>NC_092520.1:160927103-166532103 GCF_037038585.1 Patagioenas fasciata | reverse complement strand
CCTCTCCCCTCCCCTCCCCTCCCCCTCCCCTCCCCTCTCCTCCCCTCTCCCCTCCCCTCCCCTCCCCCTCCCCCCCGTCCCCCCTCCCCTCCCCCCTCCCCTCCCCTCCCCTCCCCTCCCCTCCCCTCCCCTCTCCCCTCCCCTCCCCTCTCCCCTCCCCTCCCCTCCTTTCCTCTCCCCTCCTTTCCTCTCCCCTCCTCTCTTCCCCTACTCCTCTCCCCTCTCCTCCCCATCCCTGTTGCCTGTTTCTTGATATGGATCATTTTGCCAAGGCTGAATGAGAGTCACTAATATCTGTGTAACAGAAGGGACATATGCACTGAAAAAATGCATATAAGCAAATATTCCTTGTTAAACAGTGAACAAATGTTCAAATTGCACCTTATTTTGTTTCTTCTTCATTGCACTGTAAAACATTTGTGGCAGGTGATGAATTCTGTGGTCTTTTTCTGTCTAAGGCCTGAGGAGACACACATTTAGTTGATAGTCTGCATGAAAATTCTAATAAAATGTAAGGTTACCTATAATCTAAAAAAGCTAAAAATAATAAATTAGTTACTTTTCTTTTTGTGTCAAGCTTTATCAATTATGAATTACTTTTAAAGTGGTTGGTGTTCAGAGGCTCCACTTCGTAAGACAGCCAAAAAGCAGAATATCTCTTAACACATGTATGTTATTTTTGCTAGTACTAGTAATTCTCTTTTAAGCATGAAAAAGAGACTAACTGATTTTAAAATGACTGCAGCAATCACCCGTATTAATACTTCATAAATTCTCTTCAGCACTCATGCTTTATCACTGTATATAGATAATAAGACTAAATGAATGAAATCTAAGCACAGAAGAAATCTCTGAAGAATTCCTTCACAGAACGGCAAATGTATTCTCTTCTGGTTGATTATTTGAATTGGTGTCACTTTAAAATATTCCATTGTTCTATCATATGGATGCCTAGAGGAAGCAGACCTTGCGAACTTCCCTTTTTTCACATTTTGCCCTGTGACCTAGGAAGTTGTTTGGAACAAATAAGATCCTTATAAGTACTGTGCTGATAGAATTTCCAGTTTTAAACTTTAAATAGATTATTTTGTTAACAAAATAGCAAGATAGTAATAAAGTGTATTGTCTTCAACAGGAAAGAAAAAAGAAGTATAGCTGAGGAAAACTGAAAGACTGCCCTCTTCTCCTATCCTAAAATTCTAGAAACCTTAGATTTTCCTTATATTTAGAGAGTCATTAACTGAATGTATTTAGATTTATTGTTCCAACAATATGAACACGTCCTTTTTTCTCTTTTTTTTTTTTTTCCTTTGGTTATTTCTTTTGGAAGTGTTTATATTTAATTTCAGTGACAGGTTCTTTTGATTCACTTTTTGTCAAAACTGCACCTTTATGCACAACGAGTAACTTTTAGTGAAAATGTGTAGCTCTTCAACAAACTGCATTTAACAATACATGCTGCATTAAAAATTAATGCTTTCTGCTAATTTTTTCATCTGAAAGTGATCTTGATCTCTCTGTTTGACAAGGTGGAAGCAAACAAGAATGTGCATTACAACTATTATAGCTCACAGACTGCTACCCTCTCACAAAACCAAACTGAGTCTAAATTTATACAGTAAATCTAACACTTCAAAATAAAGCAGTTAAATACAGTGGGAATGCAGAAAAAAACAACATTAAATGGAGAAAAAGACAGAACTGTCACTAACTTTTATCTCTTTAGATTGACACAGTGCTAGTGTTAATAGATACATTAAAATATTTTGCTGTTCAAAGCTCATGACCCCATCTTCTAGGTGTTGCCAATCTTCCTTCAAGATAGCTGACCAGCTATGGCACTTCCTGGTGTGTTAATGGAGCTATTTTTTGTATGCAGATATTTTGGCTGACAGAGCTGGTTTTAAATAATACTCTGAGTATGATTCTTCTGGTGTATAACATGTGTTTCCCTTTAAGATGCCCATGTGGACAGCTCACACTGTAGACATCTCCTCTGCTCTCCCTTTCCTTCCCCTTTGTTCTTCTAGAAGAACAAGTTCTTACAGGTCCTTAAAAGGTGTATCTGTAACCCACAACAAATCACATACTGAGGCAAAGAAAATGAAATTCAGAAGTGCAAAATGGCTGGATGGAAAGGCTCAACCACATGAGAGCATAGCAGAGGGCTATTGAACTACATGAAGACTAAATTTCCCTTCTTATTACTTACCAATTCATACATACACTTGCACTGTTGCCAAATCCCAGCATTTTTTGAAACAGATAACCCGCTGTATTGGGCATTAAAACTTCCAGTCACAGGTAAAATACCTATAAATAATGAATAGTGGTATAATAGTCTACTAAAATAAAAAAAAAAAAAAAAGAACCAAACCTTCCTTATTGGTAAAATCAAACAATTTAATGGATGTAGCATTTCTGAAGCTTGAAGACATATCAGGTAGGAATTTTTAAGAATGTTAAGAAGCATTCATAAGTCATAAAATATTAACCAAATTCCCTGGAGATTTTGCAGGTATATAATTCAACCTTGTTGAACTCGCTTCTGTTAATTGTGACTCAGAATTGTTCTTCCCTCTTAAATAGTGTTCTAATTTAGTTATTAAATGCCTCTGTAACTTGAGAGTCACAAGCAAAAAGAATAAGGATCATGATATTTTTTTAAGTTAAGTTCTGATATCATGGGTAAAGATCAGAGAGCCAAGGATCAAAAAAGTGAGATTACCTGAAATCCTTGAAATATCTGCATAACTAAATATTTCTCTTTGTCTTCAAAATAATGCTGTTTCACCAGTTCATATCTACGATGTTCAAATAATGCAGTGATCGACTTTAATTTTGCTCATAACTAGATTTCAGGTTAAAATAAGTATTTTTATTGCACAGAAAATTCTGTGAGGTATTTGTCACCTCCTTTCATTTCAAACTGGAAAAAATCATTTACATTTTTCATTAAGAGCACTGTGAAACTTTGATCTGTAAACACTGCATCAAAACTTTCTCAACTGAGATTTGCTTTGCTGTTGTGATGATCGTAGGGTTTTATAATTGTCAATTGTTTGAATGTACCAGATACAATATGTGCATTCATATCATTTATAGAGAGAGAAAACAGAAAAATCTTGATATACCTGTATGTACACAGATGCTTAAAGGTGGTTGTTACCTGCAGAGTTCAATGAAGAATTTTCCATCAAGCACTCTTCACAGAATCACAGAATCACAGAATGTTAGGAATTGGAAGGGACCTCAAAAGATCATCTAGTTCAATCCCACTGCCGGAGCAGAAACACCTAGATGAGGCTACACAGGAAGGCGTCCAGGCAGGTTTTGAATGTCTCCAGAGTAGGAGAATCCACAACGCCCTGGACAGCCTGTTCCAGTGCTATGTTGCCCTTACGGAGAAGAAGTTTCTCCTCAAATTTAAGTGGAACCTCTTGTGTTCCAATTTGAACCCATTACCCCTTGTCCTATCATTGGTTGTCACTGAGAAGAGCCTGGCTCCATCCTTGTGACACTCACCCTTTATATATTTATAAACATTAATAAGGTCACCCCTCAGTCTCCTCCAAGCTAAAGAGACCCAGCTCCCTCAGCCTTTCCTCATAAGGCAGATGCTCCACTCCCTTAATCATCTTTGTTGTCCTGCGCTGGACTCTCTCCAGCAGTTCCCTGTCCTTCTTGAACTGAGGGGCCCAGAACTGGACACAATATTCAAGGTGTGGTCTCACCAGGGCAGAATACAGGGGAAGGAGAACCTCTGTCGACCTACTAACCACCCCCCTTCTAATACACCCGAGGATGCCATTGGCCTTCCTGGCCACAAGGGCACAGTGCTGGCTCATGGTCATCCTGCTGTCCACCAGGATGCCCAAGACCCTTTCGCCTATGCTGCTCACTAATAGGTCATTCCCCAACTTATACTGTAACCTGGGTTTGTTCCTACCCAGGTGCAATACTCTACACTTGCCCTTGTTATATTTCATTAAATTTTTCTCCACCCAACTCTCCAGCCTGTCCAGGTCTCGCTGGATGGCAACACAGCCTTCTGGCATGTCAGCCACTCCTCCCAGCTTGGTATCATCAGCAAACTTGCTGATAGTACACTCTATTCCCTCGTCCAAATTGTTGATGAATACATTGAATAATACCGGCCCCAGTACTGACCCTTGAGACACTTTGCTAGATACAGGCCTCCAACTAGATTCCGCCCCATTGACAATGACTCTCTGGCTTCTTTCCTTCAGCCAATTCACAGTCCACCTTACTACTCGATCATCCAGACCACACTCCCTCAGTTTAGCTGTAAGGATGCTGTGGGAGACTGTGTCAAATGCCTTACTGATCACATGATAAAGGCTTTAAAGCCAAAACAGAAAAGCAATCTGGAAACTAACAAGCAAAAATCACCTTATATCCTTGTTCCACTTAACCAACTGAACTGAATTGCAGTCAGGTAAATTCCATATCCAGAGTAAGAAGGGACAATGACATGGCTGGCGGGGGAAGAACTGAAGAGAGGCAAGAGAACAGTACGGCAAAGTTCAAACCCCTCTTAATGTATATAATGAAAACACACATTTTTGGAGAATCTAAGATGTGCACAGTAATGTTAAAACTATTATAAAATATTCCGGTATCCTTTGCTTAGACATGCATTTATTAAATGTGTAATGTTTCTGTGCCACAGTAGTTACAGGAGAAATGTTTATAGATAATTATCTTCTGAGAGAGGTATTTTAGTGATATCTAGCAATTATGATTGCATGTTCAAGAATGAACATGAAACTGAAATGTAACATTGTGTTAAAACTATATATCCTGTACTTCAGCTGCGAAAGGGATCCTGGGAGCCGTGAAGACTAAGAAATCATGTCACTAGTATTCAAGGAGCGATCATCATGCATACATACTAAGGGGGCAAATTTCAGTGGTTTGCATAATCTTAACTATGAATAATCTTAATTTTTAATTTGACTTTGTTGTATTTTGACATCGTTATACATGACACATCATTAAGCTTTCTTAAAAATCTTTCTTAAATATTTCTTAAAAATATTTGATTTAATTTAATTCTTTGTTAGTGTATGTCTATTCTTTATATCCACAATCACTGCATTCTAACCTCTGTTTTCATCTGTTTTACCGTGGCAGTAGAATGTTCATTTTTTCTGTGTAGGCACAATGATTTCATACTGATAACCGGAAGGCCTATCTTAAATCTTTAATTTGGACGTTTGTTTTGGCACACCCTTTTTTGTTTTTCATGTTTGCAGAGCTATTTCTAACTGAAGCTGTTTGTTATTTTTCTAATTAGGCAGCTTTTGAGGGAATATTCTGCTGTGCCTACTTGCTTGAAAATATAATCTTCTGAAAGATAACTTCAATTTACCGAACAGCCTTGTGGATATAATCGAATTCCGTAAAGACAATATCCTGATATAGTCCTTCACTGAATATTTTTATTCAAGTCTTTCCTTATTCTGGTATATTCTTGGCTACTGTTCTTGCCCTAGAAGGAACAGAAAGAGTGAAGATTCTTGTGTTTTCATGAAGATGCTTTAAAAATGTGGATTTCCTTCACTGCAGAAAAGTTCCCATGAAACTGAATAGCCACCTCTGATCAGAGCTTTTTCTTCTTCTTTGAAGAATATACACACATACAGAAGTAGTGTAATTTCTCTACCCATTCAAATTATTAAATAAATTCCTGAAAAGTTTGCATGGTTTTGCTGATTAGTAATGAAGTAGAGAACTTTATACTACAAAGTAATTTTTTTAAAAAACTAAAATTGTTGCTACAGATATCGAGATCCTTCCTAGTTTGACACAGTGTGCAGTGTTCAATAGTACTATTTGTTTAACTCCAAAATAGTGGAACTTATCATAAAACTGTATGCTTTACTTATCTAAAAGAATTACTAATGCCTGCTTGATATGTATATTTTCTGTTTCTGTATGGAAAAAAAAAAGTAAGACAAAACACAACTCAAGTGTTTTAAAAGGTTTAAGTCAACTGCAGGTCTTTAAAGGAACTTCATGTTACTTCACAAAATGTTCTTTAATTTCTAGAGGCATGAATGAATCATAGATACATATGTGTTAAATTTGCAGATACCTACAGGCCATCTGCTCCACTGCTCGTGGTGACCTAACATGCTGACTGCTATAACAATTCAGTAGATATTTACACAAAATGCAAGGGTGAAAAAAGAAGGGAAAAGTTAACATAAAAGCTATAGGACGAGAGGAAATGCCCTTAAGTTGCACCAGGGGAAGTTCAGACTGGATATTAAAATAAAAAAAATACAGGGAAAGGGTCGTGAAGCACTGGAACAGGCTGCCCAGGGGAGTGGTTGAGTCACTATCCCTGAAGGTGTTTTAAAGACATATAGATTTGACATGGTTTAGTGCCAATGTTACTTTATGAATGGACTCAATAATCTTAAGGGTCTCTTCCAACAAAATGATTCTATGATTGCATGATTCTATAAAACTGAACTGAAAGTCAAGTTTCTGACCTGTTAGCACAAAGTCTGGTTATGAATAACAGCAATAATCAAGACAACTAGAAATACAAAGAGAAGGCATTCTTAATTGCATGTGCACAAATGCTAGGAGTCTGGACAGTATAAGAGTTACAGCTGCTAGCTTGTGAATATAGAATTTAAAATTATTGGTATTCCTAAAGCTTGCTTGAAAAAATGCATGTCTGGAAAGTTAAAATCAATGGATTTTATTATATTAAGGAAGAACAGAGAGGGTCATGTGAGCAAATTATAAGATGGGATTGGGGTTTATTTATAATTTTTTTAATAGACTAAAGAAAACAAGGTGGCTTCTATGACTGCATAGAACTCCACATATATTCCTATTTCATGTGTGTTTTCATTTTATATAGCAAACCCCTTGCATATTAAAGGTGGCACCAGATTTAAGCATTTATGACTATGAATACAAACAAACAGTACCCAAGAATTTGAGACTGTGAAGTCTTCCTATATTAGTGTCTGTAAATTGTAGAATAGCAGAGAAAATCAGTGTAAATGAAACAAAAGACACCAATATTTCAAAGAAGGAGAGAAATAACAGCATCAGAAATTGATGCTGATATCCTGATCTGAACAAGTAGTAATGACCAGATTAAACAAGCGTCAACAATAATCAGACGTTTAAAATAAATCATCCTGTAGGAAGTGTAGTTTTATCCACTTTAATTTTTTATTAATAAATTACTTGCTACAGGTTTGATTATAGACATTTATATAAGCTGCTACAAGGCACTAGAATTGGCATTGCAAAGCATTTAAAGAAGCAGAATTTTATAGAGCCCACAATTTGGGGACCATCTGATGCATCTTAAAATGTTTTTTCTGTGTAGGAAATTGTTGGTGTGTTTCTGTCTTAGTTCTAAAGGAATCACTGCTTTGGTAGTATTCACCTAGTTTTTATCTATTTCTTGGAAGGCAATACAGAAGCAGCACTGATGAAATTTGAATGTAGGATGAAGACTGGGATAGTTGTAGTCAATAGAGATTAAACGTGACAGTGAAATGAATTGCTAAGTGTAGAAATGAAGAATTATTAGGATGTGCTCAGTGCAGACACTTTCATCTTAAGAAGAAGTGACTGCTAAAAAATTTAGACCATGGAGGATAAGCAATAGAATACAAAAGAACTCCATTATATCATTTGCTTCCTAATTAAGAAAATGGCCAAAAAAATCTCATGTTTGGTATGTGTGTCATTTCTGCTGTATTTCTTTGTCTACTTCTGGCACCTAGAAATCAAAAAGAGGATTAAAAGATTGGGAAGTGTTCAGAAAGTCAGAGAAAAGAATAACTATTTGGAAAGTGTCTTGCAGTAAAAGATAGTCAAGTTCTAAAAAAAGGTTAAGTATGAACTACTACCTTTTAGAAGGAATACATAAAGAAGAGGAATTTACTCATAAAACAATGACAGACAAAGTTATGTTGAGTTGGCAAAAGGTAATGTACAGTGGAAAAATTTGGCCTAGACTGAAAAATTAATATTTTAAACAAAAATTAGTTAATTAATCCTTCCATAACTAAATTTTGAATTATTCCACGTAGATTCAGGTGCCTGGAGCAAATCCAGTTTCCACAGAAACACGTTAATCTGCTATTTAGGAAGCCCATAACTGCAGGAAGTAAATTTGGTGGATTGAATTTATTAACTCTTTATTTTTGACCATGTTAAAATATTTAGGAATAGTCCAAAAAGATTTTGCAAACAAAATGTTGGTTTATAGTGTCTGAAATTTGATAATTTATTCCCTTGGATTTGGCTACCAAATGCAAGGAATAATTAGATATAAGCAGAAGATGCAGGATGAAATGTAAAGAGCATCTTCCTAATGTTCAATCAAGATTCTTTTCCAGATTGTGGAAATTTTCTGTAATGTTTTGTATCATTTTATTGATGTTTCATAGTCATATCAGTGTTATCTAGTTATCACTGGCTTTTCTTATGCATGATTTCTTTTGAATATTAAAAAGCTTCAATTTAAAAAGCAGAAAATTATAGCTCATACATATTTAGTTTATTTGGATTAGTATGCATTGGTTGGAAATTAAATTTAGTCTAAATGTATTTGCTCAATCATATATCAGAATTTCAATAATATTTTTTTTCCAGACTTGTGTATTTCATGGTTGTATTTGCATAAAGGGGAGTTGAACAGCAGGTATGATTATGTCATGTAGAAAAAAAAATGACTAAAACTTTTACAAGTGAATGACCTTTTCAGAGAAAAACACAGCATGAAAATATTATATTCATGCTTATATATGGAAAAAAATAGAGAATGAATATTAGCTTCTGATGGCTAGTATTATTAATTATTAGTTAGTACCAAAATCTAGCTACCACTGTATCATTATGGAAGACTTATTTTATGTTTTTTGTCTACTACACGTGTTTTTGAGAAAGATAGTATTCATTTAAAATAATTAGCTGCCATTAAAATTACAGATGATTTCTATGACTTAATGTTCAATAAGTCAGACTTTTCTCTTTGTGTGATAAAATCAGAATTCACATATTTATTTCTTAGGGAAATCCAACTTGATGGTTTAGCTGTGGGGTTTTTAGTTTGTTTTCTTGGATTAGTGTTTGGTGGGTTTTTTTGTTTGGGGTTTTTTGGTTGGTTGTTTTTTAAAAATTTGGCTTAGTTTGGTTTCTGGTTTGTTAAATTCATTGGAATCTTTGAATGTGAACAGGATCTACCTGCATTTCTTAAAACCTCTGTTTTTAATTTTTTTTTATTTATTTATATTTTCAAATGGACCACAACAGTTTGCTTGGATAGTTCAGCTGGTTTTCTAAGAAAACATTACAGCATCAGAGAAAATAATTAAAGCTGCATATTTTTTTTACAAAAGAGCTTTATTTTCAAAGAAACTTCTAGTACTGGAAAACAAAGATTTGAACATTGTTTTAAAAGAAAGAGATGTCACAAACTTTTGAAATGCTCTTGAGAATGTACTTTGAGATTCACAAAAACAACTCTCAATAACTAGTGTCCACCTGCAGTTTTCCTTATCTGAGACAGTTCTGCATAAGACACCTAAAATGCAGAGTAGGCACAGTAATTTGCTAGAAGAATTACAGTTTGGTTAAATTGCTCAAGCAGACTTATTTTCAAAAATATGTTTTTTATAAATTTTATAAATTGTTCCAAAATTCTATTTCTTAAAGAAAGACCGTCACTGAAAATCATATAAAGTTATTCAGGTGGCAATCTGGTTCTGCCGGTAACTTACATATTTCAAAGATATGTTTTCTTGTTGGTGGTGGTTTGTTGGTTTGTTTATTTGTCAGAATTTTACTATCTATTCAGCATTTCCCTGTCTATCCCTAACTTTCATTATATACTTTTATGTTGACTCATTATAAGAAGAGATTCTTATTAGAATAATCAAACCTAACAAGTGCTTTGCAGTTTCAGAATTTCTGTTATTTATTTAGACTACTTAATTCTCAAGAATGCTAGAGGCAGTGGCAACAGACAAGATTTACGCTATGCCTCTGTGAAACCAGGGGTGAGGAATAAAGACTGACTGAAAAGATTGACAAATGGTGTGACATAAGACAAGAAATAAAAGAACAACATCAGTCAGTGTGGCAGGTGGTTATCCTAGAGCACTGATGGCTTGAGTCTTCTCAGGCTTCTTGTAGGCATCATAACAAAACAAAGTGTGAATGAAGAAAAAGGGTTACTATTGCGGTGGTGAATGAAGGCTTATCCAAAATAGATGTTGGAGAAAAGTTTACAATATGGAATACATACATTCTGTATAATCCTTATCTAGAATATATGTAAAAGCTGACAGAAGTTTACAACATGAGTCACCTGATGTCTACGATATTAAACAAAAAAGAAGACATTCCTTTAAACTGAAGAGAAATAGCCCTTGATGTAGCAACAGGAAAATGTATTAAAAATGTTACTTGCTTAGAAAAACAATCTACACAAATGAGTTTATAATAGGATTCTGAATAAATCACCGGTTGAACAAGACCTCATAAGGACTTGAAAAACACGAAGGTATTACTACATCTGAAATGTGAGCATGTAACAGTATAGATAAAGAAGATGACTTAGAGGAAAGTTTATAAGTCAGGTAATTAATTTTCTTTGTGCGAAAGGAATTATAAAGGTTTGGGATGTAGTTACATGTTACAGTGTTTTTAAACAAACAAATTTAAAAAAAACAAAAAAAAAAAACAAAAAAAAAACACAACCAGGTATTTTGTCCATAATAAAAAAGCTGGAGGCAATGATCTGAGAAGAAATAGTGAATTTTATTGAAGACATTGGAAGTGAAGTTGATGGCTAGTCAGTACAAGGAGAAGGCAGCTGAGTCAGAGCGTTTGTATAGCAAAAAAGATTAGTAGTTCACGTATTTGTAAATAAGATGAAGGAGATAAGAAAGGGACCAAGACCAGACTACTTCAGATCATTTGCATAATTCTGAAGATAAGAAAAATGAGGAGAAATATTAGATGGAAAAGAGTGAAAGACGAGATGACCAAGTCATGAAGTCAAGGAAAGATTGTTCTAAGAAGGCTACAGTCAATTGTCTTGTAATTGCATTCACCTCAAGAAGGATGAGGCTGGAGTCGACAATAGTGATGTGCTTATAAATACACATGTGTTTCATCAGAAGTTCTTTACTGCCTGAGAAAGATTGTTTTCTAAAATTAAAACAACTTCATTTATATGGGTATTTCTTGTATTTTCTCTTCCCTTTATATATATATATAATACAAAATTTTTGAGACAAGTTGGTCTCTTCTTTTGAACTTCCTTTCTGAGGAGAACAAGATGTCAGGCTACTAATAAATGTGGTCAGTGATCTGGCCTTGTATTTTCATTCTCACTTCTTTTGGAAAACATGCCACAAGTGCAATCTAGTGCAATTTCGTGTTTCTACAACATAATTAATTTTTTTTTTTGCTTATTTGTTTAAACTGAGGCTCTTCTCACTCCTCTGTAACAATTTTTGATCAATAATCTTCCTGTTATTTTGATGTTTGCTTGTTGGTGTTTGTTTTGGTTTTGTTTTGTTTTTGTTTTATTTTGTTTTGTTTTTCCACTGGCTTCTAATCTTTCACTTCTCAGGCAGCCTTCACTGTGTGTACAAATGATGTTTTCCTTATGGATACAGAAGTGAAATGCCATTGTTACACACTTAAGCAGATTATAGAACTATTAAAAAATTCTTGGATTTCTTAAACCATTTATCCCAGGAATAGCTTTTATGAAACAAATTATCCACTATCTATGAAGCTTTTCTATTGATTGGCATATTAACTGAATTGGATTTTCTCAATTGTGTTCTGTACTGCTTAAATTCTATTACAAATAAAATCATGAAGCTTCTTCTTATACTCCTCTAAGCAAAACATATTAAGCTTTCAGTGCCAACTTTGCTCTATAAAACATCAAGCTTAATTGTCACCTAAGAAAAAATGAGAAAAAGTAGGTGGAGATAGAAAAACTTCTGTGGAGCCTTTTGGAGCACCATGGATTTATTTTTAATTTGATATTTGTAACTTTTCTGTAGTGGGAAAGGGTAGAATGTAAACAGTAACTTGTTTGGAATTACTGCCAAACATTTAGTTAATCAACAAATACATATAGAAATACTCAGCTGCCGAGACAAAGAACAAGACAGAACTGATTACTATCTAATTAAGATCAAGAACAATATCAGATTATTAACAAATTTAGGATTTCAATTGAAAACAAATATATAAGTCATTCAGAATGAACCTCAATGTTTTACTGCTAATTGCAGTTGAATATTGGATAGTCAAGCAATGCAACAGTATCTATGGTTTGTGGGGTGAGGCAACCCAATGAAAAAATATTCTTCTGATCTTAAATTTCCGGTAAAACTTTCTGTCCTTTTGCTTAAATGATGTAAAACAGGAGAATAAAAGAGACCATGTGCAGAGTGACCAGATTATCTGAGAGGTGGTTGTTCTCCTTCAGGGCATTCCCATGCCCAGGGTGCTATGTGGAGTGCTGGACCAGCAGAATTGTGAGTAATTTCATTTTTTTGGGCCTGAGCTGTAACACTCTTGCCAAGTGTGGAAGGAAACCAATGTCATTGTGAGTTTTACCCAATTGCAGTCAGTCATTCTTAAGATTTTAAATAGTAAGCAGGCATTTCCTAGAATATAGACCAGTAAACAGTTCTTCAGTTTCTCTCAATACAGTGATGATGGAGAAACACTTCCAGTTATTAATGCAATTTGTTAGTATTTCCATGTGATGAAGTACAGCTACATCCAAGCTTTTTTCTTTCTTTCTTTGGACTTCTAAAAAGCTTAGTACTTCTTCTAGTAATGATTTAATTGCCAGAAATCACTATAATATATTGGACCACATTTGATTAGAATACCAGGAGGCTGATTTAGCCAGATGATACCTGTATTAATGCCTCAAAAGAACACAATAAATGGAAATGTCCGATTTTTATCTCATTGAATTATTTTGAATAGTCTGGGTTATTTTACTTTGGAAAGGAAAGTGTACCCTTTATGTTCAAGGGTGTCAGGCTGAAGACTTTATTATTATAATTTCTTCTCTTATTGATAAAAGTCTTTTTAATAATATTAATTTCATTTCTAGCTTTTGAAGAGAGGGGTGCAATGCTTTCAGATTTCTTATGAGATGAAAGAATTCAAATTATTTGTTGTTCTTGTCTAATATTCTGTAAGAAAAACTAAACAAAAACCCATGAAAGCTAAAGAAATTCAGGCTTTATCTAATGAGTATAAATACCTATATTAATTAATTGTTCTTTTAATAAAATAAGCATTCTAGATTTTAGTTATAGATTCTATTTAAGTGTCAAAAATGGCAAGAATATATCTCTGCCCCAGCAAAATGCTTATTCATAAGCTTAAATTAAATGTGCCTTGCTTAATCAAATCCAGTGACAAATCACTATTAATCCACTGTTGTTATTAACATTACTTGCTTTTCTTAAATTGCAAATATTATTTCTATTGTCAGGTATTCTAAAGAAACACGGATGGCAATTAATAGTACAAAATTACTGTCACTCTCGCAAAAGGCAGAACATACCTGATCTTCCTCATAGAGGTCTTGGACAGATAACATCAAGGCTTTGTGCAGTTGATTTTGGTTTCTAATATTCTACATTTTCCTTACACCGACAAGCATTTTTTAATGAAAAAGAAAAAGTAAACAGAAGTGTGTGCTTTGGCAGCAGACCAAGAGTCAGACATTCCAAAGTACTCTGAAATTTCATGCAAATTAAGTCTTGATGTGAATTGCCTTAAATTTTTTAACTGCTTAATCAAATAATGACCTTCTTTTCTTTTTAATCCCATGTAGGCAAATCTGTAATGTAGAATAAAATATTCAGTAATTATAACTGCTTTCAAGAAAAAAATAGATTTAGAATGGCTGACAAATCGAGGGGGAATGCTAAAATTCTTATCTGCTAGTATTCACACAATCTGGACACAAATGTAATCTGGAGAATATTTCAGGTTTGGAGTCCATGGAATGCCAGCATTATGGGAAGATGATCTGAATGTCTAAAAACATTGCCTGGACTCATAACTATTCAACTTTATTAATAATATTTCATCTGAACAAGCATCTGCCATCATGAGATGCACAACCATTGTTTGTTCAATGATTGATTTTAAAAACCTTTTTGCTGTTTTCTGTCTATATCACTTCAACATGAAGAAAAAGGTGTAGCAGAGACGACATCAAAATAGAGCTTCAAAACGGATCTGCAATCCAGAAGAGAATGCAGGAGTTTCAAAACACCACAGAGAGCAATTAAACATTGTTTTTAATCATTCATTATGCACTAGAAATGTGTGAAGGTTTCATTCCAAATCATTGTAGTAATGAGCATATGCTTGAAAATAAATTACATGGGTACCTTAAAGCTAAATTTGAAATTGTTGTTTTAAACCACAGCTTGGTGTGCAAAATTATACTTAACAAAAATGACAGGTATGAGCATATAGTTATATTAATGTCAATAATAATTAGCTTATGTCTCCCTTTGAGAAGTGGGAGAAGACAGTCTTTATTTCCACCAAGTGAAAACACATATTTCTAATACCAAATGAGATGAAACATGTCTCATTTTATGTTTGGCCCATAACTAAATAACAGTAAACTCTGAATGTAATTGTATTGTTACATATTGTGCTTGTATGATGTGATATCAATTATGGCTGGCATTCATTATTACTTCAGTATTCAATTTCCAACGATAGGATGATATTGTTGATATTGTTTTAAGGGTACTTTTTTATAGTTGTGTTTTTAGGAAAAGTGTGAGAAAGGATAGGAATCTTGCTAAGAGAGACACTGAAACTTCAGTTTATGTTTTTGTACTCTTATCCCATACAACATGTGAATGCAGCATATATTTATATATTTATTTTAATCTGAAAATAAATAAAAAGGAGAGGATAGATCAGACTATTGTGGGGGCTCAAATATTGAGGTTTTGGGTTTTCTTATTGAAAAGTTATGGAACATGTTATTCATCTTTTTAGAAAAAAATGTCACCTAAAAGAAAAAATGTCTTATGTAAAAGAATGCCTCAATGTGATAAACACCACTGACGTTAGGAAAGGACTAATGTAAAACACAAGTAAAAATGTTAAGTCCAAGGAAATTAGGAATCCAGGCAGATACTGACTGAGATATTTCTATGGTGTGTCTATGTGTCTATGGAGAGCAGCACAAATGGCAGAAAAGTTGGATAGGTGGAAGTAGATTTGTCAAAATCTTGACTAAATTGAGGAATATTGGTCTGCTAGGGGACTTGACGGAAAAGGTGAAAGATTGCTGTTGCTTATTTTCTGTTTTTCGAAAAATAATAGTCATAATCCCTCCAAATTATTCTTAAATGTTGATTTTATATTTGAGTGTAATCAGTGGTGAAACATTCTGACTGGGTAGAACACTTTTCTAAATGTAAAAAAATTCAATATGATATAGCAGCTCCTCAGTGAGTAGATATAATAGTTGTTGCTTGCTAGTATCTCCATATAACAGGTCAGTTAAAAAAAAAGAGTCTGTTAAATTAATATCTCTAAGATGGTTGTGAAGCAATGAGAAAAGCATTCATAGAATACAGACTTTTTTGTTATTTTTAGGATAGCTGTAACAATTCAGCTTTTTGAGAGACTTAAAGTTCTTCAACTTCCACCCTAAGTTTATAAAATAAAACTCTTGTATGGCAGACACTATTTTTTCTTTCTTTTTTCCTTGCTCTCCTATAGGTTTAACTTGAGCTGAAAAAATGTTGATAGAGAAGAAATTAGCATTTAATGAAGAGAAGGGAGAATCTTTCAAAATCACACCAAACTGTTTCTTCAATAGTCTTATGATTTTAGTGGCATGGTTCCTACTACATGTAAAATTGAATTATATAAAAGTCAAGTCTTTAGTAATACTGTATTTCTTTTCTTCTTCACTGAAAATAGTTGCAGATTTTTTTATATAGTTGGCTGGCATTATAACCATTCTTACCAGTATGCTATATATGCATATGTCATATGCGTGCTAGTAAATGTAGCCTCAAAATGTTTTTTGCTCTATTCAGTGTAATCCAGACCAAAAAAAAAAAAAAAAATCTGTTTTCATTTATTGGAAAGTTTGACGTCTTCTCCAACAACTAATGCTAAAAATGTTTTCTAATTTGTTCCATTTTAAAATATGTAACATCAACATAACAAGAAAATGGGTAAGGATTATGATAAAGATGAACTGTTATGAAAAAAATTGTATGGAGGCTACATTTGTAAATGCTGGATTAATGCATTTTAGTTTATTTTTGGATTTTTTTTTTTCCAAGTAGTTTCAAAGAGTCAGAAAAGTTGATGTCGATCATGTAGTCTGATCTCCTTGTTAATAAATCAAAGATCCAATTATTGTTATATGTTTAACACTACTGTTCAACTAGACTCTTTCTAACAAAATCTTTAATTAATAAACTCCACTCGTGGAAAACCTAGTTCAGCCTTAGGAAACAGCTTTAATGAATAATTGCCTTCTATTTTTGAAAGAAAATTTTAAAACAATAGTTTTTTTAAAAATCTGCTTTTATTCTCAGTGTATGTAGTTTTACTCCAGCTTGATGCTTTGTCTTAACTTTATTTGCCAGGCTGGGAAGCTCTCTATTGGGAAATTCCTTTTCCCCACAGAGGTGTTTAAAGGCTTTGCACAAAATAGTTCCTTGATAAACTCAGTTGGCCGAGTTCCTTGAAACAGGACTTTAATAGGAAACATAAAATATTTTCAACTTTTAATGCCTTTTATTAATGTGCTTGCATACTTCTGCTTTTTTGCAGTCTGGCCAGACAGACTGGTAGCTACAGTAATAACCATGCCAATGGAGGAGAAAGGTAACTTCATGTGGTAGGTTGGCCACTCTATCATGTGCCACCTCAGCTGGGCAGGGGACAGAAAATATAATGAGAGGCTCACGGGTTGAGATATGGACAGGGGAGATAGTTCATTCATTACCATCGTGGGCAGACCAGACTCCACTCAGGGAAGTTAATTTAAATTTATTATCCATCAAAATCAGAGTAGGCTAAAGAGAAAATACAACTAAATCTTCAAAAACCTTCTCCCCACCCCTCCCTTTTTCCTGGGCTTAACTTTACTCCCAAAATCTCTACCTCCTCCTCCCCAGCAGTGCAAGGGGACAGGGAATGGATGTTTATCGCATGTTATTTCTGCTGCTCTTTCACCCTTAGAGGGAGGACTCCCCACACTCTTCTCTTGCTCCAGAGAGCGGTCCCTCCCAGGGGAGACAATCCTCCACAATCTTCTCCAACGTGAGTCCTTCCCATGGGCAAAGTTCTTAACAAACTTCTCCAGTGTAGGTCCATTCCATGGGGTGCACTACTTCAGGAACAGATTGCTCCAGTGTGGGGGGTCACAAGTCCTGCAAACACACCTGCTCCAGCATAGCCCCCTCTCTCTCCACAAGTCCACAGGTCCTGCCAGGGACCTGCTCCAGTGTGACATCTCCACAGGGTCACAGCTTTCTTCAGGCATCCATCTGCTTTGGCCTGAGGTCTTCCATGGGCTGCAGGTGGATATTTGTTCCACCATGGACCTCCATGGGCTGAAGAGGGACAGCCTGCCTCACCACGGTCTTCACCATGGGCCGCAGGGGAATCTCTGCTCCAGCACCTGGATCACCTCCTCTCCCACCTTCTTCACTGGCTTTGGTATCTGCAGAGTTGTTTCTCTCACATATTCTCGCTCATCTCTCTAACTGTTGTTGTTCCATGCTAGAATTAAGTTTAATAAAAATTCACTATGTTGCGGGCTAGGAAATAATTATGTGGTTTTCTTTGTATTTACTACTTCTTAAGAAATTTCAGAGGCTTTTTGATGCTTGCCACCCATATGTCACTCAGCCTGAAGTCTTACATACCATCTCACATTTTTTCTTATTGTATACAGAAGAACCTGAAGTGTGCAATTAGCTGTTATCTGTTGTGCTTACGTGGCCACAGTTCACAAAAAAATGAATAGGTTATTTTATGTAGAACTTTTTTTCTGTAAGGCAGATAAACTATTATTTGACCTGCAACTTGTATTCAATACACATCTTTTAAGTTCTTGAGCATATAAAATACAATTTAATTGTCATAACGAATGGTTGTTCATGATCATATGGCATCACAAGCACATACGTTTTGTGGAGAGTAGCAGAAGCCCAACGAAAAGTTGAAACATTTGAGTATGCTCAGAGTGACACCAGGAACTATAGTAGTCCAATAACTTGTCCTGAAAACTAAATGCCAAATAACACAGCTAGTTGCCTCTTTTTCTTACAAATTAATCCCAAACAAGTAAATAGCTGACCTAATTCTGAAATGAGTACATGTAAGAAGGAGTAGCTGTGGCAGTCTTAATATCTCTGTTCTAGGTAGGTAATTCTTTCTTGTTTTTCTGTATGTGAATCAAAAATAATAATTGATAGGGTTTTTTTGTTTGTTTGTTTGTTTTCTTAAAGAATAGGTTATGCTCAGTGAAAACTTAACCTCTGACAGCTACAGTCTCAAAAGGAAAAAATTACTATCTGCAGGAACACCATGCGGTGTGCAGGAGCACTAGGTGACCTGGTATCACTCTTTTTCAGGAAGCCACTTTCTTCTTCACTTCCTTTAGTGCTCTATAACCAGTGATTCTTTGTCTGATTGGATGTTAGCCACCTCAGCAGCTGTCTATCCTTGTTAATTGAGGAAAACATCCACTGTAAGCTGAAAGGAAAAACAGGTGTCTATTTTAATGAAGCTCAATTTACCTCAGGATTAAGACTACAAAAAAAAAAAAAGAACACTATGTTTACCTTCTTCCAGTCAAGATCTTTGGAAACATAATAGACATTTCATCTGACAGGCAGAGGATTGAGGAAAAGATTTGCTTTGCAGACAGAAAGTGTTGTCTCTGTACACAGCTAAAACAGATACGTTACGTGAGCCTTGTACATCATGATAGCTTTATTCTAAACACGAAGTTTTAGAAGAAAAATTTTAGGGAAGCCTATCTTTGGGGAAAGTGATGTAATTGTTACTGCATCTGTGGAAATCAAAATTTGAAAACCCAATAATTTTACTTTTTTTTTCTATGTAATATGTAAACCAGCTTTCATAAGACAAGGGTAAGGAGGGCTTCATATAATTCAGCTTCAGTACTCTCTCATAGATTTAAATCACTTGAGGTTTGGTGACTTTCATCATGTACCTAAAACTTTTTTATAAAGGCAAGTTAATGTTGTAATATTTCCCATTACAATGGAATCGGGTTTTGTAAAATACGAGCAGATCAGGAGTGTAGTATATTGTTTAATACTGGCTACCTTTTGAGACTTTGTATTTTCAGTGTGTTAGTTTAATGTTTCACTGTATTTAAGAGAGAATTATTTGCCTAAAACGTAATTCTTGTCGCTTCTCACTCAGTATGACCTCTGAGTTTTCATTTTCTATCCCCATAAAACTGCAGACTAAACTGAAACAGTGATCTGCTGGAAAATGTACCTAATCTACTTCTAGCAAAATATCAAAAGGTAATTCAGCTAATAATATTGTATAAAGATTGTACTTCTCAAAATCCGCTAAATGACCACTGCTTCTGGTAAGTCCCTTTGCAATACACTAGCAATCCACATAAAATAATTTTGAGAATTCCCTTGTGCATAGTAGAAACCCATGGTGGTATTAAATCAGTCTTTTTACTCCAAGTGTCATTAAAGTCTGCAGGTTTTGCTGGCATTTGGACTTTACTTGGGATGAAGTCTTACAGGGATTTTTCTTGAGCTAAAAGAAAAGTCTCAGAGCAGTGTTCAGCATTATAAACAATTCACCTTCTTGCAAGGTTGTCAGGCACCAAAAGCAAAGCCAAAATTCCACAGAAGTATCAATTTGTATGTGAGTGGTTCCACACTGTCTAGTAGTTCTGAGTTTTGTCTTAATGGTACTTGTAGAGCTTTTTGTTCCAGAGCTGAAAAACTAATATTGTTAAGAATTGAAAAATGACTTTAAATGTTGTCAAAATAAATTCATGGAAACCCCATAGATATACTACTGTTTGAGATCCAGTATATCCCTCTTGCTACAGAAATGCATATTGAATGGGATTACTATAATGTCAATCTCATTTTCTAAATGGAAAGTGTTATTTGGTATTTGCTACAGTGTTAATGCTTGGTCTTGGGAAATTCTTGCCTTTGTCATTGTTGAGAGGGTATCTTAAAAATCTGATTTTCAGAGTCTTAATGCATATCCGTGTACAGAATTCTAAAATGCAGAAAACTGGAAGCGTATTTTAAAGTGTAAAGCTCAAAATCATAGTCCAATTAAAATTGTGTCCTCAGCTATAGTTCTTATCAGAGCTTGCCTTTTTCAGTTTTCAAGTCTGATGATTAAGGAGCAGGCAGGCAAATTTTTGTAGCACTGACTTCAAAATATTTTGAGTTTTTAATACATTTCAACTGCTTGTGTGTTTTGCTTTCTTTTAATGTCTTGGAGATCTTCCTATGTAATTCCTCATGACTCTGTGAGAGAGCCTGAGCTTTGATTTTGGTGAGTTGCTGAGTATTTTACCAGCAGTAAGAGCCAAAAGAATTACCCATCTTCTTGCACAAATTTTTGAATAGTGTGTAAGAGAAGGGTGAGCAAATAATACAAAAATCCATTCTTTGTTATAGTTGAATATTTTTTTCCTGTGGTGATTCTGACTGTATTAGGTACTTAATCTACCTAAACCATAACAGTTATATTTTAATGATGTTCACTGTATGAGGTGCAAAAAGACAGAAAAATCATGCTATATTGCCAGACTGCAGGAATGTCTTTCTTTAACAAGTGCTTATGAGAAAGAGATTTTATTTTTGTTTCTGTATAACAGTGAAGAATCTTATTGTAAGAGCTCTTCTTTAACCCTCTGCCCTGGTTCTAAGACTCTTCCAGAGTTATCAGTGTTTTAGGATATAAGATCCCAAATTTTACCTTGAGGCCCTAGAACACCCTTACCTTAATCTTGGCCTACATTGGATATATTATCTAAAAAGTCTTCACTATCTCCTCTCATTTGCACTAGTTTTGCCTGGGCTGTCTCCCTGAAAGTAGTTTTGTTTGTTTGTTTGTTTGTTTGTTTTTTAAAAAAACACTTTCTTAACTTGTGTGATTTTCTTTTTGTTATTTTAAGGCTGAACTTTTTTTCAGTGTCTTCTTAGACCAGTCTTATGTGAGATTCCACCCTAAGTAACGTATATTGTACAATAGCTGAAATTAACTCCCTGAGAACTCATACAGATTAAACTGCCTCTACTAGTCACAGCAAACAAACACAATGAATCGGGAACAGAATTGGACCTGTAAAATTGCATTACTGAGCTCTTCTCTCACCTAAGACAGGTTCATAAAGTTAATGATTTCTTTATTTTCCTGTGTGAAGTTTCTGGTTTTGTTTTAAGGTTAATTTCAATAGACTTGAAAGACTTTAAGGCATTGATTATTGAAATCTCTGGAGTCCAAGTCATTAGAGAGATTTTCCTTTGCGATTCTTCTTGCTACTGTAACTCAGATTAGTGGTGAATGAACCCTGCTGAGAATAGTTGGAAAACAATAAAATTAGCTAAATCTCATTCACCTTTCAAAGATTTTGAAATTTAATCTTTCAATGAAATTGCTTCCACAGCTTCTTGCTGCAGGAGTTGCATTGTATGACTTTTGATCTTGTGTATTTATCTGTCTGTAAACTAGGTGATACTTGATCCATTTTAAAGGAACTGTAATAATGATATTTTTCACATGTTCCTAATGTTTCAAACTGTGGATGAAATCTACCAAACTAGGGAGATATGACAACATGCCATTGAACTCAACAGGACCTGTTTCACCAGCTACTTAGCCACTCAATGCTGTGGGAGGTGGGAGTTTCTACCTCTCACAGTGAGAGGCAGCAGTTTACAAGGACAAAAAAAAATATGAACTTTGCTGTTTTGACCATGTTCTGTTTAAAAAATGAAAGATTGTCACTGAAAACTTACTGACAGTCCCACAAGGAGGAAGAAATAAAAATTGTGTACAAAATTGCAGTGTTTGTTTCAGTGCAACATAACAATATGCTGGTGAGGACATGTTTACAAAACAAGTCAAGCTGTTTAATAAATATCAGAATACTAATGCTCTGCAGGTATCTGATTTATTGTTAAATTCAGTCTTTTATTGTTGTAGGTAACCATTAATGTTTCTCCTAGTTATATTAAACCCTATTTCTTTATTTCTTCACTAAATTACATCATTAATCTTAAAATGCTCTATTTTCAATAAAAGATTCTCGTATGTTCTTTTAAGGTTAATTTTAAATGTTTCAAAAGACTTAATGTATACAAACTGAAAAAAAATTACTTCCTATGTGTGTAAATTTATTTCATGTTTTGATGTGCATCTTTCATTTATAAGATACTTTAGCACAATTTCATTATCTTATATAGCTAATCAAGAGTACAGAATCTAGAGATTTGCTGCCTGGCAATTAGTTTGATATAAGATATGTTAACATTGCTGATGCAACATGAACAACCAATTAACAATGAGGTGACCTTTTTCTTTCTTTATACGGTTGTCATTCAGCAGTGCATCTCTAATGAGAGTCTTGAGCTCCTGAGAGCCTCTACTAAAAAAGTATTGTCACTTCCAATGAACATTCTGATGGCTGAAGTAGAGCTTTTGATAAATGAACAACCTTGCTCTCTGGGGCCCATTAGGAAAGGTGTGACAATGTGTATCACTTAGGGAGCTTAAGATGTAGAAATACATTGAAATAAAGAACATTGAACTCCAAGCTGAATTATACAACCACCACTTTGTATATAAAGGTAATATGATATAAAGAGATCACAAGCAAATAAACAATGTCTCTCTGTATAGCACTCACAACGGATTAAGTGGCCATGAAATGCAGTTTATTGACAAAGATAATCAGTCATTTTGGCCTAAAATAAGTTCAGTATAGTGTGAAATAAGACATCATTGTGCTTCTCTAAACCCTGCTATCTTGACCACAAAAGGGAGAAAGTCCACTTATTCTCAGAGTGCACAGATTGTTTAGGTATGCAAATGTATTATACATCTTTCTTTTGTGAATTTCAGAGACCTTGAAGTAACCCTGTTATTTTTGTGAACCATGTGAACATTTTCATACACTTGAGAAAATCTACATTAAAACCAGTCAGATTGGTGTTTTGATGCATAAGTATCTGTCTGTCTGATTTGTTGGGCTGCCGTGTGGTGAGAAGAGCTGAAAACAATTTGTCAAAAATTCAGAGAAGGACTTTTGCCACTTTTTCTGTTTGTATGGAATCTGAAAGTATCCTCTCAGAGGAAGAGAGGAGAACTACATTTAGGAGACTGATGTTCGAAGTATAAAGAAAATTGGATAGCCCAAAGTGTCAAGCTAAAACTTTCACAATGGGGAAGTTATGAGTCAATTAGAAATAGAAAGTTCATGAAACACAAAGAAGATATCTCCAAGGTAAGTGAAAGACAGAAGATAAAACTGACACGTAACAGAGCTCTAAAGATAAGTGTATAAAAAGAAAGATGTTAGGGGCCACTGGACAGGTGGCAAATGAATAAAGTGCTCATGCTGCCTTTCATCTTTCCAGAAGAGTTTTGAGGAAGGAAGAAAAGAAAGAAACTGTCTGAGAGGGGAATGATGAAAGACAACAGATACAGATCTTTCCTTAAAGGACTGACATTAATGAGCCTGTAATGGGCATATTAGACTAAGTTATCTTTTGCTGAAATAAGTAAAGCTAAGCAGTTATACTAATAAGAAATAGAGTATCAGGAAGAGTCAAAAGTAAAATATGAAGCTCAGGACTGCTAGTCATTTACAAGCAGTTTGACCACAAAATAAGTATAATTTAGGATTGTGGGACCTTGATATTCTCAGTTATCTTGTTCAAAAATTATCTCCTCAAAGATGTTGTAATTCTTGCACAAAGATGGTAGTGATATATATGAACACATAATAAATTTATGTGAAACATTTCTATTTTTATAGTAAATATAAAAAGTTATGACACTTTTCTCTTTAACAGAGGTTTGCCTGTTTCTGTGGTTGAGAAACTCTTCTGTTGGATACTTGCTTTGGCTCTTGAAGGCAAGCATGACAACATAAAACACATAAATTACTTCAGTGATATGTATTAGACAGTACATGTCACCAAAGTACTCTTTACTGGGTAGCTCAGAGAGATGGAGAAAAAGTTTTGTGTTTGTTTTAAAATTTTGAAAATTTGATTAATTTTACAAAAAATACCTTCTAACTTTGTTCCTGCTCTGTTGCTATCTGCCAAACCACACATCAACCTTGACAGCTGAAGTTTAAACTAAAGTAAGGTAACTAAGCTGCAGCAGTTTAGGATGAGTTTTGATTTGGCTAGGTTTTGTCTTTGAAATGTTTTACCCAAAGTGTCTTGTGGAGTCATTGAATTCAGGATAGAATTTTGACAGACATCTTCCTGGACCACCTGATGTCTTGCTCCAAGTCCTAGTGTTCCTAAGGTCTTGCTTAGAAGAAATCATGTAGGAAAGCTAAAAACCTGGATCCAGTACCCATGGAAACATTGAGAACCCTGCCTGTAGGCAAGAGATTCCTGAATGTGGCATACTGTGACTGCTCCCCTGGGAGCCAGACACTCTGGGATTCAAGGTCCACAGTTTGAGTGGCTTGGTCATGTTATAGTGTGTGAATGTCTGTTTTGTGAAATCACAGAATGGTTGAGGTTGGCAGTGATGTCTAGAAACCATCTAGTCCAAACCCCCTGCGCATATCAGGGTCAGCTGGAGCAGGTCATTCAGGGCTTCAAATGCCAGGTTTCAAATATCTCCAATGATGGAGATAGCACAACCACTCTGGGCAACCTGGTCCTGTGTTTGACCACCCTCACAGCTAAGTCTTTTGTCACACTTAAATGGAATTTCCTGTATTTCACTTTGTGCCTAATGAGTCTTGTCCTGCTACTGGGTGCCAGTGAAGAGATTTTACATGTCTCTTTACGCTATTCCATCACGTGTTCATTCCTTACTGCTTGGTATGCCTTCTTTTGCAGCTTAGGCTGGCACCAAACTATACAGAAGGAAGAATTACAATCTTTCCAGTGCTTCTACTGCAGAGCTATAGTTCAAACCTTGAAGACTTGTTGTTGGCTACAACTGCACATGGCTGACTTATGTCCAATCTTTCATCCACCAGTACCCCAAAACACTTCTCTGCAGGGGTGCTCTCAGTCCCAATTTAATCTTTACTGGTGTTTTATCTGCACTGGCTAGACCAATCACATTTACTTTTTTTCCCCTCCTTGATGCATGGTTTTGCCAGTAATTTTCTTTGACTAATTTGACTATCTTATTAAAGCACAGTTGAATTCGTATCTGTAAAACGAGTTGTTCTTTTCAGTAGCAGAAACTGCTAGTAAGTTACAACGAGTACATATAGCATGTACATATAATAACCTATTTCAGTAGTTTCTAGGTTTGTTTATCCATAGCTCTCACCTTATAACCTTCATTTTAGAACATTATACATGAGGATTAACAACTGGAGGGTTAGAAACATACCTCTTCCGTTATTTGGCCCCTAGAGTCAGCTCTTTACCTTGTCATAGTTTCATTCGTCACTTTTGTTTCCCTAAAAAAATTCATTAACAGTAACCTTTCTAAAAAGATTTTTCAGTTTCTGTGACTCATTAGAGAATGAGTCTGCTTCCCACATTACAATTAGCTAATTTTGAGGTGTGCTTCACATAATAATTTTTTCCCCAAAACTCTTAGAACAAGAATATATGTTAGAATCTGTCTCTAACAGTATAGTTTGCTTTCAGAACTGATATGAAGAAATATGTAAAAAAAGTAGGATTTTTTTTCCTTTTATCATTTTCTTGTTTATAGGTCTGAAGAAATAAAACAAACAAACAAACAAACTTTGTTTCTTCAAGAATCAAGGCATATATCAGCCTCTGTATATATGTCAATACTACAGCGATGGTAGGTTAATGTAACCATCATAGCCTTTCAATCACACAGTGATTTGGAAATATATGAAATGAAAAACAAAACAAAACAAAACAACCAAAACCAAACAACAATCAAAAAATCTAACTACAAATCCAGATTAAATGCTCCTCAGTGTTAGTGAATATTGTGTTTGTCCTCATGATCTTTGTTTTAATGAAATACATTAACTGACAATGTCTTGGCTGGATTTTAATTTCAGCTGTTCATAATCTGCATTTTTAATGACTTCTTTAGTGTGCACCTTCATCTGAAGGATTTTATTGTCATTCTAATGTGTGGGAAAAGCATCACTTTCCATCAGCTTCCTTTTCAAAACATCACATACAGGTTTCCCTGTGGTGTGTCTGCTTCAAGAATCAAAACCAATAATAAGTATAATACAAATGTTTTTTAAGAACAGAACACTATATATACTGTAAACTAATAGGGCTTGTGTATCTACATAATTATATATAATCCCCACAACACAATTTATTCACTTTAAAACCTCTTAGAGCTCAGGTTTTTTAAGGTTTCTAATTGTATTCTAAGGTACAGGAAAGTTATGAGATCAGGACACTATGAACTATGACTTGTGATAGACACAAGAAATTTCATCTAAAGTACAATTGGTTGTACTGGAAACACTATGTACCATCAACATAGTCCTTCCTGTGGATGCTACAGACACTCTACTACCATGAAAGCTTATCTTGGTTGATTTTCACTGCCTTAGTTGGAGATGTATCTCATAACATTCAGATTTAGTCTTAAAATATTAAGTCTGACTTTTCAGAGCTAACTAGCATTTCCAATAAAATTGTCTGGTTTGAGGTATTCTCATCCATGAAAGACTGACTCATGCACTGAATGTAAGATGCAGAATCAGACACATGAATGGAATAAGCATGAGACAGCTGAGTGTTAACACACTTGGTAGACAGCTGCAAAAGCCAGTTTGCCTACTAGGGGCACTGCATGTTAAGAGTGTATAAGGAGAGTGTTGTAAAAGGAAATAAGTTTTTAATGATGTAAGGATATGTGGAGGGTTTTAAATTTATTTTTTTTTCTGTTCGTTCCTTTAAAAAAATGTAATGCTTTTTTTAATACGTTTTTTAAAACTGTCATTTAGATCTGGGCTTTTTCTTTTCTGATCAGTGTGGTTGTGATCTCTACCATTTTGTTTCTAACACATTCATTGAGTTTGACTTGTTTAAGACCACATTAAGAGTTATATCTGTATTTGCAAAATGGCTATGCTAATTCAGAGCTTAGCCACATTTTGTGTTTGAATGCTGATCAGCATGGTGTTATATTTTTGTTTTACTCCTCTCACTTCCGTTTAATTTTATCACGTATCATTGAAAGTCATAGATATGATATGCTTAACTCCCAAAACTATAGTGAACTGGCATTCAGAGGATTTTGCTTTGGCACTGAAAGCATGTGTGTTTACAGAATAGAATTTGTAATAGAACACACACGTTTACATTTCTTACATGAATATTTATCAAATGCTTTTTCAAACTTGGAATATGTTTGCTGCAATATCTTTGGGTCAGTACTAATAATAGTGCCATATGCCTGTATATTTCTGAACCAGGTGGCTGGCAATCATCTATAGTGGTCTCCAGATGAGCAGTAGTTCAGTGACAACAACAAAAAAAACCTCTTATAATGCACAGACATTATTATGAACAATCCCCGTTTTCTTCTTTGACTTTCTTGTTCAGTTCCAAATACTATTTGCATATCAAACATGCTATTCTTAGATGACCATTTAGAATTGGATAACTGGATTTTTTAAAAATATATTATTGAAAGGCAGATGTTACTAAACAAAGAACATTAAAGTTAGCATTATTCTCTACACAGTGCTGCTTAAGTTGCTGGTATTGTACAACTCTTGGAAGAGTTTGCAGACTAGTAGGTGCTTTTTCGTGTATTTCCCTAAACTTACATGTATCTCTATAGTCAGAACAAACTTATTTCCCTAACTCTTCTTCGTTCTATCAGTTCTACTTCAGAGACAGTCCAGATGCTTCCATTTTACCTAATATCTTTCTGCACCTGTGATATATGTTGGTGTTTGACAAGAACCTATATTCATTTCCATTCCTTCATTGATTAACAAATAGCACAATTCCAACTGCGATACTATTAGAGAAAGAAATATTTTTCATGTCTGTCAATCAGAGGCTGTACGTCACATATGTGATTTTTTTTTTCATTCCAACTTATATTTTCTTTCCTGGGACTTCAAAAATTAATTACAGCCAGGAGATAGAGTTGCTCTGAGGTTTTCAAAGACTTTTCTTCAACATAATATCTGACTTTATATGTACAAATCTTTTCCTCACAGTATTTAACTACAAATAAAGTAGTAGGGTTGTTTTAGGTATTTTTTAGTTTGCCTATCAGCTATAATTTTTGAGTTACTTCAGGATACCACTGTGTGCCTTTTTGAGTTTTTTTTTTAACATATCTATAATAAATACTGTGTATAATATTAATTTCTAATTCATATTTTTTCCTAAGGGTCTCAAAAAAAAAAAGTTTAAATTATTTCAGTGGGAGATTCATACTCTAAGTGAGGGTATATGGAGTTGTCTATTTTCCTTGAAGCTTGAGAAATTAAAGTGACGCAGAGACAGTTTACCTGAGTTGGCCCGTTTTGGTTTGGTTTGGTTTTTTTGTACAGACATAGATACAAAAAGAAATTTTTAAGAACATGGCAAGTTCTGATATTAATGCAATTTCAGCCTGAGAAGAATCATAGTTTTATTTCACTCATAAATATTGAACTTAAAAAACCCCTATTGTTTAAGAGAGGAAATATTTCTGTTTATGGATAAAGTTGAATTAGTACTGGTACATGTACAAGTTCTCTTGTGTGAGACTCCTAGACCATTTTAAATTTGATTTTTTTTTTCACTTTGGTAAGTTCCACTTTTCTCGTACTTTAACTCAAAAAACCCACACAGTGGGTTTGCTAATACAATATTATGTTTATCATATTACCTGGTGATATTGATCTGTGCTGTATACTTTGGTAAGAAACCTGTAGAGACCTATATTGTCTGATACTGTCACATGAGCCTATGTCTATTAATTCCAAGCCTATTTTCCACATAAAAAGTGATGTTCAGTACCCAACTGGTGAGTGACTTTCTGAAGTCTGAAGTTCTTTGTCTCTTACAAGCATCTACCCAAGTTCAGCAAGCTCTATGACAGAGACAGTGTTTTGGGGATTTTATGCATGTTTAAACAGGAAAGAAACAGCTGAATTATGCACATATTCTGTTGTTGTGTTGAAAATGTTTGCCTTTGATACACATCTTCAGAATCAGTTATTTTGCCCTTTGTTGTAGAAATTTGTTCCTAAAGTAGGTATGGCCCTTTTACATTACCCATAATCTGAAGAAGGGTATGAGAAAGAGCAAAGCACAGGCATACCTAGACAATAATGGTTCTTTATAATTTATCATGGTATTCAAGAGTGTTTCCTATATCTCTTCTATGAAATGCAATATCAAATATGAAGATGGAGCAACACACATAACAAAACTACTGAAATTTAACATAACGTTTAGGTTGCTTTATTAAATGTATAGTGAGAATTCTGTTAATGTTTCTGCCTGTTCTGTGCAGTGTACAAATTCTTAGCCCTAGCAGGGGATAAGAACTTGGAGGAGTTCAAATTCTTCTCCAAAATTCTTCCTCTTGTCTCCTGTACCATATAATGTTAAATAAACAACCTGAGTCCTTCTCTGCTATAAAGCAGAAATATTTTTCTTCCCAAAAAACACCTCAAATTTCATTTCTGTTTTTGGAAACAAGCTAAAAAGAGCAATTTTCCAAGGAAAAAAAAAAAAAAACTAGATGATCTTTAAAGGTCCCTTCCAGCCCAAAATATTAATTATTCAGAATGATAATTCTATCATTCTCTTATCATTCTAAATGAGTTGCATGCAAGTGTTTGTTGACTAGACCACCAAAACACTTCAGTACATAAATGAAAAACATATAATATACTGCTATGGTTCTGCTCCATTCTAGTTAGAAAAAAGAATAATTCAAATTCTGTCTTGCACTTTCACAGCTTTAATCTTTATATGTGTATGGAAATGTCACTGCTCCACTGAAACAATGAGGGGTATGTGTATGAATTCTCCCAGAACAGTCACCGCATGTAAAGTTATTCTGCCCCCAAAATATCCATTTACTATCTGAAAAGTTCTTCTCCTCATTAATTACTCTTTCACAGTATGTGAATCAACCCATGCTAACACCAGAAAAGACAATATTAACCTGACCAAGTCTAGCTATTTAGTTCACAATAAAATGATTTTGTAAAGTGAACCAACTGGTAAAAAGAGAGAGAGAAAAAAAGTCTTCTGAAAGATTTACATAGATTTCTTTTTTTTTTTTTCTCTGCAGACTCTTTTTAGTGAAGCAGTGGTACATTGGATGTCATTGTGTGACCTTGGCACTTAATGTCAAGCCCTTCAGATAACTGCTAGATTTGGCAAGGTTGAAAAGTAAGTGAAATATTTAACATTAAAGTGAATCACTTTAAGAAAACGGAAACCTCTGGTTTTAGTAAGTACTGTTATTAATATAGTGTACTGAGACATTTGACAACTACAAGGGGAGCGGCTCCTTGCAATTTATTTCAAAACATATTGTTTTGCTCAATTTCTTTGTGGTAGTTTCTAAGCTGTGAGTTAATAAAAAACCAAACATCTACAGAAATAAAATAAAGAAGTGGAATTGTAAACAATTTTTTCTCTATATGACTTGAGATCATTAAAACAAGAACTCAAGTTTCCAAATCTGTTGGATGTAATAGGAGGGCAAATGAAAAGTGAAGTGCTTTGTATAACTCTAAGAAACCTGCTTCATCTTTGGATTTTCAAATAAGGCTAGTGTAGCTCTCTTTTGATTTATTGTTTGTTTGTTTCTAAAGCAGAAAAAAAACACCAACAAAATAAAACAAAACAAATAAAAAATGCCAACCTTAATTGAAATAATCAAGTAAAATGTAAAGAGTTAAATAAGCACAAAGCTGACAGAGCTGTCATGTCAGGGCTTTGTCATTTGCATGACACTGAATGTCTTTTGTGAAACAAGCCTCAGGAAAAACAGTGTCATCAAGTATACTGATTTTATTAGACATAAAATTTAAAATAATATGTAAAATGATTACTGAAAACATTAATATAAATCAAGAGGATTTAAATTAATGCTATATAAATCAGCATATCTTTTATCTCTCAGAAAGCCCTTTTTCATCCTTTACATATCTGTGGGTCAGATATTGCCTCAAGGAGAAAGTTCATGCATAATTTAAAAATCACCATTTTTGTTTCTGACGAGAACAGTAAGAAGAGCTTTCAGAGCTAGTTATAGAAAATGTGTTCCAAGGAGTATTGTTTCTTAAAAGAATACTTTTCTCTTGAACTGGGGTCACCAGTACCTTTTAGACAGTGTCCAGAGGAGGGCCATGAAATCCATCAGAGGGATGGAGTGCTTCTGCTGTGAAGAAAGGCTGAAAGAGTTGGGCTTGTTCAGCCTGGAGCAGAAAAGCCTTAAGGGACACCTTATTTCAGCATTTCATTATACAAAAGGGGTTTATAAGAGAGTTAGGGAAAGACTTTTTACCAACGCCTATAGTGATAGAACAAGGGTCAATGATTTTACACTGGAAAGGAGTAAGTTTACATTGGACATACAGAAGAAATTTTTTGTGATAAGTGTGGTGAGACACTGGAACAGGTTTCCCAGGGAAGCTGTGCGTCTCCCATGTCTGGATATGTTTAATGTCAGCTTGGATTGAGCTTTGAGCAACCTGATCTAATGGAAGTTGTCCCTGCCCATGGCAGGTGTGTTTGACTTGATGATCTTTGAAGGTCTGTTCCAACCCAAATCATTAATTCTATTATTCTATTGTGTGTCTCTGTGTTTGAAAATACTTGGAAAACATTCCAAGTCTCATCTTTATAGAGAATTCCTGATCCTTGTGATTGAAACTGCTCCCTTCACTATGTGAAAAATGCTGAACAACGCATAAAACAGAAAATGTTTTAAAAATCCTGTTCTAAACTATGTAAGCTAATATTTAGAAAAATATTTTATCACACTGTTTTGAAGCAAGCATTTTCCTGCAATGTTGTATCAACATTATGCATATCCCTACATCTTTTATTCTTCTTATGATTGACTTTTCTATGCCATTCATAATGAAATCTGGCTCGAATGTCTTTTTCCACTAGCACACAGTGATATCAGAGAGCTATTTTAATCTTTTTACTTTCCTGTTAACTTCTAGTTTTATGCTCATTTCATATCTGTTTAAATATCTTCTGTTGATCTTTCCCTTATTGACACAGAAAAATCCAATTTCAATTCATAACACTAGTAAAATCTGTTGTTGAAAACTTTGGTTTTGACCAGAAAGTAATATCCCTCTTGATTTAAAAGTAAGTATTATTCATGTGTTGCTTCTAATGTTCTACTGACCTGCTATGAAAACATGCAAATCTATAGAGTAAAGAACTGGAATTAAGGAATTTGGACATCCATAAACCCATGGGTCCAGATAGAATGTACCCATGGATGCTGAGGGAGCTGGCTGAGGTCATTGCTGGACCACTCTCCATCATCTGTGCCAAGTCTTGGGAAACGGGAGAGGTGCCTGAGGACTGGAGGAAAGCAAATGTCACTCCAGTCTTCAAAAAGGGCAAGAAGGAGGACCCGGGGAACTATAGACTGGTCAGCCTCACCTCCATCCCTGGGAATCTGATGGAACAACTTATCCCTGGTGCCATCTTAGGGCATATCAGGGATAAGAGGGTCATTAGGGGCAGTCAGCATGGCTTCACCAAGGGGAAGTCGTGCTTGACCAACCTCATTGACTTTTATGAGGACATAACAAGATGGATGGATGATGGCAGAGTGGTGTATGTGGTCTACCTTGACTTGAGTAAGGCATTTGACACAGTCTCCCGCAGCATCCTTACAGCTAAACTGAGGGAGTGCGATCTGGATGACCAGGTAGTGAGGTGGACTGCGAACTGGCTGAAGGGAAGAAGCCAGGGAGTCATGGTCAATGGGGCGGAGTCTAGTTGGAGGCCTGTATCTAGTGGAGTGCCTCAGGGGTCAGTACTGGGGCCTATATTATTCAATGTATTCATCAATGATTCGGATGAGGGAATAGAGTGTACTAACAGCAAGTTTGCTGATGATACCAAGCTGGGAGGAGCGGCTGACACACTAGAAGGCTGTGCTGCCATCCAGCGAGACCTGGACAGGCTGGAGAGCTGGGCAGGGAAAAATTTAATGAAATATAACAAGGGCAAGTGTAGAGTCTTGCATCTGGTTAGGAACAAACCCAGGTTCCAGTATAAGTTGGGGAATGACCTATTAGAGAGCAGCGCAGGGGAAAGGGACCTGGGGGTCCTGGTGGACAACAGGATGACCATGAGCTAGCACTGTGCCCTTGTGGCCAAGAAGGCCAATGACATCCTGGGGTGTATTAGAAGGTTAGTTACTAGGTTAGTAGGTCGACAGAGGTTCTCCTTCCCCTCTGCTCTGCCCTGGTGAGACCACACCTGGAATATTGTGTCCAGTTCTGGGCCCCTCAGTTCAAGAAGGACAGGGAACTGTTGGATGGAGTCCAGCACAGGGCAACCAAGATGACTAAGGGAGTGGAGCACCTCCCTTATGAGGAAAGGCTGAGGGAGCTGGGGCTCTTTAGCTTGGAGAAGACTGAGGGGTGACCTTATTAATGTTTACAAATAGGCGAGTTTCACGAGAATGGAGCCAGGCTCTTCTCGGTGACAACCAATGGTAGGACAAGGGGTAATGGGTTCAAACCTGAACAGAAGAGGTTCCACTTAAATTTGAGAAGAAACTTCTCAGTGAGGGTAACAGAACACTGGAACAGGCTGCCCAGGGTTGTTGTGGATTCTCCTTCTCTGGAGACATTCAAAACATCTGGATGTTCCTGCTCCGGCAGGTGGGATTGGACTAGATGATATTTCGAGGTCCCTTCTAATCCTCAACACTCTGTGATTCTGTGATTCTGTGAAATATGACGCATCTATTGTGAGCAATCACAATGTGAAAAAAAAGATGCTAACTGGACCTTCTAATAACTGTTATCTTAACAAGAATTTTAACAGTTTCTACTGGTGGCTTGATGTCTAACTAAAGGAAAACTGGAACTGGATACTTCAGTGGAACTAAATTAATTATTATACAAGGCCTATATTCACTCAGTTCATTATAGGTATCATTATTTAAAAATGTATAGTTCTCTGTCAAACTGCAATATACTTTGTGGAAACAGAGTTCATGCTTATCTTGGAACTTTAGGGAATGTGACACAACAGGCTTCTGTCTGAATCTCGTAAGCGGAGTAAAAATCATCATAATGAAAGACTATAACCTAGAATAATAAAATCACTAATTGTGCTTTAATATTAATGTTAAAAACTGAGAGTGGAGAAGTGTCCTCAGAAAAAACAAACAATACTACCTATATTGTACCAAAGTAGCAGGAAATAGAAACCACAGACCTACTTTTACAATGATGTTGTTTTTTTCATCCAGATTAGTGTCAGTTAATTATTGCACTATACTTTTATACCTTTTTGAAGCTGTTAATAGCTCCTGACAAAACTGAGCCTAGAATCTAATAAGACTTTTAGGTCTTTATGTCCATTCATGCTCCCAATAAATAGAAAAGTCAAAACTTAAAAAAATAATTCATTGGATGAAGAAAAAGTAAGGATTACTTAGGAACCAAGCATTCAAATAGTGTTAATAGGTATTACCATCAGTTATTCCACCTCTAATACTTGTGCCAACAAATACAGGTAATTTTTTAATGAGGTGATGGGGACAAGTTTCTGTTATGTATTCCTTTTCCAAAAAGCTTGCTGCCCTTTAGTAGTAGCTCATTCTTCAGATAAGGTGATTTGCTAACAGATTCTTAATACTTTTTTACTCAAATTTACTTTCTTCATTAGTTGACTTCCTCAGTCACTGTTAGCAATCGACTGTCATGCAGTTGTTTCTCGGCCATTTAATTTCACTTACACTTGACTCACTATTATATTATGTTATTAATAAAAACAAAGGTGATTATAATTCAACAGAGAAAATAATTTTCCTGAACTAATTGTCAGTATAAGAATATATTGGCAATATCAGCCTTCTACTTATTTGTCAGGAACATGAGACATACTTTTTCAGGTGCTGAATCTTGATATTCAGTCTTTGTGTGTGACAAAACTAATTCCAATTCCTACTGTCTCTGGTCATAAAAGAATTGTGACAAGTCCTTACTTTCTGTACCTTCAAATCATGCAGTGTCTCACTGTACATGATCTGTTTTATCTATCTACTAGTATTGTACTACATTTTGAATAAAATAACATTATATGCTGTGTCTAGTATAACCATAAATTCATCTTTTTGCTTTAACTCAGGAGTTAAATACTTAACAAAGTGGATTTGGCATATGAAATCACTTTCTGGTTTCTACTTTGATATCTTATACATAGATGCTAATAAAATCACCAACACTTACATCCGTGTTATATTACATACACCAGAAAGAAAAATATATGAAGTGAAAATGTGCAACATATTTTACTTCTTTGGCTATAAACCCTGTGATGTGTTTCAGGGTGCGAAAATAGTGTTTCTTGATGTATTTCAGGAATAAATCCTTTCTATCTGATTAAAATGCAGATGAGCATCATAAACTATTGTAATTTGAAAGGGTTGATCTCCTGATGCAATCTTCTTCCATCTGCTTAAAGGGAATGTGCTACAATTACTGAATGCAATTTAGGTTCAGATACAATCCCCCTAACTGAAAGTCTCCATGTGAATGAAAATACCTTCTTAATACTTCTGAAATGTCTAATATTTTAAAAAATCCTGCAACTTTTTAAGAAAATCATTGTTAGTTATGAGAAATTATGGAACTTTTAGTGAAAATCTTTGTGAGAACAAATGGAAAACCTGAAAGACGCTGAGATTAGGACATAATCTTGTACTCAAATCTTAAAATACTGCTAATGTTAATTCAGTAATTTTTAATTCTCAGATGGTTTACTTAATACATAAGGAGAGATATAACAAGCCAGAAGTCAGTGTAAATGGCTTAAAGGCTTTTATTTTTCTGTGCTTTGCAGATCATCTCTTTGTTTTATTGACTGCTGGCTAGCATCTTGTATTATACAGTTACATGACAAGACTTGTTTAGGGAAGGGACAGGATCCCAAACTCTCTTATCTCTGATCGTTGTTGTTTTGTTGTAAGGACCTAGAAGTAGCTTGTAGAGACTTCAGCACACTATAAAAATCAATAAATGTGAACCTTAGCATACCTATATTTATAAAATAGTAGGGGACACACAAATTTCTTGGATTAATGGTCACTAGCCAATAGAGACTAGGAAGCGAAGAGTTAAATTACTAAAAGTGTGTGAGGAGAGAGTGAAATGTCATCAAAAAGGTAACTTCCTATTTAAAAGATGTTGAATAAACAGAGCAGTAGTTACTTTTTAAAAATATATATTATTATTTGTTAGGAAGAATAAGAAAACTGCCATTTTATTAAAATACTTTTTACAGTTTCTGCAAAACAAATAGCCTCCTTTGAAAGCTGTCATGGAATGCAGTGATCAGCAGTGGTTTGACATTGAGAAATTAAGCTTAGTTATCTAGTGGCAAGAAACCCACTCAATAAGCAGAAAAAACCTATATATAACACAGCTTGCAAAGAAAAGTATTATTTTGTAAAATGGTTGCCTGTCAACAAGAGCTTTCTTTATAACTTCTGTTACTGAAGAAAGTCATTTAATATTCCATTCCCTCTCTTTTCAGTTGATTTTTTGTAGCCTATTGTAAACTAATTTTGCAAGTGTTCTTTTTCAAAGAACACCTGGATGATGCTTGATCTCCAAGATTATTTTTTTTTAATCCCTGGAGTTACATGATCATGCTTATCTCCTGAGCAAGAACTCTTCATGCTAGAGCACTACACCCTTGAACACTAGAAAGTCATATCTTAAGCTGGTGGACAGAAAAGCAGAAAACATCATGGAAAAACACCTATGTAGAAGAAAAAACGAAGACCTAGAAAGTATATTATGATTTTTTTTTTTCTCCTTTAAAAAGGCAGGGAATAGGATAGGCCTGTTAATTTCTGGAACTATGAGGAAGTAACCTAATTTTCCTAGCCTTTAACCATTACATAGGAATGAAAATTGGCAGTGGTTGTACAATTAAGTTAATGGCTGACACTATGTGATAGAAATTACAAAGAGAGGGTGAAATAAAATGGGTAAATTGTAACTGAATAGTTTCTGATATATTAGAAAGAATATAGCCTGAATAAGGCTAAGTTTGCCAACTTCTGAATATGATAAAATAAGTGCTAGCATAATTGTCTAATAGGAATTTTTTCAGCTTTCTAGTCTAAACAAGAAATAATCTTGATAACTGTCTCAAATTTTGCTTCCTTGCTGTGTCTTTTAATATCTTTGTCACACATTTTTTTTATATTCTATTACTGTTACTGTTGGCTTTGTACTCTCATGTACTGTAAAGCAGACTGGAATTTTGTGAAACTATTTCTTTCCTACATCATTGTGTGGAGTTGTACAAAGATGGGAAAAATGAATATGTTAAATCTCCTCTTAGGAAAGGGATGACTTGCGGATAATCATAAGGTGCTTCCTGTCTACTGAGGAGATGAGGGCTTTGCGGGTGCTGCATAACAGAGGTTTTAAAATATGTAAGATTTTTTTTTTCTCTCTTAGTAAAGAAAATGCACTTTAAAAGGCTAAAATATTATTTAAAGTTATCTTCTTTTTCCTCTTATCAGTACCAGAAGTTACAGATTAGATACCTCTAAAGCAACTACATACTAATTGTTCTAATATGCTTTTTTTTCCCTTCGTTTCAATATACAATTTCCATTAATATAGCATGTAAAACCAACCTAGGCATACACACACACAAACATATATACATATATATATATATAGATAGATAGATAGATAAATAGATAAACAAAAATGACCTGGTTGCAGAGAGATGATATAGCTGAGAAAATCTAATTTCCTTGCTTCCTTTTGCAGTCTTGGCTGTATATTACTTGTAGTTCTGTTGTACCATAATTTACTGATCTGATCCCTTCATGACTTAATTCAGCCTAGTAAAGTTAGATCATACCATAGGTAATTTTATATATATATTCTGCATACTAGCATCTCAGAGGGTTCACTCTAATGCCAGAAGTGAGGAGGCAACACCACATGGCAAAAGTGAGGGAGGGAGAGGGAAACTGAAATGGGAAAGAAGTGAAGATTTCTTCTTTTGCAACAACCATTAAGAACACATATTTTTAATACTGGATTACACCACAAATAATGTTTTTTTTTGCCAACTGTTTATCAAGCAAACGTAGCTTGCTTGAAGGTTTGATTAAGTGGCCTTTAGCTTTCCTGAAACTCCAGCCACTCTAAAATTGTAAGAAAAAATGTTTCTTTATAATTTTATATCATGACCAATTCAGGATTGTTTGTACAAAAAATATCTTTAAATTAACTTCTGTGTTCCAATATTTCTAGTAATCAATACGTTTCCTCAGGTGTTATGAAAACATGCTCACTCAGCCCTCATGAATGCATCCCATTAGGGTCCTTGGATTTAAATATGTCCAGTTTGCTGAAGTACCTGCTGACCTGATTTTCTGCCATCATGGGTACATCTTCCTTGCTCCAGAATTCCCCCTTTGTCTCTGGGGCTCAGGATTTGTGGTGGGTTTACCTTGCCTGGACGCCAAGTGCCCACCAAGCCACTCTTCAACTCCGCCTCCTCAACTGGACAATGGAGAGAAAATACAACAAAACACTCGTAGATCAAGATAGGGACAGGGAAATTACTCAATCATTAGTCATGGATAAAGTAGACTCAGCTTGGGGAAATCAACTTCATTTATTGCCAGTTAAAACCAGAATAGGATAATACAATATAAGAACAAATGCAAAAACATCTTCTTCCTAACCCTCCCTTCTTCCCAAGCTCAATTTCCCTCCTGATTTCTCTACCTCCTCTCTCCTGACATATTCTCACCACTCTCTCCTTGCTGCTGTTGTGCAGCAGATTTTCTCTGTTCTTAAATATATTATCACAGAGCTGCTACCGTTGTCACTGATTGGCTCAGCCTTGGCCAGAGATGAGTCAGTCTTGGAGCTGGCTGGAACTGGCTCTGTTGGACATGGGGAAAGCTTCTGGCATCTTCTCACAGAAGCCATTCCTGTAGGCCCCCCTCTACCAAAACGTTGCTATGTCAAGCCAATACAGGATTCCTGAATACAGGTCTTGCTAACAAAGACTGAGATGAAGAAAGCTTTCAGTACTCCAGTCTTTTCTAAGTCCTGTGTCACCAGGTCCTCTGACACATTCAGCCTTGGGCCCACATTTTCTTTAGTTTTCCTTTTGTTATGGATGTACTTATAGAGGCCTTTCTTCTTGTCTTTGATATCCCTGCCTAGATTCAATTCTGGGTAGGTACTGTCTTTCCTAATGCCATACTTGCATGCTCAGACAGTGTCTGTATGCATCCCAGGTTACCTGTTCCTTCTTCTACCTTCTAGATACTTCCTTGTTATGTTTGAGTTTATTCAGGAGCTTTCTGGCCATTTGCCTGTCTTCCTGCTTTTTGGAATGCACTGCTCTTAAATATATGACTTTGATTATTAACCAGCTTTCTTGGATCCCTCTTCCCACCAGGGTCTTATGCCACAGAACTCTTCCAAGCAGATCCTTGAGAAGCCAAAGTTTGCTCTTCTGAAGTCCAGGGTTGTGTTCTTGCTTTTTGCTTTGCTGCCTCCTTTCAGGATCCTTAACTCTACCATCTCACAGTCACTGAAGACAAGGCAGCCTTTAATCTTTATATCCCCAATGAGCCCTTCCTTTTTTTGTGAGTATGAAGTCTAGCAGAGCACCTCTCCTTATTGACTCATCTATTACTTGGATCAGGAATTTGTCATAATTTCTCTCCAGGAACCTCTAGGATTGCTTATGACCTGCTGTGTAGTCACTCCAGCAGATATCAGGGTAGTTGAATGAAGGTCTGTGAATGTGAAGGTGCTCCCATCTGTCTGTAAAGACACTCATCCACTCATTCTTCCCAGTCATGTAGCCTACAGAAGACATCCACTTCAGCGTCACCCATACTGGTCTTTTCCTTGATCTTCACGCACGAACGAAAAGATAGAAAACAGTCATTAAAACCAAAGGTAGGCCCATGTTACTGCAATTTGTTACCGAGATTGTTGGTGAGTTCTAGACATACTAGTAGAGAGGCTCCATGAAAACAACTATAAATTGAGAATATTTTCATAAAGAATTAAATTGCTTATATGACTGTTGTTTTTTACCTTAAAGCAAATAATCTTTAATGAAAACAGAATATACAACTTGATGTAAAATAATATAAAATTAAACTCCACCAATCAGAAAAAGGATATATAATCTCAACAAACTGAGATCCATAAACTCATATATGTATGAAAATATTTTCTTATGGATAAAACTTTATTTGAAGCTTCTTTGTCCATCTTCTGTTTCCTTAATGATCAAATTTCTTTCCAGAGGCTATCCAAGTATTACAGAATAATTCATTTAAACCCCACATGTTTATATAATGTGAAAATATCTGGAATATTGTTTATAGCACTTAAATACAAGTCTTTCAGTTTTGAAAGCAGGGAATAGTCAAGGAAAAATTCTCAATTTGTGCTCATTAAAACTGGGTAGTCTTTGAAGAATGGTCACAAATAATTAAGACAGTAAGAGAACAGTCATCTAATTGAAGATAAAGGTAATTTACAGATCAATATATTTGTTCTTCAACATAACATCATAGCCTCCTAAAAATAACAGGCTTGCAAAATCTCATTTTCTTAATCCAATCTAAATGACAAGATGATTGAATTAAACTTTGCCAGTTCAGTTGTTTATAAGGCTGTGTTCATGAGTGTTCATGCACAACGAAAGGTAAAGTATTATTAAAGTATCGAGTGTCAACATTTCCTAAAATTACCAGATCAAATGAAAACTATTCAGCCCACACCAACAACATACTTATATCTAAGAACCTGTTATTATAGTACCAGATTATGTTTATGCAATTATCAGATATGACAAGAATCTGCTCTAGCATTACAACTACAATATGAAATCTTTCCTTCATGTATTCATATTGCATTTTTGTTTCAAAGTATCTTGAAGTATAAATGATAGCTTAGATATGTCTAAACAAAAAATGTTGAGGCTTAATGAAAACTAACTGTAGCATTATGATTGGCTTCAGTGTTACTTTTAAAATAAAAGTAAAATGAAAATACCAACATTTATCCATGTGACAGTAGAGGAATATAAAGTGGAACATTAAAAAATGTTGACAAGGGATAGAACAAAATCATATTTTCACAATCAAACCATGGCAACTTTGCAGCTCTGGTAAATATATATACATGTATGGATGCTTATTTAGATATTTTAGATGAAAATTTATCCAAGTATGTATTTTATGTGATTTTCTTTCCTTTCCAATATCAGTGATAATATCAGAATAATTATCCATGTATCATTTCTGTTTTGTTATTCAAGTATTACAAAGATAATATTATTTTTTTGTCTTTTTAAAGTGGGATATAGTCTAGATTGCTCACTTGTACAATTAGCATAATGAGAAAATAAAAATATGTTTCAAGATAATTTGGTTTTTTTTCTGTGCATGAAACCTCATTTAGATTAAGTGGAAGGCTACTATGACAGCACAGTGTACAAATTAATTGTTTAATGAGGAAGTGTTAGGATCTCCCAAAACGGTCGTGAGGCAATGATACTGTTCTTATTTCCTTTATCAAATGGAAATAATAGTATCATATAGGTGTACCTACAGCACCACCCAATCACAAAGGTGACATCATTGTGATTTTCCTTTTCCAAAACGAACACCTGAAAGGGAAAATATAAATGCCGTTGTAACTTCTTGAAATAGAAGAAGGTTACCTTCCAGCTGTTTTTCCAACTTAAATCCTGTATTCGATTGTGGTGATACTATAAAAGTAGAGATATACAAGTGAGGAGGGCAGGTGTGCTGTAAGACCAAAAGTCCCTGGCCCTTCTGGAGTGGCTTCTAAAAGACGGGAAATGTCCTCAGGGCATTCTAGCTAGTACCTGGAAAGTGTGTATGGATATTTTTTTCTTCACCCACATGGGAAGGTGTTCAGATCACAGACTCCTGCTCACAAGATGAGGCACAACTGAAATACATAATTATTATCATTTGCTGATAGACATGGAGATTTATATAAATTCTTAATTCTGTATACAGTGATTGGGGATGGGTAAGCCACTAACACTTTTGGAAAAAAAAAAAAAAAGTACATGAATATTACTAAATACTGGGGTGTACTTTCATTACATTTTCATTCCCGAAAAGTAATAAAATTGAGAAAGAATTTAAGCTGAGACATCACAGACTGCATACAGTAGAGGGACTGTCTCAAAAAAAGGTTAAGCACAACAGAACTTAGGAGCCATGTTTTAGTTGTATTAGTGCTTTTCTTGGCCCAGGTAAACTCTCAAGTAGCTAATACAATAATCTTGGTAGAGAAAAAAAAATAAGTGAAATCTCTAGTAGAAGCCTATGATTTTCTCTAAGTGCTGCAGAGATTAGGCATGTATCTATCTGTGAAATTTGTGTGAAAATATAGATATATATAATCAGAGGAAATGTTAACAGATAAAGTGAGCAGATGCCCTGAAGCACCTGTGGTTTAGATATCTTACAGTAAAATCCTATTAATCTACAGTAAACCTATTAACCTAAAATCCTTAGCTGGATTTTCTGTGACATTTTTCCTTTTTTTTCTTTTCCTTCTTTCTTTTAATATCTCATTAATCCTGAGAATACCCAAATAATGTACCATACTAGTTAGTGTGGTTTTTTGTTGTCTCTTCATGTAACAGGGAAGGGATTTTGGCACAAAAGCAGTCTAACAAAAAAGGTTTCTGACTGTGGAACAAAAGGTAGACCAAATAAAGAGGAAAGAAAAGAAAAACCAGAGATGAGTTTTCAGTCAAATCCGGATGAAACTGGACATTATTTTAAAATACACTCTCACATATACCTTCAGTCTTATATTTGCATATCTGCTTCAACTATCTAAGAAGTCTTGAGATGAAGAAGTAAGGGATATACCAGGTGTTGCTTACTGGAACTTTTCAGTGTATTTAATTGCAACCTTTTCATGTGTTCTTATCCTTCTGTTCTGTATTGCATTTTATTGGTTTTTGCATAACTATGTGAATTCCTGAAAAAATTATATGTCTAATGCTAGTTTGCTCTCAGAAAATCCTTTTTTCTTAACATTATGGGCAGGCAAGTCCTCTGATATGGTCACCAGCACCTCATTGGCATATAAGTAACATTAAATTTGGAGTAACTGACTTCAGCAAGCTGAAAATATGAAAAATAATGCAGCATCAGATAGATTTTCTACAACAGTGTTGTATAATAAAATGTAAACTTGCTCTCGAGGTTATATATAGGAATGAAAAGGAAACAACTGCTTTTTCAGTTGAAGATTGCAAAAATGAATGACTACAGTCACGCATTCAGAGAAATATTTCAATAAAACAGCAGCAAAAAGAAACCATGGAACTTCTTGGAACATTCGTCCAGAAAGAGAGATTGGAGGCAGCTAAAGTTTGCTCACATAAAAACTGGCAAAACTTTTAAAGTAAAAAACACATTTTCACTGAGACTTTCAGTTATACCTATCCTATGCAGGCTATTATGTGTACCTATACACAGTGATTACTTGGGGAAGCATGAATTTGGAGGTGAAAAACATTAATACACATGAATGTCTTATGCAAAACTTACATTAAAGATCCAGAGAATCAAACACTGAATCATTTTCCCAATTCTACGTGGGAAGCAGAAAATATCAGCCTGATCAGGAGGAGTTTCTGTTTGCTTTTCATATGATTTTTTCACTTCCATTGGAATGTATTTCTATATTATGGTGCCAGTGTATCTATTGTTTCACTGATTCCTGAATAGCTGAATGTTGGTCATGTCCTATACTTCTATCCATCATTTTGTCTTTCACATTTTCTAGGAGTCCATCAGATCTGTTTAGCACCTTTCCACTTATATTCTGCATCTTTTCACCATTTACATTTCTACTGTTGCTGTTCTGTGGAATCAGTGTTGTCGTTTTCCTCAAACAGTGACTGCTAATAAAGAAAAAAAAAAATTATAAATCATGGGCAATGTTGACGTGCACAAAAAAGTAATCTTCCCTGGTTTCCTCTGTGCAGCATAGTTCTCAAAAATGTTCTCAACAAGTATACAGACAAATTTCTGAATACCTCTGATACTGAAATACACGTTCTTCCCTTTCAAATTTGTTTAGCAGTAAAATCCAACTCCTGCCATTCCTGGCCATTACCTGGCAAAAAGCAAATGTGTGTTATTAATACAATATATTAATGTCTACTCTGTTTTAACAGTTATTCAGAGCTTTATTTTAATAATGAAATGACATTAATATTATCAAAAATAAAAATATGCTTACTATATTATTTATTTAATTTCATATCCAGACCACTGCATATGAGATTACAACATGTATCATGTAGTTCAATGTATATGTAACTCAGTAAAATGAGCATGTACAGACCAACAAACAAGCTGATTCAAAATCACAAGGCATCTAAATGATAAGTTACAAGCAGTATTGTTTATATGATATCTGTAAAATTAGCTATGTCTTAGTTTAAAGATTACAAGGCCAGAATTTCAGGGAATGAAAAAGGAAAGTAAAAATTAATCAGTTGAAATCATGACCTTCAATCTTCTTTTGTTCTCAGGACTAAATAGTAAGTGCAAAGTCTTTGGAAATATTTTGGAAATAAGTCTGTTGGCACAAGTTAATTGGAAGAGTAACCATGGAGAAAGAAAAGCATCACTTTCCGGGTTTATAATACTGACTAAAGATGTGCAACACCCACATTAACACTTTTCCTTTGTTTTATTCAAAGTGATAAATGTTGTGACATGTGGCTCAGAACATATGCCATGTCTCTTATTTCTCCCTAGTAGATTGCATTTCTGTTGTAAACCCCAGCAGATCATCCTTGCCAAAATGATTCAGCCCCTCTAGGTTACTTCTGACATATGAAAACAATTGTCTGCATGTTTCTTTCTTGAGATCCAAATGTGGAATTCATCACAACAGCCCAAGATGACCAATTATCTCACAGATACAATAAAAACTTGAAAAATAGACTCCATAAATCATTTCCCACTAAAGCTAAAACTTTTCAGACTGTACTCTTTTCTCAGCTGTGGTACCTGTCTTGAGGGAATACATTTGTCATTTAATGTGGCCTCTATCAACAGCTGTTCTGAGAAAGAAAGTATTCAAAATAATTTTGCACTACAAAGAAAAGATTACCTCCTGACAGAAAAATAATGATTAAATAGCCTTGTGCATAAGTACTTTTCTGCATTTACTGTTTAACACATGGTTTTATCTAGTCTCTTTGTCCAAAAGCACCCACAGATTTCTGAATGTCTCTTGTGAAAACAACGTGGAAAGAGTAAGAAAAAAGAAAAAAAGAAAGAAAAAAATAGGAAAAAAAAAGAGACAACATTGTTATTTTGCCCTTCTTTCTTTTTCTTCCTTATTTACTGAATTTAGAGTGAGAGCAAAAATGTTTCTCACCTTCAAATAGAAACACATTTATTTCCATTGTTTTCAGTCCTCCACTGACACAGCATGGTATATTTCTTTCACAGCAAAGTCTGGAGATGCTCAGATTTTGTGCTTGTGGCTGTTTAGTACAGAACCTGATGAGGGATTTTTTTTGTTTTGGCTCTATTTACTCCATTACTTTTATATTGAAATTAACTGAAAATATATGAAGAGAGATTTAACCACAACAGTACATTTCCCTTATTAAAAATGGTTAGGAATTTAACTTTGCATGTCTCACTCTCTGTAAGAGACATGTCAGGAAGATTTGTCTGCTAATAAACACAAAGAGAATAGATATTGATTTTATTAATAATTTGGATAATTAAAGGTGTATTAACAGATATTTCATTTGGAGAATACGTTATGAATACTCTCCATCTATTTTCTTTCTCTCTCCCAGTGTAAACTAAATGAATAACATTTGCAGAAAATAACAGCTCCCAGTAAGGGTTTCCATTTAGGTATACAGAGATTTTTCACAATTGTATTTTGGTGACCAACATCTCATCATACAGCCCAACAGCAGTATCTGAATCACCACAAGGTATTTAAAAAAAAAAAAAAAGCTAGTGAAAAAATTACAATTAAAATCTTTCATTTGGTAAATAAAAAAAATAATATTATTAATGTTAGTACAAATCTATTAAGTCCAGTCACAATAGTTAATGGGAGGTTCAAAAATTAGAATTTGACTCCACAAATGTCATCAGCAGGAAAAGAAGTATCATTATTTCCATTTAACAAATTATAGAGGGACACAGAAATTAAGAAGTGGTCCATTACTAAATTACAGACATCTGTAGCCAAACTGAGAAATTAGTGAACTTTACCTATAAATTCATCCTCTGAAGTATATCTAAGGCTTTTGACACTGTCTTCCATGAGATCCTCATAGAGAAGCTGTTAAGTATAGGCTGCACGATCAACAGCAAGGCGGATTGAAAACTGGTTGAATGGCTGGGCCCAAAGGATGGTGATCAATCACACATCTGGCTGGTGGCCAGTAACTAGACCCCAGGGTTCAGTGCTAGATCCCATCTCAATGTCTTCATTAATGATCTGGAGCATGAAGCAGAGTGTATGCTCAGCAGTTGAAGACAACACCAAACTGGGAGCAGTGACTGATACACCAGAGGGTCATGCTGCTATTGAGGGAGACCTTGACAGGCTAGAGAAATAGGCTGACAGAAAATTCATGAAAGACAATTTCAAAAAGGGGATATGCAAAGTTTTGTGCCTGGTGACAAGCAATCCCAGGCACCAGTATATGCTGGGGACTGACCAGCTGGAAAGTAGGTTTGCAGAAGAGGAAATGGCCTCAAGTTGTGCCATGGAAGATTCACGTTGGGTATTAGGAAAAAAATACTTCATGGAAAGGGTTGTGAAACAGTAGAACAGGCTGCCCAGGGAAGCGGTTGCCCTGGAAGTATTTAAAAGGCATATAAACAAAGTTCTTAGGGACATGGTTTAGTGCTAGAGTTTGATTATAGTTGGACTTGTCTTTCAACCTAAATGATTCTATGCTTGTATTCTAAAAGAGGATCTGGGGTTCATCAAGTTGGCTATAAGCCAGTAATATGTCCTTACCACAAAGAAGGTTAATAGTAACCTACACTGTAGAATATTCTTAGGAGGCGTATTGCTGGCAGGTCAAGGGAGAGGATCCTTCACCTCTACGAATCAGTGATGAAGCCACATCTGGGGTAACATATCCAGTCCTGAGGTCCCCAGTTCAAGAGAGACATGGAGATACTGGAGACAGTGTTCACCCAAATTGCATGTCTACACATTTTGTTAGCACAAATTGTTTCCAAAGTCTGTTTCCAATTAGTCTCTTCAATGTACACCAAAGTGGGTTTATTAGATACTTGAATCAAGGCTACTCTTGTTAAAGGAAATGGGGAAAGTTTTGATATCTGGAAGCAAACTTTGAGGAGAGACAAGGACTGGAGCATTTCTCCTGTGAGGAAAGACTTAGAAAGCTGGGACTCCTTAGTCTAGAGAAGAGAAAGATCAAGAGAGATCTTGTTAAAGTGTCTGAATATCTGAAAGAAGGGTATAAAGAAGACAGAGTGACAGGATAGGAGGAAATAGGCACAAACTCAAAACCTGAGATTCATCCTGAAGATCAGGAAACACATTTTTACTGTGAGGATAACTGAACAGTGGCAGAGGTTGCCCAGAGCAGCTGAAGAGTCTCCTTCCTGTCAGAAGTTCTCTGCACATGGTCCTGGGCAGCTCTCTTTAGACATGCATGCTTGAGCAGGGGCGTTAGACCAAATACCTTCGAGAGGTCTCTTCCAACCTCAATCAGTCAGTTATTTTTTTGATTCTGTGTTTTCTGTTATACTACAGAATTACTTGCTTTTGATAAAAGAAGGACTTAATGTTCAGATTCTCCTTTATCAGTCTCTAGAAGTACAAGGAAATCCTCACTGTCCATGACAAATGCTCTCTTCTAAATACTTTATAGTTTCTGTTGCAACTCTTGCTGTGATATAATAGAATTGATTAATTTGAACATTGTGTCCTTCCTGTTCTTGATTTCCCTTTCATTCACTTTGCTAAATCACCACCTGGTATTTCTCTTTCTTTAAAAGATGTCTTGCAAAAGAAAAAAAAAATCTAAAACTGCAAGCAGTCAGTGATATGCTAGTGATATCATCCTTATCTGACAGTGTTTACATTTGATTTAATTTCAAATTGCATTGTTTAGAATAATCTTGCAGTTTATTTTGTTAAAAAAACTGATACTGTCACAAAACAGAAGATTATTTTGGTCCAATACCAACTTCCACTAAATCACTGATCCATTATTGTCCTGTTTTTAAAATGACCATAGTACCTATTTAGTCTTCATAACATTTTTTATGGTTTTTGTTCAAGTACACAGTGAAGTCAAAAGAAAAACAAAACAAAGAAAATAAAAATCTTGGTCTACAAGACAAAAATAATTTTGCCTTCAAATGATTTATGTGACCTATATTAATTTATGCTATGGTAGCTTTCAGGCTATGAATGATCTGCCAAAAGGAGTGTGGAGTATTTCGGCAAAAACTGATTTAAAAATGTTTCAGGCCCATATCTGTTTTGTGCTGCACATAGCAAAAGACTTTCATGCTTTCTTGTGATGCATACTTTGGTTATCAGTTTTTTGTAATTTTATGTATTTTGTACTGAAAATATCCAGATGATGTTCCTCCTGTCTGATAGCAAGGTGTGATGCTAAAGATCCTAAACCATTTTTTACTTCCTTTTATGCTTCTAGCCACAGCTCATAACACAAACAGGGAATAATTTGGGGGACATATGGAAACAAAAGATAACTGAAAACATCAATTTACACCATCCTCTGTTGTACTGAGACATTAATCTATTTAGTTGCCTGCACACTACAAAACTGTTTTACAAGATTGTAACTTGAAATAGTGTTTACTGGGAGGATTTTTCCATAACCTTTTGACATTGCACATTTTTTACAAGCTGCAGCATAAATTTTTGCTTACCATTCCCTTTTATTTTAAATGCATTATTAATGTCAGAACATTTCAATCTGCTGTCCTTATAACATAAACAAATAATAATGCTGCTTCATAAGTAAATAAATCAATATCTATTATCTGAAAACGCAATGTCTCTGAATATTTACATTTCTTACATAATATATTTTTTCTTTAACTGATTCTTGTCACTATGAATGGCTGTTGATTGTTCCTTTATTAAAATAAAGACAATATTTTAATGAATAAGAAAAGATATGAAAGAAGTTAACTACAGATGGGTTTGCAAGAAAATTCACTAACCTAAAGTGGAATATTCACAAAGGATTTGTTTATGTATGTATTTGCATTTCTTGATGCCTCAATAGTAACTTCAATGGAAATCTTCCAAAGGATTAACTGCTTGGTTTTGCACAAGTTTTTTATTTATCATCATTAGTAGGCTTGTTTGAAAGAGTTTTTTTCATGGTGTAATGTATCATTTACTGAAATTCTCTTTCTGGCAAGCCGACAAAAGGAGTATATAAGATGTTACACTGTCTAATTACATGTCTTGATTTTAGCAATAATTTCCAATTTGTTGGTCTCAAGACACTGGAAGATACAGGAGCAGAATATTGTAGATCAAATCTTACAACTCTTCCCACCAGAGCTATATTCAAGATAGAATAAAACTGTTGGGAAAATGTATTTAGTACAAAACTTGTGCTGAAAATAATTAAGTCATTTGAGAGATTTTCTAGATTGTCCAAAGAAGGGAAAAAAATCATTAAAGAAATTAACATACGACAGAATGTTTTCTTTGAATAATAGTAGTAAAATGTAATAAATTCTATCTATTCAAAATTGGTATTGATATTGAGGGTAATAGCACTTTTACAGAATACATTTCTTAGTAGTTTTAATAACAAGATTTCAGTTCAAGTAGTAATAGCAATACATTAAGTATAAGATAATTAGAGCCAGAGATTACTATGCAAAACACATCCCTGAGTTTTTTCTTAAAAATATGAATGCTAATACTCTCTTTTATATATGCAAAAATATTAACTTCATATATTAAACCAGTGTCTACCATTTTAGTAAACTTCTCATGTTGTAATTTATTAAAATTGCTACCACTTTTAATCCTTTTTTGAGGATGTTATAATAAAAAAGAGACTCATTTTAAGTTTAATATACTTTTCTGTAGAGATACTAATTATACCAATGAAAGAATTCTCACTACCAGCTTTTCTAGAATGCAGACATTAACGAATTAAGTAAAAATAATTCAAACATATAATTGAAACATTAGTTGACTACTGTCACTTCCGATTTTTAAATCTAAAAAAAAAAAGAGTATGATTAGCTATTTTCACAAAAATTTATAATTTAAACAGACTGTAGAGAAGAATTTACAAGAAGTAACTTTTGCTCAAAGAACAGAAGTACAGGCTTCCCCTTTTGGATTATTAAGATTTTATTTCTAGCCTTCAGAAACTAACTTTAGGTGAACTAGTATGACATGTTAGCTCATGTTCTCAATCCTGTAAGTACTATTGTTCACCCAAATCGCATGTCTACACATTTTGTTAGCACAAATTGTTTCCAAAGTCTGTTTCCAATTAGTCTCTTCAATGTACCCCAAAGTGTGTTTATTAGATACTTGAATCAAGGCTACTCTTGTTAAAGGAAATGGGGAAAGTTTTGATATCTGAAAGCAAGCTTTGAGGAGAGAAAAGGACTATGTAAACTAAAAAGAAGTAATACTATAGGAAAAAAATTGGCTATATATGTAGAAGGAAATAGCCAAATTCCTTAGATAAATCGAATTCTCAAAATTCTTTCCAAAAAAAAGTTGAAGAATCACTTCTTTCAGCCTGCTGGTCATGCTTCTTTTTATGCAGCCTAGAATACAGTTGGCTTTCTGGGTTGTAATTGCGTGTAGCCAGCCCAAATCCAATTTTTCAGCTACTGATATCCCCAAGTCCTTCTCTGCAGGGCTGCTTTCAATCCATTTGATCCCCAACCTGTACTGATATTGGGGATTGCCTTGACTCAGATGCAGAACCTTGCACTTGTCCTCGTTGAAGTTCATGAAGTTCACATGGGCCCATTTCTCAACCTGTCAAGGTCCCTCTTGTTGACATTCCTTCCTTCAAGTGTATCAGCTGCACACTACATTGTATGAGGATGGCAGCAGGGCACAACTACTTAACAGAGTGAGCTATTGCTCCCATTGCCCACCTACCTGGGGATGCACAACTATACCCCTACACACCTGCTACTTTTCCATCCCAGGAGCTCCAGTGTGCTGAGCTGACACACCTGCAGAGTCCTTTTCTTTCCCTTCTTATCCTGATTGCCCTCCTCTTTGTGTTTTCCAGGTCTATGCTATGCTTTTGAGTTAGGTAGAGGCTGGCTGGAAAATACCCATCACCTTTCACATGTTGCTGCAACCTGCTGAGTACTGATCATGTTTGGGTTGGACAAAGAAACCATAACTCCAAGATGTTCATTTTGGAGTGGAAATACCTGTTTCCAAGCCTGGTACCACACAATCGAAGCTGGTGGCATGTGCATATTATAATACTGTAGAAAAGAGAGTAAGAGAGTGAGCAAGTGAGCACCACTACAACACTACTGCAGTAGCTTTTATGCATATACGTTGTTGGAAGGCTGCTGTATTTGAGATCTTGTAACATTTTGAACTCTGTCCTGAGCACAGGACAGGCCTATGTTGAGAGCTGCTTACTGTCTTTTTGACTGTCTGACTAAATCACTCAGGAAACAGTCAAATTTAGGTAAAAGTTTTTCTCGATACTCAGCATTGCTCTTGCACTGACATAGCTAATCTAACACTATAAACACATTAATCAATGGTCTCAGAATCAGATTTTCAGTTTTATGGTGGCTTTTTGGTTGGTTGGTTGGTTGTTTTGGTTTGGTTTGGTTTGTTTTTTTTTTGTTTAGGTTTTGTTTAGTTTTTGTTGGGGTTTTTTTTGTTTGTTTTCTTGTTTTGTTGGGAGGGGTTGCCCTTTCTTTCCTTTTTTCTTTTTTTTTTTTCCTCCATTATACTTCCACCATTGCGTTTAAATATGTGTATGTTTGGTTGTGGTTTTTGTATTTTCTGTCATATGTCCCACTTCAATGGGACTTCAGGGAGATTGCTTTTTGTTGTTTTTATCTGAAATTTGGAACACATCTTATTCTTTATTGCAAAGAGCAATTTATACTTCTGTTCCATTCTGTTTCAATGGAGGCAATCTATTCTACACGTATTCCATATTCCTAATAAATCTAAATTCTTTATTCACACAGCACTTGAACTACTCTTTGAGACTCTGTCCCGCTGTATCTCCCTCTGATACTTTGTATGTCCTGCAAGTGTTTCTGATAATGCTGCTACAGATAATCTGTTCTATAAATCACCATTTTCTTGGAAATCCTGTCCACAGGATTTCTCTTGCTTATTCTAAGATATGTCTATGATAGCTAGAAGTTTGATATCAGGTAAGGATTAAGTCACTTCCTACAATTCAGATTTCCTTTTACTTATATACGACACCCTGTCTCATTTAATAAACCTAATATTATTTAAAAACTTATAAAGCATATGAAACATTAAAGTTTCTATCTCACTGGACTTTTCTATTGATAACTTTGTTTTAGGCTTCTGACTTGCGCTTCACACCCAAAATGATAATGGCAGTAAATATTACATCTTCATTTTTGTGGTTCTAACTTGATAAGGATTAAAGAATGTTCTCATCTAGTTTCACAGCTGATTCAATTCTGTTGTTTCACAACTGATTCAGTTGTACAATCTGATTTTTTTTATCTAGAGAAATATCATATCCATTCCTCATTAAAAACAATTCCACAGAGCATTTCTAATGTTATTGTGTTCTGTCTGGTGTAAAACGAAACAAGAGTTCTAAACGTGTGCTTGTATTCTGGCTATAACTTTTTACTACAAAATGGTTGCCATGAAGTTTTGGCATGAAGAATGTTTACTGGAAGATTAGGCCTCTTGTTCAAAGTCTGTTTAAGTGATATTAATGTAATAATTTATTTTGCTGTTTCACGGGCATCTAAAAGATAACATCTTCCAATCCCCCTCTTCCCCTTGTAATAATGTACACGATAGACCATCTCATGATTATAACTTGCTCCTATCATAGAATTTTTCTCCTCTGACAACTTGGTACTTCCCCACCATTCACTTTAGACAAATTCTGTAGGTACAAAATGTTTTACCTGAATCACACTGACAAATCTTTGTGAAATCTGTTAACCTGTCAAGTATCTGAGTTACACGTGCACACTTTCAAGAGAGGAACACTTATTTATTGGGCCATAATTCATATTTAACTCAAGCTAAATTAAGATAACAGGCACATAAGAGCACTTATGACATCATAATATATGATAAGGTTATACTTTATAGAAGAAATGAAAAAATAGATGGAAAAGCACTCCATCTATTAACACTTAATTTAAATCTGTAAGGTCTCTTATTTTCTTGAAGCCGACTAATTTATGATAAATGTTTTTCTGACACACACCTCATCAGGGATCCTGTCTTTTTTCTGTATCCCCTGTCTCAGATGATATCAGATGCACTCTTCTCCTTAGAGAAGGAAGTCAGGTTTTACAGCTTAAATTCTTTTTAGAGTCCTCTAAAAGGAATAACAGAGATAATTTCACACTTTGCTGCAAGACTAGTGTACTTCTTTTCTCCCCCAAATGTATTTGCTTCTAAATCTTTTGTGAGGGAGAGCTGTGTCAAGATGCAAACAAGTCTTGCTTCATGCTTTTAAGTATGAAAAAACAATGTTTCTTTGTCAGAACAGATATCAGATTCTGATCTTGATTTGAGTTTAACAACTCCTTGACTCAACAGGTGGTCCTTCATGAGCAACTCATTGTGCTGTACCTTTCAATATAAAGTGTCTACATTCACTGTATTTTGTATCAGTCTGTATATTAAGTGCATTTGTAATGGGTTTGATACATGTAGGTTATTTTTGCAGAGCATATAAAAAAATCAACACTTGGGCTTTTGGCTATCCTGAGCCAGATATATATTATTTTTGTATTTAAGAAGCATTGAAGTAGAAAATTCACTAAATTCCTGGGAAAAGAGGTGTTTTTAGAGGACATCTACTCGTTGTTGGTGTTGTAGGTGACAGTTTTTCCTCTTCATTCCTTTCATGGCATGACTGCTGTGTGTTTATATCCAACTTTTAAAAAAACAGAGACATACAAACAGAATCTAAAAATGTAGTAACCTTATCCTTTGGATATGTTAGAATGTCAAAATACCTAGACAAAATTTAAGAAAACAGATTCTTCTAAACCTTTAAATTCAGAGTTAAACCTTTTAAAAGCTACTGCTTTAAATAAAAATTCCATGATACCTTTAGATTTCAAAGGCATAAGTATCTAAAATTGACATGTATTTCCCTAGACTTCTGAGTATGCATATTACTTCCTGCTGGAAACAGGAAATTCTGCTCATTTTCCTTAGGTCAGCACTGATGTTTCATTTACAGAATGGTCTCCTTGAACACATGGAAAAATAATTTTACTTTTTATATTTTGAAATTTCCATTTTCTGGAATGAGTTCAGGTTCTATTGTAAAATTACTCTGTCATGAGTGACTAGGCAAAACAAAATGGATATTGTTTATTTAGGTCGTCTTCTTCTACTGTTTGGCTATCTATTCATTTAGGTCTTGCAGGTTTCTGTGGAGTATATCATATTTAGAATTTCTGTGCGAGATTTATATGTTTGACACCAGTATTGTGTCACTGAGGATTTTAGAATGCCGAAGACTACCTGGGATATGACACAGCCTTAAGTATTATAAATTATCACAGCCAAAAACATTTAAGTCATATACATCCTTAAAATGCTGTTATTACTTTTGTATAACATTGCAGTGCATTCTTAGCAGGAGTAATCTTAGCCAACCAGGAAAGTTCAGGTGAGATAGACTGTGTATACTGAGCCCTCTGACAACCCAGCTGCACTGTATACTGCATTTTCTTACCTTTGGCTAACCTTTCATTTTTCTGCCTCTGAAATTTTGTAGGTAATATTTGAAATCATTCATTACAAATGGTAGCAACATTAAACACAAAATGTCACTTTTTTTTAATGCAAACATAAACAATCTTGTCATCTTTGTATGATGGGGGAAAAATATAAGATAGGCTAACTGTTTTACCAGAAATTTAAACAGAAATATCTTTAGGAAATGACATATTTAATAAACATGTAAATAAAATACTACTTCTAAGATAAGTCTCTGAGCATTCTTCTCATAGATATCTCAGTGAAAGCGTAAAGGATAATTTAGCAAATCTGAGAATCAAAGGCATCATTTTTGTTTAAATCTCTACATTTTCTTCCATTCCAAAGGCTTTTTGAAATTTCGGTGCTCTTTCAGAAACTCAAACACCAAAATGCTCTGATTTATCCTCATATGCTGTTCTCATTTGTTCTGAAATACAGAAGATGCTATTGATGTTACTACATGCAGCAATAGCCTCTTTCTTATGTAGCTACATCATAGTAAAGCTCTTGGGAGAAGGTCAGCCAGGCCTGAGCCAGCACCACTGGCTCATGTGTACCCTCGGTGTCTCGTGAAATTATCTTTTTCTCACAGATCTTCAAAAACAGGACTTGGACAGCAGCATGAACACCATGCAAGATGGCAAGGATAAGAATTTGTATGGCTTTCCCTCAGAAAAAAGAAAGATTTTACAAGGCAATGGCAAATAATTTTTTTTCTGTTTTCCTCATTTATAATCTAGTCACCTCAGCCTTATTATGAACATTTCAATAAGGAGAAGAAACGCATTGTTTTCTTCAATACATAATGGGACCCCAATATGAGAGGAGCTGAAAAGAATTTTGAACAAAAACTTGGAAGAAAAAACAGACATATTTAAAATTTGATACATTTAACTTTCCTTTTACTTGTTAAACAAAATAGAACAATAAAGTGATGTTTTCTTCATCATAATGGCATGAACAGAGATGGCCAAGCCCTAGCTCCAAGTCATGAAAAAGAAAAGCTAAATGAGTTAGATGAATGGGGAAACTAACAAAAGCAGCTAGTCACTTTTGCAAGTGAATGAAAATGGAAGAAGTCCAACATAATTTGGGATATCTTCACCACTCTCCTCAGTATTACAGGTTCAGTTATCGACCCCATGGGTAAGTTCATGTTCCCAAGATTCTAGCAGCTCACTCAGTCCCTGAGGAATACATCTGAATGATGAGCTAGCAAGGTTAAAGAGAAAAGGACCAGGATTTGAGTGTCCACATGTTCAAATGTTCACATGTTCATATCATGTCTTTCATGACAACAAAGTTGACATTAAAGCCTAGATACATACCGGGTAAGCACAGAGAACTAAATGCCAGATAACCTTTTGTCCAGGTTGCAAGTGGTATGCTCTTGATGATGCTCTGGTGCACATTTCCAGTCTTGGTTACATCGGGAGATAAACCACTTTGAGAGGACCAACAGTGCCCCTAAGTGAATACTACCAGACTTCAAAAAAAGGTGAAAGACACATTTGCACTAGAAAAAACCCAAACTACTACATTATATATCACAAAGATTAGACGAGCCAGAATGGTCTCTTGTAGTCAGGATGAACTATTAGAAGAAAACAGAGTGAGAGAGAAAATCTGTCCTGGGATTTTCAAGGCCGTAATAAACTGTCCAGTCTCTACTCTACACTATGGCCATTTTGGTACAGGAGGACATCCAGGTGGCAAAAGCAGAAATTATATAAGACCTCCTCATCCAACCATGCATATGTGTCTTCTCACACTAGGAAAGTAACTTCATGTGTGGCTGTTTTTATTGATCTGGAGAAAAAAAGAAAAAAAAAAAGTTTAGTAATTCACAGTTGGAGGAATGCTTATAGAGAAAGATCATTAAGGAGAGAGGACTACACAGTGACTTGTTTGTTATATATAATATTTTGATTTCACAGGGTATATAGATACTGTCTTTGGAATCATTAATGAAAAGTTAATACACACAGTTCATATCTGTATCAGTGACATATATATGGAAAGACAAGATATTACAGTGCTTAGGTTAAAAACCAAGATGTGCATATAACATTTATTACAATGTTCTGGGCACAGTATGTATGATCTAGCAAAATGTCAAATCTAACTCCTGACATCCCCAAAACAAGTAAAGTTTTGGATGAGTAAGCATTTAGGATACAAGAGAGCTACACAGTACTAATGGGCTTAATTTAAAATAAAATAGGAGAAAGCAACTAACACTGAAAATTCAAAAGGCGATCAAAAAGATTATAAACTTGTAAGTATTTGAATTGTGATTATGCGGAACAGCTAGAGGGCACAAAAGTGCAGAAAGTTTGTCAGGGTGCTTTCAAAGACTGGCATGACCCTCCACGGGTAGGAGGGGCAGCAATATGAGAAAGGAAAGAAACAAGGTCTGCTGGAAGTCACAGCACTCTGAGTGTCTCAAATTCAGAGGGGCTGAGAAAACAAATTGATAAGCCTATGGGAAAGGAATCTATTGTGGGCTACTTGTGAGACAGGTGGTGTTTGTGCCTCATCGTGTCTGAGCCATATATCTCAGAGAGGGAACAGACTATGCCAGGAAATACAGCTGCATGTTTGCTCTTTTCTTATGCACTTGCTGTTTTCCTTACACATCTGCCAGTGGTCACTTTCAGAGATCAAACATTAGGATATCTACCTGATTAAATGAGTTTGATCTTTTCCATTTGTTTTGTCAAGGGTGAACACTGTGTAAATGGTACATTTCTACTTTTTGTGCCTCTCTCACAAACCTGAAGAACAACTTTTTGGAAGGTTGCCAGGATCACAAGGTACTTTGAGACATGACGTTCGTGGTCTTCTGGTATAAATTACTGTTTGATCGTCTCTAAACAACACTTGTGGGAGTAGTCACACAAACCAGTCTGAACTCGAGTGACTCCAGAACCACTTGTGTTGAGGCTAAGGCTTGAAGGTGCTTTATAAGGAAGAAAGTGGCTAGAACATAAACTTTTGCCATCCTCTACAGGGATGACATTACCTACTATAGAAATCAGAAAATGTGTCTGCTGCCTTCTATATCCCTCAGATGACTCTTTTATATCACGGTGTTAAAAGTGAGAGCGGTGAGTTCAAAATATTGTTCTTAATATAATGGGCCATAAAAAAAATAAACAACACTTGACATAAGACAAAAAAAATCCATTATTTTTTATTGTGATTCATACCTACAGGTTAATCATTGTAAGAAGTAGATTGTCTATATTTTATGCATGTAATTTAGATTACACTGTACAGATTTAAACTGATTTTAGTTCATCTGCTTGTACCACATATATACTGCTTGCGTACCTAAAAGGAAAAGCTATTAAGCAAAGTGTTTTTCAAGTGCTTCCTTCCAAACCAAGATACACTTTTTTAAGGTTATACAGAGTTAGTGATCATGACAAATCAAACTTTGGAAAAGTACATTCAGTAATTTTACACTATATAGAGCCTTGCTCAACCAAGGTTTCTGAGTCTAAAATATTTTTAAGCATTGCGTGTATATATTCCTCATCTAGCACTTCAGTCAAACTTTTCATAGGCCTCCGTGATCTAAAAAGTGAATAAGCCTGCATCAGTTGCCAGAATTACATAGCTCAGACTAATTTTAGTGCACCATAATTATTTATGTGTTACAGAGAAAACTTAATAATATTTTGTAAATTTTGCTGTCTTATGACTTATTTCTCCATTCAGATTTTAAAAGATTAGCTACTTCAGTGAATTTCATGTGTAACAAATGTCGCATTTGCATTTTTATATATTTTTAAAGGCCTGTTACGTATATAATTTTACTTTATATAATTTTTTTTGGCAGTTACTGTGCTTGGTGCTAATACAGACCCAAAATGTTCTTTTGTAGTGGAGTATGCTTTTGTAGTGGATGCATTTTTATCCCCACTTACTGGGCAGTTGTTCATGAAAGGTGGGGTTTCTACAGGTAAACAGATTCCTTTTAAAATAAACCAGACAGTAAGATCTGATCGAGAGTATCTCTAAGGGGAACAAATAAATCAATGAATGGGCACAATCTTCCAAAATGTGCTATCACACATGTGCTAACATAAAGTTTTGAATACCTCAGGCTGTCATCCTACAATACAGGATACCTCTTGTGCTGTATAAAACAGGACTCACACATCTTTATATTTGGTATTGCACTCAATTTCCTTAGTGACTCCTCTGCTCTTTCCTCATCTATACAGACTTCCTCGTCTCAATATTCTTTTTCTTCTTTATATGCCTACTTTTTCAGGGGACCAGTTGTCCCTTGTCTCTTGTTTTGGTGTCTCAGTAGATCCAGTGTGGTGCCACTTTAGGATTCCAAGGAAATCACATAGGTCATCAGTCTTTGCCAAAAGAGGAACAAAAACTAAATACATTGATCTGCAACTGCATTTCTCTTGTCTTATTTAATCTCCTCAATGCTCAGAGTACCCCTTACAATGAAAGCACAGATGAGTACTATTCTAGGTGTCTTGACTCCTTGCAGATTATGTGGACATCTGACCACATAGCTCCTGAGAAAACTGGGTCCTTGCTGTTCTTGTCTGGAAAGAAAGCCTCATTGCATCATCACAGAGGTTACGCAGAACACATCTGGCACCCATAATTAACAAAATGTTGAGGGTGTTGATGTCTGATCTGTTATGTGGACCTGTTTTGCACTCAGCCAACCAAAACTATGTTCTACAGACACGTGGCATGCAAATAATGTCATGAAATAGGCTATCATTACTTAACTATAGCCAACAGTGCTGGAGTATAGTGTCTCTAAAATCACAAGTTGATATCTGAGTCCTGCAAATGTCCCTGTCTTGATGAGAAAGGTGTCAGCATCCCCTTTGAGTGCGGGGCAGAACAACAGGACTCAGCTGTTATGCATCCTTCCTGGGAAACCTCCCAAATTGTGGTTTATGTAATCATTAATATCCTGGAGTAGGCACAACAGTGAAATTTGGAGGTTGGCAACATGACTCACACACCAGGAAAGCAGAGAGAAGAGAGATTAGTATGTTTCCTATATCCAGATGGTCTCATAAATATTTTTAATGTGCATTATCAGGGAGAAAACTTGAAAGGTGTCCTCTCCAACTGATCAGACATTAATTAGTAGCTTTTGAGACTTTATGAGCTCCACTTAGGCACTGTCTTCTCTACATTTAAAAGCTCCTGAAAAGTTTTCTATTTAATGTGTAGAATTGTATACAAACATCTATAGAAGCTATACCCTTCTGGATTTGAAGGTTTTGTAGCTGGTGCAGGCTGTGTCTCTACCAAAGAGGATAAAATCACACAGCCTGATGATGAAGTTGTTTCCAAGGATCAGTCTCTGGTCATCCAGGGGCCAAATCCATTAGCAAGTCAAAGGCTCTCAAATCTGTATCTCTCTATTCAGTCAAAAGTACAAGCCAAATCATCCAAGAGGGGGCACAAGGTGAGCTGCCATAGCAGCAATAGGAAAGTCACTCTTTCATGCCCCTTCTCCTCACACAGAAATTCATGCACACACAACAAAAGTTTGTTTTGACAATGATGGGTCTCAGAGGTAGGAAGAGGTTCAGGTAGCAGGGTCAGTGACATAACTTATAAATGAGCAGAAACAGAAACAGAAACAAGCTTGAAATAGATATGGAAACAGAAATAAGTTCTGCTTCCATGTGTAAAACCTTATCTGAATACAAATACCAGCAGAAGTGTTAAATGAATGAATAGCATGTCATAGCTCATTAAGGGACTCACAGTCCAGAAAACAAACACTGGTGGAGTAGTTGTCCTTCCTGCTACTTCAAACCATGTATGTAGTGAGGATATTCAGACTGGAAGCCCAGGCTAACTGTAGTCCAAAGTAAACATACTGAGACGAGTGGTCCTCCGTATCATCTATTCTTACTCAACTTCTATTGTGGACCAAAAGTATCAATCTTACTTGGTATTTTCCACATAGTTTTTGGCTTTCCTTTGCTATTGGAGTTCCAGCCATACTCACCCAGATTGCTTTTAGCCATGCTTTTTTCTCATGGTTTGGATTTTCTGCCACATCTGTTTCTGACATCCACAATCCTCAGGCATGGACTACCTTATATCTGGAAAACATGCCACAATTTGTGTAAATGTTTTGGTGGTCATCTCCTTTCCAATCACTCATTCCAGCTTCACATTTCCACCCTTGTGCTCTCTTCTGCTCTGGTTTACTCTCATCTGCTTCCTGATGCCCAGCTGAACAGAGGCTGGGAAATGGGTGTGTGGGAGACCATGTGTGCCTTCACGCATGTATATAAGGGACAGGGTATGCTGATGTGAGATAAACTGCAGTTAGAAATCATTGAGTTACTATACAATTTAGAAGCATGAAAGGAAGAAGGAAGCAGAAATATGTATGCATACTTTTTTCTTTTAGATAATTATCTGATATGGGCCTTTAAAAAAGAAATGTAAAGGGCAGGAATACAACTGACATAGCTGACAATAGCTTAGGAACAGCTGCCTAGTCTGGAGTAAAAAAAAAAAGTACATTTGTTGGAGAAAGAGGCGAACATTATATTCTGGTAGTCTTGCCAAAATACATTAATGTAATGAGAGATAAAAGTAATCAGACTGATTACTGCATAAGAGACTTCTCTCAGTATGTACAAAGACCTGAAAGTAGTTATGGAACCAAGTGCTAATACCTAACACTAATATCACTTGGGTGTTTTAGAAGCAACTAAGCAGCATAATGAGGAAATGAATAAAAATACGCGTATCTAGAGGACATTTTTGATGCTGCTGTTTCTCTAATTTATTTGGTTCTAATTCCTTAAACAGCTCTTTCTGGCTTTCAGATATGCTATGTTCTGCTCCCTTTGTCTAGCACAGTGGATTACAGCCGTTACAACACAAAAGGGCACACTGGCAACTTTTCAGGAACCAGAGGGCTACAGCTAATTTACATATTCATTTACATGAAATTACTTGAAATTTGCATCAGCTTGGCTTCTTCCTTACTTTGCGCTGGGAATAAATGAGATTTAATTAAATCCAATAACTTACCTTCTCATGGTTTCTGAAACATTATTTTATTATTTTATTTCTTTTATTTTCTTATTATGTTGGTCTTCAGTGGTCTAGGAGAAAGATACCTCAGACCAAGTCAATTCACAAAAAAGAAAAGCATCACCTATGCTGGTAGGCTAGGACTTGTACACAACATGATATAACTTTTCTCATAAGTTAGCATAGGGGCTTTTTTTAGTGTTAGCATATACTTGATAAATAAATGGTGTCACAGAGCTGGTTATTTGGAGAAGGTTTTTTTTGTGTCTGTTAGAATGTAAAGAAAAGGCTTAAACATTGCTGTTTTCTGGGCAGCTCTAAATGGTGTGTGCAACAGTGCTTCACACTCAGTCAGTCTGCCTGCCTAAGTAGGATGTCTCAGAAAAGGCCAACAGCCTCTACTCTCCTGCAATCCAACTCATCAAGAGATTTTTTTTTAAATGTACTTGACCGTATGTGCATGTTGCCTCTTAACAAATGTAGAACTGATTAAAAAAAATTCCATTCTTTTAACTAATCCTCCTACAAAGAATCGTGGCTCTGTAATAAGTTATCTTTTTAATTTGGAAGAAGATGTATTGAAATAGGAATATATTTGAAATGCTTGTCTGTGGCCACCTGGGTTTGTGTTTAATGAGTTATTACACTATTTTCATAGGGTTTTTTGTAGAATATAGTGTATTTTCAGTAGAAGACATTGTTATGTTAACAAAATGAATTATTTAGTATCAAGCAATTTTAAAGCATTCACAAGGAAGTACACATGAAGACCCCTAAATAGTATTAATGGTAACACGTGACTAGACTTAATGGATCATTATGGTTAATTTCCAGCATTTTGTCTGGTGATTTTTTCTTGGTATTTCAGGCATTTTTACTTATAACTGTTGAGGACAGAAGACAATATTAAAGTGCATATACTTTTATTTATTAATGTGCAAATACTTTTCAAATATAAATAACTGTAGTGATGTGACAGAATAGTGAAGGAGCTGTGAAAATCTTTTTGTCACTTTACTACCCCCCATACTTGAAAATGTTTGAAAGCCAATTATTCAGACCTAGTTTTAGATAACTAAATGACTACTTGAAGCTAGTAAGGCAAGGTATTTTTTTGAAACAGTGAAGAGAGTCTTGAAGAAATACTGAATCAAAACTTTCAGTGAGGTATATTCCAGAACACATGTAATTTCTCAATGGATTCCTGCTCTGTGCTGGTATATGAAAAGCATTGTAGAAGGTTCAGATAAAGAATATAAAGTAGGTGGTCATTTTATTTGTATGTAGGTGTAGATGTACACGTAGATGTACTTCTTGGTACATCTAGCCAGTGATGTTTGATGTACATAACTGACATAGTTGTGGGTTTTTTGTTGTTGTTGTTTGGTTTTTTTTTTTAATTTTTATTTTTTATTTTAGTATTTCTAACAAAGGAGAAAAAAAATACTGTTAATGGACATAAAATGAAATTGAAAGCAATGCACAATTGTAGTTAACCAATTTTTTCAAGATCGAACATAGCTTTGGGCTTCACCCTGGGTCTGTACTGTGATATTTCAAAGCTTTCCTCATCAATATCTTGCTTTGATTGACTCAAAAGGAAGTTACTTAAGACCTCAGAAAACCCATAATGACTACCATCTATCAGGTATAATTATGAGAAGTCTTCAGTTTTAACCCCTTACTTCCAACACGTACTCTTCTTTTATTTCCCTATCCTACCTAAAGTTTTCTTTTCTCTTTGACTAGATCCACTCTATTTGGTGAAACTAATGTGAATAATTTAAATGCACTAAATTAATCTCCCTTACACTACTGTCTTGTAGTCAACAACATTTGAAAAGAAAGAATTTGCTGTTCTTAAGACACTTTTTTATTACTGATTTTGTACTTAAATATGAAAAGTTCGCAAATAAGAAAATCCCTGTAACTTCAGCTTGTGACACTATCATTGGAAGGTTAATAAAAAGATACTGGAAATGCTGCTCTTTTATTAATGAGGTAATATTTTTTCCTTTTTTTTTTTTTTTCCTTTCTTTTCCTCCAGAAGAAAAGTCAATTTAAATGAAGGAGATTCTGTAACTGTGATGTAATTATTTATCTATTTTATGGTTAGAATAAAAAAATAAAAGGCACATTAAATTTTGGAAATTTTGATTAAACTTTAAGGGATTCCAAAGACCTTCACTGAGTGGTCAAGAATGCAATTTGAGTTGTAGTCGTAATATGGACCTTGTTTTTGTGTGTGTGATAGAATTACCTACTACTCTTTTTGTGCCATGGTTTAAAAGAGGCAGAAATCATTTGTTTGGTTGTGTATTCTTTTTTCTTCTAGTTTGTTTCTTCTTAGGTGAGTGCTTTTTTTATTTTGAGATATGACAATAGCCCTAGAACGTAATAAAATAGAATTAAAAAGAGACATTAAAAAAAATAATAGAAATCCATGAGCAGAATACTGACATAGTTCTATATGTGACCAGGTATCTTTGAACAGAGTCTAAACTTCAAGATGTAAACAGCTGAAAGAATAGTCTACTGCATTTTAGAAATATTTCTGATCTGTTTATGGCTTGCTAGGGAGATATAAGCATAAAATGTTCTTAAGAACAATTTTCTGTGTTACAAAAACCTCCTTACTTGCAGTTCATTAAAGTTTTTGTTCTTTTCCACCAACTGGCTTGCAGTGGGCAGCAGAGGGCACATTACTGTTTGATGAGATCATCTTTCGAACTAAGTACAGCTACATGCCCTTATAAATGTATTTGAATAAGCTTTGTCTTCTGAAAAGGACTCACAGAAAAGGTTCATTTCTAAATAACATATAAAAATATCTACCATCTAGATTGGTACATGATTCATACATTTTCAAGTATAATTTTCTCTGTTTATTTCATTACATTTGAATGACCTGAAGAGAGTTAGCTGTTACCAAAATACTTAATCACATCTTGGAATATTATTTCTCTGAGGGAGGGTGAGGAAAGTGAAAAAGGCAAGATTGAAAATCATATCTCTTGAATACTGCAATAAGTAGTCTGAACTTTCCTGGCTTCGGTTTACATACCCGATGCTCATGTAGTATGAATCACAGAGATTATATTGCTTACAGAAGAGCTGTACTGGATTATGTCAACTGATATGGGTCAATGACATTTGATTTTATTGTTGCTGTCATGCATCACATTACATTAACATTCTAAATGTCGGCAGGCTAACTAAAGTGTCTTAAGCATCATAAATATCTACTTTTCCTGTTAGCTCTGTTTCATGCTAATTATTGTTTATTTCTGCCTCTTTTAACACTGTTGATCGGTCATCTTTCCTGGAGATTTACTTCTCTGAGACAGTTTCTGACTTTTTTTTCTAATTCTGACCTTTCCTTCACTGATATCTTCCAGTACTTCACAACTGCTATTGGTAAAATTGTGCTTCTTCCTCCATTTTTCAAATGTTTTCTCTTCACTGAACTCATGTTATACCAGTAAGTGATAGACTAGATAAACTTTGAAGGTTCCTTCCAACCCAAACTGTTCTATATTTCTATGATTCTGTGATCTTGCTATCATTCAAAACCAACATATTATAATATCCTTGTACTAAAATATAATTCATATTTTGAGCTATTTTAACAAAAAAACCCCCTGAGATCTCACTGTAATTTTATCCCTGTGAAACTTCCTTGTTTCCTGTTGGATTAAGTTTCTAAAAATAAAACAGCATGATAGCACAGCGGCCTATAATGCTATTACTGTGAAAGGCCAAAGCAACATCTAACACAGATAATTGGATGTCCACTGAAGAGTTAGTAAAATTTAGGAAGGCATGTCTACAGCATTCAGGAAATTCTTATTCCTATGGTCTGATCCAGCAAACAGACTTTCACCTTGAAAACCTCATAGAAGAGATGGTTCAGCCACATCTACAGTCTTCAACCTTCAAAATGTCATAAAATACGTTTTTACATAATCAGTAAGACTATTTTTAATTTTCTTAAAATTTAGTCTACATTTTAAAGGCAGTTTTTTGCATTGCACACAACCTAACCCAATATATCCCAGTGTCTGGAGAAAACAAGAGTCAGTCTTGGGTGAACTGAAACAAAAGATGTGATTCTGTTGTGAGATCTGCATAACAAAGCTTTAACTCAGAAGTAGTTAAAGTTTCTTCATGTATCAGAGAAAGCAACCAAGTGTTAGAGAGAGTGATCAGAAATTAATAGTTTTATAGTGAGTCTTCTGTGTGATTATTGCCATCATACTCTCAGCATTCAGGGCTTCAATCTGCTTCCATCCATTTTTTAGTTAGTCCCTTGTGCTTCTCACAACTGTGTGTTTGATTTTTTGTATCTTACCACAATATTTGAAGTTTTTTACTTTCACTAAAGAACTGCTTGACTCATTTGTGTGTCTGTCATTCACATCAGTCCATCATATGAATTATTTTTTCCCTTCAGCTGTCCAACCTTTTAGGATTTCTATTGCTACGGTATATTTCGTTATTTATTGTTCTACAGGAAATTAGCACTATATCACCAAGAACAAACACTGTGAGTTCAACTCCAGTACTGAAAGGATGTGTTCTCGACTAAGGTAGTTTTATTAACAGGCACTCTGCTTTTCCTGAAGCTCGGTGATGGTTATAATTATTAATGTGACTCAAAGAACATTCAACTGTTCTTGTTCTTAAGTTCCCTTTATTTTTTTTAGCATTTTATTCACTTTTTCAGATAGAATTTCTTTTAAACTAATATATTTCAGGATGTTTATAACTCTTATTGTATAACATCTGTATTATGTATCCATTATTATTTCAATGTTATTGTATGATGTTTATATGGCCTTATATTCCATGATTCTCTTTGGTATGTGTATATACACCACCAAAGTCTGATTCATATTCCCCTTTGGGTGTAACTAGTTTGGATTTGGACCTCTTTGTAGACATGTTGATTTTGTATATTGTACGTGACCATAAAGGCAATGTTAGTACTGTTACCACTTTCTATAATATTTGTGAATTAGGACCTCATTGTACCAGTAGTATATTTGAGAAACTGTTTTCCTCAGAATTATTTTCAAATAAAACCAGACTTACTTAATTTAAGGCATAGGTTTTCCTAGATTCTCAGTTGTTTTTTGTTTTATGTTTTCCCTATAATATCTTATTTCTAAATCCTTTCGTCAAGAGCTGTGTTAGACACCAGCATATCATGAGCAACTTATCCGTTAGTTCTTATATACAATAGTCCTCCACACAAGCACTAATTGCCTTATTTCTTTTTTATGGTCCTTATCCCATCTTTAGAGACTGAAGAGTTGTTTCAAACCTGTCATGAGGATGCTGCTACTGTACTTATAAGGAGGAAATAGATATTCTAAAGGGTAGCACTTATTTACTGCAAAGAGAATGATGAACTAAAAAACGCTTGAAAATTTACAGAACGAATGTCACCTTTGTGGCAAAACTAGCTCAAGGTGATTCCTGCTTTTCAATAGCTATGGAGGTAACACCACTTCTACCTGTAACTTTCTCTTTGTTGTGGCTTGGGTTTTTTTAATTATTCTTATTTGTAGGCAAGGTATTTTCTTTCCTGACTCCTAACAGAAACATGCTTACATATGTATTTTGCCTGGATGTTTTTTATTTGATACAATAATCCTCAATCTCCTGCAAAAGAGTTAATCCTTCTTCTCTGATATCTTCTGATTTACCTTGAACATCTGTTCAGTGGCTTAGGTACTACTTTACTTCAGCTATATAGAAATCTTTAGCTTTGGTGCATGAAAATGAAGTTCCTTGTCACATACCAAAGGTAAAACTACTTTCTACTTCACACATTGCTCCTGTTATACACTTCCTACTGATTTTTTTCCTTTACTTAATGAATTATTCTGTTTTCTTTCTGTAACATGAAGGAACCAGTTAAAATAGCTTGAAAATTAAGAATTTAAATTTTATTTCATATTTTTAAAACTCCTTCCCCTTCGGCATTAAAAATGCTACAATCTCTATTAAAAATGTCTGGTTTTAATTTTTATCTGCTACTTCCTCATTTGTGCACGCTACATGAAATAATTAAAAAAAAAAAATGGCACCAACTTCTATATAAGCTGGATAAAAAGGATGAAATTTATTATTTTTTTCAAGACTGCTGGTATACAGATGCCTCATATCCATATCCGATTTTACTTGTTTGCAGTTTCCTGTTGACAAGCAAACACTATATTTCTCCTTCTCTAACAGTTTACTCTAGTTTTCTCTCTTCTGAACAGTGTTTTCCCCTTTCGGACAACAAATAGCCTCCAAAAGTGAGCAGGATGGAGCCTCAGCAGTTCCATGCATTCCTCCTGTTATATCTACAGCTATAGCCTTTCATCCATCTGTTATTCCACAAGGTCACTTCTGTTACCTTAACGACCTGAGTCTCCTGAAGAGACTGTTCTCATGTCACATATTATATAGTCATCTCCTATATAATTGGCTTTTCTTTAACCTCCATATTTCAAGCTACAGATCTTTTCTATGATGTCAGCAAATATATCAGAATTTGTCCCTTTCTGGGGACACATTCTATTCCTATTCACTAACTCAACCTTCATGGGCAGTTGCCTGCAAGTATCACACATTTCAGATGGCTGTTCCTGCAATTTTGAAGAATCTGAAATATTAGATCTACTTAATATGATGCCAGTTACGATATTCAAAAATGACAACAACAAACCGCTATGTTTTCAAACATTGCTTGTATTTTGCAAGAGGGGACTCATAATGTATTTTGGATTGAAGAGCTGCTCAGATGATTGAGGCTGTATATCAGTTTTGTAATGGAGGATCACTTCAGTGCCTTTTTAAGAGCATTAGCACTCCATGAGTTACTCTGTCTTGGCTGCAATGTGTTGACATGCACACATCTGCTAATGTTTTCCTACTGCTATTTGAAACGTTGATTTGGAATCAGGGCTGTTTATGTGTTGGTTCACCAGAGACCAGCAAACCCACTTATTGGAGACTGTTCATTAAAACACTTTGTGCTATGTGGCAAAGAGGTTTTGGGACTATTTTTTAAACTGGTAACAATTTTGTGATCCAATATAAAGACTTAGTGCAGTTAATGGCCATATGCCAGTCTTCAGAAACTAAACATCTGGAAGCAGAATGATGTATTTCAAAAGGTACCTCATAAGAAATATCTTGACTGACCCAGAGTTTCAAATTCCTTACAGAGAATAAGAAGTGACTCAAATAGAACCTCTGGATTCTGGTGGAAATGTCTCACCCATCTTTATCTAATACAGTCCCTAAATGACGAGGGACTGTAGAATTCTGTGTGTGGACAGATCAATAACTATCCAAGAATAAACAACTATCCTGTAGGTAGCCTGATACAAAGAGTTACAATCTAATGTTCAAAACCTTAGAGTAAGTATCATTCTTCAAACTGTGTTAGAATAATTTCCCAAGATCTATACAGCATTATATATTTTAGCGTGGATGCAAAAATGTTAAGAGGTTCTTTCATGGGGTAGGACACTGTTTCTCAAGCCTTCTGATACTGAATGCTTCTACCCCTCATTTTTATATGATGAATCAGTATTCCTGTCATCATTTGTATCTGTGTATACCTACATTATTAATCATATCAGTGGAGCTCTGGGAACAATTCTTGTTAATTAACATTCCTTCTGCTGACTATCTGCCAGTGCAAAGGATAGACTACCGAAGAAATTAAACCCTGATTGTTTAGGTTCTTTTTGTTCATGTGTTCATCTTTGTTTTAATGATTTTGAGTAACTGTACTGCATTTTAGAGGAAGTAAAATAGAAAGTTATGTATTTTAATATATCATATAAAACATAAAAGGTATTTTTAAATTAAGGGAAATACTGTTTCCTAGCATAAATGAATCAGCAACATTTCTTCAACTGGGAGAGTTTATACCTCCTCCTCTGGGTTGAATGAGAGGTAGGAGGTCACTAGCTGTGCTCTTGAAAGAGATCATCTGATTTCACATCATCAAAAAAACCCCCAAACTAATTTTTATGTTCATATCTGACATTTGAACCAAAGTGGGCATGACCATTTCAGAAGCACACTACTTGTATGAAATAAAACACTAATGTAGATTCACTCCACGTGACAGGGAAAGAAATTGTGACAATCTCTTGCTCAACTTTCTTTCTTACTATTTAGGAAGGGAGGCAGAGTATGGAGATCTCAAATTCAAAGCTTTTCAAAAGGTTTTAATATTTTAATGACTATACCAAAAACACATAACAGAAAAAAAAAAAAAAATCCTACCTTAAAAATGCACACAGTCCTCACTAGCTTAGTGAAAAGCTGAGGGAATCAGAAAGGTAAGATGAAGGTTGATATGAGAAAGCTGGCTCAGAAATTCCTGTGATGCAAGGAGCACCGAACTTCTGCTGTAGGTCTAAGAACCACTTAATCTCTTTCTGCAATTCTTGTCAAAAATAATTTGGCGGGTTTTATATCATCTTTATTTTGTAATCCATTTTAAATAAATGAGAGAATTTTCAAAGCTCTCAATGGAAAATCAGAGAAGCGATGGTGCAGTGCTGCAGACAGGGCAGGCAATACATGTCTAGAGAGAGCCAAGTGGTGATGAATCAACATACTCTGATTTATAGATCTAGATCTCTGAGTAGTTCTTAATACTAAAAGCTACGATTATGAATTCCAGAGTTTGTACATAATGCGATCAGCTCAGATATGAAAAAAATTGAAAATTAGTAGGTAGAATGTTGGATGTCTCGTTTTCCATTCATTGAAGATAATGACTGAATAATACAATCTGAGTATGTTTAAGTTTAGAAAAACTATACTGGTACGTGCTTTCTATTGTAAACTAGCTGCAAGGAATTTTTTCATACCTGCTTTAGTAGTTTTCCCAATTATATGTTCTCTGCATTTACTTCTAAATGAATGAGAGACGAAGTGTGGTACCTGATGAATTTAAATCTCAGGCGTTGACATTCGTTGCAATTATGTAGTTTGGAACATGTATTACCTTTGTTTCTGTTGCTATTGTCATTGTCTCTGCATTAGAAGACTCAATTATGGTTGTGTATACATACAAGGAATTTTTTAATTAAGCATGGAGTGGATTTTAAAAGCTTTAATTGTAGTCAGGCCTGCAAATTTCACATCTTTGCTTGATGAATTTTTCTCTGGAGTTCAGAGTACCTAATTGTCTGCAAATAGTCTTACTCCTAATAATATATGGTAACTCCTTTAAAATTGTATATTCTCAAGCTGCTAATCTGTTTCAACTTCAAAGTACTTTTATTATGTAAGCATTTAAAGGGCATTGGACATGAGATTACATGTCTAAAACTATATTCCCTCTGATGGTCTGGTTTATAAAAATGTATGTCACTGGGTTGTTCAAGGAACATGTTAAGTAAATTTGCATGTTCATTTCCTGAGAATCCAGTTCTGGTGCAGGTTAAATAACTATGATAAAATGGTTATTCAGTAATTTATCGATGACACCAAATATTTGTGATTTTATTGTTGCTGAGAAACAACCCTTCATATTCCTCTTTTACAGCAGAACCTATCCTGTACTTTGGTTGCATATTTGTCTTTCTGCTAAAACTCATTAGTACATTTCCTTCCCATATTTCTTCAGCTTCTATGTGCAAATATGGCTGTCCCAGCTGACATTCTCTGAATGTAACCAATAATGTTGTATAAAACAGGTTGAACTGTGTCTAATTAGTAGGTATTAACATAACTAAACCCAAAATTTACTGTGCCACAAAACAAGTAGCCTTGTGAATTTTTTTTAGTTAGAAGAATCATAAAAAAATAAATTAAGAAATGAAAAATAGATTGGAAAGATTCTGAAAACTTTATAATGTAGAAATAATGTTAGGATAGAAAAGGCTACATGGGATAATTCTTCACTTAGCCAAAATCAGTACCTTGATTGAAAAATGACTGAATTCTATTAGACTTTTTGTAGACAAAGGTATGATTTCACAAAATGACAAAAGCAGTGTTCTCAGTGTCCTCCCTTAAGGAGTTATAACAGGATCAACACTCTATTAAATCCTGAAATCTAAGTAAAATCTCACTGAAACTAACAGTTCTGTATTTGATATTTTATCAGTAAAAATACCTAATAATATATTGCAAATACAGGGAAGATCATTTGTACTGTTTTCAGTTGCAAACACTCTTCAACACTTAATGAGATCAACAAGAACTGAGAAATTTATATAAGACCAAATTTGATTGTGATAACTTCATATAAGATTCAAATCTGCCTTATTTATTATGTATAAAATTCACATATCTCAATTTCTGAATAACATGTAATTTTTTTTAATGATTAAAAAATCTGTTAGTCTTTCTTTGTAGCAAGAACTTTCCCTTCCCTTCTCTTTTCTACTTCTATTTTTTTGCAAGTTGCCAATACACATTGTTGTATAAAGTTTTTATTGATCTCTGTTTCCATTTTAATTCAGTACTTCTCTTCCTCTCTTCCTTTCTCTGAGACCAGGCTGTTCAGAAGTAGTGTTTGGTGTGTTATGTTCTATTTCTCTATGTTCTATTTCTCTTTCCATACTTATACTGAGTACATTCTTTCAGTAAGGGTACAGCAGCAGAAATTGTTTTACAAAACATATATGGACTGCAATTATAAATTCAGTCATACTTTAGTAAATTGGAATGTGGCCTACATCTTCTGAAAGTCATAGTTCCTTAGTTTTTGCGATAACATTCGTAAATCTGGGCTGTTGGTTTTTTTGTTCCATTGTTTTAGAAGAGATAAACCTCTAATAGCAGCTTAACTGCAAATAAAGTATTGTATTTTCTTCTTTGATGTTATGATGCACCTAGGTATCCCGTATTTTTCCATCAGGTTGTTTTAGTTTTTTTTTTTTTGCTACAAAATATGCAGCTTGTGTGGACCAGCAAAGTATACTTCATATACAAAGCCAAAGATGTAGCATTAGTCTAACTGATATCTTAAAAAAAAAAAAATAAAAAAATACACACTTCCTACAAGTCTACAGCTTTTTCTGGTGTTACACATTTGTTGCCCTTCTTGTTCCAAAGGTAAATAACTTGCTTGTGAAGTTAGACAACACTTCTGCGGAGAGTTTTTGGATGTGTGCCGTGAACAAGCCAGAGCTTGAAGTGGCTGTGGTGCAGGCTAGGATCTGCACAGAAGATTTTTCCTGAAGACATCAAAGACAAAACAGAAGTAAACAGAGCGTGGTCTGCCCTCGACCCAGGCTGCAGGAGGGGCGCCGACATCGCTGTGCATGAACAGTTTGTGGACAGTACCCTGCAGCTAATCACCATAGTGGAGGGGAAGAGTGACTGCAAGTGTAACCAATCGTAGCCTGCGCTTGCCGCATGGCCTTTGGGCAAAGAGTATATAAGGGTGGTAAAAACGTGGTCTGGTGGACATTGATATTCAGTGTTGTTAAGAGTTCATTAAAGGGTATTGATGTTAAACTCACATGGAGCCAGATTCTTTACCCTTGCCGGTCCGCACGTCTGTACTCAAAGAGGCCTACAAAATTCTTCATTCTCCCCCACAGCTCATTTAAAATGAGATGTAAGAATTAGGGTACTGATTCTTTTTTGATTCTTTTTGTTTCACAGTTCTCTGCCCTGGAAAATGGGAGTGATACCTTGTATTGCAAAATCTTTAAATTACCTGAGTTAATCTGATGTCTTCACTTGATTCTGAAGTTTTTAAGCAAGAACAGTTAAGATGATAATATTTTTGCTGGTCCATAATTGTCTTTTACAAAATCTTTGTGTCTTTTATAAAGAATAAGGGATTATTTTTAATTCAAGTTTATCATTTTTAAGACAGTGAATACCAAATATTCGATACTGAAATGGTATATGAAGAGAATTGTTGCAATTTTATGATTCCATAAAGGAAAGAAAGATTAAATCTAGTTCTGATCTCAAATGAGCTTTTATGTGTCCTTTTGTCTCCCAATAGTAATTAGTGAAGCATTTCTATGTCTTATCATTCTCTTTCATTTTGAGTCATTTGAATATTTATTCAAATAATTCAGAGGAATTATTTTTCTCTTCCTTTCCCTATATTGTCCTTTGCCTTTCCCAGTTCTTCACTTTTTATTATTAAATTTGATGATAAAGCAAAACAAAACAAAACAAAACATGAAACAGTATTTATAATAGTTTGTTGTGTGTCTTAAATAGTAGTTTGATGCTGGGGTTAATTACAACTTTCTTTAAGATATGGAGCTGGGAAAAAAATATACAGCCTGTTATGATGTATGGCAGAATAAAAGAAGATCCACAGTTGTGTACGCACAATTTACTTCTTCCAGGACAGTGTACCCATTTATTTTCTCTTATAATGAGATTGTAAATTTCAACAGGGAAGGTTCTTTGTCGTAAATCTATCTAATACCTAGCAGCATATAGTCAAATTCTTAGAATATCTACCATAAAAGTAATAAGTATTGAAGACTTATTTAGAAATATTGCATTCTATTTGTCTCTCAGCATTTTCTTAACACAAACTAGCAAGAAACATTATAATACACAATATTTTCTTCCTTGTTATTACTCCCTGAATGATATAAATTCTCAAATGATGCATGTATACACCTTCCTGTACATGACACAGAAAGGACACACTGGAATACACGTTTTCATACTCAGGATTAAGGATAGGATTTACCATGTTAGTATGAAGACTCCCCTGAACATGGGAACACGGTCCTCTGAAGTACCTTTACTGTCATGATAAAATTTATGCATATACATTTTTCCTAGCAGTTCTTATCTACGTAACAACTGGACTTCAGACATGAGCAAATGTGAGCAATTGCAGTATTCATTCTCTGTACCAAGACAGAGAGCTTTTGTCTTTCATGTGACTTGGAAATCAATTTAAATCTCCCCAGATAAATGTCTGTATATGTATAACTTGGGTACTTAATTACTTCTAACCAAGAGGGAAATGCCTTTATCTCTCTGTCCTGTTCTGTTTACCAAAGAAGCATATCTAATTATTTTGGTCTGCCCTGAAGTGAACTAGTACGTGTTAGTGGTTGGCAGGGGTTTTATGAGTTCTTCAGCCAAAAGCATAATAGAAAAATGGAAGAAATAATCACCTTATTTACAACCTTAAGAAACAAAAATGTATTCTCCTTCCCACAGTGATTCTGTAAATTTTCCACAAGAAGTTAACGTTTATGTTTTTCAGAGTTTCCTATCTCAGAAGTACTCACCACTTCAAATTCAAAATGCTGGAGCATGGGTTCTTTGCGTATTTCAAACATGTCTTTCTTTAACTTGACTTTTGTTCACTCACTTTCTGAAAAACTGTGAAAATGAGAGTGTGTTTAATTTTGCAGTTTCTGTGAGATAACATGAAGCATTCTGTAATCTTCATTAATTTCACACAGCATTAGTATATATTAAATTTAAACGAAGTTAAAAAGTATTTTTAAATATGCTTCATATTTAGGACAAAAGTTTATAGTTACTGATTCATTAAGAGGTAGATTCAGGTCTTACTAGTAGATCCTGTTATTTCATCTTTATACCACAACTGTGTGGTGTTTCTTATATTGGGCTAGTTACCTTGTCCTACTGAGGCCATTTAGCTTTTCACTGTCCTTTTGCCACTCATTTGCTTGCAATTTACTTAGTACTTTGATTCTGTAGAGTTTTCTGTTGCATTACAACACACTTCCCATAGCATTCTGAAGTTCTGATTTCTGATTATTGTTTCAGTGCTAAAATAATGTTTTTTCAAATGAAAATACAGTTGTATTCACTGCCTTAACCTCTTATTTCTTTTTTTCTTAGTTCTATCTTTTCTTGCTGTGTTCTACTAGTTTGTTTTTGTCCTTTTTGTTGATCTGCTCCTATTTTTTTAATGACCGCCTGGAGAAAACAGTCAATGGATATTTGTGGCAGTTGCACATCCCCCTGAGATCCAGAGCCTTCAATAGGACAGTTGATGACTCCTTAGCACCTTTCGTGCTCTGTTGTGCTTGTCCCAATTTGCACATCTAGGATGATACCAAAGTGCTGACAATCACATCCTCCCCTACCCCAGGGCAGGGTGACTTCACCTCCGTCTGGCTGGTGGGGGTGGGGCAGGAGGGGTGGAACCCTCGGTCAATTGACAGGGTCCTCAACAAAAGAGGTCCTCAGAGAAGCTGAGAAGCTTCTGGGCCATGTTGTAGTGCCCACAGCCAGATCTGACCAGGCTATAAAGTGGGGTCCCCACCGAAGCCCCCCTTTTAGTGATCTTCTCGGAGAAGCGGGTCTATGAATTGGAACCCTCCCCTCAGACTGAGACGCCATCTGAGGAGAATTCCTAGGATTAAGAGCACCTCACCTTCTCCTGTGGTGAGTGGTTATTTACTGGATATATCCTTGAATGAGTCCTTGCCTAAATCAAGCAAGTATAAGCGCTCTCCTAAGCCAGGTGAGTGATTATTTCTTGTGGGTACCCTAGAGTGAGAGGCCTCTGGTTTTGTTTCTTGTGAGTATATGAGTCCACGTTGTGGATCCTCATTATTCTTACGGTGTTGTACCCCAACAATCTCCTCAACTGATATCTGAACCTGTGTTTTATGTTGCTGGAGTGCTAGATAATTGTATAAACCCTGTTTCTATTTGGTTTATTAGCTACACTTTTCCAGCTAGAATAAAGTCCGTTTTGGAACTTGTCGTCCACCTAAAATTGACTTTTGAGGTGCCTCCGTGACAAGATTATAGTCTTGTGTTATTTTTTACTATCTATGATAGTTGATTACAGACATAAACTGGGCTTTTGACTATCATTCCAGTAACAAACAATGAATATTTTTTGCTCCAAGTGTTTTCATCAATGAAAAAAAGTGACACAGTTTGAGAAAAAAGTGAACCATGGGAAGAACCAATTCTTACCCAAATTCTCAAGATAATTTTATAATTACTATTTTTGGGGTCTACAAGGTTGCGGGTTTTTTTTACTCTGGATAAGAATTGCAGCCTCAATTTAATATTAAATGTCACTTATTTTACTATTAATCCAAATAGGAAGTGTAAGGAATGGAATAGGATGTTTGGGAAATTTCAAGAAAGAACAGAGTTTGCTGGAATCATAAGGGACATAAATGCAGGGTACAAATAGAACCCAGGAAATCTGTGTAAAAAGCCAGCTATGATGGATTTTGCAGTATTACTTTTTGCTTTGAAATAATTTTGTTATTTCAAACTTATATGTAATCCAAATCTGAACAAAAATGTTCTTTTCACAGAGGTTGTGCAATCTTCTGTATATAAATTATGTTCTATCATGTTAGTAATTTTGCAAAATTGATCTGAAGTGTAAGAATTCAAAAAAACAGATGTATTTTTCTGTTTTAAATATAATATGCTTTCTCTTACTGCAGACTGCTGAACATCAGTCACAGGGTGAGGAAGACAAAAGATTCAGTATAGACCCCAAAAGTAAAGTAGAAATATCACAAGTTAGTTACTCAGTGATCTCAACTTCTACACAGTGAGGAAAACATTTTGGGAATTAAACAGGCTTTTAAAAACCGTATTTTCAATCATCAATGGTGTTTATTTTTTTCCAAAAATTAGATAGCTCTTTCAGATCTTAATTTAAGCTCAAACGTAAAGACATTAAAGAGTTTTTCAGTGCAGCACACCTCAACAAAAAGCCTAGCCTTCCCACTTCAAGGGAAGTACCAGTGACAAATGGTGCTTATGTCCAGATGATGAAATATGGTTAGTATGAATGTCATTCCCTGAGTGAAATTTAGAAGAGATTTTGTATTTTTTATTCCAAGTAGCTCGTGATGTAGCTATATCTCTATCCTACCTTTGAAAATATAGACAAAGTATTTCACTATAAAGAGTTGTTTACTCTAATTGAATAAATCATATATGTCATTGTCATCTTTGCATGTTTGAGGTAGAAGCTTGTTTTGTGTTAGTTTTATTATTATTTTTCCTCCCTTGATTATTTTTTTTTTTAGATATAATTTTAAAGTGGAAAAAACTCTATGTTTCACGATTTTACCTTGACTGAACTGGAGTATCTCAATGCAGGCATAAGAGTGCTGTTCAGAGGTTGAAAATATTTCTGTGCGCCCAGGTATCTATATAATTTGTATGGTACAGCTAAATGACTTACACTTCACTTTGAAAGCACAGCTGGATGTTGAGCTGCTGTGCACAACAATCCTGTTTTTTCTTTAAGACTGTGGTTAGACAAATTGACCAAGAGTTGAAAAATCTGTAAGTGCTCTTTAATCCAAGGGATTGAAATTTATATCTACTATTTCCAAAATGATCACCTCAACAATCAAGCCAGAAACTACTGATGTATTTTTTTATCAGATGAGGAGCTCAATGGGCAGGTGCAGCAGATTTTATATTTCAGTGCAAGCTTCTTGTTTCAGAGTGTTGCGGCAGGTTTGGTGCCAGTATCTGTTTTATCTATGCTTAGTAGTAGTAAAAAAAAAAAGAAAAAAAAGGTTTATGTTTTAAGTTCTAAGGGGGAGGAACCCCGTTATTCTCCAATTAAAAGCCACAACTCCCAGAAATTATTATTTTGTTAAAGTCACTCTGAATCTAATGCTACAAGATCCATTCATCCATAGACCTATTTTTTGGTTCCTATTTTTATGCCGTTGGTTGCATAATACAAAACGCAGAAGTATTATTGGGATTTCCCTTAAAAAGGGACACAAAACCTTATATCTCCTACATCCCCACTTGAATCCCTTCTCTATTGTATAAGCATAAATACGGATAGTCAAGTCCTATTTTTTTGTTTCCTTTCAGCCTTCTTACTCGCTTTTCTGGCTATAAAGCGTTGTTGAGAGGTAGATACCAAGCAGCCTTGTGTGAGAAGTCAACTAAAATTGCTGTATCTGTGAACATGTACTATTACAAAAAATATAGACACCTGGATAAGAATACTTGGGATTTACTTTGTTGGGTTTGTGACTTTTTTTTCTTTTATCCTTTTTTTTTTTTTTTCCCTTCCCTAGAGAAACATGCTAGTTTCTTCTATGAGGTGCCAAGTTTGTATGTTGGTTTGTTTTTCTTAGCGAGTTCACAACTGAATTCCATAAAAAATAGACAGGAAAAAAATGTGGGGGCAGTGTGCTTCTCAGACAGGGAGCAGAAGCTTGCAATAGGGACCAAGAGAGGAGCAAGAACACATTAAGGAGGAACTTTGTCCCAGCATTTCATAATGTGAAGCCATGCCTCAAGCAATAGAATACATTAGTGACTTCTTCTGAATCACTTTCTAATTTGGATACCTAAAATCCTCATAATTTTCACATAAGGGGAAAAAAAAAAGCTACTGAAGATCTGAAGATACTAAAGAGAATTTCCTGATACAGAAATATATTGCTCAAGTAGCTCAGGTATGTGTACCTAGCAATTAATTTCAATGCATCAGAAATTCTTTTTCTAGTAAAATTAGATTAAGCTTTTCACTCTCTGCTCTAAATACTTAGTCTGAATGCAAAAGAACATCATCACCTAATAGACTTAAGGAGTAAGCTGTAAATTACTTAAATATAACTATATGTCAGACTATCTTGGAATACAACTGAAGGTCTCTCCTGTTACATCAATTAGTCACAGGAAAATGTGTTTACACCCAAAGAAAGGACTGATTGAAAGACAACTTGATGTGGTCATAAAAGACTTAGTCACTTCACTGATCTTTTGATAAGAAATAAAAGTAGCTCTCCATCTCAATAATTTTCATCTTAACACGAAAGTATTTGAAAATTTAGCTTAAAACTACAATTACAGTATTTCTTGCGGGTTGGTTTGTTTGTTTGTTTATTTGTTTGGCTGATAACCACTTAACCGTATTCTTGATTCCTTTGTGAATCACCAGTGTTCCATCATCAGTCTCAGACTTCCCGTCAACAGTTTTCCCATGGGCCAACAAGAGGGCTTAAGACTGTAGAATCCTGGCAATCCTCTGTGATAACTTTATCATATCTGAAATTAAGTTAATATCACAGAATTTGCTGTGTCTTTTCTGCATAGAAAGGTGTTAGTTAATTAATTCAAGTTATTAACTAATCGGCCATTTTTCACAAAGCATATAATTTGAGACAGTAACATTGATGTGAAAGTGAAGATGGCAAAGTAATAAATGCACTCAACCTGAAAAAGGTTACACACAAGTCCCTAATTTGGTCAGTCTCAGGTCTTTCAGTTTTTTGTTCATTTGCTATTGCAAGAATGTTTTTTCTTAAAGTTAGGACTGTGTCTTTTCTTTATTAGACCTCTTGAGAATGACCAAAATAACATATACTGTCATAGCTCTCTAATTGTACATAAAAATCCTTCCTGTTTCCATGCATATGTTGGAGTGAAATTTCCAAAGACTTACAGTTTATGCTACTGATTTGCAGTAACTATAATCCAGGAAGTTCATTTTCACCAGGAAATATACCCTATGGTCCCAGACCACAACTATACTTGTAATATGTTGAGTATTCTGTGTATTCATAGTATCCATATTTTATGAAGTCTCTGAAATTTCTGTCCTTCCACATGACCACGTCTGTGATAAAATCTGCAAACCTGAGATTTTACTTTATTAGCTTTTATAACTCTTCTAATTTACATGTATGGATTTTTACTGAAAACACTAGATGGAATTTGAATGCCATCCTAGAGAATTATTTTTTTATAACCTTGCTATTTCCAGAAGATCAACAATAGCAATAGTATGTAGACAGTAGCTTTAAGGTTTTTTGATAGTCTTCCAGATGTATTACATAAATCTGTAACCAGTTCAGAGTACACTGAAGACAGCCTAATTGTGACACCCATAAATCACAGCCACAAGCATTCAGACTGAAAACAGCTGAGGTCAAGTGTATACAGTTTTTAATTCAAAGTGATTCCTGTGATTTTTTTAACATTTTTGATAACTTTGACAAATCCATATGATTTATACTTTAGGTAACGTCATTTAATTTTAACTTTGTAATTTAAGTTAGCGTTTTTATGACAAGTACCTAACAAGGCTATTTAAGATTTACAAACTTTCTACGTATACTTATATATTTATGTTTGATTGTAGAGTTTTGGTTTTCTCTGGTGTATTGGAAAAGATGGACACAGTATTTGTAGTTATAGGAAATATTAACAACTGGTTTAGGGACAGCGGAGCATAAAAGAAAGTGAATAAGAATCAGCAGGGGGAAAAAAGGGTAGAAAAACGTTTGCATTGTTGCATACTTGCACAGTTTAGGTGCATATATCCTAGTATGACTAATATTGACAAGCTTTTACTGCATGAGAAAGGTACCAGCAAAACCACGATATTGTATCTTAAATATTGAATGAATTGTATTTTCTAAACAGTGAGAGCAGTTGTGTGATGAGTGCTAAACTCACATTTACAACCAGTGAATCAGTACTTGGTTTTGGGTGCAACTTCATCTTATCAACCTTTTTTTTCCACAAAGCTGGAGGTGTTGATTTGGTTTTTGTTGCTGGTTTTGTTTTGTTTATTTTTGGGGGTTTTTAGTTTGTTGTGGTCTTTTGCTGTTATTGCTGTATTGGTTTAGTTTTATTTGTTTGATTTGGGTTTGTGGATTTTTTTTTTGATTGGTTTGGTTAGGTTTGTTATGGTTTGTTTATTTTTTCCTCTTTTACCAGTGTTATAATAGAGTTATGCTGCTTGCCAGATTTTCCAAATGAAAGGAAACCTAAGAAATATTTCTGGTATTGAGTTAATTCTGTGGTTATACATTCAGAGTCAGTCAGCTGCTTGAAAAAGCATATCATAGATGAAAAGCAACCACTCTTGGCTTTTTTACTGTATTTTTAAAGAACTTAGAGACTGTGATTGGCAGACCTACTTTGCTATTTCTAACTTTTCAAAGCTGGGTTTTTTTCAATATCCAATTTGGACTTTCTTTCAATTATTTTGGGACCTAATAAATATTCAAATAAATAATTGCATACATCTTCAGAAAGAATGACAAGGTGGAAATGAAAAAAAACACCAAACCTTTCTGCTTCCTTAGCAAAGTTTATACAGTGCAAATATATTTTGACTTTATCAGAGACATCATCATTCCTTTAGGGGTGGAGAAACTAGCAATTTTTTGACAGTTTCAACACAAGCAAGAGCCTCTAGAGTCTGAAATCTCTGTCCAGTATATCTGTGATAGAATAAATTAACATACAATTTTCTTTCTCTTTGAAGTTGTGGCAATATTTTAGCTAAATATGATTGAAAAGAACTTAAGTGTTACAAAGTGAGAAGCTGTTTATATTCTCTAGAGCATGACATAAAACTGTAAGTGCAGCAATTAGCCATGAAGATTTTTCTCCTTCTGTCAAGGTCACTTTCACATTCCATTAATAAAAACAGTAGATAAGTAACATAAAACTTTTTCTAAACAGCATTTTAGTCAAAGCAACTATGGCATTCAATGATCTCTTATTGCTGAAGCTGTTTGCAGGGGAAATCAGCCCCATTTTTTTGGTAGCACAATTATCTTTGTGGAAGAGTAATAAAAGCATTCAACACTGTACTTTGATGTTACCTAGTTCCATGTTAGTCCACGACATTTATGAATTAAACTGGAGATCTGTGCTAGTTGAAACTTTTCTGTATTGGGTGAACATGTGTAGAATTCCCTTCTTTCAGAGAAATATCTCACTTCCGAAATTCAATGGCAGCTGATTCCCATTTTGGAACTGGAACTTTTGTTGCAGAAAATTGTTGCCTGAAGATTTTATCTATGTCCTCAGCTTCAGAGCTTAGGACAGTCCATCCTTGGTTAGTAGATACATCTTCATGAATGTACAGCACACTTCAAATATTAGTTTCCCCTACAAACAATGGAGAATGGGGGTGCTTGGAGTTTATGGAGAGTGAAAATCACCTGTTTCCAGAGAAGAACATGATGTAACCCAGTGGTGACCTAAATTTATGACAACTTGAAACTCTTAGTGGGAATTTTTATATTAGAAAATTGCTTACTTTACATCCAAATTCAGCCTTCATCTTGTTGTAATTCAGCTTTAATATCACTTCTAAATTCAGCTCATAATCTAATTTTGCGTATTTTGATTTTTATTTCATTTGAGACGTTAAATCTTTGCAGGAAAAAACACTTAAATTTAACCCTCAAAAACCAAACTGTATTTCAAAATGAATTCCATGTATATTAAAAGTATTTTACAGGTAATATTCCTTTTCCTGTTCCTCTCCTTTCTTACTTTAAAAAAGATTGATTTAAAAAGGACCCTATTCTCAGAGCAATTACAGACAAGCCGTGCTTGACTTTCTCAAATAGCGGAAATTCATAAAGCTGAATTCAGTCCCCTGGGACTGACTTTTGTGTTTTGAAGGGTGGTATTAGTTATTCAAAAATTATTTAGAAAGACATTTTAAGAAGTATCTAGGAGCTTCAATACTGAAGATATTATTTTGAATATCCATAAAATTTATGGCTTTTATCTTTCCTTCTCATTTAAGCCCAGTTTCATTAGGAAAGGTTTATGCAATCACTTCTTCTATCTGTCATTCCCTTTTCCCTAATAATCCTTTACCTGCTGGCCAATTTAAACCACATTTGAAGTACAGAGCTCAAAACCAGTATATTGCGATTTTATAAAATTCACAAGTGGATGGAAAGAAAAGTATATACTATCGTGAGAGAAAAGCTACATTGGGAGCTCAAGAGTTACTAGTTCCTTCTGAACTGTCCCATTGTAGGATGTCTTGGGTTGGCTAGGACCTTGGTGACTTCTTGTCATTCCTGCCTGGGGGACAGGTGGGGAAAAGTACATAAAAGGAACCAGAAATAATCCTAAGGTAAACAAGGAGCAAATTGGTAAACTGAATATTTCACAAGCACAGGTGCCATAGGCAGAGGTGATGCACTGCTGTGGGGAAATCAACATAAAGCTCTGGGAAATTAGTTAGTTGAATTGTTCATTAAAAAAAAAATGTGACAAATCAAAGTTGTTTTTTAACTTTCCACTCTTGTAAGTAGTTTTGTGGAAACACTGAAAAAGGTATGATCCTTAGGAGCTGCTTAGAACTTGGTAAATGCTGGTAAATTCAGGAGTGACATGATTATATAAGTGTTCTGGTACAATAAACTGTTACACAAAGCCATTATCAAACTTTTATGCTTGTAAGTGAGAGGTCACTTGCTAGCTGAAATTAACATCTATTTCAGCACTGCATCTAGAACTTCAATCACACTAGATTTTTTAATTTTAAGAGTTGCCATAAATATTTACATGAACACAGATTTCCTACTTGAAAGACATTTTAAAATTTTGTACCACCCCTTGCATATCTGAGAATGTGTGGTTCTGAAGGCAGAAATGGATGAATGATGAATGCAGATATTAGGGTTCTAATTTTTACAATAAATGTCTAATGAAGTATACCTTTTGCATCCTTTACGGACATGTCTTTCTGTCTATCTGTCTTTCTCCAGCACATGCTGCGCTGTTGGAACCTTTGAAAAAAAATCCTAGAACTGCAAGTTGCTAATGAAGTATTTTTGTACATACCAAGTGCAGGGGACCTAGAGGTCAAAGTATGCTTGACATGCACCAGCACATAGCTATGATTTGATGCATATATTAGTATTAGTAAATACATTTAGGCAGAATCTAGTGTACAATCAAAGTCAAATCCATATGGGTTTAACATTTTTGAATTTCATAAAATCTCTTTTTGAGTTCATAAAATCTTGATAAGCATTTTTCCCCTTTTGACCATGTGGTGTTTTCATTGTGCTTGTTTGTTTTTCTGAACCCCCTTTTGTGTTCCCATAAGCAGCATTCCTAAATCATTTAAACAGGCTAAAACCCTTGCCAGTCTGTCTGACAACCACATGAGTTTTAAGATTCTTTCTAGGTTAACTGTCATTTGATGAAAATCAGGTTTTCTGAAGTAGCTTTAAATTGGGAACGAAAATCTTACAAAGATAGGATTTGTTTCAGGACTTTAGATCTAGCACCATAAAAAGACAATGGCTGGCAGAGGCATCTAGCTATTGTATTCAAGATGTCACATAGGCCAACCTTCTGCTTGAAGTAGTGCTAACTGAAATGGAAACACCTCAGGTGTTTCCCTGATGGTAGTTGAAATATAGGTTAGTATTAGATAAATAACTCTTTCTAGTTGCACAGCTTTAATTTAAGCTGAACACTAATGCTTCACTGTGATCCACAGTCATTTCCACCTTTATACCTTTTTACATCTTTATGGCTTTTATACTTCAATCATCAACATCGTTGTCAGGCAACAGATGTGATTTCCGAATTCTTTAAGGCATGTCCGTATTTACGTCCTAAATATCTCAGATCCACACAGTCATCTTCCATTTCTTTTTTCAATCTGCCATTTTCTCATCTTTGTAGTATACTGACAAAGATGAGGCTAAAATATGGTATTGGAAAGCATCTTCAAAATCATGGTGGTTATCAAGTGACATAAGATTTTCTTTGTCACAGTAAACTGATTGGTCTCTCAACACATATTGTGTTCCGAGGAAACACCAGCAACTCTTATCCACTTTATTTATCCAATTTCACTTGAAATTGTAGTTATTTCTTGAAAGAGATCTCTGTACCACCATAGATACATAGAAAAGTCTATCTCTGCTGATAGCCTCTGTAAAGATGTTTTATGGTCACGTATGTAATACTTACCCCTACTTTTGGGAAAGGGAATTATAATGGAAATTTTTTCTAGTAAAAGGCATAGGACATGGAACATATTTTTTAAGTGCACTAGCAATACATTTTATGTATCTCAAAAAGGTATTTTCTTAGTAAATAACTTACTCGATGTAAAGATATTTCAAAGGTGAGAAACCAGAGTTTACAGTTTCATAGAGTTTACAGATGGAGATGTGAAACTGCTGATACCTGTTTCTTTTCTGAATATGAATTAATGATAGGGTGAAAGTATCTATATGTACTCATATGATAAGATTGTATTACATGTAAGAGTGGTATTAATTTGTGTTTAGTGAATATAAGAGGTATATGTCAGCATTTAATTTTAGTTAAAGTTTTGATATTTCTAAGTTGGTTTTCATTTTTCTACTGACTGAGTTTACCTAAAAGAAAACAAAAATACCCCAACCAAACAAAAAAACCCAAAACAAAAAATAAGTTTTTTTTAGTTTAAAAGACTAAAATAATTATCTCTGTTTGCTTATATTTTCCCTATCCTCCTGTAGGTTCACTAGAAAAAATAAAACACTGTAAGAAACGAAAAATAAAAAAAGGCTAGAAAAACAGTCATTGCTGATGAAGCCTTTGCCATTCTTATATCTTGGTTATCTAGCATGAGGAGAACCTGGCTTCAGTTTTCCATTCTGTCAGAGAAAATATGAGTCTTTCACATGTTAAACATACAGTCTCTTCTCTGATCTCACATTTTCCTCCTGATCTCCCAGTTCAATAACAGTTACTTCTGTAGACCCTTGGAACAAATGAAATTAATTAAAAAAAAAATCTAGAGAAAATTATTGAAAGTTGCTAAGTTACCTAAGCTGCAGTGTTACAGAGTTCAATTTTCTTCAAAACTTATTTTACAGGTAATACCTTGGAGTCTTTGAGAGACAGTCAAGTTAAAAAATCCTAGCTATGCAGCAAAGTTCAGGGAATTTAGAAGTGATGATGTTTCCAGATTCTACTGTCAGTATGTTACTCTATTCCAGAATCTTGCCTATACATTGCCTTCAGATTTGGTAACTGATAGATGCAGCAGGGAAAGAACTACATTAAGTATCCAATTTTGACTGTGGCCGTGTACAAATGTTCTCAATTTTTTTTTTTTTCTGTATGCTTGCTTTCAGTTTTGTTTAAAATATAATATAGATGGAAAGAAGTGTTAACAATGCATAAAATAAATTAATACAGACTAGAGTATCAGACTAAAGAAGCAGTTAATTCTATTAAATTAATTGAGGATGATAGTGATTTTTTAATCCAATATAACTGTGTGGATGACATTTTATAGTTACCAAGAAAAAGTTAACAGAAATATCCTGTGAATTCTTTGTAACACTTCAGCTGTAACTGAAACATTCCTGGAAAAGCTTCTAAGCAATTGAATTAGTCCTTATTTTACAGGGCTGTGATTGAGTTTAATATTTTATTCAACATTCAAGTGTAAACTCCTATATAAAACCACTGCAAACTAGAATGACTTATTTACTGATAAAATTTAAAAATAATGAAATAAACACAAAAATGTTTAATTCAAATTTAGCTGAACTCTAATTCTATGATTATGTGAAAGGCAATTCTTAGAATCTACACCAAACAAACTCTTTTAAATGCATGCACAAAAAATCAGCTTTTAGTATTCAGTTGCTTCATTAATTTTGTGCGCTAGACAAGTTCAAATAATGTGGAGTTGTGTTGCTCTCTTGCTACTTTGGTGGGAGAGGTTTTTTTAAAAAATAATTAAGATAATTCTAAAATACACTGTTATCAATGATCAATGTTTTAAATATAGATTTTGAAACTACTTAAATTCATTAGCAGTTAGGCGCACAAATACTTTCTTTAGTACAGGATGAGCTTTAGTTTGCATAAGCAACTAAAACTTGAAAAGAATTGGTTGTTCAGGTATTATAAAATACTGAGACACTGCAACTGGACTCTTAGCAGTTGTCATTATTACCTTAAATGTTAACAGTCACAGATTATTAGTATCTTTCCTTTGAAGAAAATAAATAGGAAAATATCAGAAATAGCAATATATGCAACTGTGTACTTTTGGCCTAAAGGTCAATAAGGACATTCTTTCAACACGTTAACCAAATTAAATGTTCCTTATGCATAATATGAGCATGGTCTTATAATGTATGTTGCTCAGTATTTATGAGGCAAATAACACCTTGACATCGAGGATGGGTACAGAGCAAGAGTTTCAAAGTTTTTTAATCAAAGATTGTAGTATATATTATTCTCTAGGAAAACAAACCAGCTAGATGGGTCTCAGAATGAAAATGTTGTTGATAAATTAAAAAAAACAAACAAACAAGCAAAAAACAAACCACAAAAATAACCAGAAAAAAGCCTGGGTTAGTAGCATCTAGTTTCCATAAGCCAGGGCTGTCATTATGAACATTTACATTAAAGTTTTGAAAGCCTATTATATTCATATTGTGTGGGTCATGGTGATCAACTACATAAGCAACGTGTTAAAATATGTTTGGATCTTTCTGATTTCATGAAGACCTGTGCAAAATATTACAGCAATGATGAAATCTGCTTTTCCATTCTTATCGAGGGTTCTCTTCTCGTACGGTGATGGGAATTGCTTTCTCCCATCACGTTGAATGCTGTTTGCTATAGGACTACAGCAAATAACTCATCTGTTGTTTTAATTTATTTTATTAAATAGGGCACTTTGTTTACCTTGTTGAATACACGTGGAACATTATTTCTTTTTCTTCTACTGCTCTCTTCAGTTCTTAAAAGACCAAAATTCGTGTGTGACAATGAGGCTTACGTATATTAGTGAGGTGTACACAAGAGACAAACTGTCAAATTCTCTTACCCTTTTCACCTCTCCCTAGTAACTATATAACAATTTTAATCTCTATTGCTGTTAAGTGACTTAAGCTTACAATAAGAAATGCAGATAAGCAGATAAGGTATGCCATTGACTCTCCTTTCACTCTACTATCTTGTTTTGTGAAGACAACAAGTATGGAAATGCAAATGGTAATTTTTGGAAATACTTGTGGCAATTTAAAAGAAGGTCGCCTAACAAATTTTAGTAGTACTTACCCACTTTAGGTTATCAGTCTCACACCTCTGCAATGTATTTATCCCATGTATGCCATTTGTTGTTATTGCTGTGGTGGTGGGTCTTCACTATTAAAATATTTGTGAGAGTTGCATTTATTCTTTCTCAAAATCACCTTTGCTTTCATACTATTTTCCACCTCTTGTATGCAAACAAGTCTTTCATAATTAAAATTATCTTGATTCCATGGAAACTAATATTATCTAGTTGTGAAAATTATTGCATATATATGTAACCCACTAACCCTACTTTACAAAGTTTGTTGTATGTTTTGGCTTATATAGATGCTCTTCAATCCATTTTTCTGAAAATTTTTCTCCTGTAGACTAGCTCCTTTTCCTTCATATTTGTGAAGATATAGCAATTTGGAATAAATTCTGCAATGAAATGAAATTTAGAATGCTATATAAAAGCAGACATAAAAAATTATGATTTATAAACCAGGCTGAATTTTACAGCATTCATCAAGTGAAATTTTTAACAGTAAATTTAAGGCCTTTTCAGACCTTTTTTTTTGAGACCCATTTAATTAGTTACTGATGTCACACCTTTTTCTTTCTCTTTCACATTAGCTTCACAACAGAGAATAGGTCTTTGCAGCTCTTGCAAAATCATCAGTTGAGCATATATTATACCAGTGAGCCACGGAGTAGTTTTTTGAATTGCTAATGTGTTATTAAGTGTCAATATGATGAATTGTCTTTTGAAAGATGTGGCAATGTCATCTTTAGACAGATGCAAGGTTGTAGAGTGTATTGCACAACAGTATTTGCATAATGTTCTGCTATAAAATAGTACTTTAAATTCAAGCATTAAAAACATGGAGCATGAAAAGTTTTAAGGTTTAATAACGCTGGAATACATTCTGTGTGAGCATCTTAAATATTGTAATTATTGTATCTAATTGTTAAACTATATGTTTCAGATTATTCTTGACTCTGCAATATCTCCTGTGGCTGAGAAGTCTCAGTATTAATTACCAGCCAATCTGTTAATTGTATACATAGGATTTCTCAGTGGCAGGCAAAATTCATTCTCATTACTCGTTAACTAGGACGGTAACAAATGAGGTTGCAGTGCAGAAGGTTAGAGTATCATCAGCAGAAGGTGTTCCAAGTCTAGCCAACTGCATTAGGAAAACATCATATGTTCAGTGGCAACAATTGAGGCAAAGAAAACTATTTTTTTTCTGTGCTCAAGGATCTGTGACTACTGAGAAGGTGGGAATGTTCTAGTGTGTCTAAGCCTGCTCACTGGCAATCTGTCTGACAACACAGATTTCCACATCCTCATCAAAGTAGGAAGTCTTAATCTTGACAGAAGTTTGAAAGAAAATATGGGCAATAATATGGTGGGATTCAACAGCAGATAGTAAAGACATTATTTTAAAATATCCAGATATAAACTGTAGAGTACATAAGCTGTACAGCGTGCATAAGTGAAGGATGTCTGCCGCATAATCCTCCTAGATGAGGGGAAAACAAATTACATTAATACAACCAGGGAAAACATTGAATAAACTAAAAGGACATTAAGCTTACTGCAGACCTTAGTTCATGATCATCAAGTTCCAGCATCTTCCTAGGCAATGCAGATTTTCCCACAAAGAATCCAGCTGAAAGTCCTCCAGTTTTTTTATTCTCCAGTAATTGTTGAAGACTGGGTCTTGTACTCTAAGGGACACCTTTGAATATTTCCACTAGGCAGTCCATATAATATCAAGGATATATACTTTTCATTAGGAAACAGCAAACCAGTCATTTTCTAATGTCCTGTAAAGAAGAAAGAGTGCATTTTTTCAAGTAAAAATTTTGTAAATAATCTGGGATTAAGCGTTATCTTCCAGTCAAAACCAACAATCAGGCAAACAAAACCTGATAAAGTGAAGTAATTTCAAATAAATGAACTGAGGATATGTATAGTCAGACCAGTACTTTCTGTTCAGCCTCAAGACCATCAGATGTAAGAATACTCTCCTTCAAACCTTGTTGGATGATCTAGGAGACAGCTTTGTGGTGCAGCACTGATGCAGACGTGGGCATCTACATGTAGCTGGTTGTAACTGAATAGCAAGTATGTTCTTATTTACTGATCTCAATTATCTTTTTTGGTAAAATCCATGGAATAGCTTATTTGCTTTTATGTCCTAACTGGTTCATGTGTTTGTCTCTAAAATTAATTTTTCATGAATAATAAGACAATTGCAATTGTCATTATAGAGCTGTATTCCAGAGCTCTTGTTTGTTTGTTTTTTGGTGTTTCTTGTTTGTGTTTTTGTTTGGTTTTTTATTGTTGTTGCGGCTGGTGGTGGTAGTTTTTCTTTGTAGCTCCACTTGGGCTGTTTTCGAGGATTATAGAGGCATTTTTAGGAGGCATCAGTTACTGTGTCAGAAATTATGATCCTTTTTAGAGTATAGTCCAAGAGATTTTTTCACTTTGATTTTTACTACTTGAGATACTTCTTGGAAGACATAAAGAAACAGAGTGTAGTTTAATTGCACATGGTGGGGGGATGCGGGGGGAGGACAAGGCAGATGGAAGGTACAAAAAGGAGAAATAGAAAAGGGCATAAAATAAACTTTTCATTTCAGCTTTCATTATGAAAAATAATACTTAAATCTCCTACAGGAATGGCAAATAATATTATAAGTTTCAGTGGCTAAACGTCAGTTAAGACCATACAGCTGTATCAAAAAGTGTTTTAAGAAAAATTATGAAAAACCATTTGTATGAATAGTAGTTTAAGCCTCTTTATGATACAAGCAAGACACTAGTACTTTCTTGACAGTCCCTGATAAAGACTTGATATTTTAAATCAGCTTTTTATGCCACAGGTCCATCAATTTCCAAATGAAGTGTGAAATCTACATACTGTCTGTCTTTTACAGTATGAGTGTTTCACAGAAATAGTCATTTTTGGAGACTGCCACAAAATTGAAAAGACCAGTCTGGAAAACAATTAGTAATGTATGTGGACAGGTGATTAATTTTTTCTTGAAGTTAATTTATAGAGTACTTTCCCTATCCAAAAAAACTGTGAACAAGGTTCTGGATGGAGACCTTGCAGTAAGCATTTTACACTGGATCCTTTTAGCAAAAGCTTAATATATATGATTTGTGAAAGTCAACACCTCTGATAATTTTTCCATACAATGTCAAAACCCATAACACAAACATCTCTTACTCAGTGAAGTAAAGGGAAAAACGTGCACTACAAGAAGAGTAATCTGCAAGGTAGATTGTTTTTTCTGGGCACATCTACAAAATAAAAAAGAGGAAGATATTAAATTTCTTTTTCAACCAAGGTTTTTAAAAATTATTTTTAAATCAATCTGCACAATGTCATGACATTTGAATACTCTTCCAATTTAATAGAACACATATAGAAAGAACTGTAGTAAACATTCCTATGGACTATAATATTCATATGAAATATTTGGTTTTAGAATAGTAGATGTCTTATTATCCAATTTAAACTGTCTTTAAGAGAATTAAATTCAGAAGTCTGAATAAGAGTAAGATTAACTTTCATTTGCAATTAAAACAATACATTTGAGTCATCAGACGTTTTATGCCTCCCAGTGATTTACTCATTAGTGTACCTGGGAGCCATACATAGAAATGTGTCAATGTACAAGATGGCCTAATATAACTAAAAATCAGTGCTTTCTGATAAGGGCAAAGTATAGTATTAGGAGTTTATTTCTAGCTAAACTACCCATTATGCACAAACAAATTAGAATGAGAAAAAGAACAGTAATTTGACACTAAGAACAAGACAATGCAGTTGACATTGGGATGAGGTTTCTTTAATACTGTACTTGTTCACTGGGAAGTAACCTGGAACCTGTGATTACCAATACTACTGTAATTCTAGTGGCAATTGAATTGGACTTCTAGAATTTTTTGCAAGGAAGCTACTTCTGTTACTGACTGAAATACTTTGGTTTTGTAGATTGTGGTAACTATTGGTTGAACATTTTCTTGAAACACACATTTTCTCTGCATTGACAATAACAACAACAAAGACACTAATTAATAGTTAAATTATTTGCTCTTAATTTATTTACATCTGTTACTGTTTTAAGTCCATTCCACATGCGTGGGGGTTGGTTGGTTGGTTGGTTTTCAAATATATCTTATGAAAGAAATCCAGAGCTAAAATTGTCACATTTTGTAACACTCTGGATATTGGTCGAGCTATAAATGGGACTAACTGAAATTTGTATTCATGACTAATACAGTGGTTTCTTAGGAAATATGTGAAAAGACTTGAAGAAAACATAAAACTACAGTCTACTGTACAGTATCTCCTTTTTTACTTCAAAAAGCTCAATACACAAACCACGTCCTTATCAATAATCAGAATCAACCAAAAAAACTGAAAATGTCTGTGTATACACATACACATATACATGTGTACTTATGCACATATATAGAGGATTCTAATTAATCTGCTTAGGCTATGGTCTTTCATCTTTTGTCAATATAAAAATGTGAATGTTTGTTGCTTTTTCTTTTCATCCCATGAAGTTTGCTTTCACAATGAAAAACACATGTTAAACTTAGTTTCTTAAGTAAGGGAAATCCTAGGGAATAAAATATTGACATGAAAAGAAATATAAATACAGGAAATATTTTAATGTTAATTAAATTCTCACTTTCTAGCAGCAAAATAAAGATGTTTTGTCACGTAGTCTATTCCCCATATTGGTTGAGATAATACATAGCTGGAATAAAGATGTGAATAAGGAGTGAGTTTGTATACCTTTATTCTGAATAATGTATTGTTATTGGATTTTTTTCTGTGCAGAGCTGGACAGAATTAATTTGCTACTGGTCATATTTATCCATAGGATTCTGCAACAAATGAATTAATCATTATAATTATACAGTATTCTAGCCAGATATTTATTTAATCTGTATAGACCAGTATGTTTGGCAATCAAATAGACTGTTTTATCTCTTTTCCTTTTGATTATTCATGGTCTGTTGTTACTGAGAGTTTGTTTGCTGCATTTATGAAGCCAAACCTCTTCTGCAAAGAAAATTGTTTTATTTGTACACATCAGGTATTGTAGAGATATACTTTTTTTATTAGTTTAAACTGGGTGATGTTTCACATTTACATTAAGAAAATAATTTTGAATTCGTGTTTGGAATGTGAATGTAATGTAGGATTCAGTTAAGACCGATACTTAAATTCAGATATATACAACCACATATCCACACACAAGCTTCCCTGATAGCTAACATTACCAGTGGAGCCCAGAGAGCCCTGATGCCTGAGGCATAGTTCAGCTATCTAAACATGGTTTTCGTCAACCTAAAATGTGTCACACAGTCTCAGGCCGCCATGCCAGCACATCACGGTTTCTCCCATAAGCTCCATGTCACATCCACCAGCCTTGTGTGAGAAACCACTCAGTGCTGCAAGTGGTAATTGACATTTCTGTTTAGGTAATGGCATTCCATGTGTAATATCTAGACAGGTAAATCATTATCCTGCCTCTGCTAACTGCATTTTCTGGCTCTTCATTGACTATAATAGGAGATTAGACAGCAAGTTCATGTATGTATACCTAATATTAGTTTTCTTCATTTTGTAATGAATCACATTCAACCACCTGTCACATAACCTCTGGATGTAATCCCCATCCTTTATCAGCCCGGTCTCAGGTTATGTTTTATTATTAAATATTCTTCTTATCACTCTAAATCTCTTTAATTCCTTTCACTCCTACAGCTATAAAAAGTAAATTTTTATACAATAAGCAGGATGTTAAGAATAACTGGTGAACCAACTACACAGAATCAGAAAATTAACAAAACATATAATTCCAAATTATATATATGGACAATAATTATAACTGTTATCAGACAAGAATTTCAAATGTCAGTCAATAAATAATTAGAACACACATTTATTCGTTTTTGATGTTGATAATAATAAAAAAATAAGTACATTAGCAGTGCAATGGTTATGATGAAATTAAGATACTGATGATAGATCTTGTATTTTGGAATATTTCTAGATATTATAATAATATAACTTTTAACAAATTATACATTATGTAGAAGGAAGAAAAACACATTAAAAATATACACAAATATGAATTACATTGCTCCACTACCAGTACCCATACAATAGATTAAACGCAGTGTTTGAGAAAATATTTTATATGGGAAATATCTTCTTAAAGGTGCTAATTTTTGTCTGTCTGTCTGCCTTGTTATGAATTTGTATGTGTCAAATCTCTTGTTGCCCTCAAGGTTGTAGTCTCTAGACGGCTGTTACAGTACCTAATAACTGAAATGAAGCAGTTCTTTCACACATTTTTTTCTCTGCAACATGTTGAATTGCTGAACATATCTGTGTCACCTGCTTGCCTCAGCAGTATAAATGTTAAAAATGCTTTACTTGTGTACAATTCCCACTGCTATTTCTTATTACAGAAGTTAAAACTGAAATCAGTCTAAAAACACAAAACCTGATTCTAATTTTAAAGATACAGAAATACCAGATTTTCTGCAGTCTTTGTTCCATGCCACTGTTCAGTGCTTAAAAACCAGTGACATTATGTGCTATAGTTCATATTAATATTGAAAGAACAAATATATGTAAACATTCCCCATTAACATATGCTAAAACCTGTCTGTAATATCAGAACTGTATTGAAATATTTATGTAGATGTGAAAACTTTATTTGAATGACTCTCTAATCACTTGACTTCTAAGTATCTCTTCCTAATTACTGTTTTAAATTAACTGGCAGAAGAAAAAAGGTTCTGAAGAAAAACAGTTTTAAACTGAATCCTGAACTTTCACAAAATATGCACCTTATTCAGCTGTATACCTTTATTCTGAATAATGTATTGTTATTGGATTTTTTTCTGTGCAGATTCCCAATAAGAATCAGTCATCTAGTCTTTTTTTTTTTTTTTTTATATTGCCTGTTTTTAGCTTAAATATAAGTGTATCCATAAAAAGTTCATCCTCAAGACGACTCCAGTGTTACTGTAACTATTCCACAAGGAAGAATTTTATTTATTTTGGGTAGTCCCTCAAGTCTTTGAATTGAGTGAATGCTGTACTTGTGGATCTAAGAGCAGATTTTATAAATGCACATCCTATGGAAGACTTCTATTAGTTAAGACAGCTTTTTCCATCTGTATTGTCTCATTTACCTACAATTCTCATGACCATTCTCATCTCCTGGATTCTTCAGCATTATTTTTGTTTTGAAGATGAGCTTAGTTTCTCATTTCAGCTACTCAAGTGTCTCTCTAGGATTTGTCTCCTCCAGTCTCTCTAAAAGAAGAGAAATAAAAGCCTTCCTGAGCTCAAACAAGCTGTAACTATCATTGAATGTTTTGACAGATTTTGAAATGATTCCTAATAAAATGTAATTCAAACATCCTGTCCTTTCATCTCTTTGGTGCCCAGTTAGGTTCGAGCAATAATAATGTAATTTTTAACATTTACTATCTCATTGATGATCAAAGTATATTAGAAATAAAATATTATCATATGATGAAGCGCACACCCTACTGTGTGAAATTTCCAACATAAATTTCACCAGCATACTTTATAAGGATAAAATCAAAAGGCTAGGGAAAGTTTGAACAAATGAATATCACTGTGTCTGAGAAAAATGTGTTTATATTTTGTTTATATTTTATTCAGTGACTACTTAATACAAAATTCATACTAAGTTCAAGGAGACAGGACTTCTGTTTTTTTTTTATTTCCAATTCAAAATGCTCTTCATTTGCCACAGGTATATTATTCTCTTTTTTGCTCCCCAGCCTTGCTCATCTACAAAAATGACCCCATCTCACAAAAGCAGAGTGTCACAAATTTCCTACATTCTCTGGCATGAGGGGAACCAACACCACCTCATTTGTCTTACACTTAGTCACTTAGTAAGCAAAAGACTGTCCACCTGATTTTTTTTTTTTTTTTTTTTTTTTTTTTTTTTTGTTATGTAACGTATACCTGGTATAGATATATAGGCATTCTGGGTTTGGTCTCCAAAACATATATTTTCTACAGAAAGACAGATGGAGCAATCAACTATAAAAAGGGAGCACTTCCAGTTTGAACCCTGGGAAACTCCTAGGTAGAGCAGTAAGAATTCCATTAAATAGTGATGGAGGAAGAAAAGAAGTAAATACAACTTGCTACTTAGTGGAGTACATGCCATGTTTTCCTGATCTTCTCCTTTAGTTATGATGCTGAATCCAAGTCTTCAGCAGATGAAGAACTTTCCATGGAGTTTCAATGCATTATACATCTTATTTAACTAGACTAGACTAGACTAGACTAGACAGGAGAAGGAAAGGAGAACAATTAGAAGGGACCAACAATGGTCATCTAGTCCAATTGCCTGACCACTACAGGGCTGACTGAAAGTTAGAACGTGTTAAGGGTGTTTTCTAGTATCACTTTAGAGTAAAATGTACCCAAGGAAGTTTTGGTTATATTACTAAACCTTGCTTCAAGTCAGATACAAAAAGAAAAATGGAAGTAATAGAAAAACTTAGTGAAGGCTCCCTTTTTGATATTAGAAATGGAAAACAGTTATCTTCAGCTTGTTTAGAGCACCATGTCACAATGTATAACCCTGAGACATAAGTTACAGGAAATTTCACGAATTCTCCTATCCAGTGTTGAATGCAATGAAAATGAAATGAAAACTTTGTGTAGTGGTTTCTTTTTAAAGTAGTGATAATTTTATTAGTTGTTCAATAGCCCAAATGATGTCAAGCAATGAATTTAATAATGAGTCAAAAATATAATAATTCTTTGAGTACTCGATCTCAATTTTGGCTTTAAGGTTCTTGAAAATATAACTGCAAATGGTATCATTGCTTGATCTGGAGACTACTGTATTAGGATCTTCCAAAGTATCTATCTCAGCAATAGCTATGAGGAAAACCGAAAGACTGTGTCTGGGTTGCACAAAATTCAGGAAACTCCCCCTGGCATCTTAAGCATGGTGAATATTTATTATGGTTGTCATGTAGAAGACAGACAGGATCAGTATCAAAGAGCTTGCATTTTTCTATTAAGTACACTGCTGAACAAATTTTAAATTCACTCTATTTGTTACACTACAGAAAGTGTAGTGATGACTTTCTATAGCTTTAGTCTTCTCATCAAATAGCTATGTGAGAATGCAGGAATGAAGTATGTTAAAGTAGTTTATGGAACAAAGAATCAAACTGTGGAATGAAATACAAAATGACATCTGCTTTTACGGTAAACACTCTTCACACTTGGAGTGTGTATTAATCAGGGATGTTGTAGCACAACCAAGAAAACATAAAAGAGCAGATTTTTAGAGAAATTATTGTTACAGGATAGGTTTTTGAGCTTTATTGGAATGCCATTAAGCTCTATACACTTCTCTTAATGGTAATTCTATTTTGCTTTGTTAGAAATAACTCTTATTTATGAAGCGTATGTGGTACTTGTATAACACTAAGGAAATCCCTGTGTAAAAAGAACAATCACAGACCTGTTCTATAATAAGACAAAGAGAATGAAAACACAAGACAAAACTCTGTCATAAATTGGCTGTATACAGAATAAATGGTGATAGACCTAAATCCTTTATTCTTTACTGTTTGAACTGAAAGAAGCAAAATGCAATTTCATCCTCTTACATATAATGACTGGCGTTGTACCAAGAAAATTATCCATCTACCAATATAAATCGCTGAAGAAAGCATCATTTTTCAATCAAAATGTACAATTTAACTTTTTAAAATCCACCAGAAGTAAGTGACTGTGATTTCTTACCTTGGTTTATATGCAAGATCCATTACACAAACAAACAAACAAACAAAAAGACAGAACACCCCCCAAAAAAAAACAAAAAGAAAAAAGGGATCTTATGTTTAAGAACAACATAAAATCATATTAGCAAATACAGATTATTTTTTTTTCTGATACATTACTATGCAGCAATAGTTTAGTGAAAGAGAATACCAGTGACTGCCAGCCACTCCCCCTTCTTTTTCTGGATACATATACAGCAAAATCACAGGAAACTCATGTTTTACATGAGGAGATAAGTTGCCCAGAGACAACATCAGTGCCAATTTCTCTTCAGTATGTAGTATGTTTCCATAACTAGAATGCTATTTATCTTCATTAGACCTAAGTAATTTAGGTTGTCAAGTCTCTGGTGACCATTAGGTATCTGATAACCATGTATTTCTTGCTCAAACAGATGTATTTACAAGCAAAATAAAAATAGCATAAACTCTTTATTCCGTATTTCTGGATTATGGCATCATTAATACTGCAGTATTTCCTCCCTCTTCTTTGTTCCTTGTTCTGACTGGTATCCATTAAGTAAACTTTGCTAACAGAAAGTGAAGACCAAGACTTAATTATCAGCCTTCCTGTTAACAGTGGCATTGTTCTAACTGTGACTGTTTCAGCATAATCATGTCTCTTGCCTTTCAGTTAAAAATCCTTAAGATGCTTTTAGATGCTTTTTTTCCAGTATATCATCCAATAAGACTGACAAACTCATTAAAATCACTAAAGGCAGAACTGGAGCACTATGCACACAATTTTGCTCTATTTCACAGAATCACAGAATGTCAGGGATTGGAAGGGACCTTGAAAGATCATCTAGTCCAATCCCCCTGCTGGAGCAGGAACACCTAGATGAGGTTACACAGAAAGGCGTCCAGGCGGGTTTTGAATGTCTCCAGAGCAGAAGACTCCACAACCTCCCTGGGCAGCCTGTTCCAGTGCTTTGTCACCCTTACGGAGAAGAAGATTCTCCTCAAATTTAAGTGGAACCTTTTGTGTTCCAGTTTAAATCCATTACCCCTTGTCCTATCAATGGAGAAGAGCCTGGCTCCATCCTCGTGACACTCACCATTAATATATCTGTAAACATTAATAAGGTCACCCCTCAGTCTCCTCCAATCTAAAGAGACTCAGCTTCCTCAGCCTTTCCACATAAGGGAGATGCTCCACTCGCTTCATCATCTTTGTTGCCCTGTGCTGGACTCTCTCCAGCAGTTCCCTGTCCTTCATGAACTGAGGGGCCCAGAACTGGACACAATATTCCAGGTGTGGTCTCACCAGGGCAGAGCAGAGGGGAAGGAGAACCTCTCTCAACCTACTAACCACCTCCCTTCTAATACACCCCAGGATACCATTGGTCTTCCTGGCCACAAGGGCACAGTGCTGGCTCATGGTCATCCTGCTGTCCACCAGGACCCCCAGGTCCCTTTCCCCTACACTGCTCTCTAATAGGTCATTCCCCAACTTATACTGGAACCTGGGGTTGTTCCTACCCAGATGCAAGACTCTACACCTTCCCTTGTTATATTTCATTAAATTTTTCCCTGCCCAACTCTTCAGCCTCTCCAGGTCTCGCTGGATGGCAGCACAGCTTTCTGGCATGTCAACCACTCCTCCCAGCTTCATGTCATCAGCAAACTTGCTGATAGCACACTCTGTTCCCTCATCCGAATCATTGATGAATACATTGGATAATATAGGCCCCACTACTGACCCCTGAGGCACTCCACTAGATACAGGCCTCCAACTAGACTCTGCCCCATTGACCATGACTCTCTGGCTTCTACACTTCAGCCAGTTTGCAGTCCACCTCACTACTCGATCGTCCAGATCGCACTCCCTCAGTTCAGCTATAAAGATGTGTCAAATGCCTCACTCAAGTCAAGGTAGATCACGTCCACCGCTCTGCCATCATCCCTCTATCTTGTTATGTCCTCATAAAAGTCAATGAGGTTGGTCAAACACGACTTCCCCTTGGTGAAGCCATGTTGACTGCCCCTAATGACCCTCTTATCCTTGATATGCCTTGAGATGGCGCCAAGGGTAAGTTGTTCCATCAGATTCCCAGGGATGGAGGTGAGGCTGACCAGTCCATAGTTCCCCAGGTCCTCCTTCCTGCCCTTTTTGAAGACTGGAGTGACATTTGCTTTCCTCCAGTCCTCAGGCACCTTTCCCGTTTCCCAAGACTTGGCAAAGATGATGGAGAGAGGTCCAGCAATGACCTCAGCCAGCTCCCTCAGCAGCTGTGGGCGCATCCCATCTGGACCCATGGATTTATGGATGTCCAGATTGCCTAATTGCTCCCTAACCCAGTCCTCATCAACCGAGGCAAACTCCTCCATTGTCCTGACTTCCTCTGCGGCCTCAGGGGTACAAGGCTCCTCAGGACAGCCTCTGGTAGAGTAGACAGAGACAAAGAAGGCATTCAGTAACTCTGCCTTCTCAGTATCTTCTGTCACCAGGGCACCCACCTCATTCATCAGTGGGCCTACATTGCCTCTGGTGTTAATTTTATCTGCCATGTATTTGAAAAAGCTCTTTCTGTTGTCCTTGACCCCTCTCGCCAGGTTTAATTCTAAGGAGGTCTTAGCTTTCCTAGTTGCCTCCCTACACCCTCTGACCACAACCTTATATTCTCCCCAAGTGGCCAGCCCCTCCTTCAATGGTCTATAAACTCTCCTCTTCCACTTGAGCATACCCATCAGTTCCTTGTTTAATCATGCAGGTATCCTGGCTCTCTTCCTTGACTTCCTACGTGTCAGGATGCTCTGATCTTGTGCCCGGTAGAAACAGTCCCTGAACACTAACCAACTACCTTGGGCCCCTTTACCTTCAAGCAGCCTTGCCCATGGGATTTCCCCTAGCAATTGCCTGAAAAGGTCAAAGTTTGCCTTGCTGAAATCTAGGTTTGCAATTCTGCTTGCTATCCTGCTCCTGCCACATGAGATCCTGAACTCCACCATCTCATGGTCACTGCAACCAAGGCAGCCCTCAACCTTTACCACTTCAACCAGACCCTCCTTGTCAGTGAGTATGAGATCCAGCAGTGCACCTCTTCTAGTCGGCTCCTCCACCCTTTACATCAGAAAGCTATTGTCAATGCACTGGAGGAACCTCCTAGACTGTGGCTGGCTGGCTGGTTGAGGAGTCCTTCCAACAAACATCAGGGAAGTTAAAATCCCCCACCACAACCAGAACCTGTGGTTGTGAGGCTGCTCTCAGCTGTCTGTAGAAGGCCTCATCAACTTCCTCACCCTGATCTGGTGGCCTGTAATAGATGCCCACAACAGTATCACCCTTGCCAGCCTGCCTGTTAATTCTCACCCACAGACTCTCAACCCGCTCCTCATCCGTGCCTGGACAATACTCAATACATCGTAGTTGCTTTCTCACATAAAGAACAACTCCACCACCATGCCTGGCTGCTCTGTCTTCTGAAAAGGACATAGCCATCCATGACCACATTCCAGTCATGTGTGCTGTCCCCTTTTGCCCCTGTGAGATAAACCTTTCCCACGTATCACTGCTTGGACTGGTGTCTTGTAAAACCAGCCGTTATCAAAGAACCCAAAGCCCTGCCTGTAGCACCAGTCCTGTAGCCAGTTGTTTACAGGCTGAATTTTTCTATTCCCTCCCATATTATCACCCAAAACTGGAAGGAGGGAAGAGAAAATCACTTGAGCCCCAGACTCTTTTACCATTCGTCCCAAGGCCTTGAAATCTTTTTTCATTCCCCTCAGACTGTGGGATGCAGCTTCCTCTACATCTGTCTGGAAGATCAGCAGTGGGTAGTAGTCTGTTGGGTGCAACAGGTTGGGGAGTGTCATGGGGATGTCCCTGATCTGGGCTCCAGGTACTGCACACTTCCCTACAATGAGGGTCGACTCTGCAGATTGGGCCCTCCTACTACAATCACCTTTCTTTCTTTCTTTCTTTCTTTCTTTCGTTCTTTCGTTCTTTCGTTCTTTCGTTCTTTCTTTCGTTCTTGAGGTGTGGGGTCAACTGCCTCTTTCTATGTGACCTCGTAGGTGGGCCTTGCACCACATCCTCACCTACCTCCTCTTCAAGATCCAGGGCCTCAAACCTAGTACGGAGGGGTACCTGGGGAAGCAAAGCAGGCAGGGAGGGTGATTGATCACTGCCCCGAACTGGACCTAGCTTCCAACCCTCGTCATCTTTTCTGTCCCCTACCTCTGCCCAATAGTGACAGGGCAGAGGCTGTCTCAGGTCTTCTCCCTCTGCCCGACAGGGCAAGGGGTTCATCATCTTTTGGGGGTATCCCCATGGAGCCTCTCTGAGTGGGACGCCAGGGAGTTACTCCACCAGTCTATTTCCTTTTCACACTCCCTGATGGTCCTCAGCATCTCAATCTCCTCCTTAAGCTTTGCAACCATATAGAGCAGATCTTGCACCTGGTCACACCTCACACAGGTGGGATGCTGGCCATTGTCATCTGGTAGTAGCAGTCTCTGGTACTCCCTGCAGCTGGAGACCTGAATAGCCATGGTTCGGGGCAGACCGTCTGTCTGAGTTGCTACAGTCTTCTTCAGACAAGCTCTCTTTCTGGTTAATACCATGGTCGGCAACAGTATGAGACAGTGGCAATAGGTGAGAAAGTCTAACTAGCAAAAGGTGACAACCTCTACACCCTAGTGCACGAGTCACCACAACTGCTGCTGTAGCATAGTGTGGGTGCTACTCACCCGTGTCATAAGCCGATTGCCCCTTCCAGCTCCTGGTGGGCAGCGATGTGTCCCTGGCCTCCTGGAGGCTTTTTCAAGACCAGGGGCGGGGATGTGATCGCCCTTGCCACAGTAACGCTCACTCCACATCACACAAGGGCTGCCGGGAGCTTCTGGGTCTCTCAAGAACGAAAGTGCTGATTGAGAGAAAAAAAAAAAAGACTTCTCTGTACCTCAAAGATTTCACTTAATTGGGACCTGCCGAGCTGCCTCCGATCAGCTGATCTCAGGAACTGAGAAAAACAAAACCCAAACAGCAACAAAACCTCTGTAGATCTCTACAGGCCTATATATGACTATATAAAGATATGTCTATATATACACATATATCTATAAATATGTATGTATGTACATATGTATTTGTATAGATATACAAAACCCCTTGACATTTCTACCCAAACCTGTGCTACAGTTGCAGTATAGAAATCACCAACTATGTCACAGTCATCTTGTAATTATTTATTTATCTTCAAAAGAAAAAAGATATGTTCCTGTTCATAAGGTTTCTCAGGTGACACAGAGAATTGCATCTCTCATAAGATTTCAAAACATCCTTACATAAATATTTACATTTGAAGGTGTTTCTTATGGTGTTACTAATTATATCTAGCTTACCAAAGGTTAACACTATGCATTCTTAAGAGACAGTGTTTCTAACTACAACATATGCCAGAGGATATAGAGGTACTTGAATGGAAAGAGAAAAAACAGTTTATTCTTATTTAACCTGACTCTCTCACTCTTGTTGAATATGCTTGTGACAAAGAGAGACTTTGTATAAAAATGTCAATGCTAGGCGTTAAATGCTGTCAACATATGTCTGGAAATTAGGGGGTTTTTCTTCATCTTTTCCAGTGTGTAATATGAAGTATCAGAACAGATGAAACAGAAACAAATTGGAAGTTCTTTTCCTTTAAATAGCCTCATCAAAAAGCATATGCTATGCTTTTTGAACAGAACAGCATGGTTTGGGACTGTTGGAAACAAAAACGGGGGATTTGTGGACTCTATTTAGATTAAGTATATGTATTCTTTCTTTTTTTTTTTTTAAAGTTAGTCTACTATTATTATTTAATTTGTATATCTGATGTGACAGACAGTAGCTTATCTTCAACTGTATTTTTAAATTATAATACTATTCTACATTCTATAATTGTTAAAGAATGTTTAAGTATATGGAAATGTAATATATAAATTCAATTGGTTTTGAAGGGGAGCAGCAATTACAAAAAAAATATGACAAGGAGTCCAGAAAGAAGGAGAAAAAAAGAAGACTCAGTTTAGGGCACTGTGAGTTCATATCAGCTCCATGTTAAGACATATTAGCGTAGGTGTCTGCATGTGACATGAAATAATGGAGTTCAACATCCTGAAGGGAGTGACGAAAGCAAGTAGCAGGTGTAGCACCCTGAACTTCATCAGATTTGAGGTTATTCAGGGAACCGGTAGGTGAGAACTCATGAGGGACAGTTCTGAATGACAAAGGAGAGCAGCAAAGCTGTGAGGTCCTTAAGAACAGCATCCTTCAAGCACAAGAGAAGTTTATCGAGACACCTAGGAAAACAAGTCGGTAGATCAGGAAGCTGAACTGGCTAAGCAGTTCATATCAGAGGGTGAGCTGAATCCTGATGCTGTGATCCTGTGTGAGACATATATTTAAACCTCTGATAGATGGTAGAAATACATAGCACAATTCATTTATTTAAAACTAGACATCCTGGGTCATTTGAGTTTGCCAATATATCAAGTATATCTACACAGAACTAGCAGAACTTGTGCTTTCTGGAGTGGCAGCTGGTGGCCAGACAGGATACCACATGAATGCTACAGTCTATTTTGGGCAAGGGAATCAAGCACTTATTCAATGCAGTAAACAGAGACTGAAGAGTAGCTCAGTTTGTCTTGTAGCACATGCTCAGAATGGCATTCCATGTCCAAGTATAGATGGTCAATGTTCTTCGAAATGTCCTAATATTACACTTGGTGTCCAGTGTGTATATACGTTTTTGTAATACTACACTCGGTGTCCTGAAGGGTGCAGGAATCTTACTGAACCTCTGTCAGATGTATCAAATACCCTTATTATTATATCATCACGAGATGTCTGTTATGAGTCAATTCACTTGCAGCTTGTCACGGGAATCACTACATTAGTTCTGCTGACTAGATGTGTTAAGTATATATGGAACTTAGACACTACTTATATGTAGATTTCTACATGTAAATGTCTCAGTTTTGAACTGAAACACTGAATCCAGTCCAAGGATAAATATGTATTTTAATAACAAAGATAATTCTGACTTTGGAAATGAAATGCTATGCTTCTAATTAGCACGGTAACAAAGAGTCATCTGCAATAATGCAGTAATGGAAAGGCTGGATTTTTCTGTAAAGTAGATGGTGATATATTCATATTACACAATTGAAAGGTAATTTTGTGATAAATCAGGAAGAGACTGTTGGCATCTAACTAATGATTTTAAACATTATTGGTGATGTAAAGTTACCATAATTGCTGAGGTAAAGTTACTGTAAGATGGTTAATTAGGAAATGACTTGGAATTTCATAGTGAATTGTATTAACATACATTGTCCAAATGCCCCATTTTATATGGAGATGAATATTTTTTCAAAACTCATTTATGTTTAAAACTTTCAGGTAACTTAAATAATGAATTTGCTAAAATGCCAGTAAGAGTTGAAAACAATACATTTTCAAATCTAACATTTTGTTAGTGTAATGTTGCATGAAGAAATATTTTCAGGGTTCTCATTTTTTAACACTTTTTAATCCTGTCTTTGTTTTCTCCATACAACTTCACTTATAACAGCAATGCTACATTATTTATGGTTTATAGACATTTATAAGCATTTTATTTCAAAAGCAAACAATTCTAAACCAATTTTCTCTTACATTAAAGTATACAGACTTTAAGTAAGCTTGTTTTCATCTTTTCAGTGTTACAATAAATAAAGAGAAGAAGGATGTTGTTTTCTAGAATGAGTATCACCTAGAGCATACATGTATTTCATTAAAGGGAGATGTACAAATAAGAAAAATTGAAATATTAATTAAAGTTGTAAGTACTATGAATATATTTGGTTAAAAACTGTTCAGTAGATACAAGAACTGGGATTGATTTTTCCATTTATTTTAAAAAAAGGTGAGTTTCTACATACTTAGTGTTGTGAGCTCAGTGTTTTTCCAGTCAGTACTCAGTCTGTGTACAGTCACTCCAGCTTTGGGATGGATGTTTGTAGTACTTGATGAAGTAGAATGGTAGGATTAACTCTATTAATCTTTATGTAATGGATAGGTGTCCTTTATTCTAGTGATTAATCCTTTCTTTCATGACTGGAGAGAATCATTATGCTGATCTGGCAACTGTTAGCACATGCTGAACTTTTTATTGTTGTTAGTCAATTCTTATCTTAGATAAGCAGTTGATGGTTTCTATTACAAAGTCAGAATTGGAGGAGGATTAACTAAATGGATTTTCACTGCATCTCTCATTACTGTGGTTTTTTGTTCATGCATTATTTATAGAGATCAGAATATCCTTCCAAATTCTTAAATTGTAAATTAAAAACAAACAAACAAACAAAAAAAACCCAAACAGTAGTTAATCAGATTACAGAGTAATTACTGTTCCTAGGAAGACTATGATTCTAATTCCTGATTAAGTATGTGAATAGAAGAAATAGAATTTTTGTTCTAGTAACTTTGTATTGGCATGAGTAATAAGAGGCCACTGTTTGACATTAAAATTGGTAGTCTTTAGAAATTCCTTCATATTTACATGATTCATCTGTGAAAAGGTCAATAACAGGTTTTCACAAACATACAGTTTTTGTAGTATGAAAATCAGTAACCTTAGTCTGAGTTTTTCATTACTATGACTTCTGGTTGATTTAAAAACATTCAAGATACGAAGGGATCAATAAAGAGAGAGATTTACAATTTTCATTTGGAAATGGGATAATAGAAAGTCAGAGAGATATATAAACGATCTATAACATTTATATTAACCAGTGTGTAAGATTTAAAGCAACATACTTTAAATAAGACAACTACAGTAGCTAACATTCATGTAATTGCTGGCATCATTTTAAAGGCAAATAAGTAATATTAACAAAATCACATAGAATTTTTTTTCTTGATGCCTTTTCTGTTCATAATTTTGTCAAAATATAGGTGATATTCATGAACCAGGGAGTTTATATGCTTATTGACTGTAACACTGCTGAATGTAATATACTCATGGACTTGAGAAAAATTGTATATACTAAATAATATTTTTGCACATTATAATTAGAATTACAATATGGAATACAATAATATATGTGACCAGAATAGTCCCTTATTAGAGTTATTTATTTTACTCCTACATCTTAAAAATAATAAATGTAAGTAATTTTTTAAACTCAATTTCTACAGAAACAGTTATATTCTTACTTCCCACTGTGAATATGACCTTTAATCCATGAGACACTGGGTTCAATTTCCATGACCACATGTAGATATCTAGCAATGTCTTAAATCCTTTGACTGGTCTGATCTCAATTAGTTATTACAGAAGAACAAAAATCTTCCATGAATGTCATATGTACCAGCCTAACGTTAATGTGTTTGATAATTTAAGGTCCTTAAAACAGCATCTAAAATAATATGTGTTCAACTCTCTTGATTTCTTTTAAAAAAACTTTATGTATTAACTTAAAAATTCACATTAAGGCGGAAAATACCATTCATGACATTTTTCATCTTAGGAATTAAAGAAGAAAAGAATCTAAAACTAAAAAGAAAGCTAAGATAATTTGTGAGAGTATTGGAAAAAAATACTGCCAACAAATAGTGAAGAATGTTTCAAGGAGAAGTGTTGGATGCAGGAAAGGGATACAAAGTCCTGGTGAGATCAGGTAGAGAAGGGGTTCATTACATGAGCATATGGTTGGCACATCTGAAGGGGAAAACCCACAAAGGAATGGTGGGCATAAACTGGCTTACTTAAAACCTTTCCAGTAAAAACAATAGTCTTCAATATGAAATTGGTAAGTGTGACCCTTTTGCAGCCTGTAGATGTTATCTAGTTAATGGGACATGAGAAAATTCCTGTAGAAATAGAGAACAATGGTGCTGCATTTGGTTTTTCAAAACCAATGATGAATATCAATGTTTGTATTATAAACTGAAACATAAACTGTATTACTGTATGCTATGAGAACACAGAAAGCAATAATGAAATGTGGAGAAACTATAAAACAGGAACAATAATGGGAAAAAAAAAGCACTACCTAGTTGTTCAAAAACAGACAGGTGCAGCTGACTCTTCAGTTGAAAAAACAGAAGTTTCCTTGTTTCCTTTTTTGGATCCTTGTTGAGCATCATTGTCAGAGATGGAAGACAAAATGGCAGATGGGTAACCTGGAATTCAGTAAATAAGGCTGTAAAGTTATATGTTAAAGGTGAAAGCATCTGCTTCATCAAGGTCTTTCAACAATCAAGGACCAAAAGGGTATATTAAGTAAATGGGGCAGTGATAAATAAGAATACAAGGACACAACAAGCTATTAGACAACAGCAGGTAACAGAGACAATAGCAAAGACCAAAAGCCTCCAATTACTAATTGACAGATTATTACAAGGCCATTTGGACATCAGGTGGGTAGAGGGTCCATGCTAATATTTGAGCTCACCCACAAATGAGGGGTGCCAGTGAGATGAGTCTGTGTGTGCATGCGTTTATCTGCTAGTGAGCAGCAAGTTGGGATATCTGAAGTGTGGGGTACTCATGACCATGAAATCAGGATCTGGGTGAGAGTGTTAGACAGACAGGGCATCTGTGCTAGTACTGGAGGGATCCACAAACGTGTGTGTGTGCTTGTGAACCCAGGGAGTGGTGCATGCTTGTGTGCTTTCACTAGTGAGCTTCTGCTTCTGCCAGCTGAAGAGAAGAAGGGGATCTAGTTGCCTACACTTCCGTTTAGGTGGGTCCTGGTAGTGTTATAAGTTGCTGCTCTTTGAAGGCAGTGCTGTATCTGTATGTGGAGGCAGACGGGAGGGACAGAGAGAGTGAAAGAGTGCACGTGTGGTTGTGTGTGTAAACCAAAAAGTCACAACTAAAGGTATGTTAGAAAGGCGAACTTCAACTGAATGGAAAAGTTTCCTTACAACTGTGTTAACTCAGTCAAAGCATTTTGTCTCATTGCTATGTGTGCTTTCATCATAATATCCAAAGTTTATATTTGCAAAATTTTGTGTATGTTTGGGTTGACAGTCTTATCATATGCCATAGAAGGCCTATTGTTTTTTCCTCCACATTACACTGAAGGAACAACTATATTTTCACTTGTAGTATCTTGGTATCTCACTATATTTAATGCATGTTTCACTATGGCATTGCCATTCTGAAGCATTTTTCAAGTATTTTTTTATTTAAATTCTTCATCTTTTTCTATCACTGGTCATCTTTCTCTCTTGAAAACGGTTTTCCATAATTTGAAGATTTTCCAAAGTTGTCGTGCATTATTTTTGCAAGCTATATGTAATAATTCAATACCATATTGTAATAATAATCTACACTAAAGTCATTTATTAATAAATGTCTCAGGATGTTTGAAGTATGCAAAATTTGGCCTTGTGTTTGACAGTATATTTGATGTAGATTGGATGTCCAGAAATCTTTTTCTGTATCCACTACGTTCGCAAAATGAATTGGTTTGTGTGCAAAGATATTTTTAATGTTTTTGAAAAGTACAGCTGATTCAACATGAAAATGTTATTTTTCTTTCAATTTTGAAGATTACGAAGAGAGTTATATTCTATTTTAGGCTCAAAAATTCAGACATTTTGGAACTATATACTCTGTTAGCAAGCAGTTGTTCATTGTAGGCAGGCAACAACCTCTCTCTGTTGAAGAGAAGTAGCTCCTTGGCAAAACAGGTTGAAGACCAAATACTCTACCTCTCTCTGTTGACTAATGAGAGTCTAGGTACCTCATATTCCCATTCATATCTGCCTGGAGTTAATTAATGAGAGGCATTAAGCATAAGAGTTTGTCTGAAGAGGTGGTTTATCCCAGACTACAAAGTAAGGGTTTCCTGACTTAGAAAGCAGAAGCAGTTCTCAAAAACACTGACCAATATATCTTTTCAAATTACTTCAGAGCACAAGCACAGAAAGATTTAAGAAACTGCCCACTTCTTAAATTACTGTGGGTTCAAATGCACACTTCCTAGTTACTATAAACGTGTCCCAAGTTAATCTGGCGATTTTCTGGGGCAATTCCTGGAAAGGGAGTTAAGTATTCCTCAGGTTGAAGAGGGTTGGGAAGCTTAGCCCCTATTTCTTGGGGTATTGCAAAAGCAGAAAAAATACAGAAAGCAAACAAATGCCTACCCCAAATACTAGAAATCCTTCATCCATTCTTGTCTTAATGCCCTGTTTTGACCAAAATTTAAAAAAAAGTTTGCGTTGAGTTCCATACCTTCCAAGTCCATTAAATAGCAACTTTGAGGCCTGTATCTGAGTTTAGATACTTCCCCACCATTCTCAGAATCACATTAAGATTTAGGTGTTTCCTGGGTGTTTTTCGCTGTTAAGATCACTTCAGTTTTTGATTGTTTCATGCCTAAAAGTGAAAATAAGTTTGAGAACATTCTTTTAAATGGTATTTTGCCCAATTCATCTACTTATGACTCATCTGCTTGATAAAGCTGTACAAGTAGCTGTTTTTCTTGAATTTTTGAAGCTAGTTCTGCTGAAATCCATTAAATATTAGTTTGCTGACAGTTCTGGGGAAGAAGAGAAAAATACTGTATGTTTGTTTTATTTATTTGTGGTCTAAATATAAACTAACACATTGTAATTATTAGAAAATAAAAATGAAAAGCTATTCCAAATTTAAGAATAGGACAGATGCTTAGTTTTATTAATGGACAAAGCAAAATACTTGTGGTGCCTCTAAAAATATAAATATATTTTTAAGCTGAATATTTAAGTTAAACTTGTAAGATTTCTTTGTATCTATAAATACACAATTATTGACATTTTTCACTCTTACCTCTCCATATAGCTGGCGGAAATAATTTTCTCAGTAGTATTTCTAAAACTACATGCTGTTTTGGTGGTTGGAAATCTAAACAGAAAAGAGAGTACTGTACATGCACAGATAGTATATATATATAACCACACATAAGCCCCGTATTATAAAAATTTTCTTGCATTTTAGAGGTAAGCAACAAACAAACTATTTTTGAGATTCAGAAAAATGAAGTTTTGTTTCAAGTTTTATCATGATAGGGACAATTCCTTTCCTAATGTGTAAACTAGAAACAATGTTATTACCTATTTTGACAGAATTCAGTAAGAATTAATTAACTGGATTTTTGTGGAGAATTTGTTGCAAGGATAAGGCCTCCTAAAAGTCCTCACAGATGCAGCAGAAAGCACAAAGCATGACTATTTTCCCTTCAGGATACCAAGACTTATTGTAAGGATTGTGTTCAATGCAAAAATAGATCTTTAAATGTATTGGTGATGATGTAATGAAAGACACTTGTGGATCAGTTTTCACTCAACAACATTACAATTTTAAATTATGTTAAGATTTGTTAAACTTCATGAGTAATAAGTGAGGAGATCATTAGAGATAATAGTGGATAACGGATGCAGTGACACAAAATCTTTTTTTTTTTCTGTTTCTGATTAGGAAATACATAACAACCTTATTGATTCTTTTAATTTCTTTTGTATTTCAAAACCTATTTCAGAAAGACACCTGTGTATTATTTCACATGTTCAACGCACCTTTCATAGCAAAAATACATAAATGTACATAAAGTGGAATGTTGGTTATTGTTTAATCCACTTCTGAGATGTAGCCATCTTTGGAACAAAATGCAAAATATACTTAACTGTTCTACAGAGGAACGTAACAGAAGGTTTATAGGCAGGAACTGAAGTAAAGTAACCTTAAGAATTTAAATAGGATATGTTTTTTCAAGATATAATTTCTCTAAAAGAACTATAGGAATGACATATTCAAAAAGCATACGCTATCTTCATTATTTATGAGATTGCTCCTAATTTGTTACCAGAATGTCAATATTATGTGTTTTCTTGTTTTGCTGAGGTCAGAAACTTAAATTTAGTGAGAGGGAGTAATGTGTATCCACTTTCTTACAGAACTGCAGTTTTTTTCAGGAAAAAATAACTGTCTCACATTCAGCTAACTGCATATTTTTCTGAACTGATATAAAATACACATAGGTTTTTTCTTCTTACTGAATCACTACAGGAAGAAAATAGCTTGAGTTCAATAATCACTAGGTTTAGAGCTTTGTGGTTTTGGCTTTACCAACCAACAGTTTTTTAAAGTTACTGTCCTTATAAAACTCTTTGTCAATTAACAGGGAGTTAAAAGAAAAAAATACAAAGTCAAATAGAAAACTAATTTTTCTTCATTTTTTTAGTATCTGGCAATAAAACTTTGTATACTGCTCATCATGACACATTTCTTCATAAATAATGCACTGCTGACATTAAACTGAGTAATAGCAATGGTGGAGAGTAGGAGATACATCTCACTATTTGGATAAGTAAGTTTATTTTCAAGTTACTGCATTTAGTGTGTGGATTTTGGAGTTTTCCTATCTGATTGATTCATTATTTCTTTAATGTATCTGAGATAATTTATGTCCCTTTGTATTCACCTCATTCTAACCTTAAATGATCTATTTTTTCTGATGAGACAATGTTTAGTACATTGCTTTAAGGTCTTATGTTTTTGAGTATGCTTTGCCTATTCTCTCCAAATTTCATGATTTTGAGTCAGTATGTGTTGCCAGTATTTGAATATAGTTTTGAACTTCCATGCTGTTAGAAAATGAACAGAGTTGATAGCTTCTCTAGGGACTGACCTGCAGAGAAAAGTAGAGAAAAGTCATCTTGAGCGCATGTTCCTGGTAGTTTTCGCCATGCTTATATTTGACAGATGAATCTTCATTAGCATTTTAGTTTGGAGCAATAATGTACTCCTGAGACAATCCTCCTGATCCTTCTCATTTATTGTGATTGGTTTTGACTGCAATATGTATACGAACAAGATTCCTTTCAGATGAAAGCAAACTGGAAAATCCACTCCAGCTGAGCACCATGTGCTTTCTTATAGTGCAGACACAAGACTCCAAAATATAAAGTGGGGTTGTGCTACCAAGCACTTGTACTAAAAGAAGGTTTTAAAACACTGAGAACTCCCATTGTACTTGAAATGCTATATAAGAAGAAAAAACTAATTTCTGTTTTAACATATGCTATCAACAACCAGTCCTCAGGTTTTGCAGCTCATTCTTTTGTCTTCCACAGAGATTTTCTCTGGTCTTTATATAATTTCCTGTCCTCCTTGCCTTTTCCTTGGCTGCTGTATTTTGTTACTGAACCTCTTTCATTTTCTTTTTTTGCATTTTTCCTTGTTGCTTCTTTCTGTGCCAACTTCTCTCTGTTGGGCTCGCCAGAGGTTCAGTGGGGTTATATCTGTGGTCATGAGAAAAGAATGTTTCACATCAGTCCACTTCTGGTCTGATGGCCTCATCCTGCCTCAGCCCAGCTCCTTCCCCACAGTCCTCTACAGCCACCCCAGGGTTGTATCAGACACTGGTTCCCCTCATCGGGCCAGATCCTGACCCTCCACCTGTGGACTGGTGTCACAGCCTGACCTTGGTCCACGATGGTCCCTATGGGGCTGGGGCTGCCCCAGTGCCCCTGACTGCCCTGTTCCTGGCTGGGGAGGTGCGTGAGGCTCTGTCTGCCAGAACTTGCCCTGTTGCCAGCCCATGGGATCCCTCCATTTCTCCCAGCCCTCAGCCTGGAGGGAGCTATTGGCCGTTGTTTCACCTTAACCTTGATAGTTTAGTTCAGATGGTCAGCCTAACTCTAGCGCCATATACATCTTCCCATCCACGTGTGCATAATGTAGCTGTAGATCTTCATTGCCTTGACCTGCTAATTCACTTGTGAAAGTAGACTGAGAATCAGAAATGTATCTGAAAACTTCAGAAAGTATCCAATTCCTATTGTGCATAGTATTAAATAAGAGAATCACTGCAAAATCCTGCAAATTCGAGTGGGTACGTGTACACTATCATTTCCTGTGAGGTTACCAAAATGCATTGAGCAGTGGAGAACTCCCACTAACAGAGACTGGGAATTGCTGTAGACTGTCTACATTTTTAATAAATCTCTGTTATTTCAAATAGTCAAGATAAAGTATTTTTGAACAGTTATTTGGTTATTACAGCATTGCATCAAAGAAACTGTTTGGTTTTTTTTTACAGGTAAGCCTAAGGAAGTAATAGTGCTAACGATTATTAGGCTAATCACCCAACTGGTACCTTCAATAAGAAGTGATTTCTCTGTACTTTTCAAGACTATCAAGTTGGTTTTTTTTTTACATAGACTTAGACCGATGAGTCTGATTTATCTTTGAATCTTGATTTTAGAGAAAAAAAATGGCCTTTTTTTCCATTGACATAGTACTTCCTCTTAAATGTCTTTTTTAATCCTCTAATTTCCTTCCTTTCAACCCTATGAATATACATTGGGATTTTTTATCGTTTTGTTTGTTTTGAATTTTTATTTATGTTTTTCAAGTATACAGTCATGTTTTTCTTTTTAAAAGAAAGCTAAGGAAGAACCTAAGAAGAGCTAGGAAGCTAGGAAGAACCTAGGTATGAAATGCAGTTCTGTTAAGCAGAGGATTGCATGACTTCCCATAATACCTTAAATTCATCAAAGTCAGATTTCATCTTGGTTTATATATTGTTGTACATGTTTCATACAACCCTAATCTGAAATTAATTTTGAATAGTTAACAGAAAATGAAAAAACTGTGATAAAAGGTACTACACATTTGCAAAAATACCAGACTGAATCTTTATGATTGATGCTATTGCCACAAAGAGTTAAGGATTTGATAATTATAAAATGTTGCTGTTCCTCTAACCAATTGCTAGAAGGTATATATTTTATTACTCTGTCATCTTTAATTTATTTCACAAATTGTACTAGGGCTTCTGCAAATAAGGTCAATGTTTCACAGCAAAAATTAGTTCTTTAGATAATTCCGAGGGTTATTATATTTTTAATTTCATCCTATGAGACATGTTAAAAATCACCTTTTATGACCTGAAGAATTACCTCACTATATCTTTTTTTTTTGTCATTTTAATGATGATTATTCTTCAAGTCTTAATTTTGATTGAAATAATATTCCCCAAGTGAATTTTGAGTTTGCATTAGTCATTTTCTATTGTATGTATTACAATTAGTCATGCTTTCAGTATTCATCAGAAAAGCATAATATTGTAACCACTACCAACTATGCTTTTTCTTTAAAAAAAATTACTTTCTTTGCTTGCAATGACACTGCTATACAAATTGGAAATGCTTCTCTACTCTGCATAGTGCTCAACTAGAAAATTAAGATGTACATTCCCAGTTCTAGGTGTGTTTTCCATTCACTGGGACCAATGCTGAAGTTTGTGGGGGTTTTATTTGTTATAATTTTTATTTTACTCTTTCTTTGTGTGACTATATTTAAAAAGAAGAATAATTAACTGTAGCACTAATGTAAGATATCAGAAACAGTTGTCTTCAAGATGTGAGGAGTCCGGTTCTCCTTGTAGTTATGCTCAAGTTCATAATGAACAATTCAGTTGAAGTTGATGGAAAACATGTTGGCAATTTGAAAAACTAGGTTGAATATGCAGTTGTGGGTAATATGAAGGGAGAACTCCATGTAAATTCAGTGGAATTTTACCTTTAAAGTCGAATAAATGTTTTTGAAAATGGAATTTTCTTTACAGCAACTTGAACATTTTTATTTGAAAATCTTTCCCTAGTTTGGAAGTAATTGAAAACAAGATACTTCTGGCAGTCTCAGATGAGAGACACCATAGCTGGTATTAATATCTGAGGTAATTTAATGTTTATTACTAGCCGTTAAATCATAGTATACAGAAGATCAGATGTAAAGGAATAGAAGAATTTTGGTATATAAAATGAGAGAGAAATTATAAAAGCAGACAAAAGTTAGTTATGCAGTAAGAAGACAAACAAAGAGTCCATCTTTTTTGATAAAGTTCTTTAGACAGAAAGGGAAAATTACTTATATTTACCTTCTGAAGCATAATAATGCAAGTTTCTTAAATCTGACCTTAATTTCCTCTTCAATGAATAGTTTTGCTCTGTGTAAGAACTGTATGTGGTGATACGATTTAAATAAAAATGCCACACAGAGAGCGGAATGAGAGAAAAAAAGTTGAGAAAAGCAGTTCTTCAAACACCAAGGTGATTGAAGAAGGAAGGGGGAGAGGTGCCCCAGCCAGTTTCCCAGAGCTGAGATTCCCAGGCAGGCTATGAGAAAGGGTCATTGTAGTGCAGATATCCACACTGCAGCCAATGGTCTTTTCTGCCAAGTAGCAAATGATAGGATAAGAGGAAATGGCCTCAAGTTGTGTCAAGGAAGGTTCAGATTGGATATTAAGAAAAATTTATTCACAGAAAGGGTTATGAGACACTGGAATAGGCTGCCGAGGGAAGGGGTTGAGTCACCATCCTTGGAGGTGCTTAAAAGATGTGCAGATTAGGTTCTTAGGGACATGGTTTCGTGCTAGAGTTAGGTTATGGTTGGACTCGATGATACCTCTTCCAACCAAAATGATTCTATGAGGTTCTTAGGGACATGGTTTAGAAGGTGGGCTTGGCAATGCTAGGTTAATGGTTGGAATCAATGGCCTTAAAGGTCTTTTCCAACCAAAACAATTTTATGGTTCTATCATACTCTAGTTTTAATTGTCAATACATCAAATGAATTTTCCCCAAATGGAGTCTGTTTTGCCCATGTTGGTAATGGATGAGTAAGCTCCCTGTCTTTACCTCAACCCATGATCTTTCCATCTTATTTTCTCCTCACGTCCCACTGAGGAAGGGGAGTAAGAGGGCAACTGGGTGGTCATCTGGGAGCGATCTAAGGTCATCCCATCAAATAGCGGACCCAACCACTGAAGCTCAATGGGCCAGGTATATATGCAACTTCTGGTCAAAAGAAAAACTGTCTCACAGCAGGCAGTGCTAGTGGGGAAGGGTGACTTACACCTGTATTATCAGAAATGTAATTCTACCTTTAAAAGGCTGGCTGAATGTGTTATTTTCCTATTACGACCTTCGGCAGTAACTAAATTTTTAACTTTTTTTTGGGGTAAGCTTGAGAATGAGTGGAGCTGAGGAACCTCCTTATATAAATGCTTGAACTGAGATGAGATAACTTAGCTTACTGCAAGATGCATGCAGCAGTGACACTGCTCTGAGAATTCATTCTAATAAAGGTTTTCCTCACTCTAAACTGTGTGTCATAAGCACACTGAATTTAATTGGAAAAGTTCCAGTTCGTGTTTCTAAGTGTTCATTTCATCTTTCCATATCCATGTCTGTAGTGAAGCTGAGACTCTTGATGCTATAAATCAATCGTGCATTGATTCTTGAGCCAGTTAACTGAGAAGCTGATTTTTCAGCCAATGACCACAGTTGCGTATCTCTTTTTTATGTGCTGCAACCCAGGAAAATGTTTGTCCTGAAGTATGAGCTAAAGCTGTGTGTCACCTAGTCAAAGACATTAATTGAGCTACACTGAGCCACAAATAAGCTGAATAATAGTATTAAAAGTGAAAAGTGTCAATTTATCTGCAATTAAAAAATAAAGGTTATACTTGAAATATTTGTAAGCACATTTTATATTCTTTAAGCAATTTTATATCTAGGTTCATATGGCCAGTATAAGTAGATTACATATTTTTATGCATTTTGGGTTTTTAGGTACTTTTATAGTTGATCAACTTGCTGTTAATTGTTTTAAGAAATTCTCTGCCTGAAATTTTTCTGACACAAAATGGAACTTCTCTCCTTCCTTGATTTTTATTAATATATATTGTATTAGTATCTGTATGGGTAAGGACTAGATGGGAAAATAAGTCATATACAAACAAAGTGAGTCCACCACAACTATTCTGTCTTGAATCACAGATGTTAGTATACAAACTGGAAAATGAAAAGTGTTGGCACAGCTTCATATCTTTTTAAAACGATTGGTGTTTGAGCCTAACCATGTTTAATGGGCAACTTTGCTTTAGAATGTATTTTTGTAGAATGTGTTCATCATAATAATAGCCAGATATTGACAACAGACAGCCTTCTGTCTACTGTCAAAATCCTATCTGAATGCATATATACATAGAAACTATCTCACACTTTTAAAATTATTTTATTCATTGCACATACTGAATATGTATGTGTGTAAAGATTAACATTTGACAGACTAGGAAGCTAAGGTACTGTATTTGTCTTCTTTGTTTTAGCAGGAATTTGTACTGTGGATTTTCTAATCAGACACCAAACTCGTTCTTTGACTTGATAAGAGTACTACTGGACATTGGGAAAGGTAATTCAACTTCGCCTTATTGCTACCAGTAACTGTGGAAAATTAAAGTCACGAATTTCCCAGATTAAATTAATGTAAGCAAAAATCTTGTCTTTCCTATTGACATCTGTAGCATTGTAAACCATGTCTGTTAAAGGAAGCAAGAAGACAGCACATTTTCTGTTTATTTTTAATTTAGCATGATAATGATTTAGTCTTTAACAAAACACACATTTGTATATGCATTGAGTCTGATATAAGCTATATATTGTTTTATGGATATTTTAAATGAATGGTTTGTGATTGACAGGGTTGTTTTAAAAGACAGTCTACCTATTAGTATGCACATTTACAGTGGTACCCACCATAAATGAAACTTTCTTATATTTATATTGTAACTGATATTTTAAAATTTCTTAGTTTTATTATGTTTCAGAGAGTATGTAAAAGTTCTAAGTATTTTTTAAGTTTGTGGGTTTTTTGTTTGTTTGTTTGTTATTTTTTCCAAAAGCTGTAACAGTTATGATGATAAATTTGCTGAGATGTGGGCTCTCATCTCATTGTCTAGCACTCGATAAACTTCTCTGTGTTTGGCAGCTTCTCCCCATGAAACAGCCTCATTTTATAGCACTGTGGTTGTGTTCTTGACCTCTGCCATGGCTGCAACCCTGGGGCATTTGAGCTGTCAGATAAAAAAGTAGAAAGAGAAAGAGTGGGGTGAAAGTTGTAGAAGGCAAAAAGCTTTGTAATGTGCTGATGAATTTCCTGCCATCAGATAGTTTTCACTTCACCTCCTTTGCCGTCACATTTCCTTAAATAATAGGGAGACTATTCCCGCTAAGGGACAGTGGAGGCTGTTTGCCTAATGAGAATTTGCAGAAACAGCCTGCCATGTGTCTTTATCTTTTAAAGTGAGGTGAAACAAGCTTGCCTAGCCACAGATAAGTGGCTAAGAAGCAGTCTTATTCAGATATACCTGTCAACAATATATCTGGGGTTTTTTTGTATTCATATATACTGTTCTATGTGCAGTAGAGCATTAAACTGCTTTGCACTAGGAGCAGGTTACATTCAGGGGTTGTCATCACCGTGCTACGGGGTGGAACATGCTTGATTCATAGTTCCTATCACCGTTTTGGCAGCTGAAATCTTCATCTAATTACAGATTTTACACTAGATTTTTTTTTTTTTTTCCCCTGGGAAAGTTGATTATTATTTAATAGAATATAGATAATTACCATTCTGTGGCAAATTTATAGCTTCTAAAAGAGCAAAGGAATGGCTGCTGTTTGTTGTGTCAAGATTCATAATGAGTCTTTTAATTTCTGTTAGTAAAGATTTTTATTGTAATTACTGTATGTTAAAAACATTAAATTTCTTAGTTTGTCACTACATTCTCTTTTGGGAGTCAGAGGACAATGTTGTTGGACAACAGAGATGAATCTCAGGTTTATTTTTGTGGAGGTTTATTCAAGTATAAGACTGTCTCATAATCTTCCCGATTACCTGAACCTATATAAGCATACATTTTTAAAATAATGCATTTTTTCTAAAATTCTATTAACATGTTTGCAATGGATAAAGGACACATTAACTCAAACTATATTTTTGTTGGAACTTGATTTCTTTCTCCTAGTGCAGGAATTAGATAGATGTTTTGGTGTATTTTGCTGCCATTTCCCAACTTGGGATATTAGTGCAAAACAGGATATATAAACTATAACATAGAAGCAATATTTCTAGTATTTTTTTTTTTTTTAATTCACAGTATTTACAGCTGCAAAATATGTCCAGAAATCAATTCATTATTTTCAGTTGAGAAGTGGATGTTCTATACTGGAATGAAGCATAAACCAAATGCAACTACTTTCTTTCCACTTTACAAGAACAGCTTATTTTAGACTAAATGGAAAAAATTACACTGTGTGGATTAAAAATTATTCCTATCTCTCTATCCCCACCACTTCCACTACTAAATGATATTTTTATGATGCTAGTACTTACTAAGGCTTTATGAAAGACAGCGTATTTGGAAATTAAATTATCTTCAGCCTTGTGTTTAATAAGCAGTGGTGACAAATACAGTATATACATTTATAAGCATTTGTAGAGACATAATTCTTAAAATTCTTCTTACACTTAAAAACTCATAATTCTTCTTTTTCAAGAACACAAAACTAAAACTTAAAGTCTAGTTAAACACTATTGCAAGTCAATCATGAGCTTCAAATACCGAACAGGAAAGAACATAAAATGAAAACTCAACATTTTTCTTCCTATAGAAACAAAATATTCTGTGTGAGTTGACTTTTGAGCATGTAATGACAAAGATGTTAAACTTACTGAATACTAAAAAAATCTGTTCCTATTAATTCATAAAATATTTTTCCTCTTTTCATGAAAATATTTTAATAAAACATTCTTATGTACATTTTTAATTTGGGAAGTGTCACGTAAATGCCATAGGTGTTCTTTCAATGCTTCTGTCATTCATTTAATTTTTTTTTAAATTCTTAGTTAAATGTTCGTATCTTGGCTGTGTTCATTTCTAGGTAATGTATGGAAAGCAAAAGAAAATAAAGTGCAAGACAAAGTTAATCTGTTGTAACTATATTACTGCTTAAGGAATAAAAAAGTACATGATTTTCTTAGCTCTTTAGAACATGAGTAGTAGTTTGAGAAATTACAGGTTTGAAAGCTAGTTGTAGAAATTCATGCTTCACTGATAGATTTCCATTCTCTTCTTGTAGTCCATAAGCTGTCAGAAAGAAGATGCATTGTCTGGTAATTCCAGAGCAATACTTTATTTTCTTTATATTTTCTTTTTTTTTTTTTTAATTTTGTTAAGTCTGGTATTTTCATTTTTATTTAAAGTAGAGAAAGGTATAAACCTACTGCTGAATGAAGTAGAATTCCTCCTTTGTAATTTCATGTTTAAAAACAGATTTACTTTTGTCATTTCTGAAGTGCTCCTATTTTGTTGGCCTCTGGTGGCAAGTCCACGTATATCCTGCTGTAAAGCTTCCTCACTATTCTTTAACATACCTGGCTATGCTTTGTAAACATAAAAAAATACTGGTTTGCTTAAATGTGAAACCAAAATAGTCAGCCAATAAACAGTATTGAATATTTAAAGGCAAAAAAAAAAGTGTCACTGCTCTATCATAGCAGAATATAGCTAAAAAATTGTCATGTAATCTGTTGATATTTTGGTAGAAGCCTAAAGTAAATCCCTTGTCATGATAAGAGAAATGAGAGGCAATCTGAATACCCAAATGAGGTTTATTAACACATTTAGACTGAAACTCTCCTCCACGCTGACTGGAAAGAGAGGAACCAGTAGTCAGGATCTGTGATGAAACATTTTCTTCCATTCATACTTAAACATCCTGAGGTTACTTGTGGGGTTGCAATAATATGAAGGTCTTTGTATCTTCTTAGAGAAGTCATGTAGTCACAGGACAAAGATTTGCCATATAAATGTTTTCTACAAGTTGTTTGGTTGGTTGGTTGGTTTTTTTGGTTGGTTGGGTTTTTTTGTAGTTTTTTTTTTTTTTTTGATTGGTTGGTTCCTTCATTGTTTTTTTTTTGTTTGTTTTCTTGTGTTTGTTCTCAGTTGTTTTTTGTTTGGTTTTATAATCCACTTGCCATTGTAAAAATATAACTGAATATTGTAATTTCATTTTAGTAGAACTTGCAAGAATCTGTGGCTTTCTGAGAATCCAGTGGCATTCTTACTCACTGATGTAAACACTATGTCTGATTTACAAATATTCATCATTCTTTTGTAAAACTTTATATAGATTTTGGTTATCTGGAAATCTACAAGAATCTGATGAAAGGTTTTCTGAAAATCAGAAGTTTGTGCTTAATTTAAGATACTAAATTTATCGCACTTCAGTTCTCTCATTAGTTGTTCAGTTTTCTTCCTGTCCTATTTCCCCTCCTTTTTCTGTGCTATAACTGAATCAGATGTTTTTGTTTTTCGAAAAACAAAGAGACAAAAGATAAAGGTCATACTCACTAGCACTCATGGATGTGACAAACCTTTCTGCTATGGTCAGTGTATTGCTGACTTAATTCAGTAGTCTGTCAGAAATGTAGCAGTCTCTCATTAACAGTTTTATTCAGTTTTTGGCTTTTCTAGAACTGTGGCCATTGTTTTCTACTGTAAGAAAATCTTATTTATGGAACAGGACTCTCCTATCCCATATCAATTATATATAGACTAAGTGCTTTATGAGATTTATAGCTTAGCACCCCACAAGACTGATCCTTCAAGTGTAAAAGTACTGTTCCGGTAATACACAGGACATTATAAATATGAGAAAAGCAGAGACATTTCACCAGATCAATTCTTTCTTTAAATGCACAGTGACACTATTACACTGGCTAATTGGTTTGTGCAGCATTATTTCAGCATAAAATAACAGACATTAAACTTCTGTGAACTGTGACTTTTATATTGTCCTGTTAGCTGCAAATAAGATTGATGACCATAAAATACTTTTTCTGTAACAAGTATCACTGCTGTATCCTATAAGATATAATTACAAATTGACTATTTCAGCTCTATACAAAGCCTTGGAGACCAGGGTTTTAGCATGGCAATAAAGGCAACTTAAAAAAAAATTTCTCCCTTCCCTTTGATCTGAATATCAGGATTTGTATAGACAAAAATATGTTGTGCGAGTCAGTTTAACAGTTCTCTGAAGAATTCTGCATGTACCCAGTGGTTGTATATTGCATTGTCAGATGGGCATAAATCATGAGTCCAATAGGTAAAAGCTGGATTTTGTAAGCCATTGTTGGTTTGACATTTTATTCTCTATACCTGCCTAAATAAGGATTACTACATTCAGCATCTAAAAGCACATTGATCATATTTTTTTTATAAGCTTCCTGAAACTTGGGAGAAAATTAGAAAGTCTGAGCCTAAGGTGAAAACTGCAGAAAATGCCTGTGCCCGAATTCATTAATTATTAACTGCTACAGATATTCTTAATGCAAACAGCACAGTACAATGCACATCACTAGCTGACAGACCATGGATTTGTTGTAGACAGATAATAAAAATAAAGCCCAAAAGTTACACTTGCTGACTCTTAGAAGGGAACTTACATGTAGGAAAAAAAAAAAAAAAATCCAAGTCTAATGGACTACTTTGAATACCAGAATTATGTTTAATAATGTACATATATCTCAATGGAGTACTGTCTTCTGTATGACTTATGGCCATGAACTTGTCTTTAAAATACATAATTTAGTGACTACTTATTCTATGACTGCCTCTGAGTTGAGCTAATCTATTTATTTTCTATTGCAGTATGGTTAACAAAATTTCTTTTTATTAGTTTGAAGTTTACATTGTAAAAATAGTTTGAATCATATGTATAACTATAGTATAACATGTGGGTAAATTACTAAATGTGCCACTGTAAAAGCTACTTCATTCTGATACTTCTCTATGCCAATCTAACCTCAGAAATCTTCTTTTAGAAAACTCTTAAGATTTTTATAAAACTCCATCTCTTGTCTGAGACACTGGTTACATCTCAGAGTCCACAAGAGCTGAATTAAAACTGTAGTAAAGTCTATTAAATCAAACTGGAAATGTAACTTTCCTAACAAGTGCCATGTTAAACACGAGCAGGGTTTCACTGCTGTCACGTATTTCTATTGAAGGAAATTTTCACTCTTATTAGAAAGGAAGATGGAAAAAAAAGAGATATTTTGAACATTCACAAGATCTGTTAAAACATATCCTTTGATAAAATTAAACTTAACAGACCTGATACGAGCCCCAGAAATCATATGAAAGTAGTTTGGAATCAGGACAGGGGGGCTGGCTTTTAAGCACAGGAAGTACTTGAAAATTCTCTCTGCAGTTGAGAATGTGCAAATTAATTTCTCATCAGTGAGCATTCATGGTTGTGATGTTTGGAACAAGTATTAATAACTGTGGATCTGTTGGCTTCTTGTTTTAACCTTCTTATTACACCCCTCTCTCCATGTCTGAGAAGTCCAAAAGGGACAAAGTAATAAACACATTCCTTTCTAAACTCATATTATAGAAAGCTGGTTCATAGATGGGATACATAGTCTGATCGGTTTCTTTTTAAGGATGATATTTTCAATAATCTCAACATAAGCAATAGTGGTGGAATTTTTAAAATTTTCCAATGAAGTGTTCTCTATAGGAGACCAGATAGCATCAATTCCCTCGTAAATCGTTAAACATTTGAAAAAAAGCTCTTTTATTATTTCACAGGATAAGCAGAATTTTCAGTCTTTTTTAGTGCTTCTTGAAGTACATTTGCTAGTCATAATGCAAAGTAAGAGGAAAGATTAAGTTTTGTTGAAGTCTGTGGGAAATTTGTTTTTAATGTCATGATGTCTGAATTTCACCGTAAATGTTTACATTCACATTACAACTTAAATAAATAAATAAATAGATAGATAAATAAATAAGGTGAAAGCAAATTTGAGTTTAAGTTCCTTTTCCTTTTGACTCCACACACTCATCCTATGGAAGTATTTAGTAACTGACACTGCCAGTGCAATATGAGCTGAGATTTCTTTCTTTAGTTCAATTAAATTAAATAGTTGTAGATATGACAGAAAAATATCTTTGTGTTTTCACTTTGAATTTGGTACAGGGTATAAGGTTTTTCTTTTTTTTTTTTTTGTTTTAGAAACTGTGTAAATGTTTAGATTGGGCATCAGCCTCTCTAATATGGGAAGATCACCTGTTAAAGCTTATCCTAAAAGGGTAATAGTTCAGAAGCGTATGAAGACATAGTATCAAAGATTCTACTGGAAAGTTTTGTGTTTTAAAATATAGTAAAAATTGCATTTTCATTGCAGCTGTTGGTATTGTTTTCCCCTTTAATAGCAATTTGTACATTCTTGATGAACATGCAAGGAGGGATTTCCAAGAGAAATGTGATTTAAAATCAAGAAAATAATATTGCACATTAGGGTACTGCTTTTAAGATATATTCATTCGAAGCATAAAATAGGGTTTCCTGTAATAAGTAGTTTATAAATGTATTGCTTAGTCTTTTAAAGCAGACTATTCCAATATTTGAAATACTCATCAGGGAACAATTCTGCACTCATGGAATAAATGCCATAACAATCTTTTAGGTCTTTTTCTTCTTTCTTTTCTTAGATAACACGAGTCAATACTAGTTTATCTTTCTCAATTACACAGGCAAAGACATTTCAGGTGCGTAGGAATACTTTGAATGGAATCTCAGGAAACTGTGAAACTGAAGTTTGTCGCTTTTCTGCAAGTTTCAAGGAGAAAAAAAATTCACCCACTTCCCCAAATTTAAATTTCTCTCAGCACATCTGTGTTGAGTTTTGTGGTGTATGAGTTTCAGTGATGATCTTGAGTTGCATACCAGAATATATTTGCCAAGGCAATGTACACATTTATTCAAATTGCAAATAGTAACAAAAACAGGTTTTTGCACTCAGATTGTAACTGCAACACAGTAACTACTAAGGACTGTTAGCCAATTAACAATAGCTATAGCAAGATAAGTCCTTTGCACACATCTGCAGATAGAGCAATCCAAATTTCATGGTTTTCAGTTGATTAATTTTACTCGTACATAGGCCTATATAAAAAATGCAGCAGTTAAATGTTCTCTTTAGTTCAACAAACAATCAGACTGTGAAACATTCAAAAGAGCAATGGGCAAGATAAAAGACTTGACTGCCCCAACATCTTGTGTTAGACAGTGGGCAATTATGGATGCAAGAATAAATTAATACTTTACTCAGTTTAACCTCACAGCTTCTGACATCCTGTAGCTTAGGACTTTCTGAACTGGAGTTTGTCTCCACATCCTTGTGTTTGATACTACTTAATAACTGCAACAGCAGTTATGTTGGCACAGCATGTTGCCAATAAGTTTTACAAATCATTTGCAATTAATTTTACAATTCATAGGGCAAAAGCCCTACTTGCAGTTAAATTCAAGAATTCTTCCTAAATATTTTTTTAATTATTATTCTTAGGTTTTATGTTGTGTGAAATAGTGAACAACACTTTTTCTCACCTTATCTACATTATTCATGTCTCTCTATAATGCAAACATATATTTTCCTGCAATCATTTTTTTTTTCCCAAATGAATTATCCTAGATGATTTAATCTCTCCTCATATGCAAGTCTCTCATACTTCATTTTCACTTGTACTTTTTCCTTTGTGGAAAACTGAAATATGTTCAACATTCAAAATACATATGAATTAACACATTTATGAAGTATCATAGTAATGTTTTATGATTTTGTTTTGTATTTTTTTCCTCTTCTTCAGAACCTTACAATTATGACTACTTCTAAGAACCACTATTTTCATAAAATCAACTAAAATGTATCAAATGTTTTCCTAATGTGTTAGTCTAGAACCCGTTGTTATATGTATACGTATTAATATATACACTTGTCTGACTTTTTTCTATAATTTTTGCTTTATGCTGGTAATACTGACTTTCTCCTTTCATTTTATAGTCCAGTTACTTAGTGTCATAAAACACTTCTACAACTCTTTTCTGTCAACTTTAATTTTGACTATTCTGAATAACTTTAATATCATCCTGTATTATTTCATTGTTTAATGCCTTTTCCAGATATTCCATCTGTAAATTACTTAAAAATAAAGACTCCCTCACATGTCATCAAGGGATTTCTCCAGTAACCTTCCATTGTTAAAGTAACCATTTATTTCTGTTCTTGGTTTGTTGTTGTTTAACCAGCTGCTAACTGGTAGCACATGCTTAGCATGTTAGCTTTATAATATTTCTATTTCAATTAGGCAACTATATTACTTATTAGAAGAGCATCTACATAAATAGGTCTAAAATGTTATTCCAAAAATGTGTTTGTTGACACCTTTAACTTACATATCCACTCACTATATTAATAACTTGTAGACACAGTTACCATCTTTGCTTATCAAAATATATAAATACGTCACTATTTATCTAGATATTCCAGCAATTAAAAAAACTATTTCTGAGATAAATTTTACCTGTCTTGGGTGACAAAACAGTGAGCTAATGAATATGTTGTCAATTCCAAATTTCAAGGTCTTTCAAAGTGAGCCTCTTGTAAAGAGGAGTATGTCCTGGATTGTGTTGAGTGTGAAAGTAGTGTAATCCCCAAATATATTTTCACACCTGAAGTTTGCAAGTGACTAGAAATCAATTTCAAATAGAAATGAACCCATTTATTGTAGCTAGTTTTAAAATTATAAAAATGAAGGATTTTGCTTTCCACCTCCCTGATATAAGAAGCTTACAGTCAGTAAATACACTTGCACATATAACCAATAATTTCAGATTCAACCTTTTCAGTTCTTATTTAAGTAGGTGTTGGGGTTTTGTTTGTTTGTTTGTTTTGTTTTGTACATTGTAAATATTGTTTCCTAATTTATTAAAATCAGCTAAAAGCACATATCAGTGTTGTGCTTGGAGGTAACTTCATTTTTGGTATCATGTTTACACATTGACTTTATGATCCATAATTATAGATCATTAGTACAGTTTGCATATATGTATGTACGGTTCATGCAGGTGACAAAAAACATGATCCATTAAAAAGTTCATATAATGCTGTAGGAACCATAAAAGAAAACTTAGAAAAAATAATTCAAAAACATATATTCATTTGATAGTGTAAGCCCTGCATGAAAACTAAACTAATATTGAAAATCATTAGTATGCAAATTCTATACTATGCCTGTTGCCAAACCAGTGAAATACATAGTTTTGCCCTATCTGTCATCATCACTGATAACATTACCTTCTCCAGGGACTCATTTGCAGTACAGGCACTGCAGATATCTGTGTAGATTACTAAAATTAGCAACAGTATTTCTGACATGGAACATACTGCTTGACAATGCAAAATGCCACAAGGAATAATCCAGACAATACAGGGAGGAAGCATTACATTAATGTATGGATGATGTGAACTACTAACATATTTTAATCTATGTATTTTTAATAGCATGCTATAGGAACATTCTGTTTAAATATATAAATAAGGACAAATAGATTCTTTTGCTATTCCATCTAGTATGAAAATTGCCTGTTGATATAGGGTAATAAGCAAATACACTGAAGAGAGGAATCACACTGCGAGTTAGATGACGCTAGAATTCTGCGTTATTCTAACACATAGAATAACTGGTCTTATGTGCTTAACTGTATGTATCTGGTCTGTAAAAATCAATTTATTGTCCTGCTGCTGTGATTATGGATATAGGCATGGACTTCTATGCATCTTCTTCTCAGGCTGCTGCAAGTGTGGTCTTCTAAAAGTGACTGTGCTTGGCCACTATGTGTGCTCAAAGGAATTGTATTTCAGCATTGAGCCCAATGTGCCTGAAATCTTACTGACTGTGGACTGTGATCAAATGAACAGTGTAACTGAAAACACTCAAGTCTGCTGTGATGATTATGATTTGGTATCAGAGCCCTTCTTACTTAATAATAAACACCTTCCCTGGATAGTTGCTCTTCCCTAATCATTGTCTCTTGAATCCTTTTGCGTTTCCTAATTCTCACTACAGATGCAAATCAAATTTTTGATGTCTAAATTATTTTAGTATTGATATGCCTCCAACATACAGCAGTACTTACTATGGGAGGTACCAACAGTTGGCTTGGGGCTTCCCTTCTCATATTGATGCAGTCACAGAGGAAAGGCTCTCTGCAAGTGCTGGAGACTATTGTGCAGTTTGAAGAAAATCCTGAAGGTAGTTCCAACAGACAAGGTGGCTCTCCTCCTGCCAGTTTCTGCTACATGGGAACATTTGAAAAAAAAAAAAAATTGTGTGTTTTGTTTTGCTTGTTTGGTTTTTTTAATCAATGCGTGTGGTTTATAAGTTTAAACAAACTGTGGGTAGCATGACTAATTTTCTGACAGTTTAAGATAACATCATTCTTAAAAGTTTATTTTTTATTTTTCATTAATTCAAACCTTCATTCAAAACTGCTTTGTATGACTGAGTAGTGAACGATGAGTTCAGTTTCAACACCACCAACAACTAGCATCCCATTCTCTGTAACACCAGTTTTTAGGTGTCCAATCATTACTAATAATGAGTATGTTTCGTTACATGACAATGAATCCCGCATTATTATTGGTTGTATAAATAAAAATGTATTAATTGTGTATATAATTGTATTTTAAGCTAATTCTTCTTTTAAACTAATTCTTTACATGAATGCTTCAAGAGCTTGGCTTCTTACTATAAAGTAAATTACAATAATTCAAGCATCACTTGAAGATGTCTAGATTGTAATAAAAATTTCTGGTTCTGCCTATAACAGCTCACAGAGGTACTCACTAAGCATCAATGTCATTATCAGAGTTCAGTCATTTTAAAAATAAAAGAATAGAAGAATTAACAATTTTTGTGTTGTATGCCCTCATCCATCTATGTTAGATGGCAAGTTGTTACAGAATTTAAAAAACAGATGTTGTAGGTGACTGATGCCAATTCCAAAAATGTATTTTCTATGTCTTTTGCTTAGTATGAGACTTGTAGAAGTTTTACAAAGCCAAGTGAGATTGAAATGAAAAAGGGCAGTTAGTGCTAATGTTACTAAAAGTCATGGATATGTAAGTGGATATTCAGTGGGTATTTAGCATCATACTAAAATCTCCTGTCTGAAATAAGAATGGGTACTATAAATAATGAAGAAATAATCTCTATCTATAACATCTATAATCTCTCTAACCTTTACCTATAACCTCTATAACTTCTATCTATATATTAGCATATAAATATATCAAAACAACCTCCATCTAACCTCTGTATAAATATCCTCTGTCTATATATTTTTATTATAAATAATGAAGAAATAACCACTATCCTTCTAAAGGTTTCTCTCCTGTGTATTCATATTACAATTTTCTTTTCTACTTATTGCTCTAGAAACCATCCCCCTCAATCAAATGCTCACTCTTGATAGTGCACCCATAAAGCAAAGACATCTTAGTCTAAAAAAGTGGCAAAGCTCTGCTTCATTCACATCTTTGATGATACTACCATCCACTTAATTTTTCTCTCTCAAATCTTGCAGCACCATATACATATTGAAGATAAATTCAAAGTAGAATCACAGAGCAGAGGTCTCTGGGTATAGATGAGCGATTGCCTAAATCCACAGTCTGCTGGAGAGGGGAAGATAGAACAATTTAAGCTATGTTTTTGTACCCGACTCACAGGCATCTAGTGAGAAACAGACGGCAAATAGTATAGATGTCTGTCTATATAGCCCTACAATCAGGGCTATTACAGCAAGTTCCATATTTAGACTGGTCATTAGATGAAAGGGATAAAAATAAAAATCTTTGGATTCTTTAGTATTCTCACAAGCAATTTTTCTAAACTTTTGTATTTAGACAGTGAAGAAGGTTGCTGAGACAAGCAACAGTTTATTGAGGAAAGTTCTAGTTGCTATTTGCTTGAGAGGAACAGTGCTTTAGTAGAGAGCAGTCATTTTAGTATTGAGCTGCACATACTGTGTTTTAATGACCCTCCTTGGGTTTTGATTGTACTCAGTGATCACAGCTGAATTTCAGTGGCTGGAAGACACGATGGTGTTGCGAGTATTTGTAGTTTCTTCCTTAAAAGTAACCACATAAACCACTTGATGCTACATTTAGAGTATCTAAAAAATTATTCATTATTGGTTTGGATATCTCTCCTGGAAAAGGGAAAATAGAATGAGAGACAAAGTCTTTATCACAAAAATTTTGAACAAATCCTATCCAGTTCTGCAAATGCTTTTATTCTTGAAGTACTGTGATCTGCAAGATAACCAGAACCACCAGACGACCCAGGGTCTAATTTACGAATGAAAAAGTAAACTTTTCCCATTGTTTACTGTGAAATCTCACTCTTGCATTGAAACTTATAGCATGAATGTAGCTGACAGTACTGCACAGTGAAGCTGATCCAAGTATGAATGTTATTAGATCTGACATTAATTTTGATTCATGGTAATATCTATACATTCATATTTTTACTTTTATAGCCGCATGCAGTTCTATAGGAAGTAGTATCCTTATATCCCCTGAGAGGGAGTAAGGTTCCTCTATGTATGTTGTCCAAAGAAACAAAGGAAAATGATCTGTATGTTAGGGTTACATAATTTGTGGCAAAGGTGACATTTTTGGAAGGAACATGAATTAAAGAGGATGTGTGCACGTTTGCCATTTGGATTTTGTTTCTGCCTATTTTGAATGAATTGATATTTGGGTTCTTTGATAACGACTGGTTTTACAAGACATCAGTCCAAACAGTGATACATGGGAAAGGTTTATCTCACAGGGCTGAAAGGATGCTGGACAGGAATTAGCAGGGCTTTAAACTAGACTCGAAGGGTGATGGTGTTGCAGCTTGGCTTGCATCAGTAGGGCATCACTCTAGAGTTCATGAAGGCTGGGAGGCCTCCCATACCCCTGGGGTGAAATCGGTGTGCTCAGCTCGCTCTCTAAAATGCCTGTACACCAATGCGCGCAGCATGAGGAATAAGCATGAGGAGTTAGAAATCTGTGTTAGGGCAGGAGATTAAGACCTAGTGGCAATTACGGAGACATGGTGGGACAGCACACATGACTGGAATGTGGTCATGGATGGCTATGTCCTTTCCAGGAGACAGACCAGCCAGGCGTAGTGGTGGAGTTGCTCTTTATGTGAGAGAGCAACTACAATGTATTGAGTATTGTCCAGGCGCGGATGAGGAGTGAGTTGAGAGTCTATGGGTGAGAATTAAGGGGCAGGCTGGCAAGGGTGATACTATAGTGGGCATCTATTACAGGCCACCAGATCAGGGTGAGGAAGTTGATGATGCCTTCTACAGACAGCTGAGAGCAGCCTCACAGTCACAGGTTCTGGTTGTGGTGGGGGATTTTAACTTCCCTGATGTTTGCTGAAAGGACTCCTCAACTGGCCAGCCAACCACAGTCTAGGAGCTATGGCCTCCTTAGACTTAAACCTGTTGAGAGGGGGTCAAGGACAACAGAAAAGAGCTTTTTCAAATATGTGGTAGATAAAATTAACACCAGAGGCAATGTAGGCCCACTGATGAACGAGGTGGGTGCCCTGGTGACAGAACATACAGAGAAGGCAGAGTTACTGAATGCCTTCTTTGTCTCTGTCTACTCTACCAGAGGCTGTCCTGAGGAGCCTTGTACCCCTGAGGCCGCAGAGGAAGTCAGGACAACGGAGGAGTTTGCCTCAGTTGATGAGGACTGGGTTAGGGAGCAATTAGGCAATCTGGACATCCATAAATCCATGGGTCCAGATGGGATGCGCCCACAGCTGCTGAGGGAGCTGGCTGAGGTCATTGCTGGACCTCTCTCCATCATCTTTGCCAAGTCTTGGGAAACGGGAGAGGTGCCTGAGGACTGGAGGAAAGCAAATGTCACTCCAGTCTTCAAAAAGGGCAAGGAGGAGGACCTGGGGAACTATGGACTGGTCAGCCTCACCTCCATCCCTGGGAATCTGATGGAATGACTTATCCTTGGTGCCATCTCAAGGCATATCAAGGATAAGAGGGTCATTAGGGGCAGTCAGCATGGCTTCACCAAGGGGAAGTCATGTTTGACCAACCTCATTTACTTTTATGAGGACATAACAAGATGGATGGATGATGGCAAAGCAGTGGACGTGGTCTATCTTGACTTGAGTGAGGCATTTGACACAGTCTCCCACAGCATCCTTACAGGTAAACTGAGGGAAGTGCGGTCTGGATGATCGGGTAGTGAGGTGGACTGCAAACTGGCTGAAGTGTAGAAGCCAGAGAGTCATGGTCAATGGGGCAGAGTCTAGTTGGAGGCCTGTATCTAGTGGAGTGCCTCAAGGGTCAGTACTGGGGCCTATATTATTCAATGTATTCATCAATGATTAGGATGAGGGAACAGAGTGTACTATCAGCAAGTTTGCTGATGATACAAAGCTGGGAGGAGTGGCTGACACGCCAGAAGGCTGTGCTGCCATCCAGTGAGACATGGAGAGACTGGAGAGTTGTGCAGGGAAAAATTTAATGAAATGTATAACAAGGGAAAGTGTAGAGTCTTGCATCTGGGTAGGAACAAACCCAGGTTCCAGTATAAGTTGGGGAATGACCTATTGGACAGCAGTGTAGATGAAAGGGACCTGGGCATCCTGGTGTACAGCAGGATGACCATGAGCCAGCACTGTGCCCTTGTGGCCAAGAAGGCCAATGGCATCCTCAGGTGTATTAGAAGGGAGATGGTTAGTAGGTTGAGAGAGGTTCTCCTGCCCCTCTACTCTGCCCTGGTGAGACCACACCTGGAATATTGTGTCCAGTTCTGGGCCCCTCAGTTCAAGAAGGACCGGGAACTGCTGGAGAGAGTCCAGCACAGGGCAACAAAGATGATGAAGGGAGCAGAGCATCTCCCTTATGTGGAAAGGCTGAGGAAGCTGGGTCTCTTGGAGGAGACTGAGGGGTGACCTCATTAATGTTTACAGATCTATAAAGGGTGAGTATCACGAGGATGGAGCCAGGCTCTTCTTGGTGACAACCAATGGTAGGACAAGGGGTAATGGATTCAAACTGGAACACAAGATGTTCCACTTAAATTTGAGGAGAAACTTCTTCTCAGTGAGGGTGACAGAACACTGGAACAGACTGCCCAGGGGGGTTGTGGAGTCTCCTACTCTGGAGACATTCAAAACCCGCCTGGACGCCTTCCTGTGTAACCTCATCTAGGTGTTCCTGCTCCAGCAGGGGGATTGGACTAGATGATCTTTCGAGGTCCCTTCCAATCCCTAACGTTCTGTGATTCTGTGATCCTGTAGCTGCTTGGTAGTAGATTCTAGATGCAGCTACTATTACTTGTTGAGTAGGTGTTCACGTCTGAAATTACATTTTGCAATACTCTTTATGTCACCCCTACTTGTATTTATTTTCAGGTAACTGAACTGAACACATAGCTTCTTTTCAAATAGTGGTAATTCTAATCCATAGGTCAAAGGTATTTTTGTTGTGTTTTAAATATGTTCATGGCTCTCTCTAATTATTAACAGTAGCCTTCATCTATCTCCTTTACAAAACCAGTCAGCAACAGAAAAACAGAGTACAAGGAAAAAAGTGAGGGAATATTTTATAGTGAGCTATTAGAAAATACAAATGGAAAAAGGGAGCTAAAATTAAAATTACATTGACCATTACATTTAACAAAAATTCTGGGTGTATCAACCGTAAATGCACTAAGAAAACCTGAGAAAAATAAGCAAATCGTCAGCGTGGAAGACCTACTAAATCTGTTGTTTGTTATAATTTCTTAGGTCCTTCTCAGATCTCCTAGGTGTGTGCTATACTCATGTAAGCTTATATATATGTATAAGATCAGTTCATGATTAAGGACTGTGACTTACCTATACCTTGGAAATTATAAGTATTTATGTATATCACCCTGTCTCTCTCAGGCACTCTCTTTCACTTAAAGCCTTTTTCTAACCATGTTAGAATTGTAAAAAAAAAACTGAGAGAATCAGGTTTATCTTTTTCTCTCAGGTTAAGTTCCTTGGCAGACAAGGAGCCAGAGCTTGTCTCCATTAGTTAAATTAAGGATATTGATCATGACCTGAATGTAAATCTCTTAACTTTTCTCTGGGGATAACTTCCAAGTAGAATTAATGTTCTTTGGGCCTAGCTCACAAGAAATGAATAACTCTTCTTTTTGGAAACTCTACCTTTTAAGTGAGATGTTAGATATAATCCGCGGAGAACATACAGAGAGAGACACTGCTTACCAGCATGACTTAATAGAAGAGTTTTTATTACAAATGAAGTTTATAAAAATAATATTCTCAAATTTCATGGCTACACACTAGTTGATGTATTTTTAAAAGTGAAATGAATATTTCACAATATAGTAGCAAACAATCAAAGAGGATTATCAATTTTTGCTACTCTTTTGATATACTTTAAAAGTTGCCTCATTATCAGTACCAGTGCCTGACCTTAATGTCCTAGCCACCTGAATGCATTATACTGTGCCAGCAGATCCATATGTTCATTTAAATGACACCTTCCTTTTCAGTCTGTTAAGTAGTACTGGACATTCAGTTCAGGTTTGTGATACTATGTTGCCAAAACACATTTGCAAATTCTTTACAGATTTGACTGACGGGCCAGTTGCCTATGTCCTTTCAATCCTTGTTACTGGATCTGCTGGTGATCTTCTTGCTCCAGTCTTGGAAGAATAGATTTAAATTTTTCATCAGAAAACACTAACTTCTAAAATTCTTTTTCTACACTTGAAATTATTCTTATTCTATGAGATCCTTCTACTTCACATATTTCAAGTTATATAACTTATAATCTGTGAAGAAAACTTTTTTTTATATTCTCCCTTGTGTGTCATTATAGTTTATCCTGCCATGATCTTGTTTTGCTGTTTTCTACGTGCAGGATCAAAATGGTCAATAGCTTAATCTTCCTTTATCCCCCTAAACTCTGAAACTTTACCCTAAAGTACCTCTCTGTCATCAAGGAACCGGTTAAAGTTCTCCAAGGTCTTTTATCTGTTCTCCATATACAGGTTTATATAATTCTAAATTGAAACAACATATGTGCAGAACTTACACCAAATACCTAAAAATAGAAATAATTATATGCTTTAATGGGGTGCACATTTTAAACTTGGTGGATCCTAATCATAGTAAAATATTGGATTAGGTGACTTCTCCATGCATTTTTCCCATGTTTCCATATACTCTTTGGAATCTTGAAACAATCAGCTATTCTCCTGCATAATGAAGTGTTTGATAAATGACTGAGTATGGCAGAGATGACAGTCCTTACTCTATCAATAACTGGGTTCAGACTGGAACATTTAAATTTGAGAAGAAACTTCTTCTCAGTAAGGGATAACAGAACACTGGAACAGGCTGCCCAGGGCGGTTGTGGAGTCTCCTACTCTGAAGACATTCAAAACCCGCCTGGATGCCTTCCTGTGTAACCTCATCTAGGTGTTCCTGCTCCAGCAGGGGGATTGGACTAGATGATCTTTCGAGGTCCCTTCCAATCCGTAACATGATTCTGTGATTTTGTGATTATTAAAGAATCTTCTTTTCAGTAATAGATCCAACCCTGAAGCAAACTTTACTCTTTTTCAGAGCTTTACTACTCCTAGTCTTCAGATTAGCTACCCTCTTATTAAATAACATACTAACCTGACATTAACCCAGAATCCAGCAGGTTTCAAAGGGCCCATAACATTGGTTCCCATAGTCAAATCTATCTATGTGTAACCAAGATCAGATTCTGGTTATGTCAGTGTCAATACTGAGCACTTCCAATTTATAACATCTGTTTACTGATGTATACATAGCACAAATGTTTTCACCACTAAGAGATCAGGAGGATTAGCTGTTGATAAGCTGTACCAGTGCCAATTTCTGACTCTAAAGTTATATACTTTGTTTGCAAAATCCTCTAACCAGTTTATTGCAACTAATAAATAAGGAAGAATGTGAATGATGCTCCTTTTATAGCTAATAACTGAGTCAATCTTGCATGCTTTAATAAATAGCTCCAAATTTACTGCCTCTGACTGGAATTTTGAGTCAACATCAAGTCTTCATTCTTCCAAAATGACTAGTCCAAGAAGGTAGCTTGTGCTGCCTTTTCCATATAGGAAAAATAAACAATAAACAATTTTAAAAAAACTATCCCAGAACAACATCAAGCAAACCTTCTCTCATCTTCAATATTTGTCTCTCGCAAGAAGTCAGTTCCTTATTTGTTGTTATTGGATGCTGGGATACTACAAATGCTTGATTTCTACATCTATACTCTGTAGAGATGCTGAAAAGTCTTTTTGCCATATACCTGATTTTGTACATTCCTGCCTTTCTCTGTTTCAGATACACTGGTGAGGTTTTACACTCTATATTAGGTGAAGTATTAAATGCACAGTCTTATTAGATTAACAAATATTTGTGAGCACCACATAAAGAACACAATACCACATTATGACAAAATTGAGAAAGCAGTACTTTGCAATTTGCTGACTGCTATGCTCCTTTCCCTTAGTTTGCACTGTTTGTTTTCAAATGGGTTTCTCTGAGACTTCCAAAATAAGCAAGAAATTAAATACTCAGTATTTACCTACATTATTTTATTCTTTACATCACAAAACAATTATTACAATATAAATAATGTTTCATGAATATAATCAGCAAGCAATAAAACGTAATGTAATAATGTCATATTTCTGCATGAACTTATTTAAAATACTATGAAATATAAACTGTTTTAAACAGTTATATTATTTTATTAGAACTCAGTTGCTCTCCATATACTTTTGTGTGTTGTGTCCTTGTGCACATTGCCATGTTTGATTGGGTAGTAGATCTTTAGAGGACTATAGTAGGCATTGATTTTCTAAGGTGCTCATTGGAGTGATGTTTAACTTTCATAGCTCTTGAACATAATATTTAGCAAGTAAATACTGAAACATGTATGTAAGATATGCACTGTTATCAAGAAATAATTGGATATTTTTTTCCATTAGAAAACTGTCTTCTGACTTTTCATAAGAATCCATTTTAATTTCTTTTTACTTGTTTCAAGGCATTTATTGATAGACAATTTTTTTCTATTCTGAGATGTTTGAAAGGGTTAAGTCAACTGTTTGCTTAGAAATGCAAACTATGAAAACTGGTTCCAAGTTTTGAGAATGGAATGAAATTTTGACTCTATAATCCCTGAAGAAAGTAAATTGAAAGCCTTCAGAGATCCATATTCAGTGAGATATAGAGGATATAGATCACCAAGTGTTCTCTTAATACTACTTTTCACTGGAAAACTGATTGTACTGTTGATATGAAAAAACACGAATCTGTGAATTTCAAAAGCGAAGTAAGATACAATTTTTATGCTATTCAATAACATACATGATTATTTTTTACTGTCATAACAGAACAGTCTCTGCCAAGGAGGAATTTCCTTTTTTTTTCATTCACATGTTTTGAATATTCTATCTGTATATACCCTCCAACTGGAAAAAAGTCACGTGAAAAGACACAAAGACTAACAGATATGGCACTGAAGTAGTGATGGTAAAGGGCACATAGGTATCAAGCACACAGCAGTGCAGGTTTAAATGTTTGTAATTGGAGTAATAGTATTTCTTGTAAGTTTCCTTTGCATTAGAAAGAGTTAAATAAATAAATACATCTTATCATACAATACAATGAAATACAATATAATATATATTTGCAAAGTATTTTTTTCTCTCCTCTTTTCCTAGGTAATTCAGGAAATACATCTGCAGGGAAAGCTCAGACCAAGATGTGAACTCAGATGTAACAAAACCTAAACTAACTGTTTGAGAATACATGAACAAGAGATTTCTGAAGTCATTTTTGTTTTTCATAAGAATGAATTAAAATCAGGAAAGGATTAAATTCAAACTATAAGTAGGTTCTGGGTAGAATTATATATTGGCATAGCTAAATCTCTTTGCACACCATACAGACTGTATTCTCTTTCCCTGTGTAATGTAATGACTAGTGAATGAAGCTGTAGGTTTTTGAATCACTTTTTTCTTATTATCATCTGAATTTTTCATGGACATATGGAATTTAAAGTTAATTTTTATATATTCCACCTCAATGAAAGGGGAATCTACAACAGAGCTCAGTGAGAACAGGGTAAAAGTTCTTCAAATTCAATACTTTCAACAGCAGATTGTGTTTAACTTTATAAAACTGCATTATTCATTAACTTGAGGTGAATAATTCTTTTCTTAAAAAACTTTTGAATCTATTAAATATTTTCTTTTGTTTGTTTACTTATTTCTCAGACTACCTTGGAAATGTGGTACTGTCATGGAGAACAAGGGATCGAAATAGTTTCTCTAAGCTCTCCTGACATTAGGTTCTATGCATAAAAGTTATAGGGGAATTCTAATAACATCATTCAAGAGAACTTTGATTCATGCATCCTGAAAATTTTAGTCAGCAACCTGAAAAAAAAACTTTTAAAAAATCCTGTTTATTTCATTATTTGTATATTTATAAATATCTGAACGAGAAAGAGGATAAAAGATATTGCAGAAATCCAATCCAAATGTTTAATTTCTTTTTGTCTAACTTGCAATAACTGTTTCAAGAACATTTAATATTATCTGTTAAACACAATAAAGATACAGAAATAATATAATGGTGTTTAAATAGAATTTTGACAAGTAGTTAAAATTCTGTTAAAATAACTTTTTCCTGGGTTAGCATATTAATTTACTTCATGGTTGGCATTTGATGGTCTGTTACGCAAAATGTTATTCCAGTGATGTGTGAGGTACTGGAACAGTTTTTCCAGTAAGGATTAAAGACATTTTCACTAGGATTTTCAATTAATTGGGCATAAGAGATTGGACTTAATTTTAATTTCAATGGTGTGGTAATTTGTCAGCAAGTACTGTGAAAAAACCACAATAACAATGACAAAACAAAACCTTTGAATATTATGTCTAATATCATTTTCACAATACAAAATTATTGTGCAGACTGTTACATATTTAAAATCAGAATTAGTCCATGAAGCTGTTGCTTCTATTTGTTTAACTGCGTATGGAGAATTTTGCCATAGTAACATTTTTAAACGACAGAAACTTCAAAGGCAGTATAAATAATTGATTCTGTAGTCACTTACATTCTAGTCCAAGAACCAGCTTAAATCTTATCCTTTTGCTGTCCTCTGCATTATATATCTCTGTAAAGATGGCTTATAGCTGGCAGACAAGTTGTAATGTGTGTAATCGCTATTAACTCTAGTGAAACGGGAGAAATCCCAAATTAATTTAAATTTAAAATGAGAACTGGCAGTATAAGATAGATTTTTTCCATAACTTGTGTTCTATCTTAAAGTTTTAAAAACATTATAAAATTTCCTAAATAAGGAAGAGATAAAGGATTTCCATATTTATTAATTTGCTTGTGTATTTATTTGAAGAGAATAGAATCTTAGAATTGTTTTGGTTGGAAAAGACCTTTAAGATCATTGAGGCCAACATGTCCTTAAGAACCCCATCTGCCTCTCTTTTGAATACTTCAAGGGATGACTCAACCACATCCCTGGGCAGCCAGCCCAGCTATGATGGCTGCTGTTGCTACAGTTCACTAGATGTTGATGTTGTCATGAAAACATTGCTTCCAAAGTGTGTAATGAAGTTTAGTAAGAAAATGGTAAAAGTCAAATATGTCAGGACATTTAAATTAACCTAGATAGAAATGTGACAACTTACATAGAGAAATTCTTAGTTCTTAGAGAAATTAATTAATTGCCTGATGTCATATTCTAAGACTTTTCAAGTCTTTGTCAAATCACTTGTTGTAAGACTTTTTTCTCTGTTTCCCACAAGTGCCTTAAGTGTTAGAACTCTAAACATCTGTAAGTTGTTTCACTGTAAATTTTTAATATCATCCAAGAGAAAATGAGAAATTTGACCTCAGCTATTTAGCTTTGTCTATTTAATGTTAGAAATCTTACCTGATTTAAAATGTAATTCTGGTATAAAATTATGATCCACAATTAGGTAACTTATCTTCTGGGTCCCTTTCTTCTAGAGAATGGAAAAATGATCATCCAAAAGCGTAGGCAAATAGCTAGTGGGAAAGTATTTCTTAACGATTTGTCACTGAGTAGATGAACATATTTAGAAATCTTAAATACAGAATGGAGGGTAAACATAAGTTTTATGCCTTGAAGCTCTTCAAAAATAAGGATGAAAAGTTAGAAACGAAGCTCAAAATATTTGATCTTTGTTACTGAGAGTTAATTTTCATTGCTGAATTTAGATAATAGTCAGAAAACTCATGTCTTTGATCAAAGTACATAAGAACTGTAGGTGGAAAGTATCTTCAGAGAAAAAGTAAGTCATTCTAGGCCTCCTCCACTGCTGCAAATCTTGGCAAACGTTTCCTGAACTTTAGCACTTGCACTTACTACAGCAGGGGTAGCTGTCCATTAATACCAATTTTAATCTGTGTACTTTTTTGTATCACACATTCGATAAGTGAATAACTTGTGAAATATGCCTGTTATTTTACTTCCCACACACACAAAGTCAGCTGCATATTTTTGCTCTAGCACAGAATTAAATTCAGGAGATTTCTGTATTTATTTATTGTTATGATGACATATCTCCTGTGAAAACTTATCTGTTGAATTAGTTTAAGAATACATTTAAGAGGCATCGGCATACTACCTTTATTTGTTATTTTACTTTTTTTTTTTTTTAAATTCAGAATTATAAAACCACCTTGACCATGCTGTTGAAGTTGGGAGAATATGCAGTAAAGCACTAAAATAAGATGAAAATTTAAAAATAATTCATTGTTGGCCTTGTAATATTATATGAACTGGTAGGTAAAAAAAAAAAAAAAAAAGGCATTCCACTCTCACTCTTTATGAAGTAAAATCTCAGCATTTCTAATATAAGTGAGGTGGCCAAACCAGAACTACTGTGGGTTAAGGTGTTTCTCAGATGTCTGATTTGTCTTTTTAATTTGTATGAGCATCAATATATAGGGAAGCATACCATGGAAAAAGGCTAGCAAGACATATTGAACATGGGATCCCTGGAAAGAGTTCATTGTGCTAATGACCAGTGATTCTTGATAAAATGTTGTGCAGGGTAGCATATCAATGGCATCTGTTATAAGAAGAGGAGGTTTCTGGGATGGCCCATGAACATGTGTGAAAGGAATGTAGTTAAAAGATCCACTACTTGCAATAAGTTTGTGAAATGTTCAGTCACTTGCAGAATGATCAACTGTCAAATCGGTTTAGGTAACTAGGGGACTAGCCGTTTTCACTCCTAATGAGCAAAGATAATGTAGTATTACAGACTACCAGCTTCCAATGAACTGGGACTTCAGAATGACAGAACCACAGCAGAAGGATACTCTTCTTTAAGTTTGGTTTGCTTCAGTTATGCTTACTTACTTATTTTTACTTACTTATTTTTAAATTCATTTCATAATAGTGTGATTTCCACAGACACATTCCTCTTCACTAGAATAAATAACTCTTGAGAATAAAGCTACATTTTGTGATTTCAGACACAGTATCCCTTTATATGAATGTTTGATGTAGTTCCCATTTTCAAGAAAAAAGGTTCCATTTTGATTTCAAATTTATGAATATGAAAGAATGTTAATGTAAACATTAATATAACCTTAAATGTTAAATGTGAATAGGAGGGTTTTCTACCTTCTCAGTTTAACTCCCTTTCCTTCCCTCAGTGCTTTCCATTACACATTTTTTGCGTAATAAAAGTAATTCTCAGATTTCTAACTTAGATAAATATCAAAGTTTCTTTTCCTATGCTGAAAACTTGCTAAATACACTATTTTCTGTATATGCTACACAGAATGTTGCATCCCATTTTCAGGAAGAAATGAGAAAAACTGAGAGCTGCAGACCCTTGAACTTAAACTACATTGATTCCCTTGACTGAGCAAATAATTTGTGTAGCTGTGTCCTGTCTTGGCTTCATCCACCTGTAAAGTACAATGAACTCAGTACTGGATTGACAGTGCATTTGATAAAGAAATGTGAACATTCATCCCTGTTCAAACAGATTTCCATATCTTCATTTTTTCATACAATTATTAACTTAAAATAACAAATACACTGTATGTGTATGAAGTAGTGAACAAATTTTGCATCAGAGGAATACAACATCACCACAGAACTGAAAATTTACCTGAGGCATAAATATTTTTTCCCCTTTGGCTCTGTTTTGTTTATATGTGATTCAGCTGAGAGCACATAAAAGTCAGATGTATATTTTTATTTTACTATAAACAAAGTCAAATTAATTGCTTGAAGATGGACTAGCAGAATTTATTCCCATTTTAGTTCTAGTTCTGGTAGATATTTTGCTCTCACCCTCTATCCAAAAAGTATATTTTTAAGGGTTTTTTGCACCTTCGGCTTCATAGGATTGTCCTTGCTGTTAACATGATTTAGAAATGCTGCTGTTCTCTTGCCTCCTTTAAGTTAAAAAAGAAAACAAAGAAACAGATCCTAGTTCTGCAGCCATCAAAAGTGCAAACCTGTTGGCAGAGGTTCAGTCTGATTTGATGATTCAATTATTTAACCACTAATTAAAGCCCAGTTGCAGAACTTTCTTCTGCTCTTTTTTTCTCCTGTGTTTTATGTGATGCTGCAGCTGTTCAGGTTTGGACCCAGAATCTTAGAAAGCGGGAGATGCAGTCCTTGTTAGATCATTACTTTACTTAGGCCCATATTAAAAATCATAGGTCTACTCAGTGTATATTCTCTACAAGCAATGGCTACAAAAATATTTTTACTCTGAATTTTGAACATTAGAGAGATGCAGAATATTTATGTCAAAATGTTAGCCTCATCAAACAGATTTGAATTTCCAGTGAGTATTTATGTTTTCCAAAGCATTCCTCCAGTTTCTGGCTGAGAAGTAAAAACTGTGTAATGCAAATACAAAAGACTTACATTTCAGGGAATAATAGTAGTCTTTCTGATTTAGCTTAACTTTTTCTAAAATTTCCAAAGAATTCTTTCTGTAGGAATTGTCATTCCTGCTAAAACTAAAATAAGGTATGAAATTTGTTATTTCTTAATTATTTTCTGTCCATTGATTAAACTAATTCTAGAATCAAATTTTGTCGTTTCCAACAGTGACCTATGCACAATATAATTTAAGAATACTTTCAGCAAGAATTAGTAGAACCGTCAGTTCAGTTACCATTGCTTTCTTAAATGGAATTGAGATTAATACTCTAAAAGATGTGTAGAATATAATTTGTATCACAAGAGAGTTTTTCTGGCTGTTTTAAGAAGTGACAGATTTAGTTCCTGGATAAAATGTTTAGCAAGCTCCCAAGACACTCATAGTCAAAGCAATTCAGTCTGCATTCTTGTTGTGTTGCAAGTGGTCATTTCCCAGTGCTATCAACCAAGTGTCAGCAGTGACAGCTTTACAAACCATGAACTCCAGCGGAAAAGTGCAGTTACTTCATCACTGTACAGTTCAGAAAAGTCCAGAATTTCCGGATTCTCCATGTTTATCTCAAAGTATTGATGGAAACCTTGGCTGTTTTTTCTTTATCTTACCCTCTAAATATTTATTGTACTGCTCATTGCTTTACCAAGCATGTGCTGTGCTGTAACTGCTTGATACAAAGCATCCAGTAATCCTGGCTTAAGGTATTACCACCTTTTTTTCCATTTCCTGCCACTGCCATTTGTCATTCCTGCCTCCATAACCTGCCACATTTTGTTGTCAACAGCTACTGGTGGAGTCACTTGGTGAGTGGGAACAGCAAGCTGATTCAGGTTTTAAAATGAATAATTCCACCTCCTGTCAGCATTGCAAGAAGGGGATGGAATATTTTGAACTGATATTGCCACCAAACTCTTCATATTATAAAATAATCTCTTGACAGTAAAGATCCCAGGTTTTTTTGCCATTAAAAAATTGTATTTATTTGATCAAGGATGGTAGTGAGGAAAGCATGAAGAGACATTTTATTATTATTGTTATTACTATTATTATTAGCAAAGAAGCTGATCAAAGTAAAAGAAGCAATCATTGTACAAAAGTCAGTTGCAAACACCTTCGGCATTGCAAGTATGCCAGTAAAGAAAAAAAGTCAGCTGAAAAGATGCAGAAACAAGGATTCAGTGATACATTTCTGCATCACATATACTAAAGCTGCATGGCATTGAACTGGTACTGTAGTTTATGTAAATTGCTCGATTTGCAGCTAATTATTTGATTGCATACAAAGTGTGAATAATGGGAGATAGTATAAGCACACAAGGTTTTGATTTTCCCTGATAGGAACAGCAGCAGCCAACAATGGAAATCAGCTGTTTGCAAAAATCATATAGGAAAGATGGAAATACATTTGTGAATATGATAGTATCTGTACATTGTAGGATATATAAATCTTTGGTTTTGCTTGCTAATTCCATAATTACTTGGACAAAACAGAAAAGTCCAAATTCCATCACTAGAGGAAATCCTTTTCAAATGGAAAACTAGATAAATTAAATATAGGCATTACCATTATTATGAATGTATCTCATTTAAACCATGACAAAGAAGCTCTAAGAAATTTCTGAGTATAGCAATAACTGTATGATAAGGCAGTAAGCATTTTCCCTAAAGACAAGATATCCACAGACAGCTCTGACAGCACTGTAAATACAAGAGGAATTTATCCGCATGTCACATTAGGTACTGATAATGGGAGCCTCTTTTCAGTATTGTATTTATGTATTTCTCCAAACAGTTAGTTGAACTAATATCCAGTTTTAAGATCTAAAGGTGTTTGTATGTTAAAATGAAAGAATTCTCATTAATATTCACAGAAGAAAAGTAAAGAATGGCACATTTTCTATAAATGGTGAACTAATATTTACTATCACTCTGATTGCTGAATCAGTTTTAATCTCAGATATATTTGCATTCAATTTATTTTTTTTTTTTGTATTCACATGACTAAATTTTTAGAAGACCATCTCAAAGTTGGCTTAAACACAAAATTATGTGATTGAATGTAGATTCCACCAATTGAATGTAGAGCCACTGAATTCAGTAGTTGTTATAGACTATAAAGACATGGTTGGTTTTATGTAATATCTCTGATAGAATGTTACAAGATCGCATGCTGAATTTTTGTACTTTAAAAATAAATTGTCAGTGATATTTTTTTAAGGAACTTTTTTTCTCCTTGCTTGTTTTGTATCTATAAATCACTTCAAAGTTGAACACTCTGTATCTAGAAACCATTGTTATCCTTTAAATTCAAAATCCTGAATTCTTAATTAGAAAGAATTCAGTGCACTGTGACAGAACAAAAAATGTTTTCACCCGGTAGAAAGACTCTTTTTTCTTCCTAGAATGTTTCATAGTAACTGAAAAAGTCATATTAGATATAATCCCTTGCAGCAAATGCTTATCGTGTCTCATCTACAGGTTAGCTTTTTTTTCCTCTTGAGACCTTCAACATGACTTAATAAGAATGAAATCAGTTGATGAATACCAAATGCAATTTTGCTCAGGATTTTAAAACTGGGGAATAAGTCAGCTGACAATTTCTAGATTTTTTTTCATGAAACTGGGAAACATTTATTTTAGAACAGTGAAAGCCTGAGTGCAGTGGGGAGCAGAAGATGTACAAATTAAGATTTTGAAATATGTCTCAGGTTTTGACACATATCAATGTCTAGTCCATCTATGTAGCCCACAATCCATCTTTGACATCCTGTCCTATCACTTCTGGTTTTAATTTCATATCATCTTGGTCTCACTAGCTTTTCTGTTCTACTCTTCTCCTATATGATTTACTTCTGTTTCCTCCTGTTTTACTAAGCTAAGTAGTTACTGAAGGAATTCTGCTGTGATAGACCTCAGGATGACAAAGATACAGATCAAGTTTTTGTAAAGCATAGGAGAAAAAGTTATTCTGTTATTATAAAATGAGAAGAATTTCCTTTCAAATGAAGGAATAAATCTGAATATATAAAAATATATTAAATATACATAATTACATGTATTACATATGATATATAATATATATCCTAGTATAGTCCAGTCTAGTATAGTATATATTAAATATATTACATATTTAATATATTGAATCAGGTATAAAAGAAAAAGGAACTAAATAAGAATGACTGAAAATCTGTGCTGAGGAACTCAGCCTTGGAAATTGTGCAGAAATTGGAAGTGCAACTTGTGAGTAACACCTTTAGCAAAACCATGTGCTTCCTGAAAATGAATGAAAGAGTCATAGTTTTTGCTCCAAGAAATTTATCAAGATCTAATCATACTATAATTGACTTACTGAAATTACAAAGTAATTAATAACATCACTCAGGCTTCTGCTTAATATTTGTTCCCCTGAGGGAGTTGCTAGAGTGCTGAACTCTCATCTGGTTTAATTCTTTTTTTTTTCCCCAGCAATTTCTGAAGACAAAATTGTTCTGTGGAAGTCAGATACTGATATTACATGGACATTGCTTGCCTTGAAAAGCAATGGAAACCTTGTTTTTCATGCTGTTTGGTCATTTAATTTTGTACTACTATTTGCATATAAAATGAAAGTAAATTTCACTTTGGATGTGTCTACAATCTCTACCACTAATTTTAATCATAAACTTAACAGTACTTGAAGATGCCATTCAGGTGTAAGACTCAGTTATTATTTTTTCTCATATGCTTTATAGCAAAAATGCAGCTTGGTGGAAGATTTTAACACAAGTCAATTATGACATTTTATATTAACTAACTAAAGAATAAAGTTCTGAAGAAAGGGGAAACAAAATGAAAAGACCTTACACATTTAAAAGTCAATGTGGATAGAAGCCACTTTGCTGTTTCCCTAATATAGAATATGTTCACAGACTGCATGCCTAATTAGTCTTTGTAGTGACTGAGAATAGTTGTCAATGTAAGAATGTAGGTTGGCATTATTTTTAGGCTATAATGTGGTAAGAAAAGGTAAAGAGATTCACCTGGACTCTTTGGAACATTTTAGTTATTTGTGCTTGCTAAAATAAAGATGAAAATATTCATTGACTACTGGTAGATTTGAGATCTTACAAACATAATGCATCTCTCTGGTTACTCTTTATGCAGAAACTCAGAAAGTTTGGTGGACATGCTACATATAATGTGTTACTATTGGTGTAAAGACAGCAATATGTTATGTCCTCAGTGCTGCCCTGCTCTTCTGCTGATGTACCACTATGTATATGTAGCTATTTCTTTCTAAGTCTGTTAAAAACATGCATGTAAAAGATGCTTTCAAGACATGTAAGATTATTTCCATGTACACTGCAGGTCATTTGAAATCCTTGCATGTCATATTTAAAACGAAATCCTGTCATTGATTGTGGGAGTTCTGGTAGATAACAGTTGACTGTGAGTCAACAATGTGCCCTCATGGCCAAGAAGGCCAATGTTATTTTGGGGTGCATTAAGAAAAGTGTGACCAGCAGGTCGAGGAAGGTTCTCCTTCCCCTCTACTCTACCCTGGTGGGGCTGCATCTGGAGTACTGCATCCAGTTCTGGGCTCTCCAGTTTAAGAAGGACAAGGAATTACTGGAGAAAGCCAAGCAGAGAGCTGCAAAGATGATGAGGGGTCTGGAGCATCGTTCTTATGAGGAGAGATTGAGAGAGCTGGATCTGTTCAGCCTGGAGAAGAGAAGGCTGAGAGGGGATCTTATCAATGTTTATAAATATCTGAAAGGTGGATGTCAAGAGGATGGGACCAGACTCCTTTCAGTGGTGCCCAACAATAGATTGAGGGGCAATGAGCACAGACTGAAGCACAGGAGGTTCCATATGAATATGAGGAAAAACATCTTTACCTTGAGTGTGCCAGAGCACTGGAACAGTCTGCCTAGAGAGGTTGTGGAGTCTCCTCCAGAGACATTCAAAACTTGTCTGAATGCATTCCCGTGTGAGCTGCTTTAGGTGTACCTGCGTGAGTAGGTGGACTGGACTAGACGATCTCCAGAGGTTCCTTCCAGTCCTAAGCATTCTGTGATTAGTAATTGAACATGCATACCAGAATGTTTGCTTGATTATTTATTTAATATATAATCAATAACATAATAGCTAAGTCTTCTGTGATATAACCTCCTCCAAAGCGGGAGAGTGGTTATTCAAAAGAGCAAATATTTCTCTCAACTCTATAGAAACCAAAATTCATTTATGTTTTTTCACCTTTGTAATTCAAAGCTTGAAAGCTTTATATTCTTATTATTCTATGTACTTTATTTTTTACATAGCTTTGTGTTTGGAGGAAAAAAGTGTAACAAAATATACTACTAAGTAGGACAATCTGAAGATGAATTGGAGAAAAGCCTTCTAATGAACTGTGGGATGGAAATGTATGACTTCAAATATGCGCTATTTACTAAAAATATTTATAGTAAAAGTTTCTTATTTTTCACCATCAGTCTATTTCTGTGTTATATGTGTGTTCAGATGCGGTTTTTTTCAGCAAGCTAGGCTAGTGTTGGCAGACTCATCTATCAGTTTTATTTCTTTGCTTGACCACGAGTGCCATCCAGTAGGTGCATTCCATATAGGTACATGATGATCTCTTCATTTTGTTCTCTGTCAGGAGTTAAAATAAAACACCAAAGCTTTAACCTGCCTGTGGAAAACTTCACAGTGTTCAAATCAAAATGTTACTAAAATGTTTATGTGTGAATTTAAGTAAGCAGTTCTATTTTTAATCTTCATAGTTTCTGTCTGTTCATGTCTTCTGAAATATTACTATCTAAAATCGATAGCTATAGAATATTTTCTGAAAGTGTGGCTTATTGATGGTATTGCAAAAATAATACGGGTCATCTTCAGACTGCCTTTGTGCAGCCAAACTGTAAATGCCCACCAACAAACAGTTAATGGTACACATGCAGGTGACAATATTTACCTGCCAAGAAAGATAGGAGTAGAAATAGTTGACAGACTAATTACATCTCATATAGATATGGCTGTTACCTCAGATGCATTCTTACAAATGTATACATACAAACAGAAAAACACATTTCAATATAAGATTTATATCACGGTTGTTCCAGAAGATGAGGGTCAGACTTTTTTTTTAATTGTTTTTGCACTCTTCTGTTAGATTTAAGGGCATTTGGGATATCATTGGTTCTTAAAGCTCATAATCTTACAACTAGAAGACTTAGACTTACCTCTTTGGTTGTTTTTGATTGTTTATTTGGGAGGTGTTGGGTTTTGTTTGTGTTTTGGGTGGTGATGGGTTTTTTGTTCTGTTGTGGTTTTGTTTGTTTGCTTGTTTTTCCAGTACTCAGTTGTAAACACTCCTCTGGAATGTAAGTAGGTTGTTTACCCATGGATTATGTTTAACCAACTGTGCTTAAAATTCTGACCGTGCTTACCTTTGGAAATTTGCAAAAACACCACTGTAACTTTTTGTTGTAATCCTCCTGTAGCTCTCTCTTATATATGAGATTTGATTTATAGTTCTGACCAACATAGTTCAGCACTGTTAACGTTTTATGGTGAATGATTTAATGTAACTAATACATAATAATTTTATTCTCTCAAAATATTACCATGAATTTCCAGCCTAAAATTGCCAGGATGGCCAGTATAGGGGGTGTTGTCCACACAGTTGAAAACCAAAGCAAAACATTTCCTTGGATGTGGCCGCAAGAGTTTCTGCGTGCCCACAGAAGCAACCATAATGGAAAGGAAAATAGCCAGGTTTTCAGAAACTGCTGCTCAGTATACCAGATTTGTCTGTAAGTGACAGAAATATCTGTCAAGGGGTGAAGTCTAACTGAAATCCCCACTCAGGTGAGAATTAGATTACATCTGTCTAGTTGTAACTGACGAAATGTATCTTATGTGCTGAAAAACAAAGATTTAACATGTGAACTTCATAATGTAAGTGACATAAGGCAGCCTTTATTTTTCAGCAGCTCTAAGTGATTAGGTTATTCAGATATGCCCTGGAAAACCACAGGAGAACTGATGAACGCTTAATGACTTTACTTCCTTTTAGCAACTTTAGAGCGGGAGGCTAGAAGGTGATAGTCACTAAGAAGGCAAATGTTAATTGGCTTTATGTGTGGGGAAAGCCAGAGATGGGCCTGGCTATTACAGTGACTTACCAAAGCTTATGCCAGCGGCTTGAAATGCAGGCTGGAGGTAATGCATGCAGTACTGAGGTACAGTTCTCTTCACAGTAGCAAGGACTGGTTGTAATTTATAATTTATAATGTGCTTCTACAGGTACAAAAATCTGTTCCTCACCGTGAAAACAGTTTCTGAAATATCAGTGAAATACAGTAGTGATAACACTGATGTTGCAAAACAGTCCTGTGTTTCTAAAGGTAGATGTTTAGGCATGACAGCAGAAATTCCAGATCTGTGAGCCTTGAAATAGAAAGGCAAGCATGGGTTCATTAGGAAGATTCAGAGGGCCCCAGATCTATTGATATCCCTCAGTTAGATGAGAAATTCTAAGCTAAACTAAGCAGAATGAGGAAGTTTTGTCTTGTGGTTTACAGATCATGTGCAAAAGCCATATTTTTACAGGCACCTAAATGCTGTTTTAAAGAAACCACTCTAACAGTTGTTTAATGTTGTTTCATAGTATGAAATAATCTAATTTACATATAGATTAAAACTCTATTTATGGCATCTGTGATACTACAAACAAGAGTGGGAGGGTCACAATTCTTTATTGTATTTGTTCAGTACTGCTTCATTTGTGCTTACATTATAGTCCTATTAAATGTTGTCACTTTAACATACAGTATATGTCAAACATTTACTACCAAAATGACTTGACTTAATAAAAAAACTTATCAGTAGCCAAGTGTAAGGATTAATTACTTAATCTAAACATACTTCAAAACTTAAACAACTTGGAACGTCAGAGAGTTTATGGCAATTCTACTGCCTACTGGAGAAAAATAAGACATATGTTCTCTATTATAACAGCTTCTAAGTCATAGTGCCACAATACTAAAAACTGATATATAATGGGGTGCATACTTTGTTGATATATAAACAAAGTTATATATGAACTAGGAGTGCATTTAAATTGTATGAATTTTGTCCTAAAAAGGAAAATACAAAGAAGAATTTTGAAAGTTTAAGACTGCTGCATTTTTTTTTGTTTGTCTGTTTATAATAAACACTGAAAACTAAAGTTTTCAGCTGTTAATGTAATTACCTTTATATCCTGAAGACATTATTTTAAGTGAAATATTTCTGGAAACTTCATAAGATTGATGTATATGTGTCACACATTCATGTTGCTAGAAAATGAATGGCAGGAAATTACTAGCATGAATTGTTGGTAATTCTGGTTTGAATTCTTGCTGGAAATTCAACTGTTTAGTCCATTTTTATAGTTTATTATTTATCCATTTTATACATTTTTATTGTTATTTCTATAAAGAACTTTTGTCACATAATTACTTTTATATTTTATTTCTTTATCTCATTGTCCTATGTGTTCTAGACATTGTCTCTTAGAAATTCCATTCTGCATGGTTATTTTTTTTCTTCCATTTTCTCTGAAGTATATGTTTCATACCATTTTCAGGAATGATGCTGGAGAATGGAACTCTTAACCTCTGAATTTGGCTGACTTTGAGTCTTTAACTGGGCATACTTAATATGGAATTAACATAGCTTTTTGTATTTAATATAATATTTATAGTTATTCATCTATCAGTTCTCAAACTCCAATGTGTTAAACATTTTCATATTCCTTACAGATTTTGTAGATCATGTGAAACTCTCCCAAGTTTCCAGCAATCTCATTTAACTTTTGGTGCTTCATAGTATAGAAAAGAGAAAGCTGAAGAAATATCTGGAAAGAGAAGTATCTTATCTATTGTGTGTGAAATGAGAAAAAATAACTTTCGTTGCATGAACAGTACTAGTTAACTGGCCAGGCAGCAGGAGACAACTTTTCTTATGCAAAAGAACTAACATGGTTGTCCCACAGATGACCAAGATTCTGAGCAATGTTAGAGAAAAGAGAATACTGAATAAAGAAGTCTGTGAGAAGGTCGTCCACAGCATCATTTTATGTTTTGAACTTGATGGCCATGGAAGGAAAGGGGTGAGAAATCTGTTTTATCCCACTGTAAATAGATCTGTCTTTTCATTTCTCTTTTTTTTTTGTTTCTGTTTTTCTTCTTATCATTAACAACATTTTAATAAACATCCCACATAATAATAGAGGGGCTGAGCATGAGCAAAATTTAATAAATTTTGTGATGACCTCAAAGAAGTCTAGTAGGCGCATAATCAAGAAAACATTTGTGCTTCCTCCAGTTATCTAACACTTGAATTTGAAAATGATTACTATATTGGGTGAGTACTCACAAGGAAAAAAAATACATAAATACTTTGCTCTGGTCAATTGAAAAAAAGGTGGTTTTTTTTTTTGTCCTGATGTAGGTTCAGTTTCTATTAATACACAGTTTTCATTATCATCCTGATCATCTTTTTTTTCTTCTATTCTTTCAGTAGCAATTTTTTTTCTTCCTTCAGCTGTGAATATGGTAATATTTGTTCTCCTTTTGCATGTTTTTCTATGTCTCTAAATTAAGCGAATAAACTAGTATTTAGGAAGTGAACATAAGTCTATGAAGTTCAGGAGCAAAAGGGAGAATGGGATTGACCTAAATGGTCAACCTAGATAATGGGACGTGGACAAGTATGCAACGCTAGCTAGGACAGAGGCAGGTCCAGAAGTTAAACTGGATGGAAAACTTCAGCTGAGAGGGCTAGAAGTAAGACACCAAGTCTGAAAATGCCAAAGATGTACTGAGACAACTGAAAACAAACATTATGAGAAAAGTAGTATGTAATCATGCAGTCAAGGACCATATGACAATGTACATATAAAAGGCTACTGAAGTAAGGTTATACCAGCAGCTTTGATTTGTTTGAACTTCCAGCAAGTAAAATGTGTGTTTCCATTATGGTTTATTTCTTTAGTTAGTAATCACCATACTTGGCAGCGCTAAACTCAAATTTGGTTTCTTTTTTTTTTTTTTTTTAAGAAATTTTAGCATGTTATAATCTTATCCAGGTTGTTGTTGGTTCGTTGGTTGGTTGGTTGTGTGTTGTGATTTTGTTTTTTGTTTTTTTCCTTAGAAAATGCTGTCTATCTTCTTTCTTCATTTATTAGGAATTGCAGTTGTTTCGTGATGCCTTTTTGCCTATTAGGTCCCAAAAGTAAAATCTGTTCTATGAATTCTATAGTGCACTCTGACTTAACTTACTTTCTACTAACGTCTGGTCAAAAGAAAGCATGGAGGATCTGACAAATGATGCCAACTTTTCAATTCCATGAGGGAGTACCAAGTGGGTTCAGACTAAAGCAAGGTAGGGAAAAGCATCCATCTATCTCTAACAGGTTTAGACAGGGAGATGTAGAGCATGAAGAATATGTAGGTTCCTTAGAGTGATGACTAGCTGTCATCATGGTGATGTAAAAAGAAGCAAAAGAGTGCTTTAGAAGACATATGTTGCAATTTAGTTCAAGCTCTGATAATCTGGATTGAGCAGATTCCATTTCCTGAGAGAAGCTAATAATGGAGAGAAGAAAGAGAGAAAACTAAAAAGAAAATAAAAGAAGAAAAGAAAAAACAAACCAAAACAAAACACATCACACTTGTAAAACCCCTAGCTGGGCTGGGATCATAGAAAGGAAGGCAAAGACACTTTTCATCTTCCAAAGAGATCTAATTTTGATATTTACTAGATGATGTACTACTACCCAGAATAGCTCTTAGCAGTAGTTATGAAAGGCTCTGGAATCAAGGAAGTACCTTGACTGATGCTCCTGCCTATGAAGAACTTCAAAACAAACCTATTTCAATGAACGCCAAACGTAATATCCCACTAGAAATACAAACTGTCCTTTGCACAAACACAAAATGCAGAAATTCTAAGAATTTATGTTTTTCCTTATTAGTAGCTAAATTTGATATTAAGTTCAGTAACTATGAAGATGTTTGAGGAATTGCTTAATATGTTGAATTATTCCTATCCTGTGAGGAAAAATCACTGCCCAGCTAATGATAAAGACAAGCATAAGTTAAGAGAAGCCTGGGAGGTTCACCATCGTCTTTGTTCACGAGGAAAACTAATGTTACCAATGTATGTGCACATCCCCTGTCATCTTCATGAGATGGACTCCCTGGGTCCTTTGCCTTGCCACATCACATTTCTTTCAGAAAAGTATTTACCCATAGAGAGGGGGATGTTTTGTGACTAACTAATAAAATTGGAGGTAATCAGAAATGCCAGTATTAATGGATTGTAACAAAACATGTTCTTTATGAAGGGGAAGACTGATCTGCTATACCAAAGGGTTAAAAGAAACAGCTAATCAAGATGCAGACAGTACTGAGAAATGGACTGTTTCTTATCACTATCAATAAAAATGCAGCAGTTTGGACCTGGCTTAATAATTAACATGAGGAATCCTCAGAGACTGACTTGTCAGAAACAACATCTTTGGAGTAAACCAACAACTTGAAAAGCAGAGAGTCACCACTCAAGATGTATATACCCAAGAGTCTAAAAAAGCTTAACTGTGAAGTCTCCGAGCTAATAACGAAAAGATCCAGTCTCTCATTCTAAGCAGCAAAATGGCTTAGATGTTTGAACAGTAGAAATTTTAACTATGCATTGATAAAACATTTTAACTGTGCACAGAAACAGACAGAGTGGCTGAGGTTGGAAGGGACCTCTGGAGGTCATCTGGTCCAGCCCCACTGCTCAAGCAGGGTCACATAGACCCAGTTGCCCAGGACCATGCCCAGATGGCTTTTGAATATATCCAAGGATGGAGACTCCATAATCTCTCTGGGAAGCCTGTACCTGTGCCACCCTCACAGTAAAAGTATTTATTTTTTTCCATCAGATTCCATCTGAACATCAAATGGAATCTCTTGTGTTTCAGTTTGGGCCCATTGCCTTTTGTCCACTTATAATTAAGAGTTATACTATGTATTTTAGCTATAAATGCTGTAAATGTTACCTGGAAAATTTTAGACCAGTCAAATTTTTATGTCTGTACCTGACAACTGGCTGTTGGGAAATAATTACAAATAGAGTAGTAAAAGACATGGAACATGATGAAGTGATGGAACTTATCCAGTATGGTATCTATTAAGAAAAGCATCTCTCAGTTGTTGAAATGAACTGTAGCAGTCAATAGTGTAATGAATAAAATAAATTTGGAAATGTGATATAATTAGACTTAGAAAAGTTTGTTCACATGGTTTCATATAGAAGAACCTATTAAGAAAGCTAAGTATTCACGAATGGAGATGCACTAAAGCTACAGATATAACTATGTCCATAACAAACAAGGTGAAGAGGTTTTCAACAACAGCGATCCACTATAACTACTTCTGTGGATTATTAAGTTAAAAGAGCATATGTAGAAGCAATGGAAGGATTTTTATAAGTGTTGAATCATTGAGTGGATACAAATCTCTGATTCTGAGCAAATGTGTTGGCTGTAAGGCTGATCATGTATGTACCAGATAAAATAATGGTTTTCTTATTGTTTGAAGGCAATAATTTAATATTTGTCCAAGGACCATAAATTCTCAATTTCTTATTAACAAGTGGCATAAATAATATGATAAAATATCACCTACTGACTCAGAAAAATTCTGGTTCCCACATTCTTTGAATACAATAAATTGTATTTTCCTTTGGCAAAATATGATATTTATTTTTAGATTCTTAGTGTGAAGCAGTTGCAAACTCCTCCTTATCATCAATAACGAAATGAAGGTTGGGACATAAGTAAAGTTAATAATGTCTTACACACTGGATGGAAAAAATGTCATCTCTCTTTTGGGTGATGTGTAAATATAAGAAGCTCTTACAAATCATTTAAGAATTGCTGGAGATGGAGTCAGGCCAGAAAGAAAACAATAAGATGTCCAAACATAGAAAGTTTATTCAGTAAATTGAAATTCAAGCTTGAAAATTGAAAAGTTTGATTTTGATCTATCTCAAAGGGCACCTTTTAACTTTTTTATTTTTTAATAAAAGACAAGTTTTATTAAATGTTTATCTTAGAAACAGATTATTTGCATAATCTGTTTCTTGTTCCCCTTAGTCTTCTGATGCAATTACTACTTAAGGATGGGTTGAAAATACAGCATTATATATTTGAGAGACTTTATCCTAACATATTGCACTCAGGAAAGGCTGAAATATACTTTCAGCTACAGCAACTTAATGTACTCAGCAAGCATCTACTTCATGTGACCTTTCAGGGAAAATATATTCTGTGATTGCTAGTCATCCGAAGGGAAGAAAAAAAAATCAAATTCCTCAAAAATATTTCTTAACATTGCTCAACGACAATTTAAAACCCTGTTCACATTGCTATTTAAGGTGGTAAGTTAGTCCTGGATACCTAGAGCTTGCAAATGAATGGAGCATGATATGCTGTAAAAACAGGGTCAAACACGAACAGGCTGGAAGGATTCAAAGTCAGGTTGTACAGGGCAATCTAATGCAAGGTGTCCCTGCCTATGGCAGAGGGACTGGACTAGATGATCTTTAAAGGTCTTTTCTGACCCAAACCATTCTATGATTCTACGATTTCATCATTCAACAGCTCCTCTGAAGTATTTCTCCTGGTTCACTGCATTGCAGTGCAAAAGAATATCTGTGTGTGTAAAGTTTGATGAAATTCAGCTGACATTGAAACCGGAATTGTACTTTTACTTTGATCTGCTTTCCAAAGAAAATCCACATGGGTGAATTCCTTCTCCTTTTCAGCAGCTGTATCCACTGTCAGGTGAAATGTTTAGATGGCCTTGACAAAAATGTTAGTCATACAGGGATGACTCATAGTTTTGCTTACTGTTTATAAAGATGCTATGATGCTTGGATGAGCTTAGTCAAAACATTGTTTTGTGATGGTAGAAGAAAGTATCCGAGAGTATATAGAATAAGCGATAGGGGAAAAAAATGAGTGCTACATTACTGCCTGCTGTTGTATAACCTATAGTTCACATTTAGGACCTTATAGCACAGAGCCATGGAGCACAATGGTCTTCTGTGATCAAGGGATCAAGATTCCTATAAGAGGTTACAGTGAAATGCAATTGCTGTGGCACAGTCAGGGAGCATTGTTTGCCTTCTGGTCAATGCTGCTGCCAGGTAAAAGGATGATAGACACCAGGATTTCAAACTTTCATGACATCTTTCGGCAGATGTCTTCTGAAAACCGTGCTGTTTAAGTGCCATTGACCCTTGTTCTACCAAATATGGATAGTGTGAGAAAAGGTTATTTTGTCCTCCTTAATCCCTTCACAACTTTATATTCTTCCTCCACATACATAAAACATTTTACTTTGAAAAAGTGCTAATTTTCATCCCTTCATCGAAAAAGAGAACAAATAGCAATTCTGTATGTTCAATAGCATTCCAGAAAAACTACCATTTGAAATTTCTTAACAGAACTTTCCTCCTGGTGTTTGCACTGCACTCGAATTCAGAACTTTGACTCTACTTCAGGATTCATTTCTATGTCTAGTTCTCTAGTTACCTGAATTATTACTTTTAACTAAAAGATAACGTCCTGAGTTGTCATACTGCAGAGTGTTACACAATTTAGGTCTTTCCCTGCTTTAGATACTTGGCTGTACTACATTTCATAAAATAAATAATTACCTTAAGAATTCTTCTCCAACAACAGCTGGAGAAGGCAACGTGGCACAATACAGATGACAGTTTGGCTCTTAAATCTAGTTCAGAGGTAACTCTGGAGAAATATGAAGCTGTAATAACAGTGTAGTTACTGATACCAGGCAATAGTAGTGAGCCACTACTAAAATCAATAAATGAAAATGGAACAGGAATTAGATGGTTTTTGTTTGGATTAATATATAGAGTCAGATGCATTATCATATTGGTCTCATTCTGCAAAAGAAGTCTTTCCCCCAGAGAACATTATTGAAGAGCATAAAATTAAGAAAATTTGAGGAGAGTAATAAAAATGACAATCTTTAAAATATGAGAAATGTCAAACAAGCTATAAAATTAATAGAAATTCTCTTGAGTCTGCTGATAAAACCAGGCATTTGTACTGAAATCTGCCTCTTCAACTTGATCGATCTGAGACAAGTCTTAAAAGTCATGTTTATACAATAACATATCCTATTTTTTATTATAGTATTTAATTTTTTTTTCAGTAAATGTGGATGTGTAAATATTTACAGATGATGATTAGGTATTAGTATAGACATATATTCAAATGTCTGGCATTTCGGATGGTTCTTTGAGCTTTTGTGCCTTTCTGGTTTGTGTTTTCTTGTTGGTTTGGTTTGGTTACATTTTGAAATTAAGGATGCTAATGACATTTCTGAGATTTGCCCAGGAAAGGAATACTTTATTCCTCCCCAGCTGAGGACAAAGTATTAGATCTTGAAGATCAAAACCATGTTTTGGATTAAAAAAAAAAAAAGTTCTACATAACTGTTCACACAGTGCCAAACCGTGGTGCTGCAGTTAGCCTGACATGTTGCTTTCTTCCTTTTTTTTTTTTTAATTGTTTTGGTTTGATTTTTTTGTTTTGTTTATTTTTCTTTTTAAAATAGATCTGTGAGAGACAGTAAAACAAACTTTATTTTCTTGTAAGCCTCAGAATCTCTAAGCGTCATTAAAATGATAGGAGAAACCTTCAAGAAAAACATTACCAACTGCAGCTAATGAACAAATCTACTTGTTTAGGGTTTTTGCTCACAGCTTAGAAACTCCTGTTTATTCTCATTGTGCCCTGGCTTGTTTCAAATCCATTCCAAATAACCGTATCTCCAAACAAATTTTGATTGTTCTGCTGTTTTCACTCTAACCTCGTGACCTGTGGTAGCACTGCGTGCTTTTCCAGGAAACTTTAAAGTACTCTGTATGTCAAAGTCTGAATGCCAAACACACATGCCCACACAAATATTCACGGTTTATATCCTCAAGCTTTGACATTTTTTCTAGCCTATCAATACACTCCTGCAGCAATATGATTTCCTAATGATATCAAATTTCTGACTCACATTGATCATACTTCCTACTGCCCTTCATTACATCCTTGGAGATCAGTGCGCTCCTCTTAGACTACATTAGTCATTCATTACTAACGCCATAAAAGCCCTGAAGTCCTAGAACAGAAGAGTCTCTCCTTTTACCTTTCTGTTCCCTCACTATTAATAGATAACTCCCAGCTGCTATTTCATTTTTCTTCTGTGATGAAAGCTGTAACTACATGATTAAAATGGTGTGCAGTTCTAAAACTACTATCAATTATACTAATTAAGGTCAAATAGAATGGAACAGTACTCTTTGTGGAAAACAAAGTAGTCAATGTAAACCTCTATTAATTATAGGGCCTCATATGTACATATGACAGTTTCTACAGACCTTATTACTAATTTTTTCCAGGTAGTCTTTTATAATCACGTCTCTAAGGCTTAATTTGTTTTTTTTCTTCTGAGAACTAAACACTGATGGACATATTTTTTCTATCTCTCTTTTTATGAGAAAATATATTTTAATGGGTTTTGCTTATGTTCTGAGAAAGTTCAGTATGAATTTTCAACATTTGCCTTCCCTGCAGCTACATGGAAGCTAACAAGTTGAGCAGGACTTCACATAACTACGAGAAGCATGCTCTAGATAGATCTAAAATCAAGTTCTACAAGGGAAACTGAATATCACAGAATATGTTTCCTCTCAGCAACTGTCCCTCAGTGTTGTGTATCTGCAAGACACACTGTATGAAATTACACTTGTGGGAAAATCGCATATATATTCTACAAGAATTTTTGAAGGAAATGAAGATTCTGATTTCTGGTTTTGATCATGCAAACTGTTTGCATTCTGAGTAAGAAAGAAGCAGCTGAAATTCGGCTGGAGGAATTAAAAAACAAACAAACAAAACCCAACAACAACAACAAAACACCAAACAACCAACCCTCAAGTGTTTCAAATGATTTATTAAAAGAAATGGTAACATTTTCATCTCTTCACCGAAAGACCCTGTCTAAGCAATAACATCTTTCTTCATGTGCACTCATTGCTGAGCAAACAGTCATTCTGGTTAACTGGTAGGAAAATATTTTTCACTTTAAAGGATACTTGGAACTGGAACATGTTTCCTGTGTCAGTGTCGACACTGTTCAGTCCTGACCACCACACTGTATTGCTGTTTTTCTGGGTCTCTGGGAGTGATCTTCCTGAAGGCAGCTGACAGAAATTATCTGTCAGGGAGAGTCAGTATGCCCAGAAAATATCATCCTTGAAGATGTAAAATCTTGATGAACATCTTTGAATATGAGCTATGGTCAGTTCCAAGTCCAAACCAGCGTTTCACAACAGAAAGGAAGAAAATACCACATGGGAATCCTTTTTTTTTCTTAAGCTTTTGAAGTGTAATAATTGCCATATTATGAGTCTCTCTAACTAGTGCTTCAAGGTGTTGAATAATACATACAGAAAGGGAATGAGGGTGAGAAGTTTGAAAAAGCTGCTTGAGAGAATAAGGGATAATAGGCAGCACCAGTGACCCATTGCAACACATTGCAGGCAAAATGCTCTGTAGTTAAATTATTCAGACTAGATCAGTGTTGTAATTAAAAGTAGTTATTATTCTTCCCTGATTACTCTGTAAAAGAACTTTTCTTAATGAACAGGATAATTTCATTAAAATATTTTTAATGATCACAATTTTATAAATGTTTTACCTATCTTTAATGTATCTTCTAAATGACCTCAAATTAACCTACAAGGATATTTCACTTGTAAGAGGTGTTTTGGTAAGCAGTAAAAGCTGTAAAGTAAAATTTGACAGAGTCTCATTTGATCTTCAAAGACAGAGCTGAATTTATATAAAAAAGAGCTCCACCAGTTTCAGTGTACTGGAGATTCAGCCTCACATGACTTGAAGATAATAACTGACAGTTTATTATTGATTATGTATTCCCTATCAGCTTGAGGCAAAGCTCAATAAAATAATTGGGATTTTTTCCACTAGTTCGACAGATTTAAGATGAGGCCTTCATTTGGTAGGGTTTCTTTCTTACTTCTTTTTCACAATATCCATTTATCATGTAGAATTTTCTATTCTTTTCTAGTCAGGATTTTCTAGTTATTATTTCAAAAATGCAAATCTTAATCACAGTTTAGATTTCTATCATGTCACCAGTAACATTTTCTAGCTATTTCAGGAGGGTATCTTACAGACAGGGACCGCATGGCAACTTACAAGATGGTTAGCAAAGAGACCTTAGGGCTAGAGATTGGCCAAAGGTCCCAAATGGTATCTCAGAGATCTGAAATATGAATTAAGTGAACACTTCCATCAGCTCACAGAATAGAGACTTAGAATTTATCTGCAGTTTTCAGTGTATCCACAAAAGCTTTTTTATTTCAAGTGCTAAATTTAGTTTGTGTTAATCGTAACTGTGTCAAATGAATAAATGAAAAGGAAAAAAAAATGTATCAGTCTTATCAATAAGGACACTGCCAAGTGTTGTGAAGGTTGTTTATTTATACTTTTTTAAAGCCAATTTATATCAGCTTTGGAAGTTCATGGAAATCAGATGGTTTTGGTCATTTTTTGTTATTTTTTTTTCCCCCAGAGGGCTGTTGTTGGAGTGTACTTATCTAACAGTTGCACACAAACTGGGGAAAGTCTGTCATGACAAAACTCATTTGTATGCACAGTGATAAAATGAAGTCTATTTAAAGGCTTCTGTTGGACTCAGGTGATTCACAGACTTTGTTCTTACCTTTTGCCACAGGGATGAATTACAGACACACGGCAAATTTGATTGTGCATGAAGAGCATGTGGGAGAAAAGCTGTGTAGCTAGAGGCTTAGGGTGGACCTTAGTGAGACAAAACAGAAAAAAATGAAAAAATACAAAAAAATATAAAATTATTAAAAACCACAGAGACATATGGGATGGGAAGGGGACACTGAGGTGGAAGAAACTACTTACTAACAAATTAGACAGCAAATTAATGTTTAAAAGTAATATGTTTTTTAGCAGGTTACTGTTTTAGACCTTCACTGAAACCAAGGAATTATGGCAAGGAAATTGTAATAAAGAATTATCTTATTTAAATGAAAATGAAGATAAGTTGATTCAAAGAAACTGTTAAATTTATTGAAGAGACAAAGCTGGGTTCAGCAACTCAGGAAACAGAGAGCAAAAGCAGATATGAAGATTACTTTTTAAGTCAAAGATAACAAAGGTCATACAGGTTATTAATTTCAGAAAAGAAAAGATAAAATAGGATTGAAACTTAATTAATTTCATCCAAAGCAAACGAAATGGAATATATGGTTCATTAAGTTTGGTAAGGAAAATCAGACTAAATAATATTTATTTAATTTTGTAACTTCAAGTAACGCAGAAAATTTTAGAAGTGACTATTAACTGAAGCAAGGTTAGGTTATATCATAAGGTAGATTTTGGAATCCATTTTGAAATTTATTTAGATTAAAGCAAGCTAAGGAGGAAAACTTAAGTCTATGTTTTGTTTTAGTAGTGTAGGGGAAAAAGCCCAATAAATATGGAGCATGAAGGCATCTATATATGAAGTCAGCACAATCAATGACAATGCAGTGGTCTGTGTCCAGATTATATTTCAAGCATCTCTTCGACTGCGTTGTTTAAATAGGAGCAAAATGTGTGTCACCATTGCTTAACTAGCAAAGGTAAGATATAATTTCCCTAACAAGCAGAAAAGTCAGTAACCCGGCAATATGTAGGGGGCTGTATAAATTTTTTTGTGCCTAGGAAAGGTATGCTTTAAACAAACAAACGAAAAGCTATTTCATAAATCTAATTACAAGCAAGAGGAACACAATAGAGATAATATCGAAATAGTGGATTATATAATTTCATAGAACCAAAGAAAGCATTACAAATTTACAACTGCAGTGAGATATTGTGCTAATAGTTACTAATGTACGAAAATAACTCCTTGATGTGGCTTTTAGAAGTAAGTGACACGAAAGAAAAAACCATGTTGTTGTGTTGGTAATTCTCATGGATTTTCTTCTGAGGACGCTAAACTTCAATTTTATGCAGAAAGAATCAACAAACACTCTTCTCTAGATGTCCCAATGTTTGCATCAGTATGTAAAAATATAGGTTAACATTTGTTTCAAAAAAATCAAATAGAGACATACCACAATCTCAGCCTCAAACACTCACAACTGAAAAGTAAACGTATTATGGAGAAATCCCACCTCAGAAAGCACACATACTCTCACAGTCCTGTTGATGAAAATAACTATATTTTTCTGCCTTGGTGTATCTTAGGTAATCTGGAGACAATAAAACTTTTTATTGATTACCATTCTTCCTGTGTTTCATGTACAACTTCAAGATCTATATGTAATTTATGCTTACACTCTTTGGGATTATTTTAGTTTAGTTTTCAAGTATAAATCAAAAGTGGAAAGAAGCAAAATGTACATTCTTTACAGTGGGTCTTTTTTCAATTGCTATTTAGTTAGGTTGTGTATAGGACAGTAGTGCATGAAGTAACTGATCCTGACAGTATAATAAAGTGTGTTGATGTTCACCTTCTTCATTCCTTATGCCAGTCTACCAAATAAAATGATAAAGTGATACATTCTATTGAATTGACTAACAATATTTTATTTTTAAAAATTAAAAAAAAAAATGCTGAAGCAATACTTTCCTACTGCAAGCCTGTATAGGGACTACAGTTCACAGTTCCACTGTTTGTTAAGAGCTGGCTTCCCTGGACTATTTTCCCAACAGAGTAATGTAGATATTGTTGATGGTCCATGTTTAACTGATGCTTTGGGTAACCTGCTTGACCTGCAGACCTGGGATAAGGAGGATGCAGGTGTCCTGGAACTTCTGTGTTCAACTGTCCTTTCTCAGAAAGGAGACTTCAGTTACATTAACATGTTGATGTTTCAGATATGCTTGGACATCTCAAATAACATTAAACAACTCCTGTATTTAGAGAACTGCATCTCTCCATAGATGGCTAGTTTAAAGTGAGCTAAACTTACTTCTAAACTCCAGTGATTACATTGATTAGCTCTGCCTTGATTATAAAGTGAGATAATATACCTAGTTCACACATAGACACTTGAATTTGTGAGTGTTAATCTAACACTGAGTCCCATATATAGCAAAGCATTACCATTTTAAATCATCCAGGCAGATTTAAACCAAGAGAAATTTAATCTAGTAGGCTAATTGAAAATCCATCCCCCCCTCAAAATTCATCTGATTCTTTATCTTGTGCAGAATGGTTTGACCAGCTTTAATTACTACAACCATTCTAAAACCATTGTAAAACCATTCTAAGATGTTATCATTTTAATAGATTCTGCTAAATAAAGAAATTGTTAGTATTGTATCTCATATATAGTTTTGAACCTATGCGTAACTGTATATGTGCTTTACTGAATATTAATTTTAAAGAAGTTAACCCTTTAAGAGTACAAACAAATTGCACCTCCGTGTTATAACATTCAAAATATTATCTGTGCTGGCAGAAAATTTTGTCATAGTCATAGAATCATACAATGTCTTCTTCAAAGATCATCTAGTCATCCTCCCTGCCATGGGCCGTGACATCTTTCGATAGATCAAATCCCCATCCAACCTGACTTTGAACAGTTCAAATGAGGGGGCATCCACAAGTTCTCTGAGCAATCTGTTCCAGTCTCTCTCCACCCCCATAGTAAAGAATTTCTTCCTTATATCCAATCAAAATTGACTGTTTCTTTGTTTAAAATTATTGATCCTTGTCCTATCACTGTTAATGTCCTCTGGAATTAATTTTATTACGTAGTATTGAATACTTGTATTTTTTTTTGTTATTTTCTTTTAACTACTGCCTTCGGAAAGGGGACTTTTAAATATTCGTAACTGTATTTCATGACATACTATATGTATCATACACCGTACATAACTTTGTCTATTAACATAACAGTAATTCATTGTCACTTTAAAATCCATCTGTCCAACCACTAGCAGAAACACCTGACAGCAAGCTGTCCTTTCCTCTTCTGGTTCTCAAAGCAATGTCAAATGAAGATAGTGTCTTCAAGACTAAGTCACTTAATAGGTGATCCTTCTCCAGGAAGGATCTCTTGTTTTTTTACTCCCCGAGCATTCAATAAACACTGAAGATGACTACCCTGCCTAGTATCTTGTTTTTTTAAATTAATTTTTTTCTCTAGTTTCAGTGTGTACTGGTTTAACAATGTGATGGCTGTGTTAAATACTGCTATAAATGTTTTGGGAAGTGACATGGTTTTGTACACTATCATGCTAGCTGCAGAAACGAGCTCTTCATTTTACACTGGCTCAAAATCTCCTGACAAAACATCGAACACTGACATTATTTATTCTGAATAATTTCCTCTTTGATGAACTTTCAACTGAATGCTGAAAAAGTAATCTTATTAGGATGGCATTCAAGAACAAGTTTAATCCCTGTGTAAGTGAGGAAGGGTTGCACAACTGTGTGGACACTGATAGGTCATGTGATACATTTATCATGTAAAGTACGTCTGTCACAAGTTGGCTTTGATATCTCGTACCTTTAACATCCCCTGTAAATTTGCACCTGGCACACCCAAGAATAGAAATCTTGAGCTAAAGAGAAGGATGTTTGTATCATGTCTTGTAGTAATCATGAGAGGTGTTCTCAAAGGCTAATATTTCAGATTTGAACCTGCAAAAATTCCTCTTTCCCTTCACTGCAGTAGTGTCTGAAAATTCTACTCCAGGATGATCAACTATCTTGCACGTCAAGGTTTTGAAGTGAACACATAGCATTAAAAACCTATTTTCTGGTGGTTCTATTAATTTTTATCCCTGTGATACTTACTTTAGGCAAACTACACAACACAGAACTCACAGCTTCCAGTAATGCTTTTGATCTTTCTGTTTGGGCTAAAGCTTACACACAGAGATAGTGTTATAAAAATAGAAATCAGAAAAAAAAAACTGTGAAGTTTAGATTTTTAAATTTAGGATATGTTCTGACTCCTGTGTGGTAAGTGATTATGAGACTTTTATCTTATGTTTGTACTTACCAAATTATATTTTAACTTTTAAACTTTAAATGGCTTACATAGGTGTAAATAATGAAGTCATACACAACTAATAAATAAAGAATTTCCAAAGCAATTATGAAAACTAGGTGTTAAAGGGATGATTTACAAGAGTATGGAAAGATTATTTGGTCCCTATTTATGCAGAAACTTTGTGTTACTACAATGTTACCATTTTTATCTTAGATTTTTTTTTTCCTGAGATCTAAAAATTAAAGTTCTTTAGAGCTTGTGCATGAATATCATCAAGCTCAGAAATCAAAACCTGTAAAATGATTCTCAAAAGGTTCCAGACATGGAAAAATTGTAGCCATTCAAAAAGGAGATGCTTGCAAGCAGAGCTTTTTAGCCAAAGTACTGCAGAATGTGATCATCAGAGAGGCAGAAGATATTTCCATGTTTTCAAATGTCTTCATCCTCTTTTTAATCTTTCCAGCTGATACCTGCTTAATGCTCAAATGAAGGTCAGTCAGATGACACTTTTCCTGGTTTGTAACATGAGTTCAAACAGGTTCCGTTTTGAACAAACATGGTATTGCTCTTAGCTGAGCATACAGGACAGGCACTCCACTTCCTCTGTGTGGTAGGCCTGAGGCCCAGTGAGAACATCTCTGTGGTTCCACCCTCTTCTGTAATAAGATTCTGGTACACTCACAGCTAGCTCAGCAATCTCTGAATTTAGGCAGTAAGAAAGCTCAGTTTTAGATATGCGCAACTTAGAACTCAAGTCCCTTGTGAAAAAGAGATTTAACCTCCTGAATGATGTAGAAGTTTTTGAAAAGTTTTATCTTAAATTAAAACTTTTCTGGAGATTCTTATGTTCAGTGTTGCAAAAAAAGACTTAACGTTCATATCTCTTTTTTATTGAGAAAGTTGCAGATTCTCAATTCACATGTTTTTGCTGCAGCATTCAAAGGCATACAAAATTTCCTATATAAAACAAAAAATGTATTCATATAGACCCTCAGATGACAGACCAGAATACAAACAACAGTCAACTTAACCACTGTTAGGAAACTGTGATGTAGAACCTCCTCCCAGCACATGTAGGGAAAACTTGAAACTCTTTTTCACAGCTTCATTTATGGAATGGAAATGTAAGTTCATGACATTAATGTATTTTGACATTCTCCGCGGAAAGACCAGCACCTCTGTTAGGACAATTCTCTGACAAGACCAGTGGTGTGCTGTTACAGTGTGGCTATACGAACAAGTCACTATGGGATTGTAATTTGTAGTGAATCATCTGCTCTGAGATGATAACTGAGTTCAGACTCGTGTCATGCATTGGGCAGCTTGCCTTATCTTCACAGAAGCCTAAACTACCTCAAATTACCTTTATTCTTCTCTCATGTCACCTTTTTTCTTTAGACCCTTTTTGTCTCTTTCTCTTCTGCTGCACATCTCAACCAATGCTGATTTGACCTAGGTTACCAACCATGGTCTTGTCCTCTGAAATTTCGCATCCCAGAATTATGCTTTTCATCACGTAAAATGCTTTGAGAGCAGGTATGCACCCCTAAGCCATGAATCACTGCCTTGCTATGTTAACAAGTTACTGCCCGTTAGCTGATCCATGATAACTATTCCCTTATGCACTCCTGCCCCACACTACTTAGAAAAGAGTTTATCTCTTTTTCATGAAGAGTTAAGTCACATCAATCTGTTTTGAATTTTCTGTAGTCTACAAGCTCCTGTCCACAGGTTTATAATAATACATACAAAATTCTTGGTCAGTAGTAAATTTTAAGTAACTCGGAGTTGCTTACGCTTCTCTGAGAGACTGAAGATTCTACTCCAGAAGTGGCATCAAAGAGTACACACAAACAGTTACCCTGGGACAAATAATTTCCCTTGAAATCACCATCCCATGAGCAAATATTTTCCATGTTAAATTATGCATTGTTTTATTGAAGTTTCATTCTCATTTACTGTGTTTCATTGCCAATGTAAATGCTTTCACATTTTATATACCTCTGCCCCAAATGTGAAATTAAGACTCTTGTTAATAATTTCAGCTGTGAATGTTCCCCTTGGAAAAAGCTAGAACCGGTTACTTATATTTCTTTATGGTTTATTAATTTTATAAACAGTTATCCATTATATGTGGTTCATCCCTATATATAGATATCACAGCATTTTTTTAACGTTAGAAATAGAAGTATTTTCTAGATTTTAATAACATAAATAAACATTCTTGATGAGATGGAATGTTAAAGTAAAATATATAATTATCTGTGGAGGAAAACTGTTAACCTAAATTTACCTTTAGACATATAAGCATTTCCTTTACTATCAGGAGAACTTGTTATATATTTTAAACAGAATGTTAAAGGCTATGCTGTTTGATGGCCTAGAAATTGAAACATGAAAACATACAGGTCTGAACAAAGATTTCTTCAAAGGTTTAAAAATAAAGTTTTTGTGCATTTTAAAATGCCAACACTTCAGCAAAACTTCAGCGAATTTTACCTCAACATTGTGGTTAACTGATGCTTAACTATTGGGATTGTTTCGGGATTATATTGTTTTTAATTCTTCATGAGGCAGAAAAGCATATCTGCTATAAAATGAAAAAAAATGACCACGCTATAACTTTGAAGTTGAATATTGCAAAAAGTAGTGACCATGCAAACAGAGCTGCCATCTTGTGGATAAAAACATCCTAAGAGCAGGTGGCTCATGTTGCCAGAATGCAGAAGAAAAAAATGTTTATAATGGTTATCAGGTCTCCTGATGACATTCAGCTCATACACAGGATTATGAGACCTATAATTTTGAGCTTGCACATTCGATCTCTAAAACCTCTTGTCACCCGACTGAGTTCTAATTTCCTCCAAAATCTTTAGACCTAGTCCTTCCAATATTAATAATGTATAGGTTAAGCAACACTGAAGAACTGCTTGCGTTTTTCAATTAGTATCTAATGCCTAGCTATGTTTTGTAATATAAATTATTGGTTTAACCGTTAAATCGATGTGACAGAAATAATTGTCAAGTAATTAAATGCAAAAATTATCTAAGCTCACATGAAATAAATAATAATACACCTGAATTTTGCTTTGTTTGAGAACTAAAATATTCATTCTTATTAGATTCTTCAGCATTATTCATATATCAATTAATATTATGTTATAGAAAGAAATTATACAGTTAGTTACTGAAAAATGATTGGTCACTTTTCTTTCATTCTCTTGTTCATTCCTTCTTTTCTTTCTACAAGATTTGCATTTAAAACTATGATGCCAAAAAATATTACCAGCAACAGTACTCCCATTATCTGTGTCAGGCATGAGTTAACAAGCTTCAGATAAACAACTCATGGCACAATGATAGGAATACATTAATTGTGTTTTCCTGGATTACACACACCTGTCTTCAAGCTCTTATAACCTATTCTATGTTTATTTTATTTAAATGATTTTTCATTTAAAGAAATGACCTTATGACTTTTTTTTTTTTAATCGGCTTGCTACTAGTGCATATGTAAATACATGATTTAAGTCCTGTCATGTTTTTTTCTATTTGTAGTATAAATAATACTAAGTTCAAACTGGTTATAACCCATGTGTGACAGCATGTTGAAGTGTGAAAAACGCTGTGAGACTTGATTAGGATCATGGAACTGCTCTGTTATCTACAGCTGTTACCTTTGCTCACCCTGAATCACCAATGTCTTCCATGTTTTTACAAACACTGGTGATAGATAATATTTGCTCTTAAAACAAGAAGCATGTACAAACTGATAATTTATCACTAATATTCCTGAGTCATCCAATATTAAAACATTCAGTTAGCATATTTTACTGCAGAAAAACATACTTTTTTCTAAAGAAATCATGGGCCATTTACTAAAGAGTACCCTCCACTAAAATTTCAACCTAGCATTTGTACTACCCATTCTAAGTAAGTTTTCAACTAATATAAGTCACTACTTTATTCATAAAGAACAAGGTCTGTATATCACCATAGATAACATACTTTGCGAACTCTGAAGACTTTTAAAGCATACAGCACTGTCTACCAGGTCATCTGTGAGTGATACACTCTGTTAAGGCATAAAGTTTAGTCTATGTAAGAATAAAAAATACATAGAACTTTAATTCATCGTGGTAAAGTTAACTAGGTATGGGAAATCATGTGTTTTTCAGGCCAAATCAACCCACATAATCAAAATTTGTCAACAATGTGCCTGTTTGGTCTAAACCAGTTATAGCACTACATTTTCAGAAGAATGTAACTTCTACATATGATATATCTAAGAATATTTTATCTCCTCAATAATTCTTTTACTCATGACTCATATCTTTTTAGCAATCACTATGTCTTACCTTTATCATTAATCATATGAAAGCAAAGCTAGCATTCTGTTGTCCAAATTCATCTTTTCTGATCTGTAATTCAGTTTTGTCACTTTGCATGGCAATGAATCTTTTTTTATATACATTTCCATCTGAACTCCAATGTTTTCTAAGCAGAAATAAATGAACACAGGCTTTCATTTTGGCCTAAAGTATGTTTTGACTAATAGGTTAGCCTCCAGATCCCCACACGGAACTGCTGTTTATTAAGTCCCCAGAATTTAATCTCCTGAGTCTCTATAACTTTGTGAAAGAACCACAAGGAAATGGCAGAGTTGTTTATCAAGTTTGTTCTAGAAATCTTACGTTTCACGTCTTGTATGTTAAACTAAACTGTGTCTGATTATATTTTGTTTTTCCTGCTTGTTTGGCTTGGTGTGGTTAGCTCTTTGGTTTTGCCTTTTTTTTTCTCCCCCACAAAAACCAAACTAAGACGATTTTTTTTTTTTTCTTACTGTAAATAAATATTGAATCAGGTTCCTATCCCTTGAAAGAAAAAGATTAGTTTCCATGGATGGAAAAAAATGCTGATGTAGAATAAAAGATACAAATGCAACCTGTGCTAGATAAGATTTTTTGCATTTTTCCATAGCACAGTAGGAGTATTTGTCACTTAAAGGTAAGAGATCAAAATACTCATTTATGGAAAAAAGTAATTCTTTAAGCATGGTTTTGGACTCATTTAAAAGTTCACATGATTTATTATATTGCCTGTAATATAGTAAAATACTTAGTACCACTATATTTAGGACATCATACATTTGGCAGTGTGTTTCATGCCTCATTTACTACAGAATGTCTGGGCTGCTACTTAGCATACAAAGAATAAGTGTGCATGTATATTTGCGCATCTCTTTACTTTTGCTGTTAGTTTTAAATACTTGAAAAGACGCGGTAATTAACCTGTCATTGCAATAATGTAATATTCTTGAATTCACACCCTTTTCCAGTGTGCACCTTTATTAATCTCACGTCTTAAGAGAAGGCAAAGCCAAATCTTTTGAAAAGTGAATTCTTCAGGTGCTGCATGCATTAACCTTTCCTTTAATACCTCTTCTGTACAATATTTTGATGATTACTGTCATTTAGCAAACAGATTATGAAAATGCAGTTACCTGAGGGTCTTGTTTAATAATTTAGGCACATTAGTTTTTGATTTTTTTTTGTTTGTTTTTAAATTGCTATATTCAATGGCTAAGCAACAAGCATATGCCACTCCTGGTCCCCAAAGCAAGAGCCTCTTGTACTGTCTAATTTTTCCCAGGAAAACAATCAAGCAAATAAATAAATAGAGAAATAAATAAATAAATAAATGGGGGGGGGGTGGAGGGGGTGGAATACCCCGTGTGTTGCTATAATGATTAGAGAGACACATTTCAATTCGTGGCTGGCAGTTTAGGGTTAAGGTATGATTCCAGGTAAGGGAAGCCAATGAGCGCCGCCCGGTTGATGTGCCTGACATCATCGTGCCCGGGAGCTCCCAGCCCGGCCGGGGCAGCTCCAGCCCGGCCGCGGCAGCCGCGCCCGCCCCGCCGTGATGGATGTTTACGGCTCTTCCTTGAGAGCCAATTATCTCGCTTTTGTGTGAGGCCCAAGGATCGCTCGCTCTCCCTGCTCGCACACAGCGCTGCTGGATCGAGCTGAAGCAATTGTTTTCCCTCTGTCTGGTAAGAGTCTGGTCTGGCTTGCCTTCTCTTGCAGAATAAAGGTGGTGCACCTAACCTGGGAGGGGAATTGCTTGCATAGTTCAGAGGCTTAGACGTCTATAACATGTGAAGAGTAGCCTTTACTGACAAAAAGGAGATCCTTTAGAAATTGAATGTTTTAAAGGAAAAATAAGTCTGCGTCTGGCAAACTCTACTTTACAATATGGCAATAAATAGCCTGCATGTTTATGCCGCTTCTCAGGTGAACTAAAGAGTTATTAGGCTGACAAGACCATTGTACTGAAAAATAATTTAATACCTGTATTTTTCCTTTAACACTTGTATTTTTCTTTTGAAATCAAGCTCTTGTTGATGAACAATGAAATGAGGAGACTTCAGAAGAGGGAATTTAGTATTGTACCAACTTTAAAAAATGTTCTGGAATACTTTTGCAGATGTAAATCAAATACCATGAAGATTAATACCAAGATGTTCAAGTTTCCAGTTCTGGAATTATAGTTACTTTGTTCTACCAATTTCTATAATGTAAAGTGGTGAGAAACTGAGTGAAAGATTACAATTTTTCAATGTACAATATTCTGGTAGCAAACCACCCAACATATTTTTTTGTTGGTTTTTATGTTTTCTGTAACTCATATTAAAAATTGTATCATTCGGTAGCTATATGAGTGTATACAGAGAGGCTGAAGAAATATTTCTTTGACGTTGCTAGAAGCTTTGTAGTTTGCACAGAAGGAGGAGGGAGAGGGGAAGGATAGTGCATGTGTAACTTCCTAATTTTGCAACAGAATAAGTGCTTTGAGAGCTTCTGAAATGATGTGGATTTAAGAGATTAGAAGTGTCACTGGCACTGACAAATCAGATGCAATAAAGGCTTTAATTGACTGAAGGAGTTCAGGGGCTACTGTGTAAAGAATCAAATAACCAGTTTAACTATTCAAGTAGTGTACCTAATAGGAAATAATAATCAGTAGACTCCAGTTAATTTAAAAGCTTGATGACATTTATTTCACAGTGATTAGAATTCACTAAATACCTAGGCCACTTAACAACTTTTTGCATTTATGTCAGTAATCCATGATCGCACAATACAAAGTTTGAAGTAATGACATATGCAGTGAGTATTACAAACGCGTGTAAAATGGAGATCTATTGTCATTCAATCTAGCTATGACTAGGTCTGCTCTAATCACTATCAGAATAATGACACTTATTTTCAGCTCAGACACCACTTAAGACAATAGGGTTTCTCAGCTCTATTACTCTACTTTTTACTAGTCCAGTCTTGTCTATGCAGCTCCTGGTATTTACCATTTTAATTCAGCTCTGGATATTAATGTGCCCACAAAATCGCAAGCTACTGTTAAATACCAAACCTATAATATGGGTGGGGTTAGAACAATGTATTTTTTTGTTAAGCTGAAATGTTCATTATGGTTTGATGCCTTATTGCTAGCACAAGGCAGATGTTCTAGTTCAAAGGTGAGGTCACTATGGCCTGTAAGGGGGAGGAGTATTTGACATTTTCCTTCTTTACCTTTCTTGCTTAGATCATTATCAAACTTAACTAAAAGTTATCTTATGCCAGCCTTGCAGCTATGCATTTATTATTTTTTTTTTTATTGAAAAGTAAAAGTTTTTGAAGCTCTCCCTCATTTTTACACACCTACCCATTGCATAGGTCCTTGTAATTTGTCAATGCTTCATTACTAGTCTTCATGTCAGATCTCACAATATTTCAGTTCCTACTTGGTTTTGCCAAAATTCACATACAAACAAATTATCTGTTATACAGGATGATGGATATATGATAGATTTGATGCTGATTTGCTACACACTCACAATGTGGAGCAAAGCATTCAAGGGCTGTTTTAAATATATGAGTCCTTTTAAGTACTAATGTGCATTGCTTTCTCAGATAGTAATCATGGACCTAGGCAAGCCAAGGAAACTTAATGATATGATAATCCAAACAGATAGCAATCAACTTCTCGTAGGAAATAACGCTTTCTAGTTTAGTTTAATCTTCTGAAACAAATGGAAATAATTTCTGGAAGACCACTTTACAGGAAAAATATGGGTATTTATTTCAATAAAAATGAAGAAAACCATATCTCTTGGATAAAAATACTGTTAAAACCTTGTGTTTTTTCTTTAAAATAATAAAGATAACTATTATAATGCTATCATAGGAATTACATTTCCAGTTGACTATTGGTCTGGGGAAGAGTCCTTCCTGTCCAGAGCACACACTGTTAAGTTCATACTCCATCAGTGGCCCACTGTATTAAAGGAAGAGTTAGCATTAGGTTACTTGATGGTGAGAACAAGCCATTTCATTTTTCTGATTTTCTATGAATGAGTCAAATCATACATTTTCACAATTATATCAGGTAGCGACCCTTACAATGAAGATTTGAGTCATTCCTCCTACACAAGAAACTCACTTCTCTTGTCAGATAATTTGGAATGAAGTGACAATGTATTTAATATATCTTAAAGAAAATAAAACTTTCAGCCAAGTAGAAATATGATAATTACATCAATTGCTGAAAAGGTATCCAGATCACCAGTAAAAGTAATTGTTCTTCCTCTATAACTGGCAAAGGAAAATAAGCCCTAGAAAATACAAATTAAAGTACACTTTCTCCTGTATCTAGCTAATTTCAGTCAGGAAGGCTCCTCATATAATCTGTGGAGAGAGAGAGGCATCTCCAATAAAGAATTCATCTCATCTTTCAGATAATTATTTCAGATAGATGAGCTGAATCACTCTCTGGAGGGGTCAGATTCACTCTGTGTAGACAACCTACCTGAATACTTTTGATTATGTGTCTAACTTCCAGACTTTTAAATATGGTCTAATTAAGATCTTTAAGATTTGAGTTGCAGTGAATCCCACCAGTAACATAAATAACAAAAAAAAAAACCCAAACCGAAATAATTATACCCATTATTTTCTGCACGTTGGAGCCACAGTTATTTATTTCTGAAATAGATGGACTCTGGACTTCATTTCTGCAACAGCAGGACACTTGGCCGAAGACGCTGAGTTTCCACAGGTATCTTCTGGCAGTTGAAAAACATAGAGGCTTGGGAAACAAAGATTTACAGCTGGTAACGCGGTGAACCATGCTCTGTCATTTTCTTTCATTCAAGCATTACCTCCCATGCTTAAAGCTTTTCTTACTCCTATCCCTGACTGTTTATTTACCTGCTCCCAGAATCATTGGAGATTCAGCTATTGCTCATATATGTTGCATATTTTCAAAGTATTACTACTGTGCTAAATTTAATTTTCTTTTAGGGAGAAAAAAACCAGAGATAGTATTGATATTTTGCTTATTAACTATCAGAATCAATCTCTTAATAAACTCTGGATTTTAGGATCTCAAATTTCTTAGAGTGATACCTAACTGAGAAGTGTATGATGATAATGGATAAACAGAAGATGGAAGTGTGCTTTCAACAGAGAAAAATTAGAAAACAATGTGAAAATATTACTTTCCCCCTGTTCCCTGGTTTATAAATTTAACAAATAAATAATATATTGTGGTCAAATTTTCAAAGGGTAAGAAAACTTACTACTTCCTGAATTAAACATTATCTAAATAATCTGCTGCAATCTATCATAGAATAATATTACATTATCACTTGCAAATGGGAAGTATGGCTTTCACAGTTGCCAAGCTGTACTTACGCACATCTGATGGTCCCCATTAATTTTTAACAATCGTCCTGTCACCAGACCAGTGAGCTGTAGAAAATACTGTGGAGATGTCAAATTCCTTGATGATTGCAGTTAATGCTGCTGCCCCTCTGAATCAGCATGAAATGTAGACACTTTTATGACAGAATCTGCAATCTGGGATTTGATCATGCTATTTATAGTATTGCTAATGGTCTGTAGCACTGACAAGGGATGTGTTGAAGTCATTCTCTCAGTTATCCTTGTTTTCACTTGTAAAGGCGGAACAGACATCTGGACCCTACATATCAGTAATGAGACAGAAAATAACAGCACAAAGAGGTCATTACTTTCACTGGTGAAAGATTTTAATAATTTTTTGTTTTGTTTTGTTTAAATCTGGATTTTTGCTATATTCTCTCTGAGAAAAGGGGGTAAATTATTTTGATCTGGTTTCTAGGTGATCAGTTAAATTTACCTGGCAAACCAAAAGGAGGTTTAGTGACATCTCAATAAAATGAAGTTCAACTAAAAAGGAAACAGCTGTACATGATTTTTAAACAGTACAATTCAAGTAACCATAGAATCATAGAATCATTTTGGTTGGAAGACACCCTGAAGATTATCGAGTCCAGCCATTGACTTAACAGTGTCACTAAACCATGTCCCTAATACCTCATCTATGCATCTTTTAAACACTCTCAGGGATGGTGACTCAAACACTTCCCTGGGCCCCTCACTACAAGAAAGGCATTGAGATGCTGAAGGGAGTTCAGAGAAAGGCAATAAAGCTGGTGAGGGGTCTGGAGCACAAGTCTGATGAGAAGCGGCTGAGGGAACTATGGCTGTTTAGCCTGGAGAAAAGGTGGCTGAGGGGAAACCTTATCGCTGTCTACAACTACCTGAAATGAGGGTGTAGCATGAAGGGTGTCAGTCTCTTCTCCCAAGTAGCAAGTGATAGGACAAGAAGAAATGCCCTCAGGTTGTGCCAGGGGAGGTTTAGATTGGATATTAGGAAAACATTCTTCATGGAAAGTCTTGTTGGGCGTTGGAACAGGCTGCCCAGAAAAGTGGTGGAATCATGTGTTACTACATGAGCAAAATGCAATTTTAAATTTTTATTAAAATATTTTAGAATCATTGCCCTACTTCTGAAAAGGCATGGTTTACTTCCAAGTCCTCATTTTGCTTTCAGACCCAGTTGTTTAAATGTGTAGTGTCTGGTTTATTTTAACTGCTGAACCCCCTAAAAGATTATGTACTTAGAAAACCAATATTTGGGAAGAATTCTTCTTCAGTTAATAAAATCAGAATATTTAGAAGATTCCTTGATTTCTCTATCTCCCTGAAAGCGTATCTGAATCTTACCATGCCCAATATCTGCAAAATAATCATGAAGCGTATTTAGTGTGACTGTCCTTGTGACCACTGCTTCAACCAATGTGTAAAGAACAGTAGGAATTATAGCACCTTGCTTCATTGTCTCATCTTATAATTCTCATAGAAATGGGGGGGAACAGCAACAGCTAAGTATGATAATGATCCCTGGAAACAGTACTTGATTTCCTATGGGTTTCTGTCCCTTTATTAATCAACTTTTAAAGTGATTTATACTAAGATTTCTTGTTATCTCTCCACATGCTTGTAAAATTAAGCCGTTCTTCTCCCTGCATGACTAACAAGTACTGACTTGTGCCAACTAGTTAAAATCAAATACCTTCACTAGGATATCAGAGGAGCTGTGTTTTCTCACTGCCTCTCGTTTCACCTTCCTCCAACATAGAGTACAGGGATTAAGAGACGGGTTGCTCTCTTCTGCTCTAATAAGTGTGGATGGGTTTCTGTTAGGTGGAGATTTGTTATTGAACTAACCAGGCCCAAAGGAATTTCAAGGCCACCTAGGAAGGCTGAAAACAGGACCTGCTGTGGGGGTGAAGCAGTTCTACAATAATAGGGCCTCAACATGACGTAAATCAACAGACCTATCAGCAGTGAGACTCCAGCGTGTGGATAGCTCATGAACATAGATGATAGCCAATTAGTGAATGCATGATTGGAGCGTGGACGCATGGTCAGAGAATAGTTACATATATAAGGGGGCTTGTTTCTGTAATAAATGGTTTTGCGTGATTCACATTGGATTGGAATGCAGAGTCCTTTATTCATTCTAACAAATAGGCACTAGAGAATTGTCCCCAAGATACCTAACTTTGATGTCTACTACTACATTCAGAAGTTATTAGGTGGGGATGAAGAGTAAGCCTGTTTTCTCAAGAAAGCGAACAGTGGGATTGTGTTTAACTGTTTGGACACTAAATTTGTACCACTAGACCTCTGAGAACTTTAATCAGCGGAGGATATCACTGGAGAACAGATCTGTCCCCTTCCATGGGGGTGTTGGAAAGGAGCTGGAAATTTTCAGCTTTTAGAAAGGCAATATAGAATGAACCATGGAGGTAACACATTTCATGGACTCTGTGTTAGGAGGACACAGTCTGTAAAATATGTCCAGAAACTTGTTAAATATTTCATGTGCAATTATATCTCTAGTATATCTTATGAATTTTTACAGTTAGTTTTTCCTATACGCTTAGCTTGCATGAATATGATTTAGGAAGATATTGCAGTATCCTCTCTATCAAATAATTTTCTATGGGTGCTCAGAAGTAACAGTAATTCATTTAAACCTTCCCAGAAGAGGTAAAATTTTTGAAGGCAGTAATTCTCTAAAGAGATTAATTTCTTTGTTTGGTTTAACCAAAAATTACTAAAAGATAAATGTTTCCTTCCCAGTTGGGTAATTGTTTCTTCCTGCTGTCTGACAGAGACCTTTAGGTTGTGTCTAAATTGGAAGTAGACAAGAGAAAAAGCAGACCCAAATCCTCAGTGGGCTTGTTAACTTTCTTCCTGTGACAGAGAGAGGGGATATCAGTTTCTTGCACACTTGCAGTGAATTCCCTCCTGGATCTCAAAATGTTTCACACTGGGGCTGCAGGAGTGTCTCTGAGCTCCAGGATAGCTCCACTGAAATAAATGGTTAGACTGACTTTGCTAAGAGTTTTAGAAATAGAAGAGTCACAAAGGACTGTGACAGACAATTGTAATATCATTTATATGAATAACTATACTTAATCATACGGATAATAGGAGATGATTGACTAAGTCTTACCTGCTCTATGCTTCCAGATGCACTCAGAAACTAAAAATCTGTGCATTTTCAAGAAAGGATTGACCTTTTTTTTTTTTTTTAATTGTCACATATGGTATGCTATACAGTATGTTCCATGGACCGTACTACATTTGAGGTAAAAGGTTTTAAGCAGTTCCATTCCTGCAGTAAAAATAATGATGACAAGAATCTTAAACCATACATTCAGCACTTGAGTTCTAGACAATCCTCAGTCTTAAGGATTTGAAAGCTATATTTTGTCTTTACAGGATCATATCACAAACACTGACCAGCAGACGGGGAGATAGGGCTCTTCCCACACAGCCAGTTGAATCTAGGACACTGCAACCACAGGTACATGGGAATGTAGGCATGCTAGCTATGTAGGAAATCAAGTACCATTGTAGGTTTATAGTACTCTGATGAATGGCAAATGCTGTATTATTTTTTAATTTCATCCAGTAACTGTTTAATACAAAATATACAGAGAATTCAGAGAATTGGCTGTAGAGGCAGTTCAATTACGTTCCAAAGAACAAACTGCATAGCACATGCATTCCCTGGTGCACACCATAGGCTTTGTGTGTGCACTGTGACCATGTTCTCTTTTCACATTGAAATGGGAACCCCAGATCTCTGTACCCCCTGTTCCCCTCTGAAAGAAAAAAAGGATAGGTAATTGTTATTGTTAACTACTCACCTGTATTTCATGTGGTCGAATACTTAAACTTATTGCCTAAAATAAGCAGTCTTATGCACTGTGAGAAATATTACTCAGAAACCTCGTCTTTCTTTTAATTCTTTGGTGCCATTTTTAAAGTGTTCGTTTAAACACAAAAGGATGTTTTTAATAGTAAATTTGCATCAAATTCTCCTCCGCTATTCTGTCTTCCTTACCCGTATTTCTACTTCACTACTTACTCCTTAGATCTTAAAATCAATGAATAAATTTATTCTATGAAGGATGGAGAAAATGAAGACAATTTTAAGGTATTTGGTGTGGTGTCTTTCCCTTGGTAAAGATTTGTGATTACACTAATCATCTGCAGACTGGGACAGGGACAGCCTCTGGCACACAAGAAAGACCATTAGTTCTCAGACATTTGCTTAACTGACTGTTTTCAGAGAAAAGCCTGTAAGTCCTAGCTAAATGCAAAGATGTCCTAAAAGTTATTTGTCTCTTCAGAAAGATAAATTGGCTGGGGATATACTAATGGGGATGCTTTCTAAAGTGATCATATTTCTCTGTGGTCAGCTTTTTGAGTAAGAACAAATTGGTGTGTGGTGTATGAGGGAAAAGAGTAACTTTCCTTTTGCTTTACCCAGCCTCACCTTTTTTAAAGTTATAGGCCCTGAAAGGTAACACCCTGTGTCTGCAATACAAAACCACTTTTGCCTTCTGACTCATGGTGCTTTGGCCAATGTCAATGCACATGTTTCCTGAGTATCTGTGGCCCTGCATTCTTGTGGCCAAATTTTATCTGTTTAGAATCTCTGACTCTTCAGAATCATAGAGCTCAAATTTACTATTTTAACTCCTCATTGATCTCCTGTACAAGTTTTGTATTGATTAAAAGTCTATTTCAATCCCAGAAGGCAAATCATATCCCAGGTTGCACATAAAGGAGTGTGGCCAGCAGGTTAGGGGAGGCGATTCTGCCCCTCTACTGCACTCTGGTGAGACCCCACCTGGTATAATACATCATCCAGGTCTGGGGTCCCTGGAACAACAAAGACCTTGCTGTGGCCTTTCAATACTTAAAGAGGACTAATAAGAAAGATGCGGACAAACTTTTTTACCAAGATCTCTGGTGACAGGACATGGGTTACATTTTTAAACTGAAAGAGAAGACATTTAGATTGGACAAAATAATAAATTCTTTAAGGGTAGTGAGACACTAAACAGGTTGTCCAGAGAAGCTGTAGATGACCCATAATCCCTGGAAGTGTCCAAGGCCATTTTGCAGGGGGCTTTGATCAAGCTAATCTATTGGAAGATGTCTCTGCCTGTGGCACGGGTGTTGAATAAGGTGATCTTTAAAGATGCCTTCAACCCAAACCACTCTGTGATTCCATAATTCTGTTGAGTGTTTCTACCTTCATCAAGAAAATCTCAATGGATTAAAGATATAGACTCTGAGATTAATAGTTTTAAAATTGCATCTTTTAATGTGCCATCACGAGGACACACACAAATTAAAAAAAAAAAAAAAGAAAAAAGAAAAAGGCTCTTCTGTTAATTCCACGGTATTAACAAATTCTTGGAAGTATTTCTGCAAGATACTAAATTGGTTACAAAACATGGATTACAATGTTTACCTAGAACATTAACATAGCAGGAAAGACTGTGAAGAGATCCTCAGCACTGATGAGGTCACAGCTGGAGTACTGGCTCCAGTTCCAGGCTCCTCAGTACAAATGACACATGCACACACTGGAGAGAGTCCAATGAGGGGGCTCAAAAATGATTAAAAGAGCATCTCTCCTATGAGGACAAGCTGAGAGAGCTTGGACTGTTCAGCCTGGAGAAGGCTTGCTGGGGGTCTCACCAACATGCATAAATACCTTGGGGGAAGGCCCTTCTTTTCAGTGCTGCCCAGTGACAGGAAAGTGGGAAATGATAACAAAGCGCAACACAGAAGGTTCTGTCTGAATACCAGGAGAGACTTTTTTACTGTGAGGGTGACTGACTACTGGCACAGGCTGCCCAGGGAGATTGTGAACCTCCCTCCTTGGACATATTCTAAAGCCATCTGGACATGGTCCAGGGCAACCAGCTTCACGCAGCGCTGCCTGAGTAGTTGGACCTCTGGGAATCCCTTCCACCTGCAACCCTTCAGAACCACTGCTGCTTTTTGCTTTGGCCAAGGAAATTAAAAAAATAATAAAAACTCTTGAGAGTGAAGAACGCCTCAGAGTGATAGAATTTCCAGTCAGCTACATAGCTTCAAGCTCTGTGGTCTGCCTCTTGCAACTATACAAGATAATTAAATTTGTGAACAAAAAGATTTGGATCTAATAAGAATGGCTAGATGGATCAGTGGCAACATGGGAGAGGGGATCCTCTTTCCTTGATCATTTGGATAAGGGACATAACCAACACACCCAGTGCTTCTTTCATGACCTGGGTTCTCCAGTCTCTAGATTGGAGATTGCCTCGCCAAGGGACACACCTATATGCAGGCTAGAAGTGCTGCTTATTACTTACATTGACTAATTTAGTCAATGCAATTTTGGATTCAATGATACGCAACTGAACATTCTTGTGATCAGCAATTACTTAGAGCCTAGAAATTTGACAGATATCTGCTTCATTAAGAACTTGTGCTCTGATCTGCGCTGTGTAAGCCAAACCTTTGTCTTACGCAATGACAGAAAATCACTCACATTGGCACTTAAATGTACGGTTCACCTATCCTTTTTTCATTTTCTTCACATTTTCTAAAACCTCACTGCTTTGTAATGGAAATCGTCCATTAAAATATAGAAAACAATAAAAAAAAAGAAAATTACAATGTCTGGTAAAATATAATTTATTCTCTTAACAGCAACTCAAATGAAACATTAATGGCAAACTGTTAATACAAGATTGTATTTTTAATAATATAAAGATACTATGAATATAAGACCTGGACAGATCTTGCTTGAAATAACTTGTTGAAACAAAATGTAAAAATGATGCTGTTGTTGTTGCTCATTTTTTTTCATGCTGATCTGATTTGGTAAAGATTAGTGAGGTAATTCAGGCAGCCTTGGAAGAGTTCTGTTGATCTTGCTTTCCAGTGCTAGATCACACATATGACAGCTCTTCAGTGGTCTAATAAGGACCAACTTCAGTAATGTAGATATGTGTTCTTAAAACAGTGCACTGTCTACTTTTTGCAGCAGCAAGATTTGATAGGATTTATGAGATATTAGATGAAATCTTTAATTGACTTCCAATTTCATCACAAGTATCATTACAATATAGCTTCAGGTTTACAAAAATAATTTCTTCATCTGAAAATACCACCTATATAATGTCAATTTTTGTGCTAATGTGGATTTCCAACTGTGTAAAGCAGAAATGTAGATAAATTCAATTTAACATGCCCAGAGGCACAGACTTACATACTCTTTTCTGAAACTAATCAGTTATTCATTCATGAATCTCATTTTCCTCAGTCATCTCTACATACTTCACACTTCAACCTTTACATTGTCTAAGCTTTCAAAAGTCAGTATTCAGTTATGAACAACGAAAAACATTTAATTGGTATCTAAGATACCCCAAACAAACTATTTGTAGTTCATTTTCCCTCTCAAAGAGCACCTCTCTTTTTCATAGAGAATAAGTATTACTTGTCTGTTTTTTTATGACAAACACTCATTCCCTTCACCACCTCCTAATAATTTTTGAACATTTTACCTCTTTTAATAGATAAAACCAACGTTTAGATAAGAACACTTGTGAAAACTAATTGCAGAGACTAATTGCAGAGGCAGAGACTCTGAAAGGCAGGAAAACCGCCATCATTGTGCGTTGTCTGGCAGCAGCCAGCTGCCCAATTAGCACATGCAGGCTGGCTGGTGAGGTGATGTGCCTAAAGCTTCAGTCTCGTGGTTACTAATGATATCACAAGTGTCCACGTGGAGATGACTTAGGAAATAAAAGATACACATCTTTATATGTTCTGTGCAAAGGACATTTTTTCCTGTGGAGTCTTGCGGTGAAAATAGAGCTTTACCTCTGTTCTGACATGTTTCCACCAATCCATGATTAGCCTAAGCATATTTATTTTCACTTGTATTTCTTGACCAATGTTTTAATACTGCTCTTTCCTCAGTTCCTCCTTTCATTTCCTTCTAACTTTGCCCTTTACCACTTTATCTCCTAGTCAGTCATGTTTGTCCCTATTCATTCTCTCCTGTTTGGTGATCACATCTTTAAGTCATTTCAGTATTTCTCAACTTGCAGCATGTGGATCACAGGTGGTTCACAGGTGCCAGGAAGCAGTATATGAGATGCTGACTTGTTCTTTAATCAGACACATTCACATGCACAGATTCAAGTAAAGAAGCAAATCAGAGAAGATTATAAACATAGTTGCCAGTGTGCATTGTGTGTCATTTTTTGATGTTTGTTTTGTCTACGTAGAATTCCTGTTGAGGGTCCCATGTGACCTGCAATTACAGTCACTGTCTCGTTTTGTTTTGGTTTTTTTACCTTATGTGCTAGCACAGTTCTTCAGTACTCTAAATAAACATAGTCTGCACTCATACTGTTACAATCTAGATCATTCAGGGTAAATTTCTAATATTCCGTCTATGTTCCATCTACAAAAAAAAAAAAAAGATGTAATAGAACACAGACTCACTTGTGGATGCTGGTCCTATATTTTAAGCTGCTATGGCTCAAGTTTCGTCCTTGGATCAGAATTTTTCAATGAGATCTGCTCCATCTGATCCTTTTTTGTTTTGAAAAAATATTTAGTACTTTACTGCAGTTGTGTTATGGTCTTTGAAGGCTAAAAGAAATTAGGTATGTCTACGTAGTACTGTTCCTGCTGTGTGACAAGGTAACAAAAGCCATGTGGCTTTCTTAGTGCTGGGTAGTAATTTCAGCTACAGGGTAGTTATAACAGTCAAGACAACCTTCCCAACATGTGCATTTGGCTTTTGGGTTCAGCTGGTTCTCATCCTGCTCTCTTGCAATGCTGCAAGCAGAATGAGATTGTGTTCTCTTGCAGTGCAACCTGCTAGAGAGAATGTTTTGAGTAAGAAGATAACAGAGCAATATCATCTAGAACACGTGTTCTTCAGATTCTTCTATAACCTTTCCTTGTACTCCAAATTAACCTGGTTTGCTTGCAAACCATACGCTGGTTTGAGTGCTTTTCTCTTTTAGTTTGTAAGTATTGAGGTGTTATATATTCATAACATTGATTAAAGCATTCTGTGTAGCTTAAAAATAGAAAAACAAAGTTTTGTCTGTAATACGCTTACAACTGTGCCTTGTCCATGTACACCATGTTTGGTGTACAGATTAATACTTTATTAATGAAAGTTTCTCAAGGAAATAAATGATTGAAGTTTATTCAGAGATATTGCATATGTAATTCATACTTCCTTGGAAGACACACGCTTACATGATCTGTGATAATGTTCTTACAGTGGGAAATTACTGCATTTAGAGAATATACAAAATATAGTAAATAATTCTGAGCTTCTGCTTCTCTTTAAAGTAATCATAGTTATATTTGAAAATAAATAAAATTCAATGTTATAGTTGTGTAGAGACAAGATAACTGAAAAAATATAGCATTTCAGAAAGATGTTTGATCTATAAAGACAATGGTTAGAGTAACCTGAGTCAGTGATGCTGAGGTGTTCTGAGTAAAGCTCTGCCTCATTGACAGACTCCAAAAGAAGAACATAATCCTGTTGAGACAAACATCACATAATCTGGACATGTTTTCAGTCAGTTTTGTTGTTTTGTAGACCTGAAATTTGTTTTTTTCTTTTCTGAGATTAATTTTCTTATTTTAAAATTACATACCTTCAGTCCCATAAGTGCATCAAGACATAGAATTTTGTCAGTTAAAAGCTTCTTATCATGCTCTTTTTGTGACCTGGTTAAAAGTACTGGGACGACAAGGTATCTCTGCTTCTAAACTGATTCTGTTGTTGTGTGTTTTTTTCTCTGCATGTTAATATGTTGTCATGACATGTAATTGTTGATCTCTGTCCAGATAAATGTATCATTTACATTGTCCTTGCCAATAAGTTGTAATTTAAGTATGCAAAAAGGAAGGAGATGAGTACAGTAAATAGACAGACTTAATAGATGTATTTACTTTTTCATCATTATGAGTGGGTGCTCCATTTATGAGCAGGTTGTGTGGTGCAGTGTTATGAAATGCAGTGTAATATGAAAGTGAAACTCATCACAGAAGGGCTGAAATCTTCAATTTGCTAGGAGAAAATGTGTCATGCCAGATCCAACAGCCCGAGAGAGGTGAGGCTGCTGCTGCTCCATGTGCTATCTCTCAGCAACGATTTTCTCTGTAAAAATGAACTAAGGTAGTTCAGCTACACTGCACTAAACTAATCCTTGGATCTCAGGCAGCTGAACAGCTGGGAGGAAAATCACAGCTTTGCTTTGGATACAAGACCAGGTCACCAAAATGATGCTTACAAAATGGGAAATTATGAAGTTAGGAGTGAATTCTTGATTAATAAATTCAGCTTCTTCATATATTAAAAAACTGCAGATAGAATGGCAGATAGTGGAGATGCAGCAGCATCAAAAAATCAGTGCATGAAAGCAGATATCCAGCAAAAAACCCCAAACCCAAGATCCCGACCCAAGCAGTGAACTTAACTCACAGTATGTGGTATGACAGTACTGCTCAAATATGCGATGAATGTGTTCAGCTAAGGATGGGGTTATAATTTTCACTTTCTAAAGAAAAAACAGGTTCATGTGTCTACTTCTCAAGGGATGGTTTTGAACCCACAGAAGTACTCTTAAGTTACTTTTTAGCCACATATGAAATATTTCAGTATATATAGAAGTTTTAGTCCAATAATTATAAATAACCATGAAAGAAGGAGTGCCCTGGGCTGTGGATTTTTTCATGTAATGGTTACAAAGTCTGAAGTTTAGAACTGATTGAGAATACTACCACAAATTGAAAAATAAAAGGTTAATGTAGCATTTGTGGACAGATGAAGCGTATAGTAGATATTGGTAGTTAAATTAGCACATTTTGCCGTTGTTTAGGATAAGAATGTATCAGATGTAGGCGTGACAAAAGAATACTTTGGGTGCTGTGTCTCCTCCATGACCTGGGCTATTTTGGTAAGCATCCCATCAGTAGGTCCAGGGAGGTGAACTTTCCCCTCTCTGCGGCACTTGTGGGATCTTATCTGGAGGACCACGACCAGTACCAGACCAGAGGAAGTCCAGCAGAAAGTCACCTAGAAGATGGGTTGGAGAACCTGGCATACAAAGTTGAGAGATGCATCTGTTTGGCACTAAAAAGGGGAAGTCTCAGGTGAGGCTGTGTTGTTACCTGATCTACGTGATGGAGCCAGGCATCTCCCAGAGGGTTACAATGAAAGGGTGAGAGCCAACAGTGGGGAGAAGATGGAAAATGGGGAATACCAACTAGATGTAAGGAAAAAAAAAATATGAGGGTGATCACATGTTTGAAGAGGTTGTCCAGAGAGGCTGTAGAGTCTCTGTCCTTCTAGATCCTCCAAACACATGGCTGTGAGCAACTTGCTACATTTGACCTTTCTTTTCAGCCAGGTATTGGACCAAAGGACTGCTAGAAGTCGCTTACAACCAACATTATTCTGTGATTCTTTGATTCTAACTTTATAGCCGCTTTATATTAGTATATGTTAATATATACTCACTCACATATAAGAGTCTATAAATCTAGAGTTCTCCTGTTCTTCATTGTCTAAAAAAAATTCTGGCATCTAAGATTAATGCAGGAAACTTGAAAGAGACTTCTGTTATAGTAGTCACTCATTCAAAATTTGTGGGAATGCCAGAATATGACATTGCAGATCCTTTCTCGCTGCTGCTCCAAGCAAGCAGTCATAGAGGCTTCATGGCACAAAGAATTTTGCGCACATTTGACCTAATTGAATGTTGCCCATAATTCATACGTGGTAATACTTGTAACAGGATTGCATGGAACAAAGCACTCCCCTCCACCCCAGTACATATTTTGTTTACCCTCACTTTTGATTGGCAATAAACATCTATTCTGAATGTTAGTGAAATATTCAGTCTCTCTTCAACTTACAGCAAATTACTTGAATTTGAAAAATAAATCTGCCAAATTCTATCTAGGTCCAATAGTCAGAGATACTGATTTCTGTGAATTTCACATTATGGGTGCAAAATGTAATACTGCATTGGCATGTGATAATACTATTGCTGTCTTGAGACAACGATGGTTGTTATTGTAAACGGTCATTCTGTAACTAAAGAAGTTTCTTCATTGATTAGATAAGATTAAAATTTTTGCTTTCCTCAACTTTAACCTCTATATCAAGGCTAGCAGTATACAGCTGCCTTGATTTGATAATGGAATTTTAAACTCATCTCTAATTCATGAGGGTTGAAAAATATTTCAGGTAACCTCAAACCTCTCAAAATTCATTACTATAACATTTCCCAATTGGACTGAACTTTAAGATGTGTGTAACACATTGTAAATAGTGAAAGGAAATCTGATCTCCTGCACTCCACAGTGACTCTTAATGCAGCTGAAAATTTTGTGTGTATGAGCATAATTTGTCCAAGAGTCCCAGTGAATATGAACTGCAAACTTTTTTTTTTTAAGATTTAGGAACTGAGATATGAATAAAATATATTCAAATATAAAGAAATGGAATATACTTACATTTTTTTAAACATAATATAAAACTGAGTTACTCTTTTCTGATTTTTGAATGTTAAATTCATGATGTCAGCCAAATGAAGACAGAGTAGATATTCAATCAATGTAACAATATAACAGACACTATAAACTCTCTTTATTTGAATAACAACATTTCATCTGCTTATCACCACAATATGAAAATAAAACATAGAATTCAGCAGTTGGAGCAAAAGTCTATTTCCATCAAAAATTAACTACAGCACATATTAAAAGATTTTTTCTCTGTGAAAGGCACTTTTTCTATATACCAGAGAAGTTCAAGAACATCTTTCTCTGACCTTTTTCACAGATTAAATGCAGTGAAATAAATTGTGTTCTACAGGGTATTGACCACAAGTTGAAATTCTTGCATCAATGAATTTTCTGTTTAGCAGTATAGACTCTTATTGGAGTTGTAACAAATGCATTTCTGTTATATTTCTAACTTGTAAACTACTTTGAGATTAATAATAAATTCAAAATTTATGGGATGAAAAATATCCTAGTACAAATATACGGTAAAGATTTTCTTCTAAGGAGCTTTCAATTTAGAGTGTTGTTTTGAAATAAATTTAAATTCAGGTATATCAGTTAGAGGTTTTCCCTGAATGTGAACTATAGAAATGATTGCCTATACAGCTCATATAGCTAGTACCTCATTAACTAACATATTTGCATTGACAAACTAAATTTCAGGAGCTGGACTATTCCATTTTTATTATCTATGAAGTTATTTAATACAGAATTGAGCTTCGGGTATAGAAATCCTTTATGAGCTTCTTCCCCTTTGCTGAGTCTGCATCACTGTTGGTTTCCATATATTCTTACTGTCAGAAACAGCATATGAGAAAAAACAATGCCTCGCAAATTATTAAGGAAACTGTATTCTCTTTCACCATCTACACATACATATGGAAGAACCTTTTTTTTTTTTTCTTCTGTCTAACTCAACAATACAAGTAATATTAAGTTTGTTGTTCTGTTGCTAGGTAACAAAAATTGACACTAGGTGTTTTGGAAACATGGACATCATACTCATATCTGATAAACAGCAGAGAATGAATTTCTAGGGTGAAGGTTTGATACTGTGCAGAACTGACATTTCAAATTATAATGACTTTCATAACCACACCTATTTCTGTTAAGACATAAACATATAGCTGGAGAATAAAGATAATATGATAATTAATACTGTAAAAACTGTATAAAATTTAAAAATATCCTTAATATTTTGAAAACCAAAATTAGTAAATTTAATGAATTCAGTAAATCTAAAATGCACATCCAGAAGTCTCACTTGATTTGTCTCAAAACAATCATTCAAGGTAGGAATGTGTGAGTGACCTGTTGTAATAAAAGCACAACTGATACTGTTGGAAGGAGTGAGAATTTAGGTCAGAATATGGTTCACTTTTGTCTTAAAAAAAATCTTCTGTTTTTTTCTAAATCTTATAACAGAAGAAGAGAACTGTTAATTTAATAGATCAGAAGCGTTCTCAGATTCTACATGCTCAGTATCCTGTGTAGGAGCTGCATTAATGAAGAAAATTAATGAGGAAAAATGAAGGAATCTTCCATCTGTTTTTTGAGACAGAAAAACTGCACAGTTATTTGAATTGAGATTTTGGAAACTGTTTTTCAGAGTGTCATGCTTACAGAACCATTTTTGCAATAACTGTATAGGAGTCTATTGTTTTCTTGGAAGTAAAGGAACTATGGGACCCAACATCAACTTCCAGTAGCAACAGCCTTACTCAGGAGAGTTGGAGGTTCCACTCTAGTCTTAATTAGTGAAATAATCAACTATATCATTTGATAGTTAAGTGAACTTGGTGTGTCCTACTGAGGACTGAGTTTCTTTTTGTATAAGCTGTAGACAATTGTTTTATGTGAGTGTTCCAAGGACTAAATAAACACATGAAAAGTGTTCTGAAAGGTGTAGGACGAAAGTTCTATGTAGTAAACATTGATATTACTCTTTGACAGCATTACATACAAATCAACATCACAAAAGTGGGAGGTAGGAGTGAAAGTCTGCCTATGAAATTCTAGCTAAATTACTTTTGATAACTTGCTTTTCCAGAATGTCCAGAATGTTTTAAATTTTCTGCAGGATACACCAAGCCCAGATTTTCAAACCTTGACTTCAGTGTGTGGCATTTGTGAATTTAAGATTTACGTTTACCTAATACCTGTTAGGAAATGGTTTATGAGGTGATTTTTTGTGCTTTATTAAAACAAACAAACAAACAAAAACAAGCAACAAAAACCAAAACCAAACCAAACCAAAAAAAAAAAAAAAAAACAAACTCAAAACCCAGTGGAAATAAAAGAAAGATTTTGATGATAAACTGAAGCAAAAAAACTTTAATAAACCAGGTTTTAAATGAGTACTTTGAAAATAATTAAACATCAGAGATGTTATTTGTTATGAAATTATCTGACTTGTTGTTAGAGCTTGTGTGAGGGAAACACACCAACATAGATGATACCAGAGTGTTCAGGGGTGAGTTCTGGCGAAAGCCTCATGCAGTTAATGTGGAGGTGACGCAGTGGGACTTTCTCTGTATTCTAAATGGATCAGCCAAACGCATCGGAGGGACCACTGATTCTTTACAAACAAGCAGAAACCCACCCTTTCAGTCCTTGTTTTCATCAACACTTCCCTGTCTTTTATGCCTTTGAAGGGTATCTGCAACCTCTCAGTTCTTACCAGAGCCCTCTAGAGACCACAGAGTGAAGAAATATTATTTTCCTCCTGCATTTTCATAATATTAAGACAGCAGAGCTCCACTTTAGTGTGATTGCTGTCTTGACTAGCAGACCGTGTAGCTATTTTATTATTACCAAAAATCCTCACTCATTCAGACTAATGACTGAGAAACCCATTGTGAATTATTGAAATATGCAAGCTGGTCAAGAAACAAGGCTAACCCTCCTTTTCCCAAATACAAAGTGCACTTGATTCATTGATCTGTAACAAATGGTTTTAAACTGACTTTCATAATTTGAGAAAATGGAATGAAATTGCAGCAGACTGATAATGATTTTTCAAAAATCTCAGAAGGGAAAGAAACACTGTAAACAGGATGAGTACACGTGAATAAGACTGTGTGGATATTTGTTATAAACAGTGAAGTAGGCTCATACACCTCATTAAAAATTACAGCACAGGCTTGTAGCTGTAAAATTTACATTGCTCTGCTGTTATAATTTATTTCTTGTGTTGTGATAGCGCCCAGGAGTCCAGTGACAGACTCCAAATGAGCTTCGTTCTCTATAACACAGTACAAAAAGACACTCTCTGTCCCCATTTATTTCATTGTGAATTGATTAACAGGTTTCTACGTATTTATAAAAGTTTTAATGCAAAAGTAATTTTAATTATTTTTTATTATTACAATACGCTGGTAAGTTAAGGATGAAACATTTTGTTAGAATTAATGACAGCTAACTGTCACTCTATTGTGAAACCTCATGGGAACTGGAAAACAGCAGACATTTTTCAATACTAATTAGAAAAGAATCTTTCTCTCCAATTTCAGAATTAACCACTCATTTTCATCACTAGCTCATTTAGAACAGAATTGAAAAGAGAGATTTGTCAGTGCAATCATTATTACATGGCTGTTCATCCTCTACTCCAGTACTTGAAAAAACAAAACAACAAAACCAGGAAAAACTGCAGAGAATGTAATAAACTCACTCCAACATTTTCAGTTAACATACTTTTATTTCTACAGAATTGAACCAGAGAGACTCCAGGTAGACTCCTTCCCTGCTACAAAGAACATCTGAAGTCTCCAAATACCTTGAGTTCCTCCAATCACTCATTTGTTTTGTACATAAACAGCTTGTTACTTATAAACCTTCTTCAAAACAATCTCTTATCCAAAGCTGTGATGTTTTGTTTTGTTTTCTAACCATTTTCCATGTCACACACAGGAAAAGGCTGACTGGGTTAGGAAAATCATCTTCACTTTAGTCTCAGGTGGTTCACAGCTCTGTGTTTGTTGTTTCCTGAGGCTTCGGATTAACCTACAAGAAGTAGAAGTTGTTACTGATGTTGTTGTCTGCCCATCAAATTAAGAAATATGGAGTTCTGTTCTTCACTCCTGTGAGAAAATGGTCTTTTTGAATCTGGAGAGTCCTGAGTGCTAAGATATCTGACTCTTCTAAATATTGTTGCACATTTTCCTACTGACAGTTTTATCTTCATATAAAAGAACTCACAGCTGCATCCCTAAAAACTTGGAGTGCTTTCTACCCTTTAAAAATAATTATTTATTTAGATATGGTGCACACAATCTTTTGTCTGACTAAAACAAAACTGGACAATACAGACAACATTACCTTGAAATATTGTCAAAAATATTTCATGCTGCTATGTGTCACTTAACCATAAAGCCCTGATTCAAGTAAATACATATATAGATGTAAAATATACAGATTTCTTTACATATTTATGCACATAAAATTAGGTCAGATTCTAACTGTACATTAAACATTGAAAAAAAAAATTGAAAACATAGCCTAAATTTACTCAAAAAAATAAATAGAAAAAACCCCACATTTACCAGTGCTGTTTTATTTTATTTAATATGAGGAGAAAAGCAAAGCCAAATATAATTCTGAAGTTGCCCTTAATACTATTTTTTTAATAATTAATATTTTTCTGTTTTTCTGAGAACTACTTTGGTTTAATAAGATCACAAAAAATGTGGCCTTTTTTTGTGGCCCTGTACAATTCCTAGTGAACAAAAGAATAGAAAATCCAGTCATAAATCTCTCATTCTTAAAAAATAAAATTTAGTAGAATCAGGTAACAAATTGTTTGCTGAAAGGAAGAGTTAATGAAAGCAGGTTGCTCACAGCTGAGTTTTGAGTATCTGCAAGGATGGAGACCCCACAATGTCTCTGGGCAACCTCTCCAGGCAACCTCTTCCAGTGTGTGGTCATCTTATTTTTTGCCTTGTATCTACTTGGAATTCCCATCTTCCAGCTTGTGTCTCCATTATGTCCACCTCAGAAATGTCTAGCTTTGTCATCTGATCAGGTGGCAGTAAGGCAATGAGGCTTGCTCTGAAACTTCCCTCCTTTAAGCTGAGCAGATGCAGCTCTCAGCCTTCCATGCGAGATGCTCCAGGAAGGTTCACATCCATGGTCCTGCTGGTGGGGTGCTTGCCAAAAGAGCCCAGGTTGCAGGCAGCCACCTCCTCTGCTCCCTAGTGGCTCACCTTCTGCTTACTGTCCAACACACCTTTTTCTGCAAAGGTGACGTCTGTCAGCTTTCTAGATAGGTAGGTGGTCAAATAATTGCATGTATATATACATATATCTGTGGGTTTGTGTACATATTTACAGAGAGCTAAAGCTTGAAAACATTCTTCCTTTCTGGATGAAATCTGGATCTGCTGTTCTCCAAGTAGAAGTTTTGCTGATTCCAAATGAACTCAACAGCTTGAGCCTCACTGTCTATGTGATTGATTTATTATTTTTTTTAAACGTATAATTCAGCTGCATTATGTTTCCATTGTTTCCCAGCTTGTCCAAAGCACAAGAATCTAATTTATTTAGCCAGGATTATTTTCTACTTCTTCTCTAGATGAATTGAGAAATTAACCTATGTAAAAACTGCACTTAAAAGGGACTAATCATCCAAAATTTCCATACTGAAAATATATGCATTAACCTTGACAAAGTTTTCAGCTCACGGATGTCCGTAAAAAAATAAAATGAACATTTTTTTCCTCTACAAATTCTTTCTTTATTTTATGTACATCTACATACATGCCAAGAAACACACGTGCAATAATAACCCTATAAGTAAGAATCAGTTATTCATATAGCAACTCTCATACTTCAGTAAATATGCATATATACATATATTCAATAAATGCATCTATACATTACATGAGAATTTTATCTTTTTTTCAACAGAAAGCAGTATTTAAGAAAATACTAATTCAGCACAGAGAGTCAGTGAACTTTTATGCACTTTTCTAAGCACATTACCAATGCAGAGAAGTAGGTTATGTATTTTTTTAAATTTGTTTCATCCTTGGTTACTAACCTTTGTATTCAATTTCCTTTGTTGGTTGAAAATTGTCTTATTAATCCATTATGTCAGGAGCATAATTCCTTCCTTGTTCCTGTACAAATTATTCACAAAGAGAATAGATTAAAACGCTTCTGGGGGAAAGATCTGCTTTATAAGCAACCTAGATACCTAATATATTAGACCTAATTAACAAGGCTATCTAAAGCTTTGAAAATTTTAAGTTACATTATTGGATATGCTTTTGTTTCTTTAGAGGCGCTCAGTGTAGCAGAGGTGTTGGTGTCCTTTAACTGCAATGACTGTGTTCACTGAGCAAAAGCATTCAAGAAGGAGAGGAAATAATGTCTTCTGTAGTCAAATATCTTCACTTCACATAAAAAATAAGGAAAAAAAGTTGAAGTAGAAGGGCTGGGGAGGTAAGAATTTGATACAGGTCTATTTTCCAGTGAGGTCTTTTACTACAAATGTAACAAGAGTAATTACCATGTTCCTTTTTTCTTCATCTCTCACAGCTGCTGAGAGTGTGTCTGTTTGATCCAAGCTTTTGTTAGAGAAGATTCTAAGGCTATAATATGTCAAAGAGGGATGGATAAAGTGGCATGTTGATTCATGGTTAGTCCTTCTGTTATGAGTAAAAAAATATATATATTTCTGATCAAGAAAGTGAATTATTTTAGTAAGACACATTTACCTGACACCATCGGGCATTTACTGATTTTGCTTTAAATATTTTAACTTCTGCTTCTGAGAGCATTCTATGACATCTGGATTTATCTATCACTTTAAATGGGATTGATTTTGTCTTTCTGACCTGCTGTTTCCAAAACAGAGACTTCTCCCAAATCTTAAGATAAAAATATTCTACCCACTGGTGCTTTCTGTAATTTTTCCTTAATACATAGCTCTGCTCAGTGGGAGAACCTACAGGAAATTCTGGAGTTCAGGTTAACTTCTGAACCTAAACAATATGACATGGTAGAAATCCTATCTCATAATGAAACTCTAAGAAATAGTAAAATCTAACTTCATCTTGATAAAATTGAAACTAATTATTTTTAAGTTTTCTGTTTGGAATATAAATCAATAAACATAATTTAAGATAATTTAATCAACATATTTTTACTTTATTAGAATATTTTGGTTTGGTAGGTCATATCTTAAAACTATCTTATTATAAAAATATCCAATATTTCAGCTGATGGAAATAAATTATTCAGTCTTGTTCCATTCGACTGGTAAGAAATCAATGCAACCTTAAGAAGAAAAAATGGGTTTAGTTTATCAACATTTCATGAGCAAGAGAAAGAAACAATGATCTGTCAGAATATTTTCAAAAAGCTTTTGTAAAATACAGTTACTGGAAACATTACAAGACCCTTGTTCTGCCACACTCTCAAAAGGTCACTGTACTAAGCTGTCGATTAGCTTGTGATACCCAGGTTTCTGGATTTTACTCGACAAATGACAAAGGAGAGGGCAATTGTTTGCCTTTATGATACCCACAGATCACAGAATTCATTTGTATTTTAATTATTTATGAAAAATGCATTGCTTTGTTCTGAGTGAAAAGTAGTAAACCTTGACTTAGATCAGTGTGTGTAGAAGGAAAACTGTGCTCTACCATTGTGCGCATGCATAATTGCAAAATTATTTTAGGGACAATTCTGGCTTTTGTATGGTTAAAATGAACATTTTTGGTCTTCTGGGAAGAACTGAGAACAATCATGATGTACATGATGGAGTAGTCCACAGTGGTGCTGTTGTTATCCCATCATCCTTTGTAGAACATATAATGTTTTATGGTGCATTAACTGTGGGAAAAATTCTGAGTCCTCTGAAACTTTTGAAAATTATCAGTTTTCTTTGTGTTCTAACACATTCTGTTTGAGTCAGTACTTTCTCTAGAAAATATTTATCTCATATTTTTTGTACAAGTTCATTTAAAAAGGTCTATTGCATTTTGCTTAATATTTCATTAGTTCAGATAAAATTAGCCTCCTCCTCTTAAAAGGCTGAACTGATAGTCAAAGCCGGACTGGCTTTGGAACAGGAAACAGCTTTAATCCTGTCCCTCAACAGACATATAATAATTTTTAAAATAATCTAACAATTTTATTATGTATACTTTCATTTGTTGTTGGGTTTTTGTTTGTTTGTTGGGGGGTCGGAGTTGTTTTTGTTGTTGTTTTTGTTTTTTCTTTTAAATTGCAAACTCTAGGTTTGTGAAAAACAGGTAAGGGCTGGTGAGGTCCTTTCACCTAGGAGGATTGCTAGAGATCCTGAGAAAGTGTTCATAAGGAGAAGACCGATTTGCTCATTTACAGTGCACCTAAGGTGGTCAGACAAGGAAAAGGGGAGAAGTTTGACACCATCTCTGTATATTTGTACTTCTTCCTTTTAGTTGTTCAGTTTTGCTTTGGGATGTGATGGGAAAGAACAGATCGCCCACGTTACTGGTTGTTTAACATCACTGCCTGAACAAAGCTGACACATGCAGTGGCCAGTGGGTGCACAACAATGACATCATGCACATGCTGGATCCCAAGCCGTGGCAAGAATACTTTGCATGCCAAAGCTGCAGAGTAACTCAGGTGTGTGCTCAACCAAAAGGAAAATGATCTGCCCTTCTCCATTTTCCCCAGTGCAGACCTCTGCAAACACAAGTTCTAACCATTTGTGTGCCCACAAAACAGCACTTTATATCCCTCAAAAATAAAGAATAATAGGCTATATGGTTATCTTAGTGTATCAGCTCCCTAATGAGCTGAAGTAAAGGGCAAGTTGGCACAAAAGTGCAAGGACAAAACAGGCCAGGAATTAGAGTAGAAAATTGAAAGTAATATTTGTTTTCTTAAGTATCAAGGAAAAGAAATTCAGAAACAGCTTCTTAATATTAGCCTAGGAAAACAGTTGAACAAACGGATTTTTAAAACAAAGCTTGAAACATTTGTAACAGCAGTTGCACGTTGTAATTTTCTTGGATAATATAGATCTGGGCTTGATGAACTAAAAGGTCTCTTCACATCTTACATCACATAAATCAAATTAATTTCCATCCATTTTCTATTAAATTGACTATTAAATCAATACTGGAATACATAATTCTTCTGAAGCACATTTTAACTGGAAACCTTTGAAAGATTCCCCAGTGCACGTGATTTTGAATGACACACACTAACATTCCATTGCTAAAAGAGCAGGAAGGTCACAGTTAGAGATATTCATTCCTCCATGTTCATGTTTTTCTATGGGCTATTTAATCTTACCTTTTTCTTTTAATTGGAGATCAAATAAACATTTTTCCCACTTATGCTGGAAGAAGGCATGTAAACCTACGACAGACATTCTCACTTCTGATTTCAAATTAAGGAAAAATACCTTTTGTCTGTTGAAAATTAAGATTGTCATAACATTAAATATATGTGCTTTTCTAAAAATTCTTCTGTTAACGATGTAGGAGTCTTTCATTTTACACTACATTGTTAAATTATACTTTTTATAGGTAACAATAGTAGATAGGAAATTTTATTCAAATTTTCCTGAGTAGCACTGTAGCAATGTAACACAATGGATATTTTCTGACCTGTTTAACTTCGTAATCATTAAAATACTAATACTATGGATATATAAGTTTGCATATAAATTTTTCAAATATATTAATCCGTCATTAAAAATAACACACAGTCATTTATTTCTCCCCCATATCCAAACGCATCTCATGATCACTGCAAATGTAAGAAGCCACAGTTCACGTTTCCTTCACAGTGTCTTTGATAATTGCTGACAGCATTTCCATGTTGTCTGGGGACAGTTTCTTGGGGACTTGGTCCACAGAATCTGTTTGCCTAGTTTGACTTTGCTGACCTTAACAAGAATGAATTCCCTTAGCACTGCTGAATGCAAAAATACTGAGGCCTATCTAATCTGATTCAGTATGCAAACATGAACTTAAGATAATGTGACAGAACAATTATGTGACTTAAAAAGAAATAATAATCCATTATATAGGTCTTTTTATGAAGTCTCATGAATAAAATCTCAGTTATTTTCATAATAGCAGTCTAAACATGGAAAAATTTGGGCTTCTTACTCAGCCGCATCTTATAAAACCTGAAGTTGAATTTTGTAGGAATAGAAGTTTCACTAGTGCATTAGAATAGTAAAAGGTTCAGTATAAAAATTTAAAATATTTGTATTCTGTTGCTAAGTGAGTGTGAGTCACATTTACAAAGATATAAGCTTTTGTCTGTCTGGAGGAGGAGATTGTTGCTACAAAAAATTAATTTTAGACACCTTTATGAATATCACAGATCTCTATATGCTGCAAATTCTGATCTGATTATGGGCCAAGGTATTAAAGAAAAAGAACTATCAGAACTGTGCCTTAAGTTGAAAGACTTAAAGCGTTTAGACCTGAAAGTTACTTATAGACCTATCAACATATTTTTTTGTCTCTAGGGCTTGTTTGTATAGCCATGGGACAGCAAATTCTGCTGGTTCTGAAGTACTCAAATACAGATGCAGTGTCAAGATGTAGAGACAAAAGTAACGATAGTAAACATCACTACACAATGGAAAGATATCTTCATTTTAGAAATTACTATGGTACCTTCTTAGAACTGGAGTCAGCAGAATCAAATAGACTGAACATTCAGTACTCCTGTTTCATGGCCAGCAGGATACATAGACAGAGGAGGTAACAGTTTAAATACAAGGGATATAACAATATTTTTAATTTAACTTTTGCTGTTTCATGTAGTCTTTATCATTTGTAAAGTATAGAGTGTATTTTAAAATATTTTATATGCCTGTATTTTTATATGTAGAGTACTCCTCATTGTTTGTTCTCTCCTTCGGATGAAGAAATTTGATCTTCTTGTTTGATGTGATTTGCTTTACCCCCTCTTCTCATTCCAGAGAAAGCCTCTGCAAATTGAAAATCACATTAAGAATTAAGAGGTGTCAATTTGCTCCAGTGAATCTCCAAACATCTTTAATATACAACAAAAATATTAATGTGCACTGGGTTTTAAAATCAGCCAAAGTAACATCCAGAGTAGAATAACAATGTAAGAAAAGCTGGGAGCAGTCTGAACTGGACTATGTGCCAATATTGAAATTAAACTAAAATGCATAATTAATATTTTACCTAGCCCAGAAAGTACTTCCAAATAATTGAGGAAATTATTTAGATTCCAAGATTACTTAGGTTTTTTTTTTGGTTCAGAGAACAAGGTAAAATTTAATCCATATGATTTTACACACAGCATAATAACACCAGCCACTTCCATTTATGATGTCACTTCTAATATCTTTTGATTTGATGTGAAAGCACACGCACAAATACCTTACACCCCCACAGCAGTCTGCACTTCTTCTTTAGTGGGACCATCTGCAATAAATGTTATGCCCAAAAGGCAAGAACTACGGAGCCTTGTGTGCAGGCTCCATCTGGGGCTCCCACCTCAGCGAGGGATGGAACAGGTGACATGGAGGCAGCACAGAGCCCCGACTCACTGCAGGCCAGGGCAACATCAGTGCTTCTGTAACCCAGCTGATCCCTGTCGATTTAGATCAGTAATTCTAGATACCAGAAGGGCAAGACTATCAGAAAATCTCAAGCAGATTAAGAAGTATGTCCCACAGCTGCAGATGTATCTTCCCATTTAGTACAAACAGCTAGTAGTCTGGTGACCTAGCAGCTGAGAGAGAAGACAGATGGCGTATCATCCTGATAGACATTGCTGTCTATAGACAGTCATTTTGAACTCATTCAGAGATTAAACAGAGTCTTTCCCTGTTTTGCCAAAGACATATGCCTCTTCACAAAGGAGGCTGGGTGGGGAATTTTCCTTCTTCTGAGTAACAAACTTCAGCAATATTAACAAATTTTTTCCAAATATCTGAAGATGAAGGGTTGGTCTTTCAACTTAGGCAATTTAGAATCTGTGCAGCATTGACAGACAAAGAGTTTTGGCTTATTTCTTTAAGCCCTTCTGAATATTTTACCAGTGCTGTATAGTTCAAGTTTTATTTCAGTTTTGTATGTTCAATGATTTACTTAACAAAAAAAATCCATTAAGAAATATTTCCAAAGCAATATTTTTAACTGTGTTTTTTTCTCCCCAAAGTAATCTTTTTAAAACTCTTCACTTGAAGATTGAATTCTAATTATTAAATGTCTTTTGTTTTATGTTAAACAGGGAATTCATTAAATGCAGACAAATTCAAAAGTAATTCTGTTTACTTACCATCTTAAATTAGGTGTTTAATTTCATACAGATCTCAAATTAGCAAAGGGAACATATGTTTATTTAACCTTGTCACTACGTTGGGGACACATACTATTTATAAACATATGACAGCTTGGAAAACTTAATAGTTCTGACTCTCACATTACTCTCCAACAGATGTAGTAGCTATTTACTTACCAAACAGAGGTGCAGTAAAGATAAATTAGTTAATGTGGATACAGCACTTTGAAAACTTTGACCTTTATATGAATGTTAAATATTACTTGTTTGGGACTGCTGCCAAGATATTGTGTGCCATTGTTTTACTACTGGTTATATACTATATTCACATAACCAAAAATTTCATAAAACATATCCTTCCCCTTAAGCTCTATTATTTTGTAGCCTTTTTCCTTTTTTCCCAACCCTTCTTTCATTTGAGGATATTGTTGCAGTAATGACTATCCTAGCTTTGGAATGCTTCTGTAATAGAGACAGCTCGTCTAATCTCAATCAATCACTGATAGTTAATTTAGAGAGAAATCCGTATTAGTTCATAAAGAGTGGTAGCTGTTATAATTTAATATGTACCTTGAGATCACTTTCTGGGTAATTCTCTCTGCACTGCTTAAAGCCATTCAGTTTCTCATACTGTTCACACCAATGTCTTTTATGTGGCTGCTATTTTTACTTTCATGTGCTTACCTTATTTTAAAGGAAGTAGATCTCAGTACCTATTCCACTTTAAGTGACATTATTTTACACCTTCTTTCATCTCTTTTTGTTAAATAATGCTAAGTCAGTTCTTCACATTTTGAAAAACATCTGAAAATAGGTGTCAGGAGAGTAGCCAGCGTGAGTGGAAAGGGGTCTCACTTCCACATACTAAAAGAAAAATCTTTCCTTAATGAGGTTAGCAGAAAAAACTTCCAGTGATTTTAATACAGTTGTTTGACACCATCTCTGAACTTAGCATATTAGTTTCTAAGGAAGCTAATTCTCTTATTACCTTAAAAGTCATCTCATGTTTGAAACCATTCTGTTTCTTCCTCTTCAGCTTGGATGTTGTGTTAAAGACACTAAATAAGGAGACTTCTACCTTTCAGAATTTGTTATGAGAGTATCACAACACCCGTAGCGCACAATACTTCTAGTTATTCCTTCCTAAATACTGTTATAAATTATTTTACCTAGTAGAGACCTTCTACCTTGTTACTTCTATTTATATGTAATTGAGATATGTTAAATAGTTTACCTAGTTTCATCTTGGATGAAGTTTGTGTGATGAGATGAAAGTACCGGCTTAAAAATGCTGGGTTTCAGGTGTTACTTACACATGCATCTGAAAAACAACCAAACCTACAAGTTTTACTCATTGCAGCCTTATAAACTTCTGTAGTGTTTATGTAATCATGTTCATGTTTGGATGAATCAGTTCTTGACAGTGTCAGACACACAGGTTGTTCAGGTGCATTTTCATCTGTATTTTTCTGCAAATTAACCCCCAAATTTTTAATATATCCCACACCTCATAATCATTAACAGGAGAATGACTTGAAAGGTATTACTGATAGAAAACCATAAAGTTCAATTACTTCAATTATCTTTCTTTGGAACATTTTAAGAAGAGAACATTGTTGTGTTGGGTTCCTCCTCCCTCTTTAAAAATATAGTTAATATTTAAATTGCCTTTTCATTAAAGCAGCATAATTTCATTTAGGTGTTGAATGCCTGTATTAAGAAGAATTAATATAAAAGTGATCAAATTTGAACAATGGTGTTAATGTAAAAGATGAGCCATGCCAAGAAGATGTTGCAATACATAGCACTAAGTTTTTAACATTTCCTGTAACCATAAGTAGTATCTCAGTGAAAAGTCAGATATCCTAGCTGTGATATGAAATTTCATCATCATTAATCTTTGATTGCTACAATGAAAACAAGGTAAACTGAAGGAAAGGCTGTAAGGAACTTTGGTGTGTTCATGCTTTTTGTCTATAGCAGGTTCAGTTCAGCATCGTGCTTCCTGAGCATGAACTGAAATTTTGCTATGCAGTTGCTGTCTTTGCCTTCATGAGACGGTGTGGGCAAGTTTTCTGCCACTGTGGGTTTCAGACACCACTCCTCCTATTCTTCCTTCTGTTTCTGAGCTGTCTCATCCTTGATTTTCTCTTCAAAGGAGAAGACTGAGAGGAACACTTCTATTTTTCTCACTTGGGATGCAGCAGGAAAATTCTCAAATTTGTGGATGAACCATGGAAAGTTCTTCAGGTCAGGGTTAAATGTAGTGGAAAAGTCATGGTGATTGGGAGAAGAACTGACAACTAGTGGAACACTCTACATGAACAGGAAGTTTTGATAATCAAGAGGACAAGGAGGAACAGGGGTGGAAAACATTGCAGAAAACTAAGGAAAAGAAGAGAGGCCGACATATGACAATTTATTTGCAGGTCAGATTCTGCAATTCTTCACTTGTGTGCTTCCTGGGAACATTTAATGTAGGTAAATGATAGAGAAAGTTTGCATTTTCAACATAGAAATATGACTTCAATAAAGACTTTTGCATATAGGAATAAATTAATTATTCATAAATACATAGAATGTATATATTTAGACATTAATTTCTAAGTAAAAAATGTGAAGCAGTGATTGAGCTATTCAAAACAATTATTTAAGTCCTGATGATTTCAATTAGGTAAAAATTTTCACCTTCCATGATTTATTTTAAATTGCATTTTCATAGAAATCATATAGTCATAATGACAAACAGGTCTACAAAACTCCAAATTAAAAATAGGTACATCTTCTCTTCTTTGAAATATTTTTAAGAGGCAGGAAATATCTGACATTTCAAAAATTTCCAGACATTGGCAATAAATTTTCTCCATATTTATAATTGTAGATGAATGTAATTTGTACTCAGTTATTCCTTCTGTAATTGTGCTGTTTGGCCAGTTGTAGACACTATGAGACACTCTTTTAGGGGTGTGATTAAATGTTCTCAGTGTCATATAGCTAAACTTGTATGAGATGAACTAATACAGTAGTTGAGTGGAGACAGAGGCAATTCATGGATTCCCTAGCCAATGATGTAAAAGTCTTTAAACACTTGTCCATCAAGAAATACTGTTTCAATGGGAGAAAAAGTAGTATAATATAGTTGTTTGGTAGAAACAAAAGCTAAGCTCCTCTGCAAAAAATGGACTTCTGTACAGTAGCTGATGAAACTAAGATTAGATACCATCAACTAAGTAGAAGATTAAATAATGTCACGTCAAAGAAGGCATTTTAGCTGATCTTCAAGAATGTGATGTCAGTAGTTAAGCTAAACAGGATTTTTAGAGAAAATAAGCTTTTCTTCAGGTTAACCTGCTCATACATGCTATAATGTGTATTGATCACTTCACTGTGTATTGAAATACTCAGATATTTGAAACACATTTAGAAACCTCTGTTAAGTAACTGTCAGATTCTGCCTTTCTTGCTTGCAATTCTAAAGCAAAACTGTGTAACTTTATATTTGGATTATGTCAAGTTTACTATTGTTTCTGTACAACTGAGTATTTTTCCATGCTTGGACTGTTATCCTGCCCTACCAGTCCCTGCTATGAACTTATTCATTTTGTTTTCTATCTCAGTAACTCATTCAGAAATAATACAAGCTTAGTATACATAGTGGAATATGCATAAGGATTAGAATTTCCTCTTTTGTATGTTCTTAGGTAACTTATATTTTGCTCTTTTGCTTCTAAGATATGTTATGTAAGATACATAATGCATGAACTCCTTTAGAAACATATTCGCTTTCTTCTTGTGAATACAAAGTTCTGCTTTATGGTCTGTTTTGCCACTAATAATGCATATGAATGGTTATTTAGTATAAAGCTATTTATGGTTCTCATTTTGCATACCTTGCACTGTTAAATACTGGTGGTCATGTTGATTGAATACAATAATATTCATAATTATAATTTAGGTAATATATGACTGCTGCCATAATCAGACAGCTATCCTAATCCTTAAGTGTGAAAATCTATATAATTTTTCCTTCAAATTAAAGCCATTTATATTAAGCAAGGTTATTTTCTGTTCAGAAAATTGAAGACTATTTCATATAGCAAGTAATTCTTCACAGAAAGCTAACAACATTTTTCATAAGTAATTACTATGGTGGACTTTTTGTTTGCACCGTATCTAGCAGTTAACACAATAGGACCTTAATCTTGATGAGGACATAGGCTGTGATAACAATACAAATATTTAATCATGTTAATTAAGTGTAAAACGAGGGAGTCAAGAGTAAACTCGTGTAAGGAGCCTGTTAGATTGACTGAAGCATGACTCAGTTGAAAATATATCAAAGAGCTGTAAAACTGGAAGTTAAGAAATAGAAATATCTATTTGAGGTCAATGTTTTACTTTCAAATACTTAAATTTAAGTAATGTACCTCCAGTATAGTGAGGTATTAAACAGTTACAACTATTTAATATAGTAGGTACCTCATTAAAACAGTCTTAGTTCTGTAATATTTCACAGTAGGGAAGAATGTTGGCAAAATGTGACATCAGAAAGGACTGCTGAGAAACTGAAGGAAAGAGGAAAGAGAATATAATAGGAGTTGAAAAGCAGGCTTTTAACAAGAATATGCAGTCAGTTAATCCACAGAAAAATAAATGTAGTATAAATAAATCTAAAGGTTTCTTAGGAATGTGCAAAGGTTAGAAGTATTAGAGAAAAAGTAATAAATAAAGTAGATCCAATTAATTTTTACCTTCACAGTTCAAAAAATAAGTTTCAATATTTCACAAAGAGGAAAATTTTCACTTTGAGGTTTGCCAAAGGGTGGTAGTGAATGGGAATGTTACAGTTACCCTTGGACAAGGAATACTAAGGCATCTCAAATGGCATATACAGCTATTCTGAGACAAAATAATGAGCCTTTTTTCAATTAAGCTTAGGAAGTTATTTAGCTGAACAGGCACCAGGTGTCTACCGCTGTTTGAGCGGATTCTTTGTGAGGATGCATTGCTTTACTAACGAACAGTACAAATAAGTTGGGTTTCTAAGGGTGCCTGAGATGTTATGGACTATCTCTGTCCAACTGGCCTTTACCTCCCAGTCTAGAGGGACACACAATAGTCATTCATCCTGTCTGACAGCCCTTTGAAGACCTCTCAAATGCCTTAGGATATCTCAAAAGGCTGTCTCCAGGAGCTGTGTGAAGCCATAGATCACCTCTGAATATAAGGGGTGCCTGCGAAAGAACTCACATATACACAGTAAGCCTACACTGAAAGACGATAATTCTGAACTGCATCCCACTTCAGGCACCTAGATACCTACCTTTGAGCTAGATAGTTGTCTCACAGGTCCTTTGCCTAACCATGACAGCACAGCAGCACATGAGATGCCCTAGGCTATCTGGGACAGGCCTGACAGATTGGATGCCAAGTGTGTGGTCTTCTGAAGCGTGATGGAGGGTGATACTTCAATAATCCGTGTGGAGGCCAGGATATCAAACATCTGAACTCCCTTAATAGCTAAGTGAGAAAAATAGGCACTGCTTGAGAGTGATACATCAGATTCTAGTGGAGACATTTGAAATAGTCCAGATGTGCTATCTTCTCCAATAAAACTAAAGCAAGTCAGGAAAACTAAGTCCAACATGAGTATCTACACTGAGAACTTTGGTGAAATGATTCTCAATCCTCTTCGTGGACAATTTATTTTCAGAATGTCCACTTCACTTCCACTCTAGTGGACTAAAAACTGGCTGTGGGACAGCACACAAAGGAAACATTGCAGTGCATCATAATGGCAGAAAGCATTTCATATAGTACAAAACTGAATTACTTGTACGGCTGTTCTTTTAAACCTTCACTGTGGTCTAGAAGAAATGAGTAACACAGGAATAAACTCTGCAAATGTTACTTCATTAGGAGAAACAGCCTATTTCAGGATTTATCTGAAACCTTCTATCTTTGACACTCAAGTGATACGAAATAATTGTCCCTCAGGAGGCAAGCTAGAGGTAAATCATAGCAACTTTTTGCTGTGAAAGCTTGGCTTGTTAAAGCTGCAAAAGAAAAGGTGACAGAAAACCAAATTTTTGACTGGAAAGTTTTTTTTCTCTTTTCATAATAATGTTTCATGCAAATAAGGGTTATCTCTCACAGAGTTTCCAAACCTGCACTGATGAGACTAGTCAGCATTTTAAATTGCATATTGAATCATCTTCCAAGCCAATTATATGTGATGTGGTGATTTTGTTTTCATTTCAGATGACCTGGTCAGAACTAAAGAATAAAATTTCAATCAGTTTTGTTTTCAGACAAATAAATAACTGTGTTAAATTTAAACTACATCAAATATTAATAATTTCAAAAATAATGGTCAGGGCAAAAATATTGAGATTTCTGATTTGAAAAAATGTGTAAACTTGAAGAATACCTACACGAGCATCAGATCTTAGCTTATAGATTGAAACAAATGTTCTAAATATCAGCAAAAAAATCTGAGAAAAGGGCTGTCTTCAGCTAAATGTTAGTAACATTTGGACAGTTTATGTGTACTTACAGATATGTGTGTAAATATATGCGGAAGAAAATATAGTGGAGAATGATATTTTCATTTAAGCAGAAGACTTAAGGTCCTGTATACATTTCTAACAGAAATAATTTCATGTATTGATGTCAGCTTTGTGGCAATAATGGCCTACACAGTGGTGTTTGGGATATTTAAAGCAGTATTTTAATAATATCAGAAGTACTGAAAGATATATCTAATTACTAGTTGATGTTTAGATTGTGAACTTAGGCAAGTCTTATTTTTTTCATTTATATAAGAAATGCTTATTTCATTTCTAAAAATAACCCAAATTTTAAATTAAATTAATTTTAGTCTGATGCTTGATCTCCTAAATCTTTAAATATTTTTTATTTCCTGTTGCCCAGATTAAAAGTATTCCCCAGAAACACAATGTATTGCATAATCCCAGACTATACACATTAGTAATCGTATATAACTGTTTTGTCACTTTTTACAGAAGTAGCACGACTCCACCTATTCTGTGTTCATTCATGCTGAAAAGTATTCATAAACCCCTCCCTATTTCATGAGAGTCAATGTTGCTCATATCCAGGCTCCAAATAAAGATTTCAGATAGTTAATGATTCCATTCAAACAGATAGCAATAAGGCAGATTTAGTGACCTTTACAATTTCCAATTACAAAGCTGCCCATTCTTGCAGTGTTTTCATTTACTTTTCTTATTAATTCTTTGCATCTGTTCATTTGTCAATCAATTAAATCTACAATTGTTTCAGGCAATAAATTAACTGTAATGTCTAATGTCCCCTTGACACATATTTATTTGCTGAGCATAGACTAAACATTTAAACTGGCAGTCAAGATCCCTCATGAGTTTAACTGAAATGCTATTAACAACTCACCTTCTCCATCCTGTTTCCTCTCAATCAAATCCAAACCAGTAGCTACATTTACATTTCTTTAAACTTCTGTTTGAGTTGTAGCCAATGACCAAGACTACTTGAATCAGCACCAAATCTACCCTTAGAAATGTAGCTATCCAGAAATGATCCCAACCTATATAGCTTTTATGTCAGGTTTTTATATATTTAATGTTTGAGACTTATTTTTGTCTGGGAAAGGGAATAAAATGACAACTGAGGATTAATTTTCATCAGTTATGGTACCTGCAATACTAGTCTGATCTTCCTGCTTAGTTGTAGAGTGTTCTCTTTTCTTATGAAACACCAGCTGTGGGTGTGTGTGCATGGATTATTTGCCCTGCGAAATTCTGTGATGGTGTTTAGATCTCACTCCTTGCTAACATTATTTTTTTCTTTTTTTTTATGATTATATCACTGAATTTGGGTTCATTACAGGATCAAAGGTTTGACTAATTATTTGTTGCAATAATCTAAAAGAAATATAATCAAACCTCATATTTCAGAACAGGAGATAACTAACAGCTAAGTTTAGGAAGGAGTATCCCACCTGTTTGTTTAATTGACAAAGGTTATTCTTTGGTTCAGTAATTGAATAACCATGGGGAGTTTAGTAAAAGAGGATAATGGACAACTCTACCTGTATTGCTACATTATTTTGGCATTCAAGAACAGATCTTCAGCTGCTACTTTAATGTCACTCACTTTAGAGAGACTTTGTTACCCTCTAATTCTGAAAGAATATCTGGCCTAAATTTTATGATAATTTGATATCTTAAATTGTTTGTGTTTTTTGATTGTTTCAATAAAGTATAGATAAATATTTCTTATGAAGGGAGATAATAACTTCATTTATAAATATTCTGTGGTTTAAACAAGTTAAGTTTTTTAGTCCATCCAATAGAATTTATGTGACAATGCATTTTCATTTATAATGTTAGTTTTTTGCCTTTTTGTTTACTAGATCATGTAGGTTTTAGATAGATATGAAAATGATGACTTTGATTATCTAAAATGTGGTAATAACTGAGGAAAATCTAAAAAGATAACATTTTTGTTTGTTTGTTTGTTTGTTTGTTTTTATCTCAGTGTTTCTTTCTTAGATATTCTTTTTAATTCTTCTGTGCTTTCTTTGAGTGTTCTTTTACCATGGAACTTTCTTCCACATATGCTATTTTGGCTTTCTTATTTTGACGGTTCTTTTCCAAGTTGTAGCCATTGGAAACATGTTATTTCTGTTGTGTGGATTGGTTTCTGAGTTTCTAAAAGAGAAGTTCAGTGAAAATTGTAGTCTCTCTGACATGTTTGTTTAGTTGTTTGTTTTAAAGTTGTGATGGATTGATAACAAAATGAATTCAGAACAGAATGGGAGTGTGAAAAGGAAATCAACTGGTGGAGTAACTACCTGGCATGCCACTCAGAGAGGCTCCAGGGGGACACCCCCAAAAGGTGATGAACCCCTTGCCCTGTCAGGCAGAGGGAGAAGACCTGAGACAGCCTCTGCCCTGTTGCTGTCAGGCAGAGGTAGGGGACAGAAAAGATGATGAGGGTTGGAAGTTAGTTCCAGTTCGGGGCCATGGGCTACCCCCCTCCCTGCCTGCCTTGCTTCCCCAGGTGCCCCTCCGTAATAGGTTTGAGGCCCTGGATCTTGAAGAGGAGGTAGGTGAGGATGTGGTGCAAGGCCCACCTACATAGAAAGAGGCAGTTGACCACACACCTCAAAACTGCCTCAAATAAGAAAGAAAGAAGGGTAATTGTATTAAGTAATTCCCTTCTGAGTGGGATGGAGGGCCTGATCTGCAGAGTTGACCCTCATTGTAGGGAAGTGTGCAGTCTACCTGGAGCCTGGATCAGGCACATCACCAGGACGCTCCCCAGCCTGGTGCATCCAACGGACTACTACCCACTGCTGATCTTCCAGACAGATGTAGAGGAAGCTGCATCCCTCAGTCTGAGGGGAATGAAAAAAGATTTCAAGGCCTTGGGATGGATAGTAAAAGAGTCTGGGGCTCAAGTGATTTTCTCTTCCCTGCTTCCAGTTTTGGGGGATGATATCAGAGGGAATAGAAAAAATCAGTCTGTATTGGCTACAGGACTGATGCTACAGGCAGGGCTTTGGGTTCTTTGATAACGGCTGGTTTTACAAGACACCAGTCCAAACAGTGATATGTGGGAAAGGTTTATCTCACAGGGGCAAAAGGATGCTGGGACAGGAATTAGCAGGGCTTTAAGCTAGACTCGAAGGGGGATGGGGTTGTAGCTGGGCTTGCATCAGTAGGGCATCAGTCTAGAGTTAATGAAGGCTGGGAGGCCTCCCATACCCCTGGGGTGAAATCAGTGTGCTCAGCTCGCTCTCTGAAATGCCTGTACACCAATGCGCGCAGCATGGGGAATAAGCAGGAGGAGTTAGAAATCTGTGTTAGGGCAGGAGATTATGACCTAGTGGCAATTATGGAGACATGGTGGAACAGCTCACATGACTGGAATGTGGTCATGGATGGCTATGTCCTTTTCAGGAAAGACAGGCCAGCCAGGCATAGTGATGGAGTTGCTCTTTATGTGAGAGAGCAACTACGATGTATTGAGTATTGTCCAGGCATGGATGAGGAGCGGGTTGAGAGTCTGTGGGTGAGAATTAAGGGGGAGGCTGGCAAGGATGATACTATTGTGGGCATCTATTACAGGCCACCAGATCAGGGTGAGGAAGTTGATGAGACAGCTGAGAGCAGCCTCACAATCACAGGCCCTGGTTGTGGTGGGGGATTTTAACTTCCCTGATGTTTGTTGGAAGGACTACTCAGCCAGCCAGCCACAGTCTAGGAGGTTCCTCCAGTGCATTGACAATAACTTTCTGATGTAAAGGGTGGAGGAGCCGACTAGAAGAGGTGCACTGCTGGACCTCATCCTCACTAACAAGAAGGGTCTGCTTGAAGTGATAAAAAGGTCGAGGGCTGCCTTGGTTGCAGTGACCATGAGACGGTGGAGTTCAGCATCTCATGTGGCAGGAGCAGGATAGCAAGCAGAATTGCAACTCTGGATTTCAGCAGGGCAAACTTTGGCCTTTTCAGGCAATTGCTAGGGGAAATCCCATGGGCAAGGCTGCTTGAAGGTAAAGGTGCCCAAGATATTTGGTTAATGTTCAGGGACTGTTTCTACCGGGCACAAGATCAGAGCATCCCAACACGTAGGAAGTCAAGGAAGGGAGCCAAGAGAGCTGCATGATTAAACAAGCAACTGCTGGGTATGCTCAAGTGGAAGAGGAGAGTTTACAGATCATGGAAGGAGGGGCTGGCCACTTGGGGAGAATATAAGGTTGTGGTCAGAGGGTGTAGGGAGGCAACTAGGAAAGCTAAGGCCTCCTTAGAATTAAACCTGGCGAAAGGGGTCAAGGACAACAGGAAGAGCTTTTTCCAATACGTGGCAGATAAAACTACCACCAGAGGCAGTGTAGGCCCACTGATGAGCAAGGTGGATGCCCTGGTGACAGAAGATACAGAGAAGGCAGAGTTACTGAATGCCTTCTTTGTCTACTCTGCTGGAGGCTGTCCTGAGGAGTCCTGTACTGCTGAGGCCCCAGAGGAAGGCAGGAAAATGGAGGAGTTTGCCTCGGTTGATGAGGACTTGGTTAGGGAGCATTTAGGCAATCTGGACATCCATAAATCCATGGGTCCGGATGGGATGCATCCGCAAGTGCTGAGGGAGCTGGCTGAGGTCATTGCTGGACTGCTCTCCATCATCTTTGCCAAGTCTTGGGTAACAGGAGAGGTGCCTGAGGACTGGAGGAAAGCAAATGTCACTCCAGTCTTCTAAAAGGGCAAGGAGGACCTGCGTAACTATGGACCAGTCAGCCTCACTTCCAACCCTACTAAACTGATGGAATGACTTATTCTTGGTGCTATCTCAAGGCATATCAGGGATAACAGGATCATTAGGGTCAGTCAACATGGCTTCACCAGGGGGAAGTCGTGTTTGACCAATCTCATTGACTTTTATGAGGACATAACAAGATGGATGGATGATGGCAGAGCAGTGAATGTGGTCTACCTTGACTTGAGTAAGGCATTTGACACAGTCTCCCACAGCATCCTTACAGCTAAACTGAGGGAGTGCGGTCTGGATGGCCAGGTAGTGAGGCCAATGGTATCCTGAGGTGTATTAGAAGGGGGGTGGTTAGTAGGTCGAGAGAGGTTCTTCTTCCCCTCTACTCTGCCCTGGTGAGGCCATATCTGGAATATTGTGACCAGTTCTGGGCACCTCAGTTCAAGAAGGACAGGGAACTGCTGGAGAGAGTCCAGTGCAGAGCCACAAAGATGATGAAGGGAGTGGAGCATCTCCCGTATGAGGAAAGGTTGAGGGAGCTGGGGCTCTTTAGCTTGGAGAAGAGGAGACTGATGAATGACCTCATTAATGTTTACAGATATATAAAGGGTGAGTGTCACGAGGATGGAGCCAGGCTCTTCTCGGTGACAACCAATGATAGGACAAGGGGTAATGGGTTCAAATTGGAACACAAGAGGTTCCACTTAAATTTGAGAAGAAACTTCTTCTCAGTAACGGTAACAACACTGGGACAGGCTGCCCAAGGGGATTGTGGAGTGTCCTACTCTGGAGACATTCAAAACCTGCCTGGACACCTTCCTATGTAACCTCATGTAGGTGTTCCTGCTCCGGCAGGAGGACTGGACTAGATGATCTTTTGAGATCCCTTCCAATCCCTAACATTCTGTGATTCTGTGATTCTTTCCCCTTCCCTTCTCACCTACACCTCTGCCCCTGCCTATTCTATTCCCTTCCATTCCTGTCCTATTTTTGTGACTCTCAGAATAATTATTTATTCCTAAAATGTGAAGAGAAAGTTAGCATCATGCTGTAGACTCTCTGATATGGTCAAAATAAATCAATACACAGCGTAATTTTACATGAGATACAGATTGTTCTGTACAGGTATTTTCTGTATATAAATCCACATATCCAAATAAAATGTTCTTCAGGTAGTTTACTTTCATTAAGATGATGATGCTTTTCTACATGTTTGTGAATAAACACACTTTTTAAAAGATCAACTATCCCCTAGAGTGATTAGAGTAATTTCCAAATTACCTACATAGCAAGGATTTCGCACATGTTTTGCCTTTCTCTGCAAAGAAAGTGAAGAGTAGTGTTTTCCATTCCTAGGGGTTTTAAAATCTGTGGTTAGCAACTTATTTTGTATTTTACCCTTATGGCGTTGCAACATAGCCAGTTTACACTTCTTTTTTCCCTGTCCAGAGAGTTATTGCTCTGCTTGAGTGAATAGCATATAGTCATATCACTTCATATAATCATTTTACTAAATGGATTTAGTCTGGATGATGTGTGTTTCTCTTCAGGAAGTCCTTCTAGTTCATTTTTTGATGCAACAGAAAGCTGAAATGATGTATCTATTAGGAAATCTATGAATGTTTTAGAAACATATGTATATAAGAGGTTTCAGATCATAAAAGTACAGAAATGTGTAGTCAGGTGTCACAGATGCCTCTTTCTCTGTTATCATAGTGTGCCAGGAAATTATTTCTGAATCACTTTTGATCAAATTTTTACCAGTCAGATTTACTCCGTATCTTATATTAACCAAACTTTACCCCAGCACGGTTGCAATGCTTCAAAATGATATAGCTTCTTTAGCAAGGTTATCCTCCAGTCTTCCACACTTGATAACATTTTTCTGAAACTCAGCTATATTTTCTTCTGTCTTTAATTTACTGATGTGCAGATAACCGAACATTACCTTTGACAGTATCAATATTTAAAACCAAGGAGACAGCTTTATTCCAAGGTTTTGTGGCTACACAAATATTTTAAGCACCCTGAGCAACATGGCTGCTCATAGGATCCCAAACAATTGTGAGAGGCAGCAATCAGAACGTACAGTGACTACAGATGAAGGGTGACATTCTTTTTGCCCAGTATTGTTTTATACTTAATGAGAAAAAAAAACAAACTCTTCATCTTGATTTCGGTGGTCAACTTACCTCATGACAGAGGTCATACTCCATGCCACACACTACTCTTCTGTTACTGAATTTTAGGGACTAGAAAGCTATAAATATGACCCTGTAATAAATCTGTAGCTTTAGTTTCAGCATTGTTATAAAAGGACACTGTCACAGAGCATTCCAGGCACGTTTATTTTTTCCCAGCAGTGTGATTGAAAAGGATCACAATATATGTACCTACTGGGATTAACATTAGTGAAACAGATTTCCTGACATTAAAATTATTCCCTAGCTACTGAGGAATAAGGAAATTAAGGTGACAATCTCTGGAGGAAGGTTTTGAGAAATAAATTGGAAAACAAATTCATTGTTTGCAGCAAACAGGCATCTGTACTTTAGCTGCTAGCATTTTACTTTTTCCTCAACGTGGAAGTGAAATACTTTACAATGACTTTTTTTTTCCCTCTGATTCCTTTTAGGAAGATAATTTTCAGGTTGATAAGGAAAATGGGCTTTGGCAATGTCAATGCTAGACTGATAATAGTACTTTTTAAAAAGAAAAATGATAGAAAATTAAAAGAGAAAAGCTCAGAATACAGAATTTATTCCCTTAAACTCCTGTCGTTGTTTCTTTTTTTCTTGCTTAAGAAACAAAACACATAAGGAAATAGCAAATAAAAATTGTGGCTTCCACAGCATAGAAACAGATGTCTAATATCTGAGGGGTTTTTTGATGACCTCATATTCCTTAATCTGCATGAAAACTCAGTTTCTTAAGAGTTTTCAAAATACACCTCCAGAAGGACTTTCCATTTACTTTTATTTTGAACCATTAAGATAATAATGAAAAAACCTGTTTTTCTATTTAAAACCAAACCAAAACACAGAGCAAAACAACACAAATTATACAACTCAGTCCGGAACACCAAGGATTGCTAGCTCTTATCCATTCTGATATTTTACTCAGACTATGAGTTTCAGGGGACCTATGCATTTTACTTTTGCCCTGTTGCACAGACATATCAAAACATAATCACTGGAGAGAAAAAAAAAAAAAAAAAAAAGGAATACAGATTTGCACATATTGCAACCAGTCAGAAAATTAGTTCAGTGCTCAGATTCTAAATTGAAATCTGCCAATGAGAAGCTTTTTTACCTGCAGACACAACGCCAGGACTAATTTGGTCAAGGATCTTCCTAATTTTCTTTTTGTTTCCGGTCATTTTCGAGCTGGTCTTATCTTTCAGAGTTATAGTTGTGCTCAAAGTTTCATATCAGTTCAAAGTAGAAACAGGAACTATTACTTTTACCAGATAGGGTGATTCAAAATGCCAGTAGATGGTTTAGATAAGAGAACTCATGAGGTCTTCCTAGTGCCTGGGACTGGATTCCTTCTCTAATTACATCCCAGTTATATCCTGAAGAGATATGCAAGCAAGTATAAACTCCCTTCTTTTCTCAGTAGGTATCCTGTATAGAAAATATATGTGAATATCCACCTCAGACAGAAGCTCTACTTTGTTCCAAACAGGGTGAACTTCAGATGGTAGGTATAAATACTTTATTTTTGGCCATTGGTACACTCTGAAAAGAAATCACCTTGCTGGTTCTAACAGATTTTCTGCAGCTGATTCAGAAGATAGCACTGCATCTCATTCACTAAATTGCTTGTCCTATCATTTTTTAGACTTGATTAGTAATTTGCAGTGCTCGGTACTTACTATCTCAGCAGTATTTTCCAATTTGTCATTTTTACAGACAATCTTTGATTTATTATCTAGTATAAAATATCTTCACGTGTCGTGCTCATCATCTACTCTGATATGCACAAGGTGACAGTGAAAGTCAGTACAACTCACTTCCTGAGTATTTACTATGTAATTTCCCCTTCCACCTAATATTTAAGCTTTCTATGCAATATAGTATTCTTGATATTTAATATTTCCGTGCAAAATAATGTAATAATTGGTGCATTTCACAAGTAGCTACATGTCCTGCTGTAAAATATTGGTATTGTGTACATTTTAGTACAGTCAACGTGAAAATAAGTCCATATTTACATCAATGAATATAGAGTAAAACCTTGTCACTGGGTTGAAAATCTTTCTTGTTTTGTAAATAAGTGGTATCAGAATCATTATACATACTCTAGAGTCAAGATTGGCCTTTATATAAATACCTGTATATTTGCATGGAAGATATAGACTGGTTAGGTATGCAGGTTTTGTATGTATGTGTGCCATTAGACAATATGTTTATTTTTGACAAATTTTTCACAAAGATTTCAAAGATTTGCACAATATGAGTATGAGACTAAAAGTGAATTACTGGAAGCTGTGAGCAGAGAACTGTTTCATATCTGCCTTGTGTCCTCTGAGTTTTTCCTGGGCACCCACAGTGGGTCACTGGCACAGGAAAGATACTGGGCTAGACAAATTGAGTGAGATTTTATCATATGAGATAATAATTAAACCATTTATAGAAAACAGCCCAACAACACGTTACTTTTGCCCAAGGCAAGTATAGAAGTTTTCCAGATGAGTTTTCCTGAAACTTTTATTCTGTGTCTCTCCTTTTGTGAAGTCAGAAGAGAAAGCTGCATAAGAACAACAAAACAATTTGGAAATTTGAGGAGGGATGGGTAGACAAAATAAAATTAATACATTTAATATCTGTAAAGTTAAAAAAAAAAATGTCATAGAGTGGAAGGATCACACTACTTAGCTTTGTTTAGTGGAAGAAACAAGGAAATAGTTTTTTTTCAGAAAGAGACAAAAAGCCCTTGTGTACGTTTAATGTCAAGTTCTACATACAAGGCTGAAGAGAAAGTGTGATTTCAATTAAAGCAGAACTCCTGGTGTGCTTCAGCAATCTCTACAAACCTATCTATCATGCATAGTTTTTGTCAAGCTTTCACTTGTCTAGTTTTGATTGAGTTTTGACTGATTTATATACCTCTGCTTAAGGCTACCCTCTCTATCACGTTTCATGAACTGATGTGATGCTTTTATTCAGAGACAGAATAAATACACTCTCTCTCTCTTGTATGTTATTAGCATATTCTGGAAATATAATAAATGACATAACTATAGAACAGCGTGAACCTTTTTCACAAAATGTAAATTATGAATCTCTATCCATTGGACTAATCACAATGCATTAAACATCTTTCCTGATAAGCAGAAAAATTGCAGAGTGATATTCAAATAGATATGATTAACAGAATACCGAAAACTGGGGGGAGAAAAAAATATTTCTAAAGAGGCACTAATCACAGGGTTTTAAAAGAAATAATTTTCAGAGAGGATTAATTGCACCATAAAGTACACTTTCCTGATCATCAAAATAATTGTTTGTTAATGTGTGATCTGTTATTATCCTAAATAACAGGGTGTGAAAGCTATCAGGAAAGAGATGGTATATTTTATGATACTTCTGGATATAAACAGTATATAAACCACATTTTGGAGATGAAATCTTAGTAAATAAAAATGTTTTGCACAATTGTTACTGTATGTAGCTATTAAATTTGCCTTAGAGCCTGATTCTTTGAAAGTTCATTCAGGTAGTTGGAAGATTTTGTTCAGTCTCACTCTTTTAAGGAAGTATCATCCTTTGTATTTGCACTGTTTGAATTATTTTTCAATTAATTTGATGAGAGCACTGTTTAGTTATTTCACTATTAATACAAATTACACTGATACAAATTATAGCATTAAATGTTTATGATTCAGAGGCAGAAGGAACTTTTTTCATGTGTCAGTCTTAGAAAGCAGGAGACAAGTGACCCAGCATCACCCGCACTGACATATCCAGCCCCTCAGAAGCTCATAAAATGAATGTTTATGGCTCTTTCTGCAAGAATGCATCATTTTCCTCTCTAAGCTGTTAGAAGATCTCATGGTGTAGCTCTCATTGAGACTTCCCCCAGCAAAATTTGTCTGCGTATAAGTATGACCCCTGAGAACAATGTAGTATTACTTTCTTGAAGATTGCAATTTCCAATGATATTTGATGCTCAGAGATAGCTGGAAAAGCAGTAGTACAGACTCAGAAACAAGCTTGCTTGAAAGAAAAGGTATAAGTTTTTTAGTTTTTCTTTCAAGTCACATACAAAATTTGAACAGTAGATTAGTGTGAAAATTTACCAAGCAAACAATATGTAAAAATTTTTATCCTCAATGACCTCTAGAAATTACAGAAGAAATATGGGAATGGAATCTGATTATGGTGTTACATTTAGAGCGTAGAAGTTTTTACGTACTTTATTTTGTGTAATCAGTGAATTAAATGCACAAGCAAGTACTGGAATTCAGGAACTTCACTCCAGGATAAGTCTCTAACTTTTTCTTTCCAGCATAATGGACATGTCTATATCAGTATTTTAGTTTAGATTTGGAGTGAGCTTTAGAAGTGAATTCCATTATTTTCTCTGGTTTCTGGAAATCACCTCTGAAAAATCTCAGCCTGTACAGTAAATTATTTTCCCATTGAATTAAAAGCAATAGTGTGCTACCACGGCTTACAGTCTACAGGACCAAAGTAGAATTAGTCAGAAATAACCCTCCCTTCCCCACCACCACATCCTTCCTCAGATATGTGTATAATGGGGAAATTGTGTTCTCAGCCTCAAAGCAGTTGGATCCACAGACTCTTTCTAGGCCACATCAATTGCTAATGGAGCCAGCAGCACAGCTACTGCATGAAAAATGGAACACTGCTTATTGTTTCATTTGTAGACTGTTCTCTGTGAAAACAAAAGATAGATGAGGATTTGAACATGCTTTGACAGAGGAGGGCCTAAACCTGGGCTTACTGCTTCTCAAGTACTCCTTTACCATCAGCCTAATCTCACCAGGAATACAGTAACTTTTGAGGGGACACAGAGATAGAAAGCAGAGAGGGAACTGCATGCACAGAGAGCACCCTAAATACTCCAGAAGTGTTGTGCGCCTTTAAAATTAGGTTCTATCAGACTATAAGCTAAGTCAAGATATTTTCTGTATGAAGCTGGGAGTGAATTAGAGTAGACACAGAGTTGAAAGTGAGTCTTCTCTACTCTGCTGTCATCAGCCTACTGCTGATGATTGAAAAGAACATCCTTTAGCCCAGGCTCCTTCCTAGTCCAACATGTTTTCAATAGCTGTATAAATTGTGATTAATTTGACACAGTCCTTTCCAGATTCCTAAGAACAGTTTTTCTTAGTGTCAAGATATGTAGATCTATTTATGTTCCTTGAGCTTCTCAGAAGTCCCTTAGCCCCTGTGGTCATGTGGTCTCCCAGATCACCACCACCCACTCATACCTGTGTGTACTCTGCCTGTGTGACTCAGAGACCTGCACAGCAAGTGCCAGGAAAAGGCAAACAAATTGTCTTCCCCTCTGCACCAATAAGAAAAGAAAAGTGTAAAGAAAGGTAAACAAAAAAGTGTAAAGAACAGTAAAGAAAAATGTCATGCATTAACATGTGCAAAAGCAAGTCTATCTGCTGCCACACATCCCACATCTCTACTAACACTTTCAAGAAAGGGCTTCTCAAAATGAAACCACATTTTGACTTCGACTTTTCTGCAAGGACTGGTCTCCTGTAAGAGGCAGATTTTCTTCTGTCTTCTTGATTGATCTTCGCTGATCTTAGGGAAATGACAATAATTAATGAACCTTGAATTCAGATAAAGTTATGCCTGAAGTCATTACACCTATATATACGATCAATGTTAGGGTTGCAATTTGGACTATTATCCCCCTATTGTCAGGTGAAAACCGTACTGTGTTTTAAAAATCTATGTTCTTCTCTGAATGCCATCCTTCATGTAAACAGGTAGCATAGGCTAACAGTTTCCCTAAAATGCAAATCTTAAGCAGTCAAATGCACTTGCAAACCATTTCAGTTTTGAACTAACAGTAATTAGTAGAGGTCAAAAAAAAAAAAAAAGGAACAACTGTCCAGAAAACACCCTGTTTTTTAAAGTTGTGCTGAATGCGGCACACTCTTTGATCTGTTGCACATCCATATTTATGGCTCTTAATATGGCAGTTTTTGCTGTTTGAGGTTACAATCCAAAGCTCATGAAAGTTCAGTGAATTTTGAGTCAGACTTATTTACGCACAGTTGTAGGAATCTCAAGAGCCATTATCTTAGTATTTAGTGTTTCAGCTGTATCTCTGACCTAACTGACATATCAGAGTCAAATTCCAGTTTGTGCTCTGAATCAGATGGTTAGGAAATTCAAATATGTGTTTTCCTTTTCCTCAGTTTCTATCTTCTTTGCAACATCAGCTATTTTCTTTCAAATGTATTTTAACAATTATCTGAATTTGCCATGTAGAAATATCATGGCACTGCAGGCTACATTTCTAGAGCATGGTTTCAAGAAAAGCTGCAGGTGTAACATTAAAGTTAGATCCTGTGGATAAATGTATGTAGCCTCATGGAGGTCTACAGCTTCCTTACAAGGGGAGGAGGAAGGGTAGGCACCAAACTCTTTTCTCTGGTGACCAATGACAGAACCCGAGGGAATGGAAGGAAGATGTACCAGGGAGATTTAGGTTGGACATTAGGAAAAAGTTCTTCACCCAGAGGGTGGTGGAGCACTGGAACAGGCTCCCCATGGAGGTGTTACAGCCCCAAGCCTGACAGTGTTCAAGAAGAGACTGGACAACACCCTCAGACACATGGTGTGAACTGTGGGGTTGTCACATGCAGGGACAGAAATTGGACTTGGTGATCCTTGTGGGTTCCTTCCAACTCAGGACGTTCTGTGATTCTATGTAACCAGCAACTCTTCTGTTAAATATCGCAGTATAATATCTGTCTCATTTCTGTGATAAACAGTAGAACTTTTAATTGTAAGAAAACCCTGTCTTTCATGAATTTGCAATCTGGAGTTCGGTAGTCCATGGATAGTTACATCTGCTTTTACATGCAGAGTATTTAATGATATAAATCTACAGAAAAATAACTCAAAATATGTGGGATAACCCTCCAACTAAACTTTTAACAATGTGCTTCTATCCATCTTTTCTGCCTTCTGAAATTAAATAATGTATTTGGGTTTGTTTTAATTCTGCTTTTCTGAAACAGGCTACTAGGCCCTACAGACTTGCCTTTTCTAATTTCAGAGTTTATTCCTCCTTTCAGGGTTATTGTTTATATTAAGGAAATGTACAATAAAGAAAGTAATTTTGATGACCTTATGTATCAGAAAAATCATGTTGTTTTTTTTTTTTCATTTGATACATGAGTTTATTTTAAAATAAAGCTTAAAGATACTTCATGCTCTGAACTGTAAGGAACTTCAGTAACTTCAGTAACTAAATTTGTAGCTTCACAGTGTCATACATTTTTCTACTTTCCAAAGAGCATGTACTGCATATAAAATAAGAGAGATGTAGTGCGACTGATCTATTTTTAATATTACTGTTATAATATAATCTCTTGCAATCAATTGCCTCAAGAGATTATAAGTAGAAATAAGCTGGAAGTGATCTGTCTGCTGAATATATTTAGATCTGCTAAGGTAGTAGGTTGATATATTGATAAAGACATATTTAGGGTGGTTGTTTTCCAATTTTTAAATACTTTTTGCTAGTTTCCAACTGCAGTTGAGTTCAGAAAGTAGAGCTGTTCTACCAGAATTATTTGTTTTGTTATGGAAAGCATTAAGCGGGATTTCCAGACATATATTGGGCTAAGAAGATCAAGCATCATACCTTTTGACCAGTCAGAAGAATTCTCAAGATGAGTTAATGGAACCAAGGTTGAACATTATAAGCTTAAACTGCTGCTACTTTCCTTTTCTGCAGTAAGAAGAAGACAATGATATCTCATGTCTTCAAAATCCAAGCTTTTGAATCATGAGTAGAATATTGAAAACAAGAATCTGTTACACTTTCCCAAGAGAGAGGCATTTCATTATAATACATTACTTTGTATTGGTCTGATTTCTGATCTTGTGTTTTCAAGCCATAGGTAAAATTATTCCCTTGTTTTAAGCATTCCTTTGAGAACCACCCTTCGCATTTTGAGGAGTTCACTAAGAATTTTCTGGGAACACATTTCTGAAAGTGGGTAATGACATTAAATGAAGTAAAAATATTAAAAAACTAAATGCCGGGGCATGTGGAAGGGCTTGCTAAACCATGAGCCATAGACCATAGGGCATCTGTAAAAAACCATATTCATTATCTGGATGACTGATTTCACACTGTTTAGTCTTCTGTTGTGCTTGTTAGCATCTACTTGCATTGCCTTTTGGATAATCAAATTCATTTTACATGATACTGGAAGACTGTAGTGAAACTGGCTAATCTATACCAGAGCAACCTTTTCTTGCAGTGCTGAGATTGAGAATTGGTCATGTTCTGTATTTAATATAATTACAGAAGCTGTACTTAGAAAATATTTAATGTCTCTATGAATTAATAATAAATGATCTCTGATTTTTCATATTCAGAGGGTTTATGTACTGTAGACATGATAAATTTTATTAGAATGACAACACTGCGCTCTATTACATCTTTTTTTTTATGACGAAGCAAGATTGAAACCTTCTCTACCGCAATTATTTTATTTTTTTGAAAGCAAGCAGTTGATCAAGTACCATACATGCCTGGAATAAGAAACGCACATTCTGAAGATAACATTTACAATCATATTGTTACATGTATGTGGAAGCCTGGAAAAAAGAACCACAGCTGAAAAAGGGTCACTAGATGGGCAAGTAAAGCTGAACTCAGTTAAATGTAATTCATACACTTACCTAGAGGACTCAAATTCACATGGAACTCTCTTAAACAATTAATGAGAGAGATTTACAGTGGGTGCTTTTATTGGCATGGGAAACAGTCTAAACACTTGAAAAACTTATGAACAAACAAACACAACAACAAAAACACCCAAACCCCCCACAATAAACACTACCCAAAGTCATGATAGCTCTCCATTCTTAATTTTTCAGTTTCTCGTATTGTACTTGTCAGAGAATCAGAACGTTTGATCAAAACAGAATATGATGTAATAGCAGTCATGGAAGTTAAGCTGAGGCTTAGAAAAACACGTAATTTTCTAAACTAGAAACTATAGACTCCTTAAGAATTCTAAAAATCAGACATATCTGTTTCAGATTTTAGCCTACACAGTTTGTTTCATGCCCATATAATAAAGCGAGTAATCTTGCTATCACTATCGTTCTTATAAATGGTCTTTCATGCTTAGTGAAAAGCATTAGTTGCCTGCTCAGCCACTCTGATCTTCTCTTTTGCTTGATATTATCATTTACTTTTATCCTGGAATTGTCAAGTAAGTCACTGTTTTTCTGTAAAACTGCCTTTTTTTTTTTTTTTTTTTTTTTTTTTTAATAAAGGCAAAGGCATTCTTGGAATAATATTGCTACTTTATTACCATACTCTAAATCATCCTACTATGATGACATTAACAGTGGTTTCAAAAACCTATCTGTCCTAGTTTGTGTTTATCTGTATTCCCATCATTGTTGAAAATAAGCTTTCAAAATTGAAGAGACACAACTATAAAAATAACAAAGCAACACTTCTGAATACTATATCCAAAGTCTAAGAAGCAATTGTTAAGGTCTTGACACTCTGTTACATGGGGTGAACTAAAACTTTTAATATGAAAAACAATAAGGAGTAAGATTACTATAGGAATAAGATTACTTGGCAGTTGAGGAGTGACAGAATCTTAGTTCACAAAACCTAGCTGAAGCATTTTCTTGCATCTTCTCAAGAAAACCTGACAGTGTTTCCAACATCAAATGTAAAATAGGAATCTAACGGATTCTACTTTTTTAAGTTTTTCTCTATAAACTTCAGTAGTAGAACCTAAACATAAAAAAGTCAGATGAACTACAAGTAAATTTCGTTGCTTCAGTAAAATACCCTAATTGTAAGTAGATATGCAATAAATAAGAAGTTGTCAAGACTGCTCCGATCCTCAGTTTAAATTTCTTTCTAGTCAAAACATTGGAATAAATCTTCTTAAATAATATGGTATAAATTATGTGGGGTGTGTGTATGTGTATAAATCGAAGGCTTCAGGTAAATGAGAACTCCCATGAAGCTTTGTTTCATAGGAAGGAAATATAGATGAATGTTGAATTTACTTGTGTCATGTCGTATAGTTATGCTTAAGATCACTTCAACAAACTCAAATGAAATATTTAATTATATTTAGAAGTATAATTTCAGTCTAAAATAATGAAATAAGTTTTGACATTTATACAGATTTTTTTTCTTAAAAACATAATGCTTAATATTTGAGTTCTGAGTGTAGTTGAAAACAGATTTGGAAATATTGAAATCAGAATGAAATGTTAATTTTTAATAATTTTTGTTCTACTTGAGAGGATTTTAGTCACATAAAAATGAAAATGAGCACTTGCAGACTGACATAATAAATTGTATGAATAAGAAGAATATCGTATTTACTTTATAATGTATTCTTCCCCCCTGTTCTGCATACCTCTGGGAGTAACAAGCATCTGTTTTCCCTAGATTCTATGTGTGGTTGAAGAATGTCCTCAGTCACCTTGATTTATGCAAATCTTATCATGTTTACATGCTTGCAGAATACAGCAGTATTCTTCCTTAAAATATCGCATCTTTTAACTCTAAAAATAAAAGGATACCATTGCTTCTGTAAGCAAACTCTTGTATTTATATTGGTAATGGAAATAGTTTTGAAAGGAATCATTGCATTTTATTATAATTTAATCATATTGTTACAGTAATACAGAAAGTGCTTTGTGGTCTTAAATAACTTTTTAAGTGTCAACATCTATGTGCTTTTATACTGATACATTTGCAAACAATGTATATAGTGGTTTGAAATATATTTGTTTCAATGAAGGGAAATAGAATTGTATCAGGTATGGAAGAGACAAAGTTTATGATCTTAATTCTATCGCCAGAAGACATGGTTCACTTAAGGCCATGCTGGAGGAGAGAAGATGGTGTTGGAGCATCTCACTGTTAAGAAAAAGTAATTTCCTAGCTGGTAGGCCACCTAATTCCAATTTTGGGACCAACTGTAGATTTACTCTGTGCATGGCATCTTAGGTAGTGTCTAATAAGAGCTCTTATTCTGGTGATTCTATACCACTTCATTTCCTTGGAATATCTACATTTCCAGTCCAAACTGTAGGATGCAGAGGAGAAAAAAAATACCAAAACACACACACACAACTAAAAAACCCCACAAAAACCAAAACCAACCAACCAAACAAAACCATAATCACATTCATAAATTGTTTCTTTATTTATGTCCTCTTGTTGCTAAAGATGAAGTTATTCCTCTGATTTAAGAATTGCTCTAAAGCTAACTAACAGTGAAGGTTTTTACCAGTGTTCCCTGGTGAAAGCTCACCAGAGAGGAGACCTTCAGGGGAAGTCTGTGCTGAGGAGACAGGTAGGTCTGGAGTTGCTCCAGGAAGGGTTTTACATGTTGAGGGATTAAGGTTATGTGAAGAAAAAAAACACTGATACAACTTACCTGTTTAGCAACATCAAGAATAATGAGCCTAAGTGGCCTGATATAGTAGTATTTCTTCCCCACACACACTATGAGAGGCTGTTCTAATAATTAACACTGTCTTACTATCATTTAAACACGCCTAGTAGCAAAGTTGAACAATTGTATGAATGTAATTTTCTGCATTACATTAGCTTTCTGTGAACAGCATGGATTGTTCGTGTATTTTTTTCATTTTCAGTTACTAACATTGATCTTGAACCATCATTTTGTTCTAACACGGGTAGACCAAGATTAAAATCTAGGGATCTGTGTCACATTTCTTCCTTCTCATCTGTTAGATTAATTTACTAAGACCAGAATAATTACAGATGAAAGATATCATAAGATATCAAAGATTAGGAATGTGCCAGTTTATTGCAAATTTTTCTTCTCACAAACTCTTTTAACATGACATAAATAATGTGATATAATCCTGATAACTCATTCTGGGGGTTTGTTGTGTTATTTTTGTTTTGTTTTGATTTATTTTGTTAGTGGATGATCAGAAGAAGCGTTCATGTAAACACTTCAGCAGTGAAATCATAGAGTAACCTTTCATGCTTCCTGTATCTTAACTTGTTCAGTCTTTTTGGCTGTATCAGTGGACCTAGCATGAGTCTGTATTTTCGAAGGTGCTGAAAACACAAATGGTCCCTTAGCTCTTAATGGATTACCTGCACTGTATTTCCAAAAGGTGGTCAAGATGCAGGAGTTTCAGTCTGACCTCTACAAAATGAAGTATCTCAAAATCACTGCAATCCTCAAAACTTTGTCTTAAACTTCTCCAGTCAGCCAACATGACGTTATTTTTGCAGGTATTATTTTCTACATCTCTGTCATTTTGCCTTATGTTTTTTTCATCAAGACCAATTTGTTCCAGTTGTCTGATTTCTTTCAACACAGCAAATCTAACAAAAGCAAAAAAAAAAAAAAAAAAGAAAAAGGAAAAAGAAAATACACACTATTAAAACACGAAATAGGCAACTGCCTTCTGTGGTTCTTCAGGTCACTTATGTTTCCTACATATTTCATTTGCATACCACTTCAATAAGAAAAGAAAGATAAAGATTTGAAGTTTATATTTTCTTCTACCTATATGCTACCACACAAGGTGTTTGGTCCTGATCTTATAATGAACTTGTAGAATTATTTTGAATAGTTTCTTTCTGATTGTATGTGTTAAGTGGATTAGACAAGAACATAAATGTATTTATTTTGTTGATGTTCTGTGTTAGCCAATGACGATTAGCTTTGGAAGCAGCTGTAATGATATGAAAAGTAAAATACATTGACTTTTATAGGTCAGAAAATGCTGAAACACAGCTTTACATATAGGAAGCATCAGAAATCTTTCCTCACACCTTTTCAAGCAAGAAGGTAAAGAAATATTGTGATACACCTTTTCATTTTTCTAGATAAGATGGTGAAGTTATATATTGAATCATTGTTAGAACAGAGTTTAGATTACTGGTTGACACTTTGGATTTTTAGAGTTGAGATAATTCTGCTTTACATTTTCAAGTTTTCTTGAATAATGGAATTCTTACTTATTATTGGTTAGCCACAAGTGAAGATGATGTTTTATATTACTGTTTCCCATCTTCTAGCATGTTTTTTAAATTTAAACATTTAATTCCTCTTTCTATTAATATCTTAAGTATCATCTTAAGGTGGGTCTACTACTTGTGTTGTCATGGTTATTTTTTTCCATTGATCATAGAATATGGAACTGAGTTTTTCAGCATAATCAGAACAGTCAAATCAACAGCATCTTCTCCATATGTTTTCTTTCGACATGATCTTGAAAGAACTGTAGTTATCACACAGAGCTTTATGCTTTTTTTTTATCCTAAGCAAAAATATTAAATGAAAGCTATCTCACAACCTCTAAATTACTAACTTCATAATTTCCTTTCTTCCTGAGTATTTCTCTTATTGGTCTCTGGAAAGGTTTTTCATTCTCCTTAATAATTTACTGTTGCTTTCAGCAAGGTGATTTCCTTTTTTCCAACTTTTCTAAACTAATTTCCAGAAGATTTCCATTCTGTGCTAGGGAAGGAAATCTGGAGGTACTGGGATATCAGCTGAATGTTTTCCCCACCTTGCCTGCATTTCACAACACTGTTCTGAGCTACTTCAAAAAGAAAACCTTACCAGAGCCTGCTGCTAGAGCACCACATGAGCAGGAGTCTTAAGGGACAGCCCTTCTTCTCTCTGACATTTAGAGGCTGTACAACACCTGGCACTTATTGCTATAAGTATATGAGAAATTCTGTGGCTTACCACTAACAGTACTAGTCTTCTCTGGAGCCATCTGATCACAGGGATCAGACCTTGTCTGAATAACAAAAAAAAAGCGTGTGAAGAGCAGTTGTTTTATGTGTTATTTTTTTCTTTTCTATTTGCTGGTATTCATTAGAGCAGGAAGTAATACAATCATTGAATTACATCCTACTGTATATTTATGTTACAATATAACCTTTGCATTTGGAACATTAAGAATGGAGAAGGGGAGAAATGCAACTTCCTAGGTCTACAATAGCAGCAGAAGTAATTTAAATAATTCATTAAAATACAAATTTAAGGCAGTTATTCTTTAAAATATTTGTCTGTAGCTTGAGTTGGACTCAGTTTTGTGCAATTGTATAGTTATTTACTCTCACCTGTCAAAATACCCTTTTTCTTCATATTAATATTTCAAAGAAGTGCAACCTATTCCTGTGTTTAAAATGAAACATGCTCTTAAACATTTTGCTAGGCTGTGGTCAAATTAGTCAGCATGTTGCATTATTGAACACACATTAATCGAAAGTTTTTCACTGTCAAACTGACATCTGATGGTATAAAGAAAACACTTTGATGTGACTTTACATTAGGTCTAAAAAACAAATGCACAGAAATTAAAGAAATGAAATGGTGCTTACCTCTTCTGAAGTATCATTTACAGAAAAACTAGAAGTTTAGAAATAAAATGTTGATGAAAATAAATATTACCTCTGCTTCTTATTTTTAAAATTTTGGAGCACATAAAACCCAAATTAAAATGTAAGGAGGTATTCTTTATATGGAAAAAATAATTAAATTCGCTGATGTGTTGTTCATCTGAATGTGAGGCCTTATCATCTCATGATCCTTTTCTAACACATCAATACATTTCAAATAAAATATACATTTAACTCTTTAAACCTTATTAAAATTGCTAACAAGACATGAATCAATCAAGACATATCTTTGATGGACTTCAGTAGAAGCTTCCACTCAGAAATGAACTTTTGAAAACTAAGGTAATGGTAGAGTAGAAGCTGATCTTTAGCCTCTTCATTAGCATTTTTTCCTTTTTTCTAAGAAAATTCAAGAAAGGATAGAACAATGGGAATGACAGGGCCTTCAAAACAGTATAAAAATGCAAACATTGATTTTATTCAGATGAGGCCATTTGCATGCAAACTGGTCAGACTGCAGGCTTATCTAATTATTCTCTCAAGTCTGTGACTTGTCTCACTTTTACAAGTGCCATTAAATTTAGTAAGATAACTGCCTTCATTGTATATTAAACATGTGTGACCACTACATGGTTTCCACATGATGGTGAGTTGTTAACAAATATTTATCTTGTTATGTTCTAACACATTCTTCTTAATTTGCTCTTCTTGAAATAGGATATGTGACAACAAGTCATCGTCTGGAATTTTTTTAAAATTTCTTCTTAATATTTTCCTTCCTTCCTTTTCAGTATACTTCTTCAAATTGGACATTTAATTAACTATTAGTGTAGTCCTGTTTATCAGTAATATTTAATTGACAAATATTTTAAATAAAAATATTGTTTCATTCACACAAATTATATGCAGTTTTTACAGTAAGTCATCCTGCTTTTCAATAAATGAGATGCAGATTTTTTTTTACATCTCCCCATGTCAAAGTCATCTGGTCTTGCACAAGTTTCTTGTCTCGTTACCAGATGCAGATACCTTGTAGTTGACCTTTAAATTTTGACTTTGGAATCACTCACCAGACCAGAGATTCAAGACTTTCTGGTGACTAAGAGATGAAGGGAAAATCTGGACACTCAGAGGAAATCAAAGCTCTATCAGCTTTCCCATGCAGTCATGTCACGAATAGTGAAACAAAATATAACAGAATTTAAGAACAGAGGAGCCATACAGTCATGATATACAAGGTTTTCAGTTTCTCAAAACACTCTCAAGCCCTGTTGAGTCTGACGAAGACAGAAGGTAAAGGGGAAAGGTAGCAAAATAAAAGTGAAAAGAAAAACTAACTAAAAAGTATCTTGAAAATCCATGAGGCCATGATTTCCTCAGGCTGTCCATTGGGCTTGCTACAGGAATTTCCCTGTGAAATTGGACACAGCCGTCAAGGCAGAGTGTGTATCAGTAAAAAATGGAGTGGGAAGGGTGTGCACATGCTGAAGGCACATGCCCTCAAGTCCTAGGCAGCACTGAGCTTCGTTGATTGCTGGCAGTGGGTGGGGTGTAAAAAGAAAGAAAACACATACAGGTCATTTCATTTGTGGCAATGATTTACTCAGAGCTCTGGATGAACCAGGATGGAAATGAGACATCTTTCCCTATCCCTTCATAAATAGTAGCTGGGGCAGATTTGTGCTAGCTTTCTCTTGCAGGTGACAGCTCGGGCTCTTTATCAGGGCTGGCACAATACAGAGGTAGTTGTTTATTGAATCTCTATAGTCAAACTGAGTCCTCCATGCTGAGGGCAACAATGCTTAAATACCTAGACACATTTACCCTTTCAGGTAGAATAAGGCAACATCTTCCAAGGAAGGAACATTTTTTGTTTCTACTGCAGTTTGGAAGTACCTAACTGTTGGATACCAATGGCTAAGAACTGAGTGTGGAGTTGCTGACCAATGTGGTAGAGAAGTTTAATATTACGCTCCTTTTCTGTGCTAAAACATTTCCGTTGTTTCATATATCATCATGTAAGTACTGCTTGCTAGGAATGTCCAAGTGAAGTGGTTAATTTTTCTGAGATTCTTATGAGATACTTGAGATTGTTTAATGAGCATAAGATAATGTAACCTAACTTGCGTTATGCCTATTAATGCCTTAGATGCTGCCATTAACTAAATGTTAAAAGTTTGAAAAGTTCAAAAGTAAATCAAGATGATTTTTCAGACTTATTTCTACAGAGGAAATCAAGATATAAATGATAGTAAGGGAAGTAAAACAATAAGAGAGGTCCCAGTCATCATTTATATAAGGAAGCAGATTTATTGGAGTCAGGTACATAGTAGCAGATATTTGGACAGACTTTCAGATACACAAAGATTATATATAAAACGAGAGAGATCTTTATCTCAAGAGGATTAGCTAGTCAATTTTTTATTATCATTAAAATACTTTCTGCTAACAGTTTTCTCTGGGGAAATGTCCCTGGCATGTTCTAAGTTAATGAGAAAAGAAAGGTGATGCCATGGTTTGAGTGATTTTCTGGGACTTTTCCTGTATGCCTTCAGCTGTCCATTTTCTCACAATTTTTCTATGTGAATTTGTATAGCTTCCCTGTGCATCAAGTCCCATTTGTAAGAGGATATAGTTACACTTATAAGAGTAAATAAATAAATATACTACCTGTGCAACATATACTAAATGACAGATGTTCCTGATCTGATTGTCTATAAGTAATCATTGGCCTGTAGAAAGATACAATATGATCTCAAAGTAAAACAGTTTATATTTTTTACTGATTTCCTTATGATGATTTTTTTCGACCTTGCAGGTTAGAATGGGAATGGTTTCAACTACATTGCCAATTTTGCTAATAAACTCACATGTTAATAAGATATTGCTTGAAATGATGTTATTAGGAACTGATGGAAGTATATTCTTTCATTAGACTTTTATTCATTATACACTGCTGTATTTTACTTGTTAATAAAATAAGAAAATCCATTTCTAGAGGATAAAATGTAATGCTAATTTTTCATCATAATGCGTTAAATTCATATTAACTCAAATAAAAATATAAGTGAAAATGGTTACATAAATGTAATGCTAATTTCTGATTGTAATGAATATCTGAAATGCTAAAAATCACTAATGACATAAAATGCAGTAGTCTGATATAACAGTTTTAAGATCTTCCCCTCAAGTTTATTATCTGTGGTTATATCATCAAATGGCACTCTATATCAGCTTTTAATGAGTAATTTTACTAAAAATGCAATATCTTTCTTAGGTGGTTTCTCCTTCGTTCTGCTAGATCTGTGTTCTAAATTCCCCTTGGAGACCAAATTCAAAGAATTCCTTAAACTTACCCTACATAGAGATATATAGCTTTTTTGCATTTATGAATGTACATAGGTCTTTAGAGAATTGTTTCCTTAGGCTTATTAAATTAAAAATAATTCGTTAACTTGAAATCAGGTATTTTCCATGAGGATTATAATGTCATACTGTCAGTGTTAATAAAAAAATTGCAAATTTCTGATTTTTTTGTTTGTTTCATTCCTGATTCACATTTGTTCTGTCTCTTACTGAATTGGTTGTACTTATTTTGCAAGCCCTATTGATGTCATACCCCTTCCATTGAGTAAAACTGCTATCTGTTCTTTACATTATAGAAAATAACTTTCAGTCATTACACTTTTTTTTTTCGAAATATGTATGAATGAGAGTGTTTGTTTGTTTGTTTTTTTCATGTGCCCCCTCTTCCAATTCTCAATCCCTGGACAGTCTTTAAAACCTCTGTGTAAAATCACATTTTAAAATTTACTAATTCAAAATGTAAGTTTGTAAGATGCAAGAGATGAGGCTTTTATTTCTTCTTTTGAAATATTATTTCACAGGTTAATAAAAGTTTTACTTGTGTGTGGGTTTTATTTATAAACTTTTTTTTTTTCATCCTGTTACTCTGGTTGTGCATTAAGACATCTATTTACCGATAAACTTAACTATGCATATTTTACAGTTTATTATTTCCTTATTATCAGTAATAATTTTACCTATAATTTCAAAATAATGTTGTGGCTTTTTGAAGCAAATATATATTCAGTTTAAAGACATGTTTTGTCCTCAAAATCAGCAAATATCACAGATTGCCTCCTTTGTAATTTTCAGATGTTGCAACACCTTTGTCCAAATATATTTTTTCCTGACATTTAGGTCAGAGTCTTCAAGAAATACTCCAGGAAAACCGACATAAGCAACCTAAAGTGTCTGTGGTTCTGGAGTGCCCAAGTGGCTTGAAATGCAACTTGGTATCAACAGAATGTCCTCTGTGTTTGCTGACCTGGATGAAGAGCCCGCCCTGTGGCCTGTGGCTATGAATAAGCTCTGTATGCTAAGGGTGTATTCTTATACTTTATTTGAAGAAGTACAAAGTCCTCAGGTCCAGTGATAATAATTTTCATGTAGAAACCCAAATAGCTCTGGCAGAAAGACGGTGACAGATAAAGGGCCTCTTCTGGTGTGAATTACAATCACTTCACAGCAAAAGGTTTATGCCTTTCCTTTAATATCTCAAGTCTTGCAAGCCCTCTAAAAAGTCCATCTCTGAACTCCAATGTAAACTGGTGTGTGGGATTAGAAGACATAGAAAAAGTATAGGGAGTTGGAACGTGGAATATTTAAAGCATAAACAGAACTGAGACCCTGTCATGTGCCTTTGAAGCATTGCATACACATCACAGTCTCACAAGATACCTGGGATGTGAATCTTTAAAGTTAGTAAATTCACACTGTTTTACAGGAGATAAAAGGCTGTGAGACATGAAATAGGACATGATGAATGATACTCTATTATCAGCAGTTATTGGTTTTGACACTATCAGTGAAGAAATCCACTATCTAAGGATAACAGCAAAATGGTAATATATTGACCTTAAATGCTCCTTTTGGCAGAACAGAAAATAAAATATAAGATGTTTTATGAAGAGAAGTCGAAATACAAGGTATTTTATAAAGAGCATTAACAAATAACATGTAGTACCCCTGACTGAGGTGTACAAATAACTGTGGGTGGCTGCATTGTGAAAGTATTAAAGGCACTTGCATAGAAAACTGTTGTAATTAACAATACAAAGAAAGGAAGAAGAGACAAAATAATTAACTAAATATATACAAAGTTACAGCTGTAAACAGAAATGTATTTCATAAACTCATTGCTTATCAGCAATCCTAAATGTGGTAGCATAGTAGTTGTTATCAATCAGCTTAATCACGTATTTACTGATTCCTGATATTAGAGTGATATCAAGAACAACAGAAACCTCTGGTGATGTTTACACTCAGACCACTGACTTAGAAGATGACTCTTAAAAAAATATTTGCTGTGACAGAGAAGTAAGGCAACCAAATTAACTGTTGGTACAGTTCAGAACCTTTGTGAAAGTAATTATATGGACAGGAATATCAAGCTGAAAGTAAGGGTTTAGAAGAACTGTTATGTAGATTTCAGATACTGTTGATATCTTGTTTGACACATTAAGGCAAATATTGAACAGAGATATCAGAGACCACAAAAATGAAGAACAGAGATGATTTGAGGATACAATTCTACAGCTTCCTGTCTGTAAAATGAATTGCAAACTGCATGCTTTCAGAATCAGTCATGTCTTGAGGAATGTGAAAAAAAAAAAAAGAGAATGGTAAGACATCTCAGAAGACAATATTGTATGGTTTGGAGAAGAAAAAGAAGACAGAAAGAAATACAGGAGTCTTAATGTAAGGAATACACTCAAATATGAGTGAGTTTGCCAAAACCAAAAAGTACAAATCTTTAGTTGTAATTACAGAAACATAAGACAGATACAAATAAAAGCTTTGAGCTAACATTTTCAGCTGCTGATCTGATTAGGGAGCAGGGAGAAAAAAATTGAAGAATCTTAAAAGTTAATGAGAATGAAAAAGCTTAATATTTTACATCATTCTTAATGAATTATTTAGGGCAAGAAAGGATAAACCAACCTGAATGCTTTGCACATGAATTTTGTCTTTTGAAATCCTAAAAGAAAATATAAGGGATTTGAAGTTCTGAAAAAAATTGATGTAGAAACCACTGCAAGACATCTTGCCTCAGTGCAATCAATAGAATAATATTTTATATACACCTATCTTATAAAAATGGATAACGGGACCAAATTAGAATGATTTGTAATATGCAGTAATATGTTCAATACTGCCCACAGTAACTGACTGCTGCAGATGTCAACAATTTGCACACTTTAAATACTTTTGAGTACTATTTATTACTAAAAATTTAATAAGAAAGCAGGATTGCAGGGGAAATATTCTTATATAAGCATGCTACAATTAGATTGTTAGAATGTTATTGCATATAAGAAATGAGACCTCATCACTTACTAAGTAGAAAGCAAGACAAATGTATACTTCGTAAAATATCAAATAATTTCAAGAATACTGAAGCAATTTTTTTTGAAACAGCAGAGAAAAATGATACATGAAAGAGATCTAAGAAAGACTGCAGGAGCTCTTTGAAAAACTAAATATAACAAAGTAATGAAATGCCAGCAATGTGATTCAGCAGGACAAGCATTTAGAGTGACAAAAGTTAGACTAGTTAGGTTTTTAATTGAAGAACATTCTTGCAGTGTTCTCCCTCAGGGGAAGGGAGGACAGAAGAGAATGTGAATTCACAGAAGAGAGGGCACAATTGTGGCAGAAGCTGAGATGCCCCCAGAGCTTAACAACATCTAATAGAAAGATGCTTTCAGAATAAAGGACCAGGTTGGGTGCATGGAGCTTCTCTGTAGGATGGATGACAGACTGCTTGAGAGCTTGTGTGTCAGGATCAGAGGAGAAAAAATGGCAAGTCCTCTGACTGGGAAGGTATAACAGCTTCCAGTGACAGAGAACAGGACTGAGCAGGATGGACTGGTTGGTGAGCAGCTCTGCTGAAAAAGCCCTGGGGGTTGTGAAAGACAGCAAACCGAATATGAGCCAGCACTGTGTCCTGATAGTAAAGAAGGCCAGTGGCATCCTGGACTGGCTTGGTTATCTTCTTTTGATGAAGAATCATTGGATTTAATATATAAAACTATGTCCAGTTTTTGGACCCCCTTAATATAAGAAAGATATTGATGGACTGGAGTGCGTTCAGTGAAGGCACCAAGAGAGTCATCCAGATGGAGCACTTGACCTGGGAGGAGAAGCTGGGTGACTAAGGTTGGTTCAGAAGACTTTGAGAGGATGTAACAGTAACTGTCCATGCAGGTGGCTGCAAAAACAGAGCCTTCATAGTGGTGCATGGTGGGAGGACAGGAAGCAATGGGCATAAATGGAACAAGGAAGGCTCTGACTGGATGTAAGGAGAAACACTTTTCCTGCCAAGCAGTGGAACAGGTTGCACAGCGGGTTTGAGCAGTCCACATCCAACAGGATACAGTCCTAATCAGCTTGACCTGATCTCAGAGCTGACTCTTTGAACAGTAGTTTGGGCTTTGGAACTCCTGAGGTCCACTGCTGCCTGAATTATACTATGAATGATCTCTATATGTGAACTTTATTCTGTTTCCCTGTTGCTTCCCACATTTCTGAGGAAGAATCTCAGAGAGAAAATAGTAGCATTTCCAGGTAATCATTTAGCATAACTGGCAGCCAAGAGAGCCAACCATGCCCTGGAGTGCGTGAAGCACAGTATTTTCAGACGCTCAAGAGAGGCGGTTGTTCCCCTCTACTCTGCAGTGCTGCAGTCTCACCTGGAGCACTGTGTGCAGTTCTGGGTGTCATGGTAGAAAAAAGATACTAAGCTACTATAAAGTGTCCAGAAGGGTGCAACAAAGTTAGTGAAGGGTTTGGAGAGGAAGACATATGAGGAGCAGCTAAATTCACTTGGTTTCTTCAGCCTGGAGGAGACTAACAGGAGACCTCATCGCAGCCTACAGCTTCATCACAAGGGGAGGAGGAGGGGCAGGCACCAAACTCTTTTCTCTGGTGACCGACAGAACCTGAGGGAATGGAAGGAAGATGTGCTGGGGGAGGTTTAGGCTGGACGTCAGGAAGAGGTTCTTCACCCAGCGGGTGGTGGGGCACTGGAACAGACTCCCCAGGGAGGCAGTCATGGCCCCAAACCTGACAGTGTTCAAGAGACTGGACAACGCCCTCAGACACATGGTGTGAACTGTGGGGTTGTCATATGCAGGGACAGGAGTTGGACTCAATGATCATTGTGGGGCCCTTCCAACTCAGGACATTCTATGATTCTATGAAGGGAGGCATGAGTAGGGTTTAATTGGCCCACTTCTTTCTATTTCCTCACCCAGGGAGGGTGGAATGTGTGGAATGTGACATTATTTTAGTTCATTTTTTCCGATTTTGGTTAGTTGGTTGCTTGCTTGTGGGGGGGTTTATGTTGTTTTGTTTTGGGTTTTTTTAATAATTGTTGGTTTTGCTTCATTTTGATTTCAGCTGAAGCCACAAGTTACTTAGCAGGTCATTGAATACTGTTAATAGTCTAAAGAGTGAAACTCAGCTTTGACACTTGGTGAGGTTGAAAAGAGCTGAAGAGCAATTGGAGATACAAGAGTGAAGATAAGGGAAATAATTAAGAAAGGAAAATTGATAATGGATGGCCCATGGTATTAGAGTGAGACCCCAGATATGGAAAACTGGTTTTCCAAAGCCATAGAGATCAATAAAATTCAGAGCAAGGATGTGGTGAGAGATTTTGACTGTTAAAGGTATTAGGCTTAAGTGAACTTGGCTTCAGGCTGTTTATAATCAAGAACAATGTGCATATGCTGAAAACAGAAAACCATCTGATTGCAAATATGCATGTGCTCATGGACACAAACACACAAGCACATACACGGTAAATAATTCTGTAGCACGTTACAGAATGATTGGTTTCTGCATGCGTATTATATTTACAACCTTACTGTTGAAGTATTTTAGCACAAATTCTCTTGCCATGATGAAATATTTAGCTGGAGTGGTGGCACTTGGTATACATCACTGGAGTGGCAGCTATTAGTGTTATATAGTAGATCATCGATGTGACAGCTTTGAGAGGTTATGCAATATATAACCAGAATAGTCCCATTTAGTCATCAATATGGGTATTTACTGATATTAATAATGTAGTGGATTTAGTTTCACACACCAAACAGACATAATTCTGATTCTAACAGCAGTGAAATTCCTGTAAATAGTGTCACAGCAGCTTCTACCATGCAGTGACTTTTGTGATAAGAAATGACTTTCAGACTAGAGTCTATGTATACTGATTACCACCACTTATGCTACTATAGGAGTAAAATAAACAAATGCCAGCAGAAAAATCCTTATAAAATGAAACCAAATAAAACCTTAACAGAAACTGGGCAGTCATTTCATCAGCAGAGCAGTGTGGCAACAGTATCAATTATTCTATAAGCAAAAATGATCAGTGAGGGCAAAATGGACCGAAATGAAAGATAATAAACCATTGATGGTTGTGGAAATGGACATACAACATAGATGCTACACCTTCACTATCTAAACATGAAGTCATGAAAATAAGAGACTCCAACATCCAATCAAAGGACTGATAAAGAAACTAGATTAGGGAAAAGAATGCCAATTTTTTTCCTCAAAACTACATATGTTTTGTGGTATCTAGATTAAAACTGACCTTTTTTTTTAATCATATGTTTGCTTGTCTCAGTTATCACTGAAATTTAAACTTTAAAAGAGTCTGAGTATTCAGCAGTCCCACATTACAACTGCAGTGTCAAATCAGCACTGGATGGGAGAATATTTACTATGCAGTTTACCTCTGAAAAGGTGCATCAGGCTTAGAAAATCATATAGTCACAGAATTCCTTTAGTTGGAAGGGACCCATAAGGACCATCAAGGCTAACTCCTTGCTCCTTGTAGGACAACCTAAAATTAAATGTTCCGGAAAGACTAAGGAAACTGATAACATCAGAGCCTAGTTAGACTGAAGAAGGCTTCTAGATTCCCAAAAGAAAATAGCCTTTGCCCACTTAACCACAAATATATCCCCAAATACTTCCTGTGTTAGTGTTATTGCCCTCCCTAATCCATTATAAATTGCTCCTATCTTACTGTCTACATTATTTTTTCACTCTTGATTTAAAACATAATTCATAGATGTCACTGTAGAAATCAGCAGATTATGGAAACAAAAGCCAGGCAGCATTTACATGAGCAGTGACTGGAGTGGAGTCCAATAGCAAATCATGACAATGCATGATGAGCTTGCACTAGTTCAGCACCTCTCCAAAACGTCTAGTCTACAGACCTTCCAGGTAGTCCTCTGCCTTTTCCTCCTTAATGCCACTTTTACCACTGTATTTCAAGATATATCTGAAGGCAGAATTTTATTCAAATAGTTTTACGTGAAGGTTTTCACTGATTTCATTATATTTGTATCATACTCTAAAGACCTATATTTATCGGTTGGAGCTTAAAATTTTAAAACCAAGAAAATTTTTCAGCATTGAATGCAAATTTCCTTCTTCCTAGTAAACAAGTTTCCTAGTGAAGATGCTTCAGCATTTGTTCCTTACATTTGTGTATTTGTGGAATAGACAGACTAGATAGGCAGCCATTTCTGTTGTATTTGTGAAACCAGTACTGAATGTTCTGCTGTGTAATTCCTTTCTTGCCCTATTAACTGATGATTTTATTAAGTGACATATAGCAGTACGCTTATGTTGCATCCTGTACTGAAAATACAGTTTCCTGATAGCCAGCAATTTTCCATCTTTGATTTTACCCATAGTGACTGTCTGCAGATTGGTTGTTTACAGATTTGTGCCTTCAAATTTAAACTTTGCTTTCTGATAAACTATCATTGAAATGAGTTACAGAAAACATGCTTAAAAAAAGAATGAAAGATGACTGAAGAAAACACATTTAAAAGATCGCATGAATAATATTAGATGGTTTTGCATAATGTTTATGGAAATTTTTTCATGTCTTTCACGGAAATTTTTAACCTTCAGTAATATCTAGTTAGAAAGTAGAATTTTTGAAAGACATGTACAAACATTCTTTCCACGTATGCGTATGAATCTGACAAAATATGCAAACTTAAGCAATATGTATATTTATGCTAGCCTTGCTTGTCCTTCGTCAGTATGCTGAAAGAAAATCTGTATTTTAATATTTTTAATAAAATATAACAGAGATTCTTCTAATTAATCAGGAAAATTTCATGGTAAACTGTGTTTTTTAAATATTGTTCATATTAATAAATACATATATATATATATAAATATTCTTCATATTATCAGTTTGACTTGATAATAACCATAATGAAACAAATAAATAGATTCCAGATATGTAGATACACAGATCAGTTTAAATGAATTTAGGTTAAGAACTAAACAAAAAATTCCAAGAACAGTTGTTTAGTATAACAAAGTATGACTTTTAATCCTAGATATTTTTAAGAAATAAAGGTTAAAAGCCAGTGTGTTATTGTATTCCTGTGTCATTTTAAGCTTGTTGTTTGGTTTGTTTGGTTTTGGTTGTTTGAGGGTTTTTGTTAGGGGTTTTTTTGGTGGTTTTGTTGGTGATGGTTCTTTCTTGTGTGTTTTTTTTTCTTTTCCTAGAGAAGACATCTAATATATAAAAAATATTTTTATATCTAAAAAAATAATTATCGAACATATATTAAAATAGAAATACTTAGTTTTGTTTTAAATTTGTCTCAAACACACATACACACTGTGCTGCTTTTGGCTGGAACAGAGTTCATTTTCTTCGTAGTAGCTAATAGAGACCACTGTTTCAGATTTGTGCTGGAAACACTGTTGATAACACAGGGATGTTTTAGTTATTGCTGAACAGTGCTCACACAGAGTCAAGGCCTTTTCGGCCATTCACACAACCCCACTAGTGAGTAGGCTGGGTGTGCACTAGAAGTTGGGAGCAGACACAGCCAGGACAGCTGACCCCAGCTGACCAAAGGGATATTCCATACCAAAGATGTCATGATCACTATATAAGGTGGGGGAAGAAGAATGAAGCAGGGGCAGGTTTGTGTTCCCAAGTAACTGTTACACGTGATGTAGCTCGGCTTTCCTGGAGATGGCTGAACATCTGCCTGCTCATGGGAGGTAGTGAATGAATCCCTTGTTTTGCTTTGCTTGTGTGTGTGGCTTTTGTTTTACCTATTAAACTGTTTTTGTCTCAACCCACAGGTTTTCACACTTTCCTCTGTTCTCTCCACCATCCCACTCAAGTGGGGGAAGTGAGCAAACAGCTTCATGATGCTTAGTTGCCACCTCGGGTTGAACCATCACACACAGACACACTCAAAGCCTTGCTTTTCTTTTAATTGGTGCAGTTTATAATTTGTGATGATAATGCCCAATTTTGAAAATCTGTCCCTTGAGTTATTTTAACATAGACATCCTTTGACTAAGGCATTTGTGTATCTTCTGTTTATTATTTTAATAAATAAAATAATAAATGCTCGAAGACCATTGTGAGCAAAAGCAAGGAGTCTAGATAGGCAGGCAGATCTTTCTGAAATCTTGACTTTTACATACTCTTTCATATATTAGCAAAAAGGCAGAGAAAAATATTTAATTTCAAATAATTTGAAAATTAATATGAGTTTTTAAAAATGTTTATAATAAAAATTATGTCTTACCTGATGAGAAGTAAGACAAGATTAAATAAAACCAGTATGGATTTAGCGCTTTGAAACGGGGAGTTCTACTTAGTTTTTCAAACTCAGAGTTTGTTCTACAAAATGCAGAAAACCACAGATCTCAATCTGTCAACACTATGAGGAGGTCTCAGATAGCTCACCGAGTCTTAAAAGGTAAGAGACACCCATTTTTAAGGAGGTGAACCATGCCCAATTTCTCCACAGATGTGAATACAGCTTCCGTGTAATGACCTCCATGTAGATATCTGAATCTAAGCATCTTAATTTTGGGTAGAATCCTGAATATATTGAGAAGTCTAATATAATGTAGCAGATAACTATATAATATAAAATATTCTGTAATCTTTGGCTCACTGTTCAAACCCATAAATAGCTGATATAATAAAAAATGTATGTTACCTCCCATTAATTTGTTATAAAATACACTAATTCATTTCTGTCATTTAATTTTCTGATTCTGATTCTATTATCCTGCCAACAGCTGGCACTAAGATGTCTGCTCTGTTTAAATTTCACTCACATCCTCAAAAGTTACAAGTGGAATTTCTGTACTGATAGCTATAAACATTATAAAAATGCTGTGAGATACTTCAGTGTAAACTGGATGCTTCCTGGTTCTGGAGCACTCTTCTCTTAAGAAGAATCCACTTCAAAACCCTTCAAAGCTAATGCAAAGATTCCCGGTGGCTTCATTCAGCATTTGCTCAAACCCTCTTTCTGATACATCAAGAAGATAATATTGCAGGTGAAGAAAAAGAAAAGAAAAATCGTTGTGCTTAATGGAATGCAGCAATCATTGATACACAATTAGCTGCTTATTTCAACACCATTTCCCACCTACTTCATAGTGATGAATGGAGCCTTTGTTTTTGGAATATATTTGGTGATTTACAGAGTAATTAAACAAATACAGCTGAACAATTGGCTAGCTAATAAATCATGAAGTATACTTGATTTTACAGTTATTTTATGTTTTAATTACTGATGCTCATGTATTTTGTTGTAACATGATGCTTAAGCATTGTTAATTACTGTGTAAAAATAATGTAATTTTGTTGAGAGCTTAAATAGTACATACAATCAAAATAGCTCAAAATATAAGAATGCCTGTGTGTTATTTTGCTAGTTATCAAATTCTAGTTTAGTCTGCTCTTGTCTGGTCTATTTTTACTTTTCTTTCCTGTTCCCATCTCCACCCCACACTCACTCTCAGATATTTCCACCACTGTGTAGGTTTGACCTACCTTTCTTTCCAAATGACATACTACTCTTAACATTTATGAAAAATAATTCCTTTTCACATCTGTTCAATCACATATTACATACAGATCTGGTATTTGGGTCCTATGAAAACCTGCTTTCTTTGCACCCTTCTTTCCTGCTGATTATTGTTGCTTCCTTGGCTATGAGAGCTGCTCTCATCTGAATGTGTTAATCATTCATGAATAATGACATAAAAGCCTGGCAGTGCCTTAGAAGTGGAACCCTTTATTACACTTTTCTAACAGCCATTAATATCTATAGAACTCAGCAGTTTTCTGATTTTCTTTTGTGAAAGGACAAATCGTGACTATATGGCAAAATGGCATGGGGTCTGCAGCTATTACTACTTTCATTAATACAGCTGAAATGCAAGGAAACAGAACAAAAGATTTCATCTGTGCCTAATAGGGGAAATGTCTAGGTTTTCAAACACCTCTTATCTGCTGTCATTGAATTAATAAACACTAATTAGAGAAAAAGTCTAGTGTCACGAACTTGAGCATCTATTCCAAACAAAATGGTTCTATAATTCTATGATTTTTATGGATGAAAGAAAGCAAGGGTGCTTGTACATCAAATAATTTCCTTCATTGAAAATATCATTAGAATTATTTTTTCCATAATGAAAAAGATACCATTACTAATTATAACGACCCTAATTCTTCTGAATGCTTCTTCATAGAGCTGTAAGACGCCTGGTTACAGAAAACCTAAAAGATAAAATCTATACATGCTGAAATGCATGTTGGGTGGGGGCAGAGGGCTGAAAGCAAGGCTAGTGTTTCATGGCAATCTAACAGACTATTCAGAATACAAATGCATATTCCCAAAGTGACTTGGTAACTTTTGCTCTAAGGTTAGGTAGCATAGGTAGGAAGAAAAGTCAATGATCCAAATGTATTGTCTGAAAAAAACCCTCAATATATTTTATGTACTATGTATCCTTGTACTCCTTGACTCTACTCTGATTAATTCCCTGTAAACCTGTATTTAGTATGTATTTAGTATACAGTATCTGTGGTCTTTTTCTTATTAAATGTTGAGGAAATCTTAACGTTGTACTGGTTTTGGAAGACAATAAGTCAAAATTGCTACTGTGCAGGATCTGCTCAGCCTTGTTGGGGAGAACTCTGAAACTGCATTTAAGAACATGTAATTTGGTTCTTAAAATGACTTTCCAGAACAGTCTGGAAATTTACACAAATTTTCCCCAGTTACAACTGAATATTTACATAAAAACACAATAAAAACAGGCTCAGCACTGTGTCTTCATTCCAAGAAAAAAAAATATTATGTTCTGTCAGGCAGAGATTACAAATGCCAGAGAAAATAGTAACTCTTCGTAATATTTTGTTTTAATGGAGAAATGTTGGGACCTGGTTATTTTTGTAAAAGTACCACAGCACTTCTGCTTCACATTTTAATGTTGAGGTGATACGAAAATTGTCTCAAAATTGTTTCAGAACAAACAAGGTGTATATATATATATATGTATATATTTATATATATATAAAATATATATGAATGCTTGCTTCACAGTCAAGTTATACATGTACGTATATGTACACTTTCTAAAATCCTTTTCCTGTTCTTTTATAGGAAATTTGAAGGGAATAGAATTAATAAGCTTGTAGATACAGAGTAGATGTAGATATAATATTAGAAGATACGCAGATACAGTATTATGTAGATATCTATTGTATATTATATCTATTATATATATCTATTATATAGATATATTATGTAGAAGATATGTAGATATATAGTCTTAGAAGAGGTCAGAATGTAACATTAAAACTTTGGCATTTTTAAAAACTATTTAATGTTTCTTGATGCAGGGTGAGGGATGTGAAGCAATGTTATCCTGCTGATCTTATCCAATGCTTTATTGGCAGAGATTGTTGAAATGCAAAATGCAGTTTCTGTATCAGGGCCTATGTACATATATATGCATTATTCTAGACATAAAACTTTCCTAGAACTTAGAGAAAACATTATTATATATCCCACTTTGGGAAATCACTCACTTTAGATAAAAGCTCTGTTGGATATAGTGCACACCTGATCTGCCAGTATCAGGAGTTTTCCATCCAATCTCCAGATCTTGAGGTCCATCAGCCCATATATATCTTTCTGTGAGTTGATTCTTGTCTCTGGCTCATCAGCCAGTTATCAGCATTTCTTTATTCTGTTTTTAGATAGCTTGAACATATATAACTATAAAATCGCAGTAAGTAGTAAAGACAACCTTAATCATAATGCAACAAGAATCATCATAAATGGATGAACGTGATTATCTCCAAGTTTCAGCTGCAGCTGAATATGGCAGTGCAAGTTTATAAAACCTTGTGTTGGCTTGTTTGGGACAGTCAGCTACCACAAGTATGCGGTCCTCTGAAAAAGGTATGAAGGATGACAAAACTTGGATAGACACTTCTGTTTTTCTACCTTGTCAATCAAAGCTTATTTTCTTGCTGGATCTATAATTGCCACTGTCTTCTAAGATAAAGGCTTCCAAATGATAGTATACCTTTAAGGACAAAGTAATTAGCTGCTGATCAGCCATAGCTCACCATAATCTAGATACAAGCATTTATCTCATATAGAAATTTTTTACAGTCGTGAACACCTTCTATTATAGGACATTAACTTTCGCCATTCTCATTTGTCAAATTGCTTCAGACAGTAATTGAAAACATTTTTGATCTATACTGTACATTGCCATGAAGGCATTTTACTCTCTGGGATATTCAGTTGATCTTCATCAAGGTGTAAACCAGGATTTTCTTGTTTTTAAACATGAATCTTAGGTACTTTTTCCTAAAATGATCTGGAATTCTAAAGCTCTTTGGGTTTTTGATCAACTAACACTTAGTGCCTTGTGAGACAGACATGAATGATTACAAATCCTCAAAATCATAAGACGAGTCTGGAAAATTTGTGCAGCTGGCTAAAGGTATAGTGCCAGGGAACAGGATGTGAACCCTGCCCACAGGCAGTGCAGGTCTCGCGATCTTCAAATCCCAGATGATGACATATATGTACACAATCCAGTGGGTTTTTTTCAAGACTTTTATATAAAAATTCACTTAACACATCAGAAGGTACTCCCAACATATTTTTACATGAAAATGAGAAAACAAAAACCAAACAAACATACAACAACAAAAAAACAAAACACAATTTTTTTTTTTTTTTATTGTGTCAGAGTTCACAAGTATTCCTATAATGAAATGTATTTGGTGTAAAACAATATTTCCTTCATCACAGTTTTTGTCTACCTTGTTAGTGAGAGAAAGCTTTTTAAAATGTTGATTTACAGGTTTTTCCTGAAACTCAGATTCCAGAATCACAAAAAGATATTTTTACACTTGAGCTATATTTCTGAATATTACATGTACAGAAAAAAAGAAAATGCAAGTCGTATTTTGAATTCAAGTAATACCAGAAAGCTGATATCAGCTTCCATAAAAAGACATAAATATTATTTAAATTAGTGAATGTGGTAAAGAATGTGATAAAGAAATATGTATTCTTACTATATAGCTAGATTTGCATAGTGTTGTATCCGAGCCTGTCCATTCCACTGATGTCGTAGATAAGAAATCCGTAAAGCAGTGAGCTGTTTAGTGTGCTTGTGAAATTCACTGAATATATTATGTGCTCATATCAGTCACTGTATCATATTCTTAGAGATTTATTTTCCTTTTTTAGTTTGTTTAGGACTCCTGCAAGTCTGAAGAAAACGAATTGCGTTGTTTTGTACATAGTACGGTTCTAAAACAGGAGAATTCTCTTGTATTTGAATACCTTATGAAAAGGAAATGACAGACAAAAAACTTATCCAAGAACAGCTTTTCAGAGCAGTTTTGGTCCTATGCAACAAGTTAAAACAATGTTTTTTATTAAAGCAATGTACTCTTGGAATTGATTTTAATTCTTCCCATGCTGGCCATTTAAGAGATGTGACCTTTAGTCATTTCTGCCAGAAAACAAATCAATACATAGGTACTCTCCAGACAGCTTAGGCTTGCAGGCAGGTGACCAGAAGAGCTTGTCCAGAAATGATACAAAGGTTCCTAGTAGTCAATACAACTGCCTTCCGGGCAAGAGTACTAACATGCCGGGAGGCAAGTCAAAATATAGAGACAAAAGCCTATAAACTTCTAAATTCAAAGTATTGATGTTCTAGCAAGAATTTAGTTCAGAATGCATCAAGTGAGAGAATATATCTAAAGCAAAGGTGTACCACATAACTTCTTTGTGGCTTAAAAAGTCAGTAGACTAGTCCTCTGATGTTGTATATAATACATATAAGGACATCAATGCACATCCATAGCACTGTCAGTAATTGAAAACAATTTAAATTCCTGTTCAAATCTCAAAATATTAAAGAAAACAGCAAAAATACATTATTAAGAAAGGCTGACACATATGCTTTACAAAGTATTGGAATATGTGATATAAGCTCTACAAAACAAAATTCTAAAAGTAACATAACAACCTATCAAGTTACTGGATCTCATTATTCCGGCAATTTTCCTTGCACCTTTTCTCTACTGTGCTGTGGGCAGGGTGGGTGGAAAGAGGAAGGAAGTTAATAAACACTTTAGAAGGGCTGTTATATTCTGCTTCTATCACCTGTAAAGATGATTGCTGTCAAATAAAGTAATGGACCTTGGTAACCCTGCATTGCTGTAAGCCATTATGTAGAAGAAAGGTAAATATTTTAAACACTTAAGATAAATATCTAAATATATTTCCAATATACTTTTAATTTATAGCTAGTAGTAGCTGAACTGTTTTAGGGGCTTGTTTTGTTTTTAAATCATTGTTTTCCAAACAGCAATCCTTCATTTTGTATATAATTTTTTTCTATAGAAATAAATGATATGTATTTATATCCCCTGTCAGGCATCTTACCTTGAAAAATATAATGTAATTTAAAGTATGTCACTTCAGGAGAAGCCACATGGGAGGCACATAAAAGCAACTAGTATTTTCCTCAAGCAGCAAAAGTACAGAGATTTTACAATATCTCAGTTTCCCATAGCAACCCACTTGTTGACCTACTTTAAGAAATTTTTATCCATTTGTACCTGTTTTTTGATTTACAGAACTAAACAATGAAATAAAATAATCATTACTGAGACCCAGCTGAAATTTTATTCCAAAAAGGATTGGCTGAATACAGAAACACAGAATATTTTTGTATAAACCATATTTCATTTTTTTTTTTGTTAGACATTTGTGTGTGCGTATAAACATGTAAGGACCATATAAATGTAATAAAAATCTATATTGGCTTATGTTGCTTAACGTCCCAAATATTAGGCATTGCTCTTCGGTGGAGGAACTTAACCATCTATAGCAGAAGCAATCCTGTTTCTACACTGGATCTGAATGAGTGTCATTGTCAGTGACTCTCTGTCTGATTAAACACTTAAATATTCACAAGTTAAACTCTCTTAGAATTTAGTAACATATTAAGCAGGCTCTGTGAAAAAGACCAGACCTTTTCTTTGCATTAGTGTGTACAGCTATTTCTTCCTCTCCACTGGAGAAGGAAGAGTTTGTGGTTAGTTAATATCAGAAATCTGGTGGCTCTTAAAATTTTCTATGCACCAAATGAGTACCAAAATCAACTCATACATAAAATCATGCATTTTCCAGTTTTAACTATATACAGTTCTTGATTCAGGTAATTTTCCAGGAACCTTGCTTACTACTCTCCAAACACTCTCCTTTTAGAATTTTCTTTATTTCATTCCTAGGTAGTTTAGAGGTAGAAAGATAGCTTTTCAAAAACCTTTTTTTCAGTTTTAGGAACATAACTGGTAAAAATGTGAAAATGCAATCAAGGAACACATTTGTCTCCCGATTGGTATACAGGAAGGTCATCCATGAGCTACTGAAATCATCTTTCCATACACTTGCCAGTATGCAAGGTCAGATAATAGTGATGCTGCTTCTTTTTAATATCAACAGGTTACATTTAAGGATCCTCTCCTGATGTCAGGATATCTAAAAGCAGATGGGAGTTCTGGGGTTACCTGTTGGATTTTTTAGAGAGTTTTTTTTGGTTTTTGGTTTTTTTTTTTTGGTGGTTGGTTGTTTGTTTTTTAAAGTGGTCATTTAATTTTCCTCTTTATATGTTGAGATTACAATGCTTTCTGATACCATTCTGTGAAGGTTTAAGGTAAGGTGGCAATAAACTGTGGTAGACGCTCCCTGTTACCTCCTCCCACCACTCCCTTCCTTTAAATCGGAAAGATGATAGGAAAGATAAGGAGGAAGGAAGAGAGACTTAGACTTCAAGTTGGAAGGTTTTAAAGGCTTTTACTAATGCTACTAATAAATAGAGAATACATATACAAAAAATACAAAACCAATCTTGAGTGGTCGATGTGTAGTTGGCATCACTCCAGCAGCAGTGGAGCGGGGTGTGCGGAGCTGGCGGCTCCAGCAGGTGCAGGACAGGCTCCCGGAAGTCATGGGTGGGACTTCGCAGCAAGCCAGAAACTGGTTGCAGGGATTACAGGGCCTGAGGCCTATAGATCACAGGCAGGCAGACAGGGTCCTCTCTAAACACTGGCCATGGTCGAAGAGAGCTTGACCCTCCTGATCACCCTCTTATATAGGGGGTATGACGATTATTGGATGGAATACTTAATTGATCAATTTAAGTCACCTGTTCCATCCACCCCTCCTCAAACATGCCCCTCTCCCAACAGAACATGGGAAAACTTATCAGTCTTTCTTGGCTATCATAGTAATAAATCTAAACATGAGCTTCTTCAGCATTCTGTTGGTCTCTTACCAGCACCAAGTACAGCATCCAAGGAAAAATGTGCAGCCACCTAGAAGAACTTAGCTGAAAGAAAAATCACTAAAAGAGAACAGGTCTTGTTTTTAACAAAACCAGGACACATTCTTAATTTCTGAATATCTGTTAAATAAAGCTTCACATTCAGAATAGCAGAGAAAATAATGTAATCAGGTGGAGAGAAGTACATTTTAAAATGTGGTTCACTGTATCTTGATGTGAGGAAGACTTCTATTAAATGTCTGAAACATGAAAAATTTTAGGAGGAGAAAAGCATTTTGGATATGAGAACATAAAATAGCTGCCTCCACTCATTGGCCTTTGGATATTTCAAAAAAATCGTTACTGGTACATTTTGTGTGACCATATATTTTTCTGTTCTGTTCCATAAGAACATAATGAGTGGATAGTCTTACAGAGCTTGTAGTATTTGTTCTGTCCCTATTAAAATAAATTTTTCTGAAATTCTTTCATCCTTAAATCATGCTAGAAGCAGTGCAATGAATAGTTTTCTTGGATTGCCTGGTATTTGTGGTCTCAATGACGCCAGACAGCAGCTATAGTGATAAAAAGTGAACCAAGCTTTTATAAAACCCAGCACTAAAAGTTTAGTTAAGTTGGCTAAATTTCTGCAGGGTGCTTACTGTATCTCAGAAAGGTTCATCTAGCTTGAGTAGAGTTATAGCTGCATGTTATGTTGGCAGATAAGGGTAGTGTCAGCTTTCAGAAATGCTTGAATAAAAATACTGAATAACAGAGAGTTCAGCAACCAAATACTCAGAATTCATGATATCATGTTTGATATGAAATCACACTGTATTTTCAATGATAAGTCTACTTACAGTCCGCATATGTTGATAATTAGTAAGAGCATTTGAGATATGCTCAATTTTCTATTTTAATTTAAAAAAAAACTTGTCTCCCTCAATATTTTTCTTACTTTTCTATTGTTAAATGATGATTTATATGTTTAGTTTATATACTTTACTCTTTGCTGATATTTATCCAAATGAGCAATTAGAAAGTTCATATTTAAATTTTGGTTGTATTTGGCAAATAGGACTTCAGCTTCTACACTGTTAAGATTGTTGAAGAACCGTATAGGTTTCCAAATTCTTTAGACATTGATGACCCAATTTAATACCCAGAAAATTTCCAAGGATGTAATTTAGAAATTTGATGGATGTTTGTCTACATCTTTGTGTCTTTCAAAAACTAACTATAAGACATTTATGTTATTAAGTATCCAGACAGACCCATTAACAGTGTTTTTGATAATTCTTGTAAGTCTACCAGTAGATTATAAAGTTTTTTTACACCCTGCGAGAGTGGAGAAGACATGACCATAAGTGTAATGGAAATAGACATTCATGTCCCTTCTCCACACAGTCTTATATTGGATTAAGGATTTTTCCATCAATATAGCTGTCAAACTAAAATGAGAATTTTAATTTGCCTTTCATTAAGAACTGTGTACCTATTTGGTTCATTATAGTGTTACTTTCCAAATGTTCTTCATTGATTTTTTTTTTTATTGCAACTGCAGTTTGTCTGATTTTTCAAGCAGATCAAGACTCTAATATTTACCCACTAGAACTAAACTTTATGTCAAGGAAATTAATCCCTTGGTAGTTCAATTGTAAGTAAACGTGATATTGCCATGATAGTTCTTGAAGAGGTATATTGCAAACTCCAAAAGCAACTGTTCCTTATAGATAAAAAGCTGATCTTTAGTGCAAGCTGAAGAAGAAATATTCTGCTCACTTTGTATATCCACATCAAAAACTCAGCCATTAGAGCTGCAGCACATTTTCCCCAAATGCAGACTCTACACTAGAATCAGTTTGTTTTTATCTGTCTTGTTAGCAACTGTACTGTCAGATATTTTCCTTGTTTCTTGACAAATAACTGTGGGGGCATCTACACTCTGTAATCAGGAAACTGGTAAGAAATTGACGGTACTACAGCATCCCAGGAATCAAATGAGTAAAGTTGGTAAAGATATAGTTTATTAATATTTAATTAATTTCATTTTCTTGGTTACAATTAAAAAAAACCCAAACCAAAAAACCAAACCAAATAACCAAACAAAAAAGTTAAAGCACCAGTAAGGAAAGAAACTTAGTTTTGAAATAAATGTTGTGTCTGTAAAAGAAGCAATAATCTCCTGTGTATCAAAGCAGAATAAATTCTGGTAATAGGAAACAAGCTCTGGTACCATTTCTTCCTCTGATAAAAAAGGGATTTGTTGCAGACCATGGCATTTTGTAATACAAGTTGTGTTACAAACAGGGCTGAGCTGGCTGAATACCACAGAAGACCAGTTTCCAGAAACTTCTAGGATCAACAGATCTTAGTATTAAAACATTACTATGGAGGAAAGCTGTTTAAAAAAAGAAAAAAAAAATATTATAATAATTCCCAAGTGGAAACTGGAGTTTCTACGATACTTTTTTTTTTTAATGATAAATTATAAATGTGCATACTAATACATATATGCATACATACATACATAGGAATGTTCTATGAAAATATCTTTTCTATATTAATTTTAGGTTTTTTCAAACTTGAACTGGACAAAACCAGTTTCAACTGAGAAGAGTTTCAATGGATTCAGTTGAACAAAACACTGAACAGCTTCTTACTATCACTAGAATGCCATTTGAGAATGTTGTCTTTTATGGGGCAGGTTTCTCTGACTTGTGTACCTAGTAACAACACTGAAAATAGTACGGTAGTGAAAATATTCATCTTTCTGTTTTTCAATATAATCAATATACACAGAAAATTTGTCCTATAAGTAATGTCAATGTTACAAAGTAAAATAATACATTGCTACAGAAAAAAGGAAAAAAAAAAAGTTTATTTAAAGGAGAGCATGGTAAGACAATTCAATATGATTTTGTAAACGTGAGGGGTTTTGTAGTTTCCGAGACCTTTATTTTTAGTTGAATTTTTTTATATCAATTTACAGAAAAGGACAAAGATTTCACGATATAAACTCTAAATTTCATAATTATTTTATTTCCACAAATATATTTTCCTTCCTTATTTCTTTGCCAATTAAGTATTTGTCATAAGAATGCCCATATTGCATATGAGACGTCTAGAATATCTTCTTTTTATAATCTACAATCCAGCATTCATATTATCACCACCTTATCTTTTAAAAAATATGTCACTTGGCCAAATTTACTTGCAGATCTACACATCCAGAATATGGACAGTTAAGTGAATGAAACCTAATGGGTTTATCTCTTCAGTTTCTGTTTGCCATACCATCATGCAGTATTGTAAACAGAGCTTCTGAAACTTTCCTCCAGGTTCTCAGTGAAAGCAGCAGAAAACAGAAGTAGTAAGATGGATGTATGTGCAGAGTGGTGAGAAAAAATATGTTTGTATAGTTTCTAGCCCTCATGAAAGTCCTTTATACCGTCAAGGTGTTTATCGTTAGGTTAAGAAATAACAAAAGATAAAATAAATAAAAAATTAAGAGAAAAACTTTTCTGAAAAGCTGCACTTCAAATATAGTTGATATTTGTGGAGAAAGAGGTTTCAAAGCAAATAAGGAACTTTAAATTTTAGGATGCATTTCTCCATTTTTCTGCAATATTCTCTAAAGTTACATGATATGAACTACCAAACTTCATAATGTAAAAAAATGCTGAAACATTTTAGTAGCTTCTGCACGTTGTATGCAAATTACTACTTTCCAATAAATAGGCATTTTAAAATATAATTGGTATTCTGGAGCTATAATATGCAATCTGTGTTACTGCTGTTATGTATTCACATCATAGATATGAGCTCTAGAGAAACAATTACAATATATGCTGCAAATGCATATTAAAACGCAAATTACATTAAGGCCTATGCTTTAAAAGGAGACATAACCCAGGCTTTAATTTTGCACCTGCAGTCATTGCCAGAATCAACAGTGTGGACACATAATTGCAAACCAAATGATTGCGTGTAACTCTTGAGATAGTTAATTTTCCGGTTCAGTCATCCAGTTACATATTTAAATGTTGTAATTTGTGTCAACAATTATTGATGCCTATAAGATTTGTGTTACAAAATTTATTTTGCTTTTACAAATTGGGGCTTAATATCCATGCACTTTATTGTCTTCAGGTACCTTATTGATTGAGGGAAAGAGGGGTATTTGTAATAATAGGAAAATAATTTTTTTTTTAAATCCAATTATACATTTTTGGTGAAATTTCCAGTTACTGTAATTTGTATCACATCTAGACAAGCTGAAAAATATAGTTTTTAATATACAATACATGTTTGAGGGCAGAGGGGCCAATGTGGGTTACAGCTACTTACAGGGTTCCTTTCCTCCAAATTTCCAAAATGTTAAAATTTTCTTAGACTTTACTCGCTAATCTTCTTAGATATCTGAAGCTGGTTTGCTTCTATCAGCCCTTTGGCTGTGAGAATGTTGTTCCCGCAGACCAGCTGAAGTGTGTTGAAGGTGGTCATTTCTGTGCTGTACACACAAAAACCTAAGCCATTGACAGGCAACCGCTTATATCCCTTACTCTAAGACAGTTTTGTCAAGAACCTACACAAAATCTTGAAATACTATCTTAAATTCAGTGGAGATTAGGAAAAAAAAAATGTTCTGGAACGTAACAAAGTACTGTTTTTTAGTGAAATTGGCTCTGTTAGAAAAAATCCCTCCAAAACTTCTCACACGCATGCTACCTGACCTTTGACTTGCCTCATGTAATATTTTTTATATACTTGTGAAGTTCATATTTGAGAAGGTAAAAGAATACCCATATAATCCATCATAGTAATGCTTTTTAGCCATTGATGGGTGGGGTAACTACATTTGGAAAACGATGGGTTAAATTGAATGTAGTTTTGTTGGGTCTTCCGCAAGACTATTTATATAAATGAAACACATTACCTTTGAGAAGAATGTTTGACTATGTGTTTGCTAGTTTTGAGTAACTAACAAACCATAGCTCAGCTACAGAAACATGAATATAAAACCTTTAGGAGATAAACTAAAGCGTTTCTTCTGTAATTATGTAACTATGATTCTGTTGTATACAGAGGGATGGTAGCTTGCCACAGCTCATTGGTTCACCTTCTAAAATAAGCTTCTGAGATCTTTATGTTTTAAATTCCTTATTACATTTATATATGGTTTTCTGATTTGAACCATGGAAATTATTAATATTCTGAGTATTCAAAATCTTTAGTTTGTTTCATATTAAAAACAATCAAGCACCAAAAAAAACCCCCAACACTTAAACCGCCTACTCAGTCAGTCCCGTCCTCAGAATAGAATTCAAAACTGGGGATGACAGCAAAGCACTGCCAGTGCAGATTAGCTGAGGTCACATCCATGTGTTTACAGACTATATGCATCATAAATGCAATATAGTAATCAGAGAACTGTGCATGGCTATGGAGTTTGCATATTATCCAGTATAAAAAAAATTTATAACACTTGAAAAGGGTTAGGAAAAATGATGGCTAAATTATTGTCATTATTCAGGGTAGGATTTATCTTACAGATTAAGATACCAGTGGGTATCTAGTTATCTAGTCAATATTGTCAATGTTGCAAATAGATTGTCAAAAGCTGTTTAGCTGCTCAGCCACCCAAACACAGGACTGAATTTCCCAGAGGCATCTGTTGTCATTGTAAACACTGAGAGATATGCTTTTAGGCTTCACTTACCTCTTCATTTCAAAAGGAAGACTCTCGGTAGGTTATATGTTATATATATTATATATTTTATGCTACATTTATATATCCACCTTAGATGTCCCAAAGTGTCAAAAATGGCATTAAATACTTACACTCTGGAATACCACCTTAAGTTTCTATGTTACAGAAGCCTGAACTGCTCCTTAACCTCCACTGACTATACTGAATAATCATGTGAGTCAGTTCCCCACATTAAGGCACCTTGTTTCATTTCAGATTCTCCAGGTTATCTGAGATAACCTCATTGACACAAATATAAATCAGAACCTATAGGAGAGCAGAATCCTAGTGGTATGGTTTATGGAAAGGTACTTGAAGGAATTTCAACTGACAATGGATATCTACACACAGACACCTTCATCTGCAAACAGAATCTTCTCTCAGTTTTATGGGTTCCAAAAGGAGTACACTTTAGTTATTTATTTATTTTTAATGTGAATTTGTATGGAATTCCTGTAGCTGAGGTGAAAGCAGCAGTGCTTGTAGAGATATCTGAAAAGGAGGAGGGCAGCCTGGTGAAGATAAAGGTCTGGATCTTTAGCGGATGTAGATACATGTAGCTCTGGTGCCTTCAATAGAGATACATTGATTTACATCATACAAGGAGCTGACTGAGCTATAACACAAGCACTTGATATTGTGTGAGGTCTGTATTTTGTGATGCTAACAAGGCAACCTGTCAAATGGCAAAACCATTCATCCGTAAAGCTCAAGACGGAAAAAAGCCTTTTAAATTGTCTTTTGTTTTAAGATTTTAACAGTACTTGCATACAAAGCTGTATTTCTTTAATCTTTCATTATTGTAAAATACGGTATTTCTTGGAAGGACCTGCCTCAAAAATATTTGAAACTCACTAATTCTTAAAAATGTAAAAAATTAAAATGCAGTGATTTCAGTTATTAAAATACTGGTTTTTAGAAAGCAACATGTTCATGTTTTACTATTTAAGAGAGGAAAAAATATCTCATTTTGTAATTAGGTGGTGTTGACTTTTTGATAGTTACAGGCAATATCTTGATAACTCTCTGTTTATGGTTATATCAGTATTTACTGTTAATATGGCAGCTCTGTTTGTTCAGCTTTCAATTATTTAAAAAACAATCTCAGTAAAAATTAGTTCATAGAAGATCTGAAGTGCATCCGTTTGCTTTTTTTTTTGTGATGACTTTTTTATATGGCCCTGAATGCATTATTTACTTGTTTCCTTTATAGAAAATCTATGAGTACAAATAAAGAAGTGATTATTGTAGGTTTACTTTGTTTCCATATACACTTGTGCAGGTATGAAAAATAAGTGTCTGAGATGGATGCACATTTTTTTTTCTTCAAAAGAAAAAGCTCACATTTCTGTACTCTTTTTGAAGAAAGGTTTTGTGTACTTGACAAAGCCACTGTGTATGGTTCAGACTAGTGACCTGAATCATTAAACACTGTCAAAAAGGAGCAATATTGTTCTAGTGACATCAATCAAATGGTAATGCTCTTTGACATTATTCCTAAGGGACTCTGAAAACTATAGCAGAGAGCTATGGGATGATTTATTATTACACATGAAATACTGAGCAGAATTTTTGAGTGGGCAAAGGGATTAAATGGTACACAAACACAAATCTTATTTTAAAAACATAATAGTTTTATTTATATTTTATTTATATATATATATATAAGTGTTGCAGATTAGAATTTCATTGTTTCCTGTAGAAACTGGATGGAATCATATAATAAAATCTTGCAATTTTGATCCAGGCTCTGGTATCAGGAAACACTAACGAATTAGACCGTAGTTTAACCCTCACAGTAAAGGTCAGTAATTAAAATCATTAGAGATTTCTAACTCACATACACTCAGGACAGGAATACTTTTTACCTATAATTAATAAAAATATTAAATACATTCTCAAGATATGCTCCGATTTTTGCTCTGTGCCAAGGATATATTTGGTGCCACTTGTGTACAAAGTCAGAGATAGCAGTAAAAGCATCTTCCAATTTTTCCAACCTTTCCAACTTTTCAGCTCAGTCCAGTGCTGAGATAGTTTCTGACTAATTTATACTAACTCAAAGACTACTTAGACCTTGCCTTTCTTCACTTCTGGCATTTTTTTCCAGAAACAACTAGAAGCAGCATGTCATGAAAAAATGTTCAATATCTTTTTAGAGCTCCAGAGAGCTCCCTCTTCATTCTAGGAAGTCCTAGTGCACCCGAAGGCCATTTTGCTGACAGTTTCTCACTTAATTTAAGCAAGTGGACTAGGAGCTGAACCCAGTACATTTTTTTATATGAGAATAACTTCAAATTATGAAGAAGTTTGATCAATAATTTAATGAATATTTCAGCTCTCCAAATATAATTTTTGGCTATGATTTGCCAGCTTTTTTTTTTTTTTTTTCTGGTAGATGGAGTATAACTTAGGTTTATGACACCTATCTGTATTTGTAATTGAAAACCTGGCTGTCACAGAAAATGATGTGTCAGGAGATAGTTCGATTTATTTTCTGTTTTAAATGAAATAAAACTTCACTTTACGGGGTGAGATAGAGTCTAAAAGTATTCTGGTTTTCCTATACTGGAATTTCACCATTAGTGGAATAATAAAAAGAGGCTGACGAAGATAAATGCATAGAATGGCATCATAAAATGGTTAGAAAAGCATATAACATTACAACTTGAACCAATTTTAGTACTTCCTTGGTTAAATCTATTAACTACTGATTAATTTTGCTGACTTCATGAAGCTGAGGTTTTTTAGGAATGATCTAGTTATCCAGAGTTTGGATAAAAAGAACAAGACTTAGTGCTAAACAGTTTATTAAAATTAAACAGGAGTAGGATTTGGTGTCATTTTATACCAAATTTACAATAAATTGGATGAATGCAAGCATCTGTAGAGGGAACAATTAAAATATATTAAAAAACAAACAAACAAAAAGCATGAGGAAAGAAGCCTCAAGTATCTGTAGTTGAAGTGTTTAATAAGCGACTACTTTAAAATAAGATATCTCACATGATCAAAATGTCTACCTACAGGCTTTCCACAAAATCCTTTTTTCTTCACTGCAACTGAAACCGTATGCACTGCCATAAAGTGAAAGCAAATGTAACTCCCTATGAAAGTTTAAAAGAAAAATTACAATGCCTATAAAATGAATTCTTGTCTATAATAAATGGTCTCTTATTCACAGAATAATGTGTATTCTGATTCATGACTAAAGAGCTCAACAGAAGTTACAGCTTTGTTGTGTCTGAAATTTTTATAGAAAGGAATATTTGTGGAGAACTCACATTTTAAAAAGTTAATAACAGCATACAAAATGAATGGCAATACACACCTAGGCCCAGGCATCTAGCATTGCCATTCGGCGATAATTATGTAAATATTCAATAGATAATTTGTTTTCCATTTGTCTGTGCTTTTTACTGAATTGTATATATTTTTTTTTTGTATGATAGTAGGTTATTAGTGTGAGTATGGTAGCTCTGGGAAAGTTCAAGCAGAGTCACCTTTAAAAAGAAAAGCTATGAGTCATGTCTTTTTTATGTGCTTTCACAAAAGAAGGTTAAAATGCTTTAGGGAATATTCTTCTCCTTTGTATGAGCATGAATAATTCCCATTAGCCATTCTGGCAGTGCAATATATGCACAGAAAAAGGAATGGACCTTTTCTGGTTAATTTTCCTCAAAAATATCAAGCAGGGGATTCTTTGTCTACTCCTTGGAAGAGTTACTACTTAGGCTGGATCAGTTCTAGCATAGATGAACACAGTAACATTGGTAAACAGATTAAAAAGAGGAAGTATTCTGAATTTTTTTGTATACAAATTTTAAAAAGCTCATTGTACTTTGAGTCCTACGCAATGGAGTGGTATGACACTCTGATTAGCCAAAATAACATATTGAGAAATCATTTTGTAATATATCACGAGTAGAACTGAGTGAAAAACTATTTTACTAAATTATGTCAAAGTGTTAAAAGTGAGAGGAGAAAATTCAAAGATATTGAAAGGGAGGGCTCTTTTTCTAACCCTCAGACCCAATTTGGCCATTGCCTGAAAGAAAACTTGTGTGGTCCTTGGTAAAATATTACTGTGAAGCAATGTAAAGAAAGTAATATTTTAATTTTTGCTTTCATGAAATTTACCATTTGAATAATAAATTTGGAAATAAGTGCCTATATTCCATTTGTATTCATTCAAAGATAAAATCTGTCAATTTTATCAAACAGTGTAAATACGAGGAGTTATCAGCTGGTTTTATATGAAATTTATTTACATTAAATGAAAGGCACTACCTTTACTAACTTTACTGTGGTTTTCACTTCAGTTGTCATGACTCAGATCTCCGACTTGAATTTATATGCTTAATTTGGTTTTTTTGTCCCATCTGGGCTTTCTTGATACTAGGTCTATATGTGCAGGAGTAAATTGGCTTATTTTTTTCCAAAGCACCCTGGGTTTGCTGTACAATGAAGTGGTAGAAAAGCGTGAAGAGTCAAAACCTGCTACAACTCTTCCTGTTTGCCTCTGCTGACAGATTTTTTTTTTTCCTGAGGTAGTCCAGAAAGAATGTTCCTTGTAGGTGTGCTTCAAAATAAGTATAAATCAGACTGTTCGATATGTGCTGCAATTTTCTGTTTGGTTTAAGGCTACCTTTGAAAACGAAGGCAACTTTTACTGAACTATAATGTTTATGATGAAAATACGAATCCTGTTACAAATTCACTTGAATATCCTAAGGAAAATAAAATCAGTAAATCGACTTGCTTAGTTTATTTCTTTTCCTGACCTCTGAAAGAATCCAAGTTACTTTTTTGATGCTTCTATTTGTGCCTTGAGGGTTTCCTAATAAAGAAAAAAGGCAAATCTGGTTGATCATGAATTGTATCCAAAAGACTGTGGAGAGGCAGTAGTAATCCACTTTCAGAAAATATTGCCACTAGTTGTGTAATGAATGAACTTGCATTTATGCCATTGATGGTAGGGGTAATCCAACAAAGCAGCCTCCTTTTTCTCTGATTTCATTTTTATATGAAAAAATATAAAGAAAGATAAGGACATGGTGCCACTGAGAAAAAGAAACTATGAGAAATTTCACTTAGTGCGAATGTGGAACTGTATTTACTTACACATTGCAGTTTTTAATGTTGTGTGCAGTTTTAATGGAGTGTGCAATTGTACAGGAATTATGGAGAAAAGTTAAAGCTGATGAAATTTAATTGGACAAAACTATTAAAACCACCTAACAATAGGTCAAAATTAGCATATTTTGTATCTGGAGGAAGGCAAGTTAACATGCATGGCATTCTGGAAGAAGTCACAACTTGACAGGTAGTAAACCATAGACTAAACTCAGGAAGAAAAGAAAATCCCATCTAGAATTGCATGCTTTACAATGCAGATTTATTACAGATTGCCTATTAAGCATCTTCGTTTGATAGCTTGTATCAAAAAGGAAAAAAAGTCTTTTAGGAACCTAATCATATTTGCTTTGTTCAAATGACACTTCCTTTGACTTCAGTGTCTAGGAATATAACCAATGAAAAACCCCACTGTCTGGTTTATTTGTGTTGCTGTATGCTAGCAAAATATACAATTAAACTGGACTTCGTATCTACCTCTTAGTCTGCACCACCGAACAATTTGGTTCAAATACATTAGCAAAGAGTTGTTTCAAAACAAACAATAGAAGGTTACTACTTAGAAGTATGGACATGTGAATGTCAATGCAAACATAATTACAAATGGAGGATGGCTTCAAACTGACCCTTCAAAGGTTCACTGTTGCTCCTACCTAATATCAGTTGTCACGGTTGTTGAACATGCTCTCTAATCTTGATGGAGATTTTTAATTAAATTGCCTAAGACAGGAATTAGCTCTACATTAAAAATATATGTGTAATGTAAAGCTGGTTTATGATCTCTTATCCAGGCAGGTGTGAAGTAACTTCCTTTTGCTCTGAATAAATAAGAGTCTAGAAGATGATTCTCAGGGTACTCTGAATAAGGTAGATCAGACAATCCATGATTTGGGACTGAAGGAGTCTTACTCTAGATCTCAAACTAGATTCAGGGGCTGTAGCAACTTCTGTGTATAGGAATGAAACCTTTATTTCATCAGGGTTTAAATTTGATATTCTGTTGCCATTTAACAGAGTAATTCTCTCAGTAATTCCACGTATTTCAAGCAGACTACTTCCGGTCACCATTACAATACAGATATTTTTCTGTTACAGTCTTTTCCATATGCACCTCTTTTTGTACCCTTTCCGGTTAGCTTTGTATCAGATCAATAATGAGATGACCGGTACTCCTAAGGAAGGAACATGAAACAATTATTTTAAACAGTTTGGACAAAAAGTGCATCAACAGAGCCCTGTAGAGCTGAACACAGATCACAAAGAGATCTACATTATCTGTATGAATAATGAGAATACAAGATTCAAAGGAGAATACGCCTTACAGGTAGACTGAGAAGTATCGACAACAGATAGCATAATAAGAATTTTAAGAAAGACAGGTTGGAGAGTTGGGCAGGGAAGAATTTAATGAAATATAACAAGGGCAAGTGTAGAGTCCTGCATCTGGGCAGGAACAACCCCAAGTTCCAGTATAAGTTGGGGAATGACCTATTAGAGAGCAGCATAAGTGAAAGGGACCTGGGGGTCCTGGTGTACAGCAGGATGACCATGAGCCAGCACTGTGCCCTTGTGGCCAAGAAGGCCAGTGGCATCCTGGGGTGTATTAGAAGGGGATGGTTAGTAGGTTGAGAGATGTTCTGCCCCTCTACTCTGTCCTGGTGAGACTGCATCTGGAATATTGTGTCCAGTTCTGGGCCCCTCAGTTCAAGAAGAACAGGGAACTGCTGGAGAGAGTCCAGCGCAGGGCAACAAAGATGATTAAGGGAGTGGAGCATCTCCCTTATGAGGAAAGGTTGAGAGAGCTGTGTCTCTTTAGATTGGAGAAGAGGAGACTGAGGGGTGACCTCATTAATGTTTATAAACGTATAAAGGTTGAGTGTCACAAGGATGGATACAGGCTCTTCTTGGTGACAACCAATGATAAGACAAGGGGCAATGGGTATAAACTGGAACACAGGAGGTTTCTTTTACATTTGAGAAGAAACTTCTTCATGGTGAGGGTAACGGAGCACTGGAACAGGTTGCCCAGGGAGGTTGTGGAGCCTCCTTCTCTGGAGACATTAAAAATCCGACTGGACACATTCCTGTGTAACCTCGTCTAGGTGTTCCTGCTCTGGCAGGTGGATTGGACTAGATGATCTTCTGAGGTCCCTTCCAATCCCTAACATTCTGTGATTCTGTAAACGTATGTGGTGGGTTAACCCTGGCTAATAACCAAATGCTTGTCTATCCGCTCACCCACTTCTTCTCTTCAGAGGGACAAGAGGAGAAAATATAATACTACAGAAAAGCTGATAGAACCAGATGAAGGCAGAGAGAGATTGTTTATCAAGTATTATAATAGGAAAAACAAAACAAAACAACACAACAAACTCAACTTGGGGAAAATTAATTTAACTTATTGCCAATTAAAATAGATTTCAGTAGTGAGAAACAAGAAGAAGAGGTTCCGGCCACCATCCCATTGCCAGCACCTTGGCACCTGCACCCAGAGCAACATGTGGTAAAAGTTGAACACCTATAAAAATGATGGGACTGAGAAAGACTATTGTGCCCAAAACAGGGTTCTGTACCTGGTGTGCAATTAAGCCAAATTTTAGCACACAGAGATAAGATATTGTTTATGACAGAGTTGTGCAAGTCTGGATGCTGGAATAAAGCCAGCACACCAGAAAGGAAAGTTACAGCCATTATATACAATATTTTATTAATACTGAGGGCTATTTTAAAGACCCAATAGGTAACACATTTGCATATTGGTTACATAATCATTTTAGTGTATAATGAGCAACATTCAGCTAAAGGACACTATCCAACAGTCTCAAGATATGTGTTAAAGCAAGAATCAACTAATTGAGAGACTCCAAAATATCTAAAGCTACAAGGTCAGTAGTCTCTGTAGTTTCCGATTAGGTGTTTTCAAAGTCACTCTTATCCTCGTTAGAGGAGCAGACTGGCCTAAAACTGAAAGAATTTAAGTATCTTTAGGTTACCAACTGCCGACAGGATTAATTATTTTAAGTGGTAATGACTACATAGCGATGAAGCTTACAGGCAGATTTGAAACAAAAAATAAGACATCCCTCTTAAGGGAATTTTTATGATCAGTGTAATAAAAAGGAAAACAGTGAGAACTGTTTTACATATGAGGCAAACGAGGCAATTGAAGGCTAAAAAGTGTTTGTAGTTGTTTTTAAATCAATTAAAGGTACATCTCTAGGTGCTACAAAATAAGTGCATTTCTTCATGAGCCCAGATAGAAACTAATGTCACAAACACAATGAAGATAAAATAAAGGAGAGAGAAAACACAAAACTTTTGACCAAGCAAATCAATACACTAATTTTCAGTTCTGCAAAGCATTCTTGGTTTTCATACTGACTCACTCCATATATTTGTTTTCTTTAATCTTGGGAGAAATTATATTTTATTAACTGCAGATAAATACCTAGGACATATTCTCCAGTATATTTTGTAATTATGATAGCTGTGAGGATGACAGAAATAGAAAGCACCCCTTCATAGTAAAACTGATAGGAATATTTAGTTTCCCTACTTCTGGAGGAAAAAAAAAAAATAGGAATATTAGGCCTAATGATTTTGGATTTACACAACTCCTGATTTGAAAAGATTAGGGTGAGACTTGAAATGTTTCTATCTTTTCTGCAGAAAATAACCCTGTATGGAAGTCTCAGAAGTGTTTCTGGCAGCTGCTGAAGAGGAAAGACTGGTCAGGTTGAGTCCGCAGTTGGACCTATTGTGACAACGGCCTTCTTATGTTTTAGGCCAGTCAGTTCTGTTAGACTCATTCAGTCACTGTGTTATTGATCAGACACAGCTGTGATCTAATTTTATATTTCTATCTAAATATTGGTATTGCTGATTGTTCTGAATCCTGATTTTTTTGATCGAATGTCACTCCATTAAATTATCTGGAGTTTCTGAATTAAGCAGTTAAAGCCAGTTTATTCAACAGCATTTTTTACTGTGCTAAGTGGCACCCCTCGTACACACACCCTCAGCAAAATTTTTGGGATAGATTGTTTCATTTAACACAAAAAGAAATATCTATTTTTGCTTTCCTAATAATTGTCATGCATTGGCTTTGCAGGAACACTTTTCCAAATAGCTAAAGATAAAGCCTATTTTATTTTGTTGTTTCTGGATAACAGGTGACCATTGTCCAAGTCTGCATAGATTGCATGAGCCATTTAAGGTTTAACATTTTTCTTGAGCTATTGCTTGCCACAGTCTGTATATTAGGAATGAGGAAATATAGTAAAAAACCCCAAAATTTTCTTTTGTTATTTTCTGCACTAGTAAATCAAATTAGATTGTATCATAAGGTCTACCACAGGACAGAATATATAGGGACATTGAGTATTGGCTCTGGAGGAAAAGGCTTAAGGAAAGTAGTAGACCTATGTCTAATGTGAATTTTCCACCTAAACCAGCTCAGAAACAAACAAACAAATAAACAAACCACAAACCACAACGAAACCAAAACCTCCATTCTTATTGTAAATATTACTTGATAGGAATCACACAATGTAGTTTCGGGTTTTACATGCCATTGGTTAGGCAATTTCAATCAACAAAGCTTATACTTTGAAAGAAAAAGGTTTTCCACAGGAATAGATTATTGTTGTGATCAGCAGTGATTCATTCCTGAGGCATGGCTTCTGTCCCTTCTCTATTGTCCCTCAGGTTTCTATCAGAATCAAGTAATTTCAAACCCCACAGCAGAAATTGATTAAGAGATGGTGCAAATACAATGTTTTTGCTCAGTATATCCTCAAACATTTGATGGTTGGTAGTGGTGATTTCTGGGTTTGCATTTAACTTATTTTTTTGGTATTTAAAATGTCTAACAAGTATGGCGTATTACTAACAAGATATGCTTGGAATATTGATCTTAATAATTGCAGTCCTTAGCTCTGTATAATTACAGTGCTTAGCTGTTGTCTTCTCAATATGCTTGAAAGGCCATCTAACACATGCTCCTGCCTGGCCTGAGGTCAAATTCAGCTTGTACATCATTTTTATTTCTCTCTTTGCCTTTTTGCTGTAAAGAAAAAGAAATAGCTGCTCAAGTGATACTTTCTTCTGCATTTTTTCAAAGCCCGAGAGAAAGTCAATCTGCCACTGGGGAAATATGGTTGTTCTACCAAGGGGTTAGCAGGCATTAACTGAGAAAGAGATGAACAGCAACCATCACCAGGGGGGCATTTCTCAGCACATGGGGGAATGACAAGCAAGAAAAGTGTTCCGAATCAGAACTGAGGACATGGATTAATTATTTAGAGATGACATTGCTAGGCAAAGATTTTGTAGGCCCTGTATAGGCAATTATTTAAATACTATAATCTTGTAGTCAGGTGGCTTTTTCATACTCTCTTCTAAGACCATATAATTTCTACATGGACACACTCAAATTATAAAAGTGAGGTGGTCTATGCTACCCTAATATTGTTGTAGGTGTCATTCTGGTTTCTTAGTATTTAGATAATTTATTGTTTATAACTACTTCTATGCTGTACCTGGTGTGCATCACATAATAAAATTCTATAATATTTAGGTATCATTATGCATGTAGACAGATTGCATGTATAGAGAAGATGCATGAATAGTTATGACTAACATTCTACTCTGGGTTGATTAGCTTTTGTTGTACAGTGTGTTAACAAACAGAAGAGTAAATTAATTAGTTATATGTTTGTGGAATACAAAGAAAATATGCGTGTTACAGTGTCACTGGAAATAATGTTTTCTGTATCAGAAGATTGATTTCTATGAAAAAAGGAAAGGCCTATAATAAATATAAGACTTATCCAACAGTAATCATAGAGTAAGACAAGGAGGACATTCATTCTACAGCAAATATTTGTCAACGGTATCTGATTCATCCTCCATGGAAAGCAAATGCTTTTGAGAATCCCCTGTGATCCACATGTAAACTGCCAGCCTCCCAGTTCCCATTGCCATCAGTTATATTCTTCTGCATCTCAGGATCAAGTCTAGTGGTAGTAGCTTCAAAGACCTTTTATACTGTGGGGAAAAAAGGAAAAAAAAAAAAAGTAACAAGGTTAGCTCATTTCAAATAAACTTTCAAGAAATGAACCCAATTAACCTACCTGCAGTATGTTTCATATTAATTTCCAAGTCCTTTCAGTGAAACTTGTTACTGGTTTAAAATTCTATATCCATTAGGGAATAATTAAAAAGTGCTGAGGTTTGCTTCATAATATGTCTTAAATTCCTATTAAAATTACCATTTAAATACTTCCTCAGCTACTTCTTACATAAAAAAAATCTGAATTAAGTGTATGGAAAAAGAAAAAATAAAATACTGTATTTTTTTCTGAATCGTTTTTTGTTCTTCATTACCCATGGACATTAATGGAGTTTTAATTTGTTGCTACACCAAAGTTTTACACTTCATTAAATCTCTGTGCCAATAATTACAGGCCTTATTGATTTCCTGTCTTTTTAGGTATTCAAGAATTCTTCAGGGCTTGTCTCCCCCTGGATTGTTTTTCTCACATCAAGATGCCACTGTTAATCTTTCAAGAGAGGTTGAAAGCATTTAAGCTTTCTGTAATACATTCTCATCTTCTTTACCATGTTACAATTAATTGGGTAAACTGACAAGACATTTTTCATTTATTGAATCGTACAGAAGTTCATATGACGATTCTTCTATAGGAAAAGATTTTTTAAAATCTCAGTGGTCTCACAAAGTGCAACACAGTACATTTGCAGCATAGAGATTTAGCTTTTACATTAATTCAGACAAAAAAAAATAGGCAGATAAGGATTGTACATCATCAATGTTCAAAACCAAGGAAAGGAGTTAAGAAGTTGAAACAGAATGCAGGTAGATAATAGTTGCCTAAATCACAGAATGTTAGGGATTGGAAGGGACCTCTTGGGCCCCTCTGTTCAAGGACAGGGAACTGCTGGAGAGAGTCCAGTGCAACAAAGATGATTAAGGGAGTGGAGCATCTCCCTTACGAGGAAACCCTGAGGGAGCTGGGTCTCTTTAGCTTGGAGGAGACTGAGGGGTGACCTTATTAATGTTTACAAATATATAAAGGGTGAGTGTCATGAGGATTGAGCCAGGCTCTTCTTGGTGACAACCAGTGGTAGGACAGGGAATAATGGGTTCAAACTGGAACACAAGATGTTCCACTTAAATTTGAGAAGAAATTTCTTCTCAGTAAGGGTGGCAGAACACTGGAACAGGCTGCCCAGGGGGGTTGTGGAGACAAAACACTGTTTACTTTTAGTTTGTTGGTTACCAAATCAATGTGTCTAAACTCCCCAGGCATGCCTGATTTGACCTGAAAGCTTCATAGAAGTGCAATTCCATACTCTGTGTAGGTCTAGAGCAGACCAAACCCTAACGTACTGGAAACTAAACTAGGCTACCGTATGTGAGATCCATAAACTTTGCAGAACAGAGCTGTTTCTTCTGAAGAACTACAAGTTCTTGCAACATATTGGCAGAAGAACAACAGTAACAGAGTTGTAGCAAGTAATATTTTGTCCTCCAAAGGTTTTTAAGGTTTTTGGAATGTTATTTTGTCAGGTTAAGGTTATGGGATAATTTTCCACCTCTCCTGCTGAATCTGTGTGATAAGCAGTGCAACATATATAGACTAGGGGAAAAAAAATAATAAACCAACAAATAACAAGTAGTCTCATCTCTGGCCAGACAGTTCGAACCATCAGCTGTGAGAAATGAGTCCAGTGTTTGCGTGTGGATTCCTTTCAGAGTGATTTTAATGCCTCATTTCTGTTATTATGGCATGTTAAAACACTCCCTCAAACAGTCTACTGCAAGGGTAAGAGTTGCCTCTCAATTAAGAGAAAATTACACCCAGGCCTCACATTTAGTGTGCAAGTGCTTTAACCGCTAAACTATCACACAAAACAAAACTAGTGGTGGCACACACTCTTCATCCTTTAGGTTCATGTGGATTTACTGAGTCATTCTAATTAGGCAGCTCTTCTCAGGAGAAGATTGAATCTCAAGTAAAGGGGATTTAATATGGCTAAACTCAGGTTTGTTCTTAGAAAATCATGTCAGTTTTCAATGCTAATTCAAACTGCAGTTTTGTACATTACCCTCAGACAACTCTTCCAGAAGAAATCCATAGGCAATCAGCATGCCAACATTTATCTGGATCACCCTCTTGCTTTAATGTGGCAGTTTAAATACGAAGAAGTCACATTCATTATTGTTTTTATCTAGACTTAGGTTTTTTACTGTATTTAAAACCTTAGAATCACAGAATCATTCTGTCTGGAAGAGAGCTTAGAAGGTCTAGAGCAACCACAAGGTCTCTATACCAACCCACTGCTCAGAAAAGGGTGATTCCTGAGATCAGATTAGGACCTTACCAATTCAGACCTGGAAAATCAAGGAACATGAAACTTAAAGACCTAGGTAGGTGAGTATATCTTTACTTCTTTTCCACAGATTCACTGGCAAACAAATTTTATTGTTCTTTGTTTAGTCAAAACCCTAAATCACCATGGATTTTGCCTAGTAAGAGATGAATGGTTGAAGAATCTGACTTAAATGTAATAATCAAACATATTGAAAGGTTTCCTTACTCTAAGATTGGTTAATTACAATTTTGCGAAACTGAAAATAATTAACTGACTTTTTAAAGGTTTATGTAATATTTCTAAAGGCTGATGTCATCTATAATGGACTCCTAGCTGTCTTGTTTAATTTTTTTCTGTATAGTTCTTCATCAGTAACATGCTAAGTTTATTGCGTGGTTTTGGTATGAATTACTTTTGCGCATGTTTTTGTATATGTGTGTAACTCAGAAAGATACCTTGCTGCAAATGTAGTTTTTAATCTAAAGTTCTAAAGTTCTGAAGTATATAAATTTGAACTGTAAGTAAATATTTAGCAAAATTATTGAAGACCGAAGACTCTTAGATCTGGCCTTCTTAACATAAATCTTCACACTCAGTGTTCATGATCATTACTATTTGAACAGAAGTCTCCTTACCTAAACACTTTCACATCCATCCATTCTTGACCATAAGGTATTCCAAACCCTAGGCTATCATAAAATCTCATCTGTCTTTTCTTGCTTATATAATACTCCTGTCAGTGGTTAACCAGATTCTTCTGTATTTTTTTTTCTTTATTAAACAATTCCAGAAATAATTGCACCCTGATGCATTCTTGCACTCTAATGCAGCAGGAATGTTCCTTAGATGCAGCATTTCTAGTTTGTGGTTGGACTCCATGTCAACAAACCCTTGAGAAGAGAATAATTTTGCTGTGCAATGTATATTTATCTAATTCATTCACACAGCTATTAAAAAGAAATTCCCATTCTAGATAAATTAGAAATAACATTAATAAGAACACAAATCTTTCTGGGTGTTAGTATTAAGAATTAACCTGTTTATTTAGTCTTCAAACCAAGTGGATGTTGAGCCCTACATAACAGAGAAATACATGTTGAGACATTGTTTTATTTTCCTATAGGTAAATATGGAAATAATGTCTCAATATTTTTTCCTAATAAAGTCTCAGACATCAGAATGAGACAGACTGATCTATGATTCCCTAGGCATTCCTTTTCCTCCCTTTATTAAAGGCAGATTCTGTTTCTTTCCTTCACCTTATTTCAGTGCTTCTTTCTGATCTTTCCAGTCTCTGTGAGACCTCAGGATAAAACCAAAATATAAAGATAGGTTGGACTTTATTTCAGAATTCATGATAAAAGTGTTATCAGATCTTTGTTTTTGAAAAAAAAAAAAAGAGAGAATTGGTTTTAATCTGTTCTTTCCTTCTTCTGGTATTTATTCATTTATTTATTTATTTATTTATTTATTTTAAAAAAAAGTGTGTGTGTGTGTATTTGTGTGTGTGTTGACTATCTGGCCATAACCTTTCTTCTGTAAAAAACAAAGGAAAAAAAGCTACCACTTGAATGCTCTCCCTCCCTGTCAAGTAGTGGAACTAGACTTCCTTTTTCTCTTCTCTTAGTATCTACTGTGTTATCGTCTCTTACCTTTATGTTTTTCAATATTCTCAGAGAACTGTAATTCTTTTCTGTCTTTAACCTTTGTGATTCGATCCTTGCATACTTGCCCTATTTCTTTACACTCACCTTTAGTAACAGATCATTGCTTCTACTTTGTGAATGACCTTTTTGATTTCAATGTAACGAAATTGCTCCTGAAGCAGTCAAATACACGTCTTCTTATGCTTTACTTTTACTAGTGGACTGAATTCTTTATCTATTGTGTATAGAGGACTTTTTAATGAATGTCAGCTTACTGTATTCCCTTTTGCTACCTAATTGTTTTCCTAAGAGAAATTAAATATGACTTATTGAGATCAGCTTTTAAAAGTTTTTTTTTTCCTTTCCAACCCTATTTCTTACTAAATACTTTCACAAAAATTATTTCAATATTCAGGTTTTCAGGTTCTTCTAGTTTTCAGTCAGAAAAAAAAAAATATCAGTTTAGCTGAATATTATCTCTTTATATATTTCTTCCACTCACTGAACTGAAATGTTAAACTGGAAAGAATTTCTCATGTAACTGAATTCAATCTATTGCAGTTGAGAAGCCTTACAATTGTTCTTTTAAACTGATTCATCTCAGTCTTAAATAGGTTTGGCTTTAATCCTTTAGCTGATATGAGGAACCTCACCTTCTTTTAATTTACAACCTGTGTTTATTATATGCAGGTAATTCTTGTACCATCTTTATTCTTTCTTATACTTATTTCTTGTCCTTCATCTTGTCTCCCTCTTCCCTTAAAAAGTTATCATCAACATATTTTGAGAATATACTGAGCTGTATGTTTACTGTATTGTATACTTCAAAAAGATGATTTAGAGATTTTAAACGCTATTATATATTGTCTTTCCACTGTTAATTGTTTTCCCACATCCTTCTTGTTTTCTTTTTCTGTTTTGTTTTATTTTTCTTCACCTTCTCCACAAGCATTCAGCAGGTCATCTCATGTTCATCTGAACTCAGAATAATCATTTACATTCTTGGTATGTAGTGTTGTGTTTTCACCTTTTTTCCTAATGGGAGGGCTGCATATATCTCAATAATATTTTTGTGTTTTCTGAGATCTATCTTTATTCCAGTTAAACTTCCAAAATTCATAGTCTTCATTTGTGTCATATTGTATCTCTAGCAGCAGAGTTGAATCAACAAGAAGACAGAATTCAAGTTTGAATTTATTTAAAACTAAGTTCCCATTGGTAAGGAAGTTTGAGATCTGGGTTTTGGCAATACTTGAATCTTTTGCTAGAGTTAGAGTCAGCTTCTGGTCATTAAAGCCAGAGTAAGTCAATGTGCATTTGTTCCAGATTTGCATCAGTGTTGCTGTAATCAAATGCTGTCTTATAGAATTTAGTTGCTAACAACTGGAGAGCTTTTTAGGGTCATTTCAGATAAAGATTTTCCAACTGTCTGACAGTCATGATGGAAAATACTTCTACAGCATTCATTTTGTGCATTTAATGTATATGACTGGAATTAATATAGGATAAATATTAACTTATTAGTTTACATAACTGCAGTCACTATAGGGATAAAAATCTCTGTATAACATTAAGCACTAAATGAAGCAGATGAAAGAACTACTTAATATTACATTAAAAAAAAAAAGACAAATAGCAAGGTAGTTAATTAAATTTTAATTCAACTGTCTTAGCATTAAAGTTGTACCTGTGGGAAGTTTTCTTTAGCATCTCAGTTGGAAAAAAGCAACCAAGTAAATTGCCAGCACAGAACAAACAAACAAATAAATAAATACTGGACAGTATGCCATTATTTTGTCTCCTAAAATCTGAAAATCACTCTAAACTGCTCAAGCAAAAAGCATTTAATGTGCATACTCAACTTTGAGTTTCTAAATGTAATTTACCATTCTGCTTTTTGGAAAAAAAAGTTCAGCAGAGTCAGAATCAAACATGAGAGGTTTTCCAGACAATACTTGCACCTTTGCATAATATGTTATTAAAAATATTATATTTTTCTGAATGACTTCTAGAAAATTGTGGTTTTTTTAATGTACATGGTTTCCTTGCAGCTAATGTTTCTGGCAAATCCAAGGAAAGAAAAGAGTGAATAAAATTTAGTCTGAACTTACAGTTTCCTTGTTGAGACATAATAACTACGTAAGAATGTATCCTCTTTTTTAGTCAAATGTGAGTCCACATTCCCTCATATTCAGAGCTCCAGATCAGTTCAGAGTGAGGAAGGATTGTCAGGGCCATAAGGTCAGTTCCAGTCTTCTTTCAGGTGTACTGCCTTGATCAGACCTAAGCAAAGCCAGCTGTGCTACAGCCCAATAAATCAGCATACATTTTTGGTTTAGAACTTCCAGAGAACAACATGGAGTCTTGTACTGAACATAAATGGCAGGGCTTGGGCAGTGGAGACTGAGAGGACTGAGCACAATGTGTGGCAAGAAAAAAGGGAGTTGAGACAGTTTATATCACCTTCATTTCTCAATACATGTCAGTAATTAAAAGCTAATGGTAATTGACCATAAATTAAATGAAGTGAAATTTCCCAAATCCAGACCTTCTTACCAGTCATAAAGCTGGCTGATTAAGCCAAATCAAAAAAATGAATGGACAAAAGCAAGGTCATGAGACTTGGCATGCTTGAGCCTGGCCATACTGTTCTCTGGTAGTGTAGCTAGAGCTCTAGTATTCTATAGTTGTGCCACATAAGTAATCAGAGAAAAGCCTAATCATTGATTAGTAGTCATGCAAATATTCAGTGGTGCTTGTTCTGAGTGGTTATCAAAGACAAAATTGTAACAAAACTCTTAGAAAAACTGCAGTGTTTGCTCGCATTTGAGGGAAGCACAGCATGAGCTTTAATACTAGGCTCCACAGTGGTAAAGAATGAATTTTCTGTCCTGCTTCTATGAGCAGCTGTGGTGCTGTTCATTAACTCTTACATGACATTAATACCAGCTAATGACAGTAATGTTAGCACTGGTAGGTTCCTAGATGCTGAGATGTAATCATATCAGCATTTAATAACACCAGTTCAGTGGTCCATTACATGGGCATACACAGATGTGGTTATTATTTCAGTTGAATTTAAGGCATGTTCCAAGTATCTTAAGAATGATAAAAATAAGTTTAATGCAATCTTCAGGAATGAAATATTTCTAAACCACTTACTACAGCTCTTGAAAAATTATTTTTTTTTAAATTTGGTGTTTATTTAATGTTGAGATGTATGAAAAGTAAGAAAAATATTAAGAGATCCTGATCATTTTCATTGACTCCTGATTTTATTGGCAACTGTACGTGCTCAGCATCAAGAATTTAAATTAAGGCTGTTGATTGTCTTCATACATTTAATTTTGAATGGATGTACTGAGTTGAAACTAAACCATATTATGGTTAATTTTTCACGAGCTGGTTGGTCTGGGCTAATGTTCTGCAGAGCCCTTTATTGTTTTGCTGCTAGTTCTAATTCAAGCTAGATGGCTAAACTTCATTGCTAACCAATAAGTCTTTTTTACAAAATCAAATAAAATTGTGGTCCTATCCTAACTTCTGGTAAGGCATTTCCAAATGGGGTACTATCAAAACAGAAGCAACGATTGAGCAGATGAAGCAACCATGCTACTTCATTAACTCTGTAGTTTGCTCCTGTTTCATGACTGCAACGAATGTGCATTACACTTTAGAAAAACATGCTCGTTTTTCTTTGTGGGAATCACTTAGCCTTCCTATCTGCAGCAGAACATGCCAGCTTCTTGTCTACCAATTATGGAATTAAGGAGCAGCCCAGTGTTCCCTCAGGATAAACAGAAACTAAGTAACTTGTGACTACATCAGTATCATACTGGTCATGTCCCAGGGGCCAAGTTGAGAGTGAACAGGCAGAGACAGTTGAGGTATTTCCTAATTTTTGACTGCTTGACTTTCAGCACTAGTACTGATATTTTAATGCAGTTTTCTTTGCAATAGTAAGAAATTGGATTAGTTTACTTGTCTGTGTGTCTATTAGTTGTCCTTTAGAAGCAGAGAATCTAATCAAAACAGGAGAAGTACCTTTATTTGTTTTTCCTCTTGCTTTTCTTTCTCAAGTGCTTCAGCATTCTTGTTTCTTTTATAGGTTTGTCAGTCATTTTCTTCAGAGTTATTTACCTTGCTTGTATTCAAAATTTAGATGTCTTTTTTTTTTTTTTTGTCAGTACTTGTCCACTCCTTCTTTTTAATTCCAAGTATAGATCATAATTATGTAGTGCCTTATCTTTTATTTCTTTCCCTAAGTACTGAATATCCAGTTGAGGTCATTGATCAAATCAGAATTATTGCACATGCCAAGGTCACATTCCAATCTTTATTTCAGGTATTCTTTTAATTTTCACTGAGTGTTTTACTGAAGTCTGTTTATTGTGCTATTACAGTTTTCTCGGATTAAATTTCCCTACTTCTTCTATATATACTGCTATGTAAAGTGAATAATACTAAAGCCACAGTAACTTGAAAAAAGGAAAATAATACAACATATATTTTAATATAGGTTTATGTGGTAAAAGGCATCATGTATTTCTAAAAGTGATATAACTATATATACATATTGTACCTATATGTATGTGTATATACATATGCATACATTTATGGCTCACTGCTAAACCGAAAATATTCACAATCTGATTAAATACTACCTAAACCTTTTCATTACTGTATTGTATCATATTTTAAAAGAACAAACTGATATTTAGTATGCCTAATACTTCCTGTTGCAGATGATTCTCACAAACTTTTCTTTGTGCAATTGACAAAATTTGATTTTTGTGTTTGACAAGTGACAAGTGACATATCTTCTGGATGCAGTGCTTTCATTTTCCTTTTTAACACTCTGTTCAGATTTAGTGCAGTTTCTGTAATATTAAAAAGAACATTTTTCCCCTTTCTCACCAATATTCCTTCGTGACTCCCTGCCAGAATCACTGAGTGTTCCAATATGAAGCTAGAGTCTTGCCAGACCATAGAGACACAGTGCAGGTTCACAGAGAAGAAACATTTCTTGCCCCAAGGCCTCTGTGTGAAGAGGAGATAGAAACAAACCCTTCTTGTCTAATAGAACCCCATGGAGCTTAATTCCTCCCAGCCTATAGGATGCTGGCAGATTGAAAAACATTTTAGATTTCTTGCTTTCAAAACAACTTTCAGACATCATGCACATGAGAGGTTATCAGACTTTAGTGATGGAGGTGAAGGGAATAAGGACAGTAAAGCCTGGATCAATACAGGACTTCAAAACTCTCTCTGTCATGTAAAAATTAGCTAGGCAGTGCAGTCTGTGTTATAGGGCAAGGTTTCAACAAATGTAGTACTTAGGAGGAAAAAAAAAAAAAGCTTTAAAAATAAGAAGATTTTGTTTGTAATTCTATGCCTTGATTCAGTAGGCTAGCTAGAATAGCCCAAGGAAATAATACCAGCACAAACAAATGGATTTACAGCACAGTCTCTGTATCTATCTTAGAGGCATTTTGTTTTATATTCTACTGACATAATATACAGTAAATGTTTCTGTGAGTCATATTGATTGTTTTCACAAACTAGACTATTTAGGATGATGGTCCAATATTTTATTTACAGATGGTGGTAGCTGAAGTATGGAAGGCTCTTCTACCTTATTGGTAGTTTCTCACTGAGATTTTTAAAAGCTTTTTTATTTCGATGCTCTTTGTTGAATTACATTAATATTTCATAAGAAAGACAAAACGTACAGAGGAGTCTGATAGTAATGCTGGTCTCCAAAGCTACTGAAAGGAGCACAGTTGCTTAAAATGTTCTTGGTAAGAAGTTTGGACAATCGTGTATTGAGGTTTTGTGTTATGGATTATTTACTCATTTCTTCTGATATGTTTTTTTTTTTATAATAGACTGAATTCTTATATCCATTCACAAAAAAACTTAAGAGCTTCTGACACAGGATATTTCTCATAAAATGTTAACTTTGAAAGCACTGAAAACTGAGAGTTTAACTTCCATTCAGTCTTCCATTTTTTTCCAAGTACTAAGTGTGCATACACACATATAATGCATATCCATATGTAATGTATATATTTATATGCATAATGTATGGCACATGTACATATTTAAGTGCACCAAAATTAAATTTCAAAATAAATTAAAAATACAATTTTTCTTTAAATAAAGTAAAAAAAAAAAAAAGAAAAACAGATTATTTTACTTAAAAAAAAAAAAGCAACAGTCTTGTCTATCTAGCGTATGTCAGTTTGATTATGGCCTGTTACTGTCCCCTGAAATTCCAAAGAATAGTGACTATTTCTTTTTCTATAGACACAAGATTCTATAAACTTGAAAATCCAGTTCTTCACGCAGTCACATGTGCCTGAAAGGACTGTTAAGGGCTTCTTTAGAGTGACAAAATATTGTCACTAAATTACTTCTGAGGACCTGGGTTACACTCAGAGATACTGCTGAGTGCCTGAGGGTTACAGTAAGAGTCTGCCTCCCCTAGCTGCTGTGACCCATCAGAGATTCTACATGGTGATAACTGAAACTCTCCAAGGAAAGGATATAACAAAGACAAAAGGCTCAGCTTTTGGAGGTGGTGATGGGTGAAGAAGGATTTTTTTTCTGAAGTTGTACCTGTAAGTGTTGTTTCCAGCTTTATTTGTTTGTGTTACTTTATTACGAAATTTGAGGTGAAACTGCCTTCCTGGTAACATCTGAGAGGTTTCTCTAATAAATCCATCCAGAGATATAATGTACTGACTGGTGCCTGTGATCTCCCCTGTTTCCTTTTGAGGAAGTTTACATTCTGTGAACTTTTTCTCTGTAGTTCTAAGTTTTCCATAAGAAAGAGAACTATTTTCTGACCCACAGTGAAAGGAGGAACGTGGAGTAGTTTGTGGACTTTTTTGAATATAATGCCTGCTATACAGCTGTAAAACATCAGGTCAACAACCTACTTGGTTCATTTAAAACCTCGATTACCCTGAAGCTGGAAAGCAGAGTAAAATGTCTTGACCAGGCTGACACAGGTAGTCTGTAGGCAATAATTGTTGAATTCAGTTTTCATAAGACTAGTATAACCTCTGATATTTTGCTACTTTGCTATTGAAAGATTGCCTAACTAATGAAAATATTCATTTTTTAAGAGTCAAATACATTTTGCTTAATGTAAACACATAAGAGTTTTTCGAAGGATATATAAAAATGACTGAGAAACTGATCAATAACCCTTCAAATTATTACTGTTTAAGACTAGAAAATTTTAGGTTGTGTTAACATATTTTCTATCAGTCATTTAGCTTTTGAATTTAAGAGTTCAACTGAAGCAGATGGTAGTCCACTGTATAGTCTTAATATGAAGCTTTGTGGTGCACATAAAAGCATTTGCAGAAAAATATGTTTCAGTGATCTTTCACTAACAATGAGATAGCGTTTCAATTAAAATTTCTATCAACCATAGCATTGCTTTCATTAGTTTTCTGAATTTAATAATGCATTTCTGAAATTATTCCACAATGGTAGTGAGTTCCATCTATAATCAGTAAGCGTTTAGCATTTGACTTTCTAAATATATAAATATACATACATTTCCTAGGAATTAGTGAAAAGCTGTTAGGTCATTATGCTGTTCACTGGAAGGCATTTGGGAACTGTAAGACTCTACATGGCTCTCAAGTGAAATATCTGCAAAGATAATACATTGTTGTGTAGGCTGCTTAAAAATTGGTATAAATTAGCACTTTAATATTTGACCTAATATGAATCAGTACAATATAAACTATGTGTGAACAGTGTAGATCAGGATTAATGGATTTTCCAAGCTTGTTCAAAATTAAATTTGAAAGTACTCTGAAAGAATACTTTAGTGAAAATCTTCAGAGCTTGGGTCTGCACTGTGGAACTGAGTTCTAGTCGTAGGATGCAGGTGTATGTTGACACACAGGGATACCATCTCTCTGTCCCTCTAAGACCTACTTTTCAAGGGTGAGAAATGCATATTTGTAGGCCAGAAATACATTTGGGTCACACTTTAACAACTCTTCATATCTGGACAAGAAAGGCAATATTGCAGTAGGTTGCACTGTGGCTCTACATAAGTGGGGCAAATTACTGATCATCAGGACCAGGGGCATTCCCGAACTGCAAGAAACTACTTCGACTCTGTGTACCAAAGTAAGAAAGTAAATAAAGGTAAACAAAGTAGGAAAGATAAATCTAGCTGGCATATCACCAGATTCCTCATTTAGAAATTTCCATGCTAACAAGCTAGTCTGATTTCCTAAATAAACAAATATGCCACAAGAGCTTTATAAAAAAAGCCACTGATTTTAAAGGCTAAAAATGATGGCATAATTGCTATAGCCCTGTGAATGGTTCTTTTCATACTCTTAAAAAATGGAAGGTTAATCAATTTTTGTTCTAATGAATCGAACATTTATGAACCACATTAGTTGTTTTTTCCCTCAAAACCACTTCTTCATTCAGAATCTTGATAGATATAATCATCTATATGTCCCCGTAACCAAAAGAAAGAATTTTAATATAAAGTATATTTTTTTATACTCCAAATTGCTCTTGTACTGTCTTTTGAAACTCTTTCAATTTTTAATAGTCTTCTCGAGTTATGTCTACCTGAAAGTCATTAGTCTTTCCATTAAGGATACTACATTGTATGTAACTCTACCTGACTTCTCACTGGATGCCTCCCTCAATGCACTTGTATTTATACAATGATTTTATTCTTTCACATAACATAGTCAGGTGTGATTCTGTAACATCTCTACAAGAGTTCAGGTTTGACTGTCTTTCAACCTCCCTTTAGCTTCCTGGTTTTCCACCTCTCAAACCCTCATGTTCTTTCTCGTTAATATGATCTGCACACATTATTTCAAAACATATGGTATGCATTTGCCAGTCTTAAAAAGATACAAATGTTTACTATTTAAACAACAGAGCTAAAAGTTATTTCCATTTTCTCTTCTTCCTTCCACTAATCCAATAGTTACTCTAAGACAAACACCATCAAAAAGAGGACGAATGTCTTGAGACTGAAAGAAATAAAAAGAAATCTTTATTTAGTAATATAGATCTCACACTTAACTTGTTGGCAAATTTCACAGTCCCTTTTACATATACTGTAAAAATAAAAATTAACAAATATAACTATAACTATAACTATAACTATAACTATAACTATAAATATAGATATAGATATAAATATAAATATAAATATTATAAAATGGCAAGTCACAAGAGGCAGTTTTAGCTTAACTGTTGATTCCCTTGTTTAATACGTACTCAGAAAAATGTAATGCTTCAAAAATGTCTTAAATCAATATACTTCTTCCTGGATACCACAATAATTATTTTTTCTTACTCCAGCATGAAGCATACATTTGCCTTGAAAGGATAGTTTTCCACAAGTAGTCTGTGAACTGCAGAATGAATCAGAATATGAATCATGGAGCAACATATGCCAACTCTTGCTCATGTTAGTAGCCCTTATTCAAAAAGTCTTGCTGACCTCAGTGAGATTCATGACAAACTTATGCATTAGTGATGTCAGAAGGACTGATCTGTAGACATTCCTGGAGCACCAGCTTTCTCTGTTGCTTGTCCCAGTGACAGCTTTTCTAATATGCCCGCAGACCTGGAGTCATTTACGGCTCCAGTTGCGGTCTTTCTTTTCCTGACACTGAGATAGCAGTGGCAGTGTCCTTCAGGGTAGCGGTGAGAGTCTGTGTTGACTTCTGCAGCAGTGACCTCAGTAGTGGTCCTTTAAGGAGGAGTCTCAGAGGTGAAGACTTCCCTACCAACGTCCTACCTGGGACAAAAACGTAAGTTTCGTTATGTTGGTTGTGGTGAGGATTGGATGCTGAGTTAACATAGAGACAGAAGCGTCTTGGGCTGTGTGTGATCCTGTGCCCTGGGCAGGTGACCTGCATGCCCCATGCCTCTTTCACTGCCTGTAGCTCACAGTCTAACCTCCAAGTCCATGGCTGTGCACAGCAGGAGCTGGCTGGTGATTACCTGTTCCATCACATCCCAACAGCTCTTATCCTGCCTGGTGTTCAGGTATTATTCCAGAAGGACAGAGGTATCCTGCAAATCCTGAATAGTACCCTACTGTTCCTAGTTATGTCTTTTGGAGCATATTGAGTACAGATTTGTTCTGCTTATTGTGGTGCATGATGTGCCTAAAAGCACATAGATCAGGGTAATAGTCTGTCCCATGCTCCAGAGGAGACTTCTGCTCCTGGGTTCCAGCATTGAGCAACATAGTGGAGTGCCCTCGTGCACCAGGATGCAGAGAGCTTTGGCAATGGGGCAGCCTGGCAAAGAGAGTGTTTAAAAAGTGCCTCCATAAGACACGAGTATGAAGTTTAGTTTCAGATTTGAGGTCCCACGTGCCATAATTCTAGGTCCTGTCATCCATCCACTGACATCCAGACAGGATGATATCCAGGGGGAAGGAAGGGCCATGCTGCCTAACATCTGAAGATTTAGCTTCTGTAGCATATCGAGATAACTGACACGTAGTTATTGTTTGCATCCTTATAAACATGAGAGAGAAATAAAAACAGCTGGACTGAGTTGCCAGGCCAACTAGAGGACCATGTATCAGTGGACCTGCTGCTGAGGCAACCCTATCTCCTCTGGCAGTGTCTGGGTGCACAAAGGAGTAGGGGTGACTCAGGATTATGCCTGGAGTGGCAGGGTTCTCTGCTGCAAGAGGTTTAGACTGGATGGAGTCATATAAAGCCGCTTTCCTGTGCTGAGAGACATAAAGAATGTTAGAGAAGATGATAAACATTTTACTCTTGCTAGAATGCTTAAAGGTGGACTCCCCAGTGTTCTTTCCTCATGCTGAGTGCTGGTGTAGTGTGAGGTGTTGGGTATGCAGGGTTCTGAAGGCAAGAAAAGAGCAGACTGAAGCTGCTGAGCTTAACAGGGAAATGCATGCTCTGATAGTGTGTGTTTTTGTGTGTATACATGCGCCTGTTAATGTAGAGCTATCAGGACAAGTCTTGGCTGTAGGTATATCTTTTTCATATCTTTTGGAAGGGAAAAAGGCAGGAGAGACAGGGCTCCTGGTACCTTTCCCAGGGAAGGAGACTGTCAGAGTGTGAAGACTGACAAAATACTCAAGAAACCAAGAATCATAGAATCATTTAGGTTGGAAAAAACCCTAAAGATAGAGTCCAGTCATTAATCTAACATTACCAAGTCCACCAATAAACTATATTCCTAAGTATCAGGTCTACCTGTCTCTTAAACACAGCCTGGAACTGTGACTCAACCGTTTCCCTGGGCAGCCTGTTCCAGTGAAGAATTTCTTCCTAATATCCAATCTAAACATCCCCTAGTGTAACTTGAGGCTATTTCCTCTCATACTATCACTTTTTACTTAGGAAAAGAGAGTGACCGCCCCCTCACTAAAACCTCCTTTCAAGTAGTTGTAGAGAATGGTAAGGTCTCTCCTCAGCCTCCTTTCTTCCAGGCTAAACAACCACAGTTCTCTCTGCTGCTCCTCATAAAACTTGTTATCTAGACTCTTCACCAGCTTTGTTGCCCTTCTCTGAACTCTCTCCGGCACCTCAATGTCTTTCTTGCAATGAGGGGCCCAAAACTGAACACAGTGTTTGAGGTTCAGCCTCACCAGCACTGAGTACAGGATGACAATCACTTCCCTAGTCCTGCTTCCCACACTGTTTTTGATAATGCACATGGATGCAAAGAACCACATCTGTCCTCTGTAGAAGCAACGCAGAGCTTCCCTGGCGTTTCTGAAGCTGGAGGTGAAAGAGACTTCTGGAAGGGCTCCCATGGCCTTGACCTGTGCCTGCAAAACTGAGAAGAGGTGACTGCCCTGTGTGGACACAAGTTTTACAGCTTTCACCAGGCTGTACAGTGCCTATGCTACTTGCCATCTCATCACATCGCTGCATTTCTCCTGTATTGTGCTGTATACTCTGTGCTTTGTCTGCAGATCTCTTCTACCTTTTCTGTGCTAAGAGTCCAGCTTTGCAGTGTGAACATATGAATCAACAATTCACCATGTAACACAGGACTATGTACCAGTTCCACAGAGCACAACTGGCAGATGTACCTGATGCAAAGCCTTCAACTGAGCCAGTCCAGCAAAGTGGAGCTCTGCTGACCAAAGTGTACTTCAGTGTGTTCCTTGCTGGTGACTGAGATACTTCTCCATCTTCTCTCTTATTTGAAGTACCTGAGAGGGAAACGTCACTGAGAGACTAGTAGTAAAACACTATTCAAAATGTCTGATATTCCATTAGAGGTCCAATGGCAGGTGTATTTGAGCTAGGTTGGTATCTATTTAAGGATTGTGGAGTGTGGATAAGAGATTTTTTTAGAGTTTAAGTTAATTGCCTATAAATATAGACATTCAGAAAAATGCTGTGGATCTTCCTATCGATCAATTTTATTTGAAGCCTAATCAACCATTAAAGGGTAGTGCATCAGTAGCCAGCAACAAGTTTACATTTTGCAGAATGCATTCTTTTCTCAAGTGATTCCCTAAAGGACCAGCTGGTTCAGGCAACAAAAAATTACGTTCATTTGAATGCATTCATAGTTCAAGAGTTTAACCAAATGTAGTGCAAGAGAACACAAATAATACATTTCTTATTAAGCTGCTTTACTTTCCTTCTGGAGTGATAATGTAAAAATGATGCGTTGCTCATTTTCTCATAAAAGTCCATTGTCAAAGGAGCCCTATTTATAAGTGAAGGAATTTTAGTCAAACAGGGCTAAGGATTATAAGAAACTCTTTTATGATCTCTGAAAACCAAGATCGCTTTAAAGCTCTATTATAAACTTTTTTTTGGCTCTCTTTCAACCATAACTACAACCGGTAAGCTTTCAACACATATTCTAGAGGTTGATGAAATATTAAAAAGGAAGTCATTAGTCTTTTATATGAGTTGTACTTTATTCTTAGTATGTCCTCATGTGGTTATACATTTCTAACAATCTACTGAAGTCAATAAATTGAAAGAGCACTTTCAGTTTTTAGAAGTTCAGTTCTAAAGTCTTTATAAACTATTACTGTAAAGGTTTTGGTCTATTTCAACTGAATATCATAATTATACCATAAATACACAACTAAGTAAAGCATAGAATTAAATCATTTGCATAACGTCACCATTTAAGCACGAGTATGTTTAAAATTCTAACATAAATAAAGCTGTTCCTATTCTATCAATAGTACTTCTAAATAGTACTTCTAATTTTTATTTGCCTGTCTTTTTTTTCTCACAAAATTATTTTCACTTCTATGAATATATAAATATAAATAAATAAATAAAACATAGAAGTAATATGTAAACAAAGGAATCTAAACTTTAAGCACTATTATTCAGTAAAGGGCTTTCAGTGACATTTTGTCAATATAAATATACTGGATATTATCGCTTCCATTGATCTGAGAGCTTTTCTTTAAGAACCCAGCTGAAAATATTACAATACCTTTACAGTAACCATTTAATGAAAAATAGTTTCAGCTATTCATTAACATGAATCTGTCTTCAGGTATCTAAATATCATAAGTACTGAGTTGTATCTGAATTATTCTGCACTTTTTTGTGTCATGTTAAATTATTTTTAAGATTAATTACTATAATGTCTGAATAGATATCTGTAATACTATTGTATAGGGAAAGTATACAACTATGTAATGGTGCAATGTGCAACTAGTCTGCCATTAAATGTTTAACATAAACATCCTAGTCTGCACAGTATGTATTTCTTCTGTGCTTGATACAAATTTTCCTTTATTTCCTCTAGTGGTAAGCTAGCAGAGAAAAGCATTTTTTTACACTTTACTTACCATGAATTGACAGACAATTTTCAGTTACTTGAGAGATACAGTCAGAAACTCTCATGAAATTCTAAAACATCTCAGTTGGTAAAAATGTTGCTGTGTTTAATGCATCTTCATTTTATAATTTTGCTGCAAAGTGATCACCATGGACAGTGCACATTAGGAAGAAAATAAACAGTAAATATCTAGGAGTTAAAGAGAATAACTAAAGCTCAATGATTTTAAACACTACATTTTTACATATATATATATATATATATATATATATATATATATAACTTGGCAGCGAGGCTGGTTTCTGATTAAAATTGATACTACTTTTACACTCTATCTATAACAGAAGATAAATTTGATAACTTTATAACATCACTGTGTCCTTGTGGCCAAGAAGGTCAATGACATCCTGGGATATATTAGAAGGGAGGTGGTTAGTAGGTCGAGAGAGGTTCTCCCTCCCCTCTACTCTGCCCTGGTGAGACCGCACCTGGAATATTGTGACCAGTTCTGGGCCCCTCAGTTCAAGAAGGACAGGGAACTGCTGGAGAGAGTCCAGCGCAGGACAACAAAGATGATGAAGGGAGTGGAGCATCCCCCTTATGAGGAAAGGCTGAGGGAGCTGGGTCTCTTTAGCTTGGAGAAGAGGAGACTGAGGAATTACCTCATTAATGTTTATAAACATATAAAGAGTGAGTGTCACAAGGATGGAGCCAGGCTCTTCTCAGTGACAACAATGGTACGACAAGGGGTAATGGGTTCAAATTGGAACACAAGAGGTTTCACTTAAATTTGGGAAGAAACTTCTTCTCAGTAACGTAACAGAACACTGGAACAGGCTGCCCAGGGGGGTTGTGGATTCTCCTTCTCTGGAGACATTCAAAACCCGCCTGGACACCTTCCTGTGTAACCTCATCTAGGTTTTCCTGCTCTGGCAGGGGAATTGGACTCGATGATCTTCTGAGGTCCCTTCCAATCCCTGACATTCTGTGATCCTGTGAACATTTGTGCACTAAGGTAACAAAGACTGGTACTTGCAATGATGTTTGCTATTTAATAGTGGATCAGTACTTATCAACTCATAATTTTCTTACTCTTCTACTCCCAGCCATAGTGGAGCATTGTTAGTGGTCATAGTGTTAGTGGAATAAAAAATTAAAAAAAAAAAAAAAAAAAAAAAAAAATCCTGTCATTCACCTCCATTCTATTAACTTTAAATTTTAACTTTAAATTTCCTTCTCCTTTCTCTCTTTCTTCCCTCTGCCGTTCTTTTCTGTATATACCGGTATTTGGGATACTGAAAAATTTGTTATACGCCGTATTAATCCATTGGATGCATGTAACTTTCCATGAGTGTAAACTAAGATTTTGTCGTTCTCTTGCCCTTTTTACAGCATGTATGATAAAGATGTTATAATACATCTCATTTACTATTTAATAAAAGCTAATTACAACTCTGTAGTATTTGCAGATTTCTACTTGATACAATTCTATTTTGAAATAGTTTCAAATTTGGGGAAGACATTACATTTGTGAGCGGAGTGAGAAGAAAAGTCTGTTATTGGACCAACTTGTTTCTAAATGGCTTCCACTGGCCATGCAGACTGTCTCCCAGCACAACCTGTCATGTTACGAGTCACTTATTTAAGTAGCTTTATGGCACTGCAGTACACTATAACTGTTCACCTTTTTCTCATCATTGAATTTGAGCCAAAAATATTTGAAATTTTTATTCAGCTTATGAAAGGATTGTTTTTTGAAAATGTTTGGCACTGCAGATTGTGGGTTTGAGTTTGCAGGTTATTCTGCTTTCCAACACCCCCTCGACCCACACCTTACTGCCACTTCTGACATTTATCACTTCTCCTGCATCAGTAAATGAGAGAGCATTTTATTCCAGAAACCTAGTTACATTCTTCTGAATGATAGATATATCAACTTGTTTACATTTCTGCTGAAACTGAGAAAAACAAAAAAAGAGTGGCTCACTTTGAACAGATGTATGAAAGCCTTCTTTACTAATTGAATGCAGTACGCAGTAAAAATTACTAGAAATTGATGTTTCAAAAGGAAGAGTATGGATGATTGAAAAGATTAAATGGCCTTTGACAGACACTGACCATTAAGGAGGAAAGACGCCCTTCTGTAATATAAAAGCAGTGGCTCAGTAAAACTTTAGAATACCAAATAATAGCATTCAACAGGAAAAAAGAGGCAATGAAGACAGGTGTTAAAGACAGGTCTTTGGGAAAGAACGGAAGATACAGCTAAGGTTATTAAAAACTCCAATTTACTCCAAGTTTAGCTTTTAATGTCTTACTAAATTCTAATGGGAAATATTTCACATGCTTGCATTAGCAAGCCTTTATTTATTCACAGTCAAGAAAAGAATATTACTTAAAATTATGTTATGGATCAGTGTTGAAGTCCAGAAAAATTAGATTTCATGTTAAATTAGTTCTTTAAATCATTCAGGTAAGGCATGAAATGCTACAACCTATTTTGCAGACATGAAAACATCTTTATTGCTGTGAAAAACAAGCAAAGCCTGTATCAGCTGCCAAATTCAAAAACTGAGGAGAAGGACCTGAGGGTGTTGGTTGCTGAGAAGTTCAAGATAACCTGACAATGTGCCTTTGCAGCCCAGGAAAACAACTGTATCCTGGACTGCATCAAAAGAAGCATGACCAGCAGATCAAGGGAGGTGATTCTCCCCCTCTGCTCTTGTGAGACCCCACCTGGAGTACTGAGTCCAGCTCTGGAGCCCCTAACATAAGAAGGACATGGACCTGTTGGAGAGGGTCCAGAGGAGGGCCACCAAGTTGATCAGAGGGCTGGAGCACCTCTCCTATTAGGACAGGCGAAAAGAGTTGGGGTCATCCAGCCTGGAGAAGACTCCAGAGACACTTCACAGCAGCTTTCCAGTACCTAAAGAGAGCCTACAAGAAAGCTACAGAGAGACCTTTTACAAGGGCATGTAGTGATGGAAAAAAAGGGTGTAAACTGAAAGAGAGTAGATTTACATTAGATAGAAGGAAGAAATTCTTCATGCAGGTGGTGAGGTACTGGAGCAGGCTGCCCAGAGAAGTTGTGGATGCCCCATCCCTGGAAATTTTCAAGGACAGGTTGGATGGGGCTTTGAGCAACCTGGTCTAGTGGAAGTGTCCCTGCCCATGGCTGAGGGGTGTGAAACTAGGTGATCTTTAAGGTCCCTTCCAATCCAAACCATTCTATGGGTCTATGATTCTGTTTCTATATATTTTATATAGATATATTCTATAATATATTTATTTCTTTATTTTATTTTCCTGGACCTAAAGAGATTCATAGATTTCACTAGATGAATTAAATTTAACACCTTTAGGAATAAGTTTATAAATTTTGCTGTTATCTCTGAAGAATGCCCCCCTATTTACAGTTTAGAAACTCCCTTTGCTAAAAGAGAGGAGTCTATGTACAAACGGTCCCTTCCAACCTCGTCATTCTCCCCTTAAATCCTCAGGAAACTCTGGTGGTTCACTCTGGGCAACAAGATCAGTGACTGTGTAGCACAAAGACAGGCTGGCTTGGCACAGTGTCCCTCACATCTAGCAGAGCTTTGCTATAGAAATGATGTAGGTTCAATGAACGGACTTCAGAGCAGCTGGCAGTGTTCATTTCTGGCAGACGACTAGAGGAAACGTGTGCCATGTGAAAGGCTCTTGCTAGATTTCAAGGTATTAAAGGATAAGCACTAGAAGAATGTGGCAAAGGGACAGGCTTGTCAATCATGCATGATGACTACTAGAAAAAGAAAAATCTCCTTGATAAGTATTATAAAGATTATAAAGAACTTTGATGCGAATGCCCTTCCAGTAAAGTTCTAGAAGAATATGAGAATCTGCCCATCATAATATATTGCCCTTTGTACAAAGAAATCTGGGGACAATATTTTATGGTTCGGTAACATGAAAATCTAAGCTATTCGAAAAAGTAATTTATGAGTAATTTCCAGGTACTATTCTGAGTTACTTTTTTCCAGTAGCTTATATGCATCAGAGAAATAATCAGCAACAACTTTGATCTGTAACTAGCAAGAAATTATGAAACACACACACACAAACACGCACACACACACAAAAGACTTAGACTGAAGTACAGTTCCTGAGATGGCAGAAAGATATTATTTCAGTGGACAATGGCAGTTTGCACAAATCAAGGATCTTTCAGCCTTCTCCAAAATAAAGTGAGACAGTATAATTTTGGGCAATCCACTCTTTGATAAGCTTGATTTGTGTTCTTCTTTTTCCTCTATCACAAGCAGAAACTCCTCAGTAAGAAGTCACTTATTTCTGAGATGTGTCAGGAGCTAGAATTGTTATTATCCTATGTGGATACTACTGTGATATTGTGGAAGCAAAAGAACATATAAAAGTTAGACAACAATCCTAAGATACATATTTTAATTATTCTTTAGTGACTAGAGTTCGATTGCTGCAGGGGTTGGGTTTTTTTTTTTCAGCGTTTCTTTTTTTCTCATATGCACATGCATAGCCTCATAATAAACTGCTGGAGATGAGGCTATTACTAGCCGACACTGCAAGAGTGTTTACCTCCTTAAAATGTTTAGCTCTGAGATGATTCTCATAGCTTTCATTGCCAACAGCCTGAGGAGGCATCTAATTTAGACAAGATTTCTGCATTTCCAAATTATACTTTGATTTATTTTTTTTTTTCCTGCTGGCAGTGTGACATGGTCTCTTTTGTATTATTATTATTATTATTATTATTATTATTATTATTATTATTATTATTATCTCTTTTTATAGCTGTGTTAGGGTCCCCACAGTCTAAGCAAATATGCTGTTGACCATAGTTTATGTCTACAATAATAAAAGAATTTATTATTTCAGCAATTTTCTTTGCTATTTGTATGGTTTTCTATCCTGTCTACTCAGGCTTCATTTTGTTTTGAAGACCAAAGGGTACTTTACTATGCAGATGAATCACAGAAGCAATCTATCTGTCTACTCAAATTTTGTATTTAACAGGTAACACCACTAAGGATTTTATGGCAAAGGACAGGCTGATTCATTTCTGTTAGTGCTGCATCTCTATGCTAAGTTCATGCCAACACAGGAAAGTTATAATACTATAATTTTAGGTGAGACTATAATTTCTCATTTCAGCATAGGAATTTTTTTTTGTTTCATTTTACCAGCATATTTATAATGGTGTTAATGACTAGAAAAAAAAGCTGGTAAAATTTTCCTGGATTAAGAGGTTAACAGTTTTTGAAAGGTACTGAGCCCTTTCCACACCTGTAGCAAGACCTGTTGCTCCCAAACCAAATCCCAATGTCCTTCCCCTCTCCTATGTTATTCTTCACTTTACACTGCTCCTTATCACAGCTTTTTCCTCTAGAGTTGGTAGAACAGCTTCTAGGACAATAAGAAACATGCTGTTGTATTCATAATGTGACACTTACTGTAGCACTCTCGCCTTTATGTAGTTGTTTAATAATGCTTTTGGAATTAGGATCATCTGACCTACTTTTGATGAAAACATTACTGATTTGTTGGAGTTTCACAGTCAGATTTTCAGCTGGCTTTATTCATTTAAATAAGGCATGTAAATTAGAAGCCTACTTTTCCTAAGACTGCAAAGTGATAGCACACTTAAGACTGTGATTTACCTTCCTTCTGTCTTCTCCTTTCCACTTCTTGTTTCTTCCGAGGTGTGACTTTCAAACTACTTCTGAGGATGTGAAATGAGGATGTAGTTTTAAATGAACATTGGTAATACTGAGTATTAATTACTAGATTCTAAACTATAGATGACTGTATATTATTTGTATTATTTTAATCGTATTACAGATAATAGAGTATCTTTCCCATTGGAGTAAACTGCTAGTAATTACCACGGTAACTCCTTATAAATTTACTGAGATTTAAAAAGTGTATTTTAATTTCTTGTCTTTCAGTTTCTGGCTTGAATCTTCAAATGGTAAGGAATTCTGCTAGGAGAATTTTCATGTCTGTTTTATGAGCTGTTGTGAGATGACTTTGCACTGACGTTTTCAGTTCCTGCATCTGGTGGCACAAATTAAATGTTGTAAGTGGTTTTATTAATTTTTTTATTTTTCACATTTAATTTTCATGTTGAATGTTAGGTAACATAATGGTAGTTTCCGCTCTGTGCCAGTGTCTGAGATTAGAGCCTGAGAGTTTCAGATTATACACATGGGAAAGAAAAATCCACAGCAAGGGCATTGTAACACTGGAATGGGCTATCCAATAAGGCTGTGGAATGCCCTTGGAGGTTTTCAAGCCTTGGCTAGACAAAGTTACAGCTGGCCTTTTCTAGTGTTGGACATAACCTCATTTTGAGTAGGAATTGACTTATTTGAACTCCACAGACATCCCTCCCAACTAGCATTTCTATCATACTGTGATACTGTTGTGGCTTAGTAAAACAGAAAAAAGAGTCAGCTGCCATCACAATGACTGTATATTAGAATAAGCATCCTGGAGAATCACAGCCTTTAGACTTCATGATTTCCAGGAACTGCTCCGTATGGCACCAATGTACTGTGCTAAAAACAGATGATGAGAAAGTTGATCAAGCCTAATATGTAGGTGATAGAGTAGAGGGAGAGAGATATCACAAACCTGATAAGGAATTGCACCACTGCTTGCTCTGGGACATATGCAAATTACATAGTTCTGTCCTTGTGACCTGAGTCACTGCCTAGCTAGGACAAACAAGGAACTTGGTCTAGGAATTGTTCAGGTGGTCTCTGAATCTCGTATATCACTGTATTGCCATCAAAGAGTGATTCATGGTCAACCTTCTATAACTAGCATGTGTTATTTGGATTATAACTGATATACCTGTATTTTTTTCTATGTAAATTCACTGCTTCCTCTTTGCCATAGGCAAATGCATTATTCCATCTATACCTCAACATAGCTAATAGAATTACTACAGAGCACAGCACAATGCTTCTGTTCTTGTATTTTCACATATTAATGCAAGCAGATTCACCAGCACAACTATGTAAACTATATGGTCTCCTTGAGTGTCTTTACAGTAGTAAATGCTCCTTGATGCATTATTGAGATTCATCAATGAATGCAGGAAAAGAATAACTTTATTTTTATATTTTCTCTAATGCTGGTAAGTCAAAAGTGTTGATAGGTTAAGCCTGAAATAATAACTGAATCCTACAGTAGTCTTCAGCAAAGAAATGGATGATACTTCTATAAAGTAGAATGATACATTGTACTTTATAGAATGACTGTATAAAATGAAGTGGTTAGGTAGAGATTAAAAAAAAAAAAAAACTCGTACAAAGAGCATTCATTATATTTTTCTCTTAATGGGAATGCCGTCACATGATAATGCTATATCTGCTATTCAGATGAAACATTCCAAGCAGGAATCAGTGTTTCAGGTAACAATGAGCAAACTCAATACTTTGTTGTGACATCTCTATTGTAGTTTTTATTTTAGCTCCTTTTTGATACAGACAAATTCGGATACTGTGCCCTGCCTGCTTAAGTGAAAGATACCTTTTTCTTCAGATTAGGCAGATCAGTGAGGGCCATAAAATATTAATGATGAAGCTTGGGCAATTAAATGTGTCTGTGACTACAGGTTTATCTTGTTGGCAGAGCTTTCTCAGTCTAACCTATTTCTTTTGTGTGATCTCCATCAGAAACGATACACTGTAAAAAATACTATGTTCAGATTAAAATATATGTATTTTTTCAGACCAGATAAAGGGTCTGAATTTTTTATTTAATGATCCGAGTTTATTTAACAGCTTTATAAATTTTACAACAGATTTGTTGTTCAAAGCAGAGCTGTTTGCCAGTATGTAATTTTTTTTTTAATTTCTCCTGCTGTCACACTACTATGCAAAAAGCTGTTCCACACATGGAATTAGAAGAATGGATAGAAGAAAGGAGAAAGAAAATGATAGCTTCATTTGTAATCTTGTGACACAATCGTGAAAAGATATTTAACCAGCTAGATGCCATGGTGGTTACAATGCATGCTGCAGGAGAAGCAGGAAGAAGTCTTTTATTTTTTGACTAGTGCCTGTTATTTGGAGATTGAAGGGGAAAGGGAAGTGATTATGCCCTCTTCCTTTCCAACACTTTTTTTGTTTTGTTTTGTTTAGCTGCTGTTAACATGGGTTAGTTAAATAGAAGCAACTCTTGGGCTGAAGAGGCAGACATAATTTTCAAATTAATGTTAACCCATGCAAGTAGATTTTAATGAATTATCCAGATAGCAACATGCATAGAAATGGATATCCTCACTCTGTAATAAATACTGAAAGAAATTACGTAAGAACAGGTCATGCTAAAAGCCCATGAAGGACCATGGGCTCTGTTAGTAGTCTGTGACAATGTGGATTTTTACATCCTTGATAAATCAATTGTATAGCACTGGGAAGATTTTGCATTTTTTATCTCCTACTTGAATCACGCTTCTTGCAAGGCATTCATTATTTCCATGTTATTTTCTTTACTGTTGTGATGGAATTTTATCAAGCTGCTTAAAATAAAATTTGGAGAAGGTGGTTCTGCTTGTCTAGACCCCTCAAAAATTGCGCTATGTCTCTAAAGGCAGGAGTGATCTCACCTAATTTTAGTCTTGCAAAATAGGAATAAATGGAGGGAGAGTTTGCCTATTCAGAGTGTCCTTCTTAAATAGTTATCTTCGCGTGGCTTTAATTACTTTATAATGATCATTTATGTAAGTAGCTTAGATTACATGACTAGCACTTAGGTGACTAAAACCATAGGATGAATTCTTTCCTAATGATTGAAAACATTGCTGTTTCTGCTGACATTACTGTCAGCCAGCTTCAGGGTACTGCCTTCATGCCTCCAAGTGTGGGAGATAGTGACACAGAAGTTCATTCTTGGTTTTATACCTTGTCCAGACCTGATAATACATTGGTAACTCTAGTATGGTTTTGATTATCCTATTAAAAACATCTCCCATCAAAATTCCTTGTGAAATTTATACTTCCAACAACAATGAGGACTTGAATCTCATGATCTTCCAGTCCCAGACTCCCCTAAATTTGTTATCCACTGTTGTCTCCTTTCTATCAATTTCTATGGATCCTTGGAAACCAGCAATTTGACAGTCAGTCCTCCAGACTCTGAGGTATACCCAGGAGGCTCCAACGATGATGCAGTTTCTGGGCTCCACACACATTTTTTCTTTTTGTCAGTAGCTTCCTACATGCTGATGCTGGTTCACTGAGAATATTGCCAAGAGTCAGAAGGAGTGAGGAGTTTCAGGTGGGACATAAGCAAGACAGTCTAGTGCACTACTGGAAATCCCATTCTTGTGGAGAACAACATTTTTTCTCAAAATGTTGGAAAAGAAATGTAAGCTTCGAGGAGACTTGATACTTTGTAAAACAAACCATTAGATTCCTCTTGAGGTGAACAGAAATCCTATTGTACTGCAGAGGTCTGTCCTGTGCCCAGTTTGCTTCACAGGTCTGAGCTGAGGTGACAGAGGTGGATGAAAATACTAGCCATGCTGTCTAATGGGTCTCATCCCCATCAATCTCTCATTTTTTCACTTCTTTTTTGTCTATATATATAGAAAAATTTTAAAAATAAATAAATAAAGGACCTTTATTTTACTCCTAAGTAAAATGAAACACCAAGCTATATGTTTCAAAATCATAAGAAGAATCAAGCAGTTTACGATGTCATGTTGATGTTTTGCAGCGTTAAATCACACATTGCTCGGATTTTCTAATTACCATTATACTGCATGGAGGAAGCCTTTCAGTAATTAACCTTTCAATTAATCAAAGTACATTTTCTGCTTCTCTTCATCTTCAATCTATTCTATGTTTTTCCTTCCTTTATTTTTCATCTTCTGCTTTGTGCTCTACATCTTGCCTTTGAAATAATAAGATCAAGTCCCTGATTCACAGCTATCAAAATTTTGAGCTACACTGTAAGATGACATACAGAGTAGGGTAAAGCTTATTTTGATTCTAATAATTCTGAATTAAAATACCACTTTTATTATGATAGAAAAAATAACTCCTGTGACCCGTTTTTCTTGGCTAAAATCATGTAAACTCATAAAAATGTTCTGCTTTTCATTCAACCTCAAATGTTATTCACTTTAGAAATGGAGATCTCTTTCTGTAGAAAGGAACATAATTGTTCCTTATATATACAATAGAACTTCATCAAACTGAAAACTGAGCTCACTTATCACCTGCGGATTTTATCTTCATTTGCCACAATGTTCCCACTTCTTAATCTGCATTTCTTAGACAGCAGTTTTTGTCATTTTATTCTGTAAAAACACAGAGCCATTTATAAACAAACTACAGTACAAATACATGGCTTACAAGTCAACATATGCAAATATGAAAGTATAGATTATTTTATGAGGTTTCCCAAGAATGCAGAAGAGACTGGTCAGGTGAACAACCTCAGAAATAATTGTCTGTTTTATAAAGTAATAAAAAGTGGAAACTGATAAATAAATGTAGTTTTTTAGAGCAAAGAATAATATAGACATTTTTTTTCCTCTTGTATCCACTTAAGCAAATAAAGTATTTCAATTCAACTACATGGTAGAGGCTAAAAACTGAACAGTCAGCCTACATGGTCTGCTAGTTTACCTGGTGCTCAATATCTTTGTTGAATTAATTAATTGTTACTTTGTGTGTGCATATTCACATATTTTTTTTCTTACACTCATACATACTCTTAGAAAAGCCTACAAACGAACTTGTAGAGAGTGAGTATCCCTTTGAGAAACAACATTGACCTACATCTAAGGGTCACAATACTGAAGGATTTACCAATGTGCAATTTTCAATGCATATTTTTCCCATTCAAAGAACTTGCTTATGTTATTTAGAAATTTTGTCTGAAAAACAGTGGTCAACTTTAACATGGAGACCATAATTAACAAAGTTTATGGGTCACAGTGGGACATGTGCCTCCCAGTTTACTTCTCAGCAAGAGAAAACATGGTTTTAGTTTGTTGTCAATAAGAAGCAGCTGAAATCAGCGCCAAGCCACCAGCTTCTCTTTTCGGAACAAAGTTATCCATTAGGTTGCGGTTTTAGAAATACAGAAGTGTCACGGGTTAAGATTGCGGGGTGACAATCAAACCCTGGCAGATGTATTGTTAACCTCCTCTTCCCTCCCACTTCCCCCTTTTGCCCCTCCCTCTCCCCCCTTCCCACTCAGGACAGGCGATCGGGAGAGAAAGAAGGACAGAGAGAAGAGAGTTGGAAAAATTAAAGATGTTTTACTAATGCTACTAATAAGAATAGAGAAAATAATACAAAATATACAAAACCAATCTTGTAATTCTCAGCAACTGCAGAGCCAGCACCCAAAGTCCTGGATTAGACTCTGTAGCCAACTGGAGCTGGATTCAGTCTCTCACTAGGCCTCAGTTCGTAGGGACGACCAGCAAGGTCCTCTCCTAATGTCAGCCATGAGGAAAAAAAGGGAAAAAGGGCAAAGGGCCGAGATCCTCGTGATCTCCCACTTTTATATGAAGTATTCACGTGAATGGAATGTTATACACCGTTGGTCAGTCTCTCGATCACCAGTTTCTCGTTGCCCCTCTCGCGAGATGTCCATCCGTGCTTATCAATAAGTTTGCATTCCATTGCTAGGTTTAACCAAAACGTGTCGGGTTCTCCAGGAAAATGCAGCTAATATGAAGGCTTTAGCTGACAGGCAAAAATTCACTAAAAGAGAAACTTGTTTTTTAACAAAACCAAGACATTCCACCCCTTATAATATGACATTCACTGAATACTTAAACCTTATCAATACAATCAATACAATCTAATTAATCACTACTACTATATATATATATATATATATACACACATATGTACATATATACACAGGAGTAATTAATCAGTGGACCATCCTTTGAAAAGTTCATTAAGTTCATTTTGTCACAACAGTCTCCCAGGGCAGGAAAAATGGTACAAGTGCATCTCATGACCACTGTTTGTGAGTTAAGGACACCAACTTCGAAGAAGGTGTCGGGTGCCACTTGAAGAAGCTAGCTCTAGTTTCATCACCATTGTCTTGATCTGAAAGACACTTATTAAACATTGTTAGTGCGGCAATTCACATCATACAGTTCAGCATTGCATATTTTCACCTAAAATCAAATCCCCTTGAGGTACACACCGAACTTCTCCATCCTTAAGCATCACCCACCAGGTGCTGCCAGGTCCCTGGGCAAAAACAATCCCACGAATAGGTTTGCCTTTGCCTGAGGCAGGAGTAACCCAGACTGCCTTTCCTAACATATTTTTCATGTGTGCTACAGGGACTTTATCTCCTTCTACAGTCCGTAGAATTTCTGATTGGGCAGGCCCGGCTCGATTGGTTGATCCCCTAGTGTTGACCAACCAAGTGGCTTTTGCTAAATGTGAATCCCAGTTTTTAAAGGTTCCACCACCAAGTGCCTTTAGTGTAGTTTTTAACAAACCATTGTACCTTTCAATTTTCCCAGAGGCTAGTGCATGATATGGAATATGATATACCCACTCAATACCATGTTCTTTGGCCCAATTGTCTATAATACTGTTTTTGAAATGAGTACCATTGTCTGATTCAATTCTTTCTGGCGTACCGTGCCGCCAAAGGACTTGCTTCTCAAGGCCCAGGATAGTATTTCGGGCTGTAGCATGAGGTACGGCATATGTTTCCAACCATCCAGTGGTTGCTTCCACCATTGTAAGTACATAACACTTACCTTGACGTGTATGTGGAAGTGTGATATAATCAATCTGCCAAGCTTCTCCATACTTATACTTTAACCATCGCCCCCCATACCATACAGGTTTTAACCGTTTTGCTTGTTTGATTTCGGCGCAAGTTTCACATTCATGAATAACAGTGTCCATAGTTAAATCCACCCCTCGATCACGAGCCCATTTGTATGTTGCATCTCTACCTTGATGCCCTGAAGCATCATGGGCCCACCGAGCTAGGAAAAGTTCACCTTTATGTTGCCAGTCCAAGTCCACCTCAGATACTTTAATCTTAGCAGCTTGATCTGCTTGTTGGTTGTTTAGATGTTCCTCGGTGGCTCGACTTTTAGGCACATGAGCATCTACATGACGAACTTTCACAGGCAGGCTCTCTAGCCGAGCAGCAACGTCTTGCCACAGTGTGGCAGCCCAAATGGGTTTACCTCTGTGCTGCCAGTTGCTTTTCTTCCATTGCTGTAGCCACCCCCACAAGGCATTTGCTACCATCCATGAGTCAGTATAGAGATAAAGTATTGGCCACTTCTCTCGTTCAGCAATGTCCAAAGCCAGCTGGATGGCTTTCACTTCTGCAAACTGACTGGATTCACCTTGTCCTTCAGTGGCTTCTGTAACTTGTCGTGTGGGACTCCACACAGCAGCTTTCCACCTTCGATGTTTTCCTACAAGACGACAGGATCCATCTGTGAACAGTGCATACTGCTTATCAGTCTCTGAAAGCGTATTATATGGTGGTGCTTCTTCAGCACGTTTTACTTCCTCCTCATCTGGAGACATCCCAAAGTCTTTGCTTTCTGGCCAGTCTGTAATAACTTCTAATATCCCTGGACGGTTGGGACTTCCAATTCGAGCTCGTTGCGTGATCAGTGCAATCCATTTACTCCATGTAACTTCGGTTGCATGATGTGGAGAGGGAACCGTCCCTTTGAACATCCAGCTCAGCACCAGCAGTCGAGGTGCCAGGAGGAGCTGTGCTTCAGTGCCGATCACTTCTGAAGCAGCTCGAACTCCTTCATATGCTGCTAGTATCTCCTTTTCAGTTGGAGTATAGTTGGCCTCAGATCCTTTGTATCCTCGACTCCAAAAACCTAAGGGTCGACCTCGGGTTTCTCCTGGTGCTTTCTGCCAGAGGCTCCAGGTAAGTCCATATCTCCGGCTGCGGTGTAGAGCACATTTTTAACATCTAGTCCAGTTCGGACTGGTCCAAGGGCCACCGCATGAGTTATCTCATGCTTAATTTGTTCAAAGGCTTGTCGTTGTTCAGGGCCCCACTCAAATTGGTTCTTTTTACGAGTCACTCGATAGAGAGGGCTCACAATGTGGCTGTAGTCAGGAATATGCATTCTCCAAAAACCTACAACGCCCAAGAAAGTCTGTGTCTCCTTTTTATTAGTAGGTGGAGACATTGCTGCAATTTTGTTGATCACATCCATTGGGATCTGACGACGGCCATCTTGCCATTTTATTCCTAAAAACTGGATCTCTCGTGCAGGTCCCTTGACCTTGCTTCGTTTTATGGCAAAACCAGCATCCAAAAGAATGTGAATTATTCTCTCACCTTTCTCGAAGACTTCTTTTGCTGTGTCGCCCCATACAATGATGCCATCAATATATTGCAAGTGTTCTGGAGCTTCACCTTGCTCCAGCGTGGTTTGGATCAGTCCATGGCAGATGGTAGGACTGTGTTTCCACCCCTGGGGCAAGCGATTCCATGTATACTGGATGCCCCTCCAGGTGAAAGCAAACTGCGGCCTGCACTCTACTGCTACAGGAGTAGAGAAAAATGCATTAGCAATGTCAATTGTAGCATACCACTTGGCTGCCTTTGACTCCAGTTCAAATTGCAGCTCTAGCATGTCAGGCACAGCAGCACTCAGTGGTGGTGTAACTTCATTCAGGCCACGATAGTCTACAGTTAGTCTCCACTCGTCGCTAGACTTACGCACTGGCCAGATTGGGATGTTAAAAGGTGAGCGAGTCTTACTGATCACACCCTGGCTTTCCAATTGACGGATCAGCTTCTGGATAGGAATCAAAGAGTCTCGATTGGTGCGATATTGCCGGCGATGCACCGTCGTGGTAGCAATTGGCACCTGCTGATCGTCAACCATCAGCAGTCCTACAACAGAAGGGTCATCTGAAAGACCAGGCAAATCAGACAGCTGTTCAATTTTCTCAGTGTCCACAGCTGCTATACCAAATGCCCACCTATACCATTTTGGGTCCTTAAAATACCCTCTCCTGAGGTAGTCTATACCAAGGATGCACGGAGCATCTGGACCAGTCACAATGGGATGCTTTTGCCAGTTTTTTCCAGTTAGGCTCATTTCAGCCTCTACAACAGTCAGTTCCTGGGATCCCCCAGTCACTCCAACAATATTGATGGATTGCGTTCCTTTATAATTAGAAGGAATTATTGTGCACTGAGCACCAGTGTCCACTAAAGCTTTGTACTCCTGGGGTTGTGTTGTACCAGGCCATAGTATTTGTACAGTCCAATAAACTGTTATCCCTTTCCTCCACCTGGTTGGAGGCAGGGCACCTCTAATTCCTGTTTTGCACAGTCTCTGGGTGTGAATTAGAGGTTCCTTCAAGAGCATCAGAATCTCTTCTGCTCCTTTTGTGAACTGGAGCAGCCACCTTCCTAGGAGTTTTTCCTTTTATCTCACGTACTCATTCTTGAAGTTCTGAGGTAGGCCTTCCATGCCACTTATTCATGTTTTCTCCCTGCTCATGTAGGAAGAACCACAGTGAACCTCTTTTTGTGGGCTGTCTCTGCCCTCTCTCTCAAGATTGGAAACGCCTTCTCCTAACAGCTGAAACATAGGTTTGTGCAGGTCGTGAACGGTACGAGTCTTCTCTGAGCTCTTTGATTTCTTGTAACAGCTTTTAAAACCGGTCATCAGATTTTTCACACAGTTTCTCCACAGCGGAGACACAAGCCCGTAGAGAACCAGCAAGGCTGTCCTCAAAGTACCGGAGCTGCTCAATCACTTCATTAATTTCTTGTATACCTCTAGCTGACCAGACCATTCCTGCCAATGACTTAGCATATGCAGGTGGTGCACTTTGTACAAATCTGCGCCACATAGATTTTGTACAATTGATTCTATCTGGGTCTGTCCCCTCTTGGCTGTTTGGTCCTAGATAGATGATCTCTCGCACAGCTAATTCTCTCAGGAACTGGATACCTCTCTCCATAGTATTCCATTTCCCTAACTTGGATATACAATCTTCCTTGTAGGGAAATCTGACTTTCATAGCTGCCAGGAGTCGGGTCCAGAGAGAAGCGGCATTAGACTCTCTTGAAATTGCCCTATCAATGGTGGAATCTTTTGACAGAGATCCCAACTGCCTGGCTTCACCACCTTCTAATTCAATTGTTTCTGCCCCATTGTCCCAGCATCGCAGCAGCCAGGTTAAAATATTCTCGCCTTCACGACGACTGAAGTCTTTTCGCAGATCTCTCAGCTCACCTGGAGAAAAGGACCGAGTGGTGGTCACTTCATCTCCACCCTGTCCTGATGATGCCTCTTGGGTTGATGTTGGCCCTGTGCCATCACCTGCTGCACGGGTAGTCTTTCTAGTGACTTTCTTACAACCAGCAGCTGATGCTGATATGGGTTCACCATCATTTGATTCATTTTCAGAGTCTGAATGACTGTCACAGTGATTGCTGTGGTTACAGCAGCAACAGTGCCCAGTGTGTGAAGACGGGGGGGCTGCCTTGTTAGCCTTTGAGGCTGGAGAAGTAACGTTATCTGCAGCGACCTTGGCAGAGGAGCTCTGCGTAGGAGCTGTAGCTTCAGCCTGTGAAGCCGCGGTTGGGGGGGCAGTGGCTGCAGCAGCAGCTTTGGCTGTTTTGCCTTTTCTCGAGTGGCTAGGAGTGCTTTTTGCTAAAGCTTCCAAAGACGCACTGCAAATCTCAGGACTAAGAAGAGACGCAAACCTCCTATTGAACCTCATTTCTCTTAACAGTAACACAAACTGACACACATTCAGCAAACCAGATAACACCATCACAGTTCTATCAAAGCTCCAAGGATATTCAAAGTTCTCTAAAACATTTGCAAACTATCCTAGCGAAAACACGAAAGTATTGTTAGTCAGCCTTTCTAAAGATTCACTTGACCAATTAGCAAATATAGAGCCATTCTGCTCTTTCATCTCTCCCAGAGGTTTTTCAAGGTAGAGCAGAAGCGAATAGAAATTCATTAGCGGCTGCAGTATAATGAAATAAACCAGTGCCATACCACACAGTATCATCATGACCGCTGTCCAGTTTCTTGTTGTTATATAATGAATACTTCGATTTAGAAAGAAACACCAACACAGATATGGGATCAGCGAGCACAATGTAGAAAATAACTGATACAACTTTTGCCATAACATCTTTAAGTCAATGTAATTCACTTTGCCTTAATACCACTAAATAATATCTGAAGCAAACAGACGCGCGAGTATCACAACTCTATGAGTTGGCACCGTGCCAAGAAAATTGAAAGGTACGTCAGAGCAGTAGAAAAGCCAAAAATCTCCAAATTTACCCCTTTCTCTTGCCCCACGTTGGGCGCCAATTATCTGTCAAGGGTTAAGATTGCGGGGTGACAATCAAACCCTGGCAGATGTATTGTTAACCTCCTCTCCCCGCCACTTCCCCCTCTTGCCCCTCCCTCTCCCCCCTTCCCACTCAGGACAGGCGATCGGGAGGGAAAGAAGGACAGAGAGAAGAGAGTTGGAAAAGTTAAAGATGTTTTACTAATGCTACTAATAAGAATAGAGAAAATAATACAAAATATACAAAACCAATCTTGTAAGTCTCAGCAACTGCAGAGCCAGCACCCAAAGTCCTGGATTAGACTCTGTAGCCAACCGGAGCTGGATTCAGTCTCTCACTAGGCCTCAGTTCGCAGGGACGACCAGCAAGGTCCTCTCCTAATGTCAGCCATGAGGAAAAAAAGGGAAAAAGGGCAAAGGGCCGAGATCCTCGTGATCTCCCACTTTTATATGAAGTATTCACGTGAATGGAATGTTATACACCGTTGGTCAGTCTCTCGATCACCAGTTTCTCGTTGCCCCTCTCGCGAGATGTCCATCCGTGCTTATCAATAAGTTTGCATTCCATTGCTAGGTTTAACCAAAACATGTGTCGGGTTCTCCAGGAAAATGCAGCTAATATGAAGGCTTTAGCTGACAGGCAAAAATTCACTAAAAGAGAAACTTGTTTTTTAACAAAACCAAGACAAAAAGAAATAATGAATTTACTTTCAGCAGTGAAAGATTGAAATTGTAGTGCTGAAAAACACAGTACAGGAAGATTCAAACAAGAAAAAAAAAGCCTCAGCTTGAAATATCGAAGAAAAGTTTTCCCAAACTTATTTTTCCCAATGCTATTTCCAAATCCTATTTTCTATCTTTAATAATGTCTTCAGGACCGATACAAACCGTATGAAGATTACTGCAGATGTTCACACAAATCCACTTTTTGTATACATTTATTTCAGTTAGACTTACACTTTCTCATGTTGTTTTTTGTGAATATTCTTTTGACTAAATTTAACAGATCCAGCACTATGCAAAATATGAATTTTAGAATTCAAACTGCATCAAAAATGTAAAGATACCTATCTGCAGGACAAAGAAACATTTTGTAACATCTCTGCAAAATTATAATGAACAGTAAAGAAATAAAAAGTCTTTTCAGGGAACAATTTTAATCAAGTCAAAGACTGGAAATAAAAATAATTACAAATACCTTAAAATACCTGAATTAATAATTTATTATATCTCTTCTACAAATAAACAAACTAAAATCTAAAAATAGGCTAAATGTGTTAGATAAATTATTCATTACAAATTATTTTCACAGCCATAGTTAGGAAGCAATTCATTTGCTGGTTCTACATGTGCTTAAATTTGATCTGTCCTGTCATGAATAACCCCCTTTCTTCTAGACTAGTTTACACCTTTTCTTCAGATATTTATATTCAGCAGTGTAAAATATTAAAGTACGAGCCGATATGAAGCAGAAACATAGGTGCCCCATATTTTAATTTCACAGACTGCTATTGTGTGTTTATTTAGCAGAGAAGTGTGAATTAAACTAGTGTTATATTCAAATATAGCTGAATAGCTTGTTGCTGCCTAATTAAAACATCCTGTGAATAACTATTTCAGGAATATGTTAACCATACGTCTTTTGGTGGAATATTTCAGAGTGAATGACATTTTTTCCTAATTTTTTAAAAAATAGCAACAGTAGCTAACATAGTCTTAGTACAATGAGATATCTGGAAAAGTATTGTCACAGAATTATAGAATCACAGAATGGTTTGAGATGGAGGGGACCTTGAAGACCACTTAGTTCCACCCACTGCCATAAGTGGAACCATGCAAACCTCATGAGGTTCAACAAGGTCAAGTACAAGGTCCTGCACAGGGATCAGGGCAACCCCCAGTGTCAATACAGGCTGGGGAATGAAGGGATTGAGAGCAGCCCTGCAGAGAAGGGCTTGGACGTACCAGTAGACAAAAAATTGGACGTGAGCTGGCAATGTGCACTTGCAGCCCAGAAAGCCAACTGTACCCTGAACTGCATCAAAAGGAGCATGGCCAGTAGGTCGAAGGAGGTGATTCTGCCCCTCTACTCCTCTCTGGTGAGACCCAACCTGGAGTACTGAGTCCAGCTCTGAAGCCTTCAGTACAGGAAATACATAGACCTGTTGGAGAGAGTGAGAGAAGGGCCACCAAGAGCATCAGAGGAATGGAACAGCTCTCCTATGAGGATAGACTGAGAGAGTTGGGGTTATTCAGCCTGGAGAAGAGAAGGCTCTGGGAAAACCTTGTTGAAGCCTTTCAGTATTTAAAAGGGGCCTATAAGGAAGATAGGGAGAGACATTTTAGCAGGACTTGTTGCGATAGGACAAGAGGTAATGGCTTTAAGCTAAAGGAGGGTAGATTCAGGCTAGACATGAGGAAGAAATTTTTTACAGTGAGGGTAATAAAACACTGGCACAGATTGCCCAGATAAGTGATAGATTCCCCATCCCTGGAGACATGCAAGGCCAGGCTAGACAGGGCTCTTAGCAACTTGATCTAGTTGAAGATGTCCCTGCTCATTGTAGGGGTTGGACTAGATGACCTTTAAAGGTCCCTTCCAAGCCAAACCATTCTATGATTCTGATTCTATGGTTCTATAAACCATGTAACTATAAGTCTGATTGCTTTTCTGTGTCAAGAAAATGACTTTAAAAACCTACTAGGATGGTTGTATTCAAATGTAAGGAGAATCACTGCTAACAGACCCACAAAGGTGCTGTAGTGCTGCATGATCAAAAGAAACTTGCAAATAACATCCCTGAAAATATACTTACTGATGTGATGCACTGATCTCCAAACATTAGCTATGAAATCATGAGAGTCAAATGAAGAGATGTAAGGAGATTAAGCTTGTCAATAGAGACAATAATTTTATCTATTAGTTTAATTATGCCATACAATGAGCAAATGAAGTATAATCCAATAAAGATTATAGGAAATTTATGTGCAAAAATGATACAAAATGCAATGAAATATGATTATGCTGGTACAGAAAAAATGTAAAAATCATATTAAAAGAAGAATTCAAAAGTAATGACATTTTTAAAAAAACACTAATAAGAAATTAATATAATAAAGAAATTTACTTAGGTGAACTCATTAAGTTTCAAAAAGATCTTGGACAACTGCAGGTGGGAACATGTGCCTGAGCAGACATCCAAGACAGAGGAATGTAATCTCTACAATAACATCTCTTTATTATACTAATAATATAAAATATATTATTCTACACAATGTAATAAGATCATAGTGTATCGTTTGGTCATAATTCAAAAAGCTTAAAAAACACATTTACAGGTGACTTGGCGATCAAATTGTTTCTTTTTAAGGTTTGTTTGTGAAAAATTATACCCCTTTCTGTTTTGTACATTCCTTATGACCTGATAATCTTAATTAAGATTCTGTTCAAATGCTGGGTCTGAACAAGGAGGAGGGAGGTTTTCTGGCTGTCCTTCCTAGCTGGCCGCATCAGGTAAACATCCTTTCGGAAGGAGGATGTCTTTGATCTTTTTCTGAGAACAGCTGAGCATACTCATGTGGGAGAAGGGCCTACAAGAAAGCTGAGGTGGTGGAAGGAGAGACAGACACAGATAACAAGGATGCCACAGCACTGATTGGGACCAGATGCATAGACTGGGCTTGGAGATGATGAGGGAGATTTTTTTTTTTTCCTGGAAAACAAAGTGGTTGCTCAAAGTCTGTTGCAGGCAGGAAACTACTAAATGTTGCTAATCTGAGAGATCTCACAGATGCAGAGGGTCTGTGTGTGTTTTTTACCAAACTCTTTTACTTCTAGTTTGTCTTGTTTTGGGCTTCTTTGCTAAAAATGTAACTGGTTTCGATTTATCTTCTAACAAATTTAGCTGTAAGTGTTTAGAAACACCTTGGATTCTCTGGTATGAGCAGGTCTTAAAGTTTCATCCCAGCATGTTATGAAGGAGGTGAGTGGTAGCCTAGTTGTCTGTACTGCTCCCAGTGTAAACACTGGCTGAAGGTGGCAGTGAGGTGTGATTTTTTTTTTAAATTAGCTCAAGGGATTTCACTACACTAATTCTTTCAAAATACCTTCAAAACATGAGCTTGGGAACTTAAATTTTTCATTTTATTAGTCACCAAAAGTCATTGCTTTAATGGTGATGCTGAATTTATTATATATTACCTACTTTTTGCTAATTAGTACACTCTACATATGGTAATTACTTGTCCATCCATCCTAGAGGACATCAGTAAGTATTACCTCTGCCTTGCTATTAGTCTTACTACAGGTACTAGGTTTCAAAATAGTTGATTAGTGTGAGTTAAATACAGTCCCCAAACCACATACAGTTAAAGTTTGCTATTTGTTTTGCTCTCTTAGAACCACTTTCATTTCCAGTAGCTTGACTTTTTGATCATGAGCAGAATAAGCAAAATACATTTTTTATGGTTTCTTTACATTTACTTAGACTTTCATATTTGCAACAGCATTGCTAGTAGTTCCTAGTTCATTGTACTCCGGTTCTTAAAATCTCATTCTGCAGGCTAAGCTTTATGTTAGTTAAACATTAGTTTCCAGGAAAGGTGTTATTAGATAGAAAGTTAGATAGACAGTTAGATAGAAATGTTGGGTGTGCGCTATATTTAATAGATTTGGAAGATATACTTCCATACAGATTTTGTGGGTAGAAAAAATTGAAGTACATTTTGAATATCTAGTACTGTATACTGCCTCAATTTTATACAGCTCTATATGGTCCATGATCCCTCCACAGTTATATACAAGTCTGAAGTTTTATATATGACCATCCTGAGTAGAATATGCTTAATTTATTACACATAATTGTACATGCACACAAGTATGAATTTCATTCATCCTATGACAACTGCCTTTGAAACATTTTTCCCTTGGTTTGCAGAACACTACTGCTGAAAGTTATTTTAAATAGTCACAACTAGACAATCCGAGTTTATATCTTTTTTTACTTATATGAAAATTACAGATTGTAAGAAATAATATTTTCCTTCCTGACATACTACCTAAAACATGCTGAGATATATTTATATCCATAACCAATAACACATTCATTTTACTGCTTAACTAAGCAATACAAATGCACAACATTTAAAGAATAACTTACCATGCTGAATTCAATAATATTTTAGAAATTAGTCTCACTATTGTGCCTGTTGATACATGTTCTGTTCTTGGACTATCTCTCTCACCATTAAAAAATTGAGAATGTGGAAACGGTCGTTGAACCAAAACAAAATGGAAGGATCTAACTGTTTAAATAATTTGCATTTTTTGCCCCTCTTTATAAGTCACTGGACACTGTAAGCCAATATATAAACACGAACTAAATTCTCACGTAGTTTAAAAGAAACAACTGATGATAAAAGAGCACTATGTAATACTGAGCTATAGAACCTCAAATATTCATTGGAAAAAAAAAGGCCAAACCAAAGAAAAAATACAGATAATGTATAACCTGTGCTTTATTTCTAATAATCTTTGTTTCTGTAGATATACTAATGAAAAATAGCTAGGCTGTTTACTGTACACAGACTTGTTGGAAACTTTCAAGGCCAGGCTCGATGGGGCTCTGAGCAACCTGATCTAGTCGAAGATGTCCATGCTCTTTGCAGGGGGGTTGGACTAGATGACCTTTAAAGGTCTCTTCCAACCCAAAGTATTCTGATTCTAACAAACAAACAACAATGTTAACATAGTTAAAGGAAATCCCAGAAATTTGTAATTTAATTTTAAATTTTTAAATTTTAATTTTAAAGAATAGACATACATGCAGAGTAACAATTAGATACTATGTCAAACTGAGAGCTGATGGCACCTATAACTATAGCTACATTCTGACTTTTGGTTTCATGCACTGGAAATCACCAGGAAGAACAGAAAGCAATTGTAGTGTTTTCCTTGTCATCTCACAGCTCTTCTCGGAGTATCTCTCTCCAAAATCCATGGTAAAAGATTAAAATGACACAACCACAAATATGTAAAAATTCTGCCAGCAGAGATTTCTAAGGAGGTTCTTCTACATAATATAAACCCCCCTCACTATTGTATTTACTTCCATCAAACAGTGACAACTAACAAAGCCAGAAGTGTGTAGCTTTGTCCTCCTTACTTATTCTTTACACTAAGGATTTATTAAAATTAACAGTCATTAACTTAGAATGGAAGAAGCCTAATATCTGTCTGATTTTCCAGTTGTATGCAATTCAGTCATTTTTCTCTCATTTACTACAGTTCTATGCCTGAGTCACTTAGTGAGTCACAGTGTGCTCACTTGCCTGTATTTGCAGATATCGTTATTCCCACTTCCCTCATCCACGTGAGCAAGAGCCAGTCATGAAATTTGGTTACTAAATATTTACAGTTCAAAGATACTGATCATCAACAATACTGTGAGCACTTTCTTTTCCAAGGACATTGTGTCTGCGCCTGATGAGGATGTGTCCATGGCCTCTAGAGCTTCCATTGAAAAGTATATTCTCACACTTCACACTTTCTCAAGCTTTCAGCTATGCATGAGTTGTTCTTCCTCTGAATATCTGCAGACATCATGGCTCAGACCACCACCTCTTACTATGCTGTGTCCCACCTGACACAAGCACAGCTTTTGGAAACCTGATAGCATTGTGTGCCTACATGTGTGTTTCCTTCTGCAATTATTGAGTCACTGTTTGCTTTGTGCACTGAAATATTGAACACATTTCTGCTTAGCTGGATTTTGTTCACACATCTAGGATTTTAGGGTTTTTTTGTTGTTGTTCGAGAGGTTTTTGTGGTTTTGTTGTTGTGGGGTGGTGTTGTTGTTGTTGCAGGGTTTTTTGGTGGTTTTGTTTTGTTTGGTTGGTTGATTGGTTTTTTTTTGCCCGCACTGCTTCTTGCCACAGTTAGGTTTTCAAATAGGTTTTGATGTTACAAAAGTTTGAAGAACATTCTAGGAAACACAACTGATAAAGCTGTCTACTGATAGACTATTGGGCAGTAGTAGTGGCAGAACACTTCTGTTTATTCTACCTATCTTTAATTATCTAAAAGTTAGGGATCTAGACTAATTTATCTATGTAAGTTATTTCTACAACCATTAAATGAAGAGGAAACTGCTTTGAAGGAGCATTCATTCACCTTTTAATACTGCTATCAAGGCAATTTTAATGATTAACCTCTGCCAACTGTTACTCAGTACATATTACAGTATAGGGAACCTAAATCAGCTAGTTTAGATAAGACAGCTAAAGTCAATTGAAATAAACCTGAAGATGTGTTATTCTATACATAGAGAAGATAACATGTCCTGGAAGAGAAAGTGAGACGTTTAAACTTACATAACGTGTCAAAGGGTGAGGAGTTAGTCTCAGTCTAAATGCAGGTGTGATCTGATAAAGAAGGAAGATACATTAACCCGTAGTAATAGAGGGGTTAAAACCCTCTTAATACCACATTTTTACCTGCCTGAACACCATTACACCTCTACAGGGAAAAGAGAGATGAACTGGCTACATTACTTTAAGCTTTCCTTTTCTGAGTGACAGATATACAGAGGATGATACAGAATTTCTGTCACAGAGGCATTTTACAGTAAGTTTCCAAAAGTACTGGGTTTCATTAGAACACAGCTCACATTTCTGCTGCAGAAAGATTGCTGAGGTCCCTGGCACATTCATTGGACCTTTGCTGACCTAGGAGCTAAAGGCAGTATTCGGGATAATTTGTCAACAATTTGAAATCCTAGCAGCAAACAATACAAGCTCGTGAGTTTCACTGATGAGAATGCTAAGTTCAGCAACTAGAATTACATTAGAAGAACCTTTGGAAAAACCTCTAAATTTGTACTAATTTTTACATACGTCTTAGGTTCTGAAATAACATAAGAAAAAGAGCGTTGATTTCCAATATTCCGCTAGGCTGGTATTCTTAGGACCATAAAGAAGTGTTGGTGAACTGGTAACTTTTTTTTTTTTTAAACTCAGTTCCTATTTTTTTTCCAAAGAAATACAACCTTTTTGAAATTCTCTACTATGTTATTGTTATTCTCTGCCATTTCCAAATGCTATACAACAGTTTCTAGAAAATGTCTTACTGATGTAGCAAAAAAAGTCTGTATGATATTCTACACACTAACTAACTGTTACCATACTATGCTCCTAAGTGAGATAGACAGAAGTCAACTGAAGACTCAGTGGTCTTCAAACAAGTCCTGGAGTCCACAGCTTGAAAAAGAATAGAATAGAAAGAATGGAAAAATTCCCATACTGGAAAATTCTTCTCAGGTAAAATGATAATTGCTGCCAACTTGTCATCTGCTACTGGAAACATTTTGGATCACATCCTCAAGAGTTTTCGTATTGCTGACTACCAGTGTTTGTATGATACTGAAGATGTAAGATTTAAAAACTGAAACAAATTCTTTCCATTGCACAGGTGTGGGTTTTTTTCATCCTAACACACTTTAAAAAAAAAATATTAAAAATGTGCTGTGCCAGGTTTTTTGACAATGTGGAGATCAGACCATGATATCTGTCTATCCTGACATTTATCCACAGCCAAGAAACCAATACAGTAACTAAAATGTATCAATTTCTTAATGTAATAACATTCTTTTGCTACGAATGATCTATTCACTCTTATCAGAACCCTTCATTAGAAAAACATTACCAGGAAAATGTTGCTCAACTGCCTCCCCAATCTGGCTGCATTAGGCAAAGCATTGCCAGCAAGTCAAGGGTAGATTTTCAAATCCTTGTGAGGTTAAATTATGCAAAAGTTCATCATGTGATTATTTTTTTCTGTTCTTCTAACATTAGAAACATGGAATTCATTCCACTTACCACACTATGACTCTTTTCCTATTGGCTTCTGTTTAACTATGATCTGCTCATACTAACCTCGATTTGAGGGAGAAAAAAAAAAAAGGAAATATAACCTTTAATAATTGACTTTAAGCTCATTGAAATCAGTTGGACAGCTTACTTCATCTTCTGAAACAAAATAAGCTCTAATATAAACATTTTCACCTTACCCCATGCTATTATAATATTTTCTTTAATAAGATTGATAGGGTTTTTCTTTTTTTTTCTTTTTTTCCTAAGTGTAAATCAAAATTCTCCAAATTCCCTTGACCTCTTTCCATGGAATCCATATAGCATGTTCAAATCCAAAGAATATTTGGTCCCTTTCATATTTTCACTCATTGCTTTTTATACTGTGCAGAAAAAAAATGAAATAGGCTGATTTAATTCCTTCCATGATACCCCATGGAGGTAAATACTCAACTGAACCTCAGAGGTTCAGTAAAATCATAAGGCTATCCCATAAGTTTTGGATGCGGTAGATAACACAATTCATTTGTTCTTTCCTGGGATTTCATGCATCTCAGTAGTACTACAGATGCCAAGTTTCTCCTCTGATGTACATGTTAACAGTAAGGAACTCAGATCTATTAGAAAGCGAGTTTATAAGGATATCAATTTTATTTGCGGTTTGCTGTGTTTGTTTGAGGTTTTTTTCCTTTATTGGGCAGACTCCAATCCATTAAAAATATATATTTTTTCTGCAAAGCTGCAAATGTATCAGTGGCCTAAACTGGTGCTTCTGTAAGACAATGCTTCATTTGATCTCTTTATTGTCATAGTGATTAACTGAGGAAATCAGTAAACAAAACAACTTTCCTGCACTTATTCCTACATTTGGGGTTTGATTTTAGCACATATACTACTTTGGCTTAGATAGAACTTTTAAAAGATACCACAGTACTAACAAAGGAGGTGAAAAAGTATGTCTAAGGACTTAGTGGTTTTGTGCATTTGCTTAGATCCAAATTACTAGGCAGCTGTGCACGTAAGGAAAATCAGCATTTCTGAATTCATTTTATTATATCCACATTCAGTAAGATTTTTTTCTTTAATTTGGCTTAGAATTTTGTAGCTCCAGAGAATGAAGAAATATTGTTAATTCCTCCTTTTTCTACATATCTTGCAATGACTTTTTTGATTGTATTTACCATAGTGGTTGCTAAGTTTGGGGTTCTCTAGTAATTGGAAGCCTATAGCACATTATTTTTTCATCTGTCTGGTGAAATCACTACTGGTCCTCTAGATGTGGTTGCCAAATATTGAAACAGATAACATTAATGTCACCTCATTTTAGCTATGTAAAAGCTGAGGTTCTTACTCTTATGCTCTTGCTCTCTCATTAGTGGGAATAAATGAATTCATCTTGCTAGTTTTAAAAGTTTAGAAAATGTATGTTGCCCTCTGGAAGTTTCTATAACTACATGTCGACTACAGAAAAACTCCAGAATCTAGTCTAAATAAGAATCTAACACTGAGAAGGATAGAACAAAATCAGACATTTTTGCACTTTTGAAGGCTAGCAAGATCCTAGCAAACTTTATAGAAACCATTTTGATGAGCTAACATGCTGTATTTGCCATATTCTTAACTTTAAAAAAAGTAAAATTAGTCCTCGAAATGCCATGTATCTTTGAGAAAATCAGAGATCACACTACTACCCTATTTAAGCTTTTTTTCTTTTGAGTTAGCTGGCATCCAGTGTTAACCACAATATGAACTATCCAGTGTTTATTCCAGAAGCTACTAAGAATGCACCATAAACTTCCCTATCTCCGGGTAACGTCACATAAGTCTAAAATCCTCAGTGGGAATGAACCACCTCAAGAAAACTCACAAAACTTTGAGCCAAAATACATCACCACACAGAGGACAATGCAGACGCACCTAGTGTTGAGGTACCCGATGCCTTTACTCCAGTGTAACACCTCAAAACTGCTTTTGGAAGAAGCAGCTGAGATTAAAGATTCTGGTCGAAAACATAAGCTTTCCAAGTTTTTTGGTGAATGCTAATTGCTTAACAAAAGGTACCATCTTACTTTGAGGAGTTAGGAGAATTAGGGTGGATGATGTATACAGTAGATGTAGGCTGAAGAGCCTATATGCATCTTTAACTCACAGCACCTGGCAAGGTCAGAATCTCAGTTCAGTTACTGCACTGAAACGAAACAGCTCTCTGCCTTACTGTTCTACCATATGGAGAATTTATTCCTCCTAGAATCAGATGCTTCATTTGAATGTGTTGAATGAACTGAGTTTCTGACCTTGCCAGGTACTGTGGGTGAGTCAAAGACACAGATCAACCGTAGATTACTTCGCCCATTAGCACAACTTGAGGGCACAGGCCCACTGTGTCTGTTAAGCCCTTTAATGGGTATCTCTTTCAACTTTCAAATATCCTGCAGTAAAGTTATTAGGATCCTACTGTGGGGTATCCAGGTAATAGCCTGTCCTCTGTGTGTTGTACTGTGATGAATTTATTGAGTGGAAACTCCAGCAGCAGCAAAACTGTGTTCTGGATAAAGCCGGGGGGAAAGCAGCAGAAGCTGATGCCTGGAGTCAGAAAACTGGCTTGTGAGATGCAGAAAGGGAGTTGTCTTGGGACAGAAAACCAAGCTGAAGTTTTTTAACAGAGTATAACTTGCATCAGTCTGCTGCAAGAAAGATGTGCCAGATGTCACAAGTGAGGATGATCTAGGATCTGACCTAGTGTTATTCTTAGAATTAGGATATTTTTGTGCTCTGGAAAGGTGTAGATCCATGCTAGAGGTTCACACTTTGGAGCTAGAGACAGTGACTAATTGTTTATATGTTATCCCTAAGAAGGCGGCAAAAGAGACAAATTACTAAGAGAAAATATTAATGGAATTTTTACCTTTTGTCATCTGTATCTGAGTTGGCCATCTCAGACTAGTTTTGTAGCCAGTGAAGAGAAATAGACATTTTTAGGGCACAATTCATTTGATATTTTTTAGACAGTGACTTTTTAGTGAGATGAATCACAGTGAACAAATACTTATTTTTCTGCATTGGCTATAAATGCAGCCTAAGTGTGACTAGCTCAGACATTCACACCATAGATGTCTCTGGTTGAGTACATGTCATTGCAAGAAGACAATGAAAAACAACTCCAGTGTGTTCTCAAACAATGGGAGATACATCCAACAGACATATATCTTGAAACTCTGTAATGGAGGAGTGGACTGAAAGTGTCACCTCGTGAATTAGGACTTTGAGCATTAGTCAACAAAGCTGTTATGTGCTCCTCTGTTGTAGTCTTCCCTGAGAGCCTTGTTTGAAAAGATTCCATGTCTCTTGTCATTAAGGGTCACTAAATTTATAATTTGTTAGAAAATCATAGTGTATTGGAGATTTTAGGAGCATTTACAGTTGTGTTTCTTATCGTTATTCATATCATTCATGTCACTCCTATCTAACTAACAGACAGTTTCCCCAAGTTCTCTGTAATATTACTAGCAGCAAGAAACCTCTCCAAATGTGATTCAGAGTAACATTGCAAGTCTGGGCAAAGTGGTACACATGCCATCATATAAGACTCATCATAAAACTCCTCTCTGGATTTCAGACCTACAAAACAGTGGAAAAAGTCATTTAAGCCTTTGTTGGTCAACATGTTTGTCATATGCTTAAGAAACTTTCTTTACCACACCTGACAGATTTGCCATATCATGCAGCCATTTTGGTGATAGTTTTTCTTTAGGTTTTGTGTTTGTTTCTTTGGTTGGTTGGTTGGTTGGTTGGTTGGTTGGTTGGTTGGTTGGTTGGTTGGTTGGTTGGTTGGTTTGGGGCGGGGGGCAGGGATTGAGGAGTGTTTTGCTTAGATAACAAATTTATCTCTGGCACAACCTAACAGATACTACCAAACATACTGATAGTAAACAGATAAATTGAAGCAGGAAGAAAAATGAGATAAGCATCTCCTAAAAGAACTGGAAACTAATCAGCTACAAGACAGAGGTAGTAATCCCTTCTCCTTCCCTACTATACATTCTAATAATGGTGCAAGAGTTTAATGAAATGAGGCTCCAGCTGCTCACTGGATAGCAGAAATTTCCATGGAGAGATGTATTCAGAAGTCTGCAGGCTTTGGAGAGGTGTTCCCTACACAAATAGAACTAGTTTTACTTGACAAATCACAGAGATAGAGGATAGCATGGCCCTGCTCAGTGAAAGCAGCTTTAGTCTGTGTGGTCTGACATGACTCATGTTCATGTTGCAGATTTTACAGTACCTCTGTAACCATCTCCATTAGTTATACAGTCAACATCAATTAATATAATAGATCAAGGCTAGACTAGTCCATAAATAACAAAGTCCACTGAACGGCAAAAGTAATTTTAATTCTTTCTTGATAAAAACCAAATAAATGCAACTAAGGCTAGAGTTTCTGAATCCATTAATAGCTTCAGAGATATTGGTAGATTTCTGCTAGTAAACCTGGCTTTAGAATCAGAGCAAAAGATGACATATTTTAGATGTATCTTGTCCACACCAAATTGCTGCTACTGAGAATAAATTATCATAGCAGTATATTTTGCATGTGAAAACATTTGAAGTTCAGCACACAAAACAATTTTTAAAAAAGACAACAAATGTAGCATTTTATAAAGAATTCTTTTTATCTTATAGAATCCTGTGCATTAAAACTTATTGATGTTTACTGGTTTCTTTTTACAAAAAAAAAAAAAAAAAGGCAAGCCAGTTGTTGGTCCCACCCACCCATACATGGTTTTCTAAACCTTCTCTATAGAATGAGTTATTTTATTGATCAGGAAGCTGTTGTCTGGATGCTCAGTGGAAAGCCTAAATGAAACACTTATCTTAGAAAAAGATTAGTAATATGGCCTGCAAAAAAAAAAAAAAATATCACATTTAATCACCTAATCTATTTTATGTTACTTCTTAGAGGTATCATGAACTTCACAGACATATGGTTTTGTGCAAATAATGAATTACATGGCAGAATCTCATCAGTGTGAGAGTTGCTCTATAAGAGTTAGCCAACTTTCTAAATAGACTTTTCCTCTTTCCTCAAACCTAGTCTAACTAGAAGGTAAAGAACCCAGCATTGCCACTTGTAAAAAAAAAAAAAAAAAGAAAAAAGAAAAAAGAAAAAATTTAAAAAAAAAATTAAAAAAAAAATTTGAAGTTACCCAATAAAAAATAATTGCTTTTTGATCTTGTCAGGATATCCCAAATGTACATTATTATCTAAGCTCTGTGAAACAATATGTAAGGATGACATGTTAAAACATCTTTCAATACCTGACATAAGTCCATTATATAACACACAAATAGTATATCCTCAGATGTGCTTATTTATCACAAAAAATGTTACTTGTTCTCCATCAAATGAAACCTTTCAGGGTTGTGTACCTTTGGTAATGCCACCTTCTAACAAGCCACAAACACTGTGAAGCAAGAAGAGGATAGAGAAGGATTATACAACTCAGTGGCTAGCACGACGTTTTGCGTTAAGGTTGCATCGAGTGATTGGTCTACGTTAGTCATACACATATGCAACTTCATGGAGGCTCTATTTTTCTCTCCATATCAGGTTTACAAATGACTAAATGATTGTAGATGACACAAAACTAGGAAGAGTAGCTGATATGCCGCAGGGTTGTGCCACAATCCAAAAGGGACCTCAACGGGCTCAAGAAACAGGCTGACAAGAACTTTGTGAATGTCAACAAGGGGAAGTTCAAAGTCCTGCATCAGTAACAACCCCATGCACAAATATATGCTGGGGGCCACTCAACAGGAAAGCAGCTTAGCAGAAAAGGCCTGGTGGTTGTGGTGGACATGAAGTTGAAGAAGAGTCAGCAATGTACCATTGCAGCAAAGAAGGCTGTGGAAAAATAGTGGAAGATTGGTGAGGAGGATTGTAAACATGTCCAAGTGACTTGCAGCTGGGTTGTCAAAAAACACATATGTGATACTAATTGTTGTTTAGCCTTGTGTGTTTGACAAGCAGAACATCTGTGTTTAGATAACATAGACCTGTGATAGACTATTGAACACACTTGACATTCTGGCCCTGCTGTGAGAAGGATAAAAACACAGTGGTAAACTACGCCTTTGCGAATACCTGATCCAGACATGAAGACAGCAGGTGTGGTGATTCTGTAGCATGGACTGAGCTCTGTAGTGCCTGCATCCCGACTTGTGTGCCTCTGCCTGGGTATTGCGTCAGGGCTTCCCTAATTGGTGAGGTAACAAAAATAAATTTAGTTGTTGCATTTAATCCATTGTTTTGTGGTTGCTCTTGCACCCCGTCTGTTGTGGCTCACGGTAAGGCAAATGGTATCCTAGGCTGCATCAAAGTACTGCCAGCAGGTCAAGAACGGTGATCTTTCTCCTGTACTCAGCACTGGTGAGATCGTAACTAGAGTTCTGTATTCAATTCTGGGCTCTCCAGTACAAGAAAGACATGGACTTATTGGAGAGAGTCCAACAAAAGGCCACAAGGATGATTAAGCACCTCTTACATGAGGAAAGCCTGAGACATATGGGACTGTTCAGGCTGGAGAAGACAAGGCTTGAGGGGAATCTCATCAGTGTATATGAAGGGAAGGTGCGAAGCCAGTGGTGCTCAGTGAAAGCACCAGAGTCAATGGGCACAACTGAAATACAGGAGGTTCTGTCTGAACATCAGAAAACATTTTTTTACTCTAGTGGAGACAAAGCACTACAACAGGCTGCCCAGAGCAGTTGCGGAGTCTCCCTCCTTGGAGATATTCAAAAGCTGCCTGGACACAATCTTGGGCACCTGGCTCCTAGTGACTCTACTTGAACAGAGGGGTTGGACCAGACAACTTCCAGAGGTCCCTTCCAACCTCAACCATTCTGACACAGCCTAAACCCCCACTCCACTATCTCTATAAAGCTTCTCTCTGGATGTTACTGTGAGATGTCTCTTCCCTCTTCATGCCCATCCTGGATTATTTTCCCCTCTGCTTTTCCTCTGTGGAACAGAACTTCAGGGCTATGTCAGATTTCTTTGTCATTTTTTCTTGCCTTTCCACATGCCATTAACTCATTGTCTGTATAATTTTTCTAAAATGCATCTTTTACACTACAACTTACTTGATAAAATATATCCAGTGGTATACACAGCCACCCACTCAGTGATGGATTAGATAGTGCTTTACTGTCTAAGTCAATACATCTTCACACTTCTTAGTAATCTCTTCCCTTTGATTAGACTTGACTCCTCCACACCACAAGAAATACGTTACATTTTGCTCAGAGTACTATGGCCAAAGTAAACTTTGTGGCTCCACTTTATGTCACTCTGAAGCTGTCAGACATTAAAGACACTATATCCTTCAATATCCACATAGAATTTAAGCTCTTTACTTTGCTGTGTTGTTTAGTAACTTGCTTCAGCTGAAGCATCTGTTTCCTCCCAAACTCAGCCCTTTTCCAAAACTGTTGGGGTCTGTATTTAACTGTATGCTGCATCAGTATTTGAAATAATCTCTCACTTTCTGTAGATCAAGGAACAATATGCCTTTCAGATCCTTTTTTAAAACCCACTTATTTGCCCATCCTTTTATCAATGTTAATTTTGAGTAATCTGTCTACTTATATACCTCTTTTTTAACTTTCTATGTAGAGAATATAAATATCAGAAGACATAATAATCTTTAAATTGTTTATTTTGAACATCTGGAGTTGTACAATACTAAGCTATCAAAAAAAAATACTTATTATCAGTTTGAAACTCTACTGTCTGGATTTGTTAGTTGCATTCTGAATTAATCCTTCCTTTCCCTCAGACCAGTTTTTTCTTCCCTGCTGCCAGTGACAGCGAACATCCTCCCTGTCAGCCTTAAACATTTTATATGTACTTTCAGGCTTTCAGTAAGACAGAGAGTGAATCTTGCTATAAGTCTATCTGAGCCCCATGGAACAGCCTATTATAGTTCTCCAGTTCACTACTAACCATAGCTCAAATGTATATCACAACTTAGGTTTCTTTTTTTGTTTTCACTGGGGTTTTGTTTGTTTGGTTGGTTTTTTTTTTCCTTATCTTGTGTAAGAAGACAATGACACATACAAAATTTAATAATAACAATGCAAATATTTTTTATTTATTTTTTTTATTATTATTTTCCATGAAAATATTTCCTTTGCCGTTTTGTAAAGAGGACTGAATGCAGTTCTTGAGGTATCATGTGCAGCCTTCAAAAAGAAAAGCTGAAAAAAAATTAGACAAGCATTAACAAGTGCAAGTAAAGTAATTTAGTTACACAATGGTGGAATGGCTTGCCACAAGGCTGAGGAACGAAATATCTGCTTCTGAGTGTCTTACTCAGATCAGGGACTTCAATAAAGTTCACAAGGGATTTAATAATCCAATCACTGTTTTTTGTGTGTTAGCTATGATTTTTGTTGATATAACAAAGAAACAAATGTGATAGTGGATCTATTGTACCTTCTGGAATACAGGCTCTGCAGTAACAGGCAAAGCTACATGCCTGATTTGGAAATATTAAAGTACAAAAATACTGCAGTTGCCATTTCTGACAGCTATCAGTTCGACTTTTCTTGAGATGCTGGGGCACAGCACTCAAGTAGACCATAATATAATATAATATAATATAAAAATGACATTTTTGCTCCATCTCTGTGCACCTGTAGATAGAAACAGATTCACTGTATGGGTTAGGTAAAGCTAAGTCATTAAGTTGGGTTGGCATACTTAAGGGTAAAGGAATACCACAGGACCTTTGTATGTATCTGTTCGAGAAGCTAATATATCAGGAAAGTAAACAATAATCTCTGAAAGCAGGACAAAGCACAAATCCCTAGTATTGTCAGAAAGCAGTGGAGATTTAGAGAGGACTGAATTGGAAATGGTTCACCACAGTGAGTGTGCATATATGTGGTCTGAATAAACTATTACAGAGCAGGCAAAAAAACCATTTTCCTCTGAGAAAGAGGAAAATAAGGACAAAATCTTGCTTGTCTCATTTTTTCCTCTTGGAAAGAGCTACATTGACATCAACTTTGCAATAAGTTTTAAAATCTTAACAGTTTTAAATATTTTAATTTATTTTTGTTTTGCTTTTTTTCAAGGGCTTGGACTATTAAGAACAGACTCAATAGAATGTTATTTGCGATTTGTTTTTTAAAACAATTTTTAAAATTTTTCTGAGTGTCGCAAATTCAGCAAGAAAAAAACATCACGTTACCATGTGAAAATCAGTCTTGGCCTTTACACAGCTTTCACACATTTGCAAAGCCTATAAAGAAAAGCTTCTTCACACTGTAAAGGTATGTCGTTGCATTTTTTACCTCATTGTCTTTTCATTGCTGTATCATTTTTGAAAGTCAAAAGAATTATAGTTTCATATTACTTTGTAAAACTGCACATGCATATGTGATAATAGCACATACATGTACACAGTGGCCTGGGGTCTTAAGAGTTCTCTCTGAAGAAACTGAGGAAAATAGTTTGTCTCATTTAGAAAGGAAAAGATTTATAATTCAAGCATGTTTATTAATTATTACATTTTACTGCTTAATGTCAGCTTTATGAAACAAGTTTCATTTATACCATCCTGATAGCTACTTAATTGTGCATGAGTAATGAGTGCATAAAATGTTCAAGCAAAGCTGTGACTTAAGAATTTAATTACGAATTGAAGCCTTATTTTCAATATCGAAGTCTCTGTTTTGAGTATCAGTGAATATTCTGCTCAAATGGTCTTACAGAACATCGTGGCCTCAGTGTGGGAAATTCTGAGACTATTTTTCAAAAGATGAATGACATCACCTGCAAAAAATGTAAAATTTACCTTTTGTCCTCGCAAATTTCACTTGAGCAGTGTTTCAGAATGATGTGTTAGAGATTGGAAACAGAGCTGCAAAAAGCAGCAGTTCTAGGAAGATGTAAGGAATTCTATATGTGTTTATGTATGAGTCTGTGCATGTTTTTAACTAAAGGCTTATAGTATGTCAAATAGTACTTTCAGATGAACTGACAGGAAGGAATAGGTTTAGGAGGGGGTTGAAGGCTGTCAAGTGTGTGTCCGCACTGCCATCTGGTGTCAGCGATGGCGACAGCGCCTTCTCCGTGGCACAGAGTCGATAACGGGTCGCACCTTAGTTGGGGCGTCCTTCGGTTCCTTCAGATGGTATGGACCCACCAATAGGTTTTATGAAGAAAGAAACCGGACTGGGATGGGATTCGCTTTTAACTGTTTCACGGACTCTGTAAAGCTGGAATGTTGTAATTACTTCGTGTGAAACCAACACAAGAAATGCAACTGTTTTCCTCTGAGTGGTGGCCGCATTTGGCTCTCCTCTTTCCACAAATCAGCTTTAGTAATGATAGTCCCATGTTCCTCCAGTCTCATATCTGCAATTCTTTCAATTTCTGTTCCTAATCCAACATAATGATCCAATGAAAATTGTAATGGGGAAAAACTGATATGTTGTAATATAACCAGCAAACATAATTGTATATCCTCTTCCTCACCCTTAGGGATTCAAGTCAGACTGCTCAGAGCAAAGATGAGGGAACTGTGCAATACTAGAGTCCATTCAGCAAATATTGTACATACAGCCATTCTGTGACTGAAAAAAAAAAAAAAAAAAATTTATTCCTAAGTTTTTCAAACAAATAATTCAATATTTGCAACTGTAATGCACCTCTACATCTGAAGCTGTCAAGTGACTGCGAGTACTCCAATGAAGACTCCTTGAATTTTCAACAGTCAGTCTAGTTTACACCATTGTCTGAGAAGTGTCAGTAGTTAATCTATCCAATTATCTGCTGATAAGATTTTAAAACAGTGCATTGCTCCGAAAATCAGTAACTATACTGTGAGGGGAAAAAAAAAAAAAAAAAAAAAAAAAAAAAGAAGATATAAAGAAATAAAAAAAGAGAAAATGAAATCCAAACTGTATGTGTAACATGGTCTTTTCTAAAATTGGGATAATCTTTCATTTCCACAACAACCTGTTGGAACCCACAGACACCCAGCAACCAACGTGCTGTCACAGGTTGGGGGATAGGAGTTTGGAAATTCATGGCTCTGTCAGCTCCTTCCTGATATTTGTTTTCATTAGATATTAAGATAAAGGAAATAATTGCTGTGACTTAAGAAATAGCTACACAGGGCTTTTTCAGATTCAGGATAGTCAACCCATTGTAATTCAGTCCACCCTCAAATAAATAGGGACAGAAATCTATATTGTTATTAATTTTTTTTCTTTGTGAAACATGTAAGTTGTTCTTATTGTCAACATAGTGATTTTTAAATCATTTTGACTGTCCATTTACTGCAGTTCATTTTTAATCTATATGGACAAAATCTTGCAGTTAAATGTTTTTGTTACTAACACTTGATGTATTTACCTCCTTGTTCTCTAGTCTAATGGACTCATATTTTATGCTGTTAGATATAATTAATCAGTTTGGCAAAGCAAATATAGCTTTAATCTTGCACTTGGAAGGTTCTTTGTTATTGAGGCAGAAAATTTTCTATATGACATGATAAATCTTTTATGGAGCTCCTAATTTGGCCCATTTTGTGTCAATTTAGATGTTCATCACTTTCAAAAATGAAGGAATCTAAATGCGGGATTTAACCACTGCACATGCATTGATATTTACTGCTTTACATAGGCTAGATTTAAACTCACCATTTGTACATTACTTCTATATATTAAATTAGATAGAAAAATCAGACATTGTTATGGACAACAGCCAAAATACATGCAGTACTACATTACTACATAGACTAATGCTTTTGATTTGGTAGTCAAGAACAGCATTCACCTTGTTTTAAATAGTAAAATGACTGAACCGAATATGTAACGTTGTGATACGACTAGACAATCGTCTTTCTTGATCTCAACTACTGAATGGCTTTCTGATCCTCTGTGCCACCCTTCTTTGTCTGATTCATCTAGTTGGGGCAGTGAGGATTTCCCAATACTCTGCTTAGATCTGTCTGGTCTAAGGTAGACATTCACCTTTCTTCTTCTGGAGAAAATGATACCTCTGGTGAAAGGTTTTCCATCTAGTACAGAGGCTAAGGGATGCTGTACAGTCTTGCTACTGTCTTCACACTGCAAGTAAGGTACCTCATTTGTGCCTGGCAGTTCTGGTATCCAGAATTCTCCTATTTTCAATGATACTGAGTCATGCAACAGCTTCTCCCTTGCCTCTTGGCCTGAGTTGTCTTTGGAAGGAGACATGAATACACAGGGAAACAATGCACAAAATCATCCCTTACCATCAAATTGGGATCTGACAGCCATACACGGGAAACTAAACTACTGATGTGCTCCTGCCACAGTGACACCATAATTCCAGCCTAAAATGAGTAGGACAAAGTGTTCTTTTTTTATTTTCTGACAAAAGGAAAAAAAAAAAAAGGAATCTTATATTATAGTTAAGATTGTGTATTAAATTTGAAGATGACAATGATTAAATGAAATTAATTCCACCTTAAAGGATATAGTCTATGCATGTCTGAAGTGATTTGATACACCTGAAGATAAATTGTGTTGCTATCATGTTTATCAGATAAGGAGTTCTTGTAATATTGTGGTTTTCTTTCACAGGTGACACTGCTATATGCCTTTCTTCACATGAGACACAGATTGAAATATTTTGATAAAATGAGATGCTTGCGGAAACGATCAGCAGTGTCATTCTTAGGAGTCCTTGTAATTTGCTTGCTGTTCATGAACTTGTACATTGAAGATGGTTATGTTTTGGTAAGTTTCTTAGATGGAAGCAATGATCCTGGAACAACAGAACAGGACATATCCCTAGTGAAGCAGTAAAGTTCATAATTCCTGCAATTTCTCCTATTAGTGTATCATTAACAGTGAAGTATCCTCAAAATGTGTCCTTTATGATGAAGCCACACTGCACACAGGGTGTGTCAGTAAGACCCTAATGCTGTTTTTCACAGAAGTAAATGTGTCATTGTTTATTTGAGGTATGGGAGATAATGAACATAGCAAAACATGAGATATCTCTATCAGGTATCTTCCTTGGAGTCAAAACATGCTCTATATTTTCGATACTTCTGGCATTGCCTCAGTTTTAACATTGAAAATTGCCTAGATGTGAAACAGTCATGCGAGCTAGGACCTTCTTTTTCAGTCCACACTGCAGATCTCTTCTGTGAACATGGTATTAAACAATATTACAGAAATACCATTATAGAAGAGAAATTACATTAATTCAATACATTTTAAACTTCTTGCATAAACAATCTCTTTTCAGTGCTTTTATTTTGTGTTTCTTCTCATTTTCTGTGCCTCAAAATTGAGTCTGGCAGGTTCAGTGCTACAGCATCAACAATTAGACATAAACGGTACCTAGTGTAGGTTTGTGATTGTGAAAAAAGATTTATGGAAAAATTTGTGTTAGGAATTTCAACAAGTAAACTACTGGCAATGGGATCTGAGGATAACTCTACAATTTAAATGTAACCTATGGGTGTCTCAGTCCCAAATGCCAAGTAAGTCCTGAAGACTTGATTCATGGATTTAATTACCAGTTCTTTGGATGTTGGGCTGGGCCCAGTAAAAGAATATGGTAGCTTAATAACTGGAGCTTGCAAATAGTAAAATGACTAAATCAGATATGTAACATTGTGATATGAATAGACAGTCCTCCTCCTTGAACTGGAACTACCGAGTGACTTTCTGATCCTCTGTGCCACCCTTTGTCTGGTTTGTTGACCTGGGACAGTATGGGCTTTCCAGTATTCTGAAAGGTGAAGTCCAGTCTCAATAGGATCTGAAAAGAAAGATCATAGTATGAAAAAACTGCAATACACAAATAGCAAAATCCTTACATTAATTTATTGGAATCATAGATAACTTGCTAGTGATTTTAATTTAAAATATTTTACTTTTTACTTGTAACAATATTGTAAATATTTATGTTACTGAAACTATGCTAGCAGTTTTTAAACTATTGAAATGATAACCCATACTTCTAGCATATTACTCCATTATAGACATATTGCTTTCTCTAACAGTATTTACACGAAGTTTTTGCACTATGTTTTACTTTTTCATAATTTCTTGGTTGTGATCAGACTGGACCTGGTTTATCACATTATTTTTTTTTACAGTGATATTTTCCCTGATGCTTCTTCTCCATTCACTAATTGCTTCAATGTCCCCCAGATGTTTCTGAAAGTGCTTTTATTATCACTGCTAATGGTGTTCCTCTTCGTTTGTTTCTGAAATCTTTTCCCATCCTATTTGCCAGCTCCCCAGATGGCTCCATGTTTTATTCTTAATTTGCTCTTTTTTTCCCCATTTTTAAAAAATTCACTCTCTTTCACTGCTCCTCTCATCACAGTTCTGGCATGTTTGCATTCGTGTAGCTCCTAGCCAAGTCTCTTGGCAAGTCTCCTGACAGTTCTCCCAGATCTCTTGATACCTTTATGGTTCATCAAGCGTTTCTCAAATGTGTTAGGCTGTTGACTTTTTAGTTTATATGTTTATTTATTTTTATTTTCAACTTTCCTGACCATGTCTGCCAGCTCTGTTAACTTGTCTGGTGTGTTTGCTGAGGTAAAAAGATTAGCAGTTTCAGTGTTGGGGGTAAGGAGAAATACACCTGAGGATAACTTTCAAGGACAGCAGGCTAACCAGTTCGCCTCAGGGAATGGGAATCTCAAAGTCCTCTGAGCCTTGAAGGCCCTCTGACTGTCCAATTGTAGCAAGTCTCCTGCTGGAGTATCTCCTGAAGGTAGCTGATGGAAGGAGACAGCTGATCCTGAGTTTATTTTCTCAGTCTCAGGCAGCAATTGAGACTGGGACGTGAGGCTGGCGTCTCTTTCAGCAGATCTAAGATGAGATGACTATTTTTTTTCCGGGACGTTAGAATATCACAGTGAGATTCCTTGTGGCAAATCTTAAGAAGGGAGAGGAGAACTTTTTGCTCAGAGACTTACATGTCTGAAGAATCCCTTCACTGTTTTCTGCAGTGTGTTTGCTGTGGAAATGGAAATTAAGAACCAACCTGGGAAAATTGCTTAAGAACATTTGATAAAAATGTGCAGCGCAGATGCAAGTGTGTCAGCAGAGTAGTTTGAGGTGCTTCATCTGCAGTGTGTGAACCACATCTGATCAAGTATTTTTAAGACATACTGAATTAAAATAACCAGATATCACAACATATGCAGTGATTTTCTATACATATTCTGAGTTGTAGTGAAATATGCCTTCTGAACTCTTCTATGAATATTAATCATTGTTTGGGGCATTATGAAAACAATAGCACTATTGTTTTATAGCTGACAGAACAACTTCAGCAGCCCAGAATATGTCTGTAAAGATTTGAGAACTTCTGGCACTTCTTCCCATGGCATTCACAGGAACTTCCCAAGATCCAGAAAACACTGGACTGAAAATTAGAGGTTGATTAACAAACAAAAGCCAGAGCCATCACAGAAAAAAATTAGAGAAGACAGCTAAACAGAGCTAATCAGGCTCTTCAGCTTTACAGATCTCTGCATAGTAGTCAGAAGTAGAAGAACCAGAATTTAGATTTGTGGAAAAATACATAGTGTAGTTTTGCTTTTCATTTAACAAAGAAACAAAACCAACAATATTAATAATAATATTAATAATATTAATACTAATATTAATAATATTGTTAATAATAATAAGAAGAAAAATAATAAGAAGAAAAAGTTTAGCCACAGAAGGCATTTCTTAAGGAGAAAAGGAAAGGAACAATTTTGTGGTGAGTTCAAATGTTTTGCTTGTTAAGAGCAAAACATTTTGTCCTGACACTATTTCTAAACATTTTTGAACTTTTCATGTTTCAGCAAAATGGCTTTCCATTCCAAAAGCTTCTTATGAAACGAAGAATTTTGGTACTCCATTCTGTAACCAATGACACATGATGTTTTGACATTAAAGAAAGGCTTAGTTTAAAAAAAGGAAAGTTTTTGGACCAGCTCATTTTTTTGTTCCATTCAAGAGCTTTCAAGAAAATCTCCTAAAGTTTTGGAGCATTCTCTTGCTAGCCCACTGGGTTACATTTTAATCTGGAATCTGATCAACACAAACCTTCCTTTCATAACTTATGAGCAAATGCAAAGTAGCATAGCAGCACTAGAAAGAAATTACTGGAGAGACACTGCAGACCAAGAGAGAGTAACAGTGCAGGTAGATGCCCCTGGTTGTCCACCAAAGATCCTTACTAAGCTCAGAAATTGATTATTTAGTACTTCTGTGAAATAATAATAATGAACTTGAAATGAACCTGGGCTTGGTTTACAGAAATATTTGTTTGTGCTATAAAATACATCTTTGACACATTTTTGAACATTGGTGCCATTAAATATGAAAGCTGTTTACTGTTTCTGTGGTTGTTCTTGTTAGCTGCAGTGCTATTGCTTCACAGTGCTCCCATTTAATGACAGATCAGGAAGTTTCTAGTGTGTTAACATACTGTATATATCAGAAGAAATTAACTCATTCATATACTGTCCTGTCATCAGACTACAATCAAGCACTGTAAATTAAATAAGCATTCCTACCTTTAAATTCAGTCTCATGACACTACAACTTGTTAGATATTTTCCCATTTCTTAAGACCTGAGGGAATAAGGTTTCCCTGAGACCAAACAGAGCTTATACATAGGGCTTTGCTGATGAAGCAGCTCCTTCCCTTGTGTGACTTTACTCAAGAAGCCTTTTGGAAGAAGAAGACAGGAGAAGGAGGCTGGAATGGGAGGCATGCTGATAAATATGCTTTTTTTTCTATGCCATCAAACACCATGCAGAGAAAGCTTTGGCAGTCTGGACAATCACATGTGATTCGTATCACAAACCCAAGTTGGGGCCTATCAGAAAAACAGCAAAATGAGCCAAATTCCAGGATCTAGTTTCATCTTTCTGTTGCAACAGTTTTGGTGGGATTTTTTTTTAGTCACTGAAAACATTTTCAAAAAATGTCCCCCCCTTGTCCATCAATTAAAATTTTCTCATCTGTTGCTGACTGATGTCTTCTTATCCCTATTTTGAATACCACAGCAATTTTGGTAATAATTTTGTGTTTGCAACCTTTCCAGAGCTTTTGACCAAAATATTTTCTTTTCCTGTTACTGTAATCTGAAGGGTTATGGTAGAATTTCTGTAGCCAAAAATGTATGATATTCAGTAATGGGTTTTGAAAAAAATGAGGTGACATCTACATGCTCTCATGAAAGCTGACACTGAGAAATGTTATTCTTGGAAACCTGCCTTTCCATGTTTCCTCTCTGGCTAGAATTCACAAATGTGTTTCTCTCTGTCTCTCTCCCTCTCCTACTATTTTTGTCTTCTCACTAATAGGAAGGGGACAAGCAATTAATCAGAGAAACAGCCACGCACCAGCTCAACTCAGAGCGCTATGTTCACACTTTTAAAGATTTGTCTAATTTCTCAGGATCTATAAACATTTCCTATCGCTACCTAGCTGGCACGCCTTTGCTGAGGAAAAGTAAGTAACTGTAATCTGAATGTTATGAAATGAGGTAATTTAAAAATAGGTGAAATCCATATAGTTCATGTGGTATTTCTAGGCAAGAGGGGGTGAGTTAAGCAGTGATGATTTCAGAGAATTAGTGGGACAGCAAACTCCCTCTGTGCAGCAGTTCCTGGACAGCTGCTAGTTCATCCCTAGCAGTGACTGCCCCACAACCTGGTTACCTTCTGAACAAACGCCCGACTTGTAGTCATCCTCCAGGCAGACCCTGGATGTTCTGTCCAAGCATATTTTTGTGGATTTCCCCCCAGACCAGAAGGAGGTTATTTAGAAAGCAGGAACAAGGCACGTGCTGGTGGTGCTTTGTAACCACCTTCTGGGACCATAATATCAGCCTCTCTACAACCAGCAAATCCAGTCTAAAGTATGGTTGCAATTGCGTAGATATTCCCTTTGGGTCCCCTGTTCTGCCAGTCCAGCAGCTCTGAATGGATGTCCTTGTTGCTTTAGCTGTCATAATGAGGGAGGTGAATTGTGCTATTATGGGGACAGTAAAAAAGGATTCTTCTTGCAAACATCTGTAGATAGCCTATCTAGTTATCCTGACTTCAGGCAGGGTTCAAGACTTCCATCTCAAAGTGAAATATGGCCATAGCTAGCTTTTAGACAGGTGTTCTTTGGCTTCCAAATCAATCATTTGACCAAAATAAACAGGGCTCAGAAGTCCAAGTAGAGAAGGTAAAATAAAATCATCTGTGACTTGTTGATCTCCATAGAAAGCTATAAAGTAAAGTTTGTTCAAATTAGGTTTGAGAAATTTGGAGTTCTGTAGGCAGCACGAATGGCTTCTGGGGGTTGTAATTCACTGTACAACTGCATGTTGAGCAGACTTAAGCCTTGAGGGAAAATCTGAATCACGTTGTCAGAGCAGTCTTTCACAAACCACAATATTTTAAGAAAGCTGGACTAGGTTCAACTAGAGTACGCTCTGTCAGTTATAAAGTCTTAACTTTTTTACATCACAAGTTAGAAAAATAGAGATATATTAGCAAATATCTGAAAAAAAAAAAAATATTTGGACTGCTGGTAAAAATGCAATTGCAATGGCTCCAAAACAGCATAGTTGAAAATTCTTCCCTTATAATTAAGATGCATCTCTTCCTACAAGGATGCAACAGCATTACAAATCATTTATACAAGCACAGGTATGCAGTAGTAAGTTCTTTTCTACTGTAAAATAATATGTAAATTACATCTTGCGGGAGTGACTTCCCTGTAAAATGCTCAATGAGTCCTGAAAGAAAGTTAGAAGAAGAAGTATTAGCAAGAAAATATTAGACAAAATCAGTTAAAAATGAACACACAGAAAAAATAATCCTTGCCACATCCATGAAACTGTAAAGTTATGCATAACTGTAATTAGTCTTGTACAGTGCTTAAAATGATGAAAGTTTAGCTGTATTTTTGTGCTGCATTTCATAGTTCCTTGCTTTAAAAATATTGTGTGAATCATCTCATAATCCCCTTTCTTTTAGCAGATCTTACAGCCTTATCATTGTCTATGTGGTTTCCTCTACCCGGTGTATATGCGCACATTGCTTTGGCTTTTGTCCACTACATGCCATTCCTTGCAGTTAACAAATGAATGTTTAATGCAATTGTCTCCATGTGTCCATTTGCTTGCAACACGATTCTTTTTTTCATGAAAAGGTAATGAACGTCCTTTGTTGCATGCAGCTTAATAAGTTCTCATACCAAATTTCTCAATCTTCACCATTCAAAAGGTTTATTTAATATAAACACAGCTCTGGAAGATAGCTTTGTGACAAAATGGTTTCTAATGTCAAACATTCAGTTTTTGTTTGAATTGTCTTTTTGTACAGGGTATCTTACAATTGGGCTATCCTCTGTGAAACGGAAAAAGGGGAACTACTTGCTTGAGACCATTAAGTCCATATTCGAGCAGTCAAGTTATGAGGAACTCAAAGAAATTGCAGTGGTAGTGCAGCTGGCAGATTTTGATTCAGTCTGGTGTGAAGGGATAGTCCAGGATATTTCACAGAAATTTGCACATCATATAATTGCGGGCAGATTAATAGTTATCCATGTCCCTGAGGAGTATTATCCTGTACTGGATGGTCTCAAGAGAAATTACAATGACCCAGAGGACCGTGTGAAGTTTCGATCCAAACAAAATGTAGATTATGCTTTCCTTCTCAACTTTTGTGCTAATCTCTCTGACTACTATGTAATGCTAGAAGATGATGTTCGCTGCTCAAAAAATTTTTTGACTGCCGTTAAGAAAGTTATTACCTCACGAGAAGGATCCTATTGGGTGACTTTGGAATTCTCCAAACTGGGGTACATTGGCAAGCTTTATCATTCCCATGACCTCCCACGCCTGGCCCATTTTTTGTTGATGTTCTACCAAGAAATGCCTTGCGATTGGCTGCTCATACACTTTCGTGGGCTGTTAGCTCAAAAAGAAGTGATACGTTTTAAGCCATCTCTGTTCCAACACATGGGATACTATTCGTCCTACAAAGGAGCCGAAAACAAGCTAAAGGATGATGATTTTGAAGAGGAATCATTTGATATCCCAGACAACCCACCTGCAAACTTGCACACCAACATGAATGTATTTGAAAACTACGAGGCAAGCAAGGCTTACAGCAGCATTGATGAGTATTTCTGGGGCAAAGCTCCTTCTACTGGAGACTTCTATGGGATTGTATTTGAAAAACCCATTAAAATAAGTAAGATTAAAGTTGTCACTGGAACTGAAGACCGGCAAAATGACATTTTGCATCATGGGGCCCTGGAAGTAGGAGAAAAGATTGTAGGGAGTAAAAAAGGGAGACAATGTACTACTTACTTGAGACTAGGGGAATTCAAAAATGGGAATTTTGAAATAACAAATCTAGAGCACAAAGTTTTATTTGATATTAACTGCATGAGAATACTTGTTACCAAAAGCCAAAAAGAATGGCTGATCATTAGGAGCATAAGCGTCTGGACTTCTCAAACACCAAATCAATAAAACAAAGCCACCTGAGAAGGTACAGGGTGAATACAATCACCTGGGTCACAACTGGTGCCATTCCCCAGAAAATCTGACATTTCCAACTCTTCACTAGAGACACAGAAAATCTGTGGAAATCACAAATCAAGCAAAGCAATTTATTTTTTACTAGTTTGGCCAGGCAATATACGAACACTTCTTTGTTGAAAATTTTGAATTTTATAGGAAATGTGAAGTTCTCAAAACTCACTTGAGATCTTGAACTGCTTTTTTATTATAATTTCTCTGTAAAAGAGATCTTTCTGGACTAAACAGAACAAAACAAAGCAACACATCCAATAATTACCAAAAGGTTTAAAGCTATGACCAGTACGTTGTGAAAATGAATTGGTTTGAGCCTTATGCACATATAAATTTAAAATGTTACGGTAGTATGCATTTGTACAATAGTTGGTGATGTGTTTCTTTTAAAGACAGATGTGACAAGGAAATCTGTCCTGAAACTGACAGTTTCATTCTGAGCACTGTAAGAAAATAGTGTGGCTAATCACTGCAACTTCTTTTCAGAAGGGAATGTATGTAAAATTATAAATCTGACATGACAACTATGTAAAAAATAGATAATTGCATCTGTTATTCTGTGCCAACAGATATCCTTTGTTCTTTTTCCTGGGTCCTTTCACTGAAATGAGCACTACTTGGTTTCTGTATTACTTAGGGGACCATTTTACACTCCTTGTTAAAAAAAAAAGCCTCGCTTTAAGCAAGCATTCTGCTCGAGTACAGATGTTGCTATCAAATCCAAGCACCTCAAGGGCAACATTGTTCCTTTAGACAGGCGTCTTCACATATCTCAGCTGCAACATTTTCTAACCCTTCCAGATATGCGAAACTCCCCGTGAGAAATTTACACACAGCTGGATACTGCAACACACTTTCCAAGGACTGTTAGGCCTTCCACATCTACCTGTCCAGTACATGTATGATACAAACATAAAGTGTACTGAGTTACTCAATTGGAGGTGACTGTAATCACCAGGTTTTCCTGTATCATTTCTAGCCAACAGAGCAGATGCAAAATGAAAAATCTTGATTCAATGAAAAATTAATAATTTCTACATTTTTTAAAAGTTTTTAAATTAGTTTTCTAATTCTAATCATGTTAGTTTTGTAGACAACTTCCCACTGCCTCTGGTTATTCCCTGTAAGCTTATTTTGTCTGGCTTCAGCCAATGAGCAGAAAAGTCTCCATGACTTCAATGTCAGTTCTGGGTTTTTAGTCCATCACACAAGGAGGTTGTATAGCTATATGGTTTATGCTGTATGCATACATATGGATTAACAGAATCTATGGTGGGGGTCCCTCTAAGAAATTCTCCAGACTGTTTCTGTAGACACACTAAGAAGTCAATGAGAATCAAGCACAATGCAGATAAGCACTGTATTGTCAGTTTCATGAATACTGTGATTATCATCTAATTGCATATATGAGTTTTAGTTAAATCTAGAAGGCAAGGATTACATGTCAAGAATGCCTGCACTGACAAAGAGTGAGCTAACTACTGTTCTCAGTACATCCAAAGGTAACATTTCAGAAGGGCAAATTATTCAAAGATCTACATGAAACAGTAATACAATTGCTCTTCATGGTTCATAAATCCTGACATCCCCCAATACAGAGGTAAAGTACATTTAAAAGTGTATCTTCTAATATATGCTTCTACATAGTTTAGAAAAGCATCTTCTTCTCAAAGAAAGTCTTTGTTTCTTTTTTTCCTAATGCACACCTAAATCTCTATTCTTCATATACCTGTCTTTGTTAAAAGAGATTAAAAGCAATTTTCAATCTGAAAAGGAAAACAACACAATATTTTAAAATGAAAAATACATGTTAACCTCAAACGGTTATAAATACTTATGAATGACTTCCTTTTTACCAGTGATCTTCCACAATTATCAAATCATTAGTTGATAATTAGACATCAGTGAAAATCAGTCTTTTTAAATGAACTGTCATTCTTCTCTTTTTCCTTTCCTTTATTATTAACTAGTAGTGCTAAAACAAACATAACTAGGTTAACCAGGAACGTTACCAGTCTGAGAAAGTCAAACTAACAAATGCCAAGTGAATGTCCTCAAAGTAAGCTCCCTTGGGAGTGGATAGTGGCATGTGCTGGGAATGAGAGGCATGTACCACTCTTCTTGTTGAATTGAAGTTCATTTGGAAAAATATCAACTGGCAATACGTTTATTCCAGAGAGGCAAGAATGTGTTTCTATAGGTTAGTGTTTTGAGCACTCACCTTAGTGCCTGAGTTCAAGCTCCTCCTTCACAGAATGCATATTTTATCCAACTACTTCACATGAAAAAAGCTATCAGATTTTGAAAACAGAACTTAAGTCCATGAAATCAATAACTGTTTTTACAGAGATTTCAGAAAGATACATTTGAAGATATGTTTTTTTTCTTCATGTGGTAAGAAAAGTAATTACCTTCTGAAAGTGAAATATTTAATCAGATTTGTATATGTTCAGTAATATTTCTCAACGTTTGTATTTATTTTTTTTTTTACTGATGAAGCAAAAGGTTAGCAGTGCCACAAAGCTCTGTTCATTGATGTATACAGTTGGTTCTGTTGGTGTGTATTTCTTGGGTTCATTTGTGGACTGAACATCAGTATTTTCATACTGAAATGTCAATGCTAAAAATATTACACCGTGGTCTGCACACTGATGGATCTATTCATCACTAACATACATGTATTGTTCCTGCTGTCATTGTTTGGGATTCATCATTTTATAATGTCCCTGGGTCATTTTGGTTTTAACTAAAAGCCAGTTTGTCTTCTATCTTTCTTCACACAGTATAATTGCGCTGACATAGGGAATCCTTGGAAAGTAAAATACTGCTCACTGTGATTTGATAAAAGAACTGAGTCCTTACTTTAGTGCAGAATAAACAAACCCAGAAGACAGTAATTTTCAGGCAAAACAGTTTTAGCATATTTACTATATGTACTATGATAAAGATTATTCACTAGGGTGCTATATGAATGTGCTATTTTTTAATCAATGTTCTAACATGATGCTCTGTTTTACTCTCTGTTTATTATTCTCTTGTGTTAGATACTAATGGTTTTGCTTTTATAAAGGGAAATCCAGAACTTATTCATTATTGAATTATTAGAAGTTAAATAAACAGCAAACTAAAACAGCTTAGAAAACATTTAAACATCTCATCTTGGAAAACTATTAAAAAAACCCCAACATGATTAACCATCTTAAAAACTGCAGATGCAACCAGCTTTCATTGTGAAGCATTTGAGACATTCTGATGGAGATGATAATTCTTACTACTCTCATGTTAAATTTGCAGTTCTGTTAAGCTACATTTCAATAAGTTTTAAATTATGAGTAGTGATGCAGATCACATATCATGAGCTCAAGCAGTGTCATATCCTCAAATGGTACAGTGTAATGTTTTGCAAAGCATGGGTAGAAAATGCATATGTATTATAATGAAAACAAATGAAGTGATTTTGATGTCATATTCTATGTACAAAGACAAATGAACTGAAGTGTCTTCACCATTCCATCAGCTTCTCAGATAAAGAAAAATAAGGTGCTTAATCCTTGTTCTTCTCTCCTTAGTCCTTGGAGATGAAAACTATGAAATTTCTACTCCCCTCGTTGGAAGCAGGATTGACTTACATAACATAAAGGACTGAAAGCATTGATTTTGGTTTGGTTTTGTTCGTTTTTTTTTAATATATAAACAAAAATTTGTCTTCTGCATTTTAGCTTTAGCCATCCTGGAAGGCTGAAATGAAAACAGTCTTCAAACAGATGTATTTTGATATCTCTGGATGGTATTTTCCAAGTTCTTGCCTCTTTTACTAGTTTTGTCACAACAAATAACCTTCTGTGTCACTTGGGCATTCATGGCCTTCAGCAGCACAGTGAGGCATGCAGGTTAAGATGAGATTGCTGCTTCTGCTGTAAATAGAGAGAGAGAGGAGCACATCCAGCGTCATCTCAGCCTACAGTGGTTGTTGAAGATCTGTGCTAGGGAATTTCTGGAATACATGCCAGAGTCTCTGCTTTGACATACCAAGGCTGAAGAAACTTCCTTAACAATCTGTTTCTCTCTGCTGACTATGATGGGAGGTTATGCAGGTGGTTTTGCCTGAATGGTCGTTTCCGAGATAATTAGAGATACAGGAGATTTGTTTCTTTTGCATGATTGCATATAATAGATATAAATCTAGATTTAAAAATGTATGATACATATAAACCTTTACAGATAATTTCCTATCAGCAGCACCAGTTTTTACAGCAGAGATGTTCAGTATCTTCTTCATAAATAATATCTTGCAATCTCAATGAAAATAATTTGTTCAGCTTTAAAATTAATATGAATCTCCACTTTGAATCTAAAACATTATTACATGATAGTTTAACAATTAAATTAAGTACAGAAAAAGATTAATTGCAATAACATTTCCATAGTAGTAATTTGTTATTAAATTGGCATAACATTGAATTGGCATCTGGGCAGATACTAGGCTGTTTTTCAGCCACATTTCTAGATATTTTTCAACTGCCATACTACCTACTAAAAATTCTCAAATAAAATAACACTTTGTCCTGACAGTTGTAAAAAGGCTCTTTAGATTCCATGTAGAACTTGAAAGTACTTTAAGTTATATTGCTAATTGAACCCTTTGCCGGGCTTATGTGAGAGTTTCACATGTAATGAATAAACCTGAACATCAAAAGCTGATGCTCATTTCCCCTGTTCAGCTGGTTAAATAGCTGCCTTCTCTCTTCCTTGCTATTTACTATTAACATCAGTTTTGCTTTTGCCAGTTCAGGAAAACCTGCCTGGCAGCCATGGAAATCTCAGGCTGTATATTCTCCATTTCAAAGATACTCTGTTTGTACTTATGGAATGTTCCCATTTCTTAACAGATGTGGATCATTTTTTGAAAACCAGCACAAGCACCGCTGTTCAGTTTCTTGGTTTCTTGGGCTCTCTCTTGGTGTTGAGTGTATTTTCTTCCTTGATAGTTGCATTGTGCAAAGACAGTAAAAGAGACATTACCAGGAAAAAAATAACTGCTATGCAAAAGACCTACTTTAAATTTTTAAAACCTAAAGTTCAAAAGTTTCTTTGTGAACAGGTTTCATCTATCCTGAGCAATTTAAGCAGAAAATATGAAAATACCATGATGACAAGAAAAGGCTAAATAAATATGTGTGTATTTCTGCTGTATGATTACACTGAAATTCATCTAAAGGTTGTTGTTTGCCAGAGTATCATCATTATATTAACCCTTTTACAGCAAAAGGGAGCCTGTGATGGCCCCTTGAACTGCTCTTTTTTTCCGTCTCAATAAAAATAGTAGATTCAGCTTTCAAAAACATTGCCTTGGGCATGCACACTGATGTGGTACACAAAGAACAATATTGGCCGTCTGTCCAGCCTGCTGTACTGCAGCATTGGAATACTTAAGTCTGCCAGAGTGGGGGTGGAAATGTAACAAGGAGCAGTTATGATCCTTGTTACAATACCTGCAATATTTTTGGAAATAAATTTAAGATATGAAAAGACCCTTTGGCTTAATGGCCTTCTCTTTAACCACAGTACTATTCAGTTTTCTTTTAACTGTAGATACCAGATTTTCATTTGTTTAAATTGGACCAGAAATGCATATAACCCCAGAGGAAAAAACATACATTAAAGGAAATTGTATACTTTGCTTTCTCAAATGTATATTCATCTTGTTCTGATAACCTGGATTTAGAGCTCCTGTTCAAACTGAAGTCTAGAGCTGCGATTTAAAATGTTCTGGCTTTTTTTCTTAGTATACCTTGCGTCACTAAGAGCAGAGATCATAAGTTAAACCCTTACACCACCATTTCCTGCTGCTAAAAGTCCCTTGCTTTGTGCTGATGCCACTTGGGATATTCATGTTCATCTGCAACTTTAGAGTCTATTCTACTTTCACGTTACACCCACCAGCACACAGGTTTTCCCTCCTTCTGTCTTTGATTCCAATACTGAAGAAATTAACATCTTGAGTAAATACCACCAAACCACTTTCACCTCTTTTCAGGGAACTGAGACTTTTACTGTCATTTATTTTTCAGAATTCCTTCATTTGGCCATTGCTCACTAGATTTGTATGCCACATCTGGTGAGAAGCAGGGAGAAGAGTTAATTCCTTTTCTTGCCATATAATCTAAGGGTGCAATATTTGATTGTGTCAAAATTTTATGCATACCTTTTTACCTCTGTAAAAATACTGTAAACTGATTTTATTAATGGCTCCTGCAAATGGTTTCTGGCAGCAGTCTGGTTTTGCATTTGCACTGTGAACCATGTTTCTCTCCTCCACAGGACTGAATAATGTCTTTCAAGGAAGAAAAAAAAATATCCTGGAACAGGTCTTCTTTCTAGTTGTTGTATGCTGCCTTTCAAAGATGTGATTTCTCCTATGTGCTTCTTCCCTTCTCTCCCTCAAAAGTCTATACTAAAATCATAATGTTGTCCTTCTTCTTCCTGATGCCGCAATGCATTCCCATCTGCACACTAGTATTTTTCGTTTGGAAACGGACAGTTTTAGTTTAGGCAGAAACTCTTATATTTGGGGAATAAATGACACAATACAGCCAGCAAATTTGTTCAAATGTCCTTTCTTTTTTAGGCATTCAAAATAATACAAGCAATATATTCCATCAAAAATGATAAAATGTTTGCTCAACCATGTTTGAGTTAACTGCTTCTCACATAAAATGTCAGGTAAAGCTTTTTAGGTGTGTGCATATGCACGCGTAAGTGTATTAATAAAAAATTGCAAAAACCCCACATCTATAGCTGACTTCTCACCAAAGGCTTTAAGCTCTCTGACTAAGGAGAGAAACTATTTTTTGATCAAAGCAGTGTGTCAGAAATAATTTTGACATTAACTTTTCTACAGTTAATCACTCTTCTGATACTAAGCCAATTCCATAGAACATAATCTCTTAGGTAATATCTCTTGACAAGTTGTTGCATGTATTTTGTAAACAGATGTTACTTTTCCTGAATATTGACTATAATTAATACATTTACCTTAACCATAAACTACTGATAAAATATTTTTGTTGTCTTTCAACATGAATGCTTGCCTTTTCTCTTTTAAACTGAGGAAATTTATTTTTTCTTTCCAATAGCTTTAGTATAAACATTCTAGAACAAGGGATTAGGAGCCATGTGTGTATTCTGGTATGAAACTGAATTCTACCCTTGTAATTATAGCATATTTGAGAAAACAGATTTAAGCCTTAAGAGTATATTTAGGCATTTATCTGTTCCAGGAATTTTTGAGGAAAAAAAAATGCACAACTAGGACCATATTACTTGAAAAATTCCCTTGGCCAAAGTTTCATCTGCCAGCAGTAAGGCATCACGTTTCTCCAGTTCTGCTTCATGAAACTCAGTGTCTTTGTTTCATATATTTCTGTCACCTTCACACAATTAAGTCAGATCCCCATCAGGTTTGTATGCATTTAGCTCAATGAACTTTTATCTTTTTATGCTTTTTAAAGATTGAACAGCTATCTTCCACTGTCTCATTGTTTTGATAATTAGTGGCTAGTAGCTATTTTTATTTGTTTATTTGCATAGAGATAAATTTCCTGAGGAGTGGAGGAGGGAAAAAATTGTTCTATTTCTACATCACCTATTTCTGTCATTACCTTCTTCATATCCAGAATTTGCTACTCCCTTGTTCTCTGCAGGCACACACTTCCAAAGTGAAGAAAACCCACAAAACAAATAAACAGAAAGACACTGTAAGCAATAGGTTTCTGGTACGGAGGAGGGCAGGAGAGAGAGAATTAGAAGGTGTCTTAAACATTTCAAGTTTGATACAAATAAAGCTAAAGAACATTTTCTCCTGCTGCCCTGCCTTTTCACTGTGACATTTCTTCCATACCATATGCCTCTGTGGATATGTGATCTAAAGCTCACCACATTTAGTGGGAACTTTTCTGTTAACTTCACATTACTTTGCTATGTCACTTCAGCTACTAATCTTCTGTCATATAAGCCAGGTTGCTTTCTGGTCAAACTGCACGATCCTGTGTAGATGTACCCTTTAGCTACCTACATGGTTTTAAATCTTGGATAAATTACTGAGCCAGCAAACATTTATGCAGATGTTTAAGTTAGAGAGGTGTCTGCTTCTGCTGAGACTGGGTACTGAAGCCAAACTTGGCATGCTCTGTCACCTAAAAGACTCATTGGGCTTGTGTTAGAGCACGATAGACTCACATGCAGGCAGTCGACAGCTATAGTGGTTTAAAACCTCACCACTTGCCAGCTTTTGTCTTATTCCCCTCACTTTGCACAAAGTTACAGCCCCACCCATGGAGATGGTGGAAGAGAAGAGCTCTGCAAAGTCACTGCTCAATGCAGCACCTATTCTGACAGGTTGGGGACCCGCAGTGCCGGCAACATTGCCTCATGCTGCCTTTTGCTCCTGCCCCACCAGGCAGTAGTGGTCGGCAGAGAGCTGGTTGCACAGAACCTTCAGCTGGCCCTTAAAACAGGTCTGTTTTTTCACATTTCCTTCCCTACATGGAACAATCCTTTGTGCTTTTATTTGTGGACCTGTCACGTTTTCATGCAATGTGATTTTGAATAACAAAGTAATAAAAATATTGAAGAAAAGAAAAAACAAGACAAAAAAAAAGATTTTAATACTAAAGTTTACCAAATTAGTCATTAAGTGTAAGTCACATCCAGTAAAATTAAGAGACATTCCTCTTCTTTTCCATTGAATTTAGCTTTTTTTTTTCTCTCTCACATTTCTTATTTTCAGAGGCAACTAAAACTAAAAAGCAACAGCAAACCTTTTCCACCCTTACTTCACAGTTTGCAAAGATTTAGAACTTTTTAATATTTACCCACATGGAAACATCTACCATCTGGTGAACGTACTTTGGTCAGATGCTCTGATCCCAGTAGTCAAGATGTCTTGGAAAAATTCCTAGTTCTTAAAATAAAAAAGAAAAAACATCTTTCTCTGTGCCAGGGTAGTTTGTTGGCCAGATGCTTATCTGAATTACCCTGGTGCAAATAACTACCTCAAACTTTAGTTGGAAAAAAACAAACAAAAAGCTATACCCATTTTTTTTCCTTCTTTTTTTAAAAATATGTCTTCAATTTAATGCTGTCACTATTATAAATAAACCAAGATGACTAAAATAGCCTCAAAAGCCTTTTAGGGGGAACAGGATCTTTAGTTTAACTCACAGTAATAAACTAGAGTCTTAAATTCTCATCTCACAAAAGCAAGTGCTGAAGTACATTTCCCAAGAATTTGAACCTTCGAATCTCAGGAACTTGGAAAAGAGCCTCTTTCCTCCTTCGTCATCTCAGTATGCGCTATAGAAAAGCACCTTTCTTCGAAATCAGTCTTTATTGCAAAGGATAAAGTTCATAATTTCATAGATGGGGTGTACATCTACTAGGACTCTTATGAGATCTTCCCCTGCTTGTCCCACACTTCTAAAATGCTGCACTCAGTAGCTTAACTGCCTTCACTGCACTTGTGTTAATATAGTCAGTTTTCAGGTCTCTGTCTTTAATGACAGCAACATTTCACAATCAGAAATTATTTCTGTTCTCCCTGTTTGCTTCAGTTCACTGAAGTTTTCAGACAAAAATGTGAGAGACACAAAGAAACAATTAGGAAAAATGTTTATAGCCTTCAGGAGAATTGCTCATTTTTTATCCCTTTTGTTGGAAAACAGATCTTTTCTCCCATATGGCACCTCAGAACAGAGTTTTTGGCACTCAGACTGCTATTTACAACATGTTCCTAAGTGCTAAAGCACCTTATTTTTTTTTTCCTCCAGCTGCTTTTTTAAGTTTTTTGTTGTGTATAAGTAATCACTGTTTGCTACAAAAGGTGGTTTGTTTTTTTTTTTTGTGGGGTCTGTTTGTGAGAAACATTTAATGTGGTTAAATGAGCTTGTATTTTCTTTTTTAATACTACAAAAGAAAGGATACAGAAAAAAGAGGAGCTAAATTGCCAAAGCACTGTTATTGAAAGTTGTTTTTCCTTTGGAATACTCTACCATGCATTGCTAGTGAGCATGCAGGTTGGCACACTGGATTACATCTAAACAGGCAAAACTGAGAAATTACTTCAGCTTAAACTATTCATCAAGTGTGAAGGTGGCAATTCCACAGCTGCTGAGGAGGAATCAGATGTAAGAAGGGGACAATCATTAACAAAGCAAAGGATGACTCAGATGTTTACAGTGCTCCCAAAATATTATATAATTTTAAATATTTCAAAATTAATCCAAAGACCACTGAAATTAAAAGGAGTCTATGCCTTCATTTCAAGAGGTCTTTGGTCACAACCAAATTTGGAAATTGTGTCTAATCATTAAACTAGTCTTAGCACTTTGAGACAACTAGTCTCCCACTTTGAGATTATAGCCATGAAAAGAAAACAACAACAACAACAACAACAAACAAAACAACAACAACAAATAAAAATAAAAAAAATTAAAAAAAACCCAACCATAGTTGATATTGATTTTTTTTTTTTAAGAAATTCTATTCAGAGTTATACAAAATTTAATTTAAATCAGTTACCACAATATCCTTTAAGCTGAAAATAGGGTTTTGTGGTCCTGCCCGGCTTCTGTTCCTGTCTTTCCACCACCTACCTGCACTGTGCTGGTACAAGTACCCAGTGAGTCAGATAGTGAATCAAAGAGAGGAATAAAATACGGATTATAAACAAACAACAATGGTACAAGTACCCAGTGAGTCAGATAGTGAATCAAAGAGAGGAATAAAATATGGATTATAAACAAACAACAAATAAAAACTTTGTTGCTAGTTCAGTTACCATTTGGCCATATTTGCTCTTGTTCTGGCATAGCTGAGGGATTGGAGCCAATGTGATTCAGCTAGATGGAAAGCAGACACTGTGTAGTTAATAACTAAGTAGTTGTCTGTAGCCCCTGAGATATTTATAATCCCTTTCCTTTAGTGTCTGTATTAACACATATACTAATCATCTCAAATCTAAAGACGTAAAAACCATAAATCAAGAGAGAGAAAGAAAACAGTGTTAATCCCAGCAGATGAAATAAAGCAGAGAAATACCAAGACTTACCAAGACCATAAAGCAAAACTATCACAGCCACCAGCTGAGCCAAATTCTCTATGTCTTCTCATTGTTCAGCTGCAAATATTTTGGTTTGATTTTTCATCTTCTTTGGACCTTTTTAAATTTACCTAAAATGCAATACCCCCAAAATAGTCATGGTCTGTTAAGTTATCTATTTTAAAAAACAGTTCCTTAAATTTCATGCGTATCTTCTGCTACATTTTTGCTAACTACTGTTATACACAAGCATTTTCCACACTGCAAAATCATACTGATTTCAGAACTTCAGTTTGGCATACATAAATTAGGACTTATTTGAATACCAGATATGGATTTTAAGCCTCCATAGCCAGAGAGGTGAATGCTGTTACTAGCAGATGCGTAAAGACAGCTGAGTATAGCTCAGGAGCTTTATGAATGTGTTAAGACAACTAAAACCAGAAAATCTAAGAATTTACTGAATCACAGAATGTTAGTGATTGCAAGGGATCTCAAAAGATCATCTAGTCCAATCCCCCTGCCAGAGCAGGAACACCTAGATGAGGTTACACAGGAATGTGTCCAGGTGTGTTTTGAATGCCTCCAGAGTAGGAGACTCCACAACCTCCCCAGTCAGCCTGTTGCAGTGTCCTGTTACCCTCACTGAGCAGAAGTTTATTCTCATATTTAAGTGGAACCTCCTGTGTTCCGGTTTGTACCCATTGTCCCTTATCATTGGTTGTCACTGAGAAGAGCCTGGCTCCATCCTTGTGACATTCACCCTTTACATATTTAAAAATATTAATGAGGTCACCCCTCAGTCTCCTCCAAGCTAAAGAGACTCAGCACTCTCAGCCTTTGCTCATAAGGCAGATGCTCCACTCCCTTCATCATCTTCGTGGCTTTGCACTGGACTTTCTCCAGTAGTTTCCTGTCCTTCTTGAATTGAGGGGCCAAGAACTGGACACAGTATTCCAGTTGTGGTCTCACCAGGGCAGAGCAGAAGGGGAGGAGAATCTCTCTTGACCTACTAACCACCCCAGGATGCCATTGCCCTTCTTGGCCACAAGGGCACAGTGCTGGCTCATGGTCATCCTGCTGTCCACCAGGACCTCCAGGTCCCTTTCCCCTACACCGCTCTCCAACAGGTTGTTCCCCAACTTATACTGGAACCTGGGGTTGCTCCTGCCCAGATGTAAGACTCTACACTTTCCCTTGTTATATTTCATTAATTTTTTCCCTGCCCAACTCTCCAACCTGTCCAGGTCTCGCTGGATGGGAGCACAACCTTCTGGCCTGTCAGCCACTCCTCCCAGCTTGGTGTCATCAACAAACTTGCTGGTAGTGCACTCTATTCCCTCATCCAAGTCGTTGATGAAGATATTGAATAGTACTGATCCCAGTACCAACCGTTGAGGCACTCCACTAGATACAGGCCTCCAACTAGACTCCGCCCCATTGAACACGACTCTCTGGTTTCTTTCCTTCAGGCATTTCAGAGTCCACCTCACTACCTGATCATCCAGTCCATACTTCTTCAGTTTAGGTGTGAGGATGCTGTGGGAGACTGTGTCAAATGCTTTACTGAAATCAAGGTAGACCACATTCACTGCTTTGCCATCATCTATCCACTTGGTTATGTCCTCATAAAAGGTCATGAGGTTGGTTAAGCATGACTTCCCCCTGGTGAAGCCAAGTTGACTGCTCCTAATGCATAACTGCCTCTTATGCATGATATGCCTTGAGATGACACCAAGGATAAGTCATTACATCACCTTTCCAGGGTTGGAGGTGAGGCTGACCAGTCTATAGTCACCCAGGTCCTCCTTCTTGCCCTTTTTGAAGACTGGAGTGACATTTGCTTTCCTCCAGTCCTCAGGCACCTCTCCCATTTCCCAAAACTTGGCAAAGATGATAGAGAGTGGTCCAGCAATGACTTCAGTCAGCTCCCTCAGCACCTGTGGGTGTATCCCATCTGGACCTGTGGATTTATGGATGTCCAGATTGCTTAATTGGCCCCTAACCCAGTCCTCATCAACTGAGGCAAACTCCTCCATTGTTCTGACTTCCTCTGGCGCCTCAGGGGTACAGGGCTCCTCAGAACAGCCTCCGACAGTGTAGACAGAGACAAAGAAGCCATTCAGTAACTCTGTCTTCTCTGTATCTTCTGTCACCAGGGAACCCATCTCGTTCATCAGTGGACCTACATTGCCTCTAGCGTTAGTTTTATCTGCCCTGTATTTGATGAAGCTCTTTCTGTTGTACTTGACCCTTCTTGCAATGTTTAATTCTAAGGAGGCCTTAGCTTTCCTAGTTGCCTCCCTACATCCTCTGACAACAGCCTTATATTCTTCCCAAGTGGCCGTCCCCTCCTTCCATGATCTATAAACTCTCCTCTTCCACTTGAGCATACCCAGCAGTTGCTTGTTTAACCATGCAGGTCTCCTGGCTCTCTTCCTTGACTCCCTACATGTCGGGATGCTCTGATCTTGAGTTTGGAAGGAACAGTGCCTGAATGCTAACTAACTATCTTGGGCCCCTTTACCTTCAAGTACCCTTGCCCATGAGATTTCCCCTAGCAATTGCTTGAAAAGGTCAAAGTTTGCCCTGCTGAAGTCCAGGGCTGCAATTCTGCTTGGTATTCTGTTCCTGTCACATGAGATCCTGAACTTCACCATCTCATGGTCGCTGCAGCCAAGGCAGCCCTCGACCTTTACTGCTTCAATCAGACCCTCCTTGTTAGTGAGGATGAGGTCCATCAGTGCTCCTCTTCTAGTTGGCTCATCCACCATTTGCATCAGGAAGTTATCATCCATGCACTGGAGGAACCTCCTGGACTGTGCCTGGCTGGCCAAGTAGTTCTTCCAGCAAACATCAGGGAAGTTAAAATCCCCCACAACAACCAGGGACTGTAGTTGCGAGGCTGCTTTCAGCTGCCTGTAGAAGGCATCAACTTCCTTATCCTGATCTGCCGGCCTGTAATAGACTCCGACAACAGTATCACCCCTGCCAGCCTGCCCCTTAATTCTCACCCAGATTCTATTTAAAAAAAAATTCTTCCAATGAGGGCTTATAAGTCTATCAGGAATTTTCCAAAATTCACAAGCACATGCATATTTTTGACACATATTAAAGGCACAAACGTAAATAAATGTACATGGCATGTCATTAATAACTGTTGATAGAGCAGGTGAGGTTGCAGAGAACAGGCTGAGACACTACTGCAGGACCTTGAAGTTGTCAAAGTTTCTATGTTTAGATATCTACATTCAGCACATCCCACATTTCCCAGTACTGTGTGAAGGTTTCTGCTTTGGCCAAGACACTCAAGTGTGTGAGCAGAAGGCAATTGTAGAGGCAGACTTCATTGCCAGTAAACAAGTTTCATAGTGGGAGGATGCAAAGTCATGCTAGTGTGGAAGGAATGGTGGGGGGGGAAAAAAAAGAAGGGTTTTTTTTGGCATTTTTATAAACCTAGGAATAGAAAACAGAAGACTAATTTAATTAAGTCTTGTACAGTTTTCTCATGTAATTTCCAAAATTGCTTGATTTTTTCAAGACTGAAAAGAACATTTGGAATTGCACAGTTTTTTTTAATAACTCCAAGTGTCTGTTTGCAAAATGAACAGGAGTTTTCAGCTTTAAAAATAATGATATCACAAAAACTGTGTTACAGGATGGCAGAGAGATTGTAAGGCTGAAAAGCATAAAACTACATCAATCCTTTCCATTTCATAGAGGCCTGTACACAAAAGTTACGACCTTTAGTAAAGCAATTTAAAAAAAAAAAAAAAATACAAGGGTGGGAAAAAAAACTTCTAGTGCAGCCAAGCCGATTGGGAGGCAAGTAGAGACTGGGACATGCTGGAGAGCCATAGCATAGACCAGTATCAGATGCATTCAGGAAGGCAGGAGAGAACAGAGAAAATAGAACTGAAGAATGCAAACTGATAAAATTTACACTCACATGAATAATTTTTGCTCTCACTTAAAGAAGCTAACAATTTAGACAAAATTATACTTCCTATTTGCTTTGGCTGGTTGGTTGATTTTGATTGGTGTTTGGTTTGGTTGGTTTGGGTTTGTTTTTTGGTTTTGGTTGATTGGTTTTTTTTTTTTTTTTTTTTTTTGGTAATGCTGAATAGAGAATAACGAAGTTTAATGGGATCTATGAAGTTAGGTTTGGAGACAACAAATCTCTACTAGCACTATATGCACATTTTCAGTGTGAAGGCTGGGTTCTGATCTATTAATATGTGCATCTTGAAAGGCCTAAAGCTGAGTTTGGTTCAGAAGATATTTTCAAATAAACCCAGTTAATACAAGTGTTATCAGCCTACTCAATTTCCTTGATTATACAGTCTTGGTTTTTAGTTAAGATTTCTTTTTTTTAATTTCTATTTCAGATTACTGTAAAATATCAGAGGTGGTCTACTCACCATATCTCACATTTGCAATTCTGCTTATTCTAAATTAAAAATTAAGAATATCAAGTGGAAGAAAGTAGAAAAATAACCTAACCTTCCAGCATTTTCAAATTAATTTAACTTGCTTCTGGTCAATAAACAAGGAAAGTTTCTAATTGTTCTTGGACAGGATTCATCTTCATGAGTATTAATGTTCAGTGCCATTTTAGATAGCTGGTATTGGAGACATCTGAAACCAGGTTTTATCAGTAGAGTATGAGATTTTGGGTAATAAATGGCCTTCAGAAGTGTCAGCTGGTGGCTAAGTATTACTATGACCTTTTATGATAAAAAAAAAAAAAAAAAAAAATTAAATATTAAAGCAACCTATGACTGAGGCACCTGGTTTCAAATAACCAGTGTAGGAGTATCTAGTAGAGAGAGATGCTGTCTCCAGAGCTACTCATTGCATGGTAGGTTAATTGCCAAAAGGAGATGGCAACTTCCCGGGATACTTCTTTCACAAGAGGCTATAATGGGACCTAAATGACCAGCTTAGACAAGGCTTCCAGTTTTGAGCGGACTAACTGACACACATTCAGTGGTTTTGTCTGTTAATTCAATTTCACCCCACACCTCCACCCCGAACAGTACTCAAACTGATGTTTTATACTGAATACACTTGTCTCTATACTTAAAAAAGAACAATACTTACTGCCAATTTACTGTTTTACTAGTTTTAATTCAGTGTACAAAAACTTGAGGATCAGTTTGAAAGGCTGCCCATTCTACTGTAATATCTTGTGCCTGGCTTCTATTTCACAGATACTGAGGTTTCGGTCTAACCCTTTCCATGTGTATATCTGCAAAGAACAGTACATTGACTAATTAATATTCTATGTTATTAAATTCACTTTTCTTCAGAACTTCCTTCCATGTTCTAAGATTTGTCTAAAATAATAAAGAAGCTTGTCCCAGTTGGAAAAAAAAAAAAAAAGAAAGAAAAAAAAAGAAAAAAAAGTTGTCATGTGCTCACAAATTTCACAAATTAAGCATAAAGTTTTTAAACATCTTTTAGCTTTATTGAGTTAATGATACTCACTAGTAGTACAATCTGTTGGTCAGAGGTTTATGTACTTTGTGTGAATATCAAGTTGCTGAATGCATAAAAACTTGATTCTTGGCACAGAAAACTATTGAGTCTAATTCCAGCGATAAGAACTTGTCAATAACAAAATCTGACCCTTTGCCTTTTCACGGTTCACATACAGCTGCCTTCCCCAAACCCTCATTAGCCTTGCCCAGAACTCTTTAAAGAGTTTGTAATGGATTCTTCAGTGGCTAACAGGGAGGGAAAATATTCATGATTTTGAGTTAACGGTCAGTTTTTCAGCATCCCCCTCCCCCCCCGCCTCGTTTGTTATTTGGAATAATGGCACCACCTACTGGCCATACGGGGGTTTTTGTGACATCTGAAAAAATATCCTTTTACTTCCGTTCAGTGCCACTTGTTTCTTCCCTGTGGATTAAAACACCCTAATTTCATACTTTTCCTGTCATTTCATACTGTTCTGGTCGTGTGAGTTTGAACAATGTTCTTTTTACTTTAAATATGTGTATTGATAAAGGCCAAAGAATTGAGATAAACATTATGCAGGAGGTCACTGTTCTTGCTTTAGCTTATAGTTTTATTTATTCAGGTAATCATTCATATATGAATGAACAGCTTGACTTCTCCAGTATTAGGCAGGAAATGTCTCCAAAACTGTATACATAGGAATGTGAAGAAGTGCTTTAAGGACAACAAAGGTACAACAGGGTACAACAAAGTCTTCCTGCTCATTATTTTCATCTCAGGTGTCCAACCCCATCCCACACAGTTTCTGCCTCTGCAGCAGTAGGGCATGCCCAAACTCTTCCTCTTCAGCCTTCATTTTCCAACAGTGTGTGAAGCAGAGAAGAAGGAAGGAACAGGTGGAGCTTCATTTAGGATTAGCAAAGGCCCACAGAAAGACTATAAAGTCCTGTAGATGCCAGGAAGGATGTGATCTAGCTTGGGTCAGGAGAAACTCAGCCATCACTCTTCTCTTTCCTCACCCAACATACACTACTCACTCCTTAAATTCAGCTACATGAAATACCGCTGCCCCTTTCCAGCCTCACTTTTAAGGCCACATTTCCCAAAGTTCCCATTTACATACCTTTGTTCTGCCTACATAGTAAAAACAAGTCCCATGGACTCTGCAGCCACTACATTCATACCCAAAGGCCCAGCCTCCCTTCCTTGCCACCAGCCTACTGATGCCATTCTCCTGGACTCATTCCAACTTCCCACTGCCGTACCTGCCTCTTCCCACTTCATGCCATCCATTCCCCCCAGATCACTGCCATTTCTCACAGATTTGAATTTCTCTGTGAGAAAATCTGGAATTAGCTCCAATATGAGCCTGAAATATTTCATACATGGAAATATGGAAAATCAAGGAGTATTTTAAATGATATTTCTATAGTATATTACAGAGGAAAATTACTGCATGCTAAGGGTGGTATTTAATCTAGTGAATAAATGTATAATAAACAAATAGCTACAAATCAACACCTGACAAATTCTAACTTGCACTGTTTATTTCTCATCAGTTAGGGTGATTAGACTTCAGAAGAGATGATCAAAGGTGGCAGTGAGACCATTTGTCTTATTGAAGTCTTCATATGGGGACCAGAAGATTAGCTTTAGCCTTGACTAAATTCTTTTGTCTCCTTTGTAGAGAAAAGCAGAATCAGTGATTTGATGTTTCATTCTTCACATATTAATTATGATTCTCTGAACACCATCAACTGACAAAAAATGTCTGACCACCAATTTAGACATCTGGATTGCAAACCTCAGACCTTTGCCTACTAGAAGTTTAAAAAGCAAAGAATATATTGAGAAGCATAATGTTGACAGGAAAATAGCATCAATTTTGTACACTGCCACTGAAATATATAATGCAGGATCTGTTTTTCTAAACATGGGGCTCATTTCAGGCTGCCATACTTGCAGACAGATAGGACAAAGCTAAAAGGACCTATGGAATTGGTTTCGGAAGATAAGAAAGACTGTGGCTATACAGACCAGGAAACAGATAGTTAAAAGATGTGACATCAACTAGTAAAATAATTTTTTGTAGCCTTTAGTCAAGTCATACAACCAACTAGAAAGTCCAGAATTTTGGCAGAATTATGATGTTTGTAGGGGTTTTTTTTCCAATAAAATTGGTAGACTGCTAGGTGTGTTTACTAACTTTGTCACCTTAAGCAAGGCAAAAATGAACCATTGGCAAAAAACAGGACAAATAAAATCACTTTATTTGCAGTGAAAAAAGAGATGGCATTTCCTTCAAGCAAAGAACAGAATTGAAGATTTAATATTTTTCTTGAATAATTTTTGTTGCCTTGAAGGCTGTGTATGAAACTGCTTTTGGTGCTATATGTAGTCCATATGTTTTAAAAAGTCATATCCAACCATAATGTGTTGTGCTGGGCCTGGCAGGGATAGAGTTGACTTTCTTCATAGCAGCTCATACGGTGTTGTGGTTTAGATTGGTGACCAAAACAATACTGATAATGCACTGATGTTGTAGCTGTTACAGAATAGTGTCCGCAGAGCACCAAGGCCTTCTTTGTTTCTCATTCTCTCCTGCCACTGAACAGATTGGGGGTACACAATAGGTACAAAGGGGACCCAAACAGACAGATGACCCAAACTAACCAGAGATATTCCATGTCATATAACATCATGGTCAGAAATAAAAAAGGAAAAGTCGGGGGTGAACTGTCATTTGTTGAGAAACTGATTGGGTAGTGGTCTACTGGTGGGAGGTGGTGAGTGATTGCATCACTTGTTTTCTTTTCTTTCTTCTTCCACTTACCCTTCCCTTATTAAACTTCCATAAATTTTTATCTCATCCCCCAGGTTTTCTTGCTTTTACTCTTCCTTTCCTCTTCCATCATCTCTCTGAAGGGGGAAATGAGTGAGCGGCTGTGGGGTGTTTAGCTGCCTACCAGCATTAAACCACAACACATAGAGAGAACAGAAATAGCCATACAATTTTTAAATGCTATTTTGAGCCATACACAAATCTCTTAGAAGAAAGTAATTTTCTGAAGAAACAATCAGCTGCCCAGCAATACAACAGAACTTTTAGGTAATCGAGCAATGTAAGATAGCCATGTTACATTAGTTTTAAAAAGGAAACAGAAGGACTTATAAAAAGAAGACTGTTTGTCCAAAAAAAAACCCCTTAAGAGTTGATAACAATGATCCTATTTTTCATTATCTAAAGATTAATATAATTACGGGTTGAAAACAAAAATTAAAGCCACCTTGTTAAAAATATCCAAAAAGTATACATAACAAGACAAAATTAACTCTTGAAAATCATTGCCATGTGATTGAAAAGGAACAGGCAGTTGCTTACAAAACTGGCAATACTAGGTATAACAAAGCTGTTCAGTATTGTTGTGAGCAAGACAGATGGATTCCTTGCTTTCATAAATATCTTCGGCATTAAAATGGTACAATCTTCTGAGTCATTTTAGGTGCATTTTCCACTGGATATAAGTTTCCCCTTTTCTCTTCAGCAATATAGCTTAAACCTGATCCTCTGTTAGCAGTGGATTTGGAGCCCCCACCCCACATGCTTAGGTGCACTGTGAAAAGTATACCTGCTGTATATAGTATAATTGAATTATTTTAGGCTTTTGTTTTAAAATTTAATTTAATTTAAAACAAATAAATAAATAAGAATACTTTTAATCTATATGAGATACTGATTTTACAGAAACATAGGCCTAACTTGTTAGAAGCTACATTTGAACATGTTGGATTTTGGTGGGTAGGAGGAAAGTCAGATTCTAAGTCTGGATATTGAACCAGATTTAACAACTAACTTCTATTCTTGCAAAAAGATGTACCCAGAAACAGTTAATTTTGAAGCAGGTATCTGCACATGCTGGGTACAGCCATGAATTGTGTCATTTTGATGCTGTTTTGCCTGGAGAAAAGGAAGCCGAGGGGAGACCTTATTGCTGTCTACAACTATATGAAAGGAGATTGTAGCAAGGAGGATGTTGGTCTCTTCTCCCAAGTAGCAAGTGAAAGGACAAGAGGAAATGGCCTCAAGTTGCACCAGAGTAAGTTTAGATTCGATATTAGAAAAAAATTCTTAGTGGAAAGGGTTGTCAGGCATTGGAACAGGCTGCCCAGGGAAGTGGTTGAGTCACCATCTCTGAAGGTGTTTAAAAGACATCTTGACGAGATTCTTAGGGACATGGTTTAGTGCTAGAGTCAGGTTATAGTTGGACTTGATGATCCTGAGGGTCTCTTCCAACCAAAATAATTCTATGATTCTATGATCCTGAGCATAGACTTACTCAAAAATAACAAGAAAAAGAAACAGATCCCAGCCCACCTTGTACACAAGGCGGCCTTTGTGAATGTCTGCCATGTTCAACATTTGCCTTGTGTCACTGTTTGGATCTCTTCCTCCCTGCCACAGAGGGAGGGGAACTGCAGCTTTACACCATCAAGGGGCCTCTCCTGCCAGCAGTACTCTCTCTGGCTTTCTAGAGACCAGAGGGGATTCTTCTGTCAAGTGCAAGTTGTTACAAAGCAAATGCCACAGTTTTATCCACAACATCCAATTTGGTCTGGTTAAAATGTTGTAACAAAACCTTTTCCCATCACAAAATGCCTTCTGGACTTGGCACACTCCTGTGCACTGGCTGATCTTGCCAAAACTCCAGCAGAAACTGGCAGGCAAGCTGACCACTTGGCTGTGACTATGTCACCTAGTTCAGGGAGACTTAATTCTCCTGGGAGTACTTTGCTGGCTTGCTGGTGCCCGAGACTGCATAAGGTGCCTAGCTATAAGCCTATTTAGGTCTCTCTGCATGCAATTCCTCAACATCTAGTGGTATCAGATCTCAGTTCCCCAAATAATTGGTTGGTGGACATTTAGCTTGGGAAATCAGCAGCTACCAAAAAACAAAAAAAGACACTGAGGTTCTGCCCAGGGCAGAATATTTGGTTCTACAATAAAATAAACATCAGCATAACCATTTGGCTATTTTTTCCCAAGATTTTTTCAGTTGGGCATGTGATGGGGAGGGTTGTTTGTTTGTTTGTTTGTTTTTTAATGGATATGTGTATTCACAGTATGTAACAATGTTTGTTGATGACAACATAGAAAGTACATGCTGGCAACAGAGAGAGCACAAATGCTATCAGTATATATCACAGACTCTGGTAACACGTGAATTTTCAGTGCAGTGCAAAATTTAGGTTACCTCACAAAGTGCATGTGCAATGTGGCCAAATATTTTTTTCCTGAGATTTTAACCAAACTAGGAAGGAAAAAAATACCCTAATAGCAGTAAGAAAGTTGTCTTGCCACCAATTTTTTTTTTTTAAGAGAAAGAAATAAAATTCTACTAATACCTAGATTATACAGCAATAGCCTATAGTCTATATCTTGCTTGATATTTAGTAAAATATCTTGAAGTATCTTATATCACCATGTGCCAAATTCTATCTTGTCTTACAGAGCAGATATATTAAGAAATATTGAACCGTGTATTAAGCGTAAAGAACATTCTTCAGTCCCTTAAAAATAAATCCCTTAAAATTAAATAACTGAAGTATATAAGCTGAATAGAGCAATGTGGAAATAGCACGTGTTTTTAAGTGATTCAGTACACTAAAGCCTTAAGGGCCTATTGAATTCAATTAGTACTAGCAAACCAAAGCTTCCCAATTAGAAGACATGTTAACTGCGCAAAAGTTTTGTCTTTCTCTTTACTTCCACCAGGTGGCGATATATTGCAAAAAAAACCATGTTCGTGAAGACCATTTTTCTGCTTATTTTATAAAACGCAAGGAAAATTCTTCATTAGTAAAGTGACTTTCCTTCTAGTCTGTTCCTTATTCTTTCAGATATCAGATAGCTTTATTTTCAACAGATTGAGTAGGAGAGAGGAGACAATCAGAAGGGCTTTTAAAAATATGTTTATGGCAAAAGGCAAACAAGAAATAACTTTGGTCTGTTACTTGATGAACATGGTCACCTAATAAACAGGGACACAGGCAAAGCTGAGACATTTAATGCTTTCTTCACCTCGATTTTCAACACTGAAGATGGACTCGGGAGCCCCCATAGCCCTGGGTTAGAAAACCATGGCTGTGTGAACAAGACTCTCAATCAATCTGAAACTTATATGGGATTTGCTACTCCAGCTAGATCCCCACAAGTCCATGGGGTCTGATGGGATTCATCCTAGAGTGCTTAAAGAGCTGGCTGATGTCATAATAAGACCTCTTTCTGTGATTTTTCAATGCTCTTGGGAATCTGGAGACATCCCAGTAAACTGGAAGCTGGAAAAGTTGTACCAATCTACAAGAAGGGCAACAGGGATAATCCTGGGAACTACAGGCCTGTCAGTCTCACTTCTGCCCTGGCAAAATTGTGGGGAAAATTATTATGAGAGTTTTTGAAAAACACCTGAACGACAACACAGTCATTGGTCCCAGTAAGCATGGATTCATGAGGGGAAAGTCCTGCGTGACCAACTTAATTTATTTCTATGACAAGATTACCCACCTAGTTGACCAAGAGAAGCCTGCCAATGTGAACTTTCTGGATTTCAGTAAAGCCTTTGATACTGTCTCCCACAGTATCCTCCTGGACAAGATGTCCAGCACACAGTTGGATAAACACACAATTCAGTGGGTGAGCAATTGGCTGATAGGCCAGGCTCAATGAGTTCTAGTAAATAGGGTTATGTCGGGCTGATGACCAATCACTACTGGGGTTCCATAGGGATCCATCTTAGGGATAGCATTCCTCAATGTCTTCATAAATGACTTGGACACAAGAATTGATGGAATGGTGAGTAAGTTTGCAGATTACGGAAAATTTGGAGGACCTGTTGACTCTCGAGGGCAGAGAAGCCCTGCAGAGGGGTCTAGACAAATTAGAGAACTGGGCAATCATCAACTGCATGAAGTTCAACAAGGGCAAGTGATGGCTTTTGCACCTCGGACATGACAACCCCGTCTGTACATACAGACTGGGAGATGAGATGCTGGAAAGCAGCTCTGTGGAGAAGGCTCTGGGGGTTCTGGTCAATGGCAAGTTGAACAGGAGCCAACAGTGTGCCCTGGCAACCAAGAGGGCAACTGTGTCCTGGGGTGCATCAAGCACAGCATTGCCAGCTGGACCAGGGAGGTGATGGTCCCACTCTGCTCTGCACGAGTACGGCCTCATCTGGAGCACTGTGTCAGTTCTGGGAGCCACAGGGTAAGAAGGATATAAAGCTACTGGAGAGTGTCCAGAAGAGAGCTACAAAGCTGGTGAAGGGTTTGGAAGGGAAACCGTATGAGGAGCAGATAAAGTCACTTGGTTTGTTCAGCCTGGAGGAGACTGAGGGGAGACCTTGTTGCTCCCTACGGCTTCATCACAAGGGGAGGCGGAAGGGCAGGAGCTGATCTCTTCTCTCTGGTGACCAATGACAGAACTCAAGGGAATGGCAGGAAGATGTGCCAGGGGAGGTTTAAGTTGGACATTAGGAAAAGGTTCTTCACCCAAAAGGTGGTGAAACACTGGAACAGGCTCCTCAAGGAGGTGATCATGGCCTCAAGCCTGTCAGTATTCAAGAAGAGACTAGACAACACCCTCAGACACATGGTGTGAATTTTGGGGTTGTCCTATGCAGGGACAGGAGCTGGACTTAATGATCCTTGTGGGTCCCTTCCAACTCAGGACATTCTATGATTCTATGAGTTATTCATAGTTATTATTTTTAATCAAATATTTGAATATATTTTTATCCCACTTCAGCAGTGATTCCTAACTACACTGTTTTAATTTGTTTCTTCTTATCAGAGTTAGTAGTTTCATTTTGCTCTCTGTCTCACCTGTAATACTGGTACCTTTCTGGTGGACTAAGTAGAAGGTCCTTGGCACTCCAAAGCAAGTACTTAAACCATATTTCAATAGCATGATATAATTCCTGCTCTGACATCAGCTCAAGGAAGACTTAACTTTGGCTGAAAGGTGAGCCTTGCCTTAAAGATAGGCTTTGGCTTCAATGCAGGAAGATTCCTGCCGATTCTGGAAGAATTACCCCAGATAAGAAGTAAGCATGTGCATAAAGGCCCATCAGCATCGCCAGCATCTTCTAGAACAGAGTAACTTCATAGGAACCTCTTACAGGGTATGGGCTTTTCCTTGCAAGAACGATGAGTATTGACTGCAGAAGGTGACGTGACTTGGGATGATTCAAATTTTCTCCTACACTTTGTCCCCAAGTGTTTAGGTACTGAATTAGGATCTCTACATAGAGATATTTAAGTGCCTACAAGTAAAAAAAAAAAGTGCAGAAGTGGTCCCACTTAAAAACTTTGTGTTTTCATCTGAGAATACAATTATTTTATTCTATTGGGAGATTTATTTCATCATCTAAGCTGAATGGAAGATATATGTGACTGGTTTTAACAAATGAAAACTTAAAAGGTAAAATATAATGCTGTTGTCTACACTTTATTCACTGTATCTCTCCAGGCAATGCCTTGATATGCATTCTCAAGGAAAAAAAAGGGTCCAATTTACTAATCCTTAAGTTCCAGAGGCTGAGCTTGGGGCCCCTGGGAATATGACACTTAGCACAAGTCCTGACACTCCACCCTAAGCTGTAGGGATGTGAAAAGTAGGCTTCAAGCCTGGAGCAGGACTGTTTTCTAATTATCCTCTGTTCATGTGAAAGTCTAAGAAGCTAACCATAATTAAAACAGATATTCTACCCTTTGGTCCCAAACATGAAGCAGCCCAAACTCCCAGCTCTGTCATTCATTTGCCAAGTTATTCTCTGCCAAGTTGACTGCTGCCTCCTCAGCTACTTACTCACCAGTAACATGGATGATATGACCACCTATCATGAATGCCAGCTCATCATTCAGTCTCTGTACCCTGGGCTACAAAGTGGCTGTTGTGACATGGGTGCATGCTGAACTGGCAGCATCCTCTACAAAAGCTCCTTGTATTGACAGTAATCTCCTCAAGTCCATAGTAGGAACTAACCTACCTCACCCAAAAAAATGTGATGAAGGGAAAATGTATGTTTTTGCCTGCTAAAATGGAAAGTGTTCACTGTGGGTTGCGAAACTGATGGAGCACAAGTCATGGAAAATTTATGTAATTTACTCACAGCTTTATTTACACCTGAAAATGGGCCTGAAATGTTGTTAAAGCAGTGAATATGATCAAAAATCTACCGATAATATTCAAGTGGCATATTATGGATTGCATGCTACCTGAGGTTGCAGGTACTCACACTGAAAAAGTTTTGGGGAAAAAAGCAGTACGCAAACGTACCATTTTCTAAAAGACAATGTTAATTAATGTGGTACAAATCGGGCATGCAGATCTATTAGCAGGCATACGAAAACTGATCTCTTATTTTACAACAGGTCAAATAGTGTCTGGTTGCAACACTAACTTCTAAGACACTGTTGCTTACTCAGTTCCTATAAACAAGGTAAAGAGCATTCTGCTTACAGTCCTTATCTCTTACTTTCATCCTTGTTTTCTCCTTCTGCCCATAATGTTCAGCTCATCACTACCTCCCTTTTTGTTAAAGATTTAAAGAAAGAGCACACATCTGCTAACAATATATTCAAAAATTTTAGAATACAGATGCAACTTTTGTAGCTTCAGTCTCCAGTTCTAAAATTGAATAAAATAATGAACTTTTTATTAATAGTGTATCAAACCTGATAAAAAAAATCATCACAAACACTTTTCAAAGGAAAATTGTGATTGCGAGCCCAAAACTTTGATAAAATATTTCTTGCTAGCAACAGAATTACAAATCTGAAATTGATCTCTTTTAGATTCAGGATTTACCCGGAAACAATGGATAATCTGTAAAATGAAAAATAAAGCAATACTTATGCCACTGATAGCTAAGGTAAGTTATAGAAGGGTGAGTAGTCTGTTTGCACAGATAAATTATGCTTCAGCACATTTACAAACACTTATTGAATCAAGACCTAAATATTGCAATATTCTATCACACACTGTAAGTCAGCCTCCCTTGTAAAGAATGTTTTCAAGCTTTTCTGTCATTTTTTCAGTGTCAAAAATTTCAAAACTGTCACATGTAAATAAGCTGGCTCTTAATTTCACTGTGGCTATCGTAGTTTTGCAGAACACATCCTTTAAAAAAACCCACAATCTTTAATCATTTCTAACACTCTTCATTTCTTTTCAGCTGTCCTTATGTAAATTGTCTTTGAGGCTTTCTTTAGCTACAGATACATAACACGCTCATAGCCACGTGTTAATATTTTCCCTGGGATCTGATAATCTTATTTTTAATTCAATAGTACAAACTGCTAAAATTTTACCTTATGTCCAGGTTATCTGAAATGTTATTTCTCTTCCATTTTAATTTCCAGAAATATTTTCTAAATCTTTGATAGTTGTCTCAGACATTCACTCTATAAGTATCCCACAGGGCACAGGAAAAATATTTTCTATGACACAAGATACTAGGACAAGCAAGGTGATTATTACTTTAAACTTGTTTTATTCTTTTTTTTTTTGCCATTGTTTCAGGGAACTGGTTCTTTTGCTGGCTCATATTTTTTATCTCATGATGATCATTGTGTAGAGAGAAACTTTTGCAACTCATTTTCAGCTCATACTAGGATTTACTTGCCCTGTTTGTAACACTCAAAGCTGAATTGTCTAGACCAAGCTAGACTGTTTGTTTACAGATAGACAATTCCTGTTGCAGGATTTCTTCCCTTGGGTGCCTCTCTCTTCATTAGTCACGGAGAAAGTATAACCTGCTTAAACCTAGATATCTGACTTTCAGATGGTTACAGATACGTGAGATGAATTCCACACAGGAAGTCTATAACATTTACTAGCCTAAAATCATGAAGGATTGATATGAGGTCAGTTGTATGAGGTTTAAAAGGCCAAGTACCATGTCCTGCACTTGTGTCACAAGAACCCCATGCAATGCTACAGGCTCAGGGAAGAGTGGCTGGAAACTGCCTGGCAAAAAAAGAATCAGGGGGTGTTGATTGACATCTGGCTGAATTTGAACAAGCAGTGTGCGCAGGTGGCCAGAAAGGCCAACAGCATCCTGGCTTGTATCAAGAATGGTGTGGCCAGCAGGGCTAGGGAAGCGATTGCCTCTCTGTACTTGGCACTGGTGAGGCCCCACTTCAAATCCCATGTTCAGTTTTGGGCCCTTCACTACAAGAAAGACATTGAGGTGCTGGAGAGAGGTCAGAGAAGGGCAACAAAGCTGGTGAGGGGTCTGGAGAACAAGTCTTATGAGGAGCAATATCAGGATGCTCTTAAGGAATTACAGAGGAAACTCCCTTTTGCATAGTAGTACTGACCTCTTGTAATTTATAATGGGTCAACTTTCTAGAGAGCAGTTTAAAAAATAAGTGCAGTAGGATACCCTGTGTCAGTTACTCTTCTCAAAAAATAAGATTAGACTGTGGCTTGTGCACTTGCACATTTTACTGCTGACTAGGTGCTACTTCAATAGGAAAATTTAAATACTTGTTCTCACAAGTTTGACTTCTGCAATCCCAGAAGGACAGGTAAGAGCCTGCCATTTCTTGCTCTTAGAAAAGGACAGACATAAGGTTGTTGTACTCACTGTCAGAAAGGAAAAAACATTAAACGGCAGTAATATCTTTTTCAATAAGTTTATTTTATGTTATGTGGCGAGCAATGAAATCTCTCTTTTGCTGTTTTCTACATTTAGCTTTAATATCATCCATTTGCTTCATTGTTTTCTTTGGGTCACCTCTGCTATTTTATCTGATCATCATTTCCAGCTTCCAGAAGGCTGCTCTCCTATCACTTCTGCAGTATCTGTAGTTTTTTATAAATCTACTGCTGTCTTAGAAAACGGATGCTTCTCTTTCAACCGTATTTTTTCCCTCTTCTCCCACTCTAAATTGTGTATTGAATTCAGGTCCAGTGTGGCTGTACAGGACAGGGATCTGATTTTGTGAATGTTGGAAAGTAACCACCATGCATACTGCTCAGTTACGCAGCTCACACCCACACTAGGTGAGATCAGCTATGGGTAATTGCTTTGGTCAGCTCTGCTAATACACAGCAATAATTATGAAGCAATTGACTTTTTTTTTATACATTAAATAAGCACAGACATTCATTTTTATGGTCAGAAAAATCAAGTAACATCCCTGGTAAAACGTTCTTGTGATGAGATACAGCTTAAGAGAGATGGCAGAGGACACTATGTGCAGTGTCTTCATACAAAAATATGTGTTCATCTGTTTGTGTGCCTGTATATTAGCAAAAGAAGTATTGTCCATTTATTTGACCTTTCCCCCATTTCTCCAAACCCTTTCAACTGGTCATATGAAACTATACTGTTTTAGTAACTTTTAGCTATCTGTACTATCTGTAATGGTGAATCTGAGCTATCGTTTCTCATTCACACCTGTTGCCAAACACATTTTCTTGATAAAAGTTTAGCTAAGGGAGATGAGTCAGAGATACTTTCAGTATCCTCAAAGGGCAGATGCACTTCTAGCAGAAAAGCACTGAAGTGCTTAAGTGAACAGAAATCAGGTTTACAAGCACCATGCTTCAAATGTTTTAACACTCACTCTATCTAAATAAAGACTTTACTTTTCACAGTAAATGTCAGCTCCTTCTTTCACATTCAGACATGCCTTGGAAAGTGGTGCAAATAGTACATTATGTTTCTTCACACACTACTGAAAGCTGCTAATAAGGCATCAAAAATGTTCTAGCACAGCATATCTTCTTTTGCCTTCTTCCTTGTTGAATGCTCAGAAGAGATCTTGTTCATCATATAGATCTAACCAGGTCACAGAAACATGGATTTTGGGACCAAGTCAGAGAACCATGCATTGAAGTAGGTTGTCTGATTTGCCACAGTTAAGCTACATATGTGAAGAAAATCTAATAGTTTTAAAGACCAGATTCAGATTACTTTCTTTAAAAGAATATAAATTTCTGGAGTTTCTAAACTTTTATCTATGAAGCCTGTCTGATAAAAGCTACAGACACTCCTTGATCTTACATGGAAAGAGAAGTTTCACAGGGATTTAGATGTTCTTTATAGATATTTTCCCCCTCAAAGGACATGAGAACACAGGGTTCAGAAACATAAGCTCATAGATTTTTTTGTATGAAGTCTAATATCAGCAATCCTGAATCATTTCAGTTTCTGGACACAGAGAATGGTTTCTCAACAGATATTTTACTGTTTTTTTCTGTATCATTAATATTCAAAGAAAATCTGATTTAGAGTACCGGACATGCAGAAATCATCCAGGTTTGAACCCTGAAGGCTTGGACATTTTGCTAAAGTGAAAGGGCTGGAGTTTTCACACATCCTCATTTGACATTGTCTATTCCCTTCAATTATAAGAGCATTCTATCTGAAGCAGAGCAACAAAAAAGAGACCTATAGAGTGAACAGAATAGAACAGACTAAGAATGGAAATACAGAGGAAAACAAACAAACCTATCAAAGAAAAAAACTAAATTTATAATTTTTAAGTTAACTTAGTTCATGTGCAGCAACACATCAGTCAAGCTTTTACTACCTCAGTATAGTTTGTATTAGTACATTCCCTGCACTTCTTCATTGTCCTAAGTATTATACAAGTATTTAACAAAGATATTCCTTACACTGTTCAAGTAGTAATTTCCTTACTTTATCTAGTAATAAGTATTTGCTTAAACAGAAAGAAGAAAGTGGGTAACAGATAATGTTTAAGCCCTCTAAACAAACGTGAATTTTCCCTAAAGCATGGCTGCACTTCAAAAATGTGTTCAGTTTTGAGTCCCTCACTACAGGAAAGATATTGAGGTGCTGGAGAAAGTTCAGAGAAGGGCAATGAAGCTGGTGAAGGGTCAGGAGAGCAAGTCTTATGAGGAGCAGCTGAGGGAACTGAGGCCTCAAGAAAAGGAGGCTGAGGGGAGACCTTATCGCTCTCCACAACTACCTGAAAGGAGGTTGTAGCATGGAGGGTATTGGTCTCTTCTCCCAAGGAACAAGTAATATGACAAGAGGAAATGGCCATGAGTTGTGCCAGGGTAGGTTTAGATTGGATATTAGAAAAAATTTCCTAGTGGAAAGGGTTGTCAGGCATTGGAACAGGCTGCCCAGGGAAGTGGTTGAGTCACCATCCCTGGAGGTGTTTAAAAGACATTTAGATGTGCTTCTTAGGGACATGGTTTAGTGGTGGACTTGGCAGTGCTAGGTTTACAGTTAGACTCGGTGATCATAAGAGTCTTTTCCAATGCAAAGTATTCCATCATTCTATAGTCTTCTCTATACTAGTGTTAGATAGTGTCAGATGTTAGTGTTAGATATTTCTGGCATTTGAAATATCTTATTACCATGGAAAAAAAACAGAAAACCTGTGGTGTTATCACATGGAATCATCAGCAATAATGAAGCCTATACAATATTACTTTCTAATTCTCTTTGTTCAAAACTCTTTTATGGAATAGGGTCTTACTTTCAAGCCTTTCTGTCTTTCTTTTTTCCTTTGGGTGTAAAGTATGCAAAGAGATGGCTATCTGAGTGTCATTTTCCTGAAAATGAATGTTTAACTTTACTCCCTAGAGATTATAAGAGCATGAATGATACAGAGGATTTAGTCAGGGATCTGAGTAAGCTCCATGCCAGCATTCAAAGCAATAGATCTGAATTCTGAAGCTGTAGATATTGGTTTTAAAAATATATACATCTTTGACTAGTATGATACACAAAGAAAACTGCAAATCTGTATTTAAGAGCTGCTGGGAAGAAAGCTAATGTGTGTAAGTACATAGTAATGTAATTTTGGTAAAATCTGAGGCTTTCAATGGACTAATTAGCTACATGTAAAATGCAATAAAATTCAATTTATATATGGCTCTCAATATTTTTCTCTGACAAGATAACTTTCTTTTATACATGTAAAATGCACTATATGTACTTTATTTTTATTTCACTAGTATTTGATTCAGCCCTATAAGGGAACTTGTGAAATGAATGGCAGTAAATAACAGCACAAAAATATGAAGTAAGACTAGGAATGAGTAGATGGTGGATGAGAATGAGTAGATCAGAGACAGAAAATATCAAGGGACATTAATAATTTAATTCCCAAAGAGTCACTCTCTTTTGATTATTTTCATGCACTGCAATAAATTGTCTCAGCACAGTGGAAAAAAAAAAAAACAAAAAAAGGAAAATAATATCAAGAAGATAAACAGAGTGTGATCTATCAATGTATATATACCTACAAATGCAAGTTTCTCATTATCTTTCAAGAATGAAATCAGCTTTTGTTTTATGATAAGGTCTTCTTGAAACTAAGTTTTCTTCTGTTCTTTTTCCATATCTCCTAGAAGGTCTTCCTTGCCTCCTGTCACGATACTATCATGTCTTCTAACTCTGATACTGGTGTGAGAAATTGGTGCTAATTTCCTTGAGACACAAATTCAAACCACAAGTCTTCTGAAACCTGGTATAAATAACTTGGTGTTGATAACCCCAAACTATTAACAGCAATCTGTGTACCTAGGACTGATATTTCTGGCTCTACACAGCTTACTAATGGATTGAATCGACTGTGATTTCTTTCATTCCTGACCCTTGCCACCTACTCTCTCTTTTTCCTGATCCTCTTTCTTTAGTTGTTCCGGTTTTGGCTTAAAAACTCTTAATTTGAAACCTCTTAGTTTCAAGATGCCAAGTGTTGGAAATGAGGACCAGATGGTTACCCTCACTGTCCTCTGCTGGGAACTCTCCTTTGTCCAGAATATCCTGTATCTTCTAGTTCATGCAGCCTATGTACACTTTAATCCTTGACTAACACTAACCAAGCAAGACTTAGCTCAATATTACCTTTCCTCCTTTCTCCTTGACTTTTTTCCCTACCTTCAAATACATACAACCCATGCCTCAACCAGCTCTGACACTCTTTGGTTGGAGCCAGGCAGAAGGAATACTCATTTAACATCTTCCCACATTTTCCCACAAAGACACTTATCTGTCTGGATTTCATTTCATGCTTACTTGTTCCATTACAGCCCCTTTTTTTTATCTCTCTAACACAGAAATCTATAAAACCACAAAGGTAAAGCGGAGGTACATGTAACATCTATTAGGAAAAAAAAAAAAAGTTCATAACTTCTTCATAACAGGCAGGGTCTTGGAATAGTAGCTCTTAACTCCACTATAATGAAAAAAACTGCCTTCAGTAAACTTCTGAGGAGAATGGAAGTAAGTATTCACCAAGGATTTCAACTTCAAAAGCAGCTGCAATCTTAGCACTTCAGTGCCTTCTGCATATTAAAGACAATAATTTAGAATTTTGTGTCATTATTGTCTATTTCTGCAGCAAACAGCAAAAGCACCATGGTACCATAGTATTCTACAGTTACATATCCCCATAAGTTATACATTATTTGCTGTAAAATTCAGAGTTCTTTGGACAAAGTCTTCATCCATCCATCCATATATATATATATGCCCTTGCTCCATGGGGTATTATGCATTTGATTCCTTCTTTTTGAACAGAACAAAAGGCATGTTGTCTGTTTGAAACAGATCTTTATTTAAAAGATCATTAGATAAGATTCCAAAACCCAATAACACCTGCAGTATATGGGTTATACAACTACCCTAAGGATTTGGTAGTACAAAAAAATAACCAAGAGATTTCAGTCATGCAAGAACTATTAAGCAAAGTATTACTAAGACTTTCTCTATACCTGCTATAAAATAGGAAATCTCTAAATATATATATTTTTAGGAGGAGAAGGACTGTTATTTAACCATACGGGTTACTTATTTGAAACAACAAAATTATTTTTTGCATCCTAATAGAAGGCTTTACAATATTAGATTCTAGGAACTACTGCCTTTAAATACGTACAAACAATATGGTTTTGAAAAATACTTCGGAAGAACTGTATCATTCACTCCAGACAAAATGATTGCCAAGTCATATTGCTCTGAGACAACTTTCTTTAGAAAATAATGTATGATATAGTACACATTATTTTTTTCTACACATTTATTTTAGACCGTGAGTTAAATACTTATAGATGAAAAAATCTTAAATCCCAAAATATTAGATTACAAAAACCTGTTATGCAGCTTGGATTTTTAAATAGTGAATCAGGAAAAGCTGCAATAATGATGTCAAGATTGTATTTTAGGATGTCTCCAGTCTATCCTCAAAGTCAGATCCATTGACACACAAACCCAGCAGTTTTGCATTCACATTCCGTTAACACTTTGTTAAGCAGCTCAGACACTGCGTCTGGTCAGAGATCCTCAGGCTGCTAGCAGTCATTTGTGAAAGCAATGTGAAAACTATCTGAGAAGCCCCTTCTGTACACATCAAAGAAACACAGCCTGCAAAAGATTCCTACAATTCAACTTCAAGAGTAAAATATAAAATAGTTCTATACTAATATTACACTGTAACTAACTTCTGAGGCAAAACAGACAGGTACTTGACCCACTGGGAGCTCAAGCAGACAAATGCTACTCCTTGGTTTTTCAAGTCCAGGTATGTATAGTCCCATCTTTTCCTATTGTAAAAGGGGATGTGAGGATCTGGGCAAAAGCTGTGCACCCTCAGCTGCTTGGAAAAACCAAGCCTTAGTTGGGCAACGAACAGCTCCTGAAAGTTCTATGTTTCTTAATAGCTGATACCCCTCCAAAAGATCCTGAGTGGCTCCCATACCATTTCTCCACATTGCTACCTCAGAGGACCCATTCAGCCAGCCAAAGCTTGGCTTTTACTGAGGTACCACAACTCCACTTTCTTTGCTTCCTGGACAGCAAGGTACAAGTTCCAACTCTGTCATTATGTTGCAGACTTAGCAGGCTCTCTGCAACACTTGTTTTGTGACTCACTTCAGTCAGTACAATATTTTGGATGTGGGGAACATCACTGATCAGTCTGGAACCTTGGAGAACTTCAGAAGAACCTGCTTCAAGTATTACAGTGGTGGCTTGAATCTTCGATTTGATACCTCATAGTGCAAACTGATAACTAATCTTGGAGAAAAATGAATAAAGATCAAGATCAAATTATAATGTCTTCATTGTGTCTTAGTTAAGAGCAGGGTATGAGGCAAAATTAAATGTCTTTGAATCTACAAACTTGATATTTCATCCACTCTGTTCATACCACAGCCATTAAACTCTTACCTATACCACAGAACAAAGTTTAGACTTATAATAGAAAAAGCAGGAAACAGCAAATTTTATAAGATACTACAAGCAAGAATGAAGCTGAAGACTTACTTTATCACTACATTCAACCTTGAAAACAGTAATTATTATTTTTTATATTGTTTCTTTTAAGGAAAAACTAACAAGTATATGTTTCAATGATGATGAAAATATTCTTTTTCCTATGCTTTTATTGTATAGGGCATTTGTAAGATTATGAAGGATAACTATTCAAATATATTAAATCAAATTAAATCTATTACATTTCATTCTACATTAGTAATAACTGAGAGATTTTTGCAATTTTTCTGTATGACAATATCCAATATTTTAAGAGTATGATAAATAATTAAGCTGCAGAATAAATGGTATAATTATTCATCTATGAACATCATAAAAATATCAGCAATGGAATATGTAGGAAAAATATGCTCCTTTGTGGAGACAAAGAAAGACAGCAAATCTCCCAGGATTTGCCTTCAGAAAAGAAAATTGTCCATGTCAAGAGGTATTTCTTTAAGCCAGGGTACCAATCTGAGTTAATGGTCTTCAATATAACATTTTTAAACTTAAGCCAATTATGAGCTGCAAAAAAAAAAAAAAAAAGGCCAAAAAGAGCTATCTGATTTTACAAATCTTTACATATTGTGAAGACCTCCTCTGGCTTGAACTTCATTTAGCAAATGCAAATGCAAATCCAGCAGGCAATGCACAGCTAGGGCCAAGGCAGGTACCGAGCATCCCGCTGAAAAAATGCCTGAAATAGAAACCAAAATGCATAAGCCTGACTAGTTCTTTTTGCTGCCATCATCTAAACAGGAGGGCTAAAGAAAAGCTGTAATACCCCAGCAGTGAGGTTATCAGGGGGTAGCAACAGCTAGAAGAGGAGATTTCAAGAAAATAAAGAACCCCCAGACATCAAAACATCCCTTAACAGCTCTATATATCTGGCTTAATCATATGGGTTTAATGTGTTTTCAAACATTTTAATGCTTCTGTCCTTGATTTTAATCAATGACCGATAACCTGAAATGCCAGCATTGGCTTTCATATCTTTACTGACCATGTTACAATTATGGATATTTGTTCCTTATCTAGTTAGGAGTCTGGGCTGTCAGTCTGTCAGTCTGGATGACATTCCTCTGACAGCTCGCTGAACACTTCCATCAGAGGCTACAGAGCAACTGAATAAGCAACAACCTCCTGTCATACTTCAAGCTTTGCCTCCTCCTGTGACACACGGTAGCTGACTGTGTGTGGATTCACAGTGTGCTGAAAGGAAATTGGTTATTTTAAGCCATTTTCAGCCAGCCTGGCTAATCACTTAAATCTGCACTGAAAGAAACAAGTGCACAATCACAGGGTAAGTCCCACTCAAGTGTGGAGCACTAGATGAGGATGGAACAGTTTGTCATCATTTGATGTCTTCTGCAATCACCTTCAATACCTAAATCACCTCCAAAATGAAACATGAAAGGGTGCTTCTGTTTTTGAGAATTTTGACATTCTCTGTTAGATGACAACCACATTACATTATCCTATTATTTTTTAATGAGAGAAAAGTATCATGGCAACCTATTTCTTTTTGTCTTATTGTTCTGTGCTCCCCATAAAATAGTGATCTGAAGTTTCTTTCTTTTTTTCTTTTTTTTTCTTTTTTTTTTCTTTCCCTCACATATTGCTTGCAGTGAATTTTGGAACAAATTCTGTTCCACTTTGTCATTTCAGAGTAACAGCTAATTTAGAATTTTAGGTGTCCACAACGGGACTAGGGAACTTGTAAGTTTGTTGAAAAGAGCGATGTTTCTTAGCCTCTCAAAAGCATGCTGTGTCTCCAGTCTAATTCTATGACAGTTTCATTAAACAAATTAAGGGTATGAATCTACTAGAACCTTATTTAAGCAAAGCCCTGAAGTGCATTAAACATTTAAAACACGGAGACCAAATGTACTCAAATGCTTTGCTGTATTCAAGCCATGATGATTATTATAATAACTAGTCTGTTTTGTGTTCAAACAGAACACAGGTAGGTTTTCTAAAGCAATGTCTGTCTGATTTTTTGCCTCCTTGTCTGAGCATCCAGGTTTCAATTGATCTTGGACTATCCCTCTATTTTGACTGTTCTTGTGACCCCCAGTTCTTTCAGACTGTTTTCTCCCAGACTGGAACACGGCACCAGTGAGATCCCAACTGTTACGTACACACCACAAACACAGAGCCGGAAAATGTGGCATTTGATTCCTAACAGCTTGAAAATAATTTTTTCTATGCTGGGAGCTACTCTCCCCATCAGCTTCCAAGACTGTCTTTAACCCCTGAAACTGCCTGTTGTTATTATAAGATGTTCTAATTTTAATTCCTCTTTCAAATATTTCTCCCAAGTTTCTCATATAACTGGATTAATACTTTGACTTTTGACAGTGGCAGCACAGAAGCATTAATCAGCTTTTTTTTTCTTTATTTTTTTTTTTCCCTGAGCACTCATATATTAGGTAAACACTGCAAATTCTTTTACTGATTTAATAAATTGTTTTTCTTATTTAGTCGGTGACACACAAGACTCATCTGGGTTTGTTCTCACTAGCATACATTGTTACAGTCTCATTTATGTATCGTTTTCTTAAGTTATTACTCTTTTGTGGCAAGTTAGGAGTCAAGAACTTAAAATTAATCTACAATCAGGTTATATAAAATATCAGTTTTGAAGTTGCCATTTAATAGTTAGCTGATAGTTTTTCTTCCTTTCTTAAAACTAATCCCTAAAAAATTAAACTGGCCAACATATAAAATATTGTGACAGTTCTGTCTAGTGTATTATACAGAAAATTTGCAAGCATATATATGTTTGACATGTTGCATTAAGAAATTGTAGGATTCTTGGTAGGGTTTATGGACAACATCAATTTACTTGGTGTATGTTGGTGTGCTTTATAAAACAGGAAAAAACTACAATTTGTTGGAAATATTTTGAAATCTCAGTTTTGTACAATACATCATGCTTAGAAACTGGATTTATTTGCAAATGTATTGGTCCAATTAATCTCAAGTAGGAAAAAATCACAGTCAAGAAACAGCAATTGCAAAAAAGACACAATTATGTTATCATCTTGATGATTTTTCATAGTATATTTTCACACAAGTATGATTTTAGATTTAAATAAGATAACCATAATGCACAGTTACCTATAAACTAAATATACATTGTTTTCTTCTGCTGCATCAGTAAAATGAACTTCTCTTGAGTATGTATGGTCTTCTAGCTTTGTTCACATGTAGCTGCCGTTTCAGAATATAAGGATTTTTTCTTTTCATTATTTCCTTCTCTTGGCTTGAGTTCGCTAGATCAAAAACATCTTGCTGAAGTAACTGTAGGATGCAAGAAGAGACACAAGGTTATCAGCTCTTTTTTGGTAATGAAGATTAACAGTTCCTAGAAAGTTTTATAAAACTTTATTTTATTTTAACAGCTGCCATTAATAAAAATCTTTACTATAATAGCTGTGGGGTTTTTTTGGTTGTGTTTTTTTGTTTGCTTTTTTGTTTATTTGGTTTTGGTTTTTTTTTGTTTGCTTTTTTTTTTTTTTCGGTTTGTGTATGTGTGGTGTTACTGTTGGTTGGTTGGTGGTTGGTTTTGGTGTTTTGTTGTTGTTTTTTGGTTTTGTTTGGTTTGGCTGGGTTTGGTTTGGTTCAGTTTGGTTTGGTTTGAAGTCAAGACACAAACCTAGTATCGGGTTAAAGATGAGCTAGATCTTATGGGAGTGATATCTAAATTCCACTGAAACAAACAAGATCAGTGTTTTTGACCAGAAAGAAAAGCTGATGTCCTTCTTGTACTAAACTCAAATTGACTGAAAACTTCCTAATGATTTACAATCTGTAATCACTCATTTAGGCTAAACATGTCCTAAAACACGCACTGCTTGCTGGTTTTAGCTTTTGAGCAATATTTTTATCTGCAACTTCCTACAAACAGAAAAATCAAAATGTGTAATAAACAAATAAAAAATGAAATAAAGCACAAGAAAGTCAAAAGTCTGTCCATCAAAATTTCTTATATAACTGTGTTTTGAGTTTTACTTGAAGCTAATAAAGTGTTTTGTTCAGGTCTCTTCTCTCTTTATCTGTTAAAATTTCATCCATTCTCTCACCATGTTTTTCCATGGTCAAGTACAGTCCTACTGTCTGGCTGAAAGGCAATAAACTGAAAACTCACCCCAGTATTTCCCTAAGCAATCAAACTCTGTTACTCACTTAATTGCTTAATAAATGAGTGCTCATCTAAATTCTATGGAAATGAATGGAAAGACTTTCATGGTTTCAACAGACTTTGGATTTAATCCTGGATGAACAAGATCACAAGAACTTTTTTCATTACATTAATTGTTTATTTCAAGCGTTCTACAATGCTTCTCCCTCTGGCTCTATCCCTTCTTCTTTTATTGTGTCATATAATCCTCTGCACTGCGTAAGTGTGTTCCTAAGCTGAGAGAGAAATACTTTTTTTTACTTTCACGTACAGTACTGTTAGTAGTGATGATTCCCAGCCACCACAAGATGCAATGCAACCGTAAGGCAAGGAACTGTGGTTAAGTCAGGTGGGCTATTGCATATGGTCAGTTCTATGGTAGCTCCTTTTCAGCAGTAAATGTACTGATGAAGAGAGTCCTCATAAAACTGGTTCTCAAAGATTTTGCACTCTTTCAAATGGACCATCCCAGCTAATGTGAAGCATTAAGAATAAGCCTGCAAATACAGAGCTGCAATTCAGCAAACAAAAGAGGATCAAGATTCAGCCAGACTGTATATGAATCTGTGATAGCCGAAGAAATCATATTTACTGGAAAGTGGGTAGTGACACTGACATATCTCTTTTCACTATGCAAAGCAGCTTTTAGTGTAATATATAACAACACAAGTGGATTGTGCCCAGTAAGCCTTTGTGTGATCATGTCACTAAGATAAATATCACAAGCGGACTATAAACAATCACTATTTAAGAGGATCAATCCTCATACAATCAGAATGTCAACTTCCAGGGTCCTCTTTGGGTGTGGGGAAGTGAAAAGCAGGAGTTCCCTCGCTACTGATTTCCTAGCAATTATAAGAAACCCAGAGTACCTCGTCAAATTACATGTACGCATGGGCATATGTCCATACATTTTGAATCCAGTTTGCCTTAGGGTTTCAAAAGGGTTTTCAGAAACATTGCCTACATTTAGTTACGCCTCAATAAATCTGCAGTAACTTCACACCTGTCAAGTAGATATTAATTTTATGTTCTGGCATAGAGCTGACTTTCATGTGTTTATTTGGTTCCTTGGAATGGCTACTAAGAGTGTAGAAAGTATGTAGTTAAGAATAGTTCTCATTTATCTATGGGTTGTCATAAAAAATGGACAGCTCATCAGAAACCATGTCAATTCATACTTTTCTATACTCTTCTTCTTTCACTAAGAGGCATATTAGAGGTATTAGAGAATACAAAAAGGGGAAGAAAAGCTCAGACAATGTGACAGAGGCCACATGGATATAGATTTTAAAACATCATTACAAACAGACCCTGAGAGTTTAATAACAGTTGAAACAAGCATTTGTGACTGTTTGTTTTACCTCCCAATGCTGAAAGGCTCTGCTGTGGCAAACTTTTTGGAGTTGATACACTGTGAGCATTGCTTCCAAGCTGAAGCCATCCAGAGCAGCAGGAAACTGTCTTCCTGAAACGAGGTCCTCTTCATCTACCTCTACTGCTTCTCCCACTTGGTTGTTCATGTTGTTGACAAGAGTGCAGATATTTAGCAGGGTCATTTTCCAGTAAGGAAGTTTTGCTCTGTTAATCTGAAAATACAAACACCCACTTTTTATCATGTTGCATACTTTTTTGTTTGTTTTTAGTAATAATGTGTGACATTCAAATATTTTGGTAGGAACGTTTGTGTGTTTGAAGTACTTTTCATCTACTAAACTTTTAGACACTAATTACGGAGTGCTGAAATTAGGCCAACTCATTTATTAAAAGCACCAAGTCTACTTCCCCACTGCTTTACCTCCCAGGTAGATGAACATGATGAAAAACTAAACTGCTACCAAACCAGAATGGTAGCATTTCATAGTCATTCTGCACAGGTGCAAACAAAAACACAGATGGAAATGAATATAATATAAATTCACAGGTGTAAATCAGGACAATGAGTCAAACCCACTGGATAAATTCCCATTACTGGAATCCAAGGTGGATGCCTGTGGTTAACTAGACGCTCCTCCCCAGTTCAGAACGAATACCAGTCATTTCAAAATTCCCTGAGAAAAGGAATGGAGTCCCTGCTTCAGGGCAAGCTGTCTGATGAGGTTGGGACTGAAGTTATGGAATCTGTAAGTCCCAGGAGTTTTGTATGCTGGAGAGTCGTGAGCCTGGGAGATGTGAATCAAAGGTCTACAGGCTCAGATGAAGATGGAGCAAAGATGAAACAGAGCTGTGCAAACAATGTATTCCTGATTTGGTAACTGGAGTGAAAAACTCAGACTAACTCTGTTTAGGTGGTCCATAATGTTACGTAAAGACAGAAACACAAAAATTTCACCAAGGTTTGTCTCAAATTCTGCTTTTTCCAGTATCTTGCATTCTTAAGGAGCTATTTAACTTTTAAACCCTCTTAAAAATGATGAGAAAAATAATTTTTACTTTTCTACTGGTACTGTTCTTTCCAAGCAGTTGTGCCAGTAGTTTTCTTTAGTTTCGATTATCAGTAGAAAAAAGTAAGTCAAAAGCCTAAGTGCTAACTCATTCACTACTTTTCATGTCTTTGCAACATTCTTGGTTCTCCCATTATTAATTATTTCTTTCAAATCGTATTCCTTTTAGCAGTGAGTATAGAAATAAGTTTTCTTAAACTAGAACTGGTGAAATAGCAATCTCCAGTCAAAAGTCTAATAGCAAATTCCTATTTATTACTGGCAAGGGTTTCCTTGCTGTGCAGATTAGGATTACACTTTACCTATGAACTGAAATGTATTTACTTCTTTTCCCGGATGTACAAAGTTAAATAGAGGTATTACATTGACACAGACATTGTCTTTTACATACTGACAGCATTAAGATTGTGGATACAGTGCTTAGCTGAACATTATTAGTAATCACATAATATGTTATTTCTTTAAAGTACCTTCCTAAGAAAGAGGCTTTGTATGTAAGATATATGCATATTGACCATACTTCACTATTTTTAAGGGAAAATAAAGAAAATGCAGAGGAGTGAGGAAGAAACAAGAAACGCAGTTGTCACTATCACCATTAGTTACAAAAAAATCAGTTTTCGGCATAGTCACTGCTCCAATATATATCTGATATGTGTGCTTTCCAAAATTTGAATTATTTACCCTTTTAATAAAACCACTATGTGCTCTCAGATTTCTGATGGGGCTCAGAAAAAAAAAAAAGAAAAAAAAAAGAGTGTTTTATTTGGGACCAAGAAGAAAACAAATCTCAAATCTTATTCAGAAGCTTGAAACTGGTTCTGCATTGTTTACTTTGAGTTCATCTGTTGCCCCATCTAGGTGCCCTAATTAGTGTGTTGAATTATTTTAAAAGATGTGACAGGTTCAAAACAAAAATTAACCTCTTTGCAGAATGTCTAATGTAATTAACAGAAGTTAAACTAGCAAAAAGAGCAAGAGTCCACTGCAATGTCAAAATCTTCTGTTTTGAAATATTTATGAAATATAAAAATATGAAGCTTTCCATGACAAATAGGAAGGTTTTTCCAGTACACTTCTTTGTCCTAGCTGTATGAAAGAAATATGAGCTAGCACTACAATAGCTAAATTGCAATAAAAAGTAAAATACAGGGGCAATGCTACATGAGCAAGTGAAAGTTCAGAGTTTGAAAATACATAGATAAATAAATTGCAGTGGATGGGAACAGAGCAGAAGAGGAAAGGGTAGGAAAATTTATGTCTTCTTGCATAATTTATAAAATCTTTTTGATCTAAAGTCACTACTTTATGTTAGCCTGATGCATGTCTATGTTTAAAGGAACTTACCTCTGTATACTAGTAAAGCACTTAAGTGTCGTTAAGTGAAATTGGTCTTATCTGCTGCTTATGAGGTTAGGGGAAAAAATTTTGCATTACTGTCTGCAAGCATACATTGTTTGTTAAGGGAGTCTAATTCCCATTAATACCACACAAATATCACCTCAGACTATTTTCATTTGGGTACACCTGCTTCTGACTGACACTGCTGTCAGCTCACAGAATGAGACTATAAAGCATTAAGAACTTCAGTCAAGAGTGAAGTATTTTTTTTAATTGGATATGGAGGTCTCCAGGTCACTGAACAGAGAAGTCACTGCTTTTCTGCTCCACTATTACAGCAAGCATTACAATCAGACAGATTTGTTGTATAAGGCATGGGAAGTCTCTGAATCAGTCCTCCTAAAGGAATATGTGAAAATACAGTTTAACATGACCACAGCCCAAATGTCCAGGTACATCTCAAATGTGTGATATTTTTTTCCACACAGATTTAAGCAATGCCAACTACAGTTGCTAAAGACATGCCTTGGAGAACACCTACACAAGAGATCAAGGAACCCATATCTGCCAAGATGGAACTAATTTTTTTAAGATTAACTTGAAAAATACCTGGGAATGATCTGAAGGAAGAAAAGAGACTTCAGTATGAGTCAGAACTTAAAAGTTATCAATGCTGAAGTGAATATTATGTATGCATTTTCATTGTTGAATATGCTACTGAAATCAGACTCAGATATATGGCTTCCCATAGCTCATATATAATGAAAAATAATTTTAAATCATCTAAGACACTGAAATGAGTCTGAGAATATTTACTTCTTTGACAACAGGTTTGTCCTATGAAAAATTAGAGAATCCCAAATTATAACTTACATTATATCTTTTTCTTTCCATTTCTGGTTGAATAACCCGGCTAGTTTGTTTAAGATACTTCTTATATTGTCATACACACCTCTCAAATGTTTGATTTTTTTTTTTTTGAGAAAAAGTAAGTTCAGTTCTCTGATTTTTGTATTCTTTACCTAGTGAAAGGAGATGAAAACCAAATTCATAACCAAGTAAAACTCAAGGAAATGTAGGATTTCAACAGTTCCTTTTCAGAACTGTAATTGAGTTTTATTAAGAATGTAACCATAGAAAAAATAAAAATACTCTCTGTCTTTAAGCATATATTGTATTGAGTTCTGTTGCAGTGGAAGATCTTCCATGTTGTATGCTAATGTCTGGAAATGTAATAAATTTTCATGTGATGACTGAGTAAGGAAGTCAGCAACTCATAGGCAGCAGTAAACTCATCTGCCTTAGACAAGGAAGCAAAACTGGGCCAGTACAGTCAGCAACAGGAATCCTACAACAGTAAGAAGCTCAGGGGGCCCAAGACTTCAGAAAATTAATGTCACTGGGGATCCCAAGGTATATTCTAGTGGTTATGTATTCTTAAAAACAAACAAACAAACAAACAAACAAACAAAAATAAAAAACCAACAAAAAAACAAACCAAAACAAACAGAAATAAACAACTAAAAACCTTCTTTCTTTCTTTCTTTCTCTTTCTTTCTTTCTTTCTTTCTTTCTTTCTTTCTTTCTTTCTTTCTTTCTTTCTTTCTTTCTTTCTTTCTTTCTTTCTTTTCTTTTCACTTACATCACCTCAGTATTGTTTGAGTTCAGAACATTTTTCCTGCAAATGGTGGTTTCAGGCAAGCATTTGGGAAGCTGGGAATAGAGCTATCTATTTGAGACAAAAGAGAGACAACAGATGGCTGTCCACATGTTTGTGACACATCAAGTCGTGTTTCCTTACCAGATCTTCCAAATGGCTCTTTGGATTTTATCTTAGAGAAAAGACAGATAAATCATTTTAGGGACTTATTTAATCCCTCTATCTTCTTTGAGATGTAACAGCAGAAAAGGGTGATAAACTCTATTAAATGTTCAAGACAGGTCATAATAATCATGGATATAATTCTTTAAAGATGGAGAGTGATTCAGCATACAAATGACTCTAAAAAGCAGTTTGAAAAGGGCCAGTAGACACTGGACAGCAGTCTGTGAAGTCAAAAGCATATGGTAACTCTTTCTATAATACTGAATAAACTACTGAATGTTGCCAAAAGTGTGTGGTTAACCCCTAACTGTAGTCTTGATAATATACTTTGAAAGTGTCTACTTACAAAGGTTTTTTTCTGTCAAAAACTAGAACTACAAGTGATAATCTGCTTTGTTGCATTTTTAGATCTCAGCTTTCATAAACATATTTTTCTTTCTTTTTTTTTTCTTTCTCTCCCCCCCCTCTCCATCTTAATGCTGTTTAAATTGTCTGAATTTCCCTTGCTGCTTGTTACTAAGTCAGTGTCAAAGACAGTTAATGCAGTTTAACAGTAATTGCACTCAACTGGAACCAGATCTCAGGCACAATACAAGAGAGTTATTACACATATCATCCTCAAATTTGTCTCTCATACCAGAACCATACTTCTGTTCTAATGAGGGTTAAAAGCTAGCAGAGGACAACAGAAAAAAAATAAAAAGAATTTGTCATTTCAGTGACGAATGGAACAGCCTCTTGTAGAAGCATTTGTGCACACTTTTTAGCAATTCCACTATGCCTTACTTTGATGTCAAGAGACAATATATATTGAACTGATTAATTTAGATGGTGATTGAAGGCAGCATAATGTAGAATTAAAGCAATGTTTCCGCCATGTATCTACTGCTTCTGTCAACTTCGGGTGTCACTTGATTTATGGTAGATACCATAAGGAAATGGAATAGCAAACTACATGATGTAAAACAACATATAAGAGTATTATGGCAAACATCATTACTGATGCGCTGTATTTGTGCATTTTTAGTTACCTGACATTGTTCTCTGTGCTGAGGGGGAGTAAAAGATGGAAGTGGAAGTTAGATTCACAGTTCCACTAAAGTCAGTAACAGAAATACCAATAGCTGCAGGGTTTCCTCACAGGGCATACTATGCTTTGCTACACAGGGAAAGAACTATTTTTGTCAGCCTCCTACATTTAAATCTGTCTCAGGAAAATAATATCTATTAAATCTCTCTGTACCTTAGAGAAGCAAGTGACAAACAGGTTTATTTGGTAGCTAAGGTTAATTACCATGCCAGTAAAGAACATGGGAACCTAAGAACTGCCAAACCAGATCAAAACAATGTATTTTCTGGCCTCATTTCTTATTTTAATCCATTCAAAGGATCCTGTGAAAAAGCTCACATAGAAGCAAATACAGTAAATACGAAAGTCTTCTAAGCAGGTTTTGTCCTTATACTTCAACTAGTCATTGGCTTATGAAATTCTTTTTGGGGGAGAAATTTTCATTTCATTAATTTAAGCAATACTTTAACTTCATTAGAATGAAGAATTAAAATATTCAGCCTTAAGCCCATGATGTTTGTTCTTTTCCTGAAGAAATATTAGACGTATGTATTTCTTAGATCATTTGTGGGAAATTACAGTGGTGAGAAAGTGTCTATCGGCCTGTTCAATGCATATGTGCAACCCTTTCTGCTTCACTTTGTCAGTTTGAGATTGGAACAGGACTTTTGTCTATTTGTATTAAATAACAAGTACAGTACTGACAGTCTGGCAACTTGTCAAGGAAATGCCATTTATCAGATTAATATTTTCACAGTGATATCCCCATGCTACTGTACTAATGCTGTGATTAAATTCCTAAACCAAAATCAGCATACATATTAACACGTTCTGTTTTATGACTGTCTTAATTTTTATGCATATAGGAAAAGTTCTGCATAAAAATAGCACTTATGGGTTTGACTCGAGGTTAATTTAGCTTTCAGCATGCATAATCCTATTGGAAACACATTTCCTCATATAAATTTACATATCTGTACATAACACAGTTTTGACAGTTTAATGAAAGTACCAGTGTTACAAGTGAGGAACACGTTTAGTGTGTCACATCAACACCTTTAAATTTCCTTTGAACTGGAGAAAATCTTTTACCAAAGTAATGTATAACAGTGAACTTTTCAGTCCAGACCATAGGTGATTACTTCATACAAAGACTTCTGGTATTATAATGAGAATTCATTTGCTCCCTACCTGTCAGCTGAAAGAGGAAAAATAATTACCTTTGATGTGTACATATTGGTCAATAAATCTGCTTCTAATGCTTTCATTTCCTCTTCTGAATCTAGGAATAAACCAGAAACACATGGTTATTATTCCATCATAAATCGTGGACATTTCAATTCAGCATACAGAATTTAGATATATCAATGAGTTTTGAAAAACAAACAAAAAACACAGTCAAGTGATCTAGAGGGACTGTGAGGAGTCTTTGGGTAACAGCAACATTATGTTAAAGTGGATGCTAACTACCTTTTTAAAGCATGATCAAGATTATAGAAGTGAATGAAATGATTTATTAATCTCAGTTCACTGGCAGTCAGGTCCACTAATCTTCAGCCCTTTCAGTAAGAAAAACTGCTGCAATATTTTTCATTCAAAATCAGTATGACTTTCATAATCACTATTTGTCACCCCTGCTTACTTTATAAGAAGGTTTTGGATATTTATTTCAAATCATATTTATTTAAGTAGTAGCTTAGTATTTAGGTGCATAGCAGTTATGATTACCTGAGAATATTTAGTCTTGGCTCTTCTTTGTTAAATTAAGAATATTTTTATTGGTACGAGGGAATTGCGTTTGACCAGAGTTTATGATACAAGCTCTTGAAAAAGCATATACCAAAATAAAGTATTCTGACTGAAAGTCTTAGAAGTTTCTTTGCTAATTTAATTGACCTTTAATAGCTCAGCAGACTTGCAAGACCCGTGATTTGGTGAATAGGGTTAAAATTGCCATATAAAGACAAAATAGCCACAAACTTTTCTGCTTTGTGAGGTACAGAATGAATCACAAGGAAAATCTGGTTTCTTGAAAACATAGTAGCAATCATAGGTCAAAGATAAAAAGATATAAAGAGAAATCTGTTAAGTCTTCTGGAAAAATGGAGTTCCACGAAGCTTTTAGTTTTCCTGGAATATCAGCAGTCCAAAGCCAAACAACATGCTTGCTTGTATTTAAAAACAAACTAAACCAAAATCTATTCCACATTCATATCTCACTTTCATTAAAATGACTGATGCTGTTGGCATTTAACCTACCATGGAATGTGTGGATAGATTCTGCCTATGCCTTCATTTCAGGGATCATCACTATCTTGTGTTGCTACCTTTCACAGAACATGAGACAGCAAGGGGCCTTTTATACAAATATCTGCTAATCTGTCATAGATTTCTGCTAGCACAGGAAGCCAACCATTATAATGCTCTTAAAAATAAATTATGTTTAATCTTAATAACAAGATCTCACCACCACTGTCCATCTGCTTTGGGGAATTCTTCCAAACTATCAACAGTCATTCCCCTCCTTTTAATTTCAGGCTTGATTTATTTCTAATTACAAATTTATTAACGGTTTGTATATAACTTTCTTCACCATAAATGATATTATTCTATTTCCAATATTTACCTAACTCATATTTTTTGAGAGCAATCACCGACCACCCTTTACAGCTAAAATCTTAAATGTGTGTGTTTACATGGTGATTTTCAAACGTAATGCCACTGTGCCATTTGGACATAAACCATTGCCCTGGAAATCCCATAAATACTTCAGTGAAAGAGCTATTAGACTCGTCTGTTCTCCTGTCTTGTAATAGCCTTGTACTCCCCAATTCTGGTATGAGAGTGGCTCTCCTCTGTGCCTGATGGGATCTCAGCACAGCAGAGTACAGTACAGTTCAGATCAGAAGCCTAAGTACTCAACTACCTTAACACCTACCATTAGCTACAGGAAGTAGCTCTCTTACACATTTTTTATTTTGTTTGTCCTTCATGGTCAAAAAACCTTAATATCTCATAAAAACAGCTGAGGTCTGATAATATGACCAAGTCCTTTGTCTCCTCAGACATTTCCAAGACCTGGGCTCCTGCTAAAAGAAGCTTTTAATAGGAACTTCTGTAATAGCCTAAGGTATTGCATTTTGTGCTGTTGTGCTGCTTCCCATTTCTATTACTCAAGTCATCACAAACTTCTGAATGTTATGCCGACCTTCCTCTGTAGTGATGCTCCTGTTCACCTTTGTGTTACCAGCACACTACATTAATTCATTCTTGCTTTTTGCATTGAAGTTGTACTTGAAAATATTGAATAAAACTGGTTTGTAGATCAGTTTTACAGCAAGTCACTAGCAACTTCTCTTCAACCTAATGCCTTTCAGCACTGCTGGTTATCTTAATTGCTTTCCAGTTAGCCAAAGTTCTGCTGACAGCACAAAGTCACCTCAGCTGTATTTCCAGTAATGACAGGAGCAACTCCTGTGAATGAGTGAGCAGCACACCTGTGACAGCATCCTGATTTGTGGTGTCCTGGGTCATACCATCTGAGGACAATGAAAGGACTTGTGCCTGGTTAGCACCTGTTTTTTATATTCTATGGAGAACGGAAGATAGCTTCCACACCATTGAGGGTGGAAGATAGCTGCAAACGTGGAAGATAGGTAGATATTATTTAACATTTTGATGGACAAAAAAAAGTCTGAGAGACATTATATAGAATATAATAATACATAATATACAGAATCATTATGTTTAAACTGTGATAAAATGCAGGTATTACGCGTGTTATGTTTTTCTTCTGCAGGGAAGCTTTCATCTAAAGTGAGAAATATGAATTCGGAGTCCTCCTGAACACCGAAGCTGTAAAGTGAAGCTACTTGTAAATTTATTCTTTAAGTTTTGTGGAGTTAAAAGCTAAAGTAATTTGCAAGTTAGTTAAGATCGGATTTTGAAGCCTATTCTGCTTCCATGTCTGTATGCATACACCTGTTTAATTGCCACCATACCCATTTTGGGTCATAAATCAGAGCATAACGACACATACTTAGCTGTGTCATTTTCCAAAGATACAGGCAATCCATTTTAATATATGGTCCTCTTTTTTAGGTTTCTAAGGCAATTATTCTTGGAGTAGAAATGCACTTACATTAACCTTCCTATTGTGTGATCTGCATCTGATTCAGTATCTTTTATCATATTTTCAGATCAGTTGCTAGCAATTTTTTCCCCAGAATGCTAAAATGGAATTTCTGTCACTAAGAGGTGACTAAAGTGCATATCTATTGATGTTGATTTGGATTATGGCACCTATACATATAAATTGCAGAATAATTTCCGTGATAGTTTGGAAATGCATACATAGTATTCAATAAATCACAAACAAAGTGGCATAATCAAGCAGATGGTCTACATTGATGTGTATTTCCAATTACTAGTCTACACTAACTCCTGTGGTATGGATGCTGTGAAAAGAAATGGTTTATATAGAGGGAGAAAGTTACGGGAGCGACAAAAAATGATGCTGGACAGAGCCCGTTATCAGGGCCAGCTCCTTGGCGCCCGAAGGGTATAGCCGCGGTAGCCCGAAGCGACTTCACTTTTCTTTTGGTCCCTCTCAAAGCTCTGGGAGCAGCTTAGTGCCTATCGGTCGGAGAGCCTCCGGGGGGACGGCGGCGAGCGCCAAGCCTGCGTTGTGGGGTGCGCCCGGGAGGAGGGGAGTGCGGAGCGCCCGCGGGGACTTACCTGAGCCGAGGCTGCAGGAGGCCAAGGCCAGCAGCACCACGCACACCAGCTGGGCTCTCATCCTTGCTGTGCCGCCCTCTAGAAAGTAAAGTCCATAAATCCTGGGGAGAGATGGAGAGAGAGAGAGACAGACACACAGACAGAGCCCCGCCGCTTCGCGTCGCTCCGCGCCTTCAGCACACGCGCTGGCGGACGGCTGCAGGCACCGGACGGGGAACCCGGACCCTTCCCCAACTATATAAGCCGCGGGGTGATGTCACGGCAGTGCCGCCATCGCCTCCTGATGAAGTGCCCTCCCTCCGCCCCCTCCGCCCCCTCCCCGCTCCCGCTCCCGCTGCCCCCTCCCCGCCGCTCCGCGCCCGCCAGCGCTGACGCCACTGGCCGCCTGACGCACGCGGAGCCCCGCGGGGCGCGCAGCGAACCTCCGCACTCACCGCCGGAGTGGCTTTTCCTGGCGGGGATCTATCCTTTGATCTGGAAAACCCCTGAAATATTTTACTATTATTATTATCGGGGAAAAACAAAAAAAGTTATCGCAGTTGCTCGGACCCCTGGCGCGTACTATGCGCTGGGTCAGGGGAGGGAAACAGTCGCGCCTGAGCACCGCGCGGTCCTCCTGCGGTCGTCGTCTGATGCGCTTTGTCTGTCATCTGTTTTACCTTTCCCTACAGCGAGGGGAAAAAAACGAGGAGAGAACCGCACAGCGGTCACGGGCAGGGGTGTGACACCAGGCAGGCACAGGAGTGTTAAACCAAGGATGGGGAGTGGGTGCGTGAATCGGGCATGGGCAGGGGTATAACCCCGGGCATGGATAGGGGGTTTACATAGGGCATGGAGAGCAGAAAATAAAAAAAAAAAAAGAAAAAGTGTAGCCTCTGTGAGAAAGAGCGATGGAGAGCAATAATGGGAAAGTAACTTAGACATTTTTCATAGATGCGCAAAAAATTCTGATGCCCGACACGGCGAGACTTTCTATTACTTCTGGAGAGTGCTTGCCGGAGGCCAACAGCTCTGATTTCAAGAGAGTCAGGGCTCCTACGAGACATTTATTTTAAAATGTACTTTTCCCCGTTTTTTACAATAGATCTCTTTCCTCAACGACCAGCAAGAACCAGGCTCCGTGGAACAGCATCCAGAGCTCACGACTCAATACAACAGGCAGGGGACCCGAGGCGGGAGGCAGCGCGGCGGTGGAGCGGGAGTGCGTTGCCCCGGGAGGGGCCGCGTTGGCAGCGGGCGGCGCCGGGGCGGGGGTGAGGGGGACACGGTGTCCCCCGTCGTTTAACCGCATGACCTGCCCTCCCTGTGTGAACGGCGGCCCGTATCTGTCCCGGGCTCTCCCGAGCCGTAAAAACCACGGAAATTATTCGAAGTAAAGGGTAGGGCAGGTTAATCTTTAACGTGCGAGTATGTAAACGTAAAGCTGAAATCTGGCATCAGCCTCCATCGCTCTACTGCATTTACTGTGATTTTTTCCTCAGACACAGACAAATGCTCCATCTGTTGAATGCAGATATTACAATGCGGAACATTTTGATCTCCGTGAACACATTTAAGGGCAGATACACATGCCACATATAGCAGGAACATACTCCATAGATTCTGCGAGCGTGGATGTTCTCTTCACTGCAGAAAGTTCCCTTCAAAATGCAAAGAGCAGTGACGCGTGCTGATTTCCTTCCGTACCTCCTGTGCCTATCTATGGGACTAAATAGGTGCCAGAAAAAAAAGAAAACACACAGAACTTTTAAAATCCTGCCACAAGAAACACCTGATGAGAAAAGTTTAATTAACTTAATTCCTTCTTCTATGAATCAACTTCTGCAGTTCAACAGAATTTAAACATGGATGTGTTTTGGTTTATAGTCAAATAAATGCACACAGAAATAAAGTTGAGTGCATTCTGGTGGTATTAGCTGTTTTAAGAACATGGATTTTTGCACACAGTTGGGAACACATCTTTCAGTCCTGATAAGAGAAAATTTTGAAACAAACAAAACCCAAAAAACATGTTTATCATAGCGTATTGGCTGTGCTAGTCTTCCAGAAAGATTTAGCTATTGCTCATCTCCCTTAGCATGGAGGTTAGATTAGATAGCCACTCACACTTCCCTCTAGTCCTATTTTCTATTATTTCTGTCATGTAGAAAGACCAATCTGCAGCTGATTTTGCTTTGTGGGTGTTCTGCTGTTCGGAAAGCTCTATGAATGAGAATCATATTTCATAGATATTTTCTAATGCCTACTCTCTGTCACAGATTTCTTCAATAGTGTAATTGCCCATATTCTTATGTAACTCAAATTTATGGGGAAGAAGTTTTATTTTTTCCTCAGGAAGACTGTAATTGTCATTTTTCCTGCCATTAAAAACTGTGATCACCTAATTGTTACCTTTTTTTTTTTTTTTAATGCTGAGATACTAATTATTAGTGATTTCTAGAGGATGAATGCATGTTATGTTAATGGGCCATGGCCTTTTGAATCATTGCTTTGTTTTTACCTTCCCCCCCTCACCCCCGAAAATGACAAGGCAGAAACTTCAGTGTTAAAAATCTTCTTTGTTTTCTTATCACGTTGCATGTTCTTGACATATTATCTTCAAGTCCCCTGCATCAGCCTCAACTGAGCTTGCGCAATTATATTGTTTTCTCAGTAGAACTGAGCTGCTACTTCTCTGATGCTCCTTCACTTATTTTTGCCACCTCTTTCCTACATCTGTAACCTCTACTGCTCCATTAACAATTACATACTAGGAATTTTAACCCTTTCAGCAGTTAATTCCCTAAATCACCTTGAGTTCCCCAAGTCACCTTCATGTCACATTTATCCTCATAAGAAGGATTTATCTTGCAAAGAAATGTGCTCCAGAGAAGCTTTTACGAGAAGAAGAAGAACAACAACAAAAACAAAACCACTTTGCAGATATGTCTCTCTCTCTGTCTTTCTTTTTGCATAATCCTCAGCTAGAGAGAACATTTATAAATATTCATTAGTATTGGTCAGCTTGAAAAACTTGGTTTATCTTTACCTGCCGTCAACATGTGATTTAAACAGCCTGTCCTGGCCTACAAATCATCTCCATTCACAAATGTGAGGCATCATAAGATAAAGGAACAATCAGGCAAATGGCAGATTCATGAAAGAACAGATACCTTCGTCACTGAAAGGTAAAACTACCATCATAATATATGAACTACATCAAACACAAAAGCTGTAATCACCGAACAGAAGGAGAAAACCATTGTGCTAATGATCCCGCAGTAGAAGGTATTGGGGACTACAACAAGAAACAGTTGATGTTTCAGTTAGCAATCTTATGTCTTTGAAATACAAATAAACACAGTGAGAATGGATGGAAGGTAATTAAATTTGTTCAGTCTTGTCATTAAATATATTAACATCTGAGGGGTTTTTTTGGTGGATTTTAAATTTTTTAATGTTTTTTTAGTCAAACCTTGCAGTAGTTATAGAAGTATGGAAACTAGAAAAGGGATCGTTCTGAAGGTGTTCAGCAAGACAAAATTTCATACATCAAGCTGGCTCAAGATGCTTGCTCATAATCTCAAATTTGAATTTAGTTGTATGACCCCTACAATGGTTTGCCTGTGAGCAGTTCAGGCTAACATGCAGAAAACTGAGGACTCAAATTAGCTTCTATCACGTCAGCTCAAGGGATGATAAGCTCAAGCAAAGCAGCAGGAAAGACAGGGAAGCATGTTCAAAACACATTTAAAGCATAAAGCATCCTCAGACACTGCAGCTGAATTTCCCAGACGTTGTGGGTTCTCAGTGTCTGTTTCTCTGAGCTAGGGTTTTTATTCCATTTGTTCAGGACAGTGGTGTTCAAAAACTGATGGTATATTCAGCTGCTGAAAATCCTGGAGACCACGTATATTGGAAAATTCAAAAGTCAAAAGGAGAAGCTTAACACACTGGATCATTCCTAAATAAAACATTAAACATCCGCTCTACTTCCAACCCAATCTCCTTTAGCCATCCTGTGACTTGACTTTTTAGATTTGTGATGTTGTGCACTTTAAGGAAACCTTGAGGAGTCAACCAAATGATATTCAAGAACTTACTCAGGTAGAAAAAAATTCAAACACGTAAGGAACCATATTATTATCTGAATCAGAAATATTTCTTAATATGCAGCAAATTTATGCCACATTTTCGAAGGAGCTGCAAATCAGCAGAAATTTCTTGGAGGTCTAGCGAGCTGTATCTTTATTAATATGTTTTAAAGTTCTGGAGTTTGAAACTGTGAAAGTAGCATTCTGTGTAGCCTCTACATATGAGGTCTACAGATGCAGCAGAGCTTTTTTTCTTGATGCTTTTACGTTTCAAACAGCAATAACACCTCAGTACCCTCAGGGATCATGATTCTTAAATCACAGAAAATTTTGAAGTATTATCTCAACAAAATGATCTGAAGTATCATGTCTTCTTTTGAATTATTGTTTTCCCTTTAAAGCACAGCCATTACACTTTCAGGACTTTGAGACTCTCTAACCCTTCTCTTGACAAAACGGATTCTCTGTTTCCATACAGCATGTATGCACCTACACACCTACAGTTAAAACCACTAAAAATGTGAACGGTTTGGTCATATATATAACTGTTTGGAAATTGTTTAGGAAAAGTAATTTTGTATAAAAAAGGCCATAAGAAAACGATCTTCCCTCCTACTCCTAATTTCCTTTCCTATTTTTGCTTTTATTAGACTCCTGCTATCTGAGAAAGCAAACAGTGCAGTTAGAAGTGCCACCACAGTGTGTCATGGGAGTTATGCTTTGGGCACCTCCTCCTTACTTTCACCTCTCAGCAGTACTTTCCCAGGCCAAAATGCATCTTTCTCACTTCTCTGGTTACACATTTTCTCCAAATACCTAAGTTAATCAATTTTTCATTTCTCTTCACTGAGCTATGAATATTTTAATTTAAGTTTCTGGATATAATATATGCAATGGACATGGGTGAAGAGCCTGATATAACTTTGTTGAAGATTGCATATTCATGTAATCCACTGTTCACCAGAGTGATCATGCTTTGAAATTCTGTGTTAGACTGATGAAATAGTTACAAGATGCAAAATTATTGCCATTATAGTGTTACTGTTGGACTGATCAGATAACAATGATTATCTACAATGCCTAAAAGAGCAAAATGAAATTGATTTGAATTCAGAGGGGTGATGTTTTGTTTGCCATGATATTCAATTACTGTCTGCAGTTATTGTTCAGTTTTTCCTGGAAAATGGTAACTGAAGACATGCAGTATATGCTGGTATATTACACTAGTTTTGTTATGTCGCATAAGTAGGGATTAGACTCCACACTTTGAAACTCTTGAAATCACTCTATTTTGCCTTCCCTGATGCCTTCACAAATTTCTTAAATAATCACGTTCTTTCCTTGTAATCAGAAGATAATTTCACTTTAGCTAGTGATTTAGAAATCACAGAGTTATGAAAAGATTTTCGGTTAAAAAAACTGAGGAATATTTCCTCTGTGCACAGAAGAGAAGCAACATGTTATTGTTACTGTAAATCAGTGAGATTATGCTGAGACCTTCATCTTGACCAGATCCAGGTTCTCTGCCAGGAGTCCTTAAGAGGTTTCCTAACAACCAGCAACCTTTTTCCTTTTTTAAATTAAAGAAAGCCTCCAGAGTCATGGATAGTCTTCCACAGTTCTTCTACTGCAAAATCAGAAAATACTAAGAATCACTGCCTCATTTCATTTAAATGTTTCTCTTATTTGATTTGTAGTTAATTTTCCTTATCTTCTTCAGAAAATACCTTTAAGCAGGGCAGATGCATTAGTTTTAAATTTATTCTTCATATACAAGGTGTTTGGTTTGACCATTTATGGGTAGACCATTTAAAAATCATTGTAGAATCTGATTTTTTTGATTTATGACTAATCATCAGAAGCAAAATATGAATTCAAAGAACTGTGGTTTCAGTGCTGTGCCAGCATGTACATTCCAAGTATACACCCTTTCTTAAACTTCCAGCCTTTTTACCTATGAGGGATGGAAAGCATCTATGTAATTTGCACATCTGTGAACTGAAATTTGCATACATAGCATCTAAGAAATTCCTTGGAGATTGAAAAGCAGACATTCCAGTAAAGACAGACAAAGTGGTAATAAGAATACATGTTACAACAGCAAACACAGGCAACCAATCATTTACAACATAAGCAAAAACATAACTGAGAAAGTAAGAAAACAGCCGTTCTGAAAAATAAAATAAGAATTTGCATCTGAAGAATATTTTATATTTGCATAATACCTTTCGAATTCAGTGCTTTACAAACAACAATTAACTATAGCCATGTCTAAACTAGAATACAGCTTATAAATATACACCGCTCTGGAAAAAAAAAAAAATGTTTATAATCTGTGGCAGCCTATACCAGCCTTGTTTTTGCAGGTAAGGCTTATCACAGAGGATGCTGAAGAGCTATAATCTTTACTTCTATCCCTTATCAAAACCATCCGGAGCAGTGCATCCTCCTGGACAGGTGTCATGAAAGTAGTTCCACACCTGTGATCACCATCTATATGATAATGGCATCAAGCTCTGGTTTACTCACTCCTCTCTCTCTCTCTCCCCCCAACTCTTCCTCCCAACAGAAATACGTCAGACTGGCAAAAGAACAGTTGTGCTCTTATAACTGCAGGTAAACCAGGGGATTCGGTGAGTACAGAGCGTTCACACCCCAGATTAACATGGTGATGTCAGCTGTGCCTTGTGCTGTAGACATGATCTCAGCTTCAAACCACCCCCCTGGTGCATCGATTTGTGCTGCTGGAGCCATGTTTAATTGAGACCCAGAGGGGACTGTTTTCTAATCACCCGATGATGTAGTCCCAATCCTGCAAACACCTCCATACATGCCTAATTTTAAGAAGATAAGTAGCATGACTCAAATACTAAAAGTTAAGCTTGTCCGTATCTGTAAAATTCATGTACCCACACCGAGGAACATGAATTGTTGATTTAAACAGTGAGACCTGAATTGCAACTCTTTATATTAGTGAGATACCTGTGGAGTACTTTGGGCACCAACTGAAAATGTGTTAGCAGTCAGAGATTGCAAGTAGGTTTGAAGAGCATTACATTTACCTAGCGGTGCCCCGTAACATTACACATTGTTGATTTAAGTAAAACCAAAACTTTTGAAAATTGAGAATAAATATTTATGGCAAAGAGGCAAACTTCAGCTTCTTCCTTCTTTCATCTTCGTTGTCCTCGGTCTTTCAGGGTCAAACAAGCGCTGTAGCTGTATTTGCTGATGACTGGGGACAGCCTGATATTCACTAAGGCTAACAAAGAAAGCATAGCTTAGCCACAATGTAGCCACAATGGTCTCACTCCATAGGGCCATACTTTTATGGGCAGGTAAAACATTGGAAGTGAACCTCTATGCCCCTGTTTCAATAAAGGGAAAAGGGAAAAGGTTTTTTTTACACAGATGAGATCCCTTTGCTGTGCCAACAGCCAGCTGAGGTCTTAATGCAGAAAGAATAATGTTAGATCCCTATAGAGCTAAGCGGTGTTAGAGGGTGTGAAGGAGTTCAAAAACATAGCAGGTGTGACATGTTATCTACAGCAGGTTTACACAGGCACAGCAAGTAGACGTAGATTCTATTCCCTACAGTCCAAAGCCACGGAAGAGGATGTGCATCACAGACCAATGCCTCATTTAAAGTGGTAGATGTGTTTGGTTAACCCTCACTATGGGCTTTCAGATACTCAACACTGACTGATGTTATCAGAGGACACAGGACAACACTGACTGACTTTACCACTCTCCAAAGTTTCCCAGAAACATAAACATTAGAGGTAAGGAGTTGGTTATTATTTACACATTGGTTTATAATGGATAGTTCAGATATAATGCTGACTTCATCTGATAACCTAAGCTGGGTGATCCTGTGCAATTTCTCTTCCTGGAACAGGGCTTGCAATTACATTTTGATGTGCTTACAGTGTGCAGACACCAGCATCATGGTGACAGCCTACAGCTCTGGTACCAGGGTCAGATTCAATACATGTTTCTAACAGTAAATTTCACTATGGAGGTGGGAACAGGACACTTCTCTGCTGTGTGTAACAACCATTTCAGTTTCCTCCTTCCCCATACACTGCTGCTAGATGTCATTCATATTTGCAGTGGTAGCAATTTCTAGCCAGATCATATCCTTTGTGGTTACGAGGCTGATTGTATATTGGTCCTGGTTATATATTTATGCATACAACCAACTAAAGCTTTTTTTTGAGTAATGCCTTTGAGCCATTGCACAGGCCTGCACAGTTGGTCATAGTCACAGTCAGGGATTGACTCCCTTCGCCATAATGCTACACCTTCTGGCACAAGGGAGCTAGGCTTAAATAGTAAAAGTATCCATACATATTAAAATCAGTTGTAATTAATTATCTAAACCACTTCATGGATTTGCGCTGAGGCAATGCAAAGTCAAAAACCTCTATATCTTTTTATTAGGTGACTGTATTTCCTTTAAAACTGCTTCAGGAATTACGATACTAGCAGCCAGTGGGATGGGCAAGAAACCAGTGGAATACAGTCCTTTTATCTTCTAGAGTTTAGGTGCCTGAGCCTTGGGCAATTTTCTTGATGAAATAACAATTAACAAATTAGCTGGGAAAAATATATATACTTGACCAAAAGGCACGAAAGAGTTTCACAGGAGCAACCATTAACAAGGAGACAAGTGTCCTCCATTGTGAGGAATTATATGCTAGTGCAACACATGATAGCACCTTCAGGAGAACATGTACATCTTGACATACCTATCTCTGCTATGTAAATGGTCTCATCCTGCTGCTTATTTTTGATCTGTCGGATGCAAGAATGCATCCCACGTGGCTTTCCACCCTTTTAAAATCTTGCTGGTATTAGCTGGCCTGAAATGCCGTCTCTGGCGTCTCTGTCACAAATATTCAGGCATGTAAAATCCTCCTAAACCTTTCATTAGAGATCTGTGTTTCTTATTTGAACTAAGGCCAAATCTGTGAGAGAGCAAATGTTCTGAAGGACTCAGATAGTTCTGATTGTGTTATTATATTTGAAATATATGAAGACATTAGAAAATACAATACAAAATAATCTGCCCTATCTGGAGAGTAAGCTCAGTATAGTTTTAATTTTCTCTTTTTTGTGTGTCTTAAATTCATCCTATTTGAATTCCTTTATTCTGAAGTTAACACCAGGTTTATTCTTAAGTTAATGTTCTGTGCAATAAATCTTCTTTCCAGCTAGGATGAAAGTAAAAAATTCTTTGGAACCAGTCTTAAGAGGTTTGAGGTTTTTTGGTGTTTTTTTCTCCTGAAGGAGTCAAAACATTTGTGATTCACTGTCCTAGAGATCAGTCTTTCCTAACACATTTGCAGTTGTTCATTTGTGTAAGAAGGCCTTGATCAGACAGAACTCCCAGTGACTTCAACACAAAAGCTTCAAGAAAGCATGTAGAAATGTGAATTTAATTGTCTCCAGGTATTACATCATATGCAGATTCCTACCTTGCTGGGTTTTTTTAATAAGAAATGGAGTGAGAGAAAGATTTAGAAGCTGCTTCAGCCTAGAATTCTCATATGTTGTGTATTAGAAGATTTCTTATTCTTCGTGATGCCCTATTTCCTTTAAAAGCAATTCATGATCTGGCAGCATGCCATTATAAGATTAAAAACCAGCAGCTTTCTGCCACTGTGGAGTTATCTGTGATACTTTCCATGTTCCCCTAGATGAGACAAAATGGGGGTAGGGGAGGTGTAAACATTTGTTTCTGTCCGTCACAAAAATAGACTGCAGGGATAGAGTTTTTTCACTTTTTAGGTAGGGTTTGAGTATTTTCCATGCATGGCTGGAATCTAGCAAGGGGAGAAAGCTTGTATCTTATAGTTCATTTCGCCCATATGTGAGCCAACATCTGGAGAAGATGTTTCTCTCTGTGCAGGAAGACAAGAACAGGCATGCTGGAAACATACATCACGAAAACAATATCATGGATTTTGGTGTAAAGTTGAAAAGTGATAGGCTTAATGGGTGCAGGTACTGACAGGATATCAGGGACTGACATTAAGGAAGAACATGAGAACTCCCTCTATAATGACCAGAGTAGTGCACACCTCCAGGGGGCATTTGTTTCAGATGTTTGTTTCCAAAAGATGTTCTTATTCAGCAGACAAGAGCACACTCAGAGGTTTTTTTCTTTCTGACACTCATTTTCAGTTGCAAAGGACAGTTCTTCAAAATCCTGTAAAATCTATTTAAATTGCCTAAAAATGAGTCCCTCTTTTGAAATACTATATAATGACCTGAAGTTAAGTAATGAACGAATTGATCCAGCTCAGTTGAGCAAGAAGCTTCCAAAATACAGACACAAGAAAAATAAAATATTTCCTCTGTATACATGTGTATTTGAGGAATATAACCTGACCATGAGCATGTCAGCAGTTAATCTTTAATTCCATGTATCACTCTGCTAAGAAGCAATTTTATACACAACATTCGAAAAAAGAGGTAAACTCTATTCATAAGGCATCAAGACTCCCTACCTCAGGCACTGTCTAGTGGATCTGTGGTCCTTGTCCTTCTTAAAGATATGATTAAAATTTGGGTAGGAAGAGGGTGGACAATAACGTTATTCACCGGTTTGTGATCTGAAACCATTTATTTTCCTATTGTGTGAACCAAAATCTCGGGAGAGTCTTAACTACACTTAAACCTCAGAAAGCCATGAAATATTAAATGAAGGAGACATTATCATTGCAGACCAAAAGGCATACAATTAGCATTTCCTTAATTAATCACATAGTGGAGTGCAAAGCACATCACCATTAATGGAGTTTTAGAGTCAGGGGAAAATTTCTGAGAATATTGCCACAGATTCTTCCTGTATTCCTTTGCTTTCTGTGTTTAAAAGTCTTCAGATCATTTAAAATAATACTGTCAATCTACAAATTCTATGTTCGTCTTTTCTCATTTAGTGCTGCAAGGATTGTCATTACTTATTCTTGGATGTAGGCAGCATAAGAATAAGCAACTTTTTTCAGAATATGGGAGTAGGTTATAGTATATTATGCAAATTTAGTATATGCCTTTTGAAAGAAAAATTGCTATATCAAAAAAAAAAAATTAATAAAGGTATTTCGAACCCTAGATTGTATTTGTGTCAAGAAAGTATTTTTGTCATATTTTTAAATACAGAAAAATAATTTTCTTTGTGTCTCTTCAACTTCCAAACCCTTCCAGCTATAACAAGTTTCTTTGGTGTATTTGACGTGTTTCCAATGTGTCTTTCACAATGAATGCAGTCTGACCTCAGATCAGTTTACAATAAATCCTCTACACCAATTATTGGTGACCCAGGTATGGCAGCTCGTGACACGGTAGTTTATCTAAATTCTTCTTTTTGACTCAGATGCCACAATAGTCAGAGCTGCTACTAAGCCAGGCACTTAAACCAAATAATATAACCACAAAATACTTTTGCAGCGCGCTGGAAAAATTATTATAAAAAGTAATCATATTATATGTTTCATAAGAGGATTAAAAAAAAAATTAAAGGAAAGTATTAGCTAGATCAGTCAACTCTGTCTGCTGTTTCCATGATTACTGTGTAAATCTGGAGGAGCTGAGAATTTAGTTCGTGTCTCTTAACACATTTTAATCAAATTACAGAATGAAGAAAAATGATCTGCTAGGGAGCTGGAGAAAAGACACAAGGATAGGAGCAATTGTCCTGTTACATCCAACCATTAACAGAAGAGCTGCACTACTCGATCACACCATCTCTGATAGTGGGAATTCGCAGATGTTTAGGGAAGAGTACAAAAGCAAGGCAAATATGAGGTAGTCATCTTACTCCCAGCATCAGGTAATCAGCAGTTCAAGGATTTTCAGAGCTGAAACCTTATTTGGACCATTATATTTAATAGTCCCTGTGACAGACAGAAGGATGTTCTTTCATATACCTTGGTGCTCAGTTAATTTGCTCCAGCTTCTTTATTGCAGTCTCTTCAGGTACCTAACTGACAAACATTTACACCATTACAGAAAGAGTGGAAAGACATAAGGGGGGAGTGTTGGAAATAGAGAAAATGGTAAGTTCAGTCATAGAACATCATCTCAGTACCTGAAAAAAAGCAAGAAAGAAAGACATTAGGATCTGGAGGAAGAATGTGTTTACTGGTACAGTCATGTGCAAAGAACTTTACTCCACATCTGGGGAGTTACTCTCTGCCTTTAGATGTATGCTTAGAAATGCTTGGGCCTGGTAGAATAATTTTAAAAAATAGTTCCGTATCTGTAATATTGAATAAAAATCTGCTGACAAGGGGACAAGCTGCCTGTTTTGACTACTGCTGTATTTTGCACAGCAAAATCCTTTCATGGAAATCCTCTACAGAGATCACAGAAGCTGAGGTGATGCTACATCTGGACCCAACCTGCAAGTCAAAAGTAACCTGTGAGGTTTACTGGACTTAGGGCAATGCCAGTAGCTAATGAGCTGTATGGGAAGGAAGGGAAAAGAAAAGAGGTTTGGGAAACAGCTGGACCATGGCAATAAAGACCCAAGAACACAGTGATTTTTATGACCTCTATTGGCCATATGCTCTATGGTTTTGCCTAATTTTTTTTATTTTCTTTTTAACTGATTCATACTTGTGTTCTCCCTAATATTTGCAGTAAGAAGGCAGTTCTGTCAGTTATTTACAAGCGCAATTTTTTGTGTGTTTGTTTATTTTAACTTTGCTGTCTGGTTATTTCTTTTGGTGGGTCTTTGAACTTGTACTGTGAGAAATAACTGTTTCCTATTTTTTTCTCCATGATATAGATTATTATAGACCTCTCTTCTAATAAACAGATATTAACCTTTCTTTAGATTCAAGAGTCTTATCTCATTACTAAATCTCTCCTCATATAATATTTTTCGCTCTTTTGTATACTAAAACTCTCCAGCTGTCATTTGCTGCTCCCCACACCCCACATTATGCCCTCTTTCAGATGGGGTACCTGGAGTATTCAAAATGTAGGCTCAGAATGAATGTTTACAGTGACATACTGAACTTTGCATTTCACTCTGTATTCCTTTCTCATTAATTGTTAACGCTTTTTTTTTTTTGATTGGTTTTGATTTTGGTTTTAGCAGTACAGAACTTTGACCTAAGGCTTTAAGAGAACTGCCCCAAATAAATTATGTTTCTGAGATGTGACAGTTAATTTAAAGGCTTGTTTAGATTTTCTTCTCAGTCTATTACTCTGCACTCATCAACATGACCTTCACCTGCCAGTTTATCATCAGCTACCAGTCTTGTGAGTCTGTTTTGCAAATCTTCTCAAGTGAGTAAGTTAAGCAGCACAAAACCGTGACCTCTCTGAAGATGGATCACCCAGTTTCCTGCCTTTTAGCCAGTTATAATCCCAGCACTGGCTCTATTGGAACATTTAGTCTAGTGTCTTATGTTCCTGTACCTGGCTGCACTTAAAGCAGACGCAAATATTTATGGTGATTTAAAACAAGGGAGGTACTAGAAGCAGCCTATGCGTAGTAATCTAGAGCAAAGAACAGGCAATTTATCCTTTTCCTAAGATAATTTTTGCTGCTTCCATTGAGCTACTCACTGCTGCAGCCAGAGTGAAATTACACAAGGTGGCTGAGCCAATCCAGCTGCTCAGGACTGCTCAGATGGGACATCTTCTTCCCACATATTTCTGCCCACACTATTGACCACATGGTTCTGTTTCTCTCCTCACATGCCAGTCCTGTCAATTGTCTGGCACCTCAATAAGCCAATTTAAATAGTTAGCCCAATAAAAAGATTGTTTATTCACTTTCCTGTGTCAGGTCAGATTTAAAAAGTTGAATGATGTGAGCACAAAGCCTGTTGACAGCCAGACCTGGCACAAGGAAAGGATCTGGAGTCTGTGGCCAGTGAATGAGACCTCCCCACTTTTAAGGACAGCAAGTCATTAGATTGGATGAAGTAATTTCATGTAAACCCACTCTTAAAATAGGTTTCATTGAGCTGCCAAACTGCCCTACCACATAACCAAAGGAGGAGGTCTCGCTCCCTTCCCCTGTTTCCAAGTCTTCCTTTCACTTTGCTTTCTCTCTTTCATTCTCTTAGTCCTGCTTGTAGTTCAAGTCCTCCCTTGCATCAGTTCTGGAAATCACACTGTCTGACTGATCTTGTCTGATCCCAAGGTAAGCCAACTCACCTCAGCATTCAGCCCAAACCAGAGGGAACAAACTTTTGCTGCTGGGTTGGAATTTCAATGAGTTACATCCGCTTACCAGGAGATCGAATGAGATCCTGGAGACCTTGTAAGATAGGCACTAGAACCGGTGGTGGGTAAGAGATGTAAGAAAGGGAAGGAGAGAGCAGTAGCACACCCGCTCCTTGTTACCTGTAAAAAATTAATTTGAAACTATACCCATAGACTGATATGGCTAAAGCTGTTCTTTAAAGCTGGATTTTAAATCATTGTTATGCTGCAGTGTTTTTGCCAAAGAGATATGTAGAACTTTCAGTGTGAGCTGCTTTGGAAGACTGTAAATGAAACATTTCAATTTATTAACCTTAAGTTTTCTGATCAAGCATCCAAGATTTGCATCCAGATTTATTGTTCAGTAAGCTTACCAAGATGGCAGGTGAAACTCTAGTGTTTATAATTTTCTTTCGTTCTCCTTTAAATACCAGAGTGGACTGTTGATGTCTTACTGACGATTACAAGTTCAGTGTATATGTATTTTATGGAATGTTTTCAAAAAACAAGTCCTTCAAACTGACCTACCTGACTTCCATTCATGACTTCTCCTGGGGTGAAGATACTGTGTAAGAGAACAATTTGGCTGAGCTTAACAGCTCATGGGTGAAAAATAGGATGTTACCAGATATTCACCTTTTAGATTTTTGCATGAAGAAAGCATGATTAGAAGGTAATCATACTCAAGATTTGAGCAGTGAATACTTTTTGTGCCCACGTGGCATGCTGAGAAGTGCCAGGGCCCTGGTCTGGAATGTTGGCCTAATATTCCTGGAAGATCAGAGCTGGAGTTTAAAGAAAACTAAGGACATGTACATACAGATACAGATAGGTTTGAGGCACTTTGGAAGTTTAAGGCCAAGCTCACTGAACTGTTATGTCAACAGTGCCTGCAAAATTAACCTGTCCCCCATGAAATGTTTTGCTACTATTTCTATGCTATTCAGAGACCAGTTTATGTGCTGAGGAATGGAATTTCATGTCCCTTCTATTACTAAGAGAAATATCCACGTATTTTTGTGTTTTTATGTATGTATTTGTATAAACTCAGTAAGCCTTTTTGCCCTCCGTGAAACTTTTGTTTGGGTTCTGCGGATTAACTTAATACAAAGTGAAACAGCATGTATTCACTTTATGGAATACTAAATGTCCTTTAGTCTTGCTTTTAGTAAAGAGCAATGTTCCCCTTTCTTAGGATTCTTTTCTTTATTACTTTGTAAAACTTTATTATATGTCCACTTACTTTCTTCCTGGCTTTGGTTAGCCTAATTGTGAAAGTGCATAGACTGAAAGATTTCTCTTCTCCCTCAGCTGTGGGGAAAATGTCTGCTTACTATGCTGGAATCTTTCCAACAATTTTTTGCATAGCTACATGAATGTAAGAAGCATTTTGATTTACTTACATACAGGTATCTAGTTCCCACACTACGTATCTTTGGTTGAAAATTATTTTGCATTTGCTAGTAAAAGAGGAACAATTTACATGGTATTTTAGTATTTGATTTAATTAAAAATGTGAGATGACTATTCAGAATAAAAACAGCTACACATATCGTTGAGTTCCCATTTATTTTCATAATGAAAAGTGAATATTATTCTGTAGATAAAGCTATTTCATTTTACCACTGCCAATAAAAATAGTTATTTGAATATTAATAATTCTCTTGTAAATCCTTTTTTTATGTCAAATACCCCTTGAAATATACCGAAAATTTTGCTGGTCCTTTAGATATGAGAAAATGCCCTCTTTGTGGTATATATTAAACTGATTCAAAGCAAAATGAAAGAATTCTATGGTCTTAATATGTTTGGGTTTATGTTCAAGATGTCAAAATCAGACTGCTTAAAATATCCCCTGGCATCAGGATAAGAAATCTGAAAGTTGTTTCATTTCAGCTTCCCTATTTTTGTGTTATTTGGATGATTACCCAAACAAGGCTTTTAAGAGGCTCCGGTCTCTCTCTTTGTAGTTACAGCTCAGAGAATTTAGAGGCGTGGGACTGAACTGAAAATATGTGGGGTATTCCCAGAGCTGCCAGTAATAGGTAACCCATGGAATGGGCCTTTGCTTTGCTTTCTTCAGGCTGCTGTGACTATCTTGACTAAGGGACAAAAAGGGAATTTCAGAAAAAGAAAAAGCCTTTTTTTTTTTTCAGATAAGTCCTTACTCTAGGAAACTTGTATTTAATCATCCCCCCCTGGTTAATAAAACAGTTCCTTATTGTGCTGCACCTTTAGGTGGCCACATAAAGAATTTGCCCTATAATATGTGAAAAACAAACAAACAAACAACAAAAGCAACAAAAAAAAAGACAAAAAGAAGTGTTTTGCATCCAATATGTACCTGTTGAAATAACTAAATAGAGGGGTAGTGTGGGTGAGAGCCACACTAGGGACTTCTCCCATCTGCCCCTGAACACTGATCCACCAGCATCAGCCTTTGGGGCGCAATGGGTCCACTTTCCCTTGCTCAGGTCCGCCTTGGAGCATAGGGGAGGATTTAAAAAAAATACAAAAAAAAATTTTAAAAAATCCTTCTGAAGCTTAAAGAGTTTTCCCTTCTGAAGCTTTACTCTGAATCTCTCATTCCCACAGGGTTCCAGCAAACAGGAACTGTGATGTGTGTTCATTTCCTTTCTGGTGAAGCCAGCTTAAAATAATAACACATAAAAGGTCCTGCAACATCGCAGCACCAACTGAGATTTTCATGTTGCTGCCTCACTCTGCTAGGCCACGCTTAAGAGGTTTTCAGAGGTGCTTTTAGTCTGTGGAGGCTTTAATGCAAATAGCTCATTTACTTACAAATCCAGGGAGGGCAGAGGGGCTACAGCCCCATTTTTCCCTTCATCTTCCCATTACTTGTCCAACACCTTGTAAAGAGGTACTGCAAAGGCAGGTTATTATGCACTGAGAACTGGTGTGGCAACTGTTGCTTGCCCTTCATTAATGCTGGTGTTTAGCTGAACGACTTGACCTAAAGTAGCTGGAGCCTGCCGGGAAAAGTTTTCAGCCCTTTTGTTGTGTGTTTTTACAAAGTTCCCCACCAGAGCAAAACCCCTTTCTTTCCCATTTGCTGGCTGATGCCCTGAGGGTGACGAGACTGAAAGTTTAGCAAGTTTTGTGCATAACTTCACATCACAGTAGCAAGTGCGTATTTCTCCCCTCCTTTCTTTTTCCTGCTCCTAAAACGCCTCCTTCAAGTTTGCAGCTGGGCAGGACTCCAAAGGTGCAGCAGCAGCAGCAGCAACAAGCCGGAGTTCAAAGTTAGCAGTAAATTGCACAACTTCCAGCTCATCGCTACGCTCAGTGACTATTAACAAGTTGGAAGGCGCTCAGGGAAAAAATAGGGGAGAAGGGAACACCCTCGAATTGTTTGGGGATCGCTGATGTTATGTTTTTGCCGCTGGAATCATGGCTCCCTTTGGAAGGAATTTATTAAAAACCCGGCATAAAAACAGGTAAAGTGCGTGGGTACGTGGAGGAAAAGGGAGGGCGATACGGGATGGATGTCTTTTATACTTTTTTTTTGTTTGGTTCTGGAGGAAGGATATGTTGCTCTGGACCCATGCCTCTCCCAGGAGCTGTAACTTCGGGGCTCACCTGCGAGTGGGATTCGGGGCGGAGGGAGAGGGTCGGCGGGTGTGGAGGGAAGGGGCGCTTCTCCCCCTCCCTTGCCCCTCTGGACCTGGCTCTCACTTCTTCGATCTGGCTCTTATGACTCCTGGGCAATATTTTCAGTGAGGGGAAGATAACTCTTCCTGACTTTGAACCTGCCCCGTCTAAACTGAGGCGAACATTGGAAATCCCCCGTGTTAACAAGGTGAGACTGGGCCGGGGCTGGGAGGAAACGCTGGCGGCCCCCCGCGTGCGGGTCCTGCCTGCGGCGGCCAGTGCCGACGGCCGGGGGGGACCTGGAGCCCCTCACCCACGCTGGGGAAAAACTCCCCGAGGTTCTCACGGGGGCTGCGGCGGACCGAGCCGCACCGGGCCAGGCCCCTCCGGGCCCCTCCGCTTTCCCCCCGTTTGGCTGGGAGGGAGAGCCGCAGCCTGCAAGCACTTAGGATCGATCCTGTCCCTTACCCCGTCCGTTGGCTGTTAACCTGGCAGGTAGGAGAGCACCGATCTTCCAGCGTGGGCAGAAGGGGATGCTTCTTTTTGGTTAGGCTTTAGATTCAGCTGAACTTGAGTGTTTTGTTTGTTTTTACCTAGAAATATGTTCAGAGTGGCAGCGGTGGTCCCTGGGTTGGCCCCTGCAAAGTTTCTTTGTGGGGACTTTGCCCCTCATGTCATGCATACTTCCACATGCCATGCACACCAGCTGTAAAAAGAGAAAGACTTATGTAATAATTTTAAGTGCTAAGATGGCATTAGTTTTGTTTTTGTTTTGTTTTGTTTTGTTTTGTTTTAAGAGTAAATTTGCTTGGAGTGGAGCAAATTTGCTTGTACACTATGGAATTTACAGTGGCCGAACCCAACTAGCTGAGACTGAACTGAAGCAGATCACTGAAATTTTGGCTCAGTGAGAAACTCAAAAATCACTTGTAATCTCTTCCACACTTTTACTGGTGCTTTCGGCTGAAGTTTGCTTTGTATTTAAGGAAATGCAAGGGAAAATCTTTTTCAGAGGTATTCCCTAAAAAGTCAAGTAAAAATGTCCTGATTTTTTTTCTGGTTTCCCATTTAATATACTGAAAGTTATTCTGGAGGAACTGTATTTGTTGGGATTGTGTGAAAATATTGATTTAGCAAATTCTATGGAAGAGAAATTGGAAACACAGTTACAGTCAAGATTTAAAAAATAGGATGCTATTTTAGAGTTGTTAATGCTGTAGGTTACTGGTTAAGCAATGTGTTTTCTAACATATGTGGAAACAAAAACTTTGATGTACTTCTCATGTGGCCATTTTATGTTCAGAAGATCTGGAAAGATGAGCATGAACTTTTACATGGAGTTACTTTTACAGAGACCTGTAAATTTATTACTGTTAAAATAGAAGCTTTGCTACTGCCATCAGTTACCTGAATAACTGTATTAACAGAGCACAAGTTTCACTCCATTCAATACTGAAACTGTTTCTCTTTTGGATGTTTCATACTAATTGCATCAATCTCACTGTGCTTGCTGATGTGAAATTTTATTCCTCGGGAAAAGCAAGTCATAATCCAAAGCTTTAAATAGCCAATAAAAATTAAAATACCAAAGAAGCCATTACTGTGAACATCTAGCACTTTCATTTCACCCTCTCTCCCTCCTCTCATGACCCCACCTCCACCAAAAAAATAAATTAATACCTTTAATGGCAGAAACATATTGTGACAGTAAGAAGGGGCTGAAAGTCTTGTGACTACAGAAATGGAGATTTGGGGAATGTCAAGAACAAAGCAAACGACAGAATTGTTAAGATGCATAATAATATATTCAAATATTTTACTTTCTGTGTATTTAACATTAGCTTTTGATATTGAATTTTGAGAATTAAATTCTGCTCATAGTTAGTAAAAGGGTCTTGTAGTATGTTTGAAGAACTATGTAATAACTTTTTTTATTATAATTGTATCTTTGTTAATTAATTTGAAACCTTGAAAAGGAGGTCATGTGAGTTTAGAATCCTTGACTGTGTTTAAGAGCAGTAGTTGAGGAGTCAGAACTTGTGGTTCATTACTCTGTTTTAGTTTGCCTACCTGTAAAGTGGAACCAAAAAAGGGCAAACGTACATGTATATATTTAATCAGCTTCTTTGTTTATTAGGTCTAGTGTTTCTCTTTGAGAAACTCAGTTTTGAAACAGAAAAAGTATTGCGTAAAGGTGGAGTACAGGAGGAGCAAGCACTCTCCTTCCCTCTCTTCACATTTTGCTTTTTCACTGGATGTTATTTAATGACCATTAACTACATGCAAATATAACTCTTGAGAGTTATCAGATAAGCAAATGAGGAATAAAATCTATGTTTGCAGGAGGAAGGCATAAAGCTAAGGTAGCTGGAAGAACAGCCAGAAGGAAAATGAAGACATTATAGTCATTCACACAGATAAAAAGAGGATACCTCTATAATTAGTGCTTGTCTTGTAGCATTAATCAGAGGTCCCAGATTAAGGCCCTGTTTTATAGTAAACTCTTCACATCCAGATCACAAAATGTCAGTCTCTACCCCTAAAACCTCAGAGTTTATACAAAGATGCTATTCTAACTGTATCTGTCTGCATGAGGTATTCAAGTGAGAGGTGGGGGATGTTGGCTGAAGTGCCATGAACCTTCAGAGAAAGAAGCTGAGATTAAACCTTTGGAAGACAAACTCTGTACTGAACCGCTTCTAGTAATTGAAAGATCTTCAGCAGGTATTGCTCTTTTGGGCTGCTGAAATCTTGCTCATGCAGAGAGACAGCACGAGACCTGCGTAACCATTGGTTCATTGTAAGCCCTTATTTGATTTCAGAGAAGCAGCCACTAGGAATGCGGCATAAACATAATTTTATTGGCCAGAAAGAGAGTGATATCTCAATCTCTTTTTCAAGAGTTATGAGGAGTTTTTATACTATTCTTTGACCTCCTGTGACAAGCAGAAATAATTGTATTTCCTAGAGCGTGTATGTGCTTGTTAGGGTGTCCCCTGGAGAACAATGCATCCAAAAGGTAGCAAGGCCATGCCCCACCCTGCTACAAATCCAAATGTGCTCAGCAGGGACAAGCTGTACCCTCTAAGGCAATAAAGGAAAGGGACAGTTTCCTGAAAGACTAAGTCTCTGCAACATGAATAAACTCAAGGGGATATATTTTTATTCATATCTCTTAAAGATACTGTTCTCTGGAAGTGTGAGGAATGCTCAGCTGACATCACACTTTGGATGTGTGTTAATATGAGGAAATGTTCAGCCAGAGAAAGAGAAAGGGCACTGAGTTCCTTGCAGATAAGGTCTAGTATTGATCTAACACATTGCACTGCACAGAGACAAAACAGCTCTATATCCAAATATGAACAACAGATACAGAGTGTATATACTTGCAGTTTTTATGTACCGGGGTTCCACATTGTATACAATTTCCTGGTTACCGGGAATCTACACCCCTTTGATTTTCTGTAAGATTAGGACTTCTCTGCTCGTGCTAGATTTGGTCCCTTCTGACAATTGGTCTTCTGGTTCATTTAAATACTTCAAAATTTACTCATCATTTCAAGAATATCTGCATCTGTCATTGTCTTATCTGCCCAGCGATCTCACATTACTGAAGCTGACTTCATTGCTATTTCTCTTCCATTGAGGCCACTTTCTGGGGTTTTTCGCTTAAACCTTACCCAAACTTATCAACTGTTCCATGCAAGTTGTAGCGGGGGAAGTAACAATCTGAAAGGAAGAAGATACAAAGAATCTGTCTTCTTCACATAGTTGTCCTTGGTGCTGTCGGGCTGTCTTGTTAGTCACAAATAATTTGAGAAATATTTTTTTACAGAGTAATTCATGTTGTTTCTAAGTTTACCACAATCATTTATATGCTCTGTTGAAATACAACACATCTGAACGCAGAGCGCTGATTGATGATGAAACAGTTGTGTTACAAATATATTATTATTTAATTGTATTTATGGTTTTTGCTTTTCCTTTTTTTTTTTTTTGACTCCCCTCTATTTACTGTCCACGTCTCAGTGCCACGGCAGTTAGCAGAGTGTTTCTGTATAGGAGGCAAAGATTCACTTTGCCTACTCCTTATGTCTGCTTTCCTTTCATCAGCTCATCCCTGGTTCACAGGTGGAAAGAAAGACCATGTATACACATTAATTTGTACAGATATAGAGAGAGTTCTTCCTGTCCTGACAGTCAGAGGCCCCTCCCCAGTGAGAGAAACATTCAATTATTCTCTCAGTTTTTCATATTACAAGCCCAGGTTAATGAATGAGATTAGAGACTTCATCAGTCTGATACTGACTTTTCATTACCATGTTCCCTCCCTTCCTCCCTCCCTCCAGTAGTTTCTCATCATACCTAGTTAGCACACTGATTTGAGTATTACTCTGAACATCCCTACTGCTCTACGGTTGAGTACACTGCTGTGCATTTAAAGCCTTGCTGAAGCAAAACTGCAAATACTCAGCATTTAGGTTTGGACTGGAAAAGCTCTTGGAGATCAGCTGTTTATCTGAATGAACTGTGTATGACCCATACTGTGAGTCTCATGGGATCATGTGAGTTGTCCAATACTTCTCTTGGATGAGCATACCTGGAGGAAAGTCTATATGAAGCTATAAAGGTCCTTTTGATTCAAGACTACTAGCCATTTGGTATGTATGTTGGAGTGGGCAGATAAGAGCTTATTTAGAAGTAGTGCTGCTATCTGTGTTAAATTTTAGATTGAAAAGATGGTGCTTGTTCAGTAATGGTGGAACATATTCTCTTTATTTTTGCTTTTCTTGGACTGTGAGATGTATTAGTGAACTATCAAAGAAGGGGTTTCCTTTTGGGCCAGAGATCATACATTATAATTTATTTCCTGGTCTGGCCAGTTAGCTTTGTCTCAGGGGTCAAAATGGTTGCATACATTTTCTAATAATCTTTGTACATATTTGTTCACTTCATTTTCAGGAAGAGCTTTTCATCTAACAAAACACTAACCTTATTTCTAAAGAGTTAATTATCTACTCTTCCAGGAGGGCATACATCAATTTCATTCCAAAGGAGTAAATAAACTAAGTAATAGATGTGTGTAATACTACACCATCTAAGGAAATAGCAGTACTCAGGTTAAGTTGAAGTTACTCTAAAACACTAATACGATGTAGAGTCAGGCAGAGAAGATACACTTCAGCCTTTTTTAGTATTGTGGAAGAAAAATCTTGCTAGTCAGTGTTGATTCTCTGTTTTACTGATGAAAAAGTAGCATTTTACGTGCAGAGAAAAGACTCACACATGTTACGAAATGTGTAATGATTTCTGTAGAGTGATGCAAGTTTTCAGAGATGGGGATTTTTTTAAAAGTCAGTGATAATCACAGAGGGGTACCTCCTGATCAGCCTGCAAAGGTACACCCTTACGCTCAGAAAATATTAATTTGTTTGTTTGTTTGTTTTATATGATGAATAATAACAACTTAAAATAATGTTCTTAAACAGTATTATTTGCAAGCATTACCATCACACATGCTGTACAAGCCTTAATTAGTTCATCCAACTTCTATATTTAGTATGTAGATAAATCCTTATTAATGGTGACAGAACTGATGATGCAAGATAAAGGTTTTGTTTAACACCACACATTAAGTGAAGCCTAGAACTAAATGTTGGACATGTTGGTACCCAGTTGTCTGCATAGGTGACTGAGCTGTTATTGTCACTTCTGTTGTTTCTCTTACTTGTTATGATAGTCTCAACATCGTGACTTTCTCTCTTCTTCTGCAGTGTTATCATGCTAGCAGTTACACAATATCACATAAGACACAACAGATAAGAGACAAATGGTTTCAGGATGAGCAGAAAGAGTGATCAGCCAAATGGAATTAGACAGCAAAATAGATGACTAAATTTACTTATGCAACAAAGGCCAGAACCATCCTCTAAGGAATGTAGGCACTTCATATTGGACATTAGGAAAATGTTCTTCACCCAGAGGGTGGTGGAGCACTGGAACAGGCTCCCCGGGGAGGCAGTCACAGCCCCAAGCCTGACAGTGTTCAAGAAGAGACTGAACAATGCCCTCAGACACACCCTTCAAGGGTTGTCAATTTTCCATGGACTTGCAAAATTCTTGCAATAAAAATGAGAATTTTTCATAAATAATTTCTCATACAAATGTGTTAAACACGAGTATAAAATGCAAGAGCTCTGATTAGTGATTTTGGAAGGTGCATTTTTGGGGGAGACTTGCCCAAAAGAAGCATTTTTTAGCATCTTACTGGAACTTGCCTCGAAAAGGCATCAGAACCATCTACTAGTCACTTTTTCCTGTCTCGACCTATCCAGCAATGCATTTAAGGTCCACATGTTGTAATAGTGATAGCGATACCGATTTGTCTGTGACCTCAGACAACTGATAAGCATACTTAGTTTTCCTTAGCTATAATATGGGTGATAATATAACATGCCTCAGGAAAATAAATAGGGCATGACTAGACAGTGTAAAATCTACAGAAGTGCAGAGTGCGATAGCCAGTTAGTGGGAGAGGTATGAATAAAATCTGGGAGTTGCTTGTTTCTAATTCTTGTACAGTCCACTAGAGCTGGCTGCCACACAGAGAAATGAGAATATACTGCGGTTTGTTTAGGTTTGATCTAACATGATTCACTGAGGAATTTTCAACGTCTGAAACATTTCATAATGTTAAAAATGGCTTCTGAGGAGGGTTGTAGTCAGAGAAAGAAAGTAAGTTAAAAAATATCATGTGTGTCTTAACAGATTTTTTAGGTGTTTTTGTGTGGTAAACCTAAGGGAAGAAAGTTAACTTTTGAAACCAGAAACCAGAAAGGAAGGTTTGAAGGTTTTCACTGATAATGATAATAAAGTTGTTATGTAACTGTATTTTTAATGCTATGATACCTAAGTCCTGATATCATGTGGAAAGGAATAAAAAACACTAAATGTGAAAGAAAATTTTCCAGTGCAAGTTTGGCACACATCTCAAATACACTTTATTTAAATACATGTTCATCTTTCACTGACTTTTTCCTATTTCACTCTCTCACCTGTCTACCTGAGTACATGTTTGCATCTGCCAATTTGAACCATTTCATTTGTAGTCTGGATGGTTGCTAGACATACATTTTTGAGCATTAGCATTAGAAGAAGCCAGGCTTCTGATTTGTTTCTCATGTTGTAATCTTGGAGGTGATGTAAACCTCTGTTTTCCTGGGTTGGGACTGTGTTTGGTTGCTTTTTTTTTTGTTTGTTTGTTCCCCCCCCCCCCCTTTATTTATTAGTCAGCTACAGTGTAATGATAAGAGGACAATATCTTATTACAGAGGTAAGTATTTGCTGTGAATGAAATTAATAAATATGTTTTTATTTTGAGGGTCAAAACTGTCAATGTGATTTTCTTTTTTCATTCGCCACCCCTGTTTGCATTCATTGATATAAAGAATTTTGAGTTGTGAAATTCCCATCATAACGGCAAATAAAATCAGCCACCTTGAAAAACATAAGATATTTATTTTCTTCTCCTTTTAATAATACAAAACTAACAAAGCTTAAATATATAAAAACATAACACTCTCTTATTAGGGGACAAAATCAGGTTTATAAAAATGTAATAATCTATTAGGCCAAGTTTTGTTTTGGTCAGGTATAAATAAGTTTACTTTAACTTGTAAAGATGCATGACCTCAGTGGAATAAGGTAGTTGAGGGAAGACTACTAATTTTTAAGAGAGTCTGCTCTTGGATCTTGAACCTATAATTTGCTCTGTGTTAATAGATTCCTTCATCCATGTGGAACACCTTAGTTTGCTTTCCCCAACCTTTTCTGTATTCAAAAGGGTTATTTCTACAGAACACAGTTTCCATTGTGAAAGCACTCTTAAACCACAATATTTCTCAGAGCATCAGTTGGGGCACTGTTTTGATGACATAAAGTATGTCTCATTTGTCATAGGAAGTTATCAGATTCTGCTCACTAATCAAAGAGTGGCTTAGTGATATTTATAAATCCAGGATGATACTCTGACTTTCAGGTGCTTTTGTTTCTGTTGGCTTCATAATTGGTGAATTGGCATTCTGAACTGTTGTTTCACTTCGATGTTACCTGTTGACAGACTTCCTCTGCACTGATTGCTAAGGCACTTACTATACTTGTTTAACTTGATTATTGCCTATATCTCTCAGGGCTACTTTGTTGTTAGCATCGTTTTACCGAAAAGCTCTGTACAAAACCAGTTTTCTAACAGGAGTTTAGGATTGGTATTGACTTTACTGCATTTTCCCAGACTTTTGGTAGTTTAAGGTCTAGGCGGGCACCTAATCATCTTTGCTTACCCATGAAGGCCACTACAGGTATCAGACAAAGATCTAAGCTGTTTGGAACTGCAGTTGTGGACGGTCACACTTCTTACTTTTACTGACACGCAGACTCTTCATAAGATTGAGGTACGCAGTAAAACACAAAAGTCAAGCTTCATTTTACTCAACTTGAGCTATTGAAAATGTAGGTATCTAGTCATCTCAGTACTCTTTGTAGTTAATGGGTACATCTAAACACTTCCAGAGGGCAATTCATTCAGCCTTAGACAGGTTTTCAGTATGGGATTAGTCACCCTTTTGGAGGTGCCTATCTTATGCCACTGATTACAGAGTAAGGTCAGAAAATTATCTTTGACAACACATCTACATTTTAAATAGCTTAAGGTAGATTACATGAGCTCCACCCCGATCACTTTCAAAGGGAAGGTCTTCATGGAGCATGCTCAGACTTTGTAGACCATCTAATTAACCATCTTTTGTACCATTCATTTTATAAATTAAAAAGGGCATAGTGAATGTAGAGGTGAATTACAGGTGGATAATATATGATTAAGGTAGAACCATCCTAATGGCGTGGATGTCTTCCCTGCCCCTGCCACAAAATTCCTACGTGATGTTGGGCAAGTCACATAAACCACAGTTTACAAAAGTAGTTACTCAGTGCATGCTCCTCATTTGCTAATACAGTGTCCTGTAACCTGTTTTGCACAAGGGTTGAGCAAAGGAAGTTTATGGATACCCTGCTTTGGACATCTCTATAGATATGAATTCAGTTAGCCAGGATTAGAACTTGAACAAGAGGATAGCTTTGACATAAATCTTTTTGAACTTTGGTTTGTAAAAGGAAGTTCTTTTCCCTCAGCTTGTGAAGAGATTCCATATCTGGTGATAAAAGACATATGGCAAAAGATTAAATTAAAAAAATGTGTCTTCTGTAAAGGGTAGTACTATACATGAGAGAAAATGGACACATGTTGAACAAATGTAAATAATAAGGGCTGGATTTATGAAGGAGACTTTGGTACCTAGATGTCATGGTAGTCACCCAAGACAAGCTTTAAGAACTTCTGATGTTCGCAAAATTATGATTAAATCCTGAGGTAATAACATTTTGATTGGCAGCGCTCACCAGCTACCTATACTCCCATCGTGTCTCACAGTGGTCTTGAAAACCCCGCAGTTATGTGCCTCCCTCACACTTTATCAAAATTAAGAAAAAGGCAGTCTTTCGGCTTTTTCAACCATAAGATCCCATCTAATAGCCCTGTTCAGAGCATGTGCAACAACAGAGAAAGTGTAGCCAGACATCCTGATGGCCAAAACACCCGTGAGATGCCCACACTGACATCCTCAACATGGACAGGACAGTTCTGTCAAGTTACTTTAAACTGAAAAACAATATTTATTGTTGAAGCTGTTCCATTTTTATACAGTAACCCAGAGAAAGACAAGGATTGTGTTGGAAGGCTTCAGTGGGAAAAGGGGATCAGGCTTTTGGTTACTGTTCTAATTCATATTGTATTTTTTTATGCAGTGAACATCTGAATCTAGTCTAACAGTACCTAAGACCTGCCCTTTTGTTCATATTTCTGACTACTATAGGTCAGTTCCTGCTGAACTTGCTGGTGTCAGCAAACCCCATTTTTAGGAGTTGAACTCTTCCATAGCACTTTTTTTGTGGAAGTTTAGGTGTCCAAGAGGGGATTATGAATTTCAGCAGTGGGGAAGACACCTTAAAGTTGCAACAGTCAGTGTCTGCAATGCTTAAGTATCTTTTGTGGCTCTAGCAAAGCTGAATATTGTCTCTTGAATGCATTCAAGCGAGGCAGGGGTCCGATGTAATGGAAAGAATTCATCTTGCTATGGATATGCTTAATCCAATTCATTTTTGTTGAACTAAGTAGCATGGAAAACATTAACACCAATGTTTGGAATTTTTGAGTACTTCACTGCAACTTAAGCATATTTTTTAATGCTAAAGCATTTGTGCATGGTAGGCATATATTAAGTATATAAATGCAGATATGACAGTTTGTGTTGTATGTGATCATGTAATGAATATGTATAGCACATGAGATATACTTTCACATATCTTATTATAGATCTACCCTGTATCATCTACATCCAACATACAATAAAACATATTACAACCCCCAAATCATTGTATATATAAACAATATGTGCCAAAATAGCCACTTCTGTAGATTGCATGCATATTCATCTACATATTACAAAACTGGGTGTGTACAAGGGTTCTTTAAAAGTCAGAAGTGACAAACAGAATATGAATATGCCATAGAAGAATGATAAATATGTATATTTCTCCAAACATCACAGAGTTGTTCGCATGGCAGAAGGAAGAATGCCTTCATTCAGCTGTCACCACAGTATCCATTGAGCTTATGAAGTTCCCTGTTAGAAGTAAACTGCCTTTTTATCCTCCCTGAGCTATGAAGTCATCTGAATTGCTCATATGTTGAAAGGATCCCCACCTGCAAAGACATTTGGATGTGTGAAATAAAAAAAAACATTGGATTAATTTTGATTGTTGAGTCAGTCTGACTTTCTGTGAATTGAAGACAACAAGTAGTTTGCAGTGTCTTTCTGGTGTCACAGCCCTCTTGGCATAATTGCTATCCTACCATAGATGTGTCTCACAAAACTAACCCCATCATTTCTTGGGCCTACCTTGGTCTTTGGCCACAGACACCTCTTTGAAGCCTTGTTTGGCTTCAACTGTGCCCAATGCAGGTTTTTGGACCACACCTGCTCTCACTGTTCATCACAAATCCTCTATCAGGGGTTACCATCTTTTCAGCTGCATCAAATTTGTGAATGATTTCTTCCTAAATTGTTCAATCACATTCAGGTGGGTTATCTTAGATGGCTTAACAAGGCCTTTATCTTTATGGTCTAATTCATCATGACTCATATGGTTTGGAGGTCAGACAAGTAGCTCAGCTCCAGTGGGAGGGTTGTGATGGGCAATTGAGAAGGCTATGAGCCTCTTCAGGTGGCCCCAGCTGGAAACTCATTATCTGTACTCATTATCCCTGTTCTAGAACAGTTTTGGGGCTTAAATCATGATCATTCGAATATTTTAGGATTTACATGGCTTTTTATCTGAATCAGGGAACATCTTTACTCTGCAGTCAGTTTCCTTTATCTTCTCACACCTGAAAGTATTGTGTGTGTGCGCTACGGAACACCATTCTCTGTTTCTCTTTCTTGCCTACTCTTTCTTTTTTACATCAGTCCAGTGGATTTCCCATCACTCTTGATCTTTGTGATCCAGCATTAATCTTGCTTCCAGACAACAATTCCTTCCTTCTTACCTTTCCTACCTCTATTGCTCAGCTGGCTAGAACTAGTTTTGCAAGCTCCTGTGCCTTCTTTAGCATATCCATGGCTAGGGCAGAGCACAGCTGGTTAACAATTTATTTCATTTGTTCAGTAGCTTCTTCAGAGAGGATGTGATATTTCAGAAGCCAAATCAGCCTGTGTCTGACTAACTATGTATTGAAGCATTCATTGATAAGCAAATTTAGAAAATTACTTGAAAGCACAAGCTGCATAAATCTCTCAGATTGTCAATTCACAGTGAAATGCTTCAGATTTCTTTTTTTGAAAATTTATGTCCACTCTGCTTGTTAGCATAATTATGTATCTTGTACTTAATTTAGCTCTTCAGGGTGAAGATTTTTATAAGGGTCCACTTCAACATCTCCTTTTCCTTTCAGCTCTTCAGATACTGTAAGTAATAGAACACATTCGTCATTGAATTATCTTTTAGAAAGCTTGAGGGAGAAATTAGAAAAAAAAATTGATTGTAAATTAGGTCTTGATAGAACCCCTTTTGAGATGACATCTTCAATATAATTTAATGAAAGCAAATGAAACTGGAAAGATCATACAGTATCATTTCAAATTGGGATGGTTCACTCTCTGCAAAATTTCTTGCAGAAAATACAGAAGAAAATTAAACCAAATCCTGCCTTTCTTACTCCTGGCAAACAGTAAAAAGATACTCAGAGCAGGTTTTATGATATAAAAAGCCAATATTTTGAAAAATCACTGGATGTCAATACATTAAGAAAGAGTTAAGTTTGGTGAGGTGGCTGAACATATCTAAAGGCTTGTTGTTGCACAAAGGGCAGTCCCAACTCCCCTTTTCAGGCTCCTGGTCACTCTGCTGTTTCCTTTGCACTGGTAATATTCACCTGACACCATGGAACCCAATGCAAGGAGCACTACTCAAAAAACAAACAAACAAAAACAAATAATAACAACAACAATAACAACAAAGTGTCTTTATTTTTTCTGCCAGTTTATCCAGGTGGAAATTCTTTGATTGGACTAGCAGAGCTGGCACGTGCAAGGAGATAAGAATGTCAGGGAGACATCAGATTGCCTAAATTACTTCTAGATAATTTAAGTCATACAATTGCTATTCTATAAGATTAGATACAGTGATAAAATATTATTTAGGGCAATAACTTTCCTAGGATAGTTATTTTGTAAATAATTTTGTATATTTTGGGGATGGGTCTGAAGAGTGTTGGGGTTTTTTAAAAAAAGAAGTTAAAAATAGTGATTCCTACAATATTCCTTTTCAGAATCAAGAAGTAGAGTGTTCAAACTCTGAAACTCGTCACAGGCTCCTGCTACAGCAGCTACAGAAATAGTTAGAGTAGGTAGCCATCAGAAAAAGACTATAAGAAAACGCAGAGATGCTTTGCTGAGCCTGACCTCAGCTTGAGGACTGGTGAAAAGAAACCTGGTCCATCTGGACTTTCTTTCTTTCCTTTGTGAATGAGGTTAGCATCTGCCTCACATGGTGCCAGCAGGAGTAGAGAAGTACACTGAGCTGTTTGAGCCATGCACTGTGTATAAGTGTTCATAAGAAGGTAACCATCCCAGCCTCCTTTTAGCCCAGGGAGTACTGGAAAGCTGGCAGAAAATCTTATTATTTCCTTGTCTTTATCTTACTCTTTTATTCAGCTTACCTTATTGTCACTGGTCTCCCTATAGTGTGCTTTGTTCATGTTTTGGTAGTCCAGACCCAGCCTCAGAATGCTTTCTGTTTATTTCTTCACTGAACAAGATGTCAACAAACCCAAGGGAGGGCAATAGTATATGTTTGCCTTTCAACAGAAGCTAAACTGAACTGCATGGAATGACAACAACCACAAAAATCCTGCTTTTAACCCTTGGAATTCCCCATGCTTCTTTGATGTCAAAAGCTTGTAAACAACTAGGCTGCTTCTAAAAGGCAGTAATAAAAGTTGTAATGGGAGAAATAGGTTAAAAAAAAATCTGTTAGCTGTAATAACAGCTCTGACTTCACCATTTACAAGCATGTGTTCTAAATGAGGTATAAATTTTTCTACTTCTTATGTATTATTTAAAGTGATGGAATTTTAGACACATTCTGTACATTATTAATAGGAGCCCCATGAAGCTTGTACAGTTTAATCAACTTAGACACTGAAACAAAATAGAGAATTATATTTCTGCAACATAGCAAAATTCTTTTGGTAGATGAAAAATAGCAGTGACATCTTCATTTAGCAACCAGTGCGAACTACCCACTGCACAAAACCAAGATGTAGCATTTGTAATGTTGATATTAGTGATTTTTGAATCTTGCTTAGTAACACTGAAGAATTTGAAAATGCCCATCTTTGCATTGTTTCCATCAGGGTCTAAAGAATTATTACCACTGAATATGCCAGTGTTTGTTTTGGCTCTGGAGTTTTTCCTGGATCTTCCATTCTTGTGTCACAGCTGCTTCTGTGGTAGTAGTTGCAATACACACATCAAAGCATGTTTTCCTAGTAAAGCAAATTGTTAATGTTATTGTTGCTCATCTTGGAAAATATTTTGGTGGACAGCTAGCTTTCCTCTGTTCTCAAACCTCCACGGTATCAGGTCACCAAAAATACAGACCTGAAACAGTGAACTTGTTACCTGTCATGGCATTTTGTGTATACAACATAATTGCTGATATTACTTATCACAATTCCAAACATTTTTTTGACTAATATCCACTTATCAACCTTTTGACTTTGAATATACAGTGGAGAAATGATGATTTGTCTGACAGGAAGGCAGATTTAAAGTGTAGATGTAGTTTATAGTGAATGTATACCCTTAGGGGGAGAGAAGTTATTTCAGAGGTAAGACAGGAGAAAAGGGCAGGGGCAGATGCAAACTTCATCTGAATGGAGACTGCAGCCTTTGCATTTGCTTGGAGGTTAAGTGGTTGGGAGCATAAACATGGTGCAGGGCAGACGTAATAATTGAAGGATAGGACTTGGTAACCTTTTGGTCACCTCTGCTGAAAATCTACCCTAGAACTTTGCCAATGAGATTTTGCAAAACAGTATCTGCCACTGGAGCAATGACAGAGAGTTATATCATTATTAAATGAAGGGGTGGCGGGAGGATGTTCAGGATAATCAGCCATAACTATCACTCTTATCTACTGAGCAAAATGTATAATTCCTTGTACAATGTCTTTCATTTCTTTCTAGTAGTGCAACATTCTGAGTTAGTGCAATTTCTTGGCTTATTTTCTACCAAGTATAAACTCTGCTGTCCATCTACTAATCAGATGATGGAATTATTACTGTCAGTCCCCCTTGGTTCTTCTTGTTGTATAATTTTATTTCTTTTATATCTGTTTTAAGTAGTGCCGTTTGTTGGTTTGTGTTTTTTGTTTTTTTCTTAAATATTGGGTCCTGTTCAGGCACCTGTGTGCAAGCAGTACCATTATTAGAATGAAACACACAATTTCCCACGGGATTTTTACTGAAGTCTGACATTTTAAGTCAGCAAAAACCTGGTGTGAATGACTTATTTACCATAAAATAATTATCATAAAGATTTTTTTTTTCTAAAACTGACATACTTTTAATGTTATTTATTCTACGACAGAATAGCACTATGGCATTCCAATTAAAAATATTTTACTGAAATATGTCATAGAGCACTAATAAAGTGTAAAATGGTTGGATGTACAAAAATTTTCACCATAGGTCATTGTTGAGTTATAATATATGCAATATTGTACAGTAGCTAACTGAGGTGGTGGTATTCCTCTGCAGAAGGGATTAAGAAACTAGTTATAATTTTAAGTGCACAAATGATAATTGATATAGGACATAATTGTCAACAGCTGCTGCTAATTAAAATGTTTCATAAAGGCTTCCTGACAGTATGGGAGTCTTGCTGAGTTAAAAATGTATTCATTTAGAAAGGAATTACAGCAAGAACACAAACTTAGACTAGGGGAAATGTGTTGTACATAGCTAGTTAACATAGCCTTAGTTTAAATTGTTTAATTTTTTCAAATATCTGAAATATTTCAATTAGAACTACTGAACCACTGTGTATATGTGTATGTTTGAAAAATGTCACATCAACATTTAGATGCCTAATTTTTTTTTTTTTTTTTATTTTTAATGAGTGCCTAAGTACATTTCTTTAAAGGAGGAAGCTTTATTATAGAGTAACATTAAATGGATGCAGAACCAGATGGCTGAGAGAAATTTAAGTTATTTGTTTTGAAATAATTGTTTTGTTTTCACAAGTTCTATGGTGTTCTTTAGAAATCTTACTGCAGTATTAGGATTACTCTGCTTACCTGTGTCGAGGGGTTTTATTCCTATTAAAGTACGAATCTTCCCTTGCCATGATACTTTTTAGCTAGACATTACCCTGACTTTCATGTGATGCAGAATGGAAGAAGGACCAAGTTTCTGACACCTCATGTATGGAATTTCTATCTCCTGTATGATATGAACATTAACTGTGATTCCATTAATACTGTTTTTTAGGCATAGGTGAAGGGGAATGGGAATGCAGTTAGTTAGTAGGCTGTCTTGAACCCTAAGGCTTTGGAGTAATTCCAGCTTCAGTGGGTGGTGAGAGAGAAGATACTTCCTCATTGCTGCCCTTAGGAAACTCAGAGCATGTAATCTGCTTAGGCAGGAGGCATACTGAGTAAGAGATTTGGCCTTTATTGCTTTTTGAATAACTTTACAGAAGGTGACAGAACATTGAGAAAAAAGATGGATTAAATGTGGATAGTTTGAATAAACTTGGTGTGAACTTTTAATACGATCCATTTGTGCCTGAAAGGTTGAAATACTTCTGACCTCAGCTTTCATATGGGCTGTGTATTCTTTATAGCTTTAATGTTTAAACTCACTGTCAAAAATCCATTTGGATCACATTAAGTTAGTTTTTTCCAAACAAGGGCTGCAACACATGGCACCAATAGCTTTACGTTTTTCCAAATTTCACAGATAAAAATCCCACAGAGCCAGAATATGTTTTGATCTTTTCTTTTGAGAATATTCTTCCACTCTCATATATGCTTTATATATATATATATATATGTATATGTATATATGGTAACATGCTAAGATTTTTAAAAATAAGTAATAAAAGCAATATATATATATTATCATTTCTAAATGGAATGTGCTGACTGATAAATTAATCAGCCCTTATATACCCTGACATGCAAATATCACTGGTATCAGAAGTTCTCAAATGACATAGACCATGCGTCCTATGCTACAAATGCAGATTGTTTGTATCAAGCACATATACCTGTAATTTTGTCCTTTCCTTGTTTCCAGCAAGTAAATATAATTAAAAGCCATCAGATTTATTTTATAAGTAGTTATGTCTCGGATCTGAGACACAGAGACACAGAGGTTATTATCTCTGTGCTTAAACAAGGCATGTGCTGTCTGGGCCTTTGCACATGAAATAAAAAAAAACCAAAAAAACATTTATGGGTGCAGAACAAAGAGAAAACCATAACACAAATACACACTTCCCAAAATCCAAGTGTGCAGATTAGCATGCCCCAGCAATGTGCTTAAAGACCATCCCCCTTGAAAACTGGTACCAGATTATTAAATGCTTTTGTGGCACACGTCTCTTGTTTTCCTAGGATTTTTTATGCCATTATGTCACACCATTTTCAGACGAAAGTGGCTCAGCAACTGAGTGGGCATGGCTGGGGGACTATGCAGCTTGGTAGGAAGCAGATGAAGGTCTCAGTGAGGAGCTGTGAGTGAGCAGCCTGGGAAAGGGCCAGCCTGCTGGGAGCTGCAGGCAGCACAGACCCTGCCAGCTTCTGCATGAGAGTTTCATCTTTCTTAGTGGACTCCAGGAAAGCACTGAGATGGCAGACACTGAAGCTCTAGGCAAGGCCTTCACTGCAAGGGTACAGTAGACAGCAGGAGGGTTGTCTCTTAAAGTTTTTTTTTTGTTTTTTTTTTCTTCTCTGTTTTCTCGCTTTTGGTTTCTCTACTGAAGAAGTGAATTGTTCTGGGTGGTATCTTGACATAATGTCAGGGTTTGTTTCTTAGAAGTTTAGAGGCAGTTTGACCTTCCTCTGGGGAGGTCATGGCAACAGCATCTACCTGAGAGCTGCGGTCAACTGAGGACCCCGCCATGGCAGTCGGTAAATCATAAACCACAATTATCATCTGATGTGCTGCAGATTAGACTATATGTTCAAATGTGCTATTGAAAGGGTTTATGCTGTCGATAGGAGGCTGTTTGTAAGTTACTGTTCTGTTTCCTTTCTTTTGCATTGCAAATTATAGCTGTGATGGGTGGCTTCCTGGGTCCTATGTATGCTGAAATGTATTTATGCAAGCACAGCATCAAAACAAACAAACAAATACCAGGTGAAGAGAATAAAATATCTCAAAAGTAGAAAATTTTATTCATTTTCTACATTAAAATTGAATAAATTAGTTATATCATCTGCTAGCACAAAACTAGAAGCACTCCTTCTGACACAAAACATAATTAATTACAGACTATGTGCCATTTGCAAATGGAATGATGAAAGAAAAAAAGGTGATGTTACACTAAGAAGTACAAGAATATTCCAGCCCACGAACACTTGTACTTTCTAACAGATACAGCTATATAACAACTCATTAACAGCGATTTACTTAATATATAAGTAAAATCTCTTCCACCTCTGAAAACTAAGATTATAAAATATGATTTCCCCAATAAATTGGTGAAAAAATGACTAAGCTATTTCACACAAATGGCTTTCCAGCATAAAATCTTTATGTCAAACTTGTAAGCTATTAAGTTGTATGCATTTCCAAACAAAGGGTTGATATATTGCTTTGTGTGCCATTTATTTTCACCTGCAGATTTTTTACTCTGTATAAGTTATTTCAGTCACTGGGAGGAGATGATTAATACAATTTTTGATCATGATCACAATCTAAAGTTTTTAATCCCTTTCTGAACACAGAAACATTAATAGTTGTGTTGACTTCATACTGGTTCCATTGGTCATGATGATTTAAAATAAATGAAGCGTTACACAATAGTGCTAGTAAGGGTTGACAAAAATGTCTTCGTTATGAAACTTCTAGCTGTTATCTAGGTATTTTTCAGTTACTGAGTGTGATTAGTTCCTTGGGGAGAGTACATCAAGAAATATGGGAATGTTGAGAAAGGAATTCCATTTTATTTTTCTGTGAAAGTCTACAAAGATTTTATTACACTTAAGGGAGATGAGAGTTTTACCTGTGTTTTTTTCTCAACAGAGACAGAATATTCTTTGAAAGTCAATGATATTTCAGAAACACTATATTAATCTGCTAATAATTTAATATCTAAGCAATCTAGTCCCAACAGAATATTTGCTGAAATTAGTAAGGAAAATGTAACATCTTGTAGATGCATAAATGAAATTCTAAAAAAGTAGGAGGATCTTTTTATTTGATTGAAGTGATTGGTTATAACATTATATTTTGCATACTTAGGAAGAATTTTAAAATTTTCAGGAAGACAAAGAATTATGTGTTTGGTATTTATATTTTTGTACCTGACATCCAATAAAGCTAGTGGATATCAGAAGTGCTGCTTCCAGCATTTAAGCTATCTCACATTCTGACTTTGTGAAACATAAGTACTTGTTTTTGTTTTGTCTATGCATTGCTGGAATGTATTACCTTTCTTCCCTTAGGCCTGCATAGTAAATTAATGAAGTCTATATCTGACATGCAACAATCAGCTTGTGCTGGCACAATCAAGACTTTGTGTGAGGTCTATAAAGTGATTAAAATGTTTTTTTGGGTCATGATGAAGAGAAGCAAAGAGTAGAAGGCATAAAAACTAGCGATAAAAACAAACAGACAGAAGTGATTGAAAATGTACTTTTGACCATTCTTAAGCTTAAATTCTAATCTGTTCCTGAGCAACAAGCAACTGCACAAAAAAGGTAGACCTGCATGTTTTCGTTATCATCAAGGCTTTAAAACCATAGATGGATAAATAGAATATTGCAGTGATCAGTTCAAAGAAACAGAATTCAAGCCAGAACTGAAAGCTTTAAAGCCTGTTTGCAGCAAAAGCAATAAAGTTTTGAAAAAGTGAAGGAGTTGTCTAGCTAGTTTTTAATAAGTTGTTACTGAAATTATTTTTCAAGAAAGTCCAACATTCAAACTGAATAAACACCTTAGGTATTGGAGACTCATTAATTGATATGTTATTGAAAATGACAGGTCTTCTGCTTTCTTTACAAAACTGCAAGATGTCAAGGCCAAGGAATCAGTAAATAGAAGTTTGCCTCTTCAATAAAATGGCCACTTAAAAGCAGATCTTGTTGCCGAATATTGTTATTTTTAGTATTAAATTGCAAGAAAAAAAATCACTGTCAATGACCAACATTTATTTAAGATGAGAAATTACAAATTCAATTAGATCTTCCTTAGTATTGAAATGACTTTATGGATTTCCTTATGAATGATAGTAATAAACTGAATGGCAAATGTAATAATGAGCATCTAATCTAAGGTATGAAGTCAAAATACATAGGTCCCCTGTTTAGTTATCTTTATTAAATCTACTACTGTCTGAACCATTTCTGTTACATATCCACCAGACAATAAACCAGAGTCTGATTAGATTACACTTACCTGTATTTAGCTACCTGGAAATGAGCTATTTAGTTGAAGGTGACACATAGGTCTCTTCTAGTTAATGAAAGAAAGAAATAGCTTCATTTGAAGATTCATCCCAATGAACATAGATAGAGCAGGTTGTGATGACTTTCTCCTTGGAGGTCTACTCTCCTCTCATGACAAGGAGGAACTTTGATGGTGAATTTATACTAAAATATTAACTTCCAGGTGCCTAAGGGGGACAAATTCCACTTCATATATACAGAATCTGCTCTCCACTTTCTTTGAGGAAAGCACAGCTTAATGAAACATGATTCCTTTTACCATCGTCTTACATCCTGAAAGCAAGTCTTTAATAATTGTTATGTTGTGACGGACACGCTGAAGTTTCATTTTTGTCTGGTACTGAATTAACTCTGATTTAGAATTAGAGGATAAATTTTACCTAAAAGGTCCATGGTGGGCCTCATCAGTTTACCATTTTATAGTGGTAGATAATAAAGAACCCTTTTGATTTTTTACATGACATTAGGATTCCATGGCACTGTAAGATTATAAATGACTCATTCGTTCTTTTTGATTAAAAAAAAAAAAGGATCAAAAATTCAGTGAGGTTACTGAATAAAAATAAAGATAATGTATGTTGTGACAAACGCATGGAAAAAGCTTAGCTCACATAATCTGTTACATGTTAAAAGCAGTGACTAGGAGACAATATGGCAATCAACAAAAAAAAAAAACAAGAAAAAGAAAACAACAGGAAGAGTTTCAATGTGAAAACAAATTACGTAAGACTCTCAGAAGAATGCTAAAAGACTGAGATAACTTATTCTCTGAAATGTAATTATTGGTTACAAAAACAACAGCAAAGACGTGCTCTGAGTTTACTTCCTCACAGTCCTACACTAGTATTTCTTATGTTTTTATGCCTAGTTAATTTTTGCTTTTCTGTCCTTTTATAAGTTGAAATTCAATGACTGATAATATACTTTTATTTCTACGTCAATTATTTATGTATCAATAGTGGACATTGTTTGAGATATTACATTTTTCATAATTAATTTAGCGTAATTTTATGCTTAACACATAATGTAACTGTAGTTTACGTGTTGGTTTTTTTTCTTTTTCTGTCTGTAGTGTAAAACAAACACTGAGTTATTTGACAGTCACAGCTGACTTACCTTTTGATTGTCTATTTATGTAAGTTCCATTTAACTATCAATCTGTCAACAGACAAAAATATTTCTATAGCATCCTGTATTCTGTAAAAGTAAAAAACCTTGCAGATACTGACTTAAGGGTAATACCATTTAATATGGTACTGTCTTTCACTCCCCCCCCCCATTTAAACTTTAATATTCTGTTTCTTTGTGCCATTTTGCCATTTTCTGTGTGTGACAAAGCTGTCCTATTTTGGGAAGTAGTCTGTGAAAATATTATTAATCTTTTCAACACCAGTTTTAAAAATGTAAAATGCTGGCCTGTAAGAGGGAACTATTGAAGCAGCAAAATGATGTCATTACTCAGACTAATCTACCAAAACACAAATTTTAAAGAGGAATGTTCCAAGACCTGGAGCAATGCAGTTAGAAAGAGCTCTCCTGTGCGATGATACTCATAAACTCCTTCTTGAAGGTTTTATAGTATTCATTTGCAGACTCCCGTCTTTTAAGGATGATTGCCTCCTGGTCAGAGTGGCACCTAGAGCTGAGTCAATTATAGTTCAATTTATTGGCCTGCTGTTTGTGTCTTGTGGTGTGTAGTAATTAAAAAAAAAAAAAAAAGAAAAAAACCAACAAGTTGGATCACTTTAACAATCATAGAGTCCATAGTTAAGTAAAACTCCATTTCTACTACATCTTAAAAGGCTAGAAAAGTACTACAAATAAGTAGTCCCAGATAGAAACAAATGTGGTATTGAGCCATCAGAATGTTGTCCAAATTGTCATTTTCAAGCTTTCTCTGTCAGACTGGGTTAAATTTCATTCATTCAAATGAACTGGAAGTGATACTAGAAAATCCAAAGAAATGCATTTTTCCCCAGGGAGTTCATTTTTTTTTATCCTTTTAGGCAAGAGGCCAAATCACCAGGTCTGGGCAAGTAGCAAATTATACATGTGAAGGCCAGAGAACAGGAATATCCTGGACAGGTTCCACAAGGCCACCCTGGCAATATAGGCCTATGACCATCTAGGGCTACTCAGATGGGGACAAACTTAAGACTTAACTGTAAAATGAACTTCTCTATTGGGTCAGCTGAATCACTCTGTAGGTTCCACAGGTTATGTTGATTAGATGGCTATAGTAGCCATAATGGAATCTTAGACATTTGAAGTTACTGCAATGCATAAAGAGGTACCAACTGCTAATGTCAGGTTAATACCACATGCATGGGAATTCATAAATAATCTTTTTAAAAATTAAAACTGTTTACATTTTTTGAATTTCTGTATCATTACAAAGGTTATAAAATACAGACCATTATATATATTCTATCATAGTTGGTATTCTCTCACAGCTCACTGGAATTCAAGCTATTCAGTACTTCAGGAAAAGCAACAAATTTCTTGAGACTTTTAAGTGAAAAATCACAGTGGAAAACAATGGTGTTTATGCTTGTGTGGGTGCAAGTGTGGCAAAAGAGCTATAGATTTATCCTATCATCAAGTTCTTTTAACTTAGACAGTGTTCAATCATCTTTTCTCAGTCCTTCTATGTTCAGTGCATATTTGGAAGTATGATTCCTGCCTTGCTGATATTAAGAGATTACAAATGTTTGCGCAATGTGTGATGAGAACAGATATGCAGATTTGAAAGTTTTGTTATCCTAGGACAGTCTGGAAATGTAATGCAGACTGTCAAACTTTATCACTTATTGTTAATACAGATTTACTGTCTGTACATAAACTAAATTTGATAAAAAACTTTTTGTATGAGATTCACGGTCAGCTGAATTAGTGATAATATTAAAGCAGTAGCTGAAATGGGTGTGTATTTGTGTTACTTAATCCAAAGGTATTTCTTCATGTAGCTTAAACAAGTGTATTGTCTTGTACAGAAATACAGGGATTTTTAAAAGTGGTAGTCATATCAGAATTATAGTTATTATTCATACAGTCTGTGACATTGATATGTAATTTATAGTTGGTCTCTTCTTATTTTCCAGGTCTCCCAACAAAGACATGGCTTCAAATGAAAGAGAAATTGTGGTTTGGGTTTGCCAGGAAGAGAAGATTGTATGTGGCCTGACAAAGCGCACAACTTGCACAGAAGTGATTCAAGCACTGCTTGAGGAGCATCAGGCAACATTTGGAGAGAAAAAGGTCCTTTTTGGAAAACCAAGTGATTACTGCATTGTAGAAAAATGGAGAGGCTCAGAGCGAGTCCTTCCTCCCTTGACAAAGATTCTGAGACTTTGGAAGGCCTGGGGGGAAGAGCAGTCTAATTTGCACTTCGTGTTGGTAAAGTCGGATGCTTTCCTCTCATTTCCATTGTGGAAGACTGCTGAAGCTAAGGTAGTACAAAATATAGAAAAACAGTGGGACCTCAGTCCAGCGAATTACATGAAGATGTTGCCAATAGACAAGCAAAAGAAAATTGTCAGGAAGACTTTCCGGAAACTGGCCAAGCTTAAACAGGACAGTGTTCAGCAAGAGAGAGATAACATGGAGACGCTGATTCATCTGATCATTTCTCAAGATCATACCATTCATCAACAAGTCCTTAGAATGAAGGAACTAGATATGGAAATTGAAAAATGTGAAGCGAAATTCCATCTTGATCGTGTAGCAAATGATGGAGAAAATTATGTACAGGAGTCCTATTTAATGATCAATCCAAGTGAGGCTGAGCAGCAAGGCATTAGGCCAGATGATCAAAAAGATGTGCATGACTATTTGAGTAAAAGTGAGGGAATTTTACAGGTTGAAGAGAGACTGAAACATCACAAACAATTAATAGAGAAACTGTGTGCTGAAATTGAAAGAGAGGTACATGGTATATGCACAGAAAAAAATGGAGATGATGTTTGCACAGAAGGAGCTGCCAATGCTGAACCGGAAAACTCAAATTTGGAAAGTGTAAAATATGAGCTGGAAAAAAGTATGAAAGATGGTCTGAGAATTAACTCATACTTGAGCTGCATTCAGAAAGAACTTACCTACAGGGACTCACTGCTTCAAAAGAAGGAAAAAGAATATGAACTTCTTACAGAAGAATTTAATTTACTACATGTTAAAGACAGCATTGAAGCTAGGCTTCCATCAGATGAGGAGCCATCCAAGGGCAGTGGCATCTCCAGTAACAGCATTGCTGCTCCTGACTTTGTTCATAGAGTGACTAATCTGGACATAAATGATACAGACTCTGACACTGGAATTAGCTCTACACACAGTCAGGACTCTGAAATAACTTCAGGAGACATGGTACTGTTGTCAACATAGTTGAAAACAGTCACACATTCATGAAAAATCATATTTTGGAGAATATTTATAAGAATTAATAAACCTTGTTGTCTTGGGATTTCAGCTCTTCAAGATGTTAAAACTGTGGCACCTCTGTAGCAAAGTAAACTGTCTATTTATGCGCTTAGTAGTATATTTGTGCTTAAATGCATGGGCAGTCTCGTGAGTTAACTAATAGGTGCAAGGCTGTTGGCTTTGCTAAATCAGGATAGACTGTTCAGACCTTGTATTATTGAAACATGAGAATTTGGACTGGCTTGCACCAAAAGTCTGGAGATTTGATATCCCCTAATCTTTGGGTCCACTTCTGCATCTCTGACTTTTTAGGAATGTGAATTAGAGATTAGACCAAACTAAACAGAGAGCTTAATTTTCTGCTCTGTTACATTAACTTTATTCAGATGGAGTTTCCCTGCTATGAAGCTGATGTAAAGGAATATATAATCGAGCATGTAATCGAGCATGTAATCTGTTAAAAATAGTTTTTATGATATTGTAGGACAAAAAAAATGCAATTGCATTTATGCTGTGTATTTAAATATAGTTTTAAGTTATCAGGATTATATTTTCAAAAACACCTAAGTCCTGTTTTAAAAATTATCTTACACACGTAGATTTTTAATTCCCATTCTTTTTCAGCAGCATTTAATTGCTTCTAAGATGCTTAAAGCCCCTACTTATCTGTCGTTACCCTGTAGTTGCCCCAGTGATGCTTAAGTCCATGTAGTTTCTGCCAGTGGGCATGTCAGAACTGCCTACATCCTGCTTGTGCCAGGCACTCAAATCCCAAGCTCACACCCAGCCCCAGGGGCATTTTCAGCAAGGCTTTCTCCTGCCTGTTTCAGCAGTCGGATCCAATGTCTTAGACCTTCTCAGATCATGACTACCAAATAAAGCATAACAGAAGGGACAGGCAGGAACTGGACATTTTTGGCTCTGGCTGGGCACTGTTTCCCAATAGCCAGGTAGTTACCATTTTCACATAGCAGGTAGGCTGTCAAATTGCATCTCACACTGTTGTGGAACAGGGATATGGACCTGTAAATCCTTGGCGAGGACTTTGGGATGCAGCTAGAGCTGATCCACTTTTTATATGTAGCTAATTAAATATTGGACCCCAGGAAAAAAAGGATGCATAACACAAGAATTTACAACTATGTGATTAAGTCAAGTGATTTCACTTAGGATGTAGTAGTTTATCTCAAATCCTTCTCCAGCACATTGCTATTAATCCAGAGTGAAGGTGTGTAACTGAGGTTTCTCTTCAGTTACCAAACAAGATTCCCAATCCTGAGCTACGGACTCTGCGAACAGAGTACCTGAGTATTTTCTGGGTTGCCATGTTTATATTTTGCAGATCGATCTGTTTAAGACTCATGATTAAGTGACTTGAATGGAGTAGTAGTTACAGTGCTTCTAAATGAAGTTTAGCTCTAGTAAAATTCAAGCGGATGCTGGAATTCAAAGCCTACAAAGTAAATGAATGGACACGACCTAAAAAGGATAAATGTAAAATACTTTCAGATTCACTGCTTTCTCTTTCTGTATTTTTCTTCTCTTAAATATCTGTGAGCTATCAGTTTTCTAAAATGACCAAAGTGCTAGAATTCCTGATTAGCACATATTTAATATAGAAAAAAATAAAAAAATAAAAGGAAAAAGGCAAAAAAAAAAAGCCTTTTCTAAAATTTTGTCTTTTTTAAAAGTTTTTTTTTAAGTGTTTTTGATCCTTGATATTATAAATAGGATGGGTTTTTTGTTTGTTTGTTTTTTGTTTGTTTGTTTTGTTTTTCTGGGAAAGTGTGCTAGTTGCCTTAATATATTTTGTGTTGTGTTGTTTATTGTCATACGATGTTATTTGAATACTTCAGTAGTAGTGTGTCATATTTAGACTCAGCTCCTGATGGAAACACAAGTATGTATCAAATGTGTGATCTTTGTAATAATTTATTAACGCAACTCAGCATCATTTGAACTCTGTGGCATCACTCTGACAAGTAGTACGCACAGAGCTCTTAATGTTGAGAGTAGGCTGATGTAGTCTATGAGTTCTTATGAATTTAGCTAGCAGTTTTTTCTAATGAGCAATTTTTTAATATAAATACTTAAGGGATAAAGAATTCAAATAGAATAATATTCACACCTGTGCAGGCAAGTGTTATACAAGATCAGTGGGGGAAAGAATTTCCACTCATATTCTATGAGATTTATTTCAACCATAGAAACTTTTACTGGTTATCGGAGATGATCTTTATCCACACTACATGCTTGATTGTACATCCCTTGCAACGTGTAGATCTTAAGAGTATTACTGTATTTTAAGAAGAAATTAGGAAAAATAGGTTGGGAGAGAGTATTTCTTAAAAAATAAAATAATATTAAAAAATCCTGTGTTTTGAATCTTATATTTGAAGCTTATAGTTTGAGATCACAAACCTACTTGTTTCTTTCAGAATTTAGATAAAGGTACAAGATGATTAAAGACTCTGTGCACTCTTTGCTGTTTATCTACCTCTACACTTTTCATATGCTTGTTATGTCTGTTTTTACAATGCTATAACTACACTTTATGAAGCTTACTTGACTATTCTTCTTTTTTCTCAACTATGTATGATTTGGTTTTTTTTAATTTCCATAAGGAAATGCACAATAAAACATTTTGCCTCATTTCATGTCATTCTCTTAGACCGGTTCCCTTTCCACCTTCCCTTTTTTGTTTTATTTTATAAAATTTTCCATGGACTATGTTATACTTACCAACAAAGAGGAAGATGAAAGAAGTCCTATGTAAGATGAGAGAAAAATTCTACTCAGGGAGTGGAAATGTGAAATGTCAAGATGAAATGAAAGGAAATCCAGTCCATTACACTCATCCGCACAAGGGTTTTTTGATAGAAAGACACTTGTTTCTTCAAAGTAAGAGGAATATCATGGTGAGTAGGTGCCAGACTTGGCTTGTATCATGACTGTTTTGGGGTGGGATATGTTAGTCCTTGATATGAATCTAAGCAGATATCTTCAGTGACTGTCACCCAGGCTAACAGTTCTGAAATGAATGGACTTGCCTAAGCCAAAGTCTTTGGATCCTGCATACTTAAGTAGTTTCACATATGTATATTTATAACCAATATAACTCAAAGTTTCCAGGGAACACAGTGTATACCCCAGTCTCATGTTTCTGCCTGACTTTATTATGTACTTTTACAAATTTGATGAAAGCAGATGAGTCAATTTAATTAGCTATTTCAGTACCTTGATGGTTCTTTCAAATATAAAACATAATTATCATTTTATTCTGTATAAATTTACAGTATTTACCATCCATTTATGTTCTTAAAAATTACTATGTAATTACAGAATTATTGCTTTTTTTTTTTTTCCCCTACGAAACTGAGCAGTCACAAGAACTTTTATCCCTTCAAAATTATAGATTATATAGTTGTCTTTGGATTGTGCATTTAGGGATTGTTCTACTGGCTGTCTTGTGCTTCATACATATATACATATTGCTAACACAGAATATTCGATTATATGATACTGACAAATTGAAATTCATAGAGAGCTTCAACTTGCAGCTTTCGTCTGCCAAGATTAATAGGCTTTACATTTTCCTACATGCCCAGAATCATCATTTGTTAGTTTCTGCATATTTCCAACTGTGTAAAGACATAAATAGATGTAATTAAACAAATAATTATTAGAAAATAATACAATTTCTATCTCTGATTGTCTAATTGTGTTAATTGTTTTGGATGAAGATTTAGATCCATGCACCTAATTCAGCAAAGTACTGATATCTAAATTAAAGCAAATATTATTTTGAATTATTTTCTGTTTGAAACGTATTATATTTTCTTTAATAATATGTGAACATTTCTTGTTATACTTTTAGTATTCCTGTGACTGTTCATTCTGATAAAAACCAAAATCAAACAAGCGAAAAACCCCCATGTTATTATTGTTCATTTTTATCTCATGAAACACTGGGTTCATAATAAAAAATATTTTTCATTTTCATTAACCATGCAAGAGGAACATCCACTGAAGAACAGAAGTCTCTAATCCAAAGGGTTTTTTTCTAAACCCACCTTAGACCATCCCTTCCTGTTTCACCAGTTTAGTTATAAATGACTCTTTTCTTCCAACAGTAGTATGCTCATAATGATTACACACATAATATTTTTCTTTTCCTAGAGCTGTGGTGTTTATCCTTCTGCAGAATTTAAGACAATCAGGTTGTTTGGCATTTTATAACTTCAAAAATAAACTGTTTGTTTTCTTTATCAGGCCTCCATCTGACAACATAAACATACTTAAAAACAAATAGACTAAATTTCCGGTGTCCATAATATAATATTTTTTTCATATATTAAAACCATTCATATTTTCCTCAAATGTATTTAAATTGTTGCTAAATCTGTTTTGAAAATATTTTATTGTCTTTGTGACATAGTGTTTTGGAAAGTGTAATAGTCTCATTCCAAAGTCTGCTATTGGTTTTTTTCTGAGTTTTTTTGTTTGATTTTTGTTCTTAATTTAACAAGCAACTCAGAATATATTATACTATGTCAAAATCTCATAGTCCTTTCTGAAACAAAGCTGGTCATGACTGAAATTATTTTCTTCCAAAGAGAGGGCTGCTAGGACATAAAATACAGACATCAATATTTTATTTCTAAAACTTAACAGATTCTAATAATTAGTTAATATATCTTACATCAAACATAGCTTTTCAGATGGATGATTACAGACTGTTTTTCTGGAATCAAATTTGTGATTGCCTTGCATCTCTGACAGATCAAGTCCAACTCGAATCCAGACACTAATTTCAATTGAGACTGTTTGTAATGGTTCACAAGCCTTCAGGTTTAATTCAGGGAACCTATATCTATGTTTGGACAGTATTTCACTTTTCCTGCCTTATATTTTCCTGAATTGTGAAATAAGTGCTTACATTTTATGATACATTCATTTTTCAAGTGTAAAAAATTCAAATCTGACTGGAATTCAAACTAGCTTTCTGTCTTATTCATGTAGAATTTGAGGATTGTCATATCAATAATTCATTCAAAAACTAAATTATCATTCAATATTAAAAAATATTTACAGTAAGAACTGTTGACTTCTAGCTTTGTCAGATGAATCCCACGTAAGGGTGGGGAAATTTAGAGCATGTAAATGCAAGTGTTTGCTTATGCAATGACTATATGCGTATTTCGCTTGACTAGCTTGTTGGTTGAGATTATAGTTCACCTGAATATTTGAAAACGTAACTTGCAATGTTCAATCCGTCCACTGACATTGATTTTTCAGGAAATAATAATTCTTTTTGAGGAACTGTTTTGTGAAGAAAAATACAGGGATCGTCTTGTTAAGATTCATTTAAGATAAAGTAAAAAGTCCAACTACTACAAAAAGTTCATGTCAGCTAGAAGTTCAATTTAATCCTACACAGTATCAAGTTTGGATAGATCAAATAATAGTAACTATGGAGAAAGTAATGCAGTTACTTGCTATGATAAAAAAATTTGTGTTGTTCCACAATGGGAAGCGTCAAGGGAGTCTACAAAACACAAAAGTATCTGAGCACTTCACCAGTGCATTCCTGAGGGTACTACGTCAGCAACTCTGTTACAGATTACTGGTAGAAAGTGAGAGTTATTTGCATGACGAAGAACCTCTTAATTTCTTTCTGTCTGTGAGGAATCTTTCGATTTAGAGAGCTTTTGTCATTCCTGACCTAGAAGTAATGTGGACTTTTTTGTATTATACTATAGCGACAGAAAAAAACATACACTGTTCATAGTAATTTTAATTCTTTTACAGGTTGCCACAGACTGTGAGAATGTAAAGCTTATTTGACCATTTTCCCAGATTCTTATATGACTCCATAGTTTATCTAAATAATGTATTTACAGTTCCATGCAACTTTTATTATGTTCATATCAGCACTTTTTTCGAGTGGTTAAATCAGATTTTATTTAGAATTTCTTCCAACATCAAATATCATATTCTTCTATTTTATGTTCATTCCTATTTTGCTTCAGATCAGCTGTATTTCCCTTCCAACTTGGTATTCTATTAGTATGTTTCTGTGATTTTTATTTCTGAGTACAAGGATTTGTTTTAAACTGCAGATTAAGTAGCTCCTGCTTCACAGTTTACTTTGCTTAAATATTCATAAAATAGATATACATACTTTCTTGTGGAAGGAGGTTACTGCTTAAATTTTGGTTCACCAAGCTGATTAACCTCTTAATAGTTTGCATATAGTAAATTGCCCTTACTTTTGCTCCTCTTTATGTATGGAGAAATTTAAATGGCTCAGAAGATGTTTTTATGTAACATAGGAATATCTTGATTTAAATATTTCCTACATTATTTACAGTTGCACTGAATTCTGACAGCAGAGGAGTTACATGAAAAAGAATTCTGAACTGGTATTTCTTTTCTGGTATTTTCGTGTCAAACAGGGCCAGGTCAATCATAAACCCAGGACTGCATTACACAGTCACACATTTCTAGAAGGATAGATTAGCAATACACGGATTAGCTAATGTTCACAAAACTGTTCTGGCATACTTAAAGCTGAGAGCTTGAAATAGTTGTTATGAAACTGTTACTGATGATGACCCTAACAGGCATAGTTTTCCTCTTAACATTTGCAATTAGCAGGGTTGCTTATTTTTGCCATCTGGATGATTATTTTACTATGTAAACAATTTTGTTCTGTGAATTTGACCCCCCACCCTTTCTTTGGGAAGGATTTTGTATTAACAAGCAGATCTTTAGGACTTTTAATTTCTCTTTTTTTGCAATGATATGAGTAAATTTCAGCTCTAGTGTTTTGAAAAAAAATAAAAGGTACTATTCCTTTCTATACAGATTAGTCACTTGCGTACTATAGTTTCTCTCAGTATTCTTTTCCGAGACATATTTCATATATTTGGTTTTGATGTCTAAAATTACAGACTGAGAGTGTTTGTGGTTAAGTCAATATTTGAGCTACGCAACACAGGCATTTAGAGAAAGGCCAAGTCCTGTGCTTCTGTAACTGTTTCATTGCTGTAAAATTCCATGAGATTCAGGAAGGGGAATTTGTTTGTATATGACTTCGGAGTGGAAGCAAATCCATCTCACAGCATATGCTATAACCCAAGTGTTCTACAACTACATCTCAGTGAAGGTGGCAAGAGAATGCTTTATGAACTATAGTTTCCTGATAAGCTATTTTTTTTTTTTTTAATTTTGTGATTAGGTGAGACTCCGTTTTCACTAGGAGAGGGAAGGGGAACAAACTTCCTGTTCTGGCTTTGCAAATTGCCTAAAAAATGATCCACATGTAATTTTTGCTCAAACACAAGAAGATAGTTCAAAACCAACACATTTTTATGATCTTTAAACTAAATTCCTGGTCAGGAGGTCTTGATAATGTCTTGGAATTCTTGTGTTGGTAAAATTGTAGGTTTAAAGCACAGTTTTGCCCGAAAAGATTATTAACACCTGAATTCACTGAGCAACAACAGCGCCTCAGAGTTGTATGTAAGAAAAGTCTCCATCAAAATATCCTGATATCTACCATCTGAGAAACTGCTTTGATTCCATCACTGGACTCTTCCCTAAACTGCACACAAAAAGTGTAAGATTTTCCTCAGAAATATGTTACACTCCTTCTTATATTAAATGAGTGATGGAGTAGTTCAAATTAATGCTATTAGTAAACTCAAGGGAATAAAACAAGGAAAGAAAACACTCTCATCTGTTTTCTAAAAGTAAATATCCTTATATTTCTGCATAAAAGTACAACAGTTTGTTGTGAATCCCTGATAGTTTTCCAGTTTTTAATAGAATTCTCTATATGACTTCATTTTACTTTTTTAAACATAGTGTGTTTGGGTGTTTTTTATACACTACTGGTTTAACTAATCTTTCATGTTCTTAAATAATAATCTTACAGAGTTTGTTTGTATTTGTACTTTGTTCATTGAGATTTGCTTTTCCTTCATTTTAGACAATGACTCTCCCCAAATGACTTTTTGACCCATAATCAGTCCACACAGCTTTAGACACTTTGGCTTGTTAGTGCAGCTACTACACTATTTTTATCAATACTTTTAAAAAAGTGTTTATAAAGCAAATATGTGATTTTGCCAATTACAGTATAGATTGACACTGAGAGAAAATCCCCAGCACACAAAGAACATAAAGAAACTCTATTTGTAGAATTTCCTTGTGGGAGAGGCTGGGGTTTTTTGTTATCTTATTTTTCTTTTTTTTTTTTTTTTTTTTTTAAGTCAAAAGGGTATGTAAATACACTGTTATGACTTGCTATGACTTATGTGTATATATATATATGTGTGTATATATATATCTTCCTCCATTTTCAGGTTTCCCTCTTACAGTACTAGTATTTCTGACATTCCCTGTGCTGACACTCTCCTACTCCGTGATCCTATGTGCCTGATGCAGTCAGGCAGGCTGTAGAGATGACCAGCTGCATCTGGTAGTTGAGTTCCCAGAATGATTTATGCAGAAGTCGGTGCGTTTATGCTTGGCAGATGCTTGGCTCACAAGGCTGATAATTCTGAATCTTACAACTGAATCATGTTGCCATAGTTTTTCTCCTAACACATAATCTTATATGAGTAAAAAGCACCATCATCACACAATCCACTGTCTGTTACATCCCATGACATACTAGATAATTCATGCTTTCTCTTTTCTGTGGCCTGGGGCAGCTTTTTTGAGCCTGAGAGAGGAATGAATTTAAGTGTGGTTTAGCATGAAATAGGATAAAAGTAGAGTAAGAGCTGAACTAGAGCCAACCATAACATGAAACCCTTAAAACATAGCTATGAAAGGTCAGCAGAGCAAGGACACATACACAGATATGGAGTATTTTGTCCCTTGTTGTGGGCGTGACAAACTCTCAAGCCATACCCACCCATATCATATGGCAGCCCTGTATTTGTTTCTGGTTTAAAATGAAAATTAGAAACAACTGTTCTGCAGTGATAGTAATCATCCATTGCCAAGGAAGAAGGAAATTCATCATCTCCAGGGTTCCTTAAATTGAGACAGGATGTTTTTATGCTCTAGTAAACCACAAGTTATTGGGCTTGACAGTATTCACTTACATTTTAGGTGAAGATGATATGTTCCACTACAAGAATTATTGGTGAAATTTTATGGCCTGTGTTAGGCAAAGATCAAACCAGATGATCCTTATGTCTTAAAATCTGCCTTTAAAATTTACAGCTGCTCAGAAAAAAACAAACAAGCAAACAAACAACAAACAAACAAACACACACACACACACAAAAACCCCACACCTTGTCAGAAAATGGTGAAGGGAAAGAGGAGGTTGGATACAATGATATAAAATATTTTTCTTATTATAAAACACCACTGTTTCCAGAATGGGCAACTCTGCTTGTTTTGGAATTATGTTGTAGTCATAGCCTAACTGAAAATTTCATAAAACAAGCTGGGAGTTCTCTTCTACTTTCCCTTCTGACAGCTGAAAGAAGTATTGCCTATGCTTCCACAGTGCATATCTCTCATGTCAAACCATGTAGAGATTTACCTGCCTGTGCAATGACTGTCTAAGCAGACAAAGAAATAGTGTCTTTACTGAGTCATTCAAAGTTTTCAAGCTTCTGTCAGAGCCAGGGAATAAATAGAATAAATAGAATTAGGTGTGGATCTATCATGCTACTAATACTTAAGACTTACCCTCCTATCTAGTTTCTGCCATCCTGTCTCACATCATGGAGCACTTCAGTGGAAGAAGAGAAGCAGAAATGTCCTAAGGAGCTAGACCAAAAAAGCCCTGGCACACATTAAATCTTTCCTTCTTCCTGCTGCTGAAACTGTAGTACTACTACAGAGCCCAAAGAGTGGGAGTACTTTGTGTGCAACACCTGACAAGTGAAAAGGTGGGGAGAATGGATGAGAGAAAAGAGAAAATAGTTTGCCATATAAAATAAAAGAGGGGAAGCAGCAGTGTAACAGTGCAAAAGATGGCAAAGGGAAATACCATAGCCCAAAGATATTAATTCTGTCTTCTGCTTTAACTTTTGACTGCATGCCATATGCTTTTTAAGATGAATTGTATGTTTTCAAACTATTTCAGCTTTAACTCTTAATTTTCCATTCACTATTTCAGTCTACGCTTGGGACAGTTCTGCTGCATTTGAGTGTACAAAGTAAAATTATGAAAATGAGTCTTGGTCTTATTTTATTAGGGTCAAAATCTGAGCTGCTTTAGTCTATTTAAACTTTCTGTCATGTAATCACAGTGAAGTTGCTTTGACCTGTTGCTATAATATAAAACTATAGCTGCAAAGTGACTTCTGCATTTTTTTTTTCTTTACATATTCACTGTAAATCATGAAGTGCACGAGCAGAAATGCTGTAATTATGTTGGGCTTGCACTGCCAGTTATATATCTTGGTAAATTCTCAGTTGTTTGTAGGACCAGGGAATAAGAGGTACATTGCATGGGCTTGGAACAAATGACAAAAACAGGAGAACACAGTGTCAAAGGGTTTGCATTGACACATATTCTTTTAAATTACAAACTATTGATCTGGTCTCTTGAGCTTACATGGATAAAAGGAACCTTGTGCCAGTAAGGGAAAAGGAGTTGTTCATCTTTTTCAGAATGTTTCTGGAAGTTTATACACAATGGACCTTTCAGATGATCACACCCCAGAAAACTGTAGGAAAAAATGTTCTTCCATCCCTTCTCCCTTTCATTCCAACTATGTCTACGTCACAAGCTGGTCATGGCTGGAAAGGCACTGAATGTGTATTTGAGAAGAATGGCATCTGAAAACTGATCCTTGATGAGAAAAGTGGTGGATCAGAACACTTAATAGATAAGATATCGGACCTAATGGCTGGGTATAGTTGAAAACTTGAAAAAGTGATAAAGGATGTGAAATCTGGGGTGTTTGATAAAGTCCCTTCACAAAAGCATTAAATTTGAACATTCCCACAAAAAAAATCATGCTTTAAGATACCCTATGGAACATGACAATGCAAGTTAGACAATAAAAGGAACAGATTGAGAAGGATCAGTCTCTCTTTCAATATCTTTAACAAAAATACACTCTTCTATGTGGTATTCCTCACTCAAGGCCTGCAAAGCATTTTATGAAAGTTATTTCACCAGTAGTGATCTAACTGAAATTCACTTAGTACCAATACCTGATCTCACTTTCTTGGTTCTCCACTGACATTTCTAATATCTGTATTGAAAGGAAAAGGTCTTTTAGCTAAAAGAGGCAAAGTGAAGCAAACAAACCAAGAGCTTTTTCATCAAAGTATGAGTTTCCCTGAGCTCAAGAAGTGGAGGTTAGCAGAGTCTACCCATCTTTAAATTATCAGCAGAACTTCATGAGGACAGCAGGTTTCAGCAAACACTTCTTGATGTACAACTTGTGTTTATGCCTGTGCACTGAACCACAATTCATCACGTATTGTTCAGGTTCCCACACACAAAGTACTCAATACAATAGCAGTTCATTATGAGAAATTTTCAGTATAATTGCATTTACCCTGATTGACAAAAGTAAGATGAAGGATCTCATTTAAGGTGTGAAATCACCGTAAGTAGAAATGCTCCTGTGCATTCTTCAGCTATGGTTTCAGCAAAGGCACCAGCTAACGAAATTCATATGGTCCTATGTGAGACATCATCTAATTACTACACTCCATTTGTTGTGATGGGAATTCGATAACTTACTATATAACAAAGTTGATAGACTCTTGGTGCAAATGTGCTTTTTTTTTCAATATCAGCCTCTGGAAAGAAATTTTTCGAATAGCTTTTTATTAAATAATGTTATTTGAAAACAGCCTTCTTCCCTGCAGAACTGTGTGAATGTCTGAATATACACACCCATGCTGAGCAGCAAATTACATGTGAAAGAAAAAGAACATCTGCAATTTAAGCTCAATTTATATCTTAATGGAATAGCTATTTCACATGGAGTTGCATGACTTTCCTCAACAATAAGTTAAATACACCTTTCCTCACCTAACTTGGCAAATGATACAATATTCTTGGGAACAGACAAGTAAACAACAAAAGAAGATCTGGAATTGCTGCTTTGAGAGTGTCTCAAAGCCTAGATGTACTTGGAAACTGTACCATGAGGCCTGCAAAAGCCATGAGGCACTGAAAAAAAAAAAAAGGAAGAATTGCTCAGATTTTATCAAGGTAGAAACAGTGATCTGACTGAGAACCTGGTACACTTAGTTCTCAAATAAGCAGAGATGAATCTTCAGCAAAAATTATGCTGCATCTAAAGCAATTTCAGGGCTGATACAGCAGCCAGAGTCATAATGAAAGCTATATGATACTACAGGCATCAAGAAGCAATTTCTCTGTTGTTCTGTATGAAAGCAACACATGTTTGTGCAGGATGCAACACAATGCTCTCCCAATTTAGGATACTAGTAGTCCAGAACAAGTAATTTATGACATTGGGTTGTTCATGGGCCTATGCTGTGGACCTCTTGTTACAAATGGAAAACTCTCTGATTACCTTTTTTTTTTTTTTTTTTTAATAATGAGTTTCTTGGTTTTGCATAGTCTGTTAGGTTTTTATAATAAATGTCAGAAAATTTGCATGTGACTTAGAAGTGTAAAATTTTGCAGGAACATTGACAGTGAAGTCATTCATAGCAAATTATTGCTGCCAGGCAAAAGAATTTGGGAACATAAGGTATTTTATAAATACATCAAAGGGAGGAAGTGCTAGAGATAAAACTGATCCAGGAATAACTATTGAAAACTAGTTATGGCAATGCAGATTTCTAAGAAAAAAACATTTCACAAGGGACAAAAGTAAAACAGATAAGATCATGAAAAATACTCAGTTTAAAATCTGCCCAACCTCTTCAGTTGTTACTAATTTTAGACATCCTCATCTCATCTTGTAGAAGTAAATTGTTTAATAACAAGGTACTGTGCAAAGGTCTATGCTACAAAATCTGAATCAGTTATAATCCAGACATCCAGCAGAGCATGCTTCTGTTGGACTCTCTGGTTGGAATTGGAGTTCGAACTGCAAAGAAGAAATGGGCAGGAGAGACGAGGGAAGGTGCACCAGCAGTGAGATTCTCTCCATGCTGTCTTGCTAGCATGAGGATGTGGGAGAGAAAAGGAGAATAAATCTGTTGCACGTGGATTTCTTTCTTAAAGAATGGGCTGCCCCAGCTCACAAGAGGCTGGGAAACTGAGTGAAGCTTCTGTGTTATGTAGCTGGCAGAACCCCTGGTTCAGAGGAGGAAAAGTCACTCGCTTGCTTTGTTTCTTTCTATGGTTCAAGCTGGCATTTTTCTGTGCATGGAGTCTAATACCTGAACGATGGCTGATCATGGGCAGCAGAAAAGCCATGGATTGAGTATCAATTAAGTATGAAATAAAGCAACCATCAGCTTTACAGTAGATCATTGCTTCCTCATGCCAAAGGCACTATTGCACAAAAATCGTCACTGTTTACCAGTAGTCATTTTTCTAAAACAATAGCAAGGGTTTGCCAAGCATGCAGAAGTTGTGCAACAGCCTCTGTATTATATTTGTGGAACTGCTTAGTTTCACACTGCAAAGGACATGCTGTGTGTATGAGTTAGGAATAGCATCTAGGATTCACTTTGAATTTTCTGTTGTATGAGACATCATCTGGGGCACAGTCAGGAGTTTCCTGCTGTGACAACAAATCACATATGGTCTGCCATCACTATCAAATATAATAGAATCTCATTGCTTTTGTTATCACCATAGGATCATATCTTGAAACATGTTCAAAGCAAAAGTAAGAGACAAAATGACTAGTGTTAGGGTCATTGCCACTTGTGACTGTGACTTGCCTCTATTAAGCAGTGACTCGGGGGGATATGTTTGAAAACTTTCCTTCTCATATACTATCTGAACACAAAAGCCATGTTGTTGAAGTCTCTGCTAAGAGAGCTGAGCCCTTTTGTAGATATGTACTGGGAAAGCCATCTGACCCACAGGAATGTGGGGATGGATTAATAAGCAATGTTTTTAGATGAGCAAAAATTATGTGTAGGTGTACATTGTGGAGGAGGAATAAGGAAAAAAAAAATCAGAATGTCTGAATTTTAATATGACATGCAGCAGCAATTTAATATAACATGCAACAGCAATTTCATTACATCTGACCATGTTAACTCTGTCTTCTTTCTGGAAGACTATTGCTTTCTAATCCAGAGACACAGTTAACAGCAAATAGAATAATAGCTTCTCTGGGATTCAGGGGATTATATAAAATAAGAAAAAAGTCTGTAAAGAAACTCAGGATTTCAAACATCAAAGGTTATATTTTAAAAAAGTAAAGTTATTTTATGTACTCTAACAATAAACATATGTTAAATGATAGTTTATAACATTCACATGAAAACAGAAAACAACCCCTACAGTGTTACCTTTTTTCCTCTGTCAACATGCAAGTACTTTATATAGAGAAAGCTTTGTAACTTCAAAAGTGACATTTCCTTTTGTATAATGGAAATAGTTCATAAATCATTAAAATTTGGGCTCTTTAAATAGCTTCCTATTTTTTCATATTTGTGATATTTCTACATGCATACTTTTTATTTCAAAATATACTATCCAAGAAAACTAATTTAAAAACAAATAATTTAACTGCAATAACAAGCACTCAAATGTCAGGGTAGTTTCCTTCCAGAAAATGAATTCACTTCCTTTGACTTCATGAATTATGATATGCAGGCACCAATCACATTAACATATGATATTTTTCAGCAGGACCCTCCTTTATGCAGTGCAGGAAACGTTTCTATCACATAATGGACCACTATTTCAGGTATTATTCTCTCCTTGCTCCCCATGTGGCCTTCTGCTCTGTGCATTGCACATTATTCAGACATTAAGAAGACTTATTAATTCCCTCCTGGATTTCACTGTGGGAAGCATCCATGGAATCAAAGGAAGAAAATATTCACAAAGACTCACAAATTTCTGGTCATAAGCCACTCTCAGAAAAGGGGAGGCTGAAGCAGAAAGAGCTTAAGGTCAGGCATTTCCATTAATATTGTATGTTTAACAAGAGTTCTTTAGCACTTAACTCATGCCATTAACATACAGCCCTCAGTGACAGGTACAAGTTCAAAGTCCTGGCTTCCATTTATTTCATTTACATTTCATTGAGTCTTCAAGATGCCCCTCAATTAGACATCAGGTTCTCAGTGGAAAAAGTGATCCAGATTTTCCTTGTAGTCTCAGATTACTTCTGCAACTGACAGTCCAAGTTTCCTCTTCCAGATATTCTCTGTCCCACTCATATTCCCTGGTTTCCTTGTACCAGTCTTCTTGCCTAGTCATTCCTACCTCTTAAAAAGAACTGAATTGTTTCATTTGGAGTTTTCCAGAAGAATTTAGCCTGTGGCAGCTATGAAGCATATGGAATTTCAGCCTAAATGGTTAAAGTCTGGCAAAGTTTTATGTAACATAAAAGGTCTTTAATAATAAGCAGTGCTACTGGCCAAATCTGTATAAATCCAAAAGTGATTCCCTTTGAAGTCAATAGTAAAAGTCCCAATGGGACCATTAATGTTTAAACTTTGTAATATAGTAGGCAAGTAAGTACATGCTTAAAGTGCTTATATGGATTGGATAGCAATTAAAAATGAGAATATATCACTAGTTACTGTGAACATGAATATATTATTTGCATTCTACTATATATATGTATTCTACTATATTTGCATACTACTTTCACTTGTATTTTATGAATGTGTCCAGTGAATTTGTGAAATTTCTGTTTGAAATTTCTCACTGAATAATGTGGTAACGTGCTGGACTTCCAAAGCAATGGACAATGAAGAAAATTGATAAACCGATGTTTCTGCATATTACACTTTAAATGGCTTTTCACTACACTTTAAAAAGTATTGTTCTTTGTTGTGGCTGTATTTGGTAGCAGCATTTCAGTTTGTAAGCATTTTGAGCATGTGTTCAAAGTTGCATGGGAGAGAGGAACATGATCTTTTGCCTTTGTTTTCATTTGTTGTTCCAAAGAACATGAAGGATTCTTTCATGATTTTCCTATGGAGTACAATGCTTTTGAAATTCTCATACAAGTTACAGTCTAGTAGCCTTTGGCAATACGGTTAGGATACAAAACCTCACAGAAGAAAAAAAAAGAAAAATAAAGTGAAGAAAATTATTGAAGAAGTTAGAAAAAAAGACAGTGGCAACATGTTTCAAGGTTGTGATGCACGGGCTGTTCAAAGTTCGAAAAAATGAAAGCAGAGCTGTGCGAGTCTCATGGATTATGTAGATGCAGAGTCTTCTTTTGAGGAGAAACCCTTCAAGCCCTACAATCCTCTGTACACATCCTATTTCACCAACTGTAACTCAGAGACCATGAACAATAACAGTCAAAATTTCCTCTTTTTTAATATAGTGATGAGATGCCCAGCTGTGCTATCTGTGAAGTTTGTACTGTATTACCTAGTAATTCAGCCTGTGAGCCACACCACTTTAGGCTGGTTTGGAACTTTCCAATTTAAAAAAAATAATCCAAACTCTTCATTTTGCTTCTACACGTTTACCTCAGATAGCATTTTTTTATGTATGTAAGCTAACATGCCGTAATTAATGTCACCATGAGAAATAAATTATGTAGGCATGGAAACAGTATAAATAGTATCTAACAACTTTTTTTTTTTTTCCTGATAGGAAATTCAGTTTCTGTGATGATCTTTGGGAATAACAAACTACCTTTATTTTCTGTTCCAAATTCCATAGTGACTCTTCTGAGCAACATAATTTTCTTTACTGCTCACTGTGATCTGTTCCAGGTATGTCTTGCAGTTTGAATGACTTGTTTGTGATCTGACTTTTGCACTGGAAAACCCATTAGCAGGGTTAGCTTTATTCATATTGGTGTAAATAAAATCAGAACGGAGTCCAAAGCCTTTGCTGCTTGTTGTAGTGTCTCAGTTTCTCATTAATCATAACACAATCCCCTCCAGATCCCTCCTCAACACAATATTGGTTCCTGTCTTTCTGCCAGATGAAATTGTTGCCAAGTTAAGTTGACCTAATTATATTAGGCAGATTGTTAACTGATTTTCTTGTTCCACTTTCTTAGGTATCAGGGTACAAATTGAATTGCTTCCTACCTTCTATAAACTGACCAGCTGATTTCTGACATTTTCACATATTTTTTAAATATATGTAAATTTCCTTCTTACTTTTTCGATGGACTGTTTTCTCTGTTCTGTTTTTCATTGCCACTACATTCATATTCCCACAAACAGTTGCTCTCTTGTTCAGTAATAGGCTGCAGATTATTTTCCTAGCTGTGTAGTAGCTTGCCTCATAAGGTATCTGGTCCAAAGTTACACGATGTACAGGGCTGTTATTCTCCTCTTTGGAGAGGCCCTATTGAAATTCAAAAGTGCTCACTTTCAACACTGTTACCAACAGTGCTACCACTGTTTATCAGCAGCAGGTTTTTTGGGAAGGTTTTCCGGTCATCATTTGCTTCTGTGATAGAATTAAATGGAATGGATCAAAAAAAACCCTAAACCCAAGCCATTTCATTTCTATAAGCTGATCCTCTCTCCACTCATTTCTTTTGCCCTGAAGCTTTTTCCCAGCCATCATTATCTTCTTGTATTGTTATAATTCTGCATGTATCTTATCCTGCATAGCAAGAAGCCTGGTTTTCTTATGCTATTATGTTGCCAGGCTAACATTGTCTTCTGATTAAGTGATTCAAAATCAAAATAGATATTGCTCTTTACTGCAATATAGCATACAGGGGAAGCATAAATGATTCTTACATCTTTTACAGAGAGCCTTTCCAAGTGACAGGTAAAGCTGTACAATTAATTCTCATAGCAATTGTAAGTGGGACATTCTTAATTATATCATATTATACAATATTGTACAATTATACAGCAAAGCAATGAGGAAACATCACTAATATCAAAACACAGTAACATAAATGCATGCAAACTTTTACAAATGTATCTCACATTCCAGCGTCCTGCTCTTAATTTGCAGGACAGTTGTTGCAGTGACTTTAGGCAAATATGATCTGTCATGGATACTGTAGGGAGAATCTTCTCTGTGGCTTGCTATACATAAACCTTACTGTAGGACTGCTCTATCACCTAATGAAGCTAACCAGGGTTCTAAAATTAACTTGCTTAGAAGTAAAAGCAGGCCTAGCACGGCACATACAGAATTTTTACAAGGTAGAAACTAATATAAATCCTCTAGTAAATTACTGCACATAGCAAAGCCTATTAAAAATACAGAGTATTTATTTCTTGTGAGGACAGGAAATGAAGGGAATTTGTATCTCGCAATGAAGTCATGTAACCAAGACTTTTAAGATAGTAGTGGAAAAAAAAATAATCAAGTGTTTATAGCCCAGACTCTGAAATTAGGTAGGGACTTAAACTGATGGAAGTTAGGTCCTGAAATACTGTTCAAGCTAGCTACTGAGTGTTTACACACCCAACTCCTTTCAGTTTCAATACCTGTGCCTGTGAAAGGTGAGGCCTACAGGATTGTAAAACAGATCTACATTTTCAAACAGTTTTTCTAATTGATAGCCATCTATGTATAACAAGGTGCATGCAGACCCATCAGACAGGCAAACCCGTAAAGCACATGCTGAGAGTGATCATCAAGAAACCTACTGCTGTCTAAACAGTGGTAGCACCTTCCTAATACTGGGTTGCAATATACTATTTGTCTGTACAAATATGGAAAAAAAAAAAAAAGAGCCAATACTTCATTGTCTAGAAAAGGTAGTATAGTGTGGGGTTTTGTTTGTTTGTGTTTGTTTGTTTGGTTTTGGTTTTGGTTTTGGTTTGGTTCTGTTTTAGATGAGGACTTGGCATCTGTGGCCATTTCCAAAGGAGAGAGTGGCCCTTGTGCAGGCACCTGGGTGCTCTCTGGCTTTCCTCTCATGTGAGCTGGAAGCTGACAGGGCTCAGAGAAGCTGCCTAAAGCCAGGGAGTTCTGAGGTGCCAAGGGAGCCATGAGCTCTGCAGCCTTTGCAGACACTACATCTTGAAGGCTAACTTTCCCAGGAGCCCCTAAGGAAATCTGCCAAAAATGACTGTCAGTAAAACTGTGTCCAGCCTTAGTGACTCTTTGAAATATTTTGATCAGATCTCAACTGAGATACCAGGGAAAGAAACTTCCTTTAATTAACAATGGTTGGACTTTATATAATTTATAACAGGAAACTTAATCCTTTATTTCAACGTACATGTAAACAGAGCAGCAGTGCTATTATCTACAGCTCATGAAGCTAACTTTTGCTCAGACAAAAGCAATCAACAGTTGATTGATTCTGAATACCCTAGCTTGTGTTAATTTCTTTTTGAGAAGTATTTGGGTTTTAAGATATTTTCCTAATACAAAATCTAGCTCTTCTATACACCCAAATTCTTGGATAAGATTCTCCGAATCATAGAGCTCTAACAAATTGCAATGTGATTGCATTTTACCAACAAGTTTTGTTACTCTTCTTGCAAGTTCTTTTTCAAGTTTCAATGCAAGGTGAAGTAGAAAGCATCCTTTCCTGGTCCTACATCTTTAGTAAGTGTACAAATGGAATGATTTCATCGTTCTCCTTTGTTATCATTGGAACCTAAAATGATTTTGAATGGGTAAGAGATATTTTTATTGGTAATGTGTTATATCAAAAATATCTCCAAGTGAAATAACCAGGACAAAGGATAGAGACTATTTAGTGTATTTCTAACCAAGAAACAAAGCTAGATGAAATGGTATACCAGTCAATATAGGTGTTAGTGAGAAATTGTTTGGAGTCACTGAACAAGACATTATATGTGTAACACTGCAATTTAACATGAACAGCAATGGAAAGTGTAAACTATCACTTTCTAAACTCAGTAAGCAAAATAAACAGGAGAAGTTTTATTCTGCAATCTTTGGATTGCCAAAAAAAAAAAAAAAGAAAAAAAAAAGAAAGAAAAAGAAAAGAAAAAGAAAAAGAGGTATCTTGGCACTCAATACAAATTATAATCTATGCTGGATTTAGTTTAAAAGATGCAAAGCACAGAGCATCTGGACCTTAACCAAAGAAAAAAGGTACCTAACATTGACAAGTACGTTTCAGTTTGGGTTCCAGTTGCAAACTGTTTGCATGGAAAAATGTCCACATGCATTACAAGAGTCAGCCATGTGGAAACTTCAAACACTTTGGGAAGGTCTTACTAATTATTTTAAAGGGAAAGGCCACACTGTAATAATTCCCTAACAGACACACAGAAAACTACCTTATTCTCTAAGAACAGAGGAATTCTTCAGTTAGTGCTAAAGAGAATTGGATTAATGAGACTAATGTTTCATGGACACACAATAATTTCTTGCTGCCAGAAGACAGACTGGCTTCAGTTGTAGCATTCTTGCACTGGCTGATTCTGGCCCACAGCCCAGCAAGCAGCTGGGGACCAGCTCCACTAGCCTCCCACCCCAACAAGAGCCTTTAGATCAAATTCTCTCTGCTACAGCTCAGGGGTGTGCTTGAGAAAGCTAGCATTTCTAAATATTATCCAGATTGACCTTATTGAGCTCAGAAAGGTAAATGCGTTCTGGGCAGTCAGTCAATTTGATTTCAGAGTGGACAGTGAAGATAGCAGCGACTTCATCCTACTCCCAGTCATTCCTGAACAGCTTTCATGTGCCCTTACTCACAGTTCATGTGCAGGAATGAATCACCGCTGGTGCCCTAAGGCTGTTCTCTGAAACTTTGCCAAGAGTGAATTTGCTCTGGTATGTCAGAATTTGCTCCTGTCACAGAGGCTGATTTAGGTTTTAAATGAAGCCTGCAAGTTGACAGCAGTCCCTTTGCCCCTTGACTTCTCTGCTCAAGACCAGACTCACAGGCTGTACAAAGTCTGACACAATGCTAAAATTTTTATGGCTGTTGTTCTCTCTTATTACATTTTGGTTTCTAAAAATGCACTCTTATATGGGAAAAAATGGCAAAAATTATACTAAAATTGTCAGTCATAACTGTTATCATGATTTAATAGGAATACAATAGCTGTTGTATTACATGAATTATCAATCATTCCTCTTTTAAAAGTGGATTCTGAATCTGAGTATTCTACTTTTTTTGCTTTTTAAAAGTTATTTATCATTGTTCAGTGATGGCAGGCATTATTTTATCAAGGTGTGATATTCCAAATCACCTACAAACTAATAATTAATTTCACTCCAGTTGACAGTTTAGATGCATTTCATGACCCTACCTGTCTAGTCCCCTTTGGATGATGAGTTGCCCGCCTGTCTGTTTTGCTGAAGACAGGACATATTCAGTCTACTGCTGTATAGCATTAATGATCTGCATGTCCATTCTAGGCAGAAGAAAAGTACTGCTGCTCTTTTTCTACATGGCAATCTATCTTCCATGTGACAGTAAAGTGGTAATGGAAAAGAAAAGAACCAAAATAATTCTTGGAAACCCATGAGGATTAACTAGGAGAATGCTATTTTTTGGAAAAGAAAAACCCCACCTATTCTATTGGAACTCCCAGGAGCTGCAACACTGCTCAGCTCTGGGGCTAATGAAGTTCCCTTGTGAATCATGCTGTTTCAATTATGTGGGGCATAACTTGATTAGCATATGTTTCTTCTAAAAATATGTTTTGATACCCCCAGGACTTGCCATTTGTTTGCAAGCAATATTAAACTTTCAACTTTGCATCACTGATTTTAGGACAAAAACTTTACTTCTAATCTTTGTGGAAGGAGCACTAGCTTTATCTGCAATTCTTATATCCAGTGAAAGTTTAGAAAGGCTATTAGTCCCCCTCCAGAACACAACAAAAAAAAAGAGCTTTCTCAATGTGAAAGTGAAACAGAAGATTATAATCTAGCTTTGACTTTAGAGACAGTCTAATTTGGAAGTTCCTGGGGAGCAGAGATTTTAACCAGAATTCTAAGGGTTTTGTTTGTTGATTTGGTTTGGTTTATTTGAACTCCAGTCCTTTTCTTTGATATCTAAGGTCCTGACTGCAAGAACATAGGGGTTATAATGTCAGCCCTGAGCCTAAGAAAAGAGTACCAGAAGAAGACACTGCCATATCTTGTTCTTACAGATTTGAAACGTGTATTGTTTATACCCCATCCCTATCTGTACACCAGACTCAAGTGGACAGCTAGGCATGTGTTGTGCCTAACACAAAATTCTCTCTTTAGGATTTCAAAGCATAAAGAACAGTCCTGAATTGTGAGCTCCATTCCTAACTGTCCACAGAGTCTGTAGAGGCAGTGAAAATGAGGCTACCTACACTTCTTTACAGAAACTTCTTCGGTGTGATTTCCACTCGTTCAGAATCATCATGTTCTGACCATTGGTCACTCTTGGTAGCAGGGACCATTTGTAGGACAGCACAGTGTTGTTTCTTAAGAGGTTCCTCAATGAAGGAAGTTCCCAGTGGTTGCTACCAGCAAAAGATACGTACGCCGCAATCAAACACGCTATTTTTCCCTTTCCAAAACTGATATGCCCTTGTTTCTCAGCCAAGTCACTGTGAGGCAAGAATGTAAACACAGATTACATCCTCTTTTGACATCACTTTTCTTCTTTTAGTCCTAATCTAACCAGGTTTTCACACTGCCTGATGCATCTTCTTCATGCCCTGGAAAACTAAAATATTTTTTACACTGCAGATAGATTGGTACTTCAGGACTTACCTTGACTAAAATGGTGTTGAAACAATGTCTAAAAACATTTTTAGGTATTTTTAATGTAACTGTAGTTCTGCCCAGGTTTTTATTAACAAAAAAAAAAAAAGGAGATGTATCTTTTTGAAACATACTTGTCTTTGATTTGGATATACTTTACCAACAAATTTGATTGGAAAATGATACACAGGAGAATATCATGCAACATTAATCTATGTATTAAACTGTGATCTTAATCTTGTAGCAGAACATGAAGTACACTACAGGCTTTTTTTCTTTAATTATATATAAAGCATATACCACATTTGCACCATCTCTGTCTTTCAAGTGGAGGAACCATAATGGAAAAAGAAAGTCTTATTTATATTATTTCTAAGCATTATATGATCAGCTTTCGGTGATTCAGTTAATGTTTTCATTCACTTGCTAGTTTTAAGTGGGTGAACAGAAGGCCATCGGTAGTTGTGCTGCTGCTGCTGACCTTTCTTCAGGCTAGAAAAGCCATTCTCCAGGAGCTGACTTTGGTTTCAGACATAATCCTATCTGATATTAGTAAACTCCATTTAGCATCATTTAACAAATCTCTAGTTTGGTTGACATTCCTGTGTTCCCTCTCCCTACCCATGTTCCTCTAGCCCTTATTTTTTTATGGACATTAGTTTTTAATCGATTAACATACCTATTTCATATACAAATCAGAATCAAAGAGCCATTCTTCAGGGGATCCAAGATTTTCTCTGCATATGCAGAGATAGGAGTGCCTGAGATACAAGTAGCAATGATCCAAAAACGTTTATGAGTCTGGGAATAAGAAACCTACTACCTCTCAATGTCTTTGTAAACCAGCTCTCAGAACATTTTGGTTAATGAGGCATTAGGAATTTTAAGATATTCTCCCGGAAGGCTAAGTGTCAAATCCATGAAGCCTAGCATATCACAGTGGACTTGCACGTCTGTGCTAATGGGCAGATAAAACTCTATAATATTACTTATGGAAACAACTAGATAATATAAGACTCGTGCTGCACAGATAAATGCAGTAGTGAATGTGTATCCTGAAAACCACTTGGTTTCCTTTCTTGAGTGAAGAGAATGGAAACTTTCAGCCATTTGAAATAATTTTCTACAGTCATACAGGGAAAATGACATAGCCTCATCTGAAATCTTTTTCAGATGGTGGTGGTGTTTCTAAGTAACCACCCTTCTAACTATCATCATGAATTCTTTCTACTTCCACATCATTAGACATGACTAAGTTGTTGTAGAAGTGAAAATAGAAGTGTTTCCAAAAACACTTTACGTAATTAAGAATAGTTTGATGGAAAGGATGTTAACTGATTTATGACATAGAAAGTCACAAAAATAATGGTGGCATCATTAACAGCATTCATGTCCACAGTTTTGCTGGAAATTTGCACCATGTTTAGGCCTTGAACATGGAGACAGTAGATATAGAATTTTACTGCTTTGTGGGAAATTCTAAAGAGAAAAAATACTACCAGCTATTCACAAGGCAGTGGACATTCTACCCGCTGAGCTTGCGCTCTCTTGTTGAGCCTTTTGTTTTCTGGGTGACTGAAGTAGTCTGGGTGAAGTTAAAAGCAACCTGGTCCTGAAGCTTTGTCGGTCTACGTATGTATTAATAATAATAATATTTTTTTAAAAGTCAGTCCTATGACCTTTTCCTAGATATATCTATAGTTTACTCTGATAAATATTACATTTTACTCTTGGAGTTAAAATAAAACATTGTGGAAGTAACTGAGATCTAACAAAGTAAATCTAGCAGAAAACAGTACTTCTGTACAAACTTTTGAAAGATTATACTAGTTACTTTATGTGTCTTGACTCATTAATTTCTATTTATAATCTAATATGATGTGTTTTTCATTATCAGTACATTATTACTAAATCAAAGATGATATAAAAGTCTTAAATAATTCTTAAATTCTTATTTTTTTTTGGTCAGTTTCAGTGAAAATAAAGAAGACTTCTGTCTAAAAGCCTGATTTTCAATCTTGGTCAATTAGTTTAATAGCAGTTCAATTGCCTCTCTGGGATGTGCTAAAAGTAATTTCAAATTTGTATTTAATTTACAAAGAGTAGAAGATCATCTTAGATCAGTGGAGCATTTCAGATAGTATACTTTTCATAGAAGATTTGATAGAGCCACTCAGTGCTGTTTATATGCATGTTGAATTACAAGAAAGTAAAAAAATATCAAAAATGGCACTTTAACCTAAGTGACAATTATTAGAAGAAATTAATTCATCTGAAATTACTACCCCAAATATGTATATACTTAAAAAATGTGATTATACCTACTTCTAATTCATATTCTTGTTATTAAAATCTCAAGAGGCCCCTTTTAGGCTGCAGTTATGCAAATGCAACCATTAGCTACGCAGGAGAACATTCCTGTGGCATTGTAAACAGAAGAAAAAATAATGGGAGATTTTATTGCAGTTGGTAAAGTAAAACATACTATATGAAAAACGTTTTTCAAAATTAATTACTTGAATTAATCTATGGCTATGTAGTCAACTGAGACAGCCAAACCCACAAATGAACATGAGATAGGTCCACGAGGGTGTGGCACTGACCAGTATCTGTAACCTTGAACCTCATACTGTTCAACCGTCTGGAGTGGGAAAGTAAGTTTTATTCCACATATAACAATGTTGAAAATGTATTCTCTGCAGTGGTCCTGGAGGTGATGTGGCTGAATACTGTAACAGGTGTTTCTCCTCCATCCTGCTCAAGGAAGTCATCATTACCCCTCCCTGTACCTCTCATCTGATGCATCTAGCAGTGATGATTTCTGCTTCACCACCAGAGGATGGATCTTCTGGAAAGGACAAGGGCTATCTTTTTAAGAAGAAGGCTGTGTTAATCATCACCCTTTGCCAGGCCCCTGCTCTAGCAGTTGTCCTACCATGCTTTTCCCTCCCAGTGCTATCTGCAGTCAGCAGGAAGAAAAGGCTCTTTGACTGGCAGCTGCCCAAGTTTTATTCCCTGATAGTTCAGCTCCAGCCAGGCATTGCTCCTGCACAGCAACAACTATGTCACTGTTTGGCTTCCCTCCAACCAAGACCAAAAGACACAGTTGTGGCTCACTTTTGCTGCAGCCATGGCTGCCAAGGAAAACTGGGCTGAGCCAACCCCTGCCATTATTCCTGCAGGAAACAGATTACATGGTAAGGCTGTAAAAGCAATGCTGTAAATGCTTGAACCAAAAACTCTTCCTATTGTCCAGAACAGCCACAATCAGAACGCTATTTGTCTGGCATTATATTGATGAAGAAAACAAAAATCCCCAAGCTCCTCTTGCATGCTTCTCACACATCGAAGCATTTCTGGTTACATACGAGACCAATTCACTTCTCAAGATGGGCAGTTGAGTATGGTACAGTAGCTCTCACACATCTCGACTTCCTTACAAAGACAATTCAAGCACTGAAACATTCTTAACCACCACTTAGAGGTGATTGCAAAGACCCAGAAAAGATCATTCTGTCCTTCACCTGTTTAACCTGTACTTGCCAAACAGCTTTTGCTGAAATTTCAAGTGCAGATTGTCGTAAAGTTGCACATCACTGGAGCTAACCTCAAGATCCCATCTTTCCTTGAAGGTTTAGATACATTTCCAGGTTACAAGTGGAATATTTTCTCCAAAGCTAGAAGTCCTAATTTGACAACATTTGCAATGGAGTTCTTCCAGCCCAGACATGCTGCTTGGCAGTGGAAAATGTGGGTTGTTGATTTCAGAGTAAGGATGGCTACAGACATGCTTCTCTGGGACCATCCACAGCTCTTCAAAGAATACGGTTTTCTGTAATTGAATCCAGAGATTGACTGGATGGACAGTTTCTGGCCCTCCTTGCAACCCATCATCTTCCCTGCACACCAAATAGGACCATGAAAAAATGCATAAATAGTAATTTTTAGAAAGCATTCTGTCCTAGATCTACGTTATATGAAGCTGCTGGAGAAGCAGCTTCAACTGCAACAGAAGTGGTTCTGAAGGCAACATAAGCAAGCCCACAAAGTATGAGGAGCTGGTGCATCTCAACCAGAAATGTCCCTAGAAGCAGTATGAAACTGTGAAAAAGGACAGTGATTCATAATGTAGGTCCCTAATTTAGTCCAGGGAGCAAAAACTGCAGACATGAAAGCAGGACTGACAACTATGAGAAACAGACTTCTGTCCATTTCAGAAGCAATTGTGGTTACCCTAATTAAACCAGAAGTACAGAAGGAGGCTTTCTTGTCCTCTCATTGGTTGCAGATGCCCATGACCACAAGCTGCAGGGCTTGGCGTTCCAGACTCTGTATTAGCCTTCACTCTGGAGAGGCCCACTCAGTGCCATCGTGGCCTCCATCTTCCACATTAGCTAGGAAGTGCGAGGAGGGTTATGGAGGAAAAGGGAAATGAAGGCACTCACAGGTTTTGCTCCATATAGGAAGTTTCAAGGAGTGGATTGTGAGAGATATGATTATATTGAAGTTTTGGTTTCAGTGTGTTCTTATGTACATCTTATATGCTTGTTGCAACAGTATGTAGTGTATTCTTTTATTGTTATGCTGAGGTTGTGCTGCAAAATTTATTGCTCCTCTATTCCTCGTCTCGCACACTCATTTTTACACATTGTTTCATCATGGACCATATGCATAGTACAGTCTAGTTTGGCCCCCATCTTCCTTCTGCCTTTAAATCTCTCTTAAGGCAACTGTTCTGAATCCTTTCCTAGCTTTGTTTTCTTTCCATTAATTACACTCTACCCTATATGTGCATAAACAACTGTCAAATGTATAGAGTTTTAGGGTTTTGTTTGTTTGTTGGTTTGTTTTCTCATAATCTCTCTTTGTCTATAAGATTTTCAAGAAAGCTACTGTCTTTCTCTGTTTTGCAAACTGTTTTGGCCATTTTCTGAGCTAAATCAGTAATTTGTAATCATGTACTAAGGAGGAGATCCACAAGTCATTTACTTATTTTCCATTTTTCTGCCTGTCAGTATTACATGTTTTATCTAGCTGGTATGTTTGCCACTGACTCATTAATGTGTGCAGCTCATATCATGTTAAATTAGATCTCTGCCAAGCTTTTTCCACCCTGATGTTATCTTGTGGTATTTTAGATTAATTGGAAATTTGGACTGAGTGAAAGCCTGAGGCATTTAACTAACAAAATGAGATTAACATAGGTTCAGACTGTTATTGAGAACTACTAAACTGAAATCTCAGGTGTCTGGATTACTCATTTTTTCAGCATATGTATGTCATATATAGTCAGCATATGGTTAACTATTTGAAAATAATTAATTTTACCTGCTACCATATCTGGCAAAACTTTGGAAAGTCCATCACTCCCTGATCCTTTTAGCTTTTAGATATATCATTTGCACATGCTGTTTCCTGATCTGTTCCCTCTCTCTGTTCCATAAATTAGGTTTGTTCCGCTAATTATGTGTCCCCCTTTTGATCTCATCCGATGACAAAGCTGTTTCAAAGCATTCCTATTGAACTAAGCCTTACATCCAAAGCAGACACAGACTGAACATCTTTGCTGGTACATTTCTAAATTCTTACAATACCCTGTTTAGCAGTGGAACCCCCATTCAAAAGTTCACACTGCTTCATTTTGTACAACTTCTTCAGCATTCTGTGGTGGGCATAGGTCCATCTCTCACCTTTAATTATAACTCTGATACAAATGTTTAAGAGACTAGACTGTCAAAAAAAAATCTGTTGCTCAATGATCATAGCTGTTGCTTGCTCTTTGGCTGTGGAAAGCAGAGCGAGAAAAGTGAGAAAAACTATTTAACAAATATTGCTGGCAGATGCAAATATATTTCCAGTCCTCACAGGAATTTTTCACAAATTTAGGGTAGTAAATATAGTGAGCACTGTAGGATTTTGAGGAAGAAGTTGCAATTCTGTTCCAGCTCTGTTATTGGTGTTTTCTCGTTAATACCAGAAAAATCACTAAGGGACTGTTTTGTTTTGTTTTTCCCTCTTTGCGTCTATTTGCTACACCAAAGCTCAGGTGCTGTGAAGACCTGGTAACATTTAGACCAGTTAATAACATACCATATATTTTGGTCATGTAAATTTTTCCCAGTAAAAGTACCATATTTTCGATCACAGCAACGCTAAAATCTCCTGTTCATTTGTTTTTTTTTTCTTTTTAAATATATTTGTGGAAGGATTTGGTTTTGTTCCTAGAAATAGGAATCTGAGTCCTGATCAAAAAAAAAAAAAAAGGACAAATATTTCATTACATATCATTGTTATTATGACTGTTTTTGTCCTTATGGTCATTTGGCCATCAATTTGCATTCCATATATTCACTAAATTATAAGAAAATATTTCTCAAATACATTTTAGAATCCTTGTAAGCTAAAAACTGATCAGCTCAAGTATTTGGCAAGTGATTTTGCATAATAGCTCATGTACATAATTAATTATTGTTGCTATTCATAGATTTGCATTTGTAATTTTTTGAATAGGAAACTGCCAAATAAAAAATTAGAATAATAATTTCTATTTAAATTTTAACCTTCACTAACACTTGCAAAGCAATAACTACTCATGAATGACAAGACTAAAATCTACAAGCAAAAAAGAATTCCTTACAAGTCCTTATTCATAAAGCTGTCTGCTTTTGCCAAAAGTAACCAAAATGTTTCTGGGAGAACTTTGAATTAAGCTTGTCTTTTAAGTTTATTACTGCAGCTAAGGGAAGAAAGACAACTTTGGGACTGGTGTGGCTTCTGTAAGAATTTACAAACTTTAATTTATAGTAGGACTGGGAAAATATGTTTCCCTGTAAAAAAAAGTTTAAAGTAATATTTCCTGCTTCACTGTAATTGTCTTTGCAAATGTTTAATTTTCGTTTGATGAAAAGCCAAATCAGTACAAAAGGGTTTTTGCCAGAGTCCTACATTTTGTTTGAAATGTTTGATTTAAATTATTTTAGCCAGTAGTAGTAGTTCAAATATGTCTAAGGTGAAGGAATGAAAGCACCATTTATACTCGCCTAAAATAAGAACCATAGTTCGTATTCTTAGAAAATAAGACTCAAATATTAAACACTCAGCAAACCTCAGCATCTGTTCAGCAAACTTGATTTTTTCAGTTTCCTGAGAGACAGGAGAAAAAAAAAGAAGAAAATTTTATCTGAGGACCTGTGGCCTGTATGGTAAGGATTGGGTAGAATAACAGTCTCAACCTTTCCAGGGACTGCTGGACAATATAAAATAACATGTAGTCCAAAACTGAGGTGAGATTTAGGCTTTAGGTTATGGTAAATGAGACAGAAGGGCACTGCACTCCATTCTCCAACACGTTTCAGGCATCTAAAATATCCTCAGAAGACATATTTTGCGATAGTACAAATTTTTAGCCAAGTGTACATGTCCATATGCTAACACCAATTCAACAACCTGTGCTCAGATTTTACAACCACACAGGCCCCTTACATCTCAGAACCTCTTGTTTACAGACTGTTCTAAGGAGCTGATCATAACAAATGGGTATCTCTGTTAGGCTGGGGAGCAGAGGTGATTATTAGCATTTCTGTATTCTCACAAAGTTTCTCATTTTCAAATTTGGAACACAATCCCAGATCCATTTCTTTAAATTATAGTTTTCCTGTTTTGGGCTCTAATTTTTCTGCCCTTCCTCTTATCTGAGACTAGAGGTCTTAATCTCAGGATATACCTAAACCTTATGAAGTTTGTTTCTTTGATTCTGAAGCATTCTCAGTATACGTTTGAACCTCCTTTCCATATTAAGAATCTCTTCTCCGTTTCCTCAACATGTTTTTCTAGGATTACGTGTGTTTGTGGGTGGTGTTGCAATTCCTTTAAATGTGATTGAGTTGAGCAGCTTCAGCACTGGGATCCCTTGGATAAAAGACTTAGCTTGCAATGTTCGTGTAGCTGGGTACATATTCCTAATTATTGCTATTCCATGCTTTAAGGAATCATAGAATCATTTTGGCTGGAAGAGACCCTCTAATATTGAGTCCAGCCATTAACAGTCACTAAACCATGTCCCTAAGAACCTCATCTACGTCTTTTAAACTTCTCCAGGGATGGTGACTCAACCACTTTCCTAGGCAGCCTGTTCCAATATCTCACAACCCTATCTGTGAAAAATTTTTTCCTAACATGCCACGAAGTCTCCCCCTAGCACAACTTGCAGTCATTTCCTCTCATTCTATCACTAGTTACCTGGCAGAAGAGACTGACACCCAGCTCACTACAACCTCCTATCAGGTAGTTTTAGTGAGCAGTCAGGTCTCCCCTCAGTCTCCTTTTCTCCAGGCTAAACAGCCCCAGTTCTCTCAGCTGCTCCTCATCAGACTTGTGCTCCAGACCTCTCATCAGCTTCATTGTCCTTCTCTGAACTCTCTCCAGCACCTCAATGCCTTCCTTGTAGTGAGGGGCCCAAAACTCAACACAGGATTCCAGGTGCAGCCGCACCAGTGCCAAGGACAGGGGAATGATTACTTCCCTAGTCCTGCTGATCCCACTGTTTCTGATACAAGCCAGGATGTTGTTGGCCTTTTTGACCACCCAGGTATGCTGCTGGCTCATATTCAGATGGCTGTCAACCAACATCCCCTGATCCCTCAGGAAGACAATATATTCTTGGAAGTATCTTTAATTCCTGTAGATATAGGGATATACACTAATTATTATTAGGTTGTAGTTGAAGGTCTTGTCAAACAGAAGTTTGACATTTGATTCTTGGCATGGTTTCTTCTGTAGGGTTAGTCAAAACTTTTCATTTGTCTCTGTCTCACAAATTAAAGTAAAACTTTTGACCTTAACTTTGTAAGTTCTGTTTATGGTTGTTCTCAGGTGTGTTTATCAGAAACTCAGCCACATGTTGGTAGAGTAACAATTATATTTGCACTTCCAAGAGGAGGCATAGCGGGGAGACTTGTGTGAGGTCACATTCTCAGAAAAAGACACTGCAGTTGCCTGTTGCATAGATATTTAGATTTGACATGGAAGGACAGTCCAGTGCTGGGATAAGAATATGTATGTCCTGAAATACAAAGAGTTGCATGTTTTCGTCAGAGGCCCAGTTTAAGGTATTTGGAAGCATTTGTTTGTCGCAGGAGATAAGCAGATAATTTGATCTAAGCCAGCAAACATATGCACTATGAAAATATTTGTCAAAGATATACAAGCTAGGGGTGATTTACCATGAAATACAGTGTGCATGTGAGAAAGGCTTAGTGTAGTGATCTTGTAAATAGCAATATATAAAGAATCTTGTACCATATTTTGAAAATTGTATGTATTTTGTGTCTGTATATGGCAGCCAGACCTTACATTGTTTTTCAATGACCTTCCAGTGTCATTGGGAAGAATCTGATGCTCTTAACATATTGTTTGATTAACTCCTATTCAAATTCCTATTTGTGTGTCAGGAGTACCCTTTCACATGCATTTAAATTCTTCTGGTTTTCGTAGCTTAACTCTCTGCTTACTCAAATTTAAATGTGTTCGTTTGGCACTCTTATGTGCCACTAAAGCTAGATACATAATTTCTGTGACTGAGTACAGCCATACTTTCAGACTACCAAACCTTTCTGGTGATTAAGATGATATATGAAGTTACAAGATTAAACTTTCACAGAAACATGGGGCTAAAATGAGAATACTGGCAAAAAGAAGTTAAAGGTTGCACATACTTTTCACCTGTTGCTTTAGTGAGTGAAATACTTTAACTTTTTTTTTTTTTAAATGTCTGTGCATATACAAGAAGCAATGCCACACTTAATTTTGTTTAAGTTTACTTTTGTTGCACTTTTGCTATACTTTTTTAAAATTATTTTTTTTTAATTCTTTTTTTTTTTTCATTTAAAATATTGCTGACCTCCAGCTAAAACCAAACTGAGGATACAGAGGAGATGGAAACCACTATAACATTCCAAACTACTTTGGGAATTTTTCTATTTCATTGCATAGGCAGTTCCTTTCTCTGCAACATTTTTGAAAGTAGAAAATTTCCCTGAGGTGTCTATGATCTTCTTTGTCATTATTTTCAACCATCCAAATCCTACCATTTGTACAGATGCTCCTGAAACCAATTGTATTCCTCTCTGAAAGTCTTATCTTTATCTTTGTTAAACTGAACTGCATTGAGTCCTATTCTTTTTGAACTTTCATTACAACCCTCCAGTCTTTTTCATAAGATTGTATTTAATGATAACTCTCAAGTGAAGAATTCTATTCATATAGATAAAGAATATTGTGTCATAGAGAAAACATTTTCTTGCAGTTAAAAAGTAATCCAGGAATAAAGCCAGTTTGATCCTTTGTGTTCAGAATAATAATAAGTGTGATGTTAACAAATGATCACTTGGAACAAGTGGACTAAGAAAAGCAAACTTATTTCAGCCTTCAGATTGTAATGACTTTTTTGGTTATAATTTGTAACAGAGATTTAGAGGTGAAAAGTCTGCTACAATTACCTAATTTATTCAGCTCTTTCACTTCAAATCCTCTCTTTGAAGTCTTGTTTTGGGACAGAAGTTTTAAAGTGCCCATATTCTTGCATTTCTAACACTGACTAAATAATTTATTTAAATATTTAATTTAATCAGTGGGTGTCTCATGACTGCATTCATGCCATCGTGCAGAAAAAAATAGTTTTCTTGGTATATTCTCAGTTATTTTGTCTTTTTTTTTAATGTTTGCATTAATCTTCCTTCTCATGAAATTATGTTTTAGGTATCACAGTATCACAGTATGTTTGGGATTGGAAGGGACCTCAAAAGATCATCTAGTCCAATCCCCCTGCTGGAGCAGGAACGCCTAGGTGAGGTCGCACAGGAACATGTCCAGGTGGGTTTTGAATGTCTCCAGAGTAGAAGACTCCACAACCCCCCTGGGCAGCCTGTTCCAGTGCTCTGTCACCCTTACTGAGAAGAAGTTTCTTCTCAAATTTAAGTGGAACCTCTTGTGTTCCAGCTTGACCCCATTACCCCTTGTCCTATCATTGTTTGCCACTGAGAAGAGCCTGACTCCATCCTCGTGGCACTCACCCTTTACATATTTATAAACATTAATGCGGTCACCCCTCAGTCTCCTCTTCTCCAAGCTAAAGAGCCCCAGCTCCACTCCCTCAATTATCTTTGTTGCCCTACGCTGGACCCTCTCCAGCAGTTCCCTGTCCTTCTTGAACTGAGGGGCCCAGAACTGGACACTATATTCCAGATGGGGTCTCACCAGGGCAGAGTAGAGGGGAAGGAGAACCTCTCTTGATCTAGTAACCACCCCCCTTGTAATACACCCGAGGATGCCATTGGCCTTCCTGGCCACAAGGGCACAGTGCTGGCTCATGGTCATCCTGCTGTCCACCAGGACCCCCAGGTCCCTTTCTCCTACACTGCTCTCTAATATGTAATTTCCCAGCCTATACTGGAACCTGGGGTTGTTCCTGCCCAGATGCAGGACTCTACACTTTCCCTTGTTTAATTTCATCAGGTTATTCCCTGCCCGACTCTCCAGCCTGTCCAGGTCCTGCTGGATGGCAGCACAGCCTTCTGGCCTGTCAGCCACTCCTCCCATCTTAGTGTCATCAGCAAACTTGCTGATAGTACACTCAGTTCCCCCGTCCAAATCGTTAATGAATATATTGAATAATATTGGCCCCAGTACTGACCCCTGAGGCACTCCACTAGATACTGGCCTCCAACTAGACTCTGCACCATTGACTACCACTCTCTGGCTTCCCTCCTTAAGCCAGTTTGCAACCCACCTCACTACTCTATTGTCTAGACCACACCTCCTCAACTTAGCTGTGAGGATGCTGTGGGAGACTGTGTCAAAGGCTTTACTGAAGTCAAGGTAGACCACATCCACCGCTCTGCCATCATCCATCCACCTTGTTACATTCTCATAAAAGGCTATGAGGTTGGTCAAGCATGACTTACTCTTGGTAAAGCCATGCTGACTGCCCCTAATGACCCTCTTATCCTTGATATGCCTTGAGATGGCACCAAGAATAAGCTGTTCCATTACTTTCCCAGGGACAGAGGTGAGGCTGACCAGTCTATAGTTACCCGGGTCCTCCTTCTTGCCCTTTTTGAAGACTGGAGTGATATTTTTTTTTCCTTCAATCCTCGGGCACCTCTCCCGTTTCCCAAGACTTGGCAAAGATGATGGAGAGTGGTCTAGCAATGACTTCAGCCAGCTCCCTCAGCACCCGCGGATGCATCCCATCTGGACCCATGGATTTATGGATGTCCAGACTATTAGTTGCTCCGTAATCCAGTCCTCATCGATTAAAACGAACTCCTCCATTGACCTGGCTTCATCCAGGGTCTCAGGGGTACAGGGTTCCCCAGGACAGCCTCCAGCAGAGTAGACAGAGACAAAGAAGGCATTCAGTAGTTCTGCCTTCTCTGTATCATCTGCCACCAGGGCACCCACCCCATTCATCAGTGGGCCCTAGACACTAGTTTCTTCCTTTTCTGACACCTTACCAAAGATTTTCACTTGCTATTTATCTTCTTCTTCATTGTTATCACATCTATTTCTTATCATCTTTAAATATTTGGGGGAATACCCCCCCCAACCTATTTCATTATTTGTAGAGTTTTTCATTAAGTATTTCATTATTTGTAGAGTCTTTCATTAAGTATTTCATTAATTGTAAAGTTATTTTTATATATGTATATATAAATAAATACATGTATATATAGAACTTAAATTAAGCTTAGAATCTGACCTGACCTGTACCTTAATGACCTGTTATACATAATTAAGAAAGTTCATTCTTGTTTTTCCAGGTAAGTTGACTGGCATTTCTTTCTTGTTTTGTCTAGTGAAAATAATTCATTTATACCAAAACACTGTGAATTTTTTTTGAGGCAGATATACAGTAATAAGACATGAAAAATTAAAATGTAAATTTTCCAGTCAGAATTAGGTCTGCGTCTGTGTGTAAGTCAGTGAATGTATTGACAGGTGTTATTATTTGGTGTCACGCCTGAGCCTTGCCAGGTAATCAAATGGACATTTGAAGGGGATTAAGCTATACAAAATTAAATTTTACTAGAGATCATATTCAAGAATTATTTTCACAATTGTCATAGTTTCATACTTCAACCATAAACACACCAGTGATAAGTTTGTTTACATAATACCTACAATGCAAATTTGCCACTTCAATGGCATACAAAATGTTGGTATTTTTGTTAAACAAGAGTATACAAGGACTGCAGATTGTGTGTAAATTAACCAATAGAGATATGTACTAGCCAAAGGATTAAAACCATAAATAGCTCTCTGCTTAAAGTAGAGAGAAAACTACCTTTTTGCTTCCAGCAACAGTAAAATCACAATTTACTTTGTGGTTCCATGAATCTCTTTATCGACTTGCAAGGAAAGGTTTTTGCACATGTCTTCAACCTAGTATGTCTTGAAGTAGGGCAGGACTCAGACCGTCTAGGGTACTGAGTGTCACAATACCTGTCAGCTTAGGCACCCAGCTTCTGAATCGTAGAATCGTAGAATCATTTCAGTTGGAAGAGACCGTCAGAATTATCGAGTCCAACCATAACCTAACCTAACTCTAGCACTTTTTGAGGACAGGACCATGACCAAAATGAATCAACACCTCCACAAGGACTTACTTGCTGAGGTAGAAGTAGCCTGGTATGCACTTGAAAGTGGAGACCAGATCCCTACCTTACAACTACAGGAGCTGATCTGTGAAACTCAGACATCCCAGGACACTGTCTGCAAACTAGGCACTGAAACTTTTATGTCCAGTCATATGGTGGTCATATTAACTCTTTGATTTAATAGTCCTGTAAACAGAATGTCCATCTCCGTACTGTAAGAAACTGGACTTGAATTCTGTCCTCTATTTGAGCCCCTACTAAAAAATTCCATTTTTATGGACATTCTTTCAGACAATTATGTTGTTTTGGAAGGGAGGTTTGTTTTTTGTTTTTTTTTTTGAGTGGTGCTAATTTCTAGTCTTTTTACTGAAACTACATCTCCATGCAAAAAGTTATTATTTTTTTTTTCTTTATGTTTATTTGGTCTAATAAAAATGATGGGAAGTGATTTTGCTGTAGAGATGGTCAGATTAGGATTCCTTTTTGAATTTCAGCTTCTTGTTCATGTAAAATTGATCTCTATTTTCTTTTAGAATGTTCATTAAAGAAACACAATTACCAGTTGAGGGTTTATTCAGTTTCAAATTAGCTGTGCTATGCGTGCAGAGACACCTCTGTACGCGGCCTACTGGGATACAGGTGCTTATGGACAGCATTGCACAAGTGTGGGTTCAACATTTGGATGACTGCTTGGACCCTGAAGAAATGTATATGCTCTCCCACCATGTGAAGCTCTAGCTAAGAAGTCTGATGGAAGCCAATTTAGTTTTTTTTTTCACAAAGTGTTTCAATTACTATGGCTCCTGGAAGCAACTGAGTCATGCTTCATGTAACCACCTCTAGTCCAACATGACTGGATGTGAGCCACAGCTAGCAAACCCACAAGACTCCAGCTGACTCTTCCCAGCCGGGCAAGTGCTCTGGTTGCAGTTCCAGTGGCACAGAAGTTCCCTTGAGAGAAAATACAGAAGCTCTCAGTACTTCAGGCACTGAGAATATATCCCAGCATCCTCCATCAAATCATCCACTACTCTCAGACTGCTGTCTTCAAGCTTAAGAAGGATTTTGACAAGCTGAAATACAACACCTCATATCAAATCACTACGTCATATCAAAATGGTATGTGTACGCGCTGTGCTTAGTGCAGGTGTGTGGCTATGTGCCAGTCTTGAGTGAGGCTGACTCTTTATGACTTAATAGCTCATATGCTGCAACATTAAAATTTGTCAAGAATTGTCAGTAGCAGACAGGCAGACATTCTGGGCTAATATTTTACAGCTGGTGCAAGAGAGACATATGTTCTGTGATCTTCCAGGAGATTTTGCTTTCATCTCTCCCTTGTCTAAAAACTATCATTTTAGATCGAGAGCATGTTGTTACACAGAAGAACAACCTTTAGAAAGCATTTTTTTTTCTTTTAATTTATTTGAGATAGGCAGAAAAGAATTTCTACTTTTTACTTATGTATAAAAATCCAGAGTATTTTTTTTTTTAAAGCACAAAAACTTAACAATTACAATATTCTAAAGATGAATCTTACTCTAAATAATTTCCAGTGGCAGGAGGAGTGACAACACCTGTACTCTGACAAAAATAAAACTGAACAATTAGAAAGTGAATTCTGATGTGGTAAATGAGGCTTCAGCTATTGCGGGCACATATTCCCTTATTTTCTGTATCAGCAGATGCTGATGTTACAAAACCGTAACTAGCAATTGAGCACAGATGGTTATCTCTGTTCAGCACAAAAGCTCGGAAGGGAATAGGCACTTAAACGGAGACCTCAGTCACCTCCCTCAGTAAGTTTCCTGTGCCAACTTTCAAACAATATGTCTCTTACAGTTTTCCAGTTGCACGCAATCTGCACATCCAGAAAGGTAACCTCAGTTGCCATCAGCACTGACCGGACAGTAAATGAAAGCTGACCTCACCTGGCTGAAACACAGGTTTCTGTACTCCCACAAGTGAATCTACCCTGGGTTTGAGTTATAAGGACTCCAACTAACACCCTCGGCACAGCTTGCTCTCTCCTCTGCAAGAATCAGACCACAGACAGACAATTACAGTAGATATTTGATGACTGCAGTATATATATATATATATTTATTTATTTATTTATCTCTTTCATCACCACTTTCTTATGTACATACTACTGAAGTTCCTACTGAAGTAAGGAAATGTTTCAAATGAAATTTCCAATTCCTCATCTTGAGATAAATGTTAAAAATATTTTGTTGTTCTGTGAATGAATTTGATGAACGTGAAGCAAGAGGTACAATGTCATTGTGGTAAATGAGTGGGTGAAATTATTTTCCTGTTATTCCAGGAAAAACAGTAAGGAGAGTAAATGCTGCCCAAATTAAACATGGATTAACTCCATATACATTAAATGATATCACTGAACACATTCCCTCTGATCCTCTTCTTTAATGAGGAAATAAAAGTAGTTGGATCTAATGAGGAAAGTTCAAAGAAATTCTGAGATTTTCAGAAACCTTTTGTGAGATTCTGATTTCTTTTTGCAGAGCCATATGCTGTAAATCAGCACACAAGTACTGTCCTTTTGGGGTCACGAGTAGCAGCAATCGGTGCATGCTGGCCTCTCCCTAGGCACATTGTACAGAGCAACTCCTCTCTGATTGTATTTCCCCAAATTTCTGTGCAGTTCCTACTCCAGAGAAGGAGATGTATAACTGCTGAACGAAATTTCTATAGCTTGGTGCTGATTTACAAGCATGGGGCAGAAAATGTCTTCTGATGAGCTCCATGAGGTCTGAGTGTTTATTCAGTCTATCAAAACTATATTTTATATATATATATATATATAAAAATGTATATGTTACATACGCATCTATTATATATATAATATGTAGTATCTTATATCTTATAATTTTATTATATGTAATATATTATAAAAATTACCTGTGAAAATTCTAGTTCATCCTAAAGTAGATGGAGTGGAATACACTATTTTGTGGTACATGAGCTGGTGTCTCTTAAAATGGATGTGGTCAGGATGTTCTCAACTGTATTAACACGAAAATTGTCTTTACCCTTTCTGTATTACTGTATAGATGCAATTTGGACTCACTACATTTGCTGAATTAAGTTTTGTCCAGCTTGGGTTTTTTTGGTTGGTTGGTTGGTTGGTTGGTTTGTTTTGTTTTTTACTGCCAGTCTTTTTTGCTACTTGTTATCTCTTTAAAATCCTTGGTTACAACGGCTGAAAAAATATCCTCCTATATGTGAACAGATTGGTGAGTGTAAAGTACACATTATGCAAAAAATAGTGGGTGTGTTGTTGGTATGGCTGTCTTTGCCTGCTCGAGATAATTAGTCATGCTGAAAAACTGGTATAGTTGTGTATGATTGCTATGCTGCAACCAAACTAATGCCAGAAACTGGGATAGATGTTGTGGAAGATATTTGAACTGAATAGAAGAAGTAAAGGGGAATTTTCTCCAAAATAATGGTTTCTAATGTCCATGATAATGTTGGCAGAATTACCTAAGTATGAAAGAAGACCATATGTTAACATTGCTTGATTGACAGTTAAAAGAGGAAGAGTTGCTTATGTTTCTGGAACAAGATGCTTGTAAACTAGCTATGAGGTGGGTAGTGCTGGGTGGTGTGTCATATATTAGTGAAAGGCCTTTGTAATATCTTTTATGTTTAACATATTAAATATTGTATGCACTAATATTCTTTTATTGTTATTTAAATAGGTCACTGTTCGGTGGAAACTAGAACAAAGAACCACACAAAGCACAAAGAACTTTGCAGTCCACCAGCTATCTAATTATTGACCTTGAGGTGTTTGTATCTTAATTACCCACAGATTCTGTTGTGCCTTATTCAGTATGGTTTTAGAGCACACAAGAAAAAAGCCTGGCCTAGTTAGACTATCCACATTAGCCAGAGGATATTATATGTTGTAACACTGTAATATCTTTGTAGTATTGGAGGATAACAACTGGTGCTGAAGGTATCCACCAGCTAAATTCAACATATTTTTTGGCCTGAGGTATTTTAAATCTTTACCTTTCCCTTTTTCAATAACAGTTTAAGCACAAGGTCATATGTTTGTCTGTTGGGGACACTGACTGGAAAGGCTGTGACTATTCTATGTAACATGATTTCTTTCTGCCAGAAACATTCATAAGAAAAATACCTGCTGAATCTGGATCTCCCGCTACCTCAGCACACCGTGCCTTGAAACACAGTGCTGAGGTGCCTTGAATTAAGTGTAGTTTTTGAAAGAGTAATAAAGGACTATGTTCTAAAAGACAGTTTCAGCCTGAGGTTCTAGAGAACAAGGAGAGTTCTCAAACACCTCCACCACTCTTGTACACATTTCTAGATATAAGACACACAAGGGTTTTTATTGACCCCAACTGATAGGTGCTAACTTGTATTCCCATGCTTTGTGTTCTGAGTATTTTATATTTCATTCTAAACCACGTGATTTTTCACTTACTGTAAGAAAAACTGAAAATTCACAATTTTTCTTCAGCTTTTGAATCTAAAGAGTGCCAGAGGCAAAATGCTCAGCTGGTATTGTAAACAAATTGTTTCAATGGAGTCTAAATACCTAAAGGTACCTAAAGGATTTTGCAGACCCATCAAGTGAAACTTTATTTTTACTAACTCAGTGGGAATAATGCACAAGTTATCACAGTATCACAGTATCACAGTATGTTTGGGATTGGAAGGGACCTCAAAAGATCATCTAGTCCAATCCCCCTGCTGGAGCAGGAACGCCTAGGTGAGGTCGCATAGGAATGTGTCCAGGCGGGCTTTGAATGTCTCCAGGGAAGGAGGCTCCACAACCTCCCTGGGTAGCCTGTTCCAGTGCTCTGTCACCCTCACTGAGAAGTTCTTTCTCAAATTTAAGTGGAACCTCTTGTGTTCCAGTTTGATCCCATTGCCCCTTGTCGTATCATTGTTTGCCACTGAGAAGAGCCTGACTCCATCCTCGTGGCACTCACCCTTTATATATTTATAAACATTAATAAGGTCACCCCTCAGTCTCCTCTTCTCCAAACTAAAGAGCCCCAGCTCCCTCAGCCTTTCTTCATAAGGGAGGTGCTCCACTCCCTTAATCATCTTTGTTGCCCTACGCTGGACCCTCTCCAGCAGTTCCCTGTCCTTCTTGAACTGAGGGGCCCAGAACTGGACACAATATTCCAGATGGGGTCTCACCAGGGCGGAGTAGAGGGGAAGGAGGACCTCTCTCGATCTACTGACCACCCCCCTTGTAATACACCCGAGGATGCCATTAGCCTTCCTGGCCACAAGGGCACAGTGCTGGCTCATGGTCATCCTGTTGTCCACTAGGACCCCCAGGTCCCTTTCCCCTACACTGCTCTCTAATAGGTCATTCCCCAACCTATACTGGAACCTGGGGTTGTTCCTGCCCAGATGCAGGACTCTACACTTTCCCTTGTTAAATTCCATCAGGTTATCCCCCACCCAACTCTCCAGCCTGTCCAGGTCCCGCTGGATGGCAGCACAGCCTTCTGGCGTGTCAGCCACTCCTCCCAGCTTAGTGTCATCAGCAAACTTGCTGATAGTACACTCAATTCCCCCGTCCAAATCGTTAATGAATATATTGAATAATATTGGCCCCAGTACTGACCCCTGAGGCACTCCACTAGATACTGGCCTCCAACTGGACTCCGCACCTTTGACCACCACTCTCTGGCTTCTCTCTTTAAGCCAGTTTGCAACCCACCTCACTACTCTATTGTCTAGACCACACCTCCTCAATTTAGCTGTGAGGATGCTGTGAGGGACTGTGTCAAAGGCTTTACTGAAGTCAAGGTAGACCACATCCACCGCTCTGCCATCATCCATCCACCTTGTTACATTCCCATAAAAGGCTATGAGGTTGGTCAAGCATGACTTACCCTTGGTAAAGCCATGCTGACTGCCCCTAATGACCCTCTTATCCCTGATATGCCTTGAGATGACACCAAGGATAAGCTGTTCCATTACTTTCCCAGGGACAGAGGTGAGGCTGACCGGTCTGTAATTACCCGGGTCCTCCTTCTTGCCCTTTTTGAATACTGGAGTGACATTTGCTTTCCTCCAATCCTCGGGCACCTCTCCCATTTCCCAAGACTTGGCAAAAATGATGGAGAGCGGTCTAGCAATGACTTCAGCCAGCTCCCTCAGCACCCGCGGATGCATCCCATCTGGACCCATGGATTTATGGATGTCCAGACTATTTAATTGTTCCCTAACCCAGTCCTCATCGACTAAAGCAAACTCCTCCATTGACCTGGCTTCATCCGGGGTCTCAGGGGTACAGGGTTCCCCAGGACAGCCTCCAGCAGAGTAGACAGAGACAAAGAAGGCATTCAGCAATTCTGCCTTCTCTGTGTCTTCTGCCACCAGGGCACCCACCTCATTCATCAGTGGGCCTACATTGCCTCTGGTATTAGTTTTATCTGCTATGTATTTGAAAAAGTTCTTCTTGCTGTCCTTGACCCCTCTCGCCAGCTGTAATTCTAAGGAGGCCTTGGCTACCCTAGCTGCCTTCCTACATTCTCTAACAGCAGCCTTATATTCCTCCCAAGTGGCCAGTCCCTGCTTCCATGACCTGTAAACTCGCCTCTTCTGCTTGAGTATACCCAACAGATCCCTATTCAACCACGCAGGCCTTCTGGCTCCCTTCCTCGACTTCCTACGTGTGGGGATGCTCTGATCCTGAGCATGGAAGAAGCAATCTCTGAATGCAATCCAGCTCTCTTGGGCCCCTTTTCCTTCAAGCAGTCTTGCCCATGGGATTTCCCCCAGCAATTGCTTGAAAAGGCCGAAATTAGCCCTGCCAAAGTCCAGGGTTGCAATTCTACTTGCTATTCTGTTCCTGCCACACGAGATGCTGAACTCCTCCATCTCGTGGTCACTGCAACCCAGGCAGCCCTCAACCTTTACTGCTTCGACCAGACCCTCCTTGTTAGTGAGGATGAGATCCAGCAGTGCACCTCTCCTAGTCGGCTCCTCCACCATCTGCATGAGGAAGTTATCATCAATGCACTGGAGGAACCTCCTGGACTGTGGCTGTCAATCAAGTCAGTATCTGACTCTGGTTATCCTTTTAGTCTGTGGCAATCAGAGGATAACACAATTTGGCTGAACTTTCTCTTATTTTATGTTTTAAGAAGATCTATGCAGACAGAGAGAGCAAGTCAGCCATGACTTGATTGCAAATCTGAGTCCATGGAAGTTGGTGAACTTCAGCTCTGACCAATTTAAACTCAAGAGAAAGACTGCTGTAATAGTTCTAACAGATAAGAAAAGTGAGATTTTATTTCAGGAAAAAAATAATAATGCAGAGTTCTGTGTGAAAGAGATGAAATAATAAAAAAAATAAATAAGAAAACTTTTATTTATGATCTAATAGTTACAACAGGTTGTTTGTCCCTTAGGATTTTAGTGGTGGTTTGTTGGTTTGTTTGTTTGTTTGAAATATCCCTTCCTCATATGTAGGACTTAGATTGTTAACAGAGAATCTGCCATTTTGTGGCCTCCAGCCCTTATCACTCTGAATCTTTCAATAGAGTTTGGAGCTGATTTTATCTTCCTGTGCAGTTGCTACCAATCTAGTTTTTATTTTTCTTTCAGACTTTCTTTAAAGGGAATAATTGCTAAGAATACCTGGTGGGAATACCTGAAGCACTTGCTTCAGGTAAAGAAAGCACTTTGAGGTGACTTAATTGGTCAAAATACAAAATTCTAACAGATTATGAAATCCCTTGCTGGATGTGGCTGGAGGAGGTTTTCATTATTTGGAGATAAATGGAAACACATGTTTGCTATAAGCTGAGACTGTTTTAAAAACTTCTCAAATGGAAAAAAAAAATAGAAAAAAGGCATTGAATTGAGTTGAAAAAATGGTGTAAAATGTTTTTACTGCTGTTGACTTTATTGGTCATCATTAGTAGCAATGCTGCCATGCAAATTAAAGGAATACTATTGACCTCAAAACGTCAGCTATGTAATGAAAGAGTTTCAATGGTTTCTAGAAGAGATGAAATGAAACCTCTAAATTACAAGGTGAGATGAAATATGTTAGAAACAACTAACATTGCTTTGCAGTCTTATGGAATGCAACATGTTCCACTCTGGAAAGATTTACTTACGGATATAGAAGGAAGTCTCAGGAAAAGATTGCTCAGTTTTTAGTAGAGAGAATGGTTGAGACAGTATGTCAGTGTGGGGCCAGCTATACCATGTGTGCTTCACCTCTTGTAAAGTTGCTTGAGGAGTATTTTTATGATCTAACGTGAACATACACAATAATGCTAACCATGTGTTTTTTTATAACGCTATTTCGGAGTGGATAACGTAACAAGCTCACCATAAAGACAAAAATCTTGAGAAATGCATTTTTTTATATATAGAAATGGGAACAACAATTATAGAGGGAAAGTGCCCCAAGTTGCAAGGGCCATGGCCCAAGACCCTGGAGGCACAGACTTGATTTCTTGCTTTCTTGAAAGCTCCTGATAAAATTGTTTTCCTCATGCTTATTCCCTGTGTATAAAACAGCTACAAAGTCAAGTACAGTAATGAAGACAAGCAGAACACTTCTTGAAATTATGGAAAAAAATCTATCACAACTTAAAATATATATAAAAAATATAGAATAAGTGTTAATACCTGTAGCCTGACATTTACAGCTACTACTTTTATGTTTTTGAGAAATGAAAGCAACTCTCCTAAGTAGGAGTCATTTTGATCATCACTTTCCTGATTTAATTATGGTGAAGGGAACATACAGTACATTGAAAAAGAAATGGTTACAATAACAAGAAGAAACTGAATGAACAAAAAGAGTGAATTTTGGGCAATTGCAAGGATTGACTCATTTTCCAAAAATATGTGCATGATATGTAGCAAAACCCAGTAGATAAATCACCAGCTAGAATGACGGCAAATAAAATGCTGCTTTCACTGCTTCTTATCTAAAACTTTTCAGATAACAGAAATAAGATATTCATGTATATTGCTCCATCACAAGTTAAATCCAACAATTAATTACTAGACTAGTGTCCTGTCATACTTTATAAGGAACTAAGAGGAAAAAAAACAGTATAACACATAAACATTAAGTACAGCTATGAGGTTTTTGTTTTTTGCCCATCTCCCTTTCTCCATTTCCATCTCATTGTCTGTAATCTTACCAGGACAACTGTACTTCATTTCTCCATTACTGAATTTATACTTTGTACTCATAGTGCTGCAGATGGCAGTACTATTGATCAAAGGATTGCTCAGGTTTGAAATGGTATCTAGGAAAAAAAAAAAAAAGAGGTTTGCTTTAACTGTAGACATGAAAGAACAGAGAAGAATAATACATTCATATCAAGTGTCATCCAAGCTTAAGAATATGTCTGTTGCTGAACACTGGGAACCAATTGGTGAATCATTTGTGGGGAATCAAGAAAGCAATAAAAGAAATCCCAGTCTTGTAATACTTGAGACATTATGTCTTGAGGTTACTGATGTACTGATAGAATTCACAAATCAAAACTCTGTTTTACGTACATCAGAATCCAGTTCCAGTCGTGGTACTTTCTTAATAAAGTCTTTTCCCTCATTTTCAGTAATTAATGAGAAAAAAAGCTTTTTCTTTTTTTTTTCTGTATTGCAGGGGTGCGTAATTGCTATCCTTAAAACTTACGTGGTATATTCTTTTTTATTGTTATTTTAATTTTTAGCTTCTGAGACTTGAGCTAAACACTATAAATTAAAAGAGAATTGTGACTGACTTATTAAGAAATATTATTATATCTTGTTTGACCAACTTGATTACATTGTATAATGAAATGACTGGTTTGATAGATGGGGAGAGAGTGATGGATGTTGTCCATCTTGACTTCGGTAAGGCTTTCAACACTGTCTTCCATAAGATTCTCATAGAGAGGCTGATGAAGTATGGGCTGGATGAGCAGACAGTGAGGTGGACTGAAAATTGGCTGAATTATAAGGTCCAGAGGGTGGTGATCAGTAGTGCAAAGGTTAGGTGGAGGCCAGTAGCTAGCACTGTACCCCAGGGGACAATGCTGAGTCAAGTCCTGTTCAGCTCTTTGATGATGAGGCAAAGAGTACTGTCAGCAAGTCCACAAATGACACAAAACTGGGCAGAGGGATGATGCACCAGAAGGTTATGCTGCCATTCAGAGGGACCTTGACAGGCTGAAGAAATGAGCTGACAGGAAACTCATGAATTTCAACAAGGAGAATTGCAAAGTCTTGCACCTTGGGAAGAACACCACCATGCACCAGCAGATGCTGGGGATTACCCAACAGGAAAACAGCTTTGTAGAAAACTACTTGGGGGTCATGGTGGACATCCAGTTGAACATGAGCCAGCTGGTGGTATTCCAGGCTTCATTAGGCAAAGCATTGTCAGTATGTCCAAGGATGTCATCCCTTTCATTTATTCAGTACTGATGAGGCCACATCTGGAGTGCTGTGTTCAGTTCTGGGCTCCCCAATACAAGAGAGACATGGACATACTAGAAAGAGTCCTGTGAAGAGCCACTAAGATGATTAGGGGAGTGAAGTATCCCTCCTATGAGGAAAGGCTGAGAGCTGGGACTGTCCAGCCTGGAGAAGAGAAGGATAAGAATGATCTCACAATGTGTACAAATACCTGAGTGAACAGCATAGAGAAGACACAGACAAACTCTTTTCAGCAGTGCCCAGTGACAGGATGAGAAGCAATGGGCCCAGACTGAAACACACGACGTTCCATCTGAAAATTAGGAAACACTTTTTTACTGTGGGTGTAATGGAGCACTGACACAGGCTACGCAGCGAAGTTGTAGAATCTCTCTCCTTGGATATATTGAAGTGTCTGGGCAACTGACTCTAAGTGGCCCTGCTTGAGCAGGGAGATTGGACCAGGTGACTTCCAGAGGTCGCTTCCAACCTCGACCATTCTGTGACTGTGTGATTCTGGTCTGATAGATACAGGGTTTTGGACTGGGATTACTGTTAGATCTTCAACTAGCCTATTGTATCACTCTGAAGAAGGCAACTGGAATACCAATGTTTCTTTTCCCATTTCTTTTTTACATTAGGTTTTCAAACCAAGACTGTTTGTGGACTGCCCAGGTTAATGCCTATAAATGTTTTTACTCATTGTTACAAATAACATGGTTACGAAAAAACAGTGACTAAAAGCCAGTGTGGAAATTTGAGTAGGCAGAATATGATTGCCTGTCCTGCCTCGCAGATCTTTGTGCCCCAGAACTGGTCAACCTATGAATTACTTTCCTTACCAGAAAAGTGACACAAATGGAAAAAAATACATCACTCTAATAATCAAAGTGCAATAAAACTGTGAGATGGGAAAACTGCTAAATGCCTGTTGATGTAATACTTGGCACAGAATAGGGCTACCATGTATCTTCCTTTCAAGGACAGTCAATGTACTATAGAAAAATAGACAGGACTCTTAAAATCTCCTTATTTTTCAACAGAGGTGCACAGCTTTCCATTTTTCTTATTTTCTGCACTTATGTGAACAAAACCTCACAATTCTCTTAAAGACAATTACACATACTATCAGGTCATATCTCACTTGTGCTCCATACTTTGAGTGCATTTGAATTCTGTGCTCCTTCATCAACTTGTATGTGCCTGCTCATGTTAGTACACTGTAAATATATAGAAGGACAAGACATATATATATATATATATATATGAGACTAGTCTTGATTAAAATGTACAAAGGTTGATGGTGTTATGTGCTATTACATTTCTAAGAAAATTCAAGCATTTAACATAAGTTAAAACTAAATCTTTCATCCTGAATATCCTAATAGATTTTACTGAGTGAGAGACTTCAGATGGTACATTCTACTCAACTCGTTTGGTACTAGCACCTATATTTCTATGTATCTGGATATTTTCTCTTGGAATACAGGCAACAACAGAATTAGGAATACTATCTTCCATCTAAAGGAAGAATGAGCCAGACATGAAATGTGTTCACGTGCCAGTAATTGCATTCATTTTCATGAATGTATGTGTGAAATATGATCATATGCATGAAAACATGTTGAGCTTACTGATTCATAAATTAAAACCTTCAGTCATCTTTCAAACTTCATATATATGCATTGGTAACTCTACTAGCTTGTTACTTGTGAAAGCTCACTACAGAACAAAAAGCTGGAGTGTTTAACAGAGGTGACCCACTGAGTACAGTGTGTCCCAAATTCACACTGGAATTTAACAAGTCCAAAAATAGTTTAACCCTGGAGTTTAGAAAAAGAGTAGAAGCTGTGACCACTTAAAACAAGTGCTGTATCACTGGGATAAGGCTTTGAAGTTGTCTACTGACAGGAACAATGACAGTATTCAAGACCTGTTCATAGCCCTGTCTCTTCACAGAGCAGCCATTTACCATAAAGTGACATTTGTCACTTTTCCCAAAATGTCCAGGATGGGCACTTTCACTGGTGTCATTCAGCCCCATTGCCAGCCCTCATTTTCTTTTTTGTCCTCACTAGCCTGACACTTAAAAAGGGGATAAACAGTGATTTTTTTTCCCTTGCAATATTTTATGGTGAAACATTTATTTTGGTAATGTTTGACACAAGTTACTTTTAACTCTAACATCCAGCATAATTGACCAGAGATGTCAAAAACTACAAGAAACGGTTCTTTAACAAGCAGTAGCAGAAGAAAAATATTGACTCCCTGTTAAACTAATTAGACACCAACAATGCTGAAAAGGCAGAGCTTCTCAACACTTTCTTCACCTCTGTCTTTACCAGCATGGTTTGGCCTCAGGCCCTGGGGACAAAAATTCATGTTGATGTAAACACAGCCCCACCATCAGTGAAGGAAAAGTTGGTATGTGAACTTGATCCCTACAAATGGATGAGTGCTCATGTTATCCACCCACCAGTGTTGAGGGCTGACTGACATAGTTGTGTCACTCTCAATCTTTGAGAAGTCATGGAGATTGGGGGACATCTCAGAAGACTGAAAGAAGGCTACTGTCACCCCCATCAACAAGAAAGGCTTAAAAGAGGATCGAGGAAATCATAGACCCATCAGTCTTGCTTCAGTCCCTGGGAAGGTTATGGAATGCAATCCTCCTGGGTGCTACCACAAGTCAAATGAAGCAAGTGACTAGGAAAAGCCAGCACCAAGGCCAAATCATGCTCTACAAACTTAATCACCATCTGTGATACAGCTCAGTTCCTGTGGGACAAGTGATGGACATTGTCTACCTGGATTCTCCAAGGTTTTTGCTATGGTTTCCCACAGCCTCTTTCTATGGACACTAACACATTACAGTCTAGACAAGTGGTGTGTGCAGTGGGTGGGGAACTGGCTGTCAGGCCACACCCAGAGGATGGTGGTAAATGGCTCCTTTTCAAACTGGCAACCTCTCACAAATGGGGTCCCTCAGGGACTGGTATTTGGCCCAACACTGTTTAATATCTCCATATGTGATCCAGATAATGGGATCAAGTGTACGCTGATTAAATTTACTGATGATACCAAAATGAGTGGGGAAGTGGACACTTCGGAAGAGAAAGCCGCCCTTGCAGGATGACCTGGATAGGCTAGAAGAGTGAGCTAACAAAAACCTTATGAAGTTCAACATAGACAAATGAAGGATCCCCAGGAAAACATAATCCAGGAGTGCATCACAGGCTGGGATCTACCCAACTGAGGAGTAGTTCTATGGAAATGGACCTGAGAGTCCTGGTGGACAAGAAGCTCAATATAAGTGAACAGTGTGATGTTGCAACAAAGAAAACCATCAAGATGCTGATCTACATCAACAAGGACATCACCAGCAGAGATACAGAAGTCATTATTCCTTTTTGCTCAGCACTTGTCAGGCCACACCTGGAGTACTGTGTTCAGTTTTGGTCCCCACTGTACAAAAAAGTTGCAGACCAGCTGGAAATATGAGGAAAGGCTGAGAGAACTGGGCTTGTTCAGGCTTGAGAAAAGGCTGAGGGGAGACCTAATCACCATGTTCCAGTTTTTAAAGTATGACTACAGAGAAGGTGGATACTTCCTTTTTACATGGAAAAGATGAGGGGTAATGGGTACAAGTTACTCCTGGAGAGATTTTGATTGGACACAAGAGGAAAACTTTCCACAATGAGAACTATCAGCCATTGGAATAATCTCCCCAGAGAAGTGGTGGATTCCTCTACACTGGACACATTTAAGATCCATCTGGACAGGGTGTTGGATCATCTTTTCTAGACTGTGTATTTTGTAAAGAAAGGCTGGACCACATAAACTTTGAGGTCCCTTCCAACATGGTTTTCTACGATTCTGTGATAATGAAATGAAAGACACATATTGTGGGTAATTATTTATTATCCTGTGCTAGTAAACTTGCAAATTGGGTGGTGACAGGGGAGAAAGTGAGAGACTAGAATGGATAGTAAAACTCCTGACGGTGCATCATTTTTCAATTTGTGTTACCCCACTTGGCAATCATAAACAGAGAACGTGGAAATAAACAATTTAGTAGTTGATCTGGTTTTTTACCATTTTAAACTTTAAGAAAGCTAACATTTGTGTTTTTTAAATTAGAAAACATGTTAAAAAACCCCCAGATTGACAACTTTTCAGAAGGTTAGATGTTAATGAAAATTCAATTGTGAAACTTCCCTATTTTGTTTGATGAGAATCTCAATTAATTTATCTAATTAACATTACTAATTAAATCTTCTAAAATCTCAAAATCAGACATAAATATTGTAGTAATGTTCAGTAATTAACTTGACATCTAAAATAGAGAATTCTGAAAAGCAAAATAGATGTAGAAAATCAGAGCCAGTTCCCTCCTGTGATAGTTTCCAAGACAACTAGGCAAAATGGGAAAGTCTAATACACTTTTAGATGCTTTAGATGGGGCAAACTGCAAAAGAGAAATTCAATTATTCGTCCACAGTGAAAGGAATGGAATCTAACAGAAACCATACTTAATCTTCAGAATCTCCAGTGCTTCCAAGACAGTTAGAGGAGTAAAAATTGTTCTGTACTGTTCAGCTGTTAAAGCTATAAGAACATAGCTTTCCATGGGGCCACTAATTCTGAAATAAGATCCTTCTTGCAACAGAATTTAAAAAATAATTGCTAATGTGAATTAAACTAACTGGAAATGAGAAGAGCGTTTAAAAGAAAAAAGCCTTTCAACTTTAGATCATGCAAATTTAACCATTTAATTTCAGTTATTAACTGAATATTTAGGGAAAGTTCCAGGCTACTTGGGGACACAAATTGAAATGGAAATAAGCAAAATGCTTCTGAGTTTTTTTGTTTGTTTATTTGTTTGTTTGGGGTTTGTGTGTGGTTTTTGTTTGTGTGTATTTTTTCTTTTTTTCTGATGGAAACATGACAGTAAGTTTAGATAGAATTGAAATCTAAACACTGACGTAATAAAAATATTACTAAAAATTTAATTTTCTTTCCTCTGTGTAATTTTGATTACTGGTGTGCAGCATAGGAAGATTAGCCCATCCATATTAAAAATGTTCTGCAACAACTAATGATTTAGTTGTGAACAACTTTTAAAATTTACTTTTCTTTTTGACTGTCACAGCATAATGATCAAAAATGTTAGATTTTTTATTTTTCTTGTTTGTGTAATACTGGAAATCAGTCAGCCAATATATGTGTGTCAGTCATATTGTGTATGTTGGTGGATGGGAGTTTGGTTTATTTGCAGAGATACTGAGAAAGCAAGTGTCACTTCTTCACTTTCTGGACATGTTTCAAATGTAGATTTTTCTCATTAAAAACTTGGTTGGAACAGATGTATACTTGCAAATTTTTTCTTCTTTGATAAAATCCTGTATTTCACCAAAGTTTTCTTCTGCAAAATGTTCCAAATGTTTTTAATCAGGTATTACATTTGACTTCCTGTAGGCAATCCCAGGTTGTTTTTTTTGTTTGTGGTTTTTTTTTTTTTTTTTTTTTTTGGTTGGTTGGTTGGTTTTTTTTTGTTTTTTTTTTGTTTGTTTTTTTTTCTGTAGGGTAGTATTAATTGATCTGAAAATGTCAGCTCAAAAACACAAGATATGATATCACCTGTAGGTAGCAAGTGTAACTAGTGTTAGCAGTTGCCAAAAATCTATCCTAATCAGAAACAAACAAGCACCTCTTACATTCTTACATTTGGGAAAGTGCCCATTTTGTATTTAAATATTTATAACTTCCGAAATATGATCTTAAAGGCTTCCAAAGCAAAGTCTGAAGCAAAACAATCAGCCTCACAGACTGTATCTTCAAAACTTGTGGAGAGCAATTAAGTTCTCCTGAGTATAATTTTATTTGCATTTCAATTTGAACGGAGTAATAAGATTCAACAGAAAAAAAAAATATATCTTTTATATTTTTTAAAGGGCTAAATGTTGATCTGCTTTCACTGGTGTAGGCTTGGACACAACGAGAGACAAAATGCAGTGCTTGTAACTTTTAAAATATTAATTTTACTCTAGTAATCCAACCAGTCACATTATAATCTGCCAGATTTTTTAAATCTGTTGCTTAAATTCCCAGAGTGGAACAAGGAGCAACTGAACAAGGAGCAAGTGAACAAGGAATCTTTCAATTTTATTTTGTTTATTTCCTATCATGTAAAATCCATCCCAGAACCTAGGAGACTGTTCAGCAGTTAGCCATTGGCACAACCCCAGATCTAGCAATTAAGGTAAAAGGAGGGTGTGAACTAAGTGAAAGATGACAGAAATTTTAAATCTGTTTGTTCTTGGTCCAGTGTATATGTGTTTTTTCCTGTATGCTTTGTTTAAGAAGGTGCGGCCGGGCAGCAGGAAGCAGGGCTGCCAGGTTATGAGTTCTGGATGTGGGTGGGCAATGCAGAGGCTCCTGGAGACAGGGAGAAATTACTCTGTTGCTGAGAATAAGTGAGTATGTTCAGCTGGGAAAAATATCAGCAGTGCAGGCAAAAAAACCAGAGATATAGCAAGGAAATATGCTCTAACATGAGGGGAGTCTTCGAAAAGGAGTTACAGCGAAAGTTAGAAGTAATTAAAAGAAGATTAACTGCTAAAAGGACAAAGACATGGTAACTGCACAGGGAGGGAAAGAGGTAAGGAAAGAGTGGGTGAATTCTTGCAAGTCTTCTGTCTTGTCCCACTCAGCAGATACGATTTTTTCCTATTTATACAATGTAGTTAGATTTGTGTGTGTGTATTTTCCACAGAAAAAAAAAAAATCATACAGGTGGGAAATCTTTTGACGCAATTTGGCTGATCACTTCAAGAAACTAGGGTGAAAAGATAATTTTATGTCAAAGCAATGGCTGGCTTTGGAGCTGACACATTCTGATGGTTTGCTTGTAGGCAGCACGCTGTATAATCAGACCCTTATATTGTTCTCATCTCCAAAAGCCAACAACAGCAGGTCAAACAAGCCCAGAATTTAAGTTCATGCCCTAAGAAGGACAGCTGACCTCATATTTTGCAGCTTTCATAAAATGGTAATAAAGTTCTGTAAAGTACAGAGCAACCCACGCAGTCTGTAGGAAAAATATGAAAACTTATGCAAAACTACCTGAAGCGATCCCTGAGGGGTTTTTCTTTACTACTTGTTGGTCTTCTTGGCCCTATGAATGCTTTATCCACCTTGGAATGAGGCATAAGTGTTCCAAGAGAAATGTCATTATTTTTTTACCTGATTTGAAGGCTTTTTAGAGAACCTTACTATTAAAGCATCCACATGGCAGTCAAATATACTTTTCCTGGAATAAGCCTATAAAAAAGCTGAGAGATTGTTGCAAGTCTGAAGTGTGTAATCTGTTCTTGTCTTGATGTTCTCACCCTTAAATGCAAAAGACTCAGCAAGGAAATAGGTTGCCACCATGCAAAATATATTTCATCAGGGTACAGGAAGCTAGTTGGTGCCAAATGGATCCAGATATGATTACACCCCACTGATTATAATTCTTTGCTTCCTGTTCAGTATTACATTATTTATCTAATTAATAGTTCAAAGGGACAAACTGTTCCTTTTAATTTCCAAATACAGTCAAAAGATGAAAGAGATTAGAGAAACTGTTCGCTTTTTAACATTGTTTACTTAAATATTGCATTATTGAAATAAGATTCATAAAAAGATAGTTTGAATTCTACTACCACATTTCGTTAATAATTCATTTTTATTTTTACACATTTGTCCTATTAATACCCTATGAAAGCACTATGTTAAGGACCAGTTTAGCAAAAAAGCTAATACTCTGTCAGTCCAAACAGCATTTATTGTTGTTATTATTTAGCTGAAATTAAAGATTAATACAGCTGTATACATTTCAGGTATTTTTTTCACAGTCATAATTTGCTACGTCCAGCTGTAATGTGACCTTGAAAAATCAGTGTACATGTATCGATATCCATATTATAGAGATTAATCAATAAAGCTAAAATAATTGGAGAATATCTGTGAAATTATAGTATGAAAGAGACCATCAAGAGATGGAGAACTGTGGCTAAACCATGGCTTTGCATTAGTAATCCCCTAATTTAGGAGATGTTCTGAGAAAGATGAGTCAAGGGCTTTAAATTTAAGGTGAACATGATTTAGCCTTTAAAGTAATTATTTCTTCATCAGTGTTAAGTACTGTTATCAAGCCATAGCATGAAAGGGTGTAGAAAAAATGTGAGAGTCCAAAAATCATGAGAAAAATCTATTGATTCCAAATTTTAAATTCCACAGAAGTATGTCAGTGAGAATGTAATTTATTTCACTCCTAACATACACTTAAGCATCTGTTACTGGTGCTTGAAGAAATGACTTATCAAATCTATTTTAACTGAGAGAACATTTGGTATTCCTGATTGTCAGTGGGTCCAAAAGCTTTCATAGTCACAATCATGTTTCTTTCCTCCTTGTTCTTGTCCTGTAAAGAAAATTACTTATCAAAATCACTTATTTGTTTCTGTCACATTGTATTTCTTTTAAACTCTAAATACACCAAGCCAAATTTATAAATTTGGAAAGAACATTAGATGTCTAAAGTTTAATTGTTCAGATTTTGGAGATATTCTGTTTCTCTGCTGTTAGATAATATTTTTTGAACACCGTGGAGTACCAATTGACTTATCCAAGGGTAAAATGTTGAAAAATGTTTATGGTTCTGGTTATCAATCTGACATAGCTTCTTGGAGAAAGGAAATAATATTAAAATATCACAGTAAATCCACAAACTGACCCACATGCTTTCCATCTTCTGTTTGAAAATCTTTATTTTTTATTTGTTTGTTTGGTTTATTTGTAATTTGGAAAGGCAGCTGTATCATACTGTAGCTCATTTCTCAGTTGCATGGATTTACCTGGCAATCTCAGTTGGCTGGAGTTGATTATTGGTACACAAGTGGTGAGGGCAAGAGGGAGTTTTCTTTCAGGAGTTTGGAATGGTTGTGGTGAGCATGGAGACCCCTCTGGGGGGAAGAGGAATTCCTGAGGTAATGAACGTATGATGCAGAAAACTCTGTTAGAGCCCTGTGTGCTGAACACCGCCTTTTTGTAGTCACACCCCAACTACTCTGGAAAAGAATTTAGTTTACCATGAACTCTCGGTTCATCTTTTGATCTGTGTACCATCTTCTTACAGATTAAAGGCTATTTACAAAATCTTCAAAGTATGTGTGTGTGTGTCTGTATTATCCTTCAAAATATGTAAGCAAAGCAGAAGCTTAGAAGCTCTGAACAATTTCAAAGTATTTGATCCTCAGTGTGAATCGGGAATGTCTGAATAAAAAATTTAAAAAAAAAAAAGTCTGAACGCTCGTTTCATATGCATATAGGTGCATATAGGTATGCAGGATGTTAACTTTTATTACAGAATGTTTTAATAAAAAACAACCAGAGCTAATATCACTATATAAAAATCTAATGTAGAGAAATGCACAATGCAACTCTAATTTTAACCAGATTCTTAATTATTATAGTGATATAGCTTAATAGGACTATTCTAAGTTACATGCTCACAATAAATATCAGGAGATTACTAAAACCTGTATAAATAGTTCACAGATTCCTTTTGCCCTTTAAGCAATGGTCACATCAGATTTCTCTTCAGCTAGGATTATGGCTCTATTAAAAACTGTCTGCCTGAACATCTTTATAAAAATGCTGAAGAGATGAATCTGTAACGTTATATGATACCAACTACATTATCATAAAGGAGCAATAAGAAGTAAATAGGTAGAATGATAGTTTATCATACGAATCACACAATCAACTTAGAAAGGAGTTTAAGCAACAAATACTCATCTGGGTCATTCTTTGCCAAGTGCTGGATTTTTCTCTGAAGTGAATTTCCAAGTTTTAAATCACTCAAATGAAAGTGCTTTATCCTCTCCAACTGGGAGTTCTGGTTATTTCCTCACAACTCATTTGTTCTGAAGCTCAGCCTAAATTCACTTTTTCTTAGTTTCGTACCATTATTCTCTGTTATTCTGACAGTGCTTATAAAAGAGATCTTTAGGAAACACTTCCAAGATTTGTTTAAAGGGAATAGTGGAAGAATAACCTTTTTTTATACGTTTGTGCTAAAAGAGCCAGTCTTCAGAATTTCACAGTATTGCCCTAGACAAAAGCTCTGAAATTTTCTTTCTAGTTACATTAAATCATTTGATAGCAAGATACCTGTCTCCAGCTACACACACACATATGCACACCACCTCACCACTCTGTATTTCCAGTTATCCAAGTGTCTTCACTACCTATTAATTTTGAGGTAAATATAACTTTCTTCAAAGAACTTATGAAAATGCACATTTTTGTTCTATGTATAGAATTTTGCCAGTAATAAAGTATAAATAGACTGTTCAAAAGAACAGAAGTAATCAAAATAGCTATATATTTCCTCACAATGGAACAAGAAATATGAAATAGTAGTCCTCCTTTGTTCATATTCATGTAAGCACATTTGATGATTAAACAGCATAAAGAAGTCAGAGAGAATGAATGTGGCCTCTTAGGATCTCTGACCCAAGAAGGTGAAGAATTATTTTAGCTAGTGTGAATTTAATGCATGTATGATATACTCTGTCTACATTACCTCCTATCCATTGTAAGAGATGTAATTTCTAGTCGTAATAATGAATATGCCAGAAATAGTGTTGGCATGGAAACCCATGGACAGTTATCGCAAGTTTGTTCAATTCGGAATATACTTGGGATTGTTTCATTATGCTAAGGCTAGAAATAAAAACAAAACCCCCTTACCATTGTCATTTGTTGCCTGGTCTTGAGAAAACATGGAATGTGACTTGCATTTTATTGGTCATAATGTGCTTTTTTTTTTTTCTTTTAAATATCTGTTTACAATAACAAGCCCATATATTTATGTTATGCAGAGTGATTTATTTTTCTTGTACTCATTGCAATTGTACATATGATTTGAGTTTGGGTGGAATTCTTTGGTGGAATCCCAAATTTTATATTATCTAAGCCAAACTTCATATTAATTTACAAAAAGACAAACTCTGTTACATGAAACCACATTTAATCAGTTACACAGTTCCATGTTGTTAATATAATAATATTATCCTGGCACAACTGAAATAGGCTTTGGACACTGAGAGCATTACATGTTTGAAGAGAGGAATTTGATTTTCAGGTTTGAGTTGGAAGAAAATTGTTTGCATCCAAGAAAGCTAAAGGAACTTTGTGAGTGATGTAAACATGGTTTATCTGGAAACAGAGACAGGGTAGATGAAAACATTTTGCAAAATTGTCTTTTACTTTAGCAGCAACTCTGAAGGACAAACTCACATTTTCAAAGTTATATTGGAGTTACTGAACAACAAATTATAAAAGGGACTTCTTTAGAATGAAACAAAACGTAAACTTTGTAATTGGAATTAATCACAAAAATAATTGATTAGTTATGGATGGATCGATATGATACATAATGTTTTGCTCAACTATACATTTAAATTTGTAATTTTGTAGAATTTTAACTTCTCTCAGTCTCCACTGTATTTAGATTTTTTAAAATAGCCATCCAGAGTTATTGGTCCCTACTATTTTTTGTGTTTAGATATAGTGCAATACCTTCTGAAGTATTTTAAGCTTATGCACAAATGCGCATAACCTTGGATAATATTTAAAAACTAAGAAAACTTGGATTAGAATATGGATACAAACATATTAATGCCCGAACAACCAAACTTTCACCCCTTGAATAGCGCTGAAGAAAAATTAAAAGAGCAGCAAGTTTTGAAGAACAACAACAAGAAAAACCCAAACAGAAGACCAGACATAACTTGCCCCCCAAAAAAAAGTAGCAGATGCCTCCTGTTTCCTCCTTGTACACTTGTAATTTAGAGACAAAAATGTTGACTGCTTAACTTGTGTAATCTTCAGGGTGTCACAATCAGTATAGATTGAAGTTTAAGAAATGCTTTACTAGAAAAGTAGTTAAGATCAGCTGTCATTCTTTCTGAAGCATTCAGTTGATCAAGCTGCTCCTGTCTTGATACATCTTTCTTCTAGACTAACCATGAGGTGCATGGACTCAAGAATGGGCCAGTTTGACCTTTCATCAGAAGAGAAAGCTGCGAATTCTATTAACTGCTTCTACTGATAGTTCTTTCAGAACACTTCTCATTATGTGAAGCGGAAGAGATAACACAACAGATACTGTTTTGCCCTCACTTATCTTTAATGCATCAGCTGTGTAGATGATTCTACATTTCTGAGGTTTTTTTTTTTTTACTCAGGCATAATAATTTCTTATAATGTCAGAATTTATGTAAGAACACAGCTCTTTTAGGGCAGAAAAGGATTTATAGAACAAACTGTTTGCACTTCAGTTGAGTGAAAGATCATTTTGCCCTCAGCAGCAAAGGTTGAGTCACCAAGCTATCTATTAGATTTTAAGAAATATGCCCCTACGGGTAAAACAAATTAAAACTAATGCATGCCACAACTCACTCAAAGGGCTCTTTTCATTTACAGCTTTGCACTAGACAACAGGTGAGGGCTGAAGCAAAAGTGGGTTGATTCAATTCTAGCTCAGCAGTTTTTGTTTGCATTCCCGATGTTTAGGGAAGTGTGGGGCTCTGCAGGCTAACAGAGAGTAGAGAGATCTGTCTGTTCTGGAGCTAGAGTGTGCTTAGATCCACAGGCCTCTGGTGGCCCTTGTAACACTTGGGGTGGGCACTGCAACCTTTTCTCCTTCTGACTTTTCTTTTGGCAAGATAAGGTTTTCTATGGTATGCTGTTTCTGCTGCAATGGTGTCAAAAGCTCAGAGCCCTGGCAATGACTTGTGTAGGCAGAGATCAGAACAGCAGGTTAAAGTAGTGCCCTGAATCAAATTAGTATGTCAAATTGGATCAGCAGGGGAGAAAACTTTCTAACAGATTAATAAAAACAGGTAAAATATGGACCTGAGTGTACCCAGATATGAGCACATACTTACGTTTTAGCCATCAGATTGACTTCACTCATAAGCTTAATATCCAGTAGGAAAACAAAATTTAGTGTTGTTCTGAATGAACCTGTAATATTAAAATCACAGAACTGTTGAAATTGGAAGTGACCTCTAGATGCCATATAGTCCAACCACAATTAGACCTGGTGACTCCAGGCATTGTTTACCTCAACCCTATTAGCATTACCATCTCAGTGTTATGTGATGAAGCAAAAGCCAAATAAGTTTTGTATAATCTTCTCTTTAAAGGCTTTTTCTGCTTATGAATTACCCTTACTTTAGAAGCAGAGTCTGCTAATAGCAAGCAGGTGTACTAAAATACAACAAAACTGGTGTTACTGATTATATTGCTTCTAATGTTGGTATTTATATATGTGCAATGCAGATGGTGTAGGCGATGGAGTTGTTTTTTTTTAGCTCCTTTCACATTACATTCTTAAGCTTTTATCCTACTAAAAATATTTGTTTACTTTAAATGTATAGGATTCAAAATTCATAACAAGTGATTCAATTGTTTAAATATAGACACCTAGTGACATTTTAGATACCCTAGGCCTGGCTGTTCTCCCGGCCTCCAGCTGCCAGTCAGGTCATGTATGATGTGCCACAGGTCATGTGTCATATCTGTCAATCCCCTTCTGGACTTCTCAGATAACCTACAGCCTATAAGATGTCTCTGAGTACTTGTGAATAGGAAGTTGAATTCCTCTATGCTGGTTAAGGATTAAGCCCTGGCAGTCAAGCACAGCTGCTTACTCACTCCCCCTGAATGGGATGGGGGAGAGAATTGGAAGGGTGAAAGTGTGAAAACTTGTGGGCTGAGATAAAAACAGTTTAATAGGGAAAGCAAAAGCTGTGTGCAGAAGCAAAACAAAGTAATTCATTCATTGCTTCCCATTAGCAGGTAGGCATTCAGTCATTTCCAGGGAAGCAGGGCTTCATCGCATGCAATGGTAATTTAGGAAGACAAACACCATAGCCCCTCCATCCCCTCCATATATCCCCCAGCTTTTATTGCTGAGCATGACGTTGTATGGTATGGAATATCATAGATTCATAGAATCATAGAATAGTTTGGATTGAAAGGGACCTTTTAAGGTCATCTAGTCCAAACCCCCTGCAATTAGCATGGACACCTTCAAGTAGATCAGGTTGCTCAGAGCCCTGTCCAGCCTGGCCTTGAATGTTTCCCTTGGTCAGCTGGGGACAGCTGTCCCAGTTGTGTCCCCTCCCAACTTTTCTGCACCTCCAGCCTGCTCACTGGCAGGGTGGTGTGAGAAGCAGAAAAGGTCCTGACTCTGTGTGAGCACTGCTCAGTAATATCTACATCATCAGCCTGTTATCAATACAGTTTTGGTCACATATCCAAAACACCACCATACAAGCTACTATGAACTCTATCTCAGCCCAAACCAGCACACTTAATAGAAATTATAACTTGTAGGTGGGGACCCAATTTATGCATAATCTGCACCAGAGTTGAGAGCTTCCGAATGGGATTCTCAAAAGTCAATAGGAAGAACAGGGTTCTCTTAAATATTATTCATCCCTCTTTCTTTGCTTTTCAGTATGTAGCGGAGATCCCCTGGGTGGTCAGAAACACACAGGAAACACAATGACCATTTCAAGGAGGTAAAACTGCTACAAAAGTCCTTACACAGATAGCCATTTCCTGTCTGGATTTTCAAAGAACTGCGTGGCTTGCTTATTGTGCTATGCCTGATGTTTTTAGGGAAAAAGGGCAAGCACATCTTTGGTGCATGGATTTGGTGAAGTCTGCAAGATCCATATGTTTTCATTATTTGTTGCTTATATGGAAAGCATTAGTAGCATTGGCAAATTTTGTGAAGTTTTATTTTGTTAGCAATCATATGATAGGTGGGGTTTTCTTTGTTGATTTTGTCTCATTTATTTTTTTTTGTTGCTTGAAACTTGATCTGCTGAAAACAGATTATTATAAATGAAACCTCAGCCTTCATGCAAAACTTAAAAAGTTTGTAAACTTTGAGATGAAATATTAGTTGGATGATGAACTTTCCCAGTGAGGTACAAAACCAACCACACTCACTAACCCCTACATGTGCGAATTTCTAAATCTCGCTGTTTGAATGGGGTGGGCATGAGGTGTGGTACTAAAACAACTTTTGATTGCCTGTGGCTGACAATACTGAATTGAAACCTCACAAGAAGAGTCTACGCACATAGTGCATTAAACCTTATTTGCGAAAAAAACCAAACCAAACCAAAACAAAAACCACTTTAAATTAGCATATATACTTTAGGGTAATTATCCCTACTAAGCTGTAGTATGCTCTTTAAGTTTGTTAGTCATCTTTTCAAACAGCTCTCTAGCTTTTGTTTTTCTTCCTGGCTCGTATGGCAAATTCTGAATTTTGCTAATAGGATCATCAGGGACCTCAATCCTATTTTGCACTTCACTAATGCAGAGCATACTTTTGTTCATACTAGAATGAATGAATGAGCAAAAATGTCCAAGCCATTCACATATTTATTTTCATTTACATCATTCTGAAGAATAACTCTGTTTGCTGAAAACTCAGTTTCAACTCTAGGAAAGTCAAATCAGGGTTCTGGGATATAGTATTCTGTTTCCTTATGCCTCGCCTTCTCTGAGGTAACTTCCTTCCTGTGAGACAGTTATCAGCACTGTGCATGCTGTTCCTGATGGGGTATTATCAGCATTTTAGAACTGTGATAGTACTGTTGTTTGTTTTATAGAGCTATTCCCCTGTTAATGCAGTCTTCAATACCTTTCGTGATTACTTCATTGCTGTTACGATTAGAAACTAAAAGCTAATACCAGCTTTGTCGTACAATTAATTGACTGAAATACGTGAAATGACTGATAGAGGGTGAGAAGAGAAAATGAAATACTCATGAAAATTCATAAGCTGAAACTGAGGAAAAGTGGATGTACATAGCATACTGAATGTAATAATGTGTGTTTCTCTGACTTTTTCAATTATAAAGTGCCCTTAAAATTACCCACTTAAATTGTAATGCCTGCTTCTGAGGATTATCAAGGCATTCTTGTGCCTTGAGCTTTAGACAATGTATTAAACATACAGATTTTTGTTTTCTTTGCTCTGTGAAATTAATTAGGACATATAGAGCTTTGTGAAATAACTAACTCATATAAATGATAACACAAATAACAATTAACTCTATCAAAATTAAGATATGCAGAGAATTTTTATTTGCGTTGTTGAGACTTAAAAAAAAATCAAGAAACCTCATCAAAAGAGATTTGTTACTGAGGATGAACTTAAATCAGGTTTTAATCAGAAATCTGTTTGTTATCTTGGGTCTTCAGCTAACAACACTAAACATCTAAAGACTCCTTAATGTTCAACTCAGAATACTTGATTTTCCAAACAGAACTGAATGAAGTCTAATAAAGCTTCATAAAATCTTTGTAAAAATTTCTACTTGATAACTGGTATTTAAATACAGGGAGAAGATAGGAGTTTAATAGGATATCGATTTACTAATTTAAAGCTGAGACACAAGCTTCTCATTGACTGCAATCTCAAGCAGTGAGGACAAAAATAAAAGAATAATACAAACAGAAGGAAAAATCAGGAAGGACATAATGGGGAGCAGATAATGCTGAGAAGGCCTTTTTTGAGTCAGTCTCCACTGAAACTAGTTTGATTGTAGAGAAGTGACTAATGCAATTAAGGACAAATAAAAAGGATAAAATTTCTACCCAGAACAGGCAGAGAAAAGGTTAGAGAATGTTTTACAGAGCAGAACATAGATAAAATTCATCTCAAGGTCACAGAAATCTGACTGAAACAATCTCGGAGATAATAGTGATTATTTTTGAGGAACAAAATGATGAGCAACAATTTTGAAGGCTGGAAAAGTGAAATACATCACCTCTATTTAAAAACTGGGAAAAGGGAGGAGCAGAGAACTGTAAACTGAGCATGGAAAAATACTGGAAAATAATCAAACTGTTTGTAAACTCCTAGACAAATACAAGCTAAATAAGAGCCAGCACCATTTTGGCCCAACTTGTTGCTCAGCAACCGTTTCATGACATCTTCAGGGAGTAGTGGACAAACAGTAGCAGAAATATATCTATAGTAAATTCTCACCAAGTTATTGGTATATTGAAAAAAAGCACAAATGACACCTGGTAAGACTTCTAATGATAAGAACAGTCTAAATGAAGAGGTGGATTCATAATTACCTGGACTATCACAATCAGAGGTATTATTAGTGGTTCAAAATAGAATAATACCTGAATTGAATCAGCCTTCAACAAACATTAGTCCTGGAGATAGACTGGCCAACATTTTAACTAATGAGAACTATTATGGTTTTATTGTTTATATATAGAATTGGGAGTAAATTTACATGTAAACACATGAAGGCCAAGACACGTAACAAAGACAAGTTCAAGGTTCTACATTTAGGTGGTAGTTCAGTGTAGAAGTACAGTTTGGGAAGCTTGTAGCATCCTTTCTTTCGAGTAAGGCATTTGACACAGTCTCCCACAGCATCCTTATAGCTTAACTGAGGGAGTGCGGTCTAGATGACCGGGTAGTGAGATGGACTGCAAACCGGCTGAAGGGAAAAAAACAGAGAGTCATGGTCAATGAAGTGTACTCCAGTTGGAGGCCTGTATTTAGTGGAGTGCCTCAAGGGTCAGTAGTGGGGCCTGTATTATTCAATGTATTCATCACTGATTTGAATGAGGGAATAGAGTGTACTATCAGCAAGTTAGCTGATGACACCAAGCTGGGAGGAGTGGCTGACATGCCAGAAGGCTGTGCTGCCATCCATCGAGACCTGGACAGGCTGGAGGGTTGGGCAGGGAAAAATTTAATGAAATATAACAAGTGCAAGTGTAGAGTCTTACATCTGGGTAGGAACAACCCCAGGTTCCAGTATAAGTTGGGGAATGTCCTATTAGAGAGCAGTGTAAGGGAAAGGGACCTGAGGGTCCTGGTGGACAGCAGGATGACCATGAGCCAGCACTGTGCCCTTGTGGCCAGGAAGGCCAATGGCATCCTGGGGTGTATTAGAAGGAGGGGAGTTAATAGGTCGAGAGAGGTTCTTCTTCCCCTCTACTCTGCCCTGGTGAGACCGTATCTGGAATATTGTGTCCAGTTCTGGGCCCCTCAGTTCAAGAACGACAGGGAACTACTGGAGAGAGTCCAGTGCAGAGCCACGAAGATGACTAAGGGAGTGGAGCATTTCCCTTATGAGGAAAGGCTGAGGGAGCTGGATCTCTTTAGCTTGGAGAAGAGGAGGTTGAGGGGTGACCTCATTAATGTTTATGAATATGTAAAGGGTGAGTGTCACGAGGATGGAGCCAGGCTCTTCTCGGTGACAACCAATGATAGGACAAGGGGTAATGGGTTCAAACTGGAACACAAAAGGTTCCACTAAAATTTGAGAAGAAACTTCTTCTCAGTGAGGGTGACAGAGCACTGGAACAGGCTGCCCAGGGGGGTTGTGGAGTCTCCTAATCTGGAGACATTCAAAACCCACCTGGACGCCTTCCTGTGTAGCCTCATCTAGGTGTTCCTGCTCCAGCAGGGTAATTGGACTAGATGATCTTACGAGGTCCCTTCCAATCCCTAACATTTTGTGATTCTACAAGCCCATCAAAACAGGTTTGTGGCTTAAATTTTATGCTACTTCTGAATTACCAATTTCATGCTGTTTTAAAAAAGGGATTAAGGCATCCAAATAATATATTTGCTCTGTCACATATAATATGTCATTTATAATCTTTGAGCTGTAGTCTTTTAACTTCAAGCATAATGTGAACCAACTGGAAAAAGTGATTGATGGTTTAAAACCCATGAATTATTAGAAAAGACTGGATTAATTGGGTTGTTTGGAGTCTACAAATAAAGACAGAAGAGAAACATGTTAATGGAATTCAAGTACATAAAAACTGCTTCAAAGGGGAAGTGAATAATCCCTTTCTTGTGTTCATGGTCAATAGAAAAAAATTAAAGAGCTTAAATTATAACAAGAGAGATTTGCTTTACACACTGGAAATTTTCAGTTTAGACAAACATCTTTCAAGAGAGCCCTAGATATAATTTGTTGAGAGAGGAAAACAAGAATGACTAAGTGATCTCTTGAAGTCCTTTCCAGCATTTTTTCCATTATTTTAGGCTCCTCTTCTGACAAGCAGAAGCTTGGAGGCTCAAAAGGCATTTCTGTTCTGGGTCAGAGTATTCCATGCCATCCTTATGTGTTACATACAAAATGGGGCTGTGATGAAGTAATGTGGTAACAGGATTCAATAGTTGTATGGAAAGTTTGATTTGTAAAATAAAGGAAAAACAGAAAAGTTACTTTTAAACCTGTTAATTTTGCCTAGTGTTTATTACCATTCCCATAAAAAATAATTACACAAATCACAGCTTTTATAAAAATGTGAACAGATGAACAACAGCTAATAGTAAAGAAAACAGCCTAGGTTTTGACAAACTTAAGAATAGATTCTGTAGAAATCAAATTATTACCTTTTTTCTTTGAAATTTGCCCAGAAGGTACATAGTATAATTTTGATGAAGGAAGTACTGACATCTGTCTTACTAGTGCCTGCAAATGCAGATGTAGATTTATGAATTTGGGTAGCCTCATTAAGAAGAAAGACATGTTTTATTTGTGTAGAATGATTCAGGTACATGAAACTCTTCAAAAACAAAGGTTAAAAAAAGGAGAAAGTATGTTGCAGGCAAAATGATTAGAATATCTTGATAAAGTAATTTTGGATGATAACATGTTTCATCATAATCATTTTATGAGACTCTTGGCTCTAATTTAAGTTAATTGACAGTTGCTTCCCTGTCTTCAAAGCTCATGCTTTACAAATGGTGAAGAAATGCAACCTACCCAATATTTATGGGCAACAGTGGCCCTTTTGGGAGTTTCAGGAGTTTAGGAACTCTTAAATAGGATCATTTCTTGAAAGATGCATTCTTACAATCTGGACCTGTCACTGGACTTGGAACACCTGAAAACTGAGAAATCCAGACTCACAATTAAATTTTCAAAATTCTGAATTACTAAGCTGTTTCCTAGAGACCTCACAATCTATGATCAAATGATCACATGCTAAATGATGAATAGAAAGGCAAATTTTAAATGGTAAGATACAGATGAGAGGAACAGTTTATGCATTAAAGTTATGTATCTAAGAAACACATTCTACCATATCTCCTGCTCACACAGGCTGATCACTGAAGCATTATTCATAAATGGAGTTATGTATACCACATGCAAAGTTGCTAAATATTTAGTTATATTAATTGTGTTGAACAAAAAAGTAAATCTAACTGATTTCTAAAACCACAGATCTTAAAACATTTTTACAACAACCCCTTTCAAATTATCTTATCCCACAAAACTGAAGATATTGAAATAGTAAACCTGAAGCATGAACAGCAGTAAAGATTATATTTTCACTTGGGAGAGAAATTATAGTTTTCACAGTTACTCTCTGTCAGAATAATCTTTTAGCATTAATGGAGCTATCCATGCTGATGGAGATCAAATCTATTATGTGAAAATTAGCAAGACTTCAGTGGACATCAGTTGCTACAATAATTATCCATACTTTTTTTAGAATTTATTTTATTATATTTTTATAACTGATGGGAATAGCTTTTCAGGACCAGGTCTTTTTAAAAAATTATTTTTTCTCAGACTTCAGGGTTTTGTTATTGTGGTTGTTGCTGTATTTTTCTTCTAATATAGAATTTAAAAAATAATAAAAAACACAAATTCCTTTATTCTTTCTTTAGTCAAGAAGAATATCTAAGACCTTTTACTTCTCATTTGGAATTAATGTAGACTATCTATGTATTAAGAGCAAGCATGGATGCTTCTATATCCACATGCTTGAAAAAGAGATATAGGATTATACATCTGTTGGCTCCTTAGCATGGATAGTCCTGCATTCATCACTGGTCTAGTTTCCAGCTGAATCTCCACTAAACTGAGGGCTGTTGGACTGCGACAGGAAATTTAACTACTACAGTAATTTCAGTAGAGCTGCCCATCATTTTAAAAAGTTCATTTACATAGTATATGGTTTCACTTATCCCCAAAAGTTTTTTATATACTACTAGATGTTTTAAGGATTATAAATGCCTTATTATTTTTACAAAGAATTAATAGACTGAGACTGAATTAAGGTACTGAAAGAAATCTTTGCAAATAATTGAAAAATTCAGAGTTAATAATTCACAGAATGATGATAGATATTAAATAGCATAACCCCATATTACTAAGAATAATTGAATATTGCTTAAGGAATGAGGAGGGTGTTGTACAAAGAATCTTTGATGAAAATCTGTACCATAGAATCAGTACTTTTTCTTTTGGGATCAGTTAGGAACTATTTCATTAAATTAAGAAAAGAAAAAACAGCCTGATATAAATTAACACACTGTAGAATAAGGGGTTTGATAACTCCACAGTCTGGAGTTTAGTGATGTGATATCATATATCTGAGTATATATTTTTCAACGTAGCCTTTTTTTCCCTACTTCTCAAGGCAAATGCTTCAGAAGCAGGAGCTGGTTTCTTGTGTGGTTGGACTCCATAATTGTTTGCTCTGTCAGGCAGAAATTATTTATAAATAAACAGCTGAGTCCTTGGTTACAGTTCAGGAATACTTAGATTTAGTCACAAGCAGAGAGAATGAGGAAAGCTCACCTTCGCAAGTCTTCCAGTCTCAAAACTGTCTGAGTTGTTCAGGCCTGTTTAAAAAAAGCTGCTCTAAATTACTCAAGCTACATATGTCCTCCAGGGCTGAAACAGCAGCTGGTAACCAGCTTTGTGTTGGGCAATACTGTCTGTATTTCCTTCACAGTGGTCACCCCTTTTACCTTGGCAGCAATAAGTGTAATATGAAGATCAGCTCAATCATTAGAGAATTTCATTCTGCTGGCTGCCCAGCTAGGTTGTCAGGAGGAAGGCAACAGTGTGTGCACAATCCCAGTGCAGCCTCCAGAGTCAGTGGGATCATTTCTATTTCCGTAACGCATCATTGTGCCGATTCCCTGCATGGTATCTTCTTACAGGAATGTTCTTCAAAATAAATTGTCAGAATTTCTCAAAAGGAAAGCATTGCTGTTGTCAAGTAACTGCCTAAAAACACAAAACAAGACCATAAGGAGTGAATAATGAAAGCTCATCACTGGCATATGTGAAATTCAATTTCATGTTTGAAACTATTTCTGCATTACTAATCAGCTAATAACATAATGTCTTTCAAGTGTGTGTGCTAATAAAGACCCTGGGGAGGTAAACAAAAGAAATTCTGCCTTTTCTTTTGCCCAAGAGAGGCAGGCTTACAGCAGAACCTTTGCAATTCTGTTGTGCTACAGTGGGAGAGGAACAAGATCCTGAGTAACTCTGTTTTGCATCCTCTGCCTATCTGCTCTTATGACTGCATCTGCAGTCTGCAGCAACACAAGTATCACAAACATTTAAATAGAGAACAATGGAGGTTGCTCATCACTGTATTTCAATTGGCATAATTCTCTCGTGTGTGCTAAACGAGAGGTCAAGCAGCATGATTCACAACGGTCCTCTATATTCCTCTTAATCTATGAGTTTCTGAAATCACAGGTTATGACTTATCCTAGAACTAGGTTCATTCGCCATTCTTGGTACTAACAGAATAAAGCACCCTAGAAGGATAATTTTTCAAGTCTTGTTTGAAACTTATCTAGCAAGAAAGCATGTTTGACTTCTAAAGTGCAAAGCTGAGGCCATATTGTGTAAAAAAAACTCCCTCTCCCAGAACTTTGCAGCATTTAATTGGAGTAGCGCTGCTGAAACAGTAAAACTGTGCTGGGTTTTATCATCTGAGATCCTCGTATGTGTTTATTTAGAATCTGTTTATGCAGCCTTCCCTCAGACAAAGCTCCCATTTAAAATTCTTCTTTATTTTTTCTGACTTAACTTACTTAACAGGTATAAAAATATCCTTCTAGTAAGGGGTACTAGAAGATTTCAAATATTTGCTACTAGGAAAATTCTTCATTGTCTTTAACACTATTGATTTTGCAGCTTGCCTTTATTAAATAGATATTTTTAATGAAATGGCTTTCTTCAAACATATTTATCCCATATTTTCATTCAGTCACGCTGAACACTTTATCTGGGGTTGATACTCACCAGAGATGTTACTTGCCAATGCCAATCATTATAATGAATTTACTCCACTACCTGTAGAGTTACACCACCTCCAGAAATATTGCACTCCATTTAAATTGTGCCCATTGAAAATATGTATTTCAGCTCATGGACTCAGAGGTGTTGTCTTTTACCCTCATGTGTGGATCATTAGAAACCCTAATTTCAGTTTTTAGGATACAAACAAGACTCAACCCTTGGCATTTCAGCAGCAACATTATTTTTACAAAGATTCAATTTCAAGCTCTCTGGAGCAGTGCTGTCCAAGATGTGCCTAGAATATTCCAATAACTATTGCAAAAAAATGATTGGTCAAAATTAACCAAGTTTATAATGAGTTAAACTGTTTATAGTTTTTCTATTGTTAAAATGCATTAACAACTGTTAACAATGTGTATGAATATGTAGTTCAGTTTTTGAGTCAGAAAGTCGGGAATCAGCTTCATTTCAAGGAAAAGATTGTTACAAAAAGTCAAAAATATCTCTGTTTGTGTTTTAGATATTGTACTACAGTCTTTCAGGGAAAATAAGAGAAACACTTGGATACAGTAGGATTTGATTTGGCTTTATCAGGATGATACTGAAAATAAGCTGTTGCAGATAGGTGTCTGAAATACTTGATGTTCAGTGACAAATCTAATGGAAAGCAGGAAGTTAGGAATGATCAGGGGAGAAATGGAGATCAAATCCAATTCCTGTTTATAGTACTGTGTAAATCCATAGTTACTGTCCTTTGAATAATGTATGCAGGGGTGGCCACCACATCCAAACTTTATGTAATAAAATGGAAAAAGAAGACAGGATAGTGAACCCAGAGGTACAGTTCATGCAGGATATATCTGCAGAGCATGCCATCAACACCAATTTAATTCAGCATATCAAATGTACACATATGTAAAGGCATTTAATTAATTTATTTGTGACTAATTATAAGTCTAAAGGAATCTAACATTGTTACTTTAGTTGTTATTTATTTTTTAATGCCTCCTTCAAAACACTATAAGTACAGTAGCTTAATATGATATTTTGCCTGCTTTCAGGGTGAAGGGGCAGAAACAACAAGAGAAAATAACTAAAAGGTGTATATCGCTATTAAGATTTTATTAAGTCAATCCATGTCATGAGCTAAACATGTAACAATGTGTTTTAAATATACTCCAGTAATATACCTGTTGTGAATTTAATGATAGTCAGTCATCAGAGGAATGGACATAGATCATTTATTCTGTCAAATTATTTTATTTTAAGACTTCTGATATGACGACAGTCAGGACAGTTTGTACAACAGGTCAAGATGTGCCACAGGTCACTTGCATAAATAAGGGCATTTGATTTGTGTCTCATATTCTGTCTATTAAATGACGCACACCAAATATATAAATAGTGCCTTTCCTCTTCAACTGGATCCAAAAGGTCTCAATGCCTGTAACAATTTATCCCTGAAGTACCAAAATGCCCACTTCCTGGTGACTGTCCTCAAAGACAAGATTGGAGTCTTATAGCGAGGCTTTATACTGGACTCAGATAAAGTTAAGCACTTAGAAATGGTGTCCAAACTCTTCATCTGAGCTAGCAAGAAATACTTGGGGTAAAAATGTGCCTTCAGCGTTGTCCTAGAAATCATTCAGTCAAAAAATGGAATTCTGTAGCTCAGTGATTGCAGCACCTGAGAAAATCAGAGATCGGTTTCTGGCTCCTGCTTTGACTTCCTGTACACTGAAACATCCCTGATAATAGGTTTCCAGAATTATAACTTATTGGTTTTTTATCTAATACAAGGCAAAATCATCCCCACTCTCTGTCTCTCTTTCCCTCTCTTTGTTCCTGGCTTAATATTTCTTCCACATTTCCTTACAGTGGCAAGGTTTCAGCAGGAAAAGACCTCAGAAGGTAAGGAGAAATTCATATTGGGATACCAGTCAGGCTTTAATGTGAAATTTGCACAGTCTGTTGATCTCTACAAAACCAAGACATTTCTGGACATGTACAGAAGCAGAACTTCAGAAGCCTGAGGAATTTTCAGATAGAAATCTGCATCTTTTACAGAGTTTAAGTTCCTCCAGGGCTCAGTGCCAGAAGAATAGGGATTTTCAGGATGGCAGTTTCAGTTATGACTATTTGAACTCTGCCCAAACCTTACAATTTAATTTGACTTAGTAAAAAATGACTGAGCCACATCCTCCACAGAGCAGAAGACTCATTCCACAGTTTGTTTTTTTATTAATTCTTCTCTTCTTTCTCTGAGATAGAAGAGTAAAACATCTCTATAAAACATTTTAATATATTAATTTCTTCCTCAGTCAAAGGATAATTCCAGAATTATTTGCATGTTATTTATTGTTTTGTGTGGAGGGGTTTCGTTAGGAGATATGTTGTTGAATTAGTCAGGCCCAAAGGAATCTCAAGGCCACTTTGAGAAGCTGAGAACAGAATCTGCTGTGAGAAAGAGGGGCGTTTCTTCATTAACAGGGTCTCAGCATGGCGTGAGTCGTCGGACCTATCATCGGTGGGGCTCCAGCGTGTGGACTGCCCATGATATTCATTTAGCGAATCCATGCTTGGAGCATGGATTCGTGATTAGAGAATAGTTGCATATATAAGGAGACATGTGTCTGTAATAAATGGCTTTTGCATGATTCACATTGAATCGGAGTGCTGAGTCCTTTATCGTTCCAACAGTTTTGTTATTCTCATACAGAGCATTATCGTGGACCATCTCAGACACCAATAAGATCTGGAATATCAGTGATACTGCAGTCAGTATAAAAATCAGGGTGCTAAATAAGCTGATACATGGTTGCCATTAGGCTGATGAAGGATTTCAGTCAGTTTTATGGATATTTCACCATTTTCACTGAAGGACAGTTTGAGTAAAATATTTATTTTCATCCACAAAAGAGTCTTTTGTTAATGCAGGTAGAAGAGAAACAGTAATTCAGAATCATACATTTGTCTTCATCTGTGTTTCTAAATTTGGACAAGTGTGTACTAAGTATGGACATAATAACATCAATATAACTCAAATGATCTTATCTCTGTATATATATGAGTCATGTTTTATAGCATATCTGTACCTTTTTCTGTGTATCTAGCTACTTCTTTTTTTCAGTTGACCTTTTCTGTAAGAGCTGATCTTTATGGTGTGATTTACTGGGGACAAAACGTTTAAGCAGACAGTAAATTTCCTTCAGGGCAACTGCCCAGAAGTCTCGTTATCACAAAATGCACCATATCCACATAGTATTGTCTCCTTACCTAACTCAAATTAGAGCTATGTCCAGCTCTGCATTTTAAATCGTGTATTATGATGGCATATTATAATGAGGTGAACCACCCAACACCTTGTGAATGGAAACAGAATTGCCTGTTGGTGTTTGATATGGTCTACCGATTGTTCACCAAAGCAAGGGCTAGGGTTACGGTTATGGTTAGGATTAGTGTTGGGTTAGGGTTAGAGTTAGGGTTAGGGTTAGGCTTAGGTTAGGGTTAGGGTAAGGTTTAGGGTTATGGTTAAACTTAGGTTAGGATTAGGGTCAGGGTTATGGTCAGGGAAAGTGTTAGGTTAGGGTTAGGGTTAAGGTTAGGGTTAGGGTTAGGGTGAGGTTTAGGGTTAGGGTTAAATTTAGGTTAGGGTTAGCGTCAGGGTTATGGTCAGGGTCAGGGTGAGGTTAGGGTTTGAGTTAGGGTTAGAGTTAGGGTTATGGTTAGGATTAGGGTTGGGTTAGGGTTAGGATTAGGGTTAGGTTAGGTTAGGGTTAGGTTTAGGGTTATGGTTAAACTTAGGTTAGGGTCTGGGTCAGGGTTATGGTCAGGGTCAGGGTTAGGTTAGGGTTAGAGTTAGGGTTAGGGTGAGGTTTAGGGATATGGTTAAACTTAGGTTAGGGTTAGAGTCAGGGTTATGGTCAGGATAAGGGTTAGGTTAGGTTTAGGGTTAAGGTTAGAATTACAGTTAGAGTTAGAATTAGGATTGGGTTAGGTTAGGGTTAGTGTTAGGCTTAGGTTAGGGCTAGGGTGAGGTTTAGGGTTATGGTTAAACTTAGGTTAGGGTTAGGGTCAGGGTTATGGTCAGGGTCATGGTTAGGTTTAGGGTTAGGGTGAGGGTTAGGGTTAGGGTTAGGATTAGGGTTGGGTTATGGTTAAACTTAGGTTAGGGTTAGGTTTAGGGTTATGGTTAAGCTTAGGTGAGGGTTAGGGTTATGGTCAGGGTTGGGGTTAGGGCTAGGGTTATGGTTAGGGTTAGGGTTAGTGTTAGGGTTAGGGTTAGAATTAGGGTTGGGTTAGGGTTAGAATTAGGGTTCGGGTTAGGCTTCGGTTAGGGTTAGGATGAGGTTCAGGGTTATGGTTAAACTTAGGTTAGAGTTAGCGTCAGGGTTATGGTCAGGGTCAGGGTTAGATTAGGGTTAGGTTTAGGGTTATTGTTAGGATTAGGGTTGGGTTAGTGTTAGAGTTAGGGTTCGGGTTAGGCTTAGGTTAGGGTTAGGGTTAAGTTTAGGGTTATGGGTAAACTTAGGTTAGGGTTAGGGCTAGGGTTATGGTCAGGGTCAGGGTTAGGATACAGTTACGGTTAGGATTAGAGTTAGGGTTAGGTTATAGTTAGGTTTAGGGTTAGGATTAGGGTTAGGGTTAGGCTTAGGTTAGGGTTAGGTCAGGGTTATGATCAGGGTCAGGGTTAGGTTAGGGTTAGAGTTAGGGTTAGGGTTATTGTTAGGATTAGGGTTAGCTTAGGGTTAGAGTTAGGGTTAGGGTTCGGCTTAGGTTAGGGTTAGGGTGAGGCTTTGGGTTATGGTTAAACTTAGGTTAGTGTTAGGGTCAGGGTTATGGTCAGGGTCAGGCTTAGATTATGGTTAGGCATTGGGTTTGGGTTACTGTTATGGCTAGGGTTAGGGTTAGGTTTAGGGTTAGAGTTAGGGTTAGGGTGAGTTTTAGGGTTAGGTTTAGAGTTAGGATTAGGGTTAGTTTACGGTTAGGGTTACAGTTAGGATTACGGTTAGGATAGGGTTAGAGTTAGAGTGAGGTTTAGGGTTATGGTTAAACTTAAGTTAGTGTTAGGGTCAGGGTTATGGTAAGGTTCAGCATTAGGTTAGGGTTAGGGTTAGGGTTAGGGTTAGGGTTAGGGTTAGGGTTAGGGTTAGGGTTAGGCTTAGGCTTAGGTTTAGGCTTAGGCTTAGGTTAGGGTTAGGGTGAGGTTTAGGGTTATGGTTAAACTTAGGTTAGGGTTAGCGTCAGGGTTATGGTCAGGGTCAGGGTTAAGTTACGGTTAGGGTTAGTGTTAGGGTTAGGGTTAGGCTCAGGCTTAGGATTAGGGTTAGGTTAGGGTTAGGGTTAGGGTTATGGTTAGGATTGGGTTAGGGTTAAATTTGGTTTCAGAGAAACTGGAAATTTGGTAATTCAGGGGTCCACTGTCGTGAAGGTTGATCAGTCAGTGCAGCATGTAGCACTTCTGAGGCATATTCTTATAAACTTCTTGTTTTGTTAAATAAAACGAGCCTGTGCGCTTTCATAAATACAATATTTCTTCTGATTTTATGGTTGATGTTGTAAATGTTACTTCTTGAAAATAGTATTACATTACTTTTGTATTTTGTGCTATAAATAAAAAAACCCCTGACATTCATTTAAAATAAAGTTATTTCCACAACACTCTCAAAACCTGTGCTGATAAGGTCCATATCACATGTTGATAATTCATTTGACTTATACATGTCTTGGGAAGCAATCCAAGTACGGTGAAGGCTTAATGTTTAATTTGTTTTATCCTCCCAAGTTTTTTTTTTCAATTGCTGCTAAGAAGTGAAATATTAATCAATCAGCAAACATAATAAAAATTGTTCTGAAAACAACCTTCAGTAAAAACTGATATAGAAGTACTGAAGCATGAATAGCCATTTGCACATTAACTTAAACAGGCAGTTTAGAGAATGAGTTGCTCAGAAACCCTAGACCATAGCACCTAGAATTAGTTCAAATAAGAATCAAGCTGACATTATGGTTTGTTGTATACTTTTGTATTATACTCATTATATTCATCTCTCTTATTTTTTCTTTTTTTTTTTTTTTATAAGATTTAGATATAAGTTACAAATTTTACTCACATTACTTGTTTTGTATGGTATTAGCAAGTGAAGAATAAGACTAATTCTGAATGCTACTGAAAATACTATGTTGAAAGCTTGAAACTTTGTGGCTTTTTAAACAACAGATTTAGACAAGCAAATGGCAGTATGGATATCTGAGAAAAATATACACAATTATCACAGAATCACAAGAATCACAGAATGGTTGAGGTTGACAGGGACCTCTTGAGATTATCTTGTCCACCCTTCATGCTGGAGAAGGGCCACCTAGAGTAAGCCACCCCTGACCAAGTCCAAATGTTTTTTTAATATCTCCAAGGAGGGAGATTCTACAGCCTCTATGGGCAACCTTTGCCAGTGTTGATCAGCTTCATAGTAAAAAGCATTTTAATATGTTCAGGCGGAATTTCATATTTGTTTGTTTGTCTGTTTATAACTTGTGCTTGTTGCTTATTTCCTGTTTAAATGAAAGTAAGTTTATCTGTCTTTCTCTGCCAAAGAGTCCTGAAATGGGGTCTACTGAATTTGCCTTAACTGCTAACAGGGACACAGATAATTTATTAAAAAGGGATACTAAACATTTTTAATTAAGAAAAGTTATATTTTTGGGAGCCTCTGAGAAGTTTATGGGTTTTAAAAAAGTGACATGAGAAACTTTCCCATGATAGGAGAGTACAGTTCTTACAGAGTTTGCTCTGCAAATAGTTCTCTATTGACAAAATTTCCTTAGATGCTAATTTATACTTTTCCCTTCCCAAAACTGTCTTCATAAGCGTTATTCTAATCAAGTGAACATAGTCACATATGTAATTCATTCACGGATTTGATAGAATTAGTATGCTCTATTTTTCACCAATTAAAAATAACATTTACTCTTGGGAAGAAACTTCACAGACTGGTGGGGTTTTTTTTTCACTTCTCTCTAATGCCAGACAGTGATGTTACCTTCAGCTGAGGACATGACCTTGTTTGAGCCAAACTGTCTTTGAGATGACTAGTACTATTCAGAAAATCTTATTGTGTGGGACTACCATGGTCCTTTGCTATGTTTTCTCTGTAATGGAAGTATAGGATGGGTACATACGATTTAAAAAATGTCGACTTTGTGTATTACTGTTAGATTACTATTATGCTATGAAATTAACATATACAGAGGTTTTTCCTATATATTAAGACCTCTTGATTTTACTTTATGGATATATCCCTAATCTAGATCAAGGTAAAACTTGTTTACCTTTTTTACCCTCTTGGATTTCATACTAAGTTAAAATTGATGCCAGTCAGTGTTGCATGGAAATATTTTTTTATATATATTTGTTATTTATAGAGAGATAAATCTTACTTCTTTGCTAAATCAGCCATGTTACACAGGATACTACATTAATAGATGTCGCAGAGAGCCCTGTTTTACACCTCGTTGTGACTAAGGTCTCATATACAGTTAGTCGTTTTGTCTCAACTGGGATGAGAGAGAAAAAAACTCATAAAGATATTTAAATTTGATCTCCTGGACCATGAGTGATTTGGTGACTAAACGAAAACATGGACTTTCATTATTACTTCCTTGTGACAGTTTTCTCAAGTTATGTATATTTAAATGGATGACATTCATGCGAAATATGTTTACTGAATCTTGAGGCTTTGTATGGCAACAGGCCATTCAAATTCAAAGTGGTCATGAACCTTAATCATGCCAGAAGATGTTGCTTAGCAGCATGAGGAGGTCAGCATCTCAGACAGCTACAAATATAGCGGAGATCATTGTGCTTAACACTCTGTTATGTCAGAGAACCATGTCACATGATCATACCATAAACACACAAAGTTCCATCTTAAAGATATTTTTTTTCCTCCCTGCCTCTCATTCTACCAGAGAATGTTATAGGAAAACTGTTCCAAAATCTCATTCCTCTTTTAATAATTTTGAGACTAAATATATTAATGTTACTTCTTTTTTTTTTTTTCTTACAGAAAATGTAATATTTTAACGTGGCCTTACTTTTTGCAGTTTTAAGCATTTCTTGCATATTTATACACAGAACATATTTATATATTCATATTTCATGTATGTTGCATATTTCTGTATCGATTACACACATATATTATACTTTCCAGTCCTTTCAGTAGTGATAATCTTAGTAAACAAGTTAACTTAGTTGTCTCCTATAAATATATCCTTCTTTACTCTAACCTCTTTACTGGTACTTTCTTTTTCTGGTTCCATTTCACATTCATATTTCCTGAACTGTGTATGGTATAACAAAACAACTCTTACCCATGACTTTTACAATATACACTTCTCTGTTTCTACTCTCTGACTGAAAATTTTCACCTCTTCATTCCTTTGTCTCTTTCAACTGAAGATCAACCTAGTTTGAAAATTAATCTTATTAGTCTGTCCTTAAACAACCTGATGCATCACACTGATGCAATTAATCCTATTTTTCTTAGGTTTCAGGAGTATCAATTACACATGAATTAGTCTCCTGTCCAGCGCTTATCCCTACTAATTTTTCTGCAAAGTGATAATGCTAAATATGGCTAAGATAAAACTAACTTCAAAAAGAAGGAGGAGAGAATATGTTTTAATATAACCACTCTGCAAGTCAAAAGTTCTCTTGTGTAGACTGAGCACAGGGGGATCTGAGAAAAAAAGTAGAGAGGTGTATCATGCAACTTGTATCAAAATGATTTCTGAATCTATATATGTTTAAAATATATATATATGTGTACCAATTATTTTTCATTTTTAATTTTATCCTGAAAATCATAGAAATATCATAAAAATAGAAGTTTATGCATATTGGAGGCATACTGGGATGTTCCCCAATCTGTGGAGATCAATAAGACAAAATTCAGCCCATACTGCAATAACTCCTGATACAACTCAGCATTAATACAAGCTTTTTGTCACCTTAGGAAGAAAAGGAAGGTGGTTTGAAACACTTACTTTCCTTCTACAACTGAAAAGGAGGAAAATGTAGAAGGTAATTTAAAAGCCTTTGAATACTATGAATACACAGCCACTCTTTCGTTTCCTGTTCCTGTTTCCTGTCAGGAGCTGCTCTGGATCAAATCTTAGTCAAAACTGCATTTTCAAAAAACATTTATGACTGCATGAAGACTGCCTTTTTACAGTTGAATAAAAGAAGAAAAAGTAATATTTCTTTGTAGCCTGAGTTCATCCACCTAGAAGCCACAGCATCATGGGTGCTGGGTTACAAGTTCAGTGGACTTCTACAGACCAGTCACAGTTATTGCCCAATATCATCTTCTGAAGTATTTTTAAAGGTAAGAACAAATGTTCTAGTCTACACCTGCCTGGGTTTATGGGTGAGGCAACAGAACCTCAAGGTCATTGTTGACTGCTGATGGGAACTGTGTTGGCTAATCAAAGCTTGATGATAGGTATTGCGAATAAACAAAAATAACACATTGTGCACCACATCCTCAAGTCCTTGGGATCACAAAAAACATGAAAAGGAAATGGCAAGGATCTAAAATATTACTTTTAATTCTGTAGTTACTAAAAATAAAGAGTTTTGGGTTTTGTTATCCCCTTCTAAATAGTTGTTAGATGTTGACTCATGTCTGATTCAGATATAAAGCAATATTCTCAGTGGGTGGTTCACTAGCTTAGGAAATTTTTGCGCTGTTGTGGCTTGTCAGGCTTGTATTTTCATGAAAATCTTGATCAAGTTCATTAAAAGAAAAAATATTATTTCATAATTATAGTTTGAAATAGCAAAGTCAGCACAAATTTAAGAAAAGAGAACATGTGTTCATTTGTAGAAAGTAGCCAGTGTAGAAGTGGCCCCTCTTATGACTTAGCTTCCTCCAGCATATCCAGGCTTCTGCTCCCAGCCCACCTCATCATAGGTTCAAATTAAAGGTTTATGCTTTGAGTAATTTATGACATTTAAACACTGTGATGTGGCAGAACATTGGCTGGATGCACAGTAGAATTCTCAGCAGCTGAACTGTTCTTGGGAGGTTTTCTTTAATTTTAAATAAATTCATTTAACAACAGTGACTACAGTACACATCTGTAGTTAATATATTTGACATGTGTCAATGTTAACATTTGAATGTGTGATTGTTTTTATTGAAATATAATTCAATATTTTATACTTTATGCAGCCCAGTACTTCATATTCTGAGTTCTAGGTTTCCTTCCCACACTCCTGATTGCCTTCCCTATTTATCTTCAAACATCAAAATAGTCCACCAACATTTCAGTTGAATTCTACAGGTCCCAAGGGGTATACGTGACAATATTTTCTTTCCTTGTAATATCACCTTGCAGACAACCTTGATGAGACCGGCACAAAAATCTGTATGACAGCTCTTCAGCATAGCAGAAGGACTGATAAGCAGAAGGTCTGTCCTTAAAACTCTCTTTATACAGAGTTTAGATAGCATGAGGCAGTTGAAACAGAATTAAAATTAAGGTTCACTGAGACAAGTTTTTGGTCCTTTTTAAGGAAAGGTGTAGCATGTCATTCTACAAGATGAAGTTGAAAAGTTGAAAATATCAATACTATTGTTAGTGATACAATTACACACAACAATAACAGTTAAAAATTTTGAACAAAGGAGTGTCTGTGCACATTCTGTATTGATTCAATCTGTCAGTTATATTTCTTCCATAATTTTGTTTGGAAATTCATTTATCTATTTTTTAATCTGAAACTGAGTGTAGGATTAGTCATACAGACTGGAAAATCACACGAAGTAATAAGATTAATTTTCTTGTTCCTCTTTAGATTGATTCTGCAAGAAGCAAGCTTAACTTTTCTGAGGAAAAAAAAAAAAAAAAAGACATCTAAATGGCTAGAAAGAGGACATGAAACTGGATTCCACAACATCATAGAAAGGAAGGGGGAAAGTGTAGAAAGGAAGCCTTAAATGTGCTTTTGTGAAATTTTATGTCATCCATCCTCAGTCTTCTGACTGTGTTTTCTCTGTCTGATATTCAAAAGCTGTAAAGACTCTTGCACTGAGAAGGCTGAAAATGTAGCAAGTATACTATATTAAGAATGTTTTATTGTATTATTTTCAAAACGAGATGCACTGAAAGTAAATGGCATTTTTCTTTGCTTTTTCTCCTGGCACGTAATCATTAAAGTAATTCTTCCCAGTGTATTACTTATATGTACTAATAATTCTTGATCTTAAATATCAGTGAACCAAATGAAAAGATAATGGGTTAAAAAAACCCAATTATCTAGAAAGCCTACTTGAGTTAAATGGAAGCTGAACTGAAATTGAAGATTTTATCCTTTTGTACATAAGCAAACTTTTTAAAGCTTTATCAGAAACAGCATATTCTTACAATGATTTGGTATTTGGTGGGACATAAAGGTATAGAAAAAGGATAAGCTTTGCTTTAATCCTGAAGCATATTTTCCGGGATAGGATAGTTAATGCCAAGTGTTTCTATACACAATATTGTTTTCACTAAGATCATGTAATTTAAAGTGAATAATCAACTTTTAAACAACTGTTGCAGATAATAAAGACATTTTGTAAAAAAGGGGGGGGAAATCTTATTTCGTTGGCAGGTGTGGTGCTTTGATCTATTCATTAAGCTCCTGTTTAGAATGTACATTTTTTGTAGTCTCCATGGGGATCCAGATAGTTGCATATTATGTACAGTCCCTAACCACAGAATTAACCTAATTCTAGTGCATTTTGTGCACTTTGGAAGTTATTAAAACAGGTTGCTATGGTAATAGCTGTTGAACTCCAAAATAATCAAGACAGTTATAGGCTAAATTTGTTCTAACAATCAGAGCTAGGAACAATCGTTCTCTATTTATTTGTGCACTGTGACAGGGTTGCAATTGCCAGAAAGTCAGCCAGCCTTATAATTTTTAACAGGACTCCTGGGAAGAATGGAAAGTACAACTTTGCAGATGTGGGACTGAAACACAGAGGCCAAGTGATTTGGTGGTCTCACAAAAAATCTGAGGTACTGAGGAGTTAGTACAAGCCTTCTAAATCCAAACTTAAACATCCAATGCACTGCATTATACTTTCTCTCATTAAAAGTTTTTGTTTCTAAAGCCACTGCCTTCAGTTTAAGAACATGTTGCAATGTTTCAGAATTTGTTTTTCTACTGGTATCTAAAAGCGAAACATATGAACAAGCAAGCAATCAATCAAACCCCAAAACCTCACTGCACACAGGTGCCCTGGTAAACTAACCAGGGCTGGGGACAGGCTTGAACACTTGCATACAAGTACTTGTATTTCTATGTGATACCCTTAATCGGTTTCACGCTTAGTTCCAGAACTTTTTCCATCCTGAAACTATCCTAAGCAATTCCCATGCCTACCAGATACCTGAAATCTTCAGATGTTCAGGGATTTATTGTATATACTGCTTCATTACTATGTTATTGAATTTGAGTGGGTGTGGGTACTTAGGGCCACCGATAACCACTGACAATAAACTGTTAACATAGTGCAAATAATGTACTACTGCACAAAAAATAATGTTTTACTGCACAGTTCCCAGCATTGTTTGGCCCAGGGCCACAAACGCTCTCCCAGGCAATACCTTAGCATGGAAGGGAGCCCATCAAAAAAGCAGCAAGGACAATCCTTCCCAGAAGGTAACATGAAAGATTTCACCCTGTTTTGGAGAGTCTTGCCATTTGCATTCAAGGTTGGCCATTGTATTTGACATCAGGACCACAGGACAGAACCTGGACTGTTTTATTCATTAAAATAAACATGGGCATTTGGACAAGGAACTCTGAATTTCAAAGGACTTTTATATTCAGAAAACAAAGCACATTTTCAGAAGCCTAACTTCCAACACTCAAATACGACAAGTTTGGTGTTTGTGCCTCCTCTACATTAAGAAGTGCACATCGCCAATGTAAGGAAATGAAGGAAGTTTCAAGAAGGTTGTGATTTAACTGAAAAAGCCCTATTGCTAAGAAGGTTTATTTTGGGAAGAGAAACAATCAGAATGCCGCATTGAAAACCTGTCCCTCTCCCAGACAGGTCACCCCCTGTTGCCCAAGACAGGTCTTTGGGCTAATCTTTCTGAATATGCTAGAGCACCAGGGTTTGTGTTCTGTTCAGACTTTAAATAGTCATATTGGGCACCTTTGGTTAAGAAGCCCTAAAGAAAAAGCACTTAAAAAAATCCCTCTACTTACATGGTGTGCAACTTATTGACCTACTGAAAATAGATTCTTTTAACATGCCACTAGATATGGACATGCAAAGCTTCAAAGATTTTGACTGTAATATAAAACAGTGTGCTTGGAAAATCCACTTTTTTTTTTTTTTGTTATATCTTTTTATCTTTGTGTTCAAGAGGAAATCGTGTCCAGAAACAGGTTCGATAATGTTATAGCCTCATCTAGGTGTTCCTGCACCAGCAGGGGGATTGGACTAGATGATCTTTCGAGGTCCCTTCCAATCCCTAGCATTCTATGATTCTATGATACTTCCTAAATCAACCACGGTGAAAGGAGAAAATACCTTTAATAAAGTCTCATGAGTATGATTGGCCTTTTGTTTCAGATGCATAAATACACACTGACATTATGAACTTCAAAAATATAGAATTTAGTTATTTGAATGTGCCCTCCAAGCCCTAAGTACCCACACCCACTCAAATTCAATCACATAGTAATGAAGCAGTATACACAATAAATCCCTGAACATTTGAAGATTTCAAGTATCTAGTAGGCACAGGAATTGCTTAAGCTAGTTTCAGGATGGAAAAAGTTCTGGAACTAAGTGTGAAACTGAGATAGAATTAGTGAAAGGGAAAAGAGATCTGCGTAAATCTAAAAGAAGATTTCCTGACAATGATACTGGTTAGAACTTAGAACAGTCTAACTATAGGCAATTACTCTTCAGTTTTCATGATTAAAACCAGATTGTACAAAAACTGAACGTAGAGCAAACCTGACAATTTCAAAACAGTATATCAAAATATGTCTTACAATTTGTCTTCCTGAGATACTTAGAAAAATGTTCGCCTTCTACTCTACTCTGGTGAGACGACACCTGGAATATTGTGTCCAGTTCTGGGCCCCTCAGTTCAAGAGGGACAGGGAACTGCTGGAGAGAGTCCAGTGCAGAGCCACGAAGATAACTAAGGGAGTGGAGCATTTCCCTTATGAGGAAAGGCTGAGGGAGCTGGGTCTCTTTAGCTTGGAGAAGAGGAGACTGAGGGGTGACCTCATTAATGTTTATGAATATATAAAGGGTGAGTGTCACGAGGATGGAGCCAGGCTCTTCTCGGTGACAACCAATGATAGGACAAGGGGTAATCGGGTCAAGCTGGAACACAAGAGATTCCACTTAAATTTGAGAAGAAATTTCTTCTCAGTGAGGGTGACAGAACACTGGAACAGGCTGCCCAGGGGGGTTGTGGAGTCTCCTACTCTGGAGACATTTAAAACCCACCTGGACGCCTTCCTGTGTAGCCTCATCTAAGATTTCCTGCTCCAGCAGGGGGATTGGACTAGATGAACTTTTGAGGTCCCTTCCAATCCCTAACATTCTGTGATTCTGTGCTTCTGTGATTCTGAACTTTGGATTTGTGTTTCTGAATGAAGAATTCTAACAAAAATACAGCTAAAATAGTAGAAGGCTACTAGGTACCCTTCACAGATTTCCAAGCAGAGACAGATTTTGTAGTGATATGCTATTTTACTCTGAATGTTCTAAGAACTGATTCATATTGTGGATTTCAAAAATCTCTCAAAGTTCTAACTCTTTTTTGTCCTACCAGTATTGTCTGAAAACAAGATCATTAAAACTTCAAAACACGATTCAAAAATCAAACATTTTAATGCTTTTTCTCCAAAAGACTCTAGACCCTAATAAATCCAAAAGCAGCACTGTTTATCAACAGGATGATGCGTGTGTCATTCACATATAAACAGACATCTTCTAAACACTTTCTTGCTCAGACAGTGTTCTTCAAGACTTTTTTGATAGTGAAGAGGACCCTGAAATATTGACTTTGCTCTTCAGCAAACAAAATCTTCATATTCCTTCAAGCTTATGAGAACAGAACTGTTTGAAGTTCAGAATGAAGGTGACTGTCTTGTTTATATTTTTAATTTGTCATCATAATAAAAACCTCTGACTCTTAAGAAGAAATTTTCTTGGCTGATCTTATTAAGGGCAAGAGAAAAGTGATGTTTGTCTGCCTCATGTGGAGTTCAGGAAAGAAAAAAGTTGACCTGTGTGATCAGTACCATGATTTAGAACTGCAGGTTGCTTGCAGTAGCAACCCATTTTTTCTGGGCTTAGGCAAGAATAATGTAGCAGACTTCATCATTGCTTGACACCCTCTGAGAGTCTCCAACTCAACCACCACATCTTATTACATTGCTAGAAGGAGCAATGTGATGTATTGGTGTTTCTCCCAAGGCAAAAGGTGGTGTAGGGAGGGATGTCCACTTCCCACAGCAGCTGGCTCTGTCCCAGCACTGGGGTTTGGGTAAGACCTGCAGAACCATATTTTGTTGTCTCCCAGGCAAGTGACTCCTGATCAATATGGTCACATACACGTCAGAAACTTGATAGATTAGTGGAGAGATTCTGTTTTTTTGTTTCTCATTACATCAATGGTCCCACCAAGTGACAAATACATTTTTAATAAAAACAGAGTCTGTGGCTTAGAAACAGCACTGTGAGAACAGAGACAACAAGCAGAAGAACACATTTTACTAAGAGCTCTGTATATTCATATGTCTGACTAGAATATAGATCAAAATAGTACTTTTTCATTCTTTTTCTTAGCCTGATCATCTGGTTGAAGAGTTTTAGATCCATTTATATTTTAAAACTAATTTTTCATTGAATAAAGGGGTCATTTAGGGATGAGAGGAAAAGGAATGGAGAAAAGGCACTGATTTAGGTTTGGTTTTTAATGTAACTTTTATGGGTTTCTAAAGATAATGCTCATCAAAATAACTTTAGCTCTGGTTCAAAAGGATCAACTGAGTTTGTTAAAATCTGGGTAAAACTGGATTGAACATAACAGAGAAAAAGGAGGAAAAAAGTATAAAAAGTGAGAAGCTCTAAACAACACAGTACATTTTATGTGCTGCATTAGGACTGGTTGAAAATCCAAATAGACAAGAAAATCCAGATTTTGTATGTTATTGTGATAAAAATGTGGAGAATTTCTGTTCAGGGGCAAATTTCATGGTGTTTGAATAGGCTGACTTACACATAGACTTTATATACTTGATGGTTTCCTCTTCCTTTAAATTCTTTTCAATCCCTCATTTTTTCACAGTAACTGCATACCATAGAAGTGTGTTTTGAGCATTGTTTTGATTTAATCTACAGTATATGGAAAAAATAAATTCTGTTCTCAGTGTATGGGCCTGTTTTGGAGAAGGATGAAGTCAGAGAATGAGTGGCAAGACTTATGGGGGCTTATGTGCATCAACTTGAAAGTATGCTCTTGAAATCAATAAAATACAAAGTTATCTATTTATTTATTCATTTACCTATTTATTTATTTATTTTCAGGTTTAGTACCATCAACAAACTTGCCCACATAATTTGGAACACAGTACTGCAAAGAAGAACCTCATTCTTTTGATCATTTTCTTATGTAAGCTGGAAACACTCAGGATGTACTGAAAAGATAATGATGGCCTAACTCTCATGCTACAGTCTCATCAGACTCATATTGTACACATCTTCATGAAAACATTTTCATTGTATAGAGGTTGTGTTTGGAAGAAAAGCACATTTTAGAAGAATGGTTCATAAGCACTCCTATTTGTGATCTATTGAAAATGTATCATCCATGAGGACCCATCGGAAGTGATTCTGAACAAAAAGCACTCTGAAATACTTATTAGCGTGTTTCCTAAGACCATGAAGACTTCCAGAGTTTTTAGCCTATTGGAGACCAGTGTCCTGATTAATGTCTGTGAGTTCACAAGGCTGTGCTCTTCAGCTGTGTCTCTAGGGAACATTTACTGGCTGCATCTTCTACCCAGACAAAGAGTTGTCTAGCTTCATGGAAGAATGCTCTTTTTCAGTGGCATTGCATAAAGTGGGTCATCCATTTCATGCCCAGGAATATGCAATGATAAACAAATGCAATCATATGATTGACCTAATAAATCTGACTCCATTTCTTGGTATCTCATGCAATGCCTGTTAAAGTTTGAAGGTAATCCAGATAATACAAACAATTTTGGGAAGGAGCTATGCTTATGGATTGCTTATAAGCAGACAATTTACTAATGAATCACCGTAGTTGCCAGGAAATGGACTGAATGAACAAATTTTTATTACTTTTGTAGACTGAGTCAAACACCAGTCACCAACTTATGTATACACAGCTGTCTGAGCATACCAAATGGTAGGTAATGCTTTTTGAAATAGTAACCTAATGTTATACATCTGTGGGGACATTGACCTGGTGGTTCAATACTATTTAGTGCTTGTAAAATTCTACAATGTGTGCTGTAAGGACATGCAATTGGATATTGCAAGCCAAATACCTAAAACAGTAAGATAATTTGAGTAAAAATGTAGGAAGGAAGGAAGGAAGGAAGGAAGGAAGGAAGGAAGGAAGGAAGGAAGGAAGGAAGGAAGGAAGGGAGGAAGGGAGGAAGGGAGGAAGGGAGGAAGGGAGGAAGGGAGGAAGGGAGGAAGGGAGGAAGGGAGGGAGGAAGGAAGGGAGGAAGGGAGGGAGGGAGGAAGGGAGGGAGGAAGGAAGGGAGGAAGGAAGGAAGGGAGGAAGGAAGGAAGGGAGGAAGGAAGGGAGGGAGGAAGGAAGGGAGGGAGGAAGGAAGGGAGGAAGGAAGGGAGGGAGGAAGGAAGGGAGGAAGGAAGGGAGGAAGGGAGGGAGGAAGGAAGGGAGGAAGGAAGGAAGGAAGGAAGGGAGGGAGGGAGGGAGGGAGGGAGGAAGGAAGGAAGGAAGGAAGGAAGGAAGGAAGGAAGAAGGAAGGAAGGAAGGAAGGAAGAGGAGGAAGGAAGGGAGGGAGGGAGGGAGGAAGGGAGGGAGGAGGGAAGGGAGGTAGGGAGGGGAGGAAGGGAGGGAGGAAGGAAGGAGGAAGGAAGGAAGGAAGGAGGAAGGAAGGAAGGGAGGAGGAAGAAGGAGGAAGGAAGGAGGGAGGAAGGAAGGGAGGGAGGGAGGAAGGAAGGGAGGAAGGAAGGGAGGAAGGGAGGGAGGAAGGAAGGGAGGAAGGAAGGGAGGAAGGAAGGAAGGAAGGAAGGGAGGGAGGGAGGGAGGGAGGGAGGAAGGAAGGAAGGAAGGAAGGAAGGAAGGAAGGAAGGAAGGAAGGAAGGAAGGAAGGAAGGAAGGAAGGAAGGAAGGGAGGGAGGGAGGGAGGACATTCCTCTTCTATTCTATCCAAAATGAAAAAAGTGAATGGTGGAAGGGGTTACATATTCACTATAGCAACACCTTATCTGAATCATTGAAATAATGCTGAGAGAAGTTGAGATGTCTATAGTCCACTTAGAATTTCTTAAATCCTTCAAATTTCATTATTATCTCTGCCCCTACTTACAACTTCAAGCATTAAAAATAAAATTATTTGTAACTCCTTCATTCCTCCAAAAGCACATTAATTTGTCAATTTTCTAGTGATGGTTCTGTTTACGAAAAGATCAAAGCATAAAAGTGTAGTCAATTAACATTATAAAGGTCTCTTTTTAGTTTTAGAAAGTCATGTTAAAACTGCAGAAAGTTCCAATAAATGTTTGTGGATTTACTTTATTTGGATGGCTGTATCTGGTCATATTTATGGTTCCTAAAATTCCCAGTTCTGCAGTGTTAAATACTGGCCTTAGCCAGATAAGAAAAAATAGTTAGCTTGCCTCAGTTAGCTATTTTAGAATTAAACTCCAGTTTCTTAAAAATGGATGGTGGATCCCTGAAATATTTTTTAGTCCCATTTTTCCATCAAATTGTCATTTTGTTTAAATAGTATTTTCTCTACACTTTTAGATACAAGAACCATTAAAAATATATATTGTATAAAAATGTAATAAATCCAAACAAAAAAAAAGGACATCCTAAGTAAAAAAACCCCACAAATATATTTAAAATTGGTATTCATATGTTGCTTCACATAACATTGATATCTCCGAATTCTATTCTTTTCTATGAACCAGTTTCTTCAGAGAGATTAAATTCATCACAATGTTCAATCTAGTCTAACTAGGAAAGGAACTGGGGGAAAGAATTGTGGTTTTGTTGAAACACATAAAAATAATGAGTTCCCGACACTGTTTTGTCTCTAAAATATTGCTTTTACATTAATGATTTAAACAGGAGTGCTTCCATTTCTTTTTAATTTGACCTTATGCATTTTTAAGAAAAGATGGCACCTTCTATAAAAGAAACTAAAGTATTTTCCAGCTAGTTCTTACAAATTATGAAGGGTTGTCTATGATATGACATCATCCGAAGGACTATGTGAAGACGTACTCACTCCATCTCAAGACAAGGTTATTTCAGCATACTAAAGAAAGATCAAGGGATGAAAATAAGAGTAATTATGAAAGAAGAAAAGGCATTGATTGAGACCTGAAATAATACAACTCCTAGGAAATACCCAAAGAGTTGTTACAAGAACTACAGGATATAGTAATACAGAAAGTTATATCAGACTATACTGTCATGACAATACCCTTGACAAATATCACAGAGGGAAAGTCAAAGAACAAAAATTCTTTGTTACTCAGCACATACTTAACACATGGATATACTTTGAGATCAAAGGAAAAAAAAAGATATTTTGATATGTACTACGAACTATAAGTTAAAGCAATGCAAAGCAGCAAGACAAATGGAAGCAGAAAGGTTTTGGTTTTTTGTTTTTTGTTTTTTTTTTTTTTTTAAACTATAAATTTCAGGGTTTCAGAATTTGAATTAATATCTAATTTTTAAATGTCAGCATAAAATTGTAATGGGGGAAGCCATGTTTTTTCCATAACTGCTGCTAGGAATCTGCTTTCTCTATCCTGCCTGGTATTGTCCACAGTCAGGAGCAGATCTGACTAAGTGGACATTGGATATACTTTAACAACTTAGTTCCTGAGATGCCAAGAACCACAGAAATAATTGACTAAAATTATAAGACACTTCATTCCTCCAAGTTAAGAAGATGGTACAAGATATGAAACATATAAGCAGTCATCTCTAGGAGACAACAGGAAACTAAAAATATCAAAATGCAATATATGGATCACAGGGATACAAGTTGGGTGTATACACTACAACCATGTGTATCAATTGAGGATGTACACGAATGCAGTAGAAACTAAAATAGTTTGAGGAAAAGTTGTGGAGTTTATATATATATTTTTTTTTCCATACAAGAATTAAATAGTCATATGCTGCCATTATTTCAGCAGTGCAAATATATTTCTTTGCAAACAGTATGAATCAGGTATACTTCACCAGGTATGACTATTAAACATTTAAAATCTGTGGTACTTTAATAATTCCCTGTCATTCTTATTCCATTCCCTGACCAGATAATAAGATATTAACAGCTGAGGATACACATGCTGTACTTCTCTTGGACAGAATGAGTAGTTGAATAAAACACACACATAAAATCATGAAGAATAAATTGTCGTATGTTTACTTCCTTTGCTATGTAGGTGAATGATTGTGCTTAATTCTTCTTTCAGTACAACCAAAATAATTTTGTATGGATGTGCTGTTCTCACTGAGAAGGGTGTGGTCTGACATTTTCTGTCTTAACTACCTCTATGCCAGGGCTCTGGCAACAGACTTTGGGAACCCAGCTCCTCCTTATGTCCCATCACATATGAAATATGCAGAGTTCATTGCAATTACAATTACCTCTCTTTAACTGTCTGTCATCACTTCAGCTTATGCTGAAAAATAATGAGTTGCACAGCCCTAAATGTGAGGACAAGATCAATCTGTGGCTCATTTAAGTGTCTATCTAACAATATGCTAAGTGCTCTGGACTCACTCCAGCAGAGCAACTAATTTTGAACTCAGAGCTGAACATTGGAACTGTCCAGCTGAATCCAATGAGACATCCCTCTCATCCTTGAGGCTAAACAGTTGTTGTAATTGCTGGGCCTAATTATTTTGTTGGATCAGTGACAGCATGCTCAGCATTTTGTAAGATCAAGATTTGGCCCAGAAAATTTCAGAACACGATCCTGTTGTTTATTTCTTTTCCAGTTTTCCAGTACGATTCTAGGAATTAGTCCAGCCTTCATGTGAGCTTCATGTGAGATGGACTAAAATTTTCCTCAGTATGAATGTAACTGGAAACATGGACCTTTCTGAAGTGAATTAATTTCTAAATTTTGACAAGAGTTTGCAGGAAACATATTTTTCTATCTTTAATTCCTCTCTCAAAAGATATGTACACTTGTTATACAGATGTAAAGACAGTGCCATGCATTTTACCTTTGAGTCTCAAATGAAAATACTTTAAAAGAAACAATGTGTGGTCAAAATTCAGCTAATTTTGACCGCAATATCTCTCTTGCCTGAGAATTTTTTCAAATACAAAGAATGGAAGTTTCAGAAAAAGAACAAAAACCTTAGTTCAAAGCAAATCACAGAATACTGAACATGGAGAAACTGGTTAGAACAACCACAGGAAGCATCTGGTGTCTGTGAATTTCAAACTACATGGAAAACACATCTGTCCAAAAATTAGAGCATTGGCAGCTGTTGTGCCCAGCTTTTACTTTGTCCACTTACACAAAGAAAAAAAAGGCCATTACTTTTAACTAAGCATTCCTAACTCTACTCTATTTTCTCATTGAAGAGATATCACTACAGTAGCTCAATCATGTTAAAAAAAATGTACTGTAATTGAATTCTAGCATGAAATACATATTATATCCAACTTACGTCAATTTTGCTCTGAACATTAGTTTGACAGATAAAGATTAATTGATCAGGGTACTAGCAAGTGAGATACACTGTAAATACCGTAAGGACTACAGGGATTAGATTTAAGATCCTTCCTAACTGAGGCCTGTTCACAGGTTTCACCAGCAAAATCATAGAAAACACCTCCTGTGACTAGTGGTTCCTGGAAATAATATCCTCAGAAAGGGAAGCTAAGTTAAATTACATGATTTTTGAGAGTTGTTTTTTTGTTGGTTGGTAGGTTGTTTTTGTTTGTTTCTAACAGTGATCTGGCAAATGTGTGGTAAACAACTTATGAAAGATGTTTTCCTTTTTAGTGAGATGGTAATAGCTCTGGCACCATTTTATATAGGTTGATCAATATTAGTTTTTACTTAGTGACCACTCTATGACTCTGTTGCTACTATGTAAGTTATAACTGATGTTTGACAGGTTCCTCAATTCTTTCTTTGTTTATCTAAATGGAACAAAACATATGTTTTCTTTGGTAAGTATTTTTTAATTATCATCATTTCTCGTATGGAAAGGCTTCCTTGCACAAACTTGATTGCCTTCACCATCAGTTCACTGGTGATCTAAGCCATTATGAAGCTCCAAAGCAGAAGACTGAAAGAAAATTCATATGGAGGGGGTCTTTACAGAAAGACATGCATGAGACTACCAATGTTTTGAAATTCTCATTGTATGTTAGCTGTTTTCCCTAAGACACAATGAATTAAGCAATTAAAACATGCAATTATACTAAGATTTATATGCACATATCAACAAGGAGCTAGAGCCGGTAGGGGACTTTAACACTACAAACTGAGCAACTTCAAGGCCTTTATTGAATTGACCTTTACGGAAGAAACCAGAGTTCACTATTAAGTCCTGACAGAATACACAAGGAGAACTGGAGTCTTTGAGGGGAAAAGGGAGTGAGGAAGGATCCAAAACCCATACTGTACTCAGGGAGTAGCACAGAACTCATCACAGAAAATTTCATGCAGAAATGAATTCCCTGTCTGGAGTTTAGCAGCTTAACTCAGCTCCATGCTGTTGAGTCCTGTCCAAACAAGTCTCTGAGTCCAAAGTCCTCTTCTGAAAATGTGTTTGTCTATTATTTCTTAAAAAAAAAAAAAAAAATCCTAACAAATAGAAACCACCACAAAACCAAAACCTGAGCAGATCTTGTTTTTTTCTATGTCTTGGATCCTGGAGGATAAGGTGCCACTATCTGCTTTTTATTCAATACTCCTGTTAGATTTCTTGATCACCTAAGCCTGAAAAATTTAGAATCCCTAGTCCAACTGGCAGGAGAAATCCCAAATAGCAGGATAGAAAGTTTAAGGGTTTTCTTCCTTTCTGCACAAAAGGAAATCTTTAAGGCCCCTACAAGGAGATCTAGAATAGGTATCTTAGTGCTAAGTGCACTTAAATCAGAGGGGGAAAAAAGCCTTGGAGTAGAGAGGTGAATCCAGAACTTCTGACTCCAGCTCAGTGACCTAAGAAATTACAGATTTAGGGTATTTTTATAGGGTATTTTTATAACCCTATGCCTACGTTTATTATGTGATAACAAATGAGAACTTTCAATTGGAGCATAAGGTCTTGACAAGACACTGCTATCACAGAAAATCTAAGAGGAATTAGAGGAAATAATTTCAGTCATGTTACTCAGGCCACCAAAAAGCCCTCAGTGTCCCTGACTGGCCTCACCTAGACCTCCATCTCTTCTAGACCCAAGCCATCTATCCATCAGCCCAGGACCCCTTGTAAGTTTAGGCTTGCCCTACCTACAGTGTAAGAGTACTAGTCTTAAGTTTTTTGTTTGGTGCTTGGGTTTATATTGTTTGTTTTGTATGGGTGCTTTGAGTTTATGTTACATCTTGTCTCTGTCTCTGTGTCTTTTTTCCTTCTAACCTGAGCCCCTGGATGCATCTAGTGTGTTGCTTCCTGGGTCTGTAGCTGTTGAGGACTCTGTTGCTGGTATTTGGCTTTGTCCACCACTGTGGAACTTCACCTTGCGTGTGTTGGCTTGTGTGGGGATTGTTCCCATTTTTCTTTCCTGTATTTTGCTACTCCCTTACACTTGGAAAGCTTAGGGTGAAAGGAAGTGAAATGATGTCCTTACTACCTAAGAACAAGGGGCCATCACTTAATCTCTTAAATGAACTTGTCCTTTAGAATGCTTGTCCTTTTTGTGCGTGTGAAGTATCACAACTCTATTAGGAAGAGTGGAGATGATTTGGGATTGTTTTTTCTGGACTGATACAAAAAGTGGTTGTGAATAACACCCTTCTTTGATGGCTGCATCTTTTTTAAAAGACAGTGACCAAAAGAACATTTTGTGATGGTCTTGATGATGAACCCATCATACCTCGAACTCAGAATGAAACTAAGTAATAAGTGAAAATTATGGTACATGTGTGCTTATGTAAAATTAAATATAGATAAGAGAAATTCAAACTTTTTATCTTTGCCTAAGACCTACCTTAGGTGTCTGCATCTTTCGTTTCGTCTAGCTCAGGACACTATACGAAGCCCTGCTTACAATGAAGTTCTACAACATTAGATAGTAAACCCTTTAATGCCTAAATACTTAGATGCTAGCATGCAGACTTTGCTCTTCTGAAAAAAAAAAAAAAAAAAAAAAAAGAATTATAGTTAAATGTATTGCTCTGGAATCATGGAAGTTAAAATGACTTGTCTATTATATTGATAGTCTAATCTGACCAAAAGTGCAATATTCTATGTAATAAACCATTTACAAAGACAGAAACTTCTATTATTCTTGAAATGAACTGTTGCTCTTTCCAAGAAGGGTATTGGGCTTCAGAATTCAACCTGTGCATACAGAAATCACCTAAAAAAAAAAAAAAAAGGCACATAAAATGATTGGGGACTTTACCAATAGAAGCATCTTTACTATGTTGTTTTCTTTTGACATTTCATTAAAAAAAAATATATCTTTTGATACAAACATAATTGAAAATTATGCTTACATTAAGAATAATGACCCTCTAGAGAGGTGCATTTAGGGAACACTTTGTGTGCTACAGTATATATATTCTGTTTATAAAATTCTAAAGGAATGCTAACATACTTTCTACTTTCTTATAATAGCTCTCAATTACTTTAATACTTTTCCTTCTGTACTATTTCTCATACGTATAATTAATTCACACAAGGCTCACACTGACCCTACTTTTTAGTAATGCATGATATAAAAAAGAATTATTTATTTCTTTACTTTGAGTGTGGTTTACTAAAACTGAGTAGCCAATGAAAATGAAAATGTTGAAAAATGATGCAGCAAGAGAATGACAACAACTCATTAACAAAACAAAAAGGAAACAAAAAGATATACATACACTATGCAAAACTGTTTGGAAAACTTATTCCTTTTACTTGTTATTGAGGGATAGTACTTTTAACAAAATGTTAGTTTTATAAAATTAGTTTCTGCAGTAGGCAATCTTTTTGAAGCTGTGAAGGCCTGCTTTCCTGCAAATATCTTGTTTCATGTGTCTTACAATGTAGTAAAATTGATTAACCTTTTATAATTACACATACAGCACCTACTGAATAAACTCCATGTATTTTTCTCTGTAGGACTGATTAGATTACTTTTGTTGCTGAAAACCTGAGAAACTCCATAGGTACTAAGATTATTTTAATAGGCCTATTTTTGTAATTGAAGTTCCTAATGAAGGTTGCATACTTCGCCTCCCAGTTCTGAGTTTTCACTTTCCCACTTCTAGTTCCTTTTTTGCAATTATGCTTATAAAAATATGAGGATTTTAAAATCATAATTGCAGAAACTGCAACCCTGTAGAAATACGCACACTTTTTCTGTTGTGTTTTCTGAAAAATTAAAATTTCTTAGGAAAAAGAAAAAGTGAAGTTAAACTAGAAAATACTTTAAAAATGTCCTCTGGAAAAGTTCAATATTTGTTATTTACTTTCTGACACTAAAGCAAGCTACAATTTTCATATTTGGCCTTTGGAATTTTGCTTTATATCTTCCTTCCTTTTTTTGGTTGGATTCCATAAGCATAAGGTCTGTAATGTGAGCATATTTGTGAAGTCATCATTGAAAGGATCCTGTCAGAGAAGACTCACTTTACCAGCAACACTCTTCCACTTCTTCCACTTCCTTCCTTGTAGTAGTTTAACTATAAAGTGGAGATGGAGGTCATCTCTAAAAGGCCCCTGGTTTCACAGTTGGAAACAATAATATAAAGTGCTATTAAAAATATTATCCATCTCAGTAGTTTTACACAGAGACAGAATTTCTACATCAATAGTTTGAATGGCAAAACTGATGGATTTTTTCCAACTCTAGATACTTTGTCCATTTGTGTCTTACTGTCTAAAGGTATTTGTTTAAAAACCCCACACTTGTCTATTGAGACATGCTGTGATGGAGTCTCCAGTTCAACCTTTGTTCTGAACAGCAGTTGTTTTCTTTAGGATGAAACAGGAGTGGAGGTAGACTGATATATGTGTTTGGAAGTAGTGAATCCATTTCCAAGGAAATAGTTATTAGTGATAATATAAGGATCTTTGCGCTCTCATCAGCACTGTGCTGACTCAGGGCTATAAATTTTCTGCTGGTGAAACACTGTTAAAAATGAGGTGTTCTGACATTACCTGTCCCAAAGCTAAAGTCTTTTTGTTAATCTGTTATCTGTGTTCTCTGGATTAACCAAACTCCATAGCTACTCACTGCCAGTAATATGTAGCTTCCAACAGAATGGCAAGAGAAGAAAGATAGGTCATGATGAATCTGTCAGAGAAGTGGATTTTGAAATTTTTAATCTGTGGGAGGCTGATATATATTATGAAGGTCATCATTAGACTATTACTGTTTGTCCTTTTATTATTCATACTAGCTTCTTGCATTACCTCTAATCTAATAAATTATAAACATGACAGTAATTGTCTTAATTACTTGTGTATGATGTAAAATGTTCAATGTATTCATCTGCAGGGAAAACTGGTATTAACTAAGACTCAGTCTTGGTGAGGTAATTTTTAAAGAATATTACTCTGAGTATCTCCATTTATTCAACAAATTTCAAAGTTATCTAAGACTGGGGTACCTGTTAGGAGGAAATACTTTTGATTTTGGTAACTTTCAGGTTATATTTCTCTAAAAAATATGTTTCCTTTTTTTCTATGTTTTTCATATAAAAGCTAGTCTATCTTTTCAAGTCTTTTATTGAGTGTGCTCTAGAATAACCAAAAGTTGGCTTTTTAGTCTAGATATGTAGCAAGGCTACTGTGTAGAAATGAGGATTCAAGTGCCTTCTCTGACATTGTAATAATAACGAAATAGAAGCACTGTCCTGGATCTGAACTGCACTTAAAAAAACAGCTGTAGATTTTCTTGAGCTACAAGAAGGGAAGTTATTTATTTACTTGTGTAATACCACAGATCTGACCCAGTCTTAGGAGACCTGAAACTAAACATCCATGAAAATACAGCTCCTTTTATACTGATATTAATAAAAATAAATAAAACAAAGTTACATTGCAATTAAATGGATTATAATAGAATACACTGTTTTGATTATGAGATCATTCTAAATATAAAAAACGCAGGATATATTATGAAATAGACAACACGTTAATTAAATCTACTAGCCATGTTTTAGCTTGATTTTTTTTTTTCATTCCAGAAAATGTAGTGAGGCAATTGCCTAATCATAACAGAAGCTTTTGCTGACTTCAAGTACCATTGAAGGTGGGAATGATGAGAAAAAGTACGGGTAAATATGGATACTTTCTTCCTGAGTCCAATGCAATGGTTTCTCTTATGCCTTTTCTGTAGCTAAGCTAATCTATTGGTTTAGGTTGTCTTTGTTTCATTGACGTTACGTAGCATTTCTAGCAGTATCAGGTAATTCTGCTCATAAGATTGCTTCACCAAAGCAGGATCTGGGTCAAAACCATCAGTTGAGACCCTGGGCAGAAGAAGGTATACTGCAGTCTGACAAGGGAGCCTTATCTGGCTCTTAAAGCTCAACTTAAGTACCTCAAACAATATGTGGAGAGTTTTTCAGAAATATCATCTTTTAGCTCTGTCTTAATAATAGGAAAATAATTTTCACAGCAGGAAAACAGATAGATATAACTATGTATAGTACGGTTACAAGCTTACTTCAGCATGTGTTTCCCTAATGTTTATGGGTTTGAAACATATTGTCTGCATAAATTCTTAGTAATGGGAGGGATGTTTTCAGTCGAAAATTGTCACATGTTCTCTGTCACATAAAATTATGTAACTGTCCTCTGCTTGCTTCTAGCCTTGATCAGTTAACTCTTTCCCTGTCGAACAAATTGGGAGCTAGGACAAGGTAGCGATGTTTTGCAGGATGGGTGAATTGAAAAGTATGAGTGTGAGTCGAAGTATTCAAGATGACGTCAGTGTCAGAGAACTATCCCAAAGGTATTTATTGTACTGAAACAGATGTAGTCCATACAGGGAACCATTCTTATTATAATGACTGTATGAGATATATAAATATTTTTCATATCTACTCTCAGATTTAATGTTTGTTATAGCATTTTCAGTTCAGATTCTGCACTTTATGCTATGCTGTATACTTTTCTGTTTAAAAGACACAGCCTTAGGTGCAACAAATGAAATGTTTTATTAATGTATAAAAAAACCTCATCAGTAAGTAAGTCATTCTTAATTTACCTCAAGTGACAACACACTGCTACCTATATCTTGTTTTCATAGCCTCTACAGACACTACAGAGCTGACTGCAGCAATCACTTTGTGTGTGAAATCATTGTATGAATGGAATATAGATATTTGTTAAGCACTCTCTTAACTTATATCCATAATTTGAAAGAAGTACTCTAATACCCCCTCTTTCCCTTACCTCTCACCACCCCACCGAAACATGGAAGATGAGAGACTATGATGATTTTCTTCTATAATACCTACTAGGTCCAATTGTATGTGGCAACTGGCATTTCAGACTGGCTTCACCTGATTAGAATTTGTAATGGATTTGGCAAATTGATGTGGTCTTGGTTAAGTATGCATGATTTCTTCATTAGCTCCAGCATGTGGTTATTTAGCAATTTAACATTAATCTGATAGTTTACATGATAGTGAATCCATTTGAGGTTAACTTTTATCTTATCATCTAAAGCACTTGACCACTTTTCCAGCTAATGTTAATTTCAGGATTTTGTTGCCATAAGGGCAGTGAAGGTACTTAACTGCAATTTTATTCTAAAGGCCCAATTTCTATTAGTAGTGCTAATGCCCCCTCAATCTTTCCCATCTGAAAAGTTGTATTTCCAAGTCAACTGAATAATATCCTACCAACATTTGTCCATACTTTTTTTGTAGGATGTCAACATGCTAGGGAATCTAAGAAAAACAAATGGTATTGAAGAGACCAGTCTGCATAGATTTAACCGTGAAAAATAAGTTGAAAGAGATGAGCATAAAAACTAATAGAAAAAAAACAAGCCTGTTAGTGTTCGAAATGTATTGTTCAAAACCATCCCATATGAATGAAAATACCATCGCTGTTATTCCGCCAGAAGTTTTAACATTGACTAAGTGTATTTCTCCTAGGATGGTACTTCAGAGTTCTAGGGGGTGAGAGAACTGTTATTTGCTATTTTATTGGTTTATGCAAATTTTGAAAACAAAGGTAACAGTTACTATTTACTGTTCTTGCTTTTTCTGTCCCTGTTGCCAAGAAGCCGTATATTTTGTTATGCCTATTTAAAGTTTCACCACATGTGATGATATTTGATAAGAGACCACCAACACAGTTAAATTATGAGATACAGAATTTTTCTTTTTTAAAGAGACTTTCTATAGAAAAATTTCCACAATTTGCTTCTACTTTAGTAAATATGGTTATTATAGACTTCATTTAGGGTCTCTCACACTTAGAAAACAAGTTCCTTAAAAAAACCAAACCAAACCAAAACAAAATTCCTGATCAAAATGATAATGGTTTCTTTAGACCAGAAGCAAATTACCCTATTGAATAATAATAATAAAAAAAGGACAGCAATTCTTATCCAAAAGAAGTATTGAAATATAACTGTGTAACTGTAAGATATACCCAGCATCATGTAATAGCCAGCCATTTTCCTTAAAAATATTCCTTCACAGACAACTAATATCCAGGAAACACTAACATGTTATATCGAATACACCAGTGATGTTAATGAAACATTTTACACATATCTTAGTTTTTACAACAGATCTTTTGTCATTAGCTCATTGTCACCCACTGAAGAGAGAATTCATTCAAGTTTTTTGAGGCTGCTCTTATAACACTTCACAGAATTAAGAAGTGTTAATCTAAAAGAGATTTTTATTATATGGAAGTTATTATATGTAATAATTTGTAGCTCTTTCACCTCATGAAACACTAAGCACACACTGAATCAGTAATCCAGGACAAAAACCTTGTTTCAAAGAAAGAAAAGCACAATAAATATAACTGACGAAAAAAAAAATACAGATTGTTTTGATTTAGAAGCAAGTTTTGTAACATGTTTTAATGTTAAATTTCTTAGCCTATGAAAATAATAGAAGCAAATACCTTATTAGCACATTACTGTTCAATTAGGTTCTAGTCTTTTTAAATTTAAGTTAATATTAAACTCTAGTTTACTTTAGTAGAAACAAGATAAGGAACTTAGATTATGACATTAACACTGACTTTTTTTCCAAATAATTCAAAACAGTATGTCTCACGTGTGAGTGTATGTTCTCTTCACACGTGATCTAAAAGAAACTCAGAAAGCCATAGAAACTATTTCAGATCTTGTTCCTTTTTAAGATAACTGCTTTTCCATAAGTTGGAAAAAAATTGCACATTTCAATTTTTTTTGTTTTCAAACAAGTTGCAGAGAATTTAAAATATTGTGAAGTTTTATTAACTAAATATTTGTAGTGCAATTAAAACTGTTTCATTCACTGTGAGTCTTTAATGTAACACTGAACATTAAACTCATCTATGTGGCAGGTGACTTTAATGCTGGGAGCAGCTGTATGTTTAGCTCATGTACACAGATTTATAGTAAGACTCAAGTCAAACAGAAGTTTCTCTTCTAAGAAGGAGGATAAAGATCTACAAATTTGTTGCACATTGTCAGTTTTCCTGGACTGCTTCAAACAAAGAGATAAGAACTTTTGAAGACAGGTACATAAGTGCATCCTTTCTTTTTTATATGTGATAATACATCTTAAATCTTTCCTCACATTTCATTCTCTGAGGTCATTGGAGGAACATGTTTTGACTTCAGCAAGTGCTTTAGCAATATTTTGCAGGCATGAAACTACATGACGATTATGAGATACTGTTTGTCATCAGAGGATTTTTTGGGTCTGTTTGTGGAATACAGTTTTAAAATTAGTTAACATTTTGTATTTTTAAGGTCTCTGGAACAAAGAAAGGAGGATAAAAGAGTTGTCAACAAACTTTAGGTTGAAACAAGAAATAAGAAACAACAGATTCCTGGAAATAGCTTACCTCATTCAGGAGGTTGAATGAGGTAAATACTGGAGTTTCCTGAACAGATTCTTCTATATAGCTTTGAATCACATGTCTTTCAGGCAAATAAGGAGCCCGTGGAGCAGCACGGAGTTGAACTTGTATGAAGGTAAACCAGGCTTAGTTGCTTGGCCTTTAGATTAAGGAGCATTCTTATTTTCTTTATTAAAAACAATTTATTTGATATGTAGACTTAGGAAACAGACTTAGATGAAATGGTCTTCTCTTTTACTGAAACCAGTTGCGGCGTGAAACTAGCAGGGGAAAAGCAATGTTGACAGTAATTGCATCATATTGCTGAGATGCTCTAAGAATAGCCATTGTCAGAAATACTTTAAAAGTGAAGATATCTACTGGAGATACCTGAAACCTGCTTGATACCTATCTGTAACTGTCCATGGTCCAGTTTTTCACATGCAGAAAGCCAGAAATCATACAGGCAATGCACAGGGTAGTTTTGTGGCATTAGGAACATAGCTACCAGCTGAAGTAACCCTGGAGTGAATGTCTGACAAGCTTAAATATTCAGAGGAATATTTGAAAAACATGGGACAATAATACTTAAGACATTCACCCGCTGATGAAAGGGGAGAAAGAGGTAAACCATTAAAAAGTCTGGTTAAGTCAAGTCTTCCACCCACTTCCAACAGTGGTGGCACTTAACTGCAAAACTTTTGGATCAAGTGTCAGACTTGCAGTAGCGAAGAAACACACAAGGATTATCTCAACCATCAATAGCTTTAGTGTATATTAATTTGGCAATTAAAATAACATAGAACCTTAAATGATAATGCCAGTTATTTGCTACCAGATTTGTGGTATTTTATTGTCATACTTATTTCTGGATACTTTACAAAAATTTTAAAGGTAAATGAGTGAATATTTTATTGAGAAATGATTCATTAACAAGTAAAAGAATATAATGTTGTCTGCTGTAACAGTAAAGATATGCAGAAAACATAAAAAAATATAAGTTTATTCCTATATTTCTCTACCTGTTTTCAGACTCTGATGGCAAAATCTTCTGAATCAATTTGAATTCTTTGTGATACATGGAGCCTAGACGCTGAAATATCACACTATTTCATGAATACAATGCTTTTCTGAAGTTAAAAAGCTGAGTTCTTGAAAGTCCAATGATTTTTACACAATGCTTATTAACTGATTGAGGCAATTTTTTTTTCTATGACAGCTCCCAAATTCAGATGAAAAATTGTTTTTTCAACTTGATGTAAAAATACCAAAGAACCCTGTTTCAAATAGAACCTGCAGGAAAAGAATTTCCCCGCTTTAAATTATAGTGAAGGTATGTCTCCTATATTGGGGAAAAAATATTAAGAATGCTCCTGAGAAGCCTTGAGCTGTCAAATATATGTTTATTTACTCTCCTTGGACTAAGCAATATATAAGCAGCTGTTTTTATCAACCTAGAAGTACTTTCAATATTTTATCTGAATGTTCATTTGTCTTTAAACAAACAAACAAACAGAAAATAGTTGTGAGTTCTTCCCTGGGATAGATAATCTTTGTTCTTGATTATAGCATGGAGTTGTATTTGCATTTCAAATGTAATGTTTGAAAAACTTGAATTTGGAAGCTCACTATGAACTTAACACTGACAAATTCCCAGTACCAATTCAGCTTTTCAAAATATTTTCAAGGTGATTTACCTGTGGGCATTAGTTGAACTACACTTCAATCTGGCTGATATTTGTTGGCAGAATTCACTACTAGTGTAGGTCAACTGAGCTTTTAACAATTTTGGAAGCCTTGTTGATGACTCCTCTCCCTTACTTGGAAAGCTTCATTGAGCTGCAGAGTAATAGAACCATAGAATCATAGAATACCAGGTTGGAAGGGACCTCAAGGATCATCTGGTCCAACATTTCTTGGCAAAAGCGTGGTCTAGACATGATGGCCCAGCATCTGTTCCAGCTGAATCCAATGCATCAAATGTTGTGGAATTCACCACTTCCCTGGGGATACTATTCTCATTGTGAAAAGTTTTCCTCTTGTGTCTAATCAGAATCTCCCCAGGAGTACCTTGTACGCATTACCCCTCGTCTTTTCCAGGTGACTCCTTGTAAAAAGGGAGTTTTCGTCTTTGTAGCCACTCTTTAAATACTGGAACATGGTGATAATGTCACCCGTAAGCCTTCTTTTCTAAAGGCTGAACAAGCTGAGTTCTTGCAGCCTTTCTTCAGGTCCTCAGCAACAAATGTTATGCTTCAAAAACCACTCACTCTTACAACTGCACCACATGCTAATGCAAATATAGTCAATGACAGTTCAGAGTGAAGAGGTGTAAAATCACACCACCTTGTTTTATTGACTCAACAAATTCTGATTACAAAGATTTAATTTCATTAATTTAAACCTCAGAGTTCTATTAACATCTGAGAGGAATATGCTAACATCTATTCCTTTATTCTCCTCCTTTAAAAGCTACATGTCATGGGCATGTAATTACAGATGCGCACACACTTTACTAAACATTGATGTTGTGCTTTTCCAGCTGACATAGCTAATGCTTGATGAAAAATTTAGGAGACAAGTTAAGCAACATATTCAAAAAACCCAACCCTTTGTCAGTTACAGAAGTGATGACTTTCATCAGATATACAGTAACCATTTCTCATCAGTGATTTGTGCTTGACGTTCAAGCCGTTAAATTAAATGGGGAACTTTTCCGATAGTTAGTTCACAATCGGACTTGATGTACAAGTCAGGCCATAAAGGTAATTGTATCTTGCTCTGAACTCCAACCTTCTTCAGAGATGACAAGCCTATCCCTTATTTACCTCTGTAGGCACAGAGGAAACCAGAAGAGAGGGATTGTATAAGAATTCTGAGCATTTTGTTGCCAGATCCCATTATGAGTTTGACAATAATGGGCAAGTTTCGAAGGTGGTCAACTCTTTTGTCCTAATTTATGGTGACTGGTGGCAGGGTTCCTTAAACCAATATAAAGCTGCCCAGGAAAGAAAATACCCTTGGGACAGGGAACTGGTAATGAAAATATCATATTTTCTTACATATAAATCCACATCATGGAGTAAATGACAAAAACAAGGGAAGATATTATTTAATTTACCAGTTTGTGCTGGGCCTTTGTTTTGGAAGATTTTCAATGACCACATAATCTATACAACCTAGGTCTTATTTTAGTTTTGGTTTCTGTCATTTTGGATATTAGAGTATGTTTTTAGTCCTGCAAACAATCATTTTCTAATGTAACTGATGTTAACTAGCTTTAAAATCTTATTGAAATCACTCAATGGTAGTTCTCAATGAACCATAACATAATCTTTCTTTCTATAATACTTCTGAATATCCTCAAGTATGATTTGTGGAGAGTCTCTGGCTGTGTGCTGTGAACAAGCCAGAGGTTGATGCGGCTGTGTTACACGGAAGGATTTCCCTGAGACACCAAAGACAGAAGGAAAGTAAACAGAAGCTGCTCTGCCCTCGACCCAGGCTGCAGGAGGGGCGTTGCCGCTGCGCATGAACAGTCTGTGAGCAGTGCCCTGCAGCCAATCACCATAGTGGGGGGGGATGAGTGACTGTAAGTGTAACCAATTGTAGCCTGCGCTTGCTGCATGGCCTTTAGTATAGAGTATATAAGGCTTGGAAAAACGTGGTCTCGGGGACATTGATATTCAGTGTTGTTAAGAGTATGGATGATAAATTCGTATTGAATTAGACTCCCTACTCTCACCCGGCCCGCCCATGCGATCAAAGAGCTTATGCCGGTGTCTGCATTCATCAATTGAATTATTACTACAATGATTAGAGTGTCTTACTAACCTAAAAGCCAATATCAGTCTGAAATGTTCTTACGGCAAAATGTTTTGATCTTTACAAGGCCCTTGAGGCCTTATGGCTTTTTCCAAGGTATTTCACTTCATTACCTTCACTCTTTTCTAAACTGCAGATACAAATGGTTTGTGCAAAGTTTACTTTCAGTTATCATGGTACTTACAAAATAGACTGTGTTTATATTCACTTTGCTAAGATACAGCTAACAAAATCAGCTTTGGTCACTCCCTAGTGACTGTCTTGGACCAAAGGCAAGCAGATCATGACGATAAGTTGACTTGTAAAAACAGTGTTGGGAAAATAAACTCAATATGAGTTTCAAGAGAAAAAGAAAGGTCGTATGATTTGTAGTGTAAAAGGGAGAGACAAGTGAGTAAGAGAATGTTTGCATGACATGCTAAGGGCACATCTGTAATGTTCTTGGAGGCTGAACAAAAGGTTGGATTAGATATGAATTTCCCTTAAGTTAATAAAGTGTTCTGTCAAAAAACACTGTTGAAATGGTATCAGAACGGGGATTAAGCAAGTTGCTACTTGACCTATGGCAAGCTATATGATTTATAAAAGAATTAAAATCACATAGTTATATGATTTTATACACACAGGGTTATTTTTAAGTCATATTTCATCTTGAGAACTATTAGTCTTATGAAATTTGAGAAGTCTTAAGTATGCAGGAATGAAACTGTTTTATACTTGGAAATGAAGATTCAAACCAAGGCCACGTTTAGAAAAACAAAAAGTCATTAGAACAGTCAAAAGTGACAAAGGTAGAGCCGGTAGCTGGTTTTTGAAAATGATGAAATTATAACCTTTTTCTATCTCTTCATTCTTACTAAGACAATCAAATCAGAGTTATTATTTTTTTATTTCACTGATGGTGCATTTGACTTAAATTGTATTTTATTGTAGGTACCTTAATATATTTTTGAATTACTGTAGCACATCTAAAATCCTGTCAGAAAAATGCCTTCTTCCCTTCTCAAAGTGTTCTGATTCACTGGTTCAGCTTCAGCTTCAGATAGTTATTACACTTTTCCACATATGCTGCCTGCAAGCATTTGTACCCAGGAAATTTCTCTATGGAAAATTATGTATAATTATGAGATACAAACTTAATTTAGGGATAAATGTCTAGAAGGATTAAGGAACAACATTATCTGGATGTTATAAATAAAAGTTTATTTCAGTATTCTTTTCTACTGCTGAACTTGTCCATCTGCTTCTTTTCAGAAGGGTAACAGATTAATGTTTTAATCCTTGTTGTTTGCTTTATATCCTCAAGCATTTCTGTTTTAAACTGTTTTCTTCATAAAATGACAGACAGAAGCAAAGTTAACAATGACACTTTTGTGCCTAGCAGTGCACTTTCCTAAGAAAAAATTTCTACTTCAGGAATAACTCTCTGCTTTATTTCTATTTTTTCTTCAAAATATTATACCATTAAAAACCATAACTATAAAACAGGAAAAAAAAAAATCAGCTTTTGGAACCAAGGAACCTTTTAAGTGTTTACCACACAATTTGTTCTGTCCCATTGCAATTGTAGGAGTAAATCTATGACTGCTTAATAGGCATTTCAGTTGAGGAACAGTGAAATTTAACTAAATGGACCATTCTATGTGGTCACCAAGTAGTTAATGCATATTCACATCCGTTTGCCAATTAGCTAGTAACAGAAATATGTTCTCTACAGATACACACCACTCAATGTTCTTCAATGTTAAAATCTCTTAATAATTATAACTGTTCTGTCCAAAGTTACATGTCTTTGATCCAGTATGGAATACTTGCTATCAACGGTATGAAACAACAAAACCAACTATGCATTCATAGAACTTGTAATCGAATCTGCCTGAAAATAATGTGTTCTCTTATGGCTAATCAATATTTTCATCTACACTTCATGCGGAAATTTTGCTTAACTTCATTAAGTTTATAAGATGCAATGGAAAAGCTTGATATCAAGATGACTTCAGATGCTTGCTTTCACAGTAAGAAGATACACAAGAGGTTCAGCCCCACTCATGATGTACATCTCATCATTTTCTGTACTAAGCTTCACAGGAAACAAAAGCTAATATTTGGACAACACCATTTCATCTATACTTTTCCCAAGGCAGACAGATGAGGAAGACTTTTCATATATCTAAAGGACTTCTGAGAAGTGACATGTAACAGAACAGGAATTCTGGCATATGCTTGTATGATATGTAATGGATGCTACTTTACACAATCAGTGTCTGTGTATATATCTCATACTACATTTTCATTAATATTATGGTCATCTGAACGTTACAAAACTATCACCACAGGGACTCAGCTGAAGGTAAATTCAGGAAACCGAAGGAATAGCATAACTTAGAAGCTTCATTCTCATATCTTGCGGTCTTATTAATTGATTTTTAGTATCTACTGTAGAATATGTACTAATGACTTTCCCTAAAGTAACATGATTGGACATGACGGTGTTGACCAGAGCTTTAAGGTAAATCTGCCAAGATCTTTCCCATATAATGTAACCCTCAAACCACATCTAGGATCTTCTAAACTCAAGAAAGCTAGATTTTTGTTAACATAGAAACTAGATTACTAAAATCCTTGAAAATAAAAAGGTCCAAGTTATTACAAAAAAAATGTACAGTCAAAGACCTGTTAAACTAGGCATTGCATGTATAGCAAGTGAACAGTATTTATTCTAAAGCCTAGAGACAGGAAAAGTAATATAGTCACTGAGAAATAAAGGGTAGAATTAAGTTCATCTGGTTTACCTCTTTAAAAGTTAAATGTCTCTGTATAGTCTGCCTTATAGTTAAAAGGAAAAATTAGTCACTTCTAGAGGCTGCAATCTAGTTTAGGTACACTCTAGAAGTGCTCATTTTTGTCACTCAACAAGAAAGGGAACCTAGGATTACAAGTTTACATGTAGGTCTTTGACTATTCCTGATACTTAAACCATGTTTCAGTTCAGATATTTCAATGAACCCCCTTTAGGAAGACTAAATTAGCAGCCTTATGCCAGGGAAAGTGACAGAGCTGAAGCCAGAACCCAGGCCTCGCAATTGCCAGCTCAGTGCACTTTTCAGTAGTTCATGCTTATACTCTTCCTGGGTTATTACTGTCTTTGAATTAAGAATAAAAAACATCTTCATACATGTCTTCTGCCCTACTATGTATATTGTTAGAGTTTATAGTGAATAAAGCTTCCACTTATTGAAAGATCAAAGTTATGGTCATTCTTCTTGACAACAACCCACCAAGACAGGACTGGAAACTAGCTCATCTGATGAGAACAAGAGGCATGATGAACAAAAAGGATATCACCATTTTTAATATTAAAAATAATGTATTTTACTGAACAAGAACATTATGTTCTTTTTAAATGTACTTCAAATTTGCTTCCTGTTCTCAGGAGGACATTTCAGTTGGAAAAGAGATGGGAAGTAAGAGCAGTTGAAATTATATGATTGGATTTGTTGTGGAAAGCATTTATTTAGCTAAATATGGCTTGCTTGATTATTAGCATACTGCATGGATACATCTGAATTTTTATTTAAACCCAGAAGTACAGAAAGTTTGAGAGTCTGTCAGGGTTGTGGTTTTTTTTTTTTTTTTTTTTTTTTGGTTTTTTTTTTGTTTTTTTTTTTTAATATTGGAAAGATATAAATCACTTCAGTGATAATTTGTACATTTAAAGTTCCTTGGTTTGTATTGTTGCTGATGAAAGATTTCTTAATGAAAGGCCACAAAAAATAATTCAGTCATCATAGTACAAACAGAAGCAGGCTTTTTAAGCACCCAGAAAGAAAAACCCAAGCAAGGTACCCGAAATTTTTAACATATTTCTCCCAAACATACTATGGAATGAAAAGGCAGTTTTCAACAGGTGCTTTTGCTTTTTCAAATCAAGTTTCTGTTCTGTACTAACTTATGAAACTTAATAAGTTGATCAGAAAGGTAGCATTAGGTGACAGAAAGGCAACGTCAGAAAGGTAACAATAATAACCTACTCTTTATGTATTGGCAAACAAATGCCTTGACACTTCACATTAAGTAAGAAAACTTTTTTTTGCCTATGTCTAACAAGTAAACAAATATTGACTAACCAGTGGTCTCATTCTTAAAACTTAGTAACCTTGGCACAACCTGATGGGTAATTGTTTGTTTCCAGATGCAGTTTTTCTTCCTTTCCTGCAGGGAACTTTCTCTTTTTCTTTCCTCGTGTATTCCTCTAATGGAAATAACTGTGTGCCTACAGTATTCATGAAATGGAACATAGCCAAAGAGGGAGAACAACATGCACAGGCCTGTAAGCCCTGGGCGCTGTTGTTTCATGTCTTAGAAAACCCAGGACCTAAGTGTTAGGAAATAAAAAGTCATGACTTCAGGTTGCATTTCTCAAAGAAATCTTATGATCTTCATCTATAATCTGACAAAATAGTTGTCTATAATGAAAGGTTTCACATCATTAGAGCTTGCAACCCTGGCACACTTCGATGCTTGTTATGCTTCTGGTGCTTACTGCTTTTTCCATCATTTAAAGCAGATTTTATATAATTTTACAAATATCAGATTTAAAAAAAAAAAAAATCATTGTGTTGGCAACTATTTCCTATCCCCACTCAGTTTTAAAGGGGCCTCATTAACACGCAGGTGATTTTTGGTGCAGCTCAGATGAGACCCCTCATTTTGTTATAACAACTAATTCTTTTAGTGCCATTTCTCAGAGTAATGGCATGTCCCACCAGTAAGGACAAATCATAGTGGCTAAAGAGAAATAATGATATAACAGTCAGAGTTTTAAAATAAACACATTTTTTTTAGCTTACTGTTAAGTGATACATGTTTCATACTCTGTTTCTGAGTAAAGGAAAATCAGTGGATTTTCATACCAGTGACTCAAAGTTAAGACACTTCATTGATGCTATGACAATTTCTTCATTTTCTAGTTTTCTAATATTGCCAAAGGACCGAAAATGTAATTCTAACGTACTTGGATACATCATTATGAATCACAGCTATGTGCTTGTGTTAGCAGCCTCAGAATAAAGAGAATTTAGTTCAGGACATATTTCATCTACATGTAGTTATCCTGTGAATATGAACAAAGTACCAGTCAGACTTACTTCTCAGCACAGCATCTTTCTCAGAAGTTTGCCTTATAAAAAATATCTCTGTGTGTTACTTGCAGCTTTGCACATCTTTTTAGGTACCAAGCATACATGTTTCTCAGCAGCTTGCTATAAAAAGTTAGAAGAGACCATTTGGTTAAAGTGTATCTTTATGCTTTTTAATGATGACACATTTTTGCATTAAACTGGTTATATTATTTCAGAAGTTTATTATAATTGCTCCTCACCACATTTTTAATTCTTCATATTTCTGAGGTATTTATTGAGTAGTCATCACCGGTCTTAGGATGTGTTTCCACCTAAATGCCTAGCCACCTCAGTACCAATATGCCCCGATAGTAAAGTTCAGCAGCCACACTGCCTGACTCTAAAATCATTTAAGCTCAGATGTTCTGCTGAATATCTGCAACATGGAGGGGTTAGAAGCTTATGCAGAGCCCTAGACTGACCTTGCAGTGCTATCTGCTTAACTGCTGAAGGCATTACATTTTTAGCTAGTGATAGTGAGGAGCTCATACCCAAAAATCCATCAATGGGCTTCTTGCACATTATTACATTTGAGCACTTCCCCAAGATTTAGGGAATAAGATGAGAAAATAGATGATGGTACCAGTATGATTAAAGTTCACAGAAGCCTTTCTTAAGATTGTCTTGAAGTTGAACTTATTAAAAAATTGATTAATCTGCTAAAAAATCTTTCATCATTCCAAAAGAAATATCTTACATAGAGGAGGGCACAGTATACTGCAGGAGACAGAAAAAACAATTCTGAGTGATTTGGGGAATTGAAGTGAGTTGGTCTGTTTAATAAAGGCATTTATTTACCCTTGTATATAAATTTAGTTATCAGCTGAGATCATTATTTCCTCCTACCTAATGTTTCGGTGAAGTTAATTTCTGTAGTAAGGGTGTGAAATAAGTGCTTGTTATGCCTGCACAGCTCCAATAATTTCTGGAGGAAGAAAAATATTAGAAATCTAATAGTTTAAAAAAAAGACTGTAAAATGAAAGCTACACATTGTTTATGCTCACTGATTTTTAGATATGATAGACATGATCATTTCCAAAGCTTTAAATTTGAGGTTATCAGATGTATGGTATTCTTCTGATTTTTTTCCTTTTATTTTTAAACAACTGACAGCATCTGTCATCTATTCAAAAGTCATGCCTGGCTAAATTTGATAAACCTAATGAGATATATGACCTTTCCCAGAGAACTATTACTAGAGATCTCAAAGGACCGAAAAAGGGAGAGCTGTTTCCTAACAGGTGTTTCCTTTCTGAGAACATGCAGTACCCTTTACTGGAGGCAGAAAGGTGGGATGTGACCACTTGAACAATGCATGTGTCTGGCAATTTCACTGATGTGTTCTTTCAAATGCAAATAGTGTCATACTAAGTTGTGACACTCATTGCAGACTGTTTGTTTTCACCTTGTGTGAGAAATTAGAAGCCCCCATTGTGGATGTTTTGCAATTATAGTACCAAAAGAACTCATCTAAAACACAGGAAAAAATGACTTGAGATAGTGATATGTGTACGGAAAAGGATGATTGCCTTTCTGAGAACTGCCATCTTTTCCTAAAGAAAATGCAGAGACTGCAGAAACGTTGCACTACACATGAAGTGAACACTGGAGATGCTTAGTTCCAAATCACTGTAATCCCTCAGTGAAGATAATCAGCCCTTGATTAAGTGCACTTGGAATGATCAGCAGAAATTTCAGAAAATTCCTACATATTCCTACAAACAGTGAGATGAACATGCTTCAGTCTTTCAGTACTGGGATGATTTTTCATGTGTCCATAGTGTCAAAAAGTCTAGTACATGCTGTTGAGTAATACTTTCAAGTCAATCAGAGAGCTTTTGGTAATATAATTTTTGAAGACAGTGTTTGTTGTTCGTCTAATGAAAGACAGAATAAAAAAGTAGCAGGTTTTAAATATATGATCTTGCCAAACTATGCCAGGTCTAGGAAGAGTATGTATATGGATAAGTCTGAGCTGCAAAATACACCATTGTGTCATTTGATGGGTTTAGGGAGACCAAATGGTTAACTGGAAATTTCATTAAGTTAATGAGCATAGGTTGTGGGGATCGTTTTTAGTTTGGACAGGTCAGATAATAGCAAAGTTTCATACCTGCAGTTTGTGAAAGTCAGACTGACTGGCCTGCTCCGGTGCTATAGTTTTACAGGAAAAGACCAGGAAAAGGAAGTTCATTTACTTCCTATAGTAAACGCAGGAGGCTGGAGGCATGAACAGCTGACCCTGCAATGGATGACTGCGTGAGCCAATGAAGCATTTGGCACAGAGTGCACATTGACATGAATATATTTGGACTTTTATGCTTGTGAGGAAATAGGACAGTGTAAGCTACTATACTATAATACAGACTTGCACCATTTCATGAGTCTGAAAAAGTAAACCTTTATTATTTTGACTATTCCTCAAAAACTGAGGAAAATTCTAATGAAAATTATTTTTGTGCACTCTAGATCCGTAGAAAGACACTTCTGCATATACTGTCAAGGAAATCATGCCTTAGCTTGTTGAATTATTTCTTCTTATAGAACTTATTATTTCTTCTCATATAGAACCTGCTTAGCATAAGCAACTTAGGTCACAAGATGTGAACTTTTAATCCTTCTGCCTTGTTAAGCAAAAAAAGTCCCAAAGACTGTTCAAGTGGGATTGTCAGCAGGAACCACATCCCTAGAGATAAGTAAAAGAATGGAACAGTGCATGTAGAAGAAGAAGAGAAATAGAATAAGGTTTTGGTTGTTGTCAAGGTCTTATTTTTCTCCCCAGCTACAGGTATAAAATAACAACCGATGCTCAGGACTTTGATTAATGTCTAGTCTGGTTGGTAAAAGAAAAACAACTACCTGTAAGAGATAAGAAATGTCCCACTTGGCAAAAATGAAGGAATGGAATGAAGAATGGGGAGACCCCAGACTCTGATTTTACGATTGGCCCAAATTGACACAAGAGAGGTGGGAAGCTTATATTGTAAGGATATAATTGCCCAAAGTTTTCTTTACTCAAGGTCCCTCTACCAGAGGCATCTAACTCAAGCTGCTCTGCGCTGTACCTTACAAATAAATGATTTGAGAGGAATTCCTGGAAATCATGTCTGAGTCTGTGCTTTGAGACAACTAGGGCAAAGAAACTTCCTAAGCTACTCTTCCACATCATATTCATCTTTGAAGTGCACTGTTGTATTCTCCAGCCACCTAAAAACATTTTTCAACCACTCATCTTGTGATTATCATCTTCGTTACAGCTTTAGTGTTCCTCTCTGAAGTGTACAAGCTGGTAAAATGATCATCTGAAATCTATGGTGCTTCCAGTGGTGCATCTCCCTTTTTTCTTTTCCAATGTAAAGTATCTAAAATTCATCACAGATGATAGTAGAAATTGTGGTGTACCAAAAGTAATTTATTAGAGAATTGATAATTATCTGTCAGGACTACTGACCTGCTTAAGATTTAAGTACATGCTTAACTTGACTAAACTAGACTTTTAATATAACACTATGTTTACTGACATTTTTTAAAAAAAAATATTTAAGGAAGTTTAGACTCTTCAAAATTAAGTTTTCAGAAATTCTGTTCATAAAAAATAGTTTAAAAATTCCTTGCTAAAACCTCAAGCCTAATGCAAATATTTTTTAGATGTCTAAAAAATTAATTGATTAATCCTTGGTTTAGCTATGGCCAGAATCAGATTGTACAGTGGAATGACCATAGTAGTTATTATGGCTATAATCCCAGTCTTCAGCAACTGAAAACACCTGTTTTATAATGTAAATTTTCATTTTGGTTTGATACTGAGGCAATTGAGACAGTTATGTGGGCTCATAATCAGGTATCAGTGGATGATTTTAGTTATTATAATAATCATTTGGTTTATTTCTACATTTCTTTTTATTAGCTTCTGCAAATCACTTTTAAACAAGATTACTATACATGTATTCTTCAAGATCCAAATGCTATTATTCAAAAGCTCCATATAAAACGTATGTGCTTATGTAACGATGAAAGAGATTTCCACAAATTAAATATTGGAAAGAAAAGCTATCATTTTGAAGCTGTAAATTCATCTCATAAAAATGCACAGGAATTTAATTTGTATAAGAATTGCTCATAACTTCACTTACAGTAAGAGAAGTCATGAGGAAGAGATGGTATTCATTAGGCTGTAATCTCTCTTTAATATTTGATCTATGCATCTGTCTCTAAATTGATATTAAATCACAATTTTTAACACTGAACAAAAGGAGTATGAGGTATTAGAATTATCTTAAAATCCAGATGAGACCATAATGCTTATTAAGAAATTTTAAGAATAATAGGTGCCAGCTAGTATCTTCTCAGAACTTGAAAAATATTTGCTGATTTATATGTGTAAATTGAAGATAACCCAAATGTATAAGATATATAGCCTTGTTACAGAAAGCTACTCCTCAAATATATCAATCCTGCTTTTTATAGCTGGTTTTTTCAACAATTGTGCCTGAGAGAAAAATATCAAATTAATTTGAATTGAGAGAAATTATAGTATGTTTCACAACACAGTAGAAATCCCTTTATAAAATCTAATCAAAGATTTACGACCCTCCCCATGTATTTCATCCCTGACAGATTCTTCAAGTCTTGTTTTCACTTGTGTTTTGACAGCTCTTTCTGTCTCTCTCATGATAAACTAATCTGCTAGTTTCACTTTGTCCTCTATGTATCCAACTGAATGTGTTTTTTGGTGCTTTATCCTGAACTTGTTATATCTCAAAACTTGCTTTCAAACTTCGTAGCTACTGAACATCTTTTTAATTCAATAAATGTCAAAAAACTCTCCAGTGTGTGTGTATGTCTCTGTGTGTGTGTGTGTGCTGCAGCATCTGCAGATTGGAAAAGCATTCCTTTAGCTCCCCAACTTAAAAGCTGAGTCCAGGGCTTCTGTAAATCAACACAAAGGCACATTAGCTTCAGTGGGAGATAAACTAGACTCCATCTCCTCTTTCTGCTTCATAAATCCAATCTTTTTGGCTATAACTTTGTTTTTTCATCATGTAACTTGACTCCATGAAGAGGTTTCGTTATTCCATGAGTTAACTACAAAAAACAGCAGGTTTGGGTTTTTTTGTGTTTTTGTTTGTTTGTTTGATTTTTGGTTTTGTTTTAAAAAAGAATGGGGGGGGGGTATGCAAAAAATAAAACTCATACTGTAAATTTGGCTTGTGCATACCATCTCCAAGAAGACAAACATTTGCACAAAGGGATTTTGTTAGGAGCTGCCAAGAATGTTTATGTAAGAGCCTAGCAGTCATGTTCACAGTTTGCAAGTCAATCTGATAAGACAAAAGAAAATTTAAATTTTAAAGCATCAGCAATCAACTTATGGAAAAGTAGATAAAGTTAGGGGGTACTTGATGTATAGGTATCTCATGCTGTATGAAAAAAACCCAGACTCAGTAGTGTAGCATGTCTTTGCATGAATGACTGAAATAATAGTAATAATACCACTTAGATTTAACCAAAATTTACCTGTATCACCATAAAACTCTGCCAGACTAATTAACTCTACCTGTGACAATGTAAAATATGTGCAGATTGTCTGTGTGTAAACCCAGAGCATCACACTGAGACCACCTTCACTGTCTGAAAATCAGTCACTGCACTGCGGAAGTAACAAGGTTAATTTCTTAATATTATTGAAAACTAGTAGTTCAGGTAATCATACATTCAAGATAGATTTAATAATACAGAAAGCACTAAATTAATGTGGAAGGTCATGATAACCAGGGTAAATCATCAGGAAATGTGAAATGTGTAATTTTCCCATTTCCTGAATTTCGTCTCATACTTGTCTTTGAACCTAATTTGAAAGTTATTTTAGATGTTGAAATACTGAACATAAAAATTACTACTGTCTGCAACTGTATTGTGGTGTAAGTGAGGAACTTTTCACTGATGTAGGTAGTGCCTTCTTGTTGATCCTTCTGTCCACTCATTGATGTTTGTCCATGTCTTCTGATGTAGTGTCTACAGTATTATTCAAATATCCATGGTTTTAGATGGAGACTAGAAGACTAACAGGTTGTGATAAGCTGATTGCAAAAACAGCAGCAGAAAGCTATTTGAAGTTTTATGGACTTCCAGAAGTCATCCAATACCAGTGAACAAATAAACCACATTAAAAAAAAAAAAAAGGTAGTAATATGGAGCTGAACAGTAGAACAGACTGGAGTTACAACATTTTTTATCTCTTTGTAATATTTGAAGACCAAGAGCAGCAGAGTATGCTGTGATAAAGAGATAGCCACTACTCTTCAGATGGAAGGAACAGGAACTCATAAGTTAAGAGTCAGTTATGTCAGAAGCACCTTTTGAAAAAGGACTGAGAGTGTCTCTGTAACAGTCTTTGTAATTGACTTTTCACTAATCATGTATGTGTAGGCAATGAGAATGATACACATCATTGACAAAAATGAGAGGATATAAGAAGTCTGATAAATATGAATAGTCCAACATGTCTGTTCTCTAATGATGAAGTCAGGTTTAAATTGTTCATTGTAAGTTTGTTTATTTGAGAATTACATTGTCCAGATGAAGGAGTAGAGTTTGACACATCACAGAACTTCTACAAACCTGCAACAAATGTGGAACACAAATGAGAACTGTACGCAGGACATTTGTTGTGAGTGATAGTCTTTCTGTCCAAGAAATGATCAAATCAGATTATCTTACTTCTCCAGAGCCCTCTCAAATGGGTTTGTTACCTGAGGTTAATAAATCTTGATTAGTTTTTCTACCACATAAAATAGCTTCATCACTTCCAATTAACTCAATGATCAACTAGTGTCTGTTCAGGATGCCCCTTAAATCTATTTTATCTCCAATTTGAACCTTGTGGAAATCGTTTCTGCAAGATGGGAAAGTTAATTTTTGTCTCTCAGTCTATTGCACACCACTTTGCAAGAGTCTGAGACGTGACTTGAAATTGAACACTATTACATGTTTCTACAGTTTTAGACAGGCTGTCTGAATGCTTTGCTGATTTGAATACTCACCTAATCAAGCTTCAGTGCTGATCAGTGAGCCTTTGTACACTTCTAAGTATTTTCCAGATTTAAGGATTATGCTAATCAATTTGTCTTATGATTAAAAGAAGATTGACGTTAATTTCTATTCATTTTGTACATTATTTTTCTTCAGCTAGACACAACTAGTAAGAATTTGAAGAGCAGAGTTCACAATTCAAATGGGAGAAACCTTAAATCTAAATTTTTAGACTATTTGATTCAGCTATAGGAGGTTTAAATTCAATATATTTGCTGTAAAAATCTGTTGCAACTGTATGCTATTTTAGAAAGCTTGTAAAATGATTCCATCCTAGTATCTTTGGCTATGTAATGACACTGGAAGATTTTCGGGAATGGATCCCTCCAACTCTGTTCCTAATTTCTTCAAGTCCAGTGGAATCACCTGATTCTTCTCCCATCACAAGATAAAACAGTTGAGGAACTGCAAGCTAAAGTCTTCTTTGTGGGCAAGAGAAGGCTCTTTAGCTACTTGTAGAGAGACATCTTTTCTCAGTGTACATCAGCTCCTAAGAGGAAGTGGTTTTGAAGATATGCGAGAATTACATTTCTGCAGTGATTTATCACAAATACTCGATTTACCTTCTGAAGTGCAAATGAGTTTTGTATTTCTACCCCATATGGAAAACACATATTGATCTCTCAAGGGTTTAATTTAAACTTTTAGGTGGAAAACAAGAGGCACAGTGAAGTCTCTCAAATGCAATATTTGACAAATAATCTGGATGTGAGTCAGTTTACAATGAAGACGTATAAGTATAGATTTTTGCATGTTTATTGATATGCCTAAGCTGCTCTTAGAGGAGATCTACTGAACAAAACTTAGAGAACAATTTAATTCACCTTCAAGTGAATATGCAGGGATGTTAGCTAAACAGTTTCAAGACGATACTAGCTATATTGGTTAGGATGTTGACTGTGTAACCTGAACACAGGTTTCCAGCTATAGTGCCATCTCAAATGCCCTAGGACATGAGTTGTCTTGATGAGGCCAGCATCAGTAAGTCACAGGATCCAAAGGTCCTTTAGGTGGCAGTTGGAACTGCAAACTCTAGTGCACCTGGGATGATATTCAGTGCGTATGCCCTGTCAACTGCAACAAGCCCTAGTCCTCTATTAACTTTAAGGGAAATCAGGTACCAGCTCACACAGTAGAGACTTAATTTTGGGTCATTTAAGCTGGGACAGAATTCCCAGCCCTGTCATTTACATGAAGCTTTTGCCTGATAGACTGATCCAATGCAACTGAAAAACTAACAATCTATGGAGAAGTGTGTAAAACAATACTTTAAAAGCTGAACTAACTCACACTGTCCAGGAATTTTCTAGGCCAGTATGTTATCTCCTCCTGAACATAAAAGAATATGGAGGGCATGGGTGGTGAGTAGTAGAGAGTAACTGTGAAAAAAAATGAAAGAAAATCTGTTGCTTATAAACTATGTGCATATTATTGTTAGGCTTAGCTTTACTTTTTTTTCAAGCCTCAAGTAAAACAGAAAGGAAGAGACAAGAGTCATGTGAGCAAATAAAAGTAAAAATAACACTGAAGGTGTTTGATTTTTTTTATCTCAACAAAAATTTTCTGAAAAGATCATGTAAAAAAGAAAGAGGAATGTCAGATTAAATGAACAAATGACTTTCATATAACCTCTGAAAGCATACTGCAATATGAATTGACAATAGCATCCTCACTCTGAGGCTTAAAATCTGCTTGTATCACTTACCCATCTACCCTCTTCAGCATCCGTAAGCAAATGTAATGACCAAGATAAACACATTTTTCATTCTGATATAAGTGGGAAATCGTTCATTTCATGATGGACTTGGATCGCCAAGCCAATTGCTCATTTATGTGATTGGAGTAGTTAAGTACAGAAGAGATTTTCTTAATACTATTTTCTTTATGTTACTTCTGAAACCTGCATATCTGGAAAATCTCAAGAGTTTCCAGTAATGATCTATTCTGGATTTAGAAGGAAGTGAGTCATCTCTTAGCAACTCTAGCTTCCGGGTCCTGCTTACCTTGCAAAACTGAGTTGACAAGAAAGGTTGAAAAATGTAGAACAAGAAATGTCTGGACAAGTAAAATTCTGAAGGAAGTTTCCTTGGGAGTCTAGCTCTAAGTATGAATGAAGACTTCTGAAAGATCAAATAGTTTTACAGTTGTAGTTCACATATTTTTAAAAATGATAGTTTTGAGAAGATATAATGATTCTCAGACAAATCTGGTTTTTACCTTATGGGAAAGTCAAAATGCAGTCAGATTGGATTTGGAGGATGTAAAATGAAAACCACCATAACTGCACAAGAACTTACATATTTCTATTTCAATCTACCTTTTTTTTTGCTGAATTGCAAAAAATGTCTCACAAAACTCTAGATAATTTGCGATTTGTTTCTATAGTGGGATCTTTCAGTTAAATCCTAATCTTCGGATGTTTTTTAGATTTCTGTGGTGTATTTCTTCAAGCAATTGACAGCTCAATTAAGCAGAATGGTTAGAAATACTCAGGAGTGAAGCATGTCACTCAGTCTATCCATGAAGTATAAATGAACTCACAGAAAAATACAGAAGCAGTGAGTAAATAATTCACCTTAATTATTTTAACACATAATTTAATCAGTAATTACTTGCATGTGTGGCTTAGAAAAAGACAATTCATCAATTCCAATTTGCAGAAATAATTTTCTGCCTCTCTTATTCCATAGAAACCAACTGCTTAGGAAATAAATTTATATTATCTAGCCATAAAATTTTAATAAATATCCCTCAGATCACTGTGATTGTGTTTACAGTCCATTGTTGTAAGCTATACCAAGTGGTGCACAGAAAATATAGCATTAAATGCACGAGCAGTATAATTCATTTTTACCTAAGCAGTCTTCAGAAAACAGAGATGTTTGGTGCAGGCAGTAAGATAGTATATTTAATGCCATTATTGATGGGGCTTGTATTTGGTTTGATCAGAACACTTTTTGTATCCACTAAAACATTTTTCCTCTCATTGTGTCAGCTTCCTTGTTAATCAGACCTCAACATATTTTGCCACAGACACAAGTTAATGCCATAGTTCTTTTTACAAAGAGATGTGAATGTAAAAGATTCTTTTTCCCCTTTGCATTAGTTACCCTTCTGTTGAAAGTGATACCTTTCAGCTTACCAGGAAATGTGCATTTTGATTTCTCACTATTGTGTAATAAGCTCGTCATTACAAGGAGCAACCTGTGCAGCTGTGTTCAGGTGCCGCTGTGGAGTGACCTGTACTTCCCTTGCCAATCAGAACAATGAGAAGGGAAAACAGATAACAGGCAGAACACTGCAGATAACTGAGGTAAAGCATTGCACAGGGGATTGTTTTTGGCAACCGTAATCTTTTCCCTTGATTTAACAGCCAAAATATGGCTAAAATTTTCCACCAACTTGTCATAAATTCCATGGAATGTGATGTCTAAGCTCTTGGTAGAGGGCATGGTGTGAAACTTTCCAAATTTCTCTGAAACTAAGTGTTTCACTTACACTTATATTGTAGTAATCTCAATGAAACATTATTTATATAATCAAGTTAAACAATATTCAAAACTACTGCAGACAGTCAAGGTAAATAAATGAACTTGCTAAAACAAAACAAAACAAAACAAAACAACACACCAAAACCAACCAAACAAGCACAATAGTGCTTTACCTTCTCTAAAGCATTTTGTGAAGCAAAAGAATTCTTTACAATCTAATTGATAAGTTTTCAGAAACACTCAAATATTTCTATTGTTCTGCAGCAGTAGCTAACACACAGGATAATGATATATTCTAGTATGTTTGAATGGGTAATGCTCATAGTAGACATGAAAGATCTGTAGCCATACTTAAAATTAATTTCCTCATACTTTGCAATATAACTGGCTCCATAGAAAGAAGAATAGCACAAATAAGTTTGAAGCCACTTTTTAGAAATCAAGTATAATCCTGCACTAATACATGTCACCGTTAAGATCAGTATTGAGTCTCTTGTAATATAAACTGCTTGTTTGAAGAAACATTAATCATATGCAACAAGTTGTTTCGGTAAGATGTCTGAGAAAGGTCTAATCCTGTATTATTTGTCTGTTGGCGAATGACTGCTGGACACACAAAGTAGATCATAGACATGAAGTAGAAAAAACTATGTCAAGAAGTGGTTTTCACTAGTGACTGTTCATGAATGATGACATCACAGAAAATATTTATCCTCATGTGAAAAGAAAAGGAACAATTAAGGTAAACATGTGCTTTATTCAGTTAGTTGTAAAATTTTGATTCGTAGAAATCAAACTGTGAAAAGCATAACTAGTTGAACCTCAACATGTCAATTCCTCTAAAAGAATGAATTAAGACCTGTAGGGTGTACTTGTTTTCAGAAATACTATTATGTTGCTATGTGCTACAGGGACAACTCTGATTAGCCTTGATTAACATCAATGTACAAAAGCCAAGGTGGGGTTTAGTTCATTGTTTCTGGCATAAGATTTTCCATAATTATGGGAGTGAAACAAAACTTTTATAGAAGTAATGAGAGACAAAGAAGGCTACTATTCCACAACTTTTTTTTTTTTTTAATGGAATTTTAAAGGAGAACTAATCTCCTCTACATTAAATATTCATTTACCTTTTTTGTTTGTTTGGTTTTGTTTTTGTTTCCCCCCAATTTTATTTGATACAAGAAGACTGAGAAATCTGTAGGTATGCTGTCTGACTGGGTGTCTATTGTTCAAGAAACATCCTATATTAAACTTCAGTAGTTTCAGTTTAAATACTGTTGCATATTTTTAGGGATGCCCTAGGTAATACCTGTGATATAATCATGATGTAATGAACACAATTGTGCTTAGCTGACTTCCTGTACACTGATGATTTCTAATTAAATAGCCAAAGATTCAGTTATTAGCAAGAAGGCATATGGTGCAGGGGAACTGTACAATATCGGGTCCTACATCTGAGAGCATGGACTTAAAAAGAAAATGGAGATATTTTACTAACATAGTAGGTGAAAGAATATAATGAAATATGTGAAGCTGTGCTGAATAATGGAGAGAAGAAAACTCTCATTTATTGTATGAAAACAATATTTCTCTCCAAAACTTGCACTGGGATACTACTAGGATGTGTTCCCATGTGAAGTCTGAATTCTCATTTCATTCCCCTTAGGGCTTCCTAATTTTTTTCAAATTAAAGTGGCATTTCCAGGGCAGATATTAAAGTTCATCTAGTTTCCTGAACAGACCTTTTTATTTTCAGTTTTTCCTGGTTTTGTGTTGCTGAATCATATTCCACCTGAGAAGAGCTGTGACCTCTTCACTTCATCTTCCTCAGCCAAACATTGCACATGGTTTATTCATAAAACACATTATACATTTTCTGCCAAAGAAACAAAAACACCTGGAAGGTGGTTGGAAGATGCTGAGAAGATATAGAGTAATAGAAAATATGTCTGAAAGAGATCTCAAGAGCTTATTTGATTAATTCCCTGACTCATTCCAGGATCAGCTATCATCTCTCATAAACATTTGTCTAACCTACAGTTACAGAAATCTTTCCTGATAGTGATTTGAAACTTCCCTGAACTCTGTTAAAGTTTCTTTTTGGCACTTGCCCCAAATCTGTAATGTGAGGCTTGTGCCACAGATTTTCAGGTTGAATCCATAGCTGATGCTAAGAACATTACACTCATTTATTTTGTGAAGCTGTCTTTTACACACTGGAAGAATGTTTTAATATAAAAATATCAGAAAATACAGTAGGGATGTGTCAGTCTGTCTTATTCTGCTTCATATGGTCTTTCCTAAGTAGTTCTTATTGGTTAGTGTTAGATACAGAATGATAAGTTAGATGGACCTTTGGACCCAGTACAAATCATTTTAGCATAACCCCCTTCAGTCCTCTCTAGATGTTTTCTTGTCCTTTCCCTAGATGGAACAGTTTCCGAATTTCCCACTGTCAGTTATTTTTTCTTGACATCCCATAATTTTCATTCTTCATTTTATTTAATATTTAGGAGGTTGGACAGTGTTTCTGAATTGTTCAAGTTGTGTTCTCTGATCTGCTTGCAACACCTTCTGTACTGATGTTGTTGAAAACCTGTTTGTCAAAATTTGTTAATAGCAATAATGGTATTGGTCCAAGACAAATCTCTGAAGTCATCATCAGATAACTGACTCCAATTTTGTAATGAGCTGTAAATAAATATTATTTTACTACGTATCATAATATTATTTTTCAAACTAGTTTTCCATTGAGTTTAATGTCTTCTTATCTGTAGCATGTCTCTCTACCTTGTTTATGAAATTATTATGTAAGAAAAAAACTAAAAGTTTGTGAATGCACGTATTACATACACTGCTTCTACTTTTAATCAATGATTTTTTTTGCTACAGAGGAAGTGAAATTATTTTGACTTGGTTTGTTCTTATCTTAAGCCAAAATTATATTAGTTATTTCGTTGCCACTGGTCACTAGAACTTAGATTCTGCATACCTGTCTGAGGGGAGGCTTCTGTTCAGGTCTCTGTGAAGTTTCAGTAAGTACTTCAACCTAATTTTCATTTATGTTTTTGTTGGTTTTGTTGTTGTTGTTGTTCAAATACTTGAGTTTAACATTTAGAATAGTAGTAGTTTCTCAGATACTACTCATGTTGCTCTTGCTACCTTAAGGTGAGACCTTGGCAAACTACCAGTCCCCTCTGAGTTCCATTTCATGTGTATTACAGGAACATTTGTTTAGCATAAATGTTCCACTCAGCCTAAAGAAAATAACAGACATAAAAACTTATCATCACGGCTTTGTGCATTGGTTTAATGTCACAATGAAAGACCAAAAGATCTCATTTGAAACAGGTACACTGCAAATCTCATTTCTATTGCTAGAATGGGTCAAACTCAGAAATAGAGATTATTTATTCTTCATTCTATTCTACAAAAATAATAAATTCACATTTTTGAGACAACAAAATATATATGCAAATATTGTACCCAAAGGTTATGTCATCTTTATTGAAAGGGTTTATTTTTACAGTAAAGAAGCTGAAAAATTCCTTAGTTTCTTTGTGTAGTCAGGTGCTTGAATATGTTTAGAAGTAAAACTAATTGCCTTAATACCACAAAGATATGACCCTTTGAAAAATGAATTAATGTAGGTTACCATTCAGAAACAATTTTTTAAACGGGAAAGTGAAAATACTGTACCTGATTTCTTACTAGCTTAATAATGGACATGATTTGGTAAAAAACATTGATGATAGTATTTCCAAACATGCCAAAGTGTCATTGATTAGAACATATATTTAAGTATAAATGAATAATTTAAGACTTATTTCTTAGAATATCAGTCACTCTTACAAGTGTAAGTGCATCTGCTACATATGGTTGACTGGAAGAAGATTTCTGCATGCATACAAGAATATCACAGAAATTTTAAACAGAGAAAGAAGACTTTATTTACCATTGATAAAGGAAATAAATTTATTATTTTCCTAATTTTCTTCTATACGTATCTTTCCTACCTGCAAACAGTCTTTTTTAGCTTTTCTTTTGCGAACAATGAGGGGATGCAGTTATGAGCTAGACTCAGCCAAAAGGCTGTCATACGAAAGCCTTAATCTGGCAAAAACATAACAAACTCCTTATTTTCATATGTTTCAGATCAGGTTCAATCCTTCCATGTTGAGTCCACTTCTAATAGAAATGTCCTACTGTGTGCCATTTTAATTTTCTTTTTCAGATACAATAGCTCTGCATAAGGTATTGAAAATGAATATTTTCTTTGTCTGTGAAAGCAAAGTATAACAGTGAAGGAAGTACGCTAGACTGCACAAAAATATTCTTACAGCCTAAAGACGGATGAAATCAGTGTCAGCTCCTTGTAAAACTGAATTTGAGCACAAGTTTGACCAAGATTCCAAAATATCCTTTAATATTCACCATTTCACAGAGGTTTTATTTTTCAAATTCATTCTGAAAACAGAAGTGTGTATGCTTTAATGATAGAAAATGGCTTCTAACCACATGTAACTACTTGAACAAACTCTTGTAGGTAATTGTATGTCAAAATTATCTCCTGGCATTTTGAAGAATTTGGTGTACTGAGGGTCAAGATGTAACATCTTAACTATGTCTCTTTTTAGCAACTTTGACCTTAAGATGTTTCACTTGACTGCTGAGGAAGGATAAGGATCTGTCTTTTTGCAGTTTTGTTTTATGTTTGCTGATGACAAAAATAATTCTATGCTCTCTCCCCATTTACCTGTTGCTGAAGTAAATGTTACCTCTCATTAGGTAAAAGTTTTTGAAAGGTTTTAATAATTTAGATGCATTAGTTTTCAGACCTTATCCCAAGATACCTTTTTGTTTGTTTGTAAGTTGCGATGGAAAGAATCAATTTTCAACATCTCAGTGTGGAGTTTTAAATCCCTTACTCAGAGAAACTGAAGATCTTGGCTATGATTTCTGTTAGATACTTTACTACTTCAACTATTGCAAAAGTACTTACGTGCTTTTGTAAAAATCATGGTCAAGTCTTGTGGATTAAAATGTTTGTAGCTATCAGGCAGCTGACAACTTTCAGCTATTTGCAAGTGTCAGTTTATGAATTTTCCAGGTTTTCTATCATCATTTGCAGCTGTCCGATAGTTGATCTAATAGTAACTGACAACACAGCTTCAAACAAAAATATAACAGGGAAGAAGTCTGTGGCTGGAAGTGGGCATTGACTTTTTTCAACTGTCCTTCTCTGTGAACAAAGTAGCTGTCTAAAATTAATTACTTTTCATTTATTAGAAAAAATATTAAATATAGTGATGTGTTTTCAGTTTGAAAGCTCAAGGTTTGGTGTGCTTGTTTGTTTTTTTGTGGGAAGGAGGGGGTATGGTATGTCAGATTTCAGTTTAAAGTTCACTGTATTCTCTTTAGCTACCTTTTTATTTTCTAGTAGTAAGATATAAACCTCAGGTTTCTTGTCCTAATTCACAGAATCACAGAATCAAAGAATGTTAGGGATTGGAAGGGACCTTGAAAAATCATCTAGTTCAGTCTCCCTACCAGAACAGGAAAGCGTCCAGGTGGGTTTTGAATGTCTCCACAAACTCCCTGGGCAGCCTGTTCCAGTGCTCTGTCACCCTCACCATGAAGAAGTTTCTTCTCAAATTTAAATGAAACCTCCTGTGTTCCAGTTTATACCCATTGCCGCTTGTCTTGTCATTGGTTGTCACTGAGAAGAGCCTGGCTCCATCCTCGTGGCACTCGCTCTTCACATGTTTATAAACATTAATCAGGTCACCCCTCAGTCTTCTCTTCCATTCATTTTACTTTATTTCTTGGCTTCTGTTTTCCTTTTCTGCTTTCCTTTTCCTTGTGACATTGAAGTTTTGAGTCAAAGTTTAGTCTCAATATTCAATTGAAATGGATTATAATTTATTATAGATTATAAATTAATTTGAAATGTCTTCTTCTTAATCTGTTTTTATTCTATTTTACAGTTCCCACTGTCCCTAAAGTTTAATCACACATTATTAGGACTTTTATAATTCCTTACGCTATTCTAAGAGATGTAAACCAGATAAAAGGTAGTTCATCACTCAGTCACACTACTTCAATCAGTTTTTATATTTGAGTTAGGATCAAATCGGGAACATATTCCAAATATGCTTATACCAGGTGAACATTTACTTTTACTACCAGGGAGGAAAGATCTGTGTTTACTGTCTTGTGTTTTCCCCCTGTTGTTGATTCATTTGTGTATTGGTTATGACCAATATGCATGTTGGTATAAATAGCACTACATGTATTTCTCCATTATTCATCACATTGATATCTTCATCTCTGTTTTCCAGAAAATCTGAAATTTGTAGCTGTATAGTCAACACTTGATTCATTGTTTCGTTTTCCTTTTTGTTTCTTTTCTTCACTATGACCCACTAATGACTGAGATAATCACTCCCAAGGGAAACAAACAAACAAGAAAAATAAATTGCCTCACAGTGCAATGTTATTTGAAAAAACTCAGTTGCTCTGTATCTGTGTTCTCTATTCATTCTCACTGAACTTCTTATGCAGCAACAGTGGAATTACACAAGACTGAGTTACTCAACTGTAGCCAGCTCCAGCTGTATAAATACAGACAGGGAAAAATTTTATCTGCAAACCAGTTGTTGTTGATTACAATAGAAAGATAAGTTTGACAATCGATAATTCAGAGTGGTAGTGATATCTATCTGATGAATCTGACTTCACTTCTTCAATTTCAAGCTATGTTTCAGGTTATGAAGTGCCTTTCTGTGAAATGGAGTTGTATCCAGAGATGCCTATATCTTTGTGTCTCCAAGAAACTTGATAGTGTAGCTTTCATCAGAAGAAACCCACTTTGCACAGTGTAGGTTTGTGACGCTCATTATAAGTGAGCAGCAGAAAGATGTCTGCACCTATTTAGGCTCTTTTACCAGGCTTTTAAACACTCTTGTGCATACATACTTGCTTCCACTTCAACACAGTTATGGTTTTACCTCGTGATTTCAGGGTTTGTTTAAAGATTATGGTCCAGTAACATTGCCAAGTAATAAGAGCTTCTTCCTGAACATTTTGAGCAAATAAGCTCTTTACAGCCAGGTTAATCGCTCTAAATACACCTGCTGTTGTTTACATTGCTTTTATCCAGCATGGAAATGATTGTTTTCTTAGTGTTTTTCACAGAACAATAATAACCTCTGACTGCTGCAGTATAAACAAGGAGGGTGGGTGCTGTTTATATCTCATCTTACTTTTAAAATGCCATTTCACTATGTTCATGTTACTAAAGTGATGAGTCTACAATGATATGAAGGGGTTGCAATGTACTATTTAGTCATCAAATATATTAAGTGGTGATCCTGTATGCACACCAGTGCTGTATAAAATTATTACTGAACTATAAACAAGGACAAAAAAAACCCTTAGCTCTCTTGAAGAGTTCCTTATTCACTGGCTGGAGATAATGCAAAGGAATTCTGCCTGCTACTGTCAATGGAGAAGTGTCATTTCCAAGCATCAATATGCAATGCAAATTCTTCTTCCCCAGCTGAATTGTTAAAGACCAAACTAAACATTTCAGGGTCCTTTGTTCTTTGTCTCCTTTAATTTATTTTGCTTTGAAACATACAGTTTAATCACATGGCTTAGTTCTATTTTAAAATTTGATGCCATTCATTGAAAAACTACGCTCATTTTCTCCAAACTGAAAACTCTTAAAAGGTGAAGAACTGAACGGTTTAATAAACTTGAATAAGAATAGGGAGAGTATCAGAACATTAGTGAGAAAGCTAAATGTCCTCACTTCGCCAAGTGCAAAAATAGAAGAACCTGGTACGAGTTTTACATTCCTCAAACTTTACTGCTTAGAAAAATGAACAGTAAAATAATATTTTGGAACTACTTTTTGACATAAATCATGTCACAAGGATGAAATAATAGAGGCGATTCTTATTTCAGTGGGAATACATTGGATATTCTAAGCCAATCTGAGTAAAGAAGTAATGTAAGTACATTTATGTATCTGTTTAAAAACAAGAGAAAGTAATACAAAGGATTGTCTTTATATCCTTGCTGGGTTCAGATCGAGATCCTGGGTTCAGATCACTCCTCATTTTAGTAACCTAAAACATGAGCACCATCGCATGCAGTCACCCAGGTTTTCTCAGTGGAGAGGAAGAAACATGATTCATGATGTGTAACTATTTTAGATGTGAATCTTAGAGTGGAGTGAATGACCTTCCAGAGGTATCACTGATTGTAGAGAGTCCAGAAGATAAGAATTTATCTGCCTTTTAAATGGCTGAACCTGCAGGGTGTGAATGTCATGTTTAATTCAGGGTTCCATTTAGTACAACTTAGTATAACTAGTATCCACTTCACCACAATTATTGATATACCTGGATAGTACAAGAATCAACAGCCTCCTTTTTACACTGTTGAGCTATAAAGTATCTGACTCAAAATGGATTTGGGTTATAATTTCAAAAAAACTTAAGAACTATAGGACATAAATGAAAGACTGTGGCTGAACCAATACATATAGTTAAATGGTATTTTTAAAATAATGGTCTTTAAAGAAAAAGTAAGGAAAAATAGAGAATTTAATGAATGAAGCAGTGAGAAGAACAGATAAAATTTTAAGTGGTTGTTGTTGTTGTTTGGTTTTGGTTTGGTTTTGGTTTTTTTTCTTCAGTTTCAGTTCTTTTTTCTCTTACTCTTATCCCACACAATGTACAACTTAGGACAGTTTTTCTAACTGCCAATAGCAACCTTCAGCTGCTATAACTTACAGGATATAGAAATCCTAGCAAAACCTTCTTCCTTTTGAGCAGACCATGTAGATACAGAAAAAAATGAACAATATACCTAATGACTCTACTAGGATACTCTTCTACAACCGATTAACTGTTCTTATAGTTCAGGGGATATTGTGTGAAAGAGAGAACATGCACAGTTGTCTACTTAGTATGATTACATGATGAAATGCCATGCTATTCCAGTTAAATTTTTGTTATTTTGCATTATAATAACAAGCATACATTAAGAATATGCATTAAGAATTCCCGTCCTCTGGAGCTATCTCTGCACGCAGATAAATGCTTTTTCTTGTTGGAACTGTTAGTTTTCAGGAATAACAAATAGGGAATGTGTAGGCATATGAACAACTATGAACATAAAAAGGCCACCCACATTCTGATGCTTGAGTGTCATTCTTTTAGAGAACGTTACAGGAATATGAAAGAGACAGGTAGGTGATATGGAAACTTTTGCAACAAGCTTCTCTTTAATGTTGTAATATTTTCCAACAGCAAAAGCCAACTTCCCCTCATCCTTAATGTGAGTCTACATCTCACATTGACACTGCAAGTTTGAGTCTTCATACAGATTGTAAACCCACAGCCTTTTAAAGAGCAAATATGCAATAAGTGAAAGAGAAAATTACAGTAAATTGACTTATCCACTTTACCTTCAATCTTTTTATACATCCCAGTAGAATTTTTAGTGTGTGTGTTAATAAAGTGAATGCTGGAATATTTATATTTCTAATTATTTTAACTGAAAACAAGTGGCTTAGGAGAGGTACTTCTGGCTGTAATTACATTTAATGCAGCTATATAGTCATGTCCATAGAAGAATTAAATTAAAATTTCTGCAAAGAGTATACAAATAGGTTGTGGGGCTTTTTCTTGCAGGTATAATTAATCTTTGGGATATTAAATTCCAGATATATTTGGCGGAGTGTTTATAATACATCAGATGAGAAATCCTTGAATGATGAATTATTTGAAGAGAAGCCTTTTGTAGCATATAAATTAATTATTTTGTTTTATCTAGCAGATTAGGCTCATTTTACAAAGACAGTAACTCTTGATCTGTTCTAATCTGATCTGCTACAATTAGCAACTATATGCATTTGCAGAACTTTTAGAATTTAACCATATACATAAATGCATTTGTCTAACACATATATATTATGTAAAAGACAACATGATTTCTGGAAGAGTCACAATGAAGGGCATGAGGCATATGTTGCGGAAAGATGGTCCTACTGAACTTTAATAGACAAAAAATAGAGATTACTAAATATTGGGTTATTTGCTTTTCTGAATAATGGTCACTTTCCAGAATCACATAGTAATGAAAGTATTTCTGTGCTTGAAATACTGCACTTACTGATCTTTGAGAGTTTTTCATACAAAATAAAGCATTTTGATTCTGACTCTCACAGAGATGAATATTTAAAGAGTTTATTTTATTATATTTAAAATATTCATAATTGAAAATATCTTCAAATGCAGAAATATCATATTGAAGTACCAAGCTAGAAACATGATATATACATTTTTGTTCTTGGAAAATGGAAGTAGTAAATTAAATGATTGATATTTGAATAGTGGTAATACTTGGGAGATCGCTTCAGACATATATATATGTTGTACAAACACAAAACACAGTCACTGCCTCAAAAAGTTTATAATTGAGTGTAAGGCAAGGCAGTGACATCAGATAAATGCAGACTGGCAGGGAAGCACAAGGAAGAAATGGCACAGCATTGGTCGATGTGACAGGCAATAGTCTCAGCAACCTGACTTAAAAGCTTCATTTTGAAGAGATCAGACAAAAGTTGTATGTGATTATTCAGCACCAGGTGGATCTTTGTACTAGAAAGTTCAATAGCCTATCACTTGTGAACATCAGTCTCTGGTAAAAATTTGGGAGAAAAAAAAAAAAAGAAAAGAGAAGACATAAAGAAATGCACTTTAAAAAGAAAGTGTTCTTTTATGTACATTCAGATCGTTTTGATTCCTCAACTCTATATTTTTTCTTCCCAGTAGTCCTCAACTTGAATAAAGTTGGAAAAAAATAAGAATATCTGAATGATCCTAACGTAACTGACAATGTGACAGAAGTCAAATAAAAATTAGTAATTTTTAAAACATTATACCATCACTTGTAGGAATCACAAGTCTTGTTCAACTTAGATGACTGTAGCTTAAAGAAAGAATGTTATCCAAAGTGCAATGCCTATATGATGCAATTAATTTAATCAAATGATTGTTGATCCAGGACAGTTTAGGAACCTGTGTGCTGGGAACAATGCACCACCTATTTGAGCTTTGTTGTAGTGACAGGAACCCTGATACTCAAAGGCACCTAAACACTGATTTAATCTGAGATTCTGCTCTGTCTGGTAACTTCAGTCCCTGAGGAACCTCCTCTTATACAGAAATATCTTTAAACCTCTGATACAGCAATCCCTAAAACCAGATTAATGAAGACTTGATGACTACTTCCAACGGTTATATTTTGATACCTCGTTTGTACATTTGTCACAAAAGAGAGCTTGACCTTACATTTCCAAATATGAATGACACCATAGAACACTTTAGATACACAAGTTTCAGGGTAGAAGTGAAGCCAGTAGCAGTAGGAAGCACTCTGCATATTTTTTGGAGAGGAAAGACACATTCAAAACAGTTAAGGAATTTAGGAACACTTTTTGATTTTTTTTTTTGTTTACTTGTTACTTCTGTCTAACTGGAGGTAATAATAAAGGTCATCATGTCTATGTCTCCTGAATCATATGAACTAACAATCAGTGTTCCAGCTAACTTGGAGTTGGTTTAGAAGATCAGTTTACATAAATAGATCTTAAGGATTGAGTGGCCTCACCTGCTATGAAGCTTGTCTCTGGCTGCTTCTTGACATCCTAAAAATTCACCTATATTCAGCTAAATCCTTTACATATTCAGTGGTGATGATTACCACTCATTTCACCTAATGCCAGGTAATATGTCCTGAAATATTTATATGCTATTACATGTCTTAATTTTTTCAAAAAATAATGGCATTGAGATGAGCTAACTTGCAGTTAAGTATCAGTAACGCTGTTCACACTACCAAGGAAATTTATTCTCGATGTCATGTGCCTAGTGTGGTTTCTTTCCATTTGTTTCTGTGCACATTTTCTCTACTTAAATGCAATGGGTAGTGTTGTTACCTAAGTCAGAAAGGTCCTAAGTGCAGCTGGCTTATGAGTTTTTGATCTACTGATGACCATTTCATGTATTTCTAAAGTTTGTTCTCTAAAGATGTTTCTACAGTTAGCTACCAGAAACAAGGAACCCTGCTACTTTATTGTGATAGATTTATTTTTTCTTGTTTTATTTCAGATGCAGAGGGCATTCCAGTACAATATTTAGGTACTAAAATAAAGTAAATTTGGGCTGCTGAGGGGAAATTGTGATTGCAACATACTGACTCACCTTCTGAGCTGGAGACACTTAATCTCTATAGGCTCTTCAACATTTGATGTTAAATCTCTTCAGGTACCTATTAAGTCACTGCACGTGCCCAGAACTGTCCTATACTTGGCAGGCTTAAGCAGTTCAGCACTTAGATCATGTCTGAGCTCAGTTTAGATTGAGAAACTAGGAGGAGTGAAGTCTGAATCACTCCAAAACCTCAATTCAGTAAACATTCCCAGAGGCCATAGAACGTGGTAGGACCACTCTCTTCACACACTGCAAATGTAAAGTAGGTCAGTTTTAGACCACGAACAAAGATGACAAACCTTTCTCTTGTTTCCCACGCAACATGTTGCTTACTGTCATACCACTTAGTACATCCACTGACCAGGTTGGACTCCCAAATTCAGTCCCATCCTTTTCCTGAAAACTCTGATCTGCATCTTCCACCTTCAAATCTCATGTCGTAGTCACCAGACAACAGTCTCCTGTAGCGTGGGAAGACAATCTGCATGTTTATTTTTAAGATGTCTCCAGGCAGATAAGAGTGCAGGATATGCTAGACCAGAGAGGAAGCACAGGGTGAATTTGACTTTGTAGTCTGGTGGGTAGACTACCTTGGAAGACCTTGAATCTGGCTCATGCTTCCAGGACTATTTTTGTATTTAATAAGAAATGTGTTTCACATTAAATCTTACATTATTATTTTTTTATATTACCTAGGACTTCTGATACTTCAAGATCATGTGGTAGACGCCTACTTTTCATCCCTCTACTGCAGTCAGGAATGTTATATTAGGAAATGATTTTCCAGTTGCTCATAAAGCATGAAACATAAAACAGAACTTAGCTAACATTACAAATGTTCTAGGCATCTGAGCCAGCACATATCTGTTGTCAAAGGACAGCCATTTACTACATGTTCATTTTGGTCAGCTGAGAATTTGGCCCTTCAGACAAACAACTCTAATTTGACTAAAATCCAACTACATTAAATAGTCAACAAAAGAATTCTTCAGTTTCTCAGACTCTCTACATAAATATCTACACATGAAAATATGGGTGCAATTGCAGACAAAACATATAATTAAGCAGGTAAAAAGATATAAATTAATACTCAGCATTCTTAGCTATAGGCCAACTGATTTATAATTTACCAGAGCTTAACTACAGCATACACTAATCATGTACTTAGCTCTAAAGCCTTTAATAAATAAAAGCGTTTATTTAAATATATCTAATCAGGTAAAGCATCTGTTCTGGTTCAGCTGCATTTGGCAACAGAAGGAAAAAATACAGAGAAAAACACCTTTCTCTTCATGTGTCCCTGAACTAGGTGGCCCATTGTCCTCTTGAATTACCAACAAAAATGTAAGAAGTATTAGAACTAGATTAAGTTCCACTCTCAAGTTAAGGGCCTTGGAAACATATAGGAATGTAAACCTGTACATATCTGACAATAGACAGAGAGCTTCGACTACCTCTTTGTATCCCTGGTCCTGACAACTGTTCTGAAGCCACACAGATGAATTCCATAGGACTGATATATTAGTGGGTTGTGGATTTGTTTGTTCTCTCAAGGAAAGAATGGGTATTTAGTTCTTCCAAAGAATAAGTACAATCACCTGCCCTTCTGGAAAGGATCCGTTGCTTCCAGACAGTCATAAAGAGAAGTCTGAGGTGTCCTAGAAATTGAAATGACCTATTAAGTCAATTCAAACGTATTCCTGAAAAAACGGTTTAATACCCACTACATTCTAGTGCTGCATTTTCTCTTTTGTATATATATATATGTATATTTTTAAGGTAAGACCTATACAAACCATTGGAAGCTCATCTACATATGGATTAGAAATTTCAGGTTTTCACCTGTAAATAACCCAGAATGAGAACTGTCACCTTCATAACATGACTTACACGCTGGTCGTTTTGTATTTATTTGAACATCTTTGCTCATCTTTCATATTCTCATTCTTCTACTACATCAGGGAAACTACTTTAGGCAAAACAGGAACATTAACATCCACAAGCAACCAATCTGTGAAAAATACATCTTGAATTTCCTTTCCTTGTCTTTGTGGGTTTTCCACCTGTTTTTTTAGAGTGAGTTTTGTTCCTTCACAACTTCTGAACTCAGACTACAAAACTACTGCCATAAGTGGACCTTGTTGATAACTCGCTTGACACCTTGAAGCATTTATTTTCAAGTTACCAGAAGCACATGTAATTGACTTCTGATTCCAAGGACAAGAATGTATCTAACAATTATAAATGCTATTAGGTTCACAGGAGACAGAAGGTAAATCATTAAAAGATGGGGGAAATCACAACAAGGTGGTGTCCAGTATCGCTGTGGTTATTTCCTTTACCTCTGTCACTTTTATCCATCGCTTTTCCTTATCTTTCAGTTTGCCTAATAGAAAGCCTCTGGAATAGTTGTACAGGAATACTTTTTTCCACTCCACTTCAATCAGACAGAGCAGAGAAGGAAGGGTATGTAGTATATTCACAGGTAAGGAATAAATTCCATCTAAGTAGAGATTAAGAAGTTTAGGAGTCCCAAAATAGGTAATGGAGAAGTTTACAACAGAAATCTGTGAAATCATTAATTCTATAGACATGAAGGATAATTTGTTTCAAAACAGCAAGCTGATCACATGTTGCTACAGCCTTATTATGAGAATTAGCAATATGAAAGGAGAATTGCTACAGGTTATAATAGACACACACAAAAATATATCGATTCAAAATAGGTCTGGAAAAGTTTGTGGAGCACAGGTGGATTTAGCTTCTGATTTGGAAAGTGCCTGAATTGCTGATTACAAAGAGCTGGGGGTAAGAACCACTCTACACATGCCTAGTTTTCTGTCTTTTCCCTAAGGGTTCACCATTGGTCACTGTTAAGGACAAAGTACTGGTCAACACAAGCTGATTCATTCTGGCAGTTCTTGCAGTATAGTTTCCTTTGATGAAAATTCAGTCTTGGTTAAAACTGACTTTATTGTGGAAAGTTGTTTCCATAATGGACAGCTTTAGATAATAAGCTTTTTAGGAAAATCTGTTATTGTGCTCTCAGCAGAGACTACGTGATTGTGTTCCCAAGTACAACTGATATGCAAAAAAGTTAATGATAATTTTTTTATATAGAACTCAGTGAAGTTACAGGGAAAGTTTCTCTGTTTTTAATGAACTCAGGACTTTCTCTTTAGTACATATTACCCAAATTATATGTATAAATTAATCTGAGGAAAATATATAGTGTGACAGCTGTCTGATCATCAAGTCCAAAACGTGAAACAAAGAAAATTTGTAGTATTTTGAAATATATGTTCTGTGGTTCTGTTACTTAGCGAATAACACCAGGAAGTGCAGCCTTATGACAAGTACTCCATTTGTTTTTCCCATATGTCAGCAGTGGAAGTAACTGAGAAAAAAAAATCATCCCCTTGTTTGATTGACATGCATTTCATTTTAAGTTCCTTGTCAAAACTGCATAATTATTTAAGTAGCATAAATGTGCCAGTCTCCGAATTTAAAAGTAATTGGGAGCCTAACAAGTTCTAGTGTTTGTCTCCCTGATGGTGAGGGAATTTATAAAAGAATCAGAAAATAAAAATGGCATATAGGAAAATCTTGCTAACCTGCCACACTTTAACCCACATTTTACCATTACATTGCTGTAGGTGATACTGGGAAGGACACTAAAAGAATAAGTTGCCAAATATTTTCCATTTCAAGGCTCTATTTCTATTTTTCTAAAGATTTACTATGTGGTCTTGTATTTTTTACAAGAATTAGCAGCAGAAGCAGTTAGCTACTTCTCAAAAAAAAAAAAAAAGGAAAAAAGAAAATATTGCTGTGATGAGCTTAAAAAAACCAGTCATGTACGTGAGAAGTGTTTAATGGTTTACAATTCTGTATTTTTGCGGTCATCCTGGAAGCTGATTGACCTGTGCTATAAATGAGATGTGCTCAGACCTGTAGGACATGAAGGTCCTCTGAAAAATCTCTGAGTTCAGCAGGTAGATCTGAGTTTAATAGCAAAAGTTTGTTATTTGGAAAGAGTATTGGACCATTATCATTACAGTCTTTTCTGTAACATCAGTGAGCAAAAGAATACAAGTGAACTGCATAAATGACTTTAATGTCATCTTTTCTTAAAGACTGGGAATTTGATCTTAAACCATTAACATTTTCTATTTTTATATGTAATTTTAAAGCTTTTAGTTTTCTTTCCCTGTAGCTTTCAGGCATTCAAGGTTAGAATACCACAAAGTTATCTTTTGGTTATTAAAAAAAAATATTAATAGTGGTTCTCTCTTTAGGAGACAATTTGTGCAACAATGTAGCATTTCAACAGCTGCCCCACTGTATTTCCTTGGAGAATCATGCCATACTCAACAAGAACACAAAAGGGAAAAACTATAAACTGTATGTCTATACAAAATTTCAGGAATGTCCTAGTTAAAATTGCTTTATAAAATATGTTGTTCTGAAACAAGGCTCATGTCTGTACAGTGCTGAAGAACTGAAATGTGTCTAGGTAGTATGAGCATTAGTAGGTGCTTCATAGCTTTCAGAACCCAGGGATGTAATTATATAAATATTTTGTCTTGTGGAAAAGATGGTTTATATGTCTGTTTCAGGCTAGTCATTGTGAACTGTAGGGAAACATGTCTCAATGAAACTGTTCTATGGGGTAATAACACTACAAACCAGATCTCTTAAAAGAGGCAGAATAGCAAACACATGTTAAAAATACTATTTTAATCTGAGATAAATTATTTCATTTTGTAAGGTAACATTAATAGCTTCAGGATGCCTACCTCTGTTCCCTAAAACAAATAATCTCTTAGTCTTTGTTCTGATTATTTATGACTAGCAATTTCCATTTACCATTACTTCAGAGTTATCAAATTTGAACAATTTTCTACGTCATTATTTCTACCAAATATGTCCTACACGTGGACTGGAGAGCAATTTAAATTACTAGTTTGAGGACTGCTTAGTACTGATAGAGATAAGGAATCCAATAATGATATCTTCTAAACCCTTTTAAATTCTATACTGTCCAATCTATGTGTCAATGTACATCAGACTTGAAAGTTTTGAAGAAGCTTATGTAGAAATCTGCAGTCTATTTGTTCACTAGCAATTTTTTTACCTATTTTGTGATACAGTTAGTTGTAAGGAAAGTAGAACCACCTCCTGCTCTACTTATAGCTCTGAATGAAACTTTGAAGAGCTAAGACAAAAAGAAAAATTATATGTTGATGCACCATTCCCAAATCTGAAGAAAAAGCAACTCTCAATGGTCTTTTGTGACGACAAAGCCACCTTGCAAATATAAATGCGGTCCTATCTACCAATAGGACTGAGTAAGACTAAAAGCTAGTTAGAAATTTCTGAAATGGTCATTTGTAGCTTTTAGGATACAGCTCAAGCCTTCTTCCTTCAGCCTCTGCTTTGCAAAAATGCCTTTAATGGAACAGGACATTCTCTCTCGGAGGCAAGCTGTGAGCAGTGTTTAGTGCTGCACCCAGAAAGGACCCGTGCAGAAAGCACTCAGCAAGGAGACAGGTGCCTGACCTTTCTTTCCTGTCATCCCAGCTTAAGGACTGTTGAGGCTTCCTTTAGGAAGTTAATTGCAGAAGGAAGCCAATTCAGGGTCAAATGACTCCCATACAGTCAATTCTCCTGTTCCCATGGTGGGTCAGCAGAGTCACTGAGAATACATAAAGCAAAAGCATTCCAGCTTCTTCTCTCCAACAGGACAACCTCCCCCTTCATTCCATGGTTAAATCTGAAGTATTTAAATTGGTTTTGAAGCTGATAAGCATTTAGACTTAGGTATTTGACATCAAATCACTGGAATTAAGCTATTTTATTTACTTTATTCTTTGATCTGATCAAGCTATAGATCTGAACATTAACTAAGGTTCTACTTACTTTTATTTCTGGGTTTCTTTAATACAAACACAGCTGAATCTTCCCAGGCATCGATATCATTCTTCTGGATGATTGACTAAACACTTAGTAAAATATTAGAGAGCATGCAGAAGTCACTTACTAGCAGCTAGGGTGCCACAAGGGTGTGTGGATGCTTTAGAGGTTTTTTTTTCCTTTTAATTTTTTCACCAACAAGGATTAAATATAGTATTTAATGATTTGTTTTTATTTGCCTTCTAAAAGTGGGTATGAATAAGAAAAAACTATCTGAAAAAGTCCGTTTACTTCAATGAGGAAGTCAACTATTTTTCGGTTGGAGAATGAAAAAACTATATTCCTCTTCCTGTTTGTTTTTCTTTCTCTTTATTTTCCTTAATTAAACATTCTAAGTGAATCTAGTTTTCATCAACACCTTTTTCTGTTACAAGATTTTTCTTTTCATGTTTGACTTTTCCATAGCCTGAAGGAATCTTATTTTCTCAAAAAGTGGTCTGTCATAATTTGATCTATACTATTTAATACGTAATTTTTCATAGCTGTTACTCAAAGATACTCATTGCCTCTCCCCACCATAGAGCGGTCTCCTTTTTTAGTGATAGGACACTACCATTTTGTCAGTGACTAAGGTATTCAATTCCAAAAGATATGATTTTCACGTCCTAAACCAGACTCTTGTCAACTTCAACAAAAAGTTTTGAGTGTGTTAAGCACTTCAAAATTTGGCACGACATACAGATTTTTGAAATGTCTTTCTATGTCTACTAAGTATACTTATCTCTTTATTCATTTGTAGACCTTTAGAATTGAATAACTAGAATTGGGCAGACCACCTTACTTTGAGGTCAATTACTATTATATAAGTTCCAGAAACTAATTTTTCTTTTTTTCTCATGATAAATAGCTGACTGTAACAGGAAATAAACAACTTAAGTCTCTGTTGATGTCAAATATAATTCAAAATGTTAAGTGGTCAAAAGTATGCCCTTTCAAAAAGAGAAGTAATATATTTAAAAAGAGGCAACAATGTCAATTGCTTTTATTGACTATTTTAAGTATTCTCTTTCAGATGTTTACTTGATAGGAAGAATGGCTCACTGGAACAGTTAAAAGCAATTTCTAGCAGGCACAGATAAAGAGGGATCTTGTAACAATCGAAGTGCAGAAAGGCTCTTGAATGTAATCATCTTTGGCTACTGACGGAAATGCTATCATGACCAAACATATAAGCCTACACCACCCATGACACCCAGTGAGCAAGGAAAATATAAATCAGACAAAAGGGGTGAAAGAAAAAAACCAAACACCAGTGCTGTATTTGTATGAATAATTTGTTGCATGTATACATGGAGTTGCACAAAATAAGCCAGAATGCTGTAGTAAGTCCCTCAGTGGCACTGTATGTCAAAGTGTCAAAAGCCTCAGCTGCAATTCTGCTTTTCTGCTGGAATGTGTCCTTCTTGATGTTCATAGAAAACAACACTTTTTTGTTTTTTTTTTTTGTGGCATTAGAAATATCTAGTTACTCCTTTAAAAGATAATTATGACAAAGCCTCTGACAGGAGACAAAGTTCCTGCTATACCTTCCTTCCTAGAACTAATTTCTCAAGGCAAATATTTTCCTCTCTTTTTATGTCCTTCAGTTTTTTTGCTTTATAGAATTTCAGGATGCTCTGAAAAGTTGCTTTCATTGACATCCAAGTGTGCCTTCCAAAAAATAAGCCTGAAGTGACAGGACAATGTAAGCTGATGGATCAATTGTGTTGTGTTATTGTCTGAAAATTCTTGTCCTATTGTCTAAGCCTCTGTATGAAAGTCCAGCAAAATATTGGACATTTTATGGAGCAGGGTTCATCTGTAGGTATCATTGAGTAGTAAAAAGTCTTGCTCTATTATCTGCTAAACAAACACATTAGTACCAACATATCCAGGAGGAAGAGTGCAATTGATGCAATTAATATTTTTGCTTAACCATTACAGAATAATTTTCCATACACTTCCTTCTGCCTCCAAAGAAATAAAGGTACCTTATTAATCAATAAATTCACTGCTGTTTTTCCCCTGGAAATTTCTGAAGTCAAATTTAAAGTCAAATGTGGCAGAACACTGAACAACACTGAAATAGAAAACTGAACTGCAAACAAAAGCATCATAAGCTGAACGTAGATCCATCTAGCTGTTGTAAAACTGTTCACATAGACTTGAACTGAACAAAATTCAGGGTTTTCCACTACTTTAGTGAAACATGACATTCCCAAGACCTTTGAAAAGTCAGCTATTTATGCAATGTTATCAAGTATAGAAGATTTCCATATGGTATCCTTCAGACAAATTTCCTTAATTGCTTGTAACAGTAATTAAATAGTAACTTGAAAATGAAATTACATCTGCAGCTGGAGAAATATTCCATCTAAAATTATCAGCCTTTTCCTGTTCATGAGTGGTTTGAACACCACAGATTTCTGCATGTGTGTCTAATTCAGGAACACTTGCCATACCAATATGCTAACAAATTCCATCTTATGGATAGAAAAGTTAGTTACAGCTGTCATATATGTTGTGCTAGATTCCTAATAATTACAGTCTGAGGAAGGGGATGGGTGGCTAGGGACAAAACCAGAATGAGTTTCTTTCTGCTGAGAATTCACTGGATAATCATTTGTAGCAAAAAGAATATAACTTTGCATTTACTAAAATTTCCACAAATGACAAATAAATAAAAGTCACCATCTGTAATGTATTTAATCTAAAAAATCTATATATCACTTATGTGTATGGAAAGACAACATTAAACGCAAAGACATGACTAAAATCAGTGGTGTGCAACAAAACATGTACAGGATACATGATTATCCATCTGTTGTTCCCTGCAGATGTAACAGCTGAGGCACTGTTTTCACTCAGCTGGGAAGAGGATACTTCTCAAATCCTCTGGGAATAAGAAACTCTGTCCAAATATAATCTGTGTAAAACAATGAAGCCTAAAAATTTTAGGATGATTCCACGACATAGTAATTGTGATTCTATCCTTTGCTACTCAGCATTCTAGAGACTCTGCACTAACTTCTGTAGATTAATAGTACTGAAAATAAATGGGACCAATTTCATTCATTCATTTGCTTATTTGACTTCAAATACTTTACCTAGCATCTCTTAGGCACTCAAAATTTCCATAATTTCCCAACTCTGTGTTGAGTAAACCCATGTGACTCAATCTTTTAGAATTCTTTAAGTAACAACTTTGATCCATATCAAGGAGCAGTTTCTCCTTCAGATGGACACGCTGGTATTTAAATTAATTACCAAAGCTGCTGGAAACAATTCTTGATGCTGCCTAAGAACACCTGAACTCTTATTTATGAAGAGAATATCCGTAAGGATAGAGAAGACTGGAGACTTTCCAATTTAATATACCCCTTATGTATTCATGTTATTTTTTAAAACAGGTTCTGAAATGCAGTTCTTTCCCCATTCAGAACATCCCACACACCCATTCATGTACTTGTCTCCTTCTTTTCCCTTCTACCTTGTTACATAAAACAAGGAAAATAGTATATAATGGAATGACTTTAGAAATAACGGTTTAATTTAAAAATCCTTGTACACCTGATACCTGATAGTTAAGGCACTATGCAGAAGGTTGAAGTTGTGGGACTGGGATCTTTAACCAAGACAAGCGATATTAATCTATGACCCCCTCACATCTGCAGAGCTCTTTAAACACTGGTTTTCTCACTTAGAGGAAACAGTCTTGCTAACAGCAGCAAATTTAGTCAACTGACTCTAAAAGCTCTTTAGCTATTTTTGGTTATGAATCCGAAGAGGAGTAAGGTACTCAGTTCTGTAGGCATTAATTATTTGCTAGGGGAACAAGTTCCCTGTTCAATAAGCTGGTTGGTGGGAATCTACTCTTAAACTTCAAACTATTAATCACAGTCTGGAGATCCTGTGTCCTCACATGGGGCTCTGTACACTGCTCAGTACAGTGATGCCATCTGCACACTACAGTGTGCAGCTCTGCAGTACCTACATCTTTGGTGTGAACGCAACTCCTTATCTTACTAATTTAGTCTTGTTCCACCTAGGCTGTGTCTTGATCTCTGAAGAGATGTCTTTTCTCGAAGTTCTTTCTCTCCACTGACTATAGAGGGTGCCAAAAGTGGCAAAACTTTTAAATGAGCTGCATCAGTTGGATACCAGATTTTTGGTGGGATGAAACCTGGCAACTGTGGTTTGTTTCTCAATTTGTACAAGGGGGATACCCACAGCAATTTATAGGGAGTGACTGTGAGGATTTTGTGTAGGTCCAGAAGAAGGTTCATGTAAGTATATGAGAGAAAACTATCCTGTTATGTTCTTTGTGAAGTGAATATGATCCATGCCAGCAAGAGTTTTAATTTATATTTTAAATCAAACACAGATTCAGTTTTGGTTTTGATAGGGTTTTAGCAAGAGCAAAAAGAGTTAGTGGAAACAGATCATCTTTAGACCTGGCAGAAGAGTAGCTCCACTTTGTCAGGACATCATCACAAACCCAAGAAACACTGGACAGAGTACACCTGAACTCTGAATGAGAACAATTTCTGTTGACCCAAGGCATTCAAAATGTTTGCAGGAAAAGACAAAGGACAGCCTACAGGCAATCACATTTTGAAACACTGTAGGAAAAAAATGTCTAGTTAGACCTGTTTTGCCCCAGGAGGTGCTGGTCCTTTATGATCCAAGTAAGAAAGGCACTTATACTCTTTAAAATATAATTTAAAGGGCAATTCATTAGAATTAACACTAGAAGAAGATAATATAATAATGTCCGCCTAGAAGCTGGAAACCTTGAGCAGAGTAGCATTGAACAGGACTCTGACTCACACTGTGCAGATCCTGTCCATAGCAGAGATTCTCCCCTTTTGGTCTTTCAAACTATTATAAGATTTTCTCATGAGGAAACAGCTTTATTCATCGTTTCTACAGTGAAATAGAAATGATGTTCCCATGAGAACAACTTCTCACTGTACTGTTGGATAAAGGCGAGGCCAGGCAGGAGGAAGAATCACTGGTATTGAGGGGAGCTGCCCACAGACTCCGCCATTTCAATGAGCTGGTTGAGTTTGTTCTGTGGCACAATGCGGCACACTACAGCACATGGTACATCCAGCACAACCTGCACCTGCTCAGGTGAGCTCTGCTGTGAGTCACTCACTCCTCCAGGCACAGGGCTCTGTGCTCTACACTGCCTGTACTCTGAGGATCACAAATGAAGCAAACGAGGTTATCCCAGAGAGGTATTAAAATGGGAATTTGAAGATGAAGGCCTGCTTGTTTGTTGCAACACTGCTGTTCAGTCCTGAAGTGTTATGTGGCATAATGCAAGCAAGTCCTTGATGAGTCCCTATAAAAATACGAACTGGCTACTAAAAATAATACATAACTGAATTCTGAGGAGTATTTGCTTTCTCAGTGATAATACTTTTCCAGTGATAATGCTGAAATACATTTTTTGGCAGTAGATTTAAGATTCTGCATAAGTATCTACTGGTGTCTAGTTTTTCTTCTATGCATTGATATTTAGGGTTTTCTGCAGAGTATGTTAATACATAGCTCCTGAGCTAACATTCAGTCTGTTAATACATAGCTCCTCAATTAATATTTAGTCTGTAAAAGTATAATTTTCCATGGATTTTTCACAATATTTCTGTAAAGTAAAATGAACTCATGCAAAACATATATCTAACTGGTCTTTTAAGTGGAAGGAAGCTTATTTTGCTTATAGTCTATGCTGTGAGTTCACTTCACTGAGAGCTATGCCTGTTTTTCTCCCTTTTAAACCCAAACCACTCAGCAAGAAATGTAGAATAGATTGTTGGTTTACAAAGAAAAAACTAGCACCCTGACATAGGTACATCCTTTTGAATTGTGTCCCTTGTTACTTGTCTATGTCATGAATTTACCACTTCTCTGTTTGAATATTACTTCTTCCCCAGGTCTTCTATGCAATTTTGTGAATTAGCTCATATTTTAACTTTTTTTTTTGCATTTTTATATTATAATATATTTAATTACCTTGATTGGAAAACATGTAACTATAAAAAATTGTCTTTGAAAAGTAAAAAGAGCAAACAAAACCATTAAAATATAAACCATAAGGTCTAAAAGGCTTGACTTCTGGAATAAGTCCATGTGCCATGGATCATCAGAGAATATAGAGGTGCATGGAAAGAAATAGTAGCATGTCTGCCTATTTTCTTTAATTAATGCTAAATTGTTCCCTTTCATCTAAACATTCTCTGCATATTGTGAGCATAGAGTTTATGCTTATGTAATGTCCACATAATGAGGTAAAGCTGTTCATTAATTAGAAGGCAATTACATTGAAAACAAGTATATCTTTTTCTAGTTCTTTAGAGATGCAGGTGAGTGAAATAACAATTGCTAAGGGGTAAACAGTACACTAGGACCAGTACACTGATATTTGAAACAAAATCTACTTTTGACAGGCAGGTGTTTTTATAGGTTTGTTGAACAACTGAATGCTTTTCAGTCATGTTGTTTCTCTGAACAGCTTTATCTGGGGAAATTAACAAGTTCAAATACAGTGCTTTCTTAACAGAAAACATTGGTTGTCTCTAAGAAATATCACAACTCCATCCACCACTTGTATGCAATGTATTTTGGCATTGTTTTTCTCTTTAATAACATTACAAAGTCAGCTGAAATAAGAAAACTTATGTCTCTTAAAATACCTGAAAACAAATCAGGTGCTACAAATATTTTGCCCATAAGTAATCCTTAAATAATCAGCAGTAAAGGAAATTGAATTATGGTTTTTGAAAATATATTCACTACAGATGTATGCTATATAAATGGTGGTACAATAACTGGGAGGGGACAGAAAGATCTAGATTGTATAATGGTTTAGTTCTCACTGCATAGATATTAATATAGTCTGATAATAATTCTTCATAAATGTCTGAATGTGCAATCAGGGTAATAACTGAAATGGAATCTATGTGTTTCTCAAAAGCAAATACTCTACAGGAATGGCTATCAAATAACTGTTTGCTCAGACAGCAGTAACACAATGGAATTACAGCTTTTTCATCTTGTTGATTGACTCAGATTAACAGGAAGAAGTAATATTCAGCTTCTCTTAGGTTCATATATTTTCTACCAACAACTTCTGCACTCAATCCATGTGGTGGGTTGACCCTGGCTGGGCATCAGGTGCCCACCAAGGCATTCTGTTGCTCCTCTCCTCAGCTGGACAGGGAGAGAAAAATACAAAAAAAAGCTCATGGGTCAAGATCAGGACAGGGAGATCACTCACTAATTACCATCATGGGCAAAACAGACTCAATTTGAGGAAAATAGTTTAATTTATTATGAATCAAATCAGAGTAAGGTAATAAGAAATAAAACTAAATCATAAAACACCTCCCCTCATTCCCTCTTTCTTTTCACTCTTGATTTTCACTCTTCTCCCCGCTGAGCAGCACAGGGGGACAAGAAATGGGGCTTGTAGTCAGTTCATCAAACATTGTGTCTGCCTTTCCTTCCTCCTCACACTCTTCCCCCTCTGCAGTGTGGGGTTCCCTCCCGTGGGAGACAGTCCTCTACAAATGTCTCCAATGTGAGTCCTTCCATCCGACTCCAGTTTTTCACAAACTGCTCTTCTACCCGGCTCTCTTTTTCACAAACTCTCCCATAGGGTGCCGTCCCTCAGGAACAGACTGTTCCAGTGTGGGGAGTCACAGGTCCTCCCAGGAACATGTTATAACATGGCCTTCCCACATGGTCACAGCTTACTTCAGGCAACTACCTGTTCTGGTGTGTGGTCCTCCAGGAGCTGGAGGTGGACATCTGTTCCACCATGGACCTCAATGGTTTGCAGGTAAACAGCCTGCCTCACCATGGTCTGCACCATGGGCAGCAGGGGAATGTCTGCTCCAGTGCCTGGTGCACCTCCTCCTCCTTGTTCTTCACTGGTCTCTGTGTCTGCAGAGTTGATTCTCTCACAGATTCTTACTTCTCTCTCCAGCTGCTGTTGCCCAGCAATTTTTTCTCTTCTTAAGTATATTATCACAGAGGTACTACCACCATCACTAGCTGGCACAGCCACTAACATGTTAAAATTATCTTTAAAACTAATGCATAAAACGCTATCTAACATTCTAATATGACCACTGCTGTATTATTCCAGTGACATTTTTCTCAAACCAACTAAGTCTCATTGTTTCTGTAGAGCTTGATTTACCCTAAAACGTCAAATGCCCACCTAAATTTCAAAAGCTTACCCAGAATGACTAAGACTTGGTCAAGTGGAATCTCACTTCAGTAGCTGCCTTTGTAATAAAACTCTCCACACAAAATTCTTAGCTCTAACCTGGCATTGTGAGCAAATTGACATCAAGAGACTATTCACTGTCTATATATTGGAAAAAAAAAACAGCTGCTACTTGAAAAGCAGAGTATGTTCTTGGTTCTTAAGAGTCAAAATCATGTTTATCTGGTATGGCTTGTTCTTACTCCCACTGAAGTCACAAGCTCATTCATACTTATGTTAACACATATGCCTTTGATTAATATTTGTAAAAAAAAATGTAACTATTAATAAAGCAAAGCAAGCCAACAGGTGAGGCCAGCTCACCCATTTGGTCAAGAATAGTAATGAAAATACCACAAAAGCTATTTTCATATTTTCAGTGCCTTTTCATATTTTCAATGGAAGTTCATAGGAATGAAAATAGCAATAACATAAATGGAATTTATATTTCTAAACAAGCCAATGCGTTACTGATTCTGAGTATCTGGTTATTCATGATAGGTAGTTTTCAAACTCACACTGGTATTCTTCTGCAATGCCATAAAAGTTGAACGGCTTTGAACTAAGCACTATGTTAAATGTCAGAATGGTTATATTTCCCAAGGAGGAAATGGCGAGGAGTGACAATGTTGTCCCAAACTCACCCCTTCTTCAAGTTTAGTTTTATTGTCCCTGTAAAAAGTTAATTAACTTTTATGCCTTTCCCCAATTTCCTGAAATATTCAGTCTCAGTAGAGAAACTATGGTGCTGAAGCACATCGATAAAAATCTAACTAGAATGTTCCACTTTGACAGTTGAAAACTCTCCTATATGCTATAGTAAACATTTCCAAGCAACAGAAACAATATACACTCGCACGTCTATTAGTACGGCCTGGATGCAAACTGTGTATTTTATTTATACATACTTCTAGAACATGAAAAAAAGTCTCTACAATAGCTTACTTTTTATTTTCCTTTCCAAATATTTTCTTCCTTTTAGTTTATGTATTATATCTTCATATTGTCTCAGATCTCTGAAAGAGCACTTCAGAGAGTAATAAGTAGTGGTGGGATAACTTTCACTACAGTGAGATAAGTTACTCCAGAGATGGCTATTTTGCTGTTGTAGAATTCAAAAGAAGTTCAGTATTGAACTCATTACTGTTCTGTATCTGTTTTGTAACTTGCTACAGCCATTAGGATTATAGTGTTTTGATATCATACCTTTTGATGTAATCTTGTTTCCCTTACTGCATTTGATCCAGTTCTCCACTGTATCAACACTAAAATTTTGGCAATGAAGCTGGAAATGCAAATTTTTCCTGTAATTGTTCTTAATTGGAAAGTGATTTTTAATATTTGGCAGGGAAATAAATGGTGCTAATATTCCTTCACAGTAGAATAATCATCACACCAATGTTAATAGTGTAATTTTTTATTTAATTTGAATAATGAAAAAAAAAAAAACACTGATGAAAATGTGATAAGGCACAGTCTTGTAAAGAAGATATGAGCCAGTCCTTGAAGCACACAGGTTCTGAAAATGAAATCATTCTGTTGAAAAAGACAGTGAAAGACAAGAAGCTTCATTCCAGTTTTGCCAAAATGTTTCACTTGTTTATGATGGAGAATTCAGGGTCCACTTGGAGAATCCTGTGATTGTTTTCTTCGATGTTTCTTAGAACCAAGAAAGCTTTGCTATATTGTTATGGATGTCAGGCTGTATTATTGTGATCAATTTTACTCCATATTTAGGTGTTGCTGATATACTAATAACTGTATCATTCCCATGAAATGTAGCAAAGAGAAAGTAAATTTTCAAGGAACATTAAAAAAAAAAAAAAATGACAAATCTGATGTCATAGTGATGAATGATATATTTTCATTTTCAAATTTCAGAGATAAGAGGGGGAGGAGTGATTGCTGGGTAGGACAGTTACATCACTGTAAAAACAGTGATCTGAAAGAATGGTCTATTATATTCACTGTGGTTTTCTGAATCATATTCAGCTTCAACTCAATTTTCTTCCTTGCAAAGAACAAGAAAATTTGAGGGTTTTTTACTTTGTTTCTAATTGTGCTTTCCAGAATGAATGTTGCAACAACTTTGTGTAATTGCTCAGAGTTTCCACAGAAACCAGGACAGTAGATTTAAGAATCTTTGGAAAGTTTCATAAAAGGATAGGAGTTGAACAGAACATTGACCCTGACTACTGGATGATTATCCAAAACCAAAATACAAAACCTGTGCTAGCCAAAAAGTTCTTTAGTTAGCAAACAATAAGAAGGACCTACATGTAACAGTAAATTCCTCCTGGATACCGTTAGGTTTTTTAGCTTTTGAATCCACACTAATTTTAACTTCACTGTCTTCAAGTTTCTGTAACATTTAGGATGCTGAAAAAATGATGATGGAAAGAAAAAAAATCACTGACATAAGGTACTGACTATGATTACTATGAAATGGGATATAGTGTTTGGTGCACAGATTTTCATCATACCGATATCTAGAGACTTTCAGCTTTAAACATCAGTCCTGAGCATGTGTGTTGCTAATTTCACAATGTGTGGAGCAGCTGGAGTATTTTGTTGCTATATTTTCTTAAGAAGTTTTATACCTGATATCTGAAAAATTACAGTTGATTCTTCCTCTTCTTCACGATTTTTTTAGTGAAAGGAAAAGCCATAGATAAAACAAGATATAAACCAGTTCGTGACATATCCTGTCCTGCAGCAATTACATGGATATACTAGCAATAATCACTGTTGCATCTACAGACAGGTTTTTTTTTTGCTAAGTATTTAATTCTTGAATTAATTTGCTGCTTAAGAATGAAAGGAGCAGATGGTTGAGAAGAAAACTTGTTCACTGTTTAATCTGATCTGTTTATTCTGTTGGTTATTAATTCCATGCATCAGGGCGTACTGGTTGCTCCCTTTTCCACCATCCTCTGAATAATTAGAGACTGACTACAGTTAGAGAAGAGATATTGGGTTAGGTGAACTTTTGGTGGCATTGAGAAACCTCTCAGATGCCTGGCTAGTGTACCTTGCTTATACACTTCCATCACTAGGTTTTGAGTTACAACCCAATATTTTCTCCATATCAGATTAGTAGTGACTTTCTTTGTTCACCCAATTGGAAAAGATTGTTCTGCTTTTACACTCTTTTGTAGTATGTAGCAGTTTCTACTTCTTGGGTAACGTGAGCTCATGTGTACTCTGTCAGTACAAGAACCTTGATGTTTCCTCTTCTTTTTCTATAGATTTGTGGTTTTTCCTGTTTAACAGTAATAATTTTAAGTTTATAATATAGTGCTGATATCTTTTGAGGAGAGTCATGAAGTGACAGATAAAGCGCCTTCTCTTATATCCATTAAAATTGCTGTCAAAACTCTGATTAACTTTAGTGTTCTGGGATCTGATCAAGCATTCAGGAAGTCTGTGAAGAATTTGAGTTGATCTTTGAATTCCTGAAATCTTAATACTCAGAACTATCTTTCTTAAAAGTGTTACAAAGATTTTCTGAAAGTTTTGAGTTCTTATTACTAATGAAAGTAGGGATTAATTAATGATAATTACTATTACTATTGTTACTATTAATGATAATTGCTATTACTATCTTTTAAAATTTTTATTTGTTTGGGGTTTGGTTTGCTTTTGTTAAAGAACCATCATAAAATACTTCATACTTCAACTAAAAGTCTGGTATGAACTGAATAGTTTTAAGAAACCACAGCAGCACTATATTTTTTCTAGTAAGCAGTATTAAAGTTAAATCAAATTATCTGTTCCTAAATATAACTGCATTAGTACTAATATTCACTTAGACTCTTCTAGAAATTGTGCATACTTCATAGTAAACAATGATGTAGCATCTAACCACAGAAAACTGAAACCAGACAAATTCAAATGTGAACTAAGGAATGAGAATCATTTAGCTTTAAAACAATTTATTATGCTCTGTAATATGTTCTCCAATCTTTTAAATATTTTGCTTGAAATGGTCTGTTCAGAAGATGTGCTGTGATTCAAAACAAGAATTGATGAAAAAATTCTACAGCCTATATTATGTAGGAGATCAAACTGAATTCTCACAATGTTCCTATCTATACTTACAACCTGCAAATGCTAATAATTATCTGCAAGAAAAAATCTAATCAGAACTGAATTTACATCAGCACTGACACCAGTATGTTACCAACTAATGTTAAGGGAATAATATTAGTTGAATTCTCTTTCTTCCATGTGTGATTCTTAAATTACGTACACTAGCAAATACAATACCATTCTAAGTAAGTGCTGCCAGTATGATTACTGTGTTATTGCTGTTACTGCTGCCTGTAGTACAGTTAACCACAGATCAAGATTGGGGTCCTATTGTACAATGCACCTGTCATCTTCTTCATCAGCAGAAAATTGTTGAGTAAGTGAGCTTCTTGGACCATCTCACTTCATCCTGAGTCCCTTCTCTCAAATTACTCTGCTTGCTTTTTTTAGTGTATGCAGTTTTTCTCTCACTGCTGTCTCTGGCACAGAGAGAATAAGGTTAAACAGAAGATATGGTCATGAGCAGCCTCAAATAAATATTCTTGTCTGTAACAAGCTACTGAGAAATAAAATACAGGAAAAAATATGATAATACAATAAAATCGTCATTAATAAGTCCATATATTGGACTAAGCAACCATGGAATGACTCCTAGATATTAAATTTAGGGGGTTTATTTTCACACAGGGTAGAAATAAAACACTTTATTTCTTTTTTTTTTTTTTTCATTTTAATGATTTTTATGGAGGATGACAGCCTCAATATTTGCTTATCATCTCCAATAAGCAATAAAATTGAGTTAGCTGCTGGTTAGAAAGTAAGTTTAGATTGCTATATAGCTGCAGTTAACATCCTGCATGGGTCAAGCATTTGTAGGTGTTCAGGATCCCATAATTGACAAACATGTTTATACCCTCTTCTCTCTACATTTCAGTTGCATTAAAGGATCTGAACTAGGAAAAGGCTAACAGAAATAGTAAGAGGCAGTTCCTGAGGAGGAAATCATATCTACTAAATTTCAGTGATTATTTTGTTCTTTTAATAAAATATGTTACAAGTCTCGAGTGCATCTAGAAAATAGATATTAAGCCCTATAAGCTTTATCCATATTCAAGTTTACTTCAGTGAAAGTCTTTATTATTTTGTCATGAGATCCATTTATTTCCTAAAATTCCCATTCAGCTTCTAGAAAAGATAGAAATGTGGTAGTATTTATGGAGTATGATATAAAAGTATTACTGTTTTTGCTTTTCAAGAGTGATCTTTGTTTCAGATATCTGAATAGTAGTTACATATTTCACTAACACTATTAGAGCTAACCAAGGGAAAAACGGGGGAAAAAAAACCTTAGAAAAATATCAGAATTAATAAGTATGCAAATGATTACTTGTCTTGCAGGAGCTCAGGCTTGCACAAGTTATTAAAGGAGGGCATGATTACTTTCCTGATAATAGTAAAAGAGTGAAATTATGTCAGATTTGTGGTTCTAATTGTGTTGCTTTCAAGTATTCAAGAATGGTAGCTACTTTTTTCCAGAAGAGGGCAAGTCTTTTCAAATAAATCTTTTATTCTGACTGGAAGAAAATAGAGACTTATTAATGTTACATCCCCTTACATCATTCTGTCTTCTCTGAATTTATTGCTACTTTAAGCAGCAGAAAATATTTCATTTATTTCTCCTCTTCACTCAGGGAGCTGGTTACTAGATTCCCCTAGGCCTCTTTCACAAGCTTATCCTCAGTGTCAGCATGACCATCACAAATTGTTTTGCATATCACAGTCAAGACCAACAGACACCTCAGGCAGTATTATCATACCAGAATTCACAGATTACATTGGACTGGAATGATCACTATCTGCAAAAAGAGTCAAAGAAAACAATCTCCTCTGCCCTGTTTAGTCAACAGCAGAAAAATGCCACCTACTGAAGGCATTCACATAGTTCTTCATGGGTAGAAACTATACAAGTCAGCAGAAATTTAGCTTATTGTGCTGTGAGAAGAAATTAGCTTTTATGTCTGAGCAGTGGGAGATCATGGTTTCCATCTCACTCACTTCCTTTCACAAATCTCCAAAGAGAACTTGGAAGGACTTTTTAAACAATAGTTAAGGAGATACTTCTGTGTGATTTTCTAACACACACAACCTGTCTGCTCCATCTTCTCAACATAGACCTAACACCATTACTTTCAGGTAGAGATAGAAAATAATTTTTTCTCACTACATGCCATTAAATGAACTAGAAAGAGACATCCCCTATGATCACTCATTTCATTTCTGAGGAAGATCTCCCTGGTGCTATGAGGATGATAACAGAGGAACAACGTGTTCAAAACACATTGGTTGGATGGTCGCATCCAAGGGTAGCGGTCAACAGCTCAGTGTCCAGATGGAGATCAATGATAAGTGGTGGCCCTCAAGAGTTGGTATTGGGACCAGCGCTCTTTAATATCTTTATCAATTACATAGACAGTGGAATTGAGTGCACCCTCAGCAAGTCTGCAGATTACACAAAGCTGAGATATGTGGTTGACATGCCTGAGGGATGGGATACCATCCAGAGGGGCCTGGAGAAGCTTGAGAAGTGGGCCCAAGTGAACCTCATGAGATTCAACAAGGTCAAGTGCAAGGTCCTGCATATGGGTCAGGGCAACCTGTGGTATTACTACAGGCTGGCCATGAAAGGCTTGATAAGACTTGGATAAAAAGCTAGACATGAGCCAGCAATACACACTAACAGCCCAGAAGGCCAACAGTATGCTAGGCTGCATCAAAAGAAGTGTGTCCAACAGATCAAGGGAGATGTTTCCACCCCTTTACTCCACTCTGGTGAGACCCCACCTCTAGAGCCCTCAACACAGGAAAGACATGTTGGAGCTGGTCCACAGGAGGGCCACAAGAGTAGTGAGAGAGATAGAACACCTCTCCAATGAGGAAAGGAGGAGACACTTGGGATTATTCAACCTGGAGAAGGCTCTGAGGAGATCTTATTGCAGCCTTTCAATACTAAAAGGGACCTATAAGAAGGATGGGGACAGACGTTTTAGCAATAGGACAAGGGGTAATGGTTTTAAACTAAAGCAGACGAGATTTAGGTTAGACATGAGAAAGAAACATTTTACAATGAGGGTAGTAAGACATAGGAACAGGTTGCCCACAGAAGTGGTAGGTGTCGCATCCCTGAAAACATTCAAGCTCAGGCTGAACAACAGCTCTGCACAATGTAATCTACTTGAAGATGTCCCTTCTCCTTACAGGGGAATTGGACTTGGTCATCTTTAAAGGTCCCTTCCAATGAAAACTATTCTGTGATTCTATGAAAAATAGAAGTGAGAACAATCATGAGCTTGTCAAATGCTGTGTATGGGTTGCATATAAGGTTAGTTAGATTTTAAAGGTTTAAGGGTAGGATCTTACTCCCCTGTGAGAATAAAAGATGCACTGATCACTTTGATTATAAAGGAGTGGCTGAGGAAGGGTCTGAGGAAGGTCAAGAAGGGCTTTGATATAAATTCAGAATCGAATAACAGAAAGCAAATACAATGTTATGAATTTCTCACAGACAATTCGCTTATGTTTTGTGCCAAAAGATGCCTTATTTTTGTATGATAACAGGTCTAACACTGAGGACAACTCACTAGCTGAGCAGATTAGTCAATACCGACCAGGAAATGATCAAATAATTTGCTTTCTTAATTGAGTTTCCATGGCTCTGTAACTGAAGTAGGAGAACATTGCATGAGTGTCACTAGTTAACCTGATAAATCAAGTTATACAAATGTATCATTTTTTATTTTATTTCATTAATAGTTTTTGCTTTTGAACATTACTAACAACTTGTGGACTTCACTCAGGCAAGACTCTCATTACACTTTAAAAGTGGTTTCAAAATTAATGTAATGAGAATGACTGACATAAATTTTGGCTCAAATCATGCCATGCTTGTTTCTCATGCCAAGCTGCAGTTCAGGTCTGACAGAATTTTCTGAAAAGTGCTGTAACATTAGTTATAGTGAATCTTCGGTCTAGTAGAAAAGGAGGAGACTGCTTATTGTGATAGCTACAAGTGGCTTAGGACATTGCTGAGAATAAATACCTCTTTTAAGCCAGAGCTCTCAATGAACATTTCAGCATTAAGAGTTAACCTATTTGCCACATGATTTAAATTGAAGCATCTTTAAAATTATTTTTGAGCTTTTGAATAAAAATGTTAAAAGTTAAATTGAGGAGTTTTGCACATCCAGTTTAAGGAATAGAAATACGGATTCAGTCTCTTACCAGCAGGAGACAGGTAAGAGCAGAATTCAAGAAAACCCACATTGACATGTGCAGAATTCAATACAAGCATAGGGTGAGCACAAACTGTAGTCTCTCCAAAGGCCAATGTTTCCAAAGAGACATATACATTAACTTACACGGTGTTTGGGCTGTACCTGAAGCTCACTATCAGAGCAAAGCTTCAGCTTTTTGCAAGGGTAGTTTATTTTCTTCTTTGCAAGGCTTTAGGTTACATGTTGAAAATACTAATTAGTGAACACATTCTGTGACCTCCAGAGAATCAACAACTCTATGATTCAAGTTATATGATTTTACTTAATTAGAAAACAATTAAGTTACATTTTTACTAACTGTGATGTTTGTCTTCTCAAAATATTAAAAGCCACGTCTTAACATTTCACATGGTTGTAAATCTCCTCCAGAAAAGGAAGAAAAATATAACTTCTGATATTGAATGTTTGACCAGACCACCACTCTTTAGCTGTGTATATACAATAAGCATCATTGAATCTGGATCTTTCAGAAAAAGTTTGGGTGTTTTTTTGCTTTTTTTTTTTTTTTTTTTTTTTTTTATGATGGGTTTTTGGTTTGTTTTGTGGTTGGGATGTCTTTTTGGAGGGTGGACGCAATGTTTGGGTTTTTTGTTGTTGTTGTTTTGGGTTTTTGGGGGGTTTGTTTTTTTTTTTTTTTAGTACATTTGGGGTTTGCTTGGATTTTGTTTTGTTTTTGTTTTTTTACTAAAGCTTAAAGCTTATTTCTTCTAAGATAGGTTTATCTATCATTTGAAGTCTGGAATTATTTCTCATCAGCTACATTGAACGAAGATTAAAGCTTCCTCCTGAATTTATGTCCTCATGAACACATGTAGGATTACATTGCATATGTCAGTATAAACCACCAGACTATGTAGATGACCACACCAGTGACTTTCCAGGTGGACAAAAATAAAATAGGCAATGGACAGAGTATAGGAAATATGTATTAACCTCATGCTATTCAAGGAGGACCCTGTAGCTCAGATCACCTGCTTCACCATCATCATTCCTTCAGTTGGCTGGTCTTCCATTCTATCAGGCTTCCTGTTCATTGCTAGAAACATAAACAGTGCCCAGCCTTTAGATGATGTGAATTATCCACATGCTTCCTGTAAGGCAGAACATTTTAGGAAAATATGTTTAGCTCCTTCCATCATAATGTAGAGACAATCATGAATTAGAAACAGAATAATAGAAAGTCCTGGCCCAATTTCTGACATTGCTCATTTATGCACTCAACATAAATTAAAAAGAAAACACAAGTCACCGGTTTAAACTTGCAAGCAGTTTTTCCAGGCAAAGTGCATAGGGTCACAGACTATAGAACCTATAGCTTCCAATTAGATATTAGTATAAAATCAATATATGGCAGGGAGATTGACAGAAGCCACACAAGCCCTTTTAACCGTAACTCCAGCATCAGCTTAGCACACAGAAAATTCTTGTTTCTCAGCTGCCTGTTAGTCTTGTAGTGCCAAAACAGACAACACCATAGCTAGGTGGACATTTTTCTTTCTCAGATGTAATAAAGGAAGACATGAACATTTTTTTTAGAATCCCTCAAGAATTAACTCAAATTTAAATTTGAGAGTTTTCTCTTCAGTAAAGAACAAAAGAATGTTCAAGAACTCTATATTCTTTTTGATGGATAAGACCCAGTTAAGTTTTTAAAATGACAGCAAACTCTTCCCAAATATTTAAAATATTATTGTTCTCTCTTTGTGGCTTCATTGAATTCTTGTCCAGCAGAGCAAAATGAATATTGTCTATTTAGAACCACCAAATGGGAAGAAGTACTCACAGCAGCAGGTCTGTCTTCATCAACACAGACTCCCATCTGAACTTCAACAACAACAAAAAAAACTTAAAAGCACAAAACATCAGCCTTACGAAAGAAAATCCATATATGATCTTACTATTACTTTTTCCTTCCACTTGCTCAGACTTCCTGAAATACTGCTGCCTTGTTTATATCCCAAATAGTAGTAATTGCTCTCACCTGCCAGGATACAAGATCTAGGTATTAACATCTCCATTTTGAATTAATCAGCAGATAAATGCTGTTTTCTCTATCCAAGAACTTTGTGCTTGTGACCCTTTCCCATTTATGTGAGGAAAGGTAATTTATTTCAACAAATGTTTGTGTTGTAGAACTTTGAGCTATTCATCATCCAGTGCTTTGCAGAAAGAGAGCTTTGGGGTTCATTTTTTAGTATTATTTCCCACTGACAATTTAAACCAGAGTCTGACTGAAACAAATAGACAAGGAACGCTTTTTATTTTATTACAAAATATTGGATGTAGACTTCATAGCTCTTGGGAAATTTCTGTCTCTCTAAAAGAGTTTCAAAATGTAACAGATAGAGAAGAACAATTTTACATGTATGTACTAATTCAATTAAATTGCTATAATTATTGAACATAGTTTAATTTCTGTGCAAACAGAGGACAGGGAACTGCTGGAGAGAGTCCAACACAGGGCAACAATGATGATTAAGAGAGTGGAACATCTCCCTTATGAGGAAAGACTGAGGGAGCTGGGTCTCTTTAGCTTGGAGAAGAGGAGACTGAGGGTGACCTCATTAATGTTTCCATTAAGAGCTGAGTATTTTCCCCTTAGCTGTCTATATGGGTTTACAGAGGTTATGATTCAACAGAAGGGCAATCCCTGCACCCCCAAGGTTTCTAAGCTTTCTATGCTAAAATAAAAAAAAAAAAAAAAACAAAACACAACTTCCTTGTATGTGGTCTGGTATTTTCAAAAACTATATCTGGTCTGGAATGTTTAAAAAACTATTACATCTATATAAAAGAGCATGGAAATCATGAATTTCATAGTACATTCAGTGGTATTTTTGAACTAAGAATTAAAGAAAGATCTCCTAATTTTATTTTTAAAAGAAGAAAAAGGGGAGGTCTAGCTTTTATAAATAGAAAGTCTTCAACATATAACACAAGTGTAACCAAAATAAAAAAGTCAGCTTTTCACAAAGTCAAGAGCAAAGGTAGAAATCTGGAGGGTCCTAATAGATGGTCACTCAAAGTACTTTACACATCTCATCACTATTAACTTCACTCATCAAAATATAAAAGAGAAAGTATAACATTTTTTAAATCACCAGCATGAGCATGATAAAGAAAAGGTCAAGAGATGACACAGTTGTTTTTGTTTCTGAGAACAGGAATGAGCTTTTTGAAAGACGTAGCAGACATTAGGTTTGATTCTTGTTTAAATCTTGTAACGGTTTCATAATTAATAAAAAAGACAATATGCTTTCCTGAAACAGAGATGCTTTCCAGTATCAAGATCCTGCAGCTTCTAATGCATACAATATTTTAAATTTGTTGTTGTCCTGTCTTTCAAATATTTTAAATAGAAATTACGCAGAAAGGAGGGTAATCACTTCCTCTTTTGCTCGTTGATTCTTCAACTAGCAATTCGGTAACTCAGACAAATGTAGTTACAATTTTGGAATCTACCTTCTCTTGCAGAACATAAGTCAAACAAAAAGGTTTATAGTAAAATATATTTTTCTGTAAACTTATTGAACCAGTGAAGGTTTATATGTCACATGATCATGATAAATAGAGGAATCAGAAAGATGGTGTGGCAGTTGCACATCCCCTGATGAGATCCAGACCCTTCAATGGGGCAGCTGATGGCTCCTTAGCACCTTTTGTACCCCACTGTACCTGTCCCCACGTACACATCTAGAGTGCTACCAAGGTGCTGACAGTCACTTCCTGCCCCACTCTGCGGCAAGGTGGTGTCACCTCCATCTGGCTGGAGGGGTAGGAGGGGTGGGACTCTCAGTCAGTTGACAGGTTCCTCAACAAAGGAGGTGCCCAGAGAAGCTGAGAAGCTTCTGGACCATGTTATAATGCCCACAGACAGATCTGACCAGGGTATAACACAGGACCCCTACTGAAGACCCCCTTTGAGCGATCTTCTTGGAACAGCAGGTCTGTGAAGTGGAGCCCTCCCCTTAGACTGGGACACTCTCTAAGAACACTTCCCGGGACTGAGTGCACCTCACCTCCTTGTTCTTCCAGGTACCCCTTCAAAGAAAGAGGCCTCTAGTTTTGTTTGTTGTGAGAGAATGTGTGCACACTGTGGATCCTCATTATTCTTATATGGTCATACTCCAGTATTCTCCTCAACTGGCATCCTAATCTGTGTTTTATGTTGTCTGAGTGCTAAATGATTTGTACAAACTCTGTTTCTAGTCAGTTTATTGGCTATACTTTTCCAACTAGAATGCATGAGGGCAAGCCTACTTGACAAAAAGCTTCTATTGGAATTTACTGTTCAGTTCAGAAACAAAAACCAGAATATAGTTCATTTGAGAAAATAATTATGCAAATATCATATACAGTTAAGTAGAGGGATAATGTCATGATTTTCCATCTTTGGATGGTAGTTTTCATAAATAGTGAATGCACTGCAAGGAATAATTGATTGAGCTTTCAAGTCAGGTCTCATCTTCCATGCTACTTTACATTATTGTATATCTCAGAGGCTTTTGGCAAGTGACTGAATTTCCTTTATTTAATTTACTTAAATCAGAACTGACCAATGTAGAGCGTGTAAGGAAGAGTAGAATTTAAAACAAAACAATACAAAACAACATTCTATTTCAGGACCACAAAAATTGCTTCTTTTTTTTTTTTTTTTTCTCTTTTCATGTTCCCATTGTCATACAAATTTTCAGTAACAAAATTGTGGGGATAAACCAAATGTGACTCCAAAACTGAGGAACCACATTGTTTGGATTTAGCAATCTCACAGAATCACAGCTATCATTGTACTTCTCTTCAACAAGTAAGGGGGATATTGATCACATTTGACTTCAGTCATCTGCAGTGTGAATGTTTATATATGAACAAGTCATTATAGCAGACTCTTAGAGATGCTAAAAAAGTTACAGATACTTTCAGGCACTTCACCTCACTAGTTTTAGGTATCTACCAAATAGGATGAAATGTACTTCTACAGTGGAAAGGATTTGCCTGAGAAATACTGGGAAATGAAAAACTAAGAGGTCAGGAAAGGGAAGAGAGCCAGACCATCCTCTCATAAGATCTGAGTGGAGGCTCTAGGACAGAGTCTATCACAGTAGTGAAAATGCAAACACAATTGAAAAGCCTCCTAGCAGCAAATGTTACACATATTCCCAAGAACATTTAAATTGGATTTGACCCAAAATTTAGGTTGCATGTGACTCCAGAAAAGCATTTATGATCATGTAAATGTGACTAAATTTGGACACTAAAAACTTTCAGGCCAAATACTAGTAAAGAGCAGAACACCTTTCTAGGTAGGCAATAAAAAACAGTGTTTAATTTAGGTACAACTTAGACTACAGCCTATCTTACATGTTTGCCTCTGAAAGGTAATGATTGAATATCTACAGAATGACAAATCATACTCTGGTGGAAAAGGCAAATGTTACAGTGGGTTTTTTAGACTGGATTGGTATCAGTATGATGTGTAGCATAATCATTTTCTTCTAGTTAGCAGTGGAAAGGCCTCATCTGGAATGGTACAGAAAGTTTTGGACACAGTACTTGTGGAGAGTTATGGGTCAGTAAGTAAGTCTGTGTTCATGCAGGAGGTCAGGGAAAAACAGAGGGATCAGAGAATGATTTAAAGTCAAGAAAACATGATGAAGAAAATTTGAAAGAACTGGGTTCTTGTAGTTACTCCCTGGGCAGCTGAGGGGATATGTCTTTATGCATGTGAAGGGGTAGAAAGGATAGATACACTATGTTTCATGTTTATACATAGATGTGGTACTGTGGTACTGTAAAAAGAAAGGAACTGTTGTCCATAACTAGGAGGACAAATCAAAAAGTTATGTATTATGCTGCCACAAGGAAGATAAAGTTAGACCTTCCAAACATTTCACAGTGTCTACAAATTTTCCTTTTTGTGATAGAGGATAAGCACAGGTGACACCAACTGTTCCCACTCTCAGTGCAGACAACTCTTGTGTGACATCCATCTACGTAGGAAAGCTGCCAAAATTAGAAATAACTAATGACAGCTCTGAGACTTGCTGCAGCCACTCCTCTAACTAGCCTAAAATGAACTCATCTGGATCATTATTTGAAAACACACTAGTTATTGAAGTCCCTAACACGCTCTTTGCCTGTTCTACCATGGATTTACAGAAGTTTAAGGATGTAATAAAAGATTAACCAGCTTCAATCAGAAATCACTTATTTCAATCATTTCAATCATCTTCAGGCATCTATGTTCCTGTTCATAAAACCAGTTTTGTGTGTGGAAACTAAGCATTATCCTCAAATCTGGGATGAAAAGTCCGCACAATGCTGCTCAGTTTGTACTGTCATAGCTCTAAAAAAGAAAAATAATCTGGAAAACAAAGCAAAAACCGGATTCCTTTTAACTCAGTTTTTCATAGTGCTGGGATATTTGATATCTGAAAGTTCTGTCTGGATTTGGTTCATTTATAGATATAGAAAACCACAGATGTTCAGTAAGATAATGATAACGTAGTTATTGGAAAACAATGGGAGATAATTATTTGGGACTTCTTTAGCAGATTAGGTTTTTTTTTATAAAGTAAACGATATCTCACACTAATACGTAGAACACTGGAGGAAAAATAAAGTATGAATAATCTAAAAACAGTTATGGTGACATTTTTAAAATCTGCATTTTAGGAACTAAGTGAGGAAAGAAAAATGAAAATCCTGTTTCATTTAAATTGGTAAGGAAAGTACAAAACAGAAAGAAAACCTACAGTACACCACTGGGAATTCTTTCATACAGCTACAGCATGCATTGTAAGAGATCTATAAGGAAATAAGTGGTATAATCACTGCAGGAGAGCAAATTCATCGAAATGTGTAAAGGGAAAAAATCACATTATTATTAAAATTGTGCTAATTATTTTCATGCTGTTTTCTCCTTTTCTACCTTCAATATATGTTGAATCTCTCTATCCCAATTAAAATTAGTACCAGTTATATTACTACATCTAGTGTTCTTACTTGTATTCTACATGCACAGAAGAATTTCTATTACACACGTGTAAATCTGTATTGACTACACAAAACCTCCAGCAAATACTCAGAACAGACTTCAGCTCCAAGATTGATTTATGTTACTTGTAACAGAAGTTTTGGCAAGAAACACCCACTCACGTCAGTTTTGAATTTGAACCAAAGAAACCTCACTCTTCGATTTTTATCTGGTGCCAGTCACTGGGATAACTATGCTGATCTCTGCAATCAATTTAATCTCTGAGTGTAAATCTAATGGAACTAAATAAATGGGAATTTTGAGTGAATTGCTCTGTATTTTAATCATCACTTACTATTTAATAGTTAATGAAAAGTCAATCCCTCAAGGAGAAACTCAGTTTCATGCACGACTTCATTATACTTTCATTTTTTCTCACACACCAGAAATAAGGCTGCTCTGCAAGTAGTCTGTTAATCACCTAAAACTAAACATTAATCCTGTTAACCTACTTCCAGTGTTTGAAGCTTGTTAAGTTATGTTAATGTCACAGCAATAAAAAAAAGCAAAAACCTTTTTGCACTCTCACTAATGTTTTATTCCTCAGAGAGCTATTCATTGCTCTCAGAAAATACAGTGTATTTGCAAAACAGAAGACTGCTTTCATTTGTGTGTTTCCAGTACAGCTAAGCTTTCACTACCCTCCTTTCTTTTTTTTTCTTTCAACTTTCAATAGGCTATGTTCCAAGAATCTGCTAACAAGTACTAACCAAAATCAAGATCATTCCTGAAACTGAAGCATATAGAACAGTCCCTAAAATCAATTTGTGCTGTATCTTCAACTCGCCTTTAACAATCCAGACTAATGCAAATAAATGCAATCAAATTATATATGCAGAACTGTGTCAGTAGCATGCATTATGCTTTCAGCACAACTGTCAGGAATGTGAACAGTTTTTCATGTTTTAAGTCTACAAAGTTGTTTAATAATTTCTGCTCATGTGTATCCAACTAGGACGTGCCATATGAGACACAGAACTTGAGTGATAGTTATTTGTGAAATTTAAATTAGTTTTTCAGCTTTATAAAATTCCCTCTTCCTGCATGTTATTCATCAACTTCAGCATGTACTTAGAATCCATCCTTATTTTTCCAAACAACTTAACTAGCCATAATTCATTTGGAAGCAAGATGGAGAACCTCTCTCTCTGTCTCATACCAGCGTATGCCAGAGAAGGCAATAGTGTATTCTAGAAATAACCTCGTGATTTCCATAGCAATGAAGGTCTGGTGTGTTCAGAACAGACTCCATCGAACTCTGTGGAATTTTTTTCTTTCATAAATATTTTAGCATATTTTGTTTTACTCTGACACATGGAAAATTAGAATCCTTAATCATTTACTAGACCACTGCATTATGAATGGCATCACCGTAAATTTTACAATCCACCACCTAGGTGATTTTCAAGAACTTAGAGCATATAAACTAGGCAGGGCACTAATGCCTGCTGTTGTTTCCATTATTACTGTTATTAGTATTATTGTTCACTTTATTATAGAAGTCAGAATGGCACAGAAGTAATACTAAAGACAGATTATGTATTTTCTTAGTATAGTAAATAGAAGAAAAACAAGTCCATTATTTGACAACAATCTCCAGCTGAAATCTATGCTCTGCAGATAAATAAGTTTTGTTTTGTTTTGTTCTGTTTTCAGAATATTATGTGCTGTACAAATATACTAAGATGGATTAAATGGACTTTTTAGGTTTTTAGATTTGCTCGCTAAGTCCACTGATTGAGCTCCATCTCTCATCTTTCCCACAGCAGAACTCTCTTAAAGGCACTGGTTTAGTCATCTGATAATCCTATTGCATGGATCAAGAGCCCATGATGTATTGCCATTGTAACTAAATTAAACTAAAATAACAGAATCATAGAATGGTTTGGGTTGGTTGTGACCTTTAGGGATCATCTAGTCCATCTCTGTCATCCCTGACAACAACAGGGATATCTTCCACTAAATCAGGTTGATCAAAGCCCCATCCAACCTGACCTTGAACACTTCCAGGGATGGGGCACCCACAACTTCTCTGGGCAGGCTATTCAAGTGTTTCATCACCACCATCATAAAGAATTTCTTCTTTATATCTAATCTAAATCTACCCTCTTTCACTTTAAAACCATTGCCCCTTGTCCTGCCACTCCAAGCCCTGATAAAAAGTCTTTCTCCATCCTTTTTATAAGCCCCCTTTATACACTGAAAGACCACAGTAACGTGTCCCTGGAGCCATCTCTTCTCCAGGTGGAACAACGTCAATTCTCTCAGCCTGTCTTCATAGGAGAGGTGTTCCAGCCCTCTGGCCATTTTTGTGTCCCTCCTCTGTATGCACTCAAACAAGTCTGTGTCATTCCTGTACTGGGGACCTCAGACCTGGAAGCAATACTCCAGGTGAAGTCTCATAAGAGCAGAGAAGACACGAAGAATCATCTCCCTTGACCTGCTGGCCATGTTTATTTTTATGCAGACCATGATATGGTTACCTTTCTGGGCTACAAGTGTATAGTGCTGGCTCATGTCCAATTTTTCCAGCAGTAACCTCATGTCCTTCTCTAGAACTTCATTTTACCTACCTTCAGTAATCTAGAAGATGGACAATGTAATACAGAGGCAACTAACAAGGATTCACAAGATGCAGAATTTGTGCCTATTTAAAAATAATAATGTATGGGGAAGTTGCAGAGGAGACACATTTAGAAGTTTCAGAAAGGAAAAACATTCTTCACAATAATTAGAGCATTTCACTACATGGTATACCTTACAGTTTGGCAGTCTAGCCACACACTGCTAACTTTGGAAACCTGTTTTTGGCTAGAAAGTAAAGAAATTGGATAAAGATTTCCCTATCTTTTCAGTTTGTTTTGAAAAAACTGTAGTACTCATAGTGCTATCCAAGAGTGGTCCTGCTGTTCATTGGATTCAAAGAGTGGTGATGTGGCACTGGAGAAAGACATCTGGCACAGTCTGTGGAAAGCCTTTTTTGGAAACTGAAAAAGAAAAAAAAAAAGGTTTGTGTAATCCATGGGAAAACTAATCTGACTGTGTGTACTTTTTGTTTCTTAGCCAGCTTTCCTATTTCTGTTCTTGTGTTTCTGACAAGATCTTGTAAAACTCAAGCATCCTACGGAAAATTTTACATGAGTGTCACTAAAAGTCATTCCTTTCAAGGCTTCATAAATCCTCAGAACTTGTTTTGAACCTTAATACAAAGAATCCTTCTTAATTATTTTTACTTAACAAACTTGAGTAACCTCTTGTAAGAAAAGTTCCATGCACGAAGTTTTTAATTCTAAATGGAACCACCTTTAGATTATATGTTTCCACATCATTCTGTCTTTTGAAAACCAAATGCCTACATCTGTGTGCATGGAGAAGAAGTCAGATATTGAGTTGTTAGCTTCCAAGGAGCAGCAGCTGCAGGATAGATGTGCATTGCTCATTGCTGATAGTATCAAAATAGGAACTACAAGGAAAAATCTAGTCATTTTACCCTAGTTCAATATTCCTTGCTGAAATATCAATGATGAGCAAATGAATGATAAAAAAGTAACACTATGTATTGCTACTGTATCATTTGTAACAAAGCAACTAGATGTTAACTAATTTAATTTTATTTAAAGGCTACCAACACTTCTTCAGACCTTAAGTTCTCAATACCACTTTGATAAAAACTACCACTGTGGAAAAATTTCTCAGTGTATTAAAAATCAACTTAGATGTACCCATTTGAAATTATTCTGGACTCCTTTTCATAATAATGTAAGTAATGATATTACCTGTTTGGTTTCATATGTTGTTGTGGATTTTTGTTGTTGTTGTTGTTGTTGTTGTTGTTGTTGTTTTCTTTATTCTTTTCCCTTTTTTAATTTTCTTTTTCTCTTAAATGATAATTTGCAGTATGATGCACATGGAACAAAAGTTGAATTTCCAAAATAGTTGATGATTTCAAAGAGATAGCTCCATCTAGCGTCACAGTCAGACACCATTTTAAATTTGTATATTTTCTTGCACAAAGTAAAACTAAGCAATACTCACAGCTAAAATAATGAAGACTCAAAGTATTCTCCCTTGCTGGAATAATTTAAAAAAAAAATGAACAAACAGGTGAATTTAATATCTGGAATATTATACAAAAGCAAATATATAAAATGTATTTTTTGGTATACATTCTTCCTGGAAGACCTGAATTTGCATCATAGTATACTTGGTCTGCAATTAATTGTAGGATTCTCTGACTCCAGGTGCTCTTTCAACGAAGTGTTGCATGGAATAATCTGCTGGAGCAGAGTCATTTGATACTGTGTCAAAATTTTTTACCAGTATAATTAATCATATTTGCATAGGTGTAAAAGCAGGTATATGAAAAACAAAATATCCAAAGAGGAAGAAACAGAAAAGCTGCAGTACATATACATTCTCAACTATTAGACCTGACGCCTGCAGTGGAGTACACAAGGAGACTGCAACAAAACCTGTATTATTTAACACTCATTAATTGTTTGGGTGAAGAGATAAACAGCACTTTAATTAGGCTTGCAGATAATGTTAAACTATAATAAAAAGAACATGGAGCGGAACTGGGAACAAGAATCAAATGCAAAGGGAACAGGGAAATAATGGCAATATTAAAACATAAAAAATTCTACTAAGGGTAACTAAATGAGATCCAAAATATCAAGTAAATAATTTAAATGTGGGAATATAATCTTAAAATAACTACAAAACTAGATTACTGGCAGGCTTAGTGATAGCACTAACAGCAGATGCATTACAGACAGGTTTGCAAACAAGAACAGAGAAATCCTGTGCTGGGTCTCAACCATGCACAAAGTACCAAATCATGTATCAGAAATGGACTTATGTCCTTCCACAAAACTCTGATGAGCTTGGACATCACAGTCAGTTTAAAGTATGTAAGCTTTGACCCTCCACAGTAAGGGCAACAGATTTTCTATGATGTCCAAAGTTCATCGAATGAAATATGCGAATGATAACATCTTGAAAACTAACACATTTGTCTCCAACTGTTGTCTTGGATTTCAGTCAGTGAGATGGAAACCTCTTTCAACAGCTTTGGAATAGTGTGACAGAATAGAAATTTCAATTTTATTTGAACTCAGACTTTTTTTTGTAAATAATTTGTTCCACTAATGGTTTCTGTTACGTTTGTTAAAGTGTTTGTAGGCAAGGCATCATATAGCATAAATTACAAGTTGTCATGAAACTTTGTCAAAAAATTTTCATGTAAAATTTACCAGTGGTATTTTATGCTAGAAAGGAGAAATATCCAGAAAAACATTCAAGAATAGAAAAACACTACAGAGTTCATCAGTGTCAATATTTAGCTTCTTAGTTGAATAAAGCTGCTGATAGCTGAATGAACTATGCAATCACGGGTGGTCACATCAGCCTCATGGTTGCCTTCAAAGGGCTGAATGTAATTTTAGGACTGTATAAATGTAACTACTCCTACATTTACGTAGTCCTAAAACGAGTTTGACAGCCCTGCCCTATGTGAACAAATTCTTGTCAAAATTTTTTGTTCTTGTAACCCTTATCTATATGCCAGTAAGACAACCAAGTATATAAATATAGTTGTTTGCCTAATTAAAACATAAGACACAGAATCATAGAATCACAGAATCATTTGTGTTGGAAAAGACCCTTAAGATCACTGAGTTCAACCATAAACCTGATGCTCCCAAGTCCACTACTGAACCATGTCCCTCACTGCCACACCTACACGTCTTTTAAACACCTCCAGGGATGATGATACAACCACTTCCCTGGGCAACCTGTTCCAACGCCTGACAATTCTTTCAGTGAAGAAATTTTTCATTATATCCAATCTAAAGCTCCACTGGCACAATTCGAGGCCATTTCCTCTCCCCTCTTACTTGGGAAAAGAGAGTAACACCCACCTCACTACAACCTCCTTTCAGGTAGTTATAGTGAGAAGGTGATGTGTATATATAAATTTATTAAAATGTGCACGTATGAGATACTCACATATAGGATAAATACTATATTTTTTCATGTTTCAGCAATGATCTTTCCACAAAAAATCGGTTCCTTGTTGTTCCTACTCTTTAGTATTTTTTCAACTTTACTGTGTGAAAGTCTTTAAAAATCAGAAAAATATATGCTATGTTATTTAGCATGGATGTAATTTTATCATTTATACATTAAAAAGAGAATGGAAAATCTGGGAACAAAAATAATATAATGAAGATGCTGTTGTGATCCAGCAGCACAGATTTAGTAGTAGGAGTAGTTATATTTATACAGTCCTAAAATTACATTCGGCCATTTGAAGGCAATCACAAGGCTGATGTGGCCCCCAGGTCAAAATGAATTTGACACCTCTGACTTAGGGGAAGAAAACATTCGTTTAAAAACTTGCAGCTAAAGAAGTCTAAAGGATCTTAGTCCTTCTTTGTCATTTTTCAACTTTTTATTAAAAATACAAGAAGATTTTTGCTCATAGTTATGTGGGAAAAATGAACTGAAAATAAAGAAAATATTGACATAGCAGTGTAGTCAATGTGTGTTGTGTGAATGCAACTGCATGCTAATGTATTTAGGAAAGGAATCTTTCCTTTGCATCACAGTCCTTAGGGATGGTTCTGAAAACATCTGTTGTTTCTTTCTCTTCTGGGAAAATTTACAGTAACATTTAATATGGTCATGTAGCCTCTGAAACAAAATCTAATTCTCCTTGTTTAGGTCATGAGCTGGTCAAAAAGTTTTCTGTAGAATGTTCAGAAGAATAGATCTCTACCTGTCTACCTGGAAACTATTTCTCTATGCTACTTCCACAAGAAAATGGTTTTTAATGGACTATAAAATAGTTTTGTAAACAACTCTGATTTAGCTCATTACATGAGAGTGAGAGAAACTAGTTTTATGTTTTTAAAATTACTTTAGTGTCATAAGAAGAAAAAGTGTAACTAAGTAATTCCATAGAGTTATGTAATTTTATGTATTTTTATAGTCAATTTCTCACTTTAAAACTGAATCAATTAAAATTTACAAAACTTCTATATAGAAATTCCGCACTGATGAAGCAAACTACTTCTAAATTACACTAAGATGATAAATGTTTGAAAAACTTCTTTTAAAAATAAGTTTACAAACTATGCCTTGAGAACTGGATAAGGTATTAGAAGTATCTAGTTAAAGTGCTTGTGCTTTTCACAGAATTACGAAAGTTATTTCTTATCTTTTTTTTTCCTCCATCCAGTTAGGTGCCTGAACAATACTGTATTTATAATGATTTTTCAGAAAAAAAGTTGCCAAAATAATTGTACTTTATGAAAAAGAAAATCTTACATGTATTGGCAAGGTCTAAGACAAAATGCTAGGAAGTAAAGAAAGAAGAGGCAAAAAAAACCCAAAAAACAAACAAACAAAAACACACCAAAACAAAAGCAAACAAACAAACAAAAAAACAAAAAAAAAAAAAAAACAAAACAAAAAAACAAAAAAAGAAACCAAACCAAACCAAACCAAAAACCTAAATAAGTCACTTCAGACCAGACAGGATCAGTTGTGTTATATTAAGAAGCAAAGTAGAAGATTTGTTCTCTAAATTTATCAGTTAAAGCTACAACTTTGCTTAATATTTAACCAAGGGCATAACTTCAGATATATTAAAGTGAAAGGAAATAACCACAACATTAGTGCATCATAGGTAAATGAGGATGCAAAATCAAGTTGTCAGTGCAGAGCATAAATAGAAATATAATGGATAAGTGATAAATATACATAGTATACAACTGAAAGAGGAAAAGTGAAATTTGGATTACAAGTCTTATTGAATAAGTGATCTATAGTAGAAGAAGTATTCAGATCTCAAATAAAAATATTCTGTGACAGACTTCCAACATCTCAAACTATAGATGATACATTAAATACTGACACTGTAAGTTTTCATAAAACTATGTCAAAGAAGAAAGATGTCTATCTGGAGTCCAAGTCAGGTCAAGGCCATTATTCATTGATATGAAATGACCACATAGTCATTGCCCAAAACTTCAAAGGCACAGAAACATGAAAGATATTTTGAGATCGCCATTCTTTTGAGTCTCAGAGAGCCTGTGCTTTGAGCATGGAAGCTGTGCTGGTTTTAGTTTTTCCCCTCTGATTTTCATAAACAAGACAGTCAGTGTGAGAAAAATACGTTGGTGTACAGTATGTATTCTGTATACAGAAACCACAACCATATTTTAATTTCTCATTTTATGTATGTGATATGTAGGGAAAATCTCCTCTTGCTTACGTATTCTTTCATTCATGGCTGAACACTTTCAGACAACATCACTGGGAAAAGATATTACCGTCTATTTCTGTGTTTGTGTAATGTTTACTAATATGGACTTTTGTTTTTTTTTTTTTTTTTTAATAATTTGAAAACTGGCTCTAGAGATGTGTAAAAAGATTTTTCAGTTAACTGATTTCTTCTTTTCATCAGCTGACCCCAATTTTTCTGCTTGACATAAAAATTTCATTTAACCTGCAACAGGATATAAAAGAAAAAGAGGGAAATGTGGAAGAAAGAGGAAGAAAGAAAGAAGACAAAACTGTTGAAGACACAACTTCTGCTCGATGAAATTTTGGACTGTATCTTTTATCACATAATGACAATGACATTTTAGCTACACACTGACTATAGAAATAGAACAATCCTGAATTGTCCCAAGAGTGGTTGCACTTTATTTGAAATCAATAATTGTGGAAAAAAGTGGAAGGGATATTCACGTCTGGTGGTTTTAAAGGAAATTGTCCATTTAGCAAGTTTAATGAAACACAGTAACTTACAGTAGAAGCCAAAACACTTTTTACTGCTGTGGCTAGGGAGTTTTCTCAAGGAAAGATGCAGATTTACTCCATAAGCTGAAAAGTGAACCGAATCTTGTTTCTAGGATACCGTGTGGATATTTTAACTATTAAGACTTTCAGAAAAATGAAAAACTGCTGTGTTCTTGTACTCTTTCTTCAGCCAAAACAGTTGAGTGAAGCATAGTCAAATTGAAGGATTTTCTGAGAGAAGGGCTTTTGAATGACAGAAAGAATATCTTTCATAAAATGGATAGCCCCATAAAATTTGTACCTCAAGCTAATGCTTATCTCTTCCTTGCTCATTTTTGGGTTTGATAGTTAGAGAGTTTCTACAGTAAACAAAGAGAGCATTTTTCCTAACTCTTCATCACAAGCTTCTAAATCAGGGAAGTCTAGAAGGTATTATAAAGCTTCAGAGGGATTAAACAGATAAATTGATTTCTGGCTATGATAACTGGTGGAAAATTTGAATTTGATTGGCTTTATGGCAATAATAGTACATATTCATGCATTGAAGCTCTACAGAGTTGAGTAACCAACATGATTTCTGGGCCTGATCTGAAGCCACCAGAAATATCTCCACACCATGCCATGGGAGCTGTTGTAGTGTTCCTGACCATGAAGGAGTGAGCAATCCACAGCACAGCTAATGTGAGCTGTGACATGATGTGCTGTGCTGTGCCATGCTGCACATGCAGCGTGGTCTTCAGATCCATGTTGTGCTGCACAGGTCCCTTGGACACAGGTTAAACTCAGCCAGCTCCTTGTGACAGAAGAGACTGCAAACAGCTCCTGCTCCATGCTGGCAATTACACCTCCCTACACCATCTTTTTTCTGAAAGTGAGAAGGTTGTTTCTGGTTTAGGCTGTAAAAATGGTGTTTCCTTGGAAGAAGCTTGAAAGACAGCAAGTGGAGAATATATGCCGTGGATGTGGTCTTCGCTTTATTTGGAGTGGGCTCTCGCATCAATGTCTTTCCCTGATGGAAATGTTTTCTTTGATTTGGATATTGATCTACAAACATGAAGGAAGTACACAGCTCTTCAGAACTGTAGTACCATAGCAACATTGGAATTCTGACACAGCAAAACTTTACTATACTTAGGAGAAAACCTTTCAAGAAAAAACATCAGTTTGGATTTTCACCTTTCTAAAACAAATAAATGATGCAAATAACATTTAAAATATTTAAATTATACAGTATGTTGTTAATTCTTAACAAACACTACATTGGTAAAACATTGTAATCTATAGCGATATGTTGCCTGCCATTTTATTGAACAAATATGTAGCCAAATATATGAAAATGTTAAAGAAAGAGCAAACAACAGAAAAATGTGGTAGAGAAGAAAGATAATGGGTACTGTCAAGGCTATGATGTGTCTATTATTCATACATTACACAAAAAGATGATCTTTTCATTAAGACTTTTTAGAGAAATTTGGTAAAAGAAGTATTTCTATACGTACATGGCCACAAAGAATATTTATTAGTGTTCTTTATTTTCTCTCCTGCTAGTAGTCCTTTAGAATTTTACTTGACTTCATACTAAATTGGTAATATGGAAAAAGCTGCTTTTGACTTCCATGAGTTTTGGAACAACCTCTGCATGTTTCTCTCAAGTGCATACAAAAATGGATAAAAGGTCAAATGTGCAAACTACTTGAGAAAAGGAAACTCCTTAAGTAAAGGAAGTGTTATTAGTAATTGGGAAGAATAAGAACATACACAGTTCTGCTGACAGTTTAAAGTTTCTTTTTAAGTGGCATTGCCAAGATTATAGCTTTGGAATTATATTCCTGTTTGACAAAGACGTTAATGAGTTTACTTAGTGGTTTTATGATTTGATTGATGACAAAGACAACAGCTTATTCAAAGCCTGGGCCATTTTTATAGTAAGGTATAGTTTAGATTACTAACTTTTCATCCCACTGGGACCACCCTGCTTTGAAAGGGCAATTCACTGTAAGACTGCTTTATCGTTGAAACCTTATCTCCCATCATATTGTCTGTTTTATAAGGCAGTCTTGTGGATATCACACAACATTTTTTAAAGTAGCTGGTTTCTTCTCTCTTTTTTTTTTTTTTTTTTTTTTTACCACCTTCTTTCTTCAATCTTTATCTCCCTGTAATTGTGGTAAAGCTGTCTCCACTGAACACTCCTTGAAGCAGTATTTCCCACCATATATTGGTGTCAGAAGAAAACAATAGCTTCCTGCCTCTGTAATTACCCCTTGATAAATGCTATTTTGATACAATACACAGAAACACAGATAAATAAGAACTAAACAAGTAGTCAGCTTAACACACATTATTATTATTTTTCAGTCAGTGATGCGGTATAGTTGCTCTCTGTTTTTCCCTTTACATGAGATGTACCAAGGTGATGCTTATATGAATGAAGCAAGGTTTTAGAAAGATTTTTTTATTCCAAACAAAATTGTAGCTACAGATTTAACATTCAATATTTGTGAGACAGGTTTCACTCTGCATCTTCTGATGCACCAGCAAAGAGTATGTAGATGAGGATCACAGACATCAAGGCTACTTCAAGCTTATGGCCCATTAAGCTCAACATCATCTGCAGCACATGATGAAAAGTATAAGAGTATAAGATCCTTCCTCCTCAAACTGCCACTTTGTAGTTATTACTGAAGTTCTTCAATCTAACGTCCAGCTTTAGGACATCAAGTTTAGAAAATACCCTGGGTGATCCTATGAATTGTGGCTGTATCTCATCACTATTCTGAGGCTGATGTCTCTGCTTTTCATCAAGCAGAATCTGGAAGGCAGCTCAAATGGAAAGAAATAGATTTCTTTTACTCCAGTTAGCAGAATCAGGAACATAACTCAAATGGAAAAAAGTAGATTTTTTTATTTCCTTCTTTTAATGGCGATCATGACTCACTTCAGTGCAGCATGAATAGTTGAAAGGGATAAGAAGATACTTATCTAGAGACTGTATGTATTTTGGGTTTTATAAGATTTGTTTTGGAATATGTTGTGACCTGAAGTTCCCTTGCAGGTATACTGAAGCTTGGTTTAGATATTTCCAGAAATACACATCAACTTCAAGAAGACTCAGGCCTCACATATTTCAGCTAGAAACAGAGAGTTCTCAGATACTTTGCTGCCAATTGCAAAAACGTTCCATTTGTTTTCAAAGAATCAGAATTTTTCATGAGGCCATTTTAAAATTATTTTTCCTGTGTACAAATTATCTGCAATAGACTCTAAATTTTACTAATTAAATTATTGTTCACACCTTCGCAAACTTCTTCTGAGTATTGCTTCAGATTTTTTGTGTTTTTCTTTTTCTGTGTTCCCTATTCAACAACTATTTAAAAAATTGAATGAAGGAAAGGGAGAAATAAGAGCACTCAAAAACTGGAAAAGGGTTCAGGCAACATAAAACACTTTCCTATTATTTAGTTCAGTTTCTCTGTGATTTTGATTTTTTCTGTAAAATTCAAAAACATCCCTAACAAGTCGCTCTAACCTACGCAGATTACCATGTTGAATATATGTATGGAAGGAATGCAACAGGAAGTCTATTATTTTTTGTAGGTACTATATATGTGCCAAGATAAATCATCTTACATTTCGAACTGAGAGCTGTGTGGGAATGGACATGTCAGTGATGATGACATTTCACATTTTCAATCCGAATTTCACAGTTCTATTAATGAGGACTCCAGTAGAATTTCAAGCTGAACAGAACTATGAATTAGAGGCCAAATGCTTCTTTATTTGATTATTTTTTTTCTTCATTTCTTTAAATTAAAGTCCATTCTTTTTAACTGAGTTCCTCAACTAAGCCTTGCAGACTTTCAAATATTATTGGAGTGCTTTGAAATATAGAGCAAAAATCTTCTAAGTAAATCTACTCATATGAAAGATCTCTGTTCTGTGCCCCTTGAAACATTCTTTGATTACTGAGAGTTGGTGGCATGAAAGAGATACTAGTCTCTTTTCTTTTGTTGTTGGAAGCAAAAGCCTGTAATATCAACAACAAGCCTTTTGTTTCTCACTAAGCCTATTTCTATTCTCATGTGACGGGTAAAGAAATTACTACCTTACACATTTTTAATTTTCATATGAAAACTTTTATGAAGGTAAATGTTATGTTGTTTATCTATGATAAAAATATGCACAATGCACTGGTATTAATAACTACACCAGCCACCAGGAATACAAGTTGATTATTCATAACCAGAAGACTTAATGACATATAGTTACCTGCATTGTTACAACATTTCAGAAATATGAAATAAAGTAGATTTTCTTTCTAAATGGTGCCTCTTATTTTTAGATACATTTTCTGAGTTTTTCATGAGCTGTAACAAATAAGCATTGGCGATCTTTGTGACTAAGGAGTTTCTTTCATATAAATGATTTTTATCAGTTTAAGGTCTTTGGTTTACTTAGAAAAGCTCACTTCTCTAACTGCAGTAAAGTGGTAATCCTACAACAATCCTACAGCTCAAACATTTTGCTCTGTATGTGAATTTATGCAGGGTGTGAGAAAGTTCTTATCTCTTCACACAAATTCAGAACAAAAACAGATGATGTAAGTTCACTTTGAATATAGCCCAGATGTGAAAGAGAACAGAAACAGGTTCTGATTTCTCAAATGTGTATTCCTCAGGTAACTGCTGTGGATGGGCAATTTCTGTAGATAAAGAGCCAAAACTGAACTTAGTCCAGATCTGGCCAAAGGTGCAATTTTAAAACTATGGTTTGTGTTTATTTTGAGTTTGGTTGCTGAAAAAAAATTATCCAAACAAGGGCCAAAATATAAGGAGAAATGGGTCCCAGTGTAAAGACTGAGATTAACCAGTCACTTTTAAATTTACTTGGGAATTGGGGATTTTACTTTAAACATTCCAGTGTAGATAGCTAGAAGTTTAAGATGAACTAGGTGTTTAAAATCCATTATCATGAACAGAGACCTGCTCAATCTAGTCAGCAGTGTCAAGGGTGGTGTCAAATAGGTGTCTGACTTTGGTCAACTTCATAGTTAAAATAATGTTACAGAGAAATAAAATATTGTATATGTGAAACGCAAAAAGTAACTCTTCTCAGTTACATATCCAACATATCAATTTCTCAATGGGAACTAAACCATATGTGCAGAAAAATTTAGCTTTGGACTCTGTGACTGAGAAAATTTTCATCAGCTTCCATAGTATTACAAGGAATTATATTATAGGGAAACAATGTTCATTCATTTTGGAATCCTCACATTGATTCACCCAGATAATGAACCATTGTGTGCTCCAAGTTCTGGTTAAAACAGTAATAAAAATTCAGGATGGATGATTCTTTTTTTAGAAAATTCGTATCACACTTTGAAGAAAAACAGATTATTTTTCCTGTAGAATTGAGTCCAAGGATTAATGCTAAAAAATAAAACACAAGCCAGTATTCAGGCTACGAGTAAACAGGGACAAATTACTTCCTTACATATGTTAATTCAGGTGATAGTCTAAATACGCACAAATTCTTCTCACCAATAAAAAAAGGAGGTAAAAGTGATAATTTCTCTGCTGGTCAGTAAGGGCTTCGTGTACTCTAATTATACAACAAATGTTAGTCACTCACAGGAGGTTACTTCCACCAAAATACTAGGAGGTGTTTTGTTTGTTTTTGGTTTCTTTTTTTTTTTTTTTCTGTATTCTACGTGTTTTGTGGACTTACTATGATTTACTTAGGGTTTTGAAATCATCAGACTACTTTCATACTACTTTTCATACAGTCTTTGAGGCAATTTCTCTCAATTTGTTCTTTCTTTAACAGGAAAAGTGCTCAGACATCAATTTTGTATGTATTCTCAATGTATTCCATAAAAATCCTGTGTTTTGTGCATATTAAGACAACCAGTATTGCATACCAGCAGAATATAAAGCAAAGCTTTTATTTGCTACTGCAAAAAGAAAAGAAAAGCATCTCAATTTTTTTTTTTTTTTTTTTAATTGTTACAGAGGGTGTATCTTATTGAATTCAGACGTGGTCTAAGTCTGGGACATTAAGATTAATTATCTTCTGTAGGAACTGCAAATTTTCAGGGGCCACATTTCAGTGCTTGCGGTGTTGTCATCTGTTTAGATATCAACTGTTTATTTAAACTCATCGTACATTCTAATATTATTCATCCGTAGTACGTATTCCTTAAAAAAATATAACTGATCCTAAAGTAGCCAGAAACTATTTTTGAAAGGCCAGCTGTCCTCTGTTGTGTCAGAACATTAGAACAATAATATATTTTGTTTTGTGACAGTTTCCAGTTCTTTCAATTCATTCTATAGCAGGGATCGCTCTAAGATTAATTTGCTTATTTTAAAATTTCCAGGCAAGAACTCTGTGAAATGGTTCTGCACTAGGACAAAGGCCAGATATTACTCATAAAACATCTTGCCTCTGTTCTTCAAGGCACCAAATGCAACAAACCTCACCTGGAAGAGGAAGTACAGAGGAAAGTCAAAAACTAAAAGAACGGGAAAGACCTTGAATTAACAAAAAAAATGCTTTTATAACTATGGCTGTTGAAGGTCTGTTACTATTTCCCCAGCCTTACTTATCCATCCATGCTTTGCAGTGGCATAGACCTCATTTTTGTATGGTGCAGCTCTCCTGAGCATGTAGGTTTGTGAGAGGGTGTTTAACATTGCCATGGCTTCTGCTCTCCTCAGGTCACAGTGATGCCTTCACTATTGCTCCTGGGTTCACATATGGAGCAGAAATCCCCAGATTCCCTTTGTATCCTTCATCAGTGGGAACAAAACACAAAGTTTTTTGTGACTGTACAGTAGGATAAATATATAATTACACTCTTGTAATGAAGTCATGTGTTATGGTTACTTCTGATGTATTGTCCAGTAATATCCAAGACAGTGTTTTGTTATCCTCTCATGCTAACAAAATAAATAGAAACTTTCCAAATCATTCTACAGTATTTCCCTGCTGGGGTCTTGAGAGCACCCATAAGCTCAGCTACTTGGAATTACCTCAGCACCCCATATACTCTTTGATCCAGGAGGCCCATCAATGCTCACGGCTGAGTTTGCCTGAGTTGCATCACAGGTGTTACTGGTTCCAGTTCTGTCATCTGCTGATCCCAAATTTCTGTTTGGCTTTCCTGAACTGGCCTTAGACCTTTCTCTGAGGTTACCCTGACTTTGATGACACTGGCCTGTTGATGCGACCTGCTGCCTCTACTGCCTTGTTCTGCTCCCCTATGCCCTTGGTCATGGGGATTATCACCCAGCTGTGCCGAGGGCACCGTTGGCTCCTGTGGGAATATATCAGAAGGTTAGCAAGGAGAAGAATTGTAAATATGCTCAAGCAACTGCAGATGGGGTATAGAAAGACATACATATCATGCTGATTGTTTTTTGGCTTTGTGTGCTTGACAAGTAGAACCTCTGTGTTTACATAACATAGGCCTGTGAGAAACTCAAAGGCACTTTATCAAATGTGCTCAAGATTCCTGCTTTGCTGTGAGAAACATCAAAGCACAGTGGAAAATGGCGCCTGCTTGAATCTTTGAAATACAAATGAAGCCATCAAGCTCATTGATCTTCAAGCAAGGACTGACCTCTGCAGTCCCCATGTTTCTGCTTGTGTACCTCTGCCCCAGTGCCTAGGTGCTTTTTCAGAGATCCCCCAGTTAGTGAGGTAACAAAGAGTAATTTACTTTTTGCATTTCATCCATGGTTTGTGGTTGTTCCTGTGACCTGCCTGTGTCAGCTCAAACAGCTCCCAGCTCTCCTTTCCCGTGGATTAGCCTCACTCTTGCAACTCCTGACAGTCTCTAAGTAAATGTGTCCATGTATTGATGATATCTACTTGTACATGTTTATAAACAGGAAAATAACCTTGAAATATACAGAAAAATATACCTGTTTTATGTGCAGAAACAGAGAAAGGACTAAGTGACTTGGGAATCTCTCTCCTTGCTTCATTTACTGAAGGTAAGCTTCAGTGTCTTCACACTTCCATACCAATGATACATTTTGAAATTTTCAGTTTAAGAACACAAGTAGTCCTAGGTACGATGGCAGGGGTTTGTGTCTGAATTTTTAACAAGAGATGGTACAGAGACAGCCTTCAGACATGTTCAGATGTGGTAGACTGTTGTAAATTTGTAAGGTGACAATAACGCTTTTACTATTGCTCTTGCCTGGATTCATACCACTGTCTTAGAGATTTTGCTTTTTTTTTTTTTTTTTAAGAAAAAAGAGAGTGTATACCACCACTATGTCCCAGAGCCAACCATTTTGCCACTTGAGGTTTCCTTTGGTTTTACTAATATAACTTATTTGACAGGTTTTCATGTGTCACCCAGCTTTCTGCCAAATGTGGTGTTTGGTGTATCCTGCTTGTGGCTCACTTCATTTTTAGCACAGTTTAAGTAATTTGCAAGGACCAGTGCTGGAAAAGGAAACAGCTGAAGCATTGTGCAGTCAGCCAGGAAGAGTGGATAGCAGAGTCACTTATCTACTCAGTTTTGTGATATACAGTGGAGAAGTGAAGTACGAATTAAATTCTGGCTGCAGAAACACCAACAAAAAGTTCATTTATGATATTAAATAGGCATAATTAATAAATTCTCATGGAACACCCCATCTGACATAGCACCAGGTAAATTAAGTGATGGGAGAAGTAGAAGAAAGGTCTCTATTTAAAATCGGGTTACCATTTTAAGACTGGTAGAAGACTGGAAACCTAACATCTTTTCCTTCAGATTTTGTATCCAAACCACATGGTTCCACCTTTCCCTCTTTGTTTTGTTGGTTTGGGGTTTGATTTGTTTTTTGTGTTTTGTTTTTTTTTTAGTGGGGTGGGGATGTGGATGGAGGTTTCTGATGTGGAGGCTTCTGTTCCTCTTTGGCTTTTAGCTGTAATCTTGTTGGAGACTTAAATCCTTACCTATACACAGAGCTCCATAGCTGACCCACACAGAAACAAGAGTTAATTCAATTCAACTAGATGGTATCCCTGTATTAACTTTCAGCTACCTTTATTGATCTTTTCCTCCTTGTTTATCCCTGTGGTTTCCCGCTGCCTCAATGCCCTTCCACAATGCTGCTTCTGTTTGAGCTCACAGGAAAGTAAGACCTGCTGGATGCATTGATGTCAAGAAAATGGTTTCCTTAGCAACAAAACCAAGGTGATAGCTCCCAGATATTTTTTTGCTAATCAGTGTAACTTCTATTGCCATCTATAGACAAAGAAAAGGTAAAGAAATGGATCCATAAGCTACCCTGTTATCACATTCTCTCACAAATCCTGAAAATCTATATATCAATGTTACTAGTACAAATTTACATATTTTAAAAGTATTTTAAATATGACTGAAAAAATAAATAATAAATACTAATAAAAAATAAATATGACTGAAAAAGTTAATTTTCACCACTTTGTCACTGAAAAACTAACAAAGCAATAACTCATAATAAGTATACATACACACCACTCCACATTCTGTTCAGATTGCATGAGAAAGAAGGGGCTGAAAGATAAGGACTGTAGTGTGCTCTATGACTAGGACCTAATGCAATTTCTATTATCAATCTGTTTTATAATATTTCAGCACTAATTATGATTAATGCTGTTTGTGTAAGGACAAGAAAAAAAAAAAAAGAGACAAGTTATTTGTCTGTTTGACAGGTTTTGGAAGCGGCTGTTTTCTTAGAACTTGTGGGGGAGGTATTCTCATCCCATTCTTTTCACAAAAAATGACCCCTTATGACAATTACAAGTTTTGAATATGTTATGAAAAGGAGGAAAGTTAAAGCTAATAAAAAATATTTTCTCAGAGAAACCATGAGAGTTATGCATAAAACTAATTATAATTTTTCTTCCTGAAATGCTTACTTACCATATGTGCTTTATAATGGGAAAATGATCCCTAAAAATGACATCTTATAAATTCACTTACACAAGATGCCATTAGATTGTAGCTGCTTACTCTGGTGCCAAAGCTGAATTTGAGAGTTGTTGAAGAACAATGCTCATTTTCTTGTTCACTCAAGCTCTGTCAATATAAAATGCCCTCATCTCATTGTTGGGGTGTACCGCAGGGAAAGCAGCCTGTTTTCAAGGCATCGGGTGGAACATGCTTTCTCATACATTTTGCTGATCTCATATGAGATGATAAATGCAAAAATGACTTCTACATTTCTATGATGGATGCACTCGACCCCGCTTAACCAAACCAGCAGCAGTTCAGTACAGGCTCCGAAACACATAAAGGTCTGAGCTGTAGCTGGGCCAAGAACTGCTTTTAGGAAACCCACAAAGGAGCAGAATGACACAGTGAACACTGACAAGCTGTGGGTGCAAGGAGGTTCATGCAGACCTTTCCCACTGTCTGCAATTTGACTATGAGCCAACCACTTTATTCTATAAATATGACAGCCTGGGTGAGCCCACTTTGAGCTCTCTCAGCTAGGCAAGCGTGGCTGTAGGGCAATGATCTTTTACTAATCACAGATCACTGGATAAGCCTAACTTAAGTTTTATATTTATCATTTAGCTTAAATAAGTACATTTTAAACAGAATGAATCACTTAGAATTATAAGGTTGTGTGACTTCCTGTTACTTAGTAGGTAAGTTTGTTGAAATCTTAAACTGTATGTTATACAGCTCCACTCATGTTTACCAAATTTGTGTCTACTTGATCAAAACAAGCCAGACAGAAATCATCAACAACACTTGCAAGATAAGGCCTATTTTGTACCTTGATGAGCAAAACAGGATCCACTTGGGCAAAATAACACCTTCAAGGCCAGCACAAAGCAGCAATGAACTATCAACAACAACTGCATTCCTGAGAGCTTGTTTTGAGTTCCAGACTTCAGAGCAACCTGACACCAGATCTGTAGAAGGGAGGCAATCAGGTTGAAATGAAGCATGATGAAACTCTGAAATCCTAGCCAAGCAATATAAAGAATCCTGTGTGCACATATAATACTTTGGCCTTAAATACATTTAATCCCTTACCTATTTTTCCTTGCCCTTTATTTTCTCTTAGACATAAACCAATGGCCAAATCTAGAACTGTTTGGATACAGCCACAAATAGACTCCTCTCTGAGAAGGAGTTTAGAAAGAAAGTGGGACCATTCTGAACATCTCCTGTCCCTGTTAATCATTCTAAAACATCTTGCAACCCATTCTGCTTAGAATATTTCCTCCATGCAGTAAGTAATAGAGTGAACCTTGCCATCAGACTCTGTTAAGTCACAGTTTTCTTTCAGTGATCTAAACATTGCTCTGCAGCAAGCAGGACCCCAAATCACTCATCCACAACAGTACCCTATAAAGAATTTAATCCTCTGATAAAAATGCTGGTCTGATATGGATATTATACTGTGTTCTATGTGTTTCATGTGCAGTGATGTTGAGTGTAGAGCTGACGTGTGGATTTGAAGGAAAAGTTATCAAAACACCTTTGAGAAGGGAAAAACTAGCATTCAAATCTATTGATATTCACACTTCTCATAAAAATGATATCTGGAAACTGAACACTTAAAAAAATGAATGTGTCAATCTTATTGTGGTCTAGTTTTTCTGCCTATTTAAAATTCTGCACAAACTTAAATAAACTCAACAATTTTGACACTGTTGAGTTGAAAATTGAATAGACTCAAATGTATTATTGGAAATACGATCCTTAGGTCCTGTTTACTGCACCTAGTTGAGATCCAAGATTTTGTTAAGAGTAGCAATGGATATATTTTAGTGAGAAACTAAGTCCTGTATTTTTAGAGACTATACAATGACAATACACATTAAAAAAATACTCTTTCAGTAGTGCTTGCAGGATTCTCTCTTTGCTACAGAGTTTTCTTTCTTCCTCAAATTGGATTATAATTCTGCTGCTCAGGTTCCACTCAACAAAATCTTTTTTAGATTTTTTTTTTCACCCTTTTCATAATCTAGCATGCAAATGAAGAACCTAGTATCAAGAAGACAGGTGAAGTGTGTAACAGAATGTTTATCAGTATTTGCCATTGCAAGTAGTTATGAAATCTGTGCACCTTCCTCACACTCTTAGAATAGGAATTAAGTAGAATGTCTTGGTATATTTCTGAGGATTTTAGCATTCTAGTTGAGATCAGTGTGATTATAAAGTGAATCCCCTGGGGGTTGCTTCCTGCTGTGCCATGGACTCACATCCTGAAGGGTTCTAAACGTGACCAGTGCTCCAGTTATGAATAAGCTTATAGTCTACTAGTCTAGGGCTAGACTAGAGCTAAACTAAAATAAATAACCCCAAAAGACACTACAGATCCACTCCTATTGTGCTGCGTCGCTTGCTAATGTATACATAATTTCAGTATAATGTCATATGAGAGGGAAAATGTTGAATTTGCAATGGTAAAATCCATATATCTCATAAAGGGGCAAAGTATAATATCACCTCCTTTTATTGATATCATCAGACTGTACAGGAGATGCTGGGGGGAAACTGAATCAAGCCACACAAAAATTTTCCAGGCACAATAAGGACTGTTCATTGCAGTCCTCAGTTTTGTATGCAAACTAATTTCAGTTATCAGTATTGAAATCTGATCTCAGACTCTAGGAAAACAGTTTTAAATATGTTAATTAATCTTCCTTTTCTCATCACTCTTACATTTATATCTGGATTCAATAGGACGATATTATGCCAGTATTGTGTTGTTTTACTAACACCCAGAAGGTGTAAAATATGACCAGAAGAGAGAGAAAAAAAAAAAATCATAAGTAAGCATTCTAGTAACAGGACAACGGGTATCAATGAGTCAGTGAATCAATGCCTAGCCACATTAAAAGAATGTTCTAGGGAATGAGTCTAGATCTGGAGAAAGTACATTAGAAGTGCAACAGCACTTTTTCTTAGTTCACTCTGTGTGATTTTGTGAGAGTCAGAGCTGTTAAATTGGTTCAAAGTATAGCCAAACCCTTCTTTTTTCGCCCAGAAGTTCACTTGGTCTCACAGAGCAGTTCTCTGACTCCCTTTACTTACGATTATATGGCCTGGTATTATGAAGCCGTTACTGTTACAAAACTTAGATATTACATTCACTGGCCCACTGTCAAGGACACAGAATAACTTATAACTAAAATAAGTTGCTCCAAATTATGTACAAACATTATTTTTACTGTTTTGTTTAATTGGTTAGTAACTGAGAAGACTGGTAATTTTTCTGTTGTACAAAAGATGGTTGGTTTGGGGCTTCCATTTTTGTAACTAAAACACAGCTGAAAAAAATATAGGTACATCCATCAAACAGCACAGCTGCTGCAAACCTGATACCTCAGGGAGTCTAACAATGTCTCCAGATGTTCAGAAATAACCGACAAATAGCCACACTTTTACAGGTAAAAAATAAGGCATTTACAGAAAAAAAACCCAGACATATAATAACCCTTTATAACCAAAATACAAATTATATTCCATGATGAAGAACATACACAAATTTTTTGTTTGTAGGTAGATCTGTCTAAATATAAGGTAGAAATGTGTTTATATTAACATTATAGGCTTTGAAAAATGCTATAATGTCTGTTCCCAGCAAAAAGCTGTATTGTTTGTTGCATCTCACCTGCATTAGAATAATTTCTTTTTCATAAAGTTATAGAAGTGTTCTGGAGTTTGCCAATAACAAGAAGAAAAATATTAAGAACTGGGCTTCTGTCACAATCCTATATTCCCTCCCGTCCTTGTATACCCAAATGGACTGAGAGTCTTTCAAGGTACAGTTAGGATCCTGAGAGGGGCAAAGTCTACTTTTGATACAAGAGTACCTCCAAAAATCAGGTAATCCTGGGACTAAGGTTTCAGTATGGATGTGATGATTCCTCAAGTTCATTTGCTTTAAATCAAAACCTCCTCTAAGAAAATCTACTGTGTTTTATCTTTTGCTCTAACAGAGGAACTTGCAAATTATCCTGGAAGTTTTCATCCACATCCTGTCATATGAATTAGAGAACTGTGCATTCTGTATCTATGATGATCTAGCTATAAGTTTGTCAGGTACTCACAGATTCACATCATGAAAACAAAACAAACAAACAAACCAAAACAAACAAACCAAACCAAAACAAAACAAAAAGTGTCTGAACCTATGACTACATTTTTCCATGGATTTGTTTGTTTGTTTAGAAGATTGTCTACTTTTGAAAATATTATGAGCTTTTCGAGAAATGGTACTGAGCATACCAGTAATTGTGGTTGGGCAGTCTCAAAGCTGATCGGCATTGTTTTGTTTCAGATAATTGGTTCCTTGTTGATCCTTCTTGAGAAAGTTCTTAAGGGAATATTGTTTTAAGAAGATACTGAAGCCGAGAGAAAGTGCTTAGCCTGTACAGCTTTTGAAAGAATAACAAAGGTGACATGGAAGAAGGCATATATACAGGAGTCAGAGAAAGATACAGAGGACTTATTAAGGCAAATGTCATAAAAGCAACACAGATAACACAACAGGAAAGGTACAGAGCTGGAATTAGATACCATTTTGCAAATAGCTTCCAGTACAGCAAAGCACAGTGCACAGGAAAATTTGAGCTTACGTTGCCATAGTGAGGGAGCAAAGTGATATAGCATATTAAACATATAGAGCATGGCTTTAATCTCTCTTGTTACACTCATATAAATAAATCACTATACTAGGTCAGGCATAGCACTGGTACCTTTTCTGACAGCTAAATCCACAATTTTTGCTCTCTTCAAAAGGTAAAAATATGTTAAACTTTTCAGAAGGATATTATTATTCTTTGAATAAGTACTTTTGATTTTGATAGTGCATGACTAAATGAATAATAACAGTCTGTCAAACCTTTGTGGCAATTTAATTAAGTGCTGATTGATCATTACATTTAATAACTTTAGGATATTGAGAGCTTTGTACTGGGAGAAAAAGGCTCATCTTCCATAAACAAGTTTTCATTTTCTGTAGAAAGGAGGGGCTTTACTTAGATTTGGTTTAAATTGTTTTGGACCATAGTCTGTGTGAATCTGTTTTCTGTGACTCGCTAGATGGTGCTGCGCTCCAACGCGCAGAAGCACAGGTCAGCACCAATGTGACAAAACCCCTGTCACCCGTGCAGACGTGGGCTGCTAGCTGGAGGTTGTCAGCATGTCCTATTCTTTTGAGGGGATCAAATTATCTAGGAGTCTGCATTTAGGTGCCTATTTTAAAAACAGTGGCCTGAATTTGGAGTTTGCATTTTACAGACAGTAACTCAGGGTTAAGAAATCAGACCAGTTTTTTCAAATATGAGGAGCCCTTCTGTTTTATTGGTGCAGCTCTGAGTTTTCACATAGCTGTAGCAGCTCTTTAAAGTTTTTGTCATCTGAGCTTACTGTGTGGCATGTGCATATAAAGTTAATTTTTTTGCTCTTGGTCTCATGATGGCAATGTTTGTGAATGAATTGGTGAGTAAAAATCTTGCTGAGAAACTGTGCAGCTACCCTCAGTGCCAGAGTCCAGGCAGCACATGCAATTGTTTTGTTTTGCAGGGAATTTATTTGTGGAATGTGTTGTCATTTTCAGAAATATAAGCTTCAGCTCAGCAAAACACTGACCCATGGACCTAAATGTCTTGCTAAATCGAAAACATTAGAGAGAAAGAGGAGTGAGTGAACATCAGAACAAGGTGTTCTGTTACCCCTCATTGAGTGTGCTTTTATCTCTTTCCAGTCATGTGGCAAACAGCTACTAAGAAATTTATAGCTAGACAAAATTTTCATTTTCTGACTGAAAACTCTTTGACCAGTCTGCTTTCAGCCTAACAGCATGGTACAAATATTTGGGATATGACCTTTCTTAGAGCCTTTTTTATCATGGTCAACTGTTTTCATTACATTTTATCTGAAAGCATTTTTTATACAGTTCACATGAAGCAAACTTGCTGGCAAGATATGTGGGTTGGCAGGGCTATGAACGCCACATCTACTCTATTCTGTTAAAAGGCCCCGAACACCTGATACTAATTTCCTTAGCTATCGACACCATCTAAATTTTGACAGCTGTTACACTGAAGAAAAAATTTCGGGGTTGCTTGACTCCAAAGCTATGCACCCATCTTTCTTCAGAGATTATTGATCAGAATATTCACTATCAGTGCAATATGGGTAGCCTTGAAGACCAGTGAAAGTTCATGGTGAGAAAGATAAAGGACATATATGCTTAGGACAAGGTGGAAACAACTGATGATACAGAGGAAACTTTTGAGGTAAAATCAGAAATGCTGCAAGTGGCTCTCAGCAAAGAATTTACTGGATAACATATGACTGTGGGTGACCACAAGGAACCGTAGTGTACAAGGAAGAGAAATGGAAGTGAAAGGCAGCAATGAAACTGCCAGTACACGTGCTCACTTTTGGCTGGTCATCCCTTTTTCATTGCTACATGAACAATAAGCAGAAAACTTCCTGTGACTGGGTCATATCACCCAGCTATGGTTGACCAAAGGTCACTACCCAAAGTCAGAAAGCTAGGGTTACAGCAGTTTAGCGACACTGAACTTCAGCTTCAGAAGTGACTCCCTTGGCCCCCTTCATTCTTTATTTGGCAGCCAGACATTTTAGCATCAGATGACCACAGGATGAGAAACCAGAAGTCAACTGTGGCCAGATTTCTCTTACCTAGGGCAGTGGGCCATGTCCTTACCTGAAGTTTACGATTTCTCATGATCTAACTGAGGAAGAAGGAATTGAACCTCCCTCCTGTTCAGAAATATATCTTTGTGAGAAGGAGTACGGCTGTTCCCTTTGTCCCAAGCAGAACACGCCATTCAGCTTACTTAAGGTCCTGTATGTTCCCCATAGAACCTTTTCAGAATGAAAGTATGATAGAGAGCCAAAAGGACTTATATGGACCTCCAAATGCTGTAAATGGGACTGGCATTACTTCAACCTGTCCTTGGAGAATGTCCCAAGGAGAGAGAATAACTAAACAGACCACTATATCAGGGATAATGGGACTTCCATGAAGAATGTTGCCTTTCTTGATCATTTCTAAAAGGATTGTTGGCTGAATCCTCTTGTAAACTCAGCCGAAATCATTAAGTTGCTGCTTCCCAGAATACTGTAATCCCATACAGACTTTTTGCCCACCAAGACCCACTGTCTACTCTCACAATAATGTACCCTTACAGTGACCTCTTCTTAGAATGTATTGCTGTGGTGAGATGAGTGTGAATGTATAAAGGTAAAGATACCAACACTACCGTCATACCTACTATCTCATGAATGCTAACATGAAAGAAGCAGACGAGTGATACCTGATACTCTGAGTAGAAAATCTGTAGCCTAAATGTGGAAATATCTCACAGGAAATTAAGGATAGTCACAGACACCATAGACTTGGTATTTTTCAGGAACAATAAAGACTTACTGTGTCAGAATGGGCACACTATTCTGAAGAATCCTAGGAAGCAATATAGCAAAGTTCTATATCCATCCCACTGTTTTTGTTTAGGAGTTTTGCTGATCCACATCTTACATTGTTGATGAATACCCATTTGTTATAAATTTTCAGTAGTTTATCTGGACCTTTTGAAGGGGATACAATTTTTTATTTAAAAAACATTTTTTGTGTGTTTACCATCTCAAAGTCAAGCTGGAAATTAGTGCCATACAGACATTTAGAATCCTAATACAGTGTATAACGTAGACATTGTGTTCATAGCCACCTTGTTTTCGAACCATGAGCAGAGAGCAGTTCATAACAGTACTCTACTATAGATTGTGTTGACTCCCAAACCAATTTTCAGGTGCCCTTTTCTGTCAGCAGAGTCAATTTCCAGTAGGGTCCAGATCTGATGAAAAACAAACTAGTTTTCAAAGTTAATATATTTTTGAAGGATTTTTTCCCCAGAAGCAATAGCACCAGGAAGCACATCTATAGACTACTATGGTGTCCTAACAAGATGAACACTTCCTCTTTCAAAGAAAAGAATTTCTGCACTCAGTATTTAATCTTCAAATAATATGTTTTTCAAGCATAATTTTACTGTCTAATCAACTCAGTCTTATAGACTTTGGTTGGCAAATATCATGAGGGAGGCAGTCACGGCCCCAGGCTTGGCAATATTCAAGAAGAGACTAGACAATGCCCTCAAACACATGGTGAGAACTGTGGGGTTGTCACATGCAGTGACAAGAGCTGGACTTGATGATCCTTGTGGGTCCCTTCCAACTCAGGACATTCTATGATTCTATGGTCATGTTCGTTGGAAAACTCAGAATATGTGGCCTCCTGTACTGTACTTTGCTATATTGTTTTCTGTTTGTTCTAACCACGGTATCAGGACTACCATCATTGTTCTCTGAAGATCAAGGGAGTATTCAGAAATTATCAACCAGCTTGAGTCAATGTCTTTTTTCGTAATCATCTTCCAGGTGAAGTTTGTTGCATTTGATGCCTTGAAGAATAGAGGCAAAAACCCTGTGAAATGATTCTGCACTAGGACAAAGGCCAGATATTACTCATAAAACGTCTTCACAGAAAACCCAGGAAACCATCTAATTGACTTCACCAGCAGAAAGTCTGATAATTCTGTAAATTCTGTCTAGTTCCTAGCATCAGACAAAATTACTCATTTATGCCCCCGGTTTCCATCAAAAAGAACACATTACTCCGATGCGTGATGCTGCCTTCTGGTGGTGGCATCATGGAAACTGCAGGAAATAATGTGCCTCATTAAAAGGTTTCAGATCTATTAGCAAAGCTTCCTGTCTTGTTTACGAATACATTTTACATATGTACGTTATACTGAGTTAAATTCTTCAACAACTGACTACTAAAACTAGGGGTTTGCATTATAGTCTTGTTTGTTCTCATGAACTGGCAGAAGCTTTCAAGGCAGAACACTGAAAAGTCTTATACAAAAATTATTTTTAAGCTTCTGCTCAGAGATATTAAAACTAAGAGATTCCAGGAGCCTTATCACATTGTGTTCTGAAAGCAAAACTCATTGCCTGACACCGAAAACAATTTCAAGAACTTTAATGTGCCCAGTCATCTCAAACAGTGCGTTCAGAAAGCGGCTTTGAGGGGTAGGCCACAGACCTGCACAGAAATCAAATAAAAATTAGTCTGAGTTCTCCTAATTGATGCTAAGCAGTTGGCACAGAGCACATGGCGGTGTTGGTGTCTATCTGAAGCTGAAGGTTGATGGAAACTTCTATCTTCTTAATCTGGAAAGTGGGTTTTCACTGAAGTCTAACAAAACCTCAGACTTAACACGCACCCCACACTTGTCTTTTCTTTCTTTTCAGGTGGCCCTACTCAAAACCTTTTTATAGAAGGGAAAAGCACAAGAGGATATTTTAAAATGTAATTGGTATTTTAGTCTTTGAACAAGTAGACTGGTATCACGAATATATTCCTTTGTTGCAGCCTAAACTTTCTCTATTTTTTCCAACTCCTAGCACATTTTACATAAAATATATGCTCAAACTTCATGTCAACCTAAAGAAAATTCCCATAACCCCTTTTCAGTTCAGAGTTACTTGGAGATTTTGCTTCTGTTTCCTTGTCATTAGTATGGATTGCACGATATTTTTGAGGTCACCGGATTTTTAAATAACTGAACGCCAGACCTGTAGCTGTGTAATTCGCAATGCTTACAAAGTTCCAGCAATGATCTGCCTTCTAAGTCGAAAGTCTTGTTAATGATACTCCTGACAGTACATTTATTCTAAAGTATTTGAATCTCGAATCCAACCAAAATCAAGTTGCGTTTATGTTTCCAGAGGAAGTATTCAAGTAAGGTTTGTGCTGATTGTAATGTTTCCTTGATCTTGCTCAACCCTGACTATAAAAAGTCTGTTAGCAGAGTAATCTGACACCCTTCTACTACTTTAGTTTATGCAGAGGGTTTGGATCCTTTCAAAGAAATTTTAAGGGTCATCATTTCACATCCTAAGCTGACCAAACATGTTCTTTATCAGTATAGAGGTGACAAGAGCTAACTTGTAATTTTAGATAGAGTAATACAAACAATAGTTATTCCTAAAAATGGCTAATGAACAACATCTCAGTCTAAAGCTAAAGAATTCATCAGGAAGGTGGAATCCTCTCTGCACCATGTTACTGATGCTCAAGATGCGCAGTCCTACTTAGCCCTAAGACGGATACACACGATAACTTCTGAAAGCTTCAGAATGTAGGCACAGAGCATATACAAAACCCCAACAGAGCAGGTCATGGGCTTCTTTTGGGAGACTGGAGGGCAGGGGACCAATTTCAGAAGAGTTATTCACTCCCAGACATCTCAGGTTGGAGTCCTGACCTACTTGGTGTTACTGGCATTTTCAGTGTTTTTTCTTGTTTTATGTCTTTTTTTTTTTTCAATTCTGTATTAGTCATATTGGGATGAAAATTCAACAGTTTTCACAAAATATCTTCTCCTGTTGCCAGAGAAGATAGTTCCCATAGAAAAACTGGACTGAAGAAAACCAGAGGCTACAGAGAAACTGTTACATTTCCATTCGGAGGTTCATAAGTAGCAAAGAAATATTGTCTACTTTACAGAGCCTCACAGTCTCACAGAACTTCTCAATATTTTTTTTTTTCATAACATACACTGGAGGAATTGTTGATAAGGATCCAGAATAGCATAAATTTTAACCAATAGAACCAATTACTATCCAGGCTATTGACAGTGACAAACAATGATAGGACAAGGAGTAATGGGATCAAGCTGGAACACAAGAGGTTCCACTTAAATTTGAGAAAAAACTTCTTCTCAGTGAGGTTGACAGAGCACTGGAACAGGCTACCCAGGGAGGTTGTGGAGTCTCCTACTCTGGAGACATTCAAAGCCTGCCTGGACACATTCCTCTGCGACCTCACCTAGGCGTTCCTGCTCCAGCAGGGGGATTGGACTAGATGATCTTTCGAGGTGCCTTCCAATCCCAAACATACTGTGATACTGTGATACTGTGATGTAGCCACAGGCCATTCAGGTGGCAATCAGATCCAGCTGTAACTGCTACAGGTGAAGGGAGTAATGCTATGATTTCTGTCTACGAGTTACGTGGGACTCCCATTAGTTGTTGCTCCTTGACAGATGACTGACAGCTTGGATGCAAGTGTTTTAATGGAAAGGTTGAAATGGCATAGACTGGTGAAGCTATGATAAATTTTCTCTGAATTCAGGTAAAATGTTCTTCCTTACAGCAATTGTTCTAGAAATGATTGAACCCCATCCTCTGTTCCTAAATGAAACATTTCAGTGAAACCTTCAGTTTTTCATGAAAGTTCATTCATTTAATTATTTCATGAGTACCGGTATGGAAACTTAAAATTCACTTAGAAATATTTGATAGAAATAGCCTGTTGGGCTCTATAGTTTGGGTGGGTTTTGTTTGTGAGCACCCTGAGACCTGATCTGATATTCACTGGGGGGTAGGCATCTTTCTGTTGACCTGAGAGCTAAATGGGGCTTTCTTCAGTGTTTAGCAGGTAGCATTATCCCATTGTAGCCTTCTGAAATAAATACAAAATCTCTGATCTGACAAACTTTTTACTGAGATTTCCAAACCCAGTGTTGTTGCCTTACGGTGACACCCAGTGGATGAAAGAAACACTCCAGCTTTAAAAATTATTTATTATGCCTATATCTTGTTTTCTTAAATTCAAAGTGCATTAAGGTTGTATAAACTGATTGATATAAAATAAAGACCCACAAGAAACTCATGTCATTTGGGATCTCAGTTGAAAGCAAAAGCATAGTCAGGCTTCATCCCAAAGTATTTTATTGCTCACACTTTTAGTAGTAGTAGTGTTTGAACATGGATCAAACTGAAAATTAACCACTTGCTTCTCCAAAGATCGTGGGAAGCAATAACGACTTTGTCTAAAACTATGGTAAATCTAGCAATTATATTTGATTTCTACCTGAAACAGGCAACTTAATTCCAGCATTCACAAAATCTGGCTGACCAAAACCTCTGCAGAAATCTAAATCTCCTGGACTCAAACCAGGTCAAAAAGTAGTGCTTTCAACCTTCACTAGTAATCTGACCCAGAGATGTAATCCCTCTGCATCTTAGGCTAGCCACAGAATTTTTCTAATCCTTCTTTCTATTTTCAAGCCGCTGTAGTAAGTCTTCTATTAAAAAATTATATCTGTCTTTCTTATTCGTGTTATGAGAATTTTTCAGTTGCTTGCAGGATAATATGCTGTCTTTTTTTTAAGAAGAAAATAGATGATATATGTTAAATCAATATAATCGTCTTGTGCTATTCAAAGGTAGTGAGGGACAGGTGTAACTACATAAAGTGCTAGTAACTACTATAGCTGTCTTTTCTGTTTGTATTTTTCATTTATTGCATCTTAGCTCTTTCTTAGGCTACATTAAAGTTTAATTACACATCTATTTCCACCAAACAGGCCTCATGACACCAGCAAAGAATTTCCACTGAAGCTTCGTATATTAGTTATAATGTCTATACCCGTTAATCCAAGTTATGATGAGGCATATTTTACCTAGCTCAAGCCAGAAGTAATTTATTTTTCATTTTATCAGTAAAGCATCTTTTGGTACACAAAAGCACTATAATCTGTGCTTAACATTCTTAAGATGCAAAAGGAGAGGAGCTCATAAATATTCCAGTTAACAGAGATCTCTCAAATAAATTATTTTGCCACTTCACTGATCTCATGATTTCTTTGTCTTGGCAATACCTCTCTGGAATACTGTGGTTAAAATTATTTTTAACTTAGCTACCACATTCCAAAAATTCTTCTGTAAGGAATAATGGTTGGTATGACTATGTAGTCACAAGGGAGCTCAACTACTAAGAGGTTATCTAAGACCTACAAGAACAATTGCATTGCTTTTGTTGGCTGTGCATGAGCATGGTCTTTGAGTTACCCCAGAACACAGCTCTCACAACCTGTGTTCATAGTGCTAAGGTAGGCAGGATTTGAGTATGTTAAATAAAGGTAGATTTGAGCATGAATATGAGTGCCTGCAATTATCCTCTTGGAGAGGCTGCTTGCTCTGAGGGTGAGCTGACTTATGTGATGTGGATACCACTGAGGTGTTTGGCTTGAGACGTGAACCAACATAACATACATAACAGGGGAGATTTCATTTCTTTTTTGCAGCTCTAAGTTTCCTCACACACCCTCTGATTGCCTGACTCTGTTGCAAAAAAAAACTTTCTGTCAGAGAAACAAAGCACTTGAGCTTGCGTGAAAATAGATTTCCACCATAACAGTTGTTGTTAAGGGGGAGAGAAAGATCTTTCCCTCAAAAGACATGGAGACGAAAAGGGGTACAATCAGAGATCAGGGATATAATCACACTCTCTGCTGTCAGAAAGAAAGAGTTCCTGCTCTCATTAGCCCTTCAGGACACACCACATGTCCAGAGTCTTCAAAAGCTCCTTTGTAGTGGTTTCTTCACAGGATAGAAGGATAGAGGATAGAAGGAATGATGCTGTAGAAGCCATTCCTTTCCAAGCCTGGCTGCATATCTGCATCTGTGATCATGATTCTTAGATCCTACAGCAATTTGTTTACCTTTTGCACAGTGTTATGAAGACAGGTGCTAAGTAAGGTCTGCTTTTCTGAGTGTTTGCTTTTCTGACTGTTACATACTCTTAATTCAGTGGGACCCTGAGGGTTCAACATGTCTGTAAATCAGGTCATTCTGTTTTTAAATTGCAATTCTGTCAGAAAGTTTTTTACACACTCGTAATTCAAAAACTTCTTTCCCAAACCAAAATTATGCTGGGGAACTAGATGAGTCATGAGACTGGGAATTGAATCTGAAGACTTTCATCTCTAGATCACAAGTTCAAATATGCCTTGGGTCACTAAAGCTTTGCCATATACTGGCTTTTCAGCACTTTAAGATACAATGCATATGAGAATGTCAAAATTCCATTCTCGAGGACTATGGTGAAATCACAGCAGGAGGGAAAAGGCCCCACACTACAGTGAAGTCCAATTGCTTTACTTGAAAAAGCAGATGGTGGTGATTTTTTTAATCTGTCTTTTTAGATTTTTCTTTCTATTTCTACTTTCTTTTTTGATAGTAGAAATAAATGAACCTGCTTTGCAAATCTAGAATATATATTTCCCTATTTTAGTTAAAATAAAAGACACAACTTGAAGTTTCCTCAACTTCCTAGGCAGTGGGGTGACTCAGTATCAATCAGGGAGAATGTGACATAAATGGATCTGACAAACAAGAACAGTTTAATTCATTTAGGGCTGTTACTGTTTTCTTATGTGCGAGGTATTTTGTTTAGTCGGGTGGGTTTTTCTTAACCTTAGAAGAAATCAGAATGAAACAGCAATGTTGATTAGCGGTGTTCTTGTAGTTGTCCAAAATTTCAGATACATATTTTTTTATTTGTACATTATTGAGCCTTGCAGATTATATTTTTGTGTAGGTAAATCATTATAGATACATTTCTTTCAGTACTCCTTTCCTAGAGCTCTGAAAAAAGGAATGAAGACGTAAGATGGAGAACAAGAAGCCAGGACACAATATTTATGATCTCATTCAACCTCAAAACGTTATCAGTCTGGAGGAGAAATTTAATCTTGAACATAAATTGCATTTCCTAAAAAAAACATAATCTTGCCTTAAGACACCAAACGCACTGATTACAGAGCATGTCTGTGTTTACACATTTGTAGAGGGCATACTGACTGTATTAGTGTCCTAGGAAACAAACTATGTGCAGCATACAGACCTGCTCCAAGCACCAAGCAGAAAAAGAAATTTTGAAATCAGACCCTCCGATCTCTAAATCCTTTCAAATTCCTGAAGCACATTAGCTTTACTACTGCATGATGTGCACGGTAGTATTTCCTCTAATGAAATCTGACTAAAAGTTTAAATGAGTTTAAGGCATGAAATGTATAAATAAAATGTGGTCTTGATTAAATTTAGACTTAAATGAGTAGCACAAGAGCAGCTTCAATATCATGTGTCTAGATTATTTTTAGCTACACTTTGTTTAAAAGTGGGTGAATTTTAGCATTCTACATATCTTACCAAAAAAAAAGTCAATATAAGGAAGCTGCATACAAACAATAAGCTGCAACTCAGCTAAAATAAAAAAAAAATCTCTTATTTTAAATTTTTTTAGAAGGGATTACTATGTTAAGATGGATGATGTATGTTTTCTCCACCCACTTTAAAATAAAGTTAGTCTAGGACTGTGACACTCAGCTGATGAACATCCTCCAAGCATACCTAGAAGTAGTATTAGCATGAACTTTTTCACATCGCCTCAGTAATGTATCTGGACCCTGACGTGTAGGAGTCCATTCATGGTGAAGAAGGTATTTCACCTTCTGTATCCATAAAGCTTTGGCTTCTTTCCAAAATAAAAAATAGGTCCCCCATGCAACCTTCTGTCAGCCTCTGAGGAACTGGCAGTCAATTCAGTTAATTTTACCATGATCACAAAGAAGGTGATGCTTTGTTGTTATGCCTGCAACCTCGGTGGTACCACTACTGCTGATTTACTCTGTACCCAAATTTCCTCCTAGAGATAACTTTGTGCAGTAAAAAAATCCATATGACAAATTTTTGGTCCACAATTCCCCATTTCATTTATTAAATTTATATTTGGTTTACAACCAACTACAAATTTCCCTGAGGGATAATAGCCCAAGGGAAGCAGGATTTTCTGGGAAGGGCAAATAGGTATCCAAACACATATAATAACGTGTATTTTCTGTTACTGACAAGCACGTATGTGGCAATTACAATCTTGTTCTTACGAATCATTTACCACACTTGTGAAACCCTCTACCAACACTTCTTTTCTCCCAGTAAGTAAAGTTCCCTTCTGGTCTCCATCAATCACAACCTCCATGTGGACCCAAAAAACAATCATTGCTCATTCCAGTTCTCTGTTTGCCCTGAAGAACCAACACTGATTTTGAGTAACAGACCCACTTTTGAAGTCAACAAAATCTAACCTGTGAATAGCACTTGCTGTTCACTGAGGAGCATGGAGAGATTTCCAAAGCAAATTCTACCTGCTGAAAGCAGCATTGCCAATGAGCCCATGATAGTATTCTTTTCTCTGCTTAGGATCTTTGCTATAGGGCTTGCACCCTACGGATGATCGAAATGCAGCTGGTAATCCCCTGAGGATGGTAGACTTGACCAGGCAAATAAAGACAACAGGAAAGTGAACTGATCTGTGCAGAGTGGCCCAGGTGGCAACAATTGTTCCTGGACACGTCACAGAGACAGTAGAGATTATCTGAAACAGTTTTTCGTTTTGTGTCCTGCTAATGCTACTTTCAAAATAAAAACAATGCTACTGTATCATGCAACTGGAAGACAAGTCTGAAATATATCCAAAACTGCTCAAGCAATCCCATGAGGAGGAAGAATATGTCATATTATACCGGCTTCTGCACACTTACATTCAGCAGCAAAGGGATTATTTTACACTCTGCATTCAAGTGATTTTTTTTTTCCTGATAATCTGAAATACTGTTGTCCTGTGCACTGCTTTCAATAGGGCTCAGCAGAAGAAGTACACAAAAATTTGCACATACACACAAAGCTATCCTTCAAAATTTTGCTTCTTTTGAAAGAGAAACTATTCTTAAAATGACAATTATTCCCAACACCTTCAGAAAAATTCATCACGTTACAACTTCATACTAAACTGTACAAAAAAAAAAAAAAAAGAGAAAGAGTGTACACACTGAGAAGCTTCAGGTTTTTTTGTTTCTTTTTTTTGGTCTTTTTTTTTTTTTTTTCTTTAAGCTTACTTTGGATTCTGCCACTTCTGAAATGATGAACACTGCAAAATTGGATTTGAAGCCACAGCATTAAATGCCTAAAATCTGATCCTTCTGTTGGGACCTGGGATAAATTAAACTGATGTACATTATTTTTAAAGAAAGGAAAAAATATGGGAAGTGGGTTTTGAAGCCTGGAGGCAGAGAATAAAACAAGTTATGCAGGTGATATAAACCATCTTATTTTCATTTTTTTAATGGTTTTCTGCTTCCATATGGTTACTCAGACTGGAAATAATTCTCTAGAAAACACATTTCAATGTAATAACTAAAATTCTTTATATACACATTTTATGAAATGACAGCAGTTACAACTATTGACAAAAATACACTTTTTTTTTCCCCCTACATTTGTATGATTATTAACACATAGTGACTGTTAATATATGCATGTATTATGGAGAAAGATCGTGTGTAAGTACAGATTGGTAAATGGCAGTAGGTGATATATTTAAAACTCTTTTTTAGGAAACTAAATTAAGCACAGGATGAAATTAGATTTGATTTTAATTCAAATCTCAGAAATATAAACCAAAACAAAATACTACATTGTACTAGATGTGATTAATTTCTTAGTGAAATGTTTGACAGTAACTTTTTTATTATCAGCATCTGTCTCTGTAAAAAAAAAAAAAAAAAAAAAACAAGAAAAAAACCCCTAAACTATTATCAAACATAATTATTCACAATATCAAAATCAAACCAATTAAGAGTAAAGTAGAACCAAGATAGACAGGACTCTTCATTTCCTAGTCCAAATTAACTACCTATTCTATTAAAATTAAGTTAATTCAACACAGGAAAAACACTTCCTTCACAAATTCTACTCAGATATTCAGAACAACTGCAGAATGTTTTATGAATTGTCACAACAGGACCGCTATTCTTTCTTCTTAGAACTAGAAACAGAAAAATAGATTGGTTGAATTCCCATCTGTCACCTTGCAAAAGATCTGCAAAAGAGCACATTCCTCCACCTAGGCCTTCTTGTGACTATGAATAGCTTAATATTTCTCGGTTACCCCCACTAATGCGATTTCAGATCCCTTCCATGTGCATTGTGCACTAAGTACAGCAAATAGGATCCATGAGCTAAGAGGATGCACATCTCAACCTTTCCACCATGTTCCTTATGGTGATATTTTGTTCACATTTTGAAGACTAGCGCATGTTCCAGCCAATAGAACTTGCACATAATCACAGAGCAAGTCTTGAGAGGAGCAAGAAATAAAACACTCCATGAGGTTATTTCTGTTCAAAGCTATGTTAGCAACTGAGAAAATCAATAGCTTTTAGATATCTGAAAAGGCAAAAATATACATGGGAAAGATAAGATATAAGAGTAGCTATGGGCTGAAAATCTTTCTAACCCCACAGTAGAATTAGTACAATACACCAGTATTCAGAAGGTAAATTTCTGAAGCTTGTGAAGGGGAACATAATGCACCAATTCTGTACAATAAGGATAAAGTCAGACATGTTGTTCTGGTTCTCACTGATTCATGTAAAATGTTTTGTGGCTCTGGTCTGGTCCCAATTCCGCAGTCAGCATGGTTAGTATGAATATTTTTAACAGCTGCATTTTATGCCCATGACTACACCAGAACTGGATGAGATGGAGACAACCTTGGTATGAAATGGGAAAGGAGAAGGAGTGAATGGCCTCCTAATGCAGGTGGTTGGACAGGATGGGACAATCACCTCCTCTGGCTGGAGCTGTTGATCTGACCTCCACCTCCATGCGTGGTCTAGATGATATCCTGAAGCACACACCATTGGAACCACAGGTTTGCTGCTGGAAAGGACAAGTCCTTCCCAGTCCTTAGAGTTGGACTCAATTATCTTAAAGGTCCTTTCCAACCTAAATGATTCTACAATTCCTAAACTGAGCAAAATTTGTGAAAAATTAAATTTCCATTACACAGACCCAACATCTGAGTTAATCTGTAGTCAGTGGCATATCTTTTAACTGGTTCACTGCTAAAGTGCCATATTTTTAACTTTTTTGGAATGCCTGAGATTGGGCTTTCTATTTTATTTTCTCTGGTTGGTAACTCTTATAGCCTCCAACTTTGAGGAGTTCTTGGGAAAACTCAAATTTGTCACTACAACTTTTCCAACTTCCTTCAGCTTTAGAAGTTACAAGGACCTTTCATTTTTCTTTTCAAAAATGGCTGGATTAAGGTAAAAAAAACAGGCAGAAGGAAAAGGGCACATACAAATTGAAACTGATTTTACCTTTATTTAAAAATGGGGAAAAGGAAACAGAATTGCAAAATTCCTATTTTCTTAAATCTTTTTCAAAATATATTAAATTCCCACTGATACAGTTATCTACAAGCAATTAACATTTTAAAAATAGTGTTCTCCAATTTTTTTACAAGTTACATGACTACAGAGGTCTTGTTCTGTATCTTAATAGAGATGATGCTGCCTGTTTTTCAGAATACAACTATACAGTAAAATCTCATTTCAAAAATAAGAGGTGTGTTGTAGTTGACTTCTGTGAATACAAGAGCCAAAGTATCATCCCTTTATAAGGGTGTCTGGTGTTTTACATAGGAAAATGTTAAACAAATTACGTTACGCAGCAATGACTTTAACAGAAAACAAATCCAAAATTAATGAAGGACTGAGAAAGCACCTAAACCACACTTCTACAATATATTATGCCCCTTCAAGGTCTATTTGTATCCTTGTGTTTCATTTTTCAAAACTATTTGGTTTTTTGCCAAATCACAGAATAGGGTTTTCAGTTAGAATTTATTAATCCTCTGTGGCTTCAGCTGCTAAAGTGTTTATTAAATCAGAATGGATTTTTTTTGTTTAAAATTTCTGTTTCAGTACTATGGCCACCAATGAAAATTCATATATCTCTATCAAAACTTATCTCTGCCATCACATGGCTTTGTAAAATTCAAGCCTACTTTGATTTTACAACAGAAGTCAGAATATAAATTTAGCAAAATGTTGTCTGTTTGTGCTTTTTTTTCTTTTAAGGACAAGGTTAAAAAAATAAATAAATTAAAAAAAAAAAAAAACACAAACACAAAAAAAACCCCAAAAAAACAACAAACACCTTTCCAAAATAATTGCCATTTTCCTCTAGCTTTTTCATATGACTACTGTAATACTATATCTAAACACCAGATTATAACTGAGTTGTGTGGGTTTTTTAACCTTTTATTCACACTCCCAATAATTACTGAAATAATTTTTTGCCTGCAGCTACTTCTGGAAGTTCTATAATCTATGGGAAACGATACAGGTGTGAAAGGCCCTTTGAAATGTTTCTAACCTTCTGTCATTAAGAACGGTTGTATATTTTACTCTTTTTTATGGAAAAAAAATTTCATTTTCTCCATACTCCTCCTTTTATTCAAAATCCCGTCAGAGTAACTGCAATTTTTAAGGCAATTAAGAAAACCTAGCTGCATCAATAAAACAAAATGAAGAAGACCACACTGTATCTGTGCTGGAAAAATGGAGGACATGTAAAATTGCCCATTTTGAAAATCTTAATTTTGGAGGTCAAGACTGTAAAGCAGCAGAATCATTTTGCACATGCACGACTGTAAAATCTCACCTTATGGGCAATTACCACAGTATCCTAGTGTTTCTTGGGCCTAAATGGCAAATTGCAGTTTGAAGGTTTTTTCATATAATTTTTTAAGTGTATTTGTAAAGTAATTGTGGCCAAATAAATGACTTGAGATGAATTCTACAAGCTGTCCCACTCTGCCTTGCTTCACCATTTGTCCCTAGCAGATTTTTTTGCTGTTACCTGGGATCTTCCCTTTTCTTTTTAAAGGTAAGTGCAGCTCAAAGCTAATGGATGTTCATTACATCCATGAACACATGGCTAGTGAAAAGCAGCATAAGCCTCTTCTCATATACTTTTTTATATTCCAAGGAAAACTACCCAGACTGACTTGTCATGCTGCCTTTTGTCACATCTTATTACCTTAGCTACACGATGGTAACTTACAGCAAGGATGTGACTAACGGTAACCACATGTAATACTACACAGTACCATCTTGACTGCTAAGGAAATTTAACAAGGCACGGTTTCCAGAGATCAAGACCTTTTTTGTAATTCCAGATTTTAGTGTGTAGAAGAGAGAAGTGGGGAGCCTTTAACCCATTAACCATCATCTTGTGTGCTTCAAAGGGTTCAGTGCTATTAAGCCTCATGTCGAAATATGCAATCTGTTTGTTCGATACAGCAAATTAACAGCTAAAAGTGGAAGGAAATATGGAGCCTGATCTTACTCTTGTTCTCATTGAAGTCAGTGGGCAAACCTGTGCAACTTCACTGGAACAACAGGATCTCCTCAGTTTTAAATACAGCAGTTTTGTAAATCTGAAGTAACTGTTGTTTCTTCAGGTCTTGGACTCCTGGAGCCATTATGGTACGAACCCACTACAGACAGTATATGTTTCCGAAGTGAGAAGGCTCAGGTCCTCAGATTAACTAAAATTTACATTAATGGTAAGGACCATCTGGTCCTTAAATTAGATTTGGTTCCATGGATGTGTGACAAAGCAAAATGATGCAATATTAAGCATCTTCAGGTTCCTAAATATCTAAAGTATCCCTAACCTCTGTCTTCTAAGCTTGATATTTAATATGGAAATCGGTTGCATGTCAGAAGATAAATAAAATCAGAACTAAATATTTTTTAAAGACTATTGTGAAATTTGTCTTGCTTCCTGTCAGTTAAACTATTGTTATTTGACGTCCAGAGGGGATTGAAAGTCAGGTCCTATGGTGTGGAAAGAGATATACTGAAGATCACTGACAGTATGAGAAGGAAATGGACTGAAAGCTTTTACTAGTAACTGCTACTTTCACAGGGTGCTGAATTAGTCCCTTGAACACAATTTCCAATTACAAATAGAACTTTCCTCAAATATAAAAAGAAAGAATAGTTTTATAATAATCCTTATGTTTTATGGAATGCATGTAATAGTCAGTCTCACTGCAAAACAGTTCAGTTTTACATGTTTGTGCAATTGAGAGTCTCTCACTAGCAATTGGTCCAGTTTTCAGTCTTTATAAGCATTCAAATTCTTGGACTTGTGTCATACTTGTCTCACCAAAAGAATCACATAGAAAACAACAATATTGCAGATGTGACTTCAACCTTGTATAGAAATACTTCTATGTAGTACAGTTCTTACAGCCTTTTTATGCTGTTCTTTTTATAATTTAAATGTATGTATTGCAGAAAATCTCGAAGAGTTAGAGATTAGAAAAGTGAAATGAAATTTTGAAACTAAATCCCCAAATCCGGACAATCTGTTTTGAGTTTTCAGAACAAAAAAACAAAACAAAACAAACAAACAAACAAACAAAACAGTTACCATGTTCTTATGTTGCCATTGCTGTTATTTCCAGCCAGAGCAGCATTTTTAGAACAGGAATGACACAACTTGACTCATGGAATTCTCTCATAGAAGTTTTACAGTGTTTTCTGATTTTTAAGGGAACATTTTACATTTTTCATTCTTCCTGTTTAGTTGATCCACGAAAACACTGACAATCTTATCAATGTGGATATAATTCTCACTTTTGAAAATCCCTGCCCTGCCCTGACTTAGTCAGGCAATTCAGAAAGATATCAACACTTTTGAGCACATCTTATCCTGAAGCTAATCAACTCACATAAAGGAAGAGAAATTAAAATAAATGAAAACTGTACTATGTGGAGAGATATGTTGGTAGGTGAGTAAATGGTATAACTAATTGTACATGCCCAAAATGTCTTTCCTGCATATTTAGAAAGTTGTTTCTTCCTCTTTGAGTACAGCAGCTTCTCTTTTGAAGTCATGCTTTATTAACTTTTTCTTTCCAAACTCCAGCAAAGCATACTTAAATCTTAGGATTATTTTCCTTAATTTATGTTACATAAGTGATATTTTAGCTCATGTTGCAGTGGCTATTTGGTACCCTATCTCTTGTTCTGCCTGATGTGGAGTAAAGTTTTGTTTTGAGGTATTTTGGGTAACTGTTTACAGATCTTTGGAAGTTTTCCTGGTTTTTATCCCAACTTTGCAAGAGTTCTTACTGCTTTTGTCCAGAGAAGTATCTCCTGAGTTGCCATTTTGTTATTGTACTGGTTTTGGCTGGGATAGAGTTAATTTTCTTCATAACAGCTTGTATTGTGCTGTTTTGGATTTATGACCAATAAAGTTGATAACACACCACTGCTCGAGCTATTGCTGAGCAGTGCTCACACAGGGTCAAGGCCGTTTCTGCTTCTCTTGCTGCCTCACCAGTGAGTAGGCTGGGAGTGGATGAGCAGTTGAGAGGAGACACTGCCAGGAAAGCTGACCCCAGCTGACCAAAGGGATACTCCATACCACAAAATGTCATGTTCAGAAATGAAAGCTGGAGGAAAACTAAAAGGTATGGAGGGGTTATGGTATTTGTCCTCCCATGTAACCTTTATGCACGATGGACCCCTGCTTTCCTGGAGATGGCTGAATACCTGCCTACTGATGCGAAGTAGTGTAAAATTCCTTATTTTGCTTTGCTTTTGCACTCAGCTTTTGCTTTACCTATTAAACTGTCTTTATCTCAACACACAGATTTCTACCCTCTGCCCTTCCAATTCTGTCCTCCATTCCACCATGGGCAGAATGAGCGAGCAGCTGTGTGGTGCTTGGTTGACTACCAGTGTTAACCCACAGCATTTAATCACATTAGATGGCCATGCAAATAAAATAAAAATAAAATAACTAATGAACAATATTAGTGAATCTAGCTTAAGCTGATATTTCTGAGGATATCACAAGATTCCCTTCTTGTTATTTATTGCTTTTTTGTTAATATGATTTTTTATAAGTGAGTAAACTTGCAAGGTAAAAAAACCACAATGAATTATTGATGGCACAGTCTGTGGGTCATGAAAAGTTCATGTAGGTCATGTACAAAGTCTTATTCAAGTACTTTGAACGGAATCCTTTAAAATGTCCGGTGTGAGGCTTCTACATGCTTTGATGAAGGCATCCTGTTGTTGCTCCTATACTGTAAAAGGAGAGGGAACATCTCAGCACAACTTTGGGACATGCGAAGTTTCAGATAAACATCAGCCAATGATCTAACTTGTAAGAAAAGTGTAACTGTGTATGCAGTAAGGTCTTTGGGAAAATAACCCTGACCTCACCCTGTCTGCCTCCAACAGGTCAGCAGTAGCACTCTCTTTATTTCATTCCAACATCATGTTACCCATTGCAGTATTTAAAATACAAAGGGATTGCTTTTCACACCCCGTCACTCTGCATTACATGCTAGATTCATACTTTAACTATATTCAGATTCCTGTGATTTCAGGAGAAAATAATGCAAATGAATGGAAGTTGTAGAATTTTGTTTTAAAGTCACCAGGTTGTTGATTTGAGAAGAAATGGATGCTAAGCACTTCACCTTTTTATAACTTCCAGGTATTTTATTATGAATGGGTAAACATAACTTGAAGTATCAGGTTGTTTATAATTTATTCATCCTATTTAGAATGCATGAAAGTAAATTTTCAGTAATTCATAATAGACAATATTATATCTGTCAGATTCCATTTCTGTAATAAAGGTTTTTCTTAGTGTTTTTCATGCAGGATAACTGATGAAAATTGAAAACTAACAGAACAGTAAAGGAGAGAAGTCTGATAACATCAGTAAATTTCAGTAGTCGTGAACCTTATCCATCTCTAAATTTAGTCATATAAAGAATCTGTTGGATAAGAATTCCATGCATGAGTAAGTTTGGAGAGTAATTGTTTATTCTGATGGAGGTAAAAGTTTAATTCTGTCTTGGTACTACACAATACCAAATGTTATATTTTAACAATGACATCATAAGTAGGAAATAATGAAGAAAATGTCACAAGCTGTTGCCTAAATAGAGTTTGGAAAGATATTTTGTTACTCTTATCTATGTTGAGGGAAAGTTTAGGGGTGAGATAGAACTTCCCTGGGGGTCCATATTTCTTACTGTCTAATAAGAGTGGAAATCCAGGGTAACTTATGTAAGTGTGGGTTACTTTGGATTAGTGGGTCCTTTGGGTTACTTGGCATATTTTCACCTAAAGTAATGTCTTTAGTAAAATGAATTTAGAATTTAATAATTTAGAAACACTTAGAATTTTGGAGTGTCAAAACTGAGAATTCCCTCCCTATGTTGGCAGTTTTTATCAGCAAAGCTATATGAGATCCCACAAGGAGGCTTTTGAATTTTTCATACTATAGTAAAAATTTAATTCCACACAGTGTAAAATCATGTTCGTATACAACTTATTTCAGTTAAGGAGACCAACCTAAGCTTGGAAGAAAGGCAAAAATATATGTTTTTATTTTTATGTTTCTGTAGCATAAATTGTAATTACAGTAGAAAGACCCACCCAGAATGTAAAAATGGCCATGGTCTATTTGTTAAAGGCAAAAAGAGAATTAATCCCCTCTTAAAGGCTGTTAATTAGAAACAGGGACATTACAAGAAAGGACAAACTAAGAATTCAAATGAGTGAAAAATCCCAAACAGTCCTACGGAGTTTTTGTTTATCCAACAACACTGTAAATAGGAAGCTGACACCATGAGTGTTACATTTCACCAGTTATCTGATAAATCAAAATAAGAGACACATTGGCACACTGGGTAGTCCTGTCAGTCACCACTAACTAGTTCACAGCCTCACAGGACACTCAGGCTATTCAGGTGTACGGTTTAACCTCTGTTGTGGGAGATGAACTTTTTTAAATCAATCTTTTAAATAAGTGTATTTAAAGAAACATCTCAGTCCATTAAGCTAGTCTTCAAATTTAAGTTTGAATAGATCACATTTTCTAACTAAATGTTAATAATACACAGACATGTACACTACTTTTGTTTTGGTTTAACTTTAATAAGTGGGTTTCCAGGAAAAAAAAATGTAGATTTCAAATTGTGTTACTGAATAGAATTGTAGGAAAAAAGGTGCTACATGTACGGTGACAGCACATCCATAGGGTCAGGAAAACAATTTAGATTGTAAAATGCTTTTCAAAATAAACCCTGAAGTTCTATGGTTCCCTTTTTGCTCTGTATTGTAAGCTGCCTCGGTTTACTGACTGTTCCTGCATCTATTTTCCTTCATTCCCTAAAACATGGGGGTCTTTGCTATTTAATCCAAAGAATTTTATTTATTATTTTATATTCTAGCCCTCAGTGTTCCAGGAGATTAACAGAGATATTTTAAAGGGATTATTGGATGGGCACTGCATTTTCTCCAAGGAAAGCTTGAAACTATTAGTAAGCAGCTATTGCTTACTTTAAATTCAAAACCAAAATCAACCCTAAGACTAACTGGTAACCAGAAATGAAAACATTTAATGACAGAGTAAATGTTAGAGAAGAAAATGTCTAGACTAACTTCAAAACTGCATGCTTGCTATACATCTGTCATATTTAGTCACTAAATTAAAGGCAAGACATGCCACAGCAGTAAGAGACTGTAAACATGGCTAACAAAATGAAGGAAAGTAAAAACCTGATGGAAAAATCTTAAGCAATTTAGCAGGAGGATATGAACATTTCCATAAGTTTTATTCTATTCTGTAAGTACTAGCAATTTTTCTCCTTAACTATAAAATTCTATAATTTATAAATAGACACAGGATCAAAAATAATACCCTACAAACCCTTAAGAAAAGAGAAGTTTAAAATAATTTCACAACAGATAAGTACTTTCTATAGATGAGGTCAATGCTTCGAACAGAAGAATGGTGGTTGTGGTGGTTTTCATTATTGTTGTTGTTCTTTGGTTTTGATATTGTGGGGTTTTTTTTAACCACAGTATAGAGACGATTATATCCTCCAAGAGTAGTATCCACCTACTTGGAATTCTTAGACTATATCTGAAGCTGAGGGTTTACTTCCTTTTTGGCTCAGGGTTCACTGAGTAATGAAAAGATTACTGTTTGGAAAACTGACATTATTTGTGACTTTTAACTAGACAGGAAATTAGATAAGATAATGTATTATATTGAAACAATGATGAAATCCATTAAGGAATTTATATAATGTAATTGGTTTATTGAATCCATAGAATCTTAATTAAAACAGAATTCTACAGCATTTTGCATAAGAACACTAAAACAGGTTTTCCATGAGCTCTAAAGATCCAGTATTTTGCATAAATGAAGAAGTTTTGGTAGAGTAACTCTCTTTATACTATCTCTAAGCGTAATAAATCTAATGAATGAAGCTTGAATATACAACATAAATTATCATTAAATGTTATATACATTTAAAGTTCCAATTAAAAATTATAAAGAATTTATTTTTCCATATCTTGCCATTAAAATTATAGAAATAATACTGTAATTTTAGGGATTTATAAGTTCCTGAATGTTAAAATATATTACTATGATGCTTCATTTATTCCTTTAAGGGAAATACAAATTTTGCTACTTCATAACTAAAAAACTTGTTCCGATTTCTTTATAATATGGGATATTGAGTTTACTTAGCATAATAATGCCTGCCTTAGACTGTGTTTCCTGCAGGTTTTTTTCTCCAGGTAAAGCTAAGTTGTTTTTATTTTTTTCTTTTTTTCTTTTCTTTTTTTTTTTTAATGAACCAATACTGTGGCTCTTTCTGGAGAAACAGTTACATTAGAAGTGATGAATGCCTGTATCTCTCCTCTGAATGGTATTTACTTACTCATTAGACAAAACAATAATAAAAAATTAGAATTTAATATCTAAAATAAAACTTGAGAAACCTTCCAGAGGAATGTCATTAGATTATAGTACTGTAAATCCTGCCATCCACTGCTCCATAATGCTGCTAAGTAGGAATAATTACACTACGATTCTTCTTTGCAAATTCCATGGGTCATTAGCCATAGCATATGGTGTTCAGTTTGGGTAGCCTATTCCCTCATTTCACATTAAAGTGCTGTATGTTATACATTTAGAAGGAATATTACTGCCTACAGTATAAAACGTATCTATCGTTTATAGCTGAAAATTGCATAAAGACCCTTTCCATAATATTTCTTTTTTATTATTCCATAAGAGTGAGTAGTAATTTCACAGTCTAATAAAACAGCAATGGTATTCCACACATATGTATTACCGAACTATATTGAACATGTTTTTTTTTTCCTGGCATCAGCTGAAATTAATTTGAATCTCTTATTAACAAGCACACTAACATAAACCAAAACCATAATGTTAACAATTGTTTTTTCCAGAAAATAAATAGGATTTCTTGCCCAGTGGTGATTAATATTCTTAATTTTTTTTCTGCATCTGAATGACTTTATTAACTTACCACTGCTCTGGAACTTATTGATTATGTAGCTCTTTTTGCACCCAAACTATAAAAAACAAACAAAAAAAACCCCTGTTTGTAATCAAAGCCACATTTTATCTGCATTTCTATTCTCCAGATTTCAGTAACACCACACATTGGAAAGGAATGTGGATGTTTATTAAAAGAAGAATTGTTGTTGCATTAGTGTTTTTACTTCAAGTCATCTTAATTGTGTATTACCAGCTAAAGTAGGTTATGGGACAATGTTTGGTTGCCCTGAGTGAATAAGGGAACAAAAAGGTGTAAATCAGTGGTTCTGCACTGTGATCCATGGACTGTGGGTCACTGTCAGTGGTCCAGAGCTGGCCCATGAATCTATAGAGCATAGCATTTGCATTGTTTTCAGTCAGATCAGTTAAATGTTGTACAAGCTGATATGTGAGAAAGTCTGAAGGTCAGCAGTGTTTTGGAAGTCAATGGAGTAGATAATAGCCATTAAAAACAAAACAAAACAAAACAAAACAAGACAAAACAAAACAAAACAAAACTAAACTAAACTAAACTAAACAAACAAACAAAAAAACTAGTTAAAATTTTACCAGGAAAGGCCTGGAGAGCTATTTCACAGAGGTAGTAAGTCCTTCAATAGATTTGGGTCAGGTTATAGCTACAGTAATAACTACAGTTGACCTAGCCAGCAGTCTGACTTTGGCTGTGGTATCATGGTAGTGTTGGCTTGTCCTTAGTAATTTCAAAGAATTGAAATATATTATTGCTCTGTTCTGAAACCATGCAAACAGTTCTGTATCTTTACAGTGATCTTACACCACACCTCATCTTCTCAACCCAGTTCTTTTAAAGTTACTTTGTCATCTGTTGGGTAGATGTATCCTAATTTTACTTGAGGGGATGAGGAAGGAAAGGTCAGAAAAATGTATTGTGAACTCTTGCATCACAGTTGAAGGGAAAGAGTGCTGACATTTTAACAAAGGTATCTTTTGTCCTGAGAGTTGTTAGAAGTTGGATAGCAGTCAGCAAAAACAATGGACCTAATTGCTTTTTTATCCACTGAAATTCCAGATGACCCTACCGAATTTAATTCATTAGGATGGCAGAAAACCATGGAGAATAAGTCTTGCAAATGCATTTGTCTTCAAATTTTCCCGTATAACACTATAATTTAGGCAAAGGCGTTAATAAAAAGAACATGAAAAGAAGTGGTGACTTCTTATCTGCTATTTCCTTTAAACCTATGTTAAGCCATACCTCAAGGAGCTTGATTCATCTGATCTAGATCTATTTTAATCACACAAATCAATGGAGAGAGTCAGGAACATCTCGGCCAAATTCATTCAGTCAGAAAAGTCCAAAATAGGTCAGGCAAACCCTGTCTTAGAAGTTCTGGTTTTAATCTGTTAATCGATAGGTAGCTTAATATTACCAACTCAGATACAGAAGTGCCTGAAGTTTGGTAGAACTTGCACTTTTCTATCAGGTAAGTGTCCACAGCCACCAACATACTCTCTTTTAGGAGGCCACAATATTTCTTGGTGATTTTTGTGTATATGAAGGAAATAATTCTGCTTTCCTTTTCTTCTTTAGACTGCAGTCTGTGCCCAAGGAAGAATAAGATTTCTAAGTAAGTTATGTTGCAAAATCAGTTGACAACATCCTAAATCCCTACCACTTTACTGTAGTTTTGCTGTACTAGTAATTCTGTTCAAGTGCTCTTGAGAGAACATTTCTATAATTCTTGAGAGGAGGCTTTGCACTGAAATAGGGTCTCCCACCATAGCAAAGGATTTTTTAATACACAAAAAAAATGCAACAGTGAATATTTTAGCCCCTGTTAATTGCCCACATTTTTATAACTACCGCATAATTTATTTGTCAGATCATCTGCCTCAGTGAGAGCATAGAGGAAACGTGCTATTGAATAACTTTAGTGCACTTATTTCTGGTGTGTAAAATTTACTTGTTACAAAAGAGAAGGAAGAATATGAACTGAAAATCAAGAAGTCTAATTTTTAAAGTCATGTCTTGTGTAATTCTGGAACCTATGCATGCTAGTAAGAGTAACCAGCTAACCTGAAAATGTACTTACTGAAATTTAAATGTTTTAAAATCCTGAAGGGATGGTTGTTAAGATATGTAGTTGAAACACTATACAAGTTTTAATTCAAAGTGCACATTATTTATAAACTAGCTTTAATTTAGTCCTAGAAAATAAATCCCTAATTCAATTAACTTGATCAACCAAACTAAAGCCATTAAGTTCTTTCTGACAGATGTACCACTTACTACATTCTGATTTACTATATTAACTTGATATCACGTACTGTAAGAACAGTCTCAAACTACTTTTTAATTAAAAGGAAAAATATGCAGACATGAAATTGGTTGTGTAGATCTGCTCTGTTTAATTTAACTTCATGGATTTGTCACATCATTTTCCTTCTTTGAAGCATGCTGGGTATGTGTAGTTTTCCTTCTATAACAGGGGTGATTCGTAATAATAGAGTGAGGGAGATGGTTTTTGGACTCTTTCTTCCTTCAGTTCTGTCTGTCTTCACATCATCACATTTCCAGGAAGAAGAATTGGCTGAAAAATGACTCTGAGTAAGCCCTGCTTAGTGCTTTTTCAGTGTAAAACTTAAAAGTGACATTATGGTATCAGGCAGCTGCCTTTTTTTCCCTACCCCCTCTCCCCCCTCAGCCAGATGCAAGGGCAATGATATGAAACTGAAAGAAACCACAGCTCAATCGTCTGCCTTCCACTTAATTTTTCATACAAATTTAAGGTCAGGTTGTGGCCTGGTAACCAGTGAGGTGTATGTAACATTAGAACAGTAATTCTCTGAAACTGATTATGAAAAGAAATCATGGAGAATGGACAGGAGCCTGCACTTGGTTAAACTAAAACTAGATCAGCTCCATTACTGTATGGAGTAATGGACTTCTTCAGATTTATACTACTATTAAGTAAGTGCAGAATCTGTCAGTGGATAACAATGACACAGTTCCGTTAGACTTTCAAGAAAATGATCTTTTATGTACATGAATGTGCATTTTATATATTTTACATACTTACAGATATGTTTGTGTGTATAAAAGACATATCCTGGAGTTTCACCTCAGGAATCACAGCTACTCTCTAATCTCTGACGAAAGCTATGAAGGGCTGTGATGGTTCCGGATTTCCATGCACCCCAGCTCTGCAAACCTGCACCTGAAGACTGCAACAGAGACCTTACCAGGTCACTTACGTGGTTCTTGTCAGTTATTACCTGGTATGAAAACTCATACTAGATCTGAACATACTCTTAACAAGAGAAAATCTGACAAAAATATCTGGCTGCTAGTCAGTGGTGAGTAGCTGGGAGTCTCTGACATGTATTGTGCCAGCATGAGGGAGTCAATGCCAATCTAACAGAATCTGACAGACCACCAGGTGCCAGCAGAGGATGCAGAGGATATATATACGTAGAGATGGTTCACAGTGAAAATAGCACATTCCAGTGTGAAATGAAACACTAAAACACTGTGATTTTTTTTTCTTTTTTTTTTTTTTTACTGTTTGGCTTTTATCCTTGTAACAGACAGGCCAGAAATCTGCAAATGTGAGTATTTTCACTGAACCATTATCTTATTTTCAAAAAGTCCAGATGGTAAAACCACCCTTGCAAATCAATGCTTTGTTATTTCACTGCAGAGAAACAAAAAGGGTCCTGATATCTGCACTGTTTTGATTCATTTTCAAGTCTTAACTCTGAAGATCATCTCATTTAAACTTCAGTGTTAGTATGAATTGTTTCAGTGTTAGTGTGAGCTGTTTAATAATAACTTCTATCTGATTCTTGAGCCATGCATGGAGGGAGATTTGAATCCCTTTTTAAAACCACTAGATGGGTAGAAAATGAAAAAATAGATCAGACTACAGGAGACATTTTAGATTAGTGTCAAATCAGACAGCTCAGGAAAGTATTCTAGTTAAGATAAAGATCCAAATAGAAGAACCTCAAATGCAATATTAACCCCTTCATTGACCATATACCGAATAAACTTGATTTTGCAGTGTTATCTGTCACAGTATCATTTAAGGCCAGTGGAACACTAAAAGGTCAGAGAAGCCAGAATAAAGCACCTTGATAATACACAAGGTGAATTTATCACTCTGTAATAGAGTCTCATATGCTTTCTAGACAGGTACAGGCAAGGTTCATTGGACAGACCAATTTTTACTACTGAGTTATAGACAACGAAAAACAGGACTGGCTGAAAAAGTGCTGTGATTTTCTAGTGTCTTCTCTGGATGAGTGTTCTGAAGGCAGAAAACTGAGAGTGTTAGATAACATTTCTCTGTTGATAGGCAAAGAGATGGAGATTCTATTGCAAACATATTCCCAGCCTCACTTAGCAAAACCTCGATGTTGCTGAAATAATTTTGGATTTTCCCATCAATTTCTGTGAAGCTTTAAGTTCCCTCTTTAAGCTTTTAGTACAATGGAATGATGTTGATATTTACAAAAGGTGAAGATATCATTAAAAAAATAACTTTTACATTGCAGAAATTCAATAAAATAATGCACCACAGATGAACAGAATAGCTCAAAAAGAGTGAATAATTTCCTGTTTAGATATTAAAGGAAGATCTAGCATTTCCAGCACTTTAAACACTACTACATATAACCTATATAAATGTATAGCATGTTCAACTTGTGAAAGGAGTGTATTTTATGTGAAAATAAAAAAAGTGCTGGTATCTAATAGATCACTAATATTTTCATATAAATCCTCACTGTTGCACATTTTGTTTCAGTTCTACGGAAAGATAATTTTCTTGTCAATCACTGAATGTCCAGGAATGCAAATAAGAAATTGCATCTGTTACTTGTAATTTCCCCAATCAAACTCTGAACTCTTTTCTTAACGTTTTCAACAATTCTAGCATGTGGCACTTGAGATAATCCTGAACCCAGTATGTTTTCCTGATGGCTAGATTTGCCTGTCACTAGTGTTTGCTTACCAGCAGTATCGTATGAATGAGGTGAATTTTCATTGGAAGAAGCATATTGAAAACGTGTGTGTATCCTTCTTTGTTACATCTGTGTAAAGTTTCCCCCCTCCCAATGCAATTGTTTTTACTTTCTTTTAATCTTGCAAAGAAATGTAAAAGTGGAATAACTGACCCCATGTTCAAAGTCATTGTCAGAGACAATGAAGTCATAGGCTTCTGTTTTTAATAATGTCTTGCAAAACACAAAGCATCATTAATCATATTCAGAGGATAAAAGACACACAGATTTCCTAGTCTCAAACTTTCCTGAAGCCTTGAAGATTTCAGTGTTGTAGATTCACATAGATAACATCCCACAACTCTGCACAGAAAGTTCAATCAACAAACAAAATGTGAAATAAAACCATTCTTATTCCAATATATAAAAACTGAGACTGTCTTTTATGCAAAATAAAATAGACCAGAATGGCTAGTTCGTAATAGAGGTTCAGATGATGTCTGTAAGTAGATTCTCTTATTCTCCCTTTGGGGATGGATTCAGTTAAGTTACACCTAGGAAAATAAATAAGAGTGTCCATGCAAGAAATAAAACAGATAGCAATCACACTGTTGGAACATTCACTTCTTACTTCCTTTCCAAATACTTCCACTTGCAAACAAGGCTTGTCTTTTATTGGTTTTAGATGAATGACAGAGGCAAAATAGGCTTACAAATTTGTCTACATATTGTTTTCCTACTCAACTGTCCAGATTTTGTATTGAGCCAAATACTGTTGAATCTGATTATCTTCAATTTTGAATTAATTTTGTCTGAAAATACAGTTTTAGTTAGATCATTAGTGCATTAAGACCTCAGGAAAGTGATTTTGCTCTAATAGGAGGGAAATGTAATAGCACAGTTGAAATTTGGCCCTCTTCAACTCAATGCATGCCAAGTTGGATCCAAAAGATGAAATAACCACATTATTGGTTTTAAAGATGTTGGTCTCAGTTCAGCGTAGTGTTTGAGAATTAGATTCACTCTCGCTTAAGTTTAAACATGTGCTTAAAATACTATTAATAGTTAGGACTATGTTCTAATTATGTATGTTAGCTGGTAATAAAAAATGTATAATGCACATATAATGTATGCTACCTTTGTATTTGACTGATAAGCAAGAAAGAGAAGATTATAACTTGCCTACAGTTACATCTCATGTGGTCCCAGACAAAAGGACTAACTAGACTCAGTGTAGTCTTCAGGGAAAAATTCCGTTTCTGTGAACACCATGTGAGATTTGGCAGTGTAATTGGGTGGTAGGAAGAGGAGGGGAGTCAGGAGTCATTGACAAAGAGGTGGAATAACCAGTATCCATTTTGAGAACGATGTAGGGAAAAGCCTCAACGTGATTTCCACAAATTAAATTTTACTGCTCGTCATCCAGAAGCTGAGATCTCAACACCCTCAGCCCAGAACCTTGCCTTTCCCACAGACACCAGCTCTCCACACACCCACTCACTATTTTCTGTCTGTTGTTCAGCAGCTTTCACAGACAACGTGATCCATCTTCAGTGTCTTTACAGCAGAAAAGTTGGTCACAGAAGCAGATCATTTAGATTACAACATCCTACCCACATTTCTCCATTGGGAGACAATCAACTCTGACCTGCAAGATATCTGCTGACCACATATAGTACTGTCTTGGGTCAACTCAAGAATATTTTTTTTTCCATTTTCAAGACAAAAGTATCTTAATCATTATTTATAGATTGGAATGATTTTTGCATGGACAGCTTTTATGCAGAAGTACATTGTGAGAAAAAGAAACCAAAAATATTTTTCTTGATTCTTCATAACATGAAAATACCTACCATCTATAATTTTATGCCACTACCTATTTACAGTAACCATTTTCTTTATTAAATTATTTCACTTTAGTATTAAATTGCCCTTTCTGCTAAATGACTTCTCTGTTGATATTTAGCAAGGTTGTAAAGACTTAGCAGGGAATGGGAAAACTCAGAGTCCCTTCAATCTGAAGGGTAACGTTCATTCGTTGAAATAAAGCTTACAAGCCAGATGTACAGAGGTTAAGTGTAAGATTCTACTTATTCCCTCCAAAGACTGAATGGAAAATAAATTTTATGTATTTTGGTCTCAGTGTGTGTAGCCATGGATTATTCTTTGGCTGAACGTGCTTCTCCACACTTACAGCAACTTTTCTAAACTTACACAGCTATCATCAGAATTTCTAAACATCAAGACAGTGGTTTTAGTTTGTGTTTATTCTAAGAAAATAACTTTTCGAAGGTATAGCATTCAGTGACTATTAAAAAATGATAGTGGGAAGAAAACTCAAAATTTTAATTGCAACTATTCTCACTGAAAAACCAATATTGGGGATTTTTTAATGTATTACAGTAGTCAATGAATTGCATGATCTATTATTAAGTAAATTTGTATATTGACATCCTCCTAAGGTACTGTAAATCACTTAGTGTAATAGGCATGTTGCCAAGTTTCTAAGATATACAAAGCTATATTCAGAAGAAACAGGTAATAATCTGATATCAATAAGGTAGTTAAATCACAAGCAGGATGAAACACAAAATAAAACCAGATCATTGCTCTATGTTATCTATGTAACTGTTTATTTAAAAAAAAAAAAAAAAAGCATTTTTTGGCTAAAACTCTCCCTTTCTACTGAATGAATGAAGATAAAAAGCATATTGTAGTATTGCAACATCAGATTCCCAATGATGAGATCTTCAGATGTGATCCAGATTCAACAGCAGATTTTGCTTTTTCAATGAAAAATAAATCTGTCTCTAAAAGCTGAGTTTCTGGGGAGCTAGAATGTTCATGGATCTATTTGAGGAAATGTCTAATTGGTCTGGCTAAAACAGGGGTGGGAAATACTTGAAAATGATAAAATGCCACTTTGTTTAAAATGTTTCTTTCTGGAATTCCACAATGTTCTTAAGGAATAATGCAAATTGTTTCTAATTCAAAATATCATTTTTCATTTGAAAATTGATTGGGTATTTTTGGGGGAGGCAGGGGTTTCAAGTATTTAGGCGGTGTGGTTTTGTTTTGTACTTTGTTAATTTTGTCAATAAACTCTCAAAACTCTCTTTCCATTTTAGCCAAAGTAACACTTCTTGTACATTTTTTGCCTAATTCAGCACTCAGGAGGCCATTTCTTTGCATCTCATATTTTTACCCATTATGCATGAGTGTTTTTCATGATATTTTTGCTTTGGTACCACAAGTGCTCACATCATTTTAAGGTCAAGTCCCAGTTCATACAAAATCGTGTCAGCTGCCATATCAAGACTGAGAATCACTCATCACTATTTACCTGTCATCACTATTACATTCCTGTGGACTGAGTAAGACAGCACAGTGTGTATGTAAACATGGTGTTTTTCCTTTGTGTATATACTTGTGTGTGAGGTGTTACATAAACAAGTCCAAAGACTCATGTATGTTCTCATTGGAAAAATTAATATAAACCAGCTTTCTATATTTCTATCCAACTGTACTGCAAGAAACAATTTTTATTATCCGTGGACTGTCCTTAACCACTGTTTTACTGTTTCTGAATTCTATTGGAATGTCTTTGAGTGTTGTAGACTTAACATAGATTACTAAAAGGCTTCCTTGGTCTCTTACTTGGATATTTTTTCCAGAATTCAACCCAACCTATGAGTATTTATTCAGCATAATCAAAAACATAAACGAAGAAGATAGGCATTGCAGGATTTTATTTCTTGGTTATCATCTCTAAATTGCAGCTTTTCTTCATTTCACTGTACATGAACTTTTTATTTATTTTGGGCTCAAATATTGTTTCTTACAGAACAAAATCTGAAAAATCATATATTGAAAGTAATGCAAAAAGCAGTATAAGTAATTTGTATTTAATAAAAATAAAGTTCTTTCTAATCACTTAATAACAATGATGACACAAAATACATTCATGAAATAAAGACTGCAAAAGAATTATTCAGAAGCTAAGGACTTGAAATAGTGAAGGACAGTAGGATGAAATAAACTGATTGTAGCAGAGATCAGAGCCACAAAAATACAATCTTTGAAAACTTTATTTCACATGACTAGGAAAGAGTACTGGTTTTCTTTACTGGGAAGAACTGAGATATACTCCTTTTCTCATTAGGGTTAAATAGTTACACCCTGAATTAGTCTTTTGCAGTTGAGACCAATATTAATAAATCTATGGGGCACCCCTCACTGTAGCTCTCTTTACTTCTCTTTTTAAACAGTCCTTAGCACTAAAAGAAGTAGCCCACATAAGCTACCCCAATCCTCCTGTTCTCTGCCCCAGTGAGTAAAAAAAGTATTTATTCATCCTCAGCCAGACTGGGAAAATGGTCTTTGCTGACATCACCTTCCTTTTTCTTACAAACTAGATCCATGCCCCAGTCTGATTTATTGCTCAGATACACAGGTGCTTGTGACACTGCAAGAGATCAAGGCAGTAAGTGAAGGCAATGAAGATGTGGGTAGAAGTTGGGAACTCTCCTTACTCTAGCAGTAACATTATGCCAGTTTAACATGTACACTGAACCACTCTCAGTCAAATCTAAGGAATGTCAGAATCAACTCTATGAAGGTAAAGATAAGGGATTTGTTGCCACATCTTTTGCTTTGGTCTATTGTCAAATGCTACTCATAAATATCGGGGGAAAAAATCACACAGAGGTGGCTTAATTCTTACTTGTGAAAAACTTCATGAAGTTACATTACAGCAGTTCCAAAGAATAAGGATATTGTTATGTTATGTGTGTGAACTATTTTTTGAAGTTTCAGATACATTTATCTTCTTTTGCGGTTACCTGCATTTTCCTTTTTTCACATACAAAATAGGGTGATTCCAAACAACTTTTGTGTAGGTTTACTGAATATAAATTTGGCAGGGTTGTTTTTTAACACATGGCACAAAGGTCAGCTTTAGTACATTACCTTTTTTCTATAGATACTTGATAACTACTTGTTGATTTCTTTAACCTTGAACCACATAAATCAGTAAATCCTTTCTGAAAGTTGAACCATTTAGTAATGCAACATTGAACATCTGTATTTAGGAAACTGTAAATTTATTTTATGAAGAGGCAATTCAGCATAGCTAATAAACATGATTTCATGCCATTTACTTCCCAGCTGGTTCTAGGTTCTAGAGTATAATGAATTAGTAACTTCTGGAATCTGTTGTAAGATAATGAGCTACAAAATGCAAAAGAGATTTCTGAATAATAGCCTTGTACTTTACAGAAGTATTAAGGTGTGCATTTCTCATGGGGACTACAAAGCTTTGAGGCTCTGACACTGTTTATTATCTGGTGTAAATATAAATGGCCACAGTAACCACAGTGAAGCATGTTTCCACAGCTGAATATTTCGCTCTACAGCTGTGCTTTGAGTATCAGTTCTCTCTATACCCTCATACCATTATTTACATACCAGATTTCATAAGGAAACCTGATAATAGATGAGAAATAAATAGCAAGTGAGAGACCACAACTGAGAGAGTTGTCCAGACTTTTATGATCAATGGAGAGAAACAACCACATCCATGGTAGGGAACATCTCATCCTAGGGGAGGTGCTTGAAACAATCTGATAAATCAGGGTGTGAAATCATTTGTCATTCTTTAGATTGTAAAAGACAGGTATGACTAGTCCAGATCTACCTCAGGGACTGAAACATGGGCACCTATAGTTGGATAAGGTGAATTTCTGTTTGTGTTTAGAATGTACCATCTTCAACTCAGTGTTGAAGGAGAGGTGTTACTCTTCAGTGGAGGCAGAGTAACCATAAGAACCACTTATTTTTGCCTCAATCATCTGGCCTTAACATTTGGTTCTTTACTCAGGCTTCACCCACAGAATGCATTTATATTTATTTTACAAGTACATCATACCCTTTGAACACAAGAAAAAAAATTCCAAACATTATTTCTAGTTCTTTTCCTGATACCATTTGGAGACTACTTTTAATGTATGATTCCTAAGGAATCTTGTCATTTCTCCTTGTATTATTGCAGGCGCCAGTGTTTGGGGTTTGGCTGGGTTAATATGCTTAGCAATGCTTCCCAGTCTTCAGGAGCATTAACCTGAATTTACTGTCTTTGTTTTCCCAGAGGTGAGCCATCAATTAGATGCATACTAACCAGAATAAGAGAAGGACTGGAGGCATTAGCACCTCCTTTCTAAAATGGGAGCACCTGCTGAGTGCTCAGTGGTAAATGTGAAATGGAAGAAAGTGTCAAAATATTTGCTGGGTAGATACTTCGGGGCTGCCCATTAGGCTTAACTGCAATTAGAAGGTGAGTGGCTATCACTGCCCTCAATTCGCTAAGAAAACATGAATTGTAATTAGCTTCAGGCAAACGTAGAGGTGTCCCCAGAGGGGTTCTAGGTCCACATGTAAGCTCTCAGTGGGATACAGCCTGAACATACTCCAGCCTTGTAGCAGGCTGAAAACAGAGCTTTATTAGAAACATCTCCCTTACCCGGCTGCTGTGCCTTCAGTACCACAAATCGCAGCACATGGAGACCATTTTTTATAAATCCTGGTTTCAGCTTGTAAAAAGTCCAAAGGATATTTTATGCTAATAGCAACATCATGGGCTCTGTCTTCTCAGGCTTTGCTGAAGACTTGCACAGGCAAAATTCCCATACACTTGAATAGGTGATTTGGTTTTGAAAACTCGGCAAAGCAATTATTCAAATAACTAATCTAAATTTTCAGATTATCCATAAAAGCATTCTCACTGCATTATTTTAAACTGTTTTAAGGGCTGGTTATGAAGTGCTGATGTTTTTTTTAAGCTATTCACCCTTTATTTCTTGGTTTAAATTACACAAAAGCACTATTTAAAGTTGTGTGATTGGATACCCAAGACTAAGAACATCTCTGTTCTTTGTTCAGTGAGTCCCTACCATGTTTTCCTGTTCAAAATGTCTTAACAAACAATTCTGCACCTAACAGGGAATGACATACCACTCAGATTATTGATATATTCTGTTCCTCACAGCCCTTTAACACACAAGACTGTACCAATTCAACTTTCTAGAAACCTGAATTGCTCTCTTTCCAAAGGATTTGCATATTTTAATTTTATGAGCACAAACACACTGTGAAGTCTTTTTGGAGCTCTAGTTTTGAGTTTGAGTCTCAGTTTGTTTTTACCAAAAAATGATGATGTCTGCCATTGCCTCGGTTTTCAGCTATAGTGATTAAATGGCTCTTTAAATGTAATGATTCAGCTAGTGTGGTATTTAAACCTAGTTTTGGAATTAAACTGTTTCCCCTTCTTCAACAAGGTCTAGAACTCTTGTTCTTACTTTTTATCTTGAAATATCAGTGTTGACCTTAGCGCTGGTGGATCCATGGTGGACTCCATGTGTGTATCAGACTGCTTGGGAGCAAAAAGATGGCACAAGGCACTTGCACTCCCCATCCTGGGTCATTCCTGCCCTGTAAGGACAAGCAGAAAACATGTCAGAGACTGCCATGTCAACAGGACACTGTAAGCAAACTAAAGAGGGAAGGAGAAGGTGGGACAGGCAGGGAGTTGGCAGGGGAATGTGTCTTCTGTAAAAGTTGCTTTTTATGCTATGATCACTCAATATTTCATTTATCATCTCCAAAAAAAATTTTACACAAAGCCTACACTCTTCTAAAACGTCAGTCATTGCAAGATTAGCAAAGAAGTGAAACCTTCAGCTGCTCTTAGCAAATCTATTAAACTCCTGTTCCTCAGTTTCCACCATAAGAGGTTGTCTTTTGTATTCCTCCCAGTTTCACAGACATGGGAGGATGTGATGCTGGCAGGAGGTAGTGACCTGCTGGATTTTTACATTCTTCCCACTCTAGTTAGGTTCTTTGTTTTGTCTCTCTTCAAAATTCAGATGGAATGATTTTATTAATGGAATACATCTTTTAACCTAAGTAAATCACTCACATAATTATAAAAATATTTTGCTTTGTAAGTAGGACCTCAGTTGAAGTCTTTCCTACTCTCCAAAGGTGCTGGATCACTGAAACTTTAGTCTGACAATAGAAATTGGGAGGTATTTATGAAGCTGAACCACTTTTACATCATTATTCAGATAGGAAGGAAATTCAAGGGAAGGGAAGGGAAGGCCAGGGAAGGGCAGTGAGATTTTTTCCAACACAAAGAGTATCTGACATCGAACTGAACTTGCTGTTAAAGACTAAATAAAACCAGAAAGCTAAGAATCAATGATGTGCAGATTTCCAGGACTATCGTTGGTCTGTGGCCTTTTATCTTAGTTCATGTAACATTTTTAGACATCTTTAATCCATAAATATTCAAGTACTATAAAAATAACAATTAAAAAAAAAAAGCTAGAAATCAATATAAAGAATATTACAAGAGGGGATGAATTAGGCAACTTATCAAGCCCCTGTCAGATCTAATTTATTCTGTCTGATTTCTTCACCTGGAATACAGAAAAAAAAAAAAAAAAAAAAAAAAAGAGTTTAAAAGAAATCAGGAAACTGGCCCATCTCTTTTTAGGTAGGTCAAGTGCTGTATGACTTGTCTATCCAGACACCTAGATAATGCTTTGCTGCTACCCATCTCAACATCGACCAGCAACAAGTGTCAGTATTTTGTAGTGAAAACCGAATGTTGTACCAGCTGAGGAGGAGTGGAAAATCAATAGTTTTCTTAATATTCCTTCATTGCTTTTTGCTTTAAACAGAGACTTTGATGCAGCTCTGTACTTGGAATGCTTAAGGCAGTCGAGGCAGAGAAGCATGAATAGGGCAAGCAAAGGTGGATGATAAACGTAATTTATTTTTTGACATGTGTGGTACATACATCTTTAGGAACAGTCTGGCAGGGTCCCAGGTATATACTATTAATCAGTATATTGCACTGTTGCATGAATGTACTTTTGTCTTCATTTTCCTGTTGGTAACTTTAGAGACTGGGCAAATCTGTAAGTAGTCTTTCACCCTTTTGTATAATTTAGCAATTGTGCTATGGCAATGACAACTTTTGCAAAGTTGTTATAAACATACACCCAAGTAACTTAGTGAATGATATCACTTGTTTCAAAATCAATAAAGAAACACTCAAGTATATTCTACTGTTGTGTGGAAAGCACTGAAGAAATTGTCTTGGTCACAATACAGGAAAAGGTACATTATCTATCCTTGAGCTCCATCCTTTCTGTTCCAAACCTCTTACATTACTTATTTAGGGTGCACAGACTGGACAGCCTGCCCTTTGTGCAGGAAACTCTTCCTGTCAGGAATGCAATTGGCCACAGAACTTCCATGTTGATTCTTAGAGGACCTGAAGAACCCAACGTAAAATGTACAGTAAGCTGTAAAGTGATCAGCATTCTTTAAATGCTATGGGAAAACACCAGGATTCTGTGCATGAACACTAGAAATTAATTTTTCATGGATGGAAAATACTTTCCCAGAGGCAATAGAAACTAATTAAAATTTAAAAAAAAAAAAAGTAATTCTGGAATCAGAGGGCATAACCAAATCATTTCCTTACATATATTTTTTGTTCAAACTTTATTTCCTTTCTGACTGACTGCCAAAATAGTCCAACTTCTCTCTCCATAAAGTTACGTGTGATTCCCCCTGGAATGGGTGTGGAAAGGGGAATTAAATGAGGCATTTTATCAGGTAACATAAATAATTTACAGTGTTTTGAAATCATGGTGCCTTATCTGACTAGGGGAATTTTGCCAAGTATTGACATTAAAAGCAGGAGGTATTTAAATAAGATTGACTCCTAGCCTGCCAGAGGATGGTTCTTTCTGATTTTACCCCAAACTTGTAGCCCCATTATTTTTCTTAAAAACATATTTTGGCTCCTCTCCATCTAAAACTTTTGCTGATCCACTGTACTTGGCACATTAATTTTCTGTGGTGATTTTGGCAGCCATTAGACATTGCCTATGCCTAGCATGGGAAAAAAAAAAAAAAAAGGAAAGGAAACATGGATATGCTTGACATAGGGTAATTTGTCCTTTCTATTGCATTACCGATAGCAAGTACCACTTTATTAACCATTGATAAAGTTTAATAAAAATATTAGAAAAGATATTATGATTTTTTTTTTAATAAAATCTGACCATCCACATGCTACTGGATGCTAAGTAAGAACTGCTGTTCCAGGCTATAGTACTCACATTACCAACAGTTTACTCAAAATTAATAAAAATTTATTTTACCAATATGGAGGCAGCTAAACTTTCTTAAGGTCTAAGTGACTTCGTTATCTACCTAGGAAGTTCACTGTCCATACTAACAACTGAAGAACTTACTTATCACTCAACACAGCAAATCTAGAGTTGTGATAGATAGGATCTTCTGCTTAGGTCATATCAGCTATATGCTAGTCTTCCATGCATATCCACATCTTCTTGTGTTATCTGTTTCTTCCCCCTGTCCTTGCAGTTGGTGAATAAAACTATGGCGTAAGGTCCAAAGATTAAAGAGACAAACAGATGCATCTTACTTATTAAATCTTGGCTGCTGTTGTAGAGCTTCCCAGAAGACCACATGGTTCAAAAATCTCACATTTTTCATATGTCAAAAGCAAACACTGAAAATTTTAGATTAAAGGAAGGAGCAAATGAAAAGTCTATGAATTGGGACATGAAGTTTATTTGTGGTGTCTCAAAATGCAGTAAATCAAATTATTAGCTCTTAATGTAATTTTCCATCAAAAGCATGAAACCCTAGTATAGGACCACTTGGCATAGGAGCACAGGACATGCTAATCACACTCATCGGTTTGTGAAGAAACGAAGAAATTGATGTAACACACTCAAAAAAGGAAAAGAAGAAATTGAAGAGGCAGTTGGAGTATATCTAAAGTTCAGCACTGGAATATCATCCCAATTTTCTGTGTTTGGATCTCTCTCAGACTGATCAGATTGTAATCACTGTTGCAATATGCAAACACAGCTTTGTTTTCAAGTGTGTCTGAAGTTTCACTGGCGTTGGAATGTGAATGTGAGCCTGAAAGAGCACTCAGGAACAGCGAGGATGTTTAGGTCTTTGTGTTCGGGTTTGTCACACAGGAAGAGACCTCCCGTGGCAGGCGTAGGAATCACCATACAGCTACAAACTTACACCTAGGACAAAAGGATTGTACCCAAGCCAAGCATGTAAGGAACATAGTTCCAAGTAAAGAAAATTGTACCCAGAAAAATCACAATGTTTCTAAAATATATCTTGTTTTAATAACAGAATGCGGTGCAATCAAAATAAACCATAACTAAGTGAAAATCAGGGCGGGGGGAGGGGGAGGGAAAAGAGCTAATTTGATGAAAAATAACTAAGGTTTCAATTGAACTACAAGAGGATTTATCAAGGCCCTATAGCAAGATTTAATAATTTTTTGTTGCTATCCAACTCCTAATTTCCTTGTCATTGCCAGTGGTGTGTGGCTACAATGCTGTAGTCAGCAAATACTAAGAAAAGGTTTCATGGTAGAGCTAGGCTGGTAATGTCCCCGCAGCAGCCAATCTGGACATGTATAATATGCAACATCTCTCACGTATCCTGCTGGTGATATGGGATGCATAAAGCAAGAGAAGATCAAGCAAATACCATGTATGCTAGTTTATGCATGTTTAAACAAAACAACCTGTTACTTGTGGTCTGATTTAAAACTGCCTTAATCAGACTGCTTCAATTTAATAAATAAATAACCTTTTAAACATTATCAGTGGGGGAAATAATTAAATATATCCTGAAACACGCTGAAAATTAAAAAAGAGTGCAGCATGCACGATTATTCTGAAACCTACAAATTTCAGCAGATAGAAGATAGAATTTGTGTATCTGTGTGTTTAAAATCAGTGTTGATACATGCCTTGTATTATTCACCGTGAAAATAATTAGCTTGGCCAATTTCTATTAAAACAAATTCATCAATCTTTAGAGCAGTATTCTTGCCAACAGAAGCTCAGAGTAACTAGGAATTGCACAATTTAGCCGACTAAGATTTTTTCTTAGAGAAACCATAGCTTATAACACATGTCTCAGCAATGTAATTTGTAAATTTAGATGAAAACCAGAAAGCATGACCAAGGTCTCAAAATAGTCAGTACTCCTACAGGTTAGAGAAATTTTCCTGAAAAGCCAGGTTTGTGCATTTTTTTGAGACTTAATATTCTAGAGAAAAACACAGGCTGAGTGATGACTTTGATGTGAACCCCTTCCCTTTTCCCTAGTATATTATTTCACCCTGGTTTAACAAGTGAGTTTCTCCATCTTTAAAGTACTCCTATTTCAACTATTTTACTCTCATTAAATATTCATCAACAGCTGGTTTCTGGACAACTCCATGCCACACAGCAGACTTATTCAACAACTTGCTCTGAACCACATAGACTGTGAACCTTAGTAGATATGCTACAACTCAGGTGGACATTTACTGGCAGTCTCCTTGCTTCCTTGTCTTGGAAATTTTCTTTTTTTATATGTCTTCATGTAGAACAAAAACAATGCTTAAAACCTCAGAACATTTCAGTCACACTTTTCCAACCAGTCCCAGCAAATGCAAACCAGATTCATTCTATGAGTGTTGAAGTAGTACAGGGAAGAGCTGCAAAAAATTAGTATTATTCCATCCTATTAATGATTTTTCACAGGTTTCTATCATTCAAATTATACTCAGATAAATACAATACGATAGTGACTGACGTATGCATAATAGTCTGTTTCCTGCCTTTTGCATCTTTTCACTGTTTTAGGAAGATGCAGGTGTATTTTGCAGCACTCATATCAGAGTGGAGGAGAATGTTGCTTTCTCAGTCTTAGTTCTAGTCAGTACAGATTTGATGGAAGTGCTCCTCTTATTTGAGAAGAACTGTCTTCTAGAGCAGGCCCACCAGGACGTATAGGTGACAGAAAGACCATATAATGACTCCTGGTGTACCTATATGGGCATTATTGCCTCTGTGTTGGCAAGGCTGGGGAAGTTCTGCAAACATACAACAGGAGAAACACAGGCAGCCAAGGTCTACCAGGGCAACAAATATCTGTGCTAGACTTCAGGTACCTGAAATGTGGACTTAGGGACCTAAAATGTGAAAAGGTTGCATTCGTTCTTTTATGATTGTAGCTCCTGCATTACTTACTCACTTCAGAAAATATTACCCTAAATCCCTGATCGGGGCCTCCAGACATTACTGCAGTATAAATAAAACCCAATTATTTTGGCGTGTAATCATTCTCAAAGAGAGTAGCCAAAATGCAGTCTTTTTTATTAGTGCTCTGCCACTCTTGTGGGTTTTTGGTGGTTTGGGTTTTTTTCTCTCTCTCGTGGCTGACAAGCTTCGTAAAAGCAGCAAATAGAAAAGCTATGCGACTGTGATAAGCACTTATATACTCTGACTGTGGACTGAGCACTGCCTCTTACCAGACTTCCATAAAAAGGAGCAAAGAACTAAACCTTTTTAAAAAAGAGATTATAAGTGGTGTCTTGCTCTGTGAAAATAAACACTAAACAAAGCTTTTGGGGATATTTTTCATGAAGTTATTGTGTATAATTATCTGCACCCTAAAGAGAGCCAAAATATATAATCTTGGAAAGGTGCATATATTTCATGTTACCAAATGTACTTTGATGTTTCAGTAGGAAATACAATTAACATAACTGAACTTATGAATCATCTTTCAAGTTGTTTATACTTATTTCTTCCTACTCTTTTTTTTTCCTTTAATTATTTATTCAATATTCCCACAGAGAAGTAAATGAGGGGGAAAGAATTATTTATATAATAGAGACCACATACTGCATAACGAAACATTTCATAAGTAGCACACTCACTCTTGTCCTTCATAAGTGTTCACAAAGAATGGTTTTATCCTTTATAAGGCAGGTTTATCCAAAGTAAACAATGTCCTCCTCGAGGAGTGTATGTCGACATGTTTGTGAAAAATGCACGCAGTCTGCAAGAGAGACGTTGCCCTGGATTACAACTAAAAGCCAATAAAGATAGACATTTTTGCAAGAGATGGGGAAAATGGTTGCATTGAGGATATAATTCACAGTAAACTTATTAAATGAAATCTTTATATTTAGGAACAAATGCAATATGTTGCTATTAATCTTAATTTAGAAGGGGGTACCATAATAGCATTATGATAAGTGAACTGTTTGACTTCATTGTAGAAGCAGTTGGGAATTTTTCAAAGAAATATTTTTTCATCTCCCTGCTTCTCACTGAGAACTAAATCACTATTTCTACACAGCATTGCACTGTGTTATGTAGGTGAATCTATAACATCTCTTAATCTCATTTCTTTGCTAATAACCCTTTTTTTCTCTGCTGACTCATTTGCCCAGCAGTTATATTCAGTGTGTTTGGAATCAACTTGTTATTTAGGACACAATTTTTGGTCAGGATAAAAATTACTCTGTAATTATAAACTGTAAGATCTCTGAGAAAAAAAAATACTATTTCTAACTGGAAAGCCGTAAGTTAAGAATGGATTTTTTAAAATCTATATCTTTTTACATTAAAAATAAATGCATCTTTGAAAATAAAATGCTTCAAAGAGTTTTCTTAATTTTGTAGAAGATGCATATTTAAATCAAGAAAGAAATATTTTTAAAGTTTTGTTAAAATATTCTAGACTGTTATTTCAGAAACCTTTTTTCTGTTTATCTTCATGTTGAAACTATTAATACCATAATGGAACATACAAGACAAATTCAAATAAAACCTTTTGACGAAATGAAAACAAGTCTTGCATACTCCTAGACATTTTGTTTGTGGAGTATGTAAAAGTGCAGAGAGTTTGTTCTTAGTCAGAACAATCTCAAAAAGTCATTTGCCAGATGACATTTTTATTCCCTGCCAGCTTTTGGTAAGGTCCAAAAAACTATAATCAAATATTCACATCCGCAAAGCCACAAAAACTAATGGAACTTTGTTCCATATGCATTTCTGTTACATATATCTACTAATAACTATTTGATTTTTTCTTTTCAAAACTGTAAATTTGTTATAAGTTATACAAAGAAACTAGATGAGGCTATATTTGATTTGTCTCTCATGTCTTAGACACAAGTTCATTAATATTATTGTGTTTTCATATTCAGTTCACAAATTGAGATAATCACATTAAGGAAATCATGTTAAGAAGTCACTGAGTTTTGGTCAACCCTTGCAAAAATAATTATCTGTTTTCAACTTTTTGCTTTCCATACTCTTTTCTGAAAGGGCTACCTTTTTGCCACCTCTGATTTTAACAGGTGTTGGATAGACTGAGAAATGTGAGGGACCTTTTTATCAGAAAACAATAAATTTAAACGCCTCCAGAATACAATGGAACTTCACAAATCTATATGTTGTATCTTATTTTCTGAAGCTACATGTAGGCAGCGGAAAAACATTTACAATTCCTTGGTCCTGGTGCAGTTCTCAGGTAACAGCAACACTCCATAATGGGGCAAGAATTGGTTTTGAAGCCACTTCCCTCACTTACACCCTCATTCCCCTGAAATGCCACAGTGAACTCCAAAATGTGAGTGACCTCAAATATCAGGCATCCTGGAGCGTGATTAGTCTACCATGCTGTTTAAATTTATTTGTAGTCTAAAGATCTGGTCAGACAGCTCAGTTCCTTAAAACTAACTTATTATGTCACCAATTCTCTTCTCCTTGGAACTGATGTTTAATCTATTAAGTACTTTACCCATCTTCAAGAAAATGTAGAAGATTGGAGAAATCATGCCTTCTATTAGATACTATTTTGTTCATACATAGAGCATCTTGACTACTACTTTTCCCTGTAACAATGAATATTCAGAGTGCTTATGGTGGGAGATCTTTTGGGAAATGTGAGAAATACACTTCATGAGATGAATTGGTATAGTTAAAATAAAGAGACATAAATGTCCTGAGAAGCAACTTTTGGGATTGGATCAGAGCTAGCCACAGACTGTTTGGAAACAAACTCTTAACTGGGATGTGATTTATGATCCCAATATAGTTTATTAGAATATATCATCAATGGATCTAGAGGACAACCTGGAGCCAAAACCAGAAATATATAAAACTTTAAAATTAGAAAATATGATGCTGAACACCCAAAGGGATGATATGAAAGAGGCTGCTTTTTTTTTTTCACCTAACCTCTTCACTGCATACAGCATCATATTTGTTCCCTGGTGCAGCCCACAATAAAGAATTGCACAAGAAGACCTTCACAGCAGTTTCTTCTTCTTTGTTTCATACACAGCAAAGCTAAGACTTCCAAAAGGAATTAAAAGCATGAGAAGCCCATCTGTTTGGCAGAAATCCTTATGGTGCCTTCCACATGGAGGTGGATTTTACTTGATACAAATAACCATAAAGCTGTTGTAATTAGCAAAATCTTTAGTCAGATAACAAATGAAAATGTTCACTTATTAGATTATATTTTTACTATACACAATTTAGAATATTTTTATGTAACACGGCATAAGTCTGTTTGACTTCAATAATATATCTGATTTTAACTCTTTGCAGTGAAAATGAGCATCACTGGATTTATTTTAAAAAGTAGATTCCAGTCACTCAGTTTAAGGTGAATTTGTTCAATATTTTTAAAAATACTTTCTTCAGACCATCCTTTGGAAAATATGATATAACGTTAACTATCCAACAAATGAGCTCTCAAGAAATGAGCATGGAGTGTACCACGCTGGGTACATCACCCCCTGGACATCAGTTTTCATATTTTGTTATTTCAAGATGTAAGGGCTTTTATAAGAACCAACTCTATACAAGGCAAGTGTATCTCCTCATCACAGTTGTACAGTCACCCGGGAGAGAAAGACTCAAAATCAAGCTTTAGTTCTTTTCTTTTTGTAATTGAAAGTCTATCATACATAAAAAAAAAATTAAAAAATTAAAAAAAAAAAATTGAAGTACTGTGTTATGAAGTGTTGTCATAATGGTTTTCATTTACAGCCAAATACCCTTTCAAGGTTTGTTTATTACTTTTAAAATCTCCCAAATTGATTGTTTGCTTGTGTGCATATGTAAGAATTTCTGTATATAGTTTGGAGGTGTTTTCTGCAGGGGAAGGTTAAATGTTTCCAACGTTTTCATGAACTACCATCAGATGTCTTCCAGATCACTACTGGTTCCCAGAGCACAGATTGAGGAATACTGCAGTAAAGGAGACATTTCCTTTTTCCATTGACTGTGCAGGGATTCTAAGGGATTTGGCACCCTAGGCTATGGTTAACCTTTGTGAACACCATCTGTAGTTTAATTTCAGACACACATTTTGGGGGAGGGTGTTTCACGATCACAAATGGTTAATGTTCATGGGTAAGCTGTCCTTAAGCAAACAGAGCTCATACTAAGCAACAAATGCAATACAGTGGGCCAGTAAAAGCCCATACAATACCCTCACCATTATTAAGGTCTTACTGAGATCTTCATGAGACCACAGATAAAAGTGACAGAGGTGACTGACTAAGGCAGGGAAGTCGCTGCATTTTCTCTATGGACACAAGAACCATTTGGTCTGCATTCTTGAATCTCTTATATTTAGCTTTTTTTTTTGGCATCCACAGATCTTTGGGAGGGGCTTGACCAAGGACCTTGGCTGTGATCAGGATTTCATATTAGCATATTAATTGTCATGCTTTTGTTAAAGAAAGTGGTAACATAATCGCTATGTCACAGTAGCTGTGTCAGGTATTTGCTACAGCTAGAGATATCATAAGGCTGTAATTATGGTTTTTAGGAGCTTACAGTCATTTTCCAGAAAACTTCCCTCTACTGTGCCAGTGCTAGTTTTTAAGCCAGAAGGATAAGGAAATAAACCAAATACATCTGAATAAATAGAAGCACTACCCCAAAGCCTCACGCTCTGTTCACAAGACGAGCTAAGGAAGTTATGAAAGAAAAATAGCAGAGCAGGAATTGTATTCAGCTTACTATGAGTGTCACAGGCCACCAACAATTCTGTGTCAGCTCAATATCATTTGAAGAAGGAAGGAAGAATCTGAAATTAATTCTGGATTTTTCTCCATGAAATGGAAAGTTACACTCCTTTTCCGAACTTAGTGGTTTTATTGTCTAACCAAAAGGGAGAAACATTTAAAAACACAGCATGGTATGAATGAGTGGTCAGTAGTTGGCATGTATACCTTATTTACTTTTTTTTTTAACATTTTCCACTTCCCCCACCCTGGGTTTTTCTCCTCAGCTCTGAAGTACTGAGACAGTTTCTCTGCTGTTTCAAATTCCCACTTCATCTAGTCAGTAGCGAGAAAGCATGACATGGACTGCTGATATGAAATTTCCAATAAAACCATGGTTTTTGACTGTATTTCAATCTCTGCTAGAGCACTAGAGGTTAAAGGCATTTTCATAAGTATTTGTGCCAGAGAAGCTTACATTTCCTAGTCTCCCACGTGCAGAGGTCTATATATCTTCTAGGTCATAAAATATTAAAAAAATACTTTTCATGTATGCATAAACAAATGATACTAATCCTCCTTAATCAACTATATACATGCATGTATATGTAAGCGTATAGCCCACATACAGTATAATATAATTAATAACATAATGTATAGTATACAAATCAGACTATTTTTATATTAATGGGCTTGATGTTTTCAAAACTATTTACAAGGAAAAGGAAGGGAGAAAGCTTTTATTACTTGTATGAGAACTCATCCTAAAGATGTATCAGGAGGATAGAAGTGTTGAAGCAGTATAATTGTGCCAGGGCTGATCAGGGTTCAAGTCCTGAGCTACAAAAATGGGAGAAGGAAGAGACAAGACCAGAGATTTGGCTGACCAGATGGGCTCCAGTAATCTTAACCAACAACACCACACTGATGAAGGGTAGGAAGACTGAGTCATCCTCTATAACTCACTAAGGAAATACCATGTTTGCAGTGATAATGGACATTAAAGCAGGTAAAAGAAGAAGAAGAAGAAAAAAAAATGATCTCTTGAACTTTTCAACAAAATACCTGATTGCTTCTGGGCTGCTGTTTCTTCTCATAATGACTCCTGTTTTTAGAAGCTGCCCCATTGCTCCCCTGTCCAGCTAACATGTCAGAAGCAAGACAGATGGAGCAGGTTATCAGTGGCCAATACGGTCAAGCTAGCACTATAACATACCCTTTGTAGCTACATCATCTGACACTACATTTTGGGGCTTCTCTGAAATCTGGACATGTGCTATATCATAGTTTCAAGACACATCATGTGAGAAAAGTCAGTAAATAACCAGAAATCAAATAACTATTATTTAAAATAGCACAGACTATTTACAGTTTCTAAATTAAAAAAAAAAAAAAAAGACAAAAAACAAGCACACCAAGAGAGAGGCATATTGTGAAATCTTAGCTAATGGAAATGTTTCTAATATAAATACCAATGACACATCTGAAGGGCTTCTGGGCCATTAAAAGAATGGAAAGTTTTATTGTGAGATGATGACAAGAAGGAAAGTGCTATCATTCTGATTCGAGTTAGAGCTATTAGGGAGTCTGAAACCCTGAAACCAATGGAAAAACGCAAGTCAGGCTCTAGTATTACTTCCATAATTGCTTTTATATTTACCAAAGCCACATGCTGTTCCATTGACATAACATCATACACGAAGGTGTTTCATTAGAGCATAAGAGCTTCCATCTATGAGACACCATTCTCCTAGTCTTTAACACGTGTGTAATGTTTACTTGCACAAGTGGGGTTACTAGTGTTCTTGGTATGATTCACACAGGCCAGGATGGTGTCCTGAGCAGGGATGTTTTTTTCCTATCATCCACTTTTAAGTGTATTTTCTGTGTGTTCTAAGAATTCCAGTTTCCTCAGTCTTTTCTTCCCATATTTACAGCAAGGTAGCAAAGCCAAGATTGTTTTTGCTAGCTTCAGCTAGGATAAAAGATTTTATTTGAATGATGGGAAAAATCACATTTCTGTCCAATATTTCCTCAGGTAATATCACTTTGGTTCATATGTACATGTTTAAACTCTATCAATAAATAGATGAAGAAAAGCAATGATTAAGTATTTGCAAAACATACAGCAGACATTTGAAGGAGACTCATTAAAGACAAAGACAATTAGTCAGACTGAAACAACAAAACACTGAGATATGTATGTCTAGCCTAGATACACACAGTAGCTGCAGTCTGGAAGCATTTATCCTTGGATTATTTTTTATCTATTAATAACATTTGAAAAATGATTCTTACCCCAAGTTATTTTCATGAGGTAAGTATAACTGGAGAGTCTTAAATAAGAGTGGATGGTACTTCAAGAACTCTCCATGCATTATAGTCTCTGGACTATGGGAGTTCCTAAAGAATTTTATTCCTTAAAATTGTGAAAAAAAAAAAAAATCAAGCTTTTTTATTCCAAACAACAGACAAACTGCGGATTTATTTTATTTTCTTCGCTGTGACGAGCTTTATGTAGAGATGAAGGGCACTTGAAAAGAAAGATTAGATGCAAAAGGAATAACCTAAAATGATATGCCCTGAAAAAGTACATTATTCATAGCCTGATCCAAAGCCCATTAAAAACTAGAGTCCTCTCACTTGTCTGAGTGTATTTGGAATCAGACCCCTAGCCACAAAAAAGTACAAAATCATGCATAGTTGACTGCTCATAGCTGGTTTTCTTTTTCCTGAGTCATATGAAACTGCACAATCAGATCGACAATGAAAGTATAGTAATGAGAGTGGTGAGGGAGAAAATCCCAGAAGAGTATATATTGTGGCAAGTCACATTCATTAAAAGATCAAAACCAAAGGAGAGTGCATAAATCAGGAGGCAGCCTCAGCCTGAGCTCTGGCTGTTAATGCAGGTTTTATTGCAACTCTTTTCTGTGACTTTCAATAAAAAAAAAAAAGCATCTGCTGAACTATCAGCAGTATTTGATACACACACTGCCCCCAAGACACAGAGCACCTTCTGAAAGAAATGTGATCACCCCTGAGCAATTTGAACTGTTGAATCTTTTACTGCATTTTAAAAGAAAAATATGTTCTATGTAATTCAATCATTTCCCTACTTCTTTTTTTTTCTTTTTTTATTTTTTCTCCTTTTAAAATAAGAATTTAAAATGTTAGTGGTTCCTAAATCAAAAGCATACATATTGTTCATAAGACAGGATACATAAGAGGAAGCCTGCAGATGCAGAACAGTAGCAATATGAAATACATAGCTTTTGCATTAATATGGAGATTATAGCTTCTTAACTATTGTCTCTGTAAGCCTTTTCTTACTACAATAATGGAAATGACATAGAGATGTGTGCCTTTCAACATCTCTGAAGAAGAGAAAGTATTCTGTTAACCCAAGTATGTTTCCAATCTACTTTTCTGTCAAAGCAAGTCTGCTCTGCTTTTGCATCTGTAGCCTTCAGAGGAAGATACTTTATTCTTCCTGTATGAGCAACTTGAATAGAGCAGAATACCATTGTTATGCAAAATGTTTGGTGCTTCTTGATAAACAGACAAGGGAAACACTTACTCACCATAAACAGAGTTGACCTCCTAGGAGAACGGGAGACACGGAAAAGCACTGTCAGTCCTCAAGCTGCCATTCACCTTTTTGCTCTGTGGTTAGCTGTCACCTTTTCAACGGTATGCCAGTTGTGGAACAGAACCATCAGCAGCATGAATTTGGTGACAAGCCCAGTGAAATGAAGAGTAAAAATTACCATTCTCTTCGAGTACCATAGGAGATACAACATTACTAAAACCTGAGAAAGCAAGTACTTGTACGGATAATTTGCAAATAGGACTGTTAAGTATATCTAAGTAAATATCTCCAAATACACATAGTTATCATGGTACTTTGCATCTCTAGCTGTAATCAATAACCAACATCAAAACACCCTGAGAGAAATTCCTCTTCTTGCAACTTCAAGCTTTTCGTGTGTGGGTTGGTTTGTAAAACTAAAGGCAAGGCTATGATAGGTAAGACGTGAAGAGAAGTTTGAGGGCCAGCAAGGCTGTTTGGCTTATTTATCCAGCCATAGCCACTAACAACAGTCAGCAGAAAAACTAAATGTATAAAGCAATTTGGCAGTGAGAACTACCTCAGATGTAACTGGTTTTCTTCAATGAGCAGGATGGGTTTAATACAACTTTTACAAAGCAGACGGCTACAGTTTACAGCTGTAGTAAATGACACTTTGAAATAATATGTACTGGTGAGACAAACATGAGGTTGTGCAGTAACTCTGTTCTCACTACTACAGCCCAAATTAAACCACGTTATTGTTACAGGATGATTCAGTTTCACTGAGCTGTGAAGTTTCACTGGTTTTCATTTAAAGAAGTTGCTGGGAGAAAGACACAAGTGGAAGACTGCTCAAGAGAAGTATACAGTGTGAGCCAAGTGTTTAGCAGGAAATAGTGCACACACTGTTTACAAGCTGGGTTGTGAACTCAGGTAGAAAATCATAACTATATGCTCTAAAATAAAGACCGGGAGAAAAATGTTGCGTAGCTTAAACAACTGGCTTTTAGCTTGAAAAGGGACCTTAACAGTCATAGTTTTTCAATAGAAGTGCTGCCCAAAAGACATGTGGATAGGGAAAACACTTGATTAGATGGCACACATTTGAAGAAAGATGACATTTTATTTTTCTTGTTGATAAGCAGGAAAAAAAATAAAAGATAATTCACTGTGTGATTCCCTGTCTCCAGATGGAATAAAACATCAGTTTGTGTTGCCTTTTAAATTAAAGGACATTAAAATAATATAATATGTATTAACTATAACAGTAGCAAATCTAACATGTCACAAACAATTCTTCAAGACTTTCATGTTATAAAGTGATAATAAAGGTACCTACTAACACATCTCTAAACCAGTGTGAAGTCACATTTTATTCAGAGTGAGAGATTAAATAAGGCATAGACGTATTGCTGTTATAACTGTGATAATCTCAAGACAAAGAAAGAATTGTGTACCTGAGTCATCCAACATTTTCCAAATTTATCAGTAAAACCAATAAAAGAAAATGCCTTGTCTCACATTCGTGTTTCATAATTACATTAGAAGTAACTACACATAAAAAGAAGTGACAGGATATTTCTGACATCAAAATATTATCAGAAAAACACTTTAATGCATAATATAAAAACCTGAACTGCAACATCACATCTCTCCCTGTGTCGATGTTTCGTCTAATGATTAAAATCACAGGTGTAAACCTTACTTGTATTCCAGAAAATGTCTAGAAATGCCAGAAAATGTTTGTTCTCTGAAGCTTGATGGAAAAAATTTCAGGGACATTTCAGACCACTTTGAAATCAGTGGGAGAGTGCTTTTGGCTTTGGTGACATCAAGAGGTCATCTTCTATGTCTCCATCCAACTAATACACAAAATGTTTTGTTTAAAAATTGTTGTACAACTATGACTGACATTTCTTTCTTTTTAGCTATTGGGATGCCAGTGTGCAGGTTGACTTACTGCAGTAAATAATGCTCAATAATTGAATAATTACCATTCCAATTCAACGAACAAGTTAGCTCACGTAAAGCTTGAAAAGCTTCTTTAGAACGCAGTGATGACAAATAGCTAGAAATGTTGATGTTAGTTCAAATTAAAAAGAATTCAAAATACAGTCTTGTTTGAATGCAAATAGCTATGTTCAATTTCCAAAGCAAAGGGAATTTGTGACTACAGTGAACTCATAAAAAGCTTTTGTAGAAAATGTAGTAGCTTATATTTGCTTACGAATTCAGTGGTACTTAAGTTCCAGTTTCATTGTTTGATCAAAAAACTGTTGGTTTATGAGGTGATTATTTTTTCAGCACAGGATAAAACCATTACCTAACAAAAAGTCCTAACAAAACTGGCATTTGACTTAACTAACATGTTCACTTTAGTCCAAATACCCCAGTAATGATAGTTATTAATCTATGAACAGCCTCCTACTGCAATAAAAAAAAAAAAAAGGTACTGCATGTGATTAAGCTATTAATTATTTTATTTCCTCCCAATTTAGTTTCACACTCCTGCATTATGCTTGGATGCACAACAAACTAGACACTTGATGCTTCCAGTGGGCAGCCTGCAGCCTTTTTTATTCATTGTGTTTAAAATAAAACAAACCTATTTAACTTGATTAAAAATATATAGTTGTGTTACTTCTCGTGACATTTGAATTGCTGTAGACATTCTGCCTTCCTCTTCTAATGAGGTACATTAGTCAAGAGCTAAAGGACCTTTGACCCTAGGATCAAGTGCCTACCCTACAGGGACAGAGCTCAGTATATGGGATTATGGGTTGACAAGAGACAGCTGGAAGAAATACCTGAGAATTCACACTTAAAGTAATCCCTGAAAATTGAATGTAGGTATGTGGAAATAACAATTATGTTCTCTAGTGAAAAGCCTTATAAAAACTTAACTAGGGTTTTGGGACCCCATCAATAGCTGTACTATTGAATGAAGCACTCAAGCATGTTTAACACTACACTCAACAGGGACTGAAGTTTTGTGAAAGAGCTTAATCTCCAGTTGATTTTATTGCTGACTCCTTTCCTCTGCTAATGATGTCCTTTGTTGTATACTAATATAATACCACAGGATTTACCCATTATCAAATAGCGAAAAACCAAAAGGTTTATTTGTAAAAGTTTTTCAGAATAAAGTGATGACAGATACTTATAAATGCTTGAGACACATGACTTGATAGATACGTAGAAGTGGCAGAATAAGAACATTGCTCATGTTTTCTGTACAGAAGAGAGATCAGTTATTAAAAACAAAATGCTTGCTATATTTAATAATTTCAATTTAAAATTTAAAAAATCTAGCTACACTTTTCGAGTTGTTCACCCATTTGTACTTTATAACAAGAAATGTGGCTTGTAAACATTTTGAATCATATCAGAATAGATTTTGGCAAGAGTATTATTGAGTAAAAACACAGCAAAAAACATATTTGGCTCAACCTAAGAAACAGTAATAAGAGTTTTGAACTTCTTCAGACTTCAATTAATATGGGTGTGTTTTCTTTATTAAAATATACTTGCACTCAAAATACTGAAATTTAGTCATTGTAAAATTACTACAGATTTATTTGGGGTTTTTCCATTGAAATATTTGTTGAAATCAAATGAAACTTGTCAATTCTGCCAACGGTGTTATTGATTTTTAATAGGAAATTAATTACCTGAGGATATTTCTGAGGCAAAATTTGCTCTGGGGCAAGACACTATTAAGATCTCTAGTCTTTACATAAGTTGAAATAAGATGTTTCTGTTTGCGTCTCAAAACTATACTAGAACCTTCTACATCGATTTTTTTTTTCATTTCTCAGACTTGGACAAACAACTGCCATGATATGACGCTTTTGTGTGTTTCCAGTGAACTGAGCTGAGACTTTTGCTCCTGTTGTGTACTTGAAAAGTCCTTATACTGCTTCAGATTACATCAATTACTGCAGTTATCAGGAAGACAAAACTGTAACCAAGCCTGACATAAGATGGGAATTTTTCTTTGCAGTCATTTTATTACACCAGAGGGACAGAGGTAAATATGATGGAGCTGTCTTTATCTCTCTCTTTTTCTTTATGCACTAAAGGACTGTCCTACACTGACGTATTTTTCCAGTGGTACTGTATGATCTGTTGGTGCTGTATGATGAAGAAACAACAAATCCCATCTCAGAAACTACTGCTTAGAGAACTGACCACAAAATGAATATAGTATCTGTTCATTAAGTAGGCTATAAGTCTATTTACATTAATGGTACATTTACATATAGGTTAATTCAGATTTGAATTAGACTGTTAGAAAAATAAAATTATGTTTATGATGTTCAAAAGCCACTAAGGGTCCTGGGGAGGTCCTTCAAGCATTATATGGCCTTAATCTTGCCTCCAATTTCTAGAGAAAGAGGTGGTGCAAAACCTTTTTGTGTTCAATTTCTGTACGGCTGATATGAGCATGGCTTTATCTTGATAGCCTAAGTGTTCAGACATGATCACCATGGACCAGTGCTGTTTCTCATGGAAGAGTACATAATTTTTCATATACTGTGTAGAGCTTGCAGTTGCCATTTTAAAAATGCAACAGTTTTAAAAACACAATCAGGATTTTGTCTTGAGTGATAAATTACAATCTAAAGCTAAGTGAACTTGTTTTGTGATAATCCTTTGAGATCAACAGCTGCCTTGCTGTCTGGCTTATATTGGCTAAAGAAACCTAAATACAAACATATACTGCCCGTTATTATAATTGTAGGGAAAGGAAGCAAATCTGTCCTTCTTTCTGGAAAGCAAAATAAATTTGTGGCACGAAGCGCATTTATTTACAATTGCAGCAATCACAAGGATAGTAATAAAATAAATCCTGTAAACAGTGCAATTATTCTGTTTATTGTAAAGCTGACATTGCATTTGGAAGGAGCTCCTAGGAGATTTCCCTTCCCTTCCACAGCCAGCAAGATGGATGTTTCTGTCCATAAAATGAAAGCTTCTGTCTTTGTGTAGTGTATGTATGTTTGGGTGTGGGTGGGTGTACCTAAATTCTTGGTATAGAAACAAGTGGGTTAAAAGGCAATGAATTTAAACTAGGTAAACAAAATGTTCCACAAAAGAAACTTATTGAATAGTTATAATTATTCTGTAAAATAAGACAATTTCAGGTACATTTTTTACTAAAAATAAACATCACAAATGTGGCCTATTTAGGACATTGACTGTATCAATATTGAGGCCCCTGATTTTTTAGGTGCACCTGTATAAATACCAACACATAGAAAAATAACACAAGTCAGAGTGATAAAAGGAGGAAAAGCATGATCTTAATTACAGGTTATCTTGCTTGTCCTCTACATTTGTGAGGCACAGATGAACCAACTATGCACAAGAAACAGTGTTCATAAATATGAACATACTGAAAAGAAAATTAAACTGATCTTACAACCATCCTTCAAGCATTCTCCTCTGAGATATCATACATCTTTCCTAGTTTCTGGAGTTATGCATGGCATTATGATGATAATCAGTGGGAAGTAAATAAACTGTTGGATTGTTAAATGGAAAACTAACAGAAGACTATTATGGATTTCATTAGTCTAAAGCAGTCAGCAGCAACCCAGAGGAAGAAAACACAAGCCAGTTTTACTGTCACAAACCTGGTTCAATGCAGAAGCAGAAGGGTGTAAGCTTTTCTACAGCATTTTACTTTGTTCTAATCTTTACCAAGGGCCAAAATGCTATGAACACAGTGGAAAATTGTGTGAGGATTTCTGGGTTATTACATTTTTGTTTGGCCAAGTATCTTGGGCAATTAGAAATATATATTAAAAATACATGTTTTTATCCCTGACACCAACTTAATGACAAGGATCATTAAGGAAAATTTTAAAATATAAAATTATTTTTTTACTTTGTCTGATAGCTTTAAAAGTTATGCTTCCAAATATTTAGAAATACATAAAAAATTACTAAAGAATTAAACTTTTGAAATACCACTTCTCTTTTCATTTCTTCTTTTAGTAACAAATGTATGTATCTTAAATTCAGATATCAACTGTGCTGATTAGCATGATTGCAAAAATACAGGCAATAGAAACTCATCTACTAACTTGTCCTGAACCTGTGACCTCTATCTGATTTATAGCAGCTTTTAGGAGTGCATTCAGAATCTATTGCATCCCTAAGCAAATTGTTTCAGTTGTTATTTGTGTTCTGTTAAAAGCATTTTTATTCCCAGCTGGTGAAACAGAATGTGTGAATTAGTGATGGCTGCAATTACAAATGTGCTTGAAGCAATGAAATTTTGTGGGGGTCAGTTAAACAAACATGATATTTGAGATTGTGATACTATCATCAACAGTTACTTCTCTTTGCTTGTGCATTGCCAGTTGCAAGATTGAGCTTTTTGAGTATAAAAGCTAGAGAACATGAGCTCTTCTCTTCCATGAGAGTCCAAGAAGAAAAGAATCCTGATCCCAACTTCACCATTCCATAGAATCCACATAAGAAATACGTTCACAACAAGACTGAGGTCACAATGAGACAGACATTCAGAGCCTTCAGAAATATTGCAAAACTAAAGAGAGAATTTCATCTAACTTGTGCTTTACCTTAACATTTTATATTTGCCTTAAAATTGTTTCCTCTGTAAATACAAATGGACTCCTTTTTTTTTTTTTTTTTAGTTTTTCGTGATTTCTCTCCACCTTGGTTTGCCTTTTAGGACTCTGATGTAAGTGCAGCTGTGGTTTTTTAAGAGGTGTTTATGCCATTTCTTGCACACAGCTCATCCATCACTCTCTGCTCAGATACAGCAAGAATTCAAAATGCAGCCAGAGTGGCACAGCTTTTTGCCTTTCATGAAGTGGATTAGCTGGACCTGGAACATCAGTGTGACACCAATAGCACGTTCCTGGAGTGAATGCAGTGGTTTCTCCCATGTTCCAGAATATGTAAAAGAGCAAAAATACTAACATTTTCATATGGTATAGTGAAACTGGAGAATCATGCTGGAATAAAACCACTTCATGCTCACCATAGGTCTTATAGGGGCTCTGTTTCAGGTGTCATCCTTGGTAAAAGAACCTTTCCTTCACTGCAGTTTATCATTCTTAACTCTTCCTAATGAAACAGTTTTTGGAAATATATGATCTCTTCTTCTTTCATACACAAGACCATCTCTCTGAATAAACACCAAATTCAGATGTTTTCTAATTAAAACTTATTATCAGTGTCAGACATGGCTCAGTCCCTTAGACAAAGTTTGACCAACTCAAGTTAGAGTTCCTTTCATCAGCTGCTTGACAGGGCCAGCTAAGTCTGTCTAGAGTGATGTTTGTGATTGCCTTACTTTTATCAACTACTGCTTTGTACTGATTGGGAGCTACAGTTTTATTTTACATCTGAAAGGCAATTCCAGGATACTAATAACCATACCTGCCATCACAAAGAAAGTGTCTGAACAAAATCTCTATCTAGATAAGATTAATTATAAACAATGACACTATTTATGATATAGCCACACAAATGTTCCAAAAAAAAAATCTAGAATGTGGTATTATGATGTCTCATTTACCCTGTTGTGATGTTACTTCAGAATAAATATGGGGTAATGTTTTGAAAGCAAGAGCTCAAAAGCTGGACTTATATCATCAAACTGCAGACCTTGAGAACTGTGTGAAAAACAGGGCTGCGATGGTTCCTCGTGAGCTGTTAGCTCTGAACTTCAGCACTTCATGCAGTGATAGTTGTTTCACTGCTTAACAATAAATGTGTAGTCATGCCTTGAAAACCTGTTTCAATGGAGTGTCATCTGGGCATGGCAAGTGGTTTGTGCACCATCTAAGTACTGAAATTCAATCCATGTTCTGTAGATCTCAAGGGAAAGTTAGTGGGATCTGAAAAAAGGTCCAACCAAAAAGGGAAGAGGCAGCATATATTTCATCATGTTCAAAGAAAGCCCACCCATAAAAGAAGAGGCTACTACAAAGCTGACTGAACTATAAATCTGTAACCAATAACACCATGGTAGATTTTGGGGCTTCAGAGCAAATCATCCTAAGTAAAGGAGAAATGTAGAGGTGACACAGAACAAGAATAAATATATTAGGACTTGAAGGGTGTTCTTCTTTTACTTATCTAAGTCAGGATTTAACCTACTCTGATCTGTATGTATCTTATATCTCCATTAAGGAGCACTGAAAACTTCAAGAATACTCTAGTCCATATTCTAATATTTAAGACTTCTTACAATTGTTTTTAGGGTGCAATAGAAGACTGTGGACTACTTACTACTGTCTATGTAAATACTTAGAAAATATCTTCTTTAAAAAAGAAAAGTAACCCCAGGCTAGAACATGCCTACATTTTTGTGAAGTTTACTTACAAATATGAAGTTTTAATTGCTTTTGTCCCCACTTGTTTTATGTCCATTTTTATATAAAGTTTCAGAATATTTCTAAATTTTGTGGAAGTTCTGAACTAGATCCAAACCTTAACTCCACTAGGATTTAAAATGTAACAGAAATGTGTGTTTGTCCTATAGTATGGAAATGGTTCAACATCGTGATTTAGGTGTACATGCCTCTTGAATTTATTACCCAGCAAAAACGTTCCTTTAAGCCTACCGAGATTGCCAGCTTTCAGCCATTTTACCAGCAGGGCTTTTTATTTATGTTGTCAATAAATCAATGTTTTCTGCCAGCAGCTCTGCAACAAGTACTGCTCTATTTTCTGCTGCATATATCTGGAAAACACAAATAGGAAATTCCATGTAGATAATCACTAGAGTATGAAGTCGTAGCTGTCTTTCCCAGCACTGTTAACTGAAAACATCACTTGCCATCGTAATGAGTCAGAGAGTAGCAGAATTATCTGTAGCTCAGCTAGATGCAACCCATGTGAACTCTGAAAGTACATATCTCACCAGCATTTCCTTTGATTCCAGGCAATTTTGTAGACAAGTGAACAAGCTTGGGCAATTTTGATTTACTGTCTGCCAAAGGTATTTTTCTTCACATGGATTTGATCCTATGGGGCCTTGTTGTTTGTTTGTTTGTTTGTTTCCTTTTGATGTTGCTTTCACATTTTGTGTTTGGTTTTTTTTAATGAGAAGATATTTTACAAAGGTGGAAATAAGAAGACATTTGTTTCCTTCTCTCCTTTCTATTAATCTTACTTTATCATTTTTTTTCTCCTATCTAGGTTTTTTCCTTATTTCTTCTGATCCTGCATCATAGTTACAAACTAGATTTTTGTTTTTAAATAAAGTACTTATTTAAGAAGAAAAAAAAAAAAAGAAATCTTTGGTCAATGATTTACTGTTCAAGTGACTATCATCATCCTTATCTCTCTTCACACAGATTGCTCGTTTCACCCAAATAAATTACAAAAGTTGCATTTAATTCCCTCTGTTCCAGCTGAGTTGTACTTAATACATAGACTTAAGAAAAAATATTGTTTCCAAGTTATTACTGCTGCTTCTGATCATCTGAGCACAGCTTGGGGCCTGCCTGCCTATGACATAAATTAAAATAGTCTGAAGAGCTGTGTGCAGCTGACAGCGGTAACCTTAAATAACTTCCTCCACTGCTGTTGTGAAGGAGGGACAACCTCCTTGATCAGCTTTTTGTTGACTAGAGAGTCACCTCACTTCAAAAGCAAGCCACCAACTTTAAGATTCTAGTAAATCACTTAAACAGTTGAAAGGAGGTGTATGCAAAATCTTGCTTGCAGTTTCTCTCAAGCTGTACTTTCTATAACTATTGTTACACATATATGTTACTCAATACATGTATATGAATCACAGTTTCATGGAAGAAAACATTACTAATTTTCTACTAAGTTCTAGGTTGGTTGGTCTAGCTTCAAAGTTTATGATATTCTTACAGCATATGTTATATACTGGGTGAGTGATACTCAGATATTTCTGCATAGGCACATTTATTCTCCTTGAAGCAGACAGAGATCCTCTTTCTCTGACTTTTCTCAATTAAACTGAGATGTCTGGGCACAGAAGTCAGAAAAAAAAAAAGGCATCAGAAGAACTAATAGTATATACGGTTTTCATTTAAGGCAACATTTCTTTTGGAGAACAAGGAAGTGTTGTTCCTGACCCAGTGCCGAAGTCCTAGCTTCTTGTCTGCTGTGTATCTTCTGAACTTCATTCCATTAGCATCTTTTTTCACCTTTGACTGATTTCTCCTAGCTGGAAAACTGAAGAAATATAAACAAACTGGATAATCAAATGTGTAGTTATAATGCAGAATCCTAAATATTGAATCTTCATATGTAAGGTTATATTTCACCTGTCCTTAGGCAAGGTGGTAGTTTTTGTGAGATTCCTTCTTTTTTTCTGCAAGACACTGACAAAAGAAGAGTATATTATTCATGGGAACTCTGAGAGCTAAGAAATCATAAAATGAATCTAGCAAAATAATAGTGTCATGTTCATTACAGCAAGAGTCAAAGCACAGGCTCAAAGGTTCAGGAAAAAACAAAGTTTGACAAAAAAGAATCAGTTGGGAGTAAGGGTCACAGCCAAACAGGAACAAAAGAATAAAGAGCAGAATAAAACATCTGCAAGCCTTGCTTCTGGGGAGGGAGAAGGAAGTAGGAAGAGGGAGGAACCTTTCCACATACTTGCCCTCAGAGGTTTGCATCCATTTGTGTGCTCCACATTGTTTGAACCTGATTTATAAAATAGTTGCATTTCAGAGATAATGAACATCACAGATGACCTCTCCAGAGGGGTTTCCCTTTCTCTTTAGTGATAGGGGGAAGAGAACTTTCTCACCACAGGACAACATAAAGACTTTTAGGGACTTTAACCACCTAACTCCCATAACTTTTGTGAGATATGCTATATATGCGCAGACCTGTGCGTGTCATTTTTTAAAAATACAGTCTCCTTATTTCCTTCCTTGCTTCTCATCTCAATCTTTACATGTGGCTCCACAAAATAAAGGGGGCAGTACTACAAAAGAAAGATCCAGAGAAGACAGATTAGTGTGAGGTGAGCAGAACCAGACTTTCTCTGACTTCTGGCAGAGACTCAGAGTAATAATTCCCAACCTGTGCAATAAGTGAGCAGTCAGACAGGGACAGCATAGAAATCACCTTATATTCTTCCTCACTGCCCATAATCATTTTAGGATGGGCTACAGTAAGCCACTGCAAACCTAGGAAGTTTAATTCATACTAGTAGTCATTCTTGCAACCGCTATTCATTCCTATGTCTTAAAACCTTCTGACTAGTAAGCCAGGGAGAAGGCTTCAACAAAACCATTGCTTTCAAGAAATGTCCACAAATATAACTTCAGATAGGCAAAGTCAGTTTTCCTAGGCTTCCTCTACAGTCAATGAGGTGAAAAATACTGGTTAGTAGTTTCCTTTAGTATCTGAGGACACTATCACTTTCAATTAATATGGAAGGTTCCTAAGCAGAAATTTTATTTTCTGTCACTATAGAATATTGTTGCTTCCTTATCTTGTCACACTTACTTTCTGTAAAAGAGGTTAAGAGCAGTAGATTGGTACCTCTCCACAGACTAGCTATCACAGGAGTTGGAAAGCATCACATAACTAACCCTTTACCCTTTGCACTTGGAAATCTATCAGGAAAACATCCTTTACATGTGTTCTCTCACATAAACAGTTAGGATATACAGAAAATGTTTAGCAGGTAGAAATAAGGTAGAAAATATCATCCATAAAAGGGATAGTTCTTAGTACACCCTCTTGCATCATTGCTATGTTTTTACAATACATATTTTGCTTCTTATAATATTAATGGCTATTTTTTTATTCAACTACTTCTGAGGTTATACTATAGTTCTATTTATGGATAATTGGGTGTTTAAAGCAGTGCAGTCTACTCGTCAAAGACTTGGTTCTGCTGTATTCTTATCTTCCTCACCTCTGTAAATTTTTGGAGTGGTTTAATTTCTTACTATATGAGTCCTTTGCAATGTAAATACACATAACTGCTGTCAATGATTTCCAGTATACTGCAAACAAAGGTAGAAGAGTAAAACTGGGAGACAACCTTCCCAAGATCTGGCAGTAACCTCAAAATAAGAGAGACTCTTTTCTCCAGACTCGGACTTATAAAAGTTCATTTCCATGCAATGCACCATAAATGAGTATTAGATATGGTCATCAAATTGTCCACAGAAGAGTAAACTCCCCGGCGGTCATTTTTATAAACTAGGATTGGTGAACTGTTTTGAGAAACACTGTAAAAATGTTTCACAATGGGAAGGACTGACAAGTGGAAAAAATTTGTCATGAGCAGTGGCAAATCCTTAACCGCTTGAAATCTTCAGATTAATGACAGAACAACATGTCTCAGTCAGACCCATTTCACGGGGTCCCAGAGCCAATTTAGTTGTTGTGATGGGTTAACCTTGGCTGAGTGCCAAATTCCCACCCAGTTGCTCAGTGACTCCCCACTCCAGCAGGACAGGGGTAGAAAACTGGGTTAGAAAGTTGCAGGTCAAGATAAAGACAGGGAGAATGCTTATCAGTTACTGTGATGGGCAAAACTGCTTTAACTTGGAGAAAATTAATTTAACTTTTTGCCAGTTAAAATAGATTCGGGTAATAAGAAAGAAAGATAAACATTAAAACAACTTTACTCCCACCGCTCCCAGGCTCAGCTTTGCCTCTTCGCTTCCAACTCCTCTACCCACCCCAACAGTGGCATGGTGGGGATGGGGAGGTGACAATCAATACGTAATGGTTCCTCTCTACTGCTCATTGTCTATCACACTTCTACTCTGCTTCACTTTGCCCACAAGCTTTATTTCCTTCAAGAAATAACTGCTCCATCGTGGGTCCTGCACAGACTCCAGTGGATATTCCTCCTCCTCCCCTTCATCTGATCCTGGTGATACCTCCACCATTTCTCACTCATTTTGTTACCTCTTCCTCTCTCAGTCCAGCGATTTTGCCTTTTCTTAAGCGTTTTTTCAGCTTTACTGGTGGGCTCAGCTGTGTCCTGCAAAGGGTTTGGCACAGGGCAGCCCCTTGTCTCCTCCCACAGAGGCCTCCTGTGCAGCACCCACTGCCAACACCTTGATGTCTACATACAACGCAATTGTCAAAAAGAAAAGGAGGTGAAATGCAATGGCTGGTACTAGAGTTTGAGAATCAGCGCTATGACATTAAAATTTTGTCTAAGTTGATGATATGCACTAAGTGTTCTCATCTAAGCAAGTGAAAACTAGTGATCAGTCACTGCGTCCACCCAGCACTTGTAATTGCTTACACCGTGTATCTGCAGCCTCTTTGAAATCTGAAAAATTAACCCCATATTTTTATGGAAGACAAAGTCAGAAATTAAGATTAATTTCTGAAATTGGATACAAATCCCACTTTAAGGCCTGTAAATTTTGCAGATTGAGGTGGTTTTAACTGATCAACACTTTACTGGAAGCATCACTTGTCTTGAAGGATTCACAGGTTTCAATTTCTGCATGTTAATATTTTACAAAACTTTCTGCAGAGAATTTGACATACTGTTTAGAATATATGTAGAGAAATTCAAACAAACATTTTTTGACAGTTAAAATATTTGCCTATATATTTGGAACATATCAACAACATATTGTGTCTTTGAATACTGAAATATGAAAATGCAAGCTGGATAACTTTAATCATGGTGACACTGTTTTATAAATATGATAATAAATACTAAAACTGATGTAATGCACATATGGAAAACACAGACATTTTGCAACACGCAGGGCCATTTCTGCATTGCAAATCATGAAACTTAAGAGAGACATCACTTAAAAGAGATGAGAGAAGAATCTGGGAGCAGAGTCCAGGATTCATGCTAGATCCGTATGGCAACTATGGAAGATATAGGTGTCTAGCTGGCATTTTACGTGCCTAAATCTAGAGGTTACAACTTCAACACTCCATCTAAGATGAAGCTTAATCCAAGAGGTACCTGTATCTTTGACTTTAAAGTATTCCAACTGTGGAGAGTTCTGTTCTGGACTTGTCCTTAAAGGCTACTTTTTCCTTAGTTTTCAGCAACACAAAACATAGCTCACAGCTAAAACTTTCAGGTTTTGCAAACTTTCTTTGAAAAAGATGAATTTGAATTTTCAGAGAATGTGAAAACAACTCACAGGTGGGATTATCACTAGGCTCTGCTTTCTATGAGATCAGACTTAACCCCTTCTACTTGAAAAACTATAATAATTTTTACCCAAACACTATCCTTGCAATAAGCTATTGGGTTTGTTAGGGAGACATATCCTGGTATTACCTTCTGTTGAAATCAGAGGTTTAAGAAATCACCATGCAAGGGAAAAAAAGACAGCAAATATGAGTGAGAATTACTTTTATAATCTAATAAGTAGACTCTTATCTGAAAGTTTCCATTCTGTTCCAGCAATATTTGCCAAATTTTTCCATTAAGTATTCATGGGAGCAAAAACTGGAATCCTATCTTGAAATAACTTATGTAGCGGAATTCTGTTTGATGTCCTTGAGCTGAATGTTAGCTGTCATGTCTTCTAATGATGTCGTCTTAAAGAAAGGTTCCTCTGCTTGAGATGGTAGTTTAAGTCTTGTGCCAGGAGCTGAAATGCCACCTCTCACCTCCTATGATGCAGGCAAAGTAAAACTCATTGACTAAATTCTTAAGGCAAAAGAAATAAAAATGGCTCAAGGATATATAGAGGACAGGTTTTAATTCTACCTTGAAAAACCTATTTATATTCTTTATTTAGAAAGATAGGAGCACAATACAGCTTTATGTATCTGTAGGATAAGGCAGGAAAAATGTTACAGCTGGGATCTTTAGTTAAAATTCCCCCCAAAAAAATGAAATTATGCATCATGGCTATTAAAAATATCAGGAATTCTGTTGTGTTCTGTGACATATGCAAAATCAATCTGTTCTATGTGAATAACATCCTAAAAAACAAATAAGTCACCTGGAAGCTTATAGTTCATATAGCTATTCCTTTTCTACTAATCTGTCCATATTCAGTATATGAACTTTTTCATGTGTTGTTCAGTCAAAGAGAAACCTGCATGTAAAGGATCTCCTCATTAGATACTTCTGCAGTGATGAAGGCATCAAGTATTGTTTCTTCATGCTCCCTGAACTTTGCAGAACAGCAGCTGATAAAGAACAAACCAGATCCAAGCAGATGCCCATTGCTTATGACTCCTCCAGATTTCACAGAGAAAAGTATATAACTTGTGGTTAATTCACTTCTACCATGATTTTCCCACTACTAATATATTTGCAATCAGTATGGTGCGAGTAGAAGCTGGAGGCTGGTAGCACTCTGTAGTAAACACTGAATGGAAGACATATTTGAGTATGAATCACATATGAAATAGCATCAGCAAGAGCAAATAATGCACACATGTATGTGAAAATATATATTGGCCAGTACATGGAAACTGTAGTAAGGCTGCAAGCAGAAAAAGGTGCTAGACCAATGAAGAGAAGTATGCAGGTGAAAAAGAAAACAGAGTTTGTATAATAAGGACCAGTGTTTGACAATCTGGTAGCTGAATGGATGGAAGATATCGACTGGGAAGCAAATATGGAAGCTTTGTTCAGAAGGCAGACTAAAAGTGAAGAAACTGAGAAAAAGTCATAAATCTGGTGACCTACAAGAATTTTATTTACATAGTTGTTTGTAGCAATTATTCTGCATAAAATTATGGACAGTTTCTACTTTGAGGTGTCACAAGCTGAACATCCAGGAAAATGAATGACACTAGATCATTTTTAAACAAATTCATAACATCCTACAAAAAGAAGGAAGACAATTTAAAAGAACTTATTTTTGGGTCAGCCAAGTCATTACATGGGAGGACTCTAATACTCTGTCAGGGCCATCTAGGAGTGTATAAGTTGCTATACAACAACTTTGCAAACATTGTTGAGGCAGAGACAACAGGGGACAACCAGCTTGCATATTAACAAAAGAAAAGCAGAGATGTGTGAAGCCCTGAAGAGTTGCAACAAACTTGATTTTGCTTTGACATACTATGGAAATGTAGCAGAGCTATGTTATATAAAACGAAAGCACTCTAAACTCGAACTGGAAAGTAGCAGCAACACTTTATATATGCATACTGCATGCCAAAGTGGAATGGAGGTGAAGTAGTTAAAATAAATAAAATGTCTTCTGTAGCAAGCTATTGCAGTTTGTAGACTTCTTGCCTCTGATGACATCCCAAGGTCTCTCAGCTGAATATTGACACACAGAATAAACGGAAAATAGTACTTTTTATCCTAGGCTATGGTTTCCAGCAGAATCAATAAAGCTGGAGGACAGCAGAAATGTGATTACCCCATTAATCCACAGGATCAAATTTAATATGGCAAAATGTAATCTCTACAAACATCTTAATGAATTTTCAGGCATAGCAAAACTGAGAGGGTTGATTCCAGGATTAATTAGTGTTTTTAATGAAATGTTAAGACATAGGAAAATACCTTTCATTAGAACCCATCTTGGATGCTTCCTATCTGGTGCAAAAGTGGAGAGAGAGATAGATTTGGTTTTGTTTCACTCAAAGCAGATAATAGACCATGTTTTCTGGGGTTTTGTTGGATTTTTTGTTTGTTTGTTGTTGGTTTTTTTGGTTTGTTTTTTTCTGTTGTGTTTTTTTGTTGTTGTTGTTGGAGTTTGTTTGTTTGGTTTTGGTTTTGGTTTTTTTTTTTGGTTGATTGGTTGGTTGGTTTTGGGGTTTTGGTTTCCTTAAGGGAAAAAAAAAAAAATATAAGTTTCTTCCCAGGATCATAAAAATTCTCTGTGAACTGTAATCTTCCTCTTAAAGAGCATAAACAGATGCATACTTATAAAAAATGTGAGTCAAGATAATAAGTTACACAGTAGTACTCAATCACTTATTCTTTGCTGCAATGTTTTCCTTTTTCTGTAACTTGTATATTTTCATTGTAAGTACACTGGGACCAGGGCCCAAGGTTCTAACTCCGTTCTTCCTCACACCTCTGGAAATCAAAGTGGAGATGTGATTACAAAAATACAGAGATTAACATCAGAACTGGGTCTTTCATCTCCATATTTGACTCAGAAACACCTCTGAGAGAGAGAAGCACGTGAATGATGAATAAGAGCTATAAGTAGAAGACAAGTGGCCCTCCGTCTTTCCTCAGCACAATAGAAGAAGACCTTGAGAAGTTGACCTACTGAAGAATAAGGCATAAATCTGCTAAGCAGCTATGAATATATGTAATGTAGTGTCTTCTAAGGACTTGGGAAAATCTTTCCATTGTTCTGACCTCAAGAAGGTACATATTGTTATCTCCCGGCAATGAGACATAGTTGAGACTGTTGGTTTTTGAACATTAAAGAGCTTCTGTGGTAAAGCATGCAAGATTTGGACAGCATAGGTATCTCCTGAGCTAAAATATGCATCAAGCTTCTGGCTATTCACATAACACTCATAAATTATGGAGGCTCCATGCTTTCTGAAAGCTTAGGGAAATCTAAAGGCTTGAAGGACTCCACATATAGTTTTCCTGGTTTCAGCTGGGATGGAGTTAATTTTCTTTCTAGTAGCTGTGGTTTGGATTTAGTATGAGAATATTGATAATACACTGTGTTTTGGTTGTTGACAGGTAATCAAGGACTCTTTCAGCTTCCCATGCTCTACCAACTGGGAAAGAAACAAGGAGGGAGCAGAGCCAGGACAGTTGACCTGAGATGGCCAAAGGGGTGTTCCTGACCTTATAACATCATTCTCAGTATATAAACTGGAGTTGGCCGGGGTGAAATACCCCTGCTCAGGAGCAAATGGGTTATTTGTGCAACAGACAGTGAGCAGTTGCATTGTGCATCACTTCTTTTGTATATTCTATTGTTATTATTATTTTTTCTTCCTTTGTTGTCCTGTTAAACTGCTGTCATCTCAACAAGATTTTTTTTTGCCTTTCTGATTCTGTCCCACATCCCACTTGGTGAGGGGATGAGTGAGCAGCTGCATGGTCCTAGTTGCTGGCTGTGGTTAAACCATAACAATAGTCTACTAAAGCTTCTAAGTATTAAAAGAAAACTCCTTCTCACAATCATCAATCCTAACTACAATGTTTAAAGTAACACCAACAAAAAGTGCAAAAAAACATTGTCACTATACACAGACTTATTACTGTAGACTTTGAGGTAAATAGTCACTTTACCTCTTTTGCTTACACAGATGACATGGGAAAAGTGAGTCTAAGAGAACTGTGAATATTTTGGTCAGTTCCCTTCCACAAATGTTCCATTATTCTCTTTTTGATGATACAGAGAATATTATAACACTGTTGGCTCTACTGATATGACTAAGGTTGGTACAGATGAGGAAGTGTGTCCTAGAAATCATAGTAAAAATTTTCTTATTGTTGATATGTAACTTACACATCTAGTGACTCTTTCCTCCACTTTACTCCCCCACATACCCTCCACTTTACCATCCCCTTGGGTTGGCACGTAGTCCTCTCTTCCCACACAACACGGTTGTCCTTGAGCCACTGAATATACTGATTTTTCTGCATTTCTTGCGGTTATTGGGCAGGACAAAAAGATACAGACTATAATGCTTTTGTAACCCTTGCAACACTGCTCCCACTTAAAAGCACATGTGACACAGGCTTGGGTCGAGGAGAGTTAAAATTGCTACCCGCAATTTAAATATCCTATAAAAGGAAGAAAAGTTATCAGTAGAAGTGGGTGTATTGGATGGTCTAAACAACTTTGTAGCAAGCCATTGACCTTTCATATTTTTTTTTCAACATCGGAAATAAAATAGACACATACTGAATTGCTTTTGTTATTCTACTAGTGTTCTAATACATAGGTGCCATTCAATTTCGTATTGGACACTATCTTCCATATGGATGTTGCTTACACAAACAACAATATAATAATGGCAAATTGAAGTATAAATACCTTCTCTAATATATATGCTAAACATCAAATGGAGTTTTAATTTGGGTAGTAGTCAGCAACTTCTGCCAGGAATGAGAAAGAAAGGTGGGTGGACATATTTCTATACAGCCTCTAGGGAGGGAAGTAACCCTATGCTATCCCAGTGTTTCTAGGTACATCTGTGATATCTCTCAGCACCCTATATTTCAGGAAGTCAGCCTGTTTGTGAAGTTATTGTAAGGTAGCAGCGGGCATAAGTAAAACACTGCTAATATAGTACTTGGCCAAAAGTAGCCTCCCCTGTAGGAGTTTGTTTATAAATTGCTTTGGTCCACTTGACAAGGTCAAATCCATTCTCTTAATGATGAATCTCATCTGTTCTGGTGCAGAAAGAAATGTTTTCTTTCACTTCTACGTGTGGTAAGAGCTCATTCATCTCTGTATGTTCTAAAGGGAAATCTAGCTACATCAGAGAGAGAAGGAGTATTCAGAGGGCAACTGATGGCCAGGAAGATATATTGAATTCACTTTCCTGGGACAGACATTCAAATGGTAACAAGTGATAGAAAACAGCTCTATATTTCAGCATGATGTGTGTTCTCTCTCTTATGATTAAACCCCCTGTGGGCCATCTGCATTTAATGGGTTAGAACTACTTTGTAGCTGCAGTTTTTTCCTTCCACGGCTCTTATTTATTTGAGAGGAGATGAAACTGCACTCTTAAAAGTGCAGCATGTAGGAAACACTGCCAAAAGAATGAGGACGAAAAGGCAAATTTATGGGCCAGTGTTGTTTTAAGCATTTAGCAGTATAAATAGGAAGTGTAGATAAATGTGGACATATAAGTGACTCTCTGTTTATCTCAGTTACATTATTTGCCTAAATTCCAGAAGAGAATTAGCCCAACTAGTTTATATAAGCATTAATGCTCTGCCTCTGGACTAGCAATTTAGCTTATGCATAGAACTGCCTTCAAACTAAAACACTCCTCCTTAGAACAGGTCTCCCTGAAAAAGAAAAAGCATTGCTCAGTACATCCTTGTTTCTCTTTAAAAATAAATCAGACACAGATATAGAAACTACTGTAGTAAATTAGACGTAAAACACTAATTGAATAAAGTTCCATGTTTTAAAAATAGCATAATGAACTACCTAAGAAAAAAACATTAATATAAACTAAGTAATGCTGTTACAGGACGATTTCATTTAGCATAGTAAATCTATTATGTATTTATTAGGGATCATATTCTCCTCCCAAGTGAAGTCAGTGGCAAGATTCCTGTTAACTTCAATTAGGATTTTATCATAAGGAGATTTTTGGGTAGAGTTAAGGAAATTTCATCCCTCCTTGCCAACACTGAAATTTCTGACTCTAAATATTCAATAAACTCCCAGCCAATCAGTGTATTTTCCTCTTTTCTCATTGTATATACTAATTAAGTATTTGCTAAATACTACTTACTAGCTCAGATCTCAATTCCAGACCTTTTTCTAAAAGGGTCCCAAAATAATTCAGTATTTTATTTACCCTATGTGTTCAAGTGACATCTGACAGATTTTTCCTTATGTAAATACACATTTCATTATATATTAAAATGCTTATAAAGAGTAACGAGAAAATCATTCTTAGTACTCTAGAAGCTGAGTTGTTCCCTTAATATCACTTTGAAAGAAAAATGCAATTAACATGTTTTCTATTGTCATTTTCTCAGCTAAAGATCTCAGCTGTTTTCCATATTTAATGATTAAGACAAAATCGCTTGAGTAAATACACCTGAGTAAATACAGCCCTACAAAAGTTCAGATACTTCTGTCTCTCTTAGTGGACACTTTAACAAAACTTTCATTTTAACTGTACCCTTCTATTTCTTGGAAGTGCAAAAATATTATGAAAGTCTTAACTAGGACCCTATTCCACCTACAAGCAGTTTATTAATACTAATCAGACTGGATTAAAAACAAACTAACAAACAAAAAACAAACAAAAAACCCCATATTTTTTGTTGTAACAGAAAAAGGAAGTCTTTAACCTTCTTACTCATCCCTCTCCAATTGCTCATTCACATAGCAATTTTTGGGGTCAAGAATCTAATCTTTTGCAACTACTGGATTATAGCAAAACACTTTACTCAGCTCTAATGACAGTGGGCCTATGTTAAACTATGGTTAGTACACACATATGGATTTTCTCGCAGGAGTGCAAGACAGGGAGGATCGAGCCTATTTCAATTATTTTTCATAACTGAAGGATGCAGAAACCATCATTGCCTCAGCTTCTGAGAGATGAAGCAGCCAGATGCCACGTTATGGAGAGCTGCTGTGGTTAGAACTGGAGCATGGTAATGCACTCATGTAACAGCATCGTATAACCTACAGATTGCCAAATGATGTTTTTCATGCTAACAAACAGCATAATTGACTTTAACCAATATTATTGTCTATACATTGATATATTTATTAGTCTAGTCTAGTCTGCTGCTTATTCCTATGGGAATAACCATTGTTATGAAAGTGCTAGTATGAGCTAAGTTGAAGTTTCGAGGTGTTGCATGTGAGGCCTCACAAGCCTTATTCTTTGAGAAGGTTATGGATTTTGAAGACTAACCTATCTGAGATTTTTTCACATATTGAAAAATCAGTGACATCTCATGCATGGACTGTGTTTGAACAAACAGATCTGGAGAGGAACTACATAGTTTTTATATTGTTATTTAAATAGAGCAAAAATAACTGGCAGAAACAGTCAAATATTTCAAATACTTCTTATGTGACAAGGTTGTGATATGTTCCTTTGTTTGCATGCCACAGCTGTGCCGGGTTTAATGAGTTTATGATGCAAAGGACAATGGCCGTGGTTCAGGAATTTTGTAGATTCACTGGTCTGACCATCACTGTGTTTTAATATCCTGTCCTCATGCTGCCTTAAAAATGCAGAGAAAGAAAACCTGAAACCCATAACTAGAGATACTTCTCCCCAGAAGTACTCTTTAATTTCCCAATATATTTTAATTGACAGTGAAAGCCATACACCTACCAGCCCTGCCTCTTGAATACTTACTTTTTTAGTTCTTTATATCCTCCCTTAAACCCATACTGTTCTTGCAATTAGAGATGGGAGAGGTGACAATAAAATAAATCTCATGTTTGCAATCCTGGTGAGATTTAGGTCTGGGAAAGAGGGGCTGCATTGGGTTTAGGTTTCCTCCTTACTCCAGCACTGCACCCTGACTCTCTTCCCAAAAGATCATTTTGCCATGGCCAGTCATCATATCCCCATACTCACTGCACACTCCTCCTCTTATACCCATACCTCGTATTCAGTGCTTGCCCAGCCTGCTGCTTATTTTACATAATTTGGATATACAACATATCCTTTCAACTACCACAATTTTACATTCTGGATCTGTACTTAATAAGTTTACTTATACCACCAGTGTTTCAAATTATAATTCACCAGTGTACCATAGCTGGTTTGTGTTGGACTGGCAATACAAAGCAGCTGTAAATCTAGTTAAACCAGATATATGTTTCACTTTATTTGGGCTACTCAAAAGTGGTATAAAATACATGGGTACGGAGCTTCGGGTAACTCACAATGTCTTACTATTATTCTGATGCCAGCCAAATCTAAAAAGATCAATGTAGAGGGATGAAAAGGGTGTATTATGGAGATAAGTGGGGCACTTGTTAATTGGGTATGAAAGTGCTGGGGGACAAAATCAGTGCCTTGTCACAGAAAGATCTCCACATGGAAACATTTGAATTTGAGCAGTATAAGTGTTTTAAATGAGCTCTAACTCTGATCAGCCTGATTTAACTCCAATTACTACGTATCTCTGATGCTTAGAAATTTATCAATAAAATATCAATTCACCTGTGTCATTTTGAAAATACTGTCACATTTTATTATTTGCAAACAAAGTTATTTACTCCTATTGTGCTAAAGTATCTCAGTATTAAATGCATAGTTTTTGTCATACTTGTTAAATCATGTACTTCAGGGCCTTACTGTAAAGTTCACAGTGCCTTTAACATGTTGAACAGTGTAAAATATTATGACAGTAAAGAAGTGAAGTGAGAAATATAGTTCATTTCAGCTGTTCTCAGTAACAAAAGATACCTTTGTTGATATGCTCCCGTGGTAAGTAACACTGCTGATTAAACTTCAGGTAAAATTCAGTTTTGTCAAACTTCTGATCATCTTTATGGTAAAGAGACTGGGTCTTTAGCTGCTAAATGCAGTCTTGTCCATCACTCAGGTGACTTCGTACAGATCGTAAAGAGAACTTTTTAATTTTCATAGATAAATTAACATCTGTTCCAAAATTTATTCAAATACAGGCTTAACTTTTTCAAATTGTTGATTAATCAATCATAGGAGAAAAAAAACAGCATAGCACTATGTCATCACAAATTCTTCAGAGTAATAATTACAACAATATTTCACTTTCTCTTTTAACAGGGTAGGGACTCTTTGCCCAGAAGTTCTATAAATTTACTTCTCAGTATTGCATGATGATCACATATCTCAAACATTTGTTAAAGTACTTGGCAGGAAGGCTATGTAAATCACCTCCTTTTGTTTTTTAGTGCATTTGCCACATGTTGAAGAAGCAGTGAAAAGATTAGTTGCTTGTGCTCAGAAATCAAGTGGATGAAATCAAAGCACAAGAACACAAATCCTGTCAAATGTGAGAGTACGGTCCAGTGGAAAATAAAATTATTTACCTTGAATAGAAACTTACTCAAATGATTTGCATATCCTGAAATGCCTCTTTTCTAGTATTTTCTTATAAAAAGAGAACCCTAGAAATAGCCCCGTTGGCTCTATTTGCACTATTTGTAGAATAAGGAGCTACTCATCTTGGTTAAAAAATCTGAGTCTGGCCTTAAGCCAGTGTGGGCCAGATTCTGCCATCCTTACCAGAGCTGAATAGTACCTTAAGCTGGGCCTGATTATGAACCGATTACTCATGTTGTACTGAGCAGCTCTTTGCATGAATGGGGCCATTGTGAATAAACATTTACAAGTGATTCACAATTTGGCCTATGAGAGTAGTCTCACTCACATCAATGCATCTACTCATGGAGTAAAGCACTACTAAATAAAAGTGGCAGAATGTGACCCTGTTGTAGTACTTGACATCTAACATGAAGATACCTTTTCATTAACTAAATGAAACGCTATAACCGACAGACTATCATTCATTCTTTGAAATAGGGTTGATGCCAGAGCATGGCAAGCTTAATGCAGGCCTGCAACTTATCACACCTCAGGTTTAATGAAGGGTTGAATACCTGTTTGTCTAATGCATAAAGTTATGCTAGCAACATGTAACAAATAATTTCCATTGCTAAAGTTGAGGATGAAAAATTAATCATCATTGTACCTCTTTCACTTAATTAAAATCAGCAGGAAGATGACATAGTCTTTTATTTTTTTCTTTGATTTTAGAGCCTTCAAGTATCTAAAACTGTTGTAATGTTTTGAAAATGGATGTTTATCATTCCCAAGCATTCCGTCACTGCAATAAATTCCTAGGAATTGTTTAATTTTACTCCTGACGTAAAAAGCCTTGTGAAAAGGAACTTTTTTTCTGGATTTCACAAGAAAATAATAGCAAATTCTGCTATCAAAATAAATAAGTGAACTGAAAGAGAGACAGCAGTAAAAATGGCTTGAAGTTTGTCAGCTAAGATTTTGCTTTGTTATCCACTAATGAATCTCTAATTAAAATTATCTGGAAATCAATTTGACATGTTCTAAATGCTACACCTTAAAAAATGATTATGTTGAAAGTTAAAAGAAAACAAATTAAAACACATTTTAGAACTGGCAACAGTTTGTTCTGCTAAAATAAAATTTAAAAAACAAACAAACAAAAAAATTAAACAACACTTGTATTTCCACCTCTTTCATGCTTTTGCATGTGGCACAAATGTCTATATAAAACTAGTGTCTGTACCTGTATTAATAAATTTTTTTTTTCTTTAAATCAGAAGGCTAATTTTACTGCTGACTAAATAGACCATAAAAAAAGAAAAGATAAATTCTAGCCAGAATGTTCTTTCCTATTTCTTCAGGCCAAAGTTGAAGTTAATTTTTAGAAGGAGAATAGAGTTAGGAAACCATAAATTGGAGTATATGTATGCCTTAAAGTTTAAGTCTATTACTAGTGGCAAATAGAACAACCTTTCTTTCAATCAGCTAGGTAAGAATCTCCTGTAAAATCCCCATTTTCAGCTGATGTGGTGTCAAAGTTAAGATTATTTATTCCACTGAAAGATTACAGAATGGACCCATCCCCTATTTTTGTTTTCAAGTTTACCCACATGAGTGGGAGCAGAGACAATCTGAGTGTTCCTGTGAGTTTGTTTTTGTGAGTACTGGTAGTTCTGCAGTTGCTGTGATGAAATGTGCTTCCTGATCTTCTCCCCTCACCCACCCTCCGTTCCTAACTAATGGCCAGAGAGAAAAGCAAAGAGCAGGGGGTGCTCAGAGAGTTGTATCCTGCTCTAATCACAGTCAAGCAAGCCCTTCTTTATTTCAATTAATTTACTTTGCCTTTATGAACCTGAGAGACTGACTGTTGCTTTCAAAGAGGCTGACATTTCACTCATCTGAAGGAGCTTGGAATGTGACAGGGGAAAGGGAGGAGAAGTAAATCAAAGCAGATAGCAATTCTCCAGATGTAAAGTATTTTTCTTCTTCTTTATTTTTTTTTTCCACCAGAAATGTCAGAAAGTCTGCTGACATTTTAATTCCTTTGTGATAGGCTAGAAGCTGAGAGCCAAATCCTGCTGCCACTGCAGTCAAAAAGATTTTTCCTATCAACTTTAAAGAGAGCAAAGCAGTCCTACGCTGTAAGAGGAGAAAGAAAATTTAAAAAAAAAAAAAAATCAACAAACTGTAGCTAAAATTAAATTAAATATACTCTTATAACATCTTGAGATCAGTTACAGACTGAAACTGGCAAGCCTTGCTGGATTTTTTCTTTTCAATTTGACCATAGCATAACAAAAAACAGTAAGACTGACTGGATTGGAAGTAAGACTTTGCTCTTGTTGTGGTTTTTTTTTCCTATATCTTGATTTTGTTGAAAGTGTCACAGTACTATTCCATGCTCTCTTCTAGTCACCTAAGTTTCAAAGTGCCCTTAAAGATTTCATTGCAACATTAGTTGTTTTACATAATCTGTGCATGTCTTTGAAAACTCTATTAAACACTGTGATCCTACTTTTAGTGATAAGTTTGGGACAAAAAATCTTATAATCTCTAATAAAAATACAGTCTAGTCCATAAAATACAGGAGTATTCTCTTTACATTAATTGTGCATTGATATAACTCCGATGAGCTCAACGTGCATTTACCAAAACAGCAGAGGCTGGCTCAGAGCAGCAGCACAGTGCTGAGTTAGGTTTACAAATTCCACCTACAACATGAATGATCGTATATTTCCTTCTCTGCATGGTGCGCTTAGAGATTTACTTCATGGTTTTAGTATAATAAATTTATTCTCCTTTACAGAGTTGTTCCCTTATGAAGTACTCATTTGTAAAACATTATTTTTGTGTACAGGACTGCTAAAAACCAATAGAGTAGTCATATTTGCTTAATAGTTTTATTATTTTTTGCAGGTTCTATAATCATATTTCATCAGCTGGTACAACAAAACATATTTCTATATAAAAACCAAAACAAGGAGGGCTTGTTGAGCTTGATGCATGGTAAATCTATTTGGTTTATTCTTGGTTTATTGTTAAATATTATGTTGCATTTGTTTAAGCAGACATCGTGCATATTGTGATTTCTAGCATTCCACACACAGTAGCTTATTGTTATGTCCTTTAAATATGGGAAATAAAAATGTTTTCTGTTTGCTATTAAAAAAAAAAAAAAAAAAAAAAAAGATGAAGAAAGGATGCTGCTATGTTACATGGCCCAGGAAATATTGGCAGCATGCTCTTTGGCTTTCATCCGTAGAACTGCAATGCTGGAGGACCTCCGTTCAAACTCCGGCTTGGTTTCAAAAGCATGTCCATTGGTTGCCCCAGAAAGTAAAGAGTCAGTGAAAAAATTATTGAGGGGCACATGGCTGAACTGATTCTGGTGGTTTGAAAAGCTTGTGTAGCCAGAATCTGTCCGGGGTGAATGGGAATAAGGTGTCATACAGGAGGACGTATCTCGTGGCAGCATGCAGGAAGTAACCATGGAACCGCTAGCCGCATTCCCTGCCCACAGATTGTTCTGAATCTGGAACATATAAAAGGAATAAGATTAAATATAGATAGTTCATATTTTATTTTCTGAAATTCTTGGTTTGCTTAACACATCCATTATTAGTTCTCCTCTAAAACAAGCAACAGGTACTTAACTAGTTTTCTGCAATCATATTAGAAAATACCGTGAAGAGGTTATGTGAGTTAAAATACTGGATCATTCACTTAGGAGCAAGGGCTGATGAATCATATCCCTTGCTCTGTCATGTGTTTGCTCTGTGGCTCTATCCTGAGTGTTTACTATTGAGCCTCAGGATGCCATCAGCCCAGCCAGCCAGTAAAATTAATGGAAGCACACAACTAACTTCAAAGAAAAGGTGTCAAAAAAATGTACAATATCATAGCTCTTTTTACCATAAAAGCTTCTGCTCATCAGAATTCTTTCTTAGTGTAATGGTAGGAAACAGTATAAAAGGATGAACAAAACAAACCAGGATTTCTCAGGCAGCAAAGCCCAACAAGTACATGTAAAATTAAATATTGAGAAGTCTTGCATAATTACTTTAAAATGAATGAATCCATAAAGTATGGGCATGGTTAATAAAACATCCAAGAATTTTCCCTAAAGTTGTTTTAAAGATGGTTTTAAGATAAAAATTCTTTTCATTATGTTTTTATACGAAATTATACCTGGGGGCTTTTCTGTTTCCGCTCTCAGCCTTAACTGGCTGCATTGTGTGTCCCTGGAAAACGTTGCATGACAGACTAGGAGACAAACTTTGTGGTTACCAGCAATGTCTGCTGAAGATCTGGAGTAACCACGTATTCAAGCTTTGATGTGTAATGCCTTCTATACTTGGCAGTCACTTAAAGCTTCATTCTGAGTCTCAGGCCTTCTCCTATCATCTGTGTATAGATGCTATTTATGGATAGGTATTTTTCACATATTTGTTATTAGATGAACGGACGGAAAGATTTTCAAGGCCTAGCACAAGTCAGCTCCTGTCATTATCTCAGACTGTGCATTCTTTCATTCCTCCTGTATTTTACTTTGCTTTAATCAAATGTCACACTCAGCAGCTGTTCTTCTGTCTTTGTAAACTCTCTACTCTCTACCTAGCAATACTATATGGACATATTTTCTGACATAATCTGACTTCTTCAGTCATTTCTTGTTTGTATCCACCATTCTTTTTTACAGCTTTATATTTCTTCTCCACTTTTACTTACAGCTATTATTTCCTGAATGCTGATTTTTATTTTAAGTACCAACATAATGACACAAGACATTTGTAGCCCCACTCACAGTACAGAACTTCTCAACCAGGAGCGATATCCTTTTCTTTCTGTTTTACTTTTCTGAATTTGTCTTCACCCTAAAAATCTGTTGTCTGTTCAGTATATCATTTCTCTGATGCCCTGGGATTGAGCCCACATGTCTTTGTTCTCTGCTATACACTGGAATAATTGCAAGTACTCTTTGGTTGACACTGTAAATTCCCACTTCAGGTTTAATTTTGCCTTCACATTCCAAACCCATGGACAAGGGAATTTTGGCTTGAAGATATGTAGGTTATCTCTCTAGCTGAGTGATTTTTTTTTCTGTCAAAGTTGAGGTCAGTGAAGTAATGAATTATGACAGAAACACACACACAGAGAATGAAAACAAGTTTCTGATGCTGGGTTTTGTTTGGCTGTTTTTTTTTTCCCGTTGTCCTATTACTTTGCAACAACACATACCCATCAAACAAGCTTAAGAGATAAATTATGGTTCTGAACCCATCTAGCTGAGATCTAGTGCAGATAGCAAGGATGAGATAATTAGAATATTATTTTTTTAATTAATGTTTGAACAGTTATATTGGCAAGGGTCATCAGGAGCTGACAAACTAATCTGAGCTCCTTGGCAACTCCAGCAGAAAAAAAGGAACAAGTAAATGCTCCGTTTTGATTTCCTGCAGAAGGCTGAGAGAAAGTCATGGTAGCAACAAGTTTCCCCAAATTATTGGTCTGCCCAACTCGTTGTTCACACAGACATGCATGCATACAGTCATACACACACTTCCACACCCACCCACATGAATGCAGCTTGCCTTTCCACACACACACACTTATGCACAGCCAGATGGGCACACCTCAGGCATCTGCTCCTGCATATCTTAGCTGGTCTGCTGAGAGGTAATGGAGAGAATAAGGTGTCTGGGGAAGGATATCAAAGGTTTTTCCTCCTTCTTGTGGGCCTCCTGAGATCTACAGGAGGAAAGAGACTCTAGTGAGAGTTTCAGAGCTTTCCAGTTCCCATCTTTCCCTCCTCCCTTCAGCAGTTCTTAGAAGACTCTCAAACATCAGCCCATGAGAGACCCTCCACAGCTTGACATGATCCTCAGCTGCCTTATTAGTCCTTAATTAACCTACCAGAGCTGGTTTAGACTTATTATCAGACAAACTTCTTTTGATCTTCAGAAAACAGGTGGCTTATCTGGGGATTAAAGGACATACAATATGTGGACCTACTTGAACCATCACCTTGCTTAAAAAAAGTTTGTTGCATTCAACAACATGGAACATTCCCAAAGAGAGAAGTACATCTATTATGACTTGGGATTCAGGGATTCTTGAGTGTCCTGTTGCCTGGAAGGTTTCTCAGATCGCACTACAGATTTACAGAATATGACAAGAAGGAAACAAGGGACCTTATAAGAGCTGGAATGTGTGGTAGTTAAGTGTATGGCAGCTGGGAAGTCATCCACTAAGACTCATTAAGTTTCCTGGCTTCTCAGACTTAATGAGTTTGGAGCAACATAGCGTGTGATTGGAATGCAGAGGAGAGAAGTAGAGAAGATCACAGCTGAAAGCCTGTAATATTGAGATAATAGCTCCACTTTGCTTGAAAGCCCAAGCTGCACACATTCTGTCTTAATCGTGAACTGGGAAAATCAGAAAACCAGTCATCTATACAAAAAATTTTTGTCTTTTGTTGTTGTTGTTGTTGTTCAGGAATACTAGAACCTTTTACTTGTACTTTACTGTATTTCATGGTTGCGTATACATTTCTTGCAACAGCTGTGGCAGACTAAACAACTGTTGAGATTTTCTTTCCCTTTCTTCCTACAAAACACGTCACCCATTCCTATTTTCACCCTGTTCCATTTCAGTTTATTTTGCTGGTACAACTCATTACCGAATTGGAACACGGAGATGATACAGCTAAAAAAGAATCCAGGAAAAAATATAAGATGTATTTCAAACACATGCACTCAACACGCCATTCTTTCTGATGTTATTTCCAGTTCAAATGGTTAGTCTCAGAACCTTCACAACAGGATGAATTTGCCCAGGGAGAGACTGGTTCATCTATGCAACATCTAAAACAGGAGCTAATTCTGAAGATCATAATCTCCAAACCTAACTCACATACGACAAAGTCTCATTTATCTGACTTCCTAAGATGTCTTTCTATGCCAAATGCTGCAGTCACCCAGCCTTCACAGATATAATTATGGGAAGAATTTTCCCAAAAAATCTGCTTGAATAGGAACATGCACAACTTTGCCTTTAATACAGTCATGATGGGAAGACTTCAAAAGGTTCAGAGGTTCAGTTTGAAAGTGCCCAATAACCTATGTGGTCTGGAGGTATCACTCCTTCCTTATTTCCATTAACTTGGTTTGCAGTAAACTAAGTTTAGTACTACCAATTTTCCTGATATTTTTATCCTAGATGAATCTCTTTCAATTTAAATCGAGTGAGATTGCACAGGTGTAAATGAGAACAGAATTCAGCTGCAAATCCTAAAATATACCAATGTCTTGTTAAATAAAAATATGAACAAGCTATTAATTCCTAATTTTTCAAAGGGGTGCTCTAGTCGTCTTCCTTAGAGGAAGGAATCCAAATTAGTAAACTTAACTTCAGAAATGCCACAAGATGCTAGGAAAGTTTTACATCTTCTCTCATGAGACAGTTCTGTTTTTCAAAATAATGTTTCAGTCATATAAATTTTCTGTTCATTTTAGTTGGTTGAGTGACTTCACTTCGGATATTAGATTTTCATTTCTCAGCAAGGATTTACAACATAAATATCTTACAGTGAAATTTAGGTGCAGAAGGTATTCCCATATAAAAAATAAATACAGTAATGTTTTACAATAAGTCAAAATTATCAGACCTTCTTCTGGTATGTTGGAAGGAAAAGGGACATTATGTATATGAATTTAAAGAAAATATTTTTCCTCTTAAACTCTTGTGTGATCCATGAACTATATAAAAGGCGATTCAGAGACTGTGAATGAGGCTATACATACAGCACATCTCTGGTTTCTGTTAACATCACAAACAACTTGAGCTTTGCTCTTGTGGTTACCATGAAATTACCAGAGCCCTTCAACATATTTACCTACTGTATGTTTTATACACACCCGCACACACACATCACCCTTCCCAATAGAAAAAAAAGAAGTAGGATTTCATAGCTGTGACAAGAATATAACTGGAGAGTTATGGCTGTTAACATGGTTATGATATCACTTCCTAAACATATGACCTTCTGCTTGACACTGCAGAGGAAAATTAGCTGAGGTCATCCCACTTGGTGTCATTGTTTTTTTTCTGTTAAAATTTTAAGTTTCTGGAGCTTCAGTCTTCTTACACAGCACCTGGAGAACTCACATAAACTCACACCTCCAAATTATCTGAGTTTTACTATCACTTACGCAGCTTTGGTCCTCCCGCCATCTAATGTCTTGACTCATGCTATTTGAGTCGTGTGCCTATCCAGACTGGAGCCTGTTTCCAACAGACACACGTATCAACACACACAGATTCTATTTGAGTGGACATGTGTTTTAGTGCTTCACATGGGAAACAAAATTATAATCTCTCTTAAGATCTCTAGATATGAAGTAATAAGTTATTATTGTTGTTATTATAATACAGCATATATGTTATGTTACATGTTACGTTATGTTATGTTATGTTATATGCTATTATAATAACTCCAGTAAGCACTTAGAAACTACATGTTGACTCTGCTTTCAGGATGTTCCCGGGCATTGCAAGGGAGAAAAGGGTAGCACCAACTGAAAAGTTAAGAATTTACCTAATTATAGAAAACATGTGAATGTCAAATCAAGAGACTGATTTGCTAAATTTTTGTCATTTCTCTCTTTGTGTGAAGCAACAATCCTTGTACCACCAGAAAACATGAAAACTGTGCTTGCACAAGGAGCTACTTTAGGCAATTTACGTGCAATAGTTGTTAAACTGCTCAAAACTGCTAGTTTATGACTCATGATCTGTAGACTGTCCTAGTCCATCAGTACAATTAATTTGGTCTGTCACCACAGTGGTTTGGACTTGTTGTTTGTTTTTTGTTTGTTTATATTTTTTTTTCTGGAGGTCTCTTAAGAGATTTGCCTTTACTTCCTGAGTTTGCAGGTTCATAGATTCTCAGAATAATTTAAACTGAAAACGATCTCTGGGATTATTATTCCAAACCCTTGTTCACAGGTACCTTTGAATTTAGATCAGGTTACTCAACCCAGTCAAGTTTTGAGTAGCTCCAGTACAGAGATTCTATAACTTCTACGATCAACTTGTTCCAAGGCTTTATCACTCTTATTGTACTTTTTTCCTTTATAGAATAGTTCTTGGTGTAATTTATCATTTTATAGGATCTTCTGGACCTAATGAACATGTGAAGATCGTCTGTACCATACCGTGATCAGGTACGTATGAGAGAGCTGCAACACATCATTTGCAGATATGTCCATAAAATGCAAGCTGGCACTTGGTAGTGATTGGCTTAATGCTGCAACTCTAAAATGTGTGACAGACCCATTCAGACGCCACTTAGGTCTTGCAGATGGTGAACAAAAGAAAAATCTTTTTATTTTATCCCATGCTTAACAAGTTTGCTAAGGTGCAAAATAATGCATGATTCAAAAAGTCATCAAGCTTTCATTCTTGCAGAGGATGTTTTGTAAATAAACTCTGACTTCTCCCTACTGCAATGTCCAGGCCAGTTACAGCAAGAATTAGTTATGTTTCATGTCTATGATATAGTTAAAGAAAATATTTCGCACCTTGAAAAATGCTGTTAAAAAGAAACTTTTATCTCAGAAAGTGAATTTGTCTTATAATTAAGCCCCAGATAAAGTCACTCACAGACTTAAATCCATGTTTCACAAAAAAAAAAAAAGAAAGCAACAGAGAGTGTTGAGTCTGTGAGGACCACATAGAGTGATGGTTTAGAACCAAAAAAAATAAAAATGCAGTGCACAAAATACTTTGTGTGGAACAGACACCACCCAAAAAGATTAGAAATGTTGCTCTTGTTGGAAGATCAGCCACAGCAGTGCAGCAGTCAGCACATATGCAGCAAGCAATGTACCATCCAGGTGGTGGCCCAGCCTGAGCTCCATGCTGTTGCAGCTAGACAACATGAGTATATGATAAAGTTTCTTTGAAGCTAGCTCAGATATGTCTACCACATCTACTTCTACTTAATTAATTTACCCAAAGCCTTAATGAAGTATTGTGATTAAGTGTCATTTATATGTCTACTACAGTTGAAAGAATTTTAAAGTCATATAGCATGTGGTGTCTAATATATGCCATATGAAAGACTAAATTGGAGCATGTAACTTTGATTATTGCTAATGAGAATTATCCATATGTACTATGGCTCAAGCAGAACCATAATGATGATCCAAGGTTTTAGTACGTAACACATGTACACTTATACCACTTTTACACTCTGATTGCCAAAAAAATCATGTGATGCCATGCTGCTCAACATATTTAATTTGATTTATCAGTCTGGTGCATGGGATGTAAACTTCAGCTTCTTCCTTCTATTGTTGAGAGTTCAACATTCTCCCTTCTTTCTACACCTTCTGTATTATTCCAGTACTCAAACTTTTGAAATGCTTTTGTCTCCTTGGGATTCCCACCTGCACTAGGCTAGGTTTTCCATCAAAAAAAACCCAAAACAGTTCTGTCCAGCTCTTGCCTGCATTTTCAAATAAATAAGAGGGGTAAACAACACATTTCACCCGTGATGGTAGCAAGGAAAGTATAATTGCATGACAGGATAAACCCTTTCAAAAGAACTTAGAAGACAATGACAACAAATGAACTAGACTCAAAGAGCAAACAAGAAGATGCAAAGTATGGAAAGAGACTAGGTGGGGAAAATCATTGCCCCTTATATCTGCTTCTCAATGATAATTGAATGTTTATTTACATACTGATGCACTCACATTTATAAGGATGACATCTTTATAAATTTAACTCATACAGGGAAAGCTAGAGGCCGATATGTTAGTAGTGCAGGCTTTTGATCAAATTTCACTCTTGCATGTAGATAAGGAGGAAATTAAAAAGTTTGTCTCAAATTTTTTGATCCTTTCCTACTTCTCATACTGAAACTTTAAATCAAGTACCCTTTGTAAAATTTGCCTTCTCACTAGGCACAGGACAGCAAAGTGGTCAAGTAGCGACAAATACGGTAAGAGAATAACAAGGCTAAGCAAGACTTTTTATTGTTCCTCTCTCAACACAGACAGATCCACCTAAGAGCATTGTAGATGTCTGCAGCTGAACCAGGCATCAGAGAGAAAACTATACTTTTAGAGATCATCTCACCTATTTTATACCTGAGGAAAACTTAATTGACCAGATTTTTGCCAACTTGACAGGGTCGCTATCTCAGGCATAAAAGTCACTTTAATTAAGTTTGCTAAACACAGGTGTCTAATATCTCTCTGACCACCAGCTGCCTCTCCAAAACGTACATTCTTCTGGTAAGTCCCGTTCATCAGCACTGTAACAGTGCCTCAGATATGCTGAGACATCTTAAACAGCACTGTATTTAGGTGACCAAACCAAATATTGCTTGTTCACTAACATTTACTTAGGTGAGTTGAAGTAAACATCCCCATGAAGTGAATCTGCACTCATTTCCTCATTTATGTTAGGATGCTGCCTCTTCACTCTCACACTATCAGCAGGATATTGCTGCTTAATGAGGCTCAAAGTGTCTAGGAAAAGAGTTTTAACCAGCGATTTGTTTTCTTAGTGCACTTAAGGTTTCTCAGACCACAGGGTGTTGCATCTGCAAGAGAAATTGAAGCTGAAATACTGAAACTAATGAAACTGAAACCTTTAACTAAAATGACTGAAAGATACTGTGTATAACATTTTCCTAATAAAATCTGATTTTTAGCATAATGCTGTTGAAAAATATTTCATCTGAGCGAAAACTTGACAACTCTGTGGTATTTTCAATCTTTAAGCCTAGAAAAAACATGTGAATAACAGATGATTGTCCTGGAGTATTGTACTAACTGTCCTCTGCAATCCAGGTGTTGTCAGTATAATTAATGGAAGATATATGTGTGCAGAATTTGAGCAGTTTAGGAGATGCTGAGCTTCTTGGCAGTCAACTGAGCAACTATTTTGCACAATAAGTAACATCTAAAATCAACATACTGTAAAAATAATTAAGGTTAGACTGAATTAGCAAAACAAAAAATTATGGTATAGAAAAAAACCCAAACAACTGAATTGTTTATTAGTATTTTGAAGATTAAAATATGTGCTTTAATAGCAAAATTAGACTGGATTGTAGAAATGGTGATTGGACCAGACCATCTCCAAAGGTCCCTTTCTAATCTCAACCATTCTCTGACTCAGAGCCAACCTTCTATCTGAAATAAGTTGAAAAGATAATTTCCTCACAGGAAAACCATTCAGGTTTATAATGTCACAAAATGCTGAACAGCATCACATTCTTAATTTGTATTGGATGAATATAATTGGTAAGGAGACTAAGCAGGAGCCTCCACACCCTCTATTGACTGCAGAAGAGACTGATGTTTCTGCTGGAATGCAAGCCTGTTTTGGGAACATATCTGTGGTGGGGCTCAAAACAGAAATCTTCACACTGTAAATTCATATAATGCACACCAGAAATTAACATTTGTTCCTGTTTCTTCTGCCATACAGCAGTAAATATCTCAGCTTGATTTTATCCTTTCTCTAACATCGTCCTATACTTCTTGCCAGCAACAGAGTCTGTTTTCCTCCATATGAATAAAGGCTTCATAAACAAGCTCTAGTATTCTGTGTTCCACAATCCCCAAGAAAAATTAGTTATTCAAAAGTATGTCAAAGCCTGTCTCACATTTAGTGGTGTCAATGTCACAATGAAAGTGCTTGTACACAAAAAAAAAAAAAAAAAAAGAAAAAAAAAAGGGGGGGGGAAGTATGTGTAATTTCTTTTCTTGTATTAACTGTACTGAAATAATAGAATTATTTTCAGAAATCAATCTATAACACTAAAAGCAAACATGAAAATCACAATTTTAAATTTCTCTCCTTGAACTGTAGGATAGATTAATGAGTTTATAGAAAGCCATGCACTGTATATTTATTTTCTATAAGTGACAAACTTATAAATAGATATCTAGTTCAAAAAATTCAAGTGTAGTAATGTTACTGATCATTTTGGTTTTAATACAGATTTTTGTTTTCTCAAGCATTCTCACTGGAAATGTTATGTGTATGATACACACAAGATTTTATTGAAAATGAGGATTTAAGAATGTGAAAATATGAAGAATTACCACCAGGTTAGCAGGAATGTGAGCTGGCATTAACTGTTGTATGGTAACTGCCTGGATACCTATTCCTATTCCAGTACACAGCCAAATAGCCACCTTCCTCACTGAGGAGTAACGTATCTTGTTTTTATCATGTTGCCAAAGAATTGATCCGAGCACTCAACTGAAATAGTGAATGTAAAGTGGACTCACACTTTCATGTAGCTCCTTGCTCCTGTTCATGAAGTACAGCACAGTACAACACAACTTACTTGTGCAGGTGACCAGACTCAACTATGTGTTTGTGCCTGTCTGCTTCCCTCTAGTATGTTAGCCTGTGGCTGTAGGTGAGTACGATATATTTGTGCTCATGAATGAATACGCATTTTATATTTTTATGCATTTTAGAGATGATTTATTTAATATTATCATACTAACATTTCCATCTCCTGAGTTTAAAAACTTACAAATTAATGAGAGAAAAAAATTGCCAGGCTGCAACTTAGTTGTGTCATCAGCCTAGGAAAAATGCTTTTTAACAAATTTATAAATAGAAATGCAGTGAATTGACTCATCTTTTTAACAATCTGATAGTAGAGAAAAGACATTTAATTGGTTTTGGATGTTTGTGGATAATATTCTCATCTACTTCAAAAGTGTTTCATTTTTATAAACATTAATGTTAGGACAATCATCTTAAATGATCACCAATGACATGCATTATTGCATTATCTTATGCTAATGAAACTTCTGTCAATTGTGAAAATTTGTAGAAGTCCTACTAAAAATACAAAATGAGCTTGGAGATGCAAATTTTAGTCTAGAGAATTCAGTCAGGGATACAAGCCCAAATCTTAAGTACTGTTCCTTGTATCACCTGTTGTGACACTATAGATGAGTTAGAAAAACCTTCAAAAGCTATTTTGACACCTTGAGTGAGATCTGTGAGTCACTGCACATCTATGTCTTGGTGAATCTGCCCAGGAGTGCTTAAGGTCTTTTTTCACACCTCCACCTACATTCATCTCAAACAAGTATTATGTCCTCCTGCTTAAAAACAGAGTGTATCATGCAGTGGTTTCTGATGTAATTTGGGCTAATCCACTATTACATTTTAAATAAAAACAGGCAGACTAATACATGCCACCAGGTCTGAAATGGTTATGACCATGAGCTGCTGGAACACAAACCAGCTCTGGTCCAGGCACCAAACCTAATAACAGTGCTACCCCCTGATGTAAAGCATTTTAAACTGAGTAGATAAGACATAGGCCCAAGGCCTCTGGTTCAACACTAATCATATCCAGCCAATGTAGAGCATGACCAAAGTGAGGCCACAGAGAATATGAGTATATTCCTGAAGCTGTCAGAGACCTGGTTGCCTAAAGAACTAGAATAGCACCAGGATACCAGCAGTGGAAGGACTGCCACAAGGACCCATACAAGATTTTTGCCTAGTATAGTGCTTTCTCTTTTTTTTTTTTTTTTTTTTTTTTAGTTCTGTGGTAAAAGCAATGGAAAGCTAGAGACATGAAAAACAATGGCTTCAGAATACAAGTATTCGATGTACTCAAACAAACGAGCAGAAAAACAATAGCAGAGAGTGAGGCAAGGCAATAAACCAAAGGACTGAAGAACAGAAACGGAAGATTCTGATCTTACTACACAGTAGTACCTTACTACATGCTAACAGAGAACTGAAATAGAAAAAAAAAAAATTAAACAAACTACCAGTGCCTGAGAGAGCTCCCGCCTCCCTTTTTCAGCTATATACTTTCAATTCTGATTCATGACCATAATATGGTTTCATGCCAGTAAAAGATTTCTTGCATTCAATGGCCTAATGAGGTCTGTAAAAAAATGGTTCATGTTTAATACGTCAGAAGGAAGTTACCTATGAATCACATAATTTACGCTTCATCTTACCCAAGCATATAACACCAGAGTTGTTAAGATAGTTGTGTCTGTGAATATAAATATCCCAGAAGTGACATTCTGACCTTATTATATAGAATTACATGATTCCTGTCAATTTCAATTGGTCTAGATGTCATCCAGAAATTCTGTATGGACCTAGAAGTGTTTCAAATCGCCACATAATTTTATATGCAGAAAAGACTTCATTGCACAACCATATTGTCTACCATTCTCAGTACATAACTTATACAAAACTCTCCTGGTCCTAAGATTGTTAAAAAATGCTTGTATTTTAAGGGTTAATTATTGATATTGGGTGTCAGAACTGTTGTTCACAGTGGCAGGTCCTTTTGACGTGTCTAAAGAATACAGAAAGCTGAACACAGGAATGTCTTCATGCATCTTCTGTGCATGTGTGTGCCTAAAGGATGGAATAGAAGGTAAACGTAGAATCAAAGTGCTACTTGATCTTTACCATACCTGAGGGTAGCTGTCAGTCCTTGGAAGAACAGATATATCATAGGTGGCAGCAAAATGGCTCTTAGCTTGCTGGATCTGACCATAGCGTTCTCTTTTCCTCCATTTTGCTCTTCGATTCTGGAACCAAACCTACAGTATATGAGGAAAAGATCATCAAGGTAAACTCAATTACATATTGTGCAAAGAATTTTAAGAAAAAGCCAAGAGATTTTAGACAGCAGTTTTGAAAATTTCTGTCTATCTAAGAAAGGGGAGTTCTCAGTCTGAGGATTAATACTTGCAGTTTCAGTCTTCTCAGTGACAGACCTGTTTAAGTTATTTCTGGCTATTTTAGAAGTACATATTATTTCTTTCTACTGTCTTCAAAAAAAAAGGCATAAGAAAGTACAGTCAAGTCCATCATGCAGTGCTAATTTGGACAGAGTTTAGTTCTGTAGAGGAAAATCACCAAGTAGCAGCAAGTTAAATTATAAAGAAACTTTCTCTTCATTTTACGTGCCCACTGACTTAATACAGCTTATGGTTTTACCTCCTAGAGGTATATATAATCTTTGTCAAATGCAGTAATGAAAAGGCAGGAAAAGTTGGCACTAGGACGTTAGTCTGTGCTGCCAAAAAAAATTCTATAGGGCAAGAAGATAATAAAAAATCATGAGATCACAGACAGTTTTAAAACTATTTTGACATTTTTTTCACATTTGTCTTGGGTGATACGTACGTTTCTGAAAATGGAAAACTAAATCATGGTACTTTACATTCAAACTATGAAATAATTTAGACCTGAAACAATGCCTTCTTGTCAACTGAAAGCTATTTTCCTTATGCTTAAAGAAAATATGGACTGTTTGGTAATATTTTGAGTGTTGGGTGTTATCTCAAAACCTATTATATGCACATTTCTTGCTGTGACTGATATCTTTCATTGCCATGTGATCTTCAAAAAAAAATTTTCTTTCAAACAGTTTAGTTTGGACTGGCTAAGAAAAGTAACTGCTTCTTTATAAAAGTAATATTATCCAACTAAGTCTTTATTGTTCAGCTATGAGCAAACTCATTCTGACTTTTTTTGAAGAAGCCACACTACTAACAGAACTGTTATTTTTTTTTTATGGAAACAATGCCATTAGTTGGTCTTCCTGATAAGTGGATCATTAATCCATTTGGATAGATGCATACATGAGTGGAATTTTTATATATAGACAGCGCCTGTGAATCCCATTTTGAGGGATATTTTCTGATCCTTGAAGGTGGGATATTTAAAATAATACTTTGCTTTATAATTCATTTTTTGCCTTGATCTTTGGAAAACCCAACTATCCTTTGATGCTGCTTAAGCAACCAGGACATAATTTTGCTTATTTTAATTCCCAAGGACTTGTTGCAAATTTAGTGTGTGCAACCTTTTAAAATGTACTCAGCAATCAAAGCAAGGCTCATGCATGTAACTGCTGAGTACATATTGTTAGGGACCTTGTTGGTAAATTTGTATTATTTGTGATGCCTGAGGCTCAACAAAAAAGAAAAGGAAAAAAAAATTCTCCTGTCTCCACAGGAGGCATCAAGAACACGCTAAGGGAATTTAGTAATGAGGCTCTTTCATTGAAAAAAGACCTTGACAGTCTCCTTAAAATGGGTGCCAATTACTTCACTGACATGCAGCAGGAAAGAGAACAACTTAGATAAATTAGGTTCAGGTTGGCTCTCTCTGCATGTATGCAGGACAAATATTAAATTGGATCTTGATGAAATGGCGGTGAAGGAAAATGTGGGTAAGGTATCCAGCTGATCACTCTGCTAAACTAAATCAAACAATTTGCTTGAATTTATAGTAACTAAATGAGAAAAAAACACACATTTTTTTTTCCTTTGACAATCCCTCAAAATGTTTCTGTTTACATCACTTTACTAGAAACTGACTCTTGGCAGAGATAAAGTAACCATTTGCCTCCACAAAGCAATATAAAAATCTGCTGCTTGTTATCCTTGAATTGCCAGATGCTTGCCTCTAATGATGTAAGGCCTTTTAAATTGCTTAATCTTGTGATGGAACACTGTTGCTACTCTGGATAAAAGTGATCACCATTTCCTTTCAAATTTAGAGTATGAGAAATGCAAAGATTGGTTATCTTTTTGGAAAGGGGAGAACATGTTTAAATAAAATAGAAATACATATTCTGTGAAAGTCTGGTGCAGACATATATGTTTTCACATTTAGTCTCTTATTTTTAATACTTTTACCACACGAACCTTTTGAAACTTAGGAAAAAATGTGATAAAAAAAGTCAGTTGACACATTTTAGCCTCACTCCCCCAGCTCTGTCCTGCCTCTTAATTTATTAGTAGGGTAGTTCTCATTATTCTGGAATTGTACAGTTGTGAGAACATTTTTTAACATTATGCAAGCTTTTTTTTTTTTTTTTTGCCTAACTTGAGACTAAATCCTAGTGAATTGAAATCATACATGGAAAACTGTCCCAAATTGAGAGGTAGAGGATTGCACAGAGCCTTGAGAGTTAAAAGCCACAAACTAAATTCCGTCGGTATCACTGATATCGTATTGATGCAACTGACACATGATTTTAGACTCTGTTTCCCAATGACAACAGTGAGTATGCTCTCTGGTTGAATAAACACGAAAAGAACACTTCTTTATAGAAATAATTAGCTGAGTTCATTTCTGAAAGCAATCCTGGTTTAATTTCAGTTGTATATATGTGCACTGACGTCTATTTCTTCATATGCATGTGTGAGTATGTGTTTAATTACAAGTTGTGAAGTTGTTATCATATTCAAGTCATTAAATTAAAAAATTAGTCCCAGTGTGTAAGAATCAACAGGACTGCTATTCCCTATATTGAAATCATGAATATCACCAGAGTGGGGAAGATCTCTAAAAATAGGATAAACTTACGAAATGCATCTCACACCCTTTTGTAAGGAAAGATGTCTGAACAGAGGAAGAGCTGCATTTCCTGAATATTTAACTTCTTTTCTCACCATTACACATCCAAAGCCATAAATATTGTTGAGAATACTGTACAAGCACATACTGAATGAATCAACTTCATACGCAATTGAGATACTCAAATACCACACTAAGTGGTCAACAGTAAGTTTCATTTCAAAAATTTGAATAACATTATCCATCAGTTATGTGGGTTTAAAAAACAGCCAATGTACTTCCCAGTGTTGAGATGTTTAAGCTCATTCCATACAACAGACACGAAAGAATTATCTCCTTGGTTTGCACAGACACAAGCGCATACACACATGTATATGTATGTATATTTATACACATCTATGTATGTGCAGTTTCCCTGCACACTCTTTGGATCTAAACAAGGAATTTGGCTACTTTTTAAATTGTACTTTTCATGCCGTTATACACACACAATCTTCTGCGGCTGAGTTCTGCACTGTCATCAGTTTGAACTGCATGCAACATATTTTTAATGGGATTTTTACATGTAACATTTTATGTATTCACTGCCTGGAATTCTGACAGTAAAACAGGACTACCAGAGATCAAGATTGCTTTACTATTGATGTTGTTTTCTCATTCTTTAAACAAGGTTCTAGAACAGCTATACAAGCTATTAAAAAAAAAATAACAAGTCATTTTCGTACTGCAGCATAACAGCTCAGATCCATAAAGAAATAAAGCAAAACAAGCTGTTTACTTTAGCTTTACAAGTTCTTGTACAATCCCCAAGAGTGTCATTTACCAGTTCCTACAATGCACAATTTGTCATGGAAATGCTGAATTTTGGTTCCTACCTGGACTCTGGCCTCAGTGAGCTCTGTTCTCAGAGCTAGCTGTTCTCTTACATAGACATCAGGGTAGTGAGTTTTCTGGAACACTTTCTCCAGTTCCTCCAGCTGCAAACTGGTGAAAGTTGTTCTGTGTCTCCTCTTCTTGCTGCTGGAGACATTACTGTCACACTTATCACCAAGTTCATCCAGTTCCCCCTTCTCCTGCATCCCTTTCACTGGAGACATCCTGAGATTGTTGCAATTGTCCATGGACCTGTTCAGCTCTGTGTGAAGAGGCTGTCCTTCCACTTTAGTAATCCCATAGTTCACTGTACACAAGGTACGGGAGAGAAATAAGTGGTTAAAGGCTGCAGGCCATTAGATTCAAGAGTTCATCTCAAACAGTTTCACAAGGAACCAGATTCTATGTGGCAGTGTATTCCTATGTGAGATCGTGGAAGACAAATTGGTGACATTAACCACAGACAGAGTAAAAATACCAAAACACATTGAAATTTAACAGATAGTTGTTTCTGAAAATATAATATAAAATATTTCAGTGTAAGGAGACTGCATGGGAGCAGTTGAATATTTTTACTCTGACACTAAAGCAGTTAATAATCCATGAAATCAGCTTTAACTAGAGTTACACAGATAAGGAATCTTAGTCCAAACCAGATTTTTGTATAAGTGGCATAAAGCTATTGACAAACATGCATTTAAACTTGGAAGCAGATGTAAAAAACTCAATTTCTATGAAAATACAAAATAACTGTGAGGTAAACTAAATAGCAGTAAACTGACAAATCAAGAAGCAAATGAAACCGAAAATTAACTTCACTTTACAAACGATTCCATATACCTTCTCTTGGATTTCTAAAGTGGAATTGTTTCCAATTAAGTTTGTTATGGTTACAAAATGCAGAGAGTTTCTGCAAAATGTTAACTTAATAAAGGAGATCGTTTCATATACTTTCTATAAGGATCGCAGGAACTATTTGTCTTTAGGTAAAATCTGAGTGGTAGAGATAAGAAATATTCTTCTGTAGCTTCTTAATTAGAAATGAAAACATTTAGTATTTTTTCTCTATTTACATATCTCACATCACTGAAAAAAAAAAAAAGTCATGCGATAAGGTACAGGATTCGAAAAGGTGCCTTTTTTTTTTTTTTCTTAGAAACACGCGAAAAAAAGGTTTAAAACTCTACAGAAATTGAAATCTACAAAGATCGCATGTAACATACGATAAGAGGCTTGCTGTGGGATTTTGTCACTTTCTCAGTAATTTCTTTCAGTCCAAACTGATTCTAACCAAGTACAATTTGTAGATACTTACCATCAATCCATACATAGATAGAAAATGCCCCGAAGCCCCCAAGGCACACATTAAATGAGATAATTAAGAAAAACTTCAATGTATAAATCAATTTTCTGTAGGTATTTTTAAGTTGCACTTGAAGAAATATGCCATTATTTCGTCAAACTGTTTCACACACACAAAAAAAGGATGTTCTCAAAAAAATACTTCAATGCCTACATGTAGTCAAATAATCTGAGATATAGTTAGTCTAATTATTGCAGATGATCTTAAACACGTTTTCCGATTCTTCTAGGAATTTTTTTTCAATACGTGATTTACATCATGTTGGAACAATGGGCAAAATTTTAATTGTCTCAAAAATAAAACATTCTATATTCTCCTTGCCGTTTAGCTAGAAAAAAAAAAAAAAAATTGACACTGTAGCTTGAATTATCTAAGTCGTTTTCAGTCAGTGTGAAGAATAGCTATTACGTATTATTCAGCAACACAGAAAAAAAAAATACTATCCTCGCAGAACGTTGTTCGAAAGACCCAAATGTGATCAAGTGACCTTCCGTTCCCACCCTGTAGTGGTTCCTCGTCCGCCGAGATCCGTCCGTGCCCGCGGTGCCGCGGTCGCCGACACCCGGGGCTGCTTTTTCCGAGAAGGTTTCTGGCTGCAAACGCCGCTGTTCGCAGCCGGAGCGGGGGACGCCGCACCCCGGCCCCGAGTCCCAGCGCCGCGGGGAGCGGAACCGGGCGGCCGGCAACGGGGCGGGGGCCACAGCAGAGCCCTCCTGCTCTCCCCGGGCCCCGTCGACCGCCGCCACTCCGACCCCGCTGTCCTTCCCCGGCCGCGTCTGAACGGCCGATGTCCCCTCCGCCGGTCTCTCGGTCCCCGGGGCCCGGTGGGCTGTGCCTGCGCTTTCCGCGCTCCGGCGCTCCCGTGGTGGCAGCGGGGACAAGCCGAGGAAACCGGCTTGGGACCGGCCCGCGGGGGCAGCACTAGAGGGAAAAGTGCAGTTCGAAGTAGACGATCATCTTTTCCTGTTATTACTACTGCTACTATTATTGTTGCTGTTGCTATTATTATTATTATTAGTAGTAGTAGTAGTATTTACTGCTACCTGACAGCCCCTCACTTGCCAGCACCCAAAGGCTGTGCAGCTGCCTTTGGTCTCCCCGTGCAAGAGAAGCCCTGACCTCCCCTGTTCATCTCCAGGGAGGGCAAAGCGCAGGAACAGGAATAACCCTGGGATGGTAACTCACCGTTGTTGTCCTGGCAGGGTGATGTCCTCTCCAGCCTCACATGATGCTCAGCCCTTTGGAGAGGGTTGAAGGCCTGCACGCATTTGCTGCCTGACGTTTTGCTATAAAAGGACTCATTGTCCAAAGTTTCCATAACGTGCTCCAAAGTGCCTCCTGCTCCCATGTAAAAGTCACTGTTCTTGCTCGGCTGGCTCTTCAGGGCAAACTTCTCGCTCAGAAAATCCATAATCATCTAAGGCTGCTTGAGAGCCTCTTCCCTAGACAGAGGCTGGACTGTGAGCAGGGGAGGGAGGGAGAGTGGGCGAGTGGATGGGAGGGAAGGAAGGAGGGAGGGAAAGACGTTCAGAGCTCAGGGGGCTGTTTTGCCTCTGAGCCTTTGATTTGTCTTGTCTTGAAAGGGGGAACCCGAAGTTGCTTTTATATCTTGAAGCTCAGCAGGGCTCCTTATGCAACCTCCCATTTCTAATGAATATGAAAATAAGCAAGCAGCCTAACTCCACCCCAGGTCCCCCAAGACCTAATCCCAACACAGGAGGGAGTTCCAGGCCCGTTTTCAACAGACAGATCTGTTTCAGACAGACAGACATACACACACAAGCGTGCGAGGAGGGTGAGGGGAAACAGGGAGGGAGGGAGGACACATGAAAAGAACATTTCCCCTCTGCAACCTATTCACATTTCTCCAGGGATCCTGGAAAGAGAGTAATCCCTCGCTTCCCTCTCTCTCCCCCCGCTCACCGAGAGGCTTAGAGTAAGGTAATTTCAGGGGCACATACCCTCAAGTAAAGGATCTTCTTTAATCAGTTTGACTGATACCTCAGTAGCTGCCGTCCTGTTCTCTGAAGCTGTAAAATTAAGAACTGGTGTTCCTTCTTTATTAAACAGCTCAGAAGTTTGGTCCTACAGTTAAAGAGAGAAAGAAATATTATAGGCAGTTGTTTGTGTAGAGGGAATGGAAAATAGAGGAACTTAAAGCTAAAATCTCTCACGTCAGAAACTAGTCTAAAAGAGAATTTGGCTGCTATCAAACAGACCTCCAGTCTGCCTCTGTGTGCGTGCAAAGCAGTTAAAACGGTCCTTTTTTTAAAATCTCCTGAAATATTATCACTACCAACTAAATGAAAGTTTCTAAATGAAAGTATTAAAACAGAGTCTTAGTTAATAAAAAGAAAAATAAATGAGTCATATATGCATGCATTCCTATGGATATTGAAAAAACGGGTGGTTTTCACCCGAAGTGTGAGCTTTGAAGTGCTGAATTCCTTGGTCCTTCTGCATATAGACAGGATTTAAAACACAGTCAAGAGAGAGATAGGGACCTATTTAGAAAAGGCCCAAATTATGGAAAAGAGCTGTTTCCTGCTTCCCGGTGACAGAAGTGTTCATCGGAGTAAAGTAAAACCGAATCTGCAATCACTTCACATCAGAATTTCAGCATCGTGAGCCCGAGCTTGTCTGTTCTATTCAGGTTATTTTAGAAATCAGTTCCGCGGGCCCTTCCCCCATGTGGGGTGGGAAGTGAAGCTTTAATGAGCGGTTGAAGTATAGGTGTGGTAGTGGCCAGCCGGGACTGCTAAGCGTCCTAGAGACCTTTCTTGTGAACCCAGCCAAAGGTGAAGAGAAGGCCAGTTCAGGTCCAGAGTATTTCCCGGCGAGCAACTCCCCTCCTTCTTCAGCTGCTCTCTAGTTCCATATTTTCCATGAGAAAAGGGTAGCTAAGTGAAAAATGCTTGTTTCAGCTACAGTCTAGTAGCTGCAGGCATCACTCGACACACGCACAACCTGCCCTTCCCTGCCACCCCGCAGAGCCGGGATGCCATCTCCGCATCTCTGCTCCGTTTTCTAGGGTTACCTGCTTCCCGACACCGGCCCGCGGCTGCGGGAGGCGTGGAGCCCGGGAAAGCGGCCCGGCCGGCCCCCACCGCCACCCCCGCAGGATGCGCGGCCCCGCCGAGGGAGAACGCAGACGTGACGGTGGGAGCTTGGGTGTTGGTTGGGCTGTTTTCGGGGACGTAGGTGCTGCTTTGCCCGACTGCGAGGAGGACGAGGTGGAAACGGTCCCCGTACGCTCCCGGGAGAAGGGGAAAGAGTGCGAAGGGACAACGGTGCCCGCGGTGCGCGGCAAGGTGCGACGGGGGTGAGCCCGCTACCTCTCTCGGGCGAGGGGCAGGACTCGGCCCTGGGAGCCGCTCCAGAGGCCGTTCCCGTCCCTTTGTTTTTCTTGAAGAAGTGGCATGTTTCCTCCTTGCACATTTTGGTGCAACTCCCGATCCAGACCTGGGGAAATAGGTCTTTTCCTTGTCCTCCGCCACTAGTACCTCGGTGTGCTGGCGTTTCAGCAGCTTGTTTGTAACTATGACTTAAAAGCACTAAATGCCTTGGGGGACGGAAAAAAAAAAAAAAAAAAAGGAAAAGAAAAAGGAGCTCTCCGTGTCTTTTAAATGAAAGACACATGCAACGTTGTTGCAGTCTGCAATCCACTTTTATCCCAATAAATGTCTCTCTTTAAAGGCAGTTGTTAAACTCCAGAGGAGGCGAGGACAAGGAGCATCTCATGTGCCCGTTAAAAAAAAAAAAAAAAAAGGCAGCTGCCAGCAGTAGGACTTTTTCAAGACTTTTTCGAGAGAGGTTGTAGAAAACGCGGGGGTGCCCGTCCGCGGGGACACGCGTGTCCCGCTGGCGGCGAAGAGTCGCCTCCGCGGCGGCAGTGCTGGCTCCCTGCCCGAGGGCCCCAGGGGGCCGCTCACCCCGGCAGCGCGGCAGCTCCGCTCCCTCATTCCCTCCCGGGTAGACCGGGCCACCCCGGCGGCTGCGACTGACCCGCGGGGCCGTGGAACCGCGGGCCTCGGCTGGGGTCCAGGCTCGGGACAGGCTGCCGAGTCCTCTGTGCTCTTCACCCCACCTCCCCGCCCCGCTCCGCTGAGAAGAAAAAGAACCGTCCCGCAGCATCTGCATCCCAGTGGTGACTCCACTCACTTCTCGCCCCGTCTTTGCAAAGCGCTCCCTGACGAGATAAGCGCCGTGATTTATATATGCGCTTACAGTATATGAGTATTAAAGATACACAGCGACACAGATTATAACCGGAACTTATCTCCATCCCCGGAAAATAAATAAATAAATACAGAAATACAAATCAGACTGCTTCCATATCATTGTTAGTTCCAGGGGCCAAATTCTGCTCTCATTTACCTCTGTGCAACACAGCTGACTTCAAAGGGAAGGAGAGATGTAACCTAGGGGAGAATTGGCGCCACGTATGGCATTCGTTCTCCTTAAAAGCTTGAAAACAGAAAGCTATCTTCAGCGGGCTAAAACCATGTAAAAGGGGCTGGACAGATCCCGGGGGAGAAGGCGGCAAAGGAAAAAAAAATCCTGTGCTGAGGCGAGACAGCTTTGAAAAGCATCTTTCTTCAGGGACTGATCCCCTCCGCCAGGCAGCCTGGTTATTAAGAGCTGCGTGCAGATGTGCCGCTGTGTTTCCAGAGATGGAGTATCTCCCAAACCTTCTGTGAAAGGGTGTTATGTGTGATGGAAAGACGTTTCGTGGCCAGAGGTGGTGTGAAGGAGCTCGCCCCTGCAGTGCATAGGAGCTCCTCGGGGGAAGCCTGTCCCCTGAGATAATCCGGGAGCGCACACCGCGGGAGGCTTCCCCGCCTCCGCACCCGCGGGGCTCCCCTGCGGGGAAGGCGGGCTGCCTTCCCCCCCTCCGCCCTCGCATTCCTCCCCTGCCCGAGACCAGAAGTTACAGACCCGAGCGTAGGAATGAGGATCTCGTATAAATTGCAAGCGTCTCGCTGCCGAAAAATGCATGGATTTCGGAAAATTAAACGGACGAAATCCTATGCTGGACCCACACGTTACGAGACAACCCGCCCTGGACAGGGTGGTCGTTACTGGGTCCTCAGCTGGTGCTGCTGCTGCTGCTCTGGATGGCAGTTTTCAGCCGAAATAGTGCTACTGCATGTCTGAGGCATCTCCTTTGCAGCACTCCCGAAATACTTGCGTATGTTTAAATAAAGTGAGAATGCTACGGCATCGATACGGGCGAGGGTATCCCTTCCAAATGCCCAAGAATCCACATGCCCCCGACCATTCTCCCCATTTCTAGTACCGTTTTTTAACCATGGATGTCAGGACACAGAGAAGACGTTTTTATTTTTTAATCTATTTTACACTGACACTTCTCTTCCCTTCAGAAAGGTTACAACACGAAATTGATTTAGGGACTGAATGGGAAGAAATCAGCCCTACCTGGGAGTGGGCTAAACGAATTTGGGGGGGATTACTCGCTTCCTTCCACATGCACCCACTCCAGTTATCCATGAAAAAATGGAAGGGGAAACTATGAAGATGAGAGCTGGATGTTCCCGCGGCGTAATACCCCCCACTCTGACGGGCAACTGGGGGCTGACAGCAGGGGAAGAAGGGGAGCGATGCGTTTTCTTGAATGGGCTCGAGTACCCCAACAGCTGCGAGGGGAAGGACGATCCATGAAATGCGAAGAGAAGCGGCTTTCTCGAAAAACAGGTGCTCAAATAGTACAGTATTTCCACAAGCCTCCAGTTTTCTTTGCTGAGGCTTTACTTAGTTGCTCGTTTCACGTTCGGACCCAGAGATTTTAGTGCGTTGGTTCGGTTTGAAGTCGGGCTACAGAGACGCCCCGAGAGAGGAGCGCCCCGATCTCCGTCGCTCGGTCTCGGGAACGAGACACCCGACCTGCGGAGGCAAGAGGTGTATAAAGAGCCTCCGCAACTCCCTCCACATCTTCCTCCCAGCGGAATGTGGCAAATTGCAAATTCCTGATTCAAAATCTAGCTTGGCGTAGTTATATTTTTCCAGACATCCTGTTTGTGAGAAGAATCATGTGAAGTATTCTTACTCCCAGCAAAAAAAATGTGCAATACATCTCAATGAACACTAAGAGAAGTTGAGGTTTGGGGGCTGCTAGACCTTTTTTTTTTTTTTTTTTTAAAGTATATTAAGCATCATTATTCTCATGTTTAAAAGTAACGATTGTGCTTCGGATTTCCACAGCCAGGCTGCAAAAAGATTCTGACCCAAGCCCTGTTTAACGAACTTTCTTCCTAAAGGGCAGATTTGGTTCACCTAAGAAAAATCGATTCTTATGTAGATGGGCAGCCTTCGGATTCTTCGCTCGGAGGGAAAGCGTTTAATTGACATTGCTTGGAGTTATTTTACCAAAAGCCTAGGATTTGTATTTTCAGAGATAAATGGAAGTATAGGAGCAAATCGACTACTCTTCTCGGTAATTTAATGTTAATTCTCCGTGGGCAGACGGACGAGACCGTTGAGCTCCCCTCAAAGTCCTCGAAACGCGCACAGGGAAAGTGATGTGTCGTTTCTCATTAGGCTGGGCCCGAACCTGGAGCCTTTCCCAGTCACACTCGAGGTTCGTAAGCTCCCAGATTTTGTCCACAAACCAGTCAAAACGTAATGACAGAAATCATTTCACGGTTCCTGCAGTTTGGCGCTTTTAGAGTACTTCAGCTGTTTTGGAGGTTTCCTGTATGACACCTGCACAGATAAAATGAAGATTTCCTGTGCCTCGAAGGCATATTCAGGGGAAAGACAAGAAACTGGTGAATAGGAAGGTTCCTCCGTCCCTCTCCGCCCGTTAGGAAAGCGGGATTGCCATCAGAGCTGGACGAACCTCGACCATTTACTTCTTGCAACACTTAATAACTCTTCTTAAATAGTCTAACGTTTCTTTCAACACAAAATGGAATGAGATAATATTTAGTGTGTGGATTTAATCTTAGCCCCATAGGAAATCTCAGAAGAGATGCTCTATAAAAGCATTAATCTCTTATCTTGATCTCGTTCAAATTATAATGAATCCGACTTACATATGTGCTACAAAAACAAATCCTACCAGAATTTAATCTATGCTTTATCGGGCTGCTATTGGAGCCCTTTATCGGGTTTAGAAAGGATTTGGAAGTTGGGCCGCGGGACTCAAAATCCCATGCATTTTGGCACTGTCAGGAAAAAAGAGATCTGCTCCTAAAGATGGTTTTCGAATTTTTTTTTTTTTTCTCTGCACTTCGAATAGGAACAGGATTCGGCTTTCCACTCGGGATCATGGGAAAGACTGGCACAGCCTTTCTCTGCCTGCAGCCGAGTTCTGGAGAGGTGTTTGTCACCTCGACGTGGGGACAAACCTGCCGGCTGAATCAGCCGAGCCGGGCTGGTGCTCCAACAGCTGGTTCTGCTCTTTGAAATCCAAATCCTGCCCCGCACCGCTACGCCGTCCTTTCCAACAAATTATAGAGATACACGCAAGGCAAAATACAAACATAATTCTTCATGTCAAAGAAACAGGCGCCTTAGGAGAAAAATCCAAACGCGAAAAAAACTCACTAGCAGATTATGCAGTATGTTACGGGTGAATATTTGCTTCTCCCCGCCTCCCCGGGAATTTACTTCGGAGGAAGGGGCGCTCCCCAAAGAATCTGATCAAGAGTTTTTATGTGTAGAAGTCTAACTAAATACAGCTTTTTTATTTTTTTTTTTTACTCCCCTTCTCGCTCTCCCATCGCGAACCGAGTGAACGCTCACCGCAGAGCACCGAACTTTAGCGCACGTCTGCAAACGAGTAAACCAAAAACAAATCCTTCCTTTGCAAGTTACGCGGTCTTCCTTGCTGGCAGTTTGATTAATACTGGGACAATTCCGAAAATATACGGGGCTACATTACCGGAGAGACCCCGAGGCTCTGAATGTACCGAGGGGCCTGGAGAGTGTGTGGGGGGCTGCCTTGTCATCTCAGATGAATTGATTTCTTCGAAGGCATGAAATATGGGTCGACATTTTGGTTCCTAAGCACGAATCTAAAGGAAGGTGTGAGACAGAAGGGACAGAGGCTAAAAAATAGACCCCTGTTCCAAGTTGGAGGCTCTAACAAACGGATGCATTGAGCTGCTTTGACAGGGACTGCTGGTTTTCAAGGTTAGCTCGTTTGAAAGAACCTTTGCCTTTCCCTCCCTCAGCCCCTCCCAATAAGATGTGTGCTAGATCCGATTAAAAATGTGTAATTCAGCGATCTTGAAAGCCACAGAACGATTTTATTCCGGTCTTGCAGCATCTGACTCTGTACAGTCTCAGCCTTATTTTGTTCTTTGCTGAGAGCTGCCTGTATCTTTTGAAACGCTACCGTGCATTAAGGAGCATCTATCCCTGAGTCTTTAGACTCGTTGCCCTTCTTGCCAGAAACGGCTAGATGAACACAAAAAAGGACTTAGTGGTTAACCGATATGCTGCTAATATTTCATCCACAGGCCTCCTCCTCCTCCTCTCCTTTTAAAGCTGCAACTCTTGGAAAAACAACATATTTTAAGCTTTCCACACAAATATTGATATTGGCAAATAAAGTCAGCCCCCGGCCTATGGTTAGACACAGCCTTCTTTTTGTTTCTGCCCTGGGCAATTAAAATTAATCTACTGTATTACAAATTGCCTCGGAATATTTCACTTTTCTTGACAAAACTCATACCTGGTATATGTCACCGCGAGAGACCTTTCTCTACCTCGTTTGTGGCGGCTGTTTCTAGAGGATATCAGGCAACGGTGGGCGGTGGGGAAGGAAGATGACCCAGCAGGAAAGTCTCTTACTTGTGTTTGCATTTGTGCAAGAAGGGCGTTTTCAAGTAATCAGGTAAAGCGGAGGTGGTAAAAGCGTGAAGCCTTAACTCGGCTCCCCCTGCCGCGAAGAGCAAGAAGGTCGCCCCCTGGGTCATTTGCCAACACAGCCAGCGCATCCCTCCAGATCAGGGAAAGTCCTTCCCGCACCGCCCTGGGCGAGGATCTGAGCTTAACCCGGCACACAGCCAAACTGCACATTGCACGAAGGCAACGAAGCACCGGGATGAAACGAATGAAAACGGCACCAACATGAAGGGACCGCATAAAATGCCTTTTTTTTTTTTTTTTCCCCAGGCAAAATTGTCAGAGAAAGCAATGGGGCTGAACCCACAATGAAGAATGAAGCTGTTGCTCGTAAAAATGGGAAACGAAGGTAGGCAACGATTTCTCCCGCCCTCCTCCGGGGCTGACACCGGTGGTGGCGGCACCAAGAGCCCCCCTGGCCCTGCCGTCCTTTTCACAGAAGCCGCAAATTAAGAATAAACTGCGACGGAAAAGAAAAAGTCACCAGAAATAAGCACTTATCGAGACTGCGTGGTCGATGTATTCCTTTCTTCTCCGCTATTGCCCGCTTAGCCGTGTTGGTGTGTTGGTTTTTTTTTGTTTTGTTTCGTTTTGTTGTTTTTTTTTTTTTTTTGTGGTTTTTGTTTGTTTGTTTGTTTGTTTGTTTTTTACCGGCGGCACGCCTTCTTTTCTCACATTAAGGGAATCGCCGTTTAAAGGAAAATTGCTGGAGAACTGAATTAAATCGCGCGAATGGCAACACACTAGACAAATTAGAGCCAAGCTTACGGTTGACTTGTGTTCTTGCAATGAATAACCTCCTGAATCTCCTACACCTGGCCATGATGACAGAGAACATGCAGTTTTGGAGGGACAACTCTCATCTAATGTCTGGAACGTAGCAGGAAAACAAAGATTGTTTTATTTTTTTACAGTACCCTTTTCAGAGCATGGCTCACAAGCACAGAAAATTAAGCAGTCTTTAAGAAAAGGCTTTAATCCTTTATTAGAATTTTATCTAAAAAGCTATAGCGAGTTCTCCTAAAAAGCCGTCTTGTACAGACACCTCAAGATACTGGTCATGCACATTGGTTGTGGCTCGGCTAATCAGTGGGGCTTATCTGCGTTCAGGCTTGAAGTAATGCCCCGTGTCAGGTGCTAACCTGTTGTGTCAGCATCTATGTCACCAAATAACGGAGGAAGTCCACCTGTGCTCATGAAGAATAATCCATTTGTCCATCTGCTCTGCAAATAACAGTGTAGCTCATGATGTCATTCATTTCAGCCTTCAGTCCTTGTAAGGATGGCCTGTCTGGGGCAGTTACACAAAATTTCTACTAAAAACCTATTTGAAAACCTAGTCCCTGTCCATTTACCATCATGGAACTTCATGAACATCTCTCCAGTAGGGATTTTAGTGCTAACAAACCCTCAAAACAGTTTGGCATGATAAAGAGGATGGATCCAAGAAAATGTGGTCAGCACTTGCCTGTCCACCATCTACCCTGAAAAACAGGGAAGCAGTTCTCCACAAGACTCAACAGCTGCTTTAGATGATCTGTATTGTTACTTGCAGGCCATACCTATGTCTCCCTACTCTAGGCACATTTTTCTGTCTCTGTGTGAGAAGAAAGAGGTGTTCTGTTCCTGCTTAACCACAGCTACATCGATGACTAGCTGGCATCCCACTTTCATATATATATTACTAAGGCTCTTACAAGTGCTGCAGTAGTTCACTGTTGGCCAAAATTTCGATTCTCTAAGACCTTATGCAATGATTAAATCAGTGGTGACGAGGATTTGTCTGCATTCCACAGACTACTAGCCAAAACCCCTATGCTTGGCTAATGTTTTTCACAACTCCTATAAAAAATGAAATTAGTTAACTTGATTTTCACTTATGACTGTAAAAAGAAACAAACAAAGCAACAAAGCTGGTTATTTTTTCAGCTAGTATAACTAAGTACAAACAGCTTGGCTCTCAGATGTGATATCAGCCTACTCAATCTTTTATAATATGGTTGAGTTACTTTCCTGCCTTTTTGGGGCCATGTGGTAACAGCTAATTTTTGTATGTGTTTTTCTCATTAAAGAAAAGCATATTAAGACATCACAGTGTTCCAGGATATTAGCCTGGCTTCCGTTAATGATAATAGGAGTAACTTCAGTGTGTATCAAGGAAAGACTATACCTCCACAAACATACATTGACATTATCTGATAATACAACACCAAAAAAAAAAAAAAAATCCAGTATATTCTCACAGTGTGTACAACAGTTGCAGTGGGAGACCAAGTAGCAGTTTTGCACCCATGTGTCTGAGGACAGATTTGGATGCCACCTGTGGCATGTTTTTAAGAATGTAAATACTCCTTAATGAATGCATGTCTGAATAATAGGATTAAAAATAATTAATTTTAATGTTTATTAAGTTAAAATGTGATGCCAACTCACCCAGCACCAAAGCAATATCTATCCTATAGATACATAGTCTCCCTGCTATTCACAGATCTATTAAAACAAGAAATCTCTTTGAGCAATAATCTTTTGAGTCAGCGTGGTTGCTGTTGAGGAGTGTCTTAACACACAAGTAAGAAAATCTGCCCGTTATTCACTAAGAATCGTTTCCTCACAGTGATTTGTCATTCGGTGTGGTTTATGCGAGTACCATTAACACCTCGTTCTCATTCAGAGTACCCATTTTGGGATGCATTTTTTTCTGTTGCAGCAGGTAAAGATGCTCCTAACGCCACCGTTCAAACAACTGTGCAGCTGTCCAGCTAAGTTGCAGAGGAAAAGACACTCCAGGGATCAGTTCAGGAGAGCTTGCAGAAAGCTTTTCAATTCGATTTGGTGAACGATGGCCATCAGAGGATCAATGCATAAATGCAACTCGTTTTTTTAATTCTTAATTTTGAATGAATGCTTTTCTACAATTCTAAGACTCAAGCTTCATATAGCCAAGGAAGTTTTTTGAAAGAGCTTATTCACATGAAGTCCCTCCTCCTTCATGTTAACAACATCTACAAGGAAAAGAGAGCAGAAGGGAAAGAAACCCCAAGAAAGACACAAATAAAACATGAAACAGCTTTCTGCTGTACAGAATGGGGAAAAATTTGTAAGTATGTCACCATGTGCAGCATTTGTGTCACTGTTGACTGTGAGGTGTGACTATGAACAGCAGGCATTTGCCCAGATTTAGGGTTGCTTCACCATATTCCTGAAAGCCATAGAGGTCTTTCTGCTAGCTTGAACAGAAACTGCACCTTGCACTTTTACCCATGTTTGACCAGCCACTGTACTTTGAACAATGAAATTTGTAAAAACTGTGCTGGATATAATAAAAAGACATAATCCTATTACACATCACAACGTTATGTAGCGAAAACAGCAACATATTTTGGCACACTTTATAACTTCATTTATTTTGGTTATGTTACTTCACCTATGGATGACAATATCACCTTACAGAAGAGCAGACTAAATATATTACGAACCTGAAAAGGGATGTCGGCCAATATTGTCACTCCAATTTGTAATTTAGAAAATTGTGTCTTAAAAAGCTACTATTTCTTCTTTACACAATAAAATCCCTTAAAAATGTTGTCAAAACATTTTATTTAGGCTTGGAGGTATTTCTCATTCAGAAACACCTGGAAAGCAAAAGAGATCAGTTATCATGACTTCTATACAACAGGTCTTTAAGATACAGAGTTACATATAGATGATATAGAAAGATCTATGAAATCTGAAATACAAATATGTGTTATTTACAACTATGGAGATGTGCAGTGTATTATGGACACTCTGGACATATAGAGGGAATAATCTGCAAGAAGCGTTCAACAGCGAACTCTTTCATTTTGTATTTTGATCTCCAGTTACTACACCTAACAGTGATGCATCTGTTTCTGACCACTCTGCCACCTACACTGGCAGATGTTTTGAACTGACAACATTTTTCCTACAAAACTTATATCCATGATGACACAACTGAAACCACAGAAGCTTCAGTCTTTGAGGGTGTCATTTTGAAGTAATTATACAGCAGATTTGGAAATCCAGGTTAACACTTGATACATACATTGGGAAACTAACTAGGTAGCTTAAGCATCTAATGATATCTTACACCCTGCTGACAATCACGACATTTCTATAGCCAGGCCGACTAACCTTCACTGATCATCATTCCTCAAAAAGGTAAAGAAATCTTTTCTGAAGTAGGCTGCACTGACTTTTGAAAAGTAAAATAATAATAAAACCAGCACACTGACTCAAAGAAGCAAGGTTACTTGCTGTAGTTTTCCCATGAGATCAGCCATTTTTTGATCTGAAAATGAATGCAAGTATTCACAAACATGAAGATAACTACTTTTAATCCATAGTCATGTGTATGTTAGCATGAAAAGCACCTCAGAAAATAATGTCATAGTAATTTAAGCACATTTTAAAACCAGCCACAAAATAAGAATTTATGTTCTTTACTGACTGAAGTTTCAAGCCCCGTTACCCTCCCCACCTCTCTCCCAGTCTTTAGAGGGTTGAGGCTTCACAATATTGTACAAAAGCAGATGAGGAAATATCCAAGACAGACTTCTCCAGAGTTAGTTAGCAACTTCTACCTTCAAAGTGGAAAATACTAAAATAATGTTAGGCTTTGAAAGCAAGAAACATTTTCTGTCCTGTATCTTGATGGGCGAGGCATTGAACAGAAGTATTGAGTTAGATACCCATGAATAGTTGAAATAGTATTTCTTCTCTGTCTCCAGATCTCTTTGCACCACTAAAGTTTTACAACTGGGCCTGAAAGAATCTGGCTACAGGAACAAGTAAAGCTGTGTTAACAATACCATGTAGATGTAACGTTACATTACCCCAGAACAAAATGAAAACTTAGTAAATATAATTTTTTCTTTAACCTTCTAGGAAAATGTTAGAAGTCCTTGAAAGTATAAAACTATAACAGGCTTCCTTATCATACTACCACCACAATTTAGGACGAAAGCTCTAGAGGACTCCTCATATTACCAAAAAAAAAAAAGAAAAATGTATCCCCCCCATTTGTAAGTTGCTGTGAATTTTTGCTCCTTCAGTAAAATATTCTAAACAGAATTCTTTAGGAACGGCATTGCTGGCTGTTATGGCTTGCAACATAGTTTGAAAACATGTATTTTATTTGTGAGAAAATGAGAATTCAGTGTTTTGATACGTGACATACATCACATGAGCATGAACCATTATTACATTTGCACATCTCAACCAGTTCCTATAAGCCATCCTAAATCTATTAATTGTACAACAATACTTGCGGGGTTAATCAATTTTGCACCACATGAACATATAACCAGTTGAAAACACAAATTCTGATAACTTACTGCCAGGTATAAAATAGTTTGACCAAAATAAAAAAACAAACAAACAAACAAACAAAGCAAACAAAACCAAACCACTGTAACTGGGTATAGTAAGTCAAATGTAGTTAACTGAAACTGTTCATACTGGTAATAAATGAGAATCCAAAAACTGATATTCATAGGTTTAAAATGAAACAGCTCTCTATATTTGATTGAATCAACAAGTTAAATTATTGTCGATATTCAGCTAACATTTTTAAGCTTTTGCCTTTTTTTGCCCGCTCCCCATCCTCCGCTGAGCTGCACTGGATGGTCTCGAAATGATATCCGTTCTTTATGAGATGGACCCAAACATGATTTTTCTGGAGTAGATACATTCTTTTCTAAACAACAAACAAACATATGAAATTTAAAAAAACAATCAAACAAAATTCTCTAAATGTCACTGCATCACAATATTATTTTTAAGATAATAACATTAATATATCTAATCTGATAGCACACAACTTTCATGATTATGTATTACTCACTGCTTTAAAAGTAATACAAACATTTTCACAGGGTAGTACTTTTTAAAAAACAAACTCCTTATCAACATAGACAGTAAAATTAATACAGAAAACTGTACTATTTTAAAAAGTGCCACTCTGTCCATTTTGAGCATATTTTAAACACATATGGGGATAAACAATACTTTTAACAGAGAAGCTAGTAATGTCATTCATCCTTCAAGTGGATGGAAAACTAGTTGAGAAGATACATCTAATAAACAAGTTATTGTTGTACTCTATTAGACAAAATAAAAGAGATATTTCTTTTTTTTCAGTGCCCATGAATACTTAAACTTCGATGCTGAATGGTGCCACAAGTTTAAGCACACATAGAAATACACAAAATCATCACTTTCATTGTCATGCATATGATGCTTGAGTAATATAGAGAATATTACAAAATATTTAAGACAATTATTTAAAAAAAATGAGTAGTAGACCTGACTAAAGGTAGGATACTTATTTTACACAAACCCATACTTCACATACAGAAATATCTTTCTTAGACATCTGTAAGGAAGAAAGCATCTGTGGAAGACAACTCAAAATTTGCAAGAGACTGATATAATGTTCACAATACAGCAGTTTTATACCTGTATAAAAAGTAGCATGCTATGTTAGCTTGTCAAATAAAAATTTTACAAACATATTTTTGCTACTTATCAAAGGGAAAGATCGCTGACTACATATTTGTGGGAAGTATTTTTGATATTTTTATACTTTTCAATATCACGGGTACATTTCTCACAATAAAAAGTCTCCAAAAATGAAAGCAAAGCACAAATCATATGACTGAATAGAATTCTACCTACTATTATGTACAACATAGCTATAAATTTCAAATAATAGGAACTTATTTGTTTTCTCATGGATCCTTTTCTGTAGTCTGTTAGAGCTAAATGTCAGGAGCTTTTGTCAGCCCACCGTTCCCTTTTTTAATGAAGTTTTAAGTTATTGTTGATGTATCCTAGAAAATATTTCACTCTTTTTGTCATCAAGGGCTTTCAAGTATTTTTAACATGATCTGAATTTATTTTCTTATGGTTCTACAGATGTAATTCTTTTTTTTTTCCTTAAAATATACAACTTACTCTAGGTCTACCTGATAAATTTTTAAAATACTTATGTTTTTGTTTTACAGCAAAAAATTGCATCCCTTCTGTAATTTAAAGAGATGCTTTCTGAATTTGCAGGCATTGCTAAACAACAAAAAGAATTAAGATGGGAATATGTTCTTTGTCAAAGAAAAACAGGGCAAATAGCTGTTTCATGTTTAGACTGGAAAAGAAGTTTGGGGTCAATTTATGTCTGAGACTGACTTTCCTATGCACTCATCTCCAAGGTTTCATCAATGATAAAAAGGTAAACTAGACATACGAGTTACTGATCTCCAATTTTGACAAAACATTTTTTTTACTTTATTTTAAAAACAGAATAAATAATAATGCCAGAACAAATTGCCTAATCCAGACTATTTCTGGACTAACAACCTAACTTGTTTATGAACCTGTCTGTACTGCTAAATAATATTTTCATGATGGACTTCAGAAATCTGTAAATACAGGTTTTATGTCTTTCAATTTATAATTACATGTTAATTCATTGGAATGTATATTATGAAATGTACATTAGTATTCCATTATGAAATGTACACTAGTATTCCATTAAAAAAACAAAAAAAAAACCTCAAACAAAACAAAAACCAAAGACTTGCCATAATTTGCTACAATAAAACTTGTGAAAAGTCTTCACAAATTACTAATATATCCTTTTATTTTGCCAGAATAGCAGATGTATCTGCCATAGCATGAATTGTGCATTTCTAAACTCCAGAGTAAAAAGTTCATTAAATTATTTATTTATTTTTAATTGTAATTGACTCATACGTTGTTTAAATGGTAGTGTAGTCAAATATTTTTTGAGTAAAATGTAATAACTTCTTAATCGTGAGTGCATACAAGCTGTCTGACAAAACAACATTGTAGATATCTGAGAGTCATAGTTCAGGATTTGTAGACCCTCAGTAACAAACCAGAATAACCTGAAGGTATTTTCACAAAATCCCACACACTCTGAAGGTGTAGAGACTCTTTTCATGCAGGTTTAACAAATCAGAGGCCCTCCCAAAGCCTGACAGTCACAGCTCTCTTCAGCCTGAAGTACTGGTTAGATTTCCTAGGGTTTGCTTTAAACTTTACAGTAATGACCTACACAAACTGAAAAAAAAGCACAGACAAGTCTGTGTTCTTTCCTTCCGTACTTCACACAGTTCTAAGCACTTTCTGTCAAAAGAAATAAAATCATCGTAGGGTATGATCAACTGATTTAGAATGAAATATTTACATGACAGATTTGTTGTAAATCATTGCAAATCACTCCCATTGTTTTTCCCATCTTCCCATCTTTGAAATGGGCATAATTATTCTTGCCCTTCTGATAAAGCATTTTTTGATATCTACTAACTAGTTGTAAGAGATGGGTATTATTATCAGCTCTGCTGTTCCAGTTATTGGTCTAACTGGAGTGATGGAAGACAGAACGGCAAGGAGATCCAACAGCCTATTCCCTGAAGAAGAATTCTCAAACACAGATATTAGACTGGCATATAAACATAGTGAAGTTTGCTTCCTCCTATTCATATTATACCTAATACTCAGACATTACACTTACAGACTGGTAATGGCTTAAATGTTAACTATGACTGAAAAAACATATCATAAAGCAAAGAAATACTTTATTTGTATTGAAGGTATTAGTCAAACATGAGAAAGACTTTTATTTCAGTTATTTCTCCTGGAGTTTAATGCAAGAATAAACAGAAATAAAAACAAAAACATAGGAATGGAATGAATTGTAAATATAGGACTTATCTGATTTATCAGACATGGGCCCACAAAATTCTATACTTATTTTTTAACTCTTGTCTTTCGCTATTTTAGGGAAAATCTAGGTATGAACATACTTGTGGTGAAGTAAGAATAGGTATCTAGGTAGAGTCTTGAAAGAAGTAAAAATAACATATAAATTAAAACTAAAACTCAGATATTTTGTTGTAAATAAGTGTGTTTACAACAGGTTTTCTGATTCTATGGTATTCAAACAGGCAATTTTTTCCTTCTGAAATTTTCGATAAAGATAGCTCCATTAGCAAATTGTTAGAATTTTGCTTAGATTGGGGGGACGACAGAAGACGAAAGAGTCTGGTAAGAGATGATAACACTACATTGAACTAGGAAACTGAACCTAGAAATGTTTCTTAAAAATGTAGCCTTGTTTTCACTTACATTTGTTGTCTTTGCTTATATTTATTGTGCTTTACTTCTTCTCCTTGGATGTAAATACAATTATAACTGCTCAGAGGAAGTTGTGCAATTTTACTGCTTTATGAGAATTTTTTTTATTTTAAGAAAAAAGGAGAAAATAATAAAAAGTGGAGAGGATACTTAGTTCAATGTACAGAAAAATAAAGCAGAGATTCACAAAAAAAACCCCCAATGATTGACAGAAAATGTAAACATTTTGCGGTTTTAAAAATGTTCTACCAAGCATATACCTGAAGCGATGCAAGGTCAGATATTCAGGTATTATTAAAATACTGAAAATCTTCATGAGATCCTTTAACTGTTCTTCAGGGTGTACTTTATTTGAAAGTCTTACTTTATGCCTCAATAGTGTTTTTTTGTTTGTTTGTTTTAAATAAAACCAGGACAATGAGTGTATAAAATTACTGTTATCAGAACTTTTTGACTGGTAAAATAAAGGTGACATTTACAGTCATATTTTTCTATAAAAAGATCTATAAGGTTTATATTTCATTAATATGCATACATACACACATAGGTATGTACATGTGTATTTGTGATCTATGAATAATTGTAAGCACTACCCAAAGGCAACAATAGAAAGATACATACTGCTTCAAGCTTGTGTCTTTACTAAATATAAATTAGAACTATTACATTTGTTTACTCTATAAGTTACTGATATATTTGTCAACTATAATAATAATAATAATAATAATAATAATAATAATAATAATAATAATAATAATAATAATAATAATAACAATAATAATTTTTACCATTACTGGCAGTAGAAGTAATAGAACCTGGCAAGTATATTAAGTATAATTTAACATGATATGCAGTTATCCTAATACCTATTCATATGGGAATAAAATCTTGGCCAAGAAAAGCAATTTAATTTATTTTATCCCAAACCAGGCTTTGGAAGACAGGCTGTAGCAGTTGTTTACTGTACTTTGATTTAATTGTAATATTTGACTACATGAAGCTCCAGTATAGTCTGAGAGATTTTCAGGTGCCTGTATATATCAAATAACCATTTCTATTGAGTATGTGCTGAAAGCTTGTCTTGGGTTAAGTCAGCATGCTTCTATTTCTAAGCAGTCACTTTTCTGTTGTTTAATCTGTTTTCTGCTATTGATTTGTTCTGGTCTTCTTTGGTTAAAGCCTGGGTCTTTTAACAAATGTCAAGGTTTACATATTCTCTATTTTGATAAGTAATGCAATATGTAAAATGCTTTGAATGAAATTCTTGGTGTCCAAGAAGAAAAGCTTTGTTAAACAGGTTAAGATAGAAATTCTATGATGTATAGTAGACGTCATAGGGCATTTATCGATCCACCTAACATTGTGTGTCTGGAGATATAATTTATTTCAAAGCCCTTACCATATTGTATTACTTAAGAGTAAATACAGCATAAGAAGGCATGGAGAAAAAACTTCAACATTTTAATGAAAGTGACCAGAACAAATCCTTAGCAGCAAAGCGTTTACATCAATTTAAGCTCTGGAAAGAGGCTAGGTTCAGCAGGTCTGTGAAAACAGTAAATGCTACAATCTCCGAAAAGTTACTTTCTCATAATGTTACTTATGGCTATATTGAAGTTGGATCAAAAATTTGTTTTTTAGTTAATCATTTACATCAAAACAAAAATATTGCACTGCAATTTTACATTACATTTTTGTATTTTACACTTATATTTGGATAGCACTGAGAAGCCTTAGGAGTATCTTGGACAAAATCCCATGTAATAGATAAAGATATATCTCCTTTCCATATGGAGATTTGAAGATAAAACATAATCTCACTTTTCTTTTTTTTCCGAAGCAAATGACTATAGTTTTTTAATAAATCTCATTGGCTTCAAGTTGGTAGGACTAGAGACTAATCTTATGATTTTATAGAAACAGTTAACTTAAATATATTTGTTTATCAAACATTGATGTTCTTCTAACCAGATCATGCTGACAATTACATACTTGAATAATCTGAACTCCAAAATGTGACCTAGTCACATAAGGAATTCAGATAGCTAAGCATTTACAAGAATAAATTATAAACATTTATTAATTGCCATTTTATACACTTAAAATAAACAACATAGTAAACATAATGCTCCAAATACATTTCTGTAAAATATAAGATTTTCCTAACTACTAACAGAACTTCTGGCAGCATTGGTTATTACAGCCCAATATTTGTTTTGTTTTTCAGCTCCTTATTTATTTCCCCAATTTTGACAATTTAGGATGAAATTTTACATACTGAGCATCTGCCTTTGGCCACAGTTTTCTGAAAGGTCAGTCACTTCTAAGAAAATATGTGAAATATTTATGTTGCCCTTTGCAGAGGGGACTTGAAATCCGCCAAGTAACAGGGCCTTGCTTTTAGGATCTGTCCAAATCCGGATTAAGTATATCCAAATTGAAGTTTCTACATGATCGGAAGAGACGTTCTTGATTTTTTTTTTGGCTATATTCCTTAAAATATCAGTCAGCGTGGAAACACTCTTTACCATGATGTTACATGGAGCTAAGGAAGTCTATTCCTAAAAATAATGTTGAAGATCATGCTAGGTCAGGGAACTTAAGAACCTGTTTGTTATACGCTCTCTGTGGCAGATGGAGCCTGGCTACAGCAATCACAGAGAGGGTATGAACCAAAGCTTCTACAGGAGGGAGACTGGGAGAAGAGGCACGGGGTTAGAATTAAAAACTGTGAGAGAAATGAGACTGACTTGGAGTTGAGGTGATAGAAACTAAGGCTATGTTGGCAAACAATACCCTGACATACCTGGCACAAGAGACCAGAATGACTTCACAGATTAGGTATGTGCTGTTCAACAGTTAACTAATACATAGAAAGATATATATGCATCTCCATAATAATTTCAAATGGTTAGGAAAGTGACATCTTTCATCTGTGTTTAACAAATAGAAAAAAAGTTCTGATGTGGCAGACTATGTGAAATTTGCATGCGTGAGTATTCTCATTATGCAAAATTATAAACAAATACTTTCCTGATCCAGATTTTCTTAATCACGCTCACCACTAGTTGAAGTTTTAAAACATTTGGGCATGGAAGACAATAGAATTACACTCATAATCCAAGCCTACTTGTGTGTTTCCTTACATTTAAAAAAAAATACAAGTTACTAAGATTGCCTACTGCAAGAACAGGGAAATACTCAGATGTTATATCTGAGAAAAACACCCCAAAATTTGAAGTTTTTTGCACAATGTATTAGATGCACATATCATACTTAAATTTGCCTCACTGGCTTTGATTAAGCCAGGATTTCATGTCAGAAATCCATTTTTACCTTTCCAATTTTATGTTCATTTTTGAAATAAGCCTTCATTTGAAGCAGATAATACTGAGATAAATAGCCCTCTGCACACATAAATGGTGACACCTATTCTGATTTATTTCACTTCTAAACACAGCATTTGTATCAATACTAGAAAGAAATTCATGGTACATACCTGATTTTTCCTAGTTTCATCATTATAAACTGTTCATTGAATTTTTAATAACGTTTCTTTAAAGACTACTGCACTTCTATTGTTACTCAATACAACATCTCCCCAGTTAAGAAAAAAAAAAATCAGTTAGTGAATTTAAGAAACTCTGAAAGAATAAGAGTTAGACCTACATTGTCACCATTTATCTTTATTTTGTGAGCTAGTCATTCCACCATTTGACATATCCCTTGATTTTGTCGCCATACTGTAACTAGTTTGTCATTTACAGGGTTACACCCATGTAGAATCATATGTAACATTATTCCATTGTTGACATGGCAGCTTCCCAATAGTTTATCCAGTCCACAAATGAGGAGGAGGCCCCCTTGCTTTCCTAACAGTTAAACATAATGATGCTACCATCCTTACATCAGCAGACACATTATATGAGGATGGTATATATCATGACTACTGTTTCTGCAGATAGGAATACTGATGTATACAGATTCAAAACGGCATTCCTAATAGCAACTAACAGGCTAATGACAGAACCGGAAAAAGCACAGGCTCTTGAATCTGCAGCCAAATACTTTCTCTCAAGTGGATAAAATGCATCCTATCAGCACCATACATGGAAAAGTAGGTTTTAGTATCTACATCTGCACAGGAGCAAGTTCCATTGTGCTGTGTATTTTCACATACAGGACATCAAGTAAAGTTCAACATACTGAAGAATGTTTAAAATATAATGAAAAGTATCGTACTGATTTATTAATTTCTAACATTTTCTGATTGTTTATAAGAAAGCATCAATATCAGATGAAACATTTGGATGTGACATAATATTAAGATTATGAGCTTTATCTATCTGCACCATAATTTTTCAGGATGAGTCGTTAAAGAATTTCAAATTCACAGAGAGTTGTGCCACTGCTGAATTATCCCATCTCTCTGCACAGCTTTTTGCCTAGGTACCATTCTGTTCAAACATATCCAAGGGTTTGCAGACTGAGGCTATTTTACATTCTTTCGGCCTATAACGTTGCTTTAACTAGTTTCTAACTATTTTCCTGTCTGTGTAAATATAAGCTATGCCTTAATGTATGGTGGATCAAGAGCTTTTTCTGAGGCATATTTTATATTCTAGTGAGATGTACAGAGGTATCTGTGTGGAAAAAAGTATTATGTTGAAGAGATGTTCAAAACAATACTAATAATTTTCTACTAGGTTTCAAAGCCTGGTAAATTTTAGTTACTTCAGAACTGTAGAACCCTTTCTCTTCCATTATATGACTTCATTTTCTGAGTACAAAAATATTAATAGAATGGAATAATCTCACTATATTTTATCAGACAAAATCCTTGTCAATTAACATATGGTCATATAATCAGATGTGGCTTACAGAAGATAACTTTATTCCTAAAACCGTGACAGCAGTTGTGATTTCTAAGGTAAACTCAGTTCAGCATTTTGCTGACAATAATAAGTAATTTGCACTGTAAATATCCTCTATAACTTCACAGCATTTCTATGCATTTTTAAGGAGAAAGCATGAATTTTACCATTATCTATTAAGAAGTCTACTAAGCAGGTAAATGCTCTGAAATTGAAAAGACTACTAAATAAGTACCTTCATATTTGATCCCGTGCTTCTCAGATGTTTCTTACTTAATTTCTATAACATGACAAAGTTCTAATTCAGACTGTAAGAGCAGGAAAAAAAAAAAAAAAAAAGAAAAAAGAAAGAAGGAAAGAAAAAAAATACATCCAGAAACTCCTCGGTAAAGTATGAGTAAAGGCATGAAAAGAGAGCTTAAAAATGAGATGTTTACTGCGCACAGAGAGTTTACAAGTCCTAAATGAAAGACAGCAGTTATGAAACTAGAATATATAGACAATACTAACACTAAGGAGAAAAGAAAAAACAGGATTTTTTAAATGAGGTGAAGCTGTACTACACACTGCTTAAAAAAAACCTGAAGGCTTTCTAACAACTCTCATTATCTAAAGAAAAGAAGGCAAAAAAATCAAGGTGGGGGCCGTCAAGAGGAAAAATAAGAATTGAGAAATATGTAAAAAGGAAAGTGAAATAAAAGTTACTCTTTTTTCTTTTTCTTTAAGTCTTTCTACTGTAAACAAGGCATTACTAGACTTCATTAATTTAATTCTACTGACTAAAAGAATGGTGTCGTTTGAATTTATATGATAAATGAAATTGATAAATGTTTTATAATAGAGATAGTATTCATGAGCTGCTTTTTGAACTTGAGGTGGTTAACAAATGACAAGATTCAGGTCTTTTTTTTTTTTTTCTGGAAAGCAGTGTTTTACTGATAACAGAAGCTCTCTGAAAGACTAGAATTCAGGGAAAAGAAGAATTAGAACTTCTGGGCAATATTTTAAATAACAGTCAGAGGCACAACTCCTATTGTATTCCACTTTGCAGTTCTAGTGCTTCTGGAAATCCTTGTCAAAAGATTGCAGTCCACAAGAAAAGAAGTACAATGAAAACAAAGTTTAAGATTTGCAGAGAAAAGAAAACCACAAAATTGTGATGATAGGTAGACAATGCAAATATATAAGAGACTCATCTAAAGGTTCAACATTGGCTAGCCACAACCAGATTAGGAAGACAGAATGGATCTGATGATTGTCATAGCATACTCACAAACTGGACATTAGTATTAAAAAAAACCCATAATGTCTAGCTAGGTATAAAAGAAAAATCACTTAACTTTTAATTACTGCAAAATATTTCTATGCCCATCTTGCAACTCAATGCTGACTACAGTAACAGTGTTCATGGAAGTACTGAAAAAACAACCAAACAAAAAACCAACCAAAACCAAAAAATCCTCCAGCAATTCACACCAATATTTACAAAGTTAATGAAAATACCAATGAGTGCAGGACTGACACTTGAATCTTGCATAACTCTGACTGTAAGCTACTAACCATCATTGTTTGTGTATGTGTATTGCAGAGAAATTATACACCAGGGAAAAAACAAAAACAAAGTAAGTGTATGTAAAACTGAAAGGCAGAAAATAAAATCAGCAAAAGGTCATTCTAACACACATGCTTTTGCAACTTATTGCCATAAGGTACTACAGAGATTAAGATTTTAGCAGTAGTTGGACAAGAATGGACAAAAAACGCTCAAAAAACAACCCACCCAAAAAACGCCTCAAGAAATAGAAAAGAAGAATTAGTTACCAGGGAGTATAAAGAAAAAAAAATTATTTCTGCAAGGAATATGAAGTAGTATGTTTGAGAACATAACATACAGGCCGTCAATAGAAGTAAGGTCTTAAATTAGACAGGTAACTAATTAGTCTGACTGAACAACTGCTACTTTTTCTTTAGGTTATACTTTTTTTTTTTTTTTTAAATACAGGGTGAATTTAACCCACAGTCAATTTTCCCTTTGAACATATAACATGGAACCACATCAAATACTTTAAGTATACGGTTGCTTTCCTTAAACTGAGATATACTATGTCCACAGCATTTCCTTTAGTCCCTAATTCATTTTGTTTTGTCAAGAAACAGAATTAAGTTAGTTTAGGATGAATGTAGCCCATCCAGTTTTTTCACAAAAAAATTAGTACATTCGGGTGATAAAAACTTTGAATTAACCAGGAATTCTAAGAACCTACCCTTGGAAAATAAGATCTATAAAAAGTACATCGAAGTTGGGCAGTTCCCCAAAATATTTCTGAAAATCTTGATTTGGCCTTTCTAAAAACCCTCTGAATTAAAGGGTAATAATTCTGAAATACTGTATGTTTTGTCTTTCAAAAAAACCCCATGATCATTGATACACAATCACGTTCCCATAGTACATAAAATGCATCTTATTTCAGTATCATAAATATTTGAGGATTTTTTTGAGTAAATATATCTAAAAATAATTTCTCCTGCATTTTTAGACCTCACTTTTCAGCCTGGAAGAACTCACCACTTTATTGATACAATCACTGAATTACAAACTATCTATAAGAAAAAATATATGGTACTCCTAACTAATAACTCTGATAGATACTAATATCTCTCAGTTGTATGGCACAGTTTAACAAAGAATTCCTACCAATAATTAAAAATAATACTGAGCAACAATCAGGATTATGGATGTTGCAATGCGAACTTAGTAATATTTTATTAATTAAAGTTTGTGAAATCATGGAAGTTGAATTCTCCTGAAAAAAATGATGCAAGAACTTGATTTAACAATTAATTCAAATAGCAGCACTGCTAAGGTCACAGTATATTTTCTAAGCTCTTCTGTAATACAAGCACAGGCTAACTCAAAGGGAATACACCTACTAAATCACTAAAATAGTTTCTAGGTTTCTTCATTAAATATTTCAGAGAGCAAAACCAAGAGAGACAACACAACATGAAGTTATTTTATAATTAATACACTATAAATAAAGACAAATTTCCAATGTTTTCAGATTAAGGATACCACAGAGTTAATAATTTAATTTTGATCATTGAAAAGCAACAGTCATTAGGAAAGACAACTAATATAATAAACATGTTTAAATATTGTATATAAATTGTACAAACATAATAGTAATGTCTGGTTTTATATATAATATGCATTACAATTTAAAGTATCATCAGTGTTTAATTTATCAAATCCATCATGAAAATATTTTTATAGATGCACATAGAGACAGTTATAGAAAGCTGTAAGACCTGAGCCTTTTCTTTCATTCATTGACTACTGATACAAGTATCTAACCAGACACTGTAAACTGTCTCCCTGTCTCTCACATTTACGACTCTGCCGGTTGATCACCCTTTCCTGCTCCTTTCCTACTCCCTTCTTTTTGAAGGTATAATACAATGATACTTTTTTTCCTTTACTGTTCTCGAGCTCCTAACATAGGGAAGTTCTCTGTCAAAAGCTTTTTCTCATTTATTTTTCTGCATGGCGATACAGTGTAGGTTGCAATCTAGACAGCAGTTATACATTAATATGAATATAGTGTACACTATTTAACTTGATTATTCAAGATATGCATACATACTATTCTGAATATATTAATATAATGAGAATTTTGCCATCGATGTCAGTACCTTAGGCTTGTCTCACCTAAATTCAGGATTGGAGCAGTTAGGAATCTCATCTAATTTAAACAGTAGGGCTTCATCACTAACCAGTGGAGAGAAACAGTAAAACTCAGGAGACAATTCATTGTTTTCTAAGATGGCGCGCAGAGAGAAAGAATCATATTCTTTTTCCATGGATAAAATTACCTCAGACTAGAATGATAAATTTTATTTAATCTAATTTTAGGAATCTAAGTCAAGTGAACAAGCATGGACAAATTGTACTCACTTGTTATTTTTTGCACGTGGTGGACTAATATAATGTAAATATATTTTTATTCCAAAGCTTTTACAAAGTATGTCAGAAAAATACAGATATCAAGCATTTTTACATGTTTTCATTAACTTTTAATTTGTTTTTCATTCAAATTGAATAGTCAGCATATATGAAAACATTCTCAAAAAAACAAATCCAGTAATTACATATAATTTACAAAACAACCTGATTTCTATTTATACATGAAGTATTTCAATAAACATCACTACTGAAACAGTTTTAAGAATTTCAATAATTTTGTCAAAAAAGTTATTTAATACTGCTTATATTTTTACTATAATGTACATTTTTGGAGTTTGGAGTTTTATTTACTTGAAAAAGACATTGTACACAACTGACAAAATGAAGTCATATTATCAGAAATATGCTAAGCTTTTCTTCAATTATATTACACAACATAAATCATGAAACTTAAAATGCTGCCATTTTATGACAGGTTTGAGGGTTTTTTTTTGTTTCCTTTATATATATATATATATATATATATATATACATATATCCTTTTGTTAATTTATATGACATTAAAGAGTGGTAAAAATGTAAGGCTTTAAAAGGATTCTCTGCCATTGAGCTATAGTAAGTTCAGTAGCATGTATATACTACAGCGTAATTGGTAATCAACATGACAGAAATCTGTGGCTTGGGTAGGATACGTGTTCTGGTATTCAGTTAACAAAAGCTGTATTTTATAAACCTCTTTGGGGAAAGAAAAAAAAAAAGGAGAACATTAAAAAACCAACTGTTTTGTAATCTAGAGAAAACAAAATCTTTTAAGAACTTGATCATCAGAAGACCTAGCGTATGTCACAGGGAACTTCCTGTGGGTTAAAATCACAAGAAGAAAGTCTATTGATATTAATGACGTGTGTTTTAAACAGAACTGTACAAAATGTATGAAAAGGTTTTAGGTATGAAAGAAACAGAAAGATAAGCAGCATGTGTTATTAGGGATTTCAAGCATGCTCAGTTCCACCTAGGATTTTAAAGTGATCTTTAAAATGAATATTGAAAAAAAACATAACTTACTTGCAGATCTTGCTGAGTGTCTGTGTGGCTGCATATTTTTTTCTCTGTTCTCAGTCAAAGCACTTCCACTGGTCATGGAAACAAGGTCTAAATCCATGTCTTCTCTGCTTACAGGGCTTGCCTGGAAGCAGTGGGAGAGAATGTACACAATCATGAAACAAAATATAACATTTTCTGAATACAGCTCACATTACCCCAAATAAACAAACAGGGTCTGTCAAACAACCTTCTTCAAAATGATACCACAATCCTTTATTGTTGCCTAGGCTGAACAAATGCACTATGTCAAAGCATTTTTGTAAATAAGAGCCGATCTTAAAATTGTGGTTTGTGATCTGAGTCAGTGCAACAACAAAAGAAAACATTTTAGTACAGTAATTTTGAAGAAAATCAATCTCGCAGATGGCTGATGAAACCTTAAACAGCTTAAGATCATTTACTGACCAGTCTATAATTTAAGTTACAGTTGAATGTCAGAGATGCCATATTGGATTATTTTCTGTAATATTTATGTTTTATCCAGGACATGTATCTCTTCAATCAGTCAAGGGCCCAGTAAGAAATTTAATATTTTAGGTTTTTTTCTAATTATCCATAACCATCAGACAGTATTTTAATTGTACTTTAGGTAAGGGTATTATATGAATTATAAACTTCGAACATCCAGTGGTAGCACATTTTGGTATAAGGCCTGTTACCTTCACATAAGTATGGCAAAATAGAAATGAAAATCATATGTCATTTCAGCAATGGGTCTTTGCTTTGGGAACATGTAGGGCAAAGTTTAAAAATACTGACCTGGAAGATACCACACACTGTAAATGGTAGATGGTTAGTTTTGCAGAAATTACTTCACATTTACTTAACAAGAACTCCCTTTTCTTGAAATGAAAAGCTATTCGACATCAAAGGCAGCCATCTAACAATACTGTTGGCTAGGTACTGAGGGCCAGTAACAATGACAGAGAAAAATCAGACACTGCAGAAGAGTGATCTACAAAATCCCCAGTGCAGGGCCCATCAGCTGGAAGTACTGAACATGAGGACATACTTAAATTTTCTAGTCTCTGGATCTTCACAAGTGGAGTCCAGGAGGCAGATTAAGTCCTTCCTCTATCTGGGGTGAAAAGCCCTAAATCCTTTCAGAACCTAGGTGTCTAACCAAGCAGCATTCATTTTTTATAAAAACAAACTAACAACAAAGAACAGAAAGACTACGTTAGTGGTAATGTCACCAAACTTTTGCAAAACATCATAGTAGTTAGACTGTTCAATCAGGAAATGAGAGATTGCATCTCAACTCCTTCCTCGGGGGGGTTGAAACCTGCAGCTCCCTTTTTCTCAGGAAAATGCTGTTACTATAAAGTTTTAAGCTATTCTGGAGGAGACAATCTCCAGACTTCCTGTTCAAACCAGCTCACTGTACCAAGAGCAACACTGCACCAATGTGGACAAGCTTTGTAGTCGGGTCTAACTTAGAGAACTCAGATGAAATGGAGACCTGTTTCATTTCTTTGTCTCTATGAAGTCACTGTTTAATGTAAAATTCATTAAAAAGTTCATGCATTTTCAAAACAACTCCAAAGATACAGATATTTTACACTCTTCCTTAGTGACTGCGTACTCTTCGTGTCAGCACAGAAAGTTTATCCTCTGTTTTCTGATGCTTGTCTTTCATGTGTTAATGACCACAATTGCATAGTTTTCCTTTGAAGAGGTAGAAGTTTGTATTATTGCTGTTAACAACAATATTTTATTTTCTATTCTGTAGCAGCGTCAAGAAACTTTGAAATGAGTTACAGTTTAATTCTGCTAACTCTTTATATTTTTGGTCTTAATATTTACAGTTGGTTTAAGCTTGTGAGAGCTCCATATGTTCAAAATCTCTACATGGAAAGCTTTTAGTCTTAGGAGAAATAAGGCAATCATTGTGATGCTCAGAGAGATACAAACAATCAAATTGATCATTTTTATTTCCGTCTAACCCATTTCAACACACAGCAGAAGTTTTCTAATGTTCCAGTTTCCAAAGACCTGGGAGACCCCAGTATTTTAAATAACTAACCTTTCCATGGAATTATTATCCACTTCTTACCATCGTAGAATCTGAGGCTTCATCACCTTGTAGGCTACAATATTCAGTGTAATATGCAAGATTTTAATAGGCGTGCTTGTATCTCTGACATAAAATATTCATAATTTTCTTTCAAATAAAGATAAGTGGTTTAATTTTTGCTAATTACGGTATTTTTTTAAATTACAGTATTTTTTTAAATTACAGTCAGAGTAATATTTAAGGTTGTATTAATCAATGGAGCAAACTTCATTTTAGCTTTGTGAAAAAGCTGATTGAAAGTCCTCTGAAGCTAATTAAAACCTTCCCTTTTACATTTATAGCTTAGAGCCAAATATTTGGAAGAAATTTAAGATACTGGTGCACTTTTTCACAGAGTGCAGTGTTGGACTTCCGTCTGTAGTGATCACCATATTTAAATCTTCAGACTTTTTGTCAGTTTTATTACTACAAACCTTTTTTTTTTCTTTTTTCCCTCCAATTAACTGGAAATTAATATCAGTCTGGAGGAACCTTTGCCTTGAATACAGCTCTGCATTTGAATATTTGTCTATTCCTATGTTAAGTTATCAAGATATTATGCAGCATTCTGAGTTAATAAGTGCTTTTAAATTCAAGTTATATCTTAATGATTTGGAGATGCTGATTAACAGTGAAGTGGTTAACCATGTAGGTAACTTAAACTACACACAGAGATAAATCAGGAAATCCATCCTATTTGTCATTTAACAAAACCATATTAATTTCAAGTGCCCAGTTTGTCAGTATGCCTTCCTAAGCACTTATGTAGTACTAGTAGCAAGCGAAATCATAAAAATGATCAAGATTAATATAAGGTCTTAGATTTACTAAAGGTTACCACATAGGTTTTATTCCCCAATGAGAAGGGCTAAGACTTTATTGTTATTATGTAACCATTGAAATACCATTTTGTATCCATGAAAAAGAATGCCTTAAATTCTTGGAATGTGCATAAATATCAGTTAGAAAATTATATTAATCTAGTATCTTCAGAATGCAGGCTTATGGAACACATACTAAATAGGGATCCTATTATATACCAGGAAGCTTTATGACTGAACATATGAATAAACCATTAGAGATGCCCAGGAAGGCTTTCCTCTTCTAATTTTTTTTTTCTTTATTTAAATGTATGTTTTCCTCTTTTTTTCAGTTTACCAGAATTTTTCAACTTTTTGATAATGATTCCAGATAAGTGTTCATTTTTGTCATGATTTCAGAGCTCTTAATGGAATTACTGTGCAAAAGCATTAGAAGCATGTTCACATTCACATTTCAACCTTTAAAATTAAGAGAACCCATACAAATTCTAAAACCATGATTCTCCAGCCATCTGTGAGTACTAACTACATCATTATTTCATGGCCTATATAGTGCTGTTTTCTGCATTAGAAATACATTTCATATATTTTTTTTTTTCCTCCTATTGCATTTTTCTCTATCTTTCATTCATGTAGAACATCTGTGTAATTATGTGGCACAGGCTGTGACAATCTGATAACATTGCCAGTTATGTGGGCACACCACATAATACTGTTGTGGGATTACAGCAGTATTCTGTGGACAGAACTGCCTACTGTAAATAAGATACAATCTACCTATGTGCACATATGCTTACTGAAAATTACATGTGTAATTTAGATAACATTATTAGATTATGATTTGCTCAAATTAGAACGATTACTGTTTTAGACTTTGCCTAACAAACGACTATTAGTTGTGCTGCAACCAAAATCGATCACAATGGTCACTCGGTTAATGATTTCAGCCAGTAAACTTTAACACAAACATAAGAACTGGACGCATCTCACACCAGACAAAAATCTTTGGCAAAATCTGCTTTAAAGAAAATAGTAATAGTAACATATAAGTCTTAAAAACATTTTTTCAAGAGTGAATTTTAGAAGAGTGTGTGTGTTTCCAGTGTAGCTGGTGAAGCTTAGAAAGACAGAGGTTGGAAAGGGCTAAGACTGCTCAGAGTACAGAATGAGGCATACGGCACATAATCTGAGAAATACTTTCATGCAACATTCTGTGCTATAAGACACTAATTCTGTATAGTTTGTAAGTTTCTGCTTCTTCTTTTTTTTTTTTTTTTAAACCCCTACATAATTATAGCAACAAAAATATTGCTAATTTGGCAATAAAATGTTAAGTGTGTGTATATATATCTACACACAGTATAAAGTGGCCTGTAGGTATTGTAATATTGCTCACTATCAGAGGAACTTTTGGGATCTCTGACACTGAGTCTTTTCATTTTGTAAATCTTCAGACTGTTAAATTGCTCATATTCCCTGTCCTGCCAACCTACAGAAATATCCATTTCAGAAAATATATATATTTTTTTAAATACTGCAAAGAAAAGAATGAATCATGATAAGAGTAGAGGGCATTTTATGATGTAAAAAATATAGAAAATAAATTGTAGGAATAATCTGGTTTTATACACTGTTTTTAATGTCACCATATTAAGATATAAGTCCCACTTATTGTCTTTTGATAAATGACACTGTGGGCATATTAGAGTGATTTAGATATGTGACTTACAGAATTTAATAAAATCTAAACTTGTCTGATTGACAAGAACACGTTTTCAGTCAATAATGTAGTTGATGTTGAACCATGCTCAATTTTTTTTAAACACTTCTAAAAGGTTGATTTAGAAGTTTTAAAAAACACATAGTAGATTTGATGTCTTAAAAACAAAACCAGTATCAGATTATGAAACTAGAACCCTATATACACACACGGGTTCTTGTGCCCAAACATTTTCTTCTGATCTCCATCAATGGGCGACTTGATTGCCAAATAGAAAGAACATTAAAGAATTATATTCAGTCAAAAAAAAAAAAAATCTCCTGGTTGTTGTTAGACCAAGTATGCATTTGAAAACACCATCAAGGCATAGCTGAATTCTGCAAAATCCCACAAGGAAACAAGTTCTTACCACAAGTTGTACTCGTCTGCTGTCGCGTATCACAGGATCTAACTCAGGCAAAAAACGACAGCTGGGAAAAATGTAGAATAGAAATTAACAAAACCCAGTGTACTGGGTTCACTAAAACACCTGGACAGAATATCTTCCTGGAAACACTCCTGCTTAACTAGAAACTGTACTATTTGAAATAATTCCACGGTTAAAATGTATCAGAGTAATACATATTAATTGATAATGTTAAAGTATCAAAGTAATCAATGTTAAAATATTTGTACTTTACATTAAACTCAAGAAATCAATAACTAATATTGTTTATTTCTATGATAAAATATCAGTTTAAAAATGTATCAATAAATGCAACCATGCGTTATCTTTTTGCATGAACTGACATAAACTATAGCAAAATCAGTTATCACATTACTTTATGTAGGGATAAAATTGTTTTCAGTTACCTAAATGTATCAGCTGTTCTAAGCAGTCTACTAGTGATGTTCCAATGGAGATTAGTGGGACTTTTGTCATATTCAAAAATGCTATCATAATCTTAAAAAATATCAGTGCAAATACAAGTGCATAGCACATGTCTGCAGAGGCAACAATAATATTTAAAAAAACCTATTTTATACATTGCCATGTCTTCTTACTTTCAAACATTGTTACATGTTCTGCTCCAGTGTTTTCACTCAAATTAAAAGTTCATGGCAGTTATCTCAAACAAATACTCGGAATGTTTCACTATTATGGAACATGACTGACAGATAAATACTTTCGAAGGAATATTTGCTACAATCATCGATACAACTTAGAAATGAGTTATATTTTTCCATACAAAACTTAACAATATGCAGTCCATTTCATTACAAATGAAATACATTTTTAACGAAAATAAAGCTTAAATGCTTACAGTAAACTCATTACTTGCCTACTGACACCTTGTTTGGTTTAATTAGAGGTGATTGGCATTGTGTCTACTAATGACTTTACTATTATATCAGTGGTTTATAATGGAATTTATGACCAAAATATCCTTACTATGTCTTCATGTTAGTTTAGGAAATGAGATTAATATTTTCTTTTTTTTTTTTTTTAATATTTTACCTGTTTAATTACCAAAAGTATACTATGAAGATGTCAAAAATTGGTTTATATTTTGAAGACAAAATACAATTACAATCTATCTAGTTAAAAAGTGGGTTTTTTTACTTCCTTAATCAAATCTAACAATATAGGTAATGTTACAGTTGATCTAATTACATAAAAACATAATATATACCAATGAAGTTATAAAATACATGATGAATAAGCACTTTTTTTCTACACTCTTTACAACATTAAAAACACTGCATGGCTAGATAAAGCTATGTAGATCTTTATCATAAGATTCTGCACTATTTAACATTTTCTTATCACTGTGGAAGAAGTATCTGCACCATGACAACTAAACTGATCGTAAAGGGCACCATGTTTGGGACCTGGAAATATGGCGTACTGTCTGCTAGCTAAAAAGTCATGTTTGTTTTAGAACTATTAACCTAGGTTTCACTTTACAAGATAAATTTAAAATAAAATAAAATAAATTAATTTTTAAAAACCCACAACAACAAAAAAAACAAAACACAAAAACCAAATGATTAATTTAAAGGCAATGACCTCACCACTTTATATTTTCAGAACTGGCTGCGTCATAATCCAAAAGCTGTGTATGAAGCCATTGGCATGTAAAGTCTCTTCTCCTTTGTAATTTCTCATCTAAAGTAGTATCCAGCTGAGAAAAGTCTTCTTTTTCACCTGAGGAGGAAAAAATACTCTTGTTTTCCATTATTTCTTTAAAATATAGTATGTTTTAAGATTCCTTAGATAACTTTGAATGTTTTGCCTTTAAAAAAACAGAAGGTAATTACTTGATTTTCTTGCAAATAGTCCAACTTGAATTTCTTCAGATACATTTCAGAAATACTTTTGAATTAATGTTGAATTTTACAGTTTATTTTCTCTTTTGGGATTAAATATTGGCCTTCTGAATACATCTGTTTTTATTGGGAAATAAGATTCTCCTTTATTCTGAAATACATATTATACAGAAATTGCTCAGCACAGCATCTGTGAATGCTGCTTAGTGTGTTATCAAAAAAATACACATTCATAATACACATTCATTTATATTTACAGTTACATTTACCAATCTATAAGGCAAAAAAAAATCACAACCATACACAAGAGTAAGTCACATGGCAGTCTTAATCTTCTGATCTTTTACAGATATGATTTACTAAGAGATTTTAATGGCAATTTCTGATACTGGATTTCAAAGCAATTGCATACATGATACTATTTTTCAAAAATTACTACCTAGTTTTGGATCATAAAAGCCACACAAAGAGAATAAAATAGCGACATTATGGAAAAAAGCTGTAAAATTCTGCAGATTCTTCAGTTTTTGGGACCATTCTGCTGAATACCAGATATATTTTGAAGTATAAGGAAGGGGATGACAGAATTGGAAGAGCCTGCAGAAGCAGCATCATTGTTCTATGGGAACATTATTAGATTAGAATAACTTTTTATCTTCCACCTTTATATCTCAAGTTCCTAGGTTATGTCTTCTTGGCAGCTTCTACTCAGGGCTTTTTTGAGACAGCAGAAAACTTTTTTTTGTTTTGTTTTTTGTACGGAAGTTTTTATTTTTTGTCTTTAGCGTCATTTCAGATGACACTGGGTTATCCTCCTACTTGCTGTTTTTTCCTTCAAAGATTTTTTTATCTGTTGGTGATAGGTACATTCAGCAGCTACTAGAAGTCTCCTAGTAAACTGTAGGAGTATACCTGTCCTTTTGCACTTGAACCAGCAAATAACGTAGGTCACCTCACTTTGTATCAAGTGCATTTGCCCACTATGAATGATTTAACTATCAATAACTGTAATGGTGGGAGATGTCAGAACTGCCTTTGAGGTGAATGGTTTCCTCACACTCCATATTTTAAGTCTGAGTTTTCATTCATGTTTTGACAGCATAAACTGGAGTGACAGGCTATTCACAATCTTCCTTTTAAGAGGTGTGCCAGTGACAGTCAAAAGAAGATGCACATCCAATAAGCTATGATAAAACTTACAAAAAAAGGAATACTTTTCAATTAGCAGGTTATTTTTCCAAAATGATTGTTAATAATTCGCCCAAGCTGCAGTTTGAATTTTTGGGTGAAATATGTTTGAAACACAACTGGGTTTATTTAATAAAATTTTATTTTAAATTTATTTTACTAATTTTTGGATGTTAATTATTGAAACACGGTTGAAACAAGAAAGTGACCAAGATGAAAGTGAACACAATAGGGTGTTTTTCTTAAAATCAGATATGCTTAATAGCATAGTCTTCTAATTCTGTATTAGTGTTAATAGTGTCTTTTTTTCTCAAATGGGCAGACATCGCCAATAATTTGTGTAATAATGCTGTGGAAAACTGTATTCTATTCTTTTTATTTGGAACATACTCATATTCTTACTGTTTAATAGTAACATCTCTCTTTTCAATACTTATGAAAGACTAATACGGTATGAATTAAAATACAGAATTATCACTTTTCTATTTCACTTATGAACATCATGTGTTTGAGGAGCTGGTGTATCAGTATCATTATCATGCATTTGCTCGATAGCTTTCTTAAATTAGGGCTCTGTTGTTTTTGTTTTGTTTTTTTTTTTTTAAACATGGACCTGATTTTGTAGAAGTACAAATATTCACAAGCTCCACACAAGTCCTAAAGAGCTGTAAGCATTCTGCATCTTTGAAATAGATCAGACCTATAATCTTTAATTGTTAAACCCAGACAACTCTTAGAATATCAAATAAAAAAGTAATACATCAAAGGCGGCACAACTCCATCAAAATAAAAATAAATTTCAGAGGTATTGTATTCTCATTAGATTATCACTTCTAAGCTTTCAATCTTTTTTTTTTTTTTTTTTAATATGAAACACACGTTAATAATTTAAGATTGGTCTTACATTTGCCATTAGTACAGTAATGATCTTTAGGTGTTGCCAATTAATAGTCCACACACATATTGTGCATTTAGATAAGATCCAGGGCAGCTTTCAGGGGCACCTACTGCCATTTTCCTACAGAACATGGGTATCTAAGTAGAGAGAACTTATTCAGAAGAGCCTGAGAACCTGAAATGTCCTTGGAACTGACCATTACAGGAAAATAACAAATTATTTTCTAGGCCCTCAAATCAATGTGCAAACCTGTAAGAACCTGAACTTTGGGATCCAGAAAAATGTCATCCTCCTTCTGTCAAATTCTTTTGCTGGGCATGCTTTGAGACAACACGACTCATGTTCAAATACAGATTCTACTTATGGACTTTAAATTATCTGCACTTTAAATTATCTATCTCTGGGTAGTCTTTGAGTGAGTTAAAGTTGAGTGAGTGAGTTGAGTGAGTTAAAGGAGAAGGGCCAAGAATCTGTGAACTATATCTGGCGAAGAGCCTAAAGTTCTAGATAGTTTTTTTCTCATAGGTTTTTCTTCAAGATTGATGCATCTTGTGCCCTCAGTTGTAGCAGTCAGCTTTAAAAAGAGGATTGAAGCATATGCAAAGGGAATAGCTTGACACGTGGAAGCTGGAGATTCAAATCTCACTAGGCTAAAGAACACCTCAAAATCACACTCCTCGGTGCTAGGGCAAGTGTTCTTAAGAACAAGCCAGAACAAGAAGGAAGATGGTTACATAATTCAGGGTGATCTTTCAGATTCTCCATTTTAATTTTCAGATTTTATTCCTAGAAAACACTGATCACTATTGTTCTAAACCCCAGTTAGCTACTCAATGCTTTATATGCAATTTTATATGTCATTTTATATGCAACAGCATGCTAAAGAACCTGCTTCAACATGGTGATTATTTTTCTAAATCTATCTCTTGACAATGGGAAGCGAAAAGGTATAACTTTAATAAGTCATATGTTTCTTGAAAAGAGAAATCTGTGAAGAAGTCTGCACTGTATCCAATCTTTTTCAGTTAAATTTTGTGTTTAGAAGATGATTTAATTCACTTCAAAACTTGCATCATACAAAGTCCAATACAAATCAAGGAAGAGACTAAGAAAACTAAGACCTACAATGTGAAAGAAGGGCTTGGAATTTCTTCAGCATTCTAAGTTTTCCTCCCTTAATATAAAAAATCTGTGACCAGAGTTAATTTTCTCAATATGTATTCTGGAAATGGTACTCTTAATTTAGGAATTAAGTAGCTGAGCATGGGTATAAAAATCACGTCTATGCTATTAATACATTGAGATTTTTCTTATCTGTCAGTATTCTGGTATACATTACTAGCCAGCAATATATATTACGAGCATGTGTGCATGTGAGTCTGTATATGAGTGTACAAACTCTACAAAAAGATTATTCTGAATGAAAATTAAAATTATATATAACCCGTGAGGATTTTTATAATTTCTCCTATGTCTTCCATAAAGTTATGCTATAATACATCTTAATAAATAGTCTCAAAATCCCAAACCTAAAATCCAAATTTTATCTCATTTTCTCCATATGTTAGTCAAAAAACAAAATCACATTATATCTGTTACAATGTCTATAATACACACAGAACAGAGAGTAAGAACTACATGAGTAATAACATTGCTACCAAGGCAGGAAACTGAAGAACTTGAAAACAGATAGGAAAATAACAATAATTAAAAAACCACAACAACCCCATCATTTCCACGCCCCAAACCACCCAGAAAACTATAGCAAGACTATTAGAGAAATGAAAGGAATTTTTTCTCTTCCACAAAAATCTTGCCACATTTCTCAGTAGTCTTCAGTGTCAGAAGTCACTACATAGACTTCAGCATTACATAGTGATCGTTACATGCCCAAAATACTGGTTTTGGAAAAAGAATGGTATTTAGAGTGGTATTTAGCATGCTTACATGCTAATTTATGTTAGCAATATATATAAAACTTCCAGAGAGTTGGTAGTATCATGTGGCAGTAATTGATAGAGTTCTTTTCACCTAAAATTATAGTATCTCCAGATACTGTTACAACTCAGATGTGGAATTTTCAGATAGTGAAACACATACATTTCTACTTTAAAAACATAGAAACTTGTTTGTGATACAGCTATACTGCATGGAATAATTATTTTTAGATATTACTTTTTCACCTGAGTAACTTCTGACTAAATCAGCTTCCACCTATAGGGCTAGAATGAATGAAACAAAAAAATATAAATAATAAATAAATAAAAATATTCTAGCAGTGTCTGAGCCCACAGTTGAATAAAAGATGAAATACAGATTTTTTTTTCAGAAGAATACCAAATCAGGTTATGACCTGCAAAATATCTTCATGTTTAAAAATGCATTAATAATTACATCACAAGGAGTTTTGAACATGGGAGTGTCAATCAACCCACAACAGCACACCTTTCAAAACTTACGAAAGCAAATAGTGAAAAGAAAAAGGTTTTTTTTCTAAAATTTGTACCTTTTTTCTTTTTTTTTTACTAGCAATTTCATATTCTTTCAGACTGTAGATAAGGTCTCCTATATTACTATTCCATCTGCAAACCTCCTTCTCTTATCTCTTCATCTGTTATTGTAATAATCTCCTTTTTACTATATGACTGTTCTTGACCTAACCCTCACACTCATTCTTCCTTCATCAAATCTGGGTATTCACCACGCTCTCAGTTAAAACCTTAGTCTTTATTTTGGCTGTCCTTTTTCTCCCGGTTTTAATATCTATTTTTCACTGTCTTTCTCACTGTGCTCTATATCTGAGTGATTAACACCAATAATAAAACTTCATCTACTTAGTTCATCATGCCTATTATTAGATTACGCAAAAGCTGAACCCTTTCACTGAGATTCCCGGACCACTGAAACTGTACAAATTTCAGCTTCTGAATTCAAGGAAAACAGGATTTCATACTTGGGCCTTCCCACACATTCTTTTCTATTTCGCTACTTGTTCTTGCCTCTGCAGAATACACCACCAATACTATTAATCAGAGTTAGTATTTACCCCTAGCTTATTGCATATGTTCACTTTGTTCCTTTCCCCACTTTACGGCAAATCCAACTATTAATCTTCAATGGTGTACTTTTAAGACACCTCATTTAAATTTATTATTCACATCACAACAGTGTCAACGAAGTTCTCCCAATATTTCCTGATTATTTAATCTCTCACTGCAACCCTCTGGTCACACAAATACATTGCAAATTATTTCTCCTTATTAAATTGCTTATGTCTTTTACTCTTCTTGTGAACATAGTACATTTCCCCTTGAATTACTTCATAAGCTTCACTTTCCTTGCACAGACTTCAAGGCAGCATCAAACGCTGTTTTCTTCCAGTTTATCCAACTTTCACAACTTCTGTGGGCTGTCACCACTCTCTGTACTCCTCCATTTACGTTGAACACAATTTCTCATCTTCTATAATGTCCTTCATAACAATATCAGTTTCATATAATGATATTTCCTAAGACATACAACATCTTTTTGAGTTGATCTATAAACCTAAACAAATATTTTACTTGAGGTGTGTACAGGAAGCTGCCACACATACGGTTGCTGATTTTATTTTTTGCTAGTTTATGACTGTTCTGATACGTTTCAGGCAGTGAATCTTAGGATAAGAACTTGATCTATTTGGGGAGAGATATCGGAACTGAACAGCAGAGGGCTAATAACAATAATAATGCCAGAATAGGTTGCGTGAGTCAATCAAAAATAAGTCATAGAGGTGTGAAGGAAAAATAAAGGAACAGTAGAGCACTGGTTTAACACAGGCCCACACTCTCTAACAAATTGTATGAGATTCCCTTTTCCACCAAATGAAGAATTACTTATTTAAAAAATAAACCAGAAAACAAAACAATATTCTGGCATTTGATTAAACTTGTTAATTTTGCACCATTTAAACCATTACATTTAAAGTTATGTAGACTACTGCTCAAACACATTTATGTCAAGGAAATATTCACCAAAATTGGTTTATTTCTTCAGAATACTACAGCAGTCATTTAACACTGGAATTAAACATGTAGTTATGGTTATTTATTTTAACTTCAGTGAATGATAAAGGCTGTGTGAATTATTCACCGCAGAAAAGTGGAAGAAAAAACTGCACAAACATTTGGAAATGTTAAGATTCTAATTTCTCGGAAACCTTCCAAGTTTGGAAATGCAAATATCAAGTTCTGGTGACAGTCTATGATTTTGAATTTGTTAAATTTTTTATTAAACAAACAACCAAACATCAAACTCTTCACATTAAATTCTTCACACCCAGTACACTATACAGTTATATTGTGGTAACAATATAATAAACAGCATTACTATTAGCATAGCCAGAGATTTTCATATTGGATTAACACTGTGGTGAAAGTGAAGACAGATTGTATTTTACTCAGCAATGTGTAAAACAAGTGACAACAAATACAATGAAGAGTATATGTAAGAAAATCTTAATCTCTCAGCATGTACCTACACAGACACAGAGACACATATACGGGCACACACAGTTTCCTCAGGTTCCCAAAACATAAACAGATGGAAGCTGCATTGCAACTAAAAAGAAGAGACTAGCATTCCTCAATCCAGCCACCCAAGACTTTTTTTTATGTATAGGCTGTGAAATAACATGAAATAGTTTCATGCTTGAAAAGCTATGTTGGTTCCTTCTTTAAACAAACAAACAAACAAATAAACAAAAACCCAACAATCAATCAATCAATCAATCAAACAAACAAAAACAAACCAAATCCCAACTTTATGAAAATGGAGAAGCTACAGGGATGATAATTCTACTCGCATACAAACACATGAGTTCATGATGTAAACTACTCCTTCCTGTAATCAGCACTTTTCAAGATCCACTCAGGCTTTTATAGCTTCAACAAGTACATAAAAAATCCCAAAAACCTTAGAGCACTATGATGTACTTTCACATTATTCTTTTGTGTAGTCTTCCATGAGCAGGATATTCTGTAGTCTATACACTATGTGCTTCAGCCACTCAGCATGGTCAAATCTAACCACCGGTGATGCTGAGAAGTCCATTTGGAGTATAGTCAAGAGTTACCAAGAGATCTTTGAATAGTCAAGGCCCTTGAAGAGCAAAAGAAATCAAGGAGAACTAAAAAAATAGTTTGAAATTTTGTGTTCAGCACTTCCATGATTATTTATCCCTTAGAAAATATAAGGAAGAAATAAGATGGAAGTAGATTTAGTCTATTTAGTTTATCTTCATCACTACACTGTCACATAGTTTTTGTTTCATCCCCCAAATCTGCCTAGTACAGACTCTATCTCTAGTTTTTCTTTGGGAATCAATACAACCCCTAATGATGGATGTTCTCTACTGAAAAGAGGAATGGATTTTATATTGCTCAGGAGAAAATTAAGAGATGCATAACATAAAAAAAATAATAGAGAAACTTTAGACAGATTTTATTTCTGTCCATTCTCAGTTCTTAATATTAACTGACAGAAACAACCATGACCTCGAACAGAAGTGCTTAGTTGCTCAGTAATGAAACAGCATTCCCAAGCAAGAAAAGATTATCGCTTCGTACAGAGTCCAAGCCAGAGGAGTGTCCTTCTCTAAATTCAATAAACCAAGCTAAATTATTTAAGACATCAGATCTTCTACAGGAATTCTCAAAAAAAACAAATAGAAAAGAACATTTTGTAAGAGTGCAGAAGGTCCAGCTACTATGTTGTTCCCTATCAAGAGGGCAAACAATACAAAATACGATAAATTTGATTGAGTGTGACAACCATTAAGGTAGCTTTTGTTTGTATTGAGGACTTAAAAGTAAAAGAAATGGACAAAACCCCCCAAATCTAATGAAAGATTTGTTCAAAATAACAATTTGTGGTTGCTATATAACAAGAAGACACATATGCCAAGTATTAAAGAAATAATAATAATAAAAAAAATCATTACTCAGGAGTAGCATGAAAAGATGACTTATACCACTTATACCACATTATCAATTGTCTCATAATTTTTAGAAACAAGTAATTAAAATAAGCAATTTTGTATCACAGCTGGGAATGTGCATAAAAAATGTTATTATGTTTACTCTTGAGAATAAACATTTTTTCGAGATAGTTATCTGAATAATATATGAACTTGTTTCTATAACTCACGTTCATCAACACACATGATGTACAGGAGTACCATGTGTGATTGGTACTTATCAATGCAGAGTAGTACGGAAAGTGAAATAATGAAATTATTAATTTCAATATGAAGTTCAGTTACAAATACCTATGAATTCATTATCTATTCTATCTATTATGTATGCATGTAATTTTAAATTTAAAATTGTTTTTATTTTGTGGAGGTGAAACTATTTGTGTCTTACTTTTTGACGCTGACTTAAAATACCTTTTGGTATTCAATGAAGGCACTGTGACAATTCACAGCTATGTCACTGCAGTAATGCATAACAGCAGAACTACTCCACATTGTCAGATATACACACAAAGTCCACATAGACTAAGTGCAAGGCTGCTGTTTAATTTACTTTATAGTAAAACCCAGGGGTACCACTGAAGATCAGGCCTGTCATTATGCCAAACATTGCATAAACAAGGTTTGATTTTATGCTAATCGAATTCAATGGAAAAAAAGGTCGCAGATAGCCATAGTTCTTTTCTTAAGATTTTGCATCTAACGTGAGTTAATCCCCAAGCGTGTACTATTATTATATATTTATATATAGCTTAAAAATAACCATAAATACTAAACTTAAGAGTGACTATAAATAAATATAGGCATAAAAGTACCAATTCCTCTTATTAAGTTATACTTAATTTGTTGATACATCATGGAAGAAAATAAACAATATCAAATTTCAGTGTCTTATGGATTTATTAAAAAAAGAGAAAAAAAAAAAAAAGGAATTCCATTTGTAAAGAAGGACAGGTAAAAAAAGGCAAAATAAAACCACAATTCACCTAGAGGTTGCCCTGGGTTAATTGTTAATTCATATGTCTGAAAGAGTTTAGTATTTTTATAGATTTCTTGAGTAACTGGACTGCAACTTTCAGCTTGTAAAGATATGAAAAACGCAATAACTGAAACATAATACATAATTTTAGAGAAACCAACACATATTCAAGAGTATTCAGCCCCAAGGGAATTGAAATGACTTACTTATATTGATTTTGGATCAGTCATAGTTACAATGGCACATTTTTTTCTGTCCATGTAGAGAAGGTTTGAATGATTTACCTCACTGAATGAAGATATCAGAGTTGTCTCTTATTGTCCTTTTATATAATTTTGTTTAGACCTTCATCTAAATTCTTTTCATTTTAATGTGAAAATGCACTTAGCAAAAACTTCATAATTTAAGTTTCTGTAAGCTTGACTGTAAATATTTTATTCTTAGAGTAGGTGTCTTTAAATTAGTTTCTTTTTTACTAAACTTTTCAGTTAAACTTTCTACCAAACTCTCCAACTCACTGATGTATACATATATACACATATATAATTTTTTTTAAGAGGAGGGAATAAGTTAAATACCATGATGATTTTGAATAGGTCAATGTGCATTGTTTATATTTGCAATAGCTTTCAATACAGCCATAACTGATTAACTTTACCTGTTGGCTAACGACAGGTAAAAGAGTTGTCCATTCCTAACTTTGCTTGTTTGCAGCCTATTATCTAAGCTCCTGCAAACAGCACAGAAACTCATAGAGCTTTAAGTTCTGATCCAAGAAAGGGTGAAACCCCATAAATTCCAGTTAGGTAAGCAAACTCCCACTTTAGATTAAGGAATTTCAATAGCTGATCTTAAACTATTTACTCTAGAAGAAGGGAATAGACAATTGTATTATGAGTTTTGCAACCTTATAGACTAAATTAGGCTATTGAAGTTGTATTATCTTACATGGGAATTTGTCTAAAAGATAAAAAAAAATTAAGTGGTCAAACCAAGATTTTACTTCCACTGCCAGTCACTGCCATGTAGAAGAACAAGCATTTCATTGCCAAGTTTGAATGTAATAAGAAAATACCTGCTTTTTGTCTTATATCAGAGAACTTGTTCTGTAAGAAAGATTCTGACATAATTTCCTTTTCATACAAGATATAACAATTTTAACACAAAGCAATCTGAGTGAAAAGGTGAACCAAATTCTTTAAAACAGTTGAAGAAATTGAGAAATATTAAATGGTAATAATTTTTTTTCTGTTTTTTTTTTAATTTAACTACAAAAGGGAGCACAAAGCATTATTTTGTTCAGCAAGATTTTCCTGCTTTTCTGAAAATACATTGATTAGAAGCAGTGTGTTAGAGGTACTGATACAGAGGCTAGAAAAAGGTGTATGTATCTGCAATGAGAATACAAAAATTGTATGTAAGTAAATATAGAAACTTCTCTGTAACTTGTACCACAGTTTTTGAAAGTCTCTTTCAAATCTTTGAACTTGTTCAAATTCTGGTGCAGTGAATGCATCAAGGGATACTAAAACTGGAGAAATGTCTGAACAGCGTCATCGTCCTCAAGGCAGTCAGGTCTCTGAACAGACTCTCCTTCAGGATTCTGGCTAGAAGAGGAGGAAAACAGGAGAAAAGAATGCAATGATATAGCAAAATAATCACTAAAACCAAGATATTTAATTTTCCATTACATTTAAAAAATCTTAATTCTACTCACCTTCTCCTGGATTCCAAACAGATTCTTCAGCTTGCACCTGACTGATCCTGAATAACTACATCTCACAGTCCTCTGGGTGCTCATCAGTATTGTCTCTTTGTGAAACTGTGTTAATTATGCAGTGAAAAAAGAGGGTTTGCCCCTACTTCTTCTATAATGAACAAACATATTGTTGATGGTAAGTCATAGAAATATATAACACTCTCATAAGAGAAATAAAAAACACCCCACAAAACTAAATTCAGGAATTTGCATGATGCATGAATAATATGCATGCTTACTAATATAGCGATATAATATTAACTACTTGTACAAAGGTATGAAACCCCAAAATCCCAAGCAAGCATAACTGTGGAAGAAGCAACTTTTAAAACTTATTCCAAGTAAGCTTTTATCAATATTTCCATTTGCAATATATGAAAGATCTTTGAAAGAGAATTTTGAATGCGGTGCACACAACTCACATGGTATGATGACAGCCTATGCAGTGTTTTAGCATATGTAGACCAGACTACAAGTAGAGTCTGACAAAACCTAAGAAGGCAGACCTGGCTAAGAGTCAGGAGTCATGCTTATTAAATTGAACTCTCAGGGGTATCATGCAATCAGAGGTCACAATCGAGGCAACAGAAGCAATGTCACGATATCAGAGAAAGGGCCAATTCAGACCTGCTCCCTGACAGGCAGCAAGGTCACAGCTTGCGGCAAATAACTGTATTAAAAGGGAATATTCTCTGCACACTTTTAGAACTGTCATCTGAACAAACAAAGCCAGGTCATTGGTAGGTTAAATCAGAACTTTCTGCCTTAGTAGCACATAGCTTCCTTTCTTTTTACAATCACTACGAATTTCTCAATTACAAAATATAGATCAGCCACTAAAGCAGATTGTCAGTAAATTTAAGTTTGAAATACACAGTAGTGTCTAAATTCCCCATTTTAAAAAGGTAAATTCTACCTTTGAGAAAATATATCCCTGGCCTCTTCAGAAACTGAAAATTGCTAAGATTGTTTCATATTAGAAAACAATGCGCATGCAAAAGCTCTAGGGAAATGTCTTTCCACAGTCAATTTCTTAGTAAGCCTGATACTGAATCTGCATTTAGAAATCATTTAAAAAAAATGAAGTTGTTAACAATCTCCTTGCTTAATGATGACTGCAAAAGTGAAATTAAGTTGTTCTTTTGTCTGGCTACTTGGATTTCTTTATCTCGTTACCTGGCCTGGGTTATCTAAATGATTCTACTAATGTAGCAATTATGAAATTATAACCATGTTGGATTAATTAACCTGACAATAAACCTGCTAAGGAAGAACTATTCTAGACTGTCATGTGAATAGAATTTTATTCAAAAATATTATCTCTCTGTGCAGCCTTTCTTAGGAATATGAGAAAAAAATATATAAAATAACTGGAAAATTCAGTATTTCTACCTTTTTTATACATGTAAGCCAGGTAAAATATCTGCAGTTCATACATCAAAACAACACAAACCTACTCATTTCAAACAACTGCTAGAATGTTTCTGTGTTGCACATGGTAAGAAGTGAACTGTAAAGCTATGAAGTTGGAAGATGAATATCATAGAAATAACAGCATAGAAGTTATACAGATATCACTGCCCGATTGTACATTCTTATTAAAATATTTCAGTTACTTGACTTGCAGTTGCTTGTAAAATCACCTAAGTCTTCCATACATACTATTTTATGTATTACATGAAACTTATTCCTTGCTCTTTTACCCATACCAAATGGAAATTCTTTTGCAAGATGAGCATTTCTGAAACGCATTCATGATACTTTTATAGATACAGACTATACACTTTCTGCGGCCTACGTTAAAATAGCATTTGCATACCAATATGATTTTAATGATTGAAATAGTTTGGAAAATGCTTAGAATATATCTGAAAGTGCACTTTTAATGACCTCTTCATTAGCAATTGCTTTTTTGAAGTGTAAAAAGAGTATTGGGCATTGTTCAGTAAAAGCAAAGCAAACAAACAAACCACCCCAATACTGACTACAGTCCCCAGGCATCCAAACAAAGGGCAACAAATTCAACAATTAGTTTTAACTAGACTTACTAAATCCAAGTGCTGCAACATTTTATTTCAGAGGAATTTATCCAAATCTATTCTCCTTTACCCCCTCCAACCAAATCCATTTGGATTTAACTTGTTGCTAAAATTATCTGTCTTTTGCACTCTAAGACCTGGGTCACAACCTTACTTAGGGACAGGAAATAGTTATCAGGTCACTGAATGGTCAAACGAAAAAGGATTTGAAATGCTTCGGTACTCAGGGGTCTATTCATCCAAAATGATTGCCTTACGTAGTATTAAAAGCTCGAACATGGAATAAACTAGTTTATGTATATGTTGGTTGAAATGCAGATATCTGCACCACCTAGCTTTTAGACATGAATGTCAAGGAAAGGTGAAACAAGAGATGTAGAATCTCAGAAGCTGCAAATAAAACTAGCTGAACTATTTTATTACCTTATTCGACAATGAGAGACACTAATTTTCAACATCTGACAACATTTGGGGTGAAATCTCTTTCCCACTGAAGTCATCCTTCGGTAGTTATTAGCAAAAACCAGTAAGACTTTTTGTTGTTGTTGTTCTTACACAAAGTTCCTTTTAGGTAAAAGATTGGTAAACCACTGTGCTGTGGAAGCACAGTCGATACACTACGTGTTGTATAAAATCCAAGTTTTGGAATTTTGTTAGCTCAGAGACCATGTTTAAGTCTGATGCACTCATGAAGTCCTGATACCACCACCAGCTACAACAGTCTGCAAAACAATGGATACATGAACAAAGATAATATACAGGCAGGTGAAATATGTGGTCAAAATGTGAATACAGAAACCCTAAAGACTAGAAACACAGTAATAATCCATCATATTAATTTTGCATGTACCTATGGCAAACACCTCCTGTTTGGGATCGTTAGGCAAACAGAAAATCCTTTTTTTTTTTTTTAACTGAATGTGAAAAGAAAGAATATTACCAAAAATGTCAAATGTCTAGATAATTTATAAATATTCACTGCATAAATGCACAGAAATGTTGTTTTACACATTTATTTTTAAACATATACCGTAATTTCAGGATTGCTTCATTCCACAAATACTGAAAAAATCCTACAGGAGGTTAGAAAATTAGGCACAGATTTTATTTTTTACTTTTATTTTATAGTAAGAAACTGGACCACTAGAACTATGTAACTGAAGCTTGAGTGCGTGCACTGTAAGGCCCCTGCAGTCTTTTACAACTTTTCCGCACACCGCTGTTGTGAACTGGGTTTGCACTCTGCCAGCAGAGCAGCTCTGACCCATGGAGAGCACTCCTTCAGATCAACACTGCCTCAGGCTTTACTGCTTTCTCCAAGAAGTCTTACATTTCAGGCATCAAGTTGAATTTCTTCTGGAGATGATTAACCCAAACCCATGACAGATTTTTTCCAAGATATCCAACTCCTTATGTTTATTTTATCCTGGCTCTTTTTGGATGTACTGGACACAAGTAACCTACTCATTTTACATGTTAAAGGGCTGGTGGAGAGCCATTAATTCCTTAAAATGAGAAAATATTTCAATGTGAGAGTTCTGTTTTGTGAGCTCAAACTAAATAATAAGAAACAAAGTCACAGAATTCAGATTTTAAAAGACAGCTTCCCCCACACACTACAGGTTTCTATAATGTATTTTCATCACATTTCAGGTAAGATCTTATATTCCCTAGAAATGCATTATTCTGTCATCTTTGTCAGTTATGTATGGTTTAGAAACTGCATCCCTAATGTGGCATACAAACTTAAAGCCTGGGAGATATGTAATAAACGCATTTTACTGTAAAGATGGCAATTCAGCTAGTAGAATTGCAGCAAGGCCAGATTTAGAATGTGGTTATTAGTCCTTTTCAGACCACTGCTCAATAAAAAATGACTTTATTTAGAAATGGATCCTCACAAAAAATACTCTTCCTGGGAGCTGATGCCACATATATTTTGCCATTAAAAATAGCTAATTTCTAAAAGAGGAAATCAGCTAGCACAAAGTATTAGCTACAGTTCAATGTCTTTTTAAATGCTTTTAAGTAAGAAACAAAAAAATATTGAAAGTACAGAAAAATATTAATATTAGCATACTATTTTCAGTACCTTGTCTTAACTCTCATGCAGATATTTAAAAGAATCAAGTGATTCAAATCAACAAAAAGTCTATTTAATTACCATATATATTTTTTCTTCAATGTATTCACATTTCCTAACACAGAAAACCTAAGAAACTATCTTGATGATTATGTAACAATATTTTAATGAGCTCACATTATTAACTTTAAATTACCACTTTCCAAAGTCTCAAGTTCACATTTTTAATTAGCAGTAGGAATAATAATCTATAAGAATGTTTTGCAACATTTTTCTTTTGAGACTACAAGGAGTTTCATCATTGTGAACTATCAGAAAGCTGGAAAACAGACAACTTTAAAGAGATACTTGATATTTATCCTCCAGTCATATGACATAATGACAAGATCATTTTGCCTCTTATTCTTGTTCCAATATGAAAAATAAATGTTATTTCTACTGACAATTTAAAGAGAAATTAATAAATATTTCCATAATCAAAAGCCACCTGAGAAAGCATAATATGTTCATTATCAAATTTTTATTAGTGAAATCTGTCTTAACATTATACCCATTACATTTTCTTTAGTCACCAATGACCATAAAATGACAGGAAATACAGTACAGCCAACTAGAACTATATGTTCCCAAACTACAGCAAACATATCTTGACAATGTAGTCCAATGTATTTTTAATATAGTTAAGGTTCCTGGCACTGGTCATTGTGAACGTTCCTGAGTGAAGTCAAGTTGTATTGTTTCCACTTCTTTGAAGGGTATGGTTTAGATCTGCCACCAATGGATATAGATATGGATACAACTAAAAATTAATAGACCATATATGCCAATAAGTCACCTAGTCTACATAATTAATTAGATCCCAGTCTATTATATTTTGATAAATTTAGTGAATCATACCCAAATAATACTTGGATTGTTTGATTGGACTCTCAGCTGATCTACTGCATTCTTCCAACTTGCTGTACAGATTGGAAACTATCTCATTCCACTGAATAAAAATTATTTGGATAACCCACTAAAATTGTTGCAGCAGATGGATAAAAGAGGACCACAGAAGACATAATACCGTTCCCAAAGCTTGTAGCAAAACAATGTGCTAGGCCTTGGGGCTCCTTCTTTACTTTTGAGCTGCTGTACCAGTACCTGATTGGGAAAGCAGGTATCCTTCCTCTGTGTAAATGAAATTACAGACCCTGTAATTATAGACCCACAGCTAGCAGAGATAATCTGTTAGATGTGAGGCCAGGACTAACTGGAACTTCTCGAAAAAGAAGGAATCAAGGATAGAATCTTCTTCACTTCCTGATCTACTTTATCCAAAATGATCAAGACTATTTTACACTAAATCAACAACTGAAATAGCCTCCAGACAACAAGAGGAGAAGTAGTATTAAAGCTTCTAAAAATACACTTTGCTGAAAAATAGGAAACTATGAAAATTATCTGTGTTCCTTATAACATTTCCAAAATTTTGAGATCTTTGAAATGTCACAATCTATTAAACACAGAAAACTCCAAGAATGTTCATTAAAATAGTAAGCAGACATATTTTGTTTGTTGACTAACTAGCACTAACTGAAATTCAACAACCATGCTGGAAGCATAACCCTATCACACAAAAAGCACTGTAATATACATAATCCCAAGAAATGTCCAGGAAATAATCAGAAGTGTAAGTACATTAAGTCAGGTTTTCATCCGTCTTCAGGTTTTTGATCAGGCTATAGTTTCTTAAGAGAAGCAGCAAACACATATTTACACTCGCATATTCTGTCGTTTACTGCACAACCTTCTAAAGTTATAGTCACAATATATAATTATGATTCAAAGATATTATTTATTTCAATAATAGTTTCAATGAATCTGTGTTATGCAATAACCACATACATTAAAAAAATTTGAAATAAACTGAAACAGCATCTAGACAGGAAGTACTTGGATTACAAAATGCATATTGGTACTACAAATTACACCAGTTCAGAATTTACTTTCCTTTCAAAATATATAAATAAAAAAAATAAGGGATATGCTTATTGAATTCCTATACCTACTTATACTCTTGATACATGCATATATATTTGTGTGTGTATACACACGTGTTGTACGCATATGTGTTGGCACATACACATACACACACACACACACATACATTAACAGACATTTAATTATACTCCCGTGGTTTGTCCCTCCTTCACATGTTGCTTGTGTTTTAAAGAGGTAGGTTCTTGTCTGCTGGAAAGTTTCCTCATGCCGTTGATGAAGCATGTAGTACAAAGGGGTTTGTCTCTGGCTAACTTCTGTGTGCTATTGTGATACAAATGTGAAATAATGGTCCATTGTGGGGATTTTTCTAACATCAATGAGTAAAGTATGATGACTCTTCTAAAATTTCAGAAAAAAAATATGATGTCATTCAAGTTTTGGAAATATACTTTCCTACAACGTGTATGTCAAATTAGAGATTTACGAATTGTCCTATGAGATTAAAGTTACGTATAAGTTTTGAAAAATGGATTTGAACATTTTGCATATCAGCTTATCACAACTTTTGTAACAGGATTGCATCAACACTGTGTACTCACTATGTTTAGGTATTCCTTTACAGACATTGCATGATACAACACTGTTGGTATGACGCAGTAGCTTATATGAGAAGGCAAATTATGACAAAATATAACCTTTATCTAAGAAACACACAATCATCAGATATTAAGCTAATTCCTTTTCACTCTCTATTTTTATACCTCATATTTTTTTCCTTTTTGTATTATTTGTATTTTTAAACAGAAACTAAAGACACAATGAAGATAAAAGATATTCATAATACATTTTAATCAGATTACCTCTTATGTATTCACTGCCATGATGTGTTCCAGTTTGAAAATCTAAAACCATTCTAATTGTTTCACTTCCGAGGGCATCCCCTTTCAAAAGTAGCGATTCTGTTATTTAACAGATAACACATGTGTTCTTGCTGTTGATGCTATGGTTTCTCCCTCCATTTCCCAATTTAAAGAAATAAAGCAGGAATATTTAGAATGTGTGTGTGGGTTAGATTTATTTAGTGGTTTATGAAGGAGATGGATAGGAGTTTAAATTTTCTACCAGAGCACTGACTAGCAGTCTGTGAACGCAAAAGGGCTTGAATGGAGGAAGTTTATTTCCACCATGCAATGGACTAGTCTGTGTTCCCTCTTGACTTAAAATACAGTGTCTACAAGATTTATGGATACAGAGTGAAAACATTCCACCTTCTTGTTAAAGAAAGAACTCCCACTGCAGAACAGACCCAAAGAAATCGATTCCAGGCAAAAGAGGAAGAAATGGTCAAAAGGTGAGAGAGGGGAAATGGGAAACAAGCTTTTCTGTGAGTGAGGGAAGAAATGACTGATAACACAACTCTGTGAAGTTATCATGCAAGTGCTTTGCTTTGTCGTAGATAACCCATGAAGAGTTACCAGATTCTAAATTTAGAAACTCTTAGTTCTGTCTGACGGTATCCCACATACATGTAAATAAACGCTCTGTGCTGCACTCTGGGTTCTAATGCACACCCTAGCGTTTTTTGGCCACACCACCTGAAGTAGCAATGCTTCAAGTAGAAGGACATTTTAATGTTCTGGTCAAGCAGAAGATTATTGCTCCTCTTCTTGAAGGCTCAGCAGATTGCATTTAAGTAGCCAATTGCTGAAAAAAAAACCCTCAGTTTATTATCTGGCCAAAGGAGTACAATGGTTCTTGGCATGAAAGATAAACAAGAGTGCCACTAGGTGCTTGCCTTTTGACATCTAATCTGCTACGATGCCTTATCTCCATGTATTTAAAACCGATTTCAGCAGTATTTAGGATGTGTACATTTGTTTTCCAAAATACCAGGCAGGAAAAGATAAATGTCTCCAGGCAGGAACAGACAAATCGGTGGCAGAAAAGCTAGGCTAAACCTACACTGACTTTAGGGTACTGAGCCTGGGATCAAGCTGATCTCTTTGACTGGGTTATGAACATTCACACGACTGCTTGTAGGCTTTTGGCATCCAGTGTTTTGCAGGCAGTCTGCATGTCCTATTTCTTCAGCATATGACACATCCACAGGAACACATATAAGACACTGGGAAAAGAAAATCTGGCACAGTATACACAGAAACTCTATATTCTAGGTAAATTAATGCCTGCATCCAAGGCATATAATGGCACAAACATTTTTTCTCTTTAGAATTCACCAAGAATTGTTTCCAACCAAATCTGAGCATGGGCTCATGAATACAAGGCAAATCTGGACTTTCATGTAACTAAGTTAATTGAATGAATTGCAGTTCATGTATACTCAGATGGTTGCACGCCTGTCTCAGGTTCTAATTTCTATCCCCATTCAGTGAATGTTAATATAGTATTCTTATTTTTAATTTTACTTTGTGTGATTTGGAATAAATCAGATAGCATTTGGGTAGGTCTTGAAAACAGATAAAAAGACAGAGGTGAAAACATTCTGAGCAAGCTACTGAGTTGCAGAAGGAATCGAAACAATCTGAAAACAATGCCTTAGGAGATCCTCAGTTTCTTACCACTAGAATATTTTAAATAGACTTGACCTTATTCTGATAGTATTGAAATCAAGCAGTTTTAGCATAAATTTCAACAGTAAAACAGCTACATCGGTATTTAAATTTTTTTTTTGGAAAGCAAATTTTATATTTACATGCTGAAGATTATTTTCTCGTCTTCTGTCAAATGGTGGGTTTTTGGGGAATATTTATGAAAGTAGATTCTGAAAAACATATTAAGAGTTCTCAGGAATTAATCATTAGCTTGAGAAAAGGTGACAATGAGATGAAGAATTTGAAGTGGTATTTCATTTATAGAATTTTATTCTAACGCTTTGTATTCTATACCTCTGTGACATGTTTTAATGTGTTTTATGATGAAGATTTGATAAAAAGTAAATAAATTAGGTACCAGTTAATTATGAATTAATCTCTAGCAGCACCCCATGCCCTCCTCAATTAATTGAAGTTGAAATGTTTCACTGCTGTAACTTGAGATATCCACGAACAGATAAGGGCCTGAAATTCCTGCCTTCTATTTGTGCATATTGTTTTACATTTCAAGTAGGCTTGCTTAGAAGACATTACAAGATACATACGCTTATATGCATAGAGATAAAGTGAAATATTTGTACATACCTTCAAAGCAACCAGCATTTATAGGCTGTGTCCTCCTTGGTGGTTTCACATGGAGATGTTTATTTTCATTGTTTTTGAACAACGCCAGGCGCACAGCTGGGTCTAGATGACAAGAATAAGTTAAAATCAAAGGTCTGACCCAGCTCATTCATTCCTTCAAGCAGCTTTTCACCTTTTAGCCACTTAATAAATGAAAATACCTTTAAAAGTTGGCTTTATATTCACAAAGGATTACACTTTCTAAAATAAAGCAACGTAAATATATGCGTAACTGAGAATCAAAGGCATTATTTTGCAGGGCTTTAACACTGTTGATCTTTTAGCTAGCTCATCTCCAAATTATAACAAAAATAAATTCTGAAGCATATATTTGCACAAAATATTTTAAAAATCTGGTTTAAAAGCTTGAAATTAAAGCAGAAATATTGACAAAATATATGGCAAACACTGCTTCTAAAAGCTTTGGTTCAGAATTATTCAGTTGTCTAAATAAAGTCATTTATACCTAAAAATGTTAACAGGAGGCAGTTTATTTTTTGAAGCTGAACTTGCACATCCTTGTGTCATCCTTATTGAAATTAAAAATACTCCCAAAGTCTATAGATTCATCTATATGCCACAGTATGAATTCTTGATTAGTTTCATAACAGCTATTTGGAAATCTTTGCAAAGAAGCAAAGATAAGCACAGAATTGTTCGTAAATCTAGATCATACCTGTTTCTAGACTGGAAAAACCCAAAGTCTAATTAACAAAATCTAAACTAATGCAAACCCACTCAAGTCAGGAAAGGTGATTTTCTTGCATTATTTCTTATGTGGAGAAAGAATTGTTTGCTTGGCACGGGAGGAAAGTATGAGTTTATGGGAAACAGTGGGTTAGAAAGAATAAAGCAGGAAGTTATTTAAGAAAGAAAAAAAAGACTGAGAAGAATGTAGACAGAAAAGCAGATACATAGTGATGAGCAAAATATAAGATTTTGCAGATACAACACTGAGCATGATAACATGTATAACATGATTTTTTAAAGGAAAAATCAAAGAAGTATATTTCACATGGTTAAAAGAAGAAAACAACAGCACAACCAGACAAATGCACCCTCAGGATTATCTGAGAAACAACAAGGCAGAAGAGATTTGTTTACAAAGGTGACTGCAAGCTATCAGAAAAGGGTAGAAATTAATAAGAACAAAGTGGGAAAACAACAATAGAACTTAGCAAGAAAGTACATATGACAAGGAAAAGTTATAATTTTCACAAAGAATGCAAATATAGCAAAAATGAATATGAGACAGTGCCAGAATGGATAGAGCAGGAAAACAGAAGACATGGAAAGACTCAAAGAACATTCAGACAGACAAAGTTTACATGACTATTTATATCTGCTGCTTCATTTTGAGCTTGTTACATGACCCCGTTCGTGTTTATTCAATGAGTTTATAAGAGCATCTATTATATAATACTGCAGTAAAAAAGTACCACCTTTTGTTTGTTTGTTTGTTTCCTTATGTACAGAAAAAAGGATCAGAATGCCTTGTTAAGTCAGTGTTTTAGGGGTTTTGGTGTGTGTGGTGGGTTTGTTTGTTGTTTGTTTGTTTGGATTTTTGCTAGGTCTCTATATTTGCAGTAGATGTTTCAGCTACAAATTAATGGAACATAAAGGGATCCTATGAGCTCCACTTTTCCTCAGAGAATGCTCTCTTGACACAAGCAAGATGATGCTGACTGTATCTTCGCCTTATAAGCCTGGAGAAGATCTCTAATGGTGTGTGGATACTATAAGAGATAACGCATTGGCAAAACATTGTCAAAATGCTATGTTCTTGGTCAGCCCACACTGCAGCAGCATTTGAATGTTCTTAATGGTGCTACCTTCACACAAAGCAGCAAACTTGACTAATGATGGAATCATCGAAAACATGGATGGAAGTAATTTAGGCCATGCCTTCTTCTGAAGGCAGAATCAGCGATACCTTCCACTTGGTTATCTCAAATTGACTGGAAGAACCTCTCTCATCTTGTTCTATGATGATTATAGCTTCCAGCATAACCCAGAGGATGCCGGATTTAAAGTAACTTTAATCCACTTTTACTAATTATAAATTCAATTAAATGACCCAAGAAGCACAATAAATAATGATTAGCTCAATTAGTTTTAAAGGTTTGATTATTAGAATGATTCTGACAATGGGTTCACTTTATTCACAAACTGGATTACTGGGTTTGTGGGTATTTTCACTTTGCAGAGATGGATAAAGTAAGCCTATTTTGGCCTCCCAATTCAAAAATAAAATTGGAGCAACCTAGTATCCTTCAGAGTAGCAAATGTTTGGGGCAGTAGATGACAGTAAGATTTGCGATAAAATGTCTTGAAATAGTAATATCTTATATTTTAAAAGTTCTCCCTGACATTTTAAATAATAGAAGTTATAAAAATATTTTAAGCATTAATTACTATTGTGTTTTCTATACTTGTAAGATACATAGTCATAGGAGTGCTATACATAGATAAAAATGTACAGAATAATTTTTTTTATTGCAATTTTGCCAACATCCAGCATACAGTGTTGATCCGTATAGTGTTGATTAAAAGACTTCTAACTTTATGTTAGTTACAAAACACTGTCTTTCTTTAATAGAAGACCAAGGACAAAGTGGAAAAATTGATTAAAATATCTTAAGACAAAATGTGATTTTTTTATTAACTTAAAATAATTCCTGAAATAACACACCTTTTTCCTATGTGGGTCTATTCAAATTGTTCCAAAATGTTTTTAAAATGTCACCTTTCCTTAATCCAGCCTCCCATCCAATTCTATAAAAACTCCAACCAGTCCAATGTTAAACTATACCGAGGACTTCCACGTGAAGTCACATGAAACTATTAGTGCCAACCTAGATTTTTCAAAAATTTATTTATGCACAAAGATATCAGCAATAAAGAAGGTCCATGAGCAGGGAAGAGAGGGAAATGATGGAAATTGTTCTTCTAAGAGCGTTCTATCAGAAGATTTATCTTTGAGTCTTTGCAAAATAATCTACAGGGATTTAACACAGTGCCAGACTAGTTGAATTTGTATCTACCTGGATCACCTCAACCATTGCCTACAGCTCTTTTGTTATTAAAAATGAGTCCTTTTCTTTATATAGTCCCAAATGTAGGCAATATTACACAGATTATTTTATAATACTAGTGCTTTTCAGTCTCTAAGTGAGCTAGGGAAATGAACTGCATGTATGCTTTGATGACAAGCAATCAAATGTTTCAGATTTCACACAGAGAACTGTGAAAGAGTCCAATAGTTCAAAATGATACAAATATCTTCTTGGATTCTGGCATACTCATTTAAATGCGGCTTATTAGACAAAGATCTGTGCCAGAGAAGTAATTTAATGCACATTGCTTGGCTGACTCCAAATATAGAAGATAAGTTGGACAAACACAATAAATGTTATAGAAACAATATGGAAGGAATAGTTTCTGCCTGATACGGCAGCACATTTGCTAAACAATTTCTTGATAACATGTGAAACTGAAAAAATTAAATGTTTGTCTTTCATTTTTGTTGTGGCAATATCTGTAATTAGAAAAATATAAACATATCTGTGCCAACTTTAAAGAGCTGATAAATCAAAGTAGCACACAGTGACAGATGCTTATCTATAAGAATTCAATTTGTAAATTCATTTGGAAGAAAGACCGCATTTTCTTCCATAATTGAACAGCAATTAGAACCCCAACTCATCCATGGTTGGAGTTTCCAGATGATACTGCGGCATGGAATACACCACGAAAAAAGTAGCTTTCTTTCTGCTACTAAGAAAATATAGATCAATGGTCATTTACATAATGTGTAACAAGGAATAATAATATCCCCCAGATATTTATTCTGATTGTTGTTAATTCAACAGATCAATGCGGCACAGTCAGATCATCTGTTCTGGGGTTGTGGGTTTGGAGGGAGGTGGGCTGAGTATTTTATATGCTCTGTTTTGTTAGTTTGTTTGTTTTTAATTAGTATTACATTGCTGTCTTAAATTCTAAACTAGAACTAAAAATATTTGCTGATATCTAGGAAATACCTTTATCATTGTGCTCTGGTTCTAGGATTCAAAGCCCACTCCAGCTGCTTTTTACTTTTTCTTGGTTTTCTACCTATGCGGCAGCAAGAATTTCAATCTCATGCTGCCAGTCACAAAGAAAGTTTTCCTTTGGAGATGAAATGGTTAAACAAGAAGTAATAGAGCAGTGTAGGAGAGACAAGCTGAAAGCAAGACAAGGCTTCTAGCCATCTTAAAAGAAAAATAAGTTAACTTTCAGAGGCTAAAATAAAATCCACAGAATCAAGGAAACTCAAAGTTAAACAAGAAATTCTGTACTGTTGTGCCAAGACATCTTTAGGAAGCTAGGATTGTTTTGAGTCATAGGCACTTAATATTTAAGCACAGTGAGGTGCATTAATGTCTGCTGTACTTAGTTTTTTAATTAGAATTCCTATAGAATTTTATGCACCCATGATAAACAGGAATATTTCTGATACTATGCCAGTTTTACTTGGCTGCAAAACTTCTGGTTTCTTGCCCACAGTTTTTGTACTATCTTACCGTACAGTAAAAATAGTTGAAGCAGACATAGCTCACATTCGGTGTCGTTAAAATACAGCCCACAACTTTATTTAACTACGTAAACAAGCATACATAACTGTAGTGGATTAAGGCAGAACAGGCCTTAAGGCATTAAGTTGGTGGGACTGGTCAACTGCAAAATAAGCATTGTCTGAATCATTTCTTATTACAAGGTTATGTTACTTTAAGTTCTTCCTTTTAATACAAACCACAGGATTCAGTGCACTTGCTAGTATTTTCCATATTTTTTTCACTACTGAGAAGCTACGTGGCCAGACATATGAGGTAAGATACTTCTCAGTTACTTCTACATACCTACAGTTTAACTCTGTGCTTCAGCCAGTCAATCTAGGTTTTGTGTCTAGGCAATGGAGAACTATAAGTGCTTTTACAGTGAGAGTCAAGTAGCCTGTTTTTGAATTATGTTTTAGGAGGAAATTAATAGCATTTAAGGTGGAATTCAGATGACTAACTCAGATGTGGACTTCAGTAATTAACCAGATGAATCCCATCACTATTGCACTTGAAGACAAACATTTTAGATGGAGAATTAAAAGGATGTTAAGAATTGAAGCTGTTCATGACTGTCCAATCCGAGTTCCAATCCAGTAGACATTCTGGCTATATTAAAGAGCAATTGTAAAACACACAGAATGGAGGTTGATTTAACACCTTGCATTTGTGAATCTCAGGTCTAAGGCAAAGGAGTTTGATAGCATATGGAAGCAGAAAGCCTCCTCTGACAGGTCATTTGTTCCTACAAAATGCCATCAGTGCTGCAACTAATGAGATTGTTATCACAGATAGACCTCAGTAGCACATAAAAGATGTTTGGAATGATCCTGAAACTTTGCCGGTGTATTTGTTAATAGCTTCTAATTTATTTGTATCTAGAACCTTTAGATCTTGTTGCTTTGCTTTGCTTTTCATCAGAACTTAAAATTCTACTCTTAAGTTAAATGTGTAACAGGAAATGGATATAACACGGAAAATTGCTTTTTTACACCTTATATTCCACACTTCTAAGTGGATGCTGGCTACTTTTTTTTCTAGTGGTTAGAAATCTGTATCACTAACAGAATTATTTTATTGTAGTTAGCATACCTTCAATTCTTTTAAATCAGAAAGTTAAATGGAAATAGTTGTAATTATAACACTGAGGACCTGGAAATTCAAAAGAAGGAACAGAAATAATATTAAAAATAAATGCTGCAAGATTTCATATGCAGGTTCAGTACGCAGAAGATGGACGAAGGTCATTTCAGAGGAGATGAAGGTGATAGGACGCTAATTTATCTGGAAACATTAAAAGATAATGCTGACATCTACATTCAGATGAATTTCAATCTGCTTTTAAATATTCAAAGGAATAAGGTTTCTTATGGCATTCCTGCTTCGGTAGGGTTAAACTCATAGCAGTGGCCCAAGATGGTGAACTCTCTCTCTTTCTTTCTCTAGTAGGAGATAAAGTATTCTGTAAGTATTCTAGCATGAGCTGTACTGCACAGAGATCCAAGAAACATACTGGCAGCCTAATGGATCTGGTTGCAGTTTCCTGATCTGGAGCTGGCAAGCCTCACGATAAGGTATATCCACTCTTAAATCCTATAAAGTCTCTCTGTTCAACCAGACCCTCAACAAGACCCTGAGTTGCTCTCACCACTTCAGAAGTGGCTGATGTAAAACACAACTATATACATGGAGATTCTTCTCACATGGGGAATCTTCCATCAGGATTACTTTTTAGGGCAACAGATGAGTTTTAGCATGAGTTTAAGGTAAAAAAAACTTGTTTTAATTGATAATGTCTATTTGGTCCTTAGTGACCAAAAGGACTGACTTTGTCAGTGTGCTGTTTGAGAAAGGGTAGTTGGTTTGATAATCTTTTTACTGAAAAGAGATCAAGTGTGCAATATTTTCAGTCATATTTATTTGTTCTGGAAATTATGTTTTCTGCTTATCTGAAAAAAAAAAATTATTTTAATGACTGTCAGAGAACTCTATACAGGAAAATTATATATACAGGTTATTTTTGTGCCTGATGCAATAGTTAGAATGATAAGAAAGTCTTATACAAGGTAGTGTCAAGAAGAGGAAATTTGAACCTACAAAAACATTGCCCAAAACTTTTATTCAATTTTTGAAAAACTAATATACTTTGTAAATATTCCAAGTGATACATTAAAAGGTCAACACACATATACCACATTGAATAATCTGAACAAAGTGAATGTAAACATATCAAAAAATCCATTAAAACTACAACAAAGATAGGATAGCAAATTTGATACGCTCAATCAGACATTTATGACTAGGTTAATTACTACTAATATGAACCAAAGAGCATATGGAGAAAATATGATATAACCTAGTAAGCTCTATTCATTAAAAAAAATGATACAGAGGCCACCAAATGGAACATATGTAGAAACATAGCTGCATAAGAGATACTTTTTTTTTTTTTTTTTTTTTTTAGGTAACATGGTAGGGCATCATGGGAAGCTATCAAGATTTAAATATAATCATTTTAGCTTCTTATTAATTTTTTCTCCTTTCCATTAACAATAATGCTTCAGTTGTTGATTACATGCCTCTCTTGCCCCCCCTCACTCTTTTTTTTAAAACAGATATTTTTTGTCATATTATGTCTGAGGCACATCATTTAAAGTAGAAAAAAATATACAGGTATATAAACACTTTTTAAATTTTATCTGTAGGCTGATTTTTTTTCCTCTTCAAAGAGGAAAATTGTTTTCAATGTTTTCAATATTTTCAATACTTAATACAGAAGAGATCTGCAAAGTTATACGAAAGAGGAAAATTAACTGTAGATTGTGATAGAATTAAAAAAAAACTTAAACATAAATAAGGGTACACTTTCCAAAGACCATTTAGCATTAGGTCCCATTGTCACCAGGGTCTTACATATTTGAATGTATCTTATATTAGCAGTGTTTTATTAATATTTTTATTAATCTATTCAATTAACATTTTATTAGCATATCATATTAACAGTTGATGATTCCAATAAGTATTCATTGACATAAGAAGTATCTGAGAAGAACTAGAAGGTAATTACAGAGAAACTGGATAAGCATTATCTGTTTCCACATTGAATATTTAATACAGAAAATATGATTTAATTTCAGATGTATCAAGTTGTCATTTTCATAAATAGTTCTCACATAAGTCAATAATGTTAGCCTGAGATTCCCTCAAGAGAAAAATACAAGATGTACAAAATGCAGAAATATAAATTCCACCTCTAGAAAAAGAGATACATGAAAAAAAAAACCAAAATGTCTGTTTAACATAGCTGTCATATTCAACTTCAAAAAACAGTTGAATGTTTTTATAAATCTGAATATTTTATCCCTGGAACAAATTGATTACTTCACAGACATTTAAACTGAGTTATTTTTACTGAATCACACTCTACTTTCGTTCAAATGAATGTTTGTGCAAGCAAACTTTTTAACAGAGACACTATTTTGGGATTTAAGATTAGAAACATTACATCAATGTAACCATTTTTAAAATGTTGACTTACCTCTATTTTTATTACTATATTTTTTGGGCTTCATTTTATGGGCCCTCTTCAGCATTAGCTGTGCGGTAGAAATATCCTTAAAACCCCTAGGGGAAAACAATAACTTAGTAAACAATTCACATATATTACATTATACCAGCTGCATAATTTTGTATAATGTATTTTCAAAAATAATACAAGTGTAAAGTACTACTTATGCATGGTATGAAACTTTCTGAATTACACAGATAGCTGCAAGGCTTATTATAATATTATCATAGCTTATTAATCTGGTCTCCCAGATGCTTGGAAAAGTAATTACAATAATTTTCACTTTGGTCAAAATCAGATTAATGAAAGGTGAAAGTTAAAAAAAGCAAGGAACAACAGCCAACTATACTGTACCTATTCCTGGAAGTCACTGTTAGCAAAATAGCTTAACATACCATTCTTCTGATATTTTTGCTTCTTTTTCAGACATGAATGAGAATTTATTTTTTTCCTTCCAGTCAGAGAGCTGTGATACTGTTTCCTTCCCTGATCTGAAAACAAAGTATAAGAGCAGTACTGAAAGGTAGGTAGATTAGGAGGGGTCTTCGGTGACTATTTTGCAGCCTTCGTTATTCTGCAAGTTGTTTGTGCCTCTTAAAGGCACTTTTGAAGCTTGGATATAATTTAAAAAAAAAAAAAAAAAAAAAAATCTATTTTAATACTCCAGGAAGGCTTTATCTTGGAGAGTAATAAAAGTCTGCCATCAATTTGAAATGTTTACATTTCAATTACTTGAAGCATATTTCAGTCCTTTCTCTCCAAAAGAATGCAGCTGTGTAAGAAATCCCTTTTAATCTTTATCTAGTCTTACAAATCTCTATTTTAACATCCATGTTCTGATATACGTGAAAAAAAACATACTTTAATGATTTACAGTCAAACCTAGATAAATTAAAATACACATGTATATTCCTATATTCTTAATTCTGGTAGTGAATGAAAAATAACAACTGAAAGTAACATATTTGGTTTCAACAAGCAAATGTTTTTAACACCAGTAATACCATATGAACTGGAAGTAGCAAAAGTATCAGAAAATAGCCTCAAGTTCTCCTCTTTTTGATTTTTGTCAAATCTAAATGAACTAAATATAATGAAAAAAATATTTTCGTTAACTTACCTGCTATGAAAGTGGATATTTTCTGCTGAGTGTGAATGTGGTCTGTTAACACACGGCCAAACTTCTTGCGGCGACAACAGCAGACTAGTTGAATGTTCACCGGAATTTGAAGGCCTAGAATACTTCTAAATAAAGAAAAAGAAAAAAAAAAAAAAAAAAAGAAGTTGATGATTCCTGCAAGTTTGAATTTAGAATGTGCAGGTAAACCTGCATCAGGGTTTGCAGAGTGTATTACTATAACAGAATGGTCTCTTAATGGTAATATGCCCATTACAGACCTTACCTTCGACTAACTAAACAGGGCAAAAAGGTGATTTTAATTATACTTAACATCCCCAACTATAAGGAATTTTACATTTACAAGACTCCTTTCTTTTAATTGTAGGAAATAAAACATTAGTAATACTACACTTGTAACAAGAAGAGAAAACCCTACCAAAACAAAAAGCTAAAACTTCAAAGTTTATCAAATAACTAGCAGACATCACAGTTCAACGACCTTTAGCTGTTCTGAAAACATTCAGCTGTTGTCATATAATGCAGATCTTAGTATTTTTAAAGTAGTGTGTCAACTAGCAATTTTTAATCCATTGCCAAATGTACAGATGAAGCACATCATCGTTTTTTCTGCTACTGTGAAGTGTTGAAATAAATCCAAAATAAAGAAAAAACTAAGCAAACGAAAGAAACTCTAAAAGAAAAATTGCATTTGGGGATGAGGAGGAAGTCTGAGACTTCTAAAAGTAATTGTGTTTTTCAAGTCAATATATTGTCGTATTAATCACCCCAGAACAGCATATCCTTAAGGAATGAATAAAGACTGAAGAGTAAGAAGTTTCTGTGACATGTTACCTTTGGCCAGTGCAGCTGGTCTGAGAGCAGGAGTGTTTTTGAAGGGAAACGGGTGGAATCTGGAGTTAGCCATTCCTTCTCTAACGCAGCCTGCATGAATGTGTAAAGTCAAAAAGTGCACTGATAAAAAAGGTTTAGTTTTGGTAACTTTTGCAAAGTGTCTTTCAATTGTCTTACATACTATTTCAACTGTTTTCCAGTCATACATCAGAACTGCCACCTGCAGAGCAATTGCACTTAAAACACCTTTGAGATGTTGTGTCGTACGGTTTTACTTAAAAAAAAAAAAAAATCAGATTAATAGTATTTGTGGGTTGTGGGATTGTTTTTTGTGTTGTTTTGTTGTTTTTAAATAAGATGCATCCCTTCCTTATCAAATTGTTGAAATTTTATCCCAACGTTGTTAGTAAGCCCACGTTACTAAAAAAGACTGCCAAACTCTGAAGAAATACAGACCTAAAGTACTTAAAGGTCTAAAGGACATGAACAGCTTTGTTTACTGTTTTTGACAAACTGAGTATTTTATATCCAGATGTAGGTGCCTGATTCTGTCAAATTTGCTTTTGTTGTGTTGAACCGTTTAGATGAAAAGTTTTCACCGAAATCTGGGGTTAGAAAGGTGATTTCTGTATGTACTTATTCCTTCAATTAATCAATTTTATTTTTGATGTAATGGAATAATTTGTGAAGTAAAATAATAGCTTGGAATGAAAAGGGGTGACAGAATTAGGTGCTAAGTGGTGTCTCTGGCACTTCACGGCAGAATTGAATTTCATAAAAATAAAATCTAGATTTTGTTTCAAACTCAATTTGTATATTAATTATTTTTTATATGTCCTTGAGTTTTTCAACCACATGTTCTTTCAGTATATTCTGATAAGTGAGAGAAGTAAATTACTCCCACACAGTAAGTAAATACCTCTGAAGAATTTGGCTTTACTTACACAGGGCTCAGTCATTCAGGCTGTTCTTACTTCAGCAGCAAAGATCCTGGGGTTCATTCTTTTGAAAATGTCTGATTTATAAAACCAGTCTACCTTTCTCCCATTCACAGAATATTTCAGATTGCACTAATTTCTGACTCTGAGAAATTATGCTAACTTTGGATACCTTCCTGTGTATTTTGTCTAAACAGGACTTTGCACAGCCTTAGACTAGTGAACAAGAAGGTCTTCCAAGCCCTTTGAAATTCTGAGAGAAAAAAGGACCATATTCCAGCTGTTTTTAAAAGGTTACTTCATGTACTGGCCACGTAATTTGGTGATTCTAAGACCACTCTTTTTCTTTATAAGGTAACTGTGAACCAGTATTCTTCTTCCATTCTGACCTAACTTTTCAAAGTAAATGTTCAATAAATTTTGACTTTATTTTCAGGTCTTAAAAGGAAAACATTCTTACATCTTTGATCCTTGTTTCATGAATTCCCTGTTCTTTAATTATGCTATGTCTTGGTTTTCATTTTTTATATAATACATCCAGACATATTCTATGTCCTCATTATTAGCAGAAGATATCTCTTCACCACTCTTCCCCTTCTTACCATTTCAGTTCGTGATAAATATACACTACTATCCTCTTTACCATACCTTCTCAGGTGGTTGCATATGTTAAAAAATCTATGCAAATAAACTGTAGAGGTTTGCAACAAATAAAACATATCACATTCATTAATTGTTACATTTACCTACAACCCACTCTCCTTAGTGACTACTCTTACGTGGTTGATTTAAATAATTTTCATGAAAAAAAAAAAGGTCAGAGTTAAAATTTATTCCAGAAGCAGACTGTAGTAAATAAGATCCTAAAGGAGATCTTCTAAGATGTGAAATTGGCACAATTTGGACACAGAATACTGACAAGTTAATATCAGCAGAGACAAAGCTGTGACATATTCAAGTTTTGCAATTGCCTAGGGTCTATGGGCAGAATGGTCATAATGGATAACTATATAAAAGGGAGAAAATCTGATCAAAAACTTTCAGTGAAATCAGGTTATTATTCCTCCTTGTTCTCCTTAAATATATTCTTAAAATGCACTATGCAAATAATATTTCTAACTTTTCAGATGAGAGCATTTCACTTCATTTCTGAGTATGGGCATGCAATGCAGTCACGGATAAACACAATGTCTGCAAAAGATGTGTCTTCAGCTTTGCTGGTATATAAAAGTATATGAAAATGGCAAATTTCTGAATTATTTTATTCCTCCTCTATTTGTAAAAGAATCAATACAGCTGGGAGAGAGGTAGATTTCCACTTTTTGTACAACTTAAATATAGTAATCAGTAGACTGACTGAATCTTTTTGCTTTATAGTTGTACCATAACCCAATTAAAGTTATTTGGTTTTAATATTTGAGTAGCAATATTTCTCACCAATATTTTCTTACCCTAGTATTTGCCATTTATTAATTCAACATATTCCACAGTGGTTTTATTTCTTTTATAGCCTATAAAATGTTTTTCATTGTTCTAAGAGTTGAAAGGAATACCAATGTAAATATAAAAGCATGACTCAAAGGCAAGACAAAAAAAAATAATAACTGATTTATCATTAAGCACTCCTATGTATGCGTGGCATGTTATAAAAACATATCACACAGTCATTAAAAACATATCACACAGTCATTTGCTTTGGCCAAAAAAATAAACACATAATTGATTTTCAAATATATGCTCTTCCACTCTGTTTATCCCTAGAAATTTTGACAGCACTAAGGTCAAGAAACTTCTGTCCATATCTTTCCCATAAACACAGTTCTAAATTATAACTAACACAAAGTTTATGACAGATTTACCAATACCTAATAATAATAATAATAGATTAATTTCTACTGATGTTGTCCACTAAGAGAAAAAAAAAGCAATCTGAGATTAAGTACAAGGCAAATAAAAAAATAATGTGATTGCATGAGCTACAAAAACAGTTATAGGCATACTATATTTATGTTTCTTTCTAAAGCCAAATTAAGGAATTGATTTCACAACTGCTGAGGTATATGACATAGCTTTACACATACGTGTAAATCACATACAGTTGACTTAACACACAACAGTTCATCTGAAGACATCTTTTATGTTTCTGTATCCTCTACACTTTATTTCCAGTGTTTATTTCAAGTCAAAGAGTGTATTGTTTACTTTTAAAAAGTTTTGGTGTCACAAGGACACAAAACATACATAGACCTGTCTAACTTTTTCTTAAAGCATCACAGAAATAAATTCAGTTTAACTTACTATTTGAAACACATTTTTAATGTTTCTATTTATTTATTTATTTATACTATTTTTAATTATTTTTTTTTCAAGACCTTGTGTTATTTTTCATTTACGTCTTTCTCAGGACACCAACAAGATACTTCCAGGTCTAGAAAAATACAGATCACAAAATTCGCTATTAAACACATTATTCCTGATACCCCTTCTTCAACAAGAGGGTGTGACTATATTTAGTTTTGTTGGTTCTATTTTTTTTTCCCCTTGAATTTTAATAATAAAGCTTCCATACTATTAGGTATTTCCATTTACCTATTAGGATCCAGAACTTTTAAACTTGATTCACAATGCATTTTTTTACACTTTGAGAATCTAATTCTATAGGTTTTTTTCTCGCCTTTCATTTTGTAGTGCATCAAAGAACTCTGGAGGATTTAACAGCATATTATACATAACCTTTTATATTTTGTTATTCCTTCATTTTTCAAATACTTATTCTATCCCTTCTTTTGCAAATATAATGACTATTGACCAACTAGCATTAAATTTCGGTGGTCTTGGAAACAGAATCCAATCATACAACCACCAAAGTCGGTGAGAGTAGTTCTGCTAAATTTAAAGATAACTGAATAAACTACTGAAAAGCAGAGTTTTCGAATCACAGAACCACAGAATACCAGATTGGAGGGGACCTCAAGGTACTCTGCTTGAAAAAGGGTTCAGTAGCAGATACTTATGGAAAGAATGAAAGAAGCTGGACATGTTGAGGACAGTCCTTCCCTTGGTATATACTTTTGGACCTTGGAAACTGGTGGTTGAAGGACTTTCTGCTAACATCTAGGAAAAGATTCCTCAGCTGAAAACAGTGATCTAAATTATGACCAATATAACTACCTAGGCAGTGTGTTTGCAAGGTCATCTCTATGTTGATCCAGAAAGAATGCTCAGAGTAAGTAACTGCTGTAATGATTTAGCCCTTAAAATTGTTTTATTGATTACTATGTAGTGCTTTCATTTATCTAGTATCTGAAGATAAAAATTAGGAAAATTTCTCAGCAGAATATAAAGAAGCAGAAGAAAATTAATATCCAAAACTCACTCTAAACTAGAGTCATGACTGGCCTCTGAGCATTACAACAGAATACAAGGAGTGGATGGGGGAAAAAGAAATAAGCATATTGTATTAAAAAAAAAACATATTTCCACATAAAAATTGCACAGGAATAGTGTGTGGAATTCCTTGCTTTTAGAAAAATATTCATCCTCAAGTTCACCTGCTCAGTTTTGTCTAACTTATTTTTCTGGACTTCTATTCCTCTCAGCGAGACAGTGACATTAATGTCATTCTCAGCCAGAATGTCCTTTTTCAACCAGATTTTATAAACTATCTGCCCTCTCTACATTCAAAATTAATTTTTAATAAGAATAATGTATAACAAGAATAAATGAATAAATAAATAAATCAGAATTAATCTTTCCTCTAGTTTTCTCTGTAGAGTACAAGTTTAAATAAATTCTTCAGGGTGGTGAAGAATCTTGATTTCTGCTTTCCCAGGTTTTAGTAAGTATATTTGAATAGTGCAGTTAAAGTCTAGTTCACTCCAAGAAAGTAAAATAAAATGTTAAAACAATAAGACAAGTGAAAGACAGCACTTTAATCCAAGGCAGAATGTTCAACAGCATTCCATGACTATTTCAAATTATCTTACAAAATTTCGTTTTGGGCAATACACACTACATAAAGAGCTACTTTTCCTAGTGCTAACCATCCTGTAGGTTAAATAATTGTTCAGAGATTGGGAGGAGGAGCAGTCAGGGAGAAGGATCATATGCTGAAGATTAACCCTGTGGATATTCACAATAGAAAAGGGCACATCGCAGCCAAGTCACACTGGACTCTCTTTGATCTGGCAGAAAGCTGCAACTTTCTCTCTTGATTCCTGGCAAACATATTTCACTCTGTGGTGTATTTCATTCAAATATTATGCTACTCCAGGGTAACATCTTTCATTTCTTTTTAAACTAAACTACATTCCTGCCAAGGCTTAAGTATTCTTTGCTAGAAATTTATTCTCTAAAAGCATAAGTAAGTTTTGACAAACTTATTAAGAAATCACAAATTTTTAGTTCTTATAGCTGATATAGAAGGATTACATCACTTTTCTATGTTCATTTACATGTTGTTGATAGACTGTGAATGAAAACTTCTTTTGAAAGTAAAGGTCTCAATATTTTTGTGTATTTAGCCTTTTCTACCATCCAGTCTTTTTTAGGAATCAGATTTCTATATGGCCTAGCTTTTTCGAGAAACTCAAGTTCACGAGTAAAGGTTAGTTCAATGTTAGGAAGTTGAATATAAATCGAGTGCCATACTTCCCTAAAAAATTCCAAAGCTAAGACATTATCAAATACAAATATCCTCAACTGCATAATCTATTAGCTGCATTATTATTCCTTTTCCAATATCACAAAAATTCAGTCTAAGTTCTTTCATTTTAAAACTATATGTAAATGTGTTCATTTGACCAATTTTATATAAAAAAAAATGTATACAGACTTCTTTTTAATTAGTTTAGTGTATGTATGGTTTATAGAAAATGGACCTCTGAACTGCAAACTGTAGGAAAAATAGCCTTTTTCTCTGGATTTGTCTTTCATGCTTTTTCACATATTTAATGTGGTAAATAGGTTAGCACCCTAAAAAGGTTATTTTAACCTTTAGCAATGCTTCTTTTTCAACCCTGTCTTTATGTAAAATCAGAGAACTAGGAAGGAAAGCTGGGCATGGCTGCATTCTTATGATTGCTAAAACCAAACAATGTTTCAAGCCAAAAAAAAGTAGCAAGTATCATATGGATTCCAGAGAAACATCACAATGATTAATTGACCCCAGGAGATTTTAAAGACTTAAGAAAGGTGGTTAATTATTAGAGCACATTCCTGTGGTAAAATTAGAGGACAAGTATAGTTGTGTAGTTGTCCATTTATAAGAAGGATATATTGACAACTGCAAAAATGACAACATTCTGTTAAGAAAAACATTCAAGTTTTATTGAGGAATGTCTTCTCCAAATGTCTTTTTTTCCAAACTATTTAATAAGCTCAGAAAACGAATTGTTCTCTCAAATTTGAGTACATATGTATAAATATATATATTTCATATGAGCACTTATGTGATTTCTCTAAATACAAATGACTAAAACTATGGGGTGGGTTTGTTGTTTTTTGTTTTTTGTTTGTTTTTTTCAGAATATACAAAAGTAAATGAATAGTGAAAATTTCAGGAACCCTGAAAGTTTTAATTCACAAAATGGGATGAATGCATACATACATAATTAACTCTCCAAATATCTGAATCTTATTGTAGTTCATGCCAGTCATTCATGACCTACATGACCCAAACTTTTATATGTTCGGGTGAGTTAAACTGTGCTGTGGTTGGATAACATCTGCTATGTTCTAAAGTAAAAGGACTTCAAGCTCCAGGTAATGAGACGTATGGATTTGAGTGTAGAGGAGAAAGGAAGTTGACATCTCACTTTCCTCTTTGGTTCCTCAAAAAGTACTGCTATTTAACTCAATTACAATATTGGCTGCATCAGAGGCCTCTTCTCACAGAGCAGACAAGTGAGCTAGGAGAGCTCCTGAAATTTGCAATTAGGCATTACTAAAACATTTTTCAGAGGAAATCAATACATGTGGACATACTAATTATCAGACATTTAACTAGATCCTTTAACCACAATCTATACCTACACTAAAACGTCAGTTTTAACATTACACAAAAATTAAAGAACTTAGGGAAGTTATATTCAATTATTTGGGACCTCAGCTCAGATTTCAAGAGACTGAAGATGAAAATGTACTCATTGAGAAGAAATGATGGCTCTGTTATTACTTACATTTAAAATGATGCATTTGGCTCACAACAGTTTTCCTTTGAGACTACAGTAATGAGTCTAAAGCTCCACAGAACTAAGACTTTTTTCACTTTTATATATTTTTCCATTGCTTGGCCGGTTTATTCAATTCTGATGCTTGACTTTGCCTTTAGAGAAATAAGACTAGGAAGTATAATTAATGACATCACTATATTTTGATATGTCATACAAGTTAAATATAATTCAGAAAAATACTATACCATTTGGTTAAAAAGAAGTTCCAAATGATATCTTTAGTGTCGTACATCCTTAGTGGGCTTTCCTTTGGAAAGTATTTGTTTGAATCTGGCTATCTAACCAAGAATTAGGTAAAGAAAAAACATGAAGATAGTTTTTGTTTAAAATTAAAAGCATTTCAGGAGGCATTAAGAACTGAGATCTATCTCCTGGTGGAAAGCCAGAAAGCAATCAGAGCACATTCTGCATGAGCTGTGAAGCTGAGGTGTTAGCAAAAGCCACAAATCCTAATAGCTGTGTTTGTGTTTATCTTATCGGGTACTGACTGAAACAACCTACTTCCAAGACCAGGATATCTATTAGATAACTAGAAAACAAGATTTCAGCATTTTAGATAAGTGTCTGAAAAGATAATGCTGAAAGAGGTAGAAAAGAGGCTTTATGTATCTGATGATGCCACAGACTGAGAATGTCATGCAATTCATTAACACAGCAGCTGAAGAAGCAGGATCCTACAGGGATTGTTGGTAGACACTCATAGAAAAGATTGATCTTCAATAGGTTACTTAGGAGAGTGTTTTTCCCCCCTTTAAAAGAAGATGATGGATCTAATGAAAATTTTATCATATGCTTTTTGGTTTCATACAATGCTGTAAGAAATAAGAAATTACATGAAAAAAAGGATCATATTCTTTGCAATATACAATGCAGAAAGGTTAGAATCTCACCTGACATATATAAGCAATTACAAGAGCTAGACATGCATAGGAGTGTCAAGATACAAGAAATGTTATGGGGACCTACTAATCCATAGGCTACACTTATTTCCTGGCACTAGGCAGAAAAGAACAATCACTGTCACAAGCCCACAGTTACAAACTCACAGACCAAGAGAAACCACATCATGAAGGATTATCTAAAAAGAAAGCAAAACATATAGTACGTGTCTAATTTGGACATGTGATAAGAATAGTAAAGATGGGAGATGTAAAGAAATTGATGCTCTAATTGCTGTTTACTTTTCAAGAGTTAGTACATATGAGGTAGTTTTTATTCTTCTCCCCCACCCTCCTCCAAACACACAGGAAAATAAAACTACTGCTTAGCTGCTTTGGAAGGTAAACAAAAAAGGAGGAATGGCTTTGTGTCTGAGAGTGGACATGTGAAAAAATATGAAGGTTATTCCTAGACAATAATTTCAAAAGCTACCAAAAAGACTGGAATGTAAAAATTCAACATAATCAAGTTCAGAATCAGAACGTCACTTTGTCTCATGGTAACAGACTTATCCCTTTTGATGAAGGAAGCCATGATGGATTTCTTTTTAGTTTGGTTGAAACTTACAAAGTGTTTGTTCGTTTGTTTGTGTAGGGTTTTTTTTGTTTGTTTGTTTTTTGTGTGTGTGGGGGGGGTGGGGGGGTGTTTGTGTGTGTGTGTGGTTTTTTTGTTTGAAGTATGACTAGATAGCCTTGATCTGAACTAAATTCAAACAATGAAGTTTTAAAATATGCAGCACTTACTTTCTGTGCCATGTAGCCATCAATATTCAAGCTAATCTCGAGGAAAATAAAACATATCTCTATACGCTGACAGTATTGGAAAACAACTGTTTATTCAATGGCCACTGTTCTGAGCAAAGAATTATCATGAAACTGATCATATTCAACTGGTTCAGCTTTCTGGCAAGTTTGGCCATTTTGTCTTTGACTCACATCATATTTTCATCAAGAAAACAACAATTCTATACATGGTATAAAAAATAAGAGCTGTGTCAAGCAAATGTGTTGTCAGATTTTGTCCACTAGAGGTAAAGTGAGCTCTGCTACAAGGATGGACTGCTGATGAAAGGTTGCTGTAAGATCAGCCTTCTGGAGCACACAGGCTGGAATTCTCCAAAGTCCACATGAAAGACATGAAAATATCACTAAATACCAGGCTCATACTTTCTGAGACATCTGTTGGCCAGATCTTCCATCTCATCTGGGATAGCCTGTTTGACATTGCAAAATACAGCAGACACAAAACACTACTGCCATCAATTGCCTCGGAATGTCTTTGGCAACATACAGGAGCTGATATGAAGACAAGAAGATACCAGTAATTGTCCAGGTGAAATGATTATTACTCATGCTATTGTAAGCAAGATAAAGGTCCTTCCTCCAGCTCAATAACATGCAATCCATTTTTCAAGTGATGTAGTGCCAAACTTGTACTAAAAATACACCACTGCTCAATATGCATAAATGAAGTAAACAGAAGATCTTTGGCAAAGACTAGAGCTGTTCCCATGCTGTTTTGCAGCCTGGGTACACTGAGTTTATAAAGAAGATATTAAACAGTAATTTAATGATGACTAATGCCTAATGCCTTACTGCATTGTGATATTTGCAAAGGGTTTAAATACGTGCTTGCACACTAGTGATATTGTAGAATACTAGATAATGCTGAATAAAATCACGATGACTGAAATCTACGTAATATTGGTATAAGAAAAACAAATAACGACCACATCACAAAACAGTGGACTATTCAAAAACTTCCGGACAAAATTTAGTACATTTGTAATGGTTTGCAATAAGGAAAGGTTTTTCTGCCCTTCTCTCTCATTTCACTCACCCTGTCCAACAGTGATATCTGCAATACCAAATGGTGTCTAGATATTTTCCTCTTTCTTCACACCCTAGCAGATGGGATGTCTTAGCCCTGCAATATGTGCTCCTCCTTACACACTTGTTTGAGGTCCAACAGATAGCCACTGACACCATGTGTCATTATTTGGCTCAGCTTCAGTACTTTGCTATAAAACTCTGAGGCCAGAAAGGAGGGAATAGGAAGCACTGAGTCTTCCAAGCCTTTGCTGCTTGTTTCTGCAGAAGTAGAAATTCCATGTGATTTGGTTATTGCCCAACTGCAGAGAATGGAACAGTGAAAGACACATGGGATCAGGCAACCTAGAATAGCCAGTCTAGGCTAGGCAGAGTGAAGTGCAAGGCATGGAAACTTTAACAGAATACTAATATAAGTTTGCAGGAAGCATTCCTTGGTATCACATACAATTAATAACATGATACAGCTGTATCATACATCACTATTTCAGGCTCCAGTTCCAGTAGGCCCATTACAGCTAAGCCACACGTTTCTCACAATCAAACTCTTCAGCACAGACAAGATATGTGCATGAAAAGAAGGGGGAGGAAAAAGGAGAGGGGAAAAAAAGAGAAAAAGAAGGAAAAATACAACGAATATCACAGGGTATAATTCTAGTTACAGCCATCAGTCTTGAACACTGAAATGCTCACTCACTGAACAAAATATATCCTTCGTGGGCATATTTATCACATACATTGCTCTGTAGAAAACAGATGTTCTGTTTTTTGGCACAAGAAGCTAAGGGCTTGAGTAACTTTGCAGTTCCCAGTTCAGCATTTGAGCCTGCTGTGCCAATCAAAATGTCAGCTCATGGTTTGTCTGTCATGATCTAGCCCTAAACACTTTCTCTGAGAATTGCTTCCAAAACCCATGTTTTAATTCTTTCCTAATAAACTCAATAACAACTTGAAAGAAAAAAAAAAAAGAAAGGAAGAAAGGTGTGTCAACACCAGAGGTTGATACAGTGCAAGCTTCTCTGAAATGAGCTGATTTTTTTTTTTTTCCTGTCTTCCCCACTCCTTCCTTTTCTCCTTGGCCTCAGGAGCATTTGCCTAGATGTGATTGCCTTGCTGACAGACAGATGGAACAAAACTGCCCATGCAGTTTTCAGTTTAGCAATTAAGAAAAAAAACAAAACAAAAGCAAAACCAAAACCAACCAACCATCCCAAACAAACAAACAAACAAACCACAAAACAAAGAAAGATGAAACAAAATGAAACAAAACAAATAACACCAACAAACAAACCTCCCCCACACAAAAAATCCCACACCAAGGAAACAGAGGATTAGTTGGGCCAAACAGAGTGCAACAAGAATGGCTCAATTGAATTACAGTGTGTAAGACTCTGGCTTACTGGCTGAATAATTCAAAACAGTTTATTTTCCTTCTTTAATATACAAACAGATACGTCCTTCCTATGTGAAGAAATAAATCCTTCAACTTTCTGCTTTTTATTATTTAGAAAGAAGCCAGGGATCAGAGAACATCAACTAATGAGACTGTTCTTTTTTGTATATATATTTCAAATTAAAAGGAAAAAAAATCCTAAAATTTAAGCCAGATCTCTTTGTTTACACGCAGACATTTCCTGTCTACCAAATGATTCCTGGGACTCCTCCCTCAAACATTTCAGATGCTCTTACAGTAAGACAGTAATTCTGAAAATGTACCTTAAAATAGCTGCTGAAAGGGAGAAGAAAAAAAAATAAAGTTACTCCAAGTCATGAAGTCATTGCTGATAATTTCCTACAAAGCCCAACTATTTTCTAAGGGGAGAGTGGTGGCAAAAGAAGGCTGATACTCAGATGACTGAAGACTGATCAACTGTAAATGGCACTGTTCCAACTAAAAACATATTTGGTTTCATAATTCTCTATGAGCCACACAAACATGTGATCATAAATAGGATCTAATCCTGACAGTAGCAGGGTTATCACATCAGTCTCCTTCACAAAATTACAGTGCAATATTGACAAATAGCTCTTGCAAAGAAGCAGCAGTGGAATAACAACATTCAGAGACAACGGTTCATTAAAAACCTCGGTCATATCCTCTTAGATGTAAAATGACCACATTGCTATCAGCTTTCTTTGCTTTACCTGAAACCATTAAAAAAAAAAAAGAGATGTCAGCAAACATGAGCAATTAGAGAAAGCAGTGCTCCAGTCAAATCTACAGGTAAGTCATCAACAGCTGCCTTACTATGCACATGAGTCTAGAACTTCCCATGTAGACTGTGTATTTTGAGGCTATAAAAGATAAAATTAAAGATTCTTTTCCTTGCTTACTGAATGACAACATTGATCCTATAAACATTTTTATTTTTTACTTAATTATCATTAAATTCAGTTTTGAATCTGATGTTATTCCCCAAATTCCATTGGAGCCAGTTTCCATTTCTAAGAATGGAAACTTCTGAGCCAATTTCAGTCCTTTGAAACTGAAACATTATTAACTGTATATAACTTGTAAAATTTACTAGCAATGATTTCTGGATTTTGTGCATCACAGACCTTCTAAGTGCTGGGTTTTTTTCTGATTTAACTATACTTCTCTTCATAATTTACTACTATATTCAGACTCATGATCTTTTTAGCACTCTTCCTATAAGACAAAAGAAGAGCTAATAAGCCTGTTTCACCCCAGATTTTGGAGGTGTGCTGTTTTTTCTAGAATAGTGTGACATTGAATATCAGCTATATTTTCAACTATATTATTTTTCTCATTCTGTCATGAAAGTGAAAAAAACACACACTCAAGTATCATTGACACTGTAATCTGTTACTAAAATTCTAAAAACCTAAAAATTTTAGAACAAACGTAGCTGTTTCTTTATTCTCATTTTATTGTCCTTCAACTGTAGAAATATATGGGGTTCTACAGTAGGTGTGACATTAACAGCACAGTAACTACCAGAGCATCTCAAAGAGCAGGAAGCAATTAATCCATGACAAATACATTTAAATGAGCCATATATACAAAATGCTTCTTTATTTCTGGATGGTCAACATGTTAATTCTAGCCCTGGTAGTCCTTTAAATTTATTTTATTTCCAACACCTACATGTTTGCTTAAGAATAATATATATTTTTTTTTTTACGTTAAGTTTTTATGCTAATGACTGCGCTTACTTCAGAAAATGCAAAATCATCCACATTTATTTCTTCATAGTCATCCTTCACTTCATCACTTTTAACAGCTGCAAGAGCACTGGCCAGTTTCTTTCGCAAAAGAAAGCCTTTCCAAAATGCCTAAACAAAAAATTGAAAGCATGTTATACAAAGCCATAGATCAAATCCAAATACAGATTCTCTATGTTATCCCATTAGGAAGATAAAACATCTTGGGCCTTGGTTTAATAGCTCAATGATCTGTTTTTTGAACTTTATGTGACATTTAAAACTACAAGACAAATTAAATGCCAGCATATGTCTAAAGCTTAGAGTACTCAGGAGGCTCTTCACAAGTAAGCAGAAAGGAATCCTGAAACTCCCTCAACTACAAACCTGGGTCAACTAATTAATTATTTGACAATTCCTTCAGGGACTATTATAAACTGAAAGGAAAGGCTACATAAGAAAAAAGCTGAGTGTCAACTTTCAAATTACTCAGAATAAAAATATACTTGTACTAAATGTCTTATAGTTTACAAGTAGCAATTCTTGGAGACATCTCATGCAATTGACCCAGGTCAGTTGGTCTTTCTTAACTATCTAAGATCTTTATTTTAAAAAAAATATTACCAGTGGGCATAATCTTATCTAATGAAAAGGAGCACACTAGCAACTGAGTGCTAGAAAAAGAGAACACGTGCCAAGCCACAGAATCAGATCGAGGAAAACACTTCAGAACAAAATTAGAGAGATTAAATTAATAAAACTAAATTCAGGACAGCAATTTTCCCCCAAATCAGTGTTTGACATCACTAGAGTTCAAGATTCCCTAAGCATTTAAAACACCATGCAAAAAATTTCCACTGTCCTGAAAGACGCAGTGTTGTCCATATTTAATGGCTTCGCAATGAAGGCACTAAAATAGGAATGGTAAATCTCATATTCTGGCTTAATGTCTAGTTTATTAACTTCTGGGAAACGATTGTCTAACTACACAAATTATTGACAATGTTACTGTTTTACGCACGTAATTCCTGATTATCATAAAAATGATTAAATGTATTATAACTGCTTTCTCATTATTGTATTGGTTATTTTCCTACAGATCTTCATAACCATCTAGATAAAACATTCTGATATTACTGAGTGATCAAATGACAAATGTATTTCATTCAACAAATACAACTATTTTTTACAAATGCAAAGGAGAAAAGCAGTCCTAATGGTATATGCAGAAGAATAAACTGTAAGGCAGCTGTTAACACGGTTCTATGAAAACACCAGTTCATTGCTCAGTCATGATCAAAAAGAAAAAAAAATATATGTTAGCATTTTTTAAGAAACCAGATGAAAACTTACTGTAAAACTCTTACTGTAAAAATTTATTGTATATCTGCCTATGGAATTCAGTTCTAGTCACTTCTTTGAAAAAGGTTATAATAGAATGAGGTAAAGTTTCAGAGAGGGACAAAAAAAAGGATAGAGAAATGTGAAAAGATACTAAATTGACTAAACTTTTATTTTAAAAAGAGTGAATATAAAGATCGATATGAGAGAGATCTAAAAATCCATAAAATGCACAGAAGACAAATAGTGAACAACTATTTTTGTACTGACTTTGGAAATCATCAGGTCTGAAAAAAAAGAAAAGAAGCACATTTTAATCACTATATACAGTTGTGAAACTCATCACTTTAATATCTAGTAGAGGCCAAATACATAAGTTCAAAAATGGACTAAATAAGTTTATGGAAATCAATTGTTAGTATACTAGCTACATACTATACTCCAGAAACAAATTTTAGCTCAACTTCCTGGATAACCAACTTCTGTAATGTGATTCTGTACTTGTCTTGTTTGCTAGCAGGCACATTTACTAAACATTTTGCTACTGTCCATTTGTTGAACGGATACTAATGAATTGGATTTTCAGTCTGAAAATGCAACTTGGGCACCTAAATCACTTTGGCACTGTTGACATTTTTATAGCACACTTATGATATCCAACATTTTTAAGTTAACTTGAAATGTGAAATCAATACAAGGTCCATTTGCTTAAAAATGTAGAAAAAAACACGAACCCTGGCAACTGGGTAGGTAAATACTATCTCTGCTTAGCAAAATAAACAGAGCCAAGGCATGAACTTCAAGTCTTGCACATAGTAATCCATCCTGTTTATCTATCAACTCAGTATCTAACACAGGACAGCCTAGGCCATGGTTTGTTTCCAATGGCAGCATGGATGAGGCAATCCTGGTTTTGGGAGATGGGGTGAGAAGGAAAGAGATGTAGAGGTGGAAGAGATGGGAAGAGTAGTTATTTGTATAGATATCAGACATGATGTACCAGGTAAGCAGCATCTGTCAGTTTAACAGCATAGATATACCCCTGTAAGAATATGGGCTCAATATGTCTCAAACATAATATAGAATTAAATCAAGCAAAACTCATTCAGGGAAATGCATGGTGAAAAAAGGGAAAATATTTTTTATGCTTCTATATTTTTTTTTGTGAAGAAGGCTCTCTTTTAGAAACATCGAGCTTATGCTGATTAATAAAACCAAAAATGTTTAATTATCAAACTATTGATAAAATCATAAACAAAAATAGAGAGAAGATAACAAGTACACAAAACCAATAATATTTTTTTCTTATTATATATGCAAAATTAGAAATGAGAATACCATAAACCAACCTGGATTAGTGTGGCAGCTTCATGTTTCTGTCTCAAAGCTTCTATAAACTGTTCATTTTCTGTTTGGGTGCAATCAGTTTTCCTCCTGGCATGGTAGTCCCACCAAGGGGACTGGATCACTGATGTTGCCATATGTAGCCTCAGGGAGAATAAATACCTTTATGAATGACATAGCCTCACCAGTACAACAGGATTATCATAGTTGCCAAACTAGAACCATAAAATATAACACTTTGTATTGAGATAAACGGAAGGCTCTGCCAAAAAACTGTAAAGCAATTACAATCCAGATGTGGTATATATGTTCAGAAACACTGGAGCATATTCACATCATGTAACTTTGGAAGTCAAGTTATCTAAGGGGACTGGTCTCCACTGGGCTCTGGTTCCTGCCTATACACTGGAGAGGAAGAGTCTCCTCAAAGGAAGGATTAGGAGCAGAAGTGGTTCAAAAATGACTACATAAACTATTGCAGACGTTCATTTATCTCCACTGTCCCTATAAAAACAAAACAAAAATAAAACAAATAAACAAACAAAACCCATAACAAAAAAACCCAAACAACAACAACAAAACGAACAAAAAAGAAAACCAAACCAAACAAAAAAATAAAGATATCTAAATGCTAAAAGCTGCATGAGACAAATATCTCCAATGGAGTAGACAGGAAAAACTGAGGAAGTGCAATTTAATCTTTTGGCTACTTTTACCCTGCAGTTTAACACTACTGACCACTGGTTATATGTGTACATTTTCTGATTTTCCCATTGCTTAACAAGCACTGATTACAAACTATTTAGATTAGTTCAGTGATTCAGTTTTCTAAATCTATGTTCAATTAATTTACACTGATGGAGAAAAATGTTAATGGCAGCTCTGTGTTATGAATTTACTTTCCTGGAATCCTTTTCTCCACAAAATTCTCATTTCAATTGGACAGGGGGTTTATGAAAAGACATCTAAATTTCCCCCAGTCTTTAAACATCTTCAACTTCTTTTGTTGTGCAGTGCATCTTCTTAAATAGAGGAGTACTTTTCAGAAAAAAAAAAGCTCCCTTAAGAGGTTAAGTCAGAATGTTTTTTTTCCTCAAATGTGTTTATTAAGTTTACTAAGCCCAAAATACAGTTACTTATAAGCTTTACGTCTATAAAAAGCAGTAGCTGCATTAAAAAACAAACAAAAATCCCTTCTAATGGTTTCCATTCTGCATTGAAGAGAACTGTCCAACAAACAGACTTGCAGAATAAATTTAAAACATTAAATAACAACTCTAAATGAACTATTTAAAAAATATTTTCTGAAGCATTCATCTTCCATAATAGACTACTGTACTCTTACTTCTAGCTCCCTGAGAGGCAATGATGAATTCTATGGTCTTCTTGAATAATAAATTTTATGACAAACTATTAGTGTGCTAAGTACCAGCTAAGCACTACTGCCCATTTACCATAAGTCTAACCAGCATGAAGCAGCACACCTTCCATGCTTGTCTTCGTATTGTTCTCTGTACATGTACTTTTCAAATGGAATTCTCATAAAATCATAACTGATTTTTTGAATCTTTAGGACAAAAACTTCAGCTTCCCCTGACTGCACTTTCAGAACCATTCAAGCCAGAAGCAAATGCATTCCAAAGAGGTAATAAACCAGCCTGTTCCATGCAGGAGAATATTTGAGGGCACAGAACAAGTTGAACTGCCCCCTCACTTCTGCCTCTACTTTTAAGAAGCAGGTTGAGACATGCTGGAGGAGTACCAAGGGCAGGGCAGGCTGTGAGCTCTTCAGTCATCACAACAGCAGGAGACCGGCCTAAGGTTAAGGGAGTAGGATGACAGATTTAAGCAACTTTTCCCTCTTGCCTTCTAAATGATACTGACTGTAAATTCTACATAGATTAATTTTGAATGTCTAATGAAGAGGACAGCTAAAAAGCCTTGGATTAGTTTGCAGTTTAAACTGCCCTAGGATTCCTGTAAAACATCCAGAATTTTCATCCTTAACATTGTATGTGTTATAAAATTGGTGTCATAAATTTATTGGAAAAAAAATGAAGAAAAAGGTAGAAGACCAAGAGAAAGTTTTCAAATTCTCTTACTATACAGTATTTCTAAATTACTAAGTACATGCATATCTATAGTCTAATATATCAACTGACAGAATACCGCAAATGATTTTTTAATATGAAGTCGTGTGCATCACCTTAAAATATCTCTTTGTTGTCTAGTAAGCTTAAAAATATTGTGTTCTTACTACAAGTTCTGTGTCTCTGTTTTAAACAAGAAATCCTCAGTCCTATTGCCTATCCATACAATCTATTTGAAAGCAATACAGCATCTGTCTTACCTTTCTGTATCATTCTCAAAATGTTGAAGATCTTTTCCCACATTACTTGCTACTATCACTGACTGTTGCAACGTGAGTTGGGCTGACATGTTATTGTTGCCTTCACTCTCCCCACTGTAATTAATACAAGATTCAGTGCTCTTCTGCTTCACTCTTTGATCTTCTTTATTTTCCTTTTGGTGCACAGGTATGGAGGAGTTAATGAATGTGGCCTGAATATGGCCAGTAGTAATCCATCTTTTGGAAGGATCCAACAAGACCTGTTTATTTTCTGTCGCACCCATGATAAAGAGGTTATTTTCCTGTAGGCAGCCAGTGGATGTTTGCTTTAAATGATTTTGCAGTGCTTCTGGTCCATCTCTGTCAGTAACATTTAGGTCACCGTACTCATGTGCATATCGATGTTTAATACTAAGTTTCATCAACTGATTAAAATACCAGCATTGTCCTTGTGCAGAATCAATGGAAGAGGCAATTCTGAAAAAAAAAGGTTTTTACATGTGTTTCAGATTATATGAATGCTTTTTAAAAAATATATTCCTTCTATTATTTTCTAAACTACCCTGTGTTTTCCAGTATCCTTACATGTTTCCACATTCTTATGATTAGTAATTACTTTGATTGAAAAGCAGTTTCAGTATTTATAAGTCTCAATTGTATTTTTTTTTCGCAGCACTTAAAATATATTCATGTGTATTAGATTGTTTATTATACTCTGATCTTTTTTTTCAAAGGTTCCAGTCTGCTTGAAATAGGCACTAGGGCATGCATTTCACTATTAATTTTCTGTGTGGTTAGAGGCATATGAGGCTGAAAATTTTAGAGGATTTGAGGCAATTTTGTTACAAATCCTGTAATAGCCTTAATAATCCAATTCTATCTGGAAACTATGAAAGCTAATATAAAAATAACAGTAATTTTAAAATTTAGATTAGAACTACAGTAACAAACCTGAAACTTATATTCAAACCAACAAACCACAATGCCTAGAGAGAATTTAGGAAATAGAGACTTTTAAGTATAGATATTTTTATCAACATAAGGGAAGGTGCTAGATGGAAGTAACATGAATCTACAAAGTCTGGCTCTCATTAGTTCTTTGCGTTACACCATCTAAATGACCAGGATGACTAAGAGCAAATAGGAACTAATTGTTACAGATTCACAAGGGTGTCTGTATTTGGACAGTGTTTGTCCATTGTATCAGGTAGCAGGTACTTTTTGAATCACAAAAATATTTTCCTTTGATAGCACAGACAGATGCAGAGACTTGTAATCTGGAGCTATTTTCAGAGGAGCACAAAGTCAATTCTAGGTCAGCAATCCAAGAGAAAAAGTAGAAATAAGATCAGTGCTGTAGGGAGTTTGGAAAAATCAGGTCCTAAGATTATAGTTTTAATAACATAATTTTTCTTTCTGTTTATCACTCTTGAAAGGTGAAGCTTTGATAGGGTTTTAATGTGAAAAGACTCCATTTTTATAACTATTTCCTCTAGTGAAGTTCAACTAAGAACTTTTTAGATTTTTAAGAACATACAGAATCAGATTTTACAATAGTAAAAAAGATTCCTAGGACAACTTCAGTGCTATTGGACAAAATGAATGGCTAAATTGGAAGCTAAAACTAAGAGGCCTAATTACACAACTCACTGTGCATTGGCTGTACATGTTATTGCCCATTATAGAACATTACTCCTGTTAATTCCACAAATATGACAATTCCTGAAAATATGTAAACCAATGCGCATATTTGCTTAAGGATCTAATGAATTTTAGCTGTCTCCCACTACACAGTAAGCATAGTAATTTCTTCAACATTAAATACTTAAAGCATTAGTTAAACACTCTAGATAAACACTTTGAATTAGTTAATGTATTTAACAAGATAAATTTGGTACAAGACCGTTACCAATGTTCTACAAAACATAAAATGGTGAGATGAGAGAAGAAATAAAAAAATAAATAACCTAAGAATCATTCCCACCTTTTTTTTTTTTTCTTCTTTTAGTTTGTTTTGGTTTTGTGGTTTGTTTGCTTGCTTCAGGATTAAAATATTGTTGAAAAATCTCAGAATGTTTTTTATGTTGAGCAAAATAAACTTATTTATGAAAACTATATCCTGAGTATACTTGATCATTCTCAAAACCAGAAACAAATAAAAGCAAAACACCAGAACTGTGAACAGAGTAGGATATTTGTGCATCTTCTCTTTTGACAGGGGCATTTTGAGCAGCTCTTTCACCCTTTCAGCAGCTATGAATGTGGAAAGCAGAAACAGCTCTGTGTAACAGTGGTTACAAAATACAGCCTTGCCATGGTTGGCATGCACCCTGTCTCCCAGCTGACATTTCCCTGGAAATCCACAACTATACCCTTATTTTGTAGATTTTTTTAGTCTGCTCCCTGTGTATCAGTGGCTTTTCTTTTAGGCAATCAGATCAGCCTAAGTTTCAAGAAACTACAAAGGAAGCTGTAGTGACATCTCAGAGAATTATGAACAATGAAGTGGTTTGGTAACTGTATCTGAGGTTCTCCTGCAAAGCTGAAGCTCCAAAGAACAGACAACAAATATTAAGATGGGGTCTGAGTGCTATGTGGCAGTCTGCTTGGTGGTTCCCTTAGGTGAACAGGGATTTCAGACAGCTCTGGAGAAAATAACTATTCCATAGGCTTGGGGTAGAGCTATCCTATCAATGCACTGCAGCTTTCTCAGCGTCTCTCAAGGATGTAATTCTTGATACCAGAGACGTGGTCCTGAAGACCACTTATTTAAACCACAGAAAGGAAGCTGCTATAATGGAAAATAGGCAGGACTCATTTACTTCTTCAATGGAAAAAAATGCACACAAGGAAAGAGAGAAGACAAAATAAGAAATATGACTGTATTAAGACTTTTGATACCACAATATTTCCCTTTCAATAAATGTAAATTAGTTGTTTGCTTTTCAGACCTTTTTTGGTATTATAGCTCAAGGACTCAGGTCACTAACTTGTCTGCAATTACTTCTTGGTTAAGATACGACCAAGGTTTTAAGTATAAATTGGCATCCAGACAAAACAAGAAATGGGATTATCCTGACCAAAGCACCAATATCAATACCGCCTGGCTGCTTCATATGTAATTAAATGTAGATGAACATGGCAGTCTTGCTACAACAAAATTTCTATGGCTTCCAGCTTTGACCAGCCCATTCCCTCATGTTCAATGGCTACCAACAACTTTGTTTTGATCTTAACAAGCGAAAGTAACTTGTGCCATATGTTAATTTTAGCATAGCCATAGAGGATGCACTGCTTCTGCAGTGGGAGAAAGGGATAACAAGCCAGAAGAGGAAGGGATTGGTCTTCCATAGCAATGTATAAATGAGCTATAATAGTGGCCCTGATACTATCTAAAGATCAAAATATTACTTTCACAAACAAATGCTAAGAGCAGAAAGCTACCTCTCAACTTGTGTTAGGATTTCCCAGGGATTTTGAGGAAAGATAACAGCATTACAATCAGATTATATTCTATTTGGAAATTCAATTCAGGCATTTATTAATGACTGTTGCAACTTCAGTTCTAACGTCAGCCCACCAAGAGTACCCATCACTGTCTTCTTGGTAAATTTAGACCAAACCCTGCTGAGCTTCACGTGCAGTGTTTGGGGAGGGAAGAGTAGAGGGGAGGAGGAGCAAATCCCCACTGACACCACCTAGGAATTATAAGGACACATGCACAGACTGACTTAACGGATACAGAAAAGGACAACTTATTCACACTTAAAGGCCTTTCAGTGGAGTTTAAATCAGGCAAAATGTTGCCACTTAGCTTAAGGTGGCAGTGAAACCTTGCTTACAGAGCTGACACATTTTTTATAGAATTTTCTACTGAAAGCCAACGAATGCCAGGTTATTTAAAAAGCATCATTTTGTCAGAATGAGACAGTAAAAATTATATGGAAATGTCAGCAGAACAGACCTCTGAGAGGAAAAAGGGACAGTGAGAAAAACAGCCAGTTCTAATCAGCAAATTCTCCTGTCCATTGCTGCTGAGTCATAAATAATATTCTACCGCTTTGTGTGCTAGTTTGTGTCCTAGTTAAAATTTTGTGTAATGTCATGTTTTTCCCTTTGCAGTTCTACTGTGATTTTCATAATTCTGATACACTGAATATTCAAATAGTAAACTCCAGTTTTAAGTGAGCTTTTGTTTGTAATAGTATGATGAGATCTAATTTGTCTTTGGGGAAACTTCTAGAAGCATCATTACTGATGTTCAACTTGATGTTACGAAAGTCCCTTCCAAAGACATGAAAGAGGTCACTGTTTACATATTCTCTCCTGCAATGCCATTTACTAAATTCCTGTCATTTTCATTGCATTACATGTATAGTATTCATAAGTTCAAATCCCATTAGCCTGACACTTGCATATTTGATGATTGAAAGTAAATTACTGCAGCCAAGATGTCACATGGTTCTTTTATATGATTACTGACTACAAGACATCTAAAGATTATGTGACAGAAAGCATTTATTAGAATAGAGAAATGTAATTTTAAAATGTTTCACTCTTAAGCATGGCAAAAAAAAGTGAAGTTTCAGGCAGAAACAGCACAGACAATTTAATTGGGCAGCAGTAGTATATGAAACATGTATTAGGGAAGCAAGCAGTGATTACTTTTGGCAGCTTACATACTTGAGGTTGCACCTACAGGGGCTCATAACTTAGCAAGATGTGAAACAGACAGACATTTGGTCTGTTGTTGCCCTGTTCTTTAGCAACGTCACATTAACTCAGTCAAAGTATTGCAGTATGTACATATAACAGCTATACTGTTAAGGCTTACAGACAAACAAGTTGTTCAGAGTTCCTTTTATGAACTGCAGTCTTCAATGGTTTTCAAGTCATCCATAAATTGAACTTTTAAGTCAAAAATAAAACATACAAGGGCAGGCTTTAATAAACAAGAAATGAATTTCAAGACTTAATTTGACACAAGATGCTTCAACCATGTCAAAGTTACCAATTTAAAATATTACGAATTAATTCTCAAAACCTTACAAAACCAACAACTTTCTCTCTTCCCCCTGTGCAACTACATATTCAGGAAAGAAGAGAGGTTAACATAATTTCTTCTTCCTACTGTTGTTCTTCTCAAATATTTGCAAGATCTTTCAAACAAAACTTACACAGAAAAATTCCCACTTGAATGAACCTCAGGAGGTCTCCAGTCCAATCTCCTGCTTCAAAGCTGGGTTAGCTCTGAGATTACATCAGGTTGCTCAAAGCTTTATCCAGTCAGGTCTTGAAACAGGTCTGTTCTCCAACAACAGAGACTGCACAACCTCTCTGGGCAACCTGTTGCAATTCATCACTGTTAACAGTGAAATGTTTTTTCTTATGCCCAGTTGTACTGCGTCTGGCTAAGATGGCATGAATTCTCATTATAGCTGCCTGTATGGTGCTGTGGTTTAGATTTGTGACTGAAACTGTATTGATAAAACACTAATGTTTTGCTGAACAGTGCTTTGACAGAGTCAAGGCCTTCTTTATCCCACTTGGCAAGTAGGCTGGGAGTGGGCAGGAGGCTGAGAAGGGACATAGCAGAAACAGCTGGCCTGACCAAAAATGTATTCCACTCCATATAACATCATGCTCAGCAATAAAACTTGCAGGGAGAACTTTCCAAGGTAGACATTGCTCGGAAAATGGTTGGGCATCAGTCTGCTGGGGGGAGGTGGTTGCTTTGCATCACTTGGTTGCCTTTTTTATTTTCTTTCTCTTATTGTTTTTCTCGATCCATGGCTTTTCTTGCTTCTGGTCTTCTGGCTCTCCCATCCCGCTGGTAGAGGCAGTAGTGAGCAAGCAGCTGGTGGGTGCTTAGCTACTGGCTGTCATCAACCCACCACAACAGTCTGAACCTCTGTTATTTCAGCTTAGATCCTTGTTGTTCACCCTCCTGTCATTCCCCACTGCAAATAGACTGGTTCTGTCTTCTTGACCATGTCCTTGAATCCCCTGACCTTCTTAGGGGCCATACACCAAACTTGTTCCAGTTTATCAATGTCTTTCATGTACTGATGACCCAAAACATGTGGCACAGTATTGTAGATGTGAGCTAATAAAGGCTGAAGAGAGGGAAATAATAACTTCTCTCAACCTACTGGCTATGTTCCTGTAGATCCAGCCCAGGACGTTCTTAACCTTCTTTGATAACTGGGCATGCTGCTGGCTCACATTCAGTTTCTTACCTACACAGATCTAAAGGTCCTTTTCAGCAGAGACATTTCTCAGCCAGTCAGTCCCAGCCTGTATTGTTGCAAGAGGTCACTCCTTCCAAGGTAAAGAACTTTGCACTTGTCCTTGTTGAATTCACAAGGCTCCTGTTGGCCTGTCTCACCAGCTTGCCTAGGTCCTTCTGAATGGTAGCCCTGGCCTCAACCATGTAAAACAGTTCCTCCAAACTGTTGTCATCTGCAAGCGTGGTAAGTGTGAACTCCAGCTCCAGGTCTCTGATAAAGATGCTAGAAGGACAAGTGAGCCTCCAGAAAGTATCAGGAGCCATGGAATATTAATATTTAATAGATGGTCCGAGCCTCACTACCCAACAGATTTCTTACCTGTCTAGCTGTCCATTCATGCAGACCATGGTTAAATAAACCATTAAATGGTATGAATTTCACCTTCGTCTCCCACTTTTTACAATCTCGCAGTAATGTATATAAAAGTTAGGTCCTTAGAGTCTATCACAGCTCTCTCACAAGTCATATCCTAATCACAGGTTGACATTTTTTTTCTGCAAAGGATACTGATAAACCAGGTCTTGAATCTCAGACATAAGAAAATTTTCTCTACAATAAAGGAGGAGCGGTACTTTTTTTTTTTTTCTCTCCTTATTTCTTTTTAAGAAAAAGAAAGGAAAGAACACTATTTCAAAATGGTTAATAGATCAGAAAGTATCAGCTTCCCCACCTGCAAACCAGAAGCCAAAAATCACAGAACTGGAAAAGACATATCTTGAGGGTTTAATGGAGAAATATACGAGTTCTAGGAACCACCTAGACATTACATCTGTCAGAGAAAACTGCACTATATAATTTTTTTCCCAAACTACTTTCAGTCTAATTCTTAATATGAGCCTCTTTTCAAATAAATCTGTTTTGTGAGCTATGAAGATTTTATTACAGCTTAGTAACAGCCAATAATACACCAACGTAATAAGCTGTTAGGTAGTAAGACACCATGGATATACACGCCTACATGTAGATGCAAGCCAGCTAGATTCTGAAAAAAAAAAAAGTGGGTACATTTTCTGAACCAAGAAGTACAAAAGGAGAAGTTCAGGCTAAAGCATTGTCAAATGTCACACACTTCACCTGCTCTGGGATAATGTTCAGTACCTGGCAGGATCAAAGAAACTGCATTTCCAAACATCAGCAGGCAAGTTGTATATTAAAAGGATCACAAGGAGGGTAGACCACTACCAGAGAGTAGCGGCCAATGGCTCAATGTCTGGATGGACACCAGTGACAAGTAGTGTCCCTCAGGGGTCTGTATTGGGACCAGTACTATTTAATATCTTCATCAATGACATAGACAGTGGTATTGAGTTCACTCTCAGCAGGACACCAGGATGAGCGGTACAGTTGATATGCGTGAGGTATGGGTTGTCATCCAGAGGGACCTGGACAAGCTCAAGAAGTTGGCCCATGTGAACCTCATGAGGTTCAACAAGGCCAAGTGCAAGGTCCTGCACCTGGGTTTGGGCAACCCCCAGTATCAATGCAGGCTGGGAGATAAAGGAATTGAAAGCAGCTCTGAGGAGAAGGACTTTGGGGTACTGGTGGATGAGAAGCTCAACATAAGCCAGCAATGTGCGCTTGCAGGCCAGAAGGCCAACCATATCCTGGGCTGTATCAAAATAAGCTGAGAGAGGTAATTATTCTCTACTCCGCTCTGGTGAGACCCCACCTGGAGTACTGCATTCAGCTCTGGAGCCCTCAGAACAGGAATGACATGGACCTGTTGGAGAGGTTCCAGAGGAGAGCCATCAGGATGATAGGAGGGCTGAACACCTCTCTTATGAGGACAGGCTGAGAGAGTTGGGGTTTTTCAGCCTGGAGAAGAGAAGGCTCTGGGGAGACCTTGTTGCAGCCTTTCAGTACTTAATGAGGGCCTATAAGAAAGATGGGGACAGACTTTTTAGCAGGGCCCATTATGACAGGACAAGGGGTAATGGTTTTAAACTAAAGGAGTGGAGATGCAGACTAGACATGAGGAAGAAAGTTTTTACAATAAGGGTGGTAAAATAGTGGAAGAGGTTGCCCAGAGAGGTGGTAGGTGCCCCATCCCTGGACAGGGCTCTGAGCAACCTGATCTAGTTGACATTGTCCCTGCTCATTGCAGAAGGCTTGGACTAGATGAGCTCTGAAGGTCCCTTCCAACACAAACTATTCTCTGATTCTCTGATTCTATATTGTGACTCTGCTAGGAAATGAAAGGGGATTAAGAAAGAAGACATGCAGTATTACTAAGTGTGAAAATATGAGAAGATTGAGTTATTTAGATATTGCAAAGTCATGAAAAGATATCAGGTATAAATGATGAATTACCACTTGCAGTGTCTAAGCAGAAGCCACTGGAAAACTAACCATGGGAATAATGATAAAGGTAGTAAGTGTGACAAATCAAAGATCTGTAAACAGAGCCATCTGATCCACTACTTTATGAAAAAAAAAGAGGTTAAACCTTTTGCAGTCATTTAGAATGTGAATAATACAGACAAGGAAAAAAAATCCAGCAAAAAAAAAAAGACCATATTGCATCAATAGTCAAATTAGGTTTGATTAAACTAAAGCTGGAAATCATGTTAATATGATTATACCACTTTCAGCATTTAAGCTACTGATCCTGCATACCACTGTATTATGTTGTGTGTGTGAATTCATTCAAGTATCACTAACTGACAAAATTCAAGGCCCACGTGTTTTAATATTTCTGAAATACTCTTTGCATTGAAGTCAATGATTCTAATCTCTTTCTTAACATAATACATTTCCAGGCAAAAAACTAAGTAAAATTCATAAGATCCCAAGAACTACACTAACAATATATGAAAACATATTTCTTAATGCAATTTATATTCACATAAATACATACCCCAATTCAGCAGCCTTTTTTTTCAATAGAACATTTTCTTCAATTTGAACTTCACAAAGTTCCAGAAACGTTCTTGATTCTGATTCCTTGGTTCTTTCAGTTGTGGATAAAATGTGACAGTTTAAGATTTCACCATCAAGAAACCGTAAACTAGGAAGGACCTTACACAGAGAAGGCCTTAAAAAGAAAAAGTCATAATTATTTTAATGAAAAAATCCTGATGCTAAAACTCCCATTTTATTGTTGCAATCATATAACAAGACAGAACATGATGATAGTTCTCTAAGTATCTATATATATTTGATCTTACTCCATATGTTAATATATTAACTAAAACTTGATTCTTAATAAACCACAGAACTTAACAAGATTTCTTAATACTCTGTTGGTATAAAGACCACTGCTGAAATACTGGCTTCAGGGAGGTCAATTACAACATTCTTAGATCACTAGATCATTTTACCTAATTAAACAACAGGAAAATTTAACACACTTGTGCATAGGCACCTGTAATGAATTTGATGAGTAGGCAACACAGCAAACTAAGTCATAGAACTAAGATACAGCCCTGATTCTGTTGACACATTGAAAGGCTTACATTTAAAAACTGCACAGAATACTAAACAATGTCAATCTTACTCCCTTTACATTTGCATATACCACGCAGAGCAATATGATATTCAGTATGACTGAAAAAAATCCAGTTTTGAAATACTGGATTTGGGTCAGTGAAAGGGACAATAGTAGAGATGACATTTCCTTGCAATGAAAAGGACAGTTGGGGCCAGCAATGTAAGAAAATATTTGTATGAGAAACTTATCTACTGATTTAAAAAACAGTATCAATGGTCTCTCTTTTAGGTTATTGTGAAATATCACCTGGTACTTCAACCTTGTTTCACATATTTCTTATACCAGACCAAATTTATTGAATGTTTCAAAACTGCAAAATTATTTAAATCAATATATCAACATTCAATATTTTCATTAATTTAGTTTTATGTAACACTTCAGAACTCTTAAAAGAATACTTATTGTAGGCTCTAAGTCCCCTTACTATTAAAAAAAGATAATATGGTTTTCAAAATTTTAGAACTCCTACTCTTTTCTGTGAAGATAAAGGACTATTACTGAGCTCAGCCAATATACACTGATTTTTAAAACACAGAAAGTTTCTAAGACTGACTTAGAATTTTCCAAAATGTAGCTCAATAGAATAGTAGTTTTTGCAATTATAAAACTTTCCTCCTCTATTGCCTATTAGTGTAAGAATAACACTGTCTGAAATACATTTGGAATAAAACGATAGGTTTAGACAGAGTCTCTGAACACATAGAGAGAAATTACCAGAAGTGATGTTGAATAGGGATACATTAAAAAAATGCTATATCAAAATTGATTGATGCTGGAAGTATTGTGTCTTAGAGCTATGGGATCTCAACACTAGTTTTTCCAGCTGGGTTTCTCCTGGTGAAGGGCTGAGTCAATATTTCATTTAGTGAAAACTTCCTGGTGAATATTCTGTCACTTAAGAGGCTCTATTCATAATTACAGCATTGAAACGCATTCCCTTAGGAGTGCTCAGATTGATCCCAGGGTTTAATTTTTAAAAAGCAATTTCTTACTTCTTCACTTTTGTTGGTGTTATCGCTGGCTGGACATGAAAGTACAAAACTGATTGGGAAATTTTACAACTAATTCCTTTGTTGGTACCAGGGGGTTATGTAAAGTTCACTGGAACATATTGCCTGAAGTTATGGTCAATGTTGTATTCAGCAAATCCATATTTTATAGTATCCTATACTTTAAATCCTTTAGACAAATTAATCTCTTGTCTAATCATAAAAGCTCTATAGGGTCAAGCAATCTAAAGTGTCAGTTCTTATAGTTAAATTGGAATTCAGAAAGCTTTTCCCTTCTAGGTTATAAGTGACATAACAGTTAGTTCTGTAAAATAGGGGGAATTAAAACAATGCAAATGGAAATTTAAAATATAGTCACTGAATTTTATTCACAGAATTACCTGCAGGAACCATGAGAGTGCAAAGAAGTCTGTTAATTAAAATGAAAACAACAACAAAAACAACCAAGAATGTATTTGTACAGCTATCTTTTAAACTACTCAAACATTTCCAACTAAAAGTTTCAAATATTTTTTTTTCTTCTGCTGGAATACTAATCAGAAATTGGTACAAAAATCATCTAATGGAAGACATACATGTAAACGTGGGTTTGTTTTTATTTCTTTCTCTTAACCCAAAACATGCTCCAAAACACATACATCCCAACCTCTGCCGTTGTTATATTAGGCAATCTAATATAGCAAATGTGAACACAATTTATCTAAACACATTCTTGTGTAGCATTGCAGTGAAAAGCCCCACCTTTAACTGACATTAAATTATACAAGGAACAATTTTGGTGATTCTTCAAAATTCTTTCGATTGTTACAGAAATAAACAGCAAAGTAAATATTTGTAAAAGTCATCCTTATATACTAATATTTACAAAGATGTAATTAGAACACCTGGAAAGCAGCAATGGTAGAGCACTTATACACACTGGTACTAGGAACATATTTCTGTGGTTTAAAAATAAATTGTTCAGCAGTGGCAAATTAAGAAAAGTTTCTGATCACGTATGGGCTAAAAAATAATAATTTTATAAAGTACAGTTTTTCATAGCACTTTCAGTAGAAATGGCCTGAAAACTGTTTCAAATTGCTAAGCTTAAAAAAAATATTTTTCTAGCAAAAAAGTCTTAGTAATCTGTTTTAATTACATCCAAAATGGAAGTCCAACTGTTTTGTCTCATTTCATTTCCTCAGAAATGTTATTATGTCAACACTTTCCTAGATAAATACTTTATTTCCTTAGCTGAAAGAATTGTTATTGATTTAAATTCTTATTGATTAAATGCTTCTTTGTATACTTAATGGAATTATAGTCAGAGCTCACTAAAAGACACCCTACCATTTCAACACATGTATTCTGAATCGCATTTCCAACCTGTCATTCTGTTCTTGAAGGCCTGTAGACTAGAAAGTATTAATTCTAAGGAAGATGAAAGAACACTTCATGTTAAATTAATGGTACTACTATACTTTTGCTGAGCAATTAGCTAAGACAGCTTTAAGTCTTGATGGCATTGGCCCATGTACTGGGTTTCAGACCACAGAAATCTCCAGAAACCAGAAGACATCTACTAAAATACAAAAAAAAAAAAAAAAATCTCCAAAAAACATATCCATGTACAATTTTATTAATATGGCTTACAAATACAATCCTATCACAACTATTCATTTCAGGGATTCTGATGGCTGCATCTCATTTAATGTGTCAAGTTTCCTTTCTACCCTATCCAGTTTTTATATATACACATGTAATAGTCTCTAGGACCAGCTCTTCAATTTTATTTTAGATTATTATTTCAGTGTTATACATCACTGGAGGGCAAAGAACAGCATTGTTTTTACATCTGTGTATCTTTCATAAATGTAAGAGCTATCAATTTTTGATGTAAAGATAAGCAATTCTCAGAACAAGCTAAAAGTCTAAGCTTCAATTACTAAGGAAAAATCAACCATTCTTTCCAACTTTTTCTTCTAATTTTTTTCTTCCTTAAAAGATGCTAAGCCCAGGATTCCTCAATACGTTTATTATAGACACCACCCTTTCTCTAGCTATGTGCAATGTAAACCTATGACAGCAGCAGTTAAGCAGTGAATGGACAGGAGTAAATAAGTTTTAAAAAAAAAAAAAGAATAGCAAAGCAGAAAGAGAAACACTCCAAGAAGTTATGTGATAGGCAGTCAGAAACTGATGGTTCTGAGAAGGGCAGGTAAGCAGTGTAAGAACATTCATAATCAGAGCAGAAATAAAGGTTTTAAACAGTGCAGATAAAAGAGAAGGAGAAAAAGGTTGAGAGGGTGGTCTTACTTGTGCAAAACTCTTAGTGACATGCAAAATACGGTCATAACGGTCAGTCAAAACCTCAGTCAGAAAGTTAAAGTTACCAAAGGTGGTAAATTTGTCAGTAAAGGGAGAAAACAGATTCATGTGGAAAATGATGTTGTGATCATTGTACAAAGAAGCAGTTACAAATAAGCAGCACAAAGCAAGCCTATATCATTCCTGTAATTTTTGCACAAGATTTTTGTTTAAATGAAACTACAAACTGGAATTCTCAGAAAATAGAGACCACATAATTGAATTTTGTTATTTTGATATAATCATCTTCCAATTTGTGGTAGTGCTCATACTTACCTAATTTCTGCTATATAGCTAATGTATGTACATCAAGTTTTTGGCTGACTTTGACTGATGAGCAAGATGTGTATACATCAAGTTTTTAGCTGATTTTGATTTTTTTTAGTCAGCAAATTAATTTATTTTCTTACCTCCAATTCCTTTCTTGGAGAAGAGGATTTCCATTGACTGACAACTCCCTTAGTTTATGGCAGCCACTTAACCATGCAATAACACCTTTAAGGTCTGTATTGTAGTAGGAAAGAAAATTAAATATAAATTTGAATGCAGAACCATATTATTTCTCATAAAATCTTACACCAAAGTAAAATGTACCAAAATCATGAAGTACTACAAGCAATTCTACTACCTATACATGCACTATAGTTATAATTAGTATCTATAACACCCACATTTGGAAAATATTTAAGTTTTCTCTGTAAGTGTCTCCTATAAATAAATGGGAACAATCAAAATCAAGTAAGTTAAAATTTAATGAAGAAGTATTTGTTTGGATGAGGGTTTATGTATTTTTATACAACTCACCTGACAAGCAGTTATTTTTGATATCCAGCTTTTCCAAAGATACAAATGAATTTAATGGCACAAGCTCAGTTAATCTAAGAGCAAAACATAAAGGTTTTCTTTTAATTACATAAAACAGCAGTTCATAAACAGTAAGGCACTAGAATCTTTTACAGGTATGACAATTTCGTTATTTACATAAGAAAATACTCATTTAGCTATCCAAGGTGCTAGAACTAATTACTGAAATTTTAACTTGAAAGTAAGTCTTCTCAGTAGCTCAAGTTTTAGTATTTACTCATTAATGTTTTGTTTTATCTGGTAAATACTTCATTCTGTTTCTTGCATTTCGTGCTGAGGCTCTGAAGTCTTGTAAAATTTACACAACTCAAGCAGCTTTTCTTTAGACACCATATGTAGAATGAAACTAACAGAAGACCCTGATTTTGGAGAAGAAATAAAACTTGTTTTTCCTCTTTCCTCTTCATTTCTCATTGCTCAAACTTCTTGTCAGTTTGTTTCTCTTCTCCTCTCAGCACGTTACTTTCCTAGATCCTAAAACTAACATAATCACAGTTGTATTTCTTAACAGGTCAAGGCTGCGCTGTCCTGCAATATATTCAGTGCTTCCTCTGTCTTGCTGCTTCTGAGAGACAGTGTTGAATAGGCGTCTATTATAGAGATAGTTATGGAAATGCTCTGCTTGCATATCAGAGCTTTTCTTGTGCAATGAAGCAGGAAAGCAGCAATAAAGCCATGACAAAATTCTTATTTGTAGTCTTGAAGAGGAAATATAAGGGAACAGCGCTGACATTCATTTGTACAAAGGTTTTTGGACTATAAGAAGTATATTATCACCACTATTAAAATGTTAGTATGCAGTGTTATTCAAGTTTCTTTACTTACAAGCTTGCCTTAGTGCAACTAAGAATGAATGTTGGATGGTTTGGTCAGCTGTCAGGCTATTTCAAAATATTACTTTTTCAGATTGTTTTATGTTAAATATGAAAGAGGGAGGAAAAATTAAAGATAAAAATAGTCTTCAACTAAAATTAAAGTGTTTCTGTACAAGCACATACTAAAGCAACTATACCTTTTGTAAAAAGTAATCCATGGGTAGGTAACTTGTTTCATCCCTGTAAGGACAAGGCCTAAGCACAATAAGAGAATAGTAGCACCAATGGAATTGTGTGTGGTCATTTTGTGACTGCTAATTTTCATGGAAAGCAGCATTTTCTGAGGGTTATAGTGCCTTTCAAAGCTATACATCAGAATTCTTATGGCCAGAAACATGACTACGCAAAAAACCAACACCCACCCACTCCATAAATTTACAACTGGTCAGAGACAAAAATGCTTACTTGTTGCTATAATGTATGACTTTGTTATGTTTCCAGCACTGGTATTACAACTGAAAGACAGAGCTGGATTTAAGTCTGGTACCCAAATTCTGGACCAAATGTTGGTTGCAGAATCTTTAATCTTGTTGAAAGTTTGACCACATGCAAAACAGAAAAAAAACACCACCGCCACCAATAAAACAAACAAAAAAACAACCAAACAAAAAAAACCCAAACCAAACAAACAAACAAAAAAAAAAAAACAACAAACCACACCACATTTCCATGTTCATTTGACAAGTATTTCTGTATGTCAACATAACATTCTAATAGTAAATTCAGATAAATGGATCATAGAATGGTTTGGGTTGGAAAGGACCTTAAAGACCATCTAGTTCCAACCCCTCTGCCACAGGCAGGGACACCTTCCACTAGCCCAGGTTCTCAAAACCCTGTCCAGCCTGGCCTTGAACACTTCCAGGAATGGGGCATCCACAGCTTGGCAACCCGTTCCAGTGCTTCACCATCTTCATGGTAAAGAATTTCTTCCTCATATCTAATCTAAATCTACCCTCTTTCAGTTCAAAGTCATTACCCCCTGTCCTCTTGTAAGAAGTCCCTCTCCAGCTGTCTTGTAGGTCCACTTTAGGTAACGGAAAGTTGCTATAAGGTGTCCCCTGAGCATTCTCTTCTCCAGGCTGAACAGCCCCAACTTTCTCAGCCTGTCTTCACAGGAGAGGAGCTCCAGCCCTCTGATCATCTTCATGGCCCTTCTCTGGACTCACTCCAACAGGTCCATGTCTTTCTTATGCTGGGGGCCCTAGAACTGAATGCAGTACTCAGGTAGGATCTCAAAAGAGTGGAGTAGAGAGGGTCAATCACCTCCCTTGACCTACTGGCCAAGCTTTTTTGATGTATCCCAGGATACGGCTTTCTTCCTGGACTGCAAGCGCACATTGCTGGGTCATGTTGATCTTCTTATCAATCAATACCCACAAGTCCTTCTCCACAGGACTGTTCTCAATCCATTCTCCACCCAGACCATATTTGTGCTTGAGACTGTCCTGACCCAGGTGCAGGACTCTACACTTGACCTCGTTGAACTTCATGAGGTTCACATGGGCCCTCCTTTTGAGGCAGTCAAGGTCCCCCTGGATGGTATCCCTTCCCTTCAGTGTGCTGACCACACCACACATGTTGGTGTTGTCGGCCAACTTGCTGAGGGTGCACTCCATCCCACTGTCCATGTCTCTGACAAAGATGTTAAACAGTACCAGCCCAATACTGACCCCTGAGGAGCACCACTTGTCACTGATCTCCACATGGACATCAAGCCATAGATTGGAACTCTTTGAATGTGACCATCCAGCCAATTTCTTACCCATTAAGTGGTCCAGCCATCAAAGCCATGTCTCTCCAATTTAGAGACAAGGATATCATGTCAAATGGTTCGCACAAGTCGAGGTATAAAGTAAATTGAGCTTGTGTCACTATACCTCCATTTCTTTCACAAGTCATATAGTAAAGTTGTTCTGGTTCTAGTCCTATATAATTCTATTACCTCCCTTGCAGTTTTCCATGGACCCCAAAAAAATATGAAGAAGTATTAAATCTAAAATGGATTAAGCCCTGCATGTAGATCTGCACATAGTACTACAAATATCAGCATTTTAGGTTTTCCTGGCCAGTCACAGTACATAAATATATTTCATATTTGTAACAAATATTATCATAGATATTAGTGGCTAACAGTATGACTGCAAAGACTTAAAATCCATGATTCAGATTATAGATTCACATATTCAGAAATATCCAAGAAAATAAATGTTGTACTTTGCATAACAGATGAAAGATAATGCAGTTGTCTAGATCTTTATCAGTATATGCTGTGGTGAATTAGAAATTGTCTACAGGAATATTCTTGTCTGCTGTTGGCATTATGAGAGTTAAAATGTTTCCCCGTCATTCTATAGCTTTCTTTTTACTGACATTCTTTGTTAATTTTTTTCCTAAGAAAATTCAAACCAGAAAAACAAAGGACATTACTGAAAACTTAATACTACTTGACCTTGTCACATTAGCCCTGGGCATAAGAGAGATATAAATTACAAAGAAGACACAAAAGTAAAAGATATTCACAAAAAAGCAAGCTATAGCTTCCTCTTTCTGTTCCCATTTAAAGCTGTAGCAGAACAAGACACAGATAATCACAGAAACTCTGTGTCAGAAAACAAGATTTAAGAGACTAGAATAGTTGCAAGTATGCATCAGAGAAAATTAAGAGTGCTTTTCCAAACGTGAACAGCAGTTACTGCTCAGGACAGTCCAAATCCTGCTGGGCATCTGCTTTTCTCCAGAAAAATAATCACTGATGTTAATGAAAGGTTAGTAAAATAACTCAGAGGAGGGTAAAATACTTGAAAATAAATTTATATTAATCTACATCTTTAAGTGATACCTATATTTCTTTTTCCTTCTTTAAACATAAAAAATATGTTAGTTTGCAACATCCACCATGTTTCTAAGTAGTAATTAAATATAATGTAGGAAATCTGTCAGTCACTTGTCTCTTGATTACTCTATTAGGCAGTACTTCAACAGTATTGTCCATGGTGCCACATACTTATAGATAAACTTATCACCGGCAAGGAATTACTGGAAGCAATCAAAAAGTCTAAACTGGTAAGGATGGGGAAACCCACTATACATAAGCATAGCTTTTTCACGACCAACTTATTTTAACATCCAATGACATTTAGATTTAATATGATATGGTCAAATTCTCAAAATGTGATGGCTTGCAGTGACTGTGAGTTCAGCTCTCATATCTGACAAATTTAGTTAAAACCACAGATATCATATACATACATGTAAGTAGGGAGGACAATACGTTCTACAAAAGAATTGATTTTTAGCATTTCTATTATAAGCCTTTTAGGAATAGTATGCATCTAGTTGCAAAAACATGGGAGGATCATGTTCATAAAGAATTTGACTCTGGCCAAAGTAGTTTCCCCCCAAAAAAATAATTTTTGCAGATGATTGCGTTTATTTTAAATATTAAATTTTTATCTACCACACTTAGGATATCTTAATGAAAAACAAGAGATAGCAAAACAAGAACTTTGCCATTAATGCCATATTAAACCAGAAATTTTAAAAGGGATATATTTGTCTATTTTGAAGTTGCAAAAAAAAAAAAAAACTAACGGCTGCCTGAACAACAGATTGATTTAGTGTCTCATTGTAAAACTTTAAATGAAAAAGACATTAACAAGTAAATTACATAGTGAAATCAGATTACATGTAAATATAAATACCACACAAACTCTTAACACAGATTAATTATGTATTAATTTTAGTCCCAGGGGCAAGATTTTTTCTCTCCACGTAAATCTTTATCCAAAATAGAAGAAAAAAGAAAATGTGCCTTTTTTTTTTTTTAAACTAAATTAACAGTTGTGTTGTCCATTTGCTATAAAACAGAGCACAGATCTTCATAGTCCCAGTTCTGCAGTAACCAAGTCAAGAGGATATTCATCATTGGCTTGGGTCAATTGCACATTGACCAAGTGTAGCTTTGTATGTGAAAGCCACAATAAAACACTTAATAAAAGCAGTAGTGGTGAAATAGCTGTCATTTTTATACTGAAGGAGTTAATCACTACGTGTTATATTATAAGTCATTGTTGCTAGACTGTAGCTTTTAAAAAAAATAATTTTTTGAGTTTTATCTCCAGCAATTTCTGGTTTATGACACAGACAAAGCATGTCAGAAATAAAAATCCCCCTGTGAAATTGTGTAAGAATTTTCTTTTCACAGTACTTCACTTTTAGAAAGAACACAGGTTCACAGCATTACCATTATATGGGCTTCCTGCAATCAGTAAAAAGGAAATGGCACTCAGTGCACACTTGAAAAAAATTCACAAAATTGCACTAGCTGTAGGATAAAAGTAAAGAAACAGCTTTTCTTTCAACAGCTTACTCCATTACATTCACCGTTTCTATAGAACATCAAGTTACTTATGCTACAGCACACACATATGGAGCTGCTTATAAGTGTACATAAAGTAAGTGTAACAGAGCAGGCTACTGAAATGCCAGGAATTTTGAGGCTTTTAATATGCATTTAAGACTATCTTGTCCTGTTTGTCACAAAGATGTGAGATCAGCTATAGATACATCAAGGAAATAAAGGGAATTGTTTGGAGAGGAGGAATGTGTTTGTTTTCAGCACATCCAGTTTGCTGACACAAAAACATGAGCTTTATCACAGTCCAGCAGAAGAAACTCAGTGGACCAAACACTGCATCTCAGCCTGGCCACTCGAAAACCAGAAGAAGCACTACAATGGACATTAAAAACTGTAGGATCAAGGGGCAGGCAAGTGATATAAGGTACATCTACGTGGCCAGCTCTAGATCCAACCTAGATCCAGAGGCTGCATTCAACCTATGCCTGAGACCATGCTAATTTTGTTCTGTCCCTAAGAGGCACGTGAGACCTTCAAGCTGTTCTGCAAATTTTGTATTACACACAGCATAGCTACACCTTCATGTTAACAAATAAACAAACCAGAGGGAGAGGAGGAAACTACGATAAGGTAGAGTTGCATTACTGCATGTTCCACAAAAAGATGAATAAAACAAGGAAAAAAAAAAAAGTTAAGAACACTAATTAAATCAACAAGTGTGATTCAGAACCTAACACTTAACAAATAATGCTCTTGTTAATCACAGGCAGGAAGTACTTTCTCCAAACTCCAGAAGAATCAATAAAAGAACAACAACAAAAAAGCAACCTAAAAGCCCGGCAACGTGAAGATTAGATTCTGTAAATATAGCCAGGTGTTATATTCACATCCAAGAGCTTACATGCATACTACTTCATTGGAGATTATATGAAAACAATCTCAAAAGTTAAATAAAAATATAAATTGTATGTACTCAAATAATATTAATTTTCTATGAAGGACATTCCTTATAATATTAATAACAGGACTCAGTCCTACAGATCTTACAGATCTTTTCTCCCACAGGCTCCCAGCTACAGCTGACTCTGCTGAACTGAATGTCACATAAGATGGGATTCATCTCTTTAAATGAAGACACCTACATGTGCGCTGGTCATTTTGACCCTGTTAATAGTCAATGAAGATGAACAGGCACTTGTAGGCTACGATTAGACTCAAAGCAAACAGCTAAAAATGGCAGATGAATCACACGCTAAAAGCATCTCCTCTTCACTAACAGGAGTGTTAAGTGACCAGCTCAGTGTGTTTATTCTGTATATTGTCTGTAACAGAGTATATTCCATTAGTTTAGCTGAGATCAATCTTGTTCAGAGCAAAACGGTCACAAGATAGAAAAATAATTTATTTTTCTTACTTTAAAATTCATTTTACCACTAACACATTGTAAATTATAACAATTGTTCCTTATTTTTCTGCATAATATAAATTGAGAAAAAGGAGAGAGGAAATAAAAAATTTCATTCCTGAGTATCTGGTCATTCTAACTCTACAGATGTAAAGATTAGCTTAGAAAATGAACAGAAAGGTAATTATGGAGTACTTGAGCGATCATCTAGTTTTATGCTACTTGTCTTGATCCTTCTGTTTTATTTTATACCTTTCAAACTGAATGATAAGAGTGAAAAATTAAAGCAAATATGCTTGTTTTGGAGGACATTAATATATGTATGTAAAATGAAACCCCAACATTCTCATTTGTCCTTTTTAACTCTAACAGTTGCACTTAATATAGCCTTCAAAGTCTGTTTCGAATAAGCTAGCTGTGAAATATGAAGTTTGACAGACATACTCTAGAAACAATTGTTAAAGAAAGGAAAAAAAAGAAACACCATGGTTTTAATAATGACACAATTCTCAAAAATTATTTTCATATACCATCTAATAGAAAAAAATCACTTTTCATAGTCAATGCTGTTTCAAACTTTCTTAGCTAAACGTAGCCAATAGCATTACTTGTCAACCACATATTTTCAAAGAATATCTGGAGAACATAGTGATATTTAAACCATACTGAGAATTATAGTTTTCAGATAAATGTTATGTTAGTAAATTCCTCTGTATCAGTTTTTTAGTGGAAAAATGTTTCTTGCTTACCTATTTTGAGACAGCAAAAGAATCTGCAATAGAGGCAACCAATACAAAGAAGGCATTCTTAAAGTAGAAATGCTATTGTCATCTAAATATAGTTCTCTTAGGAGAACATGATTTTCCAGTCTTGGAAACTAAATAGAAAAGAGATGGTTATTTAAAATTAATATACATTAAAGAAATAACAATGGAATGCTTACCAGATGTTTTTCATGAATCATTACTAAATACAAGCAAAACCCACATTTTGGGTATATATACAATTTCCTTATTTTGTATGTACCCACTGCCACACATAATTTCTACATATCAGGTGGTATGTTTTTATGTATTCTACCTAGTCTGAATAGTCAGTATAAATTAAAAAAAAAAAAAAAAGTCAAGAGCCCAAGAGTCACAGACTTACTATTTTATTCATGCAGTTATTTACTGCTTATTGACAATGGTTTTCCTCTCTCAGATTCATAAGAGAATCATTGTCAGTAACTGTACACTGAGTGTACAGTTAGCAAACTACATTTCCATTTTAAATGCTGCAGCACAAACTTCAACTTTTGGAGGATCAGCATACATTCAAATCAGTCTGAACTATTACTTATACATAATGATAATAATATATTATTACATTTTAAACAAAGAATCAGCATCATGTAATACAAACTGAAAACTAGATGCTATAAGCAAAGGAGGGAAATATAATAATGAGGGGACAATTTTTCAAGGACTCAAGAGCAATAAAATACTTAACCACTAGCCATTTATAACTTTGAAAAATCTCCCTAAAATAGGAGAAAATACAGCCAACCTAAAAGCATGAAACATTCCACAGCATACAAATAGCACATGATCAGCATTCTGAAAAATATGACTGTTAACAAAGGTGTTTGCATGACAGCCACTGAATTCAAAGCTTTTACCTCCTGGAGGTTATTGCCTTGCAACTTCAGAATTTGAAGTAGGCCACAATTCTCAATGCCTTCAACTTGTGTGAGATGATTAAAAGAGCAGTCTAGGTGAATGAGAGTAGGTGCTTCACAAAGACCTTTTGTGCTGATTAACTGATTATGGTCCACAATTAATTGCTGAAGATTTCTCAATGATGTCAGACCACCTGAAAATTAAAAATTTTAGCTGAATTAAGCCATAATGAAATAAACCCCTGTTGGTTTTCAAGTACTAAGAAAACTCTGGACTCTCAATATATTTATACTGTCTATAGTAACAATTAATATTAGTCCTGTATAACCATTAGCCATATATTAGCCATAATAACAATTCATAACCCCTTTAGCAATTCTGTTGGAACGGAACATTCTTGTAGTGATAAACTAACCATGCTTTAAGCACTTCATAGCTGCTACTCAGAACCCATGGGCTCTGTGAAATGCTAACAGCTCTCTTAAAATCACCCCTCAGAATGGAAACAATATTTATGTTTAGAAGTTAATTTTCATTATTTCATTATTAAAAGGTTTTTCTCAAGTTATCAGCAAGGTGAGAACAAATTGTGTTAAAACTTTGGCTAGCACCACCTCTATTATTTGAGTATATCTTGTTTAAGGAATTATGTTATAAAATATTTTTTAAGAAGAAATTTGGAAAAAAAAATTAGTGCCTTTAAGTATAAAGCTATACTTCTAGAGACATTACATTCTCAAACTTACTCCTGCCAGCTAGTGTAAAGAGCAAGAAAGTGTGCAATGTCTACACCAAAAAGATGCAAAGGAAAAAGTTTCTGTTAGCATATGTTTCTTTCACAGAATTTTTCCTAAATCATCCCCTGACAATGGCAAAAATCACACTGCCTTTCCATGGTCTTACACATGCTAGATGTCCTGCAATGTCACTGATGCATCTCACTTGCTACAGGTACAAGAAGCTTTTCCTGCATCTCTGTAGCAAAACTGTTTCGAAGGGACATCCCATACAAAACATACCTAAAATAAGGGATTTCTGGATTTACTTTTTTTCACGTACTCTTCACAGAATTATTTGAGGCAATCTGTTGTCTCATCTGTATCTCACCCAAAACTTCCCAAGTTCCCAAAAGGAATTTGGGCCAGCTTTACAGAGCTGAATGTGTTTGTGATTGTCCTCTGAGAATAAACTAGATTATGAGACCAGAGATCAGTTCACAACATAAATTATTGAGAATACAGAAGCGGACTAAAAAAGAAAATGAATGATAAGGTGAAAACAGACGTAAAAATTTAAATAACAAAACTAGCATTTAAAACTACAAAACTAGCCAAAACTACATTAAAAAAATAAAATAAAATGTAGGTCTTTAAATCACAGTAATTTGAAAATGGAAAGCACGTAGTGGAAGTAACACAATTGCCTGATATTAAAGAGATAATGTCCTAAATCTAAAACGAATGTTTCATTCTGTAACTTCAAAACTGTGCTTTAGGAAATATACAAATCTTTAACTATTCTGAAAGAATTTCAAACATGTCCATGACATACTATCCCGACTGCAAGATTCTGGTCTGTATTTTCTTTTATGCTTGGATACAAATAAAAAAGGAACCAGCACCATCTAGTGGTCTTAAACCAATCTTGTTTCAGACAGTGTTAACAGCCTCCGAGACTTCCTCACAAGAGCAGACCTTATTCTCCACTCTTAAGTTATCAGCATAGCCATACTGGAAACTTAAAAAGCACTGAATTAGTCTGGAGTGGGACAGAGGGGAGAGACTGCACACACAGAAAGAAGAGACAAGAAGTTAATACAGGTTCTGGAAATCTCCTACTCTGCTTGCTGCACAAAGCACATTTTTACATCTCCTTCTCCTCATCTGTCTTGTTTAATTAGACCAAATGTCATTTGGAACAGACGTACCAAGGCTACATACAATGGGATCACAATCTATTCTGGAACTATCAAATGCAGCCCAACAGAAACTCAAGATCGAGCAATGTAATATGAACAGATGGTATTTTAATGTTTCTTCTCCACACGTGCAAAATTAAAAATAATCATGAAAGTATTCTGCACATTTCCAGAAGATATTGTCTGTATTACATATGATGCAAACAACAACAGCTATAGCACTATATGGGCAAATGCATTCTGTTGAAAAACACATGGTTTCAGCAATATTTGTGGAAAAACTTTATATAAGTAGCTCTTAGCAATTTGCAAAGTGCAGCTGGAGTCTCTTAATGAGGGACTCTCTCTTAGCTATCAGTGAAGTCCCGCAGTAAATTCTATGTGTGACAAGAGGAGTTAAAGCTGATGACAGTGAGCATGAAGATGAAAAAACTCATAAAAAAACCCCACCAAAACCTGAAAAGTACCTGAGGAAAAAACCACAACCACTACGTGCTTTCTTAAAAAGTGTAGGTCCAAAGAAGTATTTATGACTATCCACAGTTCTGCATTGCTATTTCTAGCACTGCCAGGATTTTAGCTAACATACTATGGCAATTTAGACACCCTATGAAAGCGGAGTCTATGACTCCAGTCAAAATGCTACTTTTTGTTTAAGAAAATTTTTAAGTAAAGAGCTGATCTTTCAAATATAAACATATGCACTGAACTTCAGTGTATTCCTGACAAAATTACTTAATTTGTGATCATGCATTCTTAAGTGGAAAAGCATAACTGAGACACATTTCTCATACTTCTAATGTTATTTTTAAGGGTTTTCTGGCAACTCTAATTTATTTCCCTTCGGATGATATATTTCAATGAGAGGAGAAAAAAAGAAAAAAGAAATCATAGTATGGTTGAAGTTTCCTACAATATTATTAAAGCAGAAGTATTACAAAGACAAATAAGCCTTATTTCTTAGCAAAAAGCCCCCAGCCTTTGTTAAAATGAACAGAGAACACTGAATGGCACTGCAGCTTCCAGAACTGCTAAGGGACCTCCTGCAAGATTTACAGATGGGAGGCATACAATAACGTCTTAAAACCCACAAATCCATTTTTGTGTATTTATGTGACTACTTACAACCAATATGTTATTGTACGAAACAAATCCTTTAATATGCATTTGTTTTAACAGGACATCCCCAAAGCATTTCTGGAGAGGAGATTCTAAGCTGCTTTTTGTGAACACTTATTTACCCACTCAAATACACTAGAGACTCAGTAAACATAGCAGCACACTGCACAAAACAGAAAGTACAAGATTTTACTTCACTTGGCCTGTATGAAGACACTACATTCTCCACAGAAGCCACATTCCTAAATGTCATCCACTAATCCCATGTCATTCTTACAGTAATCTTGCAGACGTTTTTATCAAATGAGATAAATCTGAATATGAATCTTATCCAGCATTACTGGCCACACACATACACAGATGAAGCTTCTTTAACAAGTTTATTTTGTTGTTTCTCACTAGGGTACTGATATGCCTTTACAGTAAACATTGATATTCCAGCACCTTTATTCCTCTATTTGCAGGCATTATAAACTCTGTTCACAAATACTAACATTCCAAATTTGAAAAACAATATTAAATATATCAACATTAAACCCCCTAACTCTACAGATTTTTTTAAGTTTTCCTATTTCCTGTTTGCAATGCCTTGTTATTTATCATGAAATTCCATTATCCATGTTCATACTGTTTCAGTCATCTTTTTTTCTTTTCCCCCTGTGGAAATAATTTCTTCATATAAATGTCTTTCGTTAATGTATTCCATCTACAGCTTAATAATTGTTTTATATTATTTTCCTGCCATTCAGCAGGAAAATAATATATGTCCAAATACTTTAAAGAAAATTAAGTCTAAATCAAGATAAATAAAATCAAAATCTCCTTATCTCCTTTCCATTCCCAGCTCTGCAGTCTTTCCAAGCAACATCTTTAAATTTAGCATAGACGAAGAATACAACTAGAAATTCACCTTTTCAGGTTTCATGTTTCAATTTATACAAAATTGCCTTACTTCATCACCAGCAACTTTTTTTCCTGACCATAAGATTTTATTTCAATGGACCAATCTCTGAAGGTTCATCTCTGTTAAGACTATAATACTGAAATGATAGTCATTTGTATTTTGGTGGCAAATTTCACAGTATGTCATGAACCAAAACCCAAGTCCCTAGGCCTAGAGTATAGGTAGGCTGTTAAATCTAGTTCTTTTCTATGTGCTGTGCTGCCTTCTTGAAGGAAATTTACTGCTTTCAAGCCTTGAGAGCTGTCTTTCAAGTAATGATCTGGCAATTTACTACTACCTTTTATCAACTGTTAACATTGCTTTTGAGGGACCACTAATGGTCTTCCCTCTGTTACATCCAAAAAAACTTGCTTCTCCAGCTGTTTTCACTGCACTAACACTTTCCTGATCTTTGTCAGTAGAAAAGGCTCTGGATGCTGATTACATCTATACCAAATCTACCTAATACAAGACTCACAATGCAAAATTTTTGGCTTGTCAGAAGCTGAGGCACAATCTGTACCACTTAGGTACTTTACAGTCTGAGTGGCCGTACAAGCGGGGAGGCAAACACTTATTCACTACATGAAAAATTCCCGGCTGGCCAACATGAAAAAGTCTCCTGGCAGAAAGATTTCATGTATTGATGCATCTGTTGAGTGTTTTGGGTGCATGTAAATTCTAGCTGGTGGACTGCATGCTAAAGGTACAACTGTTGCCTGCCAGCTGTTGGACCTAACAAACAGAACAAACTGCCTTTGTATAACAGAGGTGTCCGAGGACTGGAGGAACGCAAATGTCACTCCAGTCTTCAAAAAGGGCAAGAAGGAGGACCCAGGTAATTATAGACCGGTCAGCCTTACCTCTGTCCCTGGGAAAGTAATGGAACAGCTTGTCCTTGGTGCCATCTCAAGGCATAGCAAGGATAAGAGGGTTATTAGGGGCAGTCAGCATGGCTTTACCAAGAGTAGGTCATGCTTGACCAACCTCATAGCCTTTTATGAGAATGTAACAAGGTGGATGGATGACGGCAGAGCAGTGGATGTGGTCTAGCTTGACTTCAGTAAAGCCTTTGACACAGTCTCCCACAGCATCCTCACAGCTAAGTTGAGGAGGTGTGGTCTAGACAATAGAGTAGTGAGGTGGGTTGCAAACTGGCTTAAGGAGAGAAGCCAGAGAGTGGTAATCAATGGTGCGGAGTCTAGTTGGAGACCAGTATTTAGTGGAGTGCTTCAGGGGTCAGTACTGGGGCCAATATTATTCAATATATTCATTAACAATTTGGACGAGGGAATTGAGTGTACTATCAGCAAGTTTGCTGATGACACTAAGCTGGGAGGAGTGGCCAGAAAGCTGTGCTGTCATCCAGTGGGACCTGGACAGGCTGGAGAGTTGGGCGGGGAATAACCTGATGAAATTAAACAAGGGAAAGTGCAGAGTCCTGCATCTGGGCAGGAACAACCCCAGGTTCCAGTATAGGTTGGGAAATTACATATTAGAGAGCAGTGTAGGGGAAAGGGACCTGGGGGTCCTGGTGGACAGCAGGATGACCATGAGCCAGCACTGTGCCCTTGTGGCCAAGAAGGCCAATGGCATCCTTGGGTGTATTACAAGGGGTGTGGTTAGAAGGTCAAGAGAGGTCCTCCTTCCCCTCTACTCTGCCCTGGTGAGACCCCATCTGGAGTATTGTGTCCAGTTCTGGGCCCCTCAGTTCAAGAAGGACAGGGAACTGCTAGAGAGGGTCCAGTGTAGGGCAATCAAGATGATTAAGGGAGTGGTGCATCCCCCTTATGAAGAAAGGCTGAGGGACCTGGGTCTCTTTAGTTTGGAGAAGAGTAGACTGCGGGGTGACCTTATTAATGTTTATAAATATATAAAGGGTGAGTGCCACCAGGATGGAGCCACGCTCTTCTTGGTGACAAACAATGATAGGACAAGAGGTAATGGGATCAAGCTGGAACACAAGAGGTTCCACTTAAATTTGAGAAAAAACTTCTTCTCAGTGAGGTGACAGAGCACTGGAACAGGCTGCCCAGGGGGGTTGTGGAGTCTCCTACTCTGGAGACATTCAAAACCTGCCTGGACATGTTCCTGTGCGACCTCACCTAGGCGTTCCTGCTCCAGCAGGGGGATTGGACTAGATGATCTTTTGAGGTCCCTTCCAATCCAAAACATACTGTGATTCTGTAATAAATATAACAGGGCTTGGCACACCTTCTGTGCCTAAATGATTTGCATGATTTTACCTTAGACTCATTGTTTTTTTTCCAGCTCTGAGGCAAAGAGCAGCAATAAAGAGCCAGACTGGGAAGGAAATATAGAACAATAGTTTGGAGTCAGAATGGGGTAGCATTTTAGCAGAAAGAGAGGCTGTGCTCCAGTGTTAGCATGGTTCAGTGACTCAGACAGATAATAGAATTTCTTTATAACTATTTGTGTCAGTCAGGAACACATTGGAATTCTCTGCAGTTACAAGGCTAGACTTTATATTAATTGCTTCTGTAGATAAACTGAACTCAGGCTACTCACATATTCCAACTGAGTTAGTGCAGGTAATATTAGGGGCCCTTCTAGAAAGATTTTTAGTCATCTGGCTGATAATAGTTATAGGACCTGGTAGATGGAACACACAGCAGTAGCTAAGCCATACTACAAATAAATGTGAAGTTGAGTACGTGAGTAGCTTTAAAATGCAGGTCTGTTCTAAGTCCATTTCCTCATTCTCCTTGGGCTTAGCAGCTAGCTGGCCCTAAATCCAAGGGACGTATAATTCTGAATATAAACAGCACAAATACTGTAATAAAAATTGGAATAATTTTTCATTAATTTTCTTACCAATTCGAGTGATTCTGTTGTAGGAAAGTTCAAGATTTTGGAGATTTATGCAGCCATCTATGCCACAAACTGATGAAAGATGGTTCTTATTCAGAATCAGAATACAGAGATTTTCTAGATTTTCACAGTCAATTGTCTGAATGTTGTTTTCCTGCAATAAAGGAAAAATGATAATATTAAATAGCATCTGAAGTGAAATAGCAGAATTAAGTGTAAAAATATGGTAGATTGTCACCATTGCTTATTTTCATCCCAAACTTTTAGCTACGACTAAGGGCATCTCTGTTTTTTTCCATTAAGAAAATAAATTTATGTGTCATAGAAACTGCCTTTTGTGTCCTGCTGGGATAGAATAAAAATGTATTTCAAACTTAATTCTGGCTTTGAAAAAGCCCAGAAGTTGAAACAAAGAGTATAAGGAGAAGATAAGGTCTTTAAGAGAGTGGTCTTTTCCCTACATACTTTCCTAGCTTTCCAAATCCTGGGAGACAAATAAAAACTGCATAGAAACCATCATATTTACTATATACTAATGAAGACAGCTATGACTTTGCCAGACTATTTACTAATAGTGAAAATCTGCATTTAGAGGTATTTTAGTCACAAACATTAACACTGTTCTCAGATAACGTTCTTTCCCGAAAGAGATGTTGCTCTTTTAACATCCCCCTCCCCTGGCCATTTTACTAACACTTCCTCAGATTTTTATTTCACTATTTGTTGCCCTTGCCATTTTCTTCTGGTTTTTACCTGCAGATGCTCAAATAAGGAAAACTTAAATTCCTTGCTTCTGTAACAAACCGATGAAACCAAAGTGTCTAATTTCTAGTCCAGAATTAACATGCTCACTAGATTTAGGCAGAATCAAATGTGCTTGGTACCTCCACATTGATATACTTTAGGTCTTTGCAGCTACTTAGTCCTTCCAACGCAACTAGTCCACAGCGCCTCAGAGTCAAAACTTGAAGATTTGGGCACTCCGATAATGTTGAGAGGCTACAAGCTGGCAGATCTTCAAGTGTGAGTGTTGTGACCTGAACGGACAGAAGATTAACACTAAGCAAAGCAGTCAATAGTGTGAATTGTTTCCCACCACACTGTCATAAATGAAAAGTGAGTGTGCAAAACCAGCCAAAAATAGTTCAGATTAAAAGTGTATGCAGTCTAGTGTGTCATCTCAGGGTGGTACCAAGATGAGAGCACAGAGCAAGCATACAGTGATAATTCAGTACGTGGTAAGATAAGTAAGTGTTGGGAACCAAGAGACGTTCTTTATGGCAAAATACCATCTATAAGCTGATCAGCAATGTCTTGCTTCTGGAAGAGATTAGTCTTCTCAAAACTCTGAAGGGGTTATATGAGCAGGTGCTGAAATGCAGACCTTCATCCAGAGGCAAACCATGTTCATTTAGCAGAAAATAGGGGCTAGGAGCTCCTGCCTTTAACAGACTGAAGATGCTATCTATCATCTGAAGACCAATACCACACTAGTCTGCGCTACAATGCTCACAGAAATTAAAAAATCATTCTCATCGCCCTGATTCTGTATCTGTGTGGAGGAACTCTCACTGAGATCTTCCAAAACAGCATTTTAGTGACATTAAAAAAAAAAAAAAAAAAGAAGATGGTATGGCTTCCCATTTCATTTTAAATCTGTACAGTTACCCGCTGAAGAGTACTCCAAGGGCCACTTTGAATTATCTTTTGCGAACTTAATGGAGGCATCTTGCTAACTGAACTTTTCCTTTGTCGTTTTTTTGTAGTTGATTGCTTTCTTTGGTTTTCTTCATATATTTTAGACCAAGATTTACATGTGTTCACCCAGTTTATTCTCTTCTTTTCAATATCATCAGGAAGAATTACTCTACTGGAACACTCAGCTACATATTGAATTTTGTCCCAGGTCTTTCCAGCTTCCTCATTAGCATCTTCCATTAGAAATACAGTTTTCTCCATCATTTCAGACTCAGAAAATTGCTCTTTGACATCTCTATTACTAGCACTTAGCTGGACATTTGGTGGACTGCTGCATGTATTTTCTACCATGTCCTTGGTTCCAAAATTAACAGATTCATCATTTGAACTATGACTCTTTGAAGCTTTATTAAGATCTGTAGTTTGTGAGCAATTTTCTTCTACATGCGTTACTGAATTCATGTAAATGTTCTCATCATTTACTTGAGAAAAGTGTTCCTTCTTCTCAGACCCTTGCATATTTGGTGTTGGTGTCAAATTTCTTACTGCTGAAATAATCCAATTACTTGTATCATCCAGGATTTCAGTCTGTTTTGCTTTTTGTTCCTCTACTTGCTTATTTAGTTCCTTCTCCTGTTCTATTACTTTTGTATTTTCTGCCTGCTTATCCTTTTTTATGTTTTCTTTGTTGTTTTCTCCACTTTCACTCATCACAGCTTTTGCTGTTTTTTCTCCTAGTTTTCTCTGTTCTTCTCTTCTTATCTGAAGCTGTTTTTCTCTTTCAAGTCTCAGACTTTCTTTCTTTTTCTCATATTCCTCACGTCTCCTCACCTGTTCCAAATGTTCTTGTCTTTTAAGTTCTTCTTGTCTTTTCTTTCCCCCTTCTTTCTTTTGCTTTTCTTCCATTCGTCTCTTTCTTTTTTCCTCTTTTTCTTTCATTTCTCTCTCTATTTCTTCTAGTATTTGCTGCTTCTTTTTTATTTCTTCTTTCCATTCTTTCAAGATGGAAGTATATTTTTTACGGACTAAAAATGATCTAAATCTAGCTTGGATTTTCAGAGCTGCTGTATTCTGTTGTTCTGCCAGGTGTTGTCTTTCTTTTGCTTTCTGCTCTTCCAAGGCCTTTTTCTCCTCTTCCATTTGCATCCGTAGCTTCATGATCAATTCCTAGGCCAAAACAATTAGGACAGACTTCAACCACTTTTAAAACAGGACAGGTGTTAGCACATATTTATCATTAATAACAGAATCTGCTAACTTAACTGTTCCAGAATATTTATTCTCAAATATATGATAGTAACCTCACAGTCTTTTGACAAAAGTTCATTGTATAGCCTTACCTCACGTTGCATCATTTTGTCTCTCCAAGCTTTCTTTTCTTTCTCTAACTCATCTTCTATTGCAGTTTGGTGTTTCTGCACAACAAAGTAACTTAAATTAATACTGTAAAAAACCTGGAACATCACAAAACACCGTCTCTTCAATCTCCCTCACCTCTGGACTTTCCAATGGTCCACTTTTGCAAATACCTCAATTAAAATGAGAAACTCAGCTGTGTGAGGATCAAAATAAACAATTGGACACTTGCGTCTCAGTACTTGACCCAAACAACTACCACTTTCCTCTACAAATTCTGTATTATTGAAGATGAAAACTATGCTTATGAAATAAATATTCAAAGTAGAGCTAGAGAATAGAAACATAACAGAAATAAACACTCTGAATGTAGCATGAACAGTCCTCCCCAATTGCACAGACATGCTACCGATAATCTTAAAATCTTTCAAACGGGAATTTTGTTCAGTAAAACTAAAGAATTTTTTTCACTAAAATTGTTTCTCAATAGAAAAAGAAAGTTCAAGCCTATTTTATCACTATTTGCAAATAAACAGCATTTCTCTCCTCACCTAACATATCCTCAATAAGAAAGAAAAATAATCCAAATTATCTGGAAGTACATTTGAAAATTAACAGACAGTAAGTACCAAAAAAACAGAGGCTGATCCAGAACCACTTGTCTCCTGGTGAAACCAAGATAAATCAGTATCAGGCAAGTCAAATATGCAGCAGAGTATGAAGGAACCAGTATAAACAAACTAGCAATTCCAACTTGAAGCATTAAGTCTCCCAGACGCCTAAGCACTATTTTTCATGCATGTTCAGAAGCATGCTGTTCAGACAACAGGAGACTAGATGTTCAGATCCTTCTGTAATGGGGGAAGTTACTCTCCACCTCTCACCTCCAAAAACCTCTCACCTCCAAAAAGAGTGTGCTAGCAACAGCACTACTGAAGTGTCTAAATGGGGACATGCCACACCTTGTCTAGAGAAAGAAAGCCATCCTACATCCAAAAGTGATTCATGGTATCAAAGAGAAAAGGAAGCCTAATCGATTTTGTGGCCCATTGAAAAGGGAGCTATATCAGACACTGAATTTGTCTTCAGAGATCAAGGGTATTTTCACTTATTAAGCCCTTTCTTGATATTGGTGACTTAACTTACCTTGCTGGGACCAAGATGCCTACCTCTTCAGAAAGCTGCAAATTAGTTAATTGAAAATGCAGTGTTAATGCATCTCTCGTAACAGACATATTTAGGCTAAATAATAAAATATTGTGGCTCCAAAAGAACAGTATCTGAGGGTCACCTTTTTTACGCATTCTTACACTCTTTTGTGGGGAGTTATCGAATTTTATCCCTCGGTATGCAACCAGTCAACATGTTGAGTCATGTTCTGTTGTGGCAGAACTCAGTAGATGAAGTCTTCCAGATACAGACAAGAAAAGAAGGTACTGTAACTTTTACCTATATGAAGCACAGTACCAGTATTTCTGAACTGAATTATTTTGGTTCAGATTACTTCACCTATGTTTTTTCATGTACATGTGAAATTAGAGTGGGAAGTCTAAAGTAAATAAGTATTTTCTATTAAGGCACAGTAACCAGTTTTCATTTGTGCGTAATTTAGCATATCTCACTTCTTGTACTTTGGCTGGTGTCAAAATATAAAAACTTAGTAACGGTAAAGTCTAAGGAATAATTTAACATTTAGCACAGCAAATTCATTCACTGTTGATCAAAGCAGTAAATCCATAAAACCCAGTGGATCGTATTTAAATATGTCTTACATCTCACTTTGTTAACACAAGCAGACAGACTTCAGGACAGTCATACAGTTTGGGATAGTACTCTCTTGTTCACATTAGATCTTGAATTCAGATAGTCTTCAGATGGGAACAGATTGATTTCAGTATCATTAATTACCTTATGAAGAAGCTCTAACTTTATTCTTTCAGCTTCGAGTTCCTCCAGACGCTGCACCCTTCTTGCATGTTCCTCTTCATTTTGTTTTTCCTGTGCTTCCCTCTCAGCTTTCCACTTTTTCCTCTTCTCATCTTCAAGCTCCTTTTGTCTTTTCTCCAACTGCTCAAATTCTTGTCTACACTTTTCTTCTGCTTCATGGTGAGTAAGGCTTAAGTTCATTTCAACATCAGCTATGAATTTGTAATCAACCAAGCAAACCTTTTATTTAATTTCATAATAAGCATTGGAGGTTGTTAAACAGTCTTAAGAGTATTGACAAGAAAAGAACTCTCTTCTGATACAGCCAGCAATGCGTATCCCCAAGGAAATCAGAACTACAACGTGAGTCTTTTCTATCAGAGATGTCTTATTATCGTGAAGCACACTTAGTGACTCTGCTACAATCATGCTTATTCTACCAATGTATATTTCACGATTACACTTTGGCTTCAGGAGGAATGCCTTCTGTGGCTATCAGCAAGAGTTTTATAACTGATGCACTCCACCCCAACACATACAAATGCTGTGGTGAAAATAAACATTCCCAGCCAATGTTACTAAAAGATGTTGCGGCCAAAGCACAACCTGTTTAGGGCCTCCAATCTGCCTTCCATTTGTATTCATAATTATTTAAATCATTTTTGAGTAGTATTTTTTAAAACAAATTTCTATCAAGACCTTAAAGACTATGATAATTTTGTGATCCTGAAATGAGATAAAAGCACAAAGATTTTCTCAAAATCTATTCCATACTGTAAGGTGTAATTCTTTACAAAGAATATTATGATACTCATGAAAAGAGAAAAGCAGGAAATAGTGATACAATGCTAAAGATCACCACATCAAATGACCAATGTGTTTGCTTACCTGTAACAAAATGGTCATCAGTGATCACTGCATCACTGGGGGAGTGATTATTATAACCAGGTGTTGTAGCAATCTGCAAGTCTTCATCTTCAATTTCAAATAGTACCTAATAAAGTTTAATATTGTCATCAAGAAACAAGAAAAAAAAATTAAAGCAGAACATTATAAAAATCTTCCACAGCAAGGATAAGCTTTTCATCATATGACAAATACATTAATACAAAACTTTCTACTAACTGGAATCCCCAGACACTAAATAATGCCAACACGTCAGTAAAAATATTGTTTTCTAGACTAATCAATATTAGAGCGTTTCCCAAAATACATAATATTTTTCTGTGTTTTTAAAATGTATTTTACATTTTGACTTGGAAAAAGGAACATTTTACATTTGGTTCATGTTTTCCTTTCTGTGGCACTAAGCACTATATTTATGCATTAATATTATTATGGACATAGGGGAAGAACCAGTTACAGAGTAAATTCTTAAGCCTATTTGAAAATAATGCTATGGGCACCAAGGTTTGCTGTATTTCTTTCATGGTTCTTTATTGGCAAGAAGTAATCTATTCCTCCTCATTTATCATCTGCTCATCACATGCTTGATGCATATATTAATATTTGTAATGCAGCTGAAGTCACATAAAGTACTTATGCTGTTCTAAACAATGGTCTTCTGAGAACAAAAAATCATATTTGCAAAAGTGCTCACTAATAAAAAACAGGTGGCAAATTAAAAGTGACTAAATTAAATGCAGATTTACATCTAAGAACTTCAGTAAGTTATTCAGTCAAATCCTATTAAAGTATAAAAGAACTCAGATTTATAACTCTTGATTTTTCTTTGAAAGTTACAGACATTCTTATGTTAGCATTTTCTATAAAATAATGGAATATATTAGGAGCAAAATTAATAGTAGCACATCCTCCTGATCATTAGAAAAATAATAAGATTAGAGAAGTTGTAAAGTATTATCACACTATTGAGATAATATTCTGCAAATAATTAACAATAAAGCATTATTCAGTTTTGATTATTTGGTTGATTTTTTTTTTTTTTTTTTGCTTGGCATCTCAACTACCCCCAGTTGGTGACCCAGTTCTGAAGAACAGCATATACAAACTCTTTAATAACTTCTTGATAGTCTGACAGAAGCGAAATGGAACACATCTATACGCCTCGTCAGGAGGCCAACCGAGCAAGTACAAGCTATCTAGATTACTTAGCATAACAGGATTTTGTTCACTATAAATATTATTTAAATAAATAATACCCTTTTTTTAAACTGTTCTGGATCTTCATTATTTTCAGAAGCCAAATCTGCCAAGCAATCTGAAGCATGGCAAGAAGCTACTCCATAAATGTTACCTAAAGAAGAAATAAATTTACAATTTAGTACACAGAGAAAAAAATCCCTAACCAGTACTCACTTCTGCTCTACACTGCTCAGCTTTTATATTTCTTTAAACCAAAAGAAAGGACTTTTTTCCTTTAAAACTCTTGTATAACACCAACAATTTTACTCAAATATTTATGGGAGTCATTCACCTACATTAAAAGCAGCAAATATATGTAACTGGGACACACACAATGATATTGTAAGAATCCAGTGACACCAAATATGAAAGATAATTCTACAGCAAAGAACACAGCAGAACATTTTCCGTGTAGAAAAACACAGTAGAACTTGTATCAGATAGGTCAAATATTGACAAAGAACTACAAAAACAATGAAAAAGAGTAAGTCTCCATTACAAAAACACGTAAAAAGAAACCTTCTTCGAATATTAACATGTATAGACAATACTGAACTTCTGCTCATGAAGACCATTACACTAAATGAGTGTGAAATCCAAGATGATGTGAAAAAGTAGAAGAGAACAGACAATACCAGCTGTCTGGCATAAAAACCTGTGACCTTGGCCTCAGCCACACAGCTGATACAGCAATATTGTTCCAAATTACAAGGACATTTACTTTAATGCTAGCTTGGATATCTCTAAAGACAGACTTTAAAGATATCCTATGGGGTTCAATTGCATCTGAACTCTTCAGCTCCAAGTGACTTCATTTTAGATTCTCATGAAGAGCCTGGCCCAGGTCCTTTTTCAGACAATGATCCTGCAACTTGCCTTGGTCTATGGTTTAGCATCAGATAAATTTTTAGAAAAGTTCAATTCATACTCAGATGTTAATCCTAGAAGACAACATTGCGGGGCTTTATTCCTAGGGATTTTCAGCGTGCATTCAGAAGCTGATGCAATAGGCTCCACTGTTTGGCTCTACTTAATAGTTTGCATTATTTTACTAATGATTGTTAGTCTTCCACTGGCAGCATGAGGTGTGTAAACATTTTAACCATGATCTCTGCTTACTTGTAGTTTCTTCATCTTCTAAATCTTGCAGTATAAGTTTTTCAGCATCTTGATTTCTGCTCTTTATAAAGTTTAAATAGGAGAGAATTGATTCCGGCAAGTCATCTGAAATCTAGAAAAACATGACCTTTGACATAAATTCTACATTTTCATCTCACAGCCACAACCAGAAGTAAACACTTGACATGCAAGAATAAAGACTCATTTCAACTTCACATATGAAGCACTGATGGAGATTTAGTAGCAATTGCTACACTCTTTCCATTGTCTTATCACCCACTGAACAATTACTATACTCATTTTAAATTACATTCTAATTAAATTTTTATTGCACCACATTTTAGTGATTTATCTTCCACTATGTTCAGAAATGTTTTAATTAACATTTTCTTTATAATTGTGTTGGACCAAGAAATAAAGGTTAAGACTAAAATTAACAAATACTGATGATATTTTTCTTAAAAATTTTCAGACTCTTTAAAAAAATATCATCTACCTGAATATCCTATAGACCAATCTTTTTTCTACAAGTCTGAAAGATTAAAATAACTGAAAAGGATGCAAATAACTGGATTTCAGAGGAAAATCTTTTCCCAAAATAGAAAGTCATCTAAAAAAGAGGACTTGAAGCATAAATTTATATTAAATTAAAATCAGGAACTCTTCAATCTGAAGAGTTTCCTATAAGAATTATATACAGAACTCTATGAAAAATCATTGGCTCATTCATCCAGATTTAATCTACTTCATTAGCTTTAATAAAATCTTCCAACTTCATTATCTACCAGCCTGATTTTCTCACTTAAGCAGAATGCAGATATTCATCTCTTTTATTGTCTTTTCACCATTGGAGGTTACATTTTTTCTTAAGCAATACTACAGAGACTGTTTTTCAGAAGAAACCCTCAGATTTGGTATTTCAGGAAAAAGGGCATTCATCAGATAGGCTTTCTGATGCCCGTACTACTTCCAAGCAGAAACAGAAGCTGGTTTAGCCCATTGAATACTTACTGACTCAGTGTCACTCAAAGCTTCGTCTGATACCTCTGTGTCAGGTTCTTCTGCTTCAAAGGAAGAAATACTGATTCTACTTAATTCAATTTCTATTTCTTTTTCAATTCCTTCAATATCTTCTGACATTCTGCTTTCCACAGCGTCTTATCTGCTTTCAAAGCTACACAAAGAAAATACTAACTTTCAGCACCGCATGAACCAAAATAAAGAGGGTGCTCATTTCGCAGAAGTTAATTCAGATGCATTTATTGAGCAGTTGACTTAAAACATGAAAAGAACTAGCAGAAGTTTGCTCTGAGCACTTCATAGTAACAAGTAAAATAAAGAAAATATTTGCTTGTGATAGAGAATCCTCTCAGTCTATCCCTCTAAATTTTGCAGGTGTTACCAAATTTGAATGTTAAAAACCTCTGCCTATTCTCTACTCCTTGTGGACAGTGTCAGTGCTACGACCTAAGCCTCACAAGGTTTTTTTCCCAGTACCAATAGCTGCAAAGAAGGAAAAAAAAAAAAGGCTTCAAACAATACTAGCAATTAAAAAATAAGACTAAGAATCCAGAAAGCACTCAGTGAAGTTATAATGATATAGAGAAAGCCATAAGAAATGGCCAGACCCACAGAAGTACAAGACTTGCACACGCATCCAGGCAGGAGGGGAAGGGATTGCTGTCCATCCCTCCCTCCACAACCCGCATCCCTCTCTTCACTCCTAGCCCGAGGGGACAGGGGAGGCAGCCGAGACCAGCAGCGAGCAGCTCCTCGTCCCTCGCCGGCTCCTGGAGCCGGAAAACGCACAGGCTGAGCGCACCTCAGCCCTGACAGCGCGAAGCTGCTTCTCGCTTAGAAAAACTACATCTCCCAGAAGGCATCGCGGCGGGGAGGCCGCCCGCCGTTCCCCGGAAGAACCTGGAGGGAGTCCGCCCCTTCGACTGCTGGGAGCTGTAGTCCGCTCCTCGAGGCGCCCATAGTGCTCGCGTCTCCGCGGTCTCCTCTGTGTAGCTACTCACTTGTCGTTCAGCCAAGCTCCTGCCGGAGCCGCCGCTTTCCCGGCCGCCTACGGGGACCGACCGTCCCGCCGCCCTGAAATTCCGCAGCTCCCAACCAACCCCGGCCCGGCCCTCCGCGGGGACGGAGAGAGCCCCGCCACTGCCTTGAGAAACCGGGAGCGTCACCATGGCAACAGAGAACAACGTCCCGGACGGCGAGCTGGAGGATCCAAACTTCACGAGCAGTCCGCGTTTCGCGCCTGACGGGGCGCTTGGTGGCGCTTGTCAGGAGGCAGCTGCCTCGCGGTCGTCAGCGTGGGACGAAACACTTCGCAGCACTTTCCTTCGTTTTTGTTGTTGTCTTTCTCGTTTGGTTTTGGTTTTCGTTTTGGTTGCCTTTGTTATTGTTTTGGTTTGGTTTTGGCTTGGTTTGGTTTGGTTTTAATTTGTTTTTATCTTATGTAACGGAGTGGAATTTAGTGTTCAGAGTAAACTAGAGTTAGCAATTGATTGGGGGAAATGAAAAAAAAAAAAAATAAAAGCAGACCAAAGACTGTGTAGTAAAGCCATATTAAAATACCACAGTTTTGCTTCCTGTTTGCCAGAAGAACTCCAAAGGCACAGAAAATGGAAACCTGTCTGATGTCCCTTCTGCGTTCACACCTTGGGGCCCTGTCATGGCATGGAAAGGCTGTTGGGCCACTGGCATTGGGACGGTGGCCTGCACTGGCCCTGGGGCAGAAGGCGAGCTGGGCACTGGTGTCAGTAGACTGGCTGGGTCTGGGTGGTACCGGGGGACCGGCTGCCACCTGTGCAGCAGGTGGGGAACCAAACATAATTGTTAAAAAAAAAAAAAAATATCAGGGAAAAGCACATACAAATTATTTGAGAGCTGGAGAAAATCTCTAGTCTGAGGGTTAAAGACTCCACACAATTCAGTCTAGCCAGCAGCGTGCCCAGGTGGCCAAAAAGGCCAACAGCATCCTGGCTTGTATCAGGAATAGTGTGGCCAGTGGTACTAGGGAGGTGATCGTGCCCTTGTATTCGGTACTGGTGAGGCCCCACCTTGAATCCTGTGTTCAGTTTTGGGTCTCTCGTTGTAAGAAGGACATTGAAATACTCGAGAGAGTGCAGAGAAGGGTGACAAAGCTGGTGAGGGGTCTGGAGCACAAGTCTGATGAGGAGCAGCTGAGGGATCTGGGGCTGTTTAGGCTGGAGAAAAGGAGGCTGAGGGGAGACCTTATCACTGTCTGCAACTACCTGAAAGGAGGTTGTAGCATGGAGAGTCTTGTTCTCTTCTCCCAGGTAGCAACTGATAGGACAAGAGGAAATGGCCTCAAGTTGCACAAGGGGAGGTTTAGATTGGATATTAGGAAAATATTCTTCCTGGAATGGGTTGTCAGGCATTGGAGCAGGCTGCCCAGGGAAGTGGTTGAGTCACCATCCCTGGAGGTGTTTAAAAGGCATTTAGACAAGGTTCTTAGGAACTTGGTTTAGTGCTAGCATCAGGTTAGGTTACAGTTGGATGGGATGATCCTGAGGGTCTCTTCCAACCGAAATGATTCTATGATTCTATGACAAATGATGGGGCAAACAATATCATTTTAGTGTTTGGGGTTCATAGGGAATGTATCTGTCCTAAAGTCTGATTAGGAATAGCAAGCTGCAAAGGTAGGTGTAATAGAAAACAAGAATGGAAAGGTAAGCAGAGGTTTTACATAGCAAACAAGCACTTTTTTGAGCAATGGGAAGGATCTGCCGAGAACAGGAGGGGTTTTCCCCGTCTCCTTCTGTCTTTAAAATAAACTGAGTACTTTTCTGAAAGACTTACGGCAGTTAACTGCAAAATACTGGATTCAAGGGAAACTGTTTAACATTTTCTCACCAGTGTTACGGATGAGCAAGACATTTAACTTTTAAAACAATAGGAACTCATCCATTGGAAATCCACTCTGCAATGTCTCTCACTTTATAGAATCATGCAACCAGAGAACTTTTCAATGCGGTCGAGTCCTTGAGTGCTGATTTGAATGTGACTTGATACTTGTTTTGTAATGTGCGTTATGCTGTGATCATGGTGACTGAAGACCACAGGCACTATGTCATGTATTTAGCAAACAGCTTTGCCACTACAAAAGACATTTCTGTAGGCCAGTTACCTGTAACCAGGAAGCCAGGGCTGATCAACAGAAGAAAACGTCTCTGTTGTAAGGATGTGGTTAAACTGCACTTCAGGAAGAAACAGATCATTATGAGACTGTGCTCTTTAAGGTAGGATGGAAATATTCAGAGTTGGTAAGGATTTTCTTGTGAAGTAACAATGTCATGTAAAATATACAGGATTTTATAAAGATAGTATCTCCATTATATTTTCCAAATAAATAAGGCAAACTAAATTATTATTTAAATGGCTCAAAATAAAACACTGAAATAATGTAGTTATTACAAAGCTATTGCAGATGCCAGTTTTCAAGTGAAATATGTAACCATTTGGGATTTTTTGCTATAAAAATGCATCACTGCAATGTTTTAATGTATTCTGGGTTTGAAAATTCTGTTGAAGTTTCATTACTCTTAAAAGCAGGGCATCTTCTTCAGGGAAAGTGGAAAAACAGTTATCTAATATAGTTCATAAGTTTACATGGTCCCTTATTGACCTAAATCTACTGTGGAGGTAGTTTGAGAAGCTTATAGCTTTCTTCATTCTGCAGTTAAGCACCAGAAGTTTTATTATGCAGACAATTAAGATCTTGACAGGGCAGGCAAATCTTGTGTCTGCTGAATCTTTTCTTCTAATCAACAAATTAGATATATATGTAATACATGTTTAGTATGTAAACTAAGTTAACACAAGATATTTTTTGAGTGCAGGAGCTTCATTTTTTTTTCTGTTTTATAAATCATAGAAGAAATAACTTATTAATCAATCTGTAGTAATTCTGATAGAAGGCAAGAACAGTTCCTTTCAAAAATATGCCTTTGCATTAGAAAATACTTTCTGAAGACCACACCTATGCTGGTTATGTTTACATGTTCGTGTATGTTTGTGTGCCTGCTTTACACATGAGAAGTATAGGACAACGGCAGTCATCTGCCATCTGCCAAACCATCTCCTAGGGCTGCTGCTCTTGGAACCGTCTCAGCTTGCACCACAAACCCAGGCAGAGCAAAATGCCAGACTACATTTACAGAAGAGGCAAGACAGGTGAATGGGAACATGGGTTAGGGGACAAACGTATGTGTTTCACTCTTGACTCACTTGGTAGGCCCAGAAGATAGGGTATGCAATAATGATAAAATACTAATATACAGAAAAAAAAAAATCCTATATCAGAGAGTTTACAGTGCTAGGGGTCTTTCCCACTGAAATATGCTAAACTGTCCTCAAGATGTGAATGCCTGTGTGACTTCTCTGCAGCCCTGTTGACATCTGCAGGTGTTTGGAAGGGTGATCCAGTTGGTACTCATGTTCCAATGCACACTTTACAGGTATAATATTTCAGGGGCAGTTGCTATGGGCAGAGTCTCTGCTTGCCCTTCCATTGACCAAGCACCCACTTGCTATTGATGACAAATGAAGTGCATTTCTTGATTTAGCTTCATTTGAAAGGAATTCAACTTTTCACATCCTGTTACTTTCTGAAACAAAACAACGGAAGAAAAAAGTAAGTGGGGGTGACTGGGAGGTTCACTTCCAAAATGCAAAGTGTATTCTGAAGTCTAGTACAAGACAGTTGGCAGCACTGTTTGACAGTTCTCATGGCTTTGCTAGAACTGTGTGCTGGATCACACTAAAATCATTAGGCTGTATCAACTATCTTCAACAACAATTGAATCAGGTTGTGTTGACAAAGGGGGACTTATATATTTACTGTGGTTCTCCCTTTTCATTTCAGTTGATATCCTTAATAACTAGTGAAGTAAGTGTACTGAAGAAAATAAGGACAAGCGTATTCAAGGCCTTGTAATTCTTGCCATTGCTGCAGTATAAATCTTCATACATGCTGCCTCTGAATGTCTTTAGCAGTTAAGAAAAAAAAAAAAACACTAAAAAAAGAAATACACCTGTACGATATAACTACAGGCATTTGAGACCAGACATCATCTTGATGCTCCTGCTGTTGCTGCTATTTTTTATTCAATGTATCAGATGGCTGTTTAAATTTATAAAACATCTGAAGACAATAAATCACATTGTAATTGGTAGGCTTAGTTATATTTTTCAAATTCAACCGAATATATTCTATTTCAGCTGTGATTCAAAACTGAAAACAGAAGAATGAAAATAAGAGATAAAATACTAATACAGAAGTTCTACGTAATTGTCTTCAATGGAATTTTCTTGGTAATTTTTTTTTCTTGTTTAGCAGTTTCAAATTAATTGTTAAAATATATTTTGAATTACAAAAGTAATTTTTTTTTTTTTTTCCCCCAGGCTCTGGGTCTTATGCTTCTGATATTTGGCCTGTGGCTTTTATTTGACAGAAGCAATTTCTTCAGTGTGTTATGTGAGTACAAATAGGATTTTTCTTTTGTTTCAAATTATTACAACAAACACTGATAGATTTTTTTTTTTCACAAGGTGGCAGTATTGGATTGAAATATATAAGTTATTTTTTTCTGTTGTGTGTATTTTCCATCATTAGACAATATGATTATCAAAATAGGGTAAAACATATATCAGTATATCTACAAGTTATACATTATTATAATCTACACCATTTCTTTATAGACGAATCACGGAAATATAAGTCAGCTCTATCAATCTTATCTCTATATGCTATCTTTATGTAATTAGTATCTTTATATAATTTACCAGACTGCTTTTGACAAGGTTATAGGTCCTTTAGGTGGATATTTGGGTGGAATGAACACAAGTTGGATCTTGAGCCTCTCCATGTAGATATTCCTTTTTTTTCCCAGAGTGTCTCTCAACTTGTTTCACGGGGAAGTAAGTTTTGAGTCACATAACAACAGTGGTGCTGTTATAGAGTTGTCTGCATTAGCTATGCTAAGGAGCATCAGTTCCCAACTGATGGGATGGGAACCATCCAATACAGTATTTCTGGGATGAAACATCTGAGATGGAAGTATGGACAACCCCTGCTGCTTTCCATATCTATGCAAAAATGGTTGAAGTGGAAAGGGGAAAGTGGTCAGTCACAAAGAGAGAGGATAGCGTTGAATCTGAGTCTGGATTTAGTGAAAACTACATCTGTGTCCACACAGAATTTGTACGTGCAGTACTGATCTTTGGCAAACAGAAAAAAATCTGTAAACTTGAGTATATATTTGAGTATATTCTATTTACATCTCATATATTGTTACCATCCCCTGAATTTATGAAAATATATATTTTTTATTTCTGTGACTATAGATAGCATAAGTAATAATAATACCCTTTTATCATTCTACTGTTTATGTCCTTTCAGTAATGGCATTGCAAAGATTTCATTTTTTTTCTGGAGTAAGTTTTGTAAGTTGAAATCTCAAAAAAAGAGAGAAATGACAGTATGAATTGCACTGTGTTACAGTTTCTTCAGGCAAGAATCAGCTAGTGCCATATATTTCTCATATATTACTTGGCATTGGATCTGCTATTACTTTTACATCAGCCTTGGGATTCCTTGGAAGTGTTTTGGAAATCAAACGTCTACTTGTTACCGTAAGTGTAAATCAGACTCCAGCTTCCTTGTAAATGAAAGAACATTTTGTGTGCATGACAACTGTGATCCTGTCTTGATGTTGTGTTTTTTACAACAAAGTGTAAACACAGTGCTTAACAAAACTGCTGATAGAAAGTTATTTTTAAATTAAGTTCTGGCTTAAATGAAATCTAAACAAAACTGAAGATCCTTCTATATCAGTGCATGAATATTTTCAAGACAAAACACTTGCATTTTGATGCACTAAGGATTTTAACCACTGTATTTATTATCTTAGATGTTTTTAAATTAATTTAGTATTGAAACTATATAGAGTAACTACTGTCCTCTTAGTATGTGCTGAAGAAATAAAGAAAAGCCTGCCCCAAAATACTGCAGGTTGAAGGCACAGGTAGCTACAGGGTGGCTACAGTATCGAAAAGGTGAATATGATTAAAAAGCTGTTAACAATTGTAGACCTACCTAGAGACTCCATATTTATATACAATTCCTGATTTTTAAGGGAAGAACACTTTATTTCCGAAAAATTACACTGTAACTATACATACTTATAATCACTTTGATTGCATTTTTCCTTTCTCTTTTGTTTATTGTAGCAATTTTTGAGCAATCTGGTTTAGACTATATGAAGGCTGAAGCAGAGACCATTTGTTAAGCACTGCAAATATCACTTGGCACAGCAGTAAGAGAAGCTCAGGTGCTATAACCTGGAATCTTGTTCATTTCCATCTTCCATGGAAGTATCTAGTACCACAGTATCTAGATACTGTGAGTGAAAATTTGGTCTCACTGAAAATGAACAAAATCAACTATGTATGAGACTTAGGTACAATGATAATTCAAACAGGAAATAATGAATGAGTTTCGTTCAGTGGAGAACAGTCGGTTAACAATAGCTTTTGTCCTTCACTTCTGGTAACATTATGGCTTTGTCTTTAAGCCCAAAACAGTGAGTTGTGCTTTGCCTGAAGCCTGCCTCTTAGACTGTGATGCCACTGAGGGTTTCCAGGAGAAAAATATTTCTTACTTTTATTGGAATAACTCTAAATAATAGTCATGAAGGATCATACATGAGCTTCTGGATTTTTTTATTGCATTGCTCACTTGTTCAATATGTATATTTTTTTTTCAGTATATGAGTTTTCAAATCCTGATATTTGTTGCCCAGATGGCAATATTGGTGCTGATATTTGTGAAAAAAGAAGAGGTATGTAAATAAATTATGTGAGACTGCTGAGACTTTCAAAATATTTTTTGCCATTATTTAAAAAAAAAAAATAATAGTTCTCACTGTATGTTGCATCACCATTTCTTTGAACTTGAGTATTCTACATGTCATCTGGGCATAGCAAAAGATGTGGAAAACTTAAGGATTTCAGCATGGTTCAATAGTTGTAAAGGGGAGTACTTGGAAATATATTTCCAGTTTATTCTCTGCAACAAAGCATACCATTCCCGTTCGGGAATGCGGAATCAACAGTGTAAGGGACAGCTTTATTCCCTTTTGAGGGATGACACTGAAGGGCCCTCTTTCCTGGACACCAGTAGAGGGAGGAAAAGTATTAGATGCCAACCTGGGTCTGCTAGCAGGTGATAACAGTAGTTCTCTGTGCAAGTAATAGCAGGAGTCATTGGTATCATGGATGCAAAATGGACTAAGGAATTACAAATTTTGTTGTTTGAACCCATATTTTAGGTCTCAGTACAGATCTAATATAAAGAATATGTATCTTAGCTTTTAACACCACGAAACAACAATAAATACCAACATTGCTGTTATCACTAGTAACTGTACTGTTTTGAAGCTTTATTCAGTTGGTTTATTTTTTCAACTTAGAGCAGCTCCAATAGCTTGAGCAATCCTCACAGTATTATATGAAAGGTAATCTGTGCTGAATCCATAGTGGTCCAGCCACTTCTCTGTTCCATAATTCCAAAATCTATGGTTTGAGAAAAGCTCCCATAATACTGGTCTCATAAGGTTCATACAGTTCTCCAAGTCCTGCTGCTTTTCAGGCAGGGTAGAGCACAAATAAATGAGTTTTACTTCATCAAAATGAATCTGTATCATCAGATTTCTTCATTAAATGTTTAGTGATACAGTCCTCCCTGTTTTATATGATGGTTTTACATATTGAAAGATTTGAACTGTCAGGATTGATGCATTCTGGAGTCAGCTATTTGTGCTAGGAAAATTGGTTGAAAGATTGCAGTTAAATTTATTTGATATCAACTGTAATTGCACTTGATCTCAACTTTAACTAAGCATTGCTGAAGTGTAATAAATGATGGCACCATTATCATTCACTGTGCAAGCTTTTGAATTTTGTTTTTAGGATGGCTGTAGCAAGGGAAATGAGTCAGAGAAACCTCATTTTTTTTCTTGTTTTGTAATGAAACTGTTCAGTGGCCTAGGAGTTCCCCTCTGAATGTATTCCCTGCTACATTCTCTATAACCACTTTCTTTGTGATCAGCTTGTCCACTTCAATTACTGTTGAAGGCATATTTTAACAGCCTCTGCAAAAATGCCTGATCTAGGGCCAACATGAACTGCTAGCTCCTGTAGCCCAAAGCAGTACATGTCCCAGACAGATTGTATGGTACTCAGACAAGTTTGTATCACATTAGGTGTAGAATTAATTCTGGGTTTGTGCTTATTATTATAAGTGCTGTACTTTTAAAAAATAAGTATGAGAGGTAGGATTTAGTATTTCAGGACGGATCATGTGTGTCTAAATCATGTTACCTGGTTCTTTTAGCTCCATTGGGCTAATCACCTTGTGTCTGCCTATCCTATGTATATGATTTTGGGTCACTTCATTTATATTCCCCTTTTAATTTCAGCTTTCCCATTAGTGCAATGGCTATGACATGTCTTATATCATATTTGGCAAATTGATTAGAATGCTGCTGCTTTCAAGTAACCCCTGAAGAAATGTGAATATCAATAAAAGATCAAGGATTGCACTATCCATCCACACTTATCAATATGCATCTACCAAATGCTATAAATATTTATGAACAGGTCCACAATCAATGGAACAACAGAATTGATGAAGTAATTTCTGAATATGGGAATGAGAGTCTGGCTGAGCAGGAACCTGTGTGGAACATTCTGAATGCTGTGCAGCACAAGGTAAGGAAAAAAAAAAAAAACACAAAATATCACCATCAGAAATATTACATCAATTAAAAAATGTATATATCAATCAGAACTTACTTTAAAAAAACCCAGTTCCTTTACTAAAGGATTAATTTTTCAAGGTCCACTGCTAATATCTGAGGTAACTGGGCAGTTTCCTTGCTGTTATATGGATCATTATGGATTAGATTAGGCTATTGAAGGACTTGTCTATACAGGAGCGGGCAGTTCTGGTCACTGACATTTGCTACAGCTGAAAAAAACAATGGATTTCCTAACATCTTTGACAGTGCTAAATATCATAAAACACTTGGTCTGCTTAGATCTCAAAACTGATCCGAACCATGGACAGAGATAGTATGAGGTAAAAGCAGAGCTTCTACTGTGAGAGCATTTGAATAGGTAATGCACTGATATTCTCTCAGAAACAATGCTTAAAGCCTCAAATTAGTTTTCAGATCAATACTTTCAGCACACACAGATATTAATCATAAAAATTTTTGTGGCCTGGCAGCATGTAATTTGTTTCATTTTTCAGAAAAGTCCTTTAAAACATTTGCATAGAATCAATTATTTTGGAAGTTGTTAGCAATGTGTTTGACCAGTGTCTTGCTATCCACCCTTCAAATTAATTCTACACCCTGACCTTTTAATTACAAGCAGTACAGCTCAACAGTTTAACATGGTTTAATATGCTTTTGTAGACCATCTGTGAGTCCCTCAATATGACTTCTTGAAGAAGTGAGCTATATAGTTCTTGACAAATGTTGAAGATAATTTATGATTCCATATATGTCTAGACTCAAGATTACTAATGCATTTGTAATGTATATTTAAAATCAGCTCTTTGAAAATCCAGTCTTCTCTCATTGCATTCATGATTTCTCTAGTGATTAATGGTGACCTCATTATGTCAATGGTGTGGCTGGACTATGTGCTCATGTACTTAAGCTCAGTTTCATGGAAATGTTATGGGAGCACAGATTTTAGCAAAGTTACCTACCCACCACCTACCCTGGTGGGCATGTTTAAATTGTGGAAGATCTCAAAGTCCTGTCAATATTTTGCTGTTGGTACCTAAACAAGATAAAATGGTATTGAATCCACCAAGGTGAACTGTAATCACATTTCTTGAATTAAATACTGCCATCCTCAAGTCTTGTGTTACATGCTTCCTAATCTTTACAGTATGATCAGTATCTGCCATGAGAAAAATAAAAAACCTAAGAAAATGAATAGTATTAGAGAACAACTAGACTTTTATATATTCCTGGTAAAATTTAAAGCTGGTAATTTTTTTTAACTTACGGTGTTGTTGAAATTGAATATTTTTACAGAGAAAGGACAGTTTTGGCTAAGTTATCTAATTTAGCTAATATACTTCTATCTAAGCTAAGCAATATATTTTGGATTGACTCTTCAAAACACCAAAAGGAGATGAGGAGATGCTTTTGTTTAGCATGTCTAAGCCAAAATATGGCAGACTTTTTGTCCCACAAAAACAAACAAAGAAACCCAAAACAAAACAAAAACCCCCACACATTTCTGAAATTACTGCTTGAATTTCCCACATAACAAGAATTCTGTTCTCCAAGCTGCCTGGTGGTTTGATTTGTTTTCGTGTTACTGGTGTTGAAATAGATTATCAGGTAGTGTTAGCTGACATTCCATTTGAACAGGGCACAGTATTTGCTTTGTGCTTGAAGTTTGAGCTATGTGTTCACAAGAGATCAATTCCTGCTAAAACACAAGCTGGAATAGGGAGACTTTCTAAAGATCTCTTCTTGCTAAGAGCAGAGAATTTTTGCAAATGTGATGTTAGAAGTAACAAAGGAATAACTAAAAGTTTTTAAAATCTGGTCCTTATTTATGTTCCTAGATCAGAGTAAAACAGTATCTCTGTTTTTATTTTTATGTATTACAACATGTTTTATATAAAATCTGTCCCCATTTACTGCATTCATTATGAAACAACATTCATTATGGTGTTTCCAATAATGTCTTGCTTGATTGCTTCTTTTTGTTATGCTTCACAGTGAGCATGTCTTTAATATAGCTTACAGCTTAAACACAATTTCTACCCTGAAATTACTTTGGAAGGTTAAGGGTGGTAATCAAAATGTTTTGCTTTAATCTGGGTTTTAATTTTTTCTTTTTTTTTCTCTTTACATGTATTCTATAATAATTTAGAGTACGAAAGAAAGTTCCTTTCAAAAGTGTATTTTTAAGACCATATTGTTCTTAAATATGTACTATCCAGTGCATACCATGGGAAATGATACATATACAAGGGTGAATCATCCTCTGCAGAAACCCCTCACTACTGAATACAGAAGGAGACTCTAGCTCATTTAATCAGCTAACTGATAGCTTGCACTCATTGGGCTGAAAGTTCCTCTGTGTGACAGTCTTTATAGGTGTTAGAGTTACCAAGTGACAGGATTTCTATTCTAGATGGAATGCTGTGGGAGATACAACATCACACAGTGGGAAAGGAATAAAAACAAGGAAAATAGTACTCAGATCCCATGTTCATGCACAAAATCCGGTCTGAAGAAATGGTTTTGTAATGTCTCAAGGGATTCAACATACAGTGTGGTAAGAAATAAAAAAACCTCTCTTGAAGAATGTAACTTTTGCTACTAAGTGGACTTTGGAAGAAATATACAAAACATGTTTTTCACCAAGACTTTGCTCACAAATTCCAAAACATTAATGATATTCATTGTTTTGTCTTGGGTCACTCTGAAGTCTAGGTTTTTACTCATTAGTTGTCAGTCATGTAGGCAGTTCTAAAATAAGGGTACTCCAAGAAACCTGGAGTTGTGCCTGTCACAGGTCAATATCCCAGGGACATTATTAGTGGTTTAAGTAGTAAGCATCTTGGCATTCAGAAATCTATGCCATGCAAATCAATGACAAGGCAAAGTGACACTATATAGAAAGTATACAATACATTTTCCACTTGTAATTACTATTGATTACTTAGAGAATGTCAGCAAAGTCTCCATCTGTTTGTATTATCTGTTTCCAGAGCATCTCCAATACCTCACAGGATAGGAGAAATGAGCAAGGCATTGAAATACGAGATGTATTTCTTGAGACCAGTTCATGTTAGCATTTACAGGCCTTCATGTCAAAGGGCCAGTTTACATAGAACCATCAGATATCATCACCTGATAATAAGAAACTGGAGCAAACTGAAACATATTATTTTCTTCTGTAAACACTCCAGTGCTAATAGGATTATCCAATGAGAATAAAAATTCAACGGACAAAGGTCGTATCTTGGCAATGCAGGACAGTAAATAATAGAAAGGATGCTGTCAAATGACATCTTGTATTGTCTTCTTTCACTCATCATTTTGGAATTGTTCCATTTCAGCAAACCCTTGCCATTACTAAAACATGACTTTTTCAAGGCCTTGGGACAGATGGTAAAAGAGTCTGGGGCTCAAGTGATTTTCTCTTCCCTCCTTCCAGTTTTGGGTGATGACATGAGAATGAATAGAAAAATTCAGTCCATGAACAATTGGCTACAGGACTGGTGCTACAGGCAGGGCTTTGCATTCTTCAATAACGGCTGGTTTTACAAGACACCAGTCCAAACAGTGATACGCAGGAAAGGTGTATCTTGCAGGGGCAAAAGGATGCTGGGACAGGAGTTAGCAGGGCTCATTTGGAGAGCTTTAAACTAGACTCGAAGGGGGTTGGGATTGTAGCTGGGCTTGCATCAGTGGGACAGCAGTCTAGAATTGATGAAGACTGGGAGGCCTCCCGTACCCCTAGGGTGAAATCGGTGTGCTCATCTCGCTCTCTGAAATGCCTGTACACCAATACGCACAGCACAGGGAATAAGCAGGAGGAGTTAGAAACCTGTGTTCGAGCAGGAGATTATGACCTGGTGGCAATTTCAGAGACATGGTGGAACAGCTCACATGACTGGAATGTGGTCACGGATGACTATGTCCTTTTCAGGAAAGACAGGCCAGCCAGGCATGGTGATGGAATTGCTCTTTACGTGAGAGAGCAACTACAATGTATTAAGTGTTGTCCAGGCGCAGATGAGGGATGAGTTGAGAGTCTATGGGTGAGAATTAAGGGGCAGGCTGGCAGGGGTGATACTGTGGTGGGTGTCTATTACAGGCCACCAGATCAGGGTGAAGAAGTTGATGAAGCCTTCCACAGACAGCTGAGAACAGTCTCACAATCACAGGCCCTGGTTGTTGTGGAGGATTTTAACTTCCCTGATGTTTGCTGGAAGGACTACTCGGCCAGGCAGCCGCAGTCTAGGAGGTTCCTCCAGTGCACTGACAATAACCTTCTGATGCAAATGGTGGAGGAGCTGACTAGGAGAGGTGCACTGCTGGACCTCATTCTCACTAACAAGGAGGGTCTGGTTGAAGCAGTAAAGGTTGAAGGCTGCCTTGGTTGCAGCAACCGAGAAATGGTGGAGTTCAGGATCTTGTGTGGCAGGAACAGAATAGCAAGCAGAATTGCAACCCTGGACTTTAGCAGGGCAAAGTTTGGGCTTTTGAAACAATTGCTAGGGGAAATCCCATGGGCAGGGCTGCTTGAAAGTAAAGGGGCCCAAGACAGTTGGTTAATGTTCAGGGACTGCTTCTACCAGGCTCAAGATCAGAGCATCCTGACACGTAGGAAGTCAAGGAAGGAAGCCAGGAGACCTGTGTGGTTAAACAGGGAACTGCTGGGTATGCTCAAGTGGAAGAGGACAGTTTATAGATCATGGAAGGAGGGTCTGGCCACTTGGAGAGAATATGAGGCTGTTGTCAGAGGGTGTAGGGAGGCAACTAGGAAAGCTAAGGCCTCCTTAGAATTAAACCTGGCGAGAGGGGTCAAGGACAACAGGAAGAGCTTTTTCAAATACGTGGCAGATAAAACTAACACCAGAGGCAATGTAGGCCCACTGATGAAAAAGGTGGGTTCCCTGGTGACAGAAGATACAGAGAAGGCAGAGTTACTGAATGCCTTCTTTGTCTCTGTTTACTCTGCTGGAATCTGTCCCGAGGAGCCCCGTACCCCTGAGGCCCCAGAGGAAGTCAGGACAATGAAGGAGTTTGCCTTGATTGATGAGGACTGGGTTAGGGAGCAATTAAGCAATCTGGACATCCATAAATCCATGAGTCTGGATGGGATGCATCCACGGGTGCTGAGGGAGCTGGCTGAGATCATTGCTAGACCACTCTTCATCATCTTTGCCAGGTTTTGGGAAACGGCAGAGGTGCCTGAGGACTGGAGGAAAACAAATGTCACTCCAGTCTTCAAAAAGGGCAAGAAGGAGAACCCGGGTAACTATAGACCAGTCAGCTTCACCTCCATCCCTGGAAGGGTGATGGAACAACTTATCCTTGGTGCCATCTCAAGGCATATCAAGGATAAGAGGGTCATCAGGGGCAGTCAACATGGCTTCACCAAGGGGAAGGCATGCTTGACCAACCTCGTAGCCTTTTATGAAGACATAACAAGGTGGATAGATGATGGCAGAGCGGTGGATGTGGTCTGCCTTGACTTCAGTAAAGCATTTGACACAGTCTCCCACAGCATCCTTGCAGCTAAACTGAGAGAGTGCGGTCTGGATGATCGGTTAATGAGGTGGAGTCTGAACTGGTTGAAGGAAAGAAGCCACATAGTCGTGGTCAATGGGGTAGAGTCTAGTTGGAGGCCTGTATCTAGTGGAGTGCCTCAGGGGTCAGTATTGGGGCTGGTATTATTCAATGTATTCATCAATTATTTGGATGAGGGAATAGAGTGCACTGTTAGCAAGTTTGCAGATGACACCAAGCTGGGAGGAGTGGCTGACACGTCAGAAGGCTGTGCTGCTATCCAGCGAGACCTGGAGAGGCTGAGAGTTGGGCAGGGAAAAGTTTAATGAAATATAACAAGGGAAAGTGTAGAGTCTTGCATCTGGGTAGGAACAAGCCCAGGTTCCAGTATAAATTGGGGAATGACCTGTTAGAGAGCAGCATAAGGGAAAGGGACCTGGGGTTCCTGGTGGACAGCGGGATGACCATAAGCCAGCACTGTGCCCTTGTGACCAGGAAGGCCAATGGCATCGTCGGGTATATTAGAAGGGGGGTGGTTAGTAGGTCAAGAGAGGTTCTCCTCCCCCTCCACTCTGCCCTGGTGAAACCGCATCTGAAATATTGTGTCCAGTTCTGGGCCTCTCAGTTCAAGAAGGACAGTAAACTGCTGGAGAGAGTCCAGCGCAGGGCAAGAAAGATGATTAAGGGAGTGGAGTATCTCCCTTATGAGGAAAGGCTGAGGGAGCTGGGTCTCTTTAGCTTGGAGAAGAGGAGACTGAGGAGTGACCTTATTAATGTTTACAAATATATAAAGGGTGAGTGTCACGAGGATGGAGCTAGGCTCTTCTTGGTGACAACCAAAGGTAGGACAAGGAGTAATGGGTTCAAACTGGAACACAAGAGGTTCCACCTAAATTTGAGAAGAAACTTCTTCTCAGTAAGGGTATCAGAACACTGGAACAGGCTGCCCAGGGTGGTTGTGGAATCTCCTACTCTGGAGACATTCAAAACCCACCTGGACACGTTCCTGTGTAGCCTCATCTAGGTGTTCCTGCTCCGGCAGGGGGATTGGACTAGATGATCTTTTGAGGTCCCTTCCAATCCCTAACATTCTGTGATTCTGTGATCACTTTAAAGTATAGAAAGCCTTCATTTATATGTTTTATTATATTTGTAGCTATTTTGACCTATGTATTAGTTTCTAATTTATTTTAAAAAGCAATATAATAAGCATAGACTGTAATCTGGAAAATATGCACATCAATTTCAGGATGCATAAGGCCTGAGAATCAGTGAAATCTTGAAAATATTCTTTCAAGGATTTACTTCTAAGGTAATCCCTCAGTTATACTCACAGAAAAGTAAATTCCCTTTTGATTAAGTCACAAGCTCTGGAACATTTCCATACAAAAATGTCAGATTTACTTAAGAACAATCTGTTTAGTTCAGATAATTTAAAAAATGTTATAGCTAACTCTCAGCAGTACACATTACCATTGTATCTGGTTTCTGGCAAGTAAATATCAGAACCCATCATAACATACAGGAAGTTCTATATATTTTAAAAGTGTGTTCTTAGGAAAATGCAATATGAATTCAAAAGTTGAAATTATTTTTCTTGAAATCTGTTCATCTGCACTTGCTTAGGGATGTGAAGAACACCTAAGTAAATGGTTTGAAAACCATGTTTTGATCTTAACTGCAATTTCTATCAGCCTGCTAATTACACAGGTAAGAGTACTTTTAAGCAACAAAACCACAAAATACTGGTATTCTGCTGGCATTAAAAATCAATTCATTGCCTTTTGTCTTTGACACACTCTCCAAAATTTTGTAGAACTTTCCATCAATTTTAATTAGAAGTAAGATCAAACACTTTTTAACCAACAAACTCCTAAATATTCAAGCACCACTACAGATGTTGGTGTCCAAAGTTTGTCGAATAAAATGTTAGACCTCATTTGTGAAAGCAAATGGCATTACAAGGATAGGAAGCAGTTAAAGAGGAAGTAGAATCTGTAGAGCAAAAGACCTCTTTTGTCCTCTATTTATACACAACCTAGTTCATGAATATGCTAAATCAAACAATACAAAATCATGAAACCCCTCCCCCCATATGTGTGAGAAAATTTTATTGGGTAAAAAGGAATAAAGCTTTCAATATCAAAACAAAATGATATGAATAATGGCAAAAAGAACGGATTGTTCACTCCATGGACACCCTGAAGTTTGAGTATTATCAAGTAGACAGATTTTTGATAAGACAATTTATAATTCTTAAAAATAAATTAAATAAAAAATAAATTTTATAATTTTCATAAATTTGATAATTTTTGATAAGACATTTTGATAAGGCATTGATAAAATCACGAGACTGAAAATGAGATTAGTTCATGTTTACTCAGAGAATTGAAAGTATGACCTGTATTACCTCTGCCATATGTAATACCTTCCCATGGAGGTGTGTAGTAAAAATGTTCTGGCTATGGAGTGGACCAGTTCAGTAGTGAAAATGTTTGTTATTCATACTCACCTAATCCACACTAGCACAGTACATGAGTGTCTCATGTGTTTTGATGTGCTATCGACACCTTCTTGTCGGGCGGGAAAGACCTGTTATCCCCATTCAAGAGGTTAAGACCAAGATTCATAGGGCACTGAAACACTTAACTGAATTATGTGCCACCTGAAATAGACTTCAAGATACTTCTGTGGATGTGGGCCCAAGTGACTTGCTGGATGTCATACAGGAAACCTATGCCAGAGCAGAGAATTCAGCTTGTGTCTTCAGGCACATGTACTGATTATTCTGCTTTCTATATCCTTCTGCATTGCCATCCACAAGGAGCCAGGTTAACAGTGAGATCAGTTCAGTCATGAGTGAGTATCAATCCTTTCTTTATTGTTTTTAACTAATTTTTTTCTTTTTTTTTTCCTTTCTCAGGTATTGTTGATCACACTAACTGGTCAGCTATTTAGGAACATCAGGAAAAATAATATTTGGCCAAATGAATCATGAACTCTTCTGATCATTGCTGTAGTGCAAGAATGATCTGATCTGTGCCTGCAACAGTCAACAAAATTACTTCCACTAAAATTTGGATCAGGCTCTACATATTGTAGTCACTAAGATATTAACATTTGGATTTTAATATTTTTGTTTATTATTCACGACTATGGATATGGTAATATGCTACAAACTTACATCTGAAGTATTATGGAATTTACTAGCTGGTTAATAAAACTTTCTGATAAGCTGAATATTAGTTTCCTGAGTCTCTGGAATAACTTGTTCAGAGTATTGTAAAAAGTACTGTATAATATACTGCACTTTGAAACAGAGGAACCCTTCATCAGGTTCACCCAAGAAACGCATTTACTAAACGTTGCTGATACTTCTTTACACTTTTACCTTTCCTTCCAGTCCTTTTCTGTTTTGTCCTTGTCTTTTGTGTGATTTAATCTCCAAATATTTCCCTGATTCCTATAAATATGTTACTCTTCTCAGCTTCTTTCCAAGGAGTGTTTAATAGACATCTTTTGTTCTAGCTGAGTGGCTCTTGCCATTTAATCAAATGGCTTCAGTGATTTAGCTGGAGTAAGCTTGAAACCCTAAAACATTCTTTATCCTCTGAGCAGTGAGGTGACCTGGAATATCTTCAGGAAAACTGAAGAAGGCATGTTATTACAAGTGTACGTGGTAGCATTGTTAAATTATTTTTTGTCTAAAACTTGCTATTTCAGTACTCCATTTCCTGATGCTTATAAATTTGTTAACTTCTTTTTATTTAGTCTAAAAAATTTCCATTTCAAGTGCCTGCCACAGGCTACATTTCTTATTTAGAGAACTTCAAATAAAATAAATGTGTCAATTCAGAGGTGAATGGCATGCTTGGAACAGCATCTGAATTCCAAACTTGCACTTTTTGTTCTGTCACTAGCGAAAATCTAAGGAACACAGTGATGAAGTGTCTCATCCCACTTAAAGTTTTATCTGCATTAAGAATGGCAGATACCTGTTACTTTGATGTCTGTGATGGCTTAAGAGGTTTTAATCTTGTTATTGATATAATTCTGTCTGAAGATACAATCTGAATAAGATATTAAATAATAAATAGATAAGCAATAGTTTTTTTCAGTAATCTACATTTTACAATTTACAGAGTACTTCAGAAAATTAAGATAAAGAATCTGAATTTCAGTTAGTAAGCATTATTCTGAAACATAAAGATAACCTAACTTCACTGTAACAAACATTTAAAAATCCCAGAAATCTGGTAAAGTAACAGAAGCTATTTTTTATTAGAAAGTGCATCCATTTCATTGAATAGGTTTGTGATACAGAGCAGGCCATAGCAAGTGGTTTTCACTTTTTTGCATGCATCTAGTATTGAACATGGAACCTAAATACAGACTTGTAGAACTATACAATAATATAGGTTCAAATGGGCATCTGGGGACTACACCATCCAGTTCCCTACTCAAAGCAGGTCCACTTAGATCAGGTTGTTCAAGGCCATGTCCAGGTGAGTGTTGAATATCTCTAGGGATGGATATTCCACCATCTCTCTTGGCAACCTCTTCTTCCTTATGTGTGACTGGAACTTTCCGTGTTACAGCTTGTGTCTTTTGCCTTTTGAACTACCACTGTGCACCTCTGAGAAGAGCTGGCTCCACTTTTCCTGCTCCTTCTCAATATGTAGTTGAAACCAGTGTTAAGATCTCCCCTTAGGTTGCTCTCTTTCAAGCAAAGCAAACCCAGTTCACTCAGCCTCTCCTCATATGTCTCATGCTTTGGACCGCTACCTATTTTGGGGTTCCTCTGCTGGAACTGCTGCAGTATGCCAATGGCTTTTGCGTATTGGGGAGCACAGGACTAGATGTAACACTGGAAATATGGTGTCACAAGAGAAGAAAAATCATTTCTGTGAGCCTGCTGACTGCACACCTACTAATACAGCTCAGGATGCAGTTGACTTTCTCTGCTCTGAGGGCACACTGCTGACTCATGTTCAATTTGTTTTCTAGTAGGAGCCCCAGGTACTTTCTGCAAATGTGCTTTCTCCCCATTTGGCCCTCATGCAACTCATACTGCTGCATGGGGTTATTTCATCCCAGATATCTCTAATGAATGTCACAAGTTCCCTTTCAGCCCATTTCTCCAGCTTGTCAAGGTCCCCCTGAATAGCAGTTCTGCCCGCCAGGTTATTGACTGTTCTTCCTACAAGTTGCTGTCATTTGCAGAGCTGCTGAAGGTATAGTTCATCCCATCATTCAGGTCATTAACAGAATTTCCCCCAGTCTTGATCCTTGAGGGGTGACATAATTAACCAACCACCACCTCAGCTTTATGCTGCTGATCAGAATAATTTGAGCCAATTTTCCTCTCAATAGTCCTCTTATCCTCACCATGTATCACCACTTTGGCTATAAAGTTATTATGGGAGACCATTCTAGAGGCCTTGTTAAGGTACTTAGTGGTCATTACTCTTTCAACTCCTACTAAGCCAATCATCTTACTGTAGAAGGTAATCAAGCATGGTCAGACATGATTTACCCTTGGCAAAGCCAAGATGGTTGTTCCAAATGACTCTTCAAGTGCTTGGAAAGAGTTGCCAGGATGATTGGTCCCATAATATTCCAAGAGCATAAAGTGAGGCTGAGCCTCCTTCTTGTCCTGTTTGAAGATGGGTCTTATGTTTCTTTCTCTGCAGCCATCATGGATCTCCCCCAAACACCATTACCTTTTGAAGATGACAGAAGGTGGCTACTCAATGATATCAGCCAGGTCTATATGAATCCATGAACTTGTGAATGTCCAACTTGTTGAAGCACTCTAGCTTCCAGTAGTGTGGCTTATTCTTCCCTCTCTCAAGACCCCCCTACTAGGCTGAAGGACCTGAGATGCCTGAGGATAAACATTGCCTGTAAATACAGAGTACCTCAGTCTTTCCATATCCTTTATCACTAGATCCCCTACCACGTTGAGCAATGGGTCCGCGTTTTTCTTAGATGTACTTTTGCTGCCTGTCTTCTTATAGAAGCCTTTCTTGTCACCTGCCAGCTGAGCACTGGCTTTCCTGCATCCATCCCAGCAGGCTTAGGCAATGCCTGTTTTCCTCCTGGGCAGCCCAAGAATGTAAATTTTTTATGTTTGAGACTAGTATCCAGTTATCCCTCTTCTGTGAGACCAGTTGATCATTATTCATACCAGCCTTCTACCTCACTTGCTCAACTTCCTGCACATCAGCATGGATAGTTCTTGTACACTGAGGAGGTCATCCTAAAAAGAGAGCCAGTTATTCGGGGCCTCTTTGCTCTTCATGGTAGTCTCACATATGATTGTGCCAAGCAGACACCCAAGCAACCACTTACTTATTTTAAGATTTTAAAGTCCACAGTCTCATGGTCATTGCAGATGAGACCCTTGATCTTTGCATTTCCAACCAGTTCCTTCTTGTAACAGAACCAACAAATCATTTTCTCCAGCTGGATTGTTGATCACCTGCATTGACCTAATATCATCAACACACACCAGAAATCTCCTGGGTTGCTTGTTCTTAGGTAGGTATTCTAGAATAACATCCTCTAGAAGTACCTTTATTTTTCTGGTTTGAGTGGGATCCCAGTTGCACTAGTTTATAGTTTCTACAACTTGAAATGGTTAACACTAGATTAGTTGGATCCCACTTTAGTATAATGTAGTCAAGAATTCAGAAGGCCCCAAATAAAGTCACATGTGGAATCTGAATTCGTTCCTGATGTATCTGCATTATAAAATAGTTAACAAATATGTGCTCACATAGTGGCTTTCCATAGTAAGCTAAAACCAAAGTTCTGTAAAATTGTACTGTGGTCTATACCCAAACATTATTTTAGGATTAATAGAAGCAGCTCCAGTTGTCCTCAGTGACAGTTTGGCATGCCCAAGTGAGAGTGTGCTTCAGTGTGTAAGGAAATACTGTGCAAGACCTGTCATCAGCATTCACAATAAAACATACATACTGCCTGCTTAGAGCTGCAGCAACCACACAGAAAATTAGCTAATAGACCTATGTGTTTGTGCAAGAAGATTATACATAAAATCACCAATACTGCCACACATGCTGCTGTTGTTTAACAAGAATAATTATAAAAAACATCATTAGTAATATAATAGTTAGTAAAAAGAGAAAAAGAAAGAATAGAGGAGAGAGTTTATAGGATGGAAAGTTTTTTGTGTTTGTTTTGGGTTTTTTTAATGTTTTGAGATAAGAACATGGAAACAAGTATTTGCCAATTTGTGCAATGCTGATAGGTAGACACTAGAGGACACAGGAGCTTAAGGGTTATACAGGACAAGGAAAATAAACATAAGATTTGCAGAATGCCATAAAGTACACAGCTTATACATAGTTCACACTTTAAAATAAATTGAGTAAGCCTGAAGGTGATAGCCTTGTTGCACTGCACTGTCAGAGAAAATGATGTTCAGAGACAGTGTGTTCCACAGGACTGCCATGGGAAACAACTCACAGCAGCTGCGTTAAATCTCAGTAAGGTAACAAATGAATCCAATTCAGCTAATTTAGAAGTCGTATCATCAAAATTAGGAGATGCTCCGAAAAGGATTATTGGTGTGAGAGTGCAGGGGGAAATCATAACTGCATAAATTCTCTGTGCAAATCAGTAAAGAGAGGAAAAAAATAGTGTGGTTGCATAGTCACTTTCGTGCAGCCCAAAAACACTCAATGGCTAAAAAGATGGTCCCACTGTCTTCATGTTCTTAATCTTACTCACATCCCTGACTGGGTACTGGCACTGGTACCTATACAGCTTTGCAAGGAACTGGTCCAAAGCCCTGATTGTTATAGAAATAATCCTAGAAAGGAAAAGGAAGAAAAAAGGAAAAGAAAAGGAAAAGAAAAGGAAAAGAAAAGGAAAAGAAAAGGAAAAGAAAAGGAAAAGAAAGAGAAAAGACGAGGAAAGGAAAGGAAAGGAAAGGAAAGGAAAGGAAAGGAAAGGAAAGGAAAGGAAAGGAAAGGAAAGGAAAGGAAAGGAGAAAGGAAAGGGGAAAGGAAAGGGGAAAGGAAAGGGGAAAGGAAAGGGGAAAGGAAAGGGGAAAAAGGAAAGGGGAAAAAGGAAAGGGGAAAGAGGAAAGGGGAAAGAGGAAAGGGGAAAGAGGAAAGGGGAAAGAGGAAAGGGGAAAGAGGAAAGGGGAAAGAGGAAAGGGGAAAGAGGAAAGGGGAAAGAGGAAAGGGGAAAGAGGAAAGGGGAAAGAGGAAAGGGGAAAGAGGAAAGGGGAAAGAGGAAAGGGGAAAAAGGAAAGGGGAAAAAGGAAAGGGGAAAAAGGAAAGGGGAAAGGAAAGGGGAAAGGAAAGGAAAGGAAAGGAAAGGAAAGGAAAGAAAAGGAAAGAAAAGAAAAGAAAAGAAAAGAAAAGAAAAGAAAAGAAAAGAAAAGAAAAGAAAAGAAAAGAAAAGAAAAGAAAAGAAAAGAAAAGAAAAGAAAAGAAAAGAAAAGAAAAGAAAAGAGAAAAGAAAAGAAAAGAAAAGAAAAGAAGTTATGTTTAGTGTGTTTTGGGTTTCTTTTTGGTTTGTTTTTTTTTTTAAATTGGTTTGTTGTTTGTTTTGGTTGGAGTTTGGGGTTGGCCAATGCTAGTCCAGTGTGAAATATATATACATTTCAGGGGTTGGAATTTTATTTCTGACCCTCTGTACATAGTGTCCTAACCCTATGCTAAAATAAGGCTCCTGCTTGCTTTCTTAGTACCTGCTCACCATCATATATGCCTGAATGCACATTGGTTAAGCTTCAGTAAAAGGACACCGAGTGTACTCACTCATAGTGTCTCATGACTTGAAGACTAGGATGTTGTCTTGAAATTTCAAGGTGGGTTCAACCCTCTGAGGAAAATGAGACTCAAAATTCATTTTTCCTACCTCTGTTATGGGTGCTCCAACTGTAATAGTAGATAATACAAGATAATGGGATCACTGTCAGTATTACACTAAATAAATAGTCATGGTGTTCAGTATGACTAATGTTTAAGGCATTCTCCAAAGTCTTAAGGTAGCTCTGAATAAATCCTACACTGCATGGTTTAAACTAGATTTTTTAATTGGGCTACAGATACAAGCCAGATGCTAGGTACCAATGACAGGCACCTTGAAACTGCATGGTGACTGAAGCTCCCAGAGATTTTTTGGACAAGGTGGGGAGGCACAAATGAACTATATGCCTGCCTACATAGCTAGGGAATCCTAGAAAAACAGTGGTGTGAATGCCACCTGGCTGTTTTGTTTTCCTATTCTAAAAGAAATAATAATTATAGTTATTTGGTTTGCACTTACATTACTATGCTGCTCATCTCCTGAGGGAACAGAATGTGCAGTTCCCACAGGACATTTGTAATTTGTGTTTGTTACTTAATCCAAAGATAATTTAAACAATGCCAGTTCTTTTGTAAATGCCATGCATATGTTCTGAATGGGAAGCTCCAGTAATACTATAGGTAAAGCTACTCCAGTACAAAAGTCATGGGGAACATGTTCAGATATTTTAAATATTAGTTTGGGCTAGAACAGATGGGATAATTTCAGATATGACCTCCAAGAATTTGAGGATCCAAACTCAAAAGAACAGGACAGATCAGAGAGATAATTTGTCTAGAGTGAAAAGCTCTTTGTAATAAAAAATGGAAACCACTTTTTAATAGAAGGATACTAGCAGTTAGGACACTTATTATCCATCAACAAACACAAAACAGAACACCTAGAATGAAAACATAGAAGAAAAATGTAAGGTGTGACCAGCTTTTTCTTTTGTAGAGTGAGTCAGAGTTCTTAGCTCTTTGAATAATCACTAGCCAACCTCTCATTCTCCCTTCTTATAAAAATATTTAGAATTCCAAAAAGAGTACAATAAATAATACTCTTTTTGCTTTAACAGATGTAGTGACATTAACATATGATCCCAGTGATCTAATGATATTTCCAAATGAAAGGTGACCTTTCTTTCTTTAAAGAACATTCTTAAGCCTCAGTTATGCTAAGTATCCATGCAGGCAGTCTTGCACAATGCTTTGATCACAGAATTTATGGAATTTATCCCTTAAGACAATAAGGTGATTAGAATGATCTGTCTATTTCATATTTTGTAAAACAAATCTTCCCAGATGGATTCCCATAATGTATTTTCACTTGGAAATAATGCACTTTTATATTTTGATTTTCCCTAATCTAAACTATTTTTACAGTAAATCGTATTTATTTAATATTGATTGAAATAGAGATTTTTGTAAAGACAAAGGATCAATGTTTCAGTCTAGATCAACTGGATAAAGCATATCAATATCTTTAGAAGACAGAAAAATTATTTTTCCCTGTAAATTACTAGAATTTGAGGCTCATTAAATGATCTTTGAATATACTTCTGTCTGTAAACAAAAATTAATTTTCACATGAATTGGCAGTTTCAAAATCTTGAACTATTGGAAAGCAACTATAAAATTAGCTTACAGTAAGTTTTGTCTTTTATGTAAACGCATTTTACACTTTGGTTTTATTTTAATTAAGGCTTTAAAGAGCTTTACAGTGTGCTAATTCTGAGAGTTTGTTGAAGGTGAGCTTTATTTCTTAAAGTTCTAGGTTCTCATGTGAGAACAGTATCTTTCATTAAAAGTTCATTTGTAGTCCTTCAGGCTGAAAAGAAGAGCTTACAATAAAACATACAGCCTTATAAAAGGCTGGTTAAGAGGGAAGCCACAGACTGAATTTTTTTAAAAAGCTTGTAGAAACTGATCAAATCTCCTGTTTCGTGGGCATTTGGCTTGTCTGGAATTGGCAGTGCTGCATCTCTTGGGGTTTTGGTCTAGCTGCTAGTTTAAATTTATAGTATAACTGCATCTCAATGTTTTGCAGGCACAACTCAACTCATTATTGCAACAGGGCATCTATTGTCTATGAGCTTTAAGTTCAAATCCAGTGAATGAAAGTGAAAGCTGTGAGAGAGATCAGTGGTAACACATGCCGCTTTGTCCCTAGACACCGTATTGGGATTATCATATAGATTATATAATTCTACCCAAATTCAGTTCTATACCACTGTGCCCAGAGATCATGAAGTGCAGGGGGAACTTAAAGAGCCTCTCAGGGCAGGCAAAGGGCATGATAGATTTGGAGGAACAGACTGCTAATATTAGACATTTATGATGCCCATTGGAAGTGTAGGGAACATGAAACGATTCCCACCTCTTCTCTTTTTGCTGAATGTAGGATAAAGAATATAATTATGTCCCAAATAGCTCGGTGGTGTAACCCCTATCCTGTCTTTCTTCCTTCGCTAGCTCAGACACAGATGCATGTCCATTGAGCAGCTGGAAGGAATGGAATCCAAACTTTTGGTAAAATCCCTACATTCACCACTGAAAGTAAAGGCAACAAGAAGTACAATTTAAAGGTCCCGAGCTTCAATCTAAGCAATACCTAATCGAATCTTTTCTCATGCTTAGGCATTCTAACCTCTTCTATATAATGCCTCAAGTTATTCATGAGGGATGTGTTTATGTAGCAGCCCTTTCTCTAAGAGGCTTTCTCCTAACCTGAGTCACCTGTTGTCATTACTATAGCAGGAACCTGAAGGTTTTTGGACTTTCAAACCTTCATCTTGCAAACCTGGTTGAGCGTGACGATGAATGCAAAAGATAGGTGGATGGAATGACAGATGGACACTCAGGCAAGCATGTATCTGCATATCCCTGTATGCACTCCTGTCCCCATGTGCACTTATACAGGCATACCGTTACAACATGACTGTGCAATCAGGCCTCATTTTCCGAAGAAATGCCACTGAAGAGTCAGACTGTTAGCATGCTTCCTAAATCTGCCGCCCTATAGCTCTGCATGACATGATCTCCATGTTCATTACACTAGGGTGTGACTGTGTGCAAACAGCTTGAAATACTATTTTCCTTTACTAGAAAGGAAAGTATTCTTTCTCATTACCTATGACAGATAGCTGTGTGCACTAATAATTTTCAAACCCTCAACATAATCCCAGTAAATTCAATCATCTATGGTAATTTGCACTAAGGGTCTGATCCATATGTTATAAAGTAGTTATGTTTTAGAAAAACTAAGCTAAAAGCAGCAGAGGTAGTCCAGCATTTTAAAAGCGAATAGCAGAGTCACTGGTATGCTCTTTCCAAATTGCTGTGTCATGTCACTGTTAAAGATTATAGATTTCTTAGCGATTCTTGGTTTTATGCACTAGCTCAGAACCTCCAGACAGTGATTTTTATTTTTTTTTTTTAATACACGGGCTTATTATGTTTTGCAAAAATAATAAATACAAATGAAAAATCCAAGAGCAAACACATTTAGAAGGTTGGCACAGCTTTGCAAACACAAAGGGGAAAAGGCCACTGAATATTTCTCCATATTTATTTATAGCCTTTTCAATTTCCTCTGCCTCAAAGACATACTTAAGTACATCATGAATATATAAATATAACTTTCAAATAATGCTGTAATTGGCTTCTTTACATTGCACGCATTTCATTGTACCCTGTATAGCTGTAAAAGCCAAAGAGGAATTCTTCAGGAAGAGAAAGGCCAGGTTCTTTACCTCACACCAGTTCACATGGGTCTAATTCCACCATGTTTAGTGGTGTTCCTCAAGATGAGCAACAGTGCAAGCAAGAACAGACCTTGAACCATGATGCTTTCTCCAGCTTTTTTGGAGAAGAGAGGGATGTCTAAAGAATTGTATTGCCTTTCCTGCTTTCATAACGACAGATGAATATTTATTCATGTGTCAAAATGGAATGAGAACTCCTTTATACTGTATTTGCTGTGAGATATATTATGTCACGTACTGAATATGTTACGTATAGTTAGGATAAGCTATTGTGTGGGTTATTAGAAATGTAAATAGAAATAAGAGGTTTAGATTAAAAAAGTTATTCAAAACCACGTTTAGCTGGATATTGAGTTGGAAATAAAGTGTGGAAAGCTTTGGAGCATTGTACTTAGGACAATAGGCAGAGACTCAGAAATTCTTGATTAATTTTTCTTCTCTGCCATTGACGTATTGGGTCATTTTAGGCAAATCTTTTCATCTGTTATTGTTTCAAATCACCCTCTGTAAAATGAAATAAGAACACTTTGTTTTTGTCTTCATTAGTCTGACTCGTTTTAAATTCTATGCTTTTTGGATATAAAGCCTACTCTTTAACTCTGTGTATTTGTTTAGTGGTCTTTCTTGAGAGTCACTGTATCCTACTGTAGAAAAATAATAGTTCCACTGTTACTAGTAAGGTTACTTGAATCAGTTTCTCCAGTGATAGAAGTCAAAATTCACATGCTTGATCACAGTAAACTCATTTATAAAACTGAAGTAAAGCTGCTTAAAATCCAATCATCAGCAGACTAGGTCTGCCCCTATTAGCTATAATCAGTGCTGCTGCTATCAGTGACAAAGGTGTTCAGCTATTTTGTTGAAACTGGTTAAATCCAGACAAGGGCCAGACAGTTTCACTCACAGCTTTGCACAAAGTTTATACCATCAATAGTAAATCAAGTCTAAAGAGACACAAGTTTGGATAGCATTTCTGTTTATATTACCAAGGTATTTTTATCAAATGAATTTTCCTACTGTATTGTTAGGAGAAATATATGTGGACATTTTTATTAGCATCTGGCAGAGAAAAACAAAGAGTTTATGAAAGCATAGAAAATAAAAATCTTCTAAACTATATACTATCAGTGATAGAACGGTGGAGTAAATTTTGAGATTAATTTATATTTCCTGGATGGAATCTCTAGTATTTTTAAGTGTTTGCTTTTGCTTTCTTATGCAAAAGCACCTTTAAATAACTTTTGCAATAAAAACATTATTGATTGAAACATCCCCATGCTGACAGAGGATTCTGATGGATGAGATAATTTTAATGTTAAACTAACCTACTCATGGTGGGTAAAATTTAGATGGGTTTCTTTTTTTTAATTTAGCCCTAAATAATCTCAGCTCAACAAGACACATTTTTACACCACATGATTCAAAAGGAATTACTCAAGATATCAAATGATATATAATCACTCAGTCTTGTTATAAATTCTGACATCCAGTAAGGGCGGAAGGGAGAAGGAGTTTCAAAGTTAACTCCGAATCCTTGCCTTTTCATAGTTTAAGTGAGACCTCTGACCTTATGTTTCATAAAAATTACGAATATTCTTGATAAATTCACCTCAAAGGCTGGAGAACTGATTCAGCTAATCTGTCCAAAATACAAATTTTTAAGATCATCATAAGTAATTAGGTATATGGATTTTTTTGAGAAAACTCCTGATTCATTATAACTCTGGAAGTGCGAACACTGACAAACTGAGAAATACTTTCTTTTATATATCAGCTAACCCTCTTAAGATGATTACATTAACAGTGGCCATATTTGGTTCGAATCAGAAAAGCTTTGAGCCCAACTTTCAAGTTTACTGGACTTTTTTGCTTAGTTCTTAAACAGATTTTTCCTCTACAGCCAGAGAAATACACAATCTCAGTAAGACACTCACACCAACAGTTACTTTTCGGTTTTTCTGCTGTTCTCCTCTTGTTTCATGAAGGAAATGGAAACCTGCAGCTCAGCTCTGCTAGTTTAAAGGCAGAAATCACCGATATTTGGTTTTTGCTTACTGCTTACCTGATCCAAGGTGAAGGTAAAGCAAGCACTCAAGATGTAACTAAGAGATACAGGAACTGTAATCCTGTTGAAATTTTACTATTTATTCCTCGTTATTCCTATAATCTCAGGTCTAACTCTTGTATAGCTAATGGAGTGTTATAAATCTGCTTACATACTTTTTGCCAGTTTTTCTGTAATTCATACTATGACTGAATTTTTATTTTTTTTTAATTGTAGTACTTAAGAAATGGAGACACTGATTTTTAATATTTACACCTAAAAACCTTATCTATGTCTTTTGACATTTAAATGCACTTAAGCATGCTGTTTCATGGAACAAATAAATGTATTTAATCCTCAAACTGTTACTTCATGCAAAATGGAAGAAAACATGCGTGAAGTCTGTATGAAACAGAGCTTACAAATGTGAGCAAAATCATCAGTCATCAACTAACTCAACAAGATAGTTCATTGAGCTGTGGTGGAAGGTTAGCTCAGCCAAGTATTCAATAGTCACCCACGAAGACCAACCTTGCAGACAAATTGTAAATACAAATAATAACAAAAGTTTCTTTGCACTCCTTGATGACTATGAACTACTGTTCAGAGTGTGTAAATGATTTCTGTAAGATCACATGCCATGGGTGCACATCATGCAAGAGCCTGTGCAGCTGGCAGGGTTCAGCAAGCAGCGTGGCAGCAAGAACAGGCAGGTTTCAACAGGAGGTGAAGAAACAAAAGAGATTCAGGCCATGGCTACCAAGAGACTGTTCCCTGACTTACACTTTAATGACAGTTAAATGAATTATAGCCTAAACCTAATGATTTTGAATATGGAATAATAGAATAGTTTGGGTTGGAAGGGACCTTCAAAAGTCATCTAGTCCAGCCCCCTGCAATGAGCAAGGACATCTTCAACCAGATCAGGTTGCTCTGAGCCCCTCTTGGCCATGAGTGTAGGCCAGTACAGTACCTGAGAGGGCGTGTTTGTAAAATAAAATAAACTTGCCTATAACACAAAAATGAGATACTGGACTGTTTCATAGCATTAATTAAAAAAAAAAAAAAAAAAAAAAAAAAAAAGTTTTATTTGGCTTTTAATGAGTTTTAACCTGTTCAAATAACATCACATAATAATTTAAAATATCTTGTAATTGTCTTAAATAATTATAAACTAGCCTTAAGGGCAGATGACTAACAGCAGCTTCCAACAATATTCTTGCATTAGCAGCTACAGAAACAAATTCAAACCCTGGGATGAGAAGGTCAACTCCACTGAAATAGATGAGGCCGCATTCAGTGCAGGCTTCTTGCTTAACAGAGAAGCATCTCTATGTTTCTGCTCTAGCTTCCAGTCATTTTCCTAAACAGGAGACAGTCTTTCTTCTACTCTCAGTAACATAGAGGTGTAGAATTCCAACATGATTTCTATTCACATGGCAGACTTGCCACTGTGCTGTTGGATTCTTCACCCTTGAATTCATCATTAATAATTTTAAGGTTTGCAAGAAAACTGTATGAAATTAATTTGCACTATACCTGTCCTGTGTATTAACGCAAGATTGGGTCTCTACTATATTTTGTTGAGCCTGAGACTCACCCATCCTGTGGTGTAGTGAGGCCCTTGGATCCTGACATTTTAAAAGATTGATGGAAAGACCTGTTGATAGTAAACAAGATTTTTATCCCAGAAACTGCTTAGTCATTAAACCAGCAAGCTTCAGTTACCTCTGGATATCTACTGAAAATTTTCAAATCATCAGGATCCCTGAAATACTGAATAATAAGCTGCATTTCTCCCAGTGAGTCCAAGAAGTTCTAATAAACCCTCAGGCGTTAGTAAAACAAATTTGTAATCAGGTATGCATGGACATTACTCTCTCGATCCTTCTGCCGTGGTGCTGGACTCCATTCACCACAAGGGGTCAACAACAAACTTACTTGTCTTCTAGGAGTTAAAGCTGAAAATTATGCTTACCTAAAAACGTGAAATGTAAGGCCAGAAATAGTTCAGGTGGGAATCACAGGGCTTATTTAATTGAGGGAGAGTACTGCTTTTTATGTCAGTAGAGCTGCGTTTTTAAATGGAGTTGAAACAATTCAAAACCTAGAAATTATGCTATGTCATGGAGAAAAATCCTGAGAAATAAAACTTAAAACAAAATTAGGAAAACATCTACTATTCAGCTTGACCTCCCTAAACTACTCCCCTAAATTCCTTCATGATTTTTTTCCAATTTATTTAGCAATTCAAAACAATATCTGATTGGGAGGGAGCTCATAGCTTTAGTAACCTATTTTATTCATATTCTTCAAAGAATGAATGACAGCATATATCTTGTATTCTTAGTGCATCTTCTTTCCTTTTCTAAATGGTGTTGTGTGAGTCTCTTCATATCTATACTTGTAGTAGCTTGATGAGGCTTAATTATAGTTCAAATAGTTTCTGTTATAAAGAACTAACACTAAGAAATGCAGTTTATTTGTAAAAAATACAAACTTAAATGTGCTCACTGACAGATATGTCATGAGACACGTTGTTTCACAAGGCCTTATCATATCATTTAACATTTGACAATGATAACACTTGTAAGTACAGGAAAAGTCTTGTGTTTTGAACAGATCAAGCAATAACCAGGCTTACAAGATCAGCTAAGCACCCTCAGGTTAACAAATAACATCGTAATCCAAACTTTAAACAAACAAAATAATCTATATTTAAATAGAGTTAGCATCATTAAAAAGGAGCAAACATAGACACCATAAAAAACCAAATCCATGGGTCTGAAAAATCATTAGATTTCTCTTACTTTCTTTTGTTTAACTGTATTTTATGAGGTACATCCATCTCTATAACAAAATCTCAGATCTTTTTTTGTCTTTAAGCCTGATCAGAATTCACAAGTTAGGTCTTGTCCATTAAGGGGTTTAACCCAGCCAGTGTCCTCAGAGCTCACTGATCATGTGGGGCTCCAGTCAAGGAAATTTCTGGGTGCAATTGCCCACTCACCCAACATGTGTAGGGCTTGTGGGTGCTTGCAAACTGGATACTGTGGAGGCAGAACCAGGGACTAGAGCTCTGCAGAATAGAAAAGAGAAAAGTAGTGGAGTCATGGGTTTGTTTTGTGCCAAATAAGCAACATTCTCTTTTCTCCACTTGGCCTCTGCTGTTACCATGACCGAGTGACATTAGAAAATGGAAGGGAAGGAATAATCCCAGGCTTAATTCAGAGGTAGGGACATGCAGGCCAAGAGCAACAGAGTTCAAATAGCAAAAAAGAAGGATAAAAAAAGTAATCAGTCTCATTTTCAGCTGAAGAAGTTTGAACACCTTCATAGAATAATTTTCTGTTTCCTCACTATAAGAGGAGGAGAAGAGCAGCAGAAGTTTCCTATGCAACTGAGTACATAAAGGCAGCACGCACTTCTGGAGTAAGATGCAACAGTAGGTAGAAGTAAGTGGTGCCACAGCCATTTTAAGAACTTGCTCACTCCTGGGAGAGTATCCCAATCACTGGATGAAACAGCTGAGCTTTCACTTGTCACCTGTTTGTGCTCCACCACATCTGGCCTTATATTCTTTCAGAGCGTTGCTGTTCCAAAAGCTGAGGTGAAGTTTACCCTCTCACACACTCTGTTGGGAAACTTAATGAGTTTTGGGCAGGACCCCAGATGCAGCTGGAGGATTGGTAGGTTATAAGACAGCCCTCAGGCAAGTAAGTGTGAGTGCTCTAACCACTGAATTATCACCATCTGCAGCTGGGGTTTAGAAGGAAGGAACAATCTGCTCCATCTTCAAAAGAAGGACAGAGGTAACTACCTTTAGGAAAGGATTCAGGAGCTCTGTCTCCCAAGAGGAAGAAAGTACATTTTGATAGTGTTAAATAAAGTGAAAACATAGCTGCTCAGCATCCTGACTTGGGTCATTTCATTTTACTGCATGGTGGTTTTGAAACTTAACTGTGAGGGGCTCTGGTACTGGGCCAATAACCTGCCCCCGTGTCTGGATCTGGGCTGACTCATTGTTCAGTTGTGTCAGACAAACTTAATGATAACACACGTTATAAAAGCTGGCCTCAGACACAATGTCTCTAACATGGAAAAACAGTATTGTAAGACACCTAAACAGATTCCCTATAGACACCGCAATGATTATTAATGCTTCAGACTGCTTTTGACATGCAGACTGCAGTTTTAATTTTGCTTCAAGTCATCTTCATGTACTTGACAACAAAATCTTTTTGCATGTACCAGAGAGATAAGGAAAAATTCAGAAAGCCCAAGTAGACTTCTCATATATTTGAAGTTCAGCAAATAGGTCAGTGTTTCCTGAGTATGAAAATAAGCAATTTGCCCATGATGATAACAAGAGGTTGTGACAGAGCACATACATTATGGAGTGAAAACTTGAGCCCTAGAAATCAGCAGTAAAACTTTCTTTGACTCCAGCATATTTCAGCTTTCAATACACATCTTTTACTGCCCAATACTTTGCCTTAATCACATGATGCTTCTCTGCATGTGTGAGAATGAAGCATGCAACTCATTTTGGGGGGCTTGTTGTTGTTTTTAAATATATAAAAAAGTTTTAACATGTACAAAATTATTCAGGTCAAATTTTTTTTTGACAAATAACACTAAGCTAGAGCTATTCAGATGTCTTCATGCAGTGTTTCTCAAGAGGTGCTCTCTGTTTTTTCAGAAATAAATGCAATGATTTAACCACTGAATCCCTCCTGACATTGACTGGATTTCTGTAAAGTGTCGTGTATCACTTTTGAATTACAGGAGCAAATTTTGGTTTTGTCCCAGATTTTTATCTGTAGAGTGTGTCTGACGAAGAGCTATTATTCACTGAGATAGTATAGACTTGTATAGTGTCTGAAGTAGGGGCTCTTCCTGTGAAGATACAAAGACAGTGATGTTCAACACTTTGAAGCAGAATCTCCTACTAAAGTGTTTTCCCTGTTTTCCCATGTATGGTAGGATTAGAGCAGTATACTGTTAGAAAGCAAAGCTTAAATTTTCGCCTAATCATATCATTTTGGATCAAGAATTATAAAGTTGCAAATATCATGAACTTTGCAATAAGGCAATGGGAATTGACAGCATAAAGAAGACGGAGCAACAGGTTGCTAGCCAAGCTAAAATGTCAAGAAAAAGGGACAATTTGTCACCACTACAGTACATTACTGTCTCTCAGAAAAAGGGAAAAGTGAAAAGCTACGCTTGTCACTCTCAGGGAAAATTCTGCAAGATCAGAAGAAACATCTCTGCTTTCATAACAGTTTTTTCTTACGAGCTGACTCCCAGATGCTCACCCCTGTCCTCTGCCATGAACTTTTCCCCATGGCTGCAACAGCAGAAAACAGGTCAGACATCATCAACTCCATGCTGGAGTTAGTGAAGCATAAAAAGCTGTCCCATGGTCTGCTGCACCTGCCTGTCCTTGTAGCAGACACAGCAGAGAACAGGATGTGGAATCCAGGATCAGCACACTTCCTACTCCCCTTCAGAAGCTGTCCCATCCACTTCAACTGGGGCAGTGAGCAGCGGAATCACATCTGCACCTCTAACACAGTAGAGAAGATGAAGATGTATGCCTTCTTTTTTGCTACCCTAATTACTGGAGTAATTACTTTCAACAACACATCTAAACAGTGAATTCAATTTGGGTTGGAGCTTGTGTGTTCTTTTTGTGATGTATTCTTCCCCTTATTTACAGGGAAATGTATGAGAAAACATTATCCCAGAATCACAGACTGGTTGGAGTGGGAATGGATCTCTGCAGATAATTTGGTTGAACCCACCTGCTAAAGCAGGCACATATAGAGCAGATTGCACAGGAATGTGTCCAGGTGAGTTTTAAATGTCTTCAGAGAAGCAGACTCCACACCCTCTCTGGGCAGCCTCTTCCAGTGCTCTGGCACACTCAAAGTAAAGAAGTTTCTTCTCAAATTCAGATGGAACCTCCTATGTTTCAGTCTGTGCCCACTGCCCCTTATCCTGTTTTCAAGCACCATTGAAAGGAGTTTGGTTCCATCATCTTAACACCCACCTTTGAGATATTTATAAGCATAAATAAGATCCCCTCTCAGCCTTCTCTCCTCCAGGCTGAACAGATCCAGCTCTCTCAGTCTTTGTTCATGAGAAGGATGCTCCAGACCCGTCATCATCTTTGTAGCTCTCTGCTGGACCCTCTCCAGTAATTCCTTGTCCTTCCTAAACTGGGGAGCCCAGAACTGGACACATATGTTATCCTAATTTGAAAACTTTTCATTAATTGATCAATTACTAGGAAAAAAATGTAGTGGCAAAATTTCCTTTTCCTGAAAAACCTTTCTTAAACCAGCACTACGAAAATGGCTAGGGGTTAATTTTAAATTAACCCATTACATCCTCCTTTCTCTCATAAAAACTTTTTTACTGAATGATGCAAAGATTTCTTTGAGTGTGTTCAAAATAAAATAGAAGTCATGTTTACAAAATGACTTCTTGGCATACACAAATGCAGAAAAATCTTCTGTAAATGTGGATATTCTCCTGAAAGGACTGGAAGCATATCCAACAACATATGTTATCAAGTACCTTGACATCCCTAGTGGAATTTGGGATCTGACTGTGATATTTGTGTTATCAAAGCACACAAAAACATGGTCCTTAGTCCAAAGGACACATAACGTGACTGTAGGTTGAATGATTATCTCCAGCCCATAATGAGATAGAACATATATTTATTTTCTCTAAAATATTAATGTTTGGATTAAATTGTAATTCGTATTCTTGTCTCTCCGGAGAAAGTATATTGCACAAGTGTATACATTTGGTGATGCTTATTTATCCCTTTTAGGTCTTGACTGAGCTGCAGTGGCTGGTGCATTAGATAGGAGAAGAATCAAGTTTCTCTTACATCCTGTCTTTGCCTGCAAATGGAAGCTGATGTGTTCTCTGTGTGAGATACTGGGTAATCTTCATGTGGTCATAACATGGGAAGGACTATTTAGGGTTGAAAAATAAAATTAGGGATTCACTTCCTGAAAAAAAAAAAAAAGGTAGCTATACCTATGGGACTATATCCTATGTATTTGCAATTGAACACTACAAAGATGAAAAACACAGCATATGTGAGAAATAAAAAGAATTGTCAAAGCAGCAATATTCAAAGCTAGAAGTCCTGTTCGCAGAAAAGGTTCATGCTAGGTTTCTGCAGCAAGCCACTAATTTCTTATTAGTAGCTTTGCTCGAGGTGTTTCTGAAACAATTCTATAAAAAGAAAGTAGAAAATATTTATCTCAAATTGAAATTGATCTCAAATTAATCCTTAAATTGAAATAAATTCTGGCTTAGGAGGCGTTTAGACTTGCAATTTGCATCTGAATTAGAGATTGATACAATTTGTGTTATGAGTCTAAAACCATGGTTCTAAAAACACTTAAAGTTTTGGAGAAGCCCAATAGACTGTTCTAAAAAAATGTTACACCTGTATTAAGATTATTGTCTTAATTTCATGTAATAATAGCTGTAATAATGACTGCAGAAATACAGTTTATTGTCCTACAGAGAAACTTAACATTAAAAGAAGAAAGATAAGACTTAGTAGATATCTTCTCCATTTTTTGTCATAACAATATGAATCACAAAAAAGCTGTGTTACAAAAACACACTGTCTCACTGAGGAAGAAAGAATAAAATCTTAAACCTGTAGCTTCTTGAAAATTCAGCAAACACAAGCTTACTAGTAAGTAAGTGGTGGTGGGGACGTTCTTTTTTGTTGTATCTGTAATGCAGGCATCTGCTTTACAGAGTTAGGTACATCTTTGGACTGGATGAGTGCCTTCACGTACTATTTCCCAGGCTGTTTCCTCCTTCCTGTAGCTCCAAAGAATTTTTGTCATTTTAACCCCTTCCCAACCACTACTAATTTGTGCTAATGCTGTAGACGGAAAGCTCCTCAGCCCTAATTTTTCCTCATGCTGTCCCAAGAATATTCCCAGCTAGATCATGAGCTTCTGCAAGTCTTTTCTTTAGAGCACTTCATGAGCCATCATCTTTTGTCCCATGAGATGCTCTTTCCTTGAAATTTCTTGGCTCAGTGTTGCTAAGACAAGAAGTGCCTCTGGAGAACTACAGTAATGGAGTGGGGCAGTGGGGCAGGGAAAGAAACTGCAACAGTAGTTTCTCAGATGTCACTCACCAGTTGTCTTCATCAAATAAATGAATCTCTAAATGAACTGAGCAGGATGTCCCCATGTTTGTGTCAATACACTGAGATCTCATTGTGTTGTGTGTATCTGCAGTGGTTTTTCTATAGTAGTATTTCTTTTTTAGTGTGATTCATGGCATTTGAGTCAATTTTAGCTATTGACTCTCAGTAGAGAATTAATTATTTTTAATCTTTGGCATTGAATGAGGACTTCAGCCCTTAATACTTTCACTGAGAAGGCCATTTAAAATTTCACATAGTTTGCATTTATGCTGTGAGCCACTATAGCTCAGATTATGTACCAATTAGTACTTCTCGAGTCCTAAACCTGCATGAAATGTAATAGTCAGTTTCTACAAAACAGTCTTTCTGCCAGTCCTCTTTGGTTTTATTTATTTATTTATTTATTTATTTATTTATCTTCCCAAGAGCTGTTCTTATTCCTCTAACAGGATTATAATTTACAACACATTATCTGACTTTTTAACTACTATGACCCTTGAAAATGTCTGGGTTCATCAACATTAGCACATCTACTTTGTACTAATTACTGAGTAGGACGAAGGGAATTGTTACTAGTGTCATCACTAACATAAACATTCAAGCATGGTGTCAGTGTGGGTGTTTGTGGATTACAAAAATACAATATGTTTTTTGAACTGGATTCTTAAGGATGCTGACTATCTTTAGTCATTGCTGTACTTAGTGAGATAGGACAGTGCAGAGGAGCTTACCTACAAAAGCAGTATGAAACAAACATTAACTGTACAGGTACTAGTCAACTACCCCAACTGCACCATTAGATTTCATATTGTTATTCATTGTACTGACATTATAGTTTTTCTCCAATACTTAGGCTTACTGGAAGTTGATCAATTTATAATATTTTAAATGAGGACAAATTTCAATACCTTTTCTATTCAGTAGTAACAGAAAAAAAAAGAATATTTGTAAAGAATTTTAAAGAAGACTTTAAGAAAATTGTAAAACATTTTTGGGAGGTCTTTTTTTAAAATGATATAAAAATTTTTACAGTGTGTTACATTGCAGAAAAACTTTTCTGGTCAAATAAGAGGGTTAAAAGAGTCATCCTTTGGATACCTTTTCTATAGGATCTTGACCTATACACCTTTAAGGCAATAAATACACATACACATGTGCATATACACTTATTTATACACGTAAGTAGCTTTTTTTTGGTGGACTAGCCACGTCACGTCTAGTCTGTCACTCATGAATCAGCTACAGCACATTTCTAAGAGCAAACAAACACTAATTAGACACATTCTGTGTCAGCATATCTGCTACTATTGAAGGAAGCCATAGATCTTTCAGTCCATATTAAAACTAAACACATTCTTTGCTTCTGCTGCTGTTTTTGGAAAATTGATGCAGAAACTTCTTTTTAATCTACACCCAAAATTTATTTGTAGCTGTCGGTGTTATGCCAACATGCTTTAAATAACTGAAAAGATCACTAAGCTCTCACTGTACTGGAAAAAATTTAAACAGCTAAGTATAACGGACCCAGACTTTTTTTTTTTTTTTTAATTTTCTGAACAGCTTTTTTATCTAAAAATAAAAAACATATTCCTGAAAAGACAACTCAGCTAAGGAATGCCAGGTGTTGTATGAAGATACATACATTCCTATACTTCTTTTTTTTTCTTTTCATCTAGCACAGAACTAGGATTTTTCAATTAAACCAACTAAAATAGGCTTTAAGACCTGAAATGCCAGTGGAATTCCTTTTGTCTTTGAAGTCTGACAATTCAGAACAGCAACTTATATCTTTAAAGCTAAACACTGCAGAACGAGATTGAATTGGTGTTTTAATTATGTTTACAGACCAGAGGTACTTAAACTGATTTACTAAAACAGGTTAGAAAATCAAAGCCATCTATAGTGAAACAAAGCCACTTGGGTCAAACATTGGACCATGCTGTCCAAGAAGTTGTGAGATCTCCAGCCTTGGAGATTTTCAGAACTCAGCTGGAGTAGATCCTGAACAACCCACACTACCATCGCTTTGGGAGACACTGTGAACCTCCTCTGGTCCCTTCCAGACACAGTCGTTCTTTGACTCTATGAGATCTATGAAGCAGTTTAAAAGGGGGTAAGGATCATTACTGTGTAGAGGCATCTCAAGCAATTTCCAGTGTTTTCAAAGGATATAAAAACTATGGCATATTTTTAAAGATCCATCTAACCGAGTGCATAAATCTGTATGACCAAGTAAACAAACATCCAGACAGCTCTTGTATGCTTAACTTTTCAGGAAATCTGAGGGCTTTGGAGTTTTACACAGGAAAATGCTAATTGTATGTCTTAAGTCTTAATCCTGCTTTTCTTTCACTGACATCATTAATGTAATGAAAGATGTTTTATATACAGAATAAACTTGACAATATAAAAATAAAGTCCATTTATTTCTCTAAATTAAAAGAGTGATCAGGGAATTTTCTAATATGTCTGACCTTTTTGAACATACCTATTTCATTTTTAGCTTAGGGAAAATGATTCCAAAGAATCAACTTCTGTGTTAAATCCAAATACCCATGTGGATGGAAACAGAATGAACTTCCAATCTCTACCACTAGAAGAAATGGCTAGTAATAACCCAGCCATTTATTCTGAGAACTCTCTGTGTGTTTTTAACTGCCTAAATTAGGATTGCCATTTCAAAAGAGATCCATTTCATAAAGAAAATCTTTGCTACCTCTTTTGGGGACTTATGATTCAATTCTTTGCACAAATGATGAGAGGAATCCTTTTAGTCTTTTCTGATCACTACTGTATCAAAAGAAGTTTGTCTATAGTTTAATAGTTCAACATACTTAGAGAAATAGTTCAACATACTTAGAGAAAAAAATGTGCAAGATGCAACCAGTAATACAATAAACAATCCATTTATTACTAAATAACTATTCTTCAGGAACTCAGCTTGCCATTCATCTACGAAATACCGGTATTGTGATTCTGTGCCCAGCCCCAGCCATGCTAGAGATACAATCACAGAATCACAGAATAGTTGGAAGAGATGTCTGAAGATCACCTAGTTCAATGTTCCTGCTAAAGAAATTTCAACTACAGCAGGCTGCACAAGATCACTTCCAGGTTGGTTTTGAATGTCTCCAGAGAAGAAGACTCCACAACCTCTCTGGGCAGTGGTCATGGAAATGAGTTTCATGAAGCCACTTAATTGCACCTCTGTACTAAAGTAGTAGAAGCAGCTGCTGTATAGCTAGTATCTTTTTTGTCTTATTGCAGTACCATTTTGTAGCCAAGCTCCGTCTCTTGGAGAATAAATAATGTTATCCAGCACGAAATCACTTAGTAATTTTTTGGCAGTATTATTTCTCTCCTTTTCCAGACAATTCCAAGTATATTGATTAAAGGACAGTGTTGCTTCAGAATCACAATGAAAGTTCTGGCACTGTGTCAAGTCAGAAAATGATAATGCTAGAAGCATTTCTGAGAGGATATTATGAGGATACAATGGCAAAAGATCACAGTTTAGAACCTGAAGGCAGATGTAGCATGAACTTTAAAAAATTAAAGCTGTCTAAAAATGATTTAAAAACTGATTAAAATAATCCCCCCCCCCCCCAATTTGTCACCCCCCCACTGTCAGCATTTTGAGTATTCGTCCTGGTTTTGGATAGAAATGTGTTTACATTCACAGAATGAGAAGTATGGCACTGACTTCTCTGCCTGGCTGCTTCTATATCTTAAAACACATCTAGGAAAATGTGGAAATGTATCAGAATAATGTCACAAGATAAAGTAGTAGGGCTGGTGCTGAGAAGTCCAGATGGTCAGTGATGACAAGGCAGTAGTACAACAGCAGGAGATCAGAAGAGCCATAAGAGATACCAACTGAAAGGAAAGCAGAAATTTTCAGCTACTAGACTGCCTACCATTTCGGCACAGCAGCTGCAAAAATGGCACCTCAGTAGCCTGGTGGGTATGTCTGGGATAAGTGTTCAAGATTGTCCTGCAAGATAGAGCAGAGTGAAGTACAGAACCTGAAGTGCATGTTCTAAAGGCATTCTCAGCTGAACTGAGGTTACTGCTTAAGCAAACTGGAGTTAGTCAACAGGAGGCTCAGAAGTGCCGATTTGAATCAGAAATATTAATTCCAAATATAATTTGCAGCTCTTGTGTGGTGAGAAGTGATTCTCACTAGGTGAACTCTCCAGGTTACCCGTAAAGTTAAATAAATCAGTTTCTTATGCAGTACACATTTCTAATCAGACATAACACCTTTCTGAAGACTTGAATTTGACTTCTGGCAACATTTAGGGACAAACTACATTTTTAAAAAGTTATCTGCTTTATAGCAGAATATATATTTAATAACAAAAATAATAATAGTTTAAAAGTGTTTATTTGTTCTATTTTCACTGCAAACAATGAGAGAATGGGATTTCAGTTTCCTCAGGAAAAAAGTTCTATGCAGCCATACCTAATGTGTGAAAGCTTGTGGAGGCACATTTGTAGATATCAAACATGAAGGAGAGATAGAAGCCTCAAAACTGCTATATTCATAGAAACACAGGTTTTCTGAAAATGAACAACTTGCACAGAGGAAAGTTTCCCCAAACTCTGCTCTCACTCCTAATTAGACACCAAAGAATCCAATCTTCAAACATGATAAAACTGGTTCCATAATTTGTAACTCAGATAAAATATTAAGCCCTAGTGCAAGATCATCAGACAATATTTGTGAAAAAATCCAGCAGTGCTGCTGTCATTGTTCCTAACTTTCTCCACCACTGCTGAGCGGAGTGCATATAATATCAAAATCAGAAAGTTAACACCGACTCAATATGGGGAGCATCTCTGTTACTTAGGAGTGCTGGACTAATGATATCAAAATAAATAGTCGGACATAAGGACAGCATAAAAAATACTCTATAAAACACTTGCAACAAGAAATTGAACTTCCTTAAGCAATAAAGACACCAACCATGTTAGTGTCATCTGCGAACTTGGTGAGGGTGCTTTCAGTGCCATCGTCCAGATCATTTATGAAGATGTTGAACAGCTTGGGGGCCAGTATCCCTGGGGGACCCTGCCAGTGACAGGCTGCCAACCTGAGTAAAAAACATATATTACCACCCTCTGATTGGCCTCTCAGCCAATGTTCTACCCATCTTGCTGACTACCCACCCAGTATCTTGCCAGTTTGTCTAGGAGGAGTCTGTGGGAAACAGTGTCAAATGCTTTGCTGAAGTTCAGGCATTTAAAGTTGCTTTAACTGCTCTTCCCAGCCTGTGAACTCTACTGCATCTCCAAGAAACCTTAGGGAATTTTAAAAGTCACTGAAATGTTAACAGAACAAGTTAAGAAAAATAATAATTTGTTTCAATTTTGGTGACTTCTAATATTACTTCCATTTGGGAATAATTTGCAGAACTGGGATCAAAGTCAAGATTTTTTGATACCTGATCTTGTGTATTTAGAGATGATGTTGAAACACAAACCGAAATCAGGATTCTGAGTTTTGTGTTCTTTTTGTTTTTATTATTTTTTTTTAATTAATCCATACTTTACTGTAGCTCTAGCTCTCAAGTCCCTCCAAACATTTGGCATGGGCTGCTCCTAGATTATAGTCTTCAAATCTACTAGCTTGCACTTTGCCTATATAAATATGAACCATAATTATATTATATTGTTTGGTCAAGATCCCCCACAGTTTAAAATTCCTAAGGTATGAGAAATAAATTCAGAATGCATGTCAGGGAATGTTCAGGTTCTTTCTTTGCAAATTATTTCATCTGTAGGTTTTCCAATAAAATAGGCTAAACAATAGATGATTTAATGATATCATTCTGCCTACCAGTAGACTCTTCAATACCCTTGGTTATTGTTGATTTACTATAAATGTAATTTTTCAATTAAACAACTTTGCAATTGTGCATGATAACACCTACACAAGGTAAGCCAAAAGTCAAGATTCTCTATAAATTTGATGGCTGACCACAATGTTTTCTATATGAAACTAACTGTTCAGATTTTATTTAAGGATATGAAGATGCAGAAATGAGAAATGCATGAAGAAATAAAGGAAACTGCCTGTGCTGTAAATGCAAGTTTGTTTGTCACCATCCTCTTGTTATATTTCTCTATATGGAACAGGTACTTATATGTTCATATACCTTTATCTTCATTTATATACATGCTGCTGTTCATTGTAATATTGTACCATTGACATCAATTCAGCCTCCCAGTATAAAACTATGTAGAACTTTTATAACTGTTGGACCTATTACAATCATAATTTTTTTTCCTCCTTTGATGACTTTCCCAATTATCTGATACCATGAAGCAGAGAAATGTTAACGAAAGTGGTGATGGTATATTTAAATCAAAGAACTCCTTCAGACTTCTTCTTTGCTGCTCTGAAATCTCTGATCTGCAAACAATTAAGATAGTAATCTTGATATGAGCTATAAAAAGATTCACAGAATTAAACTGCATAAGATTACTTTGATTGAGTGGATGTGAAGGAAAAAAGCCATAGTCATTCAATTTCAAACTGGCATCTGACTTCCACTGTAACCAGCAATTTGAGTGTAGCTAGATGGATGTACAGCATTCAGATTTCTCTTACAAGTGATTTCAAGCCATGACAGCAACAAAAAAGCAAGCCTAACAAAGAAGTTATCTAATTCAGAAAGTAATGCAAGGCTTTTCTCATCATGCATATTTAGGTTAGATATAAAATTATGTATACATATATTTTTCTAATTACTTACTTTGCATGGTTTAAGCATTCAGCCAGGCTCTTGCCATTTCTTGAATCTCTGCATTTAATGAAGAAGTATGTTTAGAAAGTAGCTCATTTTTAGGAATTTTTTCATGGTGAGACACTTAGTTTTTGTGTACTCACCTGAATCTCTTCAAAATAAAATGGCCTCCCATAGCCCTTGCTTTTCATTTGCAAACTACTCTTTCAAATGTAGTGTTTCTCAGTGTTCTGTGCAGACTGGCACTTTCCCATTGTCTTCCCTTTTCTGGATACCATTCTGAAACTGCTAATTTTGTTGTTCCTCTTCACAGAAAACCTATGTCAGACACTTCTATCCAGTCTTTGAAATATCTGTGGGGCTTACACTTCTTAACAAAATAGCAACAGAAAAAAAGAAAAAGAGAAAGAGAGATGGAGCAGTTACTTGTCTTTTACATTTCTGTTAGAAAGTATCCCCCACTTGGGTTCAAAATTCTCCTTACCAAAAGAGGTTCAAAGACATAAAGCTTCCTAATATGGCAACAAAACCGTGCATTCACTGAACGATTATTATCATGCGTGGTTAGATCCCATTTTGCTATCCCTCTGTTGTGTCAGCACTGAAATTTGTGAGGCAAATGAAAGAGGGGCTTGGTGCCATAAGCTGATAGCCAGGACTTGAACAGTGCTGGAGAATTTTCTGGTTCCCCTCTCCAGACTGTTTCTGTACTTTAATCAAACATGACACTGGTTCTCCATGCTCTGATGAATTCCCAACTAAGAACACATAATTTCATCTGACTTCTGTTTTAAACCCACAGAGGTGAAATGAAGGCCAAATATGCAAAGATCAACCCTTCACATAGCTGCTCTGCTACTGTTCCCTCAAATAACCTACAGCTTTGTTCTTGCATGACTCTCCTGGGAGGTAGGTGCTTTTTGAATCCCCCAGATGAAGGAGAAAACTTGATCCAGATCGCCTGCTTCCTGGTTAAATGCTTGAATCACTGTGGCTGTTACCTCCCTCATCAGCTGCAACTGGAAAGAAAGCAGCTGCAACTTTTTTGTGAGGTCCTGTCAGCCTGTCAGACCCTGAAGGTGCCTGGCAGAGAAACACCTTCTTTCTGGATCTTCATCAGGCTTAGACAGGAGATAAGCATCTCCTGGGGCTGGGGAAGCCCTGGGCATGCACTGAAACAAAATTTGAAGAGTTTAGAGAAATTAAAAATCAAACAGGGAGGAAGCAACAGACCTCAACAGCCTTTGGGTTTAGATACCATTGAGTGGGGCTATGAGGGGATTTTTTTTGGTTTAGTCATCTCAGATCTGCCCAAGTCCTGCTTAGGTCCTCTACTGCATCCAATGGCAAGATTCTGTTGCGGACTGAATTGTGCTGAATATTTGCACAATGTGACAGTCAGATGGCACAGGTTTCTATGATTTGCATGTAATTCTGTTCTCACAAAAAGAAATTACTGGAAAAAAAATCCTCAGAAAATATATCTATTTTAAAAGAAAATAATTAAATATAGCAAATAAGCTGTTACTATTAGAAATATGGCTCAGATGAAAGCAACAAACAAACAAAGCCAAACAAACCCAAAACAATCAAACAAACAAACAAAAAAAACCCCACAACTAAACAAACAACAAAAAAAACCCACCAAAACCTAAAATTGTTCGAATCAATGCTTTGGAGAATTTTACTTAAAGTGCCTTATTCATTAGAAATCTGAGTGATTTTTGCTGTTGTTGTTGTTTGTACACATCCTATAATTAATTATTATAATATATACTCACTACCATATGTTCATAACAACTGAAAAGGCATAAAGTTTGGGTGTTTCTGTCAAATATATAAATTTTCAGAAAGAATAAGGCAAAAAGATAACATATTATTCTGTTTTAAAGAGTAAATTTTTGCTCCAAATATAAGTTTATGAGTGGAAAAGGATTTGAACTTCTGCAAACTTTTGGCAATTCAATTTTTTTCTCTTTAGAAAAGTAAAATCAGACTATACTAAATGAAATTTCCAAATTATTTTTGAGTTACTCAAACATCTACAAGTTGTTTCAAACCAGCAGTGAAGGTAATATACTATCCAAAAGATAACTTTGAAAAATTAATACAAAAATTCAAATATGAGAAAAAAAATTGAGACACTGAAACATGCAACATGAAAAAAATTTCCAGCTTGTGGCACTACGCTGAGTTGTTAAATTGCAGATGAGATCTCATTAAAATATATTGTGTAACACTTTCTGATATAACAATATTCCACTGGAGATTTTTAACTTGCTGTACACATAAATGTTTCTAGATATCTACTGGAATTAACATGAAAATAATGGTTTTGATTTTCTGGGGTATGCCAGGAGCATGCCATTCTGTCAAGCCACAGAAGTACAGCATGTACATAGCCGTCTAATACAAATTCAATATCTAGATAGACTGACTTGAGGCCTATGAGCAGTATTTCTCAGCTTTGTTCTTTGTTTTATTTCAATTCCTGGGGACAAAAGGACCTTGAAAAAGGAATAAAATGTACCTTTTCCTCCTAAAAGTTTATATATTTTAGTTCATTATTTTCATTACCGAATACCTGATAATTCTTCTGTTAATGTCTTGGCCTCTTTTTTCTTACATTATGATATAGTAGACACAGAAGGAAAAAACAATCCAGGGTTTTTAATGCCAAGATAAGAGCACCTGCTTTTTTTTTTTTTTTTTTTTTTTAAGAAATCATTATTGGAAATAAATCTGAGAAAATTAATTGGCATTTCTGCCCACGGGGTTTTTTTGATACCTGTCCCCTTTTCCACCAAAATTATCTATCCACTTTATCACTGCAATGCACTGGGAAACTCCAGCTGTCCAAATCAATATTTCCACCCCTCTCATTTAAATTTGAGCTCTCACTGTTTCTGGGTGGCTGTAACACATCTGAGCCATCACATGCTTCCCTGTTGCTAGGGCAACGGTGCAGCAGGCAAGAACTGGTCCCTTTTCATCACATGACAGTCTTCAACATGCTATGGTTTTAGACAGCCTTTCCTTGAATTGCTTAAGCTGATATTAAGATCACATGGTCTTCCAAGAACTGTACTACTGATAGTCAAAAAAAATTAAAAAATAAAAAAAAATTCTTTGTTATGTAGTAGACGTGTAGCAACTGCATCAAAGCATATGCCTAACTTTTTCTCCTAAAAGGAAGGGGCAACCAGCTAATTAAAATGTATTGTTCTACTTTGACTTAATTTATTCATGCTGTGAAGGTATCTCAGATTTGGTTTTATCAGCAAACCATATTTTTGGAGTATTTACTTCAAAATTACAGCCAGCTGAACACCAGTTATTAGGCAATGGTGTTATAGGTTGGGGAATACTGGGTTACCCCTCTACGCTATTTTATCTGGACAATTGCTTCAGATCACAAGTGGAAATTAATATCTTGATGTTACTTTCCTGTTAACTGGCTACAGATCCACATTGCCATAATATGCATGACTGTCAGAGTTTGCTCAGGGGAGGCTTAGGACTGGAATAGCAAGGGCATTGCAGGTCAGGCATGCTGTGCATTGGCAGAAATACAAGACCCATTTCTAAAATGAACTTCTGTCACTACCGTGAAAATTACAGTGACTATCATTGCAAAATATCTGGTTTTCAGCTTTACATTCTCATTTTCCAAACCAAGGCGTAAGTACCTATGTAAAAAAACAGCAAACAGATATTCCAATAAATTTTATTTTATTTTTACTGTTTGAGTTGGTTAAAAGTTTTCCAAAAAAACCCTCATGTTTCATTTGTTAATAGTGGCTCACTTGAAATGGTTTATTCAAAATATCTTCAAGTTCACCAACTTTCAGCAAATCTGGTGCCACTCAAAGAGTTCCCAGCAGGTGACCTCTGGTATGGGGGTCCCAGGAGATCTGGCCCTCCTTACCTCCGCCAAAAAGAACTGAGTCTGTCCCAGACTGGGAGTGGTAGGGGCTGCTGGTAGTTGGGTTTGTGAGGTTTCAATTTGGAGTATAAATATAGATTCCAGAATGCCAGAAACCTGCAGGAACCAGAAGTATGTAATTTTTTTTAGTACTAAATATTTTGAATACTGAGTATTTTTAAAGTTCTACTCCAATTTCAAGAAACATAAGCATCTTCTGAACCTGAACTAGTGCTTTTTGAGAAATGTTGCTTATCAAATCAGCTGAACCACTCATCACAATTTATCACACCTAGTAATCATCATAAAATAGCCCCTTATACTCTAGATTATTAACCCCTGTCTTTTCAAAATTCCTGGGTTGAAATGTCAGTCCAGAGTTGAATCTGTACATAGCTACATTAAAATAAGTTTGTTTGTGGAATATCTAGAAGTTTTGCTTTTTACACTAGCAGAACTAAGATTTGATCCTAATTTTCTGTATATTCCTTTTATTTGTTGCTGCTATATTAATTTTAATTTGTATCTGCTATATTTGGTTGCATTTTATGGCAAATCTAAGATTCTCTATAAGCAAGAGAAAGGCAAAGCCTTGAAGCTTCTAATTTCAACATGTGGTCATTATATAAATGGACCAGAAGCCCAAAATATTTCATCCTGCCCCACAGCCTAAGAAAATCTCTTATGGTTGTTGATAGAGACAGATTTAATTACAGCACAGTTTCACAGAAGCCTGAGCATATGAGCAGAGTGGACATGAAGTGTTGTCAAGGTCCATTTGGCAATGTTTCAACTGCCAAGGGCAAGACTGGAGATCAAAGAAAGAGTCAAAATTCCTAATCTCTGTATGAAAGGCTCATACAGTCCAGGCTTGCTGGCAGACCCTGATCAGATTATTATTCATTATTACTTTTGCTGTTTCTACTTATAGAAGAAAAATTAGGCTTGACTATGAATGTTTCAACAGGAAAGACATAGAGATTCTCAAGAAAATCCTATAACCAGGGGATGAAGGAACATTTTCTGCCTACATTTTGACATATTTGAATACTGAGAGTTTGAATTTGAACATAAGATTCCACCAGATTTTGGTTGTTTGCTCCAAGTCCTGGCCCCAGTAAAAAAATGCCTTGTTGACTCAAGTGGATTCACTTGGTAGTTGGGTTTTAGGATAGAAAAATAAATGTTTCTTTCAATTGTTGCTTAGTATAAACTAGCAGCAACCTATAGGTATGAGTCTGCTGAGCTATTTTTGTATAATTTTTGTGTAACTTTTTTAGAAAGCATGCATTTCTTTAGGGACAGGGAAGACAAAATAACTGCTTGCTTTGAGAGAAAAGGAAAACAAAGAGCTGCCTTCCCACTTCCCCTCTCTACCCTTTCACTTACCTCCCCTCCTCTCCTCGTCATAAAAAAAAAAAAGGAGGGAGAGGAATACACATGTACTTATCCCTTATATTCCTCTCTCAAGGGTCAATAAGGCCTTCAGAGTAAGATGAATATATGTACATAATCTACTCTTCCTTTCCTCTGAATCAGAGAATCTTCATCTTTGCTCAGCTGACATAAACATAGGTTTTTGGTCCCCTCAGTCTGCTTTTAAAAAGAATTGAATGTCTCAAAATTCAAAATAAGTTCTGAAAACTAAACCACACTCATATTTTGGAACACAATTAATCAGACACAGTTTTTGGTAGGGAAGGATAAGGTAAAATAAACTTCAGCATTAGTGTTTTCCTTTGTTGTATAAAACGTTTGGCATTCAAAGGCCAGTAGTAGTAGTAGTAGCTTGGCTAAGGCTGGGCAAAGGCAGCTGTTTTCTAAGAAAATTGTTTCATAGAGAGCCTGCACATGCAAAGGTGATTTTTTCACCAGGTTCTGGAAAATAAAAACAAACAAACAAAAGTGAGATTCTAGTCTCTCCATATTGTATAAGTCCAAATGACCTTTCACTATTGCTAAAAAGTTCTCTGAAGGCATTCTTTGTTTCAGATATTAACTAACCCTGTTACTGAGAGAAGAAAGAGGAACATTTTATTGTACCCAGGCTATGCTGACGATATGTATCTGATACTTGTTGCATCTTTTAAAGATTACAACAGTGATACATTTGTTTTCTCCTGAGCACATGAGTAAAATTACATGGTCATTAAACTATCTTATTGTCTACATCCAAATAGTTTTCAAGAATCCCTTATTATCAACTTTCTGAATGTTTGTATAACCTTAAAATCTGAAATAGCAGAACTAATTTTGAAGTTAAATTTGAAAATGAATCATTAAATTTCAATACAACACACTCAACACATAAAATTGGCTCTGTTTCTGTTTCCCTTGAAGCCAGTGGGAATTTTGTCGTTTGAGTTCAGTGGGACCAAAAGATATTCTGTTTCCCTGGGAATACTTGAGAATGTAGATTTCTTAATTTATTTTCTTATATAAACTGTGGAATTTGACTATTCCCCCCCCCGACTGCCGAACACCATTTACTGTAACTGGCACAAAAACATCTTTATTTTTTGCTTTACTGGTTCTCTTGGCTATGAAAGGAAGAGGTGGGATGAGAGATTGCTGAGGAAATCTGCTGGAGCTGGGAAGGGGTATTCACTGTAGTCATCCAGTCCAACTTTCCCATGCTTCCAAGGACAGCATATCCATGCCTAGTCCTATTCCTGCCCTTCCATGTTTCCTTTACCTCTCCTTACCATGGCGTAAGCATCCACATCCTGGTCCCTCATTTCTAAAGTGCTGAAATTCTATTTTGCCCACACTGTTGAGAAGCCTTGAGACAACTCAGTTTCATAAATGGCTGCGACTTTTTAGTTAGAGGATCTGTTACTGCTGCCAAAGTAGAAACCACTTGATTTTTGGTCACATTAATTTTAAATATTTAAACAACATTTATGCTTTCCTTGGGTTTTGTTTGTTTGTTTGTTTGTTTTTGTGGGGTTTGTTTGTGGGTTTATTTTATTTTATAATTTGGAAAGTTTCTAGCAAAATAATGTTGTCATATAAAGATTCCGGGAACTTTCAAGACACAACTGAAAAGCTAACTCTTAGTCTGTAGTTGAAACCTGGTAATCAGGTGACAAATATCCTTTGACAGATGCCCATGCACACACCAGACCAGATTATAAATTAGTCTCCAAAAGGGATTTTTTGTGGTTATATCTGAGCCGCTCAGGCTGTACAAGGAGACCTGACAGAAATAGTTTATATTAACTAAGTATTAAGAATAAATCTTGTGATACAATTGGATTTCATTTTCACTAACTGAAAATCTCTTCTTAAAAGAGGCAGTTTAAAATATCCTAGAAAGTGTGAATTTTGATTAAAAAAAATAAAACCACAAACCTGCATATGTTTATTATTAGTTCTATTTTACTGTTTAAGGTATGTCCTCATTCTGGTTTTCCATATGGCAACTGGAGAAGCAGGCTGTGTCCTGTGTACAGGATGAAAGCTCTCCTTTCTCCAGGATACAACCTTAATGACTTTTCCTAGGCCAAACAATTGCAATGGCTCCACCTCCCAGGTCCATGTCACTGGATGATGAGTTCATCAGCAGAACTTAGGTAGAAGAATGGTGTTCAGCTATGAAGATTAAAAGGAATATGAAAACAATTTCAGATTTACTTTAAATACCAACAGTTGCATCGCCAAACATTAAACAGTAAGATATTGATCAAAAAGTTTTAGTGCTGTATTTTCCAAATGGATTCTACAGACTCTGAGTTTTATATTATTCTTTCTCCTGAGATTACTAAAATATCACATATGTTCAACCTTTCTGTATGACTGTACAAGATAAATACTTCAAAAGGGCACAGAGGAACAAATGAAATAGCTTAAATTGTGGTCTCTCAGAGGAATGTTGAACATCATGTGAATGTCCACACTGCAGAAGAAGAATTATTAAGATGACCTTAGGAGAACACTTAAAAAAATCTGCTAAAGAATTATATTTTTCTGTGGACATACTGTCTGAGAATTATTAACTCATCGTGTGGCAGGGGAAATGAAAGAAAAAATATGAGGCGAGACCAGTTTAGCTGTGCCGTGGCTTAACCCCAGCTGACAACTAAGGACCACACAGCTGCTTATTGCAGTGGGGTGGGGAGAGAATCGGATGGGTAAAAGTAAGAAAACCCATGGTTTGAGACAAAAACAATTCATTAATTAAAAAAAAAAAAAAAGAAAAAGAAAAAGAAAGGAAGGAAAAGGAAAATAGCAAAGAGAGAGAAATAAAACCCAAGAAAGAAGTTATGCAAATTAAAAGATTTGCTCACCACCAACCAATGGGTGTCCAGCCAGTCACCCAGCAGCAGCCTTCCCGCCAACCTCCCCTGTAGTTTTATTGCTGAGTATGATATCATATTGTATGGAATATCCCTGTGGTCAATTGGGGTCAGCTGTCCTGGTCATATCCCCTCCCAGCTTTTTGTGCACCCCCAGCGTACTCACTGATGGGGTAGTGTGAGGAGCAGAAAAGACCTTGATGCTGTGTAAGCATAGCTCAGCAATTACCAAAATATCCTTGTATTACCAATATTGTTTCCAGCACAAAACATAGCCACATACTAGCTACTATAAAGAAAATTAACTCTATCCCAGCCGAAAACAGCACAGACACAAGTGCTCGACTCAAAATACTCAGAAGGGAACAAACATCTTACATTCTTCTTATGACCCCAATTGATGGAAAAATGAGATAGGCACCTTTGAATTGCAGATGTCTCATTAAAAGAGTGTAAACATACTTGGTACCATAATTTATTGCCTATGCTGTAAATATATGCTCAATTCATCATATTATTTAAAGATGCACACATTTTTGACATTAAATTCCACTATTGATACGTAAAAATAGAGATCTTCAAAATGACATTAAGAGTACTTACTGAATCAAAACCATAGACAGAACCACCAAAATTGTGGGAAGCCATCTCTAAAACAAAAGTCCTGTAATTTCTGCTTCGAAGTGCTAGACGGCGTGGATTTACGTGACTGAAACATCCACTGAGGTATTTCAATCTAACCTTGAATAAAACAGCATAGAGGACTACTCTATGTGTAGCTTGTCTAGGGTTGAAACTAGCTGGCTGAGGCAGTGCCAGCAGTGCACTCATGCTGCAGCTGAGCACAGTGTGGGTGGGACATCCATTCTCCTTCTCAGGAGATTTTTCAGTATGTGCTAGGTTTTATTTCCCCAGTTAGTTAGCCAGCCATTCAGTAGTGACTGAACAACTTGAAATGACAAGTGAAAATAATTAGAGGTGTCTTGCCATTTCTTTTTATTCTACAGATGATAACTGAGAGATCTGGAAATTAGGATGGGAATTCAATAATGAGAAACTTGCTCTTGTTGCTCAGTCACATAGCATCATTCTTGGCTACCCAGCTGTGCAGTCTGTCAAGTTCAGGATAAGTGCCCTGGAGCTTCCATACTGAAGATACCTCATGGGCTACTGGTTAGACAAATTATCTGCCAGGTGGAAGATGTAGCTTGACTCAGTTTTATGTTGTGTGGGGTCTACAAGCCAGGTGTCTCACTTTCCAAGAAAGCAATCTAACTTCCGTATTGCTGAGCTACAAGGTTGATATAGTTACCATATGCCTTCCATCATGCTTCTCTTCTTGCAAATGAGATCCCAAGTGGATAAAGGTTCCTACTATCCAATAATGGTTTCTTCAGGGGAATAAGGGAGTGTCCATCTTAACAAGGCTTTTGCTTCCTGTGAATTTCACAGAGTTTCTATTTCCTCGTCTAGCTGAAGAAACCTAATTGTGAGAACACTTTAGGTTTATTCTCAAATTTATCATTCTATACTTGCATAATGCATTCGAATACAGTGATGTATAGAGAGGAAATGGGAGCTATGCTTTAACAGCAAAGATCTGCATACACTACAGCAAAAAAAACCCATGTCTTTTCTGCTATTGTTATAACACTTCCCCAAATGGAATAAGATGTGACACTGAAAACCTGTTTAAAACATTACTGCTCATGGATCTATTCTAAGATTTTTGTAAAACACAACCCCCTGCCCCCCCCAAAAAAAAAATTATAACAACAAAATTTTCTTTCCTCCCACTGCTTGTGTCATAAACATATCTTGAGAGAACACAAGCCACAGATATCATGTTTCTGAGCAGAAGGGAGGGAGGAGGGGAGGAGGGGAGGAGGGGAGGAGGGGAGGAGGGGAGGAGGGGAGGAGGGGAGGAAGGAAGGAAGGAAGGAAGGAAGGAAGGAAGGAAGGAAGGAAGGAAGGAAGGAAGGAAGGAAGGAGGGAGGGAGGGAGGGAGGGAGGGAGGGAGGGAGGGAGGGAAGGAAGGAAGGAAGGAAGGAAGGAAGGAAGGAAGGAAGGAAGGAAGGAAGGAAGGAAGGAAGGAAGAAAAGGAATATAGGCATTGTTGATGGATTGTCAGTGTAATACAGAACTTTTCTATCCTTGGAAATTGTGTATTCTTGGTAGCAAGCTCCAGAAAATGAATATTATTTTTGAAGTCTGCAATGAGAGGATTGTATTATCTCCTGCATTTACTTGTTATGGTGTTTGGGTAGATTTTTTTTTTTTTCTTTAAAGAGGAAGTGTGATGTGAGAGATTTATCTATAAGATTTTTTTAAGGTACTCAGAGTATTTAGGAATGAAAAAAGCTCAACTTCTTGCCTTCTTGACCTCAAGGAATCAAATAATGGAATAAAATTTCTGCCCTATTGCTGTGTTAGCTTTAAAGTAGTATATTTTTCTATAGTACAAGTACAGCTGCAACTTGTCAAGAACTGTAGACATGTTAAGATGCTGAAAATTATACTCAATTACAAATGCATAACAGTAGAAGCATTTAATTATTCTGGCAGGCAAATTTTCCTAAACGTGTAGCTTCATGAACCAATAATGTAATTAATCTCAATTATCTTTTGTACCTTTGATCCATACGTTAGGCCACAGATCTGTGTAAATGATTTGGAGAAGTCACTTAGTAGACATTTGTTATGGAAAGTGAGTGATACATGAATATTACATTGTGTTTAGGGCATTTCCTGAAAGGAAAGGGTAACAAAGTCAGAGAAAATCCAGCCACAGTGACATATTTTGGCATTGAACGACAGTTCTTATTGTAGATTCAGTAATTAAACAATTCAACAAGTCCAAGATTATGAGGAAGAATTCAGACAAGTTAAGTTAAACCAAATTCTGAAACCACCGAACTGCCTGTTGCAACCTGCTTCTGGCATCCCACACCACGTGTTGCTCTTCCACATTATTCTAGAAACTGGACTTTGTGGGGTACTGTTCCATGTCAGGACAGCATTGCTCTGGCATTTTTAATTTCCATACCTGAGTGGGCTAGAAAAATTTAATTCCTGTTATGTTTGTTCATTTTCTTGCACTAAAAGACAAAAGAGTAAGAACTGAAAACTCTTGTTCTGGTGCTAAGGAAAAAAAAACGGCAAAGTGAAATACAATAGATATTTATCTTAAAGTAAAATAGATATCTCTGCTGTACAACTTAGCCAACTGTGCAATTTTCTTGTAGATATGAAAACAGTTTGCTCTGAGAACTGCTTTGCGATATAAATACTGCCCCCAGCAATATTGAAAAGGACTACAAACCAGCAATGCAAAATTAAACTGAAACTCAAAACAATAAACCAACAGCCATCAGCTTACCTTTTCCAAACTTTAACTAAAACTGAAGAAAATGCCTGTAGTGATTCAGTGGTGTCCTCTGTAATGACAGGTTTACTAAGTAGGCTCGTGTATATCAAGCATTCATTACAAATATCGGTCCACCTACAAGAAAAGTTTCCTGTGGTTCTAAGAAATTCTGCAAGAAATATCTCTATGAGGTCCCATGAATCTCTGTTCAAAGGATCTCCTGAAAAATAATTAGATTTTCTGGATTCTTCAACTCAAACCAAATTGAAGGGCATGTGAATTAATTGCAACTTGCTGAGTAGAGAAAAAGCCAGGTGATTCTTAAACATATAGAGGGAAAACAGAACAGCCTTGTATTTTTTTTAAATTATATGTACCTATTTGCATGTATACATGCATGAACGAAGCCCTGGAAACACTAGAAGATGTATTAATAGAGCTAAAAATGAACACTGGTCTATTCCTTGCCAGGCCACTCCACTTCATAGCTAGTAAATGACATCCACTTTGGTACAAATTTTAAGAAAATCAGAACTGTAGATATTTCAGCACATTTTATGTATCTTTAAATTCCTTCTTTCTACAAGTTGCCAAAGGGCTGCCATAGAACTCATTGAGGAGTAATATGCAATTCAGCATGAGTCATGGAGACATAACAAAGGAATAAACATTTCACAGATGAATGATGACAATGTTTATTCTGTTCTCATTCAAAATAATCACACACATTTTTATTTTATGTAAGATGAAATTAAAATGGCATCTACATATGAATATTGAGAATAGTTAGCATATATACAAGAGTGTAAGGTAATCAAAAACTTCTGGGTAAAACTGTTTGGGATTATGATTTCACATGTCCTAGTCAGGCTAAGGCAATCTTAAATTAGAAACAAATGTTGTCTTGATACATAAGTACTTCTGCCTCAGAAGAACTGCAGCAAATATGTGATACACAGGCCACAGGCAAACCATCTGTATGAACTTACATACCGGTAAAGTCTGTGGGAACCGGAGTAGGGTCAGGAATGGAGAAGTAATTTTTGTAACAGGCAAAAGAGAAGTTAAAATACCAAAGGATCATGCTGAGACAACTAAAAAAATCGGGAAAAGATCCCAATCATGTCCTTGTTCATCGTTTTTACAGTGATCATTAAGTGTTTTTCATTCTTTGAAAATGAACAGTATCATACAAGTTTTTAAAGATGAAATTACAACATTTCTTTCCCTGAAGATACCAATTGCATATCTTCAACTGCCCTTTTCTTCTTCTTCAATATTTTCAATATAATTGTTTTAAGTATTTTGTATTTCATGTTTATATGGGGTTCAGTGAATGTCATTCTTGGCCTCTTTTTGGCATGGCAGCCACACAAAAAGGCTTATGCAAATCATATAATTTCTTAATTCTTTTTTGGTGATAAAAAGTGCCCTAAAGCCATCTTGTACAGGAAGTTGAAGTTTGGATGTTGGAAGCAAAAATAAGGAAACTGGAGTTGAAGCATAACTGATACATGCAATTTTTCCTCACTTAAATGTCAGCGTAGAGTTGAGTGATGGTGCCCAGGGCAAATGTCTGAAGAAGTCTCCAATTAATACACTGATCCTTGCGGGCTGTTACCAGCGCTGTAGTAGAGCTATAACACAGGAATCCTAAGGTGATCCTGCAGTCTTTGAGGAATCGGGATGAGTTAAAGACCCTGCTAATGTACACCACATGTGTCAGCATTTATCTCAATGACCCATGCAGTGATCATAGCTCCTTAAATGTTGACTGAAAAAGAGTGTATTGTAATAGCTGTCATCAATGAATAACTAAATGAATAGACATAAAGGGTGGGAATTACCTCACTCAATGTACACAACACATCTCCTCTAGTCATGCAAACCCTTGTAATCAGTGAAGAGAAACTGGGGAATCTCAGGAACAGTTCACCTCGTCCTGAGGTCAAGTGACTTACACTGCAAAATTAACTGTTTCTCTCATTTGGTTAAAAAGGGACAAATCAGCTGCCAGGACTGGTGCTGCAGCCAACCAAATTCAGCTGTGAAGCATCCCATCAGTGGTGTTTGCCTTTTGGGTCCATAGCTGTCACCAGGCTCCATCATTATCTGTTTTCATGCATGAAAGCTCTATTTTGAGCTCATATATTATCTTAGCAGAAGGATGCACAAAAGGAGCTGCTTAGTTTTACAAAAGAAGAACATACTCCTGAAAGCTCTGTTAGGGTCATGATTTTTATGACAAGAAGGTGGTGGAAACAAGTCACATCTTGAAATGTGCTTATATGAAAGCTAAAAACAAATTTGAAATTAAATACAACACAGTATTTATGTTAATGTTAAATTAAATATGTAAAAAATATATGCAAGATACATTGTATATATATGTAATTTTTCTACATATCAATCCAAACCGTTATCAACCAGGACTATTTATAGTACCATATACATAATTATTTTCATAACAAACATGATAAAAATAACAAATGTTTGAAAATCATGATCAAATACCCAGTCAAAAAAAAAGTGCTTAATTTTAAAGTACATCTTCCATTTTGTACTTTAATGTCTGTGTTTCAGCTTTTTTGTTCCTTCCATCACACAGATCATATTTTCAAGCAGAAAAGCTGGAAAAATTATGTGGCATTTTGGACAAGGCTCACATTTTCTGTAAACTCTAGTCTTTTATATGCAAAAACTGGGATAAAAATTGTTATTTGTTTATCATTTCTCTAGTTATAATGTATGCTACTTACATATGGGACTGTCTCTTCCAATGGCATATATATTCACAGAGCCTAATTAAAGAGAGCCTGGATTTCGGCTGCAATTGTTAGAAATGTTTATGATGCAAAAATAAAATTAGTGTGTTTTGAAAATTTAAAATATAATCTAAATTCTTGAAAAAATGTGAAAAAAATATTTGCTGGATTACTCAATTAATTATTATTGATTATAATACGTGTGTGCACACATCACAGATTTTGAACCAAAATAATATTTAAATGTTTTTCCTGCCATTCCACTGCTTTAAAAAGAAATCTGTATTATGTCAAAGAAGTTCATACCTGACATACTTATTTACCTTCATCTAATATCTACAAGAAGATCATACTGACTACTTAGCATAATTTCCTGTAGTAATAAGCAGTTGGACCATTGTGATGAATCTGAGCCTCAAATCCTTTTCTGTGTATAATTTCAAATAATTTCTTCTATGTAATAGAGAAAACTTAATGCCCACTTTAATATTTAAATATCATTAGTGACCACAAATAAAGAAACATTGTGAAACCATATTCAATATGCATGTGATTATTCTGGACTTTACAGAGAAGGGACTTTCTTTTTAAAGGACTGACAGATCATAAACCAACAGAAAAGAGAAATAAAATGCTTAGAACATTTCTTCGGGAAATGGCAGCATGTCAGTATAGATATAGTAAACCGAGGTTTGAATTTGCACATTGCTAATTTTTCTACAGGTGGGAACCACTTTTGATTCAATAAAAGGGTTTTAATTTGCTTTGTTTTATTAAAAAAGAGGATGGCTTTAAAATACCTTAGCTTGTTTTCATTATAAAGTGAGTGATGTATTCCAAACTTAAATAACATGTGTGCTAGCCATTCAGTATGGCAGAAATTCTGGCTTTCTGTGGAGGAGAGATGTATCAGTACCAACTTACAGAAGTCTATAGGCATGGACAACTTTCTTTTTAGTTAGTTCAAGTTAAAAGCAAAGTCACATGCACTTGGCATCATTTGTAGGTTGTCAAGAGACATATCCTCTTCTGAATACTTAGTGATTAATCAGAGAAATTAACTAGCAAAGTAAGGTAGCTGTGCCAGAATTAGTGCTTTCAGAATAATCAAATATCAGGTTTATCTCTACAAAAAATCCTGTAGGGTCAGAACGTTTATTATAACATAAGCAAGTATAACCTTTAAAAGGATCTATCCAGTTATCTGCAACATAGTGATATCTATACTGATTGTGGGACTAAATGTGGAAAAAAGTCACATGTAACACATAGGAAGTAGAAAAATTATGCATACCTAAGCTTCTCTTTGCCAAAAGGATGGTTACTTCATGCAGTGCTGGCCAGGGAACACTTATTTTTCCCATGACTTCTCAAGATGCAAAGTTTTTGAATGAAAATAAAGCAGATGGATCTAAGTTTTCAAAGGGATCTGATTTCACAAGATAATTGCTTGTGAATAATAATCGGAATCCTTTAATAAACTACTAAAAATATTAGGATTAAAGAAGACTAGTCACTTTCAGAAAACAAGGCTGTTGTAAGAATCATTCAAAACCCCCATCAACATACTAGCTTAATCTGAAAGATATTTTGTGATTGAGAAGGAGGTTAAAGATTCTCCAAAGATTCAGTTGTACTTGAATATATTTTCAGAGATCACCATGTGCACCATCTGCATGGTCAGCTGAACACAGCAGCCTTTCTTGTCTTGGGCAGGTTGCAGGCTTGAGTAAAGTGAAAGACAACAGGGCAAAATGATGTCTCCATTCAATAACTATTTCAGCTATTCAATGTATGAAAATCACCGCACCACATAAATCAGCATGAAGAAATTTCAGCATGCAGAGAAGCAGAGACTGAATATCAAATCTTAAAGAAACAGTGAATTATCACGGAGTCACGTGACACATGTTATGGTAAAAAGGAGAGCAATAATTAGAAGGACTGTAATTAAAATATCAAGGTCTTCGGGTCACAGTAACACTCACTTCCTACATTTTTCAGTTTGTAAGAATCAAGCTTAGTGTTAACTCTACACCTGCACTACTTAGTGGGAAGAGCCATAATGTTAAAGTGCCCAAGCCTTCTGGCTGCATTTTGAATTCAGTCACAGAGAAAAACAATCCTAAAATCTCAAATGCAAAGAGATTTCTAAAATAATAATAAAAACAAACAAGTAAAGAAAAAGAAGCAGAATAAACACACACAAACTATTAATAGGTACAAATCCCTCCCTCCAACAGTGGCCAAAAGTGATTATCTAGTGAAGGGTGAAAGAATCCAGCAAACACATACTTCCCCAGAAGAGTATGGCAGTCCCAGACACTGTCCCAAATTCTGGTTATCTTCACTTGCATCAATGACTTTGTGCTTGACCTCTGTTAGATCCATGCTACCTGCCTCTCCCTGGTTCTGCTGGATCCCAGACAGCTGCTGGGGCTGCACATCTGCTTAGAATCCTAGAATCATTCTGGTTGGAAGAGACCCTCAAGATCACCAAGTCCAACCATAACTGAACTCTGGTACTAAATCATGGCCCTAAACCTCTTCTGTATGGCTTTTAAACACCTCCAGGGATGGTGACTCAACCACTTCCCTGGGCAGCCTGTTCCAGTGCTCGACAACCTTTTCCATAAAGAGATGTTTCCTAATATCCAATCTGAACCTTCCCTGGGGCAACCTGGGGCCATTTCCTCTCATCCTATCACTTGTTACTTGGGAGAAGAGACCAACACCCTCCGTGCTACAACCTCCTTTCAGGTAGTTGTAGAGAGCAATAAGGTCTCCTCTCAGCTTCCTTTTCTCCAGGCTTAACAGCGGCAGTTCCCTCAGCTGCTCCTCATCAGACTTGTTCTCTAGACCCATCACCAGCTTTGTTGCTCTTGTCTGAACTCTCTCCAGCACCTCAATGTCTTTCTTGTAGTGAGGGACCCAAAACTGAACACAGGATTCGAGGTGCAGCTTCACCAGTGCTGCGTTAGGTCTCTGTTAGGTCCATGCCACTGGCCTCTCCCTGCTCCTGTGGGCTCCCAGCTGGGTGCTGGGGCTGCTCAGCTGCTTTTGAAATAATGAACCAGAGCAGTTTACAGGCTGTCATATTAAGGTAAACCACCACCAATTTCAGTTTTCTGTAATGTGTTAGATTGTCTTTTGTGGCAATTCAAGACCAGCTGCCTGAGCAGCTTATTGGGCTGCACCCCACTGACCCCTAGAGAGCACCAGTACCCACAATTTAGGGTTAACTGGCAATGTGCTGTGGTTTGCACGTCCTAGTGTGGAACTTCTTGGCTTCTTTAGGAGAAGCAAGTATGCTGCTAGTGAAGGCCAGTGTTGACATGTAGATATGTGATGACTAAAAACCCCTCAAACAGCACATAATAGCACTGATTTGCAACACAATTTTTAATTAAATATTTAGTAGTTGGTAATGCCTGATAAGTGTTGTAGCTCAGCAATTGCTGTGACAGACATAAGAATTAATATTTTATCAGCTCTGAGCTGGCAAGAGGCTGAAATAATGCTGCCAGTTACAGTTATTAACTTTGCTTCACAATAAGGTATTGTTATTGGCTTTAGTATATCTTGCAGTGAAAGGTACATTATTTACTGTGTGCAATGGTGCCATATCATTTAAAAAGGATTATGATTACTAGAGGAATAAAGAGTCCATTAAGGTTTTATAAAAAAAAAAAAAAAAAAATCAAATAAAATTCCACATTCTTTTGCTTTGAAAGAAAATGCGAAATATTTAAAACCACCCATCAGACTTTGCTTTACTTACAGTCTGGATAAACTATATAGCTTCTTTTTTTCTTTTTGTTATCTTTAAAGTATTATGTGTTTTATAGACACAAATGACTTCTGAACTGTAACAGTAAACAAGGTCCATAGAAGAATATAGCACAAAAAGATACAGCAGAAGTATGAATGCAGATGTTGTCTATTTTTCAATGAATTGTCCATTAAAATGTGGTTTCCTTTATTCCTCCTTAAAATGTACATATGGAAAACAAATATATGGGTACTTACAATTTTTACCAACAAAATAAAAATATTTAGTAACATCATGAAATCTAAAAAATAAGGACAGAGTTGTAGCCTGCCTAAAACAAAACAGGAACCAGAATCAAATTGTATGCTTAAATGTGAGCCTCTGCTTGAGGTCTTTTAAAATTAGTGAACCACTCAAAACTTTAAAGTCTATATTGAATTGGAAATTAGTATTTGATGTGTGAAATGTATATGATAATGTTATTTTTTCTATTGAGACCATTATCTGAGATGTATAAATTATTATATTTTGAACAGTATATCAAAAATCAGTATCTGTCTGCCTCAAAAATGTAAGCCAAGAGTGAGAAGAAATTGCAGGTTAAGTTTATTTTTGTATCATTATTTCATTTTCTTAGTGTTTTCACTCACTTTTATAGTTCTTGGTTTTTCTTTCCTTCTATTCATTTTACAGCTATTATTATGTCTTTTCTCATAAAATACTAACAAACATTTCTTGTTTTAACTGTAAAATGTTATACTGTGACAATATAGGCACCAGATTTTCTGATATTTATTTACCTTATAATTTCTGTCCCGTTTTTCTGGTAGTAGGAGCAAAATCTAAAAAAAATTAGTCCCAAAGATTGTGATTATTTATTAACTATGTGTAATATCAGAAATATTTGTGTCTTCTCTATGCCCATATTCAAAAGCAAAAATAAAGTAGATGAAGTGAAGAGTGCAATTTCTTCTTATCTCTCCTGTCAGCATAGCTTATACTATTCGGTGTGTTATTGGGTGAGCTAAGACTCCAGGTTAAATGAATTACAAGATTTCAAATAAATCTTTCAAAATGGCTTTGTCTCCTCAGCTTCAGTCTTAATCAGTTTGGGGGCTTCCAGAAAACAAAACAAAACCACACAAACCCCATAAACAAACATGCCCACCCCCCAAAAAAAAAAACAGAAATGCACAAAACACCCCTAAAACAGAAAGGTCAACCAAAATACTGCAGCCCACTTCCATCCTTTGAAAATAATTTTGAAAATAGTCAGAAATTTCATTTTTTTCTTACGATGAGGAAGAAACTATCTTTCATGTTACCTTAGAAGTCATGCTTGTATTGTGTTTAAAAGAAAACTGAAGGTGCAAAATTCTGTTTCAGGAGGTTTCTAAATTAACAGCCAAGTAGGAGATAGCCTGACTGACAAAGAGAAGACTATTGATCATATCAAAGAAAAGGAAGAAATGAAAAAGTGAAGACACTTCAAAATACAGCCAGAAAGATTATGTTAGCTTTTAAAAGGATCTCAGTGTAAGACAGAGGAACTCAAATTACCTTTACATGACCTGGTTGAGAGAAGGGAAGAAGTTCACCTGCAGCAACCTGGGGCACAGTGCAACTGGCCATGGACACCGGCTCATTGAGCAAACAGCAGTTGCCCCAGATGTCTGTGACTCCCCCTCTGCCAGAAGTGCTGACATCCATAACCGAGGGTCAAGTGTTGCTCCTTAATTATGCTTTTGAAAAGTCAGGCTGTCAAATTAAACAACTGACAGGTAATTTTCAGTAGAACAAATAAATCAGAAGCAAAAATCAATGAAGAATCAGTTCAATAAATAAAGCTGACTCCTTAAACATTGCTTATAAAGCTAAACAGGACACATACAAGGTACTCACATCATACCCGTTATACTGGGATATAAACCTAAAATATAAGATTTGTTTTAGATTAAAAAATTGTCTAGACTACTGAATTTAATCCTTACCTAAAATGCATTAACTACAGTTATATTAGATGGATAGATTTTAAGGCAAAATGAATCTTGACAAATATTAAGGGTAATATGCTTCGTCTACAACTTGAATCAAAGTTAACTATGTCCAGAAAACAAACAAACAAATAAACAAACAAACAAACAAAGCAGATCTTTTCTGTACATTAGATATTAAAAGGTGTTTTAATGTATGTTAATAACAATTCACGAGCGACTATATTAATTTTTTTATTATCATGGTATCCTTTGAAAATTTTCACAAAATTCTCTAAGACAACACAGTTATCATGAATCATAATGACAATGGACATAACTTGCTAGCTTCCACCAATGAAAATAATGTGGGTGGGGCTACATTAAAAGGCTGATAAAATGATTGTGAATATAGTACATGTTTAGCTATTTTAAGCAAAATTTTTTAGATTCACTTTTACTGGGTAGTATCTTTTAATAGGAGATTTTTTTTTCCCTCTCTCTGAAATGTTAAATGAAAAAGAACCTCTCCTCTATACTTAAATTTTGTTTATTTGCATTCATTTTCTGAACTGAAACTTTAATATGCAACATCTTACAGCTGAATCCAATCCTGTACAACTCTTGACTTCAATGAGATTGCACACTGAAAGTCTGAAGGACTGAGATGTACTTGCTTGCTTTGAGTTGCCTTTTATTAGAACTACTAGTTTTATCGACAACAAAGGAAACTGAACAATCACTTTGATGCTTACTGCATATATCTTCCTTTGGAAGTAATTTGAAGGCCAAAACCTCTAAAGAGTTGTATTTACTTGTACTCATTCCACTAATGCTCCACAGAAAGGCAACCTTTTTAACAGAACATTTTACTAAATGAAGCAGTAACAGGGAAAGTGATACCTCTCAGGCTATTTTAATTCAGAAACAGATGGAAAAACCTTGACTGTGATGCAGAACATCTTAAACTGCAGATTTTCTTTTCGAGCATGTTTTCCCCCCAGTTCATCCAGTTGACTTGATTGTTTCATCTGGTATTTATCTCTTATCCTTCAGACTAAAGGCTTTTAGGGACACAGACTTCCTCATCAATTACGTTCATGCAGTGTCTAGCACAAAGAGACCCAGACTTGTTTTTAAGTGGTAACAAGATAGAAAGGAATGGTAAATACAGACAATCATTTAGCAATAGTGACTACAGGCTCTCCTAACATGCATATATGTACACAAGTGAAACAAGGATGAGCTCTAAATTAGCCTCATATTCATTTTTTGACATGTCTGCTGACATGCCCAGTGTTTATTTTTGAGTGTATCCCCATGATCTTTTGCAAACTGAAATGCATGAGGATTGCTGGAGTCCAAGCGAGTCAGGTGCAAACCTGCACCAACATGGAAGCTACGTAGCTGAGGATTTGGCTCAGAACCTGCCTGTTTGGTCAGAGATGACTGCCATCTGCCTGCAAAAGAAGTGAGGGAAACTCTTGACCTGCTTTCAGGCAAAGTATTTGCTGCTCTTCCTTATTTTTGAGAGGACTTATTTGTACTTGACAAGAGGAGATGAGGTGAGCTGTCTGGAGGGAGGTGCATGTTTCCTGTGGGAACTAGAGTGGAAAAGGCAACAGCCAGAGCTGCTTAGTCTCACATTGAAACTAAAGAGACTGTGGTGGGCAGCAAGGAGCAGACAGACCTCAGCCTTGCCAGAAAGTCATTCCTAGGGACCAGAGCAGAGGTTGTGTTCCTCAGAAAGCCACTAAGTGACCTTCAAGAACACAGCTGGCAGGAGAGGGGTGTACAAACCTTGTAGCTTCTGTTTTCTTCCCTAATTTCCATTTTTTGTGTTTTAAAGCTGTACATCTAGTTTCAGAATGGGATTTCCATTCTCACTTTAACCAAACACAATTTTTGATTTTAAAAGTTTTTTAGATCCTTGTGGAGAAATCTAGGCACCTCTACATCAAGCTTTATTGGGTTACTGTAAAATATGTAAAACAATATGAATCTGTTACTAGGACTATATGAAACATATAAATAACAAGAAGTCAAATGTTGTAGGATAAATTTCTTATAGAGAAAGCCAGAACCTTCAAATAGACATAGAATCTGCACTTTGCCTTCCATGTTAAACATTGTCAAGATTGTGTCTTGCAGTTGCTTGGCTGAAGAAACACAAACTCAGTTGTGTGCATTCTGACAGTGGGAAGGGATCTAAGAATGAAGAGACACCATGGTTTTCCCCTTGACTTATAACATAAGTAATTAGTAATAATAAAAATATTTTGAAAGGACAAGAACCTGTATGAGACTATTAGTAAAATAATTCATCTTCTCTTTGCTTCAATGCACATATTAAAAGATGGTGCCTTTTCTTGATCTCTGTATAGAAAGGCCTATTAATTTGTATAGTTTGATGTCACATTCTGATGATTAATATTAATTTTATATGGTTAGGGGAAAAATAAAACCCTTATGCCTGTGTAGTCAAGATAAGCATCTGCTGCCATTTTATAAAACATCCTACAGTTTGTGCTCATGCTCTTTTGTGGAAGAGCACACTGCTTTACCACAGCCCTTTCATCACCACGTGTCTCCAAATTTCCATTCCCCCTTTATGCACACGCTACCTTTGCAGCGTGTTCAAGAGGAAGCTGTGAAATGAAAAGCACTTTAACAAAAGGATAGCAGGGTTACTGAACAAATACATGGATTGTGCCATTTGCCCTTTGGAGTGGTGACTATGAACGAAGATGGGGAAACAGAGCTTGGCCTTCCTCAGATGCAGATATGGAGATTGGCCTGGAATTTGCAAGATTCACTGCTTTTGACCCAGGAACTCATCAGGTAAAAACAGAGCCAGACAGAGGGAGGAGCTGGAAAAGCATGCTAAGATACATGTAAGGATGGGTAAGCAGATTATGAACATGAAAATTTTTCTTACAATGCAACTTTAGCAATACAAGTTTCAATCTATGTGTTTTCTTTCTCACATATAAAAGTTGATAAATCAAGGTGTTACCAGAATTTCAGAATTAACTCTATACAATTATCTGATACAAGCACCAGGCATGGTTTTCCTCTAGATGGGAAGGAGACAAACTAAGTGGAATGAAAATGTACTTCCCAAGGCTGTCTGTGTGATACTGTGAACAGTATTTGCAAATTATTGTTAAAAACAGAGGGGCAGTCTTTAAGTCAGGAAACCCTGAATTCAGAACTGAAGATTATGTAGCTAGTGAATTCCTACGGGATTTCTGTGAACTAAAATCTAAACTCAAATTTTGGAGGGTCAGGAGGCAATATTCTTGCATAAGAAGTGGAGATCAAATCTATTTCTTTTTTTTCTTTTAATGAGAAGCCAAGACCACCTATGTCTGTGCAACCTGGAAAACCTCTGTGGCAGTGTTGCACTGAAACAAACCTAGCCCCTGCAGTTCTGGTATGTCTGCTAAATGGAAAACATGAAAATAAAGATCAACACAGAATCTTCCAGAGTAGGTCTACCTCTTGCATATATCTTTTTCCTTTAGCTTCCTCTACATAAAAGTTTGTTTCTCACACAGTCATAGCTCACTTCCTCTGTTCACACGCACTACACTCCTCACTTGGGTCACGTGATCAAGAGAAATTTAAATATAGAAGAATTATTATCTGCATTATTGTAGCTATTATAAATTTGGTTTGGAATATTGTGAATATAATAATAAGAAATTGTTTGTTTGATTTTTTTTCCCTGAGGTCTTTCAATTTAAATAATCAAAACTTGCAAATGTTAGGAAGACAGTCAGTGAAAAATGAGTATTTTGCTGAAGCCTATGTGGAAGGACACTGTGTGAGCCAAGAACAGAACTAGATACCTTTAAAACTACTGCTGCCTTGAAGGGAATGAGATTTTCAGTATATTGTGAACTATTTAAAAGAAAGTTCGTTTTAATCCAAGTCTAAGGTCTTACACCCTGCTATTTATCAAGTGTTTGAGCACCATAAGCTCTGTTGTTTTACTTCCCACTCTTTCTCATCTTCCCTACCCTCTCCCCCATTGCTAATCAACACCTAGTGCTGGAAAATTGATTTGCAATAGTAGGCAAAGAAGCAATTTTCCCGGGGTCTTATAAAAATTAGTTATCTGTAAGATTACTTACATAAACTGTCTGAAGACACAGAGAAATGAAGTTCTGTTCTGAGGCACATGTATTTTCCTCTAGCATTTGCATGCACTTAGCAGTCAAAAAGAAAGTAAATCTCTTGTATGTCAGGCAATTTACAAATATATGGCAATGTTGCTATCTGTTCCATAGACTCCATCAGTTTTAAAACTTTCACTGCTTATAATCAATAGATTCTCACAGCATTTTCTACAAGATGGTATGTAATAAAAATTACATTATAATTACATTATATTTGGTTTCTTTTACATTCCAATGACTCAGAAATGGCTTAATGTTTCTTTATCTCACATCTTCCAGAAATGGCTACTGTAGCAAGTGAATCATGGGAAATATTAGTAAGTACACCTGACTGAAAAGAGGGTGAACTTGATTGAATTCTAGCAACAGCACTGTAAAGAAATCCCAAAATTATGCTAAATTCAATCTGAGAAAAGTCCTCCTGGGTGATGACCTTTATAGGTCTGTTTTCCACCAGGAATTCTCAAATCTCCAAATAGGAAAGTTTCCTGTAGCTACAGCTGAGCTTAGTAAGAGTCAGGTTCTAATAAAGGATTCTGATACAACCAGGTGAGAGAAGATTTTCTGGCCCAGACTTCAGACCTCTGAATTGTTAAGCTCCACACTTAAACAAATGTATTCCCTCCTTATATGCTGCCTTTCTCCTGCTCCAAACACAACTGTTTTTTGCACTCGTGTGATCCACTAGCCAGATGAACCTGAGCAGTAGCATCTTGAAGGAGAACAAGGAGGTGTTTGGAGCTAAGTTGGTGGCTTCCCAGCTGCACGTGGTCCCCTCACCAAGTAAAACATCATATAGCAGAGTGTGTAGTGCCTTATGATTTAGTAAAGAGGAAAATCAAGAGGCATGGGCTATGATGAAGAAATCTGCATTAAAAAGTCCTGTCTTTGCTTGGGATTTACACATCAACATAATGGGGTGAGAGATGTTGCTAGCTTTTATTATTCGGAATGAAAATTACCTTGTAAAATGAGATGTGCTAACCAGAGTTTTAGTCATATTGATGGAGAGCAGATTATTTTTCCCTCAGTCTAATGTGTCTGCAGATTGTAATTAGAAACCAAATACCTTCAAACAAGTCCAAAAACTGGATTATTTTTTTTTCTATAAAAGGAAAATACTCAAATAACAAGATACAAACTGAAGAAAAGTAAATAAAAGCATCATTGTCTTTTACTGAACAAAATAATACTCTTCCCTGACTCAAAATATTTCTTCATATAGGCTTACTCTAATGTTCACATCAGAGCAAGTTTTGACAGCCAGATAAGGAAGTTGAACAAGATGGGAGGAGTGAGTGAAGAGGAGGATAACTTTAACTGATAAACAGAGATAGAGTGAGCATAATTATTGAACTTCACAGAGGAAAAAATATTAAATAGCAATAGCTGAGTATTGAGCTGAATTCAACTATAAAATAATTTTAACAGTGCAAAACATAGCCTGTTGTCATACATGCACATTAAAATAGGCCTCTTTAACCAGTTGGCATGATTCTGAAATCTCTATCTGGCCGATCAGATAAAGCGCTACTTTACTGAGAGATTCCTCAGTTACTGTGAACTCAACATTTTTTTCCAGCCACTTGTGTGGTTCCACAAGCTCTGGTCTAAATTAAAAAAGTTATTTTAAGATAGTGTGGCAATACCTTCCTCTTAAACAGGAAGCTGTATCAAGCTGCTGCACTGAAAGAGAAATTTCCATGGTAGGGGATGAAGCTAAGTTCATGAGCAACAGACCACAAAGGCATGAAGTTAAGTTGGTATCATTGTTTCTGACAGAACTGCTGTCTCAGACCTAGATTTTTCAACATGAAAGCAAAATGATATTCAAGTGGTAATGCAGTCTATAACTGGAAGTTTGGGTTGTGTTCATTCCTTTCTCTTATCAATTTTTACCTTTCAGAGCACAGTTCCAAAAATGAGTTGATCTCAAATTAGTATTTTGCTCTGCCTTTCTTACTGTAGTTATTAGGGCATATGGTATAAGTCTCAGCTGCGGAAATGAAAAATAAATTATTTGGAATGTGTCAGGCTATTCTCCGAAATTAGTGTTGACTTACGCATTTCTGCATCCGTTCAAGTAACTATTTAGTAGTTTGCCTTTGTATTTTTTGGTGTGCTTGGTATCTGTTCATGTTTCTTTGTTTTAGTAATAGGATGCTACTGGGACATTGAATGTCCCAGAAATTACATGGCAAAGCCATCTGTAATGCCTGGAATACAGAAACTATAAAACCAGTTGAGTTTCTGATCATGTACAGTGAAATATTCCTTTATTTACATTTTCAGCAGAGGAATGTACAATAGATTATGCTGTGGACAATGAAACCTTTGGCTCAGATTCTCATACCAAGACTGAATTGCTCTGTGATTGTTGGCAACTCACACTTGCTTTGTGGGAACAATGAAATAAGAAGTCCGGAATATTGTTGTGACTCAAAACCATAAAACTCTATAGAAATGCTTAATGATGTATTTCATGATTATCTGAATTTTCTTTAAAATGCTTGACAGATATATATGTCAGACATAAATGAGAATGACTTGTCTGTTTAATATAGAAGAAACTGTGTCCCTTATCACTTATTTTACCTGCTTTTTGATTGTTCAGAGCTTTAACTGCTTTTACCTTTGCCTGATCACTTGTTTCTACTGCAACTCTTGCACAAAAGTGTATAATAAGCAGTAGTATAGGCTTTTTAATCCTACATTGAAAAGAAAGATTGGAAAGGATAGTGCTTGTATCAGAGATATATAAATGGATTTGTAGACAATACATTTCAGTGCAAAAGGGTGTTTTATTTGATGTGGAATTTTATTCATCTTACTCAGGCATATGTTAAACTCCCAAAACCTATGGTTTACATTAATTTAAGCTGTTAAAGCCGGTGAAGCTTTCTGGGCCTAGTCGTTACTTACTTTGCAATATCTTGCTAGTCTGAAGAGCTCTTAAACTGAGCATGAGTTAGATTTGCTTACTAAGACTCATTTAACACCAAATATGAATGGCATAAGGCCCTATTAATTTTATATTTCACATGTATGAGAAACTCATAAAAAGATAATGAATGCAAAGATATTTTTAGGCAGTATAAAACTCATAAACCTTGCATTCTATGATCTGCTGATTACAGCTCTATGACTTTTTTTTTTTTATCTGCAAGGTAAATTTTGCATTATGAGAAAAAAAAATCCACTGTTTGAGTTTCAGAAGCTCAAAGCAAAATTTAATTAAAGTTGAATGGAGACTTGTAAAGAAAATATGTCAAGAGAAACTAAAGAAAAAGCCTATGTTGTTTCTTAATTATCCTTTGAGGTTTCTCTTCAGTTGTAGCCCTTCACTGTTGAACAAAACAACTCAGAGTGAGTACTAGCATGTAGTAAATGGGCTAGAAGTGGAACACATTAGGTTGTGTATTGATATGTGTTTTTTACACTTACTATCATTATCTTGGTAGGGAGATCTCTCTGAATAAGAAAAGTGGGGCATGCATGTGTGTGTTTATGGACACGTGTGTGAATAGAGGAACAGACCACAACAGCAGCCTCACTGCTTGAGGGAGGTGAGTCACTACAGTTGCTCCACTCCTCGGTGTGATGGCCCACAAATCTCATGCCATGGGCAACTGTGGGCATGCCAATGGTCATGCCGACTGCTGCACTACTGTGAATCATGGTGCAACATGCAAATCAGCATAAAGTCATGAGGAAAAAAAGCGTGCTGCTTCTTCAATCCATGAACACATGCTTTGCACGCATAGGAGGTAAGTGTTTAGGTTATAAGTTCTCTACTGCAAGATTTACTTCATCTGTATTTTTAAAGGACATACACTTCTCCCTCCAAGAAAGACCTTTACAACTCATTAAATTCTGCTAAGTACCAGCAATAATGACAAGAAGAAAGAGGGCAGCATAATCATAATTTGCTTTTATTGCCCTTCAGTGCGTGAGATAGTTTGAAGTAGATGCCTAAATAATACAGTTTTTGATCACAAAATTCTGTTACTAATGGAAAACTGTGTAGTATCCTATATCTGTGTGTATATAGTAACTGTATAGGTGGTTAGTATCTTTAGTATCTTACTGTAATTCTCAAAACAAAATGTTAAAAAGCAGAATTTTTATACTGTTAAACCAGTGTCAAAACTTTGAGATGACAAGGTATTTTTTTTCTAGAACTCAGACCTCTTCCTCTCTTTAGCACCCCAAACCTGCAAATTCAACTCTAGCAACATTTTGGGCATCGTTTCTCAACATACATTTACTATCCTGCAGTTAGTAGAAATGCTGTAATTATTTTTATTTTAACTTTTACTAAATTTCACAGACCAAGTTAGAGAACAGGTTGAACATCAGGATAGGTCTTGGAAAAACAAGTTTTGTAATAAGTAGCTAAAACAGAATGAAAGAGAGGAGGATGAGACAGGAGGGATCCAGCTGGTTATCTGCCAGTACTAATTGAGCTGTTTCAGAAACCAGTTTACTCTTGCTAGCCAAAATGCACAGAATCAACCAAGCATACATAAACCTTCAGTTGTGAGAAGGAGGAGCAAATGGCTAAACTGAATTAATCATTTGGGAGGGAAAAAAAAATGTAAAGACAAAAAGCTCTTTCAACCAGGCTGACATGCAGAGCAACATGTGATATTGCCCTGAACTTTGAACACAATGAAATATTCCTAACAAGATGTTAGGAAAGCAGAAAAAAATGTACAGACCTAAATTAAATATTAATTTAGATGCATTGAGATTTTTCAATAAAATTTAGAATTGCTGGATTTGAAGTATTTAACTAAATTATAGTGTTAATTAAATATATCTTTCAGCTGACAAATATCAGTGAATAAATATTGAGTCCATATTTCTGCTTTTATCTTTTGCTGATGGTTCTTCTCCTCCCTCTTTAGAAGTAATTCTTTCTCTCTGTGCTCATCTATATCTGAAAATGTCTTGTATTTTGCCACCTCCATTGTAGCAGTGATTGTCTGGTAACGGATTCAATTATCTACACTTCTTATTGTTATCTGGATTCACAGCCATGACATAGGGGCTTTTCTCTGCCTCTGCATGTGTTTGAGTATCACTGGGTTTTGGAGGGAAAGAATATACATGCTCTGACTTAAATTTTGACTACCTTTTGTTCAACAAACACTTTCCGATTAACTTTTTAGAATTGCATTTTCAGGCCTAATTAGGCCTGCTACAAAACAATTTGTAATTGCTAAAGAAGTATAAGCTGCCCTGACCCTACAACACACTCTGGAATCGACAGATTTCACTTTTCTGCTTGTGGATGGATTTTATTTAAAGAAACATTGTTTTGTGTAAAATTCTGAGTAACTAGAATTTTCCAGCCAATTTTTAGTGCATATCTTTTGCTTGCAGGTGTTCTAGTCAGGAGGAAATACAGCTGTATGTTTGAAATCACCTAAGCCAAGAATCAATTCCCTTCTGGAGTGCACAGCAGAGCAATTCTTTTTCACAGTAACTTTGAATGTTTCAAACTTTGTTTTTGTTCTGTATTAGCACAAACCAATTTTTCTGAATTTTTAAAATGAAAAAAATTCCAGCATTCAAATTTGTTTCCCATCTTTTACAATTCAAGAGCATAAATATAAAACTAGGTTATATATTTAAAGTAATTGTGTGATGTTTTCATGAGTTTGGAGCAGAAGCATAGGAGGTCCATGGTGTTCCACATTGCATAAGCAAATAAGTGCCCTGTACCAAATGATTTGCAATCTGAAAAACTGAATGAGTGATGAGAGACTGAGTTTCAGACTTAGTACTTAAATATATTACAAGTTTCACACATTAATATTTACTTATCATTTACAGCAACAAAAAGAATTGCGGAATTCAAAAGCTTGTTAAATCGAAACAAAGTTGATAATCACTAAAGACTAATTAATTGTTTAGATACCATTTTACCTCTTTTGCTTGAGTGGACTCATAGTTGTATCTAGAGCTGAATTTCCAGACTACTTTTGGAAATGGAGGCAAAAGAAAGGAAGATCTGGAATATCTGTCGGTATGGTAATGACTTCAGGGTGCCAAAGTTGTGATCTTTATAGAAACAAAGGAACTGCTTACTTATGTAGGCTATGAACAAACTACTTGTGAATTTGCCCACCCTAAACTGATCAACAAACAGTTGTTATGAGCCAGTGGTGAGCAGACTTAGGTGAGGAAGATGACCACATTCCTTGGTACCAGGAAGGAGACCTTGTACTTTTTATGGTGGCACTGCAGAATGTGTGTACCCTGGCAGAGCCCTTGTCCAGGATATTGAACCTGGAAGCTGAGAATGAAATTCAGGACCTTCCTTCTGGTTATCTTATGTGTGGAGGATGATGTATCCAATTTGTTGGTGCTTTTCTACTACTCCAATATTTTCTCTAAAAAAAAAAAAAAAATAGAAAAAAAGTCTGGTCTCTGAGTAGTATCTGGTTCATTAGAGAGTAAAAGTGGAATTGTAGAGAGTAGAAGTGGAATTGTCAGGGAGACAGCCTCCTTTGACCAGTGTCCACATTTCCAAGGTCTGCCCGTCTTGTTGTGGACTGCCTTGCTCTGTCCCACAGAGTTGTAGCCCTGAGACAGTCCCTCACGGTCCATTTTTTCAGCATAGACTGAAGTGGCAGTAGGTTTTTCCACTTTATAACTCAATGGTCAACTTGCAAATAAGAGAGAAGAAAAAATTAATTATGTATTAGGAAAATATAGTATATAAAATGTGCCCTCCTCCCACACCCTGAATGCTAATTTTTTCATTGACATTAACTTTTGTAATAAAAGCAAGTTCAGAAGTTTCTGTGGTCAGAAACTTGTGCCTGTTTTAAATAATAAGTGCATCTGCTTTTAGCTTATTGGACAATTCATTCATTTTAGCAAGTGGTTGAGTAACATTTTTCTTCTATTGTTCATCATTGTTTTATCTGAAATGTCACAAGAAGTATATTTTCCCCTATGGGGTAAGAATGGGAGTACTCTCTGTGCAATCATCCTGAAATTATGTATCAGCCAATAATATTGTTTCTTAGATAATAAAGCAAAGAATGCATAGTATTGAAAAAAGGATATATTTTCTCATATGTAGAAAGGGTTCAAAGTTAAAAAGTAACCTGAGTTCATATATTAGAGAATCTGAGTGTACTTCAATAAAGTGAAAGGCAAGCAATTTTAAAGTACCATCATAATTCAAAGGCACAACTCCATTTCAAATTGATAAAAAATGTGTTTTGAAGTAACTTATATGCTTTTGAAAATCATAGCCAGAAGCAAATTCTTATTGTCAGTAGAAGAGAATTATATCCTAAGGGATATGATTATAATCTATATACCAAAACTTGCCAGAGGAATGTACAGCTTCCTTGCTTCTTACGGACAATTTTATTTCAGATTTCATTTGACACTGGTCCTCATCCCCAGCCACTTTCAGGTAAATTTTTTTCTACTCCACAGTAAAAGAAATAAATGCATAATAAAACAATAAATGGTAAAGTTTGTACTTAGTCTAAGAAGATGCAGAAAGTATAATAAATCATTTCTGCATATTTGCAAGTTATGACAACATTTTAAATTTGAGTTTTGTGTAGCCAGAGGACATTTATGGCTCACAACTGGGAAGCTGGCAGGATATCATTCTCATTATTATATACAACAGACACAATGTCATCCAATATATACCCTAGAATCTGGCATTAGCTGCTCAATTAAGCCAGGCAAATCAACACAAGAAAATACATTAATTAAATAGCTTTTCCTCATGCTGTTTTACCAGCACTCTATTTTGAATTGGTTTTACATTCTAAAAGAACACACTCAGACACTGAAAGCATATAGCTTTTCTACCATGCACTGCTTTATTCTGATGCCCTTTTCAGGAAGCACAGTCTCTACAGGATCCCCGTAGTTAGGGGTAGAAAGATGCTTGTCTAGAGGAAGACACAGATTTTCAAATTCAAGGCCAGCCTCGGATTAACTCTCTTCATGGACCATGCTATTAGTGCTGACTGATCCCCTCCTGACCATCCAACATGACCATGCGATTCCTGCAGCAAATCCATACTGTGCTTAGTGACAGCACTTTGTCCTGGTCTTCACTGAAAAGCAATTCAGAGCTATGGATGTTGGTGGACCTGACAGATTGATACGCACCTGTCTCTCCCTCTCTCTTTCTGTCTGTGATATATGATTTATCTACAGGCAAGCATATGTATGTATACACACACAGAGATAACCATGTATATATAGATATGCAAATGTATATATACAGGTGTACATATATATGGACAGTTTATGTATGTATTTTTACATGCATAAAATACATGTGACCTCCAGTAAAACTATCTATAATTTTACAAGTATTATCTGGTAAGAACACCTGCCAGCCAACAAGAGTTAACTTTTGAATCTGTTTTCATGTTAGTCTATCATTTGTGGGATGATTGATCTGATCATTGCCAGACTGGCAATTAAAAAGCAAGTAGTATGATGACGAGTAAGAGAATCACTATCCATTTAAATACCCCAAAGGTACAGTCATACTCTTTCTTTTATCCATCATAACCCAAACAAGTTATTTTGCTAAATTAAAAAACTACATGCCAGATTACTAACACTTTTGTTTTCAATGAACTTGAATTTGAGCCACAGGTGTTTTATACAGAAATATTTCATAACAATATTTATTCAAAGACTTTATTTCATCACATACAGTTCATAATGCTCTCATATTACAATTCTAAATGCGTTTGCAGAACGATAACATTTCTTTTGTATGTACTCTCAGGATTTTTTTACCAGCTTCCCACATTATGAATTAATATCTATTAATTTTCCTCTTATTTTTCCCTTTACCTGCTAATCTGTGTAAAAACAATAGCTAAATATTTCACATCTGGCATTTTCCACATAAGGGCTATCATGCTTCGGCTGGTGTGAGGTAGTAAGAGCTCTCTTTTTTCTTTCTAGAACATAAGCCGTTTGAGTTTGGATTTCACAGTGATGCATCCAAATTCATTTACACGATTTTCCCAAGGGACTTAACAGATCCTGTTTGCAGGAATTCTCTGATTTATAATCCTTCTATTTTGCACATCAAAGGAGATGACACAGAAGAGATATACAGTGTTTTAGCTCAGATACAAGAGAAACCAAACATAAAATCTGATAAATCACTGTAAAGTGAAAATAAGAATATCTGGTGGATTGTTTGTTTGTTTTCTTTCATAAACTTTCTAAATAAGCAAAGCTAAAATGGCTGAAATCACCCTTTCCTTCTCTAAACCCATTTTAGTGGGGTTAGAGGCCAAGCCCTCAAATATGTACAATCCTGTAACTCTAGCCAAATTCAAATTGCATGAACCAGTGTATTTATATAACAGATAAATTTGTTTCTTTTAAACACAAGGTTAAATTCTTAAAGACATAAATATTTTACTGGTATAGAAAGTAATTAGACTAAAAGTACTAGAGAGATTCAAATTAGCTAAGATTTTTACAGCTTTGTCTTTAAATTTTTGTTTTCAACAATTCTCTTTTTATGTATTAAATGTCTATGATCTTGTTACTTAAAGCAATATTATCATTATCAAAGCAGCTTGAGATAATGAAAATAATTAGAGATATTCTAATGACTGGAAGATTCAGTTTGTGAAAATCCCTAAATGAGCAGATAATTTCCATTAATTAATAAAAGCTAGGACATGGCACATTACACTCACACAAGAGTGCAAATATATGTACATGCGTATTTGAAGAACTAGACTTGTTAACCTAAATCGGCTTCTTCAGCATAGTCCACTCTTGGCTCTTCCACTAAATGCTAAACTGAGCCATGGGTGCTGCTGCTTCTCCATACCCATCATTTGTGCTGATCTTCCAGTGAGGGCTGTACTCATTATGCATATACCTATCTGTCTGCCAAAATGACATGACACTCAAGTTGCCATCATGAAGTATGTAGCAAACCCCCTTCTCCCACTCCCTGGCATATTAAGGAGCCTATTTGTTTAGCAAGAAGCTCTGTTCTCTATTCACTTTTGTTTCCAGCTTTTGACAAACTTATGAAAAGCTTTTGGAAACACATGATCTTCTGTAAAACAGCTGGAAAAATACTCAGTTTAATTTAGTAACATTTATCAATTATATTGGATAAACATGGCTGTAACTCTCTGCCTCCAATCTGAATAAACATTTCCCATAATTGAAGACTAAATTTTGATTGTGTGTAATCTGTTTCTTTTTACAGGTAAAAGAGAATAATATTATTTGCATATATTTTCACTGGAGTCCCTTAGGAAATCAATAATATATTTTCATTTTTTATAAAAAACTCCATCCTTTTCATTAATTAAACAATGGTATCAGCAATATGAAGCAGACAAGGTTTGTTTTTCAGGGTCTTGTGGTCCCCATTTGTCATGTCCACATAAGACCATTGCATTTTAAAGATAAGAAACCAGGAAAATCAGCTTTCTAACTGGGGCTTTCACACAAATCCAGCATTAATTGCTTCTTTGTACATATTCACAATAGATTCATTACTTTGGACATAAATTTTTTGTGAAGAAAATGTGTACTTCTAAAGCAGCTTTCTGTTTGTTTCATCATATACTTCATGTGAACAAAGATATCGAGCTTGCCAAACTTTCTCAATCTGTAACTGAGTTATTGGATCCTGCAGCTTGAAATGTGGTTGTTTCCATGTACTGACTTCCTTAGAGATTTTAGCTCAAAGCAAGGCTGGGGCACCAAGCGGCAGCGCTCACAGGTGCTGGGACTGCCTGCCCTGAGGCGCACATCGCTGCAGTGCACATTCCTGCCTACTTCTCTTACTCTGGGGAGTTATTTCTTACTAGTTCATACCTGTAGCAAATTAGAGCTTTTGTTCTCATGTACTTACACATTGCCAAGGAGAGGAGGCTCTAATTGTTACTTACCATGGAAATTTTGCCATCGGCTTCACTAAGCACAAGATCAGTCACTGCTATCATAGCCTTGAACCTTGTAATATAGGCAAGATCATAAGAAAAGCACATTTACAGAGAATTAAACTTGTGGTCTACTCATTAGTTAGTGATTTCAGTTCCACTGTATAACATCTGTCTTGGTATACAGTAGCATCCAGGTTAAATCAACAGAACCAAACAAGACCCTCCCAAACTCCAAACCCTGGTCTTGCAAACTGGCACCAACAAATTGCACTAGCACCTCTGCAAATCACATTTAAGGTTTGCTTTTCAGTCACAAGCTCTGTATAGCTGAATGTGTCTCATTTTGAAACTGTAAACTGCATTGTTAGAATGACTCTTCAAAGTCTAGGTACAATTTCATAGAAAGGTCTCACCAAAGTAACATAAATTCCTTGATACATAATTTATCTAGGAGTAAAAGGGGACCAAATTAGAGTGCCCTATAAAGAAATCATCCTGCAAGAATATTAGTGTAAATATTAGATATTATGATTTCTTTTTACAGAAAATAGTGTTTATTGTATTTTCAAGCAAATACTAGCTACTGATTTCTAGCATTTATAAGTGTACATTCAGAAAAATGTAAATTGAGGAGGATTTATGACCAAATTTAATCATGGTTGTCTTTACATGGTATTCATATTAATATAATACATAGAATGCAAAACAATATGTAGAATCCAAAGTACTCTACATAGACAGTTTTTCTGCAGACTGTTATTTCTAAACCAGCATTTTTACATAGTCTAGCAGTAAATGATGTCATTTTAACCTCACCATTTTTTAATCCTTGCTCTTCATAAATTGTCATAATATGGATTTAATCAAAGCATACAATAGTTTGAATCTCAAACTCATGCCAAAATAATAGTAAAGAATTGGTATCTCAAAGCTGTACTTATGTACGGTGCGTGGGTGAGGGATAGAATTTTTCAGCTGCCTCAATGTTAGTTGTCTGGATTAAACTAAACTTTTGTTCTCTTTTCAGCTGCTGGACAGAACACGTATTGACAGGGCAACTTATCTCATCCCACCACAGGAATGCAAGTAACAATAATACTGGGATGGCTGACACTGTGTTAGATAAAACCTGACATTGCAGTAATTGTGATACACCCATATATGATACATTTTCTATAACAAACAAACCACAACAAGAAACAAAAACAACACAAACCAAAACCAAAACACATAAAGAAAGCATCTCATTTTCAAGAGTGAGCTAGTGTTTGACGTTTGAAGGAATTATGGATTTTTCTAGTCCAAACTAGACTGTAAAGGCACCACTGCAAACTAGAATTTAGTTTAAAATTCACAGATTATAATGAATACTAAACAAAATACAGAATTTAAAAAACTATTCCTGGATATGATTCATTGTAATTCACAAGACTGAAAAAATTAACACTAAAATTAGCAGGTTTTAAACAGCCTTAGCTTGTGTGTAGCTATAGTTCCTATCTTCATGGAAAAATGAATGTTTGAGTAGCTTTAAGGTTTTCCCCACTAAAAACCACTTCTAAATTGCTCAATGTTACTAATTAGTAGTCTTTAGAGAGTACCATTTTGCTAACAAAATAGTTAAAACAATTAGATAAAATTCAAAATCCAGATCCTTTGTCTGTGTATTTGACTCTACTTGAAGTTTTCCAGTAGTTTAGAGAAAAAAAAAGAAGTGTTGTCTGAATCAAAACTTTATTTTCCGTATTTTTCTTGCAGGCCGATAGAAATAATTAAATAACAGTATAATGACCAAAACCAACTTTTAGCTAAGTAAACTGATTTTGACATTATCTACCTCAAAACCTTTGATTAATTAATATGATGTAAATCAGTACTTTATTAGTTGTGGTTTTACAACAGCCAATGTGAATAATGTTATGTGGAATACAGGGAAACCAAAAGACAAAAAAGTGAAAATGCTTGTTCAAAAGACCCAAAGAAAAGTGATTAAGCCAATATTAAAACAGAAGGAGTAAAGTGTTTGGGTTTTGTTTGTTTGTTTTTTTAAGTAGCACCATTCAGGAGGTTAGAAGGACTGAGAATTTGCTGGAAACCATGAAGTAGTTTTGCAGATCAATAGCAGTAACATATCATCATTTCTGCAAAAATAAGAGAGGGTGGCATAGATAGGAGGGGGGAAGCTCATCTCAGTAGTTATATTTAAGGGATAGGAGACAATCTGGAACCAGATGAAAAGACAGGATGATACATAGGAAACAAAACAGTGTCTTCAAGGCAGAATGATCCTTAGACAGGAAGAGATGGGAGAGAGTCTGATACTCACATCAGAGAGCTGGGTCTTTGTGGTTAGAAATTAAGAATAAAGACGCCTGCCCATTGAGCAGATTCACACACTGTAAAGATCTAAGATACTGAATGTGGATTGAAAAGGTTTCAAACACAGAAAAACCACTGACGGCTCTTTATGTCTGGCCAAACAAGTTCCTGATTTCCACTGAAAACCATGAATAAATAGCAGACATGAGAAAAATTAATAAAAGTGGGAAGTCAGCGAACATAAGAGTGCTGCTAGTCCAGCAGTACTCATAGCTGGAATCTGACCACAAATGAAGTTTTAGGACTTTTGAGCGAGACAGCAAAGATGCCTTTTGATTATTTAAATTGGTATTTGGGGTTATAAACCCTTCAGGAGTGGAGCCTGCAGGCAGCAGTATTTTGGAAATGCAGATCTAGATAATTAGACTGAAGAGAAGATTTAAGGGAGATGTCCAACTTCTGGGAGGTATTTGCAGGCAAACTTACTTCTCTCAACAGATGGAGTCAATTCTAAGCATGCAAGTAAGCCCAGGTATCTAGGATCAAAGCTGGTCCCTCAGATTTTTATTTTTTTTTTTAAACCTGAGAGTCTCAGATAATCAGTCAACTTACATTTAGTAAAGAAGAAGAGAAAAACAGATAAATGGAGTGGTAAAGGATACAGAAAATGAAGAATAGTATGACAGGAGAAAGAAAACATGAGCAGTGATGACGGTGACAACAGCAGAAGTCAGGGATATAAGACAGAAGAAGATTGCCTAATTCAGCTGGGAAATTGGATGAACTCAAGAGAAAATAAATCTTCACACTAATGTAAAGACCTCTGAAAATAAAATGAAAGACTTAGAACTGCTGGTGTAAGATAAAGAAAAGAGACAAAGTTAAAGGTGTTGTATAGTATCCTGCAAGCTGCCGCTGAAAGCTTAAATCAGAACTGAGCATGAATAAAATATATTTTGGTTAATAACATTTTTGGGGTGGTGGTGGAAGGTTTTTTGGTTTGTTTTGTAACAATGGCATATGTCTACTATAAACCCTCAGAACAGGACACTAGTATGGACAAAATAATGTTGCTGGCGAGATAAATACTACTGAAGCCTGTGTTATACTGACAGAAACTGTAGATAGTTTGTAGAGGAAATATTACTGTTGACAGCAATTATTCCTGAGCAGGACATGCAATAGTTTTCTTTTTTTACAATCAATTAATGAAGCAAATATAGGTTAATATTAAGTTGTTTTGGGGAACAATAAAGTCATCATAAGGGGAAAAAAATCAACTAAAGGAAGAGTGGAGTGATCACTAACTAGTTCAACTGCATAAACAGAATGGTAAAGTAATTCTGTGACTAATATTTTTGGTTTTAGAGGAGTCAATATTAAGAAGTTAGGAAACGTACTAGGGAAGTTTGTGGGCTTACACAATGAGAAAGTACAGAAACTCCTTATGTAAAATATGCAAAAACTATAAGAGTGGTATAACTCTTGGTGGCAAAGGGGGCTTTGCTAATGAGAATGATAAAAATGGAGCAATAAAGCCTCAATTTCTGTGTAGTTGGAGATGGTTGAAGGAGAGAAAAGCTACACCATTTCCATCTTGGAATATGAAAAGTACCATGCATGATGGGTTTTAATAAATGCTTTTAAGAATTTTCTTAGCAATTTTTGTAAAATTGATAAATTAAAGCCAAATATATCTGGAAATAAAGATATTAAAGATAAACAGTGAGACTACTCATTTGACTTCAATCATACAAAGGTTTTTCAATCAAATTTGAAAAAAAAGGAAGTCAAAGAAAGAAATACAAATCAGTAAGTCCTGTATGTGTTTACTAAGAATAATTCATGCATGCTAGCTTCATATTTTTCTTTAATAAACCAGTACTTTCTTTTAACTACAAGAAATTTTGTTTGAAATTTATTAAGCATTTGATATAATACGAGAAATGATACCTGCAGTCTTCTTAACACTCTTCTATAATCATTTACCATTTACCAGAGCTGGAGACAGACACTGTTCAGGTGGACCTTTGTTCTGGTCCTATATATAACTAGAAACAACGTGCTACATCGGCGTCGTATTGTGCATGAGCTATTTAATCTTTCACATAGATGTAATAAATTACCTCAGGGATAACACTTGACTATGACAGTATTGTAGTAAACTACCACATACCTGCTCCTTTTAAAACTCAAGCTAATAACTGTCTCTTTGTGATGTGCATGACTAATACACACGAGAATAGTTTCATATTAAATTTCATTGCTCTAAAAGACCTCAGTTTTATGCACTCTGCCAAAACAAAGGGAGAAAGGGCTAGTGTCACTCTCCATAAATACACGATGATACATAAAATACAAAGACAGAAAATGGTTTAAGAACTTTTTGGCACAAGAACAAATGACAATGAATAGGCTGTGACCAGATGTTCAAAGGAGGTCTCTAACCATCACAGAAGTTCTAGAGAAACTTTTCAACAAGATGCGGTGGTGAAATCTAAGTAATTTTAAAACTGAACACAATAAATTTAGGGACGAGTCTGTACAGGTAAGTTGACTACGATACCACACAACTGAATTTGCTAATGCAAGTTGTCCCCTCCAGTCTCTTACTCCTGTGAATGAAACACACTCCCTGACCTTAATTGATGGCCAACCACTAAATTCTAGTTCTATGAACATCCTATAAGATTACTTTTCCTCAGATTTGCTTTATGATTGTAATGTATTAAAATGAAATTATTTTAAATTATTTGATTGTGTCTTTTCACATGAGGATCAAGTAGTGTTTCATTCTTAAGGTATTCAGTTTGAGACATATGGAATACACCAGTCTCTTATACCACAGATTTTAAAGAAAATTTCATGCAGGAATAAAAAAGTAATTTCCATCCTTGCACACCAATAACTCAGTATTAAAAAACATGTGTAAAACATGGGCAAAATCCAACATGGATTTAATATTATCATGAAATAACCCAGTTATTACGCTGCAAGTAGAGAGGGAGAGCTTCTGTGGGCAGCGATGACCGATAGGATTGCAGGCTTGAGAGAAGCCTTATGGTTGCCCTTGCTAGTCCTGAGATTGAGAAATGTGTTTGGATTTTCTCGGCCCAGAAGCCTGTGATCTCAGATCATATGTTAAAACATATTGTCAAACCTGTTTGCTTTGAAATCTCACTGAGACAACCAACACAGTCACAGACATTTTGCAGCTTTTCTTCGAACCACAGTTTTCTTCATGCAATGTACAGATTAATGTAGACTTGCTGCTATTCTAGATCCATCAGTTTTAGAATATGTTTTGGTGAGACTAGAATTTCATTCTGGCTCATTTCATTGTGACCACCAAAGCATAGCAAGAGTATATATTTAAAATAGTCTACCTAGCTCAAACGTAAGGAACAATTCTACATATCATGCTGTTTCAGGCAAGAATTGAACAAAAATACCATTCAGAACTGAGTCCTCAGTATAATACTCAAAATGTAGTATATAGTGTGGTTCTGCAAGCAAAAATGATTTTCTTTAGATGACTATTCTGCAAGCTTAAAAAAAAAAAAAAAAAAAGAACAAACTTCCTGGCATTTTATCATTTTATCACTTCATTCAAGTGATAAAACACATCATGAGAGGAAACTATTTTTAACTCATGCACGGTTTTGAGCTGCTACAATATTTTTCTTCTAGTCTCAGTCAGTTTTGGGAATCAGAAAGTACTTGCCCTGGGTATGATTTTATTGGTATGATTTTATAGTAAGCATATTGGTTTTCTGGGTTTAAGTGGAGAGTATAATTTCTGAGGTTCTCAAAATGTCTTATATAGATGAACATAACACATGGAACCATTCCTTAGTAAGTAGTATGTTCTGTATTACTTTCAAAACCAAAATTTGTGTGCACGGCTACACTTACACTTTAAATGATACTTTGTATCTATCTGGACAATATTCTCAATGCTATTTCTTCCTTCTCCGAATAAGATAGGGTACTTATTTAATTGATTCTGCTGAAGAAATGATGATCAATGTACTGTCCTATTAATTACACCTAAACTTTCAATTTAGTGAAAATTAAATTTTAAATATGCATTTCTAAACCTAACTAGCCAAATCCTCAACTGCCAGTGTTCCTGGAAATGACTTATTTTAATTGCTACACACACCAAACTCTTGCAATGCACTTTGCTTTACCCCAGAGTTCATTATTACAAAATCAGTGAAAACAGACAATTTACATAAAATATTTTTTCTCTCTTTTTTTCTTTTTTTTTTTAAATCCTTCTGCTACTGTTGGAGACACAGCATATTTTTAATCACATGAACAGACCACTGAAGTTGTTAACAAAGCAGGCTACAATTACAGTAAAAATTTTAAGTCAAAAATGGTCGTAAGTGATTTAGAATTACCAGATCATGAGGCTTTTTGAAAAACATTGAAAAAATAGGAATGATAGTTTCTTGAAAACTGTAGTTGAGACTCCAATGTACAATATGTTCAAGGATTCACATTTTAGCTTTGTTCTGGATCTCTTTCAGTGTTTTGCAGTTGTGGCTAACGTTTGCATAGCCTATTTTATTTTTCTAGTTGCTATGTAATTGCTGGGGGTTTTCTTAGTTTCTTAGTCTTAGCCTCATTCTCAACACACTCAACCATATTATTTTTAAAAGTTTGGTGTCTTGAAATTTGATTTGTATAGACATAAATTCTTGTAGTTATTGTAGTTATTGTATATGTTGTATTATATTCAAGAATAGAAGATGTAGCTTGGCGGCTGCTAGCTTTCTACATTGCTGTCATCAAGCTAATTTTGGTGATTTCTAAATTGTCAAAGATACAAAGAATGGCTTCATTATCAGAATTATATCTTCATTTTCCACATTTTCACAAGTAGCATAATAATACGTTAGATATTAACTGCTAAAACATGACTTTATATATATCTTTTGCTTAGTTTGGATGTTAATATATGTTTTACCTGTAATGAACCATACAGTGCTCTGCACATCTGTGGTTTGCATATCCTTCCAGTGCTCTGTTTTATCACTCAATATATAATTATTTCACATTTTGAAGTATCTATGATAGTTTTTTTCTTCAACAGATGACAGAAGAGTCTATTTGTTCTGACCAGATTTCTACAATAGCTCACAACTTCTAGGACTTCATTTCTCATGTTATTCCCTACTAGAATGAGGTACATTGCAACTTTCTGGCTTAGCTGCCAGAATTCCCTCAATATATATTTATATTTCAGAAACAAAGCCTGAAGGCAGGATTTGACTTTGAGGATGTTCTCTCTCAGGATGATACACTCAGCAATGGTGGCAGGAATCACATCAGCCACTGTCTTGCTCTCTCGTACTCCCGTGGCAAGGCTACAAAAGACCATAGTTAAGAGATTATTAACATACTCTAACACCAAGCAACAGACAATTGCTACCACTAATGCTTGCTGCAGTGCCCTTGTGGACTTACAGAAATTTTATGCACTGAAATCTTCATGCACCTTCCACCTAAAACCAGTGAAAGTGAGAATATGAGTTATTACCTGATCCTACATAATCTCTTGCCCTGACACTATGGTTGAACATGCTACTGGTATATTCAGGGGATTTTACAAGTGACGCTACATCTTACATTGCCTATTTGTTAGTATTTTCTGTGTGCAATGGTAAAAAATGTTACAGACATCTTTTCAACAGACTCTTAAATTCCGCAATGAAGTTATACACTGAGTAACAGACAATCCACATTTTTGACAATATGGAAACAGATGTGTCCTTTGATAAAGCCAGCAAAAAGTAGCAACTCTCTCATATCTGTTAATATTTTAGAAAATGTTTAGAGGTAAAAGAAGTATAGTCAGACTTTAAGGACTCCATCATTACTGCAACATGTAGGAGCAACTACTGTGGTTTACAACTGCTCAAAGTAGTTAGCAATAACTCAACAGATCACCTGCTACATAACCATTGCCTGGTATTTCTTTAATCACCGTGGCTTATTGCCTGATCCAAGGTATGCTGACATGTTGCTTATAGCTCTCATCATTCATGAAAGAATCACATCCAAGTCTACAACTTTTTTTGTAGCTTGGGTAAGAACACTTAGGAATACAACTATTATGCTTGTTTGCTTGTCCAAGGAAGTGTGCTTGTGTCATCAGGCTGTTCTACACTGAGAAGTGTTGTAGGGTCAGACTGGAATGTCATCCTGCCTGAAATCTTCTAATTTTTGAAGGCTAAGTTATAAATTAGATAAAAATCCAAGGTTGTTCTCTCTCTTTTATGTGGCAGTTCCCATTAATGCACTCAGAAATGTGATCACAATCATCTGGACATATTTTAATGAGCTGAAAAGCTATTCAGTTGTCCAGAATTGGAGTTTCATAACTAGTGCAAACCTGAAGTTCATATATAGACAGATAAAATTATGAGCAGGTTTGAGAAGTGAGTGGAGGGGTGCTAAAAACTTATGTTGGGGATTAGTTTGCACCAAGTTAAATGCTGAACCAAAAAAAAAATAAATGGCAACCTAAGGTGGAAAATCTAGAAATTTTCTGTTTTGACCACACAATATCAAGCGATGCTGTCTAAAACCAAGGTTGGCATTGACAGTAACCATTGACAAATTATATTAACAAAGTCGAACATATTTTCTGTTTCAACTTCTAATGGAGTTTGAAACTAACACTATCAAAATTGAGGCTGAACAAGATCCTTAGGACAATCAACTTGCAGTGTAAGCACAAAACTCTTGACTTGCTGTTGACAATATATCTGAGTTTTTGAAGGGTGTTGTGTGTAGCATCTACATGCTTATTGTGCCTCAAGTCATAGTTTAAAGTCTGTAAAAATGAAGTATTGGTCTAAAGCAGTTTCCCAGAGACTTGGGCCACCATGGTACAGCTATAACAGACTGGTCAAACAACTAGTTTAGCTGATAATTACTGATGTAACTCAGTTTACAATCCACAATATTCTGAATTGCAATAGCTTAAGCTAAAATTCAGTGCTGAGCTAAGACAAAGAGAGAACACTAACAATAGTGACAGATTCAAAAGGTGCAGGATATGATATTATCTCATTTCACTTTTAGCCAGCATGTTAAAAAATGTCACTGAGAATATTAATGATACTTGTATACAAAAGGCCTATTTAACAGGAAATTATTGTTTTTTACTAAAGCACAATGCAACAGATTTTCTGGAGAAGTACCCAAAACAGTAAATGGTTCTGTCCTGGAAGTTCAAGCCCTAGACTACGAACCTGAGATGTTATTTTTAACGAGCAATAATGACAACCACTTACCATTTTTTCCATTCAGATTTACTGGTGCATACTGACTCATATTTATTCCTATTTTGGTATGTGCTTGTCTACTTAATTCTAATTACAAGAATGTTATTCCTAACTTTTACCTATTACTGAATGGCATACCATCAATCTAATGAATACACATAGTTCAGGAGAGATTTTTTAAATAACTCAATACATTATCAATTAAGATGGTGTTTATTCAACAGTTAGAAGAGGTGTAAAAATATTTGTTATTAAATGGCTTATTTCATACATGTTTGCTCTCAACAAAACTATAACGTGTTATACTTAAAATCTCTATGCAAGTGATAAGACTGAGAGTATGATCAGCACATGAGGCTTTCTCTCCCTGTATGTAGGCCCGTAACTCAGCTTAGAGAATGATAAGCTCCTCTCTAATGTAGGTCAATCTTATAACAGCTAAATTGCAAACCATGTGTCCACCAGCAGTTTCTTGTATTTCTTAAAAAAATGGCAAAATTGAATAAGCTATTTTTTATCATATTTTTGTCATTTACACCCAGAAGCAAAAGTGGAAATCCTTCTATACTGGAAGCTGAATTGCTTTTACAGTTATGAAGCTGGAAATATCTGAACTTTGAAGAATTAAACCGATGTGGAATTTAAAGATGGTTGTTTTAAGTTCCAATAAACCTAGTAAGAAAAGATTACAAGGGCGATTACAAGCAATGGAGTAAAAATACTCTGTTTACAAGAGCTGCAGTAAACATACCCTAGTCCGTCTATTCAAAGTATAGATTGCGAGTTTGCAGAAAGCCTGAAGCAGAAAAAATTCCTACTGAATGGTTACCAATGTGGTATTTTACATGGCATTTGAGCAACTGCAAATTCTCTGAGGAACTGCAAAAAACTGTAAATATCTGGGGATAGGTTTGGTGGACACAGAAAGTTTAATGATGCCTTTCCTATGGTAAAATTAGAGGCATCAAATAATTGAAAACATGATTACAAATCTAAGATCATCATTAACTGTACAGAGAATTCAAAGGGATCCATGAATGAACTTTTCCTGTGTCAATTAACTATGCTGTCATGTGATAACATTAATTCATTTACTAAATAGAAGTATCACTCATGATCTGGCGATAGAAATAATAATATTTTCCTCTTATTCATACTTAGTATAAAATCAGTTTAGTTCACAATTAGAAACTTACTCAAGGTAAGTTCATGATTCTCAAATAATCTTCAGTCATGAGGTGTAAAATTTATTGCTTACAGCACCATTTCTACACACAACTGAAATACACTGTGGAAATTATTAGTTAAGTGTACTAGCAACAATAATAAGAAATGCACAACACTGTGACAAACTGCTTTTGATAATGAAGCAGAAATACAAAAATAAGTATGTATCACAGCTTTCTCGGTAAAATATGAAAGAAATGCAAATTAGCTAGGCAGACAACTTCATAACCCTTTGAGGAAAAAATTTTGCCTTGATTCGCGTAGTGTAAGAAAGTAATATATTTTTACTGAGCATGTGTTAAGATTGAAGCCGTTGCAATAATTATTCACCAAGCGAACATTAAAACAGTTCACTCTCCATTGCACGACTACCTTCAGGAAAGTCAACATGCCTTTCCTTGTCTGACTGCTACACCTTTCAACAGCTTACTTTCTCATCTTTACTACAACCCTTCTTTTGTACACAGAATCGATTTTTTTTAAAGAATAATGCAGGCAAAAAACAAACTGGTAGAAGGGCGGTGCGTAGACTTAATGACAGAAAGTTTAGGGGGAGGGGGTTAAAGTGAAACATCATCTTCATGCGGATGCAGCATAAGTAGAAGTCTGGGCTGCCAGACTTGTGCACCATCACCACGGGTGCTGCTCGGTGCTTTCCATTCTCTTCACGGTTTCCCTCCATCCCTCCAGTCTCCAGGCTCGCCCTTGCCAGGTCACCATCTCTGGTACCCCCAGCACGCAGATGTACCCGCTGCGGCCGTCCCGTCTCCACCCTGCTCCTGACCGGCCTCTCTTTCTTTCCCAGGCCTGCTACCCTCGCTCCCACTCCCACTCTTTTTTTTTTTTGAAAAAGCTCAATTTTCTCCAAGGAAGCGCACACCCGCACGCCTGCTTCCCACCTCCAGGCCACCCCGGAGGCCACCGCCCCGCCAACATGAGGCCACGGGCAGCGGCGCCGCACGCTCACAGCCCATGTGTCCCGCATATGGGACCTGGGGCCTGGGTGGCCGTCCCGCATCCGGGTGGGAGGCGGCAGGGGACTGGACAGCCGCGGCGTGGGAGCGCGGTCGCAGGGCTTTCGGCGCGGCGGAGGGGCTGGTGGGCCTCTCCCTCCACCTCTTCCCGCTGCTACTTCTGCCTCCTCCTCGCCCGCCTCCGGCGAAAGAGATGCTACTGCAGGCGGGTAGGGGGGGCGCTCCTTTGCGTCAGGAGGTGCGGCTCCCCCGGCCTGACGCTGCCCTCCCCCTTCCTCTCCCCCCGCCGCTTTTATGTCTGTCTTTAAACGCCGCCGCAGCGAGGGCTGGGCACATGTTCCTGCCGCTGCCGTCTGTCCCTCGCTGAGCCCCGCGCCCGCACAGCCCGCTAGCCACCCCGCGCCCGCGGGGGCATCCGGTCCCCCACTTTTCGCAGCCGACACCTGGCAAGCCCCGCGGGCGGAGGTAAGGCCAGGCAAGGCGCCCGCTACGCGGGGCGGCGGGTGGGCTGCACGTTGCCGCGATCCGCGCTTTCCCAGTCCGGCTGCGCGACTGGAGGAGCATGGCCGCCCCACCGCCTCGCTTCGGTTGCTGGGCGGGTAGGGGGAGGATGTGCGAGGGGTGGGGGGTGCCTTTCCACCCGGTGCCCACTTCCCTGCGGGGCACAGAGGGCTTTCCCCCAGTTCCCCTTCCCCGGGAGGCTGCGTTCGCCCCGGCGCCAGCCTCTCGCAGGGAGAGCCGACCCCTCGTGAGACAATAGCGAGCGCCCGCTGGCAGCCGCACATGTGTTTTAATTAAGCAGCAGGTTAAAAGGACGTAACGGGGCTGTTTTTATTATTATTGTTATTATGATTGGCCGGGGGTGGGGAATTTAAATCATTTTCCTACCATGAGTGGTGGGAATTTCATTCATCTCCTGCGTGTTGCGTAAAACACCTTAAATGTATGTGTAGCGCGTGTTTCGTGGGGAGAGGGGGGCGAAGGCTGTCTCCCATCACGGGAGCACCGCGTTTATGCGCCTCGCTGCGTGGATGTCTTCGCGCTCGCAGGGAGCGGTTCAAGCCTCGGCGTTTCGGCAGGCGAAGGAGCGGGAATATCGCCAGTCACGCCAGACGCGGCCCGCGGGCCTCAGTCCCCGCCGTGTGCCGGCGGCAGCGTGCGAGGCAGAGGCGCGGCGGGGCCAGGGCTGTGGGCCCCGTGTTTGAGGGCTGGGTGGAGGCGCAGGAGGTAAGTAGGAAAGACCCGTTGCGGGGCTGCCCGGGCGCTGCATTGTTGCCGCGGAGCGTGGGCGTTGCCCGGGGGGAACCGGCACAGGTTCCTCCCACCGCAGCCACCCGCATCCCTCGCCCCGCACAGGCTGGAGCAGCCCCGGCGGGCTTGGGGCTGGTGTACCCTGGTGTCAGCCATATTTGGGTGGGTATGGTAATGAAGGACCTGTTCTCAACCTTTTTGCGTCTTGGATTTAATTTCTGCTAAGGATTTTTATGATTGCGGTTCTCTGTGTACTATGGCATATCCACAGGGTAGATTCATACCTACAGTTTTGGTGATTTTTTTTCTTTTTGATTTTCTTATTAATTCTCATGTCCCATGTCCATATTGGCTGATTTTGTGCCTATGTTGCTAGTATTAGAGTGAACTGGAATTTCTTTGCAAGGCTTTGCTTTTGTTGTGGAAGTAAATGAGATGATTGAAATATGTCTGCACAGTCACACTGACCTGCCACATGAGAGGCTGCAATGGGATTTGTTCCATTTGAGTAAATTGCACTTGTTTTATTTGTAAAAGATGTTTTAATCAAGACCTCATCCTCATCAGCCATTTTATTTTCTGTTCAGTGTTGATACATGACAAACTCACTGCTGTAGTATTGATTTCTAAGAGAAGCTGAATTATTTTAAAATTGTATGTCACCATCAATATATAACCGTGACATACTGTAGGACCAGGTATCCAAGTCTCTGTTTCCCTCTCCAAAGAAAAGTGTAAATGAAATAAAGATTTTGTCATGTACATGTGCACTGGATGTATTATGCAGACAGCTTACTCCATTTGATTAAAAATGATGACAACATACTTAGGTTTTTTCTACTTAGTAGTGTGTTTCCCATTATCAATATTTCATTTAAAATGAAACTTTAAGAAAGATTGCTTAATTTTGTGTTGACTAATATTACAAGTTTTTGGTTTACACATAGACCATATTAAGATAATGATAGAATTATGGCTCGCATGTGGTGCATATCAAACACTCCCTTTGGGCTCAGCTCTGCGCTTTGGATTTAAGAACAAAAAAGCCCATTGGTTTTGATCGCTGCATGGAAACCCGAACCATTTCATAGCTCTTCAGATGTGCCACCAATAGTGAAATTGACTAAATGAAACTGCTAAGGCATCTTGAAACTAGTTTTGCAGCATAAGCTGGTTCCTCTTGACCTTTAGTGTCTTGTCATTCTTACAGTTTTCTTTTTTCTTACAGGCAAGCAAGAGAAAAAGTAGTAGTACAAATGAGGACCATATAAGTTGAATAACTCTGTCAACTGTCTCTTCTCTGCTGTATGTTGCAAAAGCCTGTATGTACAAAACTTTTAAAATGTTGAATTTATCAGAAAAGAAAAAAAAGTCACAGGTTACTTGGAAACACAACCTACTAATTATAGCTATTTCTTTTGGTAAAAGTTATATTGTTAAGATTGGAGTAGCTGCTGCTCACGTGGTATGGAATTACTGCACTTGGGAAGTGTTTGTGGTAGAAATCTTTTTGGGAAGACTGATTTTATTCTGGAATTCTCTAGTGTACAACCCAAAGTATCTGCAACATTAAGGACACATTCACCTGCTACTTTCTATTGCACTGTTTCACTCATATCAAGGAATAATGTTCTTGCTTAAAAGACAAAATATCTGCTGATTTTGGAAGAACAGTTTGGGGTCCTGTGCTTATCAAGTTTACAGATTGGTATGGTGATAGTTTGTAAAAAATGGTAATACCAGTAACAGCTTTTCTATGTGACTTCAAATATCTCTGGGTGCTTGATTAGTTGCAGGACTTTTGACATATCAGCAGCAATTCCCTTCCTTGAAATTAGAATCCAAGTAACCTTGCCATTATTCAGGAAACGTTCTTGTATAATTTAGAAAAGAAGTATCATCCGCAAATGATAACTGAACACTATTCTTCTGAAGAGCTGGATGTGCCAAACCTGACAGGCCCATGCGAAGTAATGTAAAAGAGCAATGGTAACTGCTAGAATGGTTGCATCAGGCAATGGCAGTAATGGGGCTGTGCTTCCCGGACACCTAACACTGAAATAGAGCTCCTTGTTCTTCTCCTTCACTCTTAACACTAGGGGTTCCTTCTGTATGTGAGGAAAGAAAATATGTGTATTGCAGTACTAATGATTCAGCATGTTCTTCTTAAGCCAAAATGGAGAAGGGGTGGGAAACTGGAATAGGAAATTTACACTGTTGGATTTTCTGTAGTGGAATTGGTATTAATAATTTTCTTTTTAAAGACATAAGGATTTACTGTAACAACTTGAAAGCATGATTTATGTCATGAAATTAAATAATCAGATTTGAGAAGAAGCAGAATTTCTGCTAACCTCTCTATGAACAGTGCAGCTTTTTTGCTTAAGAAACAGACAAAGATGTTATCATATAAGTTCTTCCCCAGGACAACTTGATTTACCTATTGATCCATTCTGAAGCACAGAGGACAGAGAATTAAGGTCTTAGGGCAACTATGTATCTGGTAATGTCTAGCTTTCAATACTTGATTTTGCAGTTTAAATAACTTTAGTACTTGAAATATTTAATGTGCTTTTATATGCTCTCCTTTCTCAGAAGTGTGATAAGATTTTATAATAAAGTTGTGGTTCTGTTATAGCTTCTATGGTGAACTTAGAGAAAATGGAGATTTTGATTAAAGTTGCCAAGTGTCGCATTTTTAGCAGTATTGACTGCTGGCTGAGTATTGTCAGAGTTGCTGAGATGCTTATTTTACTCAGCTTCAGCTGGAGGAGTGGTAACTACTGAATTTGATCCATCAATAAATTACATCTAAGAAAAGACTGCAGAACAAGTGATATATTTTCTCCATCTGAATAGGAAATTACAGTTAGCACATCATGTAAGTCTGTGAAGTGTTTCAGTGGAGTTTGTTGTGAGAAGAAAATACTGAGAAATCTGTGAAAGCAGGTGAGAAACTACGGTAAAGCCAATGAAGTCTTCAGAGATTACATGACAAAAATGACATTCAAGAGTGATAGGTTGTAGCATTCTCTGTCTTAGATACTACTGTTTGGCCAGTGATTTGAAAGAAGTCATACGAGCTATTGACAATGAACAATTCCAAGAAAGAAGTCTTACTATTCTTGTCAAATAATTCTGTGTCTTATAATAGTAGAAAGTATTCTTCAGGAACTAACATTTAAGGAGGCTAATCTGGGAGAGAAATTGTCTGCATTTGAGACTGTGCGGGTTCTTGATGTAAGATAAGGCCAGGAAGAACATTTTGTAGGAACTGAGAGCATATTTCCCAGCAATATTAAACAGATGCCTTGTCACTGGAGTCTGTATAACTACCCGTATGTGCAGCAGGTGTGAGTTTAGTCTTGTGTCTTTAAATAGTTTTGCTGTAGTCTAGATGATTTGATTGTATAGAGATACCAGAATCAAAAACATTCACATTTTCTAATGGTTTCAAGTCTCCCATAGCCAAAAGAGCTCTTATTTTTTTACAATGAAATGTAGTATGTGCAACATGCATTAGCATGTCTTAGATAACATCACTGAAGAATGCGGAGAAATGTGTTTCGTTGTATAGAATATAATTATCTTTCATTATGATTAAGTATCTATTGAATCTATATCTGTTACTGACAGGCTGTATTAAACTAGCTAGAGCAAAATGCTAGATCATGTAGTTCATACTGAAGAGCAGCATAATGGCAGCTTCAGTAGATAGATAAAAATGGGCTTGACTAGGCAAAAAGGCTGTGGTGCATATTCTTATTTCCGCCAAAGAACACAATGCTGCATTGCAGCAGTAATTCAGTCTGTGCAACGAGTACTGTAACACAGTGTAACTCTTGCTGAAATAATTATCTGTACACAGATTCTCCCGGCGATAGCCATTCTTCACAAGTCACAGTACTCCCACGAAATCCGGTTTGCTCCTGCACTCTTCTTTCTCTCTCCATTCTATCTGGACCAATGGCCCAATTCCTATTGGCAGAATCACAGCAGTTCTTTGCCCCTAAAACTTTGTTTTGCTTTTTCTGTATTGGTTGTTCCCATCATGCTTTCTTCTGCCTCGCTCATAGACTCATATTTGAGGTGCATTTTATAGGTTTTCTTCAAGGTGCAAAAGCTCCTTTTCTTCACATTTCCATATAGACTGAAACCTTTGGCATGAACATTGGTCAAGATCTTTTATGAGCATCTGCCATGGTGAGAATCCTGACTTGTAGTTCTGTGTCATCTGCCGAATCATACTGGTTTCTTCACTGAGAGTCAAGGTGAAGATTTTGCAAACGAGCATAAGACGTAAGTTTGTGGGACTGGACTGGTACTATCACAACCTGCATTCAAACCAGAGGTTATAATAGCATGAACTGGCTGCAGCTTTATATTGCGTTTTGCTACCCCCACAGCAGGATGTTGGTATGTTGACTGCTTCATGAGAGAAGAGCACAGAGTTCTGAAGTACAGAACGTTAGTCTTTGTCTCCCTTTAATGGCCAGCATTGAATTTAAAAGGTATCCATTCTTTCATTTTTCTATTTTTTGTGATGTTACAGTACCCTTTAAAAAAGTTATTTTCTGTCTGGACTATCTTGATAGTCTTTTATGAAGTGTGAACACACTATTTTAATTTTTTCCACTTCTTTTCTTCCATCTCACATTGAAGGTTTAAAACATTTTTGATCAAAGAAGATTTGTGGATTATTTGTAATGCATTAAAATTTGACTGTAGATAATTTTGCGAAATTGCTGTGCTTTTGTCAGATGTAAAAATAAGAAATAGTGTACACTGTGTTAGAAAAGAATTGAGGGTTTATTGGGCTTTCATTTTCAGAGAGAAGTGCTGGCTTTAAAAAGGAACACAATGTAAAAATAATCATGTTTTAATTTATGTCAGAAAAGGATTGCTAGAAGTTCTTTAATATTTAGTATATCAGTTGTTGCAATAGTATTGTGGGATGTTTTAAACATGAAATTGCTTTACAGATGGTTTTTTATAGAGGCTGTAATTGCAAGAACATGGGGCAGTTGTACTCATTATACTTTCAAATTTGTAAGCAAGAGAGAATTTTTTGTACCTGTTTTTCTGTGCATGTTGTGAAAATCTCCAGCCTCATAACTTCTAATTATTTATTGGTAGTACACCACTGAGAGAACTAGAAGTAGAGTATTGGTGTAGTAGTGTCTGTATATTGGCATGGAGGTCTGTCTGACAGAGACATGTTGAAGGGGAGCTCGACATACGATTCCTTCCCAGTGAAACGGTGAAGAGGAGCAGGCAGTGTTGAACAGAACTAGTACAACTCCCTTACTAGGCATTACGTATAAGAAAGGAGAAAAGGGTGTACAGCAAAATTTTTCAATGTGTCTTGGTGCATTGACTAATGAAATTCCTTTGAGTCTTTCTGCAGACGCATGCAGCTTGGTCAGCAGAGGATTTACAGGTCTTATCTCCCTGTGCCAGCGTTTCTGCATGCAGGCCTGAAGCTGAAGTAAAAGTTCTATAGCAAGCCCAGATCTCCCAGTGAGCTAATTTGGGTCTGAATTCCCTGTCGCAAGGGATTATTATTGCGTAAGCTGCTAATAATGTGGCAGTCTAATCAGGTTACTTCACTTCTGCAAGCTGATGCGTTAAGGCTTGATTCTTCTTCCATAGGAGAAAATAAGAAAATTCCCACTGTGTTCTGAGAAATAAAGTTTGGGTCTGCCGTTTGCTTGACATGTCAAAAAAGACTCACTGTTTCGTTTTTCAGTATGAGAAAGAAATAGAGATTTTAACATATGAAGAAAAATGGTAGTAAGACATCATAAAAATCAAGGTGATTTCTTTGATTAAGAAAGTTGTCTCTGAAAGTGCATTTATGCTAACTCAGATTATTGATTACTATTAATTCAGTGACAGAATAATTTTCTAAATGTTCTTCTAACTGAACCATGTACTTACTGTTCAGCAATTTCCATTCTGTTAATTCCTTCAAACAGTAGACACTTGTCAGGTCAGTTTAAGATGAATTTTAGATTTATTTTTTTTAAAAGGGAATTTTATGCAAGAAAGGGATACCATCTTCATTTTCAGTTGTGGAAGAGTTCAGAGAAATATTACATTCTCTAATAAATATTATAATAAAAATTTCCCTTCAGTGTTTTCATCCGACAATGTTATGTTATTTGACTTATGAAAGGGGTGAGTGAAACTGTCTGGAAACCAGAATTAAATCAGTTGATCAAATTTCATGATCCTAGATTTATGATAGAAGACAACCAACCAACCAACCAACCCCCAAACAAACAGCTTTGGTAAGGCTAGGTTACATTTTAGACATAATACTTTTAATCCAAGGTGCTGGTAATATTATAGTATAGCACAGTAATATTTTAAAATATGTGACAAGATTTAGGACTTGGAACTTTAAAGGATCCCAATAATGGCTCAGTCTATGATACTGAATTCTGTAGTTGGTTTGTAAATACAGTGGTTTGCTATGTAGATTTTTTTTTAATAATACTTAGGAGAATCAGTCCCATCACATAATGCAGGCTTCTTGCACAAACCAGCTGGGACCATGCTTTGAACTTTTCCACCTTGTGGTAGTGTCTGGTGAGATAGAACTCCTTGTTTGGTTTAGTACAGAGAACAAGTTGTTAAAACTGGCAGTCAGAGACCACCTGTGGATTTATGATGTATCCCAAAGGACCGTCCTGTATCCTTGATGCAGTTTGGCCAGTGATACATGTTCAATTAGGAAAGCAGTAGTATCAGACCAAGCACAAGTCTGCTGAGCATGCCTCCCACTTTTCTTAAGCCTTGCCAGCATTGCAAGTCTATACAGTGATAGTGCTATTGATAACATCCTGCCTAATGGAAAGTTAATGAAAGGGAAATTAATATATACTGTGTTAGAAATAAAAGTATCAAGCCAAGTTTGTTCTGAAGTGTAGTAATGCAGTACTTAATGCATGACAGGACAGAATGATGCAATTTCTATTGGACTTGAGTCATCTGTGAGAGCTCCAGATAAATCATGTTGATGCCCTGCAAGTTACTATATCTAAAATAATTAATACAGATATGACCTTTGTAAATATCTTAATAAACACAGACGGCTTGTGCCTTTTTGACTCAAAATGTCTTTTGCTTATTACAGTTGGAGAAGGATTTCAGACTGACAAATACTGATGTAATTTCACTTGTGCAGCTGTTACATTAAATACAGAGATAAAATAGTTTCATTTTAATGTACTCACTGAACTTATTACTAATTACTGGAACCGAGAGACTGCTCTAATTTACATCAGTGGAACAAAAGGAAAAGTTTGAAATATGATTAGAAGTAGTAGATGCTGTGGATTATAGTCTCAAAGCTCCATTAGGATTGCTGAAATACTTCAGCTTAATATATTACTGGTGTTTACATTCTGGTTCTACCGAAATATCTGGGTCATAATTAATAGCAATTGAACCATACATGGAGTAGAAGCCATGGATGTAGCCCTTTGAAGAGTTTATGTCCTAAAAGACAAAACAGCTAAAAAGAGGTCTGAGCAGGCATTCCTTTGGTCCAGATATACAGGGTACAGTATTAGGATTTCTCTATTGTCTTTAACAACTCCCCCCATTATACTGTTCTTGCTTATAGCTCATATACTTATTTTTTTTATAAGAACTGGTATTGGACAAAACAAAGCCTAATACTCGTTCCTCCACTTGCCAGAAGACAGGTTTATAAGACCCTGAACATTTCCAGTGTCAGTAGTGAGCATGAAGCAGCTCACAAGCCATTAGGCTCTACTGTACTGAAATAATTTGGGCTGACTGCCAGAGCTGGAGATGCTGTGAGGAGGCAGTGACAGGAGGGAGAAGGAAGGTGGGAAGGCAATGGCAGGAGTCTAGGGAATGAATGGAAAGAGGTCAGAAGGGAGTTTAGTTGGCAACTGAAGTTCAACTTCCAAATCCTTGGAAACTATTGAAAATGGTAATTGTCCTGTTGGCCACAAGGCTGGTGATAGTACTTGTGGTAACAGAGGTCTTAGTTCTGTTGTGAAGTCTCATCTTGATAAGCTGGGGGCTGGGTTCCAGTGGCTTAACGTCTTTCCTTCTGGTCCGTCACTGAGGCAGCTGTGAGGTGCTGATCTCTCAGTTATTGTTCTAGCAGTCCGGTAATGCCTTGCAGTTCTTGGCTACATGGTGGTTCATCAGAACATGATGGAACCTTCATCCTATGGACCAGATGTTGCATTAAGTCCATAAGAAAAATCTGAAAGGTCTTGTGTATCCCAGAGTAGTTTCTGTTTCTTATCAGTTCTTGATTAGAATCCTTGTGTATTCCCTCTAGGGTTTTCATGAAGCTTAACACATAATCTAAATCCCTTTTAAGGCCCTTAATTGTGCAGATGGCTTTGCACGTACTAGTTTTGTCCCATGTGATTAGTGAAGAATTTCTCAAAAAACATTCCACCATGGAAACTTACGGTTACCTTTGGTACTGCAGCTGCATGCAAGTCAGTATATCTTTTAAAATGATTCATTGTCATAAAACAAAAACACATACTAAGATGGAGACATTCTTGTGACTGTACATACATGTTTGAATCAGCAGGCTTTCAAAATGGATTTGGTTACAGCTTTTCAGATGTTTCAGGTATGTTTAATTATTTCCTATTTCTAATAAACTACCTAAAGCATTGAAGCTTATAAGAGATGAGCATCTCTCCTTTAAAAAATAGTGGTGATTATATATTCTTTGAAGAATAAAGGAAAATAAGTCACCCTTGCTTTTGAAGTACTAGGAGCACCCTATGTATAAAAATCTTAATTGCTGCATGACTTTCTGAAATGATCTGAAAAACTTAATCTACTTTGTTTAAAATATGTTTTAAATTCAAGTACATCTCTTGAGTCAGAAAGTAATGAAATTGGGCTCCTAAATTTTATCTAAAGTGCATACCTCATTATGCCTGCCAAGAAGAATCTTATGGTGTCAAAATATGAACAATTAGCCTATCAGTCTTTAGGAAATAAAAACAAAAACAAGAAAACAAAACAAAACAAAAAACAAACAAACAAAAAACAAACAAAAAAACCTACAAAAAAACCAAACCAACCAAACAAAAAAACCCGAAGTCAACAAAAAACCACAACCCCCCAAAAAAAACCTCAGCAAGTGAATTAAATGTATTCTACATGAATATTTAAGACCAAAAGGTGGACTTAATTCCTCCATTTTAGAAGTGGTTTAATATCCCTTTCTTCTCTGTTTCTCTTCTTGTCAAATCATTGATAGAAGCAGGAAAAGGTAAACCAAAGCATATGTTTTGTAAATCAAGTTTCTTCTGCATAGTAGTATAATATTCTGTTTGTGTGTTTTTGTTTTTTTTTTTCACAGATACTTTCAGTAGAACAAACATTCAGAAACAGAAGTCCTTACTCTTGATTCCCTGTTACCAAGGACTCATCAGGCACCATCTTCAGTCTATTTCTTCATTATTTTTGGCCAAGCAGAGAGAGAGCTTTCTTCAGCACTTGTCCATTTGTCTCAGTTGAACTTCTTTGCTGTTTTTCTCATACTACAAATGCCTAAGAACAGCAAGGTAGTGAAAAGAGAACTAGATGATGAGGTCATTGAGTCAGTTAAGGACCTTCTCTCTAATGAAGACTCTTCAGATGATGCATTTAAGAAGAGTGAACTCATTGTTGATGATCAAGAAGAAAAAGATGCAGATGTTGAAGAAGGCTCAGATGTAGAAGATGAAAGACCTGCTTGGAACAGCAAGCTTCAATATATTCTGGCACAAGTTGGATTTTCTGTGGGACTGGGGAATGTGTGGCGATTCCCATATCTGTGTCAGAAAAATGGTGGAGGTAAGTCTTATGATAGCTAGTCGGAGATCAATGATGAAGCTAACCTTACAGATTTCAAGGTTAGCAGAGATATCCACAATAAAACCTGCTCCAGCATATCAGGTTTTTCTTTTAATTTCTGCCAGAGCCTATAAGGAAAAAGCCATATTTTCTTTATTTAGAGAGACACATCTGTTAAAGTAAGTAGCAGGTTCTTATAAGATTCCATTTCCTCATTTTAGGGTAGAAAGTTCTTGGTATGATCTTAACTAGAATTCAAGCTAGTGGTTAAGTGAAACACATTTTTATGTAGGGGTTGCAATATTTAGGACCTACTTATAGTTATGCTAAATTGTTCTTTATGGTTCTTGGACAATAAATCAAGGCATTAAATCTGCACCCACTTTAAAGGCCAAAGCAGTATTTGGTCTTTAGTATTTAGTGGTACTTAGCTTCACACCTTTACTTTTTGAAGTTAAAGATGTAGCTATTAGAATGTTTATATTCTGTATCATTTCATCATAAGTATGTTGTCAAGATGTAGTCTCTAGACTAACGCATTACAGCAGTTTGTTTTATGTAGTTGTGTCCCTTTTGAAAGTCTGTGTTTAGTGTAGTGAGCTAATAATTTTGCAAGCCCATTGGATTCTCCTTGGAACCAACTGAAAAGATATGTTGGCATGTTCCTTAGGTTGGTGGATTTATACCATGAGGCACTTTTGAAGTTACTCTGCCAGTGAGTGTAAATTAATATCAAATATCAATGTATTAAAGTATTCAATAATTACACATTTTAAGAAAAAATAAACAGAAGAAAAAACCCCAAAACAAAAAACACCCCCTAAAAACAAACACTACAAAAAATTCCCAAAAACCCAACCACCTGGGATTATGGCACTTCATTAACAAAACTTGAAGAAATAGATTGAAGTCATTTGAGGTTGAAATTAAATGCTTTCCCCTGTGTTGTGACTGCAGGGAATTGGAAATATAACATAGTCTGTGCAGACATAATGTTTTTCTCCACATGAGTGAGGCAAGGATGTACTTGGCTTTTGACAATTTTTTGCACTTTTTTAGCAAATTGCAGTCTTCAGAACACCAGAGGAAAGCAAGCGATCATTAGAGCTAACGCTTTCTTGGTTTTCAAGTTAGCCATAATGCAAGATGGAGAAGTTGTCACAGAACACTGAAATGTGTAAAGCACATTGGTGCCTGTATATGTGCATGCAGATGAACAGATAATTCTCTCAAGTATATAAAAGAATAGAGGGAGGGAGGGAAAAGTCCAAATGCATGGTAAACAAAACTACAGACATACCAGGTGCCAGTTTTCTGCTACACATTCTATTTCGTATATGTTTCGTTCTAGTTAAAATTCAAGTGTTTTTATACAACCCATTTTAAATGCCAGTATCAGAACTGTTCTGTAGTCTTTTGCTGAGAAAGCTTTACTATAGATACCTGTTGAAGTCCCTGAATATAAAGTAAACAGCCTTTCTGTGGATTTGCATTAGAACTGTTTCAGTGGAGTGTATGGCAAGTTTTCCACTTGCAGTCTTGTCTAAACGTTTTTTATTTACTTCCCTATGTTTAAGCAACTTATATCTGGCAAATACTATCAGGCGAGTGGAGTATATTGAAAAATGATAAACCAATACATCTATTCCAAGTTTAAAACAAAAAGAAGAAAAGATTAATTTCCTTCACAGGTTTCCTCCAAAGCCATCATAAGAGAGAAGGCAAATCCTAACCGTACAGTAGTCTTCAGTTTTGTTTTTTAAACTTCTGGGACATAAACAACAAAACCAACAAAATAAACGTAGAAAAGACACTGAAAGGTTAGCCCAAACAGATATATATTATTAGAGGGTTTTGTGGAGAAAAGATTGGGTGTTTACTGCTCTGTTTTCTAGAGAGACTGGGTTTGTTTATGGCTATGGTTTGTGGTATGCCAGCACTCCCGACTTAGCTCTGTAATACTTCAGTGAGGTGTCTGCAGTACTATCTTTAAAGGTAACTTGTGTATCACGACACTGCATTAATACTCTCTAGATATCTTTCCAATCTGTATTAGTAGGTCTGGTCTGTGCTGCCAAAACAACTGCCTTTGCTTTCTTTCTTGTGATCTTTTCACAATTTTTCCTGTAGCTTTAATTCATATAAATTAATAAATATTTAGAGTAATATCTTGTATTTTTTATTCTCATTCTCATACAGCTAGACTGGGCAACTCTTTGCTTTCTTTCACACTTGGCTCTTTTCCACAAAAAAGTTTGTTGTGAGAGAAGAGACTGGTACGCAGATGGGACAAACTTCAACCTAGGTGTGGGATGTAGCTGTAATGCAGGAAATAGAAAGAAAAAGGCTGGGAAGAGACTGAGAGTACTCCAGGGTGCTCATTTTCTTGGAATGAGAGGTAGGGCTGAAAGTCTTAGTAAAGTTTTGGGGAACTGACTGTAGACCTCTGCCTTTTTCATGTCTGTCCTCAACCACAGGTCGTCCTCCTCCCTGGTAGGCAATGCGCAGTCCCCATCTAGCACTTAAGGCACATTTTCCACTCTGCAGCCTAACAGATGAAAAAGCTGTTTCTTCCTTGATGCCTCACACAGGTGTTTTGCATTGGGGCTGGGTATACTCTAACCTAGCTTTAAAAGTTTTTTATAATTAGCATTTTTACACTATACAGTTTATTTATTATTCCTTATACTATATGAAGACAAATATGTGTGTTTGTTCAGACAGGAATAGTTCCTATGTAACAATTGCATTATCTATGTTAGCATGCAATAGGTTCAAAGCTTCCTCAACTTCCTCTGGTTGATAGTGAGCCTTAAAAATAAACCACTCATGTCTACCTGGTCTTGCAATGAGGCTAATAAATACTGGCAAACTAGGCCTATATTTTCCTGCTGCTTATTGCTATCATGTGGTGAATCACTTAAACACCTTTCACTTTTTTCGAACAAAGGAAAAAATTAAAGTTTCATATGTTTGGTTATTGTTTTCTCCTAGGATTAGTAGAAGTAAAATGGTACTTTCATGAATTAGAAGTAACAGAAGAAAACTAAATTAGCTGTTCTGCTAGAATAAGGGATATGCCAATGAGTTTTATTATTAAGATGAGTGAACATAGTTATCTAAGAAGTGCTAGTGTTGCAGGTGTTATTGAGTGTCTACGAAGTATTGCACACACAAAGATTTTGTGTCGCGTTTTCATGAGCATTAACTCATTTCTTTTTCTGAGGTCAGTCTTAAAATATGTCTGTGACGTAAAAGGTCAAAAGAACTAGTAAATGCTAAACAGATAATAGCTGTGAGCAGTAGAGGGAAATCTGTAGCAGATTATCTTGCCATTATACTTTGAAAAGATTGACATGGCTTGAGTCACACCAAGAATTTTTACAGTCAAGAACTCTGGATTTTATACTGAAATAACAGCAGATTGAACAGTTAAGTTCTGTGGTCATATAAAAAGCAAAGTAGCTATTGCTGAGAAGTGCTGAGGAAATAGTATGAAATCTGTTAAAGATTTAGTAGTCATTAGAAGCTACAGTCTGATCATCTGGACAAGCAGAATGGGAGAAAAGCAAGTATTCCCTGGTATTCCAAAACTCAGTATGAATTCAGTGGTTTAATTATTTAGCTTTTGATCAATAATTTATAATCAGTGCCTTGAACTCACTGATGACTTCAATAATACTTTGTGAGTTCTGATTTAAACTATTATCAGAGTCAAAATATAGTTGTACTTCAATGTGCTGAAAATGTCTTAATTTTAATTTTGCAAGTGTAATTCTTCATTAAAACTAAGGAAATTTTCATCCTTTAAACACAGTTTTGTAAGTAGGCACACCTGAACATATTTAAACTGTAAAAGACTAGTGACAGGATGACTATTGTATCAGTGGGATAGACTACAAACCTACAGATAAAACATAAAGCCTTTTTATCGGCGTTTTCCTGATAAAAGCAGTTTGTATTTTACAATGGTAAAGAATTTAACTTAAAGGAGCTTAGTACACTGTAAACCTATGCTATTTTGTTGCCCACTTGTCATAACTTTAAACATTTTAACATTCAACATTGAAAATAAGTTGATTTTTGTCTGAATATCAGCTTCTCGCTAGCTTTCTGTTAGGAAATGTGTCCGGAACTGGAATGTCTCCTCAAGACAGTGGTAAAGCTCACCTTCATTGAGTAAGAATTAAATCAAACACTAGACACTTAATTAAAAGCTGGCACAGCAGAAGTTGAAATATATCTGAAAAGTTGTTAGATTTTTCAGGTTACATCAAGAATGGCTAGGAGAAGAAAATCTCTTCTGTAGTATCAAGATGGTGATAGTTATATCATCTTGCATTATTGCTTCTGAAATTATTTTCCTACTCTTTAATTGCTATGAACCACATCATTTTATGCTGTTTCCTGCCCCCCCACCCCAAGCATTTATAACCACTGTTAATATTCCTCTTCTGTCAACAGTGTTGCAAAATGTAGTACAGATTGTAATACCAAGAGAGACCATTTACCAGTATTCTGTTACTGTGCTTGGTTAAATAAAAAAAAGAAATCAAAGCAATGCTGTGCACAGTATTAACATTCTCTGGTTCCTGACATTGAAGAAGGATAAGGTGGCTTTTTTTTTTTAGGTATTTTTCCCTTATGAAGTTGAGATGGTCTTTTAATATGAAAGCCAGTGTTCAAGGACAAACTAACACACATACACACACATACACACACACAAAAAAAGAGACTCTGCAGTAGAATACTTTTGAAAGTGTAGGAAGGAGACTGGGAGATCCTAAACTACACAGAATTGTAATATTCTGGAGGCTGTTCGGCCGGCAGATATAGTAGACTATAACTAATTGTAGGATGCTGTCCAAAGCCAGCATGTATAGTTTATTGTTCTAATTCAAAGAAAAATGATCTTTACTCAATATTGTAATTCCAAAGACCCATGTTTTCATGCCTTGGCAAATAAGAGGCATGCTGAGCTGTTTCCATAGTGATTCTGTTTTATGATGAAGTGAAGATGTCTTACAGTTCTTTACAGGATGTCTAGCTTCAAGGGAACGCTGAAACAAAATACTTGTCCAGAGATGCTGTGGTTTCATGCTGGCTGTAGGGCACAGAAGCCCTTTGCAGTTGTGATATACAGTTGTTTAATCCAGCTATGTCCAAACTATATCATACTGAAACTCGTTATGTGCACTTATTTTCCATTATGGCTTTCTTCTGGGTCGGGGCACACGATCAGAAGGGAGCTTGTCAAGTTTAATCAGAAAACCAGTGCTTCAGGTGCTCTGCACAAGCGCTGCTGTATAGATGTGGACTCTGCTGGCTCCCCACACTGAATTACAGGGTTGTGTCATGTATAATGTAATGTGGATTTAACACCACATTTATTTAACTCGTTTAGTTGAATCTAACTGATAAATCTTGCAACTTACGTTGATACTGCACCATAAAACACCCACCTCAGCCCAGTCTTTAAACATGTGCTTAACTTTGCAGCCTTGTGATTAAGGTTGTGGACTGGGACACTGAAGAGCTGGGTTCAGTTCCTGCTCTAGTACAGTCATCCAGTGGGATACAGGGTAAGTCACTTAGGCCCCAATGTTTTTGAGCTGTTTAGGCCTGTCTCTGCTCAGCTGTGCAACACCTGTCTAATTAAGACCTCAGGTATCATTTACAGTAGTGTTAAACTATTTAAAAAATTATGTACTGTTGGCTTTCAATTATGAAAAGATTATGATGCCAAATCTTCTCATTTGCAGCGTGTATTTACAGTCTACTTCTCTCTCACAGAATTTTTGAGAGAGTCCTGATGGTAAATCAAGGGTATATAATGGTATTATTTGTCATATATTCTTAAGACAGATAGTCCCCCTAATTTTGGAATGTGGTTGTTACTCTATTCCTCAATTTTCCTCATGTTTATTTCCTTCTGTCTCTGTTGTCTCTCTTTTCATAGTAGAAAGTAAGTCCTTTGCGTTCTTTACAGGATGGCATTGCAGCTGCTACCTCAGCAGGCTGTCCAGACTCTGCTGAAGCGGGTAGATAAGACCATGGTGTTTGGCTCTGTGAGGGGGTATTGTAAACCTCAAAACTAGAACATTGTTCAGAGCCTGGCATAGGTTTTGACCAAGTGCTGCTCAAGCAGTATCATTGCATATCATGTTATGAGAATAAAACACAAGGAGCTATTTCATGCTAACAACAACCTATAGACTGTGAGGTAAATAAGATCAATATTCTTTGTCTGGTCCACCTGTAGTTTTTCTTAGATTTACTTTCCTCTGTCTTTTTTCCTCCTTTGACTCAATACTGTAGTTACTCCATGTTTAGGCTCTTTGTGAGATCTTTATAATGGCAGGGAATGTCTAATTTGTGTGTATTTCATGAAGAGCAAAATTGCAAGTGGACCGAAATAGGTGTGTATGGTACCAGAAAATCTGAGGTCTCCTGCAGAGTTCAGGAAGGTTTAATTTTTTAAAAATAAACTGTGTTCCTGGGGACAAACTAGCTACTAAGGATGTGCAAATGATAGCATGTTTTGGTAGACTCCTAAAAAAGCCCTAGGAAGTTGACGCTGGATGAAGACATGTAAAGTAAGATTTAGTTGGAGTTGAGGATAAATCCCAGATCGGTTTCTGAACGTTGCTCAGCTTCTCTCATCACAGGGATGAATAGACTGATGATACAACCTAATAGCTCTGACTCTAAGCTTCTGAGATCTTTAGATCTTTGCTTTGTAGTTTGTTCCAACATGCTGCAGTCTACATCTCTTAAGTGCTTTTCTTTAGCCTTACAGTGGTTGCAATCAAAGGTCCTAAGCCCTTTGAGTTAGGTGGCCAGCACAGTACTCTAGATTGCAGCATGAGAACCATGCATTTGAAAATTAGTTGCCACTCTGATAGTTGCTGACTCTTAGATGTGTTGTTAGTTCTAATCCTAAATACTCTACAACAGCAACTAGGAAGTTAGGCTCTGAAATTGTCAGTGCACTTAGTGTATGGATATATTTGCTTGCAATTAGTTTAACTGAAATAAATGGGGATGCCTTCTGAAGTTAGAATTGTATATGACCACTTCTTGTGAATAAGACCTTGAAAAAAAGGAATTGCTTTACATATATGTGTTTAACAGTGCAGTTACAGTTACATTTTCAAATATGTCTTGAAGGAGAGTTTGTGAGTACTGAAGATCTGGATCTGCAGTACTCCATTTCCACCTCATGTTTCTAGTCTCTGTCTGCAGCCTGGTAGAAGTGGGCTCACACAGTTTTCTTGCCTAGGTGGATAGAATCATTATACTGTACATTGTGAAATTCCCTTTCTGAGTATTTGAGGTGCACATGGAGAAATCAACAGGATGGTCTTCTGAAACTGCTTAAGACTGGATGCAATTTAGAATGTTGTATGTGTAGTATGTTCTGCATTTCCTTTATAAATTCAGTCTTGCTGCTCTGTTACAAGTCAAAGTGTAGAGCTTTTTGAGAAATGTTGATTCAGTTCCTGATAGCAGCAGTATGTCACTAAAAAGATGCCCAAAATTTCTCACAAGCAAACAACTAGATTAGATAATAAGTCACTTTCAGTAAGATTTGCCTCAAAATGTTACAGTGCTTTAGAAATCCAATGGCTCTGGGCTTTTCGTATCTTACAAGATGTATGGCCAAGATAAAGGTCAAATAGTTTTTGCATGTGATAAAAAAAGCTTTGCAGTGAATGACACTAATTCTAACTCAAAACTATTAGAAGGTTTCACATTTGTTGTGTCAAGTTCTGACTCTTCTTCCTCTCACCCTGATTTAGACTTTGTTCCTTTTGCAGGTGCCTATCTTGTGCCATACTTAGTCTTGCTACTGATAATAGGGATTCCACTCTTTTTCTTGGAACTTGCTGTGGGGCAGAGGATCCGCCGCGGGAGTATCGGTGTGTGGAATTATATCAGCCCCAAACTTGGAGGAATTGGATTTGCAAGCTGTGTAGTAAGTTTTTAACATTAATTGTGTGGTTTGGTTTCAGTCTGTATGGTTTAGACTCACTGTTTTGCTGCAGGAAAAGGCCACTGATTTGTAACTGGGTTTCAAGATCAGTTGACAATGTTTTGGAAGATCTTAAAATTTAAAATAGTACATTAAAAATATGAATACAGATGTGTCTGTAAAACCAGTCAGCTTGTATTTTGTGACTCTTCCGAAATTGGGAACTAAGCAACCAAGTAGTTCTCTGGAGGTAAAAAAAAAACCCTGTAAAAATGTAGGTCTTATGTAATAAATACAGAGAAAAGTGAAAATTTAGAAAATGTTAGGTACTTCAGTGGGGCAAGACATTCTGCTCTCATTTTGACTTATTTTAGTTAAAACTAGATTCAGTGGCTGATGTACAGAAATATACAGAAGTTCAGTAAGGATTTTTATATTTTTAAATAAACAAATGTTGTCATCTATGTAACTTTCTTGATGCATCTTTTTTTTTTAATAGGTATGTTTCTTTGTGGCCCTGTACTACAATGTAATTATTGGATGGAGTCTGTTTTACTTTTCCCAGTCTTTTCAGCATCCATTACCATGGGACCAGTGTCCTTTAGTTAAAAATACATCTCATACATGTAAGTTCATATTAATGTTATTAAAAATTATATAAAATATATAAAATCTGATATTTTCAATCAAAAATGAGAAAAAATACAACTCCAAGGCATATTTGTGGGAAAAAGCGTTGTATCTGAAGCTCGTTTTGGACGTTAATAGGATGTCACATTATATACTTGGGAAAAATACAACAAACCTAAGATAAATACACTGTATTTGGAAAACAACATCACTGTCAACAGCATTTTAAAGAGTAATGAAACTAGGAGAGTGGTATTTAGTATGTTGCAGATTAAAAAAAAAAAAAAATTCTGATCACCGTTTTCTGATTTTGGTACTACATTTTATGCTTAGTGAAAAACAAAGGTGGAAGAAGGATATTTCTACATTTCCATCAGTAAGATACTTCCTGGTGGCAAAGCGAAAAGTGTTGCACTACTAATGAAGCAGAAAATGGAAAATTGTAAACGTCAATGAAATGCATGTGATAAAAGCATTGTTTGCTTTGTAAAGCAATAGAAATGAGATAATTTGTCATTGGTTTGTTGCTGTGCTGAGGTGGTCTCACATGGACATAAACAATAGCATTCAAAGTTCCTTATCCCTTGGTTTTGGTTATCTCTTAATAGTTACACACTTTGCATTATTCTTCCTCTTGAAATGTAAAATATTTATTTTAATTTCTTTTTATTTCAGATCTTAAATTTTCTTTAGTTACCTTTTGTGGGTTTTTTTACCCCTTTAATAAAGATAACCAGAAGCCTTTGAAAAGTTGTACAATATTTGTATAGTGGCTTTTCCAGAGTTGCTTGCTTGAGTTGTTTGAAATAATTTTTGAATGTTGGCACACACTTATATTGACTGTATTTCACAAGCTGTTGTCCATTAATCGATCCACAGCATTTGTTTACGTACTCTTATCCTGTCTAAATATTAAGATATAGTGTGTCAGCCTAACTTAAGTAGAGGTCATCTGAACTAAGCTTAAACACAAAAAAGTATTGTATTTTATAACATCCTATCATGTTTGGCAGTTTATTTCAGTGAAGATCTGACACCTGTGATAGATTTCTTAATATTAGCATATTTTTTCCTTTCATTAATTAACCTTGACTCAGGACCTAGCTTAGAGATAAAATGAATAAAAGTAATTTATAAAAAAGTTAAGTAAATATTTTATTTGAAGAATTCTTTCTATTTACATTTGTTACATGTCTAGGTACACAGAATTTCTTAAACTGTTTGGTAATGTGAGTAAAGCAGAATTACATTATAATTTAAAAAAAACCTTCTGGAATAAATATAGCAACTTTCATTTAACGTAACTGTGTAGGAGGCATTTTTTCTTTTCTAATCGCTTTGATATCATTATGTTATTATTTGATCATTTCTAATAGTAATTAAATACCTGTTGATTTGTGTGTCATATTGAAGCAGAATTTGTTTTCCATGTATTTTCAAAATTAATATAGTTCAGTGTTTGATTTCAGAGAGATACTTTTCATAGTATATAGGTTGGTATCATCTGTAGGCAATCTAATCTTACCTGTGATAAATAGAATATGTGTCTTCATCTGTGCCTACCTGCTGTTTAGTACTTAAGTGAATATTAAATTTTTCTTAGGACTCGGATTGACCAAGTGCAGAGGAATACACTATCCCGAAAGTGTGTTTTAAAAAGATATACCAAGAACCTTTCACCAATAGAAGTCACCTTTTTTTTTTTTTTGTTAGAGAATGACTTAAAACTCTTTGTGAGTCTTTAGTTTCTCGATAAATGATAAATTTGCAGATTTTGGAAACTGATAGAACATTGTTATGAAATATTGGGAAGATACCTCTGTCTTGAACTCGTTCTCTTCCTGCTAACATCTCTTGACAGTTGTGGAGCCAGAGTGTGAAAAAAGTTCTGCAACCACTTACTATTGGTACAGAGAAGCGCTGAATATTTCCAGCTCTCTGTCAGAGAGTGGGGGTTTAAATTGGAAGATGACTGTCTGCTTGCTGGCTGCCTGGGTCATGGTATGCCTAGCCATGATCAAAGGCATTCAGTCTTCAGGCAAAGTGAGTATGCTGTTTACCTAAATGACAGTGTTTTACTTTGAAACATTTCACCACGTTTTTGTTCACCACACCCTCTCTTTACTCTCTCACGAAATCTGTGGGAGCAGGTTACAATCTGTGACTCACACCAGTGTTTGTATATTCTCAAGTAGAGGAATGTTAGTAGTTAAGCATTAAAATTGCAGTAATTTTAGTGGGAATTGTAGTAATTTAGTGGGAATGGAGATCTGCAGAAGAATCATTTCTGTTCTCATCAACATAACTGCTGCAAGTAACTTTACCTCAGCTTTGTTGATTTGTTAATGCAGCCTAAGTCTGCGCATTTCTGAATGTCCAAGGAATTAGGTTTCCATGTGTACTCACAGTATGATTGCAGTACATTCAGGTTCTCAAAGTGCCTTGGAATTTTGCTGTTTATTGTTACTGTTGTTGGTATGCATGCTCTGTGATTAATATAGCTGCTTTTCAGCATTCTGGATTGTTTCTTTTGTCTAAAGACTGACTGTCCCTTTGCATCTGAGCACCTCACCTTGTCTTCTTTCCTGTCCATGCAGTCAGCTGGAGTGGCTACTGTATGATTTGCTATTTCTGTGACCTCTTTAGTGTATTTCAGTTAAAGAAACAAATAGCAGGTTTAGCAAGAGAATGATTTCACTAAACTTGAATGTGCAGAATAAATTTGATTTTCTGTAATGGAGAATGAAAGATCATGTTTGATTTGTAATGTTTTTGGTTTGGTAGTAGGCATTACTCAGTGATTTTCATCCATTGGTTATGTACTTTCCATTGAATCTTTTCTTCTTCTGATGACAGAATGAGTTTCTATTCAAGCCGCATATCTTTACCATACTATGTACTTGAATTGAAGTGTGTTTGTAAAATGAAGCATTTCTAAAACAGTTTATTTCTGTCCTTCTCGTCATCATGTGATTAAATTCACACGGAATTTCACTGGAAGCCCAGCAGTTTGTTATCAATTAGTCAACACAATGGCAAGCTTATGGTTTAATATAGTGCAGATTTTATTTCACTCTCATGTGATTTTGCTTTCTTCTGAAGAGACAAGGGGAATAGGAAATGTTCTGCATGTTTCTTAGGGCACATCATTATCAATTCAGTCATATATCCAGAAGATACTGAGTAGCGAATGAAGCTATTGAAAATAAAAGTCCATAGATGTCATGTTAAATTTCTTCTTAATGTTTTTCAGATCATGTATTTTAGTTCCCTTTTTCCTTATGTGGTACTTTTATGCTTTCTGATCAGAGGACTGCTCCTTAATGGGTCAGTGGATGGAATTCGTCATATGTTCACACCTAAGGTATGTGCTTAGTTTGTGTTTGCAGTGTATTGAAATTTCAATGGCAATTTGACCATCTGTGAATGCTCTCATTTAAGCTTATTGTCCTATTTCATAGAACATTTGACCATATTCTTCTTTGGTTAAATTACGAAATTGTTGTTGACCTCAGTGGCATAATGTCAAGCCCTAAGGTCCAAAGGCTCTAAGTGTTCCAAGGGTCTGTGTAGAGTTACATCCCTGATATTTCAGAAATGAAAGCCAAATAAGATGATTAAAATCAGTGCACATAGTAGCTAATGCCATTTAACAGGGTGTTGTCAGTTGTTTTAATTCAAGGTGTTTTGAGTCTCTGGAGAACTGTCATCTTATAAAAATGACCTTTGTTAGCTATCACATTGTTATTTCTTGCATTGTGATATGCAATCCTGCTCTGCTTCACTCACTGTCATCGCTTTAGAGAGTCGTGGTTCTGCAGGAACTTGCAGGCTGCTCGGGCAAGTTTGGGGAAATCTGAGGAACAGAGAAATGCAGTGCTTGTTGACAAAGAGAAAGTCTATAGCAGAGACAGAATACAGACCTCTTGAAGTTATAATTAGGTTTCTCAGCCACAGTATTAATCCTTTCTTTAACTGGAAGAGTACCACTAGATACTGAAGGAAAGTAACCACTGAAACTCCCTTCAAATACCAACACCTCTTTCCCCTTCACTATTTCATCTTTCTGGAGTCAGACCTAAAATAAGTTGCAGCTGATGTTTACTTTTTAGTTAGGTTATAACTTAATCATACACTTGTTTCAGGTGTTTAGATAAACAATCTTGAAAGGAAAATGGTTTTTAATTTCTTCTACGGGTTTCCAGTTCAGTATCTCAGAATTTAAGTTGTGGCTTAAATTTGAGGCTAGGAGGCCTATGTGTCGCATACAGTATCATTGAATATAAACCTTCAAAAGTGTTTTCATTATAGTTTCTGATTGTTTCTGTACTTGAGCACTAATGTGGACTGCAGGTTTTGTGAAACTACCTGGAGGAATTCAGTTTCGCCCTCATGTTGCTGTTTCCATTTGTTCCATTGTGCTCAGTTTCTTTGGGCAGGCAGTCATGCTGTAAAAATGGTTGCTAAAACGATCTAGGTTGAAAATAATCCAGGTAAATAGACATGAAGTGGGAGGTAGAGACACCTTTTCAGCCTCGACTAGTTCAGCAAGTGGCCACATTTTGACCACAGACGATCACGGCATGCTCCCACAGAAGAATTGTGTCAGCACAGCAGAGGGCTGGCACATGTTGGTGCAGGTGTGAGAGCGCAAGGTTAATGAAGAGAATTTCTTTCTTTGGCATGTCTGAACAAAGCAGAAATTCTAAATAATAGCCTTAATGAAAAACCTAAAGAAAGGTATATGAAAAGTTCACAGAAGTCAACTACTGCAATGAAATTGTAGTGATTGTATGAAGCTTAAATACAGAGCCCCCAAAATTTCACAGAAAATACCTTATAATATCAAATCAATTAGAAACTTGTTTTGAAATGCTAAGCAATGTGTATCTGAGAACGTCCTACCTTTGATCAAACCAAATGATATATTGCAGAAAGCAAAAAGTATTTTGATACTTAAGCCATTTACAGATTTGAAAATTAAGACTATTCCTCGAGCTCCCTCTAGTGGAATAGCTGTAGCACGACTGTGGGATGCAGAGAGTGAACCACGAGCAATAGCTACTTGTGCATTGTAATGATAACAAAAATTTTAAGTCAGGAACAAGTTTATTGTCATAAACACTTTTTTTAAAAAGTATGTTGTATTTTAGCTATATGTAGAAGAATAAAAAGTTAGCTGCTACCTGTCTGTGGTAAATATTATACCTTTATGGGAAACTGGAAATTTTTTCAGAATGTTACCATAACAATAGCAGATTTCTATTTTTTTCTCAGAGTAAGACAATCAGTCTTCTGATAGTGGCACCTATGCTGATGCTTTTTAGTTTTACTCTTTTTGATAACCCAAAAAAAAAAAAAAAAAGGCCAAACCTAAATAGCAACAAAACCCAAACATTTGCAGAAGTGAGGTCTTTCACTGTTAAATGAATGGAGGCTCTGAATCAACTTGAGAAAATCTAGTGTTTAAATTTCACATGTGCTTCTTTTTTATGATTCAGAATCTAGAAGGATCTGAGATAGAGAGATGATGACTCATAACTTTAACAAAGATGTTTCTTGAAGTATGGTCATGTGAAAGAGCAACACAGTTCAATTTTTTAATAAAAGGCTTAGTTGTCCCTCAAATACATGACCCGTTTAACTTAGGGTAAGTTCAAGGCATCTAGCTTAAGGGAGATTTTACTTGTGAACTATCAAGATTGTAGTGGCCAGCATTTATTTCACATGTTGCATTTTGCTTTGTGTATTTGCATGTAATAGAATTCCATGTAAGCATGTGTTTCTCATAGTCACTTTTAAAAAAAAAAAGTAGCAACAAAACAATGTTCCACATACTTACTGCATGTATAAGAGTGTTGATTATCCTGCAATAAATATCAATTCTAACAACTGATAAAGCGTACTGTAAAATAACAAAGACAGTAAATACTGTAAAATATATCTATTCTCTCATATTTCACAGTATAATTAGCTGCTAGTTCAGTTATATAGGTAGTGTCACATTATTTGGAACATACTCTATTTCTCTTTAAGGATTATATAGTGTAAAATCCATAGAAATTCTGAACTGTAAGTTTGCTCAACTTTAGGTATCACATTTAGCTTTCATTGTATCATAATGAAAATACATTTGTAGTGGAGTGTATTAGCATTTTGTGATGTAGGTTGTCTTCCTGTTTTTTTTCTGTTGTCTTTTCATATAATAGAAATGCATTTTATAGCTGACATATATTATATCTAATTTCAAACAGCTTGAAATAATGCTGGAGCCCAAGGTCTGGAGAGAAGCTGCTACTCAGGTGTTCTTTGCCTTAGGGCTTGGATTTGGTGGAGTCATTGCCTTTTCAAGCTACAACAAGAGAGACAACAACTGCCATTTTGATGCTGTACTGGTGTCCTTCATCAATTTTTTCACTTCTGTGCTGGCAACTTTGGTGGTGTTTGCAGTTCTGGGCTTCAAAGCCAATATCATAAATGAAAAATGTGTTATCCAGTATGAATATCCATTTATTTTCTTTATTATTTTTATGGTATTTCATTTATTAATTAGCACAGATCATCGAGCTTGATTTCTCTGTTTTGTTGTGTTTTACAGAAATTCAGAGAAGATTTTAAAACTTTTGAAAATAGGCAATCTGAGCCAGGATATGATCCCACATCATATCAATTTCTCAAGCATTACAGCAGAAGATTACAATTTAGTTTATGACATTATTCGGAAAGTTAAAGAAGAGGAGTTTGATTCTCTTGGTCTGACATCTTGTCAAATTGAAGATGAACTTAACAAGGTGAGATTAATAATTAAGTCTTAAATACAGAGGTTATAAACAAATGAATACTTGTAAGCCTAAAGTAAACTGTGAAGTATGCCTACACAGAGTATCAGCATAGTGTATTTATGAGCAGCGCACCTCTAGAAATCCATATGGAAACATGGTTCTGTACAGGCTCACATTCCGTCTCACCTGAGGACTTTTTGATCCCATGTCTTAATATAGTCTTCACTGATTTATGAAATATTCTTATTGTTATATTGCTCTCCCCAGGAGGTTTTAAAGTTCCATATTTAGAAGAGTTGAGCGTGAGGATTTTTCCAAAGACTAAACAGAGCTGTACCTATTCAACATCTCAAGCTGATGTTTTCCAATGTTAAGATGCAATTATTAAATATTAATACTACTTCAATAGAAAATAAAAAAGTTATTATTTACTTATTATGTAATTGCTTAATGAACATCATCCTGTTTTGAAATCTTTACAGTAATCCAGATCTGTAAAAGAAGAGATATTTTTCTATCTTTTTCAGAGGAACTTCCAGTTTTGAACACTGACTTCTATGTAATTGCACCAGTATCTGAAGCTAGAATGTCAAATTTGTGACTTAGACATTGCAGATTTTATACTGTTCCTGCCATTTAAATTTGAAACAAATAGATATAAAAATGAGGTCCTATATATACTTACTGGAGAGAACAAAGTGTATTTTGTAGTGGTCCTGTATAATAGGTCTCAGGCAAAATTATCGGTGAAAGAGAGGAAGAAGCTGTTATCAGTAAACTTACAGATTTTCAGCCAAATCCAGTATTTCAGTAAATAATATTAAGTTTGCAGTTTTGGAAGGATCGCATGTTAGATAGCAGCTTCCCACTCTAACTTAATGATGTAATCAATGACATTGCATGAACAGCAAGTCAGACCGTGACACTAGAAAAAAGTACTGTCCATGAATAATAACATGGATTTTTTTCTCATTGACAGGCAGTTCAAGGAACTGGTTTAGCTTTTATTGCCTTTACAGAAGCAATGACTCACTTCCCTGCTTCACCCTTCTGGTCAGTCATGTTCTTCCTTATGTTGGTGAATTTGGGACTTGGAAGTATGTTCGGAACCATTGAAGGCATCATCACACCCATTGTTGATACCTTCAAAATCAGGAAGGAAATTCTTACGGGTGAGTTGCATGAACATTATTTCCTCACTGGAGCAGTAGGCTAAATGTTTTTTTTTGAGAGTATGGAGTCCTGTCTTTTTACATGAAAATTTTCAGTGCTGACATTTTACAGAGCTGACACTGTATTCCAGACTGCACTTCCATGCACAGGCACATTACTATCTGCATGTAAAACCTTTTCCTAAATGCTACAAGAGCAGGAAGATCCTAGAACTTTAAATTTAATGGAGGATTTCTGTTAAAAGTTTCTGTATGGGCAATCCTTGTGAACTCTTCCAGAATACTTTCCATTCTAGCCTGTGTCACAGATCAGAGAAACAAAACAAAAGGAAAGAATGAAAATACATTGCAAATTACTACAGATTACTCCTAAATAGGCCAATGAAATCTTAATTTATGCTGAAATGTTTACTATGTTAAACATTAGTACAATTACTCTCTAGAGGAACATATTTTTTCACTGTTGAATGTGGAAAGAGTCTTAAATAAGATGTATGTTGTTTTGCCTTTTTTTTAATTGCTAAAGTTATGTGAGGTGTAACCTGTTAATGTAGCTCTGATTGTCTTGTCGCTGTTTCTCTTTTTGAGCTAGAACATCAGCATAAAATGTGAAAGTTAGGTTTCTGAAAATCTTCAGGACAGCTGCAGGGGACACAAATTTGGATTTCACATCAATACCTGTGACAGGAGAAGTAGAAAATAAAAAATATAATAAGCTATTGTAACGTTATCTAACTCTATTAAGGAAAGAATATATTTTCTAAGAGTTAACCCCTGATGCAGCAGAGCACTGCCCTTTCCTGACTGCTGAGTGTTTAGATAATAAGTAATATTTAACAGAAGACTTGTATTTTTTTAGTTTGCTGTGCTAGCTCTAAGAAGAAAATTCATCATAAACATTAATAAATTGATTTTTCAGAAGTCCTAACCTGTTGACCACTTCTTTTTTTTAAATTAGCTCTTAAATTCTGATTGCATAACCAGTGTGACATTTAGAAATTGACTGTTTTCCCTAAGTATATATGCAAATATAATGGTATATAGTCATTACTCTGGAGTAATGAACCATTTTACAGTAATTCCTTGAATTACTGTAAAATTACAGCAAGTTCTTGAATATTCAAGAACTGCATTTCTCTGGTAAATTTTTGAGTGTTACGCAGGCATGATTTTTGGTGAACTTGGTTGCACTCAGAGGATTATGACTTCCAATTAACTTATAAAACTGAAGTGCCTGTGTTAAGTTTCACGCAGTATCAGTGGGATTTAAGGATTGTGCCTGCACTGGAGTTTGTGCTCAGAAACCACAGATTTTCAAGTTTTGCAGAAGTGTGAACACAGTTGCAAGTTTTTGCAAAAAAAAAGTCCCTGTTGAGTTCAGGGAAATCAACCCTTGCTTAAACTTATTTTGTGTTCAGGTATTTCCAAATTGGACTCTGCATGTGTATGTGCTGAGTTTTGATGAATGTAACCACCAGAGCCTTAGTTTACAACTAAAGATGCACTATTTTGAGGTGTAATGGTAAGACATGATGGGAGAACACAAGAATGACAGAGATTTCTAAATTCACGTACACATGGTTCTGATGGTCTAATTATTTTCTCAGGGTCAGTAGTAAAACTCAGTGTGATTAATGAGAGTAAGTTGTTTGGAGAGATTTTATCTTTGTTCTGGTTATGTCACCTTGTGTTAGGAGTTTACATCAGTTTGTAATCACCTCTTTATTTCTAAATTTCTGTTCTCTGAAAGTCATTATAACAGTAGTTGTGACAAGGTTGAAAAAAGTGATTGGTCTTATGCCACAGTATTTAAAAAGGTGTCATTGTCTTCCTTTCACTGCTTTAATCAATACTAATTGATTATCTGAGATTTATGCAACGGGTATATTCTGTCAGGAGATTTTGTGCTTTGGCCCAAATTCATTTCACCTAATTTTAGACTGCTTAGGTGTGTCCTTAGCCTACATTCTCAGTGGAAGGAAAAGAATAACACTTGAAGTGGAAGAATCACTCTTACTGGTGTTCAACGTGCATTTGATTTCACAGCTTATTTGAAATTTGACTTATTTTATGGCTACTTAAGCATTCAGTCCTATTTTGGATGAATTTAGTAGGAAAAAATATAGAGAGATTCATTATACAGGATTAAACATTCAATAGATATATTTCAGGTTGACCCTAAGAAAAGAAGGGCATAAATTTTATTGCTTAGTGCAGAAATACATTTAGACAGATTCTAATGGAAGTTCTTGCTGTGAATGATCTAGGGGAAGCCTGTCTAGCCTTTTTATTTTTTAGGATCATAGTCTGAAACTTCAGTTCTTTCCACTTCTAAATTGCAAAAAGTGTTCCAGTGACCAAGTAACATGATATATGATGTTTAGCTTACTAGTTCTGTTTATTTTAGCCTTGCATTCACATTAAATTAAAAGTTAAATGAGAAATAGTAATTTGATTAGTCTCTGCTGCTTATTGAGGACTACTGTAATAGGACAGTTCCAATGATTCTCATTTCATAACTTTTCTCTTATGTAGGGAATAGCTAGGATTCCTAATATTTTTATAATTGAGACCTCCCCAAAAAGGATAATTTTATCAGCTTTGATTATATGAAATAATGTGTGTTATATCTTTGCTGTTTCAAACTTTCCATTTCCTCTTTGTCTATGGAACTTTGTTGTACTTAGAGCTCACATTTATCTCCTTTATTCCAGTCATCTGCTGCTTGGTAGCGTTTTTTATTGGCCTGGTTTTTGTGCAGCGCTCTGGAAATTATTTTGTGACAATGTTTGATGACTACTCAGCTACTCTGCCCCTGCTAATTGTTGTCATTTTGGAGAATATTGCAGTCACCCGGATTTATGGTATAGACAAGTAAGTGAAGGAAATGTGCCTCCCTGTCCAAATCAACAGTATTAATTACAATAATTATTACTGTTTTCATTATATGGCGTGAAGTATTTGCGGTATACACACAAATACAGGCAAGTATAAAGTGGGTCAGTCTGGGAGGTGATTCTAGTCTATTTTTAAGAACAGGTTTGGAGCAAGATATACTGCATCAGGGCAGTGTAGCAGGATCCAAAGAGCGATTGCAACAGATCGAGAGAGAGGATAATGCAGTAAAAAAGGCAAAATTAGAGTGTTAGAAATGAGGCTGGATACACAAGTATGAGGAATTTGTATAGAAATAAGGCAGCAAGAGGAAGATTTCAAGAAGTAATAACCATGGTCTAAGCAGCAGATGAGGATGAGTATTCTGACCAGATTGACAGCATTCCAGGAACAAAGCAGATTCTCCTCTAATGGCAGTAACAATAAGAAAGTTTCAGTTTATGAACTAGATTTAATTTGGGGTTGTTGTAGCAATTAATTATTCTTAGCATTAATTGTGAGAGGGGAAATAGAGGAAATGATAGCAAAGAATAGGGTCAAAACTTACTTGGAAGCAACACAATTGACAGTGAATTTAAGTGACCTTCTGTCAGTGATGGCTGAAGAGAAAAGACCAAGTCCTAATTTTTTTGCTTCGTATGACTGAAATCAACAGAATGAGTTCACCAAGTGAGATCAATGTGTGCCACACTTAAGGAACAGAAGAGTTCATATAAAAAACAACTCATGCCATCCACAGATAAAACAGAGTGTGCTATACTAGCATGTTGTAGTAATTTAAACATCTGTGATTCCTTTGCATGTACACAGGGTGACATAGAATGGGTGGTTTTTCATTTGAATTTTCACTCGTACAATCTGAATAATTGTCGCGGGTTTAGATTGCGGGGTGACAACAAAAACCCTGGCAGATATATTGTTAACATCCTCCCCCCCGCTTCCCCCTCTTGCCCCTCCCTCTCCCCCCTTCCCACTCAGGACAGGTGATCGGGAGGGAAAGAAGGACAGAGAGAAGAGAGTTGGAAAAATTAAAGATGTTTTACTAATGCTACTAATAAGAATAGAGAAAATAATACAAAATATACAAAACCAATCTTGAAAGTCTCAGCAACTGCAGAGCCAACACCCAAAGTCCTGGATTAGACTCTGTAGCCAACCGGAGCTGGATTCAGTCTCTCACTAGGCCTCAGTTCACAGGGACAACTAGCAAGGTCCTCTCCTAATGTCGGCCATAAGCAGAAGGGAAAAGGAAAAGGGACGAGATCCTCGTGATCTCCCACTTTTATATGAAGTATTCACGTGAATGGAATGTTACACACAGTTGGTCAGTTTCTTGGTCACCGGTTTTTCCTTGCCCCTCTCACGAGATGTCCATCCGTGCTTGTCAATAAGTTTGCATTCCATTGCTAGGTTTAACCAAAACATGCATCTGGTTCTCCAGGAAAATGCAGCTTAATATGAAGGCTTTAGCTGACAGGCAAATTCACTAAAAGAGGAACTTGTTTTTTAACAAAACCAGAACAATAATCAGCTACTCCATCGCCACAATGAAATAAAAGTATAATAAGAAAATTTAATTTTATGATTTCCGGACATTTTTTTCTGGTTTATGCAAGTAGTATCTGGTCTACTTACTCATTAACGGAGAAATTTCCCACTTGAGCCACATGTATAATTCTCTATTTGATCACATAGACATGAAAACACCATGTACTTGTTTTTACACATGCAAATAAAAGATGCAACAGGTGACCTGGGTAGGTAATATTCAGTCAGGTAGCTCCACTTTGAAGGGAGGTATACATGCCAAAAGTCAGCAGCTTACCTGTGAGGAATGGCTAAAACATGGTAATACTATGCTTCTGAATCAGAGCGCAGTTGATTCATGTTTTCAGAAAGGGTTCTTACAGGATATAGTGAAAAGTAAACAGCCAATTTGCCATTCATAATGGCCACCTGAATCTCCCTCTGGAGTATTCCTAATATTTCTTCTGAAACATACTTCTCCAGAATATCCCTCTTCAGGAACATAGCATTCTTGTTGGCAAAAACTGCCAGAATCAACAACTACAGGTTGTGTCATTGGCTGTGATAGCACCAAGGGGTCTTCCTCGTAGATGAAGATCCATATGTGTCTTATTAGACAGAATATCTTTGATCAGATAGAAGAAAAAAATTACATCCAAAGGGTGTACAGCTAAAAGGATTAAAAGAAAAAGGACAACATGTGAATCCCTGTAGCCAAGAAGGAAAATCTGTCACACTGGAATGAGAAGAAGTTTGGTAGCTTTTAAAGAGAATGAGTAGGATGGAAAGATTTTGAAGTGAAGGTAATACATTTATGTTTAACTGGGCGAAGATCTGGAGAACCCAGGAAAGAAAAGGCTATCTATAGAGGGCACACTCCATTTGTAAATACAGCTTATTTATAACCATGTGTTTCATTGCAGTGTAAACAAAGGATAGAATACCCCAAATTATGCAGTTCAAAAAATTTTTTGAGAATTTATATGACAGTAGCTTCAAATGTGTAACTGCTTTGAAAACATATTTGTTGCTAGAAAGAGTTTTTTTGAGGCACACATTTCAAAAGGGAGTGGGACCACAAAGGAGTTAAAACAGAATCAATGCTTGTGCACACTCCAAAATAATTAATTCTAAAAATATTTTGTTTTTTTACTGGCTCTGGAACCATGTACTCCTCCGTCAAGAGTGCAAAAATAGAAGCTGTGTTCATGTCATAAATTGCAATTTTGAGGCACAAAGAGGCAGATTTAAAACTTCACAAAGTTTTATTTCAGCAACTTACATGATGCAAATTATAGCTTATGCATAAAGATATTTTTTTATACTGCAGCACACATGGTAGGTTCGAAATTAATTTTGCAGAATCTGTAAGATGTGCTGGTTGTATATGTCCTCGAAAGTAATGACACATGCCTTAGTAAACAACCCAGCAGACAATATACAAAGATGTAAAAAAGAATCTTATAAAAGAAAGTTGAGTTTAAGTATCTTTCCAGCATGGTTCAGCAGGCGGTTTACTAAGTCTCTGCACTGTGTAATGATTCCTTCTGTTCATCTGTTCTGAACTAGTAATACAAGCTTTATTTTTCAGCACATCAAGTAATCTAAACTGCAGCTGTTTATAGACATGCATTTTTCCAGTGTGTCTGTTCCCTCAAATTAGATGCTTTGTATCAATTATAGTATTGGAAATCTCAGTGTATGCGCTAACAATAACCTTTTGTTCCCTTCTACAGATTTATGGAGGATTTGAAGGATATGCTCGGGTTTTCTCCAAGCCAGTATTATTACTACATATGGAAGTATGTTTCACCTTTAGTATTGTTATGTTTGCTGGTAGCTAGTGTTGTCCAAATGGGATTAAGTCCTCCTGGCTACAGTGCTTGGATTGAAGATACGGTATGTACATGACAGATGCCATCGCCATCATAATGATCATATCTGAAGTCTTTCAGAAGTACATGAAAACACAAAAAATTGCAATTAGAAATTCAAAATCAGTGTAAATAATGACTGTTTTTTTCAAGTAACTAGGGTAAAACAAACCATTTCCTAATTTTAGAGTAGTTCTGCTTTAAAATATAACTACTTGACACAAACCTTCATGCTTTTTGTGACTTCAAGTTTGTTGATGTATGTTGAAGAAATTCTTAAGGGTGGCAGAGGTGGTTCACTTTCATTAAATCTTATTTTATTGCAGAAAATAGTTGGGTGATAACAATAAATAATTTCATTTATCACATCAATTTTTATGTGGAATTAAGTATTGAGATTTAGCCATGTCATAAATCTTTTCCTTTGGGAACACATATCACATTGTAGGTAACAGCTGCATTAAATCCTGCCTCTAATAGGAATGTTTGATTTGTAAAAAAAATTATCTTTACAAACTGCAGAGTCAGTGCTGCATGTTTGCCCCAGAAAGAGATTCAATGAAGGTAACTCCTAAGAGTTGTGCTAGTTTGTAGGCTCATCAGCCCTCAGCTGTTTCTACAGGTTTGTAATGCACAATACAGGGAGTAAAAAATGTCAGATAAATGAATGTCAGAAACCCTTCTGAATGGACAATTGTCCAAACTAGTCAGGGCAGTGGGGGGGAAATTGTAGCAAAGACAGGTCAAGTGTAAATACAAGAGGCTGGCTTTACTGTAGATAGACCAGACAACCGCTACTACTTTCTCAGGATTCTCAGAAAAATGTTCTTGGTATGTTCGATTCTTGCCCTCAAAAATTAGGAAGAGAAATACCTTAGAATACCCAACATACTGTTCCTTTCTATGTACAAAACTAAATGTTAATTGAGCTACTAGGCAAACAATCTGTTGGCCAGTGATTCATGGATGCAGCAGAGGTGTGGGGTGCAGTCACTACCCCAGTAAATCTGTTATAGTTTGCATGAAGTTTATACAAAGTGGGACAATTACACAGTGTGATCTAAGTCCCTCTGTAGACCCAGCTATTAACCTACAGAACAAGGAGTTATTTTTCAGGCACAGTTAGACGCCACTGCACACTTGTCTCTTCTGAATGTCCTTTAAAGTATTGGGGAACAACTTCAGCCAAATAGAAGAAAGCCTAATATGAAAATCTTGATTTGGGCTCTACTAGAGTGCTTTGAGCACCTTGGAAACTGTGGGACAGTGTTTTGGTCCTGCTCACTGCCAGAAAGATAATAATCCTACATCTCCATGACTGTTCAAATTTGAGACCTGTAGTGGTGCCCACATTGCGGGTGCAAGGTGGCAAAAAGATCTGTATGTGTTTGAAAACTGCACACGTTGATGAGGACTGCAGACATGCTCTTTTTTAAGTAAATATGTATTAATAGTTTTTCTTTTGGGTTGCTCAGGCTACAGAAGAGTTCCACAGCTATCCAACATGGGGAATGATTGTTTGCATATCGCTGATGGTATTGGCCATATTGCCTGTCCCAATAGTCTTCGTGGTGCGCCGTTGCAACCTTATTGATGACAGTTCTGGTAGCTTGGCATCTGTATCCTACAAAAGAGGCCGGATAATAAAGGAACCTGTTAATCTGGAGGGAGACAATACAAGTCTGATTCATGGGAAGAGTCCAAGTGAAGTGCCATCTCCAAATTTTGGCAAGAACATATATCGAAAACAGACTGGATCACCAACTCTGGATACTGCTCCAAATGGACGTTATGGTATTGGGTACCTGATGGCAGACATGCCTGATATGCCAGAGTCTGATTTGTAACTGCAGAAAAAAAATAGTGTTTGTTTCTCCTCACTCATGGCTCTCCTACGAGAAGTGGTCAGCTTCGCTTACTAGGGTGTGATCTCAGGTGCTCCGTAGCGTCAGTCTTTAAAATGTCATGACTGTACGTACAGGTTGAGAAAACTCCCTTTGGATTAATTCTCTGGGTTTTTGTTTGCACTGAAGTGAACACATTCAAAATCAATGGCAGCCTACACCTGTCAGCATAGCCAAGAATTTGATTTTTAAAATGAATTGCTAAATTTAAAGCTTTCTATCTTAAAGCCCAGGTCTCACTCAACTGATAAAATATTTCTAAGGTAATACCGCTGAAAATCCTTTTTTTCTGCTTTCAGGTTGACTCCCCAGTATTAAAAGTGAGCTCAGAAGCAGTTCACCGAACTTGTGTTTGTGCAAACACTTGTATATACCTTATGTAGATATGCTGTACTTATTTTGTTAGCACTGATTAATTACTTAGGCTATTAGCTGAGTAAAAAACAAACCTGCAAACTATTTTCTTATGTAATAGCTGTATAGAGCAATAGTATTAGAAAATCAAGGAGCAGACTTACAGGAAGGCGAGGAGAGATTCCCTGTTCATTGGGGACTGCATAAACTGTGGCTGTATATTTTGTGTAAAATATTTGCTTTTTCAGTGTGAAAACAATGTAAGAGTGAGTCACTCCAAGAATCTTAAGGACTGTGCAGATTCTGCATTTTTTTCTATGCTGTGTACCTAAAAAAGACCTTCTTGATATTTATTGTGGTTACAAGATTACATATATATTATATTTATATAATATACTTGTAATGTAAATATGTATATTATTCTGTATGTAATAGTTTCAAAAGTTAAAGCAAGATCGCTTTTTTAATTAGTCTCCTTCAGTTTTGCTTCTGTTTTATGCAGGTATTTTTTTTCAGTCAGTAATTGTTGAGAACTGTATGGCATTACATTTTAACCTATGAATAAAGAGATAAACAAGGTATTTCTCTGTAATTTCCTAATACACTTATTATAACACAACCCACTTTTCCCTCAGCTGGACTATCTGAAAGAATAACATTTACCAACTGAATAGAGATACTAAAAGAACCTGAAAACAAAAAATACTAAACAGTTATCTTAACTATTGCACAACTACTTTTACTGTGAATACAGTAGTTGAAGTAGTGCTGTAAAGTGACATGATACTCTGGAATCTGGTACATGATTTATTCCTTACCTTAAAGTTGGGCATAAACTCTGACTTTGCTACCTATAATAAGCAAAGGGTAGAACCTAGTTACATTGTCCCAGCATCAGATGAAGAACGAAATTACTTCATCTGAGGTAAATGGAAGTGACAGAGTCATCGCCCCATTTTAACCCTGTTTCAGAGGCCATAGCTCTGACTATTCTCTGTCATTCATTGGCCCACCTGTTGCCCTTTGACATGGGAAGAAATATTGTAAAAGGCTGATTTGGGATGCTGATGGCGCAAGAGGTAAGTGCCTTCTGCTTGTCAACATGGGGAACAACAGTGTTCTAACACATACTGCAGCTGTCTGCTTCAAGACTGCAGCTTTGAGTGTGTCAATGTGGAAGAGCTATGCCAAACAAATGAAAAGGAGCAAAATCCTAAACCAAAATATCTTGGCAACCTGATAAAATTCCTTCTTCTTTTGTCTTTGGGAGGATAATCCCAGATAATTTTCCATTTGAAGTTACTTGGAATCATCAAAAAGTTGAACTTAGTAGCGTGAGTTGAGAAAAAGCTATGTTGTCAGGCTTACCTTTTGTTAGAAGTTGTGCACATAAAATAGAGTTTAAAGTAGTCTGCTAAAATGCATGTATTAGAACATAAAGGAGAGAGCTGGCATAATTTAAGCAGATTGTGCATTCATAACTGATCAATTGGCAGTATTACTATGTGTATAATGAATCAGCATTAGAGACACAGAAGAAATGTGTACAAAATGCTCCTGCTGTGGCAGAGCAGCAGCAGGTTTCCACCATTGTGTCACATCAGGCATCTAAAGTAAGTAGCTGCTCAGGATATTTGTTGTGCATCCCCTCTGCGACCAGTTCACAGAGTGCAGAAGTCTGTTAAAATCTTGCCTGTAGTGACACAGGCTTTTTTACTTACATAGACCCTAGTTTTAAATGTGAAGTGATGGGCAAATGTCTGCTGCTACACAAGAGCTGTTTGAAAGAATGTGAATCAGATCTTACTATGAAGTGTAATAGCTACTTAAGCAGACTGCTGAAGATTATTCTGATGGGGAATATGTCTTGTTGCCCTTTTGCCTCTCAGATTCAGAGTATTTAGATTTTCTGCTCATTTAAGCCACTGCTTCTCAATCACTTGCTTCCTAATAGCTCCAATTAGCATGTCTCACCTCAGCTTCATGAATTTTTTCAGGCTTGAACAAGCCCAGAATGTGTCTCCTGTCTAGGGCTGAATGTTTGATTCGTAGTTCGATCTCAACTGTGATTGAACACCCTGAACTGCAGAGGTTCTTTTAACCTGGTTTAATCAGATGGGCTAAAAGTGAATGCACTGCCTGTTCTTCCTAAAGAAGCAGGACCAGTAAAAAAAACCAGCTAGTTGTGGAGGCTTAAAAACATTAATATCATTACAGTGAAGTGTAACATCCAAGTCATCGGGTATTAATGGAAGAACTGCTGAAGCAAAGTGTGAAATTGGATGTACAGTTGCTATTAAAACCAAGGGAATTCACATTGCTCTCATACTTTGACTTTGGGAGCAAGTTGCTACTTGCTATTCTTACGGATAAAGAAAAGAGAGGGTGGGAGAGACAGGTTTCAGATATTTATCTACTTAAAAGCAAGACTGTCTCTGTGTCATGTCAGTCATAACCACAATTAATTTGCATTTTTTTAAGGAAAAGATCATTGCAAAAGGTGATCATGCTTAAAATTAAAGAAAATCCTATTTGTCTTACAAAATCAGAAATAGCCTAAGAGCAAAGTCATCCATGTCTAAAATGAAAATATATTTCCAATATAATTTATTGAAGAAAGCCTAAGGTTTCTGAAACCAATATGCTTTGTGAGAACTGATCTCACCAAAGATAACAGAATCAGTCAGCATCAGTATGGCATGAATGAAGGCCATTGTATCAATACCTTACAGGGTATCATGTAGAGAAAAGAGAACAGAGAAAAACAAATATATATAAAATTAAAAAAAAAAAAGAAAAACAAAACAAAAAAAACACAAACAAAAAACCAAATGAAGATAAAACAAAACAACAAAAAAAGTTGAAAAATCATAAACCATTCTCAGGGAGTTGCAGATACATTAGTTGGTGAATCCTCATGCTGGCATAAGTGGAACAGTGATCTTGTCATGCTAAGGAGGCATCAGTTATGTTTGTGATAACAGCAGTAGAGAAAAGAAGGATGTGTTTGCAAAAGGATTTTAGATAGTCTGAAAATACTTAGTTTTTTTGACCACCATAAAAGCCTTGCATGCACTATTCAGCTGAGATGCAGTGTATTCAAAAAAAGCTTCCTACTGTTACAATGTATTTGAGAAATTAGTAGAAATGTAGTTATGCCAGCTTTTTAAAAATGCAGGAAATGTAGTAGAAACATTTAAATGCCTAGTTAGATTCTGTGGTTTGAGGAAAAAGAAAACCAGAAATGTAGGTTGTTATTTACTTTCATCGCCACTGGATGGTGCTCATATTTCATGTGTTGGTAAAATGGCATGTTTAGGAGTTTTTAAAAGGGAAGAATGCTGTATTATTTTAATCTATCAAGACAGGACTCTTCAGAATGATCATGGTCTCTAAAACTCAGAACTTTACTAATCTTCTGTACCTTCAACTGCTTTCATAGATATTTGGGTTTTTTTATAACCAAGAAAGAAAGTCACAACAAATATTTAATGCTAGCAAAAGCGTTAAATACTGTCAGTATCCCAGTGCCACGTAGTACACTTGTGGACCTTGAGAGCAAGTAGCTTCTTGATTCAGTATTTTGAAATCAGTAACTTTCTAACATGCTTTTAAAAAAAAAAATAAAATAAAATAAATGCAAATATTTTATTACTTGCTATTATCATTTCTGAAAATAGTGGATTAATTAGTTGGTAAATTAGTTAGAGGAATAAGAGAATCTTGGACTGCAATATTACTTCTAACACTATGTCCAGATTAAAGACTTCAATGCTTCTCACTGCCATCCTCAGGGAATGCTGCACACTGCAATGAGGTATGAGAGGGCTGAGGGGGCAGCAGTGGAAGGAGTGACTCAAGCCTGTGACTTGGCTTCTGGCGAAAGCAACTCCTCTGATATCCGGCAGTGTTTTAAAAGTACTATGGCTACTAAAATACGCATTTGACAGCTGTTTAACCCTTTTGGAAAAGAGGGTGTAAAGCATTTCCCACTAGCTGTGATAGAACCATAATGTCTTTCGTTTGTACTGTATTCATCATTACTTCATACTAAATGAGTGAAAAAATATTGGCTAAGACACTCTTGTCTCAAACCAGCATCAATACATGACTTTGTTGTTGATTTTTTCCCAACAAAGTACAGAGAGCTCACATACCAGTCTTTAAATTACAGTGTTACGGTAAAGAATTTGTTCAGTGGAAAAAACAGATGTAGACATTCTTCCTTTCTATTCAGTCCAGTATCTTTTTCTGCTTTTAAGTTGACCTCTGGATGTCTGCGTGTCCAATCCAAACTCAACAGCTGGAAAAAGGTGTTTTCCATCACTAGAAGTTCAAGGATAAGAGATATTCTCTTAACTAAAAGAAGTAGAACTGATTAGCAATAAGAAAAATGGTATGGAAAGAAAAAAAGGTATTTGCTTCAAAGCAAGTCTTGTTGATTTTCAGTTTTTTGATTCAAGCAAAAAGGAAATACATGCAAAGGAAGAGTCAGATTTGCAATCCAAAGAATAAGGAATTAAGAAAATTACTGAGAGTGGTGAAAGGGGGTGGAACTGAAATGAAACTCATTAAAAGAAGGAAGAAAGAAAAAGATACTGTTGAAATAAGACTCACTCAATGAATGGCAAAGTATAAATTGAATAGGTAGTAGGTGACCAGAAAGATAAAGGGGTATGGGAAAAAGAAAAAAAAATAGGACTTCAGAAAGAAAACAGGTTTTGATGGCTATGTGAAGTATGGTGTAATCAAGCTTTTAGAAGAAATAGTCTATGGTTAGATATAGCTGTAAAAGAGAGGTATGAATCAAAGGCAGTTGAAGTTTTGTTAGCATAGGAGGCGAGGGAGAGGGAGGAATGAATCAGGACAAGAGAATGCTGGGTTGAGAGGAAAGTCTTGGGCTGTGTCAGAATCAATTTCCCTTGAAGTACTCAAGTGCCTTGGACATACTGAAAAGCTTGGTTGTTTTTCATATAGCATTTTAAGATGTTCTGAGGAAAGATGTTACAGAAATGCAGTCTTCCAAAATTATTTTAACTGTCTGATTTGAAGACAAAACTATCAGGCTAAAATAGCAGATAAATTGTGCCATGAATTTAAGGTTTAAGGAGAAAAATAATTACTTAATAGCACAGAAACCCCAATGTATTAAGATACAAGGTGAAGAAAAATGAGAGTTTGGGACTAAAGGCTCTGAGTCGGAGACCACTCTGTTAGTGTGATTTAACATTGCAGTAAATCTCCTGAGCATCTGCCTAGCATCAAGGATATGAATAGTCCCAGCCATTACTCTCAAACTTGGAATTAGCCAAAAACTCAAAGCACCTAAGTGATATGCATTTTACTGCCTGGTCCCTGGAATGGAAACCAGATACCCAGCCTCCCATATGCAATGCATCTGGACAGTGAAGCGTTCCAAAATTATAGATCTATAAATGGGCAACATTTGGTGTGGGACTTAAGTGTGACAGAACCCCTTGTTCTCAGAAAAGGAGAAACTGAGGCATCCTGAAGAAACTGCCACGTCAGACAGGTGAGAAATTAGTGTCTGTGGCTCTTCACAGAAACTGAGTGCTCAGCTCTGTTCAGTTTTGAATAAAAAAGTGTTGTATATGATGAAGATGTCATGAATGGTCTGCTCTCCCCTAGGAAACAAAAGCATAAAGTGCAAACTGCTTACCTGACATAAAAAATATAATGGTTTGCAAAAATATTGTAAGCAATATATGTACACCTTATCTATACCAATACCTATACCTATATATGTACGTACACATCAACATATAGCTAGATACAATTCAATTGGCTTCCTGAGAGAAAAGCAGAAGAGGGATGGAACAGTTGGTGATTAAGAATTTGTCCTTGCCCCTCAAGAAGATTTATTTTCAAATAAATTTAAGATTATTCCATTAAAAACCTTACAAGCGGCACATGGCTAAAAGTGAGGTCACTAGATAAAGAAATAGCTTTTGAATTAGGGAAATAAGAAGTTTCTTGAGATACATTTTTAAATATCATAAGAAACTGTAAAATCTTCCCCAGACCTCAAATTCCTCTGAGTCTGTTTAACAAGGTCTCAGTATACCTCGTAGATGTCCCAGTGCAAGGTCAGTCTCTCATAGATCTTAATTCACACGTTGTTATAAGTTTCCTTTTGATTTTGATTCCTCTCTGCTGCCCCCAAATTTTTCAGATGGTTCTCATTTTCACCATAGGCTGTGCAAACAGCTGTGCTGGCACAATGGCTGTGGTGGTGTGGAAACAAGAAGGAAGGGCTGAGAGCAGAAATTGCTTAAGCCTGCACTGACACTGAGGAAAGAAACATGGAATTTCGCTTTCAGCCTTAGAAGTATTCAGTTCTCTCTATGAAAATTGTGTTATGAACAACTAAACAATAGGAAATATATTCACAGTCTCTTAAGGGTTTCACATAATTTACTGTTGGCAAGTAGCTGAAAATTAGCCAACACATGGTGTACAGATATATGGCAATATAAAAAGTGCTGGTGGCACTAAATCACGACTTTATCACAATCATTAAAAAATAACAGAATGGTCTGAATTGCAATTTTTAAACTTCTTTCAACAGCCTTTTCCTTCTGTTTTCGGGGATAACTTTTTCTAGCCTTTCATATCTGTCTTTTCCCCATTACACAATCACCAACTTTCACGACTCAACAGTTTGGTGAAGTGCCTGGAATCTGGAGGAGCAGTCTAACAGCATTTATCACATACATACAAATTGCATTCTAACTATCTGCACTGGATTTCTTAATTGCCTGTTGTTGTGGTTTAACCCGAGCTAGCAATACAACCACCATAGCTGCTCACTCACCCACTCCCTCACTCCCCCAACAGGGGAGAGAATCAAAGGGGAAGGTAGAAACTTGGACTGAGAAAAACACAGTTTAATAAAATAACAAAATACTAGCACACTACTAGTAAATATATATGTATAAAATGGAAACAAAATATACTCAAGGCAATTCCTCATGAACTCTGTCCACGACTGGGCAGCCAGTCCCAGCAAGCCACACCTGGTCCTAAAGCTGATCCCAGAGAGAGAAAAAAAGGCAGAAAAGCCCAGAGGCCTGCAAAATGGCAAAAGGCTGGGCTAAACATCCCGACTGAAACTCCCCTGGCTCCGACAAAAAGAGTGAAGAGAAGAACGGAAGAGCAAGAGAAAGGGGACCAGAAACCAGAGGGCTCCACTCTTAAATCTGGAGCATGATACTAATCGGATGGAATACTCTCATTGATCAGCCTGGTTACCAGTCAAGCTCTGCCCCATCTCTGCCTCTCTGCCTCACACCTGTGGGCAGAGCGCTCAGAGTATCCTTGGCTCTAAGACCAGAGCAATTAAAAACTTTAACTCTGTGCTGGAGTGTTATCTTCTTGTTCTCAAACCAAGTCCAAATAATGAGCGTGCTAGCTACGAAAAAGAAAGGTTTCTAACTGCACGGAGAAAATCCATTTTCAGTCAAACCAGCACACCTTCGCAGTTTGAATGCAGAGAAGCTGAATCTGTATTGCTATGCTGGGCAGAAAACATGCCAGTACTGCACAGATCAGAAGGAATCTGGTCCGTATCATACTCTGTACATATGCTGCATCTGTTCATATTGGCTGTATTAAGGATCCAGGGATCTAATTCTCATTCTCTGAAACACTTCCAACCATTCTTAGGTGAAGTACCTGTTGGGCAATGTTGTGCTATTGAAAAGTAACTGAAAAAAATCTGGTGATTTGATGAAGAGGAGGAGGAGGAAGATGTTTTATCTTCCTGCTCTCACTCCAGCCCACTTCGGCATTCATCAGACTTTCACAGAAAGATCCAACTAACAAGCTCAGCAAAACACTTCAATTTTTATTCTGGTTTACTTTTGTTAGGTTGTGAATTGAACAGGTTCTTCAGAGGATGAAATCAGTGCAAGCACAGATGCAGGACCTCTCTCTTTTGGCAGTAATGAAATAATTATGTCTGCTCAATCATGTAACATTAGCTCAAGATGAAGATGTATGACTAGATCATCTGAATTTTGGCCTAGCAGGAACAATTGTCAGCTCTGCCATACCATTAAGAATCCTATATTATGTGTACATTATCTTTAATGATATGTATTATTAATTGAATTCATAAAGCACATTCTTATTAAAACAGGTTAATAATCTTCTAGAAGAAATTGTGAGAGAAATGTTAGTGCCTTATCACATCTTTAATGTGAATATAATAATTTGCCACTCCTTTAGTTTTTAACTCTGCTTACTTGCTGCTGCTGAATTGACTCAGTAGGTTTCTCTGTCTTGACATGTGCTTGTGTATGGTGCTGACCTCTCATCATCACAGTCATAATAATGAATGGTTAATTCTATTTTATAGAATATTATTACTTAGCTATAGGAACCCATTTCTTCAAAGACAGTGCAAATATGTCTAAGTCAGATCTGAGATTTGAGTCTTGGCACATTTACAGACATGTAGGAAGTTTTGAGTGCTGCCCAGGCAAAATACTTCAGAAACTCAGCATGTGGTGTAACAGATTTTAAACTTGTGTCTAGAAATGAAGAAAAATGAATAATGAAAATGTAACACTTCAGTGTCCTTGCTGACTCTATGCATAATAATTTATATGCCATACAACATGTAGAAAGTTTCACTTGAAGACACATCACCAGGAATAATAGCAGAAGGGTTTGCTGCTGTGTTAGACAGTTGAGTTTCTTCAGATAGAAAATTTGAAGAAAAATGGCCAAAAGTATCACATTTCTCTCATAGGCATAAGCTTATCTTGCCTCAGCAGCTTCAGGAGCAGATATTAGGCAGGAAGTTACCCCTTTTATTATTGTAGAATGGATCAGATCCTCAGGAATATGTTGTTTGTGGAAAGTATACAAATAGCCAGAAACTCACTGAGATCATGATATGACAATCTAGACAACAAGACATCCTACACTAGTAAAGTTAAAAAGTGCTTAGGTAACCATTCAGGTGACTGGACAATGTCAACCCATAAAAGGGGAGCTGTGAAGTAAAGTTGTGAGAAAGAAAATGCAGAGGGAAAAAATAGTGTTATGACACTAATATCTCAGTGATGTAGACTTAAAAATAACTAGCTTTAATTTGATTAATCAAGAGAAAAAAAATCCATTTTTTTCAACTTTTGTGAGCATCAGAAACGAAGGGCATTTTATAAGAATCACTTGCTTGGAAAAAGAAAACAGCAATAGAGGGGGCAAAAATTGTCTTTGTGCTCTGTCTTTGTATACCTTCACATATACTACATGCATGACGCACAGTGCATGCTTCTGGACCATCCTTTATCAAAATGCAGCCTCACAGGGGACAAACAGATACAGACTGATATTTATTAATTCTGCTAGCACAACCCAGGAGCCTGGTTTGGGTATAAACTCCACTGAGGAAAGTGGTAGAAAGCCAGAAATAGCCCCCACCACACACATGCACAAGGAGATCAGTCCCTTCTCTCAGTCTACCAATAAAGGACTGTAGCTTACAATTAATAATCTGGTCTAGCAGATAGTGGTATAGGTAATCAGATGCACTGGGAGATACCTACTGCTCCTTCAAGATGGTGTTTTACTGAGCAAGAAAAAACAAGATCTCAGCTTTAGTGGGACTTGGATGTAATTCTTTCATGTGATCAAAACAAAAGTCAAGGGAACCTCATCTTGTCTCAGGGATTTTGAACATTCTTACATTTGCTTTTTATGGCAGAAGCAACTGCTGGCATAGCATCACTCCACAGCCTGCATCTACCTAATGCCAGAAGATATATGACAAATGTTGAAAAAGGGAGAGAAATGGAATGGCAACAAAAAGAGATACTAGATGGGTTACTCAGTCATATTCCTCTCCACTTTCCTTTTTTTAACAAAGTACAGAAGTGAAGCCCTCCAAAACTGAGAAAATAAGTCCTCTATTCCGTTTTTTATTGCTTGTATGATGTTAAGAAGGTGAGTCAGGTGGCGCATAATACACCAAAGGAATTAACCTCTCATTTCATTAACTGCAGGTCTTAAAGGAAAATGTGATATTTCATGCCCTATATGTGCTACAATGAGGAAAGTATTAAAATCAGGATAGAAGGTTTAAGCTTTAAACTTCTGTTTACTTTAATGGGTGTCATGCAGCTTATCCCTGTGAAAACGTGTCCCTATCCAACCATTAAGGATGAAGATTTTCATTTTTGAATCTTTCACGTACAATGCATCCTGGCTCCCATGTCACTTATTTGAGCCAAACTGTGCAGTATGTGCCAGTACCTTTTTCATTTTCAGTGCTCTGGCCCCTAATTTAGGTTGACAGTCTAGTCTTGAACTAATAACTGCATCATCAACAGCTTTAGAAAGAATTCATTTGTGCTGGCAAATGCTTCTTTTCTGCATGGAGGAGTCAGTTCTACTCACTGGTAGGTGCTATTAAGACTAAATTATTCTATTTATAAAAAGCCCTGCTTTTCCCAGGATTATATGGGAGGAAAGAAGAGTATAACTTGTATGTGACTACGTATACGGTATTTCCCCAATTTAACTTTTCATCTCTATCTTTAAAAAAAAAAAAAAAATCAAACAAAAATGACAGGAATAAAAATAGGTTTTGGAACTGATTCCAATGAGACCAGATTTGTTACCAAAGCTGCGAGATTGTCATCTTTGTTATGAGTCCTTTATGCTTGGTAATGTAAAAACCTCCAGATCGTCATGGGTGAGGATTCTTCAGGTGCAGATAGAGTTGTCCAATTTCCATGAGATGCTCCTCCTTCCCAGAAAGCATAACAGCCCTGCAAAAGCTCAGGTACCAGCCAACGGGACACAGGCCACTGTCAGCAATTGGAAATGAAGGGTTGTGAGGGCTGCTGGAAACAACAGTGCAGCATAAAAGGAGTTGTACAACCTGCACAGGACTTCCCTGTTTGCTGGAGTTATGACAATGCTGACTCTCCGATACTTTAAGCCTGGGAGAAGGGAAGAACAGTTTAGATCATTTTAACTCCTTCCCAGAACTGTCAGGCCAATAATGCAAATTTTTTAATTATTTTTTATTTTAAATGTGTATTTGCACAAAGCTTCCATGAAATAGGATGTGTCATTTCCATTCTGCAAAGAAGACAAAGACTAGAAAGAACACAAGTTGAGTTTGTGACAGATCTAGATTCAAAGATCAGATCATACTCATTGGAAAGGAGAAGAAGGACATGACACTTGCCTCATGAAGCCAAAGAAAGAAATTTGTCCTTTCGTTAAAATGTATTTCACTGGGATTAGGAGATGGTGGGTGCTGGTGCAATTTCACATGGCTGGTGCAGAGCTGGCTAGCACTATAGCCCTTGGTCAATATGTTTACCTTAGGTTTTCTTCTTTACTTGTTTTATAGTTTTTTTGAACTCCCAGCAAGAGCAGGTAATTACCCAGTTTAATTGAGGATTTTATCTATCCTCTTTTTTTCCATTTCTTTTAAGGTGGAAAAAAATCTAACTGGGACTTTTCTTTTAAAGTGGAAAAAACTAATTGGGGGTTTTACTTTAAAAGTATAAAATTTAAGCACATGTTGACATTTCCTGGCAGTGTGTAGTTATGTACAGCACCTGATTGTCCTTTGGGAGAATGAGATCCTGTGTCAGCAGATGCTGTACACCAATGTACATGTGGAGCTGCGACATAAGGTGAATGAACATCCAAACAGCTGAGCACCAAGAATGCCATGACAGGCACCCAAGGCAAGCTGGAATCCTGTTTTGCATATGCAGCAAGTATATACAAACTATTGCTATAAATAACTGATAGAAGAGAATTTTATTCATCAGAGAATACCGATTCTGAATCTAACACAGATTTCTTGTGTGACATCATTTAATTCATCTCTTTTCATGTCTATTCTTTTCTCCATTACATATGGATATGTTGCAAGCCATACCTTAACATTCCCATAACACAATTTTTTTTGTTGTTACATTGAAGACAGTCAAAACAGAATAGTGAGTACTCTTTTTCTAGTAAATAAAAGTTTTCTAGTTTTAGCATTAAAAGTTTCTTCTCAAGAAGACGTAAGGGACTTCATCTGCACTCAAGTGAAGGAAAGTTATATCAAATAAACAGTGATAAAATGCTAGATCTCTTACAGTCAGTATTAGACTGAAGTAGCTCTGCAGGCAGTAGGGATTCCCTTGACTTTTCCTCTCCACAGAAAACATTCATCACTATCTAACTTGACCAAAACATAGACTTTTTGTAGCCTGGCATCTCAGGTAATGCTCAGGTTGCTTATATCTTAAGCTGGGTATGCTGGCAGCCACTACGAGAAAGGAATACATGCTCTTTGTCTTAAGGAAACTGTCTTTATATTTTTTGTAATTAGGTGCATATTTCATTTCACTTTCCTATTTAATTAGGCTGTGGCTGGTGAGGACAGAAATCCTCTTTGTAAGGGCAGGAGTCATTGATGTACTGTTCCAGTTTTCTACCAATATTGGGAGTGGAATAGTATAACCATGAATCCAGTCACTAAAATAACAATAACAATGACCTGATCTACAGAATAAAAACATTATGTCCCTTTGTAGGCAGAAAGAAATTCAGATAAATTTTAAGATTTCAATCAAAGGTTTGCTCATAAATTCAAAATGAAATAGTAAAAAGGCAGCTGAGATTAACAGATTTGTTAACAGAAGTACATTTTAATTTCTTATGGGTGAGTCCTTTGCTGTAAACTGTTAAAGTGCTTCTGGTCCAAAGATCTGCTGGTAAGAGTGCCGATTCCAATCTGTGCAACACATCTGGCAAAACACTACATAGCTCTTGGGAAACAGATTAATGGAGACAGAAATACAGATAGGTACAGAGACAGATCAGTCAATTCCCATGAAAACCGTTTCTCTCTATGACAAAAATACCTCAGAGTTGTCTATGACACTGATCTGTTTTCTCCATTATGGTAGTACAGAGCACTATATTCTGGGCAGAGTGTCTACCCATTTCATTCTCAAGTGCAGTCATAAGTGTGCATCCAGCCCATCCAATATAGTGTGGTGCATAATATTTCAGTTTTATGGAAACAGGCTTGAGGTAATCAAGTATAGAGTGAGTTAGACAAGATGATGCATAATGCTGCCCCACACAGAACGGGAACTTGAAAAATCATCCATCAGGGACATTAGCTGGAGCTCTTCTCAAGAGGCTTAGCACCATAATTCGGCACTCCTACGCCAGGTTTGATTCAGTCAACATCACACAGAGTGTGGGGAATGCAGGCAAGGCTGCTTTCATTCAGCAGACTACAGAACAAAAGGAAAGGTTTATGTGCAGGTTTCAAGGAGGGTTTGGGATTTTGCAATAGTTTTGCAAAGATGGCAAGCTGAAGTTAGTAGTTGTTTGGAAGTTCTTTGTGGAATTAAAATGCTCATTTGGTACTGATAATTTCCTGAACATATCCCATTTTTTTCCAGCTATTTCTGGTAAAAACCACTCAAAGGAACAGGGTAAGAACATTACATTTTGCAGTTTTGTAATAAGGTCTGATCTTATTCATCCTGGGGAGGACGTCTTTCTCTTTTGTTTAGAAAAACTCTACCATGTGTAGACTGAGGCCAAGCACTTTTGGTGGCTTTTGTATTCAGTGAAATAGTACCCCTGTAGTTAACATACATGCAGATGTTGAGACCTCAGTTGGAGTAGCTCTTCTCAGACAACCGCAGGCCATGTCAGGCCTGATTTTCTTATTAGGATTGTTATATCATGGGAACTTTGAGCACTCAGCTCCTCACAAAATCAAAGCAGTTGTTTTCTCCACAGTGTTGTGGCTAATAGTCATATTTAAACTTTGGCAGGTTATACGGTCATAAAAATGAGGCTATTTTTGGCAGCTGGGATGTTTTGATGCTCATGGGAATGAGGTGTTTTGTTGATAGTTTTCCTCAACCCACTACAGAAACTGGCGGTGATGGGTAGGTCAGCCAACCAGAGACACTTGCCAGAGCTGTGGATTTCACGAGGCTAAATTTCATTTGAAAGTAAGTTTTCCCTGTCCTCGTAAAATGTGTTTGTTCTTCAGAATGATTTCATTCTAACTGATAGGCTTGGACTTCAAATAAAAGCATGAGTGTATTAGTAATATCCCTGCAGATAACTTGTCAAATGACCACCCACACAAAGTAATAGTCATGGCTCAAATTCATCACAAACCACAGAAGATATTGCAGGTTGCCATTTCTGCTGCCTGTGCATTTTAATAGTTTCTTTGAATCAGATTTCTGAGCTTTAGAAAGATCCAACTCATGGACACAAAAAGACACAGTACAGCATAGTTTTGTAGCTGCTGAAAATGTACAGTACTGCTGGCCAAATAAGTTAAACAGAAAAAAAGTTGAACAGAAAAAAAGTTACATGTAGTGCTGTGATGTGTCATTCTGTCTCATAGCAAGGGACCAGAGAAACCACTCAAAATGCAGAAAAATACAGTTATCAATAGATCTTCAATTTCTTTTCTCCATATACAGAAAATGAATTTAATTTTAAGATAGGAAAGGAGACATGTTTCTAAAGGTGAACAGCATCTTCACTTTGAGAACTTTGCAACTATTTATTTCAATCCACTACCATAAAGCAGAAAGAGATTTAATTCTTTCTGCTGCAAAAAAACCCCACATAAATACTAGCTGGTCACATTTTGCTGTGAGCAAAACTCAGTTTTTCTAAATTGACTCTATGGTCTGTTTTGCAACTTTTCTAGGAAAATGTTAACTTTTTTATTTTTGTGGACAGAGATGAATAATTTGCTATAAAAACAGTCTGTTCTGTTTTTGTATTTGTAAAATGCTTTTTATCTTCATGCCAGCCAAATAATAAACAATTTGAAGAAAACCAATTCACTGCTTCATATTTTCATAAAACCACCCAATGAGAACTCTAATGTATCTTTTACAACTTCAGAAGTAGTGGTGTACTTCCTTTCAGTGACTCCCACATAGTAAATACTCAGAAATCAAAGTAAATGCATATGTAAGAGATTTCTTATTTTTTGGAAGAGGAAAAAGATATTGGAAGTCAGCTGATATATATTATGAACGCTGAAAGTTTTCATGATGACGTAGGTTTCTGTTTTGAAGATCCGCTTTACAGGATAAACACTGTCTAGAATTGGAATAGAATATTGTAATGTGTCAGTGGCTGCCGCTCCACCTGTTGCACAAGGAAAATACCAACTCCACTTCTTCGAAGTAATCCCTATATTCCAAGGAATGGGGGTTTGGTTCCAGGTTAGTTAAGAAGCAGAACCAGTGGGCCTCACAAGAAGAGAGACAATAAAGTGATCCTTATCCTCGAATTACACCAGACTCTGCCTGCATTTATATCTACATTGCTGTGGTTTAACACAATGCCTTTGCCCTGCAGCCAAGGAGAAAATGTAAAAAGGGTTAAGGTTGCTGCACCCATGTATCTTAGTTTTGTAGATCAAGACATACTGATCAGTATCCAGCTCTGCCTGTTCTTAAGAGACCATCCAAAATCCATTTAACAAAAGCTTTAGGAACATTTGAGCTGTCATCCTCAATTCTGACAAAGGAGAACAGTTCCAGCGTGGAGGTGAAAAATGAGCTGCCTGTAAATGCCATCCAGAAAAGTAGAGATCAGAGTTGGCTAGACCAGGTAAGCTGCTAATGTCTGGAGGAAGACAGAAAGGCAAAAAATCGAACCAGAACTTGTTGAAAATGGACTTTATACCAACTAACTTGCACTATATGTGACTTGCGAATCTGAACAGCCCTGATATGAACTGGAAAAAACTCATCTCTATTTGTCAGACTAGGAACTGTACAGCAGGTGGTTGAAAGAGATTCAGTAAAAACTTCAGACGCTGCTTTTCCAAAAGACACAGTGTCCTTAAAAGAAAGGTGGACCATACTGATCAACTTGCTTGGCCCTCTGACAGACTAGTGCTGTGCAACACTTTTGGGTGCTCAGGTGCTATGTGAAAAATTTGGTCTTCCTCTGGCAGTTTTACTTCCTATTCCTACTGTGCAAAAGCAAGCTTTGAGGGAAGTGGAGCAAAGCTGTTGGCAACAAAGCCTGTATTTAAATTGAAGTGGAGTAAGAACAACATGGTAGTGTATGGAGCAACAACTAATCAATCGTTAATCACTATTGTTTTCTGGAGCAGAGCCTTATTGTTAATATAATAACAGCACATGGTCACTCTGATGCAGACCAGAAAGCAAGAAACCATTTGTATGGTGCCAGCCACAACAGTCTATGAGGTTTATTTTCTTAATTGCAAATTTGCTTCAGTTTTAATGGTAGACACCTTATTTTTGCTGGTTTCTGCTATTGTCAGCAACTACATAAAAGTCAGCTTCTTGTCTGAAAGGTCAGGGAGATATACTGTGTTAGTTATTCAGAGCTGGACACGTTTATAAACAATTTCTGCTGTAGCTACTCAAAGCGTTCTGTAAACATCTCAAAAAATCAGTGAAAGTTTCAGCCTGAATGGAAGTACATGGCTATCTACAATAACAACAAGCATCCTAGGACTATATATGTGATGTTGTTGGTGACAAGCGTGTGGCTTCATTCCATTTTAGAGCTGTTTCCCCGCTAAATCTCACCTGAAGTAACAAAACTAAAGATACCAGGAATCTGGATATGCTGAAATGCTAGTGATCCTACTTTTAAAGCAGGTTTGTGTGAGTGTAATTATACATACAAAATCCTGAACCATTTCCTCTTTCTTTCCCTGACATTTATACCCATTTACCAACATGTTCATTTAATTCATAATTACCATTCAGACATGCAATGTACATAATTAAATTCAAATACATTAACAAAAAAACATCTTTACCCCATGGAATTTTTTATTTTCTCCAAAATCTTTCTAGTTTGTCTTATAAGATAATGCCCAGAATAAGGTGCATTAAAAGGAAATCACTAGTCATGCACAGAATCCACGTATTTTTAGAAAATTGCTTAGCCATTATTTAAAGACTGCAGGTAATATAGAATGCATTGCATCACTAGGAAAGCTATTTCAATGGCTAGCTAGTCTGTGTTGGAAAAACTGTATTCCTTAATTCTTGTCTGAACGTCTTGCTGTATCCTCCAGCCATGGCATACTGTGAAGTTTCTGCCTGTTAGATTAAAGGTGCTCATACTTTAAGAAATTTATTCCACATTTATCTACAGAATGCAATGAAATAATACTTATTTTCTCTTCAATAAACACCAGATGTGGACATCTTTGTCAAATAACGATTTCACAACTGCCATGCAGAGAAAGGCAGTAAGAAATCACACTATCTATGCTTGCATCTTCCAATCCTTACGTTCTGCTTACACATAAGAAATTCACCATTACATTACCAAAAATTGCATTTGCCAGGGGGCAATTTCAACCTATTATCCTTCAGCTGATTATCTCAGTATCTTTTTATCAGTCACTGCTTTTTAAAAATTGCCCTCCAGATTGTGTAGCTTATTGTCTTTGTTTTTATCTGCACAGGCTTTTCATAGATGTCTCTCTCTGCCCCTCCTCTGCAGGACAAGGGGACATTGTAAGATGAAAAATCTCATGAGCTGAGTAAGGGAGATCTCTCACAATTACCATCACAGAAAAACAGACTCAACTTGAGGAAGATTAATTTAGTTTATTGTCAATTAATAGTAGAATAGGATAGTGAGAAATGAAACCAAAACCAAACACACCTTCCCACCTCACCCACCCTCACCTTCTTTCCAGGCTCAGCATCTCTCCTGACTCCTCTACCTTTTCCACCCACAACAGTGCAGGGAGGTGGGGAAGGGGTTGTGGTCTGTTCATAACATTTCAGCTCTGCTACTGCTTCCTCTGCTCCATTGTGTGATTATTCCAATAGGATACAGTCCTTAATGAACTTCTTCAGTGTAGGTCCAATCACACAGAATCACAGAATGTTAGGGATTGGAAGGAACATCAAAAGTCATCTAGTCCAATTCCCCCACCGGAGCAGGAACACTTAGATGAGGCTACACATGAATGTGTCCAGGAGGGTTTTGAATATCTCCAGAGAAGAAGACTCCACAACCCCCCTGGGTAGCCTGTTCCAGTGTTCCCATGGGGTGCAGGTCTTGGAGGATTTCTCTAGTGTGGGTCTCCTGCAGGCTGCAGTTCCTGCCAGGAGCCTGCTCTTACATGGGCTCTTCATGAGCTGTAGCTTCCTTCAGGTCACATCCACCTGCTGCAGGATAGGGTCCTTCGTGGGCAGCAGAGTGGATACCTGCTTCTCATTTTTTTTTTTTTTTTTTAATGCATATTTAAGAATTTAATAATTGCATATTAAAGAATTATCATTAAAATGTGCATTCATCACCCAATCTGCACAAATGTCACTTACATCAACAGAAAGAATTCCACACACCAAAGTCAAACTAATTCCATGTACACTCCACTCCTCATCTCTTCACAACATTACAAGAGAAAATCTCCCACATATGTTCCACTCTCTGGCAACATCCAGACCAAGGTTTGCTCATTACTTCTCGCAACTGCTGTCCTTGTCTGGAATTCCTCCAGAGCCCACACTGGGCATCAGAAAGGACTGTGGTAGGTTAATCTCATTTCATTGATAAACACTGATAAAAATTTTAATTCATTAACATCATATGTATTAACTAGATTCCTTTGTATCCTTTATTCTCATTCTTTAACTGTCCTTTCAGCTTAATGACAAATGTGTGTTTTATTCATATTTTCTCATTTTTCCTAGATAAGTGTATTTAAAACTTCCAAATCACACACCAGTTTTGTGACAAGCAGCAGTTAATAATATTTCCAGAACTTCAATACCTCTTTTCATAAACCTTTGATAGTGTTCCCTCAGACAATTTTTGTCTGGTAAAATAACACTTTATACAAATGATTTAACTTACTGTGGATAAGAAAACACAGTACCAAAAGTTATGCTAAAGCGTAGGGCTGTATTTTAACTGGCAGTCTTATTAAGAATTTGAAACTGTGTGCAAAAACCCTCTCAGGCCCAATAAGTATGGACAGAACTGCAAATGATTTTTTTTTTTTTCCCTCCTATGCTTAGGAAAAGTTCATTTTCACAAAGTTTTATTCAGAAACTGTATTTGAGGCAGTGGAGGCTGCATAGTGTCCATAGCAAACACTCCCTCCCATTATGAACTAACTTAGGGACACAGCATACTTGTCTGAATAGGTCGAAGCTCAGCAGCACTGGCACTGTTAAAATAATAAATATATGGCAAAAGAGCTGAATGTTGAATGTTCCTGACACCTAGTCAGATATCTTGTGGCATACAGTCCACAGGATTTTGTCCAGGAATCCACAGCAATGCAACCTTTAGATGCAGTAACAGATGTCTATCTTTCCCTCATGCTAAGATTCTCCTTCTCTTAACCTGTTGCTATGTCGGTGCTTTTATTGCTGTGACAAACTTATGACCCTATATGTCATACCCAAGATACATGAAGGATTTGTAATCCCAGTGTTGGGTCTCCCTGAAGTTTCTCTCTTTAAAAAAAAAAATGAGAGAGTCCTAATTTTCTCCACTATGAGTCTTTGTGCCAGCTGAATTTCAGAGAATGGGAAAGAAACTGTCTCTTAGTATGAAAATCACCAGGCAACATCCATTTTCCTAATTCTGTTGCTGAGTTCCAGGCTAGAATATGGTACTATACGTTTAAGGATACAATCGTAAAGAACAGTGTCGTTTCCATTTTGTTTATATGAAGTTAGACAATGTTTCCATAGTATGGAGAGGAGCTATCATCTGTTCCATGTCAGATTAGGTAATCTTTCCTATATAAGGATATCTACTCAAGTAACTGCTTATTCCGTACATTTCAGAGTTTTCAAAGGAAACACATGTTCACTGTTATTGTCATCAGAATGAGTTTTAAAAGGGTCTTTAAAACCTCTGGGGTTGCTTCTATAATTGTAACCATAGTTAATACTCTTTGAAATAAAATACTCTTTTTAAAAAGAGAATGGATTATTATTATTATTCCAATAGTAGGAAATACAATACTCATTAATAACATTTTATGTCTTGCAAGTCTCTTTCTCATGGACACACTGTAAATGTGGATCAGAAAAACTTCTTGCTCTATCGTTAAAGGTATTTTAAGAAAATCAAGGTGGCATGATATTTTAATTTCAGAAGTGTTGCTTTTCCTGAGTTCTGATCTGTATATTATAACCTGAAAATGACACAGATACAAGAAATAAAGCTACTTAGTATAGAGATACTTAATATAGACAATAGTTTCAAGGGATTACTATGAATAACAACAATAACAATAACAATAATAATGTCATTAGTAAACTTAAAGCTTTAAAAGCAAATAAGTAAAAATATCTGAAACACTTTGGCAGCCTCATTTCACCAGACTCACACTTCAGTTTGTTATCTTTCACTGATTTCAAACTGAAGTTAATAGACAGTTTAAGTGAAAAGAAAGGGCGTTTAAACCCAGATGCACACCTCTAAATCTTTGACGATGAGTTAAAGTCTAATCTTGCTCCACAGTAACCTTCAGAAAGATATGCAGTCTTCAGAGCTCTCTGTGAGTTACAGAGTACAGGAAAAGAGCAGGATTTTACCTCAGGTAGCCTATAAAAGTACAAAAAACAAAGGTGAACTTGATCCTGCCCATTTGGTCAGTTAAGGAACTGTCTAATTTAAACAACAGCTTCCATGGGTCTTCAGGAAAGTTTCTAAAACTTTTTTTTTTTTTTACTTTTTCTTACTTGTCCTTCAACTCAATGAGCAGAAAAGTAATTTTGTCCTTTGGTATAAAATAATACACAAATGAAACATCAGCTCCTATGTGAACGAAGTCTTGTACCCAGGTGTAGCCACTTGCCAATCAAGAGAGGTCTGAGCAGGTGGCTGCCCTGAAAAGGTGAAAATTAAAGACATAGGGACTGATATTACAAAATATCAGAGAAGAGGATACTTAACTTTGAAAGAGCATTGGTCTGTTGATCTATTTCAGCGTATGTCTTTACCAATGTAATACCAACAACAAAGAAAAAAGAAACCTGTGTTTTTAGCATGACTTTCTTCAACATTTGTGTTAGGAAATTGTAAGAAAAAAAAAAACCTCAACTGTTCTGCAAATAAAAAATGACAGCTTTGCTGTTTGCCTATGAAAAAGAATAGTTTTTCATTTTGATTTGTATATTTATAATGAAGGTCAGAACTAGGGCAGGTTTTCAAAATGAACAAACTCAAGTCTCCTGCAGCTCTTCATGCCATATTATTTTTGCAGTCTGAATAAAATTCTTATTTTATTTACTTGGGGTTTTATATTTCAGTCACCAGCATTAATTTTTATTCTTTAGTTCTTTTCAATTTTTAGGTCTTCGGATTTTTTTAATAATAATATTTCCAATGACTTTACTTTTAATTATGTGTCCAGTTTTAACTACACATCATTTCACTTAGGTCAACTTTCTTTAACATTTCAGATTCCTTTGAAGGGCCTTTAGTTCTGAAGTAAATCTGCCTCTTTTTATTTCCTTCTTCCCTTGTAAATTCTGCTCAATTTATACGAGACAGTCTGGTTCTGATTTATGTTTCATTTATTTACATTTCATTATTTTCACCTTTTAAACTTTTTTCGCCCTGTGATTTCTCATTTTCCAATTCTTTTCAGCTGCATGAAAGTACACCCCCCCACCTATTAAAAAAACCCGAAAAACTAACTTGTTTTTTATTGCATTAGCATTTCCCCCTGTGGTCGAAGAAATCTTCCTTTTTTTTTTTTTCTTATTTTTGAACATACTTTGTTTTACTTTCAGCTTCTTTGCCTGGTGGTTTTGAAAAGTCAAAAACTAATGCTCTTTAGAATATAGCTTATGATTTCCCTATTATGTTTAGCACCTAAGATAGCTATCTTTTCTGCAACTAACACTTTGAAAGAGTTTAGAATTTTATTGACATCTCATTTTAAAGAAAGAAAAAAGAGAGGGTGGGAACATATCAGTCTTAGCCTGGCATGTTTCTTCTCACCATTTTGACTGTGTTAACAATGAAAAAGGAAATGAGGATCTGTTTTGCTCAGTATTAAGATTGGCCCCAACATGGAAAGAGAAAAAAGGCCTTGTTATGAAGGGAGAGGACTGATAAAAATCATCATGAAATATTGAAAGTAACATTAAAGGCAAAATTTTGGCTCTAGTGCCTTTTTTTTTTTGTTATTTTTTCCAAGCTGTTGAAAGTGAGGCAAAGAACTAATCTTGTTCTCTGTTACATTTCACACTTTTTGGAAAAGTCCTCTTGACTGAGACAAAAATCTTATCTCCTATTTCTGTTTTCTAAATCCATTTTCTGTTCCAAGACTGCATTTCATTAACCATTTCTGAAGCTTTTAATCTACACACACTGCAATACTCTGTTTCCTTTTTGATTTCAGTTTCACATCATTTGCAAAAGGAATGGTTTTTAAAACTGAATCTGGCAATGCCATGGTGCATAGACATTGTGCAACACGGGACAGGGGACAATGTTCAAAGGAAAGATTCCCATTTATTTAACAGGACATTAAACTGATCCCTGCTTTTGTTAAATTATAATCACACAATGACATCTGGAGTATTCAATGACTTCCACAGGAATTTCCTGTTTTCCTCTATATTCTGTTTATTTCAGTTTGATTTGTAGTGTCAGAATATCTCTCTTTCTCTGGTGAAAGAAGAGGTGAACTATTTAAGCATTTTTATCTTTAATTTTTATTGGCATGATGAGGTTGGTGTACATGTGTTCCAAAAGCTACAGCACAAATTGAAGTTGTATTGGCTTGGTATGGCAACATGGTTTACCCAACTCTTGCGCAATGAGGCGGACCAGATGAATATATCTCACTAACAACTCAATACATTAATTCATATATTTTGCAGTGTCCTGCAGTACAGTACATTGTTTTATACAGGATGACACTCAAATTGATTCCACATTAATTGCCTTCCCTATTCACACCACAAAGCAGAAATGAAACCTGCCTCACATTATTATAATCTGATCAGAAGGGTCTGTCTAGACGACACAGTGAATTGTTTCTCAAGGTCAGAACTGGAAAGATGGTTTTGTATTGTGGGATTTAATATCTGTACTTCGATAAACTGAGAAACTGTTCCTTTAAAAAACATTCATTGAAGAAAAAATAATTAAATTATTACTTCTTTTATAGCAGCAAATTACAGGCTTAAGTCAAGTTCTTGTATGAACTTTAGGTAACTATACAACCTAAAACCTCAAAAATCTGTTCTTTTTCTAAGCTTATAGTATTTTGTTTAAACCAAAGTGAAACATCAAATTGGTGTTTTTATGCAATCAAAAATTTCATTATAATGGCTTGATTTTTCTTTTTTTCTTCTTTCTGAAACCAGATTTTCACTGAAGTCTTTCAACTGCAGGGAAACAAGAAGAAAAGTTCCAAAGCTCTTTAATAATTCAGAATAGAACTGCGGAACATTGAAAACTTATTACCCTGGCCATGGCTGTCTTTAAATACTTTCAAAACTATGTTTGATGGCAGAGAAATTAATAAGTGGTTGTTCCTTTGGGTGGATAACCTAAATCACACCACATTTGGCTTATTATTGTTGCTAAGAAATATTTTCTATCAACATTTTTTGAATAAAAAAATTAGTTTTCAATTAAATGAAAAGAGTGCGTAGTTTCCTTAAACACTCTTTTGACCAACACCCAAGTTTGGCAAGAATGCCAACTCTTTAGCCAACACATACGCAAATTTTTGAAGTTTATGGACAAAATTGTCCAGGTTTCAGTTTCCTAAAGTAGAAAAATCATCAGTTTTTGGGTTTTTATGTTTGACAAAAAATGTAGGTTTCCCATTAAAAAATGCAGAGGAAAGGGGAAAATGAGCATATGAGAAACCTTCTCCATTTTGCTTTCCTATTAACTCTAGTACTTTGCAAGAGGTTGAGTTTATAAAGATCTGCATGTAATTAAATTATACCCTGTAGACTCTGCCATTTGAACTTACTCGATTTCTTAGTTGTTTTAACTGAAATCCTCAGGCTTGCATATTTTTATTACCAATTCACAGAATTAGGGTTAACAAACATTTAAATTTTATTGACTTGCCCAAATTTTGTTCCTATACCATTATTAACAATGATGAAAAATGTACATTATTCTGCTGATATACAGGAGTTCTGCATTAAGAGAGTAAATCATCACATGGGCAAGTCCTTTCCTTTAGTATTGTCAGACTTACAGCAATTTCAGAATTCAAGAATGAGGTCTTGCACAGGTCTGAGCTCATATGCCAAAATAAATGCTAAATAAATAAAGCAATATTTGTTTTCACACTAAAGAAATACAGTTCAGAAAGCTTATTTAATAACAACTCCTGTAAAACATGCAATATAATAAAAAATACTAGTTAATAAATTTACCTCCATATTTCTTCTGACAGAATATGTGCACTTATGTGGATAGCACACAGGAATTATGTTTTGATTCCTGAGGGCATCTGTGTGAGGTTAAGGTGTAAAATATACTAAGCTCAGTTTTTTGTGACTTTGCTCAGTTCTCATTCGTGTACTTTGCAGAAGTAGTGGTATAGTAAACAGAAAAAAAATCATAACAGGTATGTAAACAGCTGTCCTCACTGTCAACACCTTCAAATATAAAGGCATCCCAAAAATTTCTTCAAGATGAAGAAGGCACAAAAGACACTGAAGAAATAATAATAGTGTGAAATGAAATGTCTATAGTTAATCAGACTAAAAATACTACCTTTAAAATCTCAGTTCCCCATGGTAGCTTAAATTAATAAAATACACATAACAAAAATGTACAAATTCAATGTATTATAGAAGAACTCTAGATGAACAGTTCTTGGTTTAAATTTCTACATATTATGTACCCACACATGTATGACTAGATGGACAGCTAGATGAACAGAGACATAAGCCAGAGACACTCAGTGGGGGAGTGATCTGCCATCACAGCAAGAGAGACCTCAATGGAAAAAGGCAGTAAAAATAAAGAAAAAAGTAGGTTTAGTAAAGACTTTCAGGAGAGATGGGAAACTAGCTATAATACATTCCTGCAGGCCAGCATTGCCTGTTTCTTCTGCTGGGTACTCTGGATTTCATCTGCACTAAAAATTTGGAAAAAGTCAGTTTTTGCTTGAGGCCAGATTCCTGAGGGACAAAGTGATACAGGAAGCAGTTAATTTTCTGCTTTGAACAGCATCCCCTTGTGCCAGAAATGCAATATTACAGTTTTGTATAAAAAAAGGGAAAATACTATTTTGCATTTCAGAGGTACTTTGATTTTTGCTGCTCACTGGTGATGTAACATTTATTAAAGAGGGCACAAATATCTGCTTTGTTCTGGAGAAAGCATAGCTGATTTGTTTGTGTTATTTATTAAATTCATTTCTTGATTAAAAAGTCAGGTTCTTAAATATTTCAAGATACAAGTCAGTCACCATGAAGGAATTCAGCAGTGTTCTAACTTCACTGCTTTCACAGGGCTAAAGCACCAGTGCTACAAGAATGTTGTCTTTGAACTGCTGTCTGAAAATTGTCTTCAAATTGCTGTAACTGACCATGTCCCACACAGGGTACAGAGAACATACTGCCAGGGTACATAGGACATTCTACCAGGTTATCAGGAGAGCCCAGTCTTTAAAGTGGTTGCCAGTTTGCGTCAGGACTACACAAAAGATGACACCATCCTAATTTCTAATTGGGCAAGACATTCCCCAGTATCAAACCACCCATGCTTGATGTGCTACAACAAGATTAATAACAAAGAAAAAAGGGGGTCTCAAAATTACTGTTTTATAGAAGTTGGTTTCACACAAATGAGAGCTGAAAAGGTGGTTAGCCATATGATTAAGAAAGCAAGGTACTAATGTGTTTGTGGATAGAGGATGGATGCCATCACAGCTCTAGCATCAGATGTCTTGGCAAGCTTATGAAAGAAAATTATGTAACATCTGGATTTGATAAGACATATTTACACATAAAAATAATACCATACATGAATGCTGTTGGTGAGGATGCAAAAGCAGACTATAATAAACGCTTTGTGGACCAGCTTTTTACAATGAAGTCCTTCAAGCCAACCAGATGAAAAAACTTATATCCATGACTTTTTTCATAGTATCAAGAAAAAGAAGTAAAGGCAGAAATACGTTGGTTCTGCTGAGTCAATCAGTTCTAGGAGATTCTTGCACCCCTTTCCCTCTGATGTGTAGATACAGCATATTCATGAAACCATCTGTGGGATTACCTTGGGATCCCTCCAAAAATCAGCCTAAAAGACTGTTATTTATTAGTAATAACCTAGTGGAAGCTTAACAGAGAAGGAAGATAGGAGTGACACAGCTGGACTTCAGCCCTGGTAAGAGTTCAGCTGACAGAGCCCAAAAAGTATCATCTGTACCAACCACAGCAAACAGGTCTATAATAGTTCCTGTGTCTGCTTTTAACCCCTAGTCTTACCCCTTAGGTAGCTCCCAGTGTTTGAAACAAGCTGATATAAACCCTTGATTTAAGTAAACATTCACTATTTCTTCAGCCACATAGAAGCAGCTTTGTGTACAAGAGAAAACCATGACAATTAGATTTTATGCAAAGCAACCTCCTCTCAATTACAGTGTTCAGGTTAACACCACCGGAGTCTCACATTGTTTCTACTGGGATCAGTGGAGTTTGTCCTGTCTTGAGTTTAAGCTGCTTGGTCCTTGAACTAGGAGAAGTTTACATCAAAACAAATATAGATGCTCTTTTCTACTTTTAAAGGAGACTACACATTTGCACCATTCCCCGCATCTCATATGAAGATTAAAAGTAGACTGAGATCATCAACATAACTTGTAGTTACCTGCTTCTTGCAAGAAGGGCACTAGCTCTAGCCTTACAAGATGAAGATTCCTGTTAAACTTGACATTTTACACCCACAGACTCCTTACTCTCAGCTTCGCTTACCTACTTTTCCTACTTATTTACTCAGCTATAACTGAAAAACACTTGCATATGCCACTTTGCATAGATCCACCAAGCCCATTTATTTAGAGCACTGAAGTTTATATTACTGTGATTCATGTTGGACTGTCCTTCCTCCCACACTAATAAAAAAAATCCACCTCAGCAACAACTTGAAACCCTTAACAGAAATGGTAAAACCAAAAAACCCTGCAAATTAAATTGACCTGCACTACCAAATTAATAGTCATCTGCCTTTTACATCTTTATATATGTGGGAGCACCCCTGCAAGAACCATATCAAGCTGGCTTCTTTGAGTATAATTTCCAGCAGCTGTGCAAGGCTTAGTCTCTGAGTCACCTGGTGCTAATCAAGGGCTGGACCATGCAGAGGAAAGGGTGAAGAAAAGATAGAGATCAGGCAGTCTCATCGGAGATAAATCCTCCTAGTGACAGAAAAACCCCACAGCCTGTGGTTTTCTGGAGACTGGGCTTCCTTACAGTATGAGAATCTCATCCAAACGAAAAAGCATCCCAGGTCAGCCCTTTGTTTCAATTTTTCTTTGTCATTGATTTCTCCATTAATGGCTGGGGTAGAAAGACAGAATCAGTGCTGATTACCCATAAGACAGTGTGAAGGGCATCTCTGGACAGATCAACAACAGACATGTGACTCATGGATGTTAAACACATGTTCATGGCGACTGCAAAGCAGCACTAATGCAGTAGGCTTAGTTGAGAGACAGACTAAGGCCTGTAATGCTTTTCAGGAAATAAGAATGAAAAAATTAATATCAATCCACCTGCTCTCAGGCTCAGAATATCTCTGAGAGATCTAATTTGGCACATATTGAACTGCCTGCTTCTCTTTGAGAATCTGACTCTGAGCATTATTTAAACTTGGTCATGATGAGCAGGAGATGCAGAAAACAAGTTACTTGTTATGACTGAAGAGAAATGGTTTTGGACATATAAATGCAGAAACTTACTTACTCCTTAATACTGTCCGCTTGAAAATTTAACTACCATCATCTCATTTAACTTAAAGAGTTTTACTTTCGTTTATTTATTTACAGGTTTCAAAGCTTTTTATTCCAATTCCTTGTTACAGTTAAACAATCTTGAACAAGGAACACACCAGATATCATCTGTATAGTTATAGCCAAATACATGTGTTTTTCTGTGTGTGAGTGTGTTTTCAGTTTGGTTTGGTTTTTTCCTCCTTTGAGGGACCAAAGTTCTTGCTATAGCTCAGGTACTGTTACTTCTTCATTGATTTAGATTGGTTTTTTTATGTCTTAAGGTAGACTGTACTTAGGACAATCTGCATATTTCCTTGCTATACTCAGTATTTTGTATGTGTAAAAGGTGAACCACCTTACATATGGAGCCAAGAACTTATTGCTTCCCAGTTAATATAGCAACAGTCAAATCCAAATGAAAATACCAATAACAATTATTACTATAGTCCAGTTGCAATGGCATACACTCACAATTAGTAGTACAATTAAGGCTGAAGTCCATAAATATTCGAGTGTCTATCATGGAGGTTAGAGTGAGTTGTCCATGACTCTTGTTCTTTGCTAGGAGGACCAAGATGTTGGTGGGGATTTCTTCTTTCTTGGTCTTGGATCTGCTTGGGTATATTTTTGTGTTTCCTAACACAGTCTGGTTTTGTGCTCTTTCCTCACTGATTCATAGGTAAAGTTTGACTATCTTCACCATTCACCTATTAGTTTAAGTTGCACAATAGTGTCTCTCAATCTAAATTACCAGAAAGACCTATGGTCTGTTATTCCATTGCTGCCTGTGTTTATTACACTTTTATCATGGTATACACAGGGCTAAGCTAAAACAAGATAACCTACAGCAATTGATCACTAGACAGTTGCCAAAATTAGCTTGGGCCAAGACAAGTCCAGACAAATTCAGAGACCTCATACCCCCAAAACACCTGTCAGGTCAATTCACCTTTTACTTGTTCAGGGAAAAATCTTATTTCCTTGGATACAACCTTTTTGAAAAGAGACTATAACCATGAGATGACCAAAAACCAGTGTGCTTGTTATAAAGGAAGAGAATGGTTTATCTAAAGATGCAATTTCTTTTCTCAAATATTGAGACATTAAGCCAGTCCTTCTGAGGAACAAACCATTTGAAAAAACATGTGAGTCATATTGAAATATTAGGTACAAATCCGATTTGGAGGCTGCTACCAGTCGTGTATATCTATCCAATCCTGTTTACTACTGCTATGCAATATCCATTTGGGTATAAGAGCCTAAAGAGCTTCCTTTATTAACCTCAGCATCTCTCTGGGTACTTTTTAAACTAAATTTCACTTTGTTGATCTGTTGGTAGGCATTTAGTCAGTTAATGCACTAAGTGACTCAGTAAATTTTGCTCTTGAAATAAAATAGCAAAGAATGACTGAGTGAAGACCAGGCATCCTGTTGCTAATAACATTTGTAACAGAAACATATCATTTTCTCAAAATTAAGATGCAGGCAACCTTGCCTGGTCTGTACGGCAACTATACTGCAGATATATCTCTGTGTCCCTGAGAGATGATTTGAGAAAATTATTATTGAAATATTTTTTACACTATTTTATAGGAAGGTTATAAGAATTAATGGTCCTGTTTCTGAGTTTCCATATTTTCAAAATACAGTGTTTTTAGCAACATAGTTCATATTTGTTAGTTTGTTTTTTACTGTTGCTGCTATCTAAGAAATGGAAGCAAGTCAAGTCCTGTTTTCTTTACAATTGTTTCTACCAATGTCTTAATGCTTCATTTGGTCTAAATAAACAACTGGTGATAACACCTTCAAGAGTAGCAAAATACATTTCCAGAACAAAACTGTGTGGCTGTGCCATGAGATGGGACTTGCTAACATTCTGTAGATATTGAGTCACTATTCTGTGTGAAAAAACGTACTAAGGAAAAGAGTAACATGGACGTGATTTTACATGGGTGACATTAAAGTCTTTATTAGCAGACTGTCTGTGGAGATTGTGAGTGGTACAGAGAATTACACCAATACAACTGAGGAAGAACTAAAAGTGATCTGTGTAGGCACAGAGTACTATGGCTCAGTTCTCTGTGTGGATAGAGAAGGGCCAACAGATAGGAAGCCATAAAGAAATGTGGGATCAGGCAGGCTCATAAATGATTCTGTGATTTAATAGAATCGTAGAATCATAGAAAGGTTTGGGTTGGAAGGATACTTTAAAGGTCATGTTGTCCAACGCCCCTGTAATGAACAGGGACATTTTCAATTAGATCAGGTAGCTCAGAGACCTGTCCAACATGACCTTGAATGTTTCCGGGGATTGGACATTACAAACTCCCTGGGCATCCTGTTCCAGTGTTTCGCTACCCTCATCATCAAAAATGTCTTCCTTATAACTAGTTTGAATCTGTCTTTTTACAGGTTGGAAAATAATTTAATTGCAGTCTGTATGGGTTGGAACTGTTACATTTAATGTTCCAATAAATATCATGTGTATCTTCAAGCATATATTACAGTATGAAAGACATAGGGTAGACATCATATGAGCTAAAGGTTCTTCATTATCTAAATCAGTTTTTTGTAAAGGAAGCATTTAAAGCAATGATAGACTGGACTTTAATGCTTTCTAATATCAAATATTATGTCTGATCAGGGGTTTCGTAACAACCAGAAAGTAAATACATAGAAAAAGGCTCAAAGAAAACACAACTTGCCATTTAGCCGGGTTTTTGCCCTTTTGAAATTGTTCCACTTTGCTGCTTGAACTTTTCAAGACCTTACTCTCCTATTTCCATGGATTTTCACATAAAGTAAATACCTCTCGTAAGTCATGAGAAGGCATAAGGATCATTTCCACACTAAATTTCTAACGGCGGAATACTCATTTGAAAGAAGAGTAAACTCACATTTCTTTCTCTCTTTCTAATGACAGAGGCAGAAAAGAAGGGAAACATGTGGATACTGTCACCGATTATCCAAAACTTTGCTTATGTCTTATAACCATATCCTGTCTCTTGGACTGAATTTTCATCATGCATAAGGAAAGGTCAATTTTTTATTGGAAAAGGGTGCTAGAAATATTTGTGTTTTACAACTCTGGCCTAGATGTATAAAGAGATTTTAATGTCATTACACAGAACATTTCAGTTCTCAGCTCTGAGAGACTTAGATCCCACCCAATGTTTTAGAATTCAATACAAAAGTCTGCAAACCTCAAAAGGCAGCACCAAGCCAAGCACTGGTAATGCTATGGAGAGTGTTTTAACTCTTACCTCTTACTTGTCTGAAAGTGTTGTGTACTACTAAAGGAAAAGATGTTCAGATTTACAGTTCTCATCCCTCTTCTCTAGCTAAGCAATAAGGGTCCTACTCTAAAAAAAAGCAGTAGTGGTTGATCTCTTCTAAAACAGATGAAAAAAACATTACTACACTTTTAAAACATTATAGTGGTTAGATGAGGAGCTTGAAACTGGTTCAACTATTTGTTCAGGATGGCATGGAGGGAGAAAAGTGTTCTTTTGTCATAGAAAGTTTTCTACCCAGTAATCCGAAGATGAATTTTGAATGAGTGCCTTTATTCCTCCTGTATAAAATATTACATTTTGAATGAATAATCAAATAATTTAGTCATAAGGAAAATTCAAAATAAACATAGCTCTCTGTTCTCAAGATTAGGTCCTGTACGTAAAACTAAGAGACCTGAATTCCTAATCTTGCTGTATAGATTGACTTTGTAGAGTATGACAAATAGCCAGTGAATTCAATGGGAGTGTCATAATCATCCTTTTAATGCTTTGCTCACTTCTTCTTTATCACAAAACCATTAAGTTTTTTCAATTAAAGTGGAACAACTTTAATAAAAAGACCGTATTAAGAAACAAACAAACATACACACCAAAAATAGGAGCCCTGTACTCTCATGGTTCAGGTGCTAAAGTACAGTGAAAGCTAGACCTTCAAATCTTCTTTGGCTTTTGTATTTTCCTCTAATAGTCAGACCAATAGTGTGACCAATAGTTCGAATAGTCACTATTCAAACATGGTATGTGGCTGACTTTGCTTCCTTCTCTTCCTTCTCCTGAAGAAAAGCCATAGTCACTACTGTTTTTTTTTTTCTACCTCATACTTAAATTCTGAAAACCTCACATATGAGGTAGTTAAGATGAAGAAATACCTAACAGAATTTTGATTGAGTAAACAATGAGCTACTCGAGCTTGACAAGTTAGTGGCATCTCAGCATTCACTGAAGCTGAAGTTTTTAGTGCCTTCAAAAAAAGTGAGATGCTTAAAAAAATGCAGCTGCTGGAAAAATCATATGCATAGTACCTGTGCATCAGTTTTGAAGATTGCAGTCCTGCTGGGAATTGGACTTAAGAAGGATTTATCTATGTACTTTGTGAACCAAGAATGGTGTCTAACACTGGTCCTTGTTCCCTTCTGTTTTAGAAAAGCTGCCCTTCAGCTTTGTGCAGTTCACTGGACAAGGACTGGTATTATATCCTAGAGACAGGAGACTTAAATCTATGGTAAAAGTCATAACAGATTATACATCATGTTTTTGTAACAAATGGGGGAGGGGATCTAAAATTAATTATAATGAAGATGAACTATTTATCAAGCACTTCCAAAGAAAGGTTTCAGATTCACAACTGTAACTATGATTCTAAGGAGAAATAAAAATCTCCTAAAACTTTAAATCATTGCAACAGAAATTTTAGAAGATACTAAAAAGTTGAAAAGAATGGGCAAGGAGGATAGAAGCACTAAATATTGATTGGAAATACAAACTATTTCATAATTTCCTCTGTGGAGATATCTGAGGAGTAGTTGTAAATCTCCACATTTATTTTAGTTTTCTCTGCAATCTGCTTCATCAAACAGCCAACAAAAAATGGAAAACTGACTTCGAAGAAATAATAGTAATAATTTCTCTGGCTGGCTGTCACTTTATTTCAATAAGAAACATACATTACACATATTAGAGAAACTGTGTGATGTTTCAAAAACTGCAGTTTTAAGACTATTATGTGTATAAAACCAGTGGCCGTGTTCAGAAATGAAAATTTAAGTAATTATTTAAGTGTTTTCTAGTGATTAAATAGGAACTGATGAATGTTTACTGTACAATAATATCAGTTTGTTTGGTGGTGAGTATTCCAATACTATTTCTGCAAGTTCTAATAAACTCTAAATACTTTTAGAGTTGAACTAAGTTGATTTACCCATTCACATAGTTTTCCTGAAAGTTAAACAGCTAATGAGTGGGGAGAGTTGATTTCTTGATCCAGACAAATACACTGAGAAAATACAAAATCCAGAACATCACACTCAAAGGAAAACACATAACAATTGCAGCCCACCAGCTCAGCCCTAAGTGAACAGTGTTTCTCTGCATACAGTGAGATAAAACCAATTACTCATGGGCTACGTACGTATCCACCTATTTGCTAGTTACAGTGTCAGCAGAAATAGACAGGGACATCTGAGAAACAGTACAGAATGATCCATAAATGCTAGTACCTCAAGTAGTAGTAGAGTTCCTGCAATTGCAGTAGTACCCTTCACATCTAGAAATAAGTTCTTCTTAAGTATTTTTCACAAAATAAGGTATGTCATTTGTAATTAAATATCAGAAGCTTTGTGAAACTGATTTTGACAATTTTGGAAATACTAAGAGAAGTCACTATTAGTTTAAGCCATTCCAGGTTGATTTTTTTTTTTTTCCATGACAGAGATTTCATACATCCTTAATTTTTTTTTGTGGTTAAACAACATCCATCATACCACAGCAAGGGAGTTACTCTATTGACCAGATACTTCTTAATCCCTTTATTTAAGCCATATATATAATCTGTGACAAATGTACCTTCATGACTAGCAGAATCAGAACATTTAATGGAAGCTGAATTGCTGTGCCTTGGTATGCTTACGTGCAATTTCTAGTAAGGAGAATGTCACAAATGTGACATTACTTGTGACATTTTAGAACTTTGAAGAAACTAGGGTTTAAAATTACAGACTCAGTGGGAAACATTTAAATGACTTCTAACCCCGTATGTCAAATGAGAGAGAATGAAATCAAATTTTGTTCTGCTGGACGTGTTGAATATCTCGGGATGTGTTCTTATCCTATAGTGGGCTGAGAGACATTTTTGTACACAATAAAAAATAGAAGTTTAGAAAGGTCAATATATTCCATTTCTGTTTACTGAAATTATCTAGAAAAACATAGTCATGTTAACGAATGATAAATCTTATGGGCTCATAGCATTTAAATTTTGGAGCTCTATTCCCTATTTCCTGCGAACTAGCATATCTTCCCAGACTGTATCTTCTATACTACATTATGTGGACTTATGTCAATCAAGGGACCTAACCCACCAGAGAGATAAGAATTCAAATCCCGGACACTGTAATGTAACAAGAAAATATAAACTACTATGATTAAATATTTTTGTTCATTCAGTGAAAAGTCAGACCAATACAGGTACGAAAGGAAGGGACTAAATAACACCAACAAAAACTCATTTATTTTTTCTGACAGAAAAGTTTTTTTTTTTTTTTAACACAAATGAGGTGCTTGCACACTGAAAATGGTCAATTTAGATAAATGGCATTTCAGTCAGAAGAATGGCTCAATGGGTTTCCAACCAGTTCCAAGCACAGTGGCAGCTTCCCTTGCACCTGGGAAGTCTCAACTTCTGGAGGTATCTTGTGTCCTGAGAGCAGCAAAACTGCTGCCCGCACAGATGAGTACCTTTGTTTGGGTGAAAAATACCTGTCCAACACCTGAGCTGGCTCACTTAGGTAGGACTTGCCACTAGTGTGTAGTGTTTCATTATGCTGTGCAGGCATGCCATTGCCTAATAAATCTTTGGAATTAATCTAATAGCTTTTCTTTGGGACCAGCCTGAGAGCATCCTATGTTCCAAGATCCTTTTTGATTAGTTTTCCATATGAGAGCTTATGGCAAAATTACACTTGCAAAATTCAAGCCTTAAAAGTATTTCACTTTTTTGGAACAGATCTAATCAGAGCACATTCTACTTTTACTTCACTGCCATGCAAAGGTATTAATGATCAAAGCACAAGAATCCTAGTATAGCTTTTTGAACTGTAAGACATCTACTGGTGGAAGACAACTGAGACAAAAAATGTATTCAAACTTGAAAATCCATCCTCTGATGTCATATGCTCAGGTCCTGAACCAAAACCAGAAAGTCAGTTCAAAAACTGCAATTGAATTTGGTGAACTTGGAGGTCTAATTGTAACTAAAGTGTATGTTCTGAGTTACATGAAAGTGATATGTGCTTTACTGCATCCTCTTAACTTTTGCCCAACAAAATATGTTTGCCAGGATGATTTTAAAAAAAATCTTAGAAAACAGAGCCGTTAATATGCATTCTGACACCCTAAGGCAGAAGTTTAGACACCTAGCTTCAATCTAATCAAAAGATGGATTATAGATTACCACTCTAATATTTCAAATAAGTGTATTTGACTCATTCTGTATCCAGCTGGCCAAGTCAGCATCAGTTTCTGAAGATTCAGTGACAAACATAGCATTAAAGATACTACTGATAGTCCTAGTCTCTTTAACCTCTTAGAATATTTTATAGAAGAGTTGAGAAATCTATCAATCTTGGGATCAAACAAAGATAATAAAAGCTAAAGAGTATTTAATAGAAACTATAAAATAGGTTTCCCTGAGAAACTTAATTTAAAAGATAAAAAAATAATTAAAGCAAGATTCTTTCACCATTATCCTTTCTACCATCAGTGTAGGTCATGTCTCTGGGATTTATGTATTTTATAAAACTGACTTGAAACAGTTACATATTTTCAATATTCCTACTCAAAACCAATTCCATGACTATAAAGAAACCATGTTACTTTTCAGTAATAGAGTAAAACAGCTTAAGCCCCATGTATATCTTTCAGAACTCAATTCATAGTTTTGGTACACTGGGAAATGATTCCCGTTGTGTGTCCTAATGTGGCATAGAAAATCCTTTCGAAGTTTTAATGTGTGACGTCTGGATGGAAGACGACATTCAACTGATGAGGTGTGAATTCTCCTGTTTTACAATTTAGTGTGTGCCAAAATCCCTTCATTCATGTGGGAATTCAGTGTTGGGAAAGCAAAATCAAGAGTGATGTTCATTTGACATACACTTAGCCCTACCTGACTTAGAAACAAACAGTCTCTCCCTTTGTAGACTAATAGGCACATCTGTTCTCTCTAGATAATTATATTTCTATAACATTTGTGCTAATGAATCAATTATGTATAATGGAGAAAAAAAGTCATCTAGGGTAAGCCAACAGGAGAAATGTGTATTTATTAAGTATTAGTCCAGAAAGTCCTATTCTCACAATGGAAATGAACATGGTCACTTTTGTGACTAAATTGAAATGTCCTTCCTCAGATGGCCATGACACAATTTCTTGGGAACTCCTGTTATTGCCAGTGCAGAATCATCTTGTAATTAGTAAAATGTTATGCACTCCTTGCTTCCTCGTCCTGTTATCATGAGATATATGTTATCATGCTGTGCTTTAGATTTTCAGGGCTTGGTCAGCTTTTAAATACCTCAGTATTTCAGAAAGAAAAATCCTTAGTTTTGTACATTTGGTTGTAAAAGTAACTGCACAGATGCACATACAATAAATACAGTATCTCTGATTCTTATTTTGTGTTTCTGATAGGTGATAAAAGATGCCTGAAGCCATGCATGTCAGATAAGATCCTGGTCTAGAACCTATGTATAACTGATGTCATATACCTGGACTTGTGCAAAGCATTTGACATTGTCCCACATGATATCCTTGTCTCTAAACTGGAGAGACATGTATTTGATGAATGGACTATTCAGCAGATAAGGAATTGGCTGGATGGCCACACTCAAAGTATTGTGATCAATGGCTTGTTGTCCAAACGGAGACCAGTGATGGATGGCATTCCTCAAGGGCTGATACTGAGAAGGGCGCTATTTAACATCCTTGTTGGCAGCATGGACAGTGGGGTGGGATGCCCCTTTATCATGTTTGCTGACAACACCAAGCTGCGTGCTATGGTTGACACTCTGGAGGGAAGGGATTCCATCCAGAGGGGCCTTGATGGGCTCAAGAGGTGGGCCCCATGTAAACTTCATGAAGTTCACCAAGGCCAAGTATAAGGTCCTGTAAATGAGTCGGGGCAATCCCAAGCACAAATATAGACTGGGTGGGGAATGGATTGAGAAGGATGTGGCAACGTTGGTTGATGAGAAACTCAACATGAGCTGGCAGTGTGCTTGCAGACCAGAAAGCCAGCTATATCCTGGGCTGCATCAAGGAAGCTTGGCCAGCAGGTCAAGGGAGGTGATTCTTCCCCTCTGCTCCACTCTCATGAGACTACACCTGCAGTATGAGCCCCCAGCATAAGAAGGACATTGACCTATTGTAGCAAGTTGAGAGGAGGGCCCTGAAAATGATCAGAAGGTTTAAGTACCTCTCCGATGAGGACAGGCTGAGAGAGCTGGGATTGTTCTGCATGGAGAAGAGAAGGCTCCAGGGAGACCTTATAGCAACTTTCCAATACCTTAAGGTGACCTACAAGATATTTGAAGAGGGACTTGTTACAAGGGCATGTAATGATAGGACAAGGGATAATGGCTTTAAATTTGAAGAGGGTAGATTAAGGTTAAGTATAAGGAAGATATTTTTCACCATGGGGGTGGTGAGGCACTGAACCAGGATGCCCAGAGAAGTCAGAGATTCCTCATCCCTGGAAAGCGTTCAAGGCCAGGCTGGATGGGGCTTTGAGCAACCTGGTCTAGTGGAAGGTGTCCCTGCCCATGGTAGGGGGGTTGGAATTAGATGATCTTTAAGGTTCCTTCCAGCTCAAACCATTCTATGATTCTATGATATCATACTTTATAACAGAGACAAAACCAAACCTCTGAAGAGCTTTGTCATGAAATATTATGTCTTTGCGCCAGTCTCATTATAGTCTGAGACAATAAGCTCCCTAGAAAATTACATAGCTACTTCAGAAATTTGTGCATGTACAAAAAATTTGTCTGGCCAACTAATATTGGCACATATCTATCTAGCAGTCAAAATGTTCTTCGAGGCTAAGGAAGAAAAGCCTTTCAAAGCAGTGATTACCAGACATGCGCTATAGCAATGTCATTTTTCAGAATGGGGTAATGTAATTAGTGTTATTATTCTCATGTTTAACAATAAATTTTATTTTTTAATTGAAGCTTTAAGGGTTCATCTAGTCTTGCCTCTCATACCTCATATATTGGGAGCTACTAGGAAAGTACAAGGACTGACATTCTTTTGATCTGACTGTTGCAACTCCTAAGGAGATCGATGATGACCCATGGCTGACACCTAGACTAAGTGTTCTGAAAAAATAGAGAAAATAGATTGTCTAGCACTCTGCTAATTGAAATGGACGTGTGTGTTTGTGTGTGTGTGTATGTGTATGTGTAAGGTCTTGGAAGTGGACAGGAGACACTAAATATGTACAAAAAGACAAGCAGGGAGACAGTAAGGAAGTGCTTCTGATTGGCCTGGCCAATGACCAGGTATGGGGAGCATGGACTTATATCAGGCTAATCATTTTCAGATATCTTCTAGAAGGATTTTAAAGAGAAATTTTAAGGGGAAATTGAGACAATTTTATGAATGTTTACAGGAAATTACTTGCAGGAGTAACAAGTAGCACATGAATGTTTTAAAAATCCACCAACAATGCTGAAAATGAAGTTCAATGGCCAGGTGAAGGGAGATATTGACTTATTAAAACCAAAAAAAGACAGCAGCAAGAGTAAAAAACTGTGTCTCATTGTAATTACGGAGACCAGCAGAATATACTGGAGGCCACAAAGAGAGCTAGGACAGTGACTGGATCCAGTGTGAAAAGGGATATGAGTAGGCAGTAGGTTAGCAAAATGATCTTTTACCAAAGCAATCTTCCCTAATGTTAGGAAGACAACAGATCCTGAAATAGCAAAATATAAGTGAAACACTGAAGCATGTTCCTATGATATATGCAGTTCTTTTCAGAATGATGTATTATAGTGTAAGAACAAGGAGGCTCACTTGAGATTTATGCATGTAGTACACTGGATGTGCCATCTGTTCACCTTCTGTACTGTTCTGTATCCCACAAAGCTCAATTTTCAGTGAAGTATAAGTGTCACTCTTGGAATGTACACAAGCACCAGAGTATAGCACATTTCATGTCTGGAATTATGTGCAAAACCTGCTCCAGAAGGCCAGACTCTGTTCCCAGTAAATACCTGATAAGTTTAAGCAGGGACATTTAATAAGGAACTGGAACCAGGTCTTTTTTCTTCATCTTTCCCCCCCCCGCCCCAGCTCTAATTTCAAAACACGTCCCTCACATATATGAGCACTGTACAAACCCTCTGGGAGGATCTGAATCTAGGCCAAAAATCTAAGCCAATGTTTCTGAATTTGGAGGGAGATTTGCCCAGTAACACAGGAGCTGTAGGCACCCACGAACTGTCTCAGATCATTGGTTTTGTAAACACAGAGGCAAAAGAAGGACTGGCTTGAAAGAATAAATTGATTTAAAAGTGATATGCTAGAAAGTAGAAGTATGACTTTAGGAAGATGTTAGGGTGGATGAGGAGAAGATGATTATGGACTTCAAGAGAACGTGAATACTGTGTGAAAATTTAAGATAGTTGGCTGGGAGCATGATCAGTAACTAAGAAAGGACAGGAGCTGGCTAATCAAGGATGAGAGAGGACCAACTTGGAAACTGCTTGTACAATTGGTCATAGTATTGTCCTGAATCATGTCACAACCAGGAGGTGATTGAAAAACAGCTTGAAAAATGCTTCCAGACGACCAAAGTTAGATGATTTTTGTCTATGCTCCAGTTTCTTCAGTCTCATGGGTAAGCCTGCTGTCTCACAGATGAGTCAGGAAGAGTAAAGAGACTCCAGGTAGTTCCCCTACTGAAGTTAGGGCTGTACACATGAAGTAAAAAATATTAAAGATGTCAAAAGGGTCACATGGAGAAATCTGCTAGAAAAGGAAGTCACAGCCAACTGGTACAAAATGTAAAGGGATAAAATGTAAAAATCTTGTTTAAGTAATTTCACACTGAAAAATAGTGAGCTTTTATATTATTGTCTTCTGTGCATATGGCTGTACGTTTGCATATTTTGACTAATTTATTTTCATCCTAGTTGGGGTGAAGACACAGAAGCCTTTGCTTCTTCAGCTTTTTTTTTTTCATGTTTAAATTTTATAAGAAAATTCTAAATTCTTTAAAGTTCTAAACTACAAAAATAAGCTATTTTAATGGATTTGTTTGAAAAAGGAAGATGTAGATATGGTGGAAGATCAGCTAAGGGAATAATTAAATATGGACATACATAATTAAATATGGACATAAAATACAATAATTAAATATGGACATACATAAGTGCATGGGCACCATGAGTGCTCGTGGGTGGAACCAGATGCCCTCCACAGGTCCCTTCTAACCTCAACCATTCTGTGATTTTTGTGGCAAGTTTGGAGAGCAACACACAGCAACAGCCACTGCGTGAGTCTGTTGCAACAATCAATGCAACAGTTATTTTTTTCTTGGGTTACAGCTGGCATTTCCAATGAAGCCAAATAAATCTGGTTTTGAACATTTAAGCACAAACCAAATACAATCCAGACCCATTAAGCTAGTGATTTTATTCTAGACAAATTTCTTAATATGTTTAAAAAATCAGCTGTAGCTTCACTACAGGACCAAGGTGGGAGGACAAGAGGTATAAGCTGAAACAAGAGAGATTTTGACTGGATACATGAAAAAAAAAAAAAAAATTCCATTCTGAAAACAGTTAGGCTTTGCAAAATGCTACCAGAAAGGCTGTGCAATTTTGAAAACTTCCTGGGAAACGTTCAAAACCCAATTGGATAAAACACTGAGTAGCTTAGTCTGACTTCAGAGCTGATCTTGCTTTGAACAAGAGGTTGGACTAGAGACGTCCTGAGGTCCTTTCCAGCCTGAATTACCCTATGATTCTATGACTGAAGAAAAATGTAAGGATAGCACTGTGGAAATGTTTATGCATTTTCATTTCAGGGTTTTTAAAAAAGAGAGAACAGTAGGTAAATTGCATAAAAGACATTATGAAAATATGGGACATTAAAAAAAAATGCTGTTCACATCAGCAAGACTAAGCAAAAGCAACAGACAAAAAAAATATTTATGACTCCTTACCATGTGTATTTTTTTAACCTGTCAAGCACAGTTCTCTGCTAACTCGTAAAATCATTGAGTAGCATTAAATATGTTAATTTAATCTCCAGGATATAGTTTGCTTCTATATTATTGTCCTAAGAAATGTACAATAAAAGAATAAAAGTACAAGAGGAAAATACTCTGAAAATATAGCATTTTAAAACAGTAATAACCTTAAATTCACTTCGGGAATTTAAGACCCGTTTTATCACCTGCAAGATTAATGTGTGATAGAGAACCACCATGGAAGGTGAATGACTCCCCCTGCTGTTTTTTTGCTAGATTACTGGAACACGCTGTTGCTTTTTTTACCTGCCTTCTCTTTTTCCACTTCAACAAACAGAAATTATTTTTCCTGGTTTTTAATACCCAGCACAGCAGGGTCTATCACCCAGGTTTGTGTCCCCAAAATTTCCCTGAATCTTTAATGTCTAATACCATTGATCATGAGACATATGAGTTGAAAAATTGAGTTTTGTGATCGTTGTCTCCCTTCTTAAAAATGAGGTCAGCACTAATGCCTATTAAAAACACTTAATGATGTCTAGTTATGTGACATCATGTGATTGTCATTGCAATTTTAACCATATTGTTCTGGTAACTTCTGCTGGCTTGTTACTCCTGGGGCTTTTGCTTCTCATAAGATTGCAACGCATGGTCTCCCACAGCATCCACAGCCAAAAAGATGAGATGAGGACTGGATAAGGAGAGGATAAAACAGGTAAAACTGACTGAATTCCCAGACTCAGAAGGCTGTGAACAGTTTAAAAAGTCCAACTGGGGTCTGATTAACAGTGACATCTCTCAGGAGTTGATATTTGAACAATATTGTGTGTGTTAAACTAAATGATGAGACATAATATATTCTCAGCAAGTTCATGGGTAGTAACAAACTAAGTGGAGCAGCCAATATCCTGAAGGGCATTGTTGCTATCAGAGAGACCTCAATTTGGTTAAATAGGTTGACAGACACTTCATAACATTCAATGAGACCCATGATGTCCTGCACTTGGGATGGAGTAAACTCATACAGCTGTGCAGGCTGAGAACTGGCTGGGGAAATAGTAGATCTACATAAAGTACCTGGGGGTCCTGAAAGGCATCAAGTTGAACATAAACCAGTAGTGTGCCCTTGTAGCAGAGGCCAAAAGCCTCCAGGACTCTACTGGCAGCCATGCAGCCAGCAAGCTAAGGAACATGATACTTCACAGAATCACAGAATGTCAGGGACCTTGAGAGATCAACTAGTCCAATCCCCCCACTGCAGCAGGAACACCTAGATGAGGTTACACAGGAATGTGTCCAGGCGGGTTTTGAATGTCTACAGAGTAGGAGACTCCACAACCTCCCTGAGCAGCCTGTTCCAGTGTTCTGTCACCCTCACTGTGAAGAAGTTTCTTCTCATATTTAAGTGGAATTTCCTGTGTTCCAGTTTGTACCCATTGCCCCTTGTCCTATCATTGGTTGTCACCGAGAAGAGCCTGGCTCCATCCTTGTGACACTCACCCTTTACATATTTATAAACATTAATGAGACTCAGTCTCCTCTTCTCCAAGCAAAAGAGACCTAGCTCCCTCAGCCTTTCCTCATAAGGGAGATGCTCCACTCCCTTAATCTTCGTGGCTCTGTGCTTGACTCTCTCCAGCAGTTCCTTGTCCTTCTTGAACTGAGGGGCCCAGAACTGGACACGATATTCCAGATGCAGTGTCACCAGGGCAGAGTAGAGGGGGAGGAGAACCTCTCTTGACCTCCCTCCTTCTATTCAGCACTTGTGAGGCCATATCTGGAGGACTATGCCCAGTTTTGGCCTTTCCAGTACAAGAAAGACATTGACAGATTGAAGCAATTTCAACAGAGGGCCACCAAGATGGCTAGACGGCTGGAGGACAGAATTCCTATGGAGGGGCTGAGAGTGTGGTTTGCTGAGCCTAAGGAGGAAAAAACCCAGGGAGAACCTGTTACTTTCTTTGGCTACATGGTTCAGGGTATGGAGAAGATGGAGCCAGACTTTTCTCAAAGATATGTTGATTAGATAGAAAAAAAAACTTTTTCACTGTGAGGAGGGCATCTCTATCCCTGTCAAAACTCACCTGGAGAAGTGTTGAACAACCTCATCTAGGTAGATTTGCTCTGAGCTGATGATCTGTCTCTTTTAAATTATTTAATAATTCTAAAAATAAGCACTTTCCCGTTTCTCTTCTCTTCCTTTCCCTTGCCTTCTGTAACATAAATAATAATGAATTCTTATGACTAGTTCTATCCAAAATAAATGATGTTTAACACACACTAACTGCAACTTCTGTCAGCTTCTTGGATTGTCACAGCTGCTAAATGGTAAAACAAAAATGCACTAATAACAAACAAATGGGTATGAATTATTTAGGATCTCCTATTTATGGTAGAATAAAGATTTTAAAACATATTTGTGTAAATAATGCCTTACCACATGGCTTAGTTTCATTAAATCTATTGAAAAGAATGCAGCGGCTCAGAGCACTTGTGGTCAGATTCCAAGTTTCCTTACACATGTAGTGAACCCTGTAATCAGCATTGAAGTAATGGTGTTTCAAATGGAATATAATGTGAATTGCATTTTGAACTTGTGGACAGTTCTCTAATAATATGCTCTGTAATTATTGCAATGAGCATGAATTTTGTTTTAGAAATAGAGAAAAGTGTTTTGTCGGGAGCAGCTGCAAAGTTATCTAATAAACAACTGAAAAGCAAAGTGATTTTTTTTTTTTTTTTACTATTGCTAAAGAGTTAAGTATAGATATATCTATTCTGAAAAGCAAAAACTTTAGGAAGGAATTCACTAATTTTACAGAAAATCTTAGAACTGACCCGATCAGCTTGAAATAATTTGATAGAGCCAAAGTATCTGATGATAAGGGAATAACCCTTCCCTCTAGGTAGTTGAAGAAGTTATAATTAGTTGTATCTAAAGGATATTTCTTGGAGAAGAAATGCTAGTGGTTGTATCAAATTTTGTCTCATCAGCATTCATTGCCATAAAAAAATATACCTTGTTTTTCATGGTTTCTTGCAGAAGATTTGCAGAACCTAACCAAAGAATAACCAATGCATAGCACTTCATTTGTCATATCCTTCCTTAGATAAAGTAGATGGAATGAATAAGTGAAAAATGTGCATTCCTATTTCTTTTCATTTGAAAGAGATAAATAATCCTTCATGGTGATTTCCAAGAAGTTCTGTTTCACTTGCGTTCTGAACAGTTCTCCAAAAGTACACAGAATGCTGAAGTGTTTTGCTATCTGAACAAGATATGTACCATTGACTGGCAGTTGGGCAGAAATTCTTCAGCTCTTTACTTCTGTCCAGAGTTTTCACACAGGTATCTGCTTTTCAGAAGTGATAAGTAACACTGAACACATAGAATATTTTTGTTTACTCGTATGTTTGAATAAGTTTGCAATGAATTACATCCCACTATTAGTCTTCAAGAAAAATTATAAAAACGCACTGTAAGGCTGTCTAAGTTCCAAATCCTAGTATCCCTAGGGCAGAGTTAATCATCTACTTCAGGAGTTTTATGAAACAGTGCTCATTCTTTCTGTACTGATGCATCGATGCCTAGGGGAAGCACTTCTGCGAAATTCGCCGAGAAGGATAATTTTAGAATAGAAAGCATAACTTTTCGAGGATCGGATGCATTTATTTCTAATTTTGAGTTGCAATTTGTAGCTATGGTAGCAAGATTTCCTGACTTCCTGTATAATTCCTGCATTATCGTACTTCATTCTTGACTGCATTTGTGAGTAGAGCCATTACATCTGTTTTCAGACCGAAAGCCTCTACCCAGCACTAGGTTAAAATATACTTTCTGTGTTATGCAGATGATAATAGTATTCCACTGGTCTTAACAAATGTAATGATGAGGTTGAGAGGATAAAATGAGATGAACTTTGTAGCTCGTCACCACAGTTATATTGTTTAAAATACATTTTTGCTCTTGAGAAAGCATACCTGAAAATCTGTTTCCTATTAAACTCTTAATTCAGTGGCAAAATAGACCTAAACTGACATTCCAAATTCACCAGAATTTCCCTTCTCACAAAGGAAACAGCTGTTTTGTCTAATGGAACTTAAATGGGTGCATCAGACTGATGAGACGTTTCTGTTGGGAAGTGTTCACAGTAATTATATCTTTCTCTTGCAGCATGTTACCATTAGAAACCTCGCAGTATCAAGGAACAGGTAGAACAAAATCTATTCAGTAGATTAAATAGTGACAAAAATTATCTGGAAAATGGAAGAAATTAACCATCACGTACTGGGTGACCCAACCAGAACAAAATAAGGGATCGTTCAGCTATACTCCAGAGATGGTTGGACAGATTGACTGCTAATAATGATTCAGACCAGCAGAAACACATGATTATGGGAAGCAAATCCTGATTCTGATACATATTGATGGGTATTGATGTGTATTCCATTTTCTTAGTGTTAAGAAGTTGGATGAGAAGAAAACAGGGGTTTAAATGCAGACTGTGTCTGCAGGTTGTTTTGCTTTTTGTGTTGCTTTAGTGTTATCAAAGTGGTGACTAAGAATTCCTTTGTTTTCAGTTTGAATGAAACTAAAGACAACAATAAATTCCTGTAAGTACCTCTCTGTAACTTTTAGAGAAGGCTCTTTTCTAACACCCGCAAAGACATGTCTGTTACTGTCTCCACCTAAAAATCAGAGACCCAAATTGTGTGATTTCAGGGCAGATTCTGCCATATCTTCTCTTCTAGAACTTTCCAACAGAAGACCGCTAGATACAAGACCGTATATAAAGAAGCCACTCATTTTGATAATGAGAAATTGTCACCCAGCTATTTTAGTATGTATTTAGTAATAAAATTTAGTAATAAAAATCTTGCAACATGTAAAAAAATAAGAATCTTAGGAATATTATTTTCTCATAATTAACATTAAGTTCTATAATGAAGTGTAGGTAACTTTATATGAGATCTGAAATATTTTTCAATACTACAAAGTTTTCCATCTTTTAGCACACAGCAGCAGCAGTGAGAATGTTAATGCATAAGAAATATTATTTACCCATGAGCACAGATATGCAAATTATGTGAAGACAACATCAAACATTTTCATGGAGATTGAAATGTTTGTGATTAAAGCAGTTTTTGATAAGTGCTGCAGAAAGCACAGTTCTTACGTGGCTGTCATGATTAGACTAGCGTGGCAAAAACATGATCTTTACTATGACTGATTTGCAGAAAAAGCACAACACTGAAGAAATACAAAATTTTGCAACAGTTGCTTTTCTTTATCAAGTGGTAACACAAAAAACATTTGTGCACAGTTAGAGCTCTGTAAATTAAAGCACTGTGTGACCTGAGGTGATATGGGGACACGGCTGCAGCCCCATTCTCTGTGTGAATATTGCAGAAGCAGTAGAGCTCAAACAACTAGTACCGAAAGCAGTGGGTGATAGGTGGGAATGGAGTAGAGGACTCTCCAATAAAATGATTCACACAGGCTTTAGTAAGAAATTATATTACCTGATATAGAAACTATCAGGAAAAGAAGGAGGTTGTTAAAAGAAGGATCGAATTCTCATCTAGATGAAACAGTTATTTCCATGGAGGTCACTACGTGTCTGCCAAGTTGCAACACTGATGTTTAGATTCATAAGCTTTGTGTGCTCAGTTGCCAGGAGGCCATAGTAGGTAGCAGCATAGAGCTGGATAAATACCGGTCAGATGAACATATTCCTTTCCCCACTGTAGCAGGACACTGGACATAGAGATAGGGATGATGGTCCAAAAATAAGTTATGAGCAGTGAAATTAAGAAGAAAATAATGTAACTATTCAGGAAAAAAAAAAAAAAAAGTATGTTCATCAGACTGAAACAAAAACAATGCAGATTTCCAGAAGAAAAATGCAACAGGAAAACCGTCTGCTCACCGATTTTCTAATTAATACCTAGAGCAACATCTTCCCAAGGAAACTATGGATCTAACTCCACAAGAAACAAACTGAATGCCTGGTGCTGCTGAATGCTGAAAAAAAGGTGCTGACTATGTGGACTTTAAACACATAAACAAGAAAGCAAGAGTGCTTCTAAGCTGACATTGCTTTTGAGTCCTGCACTTTGGATTCCTGTAAGAAAAGGCAGTCCTGCGTCCCCCTGTAATGCCTTTTTTTTTTTCCCCCACAAGTGTTGCAAGTGGAATCATTAGCTATAATTTTCACAGGATTTGAAATCTTGTCCTGGCAAGGCATCTTCTTTGCTGCTGGTGGCCTTTTGAAATTTCCCAGCTCTCTTAACAAGCTCAACAGGCAGCTAAAGTTTTCAAAAATTTAAATTTTTACTCAGTGTTTTAGCCCTGCACTGGCTACAGACAAGGAATTATTTACAGAACTGTTGTCCTCAAAGGAAATGGGAAGTTAAATCACGGCTTCGTAGAATGGATTGGGCTGGAAGGAACCTTAATCATCACCTAGTGCCACCATCCCTGACATGGGCAGGAATATCTTCCATTAAACCATGTTGCTCAAAGCCCCATCCAACCTGGCCCTGAACACTTCCAGGGATTAGGCACTTAAAATTTTCTGGGCAACTTGGTTCAGTGCCTAACCATCCTCATGGTAAAGAATTTCTTCCTTATACCTAATCTAAATCTACCCTCTTTCAGTTTAAATCCTTGTGCGATCATTATGTGCCCTTGTAACAGGTCCCTCTTCAAATATCTTGTAGGTCCTCTTTAGGTACTGGAAGGATACTGTAAGGTGACCCTGGAGCTGGGCTCCATTGAATTTTTACATGGGTGTGTATGAAAGCAATTGAAACGGTTGGACTTATCTTAAATGTCTTTTCCAACCAAAATGTTTCTGTGATTCTAGGAAAACATAAATGTACTAACAAAATGTGCACAGACAAGCACATGCTAGTAAAAACTTACTGCAGGTTTTGCTACATGTCCCTGCCACTCTTTGGAGGAGAAAAAAAAGAAGTCTTGGATGCCTCTGTATGAAAGGCAGTCTTTAAACCTAACCCCTGACTTTTGCAGCATCTTCTTGGTGACATATTTCACAGAGTATTTACCTTGAGCTAGATACAATCTAACAGAGGACATCTATTTTATATACCTTATTACAATGCTCCATCTTTCTTCCATGCTACTGACCTTCAGCACAACCTGATTGATTTGACGGTGAGGGGATAGGTTTTAGCCTTGACTGTGCTAGCAAAATCTATCTAAAACCTAACAAATCGGTTTTTCTTTATTTCTCCAAAACCTGTGGCTGAAAAAATATTTTCTCATAAAACTATTTTTAAAGTTCATCTCTTCACAGTTAGCCATGAAATTAGCCACAGTTTAAACCAGCTGCAGGATAAATGGAATAAAGTTTCTTTCTCTTGTGTCTATAATTTCTGGCTGGTGCTGTACTCCTTGCTGTGGTGAGTTCTCAGGCAAATTCATCCTAAGAAGGGATTTAGATTTTTATGTAACTTTACTCCCTATCAGTGGCTTAACTGTATCTTCTTGCCTGAGAAGTGGTATGTTATGTATAGACATAACATGTATGTGTCTGACATTATGTGTAGACATAAATTTATACAGATTAGTGGGCAACTCTTGAAGTTGCCTGGTCCTACCACTTGCTCAAAGCAAGGTCAATTTAGTTTAGGTTGCCCAAGATTTAGAACAGTCAGAAATGATCTTCTGAAATCAATTATTGTCTAAGTATTTCTGGTAAGACAGAAAATTGTTGCATATGAGGAAAATTCCTGTGTCTTTGCTGATGTGTGGTGGGCTTTAGTTTTGGTTTTTGTTTTGGGTGGGGGTATGGAAAGACCTTCACACTAGGCCTTGAAAAAGAGTCCACTGAGTTGCAGGAACCTTTGTCAATTGTCCAGCAGATCTTATCTTGATGGATTAAGGAAAAAAAATCAGAAGAAGTTGTATGAGAAGTGTTTGGCTTGTTGTGGTAAGTTCAGACTGTTTTTAAACAATGGCTCTGGCAACTGCACTCAGGATATAGCTTGTACAGATAAAAGGTGACACTATTTTTTTCTTCTTTAATAGAGCTTAAAAATCAGATGTCAAGGGATAATTAAAGTCTGGAAAAAAGTGGGACAAGTTATCCATTTATGAAGCAATAAATGATGAATGTCCAAAATGCTACATGTAAAAGCACTTAAAAGGTTATACTCCTGTCTCTCTCTGCTGAGTGCAATTGACTGTTGGCCACAAAGATCTGACATCCAAGTTTCATATGCAGTGCGTGTGACCTGCTCCATTAGTATCTTACCTGAATTAAAAGAAAATATTGTTAAATAAGCCTTTTTCTCAAGTCAATACTGCTTCAAAGCTGGTGTGTCCTTGAAATACTGACTGGTTATAGGGCAGGGCAGGATGAAGGGTGAGCAATGAGAAGGGGACACTGAGCAAAAGCACTCGGGTAAGAGAAGGAACAAAGGAATACTATAGTGATTGACATCAGGAATACACTCAGGCAAAGATGGAGGTGTGAAGAGATAGCAGATGTGTAGTATCTTACATAAGCTGTATCTTTGAGAGGACTGTTTTTCAGGATATTATTCACAGTTGGGCATTCTGTTCTTGCTGTTCAGGCTTTAAAGATATTTTCTAAGATAGTTTTCAGTCCCTGAACTGTTTATTATGAAATGTAATAGGAGTCCTCCAGTTATTGTGCAGCTGTACATTCTAAATTTTTTAAGTAATTTATTTTCTAGCCACTGAAATGTTTTAAAGTGTTAAATATTATTAAAAGTGCTGCCCCTGTATCTGTCAAGAGCCTCTTAACATTAAATGTTAAAAAGCAGAAGTTGTTTGTTCTAATAATTGACTATTTTTGCTAAATATTTTATTAAAATAGATTTTTTTGTCACTATTAATGAACACTGCATTTTTTACCAAAAAATAAACAAATTCTTAGTCAAAGATAAAAATTCAACCGTATTTCTTCAGGTGTCTCTTTCTTGGTTAGCACATTAAAAATTTATTAAAACATAAGGGTTTTTTATTCATTGTGAAGTGCAATACTTCTCAAACTAGATTGCAGGATAAAACTTTTTTCATTAGAAGGTGCTTTTTCATCTACTGTGTAATAACCTATACTAGATATTAAGACAAGTTGATATTTTTCTAGCCTCTTTTGCTGCTGAACACATTCATCTGTCAGAATATGTTTCAAAAACTCACTGAACTTGCTTACATTTGAACTAATAACTATGTAATGAACTATTGCATGCAGTGACGTGTATATTTATGAACAGCTGAAGAAAAATATTACATTTTTATAGACAAACATAACAAACTAACCTTATAAGCATTCTTTTATTTTCAAGTAACACCTGAAATATTTGGGACTTTACCACTTGCAATTTGATTTGATCAATTGCCCTATAATATTTTAAAACTTGCAACTATTACTGCTCATTTATTCATGATTGCTTAACTATGTGGTGTTCTACCCAATGTGAGAGCACCTGAGAAAAGCCTTTTTTCTTCTTCTTTTTGTTCTATAATTTTATATCAGAGTTTTTTCATGATTCAACCAAGAATAAGACTTTGTTCTGCTTCACACTCTCTAAATTACATGAAGTAACACTGATTTATAATATTCCCCAAACATCTCATAGCGTCAACAGAGATGATAGCCCAAGAGCAGTGAAGGAAAAGTACAGATCATAGAGGAAGAGGAAAGTTTGAAAACTTTATGAAAGTTAATTGCCTGTGTTTTAAGAGAATAGCAACGTGTGAGACAGTCATGGGAAGGCTATTAATTAACTGAGTTGGGGCAGTGCTAATCAGAGAATGTATGAGGAACTGAAAAAAAAGGTGGACAGGCAAGTCAGGAATTGGACATAACATGAAGGAGAATAAAGACTGTTGTGAACAAACTGGAAAGGAAACATTGAAAAAAATCAAATAATAGAGAAAATTGAAAAACTGACCTTCTGCTTTCATTTTTATTTGTTCTTTTTGAAAATACCTTCATGTTGTTATAAGTTATCATTGATTTGTTTATGGATCCAACATGTAAAAACATAGTATAAACTGTGAAGGACTGAGTGGAAAACAGAAGCTATGTTGCTAATCAGCTAAGATATTAAAAAAAATCAAAAAAACAAAAAACAAAAACACAAGCAAATGTACATCTTTGATTTAAAATTAAGTAACTATATCTTCTATGTAACAAATAATTCATAATTCACCTCTAGAAACATTCCTAAACAACTAGATATCTATTGATGCGAAGAAATCCAGCCTCCTTAGTTTAACTATAAATTTTTTTTTTTCATTTTTATGAATCTACTGAGTATTCTAAAATCTTTACAGCCTTCATGAACACTGCAGAACATACTGTGTTGACACCTTTACACACTGTCAGGCAGATCCTTGCATTTTTCCATTTGTTTTTTCTCACTCTGCTCTATGGGTTCCTGGAATAACTGAGTTGCCCTGTACCTCCTTCTCAGGGATGTATGTGTCTTTCTCCTTTTCTGTGATATAACGTCTGTGTTTGCTTCAGGCAGCTTGCATCACTCTAAGATCAGCTGTGGGAAAGGTAAGATTTCAATTCCTTGTAGAGGGTGTAGAAAGTGTGCTGTGATCTAGCAGGTCTGTTAAATAAACTGAAAACTGATGAAAGTGGCAGAGGCTGTTATGCTTGTATAATACTATCGTGAAGTAAGTGGTATCTAATCAAAAAGACCTCAAAAAATTGTCCTTATCATCTGACACACTCAGTATATTGTGTCATTTAAGAAATAAAGAATGCAGGAAAAAAAAAATCTTTGATTTTCAGGTGTGGAAGTTTGTCCTTTTGTGATTATTCTTCAAAGTGCATAAATACATTTCTAAATACCTGTATCACTAAAAACAATGTGGAGATTTGGAAAAAAAAAAAGGCATGGGCTAAAGACTAGAAAAGACTAGATAGTTTTTCTAAAGGCTAGAAAGCCATGATAACCTTTGGCTGGAATTGTATTGGTGGTAATCTTCACATAAAAAGAACCATGATAAAATGTGTATTTCTTTGATATATTGAAAATGCAATAATAAGCCACATAAATAATATTTTTGAGCAAACCAGAATGGTGGCTGTATGCCTTCATAGACACTACGTTCCTCAGAAATGTAAGGACTAGCTCTAAGTAATTTAGCTAAATGTAAGTAAATAAAAATAAATGTAATTCATATTGCTTGTGACTGCAGTTGTTTGCAATGATAGACTCTCCTTCAAATGTGAAAGGGACAATGTCAAATCTCTCCTGCATGTTGCTATTCAAAGTTTGATTGGGTTGGTCTGAATGTCTTAAAATATTAATTAAATTAGTATTTTTTACTAGCATCCTCTAAAATGTCTAGTGTTATTATTCATATTTGGATTGTCTTGTAAGTATCACTGTAATTTGATTTAGATTTTGATTTGTAAAGATGACTCTTCAGAAGATATTCTCTACCTTCAAAGTACTCCTTTTGACACAGCCATCTTCTGAAGAAAATGGAAATTCAATGAGTTATGAAGACATTCATGTTCATAAAGGTTTAGGAAAAAAATGACCTATTCTTGGACAACTGAAAACCAGAAAAAAAAAAATCGCTAAATGACTTACTTGCTGTAAGTTACATGCCACTTCTGTATATGCACAGTCATGAAAGCCTTCTTGGAACTTAAGCACAGTTTAGTCTGTAAAGGATGACACTACAAAATGTGGTAAACCTCAGGATACAAACTGTAGACATGAACATTATGAAACCATTCCTTGGCTAATAACAGCTGGTTAGGAATGGCGCCACTGAATTGATGGGCACACAGCAGAAAATCCAACAGGTTTAATTTCTGTTCTTCCTTGCCATAATAAACACTGAAAATTATTTCATCCATTTCTCGTTCAGCAGTCAGAAAAACCCTACCTAATACAAACAAAGAAAGCAAACCCACATTTCTAACAATGTGCTGCAGCACTAGCTTTGGGGTTTTCTATTATTCTTCAAAAGCATCTAACCCATGTGAAGAAAAACACACGAAGAAACCAGCAGTGAAGCCAAACCTTATATTTCCTACATATTCATTAGTAAGTTTACTAGAGTCAGTACATTTCAAGTCAGTTATAAAAGAGCAAGTGACAGCAAATGTTACTTGGGAATTTATTTCAAAACTGGAGAGACTAAACACTAAAAAGCAGTATGATACCACAGGAATTTTTCAGCTACGCAGATTTCAAAACTATCTTAAAATAGGTTCTATTTTACATGAGGTAATTTTTCAGAAACATAAAATCTCATAGTATCTGTTCAGTATTTCACACCCCTTAGCTAATGAATGATCTGTTTGTATTTCCACTATTCAGTAAATCTTTGTGGTGAGGGGTGTATAGTTTATTTGTAAAGAACAGCCTTTGGCTTCAGTATGTCACAGTATTTTCACTAGGGAAGAATAAATTTATGAACATTTTTATTTTACCTGAGTAAAGAAAAATGAGTTCTGAATGGAGTTTTGATTCAGAGTCTAAATATGCTTGTTTCTTATTTATATTAAAATAATCAGACTTTCTTATAAGTAAAACAAATAAGATGTTCCAGTCTACTTCAATTCAGTTGGCCCTATTATGACCTTAAAACATGAGTTCTTCAGGGGTAACCACATTGACATAGTTCTTTACTTTCCTGCAGTGCCTTCTTCCTCCTTTTTCCTTATTTTCCTCCTCTCCTTTTAATTGTTTCTTACATTTCCCCCATTAAATATTTTTTCTTTACCCTCTTCCAAAATATTAGTGCAAGTCTGTGACAACTAGGAAAACAAAGTGAGGTAGTTATTTTCTTCTTTGCCTTGTCACTGAAAGGTAGAGTGGTTTCAGTAATTCAGACTGTACAAAAAGTGTGTGGAAGTCAGATTAACTCTTATTCTGCTTTTTCTTTTGCCTAGCACTGCAACCTCATCTGGCAAACAGAGACAGCTCCACTTGTATGACTTTTGAAGAGGCTGACAGCCTCAATAAAACCCAAAGCCAGGACTGAATGGCTGTGGGAGAGATCAAGAATACTCTGAAGAAAAATATGAGGTCATTGAAGACACTTATGGGACAAAGATACTTAATGGATTTGCATTTTGAAAAATAACAGATTTTAAATGAGGACGCATTGGAGTAGACTGGGCAAGAACCAGATTTTTCATTTCACAAATATGTCCATGATTTTACTATCTTTTCGTGTTCCAAATCAAAACAGAAATATTCTAAAAGTCCTTCAAAGAAAGTTAAAACCCAAAAAGGTCCAGGTCTATCAAACCAATACATTTTGCTCATACTGAAGCTTTTCATTCTAGTTTTATGATTTAAAACTCAATTTTAGGTCTCCAGATAAAAAAATTTATTTTGAAAAGTTATATCACTGCAAAAAATACATATCACATTTATAAAACATGAAATGATAAAAATTACATTATTTGTGCAAGGAAAATTTGAAATATTTCTGATTATTTCAATCCTGATATATTATAAACAGCAACTTGTGTCAGTAGAACTGAAGAGATCTTTAGCTGGTTATTTTACAATTCAATATACAGTGTTTTTCCCACCTGCACTGAATCATACATGAAAATATTTTGAATATAGTAGTGAAATATGTCCAAACATGGATTTAATAATGAATTGATGCTCCTTTCCTTAAGCAGATGCAAGTAGAAGTGAGTGACTGAGACAAGAGACTAGGAGCTACTAGAGCAAACACAAGACTTACTTTAAACACTTCAAGTATTATACAGATTTCTTTTCTATTGCAAGAGTATCTGCTTTCACTAACATAGAAATAGCTGTATGTGTCAAACCATATGTCACATTTTTCAACTGAACAAACGGCCAAGATTAATAGCAAAAAATGAGTTTGTGGTTTCACTACATAAATTAAGAAATTAAATGCCAGGAAGAGCAATAACATCTCAGGTTCTGAAATTACTTTTTTTTTTTTTTAAATCACTTTTAACTGTGTTGCAAACTGTGACATCAAAATGCCTGCATCCTTGAAGTATATGTTTCTGAAAAAAGCTGAAAAAAAGAAATAAAAATGTCAGAGAAGAAATAAATCTGACTGGTGTGCCAACCGATTTACCTAGTCTTTTAGCAGTCCTGTGCACTTTGGGACCCCAGGTCTGCCTCCAAGTTCCTGAAGTGGGCATATGGCTTATTTGTGACTTGACTGTATGTCAAGTTAAGATTAAGGTGCACAGTCCTGCCCTTCTTGATCATATCTGATTTGCATCATATCTTATTTGCATTATGCCAGTTGTACATAGTTCTTAGTAAGGGTATCTTAGTATGTGAGGATGATTTCTCAGTAACTTTCAGGTTTTATTCTGAGAGTAAAATAACATTTTCAGAGCACGGGAGAGTTGTTTATTTCAAATAGGTTGCAAATATGTTATTCCATCTACTCTGTGTGCTGTGTTCCAAAGCATTTAATTCACTTTCTCATAATCTTTGATAATGACTTCAGAACCACTTTGACAGTGGTAAGGATTAGAAGTCTATATGCCCTTGCCCAGTAGTGTAAGACATGCTTAAGCGAGAGGGTCTGGCAGAGGAGAATTCAGAAATTTTGTAAGTAAAAACTATCTTGTGATGGACTGTGGTTAGGCACTTCAGCAATACCTTTTGCACATCAACCTATCTATGCAGTGAAGAACTAGTAAGTGCTATATATAACAAAGCAAACCAAAGTAAGCCATGAGAACATCAGAAGGTGTTTAACCCGCTCTTATTTTCCCTGGCAACACAAACAAACAAGAATCTAGCTTTTCAGATCCAAGCTGGCAGTTGAAAACTAAAGCACATTGAAGATTTCTTGATTTCTGTCAGTATTTTTACTTTAATTTTGGAAATACTGAACACCTATTTTGTTACTTCCTTTTTTTTTTTTTTTTTTTTTTTTTTGCATCAATTGAATTTTGAACAAGTATCAGCTGTAAAACTGATTCATTAATCTGGTTTACTCTTGGCTAGCCAAATGATTTTGTCATACTCATACTTCTAAAAAGTACTCCTAAACTGAGGAACTGCATGCCAAATTTCATCCCACAGGAAACCCTCTGTTGAATGTTTACAGCAGATTGCACTGATGCAGTTATGCTTGAAACAATATTATGAATGTTGACACCATACTCTACTTGGAGGTTATTTGAACCTAAAGTATTTCCTGTGTGATGGTGGAAGTTTCTGCATGCAGAAGGCCCAGGGAAGCCTACAGAAGTCGTTACAGGACTGAGGTTATGGCATGTGGTGGGAAGATTCATGAAGGATGAAGAAAATGTGGTCATTATATTTTACTGAAACACAACTGACATATTGTATTACATTCCCCTATATATAAAAAACCCTTCAGTATGGAATTATTTGTTATTTTCAGGATGGGGGAAGGAGGAAGGTAGACGGTTGGGCAGGGGAAAGAAAAAAAGGATGTGGTAATATTCCTGAACTAGGCAAGGAGAAATACACAGTTGCCAACACATATGGAATCACAATGTTGTGGGCAAAATGAAACATCATGCGAACTGCAGTATGAGTTTAATTTAGTGTTTTTATAAGGTACCCTACAAACTGAAAAACAGAAAAACACCAAAATAAAGGCCTTGTTTTATTTTTCGAAAGAAATTTCTACCTTCAGTTCTATTGTGTCACAGTTTTGTTTTGTTTGTTTTAATTTTTAACTGGCTCACAATAATATCCTTAACTCTGTTCATTCATCTTGTAAAATTTTCTGGGTGTTTTTCAGTGTTCATTTATGTTAAATCAATAACTCTTTGGCTGTTCTCAAATCATGATGCCTTCAGTTCCATCTGTTCCAGTCATACTTTTCAGCGTTTGATTTTTGTACATCGTGATTTAGTTTGGCCCTGATCCCAGTTTTGTTTGTTTGTTTGTTTTTTAATAAATAACTGTCTGGTGTAATTAAAGAGGAGTGAAACTACTAGGAGGTGGCTGAAATAGTCAACCATCTGCTGATTTTTTTTGTTCCTAAGAAGGGTAGAAGATCATTTGCAGATTTGTCACAACAGTCACTTACATAAAACAGGGAACAAAAATTTTACAAATGTTCACACCTCTTTCAAAGCATTATTTTAAACTCTTCTTGGTGTAATATTGACTAAACAAGACATAAACTCCCATAGTAATGATTAGGGCAGCTGCTGTGCCATGACCATATCCTGTCACATTGACTTTCTGTGGAAGTCTCTGTTCCAGTTCTGGATGTCCCTTGTGCAGCTGGGTTGAAGACTCTACGCAGAAGTGCTATGCATCTCTGGTTTACTGTTCTGCTTACCACAGTAAGACACGCACAGTAGCTCAAGCAAGTCTGGGTTAGACTGAAAGGGCACAAGTTTATCCTTCTCTTATAACCTGGGGATATAATTTTAAATCGATGAAAGCTTATATTGACTTCACATTTCTGATAATATTAAGAGATTTGTCAGCTACAGGAGCGAAGACTTCTTTCTCACACTTCTTGCACATTGTAAAAAAAAATAAGGTATTTTTCCCAGAACATGTCAAGTTACCTGTTTTGAAGTTTTAAATCAAGGTGGTCTAAACTCTTCCATAAGTTTTAAGGAACTGAATGGGTTAGGAAAGGAGAATTAAACTTGTTCTAACAATGCACACTATACAGCTGTTTAGTGGATGGGTAAATGATCTCTCCTGTGGTGGGCTCCAGGGTAATCACTCACCTACTCCCAAGGTAACAGGAATTAAAGCAGTGCTTCTTACAAATTTAGTCTAGCAAAACATCCCAATTTTATTGAAAGCAAGATTTAACTGCCAGAGCTGTATAATATGAAGCTTTGAAGCTTCACATCATAGCTCAGCTTGTTGGCAGTCATAGTCTTTGTATGGGTCCAGGTTAGGTAATGGCATCTCAGTTAACATTTTCCTGGAACACTCCTAGTGCTCCACACATTTCCTGAAATATGCTTCAAACTCTAGGAGGTAATGGATACCTAGCTTAATACTGTCTGGAGTATTATCAGAAAACATCTTGAAATGGTACTTCATGTCTCCGTTCAAAAGCTGCTTGCTTTTCTTGCCTCTGCAAAACGTGACGTCTAAACAAACAGAAGAACACGAAACTGTTTACTCTTGTTCTGATCTGACCTCACTTTTAATTTTGTACAAAGTCTCATGGCATTCCAACTTGAAGAGGGACAAGATGGAGGAAGACTCTGCTGCAGGAAAGGAGAGCAGGCCTGAGCACGAAGGTGTTGCTATTGCCTGCTTTTATACTGACCCCGTGTTTAAGAAGTGGAGGGAAGTTCTTGTTTGAGTTTCTGCCTCTGTAGCTCAGCTGGTTTAGGGATGGGTCCAGCTGGCAAGCCTCCAGGCCAGCTGTTGGGTTACTTACAATACTGAGTTAGATACACTGCAACACACTGCCTTGTATGAAGACGGGCCACAATCCTAACTTTCTTAGGTGAGTCTTTAAGGACTAAACTATTACTTCAAAGGGTACTCAAATTCAGCACCTTTTCCTGCTAATTAAGAAGTTCTAGGATCTTTCTGAAAGTACTATCCCAAAAGCCTGGATTTATGGCTCAAAAGATCCCACCATCTTCTCCTAGTTACCTAAGCCTGTGTTGTTTACAGCAGAACAATTTTTGAGTTCTGTGGGTATTTTGGATTCATCTGGAGATATCTTCTCACACATGATAAGGGAAATTTAAGTACAAAGCACGGACTTGTAAGAATCAAGTCTCTCATTTCAGCAAGTTGCTTTGAAGGAACGATATATGAGATGTGACATTGCTCTCTACCATAGCAAACATTTTACATTTTTGTCCTTGATTTATGATATTCTATGTTGCGTCTTTCTGCACCTGAATGGAGAAATGGCACACAGCTTTTCTTTTGCAGCTACTGACCTTGCTCAGCTGTATATTTTCAGTCAGCCTTACATTTCTTTCTGTGTTGTCCTGAGTGCTATACTAAGAAACAGGACTTCTGTTTCCCTCATAACTCAATCTCAGTGAGTCCTTCATCAGGTCATACATACTTTCCTATGTTAGCTTAAATTTTAGATAATTTATAAAAGTTGTAAACTATATCACACCACTAAGTGTAATGTTCTGGTTATAAATCATTACAATTCTTACTTTTCTTGTTTGCAGAAAATAGCAGTATCTAAATTCTTACTCATGCAACTGTGAAATTATTTACCTAGGTCGGTGTTTACAGGAGCAGCACCTACACCAATATTAATACCTGATAAATATCTTCTAAAACTACAGAGTCTGCCAGGAGAGTTAATAAGTTGAATGATTTAAAGTTGCTTTACATACTTCTTAGCTTTTTTTTTTTTTTTCAAAATAAATAATTTAAACTGGCCTTTTTGCTTTCTGTTACACAGACGGGAAAAAAGATCCAATTACTTTTAAAGTTAATTAGGGTGACAATTACAGATTTCTCAATACAACAAATAGTGATGAATCAGAAATAACTTTGCTATTATGATCAAAAGTCATGTCTCTAATGACAAAGATTTTGTTTGCAAGATAAAATTACTCATTTTCTTTTTTAATTGGAAAGAATATTTATAACACATTATTTTTTTGAAGTTCAAATTAATGTGCGTTTTATAAGTCAGCAGTGATAAATATGCAAGCACAACACATACAGACGTTCATCATACCCATGTGAAATATATATCTGTGTATCAAATAAACAGTATTATTTGCATTAAAGCCCTATACTCAATTTTTTAAAAAAATATTTGCTTTTAGTACAGTGTATCTGCACTTCATCTTGGATCCAAATAAATATATTGGTCAAAATACGTGAATAGTTATGGAAGATCTCTAACAGCTTTCAGACAAAGCATTTTATATAGGAAAAAATTAAGTAGAGATTTAAGGTTTCCTCTAACAGAACTTGGGGCTTTTTTTACTTTGGAGTGTGACGTAAGAGGTCAGAGCCTGAAAGCTTGACATTTGGTTGTTTTGTTTCAAGTTCTTCCAGTACTCTGCCTGCCAGAGGGCGAGGAAAAAAACTTATTTTCCTTCTGTCTTCTTGCAGCCTTTCAGTAATCACAGAAATATTTTTTAGATTTTTTTCAGGCTCTTTGTTGTAATCTGGAAACTTATATTTCCAGTCAAATGTGTTAAAATCCTGTCAGTTTACTGAACTAAAAGGCAACTTTGTCATTTATGAAAGTATCATTTTTAACTCCCTGAGCAATGAAAAAAACGTTCTGAAGTTTTTTTTTTCACAACTCTTTTACACTCCTCAGCTAGCTGTCTATCAATGTGAAACATTCTGTCAAGTACAAATAAATCAGAATACATTTACTTAAGTTGGCAGAACACTTAACATTGTAAATGAGTATTTGGGGAATGGTGTAGTACAAGGTCACCTTCCAGCACAGGCTGACTATACCACTATGCGAAATAGGGGTTTTTTTTCCATTAAGTTAAAGGTAGAAAGTCAAATTAATATGAAGAGAGGAAAAAAAAAAAAAAAAAGGAGTCATCAGTGTGGAGTACAGATTTAGCAGATTTAAATTTGAATTTGTAAAGACTTTTTCTTCTTGTGTTAAGAAGCAAATATTCAGGTTAGAGTTCTTATAGAAAAGATTCTTTTCCACAACTGCTGGGGGTCTGATCATATTTTCTTTTGAAAGGATTTTATTTCAGAAAGAAATAAATCAAGATATGAGTTTAGAGTTAAAACACAGGAAGTCAAAAGTCAGCTTGAATTTTCCATAGTTGACTTATGAAATTTCAACCCAAGAAAGACTTTGAATTTTAACACTAGACATATTTATTGTAATTTGTAATAAAAACCACATTTCCACATGAAGTTACTAATTTTGAAAGCCTTATTTTCTACTTGTCCGATTTACATACCTGGCTAAATACAAATTCTGTAAAAAATCCATTTCAGTAAATATATTTTCAGCAGTCACCACCGTGCATTGCAGTACATATTTGTAGGACTCAAGCTTTCTCTTGGGCTCCTTGGTGAATTTTTGAGTAGCTTTCAGGAATGTTTATTATGTATTATCATCATACTGGAAAATAGGAGAGTTACTGATCTTGTTCATCTGTGGATATTTTTAAGCAGAAATGAGACACAAAAACTGAGCTAAAGAGGAAAGCATAAAGAATAACTTCTGTGGTAAAGGACATGAGAAAATAAGCACAAAGTTCTAGTAGCTCTGTACAGATAAATGTCAACTATTAGTATTTTAAACATAATTTGATATATTGGGAAACAAACAAAACATTTCAAACTGAAATGTAATAACAACTTCTACTGAAATAAAATAAACAGTAAATCCAGTCCAATCTAATGTATCTACAAGTGGCAGATATCTGATGTCAAAAATCCTGCAAACAGACTCATAAATAAATAGGAAAAATATCTTCAAATTCCCTGCAGAATTTGCTTGGTTTATGCCTTCAATCATGCAAGATGCATCTCACTTTACAATCTGAATATATTTATTCATTTGATAATCTCCCATTATTTTATTTTTTGTGATATCTGTAACCGTTTTGTGGCCATTGTGTGGCCAGTTGAGTGCTTTTGATTAACTGTATACAATGCAAAAATCTTAGCAGATTTCAAGTTTTCACCTTCACATTTTACTGAAGGAACAGCTAAGTAGAAGTCTCTTGATTTATTGTCTTTCTGTGTTCGCTAGTTTCATTAGCTGTTATCCTGTTCCTCATATTTTATTCATTTCTGTTCTGAATTAAATTCAGCTGTTTCTGTTTTCTCAATAGTCAGTAATTACTGTTGTCTCTTGCCTCAGACCTTCATTACTGTTGTCTCTTGCTTCAGACCTTCTGTTTCTAATGGCTCCAAAGACATAGGTTAATAAAGGACAACAAATTACAATTAATTCTTTTTAGCATGGCATAAAATAAATCCAATAGAAACAGATATACATAATTGCAGCATTATGCAAGGATGCAGTTATTGATTGTTCAAAGATTGGGCTAGAATGAGATGGTGAGGGAAAAAGAGCTATGAGCAAAAGGTGATGTAAATTGGGTAGACATGAAAAAGAAAGGTAGAAATCTAGTAGCAAAGAACAAAAAGATGGCCAGAGTAGGTCTACATTAGGATGTCTGAGTACAACAATGAAAGTAGTCCAGCTGTGGTAGTACTAAGATACATGAGTGTTTTCATGCATTTGTTTCCTATTCAGTTAGTAGGTCAAGCTTGGAAGCTGAAGGACAGGATAGTATAAACTTCTGTTTTCCCTCCACCAAACCCCCAACTCCCTCTACCCCTCTGTCCCAAACCAAAGCAGCGTTCCTGCCACTGTTGTCTGCCACATGGAAAATAAACTTACTGCCTTGCATAAGTATCTCTGCATTCAGTGGAGCAACAGATATTATTGAAGTTTTACTGTGTCCTAAGTGTAGAAAGACATGAGTTGCTACACATACAAAAGTTTTTTTTTTCAAAACTGATTTACTGATAGAAGTACAATAATCTCTCTCAATTTAAAGGGAGGCAGATCAGTTCTGCCCATTGAGCACCATACCAGATTACTTCACTTTGCTAGGAAATAACATACAGTTTTCAACTCTGTAGTGTTTTCTGGTTCTGTCCTTCATTATTTGCAACAAGGATAACAACTCTTCCATACTTTTCCAGTTACAAAGCTACCACAGCCAACATGTACTGGTCTGGACCAGTTCTACCATGGTCATCAATGTATTTCTTTAGGCAAACTATTATTTTTCTGTCTAGTCTAGATGAGAGGAATTTCTCGCATACTTTCGTCTTTGAAATGCTGCCTTTGTAAATGAGACTTACTGGTCACGTTGTTGTACTGTATGTGTTCCACTACAACACGATTCCCATGCAAATGACATTTCTACATTTATACAGTTCAGAAGCTCACAGCAGCCTTATGACATAATGAATTCAACCCCAGATCCAGATTACATAATATACTGGATATTTGGAAGGACTAATATGCATAAAGAAAAATCTGTAGCGCTCACTCCTATCCCATCTTGAGAATTTATAACATGATCAGGCATTGTGCAATGATGTTTTATATTCAGACTCTGCAGCAGTTTCTGGTAGTTCTTCCCCCCAGTGAAAAGGACTGAAAACATTTAATCATATGTTTAACCACCGTCACAAAAAGATAAGTTTTAATGTTTGGTAATTTCGTTAGTCAATAGCAATGTCCGGTGTATTTATCCTTCAATAACAGATTGAACTACATTTAATTATAAAATAATTAAATTAATTGAAATTAACTAAATAAAATTAATTAGATTGATTAATGAAATTAAATGAAATTAATTTAATTCATATTAAATTAGAGCAATATGTTAGCATTATTTATCTTGATTAGAAGATATGCCGGCCTGTTTATAACATAGGTGTTGCTGCCCAGAAGATACTGGTAAGACAGCTCCACACTAGTTGAAGGAGTTCCAGAACTTACAATAATTATTCAGATGTTTGAGATCTAAATATAAAAGAACATTAACATAATTTTTAATGCACTTTCTTCAGTGGTTCATTGGTGGTCTTAAAGAGTGTATTCCAAGGTTTCTACACATTAAAAACATAGTTTTCTTGCTAGAATGGAGAATCTAAATCTCTTCAGAATAAAGTGGCAGCCTTCTAGTGTTCCAGTGAAGGTCTGTTGTCCTGCCTCTTGTTCTATCTTTTCTCCTGAGGAAAACTTTGTTAAAAACTGAGCACAGATATACTGCAGTTAAGCAGCAACCAGTTGCTAATGAGATGAGATTGTCGTAATGATTAGAGACAGGTTTTCAGTCTGCCCTTTAGTACTGTTAATTCTTGAAAGAGTCTAAGGGGCAAAATTGCTCAAAAGAGGCAGAATAAAGTCTACAGAAAGTTCCAGAATAAGTAAACCTGTGAGAAGAGTCAAAAAGAATTTTGAGATGTTCCTTCTCTTTCCAGTTTTGCTTAGAGAGCCTGTTCTCACAGCTGAGTCTTTAGAGTAGGGGAAGAACTGTGAAGAATTTAATTTTAAAAGACATAATTATTTAAGAATAATACTTGGGAGGAGATTCTCAAGAAACCTCATATAATTAGTTATTTGGAATGTTTTCCATCTCTATGTCCAGACAAAATGACATTTGTGGCCTCTTTTGAATTTACTTTCAAAAGGCATACACACACCCAGTGCTTTTGGGAAAGATTTTCCAGACTTCCCTACTGTTTTTAACTTCTGTTGCAGAAAGCCATTGATGACTATTATTATACAAACCTTACTCTCATTGCCTCTCCTCACTAATTTTTCATTATTTCTACTGTGTTTGGCTAGAAGATGTAAAAGATCTTCCATTTCTCCATGGAGCACATTATTATTGTAATACAGTTTATCAGCTAGTCTACCTCCTTCTTTTTCCTGAACAACCTACATTTTGAGACTTTTACCTTCCCTGGAGACTGCAGGCTACATGCTGTTACTTTAAATAGACCTCAGCAGACCCTGCCTTGTTCTCTTTTTTTTTCACTAGTTTTCAATGGGTGTAATTCAGTACTGCATGAGCTTCTGTTGATTTACGTATACTTAGATAGAATCAGAATGCGTATATTATTATCTACCCGAGAAGCATATTTCTGTGTATCTGCCAGATAGACGATAAAAGTTTGACAATAATATAGAAGTTACGATAGAAATGAAGGCACCTTTTCAGTCAAGATCACTCAGTTTGGGAAAATGAGCTTTTGTTGTTACCTTTGCATTACCATACTAGGTTGCCTTAAGTAATATTCTTTCAAGAAATGAGTACTTAGTGTGCTCAGGCACTCAAGGAGCCAACTGTCATAGGATTAGTAGACTCTGATTTATTAGAAATATTATCTAAATTTACAGCCTTACTGGAGAGTAATTTATGTAAGTAAATCTAGAAAGATTAACCTTTAAAAATGACAAATGTTCTGTTTTTTTGAACTGTCATGTGCCCTGCCAGGCTAGACATTTGCTTAGAAGTCAGCAGAAAATTCCACTTCAAGAATTAAACATTTAAACTGGTATAATGAAGTCTACTTACTGCCAGCTTCTAATACATATATATTCATTGTTACCGCATGCAACATCTAAGTAATTCAGCTAGACAGAAGAACGTCACTGAGTAAAGTGTTTGCCCATTATGTTTCTTTATCAATTTAAAAGCTTCTGTTGTGAAAAATTTCGACAGAAGCTTTGACTCCTGTTTATGAACTCCACAGCACAGAATTGCTTTTGTGAAATGCTGAGAGGCCTGCCGTGGAAATGGAATCGACTGCTGGGTTTCGTACACACAAAAAATGCTATTCTGTGCCACTTCTTTAAAAAGTACTTGTTCTAGTTATGAAAGAGTTGTAATTCCCATCTTTTAAGAATTACTAGAGTTTTTAAATATATTTTCATTTTTAGATTGTCTGCATAATGAATCAGAATAGCATGTGAAGTAGACATGGCTTTAATACTCAAATGAGGTTTTTTAAATCTGATTGAGCCAGTAACTAGTTTGATAGTCTAAATAATTTCAGCTAAGTCTGTTTAAAAAACAGTATCTGAAAGCACCATCTTTTAGTCAAGAATTAGGAATCTGGGAATGTCTTTATTACTTTTAAAATTCAAGGTAGTGTTTTGAAGAACTACATTTCAGAAGTTAAATATGGAAACAGTACTGTTATAAGATAGCTAGAGCATATAGAGCACAAGATCACACTGGTATAGGGTTAAGTGGAACACATAAAGAGATCTGTTTCCAAAACTGTCATCTCTAATATTCATGAGTTGTATCTAGTGTATAAGAAGAACTAAACCAAACCAAGCATGTCAACTTTACAGTCTATGTACACTGACTATATGAAATATTGTAGCAGTGCTAAAATGTTGTGAAGATTATGGAAGTCATTTAGCATGGAAAGAAGATGTAAAATAAAGTTCACACAGAAGTGTGCACAGAAAGGACACCTCTTCAATGGAGGAGAATTTCACTGGCCAAGTAGGAGACTTGACGTACACATAGCCCCACAACTAGGCACTATTCTGTGACCATCTGCACAGGTCAATGGCACTCATCCTACCTGTTCCCCAAAGCAGAATGGTGGACACTCATCTGAGAGCAAAGACTGCAGCTCTGGCTGTGGGGTCTGCACCATCTACTCCGGCGGTGGCTGATGCCTCCATGCAGATGGAGCTGCTGAAGGGAGAGACTGCAGAGCAGATCTCAGACTGCAGGAAGTGCCTGGACTGTTCTCCTGGAGGAGAGAGAGGTGGCAGATCTGCCTGCAAAAGGTGTGCCCAGGTGGAAGACCTCCTGCAACACATGGCTGAACTGCAGGAGGTAGTGGGAAGGCTGCACAACAACAGGAAGGTTGAGAAAGAGTTAGATAGCTGGTTCCAAGCACAGTCTGCAGTGAACCCACTGTACATGGCTAAAAAGCCAAAACCTCTCCCACCAGCACACAGGGATGTGAAGGGGGCTAATAATGTAGAAAAATGGAAGCTTACAATGGCAAAGATCAGCAGGAGGAAGAAACTTTCTCTGAAGCATGAGTTGCACTTGCAGAATGGGCTTCACCGCTCTGCGAACTGAAGACGAAAGACCCATCACATCAGGAGAGATGCTGGAGCTGAGTAAGGCAGCCCAATCTGCTCCCTGTATAGCAGCCAGCACAACTAAGAAAAGGTGATGGGTGACAGTAGTAGGTGAGAGATATGGAGACACCATTTGCTGACCTGATGCACTCTCTAGAGAGTTGTTCTACTTACTGTGGGCTTGCATTGGGGATGTCACTGACATACTACCAAGCCTTGTACAGTCCACTGACTATTATCCACTTCACTTGTTTTACATGGGCACCAGTGATACAGCCAGGAGCAGTCTGAGGAGTATCAAGAAGGATTACAGAGCCCTGGGAGCAGCAATAAGTGATTCCAGAGTGCAGACAGTTTTTTTCATCAATCCTGACAGTCAAAGGGAAGGGGTCTGAAGGGGTCAGTTGAACCTGACAAACCAACAAATGGTTACAGGACTGGTGTCATAGTCAGCGGTTCGGGTACTTAGACCACAGGACTTGCTTTGAGGAAACTGGTCTAGTAGTGGCTGATGAACATCTTACACTAATTTTAAAAGTATGTATCTCTAGAGCTGTTAACTATGACTTACTGGAAATATTTGAATTATGACAGTTAAGATAGCTAAAATAATTCATATTTTTTAATTTTGTGTGAAATATTTGGAGTAAAAAGTATTTTTTTTTTCTTGCAGGCATATATGGTTAGCACTTTCATGGTTTTGTTCCAATAAAATATAATCTTTCAATGACTCAGTCTGACCCATGGAGCTGTGGTATGTTTTAGCAAAAACAGAATCTGAGTTTTTGTCCAAGTTCCTACCCAACCAAATGTACCTCAAAGCAATATTTAAAAGCTTAAGCAATAAAATTTTAGTTCACCACAAGCAAACAACTTGGAATTAAATATATTGAATTAGCAAGACAGAAAAAGAGTCCATGTTTGGAAAACAACTTGAATGATGATGTAGTACAGTCAGGGAAAAAAAAATTTGCAAGTTACCCAAAGCTAATTAAAAAAAAAAAAAAAAAGAAAAAAAAAAGAAAAAATCCTTCTTGTATATGCTTGGCTAATTATTGAAAAGATACTGTGTGATTGTGTTATTCTAACCATCATGCAAATAATAACTTGGCACAAATTGATCTCTGTTTGATGAGGAATTTGCACTATACTAGAAAAATATGTCTGGAAGGGGAGGGTGTCAGGCACGATAGAGAAAAAAAACCCATGGATTTAAATTTTCTTAAGAAACTGTAAGCTTTCCCTTAATGAACTTATTATAGTACAGTTGGCAGATGTCAGAACTTGTTTATGAAAAGGATAGTGTTCCTTGTTCAGGACATTATATATGCAGCATTTTTTGTAGCTAATCTAACTCATCTTTATGAAAGTACTCTGGAAAAATCAGAAGTTCCTCATTATCAATATTTACAAAAAGTAAATAAGAACCCTGAATATGCCTTGTTACCTTCTAGTGGTAATTTCTTTTGACATGTTATCATTGCTGGTTTTCTTTGTATTTATTTTTTTCCTTTCTCTGTGTGTAGAGTTTGTTATTAGGATCACAGTCTGTGAATAATTCTTAAACCACCTTGGAAATGTCTATGCTTGATGTGCACTTCCATTTTGCCTCACTTGCAAATTACAGTGAAACGCAGACCAGACTGGGCTGATGTTCCTAAATCTCACTCAACTTTTTTGTCAGGAATATAGCATGTAGATATGTTTTAAGGATTTTGTTTTTAGTCAGGAAGAGGCTACTTTGTGTACAGGATAATTTCATCATCAGAACTTTCAAGAATTTAGTAAGGCCCATTTCTTCATATCATAAGCTGAGTTGTAAGTGTGAGCACCCATCTCAGATCACATCAGCATTGCATTCTGCTCTCTTTCCAGTACAGTTAATTCATGAAAAGACTTAAACCTACTGGAACCAGCCTATAATTAGACGTAAAGGTCTTAAGGCAACTAAGCATCAGTGCAGGTATGGTCCAGAGAGAATGATAAGGCAAGTACTCCCATAAGACATCCAAATATTGTCATTAAATCCCCTGGCATCCTCGGGAGTCTCATCAAGAAGCCTGGTGGCTTCAACATCTCTCCTCAAACATCTGGTAGTGAAGGGCATACTGAATAGATAGAACATCAGACCAAAAGCACATAGAAAGCTTGTTGATATTTGGCCTGCTGTAAGTTAAAATGTCCAAGCAATAGAGAATCAAAGAACAAGACAGTTAAATAATTAACAATAAATTTAATTGGGAACAAGACAGTCCTACCACATAGTAGGGATGAAAGAGAGGTGAAAAGCAGTTAATGAAGAGGAATGGATATGTAGGTGAGCTGTTTGAAGGAGTGAATGGATTTGGAAGGGGTGGGAGCCCAGGAGTGTACAGGAAAAGTTAGTTGCACTGGCAGGTATTTTTACACTTCCAAGTAGCCCTTGCTCGTCAAGAATGGCTGGATTGACAAGTCCTGCCCATCCAGAGCCTTAAAGCCCCTTGAACAGTGACAGGGCATGCTTTCCCCCATACTACTGTTAAGATTTCTGAACCTGTTGCTGTTCCTATTGTTTTTCACTTAAGGAATTACTATAATAACAACTCTGGGAGATGAATCAATTTAGTAGTTTATAAGAGAGATCAGGGATACCATCAAGATAATGGGGCCAGCTGATCATGACAGAAGGATTGGCATGCACAGATAAAACATTAGGGACTTTGATATCATGCCATTGCCCTTGTGCTGATGGGAACAACTTATTTTGTGACAGGTTTAGGAACAGACAGGGATGTACACAGAAAAAACAGCAGACAATAACAAAATCTTGTCACCTGGCTTGGCAGGCTGGAGGATGCCCAGGGAGACACAACCTGGAAGGACTTGAGGTGGCAGAGGACTGGATGTGAAGAGAAGGTGAAAAAGATGCTCTAGGAGGGAGAAAAGCTCTGGAGAGGGGATGTCTATGTAGTAATTTTTTTATCGCATGTAATTAACCAGTAATCAGTGAATTCAGAATCAATATCAACAAAACAAAAGGTAAATCCCAATATTAAGACACAAAATGTTACTGTAGACCTAAACATCTCTAAGAGCCATTCAGGAATTAATTCCCGATATGTCTCATCACACATATCCACATTCACACAGCTGTATATACTTCTTGGCTCCTTCAGGTTACCAACACACACACCCTTCCCTGAGAGTGGAAGTTCAATGTGCACACACACATTTTGGTTGTATTCTGGAGTGCTGTGTGCATGTGGGGGTGCTGCGGTGTTATGTGTACCCGTGTGCCTCCCTGCAGTCTGCTGATCCATGTGCTGGTGAGAAATCACCCCAGCATGTCCCATACACACACCCAAGGTCTGGGTTCCTGCTTGTTGCATTTGTAGCATCAGTCCATTAGCTGGAGTGATCATGGTTTCTATCACGGAGGAAGCACTCACAACTACACAGAGGGTGCAGGGACAGAGGGGAACTTTCTGGCAATAGTAAATCTAATTTTGTGGGCTTCTCTTTCCACTCCAAGGTCTCTGGCCTCTCTTACAAGTTTTTACGTTTCTTTTATGTTGCTTGATAAGCTGAAGTGTTTGTTTCCGAAGCTGCTTCATAAGTCCCTGGTTCCTACAGTGCAGATCCCTTCTGACGTGGTTGTCACCCAGCTCTCAACCCACAGGCAGGCTGGAGCTGGGGCCATAGGCACTGCAGAGATCACTGATCCTGCAGTATAGGTGAGAGCCCGTCCTAAGAGAAGGCCCATAGTACACCAAAGCGACCTTCAAAAAAAAAAAGAACAAATTTTGACTGAAACTGTTTCAGATACTTGAAAAAGAACTTCATTTCTCAGGAAACAAAGTTATATTTTAATTATCCAGGTGCCCGCTGGGAACTAAAGAGCAATCAAGCCTTGATAGTTTAGCCATCCATCTCACGAGCAATTCTTCCTGTAACAATCCTTTACAGACACTTGTTGACTGTGGTTTGGTTTAGCAAAGTTCTAGATGAAGACATAAAATGCCATACATGCCAGTTGTCTGCTTTTATTGAGGTTTTGATATGGGTAAACGTCTTTGTTAAGGCTTTAGTTGAAAAATGTAAAATGGATTGACAGCTGATGAAAATAGTAACGTGTATTTCAGCAAATCTTTCGTAACAAACAGAGCATGAAGACAAAGAGAATTTACAAGAATATTACAATTTCTTTACTACTAAGTTGTGCTGGTAGGAAAAAACCACACCTGTATGGGTGAAATAGAATATCAAACATGCTGTAACCACTGAACATCTGAGTCTGATACTGGCTCAATAACAAAGACTTCAAGAATTTTTCTGTAGAAAAGTAGTAAAAAAATAGCAAAGCAAACCTTGGAAAAGACGATAATCAGTAGAATTAGCATGGTGATAATATGCTGAAAAGTGTACTGGCAAACATACTTCAAATTCATTTAATCGTGCATACAATTGAAATTAGTTGTTATTTTATTTTTACCTTTACTTCTTTGTAATGTTTGAACAGAAACTTAAAGGCTTTTATGTGTCACTGGTTCAGCAAGGGAAAGCATAAACCATTGCAGAGTTGCTCAATTATCATGAAAGATCCTACTAGGATTGCTGGGATTTATGGTTATAAACAAGGAGGGTCCAAAATTTGAAGAAGAATCTCTTAAAATTGGACTTACGTGTCAGAGTAGTCTTGAGGGAAATAGTTGACATATACCACAACAATCTCACAGAAAGAAATATGTTTGCATAACATATCTTAAAGCGAACATGACTAATTTCATGTTTAAAAAGGGCAATATTTAATGTTAATATTTTTCATGGAAATGGAAAAAGATGATCAGAGCCACACTGAGTGATAATTGTTTTGATCTCATGAGCCACAGATTTTATCTTACGCATAACAAAGATGCTATTGTGAATGTTGAAGACTCTACTGAGAAAAGAGCTTTAAGCATAGTATGACATTTCTGTACAGTAAGCCTGTCTGTTTCTTTTTTTAAATCAGAAGCAGTTGTGTACCATGGGCAGATGAATAAACCAACAAAGGATAATTTTGACATACATATAAAAATCAAAAGGCTGCATGCAAAAATGTGGAAGATCATGTCAGTGCTCCTTCACAGAGTAAAGATAATAACTTTTTTTGTATTATTAACCAAGTTTACTTGTAATTGCATAGAAAATTCTTGAGGGACAGTTTTTATACAGTGTTCAGTAACCAAACATTTTACTGAATCTTTGTTCAGCTACATTCTCAAATATGTACAAGAAAGATGGATAGTTTGAGAAACAACTTATGATTCCTACCAAAAATGGTTAAGCAAGTGCAGTGAGAAATGCCTGGTACAAGGGAACAGTGTCAAAGTAATTAAGACTCTGACGTAAGATTTCACATCCTATTTTGTTATAAAACTGAGTATATGCATATGTCTGCATAATTAAGAATGAAACTCCTTGTATCTTCAAACTATTTTGACATATAATATTTTTTGAAGAAAATGAGTCACTTTCAAAACTGATGCATGCAGGTTTGGAATAAGACCACACTCTCGCATTATCATGTCAAAAATGTAACATAAAGACACACCGATGCCTTCTTAGGAGTTTAAAAATACTACCATTACTATTTTCAGTACTAGGGCAGCAGTTGTTTGCCTTGGAAAATGACCAGTTATTGTGAACTACTGTATCCCTAACAAGAGTTTACAGAAGGCATGTATGTTGTTGGAAAGTATTTCCTATATTTTACAAGCTTGATCTCAAATCTTTTCACGAACTACAAATGCATTATTTTATTATCACTCATGTCAATACTACTAAATTTGAAGGAGCTAATATGTTATCCTCAGAGACACTAATGTTCATACAAATGTTATTGGGTTGTAAATGTTACAAAATAAGGGTCTTCTGCAGTCTTGAGAACTACTGACTTAATCTGCAGTAGATAAGCAAAAAACCCAGACTTTTCAGTCTTTGCAGTTGTTAATTTCTATCGTAACCAGGATATAACTTTTCAAAATTAATTGTCTTTTTTTTTTTTTTTTTTTGTAAAGTCTGGTAATGTAGACAGCTGTTGAGGTATCAAATGAAAGTGACCTCACCATTTTATAGTCAGGAAAAGGAGGAGGGAAGCTGTGGTCATGCAAATGTGTTAAACAAAACTGAAAAACAACAGAACCATGGAAGAAGTTGAAGTTTCACAGACCATGAAGGATACTTCTGTGCTAGAAATGGGTCCAGCTGATAAATGCAGTGTCTCAGAATGTCATAGGCCATGTTGTTCTAATATTTTTTTCTAAGTTTACTAGTGCTTCAGTCCATTGATTGTGTTAAAGTTTCATTTGGCTGATTTCATTAAATAGAAATTAAAGTGTAAACAATTCCAAATGATATCAAAGATTGTAGTGTAAGATACAATCCAGGGAAAGAATGAACTGCATTTTTTGTTCTGGGATTTGCAATGCTACTAGTGAGCGTAAACCACTTTTAGTATTGACACATAAAGTTGCTTGAAACCCCAAAATGCTCTAGTGAATGTATATTAATATTTTTTTCCCCTCCATAATAAACTATTTTAGGGATTTTTGTAATAAATACTCAGAACACACCAATAATCATACCAACTAAAACTGCAGGCACAATCTATGTTTGATGTTTTTTTAACAAGAAACAGCTTTGTACAATAGCATGCTATGACAATGTTTTTCAACTGTTATTGCAAGATATCATTACAGTAAACAGAAGTGTGAACTTTTAAGCAGCAAGAACTGCTCAGCTTGCCCACAAGTCCTTATTTGGAGAGTCCTGTTGAAACGGGTCCTACTCATACTCTTGAACTACTATATATAAAAAAGATATAATTTCACTGTTAATCAATTTCCATGCCATCAAAGGAGCACAGAACCTGCAGTTTTGGAAAAGATTGTTGCGTCATTGGGTATAGGTAGAGATAATGAGCCAATTCCAGCTTATGCAGAATGGTTTATTTTAGATTCCACCTTTATGAAGATAATTTGCTGTGAGTCTCAGATTTCTTAGCAACGGTTTTCCAGTTGGTTTCTGTAATAAACGTTAAGGTATCTGCCCAGAAAGAGATCATCCTTTTCAGTTCTTGTATAAAGGAACTTGTGAACAGCAATACTAGTGACTGTGTCAAATTATGTTTTTGAATAAGTGAAAGAAAATTAAAGACAATAGTTGAGGGAGCACTGTGTGATAGAAATTGTTTTCTCTTCTAACTCTAAAAGAACATAATCAAATCTGTTGCATTCATTCGGTATGTTCTATAAAAACATTAAAAAGACAAACAAACAAATAAATAAGCTTGAATCTTCAATGACAAGTTCTATTACGCTATTTGTAAAATTTTTCTAAAAACAAACCTTCAGCTAGCAGGATTTAATAAAAAGAGCAATTTACAAATATAAAATATTTCAACAGTGGAGAGAAAGCAGTCTGGGTCTTTGAGTGTACTTTCACTGAATCCTAAGGCAAGCTACCTCTCAGTTCAACTACCAGAAGAATAATTGTGTTCCAACATTTATTATTAGTATTCTTTTTTCAATATAAGTAAGATCGCATCCTTATTTTTATTTACACAGACAATTTATATTTATTTGATTTACTGAGAGTATATTTCAAATTATGTGTTTCCTGTTCTGTTTCCCATTCCATGTGCTTGTATCGCTTTATTCTGTTGCTAGTCTCGTCAAGAAATCTTCTAGGTTAGTAATTACAAATTGCTTGCTGTACATGTTATAATCCAGGTACATATTCTGCATATAAAATTCTGCAGTAGTAACATCTATTTTGAGTTTTATATTCCATTTAGGATAATGCTGTTAATTCAAGGATAATTCAGGTAGAAATGAAAGTATGGTTATCTTTTCCTCGCACGGTTAGTAAAACTGCTACTTAAGAAGGAGAAAAAATTTAAGCCTACTCCTGATAAGTGCTACTAATCAACTGATTGACAGCTTGGCAAAGCAGAACATTATTTGTCACAATTTGGCAGTAAACATTGTCTGAAAGTATAAACCTAAGTCGTTTCTTTTGTGATTCCTCTGTTATTAGTAGAGAGACACAGGCACTTAAAGAAAGGGAGACATTTAATACTAAAAGCCTCTCTCCCCACTAGGCTAAAAGAAGTATTCACCTCAGGTTTACAACTTTTAGATGTCTGAAATGGGAAAGATGAAAGAAACTCATTGCTTCTTTAAGAATCTGGTGCTGAGCAAGTAAGTTAAGATGATGTATAAAGATCTCTCTATATCCCTTTCCTTTATGAAATGATTATTCATACGCAAAAACATTTTCAGACCTATTTTATGGTTTAAGAGCTAATATATGCTTTCAAGTGTCACTTTTATACATATATCTCTCTCTATATAAAATTCTCTGACGTATGAGATCCTTCAGATGTGAGTTTCATGATGTGATCTGGAAAGGCTTTGGGTTGCACCCTTCCTGTATTCCCACATGTTTATACTTCCCATCCGAATCTGCAATGAATCAGAGAGCGATAGTTTTTGTGTGGCATCTGTATACACTGCAATATCATTTGAAAAATGTAGTATCAAGCTGCTAGTTTGTAATGCTTTAGCACATATATATATATAATATTCTGAATGGAAACTCTTCAATGTATAAGTAATTTTCAACCTAGTGTGTGTTTTCCTGAGTCTGATAACCTCTGACTCACATGGAGCCAGGGATTGAGAACTGTCCAGCTGCTTACCAAGACGAAACATCCTCTCACGTAAAAGAGCAATTGCCTTAAACAATAGGCCGTTTTATTGTTATGCTTTCTCATAGTGTGCAACACAATTAAAGACATTCATTGTGGCTTGAGCAGGATGCTATGTGGGATGAAAGATCAACAGAGTCCCTCCTCATTCGTTTACTTTAATTGCTTGCCTAGAAACCTATGAAATCCTCAAGAACAACTACAATTATTGAAAAAATACTCCTAAAGAGTATTTCTTGAGGTGTCTTATATATGGGGCATACAGGCCTATCAGTTTGTGCTTATTCACTTGTTTTTCACCAAGCCAAATCAAGTAAATTCTAAAGATTTCTATGGAAAGTACAGTAAGTCAGGATCATGAACAAAAGCAAAAGATTTCCATGAAAGATACAGTAGTCATGATCAATGACAAGAGCTATCATAACACAATTTTATACTATGGTTGTTGTTGTAAAACTTTTAAACTAAGGATTTATTCCCAAAGATGGCATAGCAAAGATTAGGAATGCTGTGAAGACGTCAGCTGTGCTGAATTTTGTGACCAAACACTGATGAACTCTGAAGAGCATTATTTATTTTTTTCCTGTGCTGGAAGGCTAATTATATTGATCTAACAATGCGAGAAAAAAAATGTTTGAAAGAAAGAACCATTTAGAGCTGTTAATGGGTTAATGTCTCCTAAAATGCTGGAGACTTTTTCTTCCTATAGGTAAAAGCTGTGAAAGTGAGGAAACAATGTGTGGGAACAACAGGACATGCAGTTCCAGCTAAAGGACCTTGGACAGGTTATACAGAAGTATGTTTTTTATGAATGTGAGTAGTGATAGCCCAGACCAGTGAGAATGATATCTCAGGCCGGAAAACTGCCCCCCATAGGTATGAGGTGTGAATGTTGGGTCTGGGCATGTGAATGAGTGGGTCGAACACTGCCCACAAGATATGCATAGGAACATGACTGAAAACAGACACAACATAAGTGTGGTGTGTTTAAAATAACAATTATTGAAAAAAAAAAAAAATCCTGTCTAACCTCTTGGTCCAGGCCCATATCTGTAAACCTATAAATTGAGAACTGTTAATAAAAGTCAGCTCAGCCTGGCTCTGCTCTCACTGCTAACAAGAACTCTGTGTCTGTGCATCTCTGTCTGCATCTGTATGTGTCATTCCTCATTGCCGCACAGTGAAGAGAAACATTTGGTTCAGAGTGATCATTGGGAACAGAGTGGTCATTTGCAGGAACAAGGAGAAGAGTTGGACACTAAAAATTACTTTACAGTTCCATAAAAAATGGAAATAAATAATGGAATACTAGCATATTATGTTATTTAACTGTGATGTACTTGCACACCCCCTAATTTCTGTCACATAAAACATGGCTAGATTTAAAGTCTGGTTCCAAATACTAAAGAAACCTATATTTTGGTTTGCTTCAAGAACAGGAAAGAATTATATTTGCTACTGCAACTGGGCAAGGAAATCAAGATTTCTTTACATTTTTTTATGCATTCTGCAGAAGTTTGCTGAGATTGACACTGAACAATTACTAGCAAGAGAATACCTTGTAAATGTTTTATTTTCATTTCTTGTCGTTTTTAAAAGGTTCTCAAGTATACAGATAGAATATTACAAAACATTTATGAATGGAAATTTGCATTTATATTTATTTCTCTTATTTTTATCAATATGAATACTATCCAGGAAATTTTTGTTGGGTCAAATAATTTCATTGAAGAAAGATTGTTTCTCAAGACTTTGGGGCTAGAGAAGAATATTTTACAAAAACTGAAATTATGCAAATATAGTCAAAATGAACCCCAGTTTTCAAAGTAAAATTTCATTCTTCATTGATTGAAAGTAATAAAGACTTGTAAAACCAAAACACAAACCCAAATAATTAATGTCACTTATGAAAACTGAGGAAGAAGTTGTATAATTTCATTGCATTGAAAGAACTTGAAGTTCTTCCTTTTTTATTTCTTTTCACCCTATTTTCCCCCCACAAAATAGCAGCTATGTATTTGAATTTACTCTGACTGTGAATGAAAATATATGCAACTTCAGAACGCTGATTGTCTCTCTTTCTCTCCAGTAGTCTGTATTCAATTTCTAAGATGTAGTTTTTCCTAGGCTTATTTAGCCTCTGGTATTTTTTATTAGAAATGTTCCTCTTCAGTAGTTTCTAATTTGTTTGCCTCAGTGTCTTGGCAATCTGACAGTAGCTTAGAATCTTCTGGACTAAAAGTGACTGAAAAGTCTGAAAATTGCTCAAATTACTCAAATAGGCCTTCTAGGGTATTTTCAGTTTCTGTTCAGGCTGGGAAAACCCCTGAAATTTCAGTCCATGTCCTGTATATTTCCTTTAGCAATTGTGGAAAGTGAACATGAAGGAAAGTAGCAAGTCATGGTTTTATTAAGAGGGAATACTGTAGTATTTTCCTAGAACACAAGGTTAAAGAAAATCTCAGTTGTCCTTTGATGGTAAAGTATCCAACATATTTTTATTTGTTTCTTGTTTGTTTGTTTGTTTGTTGTGACTAGTAGAGTACTTTCTGGCTTGAAGGGATTAGGTGTGCTACTCTCCTTGTTTCTGCCCACACAGAGCAGGACTAAGGGGCACCATCGCTTCCCACACCATCCTTTTGAGGCAGAAGTAATACAGGTGCACAGCCAACATACACATAAGTCGTGGCATGTTTTGAAACTCCCAACATCTCTCCATGTTACAAGACCAGGATGAAAAGATAACCTAAGTCATGAACTTCTCTTTATCTCTGCAAGCAAAGACACAAAGGGACTCGATGACCCTGGAAATGTCTTCCTGGGAACTACTTTTTGCATCTGGTGTTTATGTAAAAACACAGTAGTTAAAATGTCCATTATACAAAGAAGTGCACCAGATCAGTGCTTCAAATGTGTTTATTAGATCTTTTAAAATAGACTTGCATGAGTAACAGCCAATCTGATCTTCAGATTATATATCCACTATCATGGAGGATTTTGCCTTTTTACTCTTTGAGAATCAACAAGTTAATTTAAAATAATAAACAAACTAGCCCATCAGTTGGACATGTTTTTATGTGACAGCTAGCTCCTAAGACTGAAACACCACAGATACCAGGAACAGGTTTAATTTTCTGCTTGCAAAAGAACAGCACCCTGTAGGCAAAATACAATACACCAGCCTAATCTTGCCTATAATTTCTGTTACATTAAAAATTAATATATAGATTTGTATAAATGTAGATCACTCATTTTGAACCACAGGGTATGTGGCAGTAGGAATAACCCTGCTGTTTAGATGAAGTGCACACTCAATAGCCTTTCTTTTAAAGCCTCATTTTCTATTCAACATGACTTTGAAAGCAAGGAAAATATGTATTCAGCCTCAAAAAAGCTTTCTTTGCAAGCTTACAAAAATGAGAAAAATAAGTTGCAATGTTAATATCAGTATAAAATAAAAAAAATATTTTATATAAAATCCTGCGAAGACTGAATTCTTATCTTCTCTACAGATATTCTCAATGTCATTACTGATGTAAAACAATTAATTCTGTTTTTTTTTCCTTATGTTGAAGCACTTATAAAACGAAATATTGGTGACATACAGTAGGAGTGTGAGGTACATGGGGGAGTTATAATGGAATTGAGCTCTTCTGAACTGAAGGTTGGGTAAGAAGGTCAGGAGATCAAGTAAATGAAAATTTGAATCCATAACATCTGTTTCAGGACACAAAACCCCTTTTAGAAAAGGCAGCTTGCACCTTTACCTTATATCTCTGTGTATACTGGAAAAATAAACAGTTTGCTCCTAATTTTATTACACAGAGCGTATACTTCTACATGACAGAGTCCACATGTTGGTGAGATAGTCTATATAATTCCGTTTTGGTCCTGTCATTCGCACTTAGTAACTTGAATATCCTGACAAATAAGTCAGAAAGAAACCAAACATGACCTCAGGAGTTGTCATTTAATGCCCAGAGCTGCTAACATTTCAGTCTTAGAACCAAAGTCAGCACTTTCAGAGAGAGTAGCAATTATAGGAAGACAAATATTTATTTGAACACTCTATAGTTTACAGAATTTTTCTCAGCATTTGTTTCTTGCTTTCCTGTATTTCTTTTTAGCTGTGATTTTCTGATGTATTTTTCAGTTTTGAATACTGGGAGTTTGCTTCATTGTGATTAATATGTTAAACTGCTGCACTCAGGTCTTTCTTCAAAACAGGATTTCAGTCAGTTTTTCAAGTTCACTTTCACAAAATGTCCACACAGAATATTTCCCGTTACATAACTCTTCTTCACAATAACAGTAGCTTCGGATTTGGTGTTTGGCACCTGTCAGCGTGCTTTCAAACACATATAAACTCTGCTGCAGTAATGAGTAATACCTAAAATCCAGATATGTCACCTTACCTTGAAATTTGTCATCTCAATAAGGCCTCTTCATATATTAATAGACAGGCTTTTGTATGGGATATGGGGGGAAGGGTCTCATCACCTAAGTTTTAGATACGATACACAAATTTGGGAGTATCAAAACTGGAGTAAACTAGATAATATTATTCTCATAGTATAAAAACAGAGGACTACACCTGCGCCCACTAGGTTACTAAACAAACCACAGAGGAGCTACAGTTCAATAGATAGTTGGGTGGATCACAGGTAGATCTGTGATCTATCTCAAAGTTAGCTTTCCCTACTTCACCTGCTCAGCCAGCAATACAACTGGATAACTGTGCAGAATTTACTTCATTTCTTGAGTGAAATGAAGTAAAAGAAAGTCCTCCCCAAAAAATGGGGAACTTTGTGACATTCTAAGTAGCAAAAATCTGGGGTGGCTCTTTCAAACTGTGAAAAATCGAGTTATGGGCATTGACTTGAATGGAAGTTGAATGGATTTTTTTTTCTGCTTACACCATAGTAACATTCCCATATAGCTTATCCTCAGGTTTCAATGAGGATGCACCTCCTGCAGATTCATTGACTACAGCTTTTTGGTCTTATTTCATGTTGACCATATACTGACAGAGAAGTAAAACTGTAACAGTTTTGTAGTGTTTTTACTGAATTGAGACTCATGACAGTCTTACAAAGAGATGCGTTAGATGTTTTTCTGTTTGACTGGGGACAATGGGTTGCACAAAAATATCTTTTTCCTAGGGGCATGTTATGGTGACTCGGCAGCAATCCTTTAGAAAAAAAATCTTTAAATTTATTATCACTCTCTTAATGTGTAAACATTAACGGGATTTCTTTCATCCTTCTTATTTAATACTAGGATGGTGTGAGAGAGAGGGATTTGTTTCTTGGCTGCCAGAGGACGGTATCCAGCACCTTACAAAAGGAGACCTTTGTGACTTGTGAAACTGAACCCAATTTTCTTTTCTGTTCTGATTACAAGATTCTATCTGGGGACTTGAAATAGATTGAAGAATTACAGAGGCTCCACAATTCATTGATCAAGTATATTGTACCCTTCACTGCTCTGTTTCTGATAACTTGTTTTTAATCTGTGGCGGTTTTATTATTAGAGTTCTGGATGTGACCTTGGTTTTCTATTTATGACAGTAGGACCTTTTGGCTTGGATCAATATTTTCTTCATTATTTTTATTGTTTCATAATGAGTATATTTAAATATTAATGTGTATTTTAACTAAAGTTTCCAAGCAGTCCTCAGAACTGCTTTCTGACTGGGTATTAAGTGCTCTGAGCCTGAAGTACCAAGATTTCTTTGCTTACGTATTTCACATATTCCCTCTTTCCTAGCCCACAATACTGATTGTATATGGTACTTGACATTAATTTATTTTTGTCTATGATTGTGAATCCTTTGTCCAAATCAGTCTTGTAAATTGTAAATTTTTGCCTCCTGAGGTATTGCCATATATGTTTTCCATCTTTTCTTTTTGGATTAATATTTTCCAGCTCTAACTCTATACGGAGAGTGAAGCGAAGACTTTACGAATTGCTCCTTTCCATCCTGACTACATTAATTCCTTTGATCTTACAGGAAAGAGTGGCTGAAGGAAAAGTGGCATGATCACCTGGAAACTGCATGAATGCTATATGCAGATTCTGCACAGCTTTTGGGTATCTATTTTATTATGGTTGTCTTGGACACACCTTGCAACTGCTCTATGGAAACTGTAATATTGCCTGGAAAACGTTTTTGTTTTTTTCCCTGTGATTCCCATAATGTAGAAGTCTTGATTCTCTATATTGTGTTTTTTTGTTTGTTTGCTTGCTTGTTTGTTTTTTCTTTTCTTTTGTTTTACTTTTTTCTTGCACCCTGGATATTTTACATATAATTAAATGGTGAATAAAAGACTTCTTTATGTCTGTTTTGCAGTTAGTGCTAGGAAAACAGTTTGAAAGTAAGCCTAAGTCTACTGTAGTTTTTCTGTGTTTCCTCCTTTTGCTGAAATAAGTACTATTATCTTTTTTTTTTTTTTGTTTGTGTGTGTGTGTCTACAGTTTTAAGTGCTTTGTGTCATAAGTAATTTTGTTGCTGTTGCCTTGACCTAAATTCACTAGTCCAAATGGGCAGACACTTCTGATTATTGCAGATTACTGCAGATTCTGTGATTTTGATCCAGCTATGGTTTGATTATTTTAGTTATGGATTACATATGATTTTTTGAGTTGTGAGGAAGGTGGCTCTTTGTAAAAACGTGGGGAATTTACCTCTTGTATTAGTCAAGCTAACATGGTTAATCTTAAAAACATAACAAAAAATCCAAACCAAAGCAAAAAAATCCTAGCAAATTAATAAAATGCACCAGGGTGCCAGTGGAAGAGGTGCAAAGTAGTCTTGTCCTTACAGTGTGCCTCTCTCCTTCCTTCCTCCCTCCCTCTCTCCCTCTCTCTTTCTGTGCTGGCTGTTAAAATAGATTCTTCAGCATTCTTCCTTCTTTAGAACAGCATCTGGCTGCACACCTGGAAAGCATGTTGAGTTCACAAATCTTGTTAATGAAATCTGTGTATCATGTTCTTTTCTAGAAATGATTTTGCATTTTGTCTGTGACTTCTGAAATGTTTAAAATCAATGTGTTCGGTGCAACTGAAGAGGTTGCCTCTTTTTCTGTAGTGTTGACAGGCCAGGTCAGTGTTTGTGGAGGTTGTTTCCAACAGCCATCCCAGCCCACATGCATCATATATCCTTGTGTTATGGCTGCTTGTATCCACACTGAATGGTGGTTGCGACTGTCAGGCATGACATGTCCAGCAAGCCCTTGCAGCATGCCTGACAAACCTCCCTTAGTGGAAGACATGCAGATTCCATTACTGTTTTGCTGGAAACTGAGTGGGAATATCAGATGTGGTTGAATTTCACATGAATTTTCTCAGTAAAGATAGCATAGCAGGAGGACCTGAATGGAACAGCTAACTGAAAGCAGGAACAGTTATGATAGAAATAAATTATGAACAATTAATGCATAAGTGAGATGAGTGTGTTCACTTGATCAGCAGGTATATACCAAAGTTCCAAAGCAGGTAGGAATTATACATACGGAGGGGAGAAATTATGTTTGTCTAGTGCACTTACCTTGGTGATTGTTAGCCATACCAACCACAATGAGAATTAAAGTCTAGGGGATTTTCACTGGAGGAAATATGTACCATATGTACCTGCAGCTCTGATTCAGGTATGCTCCCTGCTTCCAGAGTGTGATAAGACCGTTTGTGTGCTGTAAATGGCATGCACTGCTGCTAGGTAGATGTATGACTGGCAGACCTCTCTAAAGGCAGTGAACATGGTGACCTCATTGACACCGATCCGTTGTGCTGAAACAGTTCACCCAGGCAGAGCATTCTGATGCCTTTTGTTCCTTCCATTACCTCTCCTTGTGTCACAGGCTCTGCCTGTTGCAGCAAGCAGACACAGTGAGCTCGGTATGCATTCTGAAAAGCTACATGAGCTGAAAGCCTGGAGCAGTGCACATCACATATGGCTCAGGCAAACCAAAAGTGCAAGGAGCAACAGAAGGCATCACCACTGGTATCAAGAGAGCTTTTGGTGTATCCATGACTCCTGGGATGTGGCAGAGTACAGTAGCTGTCATGATGTTTGGAGACAACACAGGGCCTAGAAATTGCAGCTTTGATGTTGATAAGTCACGATAGTCTAGGACACCACGCCTGAACACTCCTCATGAAAGATCTATTAGAGCTGTCTACATGTGGCAGTGTAGCACGGTAGTGTAGGGTAACAAGCAGGTCTTTTTATTTAAGCTCTAATTCACTCATCAGGTATCTGTAAGAAGGAAGATATTTAAAGCAAACTCTTAGCTAAACATTGTTTTAAAAATTTTACTGAAGATTTAAATTATTTGTGCCTGAGTTTGTGATAGATTTGATAATGATAAATTGTAATGGAATCTATTTTTAACACATACCCTCTTAGGAGCTGAAAAGGTGAGAATATAGACCAATAATCTATCTGCTGTAGAAGTCTGGAGAAGTAAAAGGAATTTTGGTGTATGAGACCTATTTAATAAATCAGAATTAAATAAACACTGAAACTAAACACTTAGGAAAACATATTTAGGAATCAGATAAAAATATTTTCAGGCTGTGAAGGAAAACTCTTTATGTGATCTGTGAAAGCTTATTTTTAAACACATACAAATTTGAGTCCTAAAGTAATTTTTCATACTGATATTTAACACTCGCTATTAAAATCCTAGGCTTCCAGCAGCTGTTGCTAAGTTATTGAGACAGTCATCTGTGCAATAGCTTTGAAGTACTAGGTTGTAAAGTCTAGTCTGGCTAATTTTACGATTTATAGGATATATTTTTATTCTTTGCAGCTCTATAAGTTGCACTATACAAACTATCAAAAGCTGTTAGTAGGATACTTCTTGTCTTTATTTTTGTAATAATTATTAGGATTTTGACAATGTAAGGTAGCAGAATTTATTAGTTTACAATTAATAAAAATAAAACAGTAATGCACTGGTTTTCAAGAGTTAAACTCTGTGAATTATTTTCTTGTGATACTGCCATCTTTCCATTAATGTTTAATTTGACTTATTAAATAATTACATGATTTTTATTTAGGGCATATGTGCAAATGTTTTCAATGCTTGTAACAGTCATAGTTCCTCATTCTTATTGGTGCTGTTTTCTGAAAATAACGTGCTTTCAAAGGCCACTGAGATAAATCTTTTATTATTCACTGTTTACTGCATTTCGTGTTTTCTCTCGATTTTGAAACTTTGCTGCCAATTCCCTGATTTAAATTATTTCACCCCTGATGTCAGACACATAGTAAATTATAAATAATACCTCCTTTTGTTGAGGGAACTATTACTTTATGAAGAGATGAGCTATAGAGGGGAATGGAATGATACTATTCCACTGGGAATACTCAGATATCTTGTTTATTAGAAAACATGCTGAACTGATTGGGACTCCATTTTTCTATCACTGTCAGATGTGGGGTGACATTTTGAAAACCTTTTTTTTTTTTTTTACCAGTTGTGCAGAACTCAGTGAATATTTTTGTTAGACTCCATACTGACAGTGAAATACTAGGTGCTCACTTGTGCTTTCCTGATTCAGGTATAACCTCCCAGATGTCCCCAAACAGTGGTCTATTCCAGCAGACCTTTACCACATTAATATTATTTTTTTTTTACCTCTTTACAGATGGATTTCCTAGCACCTCTGCCAAAATTTTTATTGCTGCATGTAACATCTGTTAAGCAGTAAAGGATCACGACTTCAGTCATCTAGAAGTCTTGAATGCTGACATAAGAGAGATGGTCTCTGTTAGAATGAAAGATGGAAACTTAAACTTATTGTTCAAATATTTCTGCTTCATAACTGTTTCCATCTTAACCACGCTAAGACAAAAACTACTATTATATCTTGTTTGGATGTCACCATACAGAAAGAGACCAGGCACGTCTGTCACCCAAGCCAATACATTACAGACATACTTTGTCTTGCAAAAAACATGTTAAATATCTTCACTTCTAAGTACAAACAATCTGGTCAGTGCATTGTCAGCTTTATTTTGATCAGGTGGTATGAAAGCAGCCATGTGACTTCTACGTTGTCCAGTACTACAGCAAAGTAAGTTCCACAGGTAGATGTGAGATTCCTGGAGACTCAGTTACAAAAGCAGATCAAATTTATATGTCCATGTAAAACAACATGCAAGCGTCACATCTGAACCTAAGTTGCCAGCTGTTGGCTGTGCGACACCACAGCAAGAGAAAATGATCCAAATTTGCCTTGTTTGCCCTGCACACACTGCAAATAGCTGTGGCCTTGAATACATTTACCTGCATTAAGGAATAGCAGAAGCTTAATTATTCTTCCTGGTGTGTCCCAAAGCCTGGTAAAACTCTCATATGAGTAAGAACTTCGGTTTAGCAAATTCATGAAGAAGGCAGGTTTGGGACTTCAGTGTAGACCTTAATCTATCACAGAAGTATCACACTGAGGTATCCTAAAAAGTCCCTGGATTTGCCAGAATAGTGTCTTGCTAAAGTATTTTTTTCATGATATAGCTAAATTACTCTCATCTTTTTAGAAACAGGACTTGGCAAGTTGAAACTTGACCGAAACTGGGTACGTCATAAACACTATTGCATCTTCAATTATGCTAGGATCAGCCAGTTTGTGACACATAAGCTACCTTTCTCCATATTTATCATAACTTGTGCAAGAGTCTTCCATGTTGTGCTGCCTTTTCTTTTTTTGACAATAGTTTCATGAGACTTGCCATATTACCTTGAGAAGACCCATCGAATTCAGTCTACAGTTTAAAATATTTTATTTGTTCATTAATACTTATGCATGGCAGAGGAAAGATACTGACTCCTGAAAGTGGGTACAGGATGATATTGAATTGCTCTTAGTGGATTTCCTTCTCCATCTGAACCCATATAAACATGTACAGGCTTAAAGACAAGATTAAGCTTAAAACTGTGAGCTTTGAACAGGTCCCTGTTATCAACTGTGTAACTTGACTTAATCGAGTCAGTCTGATATTGCTTGTTCTGGTACTCAGAAGGCAATCAGGCATGTAAACTTCCATAATGAGAGTAATTGTAGAAGTGATAGCCTCCAATCACACCAGTAGATAACTATGCTTAAGTATTTAAGCTGCTGTCCAAGTGACAAGTTATCTATTATAATCATTGACATCCAAGTGCAAGATTATAATGCACTGATGTGCCATCTTACCCCAGGGAAGCTCTTCCTTCATGCCCTTTAAGGACTCCTTGGGGTACATTAATTCCAATAAAGAAATATTTCAGTGAAGTAGAATCAAACAATATAGACGCCTATACAAATGCGTAATATACTTTTATATGTGTATTTGTGCTTTAATTCTTGTCGTCGTGCAAGAGCTGCCTGATCTGCAAAGACAAGCAAACCAGGAGCCAAAAGTAACAGTAAGGTAGGCAGGACAATGTCCACACTGAGACAGGACACAGTCCCACAGAACCCATGTGGAAAAAGATCAGATCTGGTGACGATAACCATGGTCAGCTACAGTCCAGCTGGCCAGGCAGCTCTACAGTGACAAGTAGGTAAAAGGTAAAAGTCAGCAAAGCAAATAGCCAGGGACAAACATTCCTACAAAATTGCTGAGGCAAGAGCCAAAGGCAAGCAAAGTGCTTGAGTTTAAATGCAGGCTCTGAACACAAAGGGGGAACCCTCCACTGAAGATCCCCACCATTTCTTCTTACAGGTCACTCAGCCATCTCATATGAGGTTAAATGGCTGCATCATAAAAGAGCTGGCACAGGCAGCCAAGCACCTGGGCTGGGGCAAGGAGATAGTGCTCATAGCTCCAAGTCTTCTCTCTGACTGCTGTATGACTTTCAATGAATGAAACAATGCTTTTATTCTGGAATTGGTTTTGCGATCATGGTAATTTGGCTTGAGTGCAATGAAGCTGGTGGATACAACATCTGCTCTTCACTCAGGTTGAAAATGAAAATGATTGAGCTCTTTAAAGAATAGCTGGCTTAAATATCAAGAAGACAAAATAATCAAATCTGGAAGAGTGAAATTGTACACAGGCTTTTAAAATGTTCCCATGGCAAGTAAAATGTATGTACAGTGATTGTTTTGGAGTAGGGAAAAGGGACCTAGAGGTCCTGGTGGACAGCAGGATGATCATGAGCCAGCACTGTGCCCTTGTGGCCAAGAAGGCCAATGGCATCCTGGGCTGTATTAGAAGGGGGGTGGTTAGTATGTTGAGAGAGGTTCTCCTTCTCCTCTACTCTGCCCTGTTGAGACCACACCTGGAATATTGTGTCCAGTTCTGGGCCCCTCAGTTCAAGAAGGACAGGGAACTGCTGGAGAGAGTCCAGCACAGGGCAACAAAGATGATTAAGAGAGTGGAACATCTCCCTCATGAGGAAAGGCTGAGGGAGCTGGGGCTCTTTAGTTTGGAGAAGAGGAGACTGAGAGGTGACCTCATGAATGTTTACAAATATATAAAGGGTGAGTGTCACGAGGATGGAGCCAAGCTCTTCTCGGTGACAACCAATGGTAGGGCAAGGGGCAATGGGTTCAAACTGGAACACAAGAGGTTCCACTTAAATTTGAGAAGAAACTTCTTCTCAGTAAGGGGGACAGAACACTGGAACAGGCTGCCCAGGGGGGTTGTGGAGTCTCGTACTCTGGAGACATTCAAAACCTGCCCAGACACCTTCCTGTGTAACCTTATCGAAGTGTTCCTGCTCTGGCGGGGAAATTGGACTAGATGATCTTTTGAGGTCCCTTCCAATCCCTAACATTCCGTGATTCTGTGATTCTTACAGACCTATCTGAAAGAAAATATGTATGAAAACAACTAGAAATTCAAGAATACCCAGAGAAGAAATCTTTAGCCTGCTCCTTAAAAAGAAGACATGAAACAGAGGTTGGGATCAAATATTGGTGAATTGCGGGCCTGGAACTCTGAAGCTGAGAGTGAGACGTGCTGTTTAATCTTCACCATGTTTAAGAAACCAGGATTCTCTGTTCAGGTTTTCTAATGGAACATGGCTGTAATAAAGAACTATCTACTCTCTGTCATTAAATCCTTTGAACTGAAATTACCAACATGCATGAATTAATTTCTCATGTTTGAAAGGGATAACAGTCCTCCTGATAACAAATGTTGTTGCAAGACACTAGAAGAAAAGGATTTTGAAGAACTAAATGATGTCAGAGACCAGATAATTAACGGTTTTGATAATCATGCAACTACAGGCAAATGCAGAACAGAAGAATTTGTCTTTGGGAGTGTGCATGTAAGATGCCTGTCTCAGGATTGTGCACTCAAAAAGAATATAAAAAAAAGAGTTTCTGGCATAATTTTGGCAATTTTTCCTACCATATCTGGAAATCTCAACATTGCTGGTAACCATGACAGCCTGTAGGAGCCAAAAGGAGAAACATATACATCTGTAGCAAGACAGAAGAGAAAAATAAGAACAGCAATATGAAAGGGTTGACTCTGGATCACCTTATGAATGATTAAATTAAGACTCAAATTTTATTTTTATCCTTTTAAAAACTCATCTTTGTGTAAAAACAACCATAGAACGCTTCTATAAGTACTATACATGCTCTTATTTCATTTTGCCATAAAATATACTTTCATATTAAGATTTCAAATATGAAATGAAATGAAATAGTAGTTAACCAGAATGTTTTTCTCTTTTAGGAAAGCTTAATGAAAAATATTTGCATAATTTACGATTTAAAATCCTGAAAGATGCTGCAGCAGTTCATTGTGTCAATACTAATAGACGGCGATCACAGCTTTCATACTGCTGAAAGTTAACCCCAGAATAATTTTTGTATAGTAAAATTATGCATTATTAGTTTTGTTTTCAGCAGCAGGAAATTAATCTGATTCAATTATGTTTTGTAGAACCTGATTTCAGTAGCTCAATATAAATGTTATAAAATATATCTTTTCCACAGAATATTCTGGAATATGTTGGAATCCTTGTCTCATTTCTTCTATTTTGTTTTTTTTATTTCTTTTTTCTTTTTCCTCTTTTCCTTTTTTCTTTTTTTTCTCTTTTCTTTTCTCTTTTTTCTTTCTCTTTTTTATTTTGTCTTTTTTTTCTATTTATTTTTTCTTTTTTTTTCTTTTATTTCCCTCTTTTTTTAATTTTTTTTCTCCTTTCTCTTTTCTCTTTTTCATTTTTTTCTCTCTCTGCATTTTTTTAGGAGGAAAATATACGTTGTTGAAATTCTTCATTTTCCTTATCCTGATGCCTCGAAGATTCTAGAACACCTCAGTTACATCAGGAGAATACTTAGGAGAATACTTCAAAATTTATTTTGAATTGGCAACCTGCAGATAATTGGATTTTTCTCTTGGAGTAGTTCAAAGAGTTGCCATCTATATTTTCATTCTCACTTTCGTCAAGGAAAGCAATAGAAAATATCAATGAACTTGATTTTTTTGAGTGCAAATCAATCTTGGGAACTGCAGGAAATAAATTAACTCACCCTGAAGGTGATATTGTTAGTCAGAAAATCAAAATGTGAGGCTCCAATGATATACAGCTGAAGCACTATACACACTACATATGCCTGACATTTACTGAATCATTCATGATTTTTATGTCTTCCCTCCTTACTAAACAAAAGAGCTAAAATTTGAATGAATAATAGGTAGCTAAGGTGAATCTTCAGCAGACAACTTGTTGATACCAAAGAAAAGGAGGAATGAATTTTTCATAAAGTTAAGATTTAATGGGTAAAATAAGCAACATTTATTACCAAGCATTTCAAAATTGACAGACATAAAAGCTGATTGAGATTAGCAGGCAGTAACATAGTTGCCAAAAGTACCAAAAGGAAGCCCCTCTGATGCTACAGAAAATTCAGAAATAATTAGACAACTGGGCCCAGTGATCCAAGGAACTCTAAGTTCGGTTGCAAAACCCCACTGGATTTGAAAAAAATGGGTCACTAGCACACGGTTTTGAGAACTGAATTACCTTATAAAACTTCAAGGTCTGTACTCTTTCTGCCTCCTATCTGGAAAGTTCTCCTGTGCCAATTGGTACTGTGGTCCTGTACACTAAACTGCCTAATCTCAGGAATTCATTTAGTTCAGTTTCTTTTCTGTCACTTGCTTTGCTATGAATAATACATGTGAACAGACTAAGAATTCATTCTCCATTTTTCCTTTAAAATGAGCTAATTATTCAATCTAGCCTGCCACAATTTAAAACCATAAACTGTCAGTATGCATAATTGTTAATTGAGAGTCCCTTTAATGAGCTCAGAGATTCAAGTTATGAGGACAGAAAGCTGATAGGTTCGTTTGAAGATAACTATTAACCAAATCAGCTATGTTCCTCATGTTGCAATTTCTTGCTAATGGAATATAAACAAGCCATGCCAAGAGCCTAAGTAGGCCTTTCTATAATGCCACTTCTTAGTACTTGCATCATTTTGACCACCACTGTCGCTATACTCTGAAGGAGATTTCCCAAGTGCATGAAGAAACAGTCTATAGTCTTTGGAAATGCTTTCAATGAGTGACTGAAAACAAAACAAACAAACAAAAAAAAAAAACAAAAAGAGAAAATACGAGCATTTCTCTCTCTTCCTAGCCTTTCGGCCTTTAGGAGGAAGTTGCAAGGCTTATTTAGCCAGGTTGAAACTCATTTACAGACTGAATCTTCAGAAAATAATTGAGAAAGAACTAAGGATCATATGTATCTGAGTAATTTCTGCATTATTTTTCCTGTGTACTCTGTTTTCCATGGTGTTGGCCTGTCTGCTTTCAATAATCCTTATTTCAGCATGTTTTTTATGTTCTGTATTTTCTTCTGTCTTTTCCCCTGTTCCTTCATTTTTCCATTTTGCACACTTTGACTGTTTTGATGTTAAGCATCCAAATCTGTCTTTTCCAAATCACATAAATAAATAACCCTGTATAAACCACCAATCCCATTTTTCCTCTGACTCAGTTTTCTAATACAGTCTCCTTTGTGTCTGATTTTCTGTTAAACTATAGAGAGTTAGGACTCTATAATTTTGCATTGACAGGACCCTTGTGTAACTTGTTAGATCATTAATCACTGCCATAACACACAAGGAAACCATGAGACATGAATGACTATCAAAACAGACTATTTATTTTGTTTTGTTTATTCCCAAGATTTATATGTGAGCTTTGTAATGTTAGTACGATTTTCTAGTGAAAATGAAATAGATTAATTTCCTTACATGGGTTTCATTTCAAGCATATGCATGCCACTATTAATTTGTTCCACAGAGATGCTATATCCAGTAGAGTCTTGTGTGACTGGTATGTTGAAAAAACATAGAAAACTATTATGAAAAATCTATTTGAATAAGTTATTGAAAATATTATATGCAGTATTTTTTTTATATTTACAAGATATGCTCAAAACTCAAGTTCAGTTCCTTACAATATACTTGCTATTCATAGAACAGTATGAACTCAACATTTTCAGGGCACAAAATGGGTGTAAACTGATTATTAAATGCTTATTTTAGTTCTTCTCCACTGGCAGTTAGTGGGCCCTGTGGTAGGGCAGGTTTTCTAAGTCACATGGTAGTAACTTTGCTGCCTGCCTGCCTGAATTACATCACCAATCACTTGAAATGATGCAGAAATAGAAAGATGATGGCATACTTTTATGGTAGCATAACTCTTGGTGAACTTTTGAAAAACACCTGACCATTGCCTGAACTGTTATAAATAATCAAAAGCCCCATGAAGAACTGCATCAGAATTATAGTCTTCAGTTCCTCGATTTGATTTTTCATTTGTTTAGAATTTGACTTTTCACTTGATTTTTCATTTGTGAAGACATTTCAATCAATTCACCAATGACAGTTCAAAGGTCTCTGCAATCAGAATGATACTCTATTAGCATGCCATGAACTCCCAAACATTTAAACCATAGGTACAGCATAGAGAATTGGTATAAGACATCAAAGAAATAGAAGAGTGTTTGACATATATTTGAAAGTTCCTTTGGTATTTAAGATTAATTTGAATCTTTTACCTTCTTCACTGTATAAGTACAATACAGAAATCAGCAATGAGGTCCAGTCTGAAAGACAGCACTTCAGAAGCAAAATATTGTTGATTTAAAAATATTTTATGGAGAAATACCTTAGAGAAATGTTGGGTGAACTTAGGGGGATGTATATGATGAATATGAGTTTCTTCTTTCTTTCTTTCCCCTAGGGAGAAATGGATTCTGAAAAAACATTGTGTGCAGAAGACCCTTTCTACAAATTAAGAATACTGGGAGCTGAATTTTCTTACCAAACTCTACTTCTAACTCAAATTAGGGACTGCCAGTGTCAAGTTCAAGACTGAGAAAATAAATCCATCTCAGCAGCATTTACCTGAGGCAAAATGAATTAGTGGAAAGCCAGATCATGGCTATACATCTCCCATGATTACTTTTTTCATCTCTGCTAAGTTTTAATGTATTTGTATCCAAAAAGATGGTGTTATAACGCCAAAGATGACACCGAATAATCAATCATAGATGAAGTTATGCAGTTTCTTACAAATGCACTCTGAAGTCATTTATGGTCAGCTTTGAGAATTAGCTCTTTGAAAAAGGATATTTCTATTTCCGTCAGAAAAGAGCCTGCTATCAATTTCAAAGGGATTAAGGCATGCATACAGAGTAATTCTATTCACAAATGGATATAAACTGCAATATGATCATTAAATATTTGGAATATTTTCACTGAGGTGCTTTTTAATAATCTTGAGTTGTTGCAAGAATTCAGGCAAGAGAAGAGCCCATTCCCAAATCGTGAGTCAAATCACACTTTTTATCTTTCTATCTACAGTCACAAATGCAAATAGCAAAAAATCAGAAAAAGCTAGTAAGTTAAAGGCAGCATCAATGGAAATTTAGACAGTAGGAAACTATTCAGTTGCAAGCCAAAGGAAGGCCTTTCCCAGTAACCCGAATCTTACTGAACCCTTGGATCCAGGTAACATGTACTGAAGTAACTTTGAATTTTACTGTTCTGGAAACACATAGGTTGGCTTTTGCCAGTAACAACTGAAAAAGTCTTTACTTACTTTTTGGAAACAATATTGGCTGTCTTTATATTCATTACAAAAGTGTACCTCTGATCCTTGACTGGACCTCTGGGCTCTACTATGGTGCAAATAATAAAATAATGGTCTATATAGTGCTGAACTTTCTTCATCTAAAAGTATCAGTGTATCAGGGTACGGTGTACCCTACTCACCTTTTCTCTCAGTTCAACCAAGAAGAAGCTATTCAAGCTAAGCCAAGCAGTTTTTAAATGCAAAGAAAAATATTCAATACCTTCATAAAATATATATCACGCCAGAGAATTCCCTCAGCTCCTCACTTCATTTGCATTGGATGTACTGGGAAAGGCAGACATCCAAGTCCGTGCAATTTTGCTGAAGTGAGGCATATCAGATATTTGCAAAAAGGGGATAAAAAAAAAAAAAAAAAAGGGAAAAAAAAAAATGTATCCACTACTTATTGGGAAGGATTTAACTACCCTTGTTTCAAATGTCAGTCAAGTCAGCCTTTTTCTACTTTCCACTAATGTTATAAGGTTTCCAGATAAATTTAGCTTAAGTTGAGATGACAAAAAAGATTCTCCTACTCTCTTTTTGGTACATGGCTGAAAGAAAAGAAAAATAAAAGAAAGAGAGAATTTTATGCTTCACACCAAGCACTTCAAATATTAAAAAACAAACAAACAAACAAAACAAAACTTCTCCCACCCCCAACTTTCACCAGGTAAAGCAGTATAAACAAGTTTCATTATAGGGGAGTAATGTTTGTGGAAAGAACTATGTTTTACCTCACCTAAGAACTGAGAATGAGATTTCTGAATTTACACGTACCGAATAATTTTGCGAAAATTAAAACAGTGCTTACCAAACTAGACACTTCCGCAGATAGCTTGTCAAATAACTGAATTCAAAAATTTTTTGCCTCTTTCTTAAATACCAAACTATTATTGAAAGAATTGGTTTCTACAGTCATTCAATTAATTCTTTGACAAACTATAATTTTTCATCGATCAAGAAGGAAACTAAAAATGAAATAGCTGATACAGAAGAATTTGTTTAATTGTAAATTAAAACTAAAACCTTTTGAAACATTCAGATCATACAGAATTAATATTTATTCTTCATTCCCTCATGTAAGACAATCAAATCTGTGGCATCTATCTCACTGTGGTCTCTTTTGACTCTTCTATAGATATCATGGTTCTGATTTGAGAAGTCCCACAGTCAACAGCCTTGAGAATTATTGAACACCTGAGGCTCTATCATATACTACAAATATTTTGAAATGAAATTTCAGTGATCTAAACCAAAAATAAAATGATAGGTTTGCTTCACAATTTTAAATTTTACTCCCCTAGTTGAATAAGCCTGTTTTAAGTTAAAGAACACGTAATGAAAACTAGTTCTTTTCCATTCTTCATTCTACCATAAACATTGCTTCTTGGCATAAGCTGATCAGTAGCACAACCCTCTTTAGGCCTTTTCAATGTCTACACAAATTTTTGTTTCTACTATTCATTTTGTTGCTCTGTTTATTGGGTTACAAGTAGTATTCCCAGAAATACCCTCTTTTTTCAGAAGTCAAAATTCCAGAAACAAGTGTGACAAAACTAGTCAAAATATTCTCAGAAATCCTTGGTGGTTTTAGACAGGTTTATTAAGTTACTTTAACTTAAACCTAATAAAGTACTTAATTTAAGTACTATGAAAGCAATAATAACTATTCCTGGGAAAAATTCTGCATTATACAGAATATGAGTATAGAGGATAAATGTAGGTTTTCTCACTCTTAAAAAGTTACTAATGAATATTTTTAATAGTTGAAGAATTCTTTCTGAAAAGGACAAAAAATATAGACTTACTATTTTCTCATATCAACAAGTATGTTTTGTTAGATGTGTATCATGAAATAATTATCAGACTATTCAGACTATGCTTAAAATTGAGTAAAAAAATAACAAATATGAATTTGAAAAAAATAAAAACAAACAAAATCAAAACAAAACAAAAGAAAGAACAGCAATAAAACCCAACCAGCTTACCAACCAAAAAGCCTATAGACTTTTTCAGACTGGTTGTGACATGAATCTGATTTTGATATTACAGTCTTACCTACTTTCAATGAGTAGGATGGCTAGGGATTCTTGATATCTTCCTGAGATTTAGTAGCTTCTCCTGCTCTGTGTTAAGATGTATTTATTCATGTGATAGGGGTAGTTCTGTCCCCAGAGTTGTTATCTTAAGAACACCACAAGATTGGACTTTGATTATTAAATCATCTTCCTTATCTATTCACAAGGGCTTACACCCGTTTCTTTGGACAGTATTGGTACTAATGCTGTTTAGGAGCTAAGATTCTTAAATCTGTGTTAGATACCTTTATAATATATTATAGCCTGAAGTACAGCGAACAAGGTATTAACTGTGGAATAAAACGGTGGCATGAATTTAACTTTTGTTCTCTCACATCAGAGTTGATCCTCCTTTCCCAGATTGTGTGTTACAAGAGAGAAGCATTTGTTATGGATTAGGCTTTGCAGGTGGCCTGGCATAAACATGTCTCTTGAGTAAAATCTGAATTTCTTTTTTAGTGCCTAGTGTGTATGTTAGGTGGTTTTAAAAATTATAATGTTACATGTTTTTAATAGTTTAAAAAACTGAAGATTTTCGGCGTTAGAATGATTATTCGAGTTGAGATTTAATGCTCTGCTGGCAATGAGGCTGAAGCCACAGAAAAAGGTTCAGACCCTAGCAGTAGCCTAACAGAATTTTCTAAACTTTTCATGTTCACGAAAGCCAAAGAAAAAAAAAAAAAAAGTCTGAACAAGAAAAAAAAAAAAGCAATCCTACTATTGGGTAAACATGTAACATCGTGATTTTGTTTCAGACATTGAAGGAATACGTGTTCTTGCAAGGTTTTTTAAATACAAAAATCTTTCCTGTACTGTCTGTCAATTATGACTTTAGCTAATCTTAATAAATTCAACAAAAGTGCTTCAAGGCCCACAAAGAAGCATTTTCATTTAAGAAGATCAGCATTTGTCAATAGTATACTATTGATTTGGCTAGTTTGTTTGTAAAACTCCAAACACTGTAGCCATCACTTACCTAAAGAGATAACACTGCATGTCTTTGGTATAAATAACTACAGGGAAAACACGTGAGGAGCCTGGGTAAAGAAATCTTCATCCTTTTAAAGTATGTCTTCTGTTTAGGGACAAGCAAAGTCTTTATGAGCTGAGCTAAGATTTAAAGCTAAGGGAGTAAGACCTAATTCCCTCTAATGCAGGTTCTCTAACAGGTGTCATTCTCTCTGTCACTTCACTTCTCCTTCTTGAGATTCTTATTTGTAGGATTATTTTTTAAAAATCCTTAATTACCTCACTGAATTGCTCAGAATACTGGTTGAAAGTGTATGAATGTTGAACAGGAAAATTATGTATACTGGAACTGTTATAATTTTTTTACTTTTTTATTTCTATTTCCCTAATGTATTTTACTAAGCATTTCACAGTGCTTAATTTTTTGGTTTATCAGTGGGGAACACTTTTCTGTCTTTAGTTGAAGAGGTCTTGATGCCTTTCTGCATAGCTGGAGTTGCTCCTGTACAGTTCAGAAACTGACATCAAGTGCTATGTCTAGGCAAGACTTTTGTGAAGCCTTTCCCAGTTTGTGATTTATATCATTAAAGCAGTTATGTACCACAGAGTTTGTAGGAAATACTATTGCCACAATATATCAGCAATGTAGGAAATATCCCTGACAGGAGAGTTAGGTGATTTTATTTTAAATAAAATCTAAACCAAACCAGCTTTCACTCTGTTACCCTTACTGTCTCACAGTCTCATACTCACAAACACCAGGATGTTCGTAGTCTGAGAAGCCTGTTCAGTGGTCAGGCAGTTCAAGGCTTGTCCAGGTGTGAAGTCCAGGATCCGTTGTGATGATGTGGTGGAAAAGGATCATGAACTGTCAAGCCCTTCTCATGTCTTCTGGGTTTCTCCTAGGTTGGCGACTGCATGCAGGTTATGGGTATACATTATTCTGCTGGAATCCTGATGATGGATGGCTGATGGCTGATCTAGGAGCCACTAACAGAGGACATTCAAAGAGCCCTGTCCCTCCTAATGAGCCCTGAGCCCTATCACATTCTTTCTGATGCATCTACATGCAGACATCCCCATTTACTCTTCATTCATACCAATCTTACCCTTTCTATTACAATTCTCTACAGATTCACAGAACCACTAAAATATCAATAAGCAACATGACAACCTATTTTTCAGAAAATGCATTCCAGTTTTCCTTATTATACTATAACACCATTTTTGGAAAAAGTGTTTCTATGGTTATGTTTTAAATTACTTAAGGAAAAATATCCATGAATATACATACGTAAGTCATACATCAGAATATAGAAGTGCTACAGATGTGGAACAGAGTATCTGAATGAGAAGCAGCAAACCTGTGAGACATTTTCCCCTTGAGACAAACCTGTTCTTTCTAAACAGAATCACTCACATACAGCTGTGTGCAGGCCAATTTATATTATTTTTGCAAGGAGATTTCATTTCATCTGTATCTGAACAATTCCAGTCCCTGTGTGGCTGTTTCCTTGAAAGTTTTGCTGCTTCTTATGAAATGGAATACAATATATCAGATCTCAGCATCATGGAAATGAATTTCTTGAAAAATGTGGAAAGGCTATGGAATAATATTAGCTCTCACCTCTGGTTAGCAACATTTTGATCTGCAGCATTTCTTTTGTGCAAAAAACCCAAAGTTCTGTGGAGTAAACCTACAAGGGAAAAAAAAATCTACATCTTCCCCACCAACGCAAACATCTGAAGAAATAACTTCCATTAGAAAGAAACATCTCTGGGGAAATATTCTTTAGATGATTTAGCTCTTACTTTCAAATCTGTAGCTCCTCAGATGAGATTTGTGTAATTGCAGAAATATTCAAAAAGCTTGCAGGCTTCAGTAGCAGCTGGGTCAACATCTACTTGATTTCCTCTGGCCTGTGGATGAAATAGGATTCCATTGAATTGAATGTTTCCTTAACTCAGGTTTTGCTACATTCTGAGTAGTGATTCATTCTTTACGATATTTTTTACTCTAAATAAAAAGAGTAGCAGGTTAAAATCAAATTCTCACACACTTCTTGCGGGGGGGGCGGGATGGAACTGGTGTGTTCCAGTTACTGTCTTGAGATAACCTATCCACCTTCTTTCATTCCATAACCACAATTCATGTTCTGAAAATTGCCACATGAGCCAAAGTAAATGGAAAGTCACTTTTTTTTCATTACTTTTTTAAAATTTCCACACATATCTCCCCCATCCTCCATGCCTCCACCCATATAGCTAGAAAAAGCAGCTTTGTTTTTCTCTTTAATGGAGCTTTTTTGGATACTGGATTGAATACTTTCTCACTGTCTGACACATTTGAGCTCAGTGCCCTTTCCGCCTGTGGGTCTCACACTCCCACTCCCTGGGAGAGTTGTGTGGGCACCAGACTATGGACAGAAAGGGCCGGCTGCTCGTTTTGTTGAGTCTGTTCCACTGTACATCAAAACCCTATACTTCACTAGACCCAAGAGAAGGGACAAAAATAAGCAAGAGTATATATACGAGTGATTGGGGACTGGCCTTTCAGCTAGAGGGAGCTTTCCAGACTGTGATTCAGGGATTGTGCATTTTCCATTAAACAGGAGTTGGAAAAAAACCACATAAATATTCCTCTGAACAGGAACCAGAACTTGTAGTGAAGTAGGAGAATGTCCCAAAGAAAGACCTATGAGATCTCCAGTTATTCTATGCAAAAAGGAATAGTTCCAGCAGGGGACTCAAACCTTGTTCTGCTTCCTGCTCTGTGCAACGTCCAGCACAGTGCTGAGGGAAGCCTTCTGGGAAACAGATATGAGCTCACACTCCTGTAGCCTGGGGCAAACATTTGCTGTGCACTGTGCCACTGGGTTAAACACAGCACCAGTGGGACCAGTAGCTTCTCCTTCAGAGGTCTTGTGAAAAACAAGTTATTGCTTTGAGTGTGCCAGCCATCCTGGGATGGCTGGCTTTCAGGTGGTGAGAGAAGCTAAATAGAAGGGAAAAAAAATGAAGTATCTAGAGTACCTCTAGAATTAGGTGGTAACTGAGTGAGAACTTTGGATCTTACCATTTGTACATAAGCGTAAGAGGAGTGAAGTGGGAATTCTCCCATTCCTCCTGCGTATGTATCCTGTCTGTTTTAAATGTTAACTCTGACTCAGACTACTACACCTGTAACATTTTACAAGGCACTGTTTTTTTTCCTTTGTGGCTGGGAGTTAATGGGTTTTCAGGATCAGAAACTGGTAATGAGCAAAGACACGTGACACAAGTGCAGCCTTCTCAGCTTCAGCATTTAAGCTGAAATTTCCAATAAATTTCAACTGAAAGTGCAGACTGCTGGCTGTGGGGTTGGTATTTTATGTAATACAGATTTGTCATCAAGATCACTAATCCTGCTTTCCAAATACAATGCATAGTTGCCAGGTAGTAAACAAGCTGTGTTAAGCGAAATTTGAAAGATTAGAATTCATTGTAAGGCTATGTCAGTGACAGTGTGAGGTAAATTTCTCAAATAAAATATGGTCATCATATTACACAGACTTTGACCTGAATAGTTGCCTACACCTTTGTTCTGTTTGACTTATTTATCATCTGTCAAGCAATACTAAAATAAGTTAGGTAACCTTCCTTTCTCACATATTTCATTTATTGACTGGTCAATACTTGGATGGATTTTAATCTTGATGTATTAAAACAAAAATAATAACAACAAAACCTAGCTTTGCCCAATTTAAAAGGATATTTAAAACATCTTTTAAAATGGAAAAAACTTGAGAATGGTAGGAGATGCTTCTCTGTTACATACTGATTTTTACCAAAAAAAGTGAAAGGCAGGTAAGAGGAAAATGGTAATTCTGAGACACATAAAGAGTCATAGCAATCTTTAGAGAAATAATTTCTGATAGTAATTTTCTGTGCCTCTAAAATGTATTTCTATTTGGAATTGGGAGTGGACAGGGTTGAAAATATAAGCATTTATCATACTGATATGTCAATCATAGTTAACAAGCACTGTTGGGAGGTAATCTTTTTCAATCAGTCTCTTGCAGGCTGGGAGACAGCACTTATTACTGTGCAAATGAAGTCACCAGCTGATTTTTGCAGGAGGTGGTATGAGTTTAAAAGCTGGTTAAATGGGGTCACTAAGGGAGTGTAAGCATCTCTGAATGGATAATAGGACACTAAAAATATGCTGTGTGGGATTTTTTTCTTGAAAAACAGAATTGGAAGGATAGACACAAAAACCCTTAGGTTCTCTGAGATATATGAAAAGATATGTCTTATTAAACATAAAAATACTGTGTTTGTGATAAACTCTCCCTCTCTTCCTCCAGTCCTCCCTCCATCCCCTTCTTGTTTCCTTTCTTCCATGACTGAACAGTCAGTTCACAAGTGTATTTCTAAACAAATATCCTACCTATTCACAGCTACCTCATGGCAATGCCTACTGTACTGCACTATTGACCCTAAAATCTAACTTACTGAAATGAATAGTGCTTACTTTGAAACATTGCCTTTTTCTACTGAAGAGAAGATGTCTTTCCTCACTGTAGCTTACATAGAGGTGACCTAGAAGATTTTTCTGATATGTAAGTGTAAGGAAGGGCATGTATGTTTATCAGCCTTCTTTCCCTGACAAAGCCATGAAACAGATATAATTATCACATAATTTTATGCTTTGGCCAGTACAGTTTCTTGTTTTCTACAAACCATTGCAATCAATATGATGGAATATAATCCCAGCATAATTATGCTGGCAAAATATTTAACTGTTGCCTGATAAATGCTAAGCTCTGTGTCCTGGTTTATGCTGGGACAGAATTATTTTTCTTTCTAGTAGCTGGCATAGTGCTGTGTTTTGGATTTAGTATGACAAGAATGTTGATAGTACACTGATGTTTTGGTTGATGCTGGATAGCCATGGATATTTAACTTCCCATGCTCTATCAGGTGCACAAGAAGCTGGGAGGGAGCAAAGCTGGGACAGCTGACTCAAGCTGGCCAAAAGAGTGTTCCTTACTGTATGATGTCATGCCCATTATATAAACTGAAGTTGGCTAAAGGACAAATACAGCTACTCAAGAATAAATGGGCTATCATTGTTGCACGCGGTGAACAATTGCATTGTGCATTACTTGTTTTGTATATTCTATTTTTATTTTTATTTCAATTTTTATTTTTATTTTCTCTTCCTTTGCTGTCCTATTAAACTGTACTAATCTCAACCCATGAGTTCTCTTTCCTTTCCAGTTTTATTCCCCATCCTACTTGGAGGAGAATGAGCAAGTGCCTGCATGATCCTAGTTGCTGGCTGGGGTGGAACCATGACACTCTTTTTCTCCATTTCATGGCTATTGGACTTTGGGAAGAGAGGGAAAAGAGAAGTAATGAGTTTCTCTGTATCTTAAACAAGCCACATAAACAGAAGGCAGATTGCACTGCCTAAATCGATAGGGGGACACGCATTGCATTCTATTTCTACAGGGTTATGACTAACAAACTACATCACAGGATATAAAGAGGTCAGTGATGCTAATATGATAAACTAAAAAAGTGGAAAAACTTTTGTGCTTGCTACCTATGAAGAAAAGTTGCGTTTCTCAAATTAAAACTGTAAATGTTGGTCACTGATATTTATCTTTGGCAATAGCACTAGGCTTCTGCCTCCTTCAGACTGGTTATCAAAGGCCAAGAGTGTGTATTAGTTTCCTACTTATATCCTCCCAGAAAACTCTGTCTTAGAAGTGAAGTGGGACTTTGCATTCCCACCCACAAGGTTGGGCTGGGCGATTGTTGCAACTGCACGCAATGCTATGTTGCATAGCCAAGTCTGAAAAATATCAATGTCTCAATCAATGTATCTGTTTTTAATGCTAGTAGTTTCTTTATTGTATTTTCATAAGAAGAGACCTATTCTCTCTGTAGAGTAGCTGTTTGTCAGCTTTCCCATTCAAATATATAAATGCAATGAGGTATAAAAGAATGTATTCCAGACTTACTTTTGGTAATTGGGATTTTCTTTTTCTGTTCAAAACATGAAATAGCATGCAATTTTCCATGAGTTAATTTCAATGTAAAAATCATCTTTGCTCCAAGGGTAGTGTATTCCTACAAGAATTTTCTGATCTTTCTCATGGGAGCATCCTCAGTGTATTTGCAAGCAATAATACTGTGAGGCTCGGAAACTGAAATAAAAAGCAGTAAAATTATTAGAATACTTAATTTTCTAGGCATCCACATAAGTAGGAGGAATATAGCCTAGGGCTCTTATTTGCTTGAGTTAACTCTCCTGTGGTTTTGTATAGGACTCTTTCCACCAAATTAAAACATTAAAGTTTTGACTAGAGCGGGCTGGGAAGTGGTTTTCCCTCCTTATAAAACTACTATTCTCCAGTCTTTCATTGTTCTTCTTTGCAGAACATGCAAACTTATCTCAGCAAAATATTTTAGTGAATTCAAAGTGAGAGGTAGGAATGCTTATTAGTTAAAAACAAAATGAAATTCTCATGTAATTTAAAAAGTTTCAAAAGAATCTTTTTTTTTTAACTGTACATCTGTTCCCTCCCTCAATTACTAGTCACTGAAATGAGGAAACATTTCTCACACGTCTTTAAAATATAAAGAGACTCACTACTCTATGTCCTTATGTAATGTTCTATATTAGTGGAAAAGCATTTAAGCCTCTGATGGGATTTATCTGACCTAGTTTTAGATGTCTACAATCTAGTTTAAGACTATGTACACTGACAACATCTCTACAAATTGTAAAAAATATCTAAGAGGACAATTTCAGATGTAGAAATATTAGTGTGAGGAACACACAATAAGTCAAATAAATCCTAGTTTTTGTCACCACAGTAAATGATCTATTTGAAGACTGAATACCCAAGACTTGCACTATACCAAATGAATTGGTAAAGATACTTTGAGATATCTGGTTAACGTAGAAACTTGACAGTCAAAGCTCATCAGATGAATTATGCTCTAAAGATCCCTACACCTGATCAAATAACTTGTATGTCCAATGTAACTATAGTAAGAAATTAATTTGTATGCAGTAAATTAAATAATGTTTAAATTTAATGCTATAAATTAAAGACTACGTTGATATAAATTACATGGATTAAGCGAACGACAGAGAAACAGCTGTGAAAGGTGGCATTTTGTTGAAATGCCAAGACAGTCCTCAGTTGTCATCCTATTGCACTTTGATGACTTCCCCCTGCTTCCCTCTCTTTTGTCAACTGAGGTCCTGTTAGACTTTTCTTGTAAATAAGTTCACCAATAACTTACACTTGAAGGAGCTGTCTGTCTGCCTGACTAGAAGTATTAATGTTGTATATTTCCAGTTCATTGTTGGAGAACTGTGGATAAAGGCATACGGTACTTAACATAAAAGCTTAAAATCAGTGGTTTAACTAATACAATTAATGTGTCTACACGAGGCTAATAAAGCTTCTCTAGGGATTATCTGTTAAGCAGAAACTGGAGTCTACCACCAACATAAAGCATCAAATTACAAAAGGATTTTTCTTTCACCTTCTCTTCGTTGTCACCATCAACAACACCAGTTAAACTAATAAAATTTCTGTTGGTGTAATTGAGTCCATATCATACATATTATTGACATAGTGATGGCAGATAGAATAGTTTTCATCAAAATATATGGACATAGATTTTGCCCACAGTAATTTTTAATGTATCTTACAGATCTGCAAATACAACACTAAAAGTTGTCTAGCTATTACCCATCTTGTGAGGGCTAAGTTGTGTCTCATGTATGACAAAAACCTTTTTGTTCTTATGAGGGACACCTAAAGATGAAAGAACAGATGCTCCTGTAGTTCCTAACATACCTTATGTTCGAATAGTTCAGACATTCCGCTCACATTCTTTCACTTTTACTGGAGGATGAAAATGAAGAAACATTATAAAGTGCTGGATAATTACCCTCTTTAACTTCTCATTCTTATAAAACCTTTTGATGAAAGTTCAAGGAAAGACCATGTCATCAGTAACCACACACTTGAATGTCAAGCAGGACATATGGAAGATTATACCATGCAAAACAAGCTTTTCCAATGAACATTTCATTGTTCAGATATATGTTCAAAATTCTAAATAGGCACAGGCCCTGCCATAACAAGAATTGTGTGTCCTATTAATTGTGCATACTGTTCAGATATTTACGTTCCAAAAAATCAAACAAGAGAAAGAAGAGACTAGAAAATAAAAAATAAATTAAACAGTATTAATCACTAGCTTTTCTGGTGAATGGGCTAGGGAATATTGCTATTTTGAATGGAATTTCAAATATTCCTCATGCATTGATTCTATTGTGGCCCTTCTAAGAAATGAAATAGCAAGAAAAGAGTTTAAAGTAGTATTGTATCTAATAGAATAGGTATGAGTGAGAGTAAAAGAACAAAGTGATTAATTGATTATAGAACAATCCAAAGTTCAAAAGAATAAAAGAAATCTAATATGTAGTAAGTTCACAAAATACCAAAGTCTTTAAAGATTTTATACAGAGAAAAAAATGAAATGAACCATTTTATAAAATTACCTCCAGGTGCCTCGAGTGAAAAGAGAGAAAAGTAGAGGCTTAAAATAGGAAGCACGTGAAAAAGGCAAACACTTTTAGGTCTAAACAAAAGTTTGATGAAACAGTAACAATTAAGGGAAATCAGCTGCTTTTTCTATTGGTGGCCCTAATTTTCAGGCTGTTGGAATGTCCCTTTTTAGCTAAAAGATTAAAATGCAATTCATTTCTATATTCTCTTGCTGTAGCTGTTGCTGGCAGAACAATGGAACTGTGGTCAAAATTATGTGACTGGTATAATTCTGGTAGAAAAAATGAAAACCACTTTTCATTTCCAAGAGAAACTTCAAGGAGAAAAGATTACAGAATTCAATTAGGTTTTCTTTCTTCTTCTTAGCTTCTTTACATCTCATTCTGTTGTTTGTACAGATTACACAGATGTTGTTGTTTTTCTCACTACCATAAAGATGTATGTATGTATAGCACACTGGTGATATATTACTGTATTAAAATGAGCATAGCCAAGTAAACAAAGACACTACAGAAGCAAAATTATAATCCAGTAAAATTTAACTCTTAAGACAGTTATCAGACATGCTTAGCTGTGCAAACTTTATCTGAATCTCTTAAATTAAGTCATATTTCTTTGTATTATGGTACAAATCTTACATTCATTTTCTGCTTCTGAAGCCACAAAGACCTCTTGAAATTAAGAGGAAGAATGTTATCTGTATTCCTGTTTGCTATCTTCTGCCCTTGAATGGACCTTTAGAAAAACATAACTGCTGTTTTTAGGAATTCAGCTTTCAAATTCTACCCATTTATATTGAAAATGGGATAAAAATGCAGTGTTCAGAGAAATGCAATTGATCCAATTTTTAGTTTATTTTCACTAGGAGAGGGCTTATTATGACTGAAATTCCAGTTCATGCTTTTAAACAGAGAGATGGTACAATATCTTCACAAAACGATTATATTGACTTTTTAGTAAGAGCAAAACAATACATTTTTCTCTGATCTTTTTCTCAGAAACATCTGAACTGTTTTAAGTGAAGTTTTCAAAGACATTTCAGCCTGAGGCAGTATTCTGCATGAAATAATCAACTTGAGGGGTTCAAGTACAGCAAAGCAAATTAAAACAGTATTTTTGGGAAGGGTTGGGAAATATTAACCATAGATGTTAGTCATGACTCTGATCCCATGTGAAAAAAAGTACGTAGTTCAAGTATTTTAATTCCTTCAGTGTCTGTCACCTCTTCCAAGGAATAGTTTAGAGTTATCTTGAAACTGAATCCAGCTTTCCTAACAGTATATATGCACTACCAAGGTAATGTTCTCTCCCTCTTGCACTTAATCCTGACTTTTGACAATAGTTAAGAGATTAATATTAATGTCAGATAAGACTTAAAAAATTCAGAAATTCAGCTTCATATTGCCTACAGCACTCACTCATTATCTTGATGAGTCTTGTCAGTCTGATTCAGCAAGACGATAGCTTTATTTATTCCACTTTATTATCTGAATTCTGAAAACATTAAGCACAAAATTAAAGCAACTAAAAAGAGAAGAGGAACAGTGTCACAAAGAACTTTAACTGCTAGGAAATTAACCCCCTTATGAGAGACTAAGTCAAAGTTAAATCTAGGATTTAGTTGTTCTATAATGACAAACACAAAAGAAAATTCTTTTAAGTACAGAGTGAAAATGCTTAATATTTCAGAGGCTTGGTTTCACCCAGCGTATGTTCTGGGTCTGATTGCATTTCCATACCCACAGAAGCCACACAGCACAGCTATGATCTTCTCCTCGCTCTTCTATGCTTTACAAAATACTGCTGGATCCATTCTTCTATTAGTAAGAATTTTCAAAAGCAGGCAATACTGTTGCAAGGGCAAAGATCAATAAGGTTCCTCAAATATTTACCAGGTTGGTTGTGGAGGCTATAGCTCTTCACACTATGTCCATCTACTGTGATGTTCTTCCCTATCATAGGAATAGCCACAGAACTGCCCAGCCCCATGTATACTGATGCTGTTCTGTTATGTTCTGGACAGAGGTAAAAAATTTGGCTATAAAAACAGACAGAAATTAAACAAGTTATTATTTATTTTAAGAATCACCTGATAAATTTGTTCATAAAGTGTCTTCTGATGGAAAGTGGTCTTTTAACGAGGTGAGACGTATATGTTATGTTAGTGTAACTGAGGAAGAAGAAAGAAATTTTATGAGGGAAATAAGGCCTGTTAAAAAAGATCTCTGTGATAAAAATACCTTTTATTTTAGACAATGACTTGATTAGGAATTCTTACTCTCATTTCTCATGAGAGCTATAGTTGTCCATATATAGTCTCCTCTGTATGCTGGCTTTCATTGAAAACTAACATTTCCGCTAAAGCATCATGCCTGGAGATCTCTGTGGCAGTCTGCAGCAGTTCAGCAAACACAGCAATTGTGTGGTGGGAGGTATAGTCCAGTCAGAAAACATAATCTATAGAGAGAAGTGGTAGAAGATGACAGAAGTATACTTCTCATACAGTACAACAATAGCACATCATGGCAACTGCCTGAGGAAAATCTTTAGCTAGAAAACTGCAGGGCTTCTCTTTTTTTCCCAGAAGACAAATGTTATGTTTCAAAATGTCTTGGACTCAAAGAGAAGTCACATACTGGTTTTAATAAATATTCTTCATCCAAACAAGTTATTTACAGTCGCCTGTTTTGACTGTTGCTAGAACATCTCACTGTAACCTGAAACAATTTTCATGCTTTTTCTCTCTAGGCCATGCTCTTTCTCAGGGCCCTGAGTGCAGCAGAATCTGACTGTGCTGAACTATATTTCTTTGTACTTGTCCTCTGAAAGCTCATAACAGCCCTCTCAGGGATTAGCTGACCTTGTTCAAAGTTTGCTCTGGTGTGGTGCAGCTGTGTAACCTCCAATCAGACTGCCAGGAAAACAAAGAGTAGCGAGAAGAGGGATGAGCCTCCCCTTGCCTGGACAATGATTTACACCCTTGGTCCCTGTCTGAGCAACATTGCAGCTGTGCCTGTGCCTTGCACTTCCCGGCCCTGACCTGTTCTTGCTGAACTGGTTCCCTGGCTTTACCTGCAATGTACATCCTTGTTACAGACCTACCTGGCCAGCTGGGCTGTGGCCAGCCCTGGTCATCATCACCAGAACTACCCCGCTCTGCTTGTTCGGGTAGGGTGGGATTGTATCACTTGTCAGGGAGGCCTTGCTCCCTTTTCTGAAGGCTTTCCTTCACTACTCGATGGATCTGAAAGATACTGGTTGCATAAGAAGTTATTTTATAAAGCAAGTATACTATATGAAAACTCACATCCTAATTCTACTTGCTGTTTTCTGTTTCATTGCTGAAAAATCTTGTATCCTTTTTATTTATTATAAAGAACTCTGCCCAACATTTTAAATTTCATTATTCATTTAATTTCAGAATAAAGAAAAAGATATTCATTTTTGAGTACAAGAGAAATTTGGTATGAATGGTGACACAGACATTTACTGGGTGTAGAGGCATCTTCCAGTTTTCTTGTCCAAATATTCCTGAACTTTGTAAGACTTTAAGAGGTTGGGATGATTTAAGGTTTTTGGATCTATGTGTGTATGCTTTCCACCAGCAAATGTATAAACACATCAACTTTTTGTGCTTAGCTTAGCTGAGAAAAATTTTGCATTCCTTATGTGTACATAATGACGTATAGACATATGAAAACTGGTACCTTTATAGCATCTTTATTATTTCATTGTGTCTAATCACGTACTATTTCACACCTATATGATTCAGTCAGGATTAAACTGTCTGTAAGAATTCCTACAGATCAATGAGGGGTTCACACATCTTGAAATGAATCCTTGTAACTCCGTGTTATTTCACTAATTTAGGTTAAAAATTTGCAACACAATCTCCTTGAAAAATTTTTTCTCCTAGAATTAGCATAACAAACAGCAAGTTCTCCTCTTTTGTAAGTGAAAATTCCCACAGATATCTTAAAAGAAAAGTAAATTAAAAGAGAGCAGTAGAGCATAGTTGCATTTTTAGATTCCTTTATAAAATCTCCTACAGGGTGTTTATAGTAAGTGTGTACATTCTAAGGTATGATAGACAGAAATCTAAACTATGATTGTCAGAATAAATTAACAACATTTCCTGAACATATGCCATGCTTTTTTTATTGATTTTTCACACATTTACCCATTCACAAAGGAGAGTAATTTGACATGTATTTTTTGACAGTGGGAAAAAATTCTTGCTTTTCCTGGGTCTCTTACTGATGTCAGTAGACAGCTTTTGGTTCTGTATAGATTTGGCAAAGTTACCTTTCTGCATTACATTATGAAAACATGGAGTTAAACTGAACAGCAAGAGCTTGCATATAATTTTTACAAAATTTTTGTGTACAATAAAGTGTTTATGGCTTCAGATTGAAGAAACTCCACCAACTCACAGACAAGGGGGGATATATGTCCATTTGACTTGCTTACTTGAGTATACAGATATATCTTTGACACATAAGTGACTAACCTGCAAATCCCTTAATGGAAGTCCTCAATTTCCATGTCTTTCTCTATTCCTGCTCTGGGCTGTTCAGTGTTATTCTCCATCTTTGTTTACTTGAAAGCTAAAGGATATTGCAAAGTAGATCTGCCCATATTGTCTTTTTATCTTCTTGCTACTCAAAGTATTCGGCAGTTGAAGTCTGACATGGTATCTACAAAGAAAAAGAAGAAAATAATAATTAGTAAAACTATATGCCTGTGGATTTTCTATCAGGTCTTATGATGTATCCAGTAATTTCTAAAGGGAGTCTGTGAAGCTTTTTGCAAGAGACTTATTAGTGTTATCATAGCTGTTATTATACTGTCTGTATGTGTTCATTTGACATGTCTCTACATTTCATAAAAACCTCCATTGATTTTAGACCTTCTGTAAGCCACAATAAATAGCTACTAGAGCCAATTAAAAAGCAATGTTGATAAATCATTCCTGTGAAAACCAATATACCCTCTCTCATCATCTGTGGTCATTTTATAGTGTTCTATCATCAAGACATATAAGTGGTTATTTTGTTTGTATGAAGTGGAAGAAAAGAATGCAATAAGATTGCAGGTGGTTAAGAGACAAAAGACAATCAGGTACCCAAGTCCAGAGGACAATCCACCTAATGAGTAGCAGTATATATTTTAACTATGGAATACAGAATGCAAGGAGTGGGGTAGGGAAAAGAATTTGCTTATTTTTCTATCACTCTGTTTTCATAGTTTACTACATTTTCAGTGGCCAAATGTGACTATATATGGATTTCCTTCTTACCTTAAATGATCACTAGTGCCCTCTTGGCAGCCTCTAGCTGGAGAGTAGCACATCAGTAGGAAAATCTCCTGAGATGTGCTACCAATCAACAAATCCAGGCAGATTGCTGCCGGAGAAGCCAACACAGAAAAAAAAATGCACAATGTGCACAGTACAATAGTGATTGACTCTTAGCAAATTTACCCCCTAAGTAAATGCAGATGAGACACACTGTCTACATTGGGCACTGCAGCCAGGTCGTGGTGAGGACCTTGCTGTAGTTATTTATTGTGCCATTAAATCCTGCCCATATTTGCTCTCCATTAGGTGTTGGCATACAGGAGAACCAGTTGGTGATTAGCTTAAATCTGAATAATTTTAATAGCGCTGTGATGGTCTTTACAACAGTAAAAATATTTAATCAATGTGGAAACTGTGGTTCATGATATTGGAATCAATGGGAGGTAGATATGTAAAATTTCTCCTATTGGGATACATTTATTTTGCAATTCAAAACTCTGGCAGCTGTTCAAATGCAACTTTCTTCAGATACACAGGACCTAAATACAGATTTTTCTCTTACAGAGCAATATTTTTTGGCATCTATTCCTCACCATCTACAGAGATGAACATATATCTTGAAAAAATCTCAGTATTTCAGGGAAGCATCTTCATTTATTGAAGGTTTTGAGTTCCTCAGACCTACTTAGCAGGGGAGCTGATGTCTAACTGTAAGGGTTTCTTTCAGTCATTTGCCTTAATTATTCAGTAGTTTTGATACTCCTAGTATTGAGAATCTGTAGGGTGGGTGCTTATGTTCCCCTGAAAAGGGTTTTGTCTGGAATTAGTGTGGTGACTAAAGCTGTGACCACATTTTAACTGGAAACATTTGCAAATGTGGCAATACCGGCTAGGGACCTTATTCTTACAAGATGTTTTCCTGAAGGCAACTACATGTTCATTAGGATATTTATATCACATAAATGGCTTCTGATACTATAGCTTTCTTCATCTGAGGAGCTAGAATATATAATACTACCAAATTCAATATTCTCACAGTATAAATTATATTCAGACCCAAAAGACATGCTTGAATACCTTTAAGACTTGTCATAGTTGTTTGAGTTCTATGGGCATTGATTATTGATGTTTTCATTATAATCACCAAAACAAAGGAATAAATCAGTTGAACACAATGGATAACAAATCATTCGTGTTTTGGTAGCATATCAAGGAAGACTTGGTTTGTGTCTACTAGGATGATTATATAACTCTGTAGTTCTTTATAGTAAATGTCTAATTACATAAAAGCCAGATTTTCTTCAGTACTTCCTACTGATATATTATTACACACATATATCAGCAGTTTGCACTGGAGATGAGTCAGGATAATCAGAACAGGCATCCCACTAGACTGACTTATTGGAACATTATTGTATCTGACTGAGGCCTCACAAGGATTTATATCTCAAAGATAACAAGGAGGCAGCCATATAGAGATTGTATTTAGCTGAAAAAAAAATGCTATGTTTGTGTCTTATTGCCCCCAGAATGTATTTCTGTTTCTGAACCTCTGATACATGGGAAATAATGGTAAAAGGCTCAAAGTCATCATAAGGAACCTACTTTGCTCAAAATATGTAATGTTGCAATGTTTAGTTTTGCAATAACAGTACTAATTTCTCAGTATAAATCTCTTGTAAACCATATTGCTTACACTAAAAAAGGACAATAGAAAATGTAATACAGTTTCAGTTATTTAAACTGCTATGCTAAGACTGAATATCTGCTATTAGTAATCCTGTAAGTTCAGCCTGACTGAACAAGTGCAATTCAATTACTCTTTAAAAATTATACCAGGGGTCTGTTGAAATATTTCATTCTAAGTCACCAGATATGCTTTTTAATAGATTATTTTCCTTACGTTTGATTAGTACAAGCATTTTTGTGTAGACTGATTTAATTTTTTATAACTGACTCCTGTGGAACTGAAGCAAAAGGACTGCAGTAGTTCCTGGTTGCCCCTCATGCTCCTGGCCTGAGACAACAATTGGCATTCTGCTAAACCATGCTTCGGTCCTGCAGGGGAGATGTTCCTTTTCCATGGTATGTCACAGCAATATAAAAGAAAGAAAGGCTTAATCAGAGGGTGCAGCCATTCCAGTGCAAGCTTCCAACTATTCCACACAGCTCTGTGGATTGCAAGGAACTTGGCAACTTTTTGCTAAGGTTGTGCCTACACCAGCAGGTGCAGAGTGATCTGAGATGGTTCTGCCTGGACTAATCAAGGAAATGCAGAAATGAGTATTTGTGTGTAGCTCCCCTGTGGCTCGAATGAGCCAGCTGTGGCTGAATGAATTAGCAAGATGAGCAGGATAACTGGCTTGTGAAGGCAGGATGTGTAAGCTGAGGTGCATTTTCTTCAAATGAAGACGTATTGTTTCTAAATCTGAATTTAGTCTCACAAGGAGCTGTTGTGTGCCACACAGGCTTGTAAGCCACATCTCTTCTAGCTAAGGGACTGCTGATCTACATTTCTTTTTTTTTTTCAGTGTGGATATGCTTTACAAGGAATCATGAGTATTTTCCGCTTTCCTCACTTCCAAGCCTAGCTTAAACTTCTGTCAAATACACTTGTTTCTTTAGAAATGCTGACCTTTACAATAAACTGGCATGCACATAGGCACTTACACATCTGCCTATTTGGAGTAAAGACATGTTTGGTTCCATTTTGAACACTGGTAGACACTTCTTTTCATATTTCGTTGCCCTAGTTCATGTTTCCTCCATATGACGTACAAGACAGGTACTGAGATCATGATGAGCACAGAGGAGCAAGAATGGTATAGAGTGACGCCTGTAACAATATTTCTGTCGCTCTCTTAGTAAAATAGGCTATTTGCTATTATGTAAGACTTTGTAACCATCTGTCAGAATAACATCTAAAGAATTCATAGCTATATTTTTTACCCTTGTTTCTAAGATGTTAATGGGGAGTTTGTATAGACTTTTATCCTTGTAAACTTATTATGAGAGATTATTACAATGGATTATAATTTTATGGCCTCTCTGAAGAAATCACTTCTGATGAGCTGGAAGAAATTAGAAGTGAAGTACTACAGTTAAGCTGGGAAAGAAAGAGTTAAATTATTACTAGCAAAAATAACTGTTTGTTAAGTTTTTTTATCTGTGAGAACACACTCCTCTCATACAGAAACAGAGGATTTCATTTTATTCTTTATCCACTAATTTTTAATAGCTTTTTCTTTTAAAGTAAGTCCATAAAATCTTCATTCAGATTCCATTTTTGCTTTTTACAGTAAAGCCTTCCACAACATAACAAGTTGGCAAGTAGGGTTTAAGTGTTATCTCTAACAGAAGTATTGGAAATTTAGAGAATCTGAGTGAACTGGTGAAAACAAAAGTAAACTGAAAACTAGTAGTTCAAAACAGCCAGGAGCTGAGGAGAATTGAGGGCTGTAAAAAAACAAGGACATCATTAAAGCTGATTGGACAGTCTCCATAAAAAATAATAAAAAAGACAAAAATGGAAGAAAATCTGTTGTTTTTCATTATCTCTAACACTTATTGACTCTTTTCCAGGAAGCTGAAAATTTTTGCCCTTTGTAAATAAAATTCACTGGTGAGTAGATGTCAGTCACAAGGCTGGACCAACCAAGGAAAACACTCGGGCTGTTGTGCTCCAGTGTTTCCTTCTTGAGACGATATGCTCCCTGCTTTGCCACCTTTGATGAAATAGCACAGATCTGAAATGAGGAAGAGTCTTCCCGTCTATGAGCCAAATTATACACCAGAGTAGTGAGAGGAAGCTTTTTCTGAATGACCCCTTTCCTTTTTGCATGCTCTAGAATCACCTCTAGGGCCATGCTGATGAACTTCCTTCCTGAACACTTTAAGTGGAACCTCAGAAAAGGTACTATCTTGTTGGAATGTTACTCCTTAAACGTGTGCTCTGTCCTTCAGCAGATGTTAATGAAGAGATGTTTCCAGTTGGAGTTTTAGCTTTCTCTCTAAAGTTTGTAAATTTGTAAAATGTCCATTGCTAACATCAGTTTGCTTTCTATATCATAATACTATTAAATGCCCAGATGATTATGATAGTTTTTGATATAATGACTTCTGTTATCTGGCAAGTGTATGTCATGTGTTGATGCAAGCATAGGCATGAATATGAACAATTTAAAGGGCACCAAAGACTACTTCCATTTTCCCTCTTCCTGTCTTAGTGTCTAACTCTTGAGTCTTGCAGGAAGCCCATTGGACAGCACAAAAAAATTTGAAGTCATAAGGAGAATTAGAAATTTATTAAAGATTTTAGCAGAGAGTTTAAATGTAATTTATTTTAGTCACATGATGAAGAAAGGCATAAGGCATCTCAGTACAATAAATTGTAAAATCTTTAATGTGTTCTTGGTGAGGCAGGAAAGAGTATTTTTCAGGTTAGCATAGTGCATGCAACATGTATATTAACATCGCTGGTTCAGTGCAAATGATGTATCAATAGGCATTTGTCTTCTTTCTTTTATTTTCAGTTCCATCTTCTTTTTCTATTTCTTCTTCCTCCTCATTTTAGTCTTTTGTCTGGTTTTAAATCAGTTCTAATCAGGAAATTTTATAGTCCTTTATGATACTACCAAATAACTTTCTATAGAATATAAAATTTCAATTATTGTGGTTTGCTCTAGTAAATGTTACAACAGTGTATTTGAAAATGGTAGATAATTGTTAATTTTTTCATGAATTACCTGTCCTCAATTTTGCTATTTATGTTAATTGACTTCATGTCAGGGTGATTAGATATTTAGATAGTCCTTCTCTCCCAGTTACAGTTAGTGTGTAATTTATAAGAAAATACATTCAGCTTTGTTCTATTCTTAAATACATGTAGGCATATTATTTAACTACCTTCACATCAAGCAATTATTGTGCAACCTCTGCCTTATTTTAGATCATCTCCTTGACAAGCTATTTCTTTTTATGGATGTAGGAATGACAGCAAGGGCAAGTGGAGTAATTTGTTCAAGGTGATTAAGCAATCTGGAGGAGCAGAGTCAGGAAAGTAACAAAGGTCTTCTGAGATACATGCTACTTTATCTGCTGATGTGCTCAGCCTCTTCAGTAGAACAAATTGCTGTTACTTGTGACTTTTTTTTTGCACTGCAGAACCAATGCTGCTCCCAGGGAATGAACTGGGCTTGGTTCCAGCTGGCACATCATCAACCAAATTCCTAACAACAGTCAGATTGCAGGGTCTTTGCAGGAGACGTGTTAGCCAGAGAAAACCCAGCTTCACTTTCAGAGTCTAGGATGAGTTTGAGAATGGAAAAGTTAGAAGGAAATACCACAGCTTTTTTACATTTAAACTGAGAACTGAGCAGATGTAATATGGAAATAATTGAAACACAATAAACAGGAAACCCCCAATCTGAATTTATTTATTTATTTATTATTTTTGGTTTAATATAGTCAGTTAACCGGGTAAAACCGCACTCTAAGGATTGTAACTGCCTTGGTTTGACTATGTATACTTATCTCTTCTTTCCAGTCTACTAACCTCACATACAATAAATGAAATCCTCGAGATGCCAAGGGATACTCACCAAAAAAACTCTAAAACTCTTTAACTGTATTTCTAATAATATTTCAGTAAAACAAATTAAAAAGCAAAACTACAGTTTGTTTGAAATTATATCTGTTTGCTTAGAACCAAGCCAAATATTTAAAGGAACAGTTTATCCAACAAATTTAGCTCTTGTGTATCACTCTGGGAAAGACTATGCATTTTTTCATAATTTGTTTACTATTCATAATTTACTGAACTTTCTATAAGAGTAGGAGGAAAACTGTGCATTATGACAGTTGCCATGACCAAATGTTCAAGGATCTTTTAAATTATGATGCTTCAAGATGATAAGGAAGAACAATATGTTTTTGTTTTGTTTTCCCCTCTAGTTTTCACTTTGCAGTAAACTTTCTCCAGAAACATAAATATTAAATTAAAAAAGATATTTTTATATATCCCTACACTTAGTTATGTATGGATATGATACATGGTATTTTATATAAATATATGTAAATGGATTAGGATAAAAGATGTAATGAAACATGAGATTGTTTCATCCTTGTTTTCAAGGTAGAAAATTTAAAACATTAAATACTGAATGTTGCGAAAAAAACAAAACAAAACAAGCAAACCAGATGTTGGAAATTTAGAGGCTGTCATAAACACTTGTGTTTATTATTCTCTTATCAGTCATGTTAGTCCTTGAGTCATTGATCAGCTAAGTGCAATCACGGTTTCTCTTTCCAGATCTATGTAATAGCTATAGAGGGCAGCTGTAAGCAATCTACTGATTTCCAAGTAAGGAAGGAATTGTTGTGCAGATCTCTGTGTGTTCTGTTGTTGTTCTTTTTATATGTGTGTTTTGTTGTTGTTGTTTCCTGGATGTCTATATTACATGTTAAGCATCTGTTCAGACATCCTTAGGTCATGTGTCCCCCATCTGACCTGTATGTTACAGGCAGAAATAAAGAACCAATTTGATCTAGATGGGCTTGGGCAAACACTTCTACTTTGTCAGATTAGCCAGAATACATTATATCTAATTTATGTCAACTTTTATGTTTTTATGTTCCATGCCGGAGAACAGACAAAGCTTGATCTGGCATGAAGCTAATGATGAAAACTCAGGCTGCTTGAACATATTTGAGACGGCAGAATAAAAGCAAACTGGACTGACACTTGCATCATTCAACCACACTTTTTTTGATCTGTCACCAGAAGCCAGGCAGACAGTTTAACATATTTTCATGCTGTGGCCAGATACAGCTTTGAATGAGATAGCTGGAAGGCTGCAGGCAATGTAGCCAACCCTGTGTGTCGTACCGACATTGCACTGATAGCACTATCTCACATCTGGACACTTAGTATTTCAGCTTGACACCTTGCTGTGCTGTGAGGACATGCGGTGTCCTGGGACCCGACTGGACAAGTTGATTTTGGCTGTAAGCTAACAAAAGAGCATGAGATTTTACTTTGGTTTCTGAGATTGTCTTTCCTCATAGCTGGAATACACAGATTTTTGTCATTCTTGGTTTGAGTTCTACCATCAGACAGAACGTTTTGAGCATAAGAGTAGGACCAGATTTGCTTTACCTTTTTTTCTATTCTCTTTAGCCAAAAGGACTGGACACTTACAGCATTAAAGAAAAACAAACAAACAAAACACAACACCAAACCAACATTCTTTGTTATGCAATCAAAAAAAGTCTACTTTCTTTTTTTAAATGATTAATGAAATGCTGGCAATTAGTTGTCATGAACATCAGTTGCATTGCTAACAGCTGTTTGATATAACTGATTTTATACTTCAAATGATCCTCAGAAACTGCACTATACGCAGACAGAATAACTAAACAAAGATAAACAGTGATTATACATAAAAGCTACAGTGACCCAGTAAGAGAAAGGAAACAATACCTGATGTTCCAATGATTTATCAGAGACTTTAAATATGTATTACTTATTGGTTGAACTAAACAATCAATACCTAATTGAAATCACTTCAGGTAATCTATTCCAGGTACCTGTACAAAATATAATGAAGATTTTTAATCAGCATAGGCCTGAAAACACATTATGAACAGAAAACTCAGTTTTTATTAGATAATGTATTCACTAAAATTTTCTTCAGCTGCTTCTCGCTGTGACCAGAAATTCTGTTGTGTCTGTGGAAAGGACAGGGGGAATCACAAGCTCTACCTTTAACTGTTCATAGTTTCATGCACACAGAGCATTTGCTGGCTCATAAAGATCTCTTAAAATCTTCAAGTTTTGTAACATATATTAGAAGTAGTAATCTTGTTTAGAGCTAAAAATTGAAGTTAGAATCATAAACCAAAAAGGGACAGCAATACAATCATCATTTTTAAGATACTGTTGAGAAACCAGAGACCTGGTTTTAACATGCAGATTATGTAGAAACAAAGTTAAGAACAGTTTGTGTCTCAACCTCTTTGCTTACTTTCTTACTTTCTGAATTTCAGTCGTATTAGTAAACCTAGTACAGTGACCAATACCGTCCTCTCACTTTCTGGTTTTCAAATGTTGTATCTTTTAACAATGAGGGAGACTTTAAGAAAAACAGAAACACTCACATCCTATCTAAAAATTTAGGCTTCTGCTACATTGTTAAATGACCCTTTATCTGTGTTAAAATACCTCAACATTTTGACTGTATCAAACAATAACACAAGTGAGTTTGAAATATGTGCTGCATGTGTCATACGGAAGTTACTGATTATGACAGGATCAATATTTTTTTCCTTCCTTCCTTTTCTAACTACTGTGGAAAAGGTTAATTGACCATTATCCAAAAACCCAGCCATCTTTTTATTCTATGGAACAGTATATGTTATTTCTTGGCACAGGATTTGATGAATCTCCGGCACCTGGCTTATATCCCTTCTCTGTGAGATAAAGTACACATCCGAAATGTCGAAGCAATTCTTTCAGTGACACAGCTATGCAGTAGTCAGCAGACAGCTCTTGTAACACAACTCTGCAGTTTGTAGAACTTTTTCTATTTCTTGCCTTGTTTAGGGAAAGAATTTGGTAGATTTCTAACTGTCTCTCGACAGTACAAATAATAATTTCATCCAGTTGAGTGCTTCTGGATTCATTGTAATGAAAGGCTTCAAAATACGAAACAGAGATCACTGTGATGGGTTTTGTTTAGATGTTGACATTCTGCCAACGTGCTGAAGATGGAAACCTATTTCAAGAAAATAATTGATCCTGGAAAGGGTCAAACTGCTTATTGTATTTTAGTAATAGTCTAATTTAGTTTGTTAATGTATTTGTACTGCTTAAACAAATCTTTCAAATAAGCTCTTTTGATTAATAGATGGATGTTTTAATCAAGCTCCCACAACAGGGGTTCCATGGCACAAATTCTTTCATTTACACTCTCAGCTTAAACACCACATGGCACTGTTTTCTCTGCTGGTTAGGTGGTATTATACATGATTTGTATAATACTGTAATTTAGAATCATGGGCTTTTCATGCTGACTTCTTGTACTGGAACCTCAAAGCTTCCATCTGAAAGTGATTGATTCCAAGCAAATCTTTAAGGGTTGTGTACGTTTATTCAGAGTGCTACCACCTGTTAAACAGATCTCTAACAGTGACATGTAGAGCATACTAATAGCTCACCATGCCAACCAGGTTGGAGGTGACACATCTGTTCATGTACTGTTATGGCCAAACCACAAGCAGGAAAGCAAATATTTAATGATGTATTTCATGTTGGTGCTTAACAGGACAGACAAAACTGGTTTCTCTGTTGGAGAGGGAAAGCTAACAGACGGATTGGTTCAGCTGTATAAGCCTGTGCAAGTTTCAACATCTGGGCTGTTACGTGACTCTTGCATAGGTTTCAGCGATGACCATCGGTGTTCGTGAGGAGGTCTCTGTTCTGTGACCACAGGGTGATGTGGCAGAGCACAGCCCAGACATATGGTAAGGTACAGCAAGCAGATTGGTTGCTAACTCTATAAAAACCAGCAGCATGAAGCCAATATTAACATACTCCTAGTGGAATGAATATCTTTGCTAATGAGGTACTTCTGCCTCCATGAGGATGTTCTGTTATGGCTTTAGAAATCCAATTAAAAACTCACAATAGTATGTGTCCGCCAAGACTCACTTACTTGCCTCATTAGGGCAGCATTTTATTTGGTACTAATCTTGCCTGGATCTGTTTGCCTTGGGGGTAGAGGCAAAAAAGTCGACCTCTCTAGCATTGTGTAGAGAAACAATCTTAAGGATAGGTAGAGCAGAAGAACAAAGTGTTTTCTTTACCTACAGTCACTATATGTATTGCATGTAGTTTATGCACTATGTATACTGCACATAGTGCATATACTTGGATGGAAGTATGATGGTGTCATTTGAGTATTAATTTGCATTAAAGTTGTTTACTACTTTACTGAAATGGTTAAGGGCTGCCAGGGATGTTTTTGAGTGTTGACTAGGTAACTTTGGGACATGGAAAATAAAGATAGTTACATACATATTCTTTAATGTATAGAAACTCTAACATGGCTATTTGTATTTTAGCCCCATTGGCAACCACAATTATAGAAATGAAAATGTAACCTTGTTGAATGAAAGGTGTATTTTTAATTATTTTTTTAAATAATTGTGGTTGTATTTCTCCTGGTATTGCGGAGATCATGGGATAACAGTGTTAATATTTCAGGCTAATAGGATTTTTTTCATTTGATGATATTTTTAAAGTTCTTAAGATAGTACAGAGGCTGTTCTGCAGATCTTGTTGAACTCACATCAGCATGTGCTTCATTAATTATGCTTTCTGTACTTCATAGTTATTGTAAAGCATTTTAGAGATAAAATAAATTAACATTTTATAATCTTTTATATAAAATAGGTATGTAAAATGGCCATAAATATAGTCCATTGGTTTGCTGTAGGACTCAAGGGAAACAAGGAATATTTTTTTCCATTCAGAAAGAGGTAATCTTTTTTTTTCCTGCTTGTTTCATAGAGAAGACATTTTTGCTTTGTCAGCTCCATGGGTTAGATATATTATTCATTTCAGTCCACTATCTTTGATCAGTTCAATGTTTAACTGTAGTTTAATTACATTCGTTTAGGTGACTTATTTCCACTTTTTCATGAACCAAATATTATTTTATTGTGCGAGAAAATAAGGTAGATGGAACCCCTGGATCTTAATTCTGAGTGATTTAAAAATTCCTACTTTTATAAATAGAAAGGCTATACTTATATTACTTTAAGTTTTATTCAGAAGTGATTGATTGATGTAGCTAAAATACAGAAAAGATCTATTCTATTTGATTCATTAGAATCAGACTGCCATTCATTGTAGGTCCTTGATACAACCTTTAGAAGCATACACCTGTGATTAATTGAAACATGCTATGAAACATTGCTTTAGACAACTCTCTACAGAAGAATTCATTGAAATCAAAGATTTGCACATAAGCCTCGAGATTTCTTAAAATAATTTATATTAATCTTGGCAAAAACCCAACCCAACTCAACCCAAACAAAAAAGAAACAAAAAACCCCTCTTAATATAAATTGTTCTGGAATCCTACATGTCTAATAAAAATGAAGAAACAGGCATGGAAATAATAATATTTTCTAAAAGAGAAACAGATAAATGAAAATACCTCCTCCAATCATATCCAAAATATTTTAAATGAATTACTAAATACAATTGATACCATTGCAACTAGCTTTTTCCTTACATATTCTCATTTTAAAAATGTTTCGTTATTATTTTTCATTAATATTTTGATATTAGTCTATTTCTTAAACAGTATGATCTGTATTGAATTCACACACAAGCACAAAAACCAGTCTGTTCAATCAATTTATTCCCCATGACAAATGGTTTAATTCAGATGAAGTAGTCATTGGAATCTTTCCTGCAGCCACAAGAAGCTGCTAGCTTATCAACTGGAAACAAAACAGCATCATAAAACATTTCTCAGCAAAGCCAAGGAGAATTATTTGATACCTAAACCCTCCAGTAATTGAAAACATATAACCCATATACTTCTGAATTATAGCTATGACTAATCTCTTATGAAATAAGTTTTTTCCTCCCAATATAATGCAGTAAAGGTACCTATGAGTTAGCAAGATGCTCTAAGACATAGCTGTCATTCAGGATAAGCAAACTAACTTCCTTGGATGTCAGCTCCCTCCCCTCCCACCAGTGCCCTGCAAAAGCTAAGGGGCAAATCAGGAACTGACATAAACATTTCATTTTGTGATCTTCCTTGAAATCACTTTGTAATTTTATTTATAATTCTATCCCTCAGGTGATTACATTTGTAAATACGATAATATGAGAGGCTACTAGTACAGTTATGAACATTTTGTCATCAAGCATTTCCTAATTTATATGAGATGGGCAATGTGGTGATTCAAACAGAATATTAAAACTTATTTCTAGGTAAGTCTGTTAAATTTGATGAGCCATTAGTAGCAGAAAACTAATCTGAAACCTGTTCTTTGACTTATATGTCGTAAGTGGGTGGCCTTACTATGGGCCTGCCCAGATCAAGGAAAGTACTGTCACAGCTGACAGGATCTGGCAGATGTGATGGATGAGCTTCCGAAGATCTTCTTCCAAAGACCTTCTGAGACTGAAAGCTTCTCAGAGCATTCTGAACATCATAGTACAGGAACAGGGACACAAATCTCCTAAAACTTTTAGCCATTGCCTTGTATCAAAGAGAATGGTTTTAGGAACATGGACTAGCAAGGATATCTTAAATCAGACTTTTCTGTCCCTGCTAAAACAGACAACAAGCATTTATTCATATTTCCTTTGTAGCATAAAACTCTGTCTCAGATCGTCCGTCTGTGTTGAGTGTTCCAAGACAGTTTCACTACTTCACTCTCTCAGTAGGACATCACGCTGTAATTTCCAGCACAATTTCCACTGTGTTCTATATTACTGTGAAACAAGGACTTACAATTTTGTACCAAGTATTGTTAATGATTAAGGATAGTTTTAAAACAGCTAAAAAAGTGCACAACATGTTATGTCATGGTTCGTAACAGGATTCTTTTAGTGTTTTTTATTAGCACATTAGTATCAGGAGAGACGTTACAGCGTGGGAATTTCTGCTTTCAAATACTTTTTGGATTCTTTTTTAAAAAGACATATGGCAGACACATTTTGAAAACTCTAAAGCTCAATATCAAAAGAAAAAATGCAAATATTAACATAATTAGCAGATTTTTAAAAGCTTTGCTTATGCTTGGCTTAATTAATTTTTATTGTGATGTATCCAGCTCAGGATTTTGTTATGTTTCATACTGATAGTTTTCATCTTACAAAAAGAGTTTACTTCACTAATTTGAAAGAAATTATTTCATTTAGTTAAAAATGAGCTTCATAAATACATTTGTTAATGTACTAATCTTTCAAATAAAGACGTGTAACTATATTGAATTCTACCTTAAGGGATTTCTGTAATAACCTGTGAAAATGACTGAGAAAGAAACAATTTTCAATACAAGCTCTTTTAACACAACCCAAAAGAAGAACAGTACATCAACTTCACTTGTGAAGAAGAGATTGAGCAGCATCTCCGAAAGCAGTATCATTCTAGGGGAGAAATAGAATCATGTTTTTTTTTCTCTCCAAAATCTACTCTCTAGACATCAGTGAGTTTCCTCGTGGTTAATACTGTAGGAAGGAGCAGATTTCTAGGTAAGAGATTTTGCAAGCAGCCAAGAATCAAGAAGTCTGAAAAAAAATGACACTAGAGCTTCTTTTCAGATAGTTGTATATAGTAACTGAAGTTCCATAAGGTTTCCGAGGAAAAAAAATCAGGGCATGGATGAAAGCCATTTTTTCCACATCTTTTCTGTTCTATATATTTTCTGTTTCCTTCTTCCTGTCTGGGTTTTTGAATGAATAAATCCCATTCCTATTAAATCCTTTCCGACAGTGGTGCTCAGATAACTGTAATTTTACTGTTGTTGACAAAATATGGGAGTATTGGTTCTACAATCTTTTGTTTCTCATTCAGTTATTGAAGTTACATTGTACTTCAGCTAAAAAAAAACCAAAAAACAACCAACCAAATTAAAATAATATTGCAACAACTCAGACACGTGTTCCTCCTTACATTTTAAACAGTATTTTTCCCTTCCCCTCCCTTCGTTTGTCTTTATCCCTGTACTCAGACTTCCAGATATTTGTACCCAGGAGTTCAGAGAAAGAATATTGGTAACTTCTGTACAGTGTTAATTTTGTGTTAATGGTCCATTTCAGGGTTCCTGATGCCTAAAAATGTGAAACATTGAACTTTACTAATGAATCCCTAAATCACTTATCATTAAATAAATACCAAAGTATAAGTTTAAAAAAGAAACCCAAATTTTATCACAAAATATGACAAAACAGCTGCTAAATTTCAGAGACAGTATAGGAACATAGCTGCTACATGCTCATATATCTAGTAATATGTTGCTTGGCTTTACATTTTTCCTGTTCTCTCTTCAGTTTAGAAGATTGTCAAATTAGGCTAACTCTCAAGATGTTTCATACACCTCCTCAGGGGATAGAATATATTCTTTTGACAGCCCCTGTCCTTGGGCTTGTTTTTTTCTGAAATGGATGTAGATATGGGACATCTATCTTCCTTTCCGAACAGAATTTTTATTGAGAGTAAGTTCACCCCTGTGGCTTCAGGCACCTTCTTCCTTGGTCCTGTCCCACAGTACCAAATTCAATAACATGATGACTTGTCTCCTAACAGATACAGACCCACAAATGTTAGGTAATGGTGACTTGTGAAGACCTTTACTGGCTGCTGGGTTTCAGGAAAGCCTAATAGTTATATAAACAAGTTTATTTACACATTGCGTTTTTTTTCTCCTGTTCAAATTTGTATGATCATTGGTTTTATTCTGTTCTATAGACTTAGAATATCTGGATAGGCCAGTAAGGTTAGCTTTAGTACATATTAAATACTTTATAAAATAAATATGGGTAAATTGTACAGAACTGACTCTTACATGACTCCTCAAGTCTATTTTTGTTTTGCTAAAGAGATTAAAGCATAAAACTTTACATTTTTTGAATGGAAATTTAAATACTGGAATTTAATTCCTCTGGGTTTAAATAGTAAGGATATCAATGCTTTCTGATTGGATGAGACCTGAAAATACTCAGCATCCGAGTTTCTCAGAGGACTCGGAAATTTACCTTTCTCAACCAGTCTTCTAAGTCATACATACAGTGGGGCTCGTTTTTTTTTTTTTAATGATGTTTTTTTCTTGCTTATTTGTTAATCTGAGTCTCTGTGACTTCAGTCTCTGTCACATAAGTTTCTCCGATTTAAGTCTTTGTAATTATCTCTACTGGTCAGTTATTCTTTTTCCATTTTCCTGAAAATTTTCATTTGTTTTAATAATGATACTTTCACTATTTTCCCCTGCCTCCTCTTTGTTTTTATATCATTTATACTGAATGTATTGTATGCTTTACAATAACTATAAGGTAAATAAATAAATGTTATTGACATATTGTTCTCTTCCAATAGACACATTGTTCTCTTCCAATATTAAATGCAAAGAAAATAAAACCACTTCATTTATAAAAATAAAAATTGGACTATCAAGGGAATGGATACATTTTCAGTGCTTTTATTCTTAATTTTGATAATATTAAAGGCATATCATATCTATGAGTTATTGAACCATCAAGTAGAAATAACAGACAAACAAGTGAGTCTTTGGATCTCTTCTATGTGATTAGTATAGGAAATTCCTATTACCATCTCTGCAGTCTCATTAAAAATGTCAAAGTGGTTTGGTCCATTTGTTATTACATGATTTCAGGGGCATTTGGTAGTCCTATGTTCCCCAAGGGAACAAGCAGTCAAATAGAATAGTTTTGGAAATTTTGTTTATGCAATGTGCAAGAAACCTTGCATGCTTTGATTTGAGGGATGATCTGGTTCCCTAGAAGGAATAACCTGCTGTTTTTCTGGACATTTTGTTTTACATGATGTTTCTCAGAGGAGGATTCTTTAGCTCCCAGGTTGTAAATATTAAGTCCAGATTGACATGTGGACTTAATATTTCTATTGTGGGCGAGGAGGTACTAGAGGTATTAGGAATTCTAAATTTTACCCAGCTGTACTGTAGTATGAGAAAACACATCACAAAAGGTACAAATGATGGGAATTGAGTTTAATGGTAGTCTATGCAAATAATATTACTCATTTAGGGAGTTTGATTTTCAGTTTTTTATCTTTTTAGATGTTTTATCTATATAATTTCAGTGTAAGTTAATAATTTAAAATCTTGTTATTTTGAAGGTCTCATTAGAGGTTATGTGGGTTATCTTTCACTGTGTAGTTAACTAGAAAATTCAAGACTTTTCTGTGAAACTATGGAAGAAAGTGAAATTTATTATTAAAAGCAATAGGACTTTCTCCAGTTATCTTGTTTTATTTTTAGAACCTCTTACCCCAAACTCAAGATTCATTTAAACATGTTTAACTTGAATGCACTGCATGGGAATCAGCAAGGACTGCTTGGACATGCAGTGTAAGCTTAAGAGGTATTTCCCAAATCTTGACATCAGTTCTTGTCAAAATGCAGTTGTAAAGGGGAACAACAGATAGAAAGAAGTAAAGCAAGTAAAGTATGCTATCTGCTACAGTTCTGTGTTGGGTTTACATGGCAGTTTTGGTAGCAGTGGGGCTGCAGGGGTGATTTCTGCAAGAAAACATCAGGAGCTATCCCCAAGTCAGACAGAACCAGTTCCAGAGAAATGCAAAATGGACCCACTGCTTGCTAAAGCTGAGCCAGTCAATGATGTTGGTAGTGCCTCTGTGATAACATATTTAAGAAAGGGTAAAAAACATTGCACAATAGCATCTGGGAAAGAACAGTGAGAAAATGTAAGACAATCAGCTCTACAGACACCAGGGTCATTGAAGAAGGAGGGAGAGGAGGTGCTCCAGGTGCCAGAGCACTGGTTTCCTTGCAGGCTCTGGTGAAGACCATGGGGATGCAGGTTGTCCCCCTGCAGCCCATGGAGATCCACAGTGGAGCAGACACCCATGCTGCAGCTCAAGGAGGACCCCTTGCTGGAGCAGAGGGATATGCCCTGGAGGAAGGTGCTGGCCACAGGAAGCTCATGCTGGAGATGGCTCCTGGCAGGATTTCCATCCTGTGGAGAGGAGCCCATGCAGGAGCAGGTTTTCTGGCAGGACTTGTGACCCTGTGGGAAAACCATGCTGTAGAAGACTGTTGCTTAAAGATTATAGCCCCTGGAAAGGACCGATGCTGGAGTAGTTCTTGAAGAACTGCAGCCCACAGGAACAACCCACACTGGAGAAGTTACTGAAGAACTGTGGCCCATGGGAGGGAATCCATGATGAAGCAGGGGAAGAATGTGAGGAGGAAAAATTGGCAAAGATCAAGCACTATAACCTGGAAATAGAAGAGCTGGTAGTGAAGTTGCACCTGAGAAGAAGTAAGCGGTCAGGGGAAGGTGTCTTTAGATTTGTTCTTTCCCATTGTCCTACTCTGTTACAATTACTTGGCAGTAAGTCTACTTAATCTTCTCCAAATCTCTTTTGCCCATGATGTTCACAGGTAAATGACCTCCCTGTACATACCTCTACTTCTGAGCTTTTTATTGTATTTTCTCTCCAGGTCCTGTTGAAGAAGGGGAGTGACAGAGTGGCTTGTTGGGTACCTGGCAGCCAGCCAAGATCAACCCACCACAAGTTCCCATCTTTCTTCTACGAGTGCATGTTGAAGGTCACACACTAGGACCTCTTGCTTTGATTTTAGACCAATTAATGTGGAAAACAAATCTGGTATCCTCTGTCTCTTAGGATAATTAAAAAAGAATAAAAACAATGCTTCACTGAATTGTTCCTCATACCAAGGCGATGTCTTTGCATCTATATTAGCAGGGAATGCAGTAAGTCAGCACAAAATAAGTTTCCTGCCTCTCTGAGGCTTCCATTGCTGAGCTCTTGTCATGCTGTGGTCAACTTACATGCCCACTAAGTACTATTACATATCTTTGTAAAAACAAAACACATAGCCAAAATATCGTTCTATTTACATAGTCTGAATGATACAGACGATGAAATAAAAATCATGTCTTTGAAAGCTTAACTCAGGAGGATGGTCGAAGTATCTGAACTGAAAAGAAAATTTTGTTTGATTTGGCAGTTTCTGTGACCAGACAAATTTAAGAAACAACCGCCTTTTCTTCAAATGTTTTTTTCGTACTTAAGTATAACATAGATCTGCTTACCACAAGATTATAGAGGCAAAAGCATATAGATGCACATTATACTTAAATTGTGCTGTAAGCAGTTTTTTTCTCTTCAGAATCTCAGATAACTGTTATATTTAATTTCATCAGAAAACTATGTTCCTTTGTTCCTTTCAGACTCAGAGGGCTGCTCTGCTCTCTGGGATGATGTGAATAGTTTGAAGGAATGCAGAACCACTATACCCAAGGGATATGTCTGTCTCATATTGCCCTGTAAATAAGAGTGTGTGTTGCAAGTTTTCTCGTACACCCAACCAACCCCGTTCTGCCTTCAACCTTTCTCAGAATTTAGGGAACAGGGATGGAGCAAATATGGCCTTCTATAGTTTACAGCAAGAACCTGATTTTCAAGTATTGATAGAAGTCATCAGACAGATCACTTTTGCAATATTGCGACTTTGTGCTCACATGAATACATTCCCGTGAAAATACACACATCTGACTCCAAATTATGCCTATCATGAACTTCCTTAGTCAATGACTTACTAAATATTTGCAGAAATTAAACCTAGAAAAATGCTCCATAGTTAAAGTCAAAAATTGAACAAATGTAGGGGTGATATACACACTGACTGAAAAAGCCTTTTGCCTCAGGTTACTTTTTAAAACAAGGCGGAGAAAACATTCATGTATTGACAAAAGGGTCAACCAAAGGATTTAATGTCCGTAGTTTTAGTCTTTATTGTTCATATTAACGAGCATGTTCCAGTTGCTTTGCACTGCTGTGGGGAATGCAGAAAAGCCATTAACAATATTTAGTGGTCCATTAGTCTAGATAGGTGGAAAATTTTCTTCATGGGGTTGCAAAACGCACCACAGCACAAAGCACCAATGAATCTTTAGAGTGCGATGGAAGGAGCATATATAAAGCTGGAAACTCAGGACTTTAGATGAATTGTTTTCTCTGTATCCTAGTCAGCAAGGTACTGATTGTACATCTTAGTGTCTTAGCCACACTGAATTGGCATGCTTCTATTTGCTTTTATTTTCTTGGTTGCAGAGTGCAGGGCAAAGTACTTAAAAAGGGTTATATCTAGTTGCTTGTCAAAAAAAAAGTCTGCATAAAATTATAAAATTAGTAGAAAAATAGAACATAAAGCTTAAATATATCCAGATATATCTCACAGGGGTTTTACGTACAGACTTAAGTGGAGTTTCTCTGAAAGTATGTTGTTGGACATCACTAAACCCGCAGCATTCAGTGCAGAGCTCGTGGTTCACTCCCACAGAGCTTTGACTCGCAAATTTGAAAACTAGAAGGATCATATAAGTCCATTACCCTCCAGTCTATGGAAGACAGAAATCTGGAAAAAGGTTCTGAACAACTGTGCTGCTCAACAGGATGGTATACATATTCTCAAAATGAAAATACATTTTTTAAAAAGCTAGTTCTGTGCTATGGGCAGTCTCTCCATATACATAATTTTGTGAGTAATTCTAGAAATAGAAACTGTGAGCTAATTTACATCTGAGGTAGATATCTGGGACATGTTTATCTAAAATGAAGTGTATAATATAATACCTGCAGTACTGCTATCTACATATCTTTCAAAAAATTAGAATTTTTTTTTTTTTTTTTTGATTTGGCAGTCGTTTGGAGAACCTCTTGTGCCCTATAATAGACATTTAGCAGTGGAAAATTTTCTTTATAATCGTGGAAACTGTGAAAGTTTGCCTACAAAACTTAATGATCTCATTCAAAGTAATGTACCTACTTAATCGCACAAGACCACAAAGTTGTTCAAAGCATTATAATAACTCAAATGCCTGTATAAATCAAAATAATAGGGAAACAAACCTTTTAAAAAGTCCATCTGTTTGTTTCCATCTTTTCCCACTGATAATGGAAAATTCAAGCAAAGGCTATTGCATTTGTAATCATATTTATTCATTCATTTTTACAGCCCACTTTGGAACACTTATTCTAGATCATCACATGAAAATCTCTCTTGCTGGTTTATCTGGTCAGGACTAGAATAGCATGTCATAATACCATAAGAAAATATATCCTTACTTCCACCTAATTCTCAAAGCTGGAAATACTGATTGTAATGCTTTGTGTAAAGTTACAGAAATATTCAGGACATGCCATCAGAACCAGAATATATTTTCCAAAAGTGACTATCTAGGATGGTTTCCCTTGCCTCACTTGTCATATTCCTTTTAATGTAGAGGTTCTCAAGGTAACGGCTACAGCCTCCAAAACTGAATTTCCATCGCAAATCAAACTCATTCTCTCTTTCTGATTTTCCATTGGAGGGGAGGGAGGGGAAAAATGGAGAAAATAAAAAGGTCCTTAACTGATGTTTGGTCCCATGATAAGATTAGCCCACTGCGCTGGTTCCTTCAAGACTTCTTGAGAATTGTCTAAAGCATTTAAAGCAAAGTCAGTATCAGATTCCCTTTTGGAGTACTTGCAAGCAGTCATATGGGGAGGCAAAAAGTGCAGCATTGCAGATCCATGCTCATAAAGCCTTTTGTATAATGAATAATGAAGTACATTATATAGGACATTATTTTAAACTATAGGGTAAAACTTCTCCGGCATAATAGGCACCTTCCAGTTTCTGTACACATGAGGGGCTCAAGTATTTTGCTACTTTGGCAGCATGCAAATCCAGCATTGGTTGGGCAAATTACTGTGTGCTGCTACCCTTGTTGCCACATGGAGACCGTGTTGTTGCTTTAGTACATGGTATGGTATTTCCTGGTAATCCCACAAATGGCTCCTGTCACCACTGGGTTATTAAGAGTTTTTGTGATATTTAGATATTTTGTTGTTGTTTTTTTGATCTTTCTCTCTCTTTTTTTCTTTTTTTTTTTTTAATTACACTTTCTGTTTACAATTTGATAGCTTTTCTAAAGCAAATAATAAACAGAGATGTCTTTTGCACTATATACATAAAAGGAAAGGGCTTGCCTGCTGTATGTTCTAGCCTCCTCAGATTCAGATCAGAGAGTTGGCTTAATTCACTGTCATTTAAAACCAGATGTTTTTTCTGGCACGCTGTCTTGCAAAAGCAACAATGATATCCATCAGATGGTACTCGGGGAAGCTTTAGTGAGTTAAGTTAGGTACCACAAATAAGTAGGAACAATAAAGAACTGAAAATAAATCTTAAAAATGAGCCCAGATAAACGAGAGATTTTCCTCAAGCATCTACTAGATGTTCTGAGTTCAAAGGAGGTCTTTAATACAACTTTGGCAACAAGACAGAGAGCCATTGCATCCTTCAAAAATTGGTACTGATGCTATGTACACCAGTTTATACAGATATAGTATTGTTCCACAAAATAAATATATTCCTTGTTTCCAGGAAGAGGACAGTGTAAAACTACATGCACTGGTTTGGAAATGTAGATTTTATACAGCTAAAAGATTATGTACAAAATGAACTTTGCACTGGTTCTTATGGCTTCTGAGGTAGTGAACTTAATTTACCCCAGATCAGCCCCTGCCACCCACCCCGTATTCTCTACAGATAAAAAAGGATAAAGTGAAGTAGACTGACATAAATAGAAGGTGTGGTTTGTTTTGTTTGTCTTGGTTTCTTTTCTTTTTCCCTTTTATTTTTTTTTCCTGTTCTCTAACAACATTTGTATAGCTGGATCTATGTCATGGTGAAAAATTTAAGTGTAGCATCACAGACATATACAGGAAAAAAAAATACATTTTATATTAGGTAGATGTCTTCGTCAGTTACCTGATAAACCCCAGCTTGAAATAACCTCAAATTACAAGACTCAGATTTAAAGATCAAACTATATGCTTTAACCAAGCATCTCTCCTAATTTGTGAAAACAGAATATACATCCACAAGTTTCAGACCTTTGAATCATGTCAGTCATCAAAAATATCATTGCTGAAAAGGTGAATGTAAAACTTTTATACTTAGGCTAGTTAGCAAAAATAAAGTTCTAACCTTCAGGCTGAAAGACATGTAATTTTATTCTCCAGAGTGTATACATGTTACCAGAATGTTTCCATTCGAAAATAAAGTCCAACTAAACAAAATAACTCAGAGAATCGAGTGGCTGTGAATAATTTCAGGAAAATTAATAACAGAGTTTGGGAAAATAAATTCTAGGAGGAAAATTCTAACAAGAATATCCTCAGATAAATCAAAATTAAGAAAGAGAATTAGTAAAAAACAAAAAAAAAAGCCTTCAAAACTCCTTTGGCAAGTACAGTTTTTTAACCCTGAATGGACAAATGCTGGAATCACCACAGTGCAAAGACACTATGATAACTGATGGTGATATAAAATAAGAAAATTGCATATATGTAGTGTTCAACACAACACAGTTTGGCAAAATTTATAAAGACAATATGTAACAAGAAGAATTTACAACATTAACTCAATGTAAAAACAAAATCCACAGTTAAATGTGTCTTTCTTTTTTTCTTTTTCCTTCATTGTATACAATCTGTTAATCCTCAGGCAGTAGATAATAGAATTAGGAGCTGCAGAGATGATGGGGTTGGGAAAAATATCTGAAAGTGGAGATGCCTGTGAGCATCGCTAAATTTGATTCTGGAACTGGGTCATTTCCCATACCTTCTCCTGTTTGTATATCCCAGTGCTTTAACTCTCTTTTATTTTTTTTTTTTTAGACACGTTTTATTTTTCCTGTGTTTTTCCTCTTTATTTCACAGTGAGTCTGTTTCCTTCCCATATTGTTTTAATCTGTAGTAGTTCATCTTTGCTTCCCCTCAGTCTCTGATCCTAACCCAAAAAATTTTAAAATACTTATTGGTCTCATCCTTCAGACATCATGTGAACAGCATGAAAGAAAGCTGCAACAATTCAAAGCAGTGTTTGTGGTACAGAGAGTGGTGCAATATTTTCCCTCCAAGATAGTGGGGTGCCAACAAATATAAGCCAGACCATTTGGTCAGGTTTCTCAGATACCTTTCAACTCTTTGAACAGAAACTACCACTTTCTAGACATACAGTTGTGTAAGACTAAGTGTGCCAAGGCCTCCACCATCCAAAAATCATGTGGGAAAGTGACTCTTAAATTTGTGAGCATTCATGTGGTTTTGAATAATTATGCCACATGATTGCTACTGTACCCCCTGTCCTCACTGGACATTGTTCAGATCCCTGAGTATTAATTCAGTTTGTTTATCTTGTATGTGTTTGGAGCTAGTGAATCTGGTGTGGGATGGGAGAGGAGATGGAAAAAAATTCAAACTGTAGCGCACTAGAGGGCACTAAAACCTCCGAGATAATCTTGGGCAAAATTTTGCTGTATAAGAAACTTACATTATAAAACCTTTGACAAATTTCGCTACATTTAAACAGTCTAGAGAAAAAAAATCTAAGGGTGACTATCACTGATTTATATAAAAAAAAAGTATTTATCTTTCTTCTTTATCTAAAGATTCATGTATGACTAACCTGCTCCACTGCAATGGACGTTTGAAAAATGCCTTAGATCTTTAAGATGCCAAGATACAACCAGAAGTGAAAAATGAACAAGAAAAAAAAAAGAGACAGGCGAAAGGTAGCTGAGAAGAAAATTGTAAACAAATTTGTTCTGGCATGGTATTTGATGGGGAATACTTGGTAAAATCTCCCTCTCCTAATAAATTTGATTTGTGCTAGGTACAAATACCATCACCTTGACTGCAAATCCATTGGAAAATAATAAGCAAAGATTTGTAACAAAAAGTAAAGTAATTAACTTGTAAGAGAATATACTATGACACTTCAGACTATGAAAGCGGTCAAGACAAATTATGACTGATATGGATATTTTAAAGAGAGACCATCAAGATTGTGATGACATTTGTATATTGGAAATAGGTAAAAAAAGTAGAACTGCAAATAATACAGAGGAAAAATATGGAAATCTAAATCATAATAACAATCAGTAAATGATTTTTTTTCCTAGAAAATATGTAGGAAATATTCCTAAATATGGGGAAAGTAGTAATGAGGAAAAAAAACCCAAAGAAACAGTTGTGACCAGAATCCCATGGCACCCAAACAAGAGATTACTTAAAAAAAAATGAAATAATGAATTGTTGATACAGAATTATTAATATTTCAGAGAACAGAGAAGAAATATTTCCTCTGTGTAATTCCAAAGCACAGTATGAAGGCTGCACACATATAGTTTTGGATCCTTTCAGTGACATTAGTGATTTTTATCATATGCTTAAGATGATTTACATGCTTAAATACCTTTTATGATATGGACTGCATTATTTCATATACTGTTGTCCAGAATATAGCATTCAGTCTTGGGTATGTGATTACTGGAGAAATACTGAATAATTGAAGGATAAGAGATGAGGCATAAAGGAATAAAAATGATCAGAGTGCTGAAAGGAGTAACACTGAAAGGAAGATTAGAAGAGATAAATGTGGGTAGTCTGACAAAAGGCAGTTAAAAGAAGGCATGATAAGCTTTTATAAATACTGGAAAAACACAAAAACACTTCCCTGTCTTATTGTGGAGTATTGAATAAGTCTAATTACATTTTATTTTCCGTTTAAGGTTACAGTATGTAAATCAATTAATAACAATGATAATAGTGTTAATCATTTTCTACAGGTATAGTACAATACAAGAGCTTGGTGAGATCTAGCACTATTATATATATATTATTCAGGGGGATAGGAGTTTGTGCTTTTAACTCAAGGAAAATGGAGTAGAGCTGAGGCAGGGGAAATTAGGATTTATAAGTTATTATGGACCATCACAAAAAAAAGACACTTTGCCTCATTCTGTACCACTTTTAGAAAGAAGTTATTAAGTCCTTCAGCAGACGGTGGCTGCGTATTTCCTTCCTTTCTGGCAACCTGATATATTTTGTAAACAAGATGTCTTTCAAGAACTGTTTACACTCAGCATGGAGAATCAGAAGTGTGAGGAGTTGTTATTAAGGATCTAAATAATATTATTCAGGGTTATAGGAATCAGATGAAATTGGAATAATTAATTCCAGGGTCCCAGTCTAAAAAAAAAAAAAAAAAGAAATAAAAATGTAAACTTACTATGTTTTATTGCCAGTGCTTCTGTGTTTGGTAGCTAAGATCTTGAAGCATTGGCAAAAAGTATCTTCGACTGAGACTGTGAGTAGGATCAGGGGCATGGTTCTGCTTAGTTTCTAGCACAGTTGTACCTCGACTCCTCCCATATCAGTTCTTGTGCTTTTGTAACAAAGATGGTCTCAAAATATTTTACTAGCATAGAATCTGAACTAAAAGGTAAATGTAATCAGTCAAACCATCTTGCAAAGAAGGTATTGGAAGAAGCAGAAATGCCGGCCTGGAGACAAAAAGGAAAACATAAGAAACAAACCTTCCAGATGGGTTGGCAGAAGAAAACGTGGAACAAACAAACTTCAAGCAAATTAGTTAATAATAGGCTGATAACAAGATTTTATTCTCCAGGGCATTCATCCCACTCATTTTCCACTGTAAAGTGAAAAGTGTTCACCCAGAGAGTTTTGGACAACACCTGATTTGGATGTTCCCACTCACCCTTTGGAGTAGCCTTTCTTCACTGATTACAGACAGAGCCTAAGGAAGCTACCAAAGCACTTAATGACAGCCATTAGCTGGAAAATATCTGAAAGAAATAGAAACTGTTTCCTGAGATGAAGTTGTGAGGCAAAAAAAGAAAAGCATTGCTGCTTAGTGACAAATTTAGCTACCTGCTAACTGTGATTGAATAGGCTAACAGATGGGATTGGAGGGAACTACACCTTTCTCTGTTAGCAGGAAATGCCAAAGTATGCTCAGGGATTTCATTAGCTGGAGCAATATCCCTGTTAAATGATTAGGACTATAGAGTTTGACTGTGTAATTTCTGGTTAACAAAACCAGCAACACCAGAAGCCATTCTATGCTCTGAAGAAATTGTAGTCTTCCACAGAAATCAGAAACTATGAAATCGATTTAAAAAAGCGTTAAAACTCACTAAAATCTTTTCATGAAAATTGAAATTTTTACTAAACACTGAACATTTTCAACTCCTGATAAACATCTAGTCAAAAAAACGCAAACGACTTCTCGACTTTTGTCCACTTACAGTGCTATTTCTCCATTGAAGAGGCAGGTTCTCAATTCTTGTTCTTTTCCTGCCTCAGCATGTATAATACCTATTTTTTTTCTCAAAAAAAAAAGGTAATTTTTCATCATTAATGTCTCTATTTAAAATTCTGAATAGTGGATGCATTTTAAGGCTCCTTGACTGTTCTATATTAAGGGAAAAAATACAAGACCTACAGCTTTTACAAAATCTGTACAGGATTTGTTTTTTAGCTAGAACATTTCAATTTTCAGCTCATCAATGAAAAATGCTTTCTTCTAAAACAAATGCTTTTCCCCTGCTCCACAAAACCCCAAGATCATTCTTTAAAATTTGCAATGAAAAGCTTTCAACCCACGTAACAGCATTATTTTCAGCTCAGATTTTCATTAGGGACATTTTTTACTGCTACTACTGTTCCAACGTAACCAATATAATCTATGTGAAAATCCCAGGGACAGATTGCATCTGGTTTGTTAACCAGTTTAATATACAACAGATTTGGAATGGGAACAGCATGAAGGATGGCCAGAAGCTTGCCATGTCCTGACAGCTTCAACCTCCAAGGGAAGGGCTCTGGAAGGAGGGGAGATTGTCACCTCCTTGAGCAAATCTGGTCTTTGTGCAGCTGGGCAGGTATGAAGAGAATGACAGACAATCCAGAAAGGATGTTGTAACCATGGTAGTCATAAAGAGTTTCCTGAAAAGAGTGAAGTTAACTCTTACACATAAATTTTGTTACAAAATTATCTTGAGATGGACCATCTTTTGTCTCTAATCTGTTGTTTCTTTATGCTGCAATTAATTTTTATTTCAGTAGCAAATCTACCTAAACCAGAAATAAGATTGCCTATTTTGCTTTATGAAAGAATCATTCATAAAACACTCATGTTAAAATAAAGCAAATGAAAATACTTCCTAAAACTGTGGCTGTACTTGATTTTTCTGATATTTCATAACAAAAAAATTTTATTCACCTTCTTGCAACTTTGCAATGAAATCTAAAAGACAGTGTATTTTATTTCTTATTCCAAATTCCTGTATGTATATGAAAATTGACTGATTTTGCTGTATTTTAAGTAAGGATAATTTTCACCTTTCCTCTTCTGCAAGTTTAAGCAATAGTCATATAACACCAAATTTCCTTTTCTGCAAGATTTTCAGTGTTCAGACGTTTAGCGCCAAGAAATCAAATGTCAATAATATTTAAACTATTTCTTTTTAATATCCTACAGTCATTCCTGCTATTTATCGTTGTATTATGATACTGCTGTTTCAAATAATCATAATAGTTACCAAATTTTAAATTCATAAATGTGAACACAGTATATAATGTAAAAGCATAATAAATGTTGATGTTAAAATAAGTTGCTTCCCTGGCCTTTTATATATTCACCTTGCTCCCATAGGCTCACTCTCACCAGTCTTAGAGCCTTAATGATGTTTTCCTATGCTTCTGCAATGTTATGTGTGCTCCTCTCAGATTTGTTCATCTTATTTCTCATCAGTTCTCTTCCTGTTTCTCTAAACACGGTCTCATTTAATGCTTTTGCAAATCAAATGTTAAGTACTCCAAATTTTTCTTTCGTTTAGAATGACGCAATCTCAATGTGTTTTCCTTTCTACCTTCAGTCCCAACTCTTTCTTCCCCACCTCACTGCCTGTCATTCGCCAGACTAAACTCCAAAGTATTTTCAGTTGGAAAGTAGTGATTCATATTCAATTTTTCTTCTTTCTTCTCTACCACCATGTTAAAGTTTGTGTTTCATTTTGGTTTCGGGTTTTTTCCTCAGTAAGGAACTTCCAGACTCCCTAAAGGCAATAAACCCCACGCTCTGGAAGCTTCTGATAAAGCTTCTGAAGAAGTTTGTATTTGACTACTAAATAGAGCAAACAGAGAATTTACAGCCATTCTAGTTGAAGTGCATTAAACTTGGGTGGCTGCCAGGTGTCCAACAGGCTGCTTTTTCACTTTCCTCAGCAGGATGTTTGGAGAAAATACAGTGAAAAACTTTTGGGTAGAGACAAGGACAGGGGACAGGGAAACCACTTATCTGTTAGTGTCATTGGCAAAATGAGCCCAACTTGGGGAAATTAACTTAATTAATTACCAATTTATTGAAACAGAGTATGATAATAAGAAACAAATAAATAAATAAAGAATTTTCATGACCCTTGCTTCTTTCCAAGCTTAACTTCACTCCTCACTATTCTACCTCTTCCCCCAGTGGCACAAGGGGATGGGGAATAGGGACTGCAGTCAATTCATAATGCTTCATCTTTGCTGCTCCTTCCTCCTCACAGTCTTCCCCTGCTCTAGTGTGGCATCCCTCCCATGGGAGACAGTCCTCCACAAACTTCAACATGGGTCCTTCGCATGGGTTACAGCTCTTCAAGAACTGCTGCAGAATGGGTCCTTTCCATGAGATGTAGTCCTTCAGGAACAGAATTTCCCCACAGGGTCACGAGTCCTGCCAGAAAACCTCCTCCTGCATGGGTTCCTCTCCACAGGATGGAAATCCTGCCAGGAACCATCTCCAGCATGGAGTCCTCCTTGGGCTGCAGTTTGATCTCTGCTGCAGTGTGGACCTCTATAGGCTGCAGCGGGACAACCTGTGATCCCATGGCCTCCTTCATGGGCTGCAGGGAAACCTCTGCTCTAGCAGCTGGCTCACCTCCTTCCTCTCCTCCTTCATTGATCCTAGTGTTTGCAGGGTAGATTGTCTTACATTTTCTTACTGCTCTTTTCCAGAGGCTGTTGCGCAGCATTTTTTACTCTTTTTATATATGTTACCATAGAGGTGCTACCAACATCAGTGACTGGCTCAGCTTTAGCCAGCAGTGGGTCCAGCTCACTGGAATTGAGTCTGTCCAACATGAGAACAGTTGCTGGTATCTTCACACAGAAGCTACTCCTGCAGCCCTCTCTGCTACCAAAACCTTGCCACATAAACCCGGTACACCTGTTAATAAAAAAATTATGCACAAAGCTGTAAATTTTACACTTAATCTTCTATTTTTATCTGTATATTAAGTTTTCTTAACAAGAAAAGCTAGACTTTGGACTACACAGTTAGGTTCTAGGGCTTGGTTTTGCTAAGCACTTAATCTATATAAGTAAAAGTCATCCCCCTGTTCCAAAGAACAATTAGAAATCCCAATCCATCAAATACAGTGTATGCCATTTCTCACAAGCTTCAGTACTTATTACCTTCAACAGCCATATTGATGATACAAGTATTAGGAATTTGTTGACCTCATGGAGGTCTTTTAGGACTTTTCTTTGTACATTTGAAGTTTTCTATTAAACAAAAGAAACTCAGGAAAAAAAATAATTACCTCTTTTCAACCCAGCTATGCAGCCCAAGCTGTAAATAAGTTCTCAGCAACAAAGAGTTCACAATATAAGTTCAACTACAACATTTCTTATGAGACATATAAGAACAATACAAAATGGAAGGAGTAAATTGCCACATTTGGCAGTTTCAGGTGGGTAAACAAATGTCCAGCATCAGAGGCCATAAGATCCATGATGACTTTAATAAAAGAAAACATCTAGGATCATCTAGGCTGTTTTCAGCTGTCTACCAAGAGATGGAACTATGTGTCTCAGAAAATATGATTCTGCAAGTATGAGAGATGACTTTGTAAGTAGAAACAGCTTTCCTGAACTTTAAGGGCAGAACTAATTTTCTTTTTTCTTCCCCTGTCTTCCCCCATAATAGTGGAATCAGATTATTTTTTTTCTTTCCATTGTTTATTTAAAAAAAAAAAAAAAGTGAATTAAGTACTAGCTGGGCTTTGGATATTTGAGAAAAAGGACGTAAAGAAGGCAAGAAGCAAGTAAGAATGAAGGAGAAGGAGAGGGAGGCAAGAAGAAGGGAAGGAGGAAATCCTGCTGAGATAATTTTTTATGAGGTTATGTGTCAAATAAAATTATGTTATTTCTTATGATACATATACAAATATAATAAAGCTGGTATATTGTTGCTTTTAATCAAGAACTTACAAGAACCCTCTCCAGATACCCAAGTGCTTGTAGTGTTTTCCTTCCCAAAGGCAACACAAAGGAGAACTGCAACTCTGTGAAGCATGAGCATCCTCACACTGTCGACATTATTGGAGTTGGAATATAGTGATGCCAGGTCCCATATACTGCCAGATATAATGATACAGGATCACAACTGCTGGAAGAAATGGCAGGTTGTGATCTGTTTTGCCTTTATGTTTTGGCTTTTCAGAATTTTGAAACAGGTCTATATTTATTTAGCTGAATGGAAAAATAAAAAGCAGCAGCTTAGATTTCCCTCAGGGTCTGTGGGTTTGCTGCTTCCCCCACTCTTTTTCCCCTGCCTGAGACTGAAGAACCTAATGCTGTTTGATCAGGGGCATGCTGGACTCTGAGTAGCATTTATCAAGAGATGAGCTGAGGGCAAGAAAAAGGGTCAACAGAGGAGCTTAAGGCCATAACCATGTCAATCAAGTCAAAGCACATGGTCTAAGGAAGGATTCTGAATGTGAGTCCATACTTGGAAATAGTATGGAGAAATAATAGCCAGCTTATGGAGTAAAACACTTGTTTCTGAGAACCCCAAATCTGTGTAATATACTCGTGATACTTTTTATATTTTACAAGTTCTAATATAGGTTCATGGACTGAACAACCAGTAGGCACAGAAGCATCGATCAGAGAGATACAGAGTACAAGTAAGGTTCATTTACACCTGAGAGGAATCCAGTTTGCATCTTTCAAGACTATTCAACTGTAAGAACTAAAGGATGCTATGCGGGTGCACTTGGGAGTGCACTTCTGACCCAAATGGAAAAGCTATTTTAGACCATGCTAACTCTCTCTTCTTCACCTCAAGGGTAAAAGCTACTCAGCTTTAAAATACTTTCAAAGTAGTTTATTGAAAGTAAGGTCATATACATTGCCATCAATTCTAGTAACTGTTGTTTTGGCCTTTTAACCATGTTTGCTGCTTTTTCCTTTTTCTTTCTTTCTGCTGTATATGACCTGTTCATAAAAACCTTACATGATGATGGGGACTGATTTCTTAGTTTACTTAAACAATATATTCAGTCACTGTGACAAAGAATAACACTGGTGGATTATGAAGACAGAGTTCTGTTAAAAAAAGCAAAAGTAACAATCTGAAACAGTACTTACATGAGAAACTATTTTCTCTTGTCTTGGTTCTCTTTGAGCCACAGAAATTATAGCTGTTACTGGTATCATTAGGCTGTAGCTGACCTCAGAGAAAAGTATGTTTGAATTGGTTTTTTGTGTCATGAAACCACACTTAAAGAAGCTCCTAGAAGACAGCCTTTCACTATTATAACTATTAGAAAATAAGGTTAAAAGAAACCACAAGGGGTCATTTACTTCAAAGGCAAGGTAAAATTTACCTATATATGCAAATACCTCACTGGTTAATACTTACAAACCTCCCTCCAGCTGTGGAGGTAGAATCTTATCATTCATGTAACCTTACAAAAATTTGTAATATTTGAAATGACTTTGTAAATCCCCTACCTAGTTCATTATCTCTGTACAGCAAGCTCCTGTTTTCTCAGTAAACAAAAGGAACAATTATTCTTTCCTTTGGGAGATGGTTGGCATAAATATTTGAATACAGCTGTTTAATGTCCTTTCATTTTCTATGGACTATGAACTCCAAATTCTTCGATCTTCCCTAGTTGAACATATGTTCCACTTACTTCTCCAAAGATATCCACAGCTGATACACAGCTTTCTGATACCTGTGTCCTGAACAGAATATTTTATTGTACACCTTCACCAGTACTGTATAGAACAGGAGGGTTACTTCGTGAGTTTGGTAAATGATTTACTATAATGCACGAAGTTCTTTAGGATTTTTTAACCGGCTTTGATCAGATGAGCCTTGGCCTTCATAGTGAGCCCAGAGTTGAATGGAATTACTGTGGAAGACATACAATCATATCAAGATATTAGTGACGACATCACTGCCTTAAATTCTGGATTACAACTGAAAGAAGTCCCAGAGGTGATAGTTCAAAAATTATGGAACTGTTGCCAACATTGATTACAGATGTATGAGTCCTCAGTGATTCAGGATGTGATGTTGACCAGGAAAGGTGATATATTACTTGTTTCCAACTGGTCTGAGCAATATATCAGTTTTGCATGCAACAGTACCTAGTTGTTTTTGAAGTAATTCTACTTAAATGTATGTTATTTAATCAAGATGTAATGTATGTTCGTAGCTGAGACCAGTCTTTGTGCTTCTTATAACACTGAAAAGCATGTGAGATCATTCTGGATCCTGCTCAGACAGAACAGTCCATTTCTGTATGGTTGCAGTTTTAGCTGTCCTAGCATTACTGAGGAGACCTGAGTGCCTGTCTTGTCTTTATTGTTTTTAAAAGAAAGGAATCATACAACAAATCTTATAAATGGGTTACAAACCAGCCTTTTTTTTTTTTTTTTTTTTCTACCCTGAGAGTCTGGCAAGAAAGATAGTCCAAAGGTATTTTTGTGTGACTGATTCACACAAGATTAATGATCTTGTCAATCTATAAATGCCCCTCACTTTCAATCCTACATTAAATAGGTTTTTGGAAAAGTCATAGTTGGGTCTTAAGGCAGAATAAAAGTTCAGGAAGAAAAGTTCAGAATTTAATCTGAAAGCTGTCAAACGGTTGGAGAACTGGAAATCCTTATTAGTCCTTCCTTTCTGATAGAGTTTCTTGGCCTACCATGAACATGATAGTGACCCTTTAAAGTATACAACTCAGGTTGCCAGGCTTATCTAGAAACATAATAATTTATTTGGATTAAAAAAAAGTAATGTATAAAGCAGTTATAATATTTTGTAGTCCTTTCAAAGACTCAGGCTACACAGATTCTAAAAAGCAGTTTATTTCAGATAATTCTGTTCATCACAGAAAATACTTAACATGTTAATGAATACTCTGTTGAAAATGTGGGTTTTTTGAGATTTCAACATTTTGAATATTGGGTTGGGCTTAGAAGCTCAGCATTATTAGTGATTCATTAACACAGGACATTTTGAATTTAATTCATTCAAGGAAATACCTCTGAAGTATTAGCAGTTTTTGCTATTTATCTAATAGTTTGTATTTAAATAAAACAACACAGAAAGTTGTACCAAAAATTATTATTTTTCTTCATTTTTATAACATATTTAGTATAGCATGAATAAGTATAGAACTTAGATATTTTCTGGGTTAGCCTGTAAATTAAGTGATATGATTTCTGTTACTGGAGTAATGGTAGAAATTAAAATTGTAGAAACTAAATTGTGATATATTTTAAATGTTTTTTTTAATTGCTTAATATTATACTGGTATCTTCCTCAAAGATGCCAAATGCATATAGATAAAGTAACAGAGTGTTTAGAATTAAGTACTCTGCTAAGACATTAGTGAAATCACAGTAGATTGACAGCAATGGTTTATGATACTTACAAAGCAAATGCCTGACAACATTAGGACTTACCTAACATAAAAATGCATATTCTCACTCACATGATTATCTTTGTATTGAGGTATACAAATTAGATTATCTAGAGATTATAAAGATCTTGTTAAAAGAAGAGATATTTTCAAGAGATGAGAGTGATTTATCTCTTGCTTTGCTCTTACTAAAACCAGAATGATTCTGAATATTACAATGGGCAGAGCTTTATTTCAAAGTGAGCATTAGAAAATTTACTTGAATAGATCTTTAAGATGGTATCTCGTTGCTTCCATTGTGCGAGTATTTTGTATATTAATTTAATTTTAATATGACTGATTAGAATCACAATACTAGCACAGAATCAAAATAGATCAGTGTGGTGGCTTTACTTGGGCCAGCTGCTAAAACCTCACAAAGCTGTTCACTCACCCGCTAACTTCCCTCTGCCCACCATGGGATGGGGGAAAGAATAGGAAGAGCAAAAGTGAGAAAACTCAGATTGAGATAAAGACCATTTACTAAGCAAAGAGGAAAACGGACAAGCAATGCAAAGGCATTCACCACCTCCTGCAAGCAGACCAATGCCCAACCAGTCTCTAAACAACAGCAATTTTGGAAGGTCTTCAGCCCCTGACACCCCACCTTCCTCTTCCACTATCCCAGGTTTATTGCTGAGCATGACATCATATGCCATGGAATATCCGTTTGGTCAGCGTAGGTCAGCTTTCATGGTTGTCTTTCTCCCATTTCCCAGTCTCTGGGGAGGGGTAGGGCAGAGTGTGCACAGTTAGAAGAAAGAAAACCTAGCTTTTATGCAAGACCTGTTCACCAGTAGCCAAAATGTTGTGTGACCAGAACTGTTATAGTCACGAATGCAAAGCATGGCACCATATGGGTTGCTGTGAAGAATGTTATCTCTATCCCAGCCAGATTCAGTACAATCAGTTCAAAGCTATTTAAGTACCGACACTATTAATGTGTAAAATATGTGATTATTGCTTGAACATTTTAGGTATTTTTTGCACACCTTAGCACAGAGGAAAAATAATAGTATACATCAGTGTTAATGTGTCAGATGCAATTAATGCTGACTAAAGTGAACTTACTAGCTGAAATAAGTGATACAGCTTAAAGTAAAAGGCAAAACAGATTTAATCCTCATGAAACTTCACAACTCATTTGAAATTAGAAAATGAATTTAATTATAGCAGACTCCCTAAAATTAAAATAAGTCAAAATAGTTAATTACCACGAGGGACTTAAATTCTGATCACACATTCATTCATTTCAAACTGAAATTCTTCCTTTGACCTTACTGAACTTAAGTTAGCCATCTGTGTCATGCTTCTTTACTTTCAGACAACACATTAGAAAGTATGAAAAATTGAAGTGGATGTTTTCCATTCTAATCTTGTCAATATAATTTCATTAGGTAGGAAAAGTCATTTACCTATGATATGAATAGTACCAATATTTGTTGAAATTTGAAATACCTAAAATTTTAGTTTTATTTCAGTGCTTCTCATATTTCTTATAAAACCTTCTCCCTTCTATATCTCCAGTTCATCTTGTTTTACTGAGAAATTAAGGATCATCCTTCCAGACATTTAAGAGAAGTGACTACACACACACAAATGCATGCACAGTGCCAAAGCTTCTCATCAGTTAATTTTTGCCTGTGGTCTTCATCTTTGTTTTTAAAATAACAGAAAGAAATGTAATCAGAACTCCTGAAAAGGGGCATTAGGATGGGGTTTATCCTGAAATTACACTGTAGCAGAGTACATTGCAACTGAATGGAGAATAAGGTCCATAGGGAATTAGCTTTGGCAGCTGTGTAAACAAGATAACTGCATTTCTCAGTTTAAAAGGGGGTAATAAAGAGTTTCTTTATGTAGGCTGAATGAACAAAATAAAATATTTGTGCAAATTTTTAGAGCCATGCAGCCAGCCAAGTAGACAAGACTGTAACGCCAAGCTATGGTGCACTGACAAATGCACTGTACAACGTCAGTGTGCTAGCTCACTATTGTTAACATTAAGAAACACTTTCTTAGGGCAGCCAGAAGACCAGCATTATCCCTAATGCAAGACTTGTGAAATGGATTGGCCCAACTTTCTTCACAAAAAAAAAAAAAAAAAAAAAGTTTGCATACTCGTAACAAGTGGTTTTCTAAACCCTCCTCAAAAGCAGCCAAAACTTCCAGACTGATGGACTACAATGAACGTGTACACACCCCTTGGTCCACAGACAGGACCCTTCACTAATGAAATGCCTTGGTTGAAAGAAGTTTCTAGACCACCACCATAAATGACCACAAACTCAGATTCAACTAGGCTATAAAAGTGAGCCTCCTGGGGATCCCCTTTGAGTTTATCTTTGTTGGAGCAGTAGATCTGCAGTTAAAGACTCTCCTTCTCAGACTGGGATGCCTTCTAAGGAAACTTCCTTGACGATCAACACACCTTGCCTTATTGGTAAGTGATTATATCTTCTGGGTACCCTGGAGAGTCCTCATGTTTTATGAGTTGGCAGACAAGCATTTTGTAGCATCATTCTAAAGTTTTGGGATCCTGTGAGTCTGAATTGGCTGTGTAGTAATTGGACTCCCAACTGGTATCTGCATCTGTGTTTTATAATGTTGTTGGAGTGCTGAACAGTTTTGGATAAATCTCCTCTCTATTTACTTCTCTGATAAATAATTCTGGTTAGAATGAAGTGCAGTTTGAGCTCATGGCCTACCTAAATTGGTGTTTGGGGTGCTTCTGTGACAATACTCCTTTACTTATGCTACACACAAGTCAGTAGATCATATGTGTGTAAGACAGTGAAATAATAAGAATTTGTAGGTATTAGGGTGGTGAAAGATCTTTGAAAAAGAAACAGATGATGTAAATTCTTATACCTTAAACCCATGAAACCCACCCATTTCTATTTCTTCTGCAGAGAGAAGAAAGATTTGTAGCTCTGGAAAAAAAAAAAAAAGAGTAAAAAACTACTTGAAAGTTTAATTGCAAGGAATGTTAGCCAACCTACTAATTTTGAGCTAACCTACTGCGGCTTTTGGGGAAAGACTTCTACACTATGATGCTCTTCTACTGAAGCCAGAACACCATGTTCTAATACACAGGAAGTGGTCAACTGGAAGAGTGGAAGATTGATGTAGTGATTTGGAAAAACTGCACAAATTGTAAACCCTTAAATTATGAGTTATCTGGATGCTATAGCATTTCCACTATAAACTAACTATCCCTTAGGACTGCTGTTAATCCAGATCATTTCAGCAATCTGCTTTAAAGAGCTGTGCAAACAGTCTTGATTGGATGTAAAGCAGATGTGGAAATTAGTGGCCAGAACGAAGGGAAGGCTCCAGAATTTCTCTACTTTTCTCCACTGCTGAAGCCAGCACATTAAGAAATTATGGTATAATTGGTTTCTTTATGTGGCACTGTGTACATCATCCATATTCATTCTGTAAATAAGAAAAAAAGGAGAGGTATCTTCATCCTGAGACCAAGAGAACTCAATGTGAAGAATCATTGCTACACAAATGGGTGTAACTTTGACAAAGTATTAGAGAGATGTTCTTCCTTAAGCTCTTCAAATTGGCTCTTTCTACATAGATTAATTGTTAACTCACAGACAGTGGCCTTAACAGGAATTTATTCCACTGACTAGCAAAGAGTCAGTAGTTTAATATAATTTATGTGATATTTGAGGATTTGTTGTGCATAATAAAATATAGAAAAAAATATGCATAACAAAATTCTGTGTATTCTCAGTTTCTTCACTGTGATAATTCATCAGTAATATTTCTGTTTCATGTGATAAAGATTCTATTGAATAAGTCAAAATCATATCTACAAATACCAAATACACAAACAATAGATATGATTGTCTTACGGACAAAATCTTTATTATAAATCACAGTTGTTTTTGCTCTTTTCTTGCTAATTTTCCAGATATCTTGTCAATGCTTGGCAATATTGTTAAATTGAAATTTTCAGGGTCACTAGAATTCCTTAGAGTTATAACTCTCACCATTAACAAGTAAATATTCTGCCACTGATTTTGTTTGAAAAATATTTTAGATCCTCTCTGCCAAAAATTAATCTTTTTTCAATTTTAGTTTTTTCTTTGATAACATCCATCTAAAGCTTTAGAGTGGCTCCCTTTTTATGTCCTTTCCTTTTCTTGTCTCCTCATCTGATTCTGACCCCGAAACAGTAAGAGCACCCATGGCTGGTATTCACACAGGGAATTTTGCATTTTTTTTTTGTGTCTGCTCTTACTGGATCCCAAATGCTGCAGTAAAAGCTCAGATTGTTTTTACACCTATGACTAGCGCCACTAAGGGACTAATGCATGAAGATGTATGTAGAGCAGCTGAGGAAGTTACTTTCAGTTGCAGAAGACAGGCTGAATAATACATGGGGACATCAATTTCCATACACACTGCATTTTCTGCTGGCATTAGTAGAAAGTTTTGGCACATTCTTATATGGAATATCGTTTGAATAAAAACTCTATACAGGGCAGAAGATCATTGCAGAAAGAAATAGGCAATAAATATACTGGAATCACAAGTTATATAGAGTTATGAAATATGCCAAAGCACCAAGCTAGTTCCACTCTGTCAGTGCTGAGGTGCTGAGCACAGCTGCTGTTGCTTAGATACACTCAAACTCACTTGAGCCAGTTTTTCTTGCTACTGATTTGACCACCTTATTTAGCATATATGTTTCATTGCACAGACAAACTCACTGAAGGTCAACCTTTTGCATATCTAATTTTTGGTCAGTATTGTCCAGAACAATCAGAAGTTGTTTGGTGTATTAGATCTAGACTCAAGGCTACAAAGAGCAGTCCCAACAAACATGTCTGTTTACAGTAATTTAGATATATGATAGTTAAACTTTTTTCTTTTTTTTATTTTTTTTTAAACTGTTTATGTATTGTATCCTTCCATCCACAAACACACAACTTTAGGAAAAAAGATTTGGATTAAGAGGATTCTTTTCAGTGGTTTTCAAGCACATTTAATATAGTTGCTGTCAATTATTGTCATTGAAAAGAAGAAGAAACTGTGATTCTTAATCTATGGTGCAAAAATCTAGTATTTGGTTGTCATAATTCACAGGTTGAATGTAAGAATTCTTGAACAACTAAGGCGTATTTTGTTTGTCATTATCCTAATCACCTCAGATATAAGGTTACTACTTTTGTACAGTGTGTATACTGCACACACAGACAAAGGAAATGGGATCGAAGGAAAAAATTGTCTTTTACTGTTTCATGTACTATGGTCTTTCCTTGACAAATGATCACTGAATGAAGGAAAATGATTTTGTTCAAGATTTACTGTCTTTTTAAACATAAAAGAAACTTGAAAAGCTTGGATCCTCACAGTTTATTTAGTTTAAGAAAATGTTTACTGTTTTGACTTTTATATTGGAAGGAGGAAAACAGTTGAAAGTGAGCTTTTGTGACTGCCCCTATGAAAGCAACAAAATGGACAAAGCCGAAGAAAGAGAAAATGCAGCCTCAAATCAAGAAGTTATCTTCCCATTAATTATAGTTAAGGAATGTAAAAGGCAGTGGTCCAGAAGCAGGGGGGAGTTTTCTGGTGATCATATTTCTCACAATGCAAACCTTAGTGACTAAAGGAAACAGGTAAAGAATAAGAGAAAAAGAAGGTCATAGGAGACTTTGAATAGATCAGGGGTCTGTTAAAAGATACATGATGGGAAGGGAAAAGAGTGAGTATGAATCATGTTTATTCTAGTGCTGTAAAAATGAAGACATTGCATCTGGCAGTTTCTCAAGCAAATGGAAATGGGTGACGAAGGGAGGGAGGGAGGGATGGAGGAAGGGAGGAAGGAAGGGCGGAAGGGAGGAAGGGAGGAAGGGAGGAAGGGAGCAAGGAAGGAAGGAAGGAAGAAAGGAAGGAAGGAAGGAAATGAGGTGGAGAATCACCACTGCTTTGTGCTTTTGGCAACTCCTATATACCAGCCTACTTAAGACTTTAAATCAGAAGTAGCATTCATAATTGCAACTGTTCTACTGCTGAAAGCCAGAAAACTCTATTTCCATGTAACGACCAGATTGCATACCACAGCTAAACTAATCTCTGGCAGGTCACCACTGCCAAAATAAGTCTCACTCGACAAGATTCCTTCTTCCTGACTCCCTTTTTGCCTCCAGATACATATTCCTGCCACCTCCCTTGTGCTGGACCTGGAGTTTGTTTGACTTTCAGTGAACTGATGCACTTTCCTGAACAGAAAATCATTCCAGCTATCATTGCTATTTTTATGTGTTGTTGTTTTCAGTAAAGGTCACACAGGAGCCAGAGCAAGAAGGGAGACGAGCAACATGCTGGAAGCGCAGAGGGCCCTCTTACTGCCTTGTGCATAGTAATGTCAGAGTAACTACCTTCTGCCATTTTCTTAGCTAATTACTGAGAATGATATTGAAGCGTTTGATGTTCTTCATTATGAGAAATGAAGAATTTCAACTGAAGATTATACCTGTGATAGGTATTTAACAACAGCAGGCATGATAAGGAACAATCACGCAAAGACACCGTTCTCGTTTCTGAGCAGACTTCATAAAACAGATGGACAATAAAAACTCTGCTCATCAAATGGTGTACTTCTTCTGTAGAAATCAGTACCAACTACCACTGTGAAAAGATAGTCCAAGTAAAATTCCACTACATAAATCTAACTATGCAGGTTGCATTTGCATGGATGTGAACATGAAAAAATATATACCAGGTCTTTTTGTCTCTGCCATTAGAAGACAGAGCAGGTGTGGATTACAAAGGAAGGGAAAGAAGGTAAATGTGTTGGGGAAAATTTTCAGTTCATGAAATACAGACCCAATCCTTAAGTAATTCAGTGTAAGTCCTCAGCAAAAGGAAGCAAGGCCAGGGCTGATTTGTGTATGGTGAAAAAAGAGTATTCAAGGAAGAAGTCTGACATTGCTTTGCTATTTTAAGGAGCTAAGGAAAACAGATTCTGGTTAAAAAATTTTAAGAAATGTATTCCTTCTTATATTATAGTCCTCTCACAAAAAACACAAAGATAATTTTGCTTACAGGAGCCATTTCTGTTCAAAAATGTTTTGTATTAATTTTGTCTTCTTGTCCAAATATCCATAATGTTAGCAGTTCCTGCATAATACTGAATAATCCCAAGATATTTGCTACTACTGCAAATCACATTTATCTGGCCATCTCATCTGGATTAAACCACTTTACTGGAGAAATTTTTAGAAATTTATATTAAAGTAAAAAGGTCTGATCTTAAAAACATTTTAGTGCAATATATGGAAACAGACTCTGTATTTGAAGAAACAGGAAGGAGAAATCAGAGAATACATAAAGGCTGTAGAAATTAGTGGCAAGGAGGTTAGTATTTTTAATACCATCCACCAGGGGAATGAAGTAGGAAAAATACTTAAATCCAAGAATATGTTTCATCTCTCAAGTTTAAAAAGTTTGTCTGACCATTCTACATTAATCACTCTGAATCAATTAGTTTCTCTTGATAGTTCTGAAAAAGGATTTACTGAATTCAAAACTAGTCAAAAAAGATCTATTTTGCATAGACCATTTTAGCCTTACACTAAATCTTGGTAAGTGATTTTTCTGAATTTCTATTGTAAGACATGTAAATCCAAACTTTAAATGAAACACTAGAACTAAAAATATAAAAAGCAAAGAGATTTGATCAAATTGCACAGTATATTTTATGTGCGAAGATTCTACAATCACTAATCATGTTTCTCTTTCATGTTATTAGGCACCCACTAAGCAGAGAGTGTTCAATTAAAAGTATTGTCATGTACTGATTAGGATAATGGCTGAAACATTGTGGCAAAACCAGTTCATCCAGCCGCAGAAGATGATACATTCAGTATAGGGTGAACTGTGATTTGCATATCAACGACAAGCTAAGGAACCACAGCCCAGGCTGGCTGGCCAATACGGGAGTACGGGGAGGTGGGGGACATGCTGGAGGGTATATAGCTCCATCTTCTGATACACTCAGCTTGGCATAAAGAGAAAAGCTGAGACCCTTCAACATGGCCCAAGACTTGTCCGTCTTTTGTAATCTCCCCTTCCTCCCCAGACTTTTGTCTCTTTCACAATAACACTTCCACAAAAGACCAAAAGTCATGAAAGCACGCAACCCAGAGGACTATAAAGGCCCACCCTGTGCAAGCACTGATGGTGCCCACCTACCATCCTGAGGACCACTCTGCCCACCAGTCTCACCACATGAACTGAACAAGACAACAGAGGACGGCACACATCACTGAACCCAAGACTGCAAACTGCATCACACATAAAGTGGAGCCATACGGATGGTGAAATCTTTCTCTCTCTTTCCTTTCTTTCCCATACTTCTACCTTTTTGCTGTCTCTTTTATATGTAAAATAGTAACATAAGATTGACAGCCCCTCATATGCCGCAAACTTTCAATGTTTATCCATCAATATGTAATAACGTAAATCCTTCTGCCACCGAATCATATACCATTTGGGCCAAGCTGCAAAACAAAAGCCTTTTGTTTGCGGACCTTAAGTAATGTGCGTATTGTTTTCTAACCAAAGGGGATCCACAAACCTAAGTCACTTCTCCCCCCACTCATACCTGAGAGCAGGACATGACAAGCATGTCACTGTCAAAGTGGTGGTTCAAATACTAACCTGAAAACCTGTGTTACTCTCTCATTAACATGCCCAGTGTGATACGTATTTCTCTAAATTGGGATAGTGTTAAACGGGTGAAAGTTCTTAATCAGTGAACAGGAAAAGCTTGTATTTTACCTCCACCATCCTGAGGCTTTCAAAACAATCATTCTGTATTTTAGTTCAACTATATTTTGTCTATGAATTTCCAGAAGTCTGGTCACCAGATTATCTTCGTTGGGACAAATTCCTGCAAGGAGTGAGCACCCTCTGCCAATCAGTGGCTCTCCAGTTAGATTATTATTTCAGTTATCTGTTGCAGCTGTGACTGACGTTTGGATAATGTCTTTATATAGAATGTCAAAAGTATTTTTGAAAACTGACCTCATACAAGACAACAAAAAAATATTATAAAGTATACGCAATTCCAGCACAAAAGGACTTGAACAGTAGACCTAAGCAGTGGCAGACATTCCTTTGTATGAGCTGGGATACCAACCTGGATGCTCATTCTCACTGATATAGCTTTGAATAAGGGAGAATGTTTTCCAGCTGACTAGTATTCAATTTGCCAGATATCTTTATTAAAAGAAGGCTATAAACGTGGTGTGTTTTAGGGTGCTGGAAACTGTAGAAGCTGTTTGTTTCCATCCTTGGGTGAAAAAAAAACTGTAAAGAACAGTTGTCAATTTTATAAATGTACGCAGACCTCTTTCCTGGTGTGATACTCATCTGTCCTTATAGACTGCTGCTCTTACTCAAGACAGCTATAAATACTGTTGACATCCTGCCTTGCTGATAGTCCTTTTCCCAGGATCACTAGACCTCATAAAATTTGTTCCTTCAAAAATTTCTCTGTAGCTCTAATGCTAGCTAAATTATAGCTGCTTTAAATATTTTATCAGCTTATGCTCTAAAAAGTCCAGTCAAATTAGATATCTTTGTCTTTGGATCTGTTGTTCCCCTGTGAAAAAGACATGTTTTTGGCATTTCTGTTGAACACTCCATAATTTGCTTCGCTCCTAGTCAATATCAGTTAAAAGTTACGTCTCATACAAGATGCAGTCTACCCACTATCAATTAGAAAAGCACATTTGGAAGGCTTAGTTAATTGAAAGTAGTCCAGCAGGAATACTCTGAGAACAATTATATATTTTCATTTTCAATTCTTGTTAATTAATAGGTCCTAAAACAGTTCTTACCCACCATAAGCTCCTCGAAGCTCAAATCACTAAGATAAATTTCATTAAGCCCATTGTTCTTTCAAGTTTTAATCAGCTAAAAATGCTGCTTATTATTTTTCTTACTACAATGCATACTTATTTCTAATTCATATTCATATTCATTTGCCCATCAGAAAGATCAATTTGACTGATGCTTTATCATCCTTTTACAAAAATTCCATTTCTGTTATCAGGTAATAAATTACATTCAAAGATGTACATTTTCTGATACAATTATTTTGCAAGAAAAAGAAAAAAGTATGTAGTGTCTTGGCAGTGGTGCATAAAACTCTTTTAATTAACACTCCACAGAAGTTTGAAGTTATTTTTCCTTTTTTTTTTAATTGTCTCAAAATAAAAAATATGTTATTCCAATCAGTGTTTTAAGCTCAGCACTGATGTGAGCCTCAAGGGCAACACGGCCTGACACTGCCTAATACATCAGTCCACATTGTGCAGTGGCAAGATTTCTGTGTTTGAGAGGGTTTTAGTAGAATTTTCACTGAACTTTAAAATAAAAACTCTATGATTTTATGGACTTAAAATTATGAACTGCATTGTACAGAATGCAGAGGTATCACAGTATTATTTATTTTAATACTAAATGCATTTGATTTTGTTTCTACCTCAGTTTTTTAGTTTGTAGAGAACAATGGATTTTTGAAAAAGTGACACAAATGCATGGCTCATGTTTTCAGAAAAGCTGCTGAAGTTTTGATGTATTTAAAAAAAATGAAGCTGTGGCCAAGTAAGGAGTAGAGATAGCATGGAATTAACACATCAGCTACATGGTTGGTTATTTGACTGGTTACCACAGGAAACACAGACCGTGGTAGTAGTACCATACCAGTAATATGTACCATGGAGATTTAAATACTCTACAGCAGTAGATTTTTTCCCAAAATAGCTAACACCCCTGTTAATTTTACTGTAAATCTCACAGAAGGTCTTGACTATGCTTCATCTATCTTCTTACTTACCCATGCCTTCAAAAGGTGGACAGACTCTAGAACACTTTTTAACAATTAGTTGACTAAATTAACTACTTTTTCCCCAGGGTAGAAATTAGGATTCTTGAACCTCTATAATTCATTAAGGTAACTTTAGCAGAGCATTTAGCACTGGCTTTTAGTTCATGCTCTCAGAAAGAATAACAGTACTAACATCTGCTCAGCAAGGAAGACAGTAGGTTAGTCATATACTGGAATCTCCACTGATACTCTGACAATCTGCTTCCCTTCTCCAGAACCAGCTCTTTGGTTAGGATTTTCATTAACTTGTTGAAATTTGGATAAGCAATTTTCCTGGGGAAATCTAACATGTAACTGTATTGAGAAAAGAGCAAGAATAGCAACAAGGACTCCCAGGTTTCTGTGTCGAAGACTTTGTTTTAGCACCTAGACAGATATCCATTTTCTTTTTCCAGGATTCCCACTTTCTTTTCCTCATTTACCAGCCACTGAAGCAGAAGACAAAGAAACACTGTGTTTTATGAAACATATGCTAGGAATATTCCATGTGCCCTTTTAGCTGCAATACCTCTATGTTTCCAGGACTCTCACATCTGTCACAGGCTGAATCATCATCCTTTGGCTACACTTGCCACACAGGCACCTTGTAAATTATGTCAATAAAACTTTGCAATGGTATTCTCATAGTCTTCCCGAAAAGTGGCCTCGCTTTGGCTGAGCTGGTAAGAAATCTGTGCATTTCTTAGCTCTCAGCCGCGTTTTGCCAAGGTTCACAAGCTGCAGCTTAAGGATGAGATGTGTAAGATGGCCTTTGTGCCCTTCTGATCTTGATCCACCTGGCTCCAGGCTGTTTCCTTGTGTGACCTTGAGGCTGTTAACAGCTGAGCCAGCTGGCAATGGCCTCAAAGAGATGACATTTTTTTCACTTGGAATTAGATCTGCATAATTCCCTTGCCAAATAGGCCTCTAGCCAAAGCCATGGACATTCTTTAAAATGTACTTGAAAACCAAGTTTACCAGCTAGACAAGAAAAAGCTGTGATAGGAGAGGCTCCCCTCAACAGACATTTCTGCGAGGAGCTGTGCTCCAGTAACATGTCCATCAGCATAGCAAAGGAGAGATACTGTGGCAGCTCAGAGCCTCCATGGGATTTCCTTACTGTAATTGCATAAAGACAGTGAACTGGTTTTGTACCAAAGTTTTGAACAGTGCTTTAATTCCCTATGACATGAACAGGATTCCAAAAGATGGCTCCTGTTTTACCTGGTGTTTGAATGAGGTTTTGACTCTCATGTACAGATGTTCCTATGTGTTCCACGACTGACTGCTATGCACATAGCCACCCATAGCAATGACCTCCTATCCAGAGAGATCTATAAAACTAAGAAAAACGGTAGAGCAGAGACATGTGAGATGCATGTTGAATGATTACAACTCATCTATCTGATGTTACATCCACAGAAGAGATTATTATGTAATTGGTACTACTACTAGAGATAGTCTTAATCAGTTTTGGTACATAGGGAATAAATTTCTCTTACCAACTTTTAATGTAAATGGAAAATAGAAAAACTAGTATTGTGTTGTGGTCTCACAGTTGCATAGTATCTTACATACCGCCTACACATAAAGAGACTGGAAGCACTTTCCTGTCTGTAGATCAGAGCAAACACCTCTGCCATGTTCTAACTTTGTGCCAGTGGATTTTCACTGGTCTCAGCCCACTCCCCATACTCTGGGATGCTGGCAGCAGAACGAACACACATTTTTCCAGTGCCTACACTTCACTCAGTAGAAAGGCTTATGTGTCTTGTTGGTGTGTCTGTTTCCTCTAACTATATGTTTTGGTCTAATAGGAGACATCATCTCTCTCTACAGTTATTTTGCACTTCTATTCTCAATGACCACTGACAAACAGTTGTACTGCCGGCATTGTGACAGATTTGGTGCAAAAATGTGTGACTCTTCAGTGAAATACAGTAAAGCCTTTGTTTTTCAGTATGGCACTTACTTGAACTCTGTGTGGAATAGAAAGTTTAAGTTTCTTTAGATCTTACTGGTTCAGAAAAATGTAGAGATGAACATCCAGATGGTATAAAGGTACATTATACATTAAGGCTTTAATACTGAAACTTAATGGCCCAACAGCTTTTCTTCAACCAACAGATTCTTACTATCACCCCAGGTGCTTTTCAAGTAGGGCTCGTGCCACGTCTCTTGCTTTCTCAGGGGGGCCGTCACATATTCACACTTAATTATTTTCACGCTGGTTCACTTTGGCTGTGGGATGCCCTGAGCAGCGGGAAGTTGGTAGGAAGCAGCAGCTGAGCACATTTCTGCTATATGGCCTGTTACAGTGATATGCGGTTGATTGCCTGTTGTTTGGCAAGGACAGTGTAAACAGGCTCACTCCAGCTGGAATCACTAGGGTATCTTATACCCCATGTAAATAAGTCTTTAAAAAAAACAGTGCAGTTCTATGATGAGATTGCAACTTCAGCTGATAAAGATAATATTGTTTTAGCAATGTTCTTCAGCTTCTCTAAAGTATTTAATTTAGTACAGGATGATAATTGGGTTAAAAAGAAAAACAAAGGTTAAAGAAAATAAAACTGGGACACATGAAAGTGGATTAAAGGCTGAAATAGAGACATGCTGCAAACCATAACACATCACTGGGAGATAACAACCAGTTAGGGACTTCTTCATGTGTTTTTCTGAGAACAGTTCTCACCTCAGTCTCATTCGGTGCTTTAATCAATAAACCAAAAGAAAATCTGAAATCAAAATAAAGACTGCAGATGTGAGATGGTGGGACTGTAAATTATAATGGTGAAATGTGACAGAAAAAAATATGAAGTCTTTCTTCTTATACTCTTACATTAGGTCAGATGTGGGCTGGACAGAGCTGGATCATAGCTCATAGGAAGGAAAAAATACAAAAAGTATCCTCTGAGGAGAAAACTATACCATGGCCTAATTTGTAAAAGCACTGTCAATAATAACTCAAGAGGGGTCTGCGTCGTATGAAGCAACTTAAGAATAGCTCCTAGATCTGCCAGAGAAATCCTTTATCCTGAAATGAAAACATGCAAAAATGGTTCCATTAGCTCAACTTGCATGGTTTTCTATGCAGAGTATCTTTGTTGTAATCTTTCTTTCTGTCTCTAGAGATTAGAGTTCCTGATGGATATGTCAAAATATGTGTCAAAGTTTGTATGATATCAACATACCAAACATGGGCATTGTATTCACATTTATAAGTATACTTCTATATACACCTTTTAAGGTTTTTTCTTTATTTTAACCTTCAATAAAAACCAGAAAAATAGGACTGCTACAAGATAGAGAAATTTATGCTGAAATCTAAATAAGGGCACCTATATCAATAAGCAAGCCGTTAATGGTTTTTGACACATATTTGTGATCTGTGAAACAAATAGTCTGTCCAGCAAAAAATATGCTGGTTTAAGGCAGTACTCATGACTGCATGTGCTCCCCTTCCTTTTTTCCTCCTTCCACCCCACTCAATATGATGTCTGTAAAAGAAACAGAAATGACAGAGGATAACGTTCTGGTAGTGTAGAAATTATTTCTTAATATAATAATTTAATTCTGTAATTTAGTTACTGTGAAATGCTATAATATAGGAAAAATAGTCCTTTATCGATCCATTAAGACAACAAAAAGCACACAGAAATATGTGAAACAATGTCTTTCCAGATGAAAGGAACAAAGTATAAAGTAATAAATAGATAAAACCTGTTTGTTAACTTAAATGATCTGATATCTTGTCTATATCTTACTACAAGTCATCTTGCCTAAAGGTAGTACTTATTAGATTTAAAGTTGAGTTCTTAAGCAACTTCCTTCCTTTGCAAGGAGTCTAAACACAATCATGGGAAGTGAAGGGTGAAAACTTTAAACATCTTGGGAAGTTTCAGAGCAACCAGGGGTGCATGTGATAAGTCTCAGACTAAGAGCAGACAGAGTTTGAGATTCCTAAGTTATGTCTATGTGCAAACTAATGAGGGCTTTAGGGTGATCAGATGCTTATCTCCAAGTCCATTCACTCTAGTGACAGTAATATTTGTTTTCTTCAATTAAATATACTCCACTAAAAAGATGCAAAGCACTATTGTACCTAGGTAATTTAAAAAGCCTTTACCTTCTCTAAAATCCTTGGAAACTCTGAGTGAAACCTGACATGTTGACATTTAGCCCCAGCACAAACAAGGTGCCCTGTATTTGAGCTACTTTTCTTATTCCTATTGAATGTGAATTAAGAAAACAGAAAACAGCAACTGAAAAATACCCTTGAGATGAGTTTTCAAAATATGGCAATTCTTTTCTGTTGTAAACAAAATGTGCTTTTTCTAGTATTTGACTGGGCAAATTGAGTGGTTTTATGCACAAATAGGTATATCCATGAGCAGAAAGTAACTTCCACCTGTTAGGGGAATCCAGCTGAATTTAGCATACTGGGAAAGGTGGTATTGGTGCAGCTCCATTCCCCAGGTCCAACCAGTAGTGAGGTTGGTCACAGATGCCCCGTAGGCACAAACAGGCATCTGTGCTCACATATATATGCTTGCATATATACAAACATATGTATGCACATATGCTTCTATATATACACTTACATACATGACCAACACACAAGTAAGATATAGACAAACAGAACATTCACATGAACACCTATATCAGTGGTGACATTCTGTTCCCCTCTCTGGCTGAGCAAGGGAAGACAGTATGTGTGTACATGTGTACAACATGCACATGTAGTAAAGAGTCCCTTACTAGAAAACAGAGAGACTGTGGTTATCAAGCACAGGGCATGGCCAGACAAGTCTATTCGCTAGCCCCTGTTTCCACACAAATGGACTCTTTTATTCCCTATTCCTTTGTTTTCCACACTTACTTTCCCCAAACTCCCTAAAGCCCCCCCTTTTCTTACCTTTGGTTCTTCTCTTAAATATCCTATAGTAAACTCTGAGCAATCCCAAGCTGCTCTCTCCCTGCATCCCATGTGTCCCACATGTCCCACACTCCTGGGCAGCAATTTCCCTTTAGTCTGAAAGATGAACCAAAGGGCTGCTCCCAGTGACTCAGGGTGATGAGCTCCATGCCTGGACACTGAGACAGAAGCTCTCCTAAGACAATTCAGGGAGGGTGGCCATTCCTTGGGAGTCTGTAATTTGGGTTCTCTTCCTGCTACTGCATATCTGTGCTCCTCTGGGTTTGTGGAGATGGGCTTTTGATGGGTCAGTGGCTCTTTGGATGGACCTGGGAGAAGCTGGTGCAGGTTACTGAGTTACTTCTTCTATAATTATTCCTATGCCTTCTTTGGGTGTGCAGATGAGCTTTTTGTCACTTAACCTACCACCATCCATTAGGGGTTGTATTATAGTTTTACCTTAAAATATTTCAGGGCATATCTCCAATAAAATCTTTTCTCGAGAGTTCTCTGGATATTTCTTTGTGTTTCAGGAACATGAGAACTAGGTAAAAAATGCGAAGTAAAGATGAATCAAGACAAGAGGCAAGTGAATATAAAAAGCATTCACATGGAAAAGTAGAGAGAGGACAAAGGGAACAGAAAAAAATGTACATATATATACACATAAATGTCAATTACAATTTTTTAAATATCTGTGATACCTAAAATATTCCCTAGCCAGTTATTTCTTCCACCCTTATCTCCAATATTCTCTTCTATCAAATTATTATCATTTTCTAAATTCAAGTCTCTAATGCAATAATAATTCATCAAATATCACAACAATATCTTTATTAAAATCTCCTCTGAAAAAAAATACTGTTTAGTCCATGACGGGATATTGAAATGCAGCTATTTGAAGTTGTTGGTTTTTTTGCCTTCAATAAAAATATAGCAGCTGTCAATAAAATGTGAAAAGTGCAGGAAATAATAATAATAATAAAAAAATAATAAAAAAGGAATGGTGCAAAGAATTCCACAGCAGAGAAAATAAAGGAGCTGTAAATGAGCAAACTTAAACATGCATAAAAGATTTGTAAAATGAATTCTACATTTTACAAGACCTGGTCTTCCAATACATATTGTTCAGTGGCAAACGCACCCTATGGTTCGTAATATGCTTTTAGTACTACCTGTGCCAGCTGAACCCTTTCTTGTTTAATACGAAGTTACGGTAAAGCAATTTGCTTTGTGGAATAAAAAGGAATCTGAGAAGCTCAGACAGAGAAATCCAATTTCATTGCCAGACAGCCACAGCGCTACATGCCTTCCATTTCAATGACTGATGGGTTCTATTTCGCCTTTGCTGACATCAGAGAAGAAATTGGCTTTCCTGCCTAGTGAAGAATCAGTTAAAAAAAAATCAGTGTTATATTTTGGGGTTTTATTTTGGTTGCACCATGCTTGCAACACATGCACATGGATTTAGTAATATCTTACTTCTTTCTACCATTAATTCAGCTAAAATACCGTTGCCAGACTATGAACTGTAGGCTTTTATAAATTCTCTCTGTTGCTTCATCAGACTGTTCTGATACTATGCCATCGATCCATCAAGTGTGAGCTGACTGCAGATTTCTAAAAAGTAAAAGACCTCTTACTTCAAGACTAAATCTGTATCTAAGCTTCTGAAATACCCATGAACTTCTATAACTATCTGTAACATATTTTTAAAAGTATATTTCCTATTTTTCCTCCTTCTGTCATAGAATGTCAGATTTAGGAGGTTTTTAGGTTTATCAAAGCCTGTTCTCAGATGAGCGACTCTGGTTTTACGTGCCAGCTGCAATAAAAGAACCCAATTTGACACTATGTTCAAAATGACTTTTGTAGGAAAATTTACAGGTTTAGGAGTCAAAACTTTTGTCTGATTTACACATACTGAAGCGTCTTGATATTATCTTAAAAGTACAAAAAGGTCATATTATTTCATTGCTAAACATTTGAGGAACTTTCTATTCTTTTTAAAGGTGTCATTCAACTTCACAAGTAGTAAAGGTTCTATTTTGCTGCACACTTTACTACTATCTTTGTTCATATATCCATTTTTGTGTTCAGATCAGAACAATTGAATTTAAAATTTCCATTGCATGGAAAATTTAAAAATTCTAAAAAGGTGAAAAGTATTGCCCTATATTCATTTTTTTTTTTTTTTAAGTGTAAGTTTTCTGTTAGTGAACTATGGAAGATCGGCACTTCATTAAACAGTAATTCAAACTGGTTTGCATTGTTCTTAATCAAACAGAACCTTAAAATCTAAATTCTTAGGCTTTGATCTATGGTTTTTAAGAAAGGGCCTCTAAACTCTAGCTACCATTAAAGTGTGTGAGCACTACAGCTAAGAAACTCCTGGATCCCAAGAAGGATTTCCAGATATCTAGATTCAGTGGTACCAAGTACCATTTGATATTTGGAATGAAAAGCCCCAGGATTCTGTGGCAAAGAACCTGGAGCCTCTGGCTTCTTAGCTGAAGCCCTTGCACAGCTTTGAGCCTGGAACCTTGGTGAGTTAATAGGTGATGTATACAGAAAGCAGGCGATGAAAAATTGGGGGTTTCTTTGAACAATGTTCCACTGAAAACAATTCCTTAAGAAAATTAAATGAAACTCAATTTTGTATGTAAAATAGAATACAAATAATGTGATTTTAAATAAATGAACATTTGTTATATTTGTGAAGAAAGTTGAAATGGTTTTGGTCAAAGCAGTGTTATCTTTCTCTTTTTTCAAATTGTTCAAGAATACTGCATAGCTTATTTCTTGACTGCAGAAATTGTCTTAACTGGCATACTCATCAGTGGTTTTTTTTTCAGCTAAGATGACTAAAAACTCATATGATATTTAACCTGAGCAGATGGTATAATTCAGTCTTAATTAATTTCCTAATCTGATAGTAGAGATTACTAATTTAGTAATAGTTTAGTAATCTACTGGGAAAAGTACAAATCAGCTGGGTTTTCAGGGAGAGGTTTGTTTGTTTGGTTGGTTGGTTGATTTGGGGGGTAGGGCTTTGTTTGGGATTTTTTTCCTATTCTTCCTCAGTTTCCAATGAGAAAAAAGAAAAACTGGAAGTCCACTAATTTTTTACTTCACAGAAGAACATTTCTGATTTTCTAAATGCTTCACTTTTAACTAGATTAGTATAAACAAAAGTGATAAACAAGTCTCTAACTATTCCTAACCATCTTCAGCACATGCAGAAAATATTCTGAAATCAGGTAGTATGTGATACACATATCAACTATTTTATTGCTCTTCTCTTGGGACCTAAAACTTAGGTCAACATACTTCCAGTGGAATCCTGGAATATATTGTTAATGTTGTGAATGTACTTAATGACTATTAATTATAGACATGAAATGAAACTCATTCAAGTTAGTAGTGTCTTAGGGGATGTCAGGACATTTGGGTTTGAAATATGCTTGCACTCAGCAATCCAATAAGTGTTTGTACTTTAAATTAATTTTGTGCTTGTACTCTGTTTCACTCGTTCTTTTTTTTTGGTTTCCTATTCTCCTTCCTGCCTGATAATTTCCTATTTTTTTCTCTTCAGCTGTAAGAAATGCAGTCTGCAGGTCGTTTGTAGTCTCTATTTGATAGCTCACCACAGTATCTCTCTGGATTTTTCCCTGTATGTTGGCTTCACCATATATAATCTTGAAGCATTTATCCTGGGAATTGTTTGCTAGGACTGATTACTTTGAAAAACTTTTCCATATCTGTTTGATGTTTCTGAAGTCTTAGGAAAACCTCTTTTTTAGTAGCATCATCTCTTTTGGCAGATTCTTCAAGAAATCTTGAACTATTTATGTTATTTATTGTTTTTTTTTTTTTATTATTTATCTTTGTGGCCATCAGCTGCAGAAATACTTAATCTTATTAGTTTTATTTTATTGGCAAACTCTAGTTTCAAGGAAACAAATCAAGGTCTTGTTATTTTAGTGTACGGGGACTGAAAATTGACTTCTAGTTGAAAAATCTTGGCAAAAGGAGAGGTACAAGATTAAACTCCCAAGTTAGTGCAAGTTTTCATAACACAGCAACTTAGATTCTGAACTCAAAGCTCATCAGCAACTAAAGCAGTTGTAGGAATAATTAGGCTCACTATCACCTAGTGAGACTGTGACTCTTAGCACAACCTTTTGTTAGCAATGCTAAGCATGACAGTGATCACCAAAATGTGAAGTTTAAAATGTGAAGTGTTTTAAACACTGAAGAAGTGGGTTTCTGCAAACTTGCTTCTGATTTCTTCTTCTTTGGATATCTGCTGAGGAGTCCTTTCATTTTGCTTTAAGATATTGCGAATAAGACGAAACACACTATCTTATGTTTTACTACCGGGGTAGTAATGGCAATTTAAAGGTGGACACATTTTTAAGTTGCTACTTTTGTCAGTTCTTCAAAACATGACCATTCCTGAGAAACATTTATCACACTGTTCATTTAAAAAAAAAGTTCCAAGTGATAGCAGTTATAATAACATTTTAAAGCTATCTCCTTTTCAGTTTCTAAGGAGTAAACTTCATGCTGGCATCAACCTGAAAGATGATTTGAAAGTTCATCCTTGTTTTCTTTTAAAATTTCTGCTTCTTCAGTGTGACTTCATCAGGAAGTTTATCCATAGAAATGAAGCAAACAGTATACCTTTACATCATTTTATACCTTGTTAAGCATACCTGAATGTAAAATTTGAATCTTGATTTTGCCAGGAACAAGTTATCAGGTGTAAGTGGTAGAGCATTGCACAGAGTGTGAGATGTGCCAGAAAGTGTAGGGGTAAATTTGCATACAATTCTGGAAACAGGCTGAAAACAGCTTAGTTTTCAAACTAAGATTTGCACAGTCTGTCAAAAGTTCATATGCTCTAAGCATGTGTGGCTAGGTCTGTTATTTTCAAAATAATCTTTACCTGAACTTCCCATACCCAGTTAAGGCTTGAGGATATGTGCTTTGTTTTCAGTCTCTGGCCTTGATCCAGATACAACAATTTGAAAGTGTTTTATTTGAGGGAATGCAAAACAATTCTAGAAAAATAAAATTAATCAAATAATTTCATTGGCCACTGTGCTTTGATTAGCAACACAGTTCTGGTAAACTTTCAAGACTCCAGAGAGCTGAGGGGGACAAAAACCACAATTTAACTTTCAGACTTCCCTTGTAGTTCTTTGTCTTTTGACCAGCTTGGGTTCTCTGAATAGAGTCTCCAGGTGTTTTAGTTTTACAAAGAGCAGAAATGGACATCTGTCTAGCATGTACCAAATGCAACACTGTTTCTAATATCAGACCTCTAAAACAAATAAATAAAAAAGTTTGAAACAAAAAGATAAATTAATACATTAGAAGACTGAATTGATGCAAGTGATGCTTGTTCTTCTGAATCCCTTTCTCATACGAATCTTGAGTAATTTCATCTTTATAGAGCATCTGAAAATTTTGTTCCTTAATTATGTAGACCACATCACTACATGCATTGTTGGCCCTAAGTACTGAGTGGTCCTGCTCAACTATCTACAAGTGTAACTGGTGTGCTAATTCTGAAAGAAAACATTCAACAAAATCAACAGTCTGTTTCCTGTTTTCATAATTTTTTAAACTATTGAAAATATATAATTACTGTGAAATATTTCTATTGATATAGCTTACAGCTGTTAGTTCTGGGGATAGATTTTTACTGAGTAAATAAAATACAGGAAGTAACTCTGATTATCTTGGATGTTATGAATTTCACGCTACAGCTGTCCGTTCTATTACTTCCAATCCCATACACCTGAAGCTCAAGACTGAGTACATAGTCAAATATTTATGTATGCAGTGAATTACTCCCCTCAAGGAAAGTTGTTTGCATTTTTTTTTTTTTTTTTAAGAAGAAGATGATTGTTTTCATCTTGGATAGGATGAGATTGCAATCGTATTGATACTACCTTGACCTTTCAAATATTACTTGCTGCAAACAGGAAGATCAAGACTGATTCTTCTGTGAAATGGAAAAAAACCCACACATTACTGATCAGCAAGTCAATCTCTATGGCTCAAAGCACCTTCAATATATGCACATATATGTGTTTTCTCTTGTATACTAAATAAATAATGGTAGTGTTTCCAGAGCAACAGACATTATTTCCTTGTCTTTATTAACCTGTGCTTATAATTCACTGAAACTTTTCTACAGGAATATCATACATGCAGCTGACTGTATGGATATACATCATATTATTTTGAAACACTTAGTTCAATGAAGTGTATTCCAGGCTGAGAACAAATAGAGGTTTCTGGTATTCAAGAACAAACTTGTAAAACAAATGAAAAAAAAGGCCAGACAAAATGAATTTTAAATCTTAAGCTAATGGGCTCTCTCTTTCTGTTATTTTGCATTTCTGAGTTGTAAATAAATTAAAGTTCTTTGCAAAACTTGGATAATAAGGATGACAGCTGGTTAAGATTACTTTTTTAAACAGGTCCTTTTTGGAAAGTCTTGATTTATCAAAAACAAGTTTTTTATGAGGGCCCACCAGTTTTGATAGATCTTCAGTTAGAAAACATTTCTCAGACCTAGGGGTGGTTATATCTCCAAAATGAGAGGGTCAGAACAACAAGTCAGTTGTGCAACTCACCTGACTACGGCAGCCTCCGCTATATCTCTCTCACTAAATTCATTCTGATCCAATTCCTCTCTGCCTCATCTCTACATATTCTGGTTCACACCTGAGTCTAGGAGGATGTTATAGGAATTTTTCTATAGGAATACCTAATAAATTTTCATAAGTGGAACTGTTTAACATTGATTAAAATAGAGGAGTAAAAGTGCTTTGATTTTTGTAAAGGAAGAATGAAAGAAAGTTGTTTTGTACATGAAATTTTGGAATGTTTGAATGTTCCGTGGCTTCACAAATCTAGTCTCCAACCATCTCTAATTATGTGTTCAACATGGAGATTTTGGTTACAAACACATGTGGATATACAGTAGGTGGATGGTCATATGTCTGTGGCAGGCAACTAGTTTGTTCTTACAAATTCACGACAACAAAGTCAAGAATTATGACAACTCTCCTTAACAATCTTTTGTTTCTTCATTATTGGAATAAAAACTAAAGAAAATCAATGACTTCCTCAGCTGAATATCATCTATCTATAGGGTGAATGTTGAGCTCAGATATTTTACGAACAGTAAATAAACTTTAACTCCAGGCAATAGTTAAAAGAAAAAAGTTTAATGCTACGAGATGTTGTGGCATACAACTGTTTTTTACCTAAAGACTGTACCATGGATTAATGAGATTCCAACAACAGGGAAGGTTTAATATCTAGCATCTATCTGTTGCAGAAAATTAAAACTTATTTTTTGAGGAAGAGCTACATTTACTACAAATACAGTCGTCTTTTTTTTTGTTTGTTTGTTTGTTTGTTTTTTTTCCTTCCCAAAGCTGTATATATTTAAACAACTTTTGGAACTGTTACAAGCCAACATCTGTGCAGGACACAGAACTGGATAACTCAGAAGATGAACTACAGGGAAATCTGCCATAAGACACAACCAAGACCCTGTTGCAAAGAAAGCTACGTGGAAACAAAGCCAATAAACCGATTCTGGACTGACCAATAAGATTGCTAATTTGTGAAAACAACAACAACAACAGCAAAACCAAAACCAAATAGGAATGCTGGAGAGAAAAAGAAAAAATAGAAAAAAGTACTTATACATATAGATATGAAGGAAGAGAAACAAGATAAACATCTTAATTTAGATTTTTCCTTTACTTTAGGAATGAGAGATTGAGTCCATTATTCACAGAATGAAAGCCATACTTAGTCAGCCAGAGCTTCAAGCAGCTCTTGATATCAGCTAGTGTTGGCTAAAGCTTCTTGTGTGGCGGCATCATGGAAACTGCTGCTGGAAATAAAAACATAGCTACATTTAACTGTTACTGAATGGTGTTAGGACCAGACAAGCTAGAAAGATCTTAGAATGTACTTGTATGTCTCTGCAATGAATCACCTCTTAATATAATAGAAAGTAATGAAAGGTACCTAGCTAAATACATACATACATTTACACATAATACATACATAACATTTATTTAAGAATTCCTAATCAGGGAACTCGTCTGGAATAAAAGAGGAGATATGAATTATGTTATGAATAAGCTAAAATATAAAAGTAACTAATTGTTAGGTGGGAGGCTGAGTTGCTTGCTTTCGAAAAATTGAAAGCTACTCATATTAATGTAACTAGTGATAAGACCAGTAATAGAAATACATTATTAAAAACTGTGTTTCAGAGAGTTGTCTTTGGATTTCTGAGATAACCTATGCTCTTTTCCTGCTCAGGGAATCTGATCTCCCAGCTGTTTTGATTTATATTAGCAAAGTGCTATCTTGATATAATAGTATTTTCATATCACAGTATCACACAGTGTCACAGTATGTTTGGGATTGGAAGGGACCTCAAAAGATCATCTAGTCCAATCCCCCTGCTGGAGCAGGAACACCTAGGAGAGGTCGCACAGGAATGTGTCCAGGCGGGCTTTGAATGTCTCCAGGGAAGGAGACTCCACAACCTCCCTGGGCAGCCTGTTCCAGTGTTCTGTTACCCTCACTGAGAAGAAGTTCTTTCTCAAATTTAAGTGGAACCTCTTGTTTTCTAGCTTGATCCCATTGCCCCTTGTCCTATCATTGTTTGCCACTGAGAAGAGCCTGACTCCATCCTCGTGGCACTCACCCTTTATATATTTATAAACATTAATAAGGTCACCCCTCAGTCTCCTCTTCTCCAAACTAAAGAGCCCCAGCTCCCTCAGCCTTTCTTCATAAGGGAGATGCTCCACTCCCTTAATCATCTTTGTTGCCCTACGCTGGACCCTCTCCAGCAGTTCCCTGTCCTTCTTGAACTGAGGGGCCCAGAACTGGACACAATATTCCAGATGGGGTCTCACCAGGGCGGAGTAGAGGGGAAGGAGGACCTCTCTCGATCTACTGACCACCCCCCTTGTAATACACCCAAGGATGCCATTAGCCTTCCTGGCCACAAGGGCACCATGCTGGCTCATGGTCATCCTGTTGTCCACCAGGACCCCCAGGTCCCTTTCCCCTACACTGCTCTCTAATAGGTCATGCCCCAACCTATACTGGAACTTGGGATTGTTCCTGCCCAGATGCAGGACTCTACACTTTCCCTTGTTAAATTCCATGAGGTTATCCCTCGCCCAACTCTCCAGCCTGTCCAGGTCCCGCTGGATGGCAGCACAGCCTTCTGGCGTGTCAGCCACTCCTCCCAGCTTAGTGTCATCAGCAAACTTGCCAATAGTACACTCAATTCCCTCGTCAAAATCATTAATGAATATATTGAATAATATTGGCCCCAGTACTGACCCCTGAGGCACTCCACTAGATACTGGCCTCCAACTGGACTCCGCACCATTGACCACCACTCTCTGGCTTCTCTCTTTAAGCCAGTTTGCAACCCACCTCACTACTCTATTGTCTAGACCACACCTCCTCAATTTAGCTGTGAGGATGCTGTGAGGGACTGTGTCAAAGGCTTTACTGAAGTCAAGGTAGACCACATCCACCGCTCTGCCATCATCCATCCACCTTGTTACATTCTCATAAAAGGCTATGAGGTTGGTCAAGCATGACTTACCCTTGGTAAAGCCATGCTGACTGCCCCTAATGACCCTCTTATCCCTGATGTGCCTTGAGATGACACCAAGGATAAGCTGTTCCATTACTTTCCCAGGGACAGAGGTGAGGCTGACCGGTCTATAATTACCCGGGTCCTCCTTCTTGCCCTTTTTAAAGACTGGAGTGACATTTGCTTTCCTCCAATCCTCGGGCACCTCTCCCGTTTCCCAAGACTTGGCAAAAATGATGGATAGCGGTCTAGCAATGACTTCAGCCGGCTCCCTCAGCACCCGCGGATGCATCCCATCTGGACCCATGGATTTATGGACGTCCAGACTACTTAATTGTTCCCTAACCCAGTCCTCATCGACTAAAGCAAACTCTTCCATTAACATGGCTTCATCCGGGGTCTCAGGGGTACAGGGTTCCCCAGGACAGCCTCCAGCAGAGTAGACAGAGACAAAGAAGGCATTCAGCAATTCTGCCTTCTCTGTGTCTTCTGCCACCAGGGCACCTACCTCATTCATCAGTGGGCCTACATTGCCTCTGGTATTAGTTTTATCTGCTATGTATTTGAAAAAGTTCTTCTTGCTGTCCTTGACCCCTCTCGCCAGCTGTAATTCTAAGGAGGCCTTGGCTACCCTAGCTGCCTTCCTGCATCCTGTAACAGCAGCCTTATATTCCTCCCAAGTGGCCAGTCCCTGCTTCCATGACCTGTAAACTCGCCTCTTCTGCTTGAGCATACCCAACAGATCCCTATTCAACCACGCAGGCCTTCTGGCTCCCTTCCTCGACTTCCTACGTGTGGGGATACTCTGATCCTGAGCATGGAAGAAGCAATCTCTGAATGCAATCCAGCTCTCTTGGGCCCCTTTTCCTTCAAGCAGTCTTGCCCATGGGATTTCCCCCAGCAATTGCTTGAAAAGGCCGAAATTAGCCCTGCCAAAGTCCAGGGTTGCAATTCTACTGTGTTATGAAAAGAAACAAAAATAATTTTTGGAAGTAAGAAGAAAATTGAGGAAAAAAAAAAAAATTAAATTAGGGAGAACAAAAACATGAAAAGCATGTTAAGCTGTTAAGAAAATTCTTATATGTTTAAATGGGGCACGCAGTGACAGAAAAATGTGTGGATACAGTTAATTTCTGTTGTTTCCACTGTATAGATCTGCAGAACAGACAGCATGTGCTGAGAAACAGCTAAGTAAATGACCTCAACCAATATTCTCCAGGAATTTGAACTATCATGAATATTTATGTACTTTACTACAGTGTACTAAACCCTTCATTACTTAAAACAGGAGTGGTATGAACCTCAAATAACAGAGAGCGTAGATGGTCTCAGAAGACTTAACTGTGGTTTGAAAACACATGCCCTTTGGAAGCATGCTAATCACTGAGTATTTTACCAAAAAAACAGGGTTAGAAAAATTATTGTTTCAATTTCAACATTCTCTGACTATGCACTCCGTAGTTTACAGAGGCACTGAAACGATGTCAGTTAACATTTGAGTGAAAAGTGGTCATGGCACCTTGTCCTACTTTAGCTAACTGGACTTAACAATAAAGATAACTTTAGTTGTCTTGGTAATATGAAAAACCCTCAAGAAAAGTCTACAAAGAGAATTCTGTAAATAGGTCATTCTGCAGATCACAGTGGTTAGAAAAAAAAAAGCGGAGCATGGATCTAAGCATCTCTGCATTTTCTTTTCTATAGTGTCACTTACCACTGATGCAATGTGAGTTTTTCACTTCCACCGTGTTGGTTGCTGTTTTCCCTAAGCAATATAGTAGACTATTCTTATTTTAAATAGAAATTTCTTGGCAAAGAAAAAGGCAGGATAATTAGTCATTTCAATTTTGTGAAATTCCACATCTGGTTTACCAAAATAAATCCTCTCTCTTGAGATACTGTAAGTCAAAAATAGTAATTTTTGTATGAATAAATTAACGATCATTTAAGTGTATTTTTACATAATAGAATTAGTACTTCGTTGTTTAAGTCAACATGCTTTAAGTAGCTTCAGTAATTTGTTTCATTGATACCTTCTTTCAGCTGCTTTTCTTCAGATTTGAATTTTTGAATTACTGTCCAAAGGTCCCTGTCCTCTCTTCTTAAGTGTGGGACAGATACACACTTTTTTTTTCTTTTTTTTTTTTTTTTTTTTTTACCACAAGCTACCTGACGATCATTCTTCCTTCATTCAATATCTTAAAATGCACTTTCTTTACATGAGTTGTCATGGGTAGACTTTACAATAATGTGTTGGCTTTCATCTATTTTCCTCTAGCTGCAGCTCTCTCAGCATCTTTAAAACATGGCTATGTAGAATATACACAAATATTCCTATTTATTATTTGTCTGATGTTCAACCAGTTGAGTTATTGGAAGGCTTGTAAAGGTGCAGTACTTCAGCTTCCAGAATAAATGCCAGCACATTCCTTCACTCAAAACCCAGCAATGTAAATTGTCTGTAGTAGTTGCTCCTTCGAGTAACGTTTGAACACTGAGTGGAGCATTCTTATGTTTTACAACCATGTGGTGCACAATTTGGCACTGTTTATGGACTTAGCATTTTTATTTTATGAGCTTCCAAAAATTTTCGTAGAAGCTGATTCTCTTTGTTATCTCTTTCATATCAGTTTTCTTACAGTGTTGACCAGCATCTTTAAGTTACACTGTATATATCACATGCTGTTTATTCTCTTCAAGAGAGAGAAAGATGAACAGCACAAGTACTGTTACGGTGTGTTTTATACACACCTACGTCTATACGCGTATGTCCAGACAAGCAACATATTTACACATAAGTCCATGTGTTGCTGAATTTCATGTTTTAATAATGCTGGAAAAATGTGCCTTCCCCCTGATGCAGGAGGTGGTCTGTGTGTGTATGTATGTGTTGACTGGGTGGTAACAACAGAGGGGAGGATGAGGGAATGGAATATTTATTTTACCCTTAGTTAAGCCTGTAACAGATGTTGTCTGCCACAGGTGAGCATGATCCATATGAAAGAGTTAAATTTTTCACAGAAATCAAATAATCTGTTGCAGTTTTTACTTTCAAACCTTTTAAAAGATGTTTTAATTGGCCGTAGAGGAGACAGACATGAAGACCAAGTGATTTTGATTTCATATTATATGGCAAGCTTGTAAATCAGAAAAGAGGACAGATAAGTTTGTTACATCCTGGACCACTGGAGCAAGATACCAAGGTGATCCGTTCATTCTCGTAAGAATCAGTAGGGTTCCCATCTACAACATTAGCAATATCTGCAACTGCTTCTGTGTCATAGACTTGATCGGTTATCATAATTGAATCTTTCTGGTGTATTTAAAGTCACATTATTAAATACTTTTCTGTAGGTTTTGTCTGCTTGTTTGGGGTTGTTTGTTTGTTTTGTTTTTACTGTTTCACCTAAACAAAAGGTATATATGATTGGTTGAAGTAAAATAGAAAAAAGTACTAAAGAATGACATAATGCAAAGCATTTAAAAGAACTGTTGACTATAATTTCTGAAGTGCTGTATAGAACTCTTTAAATCTTTTTGCACATAAGTGTGTATTAAATTGATGTGTTTAAAGTACAGTATACAAATGACCTGGATTATCTGAAGTTCCTTTAACTCTCGAAGTTTTCTCTTCGGATTGGAAAAAAAAAAAAACAACTATATTTAATGTCTTCTCTTAGAACATGGTCACTTTCAAAATGTGTGATTTCACATGGACACGAGTTCACCAGTTTCACCTCTGGCAGCTGAGGTTTCCTGATGGATTAATATCTTCCTTTTGCTTACATTTCTTTATAGATTGCAGGAGTCATGTTTCCTGTGATGCACAAGAAAACAATTTCAGGCACAGGGGATTGTTCTGTTCAGACATAATGGTGAATTTCTAACATAAATTCATAAAAGCTTCTGCCTCCTTTTTATGAGCTATGTGAATGAAAGGCATGCAAACACACACCCTTAAGTTATCCGCAATAAGGTTTTATGTATTCATGATGGAAAAACTACCTGTTTAATTCAAAATTCAGTTTTCATTGGCTTCACCTGTGTAGAAAACTTATTTGCAAATTATAAAAAATGCATTATATTGAAGTCTCTTGTCTATTTATAAAATTAAGGGTAATTTGAAAAGTTTAAAAATATAGCAAAAACATTGATTAATATACTATGAAGAGGTTGTATGAAACCAAAACTGTTTAAATATTAGGAGACATACATAGTACAAGGTTTTCTAGCATTTGTAAGATGTAAATTTTTTTCATTTGCACTATAACTCTGTGTGTTCTTCTGTGTTTTTTCTAGTGTATCTAGAAGATAAATTTGAGCAGAACAATGATATGGAATGCAATGTAAGCATGACAATAACATAATGCAGGATAAACAGGAGCAAATACGAAAGTAGAAAAATACCTGTCTAATGAAGAGCACTATGGCACCTCGTGAAGATGCCTTTAACAACTTGCAATATGTGAGCTACTAATAACCATATAATGTACTGCTGAGGATTTATTTCACCCTAAGAGAATGAGCAAGCCAGGAGATTTTGTTTTACAAGCTTGAAGGACATCTTGTTTCTAGACATTGCACTGGACGTTATTACTTTAATTATAAACTGTTAAAAGAAATTAAAATTGTTTTCTGACATTCACAATAGTGCCTAATCAGAATAGATTTTTTAATAAGGAATACATTTAAAGTTATAACAAGCATTAATGAATTACATTTAATATCAGATTATGAGGAATTAAACTGTACTTTCACTGTTGTTTTGAAAACCCGAATCCATATCTATTTTCATGTAAGGATTTTGAGAGTGAAGTGACCACAAAGAATGAATTATTTTTAAGAAAAACCTTCATGTTCATTAAGTCATGGCTTTTTACAAAACACTATCTTATATAAGCATTTTTATTTGCCTTAATGACTTTTAAACCCCTAGCTGGTCTGACACCAGTTTCTAACAGAGAAAGCTTTTTTTAAATTTTATTTCCCCCCCCCAGTTCCCTGGTGAAGAAATTGCTTAATAATAACAGCTAATAAGCCATTGGCAGTATTTGGTGACTCGACAGTGTAACTATCATTAAAAATTTAATTCTATTGTCCTTTTAGTTGTTGGGTTTTTAATTCTCATCTTACAAAGGTTTAAGGATAAAAGGAGGTTCAGATAAGAAAAATCCTCATAGGATTTTTAACTACAAAAAGATGCTACCTTTTGTTCAGAATGTTCTAGTCTGCACAGCTGAAGGCTTGGAGGGTCATCTAAAGAGGTATCACCACCTGCTTTTCCCGTTCCTATCCTCTTACTTTCTTACAAGGCATCTGCTAGCAGTCAATGTTGGAGACAGTACACTGGGCTAGATATACCTCTTTTTCTTTCTTTTTTTCTCTTACATTTCCAACTAACTTGTGTTTAGGGGATAACACTCTTATAGTTGTATGTCTAAGTAGATACTTCCATGCATGCAGTTTAAACTGTGGTCTGTTGCCTAACTTTATTTTAAAAATGTAGTCATTCTAGGAAAAATAGACTTTGTACATATTTCTGCCTGTGGTATCTTCCAGTATCTTTCAGAGAAAGGAACAAAATATCCCTCAAGAGGTACTTTTTCAAGGTATCAGAAATAACATTTCTGAACTTTCCTCAAGGATGTTTCTTTTGCTTGAGACTTGGCACACATTTAGAGCATGTTCTTTAAGCCCTAGGATCTTCCTCAGTGTGACCATTTGAGGTCAGCAATATAATAAACTTGACTCTTCTTTCAGATTTTTTTCTAAATTCTCAGATTTTGTTAATGTGCATTCTTACAAATTTTCTGTAATGTAATAGTTTCTGTGAAGTCTCAACCAATGTGGAAGACTAGCAAGCAGAGCTAATATTTCATTTGAGATGATAGGGGTTTTTTGTCAGATTTATACATAAATGATAATTTTATGATTGGCTCTACTGTAATTCCATCAAATGCTTTAGAGATTATGTAAAGAAACAAAATCCAATATTTTCCCGTCTTGGTCTGTACTTGAAAAATATAATCCATATTTTCTTCAAGGTTGGAACAGTGTTTTTCTGGTTCCTATTGGATGCCACAGTAAATCCAGTTAAGCCACTAGTTCTCTTATAAAAAAGAGGTTTTTCCATTTTATTTTGCATTGTTTGTATTTCTGGTATGAGACCAAAACGTGTTTACATTCAGATGCATTGACATATACTTTTTTTTTTTTTTGTGCCATAAAAGCACAAATCACTAGTCTCCAGTTTGGAATTTACTGTTCTAAGAGGTCTGCAAAGGTATATCTTGAGACACAGGAGGTTTCAGGCAGAATAAATTTGTAGTCTGAGAAATCTCAAATGCAAAGATTAAGTCTTATTAACACTGTGCTAATGTGCAGTGTAAACAAACTGTACTTAAGTCATCAAAGAGAATTAAGAAATAATTAAATTCAGAATCATTACATAAATATAAACCACGCAAACCACTAAGAAAATGAAAAAGTTCCTGTTTGGTGAAGTGTCTCCCAGAAGAGGAAAAAGCTAGGAACAGTACCCTGCAAGCTAATACTTAAAGCTTTCAGAGAAAACGTTCATTTCACTTTTCATCCTTCAGTAAATGATGCTTTCCTCAAATTTCACTGCTTTGATTGGCTGTTGTAAGTCCCTATTTCTGCTTAAAAGTATTTCACTGACTGGAAAGGTGCCCAGAATCCTGCTGCTTAGGGTCTTTGGGAGGCCACCACTGCAGTTTTCCATCATCCACTTCTTCCTGTTAATCCTTTTAAATTGAGGGATGGAAAGCAAGTGAAGGGCCAATCCCTGTTGAGACACATAGTGAGAGTTTTGACAGTCACTTTCCACATTTTGTAGTGACAAGACCTGCTGAGTACTTCTGTGTCTGCTGCTTTTGGCCCTGTAAAACTTTAAAGCTCTCTGGAGTGTTCTAAAATCTCTGTTCTCATATGAGCCTTCAGCTAATACACATAGAAAAATGAGAATAGAAGCAGGACTTAATAATTAATTTTGGAGCACTTCTGCACTTAATCAAAAACATCCACTTGTGCTTTCTAGCAAAAATTCACATTTCTTTAATGTAAATAAAACATGCACTACCAGAAAACAGTTATCCTGAGATACGATGTTGTATTAAGTCTGCAGAAGAAATACGTGACAGATATGACAAAAAAGTTAAAGAATCTATTTTTTCCTTAATGTTTAATATGGCATCCTGATGACTATAAAATATTTCAGACAGTGCTTTTCTATTGCCATTGGTTTAACAATAGGTTAGTTTAATTCCAGTTCCGTTGTGGGTTTTTTTGTATTGTTGTGTTGTTTGGAAATGTCTGAAACCTGACCCCAATACTTAAGGTACACGTTAGTTATAAACATCTTAAAAAACATGTGAAATAAAACCTAGTAAAAGACAACTGAGTTCTTTGCGAAGCCCACAGTGAAAGGAAAGGTATTTTTTATCAGCAGTACTAAAACTAATACCCTAAGCACAGGCTTCATTCATCTCTGTTCATTCTTCATTTTGGTTATAAACCAGTGAATTCAAAAGAATTTACTGGTGGCCACTGGAGAAGACATAATCAGTAACAGTGGTAATGAAAAACCATCAGAAATTCTTACTCCATCACATTTCATATAACATTTTTATGAGTTTCTATGTGCTATAATCTGTATACATGAACTTCATGCTTAAACTTTTCAGACTGGAATCAAAAAGTTTATAATTATTGCAGTTCTAGACATACCATCCAGATACATCCTGAAATTTTTCAGAAAGGTCACACTAAATTCCATATAAATGAGTAATAGTATAAAATATTTCACTGAGTATATTACCAATGTGTTTAAAACAATTTATTTAAGATAAAAATGGCTTGATATGTGAGGAAACAATTTATATTAAAGGAAGAGAAACTGAACCTTGAAGTTTACTTATAATAGGAATGAGAAGACCTCTAGGTCTACACATTCTGAAAAGATATTTCGATATCAGATTATTATCCTGTACTGAATTTTTGCCTGCGATTACCATGATAGCATGGTTCCATAATTATTCATTTTTATATGTTGGAATACTCTGAATACTGTGCAGTTAATGTATGTGCTTCATTGGAAATATGACCTAACCACTGAATTCTGAATCAAGAGCAGGTGAACATCCATTCATATTTCCTGATCTGGGATCTCTGCTAACATTATCCTTTATTAGTATGATGAATATGCTTTCTGTTTTTCTAAATGAAGAGTCATTTTCTAGATAATAAAGCACTATAGCATTCATTTAATTTTTAAGTTGTTGGGTTTTATTGGATTAATTTGACTATGTGTTTATTTGTAACGGGAGAAAAAAAAAATAAAAGGAAACTCAAATGGCTTCTGTTGGATATTCTTGAAGGCATATGTTCATATGTTCTTAAGCAGGTGCTTAGCTTTAGACACTGTGAAAACTGGGAAGGGATTTCCATGCATTTCATCATCTATTTTTGTTAACAGGGATTTAATCGCCTTTTCTCACAGAGGTGATTTCATGGGTTTTATACACAAATCTGAAAAATGTCAAAAAGACTTCTGGAAGTAATTGTAAAGATCTATGAAATTATACTAAAGCAGATACAAGTAAGTTGATATGGGGTTGGAAATAGTGCCTGAGAAATTTGGATTTTATTGTAAGATTTTGTTATATTTTATTTAATCAACTAATGCTTTTTAAAAGTCTTTAATACCATATTTAGGAATACATCTGGAATGAATACCTGATGGATTTCCAATGAGAAAAGTCAACTCTTTATGATTTCTATATAGCTAAATAAAAATAGACCATCAAAGTTTTCCTATGAGTCAACAAATTCAAATTTGTGAAAGAAAAGCAGAAAAATTAAATCCCTTAGATGACAGTATGTAGCTAAGTCTGCTAAAATGTATCACCCACTTAAAATTACAATATTTTCTAGGTTTTTGGCTGACTTCTTAGATGAACATCACATTGGGAATTATATGTCATCACATCACTATGCAAGAGAATTAAAAAAACCAGCAACAAAAAAAACCCCAAAAAACCAACAACAAAATTACTCATACACTATACAAAGAGAGACAATTCCTGTTTTCAGGGTTGTTTAAATTTTATGAAGGATAAACCATTTTCACTGAATGGCAAATTATCTCTGATCCTTCCCACATGGAATGCTGTTTAAAATGGTGGGTTTTTTCTTTATTTTGTTGCTGCCCATTAAATAAAAAATAAAGCAAAGCTTTCTTTGACTTGCTTGAGGTTATACTGTCAACTGTTTACTCAGTATATATGCAATTTCTAAATGTGCTCTATATCTGAAATGCTCTTTGTGCTATTCTAGCTAATGACAGCAAAAGTTTTAAATGGTAAAGTTATTTCTTGCAATTATTGTTTAAGAAACAAACAAAGAAACAATCAGAAACCCCTTGATTTTTTACGTTTACCTGATTCACTAGTCACTGTCTCTAATTGAAATTAGCCATTTGTAAACAATGTTAATTATCTAAACAAAGATAGCAGGAGAATAGAAATAAATGACTGCAGTAAGGTTTTTGAAATAAACCACTGTTTCTCTAGGTAGGTAATGGGATGCAGTGACATAGAAACATGGTGTCCTCTGTAATATGCTTCATAAAGCAGTGCTTTAAGAAATAACATGAACATGTAACCAAAGTTTAGCTGAGAAGCACTCCACAGGAGATAGAATTACCATCACCAGAAGAATTGTTCCAGTGGGTTGCTGAAGCTTTCAGTCCTCAGTCACTTATTTAAACAAAATGCAGGTTAAGATTTTGAAGATTTGTAGACAATTAACTGGATTTCTCATTTTGTGGTCAATTGAACATTTGCCTACAAAAATATGTTACCCCTTTTGCCACTAAGGGGAATGCTCCTGAGATTTTATTAGGACATAGAAGAGACAAACGGGCATAGAGATAATTTTCCTGTAAAGGGACATGTGATGACAGTGTGGTCCCTTTTCTGTAGTTTGAACTGTACACCACTTTCAAGCTTCTTGTATTGATCATTGCTCAAATGTTCAAATGTTACTGGCACTGACAACCCAGTCTAATGTGTAAAGTAAAATTACTATGTTTCTTGCTCAGTACCATTTTCCATATGCAAAAGATGTTGTTGTGCTGGAGATCACCTCATTAAGCCTTAGGTGTTTAAAAGATATCAACAGCATTCAGTGCAAAGTAGATCACCTGAAAGTAAATACCTATTAGCTTGACAGGTGTGTTATCTTCAATATATTGAATGCATCTATCTGAATGCAAAGGGATTTTTGATACCCAGTCCTTATACAAATATCTACATTTATCTATTTTATACTTGAATCAGTTCCCACCCTAGGCATCAAAGATTTTATGGATCATACTCTGTTCTCATCAGATTTAAATGAAGGAAAAGCCTCCGTTTATACTGCTTCATCTAGTACTCTGAAAATGTGATCTGTGGCTTCCTTTTGGCAGGGTCTGTGTGACAGGGCATTCAGCCCTGTTTACTCTGGATGAGTAAACATGGTAACTATGGCCTGCAACATAATTACTGTTTTCATTTTTTCAGATCCAAGTGCTTAAAATAATAAAAGGTACACAGGAAAAACAAAACAAAACAAACTAAACCACCAGAGGGAAAAATCTCAACCCCGAAACAAAAAAAAAATAAATGATTTTTTAATAGCGTGAAGCTGAGAGAAAGAATTGCACATAATGGTTCAAGGCGTGAAAACTGGATATTAGAGGGAGGAAGACTCTGTGGGATAGTGATGGAAGAACATATAAGATGGAGTGAGCCAAACATTTTTTTTCCATAGAGATGGGTCTCTGGTGGAAACTATTTTTATGCAAAGAGAACATTGAAGAGACTGTTCTGTTTGCAGTATTCAAAGAGTACCAGAAAGTAAAAATTAGGTAGAAAAAATTCCCTCCCTTAAAGAAAACAAAACAAAACAAAAGTATTTCTGTATTTCAAATACTGCTGTGTATGTGACTACACTGTAAGGTTTATGTGTACCAAATTACCTGTTGTCATCTTATCTAAAAGGTTGGTTTATGTAGTATAAATTCAAATCTCTTCCTTGATGAGAATTATATTGACCCAAGGTGGCACACTATATTCATTCTAACATTCTAAGAAACATATTCAATGCTGAATCAAATTCTAAAAAAAAATTTAGTCGTCAAATGTATATCTCTTGTTGTACTAAGGCTTTTATTCAAGGCTTTTGTTTTAACAGAAACTAGATGAAACCTGCAAGTTATTTTCTCACCCAACCTGAAGAACCCTCTTAGTTCACACTTCAAGGTCATAATTCTACTTAATTATGTTTGATACATTATGTTATTTTTAGGAACTATAAATGTTTCAATATAACTTTTTGAGGTAGAACTGTAATGTGTTTCCACAAATGTAAAGAGGCAATCAAGAGAGTCAAAGGAAAGTATGGATTTCCTGCTCTGTCTCCCAAGATCTAATTATCTAGCAGGTACCAAGAAAAAAAAGGAAGGACAAAAAGCAAGAAAAGTTCCAAATATACAATAAAGTCCTAGACATCTGGGAAAACACACGAGGTAATGCTTGAAGGCTTCATTGGTCTTTACCAGAGTTCACAAACAAAACAGGCATTGCATAGTTGTTCTACTTTTGGCCTGAGGGACTTGACATTTCTTTTAATGGGACCTCTACTTAACAGCAATAATAACATTCATTTAAAACTAGCTTCTAGAAATCATGTGTAACATTGGAATAGATCCAGGATGTCATGTTCTTCCTTTTGATGCACATTTGCCAGTATAGTTATCAAGACCTGCCATCATATACATGCAAAAAACTCTTTTTTGTTATTATTTAATTCTTGAAGTGTGCAGCCAGGAGAAATAACTATGCCAAAATGAAGCAGTCCATACTTCTGAAGTTATTGTCCAAGACACATTTCAACAAAACAAAAAGTATATATAGATGAAAAAAAAAAGAGCTCCCGTATCAGCATGTGAAAGACAAGGTACTTCATTTATTCCACAAGAATTTTCAAAATTGAGTCATGCTTTTTCATTTAAAAAAATGCATGTGCAAGGTTTTGCCAGGAGTCTTTGTAGTTTTATTTCTTTATTGATTAGATCACTTATTATAGTTGTCATAGTAAATTATATACAAACTTTTTGTTCCATGAAACTTTGGGGATTTTTTTCCCATTTCCCACTCTTCCTGTAACTTCATGCAGAGAAATTGTGGCATTTTGTGCCTTTCCTATTTGGTACAGGACACAATGTTTCTATAGGGATAAATTATGGCAAACCATAATAAACTCCATGATATTTATCTTTCATCTAAAAATTTCCAATATAATGATCAGAAAACTAGCTTCTGGTGCCCTGCTCTCAGGAAGAAAAAAAACAAATTAAAGGAAAAACTTTATGAAGCAAAACTAGTAACAGAATACTATGTATTTAGTAAAAGAAATGTTGACATAATCTGTGTTTTAACCTTGGATTTTTGTTATCTTCTGTCATATTTTACCATCAGAAAAATTTCCATAGAATATTAATTGTTAAGTCCATCTTTAATAAAGACTACTTTGAGCAAACAACGTGCTCATGATTGGTGATGTAAACATGGAGTTTCACTTTCTGAAATTACCATTAAAAAGTATTTCTGTGGCTTTTTATTTTTTTATTACATTTGAATATTTATTTTTCCACTCAGGTAGAAAAACCTAAATTGATATAATCTTGCCAGTGATGTCCAATGCAAACCAATTTTGTCTCCACTTTCAGAATAAGGCTATATTTTGTCATTTGTAATAATGAAATTAATCCTGAATCACCTATTAAGGGTAATCTAAAAACTCAGTATAGATATTTGCTCTATAATTTTCAGTGTTTATGCAAGTTTCAAATACAAACAACTGGCTTCTTCAGTCTAAGCAATATAGACCATATGGGGTAGCACCTACTTTGGTTGTTATGCTTGCCTACTAAATATAGTGATTTAGTGACATGAATAAAAATTATCCACAGATTGATTCCCTCTAGAATGGACATTTTACAGATGGGTAAAACCACAAGCCTTTCTATAAAATACATACTTACTCTTATGATAAATGTCTCTACCTAAGAACTTTCCCAATAAATAAAAAGTGGTAAAAAAAAAAAAAAAGGCAGTCAGGCCTGAGGTTTCTTGAATGACATTCACAGAATCACGGAATGTTAGGGATTGGAAGTGACCTCGAAAGATCATCTAGTCCAATCCCCCTGTCAGAGCAGGAACACCTAGATGAGGTTACACAGGAAGGTGTCCAGGCGAGTTTTGAATCTCTCCAGAGTAGGAGACTCCACAACCTCCCTGGGCAGCCTGTTCCAGTGTTCTGTCACCCTCACTGAGAAGAAGTTTTTTCTCATATTTAAGTGGAATCTCCTGTGTTTCAGTTTGTATCCATTGCCCCTTGTGTTACCATTGGTTGTCACTGAGAAGAGCCTGGCTCCATCCCCCTGACACTCACACTTTACCTTCAGTCTTTCCTCATAAGGGAGATGTTCCACTCCCTTAATCATCTTTGTTGCCCTGCGCTGGACTCTCTCCAGCAGTTCCCTGTCCTTCTTGAACTGAGAGGCCCAGAACTGAACACAATATTTCAGATGTGGTTTCACCAGGACAGAGTAGAGGGGAAGGAGAACCTCTCTTGATCTACTAAACACCCCCCTTCTAATACACCCCAGGAGGCCGTTGGCCTTCTTGGTCACAAGGGCACAGTGCTGGCTCATGGTCATCCTGCTGTCCACCAGGACCCCCAGGTCCCTTTCCCCTACACTGCTCTCTAGCAAGTCGTTCCTCAACTTATATTGGATGCAGGGATTGTTCTTGCCCAGATGCAAGACTCTATACTTTCCTTTGTTATATTTCATTAAATTTTTCCCTGCCCAACTCTCCAGCCTGTCCAGGTCTCGCTGGATGGCGGCACGGTCTTCTGGCATGTCAGCCACTCCTCAAATTCCTACAGACTAGATCTTGAGGGTCTTAAAAAGGTCTAAGAGGTTACAAAGTAACGTGATTTTTTCCAAAGAAGGCTTTTCCTGGGCAAGAAAGCTTGAGAAAACAAGTTGTATCAGCAGAATTTCAAAGAGCCAATCAACTGCATCACTTCACAAATCCACCAATTTAAAATATGAGGAAAGAAGCTTTGTGTAACAAACTCTTTTAATATGCTTAATTTCTGTCAGGTTTCTTTTTTCCTTTCTTTTTCCTTTTTCTTCTCTGTGTACATGGGAAATCTTTGTGAATGGACATATTTTTAAATGAAACATTATTACTATAAATTTATTAACTATGACATTTCTGTAAACAGAAATCAGATGTAAATATACAGCTGCACATATGCATGCACATACTGCAGTCACACCTTTAAAGCTGTCAGTGAAAGTATATGGAATGGCTGAAATGTATGAAATGCTGTTACTTAATACCATTATCCACCTGAACTAGTGGTGTAAAGATCTCTGATACTGTTTTTATCCTCAGCTTGTCCTTTGCCTGTTTTCCCTCTGGGGAATTACCTGCATTTGGCAATCTATAATGTTGAGGTTTTTTTTCCACAAAGCTATTTTTCCGTATATTTTAATTTTCTTAAAGATGTTTCTGTCTTTAACTTTCCAAGATCTTACAGTCAGAACTGTCAGTTTTTTGCAGCTAGGTCTTATATTTTTATACACATATTGGTTTGTTTGCTTGTTTGTTTTAAGGGAACTTAATTCCTAAAGAAGTATTACATTTGAGTCTCACTTCAACCCTGTCTCAAGTAAGATTCTGGCAAAGATTCTATTTGATCCTCTGTATTTTCTTGAGTTATCACCCACGAATTCTTACTCTTCTTTTTAATTACTTTTGGAAATAAACTATCACCAAGAACAAAAGCAGAGTCAAATGAGAAGCAGAAATGAAATAACAGTATCTCCTTAGGGTTTTATTTCACCTTTTTTTTTTTTAATTTGGTTTCATATATATATATATATATATATATTTTATTATAGAAACAGTAATTTTGTGTTTTAACTGAAGACAGACTGCTTCTAGTCTGATATGTGAAGCCATGCAAATTGCTACATATAAATATGTCTGAAGAAGAAAATATTTTTCCTTTGACAGACATAAGTATGAGTTTGTTGTTGTGGTAGACAACAATGTTCCAGACCAGCAGTCCTCTTCTGTATCTCACATAATCAACCAAGAACTAGCCTTATATCAACAACTAGTTGAAAGCATTACTTTTCTAGCTTTGTATAAAATGGGTATATAGAAAGTAGTCTATGGTTTATAAAGATACTTTCGGACAATTTTACATATTGTTAATAAGTAGTAGGTTGAAAAAGTGTAATCATATGTAGTATGCTGGCAGATAATCTTAGTAAGTAGAAAGGCAGCTGTAATACTCACACCACCAAACATAAACACATAATAGAAAGGCTTCACGCTATGAGGTTATTCATTCAGAAAAAAAAAATAACATTGATAGACTGCAGAAAATAAACTATTTAAATACAAAAAAATGTCTAAGCCTTTTTTTTTAGTCTTTTTCTTTTCCTTTTGAATAGTGTATCTTGGCTTCAATGTAGCTTAATTAATCAATTCCCCAAGTTAATGAGAAACCATGTTAAAATGTTTTTTAGATCCCTCTCACTTCAACCTAAACACTTCTTGTTCTTGTATTATTAGAAGGAGCAAACACGAGTCCCAGGTATGCCTACTGTATCTTATTTATTTGACATAACTCTGTAGTTCCCCCTTCTGTTCATGTTTCACAGCCCCATCTTGAGAGCCAGAGTTCATGAAAGTCTTTATGACTTCCGTGGTCTCTGGATCAAACCACATCTTCCTAGTCACTCTTACCATCTACAAGACATTGATAAAACTACATTTGTGTTTCTGTTGAGATGAATTATCTGTGTTAGCTTTGTCTTTCTGCTTAGTTCAATCCTCTGAGCTTCAAAATCACTTTCCAGAGATAAGGTTGAGAGGATACAAAGCAACTTATTCTCTGAGTCCTGAATTTTATTTTGTCTTTATCCTGTAGCACACTGGCATCACATTATCACCAGGCAATAAAAGCACACAATTTTCACGGAGAATACGAGATATACAGCTGCACCATTCAAAGTTGCTTTTGTATTTTTTGCTTTGAGTAGTTCTATAAACCATGAAAACTACAAAAAATCTCTACAACAATTACATTTGCATGGCACTAAATTCTTTTTTAAAAATGTACATTTGTAATCTATGAAGTCTGTGATAGCTTGAGGGCTCTACTTTTTGTAATTAAATTTTTAACTTATCTGATGAAGATGTTTCAATAATATTCATTGTATGAAACATAATCCTTTACAAAAACTCTTACATCAGTGAAAGAAAAAAAAAAAAGAAATTAAATAAAATCTAAAAAAATAGAGTTAAATTCAATCTTCCTAGTTAGTCATGGGTCATGTGTTATTTGAAAGTACTTGCAGGACAGCTGCTTTTGCTTCTTATTTCTAATTATCTTCTAGAAGGTTTTGAGCCAGAATATTTAAGAAAAGAATGAGGAAAAGGAAGAAAAAAAGAAGTACTCTTTAGACCTTAGATCCCAAAAGATTTAAATATTGAAACGTAAGACAGTCAATTTTTTTCAATGAACTGAGTATTAGACAGTGTAAGTCTTCTTTTTTTATTTTATTTGTTTGTTTGCTTGTTTGTTTGTTCTGGAATTAAAATAATATTATCAGAAGTGTCTACTTCAACAATTTAAAGACATCATCTCACTCAGAAAAGAGGTTACACCATGTTTTGCTCTTCTAGTCATTATGATACAGTGAGTACGCTGAGGTACATGTGCTAATACCATTGAATTAGTCTCTACATGTGACACAATAAGGAGAATTTTCCTGGGGTTTTCCACCTGACTGTCCTCAAGCATCATGCTGAGGATGATGAGTTTTTGTGCACTGGGAGGAAACATGTTCTGCTGCTAGTTGAAGCATGGCCAGTATGCAGTCAGGAATGAAATACTGATGGGTATAGGGGGAAGGGGAAAAGGTCTCACTCATAACCCTCAAATGAAGTTGAGGGAGCATCTGAGATTGCAGCTCCTGCTCCTTGGAAGTACTTCCTCCACATAAGCATTCAGTAAAAAACAGAAGCAATTTTGGAAGCAGGAGCTCATACTCCACAATTAGTGGTTTCACCACAGGGATCCCTTTTTCTTTTGGTCTTCTGCTCACTCATGCTCTCATCAGTGCACTGCAGGAGGGGGCTGCACAAGTTACAGTCAAGGTAGTGAGAGTCAGAAAATGAATTTAGATTAAATTAGAAATTATGCATCTCACTTTTTGACCAAACGTGCTAACCACTGGGAAGGTGCATACATGTGTATGTGCACATTTATTCAAAGGATCTTGTGAGGTATTAGCAGAAGACCAGTCCTTGCAGACCACAGCAGTGAAAGCAGGCTACAACTCTTGCCTGCAGGTTTTACACTAGCTAGGGAACTGCTGGTTGTCTTCAATACACAAGTTTGTCTCAACTCTTTACACAGTGTAGCAAACAACATAACCTGTCAGTGCTCTGTTGCCTTAGGCTTAGTCAACTGACCTGACTGTGGGAAAAAGAATCTGACTTTCCAAGGGTTTTTGAAAAATGTTATCCCACTTTGGTTTCAAATGACTATAGCATCTCCTTTTGATTTCAGAAGGGTGGACAATCCTCAGGAGTTTCTAGAAAATTTTTGTAGGCTCTTTTTTCTGGTGATGCAGCTGAAAGCATACATTGACTCTAACAGTCAGCATCAACTATGGGAAAAAGAAATGAAAAGAGAAAGAGAGATAGAGGAAAAAAAAAGGAAAAGAAACTCTTAGAAACTTTTAGCCAGGCAGAAAGACAGGCAATAAGGCAGGAGAGGTGTCCTTTTGAGGAGCATCCTCTTCCAAAGTCTTCTCTAGAGCAGCATATAATCCCACATAATACTTTTCCCATAGTTATGATTTAGGTTTCATCAGGATCTGCTCAAAATCCGTATTTGCTGCTTCTGCTTATCATGCTGCTAGAGGTGTTTGGAGACAATTTTTGATAAGGGGCAGGTGTTGCTTTGCTGATTAGTTGCAAATTTTTTTCAAAGATATTATAGGGTAATACTTGTAGGATATTTAAATGACTGTTGTGTGCTTTATTATTTTGTCTTATTTCTCCTCAAATATAAATAGAGATACCAAACAAGAAGTAAAAAAGGTAAGAAGAGAAAGAAGGGGTTATTCTCACATCAGTGGCAATCAGGATGAGAAATTTGACATAACAGTAATATCCGTGTTTACTGCTGCAAGACTATGAGAACAACATGTGAACAGGAGAAAAAGGAAAAATACTGTCACAGTAGCTTCAGAACAACACTATCATGGAAGCTTAAACAAAATATTGTGGAGCTATAAGGAAAGGGCAGGATGTAGAGCTGCAGATGGAAGGCCCTTAGTATTACAGTGAAGTACTTACTGCACTGTGTAACACTGGACTAGAATATTTCTTCAGGGGAATTCTCACAGAAATTTTGCTTCGCAATATTCAGTAGATCAGTCATTTGTATGCAAGTGCATGTTGTGTATAACAATCATATGCACTTGAAAGACATTTAAAAAAAAATCAAAATGACGTTTGATTCAACACTGTAATTTATATATAGAAAGAGTAGTAATATTGAAGACATAGGAAATTTTTTGTTTCTGTGAGTTACTAAGTGAGACTTGAAAGCAAAAGAAGTGCAACATGTGACCTTAAGGCAGAACATAATAATTCAAAAGGATGTTAGCTGATAACAGTGTTTAACCTAAATAAGAAGAACCAGTATATGGTGAAAATATTAATATAAATTCAAATTGTTTTTCGTCTCGAGCAGAGAGAATTAATGTTTTCCATTTACTGGTTTTCACTGAGTCTGTTAATCAGCACTTATCGTAATTAATAAAGAACCAACTCGAGTCCCTTAATGCTTGTCTCGTGTTTCCATAGAAAGAAAAAAATAAACTGAAAAACACCAACCCCTCCAAATCATAGTCCTAGTATTACTGTATGTTCCAGTTCTCTAAAATCGTCAAGTAAAGCCGTATGATATTTCCAAGGATCAGCTTCATAAATCAAAGGAAGAATAAAATACAGAATTCTGGAGCACTTGAAAATAACAGTCTGGTGACAGACTCCTGACCTTCGCCTCAGAGGAGCTCTATTTCAGCTGTCATTAATGACACCAACCACATGAATAGGACACACAAAAAAATTGAAACAGTTCAGATTTACTGGTGCCAAGCTATGTACAGGAGATAACTATAACCTATGAAAAAACTTACCCCTCAGAGAGCTCAGGACAATATCCTACTTGCAAATTAACCATCATCTACCTTCAACTGTTTTTCAAGTTTTTCTTTAAGCATTTTCATATACCAACAATCAAATATTGAATACCTTATATCAGAATAGCAATCATTCCTGGTGTTTCTCAGTGATGACAAAACAGCTGAAGAGTGTAAGCAAGCCCTTTGAATGAGAATCCAGATAACCTACTGGCTATGCCTCCTATTACAGAAATAGGTATAAGGCTTCCATATCTCTTTTTGCCACTAACATAACCACAACCATCTTAAAAGTTCTGCATGTAGATTTACATTTATCCATAGTGAACAGCTTCAGTGACTTTATCAAAAGAAACTGAGACAGAATTAAATCCCATGGGATAATTCTTACTGACCTCACTGGGGCTGAGATGTGAGTCCTTGAAGGGAGGCCAGATATTTAGTAACGTGTAAATCCTCTTCAAACTTCTCATTGGCAGCATTGGGTGTGTTATTTATGGACTGTATGTGATGCACAAGCAAATGGAATGTGAAAACATATGCTGCCATTTACTACTTTTTTCTCTTTGTTTGAGGCTCTGTCTTTTTTATCTGACTGAGCTTTACTTCATTCAGGAAAAAAAACCTCAACTGGTCTACAACTGGTAATTTAAGTAAGGAATTAAAAGGCTAAATACTGTAATTATTTACTGTAATATTATATAGGCAATTTAGAGTTTTCCTGCCATCAATAGAAGAGGAGGAGAGGAGAGGAGAGGAGAGGAGAGGAGAGGAGAGGAGAGGAGAGGAGAGGAGAGGAGAGGAGAGGAGAGGAGAGGAGAGGAGAGGAGAGGAGAGGAGAGGAGAGGAGAGGAGAGGAGAGGAGAGGAGAGGAGAAGAGAGGAGAGGAGAGGAGAGGAGAGGAGAGGAGAGGAGAGGAGAGGAGAGGAGAGGAGAGGAGAGGAGAGGAGAGGAGAGGAGAGGAGAGGAGAGGAGAGGAGAGGAGAGGAGAGGAGAGGAGAGGAGAGGAGAGGAGAGGAGAGGAGAGGAGAGGAGAGGAGAGGAGAGGAGAGGAGAGGAGAGGAAAGAAAAAAAAGAAAAGGAAAGAAAAGGAAAGGAAAGAAAAGAAAAGAAAAGAAAAGAAAAGAAAAGAAAAGAAAAGAAAAGAAAAGAAAAGAAAAGAAAAGAAAAGAAAAGAAAAGAAAAGAAAAGAAAAGAAAAGAAAAGAAAAGAAAAGAAGAGAAGAAAAGAAAAGAAAAGAAAAGAAAAGAAAAGAAAAGAAAAGAAAAGAAAAGAAAAGAAAAGAAAAGAAAAGAAAAGAAAAGAAAAGAAAAAAGAAAAGAAAAGAAAAGAAAAGAAAAGAAAAGAAAAGAAAGAAGAAAACGGGAGAATCCTCATTTATTTGAGGTTTTGCCTGAGGAATGACTCAGATGTCTGGTGCTAGTTTTCCTAAATTTGACAGAGAAGACTATTGATTTTTGCATTCCCCACCCGCCTCCCCCCCCCTCCCCCTTCCCCCTATTCCTTTTGGATTGATTTGTAGGATGTGCTTGAAATATGACCTGTCTCTGCTTACGTAAAAAGAAATGCCAGATTTATCACATTTTTCAGAGGAGAAGCAATGTGCCTGAGTAGGTTCTTGCACTGCCTAAAATTACCCTGTAGCAATGACATAAGAAGGTAATAATTTTAATGCTAATGTCAGAGACATAGGAGAGCAATGAGTGAAAATCTTATTTCCTAGGTTAGGGAAACAGTTCCAGGAAGTACTGGGTGGTGAAATACTTCTCATCTCAGTCACCATACCTAACAGCTCTCTGTTCTTCCAGCAAATGATAGTTAATCTGTGTGCTGCAACCATTATATGCTCCGGCATCAATCTCAGTTTCTCTAGAGGTCATGGTGTAATATTTGAGCCATATTTTCTTCAGCAAATACACTTCCTTTATAATATTCAATGTACTATTATATTTCTAGATCTTACAACTGATGTTGCTTACTACCATTTAAAATTATATCTGACTGTGTTGAAAATGTAGGGTTTGATCCTGAAGAGTGCTCTTCCTCTCTTTATTATTATGCAGATCAAGTGACTTAGTAAATGCCCTTCCCTTCCCTTCCCTTCCCTTCCCTTCCCTTCCCTTCCCTTCCCTTCCCTTCCCTTCCCTTCCCTTCCCTTCCCTTCCCTTCCCTTCCCTTCCCTTCCCTTCCCTTCCCTTCCCTTCCCTTCCCTTCCCTTCCCTTCCCTTCCCTCCCCTTCCCTCCCCTTCCCTCCCCTTCCCTCCCCTTCCCTCCCCTTCCCTCCCCTTCCCTCCCCTTCCCTCCCCTTCCCTCCCCTTCCCTCCCCTTCCCTCCCCTTCCCTCCCCTTCCCTTCCCTTCCCTTCCCTTCCCTTCCCTTCCCTTCCCTTCCCTTCCCTTCCCTTCCCTTCCCTTCCCTTCCCTTCCCTTCCCTTCCCTTCCCTTCCCTTCCCTTCCCTTCCCTTCCCTTCCCTTCCCTTCCCTTCCCTTCCCTTCCCTTCCCTTCCCTTCCCTTCCCTTCCCTTCCCTTCCCTTCCCTCCCCTCCCCTCCCCTCCCCTCCCCTCCCCTCCCCTCCCCTTCCCTCCCCTTCCCTCCCCTTCCCTCCCCTTCCCTCCCCTTCCCTCCCCTTCCCTTCCCTTCCCTTCCCTTCCCTTTCCCTTCCCTTTCCCTTCCCTTTCCCTTCCCTTTCCCTTCCCTTTCCCTTCCCTTTCCCTTCCCTTTCCCTTCCCTTTCCCTTCCCTTTCCCTTCCCTTTCCCTTCCCTTTCCCTTCCCTTTCCCTTCCCTTTCCCTTCCCCTTCCCTTCCCTTCCCTTCCCTTCCCTTCCCTTCCCTTCCCTTCCCTTCCCTTCCCTTCCATCTTTCAGTCTTTGATTTCGCTTCTGCCTTCAAGTCTATATCACTTGGAGTCTCAGTCAACACTGCTGTCTTTGAAGCGCCCTGGTTCAAATATAAAATCCTAGGGCTATTATTGGAATCAGTGGATGAAACTATGTGGCCTGATTTTTACTTCGGGGCCAACAAGATCATTACAATGGTTCATCCTGGCCACAGAAATCTGATAAGACCAGAAAAATCAACAGGATTCTCAGGTGTGACGTGAAACTCAGTTTAATGGACTTTAGTTCCACACCTTAGCTCTGGGACTCTTGCTAAGAAGATCTAGATAAAAGTTAGAGATGAGCCATCAGTCTGCTCTGTCTCTGATCATATAGACCTCCTGATTCAGGATGAAATGTTCAGCCAGAGGAACAACATGCAGTCATGGGAATACACAAATGAGCTTCAAGTTTCCTTCATTAACTTCTTCTTCTGGCTTATGCTGTGTTCATCCTGGATATAAAGTTATAGGATTAGTTCAATATGTAGAAATAAGTGTTATCAGAAATATGAGCAAATACTAAATCCCTTTGCAATTTTTTACAGTAATGTTGACTTAAATTTTCAAGATCACATTAACAATTACAAGACTTTTTTTCTTGTATGAAATACTATGTTTAATAAACCTGTGGTTTTGTTATTAATTTGATAAAAACTGCTCAGAACTCTGTGTGGTCAAAAATACTACAGGAAAATGAGATACTAAATGTACAGTTTGCAAAATGTATTGCTAATGTTCTTTCAGTGTGCTGCAAAATCTTCTCTGTAATTTTTCTACATTTTTTTCAGATTCAAAAAACTTACATTCATACCTATGTCTTGGATGGATAGTTGCTTTGAAACCAGTAAGAGTTAGACATATGCCAAGTGTAGTTCCTTCTTACTTCAACAATTTCCCTAGGTATCTAGATATCTTTTCTCAGGATTTTATCCTTTCACAGCAATTCCTAGTAGAACATGATAATTTTGACCCCATTTCAGGAAGTTGTATCCCAGATTTTATTACACTGTCTTACTGAGTTCCAGGTTTCATGAGAGTTTTATTTGGCATACTTTGTTGTGTCAGTATGTGAATGTACTCAAAATGAGGTATCTACTGGTTATTGTATAAGTTCACATGCTTCTATGCTTTCATATGCTAAAGGGTATGTTTTTACACATACTTGATTTTATTATTCCCTGATGGCAATAATAAAAGGGTTTATTATTTGCTAGAAGTCAAGGTTTTCATGGTGTCTGGAGATGGTAAATCCCCTTTATCAAAGATTCTGACTATTTCCCCAAGCATCAAGTATAAGTCAGCCTATCTGATGTCAGGACAGGGTGAGAACACACAATGTGACAAAAAAATACCCTTGACTGTTCTAACGTATCTTGTCTTGGAATTAGCTCACTTGAGAGAAGTGTGAAATATTTACCTCTCCCATGCCCACCTCCAAAAAAAAAAGAGGAAGAAAATCACCTTGATCCTGGTAAGGGTACCTTACCTATCCAGGGTCCATCTGTAGTATGCGTGATGAGCTATTATTTGTTCTCAATGATATGTGAAACTACAGTGACCGTATTTTTATTATGTGTATATTTATATCCCTTAGAAGCAAAAGTGCTCCATTCATATGACAATAGTTTATTGTTATATGTTCAGCACGCAATGCTGCTTTGCTTAATAATCAGAACCAGCTGGCATAAGTACAATGATGGCAATGGGTCATGCATGCCTGAATTAGATGCAATGTAAGCCAAGAAAGGCTAACTCTCTAATTCTGTCTCACTTTTTCATGACTGATGTCTTCTGTGAGGAAAGATTGCACAAATTCTGTACACTTGAAATTCTACACTGACATTTAACAGATGCTGAAACAAAATACCCCATTGTACACTTTTGAGGAAGCTATATTTTATACCATCAGCAATTATGGTGGTGAATAGAAGTTTTCATATTGGTAAAACTGATGTAGCACAGGGAAAGAAAAACTGATTTTAACAGATTAAAACTATTAGAACATTCTTAAATGCATGTGGACAGGCAAACATTTAATGTAGTAGAACTCCATGCCTTTTCCACAATTGAAATTTTGACAACTATACTATGAAAGGTACAACAGAAAGAATAAATATTTACAGATAATCAACCAACACTTCTGAATAAATTTGTACAGCCTCCTGAATATCCATCTATAAAATGTAAAAGTATGAAATTTACTAAAAACTGAGAATCTCAGAACATCTTTAAAGGACTGTATTTTCACAGGCCTTTATAAACTAACATTTATATTACACTTTATAATTTGTAAGTGCCAGTGAATTTGAGAGTATAAATTGCCTCCAACCTCATGGCACAGATAAGGGGATGTTTTGCATACCTTTGGATGGGCAAGTGATTTGCCAAAAGTCACAGAGAAAACGGCAATATCAAAAGCACTATCAAAGCTTTGGGTCCTATTCTGGAATTCACATAACCTTAAATTTAAATCTCGTGGCATTATTAAGGGTTATTAGTTAAAACTATATCAATCTTTTATATCAGTATTACTAAAACTAAGGTTTTACTTTGTAAAGAGTAAAGCATTCACCAGCACTGCCTCCTGTTCATCTAAATTTGTCCTTCCAGTGTGCTTAAATATATTAATTTTACAGGTGCATATGATGTTCCAAAACTTATCCCTTCATTTATATTTAAACAGCACACTGTGTAACGGAAGATTTTTCTTCTCCTCTGAGTGCAAGTTGAATCTGAAAATGGCCATTAAGGTGGCAAAGCACATTTGAAACTACCCAATTTCACAGCAGGAAATTTTAATTTTGTGAACTAAGTAATCTGCATTCAAGGCCAAGAACTAGTTCCAAGAGACACATTTACCAATTGTTTAACTAGGTCTCAGGCCAAACCACAATAACATACTTGCATAAAATACAGTTTTGCTGTTGCAGATAAAGGTGCTGTATTATTGTGGGTTTATAATTTAAAATCGATATTCGTGTTTATTCCTACACATTTGAAATCAAGTATACAATTCAAACCTTATGATCTATTATCAAGCATGTCAGTCACTTAAAATGTTAAGGAAACAAAAGATTTTTTAAAAACAGGCATCAACTTCATCACTATAAACAGTCTGGAACTTCGGTTACATGTTGCCTTTCTTCCTAGCAGCAAACTAGAGGGTACATCTCAAATACGCTCTGGAGCCAAAACAAAACCTATGACATTCTGCCTGAATAGGAACCTATTTTCAGATTTGAGATTTAGATATTTTAGAGAGTATCCGTTTCACACAATAATCCCTATGTTTGTAGCTTCAGATGCAACCCAAAATAATTTGTCTCATTTACCTATTATTAGTTTGTCATTAGTTATTTCTTAGTTCATGAATAATCTCATTCCCTGTAGCTGAGAATTCACTATGGATATGACAAAAAACTAATCTCCTGGGCTGAGACAAACTGAGGTCAAACATTAGCATTAGTTTCTATGGGAAACACATGAACAGATTTTATTTTTTTTTTTTTTTTTTAATGGCAATTACAGAATCAGGATTTCTTGTCACAAATGATTTAGGTTTTGAGAACCCTATGTTAAAGTAAGGTGGATGAATCTCTTCAAGTATATTCCACAGCTAATCTATGCATTCTCTGAAGAAAAATAAAGTTGAAAAACCATAATTTTGGTTTAATTTGAAATATTTTAGTTCTTGTTTGTTATGATAGATTATAAAACACATTTAAAAATTGAAATGTATTCCCCAAAACACTGTCAAAGTTATTCTCTAAAAATACGTTTTAGGAGAAAAATTAACTTTATATTCCAGTCTTAATTACACTCAGGTGTAGAAATGCTTCTTTAATTAAAGCTGAGATCAGATTTTTAGTAACACCTTGCCATGTGAGTGGAAGTCCCTACTAAAGATTTATGTATTACATATAATATGTTTTATTGCCTGATGGTGAATATGAGAATATGCTGAGGTATTCTCTATTAGTGGAAACTTACTGTATGTGTTCTAAGTTAATAGTTGAGACCTTTCCTTGTGCCTACTTTTCCTTGGTTTCCTTGCATTGGGCGGATGTCACACCAGTCTTAATCCTGTTTAAATTACATTTCTGATTATGGCACAGTACTGTGTGCAGTTCTCCTGCTGTACGATTAAGATATAATCAGTGAGCTTAATTCCAAGGCCAGGGTTTGGTAACTATTACACTTAACAGGTCTATATAATAAAATTTATTTTAGAAATAATTTTGTATGTTTATGTTCTTTCTATTCTCTCTTCTGTTAGAAGTCTAAAGGCTCAAACATAACGTAAACTGCACTTAACACAAATAATTTCTTGATATCTGACAAAGCTGTGAACTAGCACACAAAAAAGCTTCTAACCAAGATAAAGTATCTTATAATTACACATTTCTGTGATGAATCAACATAAGTAATTACTAGAGCATCAAAATAAAATATACATCAAACATTTATATAGAATTTTTATTAAGGATAGAGGACAGAGCATGACTGTACATGATTTTCCCTTCTTTCTGCATTTTGGAGAGAATGTAGAACATTTTTCTTGCATTGTTTTCTATGCTAATCATTTTAATAATGTGCCCAAAGATACCAAAACAACATCTTACCCACGTAGTACTTTCCATTGTAGTACTTGGACATCCCTGATTGTAGGGGTAGTTAAGATTCTTCATGATCTTTGACATCCATGATTTTATGAGTAATGGCTACTAGTTCTTTGCTATGTTGTGTGTTTATCTAATGATTGCAGAACTGCTATTCCAAAGGGGTTATAATCTATAAGGATAAATCTGAACAGCCACTGGAAATCTGTACTATATACTCTGCTTCCTATGGATCCCTTGGATAGTAGGAACAGAAAAATGCTGGTTTTTGAGGTTGGAATGATGACCATAACCCAAAGTTCCTGATAAATTATTATTTGAAGATCAGATTATGACATGAAATTCATTTTCCCTTGTGCTTCTGGAATATCCTACTGTGAATCATATTTATGGTTTAAAATTAACAAGAAATGATCTACTTGTAAGGAAATAAGTCTGAAAGAAATTATGCCAGGCATAGGTTTGGATCCAAAACCACTTCCAGCTTCAGTTTGACAGCAAAGTAGTTTGCAAGTAGATTGAATAAAAACTGTCAATTTCACATTTACAATGCAAAAAATACCTGAATAATGCAACAGTCATTACCATTTTTAAGAATACTATTAAAAAAAATCAAACAAGATTAAATGTCTAGCTGTATAATTTCTGAGCATAATCTTTCTATGCAGAAGCAAAAGAACAATTAGGATAGACAAAGGCTTATGTGAAGACCAAAGAGCATGTGACAGAGATGAAGAAAAGCTGTTCATGAAGAAACCTCTGTTTTAAGTTTTTGTTCCAAATCTCTTTTTATAATTAAATCCCATTTACTTAGCTCTACTCCTCTAACAAGCATTTATCCCCAAACTGGGTCTTTCTAGATGAGAGGAAAATACCCCTAAAATTCATCAATTTGCCCTTCTTCAAATAATCTTTCAAGTGCTCAGGTCTTCAGTAAATCCTTCCACATGACAAGCAGGAGGTAGTAAATATAATTGCTGTTTTCACTTCTAAGAATTTGTGCAAAAGTTACTACATTTATTGTTCTCATTTTCTTAGCACCTGCAAAATCACTTTCTAGATAAAAGTCAGTTCACTACAGGTAAATAAGTCAATTAAACACTACTGTACTGTAGGATCTGACCTTGCTCTGCCATCTGCTTGATACTGAAACATCAGTTCTAAATATAACAAGATTCAATAGTGAAAGATACAGAAATTAAAAAAATGCTGTTGAAGTAACTGCAAAGAGAAAGAACAATATGAGACACTGACCTTTGAATTCACAGTAGCAAAAAATTGAAGCATACCACAATCTTTTTAATCAAAATGTGTTTATTGGTATGCAAAGTTTTTGTGCAGTCACAAGTTACTGTAGAATTGTCTTGAACTTGTTTTCTGGATGCAACTGGGATGTTAGTGGCACATGAAGAAGTGGTACACTTGTGACAGAAGCATACCAAAAACTACTGTCACGGAAGAACTGAATGCAGAGGAAATTGACTTGAAGTAAAGGAAATGAAACAGGGATAAAATGCAGTTTTCACTTCAAGTTAGACAATGTTTCTTGCAGTCTACAATAACTTCTCTGGTGCCAGTCTTGTAAAATTTAATTTCAACACAATTTACAATTACCAATGTTAGTCATTTCCTTCAACAACCATTGGCTACTAAAAAAAAAAAAAAAAAAAAAATCTCTGATTATCATCCAAAAATAAGTCATGGGCATGTCAGAAAAAAACATTTAGCAAAAATTAATAACTGAAATATACTCCTTATGACTTAATGTGAGAGCTTAGTTTCAGATTCAAAAATCAAGTTTATTATGATCAAAATACAAAAACCTTTTTCCCATATATACATTTAGAGCCAAATAGAATAGGCACTACTGCATTACTATTGTAAGTTTTATTACCTTTTGACACAATGACATGTAACACATAGAGCATATGGAGGCACAAAAATTAATGTACACTACTGGATTCTTTTACTGAGACGTTAGTTCCAAGCTAGAATTTATCTAGTTGAGCTTTGCAACTGAAAATGTCAGAATCAGATTTTACAACGTATGATGAAAAATATAGTCCCCATAAAAAGCTACATTCACTGTTGTAATAAAATATAGACTTGAATTGAAAGACTAAAGGGATGCTCTTGATTGTGAGTAGTCATCATTAATGTCTGCCTGTGAACTGATCACTCTGCTGTGACCAGGCTTTTCTGTCCTTTGATAAAATTAATCCATTAGTCCTTTCAATATGTAAATCATTACTAAAGGCTTAATTTTTCCAACCCTTTTGTAGTGTTTGTAATCTGGATGAGCAACACTACACAGCATCTACTGGGGTAAAAAACGTATGTTTGCAAGATGCTGTAACTAGAGAACAGAAAGATGCATTTCTTCTGTGAATGGTATGCCTTCAGTCAATGATTAGAGTGGTAGTGAAAGAAATTAAGAAATTCAACTGAATACAACAAAAATATAGATATGTCTGAATGAAAGTTGTGGAGCTGGGAAACAGCCTACTGAAATAAGTACAGGTATCGTGGTGAATGAAGGAATAAAATTTTTTACAAAGAAGTTTTAAAGGAAAGATAATCCTGGCATAGAAGAATAGACCCAAAAGCAGTGGATGAGGCAGACTTGATGACAGAAAAAACGTTTATGAGTCTCTGGGAAAGGTGATAGCAAAAGAGAAGACACTGGAATCTATAGAGCAATCAAGAATGAACAGAGGTTTGTAAAAAGGTGATAGGAATCACAGTGGAAACTGAAAGAAGAGGAAAAAATCAGAGTAGGAGTTCCAAACTTCCTGTTGTATTCTGATTAAGAAAAAAAGAGAAAGGTATCTTTTTCTGGCATCAAATCTTCCAGAATATCCCTGTGGAGGATAAATCAAATGTTTACTTTTAACTGTTTCTTGCTTGTAGTATTATCCATTTATTCCTTTGGGACATATGTGAGGGAAAAAACTGGAATTATTACCCGGCCATGTGTCATCAAGCATGCAGTAATCTGTGTTTAACCTGCCTGGATTTCTTTTCCAACTCACTTATACTTTCCATATCACATGACACTAGGGACTTTTCAAAGGGGTCTTGAGGTTTTCCAGCATAAGTACAAGGAAAGATGCAATCTAATTTCAGGCTGCTTTCACTCTCTTGGAAACTTATGTAACTGAACTACAGTTGGCAGCATGGTTGTGTGGGATTGATTGTCTCAGGCAGCCCACCTTATTTGATCTTACTCCTTTCTCTAGCCCAGCAGCAGCATGGACAGAATTTTGTCAATAATCTGTCACTAATTTTAGCTGAGGAGTCTGTTTCTGAAATTAGACTGAGCTGGGCACTAAAGAGATTCAACTAGCCCACATACACTCACAGCTGTCTTGAATGTGTCATTGACAGGATGTGCATAGCTTACTTTTTATCTTGTATTGTAGCACTAGATGCTACATGAGATCAGAGGAATGAACAACATTAAACACTTCTGGTAATAGCTCTGAAGAGTCTTTTGCTTTATTATATGGGGGGAAATAAAGATACAATTGATTTTGGAATTTGTTGAAGAGAAAAAGAAGGTTAAGAAAGAATTAAGAGACATAATATACAGGAGAATTTTCTGCAAGCCTAAAGACTCAGAGATATCAAAATTCCCTCAGGATTTTACAGTGGAAAAGAATGACGACTGGGAGTAATGCATGCAGGGAAGTGGGTTATGATAGAACTGTATCCTCACAAACTAACACAAAGATTGACTATAAGTACTACTGGTTTTCAGTAACAAGGATGGAGATATTAGTGCCATAAAGAATAAGAGCTTTGCTTAAAAACACGAACTTTCTTCAGAAAGGAGCTTCCTTTTGGTGATGTCTGCAATCCTCTTTCCAAAAACCTTTCACTTAAAATCCTTATTTCATTCTCTTCTTCAGCATAATCCCGATCCTCACGGATGACCAATCATTGCTGAGCCATTCTGGCTTCTTAACTGTTTTCATCTGATTTTCCTGTTTTGCTAGTGTTACTGATAGTAGACTAATTTGTTCCCCTTTACTTAGAAGTTTCCATTTACTGCAATCTATTTCATTCGAGATTTTGAAGTCTGGACCAGCTTAAAAGAACTTTTTTATTATTGATTTTTGAAAAACAAGTTTGCTTACCAGGTGCTCTTTCAGCTCTATTAAAAAAAAAAAAAAACAAACAAAAAAACCACCCCCCTCCCATCCCCCATCCCCACTTTCCTCTCTTTAAAAATAAAAACATAAAATGTAGGTGTCCATTTATCTGGGAGTATTATAGATGCTCATTAATTCCATCTTCCCCCTAACATTTTTCTTTCCTAGTTTTGATGAAGTTTGCATCTGCACATTCTCAAGCAAGTGGGGACAGGAGGAAAATGATTCCACTTCTTATACTCTCAGCTAAACTGTGCATGTTCTGCTGTTTTTCACATTTAAAGTCTGGAACGCTTTCCTCTGCTTTCAAGCACATGTATTTGACTGAACTTCCACCAACACCAACAGTGCAACTGTACCGTAACTCTTTGTGCAGACACAAGAAAGCTGTTAGTTGTCAATGAACACCTTGATGTGTTCAAGTTTCTTGGGTAACCAAAAGTATTTTACAAGAAAGAAGACTGAAAAACACTGCCTCCTCTACCACCTTCTGTCTTTGTAAAATAAGGCAGAGCTGATTTCTGCTGTGGTTGGATGGAAGAAAATATCTTAATCTAACAGGCATTTTTCTAGCACACTCTATTACAGCCTGAGACAGGGAATTATCACAACCACAAATTACATAATTCCCTCAAACTGAGTTACCTAGGGTAAGGAGTAAACAAATTCTGTCCTAATAATTTTTTGTCTCATGAATTTAGGCTTAATTAATCCAGGTTGATTTTCATATCCTGTCCTGCACCCTCTCTGATATATTAAGTGTGCTCTGTGCTGTTTAGCCCCAGTGAGCTTTAAAGAGATTTAAAAGCATCCTGTGTGGCAAAGGGAACCACTCAGTTACTATTTTTGTTTCAGGATCCAGGTCCTGGCAGTAGGTCAGAAAGATGGTAAAGGAAAGGATTTCTCATAACTCTGGTTTTAGATGAGGTAAGGGTAAGACTTTACATAGTCCATTCCTTCATTTATTTGTCAACACTAAAAAACACTAAACATATTTTCAATGTGTGTCCTTCTTATCTTTAATCAGATAAAATCTCCCAATAGAATTTGCATTTCCAGTATCTCTTATTAGTCACACAGGGCAGTATTGACAATCTTTGCTGGAAGTCAGCCTCTGTTCTATCACTTTTATAGGTATCACATGAGAAATACTTCATCTGAAGCAGCAAGTGCTGAGGTAGTAACCTCCTTAATGGTTTATCTTCAGTAAAAATGTGCTCCTGTGAGACCCTTTCTAATATAGTGGCACACTGCTAATGTGAACTACAAACTAATTTAAGCCTATTATATAAGCCCTGAGAAGCAAGATTTTTTTTTGCTTTGATGATATTGTTTACTGGTTTTGCTGCAGGAAAGACTGCAGATCAGTCTTACAGATCAGTGGTTGTTTGTCATATAAACAAGTCAAAAATTCTTGGCATTTCATTCCTTCCCCTGCATACTCTTTTATATTTCACACATCAGTAAACATACTCCTAAAAGCTGCTAGAATACTGCATTTAGTGTTTTTCTGCTTGTTGTGGGCTCAGCAACTGCTTTGAAAAGGTGTTCCTTAATAAAGTATATGTTCTAAAGAAGGTAAATTATTTAAAATGTGAAAACTACTACTTCTGTGTCAAGCAAGGACATTGATTAAAATTAAAATTATGTTTTAAAATTCTATAAAAACCATGTTCTGGATACTTGTGCTTTTAAGTATTATGTGCACTGCACATCAGCTAACAGGAGCCATAGCAACTATGGTTATTAGATAGGACACTTCATTTTTACCTATCATTCTCTTCAACATTAAGAGTGAATGAAACAACTAAATATTTTTTTTATATGTAAAGCAAGTTGGTTCTATACTTTCTGAGGATTTAATAACAATATTTACCAAATATAGCTGCTTTCTAAAGAAACTTTCAAGTACTTTCATCTAGATAGGCCCACTTAGTTAACTATTGCAGCTATGTAAAAGGTTTTTTTAAGGAAAGGAAAAGGAAAAGAATGTTTTTTGTTTTGTGATATTCTGTGGGAAAATAACAACAAACCCCAAACCATCTGTCTTCAAGGTTATAGATTGTATATACTTAAAGAACTATAACATCTCTGCATGCTGGTAATCTGAGAATAAAATAAAAATAAATTTTAAAACCATTAATAAGGAGGAGGAAAAAGAGAATTCTAACATGCTGTAAGAGAAGTCATGATTCCCGTTCTCTCCATTCTTCACCTGACTTCATTTCTGCCTGATGATCTCTTTGGGAACAATTACACAGCAAAATGCATTACACTTTCACCTTCTATTGAATGACCCTCACACATTGCTCAGATAGGTATTGCTATAGTTAGTTTCCAACAGACAATTTACTGCTTGTTGGTGAATTTCTGCACTGCTGCAGAGAGTTGCTCTGACTTCAGGTGCTGAACCCTGGTTCCGATAACCTGAGCTTCTCTGTTTCACTCAGCTGCTTCTATTTGTTTCTGTAGTTGTATAGTCCTTTTAAATGCTTATTGCTGGCAGAAGGGATTAAAATAATTGTTTTTTTGTTCTTGCCCATTCACAAAAAACATGTACCTTCAGCCTCATATTTCACTGCTTTTTAGCATACATACATGCAGATGCAATCCTGTCTAACACTGAAGCTACAAGCACTGTTTGCAAGATATGTTGACTTAAGTGTCAAAATTAATAGGGCTTTTCTTTTCCAGGAGAGAAACTGAAAATCTTGTAAAAAATCTACATTGACTTTTGCTTGTTAGTATAATAATGGTTATTGTTCCATGAAGCATGTTCTTGTGCCATGTTCCTTGTTCTGGAAGAATTTGTTTAGAAAATGTGAATAAGAGGGTGCCCTTCCCTCATACTTTCAAATTAACTTTGGATGCTAAAGGCAGAGGGAACTATTGCTCTGTTTTAGAAAATCAATCAAGTAACGTTTTTGGTTTTGATTTTGTTTTTCCCTAATCTATGTCTAGGCTTCAGGGATCTCCTGACATTTTAAGTTCCTGGACATTTTGGTGGTAAAATGTACATTTCCAGAAAATCTAAACCCAGACACTGAATATAAGAATGAACAACTATAATTGAAAGCCAAAATTTCTAAGCCTGTTATAGATAAAAAATAAATACTCTCATGTAGCATTTTGAAATACCTAAAGCTAAATGACTGATATTGATAAACTTGGTAGTCGTATCTGTGATTTTATAGGAGTGCTTGCCTTAGTGTCTGGGTAACATTAGGCTATGGGAGAAGATCTAAATAAGTGAGATTTCACAAGAATGAAATTTGCATAAAATTAGAGGCAATGAGATAATTGTCCAGTAGATATAATACAGAAAATTGTTTCTTCATTTCAAAGTAAATAACTACTTTTCACTGTTGAAAAACCTAGGAATCAAACAAGTAACCACATAGGCAGGAAGAAATACTATGGTTTCATTCTAAGAAAATCTTCATTCTATTGGTCACTTTTTTAAGACATGAATAGTTCTGGCATCTCCAAATAGACTCTTCCTTATTTAAGAGTATCACCTAAAAGGAAAGGACATCTGGAGACCTAAGGACAGGCTTTGATTGTGTCATTATAGTCTGTTATTCAATCATGAGAAATATTTCAACCAAAAATGTTGCTTGTTGAAGGAAGTAATAAAGGCAAAGTAGAATTTATCATTCAACACTCCAACTTACTATTTTGGAGTAATAGTATTTTTCCAGATCAGTTTTCCAAAAAATCAGTTTCAATAAATCAATAAATCACATCATAATGTTTTAATTAGACTAAGTCAGAATCTGATTTCTTTGAAAATGTTATCTCAGCTATGAAGCTTTTGCAGTAGCTGACAGAATAAAGGCATGATTTTAAAAGTTTGCATGGATATTCACAGAACTCTGACTGCTCTTTATGGGAGTTGTGTAGCTAAAACTCTTGTGTTGCACTTTGAAAGTATACTCTATGGTGCTTTAGAAAAAGGGTTTTGCATACTGTAAGAAAGGTTACTCAACTATGTGTGTGAGGTTAAATCAATACATCACTGTATGAATGGTTTATTACCCATAAGAGATAGCAAAAATGCATTGCCTAGAGGCTATTTCTAGTTCTTGTGTGGCAATGATAAATTAATCAAATCTGTTTTGTTATGTTAGCTGGATTTGATTAAATGTGTAACATAATAAAAGGGAAGTTTCAAAGGAAATTTAAAGCTCCAAAGGCAATGTGACAACAGATGAGAAGTATCTCATTTAATCAATGTGGTTTTGACTGAAAAAAAAAAAAAAAAAAAAGTAGGTGAAATAGTCATTAGCTCCTTTGAGTTTTTTGAAGAGGGGACACAAAGAAAGAGGTATTGATCAACTGTTACCCCAACTAGTCATTGAACTTCAAGGTAGGACACCAGGAACATTTGCATTTGTCCCAATGTCTACACATAGTAGACCAATGGCTAGTGAGCATGTAAATTACAGTTAGACAGTTGGTTTAAGAAGAATGTTAAGAGAATTTAGCCTAATTGACAACATTATTCAAGAGTTAGCTACTATTTAGAAGAATATTGTTTAAAAGCATTTGAAAATCTCAGCTTTTCTAATTTTTCCCTAGTTGCAGGCAAGGGAGTTGTATAGTCACTCACCTGGGGTGATGGAGTGGGCACAAGGCTACTGCAGTCTTAGTGTGGCTAAAAAAAAAGTGACATGTATTTTTAATTTTCTTTAAGATTTATTTGGTCATACGTAGTGTTATCTGCCCTTCTTTTGTAGTATTTTCCCTGTGCGCACATATCAGATAAAGACATGATGTTAAACAATTTATAATAGGCAGAAATGACAGTTCACAGTTTCAAGATATTGTTTCCCAATAACTACCATGTGGGTGTCCTTATTTCTAATGCATCAATGTCACTAAACCATGAAGATCTGAAACATGAAACATAATGCATATTCACTAAATTGCTAAGAATATTTTCTACAGAGTAGAACAGAGGTGAGAACCTTTTTCGGAACAGACCATTTACAAAATGTTCTATTGGAAAATTAATTTATGTGATTATTAAAAATCTGCATTAATATTTCATTAGCTATAATTTAAAGTAGACTAAAGTAATTAGAATCATCAGATATCTACCAACAACATATAATGACATGAAAAATGCCATAATGATTTACTTGGTCTATTCTGTAATTATCTTACTTATCTAAAAATCTCAAACGAGTATTAAACAAACAGAAAAGAGAGAGTTCTGTCAGTGCAAATGAAAATGCTCTACGAATTGCAATTAAATAGCTACATATTTTTACCCTTGCCTCTACTGTCTTATGGAAAATATCACAGACTGTCTTCACCATTGAGAGAAAGACTATATGCACTATGTCAATTTTTCCTGCATGGAAAGTATTGCTGCACTGAGATTTCTATTGTCTTTTTTGAACTCTGGATCAAAGACATTAAAAAGGATTCTTTCATTGGACTTTGAACTTAAGGCCCTATTATCACAACATTTTTCCATTATTTTTTTTTTTTCTTCTCCATTCCTGAGATGATTTTGGGTGAAATAATTCTCCTACATAGCCATGCTTATGTAGCAATAATAACTCGAATTGTACATTAAATAACCTGATAAAGTCGAGCTGATAGTTGAAATATGAAAAAAGATTTATTCTCGTCAAGGTGGAACTTTCACAGAGAAAAGAGAAAACTGTTCACTTTTCTTTAATAGAACTTGTTTTGATTTTGGAAAAGATGTTATAATCAATTTCAATACATGTGACACATGAAAAAATTGGCATAAATCTTTGGATGAGGACTTTTGAAATCTCTTATAATCATAGCTCAGTAGCTTTTCTTGTGACTATACCACAAGACAGACACCATTTAAGTTATTTGATATTAGACCTCTTCTTGAAGTTTGTCATTTTCTAAAGTTGAATTTATTAACAAGGAAGCAAAATAATATATTAGCTTACCAGAACAGCAAGAGTCACTCAGAATTATATGATTTTAGATTACTTGCAGGTGTATTAACATCAGGCCACCACACACAGGTGGAAGTGTGAATATGAGATTTATTTAATGTTATGGATATCCCCTATGCCTATATAATTACAAAAAAGCATTTGTGTAAAATAAATTTTCATTTATTTACTGAGAAAATTTCAATTAATTTATATCCATATAAATTTCTTTCCATTCTAACTTGTGGAAATATGTCTTGGTAAACACTGTAGTTTAAACTGTGTGAGAGGGCTGATTGATTTTTTTCATCCAATGTACACCTGTGCAGCTTTGAACTCCTTGTACCTTTACCGTTCTTGCTGAGTTTAGTGGAAACAGGATTGGGTTAGATTTGCTTTGATGACCGACTGTGAACAGAGCATATTTTACATTGCGCTACAAAGCTTTTAAAAATGTTACTATCAAAACATCTAGTAATGATGTAAAAATATAAGAAAATAACTCAGAGTCTGCCTCAGGAAACTAAAAAAAAGCAAGAATTTTTCTTTTTCCAAAAAATAATTTCTTAAGGCTGAAGTGATTTTAAAGTGTCATGTGCATTTTATGTAGACAGAGGCAATGCAAAAAATCCAGTATCTGTGATGGGCTATTAACTATGCTTATTGTGGTTTTTAATTAGCTATGCTTATTGTGTATTTGAATTAGTAAGCCAGAAACAAGAGAATGTTAGATGATGATGAAGAGATGGGGACAGAAGGGTCTTATTTTTAAAGGGTTTTTGTTGTTGTTGTTGGTTTGTTGTTTATTTGTTTGTTTTCCTTTTATTGAAAAAGTAAGAGACTAGAATAAAATATTGAAAAGATAAAACCATGCAAGATTACTTGCCTGGGAAAGTCTCATTATGAATAAGAATTAAAAATGAAAACTCAGCAGTCATTAAATGTCCTGAAAATTATGGTTTATCTATGAATGTGGTTTGTTCAGCCTTCTATGTCATATAGACCCTTGTAGTCTATATCAAATACCTTTCATCTAATTTTTTGGGGGGTCAAGATTACCAAAACAAATCACTGAGACTTATAAATGTTCTTTTTTGAATGTATTTTACATTACTACTCTTCTATGTAAATTCTAATCAGCTGTACTGACATTCCAACAATGAACACAATTTTTTCTTCTCTGACACCAGGCAAGTCACTGAACCCCTCTGTCCTACATCTATAAAATTAGCCTGGGTTTGGTGTATTAAGAGGAATGATTAGTTAATCTTTTGTGGAAATCCTGGAGATGTAAAGCACTACTATACTTTTTGTAGCCCTAATTGGGTGTGTTAACTCACAGTCAGGATACTGTTTAAAAACATTGCATGGGCTAGGGTTTTGATGCAGGGCATTTCAGCACACAGAAAATAATTTCTTTCAGCAGATTCTTCCTTTTGGGTTGGAGACTTATCAAACCTGGTAAAACATGTCAAACCAGTTAGGTTTGTCAGGTATTCCAGTGCTCTGTGGAGCTTAATGCCAGAATAGATATCCTGTGGTTCACATACATTGACTCAGTCCCTCCTAAAACCAATATGATTTTTATCTGTTAAAAATAAAAAATCAGCACTTTGTTACTTTTAACAACATGTAACATCGTTTATGATGTTTTACCCTTGACCATAAATGACCTGAAGCTGTAAATCATCTGTATTTCTTATTTGTGAATGGTAAGCCAGAAATACTGAGTAGAATCATAGAATGTCCTGAGTTGGAAGAGACGCCCAAGGATCATTGAGGCCAACTCTCGTCCCTGTGTAGGACAACCTGACACCACATGTCTGAGGACATTGCCCAATCTCTTCTGAATATTGTCAGACTGGGGGTTGTGATTACCTGCTTGGGGAGCCTGTTCCAGTGCTCCTCCATCCTCTAGCTGAAGAACCTTTTCCTAATATCTAACCTAGATCTCCCCTGGCGCATCTTCCAGCTGAGTAGGTCACGCTCATTTCAGGTTGAGCAAATGAGAGAACCGCAGGTTTGATGTTTCACAGTATTTCAGCTAGTACTCAGGGAGTATATGGCAACAAAGTGCTTATGTTACCTTCCAGTTATAAACCAAACTGACATAAACTAATATGCTTTTGATAGCTTTTGATTATTTGGGGTATTTGTGTTATGCCTGGATGGAAATGAGAAATGGGGTTACAAGCTCATCCATAATGCATATTAATCATAGAATCATTTAGGTTGGAAAAGACCTTCAAGATCATTAAGTCCAGCTGTAAACATAACATTGTCACTGTCCTCCACTGCACTATGTCCCTAAGCAACACATCTACACATCTTTTAAATACCTTTAGGGATGGTGACTCAACCACTAACCTGGGCAGCCTTTTCCAATGCCTGACAACCCTTTCAGTGAAGAATTTTTTCCTAATATTGAATTTAAACCTCTCCTGGTGCAACTTGACACCATTTCATCTCATCCTATCACTTGCTACATGGGAGAAGAGACCAACACCCACCTCACTACAACCTTTTGCGTAGGTGTAGAGAGTGATAAGGTCTACCTTCAGCCTTTTTTTTTTTTTTTTTTTTTTCCCCAGGCTAAACAACTCTAGTTTCCTCAGCTGCTTCTCTTATTCTCTAAACCCTTCACCAGCTTTGTTGCTCTTCTTTGGACATGCTCCTCAATGTCTTTCTTGTAGTGAGGGCCCAAAACTGAACACAGATGAGATGTGGTCTCACCAGTGCCAAGTACAGGGAGACAAGTGCTTCCCTAGTCCTGGTGGCCACACTATTTATTTCTGATACACACCAGGATGCTGTTGGCCACCTGGGCACACTGCTGGTTCATATTCAGCTGGCTGTTGACCAACATCCCCAGATCCTCTTCCACTAGGCAGCTTTCCAGCCACTCTTCCCCTTGCCTGTAGCGCTGCCTGGGGTTGTTTTGACCCAATGCAGGATCTGGCACTTGGCCTTGCTGAATCTCATACAGTTGGCCTCAACCCATCAAACCAGTCCATTGAGATCCCTCTGCAGAGCCTTCCTAACTTCAAGCAGATCAGCACACCTGCCTGAGTTTAAATATCTGGAAAAATGAAAAGATAAAATGGCAAAAATAGAAGTTAATAGTTAGTAGTTCTATCAGGAAAGTTTGCTGCTTTGAAAGAGAACAAGTAGGCATAAATTATAGTAGTAGTACTAGCAGGTAGTATAAGCATCATCTTAAAACTCAGGTTTACACTCAGTTGGGCCTGCTTTAGTTACCTGAGAACACCCTATACTGATTCACCATATTTAATGAAATAGTACTACATCAATTTCAAATTTGGACAGAAATGTACCTGCTTCAGTAATGCCATTAACAAAGTAGCTTCACTTACTGTACATGTGCAAGATGTTGCTTTCCAGCTTTTTATAAAGTTTTTCAGCTTCATGAGTGTTACCTTGTCTTTCCTCTTCCAGTTCCATTTACATTTAAACCTAAAATTCACACACTTCCTCACTGCTGCTTTCTCATGCCTCATCTTGTCTTTTCTCTGGGAACAGTTTACGTAATCTACCTGTAAAGGCACAACACCCAAGGTACGCAGAGGAAGGGCAACAGGAAATAATGTTGAGGAAATATGACAAATGAGAAGTGCTTTGTAGTTGGAAATCACTGCTTTAGATCAGATCACATCTTTGTATCACGACAAAGTAGCCAGCTAGCTTTTGATATATTTCACATTTCAGGCAATAGTTAATAACTTTATTCATTTTTAGAAGATAGATTTTGATGCACCAAAGTCAAACATTCAAAAGGATTTACCATGTCCAAAAATATTCAATGATATATGCAAATATTTTCTCAGAAATTAGAAATGAAGGCACGTATTTTTTTGCACAAATTTTAATTAAGCCCATAAGTAATGTGTGTCTTAGAATATACTTACTCACCCTGCGTTGGAAATACTAGTACTTCTGTCTGAATACTTTCTGTGTAAATTATCTATATTTTCATGTTTGTATGACATGGTTTTTATTTTAAATGTATTTGGTTTATGCCATAAAAAAACCCAAATCTAAAACAAATTTAAGACATTGAAGTTTGCACCTGATCTAGAAAATGCAGTGCATGTAGGTGAGAAAATTCCTGTGATGAGGGATATAACGCTCACTTAGAAATAGCTTTAATTACATTGTAACATCAGCTGCTTTTACCACTGGAATTTTCTCAATGAATGCTATCTCCTCTTGCCAGTCATCATTGACAACACTAGCTGCCTTGTCAAAATGAAAATCTTTCTGTCTTCCTAACCACCTGTGTCTCCTGACCCATGTAGCTTTCCACTGTTCTAAATTTCATGGCCTAAATATAAAATAAGCAAATTGACAATGTATCAAAATTGTCTTTCACACAAAAATAAATCAGTTCTTAGTTCTATGAAATACAAAATTCTACCCAAGCAGATTTTCATGGCTATACCAGTAGTTAGCAATAAGATGAGGATGTTCAAGGAGAATCATTTGTAGTCTTCCATCACTTCCTCTAACTCACAGATACAAACACCTGAAACCCATTTTTTTATATTTATTTTTTAAAGAAACTCTGTTTTTTTCATGTGCATGATAAAAGGAATAGAAAAAAGTAATTTCATTAAAAAACTATTGTCTTTTGGATTGCGTTGTTGAATTTTATACATATGTTCCTATTCATGCCTTTTAAACTTTTTCAAAATATTTTTCTGAAGATTTTGTTTAATTTCATAATTGAAAGTTAAATATTCTTTTTATCTAAGTATTCATTCACATTTTTCCCATACTTTAATTCATAATAGCATTCACTTTTTCCCCATACTTTAATTCATAATAAAAACAAACAAACAAACAAACAAACAAACAAACAAAAAGAAACAAAAAAACCAAACCCAAAACATTAGCTGAGGCTTGATTTCTGTAGTTATGCTTACTTTGTCCTTGCCATGGTTCCATTTACTTTAGTAAAGTTACACCTAATTTACATCACTGCAATGGAAGTATTCTTGTGCAGTCCTTTTCCAAATCTGTCTATAAGGCAACTGGGGAGTTGAAAGCCTTGAGTAATAGGAAGTATGCATTCTTCCACTGTGACATTTTAAAAATGTTATTCGAAGCAGGGGAAAAAATATATATATATATATTTGGTAGAAACAGTCTCCCACTTACAACTTACGTTCCGTTACACATGTCTGAAGTGTCTGGGAACTGTAACGTATATACTATTTACCCAGCTGGTTTTTGGTTGGCTACTTACATTGGCAGCCTCAGCAGCAGTAATGAGTCTCACTACCTGTACCAGTCATGGAGGGAAATGCTGCTATCATCGTCTTCATTAACTTGGGAACCTGTCATGGGACATACATTATTTTGAAGAAGGTTAAATACCCAAAGTGCTACTCATGCCAGTGTATGAGAAACCTTGAGATATATCTTCTGTCTGTTTTACAAGCCAGTAAAATCTAAAAATAACCTTAATAGATGTGAAAACCAAATTCAAATCCATTCATATATATTGCAATTAAAATTATAAAAGAAAATAATTTAAATTCCATAACTTTGTGTTTTCTTTAATTGTGTTATTTTTGTAGCAGTTTTTAAATAGATTTGTCTCCATGTAAGCAAAATCTATGATTCAGTAGAAGTGGTCTAGTTCTGTACCTCCATTTTCAAAGATCCTGCAAGTTAGCCAAACTATAAAATATAGCTGGAGTGTTCTCATTTGTTTATATAGGTATGAACTGTTGTGACATTATGGAAAGCTGCAAGAGATTGGAGGAGAAGAGGCAATGGAGCAGAAGGCTTTTTTTCTAATGTCTTCCAGATGTTTCCACTTTAAGCTTAAAGTAACAAACGAGTGACCTGATAAGCCTTTGGAAAGTCTTGCACCAGTATCTTGGAAGAAATCTATTTTCCCAGAAGGAGAAAAAAAAAAATAAAAAAATTGAAGTGTCCAAAACAACATTCACTTTCTCTTTGTCTTCATACAGCATTTGATTCCAGCTGGTCTGATCCTTTGAAAGACTGCTCACATTCAACTGCTTGAATCAAAGAAGGTTTCCTATGGGATACTTGGATAATGAAAAAGAAATTATGATTTTTGGTGATAAACCAAACTTTTGCTCAAAAATATAATTTAGGCTATAGGTTTCATATAGGAGCATGCATTTAAGTTGTAGTTTTATTTAAGTTCATTCCTATTTTGGGGAAACTATTTTTTCTTAGAATTTATGGGTTTTTTTCCAGTATTTATACCTTAAAATAAATTATAATAAATTAGACATTGGTAATGAGTGACTGATGATTTTGTTTTGTTTTGATTCTACTTGATTTTGTAAACAATGTCAGTGTCTCAACTTAAGAGAAGTGTGTATGGAAACCATATATATTCTCCCCTGTGTAATTGCCTTGGTCATAAAAGCAGGCCTGTGGATTACTCTGCTTTACATGATCCGGGGAAACACTCAAATTTCCACATACGGGCCTGCATTTTGGCCACATCATGATTCTATCTTGGGACAAAGCCCTTCTCAGCCTAAAGTTTCCTTGAAGCAAAAGCAAGATGTACAACAGATGCAAAGCATGCCTTTAAGCATTGCCCATTCAATCTGAAAAAGCAACCAACATCCTGGAGTCTCTTCTAGCATTCCCCATCCCTCAGCAGACAGAATTACACTGTGTCTAAGGTTTTAAACTGAATTTGTCAGCAATGCTGCTGCTCTGGTTTCACTTTTACAATTTTACTGCTCTGAATGTGACCTAAATTTAAGTGTGACATATCTTGACATCAGAAGAAGACATATATTTGTAAATAATTTTGTGTTTTCACAGAATAAGAATAGTATAGTCTTAAGCAAAACAAATGGGAATTGCAAACCATACTCTGAATAGAATATAAGTAGAAATCTTGGGGCAGGAGAGAGGAGTGCAGCAGAGAGAAAGTGAGAGGAGGTAACAATCTGTTACAATCTCTTCCTCCTTTTTCTTTTCTTTAAGGGAGAGTAGAAGTGAAGTTTGTTTCTATTAGGTTTGACTCCGGAAGTCCTCTCACAGTCAAGTTGATGGCTAAGATGACTGACAGAACACGTATGAGATCTGGATTTCAGCTTCCACCTGAAGTGCTGTGACCTGCATCTCTCTCTGGACAAAACTGACGTAGTATAGTGGCCCTGAGCACTGTGTTGACATCTTCTGTTTCATGCTACACAGATAAAAAATGAAATACTATTTCCATGAAACAGGGGAGTTTCCAGTTGTCTTAGCTTGCCGATATGTCAGAATGATCAGACCATATTTGTGTCCAAATGCTGACATACTGAATACTTGAATTCTAATATTAGCATAGTTCCATCCATTTCATATATGTATTTCAATGTTCATCGTGCCAAAAAACAAGTATGTGACAGAGACTCTTGTCTGGTAATTAGGATACTCATAAAATAACTGAATCATCTGCTTTTAATCCTTATTTTTATTAACTGCTATTTATTCATGTGGGTAAAAGCAATATTAAGATCAGAGGGTGAAAGATGTGGATTCTGGAGTACACCCTGACCCATGTGGAGTGGTCTCTTTGGAGTTAGGGGACTGAGATTTAAAGAAGTGGAAAATGGTTTGGTAGTGTTCTGCTGAATGCCAAAAGCACTTGCCTATTATGTAAAAGAAGGATGCTCCTTCGCTAGCAATTCTTTAAATCTAGGAAGGCAAGGGGAGATCATGGCCTCCAAATTTTGTAAATTCTTTCATAGTTTAATGAGATTGCTAAGTCAATGTTGAGGGGCAAACTAATTTTTAATGCTTTGTTAATTATGTATAGGATTTCTGGATCATTGCTTTCTGAAGATCTAAATTTAACTAATACTGCATATTGACCCATTTCTTGTCATTCCTAAATGCTAATTTCATCGGCTTCAAAGTTAGAGAGCACACCTCCTTCTCAGTTCAGCTTCTGTTTTATTTCCTTTCTTTTTCTGAGATGAAATTCTTTAAATTTATTCTGGGGCTATAATAAAACAAAGCAACAAAGTTAATGATTACTGTTTTGTTCACAAAATTTGACAAATGAAGTCTGAACAGTTAAGAGGGAGGTACTATTTGAAGTCAGTAAAACCCACTGATGACTCCTGAAGGATAGGCAAGAGCTTTTATTGATTTCAGTGTCTGAGTAATTTGAAGACAGCATTCTGATAGTACTGAAAAATATAATCTATATTAAAAAGCTACCATCTTGTCCAGTCTCTGTCCTATATAATTTCAGATTAATGCCTTCTCAAACAAAGAACAGAAATTCACTTCCTTTGTCACCCATCTCTGCTAAAATGAAGTCACACATTTCTTTTACAGTGATTGTTGATATCATTGACATCACTCTGACAGTAAAGATGATGAATCTACCTAAACTGATGTGGAGGTTAGTGTTGGGATCCTAAGAGAAAAATACACAGCCTCATATAATGATCTTAGCAACTTAAAATATTTATAATTCACGTTCTATCTTTACTTAATAAAAATCAAAGCAAGAAGTCCTCACTGATTAACTACCAGACCTTATTTAAAACATGTAAAGCACATTTACTTGTAAGAATGTGGACTTGCTGCTCTGAAGCAGCAACATATTTTTTTTCCTGTCTGCCACCTTGAGAAATAGACAGTGGACTATGTCACAAGTATGTATTCCTAGATTATGAATTTGTATATCAGCTTTCATTCTTGAATGAGTTATTATTGGATTACAAGCCCCTGGAAATGGAATGACCCAAGACATTAATTTAGTACCATTATCTGCTGCCACAATCATAAATTTAATATCAATAAATTTAGTCTAACCCACATTACAATTTCAGCAGATACTGTCAAAAGGAAAGAAACTCGAAAGTAAGGTCTACTTTCCAGCTGCTTCATCTGACACCATAAAAAATGACTTTCTTAGCTGAAGTTATGTCAAAACAGAATACACAGAAGAATTCCATGTTAGAAGTCTAGAAAAATTATTGTGTTATCCAACCTGGCATTTCCTAGTAATTGCTTTAAAAACATTAGGAAAGCTCTACATCTAATTCTGACTAGATATATTATGTGGTGTATATCAGTATTTCTAACCTGATGCTCTCATCAGATCCCTTCCAGTCAGTCAGTCAAAGTTTTTTTCCTTCTTTATTGTAAAGAAATGTGTCAGAAAAAAACCAAGCCAATCTGATCTTTTTCGCACCTTGTATCAATGGAAATTTCTACAATTAACGCTTTGGTTTTGAGTTTTGGAATACACTATAAACCTCTACAGGAGAGAAGCTATGGAGACCTTATCAAAACACTTGAAAGTGATAGATGCTTCTCTGCAGTCTGACAGTTATTACACTTAATTGAGCAAGCAGACTGTGAAATTCACTGCAGTCTGTTCAACACAGTTCACAGATGTTAAATTAACATGTTCTTCAGAAAAACAGACTGAGGATATTTAATAACTGAAAATAACAAATCCAGTGCAGAACTACTTGAATATATCGCAGATCATTCTCAATTTTTTTCTTTAAAAGGAAGATGTGACCTCAGACTTGAACAGGCAAGAAATTTTAATAAATTGTGGTCACATCAGAAGCTGTTAAATGACCTAAAAAATCAAAAAGGTATAAAAAAGTGGAAACTAGGCAAAAACCAGAAACCTTGAAGTGCAACGCAAGCTTAAATTAGTAGAGAATAAAGAAAAGCACCAGGAAAATATTATATATTGAAAGGAAGACAACAATAAAGGCATATCAAAGTTAATTAATTATTGTGACTGTTAAATAACAACTAATGGTATGAAATGTTTAATACATTCAAAATCTTCGTGCTTCAACCTTCAAAGGAAAAAGAAAATGACAAGGAAAGGAACAAGGAAGAACTCGAAGTAACAGAGCAGTTGGCATAACTGTCTCCTTCAGCATTTCTGGAATAAGTTATTAAACAATTTTCAGTAAACAAAACAATCATGAAGTAGAAACAGTAGAATACAGGCAAGATAGACTTTTCGAGAGATTTCCATGTCAAACTAATTTGGCTCCCTACTTCAACAGTACCTCTGGCCTGGTGAAAAGGATAGTCAAGATTTTTAATAATAAAGCTTTTGCTGTTGACTTTTTCATAAACACAGCAAAGAAGTACCATCTTGGTGTAGTGATCATTAACAAGCCGATAAATACAAGAGAACTGATTCTCAAAGGAGAGTTAAATCTGTGGTTCACAAGAAAAGCAGAAAGATATTGGAGAGTGCAGATGTATTTTAAGGCATGCTTTGTTCAATATTTTTGCAAATGACCCCGGTCATGAAGTAGACAGAAAAATTACACTTATCAGAGGCATGGTTGTGACATGTCAGTCAGGCTTGCTTTGTGAGATTGCACAGGAGTGATAAATGTAGAACTAGTCAGAGACAATTCCATAGCTGGTATTTTTTGTTCCATTCACAAACTTTTATGCCAAAAGGCAGTAAGAAATGATCAAACTGTTGGTGAATATTTGTCATAATATGTAGTTTCTGCATACTTTGCTCAAATACCAGATTTCCTCTTGGCTCCTTATTGAGGTGTGAATATTTCAGTTCTGATGAACAGTCACTTTCATCTGATGTTTTTGGTTGCTTCATGCTGAAGTGAGATCTGTGACTGAACATTTGCAAGTGTTGGCATAAGGAATATGAAAGTCTCCCTGTACATTAGACTAAGATACATGAAACATAGATGACATCATTCTTGAACTGCCATACAGTTTCCAGATAAATCTTGTGGAACATATCCAGGAAGTGAGTGCCTATGATTAGCTAAATATTCTTGCTTGCCAGTGTTTGCTCTCTGACAATAAAACTGGCAGAGAATCAGGAAGTCTTAATGTGGATTTCAGATTGGGTAAAGAGGAATAAATAAGCTGTTCTGAATGTCTGAGTCGAAGGACATTATAATGGTATTTAAGCAGACTACCTCAACTTTACCATTTTGCTCCAGCTAGTGAAATGTTATTTTCTACCTTGAAAAGCTACAAAATGTCTTCTAGGGCACTAGAGGCAGTGATGTACATATACAACCCATTTAAGGAGCCTAACCTCTACAGAACAAAACCACAGGTTTGAGGGGGTCGTCTTCACTGGTAAATTAGCTGAAATTATTAGGCCAGTCAAATTCCTCTGTGAAGATCAGTTATAGCTAACCTATAAAAAAACTGTGTCAGTTTTGCATGAAGAATAAAAAAAATAGAGTTAGGATGATGTTTTAAGCGGATATAAAACTGAACTACTCCTAAAAGTGTAGTGGCAGTTCCACCCTTCTTCCCTTATTTTCATCCTTTCCTCAGTGCAGCATGATCCCAGGGAGAGGTGGCAAATTCCCTAATCACACTGAATTATTTACAAGTGTTAAAATAAACAAATGAACAAACGAATGAACCAACGAACCAACAAACAACAGTCACACCAAAAAGATTATTTATCTTATTCTGTGGCTCCAAGATAACTGGAACAAGCACAGACAGCTGAGAATAGAATACATAGATGAGAACAGAAGAGAAAATGGGATAACATCTTCCAACTGCAGCATGGTCTTAAGCCAAAACCAGAGTCCCCTCTTTTAGCTCACACTTTGCATGAAAAAAATGTATGATGAATCTACTCTCTCACTCTTCTCTTGTACCTTTCTTATAAAACATAGCTTTCTAACATAAACTTTCAAAAATTGTGGTTGCTCTTAGTAGTCGTTATCAGTTTTAGTTATCAGTTTTAATGGACAATTATATTTAGTCCCAAAGCTAAATGCACCAAAACAAAACCAAAACAGAAAAAGATGCAATGTGATGAATAATTCAACCTTTATGTTTATCATAGCCATCTCATTTACAGCTTAAAACCTTTTCTTTCTTTTACAATTCACAGTAGCCAGCTGTAGGAACAAATAAAACGTCATTATTTTGTCAGTTACTCTGCAGCAGCTGAATTTTGTCTATGAAATATACAGTTTGCTCTTCCATTTAAAATGTGCTAAGCATTCATGTAAAATTATCTGCTTTCTAATTTTTTACCAACATTTAATGGATGCCATTCAAAACAATAAAGTATGGTAAAAGACTTTATTTCCTCTTCCTTCTTGAACATCTTTTCATGTTCTGCACTATTACCTGTACTGTTCTCAGGACACCATCGATTCATATGAGAAGATTGGAAAGAACACTAAGCTATCATCTAGTTTAAGTGTGTTGATCTTATCTTAAGTATCATCAGTGTGGCATCTGAATACTAAACAAGTATTTAGATGTTCCCTAACGCATGTATATTCCACTATCTATTTATATATGAATAAAACAGTTCATTCAGAGTTCACCTTGTAATCCTGAAACATAAGTCTATATCAGTGTCCCAGCTTCACATGCAGTCCTTTTACGATGCTTCAAAAAACCTGCATGAATTAATAAAAGCAAGAACACAATATAAAGAAATACGTATGTATAATGTCAGTTGCTCAGTAAAAAGGCATTATCATCTCTTCTTTAGAAGACATTGTCAATGATCACCAAATGAAAATAACATATTCTACCACACTTTTAGTTGTCTTTTAACAACATATTGATAAAGAATGTAGAAGCAAAAAAAGATCAAATTTAAAGCATGTTCTTAATTTTCACTAATGAAAACCATCATTAAAAATTTGGTTTTTACTCATCCTTGGCATCCTTGGCATCATGAAAATACGTATATCACCCAGGCAGATTACAACAGTGAAAAAATTGTTAGGATTTTAATCTAGAATAAAAACATCCTTCTAATCAAATATTGTTTTATAAAGTTAGTGCTTTACCACATAGCCTCCTACTTTTTTTTTTTTTTTTCCAAAATAATTACAAGTCATATCCTTAGCTTTGCATTTTGCTTTTGAGATTATTTTTTTTTTAATTTATTCCAAACCCCTTCGAACTAAGTTTTATAAAGACAATATCCTTTGTCTTTTGAAATCCACATATGTGTCAATAGATTTTCAGATTCTATTGTAATGCTTCATATAAAAGTCAAAAACTTCCTTGGAATATAAGAGCAGCTCTTTCTTGTTTTGCTGCCTTTTATAGAAGCTGTTTAGAAAGCTTTTAAAAGCTGCTACGTGTCTATTTTCTGTTGAAATATTATGATTTATTTTATTTTCCCATACTGTTTTCTGTAGCTTCCCTTCTACTATTCATGTGCTTATAACTTCCATAGATACTGTCCTCAATTCTCTGTTATATGCAATGACTCCAACGAAGTAAAAAAAATAACTTCTCATAAACTTTGTTTACACCTACCTGTCCCTGCATAATAGTCTTTCAATATTTCATTTGCAGTATGTGTATATTTATATATATATATGCTGGGTTTTTTTCTTCCAAACTAAAAATATTCATGGAATAAATCCCAGTCAAGAGGAAATAGTTTTCAGTTGGAAGAGACCTATAACAATTATCTAGTCCAACTCTCTGACCAACTCAGTGCTGACCAAAAGTTCAAGCATGTAATTAATGGCATTGTCCGAATGTCTCTTAAACAACGACAGGCTTGACGCATCAATCACCTCTCTAGGAAACCTCTTCCAGTGTTTGACCACTCTCTCAGTAAACAAATGCTTTTTAATACCTGGTCTAAACCTCCCCCAATGCAGATTTGAAACATTCTCATGAGTCCTGTCCCTGCACCTCCCTCTCCACCTCCCCTTCTCAGGAAGCTATAGAGAGCAACAAGGTCGTCCCTCAGTGTCCTTTTCTCCAAATTAGTCAAACCCAAGATCCTTAGCTGCTCCTCATAGGACATTCCTTCCAACCCTTTCACCTGCTTTGTTGTCCTCTTCTGTTGTGGGGTCTAGAACCGCACACAGTGCTCAAGGTGAGGTTGCACCAACACTGAATATAGTGGGTTAATCACCCCTTTTGACCGGCTCATGTTGAGCTGCTGTCAATCAGAACCCCAGATCCCTTTCTGCAAGGCTGCTCGATTGCCAGCCACTCATCTGCCAATTCATCCTTGTGTCCAGTGTTACTCCATCCCAGGCGCAGAATCCCACATTTGTTCTTGTTAATTTTCATGCCATTGATAGTTGCTAAATCATCATACTATAAAGAAAGATGATCTCTGTCAGGCTCCTTCATTAGCTTTCCACCATGTTTATTCCCTCACTAAAAAGTAGGTGAGCACAACTGTACGCATAATCATTATTTCAAAGGTAGTTTTGTCAAAACAAAAACCTCCTATTTTTATACATCATGATGATGTTAGAACTAACTCATTAGCATGATGATATAAAGTACAGAGCTTGAGACCCTTCCAGCAATATATGTAGCAAGATGCAGATTTTTCTTCACAAAGCAAATCCGAGTGTTGCAAGAGAAGTACCAGTGCCAGTGGCTTACGCCATAAAGCTCCACTTGGATGGCCCTAAGGGAGGGAGTGCAGCTTCCCACCTCATCGCTTGAAAACTTGGATTAGAGCAGCAGTACCTGGAAAAATAAGAACCCCCGTAGAGAAGAAGTACAGCCTGAAAGACTCAAGAAAATTTCTCCCTCTTGCAGAATTGTCTTTCTACCATAATCAACAAATTAATAAAGTTTTCCAGACCTTTGTGTCTTCCCTGTGCACAATTTGGATGATTCTGAAACTGACTCATCATAGCTTTAGCAATAGGAGTTGCATTTATAAGGTGCAACAAGACTAGCCATCATCTGATGGGCAAGGAATTAAGGAAGATTTTATTTAACCAATGGTTTTATCCCATGTTGAAAGAGGCTTGAAGGATCTTCTCTTTCTTGCAGCATCATAAAACTTCACCTCATGCAAGTATTCACAGGAAATATGTTTTATATAAAAACATTTATTCATTTTTAAATTTTTGAAATGTATGAAAACTTTATTTTGAAGACAAAGTGCCATATCCCAGATCTGTGACTTAATTCTCATCAAATTCTTGTCACCAACCTGCAAGTCTTTTAATGGAAAGACCCAGTTACATACTCACCTATGTACTGGAAAATAATTTCTTCTGCAGTCTAAACTTACAGCAGGACTTGCTGCTTAATTTTCAGACCACACAAGATGACTTTTATTGATTCTTTTTCTCTGAAAATTATTCATGGCACATCCCAGAACCTGTTATGATCAAGAATACGTTGTCCTACGAATCTGATTATATGTATATTGTCTTGTCTCTGCTCACTATTGTGCATCTCCTCAGGAAGTCAAGTGTATCAATAGGGTGTTTAAATGTGTGTTTCTGTACTGCTTATTTTTACTACATTCCTGGAAATTATTGTAGTGCTCTTGTATCAATATTTTCATCTCATGTGACTAAATTTTAGTTATGATTACAGGGAGGCCCTTCTTTCTCTTCAGTCCAGATTTTCATGCTTTCAAAGCATTAGTCTCCTAAAATAGAGAAACGTAGATATGTTCCTGCATAGATGAATTTTATTCAGAATTGGGATGTTATCATCAAGTACAGTGCATGAAGTTTCCTTAGTGTTAGTAGTCTGATGAATTTCTCAGGCACATGGCAGTTGCAGGTGGCTTAGTCATCTTAAAAAAGCATGTGGGCTGCTGAACAAAAAGTTACTTAACAGCAATTAAGTTTTGAGCTTTTTGTAGATTTTTCTAACTAGTAGGAGCTACAGAAAGGACAAGATTCGCATAATTGCACTTCATATGTGTTACTAAGTCTAGTAGACAGTATACAGATTCGTTATTCTCTGAGTTTGCAGCTTGTAGGGAAAAGAGATCTTCAACTGAATAGAGGTGGCAGAGACTGTACACATGAAAACAGGAACAGCTAATTCAGTGTTATTTCCGAACCTTCTAACAGCATTGCTCATCTGCTTTTGACAAGGAAAAGGTTTTTTTGAGCTGCTAATGGGACTTTCAGAAAGGTCCTATAGCAAGCTGTTAAATTTTTAATTACATTTGTTTGGATCATTTTCTGAGACAAAAATATTTACAACTATACTTGTGTAGAAGCCAAGAACTGTTTAGATGATCACAGGACAGGAAGGAACAGTCCTACCTAATGTGTTCCAAATCCTCCTAGCACAATCGACTGTGGTACATGAGACCTTCATAAACTCATAAAAAATGATATTAAACCTTTAAACGTTTTATTTACTCTTTTGTATTTACTGAGAGGCTATTTTAGAATCTCACCACTCTTGGTATGATAGTTAAAAATTTTCTAGTGTGTAAAGTAAATTTATTCATAACCTAGCCAAACTTTGTTTAAACATGGTTCTCATACCTTAAATAGCTCTGTGGCCTCTTTGAATTTATAAAGGACACCTGTATGATCACCATGAACCAACATCTTCATGCCCTGAGTACACAGCCTACTATTTCTCTGCTTTGTTTATTTTCATGGAGGATGTAGCAGAAGTTCATCTCATTAACCCAAAAGCAAATCATTTACCTTTCTATACTACTTGAATTCATGTTTTTCACATGGTCTCTTGTAGTCATCTATTTCTTACTGAGAAAACTTTCCATTTCACTTTTATGGTGAATTAGCATATCCTCTTAAATGTTATATGGAGAAATTCTGACATAAGCACTTCAAAACAGGAGTAGTATAATTATTAGAGACAAATAGAGATACAATAAAATAAACACTAGCAGAAAACACTTACCTCATTTGTCAACTTACAGATCCTATGAAATTGCCATTGATTCTTTCAAGGTTCTCTTGGATTTCAAACAATCATCCACACTTTAATAATTAATTAGAGTAAAACCTGTCTTTACTGCCTGCTTTGATTCTTACTGTGGTATAAACAGAGTGACACAGACATGATCAATGAGAAACTTCAGCCACTTGTAAGCTGTCAGACGGAAATCAAAAGGCACTCCATATTAAGTGATACCTTGAAGCTATTTATGCATAACTCCTTTTATAAATTGGAAGCCAAAGAAATTATTTTCAAAAATTTGCATTTTGATACTGTGAATATCTGTTATAGAAATACGTAAATAACAATTTTTAAAGATGCCTTTGAGAACTGTTTTTCTGCCTTTTAACTGCATTTACCCTATTTTCCTTAATCTTTTTTTCATCAGAATGCATTGAAAGGAAATATCAAAGTATATCACATCTTAGGGATAAAATACTGTATGTTTATAGTGTATTAGAAACACTGTATTTGTTAGGAAAACATGAGGATTTGTGATGGAAAAGTACTTCTACACCAGCTGCGAGAAGAAGCTACGGTCATCTTTCAACCTGTTGGTGGTAAAGGAAATAATATTTCTCAGACAAAACTCTCTAGTTAAACTGATACGTACTTTCACAATGTAATTCTTTCTTAAAGTATTTGGAGACTAGCAGGAGTTCATGCTATTCAACACCATAGTTGAATGGGACAGACAGGTTAAAGAGTGGTAAAAATGTATGGCCCAGACTTATTCCTGGCTATATTATGTCCAGCCTTGACTCTCATTTTAACCATGAGCCTAGATGACGTTGATGGAGAAGAGGATTAAAATACCACTTGTGAGGATTAAAATATCAAACAGGATGACGACTTGTTGTTCAAATGGCAACAAGTACTTTGAATCAATAGATTTTGTGGCAAACCTATTAATCTTTCTTTGTTCTTGCATTTTTTATTTATATTTAAGCAAATGATTCAGGAAACTTTGTATTGTTTAAATCCTCTGTAGCACACCTGGAAATTTGTACATGCTTGATATGACTAATCTCTGCAGAGACTGGAAAGATAGACTGATTTTTAATCTGAATGGCCTACAGAGTTATCAAAATGAGCATATTTCAACTCTGTTGTCATGAATGTGTGGATTTCTGTGTAGAGAATGGTTCTTCTGAGTTTTTTAAATCCTGTTGGGTCAATTATGTATAAGCTGTTAAGCTTCTGCAGAACATTTAAAAGTCTTGATGACATCCACTGTACTGACTGCTTCTTATCAGGTGTAAATTCAGGCTGACAGTTTCTTCAACATTTAGTGAAATATCAGTTTCATCACAGAGTGCTACAATGTATTTGATTGATTACAGCTAGAACCTTTGCTTCTTAAAGTCAAACCTAAATCCACTAGATGGCAGATAGCATTTAAAATACATAGCAAAAAGAAACACTCCATGGATTTTGAATGTGTTACTATCTCAAATAATTAAAATACAGTCTCTGTGACTCACCTTCTAGTACTTATTTATACAGTGATAGCAGACAATGGGACACTACAGCTGTTCCTTTAACTATACCTTTTCTTTCTTGTCAGTTGTTTTGCTATAAATCTAGAACTTCCTTTGAAAATTCATTTGTGCTTTACGTGACAATTCAAAAAGTTAAAGGAAAGGCTCAACACTGCAGTATTGTTCGAGATTAGATGTGGAGAAGTCTATGTTAATGCTGCTCTGCAGCAATATTATGGTTTTTTAAATAAATAAGAAAATTGCAGAACTGAAGAACAGTGTTTTTATTGTGCGACACAAACTATGTGAAGTTATTAGATAACTGAATTTGATTTCAGAGCATGTGGGTGAACTGATGCCCATGGCACGATCTTGCAGCTGGGTAGGGAAGGGTGTTCTGAGAAAACTGAAAAGCAAGCACTCTTACTTAATGTGGCATATTTCCACCAGCACTGCTTTCTTGTAAAGTAAGAACACAAAAGCACTTAGAATTGCAAGGCTGAGGCCCTGATTTACACAGAACTTTTAATCAGTGTATCAAGAGGCTTTAAGGATGTACTGAGTGTTCTGCTGGTTCACTGTTACAGGCAGATTGCATTTAGGGGAAGTGAGCCTTTCCTTCTTTGATCGATTTTTCCTCAGAGTTCCTAGTATCAGATAAAAGAATAAATTTGGTGTAAAAACATATTCACACCAATGCAGGATAACTGGAATTGTAATATATTCATGATTAACAAAACACTTACTTTTTTTTCTTTTAATTATTTTCGAAGTAAAGAAAAACAGGAAAAAAATAAATAGAATACTTGGATCTGAAAGTATTCCCTCAGTCAAGTACCATTGATCCCATACATTGTCTGTAACTAAAATATTTATTGAAGTACGTATGGTCAGCACATTTTAATATATCAGCCAATCATTAATCAACAAGCAAACACTATACAGTATTATTTTCCTACAATAAACATTAACGCATATGTATCTAACTTCAAATATACATAGATAAGCACACATACTCACACATACATGTACTTACATTCACATTTTGCTAATATTTGGAGAGAGATTATCTGTTGTTCTCACTGGGAAATATCTTGTCTTTCTTTCATACTAACATAAGAAATTTGGTAATTTTAACACATTACAGTTTAGGTGGGTCACGGTTTACTAAGGCATGGGAAAACCTAACATCTGTTATTAATTGAATTTGGAAGATTTTCTACCCTGCACCTGATATAAAGTGAGCCATAACCTTTATGAAGATTTATTATGGAAAAGAACAAACAAGCAAACAAATAAACTGGTTCAGATGACAGGCCGGCATATGAGGAAAACAAATTTTACCACTCAAAAATCTCTGTTGATTATGACACTTGATATTCAGAGAGCAGACTTCTAATTTATCTCATCCATTGTAGAAATGGCATTAGTAGGACTAGAGGCAAATTCTCCACAGTTGTTTACAATAGACAGCTGTCAACACATCTTTGTTGGAACTTCTTCCAATGCTGAAATTCTTATGGAGCAAATACTTTAAGAAAATATGCTACTAATAGCATATTTTGGTGCCACTTCTGGCGTTCTCACTCTCACTTAAAAATATGTATATACTTGAAAGCCTATGAAAAATTCAGTTAATTCAGTTTCATTTTTATGTACTAATGATGCTCAATTTTTAAATCAAACAGCTGGATACTGAAATTCAGCAGAATGTTCTTCTTGGGAACTTAATAAGCTACTGGAATGATAATTCCCTATGAGAATATTTTTGCAAATTTTCCACAAAGTAATACTCATCATACTGAAGCACTGACAGAATGGTTTAAAATGAAGAAAAATTAGATGAGTTTAAAGAACCTTTGAAAGTTTAAACCTCAGTATGGTCCTGGAGCAGGGATTGAAACTTTTAATTTCCTAGATGCACATGCTGCAAAAGCAGAAAAGTAAAATTAAATTCCCATCTTTTTGAGGTAAAAGGTAAAATCAACATTATTTGTCATGAAAGAAATAAGATTTCTTAGCTTTAATATATAGCAAACTCATCCATGTTAAATTAACTGTTGGCATTCCAAGAATCTGCATAAATACAACACTAATACAGAACTGCAACCGATATTAGTTTTGCTTTGGTGACAACATTGGACTTGTATTTTTCACGAGATGAATTTCTATTATTTTCAGTATAGATGCTGTGTCACTGCCGACGTTTGAGAAGCATGTTTCAAACACATTGTAAACTACATTTTAATCACTCTTAACTCAAAGAAATATTACTGTCCTTGATATTTTAGTGTAATTTTACAAAAAGTTTGGTGATATTTAAGGAAAACATGAACACCAAATTCTATTTATTACCAAAGAGTCTGGACACTTCTAAACAAACACATAAACTAATCATCTGGTAACTATAAAAACCATCCTTACTGCTACTGATTGACTAATTATAGGCTGTTCTTCTACACATTCATGTCAAAGGTCATCAAAATATTTTATTAAATAGATTTGCCACCTGTAAGTTATAGGAAATGCTAAGCAGACAATGATAATTTTTTTTTCTTTTAAATAAGGGTTCCCAGTGACTTCTACAGAGTGCATCTTGCTGTCAAACCAGAAAAACTGCATTAATGGAAAAGTAGCAAATACAGTTTGGTTGAAATTCAGTAGTGTCAAAGCCTCCAGAAAGAGAACAAAGTATGTCCATGCTGATAAAAAGACATTTCCTGCCAGTCAGACCTAGTATGACTTCCTGAGTGGACATCTTTGTTCCAGAATAAGAATATTAATAAGAAAAATAAGAATTTAAATCCACATCTCACTAGATTATTTAACTGACGTAATTCCATTCAATGTAACTTTCTCAGATATAAGTAATTTTCCAGGTTTCCAGATTCCAAAAGCTTCAGTATTCTACAAGTTTGAAAAAAAAAAAAAACTTTGATAGCACCAAGAAAGCTATAAAAGATAATAAAATAAATAATGAATGAAGTTCTGTCTGTCAAGCATTCCAAAAGCAAAGGTACCTGATAATTCAATTTAGTTCATATTGGTAAAATGCCAAATTGACAAGTTTTGCCTTATTATGATAATGATTTACAATACCTTTAGTCTTTATCACATACTTACCCTTATCTTCCATGCCACGAATAAAAAAAGAAAAATATCATATAACTTTCCAAATCTGAAAACGAATAGATACGTTTTCATTTCACAGGGAACACAAGACAATCAGCAAGTCTCTGTCTAACATACTGGCTTCACAAATATGGATGAATCTATTGTTGACTCTAGATTAACAGTCACACTGATGAAGTGTCCTTTTAAATTAAGGTGATTATGATTTATTTGAACAGGTAACCTCATAGCAATGCATTAGACTGATATGTCAGAAAGTAGAAAATTGGTCATGATAGCTTTGACCTGAATCTGCAATGAAGTAAAATTAAGAGTAATTTTTGGTGTTAACTTAAACACAGAAAACAGATGTTCTTGATACTACAAAGATATGCAAAGATAAAACTACAAGAAGATGACAAGAGATGTGGGAGGTAATAAGAAATATACATCAGAAATAGAATGCAACTTAAATCTTTGTCAAATGGTGAATCTTTCCAACACCTCTTTACCACAGATACAATGTGAGCATAGAAATGATGTTTTTCTTCTTCATAAATGTATACATATACACATCTGTAGCATCACTAATTTTATTCAATTATTTCAGTGATGCAACTGTCACAACAAGGATAAATAGTGCTTTACAATGTATTCCTAAGTCTTTCTTAAGTCTTCTGAGTTCCTTCTCTTGCAACATCTATTCATCCTGATTAGAAGTGGATAGTGGCTATCACTGAATTCCACACATGAAATTAGTGTGCAACTTAAAAGGCAGAAAAACAAACAAATAAACAAATAAAGGTGGTTCAAAATAGCAAAGCTACAATTCAGAATAGCATTACATAAAATTTGTATATAGACTCAAGCTATGATTTGGATTAAAAAATAATGAGAGGAGAGGAGAGGAGAGGAGAGGAGAGGAGAGGAGAGGAGAGGAGAGGAGAGGAGAGGAGAGGAGAGGAGAGGAGAGGAGAGGAGAGGAGAGGAGAGGAGAGGAGAGGAGAGGAGAGGAGAGGAGAGGAGAGGAGAGGATAAATTTGCAGAACAGTATTGATGTAAGCATCGAAGTAAATCTAAATTAACAATTTAAATTTAACAAATTAAATTTAAATTTTAAGTAGAATTTTATGGAACCTTGCATTGTCTTGATTCTTAGTGTTCTAATCACTCTCAAGACTTAGATGATTTTGCATAACCTTACATTACAATTTTGTTTGTGTTCTTTCTATTATTGGATATTCCTCAAGCTGTTCTACTGACCCAGACTTTGAACCTTATATTCTTCCACACTGGGTAGCCTCCAGGAGCTATCATAAGTTCTGAACACTTTGGAATATTTTTAGTGTAGTGTTTGAAAGACAATTAACTGCTTCAAGACTCTGAATGTACCTTTGGGTTTCTCTAACATCTTCATAGAACTGCATATTCTAAGAAAGCCAAGAATCCATGGTTTCAGTCCTCTGAAAGAAATCACCAACTAAAATGAGTATCTGGACAGACATGAACTTCACTTATTTTCTACAACCCACACTTCAGTTAAAGTAGTAAGCTTAAAAAAACATCAGGTCTTTCAGAAATCCCAGATGTAGGGTCCAGCTCTTCCCGATTGTTCCATGTTTCTACTATTGATCAAGATCTGTTCTGTAGTTTGCACACAACCAGAAAATAAATCCAGCAGAATAAAAAGTGAATGGTTGCCTTCATGTCTGCACAGTCATAAGTGATTATATGTAAATTTTAGAGATCCAAGAAAGATATTTGGATGTTCTAGTTTCATGTAAATGTATTTTCTGGTACCAAGGGCTTCATCCTTGCTCCCAGCCAAACGACCACATTCTAACACTCAAGGATATTACCATTTGACATCAATCAGCTCATTATTTCAGGAAATATTTATTCTGAATAATAGCTCTTTAAGTTCAATGAGTTTTTAACTTTCTGTTGTGAGACCTGTCAGTGTAGGAAAAATACATCTCATCTGACCTTAGCCATCTGAAAGTCTAAGCTAGTCAGTTTACATAGGCCAAATCCTTCGTTTGAGATGTCTGTTCGTTGTCTGTAAGGACAACATTCTTAACAGCCATGTCATAGTCCAGTAGTAAATTTCCAATGTTTACCATCTGAAGTTAGACAAAGTTACTGTCATACAAAGGAACTACTAATACTTAGATATCTTGGTCTAATCTGGAGGTTAAGTGGCAATTTATACATCCAAAGTAAAAGTTTCAGTTTTGGTTCTTTTTCTTAATACATTTACTGTCTAATAAAAAATGTACTCAAACCTATCATTTTTTTAATCTGTATTGGAATATTTTAGTAGATGTTAGCACCAATAGTTACACAGGGAATGTTTCTCAAAATGACTGACACAAATGTGAATTGTACTGACATAAGATTTCATAGAGCTGCTGTGGGTTGAACAAGCTCTCATAATTCTACTACTAAAACGTGAAGAAAAAAGTATAACAATAAGACTAAAAATTACTGGTATGTTATAAAATATTCAAAGCAAGTGTTTTTCTCTTTTGTTTGTTTGTTTGTTCGGTTTTGGTTTTGTCTATTCGGGTTTGGGTTTGGTTTTGGTTTGGTTTGGTTTGGTTTGGTTTGGTTCTGTTTAGAGCAGTTTGAATATGTTTTCTTTCCATTTCTCCAGATCAGATATATTTTTAGAGTGTTCAGGAAAAATCAAAACATTGTATCTACCATATGATGCCATAGCACAAGTTGATGTTGTAAAGCTTTCTTCTTTTTCCACACCATTGTGGAGGTTAGTGATGTTCAGCTTCCTTGTCATAACATGATGTTTAAAGCCTACTTCAGGGCATAGTTTATCACACTGTGACAATGACATCAGTATATCTGCATAGAAAAATCCTATGACATTAATATTTTTAAGCAAAATACTGCAGGCTCATCACCCAGCAATTTAATAATGCTGGATTCAGAAATCATGGTTGCTGTATTACACTTAAAATAAATTCCAGAATGTCAAATGAGTCAAATGTTTAACTGCATCTCTACAATATTTCGACTTTTATATAGCATACTTTGCAAAGGCAGCATTTATATTTTTTATATAAAAGATACAGTACATTAATTTCAGTACATACACTATTATAGTATCACAAGCTTTTAACAATTCCTGGACTTGATGTATAAATCAATTTACTAATACTAACTTCCAGAGGATAATTCAAGATAAAGGGTAACTAGGCTTGAAAAGATTTTAGGCTAAATATTCATTTGTGTATCTACTTTTAAAATTCCTTCTCATTTAACTCCTCTTTCAGAGGCATCCTTGTGATCCTGATGTAAAATTCAACATTTTTCCCATTTACTCATCATATTAACTTGGTGGGGTGGGTGGGGGCTGGGGGGCAGGGTGGCAAAAGAGCTTACTGGTAGCTGTTTTTTCTCTTGCCTGGGCAATCAACTTCCTCACCTCATGACACTTTCACTGCAAGCTGTTCTAAAAGCCAGTAACCTGACACCTGTGAGAAAATAGGAAGCAAGCAAGCAGATGGCCTGGAAACTTCAGAAAGTAACATCAGCTGATTCCTGGCAGCAGGAAGGTAGAGATTTGGCAGCTTTCCCAATCTCCAGTTGCTGGTTTTATTCTCGTTGTGTGGAAGTCAAAATCTTACTCTTGCCACATGCTGATATAAGACAAGGTGCATTACTAGCAACCAGTAATTCATATTTCATGTGTCATTAGATCACTAGATATTGATGTACCTATTGCTGAGTGATTATAAAATTATAGAAGACAGATTTATGTTTACACTTGAATTTTCTGACCCATGAAGTCAGTGTTCAGGATACCCTTTAAGATAAGTTTTTCTGATATAAAGGCAGGAGGCATGGCTTCAGTAGGTACAGAGCATGGTGGTCAGCCTGGAACCTAGGCTGAAAGAATAATCTCTTTGGGTGTCCACGCTTTGCCTTTTTCAGGGATATGTGCTTTGTGTCAAAGTAGTGGCACCTTCTTCAACTTGTATTATCCCTGTGAAACTTTCTGGTATTTTCTTTCATTCTTTTATCCTTCTTGAACTGAGGGGCCCAGAACTGGACACAATATTCCAGGTGTGGTCTCACCAGGGCAGAGTAGAGGGGAAGGAGAACCTCTCTCAACCTACTAACCACCCCCCTTCTAATACACCCCAGGATGCCATTGGCCTTCCTGGCCACAAGGGCACAGTGCTGGCTCATGGTCATCCTGCTGTCCACCAGGACCCCCAGGTCCCTTTCCCCTACACTGCTCTCTAATAGGTCATTCCCCAACTTATACTGGAACCTGGGGTTGTTCCTACCCAGATGTAAGACTCTACACTTTCCCTTGTTATATTTCATTAATTTTTTCCCTGCCCAACTCTCCAGTCTGTCCAGGTCTTGCTGGATGGCAGCACAACCTCCTGGCCTGTCAGCCACTCCTCCCAGCTTCATGACATCAGCAAACTTGCTGATAGTACACTGTCTTGTTCTCCTTTCTTCTGAACACACTTTCCCTGATACGATATTGCATTAGATTTTATTTCTGCTGCTACTTTTCTTCTTTTTTTTTTTTTTGTTTTAATTAGCAGGCAACTACTAACATTATCACTGAAAGAGATATACTATAAAATAACAGTAGTAATAGAGCAATAGAGATAAGATCTAGCTTATTCAAAAATCTCAAGGCCAGATAATCAAAGTGTACAAGTGAAACTGAAATTATTCACACATTTTGGACAATTAAACCACAAAGATAATTGAGCGTCTCTAACAATAACTGCAGGTTTATCATAAATATTCTATTCTTCTTGTCATCAAGAAAGAGGAAACTTAGTTGCTTGACAAATTTATTCTGATAATTTCCAGTTAGTAAAGACTAACATGTAATTTCCTTTAAATGTAGACATAAAGTCAATTTACATTGTGTACAGATACTTATCTAAGTTTACTGGTTAAAGTAAATATGAATATAAAGTTGACATTAATACTGGTCAACAAAGATATTATCACTGTAATTGCTAAATAAACAATTCTTGCCTACAGAAGACTTTCTAGCTTTGGAAGTGATGATTTTGCCCATCTTCTTCTCATTTCCATGTTAAAAGGAATGCCTCAGCCCTGTAAATTCAGCTGTTCCGCAGCTGCTTTACATATTGATCTTTTGTTTTTGTTAACTATGATGATGCTTGCTAAGTTCCTGACACTCTTCCCACCTCTGCTCCAGATCTTCTTCCTATGTTTGCCTTCTGATTAGGGGAACTATGTGGGATTTATTGGGGACTATTTCTTCAACTCCTCCTATATGGTATCTTAAACATTCTTGTGTCTTTATTGACTAGATTTTACACTAATGACATCATGGGTTATAAGATGGCTGTAACATATATCTACACAGACCTGTTCACCTTAGCTGCACTAACAACAGGAAACCTGGCTGCATTAACAGGAAACATGGGTTGCTCCTAGAAATATCTGTGTATTCTACTGATCTGTCCAATTTCTCTCAACAATATTACTGGGAAAGCAGTGGTAAAACAGGATGGACAAGCTGTTAGCAGGAGGAGTGGTCTGGGAGTTAGAGGGGGACTGTTTTACAAAACCTGAGCCAGTCTTCATGTCTGAGAAGAGTTTTGTGAACCATCAGCCCCCTTGATGATCTAAACCCTCCCCACTTCCTTGTGCAGAAGGACATGTCTGAGAAATCAGAAGCTATCATAAATATTAATTTGGGCTGGTAACTAAGCAACAAAGTCCTTAAACTGTGAAAATTTTTAGCTTCAGTGGGAATTTTGCCTGAAGTAGGACAGGTGGGCTTCATATAACTAAGCAATTAGTAAGCTATTTTGTGGTTGACTATATTATATGAAATTTATTGTTTTCATTAGAATTAACTCCTGCTGAGAGTGGGGTGTTTTCATAGGCCACCACATTATTATATATAAGAAAAATTAAAACAGCATGGTCATTTAGGCTTCATAATTACATTCAAATTATGCAGTTGAAGGACTAAGGAAGGCAAATACATTAGTTCTTGTTGGAGCTCTTGTAGGGAACTGAATATAATCTTGGCAATTAAATTTGCACACAAAGTTTTATACTGAGGAAGGAAGGAAGGAAGGAAGGAAGGAAGGAAGGAAGGAAGGAAGGAAGGAAGGAAGGAAGGAAGGAAGGAAGGAAGGAAGGAAGGAAGGAAGGAAGGAAGGAAGGAAGGAAGGAAGGAAGGAAGGAAGAGGAAGGAAGGAAGGAAGGAAGGAAGGAAGGAAGGAAGGAAGGAAGGAAGGAAGGAAGGAAGGAAGGAAGGAAGGAAGGAAGGAAGGAAGGAAGGAAGGAAGGAAGGAAGGAAGGAAGGAAGAGGAAGGAAGGAAGGAAGGGCAATTGCATTTTCTCAAATGACCACTAAAACACAACAAGGAATCATCAGACAGCACAATGTAAAGAAGAGGATCATCAGGGTGTTAGTAAATCATTCAATAACATCCTGCCTGTAGCATGAGACTCATAAAGATTTTATTTTGTTATTTTGCATGGGTATTAACCCAAGATCATTTACCAGAGTGATTCAGTGGAAAGCAAACTTTGCAGACTCTTGGAAGAATTCCTTGGGAAGCCTGGAAAGAGAAAGGGCACTGGTTGCTTTGCTTTTTCCTTTTCCCCTTTTTTTTTTTTTTTTCCCCTTCACATGGCTGAATGCAAGTCTGCCTGAGAAAACACGATGTGAATGAAGTGGTTTCCAGGCTGCCAGCCTTGTCAGCCTAGAGATTTGACCTCCCGGTCTTGACATAGCAGGTGACTGACATAAGCAAACACTGGTACACTAAATGCTAATATTAAAAAGGCATTGCCAGGCAGCCCAGCCTTGTCTATAGACACAGTGTTACAAAAATGTTACATCTGCATTTCAAATGAGTCTTTTGTCCATTGTGTAGTTCAAACATGGCTGGAAAGGCTCCAGATGATTACAGCCAGCATTGTTCCAGTTAACACGATGGTGTGTGTCAAGTCATGATTTACAGTCTTTCTGGCTGTCAACAGATAGTAACGAGGTGGTGGCTTAGCTTGTTCTGTTTGAAAGAAAAGGAGATTTCCCAAGCTATAAAGCTGCCTGCAAGCAAAACACCCTATACCAGAGAAACATAAGTATGTACACAAGAAAAACTGGGTGCCTTTCTATCCATTAGCATCTTTTGGTCTTGCCTTTTGTAAACTGATTTTTATTGTGTTACTAGTAAATGACATTTTCATTTTGACAAAACACAATATTAATTATATGGTATAGTTAAAATACTAACCCTAAGCTGCTTATAGGGCAAAAGATTCATTTTATAAAGGTTCTCAGAGTTCATAAACTTAGGTATGATTCTGAATAAAATCAAGTTTCTGAACAATAACCCCTAAGTAAAACCCAAGTCAAAATCACTGTATTCAGGAAATAATTTACAAATATATATTGCAGGGCAATTGAAATATTTTCATTTGGTTTCAGCTTTTTGATTTGCTATCATAGTGAAATATAATGCAAAATTAAAGAAACAAACAAACAAATAACAAAAAGAAAAAAGAGAGGGTTAATATCAGAAAGACTTACATAAAAAGTTTTGTTGGGTGCAATGAGCAAGAAAAAAATTTCCTGAATGCATTTCCTTATCCTAATCTGACACAGCTTTGCCAGCTGCAGGTTGAAGCATGATTCTCCTAAATGAGTGAATCTGTTTCTGACCACTCTCAGTAGAAATCGTTCCCAAATAGCTCAGAACATTACTTTGAATCAACACTAGAAAATATTTAAAAATAAGCTGGATTCAGAAAACCATGTGCAGCATTATGATAAGTAACAGTGATTCACATTCAAGAAAACTTGGTTTAGTTTCATGCATAATATGTTTCTGTTGTCAGCAATAGATCATTTTTCTAGTGAAGAATGGACTACTTAGAGTTAACATCACAGCTAAGGTACCTGCATGCATGCTAATATTATGATTCCCATATTAAAAAATTGACCCGAAAAAAAGTTTTTCCTTTCTCATGTCCTTTTTCTTGTGCCTTTAGTCAGCACCAGTCACTATGATCCTGAGAACTTTTTAATCTTGCAAGGCTTCTACTTGGGCCGAACTTACTCAGATGCATCATATCAAAATCATAATAAGCAGTAAAGAAATATTTGTATTTTCTTTTGAAAAAAAGGAGAAAAAGAGGGAGAAATGTCAATTCTACCCCAGCATGTTCCCATTCTATGTCATCTTAATTTATCCCAGTGTAAAATATCATAATTTATGTGAAGAAACTTCCATCTGTAATGAGCTTTTCATTGTGCAGCTTTGAGGGCTCCACCGTGAGTCATCAGTGAGATTAACTGCTCTCAAAATCTGAAACAACCAAATAGCTCAGCAACAGCCTTTCCCCAGGACTGAAAACATACAGCTTGCACCATAACCAAACTGACAACTCTTACTCTGACAAAGGAGAGCTGTGTCATTTTAATTATTGCATGGTGATGACAGCCTAGCTCAGGACAAAAAGAAATATTGACTATTTGGCTACTTGGCATGACTTTGAAATGCTACCCTTTCAGTTTTGAAAGTGTCTCAGGGTATATGTGAGGAGATCAAAATGTCTGCTGAACTCATTAGCCCTAAAGGGCATATTTTGAAGGACGTGGAAGAGTGACATTTCAGAGGAAAGGCTGATCTTCCTTGTCTTCTTTCCTAAAACAATCATGTACGCAAAATCACGCAGGAAGTCTGTAGACTTATCTCTTAAAATGTATTTGTGTTGTTGCTTATTTTCTCTAAGAATTATTTATGTTCATAGATCTACGAGAGGGACTTTGTGTTATAATTTTTATCAATAATAAAAATGATCTGCCTAAACAAGGTGAAGTCTTTTGGCAGGTTGCCAGTCTCAACTCCCAGTTTTTCCTTTTTTTTTTTTTTTTCTGTTATTTAGCCAATCACCATAGCTACACACTTTAAACATTTCACACCTGCAAGTGACAAAAAGACGATTTTCTAAATTTTTGGCATCCATATCTTCAGAAAAAGCCTGGGCCAAAATCTGCTATTGACCCCAATCTCTACTTTGTTCAAGTCAAGAGACCAGGTATTTATGCCATTAGTTAGATTCTGGTTTAATATATTTGAAGTTTCTTGACATAGCAATCCGCAAGTTAAAGAAACTAAGTGTTTATGTATGTGTGTTTATATTTGCATATGTGTGTGTGTGCTTTTATACATATATGTAAAAGCAAATATTATCATAGTATGTCAGGGTATTTCTCTCTTTAACACAGCTGAATATTGTGAAATGCACTGTAGAAGTCCTCAGCGGCTAGCTAGCCAAGACACTTATTATGTCACTTCAGATGTGAAGAACAATACTATATAAATCATGATAGCTGACAGCGTAGAATGTTCTTGCAGCTAATGAACCACAGACTGAGGTTTAAGCATCATTTTAGTAACTACTCACACATGAAGACCAAGTTCATCACACAGATTTTGTTGAAGAATATTTCAAGAGACTCCTGTATATGATAAACATAGGATCTATTGAACTACAATATATTTTCTTTCTGTTTTGTCACACAGTTATTTTCTACCCGTTGTCCTTATTTTTCTGTATGTTTTTATAAAAATTTGGAACATATCAACAATAAAAGAGAAATTCTACTGACAATGTAAGAAAACTTTGCAAAAAAACACCAGCCAACAAACCACTTCTGAAAAATCTCTTCAGTAACTTCAGAACTTTTTTTCCAAACTGGGAAGTCTGAAATGTTTGAGAGTTGTATTTGTTTCTTGTTGATCTACAAGATTGCTGTGTTTTGGGTACGTGCATATACTCATTTATTTATTTATTTATTTATTTACTTACTTATTTATTTAAAATTAAAGTACACTAGAGAATAAGGACCACTAAAAAAGAGCTTGCTAGAAATGTTGCTTGGTTTTAAGGCATCTGTTTCACTAACCGTATAACAGGATGAGGTAAAAATGGACAAAAATATTTGATTCCCATCAGACTAGATTTCACAAAGCTGGGTCTGGTATATTTACTATGTCTGACCACTTGGATGACCTTCTTCAAGCTGCCTGGAGAGTATTTTTTAACTGTCTGTAAAATGCATAGCATAGGGAATGACAGAACAGACAGACTCTAGGGACTCAATCAAACCTGCTAACTGTAACTAATATTTTTCCTGAAGTGAAAAGATTTTCTTACTGCAAATAAGAGAGATTTTCTTGTTAGATCAGGGACTTGCAAACTCTGGTAGGGGGAACACACCAACAGTGAATAAAGCTACTCTTCGTGAGAGTGCTTTGCAGGTAATACACTGTAGTCTTAGACTATTCAGGTAGGTACCTCAGCACACCTCACTGGAAAAATAGCTCGCAAAAGCGTGAAAGGTGTAAAACACTATGAAAACTGTTAACGGGTGATGTGTACATTTAAATGCGCCACTAAAACCAGCTCATCATTAAAATATGTGGGCAAGTGGAAAATGTGTCTAATGCCATGACTTTGTTATTCATTGCAAACATCCTGTAGCACCTAATGGTCTAGTTCCTGATGTTGGTCATTCTTGATGTACTTTACGTGTCAGAAGAAAAAAATTCTGAGGTGTTACTAATGAACTTTGTGTTGGGCAGGGAAGGTCATATTGGATCTTACATTAGAAGAAACAGCAAAACTCATAGTCAAGACTCGGGAGAAGATTTATGTCCTTATCCATTTCCACTAGTGTACAATAAATTATGATAGTTGCTACTGCCATAATAGGATAATAAGTTATCTACTTTGGCAAGAAAAAATATTACAGCTGTTCCCTGGAGGATCAAATTATAGGCCCCACCAGTGTATAGTTGATTTCTTTTGGACTATATAACATATAATGTTAGGAAAAGAATTGCTTAACCTTTTTATGACAAGATAGTGCACTAGCTAAAAACCAAAAAATGAAAATATTACAAATGGCATGGAATTTCCTAATAGCATAAGTTTTTTTGGTGATTTTGGTTTCTGTTGAGCAAAGTCAGCTGGCTTATCTTGGCAAAAATCCCAGGAAGAAAGAGGTTAATTGCTTCACTTACTAGTGGATGCCCACATCCCAGCTGAAGAGATTTTGCTCACAGATTTACAGAAGGGGACTGGAAAAAAAAAAAAAAAAAAAAAAATCTTTAAAAGAGTATCCTGGGAGAAATAGGAAAACTCCATTGCTTTCAACGTTATGTGCTCGAAAACAAGAATACTGATCTGAAGACTCAGAGCCAACAGCTGGTATTTTGCACTGTATGGGTGGAAACACTTCAGACTCTAATATACTGTGTTGAGCTGATTTCACCTGATACTAGGTCATGTTGATTACAGTAAGTAATCCACACTGTATTTTTCTATAAAGAACTTAACACACGCCAGTCCTTTGTGTGAGAGTTCTCTATTCCTTGCAGAAAGCAACTTTGTAAGTATGAACAAGTGCAATTTTAATATTATTTCAGCAAATATATTGAATCTTTTCATAACGTTTTGTAATTTCAAACATGTCTCTAAAAATAAAGTACTGTTGCCCTCCTTTTTTTACATTTCTTCTTCCACATAACAAAAAAGAATCTAGAAATCCTAGTTTGATATTTGTCTTGTTTTGTTTTTATTTGAAAAACCATCTATTTGGATGAGAGTAAAATTCACTTTACATCTAGAAGAATTTAGGTTTTATAAGTGAGTGAGTTTTATGTGTCTTATTTCAAGTTTCCTTCCTCAACATTTAAAGACACACCCCAGTGGAAATCCCTCCTATGCAATTAGCTTCCCTTACTGCACTGATGCACTTTATTATCTGTTTATTTTGCATCATTTTACTAAGGAACAAATTTTGCCCTTGGATGCACAAATGTGGCTTCCATTAGCATAATGAGAGTTGCATGTGTGCATCCAAGGGTCAAATCTTTGCTTAAAAGTGAGATTTATCTTTAAATTAGCTACTCTAACAGCCCTGGCTAGGCCTTCAACTACATTAATCAATTTTATTAAGAAAAGATGAACTGTACTGGAATTCTTTTTAAATCCTACTTATTAAAATGTGCAGAGATGAGATTTAGATACCAGCAGAACTCTAACTCTATACACATTTTTTCTGGTGTAAATCTGGATCATTTCCAGGCATTATTTCTGACACTTCAGCTCTAATGACATGTAGGTTGACAGTCCTAGAAGACAACTAAACTTCCTTGTGACTTTGTAACATATCTTTGAAGTTAATAGGAATCCGTACACAGAAACTTCCCTTTGCAAGATTAGAGACTAAATAACCAGGAAATTTGTCTGGATGCCAAGGACAGTATGAGAAAATGGGATTTCAAATTCTTTTCTAGATGATTCAGTTTCCTTTATATTTCTTGGAGAAGACCTAGAATTCTTCATTTTTGAGATATGAAGTGTGACTATTTGGTGGTTTGGGGTAGATAAATGAACATATTTAAATAAATGTAATGCATATTTATGTGTTTATAATAGTAACCTCTGGTTATTGAACTAGTAAACATCACTGAATTATAATACAATACTTTTAGTTACAAGAGCAATAACTACTTTAGGAACAAAGCATATTTTCAGAACTGTGTGCAGGATCTGCTAGTATAAGTAATGGACAGAACAGTTAATTCTCGGCTTACTATGCTAAAATAAAAATGACCTTCAAATTGTCACAGTAACCAGATGGTTCACATTTAGAAAATCCTTTCATAAGCATTACTGTGTCTTTTAAATTAAGATCTTTCTTAAAGCTTTTTCCTCTTATGCAGATCATTTAAGCTATTTTTTATTCTTTCCTGGAATAGTAATACATTATTATGTACAAGTAGTGACAAATTACAAGGAATCTAGGGGTGGATCACTTTTTATAGATATTTTGCTCAGAAAATTAAAAAGTTGTCCTATGTTTCTGTCCTTCAGTACATAATTTACTTCTAGCTAGTACAAAACAATTTGTATTCTCATATTTATTTTTTTCCTCCATAAAAATGTCACTGACAATGTATTAGTCGCTGTGCATATTAGTCCCCCTTCCAGTATAAGTTTACTTCTTTTCCCAGTGTTTTACTGGGTTAAATATTTGACCTATACTGAACCCCAGATTCAGTGGTGAGAACTCAAGATTTCTTTCTGCTGGGTGCTTAACAAAGACAGGTAGATTCAGTCGTCATCCCAACTTGGGTGCTAAGCTTCTCAAGAAGACACACAAATAGGAACAGCAGATATATAATATTAATGACAGAATTACAGTTTATTTAAGGAAAAAAATTAAAGACTGACTCTTCTTTTAAATTTCATCATTATTAGATCATCATCATTCTTTTAAATGATGAACCATAAATGAAATGCCTGTACAAATGAATAAAGTGTACTCATCTTCTGTTTCATATTAGATACTATGTATATAGAAGAGGCTTTATTTCTTTGTTGGAATGCTAGGTTCAGCAAAACAATTTGAAATCTTTACCCTGAAAGCCCAATTTTTAATCACATAGTTTCAGGGGATAAAAACACATTTGCATACTTGCTGCTGGCACTAACTGAAGCTTAACAAGATTTCTGGGCTCATAATTCTTTTTTTTTTTTTTTTTTTGGAAGTGATTTAGTGGATTAGAAGGTAGGCATGTCAGACCTAAGAGAGATGATAAATGAAAGGAGAAATTATACTAGAACAGTCTGTTGAAAACTCTCCTGAGGACCCTTACACTCTCTTCATATGTTAAACCAGTTTCCAGTTTGCTATTAGCATAGGCTCAAGCCATTACCCAGCAGTAGGTCTCAGAGCTTCTGAGCTGTGCTGCCGCAGTAAGAAATAGGCAGTAACAGCATCAGAGTGGCGCAATGGTGCAAAGTACCCCATGTAGCAGCTGGAGACAGAAGCAAAATAATTGCTGTACAAATACCTCGTGGTCTATAAAGTCCCTTATGCTTAATATTCACAATTACACTAAAACTGTGAGAGGTCAATTTCCAATGTCAGTTTTAGTTAAAATGTAACAATGCAGGTCACCTTAACTTCAGTGAAAATATTCTGCCCTTGCCTGCTCTCCCTGCTTCACTGAATCAGGTGATGCTCTCTCATTTTCTATTTGTGGCCTATCTCATCCTCACTCCTCTGCTCTATCCACAACCTCCTAACAATTGTTTTCTAAAATATCTTTCTCACCTGCTTTCTCTTATTTCACTGGAATGTATATTGACTTGAGAATTCATTCAGAGTAATTAAGCTACCATTAAAAAGAATGTAAAATAAAGGTTAAAAACACATAGGAAGCAAATCTCTATGGAGTACTCTCTAGAACACTGAATTTCAAGGTGTCCTACTAAAAAATAAACTGAAGTGTTATAATCTCCAAGAGTCTTTTGATTAACAAGGAATGATCAGTATTTAGTACACATGGGGAAAAGGGAAATAATCTTTTATGTACTTTCTTAATCAAGTTAGTTATCTTTTAAGAAAAGAAAATAACAGTTACAGGTTTTAAAACACCAGAAAAGTCTTGTGTACCACACAACTAAATTGGGAAATCACTATTTTAAGTCCTTTATATGTATGCAAGAGAAAAAAAAGCAGCTTTTCCTAACTATGCATATTCTTTCCATTATCTGCCAGCATATCAAGAGATTCATGACAGTTCTTGACCAAATGATATTTACGGAGAACTTAAAATGAAACCTTTGAAGAGATTTCTATATATTTATTTAATTATCTGTTTGAGATGCTAAGAGTTTGAGAGTTTAGATTGGAAAGCATTTAACTCACACATGAAACTCTTATACCCACTATTCAATGTTGTCTTTTAAGGGTTAGTTCTTATGGATATTTGATGCATGCAATATAGCTAATGTAACTGCCTTTTTAAAGAAGACTGTCAGACTGTAATAATTGCATGGGGCTAAAAACCACTGTCTGAGATGAATTTAAAGTAGTTAGTTTTATAACTAGTCTCAAAGGATTAAAAGAATATGTGGTAATTCTCAAACAACAAAGGACAGTCTCAACAGCCTCGCTGAAAGTCTGTCAATAGGAAACTTGTTAGATAAGAAAGAGGTTTTTAGAGACTCAAAAAAAGAAAAAGAAGAATCCAAAACCCAACAAAGAGTGTTGTGGAATTCGCTTAACGTAAGAATATTGAACTGGATGTAAAAACTTGGAGCAGAGGGTGTAACTAGCTCTAACCTTGTGTCCGACAGTAGCTGTAAGCATATGCCTTCAGATGAGTAAAAAGAGGACAGATATATTACTTGTCCTGGGTACTCTCCCTGTGCCTATTACCAAAGCTATATGATGTTTTCACTCACAGTCCACAGTGAATTTCCTTTGTCCATACTCCCCTTGGACCTGTGCAAATCACAACATCTTTTGGTGACAAGGGCCTTGTACCATGTTACCTGCTAGCATTTCTCCTTCTCATCATCTGCCAACCATTTTAAAAAATTCTGTAAAACCAGAGAGAACATACTGACTCTGCTTGTCATGACTGTTCTTATCTTGTTCAAAGAATAATATTTTCACCTTTCTGAGCAGTTTCTGATCTATGATATAAAAAAAATTTATCAAGCCAACTATCTCCCACAAAGGACAGACATGCAAGAACATGTGTAGGAAAACTTGTGAAAAACCCTACCAGTGTTTCTCCGAAAAGCAGTGATCCATCTGTGAGCTCTAAGCTTCAGAAGTAACTGTACTACAACCATATCTGTGGCTATTAGGTTGTGTGTTTCATTCACAAATTAACCACACCCAAGACAGATGATGAGATATCCCAATGGGGTCAGTGTTTTTTTGCCAAAGGTAGTAACATCAGTACAGTGTGTCAGGAAAAAAAAAAAAAAAAAATTCTAAGTCAAAAATCTTCAGAATGCACAGGCAAGCAGCTTAATAACAATAGATCATCCTGTGGCAGAAAGGTTCAACTCCCACAGCCTACAAACTAACAGAACACTGATTATTAGGGTTAATGAAGAAGTGTCTGTGAAAATAATTGTTCAGCAGAAATGCGGTTTTCAGAAAGTGAATGTTTTCCAAAGAGGAGAAGAGGAGCAAAGCTATGCTGTTTTATTGGTGTTTTCTCCCATCTACCTTTAGTTCTAAAGTGAGTGGACCTGAAATAAAAACATTTTTGAGAGTTCTACAGCCTCAAAATGTTGGTTCAAAAATGAATCTAATTTCCCTCGTGTCTTCTTCCAACATAACAGTCATAGACCAAACTCTCATTTTCTCCTGAAGAACAGGTTCCTTGTCTAGACTATATGATGTGTGACACAGTAGTCTTTTTTTTTTTTTTCCTGATGGAATTGTTTTGTATACTCTACTAACTATATTTACCAGGGACTTAAATTAGTTATATCAATGTGAATGCGATATAAGACACCCTAAACTATGTGAGAGATCTGCAAAAGATGGCAGGTACAGCAGAGAGTCCCTGGAACACTGTCTTAGAGTGGCATTTGGAAGCTGGGCAGGTTACCTTGGGATATCTTAAAAGGCATTGTACATCTGCATATGGAGAACTGATCTCAGTGGTGTTTGATGTTATTTAAGATGTTCACAGGCTTTGTGAAGCCTCCGGTTGGGATCAGACCTGACAAAGAACTCATGGGAGACTAGCACTGGCTGGAGCAGCAGGAGAAGAAAAGATGATATTTCAGGGCATCTCTGACAGCTGAATTGCACTATTTATGTCAGGGTGACTTCTATACCTACTGATTTCCACTGGGTAAATTCATGGACAACATGTTCCAACAGTAAATACCAAAAGAATAGACAGGGTTGTACCCTCTAATAACCCTAATACAGAACCAGTAAATTATAGGTAAATAGGAAAATAAGGACTTCAAGCAAAAAAGCAGCCAGATTCCTTTGCTCCAGGATGTGCCACACTCCCCTATTAGCCTGCACTAGTCCTACCATTAAAGACACAGCACGGATAGGTTGCAAGCCTGTAGGAAGTTTCTTTTGTCAGTGGAGTCATTCTGCATGGTCTATCACCTGATACTTGTTTGACATACAGATGTTCACACAAACAAATATTCTATGGATTTTTAATCTGAAAGTGAATGCCACAGTCCCTGGCAATCAGTGGCTGGGAAGAATGAAATTGTTACTCTTACCCTATGTTTTTCCTAGATAAGATTTCTCTATTTGTAGAAAATGTTAAAGATTTCTTTAGAGATATTCATTGGGCAGTGACTAGTAGCATCCTCCTGCAGGACAGATTCTAGCTGGCAAGTAGAATATAAGGTGTTTCAGCGGAGGCAGAAATTGCCCCTTGAGGTTAAAGCGTGATAGAATGGGTTCGTTTTTTCTCCATCCATCGATCTCTTTTTATAATAACTGAATAATTACATGGTGTTTTCTATTGTTCATAAATGTTATGGCTTAAACATGTCAGGTTTTTTTAATGCTACTATTATAATACAAACAGAAATTGCTTTTGCCCTTTCAGAGACATATTTTAGGAAATGAAACCTGAGGTATCTCTCTTCTGTAGACATGCAATTCTAACCCTAAATTCCCAGTGCTGATGCTCACAGAAAATTTCCTGACACATTTGTGACTCATTTGTCTCTGAACTCATTTTTATTTAATTGTGATATGTAGTTTTTATTCCATGAAGTCATGTAGTCAAAGACATTCATTCTACTTTGTCTTCTGAATTTTGTCTCTGGTGCTTTAATAATTTTTAGCTTCATTACGATGTAATTTATGTGCATATTTTATTGGACATGGTCTTGAACTCTAGATTCTCTCATTAATTCACTTTTTAGACAAAAATTAGATGCTAGATACTTAATTAAAAAATAATAAAAGCATAGAAAGACTGGTATTATATAACCCATACACAAAATACATAAGCAAGTGATTTTAAAAGAGAAAATAAAGAAGAAAGCCTATTAAAAATATTCCAAAAAGGTTCGATCCTGGGTCTGAATGTCAATGGGGATATATTGTTGCTCAAGTGTTTGAGGATTTCTGTATAATAGGAAACTGCGAAAATTTTAGGCTTCTATTGTTAGCTACAGAATTTATGAAATAATAACAATATGATTGCAAGAAGTATAAAAAAATAATATCTCCAGGCCAGTTTCAAGAAAAACTCCATCTGTTTTCTGCATTATGGAAGCTCATGCTATGTCCAGAATGTTGATGGGTCTTGGAGGTGGAGTGAATTTATTCAGCCTTGTGCCAGTTTCCACAATGTGAGAGGCAGTTTTATTTAATCTGGCTGGTAACTATTACAAATCAGGATAAATTGATTGACAAGCGTAGAATCCATCTGTCATCTTTGCCCCATGCTTTAATAATTTTAAGTATGATTATAGATTAAACAACAAAATGAATTTGCCTGTTATATAAATGTGTTGGAAACCATTGGCTTGATCATTTAGCTACAGTTCTGTTAGTTGCAAGGTTTTTTTTTCTTAAATTAACTGATTTTTCTTTTCTAGCTACTTTATTTTCTGCAATTCCTTAAGTAGATAGTATTAATGACATATACAACCATCAGCTTATTAATAGCTGAGGAAGAAGATTCAAGGTCAGATACAACACAAGATCAAGTCCAGCCAAGTCCTGAACCTGTAATTTCTCACAGAACTTTGATTTGCTAAGTTCAAAAAAAAAAAAAAAAAAAAAAAAAAAAAAATCCAGACTCCTGAAAATTAAGCCTGAAACCCACAACTTCATTCCTAGATTACCACATTGTTACTGTCCTTCATAACTGGCTGTGCATCCTGTGCTCTGCTCAGACCTGTGTTATCCTGTCTCCTGCACACCCAGATTTATCTAGTCTACTGTCTGCAAAATTTATTTCATGCTATCTTACGTGATAGATGATTTCTTGTTAAACCTGGAGAAGATAAAGCTCAGGGAGTTTGATTGATAAGACTGTCAATGTATCAATGATTATCAATGCCTGAGATGGACTAAAGAAGACAATGCCAGAATGTTCTTACTGGTGCTCTGTGAATAGCCAAGAGACAATGAGCACAAAGTTTAATATATGATTTAAACATAAGAAAGCACTTTTACTTTGGAGGTGATCAAACACTGGAACAGGTTACCTGAAAAGGTTGTGCAATATCCATCCTTGGAGATTCTCAAAACCTGACTGGACATGGCAGCACATTGCAACTGACCCTGCTTTGAGCAGGTGGGCTAGACTAGATGATCTGCGGAGGTCCCTGCAATTTTCCAATCTTCTGTGATTGCGTAATTTCAAAATAATACAAAAAAGTGTGCAACAGTCTGACCAATGTAATGCCTAAAGAAACAATATGAGACAACTGTTTCTGAAAGGAGTAAAAGTCTCCATTCTTCGGTGAGAACTCAGAGTTTTGAGTATTAGAAAAGACTGAATGACTCAAAAGACGCAGAAATTATAAAATCAGAATTGCTTCATGATAATAAGCATGTATATTGTCAGGTTTTGGCCTTTTCATATTCAATAATGGAGCTATAATAAATAAAACTTTGTTTGAATGTCATATAGAGCATGTATGTGTTCATATATATAAGATCTATCTCTTATGCAATGTAATTTTATAGAAAATGTAACTTCAGAGCTTCTAGAATTATGTACAGGCTCTCTCTACGTATTTTATCTGCATCATGAAGTTCTGAAAATGCAAAATTTACCTGCAAATGTTACTGCAAAGATTTATCATTGAAAGATAAATATCAGTAATATGGTTTACTCATTTCTTCTGACAGCTAATGTCATCATGTTATGAAATGAAAATTATGTTCTCCTGACAATATTGAGAACATCTTTTATTCCAATGAATCCCCAGTTTTGTCTCTTCCCATCACCAGATTTGCCTCCATACATTCTTCTACGTCACCTAGGAACTGATACATCTTTCAACATATATTAAATAACCAGTTCCAAATCCCTGCTTGAAACAAACAAACAAAAAAATTCACATGAACTTAACTATACACGTAGTTTTGAATGGCAGAAAGTAAAATTGATGGGAATAGGTGAGACGCATTTACCTTTGTGCCTTAACAACCTAATTGTCTTTAGCAACACTGAAGAAATGAATAAAGCAATTAAGCACAGATATTAGTAAGTGAATGCAAGTTACAGTCCAGAGCTCTTACACTGTATCAACCTTGTTTAATATTCTTCCAAAACTGACAATTTGGCTTGCTTTTATTTTACAGGAGGTAGAATAATTTGATTTAACCCCAATAATGGTCATAGGTTTGTGCAAATTCTTACATGCTTGCATTACAATCTGTTTCTTAAAGTAATTTAAAAAGATCCTCTGGAACATTCTTTCTATCTTTTTATCAATATTCTTTCTCCAGCTTTATTGACAGTCTCCCAGTTAGGCAGAAGAAGAAGACAAAGAAAAATGAGAAAGCTTTATAAACCAGATTTCAATACCCTGATACCAACAGTTTCCACTTTTGCTTGGAACATTATGATGTGTTTTCCAAGATGATACTTTTCTGATCTGTTTTCATGTTATTCTCTAACACCTATAAACCTTGAGCCTAGAGAGTCAGTTTTAATCTCCAAAGCTGTAAAAATAAACAATGAAGTTGCTAAGGTTACCTCTCTATTTTCTAATAGCAGTCACCCATTTTTGACTGCTTGTGCAGGGACTGCTTAAGCCTCTGGAGGAAGTCTCAGTTGTGGAATTTTAGGCAACAGCCTTTCCCTGTCAATTCCTACGTCTGTCTTGGCTTCTTTTGCTGATGAATATAGAAATGATTTGTTTTCTTTTTCCTTCCTTCCCATTTTGGCATCATGTTTACAAAAATCCTTCAGCTGTTCTTTTGAATAAGGAGAAAAGAGGGAAAACATCAGACTATTAGGACAAAATAAGGAAGTAAATTAAAACACAGAAGGTTTTAATTTGGTCTAGATATGCAATCATTTCCCGTAGAGTGATGAAACTACAATGAAACATTGAAAATGATATGGAAAAATGACCTCTCCATTCTCCTACAACTTACACTCCAGATATACAAAGTTAAGGAATAACAAATCCATGCTTCACATCAAAAAGAAAGGCATTGCGTGGCCAGCATATGGGTCATTCAGTTGACAGGTGTGTAGGCTTTCCCAGTGTATTCAATACCATACCAAGCCACGGATCTGGGAAAAGAAGATTTGAAAGATATGATACTTTCAAAACATTATTCTTCCAAAGTATTGTTAATGTGGTTCAATGCTAAGTTCTGTAAAAACAAGTATTCTCCTGAAGACTCTGGTAACTGTGTTAGACAATTGTCACCTGGATGACTAGTGAAGTGGAAAAGAATCAAAAAAGGTTGATAAAAAATCAGTCCAGATGAATATGTGAGCATTGAGTTATTTTATAAACTTGTACTTGGAAAACTTTACTTTGTATGGTACTTGCTCACTGAATTTTAAATTCATATATTATACTACAGTTTTGTTTCAAGGGATAAAACAAAAGCTAACAGGTAAGGAAAAAAACAAGCAAACAAACAAAACCAAAACCAAAACAAAACAAAACAACACCATCACAGCTTCAAATTATATTTATTAACTAATAAATCTTACAAAAAAAAATCTCTTAATCCAAAGAGAGCTTTAAAAAGTCTGAAGTCAAAAAAATTGCGAAAGAAATAGCTCCCATAAAAAGAGGAAAAAGAAATCAAGGATGTAGAGGTCAGCAAGTAATAGATGAAATGTTAATGCAGTCATTAACTTATTTCGAGGATCCAAGAAAAGGAAGTACCCAAGACCATTTACCATGTACTGATGTGATAAAATATCAGTATTACCCTAAAAATATTTTTAAATACAGACTATAGAACAAATGCTTAGTATATGTCATGTACATTGCTATCAGGTAAATAACCTTGAAAGAACCAACTAACACTTTCTGCTCAAATTTAACATCCGTTTTCTGATCTAATGTGTCCTTTATCAACATTTTTAAACCAGGAAACTGAGGTTGGATTAAAGGTGTGTTCCTAAGCCACTGTAATTAAAAATAAACAAGTAAAAATCCACTTGAGTTTCTAGAACTCTTCTATAATTTATCTAATGCATATTAAACTGTCATAATCTTAGCAAAGGGACTTAAATTAAGAGCAGTATAACTGACTTAAGGATGCTTTACATGCTCAAGAAATCACACAGTGACAGCATATGTGGAGTTCAGGCCTTCTGATAGAATTTAATTCTTGAGGTATACTGATATCATAGGTAAGAACTCTTTCCTTTTGCAATTAGTAGAAAATCCTAGACAGAATTTAAATTACCTCTAACTGTTCAAATAGAAGAAAATCTGAGAACCTGGAAAACTACTTCTTCATCTTCAAAAAAGGCCACCAGAAAGGACTATATCCTATAATCTCTTTTTATTACACATACTTCCTGCTTGACACTTCCACTGGAAAACATTGTTGTCCAGTTTAGTATGTAGAACATATTTTTTTTTTCTGCAGTTCATGTACAGAGAAATAAAACTTCTAAACCAGGAACTTTTGCTCAGCAATTTTCTCTCCTATCTGTGAGCCTGATTATTAATGCATTCCATATGAATCGCCAAGCTGTTCTGTGGTTTTCCTATGAAAAATGTAAAGAGACTGGATGAATTATATGGTAACATCAGTTTTTTTTTTAGTAAGACTAAATGACTATAGTGAAAGCTAAAAGACAATGAACACTATGCTTTTATTTGGCAGAGTATTGATATACACATTTATTTATACCTGTGACTTTTATACTCCATTGCATATTCGAGAAAGGAGAGTACTTCTGCAGTGGTAACAGCAAGTGTTAGTGGTGGGAGCAGCTTTACATCAAGTTGTCCCTGTCCCTCACAGATTAAGCAGGACCAGAAAGAGATGGGATGGAGCAGCAGAATCAGAATCTGACCCAGTGTTATCAGGCTGGGTCCTTCGGCAGTTGGCAGTAAAATAGCCATGACCAAGATGTATAAACAATTTTCATGCAAAAACATGATTTGAAGATATTAACCTATAAATGAAAAAGGCTTTTGTTGCAAACAAAACTTCAATTTGATTTATACATACAAAATATTTTTTTTATTACATAGTGATCTTCTGTAGAAAGGAACCAAGGTGTTCTTGAACTGGTGTCCTACGCAGGAAATCAAAACTGATTTAATCTTTATATTATGAAAACTGTATGATTTGTAGAATTCCATGTTTTCATAGCTTCAACATCAATAGCATGTCTATTCTTCCTAAAGAGTAAAAAAAATAAAAAAATTTAAAAAATTTAAAAATGCAGAGTATTTTACACTAGATGAGTAGATATTGTGATTTAGAAGATCATAAGTGATATGTTGTACTGTGGGTTGAGAGTCATGCAGAAAATGTGAAAATGTGCAGATCACAAGATAATCCTGACTTAGTAGAGGCAGAGCATAGTACCTAGCAAGCAAATATTCAAAAAATAAGAACCCAAATTTCTTGGGTTTATGAGAAAAGCTCATAGAAAATTAATGGTGTAAGAGAAGGTGGAAGATATTGAAAACCTTCTGCAAATTAAAAGTATTTACTCTGATTTCCCTTTGTCTTCTCTTTCTCACTTTCTTTTGGAGTGAATTTTTTTATTTCCTCAGATTTTCTGTGATTTTTTACCCCTTTTCTCTTAACAGTATAAAATCGATAACCATTTGTTAAAGTAATGAAGAAAAAGGGATATAGATAAGGGATAAATTCCTGATGAATTTATTTGAGTCATTTTCACTTACCATTATGTCCACATCCTACTTCAAAAAAACTTAGAGTGAAAAAGAGAATGTAATGTATTTTAGTTTGTCTCACCTGACATTATCTGTTAATTCCAAGCCTAGTATCGGATTTTTGGTCAAAGAAGGTGTCCAGCAGAGCTGAAATCATCAACTTGCCATCACAGAGAATGACTCGTAATGACTACCAACCTGGATCACCTTCCAGCTGGTGACCAGTTGTGGTGTCCTGAAATATAAACTGTATATTTACAAATGCTTTCTCTGAGCATCTCATTAAAGATCATGACTATAATTTGATTTCCGGGAGAAAGGGTGACTGTACCATTTTCCAATTTAAATACAAGGACAGCATTGACTGTAGTGGTGGTCACTACTTCATTATAAGCAGCTGTGAAATTCACTACATTACAAGAGATGCTCCCTTCAGGATACTTCTAAAATAAGTTATGGTTTTTATCAGTAAGACTGCCACATTAAGGTATTTAGAATAAGAGCAAGTGTCGGAAGAATGTCCTTAGCATGATTTAAGACAAAATAAACAGACTATATTGAGAAAACAGACTTGGTTTCTAAACAAATGTTTGTGTTTTTGTTGTGTTTTTTTTTTTTTATTTCGTTTATTGAGAGGATAAAGGAAGAAAGTGCTATATTTAACATATAAACACAGAAGACATAATATTATAAGACACAATATAGGGATTATACAGACATGTGTTACAGCTTCTACCATACCTGAATATTCAAATATTATCAAGCAAAGTGCACAACATAAAGTAGTCTCGGTAGGTCTATCATATTCCAGGAGTCATCAGTTCACAGACAAAATATATATAGATATATATATATTTATTTTTTAATTTTTTTTTTTTCTTCCCCAGCAGAAACTACCAATGTCACACAATGAGCATATAGGTGCTTGGCAAGATCTGTACAGCACCCTGGGTTATGCAGTTCAGAATTTTTAACTCAGACATAACATGGAGAAATATATCATCTTAGTGTGCACATGGCAAATAACATGAAAAGGCCAGATAACAGATTTTCCATTGTTACTGAAGCATTAAGTGGAGGAAAAATTCTACCAGGTATAGAGGACCTACATGACACCCAAGCTAGAGCTTGCATGTTCTCTAGGCATTCTGTTCATGTAATTTCCCATTGGTTGTGAATAAAAGGCATGGAGTGAAAAGTGGCAGTTTTCTTTCTGTTTCAGAGGCTAATAATGCTGAAACTCAAAATCACATTTACTTTATCTATCATAAAAAAGTGTTTCATTACTATGAATGGTGTGTCTTATCTGTGCTTGTGTCCCTCAATATTTTATTTGCAGGAAACACAAACATATTACACGTTTCATGGTACCACAATGTCTCATGAAGAAAGGCCGAGAGAGTTGAGGTTGTTCAGCCTACAGAAGAGATGGTTCCAGGAAGACTTTACTGGAGTCTTTCAATATTTAAAGGGGGCTTATAAGAAAGATGAACACTTTTTACCGAGGCCTATAGTGACAGGACAAGAAGTAATGATTTTAAACTGAAGGAGTGTAAATTTAGATGGGACACAAGGAAGACAATTTTTTACAATGAGACACAGGTGATGCAATTGTTGTTTTCAAGTTTCCAGTTTATAATCTGAATGGAAACTTCTCTTGTGACTCCTGAGTTTATGTCAGGTCCTTAGTGTTGATTGGTTGGACCTTTTAATGCACATGTGCAGTCTGGGTTGTTACTGCAGTAATATTGACATGAAGACTATCTCTCCTAAGTTGTGTCTATACAATAAAGGATGGCATCATGCAGAAGCTAAGACAAAACTACTTCAGAAGCTGCTAGACAGAGGAACTTACAGGATTTGTCTTATCCTTGAGTACCATATAAAAATATAGTCATTTCAGTACCCAGATGAAAGCTCTCGAAGGTCTCACTAGGATCACCATTTCTGATTTGGGTTGACAGTATGCCATGGGATACTCTCAGATCCACACAATACAAAGATGTTTTGGTGTTGTTTCAGGAGAAACATATCCTTAATACTTAAAGAAAACAAACAAACAAACAAACAAAAAATTACTCAACATTAAAACAAGGAAACAAACTATAATTAAGCTACAGATTATCTTGCACAGATACAATCCACTGCTTTAGCTGAAATGAAAAAAATAAATCAATGGGCAACAAATATGGATTTTGGTTGTTTGTGTCATCAGAGCATCACAGGATAGGTAAGTTACAGTTTTGAGAAACATCTAAAATAGGAGATGGAAGTCCCCAGCAAGGTTCAGCAGCTCTTACATGTAAGACAGCACTTTCATTATCACAAATTCACATGACTAATCATAAAAAGTCATCTCAGTGTCTTAATCTTCAAAAGTATGGAGAGTTACATATGTGTAATTTAAATATGACTATATGCTTGGTGGACAACGAATGTAGATTAATTTTTAGGGGCCATTTGGGATTTAACACACAGATTTACATTTTTAACCAATTTTCTATTATGTTAAATTATTGATAATTACCTGATGTGATGCTGAAATGCTTGGAAGTGTGAGAAGCTGAATTTCTGCTCACCACTGAAGAGTTTGAGTGATAGATCTGCAAAATTCAGTCAAATGATATCCGAAAAAAAGAAACCACCTATGAGTTGAAGAGTCTATCCTCAGATATATTTACTAGGAGAGAGAGGTACAAACAGTATTTTCCCTGGGTGAAGCTGAGTTTATAGTAAAACAGTGGACTTTTCTATGTTGTAAGCACTATGCAGAACTTCTGTCAAGTCAGCTGTTGAGGTGACTAATTGAAAAACAGAGGGAAAAATATTGAGGATATGTTTTAAATCATTATTGCAGCATTCACCAGAGTGTATCTGTCAGTCACCCCAGATAAATCGTGTGATTAAGTGTTCTACTCAGACTGGAAGAAAAAAGCACCATGGGTTTTGCTCATTTAAACCAAATATGTGAGTTTCAGCATACAGATTGACCTTGCCTAAAGATATATAACACATTATTCTGAATATCTCTGAAGATTATTTCCTTCTACATGGGCCTGAAGATCAGGCTTACCCAGTGAAATTTATTATTGCACGTGTCAGGCAACTTGAGATCCTTCAGTTACATTATACGAAGAGCCAGGATAATAGATCTGGAAACAGTGTCCTCCTTGTTCTTTAATAAGATTAGAAAGTAAACACATACTAGGAAAGAACCTTTTTAGTCTCCACACCTGTGAAGCCATTGGAAACCATTCCAGCTATATGCATGGTTGTCAATAGGTGTTTTCCCTAAGCCTATCACAGATCAAAAAACTTTTTGGTAATACAGGAGGGCAAATAAGACAGAACACAGGGTAACTTACTGTTTATTTGTGGAGCCAGTATGAATAACAATGAACAATTTGCTCCTTTTAGTGTTTGAAGTGGTGTCATGGAGATACTTCTATTACATATGCCCAAAGTTGTACAATACAGTAGGAAAGAGCTTTCCTACAAAAATAATAAAATAAATACATAAATTATCTGACTGACAATTAGGATGACAGTTTGCCATTCACTAATCTTTATTTTTTTAGAAATATTGCCTTTTAAAAAAAGCTTGATGAAGACCTAGTACCAAAAACATGCCTTGTAACTAAAAAGGAAATTCCGTAGTTTAATAGTTATGTGGCGTACTCTTTCCACATAAAATTACATCTATGTCTATTACATCATATGTTTTTTTAAAATTAGAACAGAATTGAAAGCTCTATCAAAGTTCAAAGTGCAGTGATAGCTATAATGGAATATATACCTTGTTTCTAAAACTTACAATGAACCATATTCAACCAAGATGACCATTACAAGACTAGCTTGAAAAATTTCAGCCATTAACTAGGAACAAGTTCTCAATATGTGGTCAAGACAAAATTTTGAAGTATCATGGCATAGCTGTTATAAAAATATGTATAATACCCAGGCAAGAAAGAAGTAAGGAAATATTCCTTGCTTCTGTTATTCTGAGTTGTGTTTTCCATCCCAGATTAGCAAGCAAAATTACTGTCAAGTTCTAGTAATTTCTTTTCCACTTGGCTGCTTGAAATTAGAAACCTGAAGCGCTGAACACAGGATGAACTGCAGATGGAAATCATGTAGAGATTGTCAATAAGGAAACTGAGAAAATAAATCTGTTCTCTCTGAGGTTACTTACTCAGATATGAGAATTCTGTTGTCCAAAGTGACACCAGATAACAAGGAGTCTTTCCAGATAGAAGGAAAAATGGTCATGCCAGGAAAGTCACTGTTTTTTACCTGTGACTCTTCGTCTTTCTTAGGTTTGATCTCCTACAATGTTGAAAATGTAAAGGAACATCAAGACCTCAGTGTTAACTGGGAACACAATTAAAGATGATTATATTTGATTTTCTAGTATCTCTATAGTCCTTCACTACTCTGCAATCTATTTCAGATTATTCCAGTGTGAAATAAAGGATTACATCACAGAATCACAGAATGTTAGGGATTGGAAGGGACCACGAAAGATCATCTAGTCTGATCCCCCTGTCGAAGCAGGAACACCTAGATGAGGTTACACAGGAATGTGTCCAGGTGGGTTTTGAATGTCTCCGGAGAAGGAGACTCCACAACCTCCCTGGGCAGCCTGTTCCAGTGTTCCGTCACTCTCACTGTGAAGAAGTTTCTTCTTATATTTAAGTGGAACCTCCTGTGTTCCAGTTTGTACCCATTGCCCCTTGTCCTATCATTGGTTGTCACCGAGAAGAGCCTGGCTCCATCCTCATGACACTCAATCTTTACATATTTATAAACATTAATGAGGTCACCCCTCTATCTCCTCAAAGTGATTTATAAAGTTTGAGGAGTGAGAAATTCTAATATGTATTTCAAAAGCATATCATATGCTTCATTTTGTAACACAGATCAATTTTTAAAGAACTACATATTTCCAGAAATCAGAGAAAAATGCATCTGTTCTGATGATTGAAACAATCACCCTGTATCAGAGCAACATCTGGATAAAAAAAAAAAAAATCCTTAAAAATGTTTTTCTAAACAGCTTTAATAACAATTTGTGATGGGCCTCTATATTTGGGTGACCTCCTAACTCAATTTAATTAAATGGCAAAACTGACTTATATTAGGGGGAATAGAATTTAATGTCAGAACTCTCCAAGTAGTAACATGTAAAATTAACCTTAAACCATGAAATACATTTACCACAAGCTATATCTGCAACATAAAATAACATTAGTAATTTAAGACTGTATTCAACCTACCGACTAGGGAATGTAAGGCAGACTTAAGCTGTACTTTCAAAAGCCAAGACACTGATCACTAATTTGTCCTGTTTTCTGTCAATTCAGACATACCTTTTGTATAGTTAAAGCAAAGAAGCAACTACAGTGCTTAGGTTCAGTATATATGAGAGTCATAATAGGTGGTCTGAGTGCAGTCTTCAATCTTTATCCATTCTGTAATTTGTTTAAGCACAGTGTGAATGAAAACAGGTTTTTAAATGTCTAGTTATTAATCTGAACAAGACCCTACTTTAAACCTGGAACAGATTAAAGAACACTTTTCTGGGGAAAGAAAAAAGAGGGAAAGGGAAGGGAAGGGAAGGGAAGGGAAGGGAAGGGAAGGGAAGGGAAGGGAAGGGAAGGGAAGGGAAGGGAAGGGAAGGGAAGGGAAGGGAAGGGAAGGGAAGGGAAGGGAAGGGAAGGGAAGGGAAGGGAAGGGAGGAGGGAAGGGAGGAGGGAAGGGAGGAGGGAAGGGAGGAGGGAAGGGAGGAGGGAAGGGAGGAGGGAAGGAGGGAAGGAAGGAGGGAAGGAAGGAGGGAAGGAAGGAGGGAAGGAAGGAAGGAGGGAAGGAAGGAAGGAGGGAAGGAGGGAAGGAGGGAAGGAAGGAAGGAGGGAAGGAAGGAAGGAAGGAAGGAAGGAAGGAAGGGAGGGAGGGAGGGAGGGAGGAAGGAAGGAAGGAAGGAAGGAAGGAAGGAAGGAAGGAAGGGAGGGAGGGAGGAAGGGAGGGAGGAAGGGAGGGAGGAAGGGAGGGAGGAAGGGAGGGAGGAAGGGAGGGAGGAAGGAAGGGAGGAAGGAAGGAAGGAAGGAAGGGAGGAAGGGAGGAAGGAAGGAAGGAAGGAAGGGAGGGAGGGAGGGAGGGAGGGAGGAAGGAAGGAAGGAAGGAAGGAAGGAAGGAAGGAAGGAAGGAAGGGAGGGAGGGAGGGAGGGAGGAAGGAAGGAAGGAAGGAAGGAAGGAAGGAAGGAAGGAAGGAAGGAAGGAAGGGGAAAAAAGAAAAAGAAAAAATAAAGAAAAAAAAAGCATTTTATTTAATGTTCATTCACAGGTATATGTCACAGCCTAGTCAAGTTTTTTTCTTTCCATTGGAACGAGATCTTTTATAAGAACTGTTGTTTTAAAAATTACTTCTTAAAGCTATTGTTCAACCAAATTTTCTGTTAGAACCCTGCTGAGAAAATTGATACATATAACAGTGAAATGACTTTCTGGATGGTGCCTATGTAGCTTTTTCTGTTTCTTTTTTTTTTGGTCTTAGAGTGTAAGTCTGAAAGAAGCTGAATGGAAGCATGGACAAAATTATTCATGCTGTGTAAAATCCCCTCTAACCTTTCCCTGTCTGTGGAAAATTAAAGTACATTTTTGAAATGCACCACACTGCTATTGATTAAATATCCATTTCACTGCTACATTTCCTTCTGGATTTAAAGAGCTATTAAAAAAAAATAGTGCAGTCTGATTTTTGTCTATGACCTTCTGTAAATAAGATATATTCCTTTAAAAATAAGACAGGAAAGATTGAAAATTTCATATCGATTTATTTTTCACTCATCTAAATAGCATTCAGCATTTCATTTTTTTTCTGGATGAAACTTTAGATTGTTATTCTCTGCCATTATTCATTGGCAGCCAAGGTAAGGAATTCATATATATCCATCTGTCTATGTTCTTGTAAGGTCACCATTCACTCCCGTGTCACAATGAGAAATAAACATAGAAATGTGTCTTGTAGTCCCATTGATATATATTGATGTATTTCTATTTTCACTTTCCAGCATGTTTCTACAGAAGATATCCATAGAGAAAATTATTTTAAAGAAGAATGGGATCTAATCATTAGCAGTTGGATTCTAACAGAGGTAGAACATTTTCATTCATATTCCTGTATCCTTCAGTACATGGAATCCCAGCATGGCAGCTGAAGATCAGTTATCATCCCCAAAACGCAGATTACCATTTTAAGATCTCAGAAATGAATCTTATGTATTGAACTTTTTAATATATTTACATAAAAAAGGAGACAAATTCATGTATATCACATAAGGACATGGACTTTTCAGTAGGACTCAGTCCTTGGACATGTAAGTAAAAATTTCTCTATGTATCCAATGGGTTCAGAATAGTTCTTTTGAATTTGAAACCATCATTGAAATCTGAGTTCAGTGGCCTGAAGGAGCTTGAAACATTCTGAAACTATCTTCCGGTATGCAGAGAGGCTACATGCTTATCTGTTACTGTATCATTGATATGACCCATATGGTTAAGGTATGAGATAACTTCGCAGCTGTATGGAGTATACTTTAGAGTGTCTTTGTTGAGCAAATCTGTTTTTCTGTATGTTTTTTCTTGGGTAAGACTGAGGTTTTTGTTAAACAATAGAGCAGCCTCAGAACTGGTCTAAGCTATTCCTGTCTTCTCTAGCTCGAGAGTTTTTCAGCAGTTAGCCAAATAAATCCACAGCCTACTAAACCTGTTCATCATTTGAATTTCACTATATAGAGAGTCAAATGGACAAGAGTTTTTCTACAAGTAAATGTGAAAAAAAACTGTACTGATGAAATTTGGTATTTTTCTGGCATGATATATGAACAGAACACTTTGACTACACCCTTCTTGAGGTTTGGTATGTGAATGGAAGTTTCTATCATGCTAAGTTCCAGTTTGATAGTTATATTTTATCAAATGCATTTTTTGGATGAGCTTGTGAATATTTGAATAAATATTCACATATCAAGCATGACTTGAATTTTTCAGATGAAATTTAAAAAAAATAAATGAATACTAAATTACCAGTGTGTATCAGCAGAAATGTAAGATTGTATCAATGAAATTAAATACACATTTTGTTCCACAGTTAAAGGTACAAATCTCGAAGTCTTGTAAAGATCACTACAATTACAATAAAAATGTAAATAGATATAAATAAAAGTATATGTGTTGCCAATTCAGATACTGAAGTAAAAGGTACGATTTAATTTTACGATTTGACTACTAGAACTTTTCAGAGAACAAATCACCTCATATATAACATCTTCTCTATTTCTGTTGGTTATGCTATACATTTGCATATGAAAAGAAGTGTCTTCTTGTGATTTTAAATGTACATATTGCTCTAAATGAGACTATAAATTGTTCTTTTGCTGATGAAAGATTATGTGAATCAATTATTCACTGATAAGTCAGTAGAAGATTCGTAAGAGCTTGCAAAGTGTGAAGGGACTGTGAAACCCAGGGACATAGTTGCATAATGTGCAGCACTATGTCATGTTAGTGCTGCTGGGAAATATTGGTAAAGAGGAAGGAGGACAATGCTTGACCACTTTTTCCTCTTTAGAACACAATCTTATAATCTAGATGAAATATGGTAGATATAAAAAGAAATAAGGTGCAAATACTGTAAGAAAATACTTTATGGTCTGGCTGACAATTCTCAAACTGAAAGGGGACAAGTATGATGACAGTTTTAAAACATATCCCAACAATAGTACCTTTTTCATGTAATATGTGCATATTATAGAGCTAAAAAAAGAACACAAATACCTCAAAGCAGTAATTTAAATTCCTGAAACTCACTATCTAGAAGTTTCTAATATGGCACTAAATTCTATTATGACTTGATATGCCTGTGACTTGAACTGCTAATTTAAGGAAAACTATTGTGGAAAAGAACCAAAATAGATTTTCCAACTGGCTTTAAAGTCAAATGAAGAATTTACTATTCCTGCAAAGCAGGTCAATCAAGCTTGAAGCTTTAACAGGGGTTAGATTAGTTCAAAGTAAATCATAATTTCCTCACTTTGCCATAAACACATTTTACCCAGAAAAATTTCCAACTTGATACCAGTCTACATCTACTTCAAATGGATGCAATAATATTTATTCGACTGACACAGAAAGTTTCAGGATTATATGCATGTAAATGTGGATATTTGAGGTTTAATTATTACACTATTTTAGTGATCACTGAGCTTTATTGTGGAATTAATAACATTAATAATAAATTTGTTACTGATTTTAACTGTTGCACCACACATCAGTGGTTTAATTTCCATGAGGTGTCTTGGTATTAAGTTCAGATGTATGAAGTATGAATAAATACTAAATCTAGCAGTGGTCCGAAATTGAAAATTCTGAAGACAACTTTGCATGGATTTTTTTTTTTTCCTGGAACAAAATGGTACCTGTCTTGTATTTCTGTCTCTATGTTATCAGTGAAACCACACAGTTAGTTTGAACAGGGAGTTCTTTTTTGAAGTCCTTGTTATGTTCTTGCTACCATTCTGATCTCAGCAGGAGCAGGAATTGCTCTAAAAATGCAGATACATATATATATATATATATGTTCTTATTCCTCTCCCAAACTCTTACATGACAGACGTTTGAAAGCTGCTTGCATTCCCAAATTCAACACCCTAATAAATTGGTGTAATATCTATGCTGGATACCACTATATGTTCATCCTCCTAGAAAAATTTGTCCTCTTTTTTAAGCAGTTAAAAGTTTAACCTCATGAATTTGCTACAAAAAACTCAAATACAGCGCTCTCCTTTTTTTTTTTTTTTTTTTTCCCCATCCTTCTTCAGTCTTGCAGCTCTCCAAACTTAAGATCCTCAACTTTACCTTCCCACCTCTCTCAGCTTAATGTCTGGCTTGTACAGCTTACTTTTATTTGCTTATCATTGCATTTTTGGTTTTAAATGTATTTCTGTGCATTTGCAGATCTTACACAAAATAAATGTGTTTATTAGGTCAATCAAAGGTTGTAATTACTGAGTTGGATCAGATTATTTATGCAGAGGTTTACTTTGTTTTCTAAACATGTGTATAAAGAACTTATGTATACTGACCTTCACAACATGCCTTTCCAATAACCAGCACTATTTGAATCCTGTTACCTGAACTAGTAGAATATAGAACTTTTAGAATATAATTATAGAATATAATTTTAGAATATAATTAATAATAATCTTACTAATTTGTAAAAGAACGACTACAATAGCACAGATAACACAGAGAACATGAAAAGTCTGTGTAACACAACACATGTGTATTAGAAAATAACAGTATAATACAAAATCCAAGCAATGCAATTTTGCTCCATGATCTTTCACCTTGCTCCATCTTGTGACTGACAATACTTACAATAACAACTGGCAAAGTTATGAATAGGAATTAAGAGCAATTTAAATCTGGGAGGCCAGATTCCACATAATCCGATTATAGACATTGATTATTTAGGAATTGCGTGCAACAACCCTTATTAAATGAAACACTAGCAAGTTATATCTACTGTAGCTCATCCTGTGGATGACCATTACTGCTGTACCAGAGAGTAGCTGGTAGCAATGAGAAATGAGCTACAATTGCAATTAATAGTTATGGGAGCAATGTTGATAAGAATAATCTTTTTCACACCTTTGTTTGCATATCACCTAGGGAAGTGAGGTACTCTTTCAGGATTGGGACTTTAAGCTCCTATGACAATGATAGTGACAATAATAGAACAAACATATTCTGTGGAGTTACAGAAAACTCACCTGTTTGTACTGTTCAAAAGCTAGTGAGCTGGTTCAGTTGAAAGAAGGACAATTCTGCAATTTTATCCATTCCTCAAGTGAAACAAAGCTTATGTTTGCTTAGATTCAGAGTGACTTGTATGCCACTTTTGTCTTTCTCTTGGATCCAGTGTATCAAAACAAAACACTCAAAACCACTCATCTAACAGACAGAAATCCTCCCCAGGGTGGTATGATTTCAGCCTGATTCTATTTGAGGCCTCACATTTTAAAGAATGAAAAACAGTGTCAAAATGAAATGCTGAGCTTATTATTTAGTAATACTTTGTTATTATGATTTTATTACTGTTATCATTTCTTTTGACTGTTAGGTCTCAGTTAGATCTCGGTCTCCCTTCTGAGGCAGTTGGACACAGCAGAAAAAGTGTCCCTTACCAAATTTACACCTGAAATAAGCAAGGCTTCATCCATGCCCATGAAAGCAGTGGTTATCTCAAAACACTTGAAGAGTTTTCTCATTTGTTCCAGGGATGAGAGTAATTTCTTAAAGGCCTGATTTCTGTTGCACTACCAGCCCTTACTAAGTACACAACTCCACAAAGAGAATAAATCTTACAAAGCATTTGAGAACACCTTGCAGAGTTCTCAGGCATTAGTAAACCAAGCTGCAATGACAAATCCATGGTGTGCTGTTGACAATTCACTTCCCCTATGGGCATAGCAGCTCTGTGGGATGGTACACAGGGTTCAAACAGGATTGCACATTTAAATATGTCCTTCTCTGCTGTACTGCTGCTCAGTGAAGTATCAGGCAGCTCAGGGAACCCAGTTCAACCTTTATGCTCCTGCTCACATGGGTAGAAGCAGATAACTAGAAAACAGTTGGAGAAAAGAGAAAGCATGAACGCTTCTCACGTGTTCTCAAGCAGTCTCCAGCTACTGTGTCTCAATGGTTTCCTCACCAAATTTAATATGCCTTTATAGAGCTTATGTTGGTCCATCAGTCTTTTTGTGGGGATACATAAGTAGGACAGTTTTCAGTCCATCTCACTTTGGCTTTTAATGAGAGATGTCATCTAGACAGTAGGTGCTTCTGAATGTTTCCGCTTATGATTCACAGAATCACAGAATGGTTAGGGTTGGAAGGGACCTCTGGAGATCACCTAGTCCAAACCATCTGCTGAAGCAGGTACACCCAGACTAGATTGCACAGAAATGTGTCCAGTCAGGTCTTGAATTAGAAGGAGACTCCATAACCTGAAAGAGGAGGCCATATTTTCCAAAACAGTGTGGATTTAGAAGTTCTTCTGAGTATAATGGGAAAATTGAGGATAATTCAGGCTACCACACACTCTAAGCTATTCAAAAGCTATTTAGATTTTGAATCAGGTTTGTCACTACTAATGACAATAATTAAAAATCTAAGTGTGAGAAAAATACTTTAAAAATTAATTTGTCTGTTGAATAAACATGATTTCGTCTTAGTACTCTAAGTATTTGTATCTATTATCTATTCAAGGTCTCAAGTATGCCTGAAGTGTTCCAGATAAATTCCTGTTTACAGAAAAATGTTGTTTTAATGATTAATTTCAATTACAGAACATACCTAAAAATTCCCATATTAAAAGAAATATAGAACAAATTCCATGTAACTTGGCTTTGTTTGCCTTTTTTTGTTTTCCTGATAGTTTTATCAAGAGAAAAGGAGTATAAAGGTTTTCAGTTTATGTGTGACCAGGGAACAGGTTGTGAAGAAGGTGGGAAAGAAGACTTCTTTAATTAAGACTGTCAGATCAGAAACTTGTGGATCTCGAGAGTAGAGGACATGAGCTCCAATTGTGAAAGTCCTATTGCTCTGATATACCTTTATGAGTTGAATTAATCACTTCATGAACTAACAGTCATGGAAACATTGGGAGAAAAAGCAAAATGCCTGCTGTAGGAAGCAAAAATCTGGAAGAGGTTGTACAGGTGAGGCCTCTGAGAAAAAAACAGAGAAAGAAATTTTCCAGACATTTTATTTCCTACCGTAACAACTGTAGTATCTTTTCTGATTTGCAAATCACCTTATACTTTCTTAGAAGAGTAGTATGTTTTTCGTTTAAGTAAGGAAAACTCCTCCAAAAGCTCAGCATTTGTTTATTTTTTTAATTAATTCGGGATACTCATAGGACATTTCCAAAACTTCTAACAACATTGTCCTGTTACTACACTGTGATCTACTTGTTGCTTTCTACCTCTTCCTTGTTGCTTTCTACCTAAAGTATTTATATAATATTTTACAGAAACAAATGATAGAAAAAAATATTGAATTTAGCCTTTCATGCTAGCTTCAATATAATTTAAATATCTCACCTTTCTATGTCTTCTATTCCAAGTGTTAACCCATCCTCACCACCATAACATCAATTCAATGTCTTTACCATTATGAACAGGAAGATGTGGATGCAGATCGATTATCAGCAACTGGTTGGATTTATGCCATGGTCTTGAGAAGGCTTAATCCCACACCAGTCTTTACCCATGTGAGCATTTCCAGTCAATCATGTGAAGTGCATGCATGAATAATATCACATACTTGATTATTTGCTGCAGGATCAAGGTTTTAAGCAAAGGTACTCAGATTTCAGACAGATTTTGGTTCTTAAGATAACACTTCTAATTTCAATTCTCTATTTGTGTGTCCTTTTTTTCCCTTCCTCCTTTTAGCCTCTCTTGAGTCACCCAAAATTCTGCTGAACAATAAGAAGTTAATGGCAAAGAATAATGATGCAATAAAAATGCTGACAAAGAGATGCATTATGCATCATATTGATCAAAATATATGTAGCATTCTAGTTCCTTGGTAAATATTGCAACTCTTCAAGTTCATAGGTAATCCATAGTAACAACTATAGGAAGAATACATCTATGCTGGAATATACCAACTCAAGGATATGAAAACTAGAGACAGTTTGGGAAAAATGGGGACTCCCATATAGTTTTTCTGAATCCCTATAACAGTGTCTTAGGCTACCTGCAGCAGCTTCCTACAAGAGGTACAGGACAATGACATGGAGGATCTGCAATTGCTGACTCTGCTGCATTTTGATTCAAGGCCTGTTGGCACTAATAGAAATAAATTTATCTTGGTGCTAATGAGTTTGGCATAGAACTTACATTATCATCCACCTCAAGCCAGACATCCGATAACAGGAAAAAAATCCTATGTGAAGCATAGTTCTGAGACACTAAGGATAAAGAATTTCTATCTTTCCCTTCAGATTCACAGATGTCAAGGTCCAGCTTTCCAGTCCAAAGCAAGAACTTGGCTGTGTTCGTCCCTTTCTTTATCCAGTTTGGGAAGGAATTTGCTTCTTCAGAGATGATGACATTCCCAGTATCTCTTTAGTGTTTGAACACAGATTAATAGTAGACACTGATGAATTTTCTTCAGTATTGGTACCTGGAAGAGAAGTGAAGGTATAACTATAGCCATCCTTATTGTTATTTGTGTTGCCTAAATGTTGTGCCATTTAAAATAAGAATATACATCAAACACATATATCTATGTATGTATATGGAAGTTTAAATATATATGTCTACATGTACTTATATAAAGACATTTTAAAGTAGACTGTTAGTAGTAAATGGTGTGAACTTCAAGAATTGTCTTGTAAAAAAGTATTTTACATGCCAATGGAACTATATGATTTACACTATCTGATAGTATTACCCTATCTGATCAATAAAAATTGGCCTTATGGCCAGGGTAATTTTAAATTTGTAGTCATTCCAACATCTTTTGTTTTGTTTAATTTTCAGTGGCTGTTGAGGTTAGACAGATTTCCTCCTCAGCTGTTTTAGGAAAATGCAGGAGGGAGGAAAGAGCTAATGATTTGACATTTTCTTAAACAAAGACAAAAATCTCTAATTGCATGTATTACCTAAAATTAAAAGTGTTCTTGTTTTCAATTTATTAAACTAGCAGGTGTAAATCTAAAAAAAATCTAAACTGCAAGCTGCAGTTGAGATACCTTATGGCAAACCATGACATGAGTTGTTTATTTCTGTTAGGCTTATTGGTATCACTTGACCTAATTATTTTGACACTTCTGCAGTAACACTTCGGAATAAAAACAAACATACAGAAGTTGTAATAGTTTTTTCCTCTCAGGGATAGAAGTATGATGTAACACTTTTCTAAAAAGGAATCAAAATAAGCTGTTTTAAAAAACTGTAATGTAAACTTTTTAATTAAAACTTCTTACCATAGACTGAGTGAAGATCCTTTTCTGAAGGGAGCAGGAGGAAAATGTAAGGTTGCCTGACCAAAAAAGACATTAAAGGTTAAACTCTGCACTTTATTTTTATGCTAGATCAGTATTACACAGATCAAATGAATCCTATGTGCAACCCTGAGACTATAAAGGAAAATAGAGATAATGGCGTCAGAAAGCAATCATAGTAATATCATTACTAGAAGAAACAGTCAAACATATCTTCCTTCTTTTATTATCAGTATGGGCAGACATGTACACGTGGTTGAATGAGAGGAAAGGCTTTTTCTACCAGCAACATGCTGTCAGTTTTTCAAAAGATGTCAGAGATTTGGAATCCTCCAATTCCAGTCTTCAGACTCATTTACAGCTCATGAACAACTGTGATGAAGCATAGAAGGTTAGTAGCTAATCAGCATCTTTGTTTTAAGAATATATATACATTTACATACATATATAGACGCCTAGTTATTCTGGGTTTGCACATAAAAAATGCATTTGTGCCATTGTCCTGCTTACTTTGTTGGGAAGGAAGAAAATGAGCAACATAAAACGCAGTGCTTCCAGGAAAATGGGCTTTTAAAGTTACTGACACTTTCTTTGGGAGAAGATAGATTTAGGCATAGTTTTCTGTACAGTAATTAATCACACAAGTATCCCTTTTTGATCTACCTAAGATGTGTCACTCTGCTGTCACTCTCTCGCTTATTTTCTTCAGATTTTAAGTTTTGAGGACTGTTCTTGATTTTCTAACAGACTCCTGCTCACTTAACATAGGACTCCCATCACACATCACTGGCCATATGTTGAGGGCAAATACAAATTCCATGATTGAAAGAAAACATGAAACAAATAAAAAATACAAAAAGAATGTTGATCCTTATAAAAAGATACAAAGGTAGATTGGAAAGGAAGAGAGGTGAGAAATAATAGCATTTAACTTTTGCAATCTGTCCTTGTCTCTAACTAACCAATGTAAGGCACAGCTTGAGCAGTAGGAACAAAGACCAAAACCACTGTAACTGGTAAGGCCAAAGAGATGAAAATTAAGCCTGGCACTGAGTTTTACACCCTTTTAACTTCACTGGACTGCTTCCAGAAGCAGCATACAAAGTTTTTCTGATGCTTTTGGCAAAATATCTCTGTAGACACAGTCACATTCTCTTTTCTTGCTTTGTTGTATAAAAGGGCAGCACCACAAGGAAATAACCTTGCCAAACAACAGCGTGCAAAATCCTGTCAAAACCTCTAATCCAAGCTTTTAGAAGATCAGTGATTTACCTGTATTCAAAACCAGCAGATCAGGACCCCAGAACTTTAACAGGGTGTGCTTTCTTCATGGCTCTCAGGAGCAGTGCTCTCTCCTCCAGCGTAACTGCTACTCATTCATGGTCCAAACTTTCGAAACAGCACTCAGGCACTGAATTAGAAGACTGCTGCTATCACAGGCAGAAATCTCCTGACAGTCAGAGAGATTGAGTAATGCAGCTTGTTAAGTTCAAAAACAGATTTTCATATCTTGTTCCAAAGGCAGCAGAGACTGATAATCCTTTGTCAGAAATTCATTGTCCATAAAAAGAATATTATGTATTTTGGGCGCAAGATACTAATTTTTTAAGGCAAGCTTCACTTTCTCTCCCACAGTTGTTTCAAGGCAGTGATAAAATATCTGCTTAATATAATCCTGAAAAGTTCTTTAAAAGGGATTTTATTTTTACATGTTTGATACGGTTGCCAAAATGCTTTTTAGAGCTAAAGATAAGGTAAAATAGTCATGTATATTTTATGAATGTTACTACAAATCAAATGCAGGTCTTAAAATTATGTCACTGTGTAAAAGCCAACTCATTCTGCTTTTGCCAATTTTGCCATACTGTTTCTGTCAATATCTGATAACTTACAGAAAAGTGAAAATCTCCAGAGTACAACTATGTAACTAGAAAGAAAAAGACACAGATCTGTGCTCTCAAGGGAGATTTATCATTTCTGTTAATTTACAACATAAATGTTCATGCCTTATTAAAATCTTATTTTTTATTCTTGAATATGTTATTTAATTATTGTAGTGCTGTCTATACAGTGCACCAAAACTTACAGGAAGACTGTTAAGGAATTAACATTCTCTTCACTAAATAATACTTCCTTTAACTAATCTAGTTTTTCAAATATTAGCTCCAGTACATTTCCTTTTCTTACTATAGGAGAGCTTAAAGTAAGAAACAGAACAGTTTTTTTTCTATAGAATTTTTATTATGATAAATTAGTCTACCTTCATTTTTTTTTACAGGTTAAAGGATTGATCATTTTCCAAACCCGATATTCCATCATAGAAAAAAAAGAGTTATTTATTTACTGCCCTTATCCCACCCCATCTCATGGTAAATCTGAACTCAGTTTTGTTTCTTATTCGCCAGTATTCACCAGTAGTGAAAATGACCATCGTGTTTTCCCGTCAAAATGACATGTAAAATCTTCCTCTGGATGTGATATGTTCAGGAAGAGAGAACCAACCTTGCTAGTTTATACACACGTGGATCTAAGATTTGAAGCTGTGGGAATTTTAATGTTTTCATCCATGTCATAGAATCTCTTCCAACAAGTCCTCTACTTCCTACATTGTTTCCCTGAGATGAGCAATATCTGCTGCAGATGTTTTATTACACAGAAATCCCTCAACTGCCTCCCCATCTTGTCACAAAGATTGCATACTATTGCTAATTTTGTAATAATTCACTGCAGCAAAAGCTAATGGAAAAAGGTTATTTTATTATAATCAGATAAAGCAAAACTTGTAAGAGCTGTCACAGTGAGCAAGGACACTACCACTACATAGGCATAGCATATTTGTGCTTTTTGCAGATTTCTTTCCATCGTTTTTCTTTGAATTTCAAGATGTTTCTTGTATATGTAAATATTCCACAAGTGTATAATTTGTATCAGCACCTATGCACATAGTAAATGCCTCTGTTGTGTTAATTTCCATCTAGTTGTTAGAACAATTTACCCACTGAGATCTGGAGGGGTTCTTTTAAAGAAAGGTCCATGTAAAAACTGACAGAATTAGATACTTTATTGATAAAACACTATTATTCACTTGCCACCATATAGCAGACAAAGAATTTTTTGTAGTCATCTGCACAATTTGTCCATGGGGTAGGCTTTTTACATTTGTATCTCTTTTATTTTAAGTCTTCTGAAACAAACAAAAAAACCTTAATAAAACAACAACAAAAAGGCATTAAAAGACATATGTATCAAACTCTGGCCAGATACATTTATTGGCTGAAGTTCAGAGAGGACTCATATAAATTATCCATTGGAAATCAATAAATAGGCATCATTGCATTTTCCTGCAGATTATTTTTCAGTGTCTACAACTGCTAGGTTTCAAACCTGTTATGAACATGGAAATCAAGACAAGAGACAGAAAAAGACTCCTAGTAATAATAGATGGCTTGCTATTTAAGTCACTGTTCTGCAAATGTATTATTTTAGAGAAGCAACATTTTATTTGCACTAATAAGTTTTAAACCTTATATAAATTCATGGGGTTTAATTGTGTGAAGTATCGAAGAATCAAGAAAAAAGTTTTTATAATAGTCAGTAAACCTTTATTGTCTTGGACAAAACATTTGTATTGTGTATTATCTCAGATTTAGTCCAGTGTCTACATAGAATATATTTTGAAGCCTATTGTGGTTTTGAATCTCTCCATATTGCTACATGCACAAGAAATTCTTCTTTATTAAACTGCCATACGAATCAAAAAAGGAAACACAAAGAGTTGTACAAAATCCTTTTGAAATACTGCAGCAGTCATGCATTTCTGATGGACTGAATGCTGAGCACAGAATTTGCGTAAGTCCTGTCAAACCAGATAAGAAAAGCATTCCTTTTTCTTCTCTTTAATTGCAAGAAGCTAGACAGTAGAGCACCAGCATTACTCAGAACTTACATTCTTTCCCCACTACTATCATACTGAATTATCATAACAGAAAAATATGTGTATATCTAAATAGTAAAAGACTACGTGTTGAAGGATTACATCAGATAAGGTGTTATTACATTATTTCATCCACTCCACAGAGGAAGAAGGAAAAAGGCAGCTGCAACTTTTCATGTTAGCAAAGCTACTGGATTTTATTTTCAAGTATTTCTGTAGAAGCACATTGGAAGAGTAAAGTAATAAAAGTCTCTTAATATAGCTACTGGTGATGTCTCTGCTGCTTCAGTAGAAAGGGCCCTTTCTGTCATAGCAGCAGGAGCTGTAGATGTGATCCTTCACTTTATTTCTTATTTCTTTTTTTTTTTTTTTAACCAAACCTCTATAATTCAGTTATACCAGCTAAATTTTACTAAGTGTATTTGACCTAACTTGAAAATTTCCTAGAAGTTATATAAAAGCAAAATAGCACAATTAAATAACACTATATGGAAATAACAATTATTAGCTTAACATGAACTGCAATCAACTTTCCACTAACCTGATTAACATGGAGCTGGGCTAATGGATAAATCCAGAAAATATGCATCACCTACAGTAATAAATTAAGCAGCAATGCGTAATATTGCAATGCATTGGAATTACACCATCTAAGCTGTTAAACTGTTCAAATGGCTCCTGGCATGCCTTTTTTCATATCAAATTGCAATCTTCCAAGAAACCCCTGGAAGAGCTGGCCAATAAGTGTGGCCAGAGACCATCAACATTAGAAAACATTATGTGTCCACTGGAAAGAGCTACATGGACAGCTCCTTTCCTTTGTGGATCTGCAAAGAACCAGTTTTGGGCAGGCAAGCTTGTGAACTTTATGTCAGCAATAGCTGTGCCAGATTTAGCTTGGCTCCTGCAGAGTCACTTGGGTTTCTGCTCTACTTTCCCCACATTTGGACAAAGTGACTCATTGAAGTAAGACTGTGTCCTTGTCAGCACTGAGTCTCAGCTGATGTCTAGTACTGTACCAGAATGCCCTCTGGACAGTGCCATGCCTTAATGGGTACAAGAGATCCAGTGTGAAAGATTGATTCCTGGGAGCCAGCCTGAGGAGAGAATTCAGTAAAGTCACTTGGCCTGAGTCTGTGTTGGCTCACTCTGCCTCAGCAGGCTTATATCCAGGACCTCAGTGTTCAAGGGACTGTCTCTACATGATGCCAGTTTTCTCCTAACTGCACTTTCTTACTGAAGATCCATATGACCTGAAAGCCTTGGAAGAAGTACAGCTGCCCACACACAGCACAGTACCTCCACTAACCTGGGTGGGTCTGAACCCTTTCTGGGCAACTGACTGCACCATAAAACCACTGAATGTGTTTCCTTATTTAGTATTCCAGGTCTATGAATAGATGGAAAAAATGCCTTGTTCTTTCCTCCCCTGCTTCCCCTGTTTAATGAAGTTTTCCAGTTTAGTTTAAGAAAATTTGATGGTATTCTGGCTATCATATGGCTGCCTAATCAAACAGATCATGAGAAGTGGTGATTGGACTTCTTTTCACCTCATCTGAGAAGTCCTAAGCAGATTCAGAAAGAGTTTCAGAAATGAGTAATACAGTAATCCATAGTCTTTCTAGTTTCTATAGCATAACCTCTCATAAAAACGTTCATGAAATATTTTATAGGTTTATCAGAGAACATCACTGCACCAAGTGTCTTAAAATGTCTTTGATGTACCAAATGTCATTTCTTTTTCAGTGTCGAAAAGAAACAAAAGTAATGGAAGTTACGATCTTATTCAGATCACCAGCAGATATCCTAGGTAATGAAATGTCTGAAAAAATGACAAATTTTCTAGCTAGGGAGATACAGTGCCTAGATTCAGTTAGGAGTTTAAGAGATAGATGTAGTTAATGGACAAATCTATATGCTTTGAATATGTTTTCAGAGATCCTAAATATGAAGTCTGTCTCTTTTTATGGTGATTTAAGGACAGAAATTATAAAGAAAAGGGAGTGACCTTGTGGATGTAAAAACTAAATGAGAAATGCTCCACAGTCAACAAGTAGCAATTCCAGACACAGGAGTTCTTTAATGTTAATCTTGTTTTAGGTTTTATTGTAGGTATTCTCTGCACTCCTGTCTTCTAAAACAATCAGCTATAATTTGCAATTGTTCATAAATCTGGTCTGGGAACAGGTTGCCAGTCTTCCCAAAATGTTAATAGCGCTGGTCCTACCAGCAGGTCTCTCTAATCTGCATGGAGTTTTTCACATATTTAACAAACAACTAAAGCCAAAGAATCATGTTTAGGTTTTATTTTGTTTTGTTTTGTTTTTGTCACTCCCTGTTGCATTAGCTAATAATCAGGCATTTCCAGAAAACAAAAGCAAAAGCAAACAAAACAAAAAGAAACACATGCACAGAAAACCCTCAAACAAAACCAAAAACAGTAACAAAAAAAGGCAAAGCAAAACAAAACACACACAAAACAAAACCAAACCACAGAGATTTTCCAGTAAGGAAAATACTTCTATTGGCATCTACATGCGCACAGCAAGACATTTTTGCATATCTATGCATTTTCTAGTTCGGCATAAGACTCAGTATGGTTGGCTTGCAAGCTACATGAAATTGGGATGCTGGTAAAGTGCAGTAGAGCAGTCAGATGACCTCTGCACCCTTTTGTCTGCTCTCACAAAGGATTTATGTAGGACAGTTTCAAAATCAGCGATTTAGAACTAAAAGTAATTGGCGCAACTGTTTTCTGCATTTAGGGCAATGCACAGGAAGTTTCCAGCTGTAGAAGGAGGAAGAAGACACATGGAGAAACTCAGCAATATTAGCAGTTGTTGGAGGGAGGGGAAGAACATATACAAGTTCGTTAATAATATCCACACAAGTGTTTTGCCTGCTGTTTCCTCTGTACGTAGAAGATCACATCTGAATTGTGTGCTCACACTGGAATAAATACTATTGTTTGTTTGATGTTGTCTGTTACTGAGTGTCTGCAATTTGAAAAAAGAAACCAGACAGAAACAAATGTAATTGATTGAAGACAAAAAGCATTTTCTGGTCCTATGATATGCATAGAATCAATATTTTTAGACTTTTTAGTTATTCTGCTCCGTTCATCACTTTACCAGAGGTTTTCTGAACTTCTTGTATATATTTTTGAATGTCTAAGTGAAAGGAAATATTTCCAGTCTCAAGTATGTATGGCCATAAGAAGTGCGCTTCAAAGACTTTGCCAATTGTATTTCTTTGTTTTTTTCTATAACAATTCAAAGGTTTTGTGGTGTTTTTTGGGGGTTGTTAATTTGTTTGTTTGTTTTACATTTCATATTCCAGTCTCTTCATTTCTACTGTAAATCAGTTATCTCACAAGAGTTTTGTTTTGGAAATACATCTTTCTGTTGCACATTTTGCAGTATATGGATTGTGAAAGAGTTAGACAAAGTAGTGGGTCCTTAAATGTTCCTTATATCTGAAGTTCAACAAATTTGGACAAGGTCCTTTGTACCATAACAGAGCTTTACATGTGGAAGAGATCATGAGAAATTTGAACAGGATTTTATTCTTAGGTATATAAACTTGAACAAATTCTTGACAATGACAGGCCTATCAAAGGACTATGGCCTCCAGCTGGGCAGCATATCCCAGCCAGCCCCACAGCAGACTGATCCCTAGGCAATTCCTTGAATGCCAATACAAGCAATGTTAGAGCCAGTTGCTTTCCACAGTACAGTCAGCCAAGTGTCCAGATGCTAGAAAAATGTACAGCGCAATGGAGCACCTGGATTTTTGCAGCTGTAATGTTCAGTGTTGGAGATGCAGTTAAACCTTCTCAAAACATGTGAGCTGTATACTGGGAATAGGGAAGACAAAAGTTCATTTGGAGCAGTAGCAGAAAATAAATGTAAGAATTTAGAAACAATGTGGCAAAACCTTTATACTGTTATCTTTCTGTCATCTCCTGCTCCTTTACGTATTCCATCAGCCCAATAATTAACCTCTCTTTTGTTACTGTCAAATCATACCTAATTGAGGGAATTAGTTTCTTAGAGGGCGTATCAACAGAAACCTCAAAATACCTGGCTATAATGACAGAAGTGTATTTTCCAGATGAAGTCTGATTTCACATTAAATGTCTTTTAGCATTGCAGGTTGCAAAGTACAATGTGTATGTGTGCCTGCTGGAAATTTAAACTGAAATTCCTTAGCACACCAAAGTAACTTGTTAGAAGTTCAACTGTGGGAAAACATATATTTTTGACAGTCTTTTTGAAACCTTCTTCAATTCAACAGTCTTTTGGTTTCTCCATAAACTATCATGTATTTCCTACAAAAATAGTTTTGTTGTACAGTTTCAGTGCAAAATTTTTTTATGGATTTAGGCCTTAGTAAAATGACTTTAAAATTGTCTCATGAATCCATAGATGAAGCTACTAGAAGATGACATCTTTCCCTTCATCCTTCCAGTCTTGGAAAAAGAAGAATTGTGAGGAAAAAGCATAAGTAAATAATATACTATAGGTCTTCCTCTGGAAGAGTTCCTACAAAAAAAGAGCTGGAAGAAGATAGGTTAGTGAAAGTTCTCTGAAAAATATCCTGTCACATTCTAACCTACATTTATTTTATTTTCATGAAGTGCCAGGGTATAGAACAGACATTAGAGAAAGCAGAGTTTGTTGCAATGTGACTGCAAATATTAAAATAAGCTTTTAAATTTGTAATCTAGTGTGACTAAAATTCCTACATTGAAGATATCAGACACATAAGAAGTGCTTGGATTTTCAGATAAGTTGTTAGTAAGAGCAACTGCCTATGCTGTATATGTATCAATTAGTTTATCTAATGTTTACAAATATATAAAGGGTGTCATGAGGATGGAGCCAGACTCTTCTCAGTGACAACCAATGGTAGGTCAAGGGGTAATGGGTTCAAACTGGAACACAAGAGGTTCCACTTAAATTTGAGATGAAACTTCTCAGTGAGGGTAACAGAACACTGGAACAGGCTGCCCAGGGGGGTTGTGGAGTCTCTTACTCTGGAGACATTCAAAACCAGCCTGAACCCATTCCTGTGCAACCTCATCTAGACGTTCCTGCTCTGGCCGGGGGATTGGACTAGATGATCTTTTGAGGTCCCTTCCAATCCCTAACATTCTGTGATTCTGTGATTTCGTGATGTCATGTCTCTTCAATGTCATATACATGTGTTGTACAACAGCATGGCACTCAGAAATATTTGAGTTTAAGTCTATGAATTGCCTAATGGCTTTCTTTATAAACAGAAACAGAAAATTAAAAATCTCCCACTAAAATAATGGAAACCTTTGTCATCCCACCTCAGGTTAAAAACTAAAAATACATTTTTTATAAGAAAAGGGGTTCCCGAGAAAACATAAAGATAATTTTTTTTTCTTGCTTTCTGTTGAAAATTCCTGCCAGTTTTACTGGTAACAACTGAAATTGCTGAAAGCCTCATGGACACAGATGAACTATTTCTCTTCCCTAATTTTCACTACCTCCGTGCAATTAATTTTTATTTTTATAACAAAAAAAGGAAAATACTTCAAAACTACATGCATAAAACATGAATTTTATGAACATTTCCCACTGAAAAATACTGCAATGGAAATTTTTCAAGTAGGTTTAGTCTCAGCATTATAAATATCAGTCAAACACCTTTGATTTTACATTAAACTAGTTTGCATAGCATACGTTATATACAACAATGACATCTAAAATGTAGCCTTTCATATCTCAGGCATTTTTTATAAAAGATGAAGTTATACAATAAATAATAGAGTGTATTGCATGCAAGAATTTCAAGATTCTTGGCAAATAGTAAACCGCGCTTCATAACTTTCTGTTTACATAGACAAACATTATTGCCATTTTACAGCTGCAGAAATAAATTTATATGAGTTGTTCAGCTCAGAAGATCACAGACAAATTCTGCAGAAGATGATCCATTAACCTAAGCTTTCTGCATTTTTGGTCTCCTATGTCATCTACTACATAGTGCTTCCTCTTTGTTTTGTTATGTTTATTTTGCTTATAATAAACTTCCTGCAGGACATGTAGTACAAATATTTTACAGATTATGCTGGGATGCATCTGAGAGCAAGATGACACTCCCTAGTGTCATAAAAAAACATGTGACATACCTAAAAACTATGTAACATGATGATAAATATTATCAGCAACAGTGGTCTTCTATGTAATTCTACATCTATTTTGTGTTACAGTTAGACACATTTACTGCTAATAAGCTGTTCTATACTATCTAATGCTTCTACTTAGGCAATAACTATGTATGCTTATGCAGATTTATTTTTTCCAATAATTTATTTTTTAAACATATTATGATATATCATTTTGGAAAGCTAATTGTTTGCTATGGACAGATGGAACTGACTAGTCAACCTTGGCAGTTGTGAACTTTTAAAGCTAATGTTGACTCACAGTGTTTAATTTCTTTTAATTAAATTCTAATAAAAAAATTCATCAGTTTCTTGAGTTGATTTACTTCTTATTTACTTAGTACTTTGTTGAGTTTTGTTTCCAAGGCAAAGCAAAATGAAAGTTATAATACTGTAGGTATTTTCTAAAAAGAATGATCTATGAAAGGTAACACTTCGGAAGAGCAGATGGGAGATAAGAAGCTGAAAAAACAATCAAAAAGCAGGCCAGAAATACGGCTTTCAAGTGACTTCTTCCTTTTCCAAACACTAATCTTTTCATTAATGTCGTGGAGGCGTCCCAAAGTCAGTTTTAGGCAGACAAGTAGTTCCAAACCAGACTTTATTTTAGCCGGAAAAGTATAGCAAATAAACTGACTAGGAACAGGGTTTCTACTATTATTTAGAACTCTGACAACCTAAAACACAGGTTCAGATATCAGTTGAGGAGATTATTGGGCTACAACAACAATATGAGAATGATGAGGATCCACAAAGTACATACATACACTCACAAGAAACAAAGCCAGAGGACTCTCACTCCAGAAGAAATAATAACTTGCCTGGGTAGAGAAAAATAACCACTCACCACAGAAGGAGGTGAGGTACTCTCAATCCCAGGAAGTCTCCTTAGACGGCGTCCCAGTCTAAGGTGAGGGCTGCAGTTCACAGACCCCCTGCTCCAAGAAGACCACTCAAAGAGGGTCTTCGGCAGGGACCCCATTTTATAGCCTGGTCAGGTCTTGCTGTGGGCATTATAACATAGTCCAGAAGCTTCTCCGCTTCTATGGGTACCTCCTTTGTCAAGGACCCTGTCAGTCGACTGAGGTTCCCACCCATGTTCTGGCTTGTGACATGTAAGGAAAATGCTGCATGAAGGCAGAATGGAATCATGTCATCTAAGACACAGAACCTCATGAAAATAGAACAAGTCTTCTGGATCTCCTGAAATATCCCAGGACCATGAAGAATCCTTACTGTCCTGTCTTCCATATGCTTCTGTCAACAGGCAGACAGCTTCATCAAGTAGGGTTAAGAACTGGTTACATCTGCCCAGTTTGTAATGCTTGAATCACATGCCAACTGCGGGTTAGTGCAGGTAGGGACTTCTGGGGTTACCATTGCAGATGACCTGCAGCAAGCAGAAGAACTGAGCAAGAATCTAAGAGTGTAAAAGAAGAAGGTTGTGTCATTTGTTTGTCGTAGCAGGCATTTCAATAATGTTTTTCTGTGGCAACAGAAGAGGAAGTTCAAAGGAAATAAAATGTAAAACTAGAGCAGAGAAGCATGTGATCTGTTTTGTTGCTGTGTATACTATGGTGACTTTGGGTAGAGTTATTTTCTTTGCTTAGAGTTTCTACAGCTTATAGAGAACTGTAGGTATTACGCCTGAGGCAGGGATTTTTAGCTGCTGCAGTGATTTTAGAAATCACAGGACTGTGCTCTGCACTCATATTTTTCCCAAATCCTTTACAGTTGATGGAGTTCTTCCTCAAGATATTTATCTTGCATCTGTATTTTGTAGTATGAAGCAAAAGTGGGAATCGTACACTGCTGAAAGCTCAGCAAGGATGCTTAACTCTGTGAGTGACATTACTCACTTCGCAAACTCAGTTGTTTAAACACAGTGAGCATATTGGATAGGGATTTTGTTTTGCTGCTGCATCACCAGCCACCATTACAACTATGTCATTGCAATTTTCACGCTTCTGGTTTAGAACAAAGTACAGCCAGGATTTAAATATAAATTTTTAAAGCCTCAGGAAGCCTCAAGAATGTTAATCACCATATCCACTAGTATCTGTACTGCTCCTACAATTCTTGTAGATGATGCAGCAGCAAAAAAACACAGTTAAAGGTGATACTTTGAAAAACCGTCACTACTATCATTTAGATACTTTGCTAGCAAGACACAATCACTGAATGAGTAATATCATGCCTGCCAAAGCCATAAGATTTTCATGATCTTCATGTGTTACAAGTCAATTAATTCATGCTTATCCCATTGCTTGCCTTTCATTTGTCTGCTATCTTGTATCTAACCTATATCCAACTGATTAGTTGAAAGCCACTTCCTTCGGACAATCAGGACTGAATACTAAGTGTGATATCCATCCACGACTGAGACCATCATTGAGTAAAGCTCAGAGTATTCTCTCTTATTCTTCCAGGGAAAAAACAAATCAAACCAAACCAAGACCTACATTTACACTTAGATTTAGCCAGCACATTCAGAGCTCCATCTCCCCTATTAGGGTGTGTTGTGATGCCACATAACTGAGATTAAGTAGATAAAATAGCAAGGATTCAGCTTTTAATCAACCAAAAGAGAAGATAGTTTTCCCCTCAGATCAAATTCAGACTGCCTATGAGGAAAGTTAGAGAGAAAATACGTGAAGTCCTCAAAACCAGTATAAACCATGTCTGTAACAACAATACAGCAATACTGCTGAAGAAATTCTTCTACACATTTGTGTTGATTTTCTTGTGTGTCAAATTTCTCAGCCTGCTTACTGATGGAAATTCAGATTCACGAAGGTATTACTGAATGACAGACAACACTATGCCCTAATGTGCTTAGACAAAAAGATTTTGCAAGATATCCAGTTTTAAGGGATCTCAAAAACAGTGTTTGTACCATCAGATGTATTAAAATTGAATGAATACTTCTTTTCTTTGAACTGTAAGTTTTTGTCTTCAAGCTGAGGCATAGAACTTATATAAGCATTTCCTCAGCTATTGAAGTCAGTATTATCTTAACTTCTGAAGACAAAAGTAAACACTTTTTCCTGTCATGAAGGGCATAACAATAAATGTATTTTTATTGTTTTATTTTCTTTTTCTTTATCCTTTGCTATCGTAGTAAACCAAAGTCTTTAAGCCCTAATAATTATTTCTTCTCACATCCATATTCCCTCTCCCAAAAGTAAGATACAACCAGAGCAGGAAAGTAATTGTGTATTGCAATTTACAATTATTTGCTTATGAATTTCTCCCAATGGAAAAATGAGAGCAAAATCATGTCTAATTCAAGTGTTCTAAAGTGGATTTTAATATTTCTTAAATTATCTAACGTACATTACAGGTATGATGTTCACACAATTACTTAGAGTCAATTGCACTTATGGATCTAGATCCAGATGACCTATTCTAATTGATCTATTCCAATATGCTTTAGGTTAATGCCTTGAATGCTTTAGTCTATTTACAGTGGGACTAATAAGCAGTTGTACATTTTTTTTTTAATGTTTTCTTGCACAGTAAGACTATTTAATATCTACTTATACTAAATATAAATTTATTGCTGTCACATCAGCTTGCAAGTAAACTAAGTGTCCTGATGGACACCTTATATTGTAAGAAATTAAGTTGCTTTATGTATGTTAGAAATTAAAACCTACAGGGAGATACAATAGATATACTCTCCATGAAGACGAATAAATTGAGAGAAAAAAAATTAATGTGTATATACACATATATAAACACCTTGGGTCTTAACTATCTCTATGTATACATACATAGAGATATGATACATGGATCAGGCTATAAGATAACTAAAATACAATGACCCACTGCAAATAAATCTTCTAAAGGACTACATATTGTAAGAGAAAAACATTTTGTTGTGTTTTTGTTAAAAAAATATAGTTTAAATATATCCAGGTAAATTACACTAGAAGTTAGATAACTGTATCTTCTATTGTAAATACATATTTTGAAACAGAAACTAATTTTGAATTTATTACACTTTTTTATATGTCAGTGGACAATATCTAAAAAACTATAAGTATTTTTTCTGAAACAGAAGTAAACAATATATCATGTTGTACTATCACTTGAAATTATAACAGTAATTGGAAATATTTTATCTCCCAGAGACTTGATAAAGATAAAAGCTCTAGTACAACATGGTGTAGTTCTCTTATTAGTGTCTAATAAATTGTTCATACTATTTTTTTATGTATTGCCACATGGTATCATTTGGGACTTCTGTATGCAAAAGTTAATCTGAGAGTAATTCTCCAGACATCTCAGCTATTCAAAAATAAAAATTTAGTGATATGCTATTAAGATAATTCGAATATAATGGTTTGCTGTGAACAATCCTGTGTCACTTGAGCTGTTAATTTCCCTCAAGTCTCTAGATCAAATACTGATCTTAAATATGAGTTTCATAATGAAGTATCTTGATTAGGAGACAGAATTTTTATAAGTACTATATCCAGAACATAACTGTTAAGTAGTCATTCGACCCTAAGTATATTTAGGAAGTTTTCAGCTGTTTAGTAGAATAATATAAAGGTAATAATCTTATAGTATTTGCTCCCAAAAGTGTATCAGTTAGGACTAGTAGTAGGGAAAGAAAAAAAAAAAGGAGTTAAGCTAACAATTTGGGCACAATAATAATGTGAGGCTAAATTTAGAGGAGTAGGTCATTTGTTATTCATGCTTTCTTTTTCTCTTTCTGTTTCTTGTCTCTCTTTCCTCCATCTTCACTATTCATCCATTTGTATTAATGTATTCGCTCAGTTACAGTCGCTAAAACTGCCACTGCATATAGTCTGCGTGTTACAGAAAGCTTGAAATTTTCAAGCGAAGAACTGATGTTAAAAAGATTTAAAGTTAGAGGGAAGAGTATGCACTAAAAATAGACTTCCTGGTGAAAATATAAGAAGATTAATTTTATACTAAATCATGGTTATTATATGCCTTTGCATTTGATTCATCAATGATTGTTAGTGAACTGGTCTGATTGGAGTCATGCTGCAGAAGTCCCAGGGTGCCTTCAGCAGAATCACAAAAAAGAAATAAAGTAGTTTTTTTCACCTGATAAAAGATTCAGCTTTTTAATTCAAATCAAACTCTTCATGCTTATCAAAAGGTCTTTCTCTTGCAGGTTCCAATACATGTAATTAATCCAGTCCGGACTTGAATTTCAAATAAACCTGCATCTATATTTACTATGCAAAGGAGTTAGTCTGAAAAATGTCATAGTCCCACAGGACAGAGACCTTTACTCTCGGGGCATTTAAGACACAGAAATGATTACATTCCATTCCATGAATCATCTATGTTATCTGAATTGTGTAAGGAATATTTGACATAAAAATTCTGAAACTACAAAAAAAATCACAAAAGAAACCACATACTAGAAACTTTGTATTATCTATATTTATTTTTAAGCCAAATATCAATTTATTGTTTTTTTTTTCCAAACACTACTGTGAGATTTTCAGGTTGTTCCATTATATTAACAGAATTTTGGGAAAAACAAACAAACAAACAAACAAACAAACAAACAAAAAACACCAAATCAAACAAAAAACAAAGCAACAACACAATCACAAAAAAAAAAAAACAACAAAAAAAAAAAACACCAAAAACAACCAACCAAAAATCTATCAAACACAAATGTGAGCAGAACTTCCTAACTCTTGAATGACTTGGTACTACTCATATAGAGTGCCAAGTGGAAAAGAATGAGATGGCTCTCAGACATTTAGAATAAACTCCAGTTAATATGGAACAACACAAAGGAGTTGGAGGGGATCCTGAGAAGTTACGTTCAAAGGCAGGACTAACAATACCAGAACTCTTCTTGACAAGAGTTTGTCAACCTGTTCGTAATAGTTTTGATGATTTAGACTCTAAATTTCCCTAAAAAACATAGTTCAAAGCACTCCAGTCCTTTCATGACTAAGTTTTTTGTAATTCCTACCTTGATCTCCCTCAACACAACTTAAGCTCATTGCATTTCATTTACAACATTTGAGTTGTCTTACTGTAATTAGAAGGGTTAACCTCAAGAATACCTGATAACTGCTAAATTTTTGCATGTGTTGTATGATCTAGATTCTTTATGCCTTAGTCAATACATATCAAACTAGTATGACAGCAAATTCCTGGCTTTATTATCCTACACTTACCTAAGAACAATTCTTCTGACCCAGTGGTAGTTACTCCAGTATTGTTGCATCAGTTTTTCTGACAAGACAAAAAGAGAGTCTTCTTATATTTGAAAAATTACTGTGTCAGTCCTAATAGACTTAAAAATGTGGGGAGATATTAATAGGAAAAGTGAGATCAGAATTAAGGCCAGTATCCACAGTATGAAGTCAGTGTTAAATCTATAAAGTGTATTTATTTTTTTAATTAGTGTATTAGGAGCAGTTTGTGTGTCAAAAAACTCAGAGGCTACAGTATAAGATTATTCTGATCAAGTAAAACTCCTTAGAGCCTTTTGAAGGAGACAAGAGCTATAACATACAGGCAGCTTATGGCCTGGATGGGCGTACTTGTTGATGATGGGTGGATGGCCAGGCCCAAAGAGTTGTGGTGAACAGAGTCAAATATAGTTGTTGGATGGTCAGGAGTAGTGTTCCCCAGGGGTGTTCCCCAGGGCTCAGCATTGGGGCCAATTTTGTTTAATATCTTCACCAAGGATCTATCTGGATGAAGGGATTGAGTGCACCCTTAGTAAGTTTGCAGATGACACCAAATCAGGCGGGAGTGTTGATCTGCTTGAGGGTAGGAAGGCCATACAGAGGGATCTGGACCAGCTGGACTGTTGGGCTGAGGCCAGTTGTATGGGGTTCATCAAGGACAAGGGCTGGGTCCTGCATTTGTGTCACAACAACCCCAGGCAGCCCTACAGGCTTGAGGAAGAGTGGCTGGAAAGCTGCCTGGCAGAGAGGGATCTGGGGATGTTGACTGACAGCTGGCTGAACATGAGCCAGCAGTGTGCCCAGGTGGCCAAAAAGGCCAACAGCGTCCTGGTTTGTATCAGGAATAGTGTGGCCAGCAGGACTAGAGAAGTGATCGTGCCACCGTACTTGGCGCTGGTGAAGCCCAACCTTGAATACTGTGTTCATTTTTGAGCCCATCATCATGAGAAAGACTTTGAAATACAACAGAGAATGCAGAGAAGGGCGACAAAGCTGGTGAGGGGCCTGGAGCACAAGTCTGATGAAGAGTGGCTGAGGGAACTGGGGCTGCTTAGACTTGAAGAAAGGAGGATATTAGGAAAAATTCTTCATGGAAAGGGTTGTCAAGCAGTAGAACAGGCTGCCCAGGGAAGTGGTGAATTCACTATCTCTGGAGGTGTTTAAAAGGCATATAGACAAGGTCCTTAGGGACATGGTTTAGTGCTAGAGTTAGGTTATGGTTGAACTTCATGATCTTGAGGGTCTCTTCCAACCAAAATGATTCTATGATTCTATGATTTTTAAGTGCAAGCCTGGAACCAGAATCACCTCTGTGGGTTCAAGGTCTAAATTTCTTCTCATTTACACCGTTTGAAAGACTCAGACAGAATATCACAGTCTATACTATCCTTTTTGCTTAGCTTCAAGCAGAATTCCGGTGCGGGCAAATAGGACTTGCAGCACCATCCCAGACTGCTGACCTGTACCTCAACTGTACTCCCAGTACCATTTTGCAGTCAAGATTTGATAGACAAGTCAGCTGAGAAGTCATTTCTAGAAATGCTCAAACTTTGTATACCATCAGGGACAGCTAGAATTTGTCACTATCCTGAGCTTGTGTTATGCATGCTCTAACTTTTTATTTGTAGAAGATTAAGATGTCGAGTACCTCAGCTCTTCTCTGAAACTTATACAGACAGAGTTTGAGACTTCAAAAGGCTATTGTTGTACAGCTTCTGCAATATTTTGAAATGGTGGATAATTGGAACAATCTATTGGCACACACAAATTGTGAGGGGTAGAGTTCTCCTCAAATCATTAGCAAAAGCCACAGAATTCATTATTTCCCTCACGGTATGATTCATGTTTCTGTCAGGCATCAGAATGAGGCAAATTTACTGTTTAAAACTAACATGCTTGCTGATCTTATTTATAGAGGGAATTGAAGTTTTTTCTACTAGAAAGTATTAATTTGTTGAAAATACTAAAAAAGAAAAAGATATCAGAAATGTTTACATTTTAATGAAATTTTTGTTAGCTAAATATCCTTAATAGTCAGGGATTTAGGAGGTAGATTTAAGACCATTCACAGGATTCTTCTTGATATAGGAAACAGTATGAGCTTACTGCTTGACAATGGAAAATGTTACCTGCAGTATGGGGTCATTCAGGTTCTAGGTTCAAATCAAGCAGCTTAAGGTAAGATCTGTTCTCTATTACTCAAGTCCTCTTTCATTTTAGTAAGTTGCTTTGTGAAAAAAAAAAAAAGTCTTATTTCCACATTGGAATTGAACCACAGGTTCAAAACATAGATCTTGCACGTGTTCTTTTGTGAAACTGATTATCGCTTTTTAGCCAGTATTGCATTAATACTATGTTGTAACTTGAAATGCTCTCTAAATGTAAGTTGAAATGCTTTATTTGAAGAAAAGTACCAGAGATGGAATTGTTCATTCCCTCTTTGGTTCATTCTATCTTCTAAGTAGGACTAAGCAGGGATGATAAAGACTTTCTAAACGGTCTTGTGCTTTATATCTCGATGTTCCTTAGTCTGCCTCACTTTCTGCAGACAAATTCTCCTCCCTGATAAAGAATCTTCATTTCTTTTTTTATAAGTCAGTTGTTTTGCACATCCGCTCAAGGAGCTCCCCTGCCTCATGAAGGTAGAAGAAAGAAGACAATTAAAATTAGAGAAGCAAAAATCTGATTGTGGTTGAATACTTCAGAATCTGTGAAGAGTTCTTCTCAGAAGTCTGAGATTTTCCCCTCTTTGCCTCTGACAAACATAGTGAATATTTAATGCAATGTACTTCACATGAATCGCTAAATAAAATTTAATTCACATCTTCCTTTGACAAACCCTGGAGGTTCTTCAATTCTATGAACACTGTTGCCTGCTGATTGCAACAACTCTGAATAATGTATTAAAGGTCTATCAAATGAAACAGGATGAATGTTCGCATCAGGGATGAAAAGATTTGTGTTAAAAATGTGTACATTAAAAGATACTTTCTTCAATCCACTTCATAGGCTGAGAAATATGAAGGAAAAAAAAAGTATTCATAGAGTTTCGGATTTTCAGAGCTCTCACTGAAGAAATCTCCAGCTAAACTGAAAGCTACTTTCAGTAAGTACCTGCTGTGCAAATAATGTTTAACAGGATTAAGGAATTGAAGTTGAAAAATGTGTAGAAAGTGCCTAATCACAGAAATCTGTGTCCCCAGATCGTTCTGTCTCATATTTTCAAAGCCTTTCAGAACAGACATGAGAACAAAACATGAAAATGTCAGACATTTTCCTATTAGATTACTTACTTGAATGAGGTTTCTTTATACACTGTGTGTAAAGAAATATTTCCCAGGTGTCCAGGATCATTTGTACAAACCAGAACAGTTTTGTAATATTGACACATTTTTTATTATTATGAAAATGAAATTATTTCAGGAAAACATGTATACTGGACAAAGTAAATACTGCTGTCATAGTCTGAACCTTATGACTCTTCTTTGAAAATACAAATAATTTTACTCGCAGCTCACAATTAGAGGAAACCAAAACCCACTCTCGGCTCCTGGTACTCATTGACTTATTGACAAATGAACTCTTCCTTAGTTTTGCCCTTATAATATTCTACAAACTTGTAATAATTCTCATAATCCTTTTTTTCTATGAAGTTTTTGGTTTGGTTTTTGTTTTGTTTTGTTTTGTTTTTTTCCCTTTGTAGAAGCAACTCTACTTATTTTTCCTGTTATTATTCAAATCCTATAGCTCCTCAGCTCCATAGTAGGTGAACAGGGAAGGCATGGTGGATGCAATAACATGTCAGTAAATTTATATGGTGTTCTGTGCAGCATGAACATATACATTATGAATACCAGTGCCTAAAGTAGATAAAATGTTAGATCTATCCTTAACTTCTCATGCTAGAAGTATATCTTTATTTTGAGATGACCTGAGTCTTGGTAAGAGTGGTCACATCTCTCAGTTATTTTTACCATACCACAATTGAAGAAGGATGATGGAAGAATTGTACATAGCGAGGATTTCCACAGAAATGTTGCTGTAAAACAGGCATCTATTTAAATTGAAACAATATGAATGAAGGATACAGAAATAATATACAACAAAGAAAATAGTAGTTACTGTTTTGGTAAATTTCAGTAAAAATAGGTTAACAGCTCCTGGATTTTTATCTGATTGACAACCTGAGTGACTGGCCCACACTGACCCTCAGGAAAATACTTTAATCTTCTTTTGCAGTTATAAAGAGCAATGTTGAGGCTAAATCTCAATGTTACCTCAAAAGTCCAGGTGTGACAATTGCTACTTTTTGCTGTTTCTAGAGTGCTACAAGCTGCTCTCAAAGAATCTCCAGATCACACTGTGCAAGCACATCCATTAGATCATTGTCAGCAATCAAAATATATTTAAATGATATCAGCTACATGGATATGAAGTGGTCAAGGTGGTAACTTTATTTTTTTTTCTCAAAAAAAGAGAATCATGTACACATAAACAGTGTGGTTCTCATACCATGAAGTTCTTCACACCCTAGAAGGCACTCAAGAGCAGGCAGAATTTCATGTAAAAATGAGAGGGTAGGAGCAGACCAAGCAAAGGGAACATGAGGATTATTTGTTATAATAGTATCATGAATATGTGTAAATTAAATGTTTAACATGAATCACCCCTCAAATCTGTGCTTAGATGCTGTGATGAAGGCATTTGAAGGTAGGTTAAATTATATAGGTAAACTACCATCTGTTTCTAGTTATGCCTAAAACTAGCTGTGTCTCTAGAAGGAAGAGCAGTTAATGTCTACAATTAATAAATACACCTTCTGCTTAAAGGAATTTGAACTCCCATATCCAGATAATACTAAATGAAAAATTAAATTAATGAAGGAAACAGATTGGAAGCACATCAGTTTTAAAACAAGTTAAATTACAGAATGATGGCTAAAAATATTAGACATTCTAATTTAAAAACCACTGAAACAAGTTTGTTTTATCTTATTATTGTTTTATCTCATTATTTATCTCACTTACTATAGAAATAAGGCAAATTTTGAGAATTGTATTAAATGTTCAATGAATTATATTATGGTTGTATAAACAGTCAATATTGTTTATGAAAGGTTCGTTAATTTAAAAGAAATTCTTATTTCCAGAAATAGAAGTATATGAAGGAAGGTTAGTTTTCATTTCTCTAAACTTATACCTTTGAAATATGATGTGGCTCAACTTCTAGACAAGTTTCCCGTGATAGTGGAAAGAGAATTAGGCACTGGAAGTGCCTAAATAGTTGAATCTCTGAGGGATTTTCCTCTCCCAAACAGGCAGTCAACAGAGCCTCTGCAGCAAGTTAAGCCTAAATATTTAGCATCTAGAAAAGCCAAGTGAGGATGACTATATTTCACAACAAGAGAATCAATGAAGAAAAATAAAACATTTGTATTAGTGATAAAGTGGAATAATGAAAAAGAATGCTATGCAAAGTTAAATTATCTTTTATAACTTCTTGAGACAGGTTGACTTAATCAAAGCATACACAGGGTTTTTTAGAGGATCTAATTCTTTCTGTAGCCCCAGCTTCTATCACAAATTAATTAGTTTCCTTCCTCAGCAATAATCCGTACCAGTATTAATGTTATGTATCTCACGTATGATATACCTAAAAGAATACATTCTGGGCTATATTTACATCTTTCATTAACTCACTTGTTTTTCACATGTTTGACATAACACGAGGGCAGCTGGGGAGGGGGAAGAAAGAAAGAAATTATTTTTTTACGTACACAAAAGAAATGTGATTCAACTGTAAAAAATGCAGAAAATTAGAGGGCAATGATGATTGGAATAATAGGCATCAAAATATCATCTTCTTAGAAAATTATTAAATCCCCTTCATGCTGTGTATGAATTAAGAGTCCTCAACAAAAGCACTCAGCATGAACAGGTTATAAATTAGGCAAAAAGCCAAAATAAATTCATTTCCAGATTCATTGCACAAATAATCTATATTCTTTCAAATAAGGGGGAAAAAATGTTTCTCAAAATGACCACAAATGCGATGGAAATCACTTCATTACAGATGCAGGATCTACAGTATCATCATATTACTAAAATAAGCTGTGATTATCTTCCCTAAAGGAGTGGGAAGGATTGGGCAAGTGGAAGAAAATCCAGAATAATACTGAAAAGGGGGAAAAAGGTTACTGTTTGAAAAATTCAAATAGCTCAGATTTCTTTTTCAGCTTTGTGAGTATGTGAATAATAGTAGAAGCAGCATAGTCAGAGAGCTTGTGTAAAGTTATTCTCCAAGGACTAGATTGAACTTGCATTCTGTCAAATTACGAAAAAAAAAAGTGTTCTTTGCAAAGTTTAACACTTAAAATGCATCTATTTATATATCTATCTATTTATTTGGAAGTCAGGGTAAGTAAGCACCAGATGGCAAGATATGCGTTTTCTAAGTTCTGAGCAACACTGAACCATAGAACCCAGCAATAATTGATTATGCAAGCCCATAAACTGCATGAGGCTTTTAGTCATGAGTAATTAGAAACCAAGCTAAGTGAGGGGCACACTCCTTAGCCAGGATGCCCAGGCTGCTTTTTAGTTGTGATCTCTTGCTGGGTGGTGACCAGCTGAATTAAATGAATGGTCTTCATGTAGAAGGTGTGGTTTGTTTTCCACTGCAAATTGGTAAATGCTGTTCAGCACTACTACTGAACTTCATGGGATTATATGATCAGCAGAACACTAGATTAACACATCGGCCCTTGGAGGTATAACAATCAGTAGGGGGTAAAGGGGCATTGTGCAGGGAGACTGCAGTAGAAGAGTGGATTTTGGGAGCTTCATAGATCTTAGTTTGACAAACCTATGTAGGCTACAAAGGAGATATCATTTCGGACAAGCACCTTGCCTGCTAAAATATATTCTATTACGTAAAAAGACGACTTGGTTGCTTGGCCTAGGAAAACTTATATTGTGACTAAAGGAAGGGAAATAATTGAGAAACTGCATTCATTTTGACCAGTTAACATGGAGGAGATGAAACTGAGTACAAATTTAATTGTTTTCGTCAGGGTTTAGAATTTGACCAGAAAATTCCTTTAGTCCATAAATTTCATAAATTTTCAGTCCTATTTTGTTTTTCTTTTTTTTTTTTTTTTCACAACTAAGCACCTTGATAATCTTCAAAAATTTGGATAGCTACTTGATAGCTTTTCTAGTCTTAGTAATTATTGCAAAAAATTACTTGTAGATTCTCATTTAAAAGAAAGTTCCACAACACTTTGCTAAGCAAACCTCTCAACTCAGTGCAGAGGAAATTTATAAAAACAAGAAGAAAATATAGACTAAATCCTCAGGTTTATTAAGATCTATCTAAAAAAAAAAAAAAACAAACCAGCTTAAGACAGTATTTCAATTGTAGCACTCTAAAATTATGTGATTAAGGCTTCTACTACAAGATCCTATCTTAAGTATGAATTTCACATGAACTACTGTAGTCATTGTGATGAAAGAATGTTTCACCTTGAGGGAGGACTCAAAAGCACAGACAATGCAGCCAAAAATAATGTAGATAAATACAGAATCAAGACTGAAATCTACATCTTTCTATTAATACTTTCTGTATTTACCAACATTTCCTATACACTAGTAATACTTAATGTTATATATGCAAACCGCAATACTTTCCCACTCCATTTACAAGAAAACAGGAAAAGCAGTCTTGAACGGTTTCAAGGAAAGCATCACAGAAAATTAGGGATTATTCTTGTCCATCAGATATTTTTTGAAGAAACACTAAAGTAACCCATACTTAACCCAGACTAAGCATACATTTGAGATTATGCTAGGCTTTAAGTATTGACATTATTGATAAAAATTTTGCAGTTACTTTTTTACTTCCATACTTTTGCACTTATTAGTTCATTTTAAACAATTGTATTTGAAATATAATGCAGCAGGAGTTACTTATTTGAAAGAAATGTAGGTATTTATCTGCGCAGATGACGAAAGGCAACTCAGGCCATGAGTATTAAGCAGTGGGAAACAGCTTCCTCTCTCACAGATAATATAACAATCGAAAAAAAAACCACCTCAGATCAATTCCCTGATTCAGCTAATTTTGCAGTTATATATATTGCCTGTGTCAACACTGCACCAACTTATTTTTATTACCTTTATTGGTTTATTACTTTTGTTTGTTTCTTTGTTTACTTATTTTGCTAGATGTTCCAATTGTAAAAATGACAGCAGCTAAATTCAGTTTAATATAGTCCTTGAGATTAAGAGTCCTCATGTGTGATGAGGAACGACATGAAAGATTATGGTAACCTTGGTGTGCTTCATATCTATTCTGTCTGGATATAAACTGATGCTAGAAACACCTCACAGGAGTGACATTTTTTCAGTCAAAATGGATAGCACCCCGGATCGTGATCTTGTCTTAAAATATCAGTACAGAATGAATGGCTGTACTGTAAATATATGTTGCATTCAGTGTCATTCATCCATGTGGCAGCAGTATAGCAACCAGAAATATTCTGCAACTTTGCAGCAATGTTATAACAGCATTTTAATGAATACAGTTGTTCACAGACAGTTCTTTATTCACCTCATCATATTAGTGATAGTTTGACAGTCTGCTCTTCTCACCGTATATTGTAAAATGAGTTACTGAACTGATAAGAATCCCTACATAAAGCTGGTTAAATCAAAACGAATAAAATACTGTACTATACTTTTATGGCCTTAATACATGTGCAAGGACACTGTCAAGTCCTTACATCTTATAAATTGTTCCTTTTGCTGTGTGTTCTTGTGCTGATTTGTGCCATCTTATTAGCCACTTCTCGACTCTGGCTGATTATTTTCACTTAGTATATTCACTTGAATGTATAAGATCTGTAAGGCAAATGAATATATAATGTATAAATTCTTTTGTCTTGGATCTTGGAATTTCTTTCCATTCTGATGAAGCTTTAACTTTATTTCCATTTTACTGATACATATTTATCCAATTTTTTTTTTTAGAAATCTTCCTATGCTCTTAAAAACTTCCAATGATGACAGTTCTCTAAACCTATTCCAGTGTTTCATTATCTTTTACTTTTGGAAATATTTTCCTAATAGCGTGAATCTCTTCTTCGTTGGAACCTGTGGCTTTTTGTTCTAGCTATAGTAGATTATTGTTTCTTATTGCATCATCAGTCACTGGAATAAATTCCTCACGTGATTTAAATCAAATCAGGGTTGAAGCTGTTTATAGATCTAATATTAATGAAATGCAATTAACAACAAACTCTGAGCTATACATCCATGATCAATAAAACAGATGTAACACTAGGCATTCACAAAATGTTTGTAAACACCTACAAATTTCATCACCCTTCTGTAACTAATCCTCACCAGTTCTCACTCCACTTGCCCCCCTCAGAAATATGCATGGTTATGTGCCCTCAAACCTGGTGAGTCCCCTCTTGTTGCATCCTTTAACATCAAATGTCTAGTTGGATTTAAACTACTCATGGCATTCAAAGGGAAGGGTGTTCAGACAGACCTAGGCAGATGCTGGCAGGTGCCTTCTGCCAGCATCAAACTCAGCCTGATGGTTCCACTGCTGTGCAGTGTTGAACCCCACAGTCACAAATTTTCATGCTTCTTTTATATGTTTTCAAGCTGACTTCTTTTCTCAAAAGTCTCGGTTTGCATACTGTCCTCTCATAGAGGGAACTGAAATGACTATAACTTGGTCTGTTTTTTGAAAAAATCAATATGATTCTTATTTCCCAATTTGTTCTTCCCATGTGATTATGCCTACTTATTTGATTATTTCTTTCTTTGAAGCATGTTTGCCTTTTCCGTTACCCTTAGATGTTACACTTAAAATATTGTTAGGGGAAAAAGTGAACACATACACATGGACGTAAGAAATCATTATGCAGCCATTTACCATATTAATATATTGAATTACCTAATATGATATGTATGAGCCTCATACAGCTAAAAAGGTCATATAAAACTCACCAGTTATCTACCCCTATTTTTCACTGTTACACTTCAGTCTTAAACAGGGGAGGGAAGTTACCAGAAGCTGGCAGTGTCCCAAGGTCTTTGCTGGGAGCTCATGTTGGGGGCTTCTCCCTCCTCTCTGCTGGGAGGAGTGCAATATAGATGATTCCTTCCACATCACTCTTGGGGGCTGCCTGGGTCTCTCTCTACATGTTTCCTTTACACAAGTTGCTCCCTTCCGATCCATTCCTCACAAAACCTAGAATAGCTACCTGTAGTCTCAGAGGATGCAAAGAGATATTGTTTGCTTGGCAGTAACTTTTGTCCAAGGTTTATCAGACCTTCACTCTAAGGTATTCACAGGGTTTTAGCTAAACCAGTCTGAGTGATAGTCACTTGGTAGTGGGACAGCAGTTAAAAATAGGCCAAGACACCCATACAAGTCAGGAGCCCACGGGTCGATACAAAATCTGTGACCATTGTCAGTAATGGCAAAGTCACATTTACCAAGTGTCAGGTGACATTATCTGTTCTCCAAAACATATCTTAACTAAGAAAAAGGGAAATAATTAAGTTGAATGGTGGGAAACTTTTACAGATAGTGAGATTCACTCATGTATAGAACAACTTCTTAATGAATACTGAAGGAGCAGACATGTATTTGAGTGCTTAAAACCAGAGAGGACAAAACATTACCAAGTGTGTTTAGGGAACAACACTTCATTAGGAATAAGATGATCTGCATGATAACTTGAAAGAACTCTTCCATCTATGATTCAGATTACAGTGAAAATACACCCTGCAGATACAAGTAGATGTAAAATATCACTGAGTCTTGAAAATGTATTTGTATACAGTATGCAGAATCTTAGTCTCTCTTGTTTTGCATTTTATTCTGTTTTGTATAGACTACTTATTTTGTAGTCTATGTATCAAGTCAAAACTGCAGCTTTTTTTCAAGTTCAGTCCAAAAGATTCTTCTTTCCTTGTCATATAATTTATTTTTATTTCAAATTCTCTATTAAACTTCATTCTTCCTTAGAATCTACATTTATGACTAAGGTAGCTTTACAATGTGAGATAACAATACTCAGTTTTCCAGTAGAGTACATTATTATGTTTTTATTAACTTTTTGAAGTCTTGGGCAACAGATCAGGGATCTTTCTATCTAAATTACCGTTTCTGGCATTCAGACAATTTTTCTCATCATCTCTTGAGCAATGATCATAAGCAGAGTGCAAGATGGAGAGAAAGCCATTTAGCTGTTAGAAATAGCTACCGACTCATATTTGCAAATCAAGGATTTTATTTTTCATTCTGAACCACACCAGTGAGCCAGAGCATTACAAAGGTTTCTGAGTTGATTTATTCATCTGAAATGTGGATTTAATTGACTCTTAAAGCATTTTACAAAGGCCCTTTCACCCAAGAATCTCAAAGTAATATTATCAGTAGCAGAGGCTGCAGCAATATACACATGAGGTTAACATAATAAACTAGGTTGACTTTATCAGAGGAAAGAAATATTGGTTTAGCACTGGTCACTGAAACATGCATTCCTCATATTATGACATAATTGCAGTCATGCAGCTGCAGAACCTCTCTTATCATTACCCCTTGTGTATATTTGCAATAAATTTTCATTCTCAGCCAAATCTTGCAGCACAGGGAAAGACTATAGCTATTGTTTCCTTACAGCCTGGGTGGAAAAAAATAACTATCATAGAGCAACAAAAACCTTAGCAGTTATAATAAATTAATTCTAAAAGGGTTTATCTTTTTTGTCAGCTTGATCTGATATTCTATAATATCATTCAGAAATAGCTTATTGTAGTAAATGAAATAAATTCTAACTTTTCTTATTGGAGGTGGAATTCTGAACTTCTGAAGACCCCTTTCTCAACTAAGGGTTATTGAACACATATACCCCTCCTTCCAGAAGGAAAAAAAAAATGTATATACATATATATATAAAAAATACACATACATATATATATATATATAAAATACACATTTTTATATATATATATATATGCAGACAAACACATAAAGCCTGCAAACAGCAGGCCATTTTGCCAAGCAAAGGGAGAAACTTTTCAGCTGCTCTGGCAACTTTTATTTAGTGTGTTGCATGGGACCTAAGGGTAGAGATCTGCTCCTATACATATGGGAAAGATAGGAATAAAGATAGTTCTGTAGCTTCTGCTGTCACTGGGGGTTCTTGCCTGATAGAAGGGCTGTGGCTTATGTGTATCAGAAGCTGAAAGTGGCCTTTTCTCCAGTGCTCTGCCATCATTTGCTGGGCAGCTGACCCTTGCCTGCTTCTCATGGAGGTTGTTATTCCCCCAGATAACTGCTTGCTTTATGTATACGTTAATCCCACTCTTCTGTTTTCCATTTCAGCCTTGTATCCTTCATAACCAGCAACTCTCAATGTCCACCCCATCAGCAGCTGTAATGGATTACATGGTGTACTGAGCTGGACTGACAGTGCCAGGAAAAAGTCACTGCCTTGGTCATCCTTATTGGCAATGCAGCCTTCTCATTCCTTCATGGGCTGCCAGAGAGGTTCCCAAAAGCTGTGCTCAGATTCCCAAACGACCTTCAATTAGCTCTGTTCAGCCTCAGTGTGTTGTGGTCACCAAGCACATTTCCTATAAGGATCAGCATTGTCTTCCTGAAGATGTGCCCTTCTCAATGCATTCTTCATAGCCTGAAAAATACAGTTTTGGTATTTTAGTCATAGCTTTTTCACATATGGCCTCATGGTAGCCCAACTTCCTTGAATTAATATAGTTATCTATTGTGACTATATAGCTGCCAGCATTAGATGTGAATTGGATTATGTTTTTCCAGCACAGTATTAAGATTCTATAAGGCTGCAAAATTTTTCCACTGCTAAACAGTATTCTCCTTGTAGTTCTTTCCAGAATATGCTTTATATTGAGCATTCAATCTGGAGTAGTAGATTTCTCATTTTGTTTTCATTTGTTCTGTCCTCTCCTCAATTGTGACATTTTTAGTTTCTAAGTTTATATATAAGTAACAAAATCAAGATGTCAGAAATACATTTCAGCCTAGAATATGAAAAAAAAGAAATGTTTCCATTATTTCATTATTTTTTTCAAATGAAAGGAAGAAATATTTTCAAGAAGGAAAAAATTAAAATAAAAACCACAAACCAACCAAACAACCAAAAAAACAACTTAAAACTCCACTATTTGAAGGGATTTTTTCCTTATACAGAATTTGCAATAAAATCAAAAGAAGTGCTGAGCTTCAATTATTTCCCTCAAATATGAAACAAGTGGTGTTCTGCTGGTTTCATCCAAGTTGTGTATTTAAGAGAAGTGGGAAAGGAAACAAAAGCTTAGTTCCCTTTTAGGCACATCCCAGAGTACTCCAATCACATGCATCTCTAGATCATTTTACAAATATTGCATGGAAACAGGATAGCTTTTTAAAATATTTTTGAGAACAATAGCAACAGGGCAAGGTCAGTTTAAAATTTTCTTTTCTGAATGAAAATGAACTATGTTTCCCCTACTTTGGAAAACTGCCCTATTACACATGCACACACGGAGAGGAAAGGAAAGGAAAGGAAAGGAAAGGAAAGGAAAGGAAAGGAAAGGAAAGGAAAGGAAAGGAAAGGAAAGGAAAGGAAAGGAAAGGAAAGGAAAGGAAAGGAAAGGAAAGGAAAGGAAAGGAAAGGAAAGGAAAGGAAAGGAAAGGAAAGGAAAGGAAAGGAAAGGAAAAGAAAAGGAAAAGAAAAGGAAAAGAAAAGGAAAAGAAAAGGAAAAGAAAGGAAAGGAAAGGAAAGGAAAGGAAAGGAAAGGAAAAGAAAAGAAAAGAAAAGAAAAGAAAAGAAAAGAAAAGAAAAGAAAAGAAAAGAAAAGAAAAGAAAAGAAAAGAAAAGAAAAGAAAAGAAAAGAAAAGAAAAGAAAAGAAAAGAAAAGAAAAGAAAAGAAACTTATTTGGAAGAAAAGTATTTTTTCTATTCTGTCTCTTCTGTACTCCCCTTTCTCTTTGTTTATATTTGAATATACTGAGTAATCCCTAATTATGTTCTAATTATATTTCATTGTCTTATATCTGGTGACATTATTAGCATACAGATGTGAATTATTTCACTGTTCTATTGTTTTGTTCAATGTCTTCTTATGTTTTCCATCAGATACATATAGGATGTTGAACATAATTTTAAAACATCTAGTATTGCACAGAGCCTTCTGTGCTGTTTTCTGAAAGACAGCTCGTTCAAAGTACGTATTATGGATTTAGCAATTGGAACTTGGCTCCATACAGGGTCCTCTTCATGATATTTCCCAAAATGTCCTAGAACAAATTCTGTACATCAGTTTCAGTCTAAAATGGGCAATAAGGGATTTATTTATTGTTATTTTTTCCTCTTGAGACTCTGCTAGCAAATGTTTCTTGTTAATTTCCAGCAGCGTCTTTCTTCAATATTGAAGGATATTATTACCCCTGACTACTTTATGTTCACCATTCAGACATGTACATGTCTGTTTTTTACAGCAAATATTTACTTCCTTCATTGTCTGTTAATCTACAAAAAGAATTCACAGAACATGTAAACTCTCTTAGTGCTGATTTCTCTGCAATATTTCCTTGCATTTTGGGAGGGATGCTGATGATGGTCCATGGGGTTAATTCCTTTTCAGACAAGCTTGATATTGCATTATTGCATAAATAGTTATCTGTTGCAGTATTCCTGCCTATTTACAAGTTTGTGTGACTGGATGGCTGAGCGATTTATCATTGATGGCCTAAACTTAACCATTTAGTGATTTTGTTGTCATACATCATGTTTCATGTTTTATTATGCATCAGTACTGTTAAGAGGAAATTGTAAATTGGTCCAAAATACAATTGCAATCAAACTACTCATTGGTTCTGTTGTGTAGTTAGAGACAGCACGGCTGACTAAATAACAGTCTGTCTTCTATCAGTATGTACACTGGCAGCATTGGGTTCACCAGAAGTAGTGTGAGCAATGTCTTCCATACTGAAAACTCCCGCTTTCAGTCATTACATGTACTGCTTTCCATCACCTGAATCTGGGAAAACAGCTGTTTGCTTTTGTCTTCCTACAGATTTCACACTGTTGATCATATCCTGGGAATATCTTTTTCTACCTTCCAGTTTGGTTTGGTTTTGTTTGGTTGGTTTTTTGCTTGTTTTTGTTTGTGTTTTTGTTTGTTTGTGTGTTTGTGTTTGTTTGTTTGTTTGTTTGTTTTTCCACAGGACAAATAATACTAGCCATGTATGTCCTGGAAAGTATTGCCTTAGTTTTGGAGAGTCAGCATGCATTGTCTGCTGGGTTCTTTAGTGAGAAGTCTGCATACATACTCTAAGAGTTATTATGAAGTGTTTTTTTCCAATGGCCATTGGTAATCTTTAAAATTATATCTGTCCCTTTCATGCAAGGGAGAAACACACCTCTCACATAAAAGTCTGTAATGAATGAAGAAATCATTATGATATCTAAGTTATACAGGAATACTACTCAATTCAGTATGTTTCTCTGCTTCTTACTTTTGGTTAGAAACAGAGGCAATCACAGTAACAGACATGTGATGTCCCTGCAGTCTCATTCCATTCAAGATCACACTGCCATGATCCACTTAGATGTGTGAAGCTCAGCTCCCAGGAAAATCTTTCAAATCATGCCTTGTCATTCATTTGTGTTTCCCACGGGAGAGCAAAAAGCTAAGCAACCTTATAGCAAAATCATTCTCTATTACCTCATCTTTATCCCTCTGATCAGTCCTGTAACAAGCTTCGAAGTCTTTTCAGTGTAAGAATTTTGCTATCAATGGCCCTAGACTCCTCTCACTGCTCCCAGTTTAAGGGCTTGTTACAACTTGCGAAGAATGCCAACAGACTGGAGCTAAAATAGTAGTTCACTTCTGATCACCAATGTCTTGTACAATAATAAGAACATCTTATCACTGCTCAAAAAAATCCTTTCTTGATATGCTTTAAGATCAAATTTGCATTTTTTCCAGACATAGCACATTGATGGCTCATGGTCATATTGCAATCAACTAATATCCCTAGACTTTTGTCCTCTTATGTTTCCAAATGACAAGTTTCTACTTCTAGTCAAAACTACTATTAGTCCCCAAGTGTATGACCCTGGCATTTGTGCTATTGAATTACATTATATTTTTACTATTTCTAGCCTCATTTATGTCAATGAGAATACGCTAAAAATAATTCCATATGGAGACTGAGTTTCTTTTTGTGTAATTCATGTTCATCAAACACAAGTAAATACTAAAGTTCACTTTCGTTTACATATCAAAATTAATTTGATGGCACATTTGTTAATTTCTTCTATGGATAACATAATTCCAAATTTGCTACTCTTTCTTTACATAACTGTGTTTACATCCTGCTGCATTTTCTAAAGGCATTACATATTTTTATTGCCTGTTGTAGAATGCATATATATACACAGCAAAGTGGCTGCATTCAACTGCACTGTAGGGTGAGATGGTTGCTAACAGTGCATTTGATCTCTAATTTGGAATGTACCAATGTTTATGAATTCTGTCCATCATGGTTTATTGCTTGAAAATGTTGGCTCTGAATAGAACTGCAAAACACTATGCATTTATTTATGTATGTGTCAATATGACCATAAACCCCTTACTCAGTCTGAACCAAATATGAAGGGATAATTTTTTCTGAAGGTTGTCTTGGATTCAAACTAGGGAATAATGAAGTTTATGAAGCTCATCACAAGCAAAAATCCCGAGTTAAATTTCTTTTGAACATGATTATGAGGGAGCAAAAAGTGTTCAATTTGCTCTTAATAACGGCGTTGAAATTTGAAATGTAAGATGTCTTCAATGTTGGTTTAATTTTGTCACCTTTATGTATTGAAATAAATGTAATGTGTGGTAAGGCTGTACTATTCAATATGAATAACTGTTAAGGACGTGGCCTGAAATGAGAGATTTGATGAACTTCTTGTGTTCAGTAATATTTACTTAAAACTTCATCTAACCATAATTCATATTTTTTTTCTCTTCTTGACAAGAAAGTTGAATTTAATTTTCTGAGCTAAAAAATAAAAAAAAACTCTACCCTCTCCCCTGCTCAAAACCCAGTACTTGCATAACATTTATCTATAGTTTTAGGCCACAAAAAAGCACTCACATCTAATGTTCTAATTTATACATTTTTGTTTCTCTTTCTCAGTGCATCTGTTCACTAGAAAGCAGGCAGAAAGCCAGCTCATGTGATACCTTAATAAGCTTATTTAGGACAAAACAATAAAGATTTTCTCATCCAAATGCATGCTGATACTAAATTCATTTTGTTATTGTCACAGAATAACAGAAATAAAGCATTCAGAGAAAAAAAAAAAAAGAAAAAACATGGGAAAGAGATTTGCCTTTCTCAGTTTATGTTTGCATTAATTATGTGTCTGGCTAATCGTTTATCAAACAAATTAATTTTTCGTTCAGGTGAGATAACTTGGCATATTTAAGCCAAAGCCTGGGCTCTGTTGCTTTTTTCTGTTCTTACAGCTCTGGTCTGAAGTCTGGGTTCTGATGCAGTATCTAGAGACCCTCCTTGACTACACAGTATAGTCTTCCTGATGCTTGGACTGGAACAGAACAGTGTGGCAAGAATGGAGAGCCTGGCCATCCAAGAGGCTCTCCCAGGTGGTTCATGTGGTAGGATTGACCAAAATGTACACAGACGAGGTAGTAGAAGCTGTTCTTGTAGGCTCCAGAATCATCACATAAGTGTTTTATATGTAGTTTAAGAGAGTCAGTAGCAGGCATCATGCACGTGTGTGAGTGGGCAGGTGGGATTGCTGGCCGGCGGGCTATATGAATTTAGCAGAACAGAGGATTGGGGACTGTCATCACACCCAGCTTGAGAAAACTTTACAAGTACCCTTGAACACATGGAAAGCAACCTATTACCCTGCTCAAGAGACTCAAGTCTTTACATGAGCATCACCTTTATGCAAAAGATCCTAAAAAAAATATTTTTGGTTTTATTTTTGTTTTCACCACACACCTGGAGTGTTTGTGTAATGATGCTGGTACAACTGGCTGATATCTCCTAACCAGTTTTGAGAACACTTGTTCTTGCTTCCCATGTACTACAGTCAACTATAGTTACAAATGCAGACTCTGAAACGAAACAGAGAAGGAACTAGTCTTGTGGCTTGGATTTGGGCTGGACCACTTAGCAGGTGCTTTTGCCTAGATATCTTAAACTAATATATCTATATTAATATATTTGTTACATTTGGTGGAGTTGTTTGGTTTGGGTTGCGTTTTGTTGGTTGGTGGGTTGGGTTTGGCTGGTTGGTTTTGTTTGTTTGTTTAGTCCAGTTGGTTTTGTTTGTTTGGGTTTTGTTTGTGTTTGGTTGATTGATTGGGTTTTTGTGTGTGTTGAGTGGCCTTTTTTTGATACGTATTTGGTTTCACCTTTTGTTATAGTTGTTGTAGTTGTTATTTTTGTTCTTGCTGTTGTGTTTGTTTGTTGGTTTTGTACCTTTTTTTTTTCTTGTTGTTGTTTGTTTTTAATCTGGAAATATCTAAGGTGATTCAGCAAAGATTCCAGCATGTTTAATATACATATACCACAGATCATGGATAAATAATCAACAAACGTCAAATTGTGCAAATTTACCTAAGGACACATCTGAAATAAGATTTCTGTGTCTCAGTTTTATTTCTGACATTGTCAGGTTGGGAACAAACTCTTTCTCTTTTTAAAATGCTATTTTTGTGGTTATAGAGGTTTGTTCCAAAGAAACAAACAAACAAACAAAAACATTATGAAAAGCCTCTGAGAAGTGACTTACTGGTTTTTTTTTTTCTGCTAGGACTAGTTTCAGAAATATGTTTTTGAGAAGTTAGCTTAATTTACATGGTGTCGAGGATGGTGTCAGCAACTGATAGGAATGTTTCAGTGTAAATAAAGCTAGGTTGCAGTTTGTGAAAGAATAATGTCAGAGATTTAAAATTAAATGCTTGATTTCATACAACCAGCAATATCCATAATAGCCACCCCAATACTTCTAAAATGAAATGTTTTCTTAGCTTTTACAAACAGTATAAGTCAACACTGTTATTAAGAAGCTCCTTCACTTGTTATAAGTTGGTAATAATTTGTAACTGCTTTTTAAGGGAGGTAGATGATTTGCTTGTATTATCCATACCATTGAGGATATACATTTAATTTCCCTTAAATTCCAAAGTCATAATAGCTTCCATTGAAAATAATAACTTAACATATAGTTTATTTACAACTAAAAGGATACGAACAGGGAAAAATCTGCATCAGGGAGCAGACTATATATAGGACTTGCAGCCGGTCAGGTTTTAGAAAATCAGATCATTTCAATTTTTAATGACACTTCAAAGAGTCCTTAAATGTTTCCTGACTCATGTTTTCATACAGTTTGTTTATTTGTTTATTTGGTTTTTTTTGTTTGTTTGTTTGTTTGTTTGTTTGGGGGAGGTGTTTGTATTAAAAAAAAAAAAGAACAGGCTGCTACTACACAAGTACATTGACTTGATAATACACTAATCTTTCAATACTATGTAATTTGGGAGATGATAGCCATATGACAGTCAGCCAAAATAGGAAACATTGTCGAAAGCAGAGAAAATGTGTCCTTTAAACCATCTTCTTTTGCACTGCCAAGACACTGTTTCTGGACAAGAGTTCAACAGCTGTCTCATCTTTTGATTTAATTGAATTAATGTTATCAATGGAAAATAATGTAAATAAATATAAATATTTCCATTATAAGACACATTTTAGGAGATATTTTGTTGTTATAGTAGCATGCACCTTGTTGTAAGCAACATTTCTAATTACAGTACCGCTTGTTAACAGTGTCAAGTTCTGAAAGCAAATCACACAAAATACAGTTTTCTAGTTCTCTCTGCTGTGCTATTTTTCCTCTGTTTCATATACTAAATATTATTTCTCTTTACTCTGTCAGCTCAGTGTTATTTTAGAGTGAGCTGCTATACATATGTAAGAAAAGAAAATCCATCTTTGTCCAGTTACTTCTCCTTATGTTGGAACACCTAATACTTTAGTTCATCATAATGTGTTTCCAGCTTTCAGTCATGGCTAGTAATGTGAGAAGTGCTGAAATATTCATCATATGTAATCCACAGAGTTCAGCTATACCCTTTTCTGTTGGAAATAATATTTTTAAAATTCTTCAGCCCTGAGCTAATACTTTTTGTTTGTTTGTTCATTTGGTAATTTTTTGTTGGTATATGTTTTTATATGTTACATAGTTATTTGTTTGTCTACAATAAAGTCTTGTGATCAGTAAGCCCTTTATGAGATGTCAGTTCAGTTCTCTTAATCTTGCTCTGTTGTAAAAGGTGATCAGGGCTCAATCTAAAAAGATAACATAAATATGCTTTCCACTCAAGTTATTATTTAGGCACCCAAATTCAATATAAAGAGAAAAGGGAACCTTCCAAAAGAGGGCAAGAACTTAAAAATACAACTTCCCAATTATCTAACAATAAATATTCCTGAGAAAGTATGTGACTTCTTCGGTTCCATCCAATATAATTAGGAATACAATAAAATCCACTACAATACAATAAGGAAATTAATTATCTAATCTCAGAGACAAGAAGACAAGGTGACCAACAAGTGGGCATTACAGCACTTTCCTATGACAACTTTTTTACTAGATTCGTCATCAGTTCTTATTTGGTATCTTAGCAGAGCCTTTACAAAGAATACGTAATAACAACTAGTGGGCCACTGTGAGGTGAATGATGCTACAGAGTAAGGTGCTCAAATCCTATGGGCATGTCTGAGCCAAACTCTGCTTGAGGATGCAAAGATTTCTGTGCTAGAACAAAATGCAAGATGTGGACATAAGCACTGCTCAAATGGAGCATCACATTTTGGAACTCCAGCTGTAGTTTTGTAGCTGCCCTATACTACCAAAAAAACCCAGTCCCATTAGGTGGGAAACCACTTCTGATTAAGCCTTTTTTTTAATATAATTCATATTCAATTTCTCCTCAGACGCTGTCATGACCCACTAATGGTCAGACTACATAAGAATAAGTATCGTGTAGTCTTGTGTGTTACTATTTCAATACAACTCAGTGACTGTGAGAAAAAGCAGACTGTTTCTGAGTCACATCTTAAAATAACAATATTTACACTAACAAACTGCTTAGGAAGGAATAAAGAAGACCAGTGCTGTGTAACAGGAGTAATAGTCCACTGTGAACTATGGTATTTAAACACGATGTCGATGCTGTTAACAAAGGTGATTTGAAAAGATGAATGGTGTGTAACTAAAAGATATATCAATTCACAGCAAATAAAATAAAGAAACTCAATATCACAGGAATACAAAAATAATTACAATTCTAAGTGTTAAAGAGGTTCATGCTGTTTAGAGAGACAGTATTATTAGTAAAAAAAAATCATATTTCTGTCAGCCATCATCTAGTTTTATGTGATGTTTGTTGTTTATTGGAAATATTTTTTTTAGCTTGATATGTCTCTTTTTAGACTTGTTCGTGAGCAAACTGGGTGACTTTCCTGAAAGAATAAATAAAAAAAAAAGCAGCTCATATTTTGTTTATGGATGTGTTTTGTGTGGGTCTCCTATAGGTTCATGTAAAATTATGAAGAAAGAGAACTGTGTCTGTTACAGTCTTATGGAAGAAACCATCAACTGTGTTGACTACATAGATATAGTTCTCTTACCAGAGTGGGGGAGAAAAAAAAAAAAAAGATCAGGGGAATAGTCACTATGTAATACATTAGATCTACGCTTGAAACTGGATGCTATCCCAACAGTGGAATTTGTATAGGGCCTTATTTGCCCATATAAAGCCATGTAAAATTTCCTCAGATACCAATATGGTCTGAAGGAAAAATCATTCAGGATGATATAAGGAAGCCTCACCAGTCCCAGAACAACGTGGGCCCAACATGGTCCCAGAAGCAGTTCTATGGCCAACAGTGCAGCAAACTCATCAGTCAGTTTTTAACAAGCCAAAGAATGAGAACTGCTGTTCGAAAAATATAAAACGCTTAAGGGAATTAATAAACTGGAAAGTCTATTTCTTATAATAATTAAGAGTGCATCACTTTTTAAACCTTGATCTCTCACAGGTGCTTGCGCCATATGTCAGGTGTTGATAGACTAAGAATAACTTTATGCATGTAGCAAAAGTCACTGCAATGAAACGGCAGTCAACTGGGATGTGAGCAGTGGAGATACTTACAACGGTGGAGGAAAATTTTATAAAGGTCTATGTAAAGCCAACACCAACAGAAAAGTTCCCCAAAGAGAGACTGAAGATTAATGAATGAATACTGTATAATTTTTGGAAAGAAGTTTCAATAGAAAAAGTAAAATAATAACAAATCTAAAATTACAGAAACAAGGAACCCCTGTAAGAATAACAAACTCATGACCAACTAGTAACTATGGACATGGTTAGAGAGCAAAATTCGGGAGGTTTTTTTCTTTTTTTGTAATAACATAATCTTCTTCTGTGAAAGAGATAATTAAAAATTGTACATTCTCTCCCCCATTGTCCATAAAAGTCATTAAGTTATCACATGAATGAAAAATAAAATAAATAATGCCTAGAAATGGTAAGAAAACAGTAAGAAAACAGTAAAAAAATAAAAAAATAAATAACCAAATAAATTCTCAATTAATTGTCAAAGAATAAAACATTTCATTGGATTTGTATGCACAAGATAACTCACCAAACTTGAGGATGCAGAATCCATGAGCATCTTTGGAGGTCTGCCAACATCATACAATGTTCAACAGATGTTCTAAACAGTGTGCATCCAGCACCCATGGGCGTATCTTTAAAGCTGTGTGTTTGTGCCACTCAAGACAATAGAACATTCACTCCATTATTTATCTTACTAATAGGGTTTTTGTTTGCTTTTTTTTTAATATATATATATAAGCCACTATATTTAAAAAGAACACTGATCAGAAAAATAACATTTTTCCTTTGGAAATAGAATAAGGAACTGAATATTTGAGAATGTTAATAGTGGATCAAGGCTTGCAGGATCAACCAGTCCTGCACAGTACTGAGTTTGTTCTTAATAAGATAATTTTTACCGAGATAGCATAGGGAAAAAAATCCTTGAATTGTGAATTGATTGTTACTTGAGGGAGTATAAATAAATATCTTTACTAAACAGCAGATGTAGATTACATTATTTAGATCTTGATTAATGCCTTTTTCATACAAATTTGTAAAATAAAACCTCACAGGCTGTGGCTTTATTAATAAACCACATGAAGCATTCTGTGAACTCCTTTTAATGTAAAAATTAAAAAAAAAAAGAAAAAAACCACCACACGCCTCTCTTTCAAGTGCATGGACTTTCATACTGGGCAAAGCAGACAAAACATGATGACACTGCTATCTATGGAGTGAGGAATCACATATCAGGTTCTCACGGTTATACCAAAATGAGTATAACATCTATTCCACATATCACTCACTTCTGTGAAGGTGCTATAAAAACTGAATGAACTCCTTAGCAGCTGAGATCTGCTTGGGTGTTCCTTTTATTCTTTTCATCATTTATCCCAGATTGTTGTATGTCAGCAGCCAACAGAAAAGAGAGTGGTGAGCTTGCCAATTATTTTTCTGTGCAGAAAAAGGGTTCTTATCTGAGTACAGGAAATGTTATATCAGTAAAGACTGGTGAGGCTGAGGTACACAATAGGGTTTTTTCTTAATTCATCAAACACAAAGACAAGATATATTCTACTGACTGCCAGTTGATTCCTCTGTGGTTTTCCCCATGGAACAAAGAATGTATATAATGGTTGTTTCAGACTGTAATGCTAGAGATCCAAGAAAAGTGGTAAAATTTTAGTCTTGGAAGAATGTGACAGAACAGTATGGATAGAAACACACCCTCTACCTACTGAAAGGTAATTTATTTCCTCTTTCAAGAGTTCTCTAGTTCAAATTCTTCTGGATGAGTGTCACAGTTCAACCCCAGGTGGCAACTAAGCACCACACAGCCACTCACTCACTCTCCCACAGTGGGATAGAGGAATGAACTGGAAGGGTAAAGTGGGAAAACCCATGGGCTGACATAAAGATAGCTTAGTAGGTAGAGAAAAAGCTGCACATGCAAACAAAGCAAAATAAGGAATTAATTCACTGCTTCCCATCAGCAGGCAGGTGTTCAGCCATCTCCAGGAAAGTCAGACTCCAACACGCGTTAACGGTTACTTGGAAAGACAAACATCGTAATTTCAAATATCCCCCTCCTTCCTTCTTCTTCCCCCAGCTTTATATGCTGACCATGATGTTATATGGTATGGAATATCCCTTTGGTCAGCTGGGGTCAGTTGTCTCAGCTGTGTCCCCTCCCAACTTCTTGTACACTCCCAGCCTACTCACTGGCAGGGCAGGGTGAGAAACAGAAAAAGGCCTTGACTCTATGTGATCACTGCTCAGCAATGACTAAAACATCCATGTATTGTCAACACTGTTTTCAACACAAATCCAAAACATAGCCACATACTAGCTACTACAAAGAAAATTAACTCTGTCTCAGCCAAAACCAGTCTGCACTGCATTTTAGGAGATCAGGTGGGATACTGTACAGATTTTGCAAAGTCACAGGCTGCATTAAGAGGCCCTGCTCAGAACGTGGTTAATGTCATTTTTCCTTCCCTTCCCTTCCCTTCCCTTCCCTTCCCTTCCCTTCCCTTCCCTTCCCTTCCCTTCCCTTCCCTTCCCTTCCCTTCCCTTCCCTTCCCTTCCCTTCCCTTCCCTTCCCCAATACAATTAAACAGAAAATAAATCAGGTTCCCACAGAACTTGTGGTTTAATTAGCTTAAAGCACTTTTCTGAATATGTTCACTTCATTCTCATTTGGCCTGTATTTGTCCATTTTTGACAAGACAGAATAACATTGAGAACTGGATTTAAAATTATTAATTACCATTGACATTAATAATGGTTGTATAGAAACTATTTTACTTGATTTTCTAAAACTATCTTATTGTTTTAATATTTAAACAAGAATTATTTTAGAATTATGATGAAACAAAATTTTCCTTTGTAAAATGAAATAGGATGGAATTGTTATTTTAAACTCTTATAATAAATTTGTCTGTATATACATGCTGATAAACTCCTTTCACTGTTATATTTCCCCTGTACAATCAGGAACCATACACAGATCTATTTACAACATCAGTGCTTATAAAACCCACAGCAGTTCATTGTAAACTGGCCACATGCATGACATTAACATTTAATAGTTTGCAAAGGTCTGCACATATCAACTATCTTACCATGGCATGACTAAGAACAAAAGTAGCAAAATATGCACTGCACTTCACTTATTCAAAGCATGTACCATTTTCACAGATTTTTCACATAGGAAGGAAGATGTTTCATAAACCCATGAACATGTGGAACGATGTTTTCAGTTTCCTTGGACTCAGAAGTTTTATATGGTATTAACTGCATAAAATGCTAAGTATTAGTCTGAACCAGATTAATTGCCTTCATCAGCATAAACAAGTGTACTAGTACCTACAATAGCTAAAGTGTTGGACACAAGGTGCATAAACGTAATTTTCTTACTTACAGTCCTGTAAGCACACTTTTATTATGGTATAACCCAAGTTAAGCAGATAATTTTATAATGCTTAAATATTTTACACGGGTTAGCCACACTTGTTTTTGAAGAATATCTATTACTTCCACACAGGTTCTCATTGTCTTTGCAGCTGTGTGCAAAGATATTTACCATAGGCAAAGCTTGAGACAGACACAACAGATTCCATATTAACATTCAAGTAGACACTATTGTTTATATATATCACACACATGAAAACTGTTTTAAATTTCTTGTAATAAAGGAGCTATTGTCTAAGGAAGTGATTTTTCAATTTTTCCACGAATAACTCCTAACTTTTATCCATATTTCAGGATTCTTCTCTGGTAAATCCAAGATGACAGACAAAATACTTTATTTTAAAGTTACCTTTACTAGATTGCAGGCTACAGTTTCAAAATCACCACACCCTTGCTTCAAATAATGGATTATTTAATTTTATACTGACCATTAACGGAATCAGTTTAAAATAATAAAAACAAGGTAAAGTAGATAATAAGATTCAAACAAGTAGTGCTACCTGAGCTTGTGGTTGTTTATCACTGTCCTTCTGAAGAATTAAGAATATTTGCTTACCTTTAGTTTTTTAAATATTGGAACCTTTAAAACTTATACATTATTCTGCATCAGCAAATTAGAAATAAAATAATAAAATCATAGAAACATAGAATCATAGCATAATTTATGTTGGAATAGACTTTAAGATTACTGAGTCCAACTGTAAATCTAACTGTGAAGTCTGCCGCTAAACCATGGCCCTAAGAACCACCTCTGCATACGATGACTCCATTACTTCCCTGGGTAACCTTTTCCAATGCTTAACAACCCTTTATATGAAGAAATTTTTCTTAATATCCTACTTAAAACTCCTCTGGTGTAATGTGAGGCCATTTCCTCTTGTCCTATTACTTGTTACGTGGGAGAAGGGACCAACGCTTTCGTCACTACAACCTCCTTTGAGGTAGTTGTAGAGAGCAATAAGATCTCCTTTCAGCCTCCTTTTATCCAGGCTAAACAGACACAGCTCCCTCAGCTGCTCCTCATCAGACCTGCACTCCAAATCCTTCACCAGCTTCTTTTTTCTTCTTGGGACACATTCCAGCACTTCAATGTAGTGAGAGGCCCAAAACTGGACACGGTATTCAAGGTGTGGCCTCAACACAGACAATCTGTGGCAGTAAGTATTCAGGAGTACTTTATTCATTCTATCACTTATCTTCTTATTGCATTTCAGGCTTCATGGTCTTCTACCTGTTTTCATTCCTGAGTTCCTTTAAGAATGTTACAAAATCCCAGATGAAGAAAAGTGTTTGTGCCAAGGTTCCCTAAAAGGTCATAAAAATGAATAAAGCTGACCTAATTTCATTGCAATTTTCCAAGTTCAAGAGCATGTATTTAAAACATGTAAAAAGCAAGTGACCAAACAAGTGAATAAGCAAATGAATAAACCCAATCATAACCATGTTGCCACAGTCAATGTCCTGAATACTGAAAATGTACAATATTCAAAGTTCATTTTCCCCTCTTAATTCTACTGAGTTCTGCAGAGATCTGTCTCCACAGGAGTATGGAGGACTAGGCGAAACACAGGATTTAAACAAACAGAAGGATACATGTTTTTCGAACTTTCAGTTATTGTGGAAGAACATTATTAGGTTTTAAAGCAAAAATAGGAATGTAATATTTACATGCTCCCAACAGATGGAAGCACAGAGTAATCAGACGGAGAGCAAAGCTGAGATGATTCTATGAGAGAGATTTTCCCTGTATTATACAGAAAATGAAAGAATCTCTTTGATTACAGGTGGCAGCGAAAACATGATTGAATTAATTCTAGTGATAAAAAGTCACATTTCTTCAGTTCTTCTGAAGTCCTTATCAAATCAGTCTTTATGCAGCTCAGTTTCTCCTACCATAAAGCTACATAATGTAGAACTGCTGCTAAGCTATCCAGGAGACATTTGCTTCTCGTTGAACCACACCCTGGAAGAAATCAATCACGGAGGGTTACACATGGATCAAATTAGTTCAGTTAAGCCTTAATAATGGCAAAATTATTACCATGGGTATCTAACAAGATGAGTGAAAATTACCCCTCAGAATAGTAATTACAAAAATCAAGTTTGTTGACTTCATCATGTTTCTACAGTTGTAAAAGGGTCAAAACATGCATCTTCCATAGCTTTATTTAGTAAAAAGAGTGTAAATTATCCAGTCCCACCTCTGTTAACAAGGTAGCTGACAGGACTGAATTATTCAAAATCAGGCTTTGCTTCATAGGGTTTCAACATAAAATGTAACTGGTTAAATAGTGTGTGTTGACATATGATCTCAACAGTTAGCTACAGTTTATAAGTGTAGTCTGCGAAACGTTCTTGCTACTACTTACACAGCTATATGCTGCCATTAACATTTACTTGGAAGTTCCTTACAAAATCTAAGAAAAAAGTGTTAACCATCAAATTTGAAACTGCTAATACAAGAAATATAGGGACTGTTGGGGAAATATTTCAGAGAGCTCAAAATTTCACCATAACGAGTGTTGCAATGGTAGAAAAATGGGCCTCCTTTTTTACAGGACACAAACATGCAAACACACAACATATGCCATGTCAACAAGATAAGAAAAATCTCTTTACCTATAGACTTAAGAGATCACTGTAGACTGGAGTTTGTTAATGATTTCACGGAATTCCAATTTTGATTTTTTTTTTTTAATTTATTTTCTTAGCTTATGGTGATTATACAAGCATCCAGAAAAAAAGGGAAAAAAAAAGAAAACTTGTTAGCATTATTCTAACATGAAATGAGGACAAGGAAAACAAAACAAAAAAAAAGCAAAGCAAAACAAAACAAATAAAGTAAAATAAAATAAAATAAATTAAAATAAAATAAAATAAAATAAAAATAAAATATTAAAAAAATTACATCTCGGATAAAACAGGAGAGTAAAACCGTGAAGACACTTTACAATGACTGGCAGTCACTTTCACTATTACATTAAGCTAAAATGTTTTATACAGAACTAAGCACTGATTTGTGAGATCCTATCTATTCAGTACATTTTGAATAATAACCCATGGACATTAATACCCTCTTCTTTCCTGTGTAATTGAGTCTGTGGTGGGTTGACCTTGGCTGGCTGCAAACCCCCTACCTCTGTCCAGTGTTTTTGCCCTTTCTTAAATGTGTTTTCCCAGGGGCACCACCACCTTGATTTGGGTCTCAGTCATGCCCTGTGGGGGTTGGTTGGAGCCAGCCTCTGCAGCCCCCCATTGCCAGCACCTGGGCATCTGAGCCCTGTATAACATCGTGGCAGGATTTCTTAGCTCACGCTCCTGGTCTGAGTGGTTTGTCTTCTTTGGACATGGCTTCTCTGTTCTCTACTAGTGACCCAAGCCAGGCCTGGAACCTGGCCAAAGCAGCTAAACATCCTATGGCACTTACATGAGTTCATAATGCTACTAGTTCCCACCTTATATTATTAAATGGAAATTCCATCTGTTCAATTAATACATGGGTCTGGTTCCTTTATCTGATACGGATTCTAGTGTAAACTCAGCACAGATTTACTTTTTTATCTCAAATATATCTCAGCTCTTTCACTGGTCCTTTATATCTTATGAAGAAATTCACTCTCCTAAACTGTCCCACTGTTGAGACTTCATTGACATGAGATATCTTATGCTAGTAATTTTTTTCCCTGAAAAATAAATATTTGTGTTCCCTGATCCCAGAACCTTTCATTGATTCTTTAATTCACTTTTAGCTATAAATCATAGTTTATAGGATTTGTTCCTTAAAGTCACACTTTTGGACATGTCTCCACCACACAATATAGTTATGTTAAAGATTACCTGATGAACTGTTATATTTATCCAGGGAAGTCAGTGATATGGATACAACTGTGGTCACAGTAAAATTGTTCTAGCACAACAGTTTGTGGCCAGGCTAATTAGCTCCATCTCAAGGCAACAATGATTAAGTGGTTTGCAACAACGTGCTGAACTATATTGTTCACTTATAGTTCCTTCAGTTCCTGAGCAACTTCACCTGGATCTGTCTCAAATGTCTTTTGTCCAGCAATGTACATTCACCCTGACACCAAATATATAGGGTCATATGGCCTCCAGAACCACTTCATAATCAGCCTCTTCTACTGCCAAGTAGTCAGGTATTTTAACATATGGCATCTAACCAGATAAATAGAAGTTGAGAAACTTGACTTCAGGCAGGGTTCCTTTCCTAAATATGGGCTACTCTACACTGCCAATATTTTTTGTGTAAAAATCAAGAAAAGGAAAATATATTTCACTTAAAAATTAAGGACAATGTAATTCTCACTGGTGAAGACAACTATTTTATGTATATGCTTCACTTAGTCACATGAAACAAATATGTTGTTATTCACCTACAGGAGGGCCTCTTATGTGATCAAATAAGTATCAAGCTGTTTATTCTTGAGTGGTATTTTGCTGTGACTTATTTTATTTATAGTAAGTTACTCCTGACAGTGTGAAACACTGCTCACTAATATTTGTTACCTGAAAGTTAAAAAAACAAACCAAACCAAAAAAAAACCAAAACCAAACACAAACAAAACAAACCAAACCACACAAAACACAACAAAAAAAAAATGTTAAAAGCAAACAGTCTGTGCCACAGAGTTATTTGGGATTAAAGTTATTTTACTAAGCCTAGGAATCTTCCCCTAGTCTGCATACTTCAATCAGATTAACATTGATATAGACGTTTTTACTTACCTTTTATACTGGAGATATTCAATTTGATATAACTAATATCACACTGTACTCCAGAAAGAGAGATATACCAATTGTGTAGCATACTTCCATATTTTCTTAGTAAGCTGATATATTGACCATGATATCTGGCATGAAAACTACCTTTGGTACTTTATGACTTCAGTTCAACAATCCAATGAAAATATGTCTAGCCCTTAACACCAAGTAAGTAGGTCTAATATAAGAACAGGTACGTTAATTCCAGCGAGTGTTCATTTTTGACTGAATCTGTAGATGCAATTAAATTATTGAAATGAAAGTACAGGTCTTCATTGCATTGCACTATCTCTTTGTTTCCCACTGGAGATTATTTTCTTTGTATAAAACAATTAAATTTTTCAGAGTAAAAGTTGATATTAGGATTAAAATAAATGAACCAGTTATTCTTGGAAGATCAGTAAATCACGTTATGTCAGAAAGGATAGAAAAAATGAATGAATTTTTACAGGGTCACAATTTTAGCAGAATAGTATCACTAAATCTGTAAATGAAGTACCTTTTAAAGACAGCATAAAATAGAATTGGTAAAATTGAATTAAATGAAACTTAAAGGCTTCACATATTAATGGCTGTTACATTGAGAGACTATTTTGTTAAAATACTTCCAACATGCCCTGTGTCTTTAAAATGATTTTGAAAAATATCAGTTCAATAATTAGAAACAGTATATAAGTGATGCATTTAAAATAAATAATAAAAAGATACATTTACTTATAGTATAAATAAAAATAGTTACCCGGTTCTTTCAGTTATGGGCCATTTTTTGTACCAATATTTATGAGAAAGACTGTGAGATGAAAGGTTGAAGACAGAAAAGAGTTTCATTTATTAGTCATCCTGGTGACTAACTAGTAACACATCAATGTTAGGATTCTGATGTAGAAAATCTGATTCAGAAAACTCAAATAATATAGTATATTCTAATAGCTTTTCAGAAAACAATTTAATTTTTGTTGTTTATAAAGGATCTTAAACTATCAGTATTATACACTATTTATGTATGTTCCTGGGCTTTGATAAAGATGTTTTTATGTCCACAGTCTCAATTATTTTGACCAAAAAGACCAAATGCAACCTAAAAGCATGTTCTGATTCTGTGATCTTTACTAGTACAACTACACTTACATTTGTAGTTCAAAAAGTTACCTCCAAGACTTTTAAAACTCAACAGAGAGGAAAAGACATATAAAATCTCAGGTATTACAGATTTTTTTTTGAGAAAGAATATCTATATTTACTCATCTGTCATCATCAATGATGAGACTTTCACTGACATCACTGAATTTTGTGGTAGTCTCCCAAACTACTCCCACAAATTTACAATGGAAACTTCCTTGAAACAGGAGTATTTGTACTTTCAAATGAAAATAAATTCAATTTTCATTAAAAATATCTGTTCAGTCAGTTAGTACATATCCTACAAACTTACTGGAATAAAAACAGGAACATTGATAGACATGTGCAATGGAATTAGATGTAAAAACTCTTCTTTTGTTTGCGTGTACAGTATTCTGCTCTAGTTTTCTGCTGTAAGGACTGCATACACATTCATTCTGTTTCAGTCTGAACTGATTTGCCTTTCAATGTAGGTAAGCACTCTGGCGATGGGAGTTGATGCAAATGTTATGGCTGTTTACCACTCTAAAGGTTAACGGATCATTAGTCTAACACTGCTTTTAACTCATTCACATATGAACGTGGCAAGAATTGGCCACAACTTATCACATGCAAAGGAAGTGCAAAATATCATTTTACATACAACAGATGTCTAAAGAAAAGTAGCCAGTTGCAAATACATCAGGCTAGAAACCCTCCTACTTTTTTTTTTTTATTACTTTTTTTTTTTTAAAAAAAAAAAAAGTAAAGATAAGAATAAAGTAACATGTCAGATTCTTCCCTAAAGTATTATCTAGCTTAGTATATTTCAAGTAATGTCAGGCAAGGTGCCCAAAAGTTAAACCCTCAGCTCTTTATAACCATGTGGTGTTTTTTCCATGATAGTTTATTTGCTTCACCATGTGCTTTCTGTTGAGCTGGAATATATATTCACGGAGCTTCAAAACATGTAGCTTGTGTTATCTGTGTATTTGGAAAGGAATATAGAAGTCAGAAATCATCAAACCTTACAGTATGCAGCTAGATGGTGCAAGGGCATTGAAGCAGGCTACTAACTTTCATCTCCTTATCTCCGTATCAACACGCAGCCTGAGCTCACCCCAATGAGAGAGACCAGTGTATGTACTCGTTCTTCTGTTTCCTTGCTTCCACATGACAAAACCACTGAGCAATTTGGCACAATTTTGCCTACCTCGCAACTGCTGCTCAAGGGACTTTGGAGTCAGGTCCTCCAGGGGAGGGAGAAGGAACATCAGCATTTGATAAAGCTGCTGAGGGAACTCAATAGAGTGCTTGCCTGCAGAGTGCCTGGCTGTGGCTTGTTCCATCTCTAATTTTCAAGAATGTTAAATTCACTTACAGATTAAACAAAAATAATGCAAAAAACATAAAACTTTAACATTTCTGCTAAAAAGGTGTGTACTTGGGTTTTTGTTGGTTGGTTGCTTGCTTTTTTATTGTTTGTTTTTTGTTGTTGTTTTTTTGGCATTTGGGGGGGTGCTTCTTTTATTTGTTTGTTTGTTTGTTTTTTATTTCACTTCTATACTTGTTCACACTGTGTCCAGAGTTCAGGGACTCAAGTTATCCCTGCAACTAGCACTCAAGTAAAAATCATCTCTCACTGATTTCCTCTGTACTTGTCACTTCCTGCTGTCCTCTTTCTTTTTGGCTTGAGAAAACCCTAACATATTATTTTTGGCAATTGTTCAGGAACCATAAGCAAAGCGTCTATTCCAAGCCTGTCCCTTGGCATTTGAAATTTACATGTTATTCCCAGTCTTTCAATTACTACTCAGAACACTTGCCAAAATAGGAGTAATGTATAAATCATCAAAATCAAAGATGGGCCAAAAGCACGGACAAACATTTTTTTTTGTCCCACATTTTAGGGTTGAAATTTCTAAAGATAAGAGCTTTGGATGAGTCCTCAGAACTCAGCACTTCTCCAGATACAACTAGGACTAGGAGTCTTACAATAGGTACAGAATTTATCCAGGGCAGAGGACCCCCAATTTTGTATGCATAAAAGGGTGTATGGATACAAGCCCTTTGGGAGAGATTACACTCAATATTGATAGCTTTCATTAAATTATAAGTTAGAAGGAGGATAAAAAACAAGTGGTTGATGGTGGGAGTGGAAGTTCACACCAGATGACCTCTAGAGGTCACTTTTAACATTAAGTGTTCTATAATTTGTGATCTATATGTATGATTTATCAGTGGATGTTTCTAAGCGTTGCTTTTAATCGTATTAAACTTATGCAACAGGAGTGGGTCACAAAGACAAGCAGAGATATGTGCAGCAGCATCTTTCTTATTATGTCAAGTGATAAATCCTGGAGAGGCCCTCCCAGTATTAACTGTATTTCAAAAGACTTGTCAAATTCTATAATTAAAAAGTATTTTTTAAAAAGAGATAGTTGTCAGCTAGATCTAATGAACATTATATTAGACATTTGGGCTTCATTCCCATCAGAAAGGCATAAGTAAAACATCCACATTTGGAAAGAGCCCCTTGTACTTTGTTACAGCACAAGAACTGCATATGACTAAAATATATGAGCAGATCTTAATGAGTAAGATAAAAGAGAATAGGTTTCTACTGTCCAATGTTAAATTGCTTGGGTGCATTTTTATCTGTAGAAATTGAGTTTGTGTTCACATCACTAATTTATGCCATTTTAGCAATTTACTATCCATTAGTTCAATGTCTATACATCTAACCACAAACTGTTGTTAACTACAATCTCTGTGAAAAGAACTTGTGCAGGGAAGTTCTTCCTGTAACCTGTGACAAACTCATGGATTACATTGGTTCAGCTAAATGTGATAATTGTTCAAGTTTTCTTTTTCGGTTGAATCTGTCAAGTGTGTTGTATGTTCCTACTTCAGATTGACACAGCAGGATTGCTTTTCACTGAAACTTAGGGTCATGATCCTGCACATAAACTGGAATGGCTGATGTTTGTACATCGTGCTTCAGCTACTGTGATATGGCTTTTACATTTAAGGTTCTGCTTCTACTACGCTGAAAAGTCACCCCTTTGCCCCTTACGCTGATCATAATGATAACATTGGGGTTCACAGCAGAAAAGAGACAAAAATGTGTGAGAGTTTTTCAAAGTTATTGTGACACACGTGATTTTATTGTATATGTACAATTATCAAAAATGTACCACATCAACAAAATATATGAAAACAAAGTGTTAGCAATAAACAAGAACATTTTAGGATATTCAGTTTGTTTCAACAGTTTTTTTCCTAGGTCAGTATCTGCAGGTGTGCTTCAAGAGGGGGTTGAGGCATGAACCAAAGGTGGCCTGTGCACAGCCTATGACATCACTGACAAAACGTGGTCCAACAGGGTCTGAGTAATGCAAGCAGAGCTGGGTGCTGGTGGTAGGATCCACTGACAGTCCCAGGAAAGGTGAGGAAATGAACCAAGTCCAACACCCCTTCAGGGTCCATTCAGGCATCTCAATCAGCAGGACTGGGAGACAGGGTTGTAGCAGGTGCAACTCCAGAGACAGGGTTGGAGACAAGTACAATTCATGGGAGGTTTGGTTGTTCAGGTCTGATCTGAAAGGAGGCTCCTGGATCCATGAGCTAGGGGAGTGGGGGTGCTCAAAGGAATTAAGGCCTATCCGTGCACTCAAGGCGACACAAGTATCTGCCCCTGGTTCTCATGAGTAGAAAAGTTTTATTTACTACAAATCTAAATTATCTTCTATGTACTTAAGCAGCAAATCTAAAAAAATATTCATGGCTTCTCTTAGGTTTTACATTTAAAGACATAGAAAAATATTTTACACCCGAGCTGTGGCTGCAAGCATTGCTGCGTGGTTCATGGGTAACTGTTCGGGCAAGTTCCTTTCTTATTTATCTTGGTAACTCACTGAAAGCCTGTCTTTATCCTGTCTCTGCAGGTTCAGCAATAGTGGTTCAACAGATTGACAGATTTTCCTGCACCCTATTTACCCAAATGTCTAAGATGAAAAAAGTCATGTTTCATAGAAAGAAAAAAAGAAAAAAACAAACTAACAAACAAACAGGTATTTTCTGTACACTGTGTATATTATAAAATAGTTTACTTTTACAGTAATAATAAAACCAGGAGGCCTTATTTTTATGGGAAAAACTCCTTTGGACATACTTCTTGGTTGTTAGTTCAACTAAGAGCAGTCTAATTATTACATTAAGTGTCAAACAGTAATCAGCTACTGACTTATACAGTAGTATTCTAAATGGGTCTTGAATAGTTCAAAGGCTTAACTAACTAGCTTGTAATTAATTATAGATGTAAGCTACCCTTGATTCAGGTACAATAACAACAAAAGTATTTTAAAGAAAAATGGAGTAACTTTTCACATTCTTTGCTACAGTGGTCCTGCTAGACGGTGAGATTTCTGGAAGACTTTGAACTTCACTGGGTTTAACCAACTACATTTCAATTATAAATGTGGGTTCCTATAATCATACACAGTAAGTGAAGGTTTACATGCACCCTGTCTATCAGGTTTTTTTCTAAGACTTGGTTTCATCTATCTTTGCCATCACTGAGGGTATGTGGTAATACTTCTGGGAGGGGGTTGGGTTTTTGGTTTGGGCTTTTTTTTGGTTGGTTGGCTTTTGGTTTGTTAGTTAGTTTCAGGTTGATTTTTTTTTTTTGTTTGTGGTGTTGTTTGTTTTGGTTGGAATTTTTTTTGTGGTTTTGTTTGGGGTATTTTTTGTTGTTTTGGGTTTTTTTTAATATTAGAATAGAAAACCACCTCCCACTTTGACAAATGCATAAAACACAATGAATTTTTTCTAGCCCTCAAAACATAACGTCCTAATTGTATATACATTGCAATGCATTACAAGAGTTCTTGAATGGTCACTAAAAATTGCATATCTTCAGAATGATCTACAAGACATAAGACTTCAATCTGCTAAAGGACATCAGGACAAAATACAAAATAGCCAGACTTATAATTAGAGAGCAGTAAGCATTATAAGGGGTCATAATTTACGCAATAGCAGTCTTGGTGGTTTTGATCAAGTTTAAAACACTCTAAGTTCTAAGCATATTTATTCAAACTAACTGGTACTTAGGGATCCCTATCACAATTTAATTAATCTGCTTGTTAGATTTGCCCTAGCTGAACCTCTTTTTTCCCTGCCAGATGCTCTGACTCTCTCTACCTTTTCTAAAATCCATTTCAATTTTCTGTGACAGCTGAGGAAAAATGTGTTTTGTATTAGACTAAATATTAGGCTATTGTGTTTGTCTTTTAAAATTTCCATTCCTTGCCAGATCAAACGTTTGAGCTTACTGTAAGTCAGAAGTGTATATTTTTGGGAAGCTGAAACTTACCAATGACAAGTTAGAGAAATGCACTATGTCAGCAAACTGTTCATCCCAAATGTTGTACTTAGCTTAAATAAATCCTCTGCTTTTCATCATCTATTGTGCTGTACTGCAATTTCCTGTGGAGTACAATGCCACAAAAGTGAAGAGACACAGTTGTAAAATACATGTCCAGGCTGCTTCAAAAGCAGGTGGGTCTCTGGTAGAAATTAGGGCAGCAAAACCCTTTTGTAACGTACGTTCAACTGAAAAGAACCATTGCAGCAACCAGGAGAAGCTGAAGCACAGGCACATTACTGTAACACCTTCTCCTTTTCCACCTTCTCATTTGGCCGTGTCCCAGCACCCCACGAGTTGAGTCAGGAGGGTGTTTAGTGCAGACCTTATCCCATCAGCTCCATACTCCTCTGGACCCAGCTTTAGGTGATTTATGGTTCCTTTGCATCAGCAGAGCTGATATAAATGGAACCTCATAGGCAAAATTAAGTTGTTTTGTTGTGAAATGATTCCTGTTGAAGTATTTGACAAAAATAGTTAGTGTTGTATTGTTTACTTTTTCATCTGGACACACATTCCAAAGCGCAAGTTACTAGTTTCAAAAAAGGCAAAAAATCTTTTTTAAAACTTATAAATATTTGTACTTTGAGCAAAGGAGTTGAAGAAGATACCATAGTATTAGCATATCTCTTACCAACAATTCATTTTTAGGAACTTCACAAAGGAATATAGGAAGAGAGCACACAGTTAAATGTAGATAAGTGTAAGAATTCAAAGACAGAGCTGTAGCACATTTTCAGTGTTCATCCTACTCTGGGATTCGTGTTTCTAAACAGAAATTTTTCATGTTTCTAAACAGAAACTTTTCATAAGACAATAGAAGGGAAATGGTTTGTGTTCAGGTAAGGAAATAGTGAAGACAAGGAGTTTTCGCAGGAGACCTAGGTAGAGTCAGACTTATAAATCACCCAGATGAATACATTATATGGAGCAAAGAAAAGCACATCTCTTCATAGGGCTATGCCTTCCTTACTGTTGGAGTAGAAGGCAGAGATGAGTCAGTTGGATTAATTTACTTAAACTTAGTGAAAGATTCTATTAAAGTTGTTCTCAAAGTGATATTAGGTATACTTGGTATCCACACTGAAACAGAGATACTTGTCAAGATTAAAACTATATGACTAAAAACTAGCAATAAGAATAAAATGTCTGCTTCAGCATACTCAAACTTATATAGCTATTTAATTCATAGGTTAAAATTTGAGTTGGTATGATTCAAAGTTCGAACACGCTATGTAAATATTTATCATATTAAATTAATGAAAAAATAATTAACATTGTATTTTGGTATATGTTGCAAAAATGCAGTGAGAAAGTGCATCTATACACAAAACACAGACTTGCAGATGTGGTTGGAGAACTGACTCCTATCACCTAGAGATTCTAAGATTACATTTTCAGTCTTCTGTAAAGCAAGACTGAAATCCTTGCATCAGTGAATACCCTGGAATTTTTTTTTTTTTTTTTTAATATAAACTGAAAAAGCACACTCTAAATTGATCAAAATATTTTGATAATAAGAAATCTTATTTCAGAAGAAGAAAACAAAATATCAGGAAATTCTCACAAGATTATTGTCTGGAACAGACCACTGCATGAGAAACCTTACAGCTAGGTTTAATGAAAATAAATGTAAGCAAAAATAACTAATTCCCATATCAATTATGTTGGGATGGCAGAAAATTTAATTAAAAGATTCTGTGGGTGTGGCAGGATGCAAACCCCCATCTCTCCCACTCCCTCCTTCAGTATGGAAGGAGTAGGCACATCTCCCTCTCTCCCTGCTGTTTGAGGCTAACAGCTTTTTTTGTTTGGCTCCAGAGCACCCTGGCCAGGGAGGCGCCAGTGAGCCGCTGGGCACCTGTGGCCAGTGTGGGGGATGTTTGGAGGCTTCAGGGGCACCCCACAGCCAGTGTGGGGGTGCAGAGAAGCTTCTAGAATGCCTACAGTCAGGTCTGATCAGCCAGTGTAAAAAACGGGACTCTTGTCAAGACTCTGACCATGGTCACGGGTGTCTCAGAGCACGAGCGAGATGCTGCCGCCGAGAACCCCTCTCCCCAGCATGGAGACTCCACCTGCCTTGCCGCCACATGTGTGAGTAAAACTTCTCACAGGATTGCGAGTATATTTATACTTTCCGTGCACATATGTACGTGTAACTTTCCATGTTCAATATGAGCACGTGTAAAATTAATCCTTGCATAATCGTGGGTGTATTTTCCTCCCGTGCTTACACATAGCACATGTAACTTTCCATGCCTAATACAAGCACATGTAACTTTCCGTACACATTTGCACGCGTAACTTTCCGTGCTCAATACGAGCACGTGTATAAATTATTTCCTCGCACAATTGCGAGTGTATTTTCCTCCTGTGCTTCCACATAAGCACATGTAATATTCCGTGCACATTTGCACGTGTAAGTGACTCGCGGAAACAACTTTACAACCTATAAAGTCATAACACTTTACAACTCACTAAGTTATAAAGCAGGTATGTTTATTTTGACGTCGGGCGCAAGGGGGATTGTTCCACCATTCATGCGCAACTTCTAACAATATGAGGTGTGTTTAAATACAGTAAGGTGTTACATATTCATGATGACCCCAGGAACATCTATACATATTCATAACCTTTCCCTGCTTCTTATTAAAATGAGTCCCAGGTAATCATTTCCATAGTCTCCGCCTTAACCCCGCCCTATTGCACCTGTGCAGTGCCATCTGGTGATCTTGAGGAGGGGTCTTTGGGGCTCTTTGGATGAAGGCTCCTTCAGCTTCGTCACAGTGAACTTTTTACCTTTGGCTCATTATATTGAATTGAATGGAACCCAAGCTGCCAAGTTGATTGAAACCAGACTGATGCCCCCTTTTGCTGTAAATCTTCGTTATCTTGTCTCCTCAAGTTTACAGCTAGGTGCAATAAAACTTCTTATCTTGGCATTCGATGGGATTCTGTTTTTCTTACCATAAGTTTACATAAAGCTCTAAACTAAGCACTTATTGTGTGGCTAAGCCTTAAAGTGTTAGTTCATTAGTAGGCACCCATTATATGTTTAGTTAAATCTTAAAATGTTAGTTCGCTCTATCATAAGTAAATTAACCCTCGCAGGATTGTGAGTGTATTATAAATTTACCCTCGTGGAATCGCGAGTGTACACTTCCCGTACTCACTACGAGTATGTGTATCTCTTTAAAAATAATCCTGCACCATGTCCAGGCAAGCGTGTACTCTTCCCGGATTTAGAAATGGCTCCGGCATTGTTTTGGGTGAAGCCATGTGCATGCACTCTGTGGACCGCCTGTTGTATTAGTTGCTGCCCCTTAATAATTTTCTTCAACTGATATCTGAACCTGTATTTAAGTCACTTTTGGAGTGCTAAAACCCTGTTTCTCACCAGTTTAATAAAAGTTGTTTTGGACCATGTTGTCCCTTAAACTAACCTCGGGGTGCCTTCGTGACAGTGGGCAAATATAAAAAATTGCTTTTTCCTTCCCTCTCTATTTTCACAAGCAAAATGATATGTCATGATGTATAAGGAAGCATTTATTTAGGGAAATTATGGTCAAACACTGGCACAGACATCCTTGAGAAATGGTCAATGCCCCAAGCCTGTCAGTGCTTAAGGGGCATTTGGACAAGACCCTTAATAACATGGTTTAACTTTTGGTCAGCCTTGAAGTGGTCAGGCAGTTGGACTAGGTGAACATTGTAGGTCACTTCCAACTAAAAATATTCCATTTCATTCCATTCCATTCCATTCCATTCCATTCCATTCCATTCCATTCCATTCCATTCCATTCCATTCCATTCCTTTATATTTAAATAAGCAGTGATTTTATTTTCATGATAGTCAGGTGAATATAACAAAGAGGAAGAAAGAGACATCTCTGCATTTAAAGTGTAATATACTAAAATCCAACACGTCTTTTTGTATTTCAAAGTTTAAATTTATGTTGGCTGGGATGGAAGTCACTATGCAATGAGTTTTCTTACAGAAAGATGCAAATGAGCTATTAATTCTGCCATTTCAAAGGTATAGCTTCCTAGAATTATGCATTTTGGTTCCTTTCAGAAGTGCTTGATTTTTTATTTTGTTCCCACCCACCACCATGCATTCTATGTTTTACTTCAGCGACAGCAATTGAACTATCTCAGAACTTGATTCCATTTTAATTCTTTTAACCTTAATAAGCCTGACTTCTACTCCACTGAAAGGTAGCTGTTCCTTTCCAGGTTTCTAGTTCTATTGCCTTCTGGGGATCTAGTAACCACTTGACAAAATCACAGTTAATTACAATAGCATTCCATTAGGCCCAGGTATGGAAAAGAAGAATTTTAATCCCATCAAATAAGGATTTTAATGAAATGATGTTATAGAAATTGTTTTTAATCTTTTCATGGTGCTTTTCGATTTACAATGAAACATTTTAAATATAATTTTATTTTTGGTGTCTCAGTTATCTACTGCTGTGAAACTTGCATACAACTCGAATTGTAATTTAAACTGAATCAAAATAAATATTTACTTTTATGTCTTCATTAAAAAGTGAATCAATCTAAATTCCAACAAAGCAATTTTAAAGTGTCATAATTATTTTGACTGTAGCCCCAGTAAATGTAACTTTGCCATTACTAGCAACAGATACAGGTTTTGTATGGACCTGTGGGCTCCGGAGTGCAGGCTCTCAGACCTTGTCTAGGCTTGTCTTGGCCTGACTTGGTTTTACCTTTTTTTAAACTCCTGTCTCCCTGCCAAGTCACTATCACGCAGACCAGTTTAGCTAAAACCCTGTGAATACCTTAGAGTGAAGGTCTGATAAACCTTGGACAAAAGTGACTGCAAAGCAAACAATATCTCTTTGCATCCTCTGAGACTACAGGTAGCTATTCTAGGCTTTGTGGGGAAGAGATGAGAAGGAAGCAACCTGTGTAAGGAAATGTGTAGAAAGAAAACCAGGCAGCCCCCAAGACTGATGTGGAAGGAATCGTCTATATTGCACTCCTCCCAGCCAACAGGACGGAGAAGCTCCCAACATGAGCTCCCAGCAAAGACCATGGGATACTGCCAGCTTCTGGTAACTTCCCTCCCCTGTTTAAGACTGAAGTGTCAGACTTAGGACCAGAGAATTTTTGGAAGGGTAACACTGAAAAAAAGGGGTAGATAATGGGTTTTATATGACCTTTTTAACTGTATGGGGCTCATACATATCAGGGTATGTGTTCACTTTTGCCCCTAACAATATTTTGAGTGTAACACCTAAGAGTAATGGAAAAGGCAAACATGCTTCAAAGAAAGAAATAATCAAATAAGTAGGCATAATCACATGGGAAGAACAAATTGGGAAATAAGAATCATATTGATTTTTTCAAAAAACAGACCAGGTCAAAATAATTTCAGTTTCCTCTGTGAGAGGACAGTATATATACTGAGACTTTTGAGAAAAGGAGTCATCTTGAAAAGACATAGAAAAGAAATGTGAAAATTTATGACTGTGGTGTTCAACATTGCACAGCAGTGGAACCATCAGGCTGAGTTTGGTGCTGGCAGAAGGCACCTGCCAGCATCTGCCTAGGTCTGTCTGAACACCCTTCCCTTTGAATGCCATGAGTAGTTTAAATCCAACTAGACATTTGATGTTAAAGGATGTAATAAGAGGGGACTCACCAGGTTGGAGGGCACATAACCATGCATATTTCTGATGGGTGCAAGTAGAGTGAGAAACCCAGGCAACCTACAAGAGTGATGTGGAAGGAACTTTTCACGTGACACTTCTCTCAGCAGAAAGGAGGGATAAGTCCCCATCATCAGCTGTCAGCAAGGGAGTGTTCCCTTTTCCCCGAACTTGTTTAAAATAACTATATTTGGAGTGAAATACATTGATATTAGAGTAGGACTGGCTTACTACTGCTCAGTAATTTCCTGACCCATTTGGAGTTTGATTATATGGGTGGAGTTGGTCTTAGCTTTTCATATCTCATTTCTGAACATATTCATGCATGAGTTACTGTATTTAGTTTTCAGTCATCTGGCAAATTTCAGGTTACACAGCAGTGGCTTCCTGATAGCTCCTTTTTTTTTTTTTTTTTTTTCCCCACAAGACTTCCATTTACTTGAGTCATATAAGCAGTAATGATATCTTCCTTGGCAAGTGTACTTTTACAGTGTTGTAAAAGTAATTACTAATTTTCAACACTACTTTTTAAATGAAAAAAAAAAAGCTTTTTGAGTCTTAGAATCACAGAATATCAGGTTGAAAGGGACCTCAAGCATAATCTGGTCCAATATTTCTTGGCAAAAGCATGGTCTTAACATGTATCTTAACATACAGATCACTGCCCTTTCTCTCTCTCTCTCTCTGTCCTTCCCTCCCCCCCATGCAACTGAATCTTAAAAGTATCCAGTGTTGGGTAACCCACCACTTCCCTGGGGACATTATTCCAATGGCTGATTGTGAAAAATTAATTTCCCTTTCGTGTCTAGTCGGAATGACCCCAGGCATAACTTGTACCCATTCTCCTTCATCTTTTCCATGTGACTCCTTGTAACAGGGGAGTCTCCATCTTCTTTGTAGCCACCCTTTAAATATTGGAAAATGGTGACGAGGTCTCCCCTAAGCCTTCTATTCTCCAGGCCGAAAAAACCTAGTTCTCTCAGCCTTTCTTCATATCACAGCTTCCTAGTCCTTTGATCATCTTTACAAACCTTCTCTGGACTCTCTCCAGTCTGTCTACATCATTTCTGTAAAGCAGGGGCCAAAACTGAACACAGGTGTGGCCTGACGAGTGCTGAGTGTGATAACGACTTCTCTGTCTCTGCTGGTGATGCCCTTGTTGATGCAGCACAGCATCCTGTTGGCTTTCTTTCTGCAGCAGCACACTGTTCGCTTACATTGAGCTTGTTATTCTTGTTAGCCTAGTCTACCAGCCTATTCAGGTCTTCTGCAGTGTGACTCTACCTTCTGAGGTGTCCACTTCTCCACTCAGTTTGGTGTCATTAGCAAGCTTCATCAGCATACACTTGATCTCATAATCTGCACTACTTACAAAGATTTTAAACAGGGTTGGGCCCAATATCAATCTTTGGGGGACCCCACTTGTGAGAGGTTGCCAGTTTGATTAGTCATGATTCTTCAAACATCAGTTTCCTTTTTATTCTCAGACTTGTCTTCATTTTTTTTAATGGAGGAATCGTCTTCCTTAAAGGTCACAAAGTTAGTTTTCACAATCACTTAACTGTCTTATTCCTTTTACAGTTACATTTTGTTGTGTACAAATGACCACATAATCTGATAATCAAAGTCCCAAATAGCTGACAGAATTTGTGATTTTAATTAATTTTGGCAGTTCCACTAGAGGATTATTTTTTCTTTCCTTATCTTGTCTTCAAACTTAAGCTATAAAACAATATTCTTTTAATATGTGACAAATATATCTCTTTATACATTATAAAAACCTAGTTATTATTTTCTCCAAATCAATATAATACTTTATAGAAGAACAAAAATATACCCTGTAGAAATCCAGAAATTTAGTTAAGGAATAAATAACTTGAAATTTATTAGGATAATTAAAAAGAAGACAAAGAAGCATGTGTGCTCTCTTTGGAGTTTCACCCCTGTCTTGCAAATTCTTTGCATAATTTGTGTGAAATTTATATAAAAATCTTGCCTGCTTTTATTAAGACATCAATCATTTTGTTTATGTAAGGAAAACACCTGTTTTCTATGAAACTATAAAAATAGCACTCTGTAACTTCTTCTGATATCCACATCAAAAGCTGCCAGGAAATTCAATATCAACCAGCATTCCATGTTGTTTGTTAGACTAAAACGATAGTTTCATGACAATCATAAAAGAAAACATGTGAAATAAAGGATAGTCTCAGCTATTTGCAAACTACAAAAGCAACAACAAAAGCTGTAGGAACAGAATCCTTCCTATGAATACAAATACTCTCAGTTTGTATTTTTTTCCTAGTCATGTACGTCAAATGAAGGGTTCTTTGGGGTCACCTGGCCCAGCAATCTGCTCAAAGCAGGGACAACTGCAAAGCATGGTCCAACTTTGAATTTTGATCATGTTATTCAGTGACTTGACTAGTTTAATATATATTTTTATCTCTTCTTATAGTTAACTATGTGTAATTAGTACAATCTTGCCAATATTTTTCTCCCTTTTTCTGAGTTCTGCTTGTATAACATTAGAAAATGACTCTAAGGTAAGGTTAAACAGAGCACAAGCTTGTGTCTTAAAATCAATGAACACATGAATATTCTTGTATCATTCTCAAACTATCTCCATTATTTAACACTTTAATTAAAATTATTACACATTTCTTTTTTTTCTATGCAAAAGAATAACATCACTTTCTAACAAGCAAAAGTGATTCCAGTCTGTTTGGTCCTTTCAGAGATTTCTTTTAATTCTCCACTAACAGCTCCAGTGTGTATCTTTTCCAGGAGGTGCATTCCATCAGGAGCACAATGGTCCAGCATGGGTCCCTGGCAGGGTCACAAGTCCTGCCAGCAAACCTGCTCCAGCCTGGATTCCTCTCTCCACAGGGTCACAGGTCCTACCAGGAGCCTGCTCCAGCACATGCTTCCCCGGGCTGCAGGGGAATCTCTTCTCTGGTACCTGACGCACCTCCTGCCCCTCTTTATTCACTGACCTTCGTGTCTGCAGAGTTATTTCTCTCACTCCTCCCAGCTGGAATTGCTGTTGTACAGGTTTGCTTTTTTCCCTCCCTTCTTAAATATGTTATCACAGAGGTGCTACCACCATCACTGGTAGGCTCAGCCTTGGTCAGTGGTGGGTCTGCCTTGGAGCCAGTTGGCGCTGGCATCATCAGACACGGAAGAACCTTCTAGCAGCTCTCACAGAATCTATCCCTGTAGCTCCTCTGCTACAAAAACCATGCCACATAAACCCAACACATGAACACAGGCACCTTTCTGATATGTACTGTCTTATGTAAATGAGAAATATAATTATGAGTAAGAATAAACAGTATGTTACTGTGAGAAAGTTTTTCATATGTCTTTTCAAAGTAGTATCTGATGGAGAGGGTTTTCTGGTAAATACTGTGTAATCATTTTTGCTACTCTGTTTTGCCTTTTATTGTAAGTAAAACAGATATGTCTTTGCTCTCCTTTTCTACTTTCTAAGCTGTATAATGTACATTGTTGCTTATTTATTTAATTCAGCCTTCTCCATTTAATGATTGTTTTCACAGTATTATTGTGTTTGCTACAATTAAGTATCACCTCGACAAAAAGAAATAAAAATACAATTATTTACACATTATTCTCCATCTGTTTACATTTACTTTAATACCAGTAAACTACCTCTTTATGGTCTAAATAAAACTTGCCTCTAAATACTAAATTCCAAGTTACAGTTACGGTTCCCTGTATCTTTCAGACCTCACCCCCAAAAGACCTTCTTACTGAAATATTTAATCGTTTGCATCTGGATCATGAACCTCTACTTACTCAGCAATGAAGATTTAGGAAAAGGTCTTTCAAAAGGAAATATAAAGTAAGAAGTCTCTGAGATAACATCTTATTTGTGAGAAAGATCTTTTTTATTACTTTGGAAATAAAAAGGATATAAAGTAGATCAAAAATAGATATACAGTTGGTCAAATTTTTTACTGTGTCTTTTTCTTACTCGTGTTAAATTTGAAGAAAAGCTGCTTTTAGTGAAGTATACCTGTAAAAAAAAAGGCAAACAAAAATAAAAGAAACCCTATTGTTTTCTAACTCTCCAGTTTTGAAAGCAAATTTATTTGATTTTTAGATTTTTTGAACACATATTGCCAAAAGAAGTTATCCAAAAGTGAAATATTTTTATTGTTTTTTTGTTGTTTTTTTTCTTTTTCGGTGTAGAAAAAAAAATCATACAGAATCACAGAATGGATGAGGTTGGCATAGACTCCTGGAGATCATCTAGTCCATCCACTTGCTCAAAGGAGGGTCAGCTAGAGCTGGTTGCTCAGAGTCGTGTGCAGCTGGGTTATGAGTAGCTCCCAGGCTGGAGATACACAGCCTCTCATTATGATGGCAACCTTCAGAGCAGAAAGCTTCCTTCTTCTCCTTAAACAGAATATCCTGCCTTTCAGTTTTTGTGCATTGCCTTTTTTTCCATTCAGTGGGTATCTCTGAGAAGAGTCTGGCTCCATCTTCTCCGGCTTACCCCATCAGGTATTTTGACAAGATCCTTCTGAGCCTTCTCTTCTCCAGGATGCACAGTCTCAGCTCTCAAAACAGTCCATTGGTGCATATATGTAGTAGTTTTGAATTCTTTGATTTTTTTTTTTTTTTACATTGAGTCTTCACTGATTCATATTAGCCTACCCAATTGTGGAAAGGGCTCAATGGACTTCAGTGTACAACAAGGCTGTTTTGTTGCAGCGTTACAAACTCAACGTTTGCTAATATGAATTTGAAATCATCTCAAAATTATTTGTTTTGCTCCTCGGATGTGGAAACTCCAATTTTCTGTGATGTGTCCATGACTCAGTGTCTTGGTTTTGTGCATTATAAGTAAATTCCTCACTTCCTATTATGATTTATTACATTGAGAGGTGTTGAAAATTGAGTCATGAAATCTGAAATCTAGATCCAGACCAAAACCACCCAGGCATATATTTTGCACTAGGGATGTTATGAAATTAGTCCATTTTGTTGCCAAATACATATTAAGGAACCCCCCCCAAAATGTTAACTGATGTAGTTTCAGACTCTAAAGGTTAAGAAGTTCTGTTCTGAGATGTTTAGTTTGGAGCTTTCCCAGTTCCTTATTTTACATAGTGCTGTGGTGCTCTGATCCTCTCTTGTTTATTCTGATGTATTTGTATTGCGTAAAATTCTAACAATAGAACTATTATCACAAACAGAGTAAAAAGTAAATAATGATTAAACCAGTTATACTGTTTTTCTGTTTTAAAGTATTTTGTTTGAAGAATCTGAAGTAAATTACTTCTTGTACACAATTGAATTTAAGTTGAAGAAAGTACAGAAATATTTAGAAATGTCACACTGACAATTATCTACTGCCTTCATGTAGGTCTATGTCAGAAACACAGAGTATTATTTTATGTACACCCAGAATAATGTACCAAGCATTCCTTGGTATTAGTACACTGTACTACACACTTCAGCTTGCACGTTAAAAGATTTTGCAAATACGGCATATGTTAAAAATTGAAAAAAGAATTACTTTTCTCACACAACCCAATTTAAAACTGTTGAAAACTCTGTACAGTGTTTATTGAATTCTGAATTATATGATTAGTCAATGCAAGACACATCACAGTCAAAATTCTCTGATAAATTTTATAGCTAAGAAAGCACTCCAGATACAAATGCAGACCAAACACTGGATTACATTATTTATGAAGGTGGAAAACCAGAAAGACGTGTTAATCATCCAGAATCCTGTTGTCAAATTATTGAAATACACAAGATCTACAGCACTGTTGTAATTTTATGTTGTTAAAACATGATTAATTTTGTTGTCCTTAAATCCATGACACAAAAAGAAACTTAAGTGTTGCTATTCACATGAACTAGAATAACATGACGAAAATTCAGGCTATGAAGATGTTAATACCACTTGTGATACCAGTTAAGCACCTAAATACTTTTAAGAATTAACAAAGGAAATTTTTACAATAACTTCAGAATAAAATAATTTCATGAGAAGAATATTAATAGATCCATTGCTACTTATTTTTCTGATATAATTTTACTACTTTCTAATATTCTTTACAAATAATTTTATTTCCTACAATCACCATTAAGATTGTTAGGATAGAAAACAGAAATGGGCTTCTTTAACCCTTTTAAAGTTTTCCATTGGTGAAATAGAATATTTTTTTTATTTCAAAATGCACTGTGTTTTAAGTGGTTACTCTGCATGACGTAATTAAAGATTGTTGAAAAATTTTCCTCAAGATGTGCAGGAAACTCCTGAGACTGTGGCAGCATGAGTGTATGGAGTAGAAAGAAACAGAAGAAAGTATGTTTCATTACAATTCCCATTTTTGGAAAAAAAAATGCACAGAAATACGAAACCTCTCAACATTATTGACAATAATAGAAGTTACTTTTCACTTAGAAAGTATGTGATTGTGTGTGTATATGTTGGTGGGTGTATCTGCATCTAATATTTCACATATATTTGCATGTATATATGCATTACAGAAATACATTGGAAAAAAATATTTTGTACTCTTAGAAAAGAAGCATAGACTGGGAAACTAAAATACAGTAATCTTTGCAGATACAGTGGTGTGTCCAAATATATTCTTTACTCGAAATTAGATTCTGAATAGTTGACATTTGTATGTTCTTTTGCTTTTCCAAGACAAATACATTGCTTTACAGAAATAGCTTAATGAACCAAGCATCTCTTCTGAATAGTTGACCTCATGGAAGATTCCTAGTGGTGCATGGTGGGTAGGGACCTGGAGGCTGCATTTGTGCTAATAAATTAAATAGTGACCAGAAATGTCATGTAGCACTGGAATCTGATCATATGCAGTTTCAAATTAATACCATGATCCTTCACATACTTCTGGACTGTGTTAACCATTATTCTCCCAGCAGTTTCCAAATACAGCTACAGCATCACAGAGGCCATTCTCAGAGGGGAGGTTGAATATGCTCATGCTGTTCTTAAGGCCAAGGTAGTTTATTAACACCATGATGGGCTGCTTCAGGCCAACGAGCTTGAGAGCCAACAAGCATTCCTGGGCACACCTGGTACTTGTTAGTGTAGGCATGGACTCATAGTCCACGGTGACATCCCTTTCTGACAATTGTATCCATTCTCAGTAGTGCACAGAATGTGTCTTCATCAGTTAAATACGGACATTCGCCTATTATGTGCAACAAATTAGAGCAGAGAGAAAGATTTTATTTACGATTGCTAGTTAAGATTGGTACATTCCGAGTCCTCTTTGCAGACTCTTGTCTTGTTAAACATATTAATTCTGATAAAGCCTTATCTCTCTTTGGAATAACTTCCTTTTTGTTTGTTTTTTTTTTTAACCTTTGTAAACAGCAACTATTTAAAAAGCAAAGTGAAATACTGATCAATAAAGTGATAAAGTTATTGAGAAAGCACAGAAAAATCTAAATACCAGGAAATCTGGACAGGAGTTTGGTTGTATTCTATGTACTCGATCTGTCATAGGTTTACAGGACTCAATACATTATCTGATTATGCAATTATTTTCTCAGGAAATGAGCCAGAGACATTGTCTTTCAAGCTGATTGAGTCATTTTTTCTGTCTACGAACTTAAATGGGTCAACAAGGAAAGCCTACCCTGCTTAAAAACTGTCAGGTTATTTGTAGTTCTTGTGTTGGTTTTGAAAAAGAAAAGAATGACATTAATTCAACCTTTCCTCCCCATCCCTTAAAATATCATTTGCATTAATATACAGGATTTTTTTTAAATATATGAGTTTATTGTGATTTTTTTGCAAGACATGAGATAGAAAGTCTGCATATATAACATTAAGTATTTCATGTCTAGTTCATCATACAGTAATCCCAGCCAATCTGTAAATGAAATAATTCCTTGGAGCGATCATGAAGTAGAAGATTTTGCCTTACATATTTTCTATTCCCTATTCTGCTTTTCCCTTTGGTTTTATCCTTAGCAGAAGAGCTGTGGTGCTCTGTGTGCTTTCCAACTAGGAAAATATCTTGAATCATATACAACTGTCATTTTTACATTTCTCTCTCACACAGATACAGATGAGTCCTATAGCTCATAGCTCTGAATTAAATTGGTCACAGAGGAGCACAGCACAGGGATATTGCCTGCAGCCCAACACCACATGCATTAGAATATTCTCCAGAGTCAATGAGCTCTGGGGTTAGGAGAATTTCTTCCCTCTCACCCCACCCAAGTGTTTTGGACTTGGTCAGAGTAATTGCGTTTGGCTTTATTTGGTTTATGTGCTGATTTATTGTGGTGGGAAGTCTCCTTTTCCTACAGTTTCAGTAAAATATGAAGTCATTTATGTGGTTTCCCCCGGGTGTATTACCTGTTGTTATAGTATAGGTTAGGCTGTTGTGAAGATTATATTCTCCATGCCTGTTCATTGTAGAAAGACACTTCCTCTTGAAGTAAGAGAATAATAAGAAAAAAACATCTGCAAATACCTGAAACACTAAACTGCTGTTAAGTCAAAAGGGGTATAGAAGGGAACATGAACATCATCTATCAAGTAATACAGCAGCTCAACATGCCTTTTAAATTAGGACCCATATGCAGGTGCACTTGCAAAATCTCCTCTTCAAGCACAAACTGGTAAAGGATGGGAGTTCAGATGTCACCTGTCCTCCTGCAGGAGTAAATCTTTCCAGACAACAGCTGAATCAACAGTTCTTATAATTCATGTACCACAGGCTCATAAATCACATTCATAGGGAATCACCATGTTGTCAGCACTGATGTCACCCTCAGTTCTTTGAAAAAGATCACTTTGACCATGTGCATGTATTCCGTTAACTGGATACAGTGATTCTTTAATGTTCTTCAAATTGAATAAATAAATAAATAAATAAATATTACATTATCAGGAATGTGTGACATTCTTAAAAGTCAAAGTGCAATTTATCAGATTTTCAGTATGCACTGCAGACCTACCCACTGCAAAGTTGGTTTGGTTTTTTTTACAGCAGTATGTAGTTTTCCCCATGTAATCACCGAAATTACTAAAATTCAAAGGCAATAATGGTGTTAGTTGCATCCTGACACTTTTCATGAGGATTGTATAAACAGAATTATTCACAAAATTTAATGAATTTCAAAGTGGCTTAGTTAAATTTGCTTAACTTCCTATATCATATTCTTAATCAGCTTTAAAGATATTTAAAGGGAATTTAGCTTAATTCACTTTTAATGATAATCTACAAGTAAATACTAGTATTTATTTTGATACATTTTAGATTTAAATAGGAGCCATAGAGGGGCTTCTACTTGTGGCTAAAACCTTCACAATTAGCAGCAGAGAACTGAGTCTTAGAAATTAAGTTCCATTGAATGTGCTATTATTCTAAATGGGAAGGACCCATAAAGAGATTTAAACAGTTTATGTAATATTGTTTCAATAACATCATTATTTAGTTGGGATTAAAGGCTTCTTTTCTAGGTTCCTCTAGAAAGTCCCTAATAATTATTATTGATATTTCAGGAATAGATTTACACATTTGTGGTTATTTTTTTCTCCCTAATAATATTTTCCTCTTCACCTTTTTCTTTACCCTTGAAAATGAACAAAAGCCTGTGGAAGTGAGAGAAAGATCTGTGTGAAAGCATATTTTGTGAGAAAATAAGAACATAAGGAAATAAATGAAAAGAATAATAGTGAAGTATCATTTACATGTCTTAAAGTTGATTATAATGTTACTGCATCTTTCACAACACCTTCCAACTTATTTTACAAAATAGAATTATCAATATGCAGGCATGTTTGTAAAATATCTGAACAAGTATATGTATATCTTTTAAGATAGTCAATATAGCTTGAGGTTTTGTATTTTCATTTAGTCATCTGAGTTCAACAGAAGTTTACAGTGTCAGGACCAATGTCAGATTTTTCTCAGGTGGCTATAGGTGCTCATTTTTATGGATTATATACTGAGAGATCTTTCAAGTTGACACCTTTTAAAAATCAAGGGCATAAAATTGTTTCAAGCTGGACAAGAATTCCTAGGGCCACTTTTTCTCAATCTTGACCTGAAAACTTTACTTTTAAAAAATAACAAAACTCTCAAATGTGGACTAGATTATCTCCAGTGGCTATCTATATGTGTATTACATGCTCTTTACTATAATCTTAGGATGACGGGGCTCCAAGTATAATACATTTAATACCCTACATTATTCCTGATGAGGTTTCAAGACAGTTGTCCTAAGCAGGGAATGTCATACTTCAGATGCGTCTGCTCTAGCTTTGGAGTAAAACCAAGAATGCTTCTTGGTTAGAATGTTAATATATAAATTATTTGCTACTCAGTAAAAGGGAGAACCCCTGTATACAGTATATCTCCTGTGCTAACAAGTGCACAATCTCCAGGGCCAAAAGCAGAAACCTGTTCCAGCACAGTACATGCTTGGCATACACTCAATTCCAGGGCAGTGCACATGAGTCTGGTTCAGATTCAACATGTGGAAGAACTGCAGCCACTAATTGGGTATCATTATAGAGGTTATATTCCATCTGGATTTGGATACAGAGCTTTGAATCCAAAGTAGCTGTCAATCATGGAAAACTTTATACCAAGTCTCTGTGCTTACGTTTGTATAGGAGACTACAGAAGGTGTTTACAAATTCTACTCACAGGAAATTATGCCAATAGCTGAATATTTTAAATATTTTTTTTGTCTGCGATGTAAAACCATTTTAAAGCTGATTATGTCCAGCAATGAACCCATCCATTACTATTTTCTAACAGAAATATGCTGAGGAACGCAGCAGTGCAATAAGGATGCTCCTTCTGGTTGAGTTTAATGTCTCTGAACAGTTACCTGAAACAATACTTTGTATGACCACAGTCACCACAGACATTTTTTCAAAACCCCAAACCAACAGTTCTGATTTGTCTTTTTCTGCCTTTTCTCCATGGCAAGCTGCATTTAATATGAGACATGAGTGCTGTGAACCTTGTAATTGATCTGGCTGGGGCTCAGAGGCTTAATTGTGGATTAAGGTCGAAAGTTTGCAGTTTCACCAATTTCTAACTGCTTTAGAATATAATTTTTGCCACTGAGTACTAGGGAGGATAATATATAAAACTGAAATATTGGTATAAGAGTACTATAATTCTGACCAGATGAAAAAAAAATAAATTTTTATTTAATTTCTGAGTAAAATCGTATATATACTTTGTAGACAAATATAATCTCTTTTACTAGTAAATGGAAAAATGGAATCCTAGAAGATTTATGTTTTTAAAAGACCTTCTGTGTTTTTAGTCTAACAATGAAGATGTATAGCGTTCTTTATATTCAGCCTGAGAAAGAAATGGACTATGTTCCCTGTAAATCTTGCCATTCAAACATATTTCCAAAGCCATATAAGAGCAAGCCTTGCTGACTATCACCAGCCTCTGTGTGACATATCACTCCTGATGTCAGAGATACATTTCTGACAACAGTTCCTTGTTTGAGCCACAGTAGTTGAAGCAGAAACCTGATCTGTTATTCAGAATTTCTGAAAAAATGTTCTGTGGATCTTTACGTGCTAAAGCGTTCCTGTCCTTCAGTTCACTGATTCATCCCATCCCTGAGCTGTCCTTTTCTGTCACACTTAACTCCAGTTGGATGAGGTAAGGCTGTTGGCATTGGGAATTCTGTCTGTGCACATCGTGCATCACAGGCTACATCCATGCCACTAGACAGCCTACAAGCTCTTTTGACAGATGATGCTAGTTTGTAGACCCAACATGCACTTTTAAGTCTTTATAGAGTTTAAGACAAATGACATTTTTTCCCAAGAACATTTATGAAATGCAAGATGAATTCTTAGAAAGCTGAGTTGGCCTCTTTTCCTTCTGTATTATTTTGCTCACATTTTCCATCTCTTGGTTCACAATTTCCTTTTTTTTTTTTTTTGTAGAAATTCTCCTTTACTTTGGACTTCATTGGCCAAATTGCTTCCAATATGTATGTTTTACATTCTAGTTTATAAAAGCTACAATATATCAGTACCAGAGTTGCATAGTAAAATGCTTATGTGATTGTTACACATCTGTACTCCAAGCACACTTTCAGTAAATCATTGTTGTAAGAAACAACAGTTGAATGAAACAGGTTTTAGACCTGTTTAGACCCTTGCATAGCTTCATCATTTTTATAGATCTTTATAGATCTTGATCTGTTTCACACAGTAAATAATTTTTTGTCTACAAAGATTCTTTTGTTTTCTATGAAGACTTTAACAAACCACAAAACTTCAAGGAACTGTCTATGCAGGATGCTATAACAAAACAGTTTTGTATTTCACTCAGTCATTTTGTCGGGCAATAGTCACACAATATCAAATCTATGGTTCATTTTTCATTACTCGCCTCAAATGTGGAGTGTTTGACTGTGGTACAAAGTTATCTTTGACTGCAGAGAGATTAATCAACTCCTAAAGTGGAATGCCCTTGTTCAAGCAACAATGAGTTGCCTGGAATGAAGTTTTGTAGGAGACAGATGTTCCTATCAATGACTACATTTTGAATTCACAGTTCCTTGCTAAAATAGGTCACAGACTTGGGAGGAAAAAGAGAATGGTTAAACAAGTACACGTAGATTTTGAATGGATTTGCCATTTAGAATTTAGCCTGCTGTTTACTAAAGATATGTAATTATTTTCTTAGCCACAAATTCACAGAATGGTTAGGGTTGGAAGGGACCTCTGGAGACCATCTAGTCCAACCCATCTGCTAAAGCAGGTACACCTAAAGTAGATTGCACAGCAATGCCTCCAGAGAAGGAGACTCCACGACCCTTTTGGGCAGCCTGTTCCAGTGCTCTGTCACCCTCAAAGTAGCAAAGTTTTTCCCTCATATTCAGATGGAACATCCTATGTTTCAGTCTGTAAGGATACATCAGGGAGAGGAGATCAGAAAAAATACTTTAGAAGTCAACAGAAAAGAGCAATATAATAGTCTACTTGTTTGTATTTCATGAAGTGCTTACATATGCTGTTTCAGCAGTTATACCATGAAGTTTGAACTCCTCACTACACTATAGATTTGACTTTCAGCAGTTTGAAGTTTTGGGTCTTTTTTCTACTCCCAAAGTACTTGTCCACCACATCTGTGCAGAGCTGGCAGCACAGAAAGGAGGTTTTCATTATTAGTACCTTAACAGCTGCCTAAAAGATCCCAGATACATGACTCGGGCTGATGTGATATTTGGAAAAGAGATCCATCTCCATAAAAAAATAAATAAATAAAATATGGCACTCACCTGAGCCAGTACAGATGTTAGTAATCACATTAGCTTTATTCCAGATGAGAAAATAAATTTTCTAAATGTCCAACATGAGACTCCGCTAAAAAACAATCACTAGATCCAAAACTGAACAGTTCATGTGTAGTCAGTGAAATTTTTCTATTGGTTAATTTAAAAATTACAGTGTATAGAATTGAGGTAATCTGAGAATTTCATACACAGGGGATATTCAGACAAATAATCAGAACAAGAACTAGATAAACAAATTGTCATAGTTATGATAATGAGATCCTTAAATAATATTTAAGGTCATTAAAGGATGAAAATATGGAGTAAAAGTCTCTAACTAATACCAACAGAGCGGTTTTGCAACAGAAAATGGTCACTGTGGAAGAATGAATGAGAGGAAGAAAACAATAAATTTTAGCACATTTTCTTAATAGCTAATTAAAAAATACTTTGAGATCTTTTTTCTCCTTTTCTGAACAATTATTTGTGAAAGATTTCTTTCATTTCCTTCTTTTTGTCTCTGACCTCTTTTCCAAGGAAGAACACCTGAAAGATTGAGCCACGTCTAAAAAAACCCACTACTGAGCACTGAGGACAGTGTATCTGCTCCCTGGGTGTAATGTAGCATTGTATTTGTACCATTCGATTGGGAGGATCGAGCCTGTACCTGAACGTAAACTACCTCCTCGCATGTTGCATCATACTTTACCTTTGGTCTGCAGGAGGATTCAACTGAATTTTGAAGCTGTAACACTTGGGCACAGGAGTAGAGATGCTTGAGAACAGATGAGACCTGACTTGATGGTAGCTGCACCACAGTGTAGCCATAATTAACAATTTTTTGTCAGATGGGTCCTGCTATTCCCCTGGTGGCAACATCTGTATTTAGAAGCCATTAGATGGAAAATATTTTTGTCTTGTACAAGCAAATCAGACAGTTCCAATAGGAGTTGAGAGTCTTGATATTTTCTGAAATCCTGTAAAAGAGCCCAAATATATTTTTTCAAACTTGTATACATCTGAATTAATTGCAGAAACATTCAAAATAAGATATTCACAGAATTTTTCACTGGAACAAGTGAAAAGTCCAGATAGGTCAGTTTCATGTCATCTCACTAAAATGTTAATAAATATTTGTCCTTTTTTTTTTTTTTTAATCCAAATGTGCCCAATTTCTAATACATGTGACAAAAGAAAGGACGTCAGCTTTTAAGCATTCAGAGTTACCTATCTAGGCGATGGAAGGCAAGTATTTCTGTCAGAGCATGTTTAGTATAAGCTGATTTCCTTGTTTCCTTTTTTGTATTTTAAACAGAACTGCAGTTCTAATCAAGATAGAGTCATCCATTGACAAAACTGTTTGAATCCTTTTCTTATGTTTACAGTGTGTTTTGATGCAACAGTATTATTTCATTTCTTCTTTCTGTTCTGTCCCCTTTCCCTCCTCATACTGAGTAAGCAGTTCCTCTGTTAACAGTACATTCAGGCTTAGATATGGATCTTAATTAATAGAAAAATTGTCAGCAGGTACTAAATCCCTGCTCAGGAATAGAAAAAGTCCCAACGGCACAGGTTTTCTCAGCATCAATTTAATGAACTACCACTATCTAAACAGACCAGACGACCAGGAGTGTATATGCCTTTATTAGACATACTTTTTAAAATATGCTGTGTGAATCAAAAACTGAATACCTTATTGTATCTTTCTGGAAGGATGAAGGCTTATTCTAAAAGACGAATGTGGAAAATGAGCCATACTATAATCCTTAACAAGAGCAAATGTTAATTGAAAGAGGAAGAACTAGATAAGAACAAAAAAAAAAAAGGCACAGAAGAAATATAAATTTTAGTGGGTGGATGCAGTAAATAAGCTTACCTTATTCCCAAAGCAGGTCATGTTCTTCACTCCTGCTACTGTCACTGTCAGAGAGCATTTTATTTAGCTTCAAGAATAAACTGAACAAAGTTTTCTTTTCTTGTCCAAACATGTTGGATGAAAAACTGGTCATGAGTCCACTATATCTTGGGCTGCATCAAAACAAGTGTGGCCAGCAGGTCAATGGAGGTGATTCTCCCCCTCTGCTCCACTCTGGAGTCAAATAACTTTCATTGTTTTCTCATTGCTAAAGAATATCATATCGTATCGTATCGTATCATATCATATCAAATCAAGATCAGGCAAATCTGTTCCTTTCAACACACTATCCGCATTTCTCACAAAAGTACCATATTAGCTCTTTCATAATCAGATGGCATGGCCCTGATGTTGAGAAGGTGTTTACATCCATTTTTCAGGTATACTCTATTTACAACTTTCTGTCACAGTTCTTCAGAATTCTGTGGTGTAGATTACTTGACTTTACTATTTTCTTTAAGTTTTCTCTGTTCTGTGTAGCTTTGAATTCTTCACTCATCTGCAGTAATGATTGACATTACCATTCAAAACTGCTGAAATGAATTATTAATAACATTTTGTTTGTGAGGATGAAAGCAGGGCTCAGTGAGATGCTCAATCTAGTGCATATAAGTAGAATGAAAGACACCACTAAAAAGTTCAAACTGAAGTTTTGAAGATTCTGATTGTAACAAAAGATAAAACTGTGCCTCTCATTTCACAGACTTGCAAATGAAAATAATTTCAAATTAGAAACCATGAACAGTTCTGTGTCTTAGCCCTACATTAAAAGTTCACTGCATCTCCTACTGAAAAGCGGAATCCTGGGGGACTGTTTGCTGTGGACACTGACAATACTATGTCAAAAGCCTGAGTTATAGAGACATGCCGCTATCATATTGTTGGCTTTGGCCTTCTTTAGACATATTTAAACTGTGTGATGGAATTCAGAGCAAGATATGTGAATGTTCTCAGTCACTTTCTCTCTTAAAGACCTTTCTTACCTTAACTTGTGATTATGAGAAAATTAGGCTCTAAAAAGCAAAATGGTAAGTCTTGTCTGCTGGCAAGAGAATATGGCAGCAACCTTACTAAACTACTTCTAAAAGATAGACCAAACCTGGTTTATCATACAACATGGTTCTTACCTTTAACAGTAAGGTAGGGGATACTTGTCCTGCTTAGAAATTAAAAGTAATTAAGTATGGTAGCAACCCATAACTTAATTTATTAACTTAAATTTAACTAATGATGTTTGCTTTAAACAAGAGCGTGTGAAACAAGATAGACTGATACCACTAGGAAAAAAATTTTTACTTCATTTCTTGGCTAGGTATGATATGATGTCATAGTTTTCAGCTGTGACTCCACAGCAACGCAATACCAATGAACTGTAAGCCTTTCCTGTGGTGACAGGTCGATTTAGTCTCCAAATATAATCATTCCTGGCATTATCCTTGCAGGCATTACCAATGATATCAAAATATATATTAGTTTTATTCTGTAATTTTTCTGCTCCCCTGCGACTTTGGATGTCTCAAACACTTCTCATTTATGCTTGAACTAAAATTAAATCCTTTCAAAGGAGGAAAGCTGTTTAGACAAATCCACTGAGTTACTTTGTACTATTTCCTCATTTCACTCACTTTCTGATCGGTTTCCAAAGTTGTGAACTTTTAATCCTGTAAGACTGCTAAAAAAGGAATGAATCTTACTTTGTGTAAAGAACCTGAAAATATAGTTCGCTCTGATATTAACCTCCTGCTTCCCAAGTTTGAGAAGAATTCTTTCGAGGTAGAAAAAGCTAAAGGTTTACTCAGGTGGAAAAGAGCAAACAGTGTAGAGAAATCCAGAGATGGAGAAAAGATTAGGAGGTAAAAAGACAGGTACTCTGTTAAGATCTGGTAAATTATGCCTGTCTAATATGTGAGAAACACTGTTACTCTATCTGTTCATAAATAAATTTGCAAATATGTGCAAAAAGAAACTACTTTAATAAATTCTTTATCATTTAGCATTTCATCACTCTCTAATTCTGAATCTGTGTGTGAAATAATCTCTTCATCAGGCACAATATTTCTGAACCTTATAACAACAGTTTTTTATATTATATGTAGAAAGAAGATAACAGAATGCTCAGCCCTCTGAACTGAAGTCAATCACAATCATTCTTACGTTTGCTGAACTTTTAATTATTTACATCAGCAAGAATGCTTAAACAGGAGACATTCATAAATGCTCATCCTAAAACTACCAGAAGAATGACAGAATGTAGGAGATGCAAGAAGATGCAGACGGTTAGAGATGCAGGTTCAAGATGTTGTTCTGTGTATCTCCTGGCAGCATCCTTTGGTGCCTTCCTCACACTATGAACTAACTCTTTTAAGTGAAAGTACAAACTTAACATCTATAATTCCAGGTAATTTTTCAATATTGATGGACTGATATTTTTCATTGGAGAATTCCAACTATCTGAATTTATTTATTCTGGGAAGTGAATTTTCAGTTTTTCACCTCCAGTGACATTTCTATAATTTCATATTTGCAATTGACTCTTGAAAAATATATGACTTGTAATATTTCCGTGCCTTGAAACATTCACTTTCAAATCCATAAGGAGCGTTCTGAAGAACTGTTCAAATAATTCTGTATCATACACAAATAGAAAGGTATTTGATTTTACATGAAGGAAGATTCAGTCTATCATCATAGGAATTCATGTAATTTTGTGCCAGATTATAATAGATGTTCCTTAATCTTGTCCTATGAAAAAAAGAATATTAGTCTATTTCATAGGCTATTATGAGATAAAAATTGTGACCATTAGGCACTACAGTAATGAGAAGTTCATAGACTACCTTACTTAGATATTTGTTGCTGTTCATTGCAAGCAACTTTAAAAGCCTGGTTTTAATGTCCAAAATTAACAAAATACACTGCAAAGATGATTACTTTTTTAATAAATATGTTCTCAGTTTATATTGGAATATTTGCTTATCTTCTGCAGTGAGCATTGATCTATGCAATGCATTTTTTACATAAATACTTTCGGGTCTAAAAGGTCAGTTCAGACCTGGCAAACATCTTTAAAATAGCATAGTGAAATTCCAAGCTATCCCTTTTTATTCTAAATCTCTTTTAATATTAGCTTGAAAATACCTGTCCCATCTTATATATTCAAGTATATATATATGAATTATAAACCTGAAATTAATGTAAAATATGAAATGATACACAAGAAAATAGAAAATGAACAATATGTAACTCAATTACACAGGCTAGGCTCTCCATTTTCCTTGACAAATCACTACAGTATATCCAATTAAGGATTACAAAGTCATGGCTGAAGCTGACAGTTCAAGATATTTCTTCTTCAATGATTCTAAGGTTAGTAATCACATTGACAGGCATACACACAGGGAGCAGAGAAATAATATAGTGTTCACAGTCTTATTTTTCTGGCAATACTTGAGAGGCGTTCAAAATAAGAATGCACCATGAAAACAAACTACACTTTCAGATTCAAACACGCTCTGGGTTACACAAGACAGAAGTGTTAAACTGATCTGAATGAAGAACAGAACAACAGAAACAAAAAAATTGATTCCTAATAGCTAGAAAGAGGTGTCATCATTGAACACTATTTTCCTCTACAGCTAGTTAATTACATCAGAGCATTATCCACAAGCCAGTCAAATCATCATTATGTCATGATATTCTATAAATCTTCCAACTACATAAATAAGATGGGTCACTTTGAATTGTCTCATCATTTCAACCAGTGCTCCAGGGCAGATAATGTTCATATTGTTAATAATTCATGTATATTCAAATGAAAGATCATTAATACATTCAAAACCAAGATTTTCGGTCTGTAAATTTGTCATTGTTTATAAACATCACTTGCAGATTCTATAAAATACTTCAACAGAATTAAATTGAAATAAAGCTTTGTGCCAACCTCCCTCCCTTCCTGCAGGTTTAGCTCCCTGATCCTTTTAATGATCTTGTTTCAATTCAGGAGCAATACGTTATCAAAGTCTGGGAATCCAAACATCTTTTATATTACTTTTTACCTACTGACATGTCTTTTGCAGTAAACTGTAATCTAAAAAGCTGAGGATAAAAAAAATTGAAATAACATCTAACTTTGCACTCAACACTGAAATAACTTTGTGAGCAGTATTAAACATTTTTCCACTCTTTGATCCAAATATCAGCTACCTAGTGTGCATACGTTATTTTATTTTTGAAGGAGAAGTAAGTGCTCTTTGTGACTGCACTGGAGTTTAGTTTCAATTTAAACTAGTTCAAAGGGCTATGTTATATGTATTTAAATTCTGACACAAATCTCATTGTAACTGTAGTAAAGGAAAATTTCTTTCAGTCTCCTCATGAATAAGAAATCTATCAATTACGAACGTATTTTGAATAGCAACAAAAATAAATTTCATAGCAGGGAAAAACCATTTATAGAATTCTACTTTATGCTTAAGGAAAAAAAACAATGGAAAAGTATTTCCACCTGTGAATCAAGCTGTAACTTACTGAGCATTTTAACTTTTTTTTTTTTTTTTAAGCCGGTATATTTTTAATTATTTTTGATACTAAAACCTAGTATGTTGTTCAAAATATCAGTGCTATGATTTGTCAAATTTGTGTATTTAGTAAGATTTGGTGATGAAATTCTGAATAAGCTCTGAACATTTAAGAACCGAATCTCAGAGTTATTACAATCTACTTGTAATTCCTTCTAATATTTCCATGTGTAGGCAAATCATGGAGTTCAGAGAGGATCAAGTCTACTTTCAGCATACAAGCCTGGGGCAAGGTGACATGATTAAGATGAGACAGTGTATATGAAGTTGTAAAAGATATATATCTCACTGCATGTAAGAGAGGGGAAAGATTGTCCTGTTACTATGGCAGTGACCATGTAACTGAAATGAGCCCACTCCAGGGCCATGATAGGTCTCCAACAGATTTGGAAGGAGACACTTGCTACTCATACTTCAAATACTGTCATGCACACCTCTCACACTTTCCTGTCACTCGAAAAATGTTGAAAGCTACAATATAATAGTTTCTGGGGTTTGTGAACATGTGAGTGGACAGGTATATTAAGTCACTCATTCCACGAAACTTCTTGACATGTACCACCTTTCCTGGAGGCACGGTTTATGGCTGCTCGTGAGCTTCTTGAATCAGTGGAGCTGTGAACTAGGAGGGATCTAAGGAGTCACAAAAACCCCTCGACAACAACAACAAAAGGTCTGAAGATCCCAGCAAGTGACTGATTTTACCTACCTCATTCTTAACTTATTCTGAAAGAGATTTGGGACTTCCACAGCATTCTCAGACACTTGTTCCATAAGATATCTATGCCAGGGGCTATGAAGTTCCTTACTGGGAACATTTTTTATCAAAGGCACAATTTTTTATCCAGGGTATGAAAGGAAGCACATGTCTACTTATGAAGAAACAAAAGAAGCTTTCCATCTTTCCTGAGGTTTGATTCACCTTTCTGAAACTAACTTTTTCTAGTGCTGTGTAATTACAGTATTTCCCATGTGTACCAAAACTCTTCATTCTAAAGTGGCATCTTCTACATACTACGTCTAAACGTCCATCTATCTCTCATTCTGTCTTCTCACTGACTTTAGGATCCAACTCAGCTTTTACACTCACCTCCAGTCATATATCTATATAATTTTTTTTTCTAGTAAAGTCCATAGAAACATCTAACATTTTGGAAAGTTCACTCTCTGTTGGGGAGTGGGGAGAAATCAGGGCTTCCCAAACATGATAAATTAGTAAAAATGGCCATACATCACTACTTCACTACTTCAACTCACATTTGTCCATCTCAGACAAGGAATTTATTGGGAGGAAAAAAAAAAAAAAGGCTACTTTTATCTGGTACCTGACTAAGCCTGTTGTACCTAGGAGCAACCAGATGCATCAAGAACAACACACTTTTCTTTTTGCCTGAGGATTAACCATTTTCACTGCACCGCTCCACTCAAAGATTTCAGTTCAAGCAAGTATTACAAATGGCAAGATAAGGGCAACTACCAGTTCCCCAGATTTCCCCTACTGCTCTAGCAGGACTGATGGAGTTTCAAAGGGAAGCTAGCACTGGGTGCCATAGAGTTACCTCCTTGCTTCTCAGTTCCCTCCAGCATGCAATTCTGTTCCCCCAGACCACCAGGGAAGGTGCCTCCTTCAGAATGGGAACCACAGGGGGAAAGAGAGTCTCTGTGCAGAGTGTGGAGAGAAGCACATTGCACGGAATTGTACCATTACATGATCTGTGAAGTTTAAAATAATTCAGGAGTTGCCTGTCTGTAAGTAACAATTTGGTCATTCCAAATGTAGTAGTTGGTCGCTCCAGATCTTTAATTAATTTTTTAACATAATCTTGGAGCCACTTTTGCACAGCATCATAATTATAACTCCCATAACAATTACATTTCTTGCTGCTAAGTTTTCATTATGTGCATGGCCTGAGGATGAAAGAAGTTATTTGTCTTCCACTGCACCAGACATGGAAAGCCGGTCTCACTGCTTTTCACAATCTTTCTATTTTTCCTTACAGGTTGTTTCTAGGGCAGTCTAAGAATATGGTTTTCAGTCCCTCTAACAGGTCCTGTGATTGAAGGGAAAAAAAAAAAAAAGGTTTTTATATCACTTGCCTCTTCCACTAGTTTCAAATATTCCATGAAGAAGGGCATGCTTTGTTTGCCCACACCTTTTAATTTTGTGTGCTATGCTTACTTCTAGAACTGCATTACATAGATAAATGGTAGTAGCTGTACGGTCTTAGTCCATGGGAAAGTTATTATATTCACAGTTTTCTTTTCTCACTTGTAATTGATTCCAGAGAGAAAACACATACATTAATACATATTATCTCATTTGCAATACAGATGTGTAATCATTAAGGCATTCCCAATGTTAAAGTCCCGTTGAAGTCAGTCAGAGACATGTCTGCAAGTGGACAGCAAGGTCAGCAGCAGATTTACTTTCATATCATTTTTACACATTGAGAGACTATGTTTACTTTCTAATACATTACAAAGAATGATGGGTAAACCACAAAGTGTCTCAATACTTGGAAAAATACCAAAAACTGCGGATGCTTTTTTGAACTGTATTCCAACTGTCTAAAGCCACTTGATTCTCCACAGCTGGGCTGGAAGTCTTACAAGATTAGATGTTTCAACACTTCTGCTTCCCATCTTAGCCAAGTGGAGATAGTTTAAATTTGAAAAGGAAGGTGGGTGGGGAGAAGAGGAGAGATGAAAAGAAGAACATGAGAAGCATTAAATATAAACTAGGTTTTCAAATATTTACCTGTTAATCTCAGATTCCAGTAAAATTCTGTTCCTAATGTGGGTATTGCAGTGACTCTGGTCCCAGACCATATAAAACTTCATTTGTTTTCACACTTACAGTAGCCATAGAATACTCATTTCTAACCTAGGTGGTGGACTTAGATCACATCCAAACACTTTTGCCTGATACAGACAGCAGAACATCTGAGTCAGTGATCCTGGAACTAAGGGACTTACTCCTAATGATGCCATAACCATGACAGAAATGAGACCCAATCTCAATTTCATCTTATTTTCCCTGAAAGTAAAAGAGCAGAATGCTGAAACTTTAATCACTTTTCTTATTAAGGATCATATTATTTTCATTATTGGAAAATAATGTGTCTCCTGAGGGAATAGTTACCGAGTTTTTCATGGAACCCACTGTATCAGCCACTTTGCATATCTCGTTTTTACATTCCCATGTTAATCAACCTGAAGTTTAAATAAGCCAAACTTAGTTATATCTAAATTCTGATATTTTAATATCCATTTTTCTTGATGACAGCATTATGCATCAGATGTCCTGTGAAAGTAAACACTGCACTAGATTAGCACTTTCTTTCTAAATGATGCTGTACTGTGTTTCTTGGCCAGATGTTGTGAGAAACTTAATCTGAGGCTTATCCTAGCAGGTACTGATGATTTTGTTCAAAACACTCATGCAAGCAATCTGGCTGGCTGTTTTAAAGCTTCATTACAAATATAGAATAAGTTCATGGCTGGAACAGCTGCTTTTTGCTCCACTGCCATCAATTAGAGTACTTCAATAACATAAGAAACTGAACTTGCACAATACATACCCACTAATTAGTTCTTTTGATACCTAATCTCTTCTTATATTAAATATTTAAGTGAAACTGCTACTAGCACTAACAGACACAAAAGTATGTTTATGTATTTAATTTATATCTGTTTATTTTTAAAATCATTTTATCAGAAAAACTATCGCAGCTGTCAGGGAGCAGTGGGAGTGGGGCTGCTTCTCAACAGAGATGAGCTGGAAGCCACAATGACCCCAGCACTCCAGGTTGATCAGTGATGCTCCCACAGACTGCAGTCCCATGGTATTTGATCAGGGGTGCTGGTATCAACAGGTCCAAGTGACCAATCCAAACAAGGCAAAGCAGTGGTTCACATTCACAGTCCAGACAGGAAGAATAGTCAAAAATTGCAGGAGATTGGGCTAGAGGCAGGAGTAGAGAGAAGGCTAGACATAAGCCTAGTCCAAGTCCCACCCAACAATTTCAGCCAGGAGGACAGAACAGCAAGTTGCAGGGCTAGGCACATGTGTATCTACAGCATCACTTAGGCAAGGCGGGGGTGTCCAGACCTCAGCTTAAATGGAAGCCCAGGATCCACAGGCAGGCCTCAGGTGGGACAGGTCAGTACACCTATGGCCTTCTGGTGCTCTCTGGGATCTAATTGTTTTCATTCCAGTACATTGAAATGAGAAGCAGATCTTTGAACCCCTGTGAAAAGTATCTCAATAGTATTATTTTTTCCAAGTGTGGATTTCTTCAAGATTGGGGAAAGGGTAGGATGTAGGGTTCTGTACTAGGCAGAAAGGGAAGCTAAACACTTTTGAAAAGGCTTTCTGTGTAACTGACCCTGCCTAACCCCAACTAGTGAAAACTTGATAAGCCACTTTTCCTGTCCTGTTTCCTCCTGCTGTCCCTCCAGTCATTTGACTCTACAGAAAGCCACTGAATAGGTCAGAACAGCCTCAAGGAAGTTATAATAGTAACTGAACCTGAAAATGGCTCCTTGTAGCCCAGGGGGCTGGGGAGGAATTTTCATACCTAGGGTAGATAAAACTGTCTCAGACATATTCAGAGGAAACAAGAAAAGATGTGGGATAGAAATGGAGAATTATGAAGGGAAACAAGAAAATCTTTCAATATTAGAACTAAATATATTCAGATAATAAACTGACACCAGGCATCAGCACAATGAATCTAAGTAATATTGAGTCCAAAACTTGCCATAATAAATCATTCTATCATTATTATCTATAATTATTTCCTTGGATAAATTAATTAATGATCCTGGGGTGGATTAATTTTGTGAGATTTTAATAAAGTGTGAACTTCAGTCACAGATTTTCTCAATAGGTCTCTGTCTGCTTTGTATCTGAACTCCCTAGTGTCAGCTCATGCTACAGCTTTTCCCCACTGTGGGGGCCTTAGTAAGGTTTCTTTCCTTTATTTAGTTATCCAGTTTCCCAAAACTTGCAAGATTTTATTTATGTTTGAGGTTCCCACCACTCTGCCACATGTGAACTGACACTGGTCAATGAGTTCACATTTTACTGGATGCACACATTAACAATAGCATGACTGCATAAGCACCTTTGCCATATGAAAACAGAGTTAAAATAGTCTGGTAGCAATAGCTAGCAAGCTCAGTAAAAAAATATAATCAAAATAGCAATAGTTTTGTTTATTTTTCTAGAGCCACATCTTCATAGAACTTTACTCAAAGTTTACTTCATAGTTACTCAAAACCAAAACAGGAAATATTTTCCAGAAATTTGATAGGTGGCAGCTCAGATAAGCTCGCTTTTACCTAACAGGTATATCTCAAAACACTCATATATCTCCAGTTTGTAACAGAACAAATAATTTTGGGGATTTTGTATGTTCATGTATATAAAATATGTCTGTATATTTGTAATCAGAAACCTTGAGAGATAGAAACATAACCTTAAATTTTGAAACAGGAATATACACTTAGAATGTTGCAAAACGTTATGTTCTGCACTGCGAACATTAAATATACTTTGGACATAAACTAAGTCTACTATTCACTTCCATTTTTGTGGCTGAGTCACTTCCCCTGGGTTCTTTTCCCAGCTCAGTTACATAGCATTTCAGTTCCAAGAAGAAAAAAAAAATCAACCAATTAGTATCTCATGATGCAGAGGAGATCCAAAATACTGAAGGATATGGTGTGATCAACATAAATCACTGTCTCATTTAAAGTAGAGAGAATCATGCAGACTGAAAGGATCCTAAAAGAAAAAAAAAAAAAAAAAAAAAAACTGTTAAATGACTAAGAAATAAAATGTGGAAATTGCAAGACTTATTTCAGCCAAAGCTCTAATCTTTTGTTATCATATTTAATATGATGCTCTTGCTGTCACCTGAGAGCAAGTAACACAAAGCAGCATGCACATGTGGGGTATACATTGTCAGTAACCCCAGATGCCTCTTGCTGTTTGCTACTTGCCACTTATGGACAAGAGTTACAGACTTAATTGCTATCTCAGTGACTTTTTTCTCCAAACAGATGAAGATGCTATTGCGTAGTCCGCTTCATGTGCATAAGATGGTTCTGTCATAATAGTACAAGCTCTTAATAAGAAAATAAATGACAAGATGTGAATGGAAATAAAAAAGCTATGAAAGGAGAATAAGTTGTATAAGTCAACAGTCACTGCCCAGATGTCCTTACTCAACAGTGGAAAGAGCTATGTAATGCTTGCTTTGTGTGAAACTATTTAAACACATCTCCCATATGCTGTCTTTAAAAATGCCTGGAAAAGTGGTTTCATTTAGTTGGAGGAAAGGTGAGACAGAGGTGAGCATGTAAATGAACTAACTTCAATCTCACTTGAGGAGGAATCTAATGCTTTCAATACAAATACTGCTTTGTGCAGAATTTTTTCTTTTACAGGCCTCTAAAACTCATCCATAGCTTTACTTTACTGTGTCTGCTATCTTTTCTAGCTCTCATTGCATATTTTTCCCTAGCTTTTTATCTGTCATTCCTCCTTTTATATCTGTCTTCTCTTGGAAAAGCACAAACCCAATCACTCAAGACTGAGATGACATTTCAAATCCAGGATTTTCAAGTGAGCTAAAAACTAAAAATGAATTTGCCTATCTTAATCTAGCAGAAGCCTTTTCAGTATTCCATTAGCTGTTTCCTTCACACTCAAATTTATTCCATTCTCAAGTACTGTACTGCTTCTTAAAGTTAGCATAATATACCAGGCAGCCATTATTCCTCTGAAGTAGCTCAGCACTGGTACTTGGCTGCCAATTAGTATCTTGCACATCATTATATTAAAAGTTTTGTTGCAAATAGCCAGACAGATTATGGTTTGTCCCATATTCTGATTATTTCATTATTTTGTCAGATTTCTCTGGTTTTACTGAACAAAAATCACTCGGTGTAAATGAAAAGAACGTATTAAATTATTCTATAAAAGCCATGGAGGTTTACTGTGAGACAAAAGAAAAGTTTTATCTGGAAAGAAATGTACATACGTCCTATGTTTTAGGGGTTTTTTTGTAGCCTCTTCTGATGCAAAATGTGTGTTACGAGTTCTTATGTGTCTACTACTTATTCAGCACCTGAAATGAACCTAGTGTCTTATGTATCTTCTCATCATCTGAATTGTCGTAATCACAAGATTAACAACTTCAAGAAAAGCTGCAAATAGAAGCAACTATTTTAAACATATTGTTTTTAGGAAAAAATCCCTACTCAGTAGAACACAGATGTTTTTGCAGATTATTGCCAAGAGATCTTCTGGAAGATTTCCTGTCCTATGCTAATGGACCTTGAATAATGATTTTCTGATCCTCCAGTAATCATAAAAACTTTGCATTTGTCACTTGCCTAAATGTTTTTGACATAAATATTCAATTGTTAATATTTTCAGCCCAGAAAAAAAACAAAAGCAATACATAGTCTCAGTCTCAGTTTAAGAATTAGTTAATTTTCTGCAACAAAAGGTAGCAAAAATCCTACTAGAAATAAAGTCAAATTTACCAGTATGTTAATATTCTTATTAGAGATTAAAAAAAAAAAAGTGCTTTTACTTTTCATCTTTAACTGTTTGTTTCCCTTTCTGCAGTTTATCCTTAACATGTAGGAAACAATCATTTTCTTAGCAGCGACCTGCTATTCTAAATAAAGCAAGGCCTTGCAGTATTTTCTGCAATGTCTGTTGGTATTTTGCTTAAATTGTAGTGAACAGAATAAACGTCTGGGATATGGTATTCCTGATGATGAACAAATGCTTTTCTTGTTGCTACTGAACATGTTGGCTTTTTTTTGGTCTGAGTCACGTGGCTTGATCCCTGTAACCTTTGTGAGGTTGTGACAAGTCCCATTAATCATCATTGTGTTCACTACAGTGTTTCTCACTGGTCTAAGACTTAAACATGTCACTTACTTAATCTCTGAATTTCCCCACTGTCTGCTTCATGCATTTGATAGAAAATATTTACTACAGATTTCAAAGCTCTGTAGGGCTCTGTTCTTCCTTAGTAATGTGGCCGCAGCAGATACATCCACATTAGTATTTTAGTTTGAAACTTTTTCTTTTGAAACAAACCCTGTAGTCACACTTTGGCTCACACTGCATAGTGGTTGTAGAGTGCACAGTTTGTATTTCTGTTCAAGTTAAACCCAAAGACGCATTGCATTAGCTAACGGACACTCAGTCCCCAGGACCAGATCTGTGGTTATACTGGGCTGGGCTAGGACAGAGTTAATTTTCTTCGTGGCAGGTCATATGGTGCTCTGTTTTAGAGCTGTGACCAAGACAATACTGGTAACACACTTGAAGCTCTAGCCATAGCTGAACCATGTTTGCACGGCACTAAGGCCTTCTCTGGCCCCCACTTAATAAATTAGCTATGTACAACCAGGCAGATAACCCAAACTGACCAAAGGAATATTCCATACCATATGATGTCATGCTCAGCAATAAAAGCTGCCAGGGAAGAAGGAGGAAGGACAAAAAAAGGAAGTTCAGAGTTATGGCATCTGTCTTCCCAGGTAACAGTTACACATGATGGAGCCCTGCTTTCCTGGACATGGATAAAAACCTGCCTGCCAATGGGAAGTAGTGAATGAATTCCTTAACTTCTTTGCTTGTGCTTTACCTATTATATTGTCTTTATCTCATCCCATGAGTTTTCTCACTTTTACGCTTCTGATTGTCTCCCCCATCCTGTTTCAGGGGAGTGAGTGGCTGTGTGGGACTTGGATGCCTGCCAGAGCTAACCCACAACAGTAGCTCACTACACAACCTGTCTCCCCTCATCGCATCCTATGCATATAGCACGGATGTCAGGCCCTCAGCACCAACCATTTAGCTCTATGCATCTCTTCCTGCTGGGCAATGCTTTTCAATAATGTTGGTGTAAACATCATTTTCTTGTCTATTAGATTAAGGTCCAGAGAAACTGGCTGTAAGAACATTCAGCACCTTCATTCTGGCTCTTTTTTCTTTTTTTTTTTTTTTAGTTAATGAGTGCACAGAGGTTTTTATATGTGGTCCCTTGAGATTTGAAGGAAACTGACTCTAAAAACAGACATATGTCCAAAACCAAAACTACTATGTAATATTCTGTGAAATGAAATTAATCTTTTAGAAACCCAGGAAACCAATGTCAGTCTTAACATGGAATAACACAGCATTTTAAAAATTGTTAGAGCATTCATTGTCTCATACAGTCATGCATGCAATGGCTACTTCAGACTTCCTAGTTTTAATGTGGATATCCTCTTTAAATACTACTTGCTTTAGCTATCAAACTATATATGAACTTAAACATACACAAGAGTTCCATGGATCTTCATTTTGATTAAATGTTCTTTCTTATTGCTCGTTGTAAGAATGGCTTTAAACTGACGCTGCAGACTGAAAGACACTGTAGCTTTGTAGAATGAAGTAAACAATTTGCAGGTAATATGAGATTTTAAGATTGAGGTTCACATCCTTTTACCTGATTAATGGTGCATAGGAAAGAATAGAAAACTTGGACTTCTGTAGTCATCAATGAATAATTTCCAGATTAATGGAATTTTCTGTATAGATGTAAAAACATCTCAGAACTTGATTTGGGATAACCAACCTTTAAACACCTATAGAAATCTTCAGTTCATCCTTTTGGTTTGATTTGAACTAGAAATACCACAAGTGTTTCATGACAACATAATGGTAACAAAATATATTATAGTAGTACAGTGTATTTTTATTACATTATGATTTTTTTTTTCTTAGAGGGAATTATTTTTTGGTTTCTAGTCAACACAAAAAAAGCAGTGGTATTCATAACAACAGCACAAAAAAGGAAAAAAAAAAAAAGAAAGAAAAGCCAACGGACTTTTTCTATCAGATTTGGTTTTTATTTTATGCTCATATGTAGAGGAATTTAAATTGGGTCTAAGCAAAACCTAACACCTAAGATCAGTTTCACTAGCATGCAAAGAATCTTAATGTTTTGTAACATTACTAAAGATCTAAGAAGCAATTTAGCATTCAAGACATTCAACTTTTGACCTAGCACTTTTACATTTTGCTCCTGCAACCAGCTAAGTGTTTCAGATTCTCATCTCAAATAACTAAGTGCAAGTCTGAAGTTTCTCAGATATGCTTGGAAGCCTGTTACGGGTTTTTAACTGCAGTACTCTCTCTTAACATTTCCTTGACTTCAACAGAGGGTCTCAATTTTGCTTTGATACCTCTCCTGCTACTCCTGCTAGGTCAAGGGAGTTTGGCTGACTTCATCTCATTAAAACTTTTAAACTGTTGTTTAAATACTGATATGCAGCTGAAAGGAAATGTTTTTATTGTTTCCTAGATCCATATCTCTAAAAATGCTGGCATTTTATGTTTGCCCTAAATTATTGTGATTACTTCTTTTTCCATTTTTATTTCATTTGACTGAATGGAAACTAAATTTCCTTGACCAAAAATATATTTTTAAACTCTGTCTTATATTTTGCATTCATTTAGTTTCTAATACATAAATTTAAAAATCTAAGCAAAATTGTAGGTTAATGTAATATTTTTATTAGATAATTTCTAACAAATCTTGCTTTGCTGATTGCTTAAAACTTTCAAATGTTAACTGATGGTTTGGGATTTGTTTGTTTGTTTCACTGTTGCTGGCGTTTAAGAGTATTTTATGGAACACAGCATGGTATGTCCAGGTCATTTTCATAATAATTAAACCTAATACATAAGATGGTCCTTTGCCACACTTTTATAAATAATAACAATTTAATAAATCTTGGTCACACTTCACTGTATATGTATCGTGACTCGTAGTTTCTGAAATTATGACAACCTGTTTTCTGTGATCTTGAGTCTGTATCTATGAGTCTGATTTTTATGTGCATATATGAAGTCTTAATCTACAGAGAGAAATGGCTCTATTTAGGAAAAAATCTCAGTAGAATGATTGAGCTATAATTACAGTTTGAGAGGCTGTGTTGGTTATCCCTTTTTTAAAAGTATTGCCATTTCTGTTTTATAGTTTTGTTTAAAACACAGGAGTTTAAATTCTTTTGTCATAAGTAATATGTAAAGGCAATAGTACAATACATGCTCTTCAATTGATATTGATCACTCTTTTCCATTATAAACCCAAACACAAAGCCTACGGATACCAGGGGCACAGCAAAACTGATTATGAGAGAGCAGATTCTATGTTTGATTTGTAAAATTCTAAATCAAAGTCTAGTCTTCTCAATTTTCAATTTGTCTTTATTTGATTTTTTATTAATGTCTTCCATAAATTCATTGTATTAATTTCTCCATGGTATTTTAAGCTTGAGTTATCACATATTAAAATATGAAACAAACAAACAGAAAGCTAACCAAATATCATCAAACTCCATAATCATGACTAGTAAAGACTGTTATTTCAATGTTCGGAGATACAAGCTTCATGTATGAAACATTTCCAGCAGCTCCAGAATCTGAGTAATGTCATGGGGTTTCTGCAGAAACATCATATGGTAAATAACAAGATGAGTAACCACCTGGATCACCCAGTTCCATGTAGATATGAGCATATTTGAACCCATTTGGTAGAGCAGCTAAATCACAAAGGTATCACTTGGAAATTGCAGCTAAGCACATATGGTCAGATTTTTGATGGACAGACAACAGCATGTTGTGGCAAGTTAGAAGGAACAGTTTTTCCAAAAGTCAGGGAATTAGTTCACCTTTTCAGGGAGAAAATAGCAAGATTTCTGAAATTGTATCTAGAAGAAGAAAACAATAGTTGAAATCTAACAAGAATTAACTTTCTGATGCAAATAGTTGTGGCAACTTGGTGAGTTTTAATATTGATTTATTTTCCTTTGAAACCGAGGTTGAATAAACTTGCCCACTGCTGTCTGATGATGTGTGTGGTAACAGGATGCTCTCTCCTGTCTTTGGACTGCCCTTATCCTGCATAAGTGAAGTTTTAAAGTGTTCAAACAATTTATTGAACCCTGGATGTGCCCAATATAAGAAGCATTTCAGTAAAGCAGTAAATCTGTGTTTGTTGTTTCAATTTCCTGTCTTCTTACTTGCTTTAGTTAATTACTGTCCCAGATCTCATCTTGGCTGACCACTTGTCATGAGTCAAAAAAAATAATCACTTCTTCTCATGAGTTACGGTTTCTCAAATTCTTGCCATGCTTATGCTTTTTCTGCTTTACTTTTCCTGGTCTTCTTTGCAGCATTAGGTGCAAAGATGACATATAGCAGTAGTGGTTAAACTGACTCTTAGTAGAACTTTCTGGTGCTAATTAGACTTTCTCAGACAGTCATCTTATTATGTTAGTTCCTTGTAGAGAACTAACACCACGCTTTTTTGAAGAACCTACTCAAAATTTCCAACTCTTACTTTCTCACATTAAATAACAGAAAGAAAACATAAATATATTTTTTTTTCTTTGTTTTCTCTAACTGTGATTACTCCTGGGTGCAGTTTTCCACTTCTGAAATTGCAAACAAGGTGAAGTAGGAGAAGAGCTACACACAGAATAATTAGCACAGCTCTGAGTGCTTGTTCAACCTTTTACACAGGTCACAACCTCCAAGGCTGCTTGAAGACGAATTGTGACAGGAGACAGCTTTTTTCCTTGTGTTCCACTTAGGCGTGTGAAAGTATCCTATGGAATTTCTAATGACTCTCAAACACAATAATTCCCACAACAAAACAGCAAAGTAATTGCCCTGCCTGTAGTAATGTGTGTTTTATCTTCATGTATAAGATCATTTCTGAATGAAACTCCTTTAGATTCTATGGTCATTTTAAAGATTAGTTTGATAAAAACAAATTCATTCAGATGATGGAACTAAGTTGTTGTTGTTGTTGTTATTATTATTATTATTATTATTATTATTTTCTCTGCTATATGGTAGGAGGACTTATCTTGTTGAATCTATACCTGTATTTAGCCTTGTTCAAACAGTTACTTTGGAAATTGCTGAATTTAAAACATGCAGTTACTGATTTGGATATTAGGAAATGGGTAAGATAAACATGGAAAAACTTTGTGAAAACATCTTTCTTCTCCCTTTCTGAGGCTCAGCTTCACTTCAGACACCTCTCTTTCCCCCTACCTGGTCTTCTCCCCTTTATGTCAGGACATTTGGTGGGGTGACATGCAGTGCAGGAGGTCAAGGTCATGACAAAGTGGTCTCTTTTTGACACTCATTGTTTCTCACAGATTTTTTTGTGTTGTGTATGTTTTTTTCAACTCCTCCTTCATTTTTATCCTTTTCCTCTTCTCTGGTGTGCGTCTGTCATGACATAAAAGGGTTATCTGGCCTGTATGTATGCAGAGATTGCTACCATGCGTTCATAGGCTTTTGTAATATACAAGGACATGGAGTCTTTATCCTCTAAATTTCTCTCCTTTATTATGGATCAACATAAATACCACAAAAAATCACCACTAGCAAGTATACCTGTGATTAATAAAGTGAATATATGTAATCAAACTATTACAAACTATTATCAGCAATAGTATAGTATCAATCATTAGTATGGTAGCAGTTAATAATAGCAGCAACCAATCATCTAGCAATAATAACAGCGTCAACTCAGTAGGTATAGACTATTAAAGATTACTTTGAACTTACTATTAGTGAAGCAACTTATCAACAATGTAACAACAGATGTGCTTATCCTAGATTAATATATGGAAATGCAGGGTGTTTCAAAAAGATGGACACAATTTGAAATCACTATATCTCTGCAACCACTATCAACTATTGTCTCAATGTTGTCCATACAACAGGTGAAGGGAACAGAGAGCATTCACAAAAAAGTTACTAAAACTTAATAACTCCTTAAACCTTTTGTAAATTTTTGTGTAATTGTAACATATTGGGTCCACTTTTTTGAAACAGTCTGTATAATACCAATGTCAAGTGAATTAGACAGATTTCAAAAGGGGTCACACTGTCCTGAAGGAGAGGAAAAACTGATGGCAAAGGGTATCCCAGCCATCCCAGAGGTGGCAGCACAAATTGAACTGACCCCAGAAGTGAGTTTGAAGGGAAAGCAGTAAGACAAGAGGTGATCCATGTCACAGGTTGGAGTTAGCCAGCCGTTCTTGATGAGAGTTCAAGGTCTCATAGAGGGGTCATGCAAAATTCAACCTGCATAGGAAAGGAAAAGTACAAGGAACATACGAAGTTATCAGAGTGAGAGGCTCCATTTTGGGAACAGAGACATAAGATGGTGTAGTAACATCCTACTTTGAGCAACCTACTTCAATGCTGTTAATTCCCGTTTTTCACCTGTAACAGCCAATAGGTGATGTTGGTTTTTATTCTTTCAGAGACATTTTATTTTCCCAAGCTGTTTTCCACCTCCTCAGAAAATACGTTGCCATCACAGTCCCTTGGTTTTGCACTTATCAATGGTATCTCAGGATGCCTCTGGTTTCTAGGTACGTGGGTATATTTCAAAGAGAACATTTCTGGTTCCAAGACCTAGTTCTCAGGCTCACAGCTTCCAGGGTGGCAGCCTATTTCTCTGTCGGTACTTTCAGCAGGTATTTTATTCTGCTCGGTAACTTTTTGCTTCTCACCAGGCTACATGTACAGCTGCTCACATCAGGGTTTTACACAAGTAGCAGTCCCTTTTGGGTGTGCCCAGCACTGCCATGGGGCAGCTTCTTCACTTCTTGCCTTCCTGGTCATTGTTCTCAGTGTTTGCTATTTTTTTCTGTATCTTTTCCTGGAGGCGCCACCAACTTGGTTGGGGGCCTCAGCCATGTCCAGCATGGGGCAGCCCCAGTTGCTCCTCACAGATGCCCATGGAACCCCCGCATTGCCAGCACCTGGGCACCTGCACACAATATATATATATACACCTACTGCCTTGGTCTATCATTTTTTGATTACTGAAACTGCTGGAGTAACGGTATTCCTACAGAACATAAGGATCTAATTCAGTGCCTTTACAACAGGAAAACCTGGTGCAAAGATAACCAACAGTGTGTTATTTTGAGACAAAGAATATTCACATGCTGCAATGTGTTCTTGAGTCTGAAAATAAAAAGTATTTCAGAAAAAAAAAAAAAAATCCAAAATATTACCAATGTTATCTGAAAAACAGAAACCCATACCCATATACCAACCAGAACAGCTTTTGCCTACTTACTAGTTGCTTCTGCTCAAGCTGTTCTGCTCAGAAGCTTTTCCTTACAACACAGTGCAATGTAAAAATTTCAAATCTTGGAATACTTTTTAATTTATACTACGCATGTTTTTGTGTTAGCCTTTTAGCCTACCACCAGCAAAAGTTACTTTCATTATATTTTTTAAAAACAGTTTTGTTTTACAATGAAATCAAGAAGTAAAATCTAGACAAGAAAATTGTTTGCCTTTTAGGACTGTGTTTGCAAGGTGTCACTAGCTTGTTAAATTATGAATGATACTGAAGATACAACATGCCCTACTAATTTATTACTACTTTAAACTAAAACTAACAGTGTTCAGTAGAACCAGACTTGTCATTATATTGCTGACTTCACAGTGTATCAAATTGCATTTTTAATAATTATAATAATAACCTATTGATAATTACATACTTCCAAAACTAAGATACTCTGACTTTGTAACCCCATTTTAGAGTACAGATTTCATAGCTGCTTTTTCAAGAAAATTTTGTAAAGGTCCTTTTTAGAAAATAACATCATTAAACATGAGGTTTCATATAATGCAAACTACTTAATGTCATATATAGTTCAATCGAGTTAACTATAAACAGAGATGTTCTTTTCAATTGTTGCAGTCCCTTGCTGCAGAAAGCCAAGTGAGATTAAAGAGTTCATTGTTCCTGTCCTCCATTTCTACCTTCCCATCCCCATTTTCTGTAAAAAAATAAATGTAGCTGTGAAGTGTTCTGTTTAAATGTAAACTGTCCTTTCTAACTTTAACCTATGTGTTGGCAAAAAATTCTACTGACAATAATTTACTAGGGAAATGCATGAGAAGTCAGTTAATGAGCTGAACCGTTTGTTATTTGCTCAAGCATACATAGTTTCAAGATTTTTAATGTAATTTTCACTATTTTTGTTGAACAAATTAAGATTTGTATCAGCTAAAACCTATGAAGTGTTAAAAAAAATCTTAATGGATAGATATACCTTCCTGCATATCCCTTCACAGAACAGTTTTTCCAGATTTCATAAAAAGAACGAATTGCCAGCCGATTGACTCTAATTAACAATATAAACACTTCACAGGCATTTAGAAATAATCATTTGTTCCCAAGCATGGTCTGCTATAACTATGTTGTGTGGGTCAATTGACAGTCTTTTGTCATAGTTAAAGAAAGAAAAGGAAGCATTACAGGTCAATGTAACATGAAAGTCCTCTGCTTTGTTCAGCTATTTTCTGTCTCAGATGGACTTAAACTATGATCTTTTGCATATGGATATGAACAAGCTCTGTCTGAACAAGTAATTCCATGCATGCTCTGAATGTCTTGACGTCTAGACAATTCCTGAAGGTGATGTAGATTTATCTGGTTTATTTTGCCGTAAAATGTCTAGTTTCTTGATTGAGACAGTTATTATCTCCACCATGGTAAACATGACTGTCAGTTGAACACAATAAGGCCACTCTTCCCCACTGCATACATGATGGGATGGAACGGGACAGAATAGAACAGAATAGAATAACGTGGGGTTGGAAAGGATCTTTAGAATCAAGTCCAACTGTAAGCCTGCCACTGCTAAGTCCACCAATAAAGCACGTCACTAAGTGCCACCTCTACACATCTTTTTAGTACCTCTAGGGATGGTGATACCATCACTTCCCTAGGCAGCCTGTTCCAATGCTGGGCAACCTTTTTGATGAAGAAACTTTTCCCTAATATCTAATCTAAACCTCCCCTGGTGCAACTTGAGACCATTTCTTTTTGTCCTATCACTTCTCAATTAGGAGTTGACACTGATACCCACCTTGCTACAACTTCCTTTCAGGTAGTTATACAGAGTGATAAGGTCTCCCCTCAGCCTCTTTCATTACAGGTTAAAGAACCCTAGTTTCCTCAGCCATCCCTTATAAGACCCGTGCTCCAGACCCTTCACCAGCTTCGTTGCTCTTCTCTGAACTCTCTCCAGCACTTCATTGTCTTTATTGCAGTCAGGGGCCCAAAACTGAACACAGTATTTGAGGTACAGCCTCACCAGTGCTGAGTACAGGGGGATGATCACTTCCCAAGTCCAAGCCAGAATGTTATTGGCTCATATTCAGTTTGCTGTCAACCAACACCTCCAGGTCTTTTTCCACCAGGCAGATTTCTAGTCACTCTTCCCCAAGTCTGTAGCATTGCATAGGGTTACTATGAACCAAGTGCAGGACCTGGCACTTGGCCGTGTTGAACCTTATACAATTGACATGGGCCCATTTATCCAGTTGGTCTGGATTCCTCTGTAGAGCCTTCCTACCCTCAAGCTGATCAACACTCCCACTCAACCTGGTGTTGTCTGCAAACTTAGTGAGAGTGCCCTTGATCCCCTCATCATGATCACTGATAAAGATATTAAACAAAACTGTCCACAACACTGAGACCTGAGGAACACCACTCATGAGTGGCTTCCAACTGGATTGAACTCCATTTGCCATCACTTTTTGGGCCTGGCCACCCAGTCTATTTTGCACCCAGCAAACACGTGCCCATCCGAGCCATAAGCAGCTGTTTTTTCCAGAAGAATGTTGTGGGAAATGTTGTTAAGTAGTAAAGTCTAGGCTGACAACATCCACAGCCTTTCCCTCGTTGATTAAGCAGGTCACCTTGCCATAAAAGAAGATCACGTTAGTCAAGAAGGACCTGCTTCTCATAAACCAATGCTGACTGGACCTGATTTCTTGGTAGTCCTGTATGTGCCATGTGATGGCACTCAGGATAATCTCCTCCGTAACCTTCCTGGTACCGAAGTCAAGGAGGCAGTCCTGTAGTTCCCTGGGTCCTCCTTCTGGCCTTTCTTGTAGATGAGCATCACATTTGCTAAACTTCAGTCAACTGGCACCTCTGCTTTTAGCAAGGACTGCTAATAATTAATTGAAAGTGACGCGGAGAGCACTTCCACCAGCTCCCTCAATACCCTTGGGTGGATACCATGCTGACCCGTAAACTTGGGCATGCTTAAGTCAGTGTAGCAGATCACCAACCATCTCTCCTTGCATTATGGGAGCTTTCTTCTGCTTCCCATCCCTATGTTCCATATCAGGGGGCTGGGTACCCTGGGTACATGTTGTTCTTACCTCTCTTTTGATTCTTTCAGTATGTAGGATACAGTGAGAGAAAAGAGAAAGATGCCTCATCTCTCATCATTCTCTTGTTATAAATACATATATTTGGCCCAGTGTAGTGCGACGTTTTTTATTAAACTAGGCCACTTTTTCACCCAAGTTAGGAAATTAAGGAACATCAAGAACAAGGCAAGGTTTATTGGACGGATAATTGGATGTATAATTATTTCATATAACGTGTGGTTGGCCAAGGGATCATATGAAAAAGAATAAAAAGTGAAGATGTCAAATGCTTTCACACCAACAAACATCTAAGTCTTTTGAAATTCTCCACTCACAAATAGCACTTATGGCAACCTACTAAGAAAAGAGATGCAGGTAATATTACTCAAAACCAAAATCTAGTAATCTGACCATATGCAAAAATAAAGGAATTTGAAAACATCTGTGGCATACTACACTACTGTTTGTAAACTACGGTGAAGCAGATGAACAAATAAACATTTTGAGTAACGATAAAAACAGACTGTCTGGGAAAACACTTTAGAAAACACAATATTACTTTTGAAACTGGAAAGATTTCTATTTTGATATTGCTGCCAATTTCAACCATCCAAAATTATGAGTTAAATCTCAGATAATCATAGGATTGGCTTAAAAATAGAACAGCATTAAAAAAAAAAAAAGTTTGTGTTTCTTTCCACTAGCCCTTTGCTTTCTGAGATCTTACAGATTACTTGTTTCATTTTGTCAGGGATTTATAAACAAGCATTAAAACTTGAAGCTTATCTTTTAAAACAAAGATCTCCTGCAATCTTTTAATTCCAGCTGTAGTATCTTTATGAAAACACTAAATATCATGAGACTTTTGTTATATTTATGAGGGCTGGGAATACAGTCAATTAAGCAGCAGCATTTAAGACACAAATTGACAGAAGAAATAGCAAGAAAATGTATTCTTTTTTGGTACAAGATAGACTCAGGAATCGTATGAGACTGACTCCTTAATCACTGGGCAACAGTGAAAGCAGAAGTCAAAAATGATGGCAACTTTCTTCACCGAAGAGCTGGAGGAGTAGACGGGCAGTAGATGGGTGAAAGGAGTCCCCTTACCAGAGGCAAGGGATCCACATATTGGCCTCATAATTTTCACGTCCTGGTCTCACATACTTTGATTTCCTCCATCTAACATCACAGGGACCTGTGAGGTGCCTGGTCCCAGCATCCACCAAACAGCCTTTCACTCCAGTGCTACTGCAACTAGCTTTGCTTCACCCAATATACCCTTCCATTTCAGACTAAATATTGCAAGAGAGATCTGTAGCAAATCAGACAAACTCTCCTACCTAACTCTCTCCTTCCTTCCTGTTGCTGCCCTTATCTATACTATTTCTACTCAGAAAGTTTTAATGATATAATGATGATATAATTCTTAAATACAAATTTTCAGGCATAAGCTAAACCACAATAACTTAATTTCATAACAGTATGACAGAATCCAGGCACAGAACCTGAATATATTTAAATTAAAGCATTACAATTGAGGAAAAGATAAGACGTTATTCAGTAACCTCTCTAGAGCAAAAGGCAATTCCTCACCCTGAGAATGTGCAGAACCTTGAAAAACAAGGTCTTGAATGTATCTGTGCTTCTATATGGTATTTAAATAGAAATAATAGCAATACTAACAATCAAACACCTATGAAAAAAAAGACCAGTCTGTCATTGGTTTATTTTTCATCCCGTTAGTGGAAAACAGCTGGTATTTGGGGTTTTTTTGACATCAAGATTTCAAAGATTAAAATTTTGTGAATGCATTTAGCTGTCATTGTTGTCACTAGAGCTGCTGAAAGTTCTTCAAATCTATGAGAGCAATGAAGGTAATAATCAGAGTCAGAATCGGATATCATCTTGATTCACAATGCTTAATACCTGTGTATGAGAAACAGTGACAGCTTGTGATTACAGTCAGCTCTGTCTCTTAGAAAGTCGCTTACATGTGAATAGATATAAAATCCCTTTTACTATTATTTTCCAAACTGCAGAAGATATTAAAGAATGAGGCTTCTTACCATATCTCAGTGTACATAAAAGTAATGAGAATGGTGATTCATTAACTCCATATTTTAGCACTTCTTCATGGAAGCATTATTATTATTATTATTATTAAATTTCATTATAAAAATAAGTGAACAACAAAGTAAACTTTATGAACAATGTAACTGAAGACCAAGATCTGCTCTGTGATTCTCACTGTCTTAAGACAAATATTCTAATTCTTCATCTCTCTGTCCTTCCTCTCACTATTTTCTGGGTTATTATTTTCATTCTGTTTATGTCACATGCACACAGACTTCTCCTTTCCCCTGAAATTTGATCATTTTGATTTCATTATTTATCATGCTCATCATGTCTTCAGTGTTTTGAAAGGACAAAGGAAGAAGATAACTTTATAAATAAGATTATTACCATTATATCAAAGCTGAGAGAACAATGACAACAGTGGAGATATTCCTATTAGTTTCACAGTCAAATACCATCGCTGAAGATTTTGTCTGTGAAAAGGTTGATGTGGCAACAGCATAATAGACAGATTAATGCCACACAGTTGTTACAGTCATGTAATGACAGTCTGGATGAGTTTTAAATTGATCAGTGCCCATGGACATCAATGAATTCTTTCAAAATCACAAATATCATGCCAGCACCCATGTAAACCCCTCAGTTCTTTATACATTATAAATCCAGGAGGCTTGGTTTGCAAATCTCAGTACTTGTAATCATACTATCTCTTCAGCAATAAGAAAAAAAATGGTCAAATTTCACTCATTTTTAGAGCTGACTTCTCTGGGATGGACAAATTTAAAAAGATTATATGCAACAATGTTAGTGTATGTTGAAGTGTAAGATAATAGGATCCTGTGCTATAAAATATCTCAGACTGAAACCTTCTTAGATATCAAAGTCTGGCTGCTCCACAGTGACAGAAAAGTAGAAAGTGCTGTTGAAAGAGACTCTGAAATCCATCCAAAGGCAAAATGGATTATGTTTATCTTATTCCTGTCAGATAGGTTTATAATATGCTTTCAATATTTCCAGTGATGGAGACTTACAATCTCCAGTGCTTCATTATTCTCACATTCTTCAAGAGCGCCCTTGCTAAAAAGTAAGGAATCTTATCTTATGGCAAACAGTTTATTCATCGTCTTTTTGCTGGTATGGGAAATTAAGAAGGCTTGGTCTGGATAAATTTCAGTTGTTCAAGATGTAATTTGGGTTACTGCAGTGTGGAAATTCAGAATTTCCTTTCCACCATTCAACTATTTTCTTACATTCGTACTTTAAGTCCCATTTTAGATTAATGGGACTAATTTAGAGTAATTTCCACCTCCCAACAATCTTTCAATTAGAAAGCTATGAGAATTTTATTAAATTTTTATCTGAAAGCTCAATAAAGAGTAATATGCCAAGGCAGAGCACCAGCTCAGGAAATGGCTTCATTTGCTGAGATAAAACCTGAGTTAGTACGCTGTAAAAATGTTTGCCAAAGGTAATGTCCATCATAGACTGTCACAGAAGCTTCAGTTTTAAAGTGTCTTAATCATCTTGTGTCACACAGTGCAGATGATCATGCAGATAGCTATATGTCTTATTTCCTTTGTCCTCAGTGGATCAGATGTTGGAGAGAGCAGTGATAGCAAGGAGCAGGAGGAAGATAACCATCTCATAGTGTCAAACAGTGGGCAGAAGTGGTGGAGTGCTGTCTGGAAGTGTGTTTGAGCCTGTAGCCTGACACAGTAGGACTTCACTGCTCCACGATGCAGTCATCTTTGCCCACCCCACGGTCTGCTTGCAGTTGTTCAGTGGGCTGGAGAAGCACTGCACACTGCTTCAGGTGTGCTAGGGACACTTCTGGTCACTAAGGAGTGTGGTACAGGAGTTGGTTGAATCATTTCTGTATTCATTAAATGAGATTTGAACTAACAATGAAATTTAGGCACGTTTTTGTTCTAAATTTCAGGCTTTTCAAATTCTTACTCAGCTTTCTTCTCTCTTCACTCACTTCCAGGCTGATAGATGAAAAAATCCAGTGGTAGTACTTAAAATCTGTATGCATCAATCTCAAGTGTTTCCTTTTTTTGTTACTACTATGGTGTATAAACACAACTAGAGAAGGCAGTCTCTAACAAAACATGCACCTGTCAGAGTTCAGTTCCACTTATAGCTAGATATTCAGATTGGTTTCCTATCTGTTGCAAGAAACTGCTGAATCTTTTATTCTCATATGCCATTAATCTGTTCATGAAATAATTCACACGGTTATTTCCAGTCCTATTTTACCCTTTCACCCTGCACAATGTGACTTTTACCCTAAGGAACAACTCACTTCTAAACACTTCCCCAGAGTATTGCTACATGAATCATTAGGTCTCCAGAGCTCTTTTTAGGTATTAGATATGAAGAGTGTTTTTGCAAATATAGTGACTGAAGTGACCAGTGTTCACCACAGTCATGCAAAGATAAGTAATTTCTGGGTGATTTATGGAAAATGTGCCATGTAAGTAGAAACGAGACCGTAAATTCCAAAATCCCCTCTCTGAACGTGGCCACTACCACATACTTTAGGGGAAAGTAAAAAAAAAACTATCACTCTTGAGTGACTGCTTATGCTTAGAATCAGTGAAACGCTGTCTTTGCCACAATAATAATAAAAAGAAAAGAAAAACCTACAGTTAATTTTGTGAATGGTCCCATGGCTCGCGTAAATGTCTGATTCATTTAAAGTCAGCCACATTCTCAGCCTCACTGATAGGCTGCGCTATTTCTCCTGTACGAATGAATTCCAGAGGTTAATTATATATTATAAAGAATTATATCACTTTTCAGTTTAGTTAAATACTACTTTCCCCCACCCCACCCCTCCGACCTTCCATCTCTTTCACTGTTTTGTATTCCTCCATCACATCTCTCCAGATTAATTTTTCTTATGCCCAGCATAAATCCCTGTCTTAGTTTTTGTTTCTATGGAAAGTCACAAGTAGAAAGACTCTAAGGGCTGTTTATTCAGTAATTCTGGAATTATGGATGCAAAATTTATTTTTGGTCAATACAATCTTATAAAGTTTAGTATAATGAAAATTAAAGTGCATCAAGGCTGTGAAATTATTGGCATGAGATCCATTCCAGTAATTACAACAGCCATGACAAAAACCCTGAAATCAAATTTCCCGGATGAATAAATTAAGGTAGTTTTACGAGAAGATTTCTTTTCCAAACAATGTACAGTGAAGTGATCACAGATACATCTGGCAGAATCCCTAATGAGTATTGCGTTCCCATCTAAGTACCAAACTCATTTTTACTGTTCAGTGATGCTATTTAGATTTTAGAGTATGGTCACTGTGTGCCGTGTGAAATGTATTGCATTAAAGTGTTTTCTGAATCAAGGTGAAATTTGAACTATATAATTATATTTATTACCTTTTGGCAAGATCCATATATATTAACATTTGCATATGTTAGGCTTGCAAAAGCATAGAGTAAAATCCTGGTTCCATTTTTTGTGAGGACATTATATAAGTCATTTTAAATAAGATTTTTTTTTTTTTTTTAGATGGCAGCAGTATACAATATTATGCATATTTTCTACATTTTTATTTCTTAATGCTTAAGAAGATCTCCTAGGTTGTGCTTTCTTCAATTAGTTTAAAAAGACCTGGATACTAACTGAATGTTAACACATCAGCCACTTCCCTCCCACTTACCCTCACTCAAATACAGATTAATGGAATGAATACATGTTATATTGTATGCTTTCCTTTAAAAATATTTGAGTCAGATTATCTGGTACCAGGAAAAAAAGAGAAGCGGGAGAGCAAGTGAACATAAAAGGGAGAAGCAGGATGTAAATATATCTAATGACATAAAAATGTGAAAGAAGCAAAATAATGTCTTTCTTTCTGTGCCAAACACGCAAAACAGTGATTACCTGGAAATTCTAAGGCTGTGTGTAAGAGCAGCACTGAGATAGTTGCACAGCCTGAGAGGTATGAAGATTTGTCCCTTGCCATAACTGTCTCAAGTTGAGATTGCTCAAAAATACTGTTTGGGTAATTACATGCCTGAGAATTGAAGTCTTGATTGGCATAATTATACATGTTGTCATCACAGAGAATATTTGCTACATGCTCTTAGTTCTATTAATACATTGTTAACATGGTTTTACTGTCCACTGGGACAAAGAAAGAGTTCAGGCTAGCATTGATTTTCATCAGTATTCTGAGTATTGATAAATTGGTTAATGGTTATTTAGTTAATTAGCAATATATATTCTGAGATACTCTTATGTGTGGCTCTTCGTTTCGTTAAATGTCTGTTCTTCAGTATGTATTCTTCATCTGATCAGTACCTTCAGTTAAAGTACAACATTGAAAACAGCAGATATCCATATATCCATAACTGCACTGGCTGATAAACCAGAAATGCTGTGAAAGCATAAAACACATTATGGTGATTATTACAGCTTATTTCTGGTTTGTTTTTATGGTTTTCTCCTTTACATCATAGGTTTAAACTAATATTTGTTCCAGAGTCATATCCAAGGAGCAGAATGGAAAAAACAGAATTTTAGCAAGGAATAGAAAACATTCACACATATTGCATAGGAAAAAATGAAATAACAGTGTTATGGCTTTATGAGGTGTAAGCTGTGCCCAGTGCAGTTAGACAATGCATACAGACCTGAAGCTTTAAAACTCTCCATCTTGCAGAAAGGAAATGTATTTTATGTGAGTTTAGTGATATTCAGTAGAACTGACCCTCCAAGGAACACGATTTCCTCTATGAAAGAGAAATTAAACTCTCAGAATTTTATGTATAACATGGTTTAAGAGAACTGAAACCCCTAGATGAGCACATAAAATCACAGCTGGAAAAGTCTAGAAGCAAAAACATAGATAAAGAAAGAGAAGTTTCCTAAAATATTTTGTTTCCTTATGCTGTAACAGGAGTCACTGGAACTTAAAACCTATTCAATATATGTTGTTTTCTGTAAGTTAAAATCACAGAATAAAGTAGTCTGTAAAGTATTCTTGGAGGTCATCTGATCCAAGACCCTGCTCAAATCAGGTTTAAGTTTGATGTTTGTTCAGATTGCTGAAGATCTTGCTTGGTCTTGTGGTTTCTCTGTACTTTTGATAAGAGTATGGCCTCATCTTCTTTATAACAATCCATTAGGTAGTTGAAGACAACAGTAAGACTTAACTAACCCTTCTACCTCAGACTGAAAAAAAAAAAAAAAAAACCATTTTCTCATACTCTTCTCATAAGGTATATTCTACAGCCCTCTTGGTAGCCTTCCATTGGTCTTATTACAGTTTGTGAATGTCTTTCTCATACTGGGGAGCCTAGGTTTCCATGCAGCACATAAAATGTGGTTTCAGGTGCCAAATAGATGGGAATAATCACTTTAGGCAGCTCATTGTCTACATTCTTATTAATGTTGCTCAATATGCAGCTAGTATTCACAACCGCAAGAGCACACTGATGTCTCATGGCCTACTTGCTGGTCAACAGGACTTCCAGGGCCTTTCCCTCAAAACTGCTTTCAAGCCAGTGAGCCCTGTTCTCTTGCAGGGGATTTTCCAGACATATTATTGTTAAATTAAATGAAGTCTCTGTTAGTCCGTTTTTTTTCCAGTACATTGTAATGCATTTGGATTGTCACCTTTCCCTCCGAAGTATCAGTAAGTTTGTGTCATCCACAAACTTACTGAAGCTGCTTTTCATCTAGTCATCCAAGCTGTTCATGAGAAACATAAAATAGCATTGGGTCACTATCGTTCCATGAAGAACATTTATAGGTTGGATCAATGGGCTAAGGCCAATTATATGAGGTCCAACAAGACCAAGTGCTGGATCCTGCACTTGGGTCACAACAACCCCAATGCAACACTACTGGTTTGGGGAAGAGTGGCTGGAAAGCTGTTTGGTGGAACAGGAGCTGGGGGTGTTGGTCGACGTCCAACTGAATATGAGCTGGCAGTGTGCCCGAGTGGTCAAGAAGGCCAACACGCATCCTAGCATGTACTCAAGCTCATTCTTACCAATGGACCCCTATGTTTCTGTGGTCCCAATGAGATTATAGGTATGTGAAGGCACAAGGACTTCTAATTTCTCCTGTTTGTTTGCCGTGCTGCATGTTTTCATGCACAGGCACATGGGACAGCCACCTAGATATGTAGCTTTGTTTGGGAAAGCATGATAGTCTCTTGTACCATGCTGTTCCTGAGAACCTCCTATGTTCTACACCATTCTCCTACTTTTCCTTGTAATTTATGTAGTCTTTCCCTTGGAATCTCATGTTAACTCCAGCCTCCATCATGTTGGGAATCTATATCCAGTCATTTAAGAATAACCTCAGGCCATCTGTCCTTCCATGTTATATGGATTTGTTTTGGGTTTTTTTTTTTTGCCTCTGCAAGGTCTCTGCAAAAATCCTTTCCATGTTCTGCATGTTCTCCCTGATGTTACACCATCTACTCACCTTCCCCGATGCTCCTTCACTTGACAGCCCTATATCTCTGCTAGGGTGCACATCCCACAGGTGTCAACCCTGGGGCAGGAGAAACCACAAGCACTCTTGACAACCTAGTACCTGGACAACTTTGTCCTTCCTCAGGAGCTGTGTCTTCATCAAAACTATGTCATGAGGGGGTCATTGCAAGCTCTGTTGGGAACTACATTCCCTGATAACACCTTTGCAATTGTAGCACAAGTTCCAGCAGCCCCATACAGTCTCTTGCACAATGCGTCTGGGTATCCTGCGTGTCCTACTGTGCATCAGATGCTGTGTGCTGATTAATATGTCTTGCTCATATGCTCCTCTCCTACAAGCCTGGTTTAGCTTATTTTTGGCAATTAGCTTAGGCTCTATGATTCTTACAAATACAAAAGCTCTGTTTTGCAACTGAGAAAAGGCAAGCAAGAAGATGGACCTCCCTGTAATCCAGTGACAAATGGTTCTTCACCGCTGAAGAAACATCCTGCACCCACGTCCAAGAACTAATTTTTTTTTTTTTTTTCCGTGTAAGAGCCTTGGGTAACAGTTATAAATAAAATGAGCAGTAGACATGAAATCTCAGAACGTTTTTCCTGGGGTACCATTTTGCCTACAAAATTTGTTTCTTTTTTATTTCATATGTTCCAGCCTTATGAAGCTGTCTTTCTCAGCTACAGTAAAGCTGCTTAGTAGGATGCCTCTCCGTTTGCAGAGTGTACTCAACAAGAGTTGTACCGCGGAGTAGTATTCAGTACTCTAAAGAAGAATATGAATTTCAGTGTTCAGTCATTCTTAGGCTGAGAATAATCTGAGCTTCTTTTCTGATGAATAATTTGATGCTTGATAGCTAAACCGTGACCTGAATGGGTGGCACCACTGTCACCTTGAAATGAACTGTAACTGAGGGGCCTTTGATGGTTCTTAAACAATAAATAATGCTTGACTGTAGGTGGTATATGCTGAGAAAGAAGCTTGAGAGTCGACCTAATTCTTACTTTACAACAATTTAACATAGTTCCACCAGTGCATTCCTCAAATTGTTTGTCATCTCAAAGAGGTCATGATGTAGTCTCTTGCTCTGAACAGGTGTTTCTGATGTCAATGGTAAAACCAAAATACATGCCAGATTTAGAAAGTGTTACTATTATTAAAAATGACAGACACTTTGTTTTTCCCAAAATATTTGACTATGTTTTCAGAATGTGAAGGATGGATTCACCCCTCTCTCCCTTGTTATTCTAAGAGCTTCAACAGAATGTGCAAAAATGGAAGTTACATGGATAACAAGTTTCAGCAACTGACAGGAATTTGCACTTACTATACAAGATACATTACTGCATAAAAACTCACGCAAGTGTTATTCATTGTTCTTGACTATGAATTTTGATTGGATCACATGATACTCACAATGTATCAATCTTCTCTGAATGTAATACAATTAAATAGCAGATTAAAAAAAAAAAAAGGAAGTGCAATACCTGATAAACTATGGAAGTCTTTTCCATAAGATATTGTAAATGCCAAAACACAGTCAGATATAAAAAAGATTAGGAATATTCATGGAAGAAAATTCTATCAAATACAGTTAAACACAAAGATATTGTCTATAGCTCAGAAAATACTAAAACTGCAGATTTCTGGAAGGGTTTGTCTGGGGAAGTATCATTATGGGATTACACTGAAAGTATCCACTATTTTTTCAAGATGGAATACTGAACTAGATAAATCTTTGGCATGACCTAGTATGGCTGTGTTCTTATAAATGTTGTGTCAACACAAGCTCTCCTTGGTCTACACTGACTGCAAAGTCATGCTTGTTAATTTATCATTTCATCAACATTCCTCTACTCCAGTCCAAAGTACATAACTTTTACAATACAGAAAGGACCTCTGACTGAGACATTTTAAAAACATTTGGAAAGCATGTGAAATCACTGATTTGAACTAAACCACATCTGATTTTATATATACTTCATCTTAGGTTGCTAATAATAAAGTGCCTTTGTGACAAATATGCCTCTGAACTACTGCTTATAATGTACATGAATGTGACATAAAATAGGTATGTCCTCAATTTGAATCATCATATTTAAACTAGTCTTACTTCATTGCTAACACACAAAGCCTACGTTGCACAATGTTGTGATTCAGTTCCTGTCATTACATTTATACAGCTGCATGCTATGTAACATGCTAAATCATTTTTAACCCTCTAATGAATTATTTTTTAAACTAGGAAGCATTAGCATTCATCCTTGAACTGAAATTTGGTTTATTTTCCCAAGAAACCGAAAAGGATTTTCTCTCTGCTCCAAATGCATACTATTAAAATCTGAGCTGAAAAACTTCTAGAGCTGGATAAACAGTGGCACGGGTACTCCCAGAAAGTGAATATTAAGCTTGCACAGTTGATAGTTCACACTAGAAAGGTTATAATATATGCAAAATAAGACTATATTTAGGGTAGTAAGAATCCAAAATTCCTCAGGCTGTTGACACAGGCGCAATTAAGGGAGTCAGGCAAGAGCCTGACTGCATCCTTTACAGCTAAATTGTGCACACACAATTACTTCACAGCACTCTGATGCCTTACATTTAAACTCCGTACCCAACCAATAAATCTTACAACAGTCTGTTTTTTTTCCATCAACACTGTCTTGGGCAAGACCTATGTGACCTAGAAAGGAAAACCTGTAGCAGTTTATAAAAATTTCTGGTGCTTTGGTAATTTAATTTACCAAAGACAGAAGACACCTGATACAACAATAAGGAGGACATAGTAATGAATACCTTTTTCTTGAAAACTATATCGTATGTATTCTCTGAACTAAAATAAATAACCTTAGTGGTAATTTTAAATATAAGAAGAACTGGAAGCGTTATTTTCTGATTTTCAGCTTTTATGCAAAACCATCACTAACACTGAAAATACACACCCTTCCATATAAATCAGCAAAGACTTTTCACTCTTGAAATTTATAGTAGAAAGTGCCTTCCCTGTGCTAAAAGACATATCTATAGTAGAAAACCAGAACACTCATCTACTGTGTGCTTACACTAAATATCCGACATGCATTTAAATGTGGCAGGCCTATTAGTAATTTTGATAAAGACAACAGTCGCATCTTTAAAAAACACCAATCCCATTTCTCTTTACCACCCACGTCTTTCTAATTAGTGACGCAGGTTCAAGCCTGTGCAGGTGTTCGGTTTTTTTTTTTTTTTTTTTCTGACAAATTTCATACATATCAAGCTTGAAATTAATATATTAATTTTAAACCAAATCTAGTACAAATTTGCACACTTTCTGAAGATTAGTCCCTCTCATATCAAAACAATTGCTGCCCTACTTCGATTGTATATTTATGTATACTATTCTCCTATGCATGACTAGCAAATTCCTTGAATGAAAAACTGTTGTTATTCTTAGGAAAGGCATTTTGGCACCTTCCTGTGACTGTCTCTTGCCTATATCACACTGGAGATCTACACTTACCCTTTTTGAGTGAGACCTGAAGAAAATATGACAGTAGCACGTGGTAGCAGTTCTGATATATTTAGTTCCAATTAAGTATTCTCTTTAGAGACATTTGCATGACATTTACTGATTTTAGAGTCTCAAAAGCCATTAGGAGTTCACAGAGGGAAATAGGAAAGTAGTAGCTATTCACAATTCTGAGGTTATTAACAATGTGTTTTTATAGAAGAGTGACCTGGGAAGAGACAGTAAGGCAAGAGCCAATAAACAGCAGGGACACGAGACAGACAAGCTGGATACATTCAAATCGCTGGAACAAGATGGGATTCACCCAGGAAGGCTGAAAGAGCTGGCTGTGATTTTTGAATTCAACTGTCCCATCTGCAAAAAAAAACTATGGTGATGATGGGAGGTGCCTGACCAGTAAAAAAAAAGAAAAATCCAATGCTATGGTCAGCTTACCTTTAGGAAAGGTAAAGTAGACCGTGTGTGTCCAAGGAACAAAGTGATCTCAGACCCCAGAAAGATCACAAAACATCTACTTTTAGGTTCTATTCTAAGCTCATGAAGGATAAGAGTGTCTGGAGTAGCTGGCACATATTTACAAAGGGCATGACCAGCACAAAAGCTTTCTGTAATAAACAGTGATTATGTGATGAGAAGAAACTGGTGGACATATTCTGCTTTGTTGTTTTTAAAGCTTTCAACACCATCTCTGACGTAATTCCATTTAGAAATTGAGAAAACACAGAGCTCACTTTGGAAAAAATAACTACTAGATGGAGTAAAAATTTGCTGGACCACCAAGCACAAATACTAGTGATCATTGACTTTATTTCAGCTGACAGCCAGCAGCAATCAGAGGGTCCCAGAGATCAATTCTGTGCCCCGTATGTATTCAACATCTTCATCACCCACTTTGGTGATGGCAGAGTGTACCCACAGACAAGGCTGTTGGCACAGTGTTTCAGTCCAGGGGGAGTTTGAAGAATTTGAGGAGAACAGAAACCTCCTAATCTTTGGTAAGACAAAGCTCAAAGTCAGAAGCTATGGTGAAAAAAATTCTGCACATTTGTACAGGCTAAGAAATGACAACAAAATAGTAGCACTGCTGGTAAGAGCTTAAAGGTTACAGGTGACTCCAAGTGGAACAGTGCACTGGCATTGTATAGAAGTGAAACAATGTATTGGTCTTTACCAAGAGGAATATGCCTAAAAGATAAAGGAAAGTTATTGTCACTCTGCATTTGTCATTGATGAGGTTACACCCAGAATGCTGCACACAATTTTGCCTTCCACCTGGTTCCAGAGGCATACAGAGAAAGGGGAGAAATTCAGCAGATGTCTGCCATTATGATCCATAAGTCAGAGCACGTGCACTGTGAAGAAATGATAAGGGAACAGGGTTGTGCAATCCAGAGAAAACTGAGGGGAAATCTAACAAATGCCTATGGCTGTTTGAAAGCCAACTGCAAAGACAAAAGAACTATATTCTTTGTAGTAGTACCAAACAACATAACAACATAAAGTTGCCATAAATTAGGTCTTTGAAGTTTTAAGCTGAAAGAAATTCATTAATAGGGTAGTGCAGTTACCAGCACAGCACAACATTGGAACATGTTGCCTAGGGAGGTCAAGGCACATCTGTCCTTGGAGATTTTCAATCCTCTGCTAGACAGTTATTGCTGACCAGACCCTATGTTGGCAACAGTCCCACTTCAAATAGGAGATTGAACCAAATGACCTTGAGAGTTGCTAAATCTCATTGTTTTATTGAAAAACGTACTAAATTTTACAGGTTAATTAAGGCCTGAGGAAAAAAAAAAAATCAGAAAAGAAATTTTATAGAAAGAAGGCCACCCATAAAGTGTTGTGATATTGCAGATATTCTACTGGTATTTAGGCACTTTAGGGATGTTTTGTGAAATCCAAAATAGAATTTCTGCAACTGTAATGTAGTATGCTGGCACAACAGTGAATGTCATGCTTCAGAAACAGATAGCAAAATAAAACAGTTGTTTAAAGTGATTTTTTTTGCTTCTTTTTTTACTGAAATACAGACAAATTATTTATTGCATACTGTTCACACAATAAACCTAGTACCTAATATGAGGCTTTAGACGAAAAGTGGCAACATTCTATGATGTTCACAAAATCTTAAAAGAAAGAATGAGGCCCTAAATGAGGAAACATAAATCTGCAAACTCATCAAGTACAAATAAAAAGAAATTGTGAAAAGGTTTCAATTACCCAACAACTCATTATTATAGAACTTTTTCTGGGATTTAAAACCATTGTGTAAAGATGTTCCTTTGGCTTGCAGACATACTGTACTGGAAGTCAGATTTTGCCCCCTGCAGTTAAAAATGCAAAAAAATAGTCTGTCTTTTTCTTAAGTCTGAGGATATCATATTTGCCCCGAACTACACAATATACACTGAATAAAGCTACTGTTTTTTTCATATCTGAAGACAAAAAGTTTGCTCCATTCTGCTCCACTTCAGATAATTTGTTTCTTGGAGTGAGCGAGCACCAGGCTGCCTGTGCTTATAGGAACAGACATGACTGGCCTACACAAAGTCTAGGTAAAGAAGTTTCCAGGATGCCACTGCACTTCTGTTTGCCAAAACTCCCTTTAATAACTTCAGCTGACATCCACATTTTTGGACAGCACCCCACACAAGATGTGCAGTAGGGTTTATAAGACTTTCTATGAGTTGTATAGAACTAAGGTACAGTAAATAAATTCATCCATTTTCCCTCTTTTCATTCTGCACACATTGTCCAATAAGGATTACTTTGGATGCCTTTCTGATAAACATTTGTTGCAAAAGGGCAAATGATGCAAATAAAAAATCAAATCCCAATGACTAGTCTGAAGCTTGAGGTTTCTTTCCTGTAGAAACAGTTGGGATGGGAGTGTTACCAGAGGTTTTGGCAAATTTTGGCTGTTGATGTAAATTTCTAATCACAGTAATAAAGAAAATTTGAAACTGGAGACTGGCACAGTAATTGCTTACAGTTTGGCTTCCTGTGGACATGACTTATTAAAACAGCTGTGGTTTAGGCTCTCTTTTGCAATGTTAGTGTTACCCATAAGATAACAAGATTATACTACTCTGACAAATTTCATTCCTTCACCTGCTCCTTGATACAACTGTCTTCTTTAATACACAAAATGGAAAGATTATTATTGACATTCAGAAAGGCAGTGTCAGTGAGGGAGCCTTCTCACTCAGTCTGTGACCCAACATGATTCTGATGACTTCCACCAGCTTTGAAACAGATCCTGCCATATGACTGGGAAATCTGTAGTGTGTCAGCTATAAAGGAATGCAACCAGCTTGGCCAACAATCTAGGATTGCTGGTATTCAGCAGTCTGTAAGTCCAATACGTGTACTACACCTACAACAGGAAAAAAATACAGCTCTTATCACAGAATCATGAAATGGTTTGTGTTGGAAAGAACCTTTAAAGATCACTTAGTCTAACACCCCTGACACCAGCAGGGACATTTTTCACTAAATTAAGTTTCTCAAAGACTCATCTGACTACCTTGAATGTTTCCAGTCATTGGGCATCTTCAGCTTCTTTGAGCAACCTGTTTCAGCATCTCACCGCCCTCATTGTAAAAATATTTTTCTTATTTCCAGTCTAAATCTACTCTCTTTAAGTTTAAAACCATTACCCCTTGTCCTGTCACTGCAGGCATTGGTAAAAAGTTTCTCACCAGCTTTCTAGTAGGACCCTTTTATATACTGCAAGATCACAACAAGGTCTTCCTGGAGCCTTCTTTTCTCCAGGTTGAACAACCCTGACTCCCTCTCAGCCTGTCCTCACAGGAGAGGTGTTTCAGCTCTCTGATAATTTTTGTGGTCCATCTCTGGACTTCTCTCACAGGTTCTTGTGCTTCTTGTACTAGGGACCCAGTACTCCAGGTGAGGTCTCACCAGGGTGGAGTAGAGAGGCAGAATCTCCTCCCTGGACCTGCTGGCCACACTGCTTTTGATGCAACCCAGGATGCAGTTGATTTTCTGGGCTGCAAATGCAAATTAGCAGTTAGTGTCCAATTTTTCATCCGTCAGTATCCTGAAGTCCTTCTCCACATTCATCCCCTAGTTTATATTGATACTTGACAATGTCCTGACCCATGCACAAGACTTTGCACTTGTTGTTGTTGAACTTCATGAGGTTTGCACAGGTCCATTCCTCAGGTCTCCCAAGCTCCCTCTGGACGGCATCCCTTCCCTCCAGTGATTCAACTGCATCACTCAGCTTTGTTTCATCTGCACACTCACTGAAGTAACACTCAACTCCACTTTCTGTGTTACTAATTAAGTTTTTCTCTCCCAGTACAGACCCTGTGGGACGCAACTCATTACTGGTTTTCACTTGGACGTTGATCCATTGACTATAACTGTATGCTGCCATCCAGCCATTGCCTTATGCATCTAACAGTCCTTCAATGAAACCCATACTTCTCTTAAGTGGCAGGAATGTTATTGCGGACTGTATCAAAGGCTTTACAGAAATCCAGATAGATTATATCCATAGCTCTTCCCTTGTCCAATTGTGCAGGTACTCCATCACAGAATGCCACTAGATTATTCAAATATGATTTATGTTACAAATGTTCACACTAAAAATGATTTTGGAAAGCTAAAGCAATTGTTTAAAACGAATTAAAAGCTTAAGCTACTTAGGTGCTAATCTTTACAATTCCTTGGATTTTGCCGTAGCCTTCCTAAGAAGATTCGGCAAGTTGTTAGGGGTTTTTTTTTAATCTAAAAGTTCATCTGATATTTCCAAAGCCTTGCTCAGCTTCACACTGTTTGATTTTGTGGTTTTTTTTTTTGCGCTTTTTTTTTTGTGTGTTTGTTTGTTTGTTTGTTTTGGGGTTTTATTTATTTTATTTTATTTTATTTTTTAAACTGTGAAAAGCAATGCTGAAAATGGAACTGATCTTAAAGTGTATTGAGATCAAACAAAATTATTTGGTAGACTGAGCATTGCTTAGGGTCATCAGTAAGCATAAACTTGTTCTGAAAAGCCTGTGGTTTTGACTTCAGTAGTTTTGTTTATTCACATATTAATCACATGGACAGATTTAATGAAAATAACATTTCGGGTACTCACCTCCTTATTTTGTATCTATGAAATTACACAATTTGCCTGAAATCTTATTTCATTGTGATCAGAAAGCTCTTACTAACCCTTCGGTATTCATCGATCCAACAAAAATCTCTAACTCAATAGTTTAGGGATAATACCACATAACTTTATATCATGGAACACCTGTGTTTTCATTAATATATATGTTATGATGTCGATTAAATTTTAAAATGGGAAATAAAAGGAAATGATGGGAAATTAATAGCCCAGAACGAAATTCTTTTTATGTCCCTGGCACGAAACAATGTAACATCTCCTACATTACTTATGAGTGTTTTGGACATTAAATCTGCTCTGAAAGTTTATGCATTTGCCTGTCTCTGTCATTTTAATCTGGGAGACTATTCTTATCATGAAACCTAACAATTTTGACAACTTTCAGTTCTGGCAAATCTGTCTTTTCAGATGAAAATCATTCTGTCTCAAATTTCCTAACCTGATTAAAATCTTATTACATTCATTAACACCCTATTCTGCATGAAGAATCTCTCTGCTTATTTTCAGTTATAAAATTGAGGACTTCATATAAATTGTAAAATGGATTAGACAAAAGGTATATAGAAGGTCATTTTTGAGCATGGAAAGATTAATTTCACCGTTTCCATTTTTTTACAGATAACTTGATGGAAAAAAAAAAGTCAAAGGCTCAAAATGTAAACTTTCAAGGGATGAATTCAGGTCAGAAACAGGCAGAAATTGGTTATATGTAAATAGCAAATAAAGGCAATGAAAATGGAATAGCAGACCAATGTCATCCAGAATGTTAAATATGCATGTCAAGAGCCTCATGTTTTGAGGAAGTCTCTCTGAGTTCATCCGCACAGTGTATTCTATTCTGGAAAAAATCTGCACATCAAAATATAAACAATTACCTTTTGTGCTATAACAATAATGTATCCAATATTAACAAATCATGACCCTTCCTTGTTTCAAGTTGTACCTTAAACTGTCAAGAGTCAAAAATACTTTCCACTATATTGAAGGAAATTTGTTTTCCAAAGATTGATCTACATTATTTTACATTTATTGTTTTCAGGCTTATAATATTAAAAAAGTAAGTGTTAAACTCCAGTTATATAACAAACTGGCATCTTGCTTTGATACCGAATAGTCAGTAAATGTCTCTTGTTCCTTACTAAAACATTTGTAAAACAGGTGATACTCAGAAAGAAGCTAAATCAACAATGTCACCTGATCCTGAATCAATGCTCATGAGCTAAGCCTGTGTGCCAAAACAACAGCTCATTGCAGCATAGTTTTAAATACATGGAAAAGCATTTGGAAATCAGCCAATTAATTTCCTGAGGAACTGAAGGAGTGAAGAAATCTTCTGTATTTTCCAATATACCTACAGAATTTAATGTCTCCCTGTAGAGAGACACAGCACCATGCCTCCTCACAAACCTGTAGAGGCCATATTTCATTCCTGTCAGGTGAAAAAAGAAAAAAAAAAAAAAAAAGTTGGATTTTACTATGCTCAGTTACCTTATCCAAACCCTTTTTTCCTTCTTTTCACCACAGCAACAGTAATTCCATATGACATCCTTATCAATAGCCGGAGATCTGATAAATCAGATTAACGGTGAAGCATCCCCTTATTCAGTAAAATGATTACTACTAATAATATACAAGGCACAAGGCCTTGTTAATTAAAAAGAAAAATCAGGGAATTTTTGGATACTCTTTCATGATCTGTTTGAAAATCTCTTTCTTCTTGGAGTTGCACAGTTGAGAGTAACTTCCCCAATCCTACTTTTGGTCCATTTTTTTTAACGTGTTAGGACTGTCTTACCTTCCCCTTGAAGGTATTCCCTTATATTTTGAAATGCATCATTTATTTATATTAAATTAATTAAAACCCAGCAAACATTGTCACTGTTACTGCCCTTTTTGTTGGTAATTTTTTGTGAATCCTGCTAAGGAGACAGGGTGATTTCTTTGTCCATCCCTGGAACACTAGGCTTGCTTACCCGAGTAAGGTGTATACACTCTAGCTGTGATTCCAATGACTGACATTTACCTACTGAGTTACTTTCTCTATGTTTGTGCAGAAGCACTGAAAAACACAAAGGAAGTATTTGCCATGTTCTGTTTATCAGGACCCTTCTTAATCTGGTGCAACTCCAGGTGGTTCCCATGAACAACTGTTCAGAAACCTAGTTGTTACTTTGTTTCATTACAGTTTTGCTTTAAGACACTTCACATAATTGCGTTTTCATTTCTTTCCAAAGTTAAATGACAATAGTTAATTTTAATTTGGATTCCAGGGTACATGTAGCTAAGAGGATTTGGATTTTGAAAAGAACAAATTATTTCAATTCAGTCAAATGCATTTAGTGCCAAGCAGTCTTTCGCACACATGTTCACTGAAAAATTCTGTGGTAAACTATGTTATTTATTTAAGTACCAGGGACATATATGGCAGCACACTGTGCTCTTGCAAAACATACATTGAGGGCACCGGTGCATGCAGAAAGGACATAAGAAGAGCGTTCCCTCCTTGTCCGCAGCTTTTCCCAAGAAAAATCAGCTTTGTGGGTGCTGTTTTTAATGGCTGAGTGATTTTTTTTTTTTTTTTTCCTCCATGTGTTCCATTGATTGGCATCAACAAGCAGGAATCAAAACTTGGGTTTTGTTTTTTTCACCTGCTTAGGGTTCTGATCTGCTGTATTGATAAGAAGTATCACTAAATTTTATTCCTGGGTGTTGATTTTTGTAGTGACAATATGTTAAATTCTATATAACTTGGAAAAATTTACAAGGATTTTGCCTAAAATAACTAATAATCCCTATGAACTCAGTCCTACTATGAATAGTCCATATGAACTTCATGTCTACTGCAGCACCCTCCTGACTAAAAGCCACCCTAAAAGCCACCATACAGTATCTCAGCCTTCTTATTCATCACCTGAACAAGTCTAACTGTTAAATTTAGATATTTTTTCAGCATTTTTGTGATGGTCTCAGTTACTTTTTTTTCCAAAAACAGTTATCTAGTTTTCTCAGATGATATTCTCACTACACGTTGTAAGTTTATGAAAATTTCTTCAGATTGGTCATTCATAACTTTTTTGTGTGTGTCTGGATTTTTTTTGTTGTTATTGTGTGTTTGTTTTTTTTTTTTTTTACTGGCAACATGTTAAGAGCTGTATAACATAGAAAAATGTCAAGGATTTTGTCTAAAATAACTAACAGTCTACAGGAACACAGGCACTGAGACAGAAAAATGAGGATTTTTCTTCACTTTGTATTTATTCACCAGTTTTCTGAGGATGCTACCCTCTATCTAACATCAGAAAATGTCTGCTTTTTAATGCACTGACTGGAGTATATCTGTTTAACTAATGGATATTAAAGAAATGAACTACAGCCTAACCCTTTAGCTTTATTATTTTCTGAGATAAAACAATTTCCAACAAGTTTCACTGTTTATGTGGGATCAAGTTTTCACAGCAAGGATTTTATAATACTAGATAAGCCACACACACATGTAAGCACACAAAACATTCATACATACACACAATATTCCTTTAATGATTTATGGCTTTGATCCTTTACCAAAATGATCTGAAAAATAAAAGAACATGCACATTTCCCCTTTTAGTACATGCCATTGTATTATGGCAATGGAGATCGTATGAGTGACAAAAAATCAACCGTTATAACTGTGCAGAGAAGATTAAAACACTACCAAATTGTTCACATTTCCCAGAGATAATTCATTAAATTCTGGGTTGATTACTTTTTCCATGAACTTCAATGTAAATATGTTGTTAAGATGAGGATAGCTGTCTTTCCTGATCTATGGCTGAAAACAGCAAAGCACGTGCTCACAAAACACACTCAGAGACCCAATGGAAAGAGAAACACAGGAATGAGAATGGTTCCCCATCAGTATCAAAGAAAGCTTGCTGAGAGCAATCTCAGAAGGTTTTACTCAGTCTGCTCCCTTTAGATGGTCTGTAAAAGAAACAAGTACTATGGGACAATTGCAGTATGTCTATAGAGGGAAATAGTGCTAAGGGTTTTTCAGAAAAAAAGAGTCATAAAACTATCTCTGCTTGATTCCTATGGACTGCCTGCCCACATTCTTAACTGTGGTTGTTGGATCACATGTTCTCATTTGGCTTGGAAGGAGAACTAATTAATGTGCTCACAAATGCAAACCAAAGCACAGTAAATGGAGGTGGTCAGATTTGCTTCATAACCATTCTGAATCTTTAATGCATTAAGAATCCTTGTGCAAATGTAGCACAGCTGACAATGAAGTACCACAGCCCCAGCATAGGGGTTCCTTTTGAACTCATTATCATGTTTAACAAGAACCACGTATCACGAAGTTATGATTTTAAACTGAATCCCCAGGGAAAATAAGATTAAAATTCAGATATAAAAGGTGGTTTCCTCATCTTCATGGCTATGAAGATGGTCTAGTAATGACATAGGTCTCAAGCTGTGTTATGTACAAAAAGAAGTCCCACCCTAAGAAGGACATATTCTTTCCTCTTTGATGCTCCCTAGGGTTTTCCCATTAGCACGGGACTAATATAACTGTGTTAGAAGACTTTGGTTTGGAATTATTTGAAGGAGAAAGGTGAAACCAGTACTTACAGAGTCAGCCACAGCAGGCTCAGTACTGATGTCAGTTCAGACATTAGGCTTCTCTAAAACTGTTGCTTTCATGTTCCCAGTCAACAGAAAGCTAACTCCTGAATTGTGATTTTAAGGTACTAGAAATCAATCAGTGTTATCAATGCACAGGTAGATGGCAATATCTTGCTAAGAATGAGAATGTCTTCCACCCTGTTGAGGTTCAGCAGCTTTGAATTATATTACTGCCTTCTGTATTTCAAAGATTAGTATATGTAGCTCTTTCCTTGCCTCTTCTGATTTCCTAGTGCACTGCTCAGTGTAATTTCTTGCCATTTTTCATCAATATTTTATTTGGAAACATAATACTCCAATGTCAGGGGTTTTGGGGTTTTGTTTGTTTTGTTTTGTTTTGTTTTGTTTTCCCCAAAATATCAAGTTGAATAACAATTAATAAATCTTCATGGGCAGTGGTCCAGTGCCCTGGTGTACTAGGATACACCTTAGCATGAATTGTGTGTACAATTTAAGCACACTTTTGACTTTCAAGGAAAATAATCTAGCCAAAGTCTTGAAGTACCTACACACATCTTCTATGCTTAATATATATGTGAAAAACTGTGTTCCATATGCTATATCCTATTGATATCACAAGCACAAAAAAACTCTCAACACCTGGAAGCAGTCCATTCTTATAAGATTAAGCCAATGATATATAGCATGATGGTGAGATGGAATACAACTGCTAAACCTGGCACCTGAAATTGCTTTTCTAACGAATGAACATTCTCATTTTGGAAGCTTGCTGTATCTTTTGCTCTCCTTTCAAATACTTTCAAGCTCTAAGGGTAACAATATAGGCTCTCTTTACAACATTATTGGGAAGGAGAATCAAAAACTTGAGAAAAATTAGTTTTGGGAATTGGGGGATGAAATACATACCTATGCAAGGCAACATATCAGTCAACACCTTTTTTTTTTTTTTTTTTAAATCTTTGACTTAAAACAAGCTTAAGAACTAAATTAAGACATTTGTAAGCCAGATCTTCCAAAATGCTGAACTTCTAACAACTCCCATAAATTCTTGCAGGACATTGCTGAATTCAAAGTACCAAAACCCCATATATTAATGTCTAAAAATACATTCAGAATTATAGCTTCACACATCTATTTTGAAAAATTGTATTCATCAGCTAAATTAATCATAGGTGATATAGTCTTGACTCATTGTGAAGGAACGAATAATTAAATAATTACTAGCTGAGAAGTGAACACAAATTTATTTCTGGAATGTGTCAAGCATCTAGTTCACAGAAAAACTCGTTCTCTCTCTGTCTTCCTGGAAACTGCTCATTGAAGTAGGGGCAATAAAAGCACCATTTTGAAGCTTTACAATGCAATTCAGTTTGATTGTGTGGTGGTGTTGTTTGGTTTGGCTTCTTTATCCAAGTGCATACATGTTATGGTGTTATGAATCACTTTGCAAAATACTGAGTATTTCTTAGTTATTTTGTAACTAACCTTGAATTAGGATATTCATGAAATATACTAATGACCACTGAAAATATAACACTTTTCCTCTCCAACATATGCTAGATTTCATTTTCATTCGGAAAGTAAGGTAGTTAAAGCCTCACCAAGGCATCATGAATGTCTTGACAATGTTGCCTGAATATTTGACTTATTTTCTAGATAAATAATTATTTTCAAAATAAGTCTTGGGTCCTATCAACTGCTTAATGACTTTACAGCTATTTCTTTCAATATCTACTGTTTTCAGTTTGAATAACTTCCATTTTACTTCTATGTATTTCTATTTCTACCTTACAAACTACAGCTCTTGGAAGACGATAAAAAAATCCCTAATGAAAAATAAACACCCAATCTTCAACGAGCATAAAATTCACAAAACTTCTCACTATATGCCACAGTTAATTACAAAATCATGAAAGAAATTTCATAGGAAGAAGGAAAAATAAATAAGTAGAACTTTGTATTTTTAAATGAAATGCAGAAAAATTGTGCTTCAGATTGGAGTCCAGAATCTATGTCTTTCTACACTGACATATAAATTTCTGTTATTTCTAAAAAATTTACTGGCAAAGCTTTCTTGCTGTATCCTGGTGTTACATAGCAATGAATAATTTCTGGATTTTCACATCTATTTCTAATGAGAATAGCAATTCTTTATGGTTGTTCAAAGCATGCAGATTTCCCCAAAGTCATCCTATCCAAACATCCAGTACTGTTGGTAATGGCTGTTTCCCCTCACTACAGACTTAAGAAGCAGTTTCCTTAGGGGCCACTACTAGAGATGACACATGAAACTTTTTCCTGCTCCACTCTACTTCCACTGGTACCCTGGGGTCATTTCCAAGTTCTGTTTAGCTTGTACTGCATTTTGGAACACGAAGCTCTTGACTGATTTCAAATACAGATCTCTAGGTCTTCTGGCACAATGTGTTGCCATCAAGATAGTCAAATTTAATGAACTAAGAGTAAAAATGCAAATTAAGGAAATTATATCACAAGATTATTCATAGCATAATTCTATGAACATTTATACCCTCTCACCTTCTATCTAAACATCTCTTGAGTAAAGAAGACCTACACATGTAGATGCAGCATTTACCTCCATGGAAGAAGGGAAAATGCTTTCAGAAATAGCATGGAAAAAGTAATAGTTGAAAAGTGTTAGAAGATAATAGCAGTTCAATATTTTTATTACTGAGTTTTGAACTTGTTTAATTAATATTACTTGGAAAAAAATCAGAAACTGTAGGCTTTTTTTTTGGTTTTGTTCCTTTTTTTTCGGTTTTGCTTCCTTTTTTTTCTCTGACTGACTTACATTACGTTCTAAAATTATACACGCTCTCAGAAAACAGACCTCTTTTGTGAGTTTCATTTTAATGATATCCCGGATGCCTATTGCTCAATAAAATAAATGCAGGTTCATAATCCCTCACTCTTTCATGAAGAATAAGATGGAATCATTAGGATATGAAAGATCTGCTAAGAAGAGAATTTTCAAGAGTAAGATGCTTTGTCTGATACAGAAAGTTAATGCATTAGAGAAACTGTGGCATGTGAAAGGAAGAAAAATAAGAGAAAAAGGTGCACTGAGTGAATGCTTTCTGTACAGTCAGATGATTAGTTTACATTGAATTAACTGAAATATTAATTTCTCCTGAAAGTGTCTTGAGTTATATGACTTTAAACAAGGAAATAAAACTCAGTACTACTTAAGAAATAAGACAAAATAAGTATCTCTACTACTGTTAATAACTTTACAGCTTCTTCCTCTTGTCTTCTTTCTATACACCTACTTTTTTCTTGAAACAAAATACCAAAATAGACAAAGTAGAGAAAGTATAGTTGAATAATCTGAAGTAAAAATTTTTATTAAAAATACATAGTCTTAAGTTTAGCATAGGGCAATAACATTTGAAAGTAAAAGAATTGAATAATAGATAAAAAAGAATTTTCAAATATTTTTTTTTTTTAGTTTACTTTAGCTGAGTATTTCATACATCTCTGAGTTGAAATGAAATGTAAGTCATTGGAGGTATGTCTCTCACTCTTACTTGTCAACACTAAAATGCAACCAAAGACCCTTTCTGCTCTCATGCTGATCTCTGTGGGAACTTAATTCACTTCAAAATTCTATTCAGCAATAAATTATTTAAAGTGTGACATATGACATTGACATTGTTTTTTATTTTACATGCATCATTAAACCTCAGAGTAACTATTGGAACTAATTATATTCATCACTGTTACCCGATGAACAACTTTCTTGGCTCACAGTTCTTTGAATGATATAAAACAATGTTGATCCTGAACAAGATTTTTCAATTTGGATTAAAAAGCACTTAGGTTCAAACAAATGATAATACAACTTAGGTATATTTGAGATATGCAGTTATCTATTCATGTCTCTAAGAAACAGTTTCAGAAGCCATTGAAATTACTGGAAGTCTTTCCCTTATCTCCCATTGTTTTGCATCCAACATTGCATGGTATCAGTTCTGCTTATATTTATTTGTGTTTATATCCATTCCTTAATTACCTTTACTTTCTACCTCTTGATTTTGGCGTGGTTTTCTCCAAAAGATGGAAAGTCTCACAAAGTCAATTATTGATCTTTCTTTAGCAAACAGGATGAATCAAACCCTTTATGTTGAACCTGTTATTTGAGGACTAGAGAACTTCCTTAAAAACCATCATTCCTCTTTTTCAAAGAGACATCAAAATACAGTTACATTTCAAAATCATCTCCCCTGTACTGTGAGCAGAGGCAAAGGTCAACTCCTCCTCCTCCTGCTCTTATTAGCAGTATTCCTGTTAATATAGTTAAGCTTCAAAATATCTTTTTCTTTTTTTTCATAGCATTATAGTAGAAGATCAAGATCAACTATTAATCCTCTAAAACCCACAGGTCCTAATTTTCCAGGGTGCAACTCACAGCCTTTTGGTCTGATCTGCATTTCTAATTTTCCAGATAATTTTAGGGAATTGGACTGACCTTATTAAGCTATTCAGGTCTGCATGGTTGCCTTGTTTCCATACATATATACCTACTTCCCTTGTTCATGTTCAAACTACACCATCATGTATAGATGCCCAACACTGTTCTGCCCATTTAAATGTTTGGGTTTGTTTCTCACCCTTTTTGACTAGTGTTGTTATATTCACACCAAATAATGATGGCAATTTTAATATTATTCCAGTATCATAGTCCATAGACACAACTATAAGATCTACAGTTCAATGAAAACACTTCATCAAGTGTACCTGAGATCAATCATCAAACCATCCCTAATCAACTGAGGGGTTGCCCTTCTGATGACTAAGTAGTGTTGATCATTCTAAGTTTAATGTAAGACTAAGCTAATCTCTCACAGTGCGTGAACATAATACGTATAGATATTTACCTCTATTCACTAAAACATATAATCTAAGAAATATGTCACCTTTGAGAAATCCTATTTATCATTAAAAAATAGTAATAACAATAATAAAAAAGCAGACATTTCTTTATGGTGCTATACTGTAACTTTTTATAACTTGAATATTTTATCACCTCTTTCATTTATTGGTAGGGACTTATTTCTGCCCAAGCCATCATCCTACTTCTTAAGAATAAAGAATATATTTGTGCAGCAGTATTTGGAGCCACCCAGCACTACAGAAAAATGAGTATGTCCTGCCATATATATTCTTAGTCTGCTCTTTAAGAATGCTTGGTACCAAGTGTTTCAAGACCTCTTGATTTAAAATATTTATCTTCTCACTAGGGCAGAAATGGAAAACGGCCTAAATATGAAGGGCAGCCATGCAGGACCACCAAATATAGACAGTAAGGGAAAAATAGCACTAACTTTATTCTATGATGCATGGGTCTCTGGGCGGTTGATGTATTTCTTCCCTGAGTAACTAAGAAAAACAAGCCTGTAGTCAGTAAGTTTAAGTTCACTAAAAAAGGAAATGTATTTCCACCCAACTTTCTTTTTGTGGAAGTGGAGACTGAGAGACTCAGAAATAGAATTATATTATCTACCGGTTATGATTCCTGAAATGAAGACAGCAACTATGAAAGGATTATAATCTCTTTGAGTCACGAGTAGAATATAGAAGTGACACTGATTGCATCTGCAATAATCTGTGTAAATACATTGAAAAAGACTTTTTAGTATATTTACAGGGTGAAATCTAATGAAAACTAAATGGGAAGAAATCATAATGTATTTATAGAAAGGCCACAAGGAGAATAAAGGACTAACTTAATCACATACATAATTTAGAGTAAGTTATTCACTCAAATGTCTTTTCCTATATAGTGCTTTTTCTGTTTTTCCATGGTATTTTAGACTGAACAGTCACAGCTGTCTCTCCTTTTAATATTAATAGAGAGGGAGCTTTTCTGGACATATGGTGCCTGACTCAAGCACAAATTGTTTATGACCATGTATGTATGTAGGCAGCATGCTGTTTCTATAAACACTCTAGTATAAACTCATAAGGGATTTGAAGACACAGTGGGCTGTGGCAGCTGTTTGTCTTGTTATTTCTTTTATATTTTAATCTCTGGATATTTTTAGGTTTATTTAAGATTGACTGAATTTTTATATACTACTTTTAGTTTTGAGTTAGAAAAGAAGCATAGCTGGAAGACATAACTGGTATCAGTTTTATCTTCTTCACTTTGTCTTTCTTGTATTAGACCAATTCCAGAATTATCTCACTGCTTCATCATTTTAGCTTGGTTCTTTTCTGTTTACAACAGGATGTAGTCTTTTTTACACCTTACATCAAAGGTGGTAGAATCATAGTCCAGGCTCCCATTCATTAGCTTTTTAAATTCTATTTTAAGAATAACATTCTTAAGGAGAAATGAGACTGAGTTTCATCTAAAAGGTGGATAACTCAGTTGAAAATCAATACAAGCAGACAAGAAACAAAAAAACCTCCATTATCAAGTAGGATTTGAATGCAGTAGAGCTTAGATTTTAAAATTCAAACATATTTACGAAGGTTCTTCAATTTAGTTTGTACATGCCATAAGATGTATTATAATACTATCAGAACATATGAATAAAGAGATACTAATAACCATACTTTGGATAAATTTTTCAGTCAGCTAGAACATCAGTCTTTAAACACATTCTTACAAACAGATTGAAAAGAAATTTACATGCTGAATTGAATTACATCAGACTGACTCTCAGATCTGTTTCCTAGTGAACACTGTGAAACACAGTGCAAGTATAAATGTTATATTCAGGAATTACACTGGTCTCTATTCACAGCTAAACTCCTCAAGGTTTTATTTACAAAATACAGCTACATTTTTCTTTGGTACATTTGGTGTACCAAAATATCACCTAGTTAGTACCCCCTTACAATGCATCTTCCAGAACTACAAATAAAATTGGATTCAGAAAAAGACACAATACAGAAAGTGTTATCTGATAAATGTATATTAACTCAAACAAATAGCAGATTCTTTCCTCCCCTCTGCTTACTGGTCAATTTGAGCAATCAGTCTTTGTTCCGTGAACTTTACATGAGTTGGAATTAAATTTCAATCTGTATTGCAATTAAATTTCAACTGTAATAGTAGGTTGATCCCAAGAGCTGCAGGGGTAACCCCCCCTGCTTAAAAACAAACAGACAAGCAACAAAACCTTTGTCAGATACAACTCAGATTTAATGCATTATTTTTCCTAGGAAACCATGTACTTTGGTAGTTTTAGTATCTCAGCAAACATTCATTTTTTTATCATCACTGCAATTTGCACTGCAAGAAATTGGTATAAAGCCAATTTATTCATTAAATATTCAATTCATACTCATTCACTTCTTGGTATGTCCAATCTTCATACATTTCACATAATTAAGTATTTGTCAAGTTTGCACTTCCCAGGTTTTGAGTTAAATGCAAGTTTATCAGAGACGAATAATGCATAGTTTGGATTAAAGTTATTTTTAATCTGTCAGGTAATAATATTTTAACTAATAAACAGAACTGTTGTCACGGAGGCACCTCAAAAGTCAATTTTAGCCAGACAACAGGTTCCAAAACAGACTTCATTCTAGCTGGAAAAGTGTAGCAAATAAATCAAGTAGAAATAGGGTTTATACAATTATTTAGCACTCCGACAATATGAAATACAGGTTCAGATACCAGTTGAGGAGATTATTGGGGTACGACAACATAAGAATAATGAGGATCCCCAATCTGCACTCATACAGTCCCAAGAAACAAAAAGAGAGGCCTCTCACTCCAGGGCACCCATAGGAAATAATCACTCGCCTGGGTTAGGCAAGGACACATTCAAAGATATATGCAGTAAATAACTACTCGCCACAGGAAGAGGTGAAGTGCTCTCAATCCTAAGAAGTCTCCTTAGATGGCATCCCAGTATAAGGGGAGGGCTCCAGTTCACAAAGCCGTTGGTCCAAGAAGACCACTCCAAGGGGAGTCTCCTGCGGGGACCTCATTTTATAGTCTGGTAAGATCTGGCTGTGGGCATGGTCCAGAAGATTCTCAGCTTCTCTGGGCACCTCCTTTGTTAAGAACCCTGGCAACTGACTGAGGGTCTCACCCCTCCTATCTCCCCCAGTTGGGTGAAGGTGAAGTCACCCTATCCCCGGGGTAGGGGAGGATGTGACTGTCAGCATTTCGGTACCACCCTAGATGTGCACATTTGGTCAGGAACAATGATGTACAAAAGGTGCTAAAGAGCCATCAACTGTCCTATTGAAGGCTCCAGATCTTAGGGGGATGTGCAACTGCCACAACAGTATACACTGTTTCACACCTAAAATAAGCCAGTGCATTAGAAAATGAAACATAAGAGGCTTAGCATATATTTAATATTCCTGATTTATTTATTGTATGTCTATGGGTATGCTTTCAGGACATGTCTTATTGCTCTAACATTCTTGTAATAAGACCTCATATTTATCCTGTGCTTTGCATAAATTCTTGGTTACCAAATTCTGCTTCCACCAGAATTTAATTTATCCTCAGACCTCACTGAAACGGGAAACACGTGTCTCTTCATATGAATGGTTATGGGCAGTGATCAAAAATCCTGCTTAATACCGAAGTACCTTGTATTTTGAACCTAGAGGAAAGTAATTTACTGTAATTTACATTAAAAAAAAAAAAAAAGGTAGCTGTCTTCCTTGAAAATCTTACCCTGTCATGGTAAATTAAACCAAATTCTGTTCGCTAATCAATATCCTTAAGAAAGTTCTGTCTTATCTTTGCTGCCCCTGTTTTCTCTCTATTTTTTTGGACCCCACATGCTCATCAGTAAACTTAACCATAGAACTCAGAGTCAGTAAGTATTTTTCTGTACTTAACTCCTAGTTCTCTAGTTAACTTCGGTTAAGGAAGGTCTGTGACATTTTCAGCTACCTTCATCCTGCTTCAAAGTGTCAGGTTCTACAAATATCATAAAGTATATATCCTAGCTCCCCAACTAAACACATAGTTTAACAAGTTAATTTTAGTATTTCAAGTTTATCAATATCTTGTGATCTGTGTAGCTATCTGACTCTATGCAGGACTAGATAAAGTTATCCATGCTTAGTCTGAAGAAGCTTCCACAGTACAGTACCAGTAAAACAGCGATCCACCTGGATTTATTTACTTCAACATGCAACAGAAAAAGCCCAAATATAATGCCGTACTCAGGCAGCTACAGGCTGTCAGCTGTCTCACTGAGAGAGAACTCAGTGAGTTCTACTCATTGCTGCAACTTTATGGTATAGACATATCTGATAAGTATGGGTGTGTTGTGAGAGGTGAAGTGTCTGTACTCATTACTTCAACTATAGGCAAGTAAAGTGATAAGCTAGTGCACTTTCCAACAATAAGAAGTCCCTATGACAGAATTCTACGCCACAAAGTGAAAAAAAATCATGTTCTCTAGTTACTGCCACAGACCTCACTGACCCAAGGCTGCTTCTACATACAAACTCAAGACACCACTACAATGTTGTCCCAAAAACAACACTCTCATACCGAAACAAACAAACAAACACAAAAAAAAAAAAAAAAAAGAGGAAAACAGTGAAAGTTTAGATTTTTTTGGAGGGTTCAAGTTGGTTTTGATTTTTATAATATCAGGATTACTTGGGAATTTTCTACAAAGCTCAAATGTTCTGTAGAAAATATTGAATTTCTCACAAGAAAAAAGTCCAAAATAAAATCGTAAAGAAACCTGGAACAATGTAGTTCAATTTACTGAACTGATTTTAGGACATTCATTTTCATGTAATTCAAAATTAATCTATTCTCTGCCAAATAATAAGGTGCCTTAATAGAATAGAATAATTATCTTGCATCCATGGGTAGAAAAAGACTACTAAGTACTAAAAATATTATGTCCATGAAACAATGTTCCACCTTGGAGAAATATTAATTTTTCTAGGGTTTCAGACACTTGACCAGTAGATGCGGCTACTTCTCAACAGGACAGAGTTCCGAAAGTCACATAAGCTTCCACTTTAATTAAGGTAGATTAAACTTGACAACCAGCCAACACTTAATCATAACACAACGTCATAAAAATTGTCTGATACCTATAGACACTGAATACCCAAGTTCACCAGCAGAAGCAGGAGGATACTAAAGAATCTGTTGAAACAAATATGTTTCCAAAAACATGCTACTGAATCTGTATTTTCCAACACTCTTCTATCTGAAAATTCCCAATCATTTGAACACGAAATTTCAAACATAACTAATGTATTGGTTTTCTCCTGCTAAGCCCATATGATAAGAAATTTTCTCAATGAATTTGACTGAGAAAAGTAACAGATCCAAACATAAAGCAGATCAAGTCACAGTAAATTACCTCATGCTACCATTAACCTTTAAGTTCTCAACTGCCTAATGGCCAAACTAGAATTTATTTATCTAAATTTTTAGTAGGAGGTAATATTAAATGGAAAGTATTAAATTTATGTCTCATTTCTATCTTCCATGCAGAGAAATATAATGGACAAATACCCTTTTTTTTTTTTTTTTGTAATGTGAAAATATTCCACTCCCCATAGAACTTATCTGTGAAATTCTTTGAGTTGAGGATTTTTGGAAGGAATTTTTTTGGGTAGTGAGTGACATAGCAGGGTGGATGAAGAGTTTGACTAGTAAAACTGAAGCTCTTTTCTTATGTGAGCAACTTAAGCAAGAGATACTACAGAAATATTTATAGTTAGATTGATTAAATTGTTTATGCATAACTGAACATATTTAGCAATAGAATAGATTTTAAACTTGCCCCAGAGTACACTACACCTCAAGTTTCCTCAGCTAGGATGTGAGATAGGAGAAAATCCAAACTTCCAACATGAAACAGGAAAAGCATAGGCTTAGGAGTAAAAGTGACATCTAAGAACAGGATGCACTGATATAATCTTCCTCCCTCCTTCTGTTCTGCCATTAAAGAGGATATTCTATCCTAACACTGAGAGAAACTCCCCAACAACATCATTAATCTCAACCTAACTTCTTGAAAAACTATGCTTACATGAATCATCAGTTTTGATGAGCAACTACATCATCAGAATAAATAGTCACCAACTCCAGCTGCAGTTAATCCATGTGTTCAATTCATAACAGGTTAGCTCCAGTTTCATTTGTGGCTGAGGCCATGCTTTGAGATTGTTCTGGAAAAAATGTCAGAGTAGATAAACTCAGTTTGTCTATGGGGTATGTTGACCCGTTGTCTGACAAATCAACAGATCAAAGGTACTACAATCTCAAGGACTTCCCTGGAGGAATGAGTCTGACGCACCTTCTACAAGTGAGATCTTTCTAGAAAATTAAAATGACATCCCTGGTATTCTCTGATTTTGTTTGATTAGTTTAACCACATAGAACATTTAGTATCTCTTTCTTTTAGAGTCTTAAGGACTGCAAGCTGCAGTCTCTTTAATGTTATCATGTGTATTGCTTTGAAAATGCAAATATTGCAGACGAGTAGCTACTCCTATATTTCCATTTCACACAGTACTGGTGGTTATTAACTTCCTGGGTGACTGAGACATACCCTCAAAATTTGCCCATAGCAAAGGGTGATACTCTTCGCACACAACTTATAGGACACTAAGATTTTCAATAAAATGATATGAATGAGATTTACATGAAAGCTATCAGATGTCTTCATTTTCTAATATCTTTCATGTAAATTCGTTGCAAAGAGAACCTTCATGTAACTATCTGTCTAGACTCTTTCCTGTTCTACAAAAGCTTATGACATAAGTGTCCCCTGGGTAAGCACATATTTTTCTCTCTAGACTGATGATTCTGAGCTAATTCATCCATCTCTGTAACATATTATCTGAAGTGCACAGCTGCCACAAGATTTGGTCATCTATTCTTCCTGATTGCAGCTGCACCAGTAGTACCACTGTTTTTAAGGAACTGTCATACTTCCATTAAAAAAAAAAAAAAAGGAAAAAAATCAAAACCTGAATCAAATTATCAAAGGCTGGAATTTATCTGGCAAGTAAACTTTTGGTAAAGTTGTAGTATCCTCTGCTTTCCCTATGTTTCACCTAAAACTCATTTTTTGTTCTTTTGTTCTTTGTCAGTTTGTGTCAGTCTAAGGCCTGCTACCACAAAGACAGCAAGGAAAAAGTCAAGGCATTTTGGTGGAATAATCACTGTATAATGCAAACCATCTTACAATATATGAAGAAAGTTCATTCTAGAGGGAGGTAGACTTTGAACAGAAACTTGCTTTTCAAATGCTTTTTGTAATAGTTTTTTTTTTTTTTTTAATTTTAGTGTTTGAGGTAATTTTTAGAAATGGGATTCTTCTTTATTGCATCTCCATGATGGTGTCTGTGTTCTTCTTTTAAAAATAAGGCAATTACTTATACATACTAAATGTCTCAGCAAAGATACTATAATCTATATCTGGTGCTGCAGGTATACAAACAGTAACTGCAAAACACATGTTCCTCTACAAAATCAAACCGTTAAATGTGTTCCTTAACTTATATCATGAGGGAATTCCACAGTTCCATGGAAACTGTTGAATTAACTTAATATCCAGTACGCATAGAGGAGTGAAAAGGATCTGGAAGAGTGCACTGCTTAGACTCAAGGGCACACTCTTTCAGTAATGAATATAAAAGTGAAATAAAGTGTTCTTAATTTCTTATCAGGTTCTAATTCCTCTGAATTTCATATATGATTAGGCCTTCTTTATTTGGGTATTGGTGTGCAATGGGCAATTACAGGTGGTGTATCTGAGACACATTCAAAAGAGATATGCCATCTAGGTAACTCAGAACATGTATTTTCCATTATTTTCTCAGTGAATTGAGAAAGATGTTGAATAATGGTCAAAAGAAAAAATGGATTTTGCTGAATGAAAAAGCAACAATTCTTTTGAAAGTTTTTGGTTGTGCTGACTCATTTAATCCAAGGAAGGAAGGGAAAAGGTCTGGAACTAATTTGGGGCATTTTTATTTCCCTCCACAAATTCCTGAAGGTGCAATGGAATTATTAAGTAATATAAAGTAATAAAGTTTTCAAAGAAGTTAAGCAGGATGCATATGGTTATCAGGTCACTTTTATTTGGTGGAAGAAAACACTGATTGCAAAAAAAAAGAGATCCAATCCAAAATACCCTAAACCTGAATAACAGATCTCCAGGAGATAGTCTGAGACAGCCTGTCAAATATGACAACAATAGAGCTTTAATTTGAAAGGAACCATTTAGTGTCACAGAAAACACTCTAGAATGTCCATAAAATTCATACTGCATCATAAGTACTATAACAGTAATGATTCCTTGTAAAGGTCCTTCAAGAATCTGTGATTCATACACGAAGTCAAAATTGAAACACTCATTTTATTGAAGGACATGGAACATTCAGGATTTACACTGGTGTGATTTTTACTATGCATTCATTATTATAGAAATTTTAAAAGGGAATAAAAGACCTGAATAAAAATAAAGCATTGGAGATTGACCATAGCTATTATAGGATGCCATCAGAAATTAAAATAATATTATTCTTCATTTTAATGGAAAGCAGTAAGAATTACAATGAGAGACAACAAACAGCAAAAATATATGGATCCATAAGAATAAAAGTCAATTTTTTGTTTTAAAATATTAGTATGTCATTAATGGCAAACAAATTTAATTGAGCCATACACTAACTAGTAATAAGATGTAGCCCACATAGAAAGAATTGTGTATATTACAGGAGTTTGCTTACAAACATGTTTATAAGTCTCTACCTACTACGGATTAGGATAACTGAAATTTAGAGGCTGTGTAGGTAGGTTGACCTGCTGTCACAGCAAGTAAAATATTCATTTCAAGTAGTTTCTTCATTGTAATCAGACAAAATCATGGACTATGTGCATCAGGTTCTACTTTCTCCTAAAAATTACGTATTTATTTTTATACATACTCCAGGTCTAAATGAGGAAAGAATTGACCAACCCAGACTGAGAATTTTTAAACTAGTCTTCTACACTGCTAAAATAAAGCAACATACTTGGAAATGATCATGGTGAAATACTGGAAGAGGTTGCCCAGAGAAGTTGTAGATGCCCTGTCTCTGGTAACATTCAAGGCCAGGCTGGACAGGGCTCTGAGCAACCTGATCCAGTGGAAGATGTCCCTGCTCATTGCAGGAGAGGTTGAACTAGATGGCCTTCAAAAGTCCCTTCCAACCCAAACTATTATATGATTCTACGATTCTATGAAATAAGAAGCAACATTTAGGTCCAGCTAGCTGAAACTAAATCAGATTGGGTGACTTCTTTATACCTGTTGTCATGTTCTTAATAATTTGTATGTAGTTTTTTAATTCCGTACTCGTTCAGTGAATTGACTTACAAAGTCCTATTTATATTTTTCACCGTAAATCATATTACATTGGCAGGTAACATCACACAGTGTGTGTTTTGTGCAAAATGCAAGCACTCCATAATATTATGTTCTTGTTTTGTAGTTTATTGTTTAGGTAAAACCAACTGTCAAAACAATATTCATTGTTATTATTGATTTGTTATATTCTTTGTGTTTTATTCAGGGAGATATTTGCTGATACATTTAAAAATTCTTGGCAAAATATATGTTAAAAGTTTTGTACTAGGTTATTACCTAAGAAATTTCTGAAATGGTTGGGTAATTTTTATAAATTGCAAGTAATGACACAGTGTATTGGATTTCCAGGAGAAGTTAATGCTAATGCACTGAAAAAAATGTAGTGTTAAAATATTCATCTAAGAGGAAAACTCAAACTGTAATACCTTAGGCAAACTTCAGCTGAAGTTGTAGAAAGCTAGCCAATTTTAATATGGGCACAATTTGATTGATTTAACAGTGATTACAAGATAATATTAGAATAAGGAAAGAAAAATAATATAACACCCAAAGTCAGGTCATTCACACAAACACAATATATTTTTTTAAACTTCATTGAAATTATAGGATTTTATCAAAAACTTCATTTAAAATTTTAGGAAATATTGGTTTAATAAAAGATCTTACATATATTTTATTTTAAAAAGAAAACAGAGGAAAGAACTATAGATATCCTTATCCTATTACTCACAAATGAATATGAACAACTTCACTATGCTATTTTTTTATTTTTATTTTTTCTGTTTTTCTGTCAGGCAGAAATATTAAATGTTCAAAGAACCTGAACATTGAAAACGTGATGTTTAAGATCCTAGTGTTGTCTCCTTATAGGGTTTAAAACAATAACTCGTTTTTACTCACAGAGTCATCAGTCAGTTCCCTGAAGTGCAGTTTGAAGCAGTTCACAAGTACCTAGGGGATTTTCAAAGACATTCCACATTGTCCATGATGACTCCCATATTTCTAGTTCAACAAATTGAATCAATCCATCACAATATCTATAATGACAGTGTATTAAATACTGTACATTAATCTCATACCATGAAAAATCAGCTTTTTTTTTCCTGTTTTTTCTACTTTCTGTGATATTAAACCAATGTTTGCATTTTCTGTGCAGTATAAAGACAGGATTCATGAACTACAAAAAAAATAAATTCGTACATATATATATATATACACATTAAAAAAAACCCTTTTTAATCATGATATGCCTTTATCCCTATAATTCCTGATTTATCTCCTTGCTCATGCCCTCAGTTTTCTTATACCATGAGCTATGAAACAGTGTTTTTCTTCTTAAATTCACCTTAATAGTTTCAATCACCTTTTCTGTCATTCTTGGAGTTCATAGATTTTACTATCAGATTGATAGCTTGGTGGCTCAGTGGCAGAATTTTCTATTTGTTCTTGATTACAAGCTTTATGGTTCTGAGTGAGTTTGCAAACTTGGGGATTCAAATTACACAGGCTTTCTTGACAACATTCAAACTATTGTGAAAAACTCATTGTGAGAGTAGTTGTAAGAAATTTACAGATATATTCTGGGTATAACTTAAAATGTATAGGGCTGCATTTTACCAGTTGAAGGCAAGACAGCAAAAAGAATCACAAAAGTTAGAATATTAAATAGCAGTTCTTTGGAATTGCCACTTTGAACAGGGTAACATTTCTTGTGATTCTGAGCAAAATGAGATAAATAAGGCCACAGAGGACTTGAGAAATAATTTAAAATTAATAATTTAATTTATATTTTTCAAGAATAGGATACCTTTGTCAACAAGATGATGTATGTTCTGAACTGTTATTGATAATATGAAATATTTTAAAAACTGAATTTTAACATACAATATTTGGAAGACATTGATTCTATTCTAAGCATTAGAAATAATTTTTCTCATGAAAACCTAATTTATGACAGTAAAATTTTGAGTTCTTGCAAGCCTCTGTGTACTCTAGGTAGAAAAACAGAGACAGTAACTAAAACTTAAAATCAATGAAGAGAGATAATATATTACATTTTACTGTGCTCATGATGACTTCTGCAACACAAATGACAGTGTAAAAAACTGTAGTGAACATTGTAAAGTCTCTTCTGGAAAATGTTTCATGCTCCTGCTTAGAAAGACTGAACCAATGACATCCTGTGTCCTGAAGTAAAGACAATGTTTTGTGACCAGTGCAAACTGGGGTGCTTTTGGATATTTTTCTTGCTTATGAGGTCTAATCCCATTGACTATTACAATACTCCTAAGGATTTGACTATAGATAGGAAACATTGTATGCTACAGATAATTGGACTTATATATTCACTGGTCAAACTCAGTTGCTCATTACCTGTCCAAATTATACCAAACAGAATTCCTGAAGACTGAATTCAGCTTTTCACTTGCTTTTACTCAGCACTTCTTTTCAAAAATATTGTGGAAACCAGATCATCTCTGATATTTCTAGCTTTTCATCAAATTTCCTTGAAATTGGCAAATGACTTAAAAGGCTTGCAGGTGAACACTCTGAAAGCTCGTGATCACAGAAAATCCTTTTTCCTTGAAGGAGTAGAGGGGGAAGAAAGCAAACCCACAAACATTAACTAAATGATCTTAGATATATATATAAAGCCTGAAGTATGTCTATAATAATAAGTTAATGTAAATACCAAAGACCTGATGACAGATAGTAAAGATACATTCTGATACATTTTTTTAATAACAACAACAAAAAACTCGCATACAGGTGCAGGTAAATTTCCCTTTAAAACATGCTTTAATTGAGAAAAAATACAGTTTTCACATCACATCTAAAGTTAGGGAATAGAATTAATTACATTTTTATCACACTTTAATAAATGCTTGTATCTGAATTAGAGTTCAGACTCAATATCTCATAATGAATTATTTTTTTATTGGCATTATGCTTTACACCCTTTTGTTATTTTGAAGACCTTGAAATAAATTAGAAGGTCAATGTGGGAAACCAAGCAGATGAGCGGGTTGGGCCAAGGACAAGGGATTGACAACACTGCAACAGAATAAGATTAACCCCATGCTTTAGGCACAATGACAGCATTTGACAATGGTTGTCAAGACTCACAGTTACTAGCTTTTAAAATAAGGATATCTTTACTTTTTACCATAGAAGATACTGATTGATTTTGTTCTTAAATACAATTTTTATGTCCAAAGAACATTCAAGTCTTATTCAACCATTCTCTACCTCACGTAGTTCTTACTAATAAGAGAGAAATAAGAAGTATTTACAATTACTGTTATTAAAATTATGTTATTTAGGAAAACAACTTAATTATTTAACCTGGTTTTTAGGAGTTACTGGTTTACCATCAAAATGATAAATTAAATCCTGCTTCTAGTTGCATGCCAAAGGTCAGCTTCTGAAGAAAAAATGAGGACAGGAGTTTCGGTTTTGATGATAACGAAGTGAAATGAGCAGCATGAAACTCTTAAGTTTTTTTGTATTGGTTGTGTGTTCCAATCATGTCTGTTTTTCTTCCTGCAGAGATTTTTCTTTCCCCTTGGAAACTAAAAATCATTTGTTTTCATTTCTTTGATGTTTCATTCATTATATTTTCTGCTGCAAAAGTTGTATGTTCTGTATTAGTAAATAAACTGCCAGGAAACAGACTAAAAAAAAAATTAAGAAAAAAAAAAATGAAAGCTTGTATGAGTCAGGAGTCATACAATACAACCAATTCACAAGTAAGGTTGATTTTTCTGCCTGAGGGAAAGAAAAAAAAAAAAAAACAACAACAAAACAAGGAACTTACCTTTCAGTTTCTCCTCCATGCTCATTGAAATTGCAAAATAAAAAAAAAAAAAAAGAAGGAAAAAAAATGAGAAAGAGAAAGGCTGAGGAAAATTAAGTAAAAAATCATAAAATCCAGGTTTTGAAAGTATGGAATGCATATTGATTGCAGAGTTATAACAAATGAAACGAGCTTTACTTTATTCATAATGAAAATGTTTCAAAAATATGAAAAGAAAATCCATTACCTGTGACTAACTCTTGCTTACATCCAAGTATAAATGTATGCGGTAGATCCGCATAGAGAGGTCTGCTTAACAGTGGAAACAGCTTACAAATACTATGGTTTTGGCATTAGAAACGCATCTTTTCTTTCACAGAGCCAAAACTTTTGTACAGCACCAAATATCAACATGTTGCAACCTGAGGTAAAAAGTGGTTCAATTAAAAATAGGCCAAGTAAGATCTGGACCGTGATTTTCATCCCTGTCTTCTTTTTCTTTGTAAGAACAGCTTTTGCTGTATTTCTTCTCTTAGTGTGAGGTTAAATACTATGACTTTTTCTCAGTCTTTTCCAATTTGCAGACTCCCACATACACTTTCAGACCCTAATACTGCCAATTTAATCTTACTTACAACAAGGTTGTTTTTCTTAGTTACCTTTTCTGTACCTTTCAGGAGCAGTTCTTTTACTGTACTTAAAGGTCTCTGAATTACAGGACTCTACCTAGGTTGTTTTCCAAAACAAACAAACGAATGGATAGGTAGTGACCATTTAAGTCACGGCTGGCCTGGGAGAGAATAGATTTACAAGAAGAACAAAAACCACCAAGGTTTATTTACTACTGTGTCACTTTCCAACATGGAAAATTCCGGCAATTAACATGTCTATGAATGTCTTGCAGTATTCCTATATGTTTAGCTATGACAGTCTCTCAGGTTCAGGTCATAAAGGATTAACATCAGAAGACACCATGACAGAATATCAAGTTTCAGATCTTAAATGCTTCAGACATTTATAACAAAAGAAGCTGACAGTATCCCAGGTACAGCTCACACTTCGTAGTCCCCACACCTCCTGCTATAGCTAGTTAAGAACATTTGTTCACAGGTAATGACAGAAGACTGACAAGTGTTAAGTGATAGGCACCTGGTACATGTTAAAAAAAGATACACAGCTGTTCATTAATGATAGCATATCTTTTCAGCTAGGAAAAGTATATATCAAAAGAAAAAAAGTTTCAAAACATATTGAAAAAGATACTGTCAAACCTACTAAACGAGATTGTCTTTATATTATAACAGAGTTGTAATGAAGGTTAAGTCAGCACTACAATTCTTCTTTCCAAGGGAGTTGTCATTCAACAACGTAAAACAGAAGTCAAAGCTGGGTTAAAGCATGTCATTCTACCTTTCAGTCCAGCAAGAACTTTTTACCCCCTTTTTTTTTCTAAATGCTGTTCAGCTCTTTGAATTGAATTTCAAGTGCAGATCCTAAAAAAGTAACAGTTTTCATTTCTCATGTAGATTTGTATTTAACACTTTGACTTTCCAAAATATTTTTCCTTTGAAAGTACTTACGGGAAACTCTCTTGCTACTTAAAAGAAATAAATACAGATATTAGCTAGTGATCTCTCTCTGTTTTTATTTCATTTTATTTTAATTGTTTTTGGTAGGGAGGCAAGTTTAGCATGACCAAGCTATCGATCATTCCTCCATGAAGCAAATGTAATGTTCTAATGTCAGCTCAATTATATGCATGCCTCATTAAAATGAGGATTAAATGAAGTGTATGATAGTTCTCATTTCCACAGAATTCCCACTTGAATATAGGATTTTCTGGTTATTTACAATCTACAAGCAAGTGAGCATGTGGAAATAAGAAATCAAGTTTATTAGTCATTTCCAGCTGGTCATCTCAAAGCTCATTATTGTTTCCCAAACCAGACACAGTGGTGTAAGGAATAGTTTTCTACCTTAGCTCTGTGATTATGGATGCTTTCCTTAATTTTCTATTCCCATTGTTAAACAGTGAGAAGAGAAGGTTGGCTTGCTAAGCTTCCAGATTCAAGAAGGTCACAAACAAAAGAAAGGAGGGGAGTGTTACAAATAGAGTGAAACTTCAGGCAAGTATTTACTACTCCATGCAAGAAGGATGACTAAAGGAGGAAACTTATGACTAGGTAGTCAGTATTTGAATCTTGGACTTCCCCGACTACCTGGTAGTATATGCAGTTCTAGCAATAGCTGCTGGGCTTTATCACATCCCAGGTAGCATACAGTCCCTGTCACACGTGTGTGGAGGGGAAATTTTGTACAGAACTTAGTGACTACCTGAAGAATTGAATAGAGGTACGTGTGCAATGCCCACCACATTTGTTTGTCAGAACAGAGGTAATACGAGCACACAGATATAGTCCAGAGCTACAAAATGGGCAGAAGGGGAATCCAGCTGTGCAGGAGTGTTAAGGAAATAATTTAATCTACTGCACATCCCCATAGCCTGAAGGCATGAGCTAGAACATGAGATTAATTTATGCTAATGTCATTTTTTACAGTGTCTTCTTTCTGGCACCATAAACCCACGAAGAATAGAACTGTAAGTAGTATACTGTGGAGCATGATGAATGAAGATTATGACAACAAAGGGAAAAAAAATCTGTAGGCAATATGTAACAAGTCAGGAGCTTCTTAAGCAATCCTAAAGATTTTACTTTTTTATGGTAAAGGTTAACATATGCAGGTGTGTTAAACAATAGCAATCTATCTGTACAAATTTCTGTATGATAATCACAAGGATGGTTTGTTTTCAAATGCTCCTTTCTATGTTACTTGATGAAGTAGTTCAATAAGATCAAAATCAAACCATGTCAAGGAAAGAGACACTCTGTATTTTACAATATAATGTTTGCAGCAGGACTGTGTTAAATCGAAGGTCAACATCAGGTTTTTATGAATCATACTGGTTCAGCTTTACAAGAAAAATAACCTTTGAACTTCAAGTTTCCAGATGTTAGTATTTGCTGTGTAATGGTCAAAACAGATACACAACTGTAATCCACGCTGAGAGCTGGCGGTCCTCCATAATCAAGCATATCATATTATTCTTTAACTATATCATCATAACTAGGGTGTGTCATATACATGGACAGAGCTTTTCATAAATCTTTACAGCACAACAATCTCCACGGGAATCTATGAGAAATTGAACTAATTTTCCTTTACTTTGGCTAGTCTCCTGACAAAACAATTTTCCCTAAGAGATTTAGGAAAAAAATCAATAAGCAAAACAAAATTTAGTGTTATATTGATTTATTCAAACAAATTTAAACTAGTTGTCTATCTCGTGCTTTAGTGCCTCACCTTTGCATGGAAATGCACAATAACGCCATAAAAATGTGTATGATGTAAGGTTAAATCAAAACTGCCCCAAATCCATTCTGTCTTCTCTCCCAGAACTTACCGAGAGTTCAATGTTTCCTGAAAATTTGATCTCTGGAAAGACTTTTGTGGTGGGAAGGAAGGGGGTACCAGAGTTCAGGCCACTTCTCAGAGGAAGACATAGCAGCTGCCCCATTTATAAAGAAATAAACCTGCTTAGGTCCTTTCTACTGATCTCAGCTGCATATGCAGAAGTACTTTTCTTACAAATATGTGTGTAGTGTGCTTAAAGGTCAGTCTGTGGTGGAATCACAAACAGGACAAGAATCACTATGAATGGAGTTCAGAGGACGTGGGGGTGAAACCAAGCACACTTCTTATTGTAACCTGGAAAATATATTGAAACATAATTATATCAATTTGTGGGGTCTTACAAAAACATAACCTACTTCTTTAAACCATCGAAATCACAGTACTTCAGATTGTTTTATTCTGTGACTGAATCTCCATGTAATTCCACAGTCAGTAAAAAGCAAGAACGGAGGGAACTGAAAGCCATGGTAGTCATCTGGCAACCTAGACAGTGTTGTATAATTTCTTCAATGTTTAATGTCATTAGTCTAACTCCCTTTCCATTATTCCATTATTTTTTTTATTTTTATTTTTTTGAAAACCTGTGGCAACCTGCAGGCACCAATACTTTTGTTATAATCATTAAGTAAACACTGAATAGAATTTGTTACCTGTCCTCAAATTATTTATAACTCTATTGTAAGTTGAGGATAAAAAATAAATACAGATAGGAAGATAGGAGAGTACCGGGTTGGATAGTGACCTTCTTGTCCTGATAGCTATAACATTACAGGAAAAGTATGCTTACATCCCAGCTATGGAGACTCACAAAACCAGTTAAATCTCTTGAAGATATTTCTGGTGGTTTGTTGATTTGTTTTGTTTTCTTGTCTTTGTTGGGTTTTTGTTGTTGTTCTGGTTTTGTTTGTTTGGTTTGTTGTTATTTTGCTTGTTTACTTGTTTGTTGTTTTTTTTTTCTTTTTCTCAAATACAAAGGATTATTTTTAACTTCTCTTCCTATCTCAGCTGTACATGGTAAAAGGAAGATTTCTGTGAACAACAGGCTTGGAAGAGATTGTCATAAAATTAAAGAGTCGTTTAAGGTTGATAGAACAAATAGATGTTTCCCCATTCTTTTCTCGTGACTGTTGACAAAGTTTATGTAATTCTTAATAGTTCTTTTTGCTTTTCACTCCTTGGAATTATTGTTTGTTTGTTTGTTTGTTTATTTATTTATTTATTTATTTATTTAAAGATCAATGCTGGCACATCAATGTTTATGAGAAAAATTTTTTGAGAATAAATCAGACAACATGAAATGAATGCAGACATTTTGATAAGGAAGTATTTCAGCTTCATGCACATGTGAGGTTACAAACTAGAATAAAAAAATTGTATTTTAAAATTAGTTTTGAGCTATTAGTAATGCAGTTTGGTCAATTTCTCTTTCCGAAAGACTACATTTTAATTAACAATTCATAATTTTTCATTTTTTTCCTTCATGTTTTTCAGATCTGTGTAATATAAAAAATTAAAACAACAACAACAAAAGCTGCAACAAAACTCACAGAAGATCCTGTAAGGTAAGACAGACTCATCGAAAATCTCATGTGTTCAGGCTTACCCAAGCAATAGTTTTGAACCCACTTTATGGGAAGCCTGTAAATGAATGCAGCTTGTGTAATTTTTTTAATGAGAAGAATGATTTATGAAAAAGATATAAGGTTCATTATTCAGTGAAATTGTACATCTAATATCAGAAGCATTGAAGAATAATTTCAGTTTATAAGACTGACATGAGAAGATCAAATTGCTGTTTGTTGTAAACATAGACTTGGACTGAGAAATGAAGCATTCCCTGTGGCTATTGCTAAGAATGTCTTCACTTCTTCATTTTAATTGGAAAAAGTGTCTGTTAGCTGTCATAGCTTTGCGTTGCCATCATGGTCTGGAGATTTTAACAAGGATTGTTTATATATGCTCTATAATGTATATAATGTGTTTATTTTTATAAACATCTTATGCTTGTAAATTTATGCCAGTGTTACCTGAAGTTTGTATGTGTCCATACTTGAATAACTGAAATTCTTGTGCATGTGCATCTGTTTGCTTCTAGAACTGCCTAGAAAGTTTTCTAGTTTGGTTTGAACTAACTTTCCTTTGCATCCATTCATTTCATTTGGTATAACACTCCCTTGGATGTATAAAAAACGTAACAGAAGAGTAAATTAAAGGAAGAAAAACCTTCTTCATATGAACATTCATAAGTTTTATGGAAAAAATCTACCATGAAGAACAGGCTAATTAATTCCGCAGTTTTGACTTGCAATACATGTTGAGAAGAATTGTTTGAAGGACTTATTTGTGTGACAATACCAAGACTATACTTCAAACCCATAGTTACCTCATCAGCCTACCCTAGGAAAAAAAAAAGATATTTTATTGCAATATTGGTGAGTGGGGTGATTTGGTAAATATATTCTGGAATTTAGTCACATACTTTTGCATAACATGTCTAATTCCTAACTACTCCCTTAACAACTGGGAGAGCCTTTGTGTTTGCTTGGTTTTTTTTCCTTCAGTCTACGATTCAGTGACTGTGAATCTCGCACTATTAATCAGCATGAAAAAATACTCAAGAGATGTTTGGTTAATACACAAAAATGAAACATGTTCCCAGCAGGGTGCATCGGAGTAGACACTCACAGAATTCTGCATCTTAATTCTAATCTATCCAGTCATTTAATTTGGTTGCAATTAGCATCCTCTTTGATGATTTCTTTTCAATCTTTTCAGCTGCTATAAAAACTGTAAACTGATTCATATGATATCCTCTGATCCAAGTGGAGTTTAGATTTAAAGTTCAAGAAGCAGCTTGAGATAACTTATCTCTCCTAAAAGGGAATTCAATAAGTATCATTCTGAAATACTTGTTTAGATAGACAATAGCATTGAAATACATATTATACAACAACAGGAATTTCAGTTAATCCCTCAAATTATTGCTTTCATTTTACAGAAGATAAAGAAATCCTGATTAAGACTTAATTTCTTCAATCATTTCATTCTATTTCAGTAAATAGGCTGAAACATCAGTATAACCTTGGCTGTAACTATGCAGTAGACTCTTTTTTTCCTCTTTTATCTATATCCTCACCTACCTCACAGTTTAAACATAATCAGTAGTCAGTCATGTTGCATATATTTCATAGTGCTTCTGATGTATCTTCTTTCCCTGTAGGGGATTCTTACTGTTCTTCAATTGTCTCACGAGCATGTGGCAGCTATGTGGTCCTGAGAGTCTGACTGATGCATAAGCCTATTGTAGTAATCTTTACAATAAGATCTCTTTCAAATGTTAGTCAGAATGTCTAATTTTTACTTTATAAGTGAAGTTTATGGTCTTTTTAGAGATTGGTTTTCTTAACAGTTATATTCCAGAGATTGAAAGGATTGTCCACATAAAGGGAACCCAAAGAATCTTAAATAGTGTTTTTTTTGTTTGGGGGTTTTATTTTTCAAAGGAATTGTGTTAGAACAGATTATCAATTCAATTTACATATCCAAAGTAGATCTGATGAACTGAGTCCTAAAGGTGCCTAAAAAAGGATTATAAAAGACTTCCGTAAAAGCCAGGTATTTGGTTTGCATTTTTAAAGAATTGCAGTTCTTCACAGAAAAAACATAAATTCCTCTTTGTTGCCAATAAAATCAGTCCTTGTGGATACTCATGGATGATTCAGCATGTTACTCTCCAATCCATAGCCTATACCAAACCTCACTGAACTCAGTTTTGCTTGCTGTCGCGGGTTAAGATTGCGGGGTGACAATCAAACCCTGGCAGATGTATTGTTAACCTCCTCTCCCCCCCACTTCCCCCTTTTGCCCCTCCCTCTCCCCCCTTCCCACTCAGGACAGGCGATCGGGAGGGAAAGAAGGACAGAGAGAAGAGAGTTGGAAAAGTTAAAGATGTTTTACTAATGCTACTAATAAGAATAGAGAAAATAATACAAAATATACAAAACCAATCTTGTAAGTCTCAGCAACTGCAGAGCCAGCACCCAAAGTCCTGGATTAGTCTCTGCAGCCAACCGGAGCTGGATTCAGTCTCTCACTAGGCCTCAGTTCGCAGGGACGACCAGCAAGGTCCTCTCCTAATGTCAGCCATGAGGAAAAAGGGAAGGAAAAAGGGAAAAAAGGGCCGAGATCCTCGTGATCTCCCACTTTTATATGAAGTATTCACATGAATGGAATGTTATACACCATTGGTCAGTCTCTCGGTCATCAGTTTCTCGTTGCCCCTCTCGCGAGATGTCCATCCGTGCTTATCAATAAGTTTGCATTTCATTGCTAGGTTTAACCAAAACATGTGTCCGGTTCTCCAGGAAAATGCAGCTAATATGAAGGCTTTAGCTGACAGGCAAATTCACTAAAAGAGAAACTTGTTTTTGACAAAACCAGGACACTTGCCTTGCCCTATCTGCCATTGCATAATGGACTTAGATGCTTTTTTCTGATGCTCCCATGAAACCAGATCAAACGAGAAGTACTCCAAGAGGATTTCTCTCTTTCTACTCACTATTAAGAAAATCTGAGATATCTCAGGTGTAGGTGTCCATGAAGTAGATGCTAGAAACGAAATGAGATCTATACACTCACAATGTGATCAGCCCTTTGAAGAACTTGGTATGGAAGCAATATATTTAGTAGGCATACATATAAGGAACTCAAATAGAGTTTGCATTTTTTTAATGAGAAAGCAAAGGTTATTTTTAAATTATAATAAGGCAACTGGATCAAGGATGGCAACTGGACAAATTAAGCTGTAGTCAGCTGTAAGTCCCTAGTTTTTTATTAGTTTTGCATAAACTGAGAGACTTGTGAGTGAAAACTGCGGTGTCTTTTCTCAACCAGCAATCCTAAAGGATGCTGTGAATTTTTCTGCCAGACACATAAATCTCAGCACATAGAACCTATGTTTTGGTTGCTGCCATTTTAATGAAAAGCTTATCTTGCGATGTTGGCACTAATGGCCATGTCAATGGTGGAAAACCAATTCTATTCACAGTTTACTTCTTATTTACTTCTTACTTAATAGCCAGAGACATGGAGATTTAAAATGTTAATGCTTTCAGTAGTTCAACTGGCAAATAAAAAAAGAATAGCAACAAGCTTTTTTTTTTTTTTTGACCTCTTTTCTCTCAGAGCCAGTTTAACAAATAATGCCAGCTGTTACTTAAATGGGATCATTAAACTAGATTTTAATTACAACTGTTTTCTAATGTATGTAATGATTTGTATGTGGCAAGGAACACAGCTCACAAAACTGTTCCAGGATACAACTTTGAAAGCTCTGAGAGATGAAAATGAGTTACCAAGAACCACCTCTGCAGCACTCCTCTCTCAGGAACAAAGGATATTTAGAAACAATAATGTGAAAGAGTCAAAGCTCAGTCAATAACAAAAAGGCCACCACAGCATTTTGTGGAAGTTAGACCTTGTTTCATTGCTTTATGAAACTCTGCAGATCAGAGCTTCTGAGAGTCCACCTTGTCACCCCCAGGCCTGCACTGGCAAGTGCAAATAGACTGCACAATATCTTTGGGGCAGTCAAAAAAATTGTGAAGACATGAAGTAAGCATTTTCAAGGTTATAGTACTATATTTTTGCCCAAGGGGATCCTCCTCAGGGAAAGAGAGGTTATTCAATCTACTCTATTTCTTCCAAAAACCACTGTATAATTATTATTTCAGTTGAAATAAAGATTTTCCAGGCTCAGATAGGAGTAGTGTGAACTTCATTGCAGAATGTGAATAACTGCATCACACTGAACTTTAGTTTGTGTGAATAGTCTAGTTTCATTTCTGCATGTTTATAATGTATTTCATTGTCACTGTATTTTTGTAATGTATTTCATTGTCCCATTTGTATATATTTGGGAGATTTCTAAGAGCAATCAGTTTCCCCTTACTACTTTCTGATGTATTTTTCCATCTTCCATTTTTTATCTCCATTTCACTTTCACTGTTTCTGTCTTCTTCTTTTTTATTGTGTTATGTCTTCTAGTGTCTTTTGCACTGTAGAAATCTTGTCCATAACTTCTTCATCCCTATGAGGAACAGAAAAAACAATTAGTTTAATACCTACAACAACACGCCAAAGACCAGCTAATATCAGGGACTCAGATATCAGAAATACACTTGAATGTTCATTGTGAAGACTGTATGTCTTGGCTGCTAACAAGCTAATACATGGAGAAATCGGACCAGCTATCTCTAGATTGTAGCTATAACAGAACACCTTGTTTCCCTGGGAATGGAAGACCACCCTTGTCCGCTTGGACATTCTGGCTTCAGAGTGTGCAGCTCCCTACTCAGTAAGGTATCCATTTAGGGTAGAATTCATCACACCAGCAGGTCACAAGCCGGGCATGTTGTAAAAGCAGATTGCTTTGGATCCCCTTTTAATCAATGGATAGAGAGGTGAGTACACCTAGTTCTCTGCTGGAGATGGTGGTGGAAGCTGTGTGTTATACTTTTAAATTAAGTTATTCTCATTCTTGCTATTCTATACAAGTAAAGGATTTCAAAGTAAACAGGTCTGTAAAAGGAATTTCCAAAGTTACACCACATAGCAAAGAGAGATCAAAAAAGAAGCAGTATGGTACCCTTTTTGCTTCTCTAGTCACAGCACATCAACACCACAATTTCCTACTTTACTTTACCTCAAACAGCAAAGTATTTGTTCTTGTCTGTTTGCTTAGAAAGTGTATGTAACTTTTCACCAGCACTTGAAAACTTTGAAAAATCACACGTGAGTGAACTTAAGACTACCTGATCACATTCACACATAGCAGCACAGACTGTTTTATAGGATGGTTGTGCTATGATATATCACCAGTTCACATGCTAAATAAAAAACAAAGAAAGAATTTTGTCTAGATGATTTTCCATTCTGAGGCAATAGTTACAGACAATCTTTTTTTCTTGTTAAATATTTAAAGGGAAAAAAAAAAGGAAAAAAAATGAAAGCCAAATTAGTTCTCATGCTTGGTTGTAGTAACTGAGAACAAACAGAAACCAAACTAACAAAAAGTTTTCAACTTTTCCTCCCACCTTTTTGTAGTCTTTGATAAGTTTTAAAATACACTCTTTCTCTGTCATGTCACATTTCAAAATAGAAACACTATTTGCAAAGAACAGTACCTTCAAAGTACAAGGACTAGGCTTATTCACAGTCACACTCATGAAATATAAGTATACTGTTACAGTAACTCTATATTATGTCACATATTTTCACAAAGCTCTTCCTTACGGATATTGAAGAAAACAGAAAAACAGTGTGATGAGTGGTTGCTTTTAACTCTGACTCACATTGTTTTCAAAAGGTTAGGTCAGATCATCTCATGGATTTCAGATACTGTCCTCCTAAATGCATTTCTGTACAATGGCAAGGGATCAAATTAATGACATCTATAACTTCTGAGACAAGTATTTTAACTGTCTAACACATCTTACTACACCACAGAAGTCTGCCTAAAACATAGTGTCTTTCTAATATTTGAGGTCTTGCTACTGTTTCCTTTAAGGCTATCAAAAAATTTCCACTGAGATAAATGTATGCAGTCTGTGTATTAAACTAGGTTGTTGGTTGTTTTATGTCCTATAAGTGAAGCATTTTATTGTTGAAATCTCTCTAAAGTGAAATTCGAAAGAAATCGAAATCCCTACCCTCTCATTCATGCCTCACTATGCCCTGCCCTGCCCACCCCACTCCCCCCCCAAAAAAAAGAAGCTGTATTTACTGTTTTTTTTTTTTTTTTTGTACTTAAGCACATGTTCAATACCATTTTTAGGTATACTAAAACAGCTACAGACAATCAAGTTAATTATTTTTTTTTTTTTTTTTTCAGTCTTAGGGGGTTACCTCATCTGTAGCAGGATAACTAAGTTTAGGAAGTTTTGTAGCACCATTTTATTTCATTATTCTGCCTTTCTGAATTTTTAATTTTTACCAAAAATTCAATTGGATTTCTAAGCTTATTTGAAGTGCTACTGAAACAAACCATATTCTTTTCTTTCAGGGCTGTCTGAAAATGAATCATTAAGAAAATAAGTGTAGGCATCCACTATATTTTTTCAAAGACAACGTAAGTTCTCTGGATGTTTCACAAGTCCTAAAGATCATTAAAAAGATCAAACCAACCAACCAAACATCCTCATTTTTCCTCAGTCTCAAACCAGATATGTACATCCAGGCTTATTGTTTTTGCCCCTTTAAATGCCAGGATGCATAAAAAATGATGGTAGGGATTTGGAAGCACTGTTGGACATATTATCAGATACAGAGGTGGGGCTTTTTTGGCTGACTGATATTAGCCAATGACTAGTTAGAAGACATTTATCCTTTGAATCATAGAAACACCTTTGTGGATAGGGACGTCTCAAAAGCATCAGCAACAAATAACATAATACTGGTCAGTAATAGTCATCCACAATGATACATTTAGAAGTGTCCAGTTCAGGACAAAGCTTCCATACAGGCAAGCTAGAGGCATAGCTGCATTTCACATTGAAATTATTTCCATCAGTACCAGTATATACATGATGTTCTGGAAAATATTTTTGAAATTATATGCTACAACACGAAGATGTGAGTTCTGGTCTTGCTGTAGCCTGAAAGCAACCCCAGGTTGCCACAAGGAAGATTGCCTCTCATAGGGATGACCATGAGTAATGTATCACGATGACTGTAGAGGATACCACCCCTACACAGGGAATGCTCTTTAGGTTGGGCTGTTGATTAGATACAATCCCTCTGGGGCTAGTTCTTTGTAGTCCTATATATCATAGCAATAAAAAGCAGCAGTGCTCCAGAAGCAAAGCCATGCTTCTGATAGCTATGGCATTTTAGTTGTGACCTCAGACCTAAATTTATGATGTGTCCTGTCCAAATTCAGAGGCTGGCTTCAGTGGTCTCTGGAAGAAGATAAGGTTTGAGCTTTTTAGTACAGACCTGTGTGTGTTGCTATTGCCTTGGCCACCATAGGCCTTACATATGTCTTCAGACATAAGGTAATAAATTCCTTAGTGGTAGAGAAGCTGTCTTGGAGTCCTGCTTTCAAACTTCATCAGGTGCAGCAAGGAACTAGGAGATGAGACAGACCCTAGTAGCGTACTCAACCTGGCAATATAAGTGCACAAAGAGAAGTACACGTTCACACTTATTATGCCTCAGAGCGCTCACTGTTTTGTGCCTGAGAGTGTGGATTTTTAATTTTGAGTGAAGTTTGTGCTTGTGAAGAAGATGTGCATGAAATGAATAAGAAATCAACTGCTTATCAAAGATGTAAACAGAAAATATCAAAGGGCTGGAAGCTAAACTAGGCAATTGGAGTGATCATGCACTGGTGGAGCTCACAGTCCTGAGTGATGTGGGTCAGGTGAAGAGTAACATCAGGACCATGAATGCTGGGAAAGCAAACTTCCAGCTCTTTAAGGAATTAGTCAATAAAACCTCCTGGGAAACTGCCCTCATAGATAAGGGAACACAACAGAGCTGGCAGATCTTCAGGGACACTTTCCATGGAACACAAACACTCTTAATCCCTAGCTGTAAGAAATCAGGAAAAGTAAGCAAGGGACCAGCATGACTGAGTTAAGACCCGCTGGTCAATCTATAGGGCAAGAAGGAAATGCACAGGAAGTAGAAGCAGGGACAGGTATCCTGGGAAGAGTATAGAGACACTGCCTGGTTGTGTAGGGATAGGTTCAGGAAGGCCAAGGCACAGCTGGAGCTGAACTTGGCAAGACATGCAAAGAATAACAAGAAGGGCTTCTACAGGTTTGTAAGCCAGAAAAGGAAGGTCAAAACAAGCCTGACTCCTTTAAGAGAAAGACTGGCAAACTGGTAACAACAGACAAGGAGAAGGCTGAGGTACTCAACAAACTTTTGGCCTCAGTTTTCTTTGCAACCTCTCTTTCCACACCTGTCAAGTGGATGGACCACAAGATGGGGACTGCCTCCACACTCTCCACAAGTGGATGTGAAGGAGGAACTAGACCATAGGCTTACTGTTGTATTTTCTCTATTTCTTTTTTTTTAGATAGCTCAAAGAAAGTGAGCAGAGCCTATAGTCACCATGCACAGAAATCACAGAGACAGCCACTCTAGGAAGAGATGTAGGTGATATTATTGCTGAACACAGTGCTCACACTTGAGTATTCTCACTTTTACCCATTCACTGCCAAGGAATGAGTGGATGAGTGTGTAGTGCTTAGCTGCCTATTGGCATTAACATACAACTCTTTCCCATCACCAATAGCCCTTTAGCCTCACCTCTGAGTAAGTCAAAACTCCAATGCTTAAAAATACCTGTTATTTATAGAAACAATCTGCAATGCATTTTACTTGAGTGCAGAAAAAGAAAGCAAGTAAGCTTGGATCTAGGATAATCCCTGGAAGAAAACTGCCTGCATTTGGTCTCTAGACTAACAAATGCTTGAGAGAATTAGAAAACATCTGCAGCTTGAAACAGGATTAGAGTTAGTTTTAGTTACTGTTCTGTTAAAAAATAACAATGTACAGAGCCAAATAATTCACTCCTGTATCTACATACTAATTAGTCTTCTGTTTATTGTTTAAGATTGCAGTCTTCAGTCAGTTCTCTGTAGGTGTTATAAAGTCCCAACCATCCAGTAGTATTAAAGAACATAATGTTTTCCTCCTGATCCCTAACCTAAAATAAAGACTTGTATCATTTGATGCATACAGCTTACTTTTCCATCAATTAGATGTTTGCTTACATGAGCAGCGTAGAATCAAACTTTATGCAGTGAAGCCTAAAACATCACTCATATAAAAGAGATCTTGATTACATCTGCCCACCTTTTACTTGCAAAGTTAATTTAGTATGAGTTGGAAAACAAAGAAAAAATAGACAAACTTTTGTAACTGTTACTAACTCCATATATTTGTAGTACATTGGAAGTAGAAGACCAAAGGGCAATAGAAGTCCCAGTGACAACCAGTAATTGGCTTTAAATGTAAAGAAAGTAAAAGAAATTGACCACCAAGCTACACAATTGCTGCATTCATTGGCAGTTTACACCCATGGTATAATTTGGAAAGCAATAAGTAGTTAAAATGGAAGCTCCTTAGGGAGGAAAGTGGACATATGAACAAATGCTTGACACAGTGCAGCAGGCTGAGTCCAAGGTGGAAGTGCTACATGTGGGGGCCAGGCTGCCAGCCAGGACTCAACGCATCCTGTGCTCAGGGTTGACATCCTCTTGCCTTCAGTCTGCCACTTTTAACCAGACCAGAGGAGCCCGGATCAGTGTGCATGTATATTAACAGCATGTTGAAGAACAGAAATCCTGGGGTAGAAGTCACTATCCACCTGACACAACCACCACATTAAATAAATAAATTTTAGATTACTTGTCAGATGATGGTGTGGTTCTCGTCTTGTGGCCACCCTACTCAAATTCCCCCATGACACATGTGTAAGATAGTATGACTATAATGAAATAAATAGATTTGGTTAGTAATAAATAGCTCATCTCACTAACTGTAGGTTGGTTATCTGTGCCCTTTGGTATTAGTTTGAATCTTAGATCTTATCATTCTCTAGGAGAGATTTTTCTATACCAGAATATCATAGGTGTTTAGATGAAGACTTTGCTATCTGTTTCTTCCAGTCCATATTTTTAAGCTGCTAGGGATCAGCTGTGGGCAGAAATAACTATAACTACTCCTATTTCAGCATTTGCATAGAAAGAAAAATCTATATGTGGAAAAAGAGATCAGACTGTGCAAACTGCACAGATTAATTTCAAACTCAGCTCTGTTCCAAAAAGCTATGTAAAGATGGCTGTTATCTCCACATTGTCTTTCAGTTTCCTGTAGCTAGAAACATGCACAGAGGGACTTGCATCTTGTCCATCAGGAAATAATTCTACATCTACTGGGAGGCAAAAAGGAATGAAAAAATGTGATATTTGATTCCAACATAATTCAGTCTGGAAGCAATCACTGGAGCTTCAAACCCACACTTAAAACAGTGTCCACCTTAAAGTTATATCATGTTAGTTCACAATGTTACCCCGTCAAGTTTTGATTATCTTCAAGGATAGCAATCATACAACCTCTTTGAGAAATCTGTCATAATGCTTGTCCCCCACCTCCACATCAATTGTGAAGTATTCTTCTTCATATCTAGTGAGAATTTCCTTTCCTGCATCTTGACATTTTGTTCAGCACCTCAGAGAAAAGGTTGGCTTCATATTCTCTGTAACCACCCATATAACCACCACATAAATGAATAAAAATGTCCAGATTCACAGCAGATTAATCACAGAAAGAATTTCTGAATTCCAGACCCTATTTTAATCCTTCATGTGAAACAGTGAAATGCAAAGCACAGTTTCTTATTGTAGAGACTAAAATTCCCTACTACTCCAGGGCAGTGCAGTATCCACCACCACAAATTCAAGATTTACTGTTCCAACGTGCAGAGGTTTGAGGGTCAGACCAAAAACATTCACTCTGGTGCTGCTTGGTTAAGACACTGGGCAGACAGACATGCAGCCTCCTTCCCAACTTTTGTCTTTCTGCCTTGTGTAACAGCAACAGTGTGGTGGCCTTCAGGGTGGTGTTGTCAGGAAGTAGCATCAAGGGTCATGGATGGCAAACTGAAAGTGGCCACAAAGCGGGTGGACAATGACCACTTCAAACGCAGTCCCACAACACCTAATCCAAGTCAACTGACTCAGCTGGCGACAGCAATGAATCCTATTGAATGTCTGGTGAGCGCTGGGCAAAAGCGAGGTAACAAGTCAGATCCAAAGCAAATCCAGGCAGTCCAGACTATTCAGAGGCAGGACTGGAGACAAGTACACTTAAAACATAGCTTGTTTGTGTGGAGGGCTCAGGCAAGGCCCCTCTGGACCATTACAGCTTATTAGTGCCTCCAGGACCCTCATGGTAATTATGACTGTGAGTCTTGATGGATGATCACTTCATTTTTGGAGTGCACAGATTTACCTCTCTCAGTTTTTTCATGTGGAGATTGAGATGACTCCCACTCATGCTCATCCAATGTTGATGTAATCAACATACAGAGAAGTCAGCAACTTTTCTTTGCATTGGATTCCACAACACTGGACACTTTTAATATTCAGGTGGACAGGGTGCTGGGCCATCTTGTCTAGGCTATGCATGTTGCCAAGAGACGCTGGACCAGATGATCCTTGTGGTCCTTTCCAACCTGGTGTTCTGTGATTCTGTGATTCTATGCTTTATTTACACCCTGTGGGAAATTAAGGACATTCCATCACAGAGCAGTGTGCATCAGCAGTGAGCTTTGCTGTGTCTAGGTAGATCCATGCTGAGGTGCCTGTATTTCTGCCTCAGACCCCTAACAGAACTCTGAGGTTACCTGAGTTTCTCTACACCTTGTGCCATGCCTCAGGACTAGCAGGACCTCCAAAAAGTGACAGTCTGCCAGCACTGGATCTAGATGCTCAGAGGCTAATACTAGACCTGTTTGCCAGAGCTAGCCATTTGACTAAGATGAAAGTGGCTTTGAAAATTAGTTCAAGAATAAAAACCCCTAATATTTATTGGGACAAATTATTTGATGAACATTATGTTATGCTTACAGAAATTATGGCAGTGTCATGAATAATTCAGAAGAACACAACAGATTAAATCTGTTGCACAATTTGACAACAAATAACTCAGCTGACTGCCAATCATATAAATCTCACATAAAATCCACATCTGCTCGCTCTGGAAGTGTCTGGTATAGGAATAAATATTCCCAGGCAGAAAGCTTGTATCACTGTCATATATTAGGTGGGTTCATATTCATTTGAAAAGAATGTGTAGTTTTCTTCTAAATATAAATCGGTATGGATATTTAATTAATCACAATAAATCTACAAGAAGAATATGCAAAAGAGAAGACAGTTGGAGACAGAGAACTAAATTGAGTTAACTAAAATTAGATATCAAACTCTCTAGAAAGTGAAAATGTCTTTGTTCCACTTTTTTTTTTTTCCTTATAATAAATATTTATGAACTAAAGCATGTAAGAAAAGGACAACAGTGAATGGAATAAGTGACATTATAAAATCTGAATAATATTACATCTAGGCTGTGAAGCTGGCCCTGCAGGAGCTAGAAAACACATGTAGCTAAAATAATTCAGATAAATATTACAATGTAGTGTTTGATATACTTGCAAAATCTCAGTGTGTCACTGTCAAAATGTAAACTACAGCATGGTATGATACCAGGATAGTGCACATTCTCTTGCAGTAGGTTTGACTTTTTTTTTCAGGATTTTTTTATAAAACACATTGTCTTGATTTGATAGAAATGTCGTTTCACTTCATTTCCTATATCCAGACATGGGAAATTTATTGAATTCAGGCTTTCAAATACACTACTAATTTTGTTTAGATTTAGCTAGAGTTATTGCATGAGAAGTGAACAATTGCTAGCAGACTATTTCAACAATTTCTGGACTTTATTATAAACACACCTACACTAGTGTATGCAGGCAGTAATTTTTGCACTCAGTGGAATTATACCAAGAATGTCTTACCAGTAAGACGTAATCAAATCACAGTACTGACTTTTTAAATGCACTACACAAATATATATGTTCTTATGTGTGTGACATGCAAAATTTAGCTCTGAGGATGAAACTCCAGTGACCATCTCCCTACACTTCTATGGAAGAAAAAAATTAGTGAAAGCATCCAGACATCTTCCAATTAATCTTTTTTATCCTCTTGAAAAATGAAAATTGAATTATCAGAGAGAACCTTAAGGAAATTAATAGGTTAGTGAAAGCAGCTATAAATCAAAGAAAGGGATTTTGCAATCTGCCAGTCTGATGTCTAGAGTGAAAATTTGGTGAATAAGTTTGGCACTGTTCCAATAGTAAAAACCAAACTCCACACAGAGTCACAGAACTTATTTTAAAAATATAGCTGCTAATTTTGTGTTAATATACAGCGATATTTTAAAATTACTATGAATTTCAGAACAGCTGATAACCTTTATTAGTTTACAATATGTAGAAAAAATTGTACATTAGAATTTCATAGGTCTGGTGATACTGATATTACATGAATGGAATATTCTTCACAGTAACTACAGAATCATTTTGAACTTGTTGTGTTTCTAGATCCTTTTGTTTTTGTTCATGAGGAACTGGAAGATACCAACTGGGCTTTTCCATTTTTTACAATTTTGCTATAGAAATAGATAAACAGTACCTGATCTTGTGCCTAGGTGTTGTGGTTTAATCCCAGTCAGCAGCTAAAACCCACGCAGCCACTCACTCATTTGTGTTCCCTCCCTTCACAGTGGGATGAGGAAGAGAATCAGAAGAAGAAACAAAATTGAGAAAACACTGAAAGACAGTTCAATAGGTACATCAAAAACTGTGTGCACAAGCAAAACAAAATAAGCAGTTAATTCACCACCTCCCTTTGACAGGCCGATGTTCAGCATCTTCAGGAAATCCAGGCTCCTTTATGTGTAATGGTTACCAGGAAGACAAATGCCATAACTCTGAATGTGCCCCTGTCATCCTTCTTCTCCCGGCTTTATTGCTGAGCATGATATCATATGGTACGGGAAACCCTTTTGATCAGTTGGGGTCAGCCCTCCTGGCTGTGTCCCCTCCCAGCTTCTTGTGGACCCACAGTCTACTCACTGACAGTGGAGCATGAAAAGCAGAAAAAGTCATGTTGCTGTATCAGCACCATCAGTGTGTTATCAACACTGTTTTCATAACAAATCTGAAACATAGCACTATATGGGGTATTATGATGAAAATTAACTCTATCGCAACAATAACCAATACAGTAGAGAAAAAACCAAACAAAATCCAACACCACAACACAGCAGTTTTCTATTAATATATAGTGGACATCAGTAGACAGATGGGGCAGAAAAAGAGAAAGGGAGAATGAGTATATTACATCCTACTTCTTCAAGCAGAGAATGTAAGACTTTCTCAACCTCACCCTAGAAGTCAGTGACAAAACCAAAAATAAAGGTCAAGAGTGGTTTCCACTGTAAAACTAAACAGTACTAAAACAATACTAAAAACAGGCACTCTGCATCTGACTTTCTGAGCAATATTTACTGAGGCCAAGTTGAAACTAGGTTGATATGTTAGGCAGGTTACAGCAGAAGTCACTAGGGAAGGTGACAAATTCTCATTTTGACATAATGTTATCAGGCAAAGACAGCTGAAATAGTTGTACAGAGTGATGAGACTCACACTTACCACGAGAAAATGACCTAGGTACAGAGAACGGTTACCCCAGAGCCATCTATGAGTATGGTTCTCAAAAATTTAAAGTAAACAGAAGAGTATTCTGATGCCAAATGTGCCTGTCACATAGTAAATCCATACACAAACAAATAATCTCTATAATGAGATTATATTTTAATTGATGGTTTTACTGGATTATCAAGAGCAGACTACTATGCATTTATTTTATCAGACAACGTAATGAAATCATGCTCAAATATGATGAGCTTCCATATCATAATTCTTGATGTAAATTGGATGTGAAATAATTTCTAGCTCCTATTCCATAGCAGAATTTTCAATATGAAATATGTTTGTGCTCCATCAATTCAGTTTCAGAATTAAGATTAGGTGTCTGCATAAACAAATTTGTAATTGTGATGATTTATTTATTGAAAGTCCCAGGGCAAGCTCTAAGTATCCTGTGTAAGCATTTGAACAGTTTCTCCCCTATTACCAGTATTCCAGCATTGATGTACTAAATATGTATTTTATGAGAGGACAGTTTATACTGTAATCTTCAACTCCAATGTGAAAAGAATTCAGGCTTAAACTCTATGGCTTCCATTCTTAAAAGGGCGAGGGGCAGCTATTGGTCTGGTAAAAAATTTATAGTTATTATAATTTGTCTCTTTTTTTTTTTTTTATCCCTACCTTTTTCTTATAGTTCTATATTTTGTTCATTTTTTTCATATACCTAGAACAAGAGACAAATCCTGCCTGTTTGCCCATGTGAAGAACTCAGTGTTTGCCATTTGCAGAATTTGGGGGTTGCAGGTTTTTGCATGACAGAAGACATGGTTCAGCTGTTTCATCAGCTCACATAGGAGATCAACTGAAGTATCTGAAAAGAACAAAAAGACTTGAAAAAGCTCCTTTTTTTTCTGAATGCAGAGGAAATGGGAGATTTGGATTGCCAGCACAGGGAATGTTAGCATAGCTATAGTAACACAGAAGTGGACAAGCAGTTATGTCAATAAAAGGGTTTTTATGGATCAAGGTTCTCCAAGTCACTCTTTGATCCTGGATAGACTAATGGGGAAATACTGCTGTGTCCTTCCTATGTCTCTAGGACTGTTGGGAAGTTTGAGATGGCTACCAACCATTGTGTCTTTCAGGTTCATTAATAAAAGGGAACAGATATAACTTTTCCTCCGTGTTTTGCAATCAGCTCATCTTCTTGCTCCATGAACAACATGTCTCACAACCAGCTGCTTGATAACCAGTGACAAGATATGCAGTACGATGTTGTTGTTCCTCATTAGTATGGAAAACTCATCCCTCGAATTTTACTGTGTCATCAGGAACTGCAAAATTCAGCAGCTCCGCCAGAGCTTTGCTTCAGCCCTAGGGTCATTTATTTTCCTTTTGTGTCTAGTTGCCTGATACGTACAAGGGATGTTTAGGAGTTCATTCACCTGGAAAGATGAGTATATCCAATGATGGTTATACCAGAAGAGAGAGTATAACAGATCTAGGTGCTATACACCTGAAACTGCAGCAGATGCTGAGGTTTTTAACTTGAATATATAGTCTTGTTACAATTCAGCTGACTGAAGGCTCTTTATATCATGAAATGTCAGAAAATAAGTTTGGATATGCACTGTTTGTCCTGTCCTATCTGAATATTTGTCTGACTAGCGAGTCATCTTCGTGAACCGAGGCCTAGTGACAGATTGAATCCAGTTCCAGTTGGCTTCAGGGTCCAGTCCAGGACTTAGGCTGCCGGCCCTACATCTGCCGGAACAGTTGTTGGGACTTTCAAGATTGGTTTTGTATATTTTGTATTATTTTCTCTATTTTTATTACTAGCATTAGTAAAATATTTTTTTTATTTTTCCAACTCTCTTCTCTTGGTCCTTCTTTCCCTCCCAATTGCTTGTCCTTAGTGGGAAGTGGGGAGACGGAGGGGCTAAAGAGGGAAAGTGGAGGGAGAGGGGGTTAACGATACAGCTGCCATGGTTTATTGTTACCCTGCTAGGAGTACGAAATTCTTGTCCTCAGATCAAATTATGAAAACCTGACATGAAATATAAATATTAAAGTGAAATTATTACATCTAATTGTAAATGCCTGTATATATTGTAGATACATGAATTTTCATCTTCAAGGAGACATGTACACTCCAAGGGTGCAATGCCATTGACTAGTTTCAGCTATTTTCAATAGGATGAAATTAATTATACCATACAGATACCTTTTTCCACTGTAATATAAATAACATCAAGAACAGTAGGTCAGGAGTGGATACTTGTTATACAGACAAATCTCACACACCATATCTACTGGTTTTAAAATCTCATTCTGGCATTCCATTCTCCTGCTAAGCTAACCAATAATCAGTCCAACAGGATGTTTGGGAAAGAAATATTTACATTTCCTAGAGGCAATATTATAGTGAAGGTGATGACACTTAAGGGAAATTTATAGGGAACTGTAATTTCTTCAGTTAGATCTGTTGATTTTTATTTTTTTTTTAATGATAGACCTTTGGGAATATCATCCTCTTGATCACATGCATGTTTTCTTTTATCCATATTTGAGATTGGAGTCAGAACCAATTTCATCCTGCAAGGAAGATAGCTGGTTTGTTCACCACTTAAGCCAAAATACTAACATTTGGGACCATGTTCAAAGCTAGTAGCCAAACAGGTATGGCAATTTAAGAATTACCTTTGGTACATGATGAACAAGCCTACCAGTTTGTGAAGCAATATTAGCAAGAGTAACTTCCCTTTTCTTCAAGCTTTTCTTTTCTTACATTTTGTCTCACCACCAAAAGAAATGAGAAAAAGGAGAAATCAGAGCCTGAGTCCGGTATACTAAAGTTAATTATGTAATTTTGAATGGATGAGCATATATATTTATTTTTTGGGACAGTTTTCTGCTTCTTCATCTGCTAAAATCCTATTTTCAAATCCTTCCATAAGAGAAAGATCTTTCATGAAGATCAGCTAGAGAAAGTTTCCCCATCTGCTTGCTTTCTTTGCCTCATCTATACATTTGGTTATGGGCTCCTTGTGGCAAAGAATAAAGGGTAAAGATGTGTTCTTATTAATAAATACCTAAAGTAAGTCTGAAAATCTTCTTGAAAATTTCTGCAGATTCACCAGACGGTCACAAGTGTAACTGTTTCAAATACGTTCTTGTTCCTTTGAAGGGTATATAAAAGCTTGTCTACACATAAGTTTGTCATAGTAACAAATAACAGTCTTCATATTGAATTATAGTCTTACACAACAAAAGCCAGTATTGTCCATCCAAAGTCTCATGATAACTGATGGTTTTCTTAGTGCTTTAGGGCCCTGAATTGTAGTTTCACATTGCAAAGAAACCTGGGAGTGTAGAGTCTGTGTTTCTTTTGGATAGAATTACCTTGGAAGATTTTATGAGTCTACATTATACTGTTCAATATAATAGAACTCACTAACAGGCAACCTGATAAGGAGACGGTAAAGCACAATATCACAAGTCTGTCAAATTAGCTAGAGTGCACACTAGGGACTTTACATTGTTTGTTTTGCTAACCATTGGAGAGCAGATAACAAATAACATGGTATACAATGCCTTGGTCAAATAGTACTTGATCCAGAGCAAAGCTCTGGATATAAAGTTAACTGGGAAGGTGACAGTGGCTACAGAGAAGGTAGAGTTGCTGAATGCCTTTTTTGCTTCTGTCTTTACTACTAAGGCCAGCCCTCAGGAAGTCCGGACCCTGGAGGCAAGAGGTAAAGTCTAGAGAAAGGAGGACTTTTCCTTGGTTGGGGAGGATTGGATCAGAGACAGTTTAGTAAAATGGATACCACAAATCAATGGGCCCTGATAGGATGCACCCACGAGTGCTGGGGGACCTGGCAGGTGTTATTGCTAAACCATTCTCCATCATCTCTGAAAGGTCATGGAGAACATGAGAGGTGCCTGAGGACTGGAGGAAAGCCAGTGTCACTCCAGTCTTCAAAAAGGGCAAGAATGATGACCCAGGAAGCTGCAGACCAATCAGCTTCACCTCTATTCCTGGAAAGATAATGGAACAAGTCATGCTGATTGTCATCTCTAAGCATATGGAGAAAAAAAAATAGCAGGAGCAGTCAACATGGATTCACCAAGGGGAAACCATGCTTGACCAATATGATAGCCTTCTATGATGGTATGTCTGGTTGGATAGATGGAGAGTAGTGGATGTTGTCTACCTTGACTTCAGCAAGGTTTTTGACACTGTGTCCCGTCGCATCCTCACGGGTAAGCTTGGGAAGTGTATGTTTGATGAATGAACAGTGACATGGATTGAGAACTGGCTGGATGGCAGAGCTCAGAGGGTTGTGATCAGTGGCACAGAGTCTCGTTAGAGGTCTGTAGCTAGTGGTGTTCCCAAGGGTTCAGTACTGGGTCCAGTCTTGTTTAACCTACTCATCAATGACCTGGATGAAGGGACAGAGTGTACCCGCAGCAAGTTTCCTGATGATACAGAACTAGGAAGAGTGGCTGATACACCAGAAGGCTGTGTTGACATTCAGGAAGACCTGGACAGGCTGGAAAATTGGGCAGACAGGAAGCTAATGAAGTTCAACAAAGGCAAGTGTAGGGTCCTTCATCTGGGGAAGAGTAACCCCATGTACCAGTATAGGTTAGCGGTTGACCTGCTGGAAAACAGCTCTATGGAGAAAGACCTGGTAGTCTGGGTCACCAAGAAGTTAACAATGAGCCAGCAATGTGCTCTTGTGACCAAGAAGGCAAATGTTATCCTGAGGTACAGTGTGACCAGCAGGTCAAGGGAGGTTATCTTCCACCTTTACTCTGCCCTGTTGAAGCCACATGTGGAGTACTGTGTCCAGTTCTGGGCACTCCAGTTCAAGAAATACAAGGAACTTTTGGAGGGAGTCTAGTGCAGGCCAACAAAGATGATTAGGGCACTGGACCATCTTTCTTACCAGGAAGGGCTGGGATAGCTGGGTCTGTTCAACCTGGAGAAGAGAGGGCTGAGAGGGGATCTCATCAATGTTTACAAATATCTTTTGGGATGGTGTCAAGAGGATGGGACCAGACTCTTTCTGGTGGTGCCCAGTGACAGGATGAGGGGCAACGGGTACAAACTGAAACACAGAAAGTTCCATCTGAATATGAGGATAAACTGCTTTGAGGGTGCCAGAGCACTGGAACAGGCTGCCCAGAGAGATTGTGGAGTCTCCTTCTCTGGAGATGTTCAAAATACACCCGGACACATTCCTGTATGATCTGCTTTGGTGAACCTGCTTTAGCAGGTGGGTTAGACTAAATGATCTTCAGAGGTCCCTTCCAACCCCAACCATCTGTGATTCTATTTGAACTGACTTGAACAAGTAAAATTAGTATATACTGGAACAGCACTTTGTGCTGCGTGCCTGTAACGGCTTTCATCTAGTGCAGAGAGCACTACAGTTAGATTCATTGTACCATCAAACCAACGTGAGCCTTTCATTTACTTGTAAAAGCTCTCAGTGAAATCACTCATTCTTAATAAAGTAAAACATAGTTTTATTAGACTATCAGAATGAAGAACAAATAGTTTCAGAATCACTACACTACTAGTAGAATGAAACTTCACACTGCCCAGGATGGGTACCCAGCAAAGTAACATGGAGTTCTGCATCTGACCGGTCACTTCATCTGCCTTTTTTGCGCCTATTTTGTTCTTCAGTAATAGCAACCATACAGCAGTAGTCTAACCTTGCAGAAAACTGGGAAAAGTGAATACTTTTTCTCCAGTTTAACTCTGCATTAGCTCATTATGCAGCCAACCAGTGCATCATTATGGCAACATGGCATAGTTTGCAGCAGAACAGAAAAAGACTAAGCCTACTCGGGAAAACCAAGACTTCAGATTATCTGATTTTTAACCTCAAATCTCATGTCTCACCTTTCAGAGGAAGGACAAATAGCTACCACTGAGTTAGGTTAATCCTGCTGTTCCTGGAGGCTGCAGATGGCCAGAACCCAGGTTTGCCCCTTCCTGAAGAAGAGAGAGCTTTCACCTGTAGTTCAATGGGAAAATAAGGAGCACAAGCTCATTGTTTTGAGTTGAACTCTCTGTGATCAGTGAATGTTAGTTTTAAAAGAGGTTTAGATAAGTCTTTGAGTACATAACAATGAGGAACCTTGTCTTTGAATTCCAGAAAGCCTTGGGAAGAAAAATGGTCACCTGAATACTCAGCACAAAAACTGACACAGAAGTGCTTCTAGTTATGCTCATCGAACAACTTCTGACACTTTATTTAAATCTATGTATTTATAATACCTGAGGTGTGTAAGTGGGTAAAGACAATTTCTGGGTTTCTCTACTAAGAATATACACTGGCATTATGGTTTATGAGTTGTAGTGTTTTCTTGAATCTCACCATAAGTAACTTACCAGGTAGCATAGGAGTCAAGGACAAAATCCAGCTCCCTTTCCCAATCTCTTCATCAGAAGAGCATTCTTTCTTTCTAAAGACTACATGTTACCTAAGTAAAAAAATTAGTTGATGGAAATTCAGAGATGTAAGAAAAAGATGGCATAATACTCTAAGGAAAGCTTTATAAAGAATAAACTAGTCAATTTTCTTAGATGCACAATTAAAAGAAATGAAAAAAAAGTAATAAACGCAGTCTAAAATTCATAAAACCTGATAGTCTCACTACATTTTTTACTATACTTCCACTTTTTTGTTTGTTTTTGTTTGCTGAACTCAAGTAAAATATTGGCTAGCAGTCTGAATCAAGAAATGACTTGGATGCTTTCCAGGAACTCAAAGATTTGTGAATGTCCTTGGCTGTCAGTGAGGAGGCTGATAGAAGTATGTATAGGAAGAGAAGGTGCTTTAACGGCTGAATCACATTGTGCTGTGTTGGAGAATCAATCCATTTCTCACATTTGTTTAATTCGGTTGGTTGTTTTTGTTGTTGTTTTTTATAAAGATGATAAGGATAAATTCAGAAAAGAAATCAGAATGAATGTCAAGTAGATGGGTAGATTTACAGATAAAGCTCAGTAATGCTTTCTGTGAGTAAAAACCTTCTCTATTATTTGTTTGCATTCAGTAGCTCACAGAACGTCAGATAGCAGTTGTATGGATGATATTATTTCCTTCTTAATGACTGAGAAATAATAATTGTAATATCTTCCACAAAATACAAGCAATGTCATTATCCACTCTTCCTGCATGAAGCTGATTACTTGAGGTTATTTGCTTGATAAAAGCTGAAGGAACAGCAAGTCAGACCTAACTCTGAAGTTTCACAGTTTTCATACTATTTGAAGACCTCTGACCTATCTGCGGCAGAATGCAAACCCCCCTCTCTCCCCCCACCCCGCTCCTTCAGTATGGAGGGAGTAGGCACATCTCCCTCTCTCTGCTACTTGAAGCTAACAGCTTCTTTTGTTTGGCCCAGAGCACCCTGGCCAGGGCCATTAGGAGAAGGGACTGCCGAGGTGCCAGTGAGCCGCTGGGCACCTGTGACCAGTGTGGGGGATGTCTGGAGGCTTCAGGGGCACCCCACACACGGTGTGGGGGTGCAGAGAAGCTTCTAGAATGCCTACAGTCAGGTCTGATCAGCCAGTATAAAAACGGGACTCTGGTCGAGACTGAGCCCATTGTCGCCGGTCTCTCGGAGCTCGAGGAAAATGCTGCAGCCGAGACCCCGCCTCCCTGGGATGGAGACCCCGCTTGCCTTGCCGCCACGTGTGTGAGTAAAACCCCTCGCAGGATTGCGAGTATATTTATCCTTTCCGTGCACATATGCACGTGCAACTTCCCGTGCTTAATACAAGCACGTATAAAATTATTTCCTCGCAGAATTGCGAGTGTATTTATATTCCGTGCACATTTGCACGCGTACTTTAAATTATTTCCTCGCACAACCGCGAGCGTACGCTTTACCTTTATCTCTTTAAGAATAATCCCGCACCGTGTTCAGGCAAGTGTGTACTCCTCTGGGACTCAGGGGTGGTTCCGGCATTGTTTTGGGTGAAGCCACGTGCATGCACTCTGTGGACCGCCTGTTGTATTAGTTGCTGCCCCTTAATAATTTTCCTCAACTGATACCCGAACCTGTATTTAAGTCACTTTTGGAGTGCTAAAACCCTGTTTCTCACCGGTTTAATAAAAGTTGTTTTGGACCCTGTTGTCCCTTAAATTAGCCTCGGGGTGTCTCCATGACACTATCTCAGCAAGTCTTTACTGTGAACACACCAAAAACACTAAACATTTAAGAATGTTTGTAGGATTCACCCGTGACTGCTGAATGTCTCTGCAAGTAAAGTATATTCTCTCCTCCAGTCTTGTTCTCTTTTCAACCCTTTTCTAATGGCTTCCTGGAATACAGTGCTTATCCTTTGCATACCTAGAGAAGTTTCTTTTTGTTAACTACGAGTCTTGGCTGCATGTCTGAGGAGCCTCTTAGGTTCTGCTGCTGCTGCCTTCCTGCCCTCCATGACCCCTTTTCTCTGGACTATTCTCCCAGGTCTAAGTACTCATCCGAGTTTGGGAAAGTGCAGTCACTGCCCTCACCAAAAAACTCAGGTTGGCTCTGTGCAACACATTTCTGTTTACTACCCCCAGACTCTTAACAGAACAAAACATAGAGGAAGTAATTAGGGAACAAATAAGAAATTTATACTACCCAAAAATAAGCCAACTATCACATCTGGTTTTAACATAGTATTATAGACTTCTCTACTTAGTTTCATCTATCATGATCAAACTTTGTCATGACATTTTAACGACTGATTTTCTCAGCCATTATATTTTGAGCAATGCTGTTCTCTAAAACAAATTTTGTGTCCAGGAAACACTATTGTCACAAGTGATTGCTTCCTTAGTTTTCGAGTATTCACCCAGTTCAACTTCATAACCAAAGGAAAGCAAGACTTAAGAGCATCTGGTGCAGATATTAGGATTGGTACCTGACTGTAATTGTTTTAGAAACATAATTAGGTCTTTGCAATTATTTAACAATTACAATTGTCATCAATTTTAAATACTTTGCCTTAAACCTTAGCAGTTTATTGCTAACTCTGTGATTTGATACAAACTTAATTGGTTATGACGAATGAATTAGAGTCATTGCATCTTATAAAACTATACTTCAGATAGAGTAGATTTTTTTAACAGATTTTTGCTCCTCAGGGAACAAGAAAGAAATAACCACTACAAGGATAAATATACTCCACTAAATTTATTCTTAACTCTGTTCTATCTACATAACCAGGGCACAAAATACAACAGTTAATGATGAATTAATTACACTAGGAAAAGGATCCACACAGTAGTTGTGTTGTGAAGTATTCTGTGTAGGAATTAGTTATGGTTCTCATAATTGACACTCCACAAAGGAAAATCAAAAAGAGAAAAACAGTAGCGAGAGGGACGGCCAAGAAAAACACAAGATTTCATTTCTTGGTCTTAAACTTAATGCAGAAAGCACATGAAAATTTCACCTGTGTGGTGGGATGACCTTGGACTGCAGCTAGATACCCACCCAGCTACTCTCCCGCTCCCACGGGGATAGAAAAAAGGATGAAAATGTTTGTGGGTCACGATAATGAGAGGGAGATCACTTGCCAGTTACTGTCAAAGGCAAAACAGACTCAACTTGCAGAAGATTAATTTTGTTTATCAACAATTAAAATAGATTTAGATGATGAGGAACAAAACCAAGAACTAAAACAGAACTTTTCCACCACCTCCACCCCTTTTTCCCAGACTCAGATTAACTCTTTAAGTCTCAAAGACTGTACCCTCCCCCACAACATGAGCATCACATGTGGATGAGGAACAGGAATTGCTGTTCATTCATAACAGCTCCTGTCTGCCCCATCTTCTTCACATTTTCCCCTGCTCCTGCTTGGGCTCTCCACAGGCTGCAGCCTCCTTCAGGATACATCCACCTACTCTACCATGGGGTCCTCCACAAGCTGCAGGGTGGATATCTTCTCCAGCATGTTTTTTTTTATGGGCTGCAAGGGGGACAACCTGCTCCACCATGGTCTCCTCCATGGGCTGCAGGTGAATCTCTGCTCCAGAACCTGGAGCACCTCCCCCCCTCTCTGACCTTGATGTCTGCAGGGTTGTTTCTCACACTTTTTTCTTTCCCCTTTCTGCTATTATTGCTCTTTCTTAAATCTGTTTTCCCAGATGCATCACCCCATCTTGTCTGGTAGGCTCAACTGAGCCCCATGATGGCTCCTCTAGAGCCATCTGGAAGCCATCTGCGTCTGACACAGGGCAGCCCCTGGCCACTCCTCACAGAGGTCCCTGCAGCCCCCTCATTGCCGGCACCTGGGCACTCACACCCAGTTCAACCTGCCAGCTCTTCCAAAACTTTGAAATTGAGGAAACAGGTAGAAACTTATGAGAAAATATGTTAGTTCAGAAGGAAGATCAACATCATCTGAATTTCAAGCCTCCTCTCACACAAGGCCCACTACCAACAAGCCTCTCAGCAGAGATAATACTAGAGATGTGCATATAGGGAGCAGCTGATGATTTGTTTCACCACAAAGTATTTTAGATCATATCAAGGCTAGTTATAGGCTGAGGGGTTGTTTCTTTGCAGTATAATCAGGAATATCCTTTCCAAAGTGCACTTTTCAGTTCTGAAGAAATACTTCCTTAAATTCAGAATAAATTATTATGCTACCAGGTGAGTATGTGAAAACAGAGAAAGTATGTGTGTCCAAAAGAATTAGAGATAAAACTCTGTAATTTAGAAAGTGTCACCAGAAAATTATTTTAGGTCTTTTAAATGAATTCCAGCCAGTATGATTAATTTGTCATAAATTCATATAATTTCAGATGGTGCAGATGTTCTGCAAGTACAGTGTTTTACGGTTCTACAAATGTTTTAGCTGTAACCACCTCAATCTGAGAAACTCCTTCATGTTTAGGCTGATTCCAAACATGTGAGTTTCTTGCTACTGGTAACTGTGAAGAAGGGCAGTCCTGGAAGTGGTTGTTACAGTCATTGAGCAAATGGTGGGAAGAACAGAAACGACGTGGAGGAAGATATATGTCAGACTCTGGATATTTTTTTTCTTCTATGGCTTTTATTCAGAAATGGCATATGTTCTTGTGCTGAGTTTAGACTGCTTAAAGGTGCCACTCCATTGAATTTTTCCCATAATGTGCAAAGCTTGCATTAACATTGTATTTCTGGTAACCCTATCCATATCATATCTCTCATGCGCAACTACATGGATCACATCTAACCCTTCAACTAGATGTATTTTTATCTTAAATAGATTACTAAACTTCCTATGTTCTTTGACTTCTACATAAAAGCTTCACAGAAAAATCAGAACACCTTGATATAACAATTTTGTATGGACCGATATCCTCATGAAAGGACATGAAAGTTAAAGACATAGGTCTATGAATGCTAATTCAGGAAAAATGATATAAAGCTTGAACAAAATGTTTTATCACATAAATCCTTACAATTCATAGACCTCAAACTGCAACAGTTTCACATTCTCCTGGCTTTGATAATGTATTACTTAAGAGAAGCAGGTGTCTGATGAAGCTGTTTCCATGAATTATACCAGTTGTACAATTTCAGTAGTTCATATAAATGTAATTTGAATAAGATATATGGTAGAGAGTTATCATAATGATAATTTAATTTGGTTCATTTTGAATGACAGTTTGATATTTTTGTCAGAAAAGTCAAAATATACCATTGCTGAGCTGGATTTTATTTAGAGAATTTTGAAGGAGTAGTCTGTATTCTGAAGGGTTTTAGTCAGCGCATTTCATTTCAGTATCATATAAGTTCAGGAACTCCAATAGACAGATATAAATAAGATAGAAATCTCATTTCAGGGGAAAAAAAAAAAGGAATAAGACAGAGGTCTTAAAGCCTGGCTGTATTTTTATTTTGCAGTTGATGAAGAAAGAAGGATCTCTTTTGAGAAGAAAGGTTTATTGCATTAGTAATTTTGCAGTCCACACAATGGTGGCATAACAAACTAGAAAGACTGGCACTACCTTGCACAAATATTTGAGACAAAAAACATTTCAGACAACACAGCCATCTATCTATTTAGTAGGAACCACATACTCAATAAAGTGCTTAAGCTTTTAACTTTAGACATATGTCTAAATGCCAAAATGTGTGTTTTTCAGAACAGTGATGCACTTAAGCATAAGCTTAAATGCTTTGCTTATGTGGAACTTTAATGAATACCTCTCCGATAATCTTGACCTAATGTAGAATGATCGCCTTCTCTAGGGATTACTAGCAGTTCAGTTAAATTCTGTTTTTTCTCAATTGCAGATGTGAAATAAAATCCTTTAGAGACTAAATGTAAACCACAAATTATGCCTCAGAGACATGAACTGAAGTCTGAGATAAGAAAAGCTTGGATTTTTATGCATTCAGGCACCCAAACTCAAAGGAGGCAATATCATGCTTCTTGCATTTTCAAAGTTCATGTGACTTCTGTGACATTTCCTTTTGTGTTTACTACATCCTATTCTTTGAGTAATTAGTTTCTTGGCATAAGGTACATCAAAGACAATGAAAACAAACTATTCCTTTGAAGGTTGCACTATAAAAGAAACCAGGAAACAGGATTCACAGTTTAAATCTTTATGACACGAAAGACCTTCCTAGTGTGTCACAGACTTGTTTTGCTCAGCCACAGAAAGTTCTATCAAACAGTTTAACTGCCCCTTTCCCTAACACATACAGTCTTTCCTTCTGCAGCAAGTATAATTCTCTATTGATTCTTACAAAGGAAGAAATAGAAGCTGAGTTAAATGACGCATGTTATTGTATATGTTCCCAAATATCTGAAAATTAGAACCAGTTCATAGGGTTCTAAAAACCGGTTAAAACAAGTTGGAAAAAAGATCTTAAAGGGATAGGAACTCTGCATCCAATAACACCTGCTAATTACGGCAGCACTTAATCTAAAGTAAGAAGAAAAAAAAAACATACTTTCATATGTTTTGTGAACCATACCGTAATCCTGCAATAAAAAACAACAAATGTAGTGAAGAGTTTTTAACTTCAAAATTTTTATATTTATTTGAACAAAAAGATGTACTTTTTGTTTCACTTTAACAGTTAGTATCTTGCAGGCATAGCTTGATGGAGGCAGTATCCACAGACATAAGAATAATCTTGCACCTAAAATCAGTTAGACTGTTTTCAAACGGTACTTGAAATTGCTGTGCACAGATACGTGTGCAAATTAGCTGTATTTCATATAGCATGGTCTATATATCCGTTAGTTTTGAAATTCAGACACAGAGTTTGGAATAAGATCATTTGAAATAAAAGTAAACCATTTTTAAACCATTTTTTTATCTGTAATTAATTATTTTAAGAAAAATAAAAAGACAAAAAATCCCAATGCTGAACAGACACACAGAAATTTTTCCTAAACCATTTGGTTTTGTTACTCTGACCAGAATTAGCATCATTGCAGCTTTTCAGAAATCAGTTTTGCAGAAAACACATTGCGAACAGCAAGGGTGATTAAAATCTTAAGGGAAAAAGCTTATGGACTTTGGAATGAGCAAGGACTTAAAATGCTACCAAACTCTATCTGAATAGCAAACCTTGGAAATACCTGCTAAACTGAATAAAATGATTCTTTTGCCTGTGCTCATCACTTCAGGTATTATAAAATGACTACAAAGTGGTTTGAAAGTGCTACCTTAACATATTTCGGCATTTTGCAATTTCACTTCAGTCTACTTTGAAGTAACAGTTGGCAGTACTTACGAAGAGTCTACAAAGTTTGCAATCAGCAGACTAAGGAGTTCTACAGCTATTTACCTTACAGTGCTATATTAGTTCTAGTAAACAAGGACACATAAAGATCCAGAATCAATCCAGCGTTCATACATATTGTGTGTGTGTATATATACAGATCTGTGCAGTGTTTCCCTGTGCACATTCCTATATAGCCTCAGATTACAGGTTTGGGGGCTTTTAAGTGCTTTATAGTAACTACTGTAAGTGTTTTGATGTAATTTCAGTTTGACCTGGTACATCTGGTATATTCAAACATAAGCAGAATACTTTTGACTTATTTTGGTTTTTTTGCTCAGTTTGCAGTATTAATAAAAGGAGTGAGGTGGGGAAGGAAAGAAGAGAGGGAAAACAATCTTGCACTCATACACCTAAATGCTCCACATATGTTGTAAAGGTATGATTTACAGCTCACAGTTCTAATTGGTTTGACATTCTAATATTGATATAGACTACTCTTTTTGTTGTTAAGTACATTATAAAACGTGTTTGTAAACTTTTCAGTTTAACTGTCCAAAATTAAAATTTTGAAAGAAAGATCAACAGTATGCATACAATCTCAGTTTATTATGAAGGTTCTTAAAAATTTTCTGTACAGTCATGCAAATCTTTTGCCCTTGCAATGAGTCTTGGCACTAGATGGCAATGCATGTGACTATAGTTTATAGTGACATTTCTTCTTCTCTGATGAGCTTGTGAGTCCACGGGTTTGGAGTAAACCTGGAAGACAGCTGGCTCAGAAAAATGGAGGAAATCTGCTTTGCAGTGCTTCCTTGATCTACCTGCTGCGAACTCTGGAAGCAACTCAATGGAGACTCTAGTCAGATTCACCGCTGTCAACAGATAGGAAAGTAAACCCAACAGGAATGAGTTTTTCAGGCTGGAATTAGGTTGTTACAGTATTTATTTTCAACACTATTTTCAAAGGTGTTTTTTTTTTTTTTCCTTCTCTGACAGAAATTCTAGTTTACAAGGAACTTTGATATATTTGGTTTAATTTATTAAAAAAAAACACCAAAATTTTGAAGCACACATATTTGCTCTTAAAACAGAAAACCTGATTTTCTAACAAACTGGACCAGTTCAGAAATACTGCATAAACAGTGAGAGGTAAGTTAGTATCATTATTAATTAATCACTCTTTGGCAATTCAAGGGAATTAGGAAGCTCTTTCTCTACTCTTTGTCTATACAAAAGGGACAAACATAGCAAAAAAATATTCCCTCTGTTGACATCCAGTAGTCTTTTACTAATTAACTATGGTCATGTCCATTTTAATGCAGCAAGACATAAGCCTGTATGGACTGAACACTCTGACCTGGTGTAACGGAGCACTTGAACACAAGCTTAACTTCATATATGTGTCGTACCTTTGAAGAAGACATGGAGTTGAATATCATATGACTCATTCTTAAATCTGCTGTCAATTCAATATTGTTCTACAATGTATGTTTTCTAATAACAAAAACAACAAAAGTTCCATCCATTTTCTTTGGCAAATTCTCCAGTCCATTTCTACACATTAAGCAATATTTGTGATATTAAGCCTGAATGTACTGCATCCTGCATTGAATCCCTTATTCCTTTTGCTGAGTCTTAATTTTATATATTTCAATTTAGTTTTAACATCAACTAACACTTTCTCTATTATGTAATAACACTTACCTCGGTGTATTTAAGTTATCTGGTGATTAATTCAGATATTGTTTTTTTTTCCCAGGTTCCAAAACATCTTTATGCTTATATATCCAATTACAGGTAAAAATCAAACATATAAATTCCCTAATCCCATGGACTGGCAACTGGTTTGTGTGATTTAGCATAGGATTTTTAATCGTAAATGGGGGTGATACATAGAAATCTTCACATATTTCCACATGTTTCAGAAAGAATTTAAATGGCGTAGTCTCAAACAGTAATAAGGCTGGTAACTTGATAACAAATTTTTTCTTTTTTATAAGATTTTTATTACTGATAAAATTTGTTTTAATAGTGGCAGAAACATCTTCAATTTTGCCAAAAAGGTGGGGATATGTATAAACTAAAAAAATTTTTAAAAAACACCGAAAAAACAAAACAAAACAAAGACCAAAAAACATACTTCTAGCTTTCCAGTTAAAAAAAAAAAACCAAACAAAAAACAAACTAACAAACAAACAAAAAAACCTTGTGAGAATTTAAGGCAAAAAATACATTTTCTTTTTTCTTTATCTCTTTTCTAGACATCATACTTTACCAGTTTTTTATTTCCTCGAAAGGACTATATATATCAGTGAACAAAATTTTTTCTTGCTCAAATCAAGTGATCAAAATCAGCAGTTTGAACTTTTCCTTGTAAATATATTCATGTTTGTGTGGAAAAATAAATACAAAGGATCTCTTCAGTCCTATGGAATTTGTGCCCATATGATCCATCTGGAGTTTCAGGCAAAAACCAGTCTGCAGCAGTAGCACGTCTTTTGGCAAGCTGCTTTTCTAGCTTTTAAACCATTTTCTAAGCAAACTTCAAAAAAATTGATACAGAGTGACAAGCTTAAGGGGCTTTTGGACTAGTGACTAACCAAAGCAGGTCACCTTTTGCTAATTAATATCCCTGCTGCTCATGAATTTTTCTTTCCACTGTTTAAGTGTTGTTAAAGTTCTCAGTTGTATGTCAATGTTGTATTATACTGATATTACAATAATCAACTGTGAAAGGCCCCAGATGTATTGTGGAGGAGAAAAAGGAAGCCTTTTGTCAAAAGCCAGTTCCTGCTTCCTGAACTTTGATATAGCTTCTAAAGTTTCTCTCCAGATAACAGACCGCAGTCAGAACTCAGAATATAGGAGAAAGGATACACACACATACATGCACATATATTCAGAGTACAGTCCTCCTCACATAGAAGCAGATGTCGCAAATGAAGTGCACCGGCTAAATGAAAGCAAATAAAGATAATTTCCCAGAATCTAGTAAAACGCCTACAGAACAGTAATGTAAATGAACTGCTTCTGGAAACAAGAATAAGTTCTGTTTGAATGAAGGTGACATAAAAAGAGGTAATCTTTAAAGTCACAGTGGTGTTTTACTCTGATACAATGGCATTCTTCATATTAAGTTGGAAGGTCAAGATATGGAAAAGAAAAACAAAAAAAAAGATACACTAGGTTTAGTAACTGGTTTGTGCTCTTTGCCAAATATTTCAATGGGGTTTAAATGAGTTTAACTATAGTACTGCCTAATTCCATCACATAACATTACATGCACACCAAATACTAAAGAAAATGTGTGATTTTGTGTTATTTTTAGCTTTGCATATTTTTCCTCCACTTTCATTCATTTCACCTTTGAGACTTAAGGTAAACTCCAAGCAGAGACCAGAAAAGCAAATCATTTCCTTTTAATTACTCCTCCAGGAAATCATTTAATGGAGGTTCACCCTGGGTCATGTTAAACTGCTATCACAAATCTCTACGCCACAAATGAACTAGGAGAAGAAATCTGTCTGCCACACATGGTGTGACTTTGGGTAATTTTTCCCAGGTGTTTCTTTCACTAATAGATAAAGAGTAACAAATGTTCTATTGGGGGAGGGGGGAAGAAAAAACTCCTTCCTATATAACTCATATCCTGTCCTTTTCCAATAATTATGTCATCTGATACAAAACCGACATGGTGCATATTAAAAAGGATTAAAAACTCGATGATACGTTTCAATAATTTATTGTTAATAATTAATCATCTTGAAACAGGTGCACTTCCTGTGGGTCCTAAAGGGATCATTTTTATACTCTGTTGTCTAATTGCTTTACTGGAGAAAAACCTGACAACCTTTTCCTACTAAAGTTAGTAGATGCTAAATGGATTACAAAAGAATCTAGTAAAGAGGAAGACAGATAAAAAAGAAACAACAGAGTAATCCAGACAGCTCAATAACCGGGGCAAAAATATGCAACTTCTGCCTTGGTATGATGAGCTGTAAAGCAAGAAATCTACCCCGGCAGGCAAGCGTTCTGGCAGGGATTAGGAAGGTCATGATAGATAATGAGCTAAACATGAACTCTCACTACAGATCTGTAGCTGAAAGGGCTAAGGAAATCCTTGGATGTTTAAACAGAGGACTATCAATTAGAGAGGCTACATTATCTTTGTATACGACAATCATGCAACTGCATTTGTAAAGTTTTAACCACTTTTTGGAGGTCTAGAAAGATGTTGATCTGTTGGAGAGAGTTCAAAGCAGAAGCATGAGATTGATTAAAAAGACTGGAATATGTGCATTACAGTGAAAGACTTAAGAAGCTAAATCTGTTTATCATAACCAGAGTAAGGAGAGATCTAATCATAGTATGTAAGCATTTAAATGGGAAAAGAATGTTGTTAATAGAGACTTCTTAGTCCACTTATAATAAGATAAAATGGCTTAAAGTGAAAACCAGACCATTTCAATCTCCAGTTAAGCAAATCCAGGAGAAAATCAAGAAAACAAGAAATATGTCTCCATGTATTGCATTGCCTTTATATAGAAAATGGAAATGTGTCACTAATAATTTTCATCTATTTTAACACTGTAGAGCAACTGAATCTATAAGAAGAGAGCTATTAAATGGAAACTTTAAACTCATTTTTTCGTAAATTTGAGACTGACAAGTTCAGTGTCTTAATAAAATTCAAGAATGAAAGAAGTATCATGGAGAGTTTACAAATATAAAAATAACAAACAAGAAATTGATGTGCAATACACCGATATAAAAGAAACAAAGAAAACTCAATGCAAGGCAGAAGAGATTGTTCAGTTTCTAAAATAGAAGGTGTTTCATACCTCAGGCATGAATATAAGAACACAATGTGATTTATATTAGTCCACATGTGACTGCAAATCTGTTCATCTTCTTACACACTAAATTAGCAGTGCAACAATTTCACTTGTAGGAAACACTGAATGCTCAAGCTGGATTTCCTGAACAAATACAGTAATTCATTTTTTCTCCAATATATGTGCCAGCCTTCCTGACTTTTTTCAAGTATGTGGTCATTGTGCAATACAGTAAATGTTTCATATTGAATCGAATTACAAATATTTCATTGCACAGGCCACCTCCTTCAACAATACAAATCACTGTGCTTATTCAATTAACCTCCTGTGTTGCTGGGGGTAATACTTGAGACTTCTCTAGATTTCAGTGGAATATATTTTTATGGGTCTCACTAGATTCCCATGAAATCTTGACTCTTCCTCTTTGCTACTGCACTTGGCAAAGATCCACTGTGTACTTACCACGTGAGAAAGGAATACCTTTCAAGAATACAATAAATTCTAAGTTCAAGTTTTGTTTTCCAGATCACTGACACAGGTTTAGAAAATAAGTTCCCTTTCTCCCTATATGATAAATCATCTGCTCATTCAGTTTGGGTTAGCACGCCATGTTACTGTTTTTCTGACTTAACATTGGTCTACTGTCGGTCAGACATACTTTGAAAGGTATGCAAAAGTGTTCTATGAGCCCCAGGACAGGACTGCACTGTATAAACAGTATTCAGTCTTCTGAATCTTTATTGAATTAGTTAAATCTGCAAAATAGTATGATAATAGTAACTGTCTTGACTAAAAAGACAAACACACACAGCAGTGTATTTCATTGGTAGATAAATCCTTCAAACATTGCTGCAAAAGCCACTAACAAGGTCACTTCACATTCAGTAACCATGGAATTAAAACCTTCCAGGGAATTGCTTTGTGCTGACCAGTATCTAAATTCCTCTTTAAAGTCAAAAGAGAATTATCCTTCTTCTTGATTGTAAAGCAGACTTTCATATTGGGGATAAATGCAAGATGAATGATTCATGGTTCTTCAGAAATGGAAAGATATGCAATGGCATAAAGAGATGGGACATTAACTCTTTATTACATAAGACACTGTAAAAACTCTATATTCATGGAAATAAAGACATTGTTCTATCCATTTAGATGGCGAGGGTGCTTTTTTAATCAAATGGGGGTGGTGTCCTTATAATCTTTGAAAAGCAGACAATGTACATTCTCACATATGGAATAATTTAATACACTAATTAAACAGTTATATTAATTAGCCAGTGCTAATCAGTGGATTCAGTAAAGTATGCATTGAATGAGTTGATGGTGACAGGAGCAGAAAAAGAAAACCAAGAAAAAAACACTAGGCCTAAGCAATCTCCTTCTACCATTAGATATAATATCACTTCTAGCATTTGCTTTTTTATGTTCTTACAGCTTCCTTGCTCTATAAAGAAAAAAATGGGAAATTAGAAGGATTTCACAGTAAGAAATTATGTCAAACTATCCAGGTAGCAAACAGGTGTAACTAAAATGCTGAATTTCCATCGTACACAGAAACAGTTTGAACAGCACAGTCTCAAACAATTTAGTCTTGAGAGCAATTCTTTGCCAACTGCTCTTGTCTTCCTGGATGTCAAAAATACTGGCTTAACGCTGAGAGCTGTTGCTGCATTGCTAGCAATATAGAACTTATTCACAGACTGAAAGTGAAAAATATAAGAGAGAGAAAAACAAAAATGGAACTTCAAATCTATTTCAACAATAATATGATAAAATATTTTATGTCAGGAATTTTGAAAAGACCAGAATGTAGCAAAAATTTGGTTGTTGTAAGAATTTCTTCTGATGCTTAATATTTAAGGCTTATATATTTAAAACAGATGAGTGTTCATTTTATAGTTTCCAAATGTGAAAACCTGGAAATAATTAAGCCATTATTTTCATAACATCTCATTTAAGCAAATTTTTCCTTTGTTACAGCTAGGTGTTTAAAAAATGCAGTACGTTCATTTCAAACTGATATCAATTATAGCCAGGTCAGGGGGAAGACCCTTACACTAGGCCAGCAGATGCTTGAGAAACTAAAATACAAGAAAAAAAGATCCAGCAGCTACTGTCTTTAATGGAAAGTACACAGATACTGCATAGAAAGCTTTTATCTGTGACTCTCATAAACTTAATGGAAGACAATTATTTCAGAAGGGCTTCTTAAGGTCTAAACACTTGTGTAGTTTTGTATTTTCCACGAGGATTACTTATATTAGTAACAGTATTGTTCCTGGTAAACCTTACTCCTAGTGACTTCCATAGTTAATCGGTAAATGACGAAATATATAAAAGGAATGCACAACATTTGAACAACATTTAACATGAAGTGAGAGAAAATTTGAAGTTTGTACTTCATTAGGTATTAGAGGCATTTCAGATAAGCCTTTTTGGAAGTTACCATAAAGAGTCAAAATAATAGTGTGGTCTTAAAGAATCATGGAATGGTTCAGGTTGGAAGGGACCTCTGGAAGGGCATCTTGTCCAATCCCCCTGCTCAAGGAGGGCCACCTAGAGCCAGTTGCCCAGGACTGTGTCCAGACAGCTTTTGAATACCTCCGAGGAGGGAGACTCTGTAACTGCTCTGGGCTGCCTGTGCTGGTGCTCAGTTACCCTTGCATGAAAAAGTGCTTTCTGAGGTTCAGAGGGAATTTCCTGTGTTTCAGTTTGTGCTCTTTGCCTCTTTCTGTCTCTAGGCACTACTGAAAAGAGCCTGGCTCCAACTTCTTTGCACCCTTCATTAGGTATTTATACATATTGATAAGATCCCTCCTGAGCCTTTTCTAAGATAAACAGTTTCATCTCTCTGAGTCTTTCCTCATAGGAGAGATGCTCCCGTCCCTTAATCATTCTTGCAACACTTCACTGGACTCTCTCCAGTATCTCTCTTGCACTGGGGAGCCCAGAACTGGGTGCAGCGCTCCAGCTATGGCCTCACCAGTGCTGAATAGTGGGAAGGATCCCTGCCCTATATCTGCCATCAATGCTTTGTCTAATGCAGCCTTTTTTGCCTCAAGGGCACATGCCTGGGTTTCTTCCTCCCAAGGTGCAGGAATTTGCCCTTCACTTTGTTTAAATAACAGTCACTTGCCAGCCTGCTTGCAAGAAATTATTTCAGGTGTGTTGAGAATGTCATTTTTGAAAGGGTGTCATTTGGACAAAAGTTTGCTATCTGCAGATTGCCTATAATTTTCCTTATATCCGCCCTATAGGCATATTATTAAGATATGATTTTAATTGATTTAAACAGGATCAGAGTAATAGAACATTCGGATCTTCTTGTGATCCCTGGGTAGACTGGTTGAATAATGTAAGTACACTTCATGTGCTCTGACCTACCTCATTCTGAGAGTATTTGAAACCTCTTCCACTGTAAAACAGAATTCCTTTTTCCTGATATGAAATAAAATGAGAAGGATTTGTCCATCTCTGACTAGAAACAAGAAAAAAAGACCAAATTTTGTTTACTTATGTCACTCAAGTATGAATAATTACAAGGACAGAATGTATCACATTATCATCATTTGTTTAATAAAAGAGTTTACAGCCTAGTTTATAGTTAAACAGCTTTATTCCTTCAAGATGTGGTGTTTTTCCCCTGTAAATCGCAGAATGTATTCTCAAGATGTTTAAGAATAGGCTGATAATCTTCCTAACAACACATGGCACTTAACAAAACACAGCAAAGCTGATCTTCTAGTGTGTGGTTGGTGTTTTCTGCGAAATACTGAAAAGGATTCAGCAGCATTCATTCTATTAACATTTCAACACTGGCTTTGCTCTTTGCAGATTTTCATTTATCTGGAGGCAACGTTTTGATGCAAGGAGCAGTGTTTTTCTTTTTTCTTTTCACATTTTCTTTCTAAACTTGTACCACTATCCTTATCATTCAGTTGTCTTCTGCTTATAAATACAAATTCATATGAATTATGAATCTAATACCGTGTTTGTCATAGTGTTATGCAACATTCTTTAATTTTCCAAGGGAAAACAAAGCTGATTGTAGCAGTACTTCACTTAACATACCCTCTACACCATCCTCATGAAAGTCTGGAAATCATTGAGACAGTAAGTATGGAACCCCATGAAGCTAATTCTACAGACTTTTAAGAGTCAAATTGCACTTCAACATTTATGAATGCACTTACCCATTTACTCTTCTCAATTTCTGTACTGCTCAGACTACCTCGAATAATGTGTGTACTGGATTTTATTGAGCTGTGGACCCATGAGGTTATGAAAGTATAAAGTGTGCTTCCAAACTCAGGAGGGTGGTAGGCTCAGCTTTATCTGTTTAGTCAATGAGAAATCATTAGAATACTAAAGACTATTTGTTCAAGCGGTGCCCAGGGGTTTTAAGCTTTTTGAATAGTTAACTAAAGCCTAAAGGTCGACTTTGAAACTCTCATATACATGCAGACCTTGGTTTAAAAGCTACTGTGCCAAAACATAAAGGATTCAGTCTGGAAAATACTATGAGTGCTGAATTTTTAAATTTAGGCTAACTAAAACTATTACTATGCTATTTGAGATAGCATGACTTCCCAGAAGTGATTAATTTTCAACTGAATAGTCACTGGCTCTATTGTCTCATGTTGACAGGTTGTCAATAGCATTAAAGAAAAATGAGCAGATTTTCGAAAGTAAGAATATGAATAACATTTTCTAAAAACTACTTAACAAAATTTTCACAATGTTCTTTGTTTGATAGTTAATCATTCTAAACCATACAACATTAGTATCATAATTTTCAGTGGAGCTAAATGAACAACTTAAATTCAGCTATGGAAAACCTAAGAAATTCTTCCTGAAATATTCCATAATCTAGTGTCTGTATATTAAAGACCAAATAATATGAGCACATATAACATAGAAATAAATGCAAAAAGAAATAAACAAAATAATAAATAAAATAGAGAGAGATGTGCCTTCTTTATTTTGATCACTGCTTTCTTCTAAATACCTCTTAAAAAAAATAAAAATGCAAAGATACTTTGGGGAAATTCAGATTCATCGTGTTTTGTAAGACACAGTTCCTGAATCCCTGCAGTCAATTATCAGAACAGAAAGCAAGTAAATCTAACTAGTCCATAGCTGAACAAATGCCATTAGTTCACTGCACTAACAGTTCTGGCTGATGAAACTTGCTGATATGGTCTTGTGATACCGTTTTCCATAGTATGGTACTCATAAAGTTCTCAAAATTCAGCATCTATGTGGCAAGTCAACTTGTTTGCTTTTAGTTTGTCACTTGAAAAATTAACCATAACTAGGCATTACAGAAGACGAATGAGAACTTCTTCTGATGAAAGTAGACTCCATTAGAGCCTCTGAGACTGAGATGCTGAGCTACCCATTCGCTGTTTTCTCACAGCAATGTGTGAAATAGTATCATTTATACATCCCCTTAAAAAAGGTGAAGAGTGCTGTTTATTGTGTTTTTTATTAAATGCATTGTGTAGACTGGAAAAAAAAAAACTATGTGTGAGTCTGGGGGAAAAAGTATTAGTAAGAATATACTGAAATAAAAAGAAAACCAGCATGTCATAAACTCATGTTTTCTCTTGTACCACTTGCTTTGTTAAATCAGGGTTTAGAAATCTATGTATAATGGTTCTTTACTAGAATCAGGATGCCAAATACCATCAAGTATTACAGATTTCATTAAGCATCTTAGGCTGGGCTTCATGTCATTTCTTCAGCTGTCTTTAAGCTCAAAATTATCTGTTGTGTATACAGGACTGAAGTTTTCCTCATGTAGAAAATGAATGTATTAAACCTTTGATCATTTTAAGGGTCATCCTCAGCTAATGTAAATTGTCAGAGTCCTATTGAAACATATGAACTTGGGACTATTTATACAATCTGAAGAACTTAATTTTAAAAATTTTAGTTTTAAGCCATGTAGCTTATTTATTTAGAAGTTTTGAGTGCAGTTTCATGAATTCAAAAAGAGAAGGAAAATGAAGCAACTTTACTTAGTTAATCAAGTGTTTATAGTGACCTATCTATAGAATTTAATTATTATTTTACAGTGATTTCTTTTATGATATAAGCAGAGGTCTACAATTTGGCCCAGGAATTTTGTAGGTATCATCTTCAAATTATGGCATAAGAATGATGTCATTTTTGTGGTACAGTCCTGTCACCATAATAATTTTCATGTACTGGGAAGTTTTTGGAAAATATCTAATTAGATGCATCTAAGGTATTAGAAAAATTTCTAGTGACTGCAGAGGACATGGGTTAAGCTCATGGAGTGCTGGAGTATTGGATGAAAACAACTGAACTTCATCACTACAGGTCTGAAAGATTTCCCTAGTCTTCCTAGCCTGGCTGAAAAAAAAAGGTTCAGGAAAGGTTATGTAGTAACCGACAATAGTTTGTACCATGGGAGATAAAAATCACCTGCACAAATTATTTAATGGGTAAGAGTTTAGTTTTCAAGATCACTCAGGACAAGAGTTTCACATTTTTAGAATCTCACAGTGGGCCAGCTATTTCAAAATCTGAACTCTATCTCAAGCAATAAAATCTTCAAAAGGTCAAGGCCTTTTTACCAAAGTAGTCTTAACATTAATGCTAATAATGCTATTTTTATAATAAATGTTGCCATTTTGCTACTAGACAAAATATTTCAAAACCGTGTAGCTAACATTAAGTCATTATACTATAATTATGATTAACTTCTGTCTAGGCAATTGAAGACTTCTTAAGCAAGCTGATATATCCAATAGATTTCTTAATTTTGAGTTCCTTGGTCTGAACATGTGTCTCAAATTTGTCTGAATCCCGTGGTGAGATAGAATAGTTTTCCCTCATAGGAGGTGACTGTCTTGCAATCCAGTGAACAACCACAGAGCAAGCTTCACAGGGATCTCATCTGCTCTCATCAACCAAGGGCTCAAGAGCCTGGCATCAACTGCAACAATCACCCACTGCATAGTCCAGATGTAGCTATATTTAAATAAGATGGAGAACCAAATATTTTGGTGTCAAATAAGAGAATATGCAAGAGGAGAAAAAGAATCATAGAATCTTAGAATCACATCACAGAATAGTTTGTGTTGGAAGGGACCTTCACAGGTCATCTAGTCCAAGCCCCCTCCAATGAGCAGGGACATCCTCAACCAGATCAGGTTGCTCAGGGTCCCGTCCAGCCTGGTCTTGAATGTTTCCAGATAAGAAAACACTCTGGTTCTGTACCTTTCTTATCACTTAGGTATTTTTTTTTTAATTGTCTTAAAAATATAAATAAGTTACTAAGACTTTAAAGCGTAGCAGTCAGCAGCTTTCAGGTAATGAAAATTAGTTTTCTTTAGTGAAAGAGAGTTAAATTGAATCACATTGTAGTTCAATTGTGACAGACTAAAAGAATGCACTGGGACAGTCGCTCTTAGACAGTGACTGAACTGGTGGGAATTGGGCTCTTGATTCAACAGTATTTCTGCAAATCTCCTCCATAAAGAATAATTTAAAACTCAGCACCAATACAGAAGGCTTATTCTGTAAAATGTACTTTCTTTACACCGGCAAGATCTTACCAAATTCAGTGAGAATCCTCAATCAGAGATTCAGTTTCTATCCAGCTGTCTGGCTAGATTTTTATTCTACTACTTCACGTCAACCCTTTTTAATAAGAATGCTAAATTTATTTCCCATGTCCCTGAAATAAATATCATTCATTAAGAGAGAAATAAAAAGTATCTGACTGTGTTAACTGTGTGTTGTCATTCACTCTCTGGTTCACTGTGGTGTCACTCACTCATGCTCAATTTGGTTTTAGTTTGGTGACTAATAGGATCTGACTATTCCCTTTTCTTCAAGTAAGGACAGAAATACGGTGGAAGTTACTGAGCATACTAACCAGAATAAAATATTACAATTTGTTCTGTGAAGCAGGGAACTCAGACATCAAAGGACCTCACAACCATCTTTGATACTTTTACCTCTTTCACATCCATGAATTGATTCAATAACATTTCTCTCTTTTTTTTTTTTTTTTTGTTTTTGACTGTTTTCAGAAAAGAGAAATCCACATTTTTGATGCATCTGAGTATTTGAATTTTGAAGCTGCTGTTTGTCAGTTAGTTTTAAATTAATAACTCCCTAGTATGTCTTCTTAGCTAAGATAGGAAAAAAGTAGATAAGTATGTTCATGTGAAACTTTCTTGAATATTCCCTGAAAAAGGATATAATCCAGCTCCAACTGAAATCAATCATTTCAATAGTCCGTGAATTAAGCTCAGAGAAATCAACTTCCTTTGTATTAGACAGCTTTATACGTGATTTCAGAGTAAGCAGCTGGAAATAAAAGCATAATCCTTATAAATAGTACTCTCAAAGGTAAATCTTCCATTAACTTTAATGAGAGAAAAATTGAGTGCATCATAGAAAGGAAGGGGACGTGATAAAATTAAACAGCTGTAAATTTAATATGAAATAAAGGAGAACATTCCTAACCCAGAATATAGTCAACATGTGAAGAAAACTTTCCACAGGAGGTCATCTAGGTGGCTAAATTTAACGAATGACTGGATAGCTTTACAATCGTTATTAAAATTTGTTGCTATGCAAGCTTAGACAATGATGTGAGTAATCACATTTCAGGCTTCAGGGCTTAAACTGATTGGTCATGAGGGTTAGAGAATAATCCATCTTCTCATTTCATATACTCCAAATTCATTTAAGTGCCCTCTGAAAGAGGACAATTGATTTATTTCAAAATATGTAGTGGTCACTAAGTCACAGAAATAACATAAAAAGAAGCAAATGCTGCAGTCCACATGCTTTGGTTTTATTGTTTTGTTTTGTTTTGTTTTGTTTTGTTTTGTTATGTTTTGTTTTTTTATCACATGTATGCTAATTTAAAGATTGGGGGTTGGGAGTTTATTGCATTGATAAATTACTTAATCACAGTTCATCTAGATTTATTTTGTGGCTTGGAGACTGCAGAATACCTTATTAGAGCTTTTCTTCATGTGTGATAGTTCTTTATATTCACAGTTAATATTTTCTTCTATTCCAGAAGGCAATTAATGAAACAGATATTTTTAATCTTTAGGAAAGATACTCTTTACCAGAAGAAGTGTTACATAATTTGTAAATGTTCTCAACACTGTTGAAAAAAACACTTGTCTCAAGTTTTTCCATGCTCCTTATAAAGCTATGATCAGGATACTATCTATTAAAATTATGAGTAATTAAATTTGCAAAATTCAACAATACTGAGACAATATGAACTCATTTACTATAAATGGGATTATTTTATAGAAAATATGAATAGGTGGTGTAGAAATTATCTTCTTTGCTGCACTTCCAACAAATATTATGATTTTTACACAGGTAGAGTTTTGAAGAATAATGCATTTTACGGTTCTGAGACTCTTCACGTAATATGGAATTCCTGTTTTAACATTATAACAGAAGATCACTGTAAATTGGTGCAATGAATTTCATAAAAATAGGCATATCCTTCTGCTTTATATGTGTCTTGGCTAGACTTCCAATTTTCATATTTTTTAGTAAATACAGGTAGAAACTTCTTTCTTCTGAATACCATTTACTGTGAGGTGTACAGGAAGTAGAAGGGGTTTTGCATTGTTTTCAAAATGTGAAAATATCTGTGTGTTTCCAAAGTGACTTTTTGGCCATATACTTCTGCTGGAGGCATTATGAATAACCTGCTCTGCCATCTCATCAGTGACGACCATGGTCTTGAGACAGAGTATTAAATATGGTTCAAAGAAGACAAGGTTAATTTGGCAATTAAGATTATAAAAACATGGTGGGAAAAATCTGTAATGTGACATTTTTCTGGAAAACAATCAGTTTAAGCTGTTTCCATTCCTTCAGTAAAGTTTTTCTGGCATATTCTAGCTGCTCTCATCAAGAAACATTAGATTGAGTTACAGCTTATAAATATAAACCTGTATTACAATACCCACTATTAAAATTTCTTCAAACCCCAGGTGCAACTTCTGTTGTAAGCTCTTACCATACTCTGACAGCATACTGTATTGCACAAGGAAGACCAGAAGTGCCAGAAATTAATGCTGAGCCAAACATGAGTCAAATAAACTGTATAATGATAGGATATGAGATGGGATGCTCCAGATGTTCTTATACTGAGAACTACATAGGATAGGACTACAGTGCAGTATTTCCCTTAAACTGCAACCAGACTTTTCCCTGTCAAAACATGCATTTGAAATCTATATCAAGAGGATACGTATCCTGTTTGGATTTTACAGACTGTTATTGATGCTCCATTAGATGTAGCAGTTTCAGAACACGCAGAGTTTCAAAAACCTTGTTAGCTTATTTTTCATGTTTAACTAGGCGCATGCAATGATTTCAGACTATTTGCTGCAATAGTGTAGAACAATATAATGAGATTTTCAGTTATGTAATTTTTATTTTTTTAAAAAAGCTATGTTTAAGATTTGCAAACTACCTAACCATCCCCTGGAATTTAGCCAGAATGACAAGATTTCATGTTTATAAAAGACATTGGAAGAGAAATCCCAAATGTCCACTACTGTTCATTCCTTTATTTCTACATGCTACCAGCTGAAACAAGTAAATCCTCAGAGCTGACAAAAGCTTCAACATAGATCTGAAATGTTTGTAACAGAAGTATCAGTTCTTCTTAATAGGAACAGGACTTTGTGAACCACAGTACAATTAGGGGATTCGATGACAGAAGCATCTTCTGTAAATGTATGTTAAATCATGGCTAGTGAAGAGATTCAATCATCGCTAGTATCAGAGATTAAATTTATTTTATATGGAGATTTTTCTACAGTATCAATCCAATGCAGGGAAAGAGAGATTGGTGCCAAAGTTCTGTCAAATACTGACTTTGTCCACAAAACCAGGTGAAAAGTTCCCACGTCTTTCTTTCTCCTTGGTTCTCCATTCTTACTCTGAACCGTAGCTTGCCATCACTTTAACACCACTATAGCAGTTCATGGAACTTGAGTTCAAATAGAATAATCCTACTAAAAAATAACCTTTTCCTGAGGTTTATTTTTAAACTGAGTCTCCTCAGTGTCTGGTTTATAGTTACAGCAGATATGTTAGGACCACTGAAGCCTAGTACAGAGGCAGTGTAGAAAAGCTGAGAAAAGATCATATTTCACTGTCAAAAATCACTGTTTTTGAACATCCTGAAATCTTGTTCCTGTTCCCATCAATATTAGAGAGGTAAACAGGGGATTCATATTGAAAACAGATCAACCATCGCACACAGGCAGTTGGAGGAACACATAACCCTGAGAAAGACAACTAACCTACTTACATGGTAGGTAAAGCAAGTTAGGCATTCAAAATGAATAGTATACATTAGTACCAGTATGCTGGGTGAACATCACAGTGAAACTAGCAAAAATGCTAAGAGCAGAATACAAAATATATGTGCATCTATTTTAAGCTTCCCTCAATATAGCATAGAAACTACAGTACTGTTTTCAGTTAGGCTTTTAAGCTCTTTCTTTTAACAACTGAAAAGGGAATCAGTTCTTTCTCTTCCCAGGAAACTTCCAAATGAAATTCAGTATTCTTCATTTTTATCTAGTAACCCAGTGGATAGGTATTTTCTCTTGCAGTGGGTTTTTTCCTTCAGGTTCAGGGCATTAGAATGCACATCTTCCATTAAAATAGTATCTCTGGCAGAATGTGATTTATGCTGCAACTTCCAATGCCTGTATTTAGCAGAGACTGGAAAAATAGTGCAGTGTGGCAAGGATTTCTCAACCCACATGTGCACCTCTAGCAAGAGACCTGATTGTTCCATCTGCAGGGACGGTTCTAATAAAGTTGTCATGAAGTTCCACATCAAAACTGAGAACACTGAACTGGACACATCAACAAATAGGGAAGCCAAGAGAATTATTATTACCATCACTACTACTATTATTTGGGGAGCTTCATATTATCATCTGCATGCTTTGAATGGTGATGGTTAAACAACTGTGGTCAGTGAAATACAAATAAATATTGCTAAAGTAATCGGTGAAACAGAGTAAGAACACAGAAAAATGGCCAAAATCTTCAGATTCTTTATCAGACTTTTAAAAAATAATCTTGCTGTAGATAAAGCAATCAACACTTTGTATTACTGCTTAGATACAGCAAAACCACATCTTCATTACCTCTAGTAAATCTAGTTCCCAAATAGATGAAATTAAAGGTTCTGTTATATTTTTCCCACTTTAGAAACCCTTGTCTGTCTGATAGTGCCTTAATAAGGTTATTAAAAGACAATAATCATCTCCCAGTCTAAATGATTCTCAAATGTGCTGCTTAGGTAATGATTAATGTTAATAGTCTTTGGTTATATCTATCCTGTAACTTTTTGTTTCACTCAGATAGGAGATTTTACTACAGAGTGTTGCAACTACAATGTGTTACCCATGCAGAAAAATGTTCTGTTTATCTTACACAACAGCAGGAAATCCCTGTTCAATTTTCTTTCCAAATTTCTGAAAGTGATTTGAAAAACCTGTAACAAAGAATTCCTCCGGGTTCTCAAACTAAATTGCTCATTCTTGCTATATTTCCATATTAATTGCTTTAGCTATTACAAATAGCAGTTCTAATTGGCTTTTGAAGACTCTTTGAACTTCAGTAATTAAGTCCATAAGGTACTCTTAAAATTGTTGCCTCTAACCTGCTGTTGTCTCCTTGTCTGCCCACACACTGGGTAATTCATGCTCACTCTCTGTGCAGTCCATCCCTTCATTTCCACTTTGCTTTTGAAATGTGCATGTCTTTCTTGCACAGGCTGATATGCACAGGTGTATGAACAAACAAAAATACAGGGAGGATCTGAATCAGGGAAAAAATTAATAATCTATTAAACCCATAAAAAACAAGAGAAAAAAACTAAGCGTTCCCATTCTGAAGCAACTATATCCATCTCCTTTTCCCTCCACAACTGAATGATTGACACTGTTCTGTTTCTTACTAAGCAAGTTTTGATGGTACTGTGGAAAAAGTTTGTACTGAAGCCTCAATCTGTGCAAATCTCATTAGGAGTTTGCATTTCTAATAGAAAACAAAACAAAACAAAACAAACAACCCTGATTTTGCTGAGAAGTTCACCATCTTTCTGAATCAGCTCAGTCTGATCTGTGCCAGGATGATGCACCTGTTGCTGTTTGATCTTGGAAGATAAGCTGCTCTGGAAACCACCTGAAAATCTCCTGTAATATAAAAATAAACTAAGGTATCACAACATAGCCGTTGGTGAACAACAAGATGCACGAACATGTCTGTGTAAGACTTTATTAGCTCCACTGCTGCTGAGATGTTGAGACATCAGTAAGAAGTGGAGAAGGACTGAGCCTTGGTTTTTCATCGAAATCACACAGACAGCATTCTTCTGGTATCAGGTTCAGCAGATTCTTTATAAAGCAAAACTTTTCACCAATGATTGAAACTATAGATACCTGAGGCATGATTCAGTAACATAAACATAGACATGTAGACCTGTCTAAGCTGTTCCTGGGTCTCTGAGGTCTGGAAAATGGGGGAGAAAAAATATGAATCGAGATTTATGATGCTCCTACACTTTGGGAGGGTACCACTGAAGAAAATACACTAAGCACCCACTTTAGAAAGCTGAACTCTCTAATGAAATTAATCTCCTGGTCAAGATACTTAAGACTGTATGGCTAAGGGAGGCCATCTATTAGGAGGTACTCAAGTATCCAAACTTCTGGAGGAAACAATGGGAATCTAATAAACACATGCAGTCAAGTGCAGTGATACTGCTTGCCATGGATTAGAAACCTCATGTCTGCTCAGATGTGTAACTTTTCAAGTCGTTACTGGTAATGACCGATGATTTCCATCAATTGCCCACAACATACTGAAATGTGAGACAGTGTCTCTTCCAAAGAACTCAGATTTCTCATAAGGCCTATGTCCTACCTATTATGTCCATTCAGATATCTCAAATATTTTAGGGCATCCTAAAGGATACTAGGATCATATGTGGGGATATAATCCACATAGTCTTCTAAATTAAGATATCTCATATGGAATTGATTCCCATCTTTGAAATTCCTGGTTTTGGTTAAATCCCACTGAACTAGGACTTCAGATTATCACACAAAAAAGAAATAAAACTATAGAGTTTCAATTGAAATTGATCTTGCAATTATATATTTGTATAGGAGTCTTGAAACAAGCTTGAAATAAGAAGAAATATGCCACAGATCCTGTGGGGGGAAAAAAAAAAAAAAAAGATGAAGTTTGCCCATCTCTTACTGACAGTTACAGAGTGGAGTATCACTTTTACAGCAATATCTGTTTAACAAACATTAACTCTCATCTATCAGATTTTAATTTGAACTAAACCAATATTTTTGCTTTGTGCAGAAGGAAAAAGGCAAACAAACAAAGAATCAGAGCAGCATGGTCAAGTTTGTAAAAAGTCAAGTGGAAATGACTTCTAAAAATTGTATCTGTAGTTACAGTTGGACCTTGTGGAGGACATGACTTTAAACTAACCTCTTTTGCGTTGTTTGTATAGACTGTTCATTTTATCAAGGAAAAGTAACTGATAAAGAGAAGGCAAAAACTCTGCCACAATCCTAGTATCTCAATTTAGAAAAACATAGAATGGAATGGAATGGAATGGAATGGAATGGAATGGAATAATAGAATAGAATAGAATAGAATAGAATAGAATAGAATAGAATAGAATAGAATAGAATAGAATAGAATAGAATAGAATAGAATAGAATAATAGACTATGTCAGTTGGAAGGGACCTACAGTGATCATCTAGTCCTACTGCCTGACCAAATCAGGGCTGATCAAGTTAAAGCAGATCATTAAGGTCGTTGTTCAAATGACTCTTAAATACTGACAGGTTTGGGATATCAAACAGCTCTCTAGGATGTCTGTCCCAGTGTTTGACTGCCCTCTCAGTGAAGAAATATTTCCTAATGTCCAGTCTGAACCTCTCCTGGTGCAGCTTTGAACCATTTTCATGTATCCTATCACTGTATGTCAGGGAGAAGGGATCAGCACTTGCCTCCCCACTTCCACTCCTCAGGAAGCTGTAGAGAGCAATGAGGTAATCCCTCAGCCTCCTTTTCTCCAAACTAGACAAATCCAAAGTCTTCAGACACTCCTCAGAGGACATTCCTTCCAGCCCTATCAACAGCTTTGCTGCCCTCCTCTGGATATTTGAAGAGACCTTAACACCCTCCTTAAACCGTGGGACCCAGAACTGCACACACGTTCCAAGGTTTGACTGTCTGGTTACACTGATGAGATACTGAAAGAAGCCGACAAAGTAAAGAATGAATCCTACATAGAAGATGAAAGTCCAAGGTAGACTTATGAATGAATTTGCTCTTCCATGTTCATATTTATGCAGGAAGACTCAGGCTGTTCTTGCTTCCTCTAAGCAGCCTGGAGAAACCCCAAGACATTTCTAGATGCCATATAGTTGTTTAAACCAGGATCATATGTCTTTTTGAAAGTCATGCCTAAGGACCTCATAGATGCAAATCCGGTCAGCTCAGAAGTCACACACAGGGGCTGGATAACTGCACCCATATAAGTAAACACACTCTGAGGAAGTCTGCTAAATCCATAGATCCATGCTTCAGTTAATATTAATTTTGGTTCCTGGGGGCTGTTTTATGTGTGCTTAAAACACATTTTTAGATTGCTTACCTTTCAGGATAAACTGTAATACAGACCTTTGTTTATAAATTCACATTCCTCACTCTCATCCAACTAGAGGGGAAGATCAGACAAACCATATGACTAGAGTGCTGCTACTAGACATAATTCCAAATTTATTCAGTTAAAAAATCTCATAAAAGTAACATGCTTAGACTTGAGGAGAAATCTATCCTATAATACCTAAAACAATTCTAAAAAGTATGATACTTCAAATATTTTTGTGTATGGTTATTTTATAAATGTACACTCCATTTCAAGGTTATACAGATGTTTTCTGGATTTGTAGGTATAGACACACAGATGACTAATAGTAGGTAAACAACTATTTGTACCAAAACAAAATCTAATCTAAATTAAATTGCAGCTAGTTAAATAAATAATTGAAAAAAAATTGGTTTCTATTGAAAATTTTTCAAAAATTTAGCTACTCCTCATATGACTTCCTCTCCAAAACCTTCACCAACTTTGTAGCGCTCTTCTGGACACTCTCTAGTAGCTTAATATCTTTTTTATACCCTGGCACCCAGAACGGCACACAGTGCTCCAGGTGAGGCCACAGCAGTGCAGAGCAGAGCAGGACAATCACCTCCCTTGCCCGGCTGGCAATACTGTGCCTCATGCACCCCTGGACACGGTTGGCCCTCTTGGCTGCCAGGGCATGCTGTTGGCTCGTGTTCAACTTGCCGTCAACCAGAACCTCCAGATCCTTCTCCACGGAGTTGCTTTCCAGCATCTCGTCCCCCAGTCTGTATGTACAGCTAGGGTTGCCGTGTCCCAGGTGCAAAATCCGGCACTTGTCCTTGTTGAACTTCACGTGGTTAATGATTGCTCAGTTCTCCAATTTGTTCAGATCTCTCTGCAGGGCCTCTCTGCTCTTGAGAGTGTGAGCAGCTGCCCCCAGTTTTGTGTCGTCGGCAAACTTGCTAAGCAATTCCTCAAGTCCTGTGTCCAAGTCATTTATGAAGACAGGGAAGAGTGCTGGCCCTAAGATGGGTCTCTCTGAAACCCCGCTAGTGACTGGTCGCCAGCCCAACATTACCCCATTTCCTAGAATCCCTTTGATCCCAGCCCATCAGGCAGTCGCTCACCCACTGCATTGCGTGTTTATCCACCTCTATGCTGGACATCTTGTCCAGGAGAATACTGTGAGAGACAGTGGTTGGTACTCCCTTCTAGACCCCAGCCTTTAAAATATTGAGGAGAAACTCCAAGAAACAGAGCAGATCAGAACTGTGCAGCCCAGTGGGATTGCCCACTTCCCACTCTTGCTGGGGTGCCTGAGACAGTTGGGAGAGAGAAGAAAGCTGTCCTTCTGCCTCCTTGAGCCAGTCCTGTTGTCTCTTTGGCTCCAAATTTAGGAAGCCAAGTCTGGAGAAGCCAATAACCCGAACCCAAACTGTCGTGTTCCATTTTGTAGAAGCGGGGAAGGAGGACACCTAACAGATTGCTCTTCTTAACTGTAATAAATCACCTTTTGAATGGGCAAGTATGTTTTTCATCACGTCCTTAACTTTAGTTTTTGCTAGATATGTGTCGAGGGTTAAGAGTATGGGTGACAATCAAACCCTGGCAGATGTATTGTTAACCTCCTCTCCCCGCCACTTCCCCCTTTTTGCCCCTCCCTCTCCCCCCTTCCCACTCAGGACAGGCAATCGGGAGGGAAAGAAGGACAGAGAGAAGAGAGTTGGAAAAGTTAAAGATGTTTTACTAATGCTACTAATAAGAATAGAGAAAATAATACAAAATATACAAAACCAATCTTCTAAGTCTCAGCAATTGCAGAGCCAGCACCCAAAGTCCTGGATTAGACTCTGTAGCCAACCAGAGCTGGATTCAGTCTCTCACTAGGCCTCAGTTCGCAGGGACGACCAGTAAGGTCCTCTCCTAATGTTGGCCATAAGCAGAAGGGAAGGAAAAAGGGCAGCAAAAAGGGCCGAGATCCTCGTGATCTCCCACTTTTATATGAAGTATTCACGCGAATGGAATGTTATACACCGTTGGTCAGTCTCTCAATCATCAGTTTCTCGTTGCCCCTCTCGCGAGATGTCCATCCGTGCTTATCAATAAGTTTGCATTCCATTGCTAGATTTAACCAAAACATGTGTTGGGTTCTCCAGGAAAATGCAGCTAACGTGAAGGCTTTAGCTGACAGGCAAATTCACTAAAAGAGAAACTTGTTTTTAACAAAACCAGGACAATATGCAAAATATCCTATCTATTCAAATGAGTTGAAAATTATGTCTCGGCATGGTGATTCTGACCTTTGATTCCTTACTAAAAGTAATGTTAATAGTACTTTATTAATGAAAGCTTTTGACTTTGAAACTGAGCATTCTAGTGGGTATTTATGCTAGTACCTCTTGCCTTACAAAAGCAGGCAGAACAGTGTTTGCTTTCTGCTTCCGGGAAGTGAGTTTGTTTCCATGGAAGGACACCTAAACGAAATTACACCTTTCTCTTAGGATGTTGTTGTCTAAGATTTCAAAGATAAACCAAACCATAGCAAAATGAATGTCGTAGGGAAGAATGTTGATAGGGAAGAAGGGGAAATTGGCTGGAAAACACTGTCCCACGGTAGCGGGAGCTTCTGGAATATGGTAGTTACATCTATCCACCAGAGGGTCTGCTGCACCTCATCACACGTAAGTATGGGTGGATAGTGGTTTATTGTGTTTCAGGATGTAAAAAGTCAAAGCAATATGTAAGTATGTTTTATTCATTTCTAAAGAGAGAAAAATAGTGACCAGAGTAAATATCAGGTAAGATTCTCCCTCTCACTCCCCCCGATCTCCAATCCCTCTGGTTTTTATTAAAATAAACTGTAGTCGAATACAGTTATTTTGAGCATTTATTCACTTTTACAGAAAGACACTGGTTCCAGCACTTTTCTGTAGGTGTCTCCCAGAAAGAATAAAATCTCTTCCATGCCTTCCTTTTCTCTCTCATTTGGGATCATTACCTTGAGTGACTCACAAGGTCTCAATAACCCTCCAAATTAAGAGAGTCAGTATTAAAACGTAGTGACCCTCAACTTGTGCGCTTGGCTCAGCAACAGGAATAAGAGTTGGTTACATGCAGAGTAATATTTTCAAATTGCGCCTCCTGCTAGCTCAGATTTGATTGCAGGAAGCCTGAAGTGCTTAGGGGCCAGACAAATCCTTCCTTAGACCACATCCTCTTCTGACGCAGCGCTTCACTTGAGGATGAAGAGTAGTGGCGGTCATATCACAGCTAAATTCAGTGGGACTTCACAGTGAACACCTACGTCTACACCTAGAGTAGAAACTAAACTAACTCTCTTGCCAAATTGGCTCAAAACACGGTTGTAAATATTTTTAAAGTGAAAACTGGAATGTGAATAAAATGCATTCAGTACACAGCTACCTACAGTAGAAACTAACTAACTAACTAACTAACTAACTAACTAACTAACTTACTAACTAACTTACTAACTAAGAAACTCTCTCGCCCTACTGGCTAAAACCCTATTATAACTATCTGAAAATTGCCAACGGGCACTTGAAAACAAATGTGAAAGTTCTGCAGGAAGGACGAGAAGTGCTCTTCTTTCTCAGAACCCCTGCTAGACCGTCTGGCTGAGCCAAGCGGGTGGCAGCATGAGGGTGATGTCTTCAGCCACCTCTACAACCTGCCTTGAGAAAGATGGGGGGAAAAGACAAGCATTAGGCGCCAGGTTGAGAGAAGAACAAGCAACTCGTGCTTTGATGTGAAAGGCAATACCCATCCAGAGTTCTCCCCTGCCGAATTCCTTAGAGCTGGGTATTAGGCTTTGGTGTTTTTGTATTAATTATTTAGAGAGCAGGCGTCTGGGAGGGCTTAAGTGAACACACGGGCTTTTGACTGCCAATACTGGAGAGCTCTTTTCCTCCAGACATCCACATTCTCCCAAGGGCAGGTGATTGCTTCCTCTCTGGGACCATCTCTGGACACCACAGAACTGTTGCCTATACTCAGAGCAGCGTGAAAATTCACAAGAGGGAGAGCAGGCTCTGTTACACGTCTGGGTTCCTTGGTCTTCTTACCCTGCTTGGGTTGTCTCACTCGCCCATTCCTGAGCTCCCTGCGGCCAGCGTTCGCCTTCGCTTGACTGGCGGGCCACCGCTCTCCTCTTCGCAGGAGTGTGGTCTCTTCCTGGGGGATGGTGCTTCCCCCTCCTGCGAAGAGCTTGGCAAACAATGGCCCATTCAAGAGGATTGTCAGACAGGTACAGCCATGATCACCATGAATCACTTCTACTCTTAATCAAAGCTAGCTCATGTTACCTGCTCTGCCCAGGGGAGCTCTCCCGGGGTTCGCACTCTGGAGCCACTGCAGGCACCTGCAATGGAAATGTAGAAGATGACACCTGCCCACTTTCCGGCTCAGCTCTAAAAGGCCGATCCCTTGGACGCGTTTTCTCAGCCCAGCTGTGTCACTTGTGGTGGGATGACCGCACAAAGGTGCAGGTTGGTGGATGACCTTGCTGGTCCCTACAGTGGCAGTTCTACCTTTTGAGGAGGGAGGCATGCTCTCACGCTGTGTGTGGACCTCACATACCTCTGCAGTTTCTCCTTCCGATCCTGGTGCCGGTGACTCCTCAACCTGTTCACTGGCACTCCCAGCTTTGGCCGGTGGCCCTGGAAGCTCAGCCTCCTCCTCCTCTTCCTCAAAGAGTTCCTCCTGGTGTTCGATGAGGAACTCAAGCAGCTTTGTCACCTGCATACAGTAAACCATCGGTTTCCAACCCACTGGTTGCAAATGGCTCCAACAGCCCTTCCCACTCCTGATCCTGCCCTCTGCGCAGAAAGCTGCAGCTGTGGGGCTGCTCTTCCCAGCAGCTCCCCCATGAGCATTTGCTGTAGAGAGGAGGCAGCCAGGAAGCCCTGAAGAGCAAAGCTGGCGTGCGTCTGGAAGGCTGCAGCGGGCTGGGAAACACAGCATACCTTCCCTGTCACCTCCATCAGGACATCCAGGGGCACCGTGTCCTCCTCCGGTGGGCTGAGGAGGTTGGGCCCCACGCAGATGGCCAGGTTCCTGGCGGTCATCTTGGTGACGGTGACATTGCTGCTGATCTTCTTGAGCAGGCTCAGTAAGGTTTGGAGGAGGAGGAGGTTGGCCTCAGGTAACTTGCTGGCCACGCTGCGGGAACAGGAAGGCAACGTTAATAGATGAAGTAGGTGTTGTCAAGACAGGTGCCCCACGCAGATGTCAGCCAAGCCAAGCCCAGCCCAGGGCAGGCTCCTTGTCCAAGCCGGCTCTACGGCAGAGGGACTGCCTTCGCTGTGATATGGGCAGCTCCCTCCCTGCCCGCCCTGCTGCTGAGAGACCCTTTGTGGAGCCACCCCCAAATGCTTGCAGGCAGTGTTCCAAGGAGAGAGAGAAATGCTTTTGTGTGCCACTTTCCCTCTAAAACGCTGAGCCCGCAGCAGCAGCAAGAGATGGGTGGCCGAAACCACAGCTTGTTCAGGTAGGCTGTGGCTTTGCAGGCAGGTGTCGGGCTCTGGCAATCCCTGTGGAGCTGCCAGGCTGCTGGCCACACTTACTCTCTCAGCCCCGACAGCCTCTCCTGCCCGCTGGTCTTCTGCAGGGCATCCATCCACTGGTGGTAAAGCTCCGAGCGGAGGAGCTTGGAGGGGATCTTGCGGAGGAAGTCCTGCAATGGCAAGGGCTGCTGGTGAGGCTGTGAGCAGTGCCGCCGGGAGCACAGGCAGCATCCCCAGCACGCTGGGTGCCGAGCAGCTCCTGGCTTTGGGCTCCTGCTCGGGCAGGTGCCCATCAGCAGCGCCAGAGCCGGGAGCTACGGGATGCCAGGTCAGCAGGGCTCACCTTGAGGATGACAGCCAGGACGTGCACCGGCTGGCTGGCGAGGTGGACCTGAGCGCCGGTGTCCAGGGCCTCCCTGATGTCCCGGGAGGCGCGCTCGCTGGCCGCCAGCCGGAAGATCCCCTCCGTGGATGGGCCCTGCTCATGCAGCAGAGCCAGCAGGTCCTGCAGGGGAGAGAGGAGGACATTGGTGGGCTGGAAGCGGGCCCTGGGGCAGCCCAACCTTCCTCAGGGACGGGAGGGAGTGTGGATGGTGCGCAGCTCTCCCTGGGGCTGCACAGAGAGGTGACTGGAGTTGGGTGACGTGGAGAGGAGTGCGCTTTATTCCCAAGACTCATTTGGGGCGCCTCTGTTGGAGACACGGGCTCTGCAGCGGGGTGGGGATCCCCTGGCCAGGCTTGCTTACCTGGATGGGCTGGGGCAGCGCACCATCGTGGCTGCAGATGGCTTCCAGGGGCCGGCCGAAGAGAACCCCGGAGTGTGCAGAGCCCGATGGCCCCAGTGCCTCCGCAGCGGCAGAGGTCCCTGGGCGCAGAAAGTGCCAGGGCAGCCACCTCCTGCGGCTGCGGGTCTCACCTTCTGCCAAGGAGAAGAGAACAAAGAGAGGTGGAGCGGAATCGCCAGGCCAGCACTCCTGAACCCTCTCACAACTTTCCAGCACCCTCAAGCCCATAGGATGGGTGTTGTTTGGGAAGGAAGGACCCTGGGGACTCAGGTCGCTCTTGCTCTAGAATAACGGGGACAGATGTGCCCCACGGGAGGGGAACAGCAGCCCCCGTGCAGCATGAGTGCACATCTGCAAGAGGAGGAGGGAAGGGCTGTTCTGCACCCATCTTCTCCCAACTCACCAGCCAACTGGCCACTTTCGTTTTTGCTGCCAGAGGGGACGACAGGTGGCAACTGCTGCTCTGCATCAGCCTGCAAGAAATGTGCTGTGCTCACCCAACAGCCCTGCAGCAGAAAGGGCCCCAGCGAGCTGCATCATGCCCTGGCCATGTGTGAGAGGTGGGGATGGTTGAGATTTCTCTCTGTGCGATCCTCACCTTTGCCTGGCCCTCAAGCAGCCTCTCCAGGCTGCCGGCATGCAGTGTCGTGGCCTGTGCAAGCAGAAAAGAGGAGAAGGTGAGAAGTGCTGCAGCTGGTGCTGGGCTGGAACAGCCTCTGGGGACAGATGCAGGAGGACACTCACAGCATTGCGACCCCTCAGCTCCTTTAGCAGCGCCTTGAAGGAGGGCAGCCGGGTGACCTGGGCTCCCTCCACTCCTTCCGGTGGTCTGTTCATGCGGAAGGGGCAAGGAAAGAACTGCATGAGGACCAAGCAGCCTTTTCCCTCCCCTGCTAGCCTGGGGAGCACTTCTGAGCTGCCCCAAAGCACCCGAGTACCACTCGGAATCCGAGCGGAGAGCAGCAGCAAAGGTCCAGGTGGGGTTGGGCAGGTGTTGTCTGGACACAGCTGGGTGAAGGTGGTCCAGCAGCTTCGCCCACTCCAAGAGCTGCCCAGCGCCCTGGGGGCAGCTCTTCCCAGCTGGGGAGCGCTGTTTCCACATTGCAGGGCAATGATACCTAGAGCATCCCCCTAGGATGTGAGCATGAGTCCCCCAGGCTTCACTGCCAGGCAGGGCTTACCCAAGGAGGGCGCTGAGCCAGAGCTCCTTCACTGCCCGGCAGCTGCAGAAAGAGAGGAGACACAGCCTGAGTGCCGCTGCTCCCCAGCCTGTTGGCACAGGTGGGCACTGGCACAGCCCTGCCCCGTGGGGATGGCCACAGAGACAGGACCAAGTCCTGTGGCGCAGGACAGTGGCTCTGCCCAGCCCTGCCCTGGGACGTGGCACCCAGACTCACCGGAAAGTGATAACACACGAGCCGCAGGGCCAGACGAGGAGGAGTGAGGTGGTGTGCTTGCCTTCCTCCTCTTCAGCGGCATCGCCGGCTGCCCCCTTGGTGCTGCCCAGCACCTGCAGCTGGCCCAGGGCCAGGCAGAGCTTTGGGCGTGGGGTGCTGCCACGTCTGCAGAGAGGAGCGGCAGGGAGTGAGCTGGAGGTGTCTGAGTCCATTGGTTCCCTTCCCGAGTCCCCCTGCCGCAGTCACGGCCATGGGTGTATCCAGCACCAGGGCGCCGGTGGCCCGGGGTGCTCCTGGCATTCCCTGCCCTGGTGCCGGGGCCAGGGCTTGGGAGGAAAAGCAGCTGGGCTCTGCAAATCTTACTGGTGCTTGGCGATGACCAGGGTGTCGCTGAAGAGGAGGAGGTCCCTCTTCCTCGTCACACGGCCCTGGGTCACCCGCACACGCTGCCGGAGCAGTGGTTCGTGTGATGCCGGGATGGGCACGCGCTGCTGCACGGGCTCAGGGTCATCCCTGTAGAGCAAATGGTGTCGGGCATGAGAAAATGGGCTGCTGCAGGGTCCAGATGCTCTGGGTTGCCTCCAAGCTGTGCATGGGAGGAGCCCACCTGGAGCCACGGCAGCAGTTCACTTGTCCCATCCCGACAAGCCAAGGAGAAGCCTCCTGGAGGACACACTGGCGCACGACAGGGGTCAGACAGCTGCCAAACTCTGCCAAAGCGTGTCCGAGTGCCGAGTGGCGCTGCTGGGCAAGAGCCTGGCTCCTGCCCGTGACAGTCCGTGTTGGCACAGAGCCGTTGCCAGGACACCGGGGGGTTAACCCAGCGCTCCATTCTAATGACCTCAGCGGTGGGGGAGGGGCACTGGGGGCTCTCCCCAGTACGCCCATGTCTCTCTCAGACTGGGAGCCCAGACCTGGGCACAGCACTTCAGGCGTGGGCTCAGCAGCGCTGAGCAGAGGGGAAGGGTCACCTCCCTCCAGCTGCTGGCAACGCTCTGCCTCATGCAGCCCAGGGCACCACTCGCTGCCGCCTTTGGCCAAGAGCACCTTGCTGGCTTCTGGTCAACCTGCTGTCCACCAGGAGCCCAGGACCTTTTGTGCCACGCTCTGTTCCAGTAACTTTGCCAAGCTGCCTTGGGCCAGAGGTCTGTGTGGATGGGTCCCGAGATGCTTCATGTCCGTAGCATTGCCAGAGATTTCTCCTGATTTCCTATGGAATAACTCACCAGTGCTGTCATTCTGGCTGGGTGATTGATCGTAGACACCCACAACGACATCTTCTTTGTTTTTCACCCCTTAACCCTCACTCACGGGCTCTCAATTACATCACCCCTAACTGTAAGGGCTGCAAAGTCAAACCTCTCCCTCACATACAGTGCAAGTCCCCCAGCTCACCGGCCTGTCTGTCTCTTCTCAACAGCCTGTTCAGCCCTCCTGAACAGTAATGCTCTCTTCCCATTCTGCACTAGGGACAGGGAAACCTGTGTGCGTAAGTTCCAGCTTCCCAAGAGAAAAAGATCACCTGAAGTGTGGCGCAAACACGGTTTTGGCGTGTAAGTCTAAGCGACTGCTTACAGAAAATGTATGTTTTTCTTCAGTCAGGTGTCAGACAAAATTTGACAGCACGTGAGGTTTTGATATCAATTCTCTCCCAGATCTTCAGTTTCTCCCTGGATATTCCAAAAGCGCCTGAGTCACGTTTGAGCAGGGACAGCCATAGCCCACTCCAGGAGGCTCTGCAAACAAGACACTGAGCTTTCCAGTGGCACATGCCAGCTGAATCCTGGCGATCCAGTCTGGGAACTCTAGCGGTCACCTTTGACATATGATAGAGTAGTGAATGCTTGTCCTGAAGAGTGAGCTGGAGATGCTGACGTCACCCGCTCAAACACAGGACACCAAATTGGCTAGTCAGCTCCTCTAAGTTTACGTAGCTATATTGCAGCTTTTTTTGTTAAAACATTGCTAAGATCTCAATATAGGAGGCGGAGTAAGAAGCTACTCCTACTGTCCTAAAGCAGACATCTTCAGTACACCTTTAGACCTGATGGAGTGTACTGACTAGGGCCTCGGTTTGATTACAGGTAGCCTCATGCCATTTAAGATGCCCAAGGAAACCAGCACCGAGAGATCAGCAGATGCGACACAGGACCCGTGATAGTCTTGCCCTTCTGAGGGGACAGCTGGAGGTCAGAGAACCTCACCTGTAGAATCTCAGATCATTGCCAAATGATGCCCAGGGATAGGCTACGTCATCAGTAGTCATAGTGCTATCCACTCACGCTAACGGCTTTGCAGAAACCGCGTCCGAACACATACTACAAATTCAGAGGGAGCTGAATCGCACCCTAGATGTGGTTCCCTCTTCTGCCAAGGAGCTTTGTGTCCTGTATCCCCACAGCTGAGACCTGGTGGGAGCATTCTCCATACATTTTTCGGTAGCTGTGCACTTAAGAGCAAACACTGGGGCTAAGGGATGCTTTTCTGCTGTGGCTGTTCATTTTTTTCCTGTTTCTTGTTCTAACCATCTCCATTTGTCAAGCTTCAGGAAAAACAATGTACTTATTTAAAGAAGTTCCTGACATTTGTAGAAAGGATATGTCTCGTGTCCGTTAGCTGCAAAGAACCTCTTTTCTGTTTAAGAAATTTTGTTACTATATATCATATCTAAATAATACAAGACATCGGCCAAAGTGAAGAAACATTTTGAAATTAGTTATCAAAGACCACAAATACCCGTTCCTCCTGCGTTCCCTTTAATACCTGTGTAAGTGTCACAGGCGGTGTCTGGTCAGTCAACATGCTGAAAGCAACAGGTTGTGCCCACAGCAAAGCACCTGACTGCAGCTAATTCATTGTGCCATGCCAGTTTCCCACTGAAGTAATTTAAAAAACACCAAGCAAACGACAGCTCTTTGTGTGTTGCCAAGAGCACCAGCACAGTTTAACAGGAAGACTTTTTCACGTCTCCTTTTATACTACGTGTTTTCATGCTATCATGAAGCATGGCTCTCTTTAGTCAATACATTTTGATACAACAGAACTGCCCATGCGATACAAGGGTTCTCTATGTAACCATCCTATTTCTGTAAAATGCATTACAGAGTGTTCATGACCGCCACTTTGCTGTTTCTTGTCTTCCGTGAAAACCTGTCTAAGTTTACCTTGGAGGCTTTTCTCAGAACTTGGGCTTTGGTGGCTTTTCTTGGTTTGGTCGGTTTTGTATTTAATAGGGCTCAAAGCAAGTTGCTTTTAGCATTGCCAGGCTAAAGAAACGATATCACGATACAGTTAACACGTAATAGGTGTATCATCATTCCAGAAAACCTGCCCAGTCTAACAGGGAGAAGCACACAGCTCGCTTGTGTGATGCAGCTCTGTATACACGTTCTTTCTGAGAAGGGCACAGAGGAGCAGCATTTCAGCATTTCAGTAGAGACATACGCACCACCCATATGCTTGTGTGTTCATGCGATACGGAGGTCATCTCAGTGCTCGCTACCGGTTTTCTCCAGCCTGCAGAAAATGTCTTCAAATGGCTGTTTCATTACCTACGTCGTTAGAGGAAATTCTTGCAGCTCAACACCTGCCTTTTGCAGCATGTGCAACTGAGCAGAATTGTGGGAGAATGCAAAAATCTTTGCCAGCAGGATTTCTTTGAATGCGTCGTGCGGTCCGGCAAGAGTAATGAATCGAGTTCAATGTGAATTTAACATCCATACCCTTTAATGAACTTTTAACAACACTGAATAACCATATGTGCCAGAGCACGTTTTTACAACCCTTATATACTGTTTACTCAATGGCCACGCGGCAAGTGCAGGCTACGTTTGGTTACACTCTGCAGTCACTCTTCCCCCCCACTATGGTGATTGGCTGCAGGGCACTGTCCACAAACTGTTCATGCACAGCGACGACCTCACCCCTCCTGCATCGAAGGCAGACCAGCTTCTGTTTACTTCCGTTCTGTCTTTGCTGTCTCCAGAAAAACCTTCCGTGTAGGTCCTAGCCTGCACCACAGCCATATCAAGCTCTGGCTTGTCCACAGCACACAGCCCATGTCCTCTTTCTTCCAAAAACTCTCCACAGAAGTACCCTGCAGAAATATACAAACTGAAGATGACACTTTGAACTGAACAAAGTCTAAAGCCTTTGTGCATAATCTAAATGGAAGAGAGGAAAACACCAGAAACTAAATGGGATTTCAGACTGTCAAGACGTCATCTATCTATACAAAACATTTTAAAAGAGATCTTTGTTATTTCTTCTTTCTTGCATTCATGTTTTCAAGGAAAGATGGAGCAGTAGTCTCATTCCCAGACACTATGGTTGCAACCTGCTGTTCAGGGCTGGTAAAACTGGATGTACTCCCAAGTTTGGCTAGATAACCCATAAAACAATGAACAGACCTCCAGTAACTGAAATCTCAATGAATCAAAGTTCCTGTGTAACAATCTGGAATATAGCTCCATGAAATTGGAACAAAGGACAACATAGGTCATATGCTTTACATGTGATCCACATGTATACACATACATATCTACACATGTACAAAGTATTAATCTAAACAGAAGAGCCAACATTCTTAAGATGCCATTATTTCTGTCTTTGAATAGAAACATGAACTCACTCATTGTGTAGTATTATACATTCATAATAATCCAACACACCCAGAACAATTCAAAAAGACTGCTAACTCACTATAATACATTCAGAGGATATTGGGTTTTACTGTCAGGCCTCACGTGTACTTTCACTTACCCTACAGCAGATGAACAATTATTTCTGATGTGACAGATAGAGCACATGAGCTATGGAGACGATCTGGGATCATGAAATGGCCACAGGCCAGCAAGCTGCTCCTTCTGCTCCTCTACCATGTCCTGACATTTAAAAAACCTGACCAAACGTCTGAATTCCTGGTGGGGAAGGAAAAGAAGAGTTGCCAGGCAATGTGCCCAAGCAGAAAAAGAAAACATATCCAAGAAAACCAGGACGCAGTTGTCATTGGTTGCTAATATATTTTGGAAATATATTCATTTTCTAATTCCTATCCATTTAGATCCCCATATTTATGTGTAATGGTATAATATACAAAACAATCCTGAAGTAATATCTGAACACATGCATTCTTGACACTAATTACTAGCTTGCTATGTAGTTATGGTGGCTGCATGAGACTAAATAAGACAGAACATGTTCTCTCCACTAACTTGAGATTTAGTTCATTCTTTACTTCTAACATTAATCAAACCAAACACATTATAAAAAGGACTGCAAAATATGTACTAAAAAAAAAAAAGAAAAAAGGAGAAGGATTTTTCACATGGGCTCAGAATCCCTTCAATATAATAATTTTGGAGCTGACTGGTAGCTGTCATACTCAGAGACAGGCAAGGCAAGTGGGGTTTGCTTGCAAAAATCCCAGCTAGATACACAGGCAAGTATCTATCTATCTATCCATCCATCCATCCATCCATTCATCCATCCATCCATTCATCCATCCATTCATCCGTCCATTAAGCATCCAGGTACAGATACACAAACAGGCATGTATCTATCTATCTATCTGTCCATTAAGCATCCAGATACACAAGCAGGCATCTATCTATCCATTTATTTACCTACCTACCCACCTACGTACCTAAAAACATCCTGAAATCACACCTGAGATTCTACCTGTCAAACTGTTATGCTTCCTGGCAAGCTGCTGCTGTATCCTCAGTTTTGTAGAACATCTTTAGGACCAGGGTCTTTACAAGATGTGAACAAAAAATTACAGAAAGCTGTCTCCTCTCCTTTCCCTTCGTTGTCATCCATTTCTGTGGTTTAGAGCACTTGTTCAAAAAATGTGTTTCTTAATTTTTGTTCTCTTCCCCTCTTCGACAGAATTCAGACCTAACTTTTAATCCTTCCTGAACTCCATTATGCAAAATAAAGAAGTAAAATTTGGTTTTGTTTTGTTGTTTTTTGGTTGGTTGGTTGCTCTCTTTTATTTTGTTTAAAATATAATATTTAATGTAAAAACTGGAGACAGAACCATGGGAAGACTGCAGAATTTTCTTGATGTTCCATAACCATTAAACTAGGGAGATTGGACTAAAATCTTTCATCCCAGATATTTGTCTAATGTCATTTGAGATAACCTTGGATACCTGACATAGTTTCCTACTGCCTCCCACAGAGGTATATGTCGACAGTCATATTTATCTAGATAGTTTTCTGTGACTCAGATACATCCCTTTCAAAGCAGCTGTTATCTCCCCCAGCTCTAAAACAGGAATCTAGAAACTAACTCAAAGTTCTGCCTACATTTTTGAAAAGTGTAACATAAGATAAATCTCAAGAATAATAAAGACAAAAGATAAATTAGGAAAAAAAAAATATCATAAAGGTGAGTTCAGAAAAAAGCAACAACCAGGTTCCACATAAATTAAAAGTATTTAGGATTCAAAAAAATGTCAATATATTATGAGTATGAATTATATGCTAGAAGAAAAAGAATAAACAGACTTGTACCTTGTAAGCATTATGAGCTTTGTATTTTGTATAAGCATCTAATCAAGTTTGTGTTAATGACAGTGATTTAAGATGTTACTAGCATCAGCTAACTTTTATCCTGATGCTGGAGGTAATGCCCTTAAAATCAAGTGGATAAATCAAGTATTCAGCAACTCTGTGACAGCTGTAACTCATAGTGCAGCATAATAAAACAAACGGCCGTCCATTTAGCTTTAAAATAACACCAGGCTGTAAGCAGTGAGAACCAAAGTTAGTCACATATCCTTCTGTTACCCCTGTTATAAGAAGATTACCTCTGAATAAAACAAAGGAATCAAGTAAAGAAGAAAAGTTGGTTAAATGTTTCACTGTGTGACTAACAATACCTGTTTTGTCACAAAATAGATACAGAATATCTTACATTTTAAGGCAAAATCAAACTTATATTAAGTAGACTAAAACATATAGAGAAGTCAAAAATTTATCAGTGAAGCATTTTTTACTGAACAATTTTCCACGAAATAGAAGTTTGTGACATTGTAGGAGTAATTGGTTGTAGGCAGTTGTCAAAATCTGTGGTTGTTTTCCAAATAACTTTTCAATTGTCTTCAAAGAATTACAACAGAAGTGTAATCTATCATCTTTTTTATTCAAATACTTGCCATTACAAGGCTGTTTGTCTTGGAGCTTGAAATAAAGGACCATTAATTTTGGTCATGCTAATATTATGATAAAGTAAAAGAATTTGTGGCAGTCAGCCACAAAGCCTCTCTTACACATACATTGTTTCAGGCAGCAAGATTTTCTGAGTGAACGGGCAAGGAAAAAACATGACACAAAGAAAGGGCTGTTATCTGAATCTTCCAAAGTTTTATTTCGGTGCTGGAAGAAAACGTAAACATATGCTTCCAGTAAACATAACATACTGTGTCTTAATTTTGTAGAACAGCTATTTCAAAAACATATGTGTCCATTGATATTTTTGATCTATAGCCTATAATTTGACTTCTCTAATATGTTCTTTTTTTTTTTTCTTCTTTTTGTGGTCAGATAAAGGAATTCCTAAAAGCCATATTCAAAGCTGAGCAGGAAAACAGATTTGAGATATGCTATATCATAAAGAAATAATTTATATTATTATGTTGGGAATACTAGCTATTATTCCAATTATATTAATTTGAATGGGATATCAGGATATTGCAAAGATTTTCAAAATCAAGATTGAATCTGTGGTACAACTCCACTTTACTAATACGAAAATATGAGGAAATGATTACAGAAAGGATATAAACCACTGTGATTGCTCTGAAGTACAGGAAGAGGAGTTTCTGAAGGCTTTTAGAAGGATAATTTTGTTTATTTTTCTGTTAGGGCTGGGATTGCTTTACATATTTTTTATTTCTTAAAAGATGGAATTGCAATGTGAAACAGAAAAATGGAGAATTAAATGTTAAAAACTGCCTAAGGGATTTGGAGACACATTTTTAAAAGCAGCTAGGTATCTGAGGCTGAAGAAAGTAACAAACACTTCAGCAATGCAGGTTTTTTATTTTTTTTTTCAGATCTCACAAAGTGTTCTTGCTTTGCAATTTCCATATATTTGCTATTCTCTTTATTACAATTCTGTGAAATGGTGAGATCCACAGTAAAAATTTAAAAATTATAGGTACTGGATTTAATGTCCCTTAAAAAATATGAAAATTACATCTTTAAACTTTATAGCAGGGTATCATTAAGACAGTTAAATGCAAACAATTTAAAATAAATAGTTTCCAATTTAAAATAGTTTTAAAAGTCCTCGTTTAACTTTATGCTTATAGTCTATGACAGATTTTCAGTAACTGAATATACAGACCATCAGACCTGGTTTTATGAGAGTGGTTTTGAGGTTTCTAGAGAAAACAGCCTTCCTGTAGACTTGAAATTTTCATATGAGAGGCTGAAATTTTGACAATCAATTGTCTCCTGTTGTTAATCTTTAGGAAGCCAGATGTGAAAGAAATAGAAAGATCAGAATTAAAATGAAGCTAGGAATTAAAGATTATTTAAAATATTTTAAAAGAATCAGCTTTCACATCTTTAGTCTTTCATAAAATGAATAAATCCATTTCTTTACTTTAAAAATTTTCAGCAACTTCCATCTACCTTAATATTCTGTTTGTAACATGGTAATGGATTACCCAGATGTTGTTATATATATATCCAGAGGTCAGAAAAACCACCCTCAGCAGTGTTACATGAGTTCATTCATCACCAGTCTGAGAGTAGCAAACTCTTAAGTCTTTATACAGATATTAAAAAAAAAAAAAAAAAACCACCAAAAACCAAAACAATGAAGCATGAGGCTGAGATACACTTTAATTCATCATTATCTTAACATATTTATTTCAGAGTGCACCTAAGCATAATCCATTTACTGGTTAAAGTCAACAAAAATCAGAAGATACTTGCCAATTCATTGTCTTGAAGGTCTTCTTCCTCACCTGGATTGTAGTTTCTTTTTCTGTGGATAAGATTGTATTTCCTCATGTGAAAGATTCTTATATAAGTAAATCTTCAATATGACAAGAAGGATGTTTCTGACTGATGTAATGATCTGGAGCACTTAGCACCTATGAAGCCCCAAAGCTCAAAGTAATCTGCCAAAAATAAACAGCTGAAAATCAATCATATCAATCTCTGACTTTTCTTTTTTCTTACACCTCAAGATTAAGGAGAATTGAAGCCCATGGGCCTCCACAAATGCTCTCTTGACTTTCAGAAACATTCATAGAATACTTGCCTGTGTTATATCACCTGTGGGCTGTGATATTGTCTCATCAGTCTTGCTACAGCAATTTAACTGCAGTGTTTCCAGTGTTGTCTGCAGTGATGCTTCTAAGAACTGCTGGAATTGAAGGGGCATTTCGAACACAAGGCAGTGTGCAGAAAAAAAACACCTTCCATACATGGTGAAAGCTTTTTCTAAAATAAACAATGAAGCCATGAAAAAGCAGCAATGAGCTACCATGTAGGAGTGAAAAATGTGATTGCCTCTTTTGGAAGAAAGCTGAAAGGTATAAATTGTATAAATCTAAGCTACTTTGCAGCATGTTTCAGATGTTGCCAACAGAATTCTCAAAGGAAGAATAACCCGTGTCTTCACAGCGCAATTAATATTTGCTGTTCTCAGAAAACATACTAAAACATTAAATTACATACAAAATTATGCTATAAATAATTTGAAGGAAAGGAAACCACCTTCAATGATCGATTTTCTCCAAATAAACTCTTTCTACATCACTTCTGTTTGCTGCGTAGATTTAGTTTAGAAGTTGCAACTTTACATATATATCTTTATATTTCAGTTAAAAATACAGTTTTCCTGTTAGTTCCTACCCTTTTTTTTTCTTAAATAATGTCACCAGCTTTATAGCATGTCAAGTGTTCTTACTTCTTCAGACTTTTCTAGCACTTTCTATTTAGTGCTGTAGATGTGGGTCAATGCAATTCCACTGGCGATTCACGACACAATTCCGTCTGTCTCTTTACTCAAATGCAAAGGGAAATAGAAAAAAAAAAAAAAAGGTACATAAAATCCAGAAATCAACTGTGTCTTTTCACAGACAAAAGCTAGCAGCACACACACACACACACACACACACACACACAAAAGAGAGTGGTCCCAGTTGTCCCCAGTTCAGTTGTCCTTGTTCTTCCAGGTATCTCCTACTGTGGCAGACATATTCACAGCAGCACAGTCAATGGTGAAATGATAGAAGTCCAGAAACTATAATGTGCTGCTGAAATAAACATCCTGTTCTTGTCAGTCAAGATCAGCAGCTTTTTTCACCACATGTTTTAGTAAGCAACTGATTCACTATCCAAGATCTCTGATCCAAGGTAGTACCTTCTTAAAATATTCATTTGTCTAGGTCACCATTTTTTTTACATAAATAGGACAAAAACTTGAAATGTCCATCTCATTATTCAGCTTGTCTTCCCATTTTATTCAAGATGGAATCTATACTTGACATAACGGTATAGAAATTTTTACCTTTTAGGATTTTATAACTGAATCAAAAATGTGAAGTGACAGACTTATATCTGATCCAGACAAAATAGCTTTTATTCCTAGCAAAAAAAAAAAAAATCCAACAAGCAATTTCCATATCATGTAGAGGCATTTTTCCTTCAGCACCAAAAACATTTCAATGTCATTCCCACATTTTTAATGAAAAAAGGAAAAAAAAAAAAAAAAAAGAGAGACATGGAAATCAAGTGCCAAAAGCAACTTCCTTAAATTTTGACATAAGCATCACACAGAAAAGTTGAGACAGTTCCAGCCCCTTTCAGGTATCTTGACTATCTTGTCTAACTGTGGAGACACAAGGTATGCCAAATATATTTCCATACCATGACTTCCCTTTTTTACTTTAAGCAAATTACAAACTGTGTATTCCCTCTATTTACATAGAAAACATATTGTCTAGAGCATGTGCAATTTACAGAACAGGTTTTTTGATGTTAATCCACTACTGTCTAAACTAACATCTCATAAAAGGAGGAGGATGAGGTTGTTAAATGCCAGTTATTGATAAAATCAAGTTGGGCTGGCTCTGTAACTAAACTGCATACAGAAACCCCTTTTGAATCTGTTACTGATGTGTGCAATTGGTCTCTCGGCATCCATGCTATTTTCTAGCCTGCCTAGGTGCACAAATAATTAATTGAAAATGGTCATTATGCTGTGCAAATAGAGAGGTGGGTGTCTACAGATAACTATAAAGTCTCCGCTAAAAATGTAGCCTGTCCTGTGTCTGCAGAAGGGGAGAACTGAACTCCAATCTTATGCTTCACTTCTACTTTACTTCCCAGATAACTTTCCATTTCCGTCATAAATTGTGTATTCACCATGTCCTTTAATCCTCTTAACCTAACTCCAGTCAAAATAAGCAGATTTTTAATTAAGAAAGCTGCAAGCAACCCAGTCACCTCTAGCTGGAGAAAGAAAAGCAAATGGTAGTTGCATGGATATAATAATGTGCTGTGATCAAGGCTGAATCATAGCTGAAACCTGAAGCTGGTTGTCCCACTGTGGGTTGAATGAAATGTGAAAAAATAATTTAATGCATGCAAAATCTTTACACATATTCCTAAGTGAATTACAAAAACTAAGGTAGTTGCCTTTAAAATAAATCATATTTCAGTGCTTCCACATGCATCCTAATCTGTATCCCTGCACATTTCATGCTACTACGTGGGAAAACTAAAGCAAAATATAGAATCCTGAACAATTCACAGTTTTATTTGGGCCTGAAAAAAGGCTGTTTTTGTTTTAGCATGCATGACTTCTCTTTTTGTAAATATATAGAAATTTTAGCTCATCATTCATCATTACTTTCATTTCAGAAGTGCCTGATGGGCAACATACTTGGGCAATATAATACTAGATGTGGTACATAAAATGAGAAAAACCTCCTTCCCAAAGGCCTTGTTCCTTAAAATGAATAACAAAGACAAATATAGGAAGACTGTTAGAATACAGAGGCACATCTCTCTGCTTTTTCTGGTTTGTTCCAATTTTATGTCTGTTTAAGCATGATTATACTATATCTATCATGTTACAACATGTATGTTTGTTTATGTGTGCACCATCGGGAGGATCCAGAGGGATGTGTGTTTGGGAAAGAATAAATACAGCCCTAGAATTTTAGTAATACAAAATTCAGCAAATGAAGCTTTATAAAATTGAAGACTAAACCTGTCCTACAGTGACATAATTTAGAGTTTGCCATTATCTTTAGCTGGGCCAAGATGCTCCTGAAGTGTTCATTCAGCAGTTTGATTCCAGAACAGAGTAACACAGTCTACAGAACTGAAGGGCATGTGGTTTCCTTCTCTGATAGAACGATGCAACTTAGTGGGAATGTTGACTTTGGATCTAAACATGGAGGGTTGCTCAGAAAGTCACACAGAATATGTAAGTATCTGATTCACTTATGAACACATTGTTCAATTCAAAGAGAAATTATAAGTTTAAAGCTTTGCTTCAACCACTGTATTTACACTGATTTACACTGGACTGTATGCTGTGTCTGAACAGATTGTCACATCCAATGTTTGAAAACTGAAACAGCATATGGAAGAGGTATTGGAGGTATCAATGTTGCCTAGTGATTTAACTTTGCTTTTATGTTCAGGAATGTTAATTGGACCCACATAAACACTCTTACTTGCAGCATCGTGGTTTTTTCCCCTTTTAATTTCTATCATGTAGTGAGCTTTTTTATAGCTTGTCCTGCTGTTGTATATTTCACAAATGAAAAGTAGTGCAATGCAAAACCTACTGAACTTACAGGAGCTGGAACTGGTAGAGTCTGCCTACAATCATTTCCTGATCCGCAGAACAAAGCTACGAGCACCATCTGAGAAGTGTCTACGAAAGTCTCTCTCAGTAGAGACATCTCCAGTAAGCATCTCCATACAGCAGCAAACAATGTGGTTTCTACACCGTAACTATCTCCACAGAAAAATCTTATCAGTGTTTATCCAATAGCTATTTAGATTAAAAAATACATCATTACTTCTGTTTTGTTCTAGAAAACAGATTAGATTCTCTGACTACCTGTGAGGTTTGCATCAAAAGAGAAGACTGAGGGCCAAAATCAAGTGTAGAAGAGATTATTGAAGTCTCTTTTTAGGCACCTTCTCGACCAACTAAGATCTTGTATGTTAGGAAACTAATATAATGTTAAAAAAATCCATGGATTGCTGAATATTTAGTTATTTTATTGTTCTCCAAAGTTAGTACCACTGGAACTGGGTAAGGAAAGCATCACTAGAAAGTTTTTGGACAATTTATGAGAGTGGAAAGGAGGTATTATTTCATTAAAACTCATTAAACATTTATAATAAAAATTACTTAAACATCTCCTTTCTGTCTGGAAAGAGATCATTGAAATCCTAAGATCCTGTTGGGACTCAAATACAACATAACTCAGGCATATGAAATATAAATGAAACTCTAGAATATCAAAAAAAAAAAAAAGGTAAAATGAAAAAAAAAGTAAAATTTTGTCAATAGAAGGTTTGTTTTGCATTGGACCAACATGGCCTTTTCAGTATCATCAGTCTCCTGGAGAACAGAAATGTCATAGTTCCAAGGGCGTTCCAAATGGACCCCAGATGATGCATTAAGCAACCAAATCCATCCACTTTCAGCATTGGGAAGAGAAGCTGCCTGCTGTTCTATCTTGCCCATTAAAGCCTGCTGGCTCCAGGATGAAATCAAGATACTTATGCTTTTGTCTTTTTTTAGGAGCACATTTCATCAAGTAGATATCCTAATAATAACCATAAAACTGTATGTTAAGAAATACAGGAAATCTACAGTTCCTGTCAGGGTAAACTCAAAGTTTTTAGAAGTTTTCCTTACTCAGGAGAGAGTAGATTTCCAAAGAGACAACTCAGCCATCTTCACCAGTACACAGAAAAACATAGATTGTCTTCAAGAAACCTTTAGTTTCTCATTCTTTCTGTGTCTCCAGAAACCTTTTAACCATTTTTGAAGCCCCAAATAAGATATTGGCAATTAAAAGTATCACATTTTATACAAGAAATATAGAGGATACTACTGTTAATGTAAGGATCCCACAGCAGGATTTTCTTCAGAAATATTTTCACCCCTTCTCAGCTTCCAGGTGAAGTTACTTCAGAGGTACATGGAGAAATGGAGAGCATGACACTGAAAGCTCAAAGATAAGCAATGCGAATGTAGCTCTTCCTGTATTTAAGCATAATATGTGAGGCTTTCTGTGGCTACCAAGGTTAGATTCAGGAAAAAGAAGCTGCTGTCCTCTGGTACATCATATTCCTGTAAAATGTAGAGCGCTGCCTTCTCAGGACCTGCTTCTGCTGAATATCTTTCTCGAACTGAGTCCTTAGGTTCACTGACAGCAGAAGAAACGAATTATTTAAAGCCAGACATTTCGTAAACCTGTACTATGGAGCACTTTATCAGTAAGAGTGATCTGGTATAGAAGAGAAGGTCAAAGTGAAAAGCTGCATCCCTTCAAAACTGGAGCCTCCCATATATTGTCTTTTTCTGGGGCACTAAAGATGTAAATAAATGTACTGCAATGGAAGAGGAATTATTTTGTAATTAAATGGCAGATTATATTAAGGAATATAGAAAACAGTTGTCCTGTCTTTCAGTGTCGCTTTTGGAGCATGTTTAACAGAGTTGCTCTGTATGGAATTCCTTAAGGGAAAGTCTGCAGCACATGTTTCTGAGAGAGGAAGAGGGACTGTGGAAATATTCAAATACTGCTGAAGTTATTTAGGGTCTGTATATCCTCTCTTTAAAGGCTCAAATTGCTATGTTCTTCTCATTTCCATGCTAAACTTAAAATTAAGTTTTCTGGGCAGACAATATAACATTGAGTACTAATGAGCATGTGTCAGAACATCTGAAGGCTGCTTTACTACTTCTGAGGAAAGGGCAATATGAGATTTTGTTAAAACATAGGAAACCAAATAAATTAAATAAAAATGCAAAGAAAGAACATCTATTTAATGGAAGCAAATAATAAATCTACTATGCGAGTATAATTTCTGTTCATTTTTCCTGTGGTGTGACATGACATCAACAACAAATGACTCAGCATGTAACACATGCCTTAACTTGCCTTGAAAATACCACAACCACAGGACAAAAAAACACAGTCATTTCATGTGTTATAATTTTTGGAATATAAAAGATATTGCTACAAAAGAGCTCACAGCATTGAATTTGCTAAATTTGCTGTGATGGCTGTATAAAAGATAAGAACTTTTACATGTAAACCCAGCCTCGGAGGGGACTCTTAATATGTTGTAAAGTCACAGAACTTCAGGCAGATGGTCTGAAATTTTGGCCTGCTGGTTACATTTCTGCCATTTATTCCACATAGTAATACAAAGTAAACGTCACAGAATGTCCTGCAATTTACACCTGCTATGACCTCTCAAATTTCACAAATTAAACAGCCTTCAGCCATGACAGTACTTGGCAGATACATGTGTTTGGTTATATATGGCTGATGAGTAAGTAAACCATTTAAAGGTTAGTCTGTCTTTGCTTTCCATGTGTGTGAACAGGGGAATTGTGGCCTTATCTTCTCAAGATACATTTTAAAAAGATATCAAGGCTGCCTGCCTTAATATATATTTTTACTTAAATTTAAATTTTAATAAATGGTGAACATTGACCTAGAACTACAATGAAAAGGCTTGAAAAGCAATATTGTTTGGGAAATCACATAGCCAAGAACTCCCAGAAAATATTTAAATAGTAACTTTATAACCTTGTAATTATTAAAATTTGATCATGTGAAGCTGGAAAGATGAATTTATTGCAGCAATCATTTTGCTATAGCAAATACACTCTCCAAAACGCCACTAGGAATTCTTCGTAGAAACTGTAAGCTGTAAGAAGATAAGTTTCATGAATGTGGGTTATTTGAGCATGGCTGTGTTTCTTGATACCTCACAAGTTGAACTTGCTGTTACTTGGAAGCTGTTTTCCTTTTCCAAGAAACTCAATTAGAATCCAATCCAAAAATGTGTGGGTCTAATCACAGAAATTCTTTGCACCTGCTGTTGTCTTCTCTTGCACTGTATCAGACAGAAATCATTAACTTGAAGAAAATTTACTAGGAAGAAGGATTTCTGCTAAGTAAACTATCTGTGTGGTATGGATTCACAATTCTTGCCCACACAGTAAAACTATCTGAATTACAGTAATCAAAGGGAAATAGATTTTTCCTTCATAGTTTGTTATTATGTCCAGAGACCGATAGTTTACTAGCCACCTGTGCTTCCAAGTACTCTGGGCAATTTTCTGTGATTTAAAGCAGGAAGCAACTGGGAAAATTGAAAGCTTTTGAAGCAAATTTTACCATGAGAAAATCTTGTTCTGAAAGGTATTTTAGTAAAAAGTAAAAATATGCCGTGATTTTTATAGGTGCATTAATTGTTTTAAGTAGAAAATCAAAGAAATAAAACCTTTATAAACAGAAACTGGGACAAGCGAAGAACAGATACACATCTAATTTGCAAAATTCAAAGTGCTCTGTGTTCTGCAATGAAATGGCTCCATCATTTTATGTAGAATAAAAAACCATGTAAAATAGTCTCTAGGTTAATTTCCAAAATCTATCACTGCCTAGCAACTCAGTTAGCAATATAAACCTCTCTGTAGGTGAAGGCTGTAATGTGCATTAGCTGAGAGTCTAAAGACTACTATTGTGAACATCTACTCTTTACCATCGAGTGTATGACTACCCATATGGATACAGATAAAACTAATAACGTTAGTGTTGTACTTTATGATTTCAAGGTTCAGTAGCAGTGATTTGATTAACCCTTGTTTTTGCAATAACACAGCTATAAAGTTGTTATCCAGATAATTAAAAGTTAACTATAATGTAATTATCGAAGTTTACATCCAGACAGCTTAGGGAGTTAAAGATCTCATCTAACCATAGCTATATAGAAATACACTTAGGTATACTAGTTACTTAATATTTTTAAATATATATTGTTACTGTTGTTGTTACCAGAATTTATGTTTTATCAATTCTAAAAATTAGGTTTATGCTCAGAATTTTTGGAAATACTTTTATTGGGGGGAGGGGGAGTGGGGAATATTGCAGACCAGCTACCATTGATGTATCTATTCAAGTACATCTATTACAGTGTAACACTACACGGGTAAAAACCTACTTTTGCAGGTTTAGATCTGTGACTAGAAATGACTTTATAATTTATGAAACAAAATACAATTTGTTACAAATATTAAACAACAAATTGCGATGCCTGAAATTCTTTAAAACTTAAATAAAAAAATCAGAAAAATTAAGTGGTCTTGCCTTTTGTATGTATTTGTGGTGCATGTATTAGTATTCCCAACAATATTCTAATCCAAATGCCAGAAATCATTGAAAATTTACAAAAATTTGTTCTCTGCTGTTTGTCTCCTGTAGTAGAAAATGCTGAAAGGTTGCAGGGAAATCTGTTTTCTAAACATGTTCAGTTCAATATTACATGTAGAGTAAGGTGACTAATAACTTTGGAAACCATAGTGACAAAATCACCAAGTAACAGGACAACAGGGTTTTTAGGCAATAAATGAAAGAGAAACTTGAACAAAACCAAGTAGAGAAGGAATATGTGGTTCCCAAGAAAGTAACAACAGGAGGAATTTTTTTCACTCATTTCTCCTTTTCAAAAAATTACTTATAATAAGAAATCCATTGATACAGTCATAAAAGTTAAGTTAGTAATAACCTCCCTTGACCTGCTGGCCACACTTCTTTTGATGCAGCCCAGGATGTGATTTAAAGGACACACAGTAGTTCCCTGATTTAAGTCAATAAGAGTTACAAACCCACAATGGTTTTGGACAGAATAACAATGAAAAGAAATGTGGTAGGATGCAAACCCCCCTCTCTTCCCCTCCCTCCTTCAGTATGGAAGGAGTAGGCAAATCTGCCCCTCTCCCTGCTGTCTGAGGCTAACAGCTTCTTTTGTTTGGCCCCAGAGCACCCTGGCCAGGGCCATTAAGAGAAGGGAGTGGCGGGGTGCCAGTGGGCCGCTGGGCGCCTGTGACCAGTGTGGGGGATATTTGGAGGCTTCAGGGGCACCCCACAGCCAGTGTGGGGGTGCAGAGAAGCTTCTAGAATGCCTACAGTCAGGTCTGATCAGCCAGTATTAAAAAAAAGACTCTTGTCAAGACTCCGCCCATTGTCACGAGTCTCTCAGCGCACGAGCAAGATGCTGCCGCCGAGAGCCTCCCTCCCCGGGATGGAGACTCCACCTGCCTTGCTGCCACGGGTGTGAGTAAAACTTCTCACAGGATTGCGAGTATATTTATACTTTCCGTGCACATATGTACGTGTAACTTTCCGTGTTCAATATGAGCACGTGTAAAATTAATCCTCGCAGAATCGTGAGTGTATTTTCCTCACGTGCTTCCACATGAGCATGTGTAACTTTCCGTGCACATTTGCACGTGTACTCTCCATGCTTAATACTTTCCGTGCACATTTGCATGTGTAACTTTCCGTGCTCAATACGAGCACGTGTATAAATTATTTCCTCACACAATCGCAAGTGTATTTTCCTCCCGTGCTTCCACATAAGCACATGTAATATTCTGTGCACAATTGCACGTGTAAGTAAATTAACCCTCGCAGGATTGCGAGTGTATTATAAATTTACCCTCGCAGAATCGCGAGTGTACTAAGTTTCCGTACTCACTACGAATACATGTATCTCTTTAAGAAAAATCCCGCACCGTGTTCAGGCAAGTGTGTGCTTCTCTGGGACTCAGGGACGTCTCCGGCATTGTTTTGGGTGAAACCATGTGCATGTACTCTGTGGACCGCCTGTTGTATTAGTTGTTGCCCCTTAATAATTTTCCTCAACTGATATCCGAACCTGTATTTAAGTCACTTTGGGAGTGCTAAAACCCTGTTTCTCACCGGTTTAATAAAAGTTGTTTTGGACCCTGTTGTCCCTTAAACTAACCTCAGGGTGCCTCCGTGACGAGGAAGATCAGAAAAAAAAAATTCTGTGGCCTCTACCTGATACAAAAGTGAATTCTACAGCAGAGAAACTGAAACCATGGTAAGGTTGTTTTCACAATTCAGTCAAGTCTTACTTAGTTATGGAGATAATGTTATCTGACGAAGCTGTAAGGTACTTCAGGATCAACAACAGAGTAATATCAATTTCAGCAATTCAAGTGGTGACTTCTACAACAAGGCAGTGCAGAATCATATGGAAAGAAGACCTAAAAGAGAAAAGGTTTTGGACACACACAGAATCACAAAATCACAGAATGTTAGGGATTGCAAGGGACCTCAAAAGATCATCTAGTCCAATCCCCCTGCCAGAGCAGGAACACTTAGATGAGGCTACACAGGAATGTGTCCAGGTGGGTTTTGAATGTCTCCAGAGTAGGAGACTCCACAATCCCCCTTGGTAGCCTGTTCCAGTGTTCTGTTACTCTTACTGAGAAGAAGTTTCTTCTCAAATTTAAGTGTGGAACCTCTTGTGTTCCAGTTTGAACCCATTACCCCTTGTCCTATCACTGGTTGTCACCGAGAAGAGCCAGGCTCCATACTTGTGACACTCAGCCTTTATATATTTATAAACATTGATAAGGTCACCCCTCAGTCTCTTCTTCTCCAAGCTAAAGACCCCCACCTCCCTCAGCCTTTCCTCATAAGGGAGATGTTCCACACCCTTAATCATTTTTGTTGCCCTGTGCTAGACTCTCTCCAGCAGTTCCCTGTCCTTCTTCAACTGGGGGGCCCAGAACTGGACACAATATTCCAGGTGTGGTCTCACCACGACAGAGTAGAGGGGAAGGAGAACCTCTCTTGTGTAGAGAGACTCTACACTTTCTCTTGTTATATTTCTTTAATTTTTTCCCCGCCCAACTCTCAGCTTGTCCAGGTCTCACTGGATAGCAGCACAGCCTTCTGGCGTGTCAGCCACTCCTCCCAGCTTGGTGTCATCAGCAAACTTGATGATAGTGCACTCTATTCCCTCATCCAAATCGTTGATGAATATATTGAATAATACCAGTCTCAGTACTGACCCTTGAGGTACTCCACCAGATACAATCCTCCAACTAGACTCTGCCCCATTGACCATGACTCTCTGACTTCTTCCCTTCAACCAGTTCACGGTCCACCTCACTACTCGGTCATCCAGACCGCACTCCCTCACTTTAGTTGTAAGGATGCTGTGGGAGACTGTGTCAAATGCTTTACTGAAGTCAAAGTAGACCACATCCACTGCCATAATCTATCCACCATGTTATGTCCTCATAACAGGCTATGAGATTGGTCAAGCACGACTTCCCCTTGGTGAAGCCATGTTGACTGCCCCTAATGACCCTCTTATCCTTGATATGCTTTGAGATGGCACCAAGAATAAGTTGTTCCATCACTTTCCTGGGGATGGAGGTGAGACTGACTGGTATAAAATTACCTGGGTCCTCCTTCTTGCCCTTTTTGAAGACTGGAGTGACATTTGCTTTCCTCAACTCCCAAGGCATCGCTCTCGTTTCCCAAGACTTGGCACAGATGATGGAGAGTGGTCCAGCAATGACCTCAACCAGCTCCCTCAGTACCCGTGGGTGCATCCCATCCAGACCCATGGATTTATGGATGTCCAGATTGCCTAATTGCTCCCTAACCCAGTACTCATCAACCGAGGCAAACTCTTCCATTGTCCTGACTTCCTTTGGGGCCTCAGTGGTACGTGGCTCCTCAGGACAACCTCCAGCAGAGTAAACAGAGACAAAGAAGGCATTCAGTAACTCTGCCTTCTCTGTATCTTCTGTCACCAGGGCACCCACCTTGTTCATCAGCGGGCCTACATTGTCTCTGGTGTTAGTTTTATCTGCCACGTATTTGAAAAAGCTGTTTCTGTTGTCCTTGACCCCTCTCACCAGGTTTAATTCTAAGGAGGCCTTAGCTTTCCTAGTTGCCTCCCTACACCCTCTGACAACAGCCTTGTATTCTTCCCAAGTGTCCAGCCCCTCCTTCCACTATCTATAAACTGTCCTCTTCCACCTGAGCTTACCCAGCAGCTTCCCGTTTAACCACACAGGTCTCCTGGCTCCCTTCCTTGACTTCCTACGTGTCGGGATGCTCTGATCTTGTGTCTGGTAGAAGCAGTCCCTGAACACTAATCAACTGTCTTGGGCCCCTTTACCTTCAAGCAGCCCTGCCCATGGGATTTCCCCTAGCAATTGCCTGAAAAGGCCAAAGTTTGCCCTGTTGAAGTCTAGGCTTGCAATTCTGCTTGCTATTCTGTTCCTGCCACACAAGATCCTGAACTCCACCATCTCATGGTCGCTGCAACCAAGGCAGCCCTCAACCTTTACCGCTTTAACCAGACCCTCCTTGTTAGTGAGGATGAGGTCCAGCACCGCACCTCTTCTAGTCGGCCGCTCCACCCTTTGCATCAGAAAGTTATTGTTAAGAGACTGGAGGAACCTCCTAGACTACGGCTGGCTGGCCGAGTAGTCCTTCCAGCAAACATCAGGGAAGTACAAATCTCCCACAACAACCAGGGCCTGTGACTGTGAGGCTGCTCTCAGCTGTCTGTAGAAGGCTTCATCAACTTCTTCACCCTGATCTGGTGGCCTGTAATAGACACCCACAACAGTGTCACCCCTGCCAGCCTGCCCCTTTATTCTCACCCATAGTCTTTCAACTCGCTCCTCATCTGTGCCTGGACAATACTCAATACATTGTAGTTGCCCTCTCACATAAAGAGCAACTCCATCACCTCAACCTGATGACCTGTCTTTCCTAAAAAGAACATAGCCATCCATGATCACATTCCAGTCATGTGAGCTGTCCCACCATGTTTCTGTAATTGCCACCAGGTCATAATCTCCTGCCCGAACAAAGGTTTCTAACTCCTCCTGTTTATTCCCCATGCTGCGCGCATTGGTGTACAGGCATTTCAGAGAGCAAGCTGAGCACACCGATTTCACCCTAGGGGTATGGGAGGCCTCCCAGCCTTCATCAACTCTAGAGTGCTGCCCCACTGATGCAAGCCCAGCTACAACCCCATCCCCCTTCAATACTCAGACAAGTGTTCTTGGTCCTGCTTCCAATTTATCCATTTGAAATTACACTAGGTGGAAAAATAAATTTGAGACCAGAAAGCAAGTCCTAAAAGATTATTGAGATCTTGGTTTGTATCTGAATATGCAACACATCTTGATTTCATGGACTTCTTAGATGTTAAAAAGAGGTTACAACTCTGTATCTTGGGAAATACAGGACCAGCTAAGTACAAACAGAAAGGGTAAAAGCACAAACAAAGCATTTTCTTTATGATGCCGCTAATCTCAGGCCATTGGAGCACGCGGCTTGTCCTGTAGTCTGTCTCTGACTGCAATTACTGTATGATAGTTAATTAATCAGTTTACACTGGATTTTCATCAACGAGGATCCTAAGAATAAATATATTATAAAGATTATATATCAGTCCTTTGACAATCTGGAAAATATCAGCTAGCTAGTAATTTTTATGCTTTATAATTTCTCAGAGGCTGAGAAGTCAGGCTCTACAGTCGGTGTAAGGAATGAAAAGAGTTATCAACACAAAGAACATAAATAATTTGCAGAAAGAACAAGTAAAAATGTGGAAAAAGAGAGAAAGTGTGTGTACTATAATGCTAAGGTACTAAAAATCTTCTCTCAGTTTTCACTTTAGTATGCATTGTTTCTAAATGTAGCACCAAAACAGGTAATGATACTGAAGCCTGAAGACTGAATGTTATCAGGGTTAAGTGATGCATAATATGAGTCTTAATTCTGATTAACAATTATAGTCTGTAGAGAAAAATTCTAATTGTTTACTTGATTAAGAGCTGCTGTCAAGTAGGTTCAAGTTCAAAATTAAATTTTCTGTTGAAAAGGTAGATACTGAAAAGGACTCTGGAGTTGAATGGTAGTGACACGTAAAATCAACAATTATTAGTAAGTCTATATGTATAATGGTCATAGATTTCAGGCATTTACTAAATGCCTAAAAATTTAACTAAAATTTTTTTGTTTTGTTTTGTTTTAATTGGCCAATTTATGGTATCAGTAGTGTCTCAGGAGTACTATTTGAATAAGAGCAAAGGAGATTGATCTTATTTTACTAAGAATTTCAGAAGTGTATCATGCTTTTTGATTCTTTTCTATTCAGCCTTATTCTCCAAGTCAAATGCCTTGTGTACATTTTCAATTTCATGTTCTTTGTAAAGAAACTACATTGTGAAATTCTTAGAGTAAAATCTGATGAAATTCAAAGGAGGAAAAAATTAGAATATGGATGACGAATCAAAAATGGGAGATATAGGGACCTCACAAGGCTGATTACTGGATGACATGTAACCAGTGACTTGTGTTATACAGGAGGATCAGAGTAAACATGACTTCTGCTAAGTTGTAATTTGAACTAACCATACTGGGCACTAGACTACACATGATATGACTCCAAACATGTGGTCACAGTGTGATGGATCGATGATTTCTATAAATACTTAACGGTCTTTTTGTGGATATGTGCTAATGGGGAGGGTTTTTTTGTGTCATGCAGACAATAAAATTACTTAAACTAAAAAAAGATCCTCTACAAAAATACTCTGTAAATCAAACTGAAAATTGCTCAATAAGAGATGACCTTGTTTATTTTTTGCTTTCAGCTGTAGGATAGATCACAATGCAGATGCTTTAAATGATCTTTTGCACCTTCCTACACTACTTCACTGTTAAGTGAGAGACTGGTTTAACTTGAACTGATTCTTTATTGATACATACAAGTAATGCTTACACAACTAATTACAATGTCTAACTTGTAAGGCAGTAACTTCAGTTTATGTTTTTTTAAAAAACACTAAAACTAGTGGATTCTTTACTTAGCATATATGTAAAACTTCACGTCTTTGTCTTACTTTTTTTGATTTTCATCAGAGCACAAACCCATGCATATCTGTACTATATGAATTGCTAATGAGAACCACTTCACAGAAACAATAAATAGAAATATTTTATTTTTAAATGTTTTTTTCAAACTTAGAAATACAATATCATCATGCTAACAAAAGACACAGATACCGCAAGTATCAGCTTTGAAAAGATGATCATATAAGTCTGTTCAGAAAAAATCCCCAGCAGTGCCCAACAAAAAATACATGATTTATGGATAAATCTCTGTATTCCTTTTCTGGGTGGGAACCACCTTGTGAACCTTAGCCAGGCTCATCTGATTTTCTAGCAGTCTCACTGAACTTCAGCCCTACTTCCTGTGTGAAAATGTTATGGGGACAAACGTTTCTTTCTCATGCTAATGTGTCAGTGCTTAAAAAGTTATAATTAAGCCTTATAGTTAGTATCTTTTCAAGACTTAGTATCTTTGACACAATAACAAACTTGAGTTAAATATCCATGTAGATGAAGAAGTACGAGTGTTTAAACAGATGTCAGCAATTTCTTAGGAAATGGAACTAGTCTTACAGATGGTGACGACTGAAGAGTTCAAAACCAGCTTTGTTGCATTTACAAAAAAATAGCATATGAGAAAAATTAGATGGCATTAGAGCAAAAGATACTTGAAAGCCAAGGTTAAGAAATTTAAAACACAAGTTGCACCTCAAGTTCCAAAACTCTTTTCTAAGCTCAGAATTTGAAGCTGATTAGCCAACACTAATTTTTTTCTCAGAAAGATGTTACTTTACAAAGTAGAACTTAATATAATCATTCTATCCAGGCACAAGCATCCCAAAACAAACATCAGCAGGCTGCTCATGTGAACTTTTTTAGGATCTGATGTATTCTTACACCATTAAAATATTGAAGTTCCCAAAGAGTTCCCTGAGAGTTGGAGCAGGCCCAAAGCAAATGTAAATCAGTATATTTTGTCCTTTTTGTAACTACTACAGTCCTAACCCCACTTACTGTTTTTATGAAAAGAAAAAATTAGAAAAGAGGAAAAATGGAACTGTGTCTTGAGTCCTTTTCTTCATGATTTCATTATTTGCTTAATACTTGATTCCTTTCATTGTCTCCAGATGCCAGGTCCTTAGGCAACATGTTTTGAAGCATGGACCTATCCAGTTCGATTTTTCTCAACACATGAGATCGATGATGAGCAATACCAGTGATAAACACCAGCACAAGAAGGGTGCCCCACAGCCAGGCCCGAAGGAGCAGGTGCCCATGAGCAAGCACGTCCTTCACCTGTAGTGCAGAGCCTTACCTTCTCTGTGGGAAGTGTTGGGTGAACAGCAGCTGCCATGTAAAATCAAATCACAAGAGATAAGACCTACCATGATGCAACACAAATGCATAAGAAATGTGAGGGGTTACCTCTTGGGAAGTAAAAGCAAGTCCATTGAAAAATGTTCAGTGAGGGATAACTGCATGGGTGCCAGCAGGCTGTTAGGATGTACTAAGAAACTGGAGACAGTTACAGAGCTGTCTCTGGGAGGTGAACCTGAAATTCTTGGTTTGGAGTGGCCAGCTACAAGGTTTGGTTTGGGCAAACTTCTAACCTCGGTTCATTGCATCCTTCACTATGCAGCTCAGTACTAGAACTTTTTAAGGGACTGTTTTTCACTTTCTTTGTTATGACTTTTTTTTTTTTTTTTTTTTTTTAAAAGTACATGATAAGTTTCAGTACTGAACTATGAATGCGTGTGTGGCTGAGATTCATCCTAGGGAATCAAGTCTCAGTGGAGACTACTCATGAGCTCTTTTTGTACAGTCACATCGATTCTATTGTACTTATATCTGGTCCATTATTTTGGTTTTGATTAAAAATTGTAGAAAAAACCCTGTAGGGTTGCTATGAAGGGTAATAAGTTTTCTTAACCTTTGGCTCATTTTTTCTCTTGTGCAAAAGCATTTTGTGTGCTAAGAGCTGGCAGCAAGATCTTAGTCATCCCTTGCCAGCAATTGGATTTTAAATGTTTTTTTAGCACTTGAAGTACATGGTTAGAAACCATTTCCCTACAAACTTTAAATACAAAAATAATTCCTTGAAGCTAAGCAGATTTAAAGAACTACTTGCCAAAATATCTATCAATTCATTTATAGCTATTGATAGAGCGAATGCATCATAAGAAGAGAGCAAATAAATATATTATGGTTATTTTTTTCTGACAATGAGTTATTTCACCTTAAGGTACATATGAAGTCTATTTTCTTTTCCTTTCTTTCTTTCTTTCTTTCTTTCTTTCTTTCTTTCTTTCTTTCTTTCTTTCTTTCTTTCTTTCTTTCTTTCTTTCTTCCTTCCTTCCTTCCTTCCTTCCTTCCTTCCTTCCTTCCTTCCTTCCTTCCTTCCTTCCTTCCTTCTTTCCTCCCTCCCTCCCTCCCTCCCTCCCTTCCTTCCTTCCTTCCTTCCTTCCTTCCTTCCTTCCTTCCTTTTGATAAATCATCTCATCTATGTTGAGCGCAAGAGCTAAACACCTAAAACAGTTCTATAATTTGACAACTTTAAGACTGCAACCACTGGACAACTTCACATTTTTTTGTCCTGAGTGAAATTCCAATCATCATAATAATGCAAAATTTTTGACAGACTACCATCTTTATGCAGGGAGTTTCAAGGTGCTGTTAAGCTAACTGTTTAATACTATGGACAGTTGGTTCTGTAATGTTATAGAAAATAGGAACCTAGAGGGAGCAATAAATTTAAAACTTGTTATAGAAGCTTACCAGAAGAGGCAGTAACTGTCTCTGACCTACCACAGTGGCCACATTTTTTAAAGGAGTTTTGTAGTGTAATGTGACAAGTTCCATTAGGTGACTTTTCACTGTTTGGAATCAAAGTAGGTGCAAAATATTTAAATGAAGTGTATTCATATGTATCTTTTAAAAATAAAACAAATAATAAAAATGTTGGACCAAGCTCTACCCTTAATCTTATGTTTTACTAGCACAATCAGTGCACTTGCATGGATACAGCAGAAGGAAAACTTTTGAAGATGACAAGTAAGAGATGCTTATATTTCATGGGTATCAAACATGCTAGCTGAGTTTGGAGAAGTTCTGTGTTGAATACCAGATAATTCATTTGACCTGTACAGAGGTTTTCCTTGATTAAGTGTGTGGTGAAAATATATTACTTTAATATAGAACATTATTTTAAAATATTTTATGAGAACATAGATTGTCATCTGAATAGTCCGTGAAGAATGAGGTAGAACAATTACGTAGATGTCTAAAGACACTGCCTCTTACACAAAAAGGAAATTTATCGAAAAACTTCAGGTTGTCCTTAAAGGTATTTTTTTTTCTTCAAAATTATGAGCTTTATTCTCAGTGACAGGACCCAGACTTTCATCTTAGTAATTCCAAAGAACTATTTTTAACTGAACCTAATTCTTGTAATCTTTGCCGTGAAGTCTCCAGTTAGGCCGCTTGTATCTATAGTTGTTACAGTAAAAGGGGCTTTGGAAGATGAGTGTTACTTGCTGACCATTATCAAAGGAATTATAATTTTACCTATGTGATTCATCAAATAACAGAAAAATATAAAGACTGAGCTAATAGTCTCAATATAAGAAAAGCATCTGTTATTTATGAAATCTATCATAAAATATCAACAACCTAACAGTTTGTAAATATTCATGTCTGGTAGGGTAGTAGCTTTATTATGATTACATGTGGAAGTAAGATTTTCCTATATTTAATTAAATTTTTAAAATCCTGCATGGTACTAATGCTCAAGATAAAAATACAGTGTCTATCACTTAATGGAAAGAATGCTCACAGAACTTAGTTGACCTTTCAAATTACCATAAACAGACTGTGAAATCAAGGAAAGAAAATGTGTATACACACTCCATTAGAAATCTGTCACCATCATCTTGAGATACTCAATAAGGAATGTCAGTAAAAACACTTGTGATATAATAAATGACTGGTGGTTATTATTCTACCCAAATAAGAGCCTGTCAAAGGCTTCAACAAAGCATAACAAAAATACAGCATACAATGAAATATCCTAATCTAGTTTCTTTAAACAACTGAGGTATAGTATGCTATAGCGGCAAGCTATGTCCAAGTTTAACAGCAGAACATGTACTTCATTCTGTTGAAAAAATGTAATTTGACCTGCTGTCCACTAGAATTTCAACTTTTACTTTGAAAGGCTAACACTTCAATGAAAGGTTATCTATTATAGTTACTACCATTCAATTACCTATATTGATAAACATTAAGTTTTGTAGAGGGAAAAAAACCACAACCCTTTAAAATGCAATTTTGTACAGTAGGTTGAATTTGTGTATAAAATCTGAGAAGGATACATCTACCTGGAGATAAGCACAGCAATCATTAAACAGAGAAAAGGAAAACCAAAGGACAGATGTATTAAAACAGATTTCTCCAAAGCTTCACAATTCACTGCTGAAATAAATTCGCTCAAAATCTGCATTAGAACAGTGGAGTTCTTACTGAGGCAAAGTTGAGGCTTTTTCCACACCCTAAAAAGCCAGGACCTAGCATGAAAATTGTAGAGAGTCCCTGAAGACCTCCTTGGCAGGTGGTGAAGAGGCCCCAAGTCATGCATTACACATGTCCTCTAAGACAGTCTTGCTTTTGCAGTTCCTCTTGTCACAAATTCCTTAAAATATACCGCAGATAATATTTTCACAGAAGATATAAATAAGATCTCCTAGACTATTATTATTCTGACAGGTCTATACCAGCTCTTTGATATTATTTTAATACAAATTGATTGGGTATGTATGTGTCTATACACTCATATGCATGTGTGTTTGTGTTTTCTTTGCTTGTTTGGTTTTTTTGTTGGTAAATTTGTATATTGGTATATAGATACCAAAACACAGATCAGTGCTTTGTTCAACTTGTGTGATTGCTGTAACTTAATGAAACCCATCTGGGAAACAAACTTGAACATTTGCATACATCTGGATATAAATAACATATTGCTACAAAACTGATTAATAATTGCATTTAGAAGGCCACAATTAGCTGTGTTTACATTTTGGTGCCAGTGGGAAAGGAGAAAATGAATATTTATCATTCCTTCATTGAGTTAATTTGAAAAATATGGTAACTGGACTCATACTTTATGTACAGTATTTATTCATTTTTTCATACAATAAATTTTTTCCTCTTTATATTTATTATATATATACATATATCAGGGGGATCACATCGCATATCTGAAGATTCACTTTGAAATTAAGTAATTTCTCTTTATTGACAATATCAGAAAACAAACAGTTTGCATAGAAAGTAGGTCAAATGTGTTTCCTTCAGCAGATAGAGTGCCTGGGAGCTGTAGCTCATATTTGGAAATAAATGAGAGATCTACTAAATGCAATTCTAGTAGTCCAAACAGGTGTGGGTTTCTAATCTTAAACAGTTTATCCTCATTTGAGTAATTTAGGAGAATCTGCTTTATAGAGAGAACTAAACACTGAGGTGATAATTCTGATGTACTTAGGAAAAAATATACAATAAAAAACCTTGAAAAAAGCAGCATCGTATCATCTTTCATAAGCAAGCATAATATGAGAAGCACAGCTTGTTTTGTATTTGCATTCTCATAATTGTAGAAGTTTTGCACACCAAATGACATTGATTTGGGGACATGATTACAAGTTTCATAGATTTTGGTATGCTTGCAAAATCTAGGTGAATAGTTTGATTTTCATTGGGGTAGATTACCCAAAATCATAAGATGTCTATCCAAATCCCAGGACAATGGATACTTAATGAATTTGATGGCTTTATTTATGGATGCCATAACAAATGGGAGTGATCTTTCAGTTTTCACTTGGGGATCTGTGTCAGTAAATATCATGTGTAAAAGTTTTACCTGCAAGAGGGTTCAATAAAACATTCAGGGACCAGGTACGAAGCAGATAAGTAATTCTGCACAATAGATACTTAAGAAAATCTGGCTATCTAATATAATTATCAAATTTATTAGTGCAGAAAGAAGAAGGGGGAGATGTATGCCAAAATTCACTCAAAGTTAATGCATTTCAGATATACTCACAAACCTTTGAATTACTTTTGTATTTACTTTTCTTGGGCAGTCTTGTGATCAAATTTGGTAGCTCAACAATTGCAGAAAAGCAGTTTCCAGAGCTTGGATGTTTGGGAAAGCAAGTACATGCAAAGTATTCATGCCAGAATAATTTCTGCACTCAACCAGTGAGGAAACAGAAGCAATATCACATTATACATATTACATGACAATGGTATAAAGTCACAGAAACAGTAATTTTCTTCTAATCCTAAACAAATGTGGAAAACATTGTGGCCTCTACTGTCTGTTTCCTCTGTCATGATACTCTGATGAAAACCTCCACCAGCCTTTTCTGGCCACCATGTACACAAACTTTTGAAGCAATTCAACCAGATGACAAAGTAAATGTTCATGCTTTAAGTGTTACCACTAACAACACAACAAGTTGAGGAAGACTAACTAAATAAAAATTACTATACCAATTCCTATAATATATTTAAGGCAACATATGGAAAAATAAGTCCTTTGCACGGTCACAGAGTCACAGAATATCTGAGGTTGGAAGGATAGCTGGAGATGATCTAGTGCATTGCCCCTATAAAAACAGGAGCAACATAAACAGGTTGTTCGGAGCTGTGTGCAGTGAGGTTTAAAAACTCTCCAGTATGGAGATTCTAGCTCTCTTGGGCAACCTGTTCCAGTGTTTGATCACCCACACCATAAAAAGTATTTTCCTTCTTTTGAGTTCAGTTGGCTTTCATTCCACCCCACTGTCTATGATGCCTCAGTGTCCCATACATGCTTCATCAATTTGTCGATGAGGAAATTATGGGAGCTGAGTCAAAGGCCTTACTAAGTCAAGGTAAACAACATCCACTGATCTTCCTTCATCCACTGAGCCAATCACCATATGGTAGAAGGCAATCAGGTGGGTAAGACATGTTTTTCCCTTCATAATGCATGCTGACTGCTTCCAAACACTTTTTTGACCCTCATAAATTTCAAAATTACTTCCTTGGCTCATGCTTTTTGATATTTAGTTTTACATTATGTAGGATATTAGGCATGGTTATTATTAAATAGCAAGAAAATACTTTTTCTCACAAGAGCAATTTATCAAAACAGTGAGATATAACTACATAGCCAGGAAAAAAAAAACAAAAAACAAAAAACAAAAAACAAAAAACAAACCAAACACCACTTACTGTATAATTTTCTAGATCCAATGGAAAAAAATGTGTTGTCTCCAATAGGTATGGGATATATATGTGTGATATACATGCCTTATCAAATTAGATCATACTGAAATGTCTATAGAGCAGATTACAAACTATAGAAATGTAAAAGAAGAACATTCATTGAGCCAGAGTTTGAATCTGCAACATTTGTCACTTCTGTTTTCTGAGATTAGATTATAACATACTCTCTTTAAAAGAGTGACATACTAATTTGATTAAAAGAAAACCAATTAAAATCTCTATGTAAATACTGCAAGGTACTTTTAAAGAACAATGTTATTACACAAAGGCAAACAAGAAGTCAGAACACCTGAAGCAGACCTTCAGAGAGGGAAATCTTACCTTTTTCCACTATATTAGCTTGTCCAATAAAGGATCGTATCTCTTCCAACAAACTTTGTCCTTTGGAAGAACAATAATTTTGCAGTTCAAATGAGCATTGCAATATTTTTCCCTAGCTAAGTCTATCTATTCTGTGAATTTGATAAATACCCTTGGCAAATCTTTCAAGATAGTTTAAAGATGGTTCATTTTTTTCATCTGTGCTAGAACGCAATTTTAGAAAATTTATGAAAACTGTATCATCATATTGCTCTTTATCTATGGAATTGTGCTCAAGTTCTAGGACACTTATTAGTTAAGAGCCAGTTTTGTCAAAATTATCACTGCCATTGGCAATACTGAATCCAAAATGTGCTTGAGAAGTATCCAAATATTTAGAAATACAGATGGTACTTAGGCAGTTTCATTCTAGTTAAAGAATAAGATTTGGCAGAAAAGCAACGGACAATATGGATGAGATATTAAACTTTGCAAAGTTTGTTGCATATTCAGCAGCTAATTCTCATCAGAAGTGCCCTAAATATTATGTTAAATGAGCCAAGTTTACTCTTTCATTTGTGTTGAAACCTTCTGTAAAGTCGACAGATTTTCTGTGCAAACACCTGATAATAGAATTTTGCCTTAAATAATTTTTTGTAGCAGCTACAAGAGAGTGAATGACCATTCAGGGTGTTTACGGGAGTCCCAGCCAGTTGTTCTGCCTAACTCATGCGTTCATTGACTAATCCCCTGTTTTCTTCTCTCTCTACCCTGCCAGAAAAAATATCTGATGAAGAATGATAACACAATCAGAAGTGTATGTTATGACATAGAGAGGCATAACAAAGGAAAATAATGCTAAAGATGAGAATTTTGTCTGGAATGTCATGAGCGGAAGGATTAAAAAATAGCTTAACAGAGTTGAGCATGAATCTTTTGAAATATACAGATAAACAAAAGATTGCATTTTCTTGTTTTTCAGAAAAACAAAAACTAAACAAAAAACACATAACAACAAAAACAAACAAAACGCAACAGTCATTTAATTTCCAAAATACAATAGAACAATAAACAGGTTAAGATAGATTTCTAAACCGTAACCTTTACCACTACCAAAATCCTTGGCAACTGCTAGGAAAAATAGAAATATATAGTACAGACATAATGGATCCAATAAAGTCTCTTCATAGTATTTTAAAAGTATTTAAACCCACTAAAATAAAATAGACATTAAGCTTCTAAACTCCACCATTCCAGTAGTTTTGAAAATTTCAACTTGTTTCAAATGGTTTTGCATACCTTGGGAAAGATTTTATTTCACCAAAGTAATTTTTAAAAATGTTATGAATTGTTCACAATTCTTATACTGATAAATAGCAAGAAGATTGCAAGTTCTTTGGGAACTTTTTCAATGTCTTTTATCAATATAAGTACAAAATATATATGCCTAAAATCAACTTATTTATTTTTCACCTTCTTATTTGTTTGATCTTGGTACATTTCCTAAGTATAGTAACATCACTGCTTAAATTAGCTAACACATTAATTTACATGTTTATGAAAGTGGGTTCACAAAGCATATGAAGAGAGGAGTAATAGACAAAATGTGGGCACCCACATGAAAATATTCTGTCTAGTCATCTTTAAGACTTGAAAGTTTTAAGACTTCCATATTTCTGCTGCACAGTCCACCAAGATAAGATTCCTTTAAAACTTTCAGAGAGGAAGCAAAACTTGCAACTTGACACAGTGGAAGTATGATGTCAAAACATGTCTATCAAACAGTTCATTTTCTTTAGAACTAAAGGATATTTCATCTTTTTCCATATAACTGAAGATTATTTCAATTACCTAAACACTTCCAGGGAGCTCTGATAAATTACATTGAAAAAATTTCTTTATGTCCAGATATCAACTGTACTGTTACATTAAAGAAGAAGGGTCTTGCTTCCATCTAAACATCAAAATGCACTAAGTACTGAAAGATGATAATAAAAAAAAATGCATGCTATTAAACAGACAGGTGTAGACAGTCTCCCATGACACAGAACTAAATATTTATTTCACCTCTAAGGAATGAGAAAAGTTTTTACATCAAAAAACATAAAGTTCTGAAAAACATAAAGTCCAAGAAAAATATAATATGAGTAAATGTAACTAAAAGATTCCATATCCATGTTACGCATATATAACACCTGCTTCATGGTGGAAATCCTGAGTATTAGTATGAATATAGTTTTGTCCTGACTAAAGATCTTCACTTATTTTCTGAACTCATTACCAAGGCAAAAATGTTTTTTACATTCTTTGTAAGCAGATTTCATCACATATTTCATTTTTATCTCCTTCCTGTATAAAGTCTTTCTGTGTAAGGTGTAAATGTATCTTTTTGCAGTGTGGCAATTACTTTAGGATTCAGTGGTGGCCTTGTTGCTGTGAGCTACTTTGTTGTAGGAACGCACTCTGAAATAAGAGAGATCTGGATTAAGTGAAAATATAGAATAGCGTTCAAACAGGGACTTGAGGCATAGTATCAACAGTACAGAAAGCAGACCAGTCTTCTAAAGATCTATTATTTTAGTTTTGAGGTCAAATTTTCAGAAATATTGAATGAAGCTTTTAAGCTTTTAGTCCATTTTAGATGTTTATTTAAAGATATAAAAAGTTTCAAAAGAGTTTATTTTTCAAATCAAATGTTTAATTTATTTTGGCATAGTCAGGTATCAAAAGAAACTCAAAATCAAATCACTGAATTTTATGTTCAAGTAAAGAAGAGGTCAATAGAGTATATCTGGTAATACTTTGAGTTATTTTAATACAGTAACAACATTATCCCATATGTCAATAATCAACGTTGGTGAACTATAATGAAAAAAAGTCCAAATTCTATATTCAGCATATGAAATTGAAGTGATATCAATTTATTTATCTATCAATTTATTTATGTCATTTTCTAAAATGATATGCTTTTTACTGATGGCAAATTCTATTTGTTTATTGGATATTCTATTAATGTAAAGCAAGATAAACACAGTTGAAGGATAAAGAATATTTGCATAAATTTAGGTGGTTTTAGGTATTTCTTTCACAACCTTACCCCATGTCTTTGTTGTCACCTGAGGAAGCAAAACTGCATTTGCAATACTTACAAACAGATCACTGACATTCCACTGCTGTGCTCACACTTACTGTCAGGCACTGCCTGGAAAAAAGAGATGTTTATGGTGACAGAGAAATAAAACCATGAAGCACTTGTTATTTAACTAATTTCTTTACAATTTAATTGTTACATTAATTCAAGTGGTTAAGAAGAATCAGTGAAAGCCATATTTTTAAACTAAGAAGAGGAGGTGTTTTTAGTGTAATGAGCAACACCACAAAGGCTAATAAGTCTACAGAAATTACTGATTTTCTTAGGCATGCCTATGCAGTACACAGACAGCATAAATAGTCTCAACATGCCTTGTTTCAATATGGGAAAGAGGGTTTTTTTTACCTAGCTGAGGTTCCAGGGTGGAAGCTCTAACACTAAGAGACTGAGCCAGAGTTAAAATACTCATCCAGTATAGCATAATTATGGTACTACTCCAAAACAAAATCCACTAATTTTCCTCATGAGGAAGGATGGATTAAATTATGAGTCTGTGCTTGTCATCAGGTTATCTTGCTTTCATAAGTGGCACCATTTTTGGCTTCCCTTGAACTGGAAGCTTAGAGGAACCAAGTTTTAAAATTTTCATAAGTTTTTGGCCTGAAAGAGGTAATGAATTTAAGGAATTTCTGATCAAACTGGGAACTAAAAGCTGAAAACTCCTATCTTGATGAGGAAAACTTTCAAGCTTCCTCTAAGCAGGAGCTAGTGAACCCAATGGCAGGTCATTCTCACAGACGTGTGAAATGCATGTGTTAGGGAGACAGCCTTTCAGCTTCCTCTGCAATGAGAAGCTAGTAGGTACAGGAGCAGTCAGGTTGCTGGGGTAAGATATCTTATGAATTCAGTAGGCCCTATAAACAAAGACACCTTGAAACTCTTGAAGAATTGCTTCAGCATACGGGGCTCAACTGGAACTCCAGCGTGCAAGAACTTGCTTCTATAAGCAGTAGGCAGGCTTCTGCTAGGAGACATTATCTGCAGGATGACAGCTGAGCTGGGACACAGTTGGTCGTAATTGAGCCTTATTCTGAAACAAAATATGATCTTTAACTACCTAAAGACATTACCACATGGACATTAGTCTTTGCAGGTGCAGCTGTGTTACCAAATAAAATGAGCCCAGGACCATTCTTTGGCTCTTGACTCCTCTGACATGGAGTGGCCACGTCTAAATTTTTCATTAGGAATGGTCCAGAAGTATTCTCTAGACATCTCTAGTTTACTAATATAGAGACCTATACTGGTAAGTAGTCATCCATAATATTAAATTACTTGAATAATCTCTTGAACAGTTACAGACTGGTGGCCAATTGCTGTCTTGTGTCTGTGTGTATTTGGGAGGATTACACGTGTCAGTGATGATCCCCAAAGGGCATCTTGGTTACAGTGATTCTGTTTTACAATGTCAGAGAGTTTATTTTAGATTGGATATTGAGAAAAATTTCTTCACTGAACAGGTTGTCAAGTACTAGAACAGGCTGTCCAGGGAAGTGGTGGAGTCATCATTCCTGGAGATATGTAAAAGATGTGTAAATGTGGTGCTTAGGAACCTGGTTTGACACTTGACAGTTGGACCAAATGATCTCAGAGGTCCTTTCCAACACAAATGATGCTATAAATCTGTGGTACGATTTGTACTTCTCCCAGAGTGAGGTCCAACATATTATTTATTATTACCATCATTATTTTAATTAGCATAGACATAGGCAATACCTATGGCAAACTGAAGTGCCATAGACACCAATCCTGAAGGCAACGTCAATATTAACATTAAACGGCATCAGAAAATGTTTCAGACTCTGATTCTTGATTATCATCACTATTAAATTGCTAAAACAGGTTCTAAACCAGTTGTAGCCCATACCAAGCTGTGATGCAAACCATTTCCAAGCACAGCTCAAGGGCTCTTATGGGTCAGGGACTAGCTATTGTCATCAGGCAGATTCATGTTTTGCAGGGAAGAGACTTTTGTGATACGTTTGTTTGCCTGTATGTGAAGACTAGTATCAGTGACATCCTACAGTCTCAGACATACGTAATTTACTAACTAAGACAGAGCTAAACTTATCTCTCTTGTTGAGAAGTTTCTGAGGGTGGTGCAATTTGTACAGTTGCTTTCTAAGAGTTTTATTTTTAATTTCAAAGCGACAACGTCTTAGTAGGAAATCAACTGTATATTAAAAAACAAATAAACAAACAAACCAAACCAAAACCAAAACTAAATCAAAACCAAAACTGACAACAAACAGCTGAGTTATTATGAGACAGAGCGAAGCTTTTGTGCTTCCTCAGTCCCAGGGTTGATTTAATTCAGTACAATCCTTGATCACCATGACAGCTAAGAGTATACTGTTCACACCCATCCCACAACCCCCACAAACTGTTCCAGGTTTTGTCAAGCCAGGAGAATGACTATTCAACTGAACAGTAAGTTACGCTGTTTATAGAGCCTCTTACTCCTTTCATTGCTGATATCTTCTAAGAAAACAATGTATTTGTCTTCATGGCAAGTGGTGACTTGTGTTAGTATAATGTCTTTTAAAGCATTAGGAAAAGATAAAAAAAAAAAATAACCAAAACCCAGAAATTATTAGATAGTCATAGTCTAGAGTAGGATTAAGATAACTAGGGTAAGATTCCTTTCTCTGCCATCCTGATATATATCCATGCTGAGTTCCTGAAAATAGTGAAGCCACTTGAGATTATCTAGTTTAAACCAGGAGTACAATCTGGCTGGCAGTCCAGTGCTGTGCAAATGCTACTATGTGAGATTCAGTTGGGACATCTGAGTTCTTGTCCTGCTAATAAGAGTAAAGACTTAATGCACAGTATAGACCATACTTCAGGTCAAGCTGAACAGCCCACCTATGCTGTGATCAAAGGAATTCAGGGAAATTACGAAAGGAGCTAAACATAGCAATTACTTCTAAAAAAAAAAAAAAAAAAAAAAAAGATTTCAGAAGTTCCTTTATACAAAGAAGTGCAGATTTTCTTATTTTTCAGAATTGTATCTTATGTATTAAAATAATAAAAAAGAAGAAAAGAAATCTGTTTCCATCTTTTTACACACAGAACATAATTATAGATTATTGTACTTGTTTTTTATTTGACTGTTGTTTAATGTTTATTGTATTTTGGTGTTTCTAATCTTACTAAGGTTTTCTGATTAATAATCTAAGTAATAACAAGGAAATAATACATGCAGTTGTGCCTAATTTCCAATAGCTATGTTATGTCTAGCTCTTAAATAGCTAATCAAACAAATTATATTCTAGAATTTAACACATACCACTGAGAAAGTCAGATACAACACTATATAATATAGCTGTATTACAAGTGTGTGTTGACTTCTTTCTTTGAGAACTTCATTACGTCTAAACAATTTGTTCTAATGCTACTTGAAAAGCTGAGAAAAAAATCCAAACCCAAAGTCTTCAGTAACATTTTTTAATCGAGAGAGTTGTAGTTTCATCAATTAATACATGCAACTAAAACTATGGTGATATGAACTGTCAATGAAAATTTGAAATTATTTTCAAAAACAAATAGGTCTGAGATAAGTTATGCTCTTTCATATGCCTTTCAAATGCCCCTTCATAAAGTATATTATGTATGAACCCATAAAAAGAAAATTGCAAGCATTAGATAGTTAAACATGGGAAATCAGCTTAGCCTCACAGTAATGTCAGTAATGATATATTGTTAATTCAAGTTTAGCACTGATGATTATTTATGCTGCATAACTCTGCCAAGCAAAGATAAGATTCAGATGTTTTTCTCACCTCTTAAGATCCATTCCTTTGCCCTGGTGTACTTAGCAGTGAAGCTGAACCAGTCTCTGGTTCACGTCTTGAGCAGGTTAATAGGTCTTCAGACTTCATTTACCACTAAGATTTCAGACCATCATAAGTTTAAAACATAACGTCATGCTGACAGTTTAATGGTCAAATAAGCAAAGAGTTAACTTACTTTTAACATCTAAACCTTCTGACCTTTTCTTGCAGGGCCACAAAAATTAATTTCAGAAAGGATTTCCTGATGTGTCTTTGACTGTGCACATGTGGCAATGTCTGAAACAGCTGCCCATGTTTACATTATAATCCTTTCAAAATATTTTCCTTATCTTTTTCTTTTACATGGCCTCTGTGAGACAGGGAAGGTAAATGAAGAGATTCTCCCTTTCTTACCTTTTATTTGGTGAAGTCAGTCTTTAAAGTCACATTATAGATCATCTGAGGGGAGGGGAAGTTAAGCATTCAACTTTGCCAAGATAGGAGCTGGGGGCTTGTTTCATTTCAATGAATGTGTCAGACCCAAAAGTATTCACTATACACCAGCTCTTGCCGACAGTAGGTTAAAGAATTAAATCATTGTATTCATGAGACAGAAATGTCATCCTTTCCCATTATACGGAGACCTTTCACCTTCTAGCCTTGTAAACACTTTAACTGGCTCTTTTCCAGCAAAAACACATTAGTTTCTTGATTTCATTTTAATGTATGAAGATAAAAGAGAAATTTGCAATGTGGATAAAACCCTGTCCGTATCAAAGAAGTGTTATTTTGAATGGTAGGAAAGAGAACAGTTAAACTTTCAGGTGATAAACAAAGTCATCATACTAATTTTTAGCTTTTAATAAACTTCTCTGTTTAAAAAAGTTTGTATCATTTTTTTTGTGGTTTGTATTTATAGACATAAAACTTGTGACTAACACATAAAATGTTTCTAATACATGCTGTGAAAAGGGAAGGAATCTGTCTTTCAGGACCTCAGAAGCAATTATAGAAAGGAAGAAAAAATAAAAATATTAGTGATCAATACTTTGTGTTTTGTGTCAATCAACAAAAAATACAAAAAATAAGGTGAAATTATGCATCAAAGTGGTTTAAACTATGTTCAAAAGGGGAAAGGGAAAAAAATATACATACTACTGACAAGCTATGGAACATGACAATGTTTGAGGGATGATGTGCTAGTGAGGGATTTCATTCTGTCCTGCCGTGTGTTGAGTACACTACAGTGCACTTGAAATGTTTGTACACTAACTCATCCAGCATGCAGAATAAACAAGAGGAACTAGAAGCTTTGGCTATGGCATCATTAGCACAAGTGAGGCTTGATGGAAAGAGCCCTGGGACTGGCATGCTGTGATGGACCAAAGGCCTATGAAGAAAAGGCTGAGACAACTGGGACTGTGCAGCATGGAGAAAAGAAGGCTCAGGGGGCAATTTATCCATGTGTATAATACCTAAAAGGTATAAGTATAAAAGGTGAAGACAAACTTCTCACAGTGAATGGCTGAAAGGCAAAGGGCATCAACAGAAATAGAGAAAATTCCAGAGATTTTTTGGGGAAATTTCCATACTGGAGATATTTGAAATCTAGATGCAGCTCTAAGCAACCCATTCTAGTTGCACCTGCTTTGCATAGGGCTGTTGGACTAGGTGAATTTCAGATATTCCTGATCAACCGTTCTGAGATTTTGTGATATTACTTATTTCAGACATTTCACAGGTGCATGCATTTTTGGTAGGACAATAATTATGCTGTACAATTTTAAGGAAAATGGGATAGTGCATTTATTTAAGCTGAGCCAACAAAAATCTTCTAAATTCTAAAGATAGCAAATTTTTTCTTTTGATAGAGAATCTTTTAAGACTCAACGGCTTCTGAAGGTGAAGTAATTTTAAAACTATGGCTTGTAGCACAATGTTTATCTCACACTGAAAATGTCAAAAAGGTACTAGAAATGTTTTCACTATTCTATTCAGCAAAGTGGTTGTCAGCATGGCTGAGAAACGGACATTACATTGATGAATCAAAGCCTGTTATTAACAACAGACGAAAGGAAAGTAAAGAGGGAGAAGCTTATAAGGAAGCAGTTATTGCAATGTTAAGCAGCAACCATTTCTCACTCTGTTCAGAAATTTTTGCTCAAAAGATCATTTTCAGTAAATGCAGAATAGAAATAGCAAAAGATAGCAGCAGCCCAAGATCCACTGCAATACCCTTTCTGTGTGCATCAGCCTAAACTTCGGACATCAACACTTCCTTTCCTCTGTAATATACGTGAATCTGTTTCCCATTTTCTAAAAGCGTATATCATGGAGTTGCTAGACTTGCCTAATTAATCCTCATGTTGTCTCCAACAGGAATGTCTGAAAGTGAAATGAACTGCATTGGATACTCTTACTATGTTAGCAAGCTCTGTAGGTACACCCATAAATAAATAAATTGGTAAGAATAAATAAATTTGTGAACTTTATACATGGCTGCTTTGCATTCTGAAACTAACTTAAGAATCTTCCTGTGTTGCTTTGAGATCCTATTATGTCACAAATTTAAATTCACCTGTTTTTCAAAGAAACAAGCAAGCTTGTATATAAATGATTTTATTTATTTGTATGATGTTTATTATTACTCAGATAAGTAATAAATTAAATATGTTCAGAACATTTCATTTTATGAGCCCTTTGACATCTCCTTTTATTTTTAGAAACTATTTGCTATTTAAAGAGTAATTTACTTTTTCAAGGAAGATAAAAATTTCTGAGGCTAATAAAGAAAAATCTTTCCCATTTTAGGGCCAGAGTTTGCCGCTAATACTTTCTAGTAGTTTTATTAAAGAAAGCTTTACCCATTTCATAAAACTAGTACCAAATGTATAAATGAAAAGTAACATGTGTTATTAATTTCTGATCATCATGTTATTGACATTCTAGAAGAAGAATATGTCAGGTAACAATGTGTGGTTTTCATATACACACATACATATATGGAACTGATTTTTTGCTGTATGTACCAGAGACAGATGCAGATGGAGCAGAACAGGAATATTGGTGCCTTTATTCAAACCGTTTCTGCTTCAGACAATTTAGCACAGTCTCAGGATTTTCTTGTGTTTTGCTGCTAATACATAATTTCTGGTTGAGGAGGTAATTAGGAAGATTAAAGAATCTCTTAAGGACAGTGTCCCTGTGAAATGATATAAAACCACATTGATGTAATCAGATCCTGCAATTCTTATTTTTTACCTCATATTCCATCTTTTTTTTACCTTCTGCACACACATAGTCTTTACTTACATTCTCTTTCTTTGTTCATGTCCTTGTGCATACCCACTTTCTCCAGACCACACATACAGGCATATATAAGCATAAGCAGACTCCATCCAGAACCCATTACTTTTCCAAATTCTGGAATACACACATGCCACCACACATATACACAATTTCTCCGGATGTAACATCAGCTCAATTTATTTTAACCAAAAGAAAGGAAAAGGAAGTTGCTAGGAACACTAATACAAGTCTAACCACTTTACAAAGACACTGACATTACTTATTCTATGTCCATGATAACTTAAGTTCAACAGTATCAGTGAATAATAAAGGAATTAAAAATTGGTAAGCACTTAAAAAAGTATCGACAGTGAATAACAAAAGTTTATCAATTATTGAATGTTTTGGTATTCAGTATACTTGCATCAGTCATAGTGAACACCTTTGTTTTAGTAAGAATGTGAAATAACATGTAATTTCATAATAATTTCCACATATTTCAGCATCAGTAATTGTCCAAAATATTGTTTTTCTTCAGGGGAAGGGAAGGGAAGGGAAGGGAAGGGAAGGGAAGGGAAGGGAAGGGAAGGGAAGGGAAGGGAAGGGAAGGGAAGGGAAGGGAAGGGAAGGGAAGGGAAGGGAAGGGAAGGGAAGGGAAGGGAAGGGAAGGGGACTATACTTCAAGACCCCTCACAGAATAGTGGCTGGTAGACATGTTAAAATGTCCCTACAGTAATTAAAAGCTTTGTGGAGCAGCTGAGGTTTTAACTTTGTTTCATACCCAACTTTGGAGAGACAGTATCATGTGTAGGCTGGTAATTGTGGAGAAATGTATAGTACATTACATTATCAATATGAACTAAAACAAAGTTAAAAAGAAAAACAAATAGACAACAACAAAACACAATGAAGAGGAAAAAGAAGAAAGAGAGAAAAAAAGGAAAATAAATACTGAAACTAATAAAAAGGAAGGATTGGACAAGACTGTGTTTTGAAACAGAGCAAGTAAGGAAAACAGAAACATTCAGACTCCTCAGAAGGGAAAAGCAGAAATATTTAAAGAAGAGGTGAGAGAAAAAAAATACAAATGTAAATTTGGAAACAGATTCTTACGAAAACAAAAACATCAGATCTATTTAATGCATAAGAGACACGAAAGAGAACAAATACAGAAAGACCTATAGTGACTCCTTCAAGAACAAATACTCTTGGAGAGTGTTGTCTCCTTTTATTAGAAAATACATTTTCTTTACAAAAAAAAAAAAAAAGTTGTAGATTTTTGGTCATCTCATGAGTTTGAATCTTTCAATCTTCTATGAATACTTCAGCTTCCCAGTGAATTTATATTTCACGATTTCTATCTTTTCAAAATTCTCAGTCCAGGTGATTCCATTTAAACACTTGACTTTTGCAACTCAGAATAACAGAAATCATTTGTATTTTAAAAGCTTTTTATAAGCAAAAATAATGATTCACAAATCAGTAGTATCAGCTGATATCAGTTTATGTTGGAAATTTATTCAAATTTATTCACACAGCTTTTCTGTAGTGTTTGATAAACTTACATGAACTATGATGCAATGCAAAGTTTCACAACATACACATTATCAGCCAATATATACAATTAGTACAAATTAAGAGATAGTATTCCTATATGACATGTCGAATTTTGCTATGACAGCAGGAAATAGGGAAAAAACACCTTTTCTTGTTCAATAACTTAAAAAAAAATAAAACAAAAAACCCTACAAAAATCTGAAGGCAAAAGGGTGACTACAGTATTTATCTGCTAAAATAAGACAAAACAGAGAGATTTGTTTCTTGTATGTATTAAAAATAAAAGTGGATCAAAGGACATCGAAATTATTAATTAAAAACATGAAGCACCATCTGTTTGTTATTCTCTATAAGCAGCACAGAAAAGACGTATGCATTTTGTTACATGTGGAAACAGTTTCTACAAGCATATTGTGCTTCTGCAGAGTCTGGGCCACCCTGAAGTCCATTGCTCCAAAATGTCTGAGGAATACCAGTTTTGCAAACTTGTGTTTTAAAGGAACCTTCCTGACTATAAATTAGTGCTTCTTTCTGGTAGTAATGTACCAGACAGAAAGAACCTTCTTAAATTCCTGTTACACAGACTTTGAGTCCACACACATTGAAATGAAAGAAATTACCCATTCACTTACCCTCAAAAGCAATTGGGCATGAAAGAATGGATAATAGGAATCTTGGATTCAACTCACGGTTGCAGAGCCAATAGGAAAGAGGTGGAGTGATTCTCATTTATTCATTGTATAATAAAGCAATAAACGACTACCTATTTGGAGACAACAGATGGGGGTGTTAAAAGGAATGTACAGTATTTGTGAACTCCAAGTATTCCAAATACTGTTACATCTTTGGATGGTGCCTAAAATGCAAGTCAAGGTTTTTATACCATCATCTTCTCAGACATTTTTATGCACACACTAACCTAGCCTTCCAGATAGACTTAACAGGAATTGAGACACGATTATATCACTCTTACTTGTAGCGGAGCAGTTTACCGCACAAATATTGCTCATAATTATGCATTGTATCTCAAGACAAATGAGAAGTTCTTTGGCAGCTTACAGAAAGCCTTACCAATATACTTTGTCCTACTGTTACTTTTAGTTTCTCTTTTCAAATCACTCTGATATTCTTGTCCAAAATTCAATAGCTATGGGGATTATTTCCTTGTTTGTGTTATTAGGAATAACTACAGAAAAGCTCTGTTACATCTGGTACTATTCATTTGGCACCTAATCTTGAAGCCTTTTTCACAAAGCTATTTTATAATTCTCTCAGTATTGGAAAAAAATAACTGTTTTAAGTTTTCATTATTAATTATTTGTTCAACTTGGTGTTGGTTTAGAAGGCGTTTTGAGTCACTGAACAGATTTTTTTTTTCTAGCTTTATGATGGGAAAAATATCTACTACTTTGGTATTTGATTCTGAATGAAAGAAAATAATAAAGAATGGCTGTTGCTGTAATATTCCTTAAGGTTCTGCTACTATTGCCTGAATAACTGTAGAACTTTTCATATATTTACAATCATATATTTTTTCTGATTCTCAGAAGACAGAATGAAGAGAGGAGTCATAAGATCCTGAAGTCTTAAAGAAAATATAATTTTATATGCTCCTCTAAAGTTTCTAAAATGAGAATTATTATCAGGGTTTCTATCTTAGGGGAGGATTTAACCATTCGAGATGTGGTCTGATAAATGAATGTTGTCAATACTAATAGCATCTAATTGTACCTGCATGGAAAAAGACAACAGAATTCTCCATGAAGTAGCAATTGAACAAAAGTACACAATGCAGTGATTAATGCACATTCCTTTTCCAGGATATGTTTGCAGGCTTTCTGTTTATGGTTTCACAGGTTTTTTTTTAATAAATGCATCTATTTCTGAAGGTTTATTGAACCTCACTGATACACAGACATATATAGATAAATATTGCAAATATGCTTTGAATTAATTCAGTTTCAGATTCTTATAGTGTAAGTTAACTCATTGAGAATTTTATCACACAGTCAGCCATTTAGACTTCCAAGGAAACTGTAGAGGAATACAGTGACAAATCTCTTTTCTATATTTCTAATATAACTGTGATAAATTAACAAAATAGATGAATAAAATCTACAATCTATTTTCTTTTTAAACCGAGGGCCCGATAAAGAAATGAGAAGATATTCTCAATTCATCTTTATCAGACACTGACTAGTCATTGCCAGAGAAACTTATGAAGATACAGTTGCATGTGAATTCACAAACTCTTTTCTTTAGTGGACAGGTATCCCCAGAAAAGTTTAGAGAGGCAAGCATTTGGGACACCCTGTACTGCCTGTGCAAAACTTAAAGGAAGATTAAGGTTAGTAATTATTTTTCTCTTATCTATATAAAGTTCCTAAGGTCAACAAAGGAAAGTGTAGAATATGAAAGATAAAAAAAATCCATCCTACAATTTCATTTTTCTCTAGATTTTTTTCAGGCACTGTTGTGTGATTTATCATTTAGTTGTTTCTTCAGAAGTTTGAATGTACTGAAATGTAGAAGAGTAGCTCACTCCCTGTATTTAATGCACAGCCTTTCATGTGCAGGCATTTCGTAGGTAGCTTTGATCTGGTGAGGTCTGCTTTAAACATTCACATTTAGAATTCTGCTCTTCAAAATCTGTTCCCCTCTTTAGGAATCATATATTTCACAACTTACAGTATTTCTGCTTTACTTTTACCAGTTAGGTCTGCTTAAGAGGCTTAGACATTCCTATAAAAGAGATCTTGCAATTAAGCGTCCAACGCAAAGCCTAGATTCCAGATTCAGATATTCTCTATTTATTTGCACTTATTGTACTTCTATTCCCATTCTAATTCTACTTTCATTTCCAGTTTATAGTCTTCAGCCCCTGCAAAGTGACATAACATCACAAAAATGTGATCTGCAGCTAACACAGAAACTTTATAATTTGGTTTTTTAAACTGAGTTCAATGTTAACTACAAAAAGCAACCTGCAAAAATATTTCAGGGAAAGCTCACTTTTCTAGGAAGAAGTCACTTGCCTCAGTCAACTTTTCGTGTATACAGATAAGGTATTATAACCGAAGTCTTTAGCTCTCCTTAGTGAGTGTGCTTGGAAGACTGATTATTTCTGTGGGAAAATCTTTCTGAGTAGGAAATTACACTTTACCAACAGATACTTAATTCATATGGAATCCTCATTGACAATTTTCAGAGCAGGAGTCTCTCATCTGAAAAACACAGCCATCTAAATGCAATAACTCTTGGAATATTTTAAATTAAAATGAATCACAAATATCAAAACTAGGGCTCTGAGGATGTTTTATATTCTTATTCAGATGATTTTAAAATGAGACCCAAAACTCCATATTGGTTAGTGAATGTCACTTTTTTTTTTTTTTTTTATAAAGAAATAGTTCCAAAGAAGGCATTCTGAAATTAGGTGCTTGTTTTGGCTGGAGAAAGAGACAGGAAAGGAAGGCAGTAAAATTGCTACTGATATTTGTATGAACTATGTCACCTGCAATATCTAGCTGTAATTTTCATACACATAGGGGCTTTAAAGTCTAAAGTCTGTCCAGATGCTTTATCACTATGTACAATACAACAAGGGAAATTTGAATTGAGCACGTTAAATGCATGACGTCTCACATAAAAATTTCAAAGAGTATGCTGGCAGTTATCTATATAACAATCTTTTTCCCCTTACAAAGGAAGTCCTATGTCACCCAATCATCTCATTCCTTTTGACCCAGTTTCATTGTAGATCAACTCCATTTTTGCAATACACCTGAAAGAGTGAGCCATTTAGTGACTTGGTAGAAAAATAAATGAAAGCTTCTGCAGTTCATAAGATAATACTTCTATTATTTCATTGAAGTTACTTCATAAATATAATTATAAACAGAAGGGCTTGCTATTTTTCGAGGAGGAATAACTTAAAAAAACCCAAAAGTATAATTTCCCTTGTGGTTTTGCTACACCATATGGATTTTTTTTTCCAGGAATATATTTAGCAGGCTAAAAAATTGACGGGGTATCTTTTATTCACAGGCAGCTAAGATATCCTATTACTACACAACTCTTCAAAGTTCAGTAGAGCATAACTATAGTGACTTTGTGAATGGTGATATTTTTTGATGGCAACACTACTTGCTGTACCACTGTCTGTCAGAACTAGATCATGGTTTCTTTCTATTTCTTAGCAAAGAAATAACGCACAGTCCAGATATTTATATTACAATATTTAATGGAAAGTATTAAGTCCAAATAGAGGGACAGAGTGGAAGAAGGAGGTAAAGATTTTTGCTGAATCATGCATTAAGTCTTTTGTAGAGCTCATGTATGAAGATTTACTGCCTTGAAGTTCAGATCAAGTTTCACCCAAACACTCCTGTTAGTGATACTGGCAGCCAACTATTAATATAAAAATTCAAGCATTTGCCTATTGGTCAATCCTCCTTTGAAATTTATGATCTACTGCAATCTTACACTGGATGGAGGTATATGGTGCATTGTGGGGCACATGTAACAGCAGATACATTGTGAGAGATGTATATAGCAACACAGAAGAACAGAGATCTGCAGTTTAATGCTGTATGAACTCAAAATGAAACGTCATCACCTCGCAACCACAGCAGCTTTTACAGTATACTGTTCTTTGACAAGTTCCATTTTTTCAACTCAATTAGGTACAAAAACCAAGCGTTGAAATAGCTGAATTTCCCCATGGAACAGTAATTTCAATTTTTGCTCAGCTCTACTTAACATTACCTCAGCAACCTTCCTTTCTGCCCGTTACACAGGTTTGCCTGCATTACCAGTGGGAAAGCATCCTTCATTTATGAGGTGGGAAAGCAACCTCTGCAGAGCCATTACTTCCCTTTTCCATAATAGTGTGAAGAGAGTAGGCTGAGCCTTGATATTATTTCTTTATCCAAGAATGTAACTGCACTAACACAGTGGCACCTGGCCATATAATTGCATGAAGTATAGAGTTGTTGTATTACAGTCTATTCTAACCAGAGGTGAAGGCAGAAGGTAGATTGTGGCTGAGTTACAACCTCCATCTGGGGCACTGCAAAAAAATCCTGTAATGTTTTCTCTCTGTGTGCCATTGGCACAGTATTTGTACAAAGCCACAGTTTTGTTAATAGCTACAGCCACTGCAAAGACTGTGGTCTAGCTGTATATCAACTAAGTGATTGTTTGGCTAGTATAACATTTTCATTAGTTTCAATAAAATTATGGTTGTAGCCTTGGACAGAAAATAAATTTTCTTACTGAAATGTGATCTCTCTCTAGAGGAAATCAAATACAAATAATCTGTAGTTGCAGCTAATATTGGATCTACTGGTTTTTCAGTGTAACATCTTTTTAAGCTACTAAATTTACCTTTCTCAGAAGGTCTACAGATAATATTTATTATTTCTTGTCTCTAAAAATTATTTTTAAGAGTAATAATATTATTCTGTGAAAATGTACTTCAACATTCATTGACCTGATGACTTCACCATACTGCAAGCCAATATATTCATATTGCAGATTTCTGTATTATGCCATTTAACATCTGCGATGTTCAAGATGAAAATTAGAAGGAAATAGCTTTTTGATACTCACCGTGTGTTGCCTTCAAGGGGAAATCTAAGACATCAATTCATGAACATAAGGCTGTTTTCTTCTGTGTGAAATTACACTGAAGTTAGCAGGACTGTCCCAGGACAGTGCTGGTGCTTGAATTATGGACATTGTATTCCAGCCCAAACATGCTTCTTTATTATCTGTATGTATACGCATGCAGTATTGAAAAATAATTAGCTAAGATGTTAAGAATAACTTTCTAACTAAGTTTGCCTTAACAGAAATTTTACATTCACAAACCAGTTTGACTTTTCCATCCAGTTAGTTGTGTTTTAAAAATATTTACTAACCTAAGAAACTGTCAAAATTAATCTTTAGTATGATTAGGTACAGCCACATGTGAGCTCATAAAACAGTCATGATTCTTCTTTCCCTGTTGTCTAAAAGAAAGGAGTCTCATAGTAAACTGAGTATACCATTTAATGAGAATCAAAAAAATTGAACTTCTGCCTGGTCTGCCTTGGTACAGAAATAAGACTTAATGATATTAATTTTTGTGCCATGTGTCAATGTTTTCAGGTACTTCAGTTTCATTGGTATGTCAGACAAAACTCTGTGATCTGTGATCTATGACATGGTAATGCTATATTGAAAAAGGATAATTAAGACATTTAGGAGATGATACAAGAAAGAACAGTGGAAATAAAAGAAAGAAAAAAAAGAAAAAGAAAAAGAAAAAGAAAAAGAAAAAGAAAAAGAAAAAGAAAAAGAAAAAGAAAAAGAAAAAGAAAAAGAAAAAGAAAAAGAAAAAGAAAAAGAAAAAGAAAAAGAAAAAGAGGAAGAAAAAGAAAAAGAAAAAGAGGAAGAAAAAGAAAAAGAAAAAGAAAAAGAAAAAGAAAAAGAAAAAGAAAAAGAAAAAGAAAAAGAAAAAGAAAAAGAAAAAGAAGAAGAAAAAGAAAAAGAAAAAGAAAAAGAAAAAGAAGAAGAAAAAGAAAAAGAAAAAGAAAAAGAAAAAGAAGAAGAAAAAGAAAAAGAAAAAGAAAAAGAAGAAAAAGAAAAAGAAAAAGAGAAAAAGAAAAAGAAAAAGAAAAAGAAAAAGAAAAAGAAAAAGAAAAAGAAGAAGAAGAAGAAGAAAAAAGAAAGAAAAAGAAAAAGAAAAAGAAAAAGAAAAAGAAAAAGAAAAAGAAAAAGAAAAAGAAAAAGAAAAAGAAAAAGAAAAAGAAAAAGAAAAAAGAAGAAGAAGAAAAAGAAAAAAGAAAAAGAAAAAGAGAAAGAAAAAGAAAAAAATAAAAATAAAAAGAAAAAGAAAAAGAAAAAAAAGACACTGGAAGCACTCAATATATCAAGTTAAATCTTGCATATGGCTTTGCATGTTCGGTGTCTACAAGGTAAATGAGTGGAAACACATACTAAGGATTACCCATATAATCCAGTCCATCTAGAGAAATAAAAGTGACTGTATTCATCTTCGACATAACAAAAGATAATTTTTTCTTAGATTTTTTTAAAATTGGGTTGATGATACTGTCTGCTCTCACTAATGAAAGCTGAATCAGCTACTAATGCACTGTTCTAATTAGGGTAAATGGCATCACATAATTTCCATTTATGATTTGAAATATAAGTTTGAATGGAGTAGTATAAATTTTAGTCTTGTAAAATTTTAGATTTAAATGTCTCATTCAAGAAAAGTACTTATGTGCAATGTGCCTCTGAGATGTGTGCAACAGTAATCTCATTTACTTTTATTTACTCTTGAAATAATCTAGTTCAATCTCCTGACTTAACCCATTGAAAAGGATTTTCCCTCTTATGTGGAGTTTCAGTTCACCTTACGGACAAGTATGTGCATCTATTTGCTACAAGAAGAGTTTACTTAGGCAAACAGATATGTCTTTTAAGGCTCCTATGCTTTAGCTCCTTTTGCAGTCTCATGACATGATATATCATATGTGCCATGTCATTCATCCCAATTTATCACTATGTATAGGTGTTTTTCCTTTTATTTCAAAACTAACTTGGAATTTCTTGTATGAAATACTGATAGTGTATTATTGCCACATATATAAAATTCTTCTCACCCAGTTCAGACATGCAGATATCTGTATCTGGCCTAGTAATTTAGTAAATAAAGAGAAACAATTTCTCTACAGTTTGATGCATCTGACCTACTTTAGGCCAGAATCAGCCCTTAAAAAAGCAAACCTAGCTGTTTTGAATGTAGATACTTAGACTGTACACAGTCCAGTCAAGCAAGCTAAAGTTTTCACATAATATTTAGTCACATATCTAACCCACTATACTTGGCTCAAATATAAAACTAGGAAAGAGATAACTAGATACAAGACTGAGCTCTATTATCTTGGAAGAACCAGTCCATTCTCTGTTGTGTGCATAAGAATTCATTTAAATAGCACATTATTTGATGATTATATAATCAGTTGTTTATCTGCCTGTCTCACTAAGGAATTTCTCTACTTTTCCTAAAAGCAGTAATAAATTTTTTAATTATTTATTGTAATTATTCACATATGTTAATGACCAGCCAAATGCAGTAAGAATATCAGATTGTTAACTGTTGCCTGAATTCTCTGGGGCATGCCAAGACATTGACAACTATTAATATGCAGGAAAAGAAAGTTAAAATAATCACGTTCATACAATAGGAAAAAAAAAATAGAGAAAGAAACTCACAACAGCTGTTAATTAAACACAGGCAAAACCTAAAATTCTCATGTGCAAGAACAATGGAAATTTGTTAGTGTGAAACATTAATGAATGCCAAGGAATTAGTTTCTTCCTGTGTGTATTTCTAAAGAGCATTACACCATAAAGTCTTTCTCCTTCTGAAGTAAAGTTTTTCTGTATGGTTAGATAAGCCTGGCAATATAGAATGATGCACTTTCATGCCAAACATACACGAACACTAGCTTGAAGATAACTGTGAAAGCATCCCACTTATCTCCATGGAGTGTTAAATATGAGGCCTAATTAGCTGAATCTGATCACCATTTTACTGTTGATCACTCTCCTTTACATATTCAACTAAAGCTATCCATTTTGATTAAATGGTACTGTTAAGCTTAGAGTCAGAGGAGCTACTGAAGCCATAAAATCAAAATTGAAACAGAGTGAGGAAACTTTTGTTATCATCTCGGCCTTTGAATCTACTTTTTTGTGTGTGTGTGTGTGAACGTAAATTTTGTTGATACTGTCACCTTTTCAATGGTGAGACATTCATTTATTAAAGAAACTATATCAGACTACAAAGTACTTAGAAAACAATCTCAAAGGTTTTTCAGACACCCAATGTGTGACCATACTGAGTTTTAAACTGATAGTGGCTCTACACTATTACATTTTTCAATGTATTTGCCACAGTTAGTAGTTGCTGATATATTTTTTTTTTTCAAAATGCTACTTATATAAACAGCAAGCAAAGAAAACTGCGGGGTGAAAATGAAGGACAGACTCAGAACTTTCTTGAGAAGACAAAAAAAACAAAACAAGCCTAAGTTTAAATCCTGAAGCAACAAACTACATATGCTCACCACATGAGTAGAAGACATGATTATGGTGGGTGTGAAAGTTATTCTGTATCCTTAATATAGACTTTATACACTTCCTTTGAGCATCTGCTAACATTTTAAATTTCGAAATGGAAGTTTTAGAGATACTGACCAGGTGGCAGCAATATTTCAAAAGCTGTGAAGTGGAGATGAATTAATAGGGAGATAGAAGTTGAAGTAACAAGAGATCTGAGACATCTGTGTGTTCATTACATCCCAGGTTTAGCCAAAACTTTACTCTCCTGGGCAGTAGGTGTCTGGATTAAAAAAAAAATCAAGAAGTAAGCTTCTTGACCTCCTTAATTTGGTATGATTTTCAGTGTGTTAACGATTATGAGAATGAATAGGGAACATGACACTTCAAAGACAGAAAGCCAGAATAGAGAAAAATGAGATTATAGTTCTGTGCACAGCTCTATCAGTCTATCTGTCTGCCTAAGCAGCAGACAAATAACTGCTACATCCATGAATATGGATCCCTCTGGACATGTTCTGCTTCAAATCTGAATAACATCTCTGGTAGCCAGGAGATGAAGATATTCTGTTCTTGAAATCTAGGTCTAAACCTGTCACAGCCAGTCCAGCTCTTGTTTACCACAGTTTTCCCAGATAAAAAATAGGGTTAATGCTACTGATCTGATTCAGAAGTCTTGTAAAATAGCTAACAGGGTTAAACATTCAATTTTTTATGTATAAACTTTCAGCTAGTGGAAAGTGTATCACTTAAATAGCTACCTGAGCTGTAAATCTGAACAATCCCTTACCTGAACATACTCAGAAATATTTAACACAATCCAAACCCCATTTATGATTAAGAGAATTTTATTCAATATCTAACATTACTGAACATGAGAACATAAGGCTATATATATTGTTGGTAAGAGAAAATACAACATTTTTAAGATAATTTGAACAGCTGAATTAATTTGAAAGTTGTAAAACTTCTAGTTTTCAAAACCTGTCTTATGGAAAATATTTGTATACAGAGATAAATAAGTAAATATTTCTAGCAAGTGTTACCAATCAAGGAGACATCTGACTGGGGGTTTTTGTTACTTTAGTGGTGCAGTTCTTGTCAACATCAGCATGGATATGTTTCTTACAGTTACAAGAATAATAGAGAATAATAAATCAAAACATTTTGAAGACACATTTTTGATAAGAAAGTCACTGAATATTTTCTATGTGAGTCACAGCGCAGTTCTTCTCTTAGTCAGTATTGCCTTTGGTTTTTACGTAAGTGGAAGTCAGATGCTGATCAAATTAATTACAGAATACAACATATTAGTAAAGCTGGTTTCACTCATTCCCTCCTTCCTTTACTTTACATAATAAGTTTTCTGTTGAGGTAACAGTCAAGTGTTTTGAGAGTAAAAATGAGTGTATCATCTTTATGCAATATTTAATCAGTGATTGTCCATTTTGATTTGAATGAAACAACCCCAGCTCCTGCTGCTCTCATTTTTACCCATTTCCTGAAAATAATATTGTTCTCTTGATTGTGGAGTGGTTTACTGGCTATCAATTTATTCAGATTCATAAATCCTTTCCCAGACATATGTTGCTGTTAAGCCTTATTTTTGAAACGGAAAGGGGTCGGGGCGAGGGGCAGTCAGACAATCATCCTTATCCCTTTTAAAATACAGAACATTTTATTTTTCAACTCTGAAAACAACTGCATTCACAATTAGCTAGAATTAGAGCTCCAGTTTCTACTCTGGCAAAGTTACATGACTTGATTAAGCTGCATGATTATTGTCAAAATTATGTATCAGCTAAGACTGTTCCATTGCACAAATTGCCTGCACCGCAAATCAGCTATGAAATGATATAACCAAAGATCTTCAAGGATCCTTAAAAAATATGTATATGATGTGTTCCTTGAAGCCCTGGGTAGAACAGAACAGTAGAATACTTGGTCTATCAACAAAAGGGTATGCTACCTCAGGAAATTATTGAGATTTAATGTTAATATTCAGCGTATTGAACACTAAAACATTGTTGCCTGTTTAGAGAGTTTCTGGTAAACTTAAGAGTTGAAATAGGAACCCTGTGCTCTAGGGACTCAATTCTAAGTCTCTAGTCAAGGTAGAGAAGAAAATAACAAATAATTATCTAGCATAGTCTCTTAGCAGTAGATTTTGACAAGCACATGGAAGCAGGCATTCAAAAGGGGTTTTAACAGACTAGTTGAAATTTTAGTCATATCTGTTTTTTGTGGTAACTATGATATATTTATTACAGGTAAATGTTTTGTATGTTAAGAATACCTTTTAGTGGTTTTCAGCTTTTCTCTGGAAAGAGTATGCAGAGAAGCAGAAGAAATCATGGTGGGGGAACACACAAGGCTTTTTAGCAAACAGGCAGCTCTAGGTTTACAGCCTGGATCTTTCTGCCTTTGCACACCTGGCCCCACAATTAGCAGAAGAAGCCAAAACCCAAATACTTGCCCATAACTACCATCCCTTTCACAACTGAAACCCACTCAGATACTTGAAATCACAAGACTGACCTGAATTTTTTTCAGATAACTAGTGTGTTTTGGATTTCTTTTGGTTTCCATTTTGGGAGTCTATAGTGACACTTTTTTTTACTCAAAAACTGTAAAAACAGTAGTGTGGGATCTTGAAAGTAATACTAAATATCTTTGCTATATGAAAGACTTGTTAAACTTGAGGTTGCATAGGCTCAGTTTGGTCAGATATACAGGTAATTAAGAGCCATCGATGACAGTGAGTGTAAGGTATGTAAATATTGTTGGGATTTGGACCCTACCTTCTATGCACCCTAACTTCCCAGCAGAAAGAGGAGATTATAAAACATTGTGAGAAAAAAAAAAAAATATAGATATGTTAAGCATTCATATAATACTAAGAAAATATATATAAATACCTAAGAACACAGAACTACAGGTGTTAAGATTCACTGACTGAAATTCTTATATATTCAGGTGACTACAGAAGCATGGGCCCTTAAGAAAAGGAAAAATCTATATCATATCCCAAGATTCATGAAAAACCAGTAATAGTAGGCGACATGGGCAGAGCAACACACAAATCACCACCTCTGTAGAAGAGGTATTGGATTAATTTATAGTAGTAAGTCCAGCGTAAACAGATCTGGAAATACTCAACACATTTTTTTTTCTCTCTCTTATTAAAAAAAAAAAAAAAATTATATATATATATATATATATACACACACATATATATATTACATTTCCAGTAATTGAACACAGAAAATACCAGTCTGGTAGAGTTACCTTTGTACTTTGTAAATGTGCATAATATTACAATGTCACCATGGTTATGGAAATATTTCTTTGCATGGTTCATTTTAAATACACAAATAACATGCAGAGAAAAAGCCGTAGCACAAAGGAAATTCAGCCATGGAATGCAAAAAGAAGACTGAGTGATACCAAAGATACAAGCGTAATAACATGCTAGATCCAATTACCAACAGTTGGCCTGCATTCGGGCTGAGTTTGTGAAGGAGGTGTGAACGATACAGCCAATACTTTATCACACAGCATTATTTCTGAAAGTCACTAAACCCATAACTTCACATTAGGAAGTATTTGACACAAAAATCTAAAAATAATTGCCTAGGTTTATATATATAGCACAAAACTGCTGTATTATGAACAGGGTCCCTTTCAAATGGAAGTCACATCTATGATAAAGCTTTCAGGTATGATTTTAAAAGGGAGATTACAGCAAGTGTGTCCACATGTGATAGTTTCAAATTGTGTTCTGTCGTTCTGACTTTCTTCTGAATTTAAAAGACAGTAATACAACTGCTGAACCTTTTTGTATGCTTTCTCCAAAACAGAAAAAGAACTTGCAACTGACAAGCTGTGCACAATTGTTCTGCTTCAATTGCCCCATAATATATTGATAATGGTATTTCAAGTAAGAAGCACCTGTGGCCCCTGTGGCCTTTGGAGGTTTCTTCTCCTAACAAGAGATTCTGCAGTGCATTTCCCTTCCAGTAAGTTAAAGAAATAGTCAAAAATTTAAAAGACTGACCAGAATCTACAGATCACTTTTTTTTTTAATTTCTCCAAAATTATATTGCTTTTCTTCTCTGAAGTTATATTCAGTCCTAATAATCTAAGGGTTGTACTGTAACAGTTTTTCTGATGAGCTGTTGCTACTATGAATCCACTATTATTTTATTTATGCTCTGCATATGAAACTTGTTTAATTTATGGCCTGCACATGAAATTGAGCTGTCCTATTTCAATCAGTGTAATATTACACTTTCAGGAATAAGTTCTGGTTGTTTGTAAGTCCTGATAAGAATGTAGAAGAGTATATGAGGAATAAGTAGCAGACTGAAGACTCTCACATCTATTATTCTGGATACTGGGTTCGGAAATTTCAGCATTTTTCTCTATTGCTCAAGTCCACTGTGAACTATGCCTCAGATCATAGATTCATGCTGGTTGGAACAGACCTCCATGGACAGTTAGTGCAACCACATGCTCAAAACAGGTCCAATAAAAACAAGTTGCTCAGGGCCATGTCCAGGCAAATTTTGAATGGATTCACAACCTCTCTGGCAACCTATTCCCATGCTTTACCACCTTCATGGACTAAGCTTTTTCTCTTTTGTTCCCCTGCACATCTCCCTGATCATTTTGGTGGCTATTTGAACAGCTTGGTCCAGTATGCCCACTGCTTTCTTGTACAGAAAGCCCAGAAGAGGACACTATTTCAGATGTGATCTCACGATAGATGTCAAGTAAAGAAGGATCACTTCCCTGGACCTCCTGGCAGCACTCCTGATAGTAAAGCCCAGGAGGTGGATGATCTTCTTTGCAGTGAGGACAGACTGCTGAATTGTGTTAAAATTCTTGTGTAGCAGGACTCTCAGATCCTTTTCTGCAAAACTGTTTTTCATCGAGTTGGCTCCCAGCACATAGAGTTGCATGGCATTATTCCTTACTACATGCAGACTTTGCATGTTACACTTTATGATGTATCTGCTAGGCCAACAGCAAAACAGCAATAACAACAACACAAAAAAGGGCACTGTATTACATAAAAACATAGTAAGAAAAAATGTATTTCTTAAGGTTTACAGAAGGAACAACAAATATGCACTGAATCACAGGTCTCCATTTAGGATCATACTGATTCTTACAAATACTCTTTTCAACTAATATATTGTCAACATTCATACAAAATCTGCATGGAAGTCTTACAGCCTGTAATATATGCAGAAGACGTGAGGTTGCTATGATTCCCATGGTTTTCCATAAGATGTACTTGAGAAGCGGAAGATGTTCCCAGAGGAAATATTTAGTAGCTGTGGTATAGCCACAGCTCATATCACAAAGAGTTGCTAAAATACTCTAAATGTGATTTTACTTTACAGACCAAAAAGGCAAATTAAGGGGTTCTACCTTTATTAATTTACACTGACTATTTTAATGAGTTCAGTTTACAGGAGACTATTTTCCTAATTGCCAGTCCTACTCATTAGCTTGTTGATACCTGAAAATACTTGAAAAAAATCCCTGGAAACCAAACGATGCTTTCAGTTTTATCTGTTTAGTCTCATTTTCTGCAATTTATGCCCTCAATCACACAAAAGCAAATCTTCTGTAAACGATCAGAAGTGGAGTCCCATACCCTGGTATAAATGTCAGCGCTTCCATTTTGCAATAAATTCTGTCTACATATTCCTGAATTATACCTCAGCTGTACACAGACATAACATCGATTTAATTGCTTTTTGTTTTGTTATTTAACTGAATAAGGAAGGCTAAAGAAAGCATTTTCATGAACATATTTGTCATAAGTCAGTAGGTAACCAATTTCCATACATTCAGAGAGATTTACAGTGTTTTAACTAGACCAACACACTTGAGTTATAATGGAGCATCTAGCCTCTACATGACTAAAATACTGTGGCTAAGATCCTTTCCAAAACAGGAATATATTCCCATTTCAATTTGTTATGCCGTAGAACTTTTATATATCTACTTGTTTGATTTCCATAACTGTGGAGACTAGGAGATTACCAATTACCATTTGCTCTCTCTGAAGTGGATGAATACTGTAATTGCTATTTTAGCAATGGAAAGCTAAGAAAAAGATAGATTAAAAGTTAGCCCCATAAAGGAATTTTGGCATGTGGCCACCAGAATGGAACTGAAAGCTCCGACTAAACTTCTTATGCCATGCCTGAAGGAAATCATCTGTTCAAGAAAAGGATTAATAGCAGTCAGCATACTGAACCAGGGATATGCTTAAACTGGAGAATAGGAAGTGATGGAGAGAGCAGATCATTTGACTCTTATATATCTTTTTTACATTGATATATCAGCTCTGTGGTCTACAACAGAGTATGGAAGTACATGATCTGGCTCTGTACTGAAAGTATCTCAGTATGAAAAATAAGACAATGCTTAGCTCACTTTGATGATGATACTTAGGTCTTTCTAAATTTTACATTGATATCTATATTTTAACTTGAAATTTGAAGTAATGAACCTTTCCCTTGAAATAAAAAACTAAGCTGCTTCCCTGGCAGTAAGAAAGTAAATTTCCTTTTTTTTTTTTTTCCTCTTAAACGTGGCCAGTGGTATGGCTGTATTTCATTAGAACACTCATATGTAGGACTTTCCTCAGCACTGGAACTTTCAAAGTGATTTTTTTCTATCTCCTAGATGTATGCCCTAACCATAGGTTTAGAGGGCAAGCATTCTGCACTAACACATAGAAATAACCCTAGAAAATGCAACTGGAAGCCAGGATTCCTGTTTTCATGGGAGAGGTGTAATCACTAGACCAGAGATTAATATTCCCTCTCCCCCTCCCTTTGCTTTCTCACATATCTATAATTTTTGCTTCACAGTGGCACCATGTCAATATGCTGGATGGAGTTTCGAGGTCTCGTTACTAAACTGCAACCTTTCCTACTTCTCGCAATATGTTCTTACTATACTGCAAGTGTATATAGAGAGTTGTTTTTTAGTGTTTTCCAGTCACATGAACTTGAAGGAAAATCCTGGCATATCTTACCCACCTCTCCCCCCTAGATTTGTGATAAAGTAATTGGGGTAAGAAAACATGTGAATTTCTCAACAAGAAAAAAAAAAAAAATGTTTTATAACAGCTACCCGTCTCCAGTTTCCTAAATTCGTGATAAAAAATATACAAATATATATATGTGCATGTTTAAATGCATGTGTATGATAACTCTGTATTATATTCAGCATTCTCTGTTCACATTAGACTGAAACTAGGCTTTCAAGTACATGGGTCGCAAGTGAGCAACTGAGCATAACTCTTTTTTTAGATCTTTAAATATGGCACTAAAGTCTTATGAAAACATGTAGACTTGCTTGCAGGATTAAGAAAGAGTACCATTCATAGAATATATAATTCCATTCTTCACAATTCCTAACAGTTTTATGCACTGTTGAGATAAAATGCATATCATTCAGACCTGTAGTTATTAAATTAGACCTGTATTTACATGTGCTTATATATGTGCATTTACATGCTGAAAATATTTGTGTACTGAAGGTTTTTAGAAAAGATCTATATTTTGTTCCTAACTTTGTTTATTTTAAAATTGTATTAGGCAAAAAACATAGTCATAATTATATGTACAGGCAAGTACACATGAAGGTGTACAGGCATAACTGCACATTCTTTTCTTTTTCCTATGGCTAGAGCTTTGAAGTTCCTTTGTAAGATAGCTACAATCCATTCCATTGGCTACAACATAGTAATAAAAGCAATTATGTTTTAAACTCAAAGACAGTTTATAAAAATACATATCTGAGTTATCTAACATAGCATAGTGTATATTATGAATTCATTATTCTGTGCTATTAAAATACAACTCTTTTCTGCAAGGATATGGACAGGGCTACTGCTGGTACAGCTGTTAAACTATTTGCACAGAGAAAACTTAGCTGATGGATAAAACAAATGTGTTTACAGTTTGCTGTTTCATAATGTTACAGGATTTTTTATCTAGCCATACACAAATAAAAGTAAACTAATGTCTTGATATTTCTTTTTTACCTGGTGCACTTAGCTATAATTCAAGTTCTGCTCTCTAATGAGGAGGTTTTGATTGACAGACGGTTTTCTACTGAAGAACGTTGGTATCTGGGCTCCCAAAATTGTTGTCTTTCTATAAGACAGATGGTAAATCTGTCAGCAGCAGCATTCTGCACAACAGCAGCCCAGATGCTTTTAAGCTTTCTGTGTGAAGCCTTTCCACCCCTCAAGGGTACCAATGGGCTACTTGCCAAAGAAAGATCCCCAAGGCAATTAGCTGCCTCTGAATTCAGCTCCAGCTGTCTAGGAAGTCAAATGAATGCAGCTTACTTGGTCATACACCATTTAATGTGAAAAGTCTGCTTCTTTATAATTAAGGCAGCCTTCTATATATCAGTTCAGTGGTGTTCTAAAGAAAAACCAAAACACCCAAAATGTGTGACCTTCATTATTCACAATTGAAACTTTTGGTTTACAGTACCTTTTATCTTTTATTTAAAGAAAACTATAATTCTAACAATTATTATTTTACAAATTTTCTGTATGTGTACTTTTGCCATTCACAGGACCTCACAGCCACAGTATTTTGGAGTTATTTAGTCCAAACTAAAAGACAAAGAGTACTGTGAAACCTTTTTCACTGTATTTTTTTACAGCTGAAAGCTTCACACTTCAACTCACTGGATCCCTAGATCTTTCTCTAGTATTATTGGGATACGTGATAAAATTTATTAAGAAGTGGAAATTCATGCTAGCAATTAGAAATTGCATAAATATTGTATTTTTTATGGACAGAGTGCAAAACCTATTTCTCACACGTATCAGAGCAACTGAAACAGAAGTTAACTTGAAGTCCTTTCTGTGTTACCTGTACAGTATTATTAGAACTCTGCTGTACACCATCTTAAAGAAAGCCAGTAAAGGAATGCTTTCTTTCGATAGTTGTAGTATTTGTTTTATGTGCAAGCTTTTGATAGTGGGGGGACTACAGGGGCAGCTTCTGTGAGAAAACACCCATGTGGGATGGAGCCAGTTCCAGACAGCTCTAAAATGGACCCACCGCTGGCCAAAGCTGAGCCCATCAGTGATGTCGGTAGTGCCCCTGTAGTAACACATTTAAGAAGGGGTAAAAGCTGCTGCACAACAGCCAGGAGAAAGGAGTGAGAAAATGTGAGAGAAACAGCCTTGCAAGCACCAAGGTCAGTGAGAAAGGAGAGGAAGGAGAGAGCTTTCCCTGCAGCCCATGGTGAAGACCATGGTGACACTGGTTGTTCCCCTGAAACCCATGGAGGTCCCTGTTAGAATAGATATTCATACTGCAGCCCATGGAGGACCCCCTGCTGGAGCAGGTGGATGTGTCCTGAAGGAAGCTGTAGCCCATGAAGAACCCACACAGGAGCAGGCTCCTGGCTAAAACTGCAGCCTGTGAAGAGGAGCCCATATTGGATCAGGTTTGTTGGCAGGATCTGTGACCCTCTGAAGGACCCAGACTGGAGCAGTCTTTTCCTGAAGGGCTACATCTCAAGGAAAGGACCCATGCTGGAGCAGTTTGTGAAGAACTGCAGCCCATTGGAAGGATATATGATGGAAAAGTTAATGAAGGGCTATATCCCATAGGAGGAACCCCATGCTGGACTAGGGAAGAGTGCATGGAGGAAGGAATGGCAAAGATGAAGAGTTATGAAAAATTAAAAACTCTGTTCTCCGTCCTCCTGTGCTGCTCTAGGGGAGGAGATAGAAGAGACCGGAAAGAAGTTGAGCCTGGGAAGAGGGGATGGGTGCAGGGAAGGTGTTTTCAGATATGCTGTTATTTTTCACTAACCTTTTCTGATTAATTGGCAATACGTTACTTTAATTTCCCTAAGTCAAGTCTATTTCACCGATTATAGTCACTGGTAAGCGACCTCCCCATCCTTATCTTGAGCCATGAGATTTTTGCCATATTTTCTCACCCCATCCTGTTCAGAAGGGTGAGTGATAGAGTGCCTTGGTGGTCACCTGGCAGTCAGCCAAGTTCAGCCCACCGCAGTCACAGATACAAATTGCTATATTAATTTGTCCTTGAAATATGAATACTTTTATAGAGATATATTGATTTTAACATGCATATAATAACACTAGTACTTAGACAAGCTCTGTTCAGAGACTCCATACAGTAACATCCTGAAGACACATTCAGTTTTTTTCAAAAGAAACAAATTTGTTTAAACACTGAGCAGCAGCCGTGACTCAAAGAGCATGCTTCCAACTTCAATGACCATTCAAAAACAACAACAAAACAAATCATTAATTCCACTGTCAGGTCAGTAGAAATTTAATGTTTTGAATAAAGTTGATTAGTTTATTTTTTCTTTGCTTCATAGTAGTGAAAAATTTAGATTTTCCCTCTTACGCGTATGATTCTACAGCTTACAGAAAAAGTAATTTCTATGTGAAAACAAACATAATTCAGGGAACAGAAAGCAAACATGAAAAATAGAGAAATCTACATATCTACGTCCACCTACATATATATATGTGTTTTTATAGATACACATACTGAAAACATAAAAAATGAAGATGTTTGAATTTATGGGTGACATCAACTCATTAGTTTGTTAACATTAAGATAAACAGAATTGCAATCAGCAAAGTACTAATCACTTGGAAAAAAAAAAAAAAAAAAGGATACTGTTCAGATACTATCTGCCTTAGAGCTGGTTAAAAGAATCTCTCTTCCTGAAAATGCATGTCTACATGCAAAGTTTCAATACTTAACTCTCCTGCTAATATAGGACAATTTCCTGAAAAGGACTAGTCAAAATACCAGTTCAGTTCAAACAATACTTATATAGTTAGTTATTCCTGTGAAGAAAAGTAAATATTGCTAGTCATAAAAATTAGAAAAAACAGTCCTCAAATCAGTCCTATCCTCTGTCTTTTCTTTCAAGCCAAAGTCAACTGTAATCAGTTCATGGGAGAGAGAAAGGTTATGGACCAAAACTTACTTGCATCTGAAATAGTATTAAAACTCTTTTAGCACAGGGTCAATGCTTGAAAAATTCATTTAAAAAAAAAAAGAGTTTGCTAAATGCACAAGAATGTATGGTACATAAGATCTTCCAATATATAAACAAGAAGTAGCTTCATTATGGAGGAGACAAGGTGATAATTCAATATATAAATTCAGTATCATTCCTTCAAAAACTATATGAACACTTTTATTTGATACCAGATGTTTCCTCTGCCTGAGATTTTGAAAAATAATATAACTGTTAAGAAAAAAGATAGTATAGTTATATTATGAGAATAAATATTAGTGTTACAGAGGTAAACTGTTGGAGATGAAGAAAACGGTGATGAAGACTGGATAAAAAATGAAAATTTCAAAAGCAACGTGCCAGAAGATGTCAAAACTAGGAAACAGGGAATATAAATTATGCAAATAGAGAGCACTCACAAGAATGACTTTTTTGGCAGGAAATAACCAGATAAGTAATTATTGCCTTTCTAGGAATGAAAGGGAGGAAAGTAACTCTTGAAGTTTATGAGGTAATGACATGACATCAGTTAGGCAACAGTGATGTTATCAGGAACAGAAACAGAAAGGACATAACTCCACTGGGCTGCCAGGCTTGCTTCTTTTCCTCTACTCCTGTTAGGATCAGCACAGCAAAGGTACCATTAGACACGTTAGCTTGGCTAAAATGCAACACTAGGTGTGGAGGTAGCACTGAAGTTGTAGCCTTGCAATATAAAAGACAGTGATTGCTGTACGTGTCTGGGCTTCAGACACACACAGCACTTCAATACAGTCTGAGAACTCATTTGAAAACTAAGTTACCAGAGTCACCACAAAGGTGATGGTACAAATAGTAATGAATATCACAAAAAGGGTAGCCACATTTTCTGGAATGTCTAAATCCGCTCAACACTATGACCAGAATTATCTCCCTTGCTTTCAATAAACCTCTGATTATCTGCAATCCTATCTCAAACTTGAATATTGCATAATTCACCTAGATATTATACTATAATAGGTAGAGTCTGCTGCCCTTGTAATGGGAGACAAAAACAACCAGGAAATCAACCCACAATCACAGTTCACTGAGTATGATCCCAGTGAAATATTTGTTTTAGAAGTACAGGCAATTTCTGATCTGCAACACTCTGGCAAGATGTACACTGTGAGAAAGGTGGAACTGAGTTTTTCAAAGTATTTTGTGAAACATCTACTCCTTTTTTTATGCCTCACATGCTTTTGCTGGTATGGATTTCTAACTCTGAATGTTGACTATCAACACATAAAAATATCTATCAAGTGAAAGCTGAGTTAAAAAAAACCAATTAACCACTTATTCCATTGATTTAAAGCAGTCAAATTCTATCTGCTTTTGATAAATATTTACCCTAATTCTGTTTTTGTGAGAATACAATTCTAACATATCACTTTTTTTAAAAGACAGAAAAAATACCATGTAAGAGACCCTTATCCCTGTGTTACTGATCAGTTATGTTGTGGACATCCATAACACACTAATTTCACTGAAAACCTTCATTAGCGATGTCAAGACTTCATGCCCCAGTCATTAAAACTTCCTCAGGTTAAAGTTTTAAATTTAAATACTTTAATGGATGACCATTCCCTTGGGCTGTGATGAAAAGATGGAGCAGTGTCTTAAGGAGCGATGCAACACAAGCGTTAACAACATACATGCTGTTACACACACCCTCTAATGCAGGGCCAGAGCTGTAGAATTGACTCTACACTCAGCACTCGTGGCTGGTTATCAAGGCTTCCACTGCAACAGAGGACTCACACCCATGAAAGAGACAGAAGTAAGTTTGTAGACGTAAGCAGGGAGCTAGATGTGAATTCATGTCAGCAAAACTGCCTAAACATATGACAAAACTGATTGCCATCAGTCTCCAAAGGAAATCACCTCAGTGAGTCCTCAGAAGTAAGGCAGGAGGAGGAGAGGATGGGGCAGACTTCTGGTCAACTAGGCAGACGACAGTGTAAATACTAAAGTCAGCATCAGTTTTCAGCAACTGTCATCTAGATTAAATTCTTAATGCATATCAATATTATTATTTGATCTTTTAAATAATTATTTTCTTTATAGAACTAAAAATTAGAATGTATTATAAAATTACCTCAGTTCAAGTTCCATCTCTAGTAATTTTCACTCTGTAAAAATTTTTCCTCTGGTAGTATTCTGCAGAGGGTAAGTTAGCATGTAACCCCATCAGAATGCTGACCTGATCTGTTAATAGAATATTTTAATGATTTCTCTACACAAATACACACATCTGATCTTCCCCTCACACATTTGGTTAAAAACCATCATACTGTGGCTTAATCAGATTAATTCCAAAAGCTTTCAATCTACTATTAATTCATGACTATTAATTCATAATGGTTAAAGATTATAGATTGCTCACAAATAATGTTTTCACTTTTTGCATGTGATGGCAATTGGGAAATTGCCCTGTCATTACAATTTGACATGTTTGAGTATAAATTAAGATTCACAAATGACACAACTGAAAGAAACACGTGGTCAAGACATGTGGTTAAATCGTTAAGTTGCCTTTGGAAATGTTTTAAATCATTTGCATTGATTAATTGACCAGACTTCAGGTGGGGTAGATCAAAATAACGTTAATGACTGCAATGCAGTTATGTCTTCTAATGGACAGAAAGAGGAACATTTCCTGGAAAAGTCATGAGGTTTTCCCAGTTCTCCAAGGTAGGTCCTCAGGTGGAGTATTTATCCAGTTTTCAACAATGAGCTTTAAGAAGTTATAAGTTGAAATGCAGTCCAGGAAAAACAAAACAAAACAAAACAGCAACAAAAAAGAACAAATATTGTCCTTATGAAATAATTGAACGGAAATATTTATCCTAAAGAGGAAGGTTTGCAGTTGAACAAATATGGCTTCAAAGATCATAGGAGTAATGTTTTCTGTGCTTATCATGTATGGAAAGAAACAATTGGTTTAATTGCATCAGAAGACTGTATATTAAAAAAGGTTTTTTTAAAAGTAAGAAAAGTAAAGCATGAGAATTGTTGAATGAGTGACCCTAAAGTATATTTCACTAAGGGTTTTAAAAAGGGATTGGGTAGATATACACTAGAAATTATACAAACATAAAGAATACTGTGTTGTATCAAAAGAATGGGTGAGATGACTTCGCAGAGATCCTTCCAAGATTTTTCCATCTTTCTACTTTTATGGATTTTATTTAGGTATTTATTCTTAAAAGAAAGTTTGACTGATTGAACTGGATTCTTTTTCATGATTCATTCATTTTGAGACAAGTTCTCTTGTGCTCTGGCCTGTGCAAACTATAAAGAAGAAATGCATAGGAAGGACAAAACATAAATAAGACATGCAAGAAACTATTAAAATATTGCTAAAGTAAATAATGGTAAGCACAATGAACCTGAATAGATGATCTTGTCCCATGTCACATCATTCTTAGATACTGAGTTTGGTGTGAACTGGAATGCTTCTTGATCCTGTCACTAGATGTCACTGAAAAGAGCCTGGATCCATCTTCTTTACACGCTTCCTTCAGGGGTGTTTATATACACTGGTAAAATCCTCCCTGAAATGAGCTAGAGTCCCAGTTTCCTCAAGGCTTTTTCGTGAGAGAGATGCTACATTCCCTTAATCACCTTTGTGCCCCTTCGTTGGACTCTCCAGTATGTCTCTTGTACTAAGGAGCTCTGAATTGGATACAGTAGTCCAGATGTGGTCTCACCAGCACCTTGAGATCCGCTGACAATACTTTGCCTAATGCAGCCCATGATACCATTAGACTTCTTTGACACAAGAGCACATTGGTTGATCATGGTCAACCAGGTGTCCACCACAATGTCCAGGTGTTTCCCTACAAAGCTGCTTTCCAGACAGTTGGCCCCCAGCATTGTGCATCGGGTTGTTCCTCCCAGGTGCGTGACTTTGCACTTCTCCTTTCCATCCGGGTTCCTCTAGATGGCAGCACAACCCTCTGGTGCATCAGCCACTCCTCCCAGTTCTGTGTCATCAGCAAATTTGCTAAAGACATACTCTGCCCTATCATCTAGATAATTAATGTAGACATTGAACAAGAGTGAAGCTGATACTGGCCCCTGGTTTACGTCACTAGCTACCAGCCTCCAGCTAGACCTTGTGCAACTGATCACCACCCTCTGGGCCCAGCCATTTGTCCAGTTTTCAATCCACATCACTGTCCATATACTTAGCTCATAACAGTAACAGCTTGTCTATGTGGAATTCACGGAAGGCAGTGTCAAAGACCTTACTGAAGGTCAGATAGACAATATTCACTGCTTTCCATTCATCTACTAGCCCAGTCAGTTGTTAGTATTTACATTGTAGCTTGCATCAGGTATAGTTTGCTGTTCTCTCAAAATGCAACCACTCATCATAGACTCCTAATCTTCCAAAACCTCCAAAGTGCATTCACTTTTTCCTACACATCCTGGTTTGGTTCTGTTCACAGAGGGAATAATCCGTACTCCATTTAGTAGAGAAATGGCAACCACATCTAACGTTCATGAAGAGCTGTTAGCTAGTATGAGATACATCTCATGGTTTAGCAGTCTTTTTTCCATTCCTTGTGGCTTCACATACTTTTCAGTGTTGGCTGATCTTTGGCTGACCTACAGCTACCACACTGTGTCACTGACACCACTGAATCAGACCGATATTTGATCTATTCATTAAATGCATCTGGCATATGGGGTCAGCGAGGGGAGTCAGAGGTGACAATATGGCCATATAGCTGTGGGCTGGGTAACCTGCTGGGATTTGCTGCAAGGTGCACTCCCTGCCCCACACTCCCTTCCACTGCCACCCAGCCTGGCACACAGCTCTCAGTGCTGCCTTCCCTCATTTACATCAATGCCTTTGCAGACTTCGACTAAATGAATTTCTTTGAGATAGTATACCATTGAGAAGGCAGGCCTTCCAAGAGTGAACATTAACCAGAAATAATCTGCTCATGGTTCCATGAATATTGATATTCTTATTTGTAATATGGTAATGCCTAGGAGCTTCCCAGTCATCAACAAGGATTCTACCATGCAGCAGAAGATAGTCTTACTCTGGGGGAGAAAAGTGAAAAGAGAAAATTGGGGTTGGGGGAAGAAAATAAAATATTAAAACAGAAAATAAAAAAGTAAAAAGAAAGAGGAAGATGAAAAAGAAGAGAAGGAAAGGGAGAAGAAACATTAAAAAAAAGGAAAAGAGACAGAAAAATAAACAGGAAGAGCAAAAAGGGTAGGTTTTATTTTAAATTATGTATTTTTTCTTAGAGGAAAAAGTGTTCAGATGCAACAGAAAAGCAAACATCTGAATTTTTCTCTGCTGTGTGTCTTTGTGACAGTTGTCTTTACCCAAGCACCAAAATGCAAATCTCCATCTCAGTAGCAGTTACGCACTGTATAGCAGAGAATTAACACTATTTTAGTAAGTAACAACCTGGCTTTCAGGCTTTATGAACTGAGATCTTTATGTTACATGCAGGAAGAAAATACATTCTCTACATAAAATAATGTATGGATAGACAATTATTACTGCAAGAATGCCACCTACAATTTTATTCTGTAGTTATAGTACTGAGAGGGTAAAAAGTTGTTCAGAAATCATTACATCAACATTAAGAAGGCAAATCTGGATTTAGATATTTGATTCCTTTGCTGTGGCTGTTGATTAATACAACTCAGAGAAGACTGTGTCACTGAAATTTCAATTTGGAACAGGGAAAAAAATCACCTGACTGAGACTTTCATTCTCCCTGGATTAAGAAAAGTAGTTTCAAAACAAATATTTATGTTAATGTTCGTATTCCCATCCCTTAATTAAATTCTCTGGTGGCCAGAAAGGACATCACACTCAGAGTTCTGAAAAAGAGACTTTTAAAAAAGATCAGTTTTCATCCGTTATCATTAATCTCTAAACATTGTAATTTGGTCTGAATTTTTCACAACCCAGATTATACCATCCCCGCCTTTCGGATATTTTTTCGCTGTCTTCGGTGCTCTTTGTAGTCAGGAAAGAGATACTGGATTTAGATCAGCCTAGGATCTAATCCAGCATAGCACTTCACAAATATTTATGTCACAGATGTGTTTCCTTAAACTGGTGTAAACAAAGTATCTGTAAGAAAGCATACTGTTTTCTCCTGTCCTATGCCAGACCTTTGCAGCAGGAGACTGGGAGGACTGGGGAACACAGGAGTAGAATGAAAATTGCACAATGAGGCAGAGGCATCAGTAAACTGAATTCAAACCTGACGATGTGGTATTATTTCTTTCATAAATGACTGATTTATAAGAAAGCAGTTCTTTTCTATAATACCCAGGATTGTCTTTCCTCTTTTAAACTCGCAGCTGTTTTACCCAAACTGTGTTTTTACACAACAAAATTTCCTGTAATTTCCTTCAGCTACCGGGCAGGTTTCTTTAAAATGCAATCCTACCTTGAAAGAGACTATTTAATTCTCTGTTCATTATGGCCCAGTGATTCCAATATTAAAACTACTAGTGATAAATATGAAAAAAAAATTAACTGCCAGCCACAAAAAACTCAGCCTTAAAGCCAACCTGCATCCTTCCTTTAATAGAATAATAAAGATTCTGCAGACCAAATCATACCTCAATTACAAATGTGTAGCTTCATTGTCCTTTGATTATGTTTTCAATGATACCTGTGGCACACTGCTGCCACAAATGCTTTTATGCATGTGTAATCTTAGGTAACTAACTGGAATCTGCATAATCTTGCCCTTGCTGGCACTCTAGAAGAGCTTGCATCATCTCTGTGTTTTTAAATATTTCTGCAAAGTTAATGTAGAGGAAAATAATTTTAGAAATCCTACATTTTTTGTGACTATGCTTAACAGACAATGCCCTTTGCAGAAGTTTATATCTGTTTCATCAGAAGAACAATCGAAGCCTGATATTTAATGGCAGGCCTGGAAGTCAGTTGACTTACATTGACATTGTTTAAAAAAGCATGCTGCAGATCTTCAGACAATAAGGTACATACACATGAAGAAGGACAGCTCATGCTCAAGAAAAAACTTCGCCATAGTCAAGCGCTCCAGGTGAGGCCACAGCAATGCAGAGCCGAGGGGGACAATCACCTCCCTGGCCCAACTGGCAATGCTGTGCTTGATGCACTCGAGAACACGGTTGGCCCTCGTGGCTGTCAGGGCCACTGTTGGTTCATGTTCAGCTTGACATTACCAGAACTCCCAGATCCCTCTGCAGAGCTGCTCTCCAGCATTTCGTCGCCCAGTCTGTATGTACAGCCAGGGTTGCCGAGTCCCAGGTGCAAAATTCAGCACTCGCCTTTGTTGAACTTCATGCAGTTGGTGATTTTAGTGCAAATATATGTTTTTATTAGTATAAAAAAAACCATTTATGTGTCTATATTGATTTAAGGTGAATCAGTTTCGAAATGGTTTCTAAATGGTTTCATAGAGATAAGTAACATCATAAAGCATGTGGAAAATAAATTCAGTTTTTAAAGAGCTGGTTTGGGCACTGCCCATAAAACCTTCAATAATAATATCTATAATATTAAGTTGAAGTTTACAGTCTTAACTAACTATATCTGCTCTTCAGACTTCTTTTAAATTCCTTCGTTATCATCACGTGTCATTCCATCTGCCAGCTACTAAAAAAAAACTGCTATGTTTCTGCATCAGTAGGTCTTGAATGCATAGCTTTATATATCCTATCAGTTCTAGAGCCTCTGAAAGCCTAATTTTCTATCCATGAATTTGTTTTGCCTCATGCTATAAAATCATAGATACCTCGTATAATGAAACCTGAAGTCTAGCTGAGGGCAGCTATAAATGTAATGCAGTATAATCAGAATGAAGAAACTTCATTTAGAAATCCACTTTATTAAACTTGGTTTACACAAGCAACACAAATATAAATCTGGGAGAGATTCACATTCAGGTCTTTTACCCCTCTAACGGCTGAATAATGGCATACATACAACATCAGCTGTATTGGAACTGGCTCTGGTCTGAGCATCCAGACAATAATTGCCTTTCAAATAGCCTATTCCACACAAAATACTGAAAACAAAAATTCTGATGGGGTGGAAAGAATATATGTGAATGAGACATTTGCCAAAAGTTAAACTTGTCTGTATGTTGTCTTATTATATTTAAACTGTTATATGTACTCTTCACTTGCATTCCCATTTGCCAACCTAAAATGGTTGTTTGTCTTGTTGATCTATATTGCCATTATAGAGAAGCATCTGTGACAGCTGTGGATGAAAGTGATTTTATTTGCAGAATACTCATTGAATTTGATTAAAATAACCAACATTTTAAATCCATACAGAAGGGTAGAATCAGATACAGGCATAAACTTTCTGTCTCTTAAATCTATTAAATGGTCTTTCACTTGCTGCTATTGAACTTTTTCTCAGTAAACAAATTAGGTATTACATCCTAATAATTTCCTATCTCAACCTCTGAAAGAAAATTAGTCGGGTGATCTTATCCAGACTGAATTATTAACAACAGCAAAAAAAGAAATGCTGATACTGGAAAAGTAATGGTGGACTCAGTTCTTAACTCATGTGCTTTGGAAGATTGTATCTAAACTTTATTAAAACGAAGTGTCCCAGAGTGTAAGTGGTCATCACAAGAAACCAAAATGCTATTTGAAGATACATGAGGAAATTTATTCTTCCCCCCTCTCTCTCTCTCCTCCTTCTCAGTAATAATTACAAGGTGTTAAAATGTTATATGGCTTGGGAAAAAATGTTCACAAAACCATCTGCAGCTTCTGAGCAGAAAAGGAAACTCAATTAACTGTCTGCAGTACTTGAAACTCAGAATGATCAGTGATTTTCAACACTATACAAATAAGATAGCAGCAGGAAGTTGTGAGGTAAAATAAGAAATAAAAACTTAGAGGTTTTTATATGAAAAATAGGAAGAGAGAACTTTGAAAAGGACTATAGAAATCCTGTACAAATAACAGAAGACAACAGATGAAATATGGCAACCATCTTGTTCCCTGGGAAAGATGACACAGACAATCTTGGAATTTTATTCATTAATTACTGGTATGCTACCAAATGTAGTATGGTCACTAGGATACCTCTACAGTTGCAAAGAGGTGTTCAAAAGCAAAATCATGCTCATATATCATGTTCATATATTTCAAATTCAAACAAGTTCAGTACTTAGGCTTTCTCTCACATATTTAGGCATGATATACAGTGAATAAATAGCCAGCAATCGATGAAGAAAATTAAGTTTCTCACAGCTGTTAAAGAAGAATATGAAAGTTTATTTACATTTGTATATAACAGCTTCACTGCCTGATGACTATTGTTTTATATGTTCTTAAAACTGTCTATCATCCTCTCCATGTTTACTTCTAACAAGGGAACTGGACAAATTGGAGAACGGATCAATCACCAACCACATGAAGTTTAACAATGTCAAGTGCCAGATTTTGCAGCTGGGACACAACAGCCCTGGCTGTACATACAGACTGGGGCACGAGATGCTGGAGATCAGCTCTGCAGAGGGATCTGGGGGTTCTGGTAACAGTAAGTTGAACAGGAACCAACAGTGTGCCCTGGCAGCCAAGAGGGCAACTGTGCCCTGGGGTGCATCAAGCACAGCGTTGCCAGCCGGGCCAGGGAGATGATTGTCCCGCTCTGCTCTGCACTGGTGCGGCCTCACCTGGAGCACTGAGTGCAGTTCTGGGCGGCACAGGATAAAAGGGATATAAAGCTACTGGAGAGTGTTCAGAAGGGTGCTACCAAGTTGATGAAGGGTTTGGAGAGGAAGCTGTATGAGAAGCAGCTAAAGTCACTTGGTTTGTTCAGCCTGAAGGAGACTGAGAAGAGACCTCACCATGGTTAACAGCTTCCTCACAAGGCAAGAGGAGGGGCAGGTGGCAAACTCTTCTCTTTAGTGACTGATGACAGAACCCGAGGGAATGAGAGGAAGATGTGCTGGATAGGTTTAGGTTGGACATTAGGAAAAGGTTTTTCACCCAGAGGGTGGTAGAGCACTGGAACAGGCTTCCCAGGGAGGTGTCACTACTCCAAGCCTGACAGTGTTCAAGAAGAGACTGGACAACACCCTCAGACACATTGTGTGAACTCTGGGGTTGTCATATTCAGGGACAGGAGACGGACTCAATGATCCTAATGGGTCCCTTCCAACTCAGGACATTCTATGATTCTAACAAAAGAAAATAAACCACCAGGAACCAGTAAATAACTACTATGTTTTTCAACCCTAGATGTTCTAAAAAGTTGTAAAAAGTTCTGAAAAATGTTTCCTAGATGTTTTAAAAAGTGGCCTCACTATGAAGTTTTCAAATTGCTTTTGAATCATTCAGTATGGTCCCCATTAGAAATGCTACACTTCCAGAGGAAACCAAAGGAAACATTTCTTCCTGATCTTAATTATTGAACAAGTTGTATTCTGAAACTTGATTGGTAAACCTTAAAATTTTACCCTAGAAGTACTAGGAGAATGCTTTTCTCATTTATGTGATGTTGGAATATGCTTTTTAAATTTACTAGGCTCTGTACCTAATTCCTATCTCGCGTTAATGAGATCCACACAGTAATTCCCTGTGTAAACATTTGTTTTCCTCTACATTTTAAAATTAACTGTTTTAACATTGAAAACCCTCTTATATTTTTATCATGAATTGAAGTAAATAGGTGCAATTGACTGACGTTTCTCTGCTATTTTTCATTACTTTGTGTATCACCCTGAAGTGACTCATATATGAAATATTAAGGCAATATGACTACAGTTCTTGAATCTGAGAACCAAATTCAAAGGAAGTCTGAATGAATACTCAGAAGTGTTTAGTCTGTCTTGTTCTCCTCCTTTGAAATCAATAAGGGTTTTACTATTGATCCCTTGGGAGCACACTGAGCATTATTAAAATTCAAAGACCATAATTTTCCAGTGACACAGATGAATACTGACATCAGGTCCTCTACCATGGGATATCTAAAATAAACAAAAGCATTTCATTTGCAGGTTCATTTATAAATTATTTGGGCATTTATAAATATTATTATGTATATTATATACATTTATAAATATTATATATTATTTCACATCTTCTCCATCATGAAGAAATTGTGTCCTTTATTAATGATATTCTAAAGTGTTTCAGAATAAAGATTCTGACTTTTTGCCTATGATGCATTTGCAAGAGAAATCAGCATTTTCAGATCAGCACACTCACATACTACCAAAAAGATAATCTGAAATCTGCTGTCTTCTTTCACAACCTATCTGCAGGAAGGCAAGGCTTGCTTCTGTAGTGATGACCACAGACCCAGCTACAGGAACAGGCAAAAGGTGTTTGACTCAGAATAAGTACCATGCAGGATGTGGCAGCAAGGAAAACAATCCTCATATTGCCTTAGAAACTGAATAAATGTCATCTAAAAAGGAGCGGCTAGCTCAATTTCCTTGCCTTTCAGTGTCTCAAATCTCTAATTTAATTGCCTGCACTGTTTCTACATTGAGTTTGTGCTAATATTAGTATCTAGTCTGCACCTAGATGCTGAAATGAGACAACCCGACTGTGGTATAGTTAATTATCAGAATGATATTTTTTCTGCAGCTGTTATTTAGGAATTTCCTATGAAGTTAATTAGCAAATATTTGTAAGATCCTTAAATTTCTTAGTAAGAAAGCATTATAGCCATACATATTGCACATGGATACAGATATGTATGTAAAAATTATGTTTATGGATGAGTTTCCCTGACCACTGTTGACAGTTCTTTTTAAAAGAGCTTTTGTATGTTTAAACATTTAAAATTATTCCAGATATGAATCATTCAGGCTTAGCTGGTTTTGTTTGTGCAATGTTTCTTAAAAAGTTTAATAAGTCCGTGCTGCAGAGCAAGAATATGGATTCAAATTTCAGCAAGTGTACCAAAACAAGTCCAGGGTTCTTTTCCATTCGCTTGGTAATCTATCCACCACAGCCTGGACAAGACGCTGAGGTACAATTCTCCGACAATCTACAATTGTCACATACTCCATACCAACTGCATCTATTTTAGCATTTTGACTCAGTAATGTGATTTTGAGGCAAATCTTCCACTCCTATTATAGGCTGCTCAAGTTCACAAAATAGTTTTGGTACTCATGAGCTGGGTTCCTACCAGGGAAAAATCAACCAGAAGCTCCAACACAGATGCATGCAAACTATGTTCGAACCTCTCGTGAGTACATAAGGATCCAAGCCAAAACCTGGGTCTTCGAACAGCTTCAATCAGCCCATGTAGAGACATTCAGTGGGTGGAGATAATCTTTTCAAGATCAAACCTTATCTCGGCCTATGCTGGTTGTCTAGGTATAAGGTCTGCCTGATCACTGCTGCTTACATCAGATGAATGTCTCACATCAAATTAGTTCCTCATCATATATCTATGCATATAGATATGACCATAAACCAACAAAACATCTTAGACTTTGGGAACTATGTGTCTCTCCTTATGTCTCTTTCTCGCATTAATTTTCTGGATCACTTCATTTATAAGTTACCTGCAGGTGGGACAATGTACTTAGAACATCAAAATATAATCTTTGTGTGGTTAGTCATTCAAATTTCTCTACTTAAAATTTTAGCTACTTCAGTCTCTCTTTTTTTCTGAAAAACATTATCTTGGTTTCAATAATACCTATGCATATTACCAGTTTGGAAGATCAGTGTTTGGCTTGTGAACAGTTACTAAAAAAACAAACCAGTAAAGGACAAAAATTATGTAGAAATACATGAAAAAATGTCTTTTTTAAAAAATAAAAGACACAATAATAATAATAATAATAATAATAATAATAATAATAATAATAATAATAATATATGGTCTGCCTCATTAATCCTGAACTAATCATATTCAATTAATTCCCTGAGAGTTAAAATTTATCACTCACTACACTGTCCGGTGATTTGAAGGACTTATGAAGTTTATTTTTCAGACATCCTATTTCCAAAGTTGATACTTCAGGCATAACCAGAAAACATCATAAACAGCGGGAGAAAAAACTGGTTACCAGGATCACTAAAGAGTTTTAATAACAGAAGTACAAAAGAAAAAAACAGAAAAAAATCTGTTACTTAAACTTTTAGATAAACCAAGGCAACATAATCTGATTAATTTGCTATATGAGACAAGCTCTAATACTAAAATTACACAAAGAAAATTCAGAAGGTGTGAGGCCTCTTAGTAAGATGCTTTCCAGCTGCTACTTAGATTCCATGTCTAATTAGCAATGACAATTTGGGCTGGCAAGTATCTGCAGTATAATTGTCAGATTTTTTAAAAGCATTGGTAGCTAAGAGCTAGCACATTTTCTTACAGTTATGTATTCCAGCAGTAACTTGCAAGAACCTTTTGGCACTGAGCTGCATTATTTTATTATACCAGTATACATTTCTTAGTAACCTGCATTAGTTTGATAAACTTAGCAAGAGGTGTCAAATGATGTGTTTCCTGACAGTATGTTTCCTTGGCTTTGCTGAAAGTCAAGCCTAGTACCATTACTCTACAAAGAATATCTATAGCACACTTATTAAATTTCCTGGTAATTCATATTTTCCCTTAACATTTAGATTTGAGCACTCCAGATAGGTATGGAATCCTTGACATTTAAATTATTATGTAGAATGCATGCTTTCCAACTTGGTTTTTTTTTTCCAATGTTTATATAAAAACGTGTTTGGAGTTGAACACTTAATTAGATTTTCAGAAAGAGACTCTTTCAAACACATGAACATTCGTAGATTATTTATTTAATCTATTGTAATTAGAAAACCCCACACACAACACTTCAGGCAAAAACACTGTATGCAAATTTCTATAGAAAAAATTACTTTCGGTAACAAAAATATTGTATTAATTCAACTGTTTTATCCTTATAAATTACATTTCTTTTTACTGATGTATACAGCCAGACTATTTAGTGATGTCTATTGCATTAGGTTCACGTGATTCCCTGAAGGTCACTGGATGTTATTGAGCAACATGGCCTACTTTTCCAGCATACTCACTCCTGTTCAGGCACACTTAATTCTTCAAGCTGCGACAATGAGTGGAAGTGTTAGCTCAAAGTATCCATGTCAGTTGTTTTAGAGTATTGCAAACAGTCTTGCAAACCAATCAGCCTGTCAACCATCTGAATAGTGTGGATGCTCCAAACCTGTTCCTGGCACAAGTAGGTGAGTGTCATGTGTGTTGCTCTCCAGGCTGGCCAGGTGCAGCCTCACAGCATTCGCCACCTTTGGGGGAATTTTGCCAGCAGCACCTCACTGCGCTCCAGGTTTGGAGAAAGAGAACTAAGTGCTGTAAATATGATTTCCCCAAACAAGTAATTTCTAGCAGTGATAATTTAATATGCCCTTACCTTAAATTTTTGGATTATAGATCAACCTTAGCTGCATGTAATATTTACATATCTGCTATCTCACTTAAGTCTGAGGCTATATTTCTGTTTCCTATCAAGTTACTGTTCTATACTTATTCACATTACAAAACTGTCCACCTTAATATTTTCCCCTGATGTTAAACTGTTGTTTCATTTGCTGGCTGTTGTGGATGTCTTGTTCTCTCTTCTCAGTCAGTGGGTCTGTAAGCCAAATCCAGAAGTGATATGTAAGGTGCTGTAAGATAGATCACATAATATTCACTTGAATTCCCTCAGTATTTCATGCTCTGCCCTTCGTAATGTGAAAGGCAATGTAACACAATATAACTCTCATATAAAGTACTTGAAAGGAGTTAAGTAAGCTAAAGCATCTCCTTCCATAAATTATACTTTCTTCCAGCCATTTATTATGTGAGTTAACTTCAATTTAAGTACAGGAGGTCTGAGGGAGTGAGGAAGGCAGTAGACACAAGTCTAATGTACTTCTCTGTTAGTTGTGGGTACACTGGCAAGTTCACAGATACACCAAGCAAAAGTATAGGTTCTGTGTGGGCCAGTTCAGCTCAAAGGCAGTTTAGCTATGTTAATTACAGATCTGCCAAGCTCCATGTATTTATGAAGACATTATGCTCCTGAGTCAGCAGAGTGGAGCCATCAAAGAACCATTTTGGTGGGAAACACAAATAAGACACTGCTGCCTCATGCTGACTCAAAGAAGGAAGATTATCGTGAAAAACTATTGAACTATCTGGATTGTTTCCATTATTTTCAGTATCTCATCTGAGTAAAGATAACAGAGCTGACTATAAAACATGTTGTCTGCATTATTCCTTACTTTTACCTTGTGTATTCCTTCTGAATTCAACTCTTCTCCTTCAATTGAGCTACATATTTCTGTCTGAGAAACAGAAGTATTTTGATGACAGTGTTATTTGTCTGTTAATTTCACTTTAAAATAGTTTATTTTTTTATTTCCTGAAAAATTGGGTTATTTTCTGTAGTTATCTAAGTGAACCATTCCAAATTTTCAGGACATAGAAGAAACATCCAGACACAGCCTGTGGTGACAGAGAGTGAGAACAAAACATGAATCAGGGTGTCAGGAATCTCTGGACAAAAAGTAGGGAGAGGCAATGGAAGCACACTGTGAGCATGAAGGCTGAAGGAAAAAACAAGACAGTTATTTCCCCTGAAATGTATTGCTATTGCCTCTGTTGAAAAAAAGAAAAATTGTTAAAGCTCAGAGAAAGCTGCTAAGTACCTTCTTCTCCTTCTTTAAAAGTTATGGAAGGGAGTGGCAGGAAAAAGGAACCTAATAAAAAAAAAATAAAAAGCAACAACAATAAAACCCCACAAACAAACAAACAAACAAACAAACAAACAAAGCTGACAGGTCTGCAAGGGTGAGCTTCTGCAAGCTCTTACTTGCTCTAGTGACTCAGTCTTATCTACCTATTGCTCCCAGATACTCATTGTCTTTCGTGATGCTTTTGGAAACTGAAGTCTACATTAATAGGCTTTCCAAATTAATTTTTCACTGAAAGTGGATGTGTTTACTATAGATGCTTTTCACTCAATCCTCTTTGTCACAAGAAGGTTGCAGATCCTGTCTTTATAAATCCTAACCCTGTTGTGGAATTTTTAACAATAAAAGTCTCAGTGTTGCTGATATGACAGTATTATTAAGTAATGCATATCAAAGAAAGGAATGGCGCTGTAGATACCACACAAATTCTGTATATCTGAGAACTTCGTAGCACGTTTATATATAGTAATGGAAATTAATAACAGCAGTGCCTTGTTGTTTTTCTTGAATATAAAGATATTCAACTGCAAAAGTTACTTTGTGTAGAAATTAATCTCCATCCTCTATGCCAGCCAGTTTTCACTCTAGCAGTGTCCAAAACCATGTCCATGATACAGGGAGTTCCTGCAATACCTGACTTGCACAAACACCCTGTAGATATTGCCAAACTTGGAATTATTGTTGGAGGAATACTGGTATATGAATTTAACATGCAGTCTCACTGTTAGAAAACACAATTTTTCATACTTTAAACTTGGATCAAATATTAAGAGGATGAATATTTGCATCCTACTCAACTTCAGTGCAAGCATCAATGTTAAGAATAGTTTCAGTGAAGCTTCAGTTTTATTGACATTATAGAAAAATGGTATATAGGAGTAAATATTTTTTACTGTTTTTAAGAGGAAAAAAGGAAGTTTGCAAGTACTTTAGGTTGTAGTTCTTTAATAAAAGGCTACATTCTGTGTTACCTTTAATAATTTTTGAACATACTCCTGTCTGAGAGTAGAGACTCATAAAGTACTAATATGGAAGCAACATCAGACTAATGAGAACTGACATTTTGTGTATACAGAAGATCTAGAGTTTTGCAGAGTTGAAATCATGAGAAATTTAATCTCCTTCAGTGATTTAATCATGTTTATGTGAAAAGTCTACTATCCACATAAATACATGCTTGTTTTTAATAGTCCCATCAATATTACTTTTTTCCTTGCATTTATATAATCATTATAGCTATTCCATAACAAAAAATTACATCCATCTAATATTTTATGGGATATCCAAAGATATTTGAGCTGTTAAATTCTAAAAGTCCCCTTTTTCCAGAGTGGCATTCTCCTAGTGTATCTTAGTTTGGGGAGGAGAAAAACCCCATTATATGCTCGAGTTCCTGTTCAGGCAATTAGTACACAGTCAGGAGTTATTTTTGCTGTGGCAGCCCTACCCATAATTGAATTTATGTCAGATAAGATGTCGTACTTACACATCCACTGGGAGAAGAAATGAAGACGTCTGCCATGAGGCACACAAAGATTTTTCTCCCCTATAATGTCAGTGAAACAGCGGCTATTTTTTTTCAGAGTATTGTGCAAATGCTTTAACAACTCAGGAATTGCTTTACCTGACTCTTCTAAGAATACTCAGTCATTGTCTTAGCTTAAAACATATGAGGTTGGGCTATCCCACTGCATGAAGATGACAGCTGACAATGTTTCGCCAAGCTATATCATTATTATTGATACTTTCAAACTTGAAACTTTATTTGGTATAGTCCTACTAGTTTTTCTTCTCAGGAGAACTGATTTGTTTGCAAAAAGTAATTTTCCAATTCTAAACTGAGGAATACACATCAGGAAAATAATTTTTAAATGGCATTGTGTAATTTCTTTTTCTGGATATAAATTTCACTCTGAATATATTCGAATGGAAAAAAAAATGTTGTTATTAATAAATTATATGAGGGTAAGACAGCATGTAATTGCAACATGAACCATTCACAGGCCCTCCATCTCTAGCCCACACAAGCAATTAAGTCAACTAGACCAGGTGACACTGACTTATCCACATGGCCTCAAAGCAACCCAAGATTTTCTTGTGTCAAAAGAATCACCACTTGCTTTTTTAATTTGTTGCTTTACAGGCTCCTCATACAACCATTGCAGTGCCAAAGAGCAGTGCACAAGGTTAGAAGCTGGCACCTGGTTGTAGTGTGATATATAACCAAAAATGAAAAAAGCTAAAACACCAACAACTCAGATAAATGAAATTAAATTGTGAGAGAGCTTCCATATAATTACAACAGACCATTTGGGTACTACCCAAAGAGGTAAGTGATTAGCAGAGCCCTGTCCTGGGGCAATTTTCTTGCATAAAGACCAAACAATGGAAAATTACAATGTCTCTTTAATACTTACCATATTGAACAGTTAAAAACTTTCATATTCTGAAGGATTTATTCAATTATGAGAAAATACTCATTAAAACAAATAGAACATTTTAGTTTACCCTGTGAGAAACTCCTATTAAGGACAAATGTTTGAGTCAGAAAATTTCTTAAGCTTCAAAAATAAACCATATGGCTAAAGGAGATTCTTCAAAATGCACACTGAAAGTGCTTGATTCCTCTTCGGTTTTTACAGATGTAAATCACATTTCATTTAAACTGGTAAAAGAAAGTAGAGAATTCAGGCCACACTGCCTAACTACACAGTACATGAGTTTGAAATTTATGATGCTTTCTTCTTATTTTTTTATTCACTCAACAGAGGTAGCATCTACAGTAAGTCACGGCAGTTAGAATCATAAAGAAATATGTTACAGTCAGTGACTGATTGTCCTTTGATTAGATTCTGCTCAAGACTGCACTTGTTCACATCGCTTGTTTCTTTATATTTTCAGGATCCACAATTCCAATCAAATTTCAAACATAAACAAATAATCACAGTATACTTTATCTGAAAAGAGATTGCTCTTTGCACAGAGGGAAGTCCTGCTGTCTTTTTCAACGAATAGAGAAGGGTTTTTTGCCACACACATAAAGAACTGAACCCTTCATTTTTCTTTCTGACTGTCACACAGTCTGTAAGGGGACGTTAAATTGAGTGCAGAGTGTAATGCCCTGTATTTTCAACTCCCATCCTAGCCCTGTAGATTCTGCTTCATGCTTGTTCCTAAGGAAACATTCCCATGCTCAGGTGTTACCTGCCTTTGACATTACTCAAGGGTGGTCTCTTGGTATCTGGCTGATCTAAGCCCAATCTTAGAAAATATAAGGCTGCCTTGCCTTATTTAACATTTCTACCCAAACTAAACACTTTATAAGCTATGATGAAAATCATCTTCTTAAAGGAACTACCTTTCAGTTTTTAGGATGCTTCAAATTGCTCTAGATTAATATTAGTCCAAAGTGAACCTAAAGGTGCTGACTGATTTAAAATGCTGCAAATTGTCTTCTTCTGGCTACAGTATAATGTGATGCCTTTGCTTATGAGTAAAATAAAGTGTACTATAGGATGTGAGCATTTTACTTAATTGATACGTTTTATTTTCCAGATGTTCTGCAGTAACCGTCAAAAGCTGAAACTACTCTTTTGCTATGGGATTAATCATCATTAAATGCTAAACCATAAGAACATAAAGCAACTTGTCAAACATTAACAAGCTCTATAGATTTAGCAGGCATTACCACAGAACCAGTGTGTACACCATCTTTAATGACCACATGTCATTATAAATGTATTCAAATTTCTATGCCCAATCTATGATTAATTCATTTTACAAATGTATTAAATCCACCAAAAGTAGCTTGCTCAGGAGATTGCCAGAAATTAGGTAGCTGACAAATGAGTAAGAATTAACTTGTTCATTGAATGTGGTCAAATAAATATGACATTGTCGTGCTCATAAAATCCATTAACTTTAGTACATGGCATGGTTAATCATGGAGCATTTCCAGGATTGCACATTGTGTGGTCCCTGTCCATAGAAAAAGACAGAATATCTCTTCTTTCAACTGCAGGTTCTCAGACCATTCTGAGACTGATCAGATATTTCAGCAGCATGTGTATTGTAGTCTACCAGAAACATGTTAAAAATGAGCTTTAAGGAAATTGCACTACTTACCTACAGAGTACTGTTGCATTTCCCAGGCTGCCAATCATCCTTTCTTGGTCAAGCGTACATTACAAGTAAGATTTTCAGGCAAGATGAAGGCTCCCTTTACAGCAGATGATGAAATAAAATATGTCACATCCTTTCCAGGCCAAGAAAAAGATATGTCAGTCGTAACTTATTTGATGAAAATACCTTGAACAATTATTCCCTTAAAGAATAGGGAGCATATGGAAAATACAGAATTGCAGATACAGAACAAAGTATTTGTAAATCTGACGAACAAATTAATCAGGGGAAGAGTCCTAGAGCCATAGAGCCATACCACAAACAGCTTACTCCCAGATGGAGCAGGGGCAGCCACAAGAATTAGCCACCATGTAAGGGTGAATAGTGACAGTGAACATGGAAAGAAGGCTCTACAGTACACAAAAGCAAGACATGAACTGTAGCTGAAAGACTCTGGATATTCAAGGGGCATGGATCAAACTGTGATGCAATGAAGAAACAGAAAAAATAAAAGTGTATTTTGTCTAAATTGGTTTGTCTCCAGATCTGTTTATCTATGTATAGTACTAATAAAAAAGTAACTGGAATCCTGTGATACACCAGCACATGCTTTGTATTTAGTATTTACTATTTGCTTCTGAAATGTTAACCCATACAAGCCAAAATTTAGAGCCAAGAGGTTCATAAACTCCAGGAGGTATTGACAGTCCCAGGTGCCAGTAGCTGGGTCATCGGTTGTCAGCTCTCAGGCAAGTTGCCTCCAAGCATGTGCCTTCTGTCCCTGACAAAGGGCTGTAGGCACAGGGAGACTTTGAGAGCAATCACAGCACCCTCAGAAGTGTCTAGTCAGAGAGGACTTGGCTCTGGCTCTCACCAGGTCCTAATATCCCCAGGTGTCTTATCTCATTGTACTCAGGGAAGAAAAAGAAAGACAATGGCTCAGCCCTATTTTACAGTAAGAACACAGGATAGCCACAGATTAATACAGTGGGTGCCCTTTTAAATGTCATTAAATCAATTCTCCTCAAATCAATTCTCACTGAATTTACATTCATCTAGCCTTCTGTTCATCTTGCTCTGAGCAATAATCCTATTTTCTGCTATTATCAGTGACCCCTGGGATAATAACACTTCCTTTGCTTGCTCTGCACATCACTTGATAGTAATGAATTCCCCTGCGCGTGTACACTGTTAAACTTAGGGTTAATAAGGTAATCACTTGTTTATTAGAGACAAAGACATTTGCTCCTCTCACTTGAAGTTGTAATGTGGCATAGTTCAAGAGATAAATTTTATTTTCTAGGAATAGGTGGTCTTTCAGCACATTCAATAGTTCTGAATCACATCTATCACATATATTTCCCAGTTTTGGTTCATCGAGGCCACAGGGAATGGGCTGAGTGGTATTTATTTTTTTTTTACCCAGATCCAGAAGGCTTATTATCTGCTGAAGACTGCACTTTTCTGGTTAGTAAATAGAAGACACAGGTCAATATTTTATTGGACATAATGGATAATCTCTGTGTAGTGTCAGTTTATGATGTAAGACACAAGCATTTAAACAATAGGTCATATGCATTTTGAAGACAACAACACATAAACATTTGGTATGGACAATTTTTATGTTGAAAAAGGTCTCCTGCCCTATGAATCTTCAAACTAAAGGAAATCTGTCCTGGTTTATAATTGTATCAATTGATTTTAAACATATCTTTTTTTTCCTTTTTTTTCTATTTGAGCTCCTTTTAACAATGATAATTTTTTCAGTTTCCTAGCTTATGTTGTCAACCTTATTATATAATGTCAGAAAATAAGTGATCATCAATGCAAACAGTTCTTTTCCTCAAAGGAACCTGAGAAAGCAGAAGAGGGAAACAACCATTCCCATTGTGTGCAAGTTAGTCCCTCTCCATGTAAGCTAGTTTCTAGTAAAGTATGTGATACACAGATGTAATAATTACCTTTAGTAAACGGCTTTTGCTGATGTGTGAGCTTGATTCAACCAGACACTAAATCAGCCGTATAGAAACAGTTCCCCGTAGTCCCTAATCTTTGTCCTGAAAGGCAGAAAAACATGCAAAGTGTTTCTTATCCCATATACCTGATCACAGGGCAATGCTTGCTCAGAAAAGATTTTATTTTTCTTTACTGTCTTGTATGGAACCACCCAGAACTCAGTCCTTATTCATAAGAGTCAACTGGAAACCTGCCTGGAGGAAAAGGACCTCAGGGTGTTGGTTGACAGCCAGCAATGTGCCCAGGTGGCCAAGAAGGACAACAGCATCTTGGTTTGTATCAGGAACAGTGTGACCAGCAGGACTAGGGAACGGATCATCCCACTGTACTCAGCACTGGTGAGGCCCCATCTCAAATACTTTGTCTAGTTTTGGACCCCTCAGTACAGGAAAGACATTGAGATGCTGGAGAGAGTGCAGAGGAGGGCAACAAGGCTAGTGAGGGGTCTGGAGCACAAGTCTCATGAGGAGCGACTGAGGGAACTGGGGCTGTTTATCCTGGAGAAAAGGAGGCCGAGGGGAGACCTTATCACTGTCTACAACTACCTGAAAGAAGGTTGTAGTGTGGAGGATGTTGGTCTCTTCTTCCAAATAACAAGTGAAAGGACAGGCTCTTCTTGGTGACAACCAATGATAAGACAAGGGGCAATGGGTATAAACTGGAACACAGGAGGTCCCATTTAAATTTGAGAAGAAACTTCTTCACGGTGAGGGTGACAGTACAATGAAACAGGCTGCCCAGGGAGGTTGTGGAGTCTCCTTCTCTGGAGACATTCAAAACCCGCCTGGACACCTTCCTGTGTAACCTCATCTAGGTGCTCCTGCTCCGACAGTGGGATTGAACTAGATGATCTTTCAAGGTCCCTTCCAATCCCTAACATGTTGTGAAACCTGTGAAATCTGTGACCAGAGGAAACGGCTTCAAGTTGTACCAGGAGAGGCTTAAATTGGACATTAGGAAAAATGTCTTCATGGAAAGGTTTGTCAGGCATTGGAACAGGCTGCCCAGGGAAGTGTTGGAGTCGTCATCCCTGGAAGTGTTTAAAAGACACGTAGATGAGATGCTTAGTAACATGGTAACTTGGCAGTGTTAGGTTAATAGTTGGACTCCATCTTAAAGGTCCTTTCCAATCTAAGTGATTCTATGATTCTAGAAAGCACTGTATGCACACTTATAAATAATGAAATATTATTAATATCTTTACTGATTTAAGCAGTTTACATAATAGCAAATATATTTCTAATAGAGTAAAAATGCTGTCTTATTTAAATTCTATCTATATATTTAAATATATATAGATAGGAAAATTTCTAGACTCCTCAGCCTTGAATTTTGGAAATCTGCTTAGTACTTTAATGGAAACATTAAGTGATCAGCAAGACAAAATAAAAGATTTCTTCTAAAATCATCAAGTTCTTCTGACTCATTTAAAGACCAATTTTTTTTTTTCAGTTACAGGAACATTCTCCCACACATCGATAAAATATGTAGAAAAATATAATATTTTCCTGTATTTCAGTGATTAAAGATTATTTTATTATACAACTACAAATTTTATCTTAATAAATTCATAACTACCACTTCCTCCTACTCTTCCTCTGAAAGACACCATAGAAGAATTGCAATTGTCTTTCTGAAATAGGAATGTTGAAGTTATCACTAAAGTAAAGTTCAATCTGAGATCAGTCAGAGATGTCTCTAAAATAAAAATTCAAAAATCACCTTAGCTGAAAATCCTGATAAAAATAAACAGATCCTTCAGATTTTTGGCATGTGCATTTTATCTGTCCACATAATAGAAAACACCATGAACATTTGCTTCCAAATCTACAAAATAACCCCATTAGTTTTCTCCTTGCATGATTTCTCCTATTCAGTGCCTTGGTTAAGGGAACTGGGTAGGATTAAAGGTCCATCTTTAAAGTTGTACTTTTGTAAATTGGCTTGCAGTATCCAAGTTTTTTCCTAGTGTGCAGCAAGAAACACTTGTATTCCATTGCCAAACAAAATATCCACCAGTGACAAAATGAGAGATTATTACTGTACAGAAGGGAGGAAGCATATTTTTTTACACTGAAATTTAGATGCTTAGTAATTTTGGCAACAGGCTTTTTTCTTTCTGTAACAGTATCACATTCATATAATTCACAAAATTCAATAAATGCAATAGCACCATTCTCTAAACCTATTTAACTAGAGTGTAATTTACAAAATCTTAATGGAAAATATTTTATACTGATTCCAGAACAAAAAAGTTCAGCTTGAAACTCTGTATCCATGGTGAGAGCTCAGAGAATATTTTGGTCCACGTGGACTGCAAGGGATCATATTCCAGCTTTCATTAGAACAGCCTAAAATAAATTTGTATACTACCTGAAAGATTCATTGATTCCACAACCTGAGAAAGGGATCTGGGGCTTCACAGGAGATACTGGTCCCGGTCACAGCAGCTTCAGAAGAAATAACCTGGCTGGGGCAGTCGACCCCTCCATGCCACCCATGCTGGCCCACTGGCAAGATCGTCACACCGGCCAATTCATGTCACTGGGATCAACTGGGGGGCACTGGGATCTGCCTGGGCAGGGACAGGCTGCCCAAGGAGGTTGTGGAGTCTCCTTCTCTGGAGACATTCAAAACCCTCCTGGACGCATTCCTGTGTAACCTCATCTAGGTGTTCCTACTCTGGCAGGGGGATTGGACTAGATGATCTTTCAAGGTCCTTTTCAATCCCTAACATTCTGTGATTCTGTGAAACATCCACCGAAAATCAATACATTTCAAGTCTAAATAATCACATCTACTAATAATATAAAATAATATAATAATAATAAATATTGAAAAATAACCATACTCCAGTTAGCCTATCCAGTTGAAATATGGGAGGCATATGGAAATGTCTGGTGACTGCTGGCTGCTTACTGTGGACTGATATCTGCAAATATCTCTGACTTAGAGGTGATATCTGAATGCAGATCTTCAGGTCTTCTCGTTGGCTGTTCTCAGGTGGATTTCTCTACTGGAACTGTCCCAAACTACAGAAGTAATTTCAGCTGTACTGTAAGAAGGATTTTGAGTCTCAGATTCCAGCATCCTATTTTCAGAGCTCTGAGCTACAAGTTCGCTCTCTTTGGCCTGAACACTATGTAATTACTTGTGCACCTTAAAAAAAAGTGCCAATGGAAAAAGTTGAGATACTTTCATGAAAGTATCCGGGACTTTGATGATTTATCAATGTAGGACTGTAGGAAATAGGTGTAAATAGGGAATAACACGATTTTGAACCAGAAGTACCTACAGGCAAGACAGAAGATCTATTTTATTGGCTGTTATGATCTGGTTTATTTTGCTGCACACTGTTTCTTGTGTTCACCAAAACACTTAAGTTTCATGATTTTTCTACTTTATTGTCATTCAATCTAGCTTGTTTTCTTCATTGAACACCTTGCTCTTTTTAATTTCTGTCTTGCATACCTAATATCTCCTCTGCACTGTATGGTGATGGAGAGGACCTTGTTTAAGACAGGGGCTTCTACCAGACAACAAAATAACTTGAAACAATAATAGAAGAACATGCAATCTCTCCACAGTTAAACACCTTTCTGAAAATAGTGCATAAGCCATTAATTGCTGTAATATGTTTGCATGTTTGTATCCTCAGCTCCTTCTGACTTCGGTAAGGGTGCAGAAACTCAGCCCTGTGCCAGATGAGGTATTGTATTCCTATTTCTTCAGAAACTGTACTCAGTTTCTTCATTCACCTTTTTAAGGCATTTGTGAAGCAACCCACATTTTAAGTCTCAAAGATGGAACAAATGCCACGGCTATTACACAGTAGTTCTGGCACAATGATGGATGAGAACAGGGGTTTTGTAGCTTCATTGTAGCTTTTTTGTAAGAAAAGCTACCAGATTACAAAATGTTATGTGAATATTGCTTCCACCACATCTTTCTTGTAACAGAAATACATCGAATACAAAAATCTGCTAAAAACCCAAGCTACACTGTACTATACTTTTTTCTTTATTTCCTTTTGTTATTGCTCTCACTACTCAAGAGGTCAGTTACAGGTTTCACCTCATTGAACCAGCTGCAAGATTGTTGAAATCTATAAAGCACCACTTGGCTCCATTTCTGTCAAAACTGCTAAGTCACATTTGCACAAGTTATAAAAGAGATTATTCATGACAAATATATTGATCTGTCCATAACCATTTGAGCTGAAAGACTACTCCATAAAAGGAACCTCCACTGTCTGCAGATTTATAACCCCATAGTAATTAGATGCTTGAACTACATGAGAAACAGCTGATGGTTTTTTTATGAACCCATTATTTGAAGTTACTGTACTTTAATGTGGTATCCAGAATGGAATGAAAAGGTTTCATTTATTTGTCTTACTTAAAACTTTCCACTTATCTGTGCAATTGGGAGACTGAAATCATGGATTTCCTTACACATCCCACAAAGCGAAGCCACTAGTATAGCCAGCATCTTCCCTCTTTAGCTGAAAAAGCATATATGTCATGTCTGTATATTGCAAAGTCTATTTTCAGCTAAAGTATTTCAGAAAAATCTCATGCCAAGTTCAGTATCTTTATATATTTCTGTATATCTTGCATACCATTTCTTGGAATACTCAGCTGTTATATTTAAAATGTTATGACATGTATTTTGAAATCCGTGCACAAGATAAGGTGGTCCAGTTGGAAAGCTCCCATTCACTCTTAATTTTTCTGCAGAAGAGAAGTGACCACCTGAGCAATGTAGGCAGCCTCTATAAAGAGCTCCTCTTTGCTGAGAGGGCACAGTTAAAGCCCCACATATCTCTGCCAAGCCCCTGTAGGAGGATGGGGTGAACATGAATCCTGCTGTATTAGCAGTTTCATCTCCAACCCGCAGCACTGTCAACAGCATATGGGGCAAGGTCTCAAAAGCAAATCAGGTCCCAGTGGTTTATGAGGTTAAGCTATGTATAAATGCTTTTTTAATGAACTGATGCTAAAGAATAAGAATCTGTCCTGTACCAGCAGAGATGCTGCCTGGAGGTGGAGGGTAGAGGGGGGAATGCTCTTAGAGAAATGGATCCAGAAACACCTCTCACAACAGCAACTGCATGCCCTGGTCACCACAGGCTTTTTAGAGATATGTGACCATTTGAGGCTTAGCAATTCAAATCTTTATCACAATAACTGAGGTTTCAGTACATTACAACCATGAATATCTTCTCCATTGTTTGATTTTGGGATGACAGACTCAGTCTATCTTAAATATGACACATATTGAATCTGGCCCAGTGTATTTTAAGTCTAAGCACTTTTAGAAACCACAGGCTGCCAGTAGAAAACTTCCATCTAGTTGCAGTAAGAGAGCAAATGTTTTTCTTTTAATTGTACCTAATCGGGCAACCTAACAGCTGAAACTATGCTGCAAACTAGAACTATGATTTAAATAAAGAAAAGTTTGTTAATAATTTCTGATATGGGAAATATCCACAGCTGTTTCACTGAGAAGGAATGAAGGATGATGGTATTCAGTGGTGATTTATTACAGACCTATCTTCTACTTCTCCTTTCTGTGTTTCCCAGCTTGATATCTCCAGAAATTATTCCTGACAGCACAGAATAGCGGACAATTTTTTAGATGTCAATAGATCATTCTTTGTTTGCTCTAAAGATATTAATTTGAAGAGCTATAGTTTAGTACTGCACACTGCAAACTAAGCAATGTGTATTTTGAGGGTTTCTATGGCTTTGTGATATTTGCTTGTTGAAATGTTCCATTTGCCTCAAGATTTTCCCTCTCCTGTAAACATTTAGTGACCAAAACAAGAGAGGAATACCCTTGAGTTAAAAATGAGTCTTTAATAATGGCAGGATAGGTGATAATTTGTTTTCCTGTATTTTGCTTGTTATTCTTTCCAACATCCACTCTGTGTACATGTAATAAAAATAAAATAAATTAAAAAAAAAAAAGCCAAGGAAATAGAGAGAAAAGACTTAAAAAAAGAAAAAAAATTACCCACAGGAATGACCTAAGACAGCAATTGTTGAGGGTAATATGCTTTCTTAATATTTTCTCTCACTTGTTTACCCTTTCTTTTTCTTTTTCGTTCTGCTTTAGTTCATTTACCCCTTACTGACTGATCTTTGGCTAACAAGCAAAGTCAGATCTCCTCTCTTGAACATCAGTTTTACTAAAACAATCATCTGTAAAACCAAATATCTGTACCACATTCAAAAGGGCTATTAGAAGATAGATCACTGCTTCACATGCATAAAGCTGTTGGGAATTAGTTTTTCACGTCTTGGGCTTAATCTGCTCTTAACCTCCAGTCTGTGAGAGTCCCTGAAAGAGTAAAAGCATTAGGGTTTTCCCACTCACATCAGGATTTCCTTGAAGCACCTCACCATTCTACTACTCCTCAGACAGTTCCACCAACAGGTCTGCCAGACAGTCTTGAAATTCTGAATGCAGCACATATCTTGCCTGTCAGAAGCCAAGATGATACTTTAATCACAGCTGCTAGGCCTCTTCACTTTCCCCGTTCTTTCCTCTTCCATGATTTATTCCTTCATTGAGTCACTTTAAACATTTTATTACCACTTTTGAGGATCCTGGTGCTGCAAATGGATTATTCCATCACAACTGGTCACTGCTGGCATAGTCAGAAGGGAAACTAAGATATTGCAGTTGGGTGTTATTACGCGTTAGTTGAAATGACTGCACTACTTCTTCTCTGGTTTTACGACCTTGTAGGCAAAATAGCTAGAAAAATAGATGTGCTTACTCTGGAAAGGCAGTAATAGGATTCAGTGATTAGTGGGCCAAATTCTGAACATATCAACATATGGGGAGCTGTAATGCTGAGGTGACAGCTTCACAGCTGCCCACATGATAGTCTGTGATGTATTGGAAAGTTCCCATCTCCACAGCTCCACCATCAATCCAATGACCGCAACCTTTTCCTTCTGAATTTGGACTGAAATGGAAAAAAAGGAGAAAAGTAGATGAGGGTTATTGGCAAGTGTAGTAGGTAAAAAGATCAGAAGCTTGGGGGGTTTTGCTGAGGTTTATTTTTCTTACTCCTTTGACTTATGAGAAAGTCTCAGAAAAGTTCCAGTATTGCCAACTTGGATGCAATTGCTAAGATGTTTGTGAGATTTATGAATTGAGCTTCTAGCCTTGTACATTCATTAATATATATATATATATAGATATAGATATCAAGTGGTATTTCATAAAAAGTGCAAAAGTGAAAAAAACTATCTTGTAAGGATTTCTCCTGTAGGGTTTTTTTTCCCTTTCTTCACCTTTTTTAGTTCAAGCTTAGTTGTGTTCTGAAGTGGGAAACGAAGAGGAATGCAAAAATGACAATCAGAAGTGGCTTAACAAAAGGGGTTCTTTTCTGCCTTTGATATAGCATAAACATCTATCAGACCCTACCACTACCTCCTGCAGAACAGCGAAGTAAGAACTCATTGCCTTCTCCAGGAAGAAGCAGCTGAACTGACACATCACAGCTCCTTCTCAGGCACTGTAGTCCTACCTTCTCATGGAGATAATCCTCATTATCCATGCTGGATGAGAAAGGAATCAGCTGGTCTGAAACCAGCACATAAACTATGTTTCCATCTTCCATCTAGACACTGAGAAGTGCCTCATTTTTTCCACAGGGAGGAAATCGGCAACGATCATGTTTCTAGGAACTTGATGATGGCAAACATGAATTTCTATGTTTTCCCAAGCATTTCTTACTTTTTTTTATTCCTGAGACTCTGCAATCTGCAGTTATGAAAAGGGTCATAATTAAAGATGTGGCATTAAATAGCACAACTCACCTGCTTATACAAATGTCTCTGGAATTATTGATTTTAATCAACACTTTTGATCCCAAAAACTAAGTAAAACACTGGAAATTTTGGTGATATTATCAGTATATTGACGAACATATATCGTGACAGAAACTTGATTATTAAATGCCTGTTGGCATCTTAGATGTAAAAAGTAATATTTCTTACTATATAGCAAAATAATTAATAGCAATGAAGTATTCATCAAAAGGTTGGAAGGTCAGGTTTAGCTTGATTAAACTCCTAAAATATGAATGTTCATCCCAAGGTCATATAAAGCTCCAGAATCAGCAAAATTTGATGGACAAAATACACAGTACAATTCAAACTCTGTCTGCTTCCAGAGTTGCAGAAATATGCAAAAATAATAAATTGGACATGTTAGGTAAGAAAGGGAAATTCTGTGTTTCAGAACCCGAAAACATCTAGCTTTAATATTGCTATAAATATTTGTGTAAAGGAGTGATTTTGTTTAAACCCGTTTTGTCAGACATGGTGTGTTTAAGCATGGGTTTCCACATACAGAACAAGAAGGTAAGATTCAACATGTGAATACAGAAACTGAGGGAAAGCAATGGGGAAGTAATCTCAGTTGTGTATACATTGCTAACTAAATAAGAAAATATAAAATTATATAACAAAATTGTTTTCAACAGCAGTTGTCCTGTTAATTTCAAGGGTTTTTTTGAGAATTTTATTGCTTCCTAAATGTCCCAAAGGCTTCCATGCTGAGGAAAGACAGGAACTGTTGAAAATATCCGTTCAGCTCCTTTGCAATCAGAATTTCATTCTAAATCCTCAAGTAACTTTGCAAAAAACTGATTGATCTTTCCCTTACATCTAAGCTCCTTTTAAATCTATTTAATAAACATTTGTTTGATAACGTTCTTTAAAATTGTCCACATAATGCCACAAAATCATGTCTCTTCAGCAACATGGGCTGCTGAAGTTATGAACACTATCTATGAAACTCAAACTTGAGACTTCTCAAGTGCCAAGGAAAGTTCAACATGCCTCTTATCTACAGCATTCAAGGATAACTAGCCTACCCACCAGATGTACAATCCTAGACAACAACTGCAATTCACAGTTCCATTTATCAGGCAAATCAGACCTTTCAAACACTAGGAGAAAGTCTCTCTGAACAGGAGGCTGAGTTGTCCTTTACAGAGCATTAGTCCAAGTCTGTTGCATAAGGAAATAAGGACTTTTTTTATCTGAAAAATCACAGACATCTGGAGTCACTGATTATTTTTTCATTTTGTTTTGTTTTGTTTTGTTTTGTTTTCCCTCCTTAGGAAAATCCGGCAAAAATGACATTTAACTCTGTCTCAGGAATATTTCAGAAGCTGATAATATGCAGAAAAAGTTATAGAGCAGTACATGTGGAAAGTGGAAGGGAAAAAAGTCGAAAAGAGAACACAACAGGGAAAAATTACTTAGAAGGCATGTAGAATACTACTCTCAGTAGTCAAAATGAAGATGAAAAAAGCAAGCACAAAATATCTATCTTCCACATGATTTTTTAAATTACATCAAGAAAAAATAATAACCCTCCAATTTAAACCCTGAGGAACAAGACACAACTTTAAAAATGTTATAAAATTGTTCAAAGGGTTTAGGTATTTTTTAATTTTAATCTATGCAGGCAGAGTGAAAAATAATCTGAAGTGAATCAGATTAAAGAGACATCTCTGGAGAGCAGTTGTCTTTTCTGTGTCTTGTTTATCTGATGGACAGTACAATGAGCCTTTGACTGAAGTTCTTATTGCTTCAATAGTGATAACAGAGTGAAAATACAGAGAAAATGGAAGTGTCCAATGTCCTCAGATAAAATTCACCAATAAACTCAAACTCATAATTTATAGAAGCAGCAATATTCAATATTTTTGTGCTGGTTTTATAGTACAAGTAATAGGTTTGGGGATTTGGGGACATTTTTATTGTCTCAAGGATTTCCTTCTCCACTGCTTTTGAATCTGTATGTTCACTGGTGTTTCTACTATTTTCCAGGAAAGCCCTGAATCTTACTTCATTTTATGTGTCTCAGGATTTTCCTTCTTTGTATCACTGCCTTCTGAAGTCACCATTAGCCCCTATTTTCTTCAGTCTTCCTAGTCGTAAGGTAAGGATAGGACTTACCCTTGCAGCTATAAATAACATTACAGTGATGCAAAAACATTGCCCCATACCAATCATACTAACCAGAGCTCCTGTCAGGATCCCAAAACTCAGTCTCCACTGCAATCATACACAATTCAAGCCATGTTGGATTCCCAAACTTGAGTTACCCTTTTCTCCTTTTGTTTTAGTAGCCATAACATTGAGGTATCATGTCTCCACTGGGTTTTTATGGCTGATGGGGGAAAACATTCCTCCTGGAATCTTTGGATACTCAAATCATCGGGCTTTTTCAGCCAGCTTTCTACCCTTGAACTTTGTCTCCTGTTTCCATCCAACTGTCTTGAACTTATGAGCTCTGAGCAGCTCGACCAAATCAGTCACCAGTCTGCTCTGAAACTAACCAAGCTCCGAGAATGACCTTCTTATGTCTTTGATCTCCATTATATTCCCAGTGCTCAGCAGTTGAGTGACAAGAAAGTCCAGACTTGTGCCTGGGACCTCACTGTGATGTTGCCTCTCTCCTGCAGCATGAAGTGCTTTGAAGCACAATACATGCCAAAGGACTGATGGAAAGGAAGAGTAGAAAAGGGTGTCCAGAAAGAGTTCTAAAATGCCAGTGGCAGATGTAAAGATAAAATATGTGTGTGCTTCCCTGTCTCACTTTTTCAGGCATCCCATATATCGTTCTTCAGACATGTATCACTGCAAATATACATCGTAGGAGGAGCAAGCATTGCAGTCCTGGAAACTCTTTTCTACCACTACTCGTAGATGGCTCACAAAGGGTCCTGCTCACTCTGTCTCTCCCCCATCCCACCTGTCTGATAGCCTTCTTCCTTCCTTCCTTCCTTCCTTCCTTCCTTCCTTCCTTCCTTCCTTCCTTCCTTCCTTCCTTCCTTCCTTCCTTCCTTCCTTCCTTCCTTCCTTCCTTCCTTCCTTCCTTCCTTCCTTCCTTCCTTCCTTCCTTCCTCCCCTCCTCCCTTCCTCCCTTCCTTCCTCTCCATCCCTGCCTTCCCTTCCACAAAATATCACAGAACACCTGGGAGTTCTCCAGGGAGAAACTGAAGATCTGGGAGAGAATTGATATCAAAACCTCACGTGCTGTCAAATTTTGTCTGACACCTGACTGAAGAAAAACATACATTTTCTGTAAGCAGTCGCTTAGACTTACACGCCAAAACCGTGTTTGCGCCACACTTCAGGCGATCTTTTTCTCTTGGGAAGCTGGAACTTAGGCACACAGGTTTCCCTGTCCCTAGTGCAGAATGGGAAGAGAGCATCACTGTTCAGGAGGGCTGAACAGGCTGTTGAGAAGAGACAGACAGGCCGGTGAGCTGGGGGACTTGCACTGTATGTGAGGGAGAGGTTTGACTTTGCAGCCCTTACAGTTAGGGGTGATGTAATTGAGAGCCCGTGAGTGAGGGTTAAGGGGTGAAAAACAAAGAAGATGTCGTTGTGGGTGCCTACGATCAATCACCCAGCCAGGATGACAGCACTGGTGAGTTATTCCATAGGAAATCAGGAGAAATCTCTGGCAATGCTATGGACATGAAGCATCTCGGGACCCATCCACACAGACCTCTGGCCCAAGGCAGCTTGGCAAAGTTACTGGAACAGAGCGTGGCACAAAAGGTCCTGGGCTCCTGGTGGACAGCAGGTTGACCAGGAGCCAGCAAGGTGCCGTTGGCCAAAGGCGGCAGCGAGTGGTGCCCTGGGCTGCATGAGGCAGAGCGTTGCCAGCAGCTGGAGGGAGGTGACCCTTCCCCTCTGCTCAGCGCTGCTGAGCCCACGCCTGAAGTGCTGTGCCCAGGTCTGGGCTCCCGGTCCGAGAGAGACATGGGCGTACTGGGGAGAGCCCCCAGTGCCCCTCCCCCACCGCTGAGGTCATTAGAATGGAGCGCTGGGTTAACCCCCCGGTGTCCTGGCAACGGTTCTGTGCCAACACGGACTGTCACGGGCAGGAGCCAGGCTCTTGCCCAGCAGCGCCACTCGGCACTGGGACACACTTGGGCAGAGTTTGGCAGCTGTCTGACCCCTGTCGTGCACCAGTGTGTCCTCCAGGAGGCTTCTCCTTAGCTTGTCGGGATGGGACAAGTGAACTGCTGCCGTGGTTCCAGGTAGGCTCCTCCCATGCACAGCTTGGAGGCAACCCAGAGCATCTGGACCCTGCAGCAGCCCATTTTCTCATGCCCGACACCATTTGCTCTACAGGGATGACCCTGAGCCCGTGCAGCAGTGCGTGCCCATCCCGGCATCACGCGAACCACTGCTCCGGCAGCGTGTGCGGGTGACCCAGGGCCGTGTGACGAGGAAGAGGGACCTCCTCCTCTTCAGCGACACCCTGGTCATCGCCAAGCACCAGTAAGATTTGCAGAGCCCAGCTGCCTTTCCTCCCAAGCCCTGGCCCCGGCACCAGGACAGGAAATGCCAGGAGCACCCCAGGCCACCGGCGCCCTGGTGCTGGATACACCCGTGGCCGTGACTGCGGCAGGGGGACTGGGGAGGGAAACCAGCGGGCTCAGACACCTCCAGCTCACTCCCTGCCGCTCCTCTCTGCAGACGTGGCAGCACCCCACGCCCAAAGCTCTGCCTGGCCCTGGGCCAGCTGCAGGTGCTGGGCAGCACCAAGGGGGCAGCCGGCGATGCCGCTGAAGAGGAGGAAGGCAAGCACACCACCTCACTCCTCCTCGTCTGGCCCTGCGGCTCGTGCGTTATCACTTTCCGGTGAGTCTGGGTGCCACGTCCCAGGGCAGGGCTGGGCAGAGCCACTGTCCTGCGCCACAGGACTTGGTCCTGCCTCTGTGGCCATCCCCACGGGGCAGGGCTGTGCCAGCGCCCACCTGTGCCAACAGGCTGGGGAGCAGCGGCACTCAGGCTGTGTCTCCTCTCTTTCTGCAGCTGCCGGGCAGTGAAGGAGCTCTGGCTCAGCGCTCTCCTTGGGTAAGCCCTGCCTGGCAGTGAAGCCTGGGGGACTCATGCTCACATCCTAGGGGGATGCTCTAGGTATCATTGCCCTGCAATGTGGAAACAGCGCTCCCCAGCTGGGAAGAGCTGCCCCCACGGCAGGGGCAGCTCTTGAGTGGGCAAAGCTGCTGGAGCACCTTCGCCCAGCTGTGTCCAGACAACACCTGCCCAACCCCACCTGGACCTTTGCTGCTGCTCTCCGCTCGCATTCCGAGTGGTACTCGGGTGCTTTGGGGCAGCTCAGAAGTGCTCCCCAGGCTAGCAGGGGAGGGAAAAGGCTGCTTGGTCCTCACGCAGTTCTTTCCTTGTCCCTTCCGCATGCACAGACCACCGGAAGGAGTGGAGGGAGCCCAGGTCACCCGGCTGCCCTCCTTCAAGGCGCTGCTAAAGGAGCTGAGGGGCCGCAATGCTGTGAGTGTCCTCCTGCGTCTGTCCCCAGAGGCTGTTCCAGCCCAGCACCAGCTGCAGCACTTCTCACCTTCTTCTCTTTTCTGCTGCACAGGCCACGACACTGCATGCCGGCAGCCTGGAGAGGCTGCTTGAGGGCCAGGCAAAGGTGAGGATCGCACAGAGAGAAATCTCAACCATCCCCACCTCTCACACATGGTCAGGGCATGATGCAGCTCGCTGGGGCCCTTTCTGCTGCAGGGCTGTTGGGTGAGCACAGCACATTTCTTGCAGGCTGATGCAGAGCAGCAGTTGCCACCTGACGTCCCCTCTGGCAGCAAAAACGAAAGTGGCCAGTTGGCTGGTGAGTTGGGAGAAGATGGGTGCAGAACAGCCCTTCCCTCCTCCTCTTGCAGATGTGCACTCATGCTGCACGGGGGCTGCTGTTCCCCTCCCGTGGGGCACATCTGTCCCCGTTATTCTAGAGCAAGAGCGACCTGAGTCCCCAGGGTCCTTCCTTCCCAAACAACACCCATCCTATGGGCTTGAGGGTGCTGGAAAGTTGTGAGAGGGTTCAGGAGTGCTGGCCTGGCGATTCCGCTCCACCTCTCTTTGTTCTCTTCTCCTTGGCAGAAGGTGAGACCCGCAGCCGCAGGAGGTGGCTGCCCTGGTGCTTTCTGTGGCCAGGGACCTCTGCCGCTGCGGAGGCACAGGGGCCATCGGGCTCTGCCCACTCGGGGCTTCTCTTTGGCCGGCCCCTGGAAGCCATCTGCAGCCACGATGGTGCGCTGCCCCAGCCCATCCAGGTAAGCAAGCCTGGCCAGGGGATCCCCACCCCGCTGCCTCCTCTGCAGAGCCCGTGTCTCCATCGGAGGCATCCCAGATGAGTCTTGGGAATAAAGCGCACTCCTCTCCACGTCACCCAACTCCAGTCACCCCTCTGTGCAGCCCCAGGGAGAGCTGCGCACCATCCACACTCCCTCCTGTCCCTGAGGAAGGTTGGGCTGTCCCAGGGCCCGCTTCCAGCCCACCAATGTCCTCCTCTCTCCCCTGCAGGACCTGCTGGCTCTGCTGCACGAGCAGGGCCCATCCACGGAGGGGATCTTCCGGCTGGCGGCCAGCGAGCGCGCCTCCCGGGACATCAGGGAGGCCCTGGACACCGGCGCTCAGGTCCACCTCGCCAGCCACCCGGTGCACGTCCTGGCCGTCATCCTCAAGGTGAGCCCCGCTGACCTGGCATCCCGTAGCTCCCGGCTCTGGCGCTGCTGATGGGCACCTGCCCGAGCAGGAGCCCAAAGCCAGGAGCTGCTCGGCACCCAGCGTGCTGGGGATGCTGCCTGTGCTCCCGGCGGCACTGCTCGCAGCCTCACCAGCAGCCCTTGCCATTGCAGGACTTCCTCCGCAAGATCCCCTCCAAGCTCCTCCACTCGGAGCTTTACCACCAGTGGATGGATGCCCTGCAAAAGACCAGCAGGCAGGAGAGGCTGTCGGGGCTGAGAGAGTAAGTGTGGCCAGCAGCCTGGCAGCTCCACAGGGATTGCCAGAGCCCGACACCTGCCTGCAAAGCCACAGCCTACCTGAACAAGCTGTGGTTTCGGCCACCCATCTCTTGCTGCTGCTGCGGGCTCAGCGTTTTAGGGGGAAAGTGGCACAGAAAAGCATTTCTCTCTCTCCTTGGAGCACTGCCTGCAAGCATTTGGGGGTGGCTCCACAAAGGGTCTCTCAGCAGCAGGGCTGGCAGGGAGGGAGCTGCCCATATCACAGCTAAGGCAGTCCCTCTGCCGTAGAGCCGGCTTGGCCAAGGAGCCTGCCCTGGGCTTGGCTTGGCTTGGCTGACATCTGCGTGGGGCACCTGTCTTGACAACACCTACTTCATCTATTAACGTTGCCTTCCTGTTCCCGCAGCGTGGCCAGCAAGTTACCTGAGGCCAACCTCCTCCTCCTCCAAACCTTACTGAGCCTGCTCAAGAAGATCAGCAGCAATGTCACCGTCACCAAGATGACCGCCAGGAACCTGGCCATCTGCGTGGGGCCCAACCTCCTCAGCCCACCGGAGGAGGACACGGTGCCCCTGGATGTCCTGATGGAGGTGACAGGGAAGGTATGCTGTGTTTCCCAGCCCGCTGCAGCCTTCCAGACCCACGCCAGCTTTGCTCTTCAGGGCTTCCTGGCTGCCTCCTCTCTACAGCAAATGCTCATGGGGGAGCTGCTGGGAAGAGCAGCCCCACAGCTGCAGCTTTCTGCGCAGAGGGCAGGATCAGGAATGGGAAGGGCTGTTGGAGCCATTTGCAGCCAGCGGGTTGGAAACGGATGGTTTACTGTATGCAGGTGACAAAGCTGCTTGAGTTCCTCATCGAACACCAGGAGGAACTCTTTGAGGAAGAGGAGGAGGAGGCTGAGCTTCCAGGGCCACCGGCCGAAGCTGGGAGTGCCGGTGAACAGGTTGAGGAGTCACCGGCACCAGGATCGGAAGGAGAAACTGCAGAGGTATGTGAGGTCCACACACAGCGTGAGAGCATGCCTCCCTCCTCAAAAGGTAGAACTGCCACTGTAGGGACCAGCAAGGTCATCCACCAACCTGCACCTTTGTGCGGTCATCCCACCACAAGTGACACAGCTGGGCTGAGAAAACGCATCCAAGGGATCGGCCTTTTAGAGCTGAGCCAGAAAGTGGGCAGGTGTCATCTTCTACATTTCCATTGCAGGTGCCTGCAGTGGCTCCAGAGTGCGAACCCCGGGAGAGCTCCCCTGGGCAGAGCAGGTAACATGAGCTAGCTTTGATTAAGAGTAGAAGTGATTCATGGTGATCATGGCTGTACCTGTCTGACAATCCTCTTGAATGGGCCCTTGTTTGCCAAGCTCTTCGCAGGAGGGGGAAGCACCATCCCCCAGGAAGAGACCACACTCCTGCGAAGAGGAGAGCGGTGGCCCGCCAGTCAAGCGAAGGCGAACGCTGGCCACAGGGAGCTCAGGAATGGGCGAGTGAGACAACCCAAGCAGGGTAAGAAGACCAAGGAACCCAGACGTGTAACAGAGCCTCCTCTCCCTCTTGTGAATTTTCACGCTGCTCTGAGTATAGGCAACAGTTCTGTGGTGTCCAGAGATGGTCCCTGAGAGGAAGCAATCACCTGCCCTTGGGAGAATGTGGATGTCTGGAGGAAAAGAGCTCTCCAGTATCGGCAGTCAAAAGCCCGTGTGTTCACTTAAGCCTTCCCAAACTCCTGCTATCTAAATAATTAATAGAAAAACACCAAAGCCTAATACCCAGCTCTAAGGAATTTGGCAGGGGAGAACTCTGGATGGGTATTGCCTTTCACATCAAAGCACGAGTTGCTTCTTCTTCTCTCAACCTGGCGCCTAATGCTTGTCTTTTCCCCCCATCTTTCTCAAAGCAGGTTGTAGAGGTGGCTGAAGACATCACCCTCATGCTGCCACTTGCTTGGCTCAGCCAGACGGTCTAGCAGGGGTTCTGAGAAAGAAGAGCACTTCTCGTCCTTCCTGCAGAACTTTCACATTTGTTTTCAAGTGCCCGTTGGCAATTTTCAGATAGTTATAATAGGGTTTTAGCCAGTAGGGCGAGAGAGTTTCTTAGTTAGTAAGTTAGTTAGTTAGTTAGTTAGTTAGTTAGTTTCTACTGTAGGTAGCTGTGTACTGAATACATTTTATTCACATTCCAGTTTTCACTTTAAAAATATTTACAACCGTGTTTTGAGCCAATTTGGCAAGAGAGTTAGTTTAGTTTCTACTCTAGGTGTAGACGTAGGTGTTCACTGTGAAGTCCCACTGAATTTAGCTGTGATATGACCGCCACTACTCTTCATCCTCAAGTGAAGCGCTGCGTCAGAAGAGGGTGTGGTCTAAGGAAGGATTTGTCTGGCCCCTAAGCACTTCAGGCTTCCTGCAATCAAATCTGAGCTAGGAGGAGGCGCAATTTGAAAATATTACTCTGCATGTAACCAACTCTTATTCCTGTTGCTGAGCCAAGCGCACAAGTTGAGGGTCACTACGTTTTAATACTGACTCTCTTAATTTGGAGGGTTATTGAGACCTTGTGAGTCACTCAAGGTAATGATCCCAAATGAGAGAGAAAAGGAAGGCATGGAAGAGATTTTATTCTTTCTGGGAGACACCTACAGAAAAGTGCTGGAACCAGTGTCTTTCTGTCAAAGTGAATAAATGCTCAAAATAACTGTATTCGACTACAGTTTATTTTAATAAAAACCAGAGGGATTGGAGATCGGGGGGAGTGAGAGGGAGAATCTTACCTGATATTTACTCTGGTCACTATTTTTCTCTCTTTAGAAATGAATAAAACATACTTACATATTGCTTTGACTTTTTACATCCTGAAACACAATAAACCACTATCCACCCATACTTACGTGTGATGAGGTGCAGCAGACCCTCTGGTGGATAGATGTAACTACCATATTCCAGAAGCTCCCGCTACCGTGGGACAGTGTTTTCCAGCCAATTTCCCCTTCTTCCCTATCAACATTCTTCCCTACGACATTCATTTTGCTATGGTTTGGTTTATCTTTGAAATCTTAGACAACAACATCCTAAGAGAAAGGTGTAATTTCGTTTGGGTGTCCTTCCATGGAAACAAACTCACTTCCCGGAAGCAGAAAGCAAACACTGTTCTGCCTGCTTTTGTAAGGCAAGAGGTACTAGCATAAATGCCCACTAGAATGCTCAGTTTCAAAGTCAAAAGCTTTCATTAATAAAGTACTATTAACATTACTTTTAGTAAGGAATCAAAGGTCAGAATCACCATGCCGAGACATAATTTTCAACTCATTTGAATAGATAGGATATTTTGCATATCTAGCAAAAACAAAAGTTAAGGACGTGATGAAAAACATACTTGCCCGTTCAAAAGGTGATTTATTACAATTAAGAAGAGCAATCTGTTAGGTGTCCTCCTTTCCCGCTTCTACAAAATGGAACACGACAGTTTGGGTTCGGGTTATTGGCTTCTCCAGACTTGGCTTCCTAGATTTGGAGCCAAAGAGACAACAGGACTGGCTCAAGGAGGCAGAAGGACAGCTTTCTTCTCTCTCCCAACTGTCTCAGGCACCCCAGCAAGAGTGGGAAGTGGGCAATCCCACTGGGCTGCACAGTTCTGATCTGCTCTGTTTCTTGGAGTTTCTCCTCAATATTTTAAAGGCTGGGGTCCAGAAGGGAGTACCAACCACTGTCTCTCACAGTATTCTCCTGGACAAGATGTCCAGCATAGAGGTGGATAAACACGCAATGCAGTGGGTGAGCGACTGCCTGATGGGCTGGGATCAAAGGGATTCTAGGAAATGGGGTAATGTTGGGCTGGCGACCAGTCACTAGCGGGGTTTCAGAGAGACCCATCTTAGGGCCAGCACTCTTCCCTGTCTTCATAAATGACTCGGACACAGGACTTGAGGGATTGTTTAGCAAGTTTGCCGACGACACAAAACTGGGGGCAGCTGCTCACACTCTCAAGAGCAGAGAGGCCCTGCAGAGGGATCTGAACAAATTGGAGAACTGAGCAATCACTAACCACGTGAAGTTCAACAAGGACAAGTGCCGGATTTTGCACCTGGGACACGGCAACCCTAGCTGTACATACAGACTGGGGGACGAGATGCTGGAAAGCAACTCCGTGGAGAAGGATCTGGAGGTTCCGGTTGACGGCAAGTTGAACACGAGCCAACAGCACGCCCTGGCAGCCAAGAGGGCCAACCGTGTCCAGGGGTGCATGAGGCACAGCATTGCCAGCCGGGCGAGGGAGGTGATTGTCCTGCTCTGCTCTGCACTGCTGTGGCCTCACCTGGAGCACTGTGTGCCGTTCTGGGTGCCAGGGTATAAAAAAGATATTAAGCTACTAGAGAGTGTCCAGAAGAGGGCTACAAAGTTGGTGAAGGGTTTGGAGAGGAAGTCATATGAGGAGTAGCTAAAGTCACTTGGTTTGTTCATCTTGGAGAAGAGGAGACTGAGAGGAGATTTCATCACGATCTACAGCTTCCTCACCAGGGGAAGAGGAAGGGCAGGTGCCGATCTCTTCTCATTTTGCAACAATGACGGAACCCAAGGGAATGGCAGGAAGATGTGCCAGGGAAGGTTTAGGTTGGACATCAGGAAAAAGTTCTTCACCCAGAGGGTGGTGGAGCACTGGAACAGGCGTCCCAGAGACGCAGTCATGGTTCCAAGCCTAACACTACTCCAGAAGGGACTGGACAACGTTCTCAGACACATGGTGTGAACTGAGAGGTTGTCCTGTACAGGGACAGGAGTTGGACATGATGATCCTTGTGGGTCCCTTCCAACTGAGGGCATTCTGGGATTCCATGATTCTATGGACCACCACCTTTTACCCAGATGTTATGTGAAGGACAAAGTTGGTGTGAAAAAGCTGGAGTTAGGGAAAAAAGACAAAGATGGAGTTCTATGGAAACTCTGTCTCTGGACCGTGTCACCAGGGTGCATTCTCTTTCTCCCTCTCCCATAACAAGACAGAGTCTTTCCACCCGCACCACTGCTTTGGTTTCAGGAAACATGCCCTCCTCATCCTCATGCCCGTGGCACCAGGAGACCTCCAGAGAGAGGATGAGACTGACTGCAGATGGCACCAGTACGGGCATGAAGCATCCCCGGACACCTCCACACAGACTTGTGAGCCAAAACAGCTTGCTAAAGCTGCTGGAAAGCAACATGGCAACAAGGTGCCTGGGTTTCTATGCAGCACATCCCACAGCAACAAAAAAAATCCATTTGCCACAATACAATCTTGTGTTATTCACCTAATATGCTCCACAAATCCAGCCCAGGCCCTTTAGTAGGCGACCAATTCCAACAAGATAAAGCTCCAGAGACTGGTTATTATTATACACTGTACCTTGCACAACAACTCTATACAAATGATTTACCTGAGTAAAATCTCGCTTACATGTACTCCTTTTCTCTGATCTCAGAAATCTCATTTCCATGATATGAAGGTATTTTAGAATGTGGTTGATTTTTACTATAGGCAAAGGAAATGCTTCTAATTTAAGGAGTGTCTATAGTGTTAAACCTGCAATGAATCTGAATAAAATACTCATCTCAGAGATCACTGGCATTCAAAAGGTCATTAATGACGTTGTGTTTCTTAGAATTTAAAAGCACTACAATATATGCGTATTGGATTAAGCCTTCTTAATCAAAAAAAAAAGCATTAATCTCTTAGTAGAGAGAACTTCCAGCTGAACTATCTCCATCCATCTAACGCTAGAACTTCTGTTGTCTCTGATGCACAAGACTCGTTAAGGAGACAGGAAATTGATTCTCAGCCTTGTTGCAAGAAGATCTGGCACAAACAGATTCCCAAACTTGGAAAGGCGGGGAACCGTGTTAGGGCTGCACAACAAGGTGCATCCAAGCCAGCTCACTGCATTTTGACGAGCCGTGTCTATCCCTCACTGCTGCTGCCTGCAGGAAACACCTTACCCTGTCCATGTCGTACTTGCTCCTTGGCCAGCGTGCTTGTCACCACGCAGCACCTGCTCTTTTCTGTCGACCAGTTGTCTTCCCATACAGAAGACCTAGGAAGTTGCTCAGTGTTCACAGTAAAGTCCCACTGAATTTGGCTCTGATTTGAATGGGAGAGAGTGAGTGAGTTAGTTTCTACTCTAGGTAGCTGTGTGCTGCTATAGGACATCATGTTGTGCTGTCACTCGTAAACTAGTTGAAGGATAATCTAACTTCTCATGACATCACTGGGACTTTGCAGGAATGATATTCTTGAATTAGCTCACAGAATCATAAAATGTGCTGATTGTCCTCTCGCTTTTACCCGTTTTCTTCTCTGGTGTAATAGGACTGTGGTGGCCTTCTCTTCAAAACCTTGTCAGAATTTGTACCACCAGAGGCATTTTCTATTTATTTTATGGCCATTGTGCTGTCACTTAGAGAGTGAACAACCGCTGCATTTCTCCAAGAGGTTTCAAGTTTCCTCTTAGACAATATGTGACTACATAGTCTGTATGAAGCTGGGATACTTTCACTCAAAACCTTAGAATCCATTTGATGTCAACAAGTTACTCTATTGACAAGTACGGAGAGATGACCTAAGATGTCCCATGTACATCCTTCCTAAAGAAGTCATTTTAAATTCTGACCGTCTTTGAAGACTTCTTGCTCATTTGACATGACAACTACTTTGGAACCACATCTCGTTTTTGAGCTGCAGACCAAGTGGCTTGTGACGCAGCAAGCTGGAAGAAGTGGTGCTGCTGTATTCTAGCTCACTGTCATTGCCAAGGACTATGCCGACCGCCTCGGCTGACACGCTGCAAACACACCTCTTCCCAAGCGCTGAGCCAACGGCAACTGCTTCAGCCCAAACTCCGATGTGCGTTAGATACCAAGAGCAGAACCTTCCTTTCAAAGGCTCCTTCTCACTGCACTTTTACTTCTACCCTGACTGTACATACAGACTGGGGGACGAGATGCTGGAAAGCAACTCCGTGGAGAAGGATCTGGGGGTTCTGGTTGACGACAAGTTGCACACGAGCCAACATCATGCCGTGGCAGCCAAGAGCTGCAGTATTCTTCCCTATGACATTCATTTAGGTTTGGTTTGGTTTATCTTTTAAATATTGGACAATAAACTTCTAAGAGAAAAAAATCTTCATTTAGGTGTCCTTCCATGGAAACAAACTCAGTTCCCATAAGTAGAAAGCAAACACCGCTCTGCCTTGTTTTGTAAGGAAGAAGTAGTAGCATAAATACCCACTAGAATGCTCAGTTTCAAAGTCAAAAGCTTTAATTAATAAAGTATTATTAGTATTACTTTTTAGTAATGAATCAAGATCAGAATCACCATGCTGAGACATAATTTTCAACCCATTTGAAAATATAGGGTATTTTGCATATCTAGCAAAAACTAAAATTAAGGACATAATCAAAACCATACTTGCTCGTTCAAGGGGTAATTTATCAAAATTAAGGAGAGAAATTTCTTAGGTGTCTGTTAGGTTTAAGAGCAGAAGGCTGAGGTGATCTGTCATAGGTCAAAAGCCTCTGGATACTTCTGGTAATCATTTGGTCTTTCATAGTTAGTGTTTCCTCTGATTCTGTTCTGGAGGTTAACATTTAGAAATCCTATTGGAAAATACTATTTTTTCCTCTTTTTTTCTTTTTTAATCAGAAGTCCCTTTATATGCACAGAATAGATATGACAGGGATTTTTGTGGTTATTATCATCAAGCTGATTTTCTTTTTTATTGCAAAGACATCTAATTTCCTGTCTTACACAGATCTATCCAGGGCAAAATGAAGTTCCAAGAAATCCCCGCTTCATCACATTTCATTACAGGTCAGGTTTGTCTTCCTAAATTTTATAGGAGGCAATATTAGTCGCACAGGTCCTTGATTGCTTAATATATTCATACTTGAGAATTGTAATTGAGCCAGTCCTGGACAATGGTTAGCAGTTCACTGCATCATTATATAAAGACATGAACTCTGTCTCTTAAGTCCTGTCTTTACATTTCACATCCATTTCACTTTTCATTCGTATAAAATCAGGTAAGCTGGCATGCAGGTTACCAGACTGCTTGCAAAGTTTTTTCTGCTTTTTTTCTGAATGCTCTGTGCAGCTTTCTGGTTATTTCTCTTTCAGTTTGAGATACCATATTCGTGTACATTATTGTTATTGTAGTAGAAATTACATCTACTTGCTGAATACATAGAATTAGGATTGGTTTTGTTCAGCCTGGTTTAAAATATAAGATCTTTTCTGCCTAATACTCACAGTGCAAATTGTTAAAAATAAGCCACCTGCTTCAAAAGGCATTTTCATAAGATTTTTTTTTACTTTGTTTTTGACTGGTTTTTTTGTTTTTTTCTTTTAGGAAAAGAGACTTTTAAATTCATATACCTTCACCAATTCATATATAGCCTTCTCCAATTAATATAGAACTGTATATCAAAAGTAATGAGAATACTAGGTTTTTGCACTGTTTTCTCCCCTCCTCTCTGAACTCTCTGGGTGCTAAATGATAAATTCAAGCTAATCTCTATATACTAATTTGAAAAGATATCTCTCCCTGCTGTCCAATCCCCCTTCTGCAGGAGGTCACTGTCTCCACAGTAATATAGCTGAAATAAAACATAATGTCCACACCTCCATGTTTTAGTGGGGGGAAGACAACATCACCCTTTGGTGCCTGTTGACAGAAGGACAAAGAAATAGAGGAGATATAACTTTTAATCCCTATGGTGTGTCTCCCTGGACAGCTCTGTGGTGGTTCACCAGGAGCATCTAGAGCAGCACCAAGCTGCCCACACACATGATGGACAGAAGGACGACCCCAGGTTTCTCCTCTGCTATTTTGTAGAACATTGGCAGTTCATCATAGATCCAAACTCACTGTTCATTCCTTTAACTTCACCATTTAAATGTGTTATTTCCAACATCCAAATAAAAATTTGGTGAGGTTATTTCTGCAGGTATATTTCTAAACATCCTCCTCACGCTCCTTCCTTTGTTCAGGAAGTTGTATAAGGTTTATCTGTTATTATTTTATTTTTCAGCTACAGATTCACTTCTGTGCCAAGTGATATTTCAGCAAAGGGAACACATATTTCCAAAGCATGATGAAAAGTCAAGGTTTAATATAAAGAACTTTTAGGGTTTTTGTCCTACAAGCAGAAGAGATTAAAAGTAGTCGCTGCCTCAGACCATGCAGTATTTTCTGATGGACTACTAACTTTGTAGGTAAAAACAACCTAATGTGTACCCAATATACAACAAAGTAAAAGGTATAAACTGGGTTTGAACCTGATTAATCTGGAAACAGACAGAGAATGAAAAGCTTATTGTAGGTATGTTAAAGAGGTATTGACTTGTTATAAATCTTTGTAGCCCTCCATCTCCCCACCATTTTAGGGAGGACAGAGTATTTCTTTTTAATCACGAAAAGAATGCAAAACTCTGAGTCTGCCTGCCTGTTTTTATGTTTGGGACATGGACTTATCACACAATTCACTGAATTCAGAAAAGGAAACTCAAAGTGCTACTTAATATTTTTATTATTTATTTATTAGGAAAGCTGTATCTAACCACAAAGAAATCTGCTTCAACAAGAAACACCAAAAAAGTGTACCCAAGATATCTGTTGTTTGTATGAAAATATTATTTCTATCACAAGGATGAGATTGTGCCAGAAACTTGTTATGATTTCCCAACATTTTTTGCATTTCAGGCAAAAATATGCACCTTTTAAGAAATTATAATAAATACATCTGTGGCCTGTGTTTGTTTTCTTACATATGTGTAGTAAGATTAAAAGCTATTTTCCTTCATATCAATCAAAACCAATAACGTATAAATAAATACAGACTTTTCTCAGAAAATAAGCACCATAAAGCTACAGTTTACTTTTCCTTAAAGTGTTCTATTTCTGTGTAGAAACCTTACTGAAAGAATGGTAGGAGCCGTGGTATCTTTTTCATAAAAACACAGACATCGGGAAAAAAAAACATTACATCCAAGATAACCTAAGGGTCAAAGTCAGGGATCACTTACACCAATGAAGTTCCATTGAATTCAGATATTATACAATGTGAGCAAAATCTGCATTTTAATATTGTTCAAAATGCCTGAGGTATTCCCTTAAGGAAAAGTGCATCCAGTTGCCTGGAGGAGAGTACTGACACAAACCGCTTCTTGGTTTTTTTTAAGCAGATCCACTTCAACAATTATGGTAATTAAACCTGCAAAGGTCCCAGCAGGAGTGATGCTAACATCAAACCAGCTGTTTCACACAGAAAAAACATGATGTAAAGTCAGTATTCCTCCATCCCATGTTCTTTGTGAGGCACATCCCAAGCCTCCCACAAACAAAGAAGATTCTTTAGTGTCATATTACTGCTATTCTACAGGAAGTAAAAGAGACCACGAGATACAGATTTATGACTGAAATTGAATCAGGATTTCTGGAGCTGCTGTACATTTAAATATAATTTTGTCTGAGTACACTGCAAGCTAAAATCCTATGAAGACCACAGCATAACAAAAGGTATCATCAAATGTCTTTCTGTCCCTAGAACAGATTTTTATAGTGTTAGTGTCTTTAAATAAAAAATAAAACAAGGTGCAAAAGCTGACTATGAACTATAACTTCTACAGGCAGCTATAGCTTTCATATTCTGCTGTTACACAACCTTCAGAAATTCTGTAAACTGAAGAAAACAGCTACATACATTTTTATTGAATGAAAACAGAATTTTGGAACAAAATATAACACAGGTGAATTCCATTAGTCCACTGAGTGTACAGGAAGGAATAAAACAGTACCAGTAATGGTAAAAAAAAAAAAAAAAAAAGGTCTAATAAGTCACTTTTACAAAGTTGGAAATCAGTTCACTTTTGAGGAAACACACCATCTTTGTGTAAAATTGGAGGGCATCACATCTTCCATGTAGTATTAGACCAAGTTATGTGCAAGAAAATAAGCAAAGAACTCTGTTGGAAAAAGTATGAATGAAGGTTCTGCTTCAGCCAAAGCCTGGAGAGTTGCACACAGAGGCTACTTCTGTTCACCTTTGAACTGAGCTGTACTTAGTTCAGGCAATAATCTGAACATAGGAAGGATCCAAACATATCTGCTCTCAGATCAGAAAAACTCTGCAGGGTTTTAAGGCCGCCACATTAATTTTTGTCAGCATCCAATGCTCAAAAAGAGACTAATGTCTCAAGTTTTCCTAGACATTTCATCTGTCTTCAAAGATGTCTCTGAGTTTGTGTCTAACTTATAAGGAGACTATATTGCTATATAGCCAAGCATTTCCAGTTATATTTTAGTTTGACTTAAAGGATATGAATAGGAGATGTCACATACATTGATAAATACTCTTTATCAATCAACAAACCACAGAAAAAATAAAGGAAAGGACATCACAAATCTGCAGAGCTATGATTTAAATTAAAGTGGGATTCACTTAGTATATTTCATTTTGCATTTCGTATTAAGTTGCAAGGATGAATATGGAAGAAGCTATTACTCTATAATCCATTTGGTTTAAGAGAATACTAAAAGGAGGCACTGTTGTATAGGAATAGAAAGAGAAAATAAGTTTATAAAAATACAATAATTTTTGTGATAGAAAATTCAATAAACACCATGAAAATATATATCTATAAATAAACTTTATCGTTAATTTTACAATAAAAACCAAAGGAAATTCTGAGAAATAGCTAGAACTGTGTGGATAAACAAAGGGATTTTCAAAAGACTGAAATAATGCATAATGCGGAGAACAGTTTTTAGTTTAAATAAACACTCACAACTTTTGAAAATCACACTTTTAATAACACTAGTGTAGCAAAACAGCCTTCAGAGTTCAAGAGGATGAAGGAATAGCTCATGCAGTTTTACAAGGATCTTGTTGAGCCTAATTGGGGAAAACTTTTTGTGCAGGGATGTGCTGAGAATGTATGTAGGGAAAAAGGAAATAAGATGATGAGTTAGGTAGAGCGTTATCTTATGTATGGTATCATGTTCATGCCTCAGTTTATCTGCTGTATAATCTTTTGCCTGAGTGCATAGAATAAAGTATGATTGAACGTGTTCGGGAGAGCAAGTAAGAAACCAACAGCTAAATGCAAATTTTTAATTCCTGTTCCCTATTGGTCTGACTTACATGCTTCCAGAAAGACTGCAGGCTAATTTTGCCGAGGTCAGAGTAAAAGACAGAGCAAAATGAATCATTCAAGTGCCCCACCATGAGGGAAAAAATGGGGAAATAAGAGTGGCTTATCAAAGAAAGAGACACACAGAATTTCCTTAGGATGCTTTTGAGACAGTTGTGCTTCTTTAAACTCTGAGTAGGTGACAAGCTGCAAACAATTGATCCAGTAGTTAAACCCCTTTTCTCTGACCACTGGATGCAATTGCTGAGTGAATAGAAAATAGGTTTTTTTGTTTCAAACTTAATTACAGATGCTTGAAAGGTAGGACCTGTCAAGCCTTAATTGCAGTTTCGTCTTCTTGTTGATATGGCTGTAAGACGTGAGGGAAGAGATAGGGAGTCTCATTTTAGTGTCTGGTCTAAGAAGCTGAAAGAGGTTTCTCTGACAGATGGACACATCTGAAGAGTGCATATTCAACCAGCGGCAAATTGAGGCTGAGGATAAGCAGAGGTAAAGGCCTCTCCTAGATGGTAGATGCTGGAGGTTTGTGATCTTTGTGGGGCTACCTAGAGAATGGTAACCAGTGGTTTTGATACAGAGAAAGACAAAAACAGTCAATCATGTGAGAAGAACATCTATGGACAAAACAGTGTAGAGAAAAAAAAAATCACATTCTGCAAGTATTGAGGTTGCATTGTGCTCTCATAAAAACACAAAGATTTGTCCAGGGAAGTATTCTCAATACATATTTTCTCATTTTGTCAAAAGAGGCATCCATCACAGGGCTAATTCCTCCATTAAAAAGTTTATTTATCATGGTGTGACTTTGACGCATTTAAAAATTATGAACTTTAAAAATTTTTTGACTTCTAGGACTCTTGCACATATGGAGAAACTAGTTTATCTTGTGCTGCAAATACCTGAGCATATTCTGGTTTTGATGGGAATCATAGTTAATTGCACACTCCTAACAGTTCGATGACACTGTAAGATGACATTATTTGCTATGACTTTTCAAAAAAAGAGAATGCATTTGCAAGATTGTAAAAAAATAAAATCCTAACAGGCATGGGGTGAAATTCATAGGAAGGAAAAGCTGAGGTACATCTCAGCATGGCACTGCTGAGGAACACCACATTACTGTCCTTGCTGTGAACTAATGACTGATTTTGCTATATGAATGTACTAGATTCATTCTTTCTAAAATTGCTGATATTTCAGGTCCTTTACCAATTTAGCAAAGCTATTAGTAGTGAAAGTGGACTGGGTTTTTTGACTGAAACTGAGAAATCTGCAGAAAAGGAGGTATAGGGAGGAAGTCTGAAATGGAAATTTTCAGGTTATTGACAAAACAAATAGAAAAAAATACTGATAATTGCTTTTCAGGGTGTCCTTGAGTTATTTTAGGGATTTTTAAACCCCTTGTCTTCTGATCCACACAAGTATGTCTGGAATATGTAAGATATAAGTCAAAATTAAAATGCCAGTTATTTCCATTTTTGAGTGTTCCTTAAATGCTTCTATATCACCAAAATGAAATATTTTAATGTAAAAAAAAATAAAAGTTAAATTATTTTTCTTTAGAAAAACTTGTATTTAATGTCTCTGCTATTTAAAACAAACATACCAGCACAAAAGCTGAATCCGTGCCTGACTTCTGTCTCCTGTTACAGCATTTTCCACTGAGTGAACTCAGTGTCATATAAAAATTGTTCCACTCTAAATGCAAGAGTTATTTTGATTGACTTTCATGCCTCAGTCCCCCTCTCTGAGGCATGCCGATGTTCACGGTTGTCACTTCTAGCCTTGGTTTGCACTGTGTAATGGTAAGAGGAGACTACACTTCTGCAGAAACCTGAATGGAGCAGAAATGTGACTGTCTCTGTGCACAGATCACACACATATGCAAGACAATATCTTAGCCCTTTCTTTTGCCCTGGAGAGAGAATCCAGGACAATCTAGTCACAGTCTTTGCCTGTACCATTTTTGGTAAGTTCAGAGTTATTCTGCCCCTTTTTCATGAATCTTTTCACCAAACCAACCATCATAATTGCTATAATCAGTGCCAGCACAAAAGACAAGTTTTTTAATTTTACTGAGCCAGTAACAGAGAACACAGGATATCCAAATCCAGTATGCTGTATGCGAATCCAAATGAGAGCCATCTGTAGACATACAGCAGGATGTACGCTATCCTGTAAGCCCTAGAGCACATATGAGGTTAGTTGTTTTTCAGTTCAAAAACACCACTCTTCTAAATGCAGTATTATTTGTTTTGAAGAGAAATGAAAAGAAGGAAACAATAAGTTGTGCAGAACAAAACAATTTAGTTAGGAAATAGGCATCAGAAGAGTGGGATGTGTGCCATACTGCAAAGTTTATTTAGTAATAGGGTATTTGAAAAATTACAGCGAGCATGTCTTTGGTAGATATGAGTCTTGAAAGGAACAATAGCATGTCAGACATCCCAGGGCAGAGGGAGAGGAGAAATCCTTTCCCCTTCATCTAGAGGTGCACGGCTTAGCCAAACCAAATACTCAGAGTGCCAATTCCTGTATCGTGATGCCCTGCCAAGCTCTGACTACGGACTGCCTTACCTCTGTGGCTGTCTGTCTGCCTCAGTGTTTGTAAAATGAGTTATTGCATCAAATACTAGACTGATTTTTCAACTTGTGGTGAAACAATGGGCTGTTAACAACTCTATTATTTCCTGTGTATACTATCAGTCTGAAGAGCATTCTCTGTGCCCATCCTTAACCTTTATACAAACAGTGAGAAAGAAGGACTGTGTAGATGAAGGAAACATGCCTCAGATCTTTCCCTAGAAAACCTCTCATTAATTTTCTTCAGAAATATTTTGTAAGCTTTTTCCATTTTGCTCTTAACTCAGCTTACAAAAAACTTTACGTTTCTGTTTCTCCATCATTAGTAATAGTCTGATTTTTAAAGTTTCTCTGTCCTAACCAGATATGGCTGGACTCATAAGTAACAAGAACACAATTAATACAGTCAAAATCTTAGTGTCATACCTTGGCAACCTATATGAAAACTGGGAGGAAAGCAGAAGCACAGACTGCAACAGGAGAGGGTTTGCAGAAGGCAGTAGGAAGTCATGAAAACTGAATGCAAATAAAATAGTTTCCAGTTACCCACAGGCATTAAATCTGGAAGAGATGGATTTTTTGCCTGATGATTAAGACAGCTCCTAACCACTCTTCCAGCTGCTATCTGCTCCTATGAAATTATTTACTGAAGAGCTAGGAAGACAGCCTAGTCTGAGGAGAACTGAAATGCTCTAATTTGAACTAAATTTTACATGAAACTTAAAGATAAAGAGTTGAAAGAGTAAAGAGTTTGAAGGAATCCACAAGAAGTAATCTGGTCTTACTTTTAAATTTCATGTTACCAGGAGATGCAGGAACTGTAGAAACATCTTTGAAAATGTCATTATTCTTCATGTTAATACACATGCTTACATACATATGCATACATACCTATTCCTGTTACGTGTTACCTCACATCTGATGTCAGAAACAAAACTTACGATGCCTAAGTTTCTTTGGGAGACCAAACATACCTAAAGGTTTATGGCTATATCAATTTGCTGAAAATATTCTAAGCAATTCGCAAAATACAATAGAGGAAGTTATTTTTTTTTCATGCAAAACACAAGAATGGTTCAATACATAGTTAAATAATGTTTTTAATAGTTGCAGGCCATGTATACATTATTTTTCTTATTACTATTATCTAGCTTTTTTAATTGGTCTATACCCACACGCACAGTCATATGCCTATAACATTTTGCTTGCATATTTCAAAGTACTCTAAAGAGGCCTCATACGGAAAAGGAAACTTCAGAAAAATCAAGTGTCTTTTTTTAAAGATACCCAGCTTACCAGTAGCAGAGCCAAAACCCCTCAAATAAAAAAAAAAAAACTGGTTCTAGCATAGTCATCCCAGACAAAGGTCTTCATGTCACCATGGTGTACTGCAACATGAGCTTGAGTTTGCAGGAACTTAGGAGTGTCCACTTATTTTGAGAGTTAGTTCGCTGCAGTTCACCTGAAAATGGATATAAGGTAGTTCATGAGAACAGATACAAAAGAGCTTTGTTCAGCTGGTGACTTGCAGGAAAAAAAACCTGTCTCTGTTCTGCACAGGTTCTCTATACCAGTGCCAAACAAGAAAGAAAATCCCCCAGTGTGTGCTTAGTGTTAAGAGGAGGAGCAGAGAAGAGTTGCTTCTGCTCATTTTTGGCACTTCAGTTTGTCAGGTACCAAGACTTCTACAGACCGGTGTGCGAGACGGTGGCTCTCAGCATATGGTTTGAATGTGTGTGAAAGATGGTGGTCGTTAATAGATGGTATAAGTGTGGTAGGCTGAGATATTATTTGTCTTAAAGCTTGCTTGCTTGCTAAAATAATATGCTTAACGCCTGCTTGTTACAGAAAAATGCTTGCTCACGTTCCTTGCTTAATTGGGCCCACTGTAAAGGCCTAAATACAGTGAATTAAAGTGCAAAATGCATGATCACTGTGAACTCCTACAACTCAAAGAATGCTTGAAGTTTGTGTAAGCTCAAGTGAAGCTCCAGCGCTATCCGCCACCAACATCTGCGACTAGGTCTGCAGTGTGCTCAGACAATGCCCACCACCAACTGCCATAAAACGACCAAGTTACGACTTGCAAGTATGACAATCCACCACCAGGACCAAAACCTGTCACCTGGGACCAGCGGACCTGAGACCCGAGCGCTGCCAACACTTATCAGGACATGGACTCTGATACGGGCACGACACAAGACCTGCAAACTGTCGGCACTACTGGTGCCTGAAAACTGAGAGCTGCCCCACAGGAGATGACATTTGGATCTCTTGCTTATCTCTTGTTTATCTTCTTGCATGCTTGCTTAACTTTCCTCCTAATTTCTCCCCCTTTGTCTCTGTTGCTTTAGCTTTAGGTGTGAAAATGAAGTAAATTTACTCTGTCTTTAGGCATAAAAATAAAATAAGATTGTTTAGCGGCATCTGACCTTGTTTGTTTCTTAATCTCACTCTTGGAATCATTTTTTAACCTTCCTGAGTCCAAAATTGGACTGGGAACCCACAACTGGCAACAGCAGAGCAACATCAGCCCTTTCTACACTTCAACTGTCGCTATTCTTCATCTTCCTTGAACAATCAAGAATAGCAATTTAACAGTACTGTTGTCCCTGCATTGCTTCTCCACATAATCTTCTGGCACAGATCTGTTCTGATGGCTCTGCAGTTCTTGAAGAATTCTGCATTTTTTTAAACTTCAGGATTTCAATTATTGACATCCATGTGCAACAGATTCCTCACTTTCTGAATGCATAAACTTATTAAGATTCAGCTGCAACACACAGAAGTGGATAGTTCCAGGCCTTACACAGTTTGGTGAAGCAGTAAAGATGCCAAGAAATCATGCATAAGCCTATGAAGTCTTCCAACATCATCCACACATGACTTAGAGGTGGAGAAAAGGTTCTTGTTCCAGGAATAATCGATGTATACAAGCCCTGTATATTCTACAAGAGGTGGTATCTTCTGCATAATTTGTAAAATTTCAAAAAAAGATTAGTCCATCCTTTATATTAATTACCAGCTTATGATAAATGTATGCATAGGTAAAAAACATGGCCAGTTATTTTGGTGTCTCTGTGACTAAATGAGAACTTATTCTGCTCATATACACCTTAAAAAGAAAAATGACATTGCTTCCTATCTGAACATATTAACAGAGGAGAATCAAATATATTGGATCCCAACTGTGACACTGAAATAGAAAAAAAATACAACTATTGTGTAGTCTCCAATTAGATATTCTACCAGTTGATAATCTTGCCAAAGATGCCCATTGACTTCTGCATATGCCCAAATACTTGAGCTGCTGTGTGGCTACTGGGCCTACCTGGTTATCACCATGGCACGTTTTGCCATCTAAAGGTAGGACAGTGATTTCAGGAAAATTAAATGCAGGAAGTCATATTCATCATGCTTCTAATTTCTTTCTGTGAACTGTAAGACAGTTTTTCAGGTAGCCACCATAGATTTTGGGAAACATTACATTGCTGAATATTTGGATCTTCACATTCAGTCTGGCTGCTGCTTTACGCTTGATTTGCTTGTGCAGATCAAAGCAAACTGAAGAAATTGACATCTCCAGGTAGATTCCACAATAATAAATAATAAAAAATAATAATAAACCAGCATTGCAATAATGTCAAACTAACAGCCAGCAGTCAAGGTGGGGTACATATTCTATGTCATTATGGTTAAATATATCTTACTTGGTTTATCTGATCAGAGCTGAGCTATGGTGGATGTCAAAACAAGCAGACATGAAAACATACTACTTATCCTCAAAAATTCCCAGAGTGTCAGAGCACTGTAATTCTTATATAGTACAGACCCATCCATTGAACTACAGCTCCTCAGCTTCCAAGACGGTTTAAATGCCTATGTAGCAACATTTCAGGAAGAAGTGCAAAATCAAAGACTGAACAAAATGTTCTCCAGAGAAGCAATGTCCACAAAGGTATCAAATCAAGTCACAGACAGTTCATTTTATAGACAAATTTTCTCATCTTAAAAACATTCACACTGAGTTTATGGTGAGTGCTGCAACCTCACCAAGCTCCTTGAAAGCTTCTAATCAGAAGCTTTTTTTTCAGTTCATTATGAGTTTAACTTGCACAACTTTTCTGACCCCATTACACGTTTCCTTTCAATAACCATTATTCATGACAAGTTTATAGATTAAAGTGACTTTTCTTTTACCTTTCACCTGCTTTGAATAATGTATTAATTCAAAGTAAGATTCGAGATATCTCTTCCTCCTTCATTTATTATATGCACTGACTGAATTAATTTCAAATTAGGCTGCAGACTATTTTGGGCAAGAATGGTTTCCAGCAGGGTGCTTGCAGAGCATTCACCCTAAATGGTTCTGCTAGAGCTGGGCGTTAGCAGAGTACAATAATAGATTTATTAACAACAACAGCAGCTTTAGGTTCAAAGATCAGGTGAGGTGATGTCTGAAAAACAAATGAGACAATTTCATTCTGCTGGCTAGCGAATAGTGATCACTTCACAAAATGAATTCAGTGTTTGCAGTTTCTGCTGAGAATACCTGATTGATGGGAGTCCTGGCTGGTGCCACTTGTCAGAGCTGTCAGAGCATAACCTTGATGTGTACATTTCAGCACTGCCTGCTTCTCTCTGTCACTTTCACTATATGCCAAGCTCTAATTTGTTGATTATAAATTGATGGGCATTTTGGCATTACTGATTTTCTCCATTTAACATTCTTGATGCTGCTTCTCCACCCTGCTCTTAATACAAGCACAAGAGAGGTACAAAAAGAAAATCTAAGAAATCACATAAAGAAACTTCAGATGAATCTGGCATACTTGCAGAATACTAACTTGAATTAAGCTAGGACATGTTTGTTTGTTTGTTTGTTTGTTTTCTGCATGCTGATTTTATTTTTTTTAATAAGTAATTTTCTAAATTGAAGTAAACTGCTATAAATTCAACACATAATATAATTAGGAAGACCATTTAAATTTTTAAAGCATAGGATGACAGCATAGTATCATTTTAAGCCTAATTTATAGTGAATATCAATGAAGAGCTATCCATGTGAAGATTTAAATAACATCGTGCAATGTGTATGAAATTGCTAACTATAATGGAAAGAACATGGCAACTCATGAGAAATTAACATAGTTATCAGTCAGCAAAATTGGCACTACAAAATTGCTGCACAAATTCAAATACTATAATGGCAAAGTGAGACTTAAACCAGATGGGATTATCCAAATGAAATACAACTGGAATTAAGATATAAATATGGTAACATAGTACAATATTGGAAAAGTGAAAATATTCCTTGAAGGTAGAATACTTGATGCACAATAATTCTTGGCAACTGTAAAGATTTGTAAATCTTCTGATATCAATATAAACGTTTTGTATCATTCAGATAAAAAACTTCTGGGTGACTGACATAGCAAAGCAGTTTCATAGAAGAAAAATAATAGAAAAGATGTCATATCATATGCTCATTTTTACAAGCTCCACATGTAGTCCAGTCTGTAAAATTTCACATATTCTGGGAAGCTCAAAAAGATAATAACCTGGTAGAGACCTGGAGAGTGTTTCAAATGTCTAACTGTATGGATTTTATGCCACTTTTGACCTTAGAATAATTGCATGGGACTAGCTTACATGACATATGACCCACAAGAGACACAGATATTTTGAAGAAGCAGCTGAATATCAGACATGAGAGCCTAGCACATCTAAAATGGCACTAGATGACTAAGTTTAAACATAAGAATCGTGTGTTCACCCCTGATGAGCTGTCTTGTTTGAGCAGCTGAAAGACATTGTTGTCCCTCATAGCCCTCCCTTCTTTCTTTGCTTCTCAAACAACTTTCTCTTCAAACATGTTGAAAGCAGTAGGTACTCCTGCCTTCAAAAGAGGGAAGAAAGAAGGATGTAGGGAACTGCAGATCAGTCAGCCTCACGTTGATCCCTGAGAAGGTAATGGAGCAACTAATCCTGGAAACCATTTCTAGATACACAAGGAACAAGAAGGTGATTTGGTGTAGTCAGCAGGGATCCACAATGTGGAAGTCATGCTTAAACAACCTGATAACCTTCTCTGATTAAATGATTGGCTTGGTAGATGAAAGGAGTGCAGTGGATATCATCTACCTTTACTTCAGTAAGTATTTCATACTGTGTCCCACGAGATCCTCATAGAGAAGCTGTTGATGTATGGGCTGGATGAATGGACAGTGAGGTGGATTGGAAACTGGCTGAATTGACAGGCCCAGAGTGTAGTGATCAGTGGCACAAAATCTAGCTGGAGGCTAGTAGCTAGTGATTTAACCAAGGGCTCAAAACTGTATCCAATCTCGTATAGTATTATCTTCATCATCTGGATGATGGGGTAGAGTATACCCTCAGAAGTTTGCTGATGATATAAAACTGTGAGGAGTGGTTGATCTCCCAGAGGCTCATCCAGAGGGACCTTGACAGGCTGGAGCATGGACTAACAGGAACCTCATAAGGTTCAATAAGGAGGAGTGCAAAGTCCTGCACCTGGGAAGGAACAGCCCCATGCACATATATCTTTACTGTAGACAAATATCTGAAAGGAGAATATAAAGAAGACAGAGGCAAGCTGTTTTCATTAGTGCTCAATAACAGTTCAAGAGGCAGTGGGTACAAACTGAAACACAGATGTTTCCCTTTGAACATCAGGAAACACTGTTTTACTGTGAGGGTGGCTGTGCACAGGCTGCCCAGAGCAGTAGTGGAGTCTCTCCACTTGGAGATATGCAAAAGATGTCTGGCTATGGTCATGGACAACTGGCTCTAGGTGACTGCTTAAGTGGGAGGTTGCATCAGATTGCATCCAGAGGTCCAACCTCAACTATTTTGTGAGGGGGGAATCAAAAGACCTCTTCAAGCTGCAAACTTTCAACCCACATCCCTACACACCTAACAAATGATAACACCATTCATGTCCACAAGCTATGAATATTCTAACATATGAATTTGTGAGACTAATTCCAAAGTTCCACTCAGCACAGAAGACTCTGTGCAATTCTCAAATTACAGGTGAATAACTACGTAACTCCTGAAGGTTTTCTCACTTGAGGGAACTTCTACATTGCTGCAGGTGTGCACCTACCTATGCCTGAGGAACACCTACATAGTAGTACATGTTTCAAGCATGATTTTACATAATCATGCAAAACACTCACCTGCACGAAGATAATTAGATTCTTAGGATATAGAAGGTAGCACCTCTACTTTAACATGCTTCAAGTTGCCTTAGGTTTCTGGTTTCTTTCCAGATTAATAGAGTCCTGTGGCTAGCTCCACAAATATTGCTTCAATTACTATGGGAAAAGTTCCAATATACTGTAGGGGTAATCTCTATCATGCGTTTTATGCCAATGGTTTTGTGGACGTTACATTATAGCATTTTATCTTTTGTTTTTCTTTTTGTGATGCAGTTCATTAAACATATTGCTTCCTAGATCCTCTTGTATTCATTCTGATTCACTAAAGCCCTCTGAGACCAAGAAAAACCTCCAGGGCATAAATGCTCAAAACAAACCTGAAACTCTGGAGAACTTTCTATTTTCTTTACATATCAACATACTTAGTTCAATTTGTTGCAGTAATATTAAAATTAAACAATGAAAAAGCAAGGAACTATGTAGGAATTATTCCTCCTACACTGCTCAATATACTTTCCTTTTTAAACAAGTAAATTATCTCTATCTTGGTTTTTGTGCTAAAAAATAAAACATAAGAACTTACTGCAATACCAGGAAAATTGCCCAGTTGCCTATCTTACACATTTTCCTGCAACATTTGCTTTAAGATGCATGACTAAAACTGCAAAATAGTAAATGGCTGCAGAAAGAAACCATGTTTGACATATACTGTAAGTCACATTGTTAAAAAAGAAAAATAATTATAAACTCTTGTTTTCGATGATGACAGCAGACATCTCATACCAGCCAAGCTCTGAAACTGTTAGACATTTGGCAGGTCTCTATTTGTTGAATGGAAGCAAGTGAAACAGTAGGTGATAAAGATATTGTAGGTTTATAATTCAGACAGCCTTGTTATGTTTCCACTATTCCTTCAAAAATTTTGATTATTTTTACTTTTTTAAGAAAAGTGGAAAATTCCATAGTCTTGAGTACTTTGCCTCCTTAGAAAAATCCAAACTTAAAAAAAAAAAGGTGTTCTGAAGCAGTACTTGGATTATGCTGCAGTCTTACAAGAATCCGTAAGAGCACGTTAATTTAGAAAGTGGGGAAAGAGGTGGCTAGAACAAGTGCTGTACCTTTGAAATGTCAAGAAAGATGACAATAACCTGTATTACCATGTACAGTCCATATCTGAGGTCTCCTTGTAAACCAGTTCCTAGAGTACCTTTCTTATTAACAACAGAAGTTTTTGGGGGAGCCATGTATTTGCAGTTGCTTATTTCATATTTTCATGCTTCAGATACCATGAGTAAACAGAAAACAGAAACATCACACTTCCTTCATCTCTCCTGCCACTTACACTTCAAGAATGCAAAATGGAGCACATTCTTGTCCACACTTCTACGAAGTTTCAAATGAGTTTTTACTGATTACAGATCACCTGTGTGCTATGAATTACATCTGTATCCGTAACTGTTATCTCACTTTCACTGAAGAAAAACTAAGTGCAAAACAGCGAGTCTAAAAAAGCACTTTTTTTTTTTGATATATAAAGCTGAAAGGAAATTTACAGTATCAGGTTACTTTTAAACTGAAAAAGCATTGAAGAAAATAGTACTAATTATTTTGAACTTTTCTTCAAAAGATTTTTGTTATTGTTGAAACAATCAGGAAAAATACAGTAAAAAGCTAACCTGAGCCTGTAATTTTTGTAGAAGTATTTCACCCTTCTCCATCAAGAATTTCTAAATTATCTCCTGTCAGTGATACATAATTTTTTTGAACTGAGAAGGAAGAATTTAACAGTAATTTATCTGGATTATTTTTACCCACAGTATCATGAACATGTGAAAACTGAATTGTAGAAGGCTTTTTACTACACGTTGCATTACTAGTTGTGCAAGTTACCTGAGAAGTAGGATAAAAATGCATGCTAATTAACTATGTGTTTCATATGAAGGAAATTCTGAATCTTGCACAAATCAAGTAAGGCCTTGATCCATAGTATGCTTTTTATTGATGACGTTTCTAGAGATATCGGTGGGCTTTGGATTAGACTCTAAAAGGGGCAAGCAGGATCTAAGAAACAGAATCAAGCTGTTAAAATCATACAACAACATATGGTTCTCCCAACATTCCCAAGTAAGCCCAGGACTACTGCTTCCTCAGCATCTGCATACTTTCTTGGGCAGGATAATGTTTTCAAGGTGGATCCAAATAAACCACTACATTGCCACACATATGTTGGTAATAACATGGCCAGGCTCTTCTGTGCCTAACTTCCATCCTATATGAGATGATATATTCTTAGAGCAATGATGTGTCTCATTATGCTGTGGTAAAATATTCCTGAAGGTATCATAGCATAGATGCTGTAATTGGTAACCCAACTCTCAGAAGAAGTGGTAGTGATGACAACTTAATTCAAGCCTCCCAACTTTGACATTAGCAAAGCTGTGGACCACTACTAGGAACATCTTAAATGTTAAAATTTTTCTTCAGTGAAGTGACCTTTGGAAATATTGGTGACATTACAGCTGCTTTCATCAGGCAAGCAAAGTTCATATGCACCTTCTTTCTGACCCATTAAAATATCTTCAGACCCAGTTACAAGGTTTGCCACAGAATAAAAAGATTAGCACAGCATACCTGGCACAGAAATCCTGACCCAATCTGTTTCAAAAATGTCTATAATTTCTAATTTCACACCACAACAGAGCTGTGCTCTCTGATATTTGTATTTATCAATAAGAGCTGAAAAACTCTAAGCAAAAAGCAATGTATATGCTGTAGTACCTGAGTTGAAAGCCGAAAGCCTCTATAGGTTGAAACGTGCACTGTTACACATAGAAACATAGAGCTGCCATTGGAGATGAATAATGGCTATTTTTTTTGAAATTAGCCTTTTATTTGAGATTGAAAAAGTTTGATCTGAAGAAAATCTTTGCAAATCTTTCTTTTTTGTGTTCAAAGGCCTCACCTACTCTCCCTCTGGATAGCAGATGCAGTATAAATGGTCATTATCCTTGCCGTAGTTCATTGGTTTATTTGTGCTGTTTCATTATTTTTTTTTTTTCCTCATCTTAGACCTGTTCAAATGGCAGGTGGATTTGTAGTACTTACACTACTTTTTGGCCTTGTTTTTATGCATCATGCTCTTGAGTCAGGAATATTGTGTCATCTATGAAACAAGAAATAAATATCTGACATAATGACACCTTTAATTTTCTTACCACTCAATGAAAACAGTTTTAAAGAATGGCTTTCCCATCTCTTTGAGTTTGCATAAGTCAGTAGACAACCTATCTAATTCTCACTCCTGCCCTCCGTGTGCTAACACAAATATCCTTTCTGAATGTCTTTTTTTATTATTTTTTTTATTCATCAAGATAGTGTTAATTCAGGTTATTTCCCCAAATCTGGTTTATTATGTTGCTTTCTAAAGGATTATACCAACAGAAAGGAGGGGATTATGGGAGGAAAGTATGAAACTGTGGTCAGAGCAGCCAAATAACAGTACTACCTTCTCCTCGGCCTGAAGGCACTCTGACTACACTCTGAAGTATTCAGCCTTTCCTTGGGTGCTTTATAAAGGCAGCGGTGAAAGTAAGAGCTGGCAGAATGTGTAGTTTTGTCCAAAACTTTGGATTCCAATACTGACTTCCATATGCACACGATATGAAAAGGGAGAACTTTGGCTCTTGACTAGGGTCGTGGCTACTTATTACATCTATATGGCAGATTGTCAACTGTGGAGTTCAATTTCTTCATGAGTTGGAGAATTTTGTATACAGGTGTAAGTTAAATTAAGGGACTTCATAGAGTTCAAGGGAGAATTCAGGTGTCTGTGTAGCCTTACTTAGCTCTGTTCCTCTTGGATGAGTGGTTACATCAAGTCATAATCAATTTTGGTCAGAAAGTGACTGCATGTTCTTACAAACAGATGTGAATCAAAGCACCTAAGTTGAATAAGGCATCCAGTACTATGGAAACTTAGTAGAAATGTTCATAACAAAATAATAGTATTTTAAGGAGAAAATTTACTGCCAGCATGAGATTCAATAACGTTTCCTCACATTTTCCCAGTGCTCTGCCTTAGGTTTACAAGGATTCAGAAGGTCTCCTATACAAATTGTTTTAATATTTCAGTGAAAGTAACATGAGTGTCCAACTGTATATTGAAAAAGTTTTGAAGTTTTTTAAAGTGTAACATTTAAAATGGAATTGTAAACAATACATTTTGTAAATTATTTTTCAGAGACATTTACTCCATCCACACAGAACAACTTACTTGTCAGATCTCCTTATCACATGAGCAGGAAGTCAAGAAAAACAAAAGTGAGCATGACGCTGAGCCTAATTTAATAGCAACATCTCAGTGATATTCATTTCATAGGTTGCAAAGTTACTTTGAGGATCAGTCCAAAATCTGAAATTATTTTAATTCAGATACTTGAATGATATTGTGTTCCTAAGAGTCTACCTGATTTTTATCCACATTAACCAGTTTTAACAGTGTGGTGGGAATAGACATATGCTGCAATACCTCTCTACAAAAATGAACATAAAATTAAAAGTCCTGATGTATTTGCCCATGCCACTGACATTTTTACTATGCACAGGAAGGGCAGAGACTTTGAAATTAGAAGGTTTTCTGGCAAAATGAGAACATTTACTGTTGTGTTGTTGCTCGGGTACCAGAAGTTCTCAAATTCCCTTTCAAATGATGCTTCTAGATGTTTTTTATGTTTGAGATATTGCAAAACTAAAGGAGTTCTTCACATTTAAAGCACACTAAGTACCCATTTCCAACATGTGGTTGCACTTAGAATTAATAATGTTCATAATCTTCCATTAGTGGACTCAGACATTATTCAATGGATTCCAGCTCATACTAAATTGTACAGCTCCTTTGACCTCTGAGACACTTAGAAAATGCTAGTTGCCTTTCTAGAGGTTCCAAAAAGAGTAATTGCAATGTATGCCACTTTGTAAAATACAATAATTAGGAAATTTTTTTTTAATAATTTTTTGCAATAAGCTGGCACTTGCATACTGAATCACCACTAACATGTAAGCATAGTAAATGCTGTACACATCTGGCATTGCACATGCAATCTACCTTGCCATGGTAAGAAAGATGTTTCTCTGTACATGCCACCTGTGTTTGACAGCTGAAAAGCAAATGATTCAGCTACATGAAAAAAAATGTGCTAAATTACATTCAGCTGTTACTAGAGGAGTTCATTTACAAGAATTAACCAGGGCACTTGGAAACATATTCAACTAATTAACTATACAAATTACAAATATATGAGGGAATAGAAAATAGATAAGCTTTTTCAATAGTGTGAAAAATTATAGATTAGTGATCCAAGTATGCCATTGCCAGATTACTTCAGAACATAAACGGATCCTTGGGTGAAAGACTCAATACATATGTAAGGTATTATGTCTGTTTTCCTAATGCTCACATTTGTGATCCATGTGTAAAAGAACAGAAAGCCATATTCTACGACTTGAGATGGCAGAAGACTTGGATAACCCTGAGTAGATCCACAAGAAATGGAATCCATTAAATGTATAGTAGCCATCCTATTTCCGTCTAAAGTGTTTAGGACTGCTGTATAAACCTTTGAAGGTTAAAAGAAAGAACTAAAAGAAAGAAACTTTAGGATAACAGTCTCTAAGACTTATGGCAGGACTGTGTGAGGTTTTTCTCTTGTCATACTTATTTTCATTTCACAGGATATGTCTGGCAGACAGAAAGGAAACAGTTGCTTCAAAGAGAACTTTGAGGAACGTAATGAAAAGGCCAAACAAGAATCCTTATCTATCAAATCCATCTCAATTTTTAATAAAGTCCTTTGTCATTTTCTTCTTTAAAACATCTACAGCTGACTGAAAAATTTCAACAGCTAATGCCAAATCGTTTTGATATGTCATCAGACTTGTATCATGTTTAAATGTCAGTGTGATACAGGTTAACACTCAAGAACAAAGACTCATCAGTTATACTCTTGCTTCTACTAATAACTTTCAGACTGATTTCCAGCAAACAACTCATCCATGTTTGCTTGTGTGTAAAGAGGTCAAAATTATACCTCTAGGGCCACAGATTCCCTACACCAGAACTACTCAAAGTGCTCAAAGATGAGGTCCAAAGCAGGCCAACCTTTAGCATTACACCAAAAAGCCCATCAAAAAAGCATCATGCTCACTGCCTATCCTAAGGCAAAAATAGACCAAGTGAAAACGTCTGCAGACAGGAAACTTAAGCATCCAGAAATGTTTTAGGATTAATTTAGTAACAAATACACCACGGGAACTAAATTTTCAAAATTAAGCATATTTAAGAAACTGTAATTTTGTGGCTTTGTCTATCAAGATCAACTTCTGCCTTACTCCTTCCCTTCTACAGAAAATCTCTGGTGTCATAAGCTTTCTTAATTTCTTCTGCATTAGACTAAGGTTCACCCCAGAAAGGAAGTTTCAAATATTGGTGCAACTTTCATTTTTTTGGATGTTCCCCTTTAGTCTTTGTTAAGACCCACAAAAGCAGCTCCAACTGATGCCTGATGGCTGGAACCATGTCAGCAGAGTTGCTAGAATAACATGCTGTACATTAATTTTGGTGGGAGTTTTCCAGTCCAAATGTGAAATAATATTCTGGCTATTCTACCTCTGGGTGATTAATAGAATATTTTATTTAGGAGACTTTCTGTGCTTGTTTACTGTGCTTTCATTTTTATTATTCAACTGTTTTGATCTATTGGAATATATATATCTTTTTTTAATTAAACTGTGTTTTAACTATTGATGTTCAGAACTCATGCATCTATTGACAGATACACCTGTTAATACAAATACTGACCGTTATTGCAGCACATATACATTTACTGCCCAAACTCCTTTTCTTTTGAAAAAGTATGACCTACCAGAAATGAAGGAAAAAAGAATGTCTGTTCAGTAATGATTAAAAAAAAAAAAAGAATCAAAGAAACAATTTTAGTATCTACTAGGAATATTACAGACTAAAAGCAAATTCCACTGGCTGCATGAAATCGGGAAGAGATACCCTGTGAGTGAGGAAAGATTTGTTTTTTCCTTGACCTCAATTCATTGACACAGACGAAGTATGAGAAACTGAAAAGCATGAAGCAAAATGTTCCCATAGATTAAACGAAGTACCTTAATGACTTTAATATTTTAACACAGAAAGTTGTCATTCAGGGCTATTGTTCCTAAAAATCAGAGAAATTAATTCTGATAAACAATAGAAATTTATTTAATAGTGCACATTTCATAAAAATTATATTCAAAGGCACTTCATACTGTTAAATAATACAGTACCAGATCTGAATAATAAATAATACAGGAACTGAGAAACAGAGAAATTAGGTAGTACCAGTAAATGGATTTTTTTTCTTCCTAAGAGATATACGAGCTAAAAAAAATAAAGAATACGGGCCCAGATAGACTGTTTTGTATGATAGGAGCTGTAGTGGAAGCAATTCCATCTGTGGCCAGGCTGTGCTATGGGTAATTGTAAGTGTTCAGTGAGTGTTGCATAAAGAGAAGACACGATAATATGAAACAAAATGCTGTAAATCTTCTGAGAATGACTGGGGAGAAGAAAACAAAGAGTCTGAAGCATGAGGGGTTTTTTGTTTTGTTTTGTTCTGATTTTATTCTGTTATCTGATGATCTGTGTCTTCAGAATAGAATCATGTAGCGTATGATTTTAGCTATTAAAAGAAAGATAAAACTCACATAAGGGATCAATAGTTAGGCACTCAAATTCCCAGTTTAGCTCTCTACCATCATTTAAACATTCAGAACTGGAAACCAAGTTGACATGAAAAGAGAAAATGGTGTTATTAGTTCTAGTTCAGGTACTGAAATATAAGTAAACACTCACTGTAGATGGAGATGAAGAATAAAAACTTTAATAACTGCATCCTCTCATAACCTTCCCTCACCCATATCTATTTTAGAAGTCAAGGCCAGACTTCCTTTAATTGGAAAAGTCCACCGTGAAATATTTTGTCATGGGTATGGTGATATTTGTGTAAATAATTTATTCAATGAAATTTGTAGGCTGGACAACAGAAGATCACAGTCACTTAAGCAAACAATCATCCCCAGTAACCATTCCCTTGGGTTCCTCTGTCAGCTCAAGCGAAAAATTTCCTATGAATGCAAATCCATGTTTTTATGGTTTATTTTCTTTTTAGAGACACTTCTGCTCTTCTTTGAATTTTTTGCAGAGAATATACTTTATAATTAATTTACCATCACATAAAAAACCCCTTTTACTTAGCTATTAATCAACCTGATTTTGTTTGTTGAGTCCTACTAAAAAAAAATCATTCCTCTGCAATCACTTTAGACATCAGAATCCCCTCTTACTATGATCATGGCTTGTTCACTGAGATAAAACTTAGGCTGGTAATACTCATCATTAATTAGAAGTTATTAGGTCTTCTTAACAAAAGACTTTCCAGCAGCAAATCAAAGTAGCTTGTTCTCAACAAGGATTATGTTGTAAACTATCACTGTTGCGACCCTGCTATAACAATTTTCATCACTATTTTACTCTATCCTTGTAAAAACTACAATCGCTTATGCTAAAATTAACATACTAAAATCATGTCTGTTTATGAACCTCTAGAGTATGTTTGGTCCTCCCTTTTACTGAACTGAATAACATATCGGCATTTTCTTTGGATAAATGTATCAAATTTTTTTTTTTTAATAAATGAAATTCTTTTTCTTAATAACAACAACAAAACACTCATATTAGAAATGTGGTTCTGTCACAGGCTGCTTTTTCTTTAACACTATTTGTCTAGTATTTTTCAGAAATAACTGAAATTGTTTTGCTAAGACAGTTTAAAAAGCTCTCAAATTTGACAAACTTTTTCTTAATCAGCTACCTTAGTTTCCACTTGATCTCTAAACTTTTTATTCGGTAACATACAATTGTGCTTTCACTTGCACAGAGGAAAGGAGATGTATTTATAGAACTATAACAAGTTTTAAAAAATAATTTTAAATAAAAAAAAGTGAAGTTGTTTGGGTTTTTTGCCTGTAAAGTGGCATTAAACTTTGTAATTTCCACAGAGAGGATGTCCTAACCAACTACTCTTCAAGTGGATTGTTTTAGCTAAATTAACCATACATATTTGACTACCATATTTTCAGTTCTAACCTTCAAGTGACCCTTGTATCAATAATACACTCAAACATTTTGCTTTCTTGCCTTTTATTCTGTTTATAAGATCAACTTGTCATAGCAGGGAAGAACATCCTGCCTTGTGATCCTCTCTACATTTACCTCAAGATCAGCAAACACAATGGACAGTGTTACCATGCACTTGTCCTGTATTAAGAGTACAGGATCACTTCATCTATGTGAAGAAGTTTGCCACTAGGAAAAGGCTTGGCACCACGAAGCTCAGTAGTCTAAAGGTAGAGTCTATTAAATATATGAATGAGATTGCCCAACACAGCTGTTGTTTGGGGCTGTGCTGGGAACAACCCTCTCCAGCCCTACAGTCCCATATGTCGGAAGGAAATCCTCCCTAAGGAAATCTGTTTTCAATATCAACAGCCCTGAAGTTCTCCTTTTATTCTGTGTAGTACTGTTCTAGGTTTGGAGCAACTTGCCTCACTTCCAAGATCATTTTTGTGATCTTGCCAAGTGTACAAAGGCTTGTGCCTTTTGCTGCTCTTCCTACATGACTGATTTGACTTATTTCCTCCCTAAGCACACAAACAACATCATATGAGTTCTCCTCTGCAATCTCACAAAATACATATTCCCCCTGAGCTTAGAGGGAATGATGACCTCAACTTATTAAACTTATCTGTGATTTCTATAGTCGCAAAACTGAAAACAAACTTTGCATCACAGGGGCAAAAAAGGTGAAGAACAATTCAAAATAATAATTCTGTGACTGACCAGTCTAGTCAGCTATGCCATTATCGGGGAATAATTTTTTCTTACCTCAAAATTGTGTTTACCCTATGTAGTGTCTGACTTTTGTCTTTCCTCAGCTCATGCATCACATGCATTTGATAACAAATATCATTTAATCTCATTGATGAAACAATCACAGATAGAGAAGGAAAAAAAAATCAAGGAATAGAAACCAAAAAGATTAAGGAATTGTTTAAATGTCAGAGACATGTATATGTTAAAAGTACATTGACCCATTCTTAAACCCTGTTCAGATAAAATTCCCCAAACAGAGTATCTAACCTAATATGCACCAGATGTAGAAGGACACAGCATTCCCCACTTCACACATATTGGTTAATGCAACTTCATCAAATCATAGTACTGGCATCATATACTGGATGGATCATAATCCACAGTAGAACTTAGTACAACAGCACCCTGAAGAACACTGAGATTATTCTTTCTTTCTGTGGGTGTTACAGACCTAATCACAAAGTCATACACAGGCCAAAAAATGAAGAAATATGTAAGGTTTGAATTTGGATATAAGAGGGACATACTACACTTATAAGGAAACCAGTAAAAATAAATTCTTTAGGATGAAAATATTAGAAACTTGCTAATAGATTCTACTTCTAAATAATTTTCTTCAAAATCCTCTTTCATTTTGGAGCCAACAGTTGCCTTCCGAAAGAACACTGCATTTCTCCTGGATAAAAAGTTGTATCAAATCTCTAACATAGGGACCTCTGTGAAGTTTAAAATTAAACACAGCAAATAGGTAATTTTCAGATAATGAATTTCTTATGCATTCTTGAGAGTAATTTTTAAGTGAGAAATGAAACTCTCCATAACTTGCATTGCTAGTGTTACTTATGAATATCTCGTATTTCTAAATGGGTAAATCCTCACAAGAGCAGAGGGAGAGAAAGCAGAATTTGATATTCTGAGACTTGGCTTGTTTTTGAAACATCTGCCCCTTGTGTAATATCTCTCAGTGGCAGTGATCAAAAGCAATCAAGCTGAAATCATTTAATTTCAGAAGAAAAAAGCACCTGCTAATACAGAGTTCTCCGAACTCTGGAGATCAGTTTGCTTAGTTTGATTTTGTGATACAAAACCAATAAAGAACTGAAAAGTTCAGACTTTACATTTTTCACACTGTTGGTGGGATTCTTCAAGGACAGTAAAGCATATATTTTATTTATTATGTGATTTATAAGATCAAGTTGGTTAACATTATTTCAGGCTGACAGCTGTTTTTTCTTCTCATTTTGGAAGTGCTAAACAACATATTTGGATGACGGGAGTTGTTTTGTTTTTTTTTTTTTTCACAAATTGGAACAATATAATTAAAAAAAATTCTCCAGCATCTGACAAAGTGCTCGTCTTAGATGGATTTTACAGAGATTGGTTTTAAAACGTGACATGTGGTTTCACCAACCACTGCACACTCTAAGCTTTTTGTGCAGTAGTTTTGATATAAATACAGCCACTAATAACTTCTCTGAGAATGGCGAATTCTTGCCAGGGACCATATTTTAAGTTGTCTCAAAGTTTGCAAGCAATGACTTCAGTCTCCAGAAGCCAGCCCAGTGAGAAGCCCGGGGAGCCTGCAAACCCTCCCAGTATCAGGAACTCTGCCTGGCTACAGGTGGCCAGGTCCTCTCACCACCCTGTCCCCTCTGTGTGTCAAGTTTCCTGCTTTCCTCATCTTCTCAGTTCCCATCTGTCCTATTGATAAGAGAAACAAAAATCTTTTAGAAACCCCTAGGCATAATGCAGCAAGACTAAGCCTAATGTAGCAAGACTAGGCCTAATGTAACAGAAACCTAACAGAGAAATGATACCTCTTTAGAGACTGGACACGAGGGATGGCCTCGACTTGCAAGCTGGGAAAGTGGAATGCTTCATTAAATGAAGAAAGAGCTATATGACTTTCGCTGAGTAGCAGCACAAAATGGCAATATGCACGCTCAAGAAATTAGGTCAAGAACTCAACACCTGGGAGGGGGGGCACCAGGCTGTGAAGACCAGGGGCCACTAGGGACTCTTGATGAAGATTCTCGAATACCAAAGATAGACTTCCCAGCAAAGGATGGGGTTATGGAAATACTTTAATGCATCAACTATGCAGTAGAAACAAGTGAATATGCAATAGGTACATGTAATAAATACCAAGAAGTGCGAACCATGTACACACTCGATCAAAGGTGCGATCCTCCGAGTGTCCAGCGTGCTGTAATAAAAATGCCTGCTTTTTAACACTTTCAAAACAGTGTTAAAGAGTCTTTTTTGCTGAGTTTTTGGTATCATCATCTCCACTTTCTCTACTAATGTTCAATAAAGCTCTCAAGTTAAGCAGCATCTGACCTTGTTTGTGTGTTAATCTCACTGCAGGCAATATCAAAGAATGTCTCCGGTTCGGGGCTTCCCAGACCAGACCCCAGCAACCCTGTAGTGAAACTGAGATGAGAAGCTGTTTTTCCTCAGCATTTTAGATCCACATAGCATGTCTCATGGAAAAGTTTTGTCCCAAATGGAATTTCTATTTAAGTGGTGATTTTGAGAAAGAATGAGGACAATTTTATGTTTGAAATACAGTTTTGCTAGTGTTCCTGTAATTTTAAGCTGAAAGACAAAGATTTGAGAACCCTAATCACATTGCACTGTCTAAACTATGTTCACATATCAAGCATGAAAAAAAAAATAAAGTCTCAGATTTTGATGACCGAGCCCTGATACTGCAACAAATTTTACCCACACCATATACCATCCATATTAAAGTTTAAGTGCAGGAGCTCATTCTTGTGGACCTGGTTATAGGGTAAGACATTCAATTGTTTAAGCCTCACTTGCAGCCCAGAAACCAGAAAATTAAGATGTTGCTGCATCTCAAGAAAACAGTGAGATAATGATGAGAAACTCATTTTTTTCCTTTGAATTTATAAGGTAATTTCTTAATGGAGATACAATAAGCTTAAAATATAACATTAAACAGTCCCTAGCCTTTACCAGTTATTCACCTTCATACTCTCTGTAGCAGAGACTCTTTTATTTCATTTCTCTGAAACTACTAGATGATAGTTCACTCATGGATAGTTAAATTTCAGTGTTCTAGCACTGATCCATCATGTATGAACAATTTTTAAGGCATTTTAAATACAATTTCCATCACATGATTCAATGTGCAAATTCAAGGCACTGGATACAGCAAATGATAAGAATGATAATTTCTTGTGTGTCTATATGTGTGTGTTTGTGTACATGTCTATATCCTGCATGCACAGACTGACTATAGATAGATTGATAGGTACATAAGTCGGTACACACTTGGTATGTACATGGTATGCACAGACAGACAGAGAGATAGATACATGGATGGATGGATGGATGGATGGAATTCTCCCCTAGTAGTTTCTCTCGTTACATACGTGCAGTGGGAGAAGATAAAGCATTTCTTTCAAAGAGAGTAATTTAAAAGAGTCTGCCATCCCTGCAGAGAGAAGCAGTCCCTGAGGACTGCATTCTAAACATGCTGGGAACAGCCTTCACAATTCTCCATTAATCTTAATTTTGCTTATCATATTCACAAGGAAACATTGTGTCACAGTTTCTAAGCAAAGAAAGAGTCCCTCTGAAGTACCTTACTCTCATTCCAGGCTTTCAGAGAAGGAAGCAGTTTCCACTTACCAATTTCATGCCTGTCAAAGGTCCTGGAAAGCATTTCCTTTTTTTGTTTTGATTTGGCTTTTGGTTGGTTTCCTCACCCCCTACTCTGTTATTCTCAACACTACTCCCATTATTTTATTTCTTGTATTCTCCCTAGGCTTTTCTAAAAGTTTACCGACCCATAATACGACAAGGAACTGATCCCCCACCCTGGCTTCTGATTCATCACAGGAGCTCAGGACATAAACTGGTTCTGTTCTTCAGGACTTTGGGTGCCTTTTCAAAGCATTTTCTGAAAACATGTGAAATCAAATTAAATGGACAGAACAAAATAAAGAATGCCTTAGAATAGCAGAATGAAACAGGTACTGTAAAGAGATGGATATTTTAGATACTTTCACTCTTTCCACATTCCTGTAGACCCCTTGAGGCAACACAAGGCTCTCCCTGTGACTCCTTGCTCTGTTCCAAAAAGACCAACTTTGGTCTTTATCATATCACACACCTATTAACCTGAGCACTAGCCAACAGCCAAGAAGTGACTGGTGTCTGCCTGAATCTAAGAGGGAAAAGCTGAGGCAGGCCTGGACATAGTCATGTCTGCAATGTCAGGGGCAAGCACAGACTAATGCAGGCTCTCCACTGCTGGAGGTTCCAGGTCATGCTCTCTATCAGACAAAGTTAATGGAAGCAGAGTGATTTTCTTCCTCCAAGTACATTGAGAGAGCATCTGGAGGTTCTTACCTCCAGATAAATGTAGGCAACCCCTTGTCATTTCCAACTAAAAATACATATAAAATGCAATTCAGGAAAGATCTGCTTTGGAATAATACAACGGATGATTTTGTTCAAGCACTGCAAATGTCTGCACATTAATGTCTTGCCAGTAACAGATTTTTTCCATGGTCACTAACGGAGCCATCTGGTTTAGCAGTCTTACTCCATGTCTGTTTAGACACAGTTTCTTTTCTAACCTTCTTGTGAACCTAAGGAAAAGGCACAATTGGCTGGTTTTAATTTACATTCTAAACACGCCACATGACAATTCAGGAGGAAAAGTTATTTCAGTCTTGACTTATAACTAATATAAATATCTGCAAAACGTATGCATGTGTCTAATTTTCCAAGCGTTTAGCTTTGATTGTTAAATACATACATGTACAAAATGTTGATGCGTGTATTAAACATAGATTATATACAACTTCTTAAATTATTAAACACTTAAAACATTCTTAGACTAATTACAATACAAAAATCTCATGTCAAGGCATTCACATTTCTCCATAAGATATTTTTCTATATTGCACCATGGCAATGAACCCTTAAGGAATTTTCTAAGTAAATGCGGCAAAAAAATTGATTGCGAATTTATTTTTCTTATAATTTGTGTATGTTTTCTTTCTCTATAGAACTTCTGCCCTTGTTAGATGAGGGATTTGAGTAACTCTTTTTACAATTACACCACAAATTCTGAGGTCAAAAGTTTTCAGTTTCTGGGTAGAAATAGACAGCACAGAACAACAAATGTATGCAAAAAATATACAGAAAATTAAGTGACTATGTACAAGAAAAAGGCTGATTGCATAGCACTTAGCTGTGAGAACTCTCAGAAGTATGTCCTCCTGCTAAAACAAGTTCAAGAAATTTAGTCTTCAAATTATAGTGCAAACTAAGCATGGGATTTTAAAGGAGGCTTGTGAAGTTGTCACTATCCCTGTCATAATGTGCTAGGGCAGCATGTGCTGCGTTGTCATAGGGCTGAATTGTGGCTTCTTCATATAAAATTAAGATCAGCATTCTCAACTAAATCTGTTTACACATGTAGACTATTTATTAAGACATTGCCTTTTCTATAAGCAGTCAGTAGGAGTAAATGCTTGCTGGTGGAAAAAAAGTCCAGAGGGTACCAATAACTAGATTTGATCTTTAAAATGGTCTAAATGATTCACATTAGAACATATAAATTATAGAGACATTTTTTCCTCTGGCCATGTCAGTATGGTACCGCACCATTTTGTCGAGTTAGGGAGTCCAAGTTCATTGAGATTCATCATTTTGCATTGAGTCCCAGTTCCCCAGATTAAAAGATCCGGAAAAAAACTAAACAAAATAAACAAAATAAAATAAAATAACACAAACAAGCAAACAAAAACCACACACACACAAAAACGCACAAGAGCAGTAAGAGAAGGAAGAGGAAAGAGTAACTATGTTCTCAACTTGGTGTGGAAACCCGTTTGCAAACACTGACCATGAAGTTTCAAAAAAGAGTAAAAAAGCTATCTTCCCTTTTTTTTGACCTGAAGATACATATTTCAGTCATAACAGTGGTGGTTGATGGCGCACCAATTTTTTAATATCCTTCTTTTTTCCTAGGTAATAGCAAGAATACTTGTCAATAGGGTAATCTGAACCAGGAAGTCCAGGATCCATAAGGATCACTGACTCATCAAGCTTCATAATGTACACCAGATGAACAGGTTTTCACTCTTCAAAGGCGGCTTGCAATGATGTTCAATGGAATGCGAAACTGTCCAGCCCAGAAAGCAAAAAAGAAATACATCTATAAGCTGTGTTTTCTCTGAGCTATCTAATAATTTATAAGGTCACTACCATGATCACTATTCAATATCAGTTTTACATCCATAAAAATTATCAGTTTAAGCTTGTGTAGTCATTAAGTACTTCCAGAAATACCTCCACCATGAATATTTCTTACATCAATCTATGGCAACTATCTTGCCTGTACAAAATGAAAATGCCCTGAAAAGCAAATATGATTTTAAGGTTACCTCTGGAAGAACACATGGCATTTGCATTTGCTACACTTATCCCTGAAAGTATTGATAGAAGTTGCTACCAAGTGTTCCCAACTAAGTCCTTCAGCTTACTGTGACAATAAAATCTTTCAGCTCTAGAGAAAACAAATTTAAATAATGTGATTTTGCCAAAATGTGCCCTAATTACACATAATTTTAAATGGCAATTACATAAGATGCAAAACACACCTCAAATGACATTTATAATTTGAAAAATTCTTCCATTTACCCTAAACTCACTTCAGCAAATCATGTAAATTAATGATTTCTTTTCTGAATTTTGGAAACTTTTTCAAGAAAAAACCCTAAACAGGTAAAAATAGATACAATTTGCCGATGTTGTAACCATGACTACTATAGATCCAGATGTAAAATGGGTTTTTCCCCATCAGACTCTCATTAAAAAGAAAGCTATTAGCTGATTTTAACTTACAGGTCTAGAAGCAGTGAGATAAAATGGAAAATTAGTAGAGATTTATGTTATTTTAGTAAATATTCTTCCTATGTTAGCCAGAATCACACCTGGTATAAAGTAGAATGGCACTAAAACATATGTAAGAGGTAGAAGATAATACAAACTTCTCTCAGAGCCCATGATCCTGCCCAACAGCATTTGCATAGATCTGACAGAAGTGGAGTTATGGAAAAATTTGAGTTGCTACACTGAGTAGGCACTGTGCTGTGTAAGAGCTTCTCTGGAAAACTTTCTTAGGAAGAGTCTGTGAAGAGGCAGCAGCTGCACCTAAATGCTGGGTCCTGTAATTGAGTCACAACAAACCCTGGAAACCTGCAGGCTTGGGGCAGAGTGGCTGGAAAGCTGCCCAGCAGATGCATAGCAACACCTGGGGGTGTTGGTCAATGTTTGGTTGAATATGAGCCAGCACTGTGCCCAGGTGGCCAAGAAGGTCAATAGCATTCTGGTTTGTGTCAGAATAGTGTGGCCAGCAGGACTAGGGAAGTGATCATCTCCCTGTACTAAGCACTGGTGAGGCCCCACCTCAAATACTGTGTTAAGTTTTGGGCCCCTCACTACAAGAACAACATTGAGGGGCTGGAAAGAATTTGAAGAGGAGTAACAAAGCTGGTGAGGGGTCTGGAGCGCAAGTCTGATGAGGAGCAGCTGAGGGAAATGTGGCTGTTTAGTCTGGAGAAAAGGAGGCTCAGAGTAGACCTTAGTGCTCCCTCCAGTTACTAGAAAGGAGGTTGTACTGAGGTGGGTGTCCTTCTGTTTTCTCAAATAACAAGTGATGGGACACGAGGAAATGGATTCAAGCTATGCCAGGAGAGGTTTAAATCGGATATAGGGAAAAATATCTTCACCAAAAGGGTTGTCAAGCATGGGAACAGGCTGCCCAGGGAAATGGTTGAGTCACCATCCCTGCAGGTATTTAAAAGGTGTGGGACATCGTTTAGTGGTGGACTTGACAGTGCTAGGTTAACAGTCAGACTCAATGATATTAAGGGTCTTTTCCAACCTAAATTAATCCATTATTTTATGATTCTACATTATCTTCAGTCTATGCCAACCGCAATATTCTGTGTACTACTTCTCCTGACATCACTACTCTATTTTGCCTTCTGGACTCTTAAAATAAACAGAAATAAAGAAGGATAAGAAAACTAAATGAGAATGCCTAAACCAGACATTGTGTAACGTTATTGTAGAGGTAGATTGTCTCTTAGAAGTGGACTGGTTCCCTACTGAGAACAAGAATCTACTGAGCATGAATTTAGAATAGACAGTTTGGACGTGTACGGATCTCTGTGTGCACTGAAGGCCCCATCTTCCATCCATCCTCAGCAAGTCAGTTAAATGGATTCTCTGGGCCAAATACAGGCTAAGTAAAAAGATCAAATACCTTTTCTGTATGAAAATCTTCTTTGGCCTTGAGTGTGAGATATATTCACGGTGGGAATAAAATTGAAAACAGAAAAAAAGGCACATCTTTAACAGTTCTGAAAGAGACTTTATTGAAATGTTTTTATTGAAATGTTCCCTTCATACAAAGTGTTCTCCAAACTTCAGCGGGAGCTTCTTTGCTTTGATTATGTCAGTGGCCAGTAGACATTTGTAAGATTATATATTTCTTTAGTATAAAGCTACAAAAATGTTTAAATTCTGAATTACCTAAGTGGAATTTACCCACAGCTATTACTAGCAGATACATGTACGGTGAGGACAATCAAGATCTTTCAAAACATCACTCCAAAATACAATTCCCCTGACTCATCTGCTCTGTGGGCATTTATACACCTATATATGTTGCTAAAAACTTCTTGTAGCTTTGATTAGGGCCATATGAGAAACGCCTTCAGTTCACCGTAGGAACGACATTCTTCAGGTCTGGAGAAACTAAATTTGAAAAATGTCATTTAGCCTCTTCTCCTAAGTTCAGAATAATCAAATGTTTCATCTGTCTTGACATATCAATATTAAGGTATGCACCTATTTTATATTGCCAATCTAAGTAACTTGTCAATGTAGTGGCATTTCTTAGAAGACTCACTTATACTGAGCCTCATTTCATATTTTAAATATTCTTGCTAAGATTTTGTTGTCAGGTTTCATTTGAAATTTTAAATACATTAAAACATGGAAAAAATAAATAAGTGTATATATATACATACATATATATACTTATGTATACACCATGTCATGAAGTGAATTCTGATTTTTTCTTTTTTTCTATCTAACAAACCTGTCCCTGATCAGCATTTGAGTACTTTGTCAAATAATTCTGCCCAGTAAGAACAGAATATTGATAAAGCACAGCAAGGATGCTGATTGACTGCTTCAGTGCAGATCTAGGCTGATTTAATTACCAGCAAGAGTTTGTGGCCAGGAACGGTGGTCTTGCTTTTTTATAATCAAATTCGAATTTTTATTTCCATTATGTTTAGGAAAATCCAAAGAAAAAACTAATGCAACTAGCAATTAATATACATATAACAATAAACTTGATTACAGTTTGACTATTTATAACAGATCTGCAGAAGGTATAAATAAACATAGTTTAATGGATCTCAAGAGAGCTATGACTATTTACACAAAGTCAAGATGCCAGGCTTCTGTTTTCTCATATATATTTCTGATATATTGGGGATTAAATCATAACAGCTTGCTATTTCTTTGCAGGGTCGTATTCTGGACAGCTGTAGTGCTTTGACTCAGTGGCATTAATCTGTAAGGAGTGAGAAAGAAATAAAGCAGGTGTCAGGGGAAAGATGGTTTAATATAAATACCCATCTGCTGACAAGAGACATTAGCAAATCATGCCAAATGATGATCATGTTGCTCTAATGAGAAATAGTTAAAGCACAGAAACAAACAAAAAACATCTGGCAGGGTTTAAACATTTGGATGAAATGGCCAAGGTATGACCTAATTCAAGTGACTAAAGAAAGTGAACATCAAATTCTGGATTTTGAGGCCAATGCTCAGTGCACGTAACTACTTCAAAAATTCTTCCTCTAAAAATAGTGTCCCTACTGATGTACAGAGGTAACTCTTATTTTAAGAAAACAATTTTTGTTTACAAATAGCTTTGTATCACAGTTACAAAAGGGAAGAGGTATACATAACTAAATCCAGATGAATCTCACAAACATCAGTCATTGATTTACACTGTTCTACAGTCCCTGTGCTCCCATATGAAGCAAGACATTTATGGAATTCCACTTGGGGGTAGGTGAACAAGCCAGGCATGATAATGAAAGAGAAAATTCAGAGAACATAAAGTTAACCTCATTTCTTTTGTGTATTTTTTTTAGCTTTAGAAATATATCTGCAAATATTCCTAGCCTAATTACCATTTATTTCACATCATAATACTTAAGAAAGGAGAAATCTCAAGTTTCATTAAACTATAAACTAACTCTTCCCTGGATTTTTTATGTAAATATTTATTTAACAGTAATATCTAGAAGAGAAACTGTGTCACAGAAATGTGATTCTGCCTTGATTCTGTCATCCTCCAAAATCTGCTTTAAGACCAGATCTGCATATTGTCACTGTAGAGAACAGAATTTCCCTGAATGGCACATCCATTAACAGAGACAAATCAAAATTCAGTGGAGTGAAATATTTGTTACACACATGCTAGAATTAACAATGATCGTGCATTATCTGAGAACCATCATTACAATGGATATGCATGCCTTCAGTGTTTTTTCCTTGTAGTTCAGAGACTCAAGTGAAAACACCAAGATTAAAATTAGCAACCTTGAGTGAATGAAGATCAAGACTGAAAAAACAATAAGCACACTGTATTATTTACCTATAACAGATAGTATATGGAGAACAACATATAATCTAGTTTATCTAAAGTAGGTGAATTTGGTTGACTACATGTCCTGTGCAATTTCTTCTCTCATAGCCCTGTAGATGGAGGATGTTGCTGTTCCTTTTACCCAGGGCAAGGCAGTAGAGAGGCTGAGCACAGCTCCTGAGACACACACATACACACACAGAAGACAGTTTAAAAAAATAATAAGAATATAGAACATGTTGTGGTGATGAAGCCCAGGATTCAGACAGACACGTGTACTAAACAACCAGCACCTGCTGACATGTGGCCATGCACTTCTCTTTCCTTCTGTTTTCCCACATCTGTATCTTCCCAGTCTTATTTGATCCATCCATTTCTCTGCTTTCAGACTTTCTCCTGAAAAACCCATAGTAATCTCCCATTTGTCATTGTCCCTCTGATCCCTGTCAAGTCTTCTTGTAATTTGCTTAGCCTTTATTCAGATATTATAACTATACGTAAGTTTAGTTTAAAAACTAGTATTTACAGGACTTCTTTTTCGTGACTGTTTCAAGCTAACATGCTTGAGATGATGCAATAGTACAAAAACAGTTACTGAAAATTTGACAGCAAGTCTGGTGTACTCAATTTGGCACTTCAGAGCTCCCTACTAAAAAAAGCAAGTCATGGGATTTTTACTTCACTGAAAGATACAGTACCTCTTAGGAAACAGTACAAGCCCTCATGAAAAACCTGTATTAGGTATAGAATTATATTTTGAAACATTATTAATTAGAAAGTATCTCAGTATTTATTTATGAAAAGAAAGATTGTCATTGTATTTTCATTTGAATGCTAGTCATTGACATATTTGAAGCAAGAGTAGCTCTAGACATTTGCAGGACTATTTAAATGACTCTTCTTTAGAAATAAATCGTAGAACACATATGACAAATCACAAATGCAATTCAAAACATAACTCAAGGCCAATCTTTATGCAAGACCTTGCAGCCAGTGCCAAAATGATATTTTATTGAGAGCAAAAATCTTTTTCCATCTATTCTTTCCTTTGACAGCACCTTTCCAGCCAAAATCCACCCACAGCTCTGGCCTTTCTTTTTCCATCAGCCTAACTCTAGCGTTAAATGAAGCCTGAGCCTTACACAAGGACTGAGTTTAGAACTTCTCACAGCAAAATTCCCCTGAATCCCATGTTTTCTTTTGGTAGCTTCTTTTCAGTTCTACTCCAAGTGCACCCTTAACCTTCTTCCTTCTTTCTATCAGCCCTAATCTCAAAATAATATAGGAGAACAAGCTTTACCACATAGGTATAATGACAATTTAATAATGTGATTTCACTTAGGAACTAGAGAGTCTTTACTGTTAAAAGGCAACCCTCCAAGTTTCTCCAGAACAGAATGACAATATCAGATCTGGTCCAAGCCCTCAGCTAGAGCAGGTTGCTTAGGGCCAAGGTCAGTTAATTTTTTTAATAACTCCACAGATGGAGACATCACAGCCCCTCTGAGTAACTTGTTTGACTGCCCTCACAAGAAATAAATTTTTCTCTATGTTCAAATGGACTTTCCTGTGAGCCAAACTGTGCCCATTACCTCTTGTCCTGTCAGTGGGTACTACTGAGGAGAGTCTGGCTCCCTCTTCTTCAGTCACCCCACCAGGTATTTATAGACATTCATGAGATCCCCCAAGTCATCTCTTCTCCATGCAGAACAGTTCTGTCTCTCTCAGCATCACCTCATATGAAAGACGTTTCACTCACTGGACCACTCACATGTATTTTAACACATTAAACTGTCCCAATGCTGAGCTAAGGGAATTCAGGCAGTAGCAGAAAAACACCAATCATTTGCAATATGCAGACAGTGAAGGATTTTCCCAACAGCATAAACTAGGTATAGGCCTCACTTGGAGAAGTCCAAGAAAACAAAAGAGAGTGCCTGGGAAAGGTTAACACCCAAAGATTCCCTAGTGGAGAATGCCTCTTCTCCTGGATCAGTAAAGAACCGGAGAATGGTGTGTGAAAAAAAAAGTTTCACGTTAACTCTATGTTAAACTATGTCCATGAAAAGCCAAAACCAGTTTGCTCTGACTTCAAAGATATTAGAAACATTTTATTGATCTCCTATGAATTCTGAAGGAAAAGGCTTTTCATAATTTCATACATTAATCACACAAATACTCCATAAGTCTAATGTTCTAGCAGGTAAAAATTACTTGAATACCAGTTTTCCATAGGTGTTGAACACTTGGCATATATTGAATAGATATGACTGCACAAAGTGAAAAGCAGCACTAGAATCAAACCTCAATCTATAACCAAAATATACTATTTTACCATGTCCTTAATGTTTACCTTAGCCTAGCTGTAAGCATTATTTCAGTAAAAAGAACTGGAGCTAGTTATGTTTATCTTCCATCAGGTTGATAAAGTCTAAGAACTTTTTCAGTGTTTCAGACTGAATTACAGCCTGAAGCATAATGAGATTTTAATTACATGTTGTTCATAAAGATTGCATTTAAGGAATTTTTTTTAAATGCCTCTCAGAGATTATTTAGCCCATACTTATTACTTTTTAAATGCCTAATTTTGTTAAGAACTGCAGATGGCTTTGGTTTCAATTCCTAACACCAAGCTTTCCATAGGAGGAGGAAACCTAGTATTTGAGCTTTGATCTTTCAGTCACATCATCCAGCTTTAAAATAAGATTAGCTATAAAACTGTGCTGTTTATTCCAATTTTTCAATTTATCAAAATGTCCAGACATTTATTATATTCATAATTTTTGTTCTTTTTCTGGCCATTTGTCAAAAATGTCTTGGTTAATACACTTGTTCAGAAAAAGAACCCTGAAAGTAATTATCTCTATGCTGTCTTAAAGCTAAGAAAGTCTATTACAATTTTCAGAGGATTAAGAAGGTACTAATTTAATCCTTGGAGATGTTCAGCAGTGGGTCCTGTCAGCCAAGAGGGAAAACCATATCCTGGGCTGCATAAAACACAGCACAACCAGCTGGTCAAAGGAGTTGATTATCCCACTGTGTTCAGCATTGGTGTGGCCTCACCTTGAGCACTGTGCGGTTCTGAGCCACAAAACTTAAAAAGGATGTGAAGGTCTTTAAATGTGTCCAGAGGAATGCAATAAAGCTGGGAAAAGGGCTGGAAGGAATGTCCTCTGAGGAGTCAGTTGATCGGAGCCAGCGCAGCGAGAGCCAGAGCCGGCGAGGTTCAGTCGACTACGAGGTTTAGCCGAGATTAGAAAGCCCAGAGGGAAACGTACAGGGACAGCGTGACTCCCGGCGGTCCTGATCCCCCCGAAGCCCCGGTAGCCATTGCGAGAGAGCGGCTGACGTGGCGGGGGACGTTCCCACGGTGGCGGCGGGAGGTTTAAAAGCGGCTGAAACTCGAGACTAGCATTGAGTCAGCTGATCGGAGCCAGCGCAGCGAGAGCCAGAGCCGGCGAGGTTCAGTCGACTACGAGGTTTAGCCGAGATTAGAAAGCCCAGAGGGAAACGCACAGGGGCAGCGTGACTCCCGGCGGTCCTGATCCCCCCGAAGCCCCGGTAGCCATTGCGAGCGGAGAGCGTTCCCACGGTGACGGCGACCACACCTCCTCCCCTTGCCTTGAAAAAAACCTTTGGGAGGGCAGCGACTGTCGCTGCCCACCAGGTGCAGAGAGGAGCAACTAGCTAGTGCAGCGGGTGTGGCAGCTAGCGCAGCAGATGTGGCAGCTAGCGCAGCGGGGTGCAGAGAGCACTTGTTTGTCATTCCCACCGACTTATTGCCAGCGTCCCAGACTGCTGATGACCATGGTCGCCTCCAGAAGGAGAGCATGTCTCAAAAAGACTGTGGCAACGCAGACTGAGGTTCTGTCCCGAACGGCGGCTGTTCAGGTCTCCGGCTGCAAGGAGTGCCAGAGCCTGCTGCTGCCGGAGGAGGGAGGCCAGCACTCTACTTGTGTGAGGTGTGAGCAGGTGCAAGATCTGCTCGACATGGTTGTGAAGCTTAAGGAGGAGGTTGGGACGCTGAGGTCCATCAGGGAGTGCGAAAGGGAGATCGACTGGTGGAGTAAGACCCTTACGTGCTGGTCGGAAAGGCCCCAGGGAGGTACCCCTGAAAAGGAGATGGACCTCCTGCCCTCTTGGACAGAGGCGGAGGTCCTGAGACAGCCCCACCCTTGTCGCTGTCGGGCAGAGGTAAATGACCTAAAAGAAGATGAGGGTTGGAAGCTTATTCCAGTTCGGCATCACGGGCAGCCCCCCTCCCTGCCTGATTTGCCTCCCCAGGTGCCCCTCCGTAATAGGTTTGAGGCCCTGGACCTTGAAGAAGAGGTAGGTGAGGAGGTGGTGCCAAGCCTGCCTACAAGATCACATAGGAAGAGGCGGTTGACTACACAACTGAAGACTACCTCTGATAAGAAAGATAGAAGGGTGATTGTAATAGGAAATTCCGTTCTGAAAGGAACAGAGGGCCCAATATGCAGGGTTGACCCTCATCTTAGGGAAGTCTGTAGTCTACCTGGAGCCCGGATCGAGGATATTGCTAGAGAGCTCCCCAGACTGGTGCACCCGACAGACTACTACCCACTGCTGGTCTTCCAGACAGATGGGGAGGAAGTTGCTTCCCGTAGTCTGAGGGGAATGAAGAACGACTTCAAGGTCTTGGGAAGGATGGTGAAAGATTCAGGGGTTCAAGTGATCTTCTCTTCACTCCTTCCCTCTTCAAGTGACGATGTGTGGTGGAATGGGAAAATTCGGTCTCTAAATGGTTGGCTCCAAGACTGGTGCTACAGGCAGGGCTTTGGTTTTTTTGATAATGGCTGGTTTTATAAGACTCCAGTCCGGACAGTGTTATGCGGGAAAGGTTTATCTCGCAGAGGCAAAAGGATGCTGGGGCAGGAATTAGCTGGGCTCATTTGGAGAGCTTTAAACTAGGCTCGAAGGGGGATGGGGTTGTAGCTGGGCTTGCCCCAGTGGGGCAGCATTCTAAAACAGATGAGGACCGGGTGGCCTCCTGTGCCCCTAGGGAGAAATTGGTGTGCTCTGCTCGCTCCCTGAAATGCCTGTACACCAATGCGCGCAGCATGGGGAATAAGCAGGAGGAGTTAGAATCCTGTGTTCGGTCGGGAGATTATGATCTGGTGGCAATTACAGAAACGTGGTGGGACAGTTCACACGACTGGAATGTGGTCATGGATGGCTACGCCCTTTTCAGGAAAGACAGGCCAGCCAGGCGTGGTGGTGGAGTTGCTCTCTATGTGAGAAAGCAACTGCAATGTACTAAATTCTGCCCAGGAGCGGATGAGGAACGAGTTGAGAGTGTATGGGTCAGGATCAAGGGGCAGGCTGGCAGGGGTGATACGGTTGTAGGTGTCTATTACAGGCCACCAGATCAGACTGAGGAAGTTGATGAGGCCTTCTATGCGCAGCTGAGAGTGGCCTCACAGTCACAGGCCCTGGTTGTTGTGGGTGATTTTAACTTCCCAGATGTTTGCTGGAAAGACCATTCAGCCAGCCAGCCACAGTCCAGGAGGTTCCTCCAGTGCATTGATGATAACTTCCTCATGCAGATGGTGGAGGAGCCCACCAGGAGAGGTACACTGCTGGATCTCATCCTCACTAACTAGGAGGGTCTGGTCGAAGCAGTAAAGGTTGAGGGCTGCCTGGGTTGCAGTGACCACGAGATGGTGGAGTTCAGCATCTTGTGTGGCAGGAACAGAATAGCAAGTAGAATTGCAACCCTGGACTTTGGCAGGGCTAATTTCGGCCTTTTCAAGCAATTACTGGGGGAAATCCCATGGGCAAGACTGCTTGAAGGAAAAGGGGCCCAAGAGAGCTGGATTGCATTCAGAGATTGCTTCTTCCATGCTCAGGATCAGAGCATCCCCACACGTAGGAAGTCGAGGAAGGGAGCCAGAAGGCCTGCGTGGTTGAATAGGGATCTGTTGGGTATGCTCAAGCAGAAGAGGTGAGTTTACAGGTCATGGAAGCAGGGACTGGCCACTTGGGAGGAATATAAGGCTGCTGTTAGAGGATGCAGGAGGGCAGCTATGGTAGCCAAGGCCTCCTTAGAATTACAGCTGGCGAGAGGGGTCAAGGACAGCAAGAAGAACTTTTACAAATACATAGCAGATAAAACTAATACCACAGGCAATGTAGGCCCACTGATGAATGAGGTGGGTGCCCTGGTGGCAGAAGACACAGAGAAGGCAGAATTGCTGAATACCTTCTTTGTCTCTGTCTACTCCGCTGGAGGCTGTCCTGGGGAACCCTGTACCCCTGAGACCCCGGATGAAGCCAGGTTAATGGAGGAGTTTACTTTAGTCGATGAGGACTGGGTTAGGGAACAATTAAATAGTCTGGACATCCATAAATCCATGGGTCCAGATGGGATGCATCCGTGGGTGCTGAGGGAGCTGGCTGAAGTCATTGCTAGACCACTCTCCATCATTTTTGCCAAGTCTTGGGAAACGGGAGAGGTGCCCGAGGATTGGAGGAAAGCAAATGTCACTCCAGTCTTCAAAAAGGGCAAGAAGGAGGACTCGGGTAATTATAGACCGGTCAGCCTCACCTCTGTCCCTGGGAAAGTAATGGAACAGCTTATCCTTGGTGTCATCTCAAGGCATATCAGGGATAAGAGTGTCATTAGGGGCAGTCAGCATGGCTTTACCAAGGGTAAGTCATGCTTGACCAACCTCATAGCCTTTTATGAGAATGTAACAAGGTGGATGGATGATGGCAGAGCGGTGGATGTGGTCTACCTTGACTTCAGTAAAGCCTTTGACACAGTCCCTCACAGCCTCGTCACAGCTAAGTTGAGGAGGTGTGGTCTAGACAATAGAGTAGTGAGGTGGGTTGCAAACTGGCTTAAAGAGAGAAGCCAGAGAGTGCTGGTCAATGGTGCGGAGTCCAGTTGGAGGCCAGTATCTAGTGGAGTGCCTCAGGGGTCAGTACTGGGGCCAATATTACTCAATATATTCATTAACGATTTAGACGAGGGAATTGAGTGTACTATCAGCAAGTTTGCTGATGACACTAAGCTGGGAGGAGTGGCTGACACGCCAGAAGGCTGTGCTGCCATCCAGCGGGACCTGGACAGGCTGGAGAGTTGGGCGGGGGATAACCTGATGGAATTTAACAAGGGAAAGTGTAGAGTCCTGCATCTGGGCAGGAACAACCCCAGGTTCCAGTATGGGTTGGGGCATGACCTATTAGAGAGCAGTGTAGGGGAAAGGGACCTGGGGGTCCTGGTGCACAACAGGATGACCATGAGCCAGCACTGTGCCCTTGTGGCCAGGAAGGCTAATGGCGTCCTTGGGTGTATTACAAGGTGGGTGGTCAGTAGATCGAGAGAGGTCCTCCTTCCCCTCTACTCCACCCTGGTGAGACCCCATCTGGAATATTGTGTCCAGTTCTGGGCCCCTCAGTTCAAGAAGGACAGGGAACTGCTGGAGAGGGTCCAGCGTAGGGCAACAAAGATGATTAAGGGAGTGGAGCACCTCCCTTATGAAGAAAGGCTGAGGGAGCTGGGGCTCTTTAGTTTGGAGAAGAGGAGACTGAGGGGTGACCTTATTAATGTTTATAAATATATAAAGGGTGAGTGCCACGAGGATGGAGTCAGGCTCTTCTCAGTGGCAAACAATTATAGGACAAGGGGCAATGGGATCAAGCTGGAACACAAGAGGTTCCACTTAAATTTGAGAAAAAACTTCTCAGTGAGGGTAACAGAGCACTGGAACAGGCTACCCGGGGAGGTTGTGGAGTCTCCTTCCCTGGAGACATTCAAAGCCCGCCTGGACACATTCCTGTGTGACCTCACCTAGGCGTTCCTGCTCCAGCAGGGGGATTGGACTAGATGATCTTTTGAGGTCCCTTCCAATCCCAAACGTACTGTGATACTGTGACTTAGAGTTTGTCTAGTTTGGAGAAAAGGAGGCTGGGGGGCAACCTCATGGCTCTCTACAGCTTCCTGAGGAGGGGAGGTAGGTGCTGATCTCCCTGGCATCCAGTGATAAGATACATAGGAGTCATTCTAAGCTGCACCAGGAGGGGTTTAGACTGGACTTCAGGAATCATTTATTTACTTAAAAGGTAGTCGAACACTGGAATGGGCTTGAGAGCTGATCAATGCATCAAACCTGTCAGTGTTAAAGATGCATTTAGTCAATGCCATCAATGACATGCTTTAACTGAATTGGTCAGGCAGTTGACTAGATAATTGTTGTAGGTCACTTTGAACTGAAAATTCCATTCCATTCCATTCCATTCCATTCCATTCCATTCCATTCCATTCCATTCCATTCCATTCCATTCCATTCCCCAGCACTGTTGTGCCAAAAGTGCTAGTTTATCATTTTGCCTGGGTTTCAGGGACTAAGAAATCCACTGGGCAGTTGACTGTTCATTGCAATTGCGCTGCATCAGTCCCAGTCTTTTATGATCCTGATTCCAAGTTTTCTTTCTTTTTTTTTCTTTCCTTCCGCTTATCCTGCAATAAAGCTGTAAAATAGTAGCCTGCGTTTTATTTTTTTGTCAGAAATTCATCCTTACTAAGCAAATGGAACAAGAAATTTCTGTATACTAGCTGAAGTAGAGCAAAGTTAAAAGAAATTCGAAATCAGATCTGAGAAAAAGTTTTTGAACAATTCACCTGAAAGCTTCCCATCAGCTTTACACGAAGTAAAAAGCAGGACAATCAGTAATTTGGTTCTAGAGAAACTCAGCCAGAACATATTAGCCAACAAGTAAATTGAGTCATCTGTTTTGCTGTTGTTATTTTAATATAGGTATGTGCTTTCTAATTATAAGGATGAGAAATTCAAGAAACAGTTGTATCCAAGAAGTGGAATAAAGTTCAGGATTATAAACCGGTTGTTCGGTTATTGTAGTGGAGAAGCACACAGAGATGGAATCTGATAATGGGTCAAAGACGTATAGAAATAAGGGTTATGCCCCAAACAATGAAGAAAAAATCTAATTATTGAGAATATAGATAGACAACTTGTTTATTTTTATTTCTATAAAGCATTTCTGGCTAAGTTTCTTGGGGAAAAAAAGGCGGGGGGTGAGGGAAGAAAAAAAGAAGTAAACGTTACTTATCACAATAGATAATTAATTCCTTAAAGTAAAACAAAGATGAATCAGGCCAGAAAGACTGCAGAGCTGGTAAATTTCAGTCCTTCTTTTCAGTTGTTCCCTGTTCCATTAAATACCTAATTTATTATTGAAATGTACTTTCCAAGTATCAGACAATGCACTGAATTTCGCGTAAATCAGTATAGTTTCCAAATCATATCACACGTTCTACATATGCATCTGGAATTCCATGCAATAAAATACAAACCACTGGTAAATCCTCATTTCCAACAAGGTATCAAATTTTTATGGACCTTCCTTCTGGTGTCACAACCTTGAAGAAACATCCTTATTTAGTCAGTTTCATAAGTACTTCCATTACAGACAACATGTTCATAACATATTTGCCTTTACATGTTACAGCTCACACTTCAGAAATCAGATTAATTAATTACCTCACATTAATTTTTGTTTTTCCAAAGCATAGTATGGCTACTCAAAATTGCTCCAAGTGTTTGTTCTACAATTGCGTATGAAAATGAACATGAGAATGACTCACAGCTTATTTTATATTTTGTATTATAAATTCTTCTGCAGTACAAAATTCGAATAAAACCTACAAGAAAACAGAAAACTTGATCCTAAGAAATTCTTGAAGGTAGTCCCACAGATCCCACTTTTTTTGTCTTGTATTTGTCTAGAGAAATAGACTCCTTAGACTTTTACAATAGGCAGTGCTCATGAATATGTAGTATAGTCAGCCTGTGAACTTATTCTTTCTGCACAAGACAGGAATGCTTTTCTGCTCATCACTGAAATTCTATTTATTTATTTATTTATTTATTTATCTATCTATTTATTTTCTGGTGAATGGTAAGTTCCACCAGACTTTCAAAATAAGGATCAGGACTGTAAAAAACATCAGCATTTCCCTTAGCTGTCTGGCATCCACAGCTCATCATCTTCTCACACTCCCTTGGATTTTTTCAAAATTTCTGGTTGTTACTATTCTAAACATCTGCAAGCTGAGTAGGAAACCCAATTCCTTATTAATTTACTGTCCCTTATTAACTGGGACGCAGAACAACAATGGCAAAGACACAAGCCATTTCCAGCAGTTAGCAGACATGTGGAAGATATGAGTTGCTCTGTCTGCTTTACCTGTCAGGAAATGTCTGACTCTGATGTCATTAGTGATATAGAGAACTATGAAAATATTAAAGCATTATAAAAAATAAAAATAGAAAATAGAAAAATAAATAACACAACTGAATGTCTTAAGTAATTCAAAGTTGTATTTAATGATGACATAGATATAGTACTCTGCTCACAATGTTTTACAATGAAGCTTTTCCTTAGCCCTCCAGTGGTGGACCAGAAACTCTTAATCTAGGTCTCATACAGCCATTATAAATAGTGATGGTAAGAGTTAAGATCTGCTCTGAGAGACACTACCAAACTGGTATTTAACTTTTCAACAAAAAAAAGTCCTTCATAATGTGAAATTCAAACTTTTCAACACATAATAAAATATTTTAATTTCCTCCACAAGGCTCTTACTTGGATCTTTAATTCTCTCTGTCACTCATGAGATGCCAGGAATTGTCCCTTCCAGAAGCACTTGTAATTTAGAGTTCAGCCTTGCAGAGTTATTATTTATTTAATCTTACCAGAGCCAGCAGCTGATATATCTTCTATGCAACGACAGTCTACACTGTATAACATGAAGCTGGTGGATTCAACTTTTGAAAAACAACCTAATTTGTTTGGCTTAGAAGACTGATAACAGGATAATCTTTCACCTCTGTTAGTTCTAGCATTAGACTGAGAACAAATTCACAGGGGCAAGAATCTGTGAGTACATACCACTTTTCTTGGAGTATCCAATTCTGAGACTCTTTACTGAGTTGCTTTTCAGTAGCTTGGTTTCCAGCTTTTCTTGAAACTCCAGCTACTCGAAGAACTCTCATGAAGGAGAACCAAAGTAAATAGTAACATTTCAAAATCCTGAACATGATCTTTTCAGGTCAGAAAAGATTAAATATTTTCCATGTGGGACACATTAGAAGCACTTTGCTTTGTGAATAGAAGACACTTTCTATCAATCTTAAATCTTTTATAAGCATCTGGATGGATTTATGGTGGTATCATAGTGGTTTGAGAAATTACAATAATTTTTAGCTATCAACACTAATATGAGAATTTACATCATTTAGGAAATGGTAGCATCAGCAAGAGCTCTTTTTCTTTGAATTTTTATACTTTAAATAATCTAACAGAATTGAGGGATTCATTTCATGACTTCAATGTTTTGTAATTCATACAATTTAAACCTAAGCAACCAAAGAAATTTGTATTTGCAATATGAAGAAAAAACACGCTAACAGTTTGAAAAGGTCTTGGAATAAAATTCCTATGAAGGTATTTAAAAATCTGTGTTAAACACCCTGTTTGTCTTCTAGGAAGAAAATAATATTTACCTTAATTCAGAGGAGCAAATTCTACCTTCATTTGGACATTACTTGAAGAAAGTGCTGGGCCAAGAAAAAAAGAACTGTTAGAACTAGTAGACATCATCCATCACATTTTCACGTTTTCAGACTTGAATGCATTCAGATATGTACTTTTTTAGATATCCATAGTTTTCTAATTTCTCTTCCAAGTCTTTCAGTTTATCAAGATTCAAATACAATATGCAGTTCTCTTTCTGCACATTTTTAATTAACAAAGAATAAGTGTGTTACTGGAAATCATAAAGAAGCCCTTTTTTTGCAAGCCTATATTGATGGTTTTGCATAACTGATAAACCTACCTGTATTTTCTGCCATAATTCTGTAATATTACTAATAGTACAAATAACCTTAAACAGTTTCATTTCATACTATGATTCAAAAAGCTGTCCATGTAGACAATTATGCATAAGAAGCTGGAATGTGTCTGGTGTAATTATATGTCCTTATTATCAGACAAGCATTTAGCCCTTGTCAAAAGTCTTTGCTTTTAAGAAAGAGAAGAATAAGATGTTTCTCTTTAGGCAGTATCTCACTGCTGCATCAGCACTCAGCTGGATACCCTCAAGTCCACTGAGCCAGTTGTAGAACCACTACCAATGATAGGACAAGGGGCAATGGATACAAACTGGAACACAGGAGATTTCATTTCAATCTGAGAAGAAAATTCTTCACAGTGAGGGTGATGGAACACTGGAACAGGCTGCCCAGGGAGGTTGTGGAGTCTCCTACTCTGGAGACATTCAAAACCCGCCTGGACACATTCCGGTGAAACCTCATCTAGGTGTTCCTGCTCTGGTGGGAGGATTGGACTAGATGATCTTTTGAGGTCCCTTCCAATCCCTAACATTCTGTGATTCTGTGATGCCAACATAGCATTACTGCACGTTTCCAGCTCATACCTTTTGGTCAGTGTCATGAAGAGTAGACGTGTATCCCACCAGACTCTGGGATCAGGCTGGTTGTAACTTCTGCAAAGAAGCTGGATCACTACAGAGTGATCCCAGGATCAAAAACTGTCTTCCTGGCTCAGCCACCTTTGAATACTGCAAATTCAAATGGAATGCATATGCTACAGTGCCATATACTTAAAAAAACCAGAGCCTAGAACTGAAGTCTATATTTCAAAGCACATAAAAAACTTGTTTGATTAATTCCCAGAGATTTATGACATTGGAAAAGATGAACCCTAACTTAGAGACTGAAAAATGGCAAATATGGACTCCCACTGATTACATATGAATATCAGTTCCCAAAGGCATCATAATTAGCAAGGAGATAATAGTGAAGAAGGGATAGTGAACTTTTTTCTTCAAGACTCAAGCTCATCTTTTATTGTGAAAAGCATAGTTCATACTTGTCCATCCACCATACCATCCCATGAAGGATCAGTGGATGAGATTATAGTAAAATTAACAAGAAGCAGCTTGATAGGAAGAGACCTGTACATTTAAATATTTAATAATAAGGTTTGTAAATATTTCAGGGATTTTACTCTGTGGGATTGGGGCTGGTTCTGTAGCTGAAGAAAATTCAGCTGAAATAGTGCACACCTGGAACACATCTTCCTGTGTAATGTCATCAAAAGGAAACCCAGTTCATGTCCTCTAGTTTCCTTGGTAGGCGTGTGAGAACAATAGACAGATTTCACATCTAAAATATAGTCCTCATCTAGTTATAACATGAAAGTAGATAAATCCTTAGGTAACACAATAGAGTTTAACAATGGTAGAGTGGCAAAAATGAGTCCATAGGAAGTCAATGATAACCATGAGATTTTACATTCTTGAAAGAAAACATGACTCTAAGATTCAGGAAGAGAATGACTACTTTGGTTAAAGTTTGGTTACCACTACTGAGGCGCGGAATGACCTTACAGCCCTTGAGGTTATAAAGAAGGTACGTATTTATTAACGATGCCGGACACATGGGGAATCATTTCACCTAATACGTGTTTAAAATTACAGTAGCTGTGAACTTGGTTAAATGCAATAAAGTGTTACATATTCATGAAAGTTTTAGGAACGCCTATACATATTCATAACCTGTCCCCGAGAAGGTGGTTCTTATTACAATGAGTTCCGAGAGACCATTTCCAGAGTCTCCACCTCCGGCTCCTCCTGGTTGCAGCTGCACAGTGATCGTGAACCCGGGTCCTCTTTCTCTGTACACGGTCACCTTCGGTCCAGTGTGATGAGTTGGTTGGTCTCAGACTGTTGAGTTGGCTAAAACTGGCGTATCTCCTGTCCTGTGCCCAAGTTTCTGTAATCTAGTTCACCCAAGGATGCACCAAGGATGCACCCAAGGATTATTATTTTTGCAAGGCGTCAGTGAAGTCCTGTTTTTCATACAATGAGTTACACAGAGTTAAGTAAGGCTAGGCAATAGTGACGTGGGTTAAAGGGTCAGCTCTCTAAATGTCTTTAGTGATGTGGGGTAGGGCTAATTCTTTAAGTGTCAAGTGTTAGTTTTTTAAGTGTTAATTAGTTAATTGTCAATTCCCTGTATCATTCCCCCCTTTTCTAAAAGATTAGTAAATTCTTTTACTAATGTGATGATTCTTTATCTATGTTTTATCTGACCACAGGTAAGAAGGCTACTTCTACCTGAGAAAACCCATCTCTATCCTTAAACAGATTTTTAATGTTAATGCAAAAGTCAGGCGCCTGGTGTTTGTCTACTGCGCTGCTGAGCTCTTTTGGGGCAGCTGACAACCTTATGGCTGGTGCTCCAGCAGAAATGGCATCTTCTGGGCTGCAACGGGATCTTACATTCTTTGGCGTGGTGACCCCGCTTACTGCAGCTGCAGCATTTGTGTTCTCTTTTGGGTTTCTTTTTGCTGAGGTAGTAAGTGCCACCCGGGCTGGCCACCCAGAAGGACCAAAAGGACCACAGGGACCAAAAGGTCACACAGAAAGTCCAGAAGGACCAAAACATGTCAAGGTGGACATAACCTAATTTCTTTGATAGAATTTCAGAAAGGTTTTGCTTAATTACTACAAATTTAAAGCTCTCTACTGCAGAAGTGGGCAATGTAATATATATACTCTGATTGTTTTGATTCCAAAGCACCAATTTAAAGCGCCCCCCCATGGTTTTATTCAGATCTTGCTCATGCCAGTTTTCATCCCACCCATGTGCTAAGGTTACGACTGTAAGAAACACAATTTTCCAGGTTGTGCCTGGGTTACCCTTCATGGTGCTTTGCAGGCTTTTTTTCGCTCTAGAATGATGGATCCAGGCATTCCATTCTTTAATCTTGGTAGCAGTGAAGGATGTCAGGAGGACTTGAAATGGACCTTCCTATTGTGGTTCCAAAGTCTTTTTCTGCAAGACACTTTACATACACACAATCTCCCAATTGGATGTTATGTACTGGCCCATCCAGAACCCTACTCCAAGTTTCCAGCATGTTTCCAAATTTTGTTAAGTTGTTTACCCAATACTACCACATAACAAGTCATAATTTCATCCCCTTCTTGTGCAGACGTCCCCTTCTGTACACTATAGAGTTTCCCATACAGGATTTCAAAAGGATTTAGCCCTTCCTTTGCCCTTGGCCTTGTTCATATGCAAGAGGGCTAAAGGTGAAGATTGAGACTGGACCAAATTCGCCTCCTACCCCAATTTTACAATTTGTTGTTTAATTAGATGGTTCTTTTTTTTTTCCCTTTCTGTCTGGCCCCTGGATTAAGAATGATAAGGTGTATGTAGTTGCCAGTCTATTCTCAAGTGTTGACTGATTTGCTGTACGATTTTTTATTTAAAATGTGGCCCTTTATCAGAGGATATATCAGCTGGAACTCTAAACCTTGGTATTATTTCTTGTGCTAATGTATTAGTTACCTCCCGAGCTTTTGCTGTTCTGGTAGGGAGTGCTTCTGGCCAACCTGAAAAGGTATCAGTTAGTATCAACCAATATCAGCACCCCCCTTTTCTTGGGAGTTCTGAAAAATCAATTTGCCATTATTACCTAGGTCCGTTTCCTTTCCCAATTTGACCCATTTCTGGCTTAGGTATATTCTTAGGATTAGTCTGGATGCAAAGATCACATTGCTGTGTCACCTGTCTTACAGTAGTATTCAAATTTGTAGTTATTATTTTTGATCAAATGTTTATATAATGCTTCTGCTACTAAAGGCCAAACTAAATAGGGGGTAACAATAAGTTTTCCCTTGTGGGGTGTGAGCCCACCCTTCCTCATTATATGATTCCTCTAAATCTATGATATGTTTTCAGTCTTCCTTAGTATATTCTGGCTTACCTTCTAAAATAACCCGCCCATCGGGGACTGGGGCACTTTCCACTTTTACCTTTTGCTTAGGCACCAGTTTTGCCTCTCTGTCCACCAGCTCATTTCCTTTTTTCCAATTCCAAGCTCACTTTCTGGTGCGCCTTGATATGCATGATTGCCACCTTCTTAGGAAGTTGAGCTGCCAGTATTTCTTCTGCATGTTAGATATATTTGCCTTGAGAGTTCAAGAGTCCTTCTTCTTTCCAAATTGTTCCATGCACATGCACGACCCTGAAAGCATACTTAGAGTCCGTATAAAAGTTCACAGTTTTACCTTCAGCTAGTTCCAGAGCACAGGTAAGGGCGATTATTTCTGCTTTTTGTGCTGAAGTACTTTTAGACAGAGGTCTAGATTCCATCACTTCATGGCTAGTAGTTATAGCATAACCAGTATGCCTTTCACTGTTCAGGATATTGCTGCTTTCGTCTGTAAAGCAGTTCTCAGTGTTCTCCATAGGATCGTCCTTTAGATCTGGTCGGCTGGAGTATGTTGCTTCGATGGTTTCCAGACAATTATGATGAACTGGTTTCCCAATGTTATCACTGAGGAAAGAAGCTGGATTGACAATGTTAGTGATGATGATTTAGCTTGACATTTGAGAAATCTTTGTGGGGAAAGCCAATGTCCCCCTTTTTCTTTTAGAACTGTAGACACCGTGTGGGATACTAGCACAGTCATTTTCTGACCCATGGTAAATTTCCGGGCCTTCTGTATGGTCAGTACCACTGTTGCAACTGCCCACAGGCATCCAGGCCACCCTTTTGCAGTTGCATCTAATTGTTTGGAGAAATAGGCCACTGCTCGTTGGTACAGGCCAAAATCCTGTGCCAGTATACCCAAGGCTATTCCCTGCTTCTCGTGAGAGAATTGAAAAAAATGATTTGCTCACATCTGGGAGCCCTAAAGCAGGCGCTGTCATCAAAGCCTTACCAAGTTCTTCAAAGGTTCATGTAGTTCCTTTATTCCATTGCAGGTGTTCCTGATCTGTGGCTGCTAGTACATACAATGGCTTGACAAACAATCCATAATTATAAATCCACAACCGGCACCACTCTGTAATTCTCTTACAGTTTGAGGCTTTGGAGTTTGGCATACAGCCTCTCTTCGAGCCTGTCCCAGGGTCCTCTGCTCTGCACTAATTTCATAGCCCAAATAAATTACTTGTTGCTGTATCATCTGGGCTCTCTCCTGTGAGCCCCCAAAAGTTCAATAAACTTACAGTTCAGGTTATACACGTCTTCTGTGTCCTGATCATCCACATATTGTTGCATCTGTCCTTCATCAGATGGGGCTTCTCAAGATTCAAGATCTTTAACGACCTGATTTCTAAATATTGTCAGGCTGTTTTTAAATCCTTGTGGCAACACAGTCCATGTGAGCTGGGTTTTACATAAATATTGTCTGGCTGGCTTCATGGAGAGAGAGAGGCAAAAAGGCATCTTTTAAATCTAAAACAGTAAACCAAATCAAATTAAATACAGTCAGAAAGGTGTTTGCTACCACTGGGTAGAAGTCCTTTGTTATTCTGTTTATAACCTGATTTGTATGAATTTCTCTATTACTGGCCAAATTCCTTCCCTGTCCTCCCTTTTCTAAGGGCATTGTTTTATCCTTACCGGCTTTTCTCCTTCTTTGATTTTTACCTCGACTAGTACATCTTTTTTGCCCTTCCAGGTACATCAGTAGTCTGTATCCCGGGATACACTTGGTTCACGACTTCTTCCTTAATCTTGCCTTCTGTGGGAACAGTTGCTAAAAGCAAGCCCATTATTTTCATATATTGCTGATAATTTACCTCCAGACTAATTTTTCCTTTTTCAAATCTGATTACTGCATCCATTTGTTCCAAAAATTTCTCCCAAAAAGGTTTCAATGAATTGAACATATATAGAAATTTATCAATACCTACTTGTTTACCCAATATGTATTTCAAAGGTTCACAAAAATATGCCCTTTCACTTTGGCCAGTGACTCCCTTTACCTACTATGTAATTGTTATTTATTGTCAGTCCACCAAAAATTCCACTTGGCTCTGTTCGTTCCAGGTTCCCATCAGTCTTTTTTAAAAACTTGCTACTGTTTCTCTCTCTGTCTACTTCCTCTGTACCTTCCCCAACATTCATTTTCCCAATATATATACTGACCTCTCTCTAAAGGCTTTCAAAGCCTTCCAACCTCTTCAGTTCCATACTTTCTTATCCTTTCAGCAATCTTCCTTTTACCTGTTATTGAATACTCTCCAAGCTTCATCTAACAACATTTCCAAATTTCTACTTTCTGTTGCCCTCAGTTTCTATTACTTTTCTAGGGGAGCTCGCATCATTTTGGGTGTCAAGCTACCCCAAGAGGCATACGGTTTGTCCTCCCCCGACTCCTTTCCCCTCTGCCACTTCTGGTAGTGGTTTTTTTTTTTCTCTATTTTTTTTCTTTCTCTCCTTGCTGCACTTTAGACACAGGCAAGGCCACATGGATGGGGGAGCTTAAGTTTATCTTACAGGTTAGCACAGGCTTGTGATTTCTGTTACAATACAGGCCTCGGATATTTCGCTTTCTTGTTTTTCCATTTAATTCCAGTCATAATACACTTCATATGCAATTCCACTTAGCTCAGCGATGGTTATGTTACCCAGTCCCATTTACCTTTTGCAGATGTCAAAAAACCAGCATATTAAACAGAAGTCTGATATTTCTACTTTGCTAGATCAGTTCAATTCAGTTCATATTCTAGCCACTTACAAACCACTTTTAGATACAATCTCCCAAGCTCATATCCATCATAACATTTAGTTTGTTCTTTTTCCGTATCTCTGACTAGCACATAAATTCAATACGGATCAGAGTTTAGCAACTTAAGTCATTTCCTGGCCCCAAAACTATTAGATAACAATAAAAGCAAATTATCTTAAAGTATTGTATCTCATCCTATTTTCCAAGTTCTGCAGAACAACATTTAATTGCGACTAATTGATATAACCCCACATTCAAACCACAAGTGAATACAATATTGTTTCAAACTTTCTTTTCAGGTTTGCCCACTAAGTTACTCTAATGTGTAAGGATGCATCCTAAGAAGAGCAAGATGGTACTTCAGTATTTTAATGGAACCGGTTCCCATTTTGTTATTATGTCCCTGATTTTGGAGGGTGAAAAACATATCTGCATATACTTTCTTACATCTTGCGCACTGTAATTTTAACTCATATGTCACGTGACTTAAACCAAGGTGTTTTAAGCTCATCTTCTGCTTTATACAGATCTCATGCTAAAGCATACCACCATAAACAGCAATTACTGTAAGTAGCACACACTCACACAGCTCACTCAGACATGGCTGGTTGGTCTCACGATTTACGATTTACTTTACAATTTAGAATGGAATGCATGGAATGCCCGGGCACTTACAAAAGATAACACACAGTTATAGAACAGTTATTCCTTTTTCACCATTACCTTTTTCAGCAGCTGAAAAAAATGATTTCTGCATTACCCTTCACTCCTGCTAAATTAGTCATTAGAAAAAGTCCATCCTAGTTCTCGGAATTGAGATGCAGAAATCGCGGAGTTGCTCAATCTACCCCCAAGATCGCTAGTGGCTGTACCCAAAACAGACAACAACTCTCCCCCTCAGGTACCTCATCCACTGCGGAACTGTGGCCATGCCTGAGACGTCTCTCCATACCTTACTGGCTCGCCGCCAAGTGCAATTAAATGCATTTAAATTAAATTTATTACAACATACCTTATCTGCTATCATGGCCAGAGGTCTTTTGTCTGCTCCTGCAATGAACAACGGGGACTGGAGATCTTTCTGAAAAAAAATCTGTGGGGTGTGCCTAAGACATCCCTTCCCAATTGTTCAAAAAGGCAAGCAGAACACCCTCCTGCCTGGTTCGCCAAAATGAGGCACAGAATGACCTTACAACCCTTGAGGTTATAAAGAAGATATGTATTTATTAACGACGCCGGACACACGGGGAATCATTTCACCTAATACATGTGTAAAATTACAGTAGCTGTGAACTTGGTTAAATGCAGTAAAGTGTTACATGATGTGATGTGATGAGATGTGATGTGATGTGATGTGGGGTAGGGTTAGTTCTTTAAGTGTCAAGTGTTAGTTTTTTAAGTGTTAATTAGTTAATTGTCAATTCCCTGTATCATTTCCCCCTTTTCTAAAAGTTTAATCCATACCAAACAAACAAATAAATGAGCAAAACCAAACAAACAAAAACAACACAAAAGACAACAACAACAAAACAAAAACCAAACCAAACAAACAAACACACAAACATAAAGCCTTCATTTTAAACCACTGCTTTCATAACCTGGAATTTTGGGATGGTCAGGAAAAAAAAAATAAATCTTATATTTCTAAATACCAGGAGCAATGGTATTTCCTCTTCAAGTAACGTGCCCAGAAAGTTACCAGATAGAAATTACTGGCAGCAGCAGGAAGACCTGAGTATCTTCATAGCTGAGTTCAGCAGAAGTAGAATGGATAAATCAATCACTACACTGACCTTTCTGGTCAGTGTCACTGTTAAGCAAGAAATTAATATGTGTCAGCTATCCATTAATGAAAAACATGCAGTCATAGAAGGAACTCTGCTAGCTACATAACTGGGACCACATCTAGTACTGATAAGAAAAACAACCACCATGCTGAATTTGTTATTCAATATGAAATTGTTGCACATGGTTACTTTGCAAATGCTGAAGTAACCTGAAGAGACTTCATGTAAATCAGCATCTGCAGTATGACTTCACCCTGAAATCCGATGAAGTATTCCATGATGAGAATATACCTGGGAATTGCATTCCATGGTGTGCAGGGGGAATAAAATAAAGGTATGAAAGATCATTTGGACATGGATTAGCTGAGAGGTTTGTAAATCTTTGGAGCTCCATCTCATGATTCAATAATAAAATCAAGATTTTTTTTTTTTTTTAAGCAAGGTTAGTTTTCATATTGAAATTAAATCAGTACAGAACATCTATGAAAACAGAACTGGTTCTTTCCTTTGTAAATTATGTGATTCTGTATTAATTCCATTCCTGGTACCAAATGTATGATATTATTGGGATGTTCCTTCAGCACTCTGCACACAGCGTAAGCAATTTCATAGGAAAAGACAGGGACAACTGGGCAAAAGTCCTGAAAAATCTGTATAAATCCAAGTTTTGTGTATGCCGCATTAAGTGCTAGAAGCATCTTACAGTCTGTTAAGGGGAAATGAAATGACGTGGCAGGGTCTGTAAAGCTGCTCAATAGATAGTAGCTCATTGTGATATAATTGACATGAGAATGTGGCCCCAGATTCACAAAATAAGCACACTCAGATGGGAAAGGTATCTACCTTCTAACAACTCTTTTCTCCTCTCTTTCCAGACTTTTTTTCTGAATCAGAAAGTGCACTTTCTTCTTATGATTTTTTAAAAAGGCATTTTCTGTTGTGTTCATGTTCTTTTATATTCCAGTTGGCACAACCTTTTGAAAGCATTGAAGTTATCTAAAGGAAACTTGCTGAATAAGTCACTGTAGACGAGTTAAAAAAACTGTCTGCTAGTTACCGATCTACACATCAGTGCCATGTCAGCTACTCAAAGCTACACAACCCATTTAAAACCTATGAGGCCACGGTATTTTCCACCAGGTGACAAAGAAGATTGCACATCCACATTCACTGATATCTGGTCAAGAGCAGATTTTCTTACTAATCTTTGAGTTCTCAGAGTTAGGTGACAAACAACAGAGCTTTGATTTAACTATACAACACCATCAGAATGTGATTTGTCTCATATTGCTATTTTTAATACACAGCTAATTAAAAGAAAAAAAAAAGACAAATAAGAATTCAACCTTCTCAATATCCACTAGTGACGTTAATGATATTTCTATTTTGCAGCAGATTATATGGTAGTATTGTTTGATAAATTACGAAGAATTTAATCTTCTTTCTATTTATTTTGGTATAAATGCCCATGTAATATGTAATTTCAAAGAAACGGAGATGAAAATGTACATTAAAAACGTTTTAGTGCAGTGGGCTGACCCTGGCTGGATTCCAGTAGCCCACCAAAGCCGCTCTAGCTGAACTGGGGAGAGAAAATGCAGTGAAATGCTCATGGGTCGAGATATGGACAGGGAGAGGTCACTCATCCGTTACCGTCATGGGCAAAACAGACTGGACTTTGGGAAATTTAATTTAATTTGTTACCAATCAAATCAGAGTAGGATAATGAGGAATAAAAACAAATCTTAAAACACTTTCCACACACTCCTCACTTCTCCCCAGGCTCAACTCCCAAATTCTCTGCCTCCTCGCCCCAAGAAGCACAGGGTGACAGGGAATTGGGGTTGCAGTCGGTTCATCACACATTGTCTCTGCCACTCCTTCCTCCTCACGGGGAGGACTCTTCAGTTTCTTTCCCTACTGCAGCATGGGGTCCCTCCCACAGGAGAGTCTTCTCCAACATGAGTCCTTCCCACACAGTCTACAGTTCTTCACAAACTGCTCCAACAGGGTCCCTTCCATGAAGTGTGGTCCTTCAGGAACAGACTGCTCCAGCAGGGGGGTCACAAACCTACCAGCAGACCTGCTTCAGTGTGGGTTCTTCTCTCCATGGGTCCAGAGGTCCTGCCAGGAGCCTGCTCCAGCGCAAGCTCTCCACAGAGTCACAGCCTCCTTTAGGTGCATCCACCTGTTTTGGTGTGGGGTCTTCACGGGCTGGTGGAGATCTGCTTTACCATGGACCTCCATGGGTTGCAGGGGGACAGCCTGCCTCCCCATGGTCTGCATCATGGACTGCAGGAGAATCTCTCCTCAAGCACCTGGATCACCTCTTCCCCCTCCTTCTTCATTGGCCTTGGTGTCTGCAGAGTTGTTTCTCTCACATATTCTCACTCCTCTCTCCGACTGCAATTGCTGTTGCACAGGTTTGGACTTTTTTCTCTTCTTAAATATATTGTCCCAAGGCGCTACCACCATCACTGATGGTCTCAGCCTTGACCAGGTGCCAGTTTGTCCTGGAACCAGCAGGCACTGATTCTATCAGATACTGGGGAAGCTTCTAGCAGCTTCTCACAGAAACTACTTCTGTAGCCCTCTCCACTACCAAAAACATGCCATGCAAACCAAATACATTCAGTTACAGAAAAGCTTAATAACTTTATACTTCTCCTATTTTTATACAAACTTGTAGGGCTAACCTTCTACTCTCAAGGGGTATTTTGCAGGCAGTGCTAGGTTTTCCATATTACGAAAGGTAAATGTTTGATTCAAACTTAGCTCCTATTCCTAGTACAGAATATCATACAGTGTAATTTTAACATTTATTCTTTGATTTATTCATAATGAAGAGTGAGAAAGCTTTTAAAAATAGGTAATATTTTACTTGTGTATTTAAAATGTTAATTCCAAAATCGGTAATATAGCTTTTTGTAGATCTGACTTCACAAAAACAAGAAAAGCTTTTCTTTAGGTCTGTGCTATACTTAACCATTACAGGGACACTGAGCATTGTCTGCTAAATCAAGACTTTTACACTTGCCTTTGATGGATATACATTCTAGTTCCTAAAAAATAGTGCTATGACTTTCAGGTTTACAACCCTGAGAAATAATGAAAGCTACAAACCTTTAGGGCAGGAATAAGACTTAGCTCAAGTTCAAACACACTAGTCAACTCAACATAAAGCAGCCCTATCAGCTTAACATAAAGTTGATATGGCTCTAACAGCCATATGAACTTTCAACATAAATTTGATCACAGCTCACAATGATTCAGATGTTTAAATCAGATTGTTTTTCTCTAGATTATAATACCTCAGCTGTACTATGGATGTCTTCTCCATTTCCTAAATCATGATCTACTCCATCAGCATGGTGAGACTGCTGTCACTGCACATTATTTTGACTGTGCTATATCTTACTGACAATGTCACCTCCTCTTGATTTACACTGACAGAACTTAAAATACATAAGTGGAATATTCTCCAAGACATATAATCAATAGCATCTGCTGCATTTCTGGTATTTCCTTTGCCCTGTTTATACCATTACTGTCTCTGCTGAAGCCATATTACTATAAATGTTTCCAGGAATATATGTTGGCATCAGCTCACAGCACTGTTTCTGCAGCACTAACAATCTAAAACCTCAGGCGAATCTCAGAAGTACTATTACTTTATTGTTGTAATACTCGCGTTATTGTGATAAATAAGATGATGAAACACACACACTAAAATCCTCTGTAGCATATTCTTGCAATACAAGACAATAATGGCAAAACATTTTCCAGAACAATAAAAAGTCTTATTCTCTTGGAAAAACTGTAATTAGACACTTTTTACAAGAAAAAAAAAAAATGAATTGCGTTCAAATATTAAAATCAGTTAACTTCTGGAAAAATTTTGGTGTAAAAACCAATATTCTCAAGAACAACTTAGGAAAATATGACTAACAACAAGTGAAAAAATGATGTTACTTTTAAGGAAATGTGTGTATTAGCATTAATTCTATCATGCATTTTCTGATATATGTATTCACATGCTATTAAAAAGCACAGCTGAAAATGAAAGGATGATGTTAAAGATCGGAGGGTAGAAAGGAAGCTGGAAAGAAAATTCTGATGAACTACAGGTCTGTAGCTGAACAGTGGAGAGGAAAATCTATGCATAATTTAAACTATACAGCATGGTCTGATTTAGTCTTAATAAATCTATCAGACTGAGTACTCTAAAATACATTAATTTTAGTAATGTGCTAAGCTTAGGCACATCATGATTATGAAAATATTTCTGATATAAATATCATCTAACTGTTTAGGTATGGGATAGACTTATAGTTGTCTCAAATCATTATGAATTTTTTAAAAATAGCATTTAATGTGTTCAGGTGAAGGAAAAGAGCAGTCAGTGCGATAATTTCTTTTAGGCAGGTGAAGAAATACCTTGCTAAAACAAGCTAAAGATTCTTTCAATGTCATATTCTAAGAGAAAATGATTACTTTTTAAAAAGAGATCAAATTAGGAGTTTGTTTAAGTTTATTATTGGAAGTGGTATTAGGAGCAGTAAGACACAGTGAAGAACTGAAAAGTTATTGCAGATCATTTGTCAGATGCATACAATTCGTTCATGATAGTACTGAACATGCCATAATCACAGCTGTACAATGAAGTGTGTAAGTATGGGGCATTAAACCTTCTTGCCTAATTAATGTACGTAATTTGCATGTCTTAAAAATCACCTGTTCTACCAAAAGACTGAGGATTTCCTTAGTTTAAAACTAAGTCCATATTAAACTTCATTCAAATTAAATTTCAGAAATTATTTAAAAGTTACTTAAATGACAATTGAAAACAATCTTAAAAAAAAAAAAAAAGCGGGGGGGGAAGTCACATGCTATCACTGTATTTAAAAAAAAAAAATTAACAAGGGTACCAGTATTTTCAAGATGACAGAACCTATTTCTTGAGTAAGAACGGAAAATGTGTAACTTTCGGTTTATGTGTCTAAATCTGCTTCCTTTTCTTGAATCTTTTATTGAGATTATGCCGTTAATCATGTCAAAATTGTTTTTCTTGGTCATTTTTAAGGTAATTAACATGTAGGGATGAAGAAATAAAGGGAACTGCCATACAGCAGCAGTCATTCTCAAATCTGAAATTACATATTTTCTAGGCCTGGTCCACCAACTAAATGTGAGAGACACTTTTACTGCTGGAAGGAAGTAGGCTCTTCATGGACAGAGAAGTGTGGCTCAGAATTAAAGATGCATGGTGAATCACCAGCAGATTAACTTAAGGACATACCTAATTTCCCACAGATGCCCCAGGGAGGGCCTTGCTGATGCTGTACCACATTACAGAAAAAAATGGAGATGAAAGATTCATCAGTTGATAGAGAGGAAGATTAAGAGTAAGTTTGACATTTTGGCATAAAGCATCAAAGTGTTTGTCTAGGAACCTGTTCTCTTGCTCTAATTTCTGGACTTTGTCTTTTGTACAAAGTGAAAAAAGGAGTAAAAACCTAAAGATAATGCTCGTCTCTTCAGCTGATACCTCTTGATCTGATTGCAGAGCTAGGTATGACTCGTCTTCCACCACGTCTTCTTCCCAACAAGATATAGACTTTATTGTCCCTTTTCAGGGAAAAGATGAAGAATATTATAATCGGAGAATACACTGAAGCTTAGTGGTTAGGATGAGCTTTTTGATGGTAGATGAAGGTGGGGGAGACGGGCAGGAATATCCACACATCATGATTTATGTACTGATAGATGTCCCTAAACACCAGGTTCTTACACTGTAACAGCACCACCAATTGCCATCACTCCAAGAGAAAGCAGTGAAGAGCTTGCGTTCAGCAAGCTCCCTGAATGTCTCCTGGGCCGCACTTCCGCAGAAATGCAAACAAAAGAATACACTGCATCTTTTCATCTTTTTCAGATCTCAGAACATCATTTCTGCCATGAAAAAAAAAAAAAATTATATATATATATATTTATAGGCATATCAGTGATAACTACAACACAGTCAAAAAGAAAGTGTCCAGAAACTTTTCTGTTGAGAACTGCCAAATGATTTAACTAGGGAGATATATTTTGTCACAAAAGTCCATGTTAGCTTAAGATACCATTTTAGTGGAGGTATCTACCAATGTTTCACTGACAGATGATAAAGAATTATTTTATACATTCATTTTTGGCAAAGCGATAAGCTAGAATCTTCTGATTTATTAAAGCAGTTAAATTATACTCTACCTTTGAGTTACTTATAAAATCTGTTTCATTTATATACAACTGGGGATTTTTTCTTTGCATGTTTAACGCCGCAAATTCCCAGCTGTTAACTGTCCATTTTAGCTTATTCTAGGTACATATATCAGGTAAATATTCTGTCACAAAACAGATCTGAGCACTTTCAAGACTAATTTTAGAATGTTTTCTTTAAGTCAAAAATACAATAATCGTTCAGTCTTATCATGAGCAAGTTTAGTTGCGTGCTTCCATTGTATCACTGCTTTTTACATACAGGAATGGCTAAATGGTAAATTTTAAAATTCAGAGGACTTTTTATTCCTAGTCCAGAAACATCAGTGAATGGTGCCACATTCAATGTACCAGTTACTACAGTCAAATGCTTCTACCTAAAGAGAAACAGTGATCAAAGCAGCTCACTCTACAAACACATTCAGAGTAGATCTATCCCTAGATCAACTTTTTTCCATAAGTGTGAAAATGTGGACTAAGAGATTTTAGTCTTATTCTTTCTTAGAACTAACACCAAGATGGTTCAGAGTTCTGTTCAGGCTGTAAATATATTCTTAAATCTTATCTCAGATAAACAACACATTGTCAAAACATGTGCCTGCCCCCAAATGTTAAAGTGATACAAGAAAAAATCTGAAAATGAGTGTATAGAAGCTCTATAAGTAACAGGTAATCACACCTTCTATGTGGAATTTATCAGTATATCAGAGAGCAATAAAGGTGAACCCATTTCCTATTCATAACACAATTCAATTTCAGCTTTCCATGTCTTCAAATTCTAATTTTACAAGTTTTTATTATTTCTTACTTTTTGGCTATGATTTACTTCTAAAATATTGAGATATGCATACAGATGCCCACGAACTCAGTTTGTGTTACCTACTTTTATTGGCTGTCTAGAAAGTGAAATTTCAAGATTTCACGCAAATGTTACCTGCCTTCAAATGCCTCCTTCATCACAAGATCCACTAAATAACAGCCTTAAAGTAAAAAATAATAAATCTTAACATCTTTAGTAGAACTTCCCAGCAGTAGACCTACGATTCTCCCACATTGACAGCCACAAAGAAAATGGCAGTAGGTGGAGAATCTACTGACAAACACTTCCTGTATTGTCTCTGCATTTTGTTTCTTCATTGTTGCAAGATTATGAAAATAGATACTAGCTTTAAAATCATAATTCAGCTCAGGTTTCATTTCATATTGTGCAAACATCAAGTTAAAATTCCTACAGGGGCTTTCCTAGCAGTTATGCATATTTTTTTTTATCTTGATTGGCAGGCCTACATTTACAACAATTAAGTGAAGATTACATTTTAAAGTGGTTATTAAACTTGCCATATAACTTGTCTACTGTTCTGCAGGTTTTTTTACATTATTAATATTCAGAAAAGAGTTTCTCGATGGGGAAGTATCTTTTGAGTACTACTTGAGCACAATTTCTGCAAAAAGTATAATAGAAATAGAATACAAATGTTATATTTAAGTTAACAGAAAGAGTATTAAGATTGGCAGTCAGTTATACATTATGTATTATAGCTATAGTATTCATAATGCTTTGCTGGTTCACCGTTCCTGTAGGAGAGGTAACTTTCAGTCCAGAACAAGAAGAAATGGCCAGCAACATCTTGTTTTGACAATAAAAATGCAAAGCTTCTTGGAAAGAACCAGGAGAAGACAGGTTTCACACTGCTTTATTAGCCACTTGAAGACAGTCACAGCAAGCCTTTTAAATGAGGAATTCCAGCATTTCTGCTACATATCAAGGTTTTTAGTGGAATCAGCTGTAAGCTTAAAAAGTACCTCCAGTGGTCTGGATTCTTCTGTATATATATGAGCAGATAAGCTCACAGGCAGGTGCTCAGTGTCTTGTTATAGGTGCTTTTAAGACCAGGCAGACATCATGGCATAATGTCCTGGATTGTTTTCTTTCTTTCAGGTGCCTCTGCTCTACCTAAGTCTAATTTTAGGCACTGAAGTAGAAGGTTTATGGCCTTACTTTATCTCCATGTATGACATATGTTAGTGCATCCTTATATATTAGAAAGGGTTGAAATACAGGTCAAAATGAAAACAAAGTATTCAACAGAACTGTGTTTTATATCATTTTGCATTGATTTTCAGAATGTCAGCTTTTAATCTTCATTCTAGAAAGGAACAATTTTCAACCTTTCTGTCTCACTTTCCCAGTAGGACATGAATTCCAGTTTTAGTTCTCCCCACCCCAAGAACTGAGTCCGAGATCTCATTTGCAACCTATATGTTATTTACTTTGCTTTATGGTATTATCTGATGTTATTTTTCCTTCTTCTTTAGACATTTACAGTTATACTGATGTTGGAATATTTTCTTCAATTTACCCTGCTTTAGGTATTACTCTTAAGATGTTCTACTGTTTCTTGGAAAAGTTCATTGTATATCAGATACTCACATAAGAAAAAACAAAATATAATTATGGATGACAGCAGAAAAACTTTAAGTCCTCAGAAAAACTATTTAGACCATTCAAGGTCTAATTAACATACAAACTGTTAAAATTTTTTTTGTGTAAAACAGAACTCTGGAGCAGTTTTACCTCTGATCTAGGTGCATTTTAATGACAATTTTGATTGTAACATAAAATTTATTTTTCCAAATAGAATTTAACTTCACAGCAGTTCTGACACTTTGTTTTTTCTTGAATATTTAAATGTCCAAAATCAACTCTTCCAGAAATATAGGGCCTCCAGACAAAGCAAAGTACAAGTAAATCTGTTTTAAATTGAAAACAAGGAAGTTTAACTGAACTTGCTCCAGGCTACTGAGCCTGGAAGGAGATGTAAAAAAGAAAAGAGAAAGTCAACTCATCAGGCAGGTTCTCCTAATCTCAGAGAGTATTAATCATGTCCCTTATAATGAGAAAATTCTATTAGCTATTGCATTTTAAATGATGTGCAAAAACATTGAAAAGAGTTTATTTTAACAACTATATTATCTTCAAAGTTTTTAATGGAACAATTGGATTTAATACAACATGACATATAACACATTTGTTATATATACATTAGTGTATAGAATTCAACTCAGTATTTGGATGACTGGATATACATTTGGATATCTATTTGGGCAGTCAAGTTGCTTGCTTCTCTTCATTCATAAAGTGACTGTTTCCCTCCACTACAGCTCTATCAATCAAGCAATACTCTCACAGTGAAAAGATTTTTATACACTGGAAACGTCATGCTCTGTGAAAGTAGTGAGATAAATAGCCAGACAGGATCATTTATGCCTCAGGTCTCCAAACTTTCTGCAACTGGAATCAGTTCCTGAATGGCATCTAAACTGCTACATTTACATTGCAGCCAAAAATAAAATCTAGAGTCCAGTCGTGCCATGTTTTAAGTACCTCATTAAATTCTTGGATTTTAAGACCTTAACAAAGCCAAACATATTTAATATCAGCCACTTAAGGCAGTTGGGCTATATTATAATCTGTATTCACCATCTAAACGATGTGAAGTTTTCAGTTTCATTCAGGAGACCACAGGAGCCCTTTGCTCCTCACTTCCACACAGAATTCAGAAGGACCCTGATCTCTGGCACCACACAGCAAACCAGTTCTATGAGCAGTTACTAATTACTAATTTTTCCCATTGAAAAGTACTGAAAGCAAAGGTGCAAGTATTGCAAGAAAACACTCTCTCTGCATCCCCTTCAACAACTGCATGCATATACAGTGGAGTTGCATGTAGCTGAGTTAGTCCATTTAGAAAAAAACTTTATGTGGAAACTTTATGTCTCCTTCCTCCCTTAATAGCATACACCATTCAAATATCATAAAGCTTTTGGCAAAGGAAACTGGTAGGAAGGGATACTGTAGTCACGATGTTTTGTTTTAATACGTTATCCAGTCGTTCTTTGCAATGCCATTTCCCTCTTTTCCATACGTGCAGAAAAAAATTCAGTGAACAGACAGCCTGTGAGTTGTGGCTCCTGCTTAAGCAGCAAGAAACGCATTGTGGCTGTCTCACTGAGAATAATCACTAGAATGAAACTGGAAAATCTCATTGAATAAATGTGCTCAAGTGGCTTTGCTTGGGTTTTGTTTTGTTTCATTTTGTTTTGTTTACGGTATACATCTTGCATATATTGCACTTTTTCTTTACTTTTTTTTGGTTATGCTACACTTTTGATTGAGAGACACTTTGAATGAGAAACTTACAGTTTCACTTCAAATTAGGGTTTCCAGTAATAACTTTAACTACGCTGTTATTGTGCACTACAATCAGTAAATACTAACTGATTGTTAAAAACAAATTCAGACAAGATTAGCTGTGTAATAGATACATATATACTGTACAACTATAAAACCTCAGTTTTATAGGGTTTTACTAACCAACTGCTATTTCAAGTGCTTATAAAAACTAACTCTCTATTAAATCTTGTTCTGTAGCCTGAAAGGGATGGATTATGTACTATTTAGTTACTATTAGTGACTGCTGTATGTTGACCTGGATATTGAGATTGTTAGCATATGCCTGTGTTTTGCTACTGACAGATACAGATGAGCAGTGTCTTCCTTGCTGTGCATCTGTGAACACACACTGCACGAAATAAAATCAGTGAAAGAAAATACAGTGTACAACAATCCCTTTGGTCCTCATCATCCAATAAAGGCAACCCTCAGTCTTCTGAAAAGAAGAAATCAATGCTTGAAGGTGATCCATCCTCCCACCTTCAAAGTGACTGAAACATAAGTTTTGACTCATGGATTCAGGCAAGAGTAGAGGTTGGAAGGGACCTCTGGAGATTGCTCAGTTCAATCACCCTGCTCAAAGGAGAACCATCAAATTATGTCTTCTCTTTATACCAGCTACATTAAGGAACTTTACCATGCAGTGATGGTTTTTTGAACAAGACGACCAAAAGGACCCCTTGCCATTGAAAAGTCTTGCCAAAAGAGGTCATTATGAAGACGCTTTTCAGATGGATATAGGCATACTTTTTCAGCTCCACCTATGCCACTACATTCTGATATAAAACAAAGCACTGTTGTCCCTTCATACCCTGATTGAACTCCATAACCCAAGAAGTTCATTAGGAAAAATACCAAATTTCTGTTTTAAACAAAGGGCTCTTGCATATGATTGCATTTTTACAGATTTGGGAGTTGTTCTGCCTCAAGTGAACAACAGTGGCTAATTGTGCAGCACCAGTACAATGTCAAACATATCAAAAGAAACTCATGGAAAGAGGATTAAGCTAACATGTTACAGTTTGAGATAGAATACATGCACAGTTAGTAAAAAAATGCTCAGTTGATCCTCAGTAGTGTGTTTGTATGTAGTTTTGGTTCATGTCTGAACCATAACAAAGAGACAAAGGAAATCTCACACCCATTGGCACTAGAAGAGGTGTCTAATGGAATTGATGCTAAGAAAGTTACAGACCTTCCAAAGCATATCACATCAACAAAACATGTCCAGAGTTTCCACATGCTTTTTTCTCTTAGTAGAAACTTTTCATTCTTAGCTTATATATTTAAAACAGTGATTACTTGGGACCATCCATATCTTAATAAGTTCTTATACACAGTTAAATGTATGTCTAGGGTAAATGCCTGTATAACTACTTGCCAGACTTGAGCTGTGAGTGTGAGGAAAATGCATGAACAATAACTGAATATCACACATTTCCATTTTTAGTTTGGAACTCTCCATCTCAGTCTGTTCAGAGAGGTTTCAAATTTTATTGCCATGGTAGTAAAAACAATGACCCAATAGCAAGTTCCCATCCAGACAGTGAAAATTCCAAAACTTAGAAGTCTGATTCAGTAAGATATTTAAACCTATGTGACTCCTTAGCAAAGGAGTAGTCCCACTGAAGTCAATTAGAACGAGTTCTTTGCTTAAAATAACGCATGGGATAAGTATTCTGCCAAACTGGGACCTAGAAGAAAGCATCTCATAGAAAAGAAAACAACTATAATTCCTATTTTCTGTTGGGGACTATCAATTTTTTTCCCCTAAGTTTTCACATCTGGGCTCAAACTTCCTTACTTAAATAACTCAACTGGCACTAAGAACATATAGACTTTCCTTTGTTTAAGGAAAGTTAAAGTGGGTTAGAAACAAAAAACTCACAATGATAATAAAAGAGCACAGCTGAAGACCAACAGGGAAGGTTCCCTAAGCCTTCTGAGGCAACTCTCCAAAGTATTTGTGTTCCAGTATCACCCATGCACAACAGATCATTCTACCACAGTTATGGACTAAGAAATTCAAAGAACCAGTGAGCTTGGATTTTTCATAATAAATTAAGATAAAATTATTTAGCATAAGTTTCTGGGAGGCTTTTCCTGATGATTTAGCACCTTCCCGGACTACACTTTCAGTATACATTGTCATTCAGAGAAGATTAGCTATTCCATGTGATCAGATGGCATCCTTGTTTAAACCTTGGTTTAAACATTACTAACTACTTCAGGAGAAATTAAACCGTAACAGCTGAGTCTGTTTCTAGTATTTTCTGTGCTCTTTCATCAATCAAAAGTCAACTCATAAAAGCAAGTCAGCATATGGCGATGCATGCTCCTTGTAACTTAGTATACACTGGAAATTTAGTTTCACTTTTATGTTATGCAGTTAGGTGACATTGGGCTTCACTTAGCTTTTTTTTTGCCATGTTTATAGTCTTTTAACAAACACAATTATTGCTCCATGTTTAATTAGTATTACAGATTTTCAGAGGGAGTTTTATGACTCATTGAGACCATGAAACCATTGCTATTAGAAGACTCACCCTATATTATTTAGTCAGAAAATACTGATTTATATGTCATCTACTGAAATTCAGTGAATTCAATCTGCTTTTAGTTTTAGTACAAACAGGAAAATCCACCTTGTTTTCACATCCTGCCCCCTTAGTCATACTGTTCTAAGACAATAAATATCCATAATATCCTGGTATGAATAGAATAGAATAGAATAGAATAGAATAGAATAGAATAGAATAGAATAGAATAGAATAGAATAGAATAGAATAGAATAGAATAGAATAGAATAGAATAGAATATATCCTGGCATAAATATAATATTCAGGAGAAAATACCCATGCTTATGACATCACAATGTGTTTGGAAGAAATTGATTTTGAAGACCCTTAATTATGGAATTAGATGGGGTCCACAGCAGCTGTAATCTGATTAGAGAACTGATAACATTAGTGTTGACCATAAATCTGTCAATAGTTTTTTACTCAGAGTGTTTGTTTTAGTACAGCTAGATTATACTTTTAAAAAGATATATTACAGTGGTTTCAATCATTGTAATGTATAAACTAAATATTAGGGTGACTAATGTTTTGCTAATTTTTTTTCTTTTATTTTTGTTTTATTTGCTTGATCGTTTCAATTTGTTTGAACCTGGAGTGAAAAGGGAATGAGAGATACTATAAATGCTTTACACTCAGTCAAAATGAAAAGTGAATTAAGGTGGAGTATTGAAGTGTTACGGCACACTTCTTCATAGAGAAAAATATAAACTGCTTTTGAGTAGTATGAAAGCCACTCTAAGGAATCAGCTAGAACAGCTGATTCAAGAGACCTTGAAATATTTATTAAATAATATTGCTAAAGAACTGTTAACTTGGTGCTGTATTCATAAAGATGAAGATGAAGGAATTTAAAATTCTTTTGTAATTCTCTTTGTTACATATGCACCTAAAGAGGTCAACCAAATTCTATAGCTAAGCGTTAATTAAGCACATCACCTAAAATAAGTAGCCTACTCTCTAAAAGATCAAGATAATTTCACCTTGCTGGGTAAAACTTTCTTTGCCCCAAAGGATATTACTGTATGTATACATCACCTTTTGGATAATGTACATAATTAAAAATCCTCTAATCCTCTCAAGTATTATAATCTAGGTCTATTCAGTAAAGAAATCTATACAGAAGTTACATCTTTAACTGGGTGTGAGGATGAAAACTATGCTGCTTGAGCAAAGTACAAAATTGAAATTTATAGTCCATATGTGCCAATATACTTTGTACAATAGTTTCATATTCATTCCTAAACAAAGCATTGACTTCAAAGAGATATTCATTAAATGTTAAACAAAAAGTTATCAAGACAGACACTACAGAGCTCTAACGTAAAAGTCAATGACTTGCAAAGAAGGTGTCACCTAAGGTAAGCAGTTTTCTTGCTGAGGTTCTACTGTGAACATGGATACATTGTAAAACACATTTGACTTCCTGTCAATTTCAGGCAAACACGCTGCCATTTATTACCTGGAAAGCCAGTGTTTAGTTACTGAAGTTGTAAGCAATCTGATGGGACTAGTTATTTAGGATGCACAACTCCAGAAGCACTAAGTTCCTAATAGAAGTTCATAACAAGAATCCAAAAGAGCCACCCAGTATGTCAAACACACTTCTTCCTTTTCAAGTAAATCACACAGCGCAGTTTCCACGCAGCCCTTTTTATGTATTTTCAAGACCATCTTAAAATTATTTAGGCATTTTTGGCTCACACTGGTCCAAACCTCACTCATATGACAGTTAAAAACCTTTCTACTAATTTCCACCCTAGACTTATTCATGACCACTTTTCTTACCTTTGTTCACATGCCAAATACTGCTTTTCAGCTGAAATAGTAATCTCTTTACTCCCTAGTGTTTAACTTCATGAGCTCTTTACAGAGAGAAAAAATATTTCCTAAGCTTTCATTTTACTGCCATAATTAAGAAAAGCTGTTCTACCCTCCTCTCATAATATGAGGTCTCCAAATTAGTAACCAGCCAATAGACTATTTCTATACATGCAGAAGTCTGAATTTCTTCTAGAACGTGGAGGAGCAGAACTGCACACATCACTCTTCTGAGCTGAACCCAGTATCATGCTCTACCTTCTCTAGTGGAAAAGCCTCTGTGCAATACCTACTGTCTCCATTTTCAGAGCTAAATCATGTTGTTAGCTCACAGCAAACCTTCCACAAATTAAAACACATATTCCGTACATGCATGACCATGTACTTTATCATATGGAATGTCATATTGTTTAAATTATTCCAGTTCACTAGGTCATCCAGTTCTTCTTCGTGGAGTTGCATGAAGAACTGATTATAACTTTCATCTTTATTTTATTGTTACTTTCCTACTTTCTGTGGAAAAGTCTTTTGTGAAATTTTGAATCAACTCAGTCCCAATAACAAACTTTACAAAGCTTTCCAAAGTAGTGTATGCATACATGTTTCTTCTTTTCCGGTGCCTTCTCCCTTCTACCATGTTCACTCTTCTGAAGTCCAGTTTAACTAAAAGTTCTTCCAGTGAACTCATAAATATATGACATTTTCTTTGCTTAGAAAATGAATTATCAAAAATTTACTGGTTTTGTCAAATACAACCAAACTTTGGTAAATCATCTTTCCATCTCCTTGCATGTCTTGATTTGTTGTCTTTATGTTAGCTTGGAATAATTTCTTTAAAATAAGCTATATCTGCATAGTCTTCTGAAGGGCTCCTTTTCACCAAAAAAATGGCCAATGCTAACAAAGATACAAGTGCTGCTGTTGAGAAATACAAAGACAGCCTGATAATCTGATGTAACCTTTTATATACATGCTAAATCCCAACACTTCCCATTTATGTCAAACTGCAGACCATGAGCTCTAAATTTGGATTTATTCACAGAAATGTGTGTAGAGTAAATAGAAACAGTAGAAGTTTTATTCACTGCTACCGTGTCTATGTTTTCATTATATCCCAAAGGAACAAAGCAACAAAATTAAAGTCACATAATTTAATTTTTGGTTTGTTTATTTTTTTTCCTGCCTGTAATCTTCCTCATGAATTGGCTAACAAAAATGCCTCTTGGTGCCAGTTACAACGATATGACCATTTGTATGCTGATATGGAGCAATTATATTTCAAACCGTCCCCTTGGTCAGTATAAATAAACAGGCATCAGCTGGCAGTAATTTCTCATTGTGCTAGAGAGGTAAAACCAAAAACCTGCCTATGCAAGTACAAATGTTCATTGTCAGATCCATTTATTTGAATTTGAGATAGTTTTGGAGCCAACTAAATTCAGTCTTTGGAAAATAAGTTTGTAGCAACTGAGGGCCTGGCCCATTTAAGCCACATGTTCAACTTCGTAACGAATTCCTTCATTGGGAAAACCTCACAGTGATTTCAACAGAAAATTTGCCTGGAAAAAGCAGAGCATTATCCAGAAGCTTTTCTAGGCATAAGAGAAGAGAAGGAAGTAAAAGATGAGATAAGAAATGTTCCCTGAAAATTTCTAACTCATATTATGTTAGTCATTTTGGTGACTATGTAATAAAAAATATGTATAATTTAAATATAACTGAAAAGATATTTTGAAAGAAGACAATACTTTAACCTGTAAGCTTTTTTAGAATAGTGTTCATGAACAACATGGAAAATAGATTGCTTTACAGTTTGAATATAATGAGCTATAGGAAACCTTTTTTTTTTTTTCAGGTCAGGTGGTGAATATGTCAAAATTAGGAAATAGGAAGCATTGAATTTTTATTTTATCATTGATCTTAGAACTACATTGCAATTTTATTTATTTAAGGCAAACACAACATGAACATGCTTTAATTTCTTTTTAATAACATATAGTAACAACATTTTTTAAAGTACCTGGTAAAAAAGTATAAAAGATATCTTATGTCAACATCTCTGGCTCACTTATGGTAAAAAAAAAAAAAAGACCACTAAAACCTTCCTTCTGGTAATATCACCTGCTAATTAACCACAAAAATTCTAGTGGTATGTCTGACAACGAAACACATTGTAACTCCATGTGACTTTCAGAGGTCTGTTAAAAACTGAACATTTTAAAATAAACATGTTAAAGCCACATCCTTAGTTTAGGGAGTTACATTTGCCTTTCAGAGAGTTTGTTTACTTTTATTTTATCCTCTTCAGGGAGAAAGGTCCTCTCCTGGTCCCAACAAGTTGCTCTTTCTCCTGACCTGCAACCCTGCTAGTTCTGGTCCCATAAAGTGATCTCTGAGTCTCGCAGTCTCCATCTCTCTCTCCACATACACACATCTCATCTCTCCATAGCTATCCCCTCTGTTAATATGTATTTAATACCTTTTTCTGTGCGCCAAGATGGATACCTGCTTATGACAAGTTCTGATTCTAACACCCAAATCTAATAGAATAATAATTAAATGTTATTAAAAATAGTGGCCACCAAATGGGCAATAAGCTATTCACTGTCTTCTTGAGACAGTGAAGTCATACTGCTAAGCCAAGCTTAAAGTTAAAAGTTGCATCATAATTCAAGGGTACGCTATATGGCTTCCTATCTAATTTCAAAATGGAACAGAACAGTTCATTCATCAAAACTGAAGTGAAAACCTATGCAGTATATGTGTTATTACTCTTGAAGATGGACACTTTTTTATTTTTTCTAGTACTGTTTCCCAAGACTTTTTTCCAGTGCAACATTTCCTTTGACATCTTACAAAGCTTTCAAGTGCCAAACCACATGCTCTTGAGAGCTGTCAGTGGCCTGCTTGTAAAAGATAAGGCAGGAGGGGCTGACACAGTCAATGTATTTTATTTACAGAAATTTTGCCTCAGTGATCAATAACAATATGTAACAGAAAAATGGTTTCATTCTCCCTTTGACATGGTGCTAGCTACATTGCCTAAGGACTTTTTTCACTGTCAAACATGTTTTATTCTAATATCTATAGCCAGTTTAGCAGCAACATAATGTTTTATACTCAGAGGTGCCGGCTATGCTTTCACATTTGATTTGTATTTAGGCGCCAGCTATGCTTTCACATGTGATTTGTATTTATTCCATCAAAATAGTTGTATTCTAATACACTGTAGTCCCTGGCTTTAAATTGCTGTCAGCGAAGTAAACCTGCTGAGTAACAAGCTCAGGTCCACAGAGGAAATTTCAGGCAGTGGAGCGGTTTACTAGACAATTTTGTTTTCTAGAGCTTGATCTTCACAATAGAACCTCAAACATTGTGGCAAAGGTTATTATTATTATTATTCTCAAAGAATTTAGCAAATACAGCTGCTTATGGAAGCTAGGCATAAGACAAGCAATACTTCTGAAAGGTGCACATTCCTTTTCTTCTCCATTTAGATCGAAAAAAGGTGTGAATGTGGATGGGGAAGCGGCATCATAAAACCCACACTTCTCTGATCGGCAGGTAAATGAACAATACATTCATTAATCTGTATGTCAGGAAAATCCATTTCAGATTTAAGACTTCTGAAATATTAGCCTGTGTTTTTTCCTTCTTTAAAAGAGGTTCTGCCTTATCTGTATTTTATCCAAATTTTCGTAGCTAAGTTCATGGAAACATGATTAAATGTTACGCTCTTATCCTGACTTGACTATTTGCATGCTAACAACTGAGCTGACATAACCGACCAGTTATGCATGGGTTTGTCCTGCCCTGGTTCTGAGATAAAATACATTAATTCAGCCTGGAGGCACGCTAAAAGTGTGATGGTGGACAAATAGACCACTTCATTTGTTCAGTAGCTCTAATTCAGTTACCTTCAGCCATGTGTCCATATCTTTAAAATATGTCTGTGCTGCAGACTACCAGCTGTGGAGGTGTATTTTTGGTAGAGGTAAGTCCTTGCAGAAAAAGCTAAGTAGGCAAGAGTTTTTATGAAAGGAATAATTCCCGAGAAATAATGTGTTGTTATACTGAAATGCAAATATAAATGAAAGATGAATTTCACTATTTAGATTTAACATAAAGTTCTGGGTTGTTTTTCAGTTTTGGTTCATTAGGACAAAGTTTTAGAACCTGATCTACCGATGTTTTAGCTAAGAAAACAGAGCTAAAAAAAAACCTGTCAGAAACGGTAATTATGCCTATACAGACGTGCCTTTAACCCAATGAGTTCAAATTTGTCTTTCATGTAGGATCAAGTAACAAACAGCCCATTTATTGCTGTCCAGATCCTGATGTTAAGTCCTTGTTTTCTTTTGTTTCTTTCCCCATTGAAAATTGACACTTTCTTTCTTAAATACAGACTATATAAAATATATACAATTTTAAAATAAGAAGCTGTTAAAGAGGGAGGAATTTGCAGCATAGTTGTTTCTGCTTTGATTCCAGTGATGTTTCCAAGCACTGTAACTTACTGCCTGGACAAAATGAACTTTGGGATGTAGTGATTAAAATTTAAAGGTATTTTTATCCACTGCATGGGTCAGCACTGGGGCAAGAGGGCAGAGAGGAATATTATTTATGCACACTCTAATTCAGTCCCCTGTGTTAAACCAACGCTTTAGGGATGAACTGTTAACAATAGCTCAGTAGTTGGAAGAAACAGATTAATCCCCAGTCCAGAACCACTAGAAGACTGAACTGCAGCGAAAGTGACCTTATCCTGCTACTTTTTTGACTCTTTTTTTTCAATTTATCCAGGCTCTTCCACTTCTCTGGTCAAGAAGCCAACCAGAAACACACTCAGTTTCAGCTTTAGTTACTTAAAAACAGCAAATTTATGGAAAAGGGCCAGGAATTTCAGATAACCTAAAATTTTGAAAATATTTTAAGGTATTAAGGTATGTAGAAATTTGGAGACAGGCAAAGAATATCAAGTTTTGAGAAATTTTATTTTAAATGAGCAAAAATCTCTTACTGATACTTTTGCAACGTCTGCACTAGGGAAAGAATTTCAGTTTGGATATGACTCAGAAGGAATCTCAGAAACCTTAAGCTGGAATTTCTTCTGTTTGCCGGGGTTTCACAAAGGTTAGGAAATGAGATGCATGGGAAGAAGCTGCTTTACAGTTTTGTTTTTTCCTCATGGAACATAACAGAAGGAAATGCCACAGCTTGCGAAAGGAAGAAGTTGATAGCCAGGTGCTAAAAAAAAAAATCAATGAAATAGTTAGAATTTGGCTTCAGCAATTATAGTGTTGATAGTGCATGTACATGTGTGCATATTTGGTTCTTTCCTAAATTGTTTGGCATGTATAGTGATTATTAAAAAGCACTCAAAGGCAATACAGGATTTAATATAAAGGAACACAAAAACTGATACAATTATTTAGCAATTACACAGTGTGTGGTAGAGAGTTAACTCACCTCTTGGAAACCTGATACTGCAGGGTGTTACACCTCATCTGTTTTCATTTTTGTCCCGTTGACCAAGTAATATTAATATTATGTTCGATAGTAATAAGGGTGTTTTCCAGGAAATGCAGGGCGTGGTTAATTAGTCATTTCAGAAAATAATGCCTGGAAGCCACATCAGTCTCATTTCTGCTTCTAATTATTTAGGGCTTAAAAATTTTGTAGAGATCTTTAGGGAATTAAAGTAGTCTCCTCACATTTTCTCATTATCAGTAAAATTCTTGCTTTTGGTTTACGTTTAATTATTGGAAAATCATCTTCATGCACTAAGAATGAACAAGAGAAAGTGGGATTTTTTTTTTTATTTCTTATTTTTTTAAAATGCAGACTGATATTTCTCCTGGGTCATGTTGTAATATTCTGCATATTGAAAGTTTTTGCATGGCTTTTTTGCTTTTTGCTTTTACTTTTGAAGGAGACAATGTCACAGAAGCAGTCTAGCTTGTTTCTCATTGTGAAACACAATTATAGAGGTGATATGCAGGTGACTGTGAATCACCAATCTATTTTTTTTCTCCTACCAATATAGTAGTTGTAGTCAGCATGATCACTTTTTTACTTAGCTAGGGAAACTGTTTAACTTTTTATTACAAATGTGTATAGATATAAAGTTATATTAAAGTTATATCTTTTTGTTTTTATTTAAATAGGAAGTGAGAGTTAAGAGTCCTAGCCTATACAAATGAATGGAAATTACTAGAAAATCGTGTCCAACACACCTAGCTGAAAATATTTGTCTGCTTGCCTGAAAACAGGTCGTGTGAAGAGAAAACATGCACCACTTTTACTGTGTACACATTTCTGAACACTCTGGACAATGCAAACAGCCTTTCCAATACCCTTAGTCTTGACAGAAACCTTCTTACCTTCCTGACTTCTGTTTTACTTACTTCTCACTCTTCATGCCAAATGTTCTCAAAGAACTAAAACCAGTTGTTCAGAGGAAGGAATTAAGGCTACAGATATAATTTTACTTTTGATACTTCTTAGCCTTTTTGTTTTACAGTTTTCATATGTGTTTATCAAAGATTTTTTTTTCCTTACATTACTTTGCTAGATTGAGAGTTTTTTTTTTATTTATTTTGTTTTCTTTTGCCGCTACAAGTTACCTTGTGTAACTGTTGTGATTTAATGTGTGCAATGGAGGAATAATTCTTACCTTGCTCTGTCTCTTGTTAGCCATAGAAATCTTCTATGCAGGGGTGACACCAGGTGCCATTTCCTGAATAACAGAATGAGGTGGACTGGGCCCAAAAGTGTATTTCAGCATTTAGACATCAATTTGGCAATACTTGAAAATATGAAAGATGGAACATATCAGTCACTGACAGTCAATCTATGTATTCACATGAATATCATGAAGAGACTATTTTTAATCACCACAAGTAATTTATATCTTGACTATACTCCTCCACCAAAAAATTCAGGTCCAACATCATGGGTCATTACATAAACTTTAATATTGACTCACAGTGAATAATGTAATCTATTTAAATGCTACTATCAGTTCTTTAAGAATCTGTAAATATCCTATTTGATCTAAGTATGTTCTGTACAACTGATGCTCTAAGACTCTATTCTCTGATGTCCATTTTCACATGCTTATAGAAAATAGAAGCCTTTTATTGAAGGGAAATTTATGGTTTCTGCCTAACACTCATATTTAAAGAAAAAAAAAAAGCATTTTACAAACCCACATAAAATAAAAGTATCTAATATACACGCCTAAATTCAGAGCAGAAACACTATCTTGCTGCTCCCCTAACCAATAAATTACCCTTTTCATCTAGTGTTGATTCACTCCATTCAAAGCAGACTAGTTTCCAAAACAAGTTATTGCTTTCAAAGAAAAAAAAAAAAGTCACTTTAGACCTGCTTGATCACAGGAACACATCCTGTCAACAGTTCTGCAATAAGATCCAGTGGAATGGATGGTGTCCAAAGAATACTAATCAGGTTTCTGTATAAACAAAGTGCATTCTGCACTTCAGTTTCTGGAAGCTCATTGTCCATACATTTTACTGAAGTACTAAATGCCCTAAAAAAAGTCTGCACAACAGCAAGAACTATCTAAGTGCCTGTGGTAAAACATAAGATTGCACCTAAACTTTCATGATGTGTTTCTGTTGATGCTATCAAGAAATTGCTCAATTTGTGCAACTTCAGTGTTTCCACAGTCAGGACCTCTGACTGGGATTCTGCCTTTCTAATATTTTAGTAGTAAAGTTTAGAGGTAATACGTGCATGTGGGTGGTTGTGAAGCAGAGGGAGAATCACTTCTGTGGTCTGTGTGTTGGCATGTAAAATGTCAAGGTCAATTCCAATAAAAATATTAGCAACGAAGGGCTGCACACTTCACTCTTGCTCATCTCATTTCTCTAAAGCATAGAACAAATGATGCTGAACACATTTACAGTAAAGCCCACTGTCTGAACTGCTCTATACCTAATCTCAAACCAGCACTAACAACTGCAGTAAATTCCCATGAGGCAACACTTCAGTGTACAGATTCAGCAGCAGGAGGTCCAGTGAGTCCAGTCTGACCTGTAAGCCCTTGGAATCCAAGCGACATGAAGTCTAAGATGTACAAATTACAGATCAAAGTAGAACTGTGAAGTTTCAAGGCTTTCCTTCTTTAAATATTGACCTAGAGAAACAGATGGATGTTGGAGGATGTTTGGTTTGCATTTCATCTGATTACTTTTCAAGTTATAAATTAAAGCCTGCAAGGAGAACAAGTTTTCTGCAAAACAGTTTGAGCCCGCCGTGTTTCAGAAAGCAGAGAGAGGAACAGGAAAGGGCAACAATCTCACTTTCTCTGTCCACATACAAACTAAATGTTATATTTTCCTGATCAGGGAAGGGCAAACCAGAAGACCTCCAAATCCCAGAACCTTCCTGCAGAAGCTCTGAACCCTGAACTTTATCTCCACATACTTAAAATTTCACCCCAAGTTTTTATCTTCTTGTTAATTCTTTCTAGCAGTAGTCTAAAGAAAAGACTGGTAGGGAAGGAGAGAAAGAAGGGGAAGGGAAGACCTGAAGGTCTTTAGGACCATCTCCTATTGTGAAAATGTGGGGATTGTCCTCTGTCTCCTATCCCTCTTTTTTTTTTTTTTCCCCCATGAGTCCTGTCTCCCATCCACTGTTCCTGGTTTCTCAGTTCTTACAAGTGGTCCAAGATCCTGTGTCTTTTCTCCTTAGCACTGAGTGGTTTAGAATGACTCTGGAAAATCTCCTCTGACGTTACTTTATCTTCAAAAGCCCCACACCACTGGATCCCTGCCATAACAAAGATCACCCTGCCCTCACCCTTTCAAACACCCATCCTGCCACTAATTACAGGGCCAAAAATACCTCATCCCACCATGACTCCCCACTTTTCTCTATCAGAAATCCACCAAATAATCCTTGTCTCCTTTCTCATTTCTTCTTGATGCTTCCCATTCCAGACTTCGGCTTATTCACAGCCTTGCATAAGCCACCTAAAATTAAGTGCAATCCTGAGACTACTGCTTCAAAGAACAAGGCCAAACAGCCCGGTGTAATTTCTAATGTTTTCCTTCAGATTTGATCTATCACACCATTAAATCTCCTAATCAAAGTTGCCGTGATCGTCTAACACATCTGTCACCCAATGAATCTTTCATTTGGTTCAAAGTCCTCAAAAGCCTCCTGAACCATCACTATGGAGGTTATTTCTCACTAAATCCCTATTCTCACTCAGGTGTTCAGATAGAATTAAAGTTGTCCACCCTATTTCTTCCCAGAAATTAAAAAAAATCCAGATATAAAAGTCCAGTAGGGTAGGACCCCATAAAAGGGAGTGGAGTGTAAAGAACACACCTGAAAAAAACACATAATGGTCCTATTTTGTCCTCTTAGTCCCTAGGAAGGAAGTTAGACACTAGGATGCAAGGTACACAGGCTCCAGGTCTAGGGGTTTCCATTCTCTTCCAGTATCATGGGAAGAGATTGCTCCAGGCAATCATAGCTGTAAGAAGTCTCTTGCTTTGTGTCTGACCTGTTAATTTTATCTCCACTTTGCTACAGTGCCTGCAACTCCCAAGCTGGGCAGCTTTTTCTTTTGCCCTGTTGAAACTGCCAATTACTTGCACATGACCTGTGGACTCCCATGGGAAGAGAGGCCAGGACATAGCACAGCCAGGAAAAGCTGTGCTCCTCACTGTGCCTGGCGTGCCTGGCACTCCTGGTCTGCAATTCAACACCACAACCCCTGCAGCCCACCTGCAGTCATCCTACCTGCAATCTGGTGGACAGGGACGGGTGATGGTGAGGTCTCACCCAGGGCAGACTGTCTCACACGCTGCAACAGATGGAAGCTGGTAGGTTTTCAAAAAAACGTAAGTGGTTTCAGGCCACAAATAGTACTGACTTTCAAATAGCCCTTCATCTTTACAAGATCTGAGAATACTTCACAGCTGCTTGCCTCAGGTGCAAATGTCAGTACTCACCATTTTTCCATATATGCTGTACTCACAATGACAAGAGACTCCACCACGGTTCCAGTCCTCGCCAGTGATGTTTGCCAACAGACCAGGCCAGGTACCTCAGTCCCAGAGTGCTGACTCAGTACTAGGAACATCTCTAGCTCAATTTGATACCATGTGGCAAGTAGCATTGGATAGGTATTTACTCTGGAACTGTGTGAAACAAAACTTTAAGCCAGTGAGGAGAAACAGAGAAGCCAGGAGTCTCAAACTGACAGTGATTTCCTTGCAGAAAAGCCTCCATGAACTATCAGAATATTGTTGATCTTTCAACCAGCACTTCTGACTCATGTGCAACTTAAATACATCCCTGCATGCAGTTATTCTGGAGTAGAACTCCATTTCCTTACAGATCTCATTAAGAATAACTGAACAAAGGCTTTAATTTCAGAGTCTTTATGAGTAACTACTTCAGAATAGCCACTGTGTTTCAAATCTATACCCATTCAATCCACAGTAATTTCCGTATGCAGAAGCCCCCATGGCCAAGGACCCTCTAAATCTACGTTGTCCTACAGTTAACAATAGAAATCTGGAAATAAAAGTCTGTTGAAGAGTCCAGAGAGGCAGTATCTGTGGCAATTTGTTTCCACATGTCATTGGGTCAATCTTATTTTAAAATGCAAAGTAGAAGGTTTTGAAAATATTTTTATTCAGCTGCAAGCTTACCTCTCACTGATTTAATAAATACTTTTCTGACAATGTGTTACTGGCCAGGGTTAGGCAACCTTCTCATGCAGGCTCATGCAGTACCACATATGCGGTAATGCCAAGGTGGTTGTAACTTCAGTTAACAGAGACTTAAAATAGCCGCTTTGGGAAAGAGCTTTGCTTTGTTAAGCTTATCAGAATTGCATTGCAAATAAACCACTTATAATGCCATTGACTTTATTGCAGTATAACTGCTGGTGACATTTGCATTTTTCTCGAGACTGTCTTCATGGAATTGACAAGAAATTATTTTCCCACAAAAAACTCCATCAAAACCACATCATGATGCTACTAGAAAATTATAGTAAAATTACTAAGATAATGTCACATGAATATTCATTAAAATGACAAGTTTTTTTAAAGTTGTCATAAAGCTTCTTTGTTAGAAATTGAATAATAATTCCTGCCAAATATGTGTCTTGTTACAGCAGAATGCCACTACTTAAGACAATAGTAATATACACACTTTTAGAAGATTCTGTAGGCATCAGCTGGGCATTCCTGAATTATTTTCTATGTGGTATTTGGAAAAAACAAGAATAGGATTTCCTTCTGTGATTTACTGAATTTGATTTTCAGCACTTTAAATAACCTTAATGAATGAATGTGTTGGCCCAGTTAAAAATTATTTGGATTAACAGAGTGTATTTTTAAAATGCAACAGCTATTCTGCTTTGAAATGCATTTCACTTTCAACATAATTAACTTTGCAATGGTGTTCTCACATGGAATTATTCAGGAATAGCTAATTTCTTGTGTTATCAAGCTCTGATGAAGTTTCACAGCTCCCACCAGATGCAGGAAGTATTATCACCTTTGCACAGATGGTGAATTTGAAAAAAAACACCAAGAGAAAACAAAATCCTTGACATGACTTGAACTAGACCTCTAGACATGCTTGCACACATACTTGTGATCAGCTATTCCACTTCTCTCCCTTACAGGACTATAGTACTGAAACAAACAATCACATGGTTGAAATTAAAAGATTTCCTGTCTGAAGAAAATTGTCACATGGTCATACCAAAATAAATCCTACCAAATTTATTTATTGGTGATCTACAAGTAACATGGAGTTTCTGTTTTAAATATTTGTTGCTTATAAGCAGAAAATTCAACAAAGCATAAAGATCCAGATTTCAATAGGCAATCCCAGCCATACACATTACTGAGACATTAAACTACTAATGGCTGTTAACATGTATAGCTACATTTTATTACTACTTAAAAAATTAATAATCATGGTATAATCATGCTGTAGGGTGAATAGCTTGTCACCTGTGCTTGTTCCTTTAAAACTATATATCATGCCTCCTTTTTGTTAACCTTATACAAATAGTATTCACAAATGATTAAAAAGAGTATTGGAAATACTTTCCAGGCTGCAGTGGTATATTTAATAAATAAAAACACACTTATATAACAACAAGTTATCTTAAGTCCATGAATATTAGAATAAACTAAGATATTTACTTCAAAGAAAGAACATTATTAGAACAAAACATTATTATATATTAATCTCTCACTAAGATTAACAATTTAAAATCCGTTTTCATTACTGAACAAATGCTTAATCCAATGTTCAAAAAAATCACCACAAATTTCTTAAATCCCATTGGTATTAAAATGAGTCTTCTGCTTTTAGTTGCAATTAAATATAGATGTGGCTGCCCTCTTTCTTCAGATAGCAATTTTTCAGTGTACTTGAGCAAGATCAACAACTGCATCACAGCGGACACCACAGCAGTTTCACTGGCACCATGCAGAACTCCAGCTGCTAAACCTCAAATTCTTTAAAACACTGAATAACCAACACAATTTGCATAATAAAATCCTTTTGTGTTCATTAAGATTGCTTATATCATTAAGTGATTTGATGGGTGAATGAGGAGTCAAAAACCTGGCCTTGAGAAAAGAAGCCTCATTAAGGTTTATTTCTCCTTTCTGAAAAGAGAATGGATGTGAAAACATAATGAAGCATCTCTGTCAGTTCATACACACAAACATTATCTTCTCTATCTGCACAAACTGCAAGACGTTCACACGTACTGTGTGAATTAATTCTTTGCAGCTCATTCCACTGAGAAGGTAGAGATGCTGCTTATTCATGTCTTTACATTGAATTAATGCGTGAATGGTAAATAACACTAAAACATGTGAATGGAGCCACTAATTATGTAATTATATCTTGTTTCCTTGGGGAACTGAGGGGTTGAAGGTACTCCTTGGCACCAGCTATTAGTGGTCTAACCTTTCACCTCTGAAGACATGAATTCAAGTCAAGCTAAGAGTAGTTTTTGTCCCTGTGCCCAAGGACACAGTCTGGCATGCATATATACAAAATTTGTTTAGAGCAGGACAAGGTATGCAAGCCTTGCCCTGAGGAAATCAATGGCAGGTCTCCTTTTGGCCTCCGCTGGCCGGGCTTTCCTTAAGGATGAGAATATAAAAGCATCACAAGAGCTCTGCCTAAACTTTAGCTTCCTCTTTGGCTCCATCACATCTTGGCAACATTTTTGTTTTTCTTGGCCAGCTCTCCAAAATTGCGGCAAAGAGAGAATAAAAAATACAAAAACAAAATTTTGTCTTGCCTCTTGACTATTTCAAGATGCTGCTTTGGGCTCCTTTCCCTTCTGATCTGGCGAATCACCTACACCAGAGGGCCAGCAGGAAGTGCCCTACATCCAGCAATACCATAGTCATGCCACCCAGAGGCTTCCCTTATTAGAGAGAATATTGGTACAGTAACATAGAAATGGTTATAGAAGATACTTTATCCCGCTAACCAGGAACACATTATACCTTGCTTTTACAGAGGACTGCAAAAGAATACATCAGAAACATTATCAAATAATCTCAGGATCCATTCTCTTCATTAGATCTCAACCTAGCTGTTGGCACTTAGCTGTTGTCTTCAAAAGGAAGTAAAATTTAACATCTGTGCACTTTGTCACATTCCATCTTATTTACCTGTTCGTGAAGGTAAATAATCCTTACCTTTTAATTTCTCCCCCCAGTGCACCCAGGACTATGCACATCTTCTCATGGCCTGTTTAAACTATGATACAATTGTGTATTATGTAAAAGTCCTTGAGCTCAGCCTGCACCGACTGGAGTGGTAACGCAGCAGAGTCCAGACCCATGTTGAGGTGTTGGGTCACTTCTAGAAACAGCCTAATTGTGCTGATAACATACTACTTCTAAGCCCCACTCTTCAGCTTGGACAAAGCCCAACCTTGACATGACTGCTGCCATAAGCAGTGATTCATGCTGTTTACATGCCTCCATGAACAACTGTTATTTTTGCTTACAAAATTGCAACAACTTCTAAAGATTTTATTTACTTGCACGCATGGGGTCTGCTTGTTTTCACTAAACTCCTTTTTTAACTGAAATTAACTTTTATAATGTGTTTTCTTTTTGTGCCACTTGCTGTCCTTTAGATGTTGAACTTTATTATGGTGTTCAGTTACTGCAGTGTTTCGAATGAGCTCTCTGGAAGTTACTTCGAACTAAGACTCTGTTTTCATTCTCTGCAACTATCTGTTGTAAGAAGCCACCACTTAAAGTGTCAAGAAATAGTTTTCACAAACATTGTACATTTGTATGCGGTACAAGTGGGTAGCTGAAGTTCTCTGTTACTGGTCTTGTGAGATTTGTGTGGCCTCTATGATCATACTTAACCACTGAACCATCAAACTTCTTTCCCCCAACTCCCACATCTGTCTGTCCCCACCTCACCTTACTAACAGAGATAATTGCAGCTTGGGATTTTGAGTCATACAGATAAAACTTTGATAGGGGAAATAAAATGGAGAAAAAAATATTGAGGAAAGAGGTTTACATGACTCAAATAAATTTAGCAGTTTAACTAGATAGGTGCTATCAGGAACAGTAGCAGAATAACAGGTGTCAAACAGGTAGCAGCTACAGTTGAGCAGACATTCATATCTGCTCACTCAGGGCTTACTCTTTGGAGTGGGACACAGCTGGAGAGGACTAGACCAGAGCAGAGAGGTTTGGCAAAACAGGTTTGGCCAGGAATATTTTTTTCTTAGTCTTATGATGCTCCTGTCCCAGAAAAGAACATACAGAAAGAGAGCAAGGACTTAAGGTTTGTTTTTTTTTTTTTTAAGAAGATGGTACATTTTTCTAAATAAAGAGGGAAGAAATCTTTCTAAAGAGACTATACAAAAGAAGTGACAGTCAGGCTTCAGCCTTTGCAAACATAAGGGCTAATTACAAATTAGCAAAGTTTAAAAGCTAATTTTATGTCAGACCATACATGAAAAATGAAACCAAACATGGCTGTCAAAAGTTTACTTAGATTTGTTCTGAAAACAAAAGATCTAAAAATAATGCAAATCATTACTAACTGATCAGCCTAGAGCACAGTGTGTGGGAAAATTCATAAAGAAATTGTACTTCCATGGGAGAAATTCTGTTCCTATTTATATATGGTTGATGTCATTTATCCAGGAAGAATTGTATTTAAGGCTTTTAGAAATAAATAGGATTGTAAGTGGATATGTATCAAACCGCGGGAGTGACTGATCTACAGATGGCAGTGAGTTTTCTCTGCTTGAAGAATTTAGCAAGCCAAACTGAATAACCATTTTGGAAAATTGTGAGTCTGTTTGTTATTTGCTTACTTCCACAAGCATTACTTCTATTCAACTTGTTCTTGAAGAGCTGTCAGTGTTGTTATTTTATTTTTCTTTTTTCACAGAAAACTACAAGGATTCCTCTTCTGAACTTCTCTTTCTCTTGAAAGCAGATTTGTATTGTCAGGCACACACCATGCTCTGAACTCGGTTTCATTCCCTGAAGGATTTGATTCTATGGTCTACAAGAAGTATTAATGACTGACTGAAGCAGAATTCTCCGCTGCTGGTAGATTCTCCAATCTCTGCACAAAGTTGATACTGTTTCCAGAGTTAATGAAAGGTGCAGTGCTGTGTGATCTCAATTTGTCTTCATCACAGTATGCAGCCAGTGACAAGCTAAAGATATATTCTTGAAAACAGAGCAGAATTTCAGAGGGAAAACTCTACCCTTGTTGAGCATGTGGCCAGTGTGATTTGTAATAAAGAACACAACAGTACTCTTTCTTTGCATAAATAATTTAAATGCAGCAACTACTGTAGCAGCCACACAGAATATAAATTGCTAATTCCAGAGACTAAATCCCCTGATTTCAATATCAAACCGTTAAGAGGTTATACTTGTCAGACCACAGCCAGTAGAACACGGTGGAACTCAGAGAAACTAATAGCCTTGCTGCATTCAAATGGTAATTACAAGAAGTGGAAACTCAACCCCACCTTAAATCTTCTGCTAGAAATGTTCAATTTTCTCATCAACAAGTAAAACAGCACCATTTTTAACAGAACACTTTTGAAGTGCCTGTACAATTAGATCTAATCATGTTGCATGCACGCTGTGAAATGTCCCTCCAGTCTCTGTCAAATTAATTATTTTGAGCGGATGGGTCACTGCGGTTTGCAAGAGTCCCCTTCTCTGGAAAGATCCTTGTGCCTGCTCACAAGGACTGCAGGTTGTTCACCCTCAGATGCATCTGATGTCGTAAGATAAGTCAGGACATGAAGGAAAAAAAAAAACAACAACCAAACCAAAACAAAACAAAAAAAACCAACCATCCAACCAACCAAACAAACAAAAAAACACCAAACCAAAAATAAAAACACAACAACAACAAACCAGCCACAACTAAACTATTGGGTACTAGAGCTGTAATGAAAATAAAATCTGTAGTGGATAATTTGAAATAATGCTAAGAATTCCTAAAAATGGTAGATGCCAATGGAAGTACCAGCCCTATTTCTTTTATTATATATAGTATTTTTTGATTTATTTTATTCAGATCAGTTCCTTTTAAAGCAAGACTTCTGAATAGGTACTGTGTGCCTGCTCCTCAGCTGTTTATCTGCCCATCTCCAGGTGAGAACTGCCATGCAATTTTCAGCCAAAGTCAGCAGAACAGGCTTGTTTAGCTCCACTACTTACCATCCTAGGCATTCCTTTTTATTTTTAATTCCTGTTAGGAAAACTCATAGTGTCCCATAAAGACACACTTCCAATATCAAACCCTTACATGCCCAAAGGGTTCTCTTTGAAAAAGATTGTCATTTATGCACCATGTCTAAAATAAGTCATCCTGGAATAATGCTGATTACCTTGTTATCAAGAAAACTACTAAGAAATTATTTGTCTTACTGATATTGCATACAGCCTATAAGGAACAAAAATTAAAAAAAAAAAAAAAGAAAAAGAAAAAAAACACACACAAACTTTAAGCAGTGTTACTTCCACTTGAAAACTATTCCTTTTTAGGACTCTGAAAGGAATGTTTTTGTCATTCAGACACATGAGAACGCTGAGAAAGACTTTTCTTGGATCTAATTAAATCTGTTTTTTTCTAGGAAGTCCAGTCTTTTCATATTTGAATTTAGCATGAAGGCTAAGAAGCAGAAATATTTTACAACCTCAGTAAGCACAGATTTTACTAGAAATCTCATCATTTCATAGTAACATTTACAAAAGACTGCTTATTTGAAGAGACATGCATGTATAACTATACAACTGTTTCTAAAGAAAAAGCACCTGAAAATCCTACTCCTGAAAACAATTTAGCAAGGACCAAAATTTGTTTATGTTTACAGACATCGTGGTCTCGATTGCTTTCCTTTTGAAGAAAAGGCAACAGTTCTATCTACTTAAAATTCACCTACAAAATTTTTGGGCTTGAAGTTTAATTTTCTTTTGTCTTGTTTTTCCCTAAAGGGTCTGACCTTTATGATTAGGAAAAGCCAAACACTTTTGCATGTCTGTCTTTACTTGGCACTGTGAGATGGGTGGCAGCATTGACACAGATTTGAGAAATTGTGCACATCAGCTAGTGACAAAGTTCTCAGTTAAGAAACAGCTTCTCCACAGTGGTCTATGGAAAATATAAATAGCTATAACAAAACAACATATTACATGGGAAGATGTAGTTTTTACCATTTTAAGCAGTGTCATAAGCTTAGATAGTGTCTCCATTCTACTATTTATTGTACAAACTCCACCGTCCCTGAACTGGGAAACATTTTTTGGACCATACAAAAAGAAAATTATTTTCCAGCTAGCAAGTTAAGTCATCAAAAATAGAAGTGTCCCTAATACATCTACATGACATTCCAGGGAAAACTTGGAAGAAGTAGCTCTTCTTAATGGTAAGGGGGTGCAGCCTGTTTACACTTGAATAAGTAATCTTCTTTTCCAGGACAATAAAAATTCTGTAACCACTTTAGCTCTTGCGTTTGAGAGCTAATAATGTATGCAGCTTCCCTCTGCCCCAAAAGTATTTGGTCACTTTACAGCTGTACAGCATTTTTACGCTCTTTTATATCCTTCTGTCTCAAAACCAACTACGGAGAAGATACAACAAGGAAAAAGGTCCTCTGCTGAGAAAAACCCCTAACCGAAAGAGAAAAAGCCACAATATTAAAAAGCACCTTCTGTTATATCCATTTATACTGATTCTTTTATGCACATCTAGAGCCTACACCGCATGTCTTTTTAACTGTTTTAGTTACTAATCCATGTTTTTTAACTACATTAAAAACTATTACTCTTGCAAGTTAAAACAAGTAAAGCTGATATTTATCCCTGTAATGAGAATTCCATAGCTACTCCAAAGCCATATTCCCCTTATTTCTATGTTTTTCCTTGCCTTGCCTTTCTTTTTCTTTCTGTGATGTGATGTATAGGGTAAACAGAATAAAGATTTCTGTGCTATCATATTCAGGACAATCGCAAATGTTCATTCATGTGTACTAAAACCTTGGAAAATAAGATCTACACATATAGAGCCATTTATTGGTTTACAGTGAAAACTCAGTCTCTCAGTTTTACTGCCTGTTAATACAAAAAGATAATAGAAACAAAATGGGGAAAAAAAATCATATCATCTGCTATTGACAGATGTTTTAGCATATTTTAACAATCGGGGTTGATCTTTCTTTTTTGTTTAAGTAATGAAGACAGCTGAAATATTAACACTAAAAAAATCTTATACAATAGGTTTTTCACTGTCTCTAAACTCCTTGGAAATGAAAAAAAAACCAACAAAGAGCCGAACTCTGAGGTAGAGGAGTGTCCAGAAACTGCTCAAGTAACTGAAGGAGAGAGGCAAATAAAAGTGGGTTCCCTTTGCAGTAAATGCTGCATCCAGAATTCATTCACATGGGCAGATGAGGAACATAAGGAAGTGAAGATGATGGACAGAGGAAAAAAAAAGAAATGCATAAGAAAATCCAAAATGAAGATGTCATAAGAAATACAGTTTAGAAGAAGCAGTCATCAAAGGGGTTGGACTAGATGACTTCTGAAGGTCCCTTCCAAATCAAACTATTCTAGGATTCTATGAAAGGATGGGTAGTTATGGACTCCATTGTCTGGCTTTCAGAAAAAAAAAAAAAAAAAGCTACAAAAATCCCAGTCTCATGGCTGATATAGAGTATAAAATATAAAGTAATTTTTTAACATCTAAACCACTTGGAAAATAGTCTTTCATGCATAAGATGTCTTATTATTTTAGTTGCAGTCAATAATGTTTATTCAAGGGGATTGCAGGCTTTTTTCGTGAATGTCAGCAGCAGCAACAAATCACTAGCAGCTCCCCACTCTGCACCAGCTACATAATTTTAAAGTCTTGCCATGCCTTTAGCAATACACAAGCACTGCTTGGAAACTGCCTAATATAAATTATTAGAAATTAAATAATTTTTTTAAATTCACGTTTTTTCCTTCTTGTTGGCACTATTTTTTTCATGACAGTTTGCTTTAGGAAAGTTCATTTCAACTCTGTTTTTGTGAACTAGGTAATCTATTGCTTGGAGGGAGCTTGCATCTATCATATTCGGGAACCCACATTTATTACATTGAAACAGACTGAACAAGAAAGTCTGAGATTCTAAAACTATTATTGATATTTGAGGGGATTTTTTTCCGTGGAATAGTTGAGGAACTCTGGAGGTGCCCCCATCAATCTCCTTTGCAATGCTAAGTAACCCAGTACCTACATTCATGGCTCAGCATTGTGAGCACTTATTCTGCTACAGTCTGACATTTCTTGGTTTCACCTGACAGTTGCTTAAACTGATTTCAGTGGAGTTTTTCCTGATCTGATATGAACATTAAGAATGAAGTGACAACTCTTTCAACTCTTGTCCTTTCTTCTTTACAATACTTTAATTTAAAAACACTGTTGTAAAATCATAGTGAAAACATTGAGGGCATTTTGAACATATCAACCTGCCACTTACCTGAAGGATTAGGAAAGAAACTTTGCTGCTAGTGACCTACTACAGAGACATGTGAAATGACCCAATATCTAACTATTACTATTAGTATAGTATAATTTTATTGATGTTTTTTCAAGGTTTCCTTAAACTGAGAGCACATAAATAATTAAACTTTACTATCATAGCATGTGAAAAGCATTATACCCTTAGTGTGTACTGGGCTGACCTGTATTTTCAAAACTACATATACTAGATTTGTACACCCAAAAAAGTACAAATTAAACCTTGATCCAAGGTCATATTTTCATGGATATCCATAATATATTCTGCCCAATATTTCATCTAGAAGAGAGTGAAATAGACAGTCAACACCACTCTGACATAAAAGTTGATTTATACAAAACTTGAAAAAAATCATGTCCAGTAGAAGTTTATACTACATTAGCATTTTCAGTTATGCATGTTTCAGCTAGATTTAACATATTGCCAAACCAGAGATTTAGAGGTTGTGTCAAACTTAACCTCACATTCACGCATGAGACAGCCCTCAAGGAAGGATGAGCAGGAGGAACACCCAATTCTCTCTCAACTTCTGTAATGCTTGTACTAAATGGAAACCAGGACTTAATTCTTTTTCAAAAGTTCAACTTCTCAAACCTGGACACCTCAAGGTACATTTTATGAAAAAGACTATTGTGACTTCCTATGATTGCCCCTAAACATTGCAGTATCAGCTGAATGTTAACTCTGCCATAATCTACATTTGTGTTAAATGAAAAGTGGCTCAAGAGCAACATCACAGTTTCTGCTGCCACATTCCGCTGGTGAAAACTCTTTCCTGGTAAAGCACACTGTGATACAGTAGGCTTCTTTGGGATAATGAGTCTGTTTGCTTTCAGAAATTCATATCTTGGCTAACTTCAGCCACATTTCAAGTGCCAAAGCTCTTCCAGCAATGACTTCCTAGAGCGTTACAAATAATTTTACTTTAATTTGTGGCAGAACACGAGCATCTTCAATTAACTCAAAACCAGTCATATAGGTCTCAGCACTAAGGGAGCTAGGATGCTTCAAAGCACATTTATAACTTCTTGGAGGCCTTGATAATATCAGTAGCAACAGGCCTCTGTGGTTGAAAAACCGCTCAGGAAAACTGAACTTTACTTAATTTGCTCCCTAATACTGCTAGTTCCAGATGGAGTCTCCAGAAATGAAGTTAATTATTAAGAAGATCTTTAAAGAGCATAACAATCAGAGTAAATGTCACAATCATTAATCACCTTCCTAAATAGACAAAGCAAACAGCATGACTGTATTGACTCTGATTTCCTAAGAAAACACCATAGATTATGAAGATCAACACCACATCTGCTAGTTTGCTAAACAAAAAAGAAATATGCACTCATAAGAAATGTAGTGTGAGGCACAAGCAAGTTAATTGTTCATACCTCTGATAACCATGCTGAACCAAGTAATAAACTAAAAGGTAGAAAGGCAGATGACATTTTCTGTTTCACATAAAATGCTGAATACATCTCTGCTTGGAAAAATATGAAATTGGAGTTGTATGTGACATGTAAAATCAGAGATCATGATGGTTTCAAACAACTTTAACTAAATAAATACACACACAATCAAGGAAACATAGGTTGCTCTACGCATTTCAGGGAAATATAAACAGAAAATGCTCTCAGCATAATCTTGTATCCAAAATGGTTGAAATTGCCTGCAAAGAATGACTGAGCAGTCACCAAGCCCAGCAGCTGGCATAGCAAAAATGTGGTTCTAAAGTCCACTTCATACATCCCTTTATATTGTTTAGAAACAGGAATCAGTCCCCTCCAGTGTGGCAACAGAAGCAAATGAGTGTCAAGAAATGTGCTTGTACTCAAGAAACTTGTACTCTTTTAAAGAGTCACAAAAGGGGAGTTCTGATAACTGACGTAAGACAAGTTGAAAAAAACAGTGCGTCACTGAAGCAGCACACTAATTGTACAAGAGTCGTTGATTTACTCACAAAGGAATTTCCTTGACTTGTCTGTTTTCCAAAACAGATGTATCTTGCTTGAAGCACCTGCCACATACCAAAGACAGGAAACTGAGATCCCTGTATGGTAAACAGAAAGAAGCTGATCATCCCACTACTCTGAGTAATAGAGAAACCTATAGCAGACTTTTACCCTTTCCCACTCCCTGTACAATGTCTGTGGAGAATGATTTCCTTGTCTAACCACCAACATTAAACCGTACAAAATATTCCCATCTAATTACTGAGGAAAGAGTTTTGGTGTTGATGTCTTCAGATCAAATTTTCTGCTGATGAGAAGAAACCCTAAACCCCTTGTTTTTTCACAGAATCACAGAATGGTTAGGGCTGGAGGAGACCTCTGAAGATCATCTAGTCCAAAACACCTGCTAAACATTCTAACACCTAAAGGCACTTGGAAAAAGCTGTTTCTATATGACATATTGTGGCAAATCAATGTGATCTGTTACATTTCACATCAGTAATGAGAAAAATCTGAATACTGACATAAGAACTTTCTAAGTCTCGGGTTCAGTAGATCAAACTGACAGTAGATGCTTGTCACATCATTACTTTGATTGACAGAAACATAGATTTTTATGCAGATGACCATATACTGTATCTCCTGTATCTGCTCTGGCTTCAAAACAATAAGAAATAAGTGGTGTATGAATAACAGAATTTGAATTTTCACTAGTTTCCAGAAATGCTCATACTCATATTATCAAGCTTCAAATACGTCTAATGGCACACAAACCCACAAACAAATCCTCTTGGTCACTCAGACCCTTTCAATACTGTGAACTCTGAATGTGAAAAACAGAAATAAAATCTTCTTACTTCAAATAAAACACATATATCAGGGGTGTCAAAATTACTTTCACCTGGGGCCACATCAGCTTCATGGTTGCCTTTGAGGGGCTGAATGTAATTTTAGGATTTGGCCATGGGCCTTGTGTTTGCCACTTGGTTCTGTGCATTATACTCCCTTATCACCAACACTGTCTCATAACACAAAAGACATACTGGTTTTTCTCCTTCAAACATAAACATGTATTTGCTTTCCCATCTATCATTAAACTGCCTTTCTTCTGCATCAGTCTTTCTCTTACTGGACATTTTGGCATTCAAATTGTTCCAGCAAAGATGGTATGGTGTGCCACCTAAGAAAAAGACCAAGATGTTCTTTAGGACCAGGTGTTTGACACCTGTGACGTACATTATTATGTGGATTATATTAGTTCAGTTCAGTTAAGGGTCAAAAAAAAGATCTTAGCAGAAAGGCATACGGAGAGAGGGGGAGGGCTCAAGGCATGAGTGATCAGAACACACTGGCCTCCATGGGCTTTTCAAGACTTTGCATGGAATAATAATTTCTTGCACCCAGCATAGAAGCAATAATATTAAGGTGAACAAATTAAAAGTATGCCAGATGTGATGTGATGAAGCAACATTTATTTGGCCCAGGTAAATATCTCCCTAGAAGCGTTACAGTGAAGGAACTTGAACTGTACTGGCGTCACTTCTGGTGACATGCTATCAACTATGTGAACACTAATTCTTGCAAGACAAATAAAGTAAGGCATATTACAGAAATTATAGCAGTCAGGATCCTGAATAGTATTCCTCAAGCTAATGCAATGTGATAAAGTAACCAGCAGGCAAGAAGTTTTCAATACACAGTGCTGTAAAAGAGCCTATATTAGTAAAGTAAAAATGTTGTCTCTTAGTGCCTCAGATTTTCTCCTTGGCCAAGACTATCAAGTCAAAGCAAGGGGGTTACGGCTGTATTGTCTATGCAGGCTGCTTCATGCTAGGTTACTTTTCACTGAATCACAATTTTCCTCTTAACTGGTTAAATTCTCACAGATGATGTGTTTCAGTTCTTTGGCTTTACTTGTAGCTCATTTATTATAGCAGAGAGGATTGACTGAAGAATTCCAATCAAACGCCTGCCTGCTTTCTATGCTGAGTGAAAAATCTAAAGTTGTGGTTATTTACTCAGCACTTTTGTGGCAAACTTGTAAGATCAGCCAGGAAAGAAGATCAATGTGCAGCTGAACATGACCACTGTCAGCTTTGTGGCATGGAAGAATGTACCCCATTCCTTTCTCCTGGTGTGCAATACACACACGTGGAATTGTTTTTGCTACTCCTGCTCACTTTCGGCTTGCCTAACAGGGTTTCTAGTGCTGTCTTCTCTAATGACATTTAATCCTCATTTTGCAAGTTATTTCTTCTAAAAATAAACCAAAAATAATTTTCTTACTATAATCGCAAACTTCACCATCACAATCCCAGGGCTGTAAAGAAGGACTTACTTACAGGACTTACAAAGCTGCAGATGCTGAATCCAACATTTTATCTCCCATGATTTTTCTGGGTCCTTTGTCTTCTATCATCCTCCTAATATTGCTAAGTCTTCTAAGAGTAACCTGAAATTATGTTCATTATTTATATTATTAATGTTCTTTTCAGAATTTTTTCTTCATGTTTCAATATATTAAGCTCTATTTCTCTTTCTCTCTCCCTTCTTCCCCTTTTCTCTCCCTCCCCCACCTATCACTCCCTATTTCTCTGTTTATCCCATTTATTTTTTTTTTCAGGTAGAAGAAAGTACAATAAATATGATATATGAATTATATGTTTAGAATCCCCATAGGGGCCTTCAAAGTACAAACAAATGTTATTTTCTACTCTACACAAATGAACTTTCCATACTGGAAATAGTTCATTTGTTTTCCCAGAGAAGTATTGATTTAAACTGAAATAAGTTACAATAGTATTGGAAAAAAGAAATACCATCTGGCTGCACTAACAGATGTATTCCTTGCCCAAATGAAAGTTTACAAAAGTATGTTTAACTCTTTCCTATCCACAGTATTTTGTGACCCGCGAAACAAGGTAATTTTGAAATAAATAACTGATGATACTGTCTTTGCTCACAAAGCTCTTTTCTGCCCTCCTATATCCCATATTTTGGACACAGCAAAAATGTTCCTTTCTAGTAATACCACACTGAAAGCTCTGATTTAGATGTTTAGTCCAGCATAGTTCCACTTAGACCTGGACCTAGCCCAGATAAAAAACAGAACTGGATTTGCTTCTTGTAAGTGCAAGTAAAGATTTCACAAATTCCTGATCTGCACTAAAACCCTTTTTTTCCCCCACATGTAAATAGTCAGTAGACTGCCTGGTATAAAATCCAGGCTCTGGTCCTCAGTCCTAAATGAGCAATGCTAATTCATTTGTTTGAACTGTCCCACTTTCCATAAATAACAAAATCTTATTTGGACTACAGAGAATAAGACTAAAGCAAGGATTTTAATCTAGGTCTCTCACATCCTGACTAACCACTGAACTATTCAGGAATTTTCCTTGACAAGAAACTCCAGACAGATTTTTTTTTTTTCTTCCAACAGACAATTCCAGTCAAAATATTAGTCTTGACAAATTATCATTTTCTGAGAGCAAGCATTTGCTCAAAGATTCCTGACGAGTTTCTCTCAGAAAGTTGACTTCCTTCAACACCATTATTTGCTGGTCTTCAGCCCTAAGTACTGTCCCAAGTTGTACGGTGGGAGCAGTGATCACCTGAGGGGTCAGAACTCCCACTGGTGGCAGCCCCAGTCTGAGAACATCTGCCCAAGAGCCACACAGAGAAGACTCACAGCTGTAAAACCATATTGACTTGGATTTAGCTAGGCTCTTTATTTTACCTAAGAACTAACTCATTTGGGTCTGGCAGTTTGCTAGTTTTCCCCTTTCACTATTAGTTGTAACACCGGGTCATTTACTCTTGAAATATTCTGAACTGAAAATTAACTCTGAAACAAACCCCAAACCAATTCATTTTTAAATTGACAAAATAAAATATCCTTATTTGCTATTTCTTCAGGGGGTTTTGCTTGGGTTTTTTACTAATATTATTCATCAGATTAAGCATAAATTATCCAAGTTTTTTTCCTTTGACCAACCTCTACTTAGTCATTTACAAATCTAGTAGAGTACCTGCTCATGGGTAAACACAATAGCTGTGAGATTTATACTTTTTGTCAGAAAATATTATGCAAAACTGTTTACAATATTTAAACAGCCTGGCTATTTGAAGGGAAAATGTGAATAATTCCTCTTCCTATTAAAAGAAACAAGCATTCATCTCAAACTTGGCAAGGCTGTAGCATTTAAATTTCCTTAAACTTGGACAATCTTGCACTGCACCATTAAGGGCCTGACACTAAAAGTCAAGCGCTATTCCACTAAAATACCTGCTAGGAATCCTTAATTGGTGCCTTCTATGATAAGATCTGAGATGCATTACGAGTTTTTTATCTTATATCATACAAGTTTCTTGCTGAACTAGGTGTTTTAGAAGAACTTTAGTTTTGTGGGCACAATTCTGCACTTGCAATAATTTTAAGTACCAATTACATTTACTCATTTTCAATGCTCAGTTAGACATACAAATGCTGACATTTGCTCTAACAATTAGCTTGTGAAGATAAAACTGTAATCACAGAAGAGCACACTGGCTTACACTCACTTCAGCAATTAACACCAGAGTGTCTTAAAAACTCCTTATTCCTGGCTACAACCTCTCTTTCCTCACAGCCTTCTGACAAACACAGGAATCTAACTGCTCCTCCTTTTTTTAGACTGCAAGAATTAATTCTTCCTAAGTCTCCGAATTGTTTCATCGCATTGTACCCCTCCAACAACAATTGAATTTATGCAATGCTTTTTTTGGCCTGCAGTTGAGTTACAGATGTGGAAGCATAAAGGGCCCATTTGGGGTTAATCTGCACTGGCTCTGCTCCTTAAAATGTCTGTTACTGAATGATTACTCATTCAGTGAACATCCCTTCAGAAACTGTAGGAGTCAACAGAATCAGCTCATTAATGGCCATTTTTGCTTACCTCCATTCTGGGAAAAACCTCATCATCCCATCTGACAGCATGTCCTGGTTCATCCTGCGCTAGAAATATAACAGTGACCGGTTGCTCACTACCCCTCCTTCTACCCCGAACAGGGGAGAGAATCAAAAGGGAATGGAGAAACTTGTGGACTGAGATAAGCACAGTTTAATAAAATAGCGCTAATATACTACTATTAATAATACTGATAATACTCTATATAAAATGGAAATAGAATATAAAATAAAAAGATATTCAGTTCAGTTCCTCACCAACTCTGTTCACGCCAAGCAGCCAGTCCCAGGCAGCAGCACCTGGTCCCAAACAGCTGATCCCAGAGACAGAAAAGAGAGAAAAAGGCAGAAAGGTCCAGAGGCCTCTGCAAATGGTCAGATGGCCAAAGGCCAAACTAAAGACTAAAAGTCTTTGGACTAAATGATCTTTTGAGGTCACTTTCAATCTCTTAACATTCTATAAAGAAAGTCCCCAATCAGAACTCCCCTGAACTGGTCTCTGTCCTGACTCCAAGAGAAAAAAAACCTTAGCTGGAAGATCCTGACTCTCCTTAAATATAAGCATGACGCTAATGGGATGGAATACTCTTACTGATCAGGCTGGATGTCCACCAAGCTCTGCCCCGTCTATGCCTTCCTCACGAGTTACCTCATACCTTTGGGCAGAGTGCTTAGAACATCCTTGGCTCTCAGACCAAAGCAATTAAAAACATCTACTCTGTTATCTTCTTGTTCTCAAACTAAATCTAAACAATGACCATGCTAGCTACAAAAAAGAAAGGTTTCTAACTGCTTGAAGAAAATTAATTAGTTTTCAGTCAAACCAGCGCACAGTGTCATTTTCAATATTCTTTAATGAGTAATATGCAACATTTCTGGTGGAAGCAGAGCTGAAACTACGAGTTTATATGTATATATAGAAGGTAAATATTGTCTTTATTCACATGTGATACACATAGTATTAGTTCCTAAGTGTGAGCCATAATCATATTAGCACCCAGTAGAATTTAATTTAATACGATTTAATTTAATTATTTTAAAATTTTAGACCAAATATTCTCTGCAAAGTGTTGTCTCATTTAGTGATTAGATTAACTGTTTCATATATTTTACTTTTATTAAAATGCACATTTGCTTTCTAAGAAAGCAGAGTACAACACTAAAAATACATTTTACTTTTGTCTGAGCTTTTATTAATTTGTGGTTTAGTTGCATTTATGACAGATAGTTGTGTTTTTTCTAACTCTTTGGTAGTTATTCTTCAGAATGAGAAGTTATTTTGGGAAGTACATAGAAACAATTTAAAGGAAAAAAATAAAATTATACCAATACAGTTACAGTGGGAAGAAACAACCATGCAGGATTGTTTACTATGCATTCAAACAACAGTAGATTAAAAGTTCCTACAGAAAATAAACCATCATATTTTCTACGTAAATTGTGTATCTACATCAGGGGGGAGCAGGAGGGAGACTGTTGTGGCACTCTGTTGCAATACTGCAGGGAAATGACAATGAACAACAGGACGAAACTCAGATAAATTTCAAGAATAAAAGTGAAAAAGAAAAAAGAGAAAGAAGGATAAGCTGTTACACAGAAATACCACAAAACCTCTCCTCTTCATTTAATTCTAGTGATGGTGCCATTCCAAGATTTTTTTTTTTTTAACCAGACAGGTGCTTTTTTCTACTTTAGCGCCACAGTTATTCAAACTCCTGATTGCTCCTGACACTGAAGTTATTTCTCATTTAATCTCATTGCTGTGAACTGTAACATGTATAAACCACCTGAAATCATAGGCTCCAGTCAGACCAGCCTCCTGAATATGGGAGTTTACAAGAAGGCAGAGTAGTTACATTTTCTGTGTTGGACTGTTTTCATCATTTAAAACTGTAAAATCCCAAAAACATATAAAATATTCAGGAGTCATTATGGAAATAATATATTTGTTTAAAATTAATTATGGGTGTTTAGGAGCTTTTCTGAGTTCTACAGCTCTGTAATCTCTCTTATTTTATCCTTTGAATAAAAAAGCAATAGAAAGTAAGAAAGAAAGACTAGCGTATCAGGTCACACGCAAGTGTCACCTAGGCTTGTAACCTGCTCTCAACAGTAGGCATACGTTATCATTTAGAGACAATTACAAAAGCAAATGAAAATAATACTTCCCTGTAATACTCACAAACTCCAGTCATTTTTTTATTAAGGACATATTGATCTAGATGGGGTTCTTGTGTATATAGTAACTCCCAGTATTTTTTTCCTTTGAACGTAGCCATTCCTTCCTTGAGCACCAAGTAAACTTTAATCATCCACATTATCCTTGGTAAAAGTCCTCTTGTTTTGAACCCATCAGTTTTATCCAATTAGCCCTTCCATCTTGTGGTAAAGAGAATGAAATATCAGTTGAGCCCTGGCATGCCGCTAAGGAGTCTATAAATCTGTATTATTTCCCTTCTACTCCATCAAGTATGTCTTTTCCAGACTGATGACTGCTAACTTTGTTGTTCCTCATGCAGAAGACATTTTTTACTCTTGATGGTCTTTGTCGCCCATTTGTTTTTTTCCGGATCTGGATCCAGATCAAAATGATTGAGTGTTTTATTTAAAAGCTTTCTGCAAAACTTCAGTGCCATTAGTTGCATTTTCTCTCATTAATCATGTATACATACTGTGAAACGACAATTTAGAAAACCCAGAAGCTGTGTCACTTTGATGACAGTAGAGAAAGTAATTCATTTAAATGATGCCACGAGTGTGAGAGATTCAAGACTTAATGAGACAGGCAACTGAACTGCAAGATGTTTTTGTCTGGAAGGATGAACAGCTGATTACTGGTCTATCATAAAGGTCATGAGAGCATCTCCTGCAGCTGGAGGTCTCACCGCTGGGGCTCAGGGACATGATGGCAATGGTAGAACCAAGGGCTGCCCCTTCCTGGCTGAGCCCTCCCACTACATGGCTGTGAGTGAGCAGGGGAGGGTCTTACCAGCCAGGGTTCATCCCACCACCCTGCAGCAACTAATCCCTATCCCGGCACTTTAAACCTACAAATAAAACAAATAAACAGGGGGTTAAGTAGGTGGCTGTCCAGAGAGCAAGATGGGGAGAGAAAGGAAGGGAAAAGGAACCAGCTGGAGTTGATGGAGGGGATTTGCCTCAAAGGAAAACTGTTTTCATCCCATGGAAAAAAAAAAAAAAATTAAATTAAGTATTAATGGATCATCGAGAGATCTGTTGAAAACTCAATTATGTATACAGGAATAAGCTCAGCTAAAAATTTAAGTTAGATGGTAATATTTATCTCTGTTTTTTCCCTCAGCTTTTACACAATCAACAGGCAATGACATCTGTAGACTGTGTTATACTTACAAAAGAGATTCTATACAGAAATCATATGTAACACATAGATTTACTAATTCATTGTGGGACTGTGGTCATTGGCCAAAGAGCAGACCGAGGAAACAGTTTAGCAGACAGAAATCCAACCACTGTTGTCTAAATTTTCAGGTTATACATGTGCTTCTACTGTTTGCTTATTCAAAGCCTCTGTCAGCACTTCTCTGGAAAACATTACATTTGTCTGGGCCTACAGCACTGTTTTGGAATAAATTCATACTTGTCCTTACATTAGTTTTAGGGATCATTCTCAGCAGGGATAGGAGACGATGTTGTCCATCCTCACCTGTACTTTATAGCCCCCTGACTCTTTCTAAGTATTAATATCATTCCCTTTCTGTGCCAAGCATGGTGTCAGACTGCCAACATCAAGCCTGGCACCACCAAGGACATGCAGAAGAGCAGTCTGGATGCTACAACAACCCATGCTGGGAGTGGCAAGGGAGCCCCATCAAAAAAAAAAACACAATTGCTACAACTGCTGACAGGCTGGTTGTCTTGAATACATAATAGGAAAAGTCACTTTGTTGGCTTTGCCAGGGTCTTTTATCATCTGTGTTGCCGAAATAAAACATTGAAATTACAGTTAAGAATAAAACAGATGACATTTTAAGTGAGGGTCCAGATTCCTGCTTGAAATATAAAACATAACAAAACTTCCTTGGCAACTCCATTTTGGATCTGATGTTGCTTAAGAGCCTGCAGCTGAGAAGTGCCCAGCATTGCTCCTGCTTACACAATTCTCTCCCAAGAAAGGGATCTGTTCTTAAGGCTTGGCACCACCATCATGTTCTCATCTTCCTTTACCCAAAAAGCCTGAGCACTACATAGCTCCTTGCAAAAAAGGACACAAGACCAGACTTCAGGATGATGCTCAACAATGAGAAAAAGGCAGAATTTCCCTGTAGCGTCATGGAAAGGATGCTCATTTACAAAGCTGCAGGTGCACTTTGCTTTCTGCATTCTCTGGTGTCACACCAGGCATTTGGCCACACTGAGTGCTTTCGATGACACACTGAAGAACTTGACCTTTCCTGTGCATTCTTTGAGGAGACTGGACACATGAAATGGAGTTCTGCAGTCTAATGCATTGATTAGTCAATTTTTCTTCTATACAATTTGGTCTGCTCTACATCTAGGTAGAGCTGCATATATTAAAATCTGTAAAACAAATAAGGTCATATGTAGACATAAAGAGCAGAGGGGAAAAACAAAACAAAACAACAAGTTTATCCAGAGCACAAAATTCACAACAAAAAACCCACAGCAATGAAAAATAGGCCTGGCTTTATAAAGTGATGGAATAATGCTGAGGAGCAAGACTCTCAGTCACTATATTACATGATTCAGAACTCCAAATTGCTAGTATTTCGATAAAATTAATTTTGCTGGAAATTTAATAAAAAACAAAGTAGTCTAATGAAGAAATGGTAACCCATAAAAATCAAGAGGAAAGACAACATTCTATAAAACCAAACTGTCCTAAAAATATGTGGAAAAGACATACAAATAAGAAATAATGCTGGATTGTTAGATATTCAGAATACCTTTTCATTTCCTAAAATAGGATATTTAAAACAAACAGACTAGAATGCAATTAAGGAGCATCAATGTGAATGATGTGCCTCCCTTTTTGTTTCACAGCCCATTAAATCAAGTTTATTACTGTAGGCTGAAACAAGAGAGAATAGTGGCATAAAAAGGACAAACTGGGAATGTGTAGCTCATCAATGAGAAGTAGATTCCACCACACTGTTGGCAAATACAGCATGCTTTTGTTAAATGAAGATGAATTCCTGGTTTCCTTTTTGCGTTTTTTCTTCACCCTTCTATTCTGTCTGTAGGGCATGGTTTGTTTTTCCTGACAGTGTGAGATTTCTGAGCTACTGCAATGTAGTGCCAACACACACTGTGCACAGTAAGTGAAGAAGAAACAATCTGGCTGTTGTTTCTTGCTTTGCAAATAGCAATTTGCTTCTCATTACTGTATTTTAGATCCTGGTACCCAGGGCCTGATTTTAGAAAGCTAAATGTTTCTGTCCTGCTTTTCTGTGTCCATTTAAGATGGTGGTGTCGAGTTAAAATAACAAACTATGCAGATGTCCGGAATATGTTGCAATACAGCTCTAGTAACTACACAAGCAAATCAGAGTTAAAGCAACTGTTGTTTCAACTTACTACCGGCCTTGGATTTCTGAGGAAATGAGCTTCCAATATAGAATGGGTTCTTCAAGGTTAGCAGAGCATTAGCAGTTCATTCAACTAAATTTAAATCAAGAAGAAATTTAAAAGCATTTTTTTATAAATGGTACTTCATTACTATCTAGCATTAAAACAACTACACAAGAGATACTTCATATTTAACACAGATTAAACAACAAAACCAACATATTTGCTACTGCCATTTACTCTATTTAGATATCCACTGGCTATGATTAAAATGAAGCCAAATTTTCCACAACACATTTCAGATCTTTTGCCAAATAGTAATGATATCATGTCAAGAAAGTCCTAGAACAAATAGTGCTATAAATCATATGCCATGTGCAATTAACTATACATTTCATTTAGATTTAATAGGCTATTTACTGCATTATCTTCTTATATTGTAAATTATCATAGCTCTATTGAAGTAAATGAAGCCTGTTTATACCAGCTGAATCTCTTCTCTTTACTGTTGGATGATTAATGTTGCTTTTTAATATTCAGTAGAAAATATGTTCTGATATTGAGAGACATCAAGAAAAGAACAGGCGAATGAACATTAGAACTGCTTTGGGACTTTCCAAGAAATGCTGAATGCCAACATTTGGGAAGGAAAAAAAAAAGCACAAACATCATCATAATTGGTTTACAAAATATTCTGATTACTTTATTTGAAAATCTTTAAATTAACTCTCAGTGGAAAAGGAGAGAAGGGAAAGAACTGGTACTGAAAATAAGTCCTGCTTAAAAGAAGCCGTCAATCACATATGTGAGCTAAGACGACTAATTGCCTAGTCTAGAGATTATTGAAGATCAGTGATTCTGCAGTACCAACCATTCTTAAACACTGGATTACGTAAAATAATCCAGAATCATCCAGTTTAACTGCTTGTACTTTTCTCTTCAAGAATGTGACAACTTAGTTTGTAAACGGTCTGTCTAATGAAGAACCTCAGCTGTCCACATACGTCAGTATTTGTTGCTCATTTTACCCACTGAAGTCACATGTTTTTTTCTTGGATTCTAATAGTCCGCTTCACTGTGGTTATGTTTCCGAAAAACAAGACTGAAGACATAATGACCTTTACAAAATAATTAAATGTGATAATTCTGGATTATCTCTTAATTAAACCACAGCTTTGAAACACCCTTTGTGATTCTACCAACAACTGATTGCAGATAATCTTAAGATAAAGCAATTAATCTTCTTTCTTTTTGATTGCTTTCCTTGATCCCTTATCTGAAAGCAGTTATTAACTTTATTTGCCTTCATTGTCATCTGTTAGTTTGAGTATTTGGACTTAGTTTTATTTAAAGGTGTTTTCTCATGTTTTCAGTTGATTTTGCTGCCAAAATTCTTGGCAAGGTGATAGTTGCCCTTTCACCTTGCTTCTGCCATTCGCCAAGGGTTTTCAGACAAGTAGCAGTTCCACAGGAACCACATGGTGTATTTCTGGTGTTCAACTCTTAGATATAAGCCCCTGACAACAGTCATATCTTGACCTCTCCATTTCCAAGGTCTGCTACATAGATTCAGTAGTCTCAGTATTCAGTGTGACAATATCCAAATAGCTACTGTCAAGTAGCCAAAAGAGTAGTGGTGAGTTTTGGAAAGGACAGAACATGTTAAGGAAATTGGAGCTGAAGTGAAATTTAACTTCACAGGATTATTTTAATTGCCCTACTTAATTAATGGAAAACTACACAGAATGACTTAAAACCCCCGGAGATCAATATCATCCCTATTACATTCTATATGACCTCATTTTGTGAAACTGAGCATCTGCCATTGAATTGGCTTTGCTGGACATAAAGGTTTTCGTAATAGTTTAGAATAACAAGACCTAATTAAGGCATTTTCTGAAGAGGCTTACACATTTATTAGTGCTCAATTTCTGTTTCATCCCTATTAATCTCTGTGAGGGTTATTCATAAAGGCCAACATTATCCTAATAAGGCTAATCTCTCCCTCTATATCCAATTCAAAAAAGGCAGAGGGTCATTTAGAAGAGCTACATCAGGCCTAGCTTTCCCAATTAAATTGCAGCAAGAGTCTAGGGAGTTTTATGTCATCCTTTTTAAATATCCTTTTCCAAAGCTTTCCCATGTAAAAATAACTGTAAGAATTTCAGGCTGTTTCCTATAAACTACAAAATAATTACAACTGCCATTTGTGTTTCTTTTCATACATTCCATGTCATTCAGAAACATATTGACAGCAAAATACCAGTTGATTATTAACAGACACGTTGCAGAGCCAAATAAACAGTTGTATAATGAGTTGAAATGTTCCAAGTTATAGCAAACCAAGGTCAAGACTAGTAAAGAGGAATAGATAGAAATTGTGGCTGTATCAGCAGCCACAGGTAGAAAGTAGTTGTGTTACAACCTTTTATTAAGACATAGTTGTAAATTGGTGCATGAATTTTCTTGGTGGTAAAAGAAAATGGAAATTTTGTTTATATCGATACAGAATTTATAACACCCACACACTGAAAATTCCCATCTTTGAGGGGTCACTTGACTTTAATATAAGGATCTATATTAATTGATTTGTTAAAATGAGAGCAATATTTGGCCCAGTATCTTAAAAATCTCTGTGAAATATATGTGCATCGAGTTACATTTCTGCTGATGATTACCAGGGAATGAAATAGGGAAATCATCATGTTTCAAACTGAATTTCTGCATATGAAATACCTGAGGAGTTTGTGGACTGCTGAGAATAACTAAAATGCATAGCAGTGTTGTTAAGTAGATTTATTGTGCATTAAAAGCATCATGTCATCACTGAAAATCAACCTACAATTCCTGAATTCCTGAACATATTAAATACATTATTTCATACCTATGGTTTCTGAGCCAGCAATGATACCAAAGAAGGCTCCCAAGGTTTAAGAAAAAATTTTTGAAAGGTGTATCCAAAATCAAGCCCATTTTTACCATAAAGGGTTTCTCACAGTTACGTCTTCTCACACACATACACATTACACATGAACACACATTTTCTTATAATAACATTAAAATAACAAAGAGATCAGAATTTTCCAATTCCATAAACTGCTAGCCAGTGTTAGGAAAATAGCCTCAGATTTTTATAAAAACTTAGTATATATTTTAGGTAGCAAACATAAACTTACGGCTGAAATACACTGGACCTGGCAGTTGGAGTATGTAACAAACCAGACTGGTAAACAGAAGCCATCTGCCAAACAAGCAGGTAAAGTTATAAAAATGACATGAATTTAAATAACAATTCTCGTTGCTTGCATTTTTTTTTTCAAGAGACACTCTTGGTAAGAAGCTAGAAATACATGCTAAATCATAAAATATTCACTATATCACAGGAAAAGAGACCTCTGCTAATCTTGGAAATAAAAGAAGGGAAGTCATTATGCTTATCCCTCAATAGCTACATTTCCATATGTGACAATTCTATTTTGTAGCCAACAATATAAAGTTTCAATGAAAAAGTCAATATTGTGGGACACTTCAAGAAAACACTGAACTGAGGCTTATTAGAGAGCTCAGTTTTATGTCTGTGCTTGTTTAATAATGATTTTTGATATGTATATTACTAAGTCTTCTAAAAAATATTAAGCATAGAACATTATTTATGAATTTCTGGTTAGGCATACGCTAGGCTACTGCACACTAATCAAATATTCTTGGGTTTATTTTTTTTATCTTGTAACACATAGAGTTAGATTCTACTGAAGGATAAGCCCATCAGTTGATAAGCTCCACCCAAGAAAATCATGTGTGGCAGGATACTTTTGGGTTACCTGGTGTGACTTTGAACACACTACTCATGACAGTGAGGTTTTCCTTTTTTCTTCTCCTTGTACAGAACCAAAATACATTACACAACTAGAACTTGCTACTGGTTCCACTTTTCCTTACTGTCTTAAACCATTGACTGCGATTTCTTCTGAATGACTGAGAGGTATTTCAACTCTGATGTCTCTTCCGTTTAGCCTATAAACTCCTTAGAGAAGAATCTGTATCTTGCCTGTGTGTGAAACCCACCAAAGAGACTGCCCTTATAAAGTAAAAAACAATGGTGTTTTCCCCTTGACTGTCAATAGCTTATCTTTCACTTGGTTCTGAGGAAGAAAGCCAATATAACCAGGAAACCGAACCAGGAGTGTCTAGAAGGTGATCAATATGAAGACCAGTTTAGATTCAAATTGCTATTCTATTCAGACTGCCCCAAACTGATGGCTGATGACTCTCTTTCTTTGTTGTTTTGTTTGTTTGTTTGTTTGTTTTCTAAGAGGTCAGTTAGTTGATTTGTAAAAGCAAACACGAAATAAAAAGTCCAACATCACCAAAGTCAATGAGAATATAGTAATTTACTTTAGGAGGATTGAAATGGAACTCTGTGTGAGAGGAAACAGTTATCATGCTGTTTTGCTGTTATTTTCCCAGATCCCAGAGAAAACATCACATTTTTCTCCTTCAAGGATTAAGAGCGCAGGTGGATGGTGTAAGTCAAGTGTGTCTACATATTGTGAGGCTTTAAAAAGAAAGGAGACACAATGAGTCACAGGTGGTTTGCAGCTCAAACCAGGTATCTGGAGATGCAATACTCTCAAATTATTTACTTGTGGTTCAGAAACATATATCCAATCCTACTGAAATTTCAACTCAACGTATATGAATGTATATACACACACGATTTGTGTTCTACTCAAAATAGCTTACAATTGTATTGTGAAATTCCCCTTGTCTCATGAACCACAACAAAGCTGCTGAGCAGTACCCAGACTAGTATTTGGAAAGAATGAGAGGGTGAACACAAAAAATGGCATTTGCTCTAACTTCAAATGGTAAGTAAAGTAGGTTGTGCCATCTGCTGAACAATTTGCCTCCACGCTGTCTCGTCTCCCACTTGCTTAACATGTAATGTTATATGTCACTCTGACAGGAGTGCAGCATTAACAGGCCCTAACAGGGTATGTCTCTCAATGGGATGACAGCCGATGTCGGCCCTGCCTCTGAAATATTGCCAGTTTCATTTCTATCCTCCAGACTCATTTCTCAAGATTATTAATGATAGTTTGAGACTGAGTTTGCAGCACACTGAGTTTAGCTCCTGACAATTACTCCCCATCCTTTCCAGAAGGGAGGCCTGTGGGTGTTATGACAATATCATTTTATTCTTTTAGTTCACATCTTTTTTTTTCTTCTCTGTTTTTATGACACTCACTCTGTCATCCTCCCTGCCTTTTTATGTGATTATTTTTTCTTTTTTTTAAACTTAACATTGCCTCTTCACAAAGAAACCTCAAGCTTCAATGCTCAGTCTCTTCTTCCCTCCCATCACCAGCCCTGGTGCGGGAGTACTCTGAGGAATCGCTGTGGCAGGGTACAGAATTTTTGGATGTTTGGCGACTGCTCTGAGTTATGCCTACTATTAACCCAGAACACTGAATTAGAGCCTGCAGCCATGTTATACAGTGCTACAATCTCTCCAGATAGTTTAACCACAAAACTATCTATTATCACTAGCTGTTTACTAGAGCAACTGTCATGGTTGCTAGGTTTCTCTCGCTTTTGTACGCTACTGCCAGCGCAGGTTCTTACCTTAAATTTTATGGGTTTTTTTCACCTGTAGAACCAGAAGCTGATAAAACTTTCCAAATAATTATAACTACTGATCACTTTGCAGGTCCAGCAGCATGTAAAACATTTCATGCTTTCTCTCTTTTAGAATCAGTGATTTGTGGCCCTGTTAAAATATTGTATAGTAGTTGGAACAAACCATGGGGGCAACTTCATTAAAAAAAAAAAAACAAAACAGTTACAGAGAGGTTATTGAAACAGAAGTAGCCCTAGCACTGGTACAGTTTATGAGCTCCAGCACGGCAATGTATTAACATGTCTTTATGGCTTCCAGGCCAGAGCTGGCTTCCATTCAGACAGCTCAGTGTGCATGCAGATCAAACGCACGACTGTCTGCGCCTGTCTGTGCAGACAAAGCCTCAGCTGCTTTCTCTGACTCATCCTGCTTAGGCTGGTTTTGATGTTCCCCAATGAAAACACACTAAAGCCATTAAAAGTATTTATGCATGCTCTCCTAAGGCCTCAAAAGCTGAGTGCTGGTGGTCAGCAGGGCTTCCACCTTGTTTCTTGTTGGAAAGGTTCTGCTAAGTAATCAGACCATAAGCTGAATGCTCATTTGAGTGCACAGCTCACACAAGCTTTGCTAAAGACCAGCTTATCTTACTGAATTGCACTTAAAAATGGAAATAACTACACTCTTTAACTCACTACATACACAGACCACCATAGCTCAGGTTTAATCTGGAAGCAGTAGTCAGAACTGAGCATATCATAAATCTAGGCCCACAACTGAGACACAATACCTAATAAAAGAAGTGCATTTTTTCCGGTTCCCAAACTTCAGGAAAAGTCAGTGATCTTTATTTTATCAAAAAGGCTCATTGCCACATGCTGCTATCACACCACATCTGAACAGCAACATGATGTTCCTTTGTTCTTCTGTTGTGGAATCATCATTCCTTATGGAAATGTTTACTAATACCAAACATGCATAATTTTCTAAGAACTATAGACTAGCAAAAGCAGATCAAAGTTGTCCTCCGCTTTCTACATTCTTTTCAGCGGACAGAGTCAAGTTTCAGATCAGAGCAGCCAATATTCACAAGTTTTCAGATATGTATGGCTAGCATATAAGATGTTTACATAAACCCCTTGATAAAAATCATGGTATACAGCTTTGCTCTTCTGGCACAACAGAGGACTTGAAAGTAAGGATAAATCTTGACCAACCAATAGACACCATTTTCCACAGGCTGGTCTGAAACTCTTTAGCAGGCTTCCTTATGAACTAAGGTCCAGAGCCCTCAGTGGCTTCCGCCCTGAGTACAAGATGCTTTTCTACATCTTTTTTGTGCCAAAGATGTCAAGCATAAGAACACAACAGGATATTTTGGTAATAATAACATTTTTTAAAACCCTATTAGAACAATAACTATAAAGCAGACTTTAAACATAAATTTAAGTCATTCATGTACATTTGTACTCTCTTCTCCCCTGGGAAGAAAATAAAAATGAGCTACAGGTCAGCTTTTCTGCCTGCAGTTTATGAACTACTGGAACATACTCAGATACTATTGTGAACAAAGTCTTATAAAAAAATCCCAGATAACAGGGTAGTATTGCCAATGCTAAAATCTAGACATAATAAACATAACATAAAATAGCAAGGGTGCATGCTCCCACTGCATCTGTACTTTTGCACCTCCCAAGCAGCTACATAAAATAAGGAGATCCTCATTTGTTGTGATTTTAAATAGTTTGGGATACATTAAGATGAAAGATACAATGCCAAGATACTGTATTACTGGGTGGCCAGTTCCTAGTTCATTGCTTTTGACATTTTTCTCCTTGATATCAGCTTCAAAATACTGTTTCATTTATTGGAAGATTTTTGTTATAGTACTTTACACCGATCTCACGACCTTCCTTGATCTCCAAGAATCCTGTATTACAATAGGAAACGGGTAACACTGGGCAAGTAAATATTGCACAGCACCTCGAACATAACACTATCAATCAGTAAACTTGACAGGGACTCCCTCTTTTCAAGAAGAAATAAGACAGAGGGTCTTCTCAGCTGCACTTTCTAAAAACTTTGTGGATCTTTGATACAATAATAGCGTGCTAAACTTATTATCTTTTAAAATTTCTAGCCATATAATTACATCTTCCTGACCTACATTTCCCTGGCACATGCAATTTGGTTTAATAGTGTTTCTCACTGACTATCGTAAACTGCCTTTGAGAGTTGCTCTGAAGTGTTAAATACTGCTTTGTTTTGCTTCAAAGGCATTTCTGTCATGGGAAATTTATTGCTCTTTGACCCTTCTGTATGTTGCTGGACTGATGGGACATTAAAATATTCTGATAGCCTCAGGAAAAGGTATTAAGGAATACACCAGTACTAATGAAATGGCGAGTGGTGTTTTAAATCTCTCTTTGCATCAGAGATCCTAGTGTGACATTGAAATCTATGGAACACACACTGCGTGAGAGGACTGCCAGTATTTCCCAGCTTGTCGCACAAGGAATGAGAGTTTTAGAAATATCAAATGCACAAGAATTTAACTCAGTGGAATTTTCCTTCACTGCTGGAAATCAGGTCCAAACTACCTTATGGCATATACCCCAAAACTATGCACCCAGATTGAAAGTCTTGGAAAAAAAAATTGCTTGCACAGCTGAGCCTCTTTACATTAGAAAAACAGTCCTGTGGGCTGCAGAACTAATGAGGGCTGGTTTCCTATGGGTTGTGTCTAATGGTCAGATTCCCTGTTGTCTAAAACGGTGCAAGCTCCTGTTTTCTCACATTGAGGTTCTCACTCTCCAAGATGGATTTGCTTTCAACATTTCTCTCTCAAAAGGACTGGGAGAGGGTGAGGAAGGGGGAAAGCACAATAACAGAGGCTTTTTCCCCTATCCAGCTGCCTATTTTCAGGCTACTAACAGGATGGCTATATGCATGTCATTCTTGGTAGAATGTGGCCAACAAAGATAATAAGCTGGTAGGAGCGAGACATAATGTAAGCCTCATCTCACTATAAGAGAAGGTAAACTTCATCCAAATCTTTTATTTTCAGCAAATTCTCTCCAAAACCAGATAGTTTGTGCTGTTCCTCCTTAACTGCTGTTTCTGTTTACTGAGCCCAATAATATGTGATTCAGGTATTTCCAAAGAAATACCCTCTTGAATATGTAAATGAGTTTTCTTATGAAAAACAACTAATGAGACAAGAAAGCAGTTGCTAAATGCCATGAATGACAGCTGATAAAGCGGTTTTTCTATCCAGCTTCAGGTAATCCATTTTGTTTTCTGCAATTTGTGGCAGGTTTTTCTTGTTTGTTTTATATGCTTGTACACCAGGTATTTTTTCCCCCTTTTTCTTTCCCTCGCTTTATATTTCTGTCAGCATTTGATGGTCTTTGTTTAGGTAAGTTCACTTGTTCTGAGGAAATGCAATTCTTTCAACTTCATCTAACACTTTAAAAACAAGGTAACAACAATGAAAGATGTAATCAAACTATTAAATGTGGAAGCTTAAAGACAGGTTAACCACAAAGATATAATAAAATCTACTCTGTCAAAAATAATGATTTAGACTCTGCCATTAAAGGCTTCTGAAGTAGTAGTAGGAGTAAATCGTTTTCTCAAATGTTTGAAGTCAATTAACTTTAATGAAACAGAACAGCATAATAATTATAATCTTGGTACTTTAAAGTAATAGAAAGAACACAAACTTCCTAAAGAAACATATTTATTGAGCACTTTTAAATTGAGAATATTTTCAAAACGTAATGGATTGCCTCTCAGCCAATTGAATAATTCAGTCAAAGTCAAGAGCACTTGGAAAAAAAAATCTATCAAGTGAGTAAGAACAGTTTAATAACACGCTAAACAGAAAGCATGACAAAATTTCTCAGTAATGTTAAAGGCTAAATTAAACATTAAAAAAAGGAGTGTCAGTATCTCATACATCCCAAAATCGACTTAGACAATCTTGGGCAACTGGGATCAGGAAAAATCTAGAATATTTAACTCTTTTGAAAAGAAGTCCTATCTGTGTTAGGAAACACTGAGTTGTTGCATGCTTGGTCATGGAGACAGCAGTGCTTCATCTCAGCTCTCTTACTATTGAATTGGCCTGTTTGACGTCCTCCAAGCTGGAGACAGGAACGAGGTTATGAAGCATCTGTGCTGGAGTTATCACTGGGACACAACCCTGTAAGTAGAAAAAGAAAAAAAATACATTCTCAGTTGAGAAATAATGTTTATGCATTACCCTTAATCTCAATTGATTATGTGGAAAGTCTTAAGTACAAACAACTTTTAAAAAGTAATTAAATCCAGTGTTTCCCCTCTGAACTGTGTGTTGCTGTTTGTTTACAAAGAGTCAAAGTCAGGTACCATTAAACCACACAAGAGGAGTAGACCTGTGGGTGAGATCACATCTGCTCTCACTGAGAAATAAGCACTTTCCTTAAGGTTAATTTTGACAGACTCATCTTTGTTGTAAAGCTTCAGCACCAGAATGCATTTACCTTCCACCCAAGATAGTGATCTCCACAGCTCTTCAGTCTGAGCATCCAGCTCCAACCAAAACCATCTTGAGTCCAAACATAAGGAAAACAGGAACCCCCTCTTGCAACCTGAGTGTCGCAAGATGCAGTGACTAGTAAAATTAGTGTCTCCAACACACTGTAAGAAGGGAATTAAAGCTAGTAATTTCCTTTTTTATCTCTACGCAGGAATTATGAAACAAGGATTAGCAAGTACAGAATCAAACACAGAGCTGGTAGCTATTCAAATAATTTGACATGTGTTTGTCATCACCAAGTCATCTGTAGTGAAAAACAGATGCTGTTAACTTTGTATGTTTTTTATGAAGGTCTTATTTGGAAATAAAACTATAGCCTATTATTTATACTCATTCTTTAGCATGTTTTCCTTTTCAAGGTTGCTGTACCAAAAAAAATAATTATTGCCTTTAAGTTTTTGTTTTGTTTTCTTTTGTTTTGTTTTTAGTGAAGAATAAACAATATGATAATTAACAAGAAAAACTCTCATGTCTCTTTTTTTTCTTTTTTTTTTTTACATATGCTTATGCAACTCCATTTTGCTCTGGTGGAATTTCTTTGGAATTACAGCAATGTGCCTGTGACTGTAGTGTAGCCCCATGATTTTTCCAGTTATGAAAGTGTAATATGTGGGTATTTTAATAGGATGCAATGGGTGTGGGGGTTATCCTTTCCTGTAATAGCTAGCTTTCCAAAAAGCTTATGCTTCTAATCCTTATTACAGATATGGTAAAGGGGTCAGTTTCTTATGTTTTTTTAATATATTTGTATGTTACATTCTCTGTTCTTGATGTATCCTATTCTTCCTGCTAGTGATAGATTGGTTTAGCCCTTCTTTGACCAGTTTAAAATTATCGGTGTATTTCAGTTAGTGTCCTGCTACCCTCTTGCCTTTCCCAACCAAACTTCTACGCATCCTATTGGATCTCACTGGACTTCATTAACTTTGCCTAAAATGCGAAATTTTGTATAAAAATTTGGCTTTACTAGTCCTCTACTTTATGCAAAATATTTTTAGTATGACTCTCCTAAATATTAGGTTTATAAAGGATTAGTGATTACATAGTCTGGACTGAGTACTGTGAGCAGTTATGTTAAGGACAATGAAAGGTCTATTAATAGGTGAAATCATTCAGGCTTCTCAGGTGGAATAACTGTCATCATTTATGTGCTGTAAGGACAAAACTCATCATCTGGTGCAACTATAGAAGTGGCTTAGACAAAATGAATTATCATTTCTTTTGTTAGTCCCTTCAAATATAATTCTAGAACAGTTTAGGGTCAGGCTCTAACACTTCTACTCATGTTAACTCATACAGAATCACAGAATGGTTGGGGTTGGAAGGGACCTTTGGAGATCATCTAGCCCAACCCACCTGCTAAAGCAGGTTCACCTAGAGCAGATCACACAGGAATGTGTCCAGGTGGGTTTTGAATGTCTCCAGAGAAGGAGATTCCACAACCTCTCTGAGCATCTTGTTCCAGGGCTCTGTCACCCTCAAAGTAAAGTTTCTCCTCATGTTTAAATGGAACCTCCTGTGCTTCAGTCTGTGTCCATTGCCCCTCATCCTGTCATTGGGCACCACTGAAAAGTGTCTGGTCCCATCCTCTTGACATCCAGCCTTCAGATATGTATAAGCATTGTTAAGATCCCCTCTCAGCCTTCTCTTCTCCAGACTGAAAAGACCTGGCTCTCTCAGTCTTTCTTCATAAGAAAGATGCTCTAGGACCCTAATCATCTTTGTAGCCCACTGCTAGACTCTCTCCAGTAATTCCTTGTTCTTCTTAAACTGAGGAGCCCAGAACTGGACACTACTTCAGATGCAGCCTCACCAGGGCAGACTAGAGGGGGAGGAGAACCTCCCTTGTCCTGCTGGTCACACTTTTCTTAATGCACCCCATTGGCCTTCTTGGCCACAACGGCACATTGCTGACTCACGGTCAACCTCTTGTTGACCAGAACTCCTAGGTCCTTCTCTGCAGTGCTGCTTTCTAGCAGGTCTGCCCCAAACATGTACTGATGCCTGGGGTTTTTTCCTCCCCAGGTGCAGGACCCTACATTTGCCCTTGTTGAACTTCAAGAGGTTCTTCTCTGCCCAGTCCTACAGCTTGTCCAGGTCTCACTGAATGGCAGCGCAGCCTTCTGGTGTATCAACCACTCCTGCTAGTTTGATATCACCAGGTCATTGATTAATAGGTTGAACAGGACTGGACCTAATATTGACCCCTGGGGAACCCCACTAACTACAGGCCTCCAACCAGGCTCTGCACTGTCGATCACAACCATCTGTCAGTTCCTGATCCATCTCACTGTGCGTTCATCCAGCCATCACCAAAAAGCAGATGCTTGCTTTCAGCATGGATGATATTACACAAGTTATTGTAGACCAGCTTACATACAGCAAACATCTGTAAAATAATGTTTAGTTACATCAGATGTGAGGTGACTAGCCTTAAATTAAGATTCTTGCATTCTTGCTTAATTAAGTTATCCCATGTTTGCAGTGGTTACTGACAGCGACTGAGCCTCAGCTGATAAATACCGTGTAAGAGCCACAATGGTTTGAGGGCACATTTGGACCTTGCAATTAACTGCAAATTTCTGGGATTTTGTTCGTTTTGTGTTTGTTTGATAAACTCACAACAATCCAGACACTGTTTTGCATGTAAGGTGGTCCTGAAAGATAAGACCACCTGTGAGCTTCAAGCACTGAAATGTCTGTTCTAAGTCTAGCCAGCAAGTTTGTAATCAAAAGTGCTGCCATCACCAATGGGTTTGAGACTTTGGGTTGGGAAGACTTTACATTTCAGGTATACAAGCTTAATGTTCTCTACTGCCACAAGGATGTTAAGTCCCAATGCTTTAAGCTTCATAAAACCCCACTACTGCCATGTCGCAGACCTGCACTGAAGGCAGAAAAAGCAATGAGACTGTGAGTCATGTGCAAGTTAAGCCCCTGAGTAGCTGAGAGGCAATCTACATGAAAAACAATTATTAACTATTCCAATGGGTTAATTCAGTTGGGAAGCCATACGAGGAGTGGCTAACGTGACTTGGTTTGTTCAGTTTGGAGAAGAGGAGACTAAGAGGAGACTGAGAGGAGACCTCATCATGGCTACAGCTTCCTCACGAGGGGAGAAGGAATCGCAGGTGCCAAACTTTTCTCTTTAGTGACCAATGACAGAACCTGAGGGAATGGCAGGAAGATGTACCAGGGGAGGTTTAGGTTGGATATTAGGAAAAGATTCTTCACCCAGAGGGTGGTGGAGCACTGGAACAGGCTCCCCAGGGAGGTGTCACAGCCCCAAGCCTGACAGTGTTCAAGAAGAGACTGGACAACACCCTCAGACACTTGATGTGAACTGTGGGGCTGACATATGCAAGGACAGGAACTGGACTCGATGATTCTTGTGGGTCCCTTCCAACTCAGGACATTCTATGAATTCTTTAAAAAGCTAGACTTCATCCATGTAAAAGCAATATTAAAACAGAAGATTAGATAAGATTAAAAGGTTTCATTTTATATTTTAAAACAACATTACCTAATAAGCAACAGGACTCATGAATTTAAAAAAGCAGGTATCATGCTTCAGTCATTCCTCAACTGAATCTTTCAACTGAGCTGACAAATTGTTTTCTTTGCCTTAGCCTCTAAAAGTGGAATCCGCCAGCTGAATGGTTGATAGTGTGGCAAGAAGTGCTTAGCAAACAATCCTGAACCTCTTCAAGAGGAAACAGATGAGGCTGTTAGAAAAATCAAGGAGATTATGCTTTTAGAAAAATCAAGTGAGCATGCAATAAATCATAGCTGTGACATGGAAGGTAGAGCCTAAAATAAAAGTAAAAATCCAATCACTGAGAAAAAATGAAATTAGGACAGAAAAAAGCATCCATTACTGAAGTTATATTTGGATTTTCTTTGATAAATAATTTGAGGTACAATTTTTTCATTAAAAGTTAACATCATGCAAGCCATAAAAGCATTAGTGTATCAGAGCAAAATGTTATTCATGAAGTCTGTGACAGAGAAAAGTAATTACTAACACCAGAGTTATTATAACTGCACTTTACAAAAGAAAAACAATAACAAAGATTATGTGTACGTTTTCTTCACCATGAGAATGGTGAGACATAGGAACAGTCTGCCCAGAGAAGCTGTGGATGTCCCATCCCTGGAAGTGTTCAAGGTCAGGTTGGATGGGGTTTTGAGCAACCTGGTCTAGTGGAAGGTGTCCCTGCTCATGGCAGGGGGAATGGAACTAGGTGATATTTAAGGTCTCTTCCAACCCAAAATGTTCCATGATTCTATGACGCTATGATTTTACTTTCATCCTCATGAGATAGCATATGTAGAACTAGATTATTTGGTTTATAACAACTAGTATCTGCCCTGTTTAATATGAACTCCAGATAACAGAAACCCATGTAATCTCAAGAGGTTTGGATTTACTAGGGGTGAGGGTTGTATTTATATTTTCCTCCCTTTTTTGGTTTTAAAACACCAGTAAAAAAACCTCATGTAACTTTCAGAAATTCGAGCTTTTAATTTCAATTATAATTTGCTAGAACAAGAATAAATTTCAGGGTGAGATTTCCCCCCTCCTTGATTCCTTGGCTTTGTCTTATCAATCATGATTATGGTCCTGCTACCACAATTACAGTTTTTAATCAATTTTCAAATACTGTTCAATGGACTGTGAATTGCAATTGAAGTCCATCATAAGAGAGGTCATATTGAAAATAACCAGAAACAATGCTTTTTTGCAGACTGGTAGGAGGGGTTATACATAGGAAAGAGAGAAACATCACCTTCTTATCAGGCTATAACATTCATAAAGTACAGCATCGAAATAATTACAGTTGCGGACTTGACAAACTGAAACATGAATTAGTTCTTAGTTGGATGCTCTAGTTGCCATAATAACAGAAGCTCTCCAGGCATTTGGAGGTAATATATCTTCCAATAAACTGTATTCTCCTAAACATACAAGAAAAAAAATCCTTTTGTGAAGTGTCCCTGCTATAATTTGATAATGTGACCTTGCACAGTGAAACAACTCCTCACTGTTAGCAACCAGTACTTGCTCTGCTCCAGCACTGATGCTTTAGAGCAGCTTCTGTCTTGGTGCCCATAATAGCAGAGGTTCACGTTGTCTGAGTGAGGCAGGAGGGTATAACCCAAAAATATAGTGTACTTGAGGGGTTTCTCCTGTAAAAGTTCCTGAACAAGCATAATTTTTATTGTGCTAGGAGATCAGAAAAATCATTAGAGGAACCAACATAGAAATATAAACAGATCCTTGTCCCAGACAAATTTCAGCCACTCAAGTCAGTGAAGAAACTGTTATCATCTCTAATTGGAAGAGGATTTCTCCCTTATAACCAAAACTAAGGACACATTATCTGAAAAGCTGCAGAAACTATCAGGCAAGAAGATCCGCTGCTTGGGAACAGGACCTCAAGCAGAGGGACCCTTGAGAAGTTTCCTGTCTGAAATAGTATGTTTGTTTATTTTTTCCAGGCCTGTCACATATAGTGTTATGCCTTGTTCTGTTTGGATTGTGTTAGAAATCAAAACTCTCTTAAAGAAGCAGATTTATTGCCTGTTCTCTCCCTCCTCCAGTTTTTGAAGTAGCACCAAGACAGAAAAGGCTGGCAGGGGAAGTTACTGCCAAAAAAGTATCAACATATTAAGGCATTCATTTAAAAGACATAACTGTCTGGTCCTTTTCCAGCATTTCAGTATTTCAGACACAGGATATACTGTATCCAGTATAGAAGGATCAGAGCAAATAATTGTCATTAACTATGCATTGAGACTGCACTAAAAAACCAAACCAAAACAAAACAACAATCCTTCAGTTCTAATTGGGAATCCAACTTCACGAACCAAGTAGGCTCCCAGGGCTTAGCTATATGCACAGACTTATCATCCCCCCTTGTAGCAGGTCTGCTCTACATGCTCATAATAATCACCAATGTTTAATTTAACAGATGGTTGGATCCTCTACAATTCCTCTTAAGAGGTACAGGGTATGGTTATATCATTCCAAATGATGAATTAAAAGTATAAATTTAACACCAAGTGATGCTGCTAATGCAATATAAGTCAATTTATCATTTCTACAGCTTTCTGAGACTCTGATCTGAAATGTATGAGGCAATTTTAAGTATTACTGCCCTTTCTTGTCATTTAAGATGCAAAAAGAGAGGTGTATATTTAAAATCTATTAACCCTACAAATAAGCCCTTTATGTACAAATTAGAACCACGCACCTGGTTTTTCTTACTTATAGTTCCTCGAATGAGGCAGAAAAACTAATTCCTTTTATTTATACAGTCCCATTAGAGTAGAGCACTTTACAGCCAAGCAGGAGAAACAAATCACTGCTCTTGGGACAGCGCTATCTGCAATGGATAGAACAGGGCAAGCAGGGACAAGAGCCAAAGGTAGGAGTGAGGTTATGGCAAGACGAAAGTTAGTCAAGTTTGAGAGATTATCTCTTCATCTGGTCACTTTCAGAGATTCTAAGCAGGAAACAGTCAAGATGGGTGCAACAATTTAGAATTTGCCAAAAAAATGTCATGCAGTCTCATCCAACCCAAATTTCTGAGAGCTCAAACATCACTTGGTATTTTCACAATAAGAAATGAAAGTGGACAAAGCAATCAGCTGCAGTGCAGCTTCACATATTGCCTGTCTGCATTTTTTTTGTGAAGTAGTAAGACTTGTGCATATGAATCTTGTGTAAAAAAAACCCAAAACCATAACCAAAAAACTGCTCTTCTTTTGCCATTTAATGCCTTATTTTCGTAGTTCATGTTGTATTCCGTTTTAAAAGCCCACATTTCTCCTTCATGACAGTTTTTCTAGCTAAATAAATTTCTCATGAAAACTTGAATTAAAATGGCTTCTGTTCTCACATCATTTTTGTTTAGTTGTTAGTGAGTTATGATGGCTACTTTTTAATTTGGGTTGTGAAAACAAAAAACAGGAAACATGTCTTTGAACTCTCCAGCAAATGAGGACAGTAGGTTCAGGTCAGTGTCTGACCTGCTGCATAACTTGATACAAAATCAGAGGCCTTTTAAGTTTGCACACTTTGTTAATAAATGCTTTCAAGGATGTTTTACTCCAGTTTTGCCATCAATTTGCATTTTGTTTCCCTTAGACCTAATAAAGTCACTGGAATTCCATCTCTGCAAAGCAAAAAATTCACATAATCAAGATGGGTGGTCTTTTTCATATTACATTTTTTAAATAAGCAGAGTGAAATCCATGCATGGTTGCTAACTTGCATTTACTTCTCCCTCCTGTCTCACTGATCATTCATGGGGGAACTATCAAGGTCCAGCCTGCTTCTCTCAGCTCAGCCTCTCCCTATGGTCAATTAACACTTGCCCAGTTTGTAAAGGTATTTGCAGCAGAAATAATGTTTTTGCAGTCCCTATGTACCCTTTTCAAGCACACCTTGCGTAGGAAAGATCAAATCTTTACATACATGCAACGAGCTTTCAGCCAAGGTAACCAGAGAACCTGAGTACATCAGCCATTAGAAGGTTCTCTTCACACTTTGTAGGCCAGAAGGCTGTAATGGTTCAAAAAATGCAGCAAAATGAAAACTTTCCAACGTAATTCCTGCCAATACTCCTTTTTGAGACTTAGTGTATTATACTCAAGGTGTTCCAGGTAAGACTTTCATTTAGCTTATGCATTACTTTCAGAAATAGGCTCACCTCATTTCAGGATCAGCAACATTATGGCAAACATCCTGACTTGCTGCAGTGTGAAGATCCCGGTTCATAATTTTGTGTCTCTTCCAGGGAAATGTAAAATATGTTTCCATAGCTTCACTTGGAGTTACCTGGGCCCAGGTGCATGCCTCAGTTTTCTATGGATCCCTGTGGGCTTTGTACAGCTAAAGAGAATATCCAGCTTTACAGCAGGATTAAGACATGTTGTCTAGCATATTAAGACATATTTTCCTACGTTTTCATATAAAACTATTCCCTGCCACAATAGGAAGAACACTGCTGGATTCCAGAAACCGTAAGTTTGCAAAAGTGACTCTTTGTTGTAATTATTGGTTTTGCATATTGGATAGGAACTAGAAGAGGGAATTTATTTAATATAACAAACAATACACTGTATTATACACTCATGTACTGTCAAGAAACTTATGGTTGTGGTTGCAACAAACATGTCAAAATAAGAAATAAATCAATTCTACGTAAATGTAATTTCTCATTGTAATAAAAATACTGCGTATGCAGGAACATCTGTCTTCAAGAAAATTAGAGACACAATAAAATATATTTCTCCAGAAAAGGACATAAAATGCTTTGCTGACAGGAAGAAAAATCTACAGAAGAAACAAGCACAGCCTCTCAAATAATCTCTAGTTTCTGGGATTACCTGGTACAGCAAACCACTGTATTGTTGCGTTAAAAAATCTGTTCGCCTCGTTTAAATCATCCCTGAAACCAAAACTGAACTCAAGTTTAGCCATGAAAGCCAAGTTTCATTTCTGCATAGCTCCAAACAGAACCTGTGGCTTAAACTATTGAAACTCTGCAGGAACACTGCTTCAAATAATCAGGTACAGAGCTTTAGAAAAACAAAAACATCCATGTAAAAATAGAATGTCAGCAGCTAAGGGACCAATGATGCAAAGAAACATAGGCTTATACACAAGTTCTATCAAATAAAATAAACCCCTACAACTGTTCTCAGTGCACGTGGCTTCCACAACGACATCTTCAAAGGGAAACCTTCAGTTTTTTTAAAACATAAATTTGTGCTCAAATGCACACAGACTGACACAGGCTTGTAAACATAAACAGTAATTTTATCTTCAAACCTTGCACATCTGTAAGCTCAATAATTTCAGTAAGTAAATTTAATTATGCTTTGTCAATGAAACCATATTCAAAATAAAAGAGTATGTAACAGGCATACATGATCTAATGTATTTTATCTTACACCTTTCTAGAAGGTCCACTCTGACGTTTCTGCTCTTCTGAAAATGTATGTAACCTTCAAAGGAGCCAGTACACCACAACAGGGTAAATATGGTAAAATAAAAAATATGTGTGGAGGATAGAAACATCAAATTGAAATTTGAAACCAAACACAACCGTAAAAATTTTCTAATCAAGTAGCATAACTTGAGGCATGCCTTCAGTCTTTCATGGTGAAAATATTGTTATCTCCTCAACTCTATTATACCGTTTTCCAAGGCCAGCATTTCTGGTTGATAATGTTTGCTTTTGATTTATTATTGTACCAAAAGAACTTTTAAAAACTGCATATTGTTTTGGGGTTTTAATTTACTAATGCATACCCCTTCCTGTAGTTTATCCTAGCATAACTTGATCTTGGTGTTCCTTCTTTGTTGTTGAAATAAAGCCTGTGCCCCTAAAATTCTTACTCATTTCCACAAAAATGTTTGGATATCCTCCTGACACCTCACTCCCACCCCTGCACAATACAGGATATATTCTATTATTTAAAACACATTATTCCAATATCACACTACTGAAATTCAAGGAGAATAAACATTCACTATCTGTGTGAAGCAAGGAAGGGACTTTTCAAATTGCATGGTCAGTCCAACTGAAGGAGCCTGTGTAACATGTGAGTTGATCTCTATTTTATTTCAGAGGACCAGAAACAGAAGTTTCAAAAAGGTAAAAGGTTATATGGGATTCTCTTTAGATTTCCCACAATGTCATAGAATCAAATAATAGTTTGGGTTGGAAGGGACCTTCCAAGGTCATCTAGTCCAACCCCCCTGCAATGAGCAGGGACATCTTCAGCTAGATCAGGTTGCTCAGAGCCCCGTCCAGCCTGGCCTTGGATGTCTCCAGGGATGGGGCATCTACCACCTCTCCAGGCATCCTGGGCCAGTATTTTACCACTCTCATTGTAAAAAATTTCTTTACCATGTCTGGCCTGAAGCTCCCCCTACTTTAATTTAAAACCATCACCCCTTATCCTATCATAACAGGTCCTGGTAAAAAGTCTTTCCTTTCTAAATATCCATATTCTCTTGTTAAAATCTCTCCTTCGCAACCCTTAGGGATGCAGAAAAATAATAACAGTAATTCAGCTGTCAGTGGCTGTTCTCATAGTTGAACTGGAAGCAAAGTCTCTCTCATGCTACCTGCATTCACCCATCAGGCAAAGCTGCTATGGGAATGCCTACAACAGAGAGTCACGTCAGAGAGTCCCAAACCAGATCCAAATAAGCTGGTATATTTACATGGGATACTTTAGTGTCTTACCTTTATACTAGTTCAAATCCCAGAAGTAATACAGCCATCTGTGTCAACTACAGAGAGCAAACTCAGATGGACCTGTATAAGACGGCAGGACTGAAAAAAACACCGCAGAGCTGCTGGCTGCCTCCATCAGAAATGGAGACGTATCAGCTCTCTGCTGCCTGAAAAGTGTGATGCTTGGAAGAACAGAAACACTGGCAGCACAACACGAGTCAGACAGAACAGGATCTCACAGGGTCTAGGGATAAGAAGCCAGAACAGGAGTTCAAGCACATGTTTAGACTGTTTCCACGAGAAAGGAGTGATGCCAATCAGATTATTCTTTGCATACTTCATATTCATCTTCTGCCATTTCATCAAAACCTACTCAGGCAAGGAATAATCATGTCTGAAGGTGAGATATGAACTTTGATGAAAAGGTAAGACAGTTCAATTTGGGAGTCAGAAACCCAAAGCCTCCCTAGCACTCCGCTCATGCTCATCAATCTTTGTCAACCCTAGAGCAGATGTATCAATGCACAGGACCTGAATGCAACAGAACTAGGAAGGTATGAGAATATTAGTGTTACGCCGATTGAGCAAAGAAGGTTCTTTCCATAGAAGATTAAGAGAAAACCAAAATGTCAGAGAACCGTGTCACTTCATAACATCTGTGCAGGAAGGCAGCAGATTTGATTCTGTGACATTGCAACATCAGCAGAAGGTGCTCTCAGACACTAAAAAGACCATGTATATAAAGAGAAGTCCTCTTTCTAGCGTTTGTAGCCTATGATACATTTTAGAAGCATTGTTACTGACATCATGTTTGTATGTCAATATAAAAATAATTTATAAATATGCTTCATTCATCAGCTTTTGTTCCCATAAAGTTCAGAAATAACAATCAAATATAAGAGTTACCATACCACTTTGGCTACATTTAGTGAGTAGAAATACTAAAAAATGTTTCCAGAGAACCTTTTTGAAAATATCAGATGAATGATAGCTGCAATAGAGTATAGAAGCCAGCTATGACAGGTTGCACTCATGCTATATAGATCATCCATAGGTAAAACAGTTAATGTAACTCATTAAATTAGAATAATTTTTAAAAAGGCAGTGTTGTTGCAGTAACAGATAAAGGAATGCACATTGTATTAGTTATCAATGCTTTATTATTGAAAACAAAATTGAAATTCTCTTATCTGGCACATAAACAATTATTTCTACAAAAAAAGGAAAGCCTACAAATCTGATAATTTATACAAATAACAGTTTTTCAAAAAATAAAATTTTAATTTAGTAAACTTGTTTTGTGCTCTTTTATTATTTTTTTTTTAGCACTGTCTGCAATAATCCACCATAAATCCCTGAGCAGAGAGACATATTTTAAACATGTTTTAAATTTATTCCAAAAGAAGAAAGTGATCAAGCCCAGACCTATATTAAAAAAATGTATTCAGGGACATTCTTGTTAAATTTATGCTATTTTTTTCTTTTTTTTTTCTTCTTTTTTTTAAGAAACAAACAAACAGTTATCAACACAAGTATGACACTGCATCACAGGAGTGCTCCCCTTTTTCCCTTTTTGTGCAATGAATAAAAAATTACTAAACAAGAATGAGTACAATTTGAAGGAAACAAATAACATAGTGAATGGTTAAGACCAAGAAGCCATCGAAGTTTGATGGTTGTTGAGCAAATAAAGCTGCAGGATACCACAGTTTTATAATGAGTTCCGTTATGGTTACTATCTAATTTATTTCTATACATTTTCCAGAAAGTCAGTAAAGCAGAAGAATAAGTTCAACCTACCATTGTATTCATACATGAGTTTCAATGATAAAGTAGAAACTCAGCTTTTGACTCTTGAATTTTGCTCTTACAGTTATAACATTACTTGAGAAAAATTTGACACCTTCCACAAAACCAAACAATCTTTCCCCTCTGGCCCTTCAGGTAGGCCCATTGTAAACTTAGCAACTTATGGTATTTTAGTAAGCAAAAGGAAAGAAAATTAAACCCACACTACTACATTTTTTTTACTATACTGACTTTGAAACAGCTACTCCCCAATCTATTTCAATACAGATTTAAAATCCAAGTAGAAGGAGAGAATGACCAAGAAGGTAGAGTATAACTCAAGTGTCCCCTTTCCTGTTGGGTACGCACACCGCCCACAAAAAATGCAAGGAAAACCAAGTAAAAGAAATAGCAACACTTACAGACTATTGTGTTAATGGCAGGTAATATTGCTGCAATCAGGTAATAAATAAATAAATACAGCAAAGTATTATTCTCTAGAGTTTTGTTGGAATGGTGCTCAACAGTTATAAAGAAAAAAACAAACAAAACCAAAACACAAATAAAAAACCCCCCCAACAATATTTTTCTCAGTAATAAAGAGTTTTTATAAGAAGATCCTGAAGAAGCTTCAGCTCAAGGTGCTCTACCACTTTAACGTTTTATCTACCATTATGAAAAGAACACTGAAGCAGATACCAACAGGTCATTAAATGAAATAGTAAATTTTCTTACAAGCAATAATACTTATTCCAAGGAAAAAAAACAGTTAACAAACGGCCTGGAAAAAATGACTAAGGCTTCAATACGCTAAATAAATTATTTTTACATTTAAAAACTGAATACTAAAACAGTAACTAGGCCAAATCATTCTGAAACAGAGATAAATTGAACCTCGCCAAAAACATATTTAGGTATTTGACGGCTCTGCTGCTGGCGCATGTCAGAATACAAACAGAATAATAGTATTTGGTTAGAATCTGAAAAGGTAGTATTTTTTAAAACACCACCATTGTGAAAAATAACTGTTAACCACCTTTAGAGATTTCTCTTTACCTACACTGTTTAAAGCACGATCTAATCCAGTCCTTTCAGCTATTTCCTAGCCTCACTAATGTATGACATTCCCTTTTCTCCAAGTTTCTCATGAAGTCACATTTGTAGCATATCCAAGCATTAATATTTTCAAATCTCACTTGGCTGAGTTATTGCAAAAATATTGTATGCAAAGTCCAGTTTAATGTTGGTCTTATCTGACAGCAATGTAAAGAGAGTCAAACACACGGCTCTATAATACCATATTTTTTTTTCTTAACACAACAGTCTGACCACACTCATTTGATATCAGGACAAACAACAGTCTTGCTTGTATTGCTAAATCACAACTCTGGACCGTGTTTTGTTTTGTTTTGTTTTTTTTACTAGTCTACATACACATCTGATGTAGAATATGGGCAGTTGCTTGCTCATTCTATCTAGCCCACAGCCATTTGAATGTTTATCTCAAGAAAACTGCATTAAAACTTAAGAAGCTGAAATAATACGCATATTCACAGTAAACAAATTTGAATGCTGTTGTTGAATCACAAGTGACAGGTTTGAAAAAAAATTGGCCATATAAGCTGTGAAATTGGTTAGCAAGAGGTCATAAAGTAAGATACAGCAGCATTAAGACAAACTGCAAACACACTGGGTTTAGTATACATTTTAATGAGTTACAGCATCAGCAAAATACTTTAACCTACTATTACCACATTTACTCCCATATGGCTTAGTGTATACTGTACAATTTTCCCTTGGTATTTCTATGACAGTATACTTTTCAAGTACCCACCCAAAAGTCAGCAATATGGGAATTGCAATGCTTTATCAAATATGCCAAAACACCTTCTTTCAAATGGTATAGTTCTAAATATTTTTGTGGGATAACAAGTCCTTCATGAATATCTCAAAGTCTCCCTTTTTCGATTCATCTAGCAAAAAAAACTTATGCCAAAAAAGCAGAATAGCTTCTAGCAGCAATTAAGACCTCTGATCCTTGCAGTCAAGTCCAATGAATTCTCTGACTGGACAACTGTGTGGAAGTTCTAGTTTGTGGTTTTAATCAATTTAAGGAAAAAAGTTCAGAGCCTTCATCATCATGTTTTGGATGTCTTCAAACCTTGTTTCTCCATGATATTCCACAATTTGCGAAGATTGGACTGAGTGATGACATCATCAGGTTTGAGTTGAAGAGCAAGGAGGTAGTTTTCTTCAGCCGCCTTCAGCTTACCGTTCAGATGGAGAATGGCTCCAAGATTCATCAGGGCAGCTGGATACTGGTAAAAAAGAAAAAAAAAAAGGGGGGGGGAGAGGAAGAAATATTAGGAATATTTTCACTTTTTTTTTTCTCCAGTCAATCTTCTTCCACTTAAACAAATGATTCCCTTATGTTTGCGAACTTTTCATGGAAGCAATTTAGCAATTTAAGCAAATAGAGATAACAAGAAAAAGTTTCTGAACAGCTGCTGTATACTTTGTGCTTTAAACAGGGCAAGCTCTGGTGTCTACAGACATACACTTCTCTCTTTAATGAGAAAACACAGAACTCATAAAGCTTTACATGTGGTAATGTCGGCATAGCACAGTTTCCAAGAGAAAATTAAAGTAATCCAAGGGTGGATTAAAGACAGGAATTTATTTTTAATTAAACCCATGGCCAATAAAGAGTTTATAATTGTTGGGAAAAGTTAACACATTGGAACTCATCCCTTTTGTCTCTTTGTCTTAATTATAACTAGTAGAAAATATAATCTGTTCTCCGATTCTGAGGATGTTCAGGGGTCCTAGGATATCCATTTAGATGCAGGCTGTGACAAGTATTTCTTAACAAATGATTGAATAAAAATGACACTGGTGGAAAAAAACATGCTATTTTAATAACAAAGACGTGAATATTTCATAACAAATCCATTAAAAAGCTTCTTATGTTACTAACAATTTTTTCCATCTTTAGCTAGGACAAAATGTTTCTTATTTTAAATTTTTCATCTTTAGAGTATTCCATTCTGAAATAATAGGTTGTTCATGATAATTAAACATGTCTGGTTACTGGAGTTAAGAAATATTATAAGGGCAGAAAAGCAGATTTATGAAGCTGAAGAACACAGTCTAACCTATCTTTTTACAAGTACCTAAGGTATCCACTTGCTAGTGAGAGCATAGTAAAGGCATTTGCCAAACCAGTACCTTGCATTTCAAAGAAAAAGGGGAAAAATACAACACAAGGTTCAGTATGGTTCTCCTCCTCAAGTCACTATCATTTCCAATGAGCTTCAGGAACACTCAAAGTCACATAGTTTTGCTTCACAGGATAAATGCTTCAAGACACCACTCACCACCACTGTTCTGATCAAAACGCAATACCCAAAATGTGGAGACACATGGAAACTCAGCTTCACAGTACTGTGTGGGGGTGTCAGTATGTTTTGGAAGCCTCTCAGTGACAATAACTTCAGGAAAATATGGTGGGGAGAAGGCAAATAAAATATGCACCAGACTTGATCTCCCAGACTGATGTGATAATACGATGAGGAAGATTTAGCTATGTTCCAAACCTCTCCACTAGCAAGTTAAAGTCCTTACTCTTATCCTTCTGAATCAAGTTTAAAACCAAACCAAACAAAAAAACAAAACCCCCCAAACAAATCAACCAACCAATCAACTGTAATTCTTGTGTCCAAATCCTAAATTTTATGGTAGAAATGTTGTTCAGAAGCTTCTCTAGTTCTATATCCTACAAATATTTCATATTTTTTCAGCTTTCTTCCTGCTCCTATTAACACATACTCAAGAGTCACAAAGAACTGCGACACATCAAATTTTCAGAAAAACTGGCTTCCAGAGTTTCAAAGTTAAGCAAAACAAAATGAGTTCAGTCCTCCTTATTGTAAACAATGTTAATGCAGTGTAGTCTGAAGATGTTATTTTTAGATTTAATTTTTTCTCACTTTACCCTGACAGATTACTTCCACTACTCCAAAATTAGTTACTTTGTTCTACTAAAAATCAAAACAACAACAACTAAAACTCAGCTGGATTTTATAAAGTTTTCCCAGTTTAATGCTCTCCAAAATTTTCTCTTCAGTCATAGTCTGTACACAAAAGGAAAACTAAGCCCCTGAAATGTAATGTTCGCTATGGACAACGCATATTGGCAGCCACATTATCATAGCTCCACCTTTGCAGTGCCAGTGTTGCATGCTGTTTTGTAATAGAATAATACACCCCTTCATGACACATGTCCTGTGTGCTAATTGAAGTGATGTAAGTGAAGAGTGATCACAAAACAGCTCCACTGTATATGGATGGTTCTCTAAACACCCACATATTTTAGTTGTTAATTTATTTTAGACTTAAGATTGTTTGAGAGAGTTTTCTCAAATCATGAGTAGGATGGTCTGTTCCCACTGATTGTGTTCCTTATTTGTCTAATTAGAGTTTATGAATAAAACAGCTTTTTTCAAGAACATAGTTATTGACACAGAACTGTCTTCTCACTTGAAATATAACTATGCGCATATGTTTGCATTTAGAAAAAGCTTACAATGGAAAAGGATTAAAAAATCTTAAACTCAGAAAAACTTATATTAAATAAGACATACGTTAAATTGTGTTCATGGGCAATTCTACAGCATCCACAAACTTATTGTGTGGGAAGTAACACAGTTGTCTTACACAGCTTCCAGAAGTCCTCTCCACTTCCTTCACACCCCCCTGAAAACATGGTATGTGTATCACACTAATCAAGTACTCTAAAGAACATCATACATATAAGACTATACGCCTAGCTAAGAAAAGCCTTCTGTCACCATGTCTTTATCTTGCTATATCGTTTCAATAGAGCAAGCAACAAAAACATCTAGAAGAACAAACTGCATGCCTTTTAACTGAACATGAAATTTTCCAACTTCTACTTGTCATTCCCAATTTCCTGGAGACGCACCAATTTTTAGGCCATTAATGTTCTAAACAAATGTATCCACAGAAAACTTGAGTTGATAATTCATCTCAGGTAGGGCTGAAAGTTCATTCCAACTCCATGTTTCAAATGAGGGAGTGCATAGGGTTTGGGAAAGACTGTTCTCTATGTTTCTAGTGTATCAGCCACCCCAAAAATCTATGGTTTATTGTAAAAGAAAAATTTGGGGTGAGTGCATGATTATATATCAGTGCCATCAGACTCTGAAAACTACAAATAATGGTCTGAGGACAAGAGAGCAAGAGACATTTGCTATAGTTTTTCTTCACATATATTGTATTTTATTAAAGACAGCTGATAAAACTTTCCAGTACGTTAACAAAGGCAGTCGGCAGCTACCAGTGCAATAACATGGGACTTGTAGCACTGTATAACAAATGACACCACCTACTACTTCAGAGGCTTGAAAGGAGAAGCAGGCCTGCCTTCATTTCCTTTTGGAGACAGATGCTTTACATCAAAAAAAGCTGACTGGCATTTCTATCTGGGTTGTAAATGCTGTCTTTTATGGTCTACTGGGAATTATTCCCTTTATGAGCATTTTGATTGTGGTGTGCTTGTTTCCTTAGTGTTTTTTTTGGGGACTGGGGGGAAGAGGGGTGGTGGGAGGTGCTCGTGAGAAGGACAGGGGAGGAATAACAGAGTAGTTAATAAATGACAAAATAGCAAAAGGCATGTATTTAGTTGCCGAGGTGTTTTCGGTTTACGTTGATGACAATTCTTTCAAACTTTCTCTGTATCACCAAATTCAAAGAAAAGCCTTGGGGCATGCAAAAATTTTAACATAAATTCAAGTCTTCGCTAAAATCAGGAGACCTATGGAATCTCCAAATAATTCAAAAAGTTCTGAGTAATACTTTGAAATTACACTCATGTAACCAAGTACGGTACTGGACCCACAAACAGAACGAGTCTTAATGACACAGATGTTGAACTTCTTTCTTACTCGTCATCTCCAGCTCCATATATAGCAAAGGTCTTATCAGAAGAACAGTCTCAAACAGAAGACAACAAGTTTACTTCTATATATGCCTAACAACTTAAGGAGAGAGAAAAAAAATACACGAACACTTGTTAGGGAATTATATTTGGTGTACTGCTTCTTATAGAATTTGCTTAGAAACTGCTTATATAGAGTTTGCTTAGCATAACTTCTGCAAGCTGTGAACCTTTGAACTTTCTGCTTTGTTAAGCAGAAAGGCCTCAGTGTCTTCAAGTTAGAAAATAGGGGAGCTGCATCCTTGGAAATAAGTAAAGGGACAGAACAGCACCTGACAGAAGGCAAGAGACAGAAAACTGTTTTGGCTGTTACCAACAACTTATTTTCTCCAGCTGCAGGTGTAAAATAGCAACTGAAGGTCAGGATTTTCATTGACAGTGGCCTGATGAAAATGAAGAGATCTAATGAAGAACATGGAGACCCCAGACTCTAATTTTGCAGTTGCCCTGGCGTGATGTGCAGGGGGTGGGGACTTGGACTTTAGGGGTATAATTGTCCAAGCTTTTTCTTCTGCTGAGGGTTTCTCTTCAGGAAGCACCCAGTTCAAGCTGCTCTATGCTGCAACTTATGCATAAACTGTTTATTTTAGAAGAATTTCTGGAATCCATGCCTGAGACTCTGCTACAGGAAACCTAGGAAAAATAAACTTAACCTAGCTCAAAACCACCTCTTGCAGAGCAGACAACTATGAACAAACAACAGCTCAAATACAAGCAATGAAATCTGAAATAGTTTTCATCAAAGCCCTGCTTACAGATGTCCTTCTCTGCTCAACACCACAGAGGCCAGAGCAGCAGATTCTGAGGTTAAAGTGCATTTTGTTGCTGCCATGGTACTTATAAGGAAAATCATGACAAATTTTACTCCAGTAGTATCACAAGTGCAAGTTACTTCTCACCTAGCCATTTTAAAAGGTCACTGGAAAGATGTTGACAATATTCATCTTGCTCTTAATGAATTACTGCCAGGCATGATCTTGTAGATGTTTCAAAACAATCCCAGGACTGTTTAATGAATACTGTAATCAGCATGGCCAGCCCATCAGAAACACAGAGGCTAAGTTTTTTGTTTTAGAACAGTGCAATTAAGGACACTTGTTCTTTTAAGGGTTCCTGTTGAGTAAAGTCCATAGTCAAAGAAGCACTTCTAATTAAATATGGGTGAAGAATTCAGATATTCCTCTTTGATAACTGAAGATACAGGAGGCACAATGACTGAGCCATAAAGCAGCAGAGTATTAGTTGTAGAATGACTCGCTTAAAGCATGAGAGAAAGCATGGTGGACTGCTTCATCTTATCAGTGACCACAGGATAATGTGCTGTCATGCCTTTTTTATCCTTCTACAGTGATGGCAAGAATTTTCACTTGAACTTTTATTACTGGTGTTATTGCTGTAGCACAACATAGTATTTTCTGAAGCAATCAAACTGTCAACAACTCCTTTTTTATCGCTAAAAATAACTGTGGACAACAGAATCATTTCAGCGGTAGCACTTGCTTGTGACAGACTCATAATTTTGAGTAAAACCATGACCCAGCAGTTGCCCCAAAATGTAAGCATACCACTTTAAAGCACATAGGTAGGGGGGAAGGTAGAAAGAGAGGCAGGAGAGGGACATTTAGCAAGATGGCTGATGCCAACTGGGTCTTACGCTCCAATGCAGTCCATTGATAACACTGTAAATTCAGCAGAGGCTGACACATGGAAGTAGAACTCTTTGTAGGAGTAACCTAGTGTTGCCAGATAAGCCAAGTGCCAGTTATTCCTTTCAAAGACCCATGTGTCTATTTGATTCTCTATGCTCTAAGGCTTTTGTATATCTTAAGAACTGCAGTCTGCATATACTGTGTCTGGCATTTTGTTCCAAACAGGACATGAATCACAACTAAGACACCCATCTCCAGTAAGCTGCATGACAAGAGTAAATCGTCTAGGAACAGATTAGCTTGGTGCAAAAAGCATTCTGGAACAAGATGACAGGATGTATGGCAAAATAGTATGGATCACAGAGAATAAAAAAGCATAAAATTCAGAGTTGAGAGGGATTTCCTGTGTTATCAGCCCGGACAGCAAATCATTCAGCTCTGTCAGAAAACAAAAAAAAATCAGCAAACTCTTCAAATGGAAGAAAGCTCTGCAACTTCTCCTCTATGACACTTAAATACATTATTTAAACTGTTAAGTCTGCTCATGAATAATTTTGATAAGTGTGCTTTTGTGTCGAAAACAGCTTTCAGCTTAAATAGTGAAGATGGGAAATGGAGAGAAAAACATTCTCCCCACAAATACTAATTTGAATTAACATTGAGAAGAGCACAGTTTCCACGGTTGTGTTACTCAGAAATGGACCTAAATGTCTCTGCTGTAAAGGGAGCCTGTGTCCCGAACTAATTACCTTAAAACTAAATACATAGCTATATAAATCTAACAATAAGCCTAGGCTCTAGAGAGGAATGGATCGTTGGATTTGGTGATCATCTTTGAGAGTACCACGTTGGTGATGCTGATGGAGAACAACCTAAGTTATTACTCACTAATATGTCACTAAACAGAGACTTCATTTAGTGCTTTTTTTCATATTTTGTTCACCAAAGTAACAAACTATTAATATCCAGGGAGGTGAACACACCCACCAGGAAAAAAAAAAAAGAAAATATACAAAAAGTAAAGTAGATTTCTCTTGAATACTATTTATGTAATAGTCTCAGGTTAAGATAATATATCAAGTTAATGTGTCAAGTAAAGAAGGTAGAAGAACTGCACAAATTAATACCTGGTCACCTTAACAACTGATGATACTACATTAATGTTAGAACATGGTATGTTTTCTTGTTCTGTTTTGTTTTGTTTTTTAATTTATTATTTAACATTTGGACATTCAAAGCATTTTACCTGCTTGGTGAAGGGAGAATATACATGCAAATCGCATGTATCTAATCTTCTGTGCTTTCAAACACTTCAGACTATCATGTCTAAAATTGCAAACTACAGCATATTTGCATTTCAAACCAGAAGTTAAAAGTGAAAGAAAGGGTTCTTTCTTTTTTTAATATTTATGAGTGGCAGATGAGGGTGTTTTCATCCACAAGCATACCATGAAATGATTCAGTTTGCTTGTAGATTTAGACATTGGCATCATTAAAGAAACCCACAGCTGTGAGTCAGGGAAGAGTTCTAGACTTGGCGCGGGAAGGAAGCATCAAGCAGTCTACTCTGATTCTCAAATTATCACATCAATAGGGGACATTTTAACATTAATGTTCTCGAGCAAGTGAACATTTTTTTCCTCAACATCTTTTTCATCTTAACCTTCAGAGACTGCTCAGAGTTTTGAAAACATAGTTATTCAAAACCAAACAAGCATATACGTTACATTTTGTTGCTGAAAAGCTATCTGCCATTGGCCTTCATATAAATTCAGAGTACATTGTTTTATATATCAGCAAGTTAACATAAGCACGTCTTACATCTGGTAAAGGCTGCAGATCATAACAACAGCTGAAAAAGTCCCACAGAAATGTACTTATACATTCTGTGTATCTAGATTTTTTTTTCCCCAGGCATCAAATGTTTAGATTTATGCTTAAAGAACCCCTAATCACACTCGGTTTATATAGAAACCACGACGGACATTTTCAGATAACATACTCATATTATCATAATAAAAATGAGTATTTAATATTATGGTTATATAAAAACAAACAAACAAAAACCACACAAACAAAACCAACCAACCAACAAACCAAACCAAACCGAACCCCCAAAAAACACCAACCAAAAACATTTTCCAGGCCTCAATGTGTCCCTAATTAAACTTCTTAACTTTACAGCTAAACTGTTTTCACCAGTATAGGATATGGTAATTTTACTGAATTTTCCTAGCACTTCAGGATTTCATTAAAAAAATCGTCAAATGACTTAATTTTTATTTATAGAAATCCAGCTGTGCTCTGATATCTGCAATCTTCTAATTTTAATACAGAGCTATGATTATGGTATAAAACATTAAACAACTTCTTTATCTTGTATGAGTACACTGTGTGCCAATTAGGAAGACTGTACTCCCAGCAAGTAAGTTGCTAAATAGTAATATCATCTGTATTACCATACTGACAAACAGAAATTACTCAAAATCTTTCAGTAATAGAATTTTGTCCCACCAAAGGGTGGGACACCAAGCGTGTTTTAAAATGAAATTGAATCTATTAGTTACTGTATTTTTCTACGCACTTTGCTTCTAAACTTGGAAACCAGAAAAATAAAACGCTTTGTGTTAGTGCCTATATATAAACCCCACTTTTAATTTAAAAGAAATGTAAAGTGTTAAAACAAAAATTAATATACTCTACGTCACCCAGCAGCACACATGCAGGGTTGAATGGAATAGCTGTCCACATTAACATAATCAAAACTGGCTGATCTTCAGAGAAAACTCTAATTTACAGATCAGCTGAGGTTATGAATACAATTGCAGTATATACTACTGGCGTCAAAAACAGTTCTTTCTTTTCAGTCAATTAAATGCCATTGGAACTTAAAAATGACTGCTGAGAATGAATGCATCTTTTGTCTACTTTTGCCCAGATACTGATCAAATACATCAGTACCCAGAGAAGGTTGTGTAGTTTTTCAAGATGCTAGTTACATGCATATGGAATATTACATTAGAGCTTCCATTTTTCAGTAGAATACACAACTAGTGAAATTTTAGAAGGAAGAAGTGTTCATTTCTGGCCTTAAAAACTTAGTTACGTTCTAACTATGGGATTCTCAAAATCACTAGTTTTCCAGTATTTTGAATCCAGATGTTCAGATGAACATTAAGTGTCAATCAAGGCTTTGCACCTTTGGCTGACAAGTGTAGTCAGCTGAACTAAACGCTTGAGAACTACATTAATATTGATATTGCTATATGTTTTTCAAAACTATGTAGGTGTTTGCAGTTGTAAGCTATACTTGCTCTGAGTACAAAGAATGAGATTCTTGCTAATTTGTTCAAGGCTTATATCATGCAGAGCCACTACTAAGACAGCCCACAGAAAAAGCATTATATTAGACCATTACAGAAACAGAAATAAAGACAAGACTAGAAGATTATTAGGCATTGTAGGATGTTTTAGTGTAAGTTTTAGCCTTCGTTCCACACCTTAACAGACTCATTTTCTTTTGGTTAACTTTCCCTAGACAATAGAATCAATCATTATTCCACTCTTGGCAATAATTTTATTGGCAGGAAAGTATAAATGATGTCTAACACATGAAGTGATACGATTTCCCTAACAACAGAGTTTATCAATAGTATCTGAAGGTATTTTCAAATTTGTCAGAAAACGCAACTGCAGCATGTGGAAATGTTACCAAGGTAGTTTTGCAACTAAAAACAAACTCCACAATAGATAAACAAATAAATAAAAGTATTGTGATGATATATTGTTCAAGGAACTACATTTTTGTTAGACAGTAGACAAAACTGAAAATGCTTGAAAAACTCTTGTTCCTAAATGATTTCTGAATGGAAAATCTTACAGTATTTACAGATCAATATTTTTTTTTCTTTCCTTTTGTCCTTTTTCATCTGGCTCCTATCACTTCCATGCCTGTTCCATAGTACAAAAAGGTTATGCCCACACTTGGTCTTGACTTTGGTTTTACCCACAGGATTACGAGAGCAGCTGAGAAAAGATGCACGTACTTTTGGTCCTTTTCAAACTGCTTAATACAGCACTCCACGTAATTCATAAGAATTCATGCCTTACATTTTGGCAGCCAGTAACCTGCAGGTGTTCCCTACACAGTATTTAAAAATTAAATCTACAGTGCATATTAAAATTATTAACTTCCCAGCTAAGAGCTAGGTTTTAGTTTGGATTCTTGTAACGTAAAGATTTTAAGGTTGTAGTTTCTTAAATTTGGTCTTTTGATTGCTAATAGTAAGACCACAGGGTAGTAATTGGTCACTAGGCTTTTACAAGGTTGTGACTTCAAAAAAAACCCCAACCTTTCTGCTTAGGTCAGCCTTATTTACCACATCTCACCAGTGACTCATACGGTTACAGTGCTTTGTCAGTAATTAGTACCAGTAACAGCAAGAATTGTTCAGTGGTAGATCTGCACAACCTACTCTGAAAGGTTGCACTTGATACTACTTCATGTGTTGACAACTGCTGTTTATTAAACAGAGGCTTTCTGTATTTGTCAAACTATATTTTTAAGAAATGGACACACAAAGCAACACTGTGAATAATATTTTCCTTTTTAAAAAGGTTTCATTAATTATTACTGAAGGGACAAGAGGACAACTAATATTTGCAGGACTAGCACCAACATATCAAAGTTTAATTCCTGACTCTGAAATTTAGTGTCAAAAATTACTCAGCGAAACCAGTTCCTTGCTCCAAACTGCTCCAGAAAAAGCCCTGTGTGTCTGGAGCAAACTATAATCCAGGGCCACTCCATAGTCAATGGCTCAGGTTACTTTGCCTTCTCATTATATATTTGCAGTATAGAAACCACCCATTTTATATTAATACCACAGCATCCTACAGAAATTAACTTTGGGTCCTACCTACCAGCAATCTTTTTGTAAAAGCTCATTTTTTCCTCTCAAATCAAAACGTTTGTCTCCTGTGCAATTTCCATAATCTCTGTTCAGAAAGCATTTTGTTGCTCTATTATGGGTAAAACATCCAATTTGTGAACTAATCATCAAACAACTCCATCAATGCAGCTATCAAACCAGGATTTTTCAAACAATTAATGAAGGATCATGTAATTGATCTTTCAAAAATTATAAAAAAGTGATAACTTTAAGTGTATTTCAGTTTAGTCAGAATGCGAAGAAATGAAGTACAAGTACTGAGCTATGATAAAACTCCACCGAATAACTCCACGATTAATATGCCAATCATTTACCCCACATAATCTAAGAAACATACAGCAAATCTTCATATGGAATTTAATTTGGGGTTTTATTGTGGATTTTCATTTTTACTGTTGTTATATTGGAAAAGATTTCTGTTTTCCTTCACACTGTAATTGTTTTCAGTGAGTTTGCAGCAGCCAGATGCTGAGGCAACTGGCACTGTTACAAACCATAATGTCAGATTAAAGTTACTTACTGTACAGGAAGACAATCTTTACTGGAGCACCTGAAGAATTAGTGAAAATGCCTCAGCTCAGTAATAGAGCTATTCGCTATATGTAAGACATGTTTTGAAAGGGTAGGTAGACTTGAATGTGTATTTGCTCTCCATTAAAATTAATTGGGGTAAGTAGAATCATGTAAATGCAATATACAGAGCTGACCAATATACAGTGGTTCAGAATACCTCAATGAAAAGGGACTGCTTTTTGGGGGAAATGAAAAACTATCCATCTCCTCCTCATAGCACCTTTTCATTAGCAGATAGCTGATCTCTAGACCGTGACTGTTTCAGGGAAAAACGCATTCCAACTGGTACTGAAATTAGTCTTAAAGACAAATTCCAAGAACATTACTTCAGCCAGACCTGCCACCCATCCCCTCCCTAGCAGTCTGCAAACATACAGTTCTCCTCGGACAGATCTCAGACCAAAACCAGCCTTATTCTAGGGCATTTTTCCTCTATACAATCACCTAGATACACCTAGAGGTGTAGGAGGGTGGAGAATATCAACTACATCAAAACCATGTTGTGAAACAGAACCATAAATTCTCCATAGCTTGTGGGGGAAAAAATTTTAATAGGATATGTCAACCCACAAATAAAAATAATTCCCAGGCTGAGAAATACATCAAAACTACAGCTTAGGAAGAAAATTAGGAAGTTATTTATTGCAAAACATCCTACTGAGAATGCACTGTTGCTGGGTTTATTTAATGAACATTGAAAACACTTTCTTATCAGTTTTAATTGCATAATAAGTTCATTCTATTGTTTCCAGAACCAGCACTAGAATACTCTATTAGGAAAAACCTTGCTTGATTCTCTTCTAATTGAGTTCAAACAGATGGTTTAATTTCTGAAATGCTAATCTACTGCTGTGAGTTCTATATTTCATGGCACTTTATTTTTGGTAGACACCAAGGGCTACATTTAAAAGGCACAGTCAATCTTGCTCTCTCCAGGAACTGACGCAGGCAGCAGGGTACCCCTGCCATATTGCTGTTGGACTGTGAATCACCTCCAAGTGTGTAGGGCTACACATGATACGTCATCTTCATTTCCACAATTGCAACAAAGAGACTGCCTCATTACAAACTACTGCCTCTCGTTATCTCAAAGCATGATGGTCCCTTTTATTTAAATCAGTAGTACAACTCTAGACACTGTGACTTCCTACTAATTAGTTTTGCAAACCCATTTTTTTTTAATATTCAGTTAATGAATATCATAGTTGAGTACAGGCACAACTGTTGCACAGCTCTTTTCATACTGTCTACTAAGATGTGGATGAAAGTCACTAAGACGCCAGATGACACAAAACGGCACTCCACAAGACAGGCTAAGGTGACCTCACATCCTCATTTCTTCAAGTAATTTTGATGGTGGACTGGACATATCTATATACAGATAACAATTTCATATTTGCATGATGAAAATACATGTAAAAAACCAACAACAGCAACAACAACAAAAAAAAAAAGAAAAAAGTGAAGACACTAAGATTCAAGCTAACTAAGGCACAGTCCTATGGAATTTCTGAAACAAGGTCTTGACAGTAAAATAGCTTAGAGTATTACTTGGAGAATTTATGAACTATCCACTGATAATCACGTGATGGGATCGGAAGAACAGTGTTCGGTATCTAGGTAGGTGCCTGGAGAGAAAACAGACTCATAGAATCATTTAAGTTGCAAAAGACCTTTAAAATCATTGAGTTCAACTGTAAACAGAACCTATACATTAATATTGGGGTGACTAATTTCTTAGGAAACACCAGTGAATTAATAATAAACATACGTGACTTTTATGAAAACACAGTCTTCTACATTTTGGAGATTTAGTCATGTAAACATTTTGAACACTGTGGACAACAGAGCCGACAATGGAAAATGGGTGCATAAAACAAAATACTCTGCCTTTTTTTTTTTTTAAATAAAAGATTTTTAACAGCAGCTTGAAGCAGCACAAGAGATTTCCACCAGACATACTGAAAACCTTATATGACCTATGTCCCAAGTGAATAGCATATAGAGTCATAGAATCATTTCAGCTGGAAGAGACCCTCAGGATCATTGAGTCCAACCATAACCTAACTCTAACACTAAACCATGTCCCTAAGAACCTCGTCTAAATGCCTTTTAAACACCTCCAGGGATGGTGACTCCACCACTTCCCTGGTCAGCCTGTTCCAATACCTGACATGGATTATCAGAGAGTTTATTTCTCCCAAATTACATGCTAAGCATCAAATATCAAATTACTGTTTCAACAGTTCTTGGTGTAATTGGTGATTTAATGAAGATCTAAATGTTCATTACATTAGAAAAGAGGAGTTAACACACAGTTCCTTATTTCCAACATTTTTCCCCCCCGTTAATGAAAAGTAGGTCTACAACTTAGAGTTCATGAATATGAGTGACTCAGAAAGTACACTATGGCAATAATTAGACTGTAGAAGGATTAATATTTGTTGGAAAATTGTAAAAATTCTCATAGCTAAAAATGAAAAGCACTCCAGCTTATCATGGAGTTTCTGGCTGGCTTACTTTGTAGAGAGTCACTACGTATGCAGTTTACTGTTTGAAAAACTTTACATTAAGAAGAGTTCCTAGTTGCTCGTGTAATTTCACTTGAAGGAATCAGGAACTACAGAGCCTAATTTACCTCTCACATCCAGGAGAAACAAAAGCAACTCTAAACAAATCAATGGTATTACTGCAATGCAATACTTGTGTAAGCAGAAGCAAATCAAATGTATTTTCATTTCAGTCATTTTGAACTTGCACAGATGAAATACTTATGTATTGATTAGGATATCAATGTACAACAGATTATTCTAGATGGGAAATAAAGAGCAACTTAAAGGCATTTTAATTCTACTTCCAAAACTCACAAATTAGACTGAGCAAGCCAATCGATCTCAGACATTTGTATATTTAACTGCTTGTATAATCAGAAGATAAGAGTAAAAATGAACTTCACATAATCTAATTCTCACTAAAGTAAAACTGTGAACTGTGATGACAGGATTTCCAGTTTTCTCCCATGCATCCTACATGAAGATGGATCAAAATATGGAGAACCAGATTTAACTATTCCATAATCACCAAAAAGCACATTCGGTCTTTGCTTTCACATTGCTGTTGGCGTGTATGAGAAAACGCATGTAGGTTTTTTTGGTGTAAGGTTATAAAACATTCTTCTGTATTTCCCAAAAGAAATTCAGTGTTTTCCACAGCTGAGCAAATTGGTTTTCAAATCATACAACTCATCCTGATATTGTCCTTCAGTATTACAGGTAAATATCCCCCATTCCAATAGCCAATGTACTTTCTTTGTCCCCTGATGAAGATGATAGGGATGGAAAATGCTATACAGGGTTTTTGTTTTGTCTTTGTTTGGTTGGTTGGTTTGTTTCATTTTAGATGGGAGGTACTAATTTCTGTTGAAGTAAGAATATGTTAGGGTTCACAACAACAGCCTATACACAAGCTTGCCTTGGAGCTGACAGTTGTGCACAACAAAAAAACTAAATGCGTCTTTAGAATTTTTAGGAGGACCACGAACAAGCATACTTGCAAGCATACAAAGATAACTCTTTGTTCAAAAGAATAAACACAGTTTTCTTTAAATAGTTGGACAGAGATAACATATCTGCCTTGCATTTAGCCCCAGACAAGAAGGATGAACTGAGTATGAAGACGTGGAAAGGCTGAAGCAACAACAACAAAAAACTGAGCTGTGGGCTCAAATTAGATTTGAAAACATTTTCAGCTCAGGAATTGCAGAGAGGGATCACGTATGGGTAAACCCTTTACGTGGAGAAGTGTTGCTATTTCTGTGTAAACACTGAAGAGCCTTTCTACCTGAAAAAAAAAAAAAAAAGGCAGCTTTCATTCAGTTGATATTAATTGTCTTGGATTCCCCTATTTTGCACAACCTTTAGGCAAGGTCAGCCTTCGCTAGGCAGGCTGGCAAATGTCACAGCAATTCTGATATCACATCTCAGAGTCACTCTTTTATTGTGTCAACAGGGAAAGTCTACCCAAATTACAGTAACAAAGAAGTGCTCCCTTATGCTTTTGAGATCAGAGAGTGATTTCCTCTTTTATCTCAGGGAGTTCCACTATCTCCTCTCCCAATGGAGCTGATCCAAGTCTAAGCCTCCCACCCCTCTATCTACCTGAAGTCAAACTATTAAAAGTATGCTATCTGGAAATACATTTCACATCAGTCATGCTGTATCTTCTCATTAGGAAGCCACAGCACCCTTTCTAGTCCCTAAAAGTCCTGTGTACACTATAACAGTTGATTCAGTCTTTACAAAGCAAGGCAGCAGGAAGAGAGGAAGAACTGGATTCTGGGAAGTTCTCTTATTCCTCACATCTTCACCAGGAGAAAAGAAAGGAGGCATTTTCAGGAGGCCAAGAGCACTGCTAGGCTGGAAGGAATCCACAGCCATTCATATCATTGAGGCGGAAATTTTGGCACACTTGCGAGGAAGCCTTGAATAATGTGAGGCTTCGCAGTAGCTGGTGCTGGTGGTGGGAAGCTGTGCAGGCCTGACACAGGGCAGGAGAAGCTGGGAGCAGCTCAGAGGGCGGGCAGGCAATCAGCAGAAGTTCCACCTGCCCCACAAGGCCAGTTTTTGTATTTTCTGTAAAGGCAGACACATGTAATGGAAGACAATGGAACAGGTGAATCTGCTGGATGGTAACTACCAAAAAAATACAGGTCTGTGGTCATTCCATGGCACCAATAAAGATAAAAGATTGCCATGTGTTCATTACTTTGAATAAACAAGTAAACAGGCAGAAGAACATTTTAAAACAAGGTTTCTCAACTGGAAAGTGTCATGCATTACTGGCAATAACACATGGTGTAAAAATCATATATATACTGTTTCTCTAGGGGATCATGGTATTGGGTTTGGATAACAGGGACTAGATAGACTTGCTTAAAAAAGCTGTAGGAGGAATAGATCCATCACTGGTGAGGGATCTGTAATATCCCTGGAGCAGTGTCAGGATGACATTGGGTCCAGTGAAGTGTAGAACAGTGACAGTTTTTGGTCATTGAGGATCAGGTGCAGACAATTTAGGAATCACTGTTAACCCATCCATTACTGCCATCAGCAGCAGAAGTAACCTAGCAGGAATTCTTAAAAGTTTTATTAAAATTCTCCCTGGCAATAACAGGACATGCCCTAAACAAGCTGGCAAAATGCATTAAAGTCATCTGCCTCACAATTACTCCTAGCCTGGTAAAGCTGCATGAGATAATTACTGGATGTTAAGAAGAAAGTCAAATAGGGAAATTTGGCATGGAAACACCTAAGGAAAAAACACATGATAAAGCAGATTTTGGTTACATATGCTTCATGACAAAATCCAACATCTACTTTATTTTTTAAAGATGTATGTACTATCAGAAGTATATTCATTATTAGAGGTCTTGCCATGAATAACATCCATATATTATGAACATTTTCCATAAGGAGGCACTGAAAGCATGTTATCTATCAGGTGGCTATAAAAATACAGTCAATTCTCTGGAAATCACCAGCATTCTTCTTTCAACTCAAGACAGAGCTTATTGCAAGCCTGAAGACTTTGACAAGAAAACTGTATTCCAACACTGAGAAAAAAAAAAAAGAAACACATGTAGAAACTGCTTTTTAATATGATGTTGTGTTACCTGATTACATAAACCCTTCAAGTCAAGAAATGGTTTAGTCTCCCACATCATGATTAAACCATCTAGTGGAAATTGTATTTATTTTGCTTATAGGTACATTTCTCCTTTCGCCCCTCATTCTATGTGTGTGTCTTTATGTATGTTGTTACAGTAAGACATTTAATCAAGCCCCTTTGAAGTGGTAGAGTGGAAACAGCTGTTTCTGACAATGTGCCGATGACATGGGGCTTAAAGCTGTCATGAGCTCCAGATTGCAAGCCGCACCAATATGTGGTTGGGACGGTAGTGACTTGCAGGTCACGGCACCTCCTTGAGGAATGCTTCTAAGCCAATCAGCTCAAGGTGGTGGCTCAACGTCTTAAGGATCTGGTGAGCTCTCTTTCATTTAATACCCTTGAGGTCACACTTCAAAGCACCCTTTCTTCTCAAGAGCCACTGGCCACATGTGGCGGTTCTAGAGCAGGTTTTTAAAGATCGGCTGCTTCAAGTTCAGACTTAAAAAATTAGAAATGCAGTTCTATTATATAAACAATGTCTTAAAGGTTGAATAAAAGCTGAAGCTTAAGTCAATATCTCACATTCTTGTAAAGAATGACAATTTAAAGAGAGTTTCTGGATGACTGATTTTTTCCACAACAAAGTGAGCTTAAAGCTTACATTTTGGAGTGCCTAACAACTTGTTATAACAATTCCCAGGTTTGTGAACGTTACAAGATGTAGGGCACCTAGAAACCATCTCTGAATACAGACTTTCCTCAGCAATACTGCCACTCAGAATAATTACTGCATAAATGTCTTGCTGTCCAAGAAACTTACACTTTCATTTCTTCATGCAACTGATTTTTTTTTTTTAATTAGAATAATGTGATTAACATATGCAATCACAGGATCACAGAATGATTGGGGTTGGAAGGGACCTCTGGGGATCTTCTAGTCCAACCCATCTGCTGAAACAGGTTAACCTACATTGCTAGAACAACCACAGATGTGCTTTTCATTGAGAAGGCTCTAAAATAATTTTGTTTTGATCATGGTAAACACGCAATGTGGGAATGCATTTTTTGGAAAGTATGCAAAAAGAGCCAGGGGCTAGGGAAACTAGTCTCTGTAGGTTACCTATACAGTTGAAGAAGGAAAACAGAGTCCTGTAAGAAATTACTCATAGCAAATAAAACTAGATTTCTTCTCTGAACTGCTTCCTGGATTCCCCCCTCCTCCTTTGCTCTCCGAGGAAAGCCCACTTGAAAATAAAGAGAGGTCATCTTGAGAACGCTTGCTTCTTCAGTGATGTTTAAGACAAATTATTTCCATCTCTACAGCAACATCATATTCTACAGAAAATACAGTTCTTCAGAAATTTGACTGGAAACTACTTTCATAGGGGACAAATACACACCTAATGCAAATAAGGCAAATCATGAACATTATTAAGAGAACAGTGAGGTCTAAATCTGGAACAATAATAGTAGCCAGATTTGTTTTTCCTTTGCACCCAACCTGCGTTTCAGCTGGTGCTGGTATTGTACTAAAGTATTTTAATTCTTTTACACTCTGCAGAAGGACAGTGTACCCAAGAGCAAAGATGATGTTCAAGATGCAGATAAATATTTTAACACAACTGTGCTGTATTCTGTTGTTCCTTTACTGGGTAAATATAGATGGGTTTTTTTTGGCAAATACTTTATTCATTGTCATAAAGCTTTTCACAGAGACAATACATTTTTTTTTTCAGTATTTTTCATTCCTCTCAGAATTAGTTAAATGATGAATGAATCACCACCAATACTAGAAAAAACAAAGTCTTTCTGTGTTTGCTTTCTTAAAAACAACGGTTTGCATGTTTCAGAGACATTACATTTGTCCTGTAACTGAATACTGGTTTTCTGGGGATGTTTTTATCCTCCTTAGTCACAACTTTTATAAAAATTGGCTTAGTTGAATAAGAAAGTGATTCAGACATGAAGGCATATTGGTTGCTTAGTGTTGTGCCCCAATCTTGAGACACTGAAATAAAAGAAGTATTGTGTATGAAATATTGCTTCACTTATAAAGCAACAGGAACAGTTGAGAAACCAAATAAAGGGATGCAAAAAGAAAACAAAGCAAGAATGGCAAGAACAAAATTGTGTCATGAAAGATCAATGAGCATAGAAATTCACTAACAATCAGTAAAAGATTGAATTTGTGGTATTAATAACATCTCTTGTTGCTGCTAAGGATGGTATTTTATAGCAGTGATACTAGAGATATTACCCAATGCAGAATATTTGTAAAGAACTGGATACAAGAGAATGGAAATCTGAGTTTTGCCTCAGGCTGAACTAGCTGAAAATCTCTCAGGAGCTAGGCATGGATCTAATTCTAAGGAATAACTGATCATTTAGTTGTTTTGGTACAGTGAGTGAGAAAGGAGTTGTTAATAGAGAAATGAATCTTCAGCTTGGGATCTGGAGCAGTGATTGTAGAACCACAGGAGACAAAAAAAAAAACAACAACAACAACAACCAAAAACTATAATCGTGCTGAAAAAAAAGTAGAGAGCCACTTTACTTGGGATCTCAATCTAAAATTCACTAATGTAAACAGGTACCATTTTAAGCACCAGAAGGAGGTTTTCATTAAACAGATGCTTTTAGCACTTAATTGTTCCAGGAACAAGGCTGATCCACTGAGTGGGAATTTGGGAACAGATCTCTTAGCAAGTAACATTAAACAGGTATGCACAAATATACATATAGATATGTGCATATACATGGAACTGTATGTACGCACGCATGGATCTGTTCGTTACATAACATTCATACATGTAGTATTGTGAATTTTCTACAGAGAAATGTCTCTGGATCATTAGTGATGGATACCAAAGAATTAAAATCCTTCAGCAGTATATTTTGCTTAAGGATATTTCTTCAGCATCTCGACTAACATACTTTTGCTGATCCTTCATATTCATAAGGCGGTGAGAAGATACACAGGCTATATCCAAAATAATAAATTAAACTGTGGACATTTTCAGGTTGTGAGGATGGTTCCTACACAGCTCTGGACTGAGCCAGTGCAGTCTCTGAGAAAGTACCTGGGCACATTGAGAGCAGCTGAGTGGATCAACACTAGAGAATAGTCCTGGACACATTTAATTTATGAGTACAGATGTAAGTACAAACTACACAGGATTTCACTAATTAGCAGTCAGTTGTCCTTTGGAAAGATTAGGAGCTTCTGTCTTACCATGTCTGCATTATATTGCTTACTACCCAGAAAACCTCCCTGAGTGGCTTCTTTTCCTCCTGCTCAGAAAACGATTACGTTAAATTTGAGAAGTAGTCATAAGAAAAAAAGATATGCATGACTACTTCTGTTTATATTTTCATTCTTGACAGATTGCCCTTGTACAGTCATCAGACAGTTGATGCTGGCAGTGAAAATGGTTACAACTTTACCACTCTGAATCATTAAAATATTTTGCAGAAGTCATGAACCATATGCATACTATGCTTAGCCAGAAAGTTAAACTTCATCATCTTGAACATAAAAGTGAAATTATCTCTTAAAAAAAGGTGAGTAGCAGTACCCATTATATTTTAACTTAAACTAACCAAAGATAGAAGAAAGCTGCTCTAATGAACTGTTCTGACGATCTTATCCTGCAAGAAGAATACTATAGTCTTAACATGTACAGCTTGTCAGCAGTACCTAGAAATATCTAATTTCTATAGTACCACTGCCATGAACTAGAAGCCCTCAGTTACTTCCAAAGATCTCTGAGGAACCTCATAAATAAATATATGATTATATAAGAATAAACATGTTTCTGAGAAATATTTTGAGAGTACTATGAACCACAGAAAAGAGAAGAACTGTACCAACTTTGAGGTGACTGAGGGAATTCTTTCAACATTAAGGTATCAGACTCTCAGGCAAAACAAAATCACTCAGACAAAACCTAAAAGTCTTGCGTCTGAAAGCACAAGGAATCATAAAGTCTAAACTGTTATCTCACAAACTATGAGTTAAAGACATACATAGATTTTGGAGAGTTTATTTAAGAGATGGTGTGAAAGTGCGTAGTTTTATATGAACAAGTTATTTGTGGTTTCTTTTATTATATTTTCTTAGCTTGTTTTGCGTTTTAGCTGTTGTTGCTTTTGATTCTTTGGTCTGAAAATTCTGTCATTTTAAGTGTATATTATTTTTAATTGCATTTTTTCTTTTTTGTTTGACTGAAGTTGCTAGCTTGTATCCTCAAAATTGGCACTACTGTCTTCTGTGACAGGAACATGTTCTTAATTTGATTTATTGCACAGACAAAGTATTAGGTATTTAAAATGCATTCTGGTCTACTTATATTCATGAGTGTTTTTTCAGAGAATGTGATGGTAATTGAAAAAAAATAACATTGAATAAAAAATGGTAAAAATAAAATATTTATCTCTTCAGTTCCTGATGCAATAAAATTTGAAACAAGCTTTTCTGTTTAAAAAGGGTCTACCACATATTCTTACACATTTCTGCTTCAAGGAATAAGCATTTCTTTGCCAGTATACAACAACCTCCGAGGTAAATACCTCTGAGGTAAAATCATCTCTAAGTATGTAGAAAAACAATGTTTGCCAGAAGTTCATGATGGAGGAAAAGGCATAAATGTATTATTTAAAATGCCTTAAAGAGTGCATCACAGTATAGCCTTTCATTCCGTTCTACTAGTGAAAATAGATGGAATTAGGAGAGCTTTCCAAACTTAACATATTTAAAGGTAGATAAAGAAATCTCAATATGAAGATGTTAGCCAAGTATGACTTGTTGCTAGAACACGTCACTGAGGTAACCTGAAAGTGTAGGGATTGGCTTGACAAACTAACGGCTTTATCTGACTATCCAATAATTAGCCATTGAAAGAACATATATAACATAGGCTGTGAGATCAAATGTTCCTGCAACACAAAGGGTACAGCACTACAGCATGTTCATCAACTTAAGTAATAGATATCATTAAGAAGGTACCTACATTAGGTCTTAATCCTGCTGCCATTTCATAATACTTCTCGGCTTCTTCATTGAGACTGGCTTGTCTGTCAGGACAGAAAACAATACATTACACCTCAGTTTCCTTGGGTTAAAAAATAAATCATACCTAAAGAAGTATAGCTAAAAACAAAAGATTAGAACTACTCTCCACTATTTAAAGATATTACCCTACCAAATTCACAAAATAATGTTAACCTAAAAGATTTTTTTGTAGTTCAGAATGCCCATTATAACAAATTCTCTTTGTGTACCTTATTTTCTTTTTAGTTCTGAAATGGTGTTGGTATAGACTGGAGAGAAACGCAGAAGGCCAAACACTCCCTTGAGGCAAAACCAGAAACATACCAGTCTTCACTAGAGGAAAATCTGACTTGTTTTTTTTTTTTTGTAATTAGCCATACCTTAACAGTGAAATATAAAGCTGTAGATTGTACAATGATGCAGCTTCTTTTTTTATGCCTCTCCAAGAACACTATCATTCCAGGAAAAAACAAAACAAAACAATAAAAACAATCAAAACCCCCAAACCCCAAACAAGAACAAACAAACAAACAAAACACACACATTAAAAAAAACCCAAACCAAAACACATTAACATCAAAGAATACAATGATTTCTCATAAACAAGTTTAAATGATTCAGGGAATTAATTCAGAAAATAGAGTTCTGATTTTGACATTTACTTGTATCAGTCTAAGAGGGGATTTAAGCTTAGATCTCACATTCCAGGGGAATAAGATGAGTTTCTGGGGACCTGAAACACTTTTGGCTCAGCTCTTTTCCTTTCTCATATAGAAGGCATTTACATTCTTGTAGTAGCTTAATTTTTATTTTTCATCCTGAGTTTTAAGTTTACTGCCTTAAAATGGAAATGCAGTATGTTGTCAAAGAAAACCAAACACATTTTTGTCTTTTTATCTCTTCTCTCTGCTCCTTTTGTCTCCACCTTCATAATTTCCCTCCAACTATTCATTTTGGCTACTGGCCCAATAAAAATCAGTTAAACACATATGTATAATGAGAAATATGGTAAATATGTAAGAACAACCAAGGAGGACGACCATGCAGGCTACAAATCTTCTGCTAAAGTTATTTTCTTTGTTTTTTTTTTTTTTTTTTTCCATGAAGAGTTAGGTCCCTTCATAGAAGAGTTAGGATAGGAAATCTTCAGCATATTTGTGTTTGTTATGTGATTACAAATATAGTTCTGTGTTACAAAATGGAAAAATTAGAAAACAAGGATGACTCTGAGTAGGGTTGGTTGGTCTATTTTTGTTTGTTTGTTTGTTTTGGGGGACTTTTGTTATTGTTTTCTTTTTTCTTCTGCTTCTGAGAACTGTTACTAGTTCAAAGAGTATCAATCAGCTGAGTACTTGTATCTGGAGATTTTACCTTGTTAATTACATAAGCTTTTACATGCTTTGTTGTTCAGTGATCAAATTGTGTTCTAATTTTATGTTCCCATCCACCTGCATTTTAAACATTTGCCACATAATATATGATGGGCAATGAATCCAAATCAACACATTTTCACAGTTACTGGTCTTGGGAGGAGAAAGGGACGAAAGATAACCCCTTTGAAGTTTCTCACATAATCCACGTGCAAGCTGAAACCACTTCCTGACTAGCAATTTGCCAAGTAGAACATGGTTTATACCCGTTAACTGTTTTAAATTACTTGGCAAATGTATCATCCATTCAGTGGTTGTAGTGGTTAGAAATGACTGAATATCTAAAAATATTCACTTAACATGATTTTGAATCACTTGTGCTGGGCATTATTAGCACTTGAAACAACTGAAAAAAGGTAATCTTGTATTTATGAATTTCAGGATTTACTACAAGGCATATAAAATGAAACGTTACAGAATTTGTTTTTATTTTCCTGTTTGCACTAAACTGTCAGAAAACCAAGCATTTATAAACGTGGTGAAATTCTGTAGGATAAACAAGGTGCCTTTACCCAGGAGTTAGATACAGATGGTACAGTTCCCCACCAAATAGTGTAGTTGTCAGATGAACGTGATACAAATTAAAATCCTGTCCTCTTTTAGCACAGTGGAAACACATGGCTTGCTTTCCTCCCACATGAACCTTTTGAAACATGGATCATTAATTCTTCAGCAGAAATCAGTTTGAATTTATAGTTGTCCACACTAATCTGGTCAGGAAAATGACAGTTCCATTTCTGGGGCATTCAGTAACAGTTCCTCTAGTTGAGATACAGCAGAATTCTGGTTCCTATTTTCACTGTCAATCTAAACTAGAAATTAATTATGCTAAGCCATGGTATGGCTTTCCTTTGGGAAAAACTAAAGGCACAGAGGTAGGAAATTGGAGTAACTCTATGCCACTTTGAAGTAAAGGGCTCTGGATCAATGTCAAACAATGGAAGGACACTACTAAGGAAATATAATTCACACTAGGGTAAAACATAAGATAAAATGTTGATAATAAAACAGAAAGGAAGGAAAGAGAAGTTTGGAAGACAGAGTCCTTTTCATAGTTACAAAGCTGTATTTCAACCTCTATCTTCAATCTTTTCACTAGGCCCAACCTTGAAAACACATCTGATTTCACCCATTAACACCTAGCATTCAATCTTATTTTAAGGAACAAAAAAGTGTCCTCTTTTTATTCTCTCATATCCATTAACCTGAGCCTTCAGACATATCAGTTCCCTGTCTTTTGTTCCAGCTGACTGTCAGTGACACCTTGTAAATGTGCTTGACAACACATTGCTCTTTGGTTCTCCTGAAACCAAGTTATATTCAGCTCACATTAATTTTGAATCTTTGTGTTGATCACTGGAAAAAATACTGCTTTCAGAGACAAACAAGACCAATGCTGACTGGTTTAGACCCATAAATGCAAATGGGAAAGGATTATATTTAACCTGCCTATTGCTTGGCATAAGGCTTCAAACTTATTTTTTTAAAGTGAAATTATGGATATCAGTCCAGCTATATGGAAGTTTTCTTCAAAGAGATTCCTATTTTAACATACTGTATGTTGATCCTTGGCATTCTTAATCAGCCAGTCTGTATCACAACAAAATCATGATCAGATTCCATACCTGTTACCCTTCACTAGCATTTTTAGTTTTACCACAATTAATAGGCTTAGCCATATATATATTAGAGCACATGGACAGTACTTAAAGAATGAGTAAAATCTGTTCAGGCAATAACATAGTGTGAACTGGCGCCCATGAGACTATGCCAGCAACTACACTCCGTGCACTATGGAGAACCACAATACTCTCACAGAAATTCACTGCAAAATTAAGACCATGTCATGTAGTATTGCTTCAATTTAGACTTCTGTTTTCAAATAGCCAATAAACATCCTACAACTTCATGTAATATGAGTGTTTCCCACAACAGTCCACTGCCTTACAGAAGTCTGAAAAAAACCAATTATTCCTACAAAATGTGCTTTTAAGCAAAACTCTTTTTCCTATGCTTGTTTTTATTTGGAGACAATGTGAAGCCCTTTTCCTGTTTCTAATTAGTATGGCAGTGTCACTACCCTGCCGTTCCTCATTCTCAGAGTAATCACCCCCTAGATCACAGGAGACCTTTCTCATGGCAGCTCACCTCAGTACACAACTACAAAGTGAAACAGCACTGTTAATACATGACTCAGTCACTGAAGCTACAGCCACCATAAGGCATTGCAAACATATGCTTCACTACATTCTATTAAAATACATCTAGCTTTGCTGAAAGGCTTCAAACTAAGGCTATAGGCAAATACCACAAAAGTAAAACAACGACTCATTACTGTTTTAAGAAGAACCACCCAAACAGCTACATAACCCTTGAATGAAGCTGTCTGGAAAACAAATTTGTTGAGAAAACAAATTTAACAGGCAAATACTATGCACGTTAAAAGTTACTAGACTGTTGCAAAGAAATTAATTACATCCATCCTGCATCTCACCCGTATTACAGATGACTTGATTCATCTGGCATTGCATTATCAGAATCCTACAGAAGTCATCTGGGGAAAAAATTAATAACTATGTTTGTGTAATTAGGAACAGGGAGGTCTTTCAATAACGAAAATAGAACTAACTCATTTTTTTTTTTCTCCACTTCAGCTTTAGATTTGGTTAAAAAGAGAAGAAGCAAAGAGTTTTCGAATACCTGACAGAAAAAGCAGATGTCTTTCTTGTGGCTGCTAAACTAAGAATGGCTATCTATAAAAACAGCTGCTGCATTTGGAGACAGATAGCAATTTTATTGCAAATTTAAGAAAAAAGAATTAACACTCCACTCTGTACCTTGTTCAAAAATTTCAAAAGTTGTTAATTTTCCTTTAGGTTGCATTTTAATTTAAAGGTTTTTTTTTTTTTCTCAGTAAGTGGACTTAAAAAAAGGGAAATATTTTAGCACTAGAGTAGAAAATACATTGGACTTGGATGGAATGTTGTGATAATTTTCCATCCAAAGCAGCTGTAACCCAAATTTGAAAGAATTTGCCTGCAATTCTGAAGAAATGTCTCCATGTAGTTTCTGAATCTCATGACATTCCTTGGGGTTACAGTGGAAACAGGAGTTTGGCAGGAGGGAAAGATGCTACCTTTCTAATTCAATAGGACATCACAAAAAAAAACGGAATTTACACAAAAAAAATTCTGAGTTGCTGTTACTACCTCCCAATCACTTTGGACACTTCGCGTCATCCACATTAATATCAGTTTCTGTCTCTTAACCCACAACACATCTTTAAAATTTATCCCTTCTGTCTCCTGACAGTCAATACACTTCCATGCCCTGTGAACTTCTGTAACACATTTTATACTTCACAGCTGTGCAGTCCATTCAAAATTCTTACCAGTCCATTTTTATAACTCTCTACCGTACCTAAAGAGCGTTTGGTCACCTACATGGAACTATTTAATCATTTCAACCTTTCATTTATGACTATCATCTTTAGCATCCACAGTTTCTAGTTGTGTCACTCTATGTCAGTCTGAGTACTCCCTTCTTTCCTTCCTCCTTTGTATAATAGCATCAGCTTTACTCTTGGAATCACCTCAGCTCTCCATCATCCTAAATATCCTGAAAATCAGCTTCTTCTGAAGTCCTACAGACTCATGATGGATTTGTAGCTGCCCTCTTCTAATGTATGAATACACATTCCCCTTGTCCAGCTGCTATTATGTAAGCAATATATAAAATACATACATATTTATGCATAAATATATAAATAAACTGCTTCGAAAAGCAGTGAACAAAAGCAGACAACAGAATCGCAAACTTTTAGCAAAAAATCAGTCAGATCATAACACACACAGTTCTAAGCAAAAAGTTGGCAGCACTGAATTTAACTTTGTCACACTGACTTTTGCTAAATCCTCCAGACCACTTTAGACTCCCAGAGCGTATTAGGAAGACATTATGATCTTCCACAAAAAAAGGCAAGTATTTAAGTGAAAAATTAGACCAACTGGGTATCCCAGAGGAGCACAGTTGGATTCTAACTAAACTAAACCACCAGGACTTTTTTGGTTTTGTTTTTAAGGGTTTTGGTTTGATGGGTTTTCTTTATTTTTAGAAGTCCTGTTTTGTGCTTACAGCTAAAAGAGATAGTGCAGTTCAGAGTCACTGAGCTCAATGCTGGTCAAAACTCTTCCCAAAAAGTGCCCTCTCCCAACCAGATCAAGGTGGGTTACTATGGCTGATGCATGTACAGTAGAGCAGCCAGCTCTGAGAGTGAAAAAATACTTAAATCCCAGTGTAAAAACATGTGCCTTCAACACCTGGGAATGCTTAACTCAGTGGTCACAGAGAAAGTAAGAGATTTATTAAACCTATTTGCAAAATAGTACTGATTGACACCACCACGTTTTAAAATACCCACAAAAAATCACATTGTTAAACCATATTCCACAACACACTCACCAAAATCAGGAGTCTGACACAATCTATACCCTTCTGGATTAAGCTTTCATGCCTAACTTGCTCTGCTTCTGTCTGTGAATTAGTTTAATTAATGAAAATGTTTCAAATTACTGAATTCTGTCTCGAGATATATCATTCAGAAAATAACCAGGGGAAAGAAAAGATCCTTAGAACAGCTCATACACGTGTGGCAGGTCAAATTATTGTTTACCAGTGAAACATTTTTCTTGGTTTTCTTTCTAATCTATGAGCAGCAAGAGTCCTTTCTCAAAGGGTGTTTTGGGGCCTATTTCAAAATCCTGGTATAGAATCCTTCATTCTAAAACATGAGTCCCTTGGCTGAAGCTGGTTCTACCTTCTCTTTAATACAATTTTCTTTTCCTTTCACTTTGTGTTCTAAAAGTTAGAAGTATAAACAGCTGAGTGAAACAATCTTCATCAGAGAAATAACTGTTTTGTGATAATGAAGCATATTTTTTTTTTTTCCTTGTGCATGTATTTTCTAAGCATAGACATAATCCAAATGAAATCAAGTATCCTTACAGCTGTTAAGTGCACAATACACAGTAATTAGATAGTTATCCTATAAACAAACATGGAGGATATCTCTTACAGTAATGAGAGTTTAACGATAATGTTCAGGCAGAAGCTTAATGTAACTGAGTATCCAGGTCTGCCAGATTTAAGAGGAAAAAAAAGAACTCAAAAATTTTATTCAATTCAGACAGGAGAGCAGAATTACATGTGAGACTAAATTTTAAATCACAGATTCTGATAATATCATTAAGAGCTCCCATGAGTCTCAAAGTTATCATTAGCCTGGGAATATTTAGATTTCTAATTATCTTAGTGTTCCCTAATGATATTAAGATAAAATATTATATTTTCCATATTCTCTAGTTACAAAAATATGCTCTATTATTTGCAGTTGCTATGCATCCTAAATTTTTAAAATCAGGTCAAAGTAAATCCTGCACAAGGTTCTTAAATGTTCTTGTATGCAAGCAAAAAGGATTACCTGCTTGTGAACAACAGAAGTTTTAAAGGTAAGAAATTATGAGATAATGCACAGAATATTAGAAATAGAAATTGCTAAATCCTGCAACAGTTCCACTCCAATTCTTTTTATCTTATTAACATTGAATTATTCAAAAGAATTGCTGGGCTTTAAAAGGAACTCTGTGTAAGCGAAGGCTGTAAAGACCTTTTTCTTCCAAAAGAAGGGAGGAGATTCATCTAAAGCAGATGTAAAAGCACTAACCTGAGCATATGGGCTGCATTGAAAACAACATCAAATTCTGTATTATCAAGTTCAGCTGCTTTTTTTGCCATCTCAGCTGCTTCTATGAGGCGGGATTCTTCTAGGAGGAACTGACCTGCAATGAAGCACAGAAAACAACTGATGGATAATACTTCAGACAATATAGTTAGGAAAAGAAATTACAGAAGAAAAAACCCCCAATCAGATATCTCAGATTCATTGTTTTGTCATTTGTTGATCTGCTCTGTATTTCAGCATCCTTAAAATGTAGTATATATAGAAAAATATGCAATAAATATGGCAGGTAATAACTAACTGCAGTATTTGCAGAATGTATTTATGAATAGTGGGAACAACAGTAAAACTCAGACATCAAGAAAAACCCAATCTCCAAGAAGCCTGCCACTTAAAAACTTACCCTTCTACCTATACCCTAATCTTCACTTCTTCAAAACAAATAAAATAAACTAGCATCTACAAATTAAATACATTCCCATTTTAAGAGGCATATTTCAAAATCTCAAATCTCAAACATATATTTGTATATATACATGCAAACATATTTTTTCAGCTGTAGAATTATAAATGATACTTCACTTTAAATGGGTTTTATATATGTACACCTCGATGAACAGCTATTTCATCATGTTTCAGCAACACTAAGAGGCAATAGACAGCTTTTTATGAGCTTCCTACATGATCCTTACCTTTCACGTAAAAAAATAGAAGATGGCTAAAATCAAGTGACTGAATTTTTACAGACGACATTGTCATAATCATTAAACCAAGTTAAAACTGAAAACAATAAATAATTTCTCATTAACCAAACTTTAACTAAAGTACCATAGTTTCAAAACAAAACTCACAACATCTAAGATAACTCTATAAAACTGAATTTTCCTTTGAAGAAGAGGAAAACAAGAAACAACACTTTGGAAGGTACTTAAACCACTTTATTTCTCTTCTTCTAATGATTTTTTCACACATAATTTAAAAAACGTGCTATTTCTGGATCAAGGAGTTTTCAAAGGGTTTCAGCCATCTAGACTGCATCTATGTAACTTTATATTTGGAAAATAAAGTATGGTGATTACACATTCCAGCATTCCATACTTCCTTTTTTATCTTACTTTGTAAAGATCACTCAACCAAAAGTCCACCAAGCCATCACTAGCCACAAACCTCTTCAGGAACAATATGCCACGAACAAATTCTTTCCTCTCATGGCAAGGGATTTTCTTTTTTCTTGCTTCCTTTCCTCATACATTCCCTGTTACTTACATGCTCATTATATGCTTACGCAGAAAATCCACATAAACTGAGCTAGCCAGGTCTATCGGGGCATAGTGAATCCAGTGATGCTTTGGTACGATGAACACATTTGCAGAAGGAATTATCTCGTACAAAAAGTGATGAAAGACACCTTTCCTAGCTTTTTTGTTTGTTTTGTTAGTTGGTAGATTTTTTTGTTTTTCCTTACTCTAGGGATACATTTCAGCTTAGCAAGAGATGTAAGATTATTTATTCTAACAATCACCTATATCTTAGTTTTTCAGATCTGGAAAATGTCTTACAAAAACAGTCAGGTACCTCTCCTCATTCATAGCATAAGGCTCGCTTGCTTTAGTTACATCCACAATCTAATACGTTCTATCCTTCCATGCATTATGATGTTTTGTGTTCACTGTTTCCAGAAAAAAAATAATTTCCAAAAAGGCTTTCTCACACAGAACAATATCTAACTAACTAAATAAAAAGAAATACAAACATTAAAAGAAAACATACAGGAGCAGTTTGGATCACAAGAAATTAATTTGTCTTCAGAATAAGAAACCGTCACTTGACCCATTAATGGAAGTTTCTTATGAAGGGAAAAAAAAATGTTGAGAAAATCTACAAGTTTGCTTTTTTGAGGGGAGTCTTACATCAGGGCATGCCATACATATAGCAGGACAAACTCAGATATTAATCTGAAAGTTGTCAGAAAAGTAAATCTACCAAATACAACAGGCAGTTTGTATCTCTTGATTTGCACTGGATTCCTATTTTATTTAAAAAGAAATATTTGAAAAAAAGCTTGAGCAACTAGTATTCCAATTCATTTCCAACAAATGAACGGAAACAGTATCCCTAATCTTTAGGTCCATATTAAAGCAAATTGGCCTTAAACTGTTAACATTAGGGTTCTTTTGTTAATCGGAGTATTAATACTAGATTAGCAGAATGAGACCCTAGGAACTGGATGTACTACTGATACATCTAGTCAGGGGAAAGAAAGAAGACATAACATTTTAGATTTCAAGACATGGTGAACATTCAAGATCATTCTCAAAAAATTATATACTTAATTTGAGAAAAAATATTTTGCAGCTTAGAATTTAAAAATAATATCAACTGGTCATGAAGATTGGTTCTGTAAAGGGACAAACCTGTCATTATTGTTCTAAATTAAAATTACTCAAGGATTTTTAGAGACAAATCTTTAGAAACATACTTGTAGTTTTCTGTATGAAATGTTTAACACACTGCAACTCAGAGATATAGTCTTATGTATATTTATAACTACCCCTAATGTAATAAAATGTAACTGATACATTCTACTTCATGTGACATAATCAACCAATTTCCTGACTTCAGATTCATTTTATTAAACACTAAAATCCTTGCACTTCATCAACATAATTTCTAAAAATATGACATTATTGGAAACCATTTCAAACCAATACTAAAGGTTTATTGGTGCTCTTAAGCAAAACACTATGTTAACTCTTAGCTCTTTAAGAGGTCCGTAAGACCCACATATACTGAATATATTATGAAATGTACACATGCTTTAGATTTCTACAGGAAGTCTAATTTAGAACAGTAGAACATTATATATATTTATGTAAAATCAAGTGCACTGCTAGATGCTCGTTTTCGTTAATTATTTTTCTAGAACTTTGGCTGCATACGTTACATTTGTCTATATGGACACATGAAAAATGTCAGCAATGACTCTAAACTAATGTTTTAAATTGTTAAAAGCAGAGTTTGCTCTCCATTTACTACTGAGTCTCTAAAACATGTCTTTATTATAGGATTATTATTTTTTTATAACATATTAAAGGATTATCTTTATTACAGGATTACCAAAGTTAACTAAAACCTATTTTAAGTGCTGCATGACACCAGCCAACTATAAGTTCTAGTTTTCCAGAAAAGAAAATTCTAGGGCTGTGCATTACCATAAACAAGTCTCTCCCCTGTACTAGAGGTGGCCATAAACCCCCTCACACTGAGGGGGTCAGCAGTAGATGATACACAGCACCCTCCTGAAACCAACTGTAGCATCCTTTACACTCAGACCCTTACAGAATATTGATGGCAAACAGGAGAGGGGAACACCCCATAATTGGCTTACTCATTGCCTGAGTAGAAGTGATTTAATCAGAGGCTGCTGATTAAGCATTCCCTTAATTGGTTGGGCTATAAATATAATTGACTGCTACCTACTCAATCTAGTGGAAAAGTCAATACCTCCTGAGTGTACAGGTGTGTGGTGAGTTGTCCCACCCCTGCCAGCATCCAAGCACTCAAGCAGCCGCTTATTCTCCTCACCCCACTGGGGCGGGTGAGTGAAATAGGAAGAACAAAAGCAAGAAAACTTGTGGGTCAAGATAAAGACAGTGTAATAGATGAAGGAAAGAAAGAAAACAAACAAAAGAACCAAAAATTCACAGACAAACAAAAAAAAAACCACCAACAAAAAGAGGAAAATGAAGGAAATTGCTCACCACTTCTCACACATAGACCAATGGTCTCCAAACAGAGGTCACTGCAGAAGCCAAAATCCCTCTTCTTCCTCTACCCCAGTTTTTATTGCTTAACATGATGTTATACGTACTGGTGTATCACTTTGGCCAGCTAGGGTCAGCTGTCCAAGTTGTGTCCCCTCCCAATCACCTACTTGCCCATCCCCAGCCTACTCGCCAAGGGGACAGAGTGGGATAAAAGAGAAAGCCTTAACACTGTTCAGCAACAGCCAAAACTCTGGTATGTTATCAAGGCTGGTTTAGCCACAAATCTAAAACACAGCATCATCCAGGCTGCTATGAAGAAAGTTAACTCTATCCCAGCCAGACCCAGCACAAGGTGGAAACTTTGAGTTGAGAACTGATTTACCAAGCTCTTCTGAAAGGCAGACTAATTGTATTCACACTTCTAAACATAATTTAAGGTGCTTAAGCAAGAGGTATCCCATTTTGAAAACATTAGTCGCCATTCCCTTTAACATGATATACTAAATTCATACAAGAATGAATTAGATTGACTGTTTACTGCTGCACTTTCTTCATTAAAAAACAGACTCCTGAACTTTTCCTGTCAAAGCCATAAAGACGTGTTTTCTCAAGAGAAGAGCGCTAACAGGGCAGAATATTGACAAGGTGTTGAAGGTGGATCGGAAGGTCTGATCCACGAGCCCCTCGATCCAGGAACCACTTGTGTGGGTCTAAATTTACGTGCAGGATTTTCTCCTCTTGACAGGTAGCTGGCAAACTGCATGATTTATGAGATGCTGCCCAATATCACATACAGAGATTTTTTATTGCAGGTGTCATGACTCTGACTCTTGCCAACAACGTAAATTATGGTAGCCTGATTGTTATTTGGAATCCGAATGAGCTTTTGAGAAAACAGCTTTCTAGAAGCTCTGAATCTCAGATTTTCCTTCTTCAAGGAAAGCATATTTCTTATTACTAGTCTTCTAGAACAGGAGTAGGAAATCCAAAGTCCAGGTTCAAGTCTTCAAGAACACTATTCTTAGCCTGGAATACTATCTTTTTAAACATGTCTCCACCTTTCTTTCTAGACAGCACAGAGCTGCATGTAAATGTGTAGCCAAGAGTCCTTAAAGACCTTCGACAGCAGAGAACTGATTCATTACTTCACTATTTTTTTATCATTTTTCCCTAGACAAAGATATTTAAGCATCAGAAATAGTATAAAAGCTGAAGAATTCTGTACCTACACCCTTGTACAAAACTACTTTTTCTTGCAAATCGTGAAGTGTTTTTGAGTCTATATTTGACCAAAAGATTTTGAGGCAACACATGCAATCTACTGAAAAATAAAAGGATATATGTAATTTACACAACAACAAAAATCCAGTTCCTGGGAGCTTAAAAAAATCCGAACTTATTTTCATCTTTTGTCAAAATTTTTAAGAAATATTAATCCACAGAGAAGGCAGCATACAGGTCTCTGTCCTGTATCTATCCTGTTTGTCTCTCTAAAATGATCACAAACATTTGTTAAGCATTTTAAGACATGTGCCAACACCAATTTGAAAGCCGTACATCTGAGTTGGTAGTTCTGCTGCTTTACTGTAATGTGAAAGGTACTAATTCGCTGGGATATGCCAGTGTGTAAGAATTTTTTACGTTTGGAGCACAAAGGCATTAGTGCCTTCCTCTAGAATGGGCTCAACTATTCCCTACAGGGACTATAAGCTTTTATTTTACTAGATAAAAGTGCAAGTTGCACCAATCTTTCTTTAATTGAGATGTTCTCTCTCTTTTGCTTGCTGGCAAACATTCAAAGGTACTTTGTACCAGAAAAAGAGTGGGTTTCTGAAATAGCTCATCTTGCTACTGCTGCTTTTAAAAAGAACCATTTTTAATGTTCTCAGAGTGCTGTTGGTTCTGAACTTCCTCAAACTTCAACAACTTACACTCTTGTCCCAACATTTTCAGTAATCCAAGCAAAACCAAGTAAACTAACTCCTGAATAAGAAGGAAAAAACTTCTAATCCAAATATAATAGAGAATAGTTAGCATTTGCTTCTTTTAATATGTTTGTCGCCAAGTCTTCTGCATGTTATCCTCTTCAAAATAGTTTTCTCCTTTCACGGCAGCAATTTAATTAACATGAAAAGTGGATCTTTCAAGATCATAGACCCAACTGTCAAATCTGTTTATAATAAACTTCACCCGAAGTTCTTCTGGCACATTCAACATTAAGGATTTGAAGCTGAATACTTGTTGGTACTTCCAAAGAATTTCAAGTTTTAACAAAAACCAAAATAGGGATGGGGTTCCAGCTGACACTGTGTCTTTGAAGCACACAACAAGGCTACAAGGTTATGTCTCGAGAACTGAATGACATCTTCACTGGCATGAGCAGAACTGCCACTGAAGTCACCATCAACTCTGCTGTGGCAATGCAGAGCAAAAGAACTGATGCAATCAGAGATTTCTGAATGGAAAATTTCAACAGCATTCTGTGGAAAAAATGAGAAGACAGACCATGCCTCCGGGTTGATTTCCAAAGCTTTTCAGGTGATGAATCAATGTTGCAAGACGCCAAGTCAACAGACATGACTTAATGTACCTGTTTCCTTCAAGAGTTTCAAAACAGATTCATTGGCTGTGAATGAGCAGTTCCCACAGCAAAGGAATGTTTGCTTAAATATCCTGCTTTCCAGGCCTGTTAAGACAATTTCTTGCTGAATGTGTAGGATGTGACAGGGGAAGCAAAGAGAACTCACATCAGGATGACCTAGATGGTAGCAGCTTTCTAGTTTATTTTACTGCTGCTTACATCACACTCCATCTTTATCTAAAGCTGTTTTCTGGCTTTCTTCCTGTAAGGGCTTCGGAGGAGTTTATCCTCTGAACTGGTTCCCATCGAGAAGATTATTCCATGCATATAAAATGTATAGAAAGACTATGCAAGCCACTGGGTGCTGCAACATCAATACATGCCCTGGCTTAGAAAAATCTTTTTTATTAGCCTTTTTCTTTGTCTGAAAAGCTTATCTGTTGCCGCTGTGCTAAATATACCGTTGGATATCATCCAGAGCACAACCCGTGATAAGAGAGAATAAATTAAGTTGCAAGCCTTTGGGACTCCATGACTGAACTTGTGACCACATCTGGATCACCGATTAATGATGAAAACATAGAACATAGAGGAGCTCGTGTTTTACAAATACTAAGCAAGATTCTGAATCCTATGTCGTTCCCAAGACACCTGGTGATGTATAAGGCTTGGAAAACTGAAATCTGGATGGGAACGAAGTCTCCGGTTGCACTTTAGTAGCAACTCCATGCTATTTCTTCAAAAATCCTCATAATGAGATCGCACTTTTAGGTTAAAACAAATGATCTTTAACAAAGAAGTCTCTGGGTGTTAGGAAAGAGACAGGCTTTTACAATCCCTGCAGAAACCCCACATTTTGGTAACATGAAAGAAGCATAAAGCCTTATTTCTAGCCCTGTCTCTGATCTGCAATTTCTATACCACATCTCTTGAGCAGTCTAGTATATTGTGCTCTCTGTGCTGAGGAAGCAGAGTCAATCATGTATTTGGGATGGCAGAATAACTAGATTTAAGGATAAACTCAAGGGAAGAGCCAGAACCATGGAAATTCCACAGGATTTAGGGCCGGTGACCTAGCTTGTTTGGAAACACTCCGCTGCATTCCACGTAAATGATTGGTTCTAAAGAGAGTTTGGAATAAATTCTTATTATAGTAGTTTGCAGTATTTTTTTTTTTAATGTATGGTAGCAACACCATAGAGAGAAACAAAAAGGACTTGACAATTTATGTACATATGCCTTTGTATGCTCATTTTTCACAGCTGCCAAGAAAACTGCAAACAAGACTTCAAATTGGTATTTTCTGAACAGCTCAGTTTGCGGTATATTCTTGTTTGATTTCAGTTTGGAAGTAACAAATATTGTCTGTGTTAATAGTAACTGAAGATTTTCTTAAATCAAAGTTGTTGGAGAGTGTTCTTGGAGCAGCAAGGTCGAAAGTTTAATGAAGTGTTTCTGCAAGTCGGTTACATCTCTCTTCCTGTTTTGGGTCTAAGAATCCTCTCTTCCTGGAATTAAATTAACTGATATTGTAGGAGGAGGTATAAGCCATAGTCCAAAGTCAGGATCCTAATTTGATGGCACTGTATGCTTAAGACAGAGAGACTCTTCCTTCAAAGAGTGTGTATGCTCTATGAACATGTGTTATTTGAGTAGTATACATTTTTATAGCTTCCCTACAAAATCTTTCTGTCAGTATTTCCAAAAGATTTAAAATGGAAAAAAAACCTTTCATTTGCTGCAAGGCTCATAAGTGCGTATTGGGAAGGCTGGCAAAGTGACTTAGTGATGGACGTACTACATCTGGTTGGCTTTGACTCCGTCTCATCAAGGAATTTAATCTCTCAATACATAATCACCATGTAGCATCTGGAGTTCCCAATGGAGCAGATGCATGCACTTTATCTATCATTCAGTATATACTTCATTTAGCTAACCTGCCAGTCAGAAATGGCTGAATTCACTGAAATTACAGATTGTGAAATCAGTTTTATTTATTTCATTGACAAAAATAAAAACTGAACTCCCTATGGAGTAGGGTGGCATTTCTTCCACAGGAATAAAACTGCACTGAAGAAATGAATAAGACTTCATTACTAGGTCCTTGCTGATATTTCTCATTCTTATCAATACAAATCTGACATGTTATTTTTCATGATTACACTGTTTTCTTTGTAAGATCTTTTCCTTAAATATATTGCAGAAAAAATAAAGCTTTCCCAGGCTGCTCTTCAGGCAATGAAGAACAAAGACAAAAAGCTCCAGCACTGTGAACAGTGTAACTACACAGAAATATTACAAATACATCACATCTAAGAAGAAAACTGAATGCACATCTGTGAACATACGTAAATTCTCACACTTTCTAACACATGTAAGTGTATGGCTTAAAGACTGAAAAACATGGTGCTTGAAAATCTACTGCTATCGTATTTCAATGAAATTTCTTTTGAAGCTTAAACCACAGCAGTTTCAAACCATTTTCAGGCTGGGACTTAGGAGTGGTAAAGCAGTCGTCTTCGGAGGCAAGACACATACAAAGTGCTCACAGACCCAGGTGAAAATTTAGGCATCAAAAAGCACTAAAAGTTCTGTGCTGAAACAATGATTAAAAAGGTTTAGGATGAAAGTGAAAAAAAAAAAAAAACAAACAGTTAAGAAGTTAAACTTGTGCAAAAAAACCCCAAAACAATCTAAAACAGATAAAATAAGAAAATCTATAAAAAACCAAATCCTAAATGATCACAAATTCAAAAGTGAAAGATGATGTAAAAAAAAGAATGTTTGGGAACATGTTAATCTGTTCTTCCTTCAATGAGAATTATAGCTGATGCGCTTCAGTTTTACCTAATATGACAGCTTGTTTCTCATTTTATTTTATATCTGTAACTGGGAGTGCACTGAAAAAGGCAGATGATCAATGTGAATTGCCTAATTAAGTGAATGCATAATTAATCTAATGAGAATAATCCATTTCTATAATGAAAAAGGAATCATTAAACAATTTAGTTATTAGAACAAATGTATTATTCAAAGGAAACTATTTTAAAAGCAGGTCTCAATGGTGATTAATAAAACAGAGTTAATCTGAACATCCTGTTGGGTTCTAGATTTCCCCATTCCAATTAAGCCACTACAAACGTAAGGGAGGAGGGATCTCTGTACATGCATCTTGAAACCTCACTCCTCCTTTCCCTCCCTCTCTTTTTCCCCACTTCTTTTTCATTATGTTGGAGGGAGGTCACTATATGCACTTTAAGAGGTGCGGTAGTAAAACCTATTTTTAACAAATAAGTAAAATTAAACCTATGTTAGTGGTAGTTTTTGGTTTTGTTTTTAAGCAGCAAATTATAAAACAAACAAGACAGTTTTGGAGGTAAAATGACTTAAATTTCACTGTAAATTTATGAGGTTTTTTTGCTTGTTTGTTTGTTTCTCTAAGTGAAAGCTAGTACAGAAAGCGTTCAAGAACTTCAAAGTCCTCAATTACACTGCATCCTACTAGCCATCTCAATGAAAAGATACCTAAGAATTTATTTTTCTTTCCTTTCAAACAGACGAGAACTTAAGTATTTTGCTATTTGAAATTAATCACATCTCTCTACACTGGCATGTTTTATACGGAATCTTTCTTCAGCTTCTCCTGAGATAGGCTCAGTGCAGACCAAAATAGGAGATCTTTACTTCCTTTGTGGGTGGTCAATACTGTATCCAAAACTAAATAATCTTCAGGCTATAATGGCATTGGTTTGACCCAGCTGAACATTCCTATGTTTGGCACATATGTTAACAAGTTTGACTTACTGACTCTTTAGATGCAAACACTTTCTTAAAATATTTATGGAAAAATTCCTTTGGACTTGGTTATCTCATAGGTATCTCTCTTTGGTTTCTCAGATTGATGCTTGGATTCATCCCACCTGATCACAGGCATTTAATCAAGGCAACTAGGTTATAAAGAGTTTCTTCTATGGTCAATGAATACAATTTCAATTATGTCATCAATCTGTTGATGACAGAAGCCATCGAGGTTTTGCAGGATCCAAAATGGCATACTTGCGTTAAATGTTCGAAGCGAAGTGGGATGCCTGACTGCCAATATCCTGAGTAGGTGTGCGTAACATATTTTGAAGAAAACTTTCACAGAGAGAACAAAGACAGAAATTCAAAAATAAATAAGCATTTATTAAGTTCAACTCAGTTTAGTCAAAACTGTTCACTTTCAATCTTCTTTTAAAAATGTATACTAAAAACATCCAATTAAAAGTCTCAAACTTCAGAGGAACATTAAAATCCAGTATTGGAAATAACATTCTCTCATGGTTTTGTTTAAGAACATATAGATTGTGCCACAAATAAGATTTTCATTGCCAGATAATTTAATTGCACTTCTGCACAAGAAAACGGTGCTTCTGCACTCTTTCTCGTGTCATTTTTTTTCCTCTTCCTGATTGATATGCATTTTCTCTCATCTGTTATGTGTTTCTGGTAGTGTACCATGTAGCTTGTATCAGAACACCCATCAAGACCACCCGTTTGTAAGACCATGGTTCTGCACAAAGTTCAGATGTTCAGATAACTGGCATATGACAAAGGAAAAGGGAAAAGAAGGGCAAAAGAAGGGGAAAAAGTGGACAGGTGAGCAGCTGCCTGCATTTCAGCCTGAGAGGTGACCCTCTCTGGTCACTAGAGCAAAAGCCATTTTCCCTTATGTCCAATGACGTGGCATCATGTCTGTAGTATGTGGGCACTTATATCTCTTCAGCTTTTACACTAGTTCTCCCTTCAGACAGTTCCAAACATAACAAGTCTGCAAAACACTGCCTTAAACCTAAATCCACGGAAATGCAAAACTAGCAAATTACCTATACAAAACTAATCATAATACTAGCTCGATCAGAGAAATATGCTGTGGTGCTATCATTCCAAGAAGCTACCATGAAACTGTTCGCCCCTCTCCAAACTTGTATGTGAACAAATGAGCTGACTCCTGCACCAAATCACATCTTCTAAGAATAGCTGTGGCTCAAGGCCTGAATTAACACACATTATAATACAAATGTAAGCCTCTTAAAAGATACAGAATATTGACAATTTTTACCGATAGCTTCAAAAAAGTCCAAAAGGTTAGAAGTCAAAAAGAACATCTGCAGATCCTGGGAGCACAACTTATAAGTGTGTGCATGCATGTGCACTTGGAAGAAAATCTTCAGTCCATTTATTCCTGCTAATCCATCAACACACTGTTGTGTCCCAACTGACTACTCCTTTCATTTGGCTGTTCCATGAGGTATGTGTTTTTTTAGGGTTGATGCCAACTATTTTAATCTCTGTTCCAATATCATCATGCTGAGAAAAAAAGTAATCTCTAAGATTTACATGCAAAATACAGATGTATTTCCCCATAGTTTAACACCTGGCATACAGGATATGGACTGTACCTGTGACAACGTGCTAAAACAAACTGAGATGTAGAGATAAAACTTAGAGTGTTCGCTAGTGACTCCTATGTGATATTTGGAGTGTCCCTAGTAACGTACACTATGGATTCCTGATCAATACAAGAAATAGGTAGATGGGAAAAGGGAAAGAAAGAGAAAAATAAAAGAAAGGGAAGGGAAAAGTAAGACAGGGAGGAAAAAAGGAAAGAAAGGGAAGAAATTGAAGGGAGAGGAGAAAGAAAACAAGGAAGAAAGGGAAGGAGGAAGGGAAGGGCAGGGAAAGGGCAGGGAAGGAAAGAAAGGGGAGAGGAAAGGGGAGAGGAAAGGGGAGAGGAAAGGGGAGAGGAAAGGGGAGAGGAAAGGGGAGGGGAAAGGGGAGAGGGGAAAGGGGAGAGGGGAAAGGGGAGAGGGGAAAGGGGAGAGGGGAAAGGGGAGAGGGGAAAGGGGAGAGGGGAAAGGGGAGAGGGGAAAGGGGAGAGGGGAAAGGGGAGAGGGGAAAGGGGAGAGGGGAAAGGGGAGAGGGGAAAGGGGAGAGGGGAAAGGGGAGAGGGGAAAGGGGAGAGGGGAAAGGGGAGAGGGGAAAGAGGAAAGGGGAGAGGGGAAAGAGGAAAGGGGAGAGAGGAAAGAGGAAAGGGGAGAGAGGAAAGAGGAAAGGGGAGAGAGGAAAGAGGAAAGGGGAGAGAGGAAAGAGGAAAGGGGAGAGGAAAGAGGAAAGGGGAGAGGAAAGAGGAAAGGGGAGAGGAAAGAGGAAAGGGGAAAGGAAAGAGGAAAGGGGAGAGGAAAGGGGAGAGGAAAGGGGAGAGGAAAGGGGAGAGGAAAGGGGAGAGGAAAGGGGAGAGGAAAGAGGAGAGGAAAGAGGAGAGGAAAGAGGAGAGGAAAGAGGAGAGGAAAGAGGAGAGGAAAGAGGAGAGGAAAGAGGAGAGGAAAGAGGAGAGGAAAGAGGAGAGGAGAGGAGAGGAGAGGAGAGGAGAGGAGAGGAGAGGAGAGGAGAGGAGAGGAGAGGAGAGGAGAGGAGAGGAAAGGAAAGGAAAGGAAAGGAAAGGAAAGGAAAGGAAAGGAAAGGAAAGGAAAGGAAAGGAAAGGAAAGGAAAGGAAAGGAAAGGAAAGGAAAGGAAAGGAAAGGAAAGGAAAGGAAAGGAAAGGAAAGGAAAGGAAAGGAAAGGAAAGGAAAGGAAAGGAAAGGAAAGGAAAGGAAAGGAAAGGAAAGGAAAGGAAAGGAAAGGAAAGGAAAGGAAAGGAATTTATTTCAAATTTTACAAAGTCCTGTGCTCTAAGTGACAATGTGTTGAGATCACCTGCACTACATAGATGTATCAGCCAAGCAGAGGTAAAGCATATCTTTCTCATAGCTACTTTGATATAAACATGGAGTAACATCACTGAATTTGGTGAGGTGATCAGAAGTTATGAAATCAAAAGAAAAGGTTTCACCTGCATTCATTAGAGCGCTCTGTGTGTAACACTCCGTGACAGCGACCTAGTGGTTGCTATAGAGAACCTTCTTGCGTCTACACCCCTTCAGCATCACATTTTACTGTGCTGGTATAACAAACTCTGAATAAATTTTGCCTTTCACTCCTAATCTGCAGATCAGAACATCACTTATGTTGCAATAATGACCTCTGCACAAGGATGAAGAAATCACTTTTTGTACACAATAAAAACATACAGAATTCAATTGCTGCGATGGATTGTTGAGACTTGCCTTTGAATTTGCATGCAAATAGATTTTCTAATAATTAAGGATAGGTTTCTTAATAACAAAGGTTGGAAGGGGCTTCAGTAGGATTTCAAGAAACAAATGTGCTGCAACTTTTCCTCACTATCTTTAGATATCAACTGTACTTATATGTGGTTGAAATAACAGATGCTTATGTACATAAATACCCCTATCAGATTTACCTGTAGAGGCATAAATAGAAGACAAGGCCATCAACTGCAATGACCCATAATGCATCACTAGGCTATATTCATTTAAATACCATGGTGTGTTCAAAGTAGCAACGTATGCATTGGTTCTGTGAGTCTATCATGCAGAATTTTACACTGCATAGGACCAAACAGAAATACAATGTGTGAGCAATTCAGACAAAGAAATCATAGCAAGTAAAACTATGGTTATTAGGTGACATTAATTTTCCCTTTTGGTCAGTCCTTTTCATTTATTTTACATTTACCAGTTAGGATCAGAAGAGGAAATTAAAACAATATACAAAGATAGATATATATATATATAGTATGCCTGTGGTTCCCTACTTTCTTCCTTAACTAAGATGAAATTTATGACTTCTTTTTATATTTTCCAATTGGGACTACATAGCTTGCATTTTTAGATTTGTCTATTATATTATCAGCTTTAAAATACAGTAAGAATTAGTCCATAAAGTTCAATGTTTTTAGGTTCCTTGGGACTAATCACATCTGGAAATAATTTTTGCTCATCTAGCAAAAAACAACCTAAAGTTGGAAAGATACCTTCAAATTAACTGTGTGCTTTAAGCACATTCATGGCTTAGTATTACAAAGGTATAGCCAACTTGTCAAAACCTTTTGTAATACTTTTCCATTTCAAGCCATGAAGATGCTGGGAAGGAGGTAGATGTAAGGCCCATAAATCTTCAACAAGAAGCAGACACTTTGATAAATAGAGCTCATGCACACTAAAGTATAACTGCTAGTTGCCCACCCACCGGCAGCCAGAAAAGTTAGGCCAGAACTGTTAATAGTAATATTCCAGGCCATGAAACTTTGACATATGGCAACAGTCATCTCTTTTTCTTTCCCAGAGAGGCAGCAATACTGAAATTTCCCTCACAGGAGGAAAGCTATGCAAAATATGAAAATCTTCGCCTCTCCCTCTGCAGTGATTAACAAATTGAAATAGAGATGAAGTTATACATGGTAGATTAGTTTCTTTCCCTTTAAAGAAGGTATTTTGCCAGTAGCACTTTTAAAAACCTTAATCACTTGGAGAGATTAACAGCAATTCTGGAATACGTGTGGAAACCCTATCTATCTGAAACGTACCATAATGCATGTAGCAGTTTCCTTTGGTGGGATCCAGCTGAATAGCCTTCATGAAGTACTTTTCTGCCTCACTCTTGCGTCCCTTAGAAGACAGAAAAAAAGGAGGGAAAAATTACTTTAACAGTGTGTCACTATGGACCGATCATGTACAGTTAAAATTTCCAAATTCCGGGCACTAGAGAAAAACACCTACTGTTGTCACTAGACTTAACCGAAGTAAATATGAATGTTTAAGTGTTACAATAAGTTTTGCGGTCAGCTACTTCATGCTGCAGGTCTCCAGACTGAGGAAGAAATTTGTCCAACATCATCAGTGTCCAAGAAGTAAGGAAGTGCTAGAAATGTATTGCAAAAAGCATTATAAAGAGTTTTGGGTGAACATCAAGCTCCACACTACTTTTCTGAACAAGCATCAGGATGAGCGTTACACAGACCCAAGCTAAAATCAGAAGGGAAGACGGAGGAAGCTTTAGTCATGCTCCCAAGAAACAAACAAACACAAAACAAAACAAAACAAAAACAAACAAACAAACAAAACAAAACAAAATAAAAAAGAGGGGGGAAGAGGGAAAGCAAAAAAGCATGTTTTGGTTCTATGAAATGATAAAATATCTCGAGTTGGAAGGGATCCACAAGGATCATTGAGCCCAGCTCCCTGCTCCTCACAAGACTAAGACTAAGAACATATAACTAAAAGCATTGTCCAGATGCTCCATGAACTCTGACAGGGTTGGTGCTGTGACTGCTTCCCTGGGGACTCTGTTCCAGGCACCAACCACCTTATCTTAATGTCCAATCTGAACTTCCCCTGCTGCAGCTTAATTTCATTTCCTTGTGTCCTAAATAACACTATACACACAGTCAACAGTAACGTCACAATAAAGTGAAGTATGTAAATAGAAAATATTTCATATTTTCATCTGGGAAGTAAAAAAATAGAAAATATTTCTGATTTTAATCTGAGAAGAAATATTTAATCAGAAATCAATTCTGTCAACTATAAAACCTAGCTGAAATAGAAAACGTAATTTCTAAAAACAATGGTCAATGTTATGACAAAATTATCAGGTAGACAAAAAAAAAAAGAACACATGACAGAAGTTATGGTAAAAAGAACAGATGTTCTAAACCACACATTTTCTTATCACTGAAATGACCAAGCAACTGAAGTTGCATTATGCTATACAACTGCCAGAGCAGATCCATTAGTGGTCATTACTCTTTTCATGAAGAAAATGACGATATTGGATTAGCCTAATCTGATACTCAAACACAAATCATCATCAGCTATTCAGTAAGATACCTGTGACCTGTTTATCCTCATCCCCATGAAATTAGTTGCTGTGGTTTGTGCTATAAAATAGGTCTCCAGAAAAAAAAAATAGTTAAACTTAACCACTGTGGAAGAAAGGCATTGTGGTCTGCACCTCTCAAGGTTGCCTTGCGGGGTATTTCACAGATACAAGCACATAGGCCTTCTCAAGTTTTGTGGTCTGGAAACAGACACTGCATACATCCTGCAGTATCCCACAAGTTAACATAGGAATAGTAACGAGGTCTGTTCATGATTACAGCTGCTCAAAATTCTCAGTATTTCCCTCAAGGGCCTTCGAGACATTAAAATAAAGAGAGAGAGAGACGTTGTGCAGCACATCAAGGTTGTGCTGCACACTATATCAAGACCAGGTTCCATCAAAACCAACACAGAGGACATGTTTCCAAGAGATCATCCTGGCAGAGATACAAACGGGGTTATCACACAATATTTCAGTTTCATAAAATGAATGTTCATTAGAGATAAGAGTTCAGCCTTATTAGGCTTTGGTAAACTTTCTTTGGTAAACCCATATACCTTAAAACCATATCCACGTGGCACAAAGCTCCTCCCAACCAAATGGTGCAACTACACTATCTTATACTACAGTGTCTCTCTTCCCTGTTTTTTTCTTTTTAAAAACAAATCAAAACAAAGGCAAACAACGAAAAACCCTAAACAACAAAAAACCACACACACAAAACCCAACACATACACACACGAAACCCTAAATCAAACAAACAACAATAATAAACAAAAAGGCCATCCCTGCTCCCCCTGCAAAAAAAAGAACACATGTAGCGCAGACTGTTTTTCCCTCATCTAGTATTGCTTTAAAGACAGATCTATGGATTACCTGCAGTTTCATTTTTTTTTCTTTTAAATAGCATACAACCATAGCTAAGAACAAAAAAAGTGAAGAAAAAAAACAATCTCCAATTGAAAAGACAACATAGATTTGGGTCAGTATAAAACAATTATTTCAATTAAAACAACCCGGGGGGTAAGAGAGAGTGATAATTATACACTAAATTTTGCATATTTAACTCCAAGGTTGGCATTCTTAGTCTGGCAAAAGTTACCATGACATATGTAATTCTAGCCTTGAGGCTTCAAAGTGACAAGTGCCAAGCATATGAATCCCTAATACTGACAAAATTAACGTCTATAGATTTTGCATCACGGCATTTTTTAACAGACTAACATTGTTAGTTTTAGCTGGTTGCAACCTGTGTCTATTTCTAGAACATATAAGGACAGTTCATTTAATACAGTCACAAAATATGTAGCTTCTGCCTACAGGACTGTGACGATAAGGCCACAAACATTTGTCAAACATAATTTTCATTAACTGGGATCACGAAAAATACAGGACTGCTCTACTGTTTTTGGCACTTTCCAAATGACATATTGCACTCAAGTTGAGACCAGTCAGGAGACCTGGAGCACATAATGATGACAGGTGCCAGCATACATAGCATCAAAGGAATGACTGGGCTATTAACCAGCTCAAATACTTACTAACAGATAAAGGGGAGAAAAATCTTACGTGTTATCACCAAAGACATACAATGATCTGACTACAAGGGACCAGCACAGCTACATTTGTTCATGTTGGCCACCATCTTCATATATCCACATTTGTCAAAAATTTAAAATAAAAAAAAAGATTAAAGCGTTTTGTTGCAGAATGGCATTGTGAGGAACCTTGCATCACACCATCCAAAATGTCCTCTTTGGTGCCATCTGTTTGCTACTAAAATGTCAATACCTCAGCATAGATTTAACACACCTTATTTTTGCGTCAAATTATATAGAATCAAATCACTTGAGAGAATCAGGCTATTTCACAATTAAAATTTAGCATTTAGCAACTTTTTCCACTCTCCAATATACACCTTATCTGTTATACCAAAACAGAACATACACACCGTGCAATGTGATTAAGACAGCAATCCCTGTCACGGTCCCTTCCCCACTGTATGTGTTTAGTGTTAAATAAAACACATGGCATAAGGGAATAAAATTCTATCTTCTACAGAAAATCCATGCAATTATTTCAACAGCTGAAAAATACTGATTTGGGGCAGGAAGGCATTTTGTGTGCATGTTCACCGTTCTGTGCGTTGACCCATGAAAATGTAGGCATTGAGAGCCACTGGAAACTTCCCAGTTTCTAGCAGCAGGGCGTGCAGTTGTATATGCACAACCACAGGCTTTGGCAATTTTACGAAGCAAAAAAAAAGTTTACAACTGCATGCTAGCAGACTTATTTGAAGGATAAAAAAGTTATTCATAAGATTTTAATGGAAAGGTTTGATGACTCTGAGGATTAATAATGGGATACAAAATACTTTTCACTTGTTGGTCACCAGTTCACATCCAGTCCAGGTCAGTAGCTAATGAAAATGTGCTATCTGAAAGCTACTGGTTTGCTCAGGAGAAATGGGTGGGTGGTCCAAGCCCTAATGGAGGTCCCCTGCACAGATGCAATGGCATATTTATGGCTTTTCAGTGCAGAGACCAAAGAGGCAGAGTCATAAAACAATGAATGGCAATGTCATTGCTGAGAGGAAAAAAACATAATGAAGACACTTCAATAATTGATTTGGAAGACCGCACTGATATTGTTTTAAGCGGACCTGGACTTTGTTGTAATGCCTATGATGAGGACAAATTTTCAACAGCTTTCCATTAATAGAGAAAACTTCATTTTTTTTTTTTCTTGTGCTCCAATAAAGATGAATTGCTCACCTTCCAGAAAAAACAGAGAATTTAAAAGGAACATGGCTCTTGTAGTTTAGGATGCCAGTTGTCTGGCTTTTGGAAATGCTCCACTCCCCACACATCATGCAGACTTCAAATCAGAATGGCTGGTTGCTTGCAGTTTTGGTAGGCAAATAGTTAAGTGTTTAAATATGAATTTGAGAGCTTGATTTTTTAAGACCAGTTCTCTGTAGAAGATGACTGCAATGAGTTTTTTGTTTGGTTTCTTCCCTAGAGACCAGGACAATGGATGCAACCTTGCTACTGACGCTTTCCTACAAAAGACTTATGATCACCACAACAAACAAAAGAGAGTTAGCTAAGGGCTGCTGATGCTTTAGTAGAAGATGCTGTATTTATCTTTAAAATACTAAAAAAATGGGGACAAAATTAATGTTTCCTATATCCACCCCAATTTTTTCCTCATTCTCCTGGGTAACTGTGCCAAATTCATGTTGAGGCAGCTGTTGTACTTCAGGCTGCTGGAGGCCCAAAGACCCTGTGATGCTAGTAAAACTGGAAAAGATTAATACAGCTGAGCAGCTCTGAATAACCCCCTTGTGGAAACTATGATGACACAGTGGCAACCAGTAAGGTAGTGCAACAAATTAGGTGGTCTCTGTAATTTAAACCAACTTTATATTTCGTAAATATTCATCATTCTTCAAAGCGTGCAAGAGTTTAACCACTAGAGCAGAGATTTCATTCTTCAATATAGTTTTACCAGCTTTAACTAGTAATAATGTGATTGCATAAGCAACTCAATTTGTGTCTCAAAGACCACTGACTGTCATTTCCCACATCTGCTCATTTATTTTTGGCAAGCATTCACATTTTTAATAAAAGGAATTGAATTATGATATGAATTCTTAATGGAGGATTGATTAAATTGCGGACACTGAATACAGAAAAAAATATTATTTTACATATTTCCTTCTTCCTCTCTAGGACATTTTAAAGTCACAGAGAGACCACGCAAGGATAGTAAAAAGGTCTGAACTAAACGTGTGAATTGATTTCACATTTCTTCCAATTGTTGCAGACCTGCATATCTGTTTCATAACCTGTTCTTTTTGCCTTACAAAAGTTGTCACAGGACGGGCTAAACACAATTTAATTACGTATTACTGAGTAAATTTGTGATAAAGTCTTGAAGTTTTTAGTTAGTTGGACTAAAGAAACAGGAACTAGAGCTGCATCTTACAATGAGGTCACTGACATATGCAAGCTCCCCATCCCTCCTCTAAATATTAACACTTAAGAAATTACTTTAATATCTAGTATTTAAGTATCTAAATGGATGGATTCTTCTTTCTGCCTCATTTTGCTGCGACTTCTATAACTCTTCCTTCTTCACTCTGAATTACAATGTATCTTGCACTATATTTTGTATGTGAAATGCTAGTCCCACTGAAATACATGGGACTTGCATTATTCACATCAAAGGTCCAAAATTTATATCAGTCTTTACCCTTCCTGTGCAGCAAAGAGATAAATCTTGGCTCTTCATTTCATTTTTATCATAATAAAATAAAAGCAACCGAACATGGTGGAGAAGCAATGACTTATAAAGGTTAACATATGACCTAGAAAAACGCACACATGAGGCAACGTATGTAATGAGAAGTGATTTGTAATGAGAAGTACAATATACTTCATCAGAAAAACAGTTGTGGGGGGAGGAGTTTACAGTCACAGAAAATCCTTCTTTGCCCAGCTAATATCAGTGGGCTTGTAAAAGATGCTGTCTTTTCAAAGTTGGTCTCTCTCTTGGATGGATCATGGTGAGAAATGATACTGTTACTAGGACTAATCCTCTTGAGTTTTAGCCCTCTAAGAGCTTCATGAACAAGAGAATATAATTGATATATATTGATCTCAGTGTATTGGAGCAAGAATTGGACTATTTTGGAGGAAATTAGAGTATAAATCTGTATCTACTAACCCACGATAATTCACCATATATCTCATAGCAAATGTGATGCAACTTCCTCATTAGTGTCCAATGTGACACACTCACATACCCTTGGCCTCAAGGTCATGATTGATGCTCTTTTCCAGTCAATTCACTGGACCAGGATCTTCACATGCAAGTCAGTCTATGCATACTGCTTGTGTAATCCAGTAAATTACTTTTAGAAATAAGCCTTGGCAGGATCAATAAAATACAATGTCTTTAGTTTAATCCTCTATGTGCACCTTAAGTGGTTTCCTTCCTTCTAAATATATCGCATTAGGCGTCCTTCAACCACAGGTGGACTTTCGTTGACTAAAAATCCACCTACTAGCCTGACTGAGATTCTACTGAAGTCAGTGTAATTTTTTGTGAACCAAGGTTATTTTAGAAAGCAATAACATAAATTGGGTTCTTGGGTCTGTATCTACGGGGATAACTAACAGCATGATAACCAGACAGCTGAGATTCAAGCATTGCCCACTGACTTCGCTGGGAATCCACTGGAGCTTAAGCATTTTTGAATGTGACACCACTGCTTATATCTAGATTTAGAAATCTAAAGCACAGCTCATAACTTTAATGGCTTGGAGCATGATTCAGAGTGTCTTAAGGTGAAATTTTCTTCAAGTAAAGCAGTATGCATCTGATTAAGCAATAATATATTACAGCTATTTGACATCCATTTTCTTGTTTTATGGATCTCATAACAGAAAAAGCATTCTTGCTTTATTAAAGCATTCAAAATGTTATACAAAAGAAATAGATGCATAGTATTTTTTTTTTCCTTGAAGTTTTTTTTTTTTTTTTTAAATATATACCCATTCTTTAGTCTTTCTTGTCGGGAAACTTTAAAAGGAATTTAACTCATTACAGCACTGTTAAAACCAAGATAGATTCTGTACAGTCTTAAGTAAACTTTTAAGGAAGAGATTTCATTCCACACTTTGTGATTTATTTACTGTCTAGACCCATATTGAAATATTCACATCAGTCATTAAGGTTTATTTTATATCAAGAATATGTAATGAAATGTTAAGTAAATTTCCATGTTAGGCACTTCGTTTTCCATTCAGTCTTAAGCCACATTTTATATTTTCTGATAAAGCAGTATATTAATATCTACTCATATTTCACTAGCCACTCAGTGGAATATAAATTTACTATCTCCACATATTGTTTTCACTGAGTCCTATGAATATCTTCTAAACTAAATTTGGCCTAGATCATGCATTTTTCAATGATTACCGACAAAAATTACTACACACAGAGTAATAACAGGTGACTCTTGCCAATATACAGCCAAGTAGCAAAACAAAAAGATCTCTTTCTTTCATGAAAGGAGCTCATCCTGTGTCAGTGATGTTTTCTATAATAAGCTTTAAATTTATGTTGAGCAAAGTGAGAAGTTTAGGGCTCCCCTTTTCCTGTCTACAGGAAGCTGGAAACATGATACAGAAGATGAGATCCCTAAAGGAGGTTAGTGAGGGGTTATGTGCCTAAACATCTGCTCCAGAGTAATTTACCAACTAGTTCAACAGATAAGTTACATTTAAATGAAAATACTCTGTTTTACAATTAATTCTGTTACATTTGGCATACTGCCAAACATATGTCCTAAGGGGACTGAAAAGTATATCTATGGATGCAATACTTATGGCATGCAGCCAACCTCAGAAGAAATACAAGCTTAATAGATGTCAGCTATTGAAATATCTGTAGTTCGGAAATCCTGACATTCAGCCTGGAGGTGTTAATGCTCCAGATACACCAGATAACCAAACTGTAAAAAAAATAGGGCTTATGGTGTTGAGGGAATCCCACTACTCTCATCCCCTAACAAGGGGACTCCTTGTAAACTGGAAACAAAAATGAAAACAACTTCTGACATTTTGCAAATTTCAGAACTAAATCCAACCTTTGTGCTTGGATCAGTTTTAACCCTCAAGGGATTTCAAGTGGCAAGAAAAACTGTAGTGTCTGTGTCGGATTCCAAAGACAAACTGAATACATGAGACAAAAGTAGCAATGGCTACTGCTTGGCTTACCTTGACTTCTTAGGAAGGCCTTCTCAAGGATTCAACATCATTTATACCTTGTTTTGATGGGACTTTAACTGAAATACCCAATTTTCATTTAAAAATTCTTCCTAGAATCAGTACTAAGAGCTAAGGGATTTAGCCTCCTGAAATGAAATATCTAACAGCTTTGCTTGTCTAATTAAATTGACCCATTCAGAAAATGTCTGTTTATAGATTAAAGAGCATTTATTTATCGTTCCTAAAAGAAGTATTACTAAAAATACTTTTGTCTTTGTTTTAAAGCAAATTATTACTAAAAGAAGAGAGAATCTGTTCTAGAAAACAATAGCATTTTAATTGCTGTGTCTTCAAAAAAGTAATGATTTTTGACATCATGACTCTTCTACCTCATCCCTGTTTTCTTCCAATTTGTGTAAGTCTTGAGAGACAGAAAAAGAGTAGCAATCAACCAGTGACACAAAAAAAATGACAATTTGACAGAGCTGTCCAACAGAAATGCAAATTTCCTTTCTGTGCTGCAACATAAGCAGCAAGTAATTACCGAAACAGTAAATGTTGAATTAGTCTATTCGTTATTGTGCTATGTTCCCCTTTTCTCCTGCTGTCCCATTTATTTCTGTGTTGTCATTTATTTATATTTATTCTGAGATGGCTTCCAAGGACTTCAGCAATTACTGAATACAGTAGGGTATTTGACAGTGGCATTCTGAGTAATTTCACAACTAACCAAAAGTGGCAGGACACCTCTCTGGCCTTCTGTTTGTCTGTAACATAAGCAACAAACAACAGCAGGCAAAAATATGGCCACCCACTGAGGAGGGAGTATTTTGAAACTCAAAAAGAGGACTTAACTTCACTGTTGATACTCGAATGTCACAATCCCGTCTCTTTTATTTTAATCCAAAACACTGCCATTCTCTATCATGTCTATGTCTGCTTTCTCCCCATGCCCCTTTGAAGAAAACATTTGAAAATAAAATATTTTAGCAAACCTTCTAGGGTAATTATTATGGAATTTAATATGGTTTGGAGCTGTAACACAGAAATTTTACAAGGCAGAGTAAATTTTTCTTACAGCACTTTGGGTGATTTTCCAAGCCAGTAAAAAACAGGAGATTAACAGCACTGTGTGGTGCCATGTAAAATGCAAGAAAACACCATCCCATTTTTTCCAAAGAAATACAGCAAAGCCTGTAATTCCTAGATGCAACACACTAAATGTTACAATGTGGGGCTGTCCCTAAGTACTTCAGCAATTATAGGCACTACTGCAAGCTATGAAGGGTGGTTTGTGGGCTCGAGTTCACTCAAAACAGATAAAACAAAACTTCAAAACAGATTTATTTGTAATTGAAATAAAGCTTCTCAGACTAGTGTGCTACTATAACAACCATCTACTGCCTGATGACAGAGAAGCCAGCCATCAGGAAGGAGGTTTTCTCAGTTGTTTCTTTAAGAAACCTAAAATGAGACAAAATGCTTAAAAGCCTTACTTACAAATGAATTTTTTAGCATAATAGCCAACCCTTTTTATTCTAGAAGGTCTGCTTATAAAATGGAAAATGAATTACAGCACATGCTCAAGGCCTCACCTGGCACTGTCATTTTTGACAGACCCATTTTTATCTCAGAACTGGGAGCCTTGCAATTTTAAAGCCTTTTACAAAAACTGTGATCTTCTTTGTGATATAGAAATAGATTACCTAAGCAAGGGATGAGGCTTAGATGCTGTGGTACCAACCTCCTGTGCTACCAGGAGACTGTCTGGGTCAGCTAACATGCCACACTGACAAATATATTTCTCAAGTAATTTATGCAGCCTAACAAGTTAAAGATATGGAAAACACTTGGAAATACATAATGCTAAAGCTCTGCAGTTGTAAACAGCGATATTTTGTTTCTGAAAAATAAATCATAATAATTTTTAAAAGGAAGCATAAACTTTAGCCACAGACAACTGGCTATTTTCCAATTACTCTGCTAGCTGAGCTACTGATCATGCTTTTCAACCACTAAATTACACTGTTCTAATACTTGCAGCCTAGTGAAGCTGTAATTTTTAGATATAAACATATAACATTATCTAATATAGGGGTTATGAAATACTTGTGACTTATATTAGGTAAGAAGACTGTAAATTCATTAGCTATTCCTTTGGACCTCTTAAGTTGGTCTGTTTTTTCTGCATATGTAGCAGCATGCCCAAGTCCACCTGGTATTTCTTGAATCCCAAAAGAGCTAACAACCTTTGAGACAAAAATTTGCATTAAGATAAAAACAGAGAGAATTTAGTACTAGTAAGCAATTTTTTACTTCAAATGTTTTATCACATGCAAATTAGAACTGTAGCACTTACGTATTTCAAGAATCAATGACAAATTAACAGCTATTTTCGGTTTGGTATTTTGTTTATTGGTTGGTTGATTTTGTGTCAATGTAAATTACAGTTTTCACAAGCTGAACAGCAAATTCTGAGTTTTATCTTCAAAGTTATTCAAGAACTAAACTTTAGTCAGAATAATCTTGTGCAGAAATGCCATGTTTAGTATTTAGAATTATTCTAGATGGGCAAGAGTAAGTCACCAGCAGGTTTTTGGGAGTAGGGAAGGAAAGCTTGTTTTATTTGGATTTTTATTTCACTTTTTACTTTTATTGGGCTACTTTGGTTTTGCATGTTTCCATATTCTCAGATACACACATGCAAAAATTTGTGTAGGTTTTGGAGAAGAAAATATTATTTCTTCAGGTTTGTGTAACCACCTGTCAGAGATTGGGTTTGCAACACTCTATAATCTCAATTTTCACATACTACTAAACTCAGAAAAAATACAATTCTTTCTCAGGAATTTTCCAGTTCTCAAATAAATACATTTTTAACTGTTCTTGAAAACACGCCTAGAAGTAAACAAACAAACTACTTATTAACACCCTCAGATGTTGTTGCTGATTTTCATCCCGGAAGAGAATGTTGCACAAAAATAACATAACATCTTTTGAAGACTTTTTCTGGAATATATGGAAACTTACAAATGAAATAGTTTAAAAATTGTATGTGCTTATGTTGAGCACATAGAAAGCCAAAAGAATTAGTTCAAGAAAAATAAACAGTGTAGTTCATGTTTTTGCTTACTATTGTTTATTCGTCTCTCAAAAAATGCAAGTTTAAAATTTAAATTGCCCTTTGGAACAGTAGTGAAATTAGCTACATGAAAATAGCAACCTTGTAAAATCACCCTGACATAATGACATGAATTAGCATCTGCCACTTACAGCATGATTACAATAGTTTAAAGTTTATCATAGTAGATGAATTGTGATTTACCTTCTTCACAGTTTTACATGTCACTTGTGACCATACAAGAGATAACCCATTCTACTAGAAGCTAATTCTCCACTAAAATCTTTTTTTGGTAAGAGAGGATAGTAGGTGCTAATATTAAATACGTCTGTACTTCAACTTAGATTCAAAACATTACATTTAAGTAAACTGGAACTAGGTTCAGCATGAAAACAAAGAAAGGTGAAGAAAATCACAGAACGATTCATGTTGGAAGAGACCTTGAGATATCATCCTGTCCAATCCCCTACTCAGAGTTAACATTTCATTTAGACCAGACTGCTCGTGCAGGTTATTGTTCAAGTTGGAAATACTACTACTACTAATAAAAAAAAACCAAACAACAACCCACAAAAAAGCCACTTATGTTTAATTGCTAAGCTAATAAACTAATGGAGTATATGGTGCCTTTATTTTAAATGTGCTGTGGAAGTCAAAATTAAAAAGAAAAATAAAAGATAGGCACAGGCCATTGTGGATTTAGAAAATGTGCAGAGTTCCTAGTTTGTGTTTGATAGAATGAAGGCCAGACAACAAGAGCAAAGCAAACAGCTTACACTCTAGAAGACTCATTTGTTTCTATGTCCTTGTTTATGAAATTTCGAAAAGCTTTCACTCAAGGTTGGGAAAGGACAGACTGCTGTAACAAGCAAGCAATTTTGGAAATCTCTAGTCACCATATGGGGCATAGGTTGCCCTCACAGTTCTTTATGGGAACACGAAGAAAACAGAAGGTACAAGAAGGTGGTCCAGGTACCCAGAGTGGCCCAAAGGGATTAAATTAATCACATCAGGCTGCTTTTAGCAAGCATTAATACTGGCAACAGACTTGAGGATGCTGAAAAGCTGGGTATAAAGTTAAGCAACTTCATTGGAATTTAAGTCAGGAAGTAAAACACTGCTGAATTTGTGAACTTTACAGTTTTGACTTTACTGCTATTTGTTTTATACAAGAAGTGCCTTTGGCTGGAACTTAGGAACTTGTCTGACACCTTCCTCCTCTCCTCCCTCATGCCCCAATTTCAGTGACAGCGAAAGATTTTCTGTCTATATTACCACCCACTTCCACCCTTCACTTAATCAACCATCTCACATTTCTCCCCTGGAAAAGAGACACAGAGAAGTGTTATCAATAGTTTTGTCACAGCATTTCTACTCAGAAACAGAGCTGCAAAAAGTCTGAAGGTTTGGTTCCAAGAGATGAGGGGAAAGAAGCCTCTAAAATGTCTTTCCTCTAACATCTGAAAACTGACTGAAGCAGGCTTTTCTCTCTCCTAAATATCCAGGCTGTGAGAAGATGATCATAAACCTAGCTAGCAAAGTTTAAAAGAAGAATAAATCACAGTGGTTAGGTATGGACTGAAACAACTGTGCCAAAGGGAGCAGCTCTAACACTACTGAATCTCCAGGAAGTCAATGCAGACTTCCAGGAAGCACGTCAGTTACAGCAATCATGTATTTGCGATGGGAACTAATACTAGTACAGTTTGGTACACTAAAAACTAGACAAAACTAATTTAATGTGAATCACTGAGCAGATGGTAGGCTGCAAAACTGATTAAGGATAAGTGACCAACATGGAGACAAAAAAGTTCATATTCTATTGCCAAATCTCTTCATCAACTATTTTCCTGTTGAATGTCTTTTCAGACTTTGTAGCTGAAATAATTAAATGAAATAAATGCCAAATTTCAAAAGATCAAAGATAAATGAATTTTCTTTTTCAGGAATGACATAATCACCTGAAAATTTTCTGCCATCTCTACTTACTTTGCCATCAATGTTTTGCCTTGTTTTGAGTTTATGAAGTCCTATATCACTTCAAGCCAACAGGGCATCAGCACCATCTTTTCAGCTTATGCTGCTATTACTAGAATGGACAGGATCTGTATGTATTGCTATGGATATGAGAAGAAGCAACAGTAGTTAAAAAATGTATCGAGAGATGATAACAAATGTGATGAGAATAGACTACAATTATGACACAGAGCAAGTATAGGTAAGCAAGTGTGCATTGAGAAAGGACAGGCAGAGTATTTTATTGTTCATCAAGGTGCAGTATTCAGCCCTCAAAATTGCGATATTTCACAAAAAAAACCCAAACAAACAAACTACTGTGCTGTCAAAACCCTTCATTAGAAAGCATGACTGAAATAGCATGATAAATAGAGCAATAAACAATCTTCAGGCCAAAGTCTTGCCGTCCCTTTACCTCAACTACTCGAAGGGTCTGGGACCAGCTCCCAGGAGCTGCTGATTAACTCACCGTGAGAGCCAGCAGTTTTCCATAGGTGAGATGTGCTGGGATGTGGTCACTCTTGGATCTCAGTGACTCCACGTACCAGTGCTCTGCTTCAGGCAGCCGGCTCATTCTCATATAGGCTTCTCCTACAGGGTGAGACAAATGTTGGTGAGTATGCCCAAAATTTCTCAATGTCTCCACAATTTATTATCTCATTTATCATTTGCTGTTTATTAAATGGACAGAGATCTCAAAAAAGGTGAAGTGCTTTGAATACCTGCAATGAAAAAGCAAAATTTCAAGAGAGAGCTCCAGATGCTATGTTTCAGGCAAAAATCTTAAAATAACAGAAATTTTATCACATCTATTATAGAGAAGCTACTTCTTTTCCATCAGTCTACGCTGCACATCATGGAGCGGCAGGGAGAAGACAGGATGCCCTAGCATTTAATCACAATACTTCAAGAATTTAGATGTAATTGTGCCCCTGCCCAAGCCAATGACAAGACTGAAAATGCCTACAGGAGAGTCAGGATTTCACCATCTCACTAGTTGATTCATTCCAAATAAATGGCTAAGTAACTTCCCAAAATGATGAAGTCACAGTTTATCCAGTTCTACCACTGGAGGATCAAGACAGGACTATGGCTGACCCAAGCAGAGGACAACTAAGCCTGTCTCCAGGTGAGACATCGTCCCCAGTTCTGCATCACACGGAGATGAACAGCTGTGAGTGCATCAGAGAGAGACAGAAGGACCAGTGTTCTCTGATCAAGACTGAAGTCAACTATCGCACTGCTAAAACTCAGAAAGTACCACCTACTTGCTTGAACAAGGAAAACAGAAGGAACTCTTATCATGGGAGCTACTTCATCTTGAGTATTTTACAGGGGCTACGGAAGATTTGCTTGATGAAAGAAAAGTGGACTGCATCCAGTTACAACTTTTTTTAGTTTCAAGAGTTAAGGTGCAGTCCAGGCAAAATTACCAAAACACAGCCCACAGATAAAATAAGCACGATGTAGAGTCGGAAGTCACATTGAGCCAACACTAAGTGAAGCCAACGTGACTTTTATGACCAAACAGAGCTTTTCCAAAAGGGGTGCAAGCCTGTAAATCTAGCAGACCAAGATTTCTAATTGCAGGATCTACAGAACATTTTGTACTCATGCACTGGTCTTGGATATCTGATTACATACACAGAAGCAGCTGATGTTTCAGTCCCAGAAGTCATTCTATAGCTGGTTAGAGCCAAACTAAAATAACAATTCCCCTCAAAATCAAGGGAAATTAGAGGGGGGCGGGGGGAAGGCAAAGAAACTCCAAAAGAACATGAGGAACCCTGAAAAAGCCATGATCAAATTCAGGAATATCAATGTCAAATGCATTTTTTTTTCACTCTGCCAGCACTCACAAATAAGTGATGCAGCATTATACTTTGTTATACACAGAAGAAAGTCATGAAGTCAAGTGTTGAAAGGATGGAAGACACCAGGAGTCAAGCTATATGCTCCCCTCAAGTCTTCTCCCTAGCAGTATGCTTTACGGCAGAATGTTTAATTATTCGATCGCATATTATTGTTCCCACAGGCCCCTGCTTCATTTAGCACAGAGGAAATGAGGAATCCATATTGCCCTTTTCTTTAAGTGGAAAATTCCAGCCCAACCTGTTACAGCTTGGCAAAGTTTCAAGCAATTAACAATGAGATCCTTTAAAAAGTAATGTAAGCAGTCATAAGAGATGGAGTTATTATCTGCTGGTAGCCTATGTTGAATGCACTGCCAAATTTCAAAAAGATCCAAGATTCTAATCTATTTTTCATGATAGATTCTGATATAAGAAGAGATTAACATCTTTGAGGTACTGGTAAATTCAATTTTTAATAGGTTTTAAGAGCTCAACTACTTTACAAGCTAAGCTCCTAAAACTTTGAGGGTATTTCTGAGTGGCACATCTCAAAACGAGGCTACAATATGTCAATCTAAATGTCAAACCATACAAATAGGAATTTTATTCCCCTGAAGACTTTAGAGGGAATTCTCTATAGATGAACATTTTTCTTCTGAAGAGTCTGTTTTTTGCCCATAAGCCCCATATAATCAGGAATTGCTATATTATAAGCATAGAACATGTCATTATTACTGAAGGAAGTACTGTTAGGGAGTCTGTTATTAATTTCTTCTTCTAAATTATTTACAATGACACTACTATCTAAAAAGAAATAAAAGTAAGTTGAAAACTGATAGAGGCTCTGCCACCACCATACTCAAAGACCAGAATAAAATCAAACAATTGTTAATTAAAGTGTTAATTCAATCAAGTGGTTCTTTGTGTTAGACCGCCACAATTTTAACAAAAGCTGTTCCATTTTAAGATCGTTTTCCAACAAAATGACAGTGAAAACATGTATGAATTGACATACATGACATAAATGACATCGTTGTCATTCAGGATGCATTTGTGTGTCTGACATAAAGAGAAGAAAAATAATATTTGTAATTTACAATCACATATTGTTATAAACTTGCAACATGAATGATTTAGTCTTCAGGAAAATAACAGAGTGTCCATCGGCAAAAAAACATGCAAGCCAATGGTTAATGTGAGCCGGTTTCCATATTTACTTTAACGATTACTTAATTTGAAAAATCTTTCAAAACTCAGGCCAAAAAACTGAAAGGTCACACACACACACACAAATTATTAATGAAATTCCCAACAGAAGTAACAAAAAGAGAAAGAAATTCATGGCAGTAGAAACCTTAAGACACAAACTGACAGTTATTCCAGTTCTCCAGTCTCTATCAATACGCAGCCATGTGCAGCACTGTCTGCACAATGAGTAAGGAACTCAATAGCCAGCTGGGCTAAAAGGGGGCAGATCAGTAATTTAAAATTGATTCAATTTTTACAGGGGTTAGTTCAGCTATATTTCCTGAGGCTTATGCACCCATTTCTTAGCTTACTCTACAAGGAAAGTATAGATTATTAAATTGTAACTCTCATTTATTAAGGTAGTGCAAGAAGAACATTAATATGTAACTGAAACACTATTTGAAGGACTGCATACATAGTTCAGTAACACCTCTATTAATACTTTATTACAAAGATGTGAGTAATGGGCCACCTTTTAAGTAGACTTACACCACTATAAATAAAATCCTGCTATTCAAGTAGATTTTCTTTGCCATAGAGATAGATCACTTGCAAGACTACCATTCTCCAAATGATATTTTCTCAGAATCCTTGGAACTGAAAAATAATCTTTTAAAATAAACAAAGCAAAACAACAACAAAAAAAACCTAATAAACTAAAACACCACCAAAAAATTCCCACTGAAATGATACAAGAACAAATTAATGAAGAATAATGAAAAACAATAACAATAATATTAAACATTGAATATTTCTATTAAATGATAATACTAATAAAGGATCAGCTTGCTAGCAGCTATTTCCCCTGAAAGGCTAACCTTATACTTGATAATTAAGTGAAATGTGAACTTTGTGAACTTAACACAAATCCTAAAATAAAAAAAAAAAACAACTTAAAATTTTTTAATACATACCACATTGTTGAAAAGAAAATTTAGGTACCATTTACATAAATGTATGTTACATAGTTTGAGATTAACCTCTCATCTGCTGATTTCATATTTTTTCTGTGTCAGATGCGCCTCGTCATAGCAAGCAAAGGCCATCTCCTTGCAGGCAGCACATCAGACTTATTGATGGACAAGTACAATGGAACTATGGATGTAACAGCACTGTACTATTACATGTATGTGTCATGTACCCACACTTTCAGATTAAGAACATATGTTCCTCCTGCGGACCTCCTCTTAGGACAACAAAGGCAGAGCTGAAAAATCAACTGAAAAATTATCTCTGTACAGGAGACAATGCAGAGCACGTCTGCCTTGCATTATCCTTTTATGTGTTAACTATCTGCTACTTAGCTATCTGGATGGAAAAATGTAGTATAGAAAATACACAATTTGGCATTGACGAGGAGATGTCAAAACAGAAAGACAGACAGAGATTCACTTTGAAAAGTCTCTAATATATACATTCAGTCAGGATTTAAATTACATTTTTCCATCATTCCTTTGAATTTGGAACATAAACAGGTAGCGTTAGAAAATGATGGAGAGGTCTGCATCCCTACGTACCACAATACCACAAGGAATTTGTGTCTTTCATAAAGCAACTGTACAGAGTCCTTGTGCAAATCAAGGCTGCAGATGCCCTTACCATAAATGCACCTCCCTGGATATATAACTTCCCTTCTTTTCTCCCTTAGGCACCAGTGCATACAACAACATGAGAAATCTAGATGCATGGTTTGATGTTGTATTGTAATGATATTTAAGATATACTGCAAAACATTAACAGTCTTAGTGATAAATATCCAGTACGTGCACATCTCCCCTGAAACAGTTGAAGCATGTGAACTTAATGAGCATCAAGTTCTGCACAGACTAAGCATATTCTCTTGTTATTGCTGTTGGTCTCTTTGTTTTGCTGTTTTTGTTGTCATTGTGTTCCTTTTACGGAATAATCTCCTTGAAGATTTCAAGGAATACCTTGCTTTTGATGGATGAGAATCAATCCACATTTACTTCGGTTGAGTAGATTCTTATAGGTCTCAAATTAGCCAAAGCAAAGCCTCTGATCTGATTTAATTAGATCACTAAGCTACTTTTGAAGGAAAATACCTAAAGTGGAAAACAGATAGAAGGGCAAAATAAAATCAGTTGCAACATGGAACATGCAACATGGACTTTGCACAGCTGTTTTCTGTTGTACAAAGACTTCCAGGGAAAGAAGCACACTGACACAAATAGAAGCACTGAGCTCACCTGAGATAGATAATTTCATTTGCATTTTCCAACTGATTTGCAACCAGTAGTAAATCATAAGGGTACAAACTAAGAATGCATAACTGAACAAGTGATTGTATGCTTTTCTTGCCTTTTACTGTATTTACAGCCATTTTAATTTTTTTTTTTTTTTTTTGTCAGTAAAACACAGACATTATGCCAGTGCAGTTTTCTCTTAATAGAAGCACTTTCCATTAGAATCATGCCTATCTCAGATCCCTGTAGCCCAATGTCAGTATTGGACCATATTTTTGGTCAACAAATGTTCAATTGTACTTATTTTCATACAAACCCACACATGTTAAAAATACAAATGCATTTCAGGCTTAGACTCTTAGCTTTTTCAGATTATTGCCTAAGAAAACTCAAACATTTCACATGAAATTATAGATCAACAGTCCAAAGAGATAAAACTCAGAAAACCTGAGAACGTGGAAAAAACAAACAAACAAAAAGTAGTCTCAAACATTGCATCCGCTGCCCCATCAGCAATCCACTGCTGTAACCTTCACAGCTTGAATTGCTCAAACAAAACAAAGTAAAGAAACAGGAAACATTGCAATCAGCTCAGAGATTTATACTCAGCTTTGGGCAGCAGTTCTAAACTACTGTAGTCTGCAAAGTCTCAGAGGGGGAAGGGTTAAAGCAGCAGGGTGCGGGCAAGAAGGAAGCACAGCCTTTTACTCCATCACTAACAGAGCAGACTCTGTTCTTATTTCCCTAGAACATAAATAAAATATACATAAACATAAAAATAAAATAAACTTTTTTTTTTTTTTCCAACCAAGCTAGCTTTAAAAGAAAAAGGTTTGTAATGTACATTTAGTAAGAAATTACCAGTAAAGCTTAATGGGATGCTCAGGAAGCACACTGGTGACTAGAGTTGAGGCCAGTGCAGGTACCATGCCCTGCCTAAGTTACGATGTGGGGTACGTATTTCATGGTTTAATCATCTTTGGCTCTTAAAAAGTAAGTCTTGCACAGCATGAACTGTAAAACTATGCCAGCAAAATGTTTCTTGGAGTTCTAAACAATATTTAAAAGTAATTCAATAAAAAAGCGTTTAATAGGAGCAAGGGGCAAATGGGATAGGAGCCTTAATAATATTAACAGGTTTGTACAGCCACATCTACCCAAAAGCATAATCAAATAAAGCGATAGTTATGTTATAATCATCGATACAGAAAGTCTCTCTGTATGCTAAGCCTTCGTACTCATGATGCAAACCTCCACACCATATGTAAAATCTGGCTCCCCTTTCGTGTTCCGTACCTGGCTGCCACTTGTGGATGATTTGTTTTCTGTCCATGTGCAATGTAGCAGATTGGCAAGGAGAAATATAAACTCTAATTTGTGCATCATTAACTATATTCTTTCGTAACTTGCATTTCTCATCAAAAATGTTTGTAAGGCTTTGCATTAAATCCATTTGAAAATCGACATGGAGACGTTTGTTGGCAAGGGCAGAAGTGCGATCAAGGTATTTGTCTTTATGACACTATCTTGCCAAACTAAACCTGAACAATGCCACCCGAACATCTTTCTTTGTACTATGCAGTATTAAAATAAAGCCTCCATGGTCCACCTCACACCACTTAACTGGCAGGAGTATGAATTACTGTAGCAGGTGGGCCAGTGTGGTTTTAAAAGCAATGTAATACAATCAACTGTATAATATCAGATTTCAAGGAACGCGAAAGACATCTAGAGCAGACGCTGATCCTTAAGCAATCCTAATATTGGCATTAAAGTGTTCAAGATCCCACAGGGACCATTTTATCTTTTGACCCCGGGTTTTAATTGAAACTTTAAACAAAATATATTACCTATTTAATGCAGCTGAGCTGGACTCTGGCCTTTGTAGTGCATGTTACCATGCCAAGCAAATTAATCTGTGTAACCTTAGCATGTACTTTTTAATTTACATCAAAGAAATATGACATAGAGAAAATAAATGCCAAGACAATCTTATACAGCTTGTTGAATAATTATTTTGATACTAGTTTTAGATTTTTAATTTTTAGCTGTTTTGGGTTCTTTTAAGAGAAAAAAAAAATGAAAAGGCTTTACTTCTTGGCACAAAGCCAGAGAAACATATGGTTTCCTTAGCTGAGTTGTTGTACACCTGGCAAAATAAATCCAGCAACAGGAGACCAAAATCTACCCTGCAAATTTTCATATGTACAAACTTAGAACATCTGATGCTGGTCTTCTGGTCCTGCCTTTTGTACTGTGAATAAAATACAAAATCAAACGCATGGGTTGCTTCTTGATACCAGTACTTCTTTTTCCTTTAACAGGTAAGTAACTCGGAGTTTTAAAGGGTGAGAGTCAGCGGCAAGGCTGGCACACTGGAGGAGTCTCTGGGCCTGTCAGAGCAAAAAGCCAACAGAAGGAAGGGCAGGAAAAGAAGTGTAACACAAACAGGGAAAGCAGGTGGTGTAAAGGCTTAACACTGATGGAGTGTTAATGCTACCACAGTCTGAGTGCTGGAGTTCAAATCCTAATTCAGTTTAAACAGTTCATCTCCTGTTTATTCTCTTTCGAGTATGTCATGTACATCATACAGAGAAAAAAGAAGTCTTCAGAAGATCTTCAATGAAATGACTGAATAACTATCAAAAATTAGAGGAAGCACTGTTACACCATATGCTAATATCTAACACTGAACCAAGCAGAGTTATTGCCAGAGACTTAGAATACATCAAACTCACAATGACAACTGCAGCAGATAATCTGCAAACTGTACTCTTGGATTTCATGATAAACCATGAAGATTTTTTTCCACAGGGAAGGAGACAGGGACAGACTCTTCCGCCCTGAGCAGATGAGGAGTACTCTCCAGTTTCTCCCCCTTCCTCCCCAGCAATGAGCACATGGTGAGCAGGCACAGCTCAGAATCAGGCTCATGCAGTTCCAAGCACACGAGACAGGACTGGCCTATTTCAGCTCCTCCTGTCTCCCTTTTAAATGCATAAGTAGGCAGGCAAGTTTATTTAATGCTGTTTATCAAAGACAGTGTTCTAGTAAAAATGTTTATAATTTTATCTTGAAAATCAAAACAGAAATAAACAATCCAGCCAGTCTTCAGGTGCCCAGTGACACCATATGAGCTGCAGAGCGGATGCATTCCTGATAATGGATGTGGTTGCCTTGTTCTCCTGTCACACCCGATGGAAAGAAGATGACCGAAGAGGTGTTTAGGATTTATCTCACCCAATGTGAGCTAGCAAGTCTAAGCTAGTCATCTCAGCTCCTTTTACAGTAGAAGTATGCTTTCAGGGGATTATTTGTATAATCTAAAATAGACAGCTAAATTAGATGGGCCTAATTACTCCCCAGAGGTATCTTTTCCTTTCCACACTATAAAGTGAGCATACCTACCTAGCTCTGTCTTGTCATCTAACTTTACACTATTACAGGTAAGAGAGACTAACCTAACTGCAGTCGCATACACTTGTGCAGACAAATCCAGGACAGCTTTAAACTGATCCGAGTCTTGCTGTTAATAGAGCCACACTGCATTCAATTCAAGTCACTACCCGACGCTTTATGTGACCTCTTGAATGGCCTTTGCAGTACAGTCAACAAGCCGCACCTCAACAACTAGCATGAAGCAAGTTCTGGTTTCCCTGCAACAACTGCCATCACAAAAGCAACCAAAATACACATATATAGAATCATAGATTAGTTTGAGTTGGAAGGGACCTTCCAAGGTCATCTAGTCCAACCCCCTGGAATGAGCAGGGACATCTTCAGCTAGATCAGGTTGCTGAAAGCCTCGTCCAGCCTGGCCTTGAATGTTTCCAGGGATGGGGCATCTACCACCTCTCTGGGCAACCTGTTCCAGTATTTTAACACCCTCATTGTAAAAAAATTCTTCTCTATCTCTAGCTTGAATCACCCCTCTTCTAGTTTAAAGCTGTAACTTCTTGTCCTCTCATAACACACCCTTCTAAAAAGTCTGCCCTCATCCTTTCTATAAGCTCCTTTTAAGTACCGAAAGGCCGCATTAAGTACTGAAAGGCTGCAATATGCTACATTAATGATAAGTTGTACTTTACAGAGCTCCATAATAGCCTGTTGCTCTTTGCAACAGGCTGAAAGGGGCTACGGTAATCTTAGTTGACCCTAACTTGCTGTGCCGCTAGGACATCCGCAAAGTGCCGGCAGCTGCCTAAAGGGAAGAGAAGCCAGAGTCTGGGCTAAGATGTGGAGGGAGGAAGTGCAGCAGCAGCCAAGCCTGGGCAAGGGACTGAGCTGGTCTTTGTGTCCTCCATTGCTTTGTGAGTTAATAAATGCAAATCCCAGGAACAGAGTGAACTTGGACATTGTGGACTATGCTTATAAAGGAAGCTAAGAAAGATCCCCTGAAACTAAAAACGTAACCAACTGGCAAAAAAAAAAAAGTAAAAACTAGAGAATCTCACAGGTCATAGTGGTTCTAAAGGGACCATCTATTCATGGGGGAAAAAAAAAAAAGGGTGTCACAGGCCTGCTTTTTGATCATGCTAGAAACAGCATGTTTTTTTTCCAATTTCTGTACTTTTGAGGAGCACTTTTATCAGAATTATGAAATACGTATGTGCCCTAAAGAGGGCAGTCAATCTTCAGAGGGTTTTCTGGAGCACTGCAGTACTTCAGCAATCACTATAGGACACGGATGTTAAGCAGAGGCTTAGTTCACAGAGTGGTGACTGTTGATAACTCCACCAAAATTTATCAGCAAGTGCTGATAAATAAAACTGATAAAACAATAGTTGAGCTAAGATTCCTTATGAACAAAAGCACAGACAATAATCAACTTGTGCATTTCAGGGATTTTAGCCTTCTGCATTAATCTGATGCAGCTTAGTATTCAGAGGAAATAACTCTTCATGGAACTGTATTACTGCTAAGGAAGCGTTTATACTATTATTGACATTGGATACTTTGTCACTGTGTCAAGAGAAGTACTCAATTTACAGGGATTTGCAAACACGTAGCATCATTCACAACCAGAATTTTAGAATATTTTTTCCTATGCCCAAATACTTGTAAGGAGCTAATAAAAGATGCCTTTCCTAAATAAGTAGAGTGAGTAGTGCCTCCCTTCATCAACTGTGTCAAACCAACTGGTATCAACCAATACACTCCCTTTTATTTTAGTCATTGGGAGCGGGTAAAAAGCCACAAAACCCCTCATGTTTCCTGTTGATCCTAATTGTTTCTACATGTATTTTTAATTGCTCTACTTCAAAGAACTCTAAAGGAATTTTACACTCTCTTCTGTTCCAGATAGGACCTCAAGGAGTCTACTAGGCCAGACACTGATGTTGCTTAGCAAAACATATGCTCTTTCAGAGAAAATTCCACTTAAAAGCATCTCTGGAACAATTAAGAACATATCCTCTTGTCTACAGATCTGAATACTATAAATAACTCATATTATCTTCTTTCTTTTATTTGTTTAACGTATTCTGTATAAAGATGTGATGAAGAACATGAGAAGCTGAAGTTAAAGAATAAAATACCACCTCAGCTAAATTAATTTTTCTTGCAGTACTCAAAGGACTCTGCTAAAATTCTGAAGAACAGATAGGCTGGTCCTGGAAGAAGAATTCTCCCACTGTAGATGTCTAACTAATAGTATATCGGCTGGGAAATAAGTTTTTGGCACACTGTGGGTCTGTTCAGACATCTTGTTGGTTTACAAGGAAATTTAACAGACAAGAGCCACACGAAATTTTATGTTATAATCAATCTCACTCCATTTTCTATAAAGTAAAACCAATTTCTTCTTAGTTTCAAATATGACTAAATGGGAGATTGAAAAAAACTGTATGAATTGCACATGAGGTCTCCAAGATAGTGGATGAGAGATTGTGGAGGCCAAGAAAAACACCATGCATTCTAAATAGAATCATGGAATAGTTTGGGTTGGAAGGGCCCTCTAAGAGCTTCTAGTTCCATCCCCTCCACTCTATGGGCAGGGACACCTTCTACTAGACCAGGTTACTTAAAGCCCCATCCAGCCTGGTCTTGAACATTTCCAGGGATGGGGCATCCACAACTTCTCTGGACAATCTGCTCCAGTGCCTCACCACCTTCTTTATATCTGATCTAAATCCATCCTGTCTTAGTTTAAAGCCATTACCCCATGTCCTACCACTCCACGCCCCTGTAAAATGTCCCTTTCCAGCTTTCTTATATGTCCCCCTGGAAGGCTGCTATAAGGTCTCCCCAGAGCCTTTTCTTCTCCAGGCTGAACAACCCCAACTCTCTCAGCCCATCTCCATAGGAGAGGTGCTCCAGCTCTCTGATCATCTTCATGGCCCTCCGTTGGACTTGCTCCAACAGGTCCATGTCCCTCTTACATTAGGGGCCCCAGAGCTTAGTGGAGTACTTCAGGTGGGGTCTCACAACAGCGTAGAGGAAAAGAGTCACCTATGTCAACCTGCTGATGACCCTTCTTTTGACACAGTCCAGGATACAGTTGGCCTTCTGGGATGCAAGCACACGTTGCCGGTTTATGTTCAGCTTCTCATCAACTAATACCTCCAAATCCTTCTGCTCAAGGCTGCTCTCAATCCATTCTCTGCCCAGCCTGTGTTGTGCTTGGGATTGCTTTGACCTATGCACAGGACCTTGCACTTGGCCTTGTTGAACTTCATGAAGTCAGTCTACCTCTCAAGCCTGTCTAGGTCCTTCTGCATGGCATCCCTTCCTTCCAGCATGTTGACCACAGCAGGCAGCTCGGTGTCGTCAGCAAAGTTGCTGAGTGTGCACTCAATCCCACTGTCCATGTTTCCCACAAAGATGTTAAACAGCCTCAGTCCCAATACTGACCCCTGAGGAACACCACTCACCACTGATCTCCACTTGGACATCGAGCCGTTGATCGTAACTTTTTGAGTGTGACCATCCAGCCAATTCCTTATTCACTGAGTGGTCCATCTGCTGAATCCATGTCTCTCCAATTTAGAGACAAGGATGTAACGCAGGACAGTGTTAAATGCTTTGCACAAGTCCAGGCAGATGATGTAGAAGTGCTATACAGATACTCTTGGAGATATCCAGTAACATTTCTAACAGTTGTGCCTTATTGTGCCTTATCCAGTACTTCAGTTGCTGGCATTTAAGCTCTGAACCTGGTTTGGCTTGTATATACTGAAGCCAATTACTTTTGTTTTTATTAGCCAATTCATCTGAGCACCAGTTGCCTGGCTAAGCTCTTTTGTTTCGCCCTGCCTGGCTCCTCAAGTATCTTTCTGAAGCACTAACCATGCACTTACCCATCATGTTGTATAAGCTCTGTGGTGCAAACTGTCTTGGCATTTTCTGTATTGCTTCTTTGTAAACCATAAGGGCATCCTGAAAAGAAACACACACGTGGGACAAATCATTAATAAAGCACCAATTTCAAAAGCAGTCTTTCACATAAAAAGTAAAACCAAACTACCCTCTTTCCCCAAATGAAAGGTGCAGAGAGAAAGAAAACACATCGGCATCGTATCACAGAATGTTCATATTTCTCATTTACAAAAGTTTTGCCAAATTCAGTGAAGCTTATTGACAAGACAAAAATTAGTTACAATATTGCAACTGTTTTTCCAGGTGGAAGTAAAAGTGACAATTTTTATAACCGTATGAGTCATTGATTGGTTTAAACATATGTAAAATTCTATAGACTGTCAGAGAATATGGAGCAATATCAAACTGCAGACAAAGGACATTCTGATGACTAAGCTAAGGTAAATGTCCTAACAGTAAAGACATCGTCTACTGCCAAGTAATAACAAAATATAGTCCTCACAACTGAAGGCTGCTCCACAGAAAGAATGAGATGGACTATAGTGTCAAGAATGCCAAAATTGGATTCCCTTCACAAATGTGCTGTGCCTTGAATTACTTGATCACACATTTATAATTTGTTTAGCACTTAGGATGATTGCTGTTCAGTCTGTTAGCTCTACATCACTTTCTACATCACCCCATTGAATAGTCACAGTTTGTGAAGGCTGAAATACGCTAGAAAAAAAATCTAAGTGTATGATCAAATCAAGGCTGGGTCAGACTGCAACGACCACCAGGCAGAAATCTGATGGTTCATATTCTTAAAATCCCTTGCACCTTCCAGGCATTGCACTCCAACTCCACATTCCATCAGCCATGCAGACTTCATGGAGGTATTAGGTGTTTGTATCTGTGTTTTAACCACTTAGTAACTGTCATCTGGCAGAGATGGATTCAGCAGACAGATGTCAGAGAATATGTAGAGCTTGTGCATGCCTAATCTTAAACAGCTGAGGTAACGGTCACGGTCTGAAAGAGTTATATGGACCAAAACCATGCGTAACTCCTGTTCTGAAGTATGCCTGGCAATGCAAAGTAAGAATGACTTTCATTCAAATACTGCTAAAGGTCAATACTTCAGTAAATGTCCAGTTTTAATACTTTCAGCAGGGAAAATGGAGAGGACAAGTAAATGAGATGGGAACGGGTTGGGTGCAGTGTATGGTTAAATTCAAAATATCCAACCCACTTTAGCACTTAGGTCAAGTTATTAGAAAATAGCACGTAATGGGATGCTTTTAATCACTGAAGTTTTGAATTGTTCCAACTGGGAGACTGAAAAGCAAAACTAATTGCATTTTTTCAACTAAAGATGGACTTTATTTTTAATTAAAAAGTCAGTATGCTTTAGGTTGGCTGGTCTGTAATCAAGATATATCCTTTGCATATCAGTCATGGGGACAAAACCAAAAAGAATAATTAACATATATCAGATGTCACCATTGCTAATGTGGACTCTGACACCAGAACATCACACTCCTAATCAACATCGCCACACTTACTGCTGTTGAGAATAAATATGCTCTGTAGGGAATGCTGATCTTGATTTGGTGAAATTCAAGCAATTTGTGCCCATCACATAGTTTAAAAGTCTATAGGGAAGCAATACGTAATATTTATGTATGAAGGTTTTATCATGAGATTGTAGACAAATCTAGAGTCTTACCTCATAGTGTCCTTGTTCATGAAAAAGTTTTCCTAAGTTGTAAAGACAGCTAGTAACAGAGCTTTTATGAGCATGAGGATCTTTCAAATTTTCATCAGGGATCTCTGAACACTTCAGGAAAGTCCTCCTGGCTTCCTCTGTTTTCCCTTGGTTCATCAGGATGATGCCAGTATTTAAATAGGCAGCTGTGAAGATGGAAAAACGTTATCTTTTAATGGGGTTCCATTATGTTTTATCTAATCTTTGTTTTATTTCAAAGTAACATCTGAAAGAGATCCCATGATTATCTAATTTGGCTTTCATATAATATAGATCAATCACTGATGTGAAGAGGAACATATAAGAAGTAAAAGTTCAGAGACAAGGAAACGAGACAATGGCCATAAAGACTCAGGAAGGAAGGAAGGAAGGGAACACTGGTTAGGCAGCATGCTCCACTTTTGTTCCTCTTATTATTATAAGACTGTATCAAGCATATAGCATCATTGTTTGAAATGTTACAAAAATATATGCATATGTTTATACCTATACACGTGTATGCGTATATATATGTAAGATTTAATATCTAAGTTACAAAAAAGTAAGCAATCTTAAAAAAACCCACACACTTAATTTTGGAACCGATCACTGGCAACATCCTATGGATTATTTCCCATTTCCCTCAGGCAAGAAAGAAAAAATGAAAGGACTTTGAACTGTGGACTCACAAAACATACCATAAAAATCAGGGACTGGTTCTAATAAACAGAAAACAGGATCCTGAAAATTGGGCAGTAGCATCTAAGGCTCACCACCTCAGCTGAAAAGTCTTTTAGGTTCTAGCAGTGCTGCCCAGTGTTAACTCATTATCTCCTTCCTCCCTGCACCAAATTAAATGTAGTTACTAGCTAATAAATACTTGCAGAAAACTGAAAAGTGCACAATTTCACCTTTTGCTTTCCAAAATAATAACTTCTGAAAAAAAGGAAAGTGTTATTTAAGAATAGGAAGATTTCCTTAAAAAGAAATAGTTAATATTATGCAAACTTGTATAGTTGAAATACTTACAAGCTAGTGTGGGTCTGCTACCAATTGCCAGTTTATAGTAATGTAATGCCTCTGAAAACCTGCTGTTTTCCTGAAGTAGTAATCCTCTGCATAAGAAGAAAAAAAAAAAGAGGGGGGGGGGGAAGTTACTGCAAAGAGTAACTTCAAAATAAATGTTGAAAACAAACTAAGATAACAGAGAAAAACATGCTGACTGATATTTCAGAGATACAACAACTCTGCATATTACTAACAATTCAGTGCAAAAATTATTTTGTCTGAAGACAGGATTAATTCATAGACATCAGGTGCATCCATATGGCTTTAACAGATGTTAAATGCAATAGTTTTGGCTCCCTTGGAATCCAAGAGATTCATTTACTCATTTGAGAAAGGGGTAGACTCTCGGGCTTTTTAAAGCGGATGGAGTATGGCGGAGATATTTGTAACTAAGGCATTCCTGTTTAGCCTGTTTTCTTGACTTGAAATAAGCAGATATTTTCAAATGTATAATAAAGTTAACTCCTTAACACTTTACATGTATTACCTTAAAAAATTAAACAATTTCACTAGATTATTCACTGTATGGCTAAGCACCTACATCAGTTCAATTTTTTCCCTGTCTTCTTTCTACTCTGAACAAATTCGTAACTGAAGACGTATCACGAACGATATCGAATAGTTCCAGTTCTTAGTTCCATAATCCATGAGCCTTAACTTTTAAGACAAGCATCCACATACCAGTCAGCCACAAATTTATGAGAAATGAGTCGTCTGGATATTGTTGACAATTTTATGCTTAAATGAATGCTCAAAGCTTTACAAGGTTTTAGGAGATGGAAAAAAGCATATGCAAATATATTAAAATCACCAAGATTTAAAAATCCTTAAAAATTATTAATTTTAGCATGTAGACTCAGACCTCACTAACCAGGGGCAGATGTCCCTCTCCATACACCTCAAAGTATCCACGAAAAAAATACATGTAGCCATTTCTTCTAGGTGGGAGGGTTGTCATATCTATTTGTAGCTTCCCTAACCTACAGCAATTTTCTCTTCTTCCTCTATGCTTTATCTGCTGATAGCTATTCAAACTGCAAAGAGGTTGGATTTTTCCATCTCCAGCCTCTAATCAGAGAAGATCGTTTTCCCTCCAAAAATCTCGGGAAAACTTTTTGAACAAAACAAGTAGATTTTTGGGGAAGAAAAGCACAGGGCAGCTAGCTAAAGAAGTAACCACCATCTGTGTCGTTTGCTTCCTATCATTGGGTTAGGACTTAACAGAATGGAGGAATATATATATATATATTTTTTTTCCCCTATAATATCTATCAGCACTATGTGGCCACATGTTCAAAACTGTCTCTCAGTTATCTTTGGATTAGGCAGTAAACGACTTTTAATATTTACAGAACTTACAGTTAGTTGTTACTTGCAGTAATGTGAGCAACAAGGGAATAACATTCAGAATACTTTTTGGCATGGTACCAAGGTTTTTAAGTACTGTCAAGTGTCTTGCAGGTGGCAAGAGTTATGATCATCAGAATAGTAATAACATTTTCTAAATTTTCTAGAACCTGAATATGGTATACTCTAAAAATTTTTATAGAACGTAATTACTCCAAAGAAAATCATTATTATTATTATTATTGTATTTTGATACAGTTTTCTGTTGATAGTAGTAGAATTCAATAAATAAATGAGTTGCACCATCTGACATTTAAATCTCCTTATTTTAAAACAAAACAAAACAAACCCCAAACATTTTTATGCACAATATTGGAACAAATTTGTCAAAGAAATTCCATTATTATTTTAGTTCTGGAATAAATAATTTCACATCTTAAGAGAAGTAGTACAGTAATTAGTCAACTTGAAAAAAATAAATTACTTTGGTAAGTGCATGACATCTGTGCTTTTTGGATTAAAATAACTTTTATTTGTAATTACTACCAAATTAATCTTCTGTGTTCACTACATGCTATAGCACTGGCACACATGATGAATTACTTGATATTCTAGGTTTTTTGGCCTTTTTTACTCCTCTTCTAGAGGACCTTTTTTTTCTTTTAAAAGCTGTTCATTTTACAGACATTCTGCCTCTCAAACACATAAATAGTGTGTGTGTATATATATATATATACACATGTGTAAAATCAAGCTGCTCAGATGCAAGATTGAGTGCTGAATTCCAGCAAACAATTAGTGTCTTATTTATGTTTGTTATGAGGTTTGGTAGAAGAAAAAAAAAAGTAGGATATAATCTGAAAAACCATGAAAAGGCATGAAACTGCCTCCTTTTATCCTTGTGAATTCCATCCTAATTGATCAATGGTTTTCCCTGTGGCTTTCGACAGTATAAAAAATTACTAGATTTACGAGTCTCTAGTTCTAGTTTCAGATTAAACAAAGTCAGGAAAAGGCTTAAAGGAAAATTTAAAAATAATATTTTTAGTTTAATAAAATTAACACTTAGTGAGGTATGCTTCTGAGAGATAAGTGGTTTGGATGTTCACCTGTGAGGAGGTTAATAGATAAAATGCTAAGAGGATGAACATTGCATTAAACTGGCAAAGAACCCCTGAATTTACAATTAATATTATAAGAGTTTTAAGCAGCAAGTCCCAGGGCTGCCTCTGAAGTGACTAAAGCCAATGACCCCATGACCCTCTAAATAGCGATCCTAAAGTGAGACCCTTTTTGCTCTCCTGTATCACGGCAGGATGTGATCAGAATGTCCCTCTGATGGGGACAATACCTGAAAGAGCTGGTTTTGCGAAAACTCAACGATTGTCCGCTGACAATTCTGCAAGGATCCAAAGGCCTAACTCTGCACACTCCGCTGATGAAAACAGATGTCTTGAGTCTCAATGAACTGCTTGTTGAGATTACTGCATTAAAGTAATTCACTAAACAAAGGGAAACTTTAGCAATAGGTTTACCTACACATGTAATATGCGTATACTCACATAACCATGGATTAAAGCACATTACTACATGTATGATTTATAACCCTGTATGCATACATTTTACCCCCACATTTACATGTGTGCATATGTGTATATAATTGGATTTATCTCTTTTGTAAGTATAGCATGACCCTGCCATCATCTAATCTTTAGTTAAGTTACTGATTACAACACATTTCACTGAATTGTATTAAATCACTTCATTAATTACCTGTTGATTAAGAGTTATTAGAAATCTTATATTAAACTTTTGATCTACCTCAATAAATGTCAAGTTGTTGCTAAACCGAAGCAGTGTTACGAATCCATTCCATTACACTGGCTCTGAAAACTGTTCACCATTGTCAAGACAAACACAAAGCAAAGAGATGGGCTCAAGTGAGTAACATCTGAAGTGATCGTGTCCTTCAGTACATGGTTGCAAAGAGGTCACTAGAGCAAATTCTACCAAAAGGGTCTGTTCGGCACTCTGAGTTCTTTCCAAAGAAGCTGAGAGGTTGAACTCAATTACCTTTGCAGTCTGTTAAGTTACATTAAAAACTCTTCAACAAGCTTCAGCTGAAAGTTTCATTATATATTCTTTCTTTCTCTTTCAGAAATAGGTGAAGTATGGGTTATTTTGCCACAGAAATGCTTCCCTTTTCATAGGAGTTGAATTTGGAGTCTCTTTCACTTCAGAACAGAGGTCAAAGCCAGGAGAGGGAAGTTTGTTAAGTCTCCTATGTCTTATTATCACCTGCTTTAGCATTTACTATCTTTCAGCTAGAGAATTTTAATAAAATATACTCAAAATTATAGTCTAAAATCACTAAAAATAAAACTCAAGTGTCTTTATAAAGATACATTAAGGGCAAAATCTGAAATAAAACTTTGTGATTCCAATTCAACTAGACAATTCCAAAATGTCCTTCAAGTAAACTGACCATGGTTGTACAGAAAGAAGTTGTGCTGTCACAAGCTGCAAAATAATGGCTTCATAGTTACTGTAGTAAGCTAAGACTGCAATAAATCATCTGACTAGCTAAAGAATAGAGGAGCATCGACAGAGGCAGATGAAGTTGCACCCACAGGCTGTAACAATGAAAGTCCATGACCTCCTTTAATTTCTTAGCATCTGTTTGTTCAGCCCCATTTTGACAGTCCCAATTCCTTCCTTCCTTCTTTCCTTTGACAACCCACTGCCCTCCAGCTGACTGCTGGAGCTGAAGTCAGAAATTATCACTGGCAGATGGAGTCAGTGCTTCCTTGTCTACTGCCTCTCAAACCTTTTAGACAAAATTAGTTCCTTTCCACTGACCTGGAAAGCAGTAGTAACAGAGTAATGGTGAGTCTGTAGAAAACTGCAAGATTTTGTACATGCATATTTCCATGTTTTCTGTGATTAAAAATGACTACATGTTTAGCCAAAACTTTTCCATTTGACTAGTAATTTTACCTAACTGCACAATCAAAAAGTTTAAAGTTTGTCATGTTTATTCCTATGCTTTATTACATTGAAGATATCTTTAAAAAGTTTGGGGTGCATTTGTAAAGCTTAACAAATATACAGTTCTACCCCGTTTTCTTTTAAAGGAGACTTAATTTTCATCTGCCATTGCCACGGCATAATGAAGTTCCTCCTATAGCCAAGGAGTAGATCTGTTCTAGACATGCCTTTCCCTTTCTTCGGCTACACTTCAAAATGATAACTGCTCTTTGGAGATTACTGGCAGAAAGGAGAACGAGGGGACAGAAAGAATACAAAAGCAGCAATACAGTGCAAAGCACTGAACGTAAGCCAGTGGCAGAGCAGAGCAATTGGCACACGTTGAGTATGTACCTCTCTTTTGTACTTACAGAGACATAAAGCCTTTCTTCTTCCTTACGCAAGGATGAACAAAGGAAAGCACATCCTTGAAATAAGGATGCTTGATACAGAAGAGTAAGCTCAAGTGATAAACTTGGTATTTTTTTTAATAAACCTTCTACAGCTGCTAAGAATACCAAGTCAAATAAGTAAAAAAGCATAAGCCCAACATGATCCCCTTCAAAAAAAAAACAAAACACAGGACCAGTTGCTTAAAGTTTGCAGTTTCAAAATTTTTTCTCTCTCCAGTCCACTTCCCAGATATAAGGCATATTTGAAATAAGGTTATTTGAAATGTACAGCTTCCGTTCAAGTAGTGTTTACTGCAATAACTGGGAAAGTGTAAAGTCTATCAGATGGAGGTGTCAGGGTAGGGGGGGAGGTGAAAGGGAAGTCAATGGCTTCTGGCTTCTTTAGCCTAGTAACACAAATTCTGGGGAAGAATAAAGTTTCACTCTAGAAACACATGAGGATGACATTACTCAGAAAAGCAAAAGCTACTTAAACCGTAGGACAAAAGTAAATGGTTGTAAATTGACCATCAATTAATTTAGGATTAATTAGGAAACAAGTTCTAACTATCACAGTAGCAAGATTCTGGAACAACACTACAACAGGAATTTCTTTGCCTGTATTGCTTCTAGGTAATTTTACAGTGGAGTGTGAATGATTTCTAAAATGCAGGATATGCACCGATTGCTTGCAGCAGTAGCAGACTTCACCCAGTGACTTAGGAAGTGTCTCCTGTTTGTGTAATAGGAAGAAAAAAAGAATGCACATCATATAGACATCATATAGATAGAATTGCTCATTTAAATATGTGCAGGAAAACACTTCCCCCAAATGAGTTCTTTGCAACCATCCTGAATTCTTTAAGCTGCTTTTACCTATCTTGCTTGATCAACAACTTGAAAAATATTACTATTTTCCCTTTGCTTTTCACCTAAAGTCATTGAATACTAATGGCATAAAGCTCTTCACAAGGACTGAAAAGCAGTCACAAAATACAAACAGTCAGTAAACAGTCTACTGTTTTTCTCAAGTTACATATTAATTTCTTCCTGGTGTAGTTCTATTAAAGCCAGCTGGTCTATTGCTGAAGCAAACTCCTCAGTGACTAAAGCTGGCATAAATTGACTAAGTACAATACACAGAACCATAACTGTCATCAAGGTAAACATGTATGTTAGTGAAATATTTATAAAATGTTCAGGCCAGGCACAATATTGAAATAGTTTTATCAAATTTATTTACTGGTTGACAACAGCTAATACAGGGCCTGTTAGCTATTATATTACAATGACTGCACTTCATCCACGCCTGAAGCTACATTTATCCCATTGATTTCAGGTGGGATTATCTACAAAGAGCTGTATTTACATAGATGCTACACTGGAAAACAAAGAAAGAAACAGAAGAAAAGCCTCTTTTGTTTTTCCCACATAGATCTGTCTCTAGCCACAATAAAGGATGTGCTTTGCCTAAGACAACTCTTTCACTGCTGTTAGCAAAACTAGTGGGAAGAAAGACAAGTATGGATGCTACAGCAGCTCTGTACATGAAAACATTAATTCCGGTCTGTAATTAAGGCTTTTTTTTTTTAAGTAATGAAGACATTCAACTACTCAATCACATGAGTGCTAACCTTTTGTAAGAATCTACAACTAGGTTTAATTAACAAGAAAGCCAATCATTAAGGAACAGTACAAACAGGGAACATTCAGTGTTTTCCAATAACATCCTTTTAGCAATATGTAAATGGAACTTAAATCCTACTTTTTTAATCAATAAGAACCTAAACATACCCAGTAGGCATTAGGATAGAATGACCATTCCCTCTGCAGAACTCACTAAGCACAGTCATCCATAACCCTATTACTAAAAAAAAATCAAAACAAATCACTCCCAAAACAATCTCTAGTCTTTCAGATAGTGCAGTCAAAATCCTGTCATGTTCTCTCAGTTCTAGGGAAGAGCTTTCCAAACACAAGAAAAATTGGTTTGCAAATATAGCCCTTTTCTCTGTTACTGAGTCAGTTCAGTTGGGATGACTACCAACTCAGCATTCATAGAATCATAGAATCATTTTGGTTGGAAGAGACCCTCAAGATCATTGAATCCAGCCACTAACCTAACTCTAGCACTAAACCACGTCCCTAAGAAACTCATCTACACCTCTTCTAAACACCAACAGGAACAGTGACTCAACCACTTCCCTGGGCAGCCTGTTCCAATGCTTCACAACCCTTGAAGAAATTTTTCCTAATATCCAACCTGAACCTCCCCTGGCACAACTTGAGGCCATTTCCTCTTGTCCTATCACTTGCTACTTGGGAGAAGAGACCAACACCCTCCATGCTACAGCCTCCTTTCAGGTAGCTATAGAGAGCAATAAGGTCTCCCCTCAGCCTCCTCTTCTCCAGGCTAAACAGCCCCAATTCCCTCAGCCACTTCTTGTACGATTTGTTCCCTAGACCCTTCACCAGCTTTGTTGCCTTCTACTGAGGCATATAATTCAATAGTGAGGCCACTGAATGTACTCAGTTAATATTACTAACAAAAATACCTGCTTCATACAGGCCCTACAAAGAGACCCAGAGCAGAGTTCTGCACTGCAGGACACCACCGATCACCAATGTGATCTTTCTTTGGGTGTTACCTCAAGATTACAGCAAGATTTTATCAAGACAGCTTTGGTTACAGTAAGACACAAATTTCAGCCACTGTCTTTGACAGAGGAAGAACAAGCTGACTAATTCTGAACACGTTTGTAACAATTTGCATTCACAGCTGAGAAAAAAAAGAACAACTCAAGTACTCAGAAGAGGCAACATCCTCTTTGCTTTTTAACTCAACAACCTGCATCATGAAACTTGTGGGCTATCAAGGAAGAGAAACCATAACCTTGACTTGTTTCCTACTACATGAAGTGGTGCGGCAGCTTTGTCTGGGGCAGGTTCAAATACAGTTCAACATGGGTTAGTAGGTTAGGCTGCTGTTAGTGCTTTTTGTCTCTGATATAGCTCAGCAAAGGAGATTTTTATGCCAGCACCCTTAAAAGCCAGAAGCAGAAGGAACACAATTTCAGGTGTTATATAGGTGAAGAACAGACAAGGAAGAAGTTTGCTTATATTGATTTTCTACCCAAGGATGTGGAGTTAAATTTTGCATACAAAACACTTCTGCAATCCCAGACTTCACAAAACTAAAATTTCAGCTGCTATTGAAGACTTTACCTAACAGAAATATATATAAAAAAAATCCACATTTATTGAGATAATGGTCTAAGCTTACCAAAGTAAAGTTTATGGAAATTCATACTTTGAACTTATTAAAAAACAAACAAAAAAAATCAATAAGAAACTTGTACACACAGTCCTGTATCACTAAAAGTAAAATGAGATATTTTGGTGGAGAAGCAAGAGAGTGGCTTTTTGGTAGAAATTTATCCTTTATAGAGAACTGTATACTCTAAAATTACAACATTTAAAGTAATTAGTACCGTTTCAAAGGAATACTCAATATTTATGTGAGAATGAGAACATTCTTAAAATTAACTGAGAAACTCAAGGTAATATAGATTACTGATAGAGATGACAAAAGAATACTCTAAGCAGAGGTAGTCCTAAATACAAGTGAAATAATGTCTGCAAAACTGTCCTTTGACTGATAAGCAATTTTACTTTAGGCACTAATCAGAAGCAATTTGAAACAACACAGAAAAACCCCATGAGCTTCAGGTAACAATCATAAGGCAACAAAGACTGAAAAGCCAAAACAAACTAAAAATAGTTTGGTTTTAATCCACTGAACATTGCTTCGTTTGGAAAAACTACTATTTTTCTACTGCTCTGCCCTTGGTAGTTCACAGTATTAAAATACAGGTATTTATCCGTTTGTGTAAAAAAAAGGCATAGAAAAATATCTCAGTTTATGCTGAATTACTGCCCTATGAAATCTAGCTGAAATCATCAGTGTTACATAGCTTTGAAAAGCTGACTTTGAGATTTATTTGCAAAAATTACCTGCAGTGCAGTCTCAAGATAGCAGAGAAGATTTTCATAGGAAGCCACTTAATATGTTCTTTTTTGAAGTACGAACTATCTTACTAAAGGTATATAGTAATACATTATCCATCTATAGTATAAATCAACAACCAAAATCTTTTCTGCACCAAAATTAATACGAAAATCTAGAATGTTTTTAAAGTTGCCAGGAATTTACCCTCTGAGTTTTTCATGAGAGTTTCAGAAAACAAGTTTCCAAATAAGAATTTGAGTCCTTAGCCTGAGCTCAAGTTTCCTAAATTTCAGGCCACAGATATTATATTCAAGACTGGCTGGGTCACAAGTTATCCTGAGGTATAAACTATGAATAAGTTTCACTTACACTTATTTGGACCTGAGAAAACGTCAACAGAACAAACCCATTTTAACCCATATCTGAAGGACTGATGAACAACAAATCCAGTATGAATGTCTTCAAGAGCCTTTGGGCTTTTGTTTGGTTGGTTTTGTCTGTTTGTTTGTTTTGTGTTTTTTGTTGTGTTTTTTGTTTGTTTGCTTCTTTTTTCTTTTTTCCCGTCACGTTTAAACAAATAAAAATAGTAACTAAAAAAAATCTGCTGGTATCTAAAAGTTTAGGAATTTAAAGTTACAGAATTGTCACATTCAAACACTATGTGAAATGACATGTTCAGAATCAGACAAACCTTAAAATGTAGATTATGTAATTGTGCAACCTAAATTAATGCCATTTCAATTGTCCTAAATGGCAAAAGCAGCTGAAAATCAGAGCCATAAGGCGTAACAGTCAGCAAACAAAAATGTACCACTTAAATGAGCCATTCATCCAATCTTTTAAAATCTCTAGATTTTAATGCCTTAATAACCAACTGCTAAACCAACTTCACATTTTAGTTTCTTGAAAAAGAAGGAAAGAGAGATCATCAAATGCTTCTGTTTATGTAGTTTCTCTCTTTGATTGTTACCCATTAAAAATTGTGAGGTAATCCTTAATCATTTGTTCCTCTATCATATAACACTTTGTTTTGTTATTGCTGTGTGAACACTGGGCTGGATGTACCAATTAATTTGTATCTAATGCTGAGGCATAAGTGCTAAGATAAAATATAATTAAGAGCAAATGAGACTACAATATACTTGGGATATATTATGGTCAAAATACAGTAATTAGAAATGACTGTAAGGGTTCTTTTTTTCCTAAAGATCTACTAAATGACTGTTTCAATTTCAAAGGCCCATAGGGAAAAAAAAAAACAACAGAGAAAGCAAAACTAACTGGCCTCTTGTAAGCACATACAAGATGTATTTTTCCATTACAGTATTTTCTGTAAAAGGCTCTCATGAAACGGTGTGCCACGGATGGGGTTAACTTGCAAAGGAGCTCTTCAGAGTTTATGCTTAAGATAATTGATTCGTATGTGGTCTCATAATACCAAAGCCCACTCCATTCACCACTTAGTTTTCATGTTGGATATGGAAGTACCCAATATAGGGAAAGACTACAAAAGAAAAAAAAAAAAAAAAGATGCAACATTTTTCAATTTCTGTTGAATAACTTATAGTTTTGTGAAGCTCAAAAACTTAAAAAAAAAAAAAAAAAAGGAAAGGAGTCTATCGCATTCAAGATGTAATTTTCATTCCTACATGAATGGTGCATGAGAAATGCAGGACTATCAATCTTGTGATTTTTTTCCCCTACAATCCTCTGCTGGGTTCAGAAGTTATTTTTGAAATGTGAGCAGAAGGAGTTTCTTGTTAAAAACATGCTTTTCACACTCTCTGTTGCCTAACAAAGACAAAAAATTATGGGCATACATATATGTGTGTAATTTTATGCTTGTTAAAAATATACATATTTTGAGACATGAAATTGATTTTGGAACAGAAACTCTACCATTAAATTATTTTGATTTTGCAGTATGTTTACCTGTAAGGCAAATTAATGAAATGGCCAACTTATTCCTTGGTAAATAAGGAAAAGAAAGAAGAAAAAGTCTATTATGGTAACCTTAATTTTCAGATATTATAAATAGCCATTTTAAACTGGACTTATAGGCAGAACATTACCTGATTGTTTATTTATGTAAAGAGGCACGATGGGCAGGGCTTAGCAGGGAACACAAGACACCTATCCCAGAGGATCTGTCCCCTATCCGCAGGGCTGCACGGCACGATCCCGTCTTAGCACAGTCTGTGTTCACGACTTGGTACGTTAATGAGCTGGGAAATCTTTTTTCCCCGCTGTATAATTATTTTGATGCTCACCGTATTTATTCTCTTTCGCGCTTCCAACAGGATGCTAGTAATTAAATTTCCTGGAACCTACGCTGCTCTGAAGGCAGTCCCAGGAGAAAAGCATTTTGGTATTCTAACTTTTCAGACCTCTGGAGCTAACCAAGGGATATTGGCTGCCGCTAGGAAGTGCTTACACCCACTCTGCTCACCAAGTGTTATTCAGACTTAAAAAAGAAGCCTAAATAACACCTCTGTTTTTCAGCTGAGTCAGAAACAGATGGAGTGCTACTGTTGCCAGCTCATCTATCTGTACTTTTTTCAGTGGGGGGATTTTTTTCTTCTCTTAAAGCAAACATGCGTAAGTTCACCTTCTCTATATCCAATACATGAATATACGATAATGTTGACCAAGTAAAGGTCCTGTCTACCCCACAGTTTAAGGAGCACAATTAATGAAACGACTGTTACAAAGCATCATTTCCATTTCCAGCAAGTAAATCAACAGCTTCATTCACAACAGGTTTCACAGACAATCCAAGCCCAGGAAAGCCACACATACTTACAAATTATAAAGCATATCAGCCATGTTGCTGCGGTAGTACAAGGCATTTCTATAGGCGCTTTCAGCTTCAGAAATCTTGCTCTGGCTCTTGAGAACATTTCCAAGGTTACCCCATGCTGTCAAGAGGAGAAAAGAGTATTCAGAAAGAGCTACAAGCCCATTACACACAACAGAGTATTTGAGTATCAGGAAGTTCCTCAGGGAGACAAACCCCACCAAGAAACTATTTTCATGAAAGGGTAGTTGTTATTTTTTTGTTTGTTCTTGTTTTGTTTTGCTCCCTGGACCTCTGCATCTTCCTGTGAGACTCATATTTCATAGAGGTGATTTGCACATATTCTGCATACATGTAGCTTTTAGGTGGGAAAAGGATCTTTAAAAACAAAATATGTCTCTCTGCTTTAGAAACTGTTCTAGTAAAATGATAGTTTTATTTTATATCATCTCTAAATAAAAATCCCCAAAGAGAAATGTGGAACTGTTTTAAGCCTATCTACTCTAAACAGCAAGAAACTTTCCCAGAGCAGACACAGCCCTCACTGAAGTATGAAAACTGATAAATGATGCAGGAACTGAAAGAACAGTTAGGTGAGTAACCAGGATTAAAAGTGTGCAATATGGATATAAACATACTACACAGATCACTAAAACACATTTTCTCTACTTGGAAAACATGTGGTTCCTTTCCATACAATTGTTATGTTATAAAAAGTGCTTTTAAATCCCATCTATAAAGGACTTGAGAAAAAAAATATTTAAGGGTCCACATGTGTTCCCTTTGCAATTTTGCTGAGTGGCACAAAAACCGTACTTACAAAAGAAACTTGAACTAACATTTTATAGAAAATACAGCCCATGTTATTCACAATTTAGGAAGCTAATTTAACTGACATTATAATTATAGTCTATGCGCATACAATGAAAAAAGCACATTATGTTTATAAATACATCAAAGTTGTTTCATAAAATAGTTCGACTTTCACAAGGATTTTTTTTTATGAGCAAGAATAATGGAAAGATGCTGCATGTCCTTTCTACCAAATACACAATACATAGCAAACTATTCTTCCCAGATGCACTAACCATAAACATTAACTCAAGCAGCAGTTAAACTCTTCAGTTACTCAAACCCTTTTTTTTGCAGGATTTTCTATGAATCCTGAGTAATGCAGACTTTCAGTGTAGGTTTAACATAACACTGCTAAATAGGTTAATAATTATTTCAGATACAGGGTTGTTTTTTTTTTTTCTGTTAGAAAGTGCATTACTTTTCAAGCTGCTGTGGTTTGCTACAGAAGCATCCTGCCACAGGGGTGGGAACAGCAGGAAACACAGCATTTTACTATGAGCAGAACAAACTAATCATTGCTGGGAAAAAACTGCTGGAATCCTTTTAGGATTCACAGAAATAATGCCATCCAACTGTGCACAACATATTTTGTAAACACAAAGAAAAAAAACACACCAATACAATACTTCCATGAGAAAAGAAGCTATCATTTCTGTGAGTGACTTCATTTTGGCTTAGTATTTCATAAGATGATAAATAACTCAAGAGTTATTTATCACTAAATTGACAAAAGTCACAAAAACGTTTCCATCATTCTCTAGTTTAATGAAATAAAGCTGCTAAAAATATTCTCAGATTCACTCAATTTTTACACTCTTCACTAGCATATATGCAGATTTCTGAATTTATTTCACCATTACTGCTACTATTCTTTTTTACATATAGAAAACATTTTGGAAGCGGTAAGTAAGGTGACTAGTCAGCTTGTAAGCATTGACACTTGTAAGAAAAACACAGTTGTTTTTTTTAACTAATTTCTGAAAACATACTCTGATGTTGCTTCTGCAGTACATGACCATCCAATTTCCCATAGTTGTATGTTCCACATAATCTGGAGCTACTCTGGTTTTCACTCTGATTTCCCACAGCAGAGCATCACATCAAATCACCACTTGGACTAATGACAATTTCCTGCTCTATAGGTACTTGCAACCAACTACTTTGAAACTCAGTAAATAAAAGAATGCACAGAAGAATGATTCAGTTCATCTTTTTGTCTGTTAGACTGGAAAAAGCCCACTAACACGGGTAAATGTGGTAATGTCTCCTCTAGACTTCGTTTCATGCTGTATGCTCTATTGTTTATCTGAACTAATATAATTTTTATGGCAATACTTTATTTTACATTCTACCAAATAATCTGTGTCAAGTTTTTAATATCAATCAATATTCAATCTGAATTATTTCAGTTGAAATGTATTCCATTTAGACTTTTGTCTAAACTTGTGAAACTGGGAATGATTAATTTTACTTAATGTGATATACTATTAGAAATGATAGTAGCAGAAAGTAGCAAACATAAAGAGTAATAATCTCACAATTTCTCATTAAACGAAACATGAAAACCAAGGTCTTTTCACTTCCCCAGACTATAAAAGTTCACTATAAATCTTCACATATTTTAAAATATAAATTAGTTAGAAAAATGATGTCATTCTGGCTGGAGATGAAGCTACATGGAACATTTCAGAGAATAAATGCTTATTTGTAGAGATCATTTTCACAGCCCTAGAAGTTATGAACAGCTGTTATCTGCAGCAACCTGGTTGTTGGTATTTGAGGGACAGAAAAAGAGGACAGTCTACACAGAAAAGACGCTGTGTCAGCTACTCAAGGAACTTCACTTGTTTGATTTTTTTTGTCTTAAGTAGTGCAACTAACCTTAGGAAAAACAAAGAATTTTGATTAACTACATCTCTGGCATCCAATTTCTTAATCCATATCTCAAGACAAATTTCTCCTGCAAAACGGTGACAAAATTGGTTTAATTATGCACACACTCAGAAATAGAAACAAAGTTATACCTGGCCATGAAGCCACATCCCTATTAAAAAAATACAGTATGACTTCAGCTAAATTTCAACACTCAACTATGTTCCATCTGCATGTGGTGAGAAATTAAAAATTAATATTCTAAAAAGAAAAAGAAACTGGGTCCCTAATTCTGGAATTTAGAATGCATTTTTATAGCACTTAGGTATTTTTCATGTAAAATCTGTAATAAATGAAATTGCAGAAGGGAATATTTAACATTCAGAAGATGCTAAAGTATATATATACACCATGATTTAATCTTTAATTGCATATTCAGTTTTTCCTCTGTTGGGGACCCTATTCAGCAAAAAAGAAAAGCAAGCTTCAAATGAAGCAGCTTTGTAATATTTACTTTTTTGCTTGCTGCTTAATTCCATGTGCACCAACAACAAGACCAAAACAGTCCCAGGTCTTTCAGAAATAATACTCCATCATAACATGGGAACAAAACTAACACTCACATATCTCACACATCTCCAAAACAGTGAACCCATTCAAACTTTACTTAGTTACCTACTTTTCCACAGATCACACTCAATACAAATGAGCATATTAAAAAATAAATTGATTTAATCATCTTGTATCTTAAGCCAATTAGAAACTGAAAAATCTCCTAATTCTTGAGAATTCTTATACTTTTCTTGGGAGGAAAATGGAACTTTTTAAAGGGATTTTCCTGCTGTTGCTTTTAAATAAATAGTAGGAAAACTTACGTAGCACTAAGTAGGAAAATAAACAATTGATCGAGTGTTATACTTCTGGTCATATCAAACCAGAATTTTATTAAACTTTAAAGATGATAATCATGCCAGCGAGATAATCATGGCAGCAAGAGTAGGTCAATTTCTCAAGCATTTAATTGCTTTCAAAATGAATACAACAAATTCCAGCTTCAAAGTTGACAAGATTAATTTCTCAACTATCTTATAGAAACTGAGGATTATGATTTAACAAGCCTAAAAAATACCAGGTTGGCATATTGAGCCCTCTCTAAGCACCTTCATTCTGGAAGACAGCAAGACGAACCACCGTGAAGCAGGAACAAGGTTGTCCAGCCCAGACTGCCTGTATTTAAGCAGCACATCCTACCAAAGAATAGTTGAACTTTCAACTTGCAACTGAATTATGAAAACAAATGAGATATGTGTGCAAATATCTTCATTTAAACAAATCTTTCCATTGAATCAAGGATCATGCTATGGTATTCAGTGAAATGGAAATAACAAAGCAATAAAGTTTAAGAGAAAAGCACTCAGGGGGTGTAAAAGAATGTATATTGATTACTTGATGCAATAGTTTGTTTGGGGGGAAAAAAAAAGTCACAAATCTTTAACACTGGTAACCCAAAGTATTAAGGGAGGATTCTTCTTCCTACCTGTTTCCACTATATAGGCCATGAAAAATGAGATAATAATAAAGTCTATTTGGAAATTCACAAACTATCAACATATTAGTCATCAAAACACCTCTGCCAAATCATGGAGAGGAAAAAAACACAACAGTAATCTCTTATTAAATCACTGAAATACAATACAACACTATAATACAGCAAAAAAAAAGGAAAATGCTGTCTTTCTCAGTATGTTATGCCAGAGGGGAAGTACTGCCTTTTGTAAACCTTACAAGGAGTAAATATACTTGAAGACTGAGGAAATAAAATGTAGGACGCAAAGGTAAAAAAACCTGATACACAACCTTGATAATTCACATCAACAAATTACTGAAGTTTTGTAATACTCTTCTCACCTTAAACTATTAGACTGATTCACAAAACAAAAGGTAAAACACAAATGGATGAATGCATTAAAAAATGTGAAGTAGATCATTGCTTGAGTGAAACAAACTGGTTGAACAAATAGTCAAGTATTTAGGGAACAGCTAAGTCATTTGTTATCAACTTGTCAGTGATTCCAAACAAGCAACTTTACTTCACAGAAAATTGCACATCAAGCCAAGAAAATTTTACATCAAGCCAAGAAGATTTACATCAAGCCAAGAAAATTTCTACAGAGCTTTGCAGATATTTGTGCATTATTTACTATTCTTTAGCTTGTGAAATTAATAACAGCAGTTCCAGGTTGAATTTCCTCTCTTTAGAATCCTTCTCCATTTCTCCTGTCTTGTCGGTGAAAAAGAAGTGAATGCACATCAGTTATCATCTCTATTCTTTCATAACCAGAATTTAGGGATGAAGAGATGCTGGTCCAGGAAAAAAAAAAAAAAAAAAAAGAAAAAAAAGAGCCTTCAATTTTTCAGTTTTTTTTTTAAATTACCATGAGATCTGTTTTTTGGAAATTCTGCAAGAGGTCTGTTGTTCTCTATTATAACAATTGTATTTATGCTCCCATGTAGCAGCCATGAAAAAGATGCTCCTGGGCAACAATTAAGATAAGGGACACTAGCATAAGAAACTCGATATAGTGGGAATTCAGAAACTGAATCCTTGATTTAAAATAAACCACTGGCACAGCAGATCTGATATTTGAACCGATAACCCATTTCAGAGCTGTAACAATTTCTTTAGCAATGTAAATATTTCCATGTAAATATTTCCTCTGTAATTTCCCATTACCTAGGGGGGAGTACGATAAGTAATTGAAAGTAAAAAAAAAACCCAAACAAATTATTTAATGTTCAGCTTCTGTAGAGAAATAGGATTTGCCTTTTTTGTTAATTCTGAGCAGTACTTATCTCTGTCTTCCCTTCTGGAAAGAAAGCCTACCTGCCACATCTGGTGAAGGACAAGAGAGAGAAGCAACTATGACCAAGAAATAACAACCAACTCACTGTAACTTACATAAAACCCCTTAAGGAGCAAAGACGTGTAAATTTTGAAAAATACTCCACAATTCCAAACTACATGAAAAGATAAGAGAAAGTACTTTTGAGTCTAACTCCTAAAGGTCATTTTGTTTGTTGAATAAGAGGCTTTTATCTCATAGGCTTTTGAAGACTATTTTTTATTTCCTCTCCTTCCAAATAAAAGTATAAGAGGAGGGAATGGAAAGACAACTATGGTGATTATCAACACAGTTATCAACATTTCGTAAGTGATTTTACTTTGTGAAAATAATGTTGATTGGTATCAAAACCCTTATCAGGTTGATAAACAGTGCAGATCTTCCATATTCCCCTGTGATTCTGCACCTAAACCATCAGCGCTCTGAACGTCATGAAAAAGTCATTTCTGCTTCCCTGTTTACTTTCCAGACATTAGATTTCAAGACTCATTAAAAATGATTAAGCATGTGGGCCCAAAAGATGTTGTGAAGCTCCAACAGAAGCATCTGTCTCAAAACCTGCTGAAATTCATAGCCATTATCGTTGTTCAAACATTGTTTTGGACGATAACTGAAGGGTGAGAATTCTAATTTTACTTTTCTTAAATACTTTCGTCTGTTTACACTAGTGTCCAAAAGGATTTTCCATTTGCTTCTCTTCCCTTCCAATGTTTACAAGACAATTAAAAGATATGCACATTTTATATAAATCAATTATTCGGTACAGCACACTAAATAATCTCCGTTTTGTCACAGCATCCATATTTGAAATTTGCATTGCAGTTGGTGTGAAGTTTTATGTCTTCTTTGATTACAAACTTGTTGAATAAGAAAATCAGAGAGAAACAGGTTAGAAAAGTATGACAAAATGTAAAACATTACAAGGAGGAAATGGTATTAAATACACTTCCCACTTTGAAATGTTGTGATGTTTTCGAAGAATTTACATCACAGTATTGCTTATTTTCAGTAAGGTTTACTGTTTCTTTTGGTTTGGTTTGTTTGCTTGTTTTTCCTGAATTTAGTTACTTAAGTCATTACAGGTGTAATGGACTCAAAGAACTAAAATAAATTTACAAAAACCTAGGAGTTTTTACTACTTTTTAGGAATAATATCAGAATAACATTCTGATAAAGTGATAAAAATAACATGGAGAAGATGTCTTTGCCCTTGACCACACTGTGCGCATAAAAGGGTGTCAGTTTACATGGGGCTGCCACCATAAAAGTTTGATGAACACTAAATTAACTTCTGAAAGTTAGGAGCATAAAATAAAAACAAAGCCAAAAAGAAACGTCTTCTCCTTTTCTATTAACTTTTATGTGGACTTAATTCCTGGAGCGTGACAATCCAAGCTTTCAGTTTAGGGTACCTTTTTTTTTTTTTCTTTCTTTCTTTCTTTTTACCATCTGTTCTTAACACTTTTTCATTTAGCACTATAAATTACTACTTTACAGCTATCAGTATGAATGTCATGAATTACAAGCATTCACATTGCCACCTTACCCTATGGCAGCATCAGCACAATGCAGGCAGAGTCAAGTGCAGCAGCACGTTGGGAATCCCTCAGCTCCACAGTGAAGGGGAGCAAACAGAATACCGAATATTCTTGGAACTTTCACTAAGTATGTTTTTCTATTAATCCTTTGGACTTAGGCTGTATATTTCTAGATCAGATATTTTATGAACCAAGTTGTTCATTTTACCAGCTATCTGAAGCTGCACGTTAACAGCTAAAGTCATATATGACCCTACATAGAGCACTGGACCACTGCTAAGGTAACAGACTATTCAAAACTTAGTGAATTTCATGAAATAATGCTGACAGCAGAGGATGCCAAAGTAAAAATAAACTTCATGTAGTATGTGGCTCACATAGGGAAAAAAAAAAATCCTTATGTTCAAGTTTATACCTTTAAAACAGATCCACTCCTGTCATAAGACTCAGTTTCCTCCTGCTGAAATTACATGTGCTAAACTGGGAATTAAAAGAGGAATATTCTCTTCCCAGCTCTGTTGCCCGTCTGTTGTTTAGGAGGTGTCACTTCCTGATGCCTTTCTATTCATATTGACATTTGTTACTCATCCATTAACTGAAAGCTTTTTTCTGCCAAGGATTGTATCTCACTTTGGGTGTGCACAGTGTCTACTATAACAATGCAGCCAGACACTAATGGAACATAAATGCATGATAACTTCTGGAGCAATTAAGTAAAGGAAGAAGAGGAAACGTTCTTATATCTCTTTTCTCACACAATGAGGGCCAAAGAAACTAAGCTACTTACAGTTTAAACATTGTGGGAACATTGGTATTTGTGTAGGCATTTTATATTTCGATCTATATTCTTAACTTCTGTTAAAGGGTCATCCTTCCTAAAACACATTTGGGAGCAGAAAAAGTTTCTCTTTGGTTAAGTAAAAATATATAAATAAAAGCTGTAAAATCTGATATTCCTTTGAGTCTTTTGAGGACTTGTGAGTTGGTCTACTTCATGAGAAATAAGTTTAAACATTGACCGACGTAAAAAGGCTGAGTTTTGCAACAGTGGTCCGCAAGTTTCCAATATTCAAATATTCCAAATTACCTTTGCCGGATAAAGGTAATGCATGAAGAAAGAGCACAGAACTAGTTACATCATTCACATTTGAAAAGTTATAACCATAGCTACAAAGAACAACGGCTCTCCCTCCTTGTCGAAAGGTTAGATTCATCAGCAGCTTATTGCTTTTTCTTTTCAAGGGCACCACTCGATAAAGCAGAGTGGTGCTCCAGTCTTTAGCATTCCCATTTCATCAGGCAATCACTTTGTTCTAGAGGGGGAAAGAGTTTCATGAACGGAGGCATGATAGCTCTTCCCAATAACAATTCTAAAAGTTCAGTTGCACACTAAAAAAAAAAAGGCAACAAAGGGAGCTCAACATTTTAAATAGTTCTTCTAAAATACAGACCCACTATCTCTCACAAAGATATTCAGAAGATAAATTAGATAATGTTTGTTAAGTGGTTTGAGAACAGAAAAGTTAATGTAAATGCTAAAGTTTACGACTTTGAAAGTTGAACAGTTTTCGTATTAAAGTTCTGCTAAGAGAATATTATGGTTTGTACAAGGTATTTCTTTTTTTCCTATTATTCAAAGAAATAATGAATTTTTCAAAATGTCATTTATTTATTCAACCATTTGCAATAATTTTCCTCCAAAAACTTCACTTGTTGACAGACACATTTTGATCAAGTTACTGCATCTTGCTTACTCAACAGCTAAAGGGCCCTGTTTCTTGTTCCTTAAAGGGAAAAATGGTTTCTATATACCCATAATTTATGAGTTTAATCTACTTAATACATTGATTTTTATTTTTTTTTATATCAGTGGGCATGTGGTAATGTTGAGATAGACTGTATTAGAGATTTACCACCTCCTAACTTTTACACATTATTCTTCTTTTTATTAAGAGTGTTATTTATATCATTCGTTCAACACTTCATTTGTTGATCAATTCCAGGGCTTTTGGAATGACAGCAGGTGAAAGAAAAACACACTTGAAAACTACGCAGAGCACTGAAATCTATCCAAGACCACGTCAGCATGGGTACTGAACCAGCTGGCTTTTGCCAGGCAGTGCTTCAGTTTTGTTTCTTAGTTTTGAAATCCTGACGCAAACGGGTATGAATGCATGACACTTTGTGGCATGTTCAGCATCACTGCCTGATACACCCGCTTCACTTGCTAAGTTACAGAAAATTGACTTTTCCTCCTTGAATGATAGTACAGTGGCTCTGTCAGCTCAATGAACATGGGAGATAATACTGAGCAGCTGGTAAAATGTTCTTAGGCTTCACCATTTACTCTGTTTAGTCTAGAGCATGGATTCCTTAGTCTGCCAAGGACATACTTGGAGATTTTGCTAATCCAATTAGCTTTAGTGAACCTAATCTCACGTGTGTGAAGGCTCCACAATCTGGCTGAACAGTAAACATCTCATTAACAGAGTCTTTAGCGAGCACCCGGAATAAAGCAAGCCATCAAAGAAAAATGATAGGTGTACTCACACACTCTACTTCTGCTAGACACTGTGATCCACTACACACGATGGACCACTGTATGAAGAAATTCTTGTTGATAACCTTAACTGGAGGTGCCACAGCATCAAACAACCCTTCCTTATTGTTTCTAGTTATGTATCAACAACAAAGAATCTTTTCAGGGTAGCATTATAGAAAATCTCAGCAGCATAGACCTCAGTCAACAGACAAGTTCAGAAACATGCTTCCCAAACACCGATCTCTCAGATGGAGGTACCAGCTCATATGTCCCAAGAGCTGCCCCAGTGCAGCCAGTGTGCTACATGGACAGTCCTTCCACTTGTCCCATAAGGGACAGTCAATACCCCAGACAATGCTGTCCTGTAAACCACATTCAGCCCACAAAGCCACTGCTCACACTCCAGAACCTCAAAAAAGATTCAAACCAACCTCACTGCAACTTCGTAGGTATTCTTTATCAATGAATAAACACAATACCACAAACACGTTGTTCTGGATATGTCCTCTCATTTCCCAGTCTTTATAAAATTCAGTTCTGTTTAACGTTGCAACTCTGATGAGCATATTCTGATTAAGCTAAAACTACTGCAAGAACATGGACTTTTTGACAATACAATATTTTTCTTTTTTCCAAGGTGTGCCAGCACACCTCAACACATCAGGAAATAGGTTTTCAACTGACAAAAAGGTAATCATGAAATACTGATAAACATAGATTACATGTCATTGCAAAGGAAATTCCGTTGCCAAAGGCAGTAAGTGCCAGAGGTCACTTCAGGGCAATAACTCATGACACAGTGACTCTGGTGGAATTAACATTTTAAGGAATTCCTGCAGCCAGCACTCTCCAGTCCATTTGTTCTGCCACCCTGTCCCTCATATTAAAATGATTTTTGTCAAGGGTACGGTATGAACCAGATGAATAAACTGAACCAGGTTAGGAAAAAAAAAAAAAAAGAGAGAGAGAGAAAGAGAAAAGGCAGATCATAATTACTTTTATCATCTAATCTAGTCACTGGTTTGATTCACAGCAGAGCCTGATCACACCTTTGTTTGCTCAGCCTCTCCTGCACTGCAAGTGTATGAACACCATAAGCCATTGTTGCCATAAAGTTCATCATGAAACTTCACAAGCGTCAGGAACCAAGCTGTGAACCAGCACTGACCCAAAACTCTCACAAGTAATTGCACTTTGTAGAGGTGATGGGTTCAAATCATTTGAGAAAGTGTGAGGAGGTCAGAGCAACAGAAAAATACAAGTGGCACAGGAGAGCTCTGAGCACCTCAGGCACCTCAGGATTAACCCTGAGTAACTCTTCAGAGTATCCAAACTGACTCAGGCAAGGAGGTGACCACGTAGTAAATCTGTCAAATTATATAACTTTTGAAACAGCAGGCATTGTTCTAAAAAAAGAATTATTGATGATCTATTTCAAAACTACCACTTAGGTCCTGAGGGGTAAACTGGTCCCTACAGTAAACCAGACTCCTACAGAAATGGAAGGGTGCACTTAACTGGACAAAATGACAGCCCTGGCCCTCAGAACTAAAAGTAGATGGATCATGTTGGCTTCTTTCCAGGAAAGGGGAACAGACAGGACAGTGCCCTGGAAATGTGCCAGAAGAGCCACAGGACTGGCGGGGGGCGGAAATCAGTGCTAGGGATTGTAAAAGCAAAAAAACCATCACAGGGCTCAAATGACATAGGTCACACTTGGAAAAGACAAATTAGTGCGTATCTATGGAGCGGTCTTTCTATGACGCTTTAAGTTGTATGGTTTTGTTTGTTTTGTTATAAATCACTTATAAAGGCAAGACAGAGCCTGTAAAGCTCTGTCAGCCAGTGCACAGCCACATTGATATGGAAATATAGGTGGCAGGGAAAAAGGTGGGTCAGTAAATTAATTTATCCATCTGTTGCCAGCAGTGAAACTGAAGGCACTAAAATTATGAACTAGCATCTTTAATAGTTCATATTCCAAAGTTCAGTTTGCTAGAGCATCCAAGAAAAGAGAAGGAAATGATACTGAGATCTCAGTCTTACTATTTTGTGCTCTTTTCTGTCATTTGAAACAAAACTATGTGCAAACCATTTGCACACACTATAACTGCATCAGCCATCATTTAGTTTTTTTCATGTGTGAGGCTTTGGCAATGATGACAGTCCAAGCTTGAGTGTCAATAAAACTCCGTGTTACAAAGAAGGGAATAGGAAATCTTAACAAAGTATTTTGTATTTATCTATCTACACTGGGATTTTACACTGCCAGAGGAGGTATAAAGAGGCATGTGTATAAATTACTGTCCTGTCCACATTAAAGGTTAGTTTCTCTACCAGATTTATGTAACAGGACCTCAGGGTGTACTGGTATGGCATCTGTTACAGGTAGGAAAATGAAGACATGTAACCCATGGTGAAAATCGGTATGTAAAGAAAAATTTGTCACAGTTGACATATTTAGAAAAAAAGTAAATTAATGAAACAATTGGATGACTATCTAATGTATTTAAAGAAACATGCTCAGCTTGAGAACCAATCTGGATAATCTTGTTTTCCTCTAATTAATAGTAACTCTTTCCACCCAAAAAAATCAGGCTAGTTCCATAGAACACAGTAATGTGGACCAAAGGCCTGACCTTTAATCAAATTGGAAAATAAAATCTAACATTTTTTGGCAAAGAAAATACTGAACTTAATCCATTTCACTTGACAAGCTACAAAAACAAACAAAAACCAAAAAAGACATCTTGCCAAAGCTAATTCCTCCTTGACCAGGGGTGGGGTTTTTTTACACTGTAGTCTTCACCACAGATGAGTTTGTTGAATGATTTTGCAGAGCACCTCAGGGAACACAAGGGAAGAAATAAGAGTCTGATGAGTCCATGTCTCAAAACAGAGAAACAGAGTCCGTCTCTCAAAATTGTTTATTTCTTTAAATCCTTAATATATGCAAAGGGGGGGAAAAAGTCTAGCTGGTAGTTAACAGATTCTCTTCCTATTTCCCTGTTATTTGGGATTCACTAATTAGGGATGCTGCTGGACTCCAATCAACGGAAAAAAAAAAATAGTATCCTTGTTTCCAGTCCTCTACATACAAGGAAAGAATATTTGGCTTCCTGGCATCTTGCTAAAGGAGAAGCAGATATCCCAGAGTGACTCAGGTTTCAAAGGAAAGTACAGCACTACTGAAGAACTGAGAGAGGGAACACTGTCACCAGAGAATAAGTTGAGACTTTGAACTGAAGTGTAAACCACTTTCCTTCAGCTCTCTGACATACTTAGCATAACCAGATTGTTCTGCTGAAGCTGGGCTGCCTGTGGGATCCTCAAATGCTGTAGATAACTATGGCTGTTTCACAAACAACTAAATAATGGCCTTTCCTTCTACACTTTCTAATTATCCAGGGCAGCAGTACCACCCATTTAGAGAGCCCTACACTATTTTCAGAGTGCAGCCTTTTTATTTAGCTTTCAAGCAATTCTATGCATTTCACTTACTATCTGAGCTTTCTCTTCTAAAGCTGTTAGAAGTGGCAGATAGAACAACTATTTCCTATCTATTTCAAGAACTCTGAAGCAAAATGTACAACATTTATTCTTCAAATTCTGCCATTCTTATTATGAACTAAGACACTAAATTTATCACTGTATATCCTACATAATGCATATATGGTAATAACAGACTAATAAACAGTAATATGATCCAATGTCTAATGAAAATAGGTAGTATGAGTTCCATTCCACAGGGAAAAATTAAGATTAAAGTGGTTTGTTCAAAGGCTATAGAAGAGCTCATTAATAAACCTGAAACAAAATCATAAATACCTAATTCCAGACGCTACACTCATATCACTGATATTTCCTAATAGTGATACTATGCAAAACTTTTATGCATAATCATTAGCAGGTTCTATATTTTAAAAATCTGATGGTTTATGGCCATCAGTGCGCTGAAATTGCTTTCTCTCCTAAGCTTTGCTTTTCAAAACCAGCATTTTCCATTCACTGCAATATTATTGGAGTCAGGCATTCATCATTTTTAGAGTGATTTCATTATTATTGAGGTGAAATGAACCAAAAGAGCAAGAAATAATTACTCTGCAGAGTGACATTTTGGGATACTGGCCCAAAGATGAGTTTTAATGCCAAGTTGCTTATAAAAAAAAAAATGAATACATGCAGCAAAACATTGAAATACAATCCCAAATGCTCAAAGTATTTTTAAATGCCCAATGTGGTATTTTTTAAAAAATGTACTACTCTGTTTAGGAGGCATAAGAAAAGTGTAGTGAACAACTAGCTGGTACCAGAGCAATAGCTATGGAAAACAAAAGTCCAAACCTATTACAAGAGAACCCATCTCCTTGTCAGCAAAATGTAAGCTCTTAATTATATTTGAAGAATACCATATCTTAAAATATTTCTTTTCCTCCAGTCATCACTAGTGATGCAAAAATACTAATAATCATGGAAAATACTGGCTTATTGCATCCTTTTTGAGGGAAACATGACTTCTTTACCTGGTTTACTACAAGGAATTATAACTACTTTTCCTCACTGCGCTATTAGTTGATATTTTCATTGTCTGCTGAAGAAGGGACCTCTTACTGACAGCTATTGTTAGCAAGAAGTCATTTTCTAAGAGTAAATAAGGATAACAGCAGCAAGCTGTCCAATCACATGGGAACAGTTTCTAGTATTTATTTCTACCCAAGTGTACAGAACTAGAGCACATGATCTCTACAATGACAGGCATGGATTATTATTTTTTTTTTAATCAGAGAAGCAACTCTTGGGTAAGAACAAATTTGGATGCCTTTCTAATGATAACAAATTTATGGAAATGGAACAAAACTAACTCACTTTTTTTTTTTTTGCTCCTACACTAATGCTTGAAACAGTTTGTAGAGCAGATACTTTTGCTTGCTGTATTAGTAATGGTAAAATAAAGAGGAAATTAACACTAAAAACTATTCAACATGGAACACAAAATGAAATTTCGTGTTTAAAAAAAATACTAAAAACAAAGAGTATATTTTTTGCAGTTCAGATCAAAAAGGCAAGTATTATGCTACGTAGATAACATTAAATTCTAAACTCAGCTTTAAAGTTTCCTTCAATTTAATTTAGCAGATGGTATTAGCAAACTAAACAGTAAACTAATTATATAAAATGACATTAAAACTATAAATGAAACAAAAATGCAATTGCCACTTTTTTATGACTGCTCAGATGAGCATACAGCTACTCTATACATTGTTGTTCAACTAATATGCTTCACAATCAACTAAGACGCTTCATATTCTTATCTCAACATTCACATATCCATACAGCAAGCAGTCCTTACCAACCTTATGCTAAACTGATGACAAGAGGGAGGGAAAGAAAAAAAAAAAAAAAAAGATAAATCCAGGGAGTAAAACTGATCAAGGCTGAATGCTATGCCAAAAACACCAAAAAAAAAAGCAAAGGAAGTTCTTCAAATCTTCTACAGGCACAAATATAGCAGAATGAGGCAGAAAAAAAAAAAAATAGGATGGGGAAAAAGAACATTGTAGTCCAGAAGAGTATTTCAGTATTAAAATATCTTCTGAAAACATGAAGCAGAGTTGAATGATTCACACTCATAAGAACTGGGAGTAGGAGGAAGCGTGGAAAGATAGAAGGAAAGTGGCTCTCTATATTCTCATGGAGCAATTTCTATATTCTTCTCTGTCAACACCATGTCTTGGTCTTCTTGTTCCTCACTGAGAACAACAGGGTAATTGATGTAAGAAGCAAGATGATCAGAACAGGAACTCATAGTAGTAAAAGGTGTAAGAACTATAAGACATAATATTAGTTTTAAACCATGGATGATCTGAATGATCTTGATTGAACAAGGACAAACATCTGAGGCACATACAGAACTAGTTTTGAAGCCAGAAGCTCTAATGCCAAATTAAACCACCACTATGTGCAAGACAGGACTTATCAGACTGGGTACAGCACCACAATAACGTGGTAATATTGCATTTGGAAGCAGCCTAGTATCCGTTTCTTGCTTTACATTCCATTGCAAAAAGAGGTCACATATATGAATTTAGCAAGACTTGAATCCATGGCTAAAGCAGGTCAACTAGTTCCAAGAAGGATTTTCAAAGCTTTCTCACTAATGTCACAGCAAACACCAGAAAACCAAAATTTCATCAGTAAATATGACTAAGCAACTAATACCTCTGCAGCAGTCAAACAGTCTAATCCCCCCTCTGTTATCTTCTGTAATTGGTGTCTCTAAACAGTACAGTAAATATATCTGAACAAAGACCATTATGATGTGGACTGCAAGGTACAAAATGGCCCAAAGGAAAAAGATTATGCTTTTTGAAGCCAACTTTTGGTACTACAGAGAGAACTAGAGAAAACAAAGCATAATTAGAACAACTATTTTGTGTGTCGTTATAATTTTATATGAAACACGAGGTAATCATCACCACTCTCGGTCTAATTGAATAAGATGTGACAGCTACCACCCACTTTTTACTTTTTTGTTTGTTTTTACATTTTGGGAGGCTTCCTTTGCTACAAAAGAACACTCAAATAATGTGAGCTGTTTCACATCAGTTGGGCTGCTCATTAAGTTGAAGGCAGCAGAGAGAAACACTCCTGCCTTTCCCTCCCTAGTGTCAAAACGTGCATACGGCCACTTCAGGATCCATAAACTACATTAATCAATCTTGCCTATTTTTCCCTCAAGTGCTGACAAACTGTAAGGAGGCAAGCCTCAGATCACTTCAAAGATATCTGAAATACTAATAACCAAAATGAGAGATGAACAAGCCCAGTAACTGGTGCTGCTGAGGCAGCCCAAGCCTTCATTACGACTCACACAGGGAGGCAGCCAGGAAAGCCAGTCTGTGCTTGGTGGCTCAGAAGTGGCATCATGGCCTTCAACTCCCTTGACACCTCCATAGTGTATTTCAGGGCGTTTTGAGAGATGAGCCTTGCACAGCGCTTTTAAGTATTTTTCCTGCATTGTCAGTGATTGACAAGAACAGCCTGGAGAAATGTAAATTGCTGAAAGGCTGTGGCTGCCTGCGGGGGCTTTCTCACCTGAGGCAGAACGCTATTTCTCTGCCTGCAAGGTGCCTGTGAGGGGGCAGAAGAAAGTGCTTGCAAGGCACTGATCACCCGTTTCTTCACGGTGGATTGAAGATGGAGAAGCAGCTGAACAACTTTGCCTGAAAGTCCCACAGCAGCAGAGGAGATTACATTTTTACAACGACTACGAGCCGAGGACTTGATTATAAACCATCACCATGTGAGACAACTCCATTTCCGAAGCCTTTCAGTCGCATTAGTACGCAAATGCACCTGTGCTAATAGCTTGCCTCTCTAATGACCTTATTAACACAGCACATCAGCTCAATGCTGTCGAGCAGCATCCAGCCGCAGAGTGGTTTTCATCCTGCTAGGCCAGAATACAGATGGATCTGGAACAAAACAGATCAGCTCCTTTCTTTAGCAAAAGCAGTCTTTGCGGATTTGTACTTTTTTCTTGGTTCCCACACGGGGAGTTTTTTAAGGGATCCCTCTCTGCTTTCTAGCCTAGGACAGAAGCAGCTCTTGTTCAGAAGCTCTTTGCAGAAGAAGAGAGGAAAAAGCAGACCCATCAGGGGAAACGATCCCACCACTCAAAAATGATCAGAAGGATGAAAATACTCGTGAGGACAAATGGCTGCGAGTCGACGAAAACACAAATGAGTAGTGGCAGCCGCTTCTTAGCAGCCTAAAAGGAAGGAAAACACTTTTCCACTCTACCATTCGACTGAGCAGTCCATTGTCTCGCTGTCTGAATAGCTTATTTATCAGTAGCATTTGTAGAACTAAAAAAAAAAAAAAAAAAAAAAGAAATAAGAGGCAAACAAAAATAAATTGTTTTTCCTACATCAACCTCACTTAATTACTGAAGAGTAGTTTGAATAGTTGATCAGCTAATGCTTTAGAGGGATTGGCAGTCAGTCTAGTCCAGTCAGGCTTGCCTGATTGTATGAGAAATACAAAATAAAATTAGCATAGTCAAAGCCAAGGATAATCTAGGAAGTATTCACAATAATGAATAGAGCTGGGTGACAGGTTGCTTTAGCTGGGAGTTTCTGATACCTAGCCTTGTTACAACATGTGTGGGCTAGTAAATATTCAGCAGAATTTTAACAAGATACTTTAAGGAGATTTTAAGTCAGCTCAGTCATGTCTGCATCACGACACTGACATGCTGTCTTTGCTTTTGCATATCTTACAAGAAACTTAATATCAGCTTATATGGCAAGAAATCAGACAATCATCTAAACAAAAATCTGTGCATGCTGAGATGTGTATGATGAAAATAACCTGCCTTGTCTCCTGGGGAGTGTAATACCCAGTAGTCTAATTTTCAGACAGCACTGCAGCCAACTGTACTATTGAACAAAATCTAGAATTATTATTATTTTTTTTTTTTTTTTTAATCACAAAAACTGGCTGAATGCAAGCAGACAACTATTAACACAGTCTAGGATATCTGAGGATCTCCCCCTAAGGACAAAAATGGAACATACAATAACTGTTTAATCAAGTGCACACGCACTCTTTTCTTTACAAGGAATGCCAATGTTTTATGCAAGCTTTATATCATCACTAAATTGGTACGTCTCACAGCATCACATAATCACTCTGGTGTGCTGTCTCGCAGTTCAGTTACTTCTCTTTATTTCTTGTCCTCCTGCTCTAGTTTTGAAAAAAAGTAAAAGAAATGGGATGCGCTTGCACACAGCAAAAAGTCACTTACTGCAGCAACAACTTTAATAATTGCACCTAGGGTGACAAAGCATTCAAAGAAGAGTTACAAAATACACTGACAATTGACAAGCTGTTATAATGCTACTTTGCAAGGCACCTTATCTGCCAAATCTACTTTTTCACTCCCTTTCACTCACAGTAACACCTGAAATTTACCTCTTACTACCACAGTTTTTAGACTACAGCATGACAACCGTCTAACTGAGCAGTAACACCGCCATCAGGAGATGACTTTGCATCATATAACAGACTTCCGAGCAGAGAACTGGAAAAACTAAAGTGCAACATGTTCAAGTGCTGTCAAATTTTTCTTTCACAGAAAGGCAAAGCAATCAAGTGATCCCTTCTCACTTCTGATGAATTGTGAATAATGAAGGCTTAGTCAATGCCTACACTGCACTCACAGGTGGTGTTTTGACCATTCTGATATAAATTTGCTCCTGTGCCAAGAGCAGCACAGCCAGGCAGCATCGAGTTCAGGATCCAGCTGCATCTGCCATGTATGCTGAAGCCACAGAGCCACATTCTAAACACTGTTACTGAACCCTAAACCAGCCGGTTTACCTCCTGTTTGGACGTGTTTACACTAGCTGTAGTCACATTTCATTACCGCATAGATACAGCCTTTGAGAGAAGTAGCTGGGCAATGTTACGAATAGCTGACATTTAGACACTAACATAAAGGCATAAGTATTTGACAATAACTCTTTACAGTACTTGTGTGCAGGAGGAACTACAGTCACTCCCTAGGCTGAATAATATGACCTCATTTCCTCAGTTTTGTTATCTAGCATTGACGTTATTTGCATCAAATGAAATAAAAAACAATACCTCCCTGATGCTGTCCTTCGCTATTTCTTATATTTTCTAGTCATAGACAACAGAACATTCGGTCAACATATGAAAAACCAGGGTGGGGCCTGTAATTCCAATAATGCATCTTTAATTCCAAAATACACAACTAAGATCAATGAAAAAGAAAGTATCCTCTTACCTTGGGATCTCGTTTTCTCCTAGTAATGCCAGACCTGTAACACCTAATAGAAACACATCCTTGCTTTTCCTCATTTTTTTACTTATGTACATACTACTACAGCTTAAAAGGACATTTTCTGAAGTATCCTGATAAAATCAGACAAAGGCAAAGACAGGTAGAATAAACAAATCATTCACCATAAAGAGCAAAAATTACCTTTAGCAGGGTTTACTTTTATCCCTGACCTATACAGCATCTCCTCATTCTGCCAGTCCCCATTCCTGACAACAGTCTTGAGTCCATAGAAAACAATTAATGCAGCAGTGGAACAAAAAACCAAGTTCTTCAGAAAGCGCTTTTGGGCTTTGACATAAAGGGCCCTGACACCTACTGTAACCAGCAGGCAGAAGCCCATACTAGGAACATACAGCACACGCTCTGCTATTACAAAGCCAACATAGAAAAATAGGTTTGTGGCAGGAACAAAGGGCACTATTAACAAAGACAGAGACAGAACGACAATGTTCTCAGTTGAAGGAAGCTGCCGTCTCTGCACATCATGCTTTTTTATACCATTCTCTTCTTTTGATGCAAAGCTTGACTTCACCTCCAGTGTCTTGTACTCCATCTCTGAGTGGCAGCTATGCCCATTAGCGTTCTGCTTGCCGTTCATCACAGCTCTCCCATTGCATTCTCGCTCATCGCTGGAGCCCTTCAAGCTGAAGTAGGCGAGGAGGACGAGTCCAGCATAGAAGGCCACAGTGTGTAGGTTCCTCCAGTCGCTGACTGTTTTCAGAAGAGGCACGGCGTCCATAGACCAGTCAAAGCTGAGGGTATCTGGGCACAGCAACAGCCAGAGGTTCTTGGTTGGCAGGTAAAAGAAGGTCAGCGTACGCGTGAGGAAACTGTCTGAGTCAGCTGCTGGATTGTCAGAATTGGAAAAACTCGGGGGCTTGTTGCCCATCCAGTACAAGCGGACACCCAGCAGTGCAGTCCCCCAGGAGGTCAATAAACCAATGCTGAAGAAGAGGGTCAAATTCTTTCTCTGAAAGAAAAAAGGAAAAAAAAAAAAAATCACTATAAATCAACACCAGGTGTTTAATTCTGTAAATTACAAACAAAAGGAACCAAGAAATATCTGATACAACTTTCTTTTTGTTAGTGGAATTAGGCACTATAGTTCTTGGTCTCTGACATTTGGATCACAAAATGTTGGAGTACAGTGTCGACCACAGACTAAATGAAATGGGTCTTTCATTTAATCTGTATCAACCCTGTATCAGAGTCAAGCCTTTAAAGATGTTAGGGCAGTCAGTCCTTGCTTAAGATTTAGTTGTGAAACCTTTTGTAAACTCTTTATTTTAGAGGAATTTGTGGAACCTCACAACAGTTCTTACATAACTTCCCAGATACGTTCTTTGCTCCTGGCGGTGACCAAGACACCAGTTTGCCTAAGTATTTTTAAAGAATGCTCCAGTTCCATTTCCCTAATTAAAGTCTCTCCTAAAGATTTCATCTGAGAACCAATAAACTTTCCAAGAAGGCAAGAGAGGAAAACAGACACAGATTTCATGTTTAGCTCTTCCAACTCCAACCTATTAACTACAGTGATCACTTTGAGCCTTCAGATATGCCTACTACTGAAAGCCCCACTTCATTTTGCATCTCACAGCCAAGGAATATATATCTTTTTTTCAAGCACACCATATTAAATAAGTGCTCTAAAACCTTTAATATCTTGATAACCACCTACATAATATTACGTGAAGCATGCAGCTGTCTCCACCTAACCATGTCATCATGCTAGCAACTTGAAGAACCTCCACTTTTCTACAGAATAACTCCACATTTGTCAGCTGGAGCTGGTTACTGGGTTCCCCTGCACTGCATCCGAAAGCACTTACTTATTCAAATGCTTACAGAAACACACCACTTCTGCCTAAATGAGAGTCGGGAAGCAAAATTTTCTCACCAGTTTCTAGGACTGACGAGCTTAAGTTCTGCTCTCAATTACACAGGCACCCTAAATGAAAGCTGTTTTGGATTACTCTCTCTTTGCAGAAGAATCTGTGAAAGCTAAATTATATGTATTTTTATATTTCAATTTCTCAGATGTCTTTTATAAGAAAAACTATTTGCCAAATAGCTCCAGATACGACTGATAATCTTTCCCTCCATTATTACAAAGAATTATTTGTCAATCATTTTTCATTTTATTAGGTTTGTTTTTTCCATTTTACAATACACATTCTTGGGATGATTATTCAATGTTTCCTCAGTTATTCAGAAGCAAGATCACACAGTGGTATGTTTTATCATATTTCTTTCAAACAGCCCCCTAAAATCACTAAATACAGATGAATGTGCTGCTCCATTTTAGGCCAATTATTAAGAGTTTTCTAGCATCATGTTACTGATGTTTCAGTAACAGACACGGTCTAGTCATCACAATTTATCTCCCTAACTCATGAAGAAATGCATTGTTTTCCATATTTCCATGAAGTTTCTCCTTGTGAAGTTAAAAATACTTAAAGGCAGTTAGACTAATTCAAAGAACTCAATGGAGGCATTAGTAGGGAACAAATTTATAAAAAGAATATTTATGTACTTGTATCTGAATCACCTAAAAATGCTGTCTCTTTTTATACACAAAGCAAAGCCTGAGTTCACGTATTTCGTTTGCCGTATTAATCTCCGACTGATTTATTAGGATTTGTATATTTCTATATCCTGGAAAATAAACACATTTTTGGTAATAAATCAATCAAAACCCACATCTACACTTTATGATGAACATATTCCCTGAAAAGCCTACTGTAACAACCTACTTGTATTTGTAAACTGAATAATACTTCGCAACTCATCTCAGATACTGTTTAATCCCTGCTGGCCAGGACTGTTTAAATGCTTCTAGCGTTATAAAGCTGTGTGAACTGGTTACCACCAAAACCCCTAAGTTTATATTTGGAATAAAACAATTATTCAGATTCCATGGACTTGCATGTACGCCCTCATTGTAAAACCTATGTCCCTGGATCAACCTGTCCTTTCATTCCTGTCATATTTTACTATATGAAAATTTTTCTGCCCACCTCTCTGGCTCAATTATTTTCAAAATTGTTTCCTTCAGCCATGCATATAAACAGCTCTCAAATGTTAAATGTAATATTTTTTGCTTGTTTTATACACCCTTTTACAGTCCCTTAAGAGGAGGCTGCATAGAGAGAAAGAGGCTGGGAAGTGGAAGATGGTTATTTTTGTTCATTTGTTTGTTTGTTTTAATTAAAAATTTGGAGCAGGTTTTTGCTGCAGGACTATTTGTCCTGCAATATTAAGACACCCCAGATACTAAGCAAGTGAAATTGATTAACAGATGAGAGGTGAGCTTTCATGGATTACTTAGACTGCTTTGTTATTTTGTTAATACTTAAAACCAGGAAGAAAATCTCCCTTTCCTAAAGATGTAACCACTGTGCTTTTTAATTAAATGTGGAGAGAGTTCACATTAGAAAATTCTTTGACAAAACCATGCTAGAGCAGATATGCCATTCCTGGTGGATAATGGAGAAACCTGCTAAAAACTTTCAGATCTTCATGCATCATAAAAGAGCAACAATGAAAAGCTCACCTCTTGCTCGTAGGCCTAGAATGCAAACAATGTGCACCTCAGAGCTAATCCATCCTCACTGCTGGAGTAACTATTTGCAGACTTCCTTTAAAGCTTAAATTTAAGATCTGTAAGGCCCGAATCCTCACGCTTCCTGGTTCTACAAAGAGTACAACAAATCTACATGCAGTATTGTGTTTCATGCTTTAACAAAAATTCCGTTTTTTTTTTTTTTGTTAACACCAGCATCAAATGAAGTATCTAAGCATTCACTCATGGAGAACAGAGATAACTGAGCAGGTGGTTTTCCACACCAGCATATCTGTTCATCATGCTGTGAAATACTAGTTAACTACAAAAGGAGCTTTGGTGGATTCTTTAGCTTAATTAACTGACTACAGGAGTGCAGTGCAAATATCCTCTTGTTGCCTCAGACACAAATGCTATGCATCCTTCCCCAGAAACTATTCCAGACATGGATCTTCTCAAAAGTCAGTAGCTTTATATCTTTTTAAAATTAACTACACGTTAACTATAGCTACCACTAACCTAGGTAATGCTAATGTGCCATTGTGAATTTTCAGATTTCAGAGGAGATCATCTGGACTCAATCTAAAACCAAGAATAAAACTGTTCCTAATACTAAAACTTCTGTCACAAAAGTTTAAAGTAGGATGCATTTAAAAAAAAAAAAAAAAAAAAGACATATGGATACTGCTGGCTCAGAAAAGGAATGACAAACTCACTCCCTTTCTTTTTGCTCTCAACACTCAGGACCTCCACACAGCTTTTATCCCTCTGTACAAATATAGTCAGAGAAAATTAGAAAGGTTTAGCTCCCATTTTTGCTTTTCCTTCCAGGTTTTGTACAACAAACCAAAGGAGAAAAAGAAACACCGGTTACAGCAATTTAGTAAAATTAAATAGTATAATCAGTTCCTAAGCAGACTTCTGCTTGCAAAGAAAGTGATTTCAAAATGAACTCTGCTCAGAAAAGCACTTTCACCAACAACTCTTCCTCTGAGCCTCCAGACAGCCTGTGCTCCCCTGATCGTGCACATGTAGTATAGGCCAGCAGCAGGAATAGATCCTCTGTAATGCTTGGCAGAACGGATTTGGATTAGTATACTCATGAGTCCTAATCCAGTCCATCTGCCATATGTTTTGACACCCCCATAAATTCTCTAACCTTTCATAAGTAGTGATTTTCATCTGGGGAAAAAAAAATGAGCACTGATTTAGATCAGATTTAACATCTCTCCTGCCCACTAACAGCCAAGTACCACCACTGCAATTTTAGTGTTTGTGACTGCATAAACCTTTTTCATCTTCCTACCAAAATCCATCTGCATGACCCACCCACATTGCACATTTACCTTGTATTAAATCCTAATTCCTCACTCTATTATGTTGCTCTTAAATAAGGCACTGCATCAGATTTCTTGATTGGGCAGGTCCTGCCAAAGCTCCATCATCACCTAAGTGGTATCCAAAGTGTTTTCAAAAGACACTATTCTTTTAACCTCACCGTGTCCATTTCACAAAGCAGTGCTAAAATTAGACACGTGGTCAACACAGTCAAAGCATATCAAAAATCACAGTCAAAATCACCTGGCTAACCACTAGAACTCAGGAAATGCAGAAAAGAAGGTGGTTAAGTCACCAGGCATTACTTACAGAAGTTTATTTTCCAATTGAGAGTTCCTTGAAAATATGTTGGCATGAGACCTGGGGCAAAGTAGCAAAATGCTGCCAAATCACTACGTGGACAGTATCTTGTTTCCACAACAGGTAAAGGCTCCTGGATCACTAGAGTTCAAAACATAACCGCATCAGGGATTAAGGTATTTGCCCCAAGTCCTGCTGGGTCATAGCAGTGAGCTGGAAGTGGCCTTTACTGCTCCCTCTCCACCTGCCCGGTTTGCTCCTGCTCACGTGATTCACCAGATGAGCTTCCCTCATTGACAGAAGTGATACCACAACAGCCAGCCTGAAGGTCTGCTTCTCCTCTCAGTTGGAACTCTTGTCTATAGTTTATCCCATATTTTGATCAATTAAATGTCATTTACTTCTAGTGTTGTGAACCTGCACAATTCTTCCTCAACAAGGAAGTCAATGTATTCATAAAACAGCTGAAGATTACATGTGTATATTTTTATTGCAATTAGCATGTAGCACAAGGTAAGCAGCCCTTATCACTATTTACTTGCCTTACTAAAACTTTAATTGAGTTATAAATACTGGCATTTAAAATTACCCACAGTATCCTTCTAAAATCCTTAATACTTTCATATGAACCTTTAAATTAAAAAACAAAACAAAACAAAACACCACCAACCTCTAATCTCTCAGCTGAAAAAAGTTACGAAGACTACAGGGGAAAAGATAAATCCCATTAAGAGCAGAAACTGTATGAATGACTGGAGGTAGTACAAGAGCCGAAGGGACTACATTAGCTTGATAAACCTGTGAGCACAATCAGTGCCACGGAGAAGGCTCTCTTTGAGGATAAGCCTACACAATCAAACGCAGTGTGACAATGGCAAGCTATGGATATTTACCCAGGGTTAATCTATCTGCAGAAGCAAGAACTTAACACAGGAGGTTAGTAGCCCACTGGGACCAAAAGACATTCCTGAACTGCCAGACTGCTCATGAATGATGTCCAGCAGCACTGTTGCCAGCAGACAGGTAGATAAATAGATAGATAGACAGACAGACAGATAGATAGTCCAACAGTCATTTCTGCATTTAATTTCGCAAGCATTGTCTCATTGAAGAGGTTTTTCAGTGAAGGAAAGGTGCTACACTTTCTGCACTAGCCAAAATGCTGAAAGCTCACTGAACGTGCAAGTATATTGGAAGGCAGAACTGGAATTCAAAATTATCTTGAAAAAAACAGAGAAATGTTCAGGAAATTAAAAGGCAGAGGCAACTCCAACTGCTTAAATCTACAGAAGTATGAGACGTGGAACAAGTAGTTGGCTCATCTTCAGAGTAGTGTCAGGGATTATCACAGATCATAAGCAGCTCTTTTAAACCACTGCTAAAAAGGTAAACGCTGTACCGAGACTACAGATCAAGGCACACCCTTCAAGATATGTGAAGTAATCCTTCTATTCTTCTCAATACCAGTAAATCCTTAAAGTGTCTGGTTCCAGCACAGAACTTTCAGAAATAAATGAAGGAACTGGATAGAGGTCAAAGGAGAGGAATGAGACTGATTAGTGATCTAGAAAAACACGTCCCATGAGGGAAAAAATGAAGAACATAAGCTGTTTAGACATGACAGCTGCCTTCTAGTAAATAAATGACTGCTGCAAACAGGAAAGGAATCATCTGTTATCTATATCCATGTCCAAAGGATAAGAATAATAAGCTTCAGTTCAAGAAAGGAAGATTTGGGTTAGGTATCAGGAGACACTTTCCACTGCTCAATATAGGGATGTGCTGGAAAAATTTGCCATGAAGGTTGGCTCTATGCTGCCTTAAAGAACAGATTAAATGTGTAACTTGTAGGAAAGACAGAAGTATTGTCTGTTTTTAGGGACAGTATGATGCACCATATGGCCTCTTGAGGTAACTCCTAGGCATAACTTCCTGTGATATCACAACAGTATTATCAGCATTCCTAATGAAAAGCAGCACACTTTCTTTCTGGAAATATTTTCTCTTTGTGACATTTAAAAGCATAACCCATCCATGCTCTGGTCATTTCTGCATTAAGTACTAAAGCCCCCTGAAATCCTCCTTTGTCTTAAAATTTGCTTCACTTCCCTCCAACTCAGGCAATATGTTAGCTAAGATAATCCTCATTTTGTTTGCCCAGCCACATTAGCATTTTCTAAACATTTCTAAAATGCACTTCTTAGAAACTAACACCGCGCTTTTTTCCCCCCAATTGCTGCAAGTGCAAATCCATGCCATTATCTCTAATAAAAAAACCCTCAATCATATATATTAAAGGCTTGCACCCTTCATCCATTCATCAATTAAAAGGTGATCACTGCCCATTTTCTGCCTTTAAGACTTTCCTCCTAGAACATGTCTTACAACTACTGTGTATGAATACCTCTGCAAAGTTTAAAAAAGTCTGCAAAGAAAAGATTAATAAAAACCAGTCTGGGAGAGTCAATGAATTATTTCTAACCTGGCCACCATAATGTCAAAATTACATTTTTTTCTTGCTGCATTTCCTCTTCTACCCTCCTTGTCTTCTCCATGAGCATTCTTCTACCCCTAGATATATGCATACATGATGTTGTAAAAATAAAAAATAAAACACACAAAAGCCCCTGATATTTCGTGTTGAGAGCTTTAGTGCAACATCAAACAATGTAAATATTGGTTTCTATTCGCTATAAAAATAATAATAATAATTCAAGCTTTCTGCTTGGTAGAATATAGCCATGGATGTCAGCATTTATGCAAGTTAATGGCCAAATTTCAACTCACCCAGTCAAAATGCTGACAGCAATATTGACCCAAAAAGTCGATACTAGAATGTTCTAACTTCTTGGTAACACACAAGATATAAAAAAGAAGTTAAGGAAAAAAAAAAAGAGTAAAAGTAAATAGCTCATCTAAGACTCCGCAAAAAGCTAGCAGCGTACCTAATGAGACAAAAAAATCCATGCTTGAAATTTTAAAAACTTGTTATTATCAGCATGCCAAGAAACCCAACTAGCACACAAAACCACACACAGCAATTCATGTAAGATCAAAGGGAACCACTGGAAAATTCCATCTGTGTAAAACAGCACCGGTTCGCCTCTGCTGTGGGGACCGCAAGGACACGGGACAGTCTCGGAGGTGAGCAGCACCAGCACGGCCCAGCACGGTGCTGGAGCAACTTGGTGAGGGGACCTGCAGGTCCCTGAGGAGAAACGAAGCTTTGCCCAGGTCCTCCTGGGAAGGCAAAGGCCGCACCTGCTGCACAGCTGGGCCGCCCTCTCCAGTGACAAACACACCTGAAAATCAGTACCTAAGGCTGAGGCCCACCATGTCATTTGTGACTCCTACACCACACGAAGTAAACCTGACCTGACAATGCTTTTGAACTACTCAACCTGTACAAAGTGTTGGCAACTTACTAAAGGCCTGCTCACCTGAACGGATGGAGATGCATTTTTTCTTCTAAAGGAAGCTTGTTCTGCTCTTCTGTACAACACACAGGCACGCTTAAGGAAAAAGGAAGCAAAGGAGCACATACTGCAATCCTACCTGTAAACCTACCACCAGAAATTATTATTTCACATTTCCTACACTAATGGGATGGCAATAAAGGAAAATTAAAGCCTGAGACATGGTTTAATATGCAGTGGGAGAAAAACGCGTGCACTATAAGAATGTAAATAGACACATACTTTTTAAATGACTAATGCAAATAGAAATGAATTTTATGAGCAAAAAAATGTTGTTTAATCTTAGACTAAGCCTCTGGCAATGACTAAGCAACTTTATCAATATGGTAGGAAGAAGTCATCAATAACCAATTTCTGTACATGGAACAAATAGAAAGTTTGCTCCAGTTTTAACAGAACAACCTGTCTAGATATAATAGAAATCCATCAGCTGGAAACCCACTGAGTTACAAAAGCCAGTTTCTACAGTGGATAACAAGCAACATCTTCTGTGGGTTTTTTTGTTTTTTTTTTCCTTCACCAACTGAAAAACTGAGGTGTTTTGTTTGTTTAATCCGCACATTTAAAATATAGTACAGGCAACAAATTTATATTGAAACTATATTCATAACAAATAAAATATATTACAAATTTGAACACTTAATTGTAATTCTTCCAGTAAAGTAAGGCTTATACACCTACAACATTTTCAAAGAGAAATGCAAATAATATTGAAAGTCCACATGAAATACAGAACCTGATTTTCAACTCAGAAGGTGCTTTATAGTATCAAGAAAGATTCACTTAGGATCATACAAGTAGTCATTTATTTCCTTAAAAAAAGAATATTTAAAGCTGATTTTGGTGCAGATGTTTTATTTTCAGATCTACTGGTTCAGCAAGATAGGGAAAATAATTGCTAAGTGACTCAGAACCTGTCTGTGTGACAAACTGTATACAAGGCTATGTTGTGACTAAAATAATTATATAAAGAAATCCCACCCTCCTCCTACACCCACTCACCAAACGCATCTTTTTATGAGGTGGTACAAGAAGACGGCCAAAAGGCACTCACAGGTAGTGCAACTATTATGCTTTAAGTCAGTACCTTTATAAGGAAGAATAAATTTCACAGTATCAGCCACTTGTCATTCTTTTCAGATGCCGTGCTTATTATAAATAACAGCCTAAAGGATGTCTCCTATGCTCTGGATGCAATCTCTATATAATTACTACTTACTCTGTGCTACAATAGCATCACGTTTCAAACAACTGGAACCACAAAGAACTGGAGAAGCTAAAGGCAATGCAGCAATGACAATCAGTTTTGGAAAGCCTTCAGAAAAGTGACTTGCAGTGAGAACTACGTACCTTTGAGATTCAAAGTCACCACCAACAGCAGATAAAAAGTAATTCAAAGCAAATGCTAACAAATAGTAGGTCACCACCATTAATGAAAAACTCATTTTCCAAGTCTACTGACATGAACTCCTCTCATGCTTCCAGTCAAAACAAATAATCTGAAGCACAACTACATGCTTCCTTTGCCATCTAACCTAGTCTTGCCTCCCATGTAGCTAACCTGGTGGCTATAAAGCACTGGCAATAAAATTCTAGAGAGATATACTTAGACGTTTGAAGAACAACACATTGGAGGGGAAAAAAAACAACTTAGTAAAGAAATCAAATGAACAACCTTTGTAAAACGTGGCCAGTAAGTGCTGCAATCTCAGAGAAGTAAGACTGGGAAAAATTAACATTTTAATAACAATTTCATTTGTTCCTCTTTTTCATTAGCTCAAGTTAGTCTCTTACAGAATCAGTTATTCTCAAAAAACAATTTGAAGAAAAGAGAGTTTGCTACGTCCTATATTAATTATTGGGGATTTTTTTTTTTTTTTTAATTCATTCCCTATTGAATACACTAAATAGAAATGGGAAAGAATACCTATTAGAAAAAGAACAGAGACAGAACAAATTAAACATTTGCAGCAAATAGCGTTGGCTAGCTACACAAGTAATCAGTACCCAACGAGAGCGGAGTGTTGCGAAAATATCGCAGGAATAGAAATGCACAAATATAAGAATATTTAGCCTATAATAAAAACTGCAAATACTTCAATAGAATATTTCCTCAAAAGTGTGTTTCACAAAAATAGAATACCTTGAATGGGATGTCCTCTACCTTGTTTCCCTACATTTGAAATACAAAGAAAACATGTATATTTTTTAATATTAGCATTAGTTTTTTCCTGCCCTTACTCTTCATGCCTTTTTAAGAGGTATATAAAAGGATATTTAAGCATAGCCCTTTTAAAAACATGAATTGCATTACTAGGGTCTGATCTAGAGACAGAGTTAAAGGTAAAGCAATTACTGACCTCAGTAATGCAAAACCAAATCCTTAATAATCCAACTAAAGAGAGATGAAAAATGGTGAAGCAGAATATGGATGACAAAACTTACTTCATGTCATGGGACTGTAATTGACATGGTGACTCATTCCTCTCCATTAAGCTAATGTGAAGAAATGAGGCAGTTAGCAATCTCCTGTGAACTGATACCAAGATACTTCTCAAACAAACTATTAGGGGTGAAGGATTTTAAAGAGGTCAATTACTGATACTGTAAGAGGTATACTGAAGCCCCTTAACCCATTACATTAAACTTGAAAGCCTGCACAGTTATTTTGTTTAGTTTAAAATAAGATCTTTAATATTTCCCACTAGGCAGTGAGCTGTGGTCAGATCAGTTTAGCTGTAAACCAATCCAACACCTCTGACGGAAATGAAAAAAAATATATATTCCCTTACAAGAAATTAAGACATTTATTTTTGTTAAATACATTTGGTACCATTATCAAAACATTTACTTTAAATAAGATTCTCAGCTTTTTGGATGAAACAAAGGAGGAAGAAATAAAACCGGTGCAAATGGAAATCATTCTGCCTGCACACACTCATCCATATTCACATACACATGCACAGAGAGCCTTCCTTACTAATTCCTGGTTTGCAGGCCCACTGTATTGGAAAGGTATTTCAGGCATCGAGGAAATAAATGCAACAGTCTTTCCTGAGCATGGCCCTGGTGCAAACAGACAGTCATTATGAAATTCATTCCAGTCTCATTAATGAGCAAAGTTTGGAAGTGCAGCATTTTTGAGCTATAAAGAGATGATTTATAATGAGACTTCACTCAGTGGGAAGGCTGAAGTACAGCAGTTCTCTCTCCAAGTTATCATAATAGAAAGCCATTTAATGAGTGTGGGATTTCTTCAAGAATTCAAAAAAGGCAGGATTTGGAAGAGGATGTGTTACATTATGTAGACACCCACGTCACTGAACATTGCTGCTACACTAAAACCATCAAAATAAAAATCCTCAAAGGTGTTCCCATTTTGAGAGTTTGACTTGTTTTTAATAAGTGCTTTCAAATGCAAAAGACAGATTTGTAGAGATTAGAATCAGCATAATTCAGTATAAAAAAGTTAGCAAGGTTTAGTGAAACTAAACTAGGTTGCCTAAGATCAGGCACTTCATTGAAAAAATCGTGCCCTGAAGCAACACACTGGCTAGCAAAGCAACAACAGAAGAGCAGAGAGGTAACTTTCCTCAGCAAATCCAGCAGAACCTGTGGCGATACCTGCATCCCTACAGCTCCCTCCCCTTCAGGAGAGCACTGAGCATGCTGGTTACCCAAATTTAATTGCACACAAACCTGACACCTCCCCTTAAGCCAGTCCAGATGAAAGCTACATCCAGCCCCCAAAAATGGCTTTAAAAATAAAATAAATTTCACTAACTCATATACCATAATCTTCACATGTATATTGGGCACATAAGGGCTTTGCATGTGAGAAACTAATCACGTGGTTTAGAGATCATATTATTGAGTTTGCTAATGAGGGATGGCTGTAGGAAGGAGAAGACAAGGGACCAGAGTGTGCCAGACTTCTTAAAAACAAAGTGCAGGCATAACTGGACTAACACTCAAAACACATTTATTGTCTAACTAGTAAATTTAGACTGTGGCTACTTCACAATATGACAATTTAGACAGCAATGCCACTTTGGGAACTTTTGTTTGTTTTCTTATGGTTTTCAGGGTGATCAGCTCCTTGCACAAATTGACATTGTGTCAGCGAGACGGAGGGAACAGCGTGTGGGGGTGGAAAGCTGAAGGAAGCGGTGTGACTTTGTTAAGCCATGACTGCCACCAAAGACGCCCATCAAACCATGCCTTCAAAGAACAACACTAGGACAGCTCCACTCTTGACATGCATTGTAGCAACACACACACGTCCCCACTTCTTCAGCAAACTGAGACTTGTAATACTTACATGAGAGTACCTACAACTATTATACCTTAGGTACTAACATTTCATTTTTCTAAGTCTTGAAAAAAACCCTTAAAGTTCCACCAAACATAAGATGCATAACTTACATTAAAACAAGAAGTCCTCGAGCCATCATGCTCAAAGAATGATTACAGAGCCATAAAATTCCCTCCTGCCTGGCATTCTTAAAAACATCTATTCTACGCAAGCTGCATGCTTTCAAGTTAAGTACATAAGTTACCCAGATGTCACGCTAGTAAAGGTCCAAACTCTTTAGTCTTGCAGAACACTGTGCAATATGTTTCCTTATCCCTTGGGATTGTGTACATCTTCAGCTCCTTGATAATCTTCAGATAGTAACTTCACTGCTAGTATTCTGTCTCTGCTTCAAACCATCTGCCCCACCCACAGATCCACCACCAGCTCATCATTCTCCTGTCAAAAGCACCTTAAGATTCCCTCTTGAACCTTCTCCATCTCTCTCTCATGGATGGAATAGCTATCCTCAAATAGCCCCAAAAAGTGGAGATTCTTCCGAAGTTTTGCTCCAAGTACTATGACAAAATGCACCTCATATCACATGAAGATCTAGATGTTGCTGCTGTCACTAATTCTGACACAGATATGTTGAATTACGTGAAGCAGATTGCTTAACCACTTTCTGTCTCCTTTTGCTGTAATCCTTCCCTACTGCCTCTAAGTTAATATGTTTGAAAAAGTAGCAGGAGTTTGTAACGATGTTTTCTATGGTAGACAAGAAGGTTTTGGTCCCTTGTAAGTGACAATTATACAAATAATTAAGCACCACAGACAGTAGTAACTTCTTTTACTATAAGATCTGGAAAATTTCCCCTAACATGCTTCTGCTGCACGTGTATTTAACGTAAGCAATAGTTTTCAATGACTTTACTTCCATCTTTCTTCACCCTTAACTCCTTTTACTATTTGCTTCTGCCACATACTACACTGAAATGCAATGGTGCCTTTGGAAATGGTGGTGTCCACCTTTGTGCCTAATGTCTTGTAAAATGAGGCAACAGTGCATCCTGGGAAGCCCAAGTACAACATCATCTACCACTTATTCTTACAGAATTTTATTATTTAAATATGCAGGTAGACACATACAGCACAGGTCCAGGTAAAGTGAGGTTGCAGCCTTTAGCTGACAATTTCAGCCACTACTCTGTCACAAAGGAATTGATTTGAAAGAATTAATCAGTATTGAACCATCATCAGTTACCTTGTTTGCCAGAATTGCACTAAGAAAAAAGACAAAAGACTTACTGTTCTTATATATGAGTGAGGTAAGGTATGAAGGGAGAGAAGACATCTTTTATTAGAGCAAGCAGCATAGCTAGAAAAACATACATTTTATAATTGGAAAAAAATAGCTCAAAAATGGGCAGCTAGTCTAATACAAGATATTACCCCCTTCCAATAAAATCTGTTATTTTTTTTAGCGTCATAGTGATAATTATACTACTGCTGTTTGCTATTAAGGAAGAAAAAAGTCTAGAGAAGTGAAAGCAATTTCAGCTACAAAAAAAAAAAGTATCTTAAGTGCTTAATTTTCAGGTAAAGTGTGCAAAGCAGAAATAAAAGACACTAGGAGTTTGGTCTCTTCTTCATATACAGCACTTCATCATTCTTGCCTCACACAGGAATGGCCAAAATAATCCCAGAAGTCTCTTTCCTTTAAAATAAAATAAAATAATGTGGAACAGGGAAATTTCAGACAGCTGTTTCTGCATTAGTGATGGAAAGATATGGGGTTAAAAGGTATAAATATGTTGGGAATAGAAGGAAAGTAAGACAAGTAAGACAAGTAAGACAAATCTATAAGTTAAAAGAGAGAAACAAAGATCAGAAACCAAGAGAAGAAAGGAGCAATGGCACAAACATAAAGGAGAACAGCAATGAGTTAAAATAAGAAATTCGAGTTCTTATCCTTTCCCTTCCCAAACAGAAAGATAGGATTAGAAATAAAATGGATGGTGGGGTGGAAGGGTGACCAAAAATCTTCAATAGCACAGCTATTCAAAATAAGTCACAAAGGAAAGGGAAAGAGACTAAAATAAATTTGAACATGAGAACAAAAACAGAAAGACAACTTTCTTGGTTTGAGAAACTACTCTCACTATTGTGAGCTTTCTTCCTTCTGTCTTCTCCCTTCTCCTTGTCTTTGAATTGCAAATATCTGCTATCAGTGTGGTTGCCAGCAACTCCAATTTGGCCAGGTCTCAGTCTTTTAAAATAGAGTCAAACTGTGCCTCTCCTGTATGGGTACCGCAGCGCTCAACATGATGAGACTCTCCTCCTGCCAGATTCCCTCCACCTATGAAGCTATTATAGAAACCTGTGCAGTCACTAAAAAACTAGTTCCAGAGGAAACTATCGCGGATGTAGGGGGAAAACAGAAAAAGGGGATCACTACAACTAGTACTAAAGTGCCAACGCTCCTATCCAACAGTGCATGTGTATTTTTATTTATTTATTTTTAATACACCTCCCTCTGTGGGTGGGGCAGCCACTGTGGCACATACAACCTTTGCTGTGTTGAGGGTTTGTATTGTATTCTTTTTTGCCCAATTTCCTAATGAGGACATGACTGACTTCCATCTAATGAATTCCAGACTTCCTTTTCCGCACAGAATTCTGTCTCAGGAGGAATCAGCACGGCAGGATACCCTGGATTTTTTAGCATTATGCACCCTGAGATACCACAGAAAGGGACTTACCATGCTCAATTGATTTTCAAGACAGCATGTAGGCTCCAAAAAAGTCAGAAGTTGTTAATCATTTACGCATTTCTCAACTTTGCCAATCAATGCAGCAAATACATTTCTTGACCTTGCTTGGAGAAAAAATGAGGATAACCTTTAAAGACTAGGAGTACTCACTCATTATGGATTTATCTGGCTAGCAATATTCATTACAGTAATGAAAAATTTGACTGAAAAGGCTAACATTTTAAAATTAAAAGCTCCAAGTTTCATTAAAATTCCTTCTTATCTGCACAAAAACATAAAAATCATTAACCAAAATACATGTAGGGATAGAAATGACAACTGCTAAATTTTTCAGGAGTCCCTCTGAAGGGACCTTGACATTTTACCAGTTATTAAAAATTGCATCTTCCACAATTCACATATCTGAATAGGAATTAAACTGTAAAGACTACCCTGTAGTTGTACTTTTCTGAAACAAACTGTTTTAGTATTGATGGGTTGTTTGTCTGAGGTGATTTCTGAGATTAATGTTTCTAATGTTAAACTGATTAAAATCACAAAAATTATAAAAACATCACAATCCTGAAAACTCCAGTGACTCCGTTTTTAAGCATCAACATCTTAAATGTTTGAAAGTGAAATGCCTTAAGGATGGACTCCATAAAAACCTACACATGTATTTTCCTTCTTTCTGCTCCCTGATTTACCAGAATCTTGGAGACATCCTCCTTTTCAAGAGAAAACAAGAGTTTCCACATTTCAGTTTGTATTTGTTATGACAGACCTCAGAATATACATATATTGTCTTCCTAAGAATGTCATTTTCTTTTCTCAAAGTTGATCAATTCTGCATGCAATGTAATGATTAGGGTCCCTATGGACAACAAGAAGCATGAGAAAGCATGACTTGAGTCTTTTGTTTTGGAGGAGACCTAAGCTCTGGTATCTCATTGGCAGTAATTACGTTAGTATCTATTAGAGCACCTACTCATTGCACAGAGCTCACCGTGCACATGGCAGCCCCAGCGTGGTAAGCACAATCAGCACGAAGCACTTGAAATCCTGACGGCACAGATTAACAGTGGGTGATATATACAGACCTGGACAGGCTTTAGAAGAGCTCTAAACATAAACTCGCCAATGTATGCCTAAAAGCAGCTGCTTAAGGATGGCGTCAAGAGATCCTGTTCGACTGCAGGTGACAAACAAGCAGGACCTGAAAACCCACCTTTCAGACTTGGGCAAATGCAATAATTTAGAATCAACTGTGCCCCTTAGTCCTCCTCTGCACCTTGGCCCAAGTGCCTGTGTGAAAGGTTTACATACTTTCCACATACTACAAGTATAAACTAAAGGGGATTTAAACCAACAGTTAAGTTATGAAGAACACCTCCTACTGCCTGCAGCAGACCTCCCCTGGACAAGAACATTAACAGCTGGGGCTGACCTCATTGCTGTCAAACCCACAGTCAGTCTTTGAATCTTGTCACAGAAATAACTGGAAGGCTCGGAAACACACTTCGTTTTAATTTTTGTTATTTGCTTTCTGAAATCCCCTATTAGAAAGGTTTACATTCTTAAGCACTCGCCAAAACCATGAGGAATATGTATATTGGTTTGGTTTTTTCTTTTTCCTCCATGAAAGCTGAGATTCTCACTGGGACAGATGTTACAAGTGTATAATTCGTTGCTCACAGTTTACAGTATGCGTATGTTTTGCTAAGGGGCTGTGGCTTGTCAGCCAAGTGTTGGGCTGATCGCTTGTTTTACCAGGCAGCTACGCGCTGGTTGGGCGGGATGTTGGGAAGGAGGAGGGAGATGTATCTGAGAGAGCAGCGAACTGCTGCCATGCAGGGGACAACAGGGAAAGCTGGGGGAAGCAATGAGCCATGAGGAAGAGAACGGAAGACTTGAGAAAAGTAGGGAACCAGGTCTCAGAGACAACACAAAGACTTCTCTGGAGACCTACAGGAGATCACAAAGATCCATCTTAACATGAGTAAAAAAAAGAGGCCCTGCCCTTGCAAGGATAAAAACTACTTTTAAACAGGACTATTTAAGTACATATTACCCAGCAAATCTCCCTCTTTCATGAGATTCTGCTTTAATATTTGCATTACCTATAAAAGTTTTAAAGACTCTTAGCCTATTCTCTTTATGGAAAAGGTCCAGACTAGACATATCTCAGAGCTCTAAGAAGGTATCACCAGCCTAAGACATAAGGCTTAAAAAGCTGAGAAAAGTGACGCACCATTTGGACCTGCACAAGATGCCTTCTTGAAAGTACTGTCAATAAATCCTTCTTTGCATATGGAGGTTTGCCTTTGCTCTAAAAAATGTCACTGATCCTGACAGCAAGAAAGCTTATTGAATGAAAGGGCAACTTCTCTTTGCATTAGTTTTGATTTTCCAAATTGAAAAGATCAACCAACGTACAGCATTTTGCAACTAACAGCAAAAATCTAGCATTCCTCTAAGGTCAGGAGCAAAACCAACCTAGGAGGAAATTCGGCTTCACACTGGTTAGAGAAGAGATTAGAGAGCCCAGAAAGCTGGGCTGTCTTTGTCTGGGGTCTAAACTTGAGTACAATACTGGAGAGGTTTCCTCCGGCCCAGGGCTGCAACAGGAGGGTGCAGGATGTTAAATACATCTGCTTCTTGTACCCTGGCACTTCCCCACCAGTTTTCATTATCACTTTTTAATCATTTCTTTTGAGCATAGTAACTTGATAACCAATTTGGCTGTGTAGAATCCTACTTCACCAAAAAAGGTACAACTGGACAGATCCTTAAGTAAATGTCTATTGGTTCAGCATATCAAAGGATTAGTTCTAAAAATGCGAGTGTGACAACACTGGCAGCTCAATGAGGAGGTATGTGGGGAAACAGCAGAAATGTGTATTCAGGTTCTATAAATCACTGTGGGTAAGCACAGAGTAATGCAGGATGTTTAAGGACTTTGGAGGAATAAAGTTCTTTCCTGGAAATGAACAGAGAGGAGGAAAAAAGTGCTTGAACTTTGCCTTTTGAAGGCTACAGTTTGTTCATATTTACCCTGAAACTGTCCAAAAGCAGAACTTTATGTCAATTTACCTGTCTTTTGAGTATTTCCTAACTATTTAGAAAGTCAGACAGCAGTGGACCTCCAGCAGGGTAGTATCTAACCTTTCCTGATGATGCAGCTAGTATTGTCAGAAATCTTGCCAGCTTCTTAGAGAGTAACTTTTCCTTGTTATCCCACAATTGCAATTCATACAAAACTTGTATTTTAAAAGTCCATTAATGCTAAGCATGCTGTCCTTCTATAGCTGTGGCCTTTAAAAGGTTATTTTACAGATCAGCAAGTAGGAAAAACATATCCTTTTTATGTTAAAATATTGACTTTCAAATTCTGAAAATAAATAAAAATCCAAAGATGTCATATGGTTTGCAAAAATTCCAACACTGTTTATCTCATGTTGTCTCTCTGTGACGGCATGATTAGTCCATATGGAAAGGCTTGTACAATTGGGAGCATGCTCTAAAGAAACAAAACAACACATATCAGTGAAGATTTACAGATATTTTCATATGTTTAGAAAAGGAAAAGAAGTAGTTAAGAGATACTCTATTTCTGAAATTCCATTTAACAAAGACTGTGCTCCAAACAAGTCACTTTAATACAGCAGCACAAGTGTGTTTCAGTGCCATCTAGCTAATGCTCAAGGTAACTTGCATCACTACACAGAGATATTTTTTTCCTGCATATATGCTTACTTCAATAAAAAACAAATGGAGAGGTGGCACACTGTTTTTGCTTCAGATCCATCAGTGTGTTGAAGCATAAAAAACTTGGGTTGCTCTTGAAATACTTGAGCTTTGATGTATTTGTGTGAGGAATGTTAAACACGTAACCCTAAAACCCTTTCTGCTGTGACTGAGTTCTTGATCTGGACAGATTCACATGACTGAGTACTTTATGGTTCTTTCAAGTATAAACATATTAGGTGTCATTATGCAACCATTCTGTTCAATTCTTTTGTGCCATACATTAATGGAAGAGTTGAGACCAAAAAAAAGAACAAAGAAGATCATTTTAGCTTGTTTTAGTAAATGGTAAGAATATAGATTTCTAAAGAAGAATAAGTTTGTAAGAGCAAGCGAAGATCATATTTTGAGGAGTGGAATACTATGCTTTAAATCATCTGAAACTTCATTTTGCCTCCTCCATAGAATGGGTTTCCAGATAATAAAAGACATTTGCAGTCTTGACCATGTCATTGTGACTGTGTTAACGCCAACTAAAAATGTGCAAGCTCGTTCTGAACTTTAATCAAAATTCTCCAGATTAAAATAATTTGACAGTCTAACACTTCTCCCTCCATCCCAAAAGAGACGTGAAGTAAAATGGTTTCTTTTGACTCAGCAACTTGATTTTATATCCTCTAAAAACCATAACTGAATCAATAATAGCTCAGCTTTAAATCCTTCTGGCTTGAAAGTGTACCATCCAAACATCTTCAAAACTATCTGAACAGCCAGCATATGCCTGCTAAGACATGCCATTGAAAATCTCAGAAAAGAATAAATATACAACCAAAATCATGCTGGTTTTCCTGTACACAGTAACTGCCTTTTGGATTGCAAATTGCGAGAGCATGAAAAATGAATACCCTTAGCAAAAAAAACATAATGCAAACCCCAAACTCAGCTAGTAAGAAGGAAAAAGTTGCAAAAGCACAAAGTGGAAACTTGTGGAACATTTTGCCAAGGCCAGATGTAGCTACCTAATGTTATTCTTCTCCTACTACATAATCCTTCACTATTTAATTCGTTGTGCCTATGTCATTTTTTGATAACACTTAACTAATTCCCCTCCAGACACTTGGTAAAAATTTTTCCAATGGTGTAATTGTCAGGTTTCTCAAAGGACATTGCAAAAACATGTCAGGAAGGGTATTCTGAAGAATAAGAAATGTCACTGAACAGAATATGGGTGGGATTAAGACATGGTACAGGAACTTGCTCCTGAGACCTGTTGTGTTTGCTCCAGTCGAGCAGAAGCAGCAGCTAAAATCTGGCTCCAGCAAACCCTGCTTTCCCTCCCACGCCAGGCCCAGCTCTCCCTCCCCTGCCCACCTTGATTTCATGTGGGATACAGACCCCAATTCTCTCCTTACCCTTCCCATCAGCTGTCCCACCTGAGAACTCCCTTGCTGTCAGCTGGTGGGGACACCTCTTTTGGTTGCAGGTGGGTAGAGCAGGGCTGGGCAACAGCAAGACAAAGAAAAGGAGCTTTGCAAGGTACCTATGTGACAGTGAGACAGCAGTACCTGAAGTGAGCCTGAAGAAAAACGTGTTGGTAAATGGACTAAAGATGAGGAGTTTGGAGCAGTGACATTTTGGATAGACTAGTCCTGATTAGACTGGAGAGAGCAAGAGTGCCAGAGCAAGCACACTGGTACAATTAATTGGTAGGGACTGGGCTGGATGCCCTGCTAAAGTAACTATATAAGCACTCTCCCATCCTGTGAGACATGCAGACAATCTCCACAATGTGTAAAGAGACTACACAATCTTTCATAAAATAGATGTCTGGGGTTCTTTTTATTGTTGAGTTTTGGGTTTTTGTTTTGGTTCAGATAATTTTTTGGTGTGTTTTTTTGTTGTTGGGTTGTGTTGTGTTCTTTTTTTTTTTTTTTTGTGAGGAGGGAGGATTTGGTTGGTTGGCTGGTTGTTTTTGGTTGTTTGTTTTGGGGAATTTTGTTTGTTTGTCTTTTTTTTTTTTTTTACCATTTCTGTGGTAGATTTATTTGGCTGAATAAATCAGCTGTTCTTCACAGGATCATGATCCTTTCCAACTGACAATAACCACCACCTTAAACAGACTGATCTCCTTTTGTGAATTAACTACCTTCATTGTTTCATTAACCTTAACTGCTTAGGGATAAGCCTGAAAGTTTCCAGTAGAAGGTAAAGAAGGTTAAAACAGCTTTGAGAAATCCAAGCTTAGCTCTTGGGGTGGATAAATGAATGAAGAGAGCTACCTGGAGATATTTTTGGTTGGCTACTCGTCTTTATGTTATCCAAAGTCAAAAGCCTTCACCAGTTTGTGTGTCTGAACTGTAAACAGACTGATAAATAAAAAATATTACTCAATATGCCTAACTTCTGTTTTCACAGCCAAAACCACACGCCTTTTTAACAGTCTCACCCATAAAAAAACAGATATCAGAGAATGTGAGTAACTGAAAAATCAGCGCAGTCCAAATCATTCACCCAAACATGTAACTGATTTAAAATTCCCATGTTCCTCCTCTGCATCTAGAAGCTGCCAGACAGTGAAGAACATGAAGAATAAACTGCGTACAGTTAACGTGTGTTTGATAAGCAAACATTAAAGTAACTGAATGTCTACAAGAGTTGTACTTTGTAAGGCAGCGTCTCTCCATGACCAGTCAGCTTTCTTACAGGCCAAGATCTCCTGAGCAGCGATGTATCCACTTTTATTCCTAGACAGAGATGTGCACATGGTGCTTGGTCATGAAGCAATGCTCCTAGCCAACTCATATAGTGCTTTACCCTGGAAACAAAAGTTCAAACAGGAATGAAGAGCCTGGGAAGTGTAACACATAGATCTCTGGGAATGTAAAGCCTGTTTTAGGAATTAGCTCGGTTTTTCTTACCTTCTCATGTCCATATCAGATGCCACCTCATACAGCCATCCACGTAACTAGAAATAGCTTGTACAAAAATTTATTGTAATAGTCTGCTATCAAGGAAATACTTTCCTGAATAGCTTAAAGTAATGGTGTACATGTTTGTTTCTACATCTTGTAACACTTTGTGCATGCTAAACAAGGTTCTGCCTGAAAGCCTAAAAAAGATCAACAAATAATTCTCAGAAATTATTTAGAAAGTGTAGTCCTGACTCCACACAATTTTTCCACAACGGTTGCAAACGGTGTGTGTTAATTACGCTGACAACACAGACACTCTTACGGACACCTTCTTCTCGCTACGCAAACCTCTGAGATTAGACAACTTGTCCAGTGGATTAGAGTAATTGTATTAATTGCTAGATAAGGATGTCTACTGCAAATTCTGCCTTGTTTGGACACTGTAGTCCAGCTGAGGCACTTCCATCAAGTTGTCAATCATCTCCTGACACACTTTCAGCACTCATGACCCTGTTGGGAAGTGCTGGGTGGTGCTTCATCAGCTGAAGCACTTGTACAGAGAGCAGGAGGAAAGAAGCAGCAGAGGAGGCACTGTGTAAACCTGTGGAATCTAACCATTCACTTTGGGCACCTCCTCAGATTTTGGCCTTGTCCTAGGTAGCCAGTCACGTTATTTTAAGGAAATCTTTTGTTAGGTAAGTGTGAAGTGTTCAGTGCAACTTCCTAAAGGATCATACATCTGGCATAATGGACAAACATGACCCACGTGAGGCCGCGAATCTGCAGGCCAGCAAGGAAGCCTGTACGGATGGGAAACAAGCACCTCATTGAGAGAACAACTCCATTGCGCCAAACCCACAGCGAACAGTGAACCGCTGATGAGCAACTGTAAGACCTGCGAAGAGAAATATAAAGCTAGAGCAGGTTTTTGTACTGCTACAGTATCCAGCGCAGCAGATAAAGCACAAATGGAGAACTTTACCACATAATAGCGTATAGATACCTCCTCCATAAACTACGAGATCTATATGCAAATCAATTTCTCTAAAGACTAAGGCATTTCCAATCTTTTCACTACTGTCTTAACAGCCACTGTAAATTATACAACTTGGCAGAACAGATTAGAGTCTGATAAAGAAAACATATAAAAAAGAAGGGGAAGTTCTACCACTTAACTGGTATTTCTCTTAAAGTTGTGAAGACTTAATATAGTCTGATAAAGATGTAGATGAGAAAAGTTACTAAACACCTCTACTGATGGAGTTCAAATCAGAATGTAAAATTACAAACTGAAGAGTTGTAATTTTACTACTACGCAAAATTACCATATTCTGAAATTCCTCTAACACCAAGCCTTTTCTTGACACAAATTACTCTTAGAAATTTTAAGACACAATACTCCATATACCTTTTTTCCTGTTTACATCTTATTTGGAAAGTTTCTCAGTAAAAAAACTGCACAGACAAAAGAGATTGTCTTGCAAAATTTCTGGTCTCTTAGAAACTTTTTATAAGGACTCCATTCATACCAGAAACTTGAAACCACAAGGAAGAAGAATTTACATCATAAATACCTTTTACAGTTTCACACCCTGAGATCTTCTGAGCTGTGTAACTATACTGCTTCCAAAAACAGATCAATAACGTTACAGAGACCAGTTGACAGAAATGAAGCTTTTCAGAGGATAGCTGCACAAGGAAATCATGGCAACAGTCTACTCTTCTTATTCCTCATCCACAGAGAAATAATCTAGACAGGGAGAATAATTAATTTGTTTATGGTAATACTGTCTCAGTGGTAGAGCCTGCCAGTCCCCAAGATACCTAAAACTCCTAATCGTCTTGCCACACCAAAGTTTAATATGTGTTGGTAAACATGGCACATGGGAACTATTTTAGCAGAAAATACTACTAGGAGAGGAAAAAGGAAAAAAAAAAAAAAAAGGACAAATATTATCAGATTTCTAGGGACAAAATCTGGACTTTGAGACCCTGTGAGATAAACATTTTATTCCTTGTTCTGATACAGTTCTGAGATAATCAGTTACAAGAATATAATCGCATCATGTTGTCCTTTCATAGTCACACTTCCCACAAGACAAAAATTTCTATAACTATTGATGGAAGAAAACAAACAGAAACTTATTATTTTAAAATATTAAAGCATTTAAGTTGCTGCAGATGATTTTCAAGAATAACTTTCTGCAACTACTACCACTGATCTTATTTTTAAAACATGAAGCAAATATTCTTTGAAAGCTCTGAAGTACCTTTAGAAAACTTATAAGAAATTGAGAACTTCGATCAAGTAGCCAAAGAGAATATAATATCTTAAGTATTATAAAGGAGGGAAGATAAAGATGAAAAAAAACCAATTACTAATTATCTCCTTGGTAACAATTTTAGGCAGACTGGCAAATACAAAAGTTTAAGCGACTCATTTTCAAACAAAAGATGAAGTAACATTCTTCGATAGTACTTAATAAATAGCAGGAAAACCTAAAGAATACCTTGAATAGCTACTGTAAATACTTAAACTTTGACCACAACCTGGAGAATCTTTCAGCTAACTGATAAGCATTTCTCTTCATACTATACTTAAAGAAATTTTTTTAATACATGCATACTATCCAGACTCTCCTAAAAACTGTACACAGAGTATCTACTACAAAAGCAAGTGAAAGCAAAATGTCAAGAGACAATAACACAACATGGGTCATAGTGGACAAGGGTCTGTGGAGAAGAACAGTTTGGCAGCAATCCTTTTCCAGCGTTCCCTTAAAACCAATAAGATGGAAAACACATCTTCTGTCAAATCTTACTACATTATTTGTTTCTGAATATTTTGAATGAGGAAGGTTTTTCACATCAGCTCATACTGTGCTACACAGGAACAGCTCCCATATAAGTGATGAGGATGGAAAGAAAATTCTGTTACAAATTCAGATGTTCCTACAGAATACCTCCCTACTTCTGCCTGATAGCACCTGGGGAGTGGGAATACATATCAATATTGCATGAAAGTTAAAAGCTTGAGTGTTTCTGGAGGAGTAAGAAAGAAAGGATACACACACAAAAAATATTTTAAGCCAACTATAGAACAATTAGCTTGCAAGCATCAGCACTAACGAAACCTATTTTCCAGTGAATTGTCACCCCATGACCAGACCCTTTGTGCCTGTTACGGTGGAGCTTTTCAGAACTCAGAACATGTTGCTGTTGCTGCTTGGATTTTCAGTGTCTAACAAGGTGCTGCTGAGTTATTTTTCTCTCAGGGCAACTTGATGTCTCTTCTCTGTTTTGAGTCCAATTTTAATGAAGCTCGTAAGAGCTCCTCCTTTGAGAACATTGTTCCTCTGTCAAATTTCTTTCTCTTTGACTGATGGATGCTAAAGTAAATGAGAAGAAAGGTGGACAGAAATACTAATCATGGTAATGTAAGCTGTGTGCTCTTTAAAATAAGCATACACTGAAACACCACTACCAGTTTCTGATTCATCATCCAAAGATTGCTAGCTTGCTAAAAATCTTTTGTGAGCTAAAACTAATTTTATATCTATAATTTAAAAACACCAAACTTGGTTTTTGTGACTTTCCACACAGTTATACTTTATGCTGTGTGCTAAATTTTAACCTAGACAATTTTTATAGCTGGGTTATAAATTCTAGGAATAAGACTGGAAGTATCATTTGCTTGTTGAAACCACTTCAGGAGGATAGTGGGAGGAAAATATCAACAACTTTATTTTGTTGAAGGGGTGGGGAGAAGTTAACACTGAGATGGCTAAAAATGCCAAGGTTCAAGTATTATCAGGAAGAGTTCTGAAATTAAATGCCTTCTGGAATACAAAATATTAGTTAGAGAATTAGAAAAGGAACACACATAGAAGGAAAAGCAGTTGCACTAAACACCTGTAACTGGCAGACATGGGTTTCAATAATTTCACAGAATCACAGAATGTTAGGGACTGTAAGGGACCTCGAAAGATCATTGAGTCCAATCCCCCTGTTGGAGCAGGAACACTTAGATGAGGTTACACAGGAAGGTATCCAGGTGGGTTTTGAATGCCTCCAGAGAAGGAGACTCCACAACCTCCCTGGGCAGCCTGTTCCAGGGCTCTGTCACCCTCACTGTAAAGAAGTTTCTTCTCATATTTTAAGAGGAACCTCCTGTGTTCCAGTATGCACCCATTGCCCCCTTGTCCTATCATTGTTTGTCACAGAGAAGAGCCTCGCTCCATCCTCATGACACTCACCCTTTACATATTTATAAACATTAATAAGGTCACCCCGTTAGTCTCCTCCAAGCTAAGGAGACCCAGCTCCCTCAGCCTTTCCTCATAAAGGAGATGCTCCACTATTTCTATTTCTCTGATTCATAACAAATTATCTACTTCCATTACTTGGCATCATGTCTTTGTTTCTGATTTGGGTGAAGCAACCTCCAAAATGTGTTGTCCCCTTGTCCCTTCGCACAAGGGACAATGCTGCTGAACCAGCTGATTCCTTTGGTCTGTGCTGTGGCACATCCCCTGATGCCCCCTACAGCGCTGGGCTGAGGAGATTCTACTGCCCTGGTTCACGCCTGGAATGTGCGACTTGCAGTCATCCGTGCAGTCACAGATTAAACATTAAGACTGTCAGCTTAAGACTTATCTTTTCCCACTGGCTTTTTCCTAAGCCATCTCAGTGATGCGGATCTCAACGAGCTTGCTTAACAACTGAGAAGCACCCTGGAGTCTGAAGGCTCCATTATAAACGCACTGACTGATCAACTTTCATTAGCAATGTTACCTTCAGACTGGCAAGTTTGGGTCTAAATGGCATCATACATAAAGCAGTCCATAAAACAGGAGGCAGAGCACTTCAGTTTGCTGTAAAAATGTATCATAACATACGTTAATTTGGAGGAATGGTATTTTCCCTTTTAGGTTTGATGAGTGGAGAAAGTGAGGAACCCCTGGTGCTTCACACACATTTTTATGATGATTTGACAGAGGAGAGACATGACAGTATAACCTTCTGAAAGACTGGCATTTTCCAGACATACACAATAAAATGTTAAAATATGCTAAAAGCCTTTCAGCTTATCCCATGAAGTCAAAATACCTGCTGTCACTCAAACGTCTAGGCTTTGTTTAACATTTATCTAAACAACAGATGACAATAAAAAGTAACAATGGTCAAATGCATTTAAAAATCCTTCTTTATAACGAAAATTTCTACTAGCCCTAGAGAGAGACATGGACACCACTCAATCTCACTGGCAAATTATCTCTTCAACATGGCTGACAGAGATGCATGGACAATTTGCGGTTTTTCAGGTCCTGTGATTTTTTGCTGCTTAATTTTCTTGCTGGAATATTAAAGATTACACATTCAGATAAGACTTTGACATTTTCACCTTTAGGTTACCATTGATCACATTAAAATAACAATAAACAGCTGAGTCCTTGAGACACTACAGAGCTCACATGAAAGTAACTGGTTTTGGTTTCACTAAAAGACAGCGTTCTAAGTAAATTTACTGCCTTGGTATATATAAATGAATTGTGTCTAGATTTGGTAGGTATGACATTGTCCTCCTACAAAGCAAAGGGCTATTTTGCAAAAAATAGTTGAAAAAAAGTCTCGTTCGGTACTTGGTCTGATCTGTTGTGTGATTGTGACAGGGTCTGGACTGACCTGTCTTACCAATGAGCTTATACAGTCAACTTGTATTTTCTCCTCTTTCTTCTTAAATTTTAAATTTTTATAGGATGTGTTGCTTCTGATAAAGCATGAAGGTAAAGGTCTAAAAATATCGGACAATTCACTATGAATAACACATTTCACCTCCATAATTTGTGTACCTTTTTCCTCTTGATTATGAACTTTCTCAATCTCTTCATACCATGTAATAGACTTTCATCTTTGATTTGAAGGAATTTTCCTACAATCTAGTATAAGACAGGCATACTCTTTGCTAGAGGACATGAAAAAATTCCCTTCAAGCATTATATTATTCAATTATTCATAAAGCAATAGTCAACTCTCAGTCATCATTATGCTGACCTTGCATATTTTCTTTTCTAGCTTCCCTTACAAAAAAGTACCAAAGCACCCAGACTCTGACTTCCTGCTGCTCCTGTCTGGTTTCTAACTTTTTTTACCCATAATCATATAATGTGGACAAAATTCTGAAAAGGTTTTGGCTTTCAATTTTAAAATATTACACAGCAAGGAACAACTTCGTTTTTGCATTATGGCAGAATGACTTAGCCACACAGATATCCAAGCTGAATTCACTAAAACTTGTCATTTTTTAAGAAGAAATGGTAGAACACTCTTTCACAATTAGCATCCTCAGATTATTTCCCACCTGACATCTGGTTTGTATTTTGTAATACTGCCACCCAAAGTTTCTTTACACCGCTGGCTTTTTTCCAAACAAATCCACTGTATTAACTAGCATTTTCTCAAACAAATGTTCATATCCACATTTCTAATCCATTTTTGGTAATACTTCCTAAATGGTTACATATATGCTTATAATTTACAGGACTCTAAACCCTCTCTCATTCAATCCCAATGGCACTCTGCTGAAACAATAGTTAGTAGCATAAATTAGCAATAATTTGAAATGGTAAGTGGAAGACGGGAAGGGCAAAGCTGTATCCCAACTTTAGGTGTGGTAATTATTTCTTTTTCCTGAGTGAACATCTGTGACCATTAGCTTTACATTATCATTTCTTACAGGCAAGTTCACTCTAATCTCTTAAAGCCACTTTGAAATTTCACATCATTAAATTTAGGTCCCCCCTTCCAGTTCCAAATGTGTACTTGAGCACAACAGAGTACCTATTAAAGAAATACTTGGCAATGTAAAAACTGCAGCAGATGGGCAAGGTGCAAGGAGGCACCTGGGTTGAGTGCAGTAGGCCAAAACCAAAACACTCACCTCTTCTGTTGTAATAAAAGGACAACGTACATGAAATAGGTATTTCTTAGTCATCCAGAAATGTTTCAAATGACTTCAAAATATTATCTCTGTTAGCTTGAAGACTGTCATTTGTGTCATCTCCTTTCATTTGTATACTTAAGTCCTTTAATTTCAAAATCCTCTACATGTTTTCTTAGTGCATTTTAAGGGTCTCATAAAATATTTACAGAGATACAGAATAGTACAGACCCAAATACAAGCTTCTAACCTCCAAGTTAACAGAATAATAGAATAGTTTGTGTTCAAAGGGACCTTTTAAAGGTAATCTAATCCAACTTCCCTGCAATGAGCAGGGACATCTTCAACTAGTTATCTGTGACAAAGTCATTTATCCCTCTGGTTTATCTGTCAGCTACACAGGTTTTCATCCATCTAGTAACAGTCTAAACAAAAACAATATGAATTATTTTTAAAGCAAAAATATTTGGATAATAAATATACTAGATGTGGAGGATTCAAAATTCAGGCAATAAATTTTTGAAACTACTGGAAAGAATTTGTGTATTTTTAATTGAATAATTTACATTGAAAAAATTCAGAATTATTAGGTAGTATGACCCACCATTCCTTCAGAAGTTTACTACTAGCACAGTGTATGATCTGCTTCCTAAATGAATGCAAATCACAACACAAATGCACACACATTCTTCTCAGTGACTTTTGAGTGGGAAACTAAAACACTAAAGCCTGAGCTGTAATTTAAACTATGAACTCAAGATTCAGTGAAGTTATGAATTTATATTTTTCTTATTACTTTCCAATCTCTTCATCATAATGATTTGCTTTACAATCTTTCTAAAACAAACAAACAAAAACAACAAAAAAACCCACCACCACCACCATCAAGAAAACACAACAACAACAGATTAAATTGATGTATGTTTTTCCTTGTCTCCCAGCTGGTCAAACTGGATTTTATTCTTCAAAAATTATTTTAGTGACAAAGTCTTCATCCTGGTTTTGGGTGTCGGTTATTTTTTTAGTTTTGGGTTTGGATTTTATTGTGGTTTTTTTTTTCCTGTTTTTGTTTTGTTTTCAGCCACTCTTCATTGTTTCTAATGAAGTTCTCCCCTCTATCTGTTGCTAACAGTCTTTCTCACTTCACTCTCTTTGGCAACCATTAAATCATGCTGGTTTTCACTGCCCCTGGGTTTCTTCTGAAAGAGTTATTTTTCCCTGTGTTCTTTTATTTCTCTTTTACAAAAGTGATGTTTTTTGTTATTAAAAGTGTTTGCTAACTTCATGAGAAAATGCTACTTGGGCACAAAATCATGTCTCATGATCCTGGTATTTCCAATCACTTACTTACACACAACCTTCCCTCAGATTTAAGAGGCCCCATGACAATCTCATACTTTTTCCTGCAACGTACCAATTCTGGATGCCCTTGACAGGCAGTTCAAACAGGCTAAAGCAGTTTAGTTGTGATTCAGCAACATGAATTTTGACTTTGCATCAAGCATTTCAATGGGATCTTCATCCAAATAATTTTTTGTGCATGCATTGAAAAACATCACAGTTTTTTAGAGATGGGGATAAATCTTAACAAGTCTAAACTCCCAGATTAAGGCATATGTACAACAATCCCACATGTGGATATCAGAGAAATCTTATAGTAGAACAATAATCCTTTAAGTCCACTGCTGCTGTAACTTCAGATGGAAACTCCTTACTGTCCACTGGGGTTCCCAACAGTGATCTAAGGTGGAGATTGTTTAATCAAACTTGAGCAGCAGCCATAGCCATGGTTAAACATGTAGGATTTATTTACCTGTATTATACACCTCCAAATTTTTAACCATCCAAAGCACACAATATTTTCCAACTAATGAAAGATTTTCTCTCTACATGACAGGGAGAAGCTATACAAAACAGTCATCTTCCCCTTTTCTGCTATTTCTCTTCTTTCTCTTTTCTATGATTTTTCCAATAACTTGAAGAATATCATGAGAACTTTATTGTAGATCCATTTTGAAAACCTTTCTACTAATGCTTTGACAGTTTAGATCTTGTTTAATCAGCCTCCCATTTTGGGGGGAGTATCTCTAGGTAACTCTCTTTAGGCCTGGTCATTTGTGGCCTACACACTAAGAAAACATGGTCAAATAGCGACCAAAGTAAAATTTGTGAAGCAAATCTTGACTCAGAGCTGCATGATCATGCAAACAAATTTGTGCCTTCCAAAAAAAAAGCCAAAAAAATAGTGTTAGTCACATCAGAACTAGATTTCAAACTATTTCCATAGCCAGGAAAAATGTCACTATTTCCTGCACTGGAGTTGCACCCATGACAGCTTAAGCGTATCATAAAGGCAGCATTTATTAGATTGTTGAGTATCTCAAGAAGAAAAGAAAAACAAAACACACCACACAACTTCTGAACATGGAACCTCTGTTCAGTAAGATCTTCAGAGGCCATCACACCCAGAAAAGTCAACAGTCCCATTTTAAAAACATGTGGCCGTCACTCTTAAGGACAGCACATAGAATAAGGATATAACATTCAAATGCAGAACTGCTGAAGTTGTGATAATGTTAACTGGACATTTACATTTAATTAAGCTTCCACGAGTGGATCTATATTTCCTCAAGGAGCCTATGTAATTCACAGTTGGCTGTACCAGACAACTAATAGCAGAATATGTCAGATTACCAAAAAACAAGGTATAGAAAACTTGATGTACTCCAATTTCCACAGCCACCAACACTATCAACAGGGGAAAAAAATGGAAAACAATTTACTTATTTCCTTTAATGTACAGAAAATTGCATTTCCTGAAAGCACTCAACAGAAACTTAAACGATGTTATGATTCAAGATGCAAATATGCATAACTTCAAAAAGCAATTCTAGGATTTTCAGTGAGAAAATTTCTGAGCCATTTTGGTGCACCTCTGTGTTTACAGGCTGAGCAGGATGGCTTTGGGACTCATAAAAAGGTGTGAGTCTGTGAGTCTGCAGTGAGTCTGCAGACATGAATGCTTGTGTTGCTTTTAAGTATCTTCTTTAAAAAAAAAAAAATCTGAATATTTCAAATTGTTTGTGTATCACAGTAATGCAACATTTAATCAAAATACTGTAACCAAGCCCAGAGGACGAAATAGCAAAGCAGATCATCTGACAGACAGACTTAAAAAGCTGCCCCTGAGGGTTTGAAAGCTGTCTGCTACGCTACAAGTAAAACAAATAACTGTATTAAAACATGAATTTGTCACCCCAGTAAGGCAGTGTGTTGGTTGCTACCCACTAAGTGCTACAGAATGCAAGGTCATATACCAAGGAAGATCTTATAAAATTTCACTTTTCATTAGCCTGCCAATACTTGTAAGAAAACCTACAAACACTGTCTGCAATAAGGACAGAGCACAGGTGCTGCATGCTCTGGCTAATAAGAACAGTTCTGCTGATTAATATAGGAATAGCCTGTACAGATTTCCAAATTTTCGCTTCCTTATCATACACTCAGCTTTTCATTAAATTCTTCATTTTTTTCATCATTACTCATTTCTCCCTCTATTTCCTACACTTTAGGCAGCTCGTCCAAAGTGTTGGACATAAGCAGGTACCAGAATTCTTTCATTCAAATATAGAAAGAGGAACAAAAATATGAAATAAAAAATAAAAAAGAAGCTTTAATTAGGATTGGTATAGACCTAAAGTTAAAAACACTGCACATTAAGGACTATGTCAAAGAGGGCTGTCTTCATTAATAAACCTACTAAATCACTGGTGCTTCAGAATGTGGTTATCATTTCAGACTGAATTTATATCTAGTAGGAAATCAGGCTATAACTAAAAGAGAGAGATCTATGCCATGTAGCTATTACATTAATATATCACTTCTTTACTGGATGTAGATTTGCAGTCACAAAAATGAACAAGGCAGGTATTAGTGAAAAAGCTACACTGACACCTGTATCTTCATTATTTCACTTGATGATGGCAGGGGTTATTATCAGATCATCAGAGCACAGAGGAACCATCTGGGTACCGCAGAGCCTTGGAGACCAACCTGAGAGAGCAAGGACACATCAACCTTTTTTTGCTACTCTGCACAAATTGCTGACAACACACCATATCATGAGCAGAAACTGGTACTTCCAAAGGTCTAGAGCTAATATAGCACCATATATTTTATGGTCTACAATCAAGGGAAAACAATTTTCTAGATTGAAAAACTGATGGATTTAAAAGAGGGATGTTTTTAAAGCTGGATTTAGAAACTACACATCTTCAAAATACATCAACACAGAGCTACCAAAACAATAATTAAAATATGAACATACATGAATTGCCCCCTTTTTTTTTTTTCTGATCATTTAATTTAGGTTACCTAAAGTGTAATTGCAGTTAAATGTGGGACTGTTTAGAGGCCAAATAATCTGCTACAACCACAGCCAACTCACAGTTTCGTTTTATAGTACCCAAACATCAAGTAAGAAGCACAATTTTCATCATGTAAGGAATTTTTCTTCCCCCTTTTCAACTTTCAGGATTATCCTGAAATGATTTATTCTACAGATTTGGAAGACAAAAGCAAATGAAAACTTTCCAAAGTGAATGTTTACCTCTTTATTACTAGCACTTCACCTCCTGATTTTGGAAGGCCTGAGATGATGACAGTGCTAACTTATTTCGATTACAGGGTGTCCTGATAAAAAAAGTGCTCACAAATACTCTGGTCAAATCATGAGTGGTGTAGATGTATCTGCCTGGCCAGCTACAAACTTTATGCACTAATACCCATCTAGTAACAAGCAGACAAGGAACTCAACTACTTCCCTTGCCTTTAGATCCATTTTTGCAGCCTGTACCAAGGTCTCTTGAGTTCGATACCTTGGATACTTCCACATTTTATTATTATCACTAACTGCATAAGTGACAGTACAGATCTAACTTCAGATAAGAATTTCTTACCACTAAGATCTTTTACAGAAGTTGATTGAAACAATTAATTGATTTACTCTTCCAAGGAAAGATGTCACTACCAGAACCAAGGTGCATGAACAAAAGGTGGGGTGGCTTTTCCTTGAAGGGTTTTTGTTTGTTTGTTTGTTTGTTTGTTTTGTGGGGTGTTGGGTTTGGTTTGGGTTTTTTGCTTGGTTGGTTGTTTTGTTTTTTGGTTTGTGTCAGGCTAGGTTTTTTGTTTAGCTTGTTTGGTAGAGTTTTTACTCTTCTTTTTTTTATCCTTCGATATGAGAGATATGTATGCATGCGAACCGGTAAGAGATCAGAGAAGGTGCAAAGCAAGCAAGGTAAAAATACACATTCTTCAGGTAACTTCCCCCTTAGTATCATGACAAGAGAGAGCTCTGCAATGCTAGCTGAAAGGGATTTAGAACTGGGATAAAAACACATAGTTTGATATTTTTTGTTCTGGAAGATTGCATAATCACGGAACCAGCTATTTTTTAATTCATATTCTCAGGCAGAATTACCCACAAAAAGTCAAATTCTTCCTTAACAGCTCAAGTCAGATGAGGTAAAAATGTGTAATGGTTTAAACAAAAAACAAAAGCAACAACAACAAAAACATAACTCTACAAAATTGCTGACTTTCCAGAGATTTCAAATTACAAGAAGCCAAAAATGCTATATATAAAGTAGTCCAAAGAAGCAAGAACTAAAGTTTAAAAAAATTGCATTTCTTCTATTTTAAGTCTCACAGGAGCTATTTTGTGGTGGTGTTTTGCCACTTTTAATAATGTCTTTCAAGGAGAAAAGTCTCCAAGTAAGAGGTAGAGCTACAATAAACATATATTTTGAAAAATAAACTGTAATCTCACAATCCCCACTAAATAAACACTGCTGTTGACGCAAGTTTCATTGTGCTCTACAGCAGTACAAGCTGCCCAGTATACTTTCAAAACATGCAGAGTAAAACATGCAAAAAATTTATTCCTAACCCCCAAAGTCCTGTTTTCTGGGAGTAAAAGAATTTACAGAGCCTCAAAACAGTTCTACCCTCTCTTTTCCCCTGCTCCCTCATTGCCTTTATTAACTCAATATGCCCCTACACCCACTCTGAAGATTGTGTTGCTATGGGACTTTATTTCCAATATTTTATTGACAAAGAAAAAAACAAGATTGTGGTGAATAAATGTCACAGAAGCTCTGACTTCTGCACAACCCAGTCAAATCTACAGCCTTAAAAGTAATTTGTGTATGTGTCTGAAAGTCCTGCCATTCTGGTCATAAAAAGGTACATATGTTCTACCTGGCATTTAAGAGCAAAAAGTACACAAATTCTCTCTCCCTCCCCCCAAAAGCCTCTGGATAATTTAAACATAATTTGCTCGTGTGCATTTTCAATTAGTTTCCTAGAAACTTAGGAACGAAAAATATTTTGTTTCCTCCCTCCTCCCAGTGTGGACTATCTGCAGCATCAAGGGATTCTTCTTTTCTCCAAGAGACGTTCAAGGTTAGCGAGGCTAGAAATTTACCTCCTAACAATTGACCCATAAAGTCAGCTACAGGACTGCAAGCCTGGGTTCCTTCCCTCCCAATACTTAATCTACATTGCAGCTGGAAAGAGAAATACAGGCATATTTACAAAATATCATTCAGTTTCTCCAGTAAGTATGCCAGAAAATGCTAGCTGCCTTCTATCACAACTGCCTTTTTCTACAGTAAATCTCATACACTTGTATTTTCCCCCTTTTTAATATTGTAACTCTCTACACAGGTTGATGTTCAGAACCACTCCGCTTGGAAAAAGCGTGCACATAGTCATTAAAGCATTATGACTTAGATAAAAATGAGTGTAAGCCAGGAAATTCGCAATTAAACCTAAAACCAAGAAGAAAAGTCTCCCTCATGGCTCAGGGTCTGCATCTGTTCTCCCAGGTCTGGAACCAGAGCTTATGCCCATGTACCAGGAATGGCTCTCCCATGGGTAGGACTCAAGGAAGACGAATGTCTTTGAGAATATAGTTCTATCGAATAGACTCAGCCAATGCTTTCCAAGCACTCCAGTTCTGAAAATTAAGTAACTACTGTTAAGATGCTCCAAAATCCAGGAGCCTGATCTTCACATTCTCTCAGCAGTGTTGTCTTTCCTGAAGGTGCTGTAACGCGCCGCTGGGAGTCAGAATTCAGGGTATCCAGAAGCTGCACTTGCACCCTAATCTATTCGTTTCTGACTGGGGACATACTGACAGGTTTTTCTCTTCTGACACTATTAGTGCACTCCCTGACTGCCGGGACCAGACAAGTGTAGCTTGCTCTTCGGCTGGGATCAACCAACTGCAACGGGTTCATTCAATAAAGCCCACCAGGAGCAACACAAGCATTCAGCACTTCATCAAATCAGGACATTTAGGTCCCTAAACATGACATTAGTAGGGTAATGTAAAGTACTCATGACTGAACATCTGCATGCAAGGCGCAGGTATAAACCTTCTGTCTGGCACTTAACAAACACAAGGGATACATACTTGATGAATACGATCATGAATGCATGCATTTTAACCAAGACACCAAAACAGGTTTAAGCAGAAAGGCGTAACTCCTGAAGCAAAAGGAATTGCACCAGGAGACATTTAACCCATTAAGACACCACTTAGCTTTAGCACTATATGTTGTTTTTCCCATTTTGTGGCCAGTACCCAGACAACTGACTCATAGGAGAAGCAGAGCTAGAGGGAAAAGGGACATGGCTTTCCAGGTTGCGAACAAACAGAAAACTGAAGCTAGGCCAAAGCTGCATATATTTCTTATCCCTCAATGTTCACAGTTACCCAAGTCCCCTTATCTCAGCATAAAATACTTAACACACAGACCATCCCTACCAAAAAGCATGAAATTTAACTGTTCTTTCTATACCGATATTTTAAACAGGAAAATTTCCAGCTGTTAGAATAACATGGTTTTACAAAGCTTCTTCAGTTAGGAAGCTGAAGTAATCACTAAGATGAAGAAAAAACAACATCTGCGAATATTCCTAATGTTCTGAAACACAGTTGTTACACACTATGGTAAATTTGGTCATTCGATTCGTTAACTATTTTGAGAACTCTAAAAGGTAGGAAAGTAACACTGTCTGATATTACTTGCACCGGTTTTGTAAACTCGAAAGTAGCAACCCCACAAATACCATGCAATTAAACAGCACCATGAAAAAGTCACACTGTTCTTGGTATTAGTAATTGGCATGTAATCTCAGGATGAAAATAAGTGCTAACACCAACTGTGCAAAGTCCCTGCAAGATTTTTCACAAATGAGATCCTTTCTAAGCCATGGGGAAGGCTGGAAGAATACAGCATACTTTGCATACTACCATGCAGTATAAATCTCATGTAAGACTGAAGACAGTGAAAACCTTTCTCTAGAAAACTAAGCTCTTTGTTAAACTGAATGTTCTTCATGTCTTCCCAGTCTCTGTAAACATGAAAAGGCTTCTCTTTTTCTTTATTTACTTACTCATTTAAAAATATTCAAGAAGCCTTTGCGTTTTCCATCTTTCTAGGGAGGAACTGTCAAATATAGTCTCTCAAATATTATTGTACACTTCAGGTGGGTGGACAAAAGTAACGCAGATTTTAGTAGCAGTTCCAATAAAGACATTACAGATTTAATATTAAAATATAATCCATTTAAGCCAGTGACTTCAGCAAGGTATCTCATGATTCCTCATTTGCTAAATTTGCCTTAGGATGCTGCATTTCTGTCATATGTTATCTGTTTCAGTGGTTTAAATCACCCCATGAAAATATTTTCAGGCCAAAACAGCTATTTATACATATTGATATCCAATTCAGTACCACTCCACTGACATCACAGGGACCTGCAGGAGATCAATCTCTCTGAGAAGAAAGATAGCAGAGGCCGATCTTGCTTTTCTTATTTCAGGATCAAAACCAAAAGCAGCAAGGAGCTGTGGGAAGTACACGAAACAGCAGTATTAGCTACTTGAAATTGTCAAGAAAGAAGTAAATTGCAAAAAGCTTCTTTTGTCTAGGAGATATTTGCTGGAGGGAGGGGGAGTGATGGTCAAAACCATACAGGCTTCATGCTGCTGCCATCCAGCAGAGTGAAGAGAAAAGCACCAGGCTGGCTCATCCGCAAATATGAGCAATGTATGTGCAGGCACATTTGTCTCAGCATTTCCACAATTCTGCACAGGCTTAAAGCTGCCAAAAAAATTAACCCTCAGCTGACCACTGCAGAATGAGAGATAACAGCTAGGAAACGAACGGGGACCCAGCTGGCAACGGAGCTCCTAATCTTCTCCTCAGCTCTTGTAATGCAAAAGGTTACGGACGCACAAAAGCAACATTTAACAGCATAGCGCACTTGAATATGCAGTTCTGGTTAAACGAAATGAACATGTGAGAGGTCATGTTTTGAAGCTGTAAGTTACTTATTATTTTTAACTGGGACAGAAGTAGTCTCAAGGAAAAGTATGTTTACTAAGTATCTGGCTCCAAGGCTGAAGTCTGTCCTGCAAGGGAGCAGGTGCTGCTCTAACCGTCTAAACACTGTATGGCAAACACAAGGGACCATGGCTGGACCATACTCACACAAGTGTTTGAGAGAAATCACAAAATAATAGCTTACCAATCAGATCTGCCAAAATATCCAGGCCTCTGGGTAAGTTCAAGCATAATAAAATTCCTTTGATTGTGGAAAATAAGCAGAAAATAAACCATCAAGCTAGATTTTAAATAGTGATAAAACACTGCTGCAAAATGGCATAACTTGTAGGTAAAGAGGTTAAAAACAAGCAAGAACAACTACTGCATTGCTACAGCTCTAGAGCTTCACAGAAGAGAAGGATAAAACCACAAATTTAAAATCACAGTAGCATTTTATTTTGAAATTGCTTTCCAAAGCATGACAGCCCTAAAAGTAGCAACTTCAAAGAGTAAAGAATGCAGAAAGAGGCTTATTTCAAGTTTAGTATTCTCAAAAATCAGTAGCTTTACCTAATAACCAGAAATTTTTGTTGTGTGAAGGAATCATACATATCACCCACAACTAAGGCTGTTCCAAGGCCATAAAGAAAAGTAGTGTTTTATAAAACTCGGTTTGGTGGTTGATCATGTCATCTATGGAGGCCCCAGGTTTACATCATTACCTTAAATAAAATATAGGCCTCCAATAAAATTGCTTTTTACAAAACCAACACTGTTATAATAGCACAGAAGGTTAGATAATGCATCCTGCAATCCAATTTGTGGTTCACATTGAGCTATAGATACCAATAACTAATTCCACATGTGAGACAGACCTCCCAGAGGGAGATTTTAATCAAGTGAGTGATGGGAAAAGAGAGGTTTCCTTATTTCAGGGTAACAAACCCCCTGTACTAACAATATGTTGATCTGGTAAAATGTAACTGTACTGTAGCAGTGTAACATTAGTAGAACATACATCTGGTTTAGTTATTTCTGTAAGGCAGTTTGTACACATAAACCACAGAGCAATAAATATTTTATCATTACCATTATATTAAAAATGAGCTTCAAATGCATTTGCCCCATCTTTTTAACTGCTAATGTCCAGTTCCATTTCCCCTTAAAGAAAAAAAAAAGAGCAGCACAATACGGTTTATATTAGCTTTGTACTGCTAATTGGACAGAAGACTCTGTACTGCAATGTTGATTAATGGTTCTGCTCTCAAGCTGCAGATTGCAAGCACAAAAGAATTAGGCTTCTGAATTTGCATATTTTCTATAATTACGAACCTGATCATAGCTCTCTCCCATATTCAGGTTCCCCCTCCCGCCCCTACACTTTTGGCCGTTTAATTTGCGCAGGTCTAGACGCTGAGAGGTACAATCATCTGATACCTATGATACATGACAACTCAATCAATCAGCATACCTGCTACACAGCTTACGCTGGAAATGACTCAAGGTCTAAAATACTGGAAAATCAAACAAAAGCCTCGCTTTCTTCCATAAGGAATGCCTTGCCCCAGTAGAGCACCACTTTTTTTTAATTGCTCTCATTTCAAACAACTCATTTACAACCGCAATAAATACACTTCAATCAAAATCTGCTGACTTAAAGACAGCGAATACGTTCTTGTCAGCATGAGCATTGAGAGGCAGTCAGACAGAATAAAATAGAGCTAACCAAATGAAACTGGGTCCAGACTGACAACTTTGCCAGCCAGAGTGAGAGCATCACATGCAGACGGGAATACAAGATTTGGCAAAAGGAAAAAAATCAGCAGCCAAGTTCCACTGAATAACCAATACACAGATGACAGGGAAAAAAGCTGGATAGTTTAATAAGTAGCTACAATATACATTTTTAACGTGCATTAAGAATAGCTTCTAAATAAGGGGTAATATTCATCTGCTCTGCTGGTGGTCCTGCTCTGCAGCTGCCTTGTTCAGAAGCCCTGCCAGTCCACTCAAATCACACTGGGATGCTGCCATGTATTCGATGTGATAAATCAGGACTCACATGACAATAGGTGTGGGCCTAGTAAACAGCTACTGCTCTGGTGTAGTAGCCACCATTTCATATTTATTGGACACTCAGTCCATAGGGAAGAACAAAACAGAAAAATCAGGCTTGCCACCCCAATGCCATCTACTAGAGCATTTTTAAAGCTACTTTTACCAGCTCATCCTTCACTAGCCATCCTGAAAAAGGTCAGTGGTTTTACTGTTCTTTAAACATAATTAACCATTCTCAGTTTCCTCAGTGGTATATTCTGAAAGGCTTATAGAAGCCAAAAATCATAGCCAGGCAGCAAGCTGGCCCAGGTCCTTAGCCACCCACTGCCCTAAGTTCCTTGCTCTCTGCTCCATGTTTCTACCCCCAGACCTCAGCTTTCTTCTCCATGTTTGCCACTACAGCTGTCTGTAGGGCAATGATGAGGGCTGGATATAACTGAATTGATTTAGGTTTAAAATAACTCCTTAGAGATATATTTGGGATTTTTTTTGGGGGGAGGTAGGTGTTAAGGGTTATTTTTTACCTGTATTTCTTCTCGGTTCCAGTTTGCAGCCCGGCTTAGGAAACAGCTGTGTCAGCTCAGCTGGACAGGGTTTAGCTCACAGTGAGACAGACTGAAAGGGGTAGCTTTTTTCTACCATTCCCTAACAGAGCTACAGGGGCATGCTGAGTTCTGTTTCATATCATTACTGTTTACTTATTAAGTTCAGATTTAAGCTATCCATCTCTTAAAATTATTTTCCTTTCTTCGTTGGTTCCCGTCTACGCATCCCCCCTCTGATGCACTATGAAAGACCACAACATTTACCTGGACTGCCCTTTTTCATTTTTCCCCAATCCTCCAGTTGCATTACCCCAGTTTTTACACTGGGAAAACACAAAGCACAAATTCCAGAACAGGTAAATAGACACAGTTCTTTCTAATTGCCCAGACATCCTAATAAGGAGTCCTCTGATGAGATGAGGCTTTGTTTGGTGGGAGGCATTTTTGTTTCAGTTTAAACCACAATCCGGTTTTTAAAATGCTCAAGACAGTTGGATAGCACAGGATGACTCATCTGTAGATGGCTACTTTGGTCTCATGCAATTTGAAATGCAGGAATGTTTTTTCAAGCAAGAAAAAGTGTAGGCAGCAACATTAAATAAAAATAATAATAATAATAATAATAATAATAAACGCCTTCATCCAAAAGTTGATTTTGTTTGCTTAAAGATGTTTTTACAGTTTGTTCTAGCGGAAATAATTTGTCAGTTCTTACTATGGACACATTTTGTTTAAGGCCAAAGCAGCAGCAAGAAAAAGGCAACACCCAAATGATCCCAAAGAGATGCAGAGTTGAAAGTTTTCTCCATTTTTGTTTGAGTCCGTGCTCTAACTCTGCATAGTGCAAAAATTAATCTGTTGGCTACATTCTTTAGGTTTTTTATTATTTTAAATACAAAGCTTAAAAAAAAACCCCACACTTGTCTTTGATATTATATGTATAAACACATAGAACAAAACTAAAACCAAAGCTTTTAGTAAGAAAACTTAGCTCTGTTCTTACTAATGATTTCAGAAGGGCCAAGCTATCAATTTAAAATGTTAATCTTACAGCATAATCATCTTGAAGTTATTTGAAAATAAATCTAAGAATCAATTTTATTTAGACAGCATCTACCTTGCCTTCATGGTAAAGGTTTGTCAAATATTGGTCAGACATGCTACAATCAAACCCTAAATTTCTCAACTCCAAGCACATTGGCCATTCACTAATTATCCACTGATAAGACAGGTGTCCAAATGTAGAGCTCAGCACCTTGGAAGAGAGGCCTCGTGTTCAAAGAGTTAGGATGTGGAAGTTTGGATTTCACCCATGTCACTTAGGTCCTTTCTAGACCAACTTTATCTCAGCCCTGAAGCAGAAACGGGGAAGAAAGGGGGGAAAAAAAGCTTTTCCCTGTGAAAATTTTTTTCAGGAATGTCTGCAAAGGTTTTGGTTTTGAGCAATGAGTATACTCTAATAAAAAACTTCCCAGGTCCATGACTGTAACTTGGCCATTGCAGGCTGCAATGAGGAGAGGCTGTGCGGAACACTGGTTTAGATTTGGTGTGAAATCATGAACAAGGTGCCCAGAATTGTGTATGTGCCATATGAATGTTTCTATCATCACTGTTTAAATCTATAGGATAGACTAAAACTTGAGTTATGAACCAAACTCCCTGAAGCAGCTTACAAAATCTCATCCTGTATCTTTCAGAATGAAGCTTGCTTTTACAGATGCACTCTCAAAAAACCAATCAAACAATCCTTAATTATTTAACTGTTTGTTTCCACTGAGCATTAGGTAGACAATGAGGGACAGTATTTGGATACTGACATTCAGAGGTCTTACATACACCAATATATATAAGTTAAAAAAAAAAAAAAAAAAGAATTTCCTTTTCAGTTTTGTCAGAAAGAGCATGATAACTAAATCAACATGTCACAGCAGTTTAAGAGGGAACTACCAGACACTGCTTGTTTTTTTGACTTTACTGTTTTCCTTGTAAACTACAGATGTAAAAATTCCATACAAGCACAAATCATCACTATCAAAATCTATGATTTCTTTTCAATTCATTTGAATGGGAAATCAGAATTGTAAAGAAACAGTGTTTGAGCTAGATTGCAAATCCTTATTTTGTTTTATTGCTTTTTTTGGCTACATCTCACTGAAAAATGTTACAACTTGTGTCCCTCTGAAATGTTTTCCCCTTGTTAAGTCAGGATTTTTCTGAAAGAAAGCTGTTCCACTGAAAATAAAATTACATACACTCAGCTTACTCATTTGTACAGCAACTGATGTAAATGAGTCTTGACTTCAGCTGGGGTTTCTGAGTACCACTAAAATACATGTGGTTTTGGGAGAGGGAAATTAGGGGGGTTTGGTGAGCCTGCTTGTTTGTTTGCTTATTTTACTCGTTTGTTCTTGGGCAAGAAGTTAAAAAATGTGAAATATTTATTTTGTTAAGGCAATAATACATTTCAGTCATAGCTCCTACTAGGGGGAGAAAAAAATACACACCAAAGGCATGCACCCAGGTCCTACAGATTTCTGTTAAGCCAGAACAGTAAGAGCTCTATTTTTGCCTCAGGGAGCCTGTAGATTATATCAGCTGTTGCACTTGCACACCCCAAACTAAGCTGAGTTCGCAAGATACAAGAGGATAAGAGCATGAATGAATTCTTTGCAAAAGGCAGCCAGATATGCAGTGTTCCACAGTAAACAGAATGAGGAGGGAGCTGCTGGAAGCAGAGAAAGTAATTGAAAGAAACCCATCCCAAGCGCCAAGTAATAGCAATGGATAATAACACATTGTTTAAACAAAATGTAAAAAACCCATACTAAACTGCTTTAAGTGTTCTTTCAGCATTAGACATCTGTGCTTATTTTTGGGAGTTGACTAAACTACTAAGAATTATTGCGTACTTGAAAACTCATTTAGCACCTGTTTAACAGTGACTGGTGCCTTACAAATAGCTTGTGGAAAAGAAAAGGAGACTTACCTTGTATAAAGCAGGAATGATCTGACGCATTTTCAGCCGATGAAATACAAAGACATCGTACACCGCTGAAATGGCCAGAACAGTCACTCCTTGCTCCTTCCAGAGCATGCTGCATCCTGCACACAGCCCCGCTCCCAAGATCCAGCCCCAAGTACTCGGTGAGGAACCTCTGGTAGAGCAGTGCTTCACGTAACACATCAGAGAAAGCAGAAAGAAGAGGCAGGCTCCAATATCTGCCCTCCCTACGATCCCCGCCACGGCTTCCGTGTGGATAGGATGAGATGCAAACAGCAGACCTGCTATCAAGGTCCAGTACCCATCCCCAAACAGGATCCTGGAGAAGTTTGTGAAAAGGCCTGTGACGGCAGCATGTAGCAGGACGTTCACCAGGTGGTAGCCCCACGGGTCCATCCCTCCAACAGCATGGTTAATGCGGAAAGAGAGTGTGCAGAGAGGTCTGTAGGACTTGTGGCTCCCACTGTGAGTGAGCAGCGTCCCCCAAAAGTCATTGTAGAAGATATGGGTCCACGGTGTCTCAGGCAGGAGGTCCTGGTTTGTCTTGATAGCTCGACTACAAAAGACAAAATAAAAAGCTTAATTTCAATAGAAGGAAAACAGTACAAATGAAAGGCTGTGAAAATGCAATCATACTGCTACCACACGCAAGAATGGCATTGCTTTAATTTAAGTTTTGAATTTTTACAGGCGGTGATAGAAAACTACGTATCTATTGACTTCCTGCTAAAGCAAAATTTCCATATAAATTGGCTTTTAAAACATTAGAAACAGATGTTATGCTGCTTCCATTAAATTAAAATACCCTTCAGTGACATTATTCTGAGTCTAACCCAGGAGTAATCGGTTAAGATTTCATGAGTTATAATTAAAACGTAAAAGAAATATGAAAAACTGACAAACATTATTGTTGGAACAACGGATCCTCCAGTAATTCAGACCTAAACCCCAACTGGCCTGTTATACTAAAATTTTAATTTAGATGTTGAAATTAATCTCACTGACATGGGTGAACAATAAATACAGAAGCCAGCAGGAGCATGGCAAATCTCTGGTGCTGTACTGGGCACTCACAAAACTGTCTCGTACATATTTTGACTGACAACATTTTCTGCTAACACCTTGCGGGAGGCAGACAGCAGAATATTAAACAGATGATAATACAACTTTGCTTTGAATTTCTTATATTTAAAATTGAAGAAAAAAACATGTTTAGGTTGTATTAGCCTATGAATCGAAGTCTATGTCAGTTTGACTGGAAAAAAAAATTGCTGCAGCTTTCAGCATTTATGTTTCCAACCACCCAGGCAAGGACTGGTGCCAGTCATTAGCAATCTCCATGTCTAATTTGGTACTGTAAAAATCTGTCCCCTATGATGTTTGTACAAATCAAATCATTTGCATTTAAAATTTATGCCGTGGGAGAAGGTGTGAGACCTGCTTGGCGTAAAAAGATGACTAGAATTTAATTAGTTACTTGCCTTCATAACCAAAGTTGCATTTAAGCAAGTCTTTAAAGATGCATTGTTGTTACTACTGAGCTTAACTCATTTAGCATTTATTTTACGACGGTAATTAAGAATCCAGCCAGCTCAAGACTCTTCTATTGAAAATATTAAACAAGAAAGATGATTTTTATCTATTTCTTCACTCATTATTTATTTCTGTCTTTCCAATAAATATCTTCCCATAATTAAAAATTCAGATCAGGAAGAAAAAAAACTTGGGGTGAAACTCAGTCCCACGTTTGAAATGCACTAGTCTAATTCATCCTCCTAGTCTCCTCTCACGTTCTCACCCCCAAGAAAACAAGTCCCTTGGAACCTGTATCCAAATGTCATTTTTTAATGCTATTACTTTCAGGAATGTTGTCCTGTTCTGTAAAGAAAAATGCTCAAACACTGATACACTATGCCACAGAATCTCCATGCAAATACTCTAAATAGCACGCAGCTCAGCACGTCCATTGTCCGGAGCACATTGCTGTAATGCTTTCAGACACGCTTACTCTCGGCGCGTCCTTTTGTCTCTGTGTATATGGAGGTTATGAAGAGGTCAGCTTAAATACTTTAAAGAACTGATGATGCTTTCTAGAATACTTGAAAGTTTTCATTTTGACTTCTGCTTATGCAGTGGATCAGGTTGCTTGTATTTGTTTTCCCAACCCCACACACATTTTTCTCATTTTAGTCCAGTCACAAAAGAACAGTGGAAGAAAACAAGATCTTTGTTTTCACATTATTTATCTTGTCCTTTGGTGTAGTCCTTTCCTGAAATCTAATTCCTCTGTTTGTGATTTCAGTTTGTAGTATCACTCTCAGACTCATCATAAGAAAACCAGGAATTCAGCAAAAATAAAGCAGGTGTTTGGCTAGAGTGATCCTTTCTCTGAGAAAAACGTTCTACATTAGACTACAGACTACCAAACAGTGAACACAGCTAAGAATGGCTATCAGACATCAGGATTTAGAGCAGAAACCTTGAATGCAAAAGTATTTTTTTCTCGAGGAAACACTAAAGAACTAAGTGGCAGCAATATTGCCAGCAAAACCACCCTCCCCTGCGAAAGAGTATTCTGCTGCAAAAGAGCCTCCATGGTGCTCAGGTCATTCCCAGGAAATGGTACCGTTTATTGTATCTTTTGCAAATGTGGTCATTTCCAATACTTGAAGCCATACAACCACTCTAAAAAAAACTAAAAACACCAACATCACAACCAACCACAGAACTGCAGCTATCAGTTCACAAGTATAAAACAACTCCATGCTGCACTGCTACACTTGTTAAGAAGAGAGACCAGCCCTCTCCCTCTAAGAGCACAGGTGTCACACCCATCATTTCCATGCAGCACATACTCATATTGCACTATTCCCCACCAAAAGTAAATGCCTTTTCTCCAAATCATAAAGAAATGTATATTCCGAAGGCATTAATTATGTCTTTTTTTTTTTTCTACAGCCTTCGCAACAAACTTGGTGCAAGCCTGATCCTTCCCTGTTCAGTCTTCTTCATAACCGGTCCTGAGAAACTGTGGAGATTGGGGGATGTCTCAGAAGACTGAAACAAGGCTAATGTCACCCCCATCTACAAGAAGGGCCTAAGAAGGATCCACGAAATTATAGGTACATCCATCTTACTTCAGTTCCTGGGAGAGTTATGGAACGAGTCTTCCTGGGGGCTACCACAAGTCAATCGAAACACGTGACTGGGAAAAAGTAGCATGGATACATCAGGGGCAAGTCATGCTTGACAAACATGATCACCTTCTATGACAAATCCTCAGTTCACGTGGGGCAAGTGATAGACACTGTCTACCTGGATTTCTCCAAGGCTTCTGATACAATTTCCCGCAGCCTCCACCTATGAAAACTGATATGTTACAGTCTAGACAAGTGGTGTGTGTGGTGGGTGGGTAACTGGCTGACAGGCCACACCCAGAGGATGGTGGTAAATGGCTCCTTTTCAAACTGGCAACCTGTCACGAGCAGGGACCTCAGGGATCAATATTGGGCCCAACCCTGTTTAACATCTTCTTAAGTGATGTGGATGATAGGATCAAGTGTACCCTGATGAAGTTTGCTGATGACACCACACTGAGTGGAGAAGTGGACACTTCAGAGGGGAGAGTCACCCTGCAGGATGACATGGCTAGGCTGGAACACTGAGCTAACAAGAACCTTATGAAGTTCAACAAGAACAAATGTAAGCTCTCGCACCTGGGAAAACATGACCCAGAAGTGCAGAACGGGCTGGGATTTACCTGGCTGGGGAGCAGCTCTGTGGAAAGGGACTTGGGTGTCCTGGTGGACAACAAGCTCAGTATAAGTGAACAATGTGCTGCTGCAGCAAAGAAAGCCAACAGGATACTGGGCTGCATCAACAAGGGCATCACCAGCAGAGACAGAGAAGTCATTTTCAGGCCACACCTGGAATACTATGTTCAGTTTTGGTCCCCGCTAAACAAAAAATATGTAGATAGGCTGGACAGTGTTCAGAGAAAGGCCAAAGAGGATCAAAGGATTGGGAAGCCACCATATGAGGAAAGGCTAAGATAATTGTGTTTGTTCAGCCTTGAGAAAAGCAGGCTTGGGGGAGACCTCATCACCATGTTCCAGTGTTTAAAGGGTGGCTACAAAGAAGACAGAGACTCCTTTTTTTACAATGAGTCACATGGAAAAGACAAAGGGTAATAGGTACAAGTTACTCCTGGGGAGATTCCAACTGGGCACAACCAGAAATTTTTCACAACGAGAACAATCAGCCATTGGAATAATGTCCCCAGAGAAGTGGTGGATTCTGCAACATTGGACACTTTCAGGATTCACCTGGACATGGTGCTCGGCCGTCTTGTCTACACCATACTTTTGCCAAGAAAGGTTGGACCAGATGATCCTTGTGGTGCCTTCCAACCTGGTAATCCACGATATTAAAAATTAAAAAAAAAAAAAAAATCAAGAGGAAACCTGGAAGATACAGTATTGATCACCCTGTATTTGGATATGGATTTTGGCGGGCAATTATGAAATAATCCTAGTTTCTCATGTGTGTAGAGGCAACAGATTCTAGCACCTGCCAGTTAGCATGAAAAATACAGAAACTGCCAGTTCCAGCTTACTCAGTGGTTCAGTCAGGCCAAGTGTTGTATTCTCTATGAGTCAAAATTTGAAATCAAGTTAAAAGTTCTTTCCATATGGTTATTTTTTTGCTAAATGTTTGGAAGTAAAAGACAAAAAAAGTCTACCTAATGCTTTGGGATATTTAAAAAGTCTAATACAAGTGCAAAGCTAGAAGCCCTAGAGCAAAAAAGCAAGTCTTGCATAGGTTGCTTGTTAACTTTCAACAACTACTCTGTTTCACATTATAAAATGGAATAAAAACCACAGTTGTCCAACATTATACTTGACTGCACAGGAACATACAGGAGCATGCAGGAATATGAGCATCTGAGATACCACAGCCAGCTCTGTGCCAATTTGCCCTCGAAAGCAGAAGTGGAACATGTCTCAGTACCACTATGGACACCGCTCTGGACACCATTACTGTGGGTCAGATGGAAACAACCGGTGCGCTGAGTCCAGCCCACACATAACCAGCCAGGCTGTGTCCATCTGTGTCCCCAGCCCGGCTGTGTAACTGCACTAACAAGAAAAACATGAAATAAATGAAATCTTTGTCTCAGTGAAAGGGAGAGAAATGCAAGCTTTGTATCTAATAAAACAGAAGAAAGAAAATAAATGGTACTAAGTTGCTCACGCCAGGAGCCTGAGGGCACCAATAAACCTCAACAGCTCCGACCACTTTTCACAGGCCTGACACCACCCACCTGCACCCCTGGGTCCTAAGTCAGCCACCTGGGGCCATGAGCCCCAGCCCCAGTGACATCACAGCTCCCACAGCCCTACCCTGCCCAGCCATGGGTCCCACTAAGCCAGGCCCATGACCCAGCCTGGCCTTGGCTCTAGAAAGGTGCGCAATGCCTGGGGCTGGGGCTGTCCCCAGTGCTCCTCTGGCTGTCCAGCTCCTGGCTTGGGCAAGGCCTTGTTTTTCTTTATTTGCTGAATTAACCAGCTGCTAAATCTGCTGCAATATTGATGCTTCATCGACAATTTAAATGGCAATTTTGAAAGCAGTCCCTCTTCACGGCCTGGCAGGTAGCGCCAACGTGTCCTTTGTAAAGCCTCCTGTACTGGCAGCAATCCGGGCTCTTCGCAGATAGAAAATAGTATTAATTGCTGGCTCCAGAAAAGACTCTGGGATAAAGGAAACTACAAAATGCCTTATTAGCCTTGTCTTCTCCTTCACTCACAGTTTACCTTCAGGTTACGTCCCGCAGATTAGTCCAATCTTGCTAATGGGCATAACAAGAGAAACTCTCCAACTGCACTCATCACTCTTAAACAGAGCCGTAAACTCTGCTCTTGCTAAAAGGCAGTGGGTCACCAGGGAAAGTCATTTTTCAAAGCTCCAACACAACTGGCATTTTTTGCTTTCAAGCAGCCTCAGATAAGGTTTGCAGAGTCAGCCAGGGAACTTGTTTTCTTCCATTTTTAATGCCTGCCCATTTCATGCTTCCCAAGAGAGCAGGATATCTTATTCAGTGTACAACAAATAGATAGGTTTGAGAGGGGGATAAAAAAGGAATCAGAGCCAGCTATCAGTTCTTCAAAAATGGAAGTCTGAAGAAAGACAAAAGCTGTAAAGGCAAAATCATAAATTCTAGTCCACTCGAAAGAATCCTTTTGCCTCCTGCCATCAACTGCTTATTTGCCTAGGTCAGTACACCTGGAGTGCGATCCAGTAAGATTTTTTTTTTCAAACTCAAAAATGCTGGGGATCCAGCAGTTCACACATGCACATATACACGCATACACACACACAAAAAAAAATCCCAGCTGTTTTTAAAATTAACAGCTATGCATGTCCTAAACTTCTGCGCTAGTGCTAAACTGATCCAGGTGTTAACACCGGGGTAAAAAAACAGATGCGACATTCTAAAGTGATTTAACGCGTTAAGCCATATGTCCAGCTTCAGTATCGCTAATGGTCCCCATATGCTGAAAATGAACATCAGGATTTGAAGTAGAGAACATATTTTAAAGAAAAAGGAGAACTCCCAAACATGCACACAGGAAGCCATTGACCAGCCCTCTCTCACATAAAACAGATAGGCACGGATGGACTGGCAAGTCTCTGCTTGGAGATCCTTCCTTCTTTTTCCTCAAGATAATTTTAGAATATTTTTCATTTATTCCTTTTTCATAAATAGAAATAGGAAAGCACCCTAGGGTATTTTACTGTGGATCTTAACATGTCATGGTAAGGATACTTTCAAGATTTTATGTTGCCTGTTTAGACAACAAGCCTGAAAACACAGCCAGAGCCTACATTTGGAGTACAAATAGCTTCACATCACCAAAACATACAGTAGCCGAGTCTACTGTTCCAGACTACTTACAGGCTACCTGTTAGACAGGTGCATGGTCAAAAAGCAGGGGAGTACAGTTTGTCATACTTTGGACAATTCTCATATTTGTCTGCAGACCACAATATACATGCAGTCTGTACTGATAAGATACTCTCTCATATATACAGATGTCTTAAGAAAGAAATAAGCATAAGTATATTAAAACTCATTCATTTAATTGTTTACTTATAGACTCAAGGGAACTATTTACCATTCTCATAGATTTCTGGTAGCAATTATACTTTATGTGTTCTGTATTACAGTTCATTCCTTCTCAACAGTTGTGAAAGTGGAATTTATCTACAAATCCAGCAGTAAATTTTCATCCATGCTCCTTCTCAAAATAAAGGTTTCAGTATTGTATATCAACTAGGGACACCTGCAGAAGACCAAATTCTGTGCATCCTGTGTATTTCAAATCACAACGTTCAGTTTCTCTACAGAACAAATTTTCTTAATTGAATCTCTAAGGAACAGCTAGTAATTCAGGTGTTTTCAGATGGGAAACACTGGGTGATACACAGAATCCTGAGCTGCCAGACAGGTTCTGAAAATAGGGCTATGCGTACCAAACAGAATGAAGGAAACAACCTGAGTTGAAATCATATTTGAAATTAAAGGAAAACCTAACATCACAAAAGGGAAATAAAGTTCTAGAGAACTGGTGCCTAGTTAATTTCTGCCAATAGCATGGTCCTTTTCTAACTGTACAGAAATACCTGAATGCATCAAACTCAGAGCTCAAACACTGAAGACAATACATATACCTAATATAATATTCCTATCTCATGTAACTGTTAGTGAAAGCTGTTAACTGAATATGTAGTTAGTGCAGGGCCCCAGGAGAATATATTAACAGATGATAATATTATTTCTACATTTCAGAATATTACTGTCCTACGGCAGTAATTTCATAGTCAAACTTCAGTTTAGTACCAGAACAAACAGAAACTACAAATAACAGGACTGTAAGTAGTGTTTCACTCATAAAACTTACTTAGATTAGACTTTCCCAAGTTAGATATAAGCAGAAGGGAAAGATGCATGAGTGAGACAACTCTAACTATATCCTCACATGATTGCGACTGCTGTCAAAAAAAGGAAGATAGAGAGAAAGCAACAAAAAAAACCTCCAGAAAACAAACAACAAAAATGACAGAGGAAAGTTATGGTCTTGTACCACAGTATAAAACATACAGATTTTCTAAGCTGCACAGTGTCTTCTAAAGGAATTGACCTTACAAAATAAGCAACATAAATTTGCGTAATGCAATGGAAAAAAAAAAAATCTAAGACAGTTAACTTGTTCCTTGTTTACTTCCATGAACTTTTCAATCTGCTGTGGTTTGACTTCTTCCACCAGTAGGCTACGGTTCAGCAGCCCATCAGCTGCAGACTTCTGGACTTTATACCTTTGCGACTGAAGATGGACGGTGTTATTTGGAAGGAGGAAGCTGTGGCAGTAGCTACATCCAACACTGAGCACTGCTGGGCATTGCCTTAACTACACTGAGGTATGCTGCAGGTATTGATTTTCTTATTGACTAAGAGAGCTTTGAAAACTTTAAGTAACTAGAGGTTCAAAACATTTTGGTTACAAGAAGGTTGAGATGGCCTGAAAAATCTTTTCCACCCAGAACATAAATATTTCAAAAGCTAGCTATATAGGCTTTGAATTGTATCTTTCTCCATGGTATAAGCCTTTTCACTTCTAAGTGTGCCTTCATATGCTGAAAGAATCTGGCTTTAACATTAACCCTAAGTGCACCTCACTCTCAGTTTAAGTTTTAGCCTGATATAACAAACATTGAAAGATGGACTATGTGAAATTTGAAACCCTAATACCAACTGCCTGGCACAGTACTACTTGATTATTCATACACAGGTAAAAAACGCAAGCTGGAGGGACGTGAGAGAAGTAATTAATACTTTCTGATGCTGAACAATGGGATACCATAATTTCCCTCTCAGGAGAGAGCAGATAGAAACAGGAGAAAAGGGCTCCCGTCTTTGTGTCTGCTCCCTGTGTTTCTTCACCACAGCACATGTAGTAGACCTACGAAAAAGCCTTTTTTTGAAAAAATTCTTAAATTCCTAAACCAAAAATTGCTTTCCGCTGTTCTCACAGCTGTTTCATAAGCTAGCTTCTCTCCCAACTACACCATAAAACATGAAATTACTAATTCTGTTCCTCTGAAACTACAAGATACTTTGTATTTAGTTCATAACATATTCTTTCAAATACACACTCCAAAGTTATTCTTTAAAATAAGTCTTCAGTGCCAAACCACTGTCTGGCAGTAACTCATGATATGTTTATTTTTTACATGTATATGTAATACCAGCTTCTGAAGCACGGTCAGAATTCATAGTTGGAACCACTGTTGCCCTTTTCAAATCTATTTTAGATGATAAAAGTGGGCCCAGCAGGCTTTATTAGATTTACTGTTCTGCAGTAGAATATGGCACTACACTATTTCTCTTCCCCACTTTCCTTTGAAAAAATAACACATAAATAATTTTTGCCATTGCACCATACAGCAACTCACAACAGTACAAGGACAGAAATTTTAAGGCTTTAGAATTCAGTAGTTAGACATGTTGAGTTTCTTAACCAGATTAATAGTATGGATATTAAATGACATTTTTTGACTAGATACCTTGTGGATATACATAAAGCCTTTCCAAGACACACACATTTTAAGCCATTATCTGAAAACAGAGACACATATACTGTAACACTACAGAATAGAGTTTATCAGTCATACATCAGTCCCACGACCATCCATGTCTCTGTTCTTTTCGGTACATGGCAGACTATACTGAGAAAAAACACTCAGTTATTTAAATTTTGAAAAACCAACTTTTTTTTCCCCTGATCTAATTTTTGACACAGCACTTTCAGGAAGTTCAAGGAGATTGTACATAATTACGCCTAAACCCATGTCTCTTGTGCACTCTAAATTTAAAGCCCGAAAGAGTATTTAGGTGGCACTCTGACTTTTATTTTTAGTGAAGCATTGTAGAGAATTCCTGGGAACATGTACACATACAAATATAGAAATAATGAGAAGAGGACAAACTACTGAACCACAACGCAACATACAGACACTCTCCTTTTTATATTTTTGGGGGAAGGGATGACAAAGAAAAGCATCAAGTTATTTTGTATAAGGTCCTTTCTTCAAGCCTTTTATTTAAGCACCAAAACAACCCCTTCATTAAACAAGGTCTGGCCTAAACTTAAAAGTTTTACTGGTTTAACTCAAAGGTGTTATTCAAAATCCATTTAGTTTGAAAAATTTGGTGTGTATGCATATCCACAGAGGTCATTTTAACCCTTACACTGGCTTTAGAACTCATACTGAAGAAATGCCCTGGGGGGAAAGCAATTCCAGACCCAGCTGTCACAGGCCACCTTCATGTTTTTCACTCGATTCTGAGAGCAATCAGACCCACCCTGGTTTTCATTACCCACAGAACTGCCAGGCAGGGACCCTGTCACACTGCAAACTATCAGCGGTGCAATTTGTGCTCACCCAAAATTCCCCTGTCTCCAAAAAGTCTCCTCTTCCACCCCGCCAGCCCCATGTTAAGATGCATAAATGCATAAAACCGATGTTCTGATATAGACCAATTGTCCAGCCCTCATCACTTTGCCTAACTGAAAGATATCATGCTCGCAGATTTATGGGGTGTTACAAAAAAAAAAAAAAAAAAAAAAAAAAAAAAAAAAAAAAAAAAAATTTGTAGAGAATAAGCATGTCCCGTTCAGGTTAAGTACATTTTGTTATCTTGCAAATATTTATGCTGAGACCTTAAAAGACTATTTTGTATAGCAAGAAACTGGAACTCTTAGCTATGTTTCCTTGTAGTACTGCCCATTTTTAGCGTAACTACCCTCAAAAGTTGCCCAATTATGTGCATGAAAGACTGCCCACAAATGCAAAATGTGCCCATTTTGGACAGCAACTTCCCAATAAAGGGTGAGTGAAAACAGAATGCTTAATTTTTTCCTTCCTGTGATCAGTCTGGTCTAAGGAGCCAAACAGATACCACTGGTCTTAAAAATCATTACTATCTTCCTAGTCTAGCTCACCAACTTCTGATATGCAGTCACAGGTGATTGTGGTCACAGCCCTATTTATAGCCAGATACTAAATAATATTAAGAGGGTAAGGGAATCCTCCCTGAGGATTAAAAAAAAATAATAATTTATTCTGAGTCAGCACCAAAGTCCAGCTACACAATGGTGAACCAAAGATAATGTAGTGCTGTTTCAGTGGAATAATCTGAGGTAAAAAAGAGAAACCTCATGAAACACACAAAACAAAGCAAGCTTAACTTGGTGGAAAAAATAGCAAATGTTAACATATACTCAAGATAAAACTCAAGGCTTACATTCACTCACCAGTGAATCAAACAAAATACTTGAAGTACCTTTTCAGAGGATTCCAAATTAAAAAGGAGTGCAGCACTTTTCTTTGTCAGATTCCTATTAAGCAAAATTCCTACAAAATATATAGAGAGGCTAAATTCTGACTAGAAGGTATTTGTGATGGATGGAGTTGGACTTTGTCCTCAAGCCTCACCACAGACATGTCAGACAAATTCCTGGAAGTATATATCTTTTTTTTTTATAAAAACTAAATTCTACCAAAAAGTAAAACAATCCAGTTAATTAAAAACAATATTTGGTCCCACAAAGATGTGTAATGACTTCAAGTGAATAGAGCGACTGTTCAACATAGTCCTGGGTGAATGAATTACACTCTTTCCACCTCTCCAGCTTCTCTACAGGAAAACTGTGAGATGCCCTTCATAAATGTACTTTAATAGAACAGATCGGCACCCACCCATTTGGAGGGCGTTGATCCCACTGAAAAGGTTCATATTTCTTTTTCGTCTTCATGTCTCATCAGCTTATCAAGATTCGGGGACCTACTAGAGTAAATCAATGTGGTATGCCATAGCGATTGTGAAACACTAGAAATTGAAACCATGGCAATGTTTAAAATATATTTATTTTCTTTCAGTTCCTCAGTTAAGAGCACCCAGGTAGTAGGCAACACTTTGGGAGTGACATCAAAAGGACTAATCACAGTTATTTTGTGAAAGAAAATATGGGCTTTATAGTTGCTATTATATACAATTTGCAGTAAGTATACTCTGAAGGATTTTAATGGAGCTCTTAAACATCGAGCTAAAAAGCCAGGAAATGACAAATTAGTTGAATTATGTTATCAGAACACACAAGATCAGATTCTGATTTCTGCTACATTAGCGTTAATCCACATTAGTATCAGAATAACCTCCGATTTATGTCACTGAAACCAGTAGGGTTTTATAATCAACTGCAATTGGCATAAGCTTTTATAGCCTTTCAGCAGACTCTTTAGACTCCCAAGCATTAAAACAAAACAACCAGAAACCATTCCTTTCTGTGTTTTAGAGCAGCTGTCAGGATGTAGTAAGTAGAAAGGATCTCAGATGGCAATCCAGGTAAATTGAAGCCATTAACAGAACCACATACCTGATCAACCTTCCTGAAGTTACCACTACGGCTGAACTACAAAGAGCAGCTGGTGTTGAACCGAACATATTCGTGTTGAACTGAAACCATGCCTGATTTTTAAGTCTCTTCAGTTCTACTCTATCCAACTGCTTGCACTTTTCTCCACCAGTGATTCGCATGGCATTTTATCTATTTTATTTCCTCTATGTAGGTTTAACTTTCCTAAGAAGTATCCTTCTAAAAAACGCACATCTACTGGAAGATCAAACCAGTATTTAACTGTTAGGCTTAACTTCCCGACTGTAATATTTAAGTCCAACAGTCCTTGACAGCAGCATAACAGAGGGCTGCATTTTTCTTAGTAGATGAGGAACCTGAGTGCCACTAAAGGTTACAGTATTTCGTAACTCTGGACTTTAGACGACATCTGTAAGTTCTGCCTAAAGAGACCTGTAGAAGAAAGCCGACTAAACACAAATCTTTACGAAAATTGCTGAAAGCTTTCTTGAAAGCGAACAGTTTGCTTCTTTCCACAGTCTATATCAAACACAGAAATGGTTTGTGGGGGAACAGTTCATGTGCAGAATTTTATTAAGACAATTGGAAGTAGTCACTCAAAATTCCAGCACTGCTAATGGACAGTGATGATTTTGCCTTCTCTAGTCAAAGAGGGAAGACTAGTTGAGATAGATGTAAAACTAAATTTCAAAAATAGAGGAAAAAAAAACATATAATGGGTAGATTAAGAGAAACACATGCAACTCAGTGCAACATAGGTAACACAAAAAAAAATAAGAGAGAACAGACTGCCTGGAGAGGTCAGTCAGCACCTTTTGACTTCAAAAAGAGAAAAACAGTGGGTATTGTGTTGTTGTGTTTGTTGACAAGGCAAGCATATTCTCTTCAAATATCTCAGTGTCTCACATAAGGGCAGAAGAAATACAGAATTTCACCTTGGAGAGATGAAGATTCAACTTCACATGCCTGGGTTTGAACAGAGTCTATTTTCTAATAGATATCTACATGTGGTTGGTTTACATATCATTTAAGAAAGAGCTTGTAATGTCCTATTTTTTTTTTTTTCCCCAAAGAGCAAGAGTCCATTTGAACCTTTACATAAACTACAGCACACACCTATTATGCACAAAACTGGGGAAAGTTACTTCTTCAGAATTCAGTCTCCCTCTTTGCTGTCTCTCATGGCATTACAAGCCACTGAAAGTTTAATGAAGAAAACTGTAGTTTGCCAGACCATATAAAACAGCAGGATGTATTTATTTCTGCATAATAAAACCAACCGAGAGTAACATAAGGAATAAGCAGTTTCTGCTCTACGAGACTTGCATCTTTTTCTAGGGCTGTACATTGATCTTGCTACAAAGTAATCAGGAATTTGAGATTTATTTCTTGCCACAGGAAATTAGTTTTTTGGAATAATACAATGTTGTGTATGCATCATAAATTTCCCAGGTTCCTAACATGTTGTGGTACACAGAAAGTCACTGAGAAATGAATTATGACATATAGGCAATAAATAATACAGCTATCCAACCCACACATCCCATCCACTAAGACAATGTAGCACTGAAGGCATACGAAGATTGCAGTGCAGACAGCCATGTTCTTTTAATGAAATGTGGAGAAATACTGAGTACGATATTGCTATCCAACTATTCCAGAAAAATTTACCGAGATTATGTATGTAATTAGCCATATGTACCTTGTTCAAACCAGCTTCATCACCCACTCTAGTTCCTTCTCAAGTCTAGGCTTGTAGGATAACAGTCTGCAGAAATCATGGTGGGGCAGAGTTAGCTCCTAGAGACACAAGCTGCTGTTATTTTATATTACAGGCCAGTGTTACAGGTTAACAAAACAGATGAAACTTTTAAATTAAAGGTCACTTCTGTGGGCTGATATTCTGAAATTTTATGTATAAATCACACCAGGTGACTTATTTCCAATAGCTATGAAAATACTAAAATTGGTTTCAATGACCTCAGAGATATATATGCTTATTTGTGGTTGTGGCCCCAGGCAACCCTGAAATCAGCCATTCCATTAAGTCAGAAGCATGGCATACATCCAAGCTCCTGTAAGAGCTAGAGGTCTTGCACATAGTTTCTTTGTGTGTTTATTTGAATAGAATGGTGACTTTGGGTCTTGGGCCACCCATCACTTATAGACCTCCCATAATATTTAAAGGAACTGTTCGGATGAATCTTAACCATACACAAGCTTTGGGATACTAGCACTTGAAACAAGATGTAAAAGCATCAAAAGTTGAAGCAACGGGGAGAAAAAACAGCAAAACAGAGTTTATCGGGAGATATTTAATGTGTATTTTCCTCTGCAGACGAGTCATGAACCATTTTGGGTGCAGTTTATTACAATAATAAGATAAAGAACCTAAATCCTGCTACGAAGCCAAAAGAAATACACACTAAAACACAAACTGTTCAATATAAGAAGTAATGGTGACAATTATCAGAAAACAAACTGAGTACCTCAGTTCACCATACTCTAAAATTAATAAAAAGAAAAAAAAAAAAAAATCCACAACCTGTTTTACCTGGGATTTACTCTAGCGCCCCCAACATAAGAAGCTTATGTTACCTCTGGGGACCCCAGCATAAGAAGGTCATGGACCTGTTGAAAAGGGTCCAGAGAAGGGCCACCAAGATGATCAGATGGCTGGAACACCTCTCCTATGGAGACAGGCTGAGATAGTCGGGGTTGTTCAGCCTGGAGGAGAAAAGGCTCCAGGAAGACCTTGTTACAGCCTTTCATTACCTAAAGGGGACCTACAAGACAGCTGGAGAGGGACTTTTTACAAGAGCATGTAGTGACAGGATAAGGGACAATGGCTTTAAACTGAGAGAGGATGGATTTAGATGAGATATAAGGAAGAAATTCTTCACCGTGAGGGTGGTGAGGCACAGGAACATGCTGCCCAGAGAATTTTGGATGCTCCATCCCTGAAAGTGTTCAAAGCCAGGTTACATGGGGCTCTGAGCAACCTGGTCTATTGGAAGATGTTCCTACCCATGGCAGCAGGGTTGGAACTACATGATCTTTAAGGTCCCTTCCTACTCAAACCATTCTATGAATCTATGAGTGCTTTTTTTTCTCCAAGGTCACAAAAAGAAGTTGTAACAGCTAACTCATATAATCAGAAATACCACAACGATGTGGGGACATTGCAAACAAGTTTTGGCATTTGCTAATAGTCTTAAGGACACTGTGAGAGTAAATAAACAATCAGTTTCTCAATCTGGGCTCCAGAAACCCACAAGTAATCATGAATTAAATTTTCATTCAGAAGCTTCAAACTCAAAAATGCTATGCCAAATGATAAGCAGGGGAAAATACGATTCAAACTTGGTAGGATATGTAACACAAAAAGCTATACTTACTACTCTATTTTCTTGCTGGTGGTATTGCATTTTCCCATGAAAAGGTCTCTTTTAAAGACAGTGAGTGTTAAATGGATACAGGTAAAGAGAACAAAGATTTCCGAACTTGCTAGTAGTAGCCATCCCGATCCATGCTGAAAATCATGACATGATCTCTGTATTTTAGACTGTACACATCAAATAGAGTAGCAAGCAAAATGTTCTAGAATAGAGACCAAATTCGGATGATTTTTTCTTCAACCAGGTACCACAATAAAGGTTGGCAGGTACCAATTCCAGCAGTAGCATTTCCAGCCTGGTCAACTACCATTTTGAACAATGATAAATTATAAAATCATATATATACATACACTGCAATTTAGGAACTGTGCTTTAGAAAGTTAAGTTCTAACATCTAAAGCTCTCAGTTTGGGTCCTGCAATAGAAAAGGGTACCAAATAAATGCCAAGTAAGGAATCCATTGCACTTCTCAGCAATAATAAAAGGGAATTAATAAAACAGAACTATTATTTATTTGTAGAACGTTCTTTAGGTGTTCATTTCATTATGGCCTTAAATAAAGAGAGGAAAGCATTGCCAAAACCAGCAGAAACTCTGAGTTCTGCCATTCCACTTCTCCTGGCACCCACAAGATTGCTAGAAGCAGATAATGGTTACTTTAAATTGAATTTCACACAGCTCCCATCACCAAATGGATTAACTCAGAAAGGAAAGTTGTAAACACAGGGTAAAGGCAATGCATCCACCCTGTTAGAACCTGTGATCTGAAAGACTGCATCTGAATTAATCCTGAAAAGTAAAAGTGCATAGAAATATATACAAAATATGTTTAGGTTGCATGGATAAATAAATATTTTAATGGCCAGCTCAGCTTAACTGTGTGTGGGAAAACAAAACAAAACAAAAAAACATATCCTATGGCAGGTTTGTGTTATGGGTATGTTTCTTTGCTTTGTTGCAAACCTGCCATAGGATATCCACTACATAAGGTAGAGGTGGTAGGTACTGCAGCTTGTACCATGCCTGCCAGTTCATCATGTTTCTTTCTTGAAACTAGCAGAAGTTTACAGATACCTCACTCCGGTACGACACCCCACTGTGCTGGCGACACAAGGCTTCCTTCTCGCCAAGCAAATTTTGTATTTCTGGAATTATCTTAAAGCCAGGAATAACAATCCACCCTTCCTCTTGGTATTTGTTACATGGCTTCTTAGTGTCTGAAAGATGCTGATGTCTGTCGGATACGTTTTTGTAATTTTTCAGAACTTATTTTAGATGCTGTGTAATGACTTTTAAACTGAAGTTTCATGGTGATGTTTTTCAAGCTCAACTGATTAAAGCTTGTTTAATGGATCTTGAAGAAAATATATTATTCACCTTAATGAGAATTTATGCAAATCACTGCCACTAGCTTCTGCAGAAAACCTTTTCAATTAATTATAATTAGGCTTTTCAGTTTTAGTCTTCTGTTGTGTTTTTTTTTCCTACTAGGAAATTATAAGCATGGCTTCTTTTGAGGTTGTTTTTTCAATTGTGAGAGATGAAGAACTTCATTGGTGTGAGGTACAAACTGCTATACAAATGGACGTGTCAGTGAAGAGCCCTTTTCATCCCTGCCATTCAGATCAGGTCTAAGTATATGCTCCCAGATAACTACAACTGGAAAGAAGACAAAGAAAGTTGGTCATTGGTGTTGATTTATACATAAATTACTCCCTGGCTTTAGAAGAGTCATTTTATAGGAAAAATAAATAGAGTATTCAAATATTGGCACATCCCCACAACATTTCTGAAACTGACATAAACACAGAAAGATCTCTCTCTAAATAAAATATCGTACAAGTATTCTTTCTACATATTTTGGGGGCATTTCAGTAGCTTGGTACTTAACAGTATAAAAAACCCCCTTGTTTAAGTGGACAAACTGCTCTTCAAAAATATACAGAAATGTTACAGTAGAGAAGTTGCAACAACTCAGAAAGAGCAATGCACTTACCAGCAATAATATCTGAACTATTTTTACAGGTTTGGATTTACAGTGAAGAATATGGTGCAAAGCTCTATATTACAGAGATGGTCAGAGGTTATGATGATTAATTATATCATATATTAACAAGGCCCTCAGGTAAGAGTTGAAAACATTATTGTATGCAAGTGATTTTGTAAAACCAGGTTCTTTTAGCTCTTCTGAACGAAGATCTACATAGCACCATTTTGGTGCTTATTTTAATAGCTGAGGCCAGGGAGGGAAAGTGCGAGAAGATTTTTTTGTTACAGTCTTTGTAATGGAGAGTCTTAATTTTAGAGAACAGCACAAATTGGGCTGGACCAGGACAGAACACAGGCACTGCTTAGTTCCAACCGCCTTCTTTGAACAGTGAAATCCCATCCCTGATCCCAGAACTAATCCTGCATCACTCAAACTTCATCCATTCCCTTCATCAAACTCATTATTAATTTGGGAGAAGGAAAGATAAGATTGGAAGGGACCATGAGATTGTTACCTAGAATTACAACTCAGGGAAGCCGGTTGCTGTCCGCCCCTATTTCTCCCATGGAGGCACTGGATTCACATTCTGAACCATGTCCCGTGCCGTGATGACATCTCTCTTTAAAAGCAGCCTAACACACCTCTTGTTGTTCTCACCCTTCTGTCAGGATTTCCCATGCTGGAGCCCAAAATGACAGAAATTAGGTAAAAGTGAATGATCGCCTCAAGCAACCCATGTTCTACAAACTTACAGCTACCCATTGATGACAACTCCCTTCATGTCCCTTTTTCAGGTCCTCAGGCATGGCCCGTTTTCTGCTAAGAAATGGAAGTTCTAATCCATACTGATGGCTGCAATCATAGATGCTGTTCATAAAACAGAGGAGTTCATAATTGGACATAGATATATTCCCTCATCTGTCACAGTTGTTTATTCACGTGTCATTTAACCAGAAATGGAAGTGTGCTTCCTCTCGGAAAAGCAAATGTGCAAATGACTGTTTGGTTCTAGTTTTATAGTCTCTCTACTCTCCAACTGTTAGCTCCACAAAATCAACCCGGGATCTACAAATCAAGCTGCTCCCCTTTCAAGCTTATATTACCATGACTTAGGAGCAAAGGTTTGGTGGGCTAATTCCAACTGCAATGACAAGAGAGGCACGGGAGTACATTTACTGTGCCCAAAACAGTAACACTCAAAATTAATGTACAGGACAACCATCTTGAGCCAAACATTAAAAACAAGAGTACGGCTTTGAAGCAGCAAGCAGATTCATTAGAAATTAAAAGGCAAAGCAGAATATTAAATAGCCACATAAACAAGGTGATGCGGTGCTATGCTTTAAATTTGCAGGCAGAATTTGGCAGCTGGAACTTCATTAGCAATTCTATAGGTGATGTATGGACCAGTTCATAATCCCATGACTGTACCTGTTTTGCAGGGCTAGCAGTACTAAAACTGGCATAATAGCTAGAATCATAAAGACAGAGAACACCACTCTTCAACACCCTCAATTAAGTGATATGGTTTATTTTTTAAGCAGCCACTTAGCCCTTTTGGAAGCGTGGTTACCGTCAGATGACAGAAATCATCTTTTGAACTTCAATATCCACTGCCAAGGGGATATTATCATGCAAACTCACATCTTCTTGTTTTGCTATTAACACTGTCCAATCTGTCAACTTCTTTCTATGAGTAAAAGAGATCTTGTCTTACAGAAAAATAACTTAAATGCATCTTTTTGGGATTTTTTTTTTTTTTAATCCAAGCAACTAAAATATTCACCAATATTCTAGTTCTGATTTCTAGAGAAGGGTACAATACCTTAACAGTGACTAGAAACCAGTGTTCAGAAGAAGTCCAGCTGATGAGCTTTCTGAGATATCTTTGGCTCATGGGATAAAGTGGTAAGTACAAATAAAAATTCAAGCATTCCAAGACAAATATTCCTGTAAATAATTCGTTTTATATGAATAATACTTTATTGGCTGATTTTTTAAGAGTCATCTAGCCAAACAAAGATAATCTAATAGCAGATAATTACAGCAGCAGCAGGAATCTAACATTCAGTAACATTTTTCTATTACAAGTAATGCTTTCATGCACAAAAACATTCAATACTATAATGGCACGAACTGGCTTTCAGCACTGTAATTTTGAGAATTACGGTTTCAGAGCCTCAAGTATTTTACTGCTGTAAGATTTCAGATTTGTTCTGCTCTAAGTAGCCAAAGCTTTTAACATTTCTCCAGTTCTACATCAAATTAGAAGACATTTCCCCACTCCTTCAGCTTTTTTTTCTTGGCTTCTGTGCTCTCTCATTTCCATCTAAGAATGCAGGATTACTAAACCATACTGAAAAAAAAATAAAAAAAAATCACACAGTAATTAATAGAATAACTTCCCTGCACTGAGGAAACGAAATTTCAATACAAATCCATTTAGTTGTCCAAATACACGATGGTTCTTGTCAGAAACATCAACTCCATCCAATGAATGATTTTTTTTTTTTTTTTTTATTACAAATGACTTAATTTAAAAGGAAGTTTCCACCTCCCTTTTTTAGCTTTGATTACCCCACTGTGTGAAGTTAGTTGGTCTGCAAGAAAAGCCACACACATGCATGCATCCACAGACACACGTATTTCTTTCACTGAGCACAATTTCCCAATTTAGGCATTCTGCATAAGCCCTTAGGTTCTCATAGCTCTCATGAAGCTAAAGCTGGCTTTTAAGATGGGCAAAATAAAGTGGGGGAAGATGCCTTTATGACATTTTTCTCCCTTGCAAAACCATTCAGAAATAACTATATACTTCCTTTCAGTCAAGAAAATGATGCTACACTTCACAGCTTTCTTGGGTACCTTTAGAAACAGAGAAGGAAGTGGCTGCAGGAGTCACAGACAAGCTTGGAAGGAAAAGAAATTATGTGTCGGAAAACCTTTTCCTGATAAATTACACAGTGACTCCCTCAGCCCAAGATGTTGCAAATAAATCTAAAGAAAAAATGCAGGTATGTAAGTGCCTTTGATCTTCACTACTATTATCACCCTGCTTGGCAGAGAGTTACCAGGTACAATAACTTTTTTAACATTTATAGAAAAAAAATCTTAATTTTAGAAAGACTACAGTTTAAGAAGAGTGAGGGCCTGACCACTTCAAACTAAATGTTGGACAGATTTTTTTCCTTTCCACTACTACAGAGGGATTTTTTTTCCCCATATTTTCCTTAATAGCAAAAGAAGCAAACACACTTGAGTATAACTAAAATGAATAGTAATTTTTAAAAATTTCTTCATTTTTTCTTTTTACCCTACTTTGTGCCAGTGGTGGATTTATGGACAACTGAAGGTGGAGTAAGGGTTGGTTGTTTTTTAACAGATGCTATAATAATCTAGAGATTAACGAATTTACAGGAAACCATGTTTTTACCTTGTTGATAGTTGGAGTGAGTGATAGAGGTGCTGCCCTCTCTCACCAAGTCTTGATTAATGATGCAGCGTTGGCTCTTAGGAACTTAACCACTCTATTAAGCAAGTGATCAAAATTTCAAATAACCTACCCTTTTGGATTATGTCAACTTTTAATAGTCTGGCTAAGAACTTCTTCGTGCCAAGTTCTGAAGTCTAGCTCCTAAACACAGATCAGAAAACTTTTAAATCTGAATGCAAGCTGTTGTAAATATGTACCCCTCTATTTTTCTACAATTACATCAACAGGTCTATCATTAAGGACATTGTTGTTTTATGTTTTTTTAACATACATATGAACTTCACACTTTACAATGTCCCTCTCTAGGCACCACAAACCCATTAAATATATTTATGCAAAACCCAGCATAATTTAGGGGTGGGAAGTAAAGAAACATGGAATTGTTTCTTTCACACTGCTCTCCCATTATGTCCAGGAGGGCCAGGAATCAGTCACATACTGTTCTGCATGAATAAAAGTTAGAACTAGCAAATTAGGTTAAACTAAATTAAATTGTTTTTTAAATTTAGAATGTCTTTGTTCACTTTGTTATACCCTTGTGGGGATGTTCTCAGTACTGCTGATGGGTATTTGGCCACCAAGTTTCTCACCTACAGCGGCATTTTCAAAATTAATTAATGTTAGTGCAGCACTTCAAAAGTGCAAAACACTATGTAAATACTAAAAGCATTCACTTAATAAGAGCAATTCAGCTAAATCCCCATTCACCATACGGAATGTAAGCATTTTATACTTTTAAAGTTCACAGACTGTCTATAAAAAGCCTGACTAGCACTTAATAGGCACTGAATAGCACAGTAAAAGCACGGACAGCCTCAACTTGTCATTTCTGTAATCGATTTTGAATGAAGTCAGCACAGAGCAGTCATCTCACAGGAACAGGAATCCCACGTGAAATCACAGTTCCCAACAGAAGGGCAAGGAGCCCGAGTGCCTTTTCTGCTGCCGTGACCCAAAAAAGCCATAGAGGGCAATGAGATCGCTTTAACTGCTGTGAACTTTGAACCAGGTTGTAAAGGTCAACAATTATTAGCTAAGAGTAACAAAAACAGCTAGCGTCTTCATTACCCAAAAAAATTCATTTCAATTGAAAAGGCATGTACAAAACGCTGTTCCTTTAACAGCTCAATATCTTCCCCTTCTTCCCTACCCCCAGTCTCTGTGTAACATGACATTGTTTTATTTTTATACTGTGCTGTAAAAATTTCTCCATTCTGAAGTGTGAAAGGCCACCTGGAAAAAGCACACATGGTATTGCACTTACCCTGCTATACACAGCCTACATAACCATTGCCAGTGTGAGAAACAGATTCCTGCATCCATAATCAAATCACGAAGAGAATTAAGCTTATCAGCCTTGCATTAAACAGTACAATTAGAGAATAATATCACCTTTGGACAGCATTGCCAACTCTTTAACAGAAGAAATGGTTCTAGGCAAAAGGACCAAAGCTGGATGTAATCACACAAACTGCCCCATCTTCTGTTAATGGCCCTCCACCTGGCCATGCTTCCCAACAGAAAGAGTTTAAAAATCAATACTCCGCTCTGCACTATCTACACAAGTTGTTTGGTTTTGTTTTGTGGTGGATGGTTGGTTGGTTTGGCTGTTTTTTAGCCCTGTAGCAGAATAGTTTATTCCATTCCAATATTAAATAGTGTCCATCTAAATTTACATGGTCTACTAAAACCAGGTGAACTTACTTAAAAATAGATATCTGAATGTAGCTACTTCACTGGAGCAACAAGGGGAGGATTCATACTAAGACCTGTGTAGCAAAAAGGGCCTGAAAATTTTTATTTTGTTCTGTATACGAATACAGAAGATAGAGGCATTATCTTGGCCATAATATTTCCTGCAGAGAGATCAGTAAATATACTGGCAATCTGCACAGAAACATCCCTAAATTTAAAAACCTCTCAGAGCTATGTAATAATGAGCTTCATTGAACAAGATACTATGAGGCCACACTAAGGAGTTCGCATTTTCAAATCAGAATTAAAAAAATCATACCTTTTATATGCATCCATAAGATCAGTAGGAAATCAGCGCCATTCTCTCCGTTACAACTTCCAGACTATACAAATAGACCTTTTTACACTCTGCAGAAGTTGATACATTTCAGAGTTCAAATGTCTGGTAGTACTACAGCAGTGCCAAAGTTTGATGCAACATGCACAAAAAAGGGTTCCTGGCATTCACATTTCACTTAAATCTCTAGTTCCAGATGCTTGGCTTCAACAGCAACATTAAAAGAGTTGTGACTTCATTTCAGAACATCATTTCTGTTCTTTAGACTTTCAGCACTAGTGAGTTTTATACTCATAAGAGGCAACAGCGGTCAGTCAGATGTTGGTTTAGGGGCCCATACCTAAAAAGACATCTGAATACACGCTGGAGTCCTGCCATCACTACTCAGACAGGCCATGCACACTGCTACCTCTTCCAAATATCAGTGCTATAAATGCACCTGATTTCTACAGCCCAAATAAGTCCGCTGCTTCTGATGGGTCCCATTTTATTGGCAATTCTCCAAGTCTCCAGGGTCTTCTCACATTTATGTCCAAATCACAGTCTGTCAAAAGGAACACTGTTAACCATAGCCAGGACAGAGGGCCAAAAATGGCAAATAACCACACTGAAAATAGTCAGATTAATTTTCAAAGTAAAACTTCCCTTAAAAAAAAAAAAGTATCAATAAAGTAGACTGCTAATCTAAGCAATTTGAGAATACAGAGTGATTACTGTATTCTAGTGGCAATTAGACTACTCCTAGAGTACTACAGCTAGAGTACTCCCCACAATACTACAGTACTTGACTGCTTTCAACTGTCACTCCACAGGCATACAGCTAAAAAAAAGTTAAATACTTGAAAAATTGAAGATATTTGAACACAAAAAGGCAGCTGTTCACTGATAGGGTTTTTCTGATATGCTGTTAGGCTAAAAATAAGTTCACTTTACAATGTCATTTGAAAAAAATAATATTTTAAAATCTCTATGGAGTCCCTGGATTTTAATACAAATATTTTATTTTACTTATTGTTTATTGAGTAATGCTACGATTCTGACAGTAGCAATAGTTTAGTGCATCTGCCTCAGGCTTTTCGCAAGGTGTGACCCAAAGAGACAAGTCAAGAAGCTTTAGACCCTATCCTCAGTCAATGCGTACTTCACCCTTAGTCTCCTTTCAAAAATATAGACAACAGGCATGGAAAAAAGCAGTGAGCAACCAGAGGGGATAAATAAAACCCCTATGAGTTACAGACAGAAAGAACCATGTGGGCAGTACTTTACCACACAACAGCAGAGTAGTCCTTCTTTTCTCTCTAAGTTTTGGGTCTTTCAGGATTCTTGAAAGCAAGAATGAAATCCCAGGACCAAAACCATAATAATTATAATAACAACAACAATATATCAAAAAAGTTACCGTTATGCTTTTGAATATCTAATCACAATGATGTGCCTAAGGGCAGATTTGCTCACTTTGAGTCAGATTTTATTAATTAAGATTCTGTGATGAATGGTAGAACTACTTAATTTGTTGCCGGTTCACTGCTTAAATGTATGCTGTACATTTTGTTAGAGAGATGGGTAATACATTTGTCTCTTAACATCAGCTGATTCTGCAGCTCCGAGTCACTCTGAACCATCTGGAAAAGCAGCAAATGATGCCTCCGTGTCCCAAAGACCAACAGAACCTTATCAAGTTGGAGGAGCTTTTGAAGCTGCCCTTGCTAAACACGTTACCTCCGTGGACAACTGAAACACAGCCCAGAGGATCGGTACCCATCAGCACCATTTGCCACGCTCACCTCAAGCAAAGGGGATGCAGCTCTGGCCTTGGTGGTGTCACAGAACTCAGATTACCAGGATTTTAACACCTACTGAAATCATTGAAATGAACAGAGGAATTCCTTAGGGATTTAACTTAAAAAAAAAAAAAAAAAAAAAAAAAAAAACAAACACAAAACTTCTTGACCTATAATTCCTTGTTTGTAGAAGAGGAATAATTAAAAAAAAAAATATTTACCTTGCTGAAAGGATGAAGATTACAGAGACTGTGAGGAGCTCAAATACTACAGAGAGGTGGGTACACATACACTGTTAATGGAGAACTCAGTTTCAAGCACAAGTATACTAAAGGCAGAACAAGTACTAACTTGCTTGACAAATGAAAATAATTATAAATAGTACTACCTCCTCCCTTTTTCCTTTATATATTTTCTTTGGAAGACATTAGTTTGGTGGAATGGAGAGGGATTACATCACTAGTGGGAAGTATATGAGTAATATCACTAAGACATTATACATTTTTCTCCAGCTGAAAAGAAAAATAGCAGCTCGGTGTTTGGGCCTCCACTGGAGCTCTGAGCTGAAGGCACTCATCACCATATAGTATCCCATTTGGGAATATTCTTTCTTCTGTTGTGGGTAGAGGGGAATAAAATTCTACTTATTACCTAAGTAAACCTAATAGTCCTGGAAGAAAAATATTAGTTGTTAATATTTTCATTGACCCTTTCAGGGCAGAAAAACAATGAAAAGATATGTAAAAGAGCTTTTAAGATTTAAGTGGAAGTGCATATCTGGATCTTGCTTCCCTGACGGAAATGGGATTTTGACAATGAGTTAGCTTCCAAAAGATCTGGATTTATCTGAATAGCCTAGAAGTATGAAAAGTGAAAGATCAGCAATGAATCAGTTAGCTTTGCAAACAATCACGTTTCATGCCAAGCTCTCCTTTCATAGACTCCTTGTGTCCTTCTAGCACATGAAGTAGGTTATAGGCTTTAAAAATATCATATATAATACATGAGTTGCTGCTCTGTGCTTGTGATTATGACCAACACAATAACAAAATAGCAGTCAGTGTGTTACCTTTGAATTTCTCTAAGCTCTGGTTTACTTGATAGAAGTTTGAAAGTGGTTGCTATTGAGCTAATATGTCCAGTACCTGCCTGCATGTACAAAAGCCCTGAAACCATGTGTATACAGAATAATTGTTCATTCACATGTATACAGCTTATCTGTAAATACTGGGCTGTACATTACTTAGAATACTGAAATGTCACCTTCATTGCTAGAAAAACAAACCTTGCTTGCCTCTTTCCATGTCAACTGGAATGTTCATGTTTCATCACTTGAAATAACTTGAAGTCTGCAATTATCAAACCACTAACACATTTATGGCAGCCCAAGTGAGATGGCACACAAAATCTTTTCAGGCGTGAAACAAGATGCCTGCATTTTTCATGACGTTTAAAGACTGTCTGTAAAAAGCAGCAGGTGGAGGAATGCAAAGGCTTTCTAGTCCTCAAACCTAAATGTACTGAAAGTAACACAGAGTGCATGCAGATAACCTATCCTAATGATCTGTGTTTGTAAGAAGCAGCTATCAATACTAGATCCCTTAATTTCTCACAATTTTTGAACTAATCAGCTTGAATCATGTCTGTAACTCTTCTGACAATTCCTGCTTTGTTTTCTTAAACTTTCTCTGAAGTCTATTCCCTACCTCTCTATTCAGACTAAGAAACAAGTTGCAGCTCAGTCCCTTCTGAATAAGCAGCAAAGACGTCTCTGTGCAATTCCTTCCTAGATTAGCTCTAAAGGACTTTTACCCAAATGATTTTATACAAAAGCAAATGTCTCCAGTTCTTAGGAGCCTGACATAAAAGTCTAACACATCATTCCATGGAAGCAGCATCCAGGGAAAAAGGCATCTATTCACACAACAAACACGCACTTATGCATGGGTTCACAACACAACCCATGCAGAGAGTTGTGAGGCTGTTCTGCCAAAGGCAAATTAGACCCCATGAAAGGGAATGCCTATTTTACAAAGACGGTACTGAGAATCTGTTTCATATAACACATTTTTCAAAGCATAACAGCGCTCCTCTGTCCCTCCCACATTTCTGGACTATCCACCAGCAGATCAGTGAAAGGTCACAGATCTGTGAATCGGCTGTGTTTGATGGGCAGCGGAAGCAAGGCTGCGTAGCCAGCGTATGAAACATTTGGACCACAGCAGGAGAGCATACAGCGAGGGCCAAAAGAGTAAGCTTATGCTGAGCACATAAGACATAACAGGTCTGTAAAAGTAATGACTTCCAGCCTTCAAGAAATACCCTGTGGCATTCCAAATCAATATAGCAGCAGCTCTTTTCCTGCCCTGACCTGTAAGATGTCATCCTCTAACAAATGACCCAGAGGACTACATGCTTTTTTTTTTTTCTATTTCATTATGAGAATGTAGAATCACTTCTTGGCCAGAAAGACAGGATGATTTAGGTGTGAATGAGCATACCCTATTGAGAACTTTCAGCAGAAACAAAAGCATGAAGCAAATTTTGCAGCGAGAGCAAGTGAACTGCAGACAAAGGCTTTGCATAAAGCACGCCTGTCCTGAAGGCTTTTAACAGCTGAACAAATGAAGCGCTGTGCCACCTCCTGACACACACACACACACTTCCCCAACTCCAGATAAGTCACTACTTACTTGAAGCCACATGTGCCCAATTATCTTGCTGCAGCAAGGACTACCCAGGCCATTGGAAAGACCTGCATGGCCACCTTTCCTTGCTACCATGAAGTTACAAAAGGTGAGAGAGGGAAAAGAGCAGGAACCATGAACCAAGTCTTAAATAAAGGAAGAAAGTGAGAAAAAAACAATTTGTTTGTAATTGCGATGAAGGAAGAACAAAAACTGAAGTCGCTTTCAGGTCTTAAGCAGCATGAAAGTACCTGATAATTCATGTGTTGCAGCTCAGCAAGACCTACAGGGATTCTCAACCTTACTGTTAAGCTCCCACCCCAATGGGGAATAAAAACTCTCACCACTCTCCTCTAGCTGATCTCGGGTCTTCTGAAGGAGCACTGGAAAGCATCGATGCTTATACCTAACATTCACATCTTCCATGCACCCTAAGCACCAGCTCCTCCAACAAGGTGAGGTCCATCCCTGACTGCCCTCAATGGATTAAGAGTGTGGTCTGTCTTCTCTGAGTGCTGAGGAAAAGCATTATATTCCAGAAAATAAAAAAAAAAAAAAAAAAAAAAAAAAAGGAAGAAATTTAGTTTGTACTAACCTATGCCTTTGTTTGTTTGGACGAATCTCTTCACAAACAAGGCCTTTGTCCCCTATGTGATCACACCAGAAGCCACACAATGAAGCCTGGTCTCAACTTGAACTCCTCACAATTCCAGAACAAGTGACAGAAGACTCAGCACCTCTCTGCTTTCTTAATTAGTGAGGAGGTTGGATGTTTTCACCTGGAACATGGTACCTCAACTTGGGAGGAGGCAAGGAAGGGTGACAAGAACCAGCTTCAAGCTTTAAGAAATGAGTTTTTGTGTAAAAGAACAGCTGTGTACCTCTGCCCATCTTACTGCTGAAGTAGCAGAAAGATGAAAAGCAGCAGCACCCATCATCAATTGAAGCAGTCTGGTATGAATTGCTTACTTTGTTACCTCCAACACTCTAAATAAATGGTATTACCTAAGCGTTTTCCAGAGGAACAGTCTGTACAAAAAATTAAGCAATGAAGCCAAAAGATAAGGTCTTCAGCTTCTCAGCAGCCTTCTGACAGCAAATTTTATTGTCAAGTTATTAATAGAACCAGACACTCCCCTATTCAAAGCTATTTTTCACCCCACACTCTTTAGGGAGGAATCCATCATGATATTTAGTATACAATCATTTTTCTTCTGCTTTTGAAGTAGTTTTCTAAATAAAAGCAAGCTTTGAGTGATCCACACACTTGTATCCCCATACATACCCATGTAATTAGTGCAACAATGCACTTGAATACTGGAACACAAGGATATACACTCAAGTACACCAGCACATGATCTAATTGCAGCTCATCTTTCTTTCACCCACGTTATTTTTTTTCTTACTTCGAAAAGTGTATCACCTAGATAACATCAGTTTAGAAAATAAAGCATGCAACACATTGTGGTGCATACACTTGATCCTTTACCCCTGCCCAAAGCCAAACCAGCAGCAGTTTTGTCCAGGCTCCAGAGGAGGTGAAAGGCCTGAGCCACAGCCAGGTTAAAAACTCCTTCTAGGAAACCCACAAGGAAGCAGAATGGCACACCAAACACCAACAAGTTGTGGGTGCAAGGAGTCTCATGCAGACTTTTCCCACCATCTGCAATTTGAATACAAGTCAACCACTTTATCCTATAAATACGACAGCCTGGGTGAGCCTACTTTGAGCTCTCTCTGCTAAATAAGTGAGTTGTATGGCAATGGTTTTATTACTCACAGGTCAGTGAATGAGCCCAATTTAAGTTTAATATTAATCATTTAGCTTAAGTAAATGCACACTAAATGTAATGAATCATTTAGAAGTGTAAGGTCGTGTGACTTTTAATATACTCTTTCCTTCATGTTACTTAGTAAGCTGGATTTGCTAAAATATTAAGCTGCAAAGCTCTGCTCATATTTACCAAAGGCAACTACAAACTACATGGAACACTTGCAAGATAAGGTCCAGTTTGCACTTTGCTGGGAAGAACGAAACTGACTGGGGAAAAAATAACTATACAAGGCTAAGACAGAGAAATTTACAGACATTTGCACTTCACACAGAAGAAAAGGATTTATTCAAACAAAACAGCACCTACAAAGCTATGGACCATAAACAACATCTACAGCTAAACAAAACAAAGGCACATATGAGATCAGTGAAAAAGATCCAATGAGAAGCAAGAAGACCCTAAAGTGAAATATTGCTATTGGACTGAATCACTGGTATGCATCGTCTGTAAAGATATAGAAGTCCATGGTTTTCTGTGCTCAGGTTGGACCTCTGTGCAGGTACCCAGCTTGAGTCAGCTCTCCTGCTATTCTACCCCATTAAACTTTTTTTCTTCTGATAATTCTGTCTCCTCAAAGTCTGCTCTGCATGTGCTTCAGGCCTCACCTGAAAGTTTGCCTCTGAAGTTCTACAATATAGACTCAGGAGCAAACGGTTATCAGGGAGGGAACACCTGAAAGTTTGCTGTTGCAAACGGGTACAGGCCTCCCCTGAAAATTGGCCCTCGGAACTCTAAGATACAGACTCCAGAGCGAATGGTTATCAGGGAGAACGAAGAATCCTCAAAGTTTGCACCACGATGGGTCTCAGTTTACCCCCATGCAGTAAATAACAGAGTGAACCTGCCACCGAACTCTGTCAAGTCACACTTCTCTTCGAGAAATCTAAACATGGTTTTGCAGTTAGCACAACCTTAAATTACTCCCCCATGACTCGCACACATCATGCTTTAAAATACCTATGGCCTGCTCCAAAATAATCCAAACTTGTAAATATTGAACCAGTAAGGTGCTTGCATAGGGCAACATTTAGTCTATGCACATACACAAATCCCGCAACAGCAGAGCTCTAAAGATGATCTCTAACGTGCCAGTGTCAGATGTCATGGCAGTTTTGGGGGGTTTTTTGAAAGAAAAGTTACATTACATCAGAATAGACTGAAGAAAGAATTTTGACGGGTTTGAATTTAACGCAACAGTGGCAGCAGCCTGAAATGTTTTTCACAAACATAAACCCAGCTTTGCTTTTCTACACACCAGCTACGGAACTTATTACATCTATGTTTGTCACTAACCAAAAAGCTTTTCCGCTTATAAATCGCAACTCAGCTAAAACAAGCAAACAGTCTACCTAGCTCTTGCATTCAAGAGAATCAGAAACAAGTGTGAAAGGGAGCAATGAACCCAAAATAAAAAAATAACAATTTTGTTAGCTGTTGAAAGGAATGAAAATCAGAGAAAGTAAACTGAAAGCCAAATGGATGATACCATACAAGAGAATTACTACATAAAAGAAATGCTGTAATAACACCAAATTAAAGTATTTTACAGTTTCTAATATGCTGAATTATTGACAGTATATATGAAGAAGGAAGGGTTTTTATTAAGTATGAATTTATATGCTGTAAATTACCTCCAGGGTACAATTTCAGTCTTATTTCAAGCAACCAAATCTATATGCTTTACAAAAAAGGTAACTGAAAAAAAAACCCTTAACCCATGTAAATATATTTTCACTTTCTTTGCTAATAGGCATCAGAATAAAGGGACACCAGTGCTACACGTTCACTGGAAAAAGTCCAGATGCATCATTCATTACCACAAACCATCAACTTGAATTATGATTTTCTGCTTACGCTCTTTTATTGAAGGCTAAGATGTAGCATACTTAAAACTGAAATATAACTGGATGTTGAGGACCATGAGGTTGAATCTACATGGAGATATAAAGCATTTTGATGAGCATTACAGAGATGAAAAGAAGTACAGCCCTTACAAGTGAAATATTGCCTCTCTCTGCTGTCAGAACTCTTTGACAAAGTTAAGAAAACAGTGGATAAGGAAGAAGCACTGAATGTAGGTTACATGTCCTACATCAGAGACTGGTTAAAAAAAAACCTTGGTAACCACAGAGTGAGCAGTAAAGTCCTGTCATGGCCTGAAAGCTGTCCAACAGGTAGGAAGCAAAGGAGCATTAATAAATGGTCAGCCCTCGGTGCAGAAAGAAGTTAAGAGCAGCGTGCCCTGGGGAGCTGTGCCAAGACTTACACTGTTCCATGTATTTATTAATGGCCTAGAGGAGATGGAAAAAAAGCTGATGGTAGGATATTATGTAGGTTAATCAAGATGAAACAGCACTGTGAGAAGTTCCCAGGCAGCCTAGCAAAACTAAGTTGGATGTAAATCTTCCTGCATATTTAAATAAAGCACATATACCTTCATGAAGGACAAACTGACTGCACATTCCTAGCCTTAGAATTTGTCTCACACAAATCTTTTCACTACCATGTCTGGAGCACATAAGATGATGAATCTTCTCATTTCAGTTTGTATAAAGTGGGAGTAACCATTTATGTTTGTGAAAGTTCTGATACAAAAATTCAACAAAAGGAGAATCAGATCTCATAATTTCAAATGGAGCTAAATGCAGTAAAGATTAAACTAGAAAAATAGATGTGTAATAGTGCTACTAAGTAAATCCAAGATTTGCTTTCATCCTAACATGTTCAACTTCGGTGATTTCTTCTAAAAAGAAAGTGAATTTGACTACCTTTCACTGGTTTTGGCAAAAAGCTCCAGAGCTCAATGCTGACATGTAAGGATGGAATTGAAATAAAATAGTATTTTGACTTAAAACATGGCAGCTAGAACAAACACGTAAACCTTAAAAAAAGCTCAGAATAAATTCTTAACACACATTGCAAGGTCTTTAGAAAGATCCAGAAAGCACCTCTGCTAGTCCTTATATTAATAAACTCTTGAAAAACAGGAGTAGAAGAAAAACCAAGTAACAGTGAAAATGAAATTATAAAGATTGCTGGCTTTAATGCAACCATAAAAACTAATGCCAACTTTGAAGAGTTGCAGAAAACCCTCATGATATTTTGCAATATTATGATGAATTACATGACAAAATTCAATATTAGTAAATCCTAATAAATTCTATAGATGTCTATATAGTCCAACAGAACATATCCTGAGTATACTTACATAAAAAGTAATGAACATGGACCTAGCTATTGCTCATGAAGAAAAAAAAATCTCAGACTCATAAAACATTCTTAAACCTGAGTTTAAGAGATATTTTAATGTTCAAGTAGAAAATATGGTGGTTTGGGTTTTTTATATCATCATGTCGTACTATACACTTATGGGTGCATCCAATTATTGTTTATTTATTTATTTAAAAGCCCCATGTCCATTTTTTGTTTCTCTTTCTTACAAAAGGATGAGATAAGGAAATTAGAAACCATACAGACAGGTAAAAGATGAACATATTACATACAAGGAGCACCTAAACAGACTGAGACCCTTCAAACTGGAAAAAGGACCAGAAAAAAAGCCCCCGGACAGTGACTTGCAAACAATTGATGGTATGTAGGAAGTGAAATACAGAGTGAGGTTTTTGCTTTACTGTTTCTAACACACGCTCTAATGGGTATTTCAGTGCATATCCAAAATGCACATTTTTGATACTAAGGTTCCAGGGAAGTACCACTGTGTTTTCCTCTGCCCTTACACACACCTCTACTCACCTGCTATTCACTCCTGGGTACATAATCATAAGCTAGATGGATATGCAATTTGATACAGTGTGACCATTCATACATTCTTATTAGGGAGAGAAAAAAAAAAAAAAGGTTATGATCAAAGAATGCTGGGAAAATTATTACAGAAATGAGAGCTTGGAGGTTAGAATTTGTACCAGCTAGCATTAAAAAACGATAAACTGCCACATACGATAGCCTTTCTGGTTTTTAAGTGCTATAATACGAAAATCAGTGTCAACCTGAGAAATGTTTAAAAGTCAAATGTTGCTGATAATTATCACCACAGAACTTACTTCCTTAACTTAAAAGGCTTATTCATACTTTTAAACACAGTCATACAAAAGGCATCACAAATGACAACTTGAAGACACGGGCACTGAGCAAAAGTTGCACATCTAGAAATTCAGTATTAAAGAAAAGCTTCTGTTACACTTCGAGCTTGACTTTGCCTTGCACCATGCACTCATTTATACCAATAGCAGAAGTGTCATTAGAAAAGCCAATCGGGAAATTCTAAAATACTGCCAAATTAGAATGTAGTGGTTATACCTACTCTCCTATAGCCTGAATAGCTGCAGAGTAATTGAGCATTAAGACCTGATTTACTGTGAGAAAAAGGGATGGAAAATGCCCAATTATTTAATGACCTTTTCCAACCCCACTCCACTGGAGAAATACATAAATAAATAAAACATTCAGAATGCAGCAGGAATAATAAAACAATGCTCTTACACAAAACTGGTGGGGGAAGAGGGCTCTCTAAAAAAAGAAAAAGAGTTTTCACAGTAGAAGCAAGAATGTGGAGTAGGGGGAATTAACTCTTGGAGGATATTGACTCAAGTAGTTTAGTTAAACAGTAAAACATTTGCAATATAGATAAGAACATCCACAGCTGCAATAAAATAAAATTATGAAGGCTATCAGTACCCAAGTTGCAGTTTTTTTTTTCCTCGAACAACCTCTAACTAGTCTAATTTTATATTTAGCTCATAAAGTCAGAGACTTTCACACTAGTCTTTACGTAGTTCTGCTGATTTTCAGAGCCAAAATGTTTGAGTACATTTCCCACATAAGTGCAACATGACTTGTTTAAACTATTAAGCTAGCGCTTACATCAAATGGCATCCACATATTAGTTCTGAAAACAACATTTAGAAGTATTTTATGTTTTATAAAAACGTTCCGTTACTAGAAAACAAAAGACATTTTAGACAGTCACAGCAAAGACAACTTTAGCTCTGCTTTTTTCTTTAAGAGAGTAAAAATGAAGCTCTTTGGAAGCAAAGCAGCATTCAGGAAGATAACTGTAAATCAGAGAGTGATGAAGGGGTGAAAAGCTCCATGCTGGTTTAGGAAGAGGAAAGCAGCACTGTGATTAAAAACACCTGAAGAGACCTTATGTGTCATGACATTTTTCTATATTAGAGTTTCTCCTCTTGTTCATTTAATAATAAGATATCTTATAACTATAGTCACAGACAAGGTGCATGCCAAATACATCAGCCAAAGCACTATTATTTAAAAACAATCAGACAAAGTTTCCTGTTTAAGAGTAATTTGGGGCTGTGAAAGGATCACAGAAAGCTCAGCAGTAATCACTCACAGCAAAGATACTCAAAACAATATGCACAAACACATGAAATCCACGTTCCTACATTAAAAACCACAGATACATGCAATAAAAAACTTCTACTCCTATAATTTTTCTTCTATGTAGTAATTTTTCAGTCCAATGAACAATCAAGATGACTCTAGACCAGGAGATTTTTTTTCCATCCTGTTGGCAATCTACTTATTATAATATTTCTCTAAATATTCGAACATACTAACAAAATATTAACACAATAATAATCACCCTTAGCCTGCTACATTCGAGGTTTCTATTTGCAATTTTAAAAATATTCAGCAAGAAAGGAAATTTTTCATCTTGGTTATTAGGATCTTTTAGCACTGACTAATCAGTTGTAAACAATAAGGCCCACAGCTCCCAATTTAAAAGGGTCTGTGCACAGTCCTGTTTGCTCACAAGCTTCACTCAAAAAAGCACCAAGGTCTTGCTAACAAAGTAAACTGTAACATTTTTCACGTTTTCGCAGACTGTATTTCCTTGACCAAGGAAACTTTACATGCCTGTAAATATACATATAAAACTCAATTTGAGCTGGTATTGACCATAAGCCTTCTGGAATTATTCATTTGATGAAAACATAGGTCAATATTCAAGACAACAAAAAATACTTATGGCTTTCCTAACTGATAAGTAGATTGTATTTTAAAAATGCTTCTCAAATTATAATGGACTAACAAGCAAACTTTAGCACACCATTCCTAACAATGACCATGAACAATAAAATAAAACAAACAAAACAAACCTAAAGCATCTGCAGTCTCTGAGCAATACCATCACAGACCTTCCTCAAATTATTATGAAATCATGACACAATGAAAAAACCTGAAACCTATAAACAGAAGTCTTAGTTCATATGTTTTCCAAGCCATCCCAACTATCTCAAAACATAAATGTAAAGACTGTACTTATCTTACTGCACTTGGGCAAGTCCATTTTCTGTCAAAGTATTTGACAATATATTTACAGGACAGCCTAGTGGATTGGTGCAACATAACAATGTTACAGTAATTATCCAGAAACCTAAAATTCTATTGGCAAGATTCATAGTTTCAACCAATTCCTCTATGACAAAGAAAGAATAGAAACAGATCCTTCAAGGGTAATTATACATTGTTTTTGGCTCTATTCATCCAGCTGCTGCAAAATATTCAAGTTATTCGGTGAAGCCTGGACAGCAAATGCTTATTAGTTCCCCTGTACTACTTTCAGGAGGAATGAAAAGGCAGCCCAGCAGACAAAAAGTCTTGAAGTATTTGAATCTCCAGCATAATAGTCTTTTATTTAGCACTCTCAGTGTTTTGAAACAACAGCTACATTTAAAAGAATTAAAACAGAATTTGACCATGGGCAGGCAGGACACCAGCATTCCCCTTTATGAATGTGTTATCTAGCTAGTCAGAGAACACATCAACGCTACAGTGTTCGAGCACTTGGTATCTTAACCTCATCGCTTAATAACTACATAATGCGTCTCATATGGTAAATGGTGAGAGTGCAGAGGGGTAGGGCAACCGGGAAAATGCATTGCATCACTCTGTTTGGGACCACCAGTGCGGTCTTTGGACAAGATCCTGTTTTCAGGAGGACACGGCTGAAAACAGCTCTCTAATTAGCATCAGACAGGCACAAGCCTGTGCAGAAAGACAAGGGTCAACAGACTGAAGAGTGGGTCAAGCTACCAAAACTCTATGGGACAATACACAAGCTATAGGGCAGCAAAGCTTCTCATCTGTGTAGACAATAAGCTATGCTAAAATCTCCAAACCCTCCTCCTGCCTCTCACTCCTTTCCTCTTCCAAAGGGGTAGAAGAAAATTAAATGGCTCTGTTGTCGGTGTGACATGATCACTAATTAGTAGTTGCAATTTTCTGAATAAACACAAATAAACAGAGGCCAAGTCCACCTCACTTGCAGCCAAAAATGCTTATCTTCTATATAAGGGCCCAATTAGCCAAGCACAAACATTCCCTCACTGAATTCCACACTTCCAGTCATAAAGAAGGTACAAAATATACAGAAACATGTCTGGATGAAAATGAATTGTATCTATTCAGCTAGTCTGATTTATTTTCTTACAAGGATTGATGCTTAAGGAAAAAAAAAAAAAAAAGAAGGCAGTAATTAGAGATCAGAAGGTTTGTTTCTCAAAACCAAAATTACTATTGATTGTTGCTCCAGAGTAAATGTTCCACATTCCTGAAGGGATTCTCCAGTGAGATTACACACACTAAACTTTACATGTCTGCCTTTGAAAAATAAGCCACTTATCTGATCATTTTATGTATCAGCTTTAAGGGAGCCATGCCCAGAGTGCCTGTTTTCCTCAACTGGCTTTGAAGGGAACCCAGAACACTAGTTTAGCTGTTAACATATATATTGGACCTCTGTTGTTGGTGGATTTCTTTTTCCGTTTCAAATTTGATCTAAGAGTGGTGTAAACACACCACTGTCTATTTTTGCTGTTACTACCAGAGCACTGTAAAAACTTCACATCTTCCTTAAACTTTGAGGAGGTGTTTGTCCTTTTTCAAGCAGGTCGAGTTTCTCAATGAACAAAAAGAGAAAAAAAAGGGTTGCTCTCATCAGAGAACTAAATTCACCTGCAGCTGCTTTGCCCAGGAGCAAGCTGTGAGCAGCCAGCAAGACTATCGCTTCTCATGGCTTCCCTGGCTTCAAGTCAGGCTACTCAAAGCCCAGTGGGCCAAACCTCAACATAATACATAGCACAGGTGGGAAACAGCAATGGGAAATTAGCGTATGCTGAGGAGATTCAGAGGACAAAAACCAGGCTTATATATAGGAAAGAGAATTGAGGCAGCAGGAGACCAAGGGGAGAGCTGCACGAGTGAAGGGCAGAAGAAAAAACTATCATCTGCGTGTTAACTGCAGACAGAAAACACTTACCAGGGCTCAAATCTTCCTAATCAGTTAAGAAAGTTCGCTGAAATGCAATGGCTAAATAGCAACCCACCATGTAATCATTTTGTTTAAGGGACAGGCATACACTGCATTGCTAATCCTGTAAGCCACAAATTTATAAACAAATGGGAAAATGTGATGATTTTATGTTAAAAGGAACCAAAAGCATGTTTTTTTAAAGTACTTCCACATTTTTGGAGGCTTCAGGCACTATTGCTCAGTATGTTTTTTCAATATATCCAAGTGGCTAAAGGAGGAGACTCCTGAAAATATGAAATCACTAGTTAAACAGGTGGTCACTGTTCCTAAGACAGTAGTAGAAGGATACATATGAACAGAACCAGAGCTCAGTGATCAACAGGAATAGGTCAAAATGCCGAAATAATTTTAAAACTCCAAATTCACAAGGGAAGGCAGGAAATGGACTAAAACCTCAGGACAACAAGAAGACTTGTTTTTAAGAGTCAAAATCTGAAGCCATCATTCAAGCAAAATGAACATCAAACAAATTTCAGACAACAAAGTCAATACAATACCTGACTAAATATTGTAGGCTTTAGACTACTTCAAAACCTTAATATTTAGGGCAACAGATGTTCCAGAATAATATAGGTCAGGAATAGCAGTTCAGCGTGTTAAAATAAAACAGTTCTTTCATATTAGACTGTTGTTTACAGATAGATGAATTGGAAAGGGAATAACCTTGCAAAACAGAGCAACGCCATAGGGCCTCTTCTCAAATAACACCTGTACATTAACTGTTCATTAACCAGCATATTTCATATATTATTTTATCAACTACAGTGAGTGCTCTAGAGATTTTAACATTTGAATGCAAAGCCATATTCCCTTTAGTTCAAGTTAAGAACTTAAGAAATGCCTCACACTACATCTGAGAGTGTTAACTAATACAGTGCATTGAGTCTTTCACAGAAGTTTCTCCCAAGAAGGACAAAAAAACCTCATCTTATTCTTCCAGTACCATATATGCCTAATACATGCCATATGTATAATATGTTAAACATGCCTTCAGTCCTTATTTCAGCCATAGATAAGAATTAAGAAAAAAAAAAAAAAAACATAAATGTCACTAGCAGCACAGATTTTGGAGCACGTTCTTCTCTCTTAAAAACAAAGTTGTTTTTTTTTTTTAAATGCAATTTGTTTTTAATAGCTTCTCCTTAAGCAGCAGGTTTGAACGCAATGGGTCGAAAACACAAGGTTTTCTGGTTGCTTATGTGCAACATTGTACTATTCTGCTGTAAAGAATGGAGGGAAAAGAGAAAGCTCATCTAAGGGAAAGCTCATCTAAGTCCCCTTTCAAAGTCTAACATTACACTCAAAAGACAAATTATTTTGAAGCTTTCAGGGAGACCTATTTTCAGTAATCTTTAGACTGGAAAGTTAAGCAAAGTTGAGGTGGGGAGAAACGACAGAAAACAGAGGTGGCAATTAATTGTAACTTTATCTATGATAAGCAAGTAGCAAGTTGTGTTAAATATTCCAATCAAAGAAAGGAAGGAGCGAACGTTTTAACAGCAGAATATCCACTCTGTGGTTTTACCAATTCATCAGCACCTTTCAAAACAGCAGTTTGGGATGTAACTGAAAAGGCAGACCATAAATTTTAAAATTAACTCCAGAAATAAGCCTAACAATATAAGGGAAAACAATTTTTCTTCATTTTCTTTATAATAGCTTTTCCTATTTTCTATTACTTGACACAAGAAGTGACCATCTTCCTAATCACATGTAATTTAGAAACCTACAAACTTTCTCTATAGTTGTTGGGAAATTCAGTCACACTTCACCTCCATACCAAAACCTTTCAGTACATTCCAATTCTGATTGGCAGTTCCATCTTCACAAGTTTCACGCATTTGGAGAAATTCACACAAATGCATTATTCTATGCTGAGCTCAAGTTTCACTACAGAGTACCCGCATTTCACATACCTAATAATTTCAAATTTCAGCATTTTAGGAAAAAATGCATTCGTTGAATAAACATTTTTCAGATAACTTACTCAAGACCTTAATGCAATTCGCTTATTTGAGAGGGATTAATTTACGTCAGGTCTTTCTTCCAGCTAAGTGATCGCTCATCTAATAACACTAAACAGAAAGCAAAAAGATATAATTTTAAGTTACATACAAAAAATTTTCTTTGCAACAGTTTGCAAATTCTGAACAAGAGTTCAGAATTTTGCTTATACCAGCTCTGACTACTTTGGTTTTCATACATGAAAATCACAGGCAGCGCCATATCCCAACGTCTCTAACAACAGCTTGATCCCATAAGGCCATTCCTTGCTGACTTAGTGCAGAAAAGCTCTGAGGCACTAAGGAATAAGTGGCCAAAATTATTCCACACCTGTAGAGTTACAAGATTCCTGCCTTTTTAAGGCATTGCAAAATATGGATTTATTCATCTCCTTTTCCTTCCCCCTTCCCAAACGAGACAGTTTAATCGTGACCTGGCACATCACAACCAGCTGGAATTTGATGCTATTCCCAGCACTGATCAATCAGGACCTCGAAGTTAGATGGATGCATTAAGGCCCAGTAGATTTTAAAGTACAGGCTTCAGTTCGTGTGGAGCTGGCAATAGTTTCATTCTCCCCTATTGTTCAGCGATCCACAGAGAGTTCTTACAGATGCTGAAAGTTATACTACAGTGAAACCAAACCTTTAAAAGAGCAAAACCAGAATGTGATTGAATGAAGCTGCAAACCAGAGTGAAGACAGCCTTTAGCAAGGTTCTCTAAAAAGGAAAAACAGGCTTAGTATTTTGCAATGACATAAAAAACCCTCCACAAGTTTGAGACTTTTCTTCCGAAAGACTTCTTGAATCTAGACAGAAGTCTGCTTTGTACAAGCGAGTTGAATACCAGAATACTGACCAGAGCACATCTTCACCCCTCAAACCTGCCAGTTTGCTGACTGCCAACATCAGAAGTTCATCAGATATAACTCTGGTTGCAAAATACAACAATGTGAATGACCATTTACTGCAAAGGTGACCTCTCTGAAAAAGAGGAAAGCACATACTGTAATAGGTACCTACACTGTCCTCTACGAGGCTATTTCATTAGCATATTGACATATTTAGTTAAGGGGGACAGGGATTCCTAAGGTGCCGTCTATAACCTTGATCAGAATATTTGCTTGACTGTGCTTTTTAAACTATCCTTACAGTTTCTTCACCAGGGCACACACATTGCATGTTAGGTGCTTACAGATTTAACTCTGGAAGTCACCAGTGGAGTTCTGCAGCTGAATTTACAAGCACCATGCAGTAATTACTCAATTCTTTCGAAGCAGATTGTGAATTTGGTTCCTATACTGCTGTTGTGATGAAGGGCCTGGGACAGATTGAGGCACAGGGAAGGCAGGTGCTGCGTAAGCATGAGAAAGCTTTGCCAATATGCCTCACTCCTGATCTATGATTACCCTTTGGTTCCAGCGCTGAGCCTCAGCAGAAGACAGGTTGCCAATGCTGTCACAATGTGTGATGTTTCTCTGATGAGGACAAATGTCCCTGAGGGAATAGGATGAATCCCATGAACTCTGTCTCACTTGTGAGTCATGCCAGAATGCATATGTAAGAATAAATAAATAATAATAATTTAAAAGGCAGCTGTGCAGTGTTAAAAACTATAACAAGAATATTTATTTTCCTTCTCCTCTGCACTGCTCCAGAAACCTGAGAGAAGACAAAGTGGAGGGAACAGAAAAGACTTGGCTCTTCTCACACTTTTTTTAAACTATTCAAACAGCTTCTAGCCAGTAAGTGCACAAGAACCTAAACCACACATCGCCAGAAGTCAGAAAAAATCTACACTTCAAAGAGAACACAAGCCATTAATTTAAAACAATAATAATAAAGCCCCCATACATCAGAGAAAGGATTGCAATCCAGGCCCAGAGACAGAGGTGGTTATGAATATTGAAAATGTGTTTCTCAGCTAATCGCAAGGGGAACAAACAAGCACTCCAACAGGTGCCAGTATTTCGTATCTGCTCCCCTAAGAAGAGATTGGTGTTCCACAGAAAATGTTGCCTCCCATTATTTTTGCCCACACCTGGGATAAATACATGTTACCTGCTTCCTTTTCAACCCTGATCCCACAAGACTTTCTACTTTAAGCTACTAAGCAGTTCTAACTGTCTTAAGTGTTTCAGTTGCTCAACAGCTTCAGTTCAAAGAGAAAATGACTACATGAGGCAAAACTCTTGTTGAGGCTCTTGAGAAAAAGAAATGTTGTTTCACTTCGAAGAGGAATCTTTGAAACACAAAAATTTTACTTCAAGTCTCAGATGCCAAGGTATCCCACTGCTCAGCATCCCCATGACCAGACAAAAGATTTCCCTTTCCTCCTGCTCTTTCTTGGGTCTCCCCAGGCAACTCAGTTTGAGTTCTCAATTTAAGACAATAAAGAACAGAAATAACAACATTTTTCTTCAGCACCATGAATCTTCAAGGTGGTTATCACAATGTCATCTGCTCTGGCCTAGATGAGAACAGCTTCCAAAAGCAAGACAGTTTGGGAATGACACTCATCCTTGTTCAAACTCAAGTCTTTTCTCCAACAGGCAGGACAAGGCTGGCACTGGCTATTACAATGGCAGAGCAGTGGGAAATGGCGACTCTACTAGTGCACATTTCAATGGGTATATTACTAAGATAAAAAGGTTTTTCAGCTTCCTGGGAGATCTATGCCTCAAAACTGGGAACAGGGATACAGAGCTGAAATACTGAGGGCCTGCAGGGCCATTCTGGTGGGCTCTGCTTGTACATCTGACAAGGTCTTTCCAGCCTCTGTTAGGAGGCTCACCTGCACCAGCAACATCTGAAGATCACTTCCATGGGTAGTTCCAGTAGGAACTCTCTCCCATTTTACTCAAACTCTGTCATTTTAGTGCAGTGAGAGAACTGATCATTTTCATCTTTCCCTTCTCTAAGTGAAGGCACAGCTTCAGCAAACTTGGGAAAACATTACTCTCTCCTTGCTCTCGTAACCAAGTGGCATACAATACAGTGCTATATATAGCTTCAGTTATATGATGCTTTTTATACTTAGAATCATAATTTCTATGGATCAATTCAATAGATTAGAAAAATCAGTAAGCATTTGGACACTAAAAAGTCCCTACAAAGCTTTTTGTGTGTTAGCATCAATTTTCCTTAGCTCACATTCTCCAGAATGCCACTTCTGACAGGAAAAAAAATGAGAACATTAGTTGTTCATGACATCACTGAGCAACTAAGATGTAGTAACTATCAAAACAGAATGATAAATGTCTTCAGTAGTACATCATGAGACAGACACGTAATAAGACTACAGATGTTTTATTTCTGGAATATGGATTTTTTTTTTTTATAAACTTTGGAGTTTGGTTCATACTTTCCAAGCAAATTCTTACATTGTACATCACCTGAGCTAGGAAGATAAAGCAAGCAAAAGACAGCAAGAAACATACGCAGCGATACTTTGAAAGCTGGCAATATTGTAGGTAACTTAGCACAGCTAAGAGACTATTTACGGCACAGAATTAACATGCATGTGAAGTCCCGCCAAAACATTGTCAAACTCGGAAGTGCTGAAGTGCCAGAGCTGGAGCAAAAAGCAAGAACAAACTATCAATTGATTAGAAGTTAAAGCCATCACTGTATAAGCTACTCTAGAGAGGACACAGGGGCTCAAATTTAAGAACAGCTTGAAAACCACTTCCACTGCTGAAGAATAAAAAAACCCGACAATTAGAACTTGGAGACATTTAATACCTGTGGGCAACTGGCAGATGGCATGTCATCCATGGGGGAAAGAAAAAAAAAAAAAGTCTTTAATTTGTATTAACATGTTTCTCTTAGTTAAGTTAAATTTTCCCGAGAGGTCTACAAAGGAAAAATAGCGCACAACATTTAGTTAATGAAGAGCACTCAAAATTATGAGAGGCAAACAAGCTGGAGGTGAATCACATTTTGAGTGCTCCTCTTGAAAACGTTTCCTCTAATCTCAGGAAAGTAGTTAGTTCTCACCTTCCTTCCATTCCGCGGGCATGAGGAACAAGAATGTGTCTACAGCAATAATGGTGCTGTACAAGAAAGCAACAGCATTATAACAATTCTGAAGCTGCAGAGCTGCCTGGGTCTGTTCCTGCCATTTATCGCAGGAACAGCACCGACACAAGGTGCCAGGATTCGTTCTCTGGGGTAATTGGTTTGAATCAGTCTGCGGTTGAAGTTGAAACAAATCTGTTGGCCCCCGCTCAGGCACTATAAAAACAACATGTTCCACACCACAAAACCACCAAACATTTCTGCAAGAGCCAGCGGCGTGCGAGACCCACCAGTACGAATGACATGGATGACAAACGTTAAGCTGCTGGCACTCTGTTGGACACCAAGGTCATCTGTTATTTTGGGAGGGGAAGGTGCAGTAAAAACATATAAATAAGGCAAGAGATGAGGGATACTGATGACCACGATATGTAACATTACCTTGAATGGTTTCTACTTTGCATTATGAATTACCATGACTCTCGAATTCCCCTGGTAAATGAGGCGGCTCCGCTGCCGGCACACAAACACCATCCCCACACGCAGGAGTTCATGGTGCATCCCACTGCAAACACACCTGGCAACACGTTGAAGCCTCTCCAGTAGCTTGTTAAATAGTATGCAGTTCTGCCCATTTTACCCAAATAGCTATAAAGTATGTCTGAACTTGCTATATGTTTCTACAGCTTTTCATGTAATAAATATACACATCAAATCCATCACAAGATGGGGCTGGGAGGGTGGAAAAAAACCACCAAGAACACTTTTAAATTTAAAAAAGAAAAAAAGAGGTAGTTTTGTATGTTTTTTTGCAAATACAACTTTACATGGTTTGAGAAGCTGAAACTTCCAGTGCTTCCTAGAAGAACTCGAGTTAAGTTACTTCTGGACTTGAAACAGGAATCTTATTAATTGGTTAATAACACATTATTGTAAAATCCCTTTTTACTTTTGAATAATTTATATAAATTAACAAAACAGTTTATATACTGATAGCTACAGAAAGCAACTTTTAGTTAGTGCTATGTCTTTATCTCAGCACTAAGTTGTCTTGCTTTATTACATATGATTATATATTTACTCCAATATGACAAGATTATTGCCTGGGACCACAGAACAGCATACCAGGAGTTACTTCCAGAGGTTCAGTAATGCTTTTCCCAAATACTATTAGTCTCACTCAGCCACTTAATGGGAGAAAATGTACAGTTCATTTTTTCCAGAGTTCCAGGACTAAGAGATCCGATGGACAATTTGTTGAGTGGTGAGGGATGTTCATCAGAAAAGCAACATGACCCTGCTCCACCTCCAAGGTACCTGCAAGGAAACTCTCTTCTCTGCTTCTTTAAAGGATAAGTAATTTTGCTTGTGGTTGGTACAACATTCTCAACACATTCCTTTCTTAGAGAAACTGGCTTACAAAAGAAAATCCATAAACAGAATTAAATTAACTTATTTAACAAACTTGACCTTCTGACTACTCATACCCCACCCCCACTTTCCCAAACTCATAGTTTGCATCTTGTGGCCCAAAGACAGACTGAACACAGTCTCATGTTTCACTCATGTTTTTGTTCTGTGCAACATAGCATCGACTTTAGAAATCACAGTATTTGCGTAAATTCTTGAGGCCTGATTTTGATTAATCAGCCTCACTGTACAGGAGGTCTCTAAGGAATAAGTAAATTGCTTCAAGTCTTTGTCTCTATAAATTCAATTCGGACTGGGTACATGTGATCACAAGGAAGTCTGAAAGACTGACTGAAACCCCCGGAAGAAAAATTAATTCTCATTTCTTATGCATCCAGGTACACCAGGTCCATAACAAAGCTGAAAGATGAGAAACATTCTCATAACCAAATTACAGAGTGTACCCAGAATTCCCAAGCTATCCCAAAAAACAGATTGTATCAAGACAAGGCATAAAGTTTCTGGGTTAGTTTGCTTTTTAGGGTATTTTTTCTTCATTTATTTCCAAACAGACAAGTAAGAATTTTATTATCTTTCACAAAAGTCCTAAATGTATTTGCAGATGCTTATATTTAATTCTGTTATCCTCAAAGACAGCAAAAACCTCTATACCAGTACATTCAACATTAGGTCATTTGATTTAACTGACAGCTTTTCTTCTGAACATGTGAAGAAGTTTTGATTCATGTTGTTTATACAAAGCAGTTCCTCTGGAAAGCTGAATTTAGACTAGGGACATGAAGATGGTAATTGCTTTTATGTTCATTCCTTCTTATTAATTTAGTAACAACGAGGAGTGTAACATTTGCATTCAAAGTTTCAGATACTCTGTAGATAGATCAAAAGACATCCCTGTAACATGCAATATGCTTTGAAATTTAAACATCAGCATGAATTGTATTTATTTCCCTAAACAAGAGAGACTGTGCCAAACTGTAGGGAATTCTTCATCACCAACATGAGGCTTCAAACTTTTTATTTCCTTTATTATCAAAGTCATTGCCATAAACCTCATCTATTACAGACATTGCCAGTGCTTCTAATCCTTATCTCCTCTTCAAGGTCTGACATTTCTTTTTATCTTGTGAGCTCTATGGAGGTTGATCTGAAGAATTTACAGACTAATGGAGGGGAAAACAATGACCTGGTGAATACAGCCAGGTCACAGTTCCCAATGGCACCTGCTCTTTTGTTCGTGTTTTTCTAACATACAAAACAAATGGAAAAAGGTTACCACTCAGTCTAGAAGTATTGACAAGAAACTAAATCTCTTCTCTCTCTGCTTTATTCAAACTCAAGTCACGAGGAGATAATAACATGAGGATAATAAGAGTCTTTCAGGCTCCTTGGCCCAGCCTGGCCCAGAAAGCATCCGCCCCCTGCTGCAAAGTGCACCTAACGAAGAATTTAACTCTTTGGACTTCCACTTAAGATCTGCTGAGGTTCTCCCAGACAATATGATATCACTGTTCATTTCGTTCTATTATCACAACATTATTGTTCAGATTTAAAAGTGGTTGGGACGTGCTCCAGGTCATCACTGCAAGCAGCTTAAACCTGGAATGAGCTACCTCTGCTGCAGCAGTCCTCCTCTGGAATTTGTTTGCTTCCTCTGTTTATAATACTTTAAAGTCAACTCTGAGCTCTGTAAGAATTTTTCCCTGAAGCAAATTCAAAGTTTAACCCATTTTTTCTGCTATTTAATGCAATTCATTAACTCAGTAGGCATTTAACCTGTTTCTTGGACTTGCACAAGAGCTTAAACTGTTGTAATAAAGTATAATACAATACAGATTAGTATTTAATCACATGACAAGAAGCAAAGGAATGAGAACTCCTTCCTCTGTCTGAATAAGATTACGAAAAAGCAAATTTAAAATTTTAGAGAAACTGCACCATCCTCAGAGGGAAAACATTCTGCAGTCTTTACAGACTGCACACTCATTATATTATCTGTTCCCACCATATCTTTTTTGCTTTACAATTCATTATATATTCCTGTTTTAAAATCTACTATACACAAGCACTTCATTATGGTATGCAAATTCTTTGGTTGCCAACTTCATTAGTGTGGGTGAGCTGTATTAAATAATGCTGCTTTCCCCACTTTCCAAATGAAGAGTATTAAAATAATCCATCGAAAGAAAGAAAGAAGCAGGAAATAGAAATTGGACAACTTGAGCCTCCTTTTGCAATACACAAATTTAGCATCACCACTCTTAGCAATCTAGATGCTAATAAGGCAGGTTTGTATATCTGGACATAGCAATAAAATTAAAATTGCTCCAAATACTACACAGGTTTCACTTTGCCAAATGTCTTTGTAAATGCCCACAAAGGGAACAGTGAATGTATGTGCACCCATGCGTGTGTGCATTTTAATTATTCTGCCCTAATTTGCACACGTGTAATTTGAAAAAGAGGAGCATAAAGGTTCGTAAAGGTTGTGCTTAAACCCCACATGTAAGACAACTGCATATGCATAGCCCAGCAGTGTCTGTGGGAAAGAAGAATTATTTCCCAGCCTCTTACTCTGGGATCCTAAAATCCTATTGAGAGCCTGTTTACAAAATGGACACCAGAAGCTGACCAAATTAATTTTAAGACTCAGAAGTTCAGCATCTGCTTATTGGATATTTGCATAATAAACGCTGATACTGTTTTGACAGAACTATTTTTCCCGATCTTAAATAAAAAGCTAAAACTTCTACATGATTTACTATAAACAGTTGATGGGAACAAGACCTGTAAATTCAACATCAACTTGCAACTTTAAATGTATTTTTACCTTAGAGAAGATCATATTTTCCTTGAATATAATTCATGTACAAGATTTTTCTTTCATTCTCATACATGGCCATTACGAAGAGTGATAAGGCTTTTTTGGGGGGAAGTGGCATGGGGGGTTACAAGCATGCTTGCAGATCTTTCTTTACCACAGAAAGGAACAGTTTAATCTGTGGCCTCTTGGCATGAGCAGGCCAACAGCTGTAGGAAACTAATTTCATTTGATACCCTATAGGCAAATATTCTTGCAGTCTCCAAAAGCTACATCAGTTCATTCAAACTGTGAGCAAGCTATTGCACACAAAGAAAACCTGCTTATACTCACAAAAGCTCAACACGTGATTCAAGTCACGTGTCAAAGTGAAACAATCCAATTAATATTCCATTCAACATTTTCAGGAAGAATTAGTATACAGAATTTTTTCAAGTAATTACTTAGCAAAGCTGTTTGTGCAAATCATGCAAAACCAAGAGGAGCTGTGCAGAAAACTTGGATCTGCTTAGCTCGAAACATTATTCAAATATATTACATTATAGCAAACCAGAAGCTTTTAAGAAGTTAAACACTGTAAGAATCAATAATTTGCTTTTATTTTTGTCATTAAAAAAAAGAACACCAAACTATCGGTACTTGCTATAAGAAGTCACAGCAAAGTCTACTAGCTTGATCTGGAGGATGGGCAGCCTTCAGTATATCAGGAGACATATCATGGTTACCTACATTTTAGAAGATGATTAAGCAGATTCTGTAACCTCTGGAAACTAGAGATATGGTGTTTGATTTTCTTTTAATCTATGAGATCAGCTATTAGCCTGCTTTTTTGAGTGTACTAAAAATGAAAAGTTCATGAATTACAAAGGAGTAATTCTTGCGCATTTCTACTAAACAAGTTGGTTATTCAGGAATAAAATTACCTCAATGGTAAATCATTGTTGTCTTACTGGAAAAAAAAATAGCATTTTAAGGGAATGGCAATTCTTTTAAATACTGTATGTCACCTCTGGCATAAAAATATCCTTTAGTACTCTGAGTTAAATAAAAATGTCCCAAGTTTCAGAAGGCAAAGTATATACTAGGTAAATTCTATATTTGCACCTGCAATTCAAAAAATCTTCAAGTAAGACAGCAAGTCAAGTAGGGGAGAAAACTGGAGCCTATCCTGTAAGACAGGAACTGATTGTCAGGATAGCAATGACAGCCTTAAACAACACACCAATGCTCTGTGTACGTATCCTCTGATAACCTACAAGAGATTTTGACTGAAAAGTACCTAAACACAATAAATTTCTTACCTAACTAAATAACAAATGATATTTTACTGACAAAATGCAGTTGCTTAGTAAGATCTGCATTCATAACAGTAGCTTTTTAGTAAGCCAGATTTTCCAGATCACCTAAGACTTGCCAGGCTTCAATACAATGAAGCTCAGTGCTTCTATTCTGAAATGTTTCAGTCTTCAAGTACCTTCAAAAAACAGTTTCTTCCTAGCCCACTAAGTAGTACAGAGCAGCATTCCCACAGGCTACTGTTTTCCATTGTCAGCTTTTGGTCGAATGCTTATTTTGTTGCTCATCTACAGAATACCAAGAACCAGTAGCCTTATCTCACTATGGATATCAGATATTAAATACCTCTAATATTTGTTTTCTGCAGTCATTCCACTCAGGTATTTTTTCCTGGATTTACGTAACAGAGTCACTTACAATTCTTGAGGTCTATCAGTGATCATGTTGACATAGCCAGATAATCACAATGTCATTACATTTTATGTAGAAGCAGGAGTTGGAAGTCAAAAGCCAAAAATAGAAGTACACAAGTACAAAGATTATTCAGTCTTGGTGCTGGGTAACCAATTGAAAAAAAAAAAAAACAAAAAAACAAACAGTTAAACATTCTGGTTTTGTAGAGGGCATAGTAACAGGAAAAGGTTGATGGAGTATAAGAACTCTATTTTTGTTCCATGTATATTTCAGTTTGTCAAATTAAGCCTCCCCATTCTGATGTTAAAGAGCGAAAAAAAAAAAAGAAGCTTCTAATCACTCTTCCTTCTGTCCATGCTGAGAGCAAATTTCAAAAATTAACATGCCAGGAAGAGTTTAGGCCAAGAACAGTAAAGTGCAACATTCGTACAATTCAGCGACAGCAGCTTTATTCACCACAAGGCAGACAATAACCTGGTGCTATGAAGACAAATTTTTCACTTTTTTGCCATCTGTCTATGCTTCATTTCTACCATTTGCTTTGTGCAACAGCTGACTTTGAGGTACAGTTGTGTCTGTAAATTTTTTTTTCTAAAAATCTCAAAATATGGAGATACTTTGATGCTTATTCAAGTGGGTTTTTTTCCAGATTCTTATGCACAGCAGAGCACATACCATGTACTGAATAAAATTAACATAGTAAAGAAATTCGTGGCCATTTAAGAGTACAACCATATATTTGAGCCTTACTGCACCTGTGAACTGCAGATCACATTAAAAATATTTAAAGGGACAAAGTCTGATTTTAGCTCTTCCACATAGACAAAGCTACTCCGCTGATGACCAGGAATACTAAGGAACACACTAGAAGTTCACAGCACTTCCTCTGAAAGGTATCTTTTGTTCTACGGAACTCTTTTTGCCTCTCCTAAGCTGTACGTGAAAGTGCAGCTCATCTGTCCTGGACTTATTAAGAAAGTTTAACAATAGGAACAGAGGAGGATTTTCAGGTATACACAGCAGTATGAGCCCCAAGCAGCCAGCACACAAGAAAGGGGAGAATTAGAGAAGGAACGAATCATAATTTAAAGGCAATGAAAACTACTAACCATGATATTAAAGGAAGGTGGCAACCATCCATGCTCCACTATTTCTCTGATTAACAGGCCAGGAAGATTAATTAATTTAGATTAATGGGGAAGGGAGAGATTTCACCTTCTTCCAAAGCATCAGCAACCTATCACAACTATAGAAAGGATGCCTTAATGTTTCTACTTACATCAAATTTTCAGTTTGATGTGCCACGCTTGAACACTTAATATATGATCAAATCACCACAGCTGAGTCATCATAAAACTCTTCCCCAAGTCAGACTGGCAAAAAGCCATTGAGATTTATAGGTACATATTTTTCCACATCTGTATTTAACTCCCTGATGAAACAGACCATTGCAGACATTACCCTCCACCTCCGTCTCTTTTTTTGAGACTGATGATTCCTTCCCAACTCCCAAAACCCAGAAGAGATGTACTGAACAGCTAAGAGCACACGGTTTGTGGTTGCGTACTGGTATGCAAAGCAGATGAATCCCTCTAGACCAGCCACGTACCACACATTGTTGTAGTAAACAAGATTCGGGCCCAACATTTCTAGCAAAAAAAAAAAGAGCCACAAATGGTGGAGGTCATTTCACTGCAACTGCAAATTGAATAGCTCAGCTTGTAAGACTCAGCTGCTCTGGACTCTGCAGGCTTTACTTAGCTCTGTTTCCTCCTCTTTTTGAGAATTCGCTGTCCAGTTGGTATTGAATCACAGTGTTTCTGTGCCACATTAGAACCCCACGGTATAAATCAGCTACAGACTAGAAGTTGCTGTCAACTAAAAAAGTAAAATCCATAACTAAAACATTCTGAAGCTACTCAGCAAGTTGCTGTAGCCAGTAGGCACACATTGATCCACCCAGCCAAGTCAAAGAGAAGGAAACCTGACAGCAGCTACTTACTCACTGCCATGTGGAAAAAAAAGAGAGTTGAATCACAAGATTAATTTAAGCGCATTTTCTTAATTAAGAATTAAAAATGGGAACTCATTTTAGAACTTCATTTTTTAGACTGCTACTCAGGAACCTTACAATATTTTTATTATATTTTCCAGTGTCCCTGGTGCCCAAAGACAGAGATATAAATTACGTGGGTAGACTGTTTAGGACAGCAAAATGGTCAAAAAGCCTTCAATAATACTGCTGATACTGAAAATTATGCGTAATACTTGAATGGCATCTTACCCAGCACTGTCAGCAAACCACACAGTAAGTGGTAACAATCTGTCCCATCACTGTGACTTACAACCATCCTTCTGTCCTGTTCGTTATCACTTTGTGAATGTCTGAAATGAAGTAAATTACAGAACTTGAAAGTTTTGCTACAATGCATTTTCTAGAAGAATGAAATTTCTCCTATGCTTGTCTTCATCTCAGTCATTGAAAAATGTGTCTGTACACAGACTACAGTATCATAGTTAACAGAAATATAGCATGATTCCCAAGCTTTACCTTGTCGTCCTCAAGTGTTACCCTCCAGAGTGATTAAGCTTCCAAGACAAATACTTCTACACCACACTTTGAAGCAAAGCTCCTAACAAGCTCTGAGCAAGTATCTTCCACAATTAGAAGCAGCAACCACATCAGCCCAAGATCAGTGAAGGGGCAGCTCTAATTAGACCAACAAAACCTCACAAGAAGGTAATCAGGAATTTCTGCCTGGTCTTGCAGTGACCACATACACAAGCATATTCACAGCCCACATCCCACTCCTTCAGTTTTATGAGGTTAATAAGGGTAGACATTTACAAACCCAAAGACTCTGAACACTCTCAAAAAATGCTTGACTGAATCAGTCTCATCTCTACACCATCCTGATTAGCAGCACATCTATTTTTTTAGGGTTCTTGGTGTCATAGAACTTGTGTTAAGGTTACAAGAGTACAGGACAAAGAAACTTGAAACCCATAAGTCCCAAAAACCAAATCCAGCATGCACCAGAACTGCTTCAGGCAGAGATGTTCTACAATGAAGCACTAACAAACAGAAAAGCTCTCCAGTGGCTAAGATCCTTCTAAACATACCAGCTGGAGTCATCTGCCGCAAAGAGCTGTATTTGCTTTTTCTTTTCTTCATCTGTTTAAACAAACACTAGAAGCTCAGAAAGGAAATGATCAAGTCGTGATTCCGTGCTAATTTGTAGGTGTCGTGGTTTAACGCCAGCTGGCAACTAAGCACCATGCAGCCGCTCGTTCACTCCCCTCCCAGTGGGATAGGGGGAAGAATCACAAATACCCAAGAAACTAATTTTTAAGTCTTTGCTTTCTTTTCTCTTTACAGAAATCTCTTCAGGGACTGGCTGCTATTATCTGCCTTGAAGTCCTTTCTTGGTAATATGTATTTTAATGAAACATTTTTCATTCCATTCTGTACTAAATTGAAATACTAAAGTCAGATTCATTGAGCAGCTGTAAGTTCCTTGACAAGCCATAGCAGATTAAGAATGTGCTCTAAACAACAAGGACTGACTTGCAACCACTGTGATCATTTGCACCATTTCAACCAGTATCAGTAGAAAGATGCTTTAGACAAGTCTTAACTGTATTTTGATCTATTCTTCCCTAGCTTGGGCATTAAGAATAACATTTATGTTTACAACGAAGAAGCCAAATGTCTTAAGTGATGAGAAGTACTTCATGATGTGATTAGCTTCTATGTAAACTCACTAGATAGTTTACATCGGACTGTAAAGGAACTCCAGAATACAGCTTGACACTGAATTCTACAAAAGGCAAAATTGTAAAGAACTACCACATCATCTTAACTCAAAGCTTCCTGGAGTATACAAAAACCTTTGTTAAAAATCCTGAACTCACACCAGTTATCTGGATTACAGTTTGGTGGCTGGGAGCTTCCATTTCAGAAATGAATTGCAAAGAATCAGAAGCAGTTTCAGCCACAATGAATAGAGATGAAAAGGTAATGCTCTGAGGCAAGAGGAGTTCTAATGCCAAGAAAACATCCAAAATATTTATTTTAAATCCTTTGTTACCGTAGGCACTTTTACACACTAGTTGTCATATACAAGCAATACTTCAGCGTGTGCATGTGAGTTTTGTTATTTAGGTTTAAACTAAGAATAGATTTTCACGATAAGAAATGCCAAAGCTAAAGATTTGTACTTGCTAAAATGTCAGAGCAAAAATAGCAGTCCATCCTCACTTCTCCCACGAGGAGCTTTGCAAAAACACTTTCTAACTTAATTCTTTAACCATTATCTTGTCTACTTTATCTCTAGAAATATTTATAACAAAAAATTCTAAGCTGCACGTTTGAATTTTTCTGAGTCTTTTTTTTTTCTCCTCCTCTACATCCTGAAGGATACCTTCTCTCATCTAACAGCTATTCTGGTCTCTTCCGATCCTAAGAGCACAAGTTAACACAGCTATAGGAAACTCACTTCCTTCCTACAATGGTTATTTTTCTTGCTAATAGACACAAAGACTGATCTTTGATAAGACATTTAGTCATTGGGAACGGGAGGAGGAAGGAGGGGAGCAGTGTCCCTTCAGTACACTTTGAGAGATTAAAGGAAGATGCTGATTCAGGCCAGGCCAGCTGTCAAACAACTTTATGCACAGGATATTTAACATTCATAACATCATCTCGTTACTACTCATTGCAATCACTACACATCCTCTTAGAAGAGAAGGAAAATACCTGTTACATACAGCTATTATCATGGAAAATACTCAAAAATCATTAATTCCATTGGTCAATATTAAGTACTTTATTAGGTTGGCATCTTCTCTGCATTTCGTTTCCTCCCCAGGTCAGGGGAGGCGATTCTCACCTTCTGCTTTACTCTCATGAGACCCAGCCTGAAGTATTGTGTTCTGCTCTGGGGCCCCAACATAAAGAGGACATGGACCTGTTGGAGCAAGTCAACAAAAGGGCCATGAAGATGATGAGAGGGCTGAAGCACCTCTCCTATGAAGGCAGTCTGAGAGAGCTGGGGTTGTTCAGCCTAGAGAAGCCTTTGGGGAGACCTTACAGCAGCCTTCCAGCACCTAAAGGGAACCTACAAAAAAGCTGTAGAGGGACTTTTTATAAGGGCATGTAATGATAGGACAAGGGGTAATGGCTTTAAACTAAAAGAGAGTACATTAAATATTAGGCATAACGAAGAAATTCTTCACCATGAGGATGGTGAGGCACTGGAGCAGGTTGCCCAGAGAAGCTGTGGATGCCCCATCCCTGCAAATGTTCAAGGCCAGGCTTGATGGAAATTTGAGAGACCTGGTGTAGTAGAAGGTGTCCCTTCCAATCCAAACCATTCCATGATTCACTCAGTCTACCTTTTAAGTGAGGCAACCGAACATCTCCATGAACGTCATTCACAACATGGTATAGCTGAAAAACGCACTTTTGCATCAGTTTCTTAAAAGCCATCAATTAAACAAGAACATCACCCCAGATTTGTTGCATCCAATAATATTGACCGATATATGACAGATACAAAATGTCAAAGGAGAAGCATTTCACTGTGGGGCAGTTTGTCACACTGTACAAAGCCTCAGGCAGCCTGTTCAAGGCAGGTCTCTCTCTTTCCTGTGCCGGGGTAGGAGGAAAGAGCTACAAACATAGGACAGAAGATGCAGCCTGACATCAGACAGTTGTTGTCCATGTGATACCTACACATGGTAACTCCAACCAACTACAAGCACCTTGGAAATTCTACATAAAAAGTCACCAGCTTTTCTCCCTCATACATATTATTTTTAAATAATTCATTACATCCAAATGTTTCTGCACAATCCTTACATGTCCTTGTTCTGCAAGGTTACAGTAGAAAATGTAACCATTTTTAAGCTTTCAAGGATGAAGTAATTTGAAGATGAAGAGCACCATGTATGGTTAAAGAAGGTTCTGACTACATCTTTGAACTTACTTTGCCAGTTTAGCACCATCTCCAAACCATATGAAAAAAAAATACTCCCATTTTACAGAGGAGGCTGCAACAAAGCCAGATTTGCCATCCATTAACATATTACAGGATGTAATGAAAACTATTTAACCTCAGGCCTAAACAACAGCAACACATACTGGAAAGTAATATTACCACTATTTCATTTTCAGATTGGAGACGAAAATACTGTTCACCACCTTTCCCTGAGGAGAATTTTGAACACCACAGTATCAATAACAAGTGAACTAAACAGTAGCTTCTCAAGAATCTAAAATTAGTTACAAGTCATATCAACACTCAGTAACTTCTTACTACTATTTCTTATGTCAGCATGTAGGAAAGGAAGTTTCATTTAAGATCTGTTCTTGCACTGTCAACATCATTTCAAATGTGTTCAGGGTTTCCCTGAGCTTTTTAAGATAAGCCAGTATGGCAGTCCATTTTAGTTTTATCCTTCATTGCAAGAGGAAGTCACAGCATCCTTGGCTACAACCTTCACTCCTGTAGACTACGCAGAAGATTTCCTACAACAGATCTTATCTAACCTCCTTTGATGTAGCCAGAAGAAATATGTCATTAGACGAAGTGCAGCATTTCTTGTTTCTACTAATCCAAGGTTACGCAGTCCACAGCTTAAGGGATCAAAGGGATGAAAAGGTCACACGTTACAACAAAGGAAAAAAATGTTAAGTTTCTAAAACTGCTATCTATAGCCCTTTCTAATGATCATATGGTACTGCATCAAGACTTACAGACCAAAATGAAAAACAGATTTTTTTTTTTTATTTCCTCTCCCTTTGTACATACAGCAAACAGCCATAAAGAGCAGGGTAATTATGATACATGTGTGTGTTAATATGCAAATTCAAAAAAAATGATAATGAAAGCTATTGACAACCCTAATACATTATCATCAGCTTAGGACAAAAACCTCAGCAGTACTTATTAGGCAGTAAAGTAGGAGACCAGCAAAGATGATCAATACAAATCATCTCAAAACCGCTACTCTGCATCTGGTGCCATCACTTTAGCCATTATGGAATAAAAATGCTTTTTGAATAAGCTAACATTTCCAGCAGATTGCATCTTTCTCAGTTGACCTTCAGCCACATTATCCCCCACCCCTATCACCACTGCATACAGAAAGAAGCTAATGGTGGGGCTAGAGACAAACCTCACAGCACCAAAGCCATCCCTAACACCACTGCTGACCCCTAAAGCCATAATCGAGGCCATTGAATTTAACCTCATATCCAACAGGCACCTGCAAAGGCCACTAATACATACCTTGCTCCTCTCCAACCTCTTTCTTGCTATGGAATAGCATCTGCTTGATTTCACTTCTAAAAGACATACGTTGAAGCATCTGAAATAAGTAATTGTGGTTGTGATGATTCCCATTTTGTTTTGAAGCTATTTACCGGAAAAACACTGCTATTACTAATGCATTAAATTGGTTATATGCTTTATAATCTAAATTGGATTGCTTCTAAGCTTGTGGTCTGTCCCTTGAAATGCAGTTTATTTTTCTCTACGAGGAAAAAAAAAAAATAGTACCATGAATATATTTCAAGAGCAGATAAACAGAACTCCACTCCTAATTATATTAAGGGGAAATAGAAAGGACAGATTGTCTGAGACAAAAAAACACTGTGTAAGATCTTGCTGAAGCAGTGCTGGGTGAAATGGCTGGCCTGTCCTCTCCTTAAGATGTTTCATCCACGGTTAAGCTTTACCTTTTCACAGTAAAGAGCATTTATGGCCAACAGCATTGAACGAATCATTGAGCAGGACCAGAAGGCAAAATGTGCTGCTGAAACAGTCCACAATATATGAGCATAGCTGGGAGGAGTGTGACCATAAACATCAATATATAGCCAAACCTTCCTTCCTATACTCTCTTCTCAGACTGTGAACCCTCAAGACACTCAGAGATTTGGTGTTGGGCTTTCTGTTTGGAGTTTTTAAAGGGTTTGGTGGGGCTTGGTGTTTTGTTTGAGGTTTGGTTTTGGTTTTTTTTGAGGGGATTGGTTTGTTCTCCCCCCGCCTCCAAGAAAGTAAAGTAGTTGAAGAGTATATATGGCAATAGCCTGACTACAAAGAAATGAGATGGGGCTTTATGATATTGCCTGGTGTTCTCTATCCATGTTAACACAGAAAGGAATGATTCTATCATTACTGCATTTCTAGGTACACAGCGATGCTTTTAAAGGCCCATCTCATAATCCATGTAAGAAACCAGCACAGTAAGGAGTGCTGTTTGCACCAGCTCCCCCCAGATTCAGTCCCTCAACCACACACGGTGCAAACAGAATGCAGGGTTGACCCTCATCTTAGGGAAGTCTGTAGTCTACCTGGAGCCGGATCAAGGATATCGCTAGAGAGCTCCCCAGACTGGTGCACCCGACAGACTACTACCCACTACTGGTCTTCCAGACAGATGGGGAGGAAGCTGCTTCCCGTAGTCTGAGGGGAAGGAAGAACGATTTCAAGGTCTTGGGAAGGATGGTGAAAGATTCAGAGGCTCAAGTGATCTTCTCTTCGTTCCTTCCCTCTTCAAGTGACGATGTGGGGTGGAATGGGAAAATTCGGTCTCTAAATGGTTGGCTCCAAGACTGGTGCTACAGGCAGGGCTTTGGATTTTTTGATAATGGCTGGTTTTATAAGACTCCAGTCCGGACAGTGTTATGCGGAAAGGTTTATCTCGCAGGGGCAAAAGGATGCTGGGGCAGGAATTAGCTGGGCTCATTTGGAGAGCTTTAAACTAGGCTCGAAGGGGGATGGGGTTGTAGCTGGGCTTGTCCCAGTGGGGCAGCATTCTAAAACGGATGAGGACCGGGTGGCCTCCTGTGCCCCTAGGGAGAAATTGGTGTGCTCTGCTCGCTCCCTGAAATGCCTGTACACCAATGCGCGCAGCATGGGGAATAAGCAGGAGGAGTTAGAATCCTGTGTTCGGTCGGGAGATTATGATCTGGTGGCAATTACAGAAACGTGGTGGGACAGTTCACATGACTGGAATGTGGTCATGGATGGCTACGCCCTTTTCAGGAAAGACAGGCCAGCCAGGCGTGGTGGTGGAGTTGCTCTCTATGTGAGAGAGCAACTGCAATGTACTAAATTCTGCCCAGGAGCAGATGAGGAACGAGTTGAGAGTGTATGGGTCAGGATCAAGGGGCAGGCTGGCAGGGGTGATACTGTTGTAGGTGTCTATTACAGGCCACCAGATCAGACTGAGGAAGTTGATGAGGCCTTCTATGCGCAGCTGAGAGTGGCCTCACGGTCACAGGCCCTGGTTGTTGTGGGTGATTTTAACTTCCCTGATGTTTGCTGGAAGGACCATTCAGCCAGCCAGCCACAGTCCAGGAGGTTCCTCCAGTGCATTGATGATAACTTCCTCATGCAGATGGTGGAGGAGCCGACTAGGAGAGATGCACTGCTGGATCTCATCCTCACTAACAAGGAGGGTCTGGTCAAAGCAGTCAAGGTTGAGGGCTGCCTGGGTTGCAGTGACCACGAGATGGTGGAGTTCAGCATCTTGTGTGGCAGGAACAGAATAGCAAGTAGAACTGCAACCCTGGACTTTAGCAGGGCTAACTTCAGCCTTTTCAAGCAATTGCTGGGGGAAATCCCATGGGCAAGACTGCTTGAAGGAAAAGGCGCTCAAGACAGCTGGATTGCATTCAGAGATTGCTTCTTCCATGCTCAGGATGAAAGCATCCCCACACGTAGGAAGTCGAGGAAGGGAGCCAGAAGGCCTGCGTGGTTGAATAGGGATCTGTTGGGTATGCTCAAGCTGAAGAGGAGAGTTTACAGGTCATGGAAGCAGGGGCTGGCCACTTGGGAGGAATATAAGGCTGCTGTTAGAGGATGCAGGAAGGCAGCTAGGGTAGCCAAGGCCTCCTTAGAATTACAGCTGGCGAGAGGGGTCAAGGACAGCTAAAGAACTTTTTCAAATACATAGCAGATAAAACTAATACCAGAGGCAATGTAGGCCCACTGATGAATGGGGTGGGTGCCCTGGTGGCAGAAGATACAGAGAAGGCAGAACTACTGAATGCCTTCTTTGTCTACTCTGCTGGAGGCTGTCCTGGGGAACCCTGTACCCCTGAGACCCCAGATGAAGCTAGGTCAATGGAGGAGTTTGCTTTAGTCGATGAGGACTGGGTTAGGGAGCAATTAAATAGTCTGGACATCCATAAGTCTATGGGTCCAGATGGGATGCATCCGCGGGTGCTGAGGGAGCTGGCTGAAGTCATTGCTAGACCGCTCTCCATCATTTTTGCCAAGTCTTGGGAAACGGGAGAGGTGCCCGAGGATTGGAGAAAAGCAAATGTCACTCCAGTCTTCAAAAAGGGCAAGAAGGAGGACCCGGGTAATTATAGACCGGTCAGCCTCACCTCTGTCCCTGGGAAAGTAATGGAACAGCTTATCCTTGGTGTCATCTCAAGGCATATCAGGGATAAGAGGGTCATTAGGGGCAGTCAGCATGGCTTTACCAAGGGTAAGTCATGCTTGACCAACCTCATAGCCTTTTATAAGAATGTAACAAGGTGGATGGATGATGGCAGAGCGGTGGATGTGGTCTACCTTGACTTCAGTAAAGCCGTTGACACAGTCTCTCACAGCATCCTCACAGCTAAATTGAGGAGGTGTGGTCTCGACAATAGAGTAGTGAGGTGGGTTGCAAACTGGCTTAAAGAGAGAAGCCAGAGAGTGGTGGTCAATGGTGTGGAGTCCAGTTGGAGGCCAGTATCTAGTGGAGTGCCTCAGGGGTCAGTACTGGGAAATGGAGACCATATTAAAATCATTCATGAGCATTTTTTTTTATTCAATCCTATCACTCACTCCTCCCATCCCCCAAAAAGTCACATTTCTTTCCTTAATATTCTGTATTACTGTCACGGAGTCATTGTGAAAAGGTAAGATTTTGGACAGATGAAAGCAATCCCAATTACAGACAGTTAATTTGAGCCGATGATCAGCTCTATCAGTTTTCAAAGGTGATGTACTGCTGAACAAATGCTGTCCAAGGACATTTCCCAGATTTGTTTCCCTACATTTAGTTTGCAGTCAACTGAAAAACAAAATGTCTGTGTTGCTGAGGCACAACTTTGCTCATGGCACCTGTTTAAAATGTTCCCTTCATCTCAGCCAACATTAATCCAAAAGCAAAGAGCTACACAAACAGAGGGAAAATACAATAATAAAATCCAGCAATGTAGCCCAAGTTAAATAGTTTGAAGATCTGACTACACTAGCTGCTAGAAATTTAAAGAACAAAACTTCTGGTTTTTTAAGCTCTTTTTTCTCTAGAGAGTTCTTTTCACCATTTTTATTCTTTATATATATTCTTTATACTTCTATGCTATATACATAATGCACCTGGTCTGCTTGGCAAAGAGAGAAAAGCAAGACAGATGAATTTTCATGCATGCAAAAATGTACTAACACTCTCAAGAACAACATTCTCTATATGGTGATGCAAGAGTGCAAACTTTATAGTGAGCTCTTAAAAAACCCACATAATATATTTGTCTGTCTAAGCACGTGTAGTTCATTAAAGAGATAAACCAGCTTTGACAGCTATAGCATGTTCTGTGAATACAGCAAAGCTATGGTTTGTGTTTTTTTAATCTTGGTTCATGCAAATAGCTCCATTTAGTTACTAATTTATTCAAAACTGATGAACCCACAGGGAGTTGCAGAAACAGGAGAGCATATTTTCCAGTCCATCAGTAAAATGAAAGTGTGATCTCTTTTAGTTCCACAAACAAATCTGGAGGGACATAGGTAAGCAAAATCAATTAGATCTAGTCCCTTCACTACAAATAATCTCCTTTGGTGAGTAGATTTCAAGAGGAAAGTTCTTACAAATGTAATTTTTCTTAGTTATTCAGAGTATGCAGGGCAACTGGAACCCAAACAAACAAACAAAAAAAATTCCATTGTTCATGTGGATATTCACCAAATCATCAAGTACTCTAGGGTGGAAGAGACCTTTGGAGGTCATCTTGTCCAAGTCCCTACATCAGGCAGGGTTAATTTCAAAGATCAGTTTGCCTCACACTTAATAAGGCTAGTTATTTACAGCTCCAAGAACAGAAAAACCTGGGAAACCTCTTCCAGTGCTTAAAGATACGAAATATTTTATCTCTTACCTAATCAGAATTTCCTTGCTGTGACTGCTGTCTCATGTTCCCACTCCACACCTCCAAGAAGATCCATCTCCTCTAAATGTCCTCTTTTAGACAGTTGAAGCCAGCAATCAGATCCCCCTTAGTCCTCATCTTCCAGCTGAGCAAACCCAGCTTCCTCAACCTCCCCCCGTATTTATGTCCTTGACCCCAAACTACCTCAACGTTCCTCTGCTGGACTTGCTGTTCTTCATAAACCCTTCTCTTACACTGGGAAGCCCCAAACCGGACTCAGTTGCCCAGATGCAAGCTCCTTGGTGACAAGTAGAGGGAAGCCATTGCTTCCCTGGACCTTCTGGTTGGGCTTTTGCGAATACAGAATAGTGTGTTGTTGGCCTTCACTGTCTCAAGAACACAGTGTAATTATATCCAAGATGCTGCAACACAACAATATTTAATCAAAAGCAGTCTGATTAGAGACTGAGAAAAAAAAAAAAAAAAGAAAAGGAAAAAAACTTGCTATTATAAGTGTCCTTTCACTGTTTTGTAACAAACTATAAACTAAGACTGTACATAACTAAAAACTGGAAAAAGAACAACTATATTTAATAAAAAGTTAAATTTCATACTAAATAGTTATATAATTAGTCACTATGCAATATATCACAAGAGTTATAGGTAATAAAAAATAGAAACATTTGATATAATTATTATTTCCTGATTTTTTAAAGTAATGATTTGGGCAGTAAAAAATTACATCTTAGGATCATTCTATTTAGATTAATCCATTCAGTGGGGAAAAAAAAAAAAAAAGTGTTGTTGGTCCAGGTTGCCTTTTTGCAATATTTTCCTTCAGTTCATGCTAGCTACACTAGATATACCCACATCCTCAAAACAGAGGATTAAGCTTTCGAAGAGACCATCTGACCAGCCCAAGCAACAGCACTTGTGGAACCAGAATCCCTGACAGCCAAACAGGCTTTGCTCTGAAAGGCATCTGGCAACAGGATTGTGGTCTCCATTTATGAGTCTGAGGATCAGCAATGAAACCCTCCTGACGAACACCACAAAAAAGCTGAATGTACTCTTGCAAACCCCCAAATCACAGCAAAGCTAAATACCATGAGACACAGAACACTTCTGGTGAGGCATTTCCTCATGAACACTGAGAGAAGACTAAGCCATCCGCTTACTCAAAAATCAATCACAATGAGATTAAATGAAACAGGATAGAACACTATTCTGAATGAGATCACAAGAATAGCACTTACGTGTTGCAGAGCAGTGTTTTGTCAATGGCTGAGCTCAGGATGATGGGGTTCACTATAAAAATTATGAATTTATCACCACTGATGAGCAGTTGAGATTATCATTTAGAGCACTGTCCCAGCAGAGAAAGAAAACAAAAAGGAGAAGTGGGAAAAAAAAAAACACACTTAAAAGATGCTTTTTAGCAAGCATCAGAAAGCATTTCTGCCCATTTTACAGAAAATTAGTACCTGCAAGATAATAAAGCAGTCTGTTTATTCATCTGCAACTCACCTGAGTATGTACCAGTGGACTAACTTGGGGTTTGATAGAGTGTAACACATCAGTGATACTTCTGGAATCTCAGCACATCACAATAAGCATGTTTGTCCATGATAAAACTTATTTTCTAAGGAATTATCGGTAAAATCTAAGTGTTTTAAAATCTGAGTGTTGTGCTGCAGCAACATTTACTCAACAACTCAGACAAAAAGGATTTACCCTGTCTTTCTGACAACAAATGTTTCTAGCCATTTTTTTGTATTACTCATTGTATGAAAAGTAACATTTCTATTCCTTAAGATGTAAATTGTTTTGGACATTTGGGAGGATAAGATGTTGGACTATGTGACAGTTGCAAATGCTATCTTCCGTATTTTGAAAGATCTGTATTCTCTCATCCAATATTTCTCAATTTTTTTTTCATGAAACATGAAGTATCAAGCACTCGTTGTACTCCATGGCTGCTTCTGGCTGAAAGCCCTGCTAAAATATATATTCTAGTTCTCACCTAAAATTACAAGTGATTTTAACAGACTCTTGTTTCAGAATAGAGAGATGGGAAGAAATATATCAGCTCTGTCTTTGACAATCTGTATTGTCAAGAACTAAAAACGTATCTTGTAATAAAAAGTTCTACATAGCATTATATGCTAAAACAGCAGAGGCAGCTCCCTCCTTTGTATACATCATGTCTTCAACATTAGTTCTTCTATTTTATTTTCCCTTTCCTGTTGCATAGGATTTGATGTGCCCTTATTTTTGTGTGATTAAAAGTGAACGCTAGTCAGCAAGCACAGAGAAACATAGTTTGTTCATAAAAACAAGCAAAAAACCCTCCACTGCAGTGCCTGCTTATGCAGAGATGCTGAATCCCATCACGAAGAGATTCCCTTCATCTTCTAAAAACTCAGTTAAAAAAAGAAAATGAGCTAGAAATCAGTTCATCTGATAACACCTGCTTTTGATTTCCTCCACCAATTTGTGTAGTTCAACACATTCCCACTCTCCCAGTCCTTCAAAGGTTCCTCTTATCCTTATCCCAAGCAGCCCCCCAGTGACGAAGCTGACCTGAGGTCTCCTGACCAACCTCACCCACCAGCTGCCCCCAGGCCGTGATACAGCCAGGACATATCCTGCAGCTCTGCAGAGCTCACGTACCCTGAGTACACGAGGGGTTCCCCCCAGGGACACGCTCACTGCTCCACCCTCCAGCAGCAAAAGCTGATGGGGACCCAGGCAGGAGGTCACACAGGTCATGAAGACTGTCCCCTACAGCCGGTCTGGAAGCAGCCTTCACAGCGGAGATGACAAAGGCCACTACGCTTCCCACTCTATGGCTGTATGTTAAACAAGAAAAAAAAAAAAAAAAGAAGGAAGTAAATGCAAATAAAATATGGCATTTTTCATTCCAGGATTCAGTAGGATTATTGCATTTCGCATCACCACAGAAGTCTGGAAATGGTCTGAAGTCATAAACTCTTCGGACACCAAAACACTGCAGGGGTGTAGAAACAACAACACCACACATGGGCGCAGCTCTGAGATTCTGACACTTCTACAGAAACCAGATTCGCAGGGGATTTATATTTTGGCCATAAGTAAACTGCAAATATCCTTCATACTTCTAATAACCTGAGGCAGTGTGTGATTCGTTTGTTACCTGACATACTAATTCTCCCTTTAAAGTCAGATTGTGAAGCCTCGCTTTCTAATTCTATTGTTTGGCTTCAATTATTATTGTTAATTAATTACTTGTGCTACAGATACTGCAGCTCTAACGTCAGCGAAACAGAAACTTGCTGTACTTACAAGGCAATCTGACTCCCCTGCTCCTTCTCCCCTGAGAAAGCTGATGAAGCAAACACCGAGAAGCACTTAAAAAAAAAGTGGAGGAAAAACAACTTGGCTCTTCAGCTCTTCCCACAGAACAAGCTGGTCCTTCTCTCTGTAACAAAATCTGGAACAAAATTTGACCTTCCTCTGGAGGAGAGAGCAGGGAGAGCCCTCATAAGCACAACTCACCTCCTAAACTCACTTTGCATCCTGTCAAGACACCTCCCTAACCACCAGTGTCCCTCAGTACAGATGCAGAGCTCACTCAAAACCCCAAGATGAGATCTTAACAGAAAAATATGCAAGACTCCAACTCACGTCTTTTCCACTCTACAGGAAGAAAGATGAACAATGAGGGGAGTGGGAATGATCGTAACTGCAGAAAATACAGATTATGTGAGGTACTGAATGTAGCTGTCTTCAGCATTCTAGGAGTCACAGATGCACAGATTGCAAGTCTTGATTAAAAATAAAAACTGAAAAAAATAGCAAAATACCCAAGCATAAGTATTATATAAACATAGATTATATTTTTGCCCAATAACGTAATGTCTTAAAAAGACATAACTGAGTGAAAGTTAACCGCATCTAACATACTTGATAGGATATCTTAACATTCCTTCCTGGTCTCCTACTGTGAATTTATCTGAAAAAAGATTTTTATTCTGATTTTACTCAGATAGTCCTTTTGGCTTTGAAAATGCTTCAGTTTAGTATTTTGTAGCAGCATATACAGGCAACAGCATACTTGCCTCCCCTTTTCTTTACATGCTAGGTATCCATAACATATTTTTTTGACATACAACCTTTTTGCAGCTGGTATTCCAAGAACAGTTTTCTTGCATCTGTGTATTACCTTCTTCCAGAAAACAGCATCTGGGGAGTTACAGAATGACAGAAGCTTTTCCCGCTGCGGGCTAGATTTTGGCATTAAAAAGCAAAGGCTGAGCCAGAAGTTTCCCTCGCTAACACAAGTGCAAATTCAACCCTGCCACCCCTAAAAATAAATCTAATTTACAGCAGTGTCAGAATTGGACCCTCTATCACCAGCTAACCAGCAACCCTGAGTTTAAACATACCCAGCATTTCTACACGCTCAAATGTTGAAAGGTGACTTTTTCCATCTCAAATATACAAATTTCTGGCCACTCCCCCATACTCCCATTTTCATGCATCTCTGAACTGATGCCGCTGTGAAAGCACAACCAGCTTTATACACCCCTTTATTTGACTTATGTTGGTACAGAAGCATCTGCCTCTTTCTCTCTATGTAGGTTATTTTTTTATTTTCTTTTTTCAAGTTTTAAGGAAATAACATCACAGCTATTTTTGAGGACTGTATAGCTACTAGTTCAAAGCCATTTATCAAACCATAGCTTCTCAGCACAGTTTTCTTAATTGAGTGTAGGTTCAAACCAATTTCAAAACAGTTTCAGAAATACTTTAATTATTAATATAACTCTCATATTAGTGTCATTTTTATATGAAAGAATGTATTTTAAGTGTCAGTTGTCATGCCTACCGGGACTATTGTGTTACCTGCACAGGATTCCCTGTACAAATAAATCAATGAAATGTCACTTTGAGTTGTTCAAAGTTGAAGAGGAAGAAGCAGAGGAACTAACACATGCAAACACACTACATTACATTAAATACACTGTGGAAGTGGAGTCACCTCATACACCCCTGAACAGAGAAGAACCTTTTCTCAGTAAAAGGTCTTTGTTAGAGTAAGGAAAGTTGAAGATAAAGTTAGTAATTTTATTTCAAAATATTTACCCAGCCTGTTTCTTGTTTCCATTCTATGCAAGGTATCAGAAGACTGAAAGAATTACAAATATATCGCTGCTATCAACAACTTGAAAAGCCTGTTATTTCAAATCAGCTCAAATTTGCTGAAAGGATGGGACAGAGGCCCTACCATACCTCAAGCTCAATGGCAGAAACATATTGAAAATGAAAAACAGATTATTTCCCCCCTGCCTCCAATTTTAGTCTAGCTCAGCATAAACTGGATTCCTCCTTCACACTTTTGATACATGCGAATTGGGAGCTAAACACAATATTGTGCCTCACTCCTTCAGTTCATGCAAAAATTAACCCTTCCATAGAACCACCAGAGGCTGCCCAGCACTTGGGGGATGAGATACCACGGAGGACACTGGAGAAGACGCAGCAGCATGGCGTTGCCATCGCTCCCTCCCCAAACCATAGCCATGCTCTAACACCCTGTTTTTCCAGTTCCAAAACACCATCTCTTACCTTTCAGCAAAGCCCTCTAACTACCAGCTTCGAAGGCTTTCCAGGGGTCAGCAGAGGACAGCTTTCCTGTTGAAACTATTGCCAAAACACATTAAACATGCAGAGCCATGGGAGAGGAATATAAAAAAATAGGAGGGGAGAGAGTGGGAGGGCTGGCTGGGAGAGTCATGGGCTTGAGGAGCAGTGTGCTTGCCCACAGGATGGGAATCTTGCCTCTGGCCTGATTCTTAGTAAACATATAAATAATTTTGCTAATCATTTTAGGTAGCTTCATTTCCAAGTAATATTGCAGGACTAAAATCTGCAGCCCAGAGCTGCAAATTCCATTATTGTTAAAATCATGTTAGATTACCACTGCACAAACATTAATAAGGCTTATGCAATCGCATGGCTGAATTTCTGAAATTAATCTTTCAAATGAAAAAATCCCATTAACAAAGTTCAAAAGGGTTAAATAAGAAACACATAAGACATCAGAGCCAAAGACACAGCAACGATTACACATATATATCTTACTACTGGCCTTCCCCACACCCCCGGAGTGTCACATCCACACACAAAAGAAACAACATAAATGTCAACAGACCACTTCAGGAAAGAAATAAGCAGCGACACTGGATCCTAAATTCTTGTTACCTGAGTTACAAAGTACCTTTATTTCTGCTGGATTTCACTGTGGATCAGACGCCGTGGGACGCTGAAGCGTTTCTGACAGGCTCCAGCTTTCTCTGCTGTCTCCCAGGGCCAGTTATTCTCACATTCTCCACAGTGCTTTGCCTAAAGCCTGGAGGCATTATCCCCTGTAAACAGTCATGCTGCCACCAGACTTCGTAGCTATTCCAAAGACAACAATGTGCTTCTGTCCTTCAAAATGCACTCTGGTTTTCTATCAGGTGTAAATCCCTGCAAGATAAGGCTCAGAGCCCTGTTTCTGCCTGTTACTACAAGAGCACAGGAAGAAAAAAAAAAGCTCATCAAAGGTTTCTTTTATATTTTTGTTCCTCTGTGAGTTTGGTTTTTAAACACATATCAAACTCCTTTATACCATTCTGTGAACATTACAAAGAAAAAAAAAAATGCTGCTACTACTTTTTCTATTTATGAGGAAAAGAATCCTCAACACTATGTTTTAAACCACTTAACCACTTCAGAGGACTTTACCAGAAATACTATGTTTGCATAGAGCAACTTACATCCCGACACTTGCTTATTTCAAAGACATAGTAGAAAGTTAAGTGACAGGTGAACACCGAGTAATCTCAGTCAAGAACTTGAGGGCCTCAGTTTTGAACACTGCCAAACTACTAAAAACTACCTTTGAAAAGCACAAACGTTTCAAAATAAACATGACTGTTTTGAAAGAGGGCCAAACTATTCACATTTTCTAATACACAACACATTAGAACTTCAGAGCCATAAATGACCATCTGAATAATAACTACAGATTTGTTTTCAATGATGTATCATTAAGTACATGAATTAACTTTGTGTTTTCTTCTCTGGTATTAAACTACCTAGCTCAAAATCAAATTAAATCAACTGTGTCAGACCATGAAAAAGTGTAGAAAGGTTTGGTTTTCCTTATCTGAACAGGCTGTGAGATCACCACCGAAGGTTTCTCAATGAGTAGCACGGGAGTGGGCCAGGCATAACAGCATTAAATAAAATGATGTGCATTTCATTTACATAGACTTGTGTCACATGATTGACCCTCACAACCTTTACATGGGCAAAGCCCCCAAAACATAACCAGAAATAGCCTTTGACCCTCACCTTAGCCCGTGCAGGTTCACATAATCCACAGCAAATTCTATAATCCCTCCATACAGCTTCCAGGCACAGGCAGCTGATGACATTTAGCAAAATCTTTTTGAACTTCTTGGTAAATGTTGTCTTCCCTTGTCAGAAACTCAACTGTTTAAACACAAACAGGACACTGCTGTAGCCACCTCTGAATGTCCCACCCACCCCAGAAAAAGGAACCAAGCTAGTTGCTGTTATCTATTGACAGAAACTGACAGCCACCTGATGATATACGGGAACAAGGAGTGATGAGGGTGGAATCGTAGTATTTTAGGAGATATGAGTGTAACCACCTCAGAACCTACAAATCCACTCCTTATACTGGAGAATAACAGCTTGTGCAAGCTCTACGGCCTCCGGTTCCCTCTTGCTGTAGTTACAGGTCCAGACAGGAAAAACATCCTCCCTAAGAGGAAAACACCTTTTACAAGTGTCCCTCCTCTCTTCCTCCACCAAGTCTAAAAACAATATAGCAACAAAAAAGTCATAGTTCCTGCTCAGCTATCATCTCCGGTATAGATGTGCTCTCCATAACCTTGAATGCCAGAGGACTCTGGGAACAAAGGGCGCCTTCCAGAGCTCCTCCTCTCCTCCTGCTCTCCTCAACCTACACACAGTAAACCATCACCAAGGTGGCCACAAGCCATCGTCTCCTACATGTCAGAACAAAAACAGATATATTTCACATCTCGCCCTTCAGTGATCACCACCCTCCCACTTCTAGGATTGCTGTAAGGCTGTGCTGGCTTATATATCTGATATTTTTAAACAGTGACTATGGCACTAATCCCTTTTTTACAACTGGGAAGGACCTACTGTTTCACAAGACATGGCAGCTGCCCCACCTTCCCTGTAGGAGTTCAAGGACTGCTGGAGAAGACTCAGGTTACACTGTGCGAAAGGATGTCAAGCGTCTAGTGCACGTACCATTTAAAGACAGTTTCCTGACAAATACCATGTGCCAATCACTAAAAACAAATACGTACAGGAGAATGTCTGGTATAGCAAAGACATAAATTTCTCTCTCATCTTTATTTGATCAGATTTGAATGGAGGCCAAATGGGACTTCTGACAAAATCTGAAGCCAGCTCTTCGAAGAAGTGGATGCCAGTGAGGGGAGAACAAAAAAAGGAGTGATTGGCAAACAGTTCCCCAGCTCCAGTTGCATCTGTATCTCCATCCATCCATCCATCCTCATCCGTACCACCTGCTGCTGAGAAGACTGCTGCTTTAGGAGGAACCTTAGCTACACCCAGATAACCTTTGTTATTAAGGAATCTGAGCTGCACAGCCAGGAGGGAAAAACACACCAAGACTGCTTTCAGCTGGGCATTTCTCCTTCCTGTAAGTGAATCAACACTTCCTAATGCAACCTCGGTTGTAGGCAGATCAACATTACGTTGTCATTGCAAGCTCCAAAGGAAAGCACTGCAACTCAAAACAGCTCGAAGGAGCTGGAAGCACCACTAAATTAACAAGTATTTGGGATATCAGAATGGGGAAAAAAAAGGCAGTTTTCCTAAATTTTTAGATACATTTCTAGCAAACTTTTAAACCCAGACATGTTCAATTTCCCCTTCTGTTTTTTTTATTTACTACCTGTGTTACGAAGCTGCAAAGTAGAATTCTCAGCTGTTGTATACAGAAAATACAATTATCCCAAGTATTTTTTAATTCACTGTTTTAAGTACAAATTTTGAAGAGTCCTTATACCAAAACAAGCTTATTGTTTTCTTAACTACATATTGTAAAAATGAAAAACTTTTTTTTTTTTTTTAAATTTACTGCTTCATGGACGATTCCTGCAATAGCTGACAATTCAAAGAAAAACAAAACGTAGATAGGGTCAAATTTACTATGCATATTTTCTCAAAAATGGTATTGTTTACTTTGCCTCTCAAATTTTATTGCAACAAAATCAGCAGAAAGCAGCAGACAGACTTACACCTTTATCAAGAAAGAAAACACTATACCCTCCTATTCAAGGTCAGGAAACATTTTATTAGCCCCAGACTTATATTCCCAGCTGGAGAGATGAAAAATGCAGCATGTGTTAATCAGATTGTAAGCACCTCCATATTATCAAAATGCAGTGCAGGCACAGACACCTCTTAACCAAGCGTGCAATAATGCAAATACAGAACCTGATTACAAAGGGGGTATTAGAGAGTTGATGAGTCCTCATTTCACTTATTCAACTGAAGAAGGAAAAAACGGTGTACCAGATCTTAAAATCAGAGGCAGAAAGAGAATGCAGGAAGAATACGGCTCCTCTTAATTAATATTTAATTTCGTTTGACAGTTTAACATTCTACTTTTTTTTTTTTTCTTTAATATCATCAAGACCAGATTCAGCGAGTAGTAAGATTTTTTTTTCCCCGGTAATTTTCAGACAGACATAGCCTCAGGGAGGATAAAGTATGGGGATATATATACACACATAGCCAGAGGCTCAGCATTTTATGAAAAACATTACCGGCTAAATAAATCCTCTTCCATAAGGTGTGCTGCTTGCCAGAAACACACAGAATACACTGACCATGGATGAGAACAGTGACGAAAGCAAAGTCAACATAACCATCTCTTCCTAAAGCCTGGGAAAACAGAAGGACTTCACAGCCTGCTTAAAAGCTAATCCTAGCTCGGACTATTTCACGCCAGTCAAAGGGAAAAAGAAACCAAGTAAATTCCAAAGTGAAGAAAACCTCAGAATCAAACAGCCCCAGTCCCCTTCCAAGCAGGTTGATTTTTGGGTGCTCCCCTTGAAGACATGCTCAGTGTAACAGCTGGCAGAAGACACCTGCTCCTGAGAACCAATCTGCAGATCCCTCCTGCAGATTTCGCAACCAAATACAAACTAATTTTTGTACCCCTACATAGTGGTTGGGACGACCTAGCAATGGTAAGGAATACCATTAACAAATAAATCACTCTGTCCTTGTAGTTAATTTCATTCTTTCGAGAGATTTAAGGAGTGGCTCGCTACAGCAGTGCAGTAACGTAGAAATCAAGACCAAAATCTAGATCTTGATTAAACTTGATGACCAAAACATGAAGCACAGCTTAAAAGGTCACCAATGAAAAATGAAAGTCACAGCTCCCTAATCCAAAGCAAAGGAGATGAAAATACATTACACTATAGCTACTTCTCTTAATTGTTCTCACTATGTCTTGGAAAAACAGTAAACCATCCACCCATACCTTTAATGTGCTTTCTGTTATTTCCAAACTCTACCAGACAAGTGTCTTAATTGGCAGTGTTCCAGTTATACACCAGACAAGTTAATCAGATCTCTTCTTGCCCAATACAAAATTAGAAGGAAAAAAAAAAAAAAGATGGAGAAGGGGAATCAATATAAAGACAGCACTGTACTTTACTCTTCCTAACTATTTTTATGCACTGGCTGTTAACAGAGGAAACTCCACATTATTCTCATATAATAATTTTAAATTTCAGACAATAAATAAAATGTTATAAACAAACAAATAGGATTTGAAGCTTGAAGATTCAGCATGGGACCTATCCAAACTGAAGGGGTAGCTATATAACCCTCCAGGAGAAGTTTGCTCTTATCCTTGGCTGGTTCGCCACTAATGGGTGCAGCATACTTCACTTCTGCCGTACGTTCTGCTTATCCGTATGATTTATACATACCATAGCTATTCATTCTTCTAATGCCTTTGATAAAAGCCTAACCTAAGAATGTTAAACCCTACATGAACCATGATGCAGTTATTCATTATGTACTTTAATGTAGCATGTACTGGAGCAGTAAGATAAATGAGTCTACAATCTTTTTTGTACATTTTTAAGCACAGCCTTATCTCCTCATTTGCTGGCTTCCTTGATAGGGACCTCTAACTGTGACTAACATGTGGAGTACACAGTATCTGAATTGCCATATCCGTGAGAGGTGAGATCTTACATCCACCAGTTGACACTGAGCAGCAATCGTCTTTACCTTACAAAATGGAACATTTAACAATTTTTGAGAAGCAAGTGCTTCTTTTCCCTCTTGGATGGGAAAAAAAAAAAATAAATAGACGTTCGGACCTTTACAGTCTTAAATGGAAACATTCCCAAATTTCTTGCCATTGAATCACCTCTCTCTACAGTTTGTATATGGCATACTATACACTTTTCTTCAGTTATTTCCTGATACCATGTTATTTCTCCTCACCAGTAACATCATTGTACTTAGTAAGCACATTTTCCAAAGGATGACTTAGACACCGTACCATACGAGCTAAATCCTAGCGAGGCATTTTCTGATACTTCCACACTGCACAAGCGACAGTGTGATACACTGGCAAGGATTTGGCTTCCCTATCAATGCAAAATGCTGAAAAGGATTAACTTTTTAATCACTTGCAAGGAGTTATCCCCAAACGTCAGAGTCCAGCAATTCCAAGGCTCCTTTAAGCACATAAACAGTCCTTAACTAAAACGTACCAGTCATTTGCAAGCTATGCAGTTACGAAACCATCCATTTTCAAAGTTGATTCCTGTGCTTGCTGCTCAGAACAATCCACGGAAGCCTAGCTTGATGAACAACGTGATAGAAATCTCTTCGCTCAAGAACCATGCAAGGCTTCCTGTATCAAGGAGGTTAACACTTTTTTCTGATTAAATCTGCATAATTATTAAGCTGTGCTCATGCAGCTCTGCAAGATATTTTAAAGGTAATTAAAATTCTAGTAGATCAGGTCTTCTTTCAGGAAAGACTATATTTTCCCTGAGTTCAGAGCAAAAATGGATTAGCTCTTCTAGTTCAAACTGGATGCACTACCCACTTGCATAGTTACAGATGCGATTTCAAATCAGTCTTACATTACTGGTGGCGACAATACTGTCAAAATAGCAGAAGCCCATAAAAACATCATATGCAACAGATCTATGCCTAGCATTTCACAAAGAATGAATACAGCAATTATCAGTCTTGCAACATGAAATTGAAAGAAGATGCTACTATCATGTATCAAGCACACCGAGTCCTAAGTAATACAGATGAAATTATCTTCAGGTAACTAAGCTGGGAACATGGTCCCTCTAGAAATGTTATCTTTCTCTTTGGTCTTTAAGCACTCTTCTATATGCACAAGAAGATTAGAAGACTACCTGGAGGTCACCTGGACCTATGAATTACAACAGGATTTTTAATTAAGAAATATTCTTTCTGAAGAATGAACGATTCTTTAATTCTAGAAACTGCTTTAACTGAGAAAGGAGTTCTGATGTCATGTAAAATAAAGGTTTTAGCTCTAAAGTACTAAGAGTACTCAAGAGAGCATAGAAAATTGGGGATTTATGTGGAACAAGAAACACAGACAGAAATCACTTTTAACTTGTTTATCCACGAATCCAACTCAATTACATGCTCTAAAAAAATTATTTCACTATCAAATATTAAACAAAAAATTCATAGAATATTTAAAACCAGCCTGTCTCACTGTGAGGCAAAAAAAAAGTTTGATTTACACATGTTAATGTAATTATGCAAATGTTGAAACCTTCATCATGTCCTGCAAATAGCTTCATTCTTCTGGGAGTTTTATCTACTCAGTGTATTTTAAAGTGTGCTTCTCATCTCTAAATTGATTCTCTTCTGTCCCACCTCACCTCCAGCAGGCAGCAGGTAGGAATCAAGCTGCTACCTTCCCTGCTACCCAAGCACACCTCTTCTGACAGCAGAGCACAGATTGCAGCTGTAATCAAGGATGCCTGCAGTCACCAAAAGCCAAGGCAAGGCAGGAGGAGAAGACAGAAAGTCAGGCTGTCCTCCTGATCTCTAGTTCAGTTTCCTGCTGCTGCGATGAAGATGCAGAGGGCAGAGTCACCAACACTTCTGACAACCTGGGCATCCACCCAACACACATAACACAGATGCTAAAGACAAGCTGAAGCCCAGCCGTGAAGTTTGAGACAGGCTGTGTTTGTAAGAGCATTCCTCAGGCTGCCACTCACTATTAGTGCTCAATGATAAATCAAGGATACAAGTCACAATTACATTCTCTGCTAATTAATTAAGCAGCCACAAGCAGCTTCCTCCCCTTCCCACCAACTGTGAAACTTAAAGGTTCAAGAGAAAGATGCTTAAATCAAAAAGGGCACCTTTGTCTTACTCTGTAACAACGTGAGCATCATTAAGGTCAAGTGCATTCCTCATGCTATACATGGCAGCCTTTGTTTTCCTTCAGTACAGAACACCAGCACTTGAAGAGCTTCGCCTCGTCTCTTCTGCAGCCCAAAACCTGAACCCGCCTTCCCATAGCACAAAGGCAGAGGCCTCACTGCTAAACCCATTCCCTCATTACATCTCTGCTTTCCAGGAGAGGACAACAATGTTTTTACCTAGTATGAGATACAAGGACACCATCTTTACAGAAATAATTTTCAGGAAAAAAAGATCAAGGACCATATGGCCATACGATAACCTACAGCAACTGCCTCACAGAAAACCATTCTGTAGCACTCTGAGAATGCTGGAGCAGTTGTACATCCACCTCAGCTGCTAAAACCACTCTGTTTCCATTCCCCTGTCAACCAGGACTTATGGTAAGATTTCTTATCTGAATGAATAATCAAATTGCTTTAGGAGTCTCAATTTTATGTTATCATACACAGCTGTATAAAAGCAATGGCAAAATAGACGTTATCTAATTGGTAGAGTGATTCCCAAATCCTTTGAAGAGAGATTGTCCATGAACCATAAAATTAAGTAGGTCATGCAACTGCGCAGCTACACACAACAGCAACAAAGAGGAAGGAAAAGAAAAAAAGAATGGATCACATTTACGGAGGAGATTGGTTAAATTACTAACCAAGAATATTATATATGGAACTATGGTCTTAGAAAAGTTACTGGAGGCAACAGTATCACAATATAGAAATGCATGCATAGCATAGCAATGCATTTGAAAAGATTGCTCTGTTGCTAGCAGGGTGCGGTTGTTCATGGAGGGATCAAACCAAAGGCTATTGAAATTCAGGAAACCGATGTACTCCAAGTGAAGTGTTACCATCATTTAAAATGAAACACTTTAAATAGGGCTCAAATGTATGTTTCCAAAGCATTTTTAATGTTTCCCTTATCTTTTAGCTTAGCCAACACATCTTTGAAAGAGCAATGATGATACCTTTAAGTTATTAAATTATCTCTGAACTGTAAAATATAAATATATATCACCAGGAGTGTTTTAGTTAATATTACAAGCACACTAACAAAGGTACTTTCAGCTTTGGTGCCCAGTATCAAATTAAGTGCTTGCAATAGCAACTGTGGACTAAGAACTGCATTAAACTTCTCAAGTCAGTTTTATGTACGCACAAGCAAAACATGCATCTTGAAGCAAAGGCATACTGGAATTGCATCTGCACAGAACAGCCTGTCTAGTCCAGTAACACCATCTTTGAAAGTGGTCTTTGCATATTTAATAGGTTTTTCCTCAGGCAGTCTATGTTGCAGAATGAAAAAAAAACACAAACCAAAGCAAAGCAAACCAAATATACCCAAAAGCCAGTAAGTGCAAGTCAGGCTGTACTCCAGCTTCTCTGAAGATGGGTGTTCACTTATATTTTATTCCTTTTTCAAATAGTAATTCATTGATAATTCTTTCTTTCCCAGGCAGCAACTCGTAGCTGTTGTGATAACATATGCTTGAGAAACAGCTGTCTCTTAGGCAAAGAGGCTTCAGTAACAACTCACTTAACAATGTCTGATTGTTCTGATGCAACTTGATTTCTGCCGCCGTGCTGGAAGAAATGTGCCAGGATTCTTATACTATATAGAGAAAGCCAAGCCCAGTTAGATACAAGCATACGATTGACAGCTCTCAAGATGGGAACCCTGTCAATTGAAAACAAACTGTTAAGGGCAGCACGCAGCTGCTAACCACTTCCATGGGCTGGAAACAGGAATTACATTGTCCCACAGAGCTCCTCGCACACTTTCCCGCCCCCTTCCCCATCAAAAATGCCTGTACTGCTATTTCAGACTCAAGGTATTTTTATTTTTGTCAGTCTTGAACTCTGCCATTCACAAATCTGTAACTTTCCCAACAATATTAACTGCAAGGCACAAATTCCTTTTTCATTATAGCTCAAGACTCAGCTTCCTACTGCACTACTTGAAGTAAAGAGAAAAGCACTGCAACTTTAGAGCTTACTTGGCACTGCTTCCTCTCCAATTTCCTTTTTTTTTTTTTTTTTAATCTGGCAAGCATTTCGACATGTAGCATGCAAGTTACACAGGCTCAATTCAGTTCCTAGATTAGATCATGAACCTGAGGTATACAGAGCACTTTCAATCCAGGCTCTAATGAAGGATTTATGCACCTTGCAAGATTTTGGTCCTTGAACGACGCTGAGTTAAAAAAATACAGGGTCAACTCCTTCATTCAAAAGGCTGGCATCCCTCCTCCTTTCCACCCACCAACCCTTCATGCATCTTCTCTGGGGTACCCCCACGTTGTCTCAGAACATCCCCAGGGAGGCAGAGGAAGGGCCTGAAGAGGCCAGAAACAGGCATGAGAAAAGGTTTGGAAGAAGCGTACACATTATCTCCAGCTGATTATATAGTGGTATCACTGGATAATTGTCACAAAAGGTTTTCTGGGTCCGCTACAATCATGCAAATTCAGTTCAGACTGATTCACGAAGGAGTTACTGACAGTCCTGTTTACCAAATTTCATCCAAGCATCTTTCTCCCAGTCTTACAGAGTACGATAATTGCCAAAGCCTCTGGTATTTCCCCATGAAAAACAAATAGGCTTTAACGAAACATGCAGTCTCATTCCACCATACTGAGCTTCACTGAGATTCACCTCTCCTTAATATTCCACAACTAACACCCAGCAGCTCCTGGAAGCCAGGGATGCTCAGGCAAATGATGCTTCCCCATGGGTACATGTTCATCTGCCTCCTGCTCCACATCAGGGCCAGCAGGCATGCAAGTGAATGCACGTGTTCACTTGTGACAAAGCTATCTATCCAACACAATCAATGGGCTGTCACTCACTGATGTGACTGCATTTATTAATAAGCCAAGAGAACTGAAAGTCTCATTGCTGGTTCATTTGTAATTGTTGTAATTTAATTTTGATTTTTTTATTCTCAAACCCATCAGCAAATATAACAAACTAATTATTAGGCTATATTACCATAATTTCAGATAAACCAAATGAGTCTGTGAAACTAAAATAGGTGTAAAACAGCAGTCTACAGCAATTCTATGTACTATATACTTGCCTCAAAACACCACATTTCAGCTGATTCCTGATGAAAGCTTATCCCATTTCACTTCTTCCAAGTCCTCCAGACTCTGAAGGCAGAAATCAAGTACACTTTTAAAAAGGCATAGATTACAAAAGGAGGGACTTTCATATTCTAGCCTTCAGCTACTAAAAACTGCACTGAATTTCTGAGCAATTCTACAGCTGCATTAGATGAGACGAGCCAATTTCCAAAGAGTGAGTGCTAGGATTAGAATTCATTATGATTTTTTTCAAGATAGGGCAGTGATATCACTTCACATGCATGCTCTTTCCCCTTCTTTTTTTGTGTTAGGCAAGGCAAATGCATAAAATTAATGTAGTCATCCCCTCCCTAGCAGCTAAATACAGTGTAAGAAAGGACTTTAGACTTCATATTCTATAAAGAAAGCACGCACCTAAACAACTTTCAGGTGCATTTTTCTAAAACAAACAAGTCACGGTGCTTTAAAAGGTTGATGTAACACCTCATATTTCTATACTGATCTTTTAAACCATACTATGGTTCTTGCAGTAGCAAAAGCAGCAATGCAAGAACAAAAACGCAGGAAAAGAGTCTCCCAAGTGAGAGCACAGTGGGAAACCATGTATTCCTAATGGAGAATGCTGCTCTATCACATTTCCAAACAGCTTTGTAAAACGAAGCCAGGCAGAATTAGCTATTATCCAAATGCTACTTACTCACAACATGCTGAATATTTCTCATTCAAAGTGCTGTTCGAAGGGGCAGAGAGGTCCCCGGTCTGACAATAGCCTGCTACCAGGTGGAAACAATTAAGGAAGGAAGCTTCCTACACTGTGTAGATTATTTACTAGCAATCCCCACCAAAGCTCATGCCATGACCTAATTTAACCACATCACTTGCATCATGTCTCTCTTTTCCTGCATGCTTAGGACAAGACAACCCTGTGAATTCTCCCTGTTTCTACAGAATATTTTGATTTCTTTAATTTGTCATAATTGTAGCTGTTAAAAAAAAAAAAAAAGTCTGCCTTCTTCCTCTATCTGAAAGCTGAAATAAGGAATGTCTTTCTTTACTGTGAGTCAGCCTAATTCTGTTTACTAGCTACATCAGCTGAAAGTCTAGCTCAGAGCTAATAGCACTGCTTTATTTTTCCTCTTTTTTTATTTCCCATGAAAAATGGGGGAAGGGAAAGAGGATAAAAGATATGCCACTGATGTTGTAATTATATTTTTTCTAGTAATCCTGGTTAAAAAAGGCTGGTATTTGTATATGCGGTAGAATAGCAATAACGCTAGTCCCTCTATCATCTTCCTACATGATTAATCTTCTAATGAAGTATTACAGGCAAAGGAATTTTTTTTTTTAATAAAGGTTAATTTGATTCATTCTGGATATTTAACCATTTAGCCATCTTTGATATCCTGGTCATCTAAACCATGAAGTCAGTATCCACTCCTCACCACAAGATGATTATTTCCAAAGGTTATTACTAACAATTATGCTCAAGTTAAAAGAGAGAATCCTATAATACATGTAGGAGAAGTAAACATTTCAGATGTTTGATTTAACATATTTAACCATTATGAATGGAGACACAGAAGGGGAGAAGTCTCTCTCATAAGAAAATTCACTAAGCCTGCAGAAGTTACCCATCTTTGTTCCCTCTGACCAACATTCTCGCCCCCATAACTACCTTTGACTAGACCTAAATATTTGAAGAAGACAAAGTGAAGCAAAATAAATCTCGCTCATACTACTACTATGTCGTTGAAGCTCAAGTTTTTAAATCAGAAATGGGCTACACAGCAAGACAGTGCAGTTGCTGGCAGCTTCAAAAGCAGAGCTGTGGTGCAGCTTGGCATCATTCATAATGAAAGAGAGGTTCCTTCCTGCTTTGCACAGCAACAGTAACATGCTCTGTTGAGACACTTTAATACATTTGAATGTTTTCCATTAGTCTCAATGGCTCCCGGTATTTCATACCACTGAGGACCACCTGCCCAAACATGCACCAAGAACAAGCACAGCAGGAAAGAAAAAACTAGAATTCAGACTGCCTCAACTTGGGTTTCCTTTTTATTCAATAAAACTGCCACCACCAAGTTTGCCAACTTCAAAAGTAAGGAAAAATATCAATTCCTCTCTCTTTTTTCAGAAACAGCTGGTGGAAGAGGATGAAGATGCAGTATCATGGTCCCATTGGAGAGTGCTCACTCCTGAGTCTTGCACTGAAGCTCTGGATTAGAAGAGGGAAGAAAAGTGAGCAGCATTTGAGTCAAGATCATTTTACCATGAGTGCAGATACCTTTTTGCTTCGTCCTCCTTTTCAGTGCACATAGTGAAACTACAAGTCAAATGCCCTCAAACAAGCATTAGTAACTGCAACAGAGACAGCAACCATAGTCTCCATGGCATATTTTCTAAGTGCATGGACCAAAGGAAAACAGAGAGGGATGAAAATAACACCTCTCACTGTGAAAAGATGATGTAGGAACAAGACAGCCATGAATGACGCACAGGTAACAGCTCGTCCTCCTCTCAGTGAAGACCTACAACACCAAAAGAGAAGCAGAAAGTAACAACAGGGAATGCAGCAGTGAGAACCCCAACACACTTGATCCTCAGCAAAGGCAGCCCAGCTTAAGGAGACTGTGGAGCTCTTTACATCACCAGACAGGGAGAGAGAGAGAGACAAATTACATGCTGCAATTACCAAAAATCCATAAAATAGGAGGGCCTTTCATCTATCCCCTTGAGAAAGGGGATGGGGGGGTAAATTTGTATTTCAGTCCCATCAAACACTTTAAGAGTTCTTGAATTTAACATCATCTTCAACAGTTTAACAAGGTTAGGCTTGTTCTGGGAATATGGATCGTTAGCAAAACTGTCAGCCCTGTAACATAATCATTGCTTTATTTCCTTGGCAACAAAGGAAACTTTTAATGCGAAGAGATTTAAAGTACAGAGTGGACATTCCTCTCCAGATTGTGATGTTTTCCAATAGAGTCTCTAGAAGGGATTTGAAAGACCAAACAGACCATACACAATTTAAGAGCTTACAACACCACGCAGTCGTACATTCCTCAGCACAACATTCCTCAGAGACCAGTAGCTCACCTCTTGGTTCTTCTGTCTACCTACTTAGGAGAGAAACACCGCAGACTTAGAGAGGGACCTTAAACGGAAGCAGAATTTGAAACAAAAGCTCAAACTAGAGCAAATGTAACTTCTGCTTACACACCCCTGTACTGTGGGGACACCCACCCCGAAGCACGGGCACACAATAGGTTTTCTCCACCTTGGCGTTCGACTGCCACTGGTTTAAAGCTGACAGGACACTTAGCCTGTTCTCTTGGTAGGCACTCCACAAAAGGCTGATCTTGCAAGTATATGGTCGACTATTAACAAAATACTTTAAAAACTAAGCAGATCTCTTGAGGCATTGCACAGTCAGTAACACAGCTCAGCAATCCAAAATTAAAACCGCTACAAAGACTAAATGCCAGTTGGAATCTGATTAAACATCAAAAGCAAAAAATACCTGGAGAAGATAAAATTATATTGTCTTGAAGTATTTGCCAGTAGATTTGCCTCCATTACAGCCAGCAACATGCAGCTGTATCAATGCAAAGACTCAGGCAAAGCCACCTGACCAACAGCACTTTTGTATCATTTGTGAAATTTGTTCCAGTGATGTTTTCAAAGTTGTAGGAAAGAGGGAATTAGCAGTTAGTTTTTCCACAGTAAAGGAAAAAAACATGAGGAAGGTACAAGAAGAAAAACACAATGCAACAGAACTGAAAAATCTGGATAAACTAAATGCCCATATGAGGAAAACAAAACTAAACCAAAAAATAACTAAACAACAAAAACTATGGAATATCAGACTGGAACCAGAAAGTAAAGCTTATGAGAAGCTGCTTTATAATAAGGCTAAAAAGATCATCTTCCCCACTGTACACCATCTCCTCAAACAGGAGGAATATACAGAAATAGAAAAGTTTAACATCTGGGCAAAATACTTTTATTTTCTTTTTGTTTGTTTGTTTGTTTAATGAATATAACAAACTAGAACTCCTGAAAATTGTCCTGGATTAGGGGCTGTAAATCTGGAAGACCTGCAGGGACCCACTGGCACAGCACAGTGAAGCTTCATCAGGCTGAATGGTCAAAGGAAGATTTAATTTTAGTCCCCACCCAGCATTCTCACAATCACTGCAAGGCAGACAGGAATTAACACACAAGCCATTTTTCAAAGCCCAAACTAGAGTCAAAGGATGAGAAAAGCCCTTCAAAAACAGGAAAAAACACAAATTCAAACACCGCATTTGTTTGTTCTTCTTTCCTACCACTTTTTGGAGATGAAAAGGGAAAGGGATGAAAGATGGAATTCCCTGTTCAATACACAAGTCCACATTTCCACCTGCTTTGAAAGAAGGGAAAAGAACAGACAAATTTAGGTTGTTTGCTTTGTTTTTATTAGGAAGGCATGAGACACACAAAGGAGCAAACAATCACAAAGGGCTCTGTTTCCTTCTGCTTTTTAAGCACCGGTACGATGGTATTCAAAACACTTCATGCAAAAAGTGCTTCTGTACCAATTCTTACAGGGAGCACCAGCAGCTCAGGTGCCTCTAAGCAGGTTCCCAGGCCCAGGCCTGGGTTTTGGATTAGCCCCAGGCAGCCAGAATGGAGCTGGGCTGCCCAAGGTCCCCAGCCCCATAGCAGCTGCCATCACCCCCTGCTTTTCAGATCAGTGTCAGCACACAGAGAAACACATCGAGACCAAGTGACTTCAGAGCTCCAAGCATTTTCAGAAAGGAATTTCTGACACCTCCCAGAAGGCTCAAAGCCAAGCTTACACCACCCACGTAGTAACAAAGCCACAATCTTGGCATTTTGATAACAGTAAAAACTGAAGGAGGAAAAAAACATTTTTAATCTCATGACATCAGAAGTCTGTGCAGAAATACATTTGTAAGCCTTTTACAAGCACCCTTCAGCAGTTATGCTGGGATTAATACTGCATGTTAGCCTGTTAGAGGGGCTATAGGGTACGTGGTTATTGAAAAGTTCAGCTCCTCGAACAACAGCTTGTAGGCTGAAATAATAAGGGATAACCTTTGTATCATACCTCTACATTTCCAGGCATTAAAAATGTTGTTATTAAATAGAGTGGCACGGAAGCTCTAGAAAAGGCAAATCATTAATACCTATACACTTTAAAAGGTCTCACATACCAGGTCCAAATGCTAAAACCACTGAATCTGAATAGAAGAGTTGAACTGAGGTCAAAACAAAAAGAGAAAGTAGACTGTGCTAGTAATTTTTAATCCAGATTAATTTAGAATTAGAACATTAATTTTTTAACAATAGGGAAACAAATAGTTTTGACAGGTTACCGGGTATGTTTATAGAGTAGAAGCAGTTAATCTCAGCAGTATATGTTCAAACTGTCTATCACTATTTAGGGAATTATCTAATCACCTGAAATGACCCCTACCCTTCTCACACACAGCCTCCTCACATTGCAGGTTATACATTAAGCCATTTCTGAATCAACTGCAGAGCACCCCTCCTAAGCATAGATAGTTCACAAATCCATGCTGAAGCTAAAAATAATAAGAGGTAAACTTTTAAGAGACTTTTTTTTTTTACTTCAGGGACAGTGAGACATCATCTAAAACAAGAGACATTTGTTCCACAGATCCTGGCAAACAGCTCCAAATAACAAAGGACCAACTTGGCCGCTCTGTATTTTTGATCTCGTGTCTGACTGACCCTGCTCCCCCCCACAGTGACAACACTATTTGCACTAGACCACAACACCACAGACAGCAGGTTCCTATCAAATTTGGGCATAACCCGATCAATAAATGCTTCTTTTCTTCTTCCATCTCTCACAAGCAGGAATGCAATCACAGGGAGTTGCTGACAGAGCATCATTAATCCACACCCCAGCCGTGGGAGCACTGGGAGCAGGGTACGAGCAGCTGGCATCACTGGGACCAGTAATGGGGGGGCAGAGAAGGGGGAGTGGCTGTCACTCACTCATCCTTGGAAAACAAATCCCTAGCGTTCACTTAGTTGAAATAGGGCAATGGCACATAGGTTTCAGTGGGGATGATGTTGCTCTTATCTTCATCAGCTCAGCAGGGATCAGGGCCAGGTTTCTAATGTCCCCGCAGCTTTGCAGAAGCCAGAGGAATCAAAGGGAAACTCCCAACAGCTGCTGCAGGATTATCTGAGCAATGCAGGCGAGGGAGTAAAAGCCAGAGGCCTTCATCAAGGCCATCGTGCCCATCCTGCAGCAACCTCCCCTGGGAAAGCAGCGTGTCCATGCGACTGCCATGATGATGGTCTAGATCTAAAGGTGGCCCTGACAATTGACAAGGCAGAGACTGTCACAGATTTGCCGTGCTTGAACAGGTGTATTGCAGCTCGTGAGTAAAATTCATGAGTAGCGTGTGTTTTGCATAACCACCATTGTTTCCTCCTACTTTTACTATTTCATGTAATATAGAAGAGACAACAACATAATCCTGACACGCATTCTTACCTAATAGTTCCATAACCAAGAGGCAGCAGGTCACATGAATTATAAGCGGCAACAAAACAAAGATCAGAGTCAGAGAACAGAGTTACAACATGAAAAGAATCCAGTCCATCAGAGAACACACCTTTCTGCAAGACACTCTGCCAGCTCCAGGTAGGTTTGTCCTCAGCCCACAGTAGGTGCAACCTAAGGGTGAGGTAGGACAGAACAAGCGGATACGGACAAAGCAAACAACAGAAAAAACAGGAGACACAACACATTTGATATTGAAATGCAAGAAGATTAGTTCAGCTTGAATCGCTTTCTCGGTTCATAGTCTATGATTATATGAAACTGTTTTTGTTCCCAACACTTCTTTCTGGTAGGGTTTAGGTTTTGTTTGATATTGAAAGCAACAGTTCTTCTAGTACTAGGTGATTAGGACTAGAAGAACGAGAAAACACAACCACACAAAAAAAAAAATAAATAAAATTAAAAACACACAGAAGAAAGTAAAGTTAAAGCAATTAAAAGGGAAAAGACTTTGTAAAATACCACTTAAAAAATATGCATGAAATTACCTACCTAGCGAAGGCTACAGGCAGGTCTTTGTTAAAGGTGCAAATTCTATTCAGTAAATCAACGGATGAGCTCAACTTAAATGTATCACTCTGAACACTCACAGCGCCACCTCAGGCAAATCCAGAGATTAGCTTGTGGCACTGCTGATCACTCCAAGCTTAAAAACAATGTATTTATTAACATTAACCACTGCATTTTGCTTCAGTGATTTAAGAAATATAAGTACCTTCAGAAAGTACTAAAACTCCTTTTCTCCTAAAGACAGGTACACTGAAGAATCAAAATACAGTTTTCCAATAGCTTTCTGAAACATGAAGTTAAAATTATGAATGTAAGATTCAGATACATTACAAAAAGAGAAATCAATCATTTATTAACTGCAATTAATTTTTATTTTAATAGTCATTCCTTTAATTATGGTTGATGAAAAACATTACATGTAATTTGTTTTCCCCACACCAGCATTCCAGATACAGATTTCCATTACCTCATCAATACCTACAGCATGAAGTAATCAGAAATAAAACAAGAGCAAAAATCTCTAAGATTTGTATGTTCTTAAAAAAATAAGACAGCCATACCAATGTTTAGGTTTACATAAGCAATCCTACTAAGTAAAATAAAAAATGGGCAGGAGTAGATATGAAGTATGTTGATTTTGGGTGGGGTTTTTTTGTTCCACAATAAGGGTCTGAATGACAAGCACTTTCGGACCATGACAGTTTTTACTTGTATAGTCTCTCAGATAGTGAGGACCCAACTCTGGAAAGACATGACTTCTTCAAAACTCATGTTATAATAATAAATTAGAAAAGATACAGTTCAGACTTTTGAACGACCCACATTGCAGACAAGCCACGTACTGACTAAATCTGGTACTGGTATTCATCTCAGCTTTCTGGCTACGTCTGCCCTGAAGGCTGAGCCACAACTCTAGCATATGCCAGAAATATCTAAATCCAAGTAAGTCAGATTAACATTGAGGCAGAAATACAGCGATGTTTCAGCTCAGACTCCGGGAGTATATTTAGACCTCCCCCATATGTCAGCCCTTACCCTGGAAGATTTCCTGCTTTTAGACCTCTATTAGGTTAGACAGAGCTTGCAGATGTCCCTTATATTTGCAGAGTCTCCAAAACTTCAGTTAAACCCCCTTGAAAACAGAATATTATTGCCACATGGACTTAAGATAGTTAACAATAGACCAAAACAAGTGCTGAAATCACACTATGAAAAGCACTAGCATTCCCGAATGTTCACAAGGCTTTTTTTTACTTTCACATATAAGAGTTCTTCTTACTGCCTTCTGAATCCTGCTATTATGTGCCTACCCGCTTGAATAAGCTTTGTAATACCACCTTGACCAAGAGCTGAGGTGGCAGCATCACTGCCAAGGCATGAGGCAACCTTCCCTGTCGCCGTTCCTGGCGAGCAGGTGCGAGCAGGTGCTCCCGTGCCCCTCGTGGACCACTTCTGCCCCTCTGCACAAAGCCCAGATCTCACCATGCACAGAGTACAGATGTACTATAACAAATGCTGCAGCAGCTAAAGGTGAACACAGGCCATCGCCATTAGCACTTCTAAAGCATTCCTCCTGTCTAAGAAAATGGTATATTAAACAAACAAACAAACCTAACATGAAAATCTCAGAGTATTTTCTTCCTGTTTTAGGATCAGAGAGGGAGATATATGAACCAGCAAGTGGGGGCAAGGGGAATTACTGCTATTCTGTTTTTCCATGATAAATTGATTGCAGTCTAAGTACACAGTGCATTTCTACCAAGCTCATGCCAGCATCCAAAGTCAGGCAATAAGTAGGGAAATGCAGGAAATCTTTTTAAGCTTCATTTGACATCCTTCAGAGCATCTACTGAACAGTTCAGTAAAACTCCATATTCAACTGGTCCCAGAATACACTAGTTGTGGTTATGTTTCCAGTTTCAGACCACAAGTCTTAGAGGCCTGGGAATATAATGTGTCTTCACAAATCATTTCTTCTTTAATGTAAAAATTAAGTTTTCCTTTGTCCTTTAAAGTAGACATGGTAGGAAAGAAGATGAAGTACAAAAAGAAAGAAAAAAAAGTCTATTTACCCAGTATTAAAGATGTATGTTTGTCTTCTATAACAATAACCTAAGCAAACACAGCGGAAAGAATACTTGTTTAATTCATAACATTTAAGCTAATAATGGGATAATAAATGAATGCCACATGCTGCGCAATGCTATGTTTGAAATTCACTGTCAATTCTCATGTTGAGAGGGATATGAAAACTTCTTCAGAATAAAGTATTCAAGGCACAAGGCACAGTGCCACTTTCCAAGAGTTCCTATAGTTTTATATCATCAACTATTTCCTCATATACATAGCCCTAAAAATAGTATTGTCCCTGCTGATAGCTCAGCTTGGCCTTCCATCTGAACCACAATTGCCAAGACTAGGTTAAAATCTAGAGCTTCATTAGCCACACAGCAGCCTTGGCAAGGACCAGCTGAAAGCAGCAGCGCTGCACATCGTCGCCATCTGTCCCAAACTAGGACTTGGTGCGAGGAATCGCCAAACAAGGCAGCCACAGAACTGTAGCTTCTGCTGCAATCTAGTTTTTACACAGTGACAGCTAAGACTCTTGTCTTCAGACACATTGTTTTATTCATTTGTCTTTCCCAAACCATGTCTCTTTTTTTTTCAGTCCATGCTGTGTCTTTCTCCTTGAATGGGCCTAACTCTATTAACTAAGGCATTGCTCATTTTTCCTACTTTGTTTCCAGCATCTGTTTTCTGTATATGTCTTATTAGCTTTTCATTGTAGGAAATATGAGAGGAGAAAAACACCCAGGGAGACAGAAAGACAGGTTAGAAGAACAAGCTGAAAACTTGTGAAAGGCAGGAGTGAAATCCACAGAGACGTCTCTGGACAGGCTTCCCTGATGCCCTCTGACCAGATTCTCAGCACCAATTGCTCATACCCATTTCCACAGCTAGTGGCTGAGGAGAAACTACTTCGAGGGTGCCAGAGCACTGCAACAGGCTGCCCAGAGAGGTTGTGCAGTCTCTTTCTCTGGAGACATTCAAAACCCACCTGGACGCCTTCCTGTGAGAACTACTCTGGGTGAACTTGCTTTAGCAGGTGAGTTGGACTAGAAGATCACCAGAGGTCTCTTCCAACCCCAACCATTCTATGTGGTTACCTCTTTCATACCTGCAGGCCATGCTGATGGTGTGATCAATTTCAGGTTTGTTTCAGCAAGGGAAACATCCTTGGCTGCAGCAGTTTCACCCTTCCTGGCTTGCTACAACAGAAGCAGTTGAGCCTGCCAAAGTCTTGGGCTAATGTCTCTTTCAGCAAACGCAGTAGCAGCATTCACAGGCCGAAAGCAATTCTTCTCCCAGTTTATGTACTGGCTTTGGATCTTCTGCATCCCACACACCTAAGAAACACCAAGGTGTGGGATTTCACCCTCATTTTATGTCTTCTGTCTTGCCTTTTCCTTTCTTCAGACCTTCATTCACTGTTACCATAACATTTAGTTGACACCGGTACCCACAAACACAACACAATCTCTAACACACAGGACCGCTACCCATATGCTGCCTCTTTTCCATGCATTGCTCTTCTCATACCTTTCAGTCCAAAGCTCCTCAGGGCAGAAAGATCTCTTCTTAAGCGCTCCTGAAAGCACCCTAAGGAACCACTCCCTACCTAGGGGAATAACGTAACTGAAGTGAATGGAACTGCACTGCCATCTCACCAGACCAAAACAAAAACCCCTTAAACACAACACACACCAGGTGAGAAGTGAGGAAGTAATTGTCCCACACACCTGTGCACACAACAGCTGAAGAGCTCTGTACCAGTGCTGAACCTCATACTGCCTTGCTGCTTTCTTTTTTTCCTACTTGCCTACTATGCCATGTCTTCCCCGTCTACTCCCCAACAACTGGACTGCATGATCAGCAGGATAGCGGAGCTGGTATGTTCTCCTCCATTCTCTAAACACACAGGTAATATCAGTCTCCAGCTTGAAGAACAGAAATTCCGCACCTATCTGTTAGAGAGAGAGCAAAGACAAATGAAAGGTTGCAGCCTGAATCTAACCTCACCAAGGGGGAGTCATGTTTCTCCCATTTAAAGCCATGCACAGAGAAAAAATAGCCACAACAGCATGCCAAAATGAAGTAATTTAAAAGAATGAATAGTAGCTATTATTTTCTTAAGACCTCGATGTTTCCCTCTTTACACAAGTTCATCGTATAATAGAGCAGGTTGAGTTTAAATGAAAATTAGGCTGCAGCTTTTTAGTATGCTCTGGGTGAAATGGATGAGCACACACAAAGGGCACCTGGTAACATTATTTGCACATGCACTATTGTGTAACTGTTTCCATAGGCACAAAGGACCGTAAGGCTGCCATAAGACTTCATGCTAATTGCTTGGTTGTGTGTGTTATGAAATGTAAATTAGGACTCCCTCAAAAACGTGGAAAATTGCACTTAGATAAGTCTCACAGGACTAATGGGGCAGTCATTGAAATAATATTTCTCACCAAGAAATGTGAAACTAAGCTCTGCAAAGATGTCCTGCACAAAGACATCTGCTAGTGTATGTGACATTTGTTTTGCTGCACAAGCAGCTCCAAATCAAATTTGCAAACCAGTGAAACATCTGGAAGGGAAAGCCTCAGATGGTAAAAACCATCACAGTTATTATAATACCCACAGTGTTTCTTTACCAAGCATGATGTGAAATTAAGTAGTTAATATACATGATGATTAAAACAGTTTACATCAGTATCAAATATTGCATGACACCTAAGACTGAGTAGTAGACTGGGAGGATGGGGAGGCTAGCTGGTAACTTCTATTTTACCTGCTTCCCCTTCCAAAGAATGTGTCTCCCACTAGTAAGTTCTTCTGAATAACAAAACGTAATGATACTAATGCCTTACATGCATTTGTGCCAAGAAATATAAAATAAAAATATATTACAAGAACAAGCACAGCCCATAAACTTTTTCACTGCTTCGTTATTTAGGACCAACCAAGCGTTTTATGAATTGTAGTTATTTATAATGTCTTATATACTCCGCGTTTCTTTAGGCCCAAAAGGTTCACCTATTTCCTCAGTGTGGCTCTCCATCATGCAACAGCAAGGCAGGTCAGACTTCAAACTGCACTACAGGCGTCTTATTCTCATATCCTTGCAGGTCCTCTATCCTGCAAACACTTAGCCATGTGTTTAACTTCATGTATACAAGTAGTCTCACTGAACTCATTCATGAAATTCTAGTCTTATTTAAGTTGCCACAGGTTTTACCACTGACTCCCATTGGACCCAGATTTCACCTAATGGGACTATTTACATCTGAAAAGCTGAACACACGTCCAAGCGTTTGCAAAACTGAAGTCTTAGCAGCAAAGCCAAGGCATAAGCTGCCATTATGCCTCTCATTGACATGTAGGACCTACAAAATTATTTGCTTTTACCTTGACCTTAGCCAAGTTAGGACACAAAAAACCAGGTCATCACTAAAGCAGACTACAAGATTATTATATTTTTCCCCCTTTTTGCACATTACTAAGCAAACTATTCGTCCTTTCCAATCTGCTCATTTTTTCCATTCCAGTGAGCACAAAATAGTTAATGCAGAATCATTTAGGCATAAACACTGACTTAGCTGGAGAGTTCACTTTTTCCTTTTTGAAGTATAAATGAACAAGTTTCAGGCAGGTACAAGAGACAAACGGGGAAAAAAAAAAGAAACAGATTAGTAAGATATAGTTTTATTTCTTTAATTACAACAGCAGCAATATTCAACCAATCTAAATTGAATTCAATTAAATCAAGGTTTACTCAATTCTTGAAGCGATAGCTGAAATATAATATCCACACTTGCTTCCTCGTTTAGTTTATTTAGCATGGATACTGTAAGGTGATCCAAGTACCTAACTTCTAACCTTCAGCAGAAAATAAAAAAGGAAACTCAAGAATTGCCAAGTCAACAGAGATCATTTGCTGCAGAGAGTAAAGCTGTAGAAGTTACTCCTGTACAAGAGTTCCTGCTGAAATTCAGAACAATGACTAAAGAAATAAAGACTCTGAATACAAAAAACAATTTATTTTTTCTGATTACCATACTGCTTGCTGTATTTATGAATTTAGAATTTCTTGAGGGCATAATTTGATACTAATTTAATCACTCTATTGGAAGATTCACTGGCTGCAGGACCCATCCCTTCATACCCTCCATGACCTGCCTTGCTGGCACAGACATAACATAGCACTGCAAATACAGATAAGATTAAAAAGTATGTCTGCTACTATATATGCAATTAAATATGCACATTAAATGCAACCATACTGTTATAAAACGAGGTTCTTTTGCATTTTACAATACAACTTAACAGCGTGATAAGCAGTCTTCCTTGAGCAACTTATTCTGCAAGTGTGCTCACCTACTCTTGGCAAAGGACTGACTGGTACAATTTCAGGTTCATGCTAAGGATTATCACAGCATCTGCTCTTCCTTGACAGGACTGTGCTCTCCTACCTCACGCATTTTATATAGGATTTCAGTCCACAAAAAAATGAGGATGGAAACTAAATACTCTCCAGTCACTACTATCATTTCAGCCACTTATGGCAGCATATAAAGTACAAGGTTGTGCATTTTCATACTCTACAGACAGATGTTTCCCCACAATTTCTTATCTTGAAAGACGCATGCAAAATAAAGTGCTCTCAGTACCCTTGTTCAAGCAAAAGCATTTAGCCATCACTCACGCTGTGCTATACAATGAACAGATGTCCCTACACCCTTGCTCACGCTAAGATCCAGTGCAATCTATACTTTTAAGCAGAATTGTTTAAATTACACTAGACCAGAAAGAAAGACAATTTCAATAAACTGACTTTAATCCCACCCATTAATGAAAGTTCCCATCCAAGTAATTTAGATTTTTCTTAAATATTTACAGAAAGAATAAGACATAGGCATTAATAAAATAAGGTTTATTCCAGAGTCATGTAAGCTTTCCCGTACTTACATTTACCTGGGTGCTAGTTCTTAATTTGCATGTTTCAGAGCCATTTTACTTATGCAGAAAATGGTACTGTTAAGATTCCGTTGTACAAAACCAAGTTTTAAACATTTTGCTGTAAAATAAGCTCATACACTTTTTCACATCATCAACAATTAGCATAGCACGAACATAAGCTGAAACTCCTTACCTACGAAAAGGTACAATACAGGGAGTCTCAACAAAATTTCCAAATTTCAATCTGCAAGATATTCAGAAGAAGCCAAGCACAGAGCCAAGTTGGGAGATTTAAATATCACACACAGCATGTAATTTCTGGAATCTGTGCATAACAGGGTGGTACCTTGCTTCTAGCTACTGCATCAGAGCCTTTCACGATATGTATATCATGCTCATCACCGTGGTACCTGCAGACCTGTACTGTCCAATTTTCCTGCTTAGACAAGACTCCTTTTCCAACACTATCCTCAAGGAGCACTGAGATCTGGAGCAACAAAACTATTTTCCTGCAAAACTAGATGAATGCCATACACATCAAGCTCAGAATTACAGTAGCTTGACCACATATCTAAGTGTCAGATGGACAAAATGCTACAGGCATTCTTACACAGTTGGTGTCATCATTTCTCAAAACAGTAAAATACCAAATATTAATACATATTAGTATCACAAGTTAGCAGATTAGGTATGCAGCTCACAATCAGGTGAAAGCCAATATTCCTTGAGGCCTTTCTTCTTTATGGGATCCTTTCCTCACCTCACCAGACACCCTCCGGGCTCCTAAACAAGGTGGCCTTTAATTATTTTTGGAAAGGATTGCATACATTGATTGAAATTGGAACATTTAGGAAGAAAATGAAAGAAAGAGCTGACTGTCCCCTAGAGGAGAAGAGTTTCCTGCAAAATCTCTCACAGGTTTACTGTACCTCAGCAAATCAGTTTTGATTGGTTCTAAACATTAACTTCTTTATTAATATCCTTACATTATTTTCTCTGTCAAGTGCTAAAAGCAGGCTCTGTATTCCAGAGGACCAACTAGCTTCTTGCTCCGTGGACATTCAAGCCCTCCTTTTAGTTTTAACCCTGTATCAACCAGACATGATGTTCCAAGTACCAAGGTCAATCATAAATCAGGGTAATTCATCCTTCTCTTTGGATGCATGCAAATGTACTCATTCCACATTAATCAAAACAGAGTGAGACTTTTTTAATTGAATATTAGTACAATGTCACAGCAGGTCACATCCAAAAGAAACCATGGCAAATCTGCTCTGGCTAAGCAGCATCTAAACTCCTAGCAATAACATGGAAAGATGGAAGTATATAAAGCAACTTGCATTAAACTTCCCTTTAAGCCCAAGCCATCATTTTAAAATAGCCAATGCTTGACCTACACTGAACCAACCAATGCAATGGACCTACTGAAGATACCATTTTGGCTGCCAAGAGCTTGCAGTCACATTCCAAGCATAAGCAGGGAGAGAGGAAGCAGCATCAGAGACGTAATGACTTGCACAGAAGCTCAGGGCACATCCAGACACACGGCCCCAGGTCCAGTTGAGGTGGAGAAGGCCTCCACCCACCTCAGGCTCCACCTGCCAGTGACATTCCACAAGGCACATCACCATAACCATCAGAATCCACAACGCCAGCTGAAAGTGCCAAGCCAATTTCCACAGTCATTCCAAAGCCTGGGAAGAGCAGAAGTGTGTCTGGCAGCAAACGGCACGTGGACGGCAGTCCGGGGTGATCCAGCTTGGGTTCTGCTTTTTTAGCGTGAGGCCAACAACGTGAGGAACCATTTTCTTTGTGGCCTTTCCCGGTATTTAAGTCTTGTGTCTTCTAACGAAAGTGCATCTTGAAAACTCTCCAGAAGCATGATGTTTATTAAAGAGAAATCCTAACACTTTTAACAAGCCAAGTGATTTACATACAAGAGATCAGTAATGTACTGTGAAATGAAATAGAACATACAGCTATATCTTTTCACACAAATAAAAAATTTATTCAAGTATACTGGTGTTACAAAGAAGCTATAGAGAACTGTTTGTGCTACAAAATGATAGCTACTACACACAAAAATGCTATTTTATTTGATTGAATTTTTTCATCATTCTCTTAGTACTTTTTCTCTCAGCAAGTTTTACTTATACAGCCATGCAGCATTTAAATTATTTTTTTGGCACCAGAACCTTAATTCAGATCAAAGTGCTTTAAAACAGCCAAAGCTTTTTTCTGCTTTAATTATAAAAATGTAAAAGATCATAAGTTTAATTACAAATAATTAATTAAAAAAGGAAACCTTTCTTCTGTAACTAACATTAATTTTGCAAGACACAACCTCCTTTTCCTCCTAAAAAAATAAAAATAAAAATAACACCTCAAAACACCTTTTAAACTTTCCTCGGGTAAAACTGAAATTGTTTGAAGAAAACTAAGCTCATACACTGAAGCTTCATGGAATTTCTTACAAGGAAACTCTTGTTACAATTCAAGATTTTGCAGGAAAGATATAGACAGATAGATGCATACCGTATCTAGAAGCATCTTCCCAGGAACTGTACAGTGTTTCTTTTTGGCATGGGAGTTGGGAGGAGGCATGGAAGGCCAAAGAAAGGACAGCAGGACAAGAGACACCTTGCTAGATACTCACAAACTAAACTTCCAAACAAAGCTTCACAAATTATTTCAGAGCGTTGCCCCAGATAATTCACTGATGAAATTCCAGCACCAACAAGGGCATCCAGGTCAGTACAGAGAGGCTTAACACAAGACGTAAATGTTTTTCTTATTTTAGTGGTATCCAGAGGGCTGATGTATTACACACAAAATAAGGCTTCTTGAGATCCTGCCTCACTTCTGAGCCTAATTTCTTTATCTTCTTATTAAAATAATTAAAACAATCAACACTGTTGCCACACCAAGCAGTCAAATCAAATAAATACAGTAACAAGTACACGAGGAGTGACAGCACCATCATCTTCACATAACTGTAGCAAATAAGAGGGTATGACAGGGCACAGTGTTCCTTCAAATATATTTTATTTGGAAAAAAAAACAAAACAAAACAAAACTATTTTTAAAAAGCATGTGAAGAATGGAGAAAAAAAAAAAAAAGAGTAAATAGCAGAAGGCTCATAACCTACAGAACAGCAGCTACAAGTGTATTCTTCCACCCACAGAGTGATGCTCAAGGCAGTATGAGCTCCTTCCAGTTCAGAAAGAAAAATGCACAGTGTTACCTGGGGTTAGGAAAACTACTCTAATGGCCAGAGGTCAATGCGAGCATCTTATCTCAATTTCTAACTGGACCTAATCCCCTTCTCAAAGTATTCCTGTAAAAGCCCACTCAAAGAAAGGAACCAGACAAATATAAGTGATCCCCACCCAGGAACATTGTCAGGCTGTAAAATGAAACCAAGAACATTCCTACGTTACCATAGTGCTACAATATCACATCAAGGCTAAAAGCACCAATAGGATCAGCCTGCAGAAGAGAAATTACGCAGTATTAAACAGCCTATCAAGGCACAGGCAAAGGGTACTTTAAGAAGTAGATTTTTTTTTAATCTGTCACTTAATGTGGTGCTTTGCACATTGGGCAGCGAGATCCTCCTGTGCCTTCTCAAAGGCCCACCACTGAAAACACACTCTGAAAGTTATTACATCAAACCACACACACACAATACACTCAAAGACAAAGTCAAAATCCCAGAAGTGGCTGATTTTCAGAATGAACTCCCACTTCAAGGTTTCATGCTAAAGAACTGGAACAAATCAGTCATTTGCAGAAAATAAAATTATTCTGGATTAGGAGTTCTAGTTCCCTCCATGCTGCCTCCAAGACGTTGACCTACTACTCTATAATCCAGCAAATTGCATCTTTCCTTTCAAAGTGAGTACTAAAAGCCTGTCAAATGCATAGACATGAATATATAAAGAACTTCAACTGGACAACTCACATTCTCACTTAGAGCACTTACAGCAGCTTGAACTCTGAACGTGTTAAAACACCCTTGGGGAAACACCTCGGGCTGGAAGGCAGGCACAGGAATCACTGTGAGACACTTGGGTCCAAAACAGAGACCAGTTACACACTGAATACTTAGAGTTTAAATAATGACAGGGGAGACCACCTCTGCCTACCTTCTAGAAGCAAATTCAGCACACCAATCATTTTCACGCAGGTGCTTGTCTCCTAGTGAAGTCTTTCATCTCCTATTGGAATCTGGATGAAGCCATATCAAGGTGCTCTTCGATAAAACCAAACAGTTTGGTGCTGGTTGGGTGGATTTTGTGGCTTGGTTTTAACTACGATACTCCACAATAAAGGGCTTGAAGACCCTTATGTACAGACAGGTTTTGTTTTTTTTTTTCCTGGTACCAGTGTTAACTCTTAAAGATCTTTAAAATGGACAACATCCAGCGCTTTGGTTTTTGTGGAGTTTTTTTTTGTTTGGTTGGTTGTTGTTTTTTTTTTTACCACTAAACAGTTCTGACTTTACAACCACTGCAAACATCAACTTAAGGAGACTATTTTCAGTGGAAGAGTATTTCTCAGCGCTTTACTCACACAGCAGAACTCATACATGCTGGGTTTTTTAACACCAAAGTAAATAACCATTACCAGCTTCAATAGCTACTGAGCAAAACCTAAGAGCTATTTTTAAAAGCGTCAGCTGAGAAATATTCCTGCATAGATGTTGGAGGCTAGATGCTATAAAGGCATTCCTGATACACCACGATGCTGGGGAGCCTACGCACTTAGCAGCCAGGCACTGCCTCCTAAGGAAAATTATCTCTTTCACAGAGAGACATCCAACTCTGAGCTACATTCCCTTGCATCAGAGGAAAATTCTCAGAAAAGCAATTAAAAACTGAAGTCACACTTACTCAGAGCAGGTAACCAAGCAATTGGAAATGCTGCGTACAGAAATGAAATGCCATCTCCAAGTTGGGACTGCACACACTTGCAGTGTATCTATCTTTTATTTAGGTATTTGAGTGGGCTCAAAGACTGGTTTCCCACCTTAAGCACAGCATGCAGATTGTTCTCCAGAGAAGATGAGGAACTGGCATGCTGGAGACTGGTTCCTGGGCCCAGCACCAGTTACTAATTGTTCTATGTAGAAAGTCACAGAGGTGGGAAGACAGGACAGAGATCTAGGAATGGTTTAAGTCTGCTGCTGAGTGGGTTTGTTTCCATTACAATTTTGGTCACTGAATCATGACCCTGTTTCAAGAGTTCAAGACCTTTTTTAGGATTTAAGTACACAAATTACTGAGCTGCATGAAAATAACACCCAGGCACTGGCAGAACCTTTACAGCAATGGTTCTGCTATCAATTACTGTGTTGCTCCTCTAAACTAGTACTGGACTAGCTGACTAAAACACATAGGAGTTTAAATCCTCTCATTAGCAAAATAGCCTAGAGTAAAGATAAGTTCAGAAAAACCCATCCTGGAAACAGGACACTAAATTCAGAAAAACCTGTCCTCCCTTGAACCACGGGTCAGAGGTCAAGGTGGGTGGTTTTTTTTGGTCTGCTGACAGGTCAGAGAATAACAGGAGATGCCACACACCAGTCCAGTCATCTAGCAGTAATGGTTTGTACCATCATGTGGAAAATCCTCATTCAATTACCTGTCAGTCTCTGGCTTCCTGGGGCAGCTGGGACACAGAGCACTGCTGAGGCCAATGGTGCTTAACTTCTGGAGGGAAGGAGGAGCTCTGAGGCAGTCAATGCTGACCCCCACAAATAAATTAAGCAGCCTTTGTGGCAGACTAACAGGAAGTCTGTGCAGCTCTCTGCTGGAAGACAGATGCCGGAAAAGACTTGATCTCAAGTTTTAGGTTTACAACAAAAATCTGCTATTCTATTTACTATAGTGATGGTATATACACTTAAATGTGTTTTTAGAGGTTACCTTGATTTTTAATAGTTTTTGAAGCATGAATACGGGCCATTTGAATAAACCACTGGGTGGGGGGTGGGGGGAATCTAAATAATTAAGATGTAAAAGACAAAACAACTTATGCTGAAAGCACAATATTTCCAATAAAAGAAACAGCAATTAAAGAGACGAAGAGATGAAGGAAAGAATGGGTATTAAGACAGTAAATGAGCATTATTCACCTCCAACAGAAACCTCCCACTGTTTTTGAAAAATCTCCTACTGAAGCCAATAGGACAAGGAAAGCTAACAGAGTAATTCACAGTGTCCTAGGGAACGCAAGGATTAGTATTCAAGGAAGCCACTTCTACTTTTTCTCCTTGAAGCTTAACAAGGCCAGGAATGGGTGAGGTGGCAGAGCATCGGAGCACGTCGACCAGCCACCCCCGGTTACAGAGCCTTGGTGGCCAAGTTTCATCAGCTTCAAAACGTCTGATATGCTGGTTTTCTTCTTCCTCAAAGTGAAATAGAGACTGGCAGATGACACGGTCTCTAGCCACCATCCCAGTCATCCAGCATGCTTCTTTGTTTCACAGTAAGCCCTCATATATGAAGAGCGGGAACCCTGTGCTAGGCTGAAGTATCCTCCAAAGGCAGAGCCAAAGCGCCTGCCACTGCCACTGGACATGCCCATTACGAGCCATTTGCAGATCTGCAAGATATTTCAACTGTCCTGAAGTAGCAAACTGAACAGTAGAGTCGACACATTAAGTAATATTTAAGGTGTGATTCCAAAACCCAATTTCTTCTGGCTCTTCAGAGTCTCATTCAGCAACAAGCCAGCCTTCATGGACAAATGGCTTAGCACAGAATTCTTCAGAGGGTGAAACTGTGAAAGAAATTACAGGATTTATACCCTCTCCCACTTACTGAGGAGGGACTGCCTGTGCAAGCAGTAAGAGAAATACCACAAGTCTAGAGGACTATCCTGAGACTGCAAGAATACGACCTAACAACCCAATCTAGAATACGTGAAATGAAATCCTACTGTCATCCTGACTTAAATAACCTACCCACAGAACAAGCTCCCTCTTTAAAGGAAGATAAGGAGCATTTATAAGATCAGTCACCCAACTGGGAAAGCACAGGGAGTCCAAAGGTTGCCAGGACTCAAAAGCAAACAGTAGGTTTCCGCAATCAAAAGAAACTTCAAAATGAATTTAAAAACCCAAGGGCCAAAGTAATGGAGAACAAAGAACTTTCAGCATAAGGTTCAGGTCTGCAGACAAAATGTTTCCATCTTTCAAATGCCCATTTCAGACAAAAATTAAGGATGAAAAAAGTATTGAGGGAAATGGGATGGTTTAAAGAGATTTCTTTGTTGAAAGAGACAGTTAAAACAAAAGCTGTGTCAAGCCTATAAAATACTTAGAAATAAAAATTAAAAAATCTAACCATAAACATTGGCCCAAAGAACAGATTCACATTTACGTAAGTAACAGTAAGAATAAGCACCTGTCTTCTGATTTAGTCTGTCTCTCCAACTGTACGTTTGGAGCAACGTTCACCACAGGTTGCCAGCAGGCTTGCATCTACAGCTTCAGCATCAAATATTTCAGCTAAAGAAAAAAATTCCATAAACAAACAGTCAGCTTCACAGGGAAAAAAAATATGCTAGCAGCCAACAACGAGAAAAGGGCAAACTTCCAGATGAGGGAGGCAAAGGAACTCCAATTTAGCACTCTCACAGCTATCAGATGGTTAACAAATTGAGATGAGAGACTTCTGAGCCTTTTGAATGACTTTCACTCTGGTAAACTTAAAGGATCCAGAAGTGCAGCTGGAATACATATGGGAGATGCTGGAGAAAGTGGATCATTTGAATTTGTAACTCCATTGTGTGCTGAAAGAATTTCCTGCAGATGAGGCACATCCCGTCAGTGACTCAGGGAGGCTCTCCGTCTGCTAACAGTCATGAATTTATTCTCTGAACCAGCTACCAGAAGTGACTCGTGTTTATGTTAGTGTTATATATGCAATGAGAATCTTAAAATAAAGCCTGTGGGGATGTATTTTTTTTTCCTTCCAAAAATCTCTACACTACAGCATCTCCACTGAAAAAGAAACCCACTATCTTGATGAAACTAAGATTTCACATCCTGATCAAAGTGTTTCACTGAACATAAATTTTCATGGACAAATGCTTTTCAAATCAAAAGCCAAATATATTTTTATATTATATTCAGCATTTAAAATGGAATAGATATCGAATTAATGGAATATTATCACACCAGGTTCATCCTATTAGATAATCAGTTACTGTTTTGCTTGGTTAATACTCAGCTACAGGACCTGAAAACTACGTAGCTTCAGCAACTTGAGCATCTTCTCCAGGTTACGTTGTTCTTTATCAGCATGTTAGAGTCCCTGCTTCCTATACAAATTATCTTTACGGTCATTTGAAATAGCACATATAGGATACAGCAGAAAGGACAAAAAGCAAACACTATAGAGAGAGCATACAAGTCCCTGTGTCCCAACCACCAGGCTCACTGCTGGAAATCCGAAGATTGCAGCCACCTGCAGACTGGAGCTACTGAAAGCTACTGGTGAGGTACGGTTGAAGCTGAAAAATTGAGAGTAGGTGACAAAAAGGGGCCATAAAAATCACAGATGTAAATTAATAATCAAATATACACACACAACAAGGAGACAGATGGCAAGCAATTTTCCCCAGTGTACTTATAGTTGTGCTTCTGGTGCACGTATTTGGGTCACTTGCTAGATTAAATCTCATGTGGCAGACCCAACAGAAGTACTGTCAAATGTGTACGGGCTCGGCCTATTTTCAAGTGATACAAGTCTGACACTACAGGGTGAAAGCATTTATCAGGATTTCATCAAAGCAGTTTGCAACACTGCCCTGCGACTTTGAAACAAGGCTGTTGGAGATTTTCTACCTCAGCAAGGCTGCCCCATCCAGGCCTACTAAATAAAATGCAGCACAAGTGAGAGAAAGTTGGTCAGTGCTACCGAATCTCATGGAAGAGCCCTACATGGAGACAAGAAAATCTGTACGTATTTTTCCAAAGCACCAATTTTATCAATGTGGCACAGAGAAATACATCACTCAAGGTTAAAGATTCCTACTAATTCCTTAACGTATGTGTTTCTTCTGACATTTGGGAGTAGGAAGGAACACCTCAATGGATGAGTTGCTTTTGACACGTTCACTGTAGCAACACCTCAGATAACGCAGATACCTCAGACACTCAGATAACAACCTCAGATAGGCAGGGCACTAAATCTTCCATACCCCAGCTATAAACTGACAGTGACCTGTCTCATTTAGCACAGGTCACAGGAAGGACTACAACTTCAATGCAAAGAACCAAAGGTCAAATTGCCTACTTTGGGGAGGGGGGGGCTTAAATGACAGGGAAAAATAATTACACGGGTGTGTTAAGTCTGATTGCAGCAATGGGTTTCCCTGCTGTAATACTGGTAGATATTAGCATGAAGCAAGAACTGCATGTGCAGATTAGCCCCCCTTAATCTGGCAAGAAGCTGGATTTGACACAGTGCAACAAGCGAGACCTTCAGTACATTCACAGGAATGGAAACTGCATTTCTCCCTACCCCTTGTTATCAGTTCCAAGATGATTTTGCTCAGCAATAAATAAATCTTTATTAACAAGCAATGTGAGTTCACTGTGGCATTAGACCAACATCTAAATACTTCCCCCCTCCCATGTATCTATCACTTCTTTTAGGTTATTGCATGCTGCATCCAGCTTCAAATAAATAAGCTAAAAGAATTAAAAAAATAGATTTGTTCCTAGATGAACAAGGAGGTTTTGAGTTGGGGAGAATGACTACCTAATAATCTACACATGTAATTAGGAAATATCACAGCTGTTCATGAGAATTACAGTAGCAGGGAACAGGGTGACAAAAGCTTGTATCTTCTAGGCTCACAGACGGGGAAAAAAAAGCAGCAGTGTTTACACTGGCTCTTGGATTTAGAGGCTGTCACTTTCATTCTGAGTGATCAATAAGCCAATTGATCAAAAAGATCACATGTTTGCACTGATTATGTACATGCCACATACCTCTCTAGCCTGAAAGAAACAAGTTAGGCAGACTAATGACGAGAAGAATGTACACATTTCCTTACTTAACTTCCTCAGGCTTTAAATTCATTCCACTTCACGTTAACTGGGTGAGGAGTGGGAAATAAAATACTGAATCCTTTGATATAGAGTCATAAAGCCCAGACTACAAGCAAGTTTGTTATATCACTGTCCATACAGTCTTTGGTTTGGTGCCGTGCAGCCGCTAAAATATTAAGTTTTACCATGGGGAAATTGATTTTGCTATAAGAAGTTTTTACGATGCCACTTAAATCTTACCCAGCCTACATAAAAAAAACACAGAAAGCAATTACAGACACCCTTTATATACTAAATTTGATCACTATATTAAAAAAAGAACAGTCTGATGTAATTCCAATATAATGGCAAAAGAAGCACAAAGAGCTATGGCAATATGCTGCCCTTCTGAAACAACACATTGCAGGTTCCCAGCTTAAATGCACAATCTTGATTCACTTAAAGTTAGTAGCATGATCCATCTCCCACATGGAGGGCTGTGTCCTGCAGCTCCAGCATCGACCTCCTTTTCTAGTGTTATGTTTCAAGTTGTCTCCTGCAGGGTAGTGAGATTCTGTGATTACAGTCAAAAGAACACTTTGGGTCTGAGAGCCTGCCTCTTTGAATAGATAACCCTTTCTAGTTCAACAATTACTGGCATGCAACAGCCATTTCTGCCTTGCCCCATCCAGTGCTGCAGTTGAAAAACATCCTAATTAGATGACCCTGCATACAGAAATGCCATTAACTGGCTTTCAGGGCACTCTAGTGAATGCCTAAATCTTAGCTACAATGATGAGAAGTACTTTATTTAGTTAGGACGTAAACACATAAGCAAAGCAATGTTTTAGAACACCTTTTAAATAGTCTGGGATCAGTACTAGCAAAGATAGTGTGTAATTATCTTTTCCACCCTTTCGGAGATGACACTCAAATATCACTCTTTTCTAAGCGCATTAAAGCGCACTCAGGAAAGATCAAGAGTAACCTTGACCTCCACATCAATAACACCAGGTAGGACTCCAAATTGCTTTCTATGCCTAGCCAATTTCAACTGGCCTGCAGGACAGATTTACAAGCATGTCCTTAAACAACCCAGTTTTGCCTAAATATTGCAACATATGCTACTTAGGGTTACATAAATATTCCACAACTCCTGCAGTTGTTAACTATAACAAGCGGGTTTAAAATAGTGTCAGTGTGTCAAAATATTCACCGCTTTCTATTGATCCAACTCAGACTTTGCATTTCAGGATAACAGCAATTTTTTTTTTCTTTTGCTGTTTCTGAATGAAGTTTTGAAACGTTAAAATAGGTTTAAGACAAGTCATTGTAGATAATTGGGAGGCTCACAGAATCCTAAAAATACTAAATTGCTTCACAAGGCTTCAAGCATGTGTAAATGACCTCAAGGACTGAAGCCTGAACCTCCACATTCTGTAACCGATGCTGTTCCCAGCCAGAGACCTGGACCGGGACTAACACTTGGCAGCGACTTTGAGTATAATAGGTTTAATAGTAGCAACCCTTGAAAACAGGGGGGTTTATTCTGAATGTGGTGACAGATCCTTAAACACGGCAGGTGCACCATAATACAGCGTAAAGGAGGAAAATTCCAAGTTCAGTAACTGATTCACTCCAGGACAGGCAGGTTATTTCGTAAGGTAAACGCCTAATCGAAGACATAACTCATCCTTTCCTACTCCATCAGCGCGCCGGGGAAGTTCCATTCATCCAGCAACATTTTTCTGCTCAGGTGCATCCCCCACCCCACCTCGCTGTCCTTCCCTCACGCAAAAAGCTCCAAGGCACTAAGCCAGCTTGACAGCCGCTCGGAGAGTTCGCTGGTACCCCGGACCCGAGCCACAAAGCAGGGACCCACCGCTCACGCACCCCTCCCTCCCTTCTCCCTCCCGGGCGGCCGGTCGGCACCTCCTCGGTGGAACCGCGAGCGGGGTCCGGGCAGCGGCGGCCGCGGAGCGCAGGGACCTGCCCGCCCGCACCCAGGGGAGACGCTCGCTCGCCAGAGGCTGATGGAAAAGCTGTCAAAGTCGATCCGTGCTCACTTTTTGGATGGTTTAATTCCAATGGAGCATGAAACACCCCAGGACGGTTAATAAGTTTAGCCAGGCGTGCTGCTCTCCCTAATACATTTTAATTATGTATCTGGCTTAATTGTGATCTGATTAAGTCACCGGAAAAAGGCACATATTGGAATTTTCCCCGACTGCTAACAGCGCCTTTCAGCAGCTTCTGAAGGCAGATACTTTCAGGAGAGGAACAGGTAGGGAGCCCAGCCCAGCGGCAGCTGTTCCCGTCCCCGCCCGCGGGGCTCCGGTCCCCGCGGCCGCTCGGAGGAGCCCGACAGCCCACGGCAACTTCCCGCGCGGGACTCGGTCCCGGTGGAGCGGGGGAAAGGGAGGCGGCCGGGGACTCAACGGCCCGGGCGACACCGCGAATGTGGGATCAGCCCAGGACACGCTAAGTTAAAGCAGCTGGTCTCGTCCCACCGGGAAGGGCTGGAGGGGACTGAGCCCGCGTGGGAGCTGTCAAAGCCCCGGGAGCGGCGGGAGCCGCCGCGGCCACCCGGAGCCGAGGAGCCCCCAGGATCCTCCTGCAGTAACCCCGAGGGGTGCGGCCGCCGCCCCGCGCCCGGCAGGTGGGCAGCTCCCGCCCGCCCGGCCCCGCCGCCCCTCGCCTTACCTGTCATCGTAGCAGAAGTCGGCGCCCAAGGTGTTGAGGTACAGGGCGAGCCCCAGGGCGCTGCTCAACAACTCCGCGATCATCTCTCCGCCTGCTGCCGCCGCACTCGCACCGGGGCAGCCCCCGCTGCCCGGCCTCCCGCTCCAGCCCCGCCGCGGCTGCCCCTCACGCCCCCCGGCACCGCGGGGCGCCGCTGCGCGCTCCGCCGGCGGCCGCAGGCTGACGGCGTCCCCCCTGCGCCTCCGCCGCCCCCTACCCCATAGCAGCGGGGTGAACGGCGGAGAGAGCGATGCGGGGCGCGGCGGCGACTGCCGCCCTTCTCCCGCGGCGCCTTGGCGCTGCCGCGGCTCCGACTCCGGCTCTGGCCCCGGCCCGCGCCCCCCTCACTGCCGAGCCGGGCGCCGCCGCCGAGGCTCTGGGAGCGCCCGCGTGGGGCGCCCCGGGCTCCCACCGCGCCTGCGTGCGGGCCCGCCCCGCGCCCGCCCCTCCGCGCCCGCCCGCCCCGCCACCCCGCCCCGCGCCCCGGCCGCCCCTCCCGCGCCCCGGGAGGCGCTGGGACCGGGACCGGGACCGGCACTGGGCCCGGCAGGGGCAGTGGCACCAGCTCGTTCAAGCGCAGGGCAGGGCTTGCCCCGCTGCTGCTGGCTTTGGCACAGCCCTCCTCCTCAACGGTTTTTCCTTTCTCTGTTTTCCTTTTTCCTTTTTTTTTTTTTCCCTGCTTTCTTCCATTATCTTTCTGTCGTTATTTCTTTTAGTTTCATTTTCTTCTTTTTCTCTTCCCCTTTTTCTGTGTTCCCCTTTTCTCCCCTCTCCCACCTTTCGTTTCCTTCTTCTCCTGTTCCCCTTCTGCCCCACTTTCTTCTTTTTACCCTTTCCCCCCCACAGAGGTCAGATGGAAAACCATTAGTAGGAGAGGGCCTGTACCATCAGGGATGGGATGCAGAACAGGGGGCTCCACACTCCCACTTGCCCCAAGCCTGGTATTCACCTCGCTGTCAGCGTGACCCTTGGCTCTGCTTCCAGTTAAGCAAAACCAAAGTAAACCACTGAAACTTGGCATAGGGGGGGCTGGAAACAAGGACACCCTGAGACAAGGAGTGCCTCAAATTGGGGCCCCCTCAGGGCAGCCCCACGACGTGATGCTGCCTGCGAAGGGGTAGATGGGTCAGCCTGAGTCCTGCGGTGTGAATGGGACAAATAAATGGCCCAGACAGGAAACCCAGCTGTGGGAAATAATGCACTGAAACCGTCTTCAATAATTCATGGGATATTGAGGCATGAAGTTATGGAAAGGGTTTGGGTCCATCAAGTTGATTGTTTCCTTTTTTAAGAGAGTTTTTAAAATGTTGCCTTCTTTTTCTGCTAGCCAGCCCTTTATATAACCTTCATAGTTCCTCGTAATTTCCATCAAGTGGCACATCATGCTGTCCCAGAAGAATGGGAGTCTGTACATCAAGCTGTGTCTAATAAATTGGGGAGCTTTTAACAAGTTTTCTTTCTCCTGTATGTGATTATTTAATGCTGTTCTTTGCAACCTCAAAATATATTAAGTACATTAAGACCTCTTTCAAGCAAGGCTTAAAGTGCTCCTGTGAAGTCTGCCCCAAGTGTCACAAACATCTCAGCTGCTTTTACTTAGATTCAGGGGGTGTGTTATCACCATCAGTGGCAGTAATTGCAGACACGGGGGGGAGGGTGCATTTTGTTGAGAATATTAAAGCTTTGAGGGCCCTTATTGAAGCCATTAGCGGATCACATTGATCTGGCATTAAACTTTTCAGCCTGGAGCACAGAACGTAGTAACTTAGATTTTAAAGAGTTGGTATGCTTTGTCAGAAGAACCGCGATCCTTAGTTTTGAACACCGATTCTCAACGTGTCTCTGGACCTACTGCCAAGATACTGATCATCATGACTTAGTCTTTGCTGCAGCAGGATTGCTGAGCTTACGCACTAGGTTTGCACAGCCCTTCTCTGGAACATCCTAATAAACTCTGCATAAAAAGCATTATAATTGCTGCTGAGTCATAGTGGCAGAAGTCTCTTGTTCTCCATCAAAAGCATATGTATTTTTGCTTCAAAGAGGCAGGGCTACTGGCTGGGGTAGATGAGGGCTGGTAGAAAAGCTTTAGAAAGAAAACAAATCCTCTAGGGATAAAGTTTAACAAAGCCTGACACTGGCTAATAAAACCTAATGTCAAGAAAGGGTGAGATGAAACGTATGTACTGTGCAGAGAGTACCTAATCCGCTGGACATCCCCAGTGCTCCAGCATGGCTGGAGGTAGCATTAGGGCTCCACCAGCCTGTCCAAGTGGATTTAGCTACACTCAGAAGAGTCTACAAAGCCTGTATCTCGTGTCTCTGTCTCTGTACAAACAAAGGACAAGTGTCCTCACAATGGCAAAAGCTTTCTCTGGTGGAGAAAACAAGCTGTGTAGAGAGATACAGAGGGCAACGTGTGCATGTACCACCCCACCTGTCAGCTCTGGGGCCCCATGAGCCAGGCCAAGCTGGATGCAGCAGGTGGAAAGAACAAGTGCAGAAAGCTGGAGACAAGTTCGACATAAAAATGATCATGCTTGTTAAGCAAACAACAGTGCAGAAGAAAACATGAGGGTAGAAAAACAAAGCATGCTAGGGGAATTCCTTCTGTTCCTTGGTTAGTTAAAAGTAATAAATGCACTGGAGCTATGAACAATATTATATTTTACTATATCATCAGAAGATGTCAGATAATATTCTGACTCATAGCAGATTTACAGTGTGACATACGGTAATCACAAGGTATCAAAAGAGGTAATTTAGAAGTTCAGATGTGTCACAAAGCAGCCATTTCCAAAATAACCTTCGCTTCCAGAAAGTCATTGTCACAGACTCTGGTATCAGAGAAAAGGGAAGAGGTGGAAGATTGTAACAACACATAATAATAACAGTAATTGTAAAGATAACTAGCGTTATTCAGTCTAACAGCTGATCTATTATGTATAGCTTAGTAGGCAAATTCACATACTTTATTGCAAATATGGCAATCAAAAGCATTCTGTTTTAGTACCAGCCTGGAAATGTCTTCATTAAAGACATTATAGACTCAGAGTCACTGTGCTACAATATACTGCACCTAAACTGTACCTGAAAGACTAAATTGTGACACAGCATGTAGAAATACATGTCTGTCACAGTGACAGATTTGGTTAACCGGTCACTGACTATGAGACCTTAAATGTCAGGGTAATGCATGTGGTACAGATCCCTCAACAGATTAGATTAGACACTTCAATTTCTATACACTAGGTTCATTTGCCGGAGCTTGTAGAAAATATTTGTGCCAAATTCCTCAAAGCATTGAGAAGAGAAAGGCTAACCCTCTGAAAGCTCCTGGGATTTTTTATTAGAATGAGGTAACTGGACATTAAATGTTACCGTGGGAATAATCAAGCGGGATTTTTTTTTTTTGCCAGTTTTTATGCTCAGATGCCATCAAATAAATGTCATAATATATTGTGGATAATTTTGAACAACGTAAATTACATCCAAAGATGTGACTTAATGAGCCTCAGAAAGGTAAACTTTTGTGCATTTCAAAACACCCACGCAGTTGCTGTTGTTAGCAGTCAAGCATAAACTGGTGTTATCTAAGCTGGTGTTATCTAAGGAGGGAAATCAAGTTAGTTGAGTATGTTCATGAACAAGTGACCTTACTTTATCAAAAGCAGAGAAAATGAGGTAGAGAAGAATGTTTCAGACAGGTGACTTTTTCAGAATTACTCCCTGATTCACAGAGGTAGTTTGATTTTGTGGACTCAGATCAAAGCTGTTGTTTTCCTGTCATGCTAACAAGATCATATTCATTCTCAGAGACCAGCATTTCTGCTTTCTCTAAGAAATTGTTTTTTTTTTTTTTCTCCTCCTACTGATCATAATAACATTAGCAATGACAACCAAAGTAAAAATAAGTTGCAACTTCAAAACAATGAAGTCTCACAGCAGTCTGCATGAAATAGGACAGTAAATAGTAAACACATGCAGAAAAATCAAGTACGTGCAGGACTTGCATCTGTACTTGGAAGAGATTTTAACTAAACACATTTCCTAAGGAAATACATTTTCAGGAGGCACCAGTTCCTACTTTAGATCAGTCAGTGGAGCTAGAGTATTGCTGCAGAGCTGGAGAGAGAGAGAGAGAGAGAGAGAGAAAAAGCCAATGCATTTTTAGCTTGACCTAATCTAGCCATGCAGTCTCTCTCTAAGAAGGAAAAAAAATCGGTATAGGGAAGTTTCTTGTGTGCACAAAACATGCAAAAGCATTTTTGTATCTCACAGCTGAGCATATCTTAAGGAAGATGATTATTCCAAATAGCTGTGATTAAAAATTATAACAAGTTTCATGGAAAATTTTAGGACTAAAACCTAAATCCATGAAGGGACTTGGAGATCTCATTCTTCAGAAAATTCTCCTTTGCCGTAGTTGTAGGTGCCACTGTGTTTTTTGCAGCTGACACCAGGCAAACTGAAGTTTCAAAATACCTAATTCTACACCAGTTATGCATCTAGTTTGTCACTTGATGCTTTCAGAATCACCTGCCCAAAAAAGACACTATAGTGGTGCTTAACACTTTAGCATATGCTGAAGTTCTATCATAGTTACCAAAACAAGCCTTTTCTTGCCTCTCAGTGCCTGTTAGACCTGAGATAAGAGCGTGCAAAACAACACAGGAATGATTCTCTTTCATCTGAAGCCTGAACCAAGAACACAGGAGACACAAGGTATCTGGAGATACGGATTTGATACGGATATGGAGATAATCTGGAGAATGGACTTGAGCTATAATGTTGTAACTCTGAAGTCACTGCGCCAACATTGGGCAGACTATGACAGGATGTTTTCCCATCCAAACTATTCAATTTTAATACGATATTCTTGTATTCATTGTATGCAAGGGTAATTGCTCCTACACTGGCAATTAGGACATTGGTGTAGCATTTGTTCAATCTGGAATCAGATGACTACTCCAAATCAGGAAGAAAAGGGCAGATTGTGAACCCCGACAGCTCTGGTAAAGAGCTTTAAATTAGAAAGCATTTGTTATGAAGGCTAAGGGAGCTCCCTCCTAACTGATTACTTTAATGAAAACAAATTAATGTATATAGTCGCCCACCCCCAAAATATGTTTACTGGTAACAACTGTAAAGAAAAGGGGTTAATTCCTTACAGCTAAATTCTTGAATGAGATCTAACATATATTTCCACTATTTTTGCGAAGTTTTTTGGTTTAATGTCCTGTTATATTCAAGAAGAAAATGGTCAGATTAGGTTCTGCTCCCCTGTAATTAAAAAAATACACATATTTAATGGGGAAAATGGGATTTTTTCCTACCTAGTACTGTAGGTGTCTCCATACTAGTCTTGCTGTTCTCTGCCAATTCCATCATCAGATGCCTGAGCCTTCCCACTTAGGAATATCTACTAAACTACTTGTGCTCTTTTCACCTAAGTGCGGCAGGAAATAATGATGCATTTCAGATCTCGGAAGGATGCTCCAGTTTTCCATACTGTAGTCATTGTCAGTTAATTTGCTGCAGGACACTGTTGACTCATTTACTGATTTTTGGTGGTATGCTCATTACTGCTTGAAGTAAAAGAGTAATGGCACAGCAAAAGCTAGTTTTATGCTTCTCTTAATGTTACTCCATTCTAGACTAATTCTAGTCTGCTTTCCATATTTATGTCCCTTATCTTTTGAGAAGCTCAAAGTAAGATCAAAAAGAGGTTTTAATTCTTCTTGTTCAGAGTAAGTTGACAGTGTAAACTTACTAATTGCAGATACGCCAACTTGTCATCTCCCAGAACATGAGCCTATTTACTGTTATAAATAGCATTATCACATTTTTTTTTTTTATGGTTCCTTTTATCAAAACAGCTCAAAGAAATGCACATCTTTAAAGGATGGCTCTGGAAGTAAAGTAGAACTAACCTCATTTTACACAGGTGGAAATTGAGGCAACTGGCATTTTTGTCAGTTTCTTCCATCTCTCATGGGAACTCTGTAGCAGAAGAGGAATCTATCTGAGATCCCAGCCATGATTCCCAGTCATTCATTTGCTTTCATCATGAGATCATCCTTCCGTTCACAGTAATTGATATTTCCTCAGACAAAACACAATGGAATTATCCCAGGGATTAATTTGACCTAAGATGTTAATTCTGAGAAAAGTCCTACTTGACAGATGGATGCCTGCAACATAACCAAGAAGTCTGTGGCAAAGAGCCTGGATTTTGTGCAGGTGGAGGAAAGGGAGTATGAGTGGTATATCATATCCTGCTTCTCATCATTTCTTGGCAGATGTATTGCCCAGTAGATGGAAAAGCTACATCAACAGCTGAAAATCTGTTTCTTGTCATCTGCCTTCCTATAGAAAGAAGTGAGTCATCTTGCTGTCCATCAGTCCTCTACTTTCAGGGTACTGACATTTCCCCTGTGATGCAGATGTTGAAAGACAGTTTAATTATAGTCTAGATCTGTCTACTTCTACTTCATTTGTCCTTCAAATGTACAGCCTGGGATATAGACTGTGAAAACTGGACAAAAAATGATATGTCTCTATGGCAGCAACATCAGACCTTTGTCCCACAGCAGAGCAAAACCAGCCAAAGATGCAAGTGTAATTTCCACCTCAATCCCTGCAGATTTTCTGTGGAATAACCTAATTTACTTCTTTACTTCAATACAGTCTTGGCTTCCTGCTGTACAAGCATGAAGTAAAGCCAGGAAAACCATGATTACTCTTATTTTAGAAAGAACGTGTCAACATTACTGAAACATATCTAACACCAGCACAAGCACAATTCTCAAGAGTTAAATAAACAAAGAAAAATTATTATAAGGAGTAAACCTTTGAATCCCTCTAAACAGACTCAGTTTGATTTTTCATAATAATGTTGGAACAAAATGACATTTTGTACTGTAATGTAGACAAGTCCAGAGAGGGTAGTCAAGGAGTTCTAGGTTCCTAATGAACAATAAAGCAGAAACAGCAACTAAATTAGCAGGAACTAAATGGTTTCTTCTCCTCTACTTGCTCAATTTGAGAAATATCTACTCTGTATACATGAAATCCTGAATGGAAATCTTAGATGGCCTCTGTCTCCATGCTTTAAAATACAATTAACATATTCCAGCAGTAAGGTCACATTAAATTTAATTTTTAGTGTATTACAGACATTACTACTTTTCTAGCAGATCAAAGACATTGCTGCTTTGATTTAGAGCTAAGGCAATTGCTTCTTTTCTTTGCAAATCTGGAAAAATAGAAAACACAAACTGTTTGAAGGTTTTTTGTACACAAGGTTTGTAGCAGAAGTTCGATCAGTTCAGTGGAGCATTTGCAGCTTTTAACTGACAGCAGTGACTCAGGATATGCAGGTGACCCAGTTTCCTCCCTCCTGTGTCACATAACCAGATAGTTATAGAACTATATACTTTCAGTGATCAGTGAGTCAATTGGTTGGTTACAGGCTATTACATAGAGATGCTGGATTCCATTTACACTGGTGCGTGCCATAAGATTCAATGCAGTGAAGGTTATAATCTCAAGTGTACACGCCAAAAATAAAATGCTTTGGACACCCTGCTTAGATACTTTTTTCTCCCATGTACACAAGGGAGAGAATTCCCTGTGTTTTGCCAAGTAACAGTATTCTAATTCATTTAATCTTTCCTAGTAACATTTGCATACTTTGCTTGCTTGGGAAAACATACCTACTTTTAGCTCACATCAATTTTACCATCACCAAACTGGTCCATTTCTACCAACATCTTTGTGCACTGGTAACAGCAAACTTGGATTTTTATCAGTCTCTAGTAACTTTTAGAAGAATTTAGTATTGCGAAATTGTTTTTTGATATATTTTGAAGATAAATTTGGTAAAAAAAAAAAGGTTGTTCTTTCCATTTTCATTAGGAATTTTTGGAAAACAAAGATATCCTACTGAATGCATCTTGTGGAAAATACTGTTCTTCTGTGTTAAAGCTTTCATTTGGCCTCCTGAATCTTCTAACAAATCAAAGACACAACTTGCTCTGTCAACAAAAGGATTTGCCCATATGCTAGCTACCATGTGGTTAAAACCGTATTTTCCATCATAGGTGCGTTGTCAGAGATTTTGGATCAAATTTGCAGCTGGTATAACTTGTCATAGCTACAGCAGAACTGTCACAGTTTCTATCATCTAGTGTCTATTCCATAATACTTAATACAGAGGAAGGCATGAAAAAGAGATAAACAGGTCTAGGGAATGTTGACATTTAAAATTCCTTCCTACCCTATTTTGCACAAGAAAGAGCATTACATTTGGCTATGTAAATATATCCCAGATTTTAAAATAGCCAGGTTCTTTTCTGCCTCAAGGAGAAAGAAAGATATAAACCAGAATTATTGGCTTTCTGTAATATTTTATATTCCATTTTCTCCTGTTACGTCCATGCCATGTAATTGTGTGCACATGTGTACATGCGTGGTCCTTGCTGTACAGGGTTACAGCCAGATTCTTGTCTGTATGCCAGAGCTCTACCAGGGGTTCGGAGCACACTCTCCTTTATTCAATGTACAATGATGAGTACTCCTTCCTATATCTGCCAAGTGCATGGTTTGATCCCATTGATATCCATTTGGCATCAGGCTGTTATTCACTAACCCTTCACCACAGCTATTAATCACAAGCACATGCGAAGTGCTGTTTGCAAGGGGTGGGTTCCCACGTCTGCTTTGTTGTCTCCTGTTATTAAAGGCTCTAGTACCCCTGTTCTGGCCCAGTATTTCTCACCAGTCCATTGCTGAAATACATATCCTCGAGTGATTCCTGGCTCTCCACCCTGTTCCCAGCACCCACAACATATATACGTGCCCAAAGTGTAGGGCATCTTCCAAACATTTCCAGGAAACCACGTTTTACCTGGGAGTTAGCTCTCTTTTCTTGGACTTACCCTCAACACTGCACATTTGTATGTTGTGACATATTTTAGCGGGGGGGGTCTTTGGAGAAAACCACCCATTTTAGAAAGCCATTTTAAACATTTAGCTGAACGTAAAGTCTTAATTCTTTGTCTGGTTTGATCTCAGTGACTTGCCTAATTTGGGCTGATTTAGATTTAGTTTCCATTAGCAGCAGCAGATGGTAGTTGGCTGAAATGTTCCTGTGACACAATCCTTGATGTGTACAAACAACCCACAAAGTACTTTTTTTTTTTACCCTGATCACAGCTGAAATCAGATAAGAAAAAGTATGTTTATTTGCAATTCCAATCCTCCTTAAATAAAAATTTCTCTTTAACTTTGAATGAGTCCTGACCAAAGTTAGTCATGAATACTGCCAGATAAGCCCTGCCCCAAGGCTACAGAGCAGCACCAGCCAGGCAAAAGAAACACCAAACAAGACTCCAAAAATGAAGAGAGCAACCCAGAACCTCACCAGAAAAAAAAGGAACTGGGTCATGAGCCTAATTTTATGCACACAGCGTAGTCAAATGCTTAGTTTACTTAAGTTAGCATTGCTTTGGTACAAAGACACGGCAATCAGGCTGGCTGAATGTCTTGCACAGGATGTCAGTAAATAAATCTCTTTCCACCTTTGCCATGCATTCTATGGGGAAACTGTTGTAATGCTATTTACACACACACACACACACAAAGGGAACATCTTGATTTTGCATATATTTGAACTACGATTTGGAGGAAATTTCTGAGAGTTTCTATAATGTGCATTCTAAAAGCAAACCTTCAGTGGCAAAACATATGGAATAATAAATTATTTTGCAGTAGAAAAAAAGAAACTCTTGTCAAAAGGACACATTTATCTGATTCATATTCTCCAGTGATCACTTTTATTGCAGCTTTTTAAGCCAAATGGTTTAGTTTGAGTTTGTAAGTTTTCTGATGTTCAAAGTTTGGCAATGAGTAGACAAAAACACACGCATAACAGAGGATATGATGGAAAAAAAGGGGAGCACAGGGCTGGAATGGGCTTCCTGAGACACTGAGCTCAGGGTCCTCCAGCTGCAGGCAGCTGTGGTTGGCGCCGGTTCCCATTATACCCAGTAACCGGTTTCCCAGTTTTATTCCTCTTGGAGTACTTCTTCTGGTGTTCCTATCACAGACTCCAGTGCTCCTGGATGGTTTTGAGAGCATTTAGTTAGCTCCAAATTAAAGAAACAGATGTCAAACATCCCTAATTTGCTGTGTACCTGTTAGAAATCGTGTTTTCTTAATCCCATTGTCAAAAAGGAGACAGGAAAGTGTTTGCCACAACTAATGCCTGGCATTTCCCCCAGCCTGCCTGCCTTATGAGATGAAGTGGTGAGGTGTTCAAGAAGGCCTACAAAGCTGTTTATCCTAAACAGATATGCATTTCACCACCGCCAGAAAAAGTAGCTACTTGCTGCTGTACTTCTGGAAGTTTTTAAATGCCCAGAGTGCTGCACTGCAACAAGCTTTTGCTCCACAAGGAATAAATATGTGTGGCTGCACTACTTGAAAAAGAAGGAAAACTTACCTAGATTTGTTTTGGAAGAGTTTGAGGAACTTAAAAATAGCACGGAAAAATAATAATAATATAAAAATGTTAGAATTGCTGTCAAAACTAACCTTTATTCCAAATGAAGAGAAGTGACTACACAAAGGTGAGGGCACAGCTGCCTACCCTTTGCGTTAGTCACTTCTGCTGGAAAGGTACAGAGGGGAGCATACAGTGATAAATCCAAAAGTAGTGGAAGGATGGCATTCTAGGAAGGGCACAAGAAGTCCCAGGTACAGAAGTCCCCGGTACACAATGCAGGATGATATCTCTTCAGTACAGAGTTACAGTTCAATGCCACATTGTCACATCTTATTCTGTAAGTGTATAATACAACAGATCAAGAAAGCAGCATGTTATTCTTTCTAAATCGCAGGGACTGAAAGGTAATAATTTCCTCTGTCTGTCTTCCTTTTTTTCTTTCTGATTGCAGCATTCTCTCTCCTCAAATCTTAAATAAAGCCACAATAAAGCCAATGGTTTAGAGAGACTTCCAAAATACCTTTGAAGAATTCATGATGAATTGATGAAGGAGTTTACTTTCAGGTGGTATTTTAAGTTACAGACATTTAATAACAAAAAGAGACTGTGTTTGTTAGCAGGTGCAGAGGATAACTGTCTCTTTTCAGTTAGAGACACCCCATGTATTTTCAATCTGCTTTCAAGTTTGTTTGAGATTATTGTACCAGTGCAGAGACTTAGGAGGCTTTAGAAAGTGTGTATTCCTGCAGTTTAGAATATGTACTCTTGGTTTTGGGTTTGGGTCCAGTGGAATTGGCAGTCGTATTTCTTCCCTTTCACTGTTTATCCTGTTCGTAATCGGCATTGATTTTTCCCCTATAAAGCAGGAAAAAAATCAATTTTACATTATGTTTTTTAATCAGTCATAGCAAGAGTTAAACAGTCCTGGGCATTGCAGGTAAAATAGCTGATGATCAATTGGGGAGTTATGTCATTTATTACTCAGAGTTTGACAGGGGCTTAAATTTTTCCCTTAGCATCATGGCTAAGGAAAGTAGAGCAGTGGTGACTTGCACCCATGCACAGGGCTTGCCAGAGCAAAGTCCACCCCTGAGGCTGAGCCAGGTGATGTTGGAGACAGTTCTGCTATCCTGAGGGTACCTGCAGTAGCTTGCAGTGATGACAGCAACATCTTGAAAGAAAGAAATTACTAGAAAAAGGCAGCAGCCTGCTGTCATCAGTCTTTAGGGTCGGGAAGTGGTTCTCTGATCTAAGCATTTGTTAGACACTGCTGGTAGACCTGGATCTGCTGCCGCATTACAGAGGCAAGACAAGAAGTGCTGAGACAGGAGCTGGCCATGCAGTGACTCACCCAGGGCTTGATCCAGCTTTCCTTGGAATCAATGGGAGCCTTTCAATTGGTCTTACAGCGGGAGTTTGTTCAACAGTCACCATTGCATGCTGGGAATTATTTGTCTGATGGAAAGTGCAATGAAAAAAAAAAATAAGTTCCCATATTCATCATCCTTGATTGACAAGAAATGAAAGGACTCTGGTCAAATCATATGGTTTCAACCTGCAAAAAAAGACACTTCAAGAGTTTGAAGACTGGGACAAGCAGATCTTACCCTTCCCTGATTATTAAAGTACAGGATCGGGAAACTGCTCTGTGTAATAACTCTGTGGTCACAGCTTTGGTCTCACCGCTCTGACTTACCCTTGATTGCTCTTCGGTAAGTGCCAGATGCCTTCTTATTGCTCTCAAGCTTCAGTTCAGCAAAACATATAAGCACACGCCTAAACACTTTTCTGAATAACAATGGTCTTTGCACATAATTAAAATTCAGTACACACTTAAATGCATTGCTGAATCAGGGCCTTAATGCTCAATATGGGTGATTAAAGGATCATAATCTAATAGTTTTTTGCTGACAATGTGACATAATTTTTCACCGTACATCTGTAAAATTGGGATAAAAGCTCAAAATGAAATTAAGGAGTACCTTTAAACTAGCTAAATATTATGATACTGGAAAAAAAAAAACCCAGAATGCAGGTTCAAGTCCTTGCTGGAAGCAAGGCAATTTTATTGCCCCATTAATCACCCTTTTACACTTCATCACATTTAAGTATAAAATATTGATCAATGGTACTCTCCATTTCTTGAACTTCACAGTGTTAGTCGGGGGACTTTACATACCTTCTCTAGACTCTGTGGCCTCCCCATTGTGTCCAGCCCCTAGACAAGAGGTCAGTACTGAGAACTTCCATGTTTCCTGGCACCTGCAGGCTCTCAGGGAGATTTTCACAACGGCCACATTATTTTCGGCTATCTGAATGGTGATGAAGGATTGGCAGGGCAGCAGTTCTCAGAAACAACATGACAAAACTATAAAGGAAAATGCTGCCCCTCGGTGGTCACTCCTTCCTTACCACTGCTGACTGGCACAGGACTGGGTATTAGTGCCTGTCTCCATTTCCACCCTGTTTTTTCAGCCGAATTCAGCCAGCTACCGCCACTTCTCAGTGCCAGTCTCCTCTCTGACTTGCATACAGATTTTGCTTTTGCCTCCATGGCACTCTGGGTACATTGCAGAGGTATGCGTGAAACACAAAGAGGGGTAAATTCTTCCAAGCAGTTTGGGTATAACACCCGTTCCGTTTTGGTTTGGCAAAATACCACATGCTTCTGCTGCACGTGGTTTCAGGAAACACTAAGTTGCTAGTGGCAATCAAAAAAGGCAATACTTTTCTGTAGGGATGTTCTGACAGGTCCCACACTGCAGCCTTCCAGCCACTCAGATTGCCCAGAGAAGAAGACTCGAAGTTATACCATTAGCTTAACTGCGTACACCATGAACGGTGAGATTACCTAAGAATTGTAAAACAAGGTTACATATTTTATGTTTTCCTCGATTTTGTAATGTAGCAGTTTTTACCAAAGAAACATGCAACATTTATGTATACTTTAAGTTTATCTTGTGCTGGTCCACCTAGTGATTCCTTCCATGCAGCCCCGTGCAGCTGTTAGACCACTCCAGCCTGTGGACATCTCAGGAAAGGGCTGCTCTTTCCTCAGGCAGTGGGTCATCAGGCTTACCTGAAGCCATTTGCATTTGTTTACCACTCTGGCTTATGGCCAATGTGACCCTCAGATTTTCCTCTTCATCATTCACTGAAGGTGCTCAAAGGGTGAGCACCTATGGACTCTGATCACTTTCTGTCATAATCCCAAGGACTTCTGCTTTCCCTAAATGACAGAGAGCCCTTAGCCAGCTGCTCTCCTTCATAAGGTCATTTGCAGGACAAGCTCTGTTTAGTCCCCAATTGATCTTACAGACCACTTTGTGTGATGGCAGCTGCAGAATGGATATTTGTGTCTAGTTCTGACTTTCCCTTCTGCCACTCTGCTTTTCCTTCCTCACATACACTCCCCCAAGGATGCTGCTTCCACTTCTGGCATCTTTCCTGTTCCAGTCTTGAGCACACAGAGCCAGGGTCGCCCACACAATTCCTGGTGCTATGTGAGGAAGCGTCTGGGTCCCTCCTGGACATCGCTTGGCCGCCACAGTGAGTTTCCACTCTCAGGCAGTTTTTCCTCTCTGCCAACTTCTGCTCCAGCAAGCAAATATTGCGGTTTCCTATATTTGGCCATTGGTCTAGACCACATGAACTCTTGCTATTGTTTTGTTGCCTGTTTTGAAGACCTTATGCTAGGATGCACTTTTACCACACCCAGATTTTGCTGACACTCTTTCAAGTCTTCTCATATGATCCTAAAGCATAATAGTTCATCCTCCCCCGGCTTTGTTTGTGGTTCTTAACTCATGCTTCCTGCTCTTGTATGGCTCTCCCTTCATTAGGAAGCTAAAATGACCAGCCATGAAAGTATCTTTATTTCTATAACTTGAATCAAGCTTTGTGACTCCTCAGCTCAGCACCTGCTACTGGGTAGGCTGAGGGTGACACAGGCTGGACTGTGTCTGTGAGATAGCAATCCAAACTGAGCAGAACTGATTTTTTCAAGCCAAAATTATTCTTACTGTTCCACAGGCAGTTTTCTCGTGCAGACATATGACTTGTGGTTGCTTTCCAGCATAGTTCAGAGAATACCCATAGTCTCAGACAGTCCAGTGAAACACAGAATCACAGAAACTCAGTCATTCTTAATTGACAAGTCCCGTCTGACTTGCAGGCTAAATGGCTGCTTCAGCTACATTAATTGGAAGGATCTTATCTCTTGAAACCACTCTAAGAACTGACAAGCAGAGGTGCTCCAGCTTCCAGTCTTCCCTGATGTGATGGGTAAATCATGCAGGCTACCTGATCCTAGCACCTGTTCCGTAAAGCTTTACCCTCCTCACCTCCCACTGCACACTGGTCACTACCCAGTTCAGGGTGTCCTTGCACAGCACTGCAAGAACTGTTCTCAGATCTTCACACCAGCACTGTAAAATGGTTTGGGGAAGTGGGGGAGAAGGTCATAGTGATGTAGGCAGAGAAAAATTACATAGTCCAGTGGCAGATGTAAACTGTCACAGACCAGTGCTTCCACTGGGATATGTCTGGGCATCCCCTGCTGCTCAGCATAGTGCAGAATTGTTCCTTTTACCTCCTCCTAGGCCTTTGACTGATCCATCCAAATATGAGTATCTTCCAGAGAGAGCGGGTCATATAGAAGTTATAGTCACTTTAGTATTAGTTTAGTCACACACACACACAAAAGCCTCTGTCATCTCTCCTGGATTTAATTCCCTGAACACTCTTCATTCCCCCATAAGCAGCAATGCACCAAAAAATATGTGTTTTTTCTTAAATGCGTTTTACTTAAGCTCAGCTTAAGGTGATTTTTTTGACAGCCAAAAAAAGCAAACACCAGCTCCCAGGTCTGCTCTTCCACAGGGAGGTCTGATAGGCAGCAGCCCTTTCCAGTTTCAGCCACTGAGTTGTTTCGCTATTGATTAGAGGCAAGAAGTCTAACACAGATCTGCTTCTCTCCATGTTCAAATTCCAACTGGGCAGCACTGTGTAATGGAAGTATGGGCACAACAGTGTTTTTTGCGAGATGTGAACATTGTAAGAACTGTGCTCTCCTTTTTTGGGGAAAGACCATTAATTCTTTTTTGATGTGTGTGGCATGTGCATGTCTTATATGTTACGTTACGTTACATTACGTTATGTTACGTTACGTTACGTTACGTTACGTTACATTGGCCATGCCCTGGGGTGCATCAAGCACAGCTTTGCCAGCTGGGTCAGGGAGGTGATTGTCCCACTCTGCTCTGCACTGGTGCGGCCTCACCTGGAGCACTGGGTGCAGTTCTGGGCACCACAGGATAAAAAGGATATAAACCTACTGGAGAGTGTCCAGAAGAGGCCCTGAAGTTGGTGAAGGGTTTGGAAGGGAAGCTGTATGAAGAGCGACTAAAATCCCTTGGTTTGAGCGGCGGAGGAACACGCAGGATGACTCAATATGAGTGATAAAGTATAGTTTGATTTGTTAGCCCAAATAGCATATACTTATACAGTTCACGATAATTATGCATACCTGTCACCTACTAATTGGCTTAAGCTCTAACAGTCACATTTGCATGGTCCTCCTACTTGCAGTTACTACCTATGCTTGTTCTGCGTTCCTGTGTTCTTGCTTCTCCAAAGCTGTTTATGAGACTCTGCCAAGGTCGCAATGTCCTTGCTGATTTTGCTGAAACAGTCAGCGGTTCCCACTGCAGCCTCGTCTTGCTACTTATGCTAAGGCCTTCAGAACAGGCTCTGCTCGTACAACTGCTCTGTAGACTCATGTCCTTTATCTTTAAGCCATTCCTCAACACCTTGGTTTGTTCAGTGTGAAGAAGAGACTGAAAGGAGACCTCATCGCAGTCTACAGCTTCCTCACAAGGGGAGGAGGAAGGACAGGCACTGATCTCTCTGGTGACCATTGGTAGGACACAAGGGAATGGCAGGAAGACGTGCCAGGGAAGGTTTAGGCTGGACATTAGGAAAAGGTTCTTCACCCAGAGGGTGGTGTAGCACTGGAACAGGCTCCCCAGGGAGGTGTCATGGCCCCAAGCCTGACAGTGTTCAAGAAGAGACCGAACAACTCCCTCAGACACATGGTGTGAACTGTGGGGTTGTCATATGCAGGAACAAGAGTTGGACTCAATGATCCTTGTGGGTCCCTTCCAACTCAGGACATTCTGTGATTCTATGATCTCCCTTGTTCCTGAAATATCACAGACCTAATACCTGTGCATTTAATATTATGACAGGATTGACAAAAAAACAACCAGGGTTGCTCTTCCCATGATTGATTATCAAGGCAAGAACCAAAAAGAAGGTGTTTGACATCGAAGTGTGGTTGTAGAGGTTTTGTGGACCTCTGGAGCATGGTAGAAGTGCGTTTCCAATTCTGCATTTCCTGGGGTCAGTCTGTATCTAGCAAAACCTTATTGATAAATATGAAGTCTGGCAGCTCACTTTCTCTATTAAAAAACAAGTAGCTGGAGTGTCTCCTCTTGTAGACTCAGATCTACTGGCAGTAAATGAAAGATTGTTGCTATGATTAGTATTATATCATAATATATTTAATATATTGTCTACTATATATTATATATCATCATTTGTACTTACATATCACTTTTCATCTAAGATTTTTAAGCTTTTTATAATTCTAACTCCCTTTTACTGCATTGGTTCAAAAGCAGTTATTAATAATATACTATTTATTTTATAGACCGACAAGAGGAGAAACACATAAGTTAAATGACTTGTGAAAAAATTCTCAGAATTCCTCGGTCTTTAATATTGATTTAACTTAAGAGAGAAAAACAAAAACAAGAAACCAAGCAACATGTTATGCAGTATTATAATCTTTTAAACTTAGTTGCACTGTGAGAGGGGAAGACACCACTTTCTAAAAGTTTAGATCTTTTCTACTTTGCACTGCCTATTTCAGTTACAAAGATCAAATACTCACATTTCCGAAGGTAATAAAATGCCCATCAAAGCCCTATCATCTGTGTTTATCAGAAAATCCATAGGTTTATAATTTACGCAAAAATAAACTACAATTTATGACGCTGTAATATCTGTAGTATCACTTATATCATGTACTTTATCTCAATTATTTTCTCATGGGATGTTTACATGGACAGAGGAAATATAGCTTATTCTAAAAAAGGTTGAATGTAACTCTTGTAATATCATTCTGAAAGTGGCGAGGAAGTGTAAGGATATGGCAATTTACCAAATTTATGTAACATAAATTCCAGATGCTTGTCATATGAAGAATCTTTCATGTCAACACACATATGACATTTTCCCTGATTCACACAGATTCCACACTCTAGCTTGCATTTTTGGTTTTAAAATCAAAGAAACAATTTAATGTGACCACAAATCTTTTGTATGATGAATCAAATTAATAATTATTACCAGACCTGTTAAATGAGCAAATGGGTTAATAATACTGCTGTGCACAAGCATATGTAATTTTCTCAGATATTGTAAGAGTTATTTATGGTAAACCAAAAGCCAATTCCTGCTAAAAGATTTGACAAGTTAACTGATTAAGTGCACACAAAGGAAAAGCATGGGAAAAGCTTTCTACTATATGTTTCCCAATAGAAAATTCACCTTTCCTTTGGACTTGTCTGATGGTTATACTTTCCTACTAATTTGGTTCTGTCATAGAAACCCTCATCTCCACCATCGTATCAGCAGCATCTCCATTCTTACACTACAGAATCCCATTTTTATGGTCACAGAGTCAAATAATAAGCTGTCGTTAATGGAGGTTTTGTCTAAGTGGGACCTCAGTGAGGCCAGGACTTTGGATATGGCCCAGTTTCTTTCAGTAATTAATAAAGTACTATAGCTACAATACTTATTTACAAAAAAGTCAGCAGGCGTCAGCAGGCAGCTGTGTGGAAAAGAGGATGGGGGAGAATCAGTACTGGCAGTACTCATTTTCCATCTCTCTGGCCCTGATTCAGCAGAGCACTTAACCACATGTTTAATTTTAGGCACATGAGTAATCCCATCTTTGCAGAGCAAAGCGTGTGTTTCATTCTCATTGACTTTAATGGGGCTGCTCATAGACCTGTCAAACCTCGCGTGCTGTGCGTGACACTTTCACAACTGCTTCCACCTCGCTCACCCCTGCAGCGTGGCCTTTCGTCTGAATCTTTGCAAAATGCCAGACCACCTCTTACTTTGTGAGCCCATGAGCCTTAGGACCTTGGTCCACCTAATTGTGTTCTCGTAGCTGTATCTGGCACATGGGAAAACAGACTAGCAGTAACTGGGAACCATGTTACTTGTGCAGAGCATTCCCAGACCAACACCAACCACATATTATGATCCAGATTTTGGAGGCACTTTGCTGAGTCAGGCTCCATCATCCTCATCAGCTGAAAGGATTTATAGCAAGAATACTCCTTGATCCATTAACTATCCCAAGGCTGGATATAAATATACAATATGTATTGCTGATGGACAGGATACCCCCTACTCAGGAAGTATCCTCAGAGCAAAACAGGTGGACACCTAAGGGCCAGCTCCACAGATCTGCGAGTCCTATTTAGAGTCTAATTCTGCACTCATGGAAGCTGGTGGATGCTTCCAATAAAAATGGGATCAAGGCAGAAGGCCCTCATTCAGCTAAACATTTAAGCAGATGCTTACTTTAAGCACAAGATTAAGTCTCTTTGAACTCACTGAGAATGAAGCACATGCTTAAGTACTTCAATGAGTCAGGGACCTATTCCAACTTTGGATCTACAGCACTGGAAGGTATCAGCAGAAGTAGTCCAGCAAATTCCTACTGCTGCCTACATCTCTGCCTGTAGCTATGTTCTGCTTATTTTGATAAATACAGTAATCTTCCCACGTCAGTAATTATTTTTTTCTTTAACATGCAGGGCACTATAAATACGTAATTTTTGCTGGACTAGTCATGTTTTGAATTGATTGTATGCATGGAACCTGAAGCTGTTTTATTCTACTGCAGTCCTTCTTTAGATTTTTGCTCTGGCCCATTGACTGAATCATGACAAATGATTTCTTGAGCATGCTGACTGCATTCAGCTCCATTGACATTTCCAAAAGCCTGCCTGTGATGGCTGATTTCATTTTCAAAACTTGCAGAGGTTATTTATGGGAAAACAAAAGCCCTTTAACAGATACCTAACAATGCATTTGGCTAGTTAGTTCATTTACTGTGCAAAAGGGGAAAACACTCAGCAGCTCTTCCTGGGAATGTTCTCTTGTGAAATACTACATTTGGTTTTGAGTCATCTGCTTATCAATCTTTCATGCCAAATTGGCTTTAGAGGTAAAGACTAAAATCTTTACCACAGCTATTATGCAGTGCCAGTCAGGAAAGAGCCAGCATGGGATGCATAATTTGGCAGTCTGCTGCTGCAGAAGGAAGCACTTTTCTCCCATCAGAATCAGAAGTAGACTTTTTGACTAGAGTCTGGGGGGCCCTTGAAATGTCCAGGATCAACAGTCACAAAAGCCACTCGCTGTTGGATCAAACCCAGTGTGCATTATTCTAATGTCAAGATGTATAGGAGTGCAAAACTATACATAGTGCATTGAAAAACTTCTCCTTGTGCACAGTGGGAGAGTAGCCTGACATTGAAATTAGACCTCTTGATCAACACAAAAAATACTTGACATTTTGTTTGGAAAGTTATTGTGTATGGACATACACAAGAGACAATTGCTTAAAGTAAATACAAGTGACTTAAAGTCAATAACCAGTATTTTGAAGGCTGACAAGTCTCAAGTTTTGTAAAAGTAAAGCTGTCTACTAGGCATAGAAAAGGCACTAAAAATTAGGGATGGATGAGATCATTCTGTTTCATTTCAAGCACTGCATTTTTGGTTTGAAAGTTACAGCCTTCACAGGATTTCTCTTTCAGCTTATTAAAGTTTGTGGGTATAAAAGGAGCAGAGACTGGGAGAGATTAAGAAAATTACCCCAAAAAGTACATTGTGTACTGTACGTGCAGCCATACACTCATTCATGCCAGCCTAGCCAGGGCATATGGCCTCCTTTTAACACAACAGAAGTACATTTTATATAATGAAAGGGAGTTTTTCAGTAGAAACTTTCTTCTCCCCTAGAAAAATGTTTCAGCTATGAGAGAAAAGTTTTATAAATGTAAACAAATTCTGCAAGTCTAATAATCCATCTGTGAGATTAGTTACACTAAGAACAAACAAAACTATTCAAAATGCTTAAACATAAAAAAAGTTAACAACTGGTGGACAAACTTTTGGTAAATACAGGCAGTCTGTGAAAAAAAGTTCACAACAACAAAACCAAAAGCCAAAGCAGTATTTTCAGAACTAATATAAATTTGAGAACTTATGCACAAATTGCAGAGCTACTTGTGTGCCTCATAGCCTGTGATATTAAAGGGAATTAGGCATCTGAACACTTCTAAAATATCATACAACATTCAAAGAGTTAGTGATATTGAAATGGCATTTAAATTATATTATATGGGTGCTTCCAAACAAGAATTTCAGGTTCCTCTGTTATTCATTTAGGTGCCTTTTAATACAGTGTCCAATTAGTAATTTTCTCCAAGGCATGTATTCTCACATAGATTTTATTCACTTTAACTGACTATTATCTTCAATAAATATGGATTTTATCCTTTGTAAAGATGCAAAAACGCCACATTTGTCCTTGTGAGATTCAGGGCCAGCTTTGGATATAAACAAAAAAGCCAGGTCCCTACTGTATATTCACCCCTATTGTACCTTTGCTAGATGGCATGCACTGGCTCTTCCAGAGGCAGATGCAGCTCAGACCACCACCCCATGCAGAATCTCTTTCTGCTTTTTCCTCCTCACCCCATTCCTCTGGGGCAGCAGCTGGAATAGGAAACCTTGTTGTCCAGGTACTTTGTTTCAGTGTTTTATTTGGGGCCAGAGAAGGCTAATGGTCTGAGGGTGAAAGTGTACAGTTGAAATGAACGGAGAAGGAAGAAATATCCCTGAAGGAAGGCCAGCTGGAGGACAGGGAGAGACCCACAGTTGTCCCCAAAGTGTCTTAGGATATCCCAAATCACCCTAACTGCTCCCCTCCCATTGGCATGTCTATGTCACTATACATCATGCATATGCTGAGCTCATTCTCAACTCACAGGCTTTGTTTAGAGAAAGCTGGCAGGACTGGGAATATCTTATTTTAAATTGTCTTGTGGTGGAGGATGATATAGTGTGAATACCAGAGGAGAGGGCTTTCCAAAAGTGCACTGAGTCAAGAGACACAGACATGTTGTCAAATACAAAGTTTTTTACTGTCTTGTTACAAAAAAAAAGCTGTTGGCAATATGCAGGACCTGAAAGCTGGACCAAAAATAACAATAATACATAGACCCTCTGGCCACAGAATACTCTGTGAAATATAGAGAATATAAATACCAGCATTCCAGCTTGGGCTAGTCGAAAAGCTGAAAGATATACAGGGAACATAAAGACAGCCCCTTTTGTTTTGCTCTTTAAAGTAACATGACAAATAAAAAGTGTGCTTAAAGCACTAGGATTTGTTTGGAAACAAAACAAGACTTAGTATGTGAATTGAGTTCACTGTGTCCTCTAGGGCAGGAATGAAGATTTAGGAGTGAGGGCTGAACACCCTCTAAAACTTAGCCTTCAAAATCTAGGGCTTCAACTTCAGATTTTCAAACAATGGATACTTCCACACTTACCCCATCATTGTGGTGTGGGGCCCCTCAGTTTGGACATGCTTGCAGGAGCACAATATGTGTGGCTGTTTATAGTCTGTAGGTGCTGGATGGTGAGAATCTAGGGAGATGAGAAGAAAGCTAAGGAGTACTCCATCAGCACATGGAGGAGGTATTGCAGGCCCTGTAGGAAGGACAGAAAGATGTAGTTGTAAAGATGCAAAGATATTCACAGTGTTAGTTGATCATTAACCTCTTGTGACAAGAACACCTGATGAAATATACAGTACAGAAACTTGGCCTCTGCATCACAAAGAGAGTCTGCATGTCATGGCAAAAGTTCTTAGAGCTCTCCCTCACTGCAGAATCTGGCATTTTCTGTCCTTTCTCATAGTCCTCTGAGATGTGGAGATAGGTCCAGAGCAGGCCTAAGAGGGGATCCCATGTGGAGCAGATTCTGAGCAGCAAGTAAAGAACACAAGTCTACATTTGTAGACTCTTTGGAACCCCTAGTCTTTATAGAATATAGTCTGCTATCCACTTCCCTTGAAGCCCTTCTTCTGGACAAGACCCATGAATTGATATCCCTATTCTGAACACATTCATCCAGGAAACAGCATTTGAAAGAAACATTTAATTTCTGTGCAGATCTCTGCACATGCGGACTAGACAAGAAGAGTGGTAAGTTCTGATAAGAAGGGGCAGTGAATGATCTGTAGAATTTAGTACTTTGTCTGATGAAGGCGGTGTTGGGTACTGATGGAAGGGAGAGAAGAAAGAAATATCAGGCTTTGTGCATAAGGAGGAGTCATCTAGGCTGTCTCATTGCCATACTGCTGATTGCTTATGGCCTCCATCATACTCCTGTGTCCAGAGCATGCAGCCAAGCAGGGCTTTGCCATATTTCTTAATTGTTGTAGTGCCAGAACAACTATGGCACCTGCTTTTCCAGACCAGCCTTGGCGTACCCTCCTAATTCACAGTAAAGCTGGTCTGGCATTTTATGCCTTCAGCTCCCATGGTGTGAGAGCTGGGTGTGTTTTAATGAGTCTCAGTCTCATTACAAACTTTCAGGAACGTGCAGGAACTAAAGTTCCTCCTACATGAAATATTTTCCTATGTCCCTGCCCAGGAGTGGGCGAACATCTGGATAGTGAAAGACAGTCTGTTCAATCAGATGTTGGGCTCTTGGGTCCTGTAATGAAGGGTGGAGAAAAAGGACCCTTCCAGCTTTGGCACAGAGCAATGATGGGAACTGACATTTTAGGGCATTTACATACTCAGTAAGGCCTTTCATGGTCTGTTTTAGGCAGCTTCTTGTCAAGACTTTGTCCTTAGCTCGGCTGTCAGCTTCTCACAGAAGATGCTAGAGTCTATGCACCATCCTTCCTATGGACTAAAAGACATGGAAGAAACCAATTAGGATAGACCTGTGAGGGAACTAAGCAGGTGGACAGGTATGAGAGTCTGTCCTGGAGCCTGGGGATGAACATCTGCATGTCCAAGTTCTGTTAGATCTGAGGAGATAGCACAGCACTGCTATTGGTGCTGAGCATTGCATTACAGACTGAAAAGTGTGAGAGCAGCTGCTTCAACACATCACTTCTGCCTTGCCACTGCAACACTCCAATTTGGCAGCAGCAAGGGCAGCGAAAGATGAAGTGGAGCTTTGGAGACAAGGAGCCCTATGGCAGTTTGCTCAGAGATTGTTCTAAAAACGTGCTCTAAAAAAATTCTACAATAAGTTAAAAACCTTACAAAGTATTCCTACACTGACAATCCTGACTGGTAACAGAAGAATATCACTGGTTCTTCCAGTGAAATTCTTGCAGAGCTGGGAAAGAGGATGAATCTGGTGGCCCTAACAGAGAATGACTGTAGGTGATGACAGAGAAAAAAAATCCATGTCATTGCAGCAGGAGAAGGACAATACTCTAATAGGTTAGGGACATTCCAGGTTCATCTGCAGGTGATTACTAGGCAGATATTTTTCATCCAATAAATACAAATAATTGCTCAAGAAGGTGAATCCACCTCAGGAGCTCACAGAAAGAAGGGAAGAGAGTCTTTAACTGTGCAAAAATTAGGTTGAGGCCTGATCACTGCAAGGTACCTCCATCTGTACCCTTGCCTAAATAAATCCTCAATGAAGATCCTACAGTAGAAATCCCTGTAAAATTAATGGTGGGTTTCAGGGGTAGGGACAATGAATTAATCAGAAGTATTTTACTGACAGATTAAGCCTTTATATGATGCCAACCAACAGCGTTGCCAATCAAGTAAGAATGTTATTCATTTGCTGTGTTTCATGATATAATGCGTAAGGTGTTATTGGTATGACTTCAGAAGGCTGCAAGTGAGAAACACAGCCTAAATCCAGTAATGTGCAAACTAAAGTTTAGAAAGGTACATATTCAAAATGCTAATCAGAAGGCTCTGGGAACAGGGGACAAGGAAGAAAAGTCAAATGGAAAAGGAATAGCATAATCCTTTACAGTCTCACAGTGGACCATCGAGTCTAGAACCTGCCAGGGACAGAAACAGCAAAGAGCTGTGGAAGAGAGCTATATGAAGTCATCTACCCTCCTAGAGTGAAACTGTCTGAAATAGCTCCCCACTAATCCACACAAGGCCTACAACGGTCACAGGTGGTCACATAGCATTTTCTTTGTACAAACTGGTTCTGAGCCAGTTTTGATGGCAGCACCAAGAGCCTTTAGCAGCAAGCCTGAAGGCATGGTCCACAAATCTCTTTCAGCACACAGTTGGTTTCCTGATGATTATGCCCCTAATTGGCCAAAATCAATAGATGCACAAAGCCAGTGCTTAACAGCAGTGCAGTTGGACACCTACCTCCCTTTTCCCCCAGCCAAAGATGCTCAAATCACTGAAAAAGGAAGGCAAAAGTCCCCCAAGAGCAAAAAGACTTTAAGCTGGAACAGAAGAAGGGCTACAGCTACTATTACGGCTAGAAAACGTGCAGGTAATGGATCATGATATGCTCAAATCCATTCTCGAGTTCTGAGATTTCAGTAGAGATATGATTCTGGGCCTGTGTCCTTCCTGAATAGCCTGGACAGATACTCAGTGTATAATATGGAGGTTTGCTCGCAGAGGTGTAACTGTGGCTTTGCAATATCTGGATAATGGGGAGTTTTGTAATGCCTCTGTGAAACACTGACTTTCTAATGCTCTCTGAAGTTGCAGAGCTCTCCAGTACCTCTCACTGTAATTCTTTTCTCGAGAGAATAGTATTATTCTGTACTGCGTGACTTGCCTGAGGCTATGCAGACTGAAAATACAAGACTGCCCTTTGTGCAAGGAAAAACAGAAATGAAAGAAGAAATTTTTAAGACAGTTCTTTCACCGTGGATTCTCTTATAACAGTTTCTTGACAAACCATAACTGACCATTAATGCTGGAGACCTGAGAAGTATGCGTCTGCACTGGCATCACAGATGAGACTGCAACATATTGTTGAGGTAGGGAAGCTAACTTAGAATTAAATAGCTCCACACAAATCCTTTGTCAAGAACCACCAGAGGCAGAAGAGGTTAGAATAAAATTAGCATAATGGACCAGTTTTGCATCTCAGTTGCTTTCCTTTATTATTTCTTCACATGTTACAGCTTTATATATGTAAAATAACATCTTCACTTTTACTCTTTGTTCTAAACCTCCAAATAAATAAGAATACTAATTTACATTTGTTAGAGATGCAACCTGGTTTTCTAACCATTACTTTTCAAGCCAGAGGAGCTACTTCAGTGTATCTGAAGGACTGATTTTCAGGGGGACCAATGGGGCCAGCACCCGTGCCTCCAAAGCCCCATTTCTTGCTTCTTTGCTATGACATTATGACTGGGCCCTTAAAGCTGCTTTCTTTAGTCCTAGAGAGGTACCATGCCAGGCCCATGCCCAAGGAAATCTGGTGGTCTGCAGTTGGAATCACCCAGTCATGGCTGGTTCTGCAGTGTGGAGTCACAGCATCAACTCTTGCCATCCGTGTCAGATCAGCCTCTGACAATCCAGAGCAGTGTCAGCCCTTGTCATTTCATGGTTACTCCCATAAGTAAGGCTTTTAACTGAGAACATAGAACAGGCTTGGCCACTGAGAACAAAGTGCATTTGTTTCATTATATATAAATAGTGTCATATGTAAGAATCAGGTAATGGGTATAACAATAACATGAAATTCATTTGAGAAACTAATTTTTCAGCCCAGCTGTGCACTTTGTACTAGCTCAGTTGCTTTACTAAATTCTTCTAGGATCATTATTAATTTGTCATTTTTTAAGATGACTGCAATGGCACAGGCATGAGTATCTAGGTCAGGCGCAGGTCAGAGGAAACTTGTTCTCTAGAGACTATGGGAAAGTGACGGTAGAGTCACACTTAGCAACTAATGCAGCCCATGGCTTCCAGAGACTGTATTAATAGTATAACTTCACTGGGGAAGATGTGAATTAATGCCTCAGACTGTTCACTACATGTTCAGAAAAGGATGATTCAAGCACCTTATCTAAGTTCAGCTTCTTGTCCTCCAGGATCACTATTCCATGTGGAAAGGGACACATGGTCATAATTGCAGTTCCGCATATAATTTCCTTTCCTGCCATTGTTTAATACACCTGTGCTGTGCTCTGCTCCTCAGCTGGAAAGGGCTTGCCTCAGGAAATGTCTGAATATAGCCAAATAGAAACCAAAATGGGAGTGGAAATTAGGTCTATGTCAAGGAACTTTTCAACTATCTTTCCTGTAGCTCATCAGCCTGACAACGAAAAATTTAGAATAAAGACCAAGTAACACAGTCAAAGAAACTTTATAAGGTCTATTAGTGCAGAAACTCAGTCAGATCTGCTGACATGAAACAGCTGGAGGTGCTGAAGCCCTTAATAAATGGACCCTCCTGATGAGATTTACAAGAGCTCTTGATCTGTCATCGTGCTGGTTGCATCTGTCATTTGCACCTGGTATGAATATATTAGTTAGCTATCACATATCACTTTTATGTGGTCCAGCAGGACAGCTGGAATTAGTTCACCTTTGTGTTGAGGCCTTTAGTAGTAAAACATGTTTTATAAGATTCACTTGTGCCATTGCTAACATTGTTTAGGGCTGGATTCTCCTAAAACAACAGTAGGTCTACAGCGGTCCCATTTGTTGGTGTTGCTCAGCGCACAACCAGCAGTGTAAAATTGCTCTGTTTCTTTTATAGCCTGTCACATTCAGAACTGGATCGAGGAAAGAGGATCCTCTGGAGACCTATTTCAGCCATTGTCTGAAGCTTGTATTTTGATTCAAGCATTTTATTTGCACCTCTTTGTGGGCCAGTGGCATTTCACAGAAGTCTATTCCTTTACAGATGTTAGGCTACATCAGCATATAACCTGAGATTTTCATTATATATTATCTCCTTCTTTATTCTGATGCTTCTGTCACTACAAATGCGTGATTGCTAAAGTGTTTCTATCACATATAGCTACCCTGAAGCAACAAAAATGCTTTGTTTCAAAACCACAGCTCAGCCTGTGTCAGCTTGGTCCCCTTCCTCAGTGACAGCTCTGTCTCCTAAAGGCTGTCAGTGTCTGTCTGAAAGTCAGAAGACTGATAAATTCCCTCTAGCTCAGGTATGCTACAAAAGGGAGCAGTACAGAGAGATGGAGTTGTGTAACTTACGACCAGTAGTTAACACTATTGGGGGAACTTTATGCACATGAGACAGCACACAACTGTCAACATGGCCCAAGATCTGGACTTCTGTTCAAGGCTTCTACACACTGAGTGGTTCTTCACAAACACAGTAGGATTGTCCAGCTTGTTATGTGGAACAATACTGTGAACAGCTCACTTTAATTTAAGCATATTTAAAACAGAAAAGCTTTAATTTCCACATGTAAAAATAACAGTATTCACCTTTAAATCATAATTTCTCACTGAAGTTATTTGCTGCAATGTATGGTACAATTGATTTTTAACACTTGATGCGGATCCTCAAAAAAAGAAACTTTTATAAATTTTTAGCAAGATTCCCAGTCTATGATTTTGGGAGAGTGACATTACCATCTCCCCAGATTTATGAAACACTTACAGCTTAAGACAACAAAATTACCAGGCTTGTCAGTTGCAATGGAGTAATCAATATGATTATCTATAAAGTACAAATGGTGGATCTAAATCACCTACACATTTCTTCACTTTCCTTTGAAAATTATATTTCAGATATAATATTTACATCCTTGCAAAAATGCTATTGAAGCTCTTTATCTAGAAATGTTCTCAGACAGATAATTTTTCTATAATGTGTTACTTACCAGATCAGAGTCTAATGGCAAAAGATTAAAGGCATTATTCTTCCAGGTGAAGAGCGCCCTTATCGTGTTCCCTTTTTTCATATTCATATGCCCTTAATAATATTCCTTCAAGTTTATGTTCCATCAACATGAATTCCTTATTCAGTCCTCCATGTAGTATTAGACACCAGTCTGTGACAATGAAATGCTGATTTTTTTACCCCTCATATTGAGGTTTTTCTCCTATTGCTTCCCAGTTTGAATTATTTCAGTGTCTCCCATCTTCCTGCATGCTGGCTTAGTGAAGTCAGAAAAGGGATTCAGGGTTTTTTTTTTTGCTTCTGTCATGCCTTGTTCTAGCTTTCCTTGTTCTTTTCCTGTCTTTTTCTTCCTTTACTGTCTCTCATGCACATGCATTCAGGTATTCACTTTTCAATCCTTTATTTCGCCAGGAGAAATGTAGAGAAGAGTTTGTGTCAATGAGAATAAAATCTTCGGTGAAAACAAAGCACAGGTCAAACAGAATGGGAGGAAGGAGAAACCAAAGAAAGGGGCAGCCTGAAGCAAAGGATGAGCTGTGAAGGGAGACAGTGCTCTGCGGAGGTGATGGTGGACATGGGCCCAAGCAGAGCTAGGGCAACCAGAAGGGGCAAACGTGGTGAAGGCTTGCTGGCTTCTGCTGCTCGAGATAAAAGTGGTAGTGGCTGGAGAGAGCCCAGGGAAAAAGGCAGGATAGCTGGAGGAGGTGGGAGAGGGAAGAGTGATGACAGTGGGCACAAAAATCCTTCACTAAAGCTCTTGGCTGTGGAAGGGCCTGACTAACCCCTTCCATCTTCCCACTCACATGGGCTGATCCTGGCTTTATCCTCCAGCTGGCCTTTTGCATTGGCCCGAAGTTTTACTGAGATGAGTGGTCTGCAGCTTAAGCCTTTTCATGAGTAATTTAAATTTAATTTTCAAGATGCCTCCCCCTTATCTCTCTCCAAAGAACATCTGTGAAACAGTGAACAAACTCTTTGATGTACATTTCATTAAGAAACTTACTCACCTCACAGTCAACATCAAAGGAAAACATCCATAAAAATACCAATGTCAGTGTAATGAGGCCCAACTAAAGTGCACCGAATAAGACAGGTTGGGCCGTAGGTGAACTAAAGAAGGAAAAAAGAAGAGAGGGAGATGTAATAAAGCACTCAAGCATCCGTAGAAAATGTACAGCTCAAGAACCTGCACGCAATAACTCTTCAGAAAAGGGATATTGTGCAGCTCTACTGAGCTCTTCCAAAGCCTTTGGATATGATACATGAAGAAACAGAAAGGAGGAAGAGGCATCCATGCTCAAAATGGTTATAAAACTGACAATGTTAGATCACTACAGTGTTGAGAACAAGAGGACAAGAAGTCAAAGTAAGAAGAAATTTTTGGAAGAAGATATGCTGACTACTCTTAATCTGCCCGTGCCCAGTTTGAAAAAGAGCAAGAATAAGAATCATTTTCATATCCAGGACCCAAGCAGGGTATCATGGTAACATGCAAGTTTATCTTGTGACTAACAAAAATTGTAGAAAAAGAAGAAACACTTGACCCCAGAAAAACCTAAAGAAGAAAACTTAACAAAGAAAAGTTATAAGAAATTAGGATGACCACATGCTACATTTGAATAAAATAAGAGGTATCAATATCCTGCAAAGCCTAGTAAAAGATTATTAAACAGAGAGCCAGCTGTGAGGCTATTGTTTCTACAGTCACCTGTCTTTTTGTCATGTCACACTGAACTTCTCCAGAATGTATATATAGAAGTTTTATATCTTTTTATTGAAAAGATGAAAAATAGATAACAGGGTCACTTCTAAACTTTAGCTTTATGTTATTAATTTGTGGGGACCGAGCAAATGAAACAGAAGCATAGTTACTGACACATTTAAAATATTTTGAATAAGCCTGTATTTGAGAAATATCCAAAAACTGTTGCTACATGAGCAAAGTAATCCTTAAATTTTATTGACTGCATAAATTAGAAAAAGTGTATCAGTGTCCATTCCTTTGACCATGCTTGCATGTCACAACTCTTTTCTTCTAGCTCTTCATCATTTGAATTACTGTAGGTATCACAACTGACAGAAGTTTTTCACATTAAAAACCTCAATACTGTATAAGATGTCTATGTAGACAGTGTAAATAATAGTCACAAAAAGTAAGAGCAATAATTATTAAAAATTAATTAATCTTTTAAAATTGAATAGAATTTTGCATTTGAGGGACAAAAAACAAATAGAGAAATAATTACTTTCTTTTTTCTAAGCTGAGCAGGAGTCATCACTTATTCAAGCAACAAGTTCAACAGCTCTTGCTGAACTAGTAGGCCTGGCAAACTTTAAGAAAAGTATAATTTCCCAAACCCTCTCAACTCCAGTTAATTTGTGAAAAAACGCTTTCTATAGAACACATATAGCTCCTTATCAAAATGATTTCAAAGTGAACTCATTCTCTGGAGCTTTCCTCAGTATCTAAGTAGAAAAATACTTATAGTGTAAGAGATGCCAACTTAAGTCCCTTTATCCATGATTTCAGCTAGAGGATAAGAGCTCTTCTGTGTGCAGTTTTCCTGCTATAGAAACTCAGTGATGAAACGTGATGGCAGGGAGTGTGGTTCTGTTGTGTCAGGAAAGATTAAAATGTGAAAAGCATAACTATCCTGAAGTCTTTTGAAATCTAGGTCTCTCTTAGATTTCTTTTTACTATTGCCAGGAGGCACTTCCTCACTGAGTAGCTGGCTTTGGCATGGGATTCAAATGATGCTTTGGCTCATGTTTTTTAGGCCTCACACTAAATGCTGTGTAACTTCTCTTAGGGCGATACTTTTGAGAAATTCGTATAAAACCCTGAATTCTGTGAAGTACTGCATTTCAGCTTTAGAAGATTGCTGGCAGATTTGTTCACTGTTACAAGGAAAACATTGTTTACCAAATGCTGGCCCTATGGATAACCAGGCTTCCTGACAGTGGAGTCAACTTTTTTCAACCATGCCATTTGGGCTGCTGAAAGGAAATAGGCACCTTCTGTGCCCAGTGGTTTGTTCTTTTTAATGATGTGTCTCCAAAGTGCCATGAAGGGACTTGGTTTCATAGGATTTCAGGCCAAAAAAGGAAACTCCAGAACTATCTAGTCAAGTCTCCTTTGGATCTTCGATTTCATGTGATTATCCCTGGGTCAAACCAAGCAACTGCAGCTTAACCCAAGCCTAACTTCCAGACACTGATTCCTCTTCTGTTTACTATTTCCATTTGTGTGTGGCTTGCTTCAGACCAAAAGAACCACAGAGTAAGAGTAGATTTCCATATGACACTTGCCTCCCATTCGTAACACGAAGAAAAAGTCATAAGGTGACAGTCATGTTGAAAACCACAGATGGAGAGACCGTAATTTTTTAAATGTGGTTTAAGGAATTATCACTTCTAATTCTACTCAAAGATTTGCCTAGTACTGAACCTACCTTTGTGGATCTGAATTCAAGCAGACTAAGGCCAGAGACTTCATGGAGTTCTTCCATAACAAAAGGGATTTGTTTTATATTTCATTTTACAGACGGGTTTATAGTACAAATCAAAAAGAGAATAAGTGCAAAAGATAGAAACACTGTAGTGCATGCAAAATTAGCACAAACATAGCCAACAAATTATTATCCTTGTGATTCTATGCCTCTATATAGGACTGGAGACATGACCTGAATATGCCCCATAGAAATAGACATGAAAGAAATCTCCAACAAAACCGAAATCAGTTGACAACAAGGGTGCAAATAAAAGCCACAATCAATAAATAGTTGAATAAATAGCCACTGTTTTTAAACAAGTGAACATACAGACAAATAGGTCCCTTCCTTGTCTAATGCACATATATAGTGTTGGCAAGAATACAGATTTTTTTTTTCCCAAGGTCTAATGAACTGTGAGGGTTACAGGTTCACACTGTTGTTCTGTTTGCCTTAAGTAGCAAGATCAAACAGAGGTTTCTCTGAGGTATTTTCACTAGGGAAACAGACTCATGATGGATCCAGGTACTTCTTTATAAGGAACAGCCAGTAGCAAGGAGCATGCTCTCGCCCAGGTTTGTTCAATTTTATTTTTTTTTCTCTTTCAGTTTTTCCTCAGAGCTCTGCAGTTGAGCCTATTTCATCTTCAGATTTGACCTTCAACTATTATTTGGTAATTCCTGAGCTTTTTTTTCTCTTGTTCTCTCTCTAATCACAAAGACACAGGCAAATAAACACATGACAGACAGGTACACAGAACTGTAATCGGTCCCGTGTCTCACCCTTCTCACGCTTCTTGAATTCAAGCTCTCCTGGACCTGCCCAAAATAGTTTTTCGTTGTTTCTTCTTTCATTAGAAGAAAAAAGAGGCAGCTGTTGGGCCTCTCATTTACTCAGAAGAGGACGTAGTTGTCCTTCCTGAAGGTCTCGGCATGGTAATGTGCTGCCCAGCACTCCTCAGTGATGAACGCATTGCTTCACTTCTGCAAGTTAGCTGTAACTTCAGGAATCTTAACTGCACCGCGGTTTCTGTCTGGTGCTAATTTATTAAAATTATAAAGAAACTGTGCTATTAAAATAAGCCTTGTTATGTCTTTGAAACAAATACATTTAATTTTACAGCGAAAGCTGGTTTAAGATAAAGATAATATGATAAAATTAAGATGAAGGTATTCCAGTTAAAAGGAACCAGAAACCACCATGTCCTTATCTTATGTAAATGCTACATTGTGAAAATCCTCTCAGGCTTAGTCTGACTTAGCCCGTGTAACATATCAGCTGTTATATTTCAACTGTAATAACAAGCAAAATGTAATCTTAATAGATCTTATCAAATCACCACCATCCTTCCACATTCAAGGACAAAATAACTCCTCATCAATGTTACATACTCTATATGTAAGGGGTTCTTTTGGGGTTTGAGACTTCTGTCTTCCCTTTCCTCCCCTTTCTGAAGGAACAAGAAGAGTATTTGCAAAAAAATAGCCTAGTCTATGTTCCTAAGAGCCTAAGAACACTGTCTCCTTGTGGATTACAGCTGGCAGCTGTAAGGTGTAAAGTTTTACAATTTACAGTGCTGGGATTTCTTCTTCTTTTTAATCTGTACTGCACAAAAACCTTTCGTTTTCTTGGCGAGCTGTGAAACTTTAGATTGCTGGTTAAATGAAATGTTCTGCCTGCAAATATTATAATGCATATATATGGGCTAGAGGGAGTGTATGGTAAATGAATGCAGAATGCATTAATATTGTCTAGCACAGAGAGAAAGGGTGAAACTATAGGAAATTTTAAAAAACTACAATAACTGTCATAAGGATGAAGGATCATTTAAGATGTGAGTTAACCTTTCTCTCCGTATAGAAAAGTCCTGTTACAGTCAGTATAGAATTAGCATGCACTATTCGCAGAATGGGCATATTGCTCCATTAAATTCTTTAGATTGATTTTAGATATCTTCAGAAATTATTTCCATACCCTTTTAAAATATTAATTTTATCAGAAAGAGCAATTTAATTTCCATGCCATTCCACTGCATTTGTCCCATTGGTTTCATTATCATTATTTTATAAAAATACGTTTTAAAACAGCTGGACCACATCACCCCCTTCCATGCTACGATCCTGAGAAAAGAGTTCTAGAAGACAAAGACTCGATGAGGACCTCTTTGCAGAGACACTTGCTGGAGGGTGTTGGTCTCTTCTCCCAAGTAGCAAGTGATACGATAAGAGGAAATGGCGGCAAGTTGTGCCAGGGAAGGTTCAGATTGGATATTAGGAAAACGTTCTTCACAGAAGGGGTTGTCAGTCATTGGAACAGGCTGCCCAGGGAAGTGATGGAGTCACCATCCCTGGAGGTGTTTAAAAGGCATTTAGATGAGGTTCTTAGGGACATGGTTTAGTGCTAGAGTTAGGTTATGGTTGGACTTAATGATTCTGAGGGTCTCTCCCAACTGAAATGATTCTATAATTCTATGCTCTCCCACTGAAGGGCCCAGTTTTCCCTCAGTCCAAAAAGGGTACTGCACTATTAATTCGTTCAAACTCTTAAGCAGCTGACTTTGTCTATTCCTGCTTGCTTTGGCCTCAGGCAAGCCTTCTGGCTTATTGGCAACGTTGCTGTATTGTACCTGCACTGTATGGGATTTCCTCTGGCTCCGCCTGACCCTAATAAAAGCCTGAAGAGGCAGAGAAGAAATAATAATGCCAGAACCCTAAAGCAATTGTGGCTAGAATGGATGCTTGCCATTTCCCTAAGCCCCATCCAATTCAGTTCTCCTTTAGCCTGTCCTATCTTTCCTTAATCCCCACCTAGGAACCATGTCTCCTCCTGTCAGTCCTGTCAGCAAATGAGAGTGTAGGACAACCTATCACTTAAAGAAGAAAACCTCTGTGTGGAGATCCCACATGCATACAATAGGTGTCCAACCAGAGTTTTTCAGTGGAAAAACAGACGCATTCCCCCCCTTTCTTTGTTAGGAGAGGGATCCCACTAGCTAATTTCTACAAGTCTAAACTGATTGTTAACAGACTTTGCGCGGATCCCAGTTTTACTTTCATTTAAAGGAATGTTTCAGCAGTGTTCAACCTAGGGTTACCACAACGGCCAAACAAAAAACTTCCATAAATTAGTCGTGGCTACAAATCTCAAAGCTAATCTATGTGTCTGTGCAACCGGTCCCGCAAGGCTCCTCACTGACACGTACTTGGTCACTCCCTCTCCTTCAGCCTGACTGCTGGGCTTCTGCGCTGGTGTCAAAACACACAACATAACCTAAGGACAGAAACACAGCTGTACTTGCAATTTCCTCGTCTTTATGAGATGGGAGCCACATCTTGACTTCAGTTTAAGGCTGGGTCTTCTTTCATCTTATGCTTGTTTAAAAAACAAATGGAGAAGCCTCTTCAATGAAAAGCGTTAGTAGACATTACATACAAAATGTTTCACCACAGTGTTTTCAGACAACATACCACGTGGGCAACATAGTGTTAACATTTTCATGGTTATTGCACTTAAATTATTGAATCCTCCCACCCTCCCCCAAGATAAGAAAAACAGTATATTGGACATCACTCCAGAACAACTGGTGTAATACCAAAATAGGTAATTATTACAGAAGAATAAAGGAAATAAAGCACAGCTGCAATGATTTAATCTTTCTTTTCTACTCGCTGTTTCTTAAAATTGCCAAACACATTTTACCTAATTTTAGGGGAAAAATTCTTTCTATGCTCAAACTTGGTAAAAGTTACCTGAAAGTGTTGATTATTTGTTTCAGTCCATTTACATGGTACCACAAAAAATGTTCTAGTGTTGAAATAACAACTCCGAAAGGAAAATAATAAAAGTTTGATACAAATGCATCATCCATGCAAAGAATGAGGTTGAAATTGCAGTTCTGTTAAGTCAATAAAGCTTCTATTTACTTCAGAAGAGCTCAAGATGCTATCCTATTATTTTTATAAATTAACCTACACGCTTTTGCCATTGTCATGGATGTGACCGCATCAAAGCACAATTTACAATGTAAGGTATGAAAGCATGAATTTTCCCTATAATTTGTAGATATGGTTACTGTTGTCCTTAGCCTGAGAACGTTTCTTCTGCAGACTCTCCATGGAAATACCCAAACACAGTTGAGTACGTCATGGTATCAGCAGGGAGTTGTACACTGTTCACAAGGCAAGATACAATAGAAGACATTAATTTTAAACTTAGTGAGGGTATGTTCTAGTGAACATAGTTTACTCTTTTCTTCACCAGCTGGACAGCTATACTTAGCATCATGCCAGTTCGTATATTATCTGTAATTCTGCTCAGCATGGAGCTTGAGCTTTACTTTGGAGCTAAAATGAACATATTTGGATTTCACTTTGTTATTAATGAATTTTAAACGGCAGTGATCAGTCATTTTGCAATTTCTTTCAGAGGTATTACACAAATTACAGGGACTAGTATAGGATGACTAATTAAGCAGGATAGTTTTCAAAAACGTTTTGAATTAATGGCAAGCATCTTGAAATGATTATTAATTATAACTACTGTATTATTTTTTTCCTGAAGTCATCTACTGCTACAGCAGTTACAATGTTCCTCCCTCCATATGTGGTCACTTGCTGTCTAGAACTCTTGGAGTTTTAGATCAATTTGAGTCAAGTTTAAGGGAACTGATGCCCAGCCCAGTTCCCAGCTTTAGCATTGGATGCTGGAGGAGCTTGATGCACGGTGACCTCTGCTGCTTCTGCAGTGCTATAGTCATAGAAGGCTCAACAAAAGCAGAGCACTGTGACAACTGTATGTGTTTCACCGTGGAAACACCAACAGAATACTTTTTCTGCAATTCTAGCTTGGACTGCTTTGGGATAGTCTCAAGTAACCAGCTGCACAATAAGCCACTTGAGTCTAGAAAAATCAGTGTATATCAAAGGGTGTGTGTCTCTTTTACAGATTTATAAAGTTGCTATATAATTTCAGCTGAAATATTATTTATTGTAATTCCAGATGTTTGGCTTCCTCTACTATTTACCAGCATGAACATTGTGAATATTAATTGAAATATACTGTGTGTCATTTCATTTTGTGAAAAAAAAATTCATTTATCATTAATATCTGAACCATATATGCCAAGATTTAGCATACAATAAAATAAAGAAGCATGCCAGGAAGTATTTTTTATGTGCAAAACATTATCAACACCGTAACAGCAACCCACAGATCCTCCATACAACCATCGCTCTCACTTCATACTATTAGCATGGAAAGAAAACTGTATCAGTACAAAATTAGGACACCAAGGACTAATACAAAGCCTGACACAAAGTAAGGTGACTTACTAGATCCATGACTTGTACTCACAAGTGTTCTGTTGCAAATTTCAGACTTTCTTTTTTTTAAACCTGAAGCGACAGCTACATGAGAAGATGGAAGTACCCTAGTCAGTGTAAACAGTGCTACCATTTTCACCCTCTTCTTGGAACAAAAGATTTTCCCAGGCTTTCTTTTTTTCTTGTCCAGTCAGTAAAATTTATATCCTTTCCCAGAAGGTGTGACACCAGCCAGTGTTGGGCCAGACTAAGTAGCTGGGACTCCGGCTTTTGTCCAGTAGTCTTTGATAGATTCAAGATTAAAAATATCTTCTCACATGTTGTATCTCTTCCAGGCACCTTTGGCCTGGACGATGTCATTTTGTGTTGGTAGAGGCCTAATAATAAAATAATTGAATAAAATTTCATTCTGATCAAAATATTGTGAAGAATTAATGTTGCCTTTAAATTCCCAGCTTTGACACTTGTCAGCTCTCTTCTTCTACCTGTTCCTTTCCCCTTTTTAAGTGTCAAAAGAGAAAATCAAAGGAGCCAGGGAAAGAAGGTGAAAAAAAGAAGAACATTTCTTAATCCTGAAACTCCCAGCCTGGCTAAGAGCTTGAGGTACATGTATATTTCCACAACGCAGTTGCAGGTCAGTCCTTTGTACTTTAACTCCAGCCCTGTTTCATCTAATATAAGGTAATCTTTAGGGATTATAATGAGATCACCTCAAGATTATTGTAAGACCCCAAAGGAGATTTCAAATGTGCAGCACCTATGAAGAGCTCACAAATGGTGTCTGGAACTCAGCTGCATCCCACAGATGATTCCAGGCTGCACCATGGTCCCTGCAAAGACTGGCACAGGAGCCCTGGTCCTGCATGTACTATGGCAGCCCCTGCTCAGACTGTGTGTGCTATGGCATAACGGAGACACCCAGGGTTGAGAGCACATAAAGACATGATTTCAAGGTAGGTAATATACCCAGAGTTTACTTGTGGGTGTTTTTTGGTTGGTTGGTTTAAAACAAACCAAAACAAACCAAACAACAACAAAGAGAAAACAAACAAAAAAAACAAAACACAAACAAAGTAAAAGAAAATCACATTCACAGTAGGACAGAAATAAGGAAATATTTCCTTTAGAGAACCTGTAAGGTGGCTTTAGTGGAAGAAAGGAGTGTTTTCACAACACTTCTTTCAGCCCACAGACTGAGTACACACAGGGTGTATCACATTGTAAGAGGTACAGGGGAAAAAATATGCTGTGCAGTAAAGAGGTATAACTGGGAAGAAACTAGTCACATCAGGATACCCTCTGAGCAACAGTTGTAAGTGAAAACTGACCAAGAAAACCTGTTTTATTCAAACCTATTACAAATGCACAGTATCACAACTAGAGGATAGATAGTTTAACCAGGATACTAAGCAAAATTGAGTATTATTGCTATTGCTTCTATCTTTCGGAATACAAGTCAAAGTTCCTTAGGGCTTTCCAAGAGACATTGTAGAAGACACTGTAGTGTAGAAGACACTGCGGTTACTTTTGATTAATAGTCTGCACTTAAATCAGGAAAAAAACCCCAAACAATTGTGGGAACATACAGTTATAATACAAGAGCTCATAGTTAAACTCAACAAAGAAATTTTCTTAGAGAGAATTTTAAGTCACTTTTTAAATATAATCAATTTTTAAATAATAATTTTTTAAAAGGTAGCAAGACTGTTCCCGTTCAGCTTCCCACTCAGACTTTCTCATGCCTGCTACTGTCTAGGCAATGAATATTCATGAACATAAACATGATTTGTAACATCTGTATACCATTGGTAGAGTGTTAGCCAGATATTTACACTCATTTGTTTGGGATATATACATGTATACAAAAGAGAAACTTTCCCTTGTGATCTTCTCCAGAGATGATTTCGCAGTCCAAAGTCTGGCCTTAAAAAATTATAATGGATATCATATGATTCTGCAGAAACAAAAAGGGAAGCAGAGTGTCTCTCAGCCCACAGCCAAACCTTCCTACCTTGCCAGAAAACAGAAATAAAAGTTTAGTCTGTGAATCCCTTTAGCAGCCCTCACTCCTCCTCCAAAAAAAAAAAAAAAAAAAGGTAAAAAAAATGTAGACTGCATCTGGGTTTGTCAGTACATAGCAAAACTCATCTTCTGAGTTAAATTTCCCCTTTTATATGGCATTTCTTTATTCCCATTAGGCCAGTTGAGTTAGATGAGGTGGCAGGGCTTGTTACATAATAAAGTCATACTGATTTACCCAACCATCTCTCCTTTAAAAATCACTTGTAACCCACATGAATTCTGTCATTTCAGCTTCCCACTTGTTTTGGTTTGTCTTAAATTAACTCCAAATTGTGAACTTAATTACCCTTTTAAATTAACACCTACCCTTTTGTGACAGGTCCCACAGGTTTAAATTTGTACTTTCAGTTAAGCTGAAAGTTCATCTAAATGGGAAGTTCCTCAAGGTAAAAATCAAATGTAAACTAATTAGTTAACAATCGCTAGGAAGGGTGGTGCAACACTTCACAGTGTGAGGTGTGTTCTGTGATGTTCTAATAAAGACTAAGAAAACAACCACCTGTCACCTCATGACAGTATCTTTCTGGGCATCTGGGAACCAGCTAAACCTCTTAGAAAGTTTTATCAGGTAGCTAATATCCTCCCCAAATGTAGGTGTGCATACATGCACCTGGACATCTCATCTGCTGATGAGTTATCTAAAGCTACCTGACCAGAACAGCAGAACAGCATCTTGCTCAGTAGCCCCTACACACTTTGTAACATGTAGGTCACCCAGCAGTGCAAAAGAAGCTCGAATTTGTCTATTGACTTTTAGCAGTTCAATTGCTAACGTGAAGTGAGTTGGTAATTACAGGTCAGTCACTCAGCTGGCAATCTTTCCAGACTCAGAAGTGAGAGAGAACTCACAAATGCAGGATTCATTGAAACTGAAATGTATGAAGATATAAAGGACTGATGGCAGAAGGCACAAAATTACACAGTAGTTAAACACTTATCACTTGCCTGCATAGAATGAAATATAGTCTGTGATGCACCAAAAGGCTTCCATGGCAGATTTGAAGTTTTACTGCAAATGTATTTCCATGAGATAAAAAGCAGTCTTCCTGTGGGTGTTTTGTTTGATTTTTTCAAACCAAACTGTGCCTCGTGTTATTGTGGTGTTCTATGTGATTTTGCAGTCAGCACACCCAGTAGTCTATCCAGTTTCTTTGCAAGGAGAATTCTTTATTGAGCCTTAATCTTTAATTGGTATCTGAAGCATTTCTCTTCTGGGATGTGAGCTGTTGCAAATGTGCTGAAAAACGCCATTAAAAATTTCATCTGTCATACTCCTAAATCTTAATCTGAGAAACTTTCACATTCAGACTTCTCAGTCAGCATGAAAATAGTCTATCTTAGCCCCTGTATAGATAAGAGAGGTAGGCTTGAGTGGAACATTACGTCTTTTTCTGGTCCTTAAGTGTTGCTACATACAAAATACAGATTCTTTGCTAGATATAACTACATGCTATGAATAGTCAAATGGCTCAAGTTATCCTACTGTGTCCACATTTCAAACTGACTCAAACCTTCTCTTCTGGAAAGCCTGTAAAAGAAAGATGAATGGTAAATAGAAAGCTTTAGAAAACGTAGACATCTGGAAGTAAAGATATCATAATGGTGTAAGCCACGGTGGAATAAAACATTTGTTTAATTCAGCCTTTAGTCTCTAAAGCCAGTAAATGGGGAAAGAGAGCCAACAATTTAATGGCACACATTTGTTTATGTAAGGTCTGCTGTGCAGAAGAGCATCCAATTTAGTTTGCAAACTCTCCAAAACAGCAGGTGCTGGGTGTGCTGAGCTGTCAGAGCACCCAGTTACAACGGGTAAATAGACATCATCACTCGCAAAATCCTTGAACCTCTTCTGTTTGGCTGATGGTCTCTGTCACCTGCACCAGCCCCTTCTTGCTCAGCCTCTTGCAGCAGTGCAGGGCCAGAGAGGGGCAGGGAGGAAACCAGCAGCACCAGTTCCATAGGGATGGCCCACATCTACTCCTGCTCAATGCAAACCCTACAGCATATCTCATCTGGATGTGCAGGTGCTGCACTATGGCAATAGCTGGCATAGGTTGCTGCAAAAAAAAATCAAGTGCGGATACGCAATAATATTAACATAAAACGTTTTGAACATTTTAAGTTATTTTGCTGGTGATGTTTACATTGTACTGCTTTTAATTTCCCACTCAGCAGGATGAAATATTTTCTTCCAGACTGTCTTTCCCCTTCATCATATAAGTCTGTTTCTAATTAAAGCTGATATTAAAATAAAGTGATTTTTTTTCCTTAATGTCAGTTCATGCAGTGCATTAGTGTTCTCAAACTACAGTAGCATTGTCAGTAGGTAGTAGAACAGCTAGAAGGACAATATTTCTTAGCATCTTGATTTGCAACCAGTTTTGCACCGTGAGAAGAATCTCCAGACTCACTTATACTCTGTGATCCTTTGGTGAAGAACAAAGGTACAGCTCAGTATTTTTTAGACTTTCTAAAAACAAAAAGACTTTATCTAGTAGATGACTTGGTAATAGAAAGTACATTAGACCATCAATAAATCACACTGACGGATGGAACCTTGTCAGCTACTAAATTTAACTTGTGTTAAAGTTAAATCCAATTTAACTGTGTGTTAAAGTTAAATCCAATTTAACTGTGTGTATAGGCAAGGTTTGAGAGACCAGCTGTGAATTATCAAATACTGGTCACCGTTCTGTAATGCAGAGTATCACCTCCATTTTCATTCGAGTCAATATAAGTCAAGAGGATTTAGCAGAACTGAATGACAAGATGAAGGATTATTCTATGAGGAAAGAAAATTAACTGTTTAAAACTCATGAGTCTTTTTAAGAAGACTCAAGACCACCTCTCATTTTCGCTATAACCTCTTTGATTAGGACATATTCCTATAAAAAAATCTTTATTTACTGTCAGAGAAATAGAAAAACCTCTTTCCTAAATGCAAATCAAGGGTGAGGAACAGCAACTCTTTTAGCCATTGCTACGGAGTACTATAAGATTATGGATCAAAAGATTATGGCCATTCTGGTATCCTTATATAACGAAACAGAGAAGCAACTGTGGAGCATGGTGTAATAAAGGAGCCAAAAAATCTCTTATCAAGGCATCTTTACCTATGTGAAAGACCACAGTAGAGTCTATTTCTTTTTGAGATGAAGACTGAAGAAATAATATTGTCAAAAGTTTCCTCTTGCAAAAGGTGTGTGTCACACAAACAAGCATTTCTATTTGTATGAAATCCTAAAGCAGTCATGGAGCTCTAGCTCCAGTCTCGCTGCAAGCTTATGATTAATTAAGCGAAACTGTAATGTGTATATTCAGTTTGGGTGGGAAAGTGGGTACAAATATGCAAAAAGAGGAAGGATGCAACTAAATTGCATGGAAAGAATACTGGATGGGCAGCAATTTTGTAGCCTGAAGTTTGCAACAGAAGTTAGCGAATTTCCAGTGTAAGCCTAAGAGTGCAATGTAGACATAAAATCTCATTTCCTTTGTTCAGAATCCTCCAAGCTCATTTGACATTTTTCATCTTATTAATTTAATCAGAAGGAGAAAAAAATAGACTACCAATAGCAATTAAACAGTTCAACATCTTAAATAAGTTTTACTTTATCTGAGAGAATGAGATTTTTTTTTTTTTGCTTGAGAATTATATTTGATTTCTGAATATAACATAAGAAGCAAGTGGCAAAAAATAACAAGGTTAAAAATGTATTAGGACGGACTGTAAAAGATTGATTATTTTACTTTGAGCAATGCCAGGTTTTTCAAATGCATTGAGAAATTCCCAGCAAATGAAAGCCAAGTATCATGTAAACTGAAATGAATGTGTCATAACTTATACCTCTCAGTTACTACATGCTTCAAACCATGAATGGAGGCAATTTAGTAGAATTTCACACTTACACTTCTAGGGTAGCACATGGTTAAATTATAAAATGTCTCAATGTTACCCATTTCTTTGAGAAACAGTGCTGGAAGGGGAATGTGATACATTTCCATTTTAAAGGCTCAAGAATCTCTTTGGTTTTTTACTTTGCTGAAAGGACAGTCCTCACCCTCACAGCGGGATTGTGAGACCCGGCCTACAAGGAATGAGTTGCTGTCTCTTCTGGTGTTAAGCAGTCAAAAATCTTCTGTTGGAAGGAAGTCAAAGGTACAATTGATAAACCAGATACTTTCATTATATAATCAGGATGTCAGTAGAAATGTTATTGCCAGTCTTCTCTGCTGAGTAAAAAGTACAGTTTTATCTCTTCACACAAAGACATAGTAAGTAGATTCTGTTCCCCACAAACACATTTCTCACAGACGTTCAGCTAAGACTGCTGTAAACTAAAAAAAGTAGTGAATACATTTAGAAATTATTTTTAAACTTCCTTTTGCTTCATTCCCCTCCCCTTCTGTAACATTTCTATCTGCATAAAAGTCTTCCACCATCTCTTGAGAGCTATTCTTGGGCTTTATCATTCCAGAAGTGCTTATATCACATGCTAATTGGCTTAATTAACTACAAGTCATAGCTCCAACAAAAGCATTTCCTATCTAGTCAATGTGACCATTAAAAAGTGATTTGCATTACATTTGGAACAGCAGACACTTAGCTTGTGAAAGAGGCTAATGAAGCATGTGTTCTGGGCACACAAATCAGGTGCTAGAGGTGTAGAAAGCAATACACAATTCCTTTGCAGGAGTAATTTAAAGAATTTTAACTACTGGTTTTCCAATAAAGACTGACATAATTTTTTTGTAATGATAAAATAATTAAGAGAAATGGAGAACATCTTCCTCAAGCAATTTGACAATTATAAGAAAAAACGCAATCTTTATTTGTAGTAGTTCACAGAAGTGATTCAGCATGTATTAGGTCAGAAATATATTCTGTAAATGTTATTTTGAAAACAGAATTTGGAAGGGCAAGTGCAGCATTCAAGTGTTGCTAATGAGCTGCAGAGGCAAACCGGCACAAACACATGGCTCTGCTCTTATATGCAGTAACAATGCAGCACCACACACACCAAAAAAGGACACCATTTCAAGTGAAATTTAGGTCACATGTAAGTGCCAGTATGCAAAAATATAATCCCGTAAATCTCCACACAGCTGCTAATAGACCTTGGACTTGCTTAAACTCTGTAGGCACTCTTGTTTTCAATACAGAATTCCATCGATATCTGTAGCTCTTATTCTTGGCATGCGCATATATATTTCATGTTGGCAGGGCTGAGCAGTGTTGCCTGTGGCTGGTGCTAGATCTAAATTAGATGAGAGGGATGGGGTTCGGAGCCTCTGTCCTAGGCTCCAGCACAGGTCTGGGAGGTATTCTCAGAGCATACTTGAAATGTACACACTCCACACAGCACACAGGTGAAGGTGGGAACCCCTTCAGAGTCCGACCAGGAGAAAGAAGTGTTTGAATGTCTCCCTCTCCTTTTCATCTTTTGCCATTTGGCTGTTATGGCAGCCCTGCAGATGTGAGGAAGGCTAGACTGAATTCCATCCACCTCCTGAGGAACTCAGGCATTCTGGCCACTCACATTATAAATGGAGACTGCATCTTCTTCATTTCAACTTTCATCTGACTTTGGCATTAGCCCTGCTTTAGGGTCAGACCTCCAGAGGTCCCTTCCAGCCTAAATTAATACATCATTATACCATCTCCTATTTGTGTTTTAAAAAATCATGAGTAGCCCTTGCTAATTTTCTGGAAGAAAAGCTGTAGACCTATTTTGTGAGATGTGTCCAAAATGAATAAGGGATAAGTATGAATAAAGAATAAGAAAGAAAGAATAAGGAAAGTAAATCCTGTCAGTGGAGTTTTCACACTTGTGAGCTGTAGATGGTTCTCTGTTCTCTATGGGTTCAGGCATTCCTTAACTTTCTCAGGTACTGCTTAGGCACCCGGACCTCCTAAATTTGCTCATGACCCAAAATCTCAGTCCCTACAATTCAGATGTGACACCAGTAGGATTGCCCCTGGGAAAAGGGAACTCCAACTCCAGATGCTCTGGAGTACCAGCTAATGCAGACTAGTTTCTCAGAGATCCATTAGTCAACGAGTCCTTTTCTGATTTTGCTGAGGAGAAAAAAGGGTCTGGTAGAGAGCTCTTTCACTCCTGCCCTATTTTGAGCCAAGCAGCAAACCATAAACCAAGTGCCCATGCCCAGAGATTATGGTTCTGGTTATACAAGAGTTAACTGAAGTTTTAATTCCTCACCTCTTTTCTTCCCCAGCTGAATGTAAACTGAAAATCAACAACTGCCCCCAGTGGGGCAGCATTCTAAAACAGATGAGGACCGGGTGGCCTCCTGTGCCCCTAGGGAGAAATTGGTGTGCTCTGCTCGCTCCCTGAAATGCCTGTACACCAATGCGCGCAGCATGGGGAATAAGCAGGAGGAGTTAGAATCCTATGTTCGGTCGGGAGATTATGATCTGGTGGCAATTACAGAAACGTGGTGGGACAGTTCACATGACTGGAATGTGGTCATGGATGGCTACGCCCTTTTCAGGAAAGACAGGCCAGCCAGGCGTGGTGGTGGAGTTGCTCTCTATGTGAGAGAGCAACTGCAATGTACTAAATTCTGCCCAGGAGCGGATGAGGAACGAGTTGAGAGTGTATGGGTCAGGATCAAGGGGCAGGCTGGCAGGGGTGATACGGTTGTAGGTGTCTATTATAGGCCACCAGATCAGACTGAGGAAGTTGATGAGGCCTTCTATGCGCAGCTGAGAGTGGCCTCACAGTCGCAGGCCCTGGTTGTTGTGGGTGATTTTAACTTCCCTGATGTTTGCTGGAAGGACCATTCAGCCAGCCAGCCACAGTCCAGGAGGTTCCTCCAGTGCATTGATGATAACTTCCTCATGCAGATGGTGGAGGAGCCCACCAGGAGAGGTGCACTGCTGGATCTCATCCTCACTAACAAGGAGGGTCTGGTCGAAGCAGTAAAGGTTGAGGGCTGCCTGGGTTGCAGTGACCACGAGATGGTGGAGTTCAGCATCTCGTGTGGCAGGAACAGAATAGCAAGTAGAATTGCAACCCTGGACTTTGGCAGGGCTAATTTCGGCCTTTTCAAGCAATTGCTGGGGGAAATCCCATGGGCAAGACTGCTTGAAGGAAAAGGGGCCCAAGAGAGCTGGATTGCATTCAGAGATTGCTTCTTCCAGGCTCAGAGCATCCCCACACGTAGGAAGTCGAGGAAGGGAGCCAGAAGGCCTGCGTGGTTGAATAGGGATCTGTTGGGTATGCTCAAGCAGAAGAGGCGAGTTTACAGGTCATGGAAGCAGGGACTGGCCACTTGGGAGGAATATAAGGCTGCTGTTAGAGGATGCAGGAGGGCAGCTAGGGTAGCCAAGGCCTCCTTAGAATTACAGCTGGCGAGAGGGGTCAAGGACAGCAAGAAGAACTTTTTCAAATACATAGCAGATAAAACTAATACCAGAGGCAATGTAGGCCCACTGATGAATGAGGTGGGTGCCCTGGTGGCAGAAGACACAGAGAAGGCAGAATTGCTGAATGCCGCCTTTGTCTCTGAATACTCCGCTGGAGGCTGTCCTGGGGAACCCTGTACCCCTGAGACCCCGGATGAAGCCAGGTTAATGGAGGAGTTTGCTTTAGTCGATGAGGACTGGGTTAGGGAACAATGAAGTAGTCTGGACGTCCATAAATCCATGGGTCCAGATGGGATGCATCCGCGGGTGCTGAGGGAGCTGGCTGAAGTCATTGCTAGACCGCTCTCCATCATTTTTGCCAAGTCTTGGGAAACGGGAGAGGTGCCCGAGGATTGGAGGAAAGCAAATGTCACTCCAGTCTTTAAAAAGGGCAAGAAGGAGGACCCGGGTAATTATAGACCGGTCAGCCTCACCTCTGTCCCTGGGAAAGTAATGGAACAGCTTATCCTTGGTGCCATCTCAAGGCACATCAGGGATAAGAGGGTCATTAGGGGCAGTCAGCATGGCTTTACCAAGGGTAAGTCATGCTTGACCAACCTCATAGCCTTTTATGGGAATGTAACAAGGTGGATGGATGATGGCAGAGCGGTGGATGTGGTCTACCTTGACTTCAGTAAAGCCTTTGACACAGTCCCTCACAGCATCCTCACAGCTAAATTGAGGAGGTGTGGTCTAGACAATAGAGTAGTGAGGTGGGTTGCAAACTGGCTTAAAGAGAGAAGCCAGAGAGTGGTGGTCAATGGTGCAGAGTCCGGTTGGAGGCCAGTATCTAGTGGAGTGCCTCAGGGGTCAGTACTGGGGCCAATATTATTCAATATATTCATTAATGATTTAGATGAGGGAATTGAGTGTACTATCGGCAAGTTTGCTGATGACACTAAGCTGGGAGGAGTGGCTGACAGGCCAGAAGGCTGTGCTGCCATCCAGCGGGACCTGGACAGGCTGGAGAGTTGGGCGGGGGATAACCTGATGGAATTTAACAAGGGAAAGTGTAGAGTCGTGCATCTGGGCAGGAACAATCCCAAGTTCCAGTATAGGTTGGGGCATGACCTATTAGAGAGCAGTGTAGGGGAAAGGGACCTGGGGGTCCTGGTGGACAACAGGATGACCATGAGCCAGCACTGTGCCCTTGTGGCCAGGAAGGCTAATGGCATCCTTGGGTGTATTACAAGGGGGGTGGTCAGTAGATCGAGAGAGGTCCTCCTTCCCCTCTACTCCACCCTGGTGAGACCCCATCTGGAATATTGTGTCCAGTTCTGGGCCCCTCAGTTCAAGAAGGACAGGGAACTGCTGGAGAGGGTCCAGCGTAGGGCAACAAAGATGATTAAGGGAGTGGAGCATCTCCCTTATGAAGAAAGGCTGAGGAAGCTGGGGCTCTTTAGTTTGGAGAAGAGGAGACTGAGGGGTGACCTTATTAATGTTTATAAATATATAAAGGGTGAGTGCCACGAGGATGGAGTCAGGCTCTTCTCAGTGGCAAACAATGATAGGACAAGGGGCAATGGGATCAAGCTGGAACACAAGAGGTTCCACTTAAATTTGAGAAAGAACTTCTTCTCAGTGAGGGTGACAGAGCGCTGGAACAGGCTACCCAGGGAGGTTGTGGAGTCTCCTTCCCTGGAGACATTCAAAGCCCACCTGGACACATTCCTGTGCGACCTCACCTAGGCGTTCCTGCTCCAGCAGGGGGATTGGACTAGATGATCTTTTGAGGTCCCTTCCAATCCCAAACATACTGTGATACTGTGATAACTGAAAGTCATGTTAATGCAGCAGAAAACTTCAAACTGCTCCAGCCTATCTGTAAGCTATCAGCAGAATGCAACTAGACTTGAGACCATGTCTGTATTAAAAACCAGCAGTAAGAGGACAGAGGTTCAAGCCAAAGTCTTAATGAAGCAGCTCTGGAGCAGCGTTGGACTGTGCGGTCATGGCTTCAGCTATTGTTCAGGGTGCCAGAGTGCTGTGGGTGCTGGGGCTCCCATCCCACCCCCATCCCACCGCCCCAGCCAGAAACGGGGCAGCTGAGAGCAGCTCCATGCCCCTTCCCTCCATGTGGCTGAGGCCACAAAATGGACTTGTGGGTGGGCCCAACTCAGCAGGGCCCATGGCTGGGCAGGACAGGGCTATGGGGAGCTGGAGACCAGCCCTGCTGCAGCATCACTGCTGCAGCAGCTGACAGCCCTGGGGGGTTGACTTGAGATCCTGGGGCATGTGTGGGTGTGGGAATCTTTGGGGAGTGGGGTTCAGGACCGTGGTGCCCTCAGGACCCTGAGATAAGGCCATGGACCATTCCAAGTAGGAAAGCATGGATGAGGCTGGTTCTTTCGGAGCAGAAGTCAGCCTTGTGGCTACAGGCTTTGCAGACCTTCTTCTCCTGAGGCCTGAGTTCATCTTTTTCACTAGAATGAAAAATAAACAGACATAGTTGAGATATCATGTGGACATCTCCTGTGACAACAGCTGTTGCCTGTTGTAAAGTTTATCCTCTTATGCATATATACAAATCACAAAATCATAGATTGCTTTGGTTGGAAAAGACCCTTAGGATCATCAAGTCCAACAGTTATCCTAGCACTGCCAAGTGATCTTCTCTTAATAATCTTTGAGAAACCCAAAGCACCTTAGGCCTGGCCCTTCTAACATGTTTTAGAAACCTTGCAAGGAGCTGCCTGTGTGCTTTATCATGTTCATTCCTTGCTTCTGTTCCTTATGCTCAATTTAAATCGGGAGGTTTTAGATCTGTATCTTTGGTACTGTTTGGAACAATACAAAGCTTCTGGTCTTCCTCATATGTTTGTTTCTGACGGCTAAGATGTCTTGCGGGGATCCCTAACAGTAAACAGAGCTTCACTGGAGGTGTGAACTGTCAGTTCTGCCAGGCTTGGCACTTACTGCTTTGAGAAATACATTATCTCCTGGAAAGCATCCTTAAACTCTTCCTCAATATTTGTTTCTGTCAACAATGCATCTTCTCAAGAAGACCATTTGAAAAAAGGAAAAGCTTTTTTTTTTTCCTTTAATTATGAAGTTTCCAAGTTCCTTTTACCTATATACTTATTTTTCTTGCTTTCTGAATAGGGGAAAGATCACTCCTATAAAACTGTGAATCTAAACATCTTCTACTAACTGTGGTTTTTTTTCAGTGATATGATGGTTTCTGGCAGCACACAGGCTTGTGCACCTGTGTCCAACTTAAAATGAATAAATGTTTCATTTGCTCTTGGCCTGGTGGTTAATTCATCTTCTGCAATTATGTCCAAAAATCCCTCTTTCTTCATTCTCTCTTCAGACTCTCCTGGCACCGGTAAACTCTTAGAAAGTGATGTAACTACTTACAGTTTCTGCATTTTCTTCTGAAGGCCAGACACTGTGTTGTTTATTGCAATGCATGGAACTGTTTCATGTATGCTGATTTTCATTTCCACATGCTTTCCTTCTCTCATTGCAGTAATTCATCTTCTTTGGCATCTTCTGTGTCAAAATTGTCTTCAGCCTTTCATGTAGCTCAGCCCAGACTGGATAATAGATTTGCATGTTCTGTTGAAGTAAAAATCTAAGTAAATTTTTTAAAGAGTTGAAACTGGATCTCCTATTAATTACTGTGTTCTAATTCAGATTTAAAACATGATTTGCTATACAGTAACTTAGCCTCCAAGATTTCAGGTGTTGCATTCCTCTGTAAGTCAGAAAGTTTTGTATCTTCTCCTTTCATTCACTTTCATTCAGTGATTAAGAACACCTCTGTCATTTCATCTAACATGAAACGGAGTATTCCTCCATCTCTGTGAAAGCGCTTCAGAGTCTGCCTTCTCCATCCTGGTGTTTGTGAAGACAGTCAAGTTTTGCTCAAAGTACTTGACATTTCAGATAGTTTTAAATAATTCTATTTATTATTCAAGTTTTGTTTGGTGGGGTTTTTTTGTGTGGTTTTGTTTTGGTTTTGTTTTGTTTTTTATTTTGCTCCCCTCCTGGCATAATGCATTGATCAGAAATCATAAAAATCAAAGTGCTTGACAAATGTCTGGTTTAGGCTTTAATATCCCAGTCATTAACACTTGATCAGTTAATTTCCAGATCAGCCAGTAATATATTTTTTAACTAGATCATGTGTGGGAACGCAGACACTGTTTCATAAAATTAAGGGCATGCAACATGGTGCTAATGCTGTCTTTACATTGCAGGATTTTTGATCTTGCACTGTAGGCTCTAAACCTGACTTTAATGTGTAGTCAGACCATGACCTCAGCAGCTGAGTTGTTCGCTAACAGCACCGTGTAATGTGAGCCTCAGCAGAACACAATGTGTTCCCTGTGGCTTCTGCAAGAGTATCTGAAGTGTATAACACCCCACTAGTTTAGCTGAGTTACACAAAGGAACCATGGTCAAAGATGAAGGTGTGTAACAGTGTAGTTTTGTCCACACACAATGATATAGCACCTCTTGACTCTAAATCTAATTTTTTTTTTTTTTTTTTAATTTTTTAGGCTATTTCTCGTTAGTCTGGCAGTTTTTTTCCCTGCCTACACGTTTCAGAATCCAGAATCATATCATCACATTGGTCTGAAGGCCAATTTAAATATACATTTAATGAATGTCAGTATATACTTAAATTGACTTTCAAACCCAAATAATTAAAATGCTCTTTAATTATTACCAATTTGCTCTTTCTTGTGAGCTATGCCTTTTACTTATATTGTAGTTTTAATCTATGAAGTCACTGTTGTAGACAAGGAGAAGATTGCAGGTTAACCAAAGAACATTTTACTTCAGAAATCCTGTCATGAAAAGATTAACATAATTGTCCTCAATGTGAGCAAGTGGATGTGTAGGAGGAGAGCATCTATATTTTTGTATCTCTTCTGCAGAGCACAGTTTATTATATTTGTCTCCATTCTCTCATTTACAAAACAGGTGTGGAAATGTATTTGAATATGCTTAGGGTGAGAATCTGGGAAGAAACACCTATGAGCACATTCTTTATGTCACTGTAATTCCAATACTAACCTCATTTTATAACTTGCAAAAGTCCTCAGTGGTCAACTAGGGGGTTGGAATATTTGAAACCTGACATTGTGGAAATTGCTGCTTCCAACTTCAACAAGGAAAGTAACTTTTGGAAGATGATATGCTGGGTCAGAGACATAAAAATAAGGATCTGATAAGGGTCTCAAGAAATCATTTAGCCCATTTGTTTCTAGTGGGTGAAAGTCACCTATTAGATTGGATATGAAGCTTCTCCAGGTCTGTGTTGGCTCTGTGCCAACTCATAACCTTCAAGGCCAGCATTTTTGCATAAGAGTATCTGATTGCAGTGGAGCCTGAGCGCCCTTGGATGCACAGGGAATGGATTCAGTGGGGGGTGAGGATGCAGGGGTGGCAGTCTCATGTGTGGAGGTAAAGCGGCACGCAGGATGCAGAGACAACGCTGAACTGGAATAGGCTGAAGTGAGCACTCGACCCGTATTAATGCCCATCTTATCACTGGCTTTGTCCTCATTACTGTGTTCTTTGACAGGCTGCATGCTTTGAGTTACTGCGGACAGAGCTGGAAGACAATCTTACAAACTAGGGGATGCGAGGTGTTAGAACCCCGTGCCTTTGAAGTCAGATTGTATAGAGAGATGTGGGAAGCCTGGGGTTAGGTTAGAAAAAGCTGATTATCTATGATGATCAATCATCTACTGCACACATCACTATGAAAATCATTATTTTGATCGCTGTTAGATGGTCCTGTAACATCTCCCTTCCTTACCCTCACAGGAGAGCTCTGCAGATTTTCTCTGAACATTCGCAGGTATTCTGCCTGGATTTGGGGGAGAGAATTTGTGGATATGAACAGGAAACTTTCAGTTCTGAACTAAATCTATGTGCAAATGATAAAATTTATATTCTGTGGGGAGCTAAATGGATTTCTGAGGTCTGCAAGCTTAGAAGACTGGAAAATTGCCAGAAGCCTGGCAAGGTGATGTTGTCATCATTTTTCAGTTACTGCGGTATAACATAACCTAAGTTTTCTTGAGGGGAAAACAATCCATATTGAGCTTGTACAATAAGCCTCTGTCAAGAACTTCCATTTTCTGCAAGCTACAGTGTAGATAGAGTTTTGAACCAGCGTAAGCCATGAGGTTAACAGAGGGCTCTGTGGAACTTGAGATCATAGTTGAAGAAATTCCAGTGGACCAAGAGCAACCTCTCAAACATTTTGAATTCATAGTTTTCTTTTCCGGGAAGACTTTCAAAGCTCAGCTAGGACTTTGAAAATATATAATTATACCGCACGTGGTTACATGTACATAAGCACAAAGGTGAAGTCTAAAAGAAGGGAAAGCTAGCAGATAGAATCTACGCTTTTCTTGGCAGATGTAAGGATTTTACTTATCTTTTAAGATAACATTCCTCAGTAATGTGAGGTGTCGACTTTAAAAGCTAATGCCTTGAAGGCGTGATACTCTGACATTCAAAATTTGTTTTATCCAGTGAAAAAGATATTGTGCCTACGGGTTCATTTTCTTTATTTTACTTATTACTATAATAAAAGGATAATTTGTATTAAAAAAAAAATCCTTAATTTAACTTCCTGTGACAAATGTATGAGAACTAGACTGACTATTGATATTTGTTTGTAAGAAAAAATGCACTGGCATCTTTGCTACATGCCATGTAAAAAGTATTAAGATGAGGAAAATTCCTTGTATTTTCCACTGAGTAAAGGAGTTTATAGGTCACACAGAGAAGAACTATGTCCTCATCACTTCTCTTTTTCCTTAGGCTGTACAGGAGATCCTGGACAGGTAGGAAAACAGAAAGGAATGCTGATTATTTGGCTGGTGATTAATTTTCATACTAATAAAGGAAAATCTAAGTATGTTTCAAGAAAACTGTAAAAAATTATTCAAGAAGAGTATCCACAAAGAACTACATGAAAAATATATCTTTCATAAGGTTCAGGAAATCTTCTTTCAGTAGTTACCTAATTTCAGGAAGAACCTGAATTTAGGAATTCAACCACTTATCTCTGTTTCCTAAAAAAATTGCAAAAATCTTTGTAACTGGTTAAAACTTTGAAACTAATGTATATCCTTTGCGCATCCTTGGTAGAAGTGGTTATAAAACATTATCACAAACATTCTTGTCTACAACTTGCTAACATGCAATGCTTCATACATCAGGAAATTCAGGGTGACTTTCCTGGTACATGGAAGTTGTTTAGTGCAGGAGAAGATAAAGACAAAGACCTCATGAACTCCATTCTTCCTCTGTCAGTATTTTCTGCTTTAAGGTGCAGCACTACTAAATCACATTCGGCAGTTTTCCTTGAAATGCCAGTACTTGGAGTAAAGTGGTTACTAGGGAATCTCTTCTACTTTTTAACAAGCATTAACCTACTTAACGAGTGACTGAGCTGAACCATGCAGGTCAGAAAGCAGAAGATGCATTAAAATAAACAAACAACCAAATAATAAATAACATTTTTCTTCTCACCACTGAAAACATTGACTTCTGAACGCGTGATTGTCAGAAAGAGAGGGTAGGCTGAAGCAGCCTCTGCTCCTCCTTAGGTGTTTCACATTTTTAGTGCAGAAAGGCAATCCAAAAGGACTCTCTCATGCCCAATAAATACAAAAAAGCATGCTCAGACACTAGCCATGGATTTGTCACAGGAGTTATTAGGAAAAAGAGCAGACAGAAAATACATTCTAAGAAAATCCAACAGGACTTTCAACATTGCTCCTTCCCTGAGTGTTCCATATTAAAACAGGCTTGTGTAAGGGGATGGGAAATGGGAAGAAAAAGGCTCTTGGGGTTACTATGTAATGACTTTTAGATTCATATTAATGGTTGATATAATAGATTGAAACTGAGAAGATATTGCTTGCATGGCAGTATTAACTCATCTCATATTCAATAGAGAGCAGTGGGAATATTTACTAAAACAATACAAAAAGACAAGGTGACTCTCTTTTCCAGGAATGAAAAGATGAAATTGAAAATAGAGAAACATGGGGAAACTAAATAGAAACATTATTATGACTTTACCTAAATTGCAACTTTCACCAAATCCTGGCATATTTGTAAAAAAACCATGAAATATAAAACTCAACACAGTAGAATCAACGATAGAAATTCATCATTCTGTGCTGTTCAAAGTACCATGCTGCAAGGTATGTATTTATATACCGTGACAGTACAAGCACAATAATTTTTGTAAATCGAATAGTTATAATCAAGCAGAATTCAAACATGTTGCTTCACATCTTTAACGCCCACTGAGTTGGCTTAGAGTTTTCCCATTAGAGATAATTACTTATAAAACTTCGTGTGTGTTGAGCATACAATGTGTAAAAATAGATACACTAACTGGAAACAATTCTCCTTTCCATTTTGTTCTATTATTTTGGTTTACATTTGCTATGTTCCAAGTGGTCAACATCTTTTTTTCATTAATTAATTAAACTGGTCTTGCTTTTGTTTTCTGTTCTAGCTAAACAAAGTCTAAAAAATTTCCATTGTTTCTGTTGCTGTATTTCCAAAACATCCTGTGGTATGTCCGATTCAGTACATATTTGGCTATTTTTTGTGTGCTCGCTTTGAACGTTCAGTCTGCATATCGTGCAATGTTCTTTCTGGCATCAAATATCTGAATTTCCTTCCTAGCCTCTCTGTTATTGGTTCATGGCATACTAATTTGATCATTATATGAATATGAATATTAAATGTATATATTACACATACCAAATTTATCTTGCAGAGAAGTCTGTGGTAAATATGTTTCAGAAATGTTTACTTTAACTATCGATTTGATTTTTAAAATATATTTCTCTGGCTTTGTTTTTGCCTATTTTGTGTACATGTTCCATAAATACTTCTATAAATGATCTTCATTAAATGAGTAGTTACAACTGCTAATTTTCATCAGATGCTCTAATAGTTGCCAGAAATATAGTTCATAATTCATATTCTACCATTAATCCCCCCTGTCAATTTACCATTCTTGCTGCTCTATCTCATGAACCTCTAAGATATTCCCCACATATTTTTACTGTGATGAAGTGCCTCATGACCTAAACAGGACTAGAGTAGTGAGGCTAAGCAGATGAGCCAGTGTCTGCAGAAACAGATCTTGCTTTGCTGAAGAAATTATCCCGTCAGAAAACAAAGCAGTGGAAAATGTAAATAATAATTCCATACCATTTGTGAACCATCTGCAGGCCAACAGTTATTCTCTGAAGAAATTAATGTATCTTTCAAGACAACAAATCTGACAGATAAATATGATCTGTTACTACGATTCACATCAGGGGGAATTCAGCCAAGCAATGAGACAGAATCAGGTAAGTATCTTGCAGGCTGATTTTTAGCTCTTCAAATGAGGTTTAAATTAGGTATAAGTAGTTCCTGTGTTTTACACCTAGGAGTGGAATTCACATAAACCAAGTAAAAAGTCAAATGAACCAATTAATCTGCCACATACACACTCAGTGTAAAATATTCTTTTTACAAAGAAAGATAACATTCAGTCCAGAAAATGAGAATGTTTTGTAGTATACTTCTGATACTGTTTACTGAAGCGCACTTGTTTTGTTAAGGGAAGTAATTTATTACCTGTGGGCATTTTAGGGCATCTTCTTAAAAACTAATTGCAGAGCTAAAAAAACCCTGTCATCTTAAGCTGACAGCCAAATACAGAATTTTCATGAACTGAATGTAAACACCTCTAAGATCACTTTCAACAGAAGATACATAAAACTTCCTGTCTAGAATAAAGTTCCTTGTTTTTTGGGAGAGTGGACCACTGGAATTCATAGTGCTCAGGACATCACTGTTTTGTTTTTGTAGGCCATACAAACTGCAAGAAGTGACTGCATATATTGGCATTGGAACTTTTTAAGTCTAAAACCATTTGTAATAGGCACAGACGTTCTCAGCAAATACAAAACAAATTTCAGATTTCTGTATGAATGCTTATTCAGATTACTTGAAAAAATATGTTGCAAACTTCAACTGGAAAATGGCACTTCTCTCCAACACTCCATTATCACACAACTGAAGAAAATAAACCATAAAGAACAGGTGAAAAGTCCATGGAAGATAAATATTAAAGATAAAAATGACATTTCTAATAGAAAACGATAGTTTCCCCAAGGAGATGTTTCAAGAATGAAGGTCAGTTTTTGAAAAGCACTTCAAATAACATTTCGTTTTGAAGAGGACTGTCAGAATGCAAATGCAGTGATAATGCAGATAGTGTACATCCAAGGTGCTTTTCTGCCAACAAAGGGGGATGTTTATGATTTATCACACATAATAATACTTACCTGTCTGAACAGATATTGGGTTTATTTATTTATTTTTTGGTTCTTTTTAATAATGTCCTCTAGGCAGTCTAGGAACAATAATATGCATGGCAGTGCTCACTGGCAAGCCTGTGAATTAGCTGTTCAAGGGAAGCACTCTAGTTCAATTAAAAAAGCCCTCAGAACGACCTGGAATTGGATGCCCCACTATATTGCAAAGCAGCCTGTCACCTCTCCTAGAAGACAAAGCAAGTCCTGCAACAATATTCTTGGGAAAGAAAAAGACAATTAGAGAAAATGAAAAAAATTCAATTATTTGCAGTGAAAACTTAGCAGATTTTAGACAGTATTCAGCCCCTAGAAGAGGTCCACGCATGTACTTTAGTTTTGATAATACGTGATACATCTACCTTTACAGAAAAACTTTTAGCATACTGAGCTCCAGATGTTGCTGCTGATATACAGTTGTGCTTATATCCTTCCCAGCCTTCCATGAGAACAGTAAGTAGAAAAAATATTAAGGAAGCAAGGAGAACTAATGAGAAACGGTGTCCAAAAATGAAAACTGGAGTAAGGGTTCTTAGAGCCATATTTACCAATGGATACACCAAAGCATATGTATTCAAACTGAAGCCCACCTACTTGTTCCAAGAAAATAATTGTTTTCTGATATAACACTTTGTTTTAGTTTTAGTGATGGAAAAGAGACATGATGCTTAGACCTGGAGTGTTCTAATTGAAGGTATTTTACTAAGACAGAGAGCCTTTAGATCACCAGATTTTTTTATTATAGTGCATTTGTGTTTCTGTCTACAGTGTTTAACTATTCTCTCACCAGCTGGACCCAATCATCTGTACGAATATAGTGAAAGCATAGAAAAGAAAATATTGTCAGGTGAGTACGTGAGGTGCTCAGCTTTCAGGACCTTGACATTCCCATGCCAAAAAAATTCCTGGAGCTAAGATACAGAAAACCTAAGCCATTCTTAACATGAGCTAAGGACAGGCATAACTTGGAGAAGTTCGCAGTAGAAGATGAGAATAGTTCCCTAAATGACTGACCACTCTGCTGCATTGATAAGGCTACTTGCTGCAATGACTGGACAAGTCAGGTACAAATCAGAATGACTTCCACAACTGGAATTACCTGGTGTTTGGTAGCAGCATGACCCAGACACTAATTACATGAAACAGCTCTACAGGGGCCGTGCTTGACCTGCTCATCAGCCACACGCATCGTGCGAGCTGTTCCTCACTCCTCTTAGAGAGTAAGAGAAAGCTCTTAGCCCAAAGTGCTCGCAGACATAACACAAGCGATAGAGGGGAGAACAGAAGTAATAGAGTTCTTCCTTTATTCCTCTAGAGTAGGGGTGTTAAATTCATCTTCAGCAGGGGCCACATCAGCCTCACGGTTGCCTTCAAAGGGTCAAATGTAATTTTAGGACTGTAGAAATGTAGGAGTACATGCTTCTGTCTTAAAGCCTTTGACTTGAGGCTCAGAGGACACATGTGCTCCTCCCCTGTATGATGCAGGGGTACAGCCAAAACAGGGCAGCCACCATCTCCACCAGAGTCAAGTGGTGATGCTGCAAAGCACAGAATTCATTTGTGGCAATACCATACTAACAGGTTTACGTAGCTTCTGGTACACAAGGTAATAATACTGCAGTTTTACATGGTGTAAAGCAGATCTATCTTTCCTTTACTGAGCTGGAGAATCAAAATCTAAAGCTGGTCTCAAACCTTAACTGACTAAAAAGCAATTAAGTTGACATTAACTTCTGATGACAGACTGGTAAACAAACTAAGTGCTTACTATGAATTGTAATCTTCTCTTGCATGTATCCAGATTTGTTTTGGCAGGTGTTTTAATGGAGAAACACTACATTATTTACCATACCACAACACTGCTAGTTAATTCAATGAAATTGTAGAACACTAATGCACAAAAATAATGAATGTTCCTAGATTTGCTCCTCCAGAAACTTAGATACAGTTTGCCAAGGAAAAATAAATTAGCAACATGTGAAACTGCAATATTTCAATAATACGCTAAAAGTGACTGAATACTTGGGATACACTTTATGCTTAATTAATTTATGTTGCCTTAAACCTAAATGCTAAGTCATAACAAACAGGAAAAGAATTGAAAATTATTTCCACTGACAAACTGAAATATTATTTTCATTCTTCACTGAGAACCTGTCTCCAGTTACATAATTTCCAAGTCCTGCTGGAAAATATTCTCAATAAAATCACATTTAAAAATTTTTTTCCATAGAAATCCATTCTGAAAATACATTTTTCAAGGAATTGCAAAAATGAAACAAAATTTATGTCTCACAGTCTACATTTATAGGTTCTGTATTGAATTCATGGGTTGTGCAGTAAGAGTTATTAATTAGCCTCACTTTCTTTAACACATAGTTCATGAATAAGGGATGCACTCCCTGTAAAGTGCTGATAGAGGTGGTTAATTAGGGAAATGTACCATTTAAATAAATTCAGTTCTTTGTTTTACAATGTTCTATAAAATTTCTGCACAGAGGAAGGGAAGGAAGGGAAATATTAGTTAACGGTGAAATCTTGCTATGAAGATATTCTGTAAAATATGTTGCTTCTTGAAGAATTAAGGCTGAATCTTGTCTTCCCTATTGATAAAATCAGTTACAATAGAGTTCACGGGAATTTTACCATTGGCTTCAGCGAAAGCACAGACTGTGATGCTTGACATATACTTAGGAACAATAAGTGTCATTTAACTATGTATTTCTGTAATCAGTGCTCCCATTGTTAAAGGACCAGTGAGTGGAGAAAAGAAAATCCTGAGAGTTTTAATGCATTAAAAACATATTATCTGAATTAAAAAATAAATAAAAACGTATTTGAACCTTCTCTTACTATATGTGAGGAAAATTTCAGTGATGAACCAGAGTTCATGATAATTTCTATACTGTTCATCTTCAATATGTATACATAAGGGAAGCATACACAATCTCTTTGCCTCTACAAATGTACATTTAGAACTGTCTTTGTACAAAAGATATTTGATCATCCACACTTTGTCTTCAGCAAATGCTTTTGTATCCAAGCCTGCTCCTATGGAAACAGCTGAAATTTGCCAGTGGCTCAAATGAAGGTGAGCCAGGTCTTCACTGCATCAGTGTATGTAATGGATTGTTTCACATTAATATCTGCTAATGTTTTATCTATGGACTTTTTGTATAATGATGAATGATTGGAATTGTCCTTCTTTTCTATACAGACAAAATACAATTATTCAAAGGATGTGGATGTCTTCAGAGAAGTGATGATTTCAATTTCAATGCTATTTAAATGTCTGATTTAGGAAATTATCTTTTCTCCATAACTCATGGTTTCAATAACTTTTGTTTAGATAGATGACAATGAACTTGATTCATGTGATTAACTAGTACAAGTGGAATGGGTATCAAAAAAATCACCTCTTAAACACACTAGTTACATTTTCTCTCACTTCTGCAATACTGTTTGAAGATAAGCACAGGAACAAAGTGGAGCTTCTCAAATTTTTTTTTTCTTTGAATGCCTTTTTCTAAATAAAATCAATTGAACTCTATTTATTAAAAAAAACAAGTTCAACATCACTACAAAAGTGTGACTTTTTAAAAATAACTGTGACTCTTAAAGTAAATGAGCAATTCTCTAAAGCTGTTGTTGGCCAGACATTTTTTGTTTAAATCAAGAATCTGTCTAGGGGTAATCTTAATGGTATAGATTTTCACCACATGACTCTGTAGCATTGTTCTGTGAAAGTAAGAGTTTGCATGGTTTTATTTGCTTTTATTTAAAATTCTTTATTAGAAACACCATAGAAGCAATTTTGGTGAAATCACCTTTATAAGCCTTGCAAGCTAATAACAGTTTGCCAATAAATAAACACTGAAGAGCTTAAAATGGATAAAACTTGGTTTGTATGCTGTCCATCGAGTATTTTGTGAGTTGTCGTCTTTGAATTGATACCCATGCCTTTGAGTATAAAAAGGCTAACAAATGGCACGTTTATCCAATTAAAATACAACTCCTACACTTTTAAACATCTGTGTGTCCTCTTCATGACTTCAGCCTTTCTAAGACTAACAAGCGAATTTAGGATTTATAGTTGAGAAACAGCATGGCTGCTTCTGCTGTCAGTTTTTATTCGTTACTCTAATAATAGGAAGTGTAATAAACAACACAGATTTACAACTGTACATTTTAATTATCGCTTCTGAAGGTTTACATAATCAAGAGAGGTGATCACTGCTCCTTCTTATTTGGAATTTTCTCTTTTGGTTCCAGACACTACTGAGTTATTCAGTAAGCAGACAGCTTTGCTCTTTTCATCAGTGATTCATGAAAGAGTTGACAGTTTGTGTGCTAAGGCAATCCGAGCTTCAGTCTAACAATCTGATTTGTTGGCTCGGTAGATTTACTGCTTCTTGATTTTCTTGATAAATTCCACGTGAAACCCAATATCAGCTGCCCTGACAAAACCTTTATCTACATGAGTAAGTTCATATTGGTCCACATGCAAAGAGAAAGAGACATAGAGGGTTCACATGCAAATTTTTTAAATCCACAGATAAACTGTAGTTAAATTTAGAAGTGATATTTTGCTTTTGGACAGCCTTTGTTAATTCCAAGCAAACATATTAAATACCTGTATCTTGTTAGCATGTGTTACATACACAAGGAAATGGAAAGTTCTTGCTTACTATACATAGCCACTGTGACTGTAATTGTAAGAGACTGAAAAGACATAATCTAATGATAAAATATATTTTTAAGAGCAAGCATAGACCAAAACTACGGATCATAAAACAGGTATGAAAGAAATGATAAAAAGTAGCTTGATTTCCTGGGTGAACAGTATATCAGATTGTTGCCCTAAAAAAAAATGTTTCAATTTTGCAGCTAGTTGGGCAAGTTCAAAATCTGAATCTCCCATTAACTTGTTGAAAGTTCATGCTTTCCTGTATTTCCATTGAACCACTGAATAAGATAATTACATTTCTTCCTACAGTTTATAAAGTATAGTTATACACTTTACGGTAACTGCAAATCTTTCAGATATTTTGTCCATATAATCTTGCCTATGTGTTTTGTATTTGTGAGTGTAACAAATTCTGGCCAACAGTGTGCCTCATCATGTAACCTGTACATAAACTGTACTTTCCTACACAAGAATACACTTATGTAATACAATTTTCATTTCTTCTAAATTTCACTGGCAATCTAGAAACCATTTTCTGATTTCCTTCAAATCCACAGTTCTGAGGAAATGATGGTATATAGTAGAATTCCACTCAGATAAAACAGCTCAAAATTGTTGTAAAATCAAAAAATATACATATTTAGAAGTAACTCCCACTCATAGCAAATAGTTGAAGTCATTTACTCTTTTGATGAGTAAAAAACATGTATTAGGACAAAGGTCCATCTGTGGGGCATAAACCATAGGACAAAATTTTGTAGACTCGTTAATGACAGTCAGTACTGACTGAAGTACCTAGCAGACTGAACTGACGAAGTCTGGTAAATGGATTTCAATAACGATACCTGGAGAAAACTTTGGATGTTGGACATACCCATTCTCAAAGTTCCGTTGCCTTTTAACACAGAGCAGAGAATAGAGTGTCATTGTCCTGCAGATTTCATGAACGGCATCACTGGGATGGTGAGAAAAGTGTCTTTTTCTCTCTGGTTTGATACAGACAGCGCAGACAGCCTTAAGGAGGATGTAGGTGTATACTGGGAAGACTGGGGTACAACAGCATGTTCTAACAGTTTGAGGCAAATCTTCATTACGTTGGTGGGTTTTCGTGGATGTTTGAGTTTAATGATAATGTGCACTCGAATTTCTGTGAAGAAAATGCCTCAGAGCTCTTGAATCAAAAAAGACTCCTTAAGAGAAGATACTGTACTTTTAAAATATTTTTTTAATAACCTATGCCTCTCAGGCTGTCTGGTGGTTATTAATCTGTTTGATCATCAGGAAATCATTTCAAGGCTTTAAGGGAGAAAGCAACAAGAAGCATAACTGCAGTGTAACTTCACTGAGGCTTCCTAAATCGCAGAATGATTTTACTTCTTTTCTGAGAGTACTCTGAAACACAGCATTGACAAAGATAACAACCAGACACAAGCAAATTCAAAGTAACCAACTTATGCGACAGTTGCTTGGAGATAAAAAATATAGAGCCACCAAACTTAGCTGGTTATTATATTTCAGATGAACATGGTGAGGGAACTGCAGCTGGATCCCAGAGAATTAGGCTGCACTCCTGTCTGGCAGGAAATATAGGAAACTTGGAAACTGCAAATTTTCAATGGATCTCAGAAACCAAGGAAGCCAAAGTCACAGATCTAAGGGTCAGGTGTCCAATTTAAATGTCTGGGCAACCATACTTCAGTTCTGGTTTGATTACTGCCACTTAAATTTCTTCATGGTTCATAGCCTAGCATGTATTCCTCTCCTTTCAGAACACTAGGATATCAGCGAGATGGAGGACATATATATGGGTAAAAATGATAAAATGCATGGGATAAAGAGATTTAAAGATGCTAATAAGGACTGAGTATTCACCTGCCTCCCAGAGAAAAGGACGTCTGAAGCACCATACTAAGCTGGCTGTTTCACAGGTAAGCAAGGCGGACTTTCTCGGTGCTGGTCCTATTTTACTACTTGCCATTAGTATTAGTTATCTCTGTAAATATGACACAAAGTAAATCTGAACCAATAAATACTGATAGGAAAGAATACTCCAGTCATCAAAGAGATATATAGCTGCCACCAAGCCAAATACGTTTACAACACTTGCCCTGTGCAGATTTTAAGTCTTCATAGAATGCAGAGATTTTGAGTCTCAAGATTTTAATTCCATCATGACATTGCAAAAGCATTGTAACTCTTAGCACATACTTGTTGTTTTAACAGTAAATTTATGAATAATGTCAATGAAGAAGATAGCTTGTAATAAAAAAATACTTAATATTTAATCAGAAAAACACGTGAAACTAAAATCCCAGAAACTAAAACAGTGCCAAAAGTTTTTGTGGTGTGCTGTTCCAAGGCATGAATCAGAACTGCAGAATTAAAGTTTACTGTCACAAAAGCAGGCTTGGAGATCTTAGGGTTACAACATACTCTTGGATATTAAGGTTGCACACATACCCTGCATATACTCTTGTTCCTCCATCCAAGAGCGGGTTTCAGCCCTAAGGAAAATAAATAAAACACTCTGAATCTGCTACAGAATGCAGAGATGTGCCACAAACAGTCTCAGGTAAACACCTGAGGCAAAGCAGGCATACCAACTATTCCTTAGGAAGCACATCAAGATAGATAGCTCTCTGTCACACTGAAAGAAAATGGAGATTCTTTTCTATCAAAAGACTTCATCATATTTAGGATACGGTTTAGATTATGGAAGAACTTTCGGCAATAACCATGAAGAAAAATAGTTTTATTCATCTTGATTACTGTCAGGAAGTTTTCCATTATGTAAACAATAGCTCATAGGTATTCAGGCATCCAATGCTTCCACACAGCTTTGAGAGCAGACAGCAACTGACTCTGCTGAGTGTAAAATCACCATATAAACGTCTTGATAGTTATAATTCTAAGAAGCACATCGCCTCTGTCTTTGCCTGCATAGACTACAAAGTGCGTGAAAAGTACTGAAAGAGCCTGAGAAGTTGCTGAGGGGGGGGAATGCAAATTTATTCAAGCTACTTTGAATCAGTGAAAAAGCACTTGGGCTAATCCTAGAGATGTGCTTGTTATTCTAAACTGTTGCAAATGTCCTCTTAAGATAGCAATAAGAATTTAGCTTTGTATTTAGATAGCATTACGCACATGAAAATATCACATGAAATTACCAGTAGTCCAAATACCCTATGCAATTTTGACTGGCCTCAAAATAAACCAGGTGGAGCTTGGTAAAACATATTTCTGGGCCATAAAAGGGTACTTTTAAGCACTTGCTTTCAGTGAGAAACTGTTCTTTCTTTGTTTGGTCATCATACTTAGCCAGTTTTTAATATTTATTCTGAAAAAAAACAGAAGAATCAATTTGTGACATGAAAAAAGGCAATTTCATCCCCAAGTAAATTATTCCAACAGCCCATAAGATTGGGATGACAACACTCTAACATTTCACTAATAATTAGTCATCATGTCTCAGTAGAACATAATATAATAAAACCTAGCACTTTTGTTCACATCTTTTTCTTTTTTGACATCATGCACTTTAGATTGCCTTTTTATATCAGATAGTATTGAGGTTTTTTCCTTCCAGATGCTTAGAGGTTAGGAGAGGATTTTATTTCTTTTGATTCCTCTCCCGGGAAAATAATCTACCAGCTTGTTAGTTTCCTCAGTACTCCCTATATAACAAAAAGACACACCTATGAAGGGCCTCATTTTCTTTTCTTAGCTCTGCTCCAAAGACCCTGTGAGCACCTGCAACTTCTCTTAATTTTCTTGGGTATCACAGGCGCTCAACAGCTCTAAGAATTGAATGTACTGGGACCAAAGAAATGTGAGAAGTTCATTCTGGATCCATAGAGCTAATAAGGACTCTGAGTCCTAAAATAGGCAGCAGTGAACTTTCACCACCGAAAACAAAAGTATTTCTTCCAAGAGGACACATCAAGAAAGATGTGACTTGTTAAAAAAATACTTCTCTCTTCTTGAACAGCCATGTGCACAAGCTCTCATATTTTGCCAACTGAAACAGAATAAGATTTATTCCTACTCACATCTGAATCTCAGTCTGATTCCCATAACTATTACTATCACTATTCAATGAATATATTTTCTGTTATTTTCATCTTCCGCCCACCAAAGTTGAATTCTCCCCTTTTCTTAACACTGTATTTTATTATTTATTTGTTGTTCTTTTTTCTTTTTCTTTTTCTTTTTTTTTTTTTTTTCTGTGCACTGGTAGTTAATTATATTTAATATACTGGAAAATTCTAATAAAAGTACCAAGACTTAAAATAGAAACTTTTTTTTTTTGATTTATGGAAAATCTGCAAGTTTAATTAGGCAACCCGTTGGGATAAGTGCCTTGACAAATAAAATTCCCACTCATGAATGCAGTACAGCCAACGAGAAAGTGCCTAGCAAGTTTCAGTTCACTTGGGTACCAAAGTATTTATACTCAACACATTTGGGTCAGATAACAGCTTTCTGATAAAACCCAAGGATTACAGAGTGAACCCCAGCAGGGCAGCTGGCTCTTAAGCACTGGGAAATCTCTTGCTGGATTAGAGCACACACATATTTTCTTTCAGAGTGACAGGCGAACAAGTCCGTGCCAGGAACATCTCTGAAGGAAAACGGGGTTAATACAAAACTGCTCTTTGCAGGTAGTTCCTATCTAGGCTCTTCTAGGTTGCTGTATAAATAAGCTGGTCCTGATGACTTGGAGAACAGGGAAGCACAAAGACCTGTTTAGTCTATGAACCTCTTGTTTACAGCGCAGGTTATTTTTTTGTTTAGACTATGCACCACCTGAATCCAGAAAAGAAAAAGGCGAGGTCAGTCTGAGACTGCTGATGCCAGCCACTGGTAAAAATCGAGAAGGTATGATCTTGTGATTAGAAACATCAAGAGAAAGGGTACTGACACATGGTAAAGGGCTTAAAAAGAAGAAACTTAAAATTATTTAAAAATAATAATCACATAATAGGGGTCATAACTTTTATAATAAAGCCAGATGTTCAACATTGCTTAATAACTGACATAATGAAGCAATGGTATTTATAAAGAAGATACAACTCACTATTTATTTCTCATTATTCAAAAAGGCATGGCATTTTTTACTTTTGCAGCTGAAAAGCAAACAGTCAGTGTACTTGAGGAATCAATTAGAAATAACAATAAAAATGAGGAAACAGCAGTATCCGTTCAGAGCTTTCAACCTATCTGCAATTTGCTTCCACTTGAAAACACGACTGTTTCTTCAGAGCAATAACTGCATAGCATCTGGGGGATTTCACGGGATCAAATAACTTCACAAGTCCAGACCAGGCAATGTTGTCCTGTAAAATGATATATGATGGAAGTACATAAAAATGTGTTTGACCTAAAGGCTAAGATATGGTAATAGGTCCACATTTTGAAATATGAAATTGAAAAAAAAATATCCATAATGCAAAGCAGGAAAAACACTTATCTAACAAAAACAACACAGAAAGTTTGTTATGAAATAAAGGATACCCTCATCAGAACATATTTTAAAGTCATTAAATTATTTCTGTCACTACCAAATGATAGTTTACCACCCTCTTTATCAGTAAAGCTTTTTTCAGTTGAACTAGAGCAAAGAAATTAAGGATCAAGTCTCATCCATTTTATGCAGCACATTCTACTACTGAAGCTAATTAACTGACTTTTCAAATGAATCAGGTCAGCTGGATCTGGCCTTCATGTTGCATATGGCTTTTATAATTTTTATTTTTTCTTCCTAAGCATGTGAATCAACCAGTACAAGATTAAATCAGTGCTTATATTACATTTAGAAAAGGTAAATTAATACTAAATGCAGCAAGTCTGATCTCCTGTCTCGGAAATCATACAGATCTCTATGTGATTTATAACTGGTTGGCATTCGAGAAAATACATCATTATTTAAATATTTCAAGTTGCCTTTCTGTAAAAATACAAGTGAGAAGAAAAGCATACATTTACTACAGCTCAGTTGTTCCAAGTGCACTGCGGCAGAGAATAAAGTGAATTTTTACTTATGATAAAATGGAGCTGTTAAAATGAAAGGTTTATGGTGGAAAAACAGAGTTATTCACATGAATGGGTTTAAAACTTATTTTAAAATTTTATTTTGACCATGGCCCAGAGCAGAAGCTGGAAGACACAACCATTTCCTCCTGGCAAATTATTATTTGTCAAAAAAATGTTTACTGGTGCAGAGAAAGTATGGTTGCTGCTTCTGTGTTAATCAGACCAAGCTCCATATCAGCGTTAGAAGAAACATTGTAGTATCAATAATTATGGAGTAAATATAGTAGCATTTGATTATTATATCCCAGATCTACACTTGTAAAATATATCCAGGTTGTATGTTAGTCAAATGTACCTCAGTTGACCCATACAGTTGGAAAAAGTGCACCCTCTCTGATAATTGGTCTTAATTAAGAAACAATTAAAAAAAAATCATGAACATTTTGGACATAATTCAAAATTTCTTGAATTATATGTTCTAAAACATATTCATGGGGAGCTCTGGCATGTGCAGCACAATGTTTATTTAGCATTTCAAATATTCTTTTTAATTATTAAATATCCCAATATGTTGTATAAAATGAGATTTGTTGCATATTTAATTAATTTATTTTTACTGTCTATTGACTAGTAATTACCACACAATTAAAAGAACATAAACTTTACTGTTGCTGCGTTGCTGAAAATAAAAACATCTGCTGGGCATATGTTTATACGGAACGGAATGAATGCTTATACTTTTGCAAATATGATGAGAATAACAATTCTGCAACAGAGACTTTTGGTCTGCAAAGTAATAAATTGGTTGAAATAGTCTCATTTCACTTATGTAGCCTTTAGGTATCATAAAATATAATGCAAAAATACCTGCTCCTTGAGGTAGCAAAGACGATCCAGAAGTATCAAAACTTCTATGCAGGGAGCCAGAACAACCTTCAGCTGAAAGAAAGATTAGATACTATAATGATTTTGGGAAAGACAGCCAGTACACTTCCAAATGGCTACACTTCCACAGAACAATTCCAGGAAGGTCAATCATTTGCTAGTGCTTCTGTTGTACAAATGTCACCTTGCCAATTTTCCCCGTGGGATGGACATCTTCAAAACAGATTATATTAAAGATCAAAAATACACGGGATGCCATAAAGCCAGGAAACTATGTTATTTATTTGGTCCAACAAGAAAATGATATTATATGAAGCAGAACAAGTTTAAAGAGGGAAATAATGAATTTTAATAAAAAGAATTTTTATGAAATAACTGCGTGGAGACCACTCTAGGTTTAAAAGGAGACTGACATTTCATTTTCCAGGGTAATAGTCCCTCTTGAAAAAGAATCTTCCACGTGTTTGCTTTATTATTTTACTGACACCTAATATAGTTTTGGAATAGGATAAGCTCCAAAGTTTGGAAGGTGGAGCTGCTTTGTTTTTGTGATTGCATACCACAGTGTAAGACAGTCCACCTCCATATAAAACTTAACAGGACTTTGTTCTAGACTAGCACATACATACAAGGTAATAGTATTAATCCTATATCTTTTACCATATTAAATGCTTCAAGCTCATTCATTCTGTGCTTGTATTTTTCATAGTAATCCATTATACAGCTGTCTGGGATCTGCAAGGAATATAAAAAAATATATCAGAGTCATTCTAGTTACATTTTCAAGAGAACTTTAAAATGAAATATTTTTTTCCTAATTGAGAGTCACACTACAAAATCAATTTTCTGTTTTGTTTTTGAAATTAGCACTTCCATACGGTTTATAATAATTTTCCAATGCCAGTTTCTTAGTTCTCATTTACAATAACTGTTCTTCAGAGAGCATTTTGCACTGACATGAAATACTGGATTCATTCATTATTTAGAAAGCTCCAGCCATTCTTAAATTAGTGTTACACAGTAAATTGGAGATAACATTCTCATTTCTTTTGCCATGTATCTTATTCCCACCTCACCCCTGTACCCAAGAGATTTATTTAAATAGCTGTGGAGTGGATTCTGGTGTGAGAGTAACAGCCTTCAGTCAGGACTTCCGGATGGTATTTCACATTACAAAACCTGCTATCAGATTCTGGAAATCATACTTCGTTCCTTTGTGCCTCAAGTTACCCATGTTTAAACCCATGTTCAACTTTTTTCTGTTTACTTTGCACCACTCCATGTTCCCCTCTTCGCAATCACCTGATGCAACATTGCCAGGACCGCCACTGATTGCAAATGCTGTGATTTGGGGTTAAATCTGACACAGAGGCAGTTCAAGAATCCTTCCTTTTTCAGCCCTTAGTGGCCACTGCCCCACCACAGGTAGCCAGAGCTATGGCCATACCTGTTCTTCACAAAGTATGTTCTCTACAAGGCAGCCTGACCACAACATTCTCCAGTTTTTTAAGGTCGTGACGTCTCTACTCCTCTGCTGTCCACAGTCCTGGATGCTAAAGAAGATGGTTGAGCTGGGCACTTAAGAAACCTGCCAGAGGGGTGGGAACTAGGTTTGCAATATTACGGGTGATGGAGGCTGCTGGAAAGAGCAGTGCTGGAAGACTCTGATGTATTTCTGCAGTACTGGGAGTTTGCAGTACGGCTACTCTGTTATGGATATGGAAAGAGCTAGTCCACAGCTTAGTAGAAAAGTAATGGTACTGACAGAAGACTAGGAAAGCTGAGGTGTTTAATACATTTTTGCATACTTTCATTAGAAGAATCATCTGAGATCAGGTGGCTAATCCAGATTCAAAGCAGCAAAATCTCACCCTAAGATAGGAAAACAAACTAGAAAGCATTTCCATAACTTATAAGTTTTCAAATCAGGTATGTATTATGAACTTCATCCTACGACAGGAATGAAGTGACCTCCGAATTAGTACTCATTGTCACTGAAAAGTTCTCAAAGATATTATGTCAGACAGCTAGTAGAAGTTTGTCATTTATTATAGAGCAGTCAGTTCAAATTCAATGCGCTGGAAAAAAATGGAACAAATGAAGAATATAAAAGCACTAAAAGATAAGCGGACAAGTAATAGCCAATATGAATTTGCCAAGAACAAATAACAGGTCAGTCTACTTTGTTTGGAAGGAGGGTGAAAGGATTTGCAACAGCAAAAAACAACTGCTTGTAATATATTTTGATTTCAGCAAGATTTTTGACACCATTTCACATAACAATTTCATAAGCAAATTTAAGAAACAAGGTTTAGATTGAAGTATCATAAAGTGGCTGAACACTGAATGGCCATAATCAGAGGGTACTTACTAATGAGCCTTTGAACAACTGAAAAGACCTGCTGACTGGAGGTCCATTACAAAATGCAGCGTTTCCATTAAGAACTCAGACAAAAGAGCAGAAACCACATTAACTAAATCTGCAAATGTGCCACAGGAAGGCATTGCTGGAACTTAAAATAATTTTCAGAAATTGGAGCATTGCTTGGAAAAGAAGCCTGAAATGCTGTACAGAAAAGCAGAAGGGACTACACTCAGGCAGAAATGATCAGCTGTTCAGCATGGGGAACACCAAATGACGGTCTGGAGATGCAGCGCCATGTACGGGAGAGCAGCTGCAAAGCACAGGAAGCAATCCCTCAACTCTGCTGGGCAGTGGCGAAGCTCTCGCTGGGACACTGCATGCATTTTGTAGTATTAGATTTCAAAGAAAGAAATGAACTGTCTGAAAAAGCCCTGAGAGAGAAAGATCAGAGATCTAGAAAACATGACCTATGAAGTAAGACTGAGAGAAGCAGAAGGCATCAGGCTAAATTAGGGAAAACTGAGAGTGGGCATAATAACAGTTTTTACAAGGCTATTGCCAAGAAGCAGGGAACAGTTTGTTCACTGTGTCTGTGGTGGATAGGATACAGACTCCTTGCAGCAAAACCAAATTCAGCCAAAAACTTGAAGGAACTTTCTCTACTTGAGGTTAATTAAGGACTGGGGAGGTTTTTAGTCTCCATCACAAGCCACTTTAAGGTTTGTCAAATATTTTTCAGGAATGATACAAAATTCTCACTCTGTCTTAAAACAAGGGGATGGGTTAGAAAAAATTTTGTAGTCTTTCTGTCATTTTTTTTTTTTAATTTAGAAAGTACTTTTTTACAACTACAGAGGCAAGGTTGAGTAACTCATCTGGCAGTACTAATGTGGACTAACAGGATTTTCTTGGTTTTGTTGCTATTTTATTTTCAGTAGAGCTGTGTAAATATCTGAGTGGTTTTTTTTTTCTTTTCTCTTCTGAAGAGTCAAACCAACTAAAATATATCAGTCATGAGATAAACAAAATAGTTTATTTAACTTCTGCCCTATAAGCTTTTCATTTCAACGGAGAATTAAAAGGGTTTTAGTATAATGGATTTTTGAAATTACAGGCTATTTGGAATTAAAATACAAAGACCTGTATTTGTAAAAATGCCATCATGAAACCTTTCTGCTTTTGCTTCTTTTATGTTTTTCATTATTCAATATGAAGCATTCAAATTAAAAGCAAACAAGCTGTGAAATGTTTGGCAAATAAAAGGCCGGGTCAAAAATGTCTCTTGGATGTTGCCATACTCGAGTACTGAGCCTTTTGCACTCTGTCCTTGCTTAATACACATTCCGACTGAATGCATCCTGCTGTCATGGATCGATTAGGCAGAATTCCAAACTGTGCCTCAGTTAAAAGTTTGGTGGGGGAACCAATTCAATGCAACAGCCCAGCTGGAAAAGAGAGAAAGCGTTCACCAAAAAGCATTGATAGAAAAGGTCATGAAAAGGGTAACTTGTAGCTAGCTACGTGGTCAATTTACTGGACAAAGACTAAAACACCGGCTTTCTCTGAAACTGCAGCAGCTTCAGTTCTTTAAAGGTACCCAACACAATCTTCAGCTGCCCTTCCCAGGTGAGGCAGGAGTGGATTATTGTTTGTTTTCAAGACCATGCAAAGCAAGTGCCATTTAGCCACTGGAGCTGTCTGTGCAATTGTTCTCTATGCAGGGTTGCCACACGTTTCTATACCCCAAAAAATCTCATGCACTGAACCCAAATACATATATCAGGCACTTGTCTTAACAATGGTTCTGCACTCAAAGATCTAGTTTACGCTACTGATATTCAAATAACCTTCAATACATACAGAGAGGGTTTGGCCAGTATTTCTTTGCTGATTTGGCTACAATGTCTTCTGGTCTTTATTGGGTTGAGAACAAAAGCATCTCCTCTCTTTGCACTGTGATGGTGGTACATGCATCTTTTCAAACTCATTTCTTTGTGGATTGAAATGGTTGCTGAGGGGTGATTACATTAATGTTTATAAACATATAAAGGGTGAGTGTTACAAGGATGGAGCGAGGCTCTTTTCAGTGACAACCAATGATAAGACAAGGGGCAATGGGTACAAACTGGAACGTAGGAGGTTCCACTTAAATATGAGAAGAAAATTCTTCACAGTGAGGGTGACAGAGCACTGGAACAGGTTGTGGAGTCTCCTACTCCGGAGACATTCAAAACCCGCCTGGACACATTCCTGTGTAACCTCATCTAGGTGTTCCTGCTCTGGCAGGGGGATTGGACTAGATGATCTTTCGAGGTCCCTTCCAATCCCTAACATTCTGTGATTCTGTGATTCTATGATTCTGTGATTCTATGATTCTGTGATTCTGTGAAATAACTGAGACAACCAAGCGAAACTGGTGGACAGCAAGGTCTCCATTGACTTATTTATAAATATACCATATGCTGGAGATGGCACTAAAAGTATACCATAGGCCAGACTCATCTGCCAATGAACACTAGGTGACTATCAACAGAGGCCTGAGAGCACAGGAGATACTACACACCTGAGCACACCCAGGTTAGACTGTGACCCCACAAACATGCGGAGTGAGCACAGGATGAAAAGAAAACATTAAGGTACAAGGTGTGTGGCAAGTAGTGACACCACACTTAACACATCTCCAGAGAGTTTCAGAGTTGTGTCTTTCCCTAGACTACAGTATTTTGACTGAATGGAAGTCTTTTACTGTCCAATACTGCACATGTTCTACAGAGGACAGACAGAGCCCAAGGATGCTGTTCCACGTCTGTTTAAACAGATATAATTCCTCTTTGCTGCCTCAAAGGGACTGCTTTGCCCGGCACTGACTGCACATTTCCATGTTTCGTCTCTCTTCTGGTACCAGCATTATCATGAACATTAGCAAGAGTACAAGAAATCAGCAGGGCAACCCTTTTAGCAGAGCAGTGTCTTTGATCAGTTCAAAACACTTGGGAGACCATACCATGCAGAAACTTCGTACAATTTTACCATGACCAAAGTAGTTAAAAATAATGTAATGTAATGTAATGTAATGTAGCATAATGTAAAAGAATGTAAAACAGATAATGGAATTACTGAGAAACTTAAGTTTATTTAGAACTTTGTGTAAAATGCATTTCAAATGAATACAATCTGTTATTTATATCTAATTGAAATAAAAGTCATATCTCTTAAGATTCTTTGTCAGACTAAAACATTACACTACCATAATTGGGGTAGCATTTTGCTTGTTTGAAAAACAATTATACTTGAAAACAGTATTATGCACATACACTTTATAGGCTGTAATGCAACTCTTAGCTGCGCCTTCATTCAGTTTTTTCCTGACTAACAAATGACCCAGGAAACCTGTGAGCTCGAATTCCTTCTATTTAAGAAAACATTGAGAATGTCAACTCTTCAACAACTGTAAAATACATTAAGTGTGTAAATTCATTTAGTGCCTTCATTTTTGACTGTTTAGACTCAGTTAATTGCCATGTTAGAATTCATGGGAAAGTGGAGAGTATTGTTTTGGCTTTGGCTCCATGTTTGCCCAACAGCTGTACACAATAAAAAGCATCAAAATCAGAAATAATCTTAGAAAAGACCAAAGAGTCTGAGGTATTCACTGTCACTTAAAGATATCAACATTGAATTTGGTGCAGGGTAGACATTAAGGTTATAATAAATCTCAGGTTAAAAGTCCCTCTCAAAATTCTCCTTTTTAGTTCCCAATATAGTTGTATATATTCAGGTTAGTTCCCGTGTTAACATATTATACAATTCCACTGCTGACAGTTCTACAGTCTTAAGTGTTTTTTCAACACTTTTTAAAACACCAATAAAATTAAGCCACACAGTAAGATTCTTCCTCTTCTCTTTATTTGCAAACTGCATTTTATGACACTCTACTAGTAATTGCTGAGGAGACGTTACAAGTCAAGGGACACTCACTGGTAAGCTAAGAGAAGCACATATGCTTTTACCCAATGTCATCTTCTCTGTCTTATTGAAATAAGTTGTTGTAAAGAATTGTTCTCTATGAAACACTGACCAAAATGATATCTGCATTTTTTCCTCATTTAACATGTTAATAATTGGTTAACATTATGACATTATTCAAATTTTCAGGCAACCATGGAAACAGAATGCATTACATGATCTGCAGAAGTTCAGGAAGATCCAATGCAGATCCCACAAGACACGTGGCACGATTTTATTGGATCACCAGTTACAAGATCTATATTTTTCAGTATCACCCCAGGATGACTTCCTATAACCTTTGTTGTTTGGGAGGATTAAAGTAGTGAGGGTTGTAACACATTAAGTCAAAGTGGGCATGTTATTAACTTCATAATAGAACACAGTGCAATGATGCTCTTGAAAGACACCGATAAATTTCAAAGAAGGGGGGAAGGTGCTTTTAAATATTTTGTCATAGCAAAAGAGCCAGTCAGACTCTTTTCAGAGTAGCAGCAGTGTTGTCTACCATAATAATATTTAATTTCCAAGAAAGTAGCTTCTTTCAATGCAATTCAGCTGACAGAAATGGAAAAAAAAAAAAATGAAAACCATCATAAAAGCCACCAAGTTCTCAGAAAACATTCTGGTGGCACTCAGCATTCTTTCAAAAAATCTATTTGAAAAGAAAATTGGTTTAGCCCACTGGTATCTCAAATAGCACACCACACTAAAACCTAAATTATGAATTTGCCAGTAGTAATCCTCTCGTTAAGACTCAATTTTCAGAAACTGAGAAACATTACAGATGAGAAATCAATAACATATTAAACCATTTGAATTTAGGAAGCAGAATAAATCCAGTTAGTTAAAGAGTTCATATTGGTGCAGAAATTTAGCTTAGAAATTTTTCTCTCAACTAATCCTTTGGGATTAGAGAACACCACGCTGCTTTGGTCAAAATCTTGTAAGGTCGGTAAATCAGAAATTCATATGAAAAACTAGTTTTGCCTACAAAAATTTAAACAAATCATCACATTAAAGGTAGAAGAAGTAAAATCAGTCTATCACTTTAGAATGTTCTCACATGACTGTGGAAACCTTATTAAGCATTTTCTAGGAAGGATGGAACTGCCTAAACACCTCATTTTAAAAAGTGAATCTTTCTAAAGACTGTAATACAACTTATCCTGACAAGCTCCATAAGGACAGATGCTTTTTATCTTGGCCCAGGCTCACCTGCTCATTTAATTAGATCATTGCTTGCCAATGATGTGTACAGAGCACTGTGTCTCTTAATTATATGGTTTAAAATTGTGAAAAAAACATGTGAAACATTCTGTTCAACATATTTTAACATAGTTTGTGAGCAATGAATCAGAAGAACATTAGAACATCTGAAGCACAGACGGTGTAGGACCAGACTAGGAAATAAATGTGATAAATTGCACATGGTTTTGTACGAGATGCATAGATTTGGAAATGGGAAGGAATCTCCTCAAAGCCTACTCACCATTACATGAGTAGAACATGATTAGGGACTAAAACCAGGACAGCTCATGACATAGGTCAGACTGAGAGCCAAGATGAGGGGGACAGGGGTTCCACTTGCATGTTCCTCTCATAGGGACTACAAAGTTTGTACAGGCTTCTCAGATGGCTCCTGGTTTGATCTGGAAACGGGGAAAACATGATCTCATGGACAGATCCCAAGAAACTCAAGAGGGGTTTCCAAATATTTTTCCAGCCACTGACTGAAGTTATCTTAAATGTACTTTTACCACTTCATTTTCACAAAGGATATATGGAATCAGGACACCTCAGTCTCTTAGCAGAAGTCCCTGAAAGTCTCATCTTTAAGTTCTTGGCTCTGCAGTGCTTTAACTAACGTGTTTCCATCTAATACTGTAGGAACCTGAACAAAGCAAATTGGAACTATTTTTGTATTAATTTAAAAAAGAGCAGTGTTATCACATAAATGAATGCAAGAAAGCACAGCATAATTTATGTCTGCTGAAAATTTATTTAGGACTGAGCTCAATAAATTAAATATAGATTTAGCTAACATGAATAACTGCTTCATCATAAAATAAGAAAAGGCATCTCCTTAATTCATGTTCACTCTGACATCTGAGCAATTATAAAAAAGAAACATATTAAAACTAAAGTTCGAAAACAGTGATAAATCATTGTAACCTGTAATACAACCATAGTTATACTCCAGGTGTAAAACCAGTTATTTTTTAAATTAATAAAGCTTTATTTTATTTAAAAAACAGAATCACTTATTTTTTTATTGTCTTAAAAAACTCTGAGTTTTAACTTTACTTTTTACTTGATAGTTATAGCACTGAGAGATCAGCTCAGCTACTTAGTTTTCAGGCTTTACATGTATGCCAATGCTATTGGTAGGCATTTGCATCATCAAGATGAAATAAAAAAGTCTCATTTGCATGCTCTTGTGTTTTCTTAAAAAGTTTCACTGTTTTAAAAGAACACTACTCCTATATGAAACATATATCAAGTATTCACACTAACTATACAAAAAATGTCCAAAGACACATGAAAAAAAAAAAAAAAGTCTGACAAAAAATAACCAATTCATGAAAAAAATACATATTCTCACACTAATTCTGATTTCAGTATTACTTACCAGCTTTACCACTCAAAATTAAATAGTCTGGAGTTTGCAAAAACACAAAGTCAACGTAGCAAAGGAAAGTACCTGAGGAATTCCAGTAAAACTGATCTAGTAAGCCAAATGTATATCAGTTACCTTTGGATTTATTTGATTATATTAAAAATGTAAGCATAATATAGGAAAAGGATTACTTTACAAATGAATTATATGTAATATTCTTATAAAATAAGACAAAACTATGTAAATTAATTATTAATTATAAACAAACCTAAAAGTTTTTGGTTTTGTAGAGAAAGCAAGCACTAACACACTTCTTTAATTAGATATACTTGTAAATACTTAACCTTTGCAGAATATCCAAGACAATATGACTTATACCTAAATTTAGCTGCATAGCTACATCAAGACTTTGAAATATTTTTAGTCGAACATTGATAGACATAATGTATCAAATATCAAAGTTGTTTAAATTACTTATGATGATAAATGAGCTTTTTAGAGGACATGAGCTTCTCTTACTGTGTCATTAATGTCAATGCTACCGTGATGGGTACAACACCTCACAAAAGGGTCCAGTGCCCTTTACTGACCCACTGGTTGAGACCTGGCAGCTGCACATCATTTTGGGGTGCTCTACCTGAAGCACAGGATCATAAGAAGACAAATGGGCAGCAGCTGTTTTTAAGAAGTCTGGTCAGGGTTAAAAAAAATGGGGATGGTGGAAACTGAGCATTACCCATCTGTTTATTGTTGCAGATCTCATCTCAGGCTGTTAGATGGGGCACCAGCCAAATAAATGACTTTTTCTTGGTAGGGGAGGGCCCCAGCAACTTCAGGTTATGTGCAGACTGTTTGAAACTGAAATACACCAGTCATGGGAGACTTAAAAGCTTCATTAAACAAAACCAAGTGAATTTGCAACAACACACTGGCAGGCACAGAAAGGTCTCTTTGTGTGTGAAAGCTTAAGGTGACCCTACCTCTGAAATTGCTATCGTATATCCCCAGCATAAGCCTACATTTGAAAGCGTTAAGTGAGTCATGAAGTATTTTGACTAAGACAAAGTAACTACCTTACATGCTATTAGCCCATAGCAGTAACTATAGTGTGAACATAGCAGGAGATGAAATCAAAGTGACTAATAGCTTTTCTTTGTGGATGTGTCAGGAGCGTTTCCAGCCCTGTATATCTTCCTGCAATTGGAGGTGGCATTAAACAGCATTCTCTCCTTACTCCCAGACTGCACTTTACATGAATCCTGGCCAGCTTCTCTTTGTCCAACAGCTCCACCCGCTGAGGCTCTCACTCACTCACCCACCAGCAGAAATGGATCTGAGCTGAGTCATGGATCACAAAGTTTGCCAGACACACATCCAGGCCTCAGCCTTCTAAGCACTTTCTCCCTTAAATCACCTTAAAGCCAGGTTCTATGAAAGACCTTTTACTAATCTACTCCAAAAAGCACAGGACACCAGGCAACTTAAGAATGTTTAAGAAATCTATAAATACTTATACAAGGACTTTTTGCTGTGGAAATGCTACAAATGCTACAAATAGAGCTGGAACATGTTCTGCTGAAGAGGAAGGAGTGATTGCTCTTGCTGTTTGAGAGAAGAAAGGCTAAAAACTGATAGAGTGGCCAACTTCTGTAGGAGAAAGAACAGGGATGAATGCTTCATTCTCTCAAGTGAGAGTCCCACAGTCAAGTTAAATTAGTTAAAACAGTGAATGAAAAGGAAAATAAATTTTCTCATAAAATCATTTCAGTTGGAAGAGACTCTCAGGATCATCAAGTCCAACCATAACCTAACTCTAGCACTAAACCATGTCCCTAAGAACCTCGTCTAAACACCTTTTAAACACCTCTGGGGATGGTGACTCCACCACTTCCCTGGGCAGCCTGTTCCAATGACTGACAAACCTTTCTGTGATTTTTTTTTTTTCCTGATATCCAATCTAAACCTCCCCTGGCGTAACTTGAGGCCATTTCCTCTTGTCCTACTTTGGAGAAGAGACCAACACCCTCCATGCTACAACCTCTTTTCAGGTAGTTGCAGACAGTGATCAGATCTCCCCTCAGCCTCCTTTTCTCCAGGCTGAACAGCCCCAGTTCCCTCAGCCGCTCCTCACCAGACTTGTGCTCCAGACCCCTCACCAGCTTCATCACTCTCCTCTGAACTCTCTCCAGTACCTCAATGTCCTTCTTATGATGAGGGACCCAAAACTGAACACACGATTCAAGGTGGGGCCTCACCAGTGCCGAATACACTGGCACAATCACTTCCTTAGTTCTGCTGGCCACACTATTTCTGATACATAGAAATAACTTCTCCCGTATCTACTCGACCCTGAACACTCTGCCCATATAACATGGAGTGTATAAGAACAGAGTGAGCTCTGACAAACAACCAGGAATAAAATATTGTCTGGGTGTAAATCCACACCAATGACTAAAGCCCTGTGCAGGTATCCATGGCCCACAAAGAAATTCCATCAGTTCTGAAGTCAGAAGCAATATAACCATACCTGTGAAGCATCAAGCTCACACTAAAAGACCTTCCTCTGCCCTCACAAAATGAGAACATTGTGTCAGACATTCAGCAGTCATGGTGTATGTCTCAGTTTTATTACTGAGATGGAGAGACGTGTGAAAGGAATGATCCTGTACTGAAAGGCAGAAAAAAATAATTCATTTGCATCTCAGTGTTTAATCTGGACTTGACAGGCTCTTCCACATTGAAAAGAAACACAATGGAGAAAATTATTTTTCTAAGGTAATAGGAAACTTCAGTCCCTGTACAGTAACTTGTAACAATGAATGGCCCTAGGTGACTGATAAATGCTATTTTTTGGTAGAAAAAACTATTCTACTATTTTGTCTCACTCTAAGTCACTTCTGATTGAAAATCGTTTCACAAAGGGCCTCGTTCTCATTTCAAATAAGCAAGAACTTATCTTTACTGAAAAACAATAGCAAAAATTAGCTTACTGTTTGGATATCTATACCTGATAAGGGTCTTCGTCAGTTCTATATTTAGCAAAAGCCATAAATGAGTATCAAGGCAGGTTAGATGTCTTATGTGCTTCGTCTCGTTATCCTGCCTCCACATTTGTCCAGACTGGAAAATGACTGGATTGCACCAGGGTTACCCCTTGATCAGAAAAGAGATGTTGCTGTGTATAAAGGAAGCAGGTGTGGAGCTCACCATGAACCATGAGTTTGGAAAGATCTTTATGTCCCACAGCCCAGATTCAGCCACAGTGACCAAAACCATCCATGACTTTACCATGCATGCCAAGCTACCAAACCCTGGCAGTGACTCCTGAAAACTTAATGCCAGTACCCCTCTACTTCTCAGTATGTGTCATGCGGAGATTAAACTGTCTTCAGTTTTCTCATGAGCACAGTAAAAGACCTGTGACTCAGTTTTCAGACTTATCTTTTTTAAAAAAAATATTTTTGTGTATGTAATCAGAGATTTGTATGCAAACATTTTTTTTCTCACAGTTCTCTGTTTGTACTACACAGTGTTACTAAGTTTTAGATGTTTTTTCTAACACCACCTAAATAAACTTATGCACAAAGACAATTATTACCTTCTTTTTTCTGTGAATGACAGGCACATTTTTGATTATTCTGGAAGTATCCTTCATATATGCTTACCCTTGCTTTGTATTCTTCCCAAGACATCAGTATTTGGCCACTGTCAGAGACAGAGTAGACATTTGGTCTATGCAGTACAGCTGCTCTTTTGTTAATTTTTAAAAACAGAGCTTGAAAACAAATTCTGCATAAATTTCTCTTTGATTTTTGTTGTCTTTGAGAGCAAATGTTTAGGCTTCATCACATTTATAGCTATGTAAGTATATTTTTTTCTGAAGAGAGGAATTTAACACATTCTCCAATATTGTGTAGATATAGTGCTGACTCCACCATGAAAACTGTGGTGTCAGAACCACTGTTGAGGGAGCAGTAACAACTTTCCTCTCAGTAGTATGAAAATAGAAAAAGTTTTGTGCTGCTGCAAATTTCAACATAGCTGGGAAATAAGAAATAATATTGTTTAGATCAGCATAAAATTCAGTCTTCAATATGCAGCCAGCTCTACATAAAAATACGGAGAAATATAAGCAAAAATGAGCATTTACTTGAATCAGGTGTTTAGCAACCACACAAAAGTGCAGCCTGAAGCACTGTTGACAAATATTTTTCTCTCAGGGCAACTTGCATTTATCCAGACACTTTCTAGCAGAAGGTGGTGTGTCTAAAATCAGACATACGGATACAAAGGTTCTATGCTCACTGGTTTTAAAAAGAAGGTATAACTCTTTACCAGCAGACTTTAGTCATTGATATAGTGAACTGATTATTGCACAAACATTCCAATTGCTTTTGAGTGATTGTACACATAATGAGGAAGACACCACTTTAGTAGTTACTTTCAGCTGGGGTAAATGCATGATATTAGTGCCTATTTATCCAGAAAATCATATGGGTAACTCAATTTGCAAACAGAATTAAATATAACAGTTCTAAAATACAGTGATGTTCATATACAAGTCGTTTTCCTAATGCTGTAAGCATGATTCGAATGTCATTTCCATTTATGTATTTATTTGGTTTTTCATTTTTCTCCTAGTTCATGGTTTGGTGTGCCTGGTAAATGTGCAGTGATATGAGATTTTAACTACAGATGTTAAGCATTGTTTACTACTACAGCATTTGCCTTAAGTATTTTACATCCTTGCGAGTCCCACTTTTTCATTTGCACTAAGCTTTTTAATAATCATTCTAATACTCTCCAGTGTCTCCATTGCTCGACTTCTTCTCACAGAGTGGTTGTGATCGTCACACAGTTATATTCCATGCCTAATGCTTTGTTGCCATCTGTTGACCAATATAGCAGTTGTAGTACTAAGACAGGACACTTAAGAACATAAAAAAATCTCTGGAAGATTTTATGATTGTAAATCTCAATTTTGTATTCACTTCTTTTTCTCTATCTAGGGTAGTAATCTAAAAATCTTAATATTTCTCTTTAACATTTTTAAATTAAAAGACAAAGAATTAGGTCTTCAAAGACCTTCAAAGGCTACTTAAGGAGAGTGTCTAAAGGCTGAAATAAATTTGAAATACTTTGGGAACTAAATAGTAAGAGAAACATACTGGACAGAATCACCTATCTTGCTCTAATGTTGCATTTTTCAGTTTCAAAAGGTGTCTAAAGGGATCAAGATAATATTGCTGCAGAAAAAAATGAAAATAAAAAGGGGTCAAAGTGTTTATTATGAGATTCATTATTCATGGTTTTTTGGATCACTTTCAGTTTAAACATATGTACAGACAAAAAAGTAGCATGTTTGTATAGGATAGTATTTCAGCTGGATTTAAAAGGGTTCAAGAGTTTTATCAGGATGTATAGTATCAGCATAGGCAAGAGGTCCTTCAGGACTGCTTCACTTGGCATCTAAAAAGTATATTTACCTCTAAATGAGAGCGTGTATAAAATAGAGTATGTATACATTTTTTTTTTTTGTGTCAAAGGAGATTTGTAGGATTAACTTCAGAAATACAGGAAAGGCTTAAAAAATTCTGATCATGAGCACCATGTATAAAAAAGGATTGTTTTTACATCAAGTGATTAGAATAAAGTTATTTTAAACCAAAGTATTTTAAATAATTTATACACAGAAGTCTATTCTGAAAAAAAAAAAAGAAGAAAAAAAAGAACTTTTATATGTTTTTAAATACATAAAAATATGTATGGATTGGCTCTGTCAGTATCAATAAAAATGAGAATGCTTTGGATTCATACATCAATACACAAACTAAATAACCTCAGTGGCTTAAACATTGAGTTGTGGTGCTGACTTCAAGAACTTACATGGCTATAAGAATTTTATGCAGACTGTATGTAGTGACTCACCTTTGAATCATCCAGTTCCAGCTTTTTGAGAGACTTTCTGACATAGTCTATGAAGGAGGATGATTTGGAGAAAGTTTTTCCAACATGTCGATCACTGCAAATACAACATTGAGATGCACGCTTTTGTATATCCAGCAACTGAAATTTACACATTTTTTATTCCCTTTAATTAAATTTTTACTTCAGGAAAAAAAATCAGCTATGACTGCCAAGTTAGCAACAACTTTCCTTTCTCCCTCTTTTACTTAAAACAAGCTAGATACCATTTGAAGAAATGTCTACATACAGCAACTGTACAATTGTACAGTTATTATTTTACCTAAAAATTGGAGAGTTCAAAGTTTCTTTTTAATTTCTCCCTAGCATTTTTATTTTCCTACATGAATGACAAAATTCTTGTTTCCACTGACAGATATTTCCTTCTATAGTTCTATAATACTTCTGTAATTCCGCTGTAATTTATTTACTATCAACCTCTGGACTGAGTAAATGTCAAGTTGGAGTAAAATTTCACTTGTGTTTGTTACCTTGTGTTGTTACCCTCACTATTTTTATTTCACTAAGTGATGCTACAGTTTTCCCCTGTTTACAACTAAATGGCCTACTTTTGAAGCCAGCCAGAAATGTAGATTGTTTCAGAAAACATGTTAAAATAATGCATGAACACTAAAAAACACATATGAAGACTGAATCCTAACAGGCCACTTACATTTGTTCTCTGTGTTTAAAATATCTTGGAGAAACAAGACATAACTTTATGTTAGTCTGAATTTGCTTTCTTGACTGTGTTTTAACTTAATTCCTCTTCAAGCTGTGCAGTGCAGGAGTTACTTTTTCAGCTACAGTAGCTGTTTGTGAGTATTCTATTGCTTAAGAGGAAATACACTTTCCCCCCAGTGAAATACTAAATAGAAATATTGTGGGTAAACATTTCCCCCCTCTTTATTCTCAGTAAAACTCCTTTCTCCTTATTTGAGCATAAGGATTAACATCTACTGACGTCAACAGAGACTTTTCCTCAGTGGCAACTCTAATCTCTTTAGCTGGCAGGGTTCCCCACTCACTGAGTATCAAAAGTCACATTTATTTTAAAGAAAGAATTAATTTCTCTAGTCATACTTAATATTCAGACATACCTAAACATTTGGGCTGATGCAGTCTGAAAATCTGTTCATGATTATGCCATTATGTCATTCTTTAGAAGATCAGCATCTGCCTCCTAATCACAGGTTACTGGGGGGATGCCAGTGTCTGGGCCTGGATGGGATGGAGGTAACTTCATAGTGCTCTGCTTTGGATTAGTGACTAAACCAGTGCTGGTAACGCACCGATGTTTCAGCTATTGACAAACTGTGATTGTGCAGTATTGAGGCCTTCTCTGTTTCTCCCTCTGCTCCCCAGGGAGTAGGCTGGGGGTACACAACTGGGGTGGTGGGTAGGTTGACAGGGAGTCTTTCCAGTGTAGCTACTGCTTTTATTTCAAAACTAAGCGGGTGAAAGGTCTGGAGCACAAGTCTGATGAGGAGTGGCTGAGGGAACTGGGGCTGTTTAGCCTGGAGAAAAGGAGGCTGAGGGGAGACCTTATTGCTTTCTACAACTACCTGAAAGGAGGTTGTAGCATGGAGGGTGTTGGTCTCTTCTCCCAAGTGGCAAGTGGTAGGATAAGAGGAAATGGCCTCAATTTGCACCGGGGGAGGTTTAGATTGGATATTAGGAAAAAAATTTTCACAGAAAGGGTTGTCAGTCATTGGAACAGGCTGCCCAGGGAAGTGGTGGAGTCACCATCCCTGGAGGTGTTTAAAAGACACATAGATGAGGTTCTTAGGGACACGGGTTAGTGCCAGTGTTGGGTTAAGGGTTGAACTCGATGATCTTGAGGGTTTCTTCTAACCAAAATATTTCTATGATTCTATAATCTTAATTACTTCCTCCAAAGTATACTTCCTTTTACAAATGGAATGTATTATCATCTTTCTCACACTTCTTCTTTACAACTTAGTCGCCATGATTTTATATGCAATATTTTATACAATTTAAAAATAAAAAAATCTTTGTTCTTTGAGGAGTTTGACGTTCTGAAGGGTAAGCTCTCTGGCTCTACATTCACCAAAAGATTTGGGAGTATCTGCATTAGCAGTTATTTGAGATCAGGAGTATACTTCTGAAGAGAATTTTCTGTTTTTCCCTACCTCTCACGCTTTGGTTGACACTGTGGAATAAGATTAGAGCTCAAAAAATGGGTTCTTTTCAAATTAAATTGAACTCCAAGGCGTACTTCTGGATATGCCCCAAGCACTTCTGGATGCACTCCAAGAATTAACAAGCATACATCCCACAGAATAAGAGAAAATCTAATCCAAGTACAACTCCAGGAAAAGAAGATAGTGCAGAAGTCAGGTCCTCCGCACCGGCTCTCCAGATCCCACCCTATGAGCGCACAGTACTTGCCAGCGTAGGCACAAGCAGTAAGTAGTTCTTCACAGATATGCTGGCCATTGAGTTTTTAGCAGTTTTTCTAGGGAAAAATGGAAATGTCTGTCTGCTGCACTATTAAGCTGCCAGAACCTCTGCATAACAGGGTAGCCCAGGACCAGGCTGACTTTTTAGTGAATTTGCAAGGGGTTCTCTGGTGAAGTACGGTTTATACATGTTTCCAGTACAGAAGGATCTATTTCAGCTATGGGTAAAAGAAGGGCAATACATTTGAGATGTGGATTTAGGATGAATAAATGTTTCTTGCATTTTAATATCAATATGTACATACCGACTGATTTTTACACTCTTCTGCTTTCTAATAAATACCTTCTCTATAGAATAGAGGTGGCAGAGAATCAGAGCTTTAGTTTGTTACCTATGAATTCAGAGCTTCTTACCTTTTGGAGACACCATACATTTCTTCTATAATAACCTGAAGAACAGCTCGATAAAACAATGATTCTGTGGGCAGCTGCAAAAAAAAAAAAAAATTACAGTAGCAAGGATTTAAAATTGGCATTGAAATGAATATCAGAGTAACAAAAAGAGTATTGGCACCCTCAGCCTCTTATTGGCTTGTATTCTTTACAATCAGTTATAACAGGTTTAAAAGTACAATTTACTAGTGTTTCTGCATCCAGTTAAAATTATGGTTTGGGGTCAGATTCTAACATAACCATGAATGAAAGAAAAACAATGAAACCCACACTCTGAAGTAGAAGTCCAAAGGTTGGCAGAGGGAAAATGAACAGAGGAAAAATCTACTGATCATGATCCAAATTCTACTATGCAAAATAAATCTAACAATTTACTTAACCTGTTTTGAAGGCAAAATGCATAATTTCTTAGCTTAATCATCATACGCCGTAGTCTGAACCATACGGAAGATACTATGCTCATAGAACTAGAATACACTGAAAACTTCATACCTTTGTGTATGAAAGATCTGTTTCATAAAAATAGTTAATGCTTGCCAATTAAAAATTCACAGTAAAAGGCATTTACAGTAAAAGGCTACTGGGGTCAGTGGACTTACATATGGAAATCAGAGGTCTCTCAGACTTGCCTTTTAAATATTTGCACAGTTGGTGTCCACCATTCCCAAAAGGATAACTTGCACAACAATAATTCAAAGTATTCACAGGGGAAAAATATACAGGGATTAAAAATGAGAATGATGATGTTTCTAACAGGTTCAAGCCTTTGTCATAACAATTTCTATTTTTACATTAGTTGATAAAACACTAGGAGAGTGATCCAAACCAGGGATATCAGAAGACATTTGTACTGAATTTATGTATTAGCTTAAAGATAGCAAAAGACATTAAGAAGGGTAGTTTAATGCCTTAAACTGTGCTTTTTTTACAGACTTTTAATTGTCAAAAGAAAACAGATTCGCTAAGTACAATCACAGCAATAAAAAAGTGATTTCATGATGACACATGCTATCTATCAGGATTTGATATAGTATATGCTAGTATTTTAGATTCCAGAAATGCAGAAGTTCAATAAAAGGTCATGGATTAAAAGCATTCAAGGAGGAAAAACACATTTTATCTTAAAATGGCTAAAATAAACAATACTACTTACCATTTGGCCAACTGCAACTCGCTCCAAAGCCTTTAAGAGTGAAGGAATTAAATTGCTGATATGTTTATTCTTTATCAGAACATTTAATAAACACATTGTATAAAAGTCAGAGGAGATGACATTTTAAAAGATTAATAGTGTGACATAACACGAGCTTGCACACTTTAAAGTGTTAATACCTTTAGGGACTCATAATCAGCTCACTCCTGTTACTTTGGTTTATTTATAGGAGAAGCAATGATAACCAACTGTATGGAAATAGATGCACGAAAAATTTGTTTGTTTTTCTTAGTATTGTAAAAGAATTGCAGAGGATTAGTTTTTACGAAAGTGCTAAAAAGAAATGCATTTTCCTTGAGTCTGTTTCTACCAAAATATAAATAATTCACTTTGCATATTCAACCACATCTTTAAATACTTTTAGTCCCTGGTATTCAGACAAACTGAGCTTCCATATGTAAAGTCAAATAAAATACAAACTCCAGAGGGACTGCAATTTAAGACGCTTGTTCATTATCTTTCACTAGATTCTCTATACCATAAATCCTGATGTAGGTATGAGAGTACTTGATTTTTATGATCCATGGTGACAAAGAATGACAATTAGAAGGGTGAAATATTTTAACTACAGTTGAAAAGATACTGTACCTACAAAAATTTCAGCTGAATATTAAAGATAGTAGTATAAATGAAGATAAAAATTCAATTATCTGACACTACAACAAACTAGATAGCAAACCAAAAATGCCTCGCCACTGGTGGGTCATCATCACCTTTATTCCCCAGACTCCACTACAGTCAACAGGACTGCTTGTCTCTGAATGACCCACTTCTCCTTCTCCTAGTTTTAGAATCCATCTTGTATTTCAGACTGATCCTCAGACACGGTCCAAGTAGTTGCAGTTCCACCATTTCATCACTTTGCCCAACTCTCAGATTTGACTTCTGCTGTAGAAGCTATGGCTCTCACACCAGCATATATCTGCTGCTGCTTAGAAGATGGATGTGAGTTCTAGCATGTGCTGTAAGGGCCTGAAACTAAAACTCTTGTCCAGAACTTTTAGTCCTTGGAACTTTAACCAATTTGAATGATATGTACTAATGAACATCAGTAATAATGCTCATTGATCAGCAGACTCAGTTTGCCCTACCCAACCATTCCCGCTAGGAAGATGAGTGCCTGGCTGCACTGCATTTTCTCCCTTGTGCCTCTGAGAAGGCAAGGAAAATCCTAGTCATGAAAAATGCAAAGAGAGGGTTACAAACGTAAGAACAGTAGGTGTATCTGGTAACACAGGAGACCTCTGCCTTTCATGAGTGTTTTAACTAAAAAAGTTTTTAACTGCCAATTTTCTGTGATTTCTCTGAAATCTAAAATAGATGTATATGGCAAGATCAGTACTGTCTCTTGGGAGTCATTTGCTTACAAAATTTATCTTCCTACCAAACAGCCTGAACTTTTCCTTTCCAAAAGAAATGGAATGGGAAAGGAAATAGCTAATGTGTCAGCTGAGGAAGAATTGGTGTTTTAAGACACTGACAAAAAAAAGAGAAAAGGCAAATCCCTTTTAGAAAGAACTTCTTACGAAAAGTTTTACAGTGACATCTCTAAAATGAACAATTTTTTTCTTGTACCTTGCCAAGGGTCACACCTTTCAGCCTTATGTATACTAAATAACTGGCATCTTATACTTTCTCCTGACAGCACTTAATTATCATGTTGGTTCAAGTTTACATAACCTTGATGCATTAGCCTATACTGAGTCTTCAGTCTACACTATCCTCCATAATGAAGGTACAAAGGCAGCAGCAGGGGCTAGCCAGAAACTGATGTGATTCATCTTGATACCAGAAATTAAAAATTAATAGAGGAAAGGAATAGTGGTCTTCTAACTGAAACAGTGGATGAAATTTTCAGTACCTATCTGTTTTTTCAAATTAGACATCAGTTCATCATCCTGCCTTGATGAGGTTAGGTCTTTAAAAGCACTTCATCTCTTGGTGCAATGTTAAAAAGATATTTCCAGGCCCTTAAGCCACATGGATATTAGAGCTCCTCTAGTTTTTGGAATAGGTAGGTTTGTTTAGGTTTTAAACAGTCAGAACATTCAATATTATGAATCATGAAGGTGTTGGGGGAGTTACTGATTGCAATCCTTCTACAATTACCTTGTTCCCCCCATAATCCTTGGCCAGGAACTATTACCCTGAGGGGTTACCTTGTTTAGGATTTTACAAAGGTTTGGCCTTTCTGTCCACTCTTAAAATACGTTTCTGTCAATACTCATTTTTTCATGCCTTCAGCAAGTATAAAATATATAAAGCTGGAAGGTCAAGACTATTTTTTTTAGATATAATTCATCAGGCTTACAACATTAATGATGTTATTCTGTAGAGTCTTGGATTAAAGTCATGGCTTTAGGATTAGAAGCCAAAAACAATGAATCCTATAACATCTGGATAAAGCTCTTAGTAAGAAAAAGAAAAGAAAGGGAATCATACCAAGCACGCTGACATTCTAGCATTGCGACCACAGCACCAGCTCTTGTCCTTCAAGTACTGACACAGGGGAAATCCCCACACTTGCTCTGGGCGATCTGCAAAATGAAGGAAGAAAAAACAGTCACAGCTTTCATGGGCTATTTTTCTCTTTCTTACAGAATACACAATGTATTGAGCAAGATGAACAGTAGTTAATGGTAGCAGAACTGCTTAAATGTTCTAGTCCAGTAACAAGAACTGTGGTAATGTAATAAAAAACATTTTTTTCCCCAGATGTTTTGTGTTTATGTTGAATTTCTGATAATTTCACATTTTCCAAAACATTTTTAAGTGAGTGCCTTTTATGAAAATCCACTGAAAAAATCTTCCAAGGGACAAGAGAAGTTTCCAAATCCTCATGGCGCCCTATGTCATGCCATGAGTCACAAGATGTAAGCTGGGCAGCTGTTCAGTGTAGCAGGACTTCAGTATTGCTTCTCATTGGGTTCTTCTTCTATCATAAACATCTTTTAAACATCACACAGAACAATGCGTATTTGTTTATTTCAGTTCTGAAGGCCTGTGCTTTGCTGTGAGGCAGAATGTTTGTTTTCCAGAAAAGAGCAGCTGCAAAGTTTCTTGCTGTTTCTTCCTAACACCAAGAAGCATTTGCATCACAATCCATGCTTGGTTTGTTTCATTATCATTAATATTTTCAATAACAACACAATTCTTCATGTTTAACACTCATGCAAATGTGGAAAAACTAAAGTATGGGGATTACTTTATAGATGTTCATAATATCCAGTTTTCCAAGGAAGAAAAACTCTACAATGTTTTGAACTTTCCTTAGCACATTTGTAAGCTGATTATTTAGAACACTGAATAAGAAGTTTAAAATTAAAAAAAAAATAGAAAAAAAAAAAGAAACAAAACCAAATTGGCTAGCATCCTGGGTTTTTAGCATAGAAAGATGAACTGAGGGTATTTCAAGATAAATCCATGCAATGGGGTTAAAGAAAGGACAGCAGAAATACGACTCTTCAAATTTACCAAAGGACTGAAATACACACATGTAAGTAGAATTCATTTTGTGAAAGCTAAGCAAAGAAAAACTACATGGGATACGACCCTTCTCCCACAGCAAAAACACTCGGTTTTCTGTAGCAGTCCCCAGTCTTTGCTGCCCTCTAGACAGCAAGAGCAAGCAGATCTTCTGCAGGCAACCTCATGCTTTGCTCTCCTTTTAGCCCTGAGAAATGTCAGAGGCTCTTAGGGGATGAATACCGGTTTGAGGACCATGATTTAGGAGTAGGATTTTAATTTTGCCTAATTAGCAGAAAGAGAAAGAAAAGAAAAATCCTTTAGATATAAAGATAAAATTTGATAAAACATATTGCAACTGGCTTCAGCACTAGGAATGTACTAAGAATTTGTAAGTGCCTCATGACAAGCTCTGAAACTTTAATTAACTTCAAGTCTAGTTACTGAGTACATAGAATAAAACTGAGCATTTCTACTGCAGGGATGGTAATAAGAATTCTTTTTTTTTTTTTTTTTTCCCAAGTGAAACAATCAAAGGCCATGGTTTCTATTGTATGATTCACACTAATAAGTCTTTCTAACATATATGTTACAATATTTCAAAATAAAAATTTGCAGGCTGAGTTAGAAAGCTGAAATCATTGGTCTTTTCAAGTAATTCCTTCTAATTTACACCCTGTTCTCTAGGCAAACTTATCATCCATGCAAGTGAAAGTTGCTTCCTGCTGAGCTACAATCTCAATATTAGTGCACTGTACTCATGCATAATTCTGAGAAATTTATGATACCTTTGGAAAAGTACCGTCTTCATTTAAATTATTGAACCTGTAAAGTAGGAGAAAAAGAGAGGGAAACTAATATGTAGATTTTTTTGTGTATATCCAAAGTTGACCATGTATCTACAATACTGCCTTGAGTTCTATTTAGTTTTCCATATCCAGGCCACTCTCAGGCATACTGCTGATTATAAAGAGAGAAATTGTAGGATGACTATATTGCTATGACATTCATTTATTTATCAGATATATTTTAAAATCTGATAATTCTTTTAATGCCTGCAACCGTTTTCAGATATGTTTAATAATATATAGATCACAAATTACCATATTGTGTTTCTATCTGACAACACAGCAGCTGTTCTGTATTGTATAAATCTCCAAAAACATTCCAGCAACATTTTAAGTATGGGTATTCTACGGAAGATTTGATACCAAACAGCTTAAGTGTTCAACAGTGCATGAAGCAATCATGTTAGAATTCAATGCAGAGGAGCCAATCAGGCAGATTTCTTCTTTCCACAAAAGTTTACAAAATGGGGAAGTTTAGGTAATCATTTGATAAGCCGAACTGAAGCTATGCTTGGGTGTAGTCATAGAACCTATTAGTTAAATTGCTATGACCTTACTTCTAAACTAACCTCTTTGACAGACTAGGTCACACATTTAATAAAATGAATTGCTGCAAATATTGCACCAAAACAAATCTTTGCAAAAAATAGTAATGCTGTTACATTCTAGGACTAAATCTATTAATATAAACCAAACTGTAATTTAAATGTGAATCATTTCAGAAGAAGAAGAGAGGAAACACGATAGATTTAAAGTAGCATCAAGAACAACATGAAAATTTGTATCCTAGCTCAGCTTTGTGGAACAGAGTGGTTCATTGGAAACCTACGCAGATACAACACTGATTAAGGTAGCTTGAAGATCTGTGCTGTTATTGTTCACTGTCCCCATAAACTGGATACATATGGTAAGAGTGAGAAGACATACCTATCAGTATCACTCAGTTACACAGAGCAAGGTAAGACAAAGTGTAGATTACACAGAAATGTATAATGCTGAATAAATCAGAAAAGAACAATTCCAGCCATTAGTTACAGAACAAATTCATATCATTTCCCTCTGACTGAGTTTACTAACATTCATAGTTTCATGGAAGAGCTGTTTAAATGTATATATTTAAACAAATTATTCCTTTCCTCACCATTGTTTTTTTCATAGTAAAGAACATTTTTCTGGTAGACATAACATCTCTCCTAGAAAAGGAATTTAATAGGAACTTTCAAAAATGTCACCTATTTTTTCCATTACCATTTTTTTACGTCTTTTGACAAACAAAGGAACTTTACAGGTCTTTAAACATAGGCGGGAGAATCCTTTTAAATATTCACACACTTTAAGCAATCCTTCAATGGATTTACTAACTTGATGTGACCACATAGATGCGTCTCATGACTAACCCTTCAGCAGTTCATTTCTCACACTCCTCTAACATGCAGGAATGTCATGTTTTGAAAAGAATATACTATATGGAGAAGCTGTCTTTGGTTTATTACATATTGCGGAGGATATTAACACTTTGAGAAATAAAGTTATTATGATATTAAAATGTTAATATTAAAAATTTGAAATGTATTTCAAAATGGTATGAGTATTGTGAATAGTTCCTAATAATACCATTCAGCGATTTATTATTGCAGCATAATATTGTCAGTTCTAAATGCCTAACTATATCTTTGTTTCTTATGACTTGAAATAAAAACACCTACTTCTACATTTATTTATGAAGTGTGATCCATATCAGCCCATGTAAAATATTGCATGGAGCAATGTAGTCAGTTAATGTAGAAGTACTCCTAAGAGAAATTAAATTTCCTTTTTATATTTTCTTTTTTTTTTTTTTTAATTACATTAAAACAGTCACAACTCCTACTCATGCTATTACTTTGATATTAACATCTATTTCAGCTGATTCCTTCCTGATGCCTTAGTGACTCATATTTGTTCATCCTTACAGTCTGTACCTCTAATTTCCAAAGCATTTTTGGAAGTATAATTGCCCAGCATGCTTCTCTACTTCAGTGCATGATTTAGATATTTATGATGGTAATTCCCACTGATTCATGGAGATGATTTTCAAAGGCTTTCTTGTTGTTTTTTTTTTTTTTTTTTCCATTTTCTTAATATCAAAGCACGAGAAACCTGGAGTTCAGACACTTGTTAATTAACTTCAGTTGCATTTTTGTACTTCACATCCAATGCACTTGAGTATCTATGATCTCTTTCTGTGATCATGAAAGAAAAACAAAGTTGAAAATAAAAGGAATGTAAGACTATGTGAAGGATCCATTTTGAACCACTCCTTGGCAGCTAGAGAATACTCAAGGCAAAAATAAAAGGAGTGCCAATTGTACAGAAAAAGTACAACTGACTGAAGATCAGACACAGCTGTCAGTGTGAGGTAATTGTGCAAGGACTGCCAAGAACATTGAAAATTCTCTGTATTAATCATATACCCGTTGGCCAACAATGCTTTGAGACTCTTGCCAAAGACAAGTAGATAACGGTAACATGACATGGCATCTAAAATCTGTACATGACTCAGTCCACAAGGCTACCACTAGGATCTGCTCTTCAGTTATTTTATTCAAAGAGCCATACTTGAGAGGTAACAACCATAAGAATCATGTCCTTGCTTGAGTAGTTCCTGGTGTATTGATGGCGAGATAAAAAAAAAAAAAAGCTATAATAGACAGTGAGGGGCCCAAAACTGAACACAGTATTTGAGGTGTGGCCTCACCAGTGTCTAGTACAGGGGTAAGATCACTTCCATAATCCTGCTCACCACACTATTTGTTATCCTTTTTTAAAATTAATCAGATTCCTTAAAAATATTCTTACTAAAATGTTCTTTGTAGAGGAAGGGATTTTTGTATCTGTTACTTTGAACATAATAACACATCCCCCCACTACAAGAAAGACATTGAGGTGCTGGAGCATGTCAAAGAAGGGCAATGAAGCTGGTGAGGGGTCTGAAGTACAAGTCTCATGAGGAGTGGCTGAGGGAACTGGGGCTGTTTAGCCTGGAGAAAAGGAGGCTGAGGGGAGATCTTATAACTCTCTACAACTACCTGAAAGGAGGTTGTAGCATGGAGGGTGTTGGTCTCTTCTTCAAAGTAGCGAGTGATAGGATGAGAGGAAATGGCCTCAAGTTGCAGCAGGGGAGGTTTAGGTTGGATATTAGGAAAAATTTTGTAACAGAAAGAGTTGCCAGGCATTGGAACAGGCTGCCCAGCGAAGTAGCAGAGTCATCATCCCTGGAGGTGTTTAAAAGACATGTAGATGAGGTTCTTAGGGACATGGTTTAGTGCCAGTGTTAGGTTAATGGTTGGACTTGATGTTCTTGAGGGTCTCTTCCAACCAAAATGACTCTATGATTTTGTGATTAATAACAGAAACATATTACTGAAACCTAAAAGGAAATCTTGAAGGGCAACATCAAGTGAAAGATGAATACATGGATAAATGGTTACTGACAGTTTTATGTCAGTACTGGAATTTCAGTAGGGGCCACAGTTAGGTAGGGAGGGACATCTGTTCTTCTAGACTTGTTCCTACTTGCAGGGTTTTGAATAACTTAAAATCCAGAGAAATCAAAGCAGCAGAATGAGGATGGAGACGTCAAGCTCAGGCTGAGAAGTAGCTCAGTGAAGAAGAAGCCTGGATCCCAGGAGAAAAAAGAGTTCATTGCAGTACTACCAACAAACCCAGAACTGCCATAAAAATTGAGGTTAGTAGCTGTGACAGGAAATTAAAATAAATTCTTTGCTAACACTGTATTAAAATATTGCTTTTGAGATCTGTTACCTTATTCTAGGAACTTGGTGCTAGTCATATTAAAAATCAACAGCAGAAGCACAGAACTCCAATTTGAACACCCAGTGAATGAGAAATAAATATGGTCTTTGATTTGAAGATACATATATATATATACTATAATAAATACTATACTATTTCCACTAATATGATGATTCAAGAGACAGTAGTCATTTTCCAAATGCACAAACCAAAATATTTACTAGTAAAAAGAACACTACATTCTGACACTCAAAATTGTAATTACAATATTAAAAACTTTACATTTTTTTAAAGTGCTAATTATAACTCTATTAAACAGGAAAGGAAAATTATCCCTAATTTTTCAGCTAAATTACCTGGAAAAAATCTTATCTTGATTGCTAAATATGGTGAATGTATAAAGTCTCTTTAGCATAAAAATAAAATGGGATTATAGGATACAACATTATACATTTGGAAAAAAATGTAGAAGCTAAAGGAAGAGTGTCTTTATATAAACTCTTTATATGGTGATCAAATATTTTTCTCATTTTTCTTATAAAACATTTTCTTAGACTGGACAATGGAATATCCTGCAGTTCCTTGTAATAAACTCAAAACAAAAGGGAGATGAATTTCAACACTGGCAAAGGCTGTTTTATACACTAGACTTGTCTACATCTTTCAGTTAGAGAAAACTCCCACTGAAGCCAATTACTGCCTTTTCATACTACCAGACATCTCTCATAGCACTCAGTCAGCAAAGTGTGACACAAATTTTAAATATGAAAGAATTTGTATCTTAAATCAGACAAGTCACATTTGCAAAGTAGAAAAAATAGATGTAACACATGCATAAATACAATACGTAGCTATCATTTATATATCTTTTAATGGAACTGGTAACATTAATGTAACTATATTTTATACCACCTACTTCTAATTCTCCTCATCCCAGTCATCATTAGCTGGCAAATCTGTGTCTTAGTGGAAATAGGTCTTCCATAACAAACATGAAATGTGCCTGTGTGAGAACTGTAGTAGTGGATATACCATTATTATAATACATAAGAAGTCTTCTGCACGTCAAACCCTGTAAGAGCCAAGTTGGAATTAACACTCAAAGGTCACACTGTACATTAGATTTTTCTCATCGAGGCCTTGAAATTGCAATACTTAGTGTAGAATATTATGCTTAAAAGGAACCCTGCTGAAGTAATTCAAATTCTACAAAAGGTTTGGCCTACTTATATGCTGTAGACGGAGTGGAACAGATACAGTAGTATATTTATGTTGACATTATACTACAAAGATGTGTAAAAAGGTAATATCCTAAGAGTTGTAAAAATCAATCATCATCACTAAAACTGTGGAAGATATATTAAATGACTTCATAGAAACTACATTTCAAGATGGGAAAAAGTTTTCTGAAGTTCTGTATTTGAAAATGGCCTTTGCTTTCAAAAGAAAGCTTTCTCTTTTTCTTATTTCAGTTTGAAAGATTTTTTTTTATTTGTTCTCCCTTGTCAGTTACGAAAATGTGTTTATTTGCCTAGTTTGGTGTAAAATGTACAAGGTAAGCGATTTTATGTTGAAACAACCCATTTTTTTATGTTTCAAAGAAGGTAAATAGACAATTATTTGATACTTTATTTTTTCAAAAGACTACTATTACATTCCTGCAGATGTTACTGAAATAAGTGGTATATTGAACATGTGCAGTTCATCATTTTAATGATATTTTGTTTCCAGAGAGTTCATGTTAGAGCCCCGAATGACTGCTGGAGAAACAGGCATTAGTTCACATACCATAAGCTCTCTGCTTTTGACAAACAAAGGCTGTCACTGTGCACAGACTCAATTCTTACACAAGTCCGGGAAGGAATTACCCTATTCAGACCAGCAGAAAATATACAGCGACATTATGCTTCAACAATGTTATAAATACTACCATCCAGACAGGAGAGTAAACATGCCTATTGAGGATTTACAGCTTTATAATTCTTCCCCCAGTATAATTAGTCTTTTTGTACTTTATCTCAATAACAGTCATTATAAGGAAAAAGTGAAGGGATTTTTTTCTTTTTGGCTATGTAATTTTTCTTATGTTCTAAATATTCTGACTCCATTTCAGAGCATGAAATTGTTAGGATATTATTCTGAATCTCCTTGAGAGAGCACAAGCTATTCAACTGTGCTCTGCACAGTGGCAAGAAAACAGGTTATTAATAGATAACTTTCTTAGGTCAGTAGTGTAATTGGCACAGGCAAAACAAAACATTTTTCTTTCAATGTTTATAAAAGTAAAAAATAATTCTGCATGTTCTTTCAATAACAATTTGTATGGACCTCAATTTTTCTTCAACTTTAATCTCAAATCTCTCGACCTTTTGCAGATATCTGAGTGTCTACAGACTTTTTTATAAATAGATAGTAGTTACAGGACTACCATTGTGATAAAACTCTAAAGGACTGCTCAAAGAAACAAAGCATGTAAGAAAAGCTAAATGCAGTTCTTAGGCCACAGTCCTGCTTCATAGAACAAACTCATCAAATGACGTATCTAAAATTGAAGGATCCCTAGAAGAAGTTATAGAAAAACAGAAGTGGTAAACACAAAAAAAAATTGCCAAGGCTATATTGCATTAATCCAAAAACTAAAACCAGGATGAAATTGCCAAACTGTAGTGCACAGCTTCTTGATGAAAATTCTTTGGTTCTAGAGATCTGAAAAACAGGTAATGTAATATTAATGCTAATGAAGAGCTCTAGGCAAGGTCGAGGGAGCTTCCAAACGGGAAGCCTCACATTTATATGGAGAGAAGGTATTTTAAAGAATAGACTCATTGGATATACAAGCAAATACGACATATCTGGAAAGAGTCAATGTGACTTTCTTAAAGGGAAGAAGTCATATATCACAAACATATTGGAATTTTTTTAAGGCTTCAAGTAACACTTAGACAAGAAAGATAGAGTGGGTTTCCAAATGGCATTCAACAAGACCATTAGAGAAACTATCAAAACACAGAACAAAATAAAAGGTTTTCCTATGGGTAAGTAATTGACAGAAACAAAGGATGGAAATAAAACATCATTTTTCACAGAGGACAGAGATCACCAGCAAAGGCCTAAGGAGACTTGTGCTGGAACAGGTTGTTGATCAAATTCATAAATGATCTGGAAAGGTTTATGAAGAGTAGGAAAAGTTTGCTGATGATCTTAAGTGCAACAAAAAATAGTGCCATTTCTAATAAAAAATAGAGATGAAATGGCATCTAAAATTCAAGGTAGATGAAAGTGATTCAAACTGGATAAAATATTAACTTTAAACATACAATGAATGGCTTTGAACTGAGAGCTGACAGTTCAATAAAAAGATAAGCCCAATACTAAGAAGAGGAAAACAATATTAAGAATTATTAAGGAAAAAAACCCACCATTATGCTACTATATAAATCCATGCTGCTCTGAATCTTGAATACTGCATTTGGATTTGTTTTTATCACCTCTGATAACAAGTAATACCACCCAAAAAGGTGGAGAGAAGACAAACAGGATTGTTACAAGTAAGGAACATTTCAATAACAGGAGCAAGTAATAGAAAAAATTCAAGCTGTAAAACAGATAGAGGGAATGAAAAATCTGTAAAATCATGAATGGGATAGAGAAAATTAATAAGGACAGGGGTGTACTGTATTTTACACCCAAATTTAAGGAGTATAATAAAGAAACTTGCAGTTAGCGGCCCTAAAACACGTAAAGGGAAATGCTGCTTCATACAACAAGCAGTTGATTTCTTACTGCAGCAGGCTATAGATGCTAAAAGTTTACATATGTTCAAAAGTAATCTGAAGGATTCAAGGAATAAAAATCCATCAAGGGTTGTTTAATGCAAATGTATCCCTTTGTTCCAAGAAGCTCACGACCCAAAACATAGTGGAAGCATGAGAGTTTATTTGGAGGAAGGAAGTTCCTTATGATTTTATACATGCCTGCTATTGGCCTCTGTGCAAGACAAGATACTGGAATAGACAAACCTTTCATGTTAACAAATTCCATTATTTCCATGTCTCTGTTAAACAGAGGCTGAAGCCGGGCTCGCTATTTTGTATCTTCATCTATTGTGCTATCAAAATAATATTTTAAACAAAAATGAATTAGTCTTCTTTCACATGCTGATGCCGCATCAGTCAAAAAAAGGTCTAAGAATGTGATATAAACAATGTAGACATTCAAACTACACTCTCAGGTTTACCAATGTAGCAGACAGAGTGTGAAAGCAAGCTAATTCATTAACATATGAAATTGTATTTTGACAGAAAAGCAAAGAATTACAGATATTCATCACCTGTAGAACTGGAGACAAAGAAGTTTGCAAAATTCTCAGCTATTCCAAGTACTTGCGAACCTTGAAAAACTCAGGTAAAGATGCTTCTAATATAACATCATGAATATGATTAAAGTTTGGTGTTTATTGGAAAATTGGGACTATCTCAGTGGATTTATGTCAATTTAATCAAAGATCTGTTCCATAGTGTGTTTCAATCATAAAAATAACACAGAAATTATGTCACTCAATCTCTTCATTCCTTTAACAAAATCTGTTAATATAATAAAATTACCACAAAACTGTATTCAAAAGTATTTAGCTTGGACCATAACCAAGGGACAATTAGTGATTTTGAAATCCTTGAGGATTCGTATTGCAAAGTGACACCAAAATCTTGTATGTATTTACCGGTGCTGGGACATAGACAGAGTAACTATTGAGTAAAGATTATTTAAGAAGAATAAGTAATTCTAAACAATGATAAAAATTTCTTGATAGTGTCTTCTGAGATTGTCATTAAATAGAATTAAATGTCATTTTTCCTTCCCCTGAGATTTTTCAGTGGAAAGTAATCTTTATTACCCTCATCAAAATCCTTCACGCACAGCCTACTTTGTCTCTTTGTACACACTGCCAGACTTAGGCAAGGCACTACTGAAACACAAATAACTCAACTTGTCTTATTTTATCCATGGCATCTATCTTCCATAGCATAGTAGTATCTCAGTCTACTTCTAGGATTCCAAAGAAAGCAGAGGAACTACTTAAACTGCCATTTTCCTTCATGGGAAAGATTAAATCTTCCTTGACCAAAGACTTCACAGTTCCTTGAATTCGTATTATTTCTAAAAACCCCACCACTAAATGGGATTTTACTGGGGGAGTGAGGGAGAAGAAAAATGTTACTCCATTTGAAGTAAGAGAATCAGTTGTCAGCAAAATAATTTAAAAACGCCATACCTAGGGTACATGTAGTTACTGTGCCTTATACAAACCTTGGCTTTCTCAATTATAATCTCTTACTGTGTAAACACACAAATGAGAGATAGTTTCAGTTTTTAATATATTTTTGCTACATTTATTCATGGAAAATACTTTAATAACTTAAATAGGTAGTGCTGTCATTTAACACCTGTAAGATTTACCTATTTAATATTTTTTTCAAGTTTCATATTTTTTTTCAGGATCAATTTTTATAGAAAACATCTGGGTTTTAGTGACTAGTTAGCTCTGTCACAAATCCATGGAAATGTGCCCTGTGCAGCAATGTCTAAAGATGCCTTGGGAAGGAAATCAAGCTTTTTGATCTTTTGCTTGGAAGTGTTTTCCTGTGTTGCCATGGTATCAGTGATAGCTATTTTAAGACATTGGCTATGGAATATCTTTGAAAATAAACCTAGGCAACAGACAAATCACCTGTCCTGTAATACTTCTGAAACAGAGACTAATCCTTCCATATTTCCATGGAACAGGGTGATATGAACCCATTATGTTTGTCTAAGGAATCCTTTAGAAAATCCAGTTTTGAAGTCTTTGTCCATGGAATCCACCTTATTCAAGGTCTTTTCAATATTCACAAATGTGATAAAATTCTCTATGTGAATTTTGAGTACCTTTTGCATCCCTTTCAGTTCTCTTAATTATGTTCACTAGCTTTAAAAAGTTAGATCATAACAAATGTATCCAAAGTTTGTATTCAAATAACTTCACAGTCCAAGTCTCTCACTCTTCTGGAAATGTTTGCTGACTTCTTCCAAAGTGCCCTATCGACAAGATACTCTTCAGAGCTTCAAGATTAGAAGTTCTAGAGTGGCTCTAGAACTCCTCTAGCCAGCATATCTCTTCCTAGAACTCTTCTTCCTAGAACTGTGACGTGACATTTCAAATCTGTAAAAAAGCTGGAATTCAAGATGGGCAATACTCAAGCTAACCTCAAAAACGGTTTCTATCACACAGCTGTCATTGAAACTACCTGTACAACTACACCTACGTCGTATTTCAAATTAGGAAATGCTTACACCCATATTTCCTTATCAATAAGTAATGTTTATGTGCTTTTTCCTCAAAACAGAGAATATTAGACCGAAGAATTTTACTGCTTTCTAGACCAGTGCTGATGTGTTTGGTGGTACACAGGATGAAGGGAAGAAAATCAGAATACAGAAACACATCAATTCCTTTTTAAGGAAAGCCAAGTCCTTATGAAAATATCTTAAGTTTCCAGTTACTGTCTGTTAACAGATAATTACAGTCCAGCTGGTACATTGCCCCAGAAATGCATTAGTTGAATGTAAGATAAAACAGCTCCCAAAAATCCTTATAACTGCTCCTGAATAGATGCTCAGAATTTGTTTTAAACTAAAAATCATTAGCTAACTGATTTTTTCCAGAAAAATTGCCATAATGGCTCACTGTGTAAATAGGTTTATGTAAAAAGTCTCTAATAAATAGTAATATCCTTACTATTCTGATGTAATTGACTATCCAATGAAGTAACAGTGAAGAAAAACCCCAAAGGAATCAATTATACTAATGGCCAAGTGCATTTTATCCATAGAAGAATCTCTGTATAAACAGCCAATTCTCCTTAGAGAAAGCCAAAGTAAAACTACTTAGAATTTTCCAAGAGTTGTCATAATATTCCTTATTAACTGAAATTTAGTATTTGGTACTGCTCATAACAGCAGTGAAATTTAAAGACAGGTGTTAAAAGTCACTGGCTTCAAGTTTTTCTAATTGAATTGAAATCTGACATCACACAGCACCTCTTGGTTGTTGTAGTTACTAATAAATCAAAACAAAGGATTTCACAATCTTGAGACCAAATTTTATTCCCAGCATAATTGGAAATGTGGTCCCATTACAAAAATTTCCAGGTGAATTTAGCTTATTTATAGACACATAGAAGGACACTGCATACTGATTGTAATAGTCAAGACTGTGACTCCTGGCACCTACTTTCATCAGAAATGCTCCCAGAGTATTCACTGCAGGACCAATGGCAAACTGAATCAGGCAATCTTGCAATATCTTTGCTATTTTTAGAATATAAGAGAAATGTAAGGCATTATTCCTTGTAGTCAGCTCCTCAGAGACAAAAAAAACAACCTTGTGATAACCAAGGTGACTCAAGAGCCTGCCAAAAATAGCACAGCAACATTTTTTTGATATTTTGTCAACTCACCACCTCAGAATTATAAACGCTACATTAACCACCAAAACGAGTAAAACTTCTTCCCATCAATATAAATTAACCCCAGTTAATACAATGTGGAAAAGCGATTTTTCGCTGGCCTCAAATAAGACTGATTTTAGTATTAAATAAAATGCAAATGCCAAACAACATACAGCCTGGCCATCTCAAGTTATGGCAACCATCAGTCCACAGAAGCTTTTTTGTGAGCTGGCACATCTGCTTCAACTAGGCTTATGAGAACAACCATCTGCTTTTACATAAAAGAAAAAGAAGCAGCAAAGATGGAAAATGTTGCTACTTTGTGGGAAAGAGCTTTGAGATGAACTTTCCTCAACCTTGTCCTTAAGGGTGAGCTTTTAAACTAGGCAAACCAGGCAAACTAGGCAAAAGTTTAATATAAATATAAAATAAAGCAATCGCATTTTTAAAATACATTTTTTTTTAAAATCTTCAAAGCCTTGAAGCTACTAAGTCAAGATAAAATAAGTATAAAATGCTTTATAACAGAACTTCCCACTGTGTCCTCACAGGTGAGCCCTTGCTTCCTGGACTGATTTCAAACATATAAGTGATTTCCCGTGTTGCAGCAAATTCTCTCTGTATTTTAGGAAGATCTTCTATCCACCATTGTAAAGATTTAGCTCTCAGTCTGCATCCTAACACTCTAACTGGTCTCTCCACGTGAAGGCTTCTACAGGTCTCTGCAATTTCAGGTTGATGCCTAGATTAGCCAGTAGCTTCCCTGAGTTTAGCGGTAGAGCCTAGGTAAGTGAAGGACTACCTACAGTAGAGATGATAATGGGTCAGGGACCACACAAGCAAACTGGAAATACTCAAGTGAGTGTGACCAGATAGGATGGATTTCAGTGAGTTGGGTGGTCTCACATGAAGATGACACTTTATAATATTTGACAGGTTATGTATGTCCATCAAGGGAAGTTCCTGATGACAGGACAAAGGTAAACCACACCCATCCTCAGTTTAACCTCTCTTCTAAATAAGCTTAGGGAGCAAGTTTGCCTCGAGGCCATGCCCAGGCCCACAAAGACCAAGAAGAAGATCAAGGGACTGACAAACTTTATTGCCTTCTGTGGTGCAGTGACTGGTTCCAGGAACTAGGGAAGAGCAGTAGTCACAGTTTACATTGACTTTAGCACAACTTTCAGCAAGGTTCCTTTAGTGCCTTCATAGCCAAGTTGTAAAGGTATTATTCAGACAGGTGGACTCTTAGGTGGGTAGAAAATGGATAGGACTTTGATGCTTAACAGTGAAGCCTGCAGGTTAAGAGACGTGTTTATTCTTCCTTTTTAGCACTTGTGAGAACGAGAGTATCTAGAGTGCTTCTTTGAGCTCTACAGCCCACCACACTGACTTAGTGGAATGAGTTCAATGGTGGCAAGAAGACTGTGGCGCTAAAAAGAAAGTCAAGGAGGAATCTAACTACTATCTTCAACTACCTAAAGGAAAGGGAACAGAAAAGATTAAGCCAGACTCTTCTTGGACGTGTACAGTGAAAATACAACAGATAATGCATGAAAGCTTTAAATTCTGGATACAAAGAAAAAACTTTGTGGTGAGGGCAAACATTGGAATGGGCTGATTAATCTCTGCCTTTGAAAATATTCAAAACATGGCTGGACAAGGCCCCGGACAACCTGATCTAAGTTGCCCTTGCCTTGTGCAGTGATCTTGACCAGATGACCTCCAGAGACAACTTCCAAGTTAAAATATTTCATAAAAATTCTATGATTTGGCCCATTTTGGCAGCAGTACCAAAATTCACTTGCCTCAGGCAGCTGTAACAGGAATTAGATTCCTTCTTTTCCAAGAAAATTCTTGGATCCATATAATCTGATTAGTTACAGAGTCCTCTAGCATCCTCTAGAATGCTTTGTCAGTTTGAAATCCATAGCATAGGAAGTGTAGACACAAGCTATAGTCATAATTCTTTCACGTTTTGCCTTTGAAGAAATTTTAGCTCTGAAATAGTCAGTCCTTGTGCTCTTACCCTTCCACTGTGCATTTACAAACAATTCATAGAGCAGATAACTCTTCCAGGGGAATACAACAGCATTATAGATTTTAGAATATGTACCCTTATAGTACCACTAAGAAAAATCACTTTTTTTCACTATGTACTCTCATAGTAATAGTAAAAAAACCTTATTTTTTAATATCACTGAAACTACTTATATGTGTTTTCCCCCAAAAAGAACACTGTAATTTCCTTTTATTCTGCCTAAAGGTTCTTCTTTGAGAATAATTTTTATCCTCCAAGCTGAGGAAAATCAAACAGCTAGAAATTCCAACATGTGACTTGGCTTCATTTCCACACTGCTATGAAACTGCAGTATCTCTTACCACCATGCAGGTACATCTGTTTGTTTGAACTTAGATTTGTTGGTGCCGTCTGAGTAACAGTAATTTAGTAAAGCTTTATGCACTGGTCTGGAAAGAGTAATCCTACAGTTAGAACAGGAAGTCTTGTCCTCTTCACAATAACAAGAAACAATGAAATGTTTCAGACACACAACCTTAATGACAAGTGTCTGAAAAGTTCATAACTTTTTAAAACTCTAATTGCATTTCTACGATTTCCACTGTAGCTTCTTTTTCTTTGTTTTTGGGGTGATCTGAAATATTGTGAAATAACTGAAAGTAATACATTTCAAACACTCTTAAAATTGTTGCAGAGCAAGAAAAAACCAACGTGGATGGATCATTAAAGCAAGCAAGAGCCAGCACGTGTCATGGTCAGTCTGGAGCTGTGCCTTAGCTGCCTGAGCAGCCAGCAGTTAAAGAGGAGCAGCTGGGTTCCACCTGTCTTTCTGTCCATGGAGTTCCTCAAAAGAGCTGAAATAAACTTCGCCAATCCACCCCCTCTGAAATTTGGTGGATATGATGATCAGGTTCTAGGACTTCGGCAAACGGTCATCTAGACAGCTCAGTTACTTTCCTCAGGAAAGCCAGCTACTTAATGTTCTTCATTCTGTAGATTTTACCTTTCAAGTAAAGATATCAACTTTCTATAAAAAAATGAAAAAAACCCCACACTGGAAGGAAAATTTGCCTGTAGTGTGGATCCCCAAATAATTTTCAGGTTGTTTCCCCAAGAAAAACTGTTAAATAGGTACTCTTCCACAATATTCTAAACTGGCAATGCCTCAGAGCATAGAACTCGGATGAGTGTTTTTGCGAGTAATAACTTACATTACAAGGACTTAGTTCTGCTTATAGTTGTATATGTACAACTCAACATAAATGGATGTTGCACGCAGACAGCCAAGGGCAAAATCTAGTACAAAATATTTCAAAAGGATGAAAACATTGGACTAAAAAAGCCCCACATTTTACAAGTGAAGTATTGGAATAAAACCAGCTGTATTCATAATCATATAAAAACATTCTGCATTAATGTCCCTAATTTCAGGAAGGATATTAGGAATAACAGAAAAACTACAGGGCATCTGGGAGTGAATGACCCACAGTGTAATTAAAACCAGTACTAAATAAACCACTGTAAAGGAACAAACACAAGAAGGTTATTAATTAAAAGGTATAATACTCAATATGCAAATGGGCAGCTACAAGTTAGGCTCAGAAGAATTACCTTCTTGGTTTTCAAACTGTTCTGACAACAGATGGTAGCAGCAGCCTACACTGCAAACTGCTTTGATTTCAGGTTTGGCAGTAAAAATTCGTAGTGTATTTGCAGCAAGATCGCCACACGTATGCAGACCCACTATCATAGAGTCCTAAGAAGAAAAAGAAATAAAAATAATCAACAATAAAGCATCTCCCTCTTCAACTGAAAGAGCAAGAGTAACAACAAGAAACTCTAAAACCCAAACATGCTACAAATGGTTATTGAGCAGCAAGGTTTAAATACACAACTCAGTGAGGACTCCTGGTGCTCTGTTCTGGAATTTTTCAATGCATAATAAAAGCTCTTCAGTGCTAAGACAACAGGGTGCATTGCCTCTGAGGAGCACCAGACTACCCTTTGCTTTGCTCAGGTAAGGAACTACACGTCTCTGCACTTCACCTTCACTACCCAGGAGGAAGCAGAAGTTCAAGACTATAAATAGCAGCTGGTTTACCTGCATAAAAGGGAACATCCATGTGGTGACTGGACATGGGCCACTTTCTTGTTTTTCTGAACTTTCTTGTTAGTAGTATTATTATTACAACCACTGCTACTTCCTTTTGTTCCTTCAGGTTTACTGCTGTAAGTCTGGCTGGACCTACCTACGGCATTTCTGCTACTTTGAATTGCTACAATCAAAACAATTTCCTAAATGGAAGTGTAGTACAAACAGCAGGCCCTTCTGCATCTGTTTTGTTATTTCCAAAACTGCAGTACCACTGCAGTTTTGCAGTGTGCCTACTACTATTCAACAACAAATTATCCCTCTTCTCACCATTCATGAAAAGATTTTTCCTTCTAGTGTTATGAGTTGGAATATACATGGTCAAATACGGTGTTGCTTTGAATTTCGGTTTCATTTATTAACAAGGTTATCAACAAGGAATTAGCCCAGGGACATTCAATTGTGACACTTTTCTATAATCATTCTGATTTTGCTTGCACATCTATTTTTGCTGCTCTATATTTGATGTTCTCACACATCTGTATTATATATGTACGTGTGAAACAGTAAAACCTCCCCTTCATTCCTGTTTTGAATTCTTCATGTTCCCCTTCTCACCTTCCACCTTGTGCTACTTCTTTGTGCTTGCCCTCTCCTTGTCTTAGGATCCAAAATTTTAAATAGCAAAAGTTCAGTTTCAGTCCAGCTTAGTTTTTAATGACTTTTTTCCTATCAGTCAGCTTCAGCTCACCGTTCCAGGAAGGCTTTTTTTCCACATGCAATTACAGAAATAGTGGAACAAGAGTAAAGTTTGGAAGCTAAGGGAAGATGTGCACTTGCAAGGGCAGCATCTAAACCTCAGGACAGAAAAAGTTAAAATTTTTTCAGGAGAAATGCAGTGGAAAATAGCTATCACATGCAATATCAGGGCAGTCTGTCTGTGTCAAGTACACTTTTGCACCACATTGACTTCATTGGGGTTGCCTGGGCATAACTGAAAGTACTTTCTGGATCATTGGTGTAAGTGCAGCAAAATTTAATCTCTCAATATTAGGCCTGGGCTACATACAAACATGCATTCTTTTACCCATATTTCATCAGACAATTAATTTCAGAACTTACTGTATAAATCAGTAAATCCTAATTTTCTCCATTTCCTATTTGTCTCCAGTTTAGGAAAAATTGAGAAAAAAAATCCGTTTATGGTTACAATAAAAGCTTGTAAAAGTTTACAAAACTATTGCTAAAAAAGATATTTTATCCTAAAAAAAATCTCAAAATACTTTTAAAACATGTAAATGATTGCATATTTTAAAGTGTTTTAATTAAACACATTCACAACATGTAGTGTGCAGTTTGGTTTTTACTTTTTTAACACAATGAGGCTTTTACCTTTTCTGACAGTAATGTGTGAGGTTTCTTGTTTGTGTTTTGTTGTTGCTTTTTAATAAAGTTTTTGTTTTAATAAAGAAAGGCAGTGATACAGGCCTTCTGTCTTTTACATCAAACAGATTGAATGCTAAGAGGATACAAAATCCAACTGTGCAAATGTAAAAGCACATGCTTCATCAACAAACCCTGCTGCTTGGGATGTCTTTTGCAGACAGACATGAGTTTGCTCCACACGTTCTCAGATACTCAGTCAGATTTATTAGCTCTAGTTACAAGGCCATCAGCATAAACCTATGGTCTTGAATCAGAGACTAATTATACCCCTGAATATAATGGTTCAGTGACTACTGAACACAGGCATGTTTTTATCTTTCCATAAAAGACCAAAGGTATCTACCCAATTAACGTGTGTTAGCTCAGGAATAGGAACTGAACAGCTTCTAGACTTGTGTCACTGTCTGTTTGAACACAACCCTTGCCAGCTAGTAAATTTCTAAATGAAATCAAAGTAGTCCTGAAATGTCAAAATATAGAAAACTTTCTTGGGAAATAGGGCTCTTTACAAACTCTCTATGTTGAGTACTATATTAAATAAATTCTCTTATGACTTCCAAGTTTAAATATATAACTTAAAAAAATCAGCATTTTCAGGAAAATTGAAATTCCAGTGCTTAATACATCCATCTACCTGGTAATTATAGCTCTTTTCATAATAAGTAGATGTTATCTATAACCACAACAGTAAAATACCTGAATGTACTAATATATATGCTGTTAAGTTTGACAGCTGATTATTATCTCTACCCCATAAATTCTAAAGGCTGCTTTACATAATAAATATTTTCAAAATTATCCTAACACATATATTAAAAAAGAAAAACAATCTATATCTGCTAGACCTACTTCTGCTAACTGGTTGAAAAAAACATTACTGGGACAGAATATTCATTTTTACCACTGACAGCACTCCACATGAATATGGCAAGATAAAAACAATGGACAATCTACTTCAAATATTAGTAAAGTAACCTCCAGATCTGTTATGATGTCACTGAGTTCTGTTTCTGCTGTGATGCAAGAGGTCAAAGGAAAATACAGGTTTGATTCACTTGATTTGCTTGCTTTAGCCTTGAGAGATGCCATTTTTCTTTGTGCCTTTTCCTCTTCACAGAGTTCCCTGCAGTTACACTGAGATGAAGAAGAAACTTCTACAGCATCAGCAGGCAGAACATTTAGAATAGCAAGAACCTCTTCAGAAAGTTTGCTCTCATCAGACTGTGTCCGAGCCACCAAATCAACTTCAGTTTGTTTGCTGGTTTCAGATGTAGCTACTTCTGTGAAGCCACAAGAAGGAACTAAATTTTGGATAGCCACTTGATCCTGACTTTGAAGACTGCTATCATTATTTAAGGGTTTTTCAATGACTGTTTTACATTTAATTTCACTTTCCACTGGTCCGTCATTTGACTTTTCCAGCGGTCTTCCTCGACTCTGATATGCTCTCCAGTGTTTCTTCAATTTTCTGTTCCTTTCATGAGCACCATTTGTGTTGGTGTTTGAGGAGTCAATTCCATAAACTTTTAAGTTATATTGCATGGACAAAAATGAACTCAGGTAGCCTTTTCCAGAACCTATATCAATCACCTAGATAATAGGGGGAAAAAAATTGCTATATTAATGAGCAATGAGACACACTTCAATCAAATGCAAAATAATTCCCTAAAAATGTAAGCATGGATTTCATAATTGCGTTATCAGCTAACCCTCTTAATACACTTAGTTCATTTGCTTTGTCGATCCACCTTCTGGCTTTAAAATATAGAATTAAGTCTTAACTGATTTGCTCCAGAAAACAGACACTGCAATGCTAATGTGATGCACATTTCCTGACACTTCTGCAAAAGACTTTCAGTATATTTTTTGACACAGAACTTCCTTCTGCTAAAGAAAATAACAATAAACATCACCAACACTGCCTGCCCTTGCTAAACTAGGTCAGGACACAGACTTGGCAAAGAAAGTATTCACAGTATTTAGCTTTAAGCAACTAGCTCCGGAACTGAGGAGTCTGTGTTTCACTAGGTATATGGAAATAAGCATCTTCAGATTTGCTGCCTAACTTAACCACTTCAGATGTGACCTAAAGAGAGGTGATATTAATATCCTCCTTTATGTCAGAATGCTTATTTATACCACTTTCCCGTTCTGTAAAAACGATCCATATGGCTTTGATTAAAATAAGGATGCTTTTGTCATAAAACAAAGGAGATCAGTTGTCAGATGTGCTTTACACTGCTTGTTCTGGAGGAAGGAGAGAATAGAGGGTATAACGAGCTGATATTTTTGTTTGTCTCTTAGTTAATAGTTTGTGCTACTTCAGTGACTGATATAGCACAGGAAGAAAAACACTATATAGAGTAGTAACAGAAAAGAGGCTTTATGTCATGTGTTTCTTAATTTGTAATAAATATGTAATAAAATTTTTTACAAGAATAGGCAGAGTGATATTTCTTTAAGGAAAGAAAATTATAATGTTCATTTTCATTCAGATATCTACCAAGAATTATAATGACTAGATATAATGACTTCTTTGTAGATGTTCCTGAAAGTGTTTGATTCAAGAACATCATGTCTTGTTCTTGGTCTGTCACACATTCATAAGAAAGCTTACACTGATATTTGTAAGTCCAAATAGCAGCATACACAACACAGATCCATCTTAAAGTCAACTGCATGGTTTTTTACCAAGTGAGAATATTCAGTACAGCAACACTCTTCCTGAAATGAAAAATTTATTCCTTACTCTATGAACGTTAATGATTTGTACATTCATGGAATTAGAAAGAAAAAATTGAACCAGTGTCACTAAGAACTATGTAAAACAGTGGAGAAGACACACTATTAAGTAAAAATTGTTTAGCCAGACCGCATGTGGCTTTCTCATCTGCTCTCTCAGTGTGATATTGCTGCATGTTTGCCATCTAGTTATGGTATAATTCTCAAATTTCTTGAATGACATCAGCATAGGAGTGGATTTAGTGAAACAGAACCAAAATAATCCAAGCAGACTTTTAAAAATGTCATTTATTTATCTATCACATTTATCACAAATATTCTCCTAGATTATTTATAAATGAAGGAAAGAGAAGTGTGCAAGGAATAATTTTACCCACTATTTTATGTAACAGATACTACTGTTATGCAGAATATGCACATTTCCACTTTGCAAGGCTTTTGTTTCTGGGGAAGGCAGCATTTGGACACAGAGTAAACCGGTGAATTATTCCTCGCTCCTAAGTGTGACCTCTAGTGGCTCTAAAGACAAACTGCCGTTTGGGTTTCCTTAGATGTTTCCAAGTCAAAAGAAAACAGTCATATATTGTTAAATTAGCACTGGGAGAATAGTTTTAAACCGAAAGGAAAATTTGACTAAAAACAAGCAGGCAATGATCTTGTGCTAAACAAACAGACTGCATGAAATTAATCCCTGCTTTACATTCCCTTGATTACATAAGGAAAGGCAATCAGCAATCCATAGCGTATCTGCCAAGCATGAACTTTTAAAATGAAATTTCCATGATACAATGAACTCCAAAGGTCTTGTCCATAGTGAGTTGGGTACTATGCTTAAACACAATTTCTGGCACAGTACAATCCAGAACTTTGTTTCTAGAAGAATTCCGACATTTCCCAGCACCAAATTACAAATTCAATGTGATGCTGAATGCAGAATTATATCATATTTACTTTACACATTGCAACTCTTGCTGGACATGCTGAAATTTCCAAGGAAAACTTTCTCAAATACATTAAAGAAAACAAATGTGCATTTAAAGAAAGAAAAATCACCACTAGCTTCTTCTCAGAGTTTAATCAGAACTTTTTTATAAAATAAAGTTCCACTTGTACCATGAGAACAATGCTTAAAAAGGGTGGTAAATAACTGAAAGCCCCCTTTTAGGTAGTTTCGTTTAATGTTTTAATTCAAATCCCTAACCTAGAAGTAATTACGCTAGTAATATTTTTTTCTTTTATTCTCATTTTATTCTTCATTATACTACATTATAAAACAACACAAAAGAGTAATATCCTCTACCACCCATTACACATCATGGGACGGAGGCGAAATGGAGGGCTTTTTTCAAGCCGTCAGTGATCTGTAATATCTGAAAGAAACACCCTGAGGACACGTGCTGTTGTAAAGCATGTGTTGTGTTTTCATAGCTCCAGATCTTTTAATTAAGTGCTGTATATATTTTGTTTTGTGAGAAGAACAGAAAAAAAATCAATAAGAAAAAAGCTCTCCTAAAACTTTACAATTTCTATATCTTTTTATGTTGAAAGGTAACCAAAACCAAAAGAGTCGCTTTTTTAATAACTAAAAAGAGACCTTTTTTTTTTTTTTTTAATGTAACTGGAAAGCTCTTTTCATATATTAGGGATTTGCAACTTTGCACAAATAAATTTTGTTACAGTGTATGGCTAAAATGGAAAAAAATAATATAGAACAGTCAGCATTTCATATTCAGTGATATATTGCAATGATATTTTTCATTAAATGTTACAATTTTTTCAAAAAATAAACAGAAAATAATCCTTTGTCTAAAGACATTCCAAGTCATCTGATAAAAGTGCATAATCACTGGATGAAATGGCAGCATATTGACAGATACTTAATAATGATTGGTTTGAGATTTTATTGGCAACCAGCTACAAGGGGACTTAGGCTAGGTCATTAAGGTGGCTCTACTTTTTTAGTGTCTGAATATGGGTTTTCCTTTCCTTTCATTCCTGAATCTCACAGGAACTATTTAAAATCTAAATGAAAATGCTATATGAAACACCACCTTCCAGCAAATGCAGGGAACATTTTGTATTGCATTATAAATAAACTACACTCTCCGGCAGCTTTTTCAGTATGTGGAAGTCTTCAACACTTAAAGGACTAATACTTGCCTGAAGCAAAGGTAAGCAAGGCAAAAAAACCTGCTAATGATGGCAGAAACTACTTTCACAAATCTGCTGCTACTGGATTTTTATTCTTTACAGAGTGCATCCACTTAACAGCTCTTGAGGGCACCCACACTTGTCACTGCGGGTGGCTCTTGAAAGACCTGTGGGAGAGATCACCTTCCATCGCTGTAAGCCATCGCAGATGTTCACAAATCAATTGCATCTCATACAATAATACTTGGCCTTAACTGCAGCTCTCTATTTACCTGGTAATCCTGGTTGTAAGGAGAAGACTGCCTAAAACTCTGCCTTCATCAGTTGCTCCCCACAAAACAGATGGTCAGGATTCAGAGTTTTGATCTCTGTTTCCAAGGATGCCACAGGTCTGACCCGAGCCTATTGAGAGTACTGCATCATTTATATTTTATCTAAATTAAACTCAGTCTGAGCCAAACAACTTCCAAATCAAGGCTCAGCTTCAGAAACTCAGAGCCGATTCCAAGTTTTGGGGCCTGACCTTCAGTCTATGGTGGCAGCAGCAGTAACTTGGGATGCTGCAGTTACACCCCGGTACTAAACTGAACACAGCACGGCCATGTACTCCACCCCAGTGCAAAATTGGCCATACCATTAACTTTTAGCAACCCCTCTGGCACAGGTATGAAGCAGACCAACGAGCACCCTCCCACTGCAAAGGCCAGGCACAATGTAGGGAACAAAATATATCAGAGACCAGAGTAATATGGAGTCAGCAAGCCCAACTGCAGCTGTCTATCCTCCCTTACCCACGTCTGACATTTTAATTCTAAACCACACTCAGACATACTCAGGGAAAAAAAAGGCTCAGAGGGAATATGTTTAGAATAAAATCTGGGCAGATACCTTATTCATCTTTGGTTTTAAACAAATGTAGTTTGTTCTCCACAAATATTAGTGGGAATGAATATTAGGCTGGAGAAAACTGGTCTCCATTTATACTTAAAGCCCTTTGTACAGAAAGCAAGTGCAGCTCAGATGTAGAAAGGAATCAAATGCAGTGTCCAGAGCCACTAGCCATCCACAGTTTAAAGGGAGGATGAAGGTAGACTAGCCAGTTATTAGCATTACAGAGATTAAGATTATCAAACCAACTCAGTTGACCCAGATACTTGAAAATTTAGTCTTGGCACAACAAAGGTCTAAGATGTGGAATAAAAGAGAAAGTTTAACATTGAAAAAGCTTACAGAAAAGTACATGTATGTAAACCAAAGAAATGGTATTGCTGTTACTTTTGTCACAGAGAATGTGAAATACAGTATTGTTGTGGTGCTTATGTTTTGTCAACAGATCCATAAGTAAACATCTACAATGTTCTAATGCAACAGTGATCTAGTGCACTGTGCAATCATTAAGTACCTGTAAAAAGGTAAGTTTGAGAAAGGAATCCTGAAATTCTTCATGATCCAAGGATGAACTTGCCATCTGATGTATGAAATGCCCGATTCATAACTGCTGGGTGTGTTATGGTGTTGGTTGCTCAGATCTCACGTGTTCTACCAAATATACTTCATGCACACCCAACTACATGAATCTCTGCCTAATCTGGTCTCTCTTCAAACTGAAAAAGTCCTAAATGAATTTCTAATTGAAGATATCAATCCATGTTAAAGAAAGGTGGACAGCATTAAACAACAGGAAACACTTTAAATCCCTTGTACCAGAAGAAGACATGCTTTCATAATTTCTCAGATTTTCTGCTTTTGTCTCTATGTGACAGCCCTTGACAGAAGAGTGGTTTTACTCTGATGTCTATGGTAAATTGCCAGTAATATGATACTGATAAAAAAGGCAGTACCCATGCATAGCAGAAAGCAGTACAATTTTTAGCTGTTCAACATATAGAGGATTATTACAACCCATTGAAAGGCAGCTCCTTTGGAATGACACATTTGTGCATAAAATGGGTCTTCAGCTTGGCCCTAAAGACTCTTCTTAAGCTACAATTATTTCCAGGAAAAACAAGAACATCAGAATATAAATATGGAGTATTCGAACACAGTAAGGAGAATAATATGGAAAGCACACAGTAACATACAGTAAGAACTGCTTCCTTACCTGCTTTATACCACAATGATTTGCTATTTTGTCTACCAGCTCTGACATCACCTGCACTTCATGTGATTTCTTATTATTCATAAACTCATCAGTTTTGATACCTGTACCAGATTAACAAAATAAATACACATTAATGTAATACATAACAATAGAGACTCGCAATCAATCAGAAAAAAATGCCAGGCTAAAAACATGTAATAGCACTTTTATATTTTAAGGATGGTAATTTTTAATTAAAAACTCACCAGATTATTACAAGATTAAACTTATGAATTATAGATGAATTAGTAACATTGAACACGCTGTAAAACTTAGCACTGTGAGTTTTCTTAAGATGCAGCATATCTAACACCAGACCAGATACTAGACAATAGGTACTACTATAAAACTACTATTTCTTCTTGTTCATGAAAATATTTGTTTTCATGTTGTTTAGCTCATTTACTTTTACATATATGAAGTATAAGAGCAGAGATAATTAATCACACTGTACAGCTGTGTACAGCTGTAGATTTGCTCACAATATTAAATGGCAGATATCTCAATTAAAATTTATGAATGATCCTGGGGAAATTCAAAGGAAGATGAACATTCTTTTTCTCTTTATTTATCCTGTGGATGGGCACAGGAAAGACATGGACCTGTTGGAGGGGGTCCAGAGAAAGGCCACCAAGATGATCAGCCAGCTGGAACAGCTCTGCTGTGAGGACAGGTTGAGTTGGGTTTGTTCAGCATGGAGAAGAGAAGGCTCTGAGGAGACCTTATTGCAGCCTTTCAGTACTTAAAAGGGGCTTATAAGCAAGATTGAGACAGACTTTTCAGAAGAGCATGTTATGACAGGACAAGGGGTAATCGTTTCAAACTAGAAGAAAGGAGATTCAGGTTAGATAGGAGAAAGAAATTTTTTACAATGAGGGTGGTGAAACACTGGCACAAGTTGCCCAGACAGGTGGTAGATGTCCCATCCCTGGAGACATTCAAGGCCAGGCTGGAGGGGGCTCTGAGCAACCTGATCTAGTTGAAGATGTCCCTGCTTATGGCAGGGGGGGTTGGAATAGATGAGTTTTGAAGGTCCCTTCCAACCCAAACTATTCTACGATTCTATGGGCTATAGAACTGCTACGTCTTTCCATTAGAAAATTACTGGAGAATGGGAACAAGATGGAGTCAGTCTCTACCATGGGTTTACTGCTCGTGGAGCACACCAGGCACCCACATGTTGATCTCTACATCCCCCAACCAAAGGAGGAGCTCAGAAGTTGCTCCCTTGTATGAAACCCACACATTTCTCTTAGGCCACCAACACTGCAGGACACTTTGCCCTAGTTCAAATGGATGGAAATTTTTGTACGTCTCAGTGAGGGTAAAAGAAACCAGACTGCTACAGATGAGCATGCTCCTAGAAAACTAGACTTTTTTTTTTACATGACTAGGCAGATTAATGTATTTTCCCATTCTCTGCTTTTTACGCAGTATGTGTTCATCTGTCCAAAAACTGATCATTAGGCAAAACGCATGTGCATTCCTTGATCAGATCATGCTGGGAACAGAGCCAAGTGCGTTACTTCTTTAAAAGAGAGTGGGGAATTGAACGGAGCTCATGAGAAACCTAGTGTTTTCTCTATTTTTTGCGAAACGCGTAGGATCTCTCTGTTTCTTAAACATGTGGTTTTTTATAATAAACTGTTAGGACAATACTTAAAATCTAATATAGACTCTATGAACTGACAGAAGAAAAAAGAGACTAAAAGACTTCTAAACAAAACAAATAGCAGAAAAAAGTATTTGTCATTTCACTAAAGAGTCTCCTTAATTTTAAGATGGTGAAGATCTCCACTGTCTCCTAAAAAAGTCCTCATTTGTAAGCATTTCAGATGAAAGAATAAAACCTAGAAAACAATCAAAAAGTTCTCCTTTTTTGTTTCTACTTGAATATTTTTGCTGTGTGAAATAGCATTTCACACACCACTTAAGACAAATTCAGTATTTAAAACATGGAAGGAATTCACAAATCCAGTAACAAGACTCAACTTACAACTGCTGAGGTTCCAGGCAGAAGAAATTCTTATACTAGATATGTATTTATCATCTTAGCTACTGATGTTTCTTTAGTATTTTAATTTCTTAACTATTTTTTTCCTACTTTTTGTAGAATGAACACTCCACTTACATTTCAGCTCAGGGAAAATTATGCTGTTTACAGAAAATTATGGATTTTTAATAAATTTTATTGTTGCTACATTTTCTGTAAAATTCTGATAGTTCTTTTTACATAATTTTGAAAAACAAGCAGACATATTACAATCCAATAGAAAACCATATTTGAGGACTGTTTTATATTGCCAAGACATTTCCAAATTTGAAAAAAAAAACCCTGTGTAAATTCATTTTGCTATCACAAAATTATTTTCTTGAAACAAGTAGAACAAACACTAATTTCAAAAACTATAAGAAATTTAGAGATCCAGCTCCTTTTATGATGAAAAAAGAAAGCGGGGTTCAAGAACTTCACAGAAGTACCTGGATATAACAGAAGAAAAGAAAGCTTAATGTTACTAGTTTTAGCTAGTACTGAAATGTTCCTTTACATTGTGAACCCCTAGCACAGGTACCTATTTTCCATTTGAAAAACTGCTTCAACTCTATAATGTCATTTACACCTACATCTTCAGTTGTGAAGCTGAACAGATTGAGAGAGACTTTCATAGGGGGCTAATGCAGATTTGCCCAAGATCTCCTATGGTAGTATCACAGAATCATAGAATAGAATCATAGAACAGAATCATAGAATAGAATCATATAATAGCTTGGGTTGGAAGGGACCTTCAAAGCTCATCTAGTCCAACCCCCCTGCAATAAGCAGGGACATCTTCAACTAGATCAGGTTGCTCAGAACCCTGTCCAGCCTGGCCTTGAATGTTTCCAGGGATGTGGCTTCTACCACCTCTCTGGGCAACATATTCCAGTGCTTCACCAAGATCAATGTAAAAAATTTCTTCCTCATGTCTGTACTGAATCTGCCCTCTTCTAGTTAAAAACCATTACCCCTTGACCTGTTGAAACAGGCCCATCTGAAAAGTCTGTCCCCAGACAGTATGCAGGGTTTTTACATCCCAGCTACCTATGGAAAATCAGAGACACCAGATAAAAAATGAAATTCACAGTCCACAACAGACACCACCACCTATACAGAAGTTGCACTACTATGATTCAATTCCACAGGCCAGACTGAGGGACTGGGATAACCCTATGCTAAAAAAAAAACATCGAGGAAGACTGATTCTGTCTGCCTCACGTGTTCCAGTATGTGGAATTTAACAATGGGTTTATTAACTGTCACTGCATGACTATTATTTTGGCCATATACACACGGCAAAGGTAGACAGTAGTCTTAATCAAATACTCTAGCAGCCCTTGCTTCCTATATCAAACATGAACCCTCCAACAAGAAACTGTCTGTGCTGGCTTCCTCCCCTTGGGCCAGGGTCTTCTGGATCCTGTGTGCTCAGTGCAAGAAATGTGATGGTGCAGCAAGGACCACAGTGAACTTCGTTACAAGCAATGGAGAAAGCCCTTTAGACTCAGAACTCCATTCTGAGCAGCTGCATCCACAACACACCTAAAATGTTTGTGGTTACCAATTATTCCAAGGAAGGAGAGCAATATGTCTACATGAAGATGGTGAAGAAGTCAGAGAAGTATGCAAGTACGCAAACTGTGGGAATAGGCTCATAAGGATGTTTGTCTTAGAACAAGAAAATGAATTAAAACCATCTGAAACATAAACAGAACTATCCTGATGCATACTTTTCAGAATAAGAGCAAGGCCATCGTAAAGTTGCCTGTTTTCTCAGATTTACACTTCTCTTGACTTGCAGGCTTTAGTATGTAGGAAATAAATACATTTTCTGAAACACGCAATTAAGTCCAACATATCTGAAATAGCTTAAAGTTAAAAGATCACAACTCTCATTTGGCAACTTGCACATTATGAATCCATAATTTGGTATTTTACTTCTGCCAAATGATTACCAGAAACTTCAGTTAAGTTACTTTAACTGATACTTACTGCCAATTCAACACAAAGGTTTTGAATTATAATACCGATGTATACATTTGGAATACATTTTATTTTTCCTATGAAGTATGATTTAGAATTACTACATCACAAACCCAGGCCCCAGCTACCCAACCGAGCAGCACTCCTTCAAGACACAAATTAAAATATTTAGCAACTGTCTTATTCCTGATGTTCCATTCTGCATGGCAAAAAGAAGAATGAATCCTTGCATTTTTGTCTAAGAAAGCTAATCAAGGTATGAACTCAACTATAACAAGGTGTAACTACAGAATTACAGAAAATTAAGTGCGAATTGAGAGGATCATAAAAATGAAAAGAGCTAAAAAGCAAGCAAAAGAAAAGCAGCATGCCATTGTCAAAAAAGACAAAAGGGCTTCAGATTAATTAATAGTGAAAGGAAAGAAGTCAGACAGTAAACTTATAGTTTTAGACCAATACAGAACCAACTATCAAAACTATCTCAGCTATGGCATCTTAGCAATTCTGAAGAAATGGAAAACGGAGGAATCAACCATGTAAAGTAGGAAAATTAGAAAGGAATCGCTGTAGAAAATGGGAGCAAAAGTCAGAGTTTTAACATATTAGAGAGAAAAAACACACTAGAAATCAAAGGCCGAGAGCTGTTCCGTCTGTCTCTGAAAAATTAATGAGGAATCTGAAAGACAATAACAAATTTATAATGACTGAGGACACCATGAGGAGCACACTTTCAGTGAAAATGACAGTAGTCAAAGTAGGCATAAATGCCAGTTTATCATCTGATACAAAAAACGTAATCAGGGGCAAGACTTCCAGAGTCCAACTTGATGCCAACTTGAGAGTGTTTTAATTCAATTTCTTTAACGATAGAAAACGAAATCACTATAGTTTTATGACATCATTTTTTTTGGAGACATCAAACACTTATTGGGCCACATTCAACTAAATGCCAAAGCACATATTCAATATGAAACACCAGATGTAACAAAAATACCACTTGCTAGATTTTAGGGTGAGACTTTTTTTAAAAAAGCAAGAATAGGAGCCATGATTCCTGCTGCTCAGGGAGAAGAAAAACAAAGAGAATTAGCAAGCAATCTCAAAAAATGATGTGTCTGCTTGCCTATCTCATCCCCTTTAAAACTGAATCTCAGAAAGAGTCTATAGGTAATGAATGCTGTGGCCCCTCTGCTGAAATTTCAGCAAGAGAATCCATTTTCTAAACAAAAGCAATGAAGAAACTATCTAGGAATACATGAAAATTGAAGTGAGAAGCATGTAGGGGGAAACAAACAAACACACACACAAACACCCTCCAAAACCAAAACTCTGAAGGTCCTATAGTGAAAAATAAAAATTTAAATACAAATGTAAATGTAAATATACCTGTTGTTCCTTGATTGTCTCCTCTCAGTGCTTCAAGCACATCTTCTAATGGGGTACATACTCCAAGGTTAGCAAAAGAATAATACTGAGCAGCCAGGGCAAATAAATGTACATTGATAAGCTTCCCAGAGTTTTCACAAAACACATTGGAAAAAGTGTCATCATCTGTATGGAAAAGAAAATAATTTCTGTTAGCAGAGCTTAACATCTCTGTAATAGTGCTGACACAGAACTACAAGTGATAAATACAGAGTGTCAGACAGAAACAACCATTTATTTTGCTTGCACCAGTGGGAAAATTCATTTTTTTTCTTCAGCTGTATTCCCTCATCAGAACTGAGGTCAAATTTTGCTCTCAGTTTAACCAGTGTAAATGTGGAAAAATCTATTATTTTAGCAGAGCTACTTTAGTATAATCGACAAGAGAATTCAGTCAACATTATCACTTCTCTTTGTTTGCAAACTTGCTCATTATATATTTCCTAGACACTCCCATCTGACAATATATACTACTAGAGATTTTAAGAAATACAGATGTTCAATATGCAAAATGATTTGATTTACAATCACTATATTCACATATTTTCCAAGCTGTTTTGTAACTCGTGAATCTGCCGGGAGAATCAAATTAACTTTTATTACCAAACAGGTGTGAGCCAAAGTTAGATTCCAATGCATATTTTGACTCGGGATGAAATGCTTCAGTAAAATGTATTTTTAAGTGAAACATATTGGTATGAATAATTTATTTAATCTGAGATTGTTTTGCATTGTTTAATTCCTCTCAATTTTAGTTAAAACTATCGTGAATCCTAAACAGTTTTGCCAATAATTTTTAAATATTTGTAATTCTGTGAAAATACACAAAACCTAGCAAGTCCAGCAAACAAAATTGTTACAAAGATTTGGAAAATGTCTCCTGGTTTCCCTTGTGTCTCATGGGTAGATGTTGAGCAAGTGGATACCTAACACGGTCACTTTCCTGAACCTGTCCTACCCACCTGCATGGCAACAGACAGACATGTTAGTATTAACCTCACTTCTAATGCTCTTAATTTTCTTGCATGACCACTAGTACTGGTCATGCATATATTAGAATTTGTTGAAAACAGTCTCAACAGTGTCAACATATTAGATTTCGTGGTATTAGACTACAAAGCCATGAGTCCAGCAAACAAATTTTGGACCTAAGAAAGAAAAAATATTGTCTAAGCTATGATCAGAATTAATATAGTTTCAGTGTTTGCATGGCACTTCTTACTGTACTTCTCTCTGCTACAAAATGACAAAACAAAGGTAGTTTTCTCTACAAATGACTTATTTGAACGTCTGAACATACAGCAACTTTGATAGTGAACCTGCAAGAATGATAAGGGTGTAACATGCTGCTAGAGAACAGAAATGAAGAGAAACACTAAACCAGAATAGAACTGCAAAGTTTTTGTGCAGAAGGGGTAATTTTGCTTTCCAGTGCCTCTATAAGATATGTTATAGAAAAACAAGAAATCTTATGTTCTCCTTTTGAAATGACTGAAGAAAAATAAAATTCCTTTCTGACAACACCTTCAAATCAAGCAAATAATGGAAGAGATTAATATAATGGCATAAGGTAATCAAATGCTTTTGGACAGAATAGTAGAATTGCTTTTTTTTTCCCAAAAAAATTTTCACAATGATAAAAAGCGGTGAATATCTACAAAGACTATTTTTGCTTTCTGCTGGGTAAATTATATGCAAGGAGTTCCTAGAAGAAACGGTCTCAGCTTGAGTTATTGCTGAAGAAGAAAAATTACAGCTTATTTTTAAGGGTTGTGCAATCATTTCACTCATTTTAGATTTTCTAGGAATGAACAGCGTTCCAGAAAATTTAGACATTCACAAAACGAATGTGCCTGAATCAGTAAAAATACATAGAAATCTTTAGATCTGGTGCAACAGGCACAAATAATTAATCTGTCAAGAAAAAAAACAAGGTTTAAGAAGGGACTCATCAAGCAAGTATGTGCCAACAATTACTGAGAAAGCGATAGAGATGAGACATTAAGTCAAAAGGGGCAGAGGGATAATTTGACCAGACACACATTCAGCAGTTTTGCCAGGTGAAGAAATCTAATTTTCTTGATAAGAAGTTGCATTCCCCTTTGTTTCATGTATACCACAACCTCTCTGAATTAGTATTTAGTATAATACACTTCAGAAAAATTCAGCTCATTCAAATATACATTTATGTTGCTCTTTATCTACAAATCTTATTTCCTCACTGACCAGTATGTTGGTTTAAGGTGTTTTTTGTTTTGTTTTGTTTGTTTGTTTGCTTGTTTGTTTTGGTTTTGGTGTGTATGGGTTTGGTGTTTTTTAAATTTTATTTTATTTTAGAAAATTGAGGCACATTACAGTGAAACATAAAATATTTTTAGCAACTCGTACACTTTTTTAAATATACTGGTCAATCCTGCATGACGAAACAAAACAAAAACCAGTCAAGTAAAAACCTTTTCCCAGGAAGTAATTTATTTTCTTCATGACAAAACATTATACGAAATAAAGGACTTTTCAAAATACATCAGAATGTCGTCCTTTTACAAAATATTTATTTAATATACGTGTAATGCAAGAGAAATATCGGAATAAAATTTATTTTCATAATTTTCATTTCCATACATGTATAGTACATATCTATCAAATATATTTTGATTTCTAAGCAATATTATTTCAAAATGTCTGGCTGGATATTATCTGTTTTTCATTGACTTTTATATTTTAAATACACTGAACTGCATCACCAGTGGAAAAAAAATATGCTTTCTATCATTACACTGACATCAGATACTCAAGGCTACAAGAAGAAATACTGTCATTCTTCTTCCACATAACAGGATAGCAATAAAGTTCATTAAAACATGTCACATCACATAAGTCTATTAGAAGATAGTTTTGTTGATGAAAAGTATATTGATATATGCATTCTTTCAGAATAATTAAGCAGCTTAGAATTGTTTTAATGTAACCTTTGTAGCAGTATTAGTAGAAATAAGCAGAAAAAACCCCAAAACACCTGGAATATCATACAGATGTCACAAATACTACTTTTATGTATTTGGTTTAGTTCAAAAGGCAGAAATTAATGCAAACTTTACTGGCAAATCAGGTACCTATATGTCGTTTATAAACATCTATCTATAAAGATCTATATCTATTTTGATACGTGAGACATGCTTGTTTCACTACATTTCCTTCATTGGAAATAAACTTGCTATGCCAATGTTATTGCCAGTCCTCCAAGGCATGGTATGAAAATAGATACTGAAAAGGTTTGTTTCAAAGCACCAGACTTGCCTACCATCTCAAACCAGAATGGCATCCCAGTCCAACAGAAGCTTCTTTAAGGTCCAGGCCAGCGTATTTATGTCTTCATCCAGAAAAGTGATTCTGAGCAGACAACAGGTAAAAAAATGGGCAAAAATACCCCCACACAGGTGATAGGCCTGCACAAGCTACCACGAGTTAAATATTTTCTTTAAGTAATTACACCAATACTGTACTGAAGCTACACCTGGAGTGAAAGCTAGGGCGCTCTCACCAATTTCTACTCCAAGGTTATAGAGACCTTTCTTCAAACTGGATCAACATCAGCTTCTTGGATACTGTAATGGCCAAACCCTTCACATCTGCCAAAGGACTCAATGCAAGAACGCCACTGACCTGAAACATCTTGCTTCTACAACACCTGCCATCATCCAAAACACGGCAAAAACAGTATCTCTCATCCCTTCTGCAAGGAATGCATACTATATACCTCATTGACAACTTTCACCCAACAATCAATGAGGGTGGTGAGACCCTGGAATGTTGCCCAGAGAGGTGGTAGATGCCCCATCCCTGAAGACATTCCAGGCCAGGCTGGACAGGGTTCTGAGCAACCTGATCTAGTTGAAGATGCAGGGGGTTGGATTAGAAGACCTTGGAAGGTCCCTTCCAACCCAAACTTTTCTATAATTCTATGAATCACTGTGGAAATAAACATCATGTGAATTACATAGACAGAAAAGAAAACTATCATCAACCATGCACATATCCATCTGATACCACACTACCCTGACACTGATATGGAAAGTGATGAAACCTATACCCTGAAGAAATTTACCCTTGCTTTTCCCATTGAACTTTCTAATACCTCACCAAGATCCACAGCATAAATAAATATTCTGCAAATTAGCAAGTATCAAGTGAAACCACTATCATGCTAAGAAGTAAAACAGCAGCCCACACAACCAGACCCTCCCCATACTAACAGGAGTGTCAAAATCCATGGACCATCCATCGTCATCCCAAACCTCAAACTGTTTATTCTGATTTTTCAAATTTCTCTCAAGGAAATTATGCAAGTGAAAACAACTTCCTCAATGCTTCAGAACGAACTCACACAATCATTTAAGAGAAATCAGTGTCAGTGAGATAAATTATTCCACAGAATCAAAACCTTTCAGTTTTGAGTTTAAAGAGAGACAATTACATTTCTTCGGGATACAATAATCACAGTATCACAGTATCACAGTATGTTTGGGATTGGAAGGGACCTCAAAAGATCATCTAGTCCAATCCCCCTGCTGGAGCAGGAACGCCTAGGTGAGGTCACACAGGAATGTGTCCAGGCGGGCTTTGAATGTCTCCAGGGAAGGAGACTCCACAACCTCCCTGGGTAGCCTGTTCCAGTGCTCTGTTACCCTCACTGAGAAGAAGTTCTTTCTCAAATTTAAGTGGAACCTCTTGTGTTCCAGCTTGATCCCATTGCCCCTTGTCCTATCATTGTTTGCCACTGAGAAAAGCCTGACTCCATCCTCGTGGCACTCACCCTTTATATATTTATAAACATTAATAATGTCACCCCTCAGTCTCCTCTTCTCCAAACTAAAGAGCCCCAGCTCCCTCAGCCTTTCTTCATAAGGGAGATGCTCCACTCCCTTAATCATCTTTGTTGCCCTACGCTGGACCCTCTCCAGCAGTTCCCTGTCCTTCTTGAACTGAGGGGCCCAGAACTGGACACAATATTCCAGATGGGGTCTCACCAGGGCGGAGTAGAGGGGAAGGAGGACCTCTCTCGATCTACTGACCACCCCCCTTGTAATACACCCAAGGATGCCATTGGCCTTCCTGGCCACAAGGGCACAGTGCTGGCTCATGGTCATCCTGTTGTCCACCAGGACCCCCAGGTCCCTTTCCCCTACACTGTTCTCTAATAGGTCATTCCCCAACCTATACTGGAACCTGGGGTTGTTCCTGCCCAGATGCAGGACTCTACACTTTCCCTTGTTAAATTCCATCAGGTTATCCCCCGCCCAACTCTCCAGCCTGTCCAGGTCCCGCTGGATGGCAGCACAGCCTTCTGGCGTGTCAGCCACTCCTCCCAGCTTAGTGTCATCAGCAAACTTGCTGATAGTACACTCAATTCCCTCGTCTAAATCGTTAATGAATATATTGAATAATATTGGCCCCAGTACTGACCCCTGAGGCACTCCACTAGACACTGGCCTCCAACTGGACTCCGCACCATTGACCACCACTCTCTGGCTTCTCTCTTTAAGCCAGTTTACAACCCACCTCACTACTCTATTGTCTAGACCACACCTCCTCAATTTAGCTGTGAGGATGCTGTGAGAGACTGTGTCAAAGGCTTTACTGAAGTCAAGGTAGACTCACTACTATTGAGAACTCTACTGGATATTAAAACTGTGTACTCAGTAAATTGGTTTTATGGTGTAAAATAATATATCTGTTGAGTCCACAATATTGAGCAACCCAATCTTCACCTTACTTCCTGCTGATCCCACTATGTCGCACAAATGCAACTTACCTTGAAACTTCATAACTTTCCTGGGTTACAGACTGATTATTGAAATTCAGATTTTTCTGTTTCTTTTTCAGAACTCATTAAAAGCTTGTAAACCCAAAGCTTGCCTGCTTTCACTTTTTCATCACCTGATGGAGTAACCGATATTAACACTCCTTACAAATCTCATTTAAATAAAACGCAGTAATACCCACATTCTGTAACAACCCTGAATTCAGTTATCTGATAGAACACAAGCAGAACTAGTTGGATCTCATGCAAGATCACGAGTATATCATCTGTAATAACACTCCCACAAAATTTAAACTGTTGTCACAGGTTGCCAACTAAAAGAAAAAAAAACAACAACATTAAGGTAATCCACAGCAGGACTTCAAACTATGGAATGGCAGTTGCCTATGTATTATCTATTAATATTAAACATGTTAGTTTTCTCAAAATATTTCTACTTTGGCTGCTCATAAGATGAAATCATAAGATGAATTGTCTTTTAACCAGTCAGTCCATACAGTTGCAAATAAATTTTCAGAGGAAAGAAACATATGCAAAAAAATTGGAATTATATTATAAACATTAATTTACAGTAAAATATGAAAATACTTAAACACAGATTTTCCTGTGCCTGTGTCCAATTTACAGCTATGACGTGATAAAGAAGACGCAATATGGCAAATGTCATCTTTTTGATGTACATAAACATTAAACAGTTTTCTGTATCTAAAAATGGATCTGAAACTTTTCTGTAGGGTACAACTGAAAACCAGGATTCCACCCTTTATATGGTCATTATGGTGAAACATCATCTGAGGAGCATCTGAAAATATTCTTTGAAACTGATTTACGGAACGTGTAATGTTCTATAACATGCTTATCTTATTGTATATAATACTGTACAACTGAATAGTAATTTCTTGCTTGCTGGCTTATAAAACTGCAGTTCAGCATATGTATTTGTCAAAACCCCTATAGTAACATAAAATAGTGTGCAGAATAACAGCTTTGTGCCAATCTGCAACAATGTTATTTTTAAGTTTGCAGAACTATGTGAGCATGAACTGACAACTTCACATTTTCAGATCAATTCTGTCGAAAGTAGCTTATGTTTCCATATCATTCAATTTGGGATCCCTATTAGAACAGATTCTAGAAAACATTTCATAATAGTTTGGGGATTGTGCATGTATAAATGTAAAACTTCTCAAACTCTCAAGAAGCAAAGGTTTTGCCATATGAAATCAAAATGTCATTTTACAAATATTTTGACTGAGGTATTTGGGGTACATGACCACAATGTCATTTGACCACACAAAACAGATCTATTCTTATAGCCACACTCCAACAAAAGGCAGTTCTACTAATGACAGCATGTTATGGGAGCCTTTTAGTATCCATTTCAAGGTATATATAAATAACATTTACATATCTGATAATTTTGAAGAACAAGCACACATCCATGTAATATTTTAGGGGAATATAAGAAAAAGTGATTTCTGTTTATGTTGGGTTTCAAGATCTTTAGTGGTTTCTGATCTCTGACGTTATTAAGTTGTACTAATGCACTCAAGCTACAATATTAAATTTCTCAATCCTAACTTTAATACAGATTAACAGTGCATTAATTTGCAAATATAGGTAGATGTTCACAGTCATCTCCAGTGAGAAACTCATATCCTACTATTAATACAATGCATTTGTGTCATATGAATGGATGGACAGACACCATGCAGTCAAATGAGCCAGGCAGGAACCACCAAATCAGCAAGCAGATGCCCATTCCATTACAGTGCCTTCAATTTTGTCATGATACTGGAGAAATTTTGAGCGTGTCTCAAAACCTTCCAAATGTTAAATTGCATACTATAATTTTGAGGCTAGAAAGAAAGGACAATTATTATTATTATTTTTAATTTATTTTTTTTCAGTGAGGAGAAATAATCCCTGCAGAAATCAAGGAGAAATCTTATATTTCAGGCACAGCACGAAGGTTTCATACCCTTTTAAAACACGTTTCATTTTAGCCATATATCATGTCTTTTGTTCCAGTAATTTCTGTATCAGATTCTGTAATATGCATTTTGAATAAAGATCATTAAATGATTTCCCAGTTTTAAAATCTACAAAACATTACTCCACCTTCCTGATTCTCCTTCTACTCTACAGGCCACCACTTCAGTGTCCCATAGAAATAGGTAAGATCAGGGTAATATTTCTTTACTGTTTTTTGTTTGTTTGTTTTTTTTTTTTAATGACTTCATCTAGTAGTTAGTTTTGTTCCAGCCTCTGTTTGCATTTAATTTTATGTCCCATTGCTCTGAATTTCTTCTGACTCTGACATTACCTGTCAAAAACATTAAAAGTCTTTCCTCACTGCTTCCCAACACTTTTGCTTGCTGACTGGACCACTGTCTTGTTTCCATCTGTCTCTCAAAGTTAATTGATAATCCAGTGTCTTTTTCACTTTTTCATATACAAATAAATTCTGGTGGGGTTTTTTTTGGTGTTTTTTGGTTTTTTGTTTTGTGTGTGTGTGTGTGCGTGTGTGTGTGTTTTTCCCCTAGATATCTCAACCCTTTAAAATGAGTCTTGCAGTTAATATTTTGGAGGTCTTTAGATCCAAGAAAGAAATGTTGCAAATGATGTAGCAATTCACAGTTCTTCAATCTCTTTCAAATCCAAATCATTATCTTAGCTTGCCTTCTATGCCAAAAAGTATACAGCTCCATATGATACTTTTTGTGGACCTTTCTGTTACACCCAATGAGCTTTTCTGTCTCACATGTCATTTCATGTAGTATTTCAGAGCTAAGGCTACACAAGAGCTATCTACGCTCCATAAGCTTTGGCATGATGCAGATTTTTCTCAGCTAAGTCCTTTTTCAGAGATATTACCTTTAGTTTTGAAACTGATCTCTTTGCTGGGGCTCAGTCCCCCCAAATAATGTACCTTTCAGATGCTTTATCTTCATTTCTGTGCTCTGCCTGAACGCATATTGCTGGTATGCTTCCCTTCTACTTGGACTGCAGTAAATTCAGTAATACAGTTTCATAGCTGGCTTCCTCCTGAGTTACTCAGAAATAACTAAAAATATGAAGTGCTTCTTAAATAGGTCTTGTCAGAAATAAAACTGCTTTCTGTCTTCCTTTGCCAGACATTCATTATTACAGACATATAGGAAAGTGGTGTTTAAGCCTTTTCCAGCTGTTCTCCACATTTCCAGAGGTTCAACATTTGGAGGACTTTTAACTGTTACCTCTTTCCAACTCATGTGGAGGGGTCTTTTTTGGCTAATTTTACTTCTCCTCTTCAGAAATTAGTCACAGCAAAGGAGTTTGACAGTTAGGAGCTTAATTTCCTTTCTAAATGAACAGGACAAAATTTATAAAATGAGACCATTGTCACAGCTGTCAGTACCAAGACCCTCCTGAAGTGCAATTCCTCCCACCATGGCTATACTTCATCTGAACCATGACGGTTCCAAACACACCCCGTCACCCTGCAGAAGATGAGCGCTTCGAGGGCAGACACAGGCATGAAAAAGAAGAAGTGGCTTCAGCTGAAGCAGACGTATGGAATGAGAATATGGGAATGGCTGTGGAAAGGCAGCGAGTAAAGGCGCAGGGGGAAAAAAAGCAGCTCAGCAAAGTGGTGTGAAATTCTCTCGTTTTATTAAAGGAAAATAATTTTAAACGTAGAATCATAGAATGTCCTGAGTTGGAAGGGACCCACAAGGATCGAGTCCAACTCCTGTCCCTGCACAGGACAACCCCACAGTTCACACCATGTGCCTGAGGGTGTTGTCCAATCTCTTCTTGAACACTGTCAGGCTTGGGGCCGTGACATCTCCCTGGGGAGCCTGTTCCAGTGCTCCACCACCCTCTGGGTGAAGAACCTTTTCCTCATGTTCAACCTAAACCTCCCCTGGCACGTCTTCCTGCCATTCCCTTGTGTCCTATCAATGGTCACCAGAGAGAAGACAGGCTGAGAGGGGATGTCATAAATATTTATAAATATCTCAAGGGCGGGTGTCAAGAGAATGGGACCAGACGCCTTTCAGTGGTGGCGACAATAGGACAGGGGGCCACGGGCACAAGCTGAAGCACAGGAGGTTCCATCTGAATATGAGGAAAAACTTCTTTACTCTGAGGGTGACAGAGCACTGGAACAGGCTGCCCAGAGGGGTTATGAAGTCTCTTTCTCTGGAGACATTCAAAACCCCCCTGGACACATTCCTGTGTGATTTGCTCTGGGTGAACTTGCTTTAGCAGATGGGTTGGACTAGATGATCTCCAGAGGTCCCTTCTAACTCCAACCATTCTGTGATTCTGTGAAGAGGAAGTGGGACTCCAGAGTGAGCAAAGAAGCCGCTGCCATGAGGAGGGTCTCCCCCCGCCCCGCTCAGGTCCCTCCCGTGGTGCCCCTGACCCCTCGCCCCGCCCCGACTCACCCCACAGCGCCGCCGGGGCGCCGGAGGCCTCCGCCAGGGGGCACCGCAGCGCCAGCGGCCCGCGCGCGCGCAGCGCCTCGAGCACGGCGGCGGGGGGCGGCGCCACGAGCCGCTGCCACAGCCCGCGCGTGTAGAACTCCACCGTGTGCGCGCGGCACAGCGGCAGCGCGCGCCCCAGGAACCGCGCCACGCGCCGCAGTGTCCCCGCCGCCGCCGCCGGCGACAGCTGGGGCGGCACCGCGCCGGGCGGCCGCGACATGGCGCCGCGAGGGGCCGGGCTCCGCGCTCGACTGGTCGGGGCTGCCGGCCGGGCTGCCGCCGGCATATACGAAGGCGGGTGAATCGAGCGCCGAGTGCCAGCGGCGCAGCTCGGTGACGTTGACTCGCTGCGCGGCGACGGGAGAGCGATGGCGGCGGCGCGGCGGGACGGGCCGGGACCGGCAGCGGAAGATGTGTCTGCCACGGGCCGCGGTCCCCGCCGAAAGCGGCCGTGGAGGCCCTTCTTGCTGCGCAACGTCGTAGGCAGCCTGCAGGAGGGTGAGTCGGGCGGAGGAAGTTGCGAATGGACCCAGCGGGGCTGAGGTGGCGTCGTGGTGGGAGAGACGGCGCCGAAGAAGGCCCGGCCCGGCCCGGCCCTCGGGCTCTCAGCGGCCGCTCAGGTGGCTCCGCTCTGGCTGCCCGGCTGGGGCCAGACCTGCTGCCTTAGTGCGGGGCTACGTGTCGCCTGGAGATCCTTCCTGCCAGCTGCCTGAGGAGTAGTTAAACACTCATAGAGTTACAGAGTGGTTGGGGTTGGACAGGACCCCTGGAGATCGTCTAGGTCAACACAACTGCTAAATAAATCATGTTCACCAGAGCAGATTGCACAGGCATGTGTCCAGGCAGGTCTTGAATGTCTCCGGGGAAGGAGACTCCACAACCTCTCTGGGCAGCCTGTTGCAGTGCTTTGGCACTCTCAAAGTAAAGAAGTTTCTCCTCGTATTCGGATGGAACCTCCTATGCCTCAGTCTATAAAGTGGTCTGTTATTGTCAAAGTGGCTCTGTGGCAGGTCAGGGTCGATGGCTGCAGGGTTGGTTGGTGGCAGCCTGTGTCCAGCTGCAGCTCCCGGACCTCGACATTGCAGAGACTGCTCTTTGGTGGCGTGCTCAGGCCAGGTAGTGACAGTTTAATGTAGTGACAGCTCTTCTCGGTGACAACCAGTGATAGGACAAGGGGAAACGGGTACAAACTGGAATACATTTAAGTGTTCCTCCTCTGGCAGAGGGATTGGACTCGATGATCTTTCGTGGTCCCTTCCAATCCCTAACATTCTGTGATTTTGTGATAAGCTGTTATATAATGACTGAGGCTGAAACAACCATTATTTGGTGTTTTCTTTAAGGCTGAATCATTCTATGGTGTAGTATACTTCTGAAGTTCTAGAAAAGCTCTTCTTGGAGAGGTGGAGGAAGAAGGTAGTAGCAATAAAAATACTATTTGTGTGAAAAGCTATAGTCGAATAATTGTATAGTATAATAGAGCAGTTTAGCGAGTCTTTCCTGTGTCACTGCAGCTACAGAATACTTAAGCAACCGGTACTACTGTTATCACTGTCTTCTTTAGACTGTATTCAGGAATCTATTTTGATGTTGCTTATGAAGCTGTTAAAAGTAGGAGAGAAGTGAAATGTTAGTACGTCTTTTGACTGGATTTGAAAGGCATTGACAAAGGTGTATAATGTTGAGTGTGCATTAAGTAGCATGTTTGCAATGACCTGTTCTCTTAAGGGTTTAGGTGATAATTGTCAGGAAATCTGTACAAGCTGGAATGCGACGGTCGGGAGCAGATTTATAACAATGTTTTTTCCTTGAGTTTTTGACTGACCCTTATTAAAACTAGCACAACTAGTGTTTGTTTTTATTTTGGAGAGAAAATGGATTGAAATGGTCCTGGCAACATTTTGGTACTACTTCAGTGCAGGTGTGTTTAACGTTTTTCCCTATGTTTTCAGGACGAGGATTTGCATTTCGGAGAAAACAACAGATTGAAAGACAATACAGGAAATTACTGAAAAAAAGAAAAGTCCCTTCACAAGAGGATAATCAGTTTACTGATACTTATCCAGAGCACTTGAAGCATCTTTATCTGGCTGAGGAAGAAATGCTTAAGAAACGGCAGAAACGGCGCAGGGCTCCAGATGCTGAAGTTTTGTCAGAAGAAAAGCTTAGTAAAGCAGAGGAGTAAGTTTTTGAAATAGGTTTTGAAAAACAAGTAATTGTTTCCATCATTAAAGAAATGTTTGAGCTCTTATACTTTACATGGACTTCAGTTTGGTGATTTCCTTTACTAACCTATACCATTAGTTCTTAAATGTTTTTCCTAATTGTTAAAAAATGTAAACACACAGCTTTGTTGTGTTGCATCAAAATCAGAAAGCAAAATTGGTAATGTTTAGGGCTTGATTCCATTAAATAATATGACAGTTACTATCCTACTTTAAGGATGGGCTTCAGCCCAAGAGTGTTTGACGAGTTTCTTACCACATTTGTACAGAGAAAAACCTGTTTTTCAGGTAGTATGCTTTTGAGTCTACAGAGTGTTCCTTTGAGTGAATTCCAGTATTTTTAAATTAATGTCACTGTTTAGAAACATTTTGTGCATTATCTTTCTGTTCCCAGTTTGACAAGGTATTGTTTTATCTCACTTTTTTCTACTGGAATGAGTGATACTGTGTGCAGTTACCTTTTTGTAGTATGGCTAGTTTGGGGGGAATTTTAACGATGAACTTTAAAAAAAAATGAAATTCTATGTCAGTGAAGTGTTCTTGATCAAAGTAATAGTAATAGAAATGTTGCAATAGTTTGCTGATGGTGTTTGGGTTTTTTTTGTTTGTTTTGAATTTGATTGTAATAACTGTAAGAAGTTAAATCGAGTCTCACTAGTGGTCTAACAAATGTCAGACAACTGAAACCATTTTTTCCTTATGTGACAGTAATTCCTCCTGAAATTTTGGTTAGGTATGTCAGTAAAATGAAAAGCCTAGTTACTCAGGTCTGACACTGTCATGGCAGAGTTTTTTAAAGAGCATTCAAGTACGATGATTTGAGATAATGCCCTTTCATCCTCAGTAGAAGGAGTGTCACACGTCTTTGAATTCCACGGTGTGTCTATATCTAAACTTTCCTGGGAAGAACACTCAGGAGATGGGGAAAGGCAGTCAGGTCTAAGCCCACCACTGGGAGAAGAGTAGAGTTTTGTCTGCAATAGGCAGCTAATTCATGGGGATGTCTGAAATAGGACTGATGTTTTCCTTTAAACCAAAGGGGTTTTAATTTTGTTTAAACTATGGTCATTGTGATTGTTACCCAGAATTAGTAACTCTGCAAAAATGTGACTGGTAATCCGTGAGGTGGTGTGATGTGTAGATGCACTTCAGTGTTGTATGGCAATGTAAAACAAGTTTTTGGTTAGATAATTCTCTTTTTAGCATGCATTGCAATTGAAGTAGTTTTGTACTTGAGACAGTGTGTCATTACACAGTATTGCCACAAGATGGAGATGAGAATAAAGATTTTTTTTTTTTCCATAAAAGAGTAGTGTTTCTGAATGAAAGTATGAGCAAATACCTTATCTTTCCTTTTTGATCATCTGTTTGAAATCTCCCAGATGATGATGGCTAGTTTTCAACTTTTTGTAGTGTGGTTTATAGGGTAATCAGAAACTTATTTTGTGAAGAGTTGTCAAATATATAGCAAGGCTTATATTTTTGAAATGTGGAGTGTTTTTGCTACCACACTGTTTATGTAATGGCTTTATCGTGAATCAGAAAAAACAGTAATTTAGAGCTAAATAACCAGAAAAATCCACTCAAAGTAGTGTGACAGTAAATGGCACTCATGTTCTTACACTGGTTTTGTGGTGAAAGATAACTGGGCAGTTTTTTATACTGAAATTTGGAAAGAACATCATTTCAGTTCCTAATTTCAAAACATTAAGGACAGTAATATTCGCTTTCCTTCAAGAAGAAACTTTTGGAAAGGCTTTGTTACTCCTCTCCTTTTTCACCTTGCTGTGTCAGGCTGACTTCTCTGGCAGGCAGTCTGCTAACAGCTGCCTGCCTTCCTGTCTCTGCAGTTGCATCCATATGTCAGAACTAGAAAGAGATAATACAGCTCTAAGCTAGTGGTTCAGTTTTTCTAGCTCTGAAGAGCTCAGATGGTGGGGAAAAAACCTCTTTTAGACATTCTTTAAACTTCATGAAACATCATCCATGTGAAGATCCAGAAGATAAGGTGTATATGTTGCTGAAAGTTGTGTACAGTCCGGTCTTCAGTATGCTCAGCATTGGAGGAGTTTAGTTTGCTATGTTTTCATGCGAGCTGCTCACTACATTATGTGTGATGGTGTTGGCTATCGTGTGAGAGTGGTGCAAATAGGTATCCATTCAATGCAGAAGGACGAGCCTTTTGAAATCTGTATTTCTAATTAACTTCCACAAATATATGAAAAATAGCAGAAGAGTGGAAGACTGTGCTCTGATTCTGCAGTGACTGAGGGATGGATGGTTATGTTGGCTTGATGACAGTCCATATCTGAAGTACATATACTTTTTCTTACAGGTCGGTTATGACTGAAGGGAGGTCTAAGAAGAAAACGTCCAATCAGAAGGCAAAAGAAGAGTATGAGAAAATACAGGCTGAGCGTGCTAGAAAGAAAGAGGTAAATCTTAAATGGAGATCTTTCTTGATTGTAGATGAAGACTAGATTAATATCATTTTTATCTGTCAGTCTCAAATAGGACCATAGGAGAGGAACACAGGTGTTGGTTATTCTTTTTCAACTTGACAGTGATATTCAGACATGCAGGTATTCAGACTTATCATTTTCTTTATTCTTACTGTTTTGGTTTGCAGTGGGATTTTTTTATGTTGGTACATCAAGAAAAGCTTCAAGCTTGATCCCAGTGGATTATACTAGACTTCTTAAATATTGTAGAGGAGGAAGGAATAACAATACCATCATCTTGTGATGAAAAATGAAATATACATCCCATTTCTTATGATGGTACCATAATGCAGTCTTCATTTTACCTTTTATCTGCTTTGACCAACATTGAAACAATTAAATGTATCCATGACCAAAATCTTTAGTAATTTTTCCCATGTTCTAATTTAAATGGACTTCTTCTTATAGAGTGTATCCTAATATTATAATTGTTAAATAACTCAGTTGAGGTATTCACTTAAAACATCCTGATTTAAGTAATTTTATCTCTCAACGCATTGTTCGTTGCATTGTAAAATTACACACATAACATTGTAAAAATTGTGTAACTTGCTGCTGACAGACTAGATTTCACTAACTACTGTATAAATATTGCATAAACTTACAGCTGGATAAAACATATTTTTTTCTTTGGTATGGAAGCTGATCCATGATTCTGGGTGGGTTACATTGTTGTTCATCTGGGAGCTTCTTTTTTGAATATTAGATACAGATCATACTAACAGAAATGGATGTAATGGCCATCTTATTTAGAGGAAATAGAAACAAACAATAACCCAGCAAGACTGCAAGGATTTTTCGTTTAGCAGCATGTAAAAGTTGCCTGAAGGGAGGTATTAACATCTTTGGCCTTATTGAAGATATTTAGGCAAAATGAGCAGTAGCTCAGTGCCACAATAACAGTAATCATTCATGTGGAATACTGGTATGATGGTGACCTACCTTACCCTCATATATGTTAGCAAACACTGGATTTGCTGTTATTTATTTTGGGTAAAGAAATAAGCTTAAAGGCACAGTTTTGGCCTCCAGACTGTATAAAAAAACTAGGATTTAGTAGAGATCAGAAAAAATACAAATGTTAAGTAACAACTGCCTAAGATGAATGTTCTTGCGTTAAGTAAGCTTTTGGTTGGTAGCTTAAATGGATGTTTGCAACAGTACGCTGAGCAGCAATAATATTATTACGTACGATCAGGTAGTGAGGTGGACTGTGAGCTGGCTGAAGGAAAGAAGCCAGAGAGTTGTGGTCAATGGGGCGGAGTCCAGTTGGAGGCCTGTATCTAATGGAGTTGCTCAAGGATCGGTATTGGGACCAGTGTTATTCCTGACAGTGCACTCTATTCCCTCATCCAAGTCATTGATGAATATATTGAAGTTTGCTGATTACACCAAGCTGGGAGGAGTGGCTGACACGCCAGAAGGTTGTGCTGCCATCCAGCGAGACCTGGACAGGCTGGAGAGTTGGTCAGGGAAAAATTTAATGAAATATAACAAGGGCAAGTGTAGAGTCTTGCATCTGGGTAGGAACAACCCCAGGTTCCAGTATAAGTTGGGGAACGATGTCTTAGAGAGCAGTGTAGGGGAAAGGGACCTGGGGATCCTGGTGGGCAGCAGGATGACCATGAGCCAGCACTGTGCCCTTGTGGCCAAGAAGGCCAATGGCATCCTGGGGTGTATTACAAGGGGGGTGGTCAGTAGGTCGAGGGAGGTTCTCCTTCCCCTCTACTCTGCCCTGGTGAGACCACATCTGGAATATTGTGTCCAGTTCTGGGCCCCTCAGTTCAAGAAGGACAGGGAGCTGCTGGAGAGAGTCCAGCGCAGGGCAACCAAGATGATTAAGAGAGTGGAGCATCTCCCTTATGAGGAAAGGCTGAGGGAACTGGGGCTCTTCAGCTTGGAGGAGACTAAGGGGTGACCTAATTAATATTTATAAATATGTAAAGGGTGAGTGTCACGAGGATGGAGCCAGGCTCTTCTTGGTGACAACCAGTGATAGGACAAGGGGCATTGTGTGCAAACTGGAACATGGGAGATTGCCCTTAAATATGAGAAGAAATGTCTTCACAGTGAAGGTGACAGAGCACTGGAACAGGCTGCCCAGAGAGGTTGTGGAATCTTCTTTGGAGACATTCAAAACCTGCCTGGACACCTTTCTGTGTAACCTCATCTAAGTGTTCCTCCTCTGGCAGGGGGATTGGACTAAATGATCTTTGAAGGTCCCTTCCAATCCTTGACATTCTGTGATTCTGTGATAGGAAGTGAATTACAGGTAGGTTAGAGTTGATGCTACTCTGATTTAAAAAAAAAAAAAAAAAAAAAAACAAATAAAAACCAACAACCACAAAAAACAAAACCAAAACAAAAAACAAACATAAAACACTCAAAAAGAACAAAAAAGGGATGGATTATAATAATTATCATTATGGTAAAACAAGTGAAGCATTCTGAACAGAGAGATGTTATCTTTGTAGGCTTTTTTTCTCCCCCCTGCTTTCTACTTATTTTTACTTATTTTCTTATGTTATTTCTGGTTAATTTTATTTTCTACATTATGGAGTATTCTTACTAATTTTTGTACATCATAGAAGCTATCCATGCCATGGAAACAAGAACATAATTGATAAATTATCCTCTCTCTGGACATTCTGCAGAAACATTTGTGGTGCCTTTGTGGTCAGCATGGCCCAGCATTTCAGATAATAAATTATGCAAATAAACTCTGATTTGTGATGTCTTGCATTTTTTGATAGAACATAATACAAGTGAATCAAGCTAATTAGTTTTCTTGTTGTGGATGTTTGCCCAAATTACTTACTAAAATTACAATACTAGAGAAGGGGCTGTAAGCTGTTTGATTAAAATTTGAACATGGTATCATGGTGATTATCCATATAGTGCAAATGCCTCCGTTAGTCTTTTGGTTGCATGTGTGCTGTCCCCTCAACATGGAAAGTTCATACAGTTGAACATTTGGTAAGGTTTGGTTTTGTTTTTTATCTCTTAGTCTGTTTTTTATCTCATCAATCTGTGTTGCTTTGAAGAGGATGGGTCACTAATAGTTTGGTCCTGATTAAGTTGCCTTGGGTAATGCTGCTTGTGATGCTGCCCTCATATCACAAACCTGTGCAACTTCCAGCTCCAGATAAATCCCATATCCATCTGCTAGTCCCATGCAGATGTGACCAGTATGTTAGCATATCTGGATTAGCAAAACATTTACATGGGAGCCGCTGGATCAAACTCTTTCTCTCTTTCTTGGACTCGAGGAGAAAGTGAGAATTTTTTGCCACTCATTTAAGGAAAAAAGTCAAGGAGCTCATTTCACATAAAGGAAGTAGTACACATTTTAGTGACAAACATTATAGCGAGGTGTTAATTCTTAGGAAAACTTGGCTCTTCTCTTGGAGCTTTAGGCAATATAATATGTTTTGATTGCTGAAAGAGAGTCCTGACTAAGTTTTTAGGAGTAATGGTGTTCCTAGTGTCAGTACAATACCTAATTGCAAGTATCTTTACAAAAAGAAGTTCTGCTGCTTATAGATGGCTTCATAGTTGTATGAAGTGTGTAATTATTTCATAATCATATCTATTTGTTTAATTTCAGGAAGCAGAAAAAAGAAAACAACTAAGGGAAGAAGCTCAGCGGTTGTACAAGCAAAAGAAAATGGAAGCTTATAAAATATTCAGTAAGAAGACAAAAAGAGGACAGCCAAATCTAAACTTACAAATGGAGTTTCTTCTACAGAAAATACAGCAAAATACATAAACATCTGCATACATCTTAATTACAGATTTCGAGTTACCTGTGGACATTTTGTTAAATGACTTTCAATAAATAATGTCTTTTTGCTTCTTTATGACTTTTGTCACTGACTTCATTTATGTCATCAATCCAATAGTGGAGGATATTAATCCCGAAAATATGTATTGTATGCTGAGAGTGAGAGAGATCTGGTACTTTAAAAATATCCTGAATTCCAAATCATTAGGGCCTAGTACCAACTGAACATGAATCTACATAGTGGGGAGCATTTACTTTGTAGCTCTAACACTTCTGCAAGTATGACTACTAAATTATGCTTACTTGAGTAAAATACATAATATGTGTAATGTAATGGATATCTCATAAACTGCCAAGGATAGGAGTATATTTTGTGTGCTGTTGGGTAGGGTTTGGCACGTGAAAACAAAGAACGTAAACTATACTTTGATGTTTTTTATTTATCATTCTCCACAAGGAAGAAAACTTAACAAAGGTCCAAAAATGGTTTGAATGTAAAGATTGTGTGATTTATACTTTGCTGATGTATTTTGTTTGTAAACTAAGTGTGACTCTAGCTATGATGGATCAGGTAGATGGGTTGAAGTTTTGATATGCTGAGTACATGAGGTTTCTTATTTTTGTTCTTTGGAGCATCTTTAGAAAAATAATTATTCTAAATCTTGTTATGGAGATGGAATTGTTGATCTTTGGCCTAATAAAATGAAGGCATTCTTAGTAAAACTGAAAGTTTGCAATAAAGCAAGTTAACTGTTTTCCTTAAGTTTATACAGGAGAATACTATTATGCTTTTGCCTCAGTCTACTTTGGCAGCCAAGAAATAATACTGAGCTTTTTTCTGCATATAATAAAGTCTATTTAGGTGTCAAAGTAAGGAATGTCTTGGAATAAATTTCACTGGACAATGCAGTATTAAGTTACTTACAGTATTATCTCATTTAGAAGTTGATGTCAACTGCAAAAAAATGCCTTATTTGAAATACATGAGAAAAATAAAACAGTTTTGAATTGTGTGACAAGTGCTGTTAAATGAGGAATAGTTTAGGAGTGTGAGTTAGCTAGTGTGTTTCTTGTGTCAATATCCTGAGGCTTCTTCCACCTCATCTTTTTATGCTTTTTGCAAGGATTTGAATTCTTGTGCTGTGAAGTCATTTAGGAAAAACTGAACACAAGTCAAACGGCAGTGCACCAACAGAAAATGTGGGAGCTTTGCTTGAATTGGGCAGGTCCATTCTAGGAGAGAAAGGGAGTGTGAATTTGACATGCTTATTTGGTTTTACACTTTTCCTTCAATGTTATTTTTCTGATAATTGCTGTAATTGCCAATTTTGAATGGCTCCACACTGAAACGCTGCAAGAATCTGCAAAGTGCCCAGAAAGTGGGAAAGCAAGTTTTGGCATTCACAGTATTTTTCGATTCTTGTCATTCTTGGCTGTCAGCTCTCATTTAAAAAATGAAAACTGCACTATTTGCCATTATTATTTTTCTGTCACTAGTGCAAGAGACTTAAAACATTAGCTTCATGTAACTTGTGAATAACGTGAAACTATTTCCATTGTTAATACACGATTGAAGTGCTTCGATTTTTTGTTTATGTCTGTCTTTTACTCTGTATGATCTTTCATTGTCTTTCGTTAAGGAAATTATAGATGCAAGTACTCTGAATTGTCATCTTAAGAAGATATCTTCTCAGTTTGACATCAGTTCCTTTATAAACCTGCTAGGCAGATGTTTGCTAGGAAATCAGCTGGCTGGAAAAGTTCAGAAAACTGTTTATCTTACACCAGTTATTCCATTGGTCAGCAGCCATTCTGGATTACTGATGTCAGTATAGGTACGGGTATAGTCTAAATCCCAGTGGACTTGGAGATAAGGGATTTATCTGCAAAGCATTTAGATTGCTTGAATGATGCATTTGAAATCCAGGTTTTCTTGTGTTAAATGTTAAACTGAGTGAAAACTTTACTTTCAAGATACTCCATATACTTGATTCTTCCTGGAGAACAGGGTAGGTAAAATGCACTAGTAAGTTAATCTTTGTGAGTTTGGGGTTTTTTTTAGGACTTATGATATAATTTTCCTGTATAAGTTGTTTTGCGAATTGACTCTAAACATACATGTGTATCATGTAACCAGTTAGCATTCTTAGTACACTCAAGTAATTTAGTGGTTTTGTATCATTCCTCCTTAGCAACGAGAAGTCTCAGTGGTTAATTAGTGCAAAGAACAGAATTCTGCTCTGAAATCTCTCTTTTTACTGGCATTATTCTCTGGTTTTAAGAATTAGAATTCTGAGAGAAATTTGGGATTCGTAGTATCTGTTCCACAGTATTGGTAATGAAAATTAAATCTTACCTCATTCTGACTGTAATTGTTGCCCTTTTCTTTAGTCTTTTTATTCCGTGATCTTGGTGGTAGCTAATATGAAACAGACCAGGTTTGTCTGAAAGTGCCCCCCTTTCTCCCCAGTGCTTCAGCAAACCTCACCAGGCAGAGCACTGGATCAGAAACCAGTGCAGTATTCCTCTCGTTCCTCCCCGTCACTTTTTCTCCTCCATTGCTTCGTTTGATTTGGAGACAAAAAGAGGCGATGACCAAGCCCAGCTTCTCACAGACATTTTTCTCCCCACTAGAAGTTAATTCTTGATGTAAGAGTTCTGAAGAGGAAGAAGTTAAAATTACGCATTTCTTCACGCTGTGCTTTGCTGATTATGAGCAAGGAGCCGCCCAGGACAGCAGGAGAAGCCTGTGCGCTCCGGCGTCTCGGCTGCTGCCTGAGCCCACGCTCCTGCCCTGTCAAACCTGACATTAATTCAGTGTCACTGGATGGCAGTGACAGAGCAGCAATGGGTGGCTCAAGGTCATCCAGGCAGAGAAGGGAGTTGAACCTTTCATTTACAGAGTAGCACTGTAACAATTGACCCATCAGCTTTTTATTGTGGAGTCTGACCTTTTCATTTACGTCCTGTGCTTATATTTATCGTGACCATAGTGACTAAACCCTTTTCTTCCTGAGAACAATGCAGCAGCTTGAAATTTTTAGCGATAGAAGTGACCTGTGTCACAAAATCATGCAGCTCGTTTTTCTAATTGGGAAGTCCACGGAAGTGCACAGAGAGGGACTAATCTGTTTAATCAGATGTGACTTCAGGCAACGCTGAAGATGATAGAAACTACAAAATGGGCATGAATAAGTGTAGTGATCCCGTAGCTACCAGCAGGATTTCTCTTTGAAGTAGCTGTCACTAATAATTTGGGAAGCAGTGAACAAATACAAGCATTATGGAAACATATGCAGGTATGTTCATTCAGGAACTGTGGATGAGAATTCTTCTATAATACCCATAAACAGTACAAGTGTTGAAACGTGGCATACAGGAGCCACGTGCTGTGTTCTGCATTGAAGATTTAATTCCATGGGAGCTCTTCAAAACAACACTATGGTGCAGTATGGATGTGGATTGCCCTGTGATACTGATGCACTTTTTCATTGTTTCTGTGTTACTTGGGAAAAAAAACCCAAAACCATAAGGGAACTACAAGAGTGTTGTTTATTATTTTTGTGTACTTTAGAGATCACAGTTTTACAGCTGCTGGCCCTGCCATGTAGTGAAAGGCATTCCGAGACGTAAGAAGTAGGAAGTAAAAACAACAATCAGGGAATTCCTGAAATGTTTTTTAACAAACTGAAGTTAGTTTTATTTGTCCTATTTTAAGAATATAAATGTAACAATCCAACTCTAGTGTTCTTAAGGTTTTCTGCAGTCAATGAGGATATCATCAAGGATCAAATAATCTTATCTGAACAGAAGTGACAGGTATTGCTCTTAGAGATACATACCTATACCTAGGGAGCTTTTGGTGCCGAGTTTTGACATCTAGACTGCTAGAGGTAGGCAAGATGAATCCTATCTTGGGTTTTTAAGAAGCCTTTGCAAAGGTCATTCAGCAACAATGCTTAATTAGAAGTCTGTGATTCACAGAGGAGTTCTGTTGAAATTCAGACATGGAGATAATGCTTTCTGAGCAACAGAACAGTAAACCAGCCCTGAATGTATCTCACACAGCTGACTGGGACAGGGCAGCAGGGTACTGTGTTCCTCAGATCCCTTTGAGCAGGGAGCTCTTCATTTTGTGACGTTAGTTTCTCTCTTTGTCCCTAGATTTATTTTTGTTAGACAGTAATGATTTGCTACAAGGTAGTTGTGTTGGTTTGGTTTGCTTTGTGTTTTTTTTTGGGGGGTTTGTTTCTGTGTTCTTTTGTATTATTTTGTTTGTTGTTGTTTTGTTTTAAAATTTTATTTTTTACTCTTTTATTTCCTTCTGTGATATAATAGAGTACGAGGACTTAAATTAACTGCCTGTAGCAGATGGAAAGTACATTGCTGACACATCATCCTAATCTAGAAGTCAAAGACATACTGACATGAAACTAGAAATAATTTTCCTTTTTGACATTTAAAAGAATTAAAACTGTACTTTAACACATAGCATATTTTAGGTCAATGGCCAACCCAAATCAGTTACATATGTGGTTTACAGTGCTTTAAGGAGACCCAGGCAGTGAAACACATACAGTAGCAAGTTAATGTTATGGTAAGGCCTTCGCATTCAGTTTTTAATATTTATGTCCAATTTCTTTTATTGTCCAGTTAAGTCAGATCAAATATAAGGTAAAAGAAATATATACATATATATATTTCAGAATAGAATCCTAATTGAATATTTAATAATGAATTTTTTAGTTTGTTCTTAGTTTCAAGGGCTGATTGTAGTTTTGTATGTAGAAGTATCCACCACACTAATCAGGCTGGCGCTGTTAAGTGTTCTTTCCCCAAGAGCCATATACACCGAGTGTTTATGATTAAAACAGTCTTCAGGCTGAGATAATTTATGCTTCCTACCTACACCAGTTTTTGGTTTGCTCCCTGATGACAGGACTGCTGTATTTTTCTGGAGGATTTTCCAGGGAGGAATGGGAGTAGCTGCCCTCTACAGACGGCTGTGTCATTAGCAGGAAATTCATCTGGTCTCAGCATTTAGGATTTACTGTGCGCACACGAAGTCTGCATTCCTTGCACACATAGCATGTCTGATCTGGTGCAGACTCATCAGTTTTATGGCAAGAAGCTTTACAGATGATCTCTACAGATAGTGAGCATTTGAAGCTTCTAGGAAATTTACTTCATGTTTACATATATGGCACAAAACTGCTCTACTCAGCATTCCTGACAGATGGCAACAGAGTGTTCAAGTCTGGATCCACCCTACTGGGTATTTATCAGTCATGTGAAAATGTTAGGTCATGAAACTTCATCAGACAACATTATTAGATACAAAACCCCTACTAACACCAAATATTTCAAAACCCTTTCTGTTAATAAATTGAAGCCAAGCTTTTTCTTTTTTTTTTTCATAATTGTGGTTGCTTTTGTGTGTCCTTTTCCAGTTTTGCATCTTATTTTCTAGTGATAACTAAAAAAAAAAGCAACATTCTGCACTTAGGATCATAAATCTACTGAAGGTAGGACATCTCCTCTCAGTTTTAAAATTGTAATATATGATATTTTATATTCTGCTATCATCATTTATGTGCATTTTTGTCATCTCAGATAAATATCCTGTAATATAATTTCTGCTCTTGAGTACAACACATACATTTCATTCTCTAAAGACAATGCAGTGAAAGCTTTTTAATGTACTGTTTTGATTTCTCCAAATAATGGCCCGTCTGCAGAAATTATAGATATAAAAAGAATTAATTCTTACTGTGTTACAATTTCTACTGATGTTTATGTTTTTTTCTCTGCTACTTTTTTTTTTTTCTATTTTTTTTTTCTCCTTCTAGATAGTATAAATAAAACTGGTGCCCTCAGTGGAAAACGGTGTCTGAGTTTAGTGAGGTAGACAGAGTTCCTTTTAAAATAATCTGGTATGCGTTAAAATACATTTTGCAGTTGACAAACCAATACACATTAAAATATCAATTTATTCAAAGTGTGATTTTTATAATTGTCATGTAGGTGTCAACATGTTCAATTGCACTGCAGATTTGAAAACACAAAACAGTATTTCATGTGCACGGTGCTTAAGATTAAAGCTAAGGAAAAGGGATATAAATTACACATCTATACCCACACACAGGTACCTGTAAACACAGGTCTGATTTTCAGGCAATTCCTTAAGATGGCCATTTTTTTTATTTTAAAACTATGCCTTATTGTCCAGGTAGTAGTGATTTCTATTGTCAGTGTTATTTTTAAAAGTAATTATACATATAATTTTGTGGCAATTTCACTTTCCCAACCTGTAAGTATAGGAGCTGTTGCTCCTCAATCCTTTTTTAAAGTATTCTGCTCTGAAGGCAATCTGCTCTTAGATGAATGGAGATAATGTATGGAGGTACACTGATAAATTGCCTTTGCTCTAAGAGCAATAAATCGTGCCAAAAATGACAAATACTTTGTAGTTAACAGATGCTTTCATTGGGAGTACACAGAGAGGACAAAACACAGTTAAAACAGACAGAGGGAAATCTTCCACTTGTTAAAATTCCAGTTGTGTAAGTGGGGGCAGGACAGATCTTCCAGCCCATGTCCTCATTTCCCGTCTTTGCTCAGAGTAAGCACACATAGAAATGGGTTTAATCTTAAATCAGTGGGGCTTAAGCACATGCTTGAAGTTGATCATACGAAGTAAGAGAAACTAAAAAAGAAAAGGCCACCTTGTTCATCCTCTGACCTCTTCTGTTTTGGTTTGTTATTGTTGTGTGTGGTCTTTGTTTTTTGTGGTGTTCTTTGTGGTTTGGTTTTGTTTTGTTTTGTTGGTTGTGTTTTGGTTTGGTTTGGTTTGGTTTTTTTTTGTGTGTGTGTGTTTGTTTTTTTGTTTGTTTGTCTTTTTTTGTTTTTCCTGAAGTTGGAACCTTAGTCTTACAATCTGCAGTTATTTCTGACAGAGTACTTTTCATTACATCATACCTGAGTGCACCAGAAAAGCAAATGAGCAGTTACACAGTGACAGCAGCAGCACAGCAGGAGCTCATTAAGAACAGTACTATGTTGGAAGCTTTTTGAAACACCAGATTTTTGAGGCATTGTCAGAATTAAGCATATTTCTGTGGGAAGCCTGAGCTAGCACAGGCAGTAACTAGGGAGGAATTTTTCACAAATGTTTCGCATTTTAAGTAAATTCTGAATATTGCTTATAACTTCAGCCTTTACAACTGACAAAATCTTAAGGCTTTTTGAATAGAAAATGGACTTACATTTAATGTCCTGTATATGGTGATAATGAAGATTGTTTGCCAGCTTCCTTGGTTCTGAAAGGTAGAGGTATTTTGCAAAAGTAATATATTGCCCCAATTTTCCCAGTAGCACCCCTAGTTTTTAAATATTTTTAACTTTCTGAAGATTCTTGGCTGTATTGTGAACTCTTTTACAATAGTCATCACCTGCCTGGGATTTAGATTCTCAAAACAAAAATACAGGTATGGTATACAGGTATGGTGAAGTTTGAATGTACACTATTTAAGGAAAAACGTTAACTGAAAGGCAAAAAAAAAAAAAAAAAAAAGGGAAAAGAAGTATTCAGAAGTGAGCTTAACCTGAAACTATAATGTGCAGGTAAGACTGTCATAGTTTTCTATTTCTTTAGAATGTTATTTGGCAAACATGAAATTAAACCACCACAGACCTTAGTAAAAAACCCACAAAAAACCCCACAACACCACAGAACAATGAAAAACCCTGAAAAGAGGGACCAGCTAGAGGCATTTCTGTCAGTCCGTTTGCTCCAGGTGTCTCTCAGAAAGATGTGGTATCCTAAAAATTATGAAGTTGATACAGAAATGATTCGTTGACCTGTGCTATAAAAAACTCAGAATAGATGATTAGTGTATGACTTGTTTGCAGTTTGAATTACTATCTAATATGTTTGAGGTATTATTCCTGCTCCACCAAAATCTCATTTGTGCTGAAGATTGCAGACTTTTGCATCGCTTAATAGCTGCAGATTAATTACAGGCTGAAAAGCTTTTCGTTATCCTTTAATTTCATTGTCTTATAGTTTCAGTTCTATGGTAGCATTACTAAATCATGAACAGTTCTTAGCAGACAGTTGCAGGGTTCTTGTATGTGAAAGAAGAGGTTTATTCTGAAGTGGTTTTGATATTAGATGTAAGGAAGGTGCTGTCGTTAAAGTAATGGGCTATCAGAGAAGTGTGTTTTCTACTTCTCTAACCATCGTGGAAGAAGAGATTTTGTTCTTCTTCCTGGCTTGGAACAAAAGCATTTCCCGAAATTATGTTTTTTTCTTTGATGCATTAAGAATGCCATTCGTCATCAGCCTGTGTTTTTTAATGGAAGTGACACATCTCAGTAAAGTTGGGGGCCCAACAGGGATGACAGGTAAAGACAGATGACATAATTGATAACAAGTATGTGTGTTTCTTAACCCTAATAATTTTCAGAATCCAGGTTCAGATGAACCACTGTTTTACAAAACCAGTGCCTATATGTCATAAAATAACTCGCATAATTTAACAGATAAATACACATTTAGATAACTTGTTTTATCGTAAGCATTTCAGGGTATATATCCAGGATATTTCTTTCAGTTTAAAACAGGGATGCCGTTGCAAGTGGCTAAATAATCCCAAAGAAAAAATGTAGAAAATACTTTTCTTTAGTTGGAGTGAGGAAAATAGGTACTACAAAGCAAAGGGTTATGTATTACCAAAAGACAACGTTGCATTCTGTTTTGTATTTATTTTAAAACACGGAATTAATTTTGGGTTCTTAGGTTAAAAGTAAATAAATACAACAAAAAACCCCCACCAAACTCTGAAATTTCCATGGTGCCAACTGGATTTGGATGTTTCCCAATGACTGTTTCTATAGCAACAGCAAACATATTATGAAGACAATTTTAAAGCGTTTTCAAACATCTCACATTTGTGGCTATCTAGCTTCAGAAGGTAATAGCAAATACTTGTCTATATTGCAGCTGAGCCACTCACAGAAAAGATGGAGCAAAATAATTTGCAGCACCAATCTTTCCCCTGGCAAAGCATGTGTGCAAGCACCTTTCAGGGGCTCTTTTTGTTCTTGGCTAAGAAAAGTCCACTGGGTGGAGGTATGGAGCTGAATTTCATGAGGAGACAACAACTCATGGATTAATAGAAGTGAAAAAAAGGAGGGGACATCAAGATCAAAATCTGGTAGATGTTTTTAATGGAGGCTGTAAGAACTGGTCATTATTTGAAGTTGGGCGGGCCTTCCTTAAAACCTACTGACTGTAACTTCTGTCACTGGAGGATTCATGGAAAACTTTTGTGAACTGCTCAGATGAATCCCTTATTTTAAATTCTATGCTGTCCAGTTACAATTTTTGCCATATCCTGCTCTAGCTTCGCCAGTCACACAAGCAATACTGTACCAGTTACATATGTAATTACATTTCCTAATCTACATAGAAGGAAGCATTGAAGTCTTGCAGCATAGAGTCTACTTTGGTAATTTTTTGGCTCTTCTGAGAGCTAACTGCGAGTTTATGAACATTTTTCTCTCAAGAGGGACACCAAAGCTGAGCAAGGCTCATTGTTCCACAAGCTATTGTAGGTTGCACAGCACTCTGATTTCCACTACATTTTTAACTTCTCCCGTACTAAGTAACAGACTTGGCCACAACCCTTCAGTCTCTCATCTGAACTTGCTGCCTGGCTAATAGTATCAACAGCCAACCCTTCTTGCAACAGAGACTGGAGCAGTAGCAGATGGTAACCACAACTCCACAGCTTCCCTGGGCTCAGCTTTCTCCTGCAGGTGTTGCCAGCTGTGGCTGTACATTCTGGTGGCCCCAGTGTCACAGGCAGCTCACATACTCTCAGCCAGGTGACCATCTGCTTCTGGGGACCAACATGTAATGACACAGAAGATGTGCCTGCATCCTCCTGCAGCATTTTGGCTGGAGACCTCACAGACAGAACGGGGGTGGAAAGCCAGAAGCCATCTACTGACATCCATTTCATACGTATACAGGGACTTTTAATGGAACGCTGTGAGGTGCTGGGCTTTGCTAATCTCTGCCTAATCTGCTTTCTTGAGCCTTGGACACAGCTTCAGCTCAGGACCTCTGCCTGTCAGCTAAAATAATAGTGACAACTGCCATTGACTGTTTCTCTGTTGATGTATCTCAAAGCAACTTTGTATGAGATTTTCTCTGTGGAACTGTGTGGGAAGGAAAAACAAAGTCAAATGAGACCTAGTTAGAGGCTTGACAAATATCCTCATAGTCAGCTCTAACTAGTAAAGGCACAAGTACCAGAAGGTCAGGCTTTGTAATTTTGCCTTTAGATGCCTATTCTGTGTTCTTTCTTCCTGGAAAATGCTTAGAGAAGGTCTCCAGGGGAATTCCAATTAGCAAGTGGAGTCTTGGCAAATATTGACCCATCTGTGAGACAAGTCAATGCCCCAGGGTTAACCCAAGTGACTGTTGTGCTGCTGCAGTGTTTTTATTACTCTTCTTTGGGTTCACACATCTTCAACCAGGGACAAAGGCATTCTGCAGTCAGGATATACTTTAAAGTACAAAGCAAAAACGTATTGGTTAACATATAAGATATCTGGGAGTTAATGAGCTGTTAGTCTAAGCATCAGCATGCCCACCACAAGTATGAAGAATCTTTGCTGAGAGGCTGGCATCAGTCACACACAGGCTCACTGCTTCAAGCTGTCATCTGCCACGAGCTGCATCAACCCTGATGACACTGGCAATTTGACCCAGTGCTTCATATCTCATTGCCAACTGAACAAATCAGCCTGACTATCATTCCTGCTTTTTCTTTTTTTCTTTTTTTTTTTTTTTTTTTTCCATTAGGACTTTAAGCTTTTCCATTCTGGTGTTTTCTTTCTTGTCTCTTCGAACTATTAAAGATGCTGTCTCAACAATCCTACCCCTGGATGAGACTTTTTTCTGTCTCTTTACAAAACTTCTCACAGAATTTTCACAGTACTTTGAGCCCAGGTTATTCTGCTGTGTCACGTGAGACCTGAGTCTTTGAGTCACAGTTCACTGAGGAGAGTGGGCTCAGCCTTGGGATGGGGTTACGGAGGAAGGGTTCCAGCCTGTGCACTGATCCAGGGAAAGGTGGACAGGAGTCCATTCCTCCGGAGAATTAAATTGATCGTATTACTAGTTCTAGTCTGCTACTGCTTCTCACAGCCCAGTGTAAGCTGCAAACAGACTGGGAATTTCTTGTTGCTTGAAGTCACTCTGGATTGTGGAAGCAGCATTTTCATCCAGGTGAGGGTGCTCTGCCTTCAAGTTCGGTGATGGATCACATGGTGTGGTGTGAGGTTCTCCCAGTCCAGGTCTAGGACTCCCATTTGCCCTCACTCCAAACATTTTTATTTGCCCATTCCTCTGGCCTGCCAAGATATGAATCACAACCCTGCCTTCCAGTACATCAATTGGTACCCCCAGTTTGATGTCCAGGTCCTTAATAAAGATGTTAGATGTGACAGGTGCTAGGACTAACCCTTGTGGTACTCGTCACTGGCTCTGGGTAGCATCCCACGACTCTCTGAATGCAGTCATCCAGCAGCTTTTTCCCCTTCTAGTAATCTGTTTGGTAATAATTTTTTGAATGGGAAATATGCAATACATATCTCACGTTGCTTTTTCCCCAAGTAGAGAGTAGAAATATTTATTGAAAATTTGGGTCCTTTGTGTTTGGTGTTTTTTTTTTTTTCATTTTGTTCCTGAAATAACATGGGTAGGATTTCTTTTCTTCTAAATAGACCTTAGATTATTTTTATTTTCCTTGTTACCTTATATAGAGCTTCCTTTTTATCCTTTAATTTCCTCTATTGATTTTCTACAATTTCTTATTAATATTCATTTCACTATCCTCCTTTTTTTCTGCTCTCTTGAACATAAAAAGGATTTTTTTATTAATCTGTACAACTCTGTGATGCATACATGCAATAAAAATGAAAATGCAGTACTAATTTATGTACATAAATTCAGCTCATTTAGTATTACTGAAAATAATGAGCATCATAAAAGAGGCAGTGATACTCCACATAAAAATAGTAATAGCTGTTATGCTTGTAACACCTAACAATCCTGAAATACAAGAATATTTTCAAGACTGTTTTTTACTGTTTTCTAAAATCCACTATGTCACCCTGGAGAGCTCTAAACATCTAGTATGTAGGGAAGAAAGAGGCCTTTCCACTGAAGATTTTAAAACCAATGTTATCTACTGTACCAAGATTATTCTAAAAATCTTATATAATTATTTTGGAAATAATTTCATTCAGCTCTGTAGTATTAGGTCTTATCCTTCATCCTGACAGACGACGTGTAAGATCACAGAATTATACATTTTTGTAGCTTAGTTCCAGTGATCGTGACTTGGTTATATTTGTTATGTGCAAAATATAGTACTAGCCTGGCATACACTTCCTACTCAGGGATCTTTCAATTCTAGCAAAATAATATAAGGTTACTACAATATAAGACTGTAAAATAGCTAGATAACTTATATATGATATCTGCTACTTTCATCTTGTAGATTTATGATGAATGAAGCCAATCCAGAAATTTACAAGAAAAAGTGCTCTTGTGAATTTATGCAGACTTTTTCCTGACTGTTCTCCTGAGACAAAATGTATATTACATGTAAATTGTGGCAACTTACAAATTTGATTTTTCTCATGAGGTTTATGGGTAAATGGATGTTTTCCAACTGAACTCATCACCAAGAGCTTGTTTACATAATTTGATTGACAAACACCTCAGTACATTTGCTTATACACCATGGAAAAAGTCCTGGAGAAAAAAACAAAATTGAAGGGATTATTTTGTTTTCTGGAGCTCTAGCAGTATTCTAACAACAACAGTGTATGTACAACAGGCAATGCTTTACATAAAGGCAAGTGATTTTTAAATATCACGTTCCATTCCAGCTGGTTTTTGAAAACACAATCGTGGTAGACCATTGAATTTGAATTTCAGGGGCTGCTGTTTCTTTGACACCCACTCAGGATAATTATGCTTATTTGTGGTTGGAATCTGTAGGCTAGAGCCGCACCTGAGGATGTGCAGCAGCAATTCATGCAGAGCCAGCACGAGGGAGGATGAGAGGCGCCCACCCAACCTGGCCGTGAATTGTCTGTCACATGAGGCTTGATGGGTCATCTTGGTTTGAACAGGGGAGAGGGTAAGGTCGTCTGCATCTCAGCTCCTTTCTGTAAACTTACAGATAATACCCACCTGCTAAATTTAAGGCAAAGGTGTCAAACTCATTTTTTTCTGGGGGCCACATCGGCCTCATGGTTGCTTTCAAAGGGACAAATGCAATTTTAGGACTGTGTAAATGTAACTACTCCTACATTTATATTGTCCTAAAATTATATTCGGCCCTTTGAAGGCAGCGGTGAGGCCGATGTGGCCCCTGGCAAAAATTAGCTTGGTACCCCTGCATTAAGGGGTGAACATAACAGGTAAGAATGACACTGGTTTAGCACCGCTCCCTCCCATGTGGTGTAGATGCTCCTTCTGTCTTTGAACAGCATCCAGCAGAACCAGTCTATTTGTGGGCAGCAGGAGAGAGCGAGGCAAATAATAACTGACTCTTCTCTTTTCTGTTCTATCAATCAGTTGTTCATCACTGCTTACCAAATGCTTTGTGGAAGCACAATTCAGCCTGCACATTATGCACATCTTCTTCCATTCGTGGTGCAATTGAATCTGATGGTATATATTTATATTCTGATTGTTCTACCAAAACATTTTAAATAGCAGAATGATTGATAAGTAGTAGGTAGCAATGATTTCTTTCTTCTTTTTCATTTTTTTTTCATGGCATACCTTTGTAAAATGAATATGAGTATTTTAGGACTGTCTGTAGCATTACACGTTCTGCAACCTTCAATATCTCTGCAGTTTTGGCCTGCAGAGAGAGAGCACAACTAAAAAGACAGTGTGTGTGTGTGTACATGTTTAAAATGTGAAGATGTTACATACTCAGCATTGTGACGTACTTTTCACTGTCTGATTTTACACTGGATCCATGAAGTAATTAATCTGTTTTAAGAATTATTAGTTCCAGGGAAGTAATTGCGTTCTTTACACAAAGGCACAAAATAAAGTTTTAAAACAGATGTTAAGAAACTGTGATAGAGTTGAAACCATACCATCGAAGTTCTCGGTCTTTTTATTCGCCCATCTGCTTTGAAGGATGTTCTTATTTTTGCTGCACTGCTCGATACTAATAGTGTTCAGCTACTTTTCCTTTTCCTCTAACATTATATTGTTTCACTACCTGAAAATTAGAAGCAAGATTGCTGCAGCAGGGCTTGTCATCACCTGGAATTGTTGTGCTGGAAATCAGAAAAACTGATGTTCAAGACTGAAGATTCTGCTTTTCCACTCTGGGAATCATATGAAGAACTACTTTGAACTTTTTCTTAGCCTGTTTCAGAGCAAAAGTGACTGTCAAACAAAGGCTAACCCCTAGGGAACAGAAAAAGGAACCAATAACCTCATGTGATGTTTCTGGTAGCTGGCCAATTTTCTTGAGTGAATAGAGTAGTCTTTCCAAGTCAATATCTTGGTTATGCTCCTCTATTTGGGGTTTTAGCAGCCTCCAAGGTAAAAGAGAAGGAACACTGTCTTTTTTCTACTTTTCCTATTAATAGCACTTTCCTACGGAGCTTTACTACAGTATTTTCCCCAGAGAACCTTAAAACAATACATCTTTTAGAGACTGAAGAGCTTTGCTCTTGGTTCCTCTTCAAGTCAGCGAAGCCTGCCTTCTTGGCCTCTGCTGTTTTTCAATGTGGCATAAAGAGAAATCTCTAATGAAGCAGACTCATTTGAAATCGATCCCTATTACAATTTTAGCTTTGCAATTTACTGGTGTGCAGCCTGCCTCTTAAAAAAAAGACTGAAGAAACAGTGCTGTCTTCACTGCTGGATCTACCAACACTCCTTTTTGGACACACGTGGATCAAGACAGGAGTCTGGTGGCTGTAGTCTCAATATAAGATCAGGCCATTACTTGTAATGGGTAGATTTTAAATACCATGAAAGTCATACTAGGTAGCAATGCTCTGTGCACTTAGCACCTTGTTTATCACATTATATGTTGACATGATCTAACAATTATGATACCTCCCAGAAAAAAAAAAAAAAAACACCAAAAAAAACCAAAAACTTACTTAAACTCACTAGAACTATTTTAATGAGAGAACACCATATTTTCTTTTCAGTTTATTTTGCTCAAAGAAAATTAAAATTGTCACAAAGACATAGCAGTAGTAGAAGTAGTAGTTGTAAAATTATCCAGATACTTTAAAAAAGAGGCATACTCTTAGGTGTGATGATTAGTCATAATTGGAGCAGCTTGTGTTAACTTTATTGTATTTAATTGGTTCATGGAGTAAAATTTAGCTCTATTGAAGGCAATTGGATTTTGTTTGAAACACAACCTTGTGTTTCCAGCATACCAAATTTTCTCCTCTCTGTTTCTTTTGTTAACCTTTTTTTACCCCCATTCCAGCCTTTCATTTCTTGAAATGATAGAGTTCAAAGATCTGATCACAAGACCTGATAGATCTTGTGGACCACAGCCTTTAATTATATGTGTCAGTAATTTTCAAGCTGCAAACGCAAGCTGGCTAGATCTCCAGATGAACATGTTTTATTTCTTCTTCCTAGTGCCTGAGGATAGTAACACCAACACAGTGCCTCAAGATCTTGCTGTCTCTGTGATAGAGTACACACAGACTTAGACAACCCCGAAGAAAAATGCAGTCAATTCATGTTGAACCACTGATTTCTCACTGTTCCACCCCTCCTTTTCAAATAGCTACAGCTAGATACTTCTCTGCTTGGAAATAACAGGTATCAGCACACACGGAGTAGTGCATCCTGTAACACGCATAAGTCACCTTCCCTCTGGTGCTGAGGAACAAATGCCTCATCTCAGATGCGCACCCAGGGCCATGTCTTTGAAAAGCAAATCTGTTTGGTGGTGTGACAGTGGTACAGGACAACATTTTGTAGAACCTGCTTCTTTCATGCTGCATGTAGAGGGCATTTCAGGCCATTTCGGAAAGACATTAAGTTCCAACAGCTCCTAGTTTTGATGCTTTCAGTTCATTTTAGAGGCAGACAAATGAAACGTTCTTGTATCCTTTGCAGAAACTATAAAATACAGGCTTAGCAGAAATAGTATGGTTCCAGATTTCCCTTGCTAATCCCAAACATTTCCTTGAGAGCAAGACAAAATGTAATTTCAAAGCACTGTTATCATCTGAATAAACATGTGTCTGTGCATTCAACCACTAGGTCAAGATGTACAAAACTCAGTTCTAAAAACAAACTGCAAACTTCTGCACAGGAAGCTCAATACTTATGTAGTTACTAATTTTACTGCTTCATGGGTTTAAATTCACCGATGGGCTTCATGATGGTGCAAAATGAAGCATAACTTCAGTCTGAAATAATAATATGTCTAGGTTATTTGTATCCCCTGATGACATCAGTTTTTATTTATTACATTCCTACTATAGCATACTGTTGCATTATGAGGAGGGTGGGGATTGTGTTTCTATGTCCAGTTGTGGACCGCATGAATTTTTCCAGTGATGGTGTAGAATATTTTAGAAAAGAACCCCAGACACAGAAATAGCTGCATAACAATATATGGTCCTGCTTTTTTTTTTAAGGTCATGTTTTGTTAGTTTCCTAGAAGCAGTTAATTGAGCCTCAGGAATCGGTGGATTGCAAACCAAAAAATGATCTTTACTATTGACCAATCCTCATAAATGAGGCCTGGATGCCAAAGTCAAGTTAAAAGCAACAGAAGGTTGAAAACCAGCTACAAATCACATTCAGGAAAGAGGACAGTATATCAGACTTTTAGCTACATCTTTTGACTAGAAGTCTTTCCAGACGCATCCTTTTAAAATCAACCTTTTCTTAATGCAGTGGTTCCATAAACAACATCTTTCCCTAATACAATAAGCAGGATTTTCTGAGGAGAGGCCATTCAGGTCACCTAGAGTAGGGACAGTCACTTCCAGGTAAGAAGAGTTATTTATGGGCATTCACATGAGTACGATAAGGAACAGAATTTTAAACCTTGCTGTGCCACTATATGATACTTGACACTTCCTCTCTTTTGGTGAAGCTTTTGATTTATTTTTTTCTGGCATCTCGCTAAAACTTCTAGGATCTGAGAACCTCATGCAATATCTGGAAACACAAAATGTGGCTGAATTTAGCTTTAACAGACCTGAACTTCTGTGTAACTAATCTGGTTTTATTCTAAACTAGGAAATGCAGGCAACATCGTAAGCAACACATTTACTGCTCAACAATGATATCAGGCTTTCAGTATTCCTAAAGTTGTCATAATAAAGCTGTCTTCTTGTCATAAAAAGGATTGTTCAGTAATGATATATGAAGACTGTGAAGACTATAACAATTTCCTACAAGATCTGTTTCCATCAGGATCACAGCTAGTGTAACCTTTAAAACCCATGGAAGAATTTGTTTGAAACCAAATCCTGAAATTGGATATTAATGTATTATGGTATTGCATTTTGAATGGTGATAATACCAAGAAGTGTTGTTTCTTAAAGGATTTTCTGCTTACATTTCATAATTCAAATATTCACATTGGTTTATGTTTTCTCTTTCCTTGCCTGCATGTGGAGCATTTGGAGAACTAGTGAAAAATATAGAAGGCATGCCGTATTCTTGACTGCAATATTGCCCTTCCTCAGAGGGCATTTTTCCAGTGATAGAACTAGATCGTTAACAAAGAAAACCTGTTCTACTGTCTGTATTTTTATAACAAATTTGATTTGGGCCTTATTTAGATAATTACTTTCCTTTATGTGGATTCCTCAAATATAATGCATAGGAATAAACAACCCTTAAGAACAATTCTTAACAAAACTCGAGACCTTGCTTAGTAGTGAAAGATTGCATTTTTAAAAGGTTTGATTTCCTAACATAATGACAGTTCACACATGACTGAGATCAACAGTTCTTTCAGTCACTGACTGCAGAATTCTTCTGGATGTTGTGTTTTTGGCAAAGAAAATATAAAACCAATTATTCCTGACCTCACAAGTATTCCTTTCTTAGTGAGAGTTCAAATTATGTCAGATTTTGTCATGGAAAAACAATAGAAGAAATATTAGTAACATAAGTCAGTGAGTTGGGAGTGGAGAGAGAACCAATTTAGGGCTCAGTAAGTATCCTTCACAAAATATAACCCGTTTCCAAAGAGGGGCTTCACTTTAATTATTTTTGCTTCAGATTTCATCCATTGAATTACGGATTTCTTAGAAGAGACTTAAAAAAAAGTATCTCACTTCTCCAGAGAAAACAGCAAACTCCTTCAAATAATGAGCTGCTGGATTTGTGGAATTGCCTCCTTTGTTGTCATGGAAACTAGAGTTATGAGAAATTGAATGAAAGAAGCTGATGATGCCTCCCATAGTTTTCCTATAACTCTTGGAGTTGTTAATGTTCCTTAACACAGACAATTATTTGTAAAAACTTCAGAGCAAAGGATGGAACAATATGGAGTTTTGTTGAAGAATAACTGAATATTTACATGCATAATTGGAGCATACTAATGCTTGTTAATAAATATCCTACAGAAGAACATTACAAATTATAATCCCAGTGAAGGCAGTCAAAATTTACCAGTGAAAGCAGTAAGAACAGAATTTGGTCCAAGTGATGAAGAATTAGTGTTCCACAAACCCCTGAGGGTTTCCACTATTTCGAACTGATCTCTTTCTAAAGGTTAACTGACAGTTATCCTAAGACTGAAACATTCTTCAACTTTTGTTTCCGCAAGGTTAGTGTGTAAAACTCTTAAAAAAACCCCAATTCACTGTCTCCTACACATGAATCACCAGAATAAAATCAAGTATGTGTTTTGTTTAAAAGAGCCGTCTTGTGGGATCAACCCAGCAAAATCCTCTAAGTCAATTAGCCGGTTTACAGCTATGGTGTTAAATATATCTATAATTGGCTTTTGAAAAAAAAACCCTGCACTTTAGGCTACTCCCACAGTTCATTAACATGAGCGTTTTATGTTGGCAATCATCTAGATCAACTTCTTTATCAAGAAAGTGTCTTGTATCATCAGGGAAGCAGCCAAGTCAGAGGTACTTTACATCTGATAGTTGAGCATCAACCCAAATCCTAACTTTGGTTTATCTTTTCTTGTTGATTTGACAAGTAATTATTCATTTTTGTTGGTCACAGGAAATTTTGTAAGTGAACACTGGACATCCCAGTTCTGTTTCCAGCCACCAACTCTAATTGACTTCTCACCAAGACTACCAGCAAAATCTAGTTTATTACAGTTGCTATTTGAATAACTTTAATGGATCTGGGATTTATCCGTAGATTCTTTACAATTATTCTAAAACCTACTACTTAAATAGATACCTACAGGCCCCCAAAAATGACAGAAAGGAAGGAAGAAATAAAAGGAATTGAAGTCCAGGCACAAGCACTGGCTTTCTGAAATTTGTAATGATGATAGTTCTTTCAACCATTTGACAAATTTAATGTTACTTGTTTTCACTATCCTACAAACCAATACAGTTACTGCTACTTAAAAATCAGTCATGATGAATTCTTCCTTTTACAACATACCACCATGTGATTTGCTTTTGAATATAGGAAGTTAATGCTTAGAGCACTGGATATATAGCTAACATCTTGAGTTAATTAAAATCTAAACTAAGATACATTCTGTGCAAGTCATTTAATACCTTCTTTAGATGCTGGGTGAAAATATCCTCCAGCTTCTTTGTTGAAGCTTTGCATTCTGCAGCAATTAACTTGTTCTTCTCTTAATAATGAATGGACAGCAGGACCATGATGGATCATGATGGTTTGGGTGTTCTCATGTGAATGAGTAATCAAAAATATTTACCCTCTGCTCTTATGACTGATCACGCTTCTCATTAAGAGGCTTTTGAATACATGGCAGAAGCATTTCTGAGAGGAGGACTCTAGCCAAAAGTCACAGCTCTGTTTTCTGGTTGCTGTGCTGGGGCCTGTGCCTTCTGCCTCCTGTTCTGTCTGGGGAGCTGCTTGCTGGCAAGATTGCGCTGACCATCTCAGGTGTCTGACTTCTCCCAGCAACTATTCTAGTACTTAACATAATAACTGTTTAATGTACCTAAATCTTCTGTTGAATCTGATACTTATTTTTTTCTGCGTTTTTTCTGTTAAGTGATATTATTGTAATATTTCACTGCTATTGTTCACAAAGATGCTGTTAGAAAAAGCCTATAACCTGAGTTGTTCAGGTACTAAATTAATGACTGCCATAAAAATGAAGTAGATAAGAATAGATATAATACAATAAATCACTTCAACTTACGAATCTTAAAAATAATTTCCATAAACTAAAAATCCATTAGAAGGTAGTCTGATGTAGTCCATAAGAATAGTATTTCATTAGAAAATACAAATGGTATTATTAGCAGATAAAATATAGGAACAATGGTGCAAAAATAAAACTGTTCCATTCATTCTTTATAAAAAAAGTCTAGGTTATTTAGAAATTAATAAAAAAATATACCAGTGCACAAGAAAAATCAATTAATATCAATAAGAGTTTTGTGCTGCTTTCAGATAAGTCAGGATTTTGCCTTGTAAGGTTCTTCTTTGACTTCACTTTTACTTTACTCTGAGTTGTTCATCCTGATTCAAATCATGCTCAACTTTAAGTCTTTGTCATTGAAACCTAAAGGCAGGATTACTTGAAGGACACATTTGAGTGCTTTCCTAAATCACACCTTTGCCAAATCCATGGCTTAAATGCATTGCTTTTCCAGAGCCATCTCCTGAATTTGTGTAGTTAAGAGTTTCAACTGCAAGGTTTTTCTGTGTGTCTTCTTTGTTATGTGTCCTGTCTTTATAGAAGCAGATAAAAACTACAAAATATGATTTAAAAAGCTCATAAAGGCACACATTCCAGAAAACAAATAAAAATAACATCAAAAGGTTCTTTTTTATAGCTGTTCTTTGTGACATAGCCTCTTGGAGGTTATACCTGCAGTGATATAGGATCAAAATCGCAAGACACATGTAGGAAACAGCTACGTATTTCAAGACACATAATTTTGTCTCAGTGAAAGGAAACAAACAGTTCCCCAAGTCTTGCATATGAATGTTTTTTTTTCATTATAAAAGCAAGGAAACAAGACTTTGGTTTAATCTTAAGAAGAATGAATACATGAGAAGTGCTACCATAGGTTACATCCTGCATGTAATTTGCACTTCCCAGGCAATTTACTAAGGCAGCAAATTTTAAAACCTATTCTTTTGCCGTTGGCCATCTGTTTATCCACAAACCAAAATGTGCTTTATTTATGGCCACATATAATTCGTTTTAACAGGATAATATTATCACTAATATGATAATTCAATAAAAAAAGGTTGAATTGCTTATAAATCTTACATTTTTCAGAGACAAAAGGTACAAGGTAGGCTTTTAGACACTAAATTGTTTGTTATGACCATTCTACACACAGCATTAAATATAATTCACACAAGACTAACCTTCTACTCTCCCGTATTTCATCTTTCATTGACATAATTTTTCCCACTATTCTGTGGTGAAATTAAATTGAATATATACCTATACACTTAAACACAAATGTATCTCAGAAATTTCAGCATATCTCAGATCAGATGAGGAAACTACATTTAACCACTGGAAGATTTTACAAAAACTCATTCTCCACCGTTGTGTTTCCAGGAGGAAAGAGCTCACTGACAGGACTGCTTCTTAGCTCTGTATCTAACATCTTTTTCAATACCTGCAATTCTGATGCTGCACTAATTAACATTTTGAATTCAAGATTTTTTAAAAAATGTATTCTGTCTTTCAAGTACTACTATGTGATAAGATGGAAAAATTAATTAAACCCTGTGGACTGTTAGTGCAATTCTGAAAATTGGAGGTGATTAATCTCACTTGACTTTCAATTTCTTCATTTTAGGCACCTTGTCCATGCTAATTGTTTAGGATCCCTCTGTATCCCATGAATAAAATAGACGGCACCAGCCACTGGGTCGTCCTTCTGTAAAAGGAATGTCTAAGACAGGACTGCTGAATGTTTTCCAGCAATGCCACCCCTTCTCTCCTGTGATTGTCCCTGGTGATATCTGGATGATGAGCATCAGGCAGATGATACCTAAGTTTTTATTGATAAAATGAAGGACAATGAGTTGTATTCTGTAATGAAGTTCTCATCACCATAGTATTTCAAAAGCAGGAAATTCTAATTCTGCAGAGAAGATATTATGGAAGGGCCAAGAGAAATGTTGAAGGAAAAAAGCTTAAAGGGATATAGAGGAAGAGGAAAAGGACAGCTGTAGCAGAAGAAACAAAGTGTGGGACTAATTTGTGTATGCATAAAACCAAGATAATATACGAAGAACCATGGAGGAAGAGGTTGTTGGAACAAAGAAGGAGACATAATTCAGATTTTATTTTTATTATGAACCTGAGATGTCTTTGAACAGCCTGACTCGTGAATAGTTAAACTGAATCTCTTGAATAACCTATAGAGTGACATTTGTTTCCATAAATCATTCGCTGAATACCTACAAATAACAAACTTATTTGTTACAACTGGCTTTCAAGCAAAAAAAGGGTGAAATTTTCAATACATTATTCAAACAGCTGGAGTTCAGATATGTTTTTATGTATGACAGCCACAAATACACTAGAGGTGTTATTAGATGGCAAGTGTGATAAACTGGGCATTTCCTTTGCATCAAATGCTATTGATTGCTGAGCTCGGAGAGCCATTGTCTACTGAAAATGTGGAGTATTTGAGCTTTTGCCAGTTTCTTGTTGCTGAGCAACGGCATTTGTCCCTTCCAGTTTCCTGTGTGTATGTAGCTTGTACATATGGATTAAACTGAATGTAGAATGAAAACTCTCTTAACTGTTTAATGACCACATAAAATATCTCCTCTGTTTAAAAATAAGAGCTGCCAAGCAGTAAATTTTCTGGATTTTGCTACACAGCTTGGGCCAGGGAGAGGACATGGCTGCCAGGGAACAGCCAGAGCAGGGATGGGGAGTGAGGAGCCCAGAAGTCCCTGTGCCAACTGGGCAGGATCTTGAATCCAGGGTTCAGCCTCAGAGCTGAGCGAGGGAGTGGGGCAGACCCAGACATCATAGCCCGGGCCAACCAAGGGCCCAAATGATAACACAGGATCAAGGTCCAAGGCCCAACCAGGTCATCAGGTCGGGGCAGGCATGGCCCCAGGATGGTTGGGCAAGGCCATGGTGGTGGAGAGGAGCTAAGGCCAGGCTGGGACGTGGAGCCATGGGTTGGTCCAGCTCAGGGGGGCCCATGGCCAGTCAGGGCAGGGCTGTGGGGAGTTGGAGCCTTTCTAATGCCTTTCTACAGCATCGCTGGGGTGGGGGCTGATGGCTCTGGGGGGCTGCCATGGGGTCCTGAAGTTTGGGTAGGCTGAGGGATCCCCAGTCCCCACAAGTCCCTGACAGTGGAGTTGGTAAGCATCTTTAGTGAGAGTCCTGTGTTCTCACTTCTGTGTCTCGATTGTTTTATAATACTGAATTCCTGCACAAAAAGTAAAAGACTTTCTATTACACTTTATGCGGTGTCAGTATTTTTTCACTACATAATGACTGTGCAAGCAAAAAAAAATCAGTGTTAATTAACAATGAACATGTTCTCCAAAGCTTGGACTATCAGCAGCATCTCACCACCACAAGAAAATGAGAGCATTTTTGTGAGATCCACAGATAGGCAGAAGTAAGGTTCATGTAACGGTGCTAAAGATTATTTTGACCTTTTCATCAGTCACTTTGAAATGTCAGATGTTTTTAGCTGACTCCACACAGCACCTTTAGCTCCATTAAGCACCTGTTTTCAATCTGATATTTTAAATTTTAATAATCAGTTCAAATAGCTGTGTGTTAATTAACACAAAAAAGTTATTTCCCTGTATTTCCAAAAAGGAAATCTATAGGTAAACTCAAGTTCACTTATGTTTGAGTATGGAGTCATCAGTGAACACACCTTCCCACTCTTATATATATAATAGCTCATATGAGGTCCACAGCGCTTAATTAAAGCATTTTTGTGACTCACTGATTAAAGTCAACAGCAAACATCCTAAGTGTGATGAGAAACAGTCGTGCTGGACTGAGTTACTCATATTTGGTAGTGTTTTGGTCAGACTCTAATTCACTTTCTTTATTCTAGAAGTTCTAACTGGAGTATTACTGGTGTCAGCAATGTGACTTTTGCCTGCCAGCTATAAAATTAATTATTATTAGTAGTACAACAGATGAAGACTTCTTCTAGAGTATATCTGATTTGATAACTAGAGAGAAACATTGGCTTAAACTGAAATTCTGAAGAGTTATTACGAATTTCCATTAAGAGGTAAGGTTGACTCAGGAAATGCTGGCCCTGATTTTCTCTCTACATTCAGTGTTGTCTGCATCAGTATCTAACTGGTGGCTGCTGTTGCCTTCAAGAGTAGTGTTATGTGTACAAGAAATGCAACCATACAGGATGACTGTCACAGTAAGTGAAGCAGGAGAAGAAATATAGTCAGCTCTAAGGTTTTTCTATGAAAAAGCCTTTTCAGGATCAGAACAAGAGTTTGTAAATGATAGGTATAAAGCAGTGTTTAAACAAATGAAGAACATTTTGGTTTTTTTTAATCTCATGAAAGTTCCAAGTCTTCTGTTCTTCCCCACTTCCACATTGAGAAAATAAAAAAGCAACAAAATTTTTTCTCATATGCAGCTTGTGCAAGATTCCTATACAAAAGATCATAGAAACTGGTCACAAATAGGTTCATTATGCACATCTGACTTCCTCAACCCTCTCTGGACACAAACATACCTTCTTCGAATGTATGATAGCACCCCAAATCTTTGTACTGTTTCAGGCACTCATCACTAATTGTAAAACTCCCTTCTCTCCTGTTCTAGCCCATGCCAAGAACAGGCAAGGCTCATGTCTGCATCTGTCATCATGTTCTCCAAGGCAAAGAAAATCCACCCAGAGTATCTTCTGGAGAAGGCTGGTAACTGGAAGCAGAGATTCCAAAGTACCCAGTAATGTCCATGCTTTCCCCCAGGGTGGTGATTATCCTGTATGTGGAAAGCCTTTTTAGGTTTCTTTGAGGAATGTGATTGTTCTGCTTGAATGCATGCTGTTTGATTTCCTAAATTTTAAGTAAACTGGATTTTTTCAGTGAGGAATGGAAAACTGGTATGTTTAAAACGACTCTTCAAATGTTCCTGTTTATATTTCCCTAAAAAAAGTATTGTGTTTTTCCTTTTTTCCCCTCTAACACAAGCGGCATACTGTAAAATAAGTGCAGATATGATATAAGATGCTTACAATCAGCCATTTTTGTTCACCAAACCAATTCTGCATTCAGGGTCTCCCAGAATGGAGGCAAGATCTGTAGGAGTAAATGATGCAGCATATCAAGTGGAGGAACTTGGTATGACATTTTATTCCCTGCCTATTTTGGCTTTTGATTGCATTTCGTGGTGTCAAGGGCATTATGTTGCTAGGTATACTTGTATATAGCCTGCATGGGTACTTGGATTTATATATATATATGTGTGTGTGTCTGTGTGTGTGTGTGTGTGTGTGTGTATGTGATACATAGAATGATTTAGTCAGGTCTGGAAATTATCAGCTTCATAATAAGGTTTTATCATAAGCTTTAAGTTAATGTGGTGTCACCATAGCTTATGTATTATAGTCATGTCCTGTCAACATAAATTATTAATATATATGATTCAACAGCAGTGATTCTGTTCTATAATAAATACAGGAAATCGTAACTGGATGTGACACATTTGGAAATTCGGCTTTGGAGTTCAGAGGTTGAAACTCCCAGTAGCAATAAACCAACTGGTATTTTTACATATCTGTTTGAGAAATATAACAAAGTATGCAGAGATAAAGTGAAATATAGACATAAGGCTGATCCTAGATCATTCAGATTACTATTATAACTGAAGATTTCTGAAGGAAAAGCGTATGACTGCTGCATTAATACCATTGTTTCTTAAGCTGATGTGATGGTTGCATCCTCTGATTTTTACACAGTGATTTTGTGTGCAGCTACCTGCAAGCTGAGTTCTTTTCTTCAACACTAAGCACCAAAGAACAAGAGAAACATCTGGAGATGTACAGAAAGTAAGAGGGATACAGATATCATACAAATAATACAAATGCTATAATTCAATAGTAACAATGATGAAACACATTTTTTTAGCTGCCATAATCTTAAATCCTTGTTGAATTCAAGAAGCAGCAGCAACTGTTACCAGAACAACACTATTGCTACAGCACAAAACTAGCAGGTGCATACAGTTCTGCAATGTGAAGCTACCAGCAGCCTTGCCAAAGCCAACTTCTGTGAGGAGAGTGCTGGAGTTCTGCCTTAATTGCAGATTTATCCGAGCATGGATTTACCCATTGAGTTAGAACAAGGTTTTGTATAGTTAAGTTGGGGTTTACCTAGGAATTAATGGAATGGACAACTTCCCTCCAGTCCTTCATAGTTATTGCTTTGGATCATGCTGCATATATTTCTTGATCATACGACACAGAAGCCCCTCTAAAGCACCACAGGGTCTGCATTAAAGGTGGTATTTAGTTGCTTGTAACAGCAACACGCATTGTGTAAGGAGAACTGGAATGCCACTTAGCCGACACAATTCATACTTGCAGCCAAAGCAGTTTCAATTTGCTTCAGCTATACCCCGGATTTTGTGCTAAAACAAACGGATCATGCAAAGATCAAAGCTGTATGTTCAGAAATGCATCCAGTTAATGGTCTTATGAAACTAATATTTATATGGCTTTGCAAAGCCAACAGTTTTGTTGCAGTATGAATGGAAGTAATCATCAGTGGTGAATATTTTGGTACTGAGTAGGCATCATTATTTTAAGAACTAACCTTTCTTTGAATAATTTTGCATTTGAACCAAGGTTATTGAAAGAATGGGCTAGAAGGAAGCCCCTTACTTTGGTTTTGGAGACAATATCATAAAATTATTTGCATAAATGGAGTAAACTCCAAGCTTGAAAATCCTGAAGTTAACTCTCATTACAGTTCTGGAAGGCTATTCCAGAGCTTTAGTTCTACAGGAGGCCTTCTAAATTCTAACCAAAATTTATTCATGGCCAGTTTGTTTCTATTTGTTTTTATACCACCATTGTCCCTTAGATTAAATAGTTCTTATTCCTCTGCCTTGTTTATCCCCAAACTGTCTCTAGCAAGTAACTGTATTCACTCTCAGCTTTTGTTTTGCTAGGCTAAACAAGGCAAGCTTTCTTGACAGATGGTTGGCCAGAACCCAGCCAGGCGAAGCTGATACACCAGCTTCAGACAGCCAGGAGCAATCACTCTTTGGAGGCTACCTTCAGACTCCAATGCAACCCATTCGAGATTTGAGAGCAAATAAATGTTCTCTTGGATTGCAGCTGTCTCACTTCTTCCCATTCCCCAATTACCAATACTCCATGAACTAATTTTTATTTTTTAATGATTGTCAGTCAGAAGCTCAATCCCGTTTATAGACATGGGAATTATAATTGTAGCCTGGGCTAACATAACTGGACTACTTTTGATCTAACTGATTAGTTCACCAAAATAGATGAAAGATGAAGAGTCTGAAGAGAAGGTAGTAAAAAGACATAATGGATCCTGAGTTCTTATTTCACTATTTGAGATATAGTAAAGTCCTTGCTATTAGTGTTATTGCTTCCTCTACTCAAAATGAGTTTTCCTATATGTACGTGTGTGACAGTCATGTGTGTACATGGCTGCTGTGTGTACGTATTTTGCCCTGATCCTGAAAAAGACCTCATTGAATGTTTGTGGAAACCCAGAAGCGTACAGAAATTATTGATAATTCCTGCATATTTTCCTCTTCATTTCTTTAATGTGGACCTGACAATGACAATTAATTTGTCCTTTCAAACCACAAACATCATGGCCAAAATTCAAACTAAGGTACTTATGTGCTGCCAATATAGAAAAGAAATTGCTTCTTTCAGCCTTGAAGTTACTCTCTCTCTTCATCTTAAAAATATTTTGCAGTCATGAAGTGGCTTCTTACCAACAGTCCTGGCTGCTTGTCAACATGGGTGAGGTAATCCCTGCATATAGTGCTCAATCTTAGGAACTGGCTAATCTCCAAACTGTAAAAATGAATAGGTTGGGCTGTTTAAACAGGCTTTGAAATACATTTCCTCTAAATCTTACATGGGTAAAATACGGCTTCTGCCACCTATGGGTATTGTTACAATTAAAAAATCTTGTCAAGATTTGCCCCATGCTCATGTTTTGCTTTTAAAGAAGTCAAATCTGGAAGGAGTGTTTATCAGGACCAATGATCCATACTTGGGTTTCTGTTTCCCTCCTTCCAGTTGTCAGTTCCTCCCATCCTTTTTTGCTTCCTCCTCTATGCTCGCTCCCTCTCTCCCTCACTCCCTCAATCCCTTCCCTCCTTTCTAACCACTTTCTATTACCCAGATGTCTCTGTTTTGTCGCACATTGTGGTATGATTTCTACTGCTCCAATGTTTACATGTTTGAATGAGTCAGTGGCATAATTTTCAGTGCAAAATAAGTCCAGTAGCACATTTTCTTGATTTATTAGGATATATATAATCTGATTACTTTATGTTATTTTTTATGTTAAATTTATCAAAATTGTTCTTTTTCAACATAATTTTTCCTTACTTTCTAATTCTTCCTATTTTTCTTTGTTTTCCTGTTAAAACTGCATATAAAGGAATTTGAAAAATGTGAGAATTGAGACAATACGTTCCATTTGACACCACTGACACTTGCTTATATATTATGTCATTTTCCCATATTTCATCCTTCATGTGAGTGAGCATGATTAAATCCTTCAGCAGGAACCAAAGCTTTGTTGGCTGTGGACAGACGTTTTGGCTTTTCAATGCTATTGTGATATTAATAATATTTATTCTTTTTACTACTCTCAACAGAGAATGCTGCTGCACAGAAAAATAACTTTTACCTTACACAGGGGTCTACTAACTGGGTTTTTGCAATTGTATGAAGTTCAATTTCAATAAGGATATGTGCAAGAAATGGACCTAAATACATATTATTTTCAGTATCCTAGTAAACTTTCTTAATAGTATCAATTACAATTCTGCCATTTTCATCAATAAAATTCATATTCACAGGTATTCAAACAGCAGTATTTGGTTGCTGAGACTTTAATATTTGCAAGTGTAATTTTAAAGTAAAACCCAATTTTATTTGGAGAGTGACTGAGCAGGGAAGACCTGCAAAATATGTAATCAGTTCACTTTGAAAGCTGAAATTCTTTAAAAAATAACATGCATTATCACATGTAAAGTCATTCATTAAAACATGTCTGCTTGAAGTGCCTCAAATCTTCAGTGTGCATGTGAGCCGGGGGGACAGGGACTGGGAACAAGACTAGTGCAGGAAGAACAGCTGCTACCAGTGAAGAGGAAGAGGGAGAGAGCAGACAGAAAAGATGGAGGAGGAGGAAATACACCAAAATATCCAAAATAAACAGCTTTCCATCAGCATCTTCAGAGCAGTGACAATGCAGGGCCTGAGCTGAGTGCCACAAGAAACTGGCACTTGAGAGATGTACAAAAAAATCCGTTAAATGTAAGAGCAGTGCTAACCTGCCTGTGTATTGGTTGACACGGACAGCAAGCGACTCAAAATGATTCCTTACATGCAGGTGTTCACAATGCCACCACACATGTACTGTTCCTTCTTTAATGTTTCTCTTTGCCTGACTGGATTTCCATATGTCGCACTCTGACTTACTGCCATATGGTGCAATGAAATGTAATAGCTCCTACAAAAAGTTGTATGCCAAGCATTCCTTAATCAACTAAAGGATCACATTGGAGTCTTCTCCTTGCAAGTGGCCCTTGTCAGTCACTAATGTGATTTTTGTTCAATTTACCTTGACTGCAAACAGGTATTGGATACTGTCACTGTTTCTTCCCATTTATATTTTGAGTGGTTCATTGGAAATATTTAACTCTCAAGAAGATACTTTTGCTTTGGTTTTTCGTTGCTGGCTGTGCTGCTGGTAGGTTTTTTAATAGTTATTAGGACTTATTTTTTTAATCTTGGTTCTTCACAGTTATAATGTTAACAGTAAGATAAAGCATTTCAGTGCTTAATAGTCTCCAGTAACGAGGTTTTAGAATTTTAGTGACCAGTTCTTGATTTTTGCAGTTTTAACACAAACATGTCATTTAAAACATGAAACTGCAGGAAAATAATGAAGAAAGGACTGATCAAATAGAACCATTTATATTTTTGTATTTTCCTTGCTTTAAAAATTGTTCACCACATCTTTCTACACATTTACCACGCATTTTGTCACGCATATATATGTTAGCACAATAACTTCCTCAAATGGGAGATGAGACATGCTGCACTGGGATGAACATGCTGTACAGGCAAGGAAGTTTATAGCAATTCTTGAAGAAATAACTGGTCAAGGTAAAATTCCTTCAAGGGACTTCCAGAAGGTAATACAGCCCTGTTTAATAGTGGGATAAGTGGTTTTATATGCAAAAATACAAGGTCCTATTACAGCGTGTTAAGTTGCCTCTTGAATCTGGCCAGGGACAAAACTGAATCAATTCTGTTTTGATAGTTCAAAGCCAATATTGAAACACAGAAATCTGTTTCATCTGTCAGAGCACAGGAAAGGGAATATAGCTGAAGTAAAGACGCAGATGAGCAGAATGTTTCTATGCTGTAGATATCCCTGAATTATTTCACTTTATGCAGCCCTGAAAAGTTACTGCTATTAGTGGAGGTGGAAAAAGGTAAAATGACAAGGTTTTAGACTTATTTTTTTTAACGTGCATTCATTACATTTCAGTTTGACTGTCACCGTGTTGTACAGTGTAGAAAAATAACCATTTCTGTTCCAGGTAATCTGAAGAGAGTATTTTGTTCCTTCAGAAATGACTGTAAAGAAATTATTTTACTCTTTCTTCTTTAGAAATGATATTGATAAATAGTAATGGATTTTTTATAATTGATTGTGCTTTTCTACACCACCAGATTTGCCTGTATCTCCCATTGGAAATCAGTTTGCTATACCTCTATCAATATTTGGTCTATATTTATATTGGAGCTTGTCTCTTTTTCAAAGTATACTCTTGTTATATTAGGATTACATGCTTAGTCTCACTGAGCTGCTGTCTTTACTGCTAGTTTTTCAGATTTAGCGGCTAGCACATATAAGAGGCTCATGTTGCAAAGATTATATCTTCTTGCGTTTGAAAAGTTTTCTCAAGGAAGATTTTTGTAGGTTTTTTTTGCAAAGCACAGTACTTTAGGTTTACCTTCTTTCATTTGGATGTTTCTCCCTTTATCTAAATCTTAGAAACTCATGACATCATGCTCAATAGGATTTGTAAATTTAAGGTCTTGTAGCCTCTTAACAATCAATCTACCAAGAAAATTCTGATTTCAGCACTATTTGCAGTCACTTCTTAATGTAGTTCCTTAACTAGGGCATGACTTCAATAATACAGTGTACATTTCAGATTTTAAAAGTAGTGTGAAATGTTTTTCATGTTTTACTTCAGATAGAACGGATTAACTGCATTTCTTTTGTTTAAAAAGAAACCAACATTTATCTCTCAGATTAATTTGGCATAATTTAATTCTGCATATTCTCTACTGCATGTTGTTTTATTTTTCTCCAGATATTATTTTTTCTTTCTTTCATAATTTTTTCTAATATATTTCACAAAACTTAAATCACACTACAGGATACTAAATCAATGACTGTCATATCACGTTTCTTCCCTCTTTTTAACATTTTGCTTTCCAGTTACATTCCAGTTAAACTCACTAGACCTCAGAGACCATATTTTCTTCAGAACCCTGAAATGTAAGTAATTACTGAACTCTATTGGTTTCAGTGTGCTTTGCTTGATTCAGTCCTCTCAGTTAAGAACATTTTATTAGCAGCCATCATGTGGACTGTCTCCCTAATTCACAGACTGAACTTGAGTCTTTAGATAGCTGGCTCTTGGGCTATGAATTGTTCATTAAACATCTATTCAGAAATGACTTGGCTATGGTCAGATAAGACTGAGCTCAATGTTTTCTTAAAGATACAAGCTTAAGTATATAACATACATATGAAATTATGATTTTTGCTTACGGTGCTTTGAGTCTTAGCAGTTATTTTTCATTACTCTCTGCTTTATGAGGTATTAAATGTCAAATGACCATGCAAAATACAATTTTATATGAGAATATTGTAGCTCATGGCTTGTGTCTTCCTTTAATGTCTGCAAAGAAAGTAGATGCACTGGAAAACAGGACATATGTACTTTCATTAGTGTATTAATTCAGGTAGTAGCTACTGCAGTAAAACAATTTACTCTCCTATGTTGCATGTAAGCTCATTTAACTGCTTTAATAATTCTACAGATGACTGAAGTTTCAAAATTCTGAGATGTTTATTGTAAATGCCAAGCTCAACCTATAGTTATTTTCCTGTCTAGAGTAAATTCTCAGTATGTGGAGAGAAATGCTTGTTTGAAGTACAGAAACAATTGCAAACAAATCTGTCTTGTAACAGCAAGTACTCTGAAATCAGAATTCTCTTTGCTCTCATAAATGTGTGTATACCGCAGAAAACTCCCTTGAGGACACTGGAATTACAAAGCTGGTGCACAGGAAAAAAAGAACTGAGTTCTGACAAATAATTCTATATTGAACATTCAAGGTACACAGCATCAGCTATCTTTAAAGAAGATGAAAGGGTGGCTTTCATTACTGTAACTGTGTTGAGGGCTGCCCAACAAGACAATGAGCCAGATTAACTTAATTCCACTGTGGTGGTTTGTTGTTTTTGTTTTTATTTGGTGCATGTATTTGTATTTTTGTTTGTTTTGGTTTCTTTTTTGTTTGGTTTGGTTAGGGTCTTGGTTGGTCAATTGGTTGGTTTGGCTTAGTTTTGTTTTTTCTTTTTTTGGGGGGGGTGTTCAGGTTTGTTTGTTTGTTTTGTTGGTTTGATTTGGTTTGGTTTTTTTGTTTTTCTTTTTTTGTTGTTTTTTTTTTTTTTTTGGTCTGGCTTGCCATTCGTTTTACAAGATAATGACATATTCTAGGTACTAAAGACTTTGAGCTTCTAATGCTGCATTTAGTAGGACTAGAACTTTAAAGAAATTTGCTCTGAGTTTGTTCCTGCTAAATTCTGTACTTGCAAATCATAGGTAATTTATATTCAGTACTGTCTCCATTTCTATTATGTTGGTCAGGGTATTGTACGAAATACCTGCCAGTTGCCTGTTTGTAATATGACATTTTCAAATGTTTATTTTGAGTGTAACAGTGATTCTGAAGATGTTGGATACATTTCCCAGAAGTGAACAAATTTATCTCCAGGAAGAGAGGAAAAATATGACGATAGCTTTGCAGTATATTCCTTAGCAGATGTTGCTGTGTGATAGACATTGGTCCATAGGGAAAGCCACAGAAATTTGTTTGTGCACTTAAACAGTGCTTTATGAAAGACAAGAAATGTTCCCTCTGAGTAACAGATACAATCCAAGTCTTTGTGGGAAATGGGCTCTCATAGATAAATATATAATTAGCAAGAAATAAAACCTGGTACTGATGCCTTAACTTGAAAATATATTGCTGTAGAAATACAAAAATCAACACGTTTTTAAGAGGCAGAGCCTTGGTTACTCTGCTGCTAAGCGTACCTTCTCTAGAAGGATCTGGCTGTTCTAATGATTACATCTGGCATCTGATTGAAAGTCATTTATGCTTTTCGAATTAGCTGGTTCTTAAAATACACAGGCTGGCTCTTGGAAGTTATATTGATGACTTCGAAGAGAGAAGCTGATGAGCCACTTGAAGTATACAACTCCGATAATATTTGGTAAAGTATTCTAACTGGGAATCTTGAGGTAGAGATAATAAAGGATTTTAGAGAAAGAGGTGGAAGAACAAGAAAGGATTTAGGTTATTTTAGTCAGGTTTTCAAATAGGCAATTTTTATCTGTGCATCTGAGCTGCAACATATCTCAGAACTCCCAATTAATTTTGAAAGCAATACTCTCAATGAGACTTCACAAAGCAAGTACATTAAACTTGTTCTAATATTTGTTGCATTATGATTTTTTGTTGCTAGTTCTTTGATATCCATAATCTGCCACAACAGCCACAACTGATTTCTTTGAGATAATATACCTGAAATTTAATAACAAAAGCACCAAGAATTCCATAGGCCTTTTGCTGAGAACTCTCTTTTAGACAATATCAACATTTAACACAAAACTACTGTAGAAGTAACTTTGAAGGAAGGAGAGACCTAGCTCTCTTAAGAGCTTTGCTTTTTATTTTTCTATATTCAGAGGACACAAAATTAAATGTGCACTTATGAATAGTAAATGAAAAAATGGCAAAGACACATTTGTTTAAATCTAAATATTCAAAATGGTAAGTTTGAGATTGAATATGAATTTTTTGTTACAGTTCTTTAAATCTAGAGTGAAAATTAAAATGAAAATTGGCTCTTAAATAATGAATCATATTCTACTTAATGAGTTGGTTTTCTACAGCACTTAACACTCTTTTGTATTTTTTTTCCCCCTTATTATTGCTGTAAATTGTCTATTACTATGAACATTACCTACAGCTAATAGGTGTGGCTCCCAGTTTTGATTGCTAAGCACAGGTCTCACTTGTTGCCTTACATTGTGACATCTAATTTAGCCTTAGAAACCTGATTTTGGTAGCTCCTTGTCTCTAATCCACCTGGGAGCATTCTAGCCAGTTTCACCTCTCTGAAGACAGCTCATATTGCTTTCTTCCTTCTAATGTAGCATGCTAAGTAAACCACTGAGACCACTATACTGGAACATAGTCCTACAAATTTGTATCCCCAGTAATCAAAAGTCTGTTTTATAGAAAAAAATCTTCACAATAGAAGAACAGCAGCTTCTACTTGTTATTTTCATTCTGCTGGGATGTGTTCAATGCCCTGATTTAGTGATTTTAGAGTTCTGTTTACTTTGCACTGGAGGAGCAATTCTACTGCTCAGACACTTAATGCTATTAATTAGCAATAGTGCATGTAACCATGAACATTAGAGCCAGAGAAACGCATCCTACCATTTTAATTATATCAAAAGAGGCACAAAAGAAAGATGGACCTATCTATTTAACAGCTGAAAGAGAAAATATTTGTCTGTCGGCCATACATAGCCATTGTATCTGTACTAACAATACCAAACTACGTAGTTAAAATAGGCTGTCAAAACCAAACGTGCGCAGTAAGAATTTTTATGCTAAAAATGAAATGAAATACTTTTATTTATTGTGCTTTAGTTTATTAGCCATAAAGATTTTTCTCTTAATGTGCCACAAGCTCAGTTATTCTTAAGTAACTTGCTTTATGATGCTTTCATTGGAATCAAAGGAGGAAGATCTAGTTTACTCTTTTCTGGACAGAATACAGCCTATTTATCTCATTATTAAACCTCAATTGCCCAGGCTTTAACTATGGACTTTCAATATGGGTTTGTTAAATACCTGTCATAGTAAAACTCAATACAAATTTAACTAGGGATTTTGCTTAAAATAACTCTTTGATTCTGGATTGTATATGAGCTATATATATTATAGGTGTATTTAAACTATTTTTAGTTAACAAAAACAGTATCTCAACTGCCTTTTAAATTTTTTCAGTCTGTATTTCTGCCAAACCTTGGCTTGTGTTCCACTGCTTAAGGGTTGTACATGCTCAGGGGAAGAAAAGCATTGAAAGGTGGAGATTTGTGACACATTCATCTCTAAACACTTATCTACCCATACCTGAGCAGAGCAAGTGGAATTATGAGTAAGCCGGTTGCTGTCTGCCTTAGAGGCATTGACTTGTTTTGGTGTTCGAGATGAAAGTTGGCCATTTGAGAAGGCATCAAAACAACATCTTGGGAACAGAACAGTTTGTTGGGAGACTGAACTTGGACAGCTCTTGTACACTGTGGAGATACCACTCAACAGACGCTACCTCCAGGAACTGAGGAAATTAAGAGCACACTCAGTAAGAGTTTGCTTCTCTGATACCACAAACCTGATAGTAGTCACACTTGTACCACTAAGGCGTGGCATTACATATTTGAGATGGAAACTTATAAAAGAAAGAACATGCTCCTCAGCCTGAAGGCCCTAATGTAGTTGTATTGCTTACTGTTCAACAACTAAACTGCTTAACCAACAGACAATTAATAAAAACTAAGGGTTATTGCTCTGGCTGGATTACATTAAATGGGTATGAACAGGCACAGAAAAAAAATAATCAGTAAACAAAATGGCACACTTGCTAGCACTTGACCCTTCTTACTGGGAAAAGTTGCACCTTTAAGGTTGTTTTTCAAACCAGGATTCTTCTCAAAGGTCAAACCCAGTATTTCTAGATCCATTGAAATGGAAATAATTTCTGCTTCAGGAAGTAGTGGAGCATGGAGGTCAGGGAGGAACAGCTGGCAGGGCAAGGGAAGTTGTGATGCATAACTAGCAGAGCAGAAGCAAACCAATAGCCCTGGGACACTCAGCAGTCAGGGTCACTCAGCAGAGACAAGTATGGCTTGTGCCAGCAGACAGTGGAGCAAGGACCCTACCTCTGGAACGGCTCATGGAGCACAGAGTGGCCTGAGAGTCCATCCCTAGCAGTGACTAAACAAGCAAGAGGAACGAGGCAAGACATGGCCAAGGAAGCCAGGATGGAGGTCAGGTAGTGTTGGAACGATAAAGGACTCACCACTCCGATTCAATGTGAATCACGCAAAGCCATTTATAACAGAAACATGTCTCCTTATATACGCAACTATTCTCTAACCATGAGTCCACGCTCCAAGCATGGATTCGCTAAATGAATATCATGGGCAGTCCACACGCTGGAGCCCCACCGATGATAGGTCCAATGACTCACGCCATGCTGAGGCCCTGTTAATGAAGAAATGCCCCTCTTTCTCACAACAGATTCTGTTCTCAGCTTCTCGAAGTGACCTTGAGACTCCTTTGGGCCTGACTAATTCAACAATATATCTCCTTCTAACTAAACCCCTCCACAAGGCAGCACTGCAGGAGTGGCTTGCAGAGCATGAGCTTACTTGAATCCCAGTGGTGGAAGAGCTGGCTGTGCGAGGGGCAGCCAGCTGGACAAGGAGCTATGTACAACTGTTACCCCCACCTTACCCCTTCAGTTGCTACCAGGCCTTACTTTCCCTCAATACTTAATGATTATATTTGCAGAAACCACCTGACCTAGTAGTTGCTTTCACAGAGTAAGAGGAGTGTAAATTTTTATAGTTACCTTTCAGGAATTATAACTCTCCTTATCTACCTCATTATCGAAATATTGCAATGTTCTCCCCGCAATAAAAAGATCTTTATTCTTCTGTTATTCTGCATAGTGAAGATATTTATGGCTGGTAGGCACTCACAATAAATACCAATTTTTTAATAGTGTTTCACTGTGATATTTTTAGTGTACACACTGAAGCTCTGCCTGCAAACTATGGTTCAGGCTTTATGGTTCCCTAGTGCTTTACATGCATGCTCATACTACATTATGCTGTTGACTGTTACTTATGGGACTGTCTAAATATAGTTCATATTCACTTTTCATAAAACACTGTGGACTTTATTCTGCCACAGAGTTTTGCAGAAATGGGTCTGGATAAGACAGAAGTGGGAATACTCAGGAAAAAGGTAACCAGACACCTGCAGTTTCCTTAAACATCCCTCAGCTGCAGTATTTTACCTGCTTAATTTGGTTTGTTTGCTAGTGCTTTGGCCCGGAGTATTTAATGGACTTTTACAGAGGAAAGACCTCTACTGCCTAAGGGAGCCTTTGGGAGGTCACTGGTGCTGTTAGAGGGAGCAAATGCTGATTGAAAAACAGGGAACTTACCTGTTTCAGAATGACTTACTCTTGGCTGGCTCACAGATCTGAAAGGGTGAAACAGTAACATATTATGAAAGGTGCTCAGTACTAGTCTACTGAAGAAAGAACACCAGATACTGTCAAGATACTCTTGCCAAAATTATCAAGCTGTGCTGTTCATGAAAATTTGTTTCACACTGGTAGTAGCTTGGAGGACAAGTCTTTTAGGCATTTGCAGATACACAGCACAACTTATACAAATCAGCATAATTCAGATAGATAATCTGTATTTGAACATACAGATGGGTAGGAATCAGGATGTCCAGCTTAAAAAAATTAAACATATTATATAATTCTCTGTGAAACAAAATGGAAAAAAAAAAACTTACATAAACCATTACTTTTGATTTTGAGATTTAAGAATTTTCAGTAAAAAATATTTTAATTTTAAAATTTCATTCGAAAAAAAAATAAAACGTTTGGTGCAAAAGAGCTCTGGTGGGTTGGCCATTGCTGGACACCAGGTACCCATCAAAGCTGCTCTATCACTTCCCTCTTCAGCTGAGTAGATGAGAGAAAATATGAAAGGCTCATGGGTCGAAATAAGGACAGGGAAAGATCACTCTCCCATGACTGTAATGGGCTAAACAGACTCAACTTGAGGAAATTAATCTAATTATTACTAACCAAATCAGAGTAATTAGAAATAAAGCCTTAGTCTTAAAACACCTTTCCCCCACCCTCTTTTCTTCCTGGGGTCAAGTTTACTTCTTATTTTCCTCTAGCTTCTCCCCTCAAGACACAAGGAGAAGGGGGAATGTGGGTTGCAGTCAATTTATCACATTTTCTCTGCTGCTCCTTCCTCCTTGCTCTCTGCCCCTGCTCCAGCATGGTGTCCCTCCCACGAGAGACAGTCCTCCATGAACTTCTCCAATGTGGGTCCTTCCTGTGAGCTGCAGTTCTTCATGAACTGCTCCAGCATGGGTCCTTTCCATGGGGTGCATCCTTGAGGGACAGACTGCTCCAGTGTGGGTCCCCCATGGGATCACAAGTCCTGCCAGCAAACATGCTCCACTGTGGACCTCCATGGGTTGCAGGGGGAACAGCTCGTCTCACCATGGTCTCCACCACGGGCTTCAGGAGAATCTCTGCTCCAGCACCTGTATCACCTTCTCCCCCTCATTCTTCACTGGCCTTGCTGTGTGCAGAGCTGTTTCTCTCACATATTCTCACTCCTCACACCAGCTGCTATTGCACAGCATTTTTCTCCCTTCTTAAATGTGTTATCCCAGAGGTGCTACCACTGTTGCTGATGGGCTCAGCCTTGACCAGTTGCAGGTCTGTCTTGGAACCAGCAAGCACTGGCTCTACCAGATATGGGGGAAGGTTCTAGCAGCTTCTCACAGAATATGCCCCTATGCCCTCTCTGCTACCAAACCCTTGCCATGCAAACCCAATATATGCTCAAAAATATGATGTACTATATTACTGAAATTCTGCATTTTGTTTTTAAATTAGATGCTATTTTCCAGCCATATTTTTCTAAATGTTTCTTTTTGTGTGTGTGTGTAAATAATACAACTCCCAAAATTTTCCTTAAAAATAAAAGGAACAGATATAGTTAAGTACCCAAACCCAACTTGATGCACAAGTTGACTTGTGATGTTTAATATTTTTGGTTACAGAAGATATTGGAATAGGAATTTCATAGACTGATGTTTTCAGGTCTGATTCTCATCTTACATACACCAAGCTGTTAGTATCAGTGCAGCTGATCATTATACTTTTCAACAGATTAGGCAAAAATCAGGCTGTTAAGTATGCTAGACAATAATTCTAATCAATTTGTATTGTTAAAAGATAAACAAAACAATGCAAGAAGTTATTTATATTTACTTTGAAAGTACTCTTTCTACTATTAAAAGTAGATTAAAACTACACCTTTTAGTTAACCGTTTTATTTGTTCTTACTTGTTCATGAACAGATAAATCAATTTGTAATGATAATGCTATTTTAGTGAGCACTGAATTAGTTTCAGAGAGATAACTCAATTTTGTAAGCACTAGGGAATTGAGATTCTCTTGTAAATCAACAGTATTTTTCAGTATAGAAAAGCTGCTGCTGTCAGCTGCCAGAAATTGCTATAACCCATCAAAGTCAGTGGAAATACGGTCATATACACCAGCTGATAGCAGGAACAGAAGATTCAGCTTTAGAACCATTTGAAAGAATCAGAACTACCTGCATGAAATAGCTACCAAAATAGAGTACAATGTAAACACCACTTTGGCATGAGATGAAACAACTTTAGAAAAAAAAATACCTAGAGATATGTGGATATAATTAGAATCCTTTGAAAAATATCAAGAAAGAGAGTGAGAAATGTAGTAGTTGAACCAAAATAGAATGTAAACACGAAAGTAAATTCCGTGTTAATGTAATAGCTACCAGTGAATGTGACAAGCAGCAAATAGATCTGAGCCATGAATACTTTGGCACACAACAGTGGCTGACACATGGGTGTCTCCTACTTTTCACCTAGTTATGGGATAATTTGCTCTGGTACTTATTTTAACCATGTGCACTGTTACTCCTTATGTATTGGTTTCCAGAAAACTAAACAAGTAACTCTCATTTGAAACATTTAAAATTCTAATTTCTAAATGTAATCAATACATTACTTGTAATGGATATTTTTGTTTGTCTTCCTCAGTCCTCATACATTTTCCCCTGCAGGCCTTGCTGAAACCTGAAAATCAACTCGCCTTTTTCCCAGTTTTACATTACCTATGGAATGGCACTTTTTTATGCTTGCATAGTTGTAAGATGAAAGCAAATTTGCCTTGTGGTTTTGGTATATAATAAACCCAGTTAAGGAAACTGATTTTACTAACTAGCAGGAGAATGTCCAGGTTAAGTAAAAGAGATAGCATAAATTCCATCTGAGTTAATGAAGCCGATGCGCTAGTTAGCAGAAAATTACTGTTAATTACTAAGGGTCAGCCTCTGAATAATAATAAAAAAACATTACATGCAATGAAAACCTGTTCAAAACCAAGGTGATGTGAAATGCAATTTGCAGTACTAATAAACCAGCATTGAACTCTGAAAAAAACAGACATTCAAATCCTTGTTCTCTGGTTGCACCCTGTCTGAAATACTAACAAAACTTACATGGATATTCAAAGAACGAGTCATACTTCTAGTTATTTCTGTTTTTGATTCTTTCTGGGCTTTAAAAGAAGTGAAAGGGTACTGCAAAATACACGACAGATAAAGAAGGAGTGTACCAAACTGCACCATGTAGCAGTTATCAGTTATACTGATTAAAAAGAGGAAACAGAAAGAAAACAAATGTGCACTGATTGAATACTACAAAGATACACTGCTGGCTCCTGGAAACTTTGGGTTCTACTCCCAAAAGTAGCTTCTCATAATTAATTTATTGTATTGTATTGCTTCTGCAACCCATTAAGAAGGGATGTTGTGACTTGGAAACCTGCATTGTTGGCTCTTAAATGATGACTGCAATGCTATTCCCAACCACAAAGGAATCTGTTTGGAAATTATATGAGCTAGGAACAAGGATAAACATAAAACAATGTTGTACAAACCATTTTAATACAAAAATAGAAAGATAGAAAATTGCCAATGAAAAACTTTTCTGTCTTTTTGTCCAAAAAAGATATAACAGCTTTGGGGGGAAATTTTCATATCTGCATGTTAACTGAATGTTCTAAGCTAGACATGTAAAGGAGTTTGTAGATACATTATATACTGAAATGTATAATTAGTGTATTGCAGCTTGTGTGCTAAACCAAATAGTGAAGTTGAAAGCAAGCATATTCATTCAAACACCAGCACCAGGTACATTCTAAGACTCAAACCCATTGCTTATATAAATAATATTTTTATACCCTGTGCTCTGATATATACTACAAATTCTGCTAAGTCAGAATTTCTCTGGTCGGTGAAGTCAACATAAACTTTTTTTTAACCTTACAGAGTTCAGAAGTGAAGATTTCGAGAACTGAAGACCTCACAACATTTTTAAATTAATAGGTATATAAATATGCATATTTGAAAGTGCTCTAAACTCAAAAACTCCATAAATTCAGGAAGCACTTGAAGCAGAGACTTAGAGAAGATTATGAAGATGACTTTAGAATAGAACTGCATGAAGTAAACCACATGATTTACTCTGTTTAGTGTAGCACTATGAGTAGAAGTACCTTCCAAAGTAGTACCAGTGGGTAATTAATACAGAGTGTGTATATAGATGCTCATTAATTTGTTCTTAATTTTCTTAAACAGTGAAGTTAAGTAATTCAAAGTTGTCAGATAAAAGAATGAATTGTTTAACTTCTTCAGGCACTCATTTTTGACATCAGTAATGGACGACCACACAGAAGTACATTTCATGATTAAACATGTTTGTCTAAACACCGGAGCCAGAATAATTTTTCTGACTAATAGTACAATACGTTTTTTATGTGGTTCAATTACTTATGTCACCCATCTGACAGCATGCTTTATTTCACACAGATTTATACTCCTCCACAGAAGATAGTCTATGTCTTGTGGCTGTAATGATGGTAGGATCTTTCCTCTCAGCCCTGTGCTGAGCTGAGCCATTGTGGCCCAAATAGGTTTGTCTGTGCCATGCCTTCCGGAAGGTCGCTTGGATCTCCAGAGGTCCAGGAGCCCTGCCTACCCAGGAGGAGCAGACCAGAAGATGGATACATCAGTAAGTCCTGTCACGGGGTGCTCTTGACACTATGGTTCACACTTGCTTTGGTCCGATTCCAGTGGATGGTATCAAACAACTCACACTGGGCTGCACCACAGGCTTGGGGAGATGGCAGAGAAACTGGAGAGAGTCCCTACTCATCACAGAGATGTGAGGATGATGTGCGTGTTTGCAATTGGTGACCTAGGGGCTGATGTCCTCCATAGCAACAGAGAAGCTGATGGAGTATGCTGGCTGGAATCACCAGCTCAGCCCTGTCTGCACAAGCTGGACATCACGTGAATGCCAGCAGGGCCATGGGAAACATGCAAGAAGGACCTGTAGAGCAGATATTCCTGACATGCTGTCCTCCAAGAAACATCACAGAATCACAGAATTATTTTGGTTGGAAAAGACCTTTAAGACCATTAAGTTCAACTGTTAACCTAACGCTGTCAAGTCAACACTCTAAATCATGTGCCTAAGAACCACATCTACATGTTTTTTAAACACCTCCAGGGATGGTGACTCCACTACTTCCCTGGGCAGCCTGTTCCAATGCCTGACAACCTGTTCAGTGAAGAAGTTTTTCCTGATATCCAGTCTAAACCTCCCCTGGTGCAATGGTTGAACTCAATGATCTTAAAGATATTTTCCAACCAAAATGATTCTATGTCTCTATTCACTTATGCAGGGAATGGCCTAAATGAGCACTGTAGATATAGGAGGTTCAGACTGCTTTCCAGTGTATCCTGCAAAGAGAGGATGACAACCATATTCTTTGCTCATGAGGTTCAAGCACAGTTTCACAATCTTGTCTAGCATAAAAAGCCTAGCAGAACTGGTGGGTTTCTTCCCATTGCCAATCATGCTAAAATACTAGACTTCCTGAGTAACTTTCAAACCGGTTAATATACTATCAGACTTCCTGATGTGTGTTTTCTTTAAATTCTAGATATATTGCATTAGAAAGACCCAGTGCCAATAACAATATTTTATTAATTTTGTACATCAGTAAATATATCAACATTTGAAGGACTTGTGTGCAATGGTGTATCTCAAGCTTATTGAAAGTAACCCTCTGAAAGAGGAGCTTTATTGCAGAAATACTGACTTTTTTTTTTTTTTCATTAGGGAAACTGGACACTAGGGAATATAAGTTATGTCATAATTTTAACTATGACAAATTGATGACACAAATCTAACATCTGCCAGCTTCTATGTGACAAAGACTGACTCCATAATATGAGGGCAGAACTTCAAACTAGGCATCAAAATCAAGCTTTGCCAAGAAATGCAGCCCTAATATAAAACTGTCTGAAACAGACAGGAGATATTTGACTAACTTTTTCAAAAACTATGAAGTTGGGAGCTTCAGTGTCACTTACTTCCATTACCACAACATGACAGATTTTGTAAAGGTACATAATAACCTGAAAATGTCAGTAGATACCTAGTGGCACTTTGGAAAATTTTGCCCCTAGCTGCACAAATGTCTCCAAGAGTCGGTCCTTAGCTGTGTACTTTAGCTCTTAAGTGAGGACTTTAATATAGTACCACATGCAATTTTTCAGTGATAGAGATGTTTTAAATATTTAAATGTTTAATTCTTCCTCCTGTTTTCCAAGATGACACCAAGCAGGGAGGAGTGGCTGACACTCCAGAAGGCTGTGCTGCCATCCAGCGAGACCTGGACAGGTTGGAGAGCTGGGTGGGGAAAAATTTAATGAAATATAACAAGGGCAAGTGTAGAGTCCTGCATCTGGGTACGAACAAACCCAGGTTCCAGTATAAGTTGGGGAATGACCTGTTAGAGAACAGTGTAGGGGAAAGGGATCTGGGGGTCCTGGTGGACAGCAGGGTGACCATGAGCCAGCACTGTGCCCTTGTGGCCAAGAAGGCCAATGGCATCCTGGGGTGTGTTAGAAGGGGGGTGGTTAGTAGGTCAAGAGAGGTTCTCCTTCCCCTCTACTCTGCCCTGGTGAGACCACACCTGGAATATTGTGTCCAGTTCTGGGCCCCTCAGTTCAAGAAAGACAGGGAACTGCTGGAGAGAGTCCAGCGCAGGGCAACAAAGATAATTAAGGGAGTGGAGCACCTTCCTTATGAGGAAAGGCTGAGGGAGCTGTGGCTCTTCAGCTTGAAGAAGAGGATACTGAGGGGTGATCTCATTAATGTCTACAAATATATAAAGGGTGAGTGTCACGAGGATGGAGTCAGGCTCTTCTTGGTGACAACCAATGATGAGACAAGAGGTAATGGGTTCAAACTGGAACACAAGAGGTTTCACTTAAATATGAGAAGAAACTTCTTCTCAGTAAGGGTAACAGAACACTGGAACAGGCTGCCCAGGCGAGTTGTGGAGTCTCCTGCTCTGGCGACATTCAAAACCCGCCTGGACACCTTCCTGTGTAGGTGTTCCTGCTCCAGCAGGGGGATTGGACTAGATGATCTTTCGAGGTTCTTTTCCAGTCCCTGACCTTCTGTGATTCTGTGATTTCCAAAGCCAAAATATAACCAAGAAAAAGATTGAATTGTTCTTTTTGTAAGCCATAAAGTTGATATGTCAGTTGGTTTGGATGTAAGGCTGAGTCTGGCTTGGTTGAGAGCCCAGCTCCACTAACAGTTGTGCTGGAATCTCTGAGGGACCAGCATCCTGAAGCAACCATGGCAGGTGGGAAGGGTCAGCAATATCTTAAAACTGTTTCAGGATATGAATTTTTGTCTTTAGGCCTGTTTTACTTTGGTGTTTTAAAAAATGTGTCTCAAAGCTCTGCTGGTTGTTGCATAAAAGCTCTCTATTAATCCTGGGACATGGGAGTGTTTCTATGTGTATGTGGAAAACAAAGATTTGGGAGGCAGTAAGGACACTTTCAGAGGTATTTCATCCAGAGTAGGGGCAGTATGTTTTTTCCTTAACTACATACTGCGATTTCTTTTTTAGGGCAGCTCTTAATTGCAGCATGGCTGTCTACATTTTCTAATATCCACAGAAGCACAGATAATCAGTGTACATTGAGGGGTGCATGTCAAATATGTAAAACATGGCATTTTTTCCATTAAATCTTTGTGTCATTCTGCAAATCATTCAGTATATTTAGTACAATTTTCATTTGAGCTTGGAAAGATGTAGACTTTTGTAGCATTAGGACTGAATGAGACTTGAGAAGCAGCATTGCAAAATGTAGCATGTATGCAATAATCTATCATTAAGGAAAGATAATCGATGCTTGTTTAACCTATTATCACTGCTTCTAAGTAGGTAATTGAACAAAAGTTGTTTTCTTGCAATTTAAAATGAGAAATTTTGATTAAAGCAATAGATTAAATGATTAAAGCAATGATTAAAGCAATATAAGAAAGAAACCAATTTTAGCTGATGAAAGCTTTATTCCTTCTTGTGATCTCTTCTGTTTACATCTTCAGGAAATTAGGGTGATGTCTGCATTAGTTTTGTAGGCTTAATAGTCAGTGTCCTGACAACTCTACCTGTCCACATTGGCCAGCTTGTGCAAGAAACATAATTGGGTGTGGTGCATCACAAAGTTGAAACATCAGATTTAAGAGAGTGAAGAACAACCTGCAGCCTGAGGAACTTCTGAAGGCATGATTTCAGATGAACCACACTCTGAAAAGAAAAATAAAATAAAAGTTTGAGGACATGTGATAAATCTCATTCATCCTTAGGTATACAGTGGAGAAGACAGGGTAACATTTCTTTCAGCTGCAGCTGGTATCACATTTCTGAAAGCCTATGTAGCAACAGCAATGTGTGAAATTCGAATCACTTTTCTTTTGATGTGCAAGGAAACTGGTGTGTGCTAGGAATGAAGAAACAGTTTGGTTCTATATAGAGGAATTCAGGAGTATAATGTGACCCGTGTAGAAGGTCTTTGAACTGGTTTGCTTTCAAATAGACTTAGTTTAAATCAATGCGATCTCTCACTCAAGCACTTTAAACAAGTGACTCTGCACAATTCTAAGCATATAATTTTGGCCCCTAAGCTGGATAGTCAAAACTAATCAATCTGAATCTCCCCTAAATCCTTTTGATTAAGGTTGCACCGATTAAAAAAAAACAAACCAAAACAAACAACATCTTCACGTGATGGTAAATGATATGATTTTTTAAGTCATTTTAATTGTACATAAAGCAACTTTGTCTTTAAGTTTTTGTAAATATTGTCCCCTCTATAGTAGTAAGTTACACTCATACTAGTGAACTAGGTAGGGCTGTAGCACAGGTGTGGGTCCTGTCCTGTTGTCTCCCGTGTGGCTTAGTGCTGCTGAGTTCAGCGATGCCCAGGCTGCTGATAACCCTGCTGGCATCGCCTAGCCACAGTTGGGGTGACAGCTCAGACTAGTGGGGAGTTTGGAGGAAGCTAAATGATTTTGGGGCAAAAATGCAAATTTGCCTCTATTGATTCAAGCACAAAATCTTGCCCACAGTGCTGGAGAGTTATGGCCTCTTCTCTTTTAATAGTGCAAAACCAAGAGGCATTCCTGTATCATCCCACCTTTCCTCCTCCTCCTTTCAAAATCAGGCATCAATTCAGAATGATTCCTGAGGTTTGTCTTTGTATATTGTCTGTGATGTTGTACCTTTTACCTACTGGAACTTTATATTTACTTTTGTATATTTAATAATGTAGTTACATTAATAGAGCCTTTACACATTAATATGGTGGTTCAGACAAGGTGACAAAATATGCCAAGATAGTTATTTTACTATAAGTGAAATTGCAGCTGTGAGGAAAGCAAAAAGGACTGTAGTTTTTTCTGTATATCATTATAATTAAAACAATGCAGGATGCGCTGTGTATATTACACTGAAAAACGATGAGGAGACAGAGTGGTAAGGATAGGAAGAGATGTAGAAAGATATAAACACAGTTGTCAAAGAGTTGATACTACCTCCTCCCTACACTTTGGACTGTAAATCTTGATTTACCCGAACATATATTTGTAACCGAAACTCCTACATTCCTTCCTTTCTTCTATTTACTTTCCATCACCAGATATAGTGGTTTTGTCATGAGACTAGAAATACTCATCCTTAACACTCCATCAGAAGCTAACAAAATAAATTGTCAATAAATGCTCTGTTTCCTTAGTAGCTTTACGGTGCAACCAGTATTACTATCCTGTCAATAAAATTCATATGCAATTTCACTGAATTCGGATATACCTGAAGATTTATCTTTGGCAAGTTTTTAGCTGAATATATCTCTTCCTTCATAAAAGTTGTGAAGCTTAAGACACAGAAAATTTAGGAAGATGTTTTCAAAAGAAAATGGCTTTATACTTATGTAAAAATATTATCAGAAAACAAAACTGCAATCATAAAATACTTAACTATCCATATTTTATAGAACCTGAAAACAGCTTGCAATTATAATATTACATATATTTTCCTATTCATCTCACGTATCAGAATTCCAGGAATTACTAATGTAAGGAACGAATGTGTTTTTCTGGGAAAAACTCTGAACTCAGGCTCTTTGCAGGACATAAAATCCATTAGGAGGCTGTAAGGGACCAGCATGGAGAGCTGCTGATGGTAATTTTCTGGTCCTCATTGGAAGAGTTAATTGTTTTCAAAGACAACTTTCTTGTTCTGCAGCTGACACTGGCTGACACAGTGTACATTTGAAGGTGTCCTCCCAGCAGCTTCACTGTCAGTGCTGTGCGGTCCCAGCCTGTAACTTCAGGCCATTAGTGTGATTTCTAAGTTCAGTGGATATTTAGGTGCTGCAGTGATTCATTTGAGTATTCCTTTAAATGTAGTGTGAATGTTTGGTATGTGTAGATGTCAAAACCCCATGCTCTACAACATCATTTACATGTGTATCATATACATATGCATGCATACATGCCCTATGCATGCATAAGGTGTACATGCATATAAGCTTGGCATGCCTTCAAACTTAAAAAGGAGTGATGATATAAATTAGAGGCAGAATGCAAGCTCAGGAGCATATAGTGAGGTGTACATATGTCATTCCTTGTACTGATGATGGTAAATTTAACCTCCAAACATGTCAAGTTAAAAGTTTATTTTAAACCTTTTATTAAAACAAGGTTTCATGTCAATAGTATATACTTCAGAAATAAACATGCAATATATCTTCCAGTGTGCGTTGCATATGTCTCTTCATCAAAAAATTAAGGCCTAGTTGGTGCTTGTACATACTTACAATCATCTACTTAATAGACTTACTGTTTTGATTTAAACAGTGTCTAAAAATTAAAATAACAAATATATGACTTTAAAAATGCGTAATTTGGAAACACTTTATAATAGGAAATTAACTGATTTAGGTGTTGATATATGACAAAAATCAACATAATTATTTGTGACCAAAAAGATTATTCCAGGAATGGGGAGAAAACACTAGATTAATGATAGTTTCATTTTACCTGAATATCTTCTAAACCATAAATAAAATAATCTAAATCAAAATAAGCACTTAAAACATTTCTGAAATTAACTCAATATATGTGACTGAAGGTAGACAAGGGGATGGATTTTACACAACAGTCTGCAATTTTATTAAATTAATATAATAGAGATTTTTAATTTAAGTACAGCAAGATCAGTAAATGAGACCATTTTGAAAGAGTATTGTAATATCTGTCTCTGGGGACCAATTATCTTCAACATACCAATAGGATTCCCTTCAATCTTTAAGTCTTTTTCACAGGACAAGGCTGAGGTACTACAAAGGTAATTTTACCTATCAGGTCCTCACAGGTTTTTCTCTTTTTGATGGCACTGTGAAACTTCACACTTCCTTAATTTCCTAGCACCTCTACTAAGAAGCTATCCAGGGTCTACCTGGTAATTCTGAATAGTAGAGAACCCTACTGTGCATCTGCCAGTTTTTGCAGTAACCAATAAAATAATTTCCCGCCTCCTCAAGTATTTAATTATTTATTTTCCATGTAGGATTCCTTTTTCAGGATAATATTTCCTTTATTTTACTGAACATATATAATATTAAATAAATAAACTAAAATCGCGTCTCAAATCATATAGCACTTACCTACAGGCGTATGCCATATATAATATACAAATTGTATGGACCTGTCTCAATAGAAATGAATAATAATGTTGGTTTAGAAATTAAATAAAAACGGATTAATGAGATGGTGCCAGCAATGCAGCTCCATATTACTCTGTCAACTATGTTATTACTTCCCTGGAGATATTCAAAGCCCGCCTGGACACATTGCTGTGCGACCTCACCTAGGCGTTCCTGCTCCAGCAGGGGGATTGGACTAGATGATCTTTCGAGGTCCCTTCCAATCCCAAACATACTGTGATACTGTGATACTGTGAAATGTTGTTGGAGTAATACAAAGAAAGAATAGATGGAACTGGCTAATTATTATAAAGTTTTATCTGCTCATGACTTCTAGATAGCTGCATTACCCTTCCAGACAATATTCCCCTGACATACTAATAAGGTCTTGAATATTTCACCAGTGTTAATTAAAGCTAAATCTTCACCTGAAATTTTCAGTGACTATTGAACTTACATGTAAATTACTTCTGATCTTTAAAGAAAGATCTTTTATTATTTTCATCAGTATTCCTTTCAACTGTGTTGGATTTCCTGCAGGCATGGAAAGGCAATTTCATCATGCATAGGACTCAAACTGCATTGAAATGAAATAGCAGCTGTCTTGGAAGCTGCTAGTTATGTTTTTCACTTTCGTCATGGTTTCTGGGATTGTTTAATCATATAGTATTAAAATAAATGCCCATCACTGCTGTCATTGTAATTGTAACCACAGAAAAGTCTGTCAGGAGGAAGATTTTTTTTTATTATCTTGTCAAGTTGTGGGAAAAGTTTTATTTGGTGTGTAGACAGATATAACCCAATAAGAATTTGTGGGATCCATGAATTGCAGTCTAAGGCTCATAAAAAATGATGGCTGGTCTTCAAAGACGAATATGAGGTAAATCCACATGTGCATAGGCACACACATATCTATCCATACCACTTAGAAGGTTTCTGCTGTACTGTGGGGACAGGATTTATGTTAGAAATATTATTTTGAAGTTGCTAATGCTACAGTTTCTATATCTTGAGAACTTGCTCTTGATCTGTAAGAAGGTAAATTTTCTGTCATTTAACATTAGCTAAGTCATCCTGTCACCAGAAGAATATTTGCATTACTGACTCTTCCTCTTTAACCCCGTGTGCTCACAGGCAATTAAGTTCCTGAATTACGATTGGCTGAATGCATTTTCCATTGGTAACTTTGATGTTTTATGACAATGTGGCATACTACAAAATACAAACATTTCAAGAATAAACTTCTGTGTTGTAGCCTCAAAGCCACAACCAATGGATCTCTGAGGGTGATTTGAAATTTCATTGCATTTAATACAAATAATATCTATCTGATTATTAAACTGAATTTCAAAATACGTTGTAGGGTGTTCATGCTTCATCAAGCCCAAACCGATTCCAATTAATTTTGCAGTAGTTTGAAAAACAGAAAAATTGTTGCAGTGAAGCAGAAAAACACTTCCATGGGACAATATGTCTTACATATCTTAGGATGGAATGATTTGTCCTTCAGAAGTGCCTATTCATCTAAATTTTCTGTGTAGGAGACTAGAAAACTTAGTTATATCATATTTTTAAAATTATAATTATGATTTCCTATAGTTATCTATAGGGAAGATGAGTCTCATTTAGAGTGTTATAAAGGAATTTAGGAGTCTTTTAAAGTTAGATGGCAACAAATTTAATCCAAAGTTCAGTGCTTACTCATAAAGTCATGAAATTAAGGTATAATCAGTATTCATTTTGTATTTTATTCTGCATTTGCAGTATTTGTATTAGGACACAGGACAGACGCAAATTAACTTTAGCAATTTTTTAAAGTGACTGGATACCTCTTCGTTGGTTTCTGTATGTTTTTTAAAAATTCTAAGAAGATTATTCCAATAGTTTCACCCTTGTAAGTATAATTTTCCTTATTTACCAGACAAAAATTAAATGATCTTAGACTTCACACCAGGAAGCTCAGGGATGGGGGGCTTTTTTTTCTTCCAGGACTTGCAGGATTTCACTTTTTGGGCCGATTTGCTGACAGACTACTGAACAAACAAGCGTATCAAATGGCAACAGCTCAGGACAGGCTAAGAAACTTGTATAGCAGACACATTTCTCTAGGTCTGGATTATGTCTGACCAAAAGTCTTTGCTCAGCTGTCATCATCATGTCTACCAAAACGCCTACTGACATGACTTAGGAAACTTTTCACAAGCAATATGTTGTAGAGTTATAGTTTACAATTCTAGACTAAACTCTTCAGGAAAAAAACAGTGGCTCTTACAAGAGGCAGAACTGATATTTTAAAATAAGATTCTCAAAACATCTTCATGAAGCTGAAATACACTTTTTGACACTATAGCAAAGTATATTTGCAAAAAAAAATACACTATTTTTCCCTCCAGACTGAAAACTTACAGAATAATATCTTATTCAATCAGAACTATTCTGGTCTCAGTTTTTACTTCAGTGTATTTACTTAATCTTTGTTTACTTGAATGTTAAAACAGATGTAAGGAAGGCTAGTTGATTGATTAGTCATTCATTTGAACTAAAATCTTTTCAATTCACACCTCAGTTTGGGAAGTAAATACTACAGGTATGGTTTCAAAAAATTTATGACACAGCAGCTTTTTCCTTTGTTTGAAGTATAGATTGGGGGAGGCGCAGCTGGGCTACTTAAGTGTTTCTTGTTAGTATAATGAACAATTGCTAAGCAAAATCAAGTTGCCCCATCTTTACATGAGTTCTGTATTTATGATTGGCAAAAAGTAGGAGCAAAGCTTTGGATAATTACTCAGTATGGTTCACAGGGATTAAACACATCAGCTTCTCACATTAAAAGATAACAGAAGTGAACATATTACAGGATTAATTTTTTGAGTCACTTGATGATATTTAAAAATATTTAACTAATGCAATGCACTATTTTATTCACACTTCAAAGGCATTTTTATTTTAGTTACCTAACGAGACCTAATCCAGTTAAAAAGAGAAATGGAGTAAAGAAAAGCTGTGTTAACATCAAGCTAATAGTGATATGAAATATTTATAAGTATCAAGAGTCTATGTTTTCTATTTCTCTTTCAGAAAGGGATAATGCAAGTTGAAAGATTTGTAAACAGAAGAGACAATTAAATGCTCCAGTGCCTGCTCTTGTTCTCATTACCAAAAAAAACAAAAATCAGTTTAAAATAATCATAGATGTATACATCTAATCTTAAAACATTTTCAACAGAAAACCTGGAATTAAACCAATTTATGTTAAAAAAGAACTTAAAAGAGAAGCTGGCTGAAGTGAAAACAGTTAAGCAGAATGCAGATGCTGTATGACTAGGCAGAAAATGAAAGACCCGCTTATTCCTATGTGATGCTCTTTGTTTGACAGGTTGTTTGCACTTGGCAAAGTGCTTGTGTAAAGCAGATGCTGGAATACATTCAGAAGTACGCAGCTTTGACATGAAACTTATGTTGAATTGTAGCATTCTCTGTAACAAAAGATTGACCTTGATAAAACATAATGAGATATTTTTAAGCTCTCATCAGCACTTCAGTGCAATGAATTGCTCTTCACTATGGTTTTCCAAGGATGTTTACGTGTATAAGATAAAAGTGGTCCCAGCTGTTGCAGCAAACCTATTCCTTCCTCTGACAGAATCTAAATGTTTGCCATAATACAAGAAAGATGTTGAATTCTATAGGGTAAAATTATCATAGATAAATTGCAAACATTAGTCTTCATGTTGTTTACATGCATTCTCACTTATTTTTATAGTACTGTAGAAATGTCTCGTGATACAGATTTTACAGTTAAAATGCCTTTCAGGGCTGTAGCCATTTTAAATATCCTGTCATGTGAAATTCTGTCAAAAATGGGTCAAGCATGAACTAAAGGTTGGTTCAATGGAAGACAAAGGGTGTTATCATACAGAAAATGAGAGATTGCTTTCACATTGTGGTTGTTTCAATGTAGCAATGGTTTTTGCCCTCTTCCACAGATGCTTTTTCTTTTAAAGGGTTCCATATAGTTAAATATAAGAGTATTCAATAATAACGGTTTATTAATCACTAAAACCATTATTCTAGGCTCAAGAATGACAGTACATAAACCTCATAACTCACAGAAAGTGAGAATGTGTGCATGTACATACATGTATGCACACAAATTTATATATATACATCTATGAATATATATGCATGAGCATGATCTGGATACTTGTATTCATGTTCATTTGTATGCACTACAATTCTCACAATTCTCATTCCACTCTATTTTCTGTTTTGTTTTTGGTTTTGTTTTTTTTTTTTTTTACACGTATCAAATCTTCTAATTGGTAGTTTGAATGGTTAAGCTTTGTGAGGACTTTTCTTGAAGATTACTCATTTCTCTGAATACCTACTATTAGATGCATGGCATAATTTAAAAGCTGGAAACCTATAAGTAGTCCAGGAAAGATTTATGAAGGGAGCCAGATGACAGGTGCACACAGGTGTTTGTCCAAAGAAAACAATCATGTAGTTCCTTAATTCAGCAAACTAATGACATCGGGGTGTGTACTAAGGACATCTGTGAGTGCTCCTTACATTAATAAGCATATAACCTATGCTTATACTTGTGGATGAGGCTTTAAATATTAAATTATACATACAATAATTATTAATTTACTTCTCACCCTAATAAACTGCATTCTTGCATTACTGGGATATGACTTGTGCCCAATATGATGGCAATTCATATTTAGGACAACAGACTGAGAACTCCCAGCTTAAAATGCTGTGTGTTTCCTGGTACTGTAAAGCAGGATGCACTGATATGCTTTTTCACAGGTGTTTTATTACACTCTATGCTGAAAATACCATTATACAGCATTTACTGTTGTAGTACTTAAAACATAATATGGACATGCTGACAGAGTGAAATCTGTAGTTAAGAAAATAATAAGGAAACATAAAGGTGGCCATTGGAAGATATCCTTCCTCTTTAAATGCAAAGATAAAATTGTATAAAGGAGTAAGGTTCAGAACTGAAGTCTAGTCTGAGGACTTTTACGAAAAATTAGATATGTGACATTTTATTCACATTTCCAAAACTGAGTAGCTTAATATTTGTGGTTTTCCAAATCAGGACACCAGTTTTTTACGCCCCTGCTAATCATACATGACAAATTTCCCGTGTCCCAAGAGATGTGCTTCTCCCTAGACTCAACACAAGAAAGAACAAGTATAGTAACACAGCTGTGGGCACAAAAATATCCTGATATCAGTGGAGTGGGAGGGAGGAGGGTGCTGAGCTTGCTTTCCTCCGTTTCCTTCCCCCTCCAGTTCCCCCTGGGTGCAAAGCAGGAGGCTGCCTTTTTGGTGAGTGGGAGATGGAGACTTTTCCTCGTGGGGGTCTTCTGTGCCCTTTCCATCCCTGCCCTCCCCTGCCATATTATGGCCCAATTTACATCTCCAGAGCCCTTCTGTAGCTTTTCTGCAGCTGTGTTTATTTGGTAAAAAAGGCCTGCGAGTCAGAGCAAAACTGCAGTACAGCAAATACAAGTGGTATATGAGTCTCTTGTTGGAGAGACTAGCAAATGGGCTCATCTCATTCGTTTTGCTCCTTGTCTGTAATTACTGTGCTCTAGCGGCTGCAGAAACATGTACTAGTAGTAACTTTGAATCTTATGACCTCTAAGCTTCAGGAATTTGAATCTGTATTTTTCTGCTTCTGATGAAGTGCCATAACCACCAACTGAAGAGGTGGAGTAGAATGTTTCAGCCTCCCTGTGGAAAATCTCATGCTGAAAGAACACAAACTTTGTTAAGCCAGAAGAAGAGAAAGAGCATGACTTCTTCAACTCAAATTGGAGAAGGACATAGGTTTGACTTCCAGGGCTACCTGCCCCTTTTACATTAATGAGTTGGACACGAGTCCGTACTGGGAAAGGTGACAATAGTGAAGTGTAGATGCTGGCTTAAAGCTGATTGTGTAAAATAGATTATAAAACTTAAAGACAAATGTTGAAGGGAAATGAGAAGTCATAGTTACCAGTATTTATATTATTATTCTACGTATCATTTTCTAGCTAAAGGCACCATTTTCCTCTTAGAGAACAGAAGTGGATCTTAACAGTGACGCTGAGTTTTATTCTGGTACATGGAAATAAAAACAATATTACTCTTGACAGTGTCCACTGTATTGAGCTGGGAGAATTTTGCCCTTTATGTTTTTAATTCAAGATTTGAACATCAATCAGTTAAAGGTCAAAACTTACAGGTACACTTTAAAGGAAGAAATACATTTATCCAAGAGTTTCAAATGTTTGTATTTGAAGATAACTAGCTATACTATAGACATTCAGGAAAATTTATTTTCTTTTTTTAATTTGCAAGTGAAAGTTTTATATCAGTAAGATGTAGACAGAGAATATACAATGAACTGTAGAGTGAATTTGTAAATGAAATTTTATTTATTCTGATGTAAAAATAAATTTATGTCATCTAGATGATTGATGATAGACAAGAATTAGATTCTTACTAATTTGAAACTTTTTTTTTTCAAGATGTCTATTTAAAGGTAGTCCTTTCAATTGGATTGCCCTATTTATAAAGGCTGGTGGCATGATTTTGAGAAAATTAATCTCCTAATGTCTTCTACTTCTTTAAACAGCAAAGTTTTGTCTTCAAAAAATTTAGAGTTACAGACACAAAAACTGGTCTTAGAGGACATGCAGACTCCAGTATAAAGACTTCAGTTCTACTGAGAAAAGATTTGCTTTTATTTTAGCTATTGTTTATAAACTGCAATGCAGAAAACTAGTGATTTCAGTTTGCCAAAGCTCCTTTGTTTTTTAGGATCTCAGGGTAGTAATGCTACAGGGTGACATCCAAGCGCAGATGTCCAGGTAAATATGCAGGCACAAAATCTTTAAAGAGCAGTCAGTGGTAGAAGCAAGGACTTCTTGCTTTTATATTACATTCTCCTGCAGCTCACAGAATTCTTGCTTTATAGTGGTACTGTAATGGCTACCTAAACTGCTAACATGAATTTCTGCTGATTAATAGAACTAGTACATGTGGAACCCTATCTTAGAAGAAGGCTGTTAAGAGTAGAGAATAAACCACTCAAAAGTTTTGAAATGCCAGACACGTTTAGCAATGGGGCAAAGCAGTACTTAGTATCATTGTAACACAAGTAATTGGAATAAACAGGCAAGGTTTCATACACACAAACCTGTGACTGAAAAAGCAGTAGGCAACTTCAAGGTAAACAAACCAAGAATCTGTGGAAGAATGAAGGGTTAGCATAATGTCAGGGTGAACACAAACGAGGATTTATCACACAACTTAAGTGTCCCCTGAATTAAAAATTTTTAACACTGAACAGAGTTATATGAGATTTTGTTTGCAGCCTTACCTTTTGAAGCAAATTAGTAGAAACAGAACATTGTTTTTTAATGAATACTATGTTCTGGCATCTGGACTTGTTTGTATGTCTGCTTCATAACTTATATAGAAGTAAAATGTAGAAGAAATGAAAGAAATTTCATGGTCTATTAAAAGCACAGAGCCAAATATTCCATTTTCTCTAAAAGACTGTAAAATAGGAAAATATCAGCTCATATGGATGCATGGAAGTAAACATAATCAGCATGGGATTGAAATTTAGTAAATTAGACACATGGAGCTCCAAATTAGTGATTTTTAACACACACTGAATTTGTTCCTGAGCCACCCTATTCTATTCAATATTTGTCTGCTTTTTCACTTGACAACATCAAAAAGCTTCAGGATATTGTATGTGTTTGCTTAATGGAGGTTTTACAGACTCAGTACCCTTTTTTAAAAATGCACTTTTTAGCTGAGGCTTGCCTTAATACTTCTGCTGGAGGAGAAATACTCTTGGTGTTAATGAAATGCTTTAAATCCCATAGAATTTTGTTTTCAATTTCATCTTGTTTGTCTCATGCCTATGCTTTTCTCAGGTCTCAGGGAGTAAGAATTTTCCTTGTTCCTAATCCATCCATTTAATTTATCTGGTTACCTTTTGCTTTTCATCTTGTATGTTTGAAGCAATGTCACGTAAGCCAGCTGTTAATTCTACAGTGGATTTTTTAAAGCTTGTGTCTACTTCCAATTTTACTGGCTTGACAGATGTCTATGGCTCATATTAAGATTAAATTAGCTTCCTGAGACAGCATATACCTCGTACAACCATTTTGGTTTTTTCCACACTCTGCTATGCCACTACAAGCCTGTCTTTTACTAAAGAGAAATGAAATTTTCCAATTTCACATGTGTTAGCTTTACATTTTCAGCTATACAGACATCCATCCACTGGTTCCCACTGCCTTTACTTTTAACAGGAAAAAATCTTGACAGTGCAGCACATTTCCCAGATAGCATATTGGCTTCAGTAAAGCCTTGCCCACACATTAATGAGACTCAGGTCCTGCCTGGAGTGCTGAATATTGGTCCTGAACCTGCTGCTGATGTCTATCTTAATTTTACTGTTTTATGGATCATCACATTTTCTATCGTCTGCATCAGGACATAATAATTAATGATGCACTCACTATAACGTGGGATTACAGTAGGGAAGAGACAGAGCTCTTTTTTCACTTGTTTGTGTGCATATCTTCATTTAAGTAATGTTTATTCTATCGCAGGAGACTAGCAGCAGTCCAAAGTCCCTTCAGCAAGCCCAGCTGTACTCTTTTGCAGATGTCTATAATAAAGCCAGGCAGCTGAGTAATTTTGTAGGCGACCAGCTTAATCCTAGCGTTGTCTCCCTAGGGATTCGGCGTATTTGCCCCATAACAGAGCTGAAGAAGCTGGTTTTGGAAATCATTATGACAGTTCATGCTATTCCCTCACCAAACTGAAGGTGTAGAAAAAAGACATCTCTTTTTCAGGGCAAATCATAGACATGGTAGATCTAGAAAAAGGTCTAGAAAATGCCACTCTTCATTTACTGCTCTTGGTTTCTCTTTAATGAACTTGGTTTCTGTATCTTTTTTTTTTTTTTTTTTAGACATTTAAGCATCTGAGTATTTCTCAAGCCTCAAATACTGTCTACTTGTAGACAGGCTCCCAATTCTGTGGAAAATGAGGAAAAATCTGCTATTTCTTTTTTAGGACAGATTGAGCTAGCATTTATCTCTACATTCAGCTCCTAGCTATATCGTTGTCCAGTTTATATATTTAACTGAAAGTATATTACAGGAAAAATAGTTTTAAAATTAAATATCAAGAATGAGAAGAAACTTTTTTTTACTCCCACTCTCCGCTTCCATCTTCTGAATGTGATAACTGGGACTCATTCTGCTAGACAACCTGTTAGGTTGGAGATGCAGTGTAATTTTCCTTCCCAATGTTCCTTTTGCAAAACTCATATTAAGGGACATGCCATAATTTAAGAAGTTGTTACAAAAGGAGCTGCAACACTACATGTGAGAGACCTGTTCGTCACTGGATAGCATCTCAGTGCTGTCCTATAATAACTCCTGATTTAGGGAGGGATCATACCAACATCCAAAACAGTTAAGAGCTAAGAGCATATCTGAAAACTGGCATAAATCTGCTACAGCCTTGACAGTGAAACCCGTGATATGCCACTACACAGGACAACATGTGGCTCCACCTTGGCCTTGTTGCTGGGTTGTGGGCAGCATCTATGGCTCTTTATGCACCTTTCCATGAGTGTAACTGAAAAGCATTTGGCACAGCTCTGCCTGACTGACAAATCTCTCACTGATTTTTCCTGGTTGATGCCTATTGAATGATGTCTTTAGTGAATACACGTAATTTCAGGACTTGTGATAACTTGGGGACAACCTGTGTCTCTTGCAATAGACTTGTCCACTGGGTATGGCTCCAGGTTCTATATGTAGTGTTAACAGCTTGCAAGCAATTTGTTTTGCAGCTCAGAACCTTTCTAGAAGAGTCTTGTGTCTACCAATGTAAATATTTGTATATACATATATACACATGTACATATACACATTTGAGAAATTCACTATGTGTAATGTTGTGTCTTATAGCCAGTGGAGGAAAAGCTCTACAGAATTCCTCAGTGGATGCAAGTTTATAATACATCTGGCTCAGATACGATATGACAGATGTTCAGAATATGCTTATTCATTCGACGTTTTAAGACGATTAAGCTGAATTTGATTTAGATTATAATACTTCAAATTAGCTATGGAGTTTACAGACTGCCCTAATTTTCTGTTCTGTAGCAGAGATTCACAGCACAAATTTGCATATTTTCAAAATATTAATAACTTATATATTGATGCTACTTTTCTGTATTCTATTGAGTATTAGCCAAACTGTGAGATTATTTTCAGTGGGAATGAAGGAATGAAGTAGATATTTTACATATGGCATGTGGTTGGCATGATTTTTATTTCTATTTTATTGCTTTTGTGCATATACACAGATGTTGTGTGTAGTTTTGAGATGGTTTCTTTATATTTGAAACAATTACTTTGAATCATAGAATCCTAGAATGGTGTGGATTGGAAGGGACCTCTAAAGGTCATCTAGTCCAACTCCCCTGCCATGGGTAAGGACACCTTTCACTAGATCATGTTGCTCAAATACTGATCCAACCTGGCCTTGAAAAATTCCAGGATTTGGACATCCACAACTTCTCCAGGCAACCTGTTCCAGTGACTTACCACCCCCATAGTAAATAATTTCATCGTAATATTTAATCTAAGTCTACCCTTTTTCAGTTTGAAACTGTTACCCCTTGTCATGTCACTACAGGCCCTGATAGAAAGTCCCTATTCAGCTTTCTTGTATACCCCTTTTAGGTACTGGAATGCTGCCATAAGGTCTCCCTGAAGCCTCCTCCAGGCTGAATGACCCCAACTCTCCCAGCTTGTCCTGTTAAACGAGGTGTTCCAGCCCTCTGATCATCTTTGTGACCCTTCTTGGATCCACTTGAGCAGGTCCATGTCTTTCCTGTGTTGGGGGCCCCAGAGCTGGACACAGTACTCCATGCGGAGTCTCATGAGAGCAGAGTAGAGCAGCAGAATCACTTCCCTCGATCTGCTGGTTACACTTCATTTTATGCAGCCAGTGAATGTACTTGTATTATTCTGAAGTCATAGTGTAATTTATACTGGAGGGAATCAGTGTAGGTTGTTTAGTTCAACCTTCTTAGAGCAGCTCCAGTCACATCAAGTTGCTCTGTGCTTTGTCCACCCAAAGTTGAATATGTCCAAGGATCAAATCTCCACAACCTGCCTGAACAACCTGTTCCAGCATCTGACCACTCTCATAGTAAAATAGTATTTTTTTTTAATATTTAAAATAATTTTGCATGTTGCAACTTGTATGTTTTGCCTCTTATCCTACCACTGTTAGAAGAATTTGCTTTTGTTGTCTCTACACCCTACCATAAAGCAGCAGAAGACAGCAGTAATTTCTTAATTTACCCTTACCTTATTAAGGCTGAAGACATTCAGCTTTCAGACTATCATTGCACTTCATGTCCTCCAGGCCCTCACCATCCTGGTAGCCGTTCACTGGACATGCTCCAGTCTGCCAGTGTACTTTTTGTACTGGGAAGCCCAAGACTGTGTGCAGCACTCCAGGTGGGTGTCACAAGTACCAGGTAAAAAAGCATGGCTCCCCTCAACCTGTCTGCAATCCTGTCAACACAGCCCAAGAAGGAGTTTTTTGTTGCTGGGGCACAGAGCTGGTTCAGTTCACAACCATTTGGAAATTAAAAACTTGGTAAATTTTCTAAGAAAAATACATACTGCTTATGTCTTTTAAGCAATCATAGTAAAATATTAAAAGAAAAATCCTCACGTGAAATTGCAGCCACTTACATCGCAGATGTGATGTGCAGCATTGGGTGGTGATGCCAGGTCACAAGGAAATGCCTTTGGCCCCTCAGTTCAAGGAGGACAGGGAACTGCTGGAGAGGGTCCAGTGCAGAGCCACAAAGATGATGAAGGGAGTGGAGCATCTCCCTTATGAGGAAAGGCTGAGGGAGCTGGGGCTCTTCAGCTTGGAGGAGACTGAGGGGTGGCCTCATTAACATTTACAAATATATAAAGGATGAGTGTCACAAGGATGGAGACAGGCTCTTCTCGGTGACAACAAATGATAGGACAAAGGGTAATGGGTTCAAACTGGAACACAAGTGGTTCCACTTAAATTTGAGAAGAAACTTCTTCTCAGTGAGGGTGACAGAACACTGGAAGAGGCTGCCCAGGGGGGTTGTGGAGTCTCCTACTCTGGAGACATTCAAAATCCACCTGGACACATTCCTATGTAGCCTCATCTAGGTGTTCCTGCTCTGGCAGGCGGATTGGACTCGATGATCTTTTGAGGTCCCTTTCAATTCCTAACAATCCATGATTTTGTGATTCTCCTGGGAGTGTCTGTTTGCAGCACATGTCAGGATCAGGGACATCCCAGCACTGCCAGCACGGGGACACGTAACACACAGTCAGACTGTTTCAGCGGTTTCCCTGTCACCAGACTGCAAAGAAATGTGTTCCCTGGATGGTCCCATCAGGAACACACAGCCTGTATTCACAGAGCGTGCTGCCAGGCAATAGCCATTTTATTATTTGTATACTTCGTCTTTTTACTAAATGCCCAATCTGGAGTTGAAAAGTATATGCGGAATTCATGATATCCGTAAAGATTACAGCCTGTAGTAAGAGGGGAGTTATAAATAATTTATAAATAGTTACTCAATTATTAATGCTAGCTGGAAGTGCATAACATGGGCTGAACTGTTAAGGAATCTTGCTCTGGTTTCAGAGGTCTCGTTTTGAGCTGCACTCTGGATTTCTGTTATAAGCTGAACCTAATTACCTAAACTGAAATTTTGTTCACAGTCATTTAGTTTAGGTACTCAGAAGCTGTCATAGATGTGACACCTGCTGTATGAGCTGTAATTACAAGAAAGTATTCTCTAAATGAACCAACAAAGCTCAAGTGATCTTTGATTTTTGACAAATCATTTGCATTGGATTACTCAAAGTGTATCAGTGGAATGAGTTAAAGATCTTTACAGGTTGATCTTCAAAGATCTATAATAAGGCTATTTTAATCTATAGTGTTCTAAGCTACTTAGAAGTAAACACTATTCCAATCCAAAAATAATTTAAATATTAATTATTTAATAACCCTTCGTAAAAGGTGTATATTTATCAATTTGCACTTAATTGAATTGTTGCTCTTGGCTGTAGGATTGAGCTGAAAAAAATATAGTTTAGTTTAGTTGCTTTCTTCAAAAAGGTTTTGCTTGTGCCTGTATACAGTTTCAGGTGAGTACTGCTTGGCAAGCCGACTGCAGCTTCTGTTAGCATCTATTGATGATGTTACTAAATCTATTTGACTTAACTGATAAAAATACAACTACACAGTTGCCTAATATCCATAAACACACACACAAAATGTATTAACTGATGTTAAAAACAGTCCTTATAGCCCTATCAAAATATCGGTTGCCTTAAATAAAACTAACCCAATTACTATTTTAAATCTATATTACAAGATCATGGTTCTGAAATTAAGCTTTTGTAAATATGGTACTGGCTTCTGGTGGAATTTGTTAAAAATAAATCCCATGAACTTGTACTAAGTTCTTTACTTTCAGAGAACTAGCTGGGTAGTGGTATCTGAATGGAGACTTAATTTATGTCTTGTTTTATTAATACTCTTAAATATGTAGCCTTTTTCTAATTACTGATCACTATTTTAATCACAACAATAAATGACAATAACACTTAATCTACATAATGTACTAGAGACTTAGCTGATGTAAGTTACATTTTCTGTTTCCAGATGGGGATGTACCCCCTAATTTTGACCACCTAGTTTGATACTTCTAGAGCCTTTTTTACATATATTCTCAGATAATTATGGTCAGATAAAACTCAGTGCTAAATGTGAATTTTTTGAGTTCCTAGAACTCTATAGGTCTTAGTTAAAGGGTACACATTAAACTGGCTTTACCGTAATTTCTCAAAGTAGTTTCATAGCACTCTCCATACTGAAGAATTTTAAATAATATATTCTAAACTATCTGTAGGGTTAACCTAAAATCACATATAAGGTATCAAACAGTTGCAAATTAGTAATTTTAGCCTCTCAGGTCGGACATACTCTTTTTTTCCAATGTAGTTTTATTCATTTTTAGATATATACTTTTCCATACATTGAAATGTATAAACAATACTTTAAGAAAATTGTTTGGAGCATCAGCTGACCTTTTTGTAAACAGCAGAATAATAATAGCTTTGATATGTGCTTCATATCATACTCTTTTTCCCTTTGACTTGTGATCATTGCCACTGCACTATATACTTGTTTACAAAATTGTATTTTTTCATTACTTATAATTTTCACCATTGCTGCAAAATTATACTGATCTTTAGAAACCTGCAAGATTTTGCAGATCCACTATTATAATTAACTTTTTTCCTTGTCCATTAAAAGAATATTCCAGGTTATGTGAATTCTGGAAGTTAGTGACTAGAGTTATTTATGCTGGACAAGCAACTGAAAATGACCTTTCATTGTGATATCAAAGCAAAAGAAATTAATGAGACTACTTTTTTTTTTTTTTTTCATATCAGAAAGACCTTCTGTCATCACTACGCACGTATATAGTCAAAAAAATTCTAAATATGCAGTCAGGTTTTTAGTGCCACTCATGGTAGTTCCGTTACAAGACAGTTTTTCAGTCATACAATGAGGAATCAGCCAAGGTGTGCAAAGGCTGCAACAGAAGAATCATCAGCCGAAGTGGGTATCACCATTCCAGCTGCTACAGGGTCCTTCTTGTAATGATCAGATCCAGGTGTCTCCAGACCCTGTTCATGGCAGCTCTGGAACAACAGGAGAAGAAAAGGAAGAACATACATCTATCAGGAGATAATATTACTGCAGTACTTCAACTAAAGTAAAGAAATGAATGAAACGGCAAAGGGAAAAGGTCCAAAGCAAATGGAAACTTGGTAGTTGGGGAGGCAGTTATGGGGAGTGGAGAAAGGCAAACAAGATCTTTACCACAGAGCAGAGAGAAGAGTTGATCACTATCATGAGGTGTACTCCTAGACAGGTCTCCCCTTAGAACAGGTTGCATCTACGCCAGAAGAAGAAAATCGTGTTTTGGGATGAAAGGTCATGCCAGGGAAGTCAATGTAGAGAAGAGATTAAAAAAAGAGAGATGCAAGAGATATAAAAAGAGAACTAGTAAACAAAACCATGAAAAGCAAAGAAAGAATGAAATGAAGCAAAGATGAACATGAGAAATAGAAGAAGAAAAAAGATGCAAGCAAAGATAGCGAGGAACAGAAAGGAAGGTATGATAAACTACTTGCTTCTGAAGTTACTAATTTCTCTCTTTGTGCTCATAGTTAACTGTAGATGACATAGGAATTACAGAAAGAAGTATATATATTAAGATGTGTTATATGACCAAAAAAAGAGTGAAATATGTTAGAAAAGGCAGATGGTATAGCTGGAAAAAATTGTTTAAGGAACAATTCTGCTATTGACATACAGACCAGATTCAGTGGCTCCATACTGGCACATTGTCCATTCTAATGAATGGCTTGTAAACTGCCCACTGAGAGTGATCCCTGGCCCATTCCAGCTGCTGAGTTGTGGCAGGGGATGACTCTGGAGACCACTACCTGGTTTTGGCCAAATTCATGCCAAAGAACTCTCTAGTTACTATTATAAATAGTCCTCATCCAGTGGGAAGCAATGTTTTCAAGCTTACTTGAATTTATTAGCACAGATGCATACAGTGAGTCCAGGCTAATATCTAAATAGCATGAGAAAAGGAGTAACTGGCCACTGAGAACGGGCGCACTCTGAGGGTACTGTGAAGGATGACTGTTTGATGGAGAGATGGGCAATCAAACAGAAATACAGGCCTCCTACTACAATTGTAGACATGAATGACAATTAAACTGGGAAGGAGCAATCAAAGCAGGAGAGAACGGTGGGATTAAATATAAAAATCTCAGCTTTAGCACAGCAGAATTTGAAGTTTCAGATGCTCATCCACCAGCAGCATTCTGGTCTGCACTGCTGCATGTGGTTTATCGGGTGATCAGAAAGACTGCTGTTAAAAATCAGATCATGTTATTAAAAATTAGACACCATTTCCCAAAAGTGAATTTCTGGCTTGCTTTAAAATTTTCTGTAGCTCTCTTCAGGAATCATCTTTTCACTAGTGTGTGTGCTTCAGTGCCTGAAAACCTTCAAGACATACATCACATGAAAAGCAGAAGAGAAGTTTGGTCTAGTCAGCAGCAATACAAACTCGAGCCTTTATTTAATATTCTGTGGGCATATTCTTAAAACGTCAGTGCATATTTTAGACACTTCATTGCACTTCTGTGCGTCACTTTATGTTTTTAGTTTCTGTTCTGAAGTGCAAATATACGAGAAGCCACTAAAAAACCTTCAATTGCAATTGTACTGCTTCTGTGGGTTCTTTTGATTCATCATAATAGCTCATCATGGGAACTGCTTCTCTGTACACTTACATGTGTACCGTTCAATGAAGGTTGTTTGGCAAGATGCATATATCCACTCTAGAGAAAGAAATATTTTTATTTTCATCTTTCGCCCCCAAAAGAGCAGGTGTAAACAAGTTCTGTATAAGGAAATAACACAGTGTGTTGACAGTTGCTTCCTCCAAAGTTGTTAACTCTGAAGCTGGATTACATGCTGCCTGTCCTGGCTGGTTCATTATATTGAATTAAAAAAAAAAAAAGACATTTCAGTCTATTTATTTTCCATTTAAAATAATTAAAAGTCAACAGAAATGTTTTTGGAAAAAAAAAAGAATAGTACTGCTTTAAAATATTGATTCTTTTCAATGTAAGTGCAGTGTTTAGATGACAGTTAAATACTCTCATAGAATTCATGTGAAATAGAAACAGTATTCAAAGTTCTATGATTTTATTTTTAAATCAAAAGTACCAAAAGTATTGTTGAAAAAACCAACTCCCTACAATGCCTTGAGGTGTGTGAGATTCTGTAGGAAAAACACTGATACTTGAACTATGATCCTGTAAGACAGATTTGCTTCAGGTTTTTTCAAATATGCATTTTTATTTTCTTGAACTACAAGTGAACAGAGATAGCAGTAGTACCTCAGGCATGTCATTCTGGAGGCTAAGTTGGACCAGAGGCATATACAGTTTTCAGGATATATATTTTTCATTATGTGATAAAATGCTGTATTTTCTTCTGTAACATAAATTCTATTTACAGAATTTTATGAGCAGTTACATATGAAATGTTGTGTTCATGCTTCAGGTTTTAATAAGCTTATTTGCAATAAAGATAAATATTTACTTATTTTTATTTGTTGCCTTCTTTTTTGGTATGCTGAACTAGAGACTTCATTTGTGAGTTATACATACTATACACAGCCTGGGCACGTCATTCATTTATTTTATTGGTAGGTAAACATTTGGGATGTGACTTTAGAGCTACTGTTGACTATTTAGCCCTTAATTTTTGTGAAAATGTAAGTTCTTAATGTATGTGTGCATGGTAACTTGGCTCAGAAGATCAGGATCTGGACTGTAAGCAAGATTTCTGGGTGCTATTTCTGGTTCAATCAATGACTTGCCAAATTACTACAGGCATTTGCTCTTGGCCTCAGTTTCCTTGCAGATAAAGTAGAAGTGACAACACTAGATTTCCTTTGCAAACTGCCTTGAAAGCTATTAAGGAGAAACTAAGTGGAAGGATCATGAAAGATGTTCTATTGTAAATCAGAAAAAAAAATATAATTATGGAGGTAATTATATCTATGTTAGAGGAAAAATAGCCAGCCATGGTACAGAAGTAGTAATGCTGCTACAGTACAGAGCTCTGCATGAATCACAAAGCCCACCCAGGACCTGAGTAAACATTCTGTTGGCTAACCTGTACAGAATTTGAAGTTGGCACATCAATGTCAAGAAGAGAGTTTAAAGTTGCTCCTGCATGGCTGGGTGAGCTGCAGCCCCACTTCTGACTCTTGAAGGATATCTCCATCAGCAAGCTAAATACACAAGACTTACTAGCAAGGCATTAGTGACTGTCAAATATTTCAAGACTCTTCAGAGTGACATCCTGAAAATCAGATAAATCCTGAAATATTCGGAACAATTTTAAATGCAAGTCTGCCTGTTCTCACTTCCTGTGTATGAGATACCCACACCAGCTCCTTTGCCACGTTCATATGCACATTCTATGTCAAGATCTTCTAAATTCAAAGCACAGCACCACAGAATCACAGAATCACAGAATCGACTGGGTTGGAAAAGACCTCAGAGATCATCAAGCCCAACCCTTGGTCCAACTCCAGTCCATTTACTAGATCATGGCATAAGTGCCATGTCCAATCTCAGTTTAAAAACCTCCAGGGACGGCGAGTCCACCACCTCCCTGGGCAGACCATTCCAATGCCTGATCACTCTCTCTGCAAAGAATTTCTTTCTAATATCCAGCCTAAATTTCCCCTGGTAGAGTTTAAGCCCATGCCCCCTTGGACTATTGCTAACTGCCTGGGAGAAGAGACCAATCCCCATCTGGCTATAACTTCCCTTCAGGTAGTATAGAGAGTGATGAGGTCACCTCTACACCTCCTGTTCTCCAGACTAAACAACCCCAGCACCCTCAGACTCTCCCCATAGGTCTCCTCCTCCCTCCCTCCACATGAGATATTGCTCTTTGCCCTCACCTGAAACACACTTGTTGTCCAGGTTGTCATGGTATGATGGAGAGGAGGGGTTGCACTATTGCTCTGCCGTGAAGGGATAGGTTTTCTACTCGTTTCACATCCAAGGACAGCACACATGGCAGCCCCAGCCTGACACCGAGCCTTGCTCCCATTTCATTACTTCATCGGAATTCAGACATATGAGAGGTTTCTTACACAGTAAGGAAACAGAGACCTATTCAATATTGTATGCTCAGAACTGAAAGTTTAAAGATAGAAGGTTTTTAACAGCACTTGATAGGCCTTCAAATAACTAGGAGTGAGCATAAATATAGGGAAAGTATTGGCCTCATTTTCAAGCAACTGAATACAGTATTCAGTCACAGCTACCCAGATGTAAAACACACAGTATAAAGGAGCTTAAAATTGTCAAGTAGTTCCTGAATAAATGAGTGGCTGTGCATGAAGTGATTGGAAATGGATACTATTAGCATATAATCTTTGCATATATGGCACTGAATATATGGTTATTCCTAGAACTCCTTAGTATCTTTCAGACAAGATTTTCTCCACAACACTTCTACCTGGTTTTGTGTTATAATAATTTGTGGTAAACCAACAAAAAATGAATTATGTAAGCAAGAGAAAATTAAAATCTAAGTATAAACAAACATCTGTGGTGTGTGATGATATTCTTTGTTCCGAAACAGAGTAGTACAAGTAAAACAAACAGAGATGACACAGAACAGGTTACGTTGAAAAACTTTCTGCAAGACACATAGCTGTTTTTTCAGCTTCTGAGGGTTCTATATTCAGACATGAACACAGACAGGCAACTGACTGCCTGGAAAGCATACTGTCACATTACAAAAACTATTTTTATGTATAAATATCTCTTCTGTGTAACACAAGAATACTGCAGAAAGCATTTCACTGTATCTCTACCTCGTCAACTCAATTTTCAAATTTTACTGGAAAAATCTATCTTCTCTTTGCCTGCCTACTCACCCACCCAAATTCTTCCTTTCTATGCTTATACTTTTTGGCTTTTTATCTGTTTTTTATTTCTAGAAACCACTTAGAAAACTGAAAGTTGTTATATAAAATTAAACTGTATTCAGTAAGACCCATCCAGCTAAACAAATAACGAATGCCTGAGGCAACACTATATTAGGACTGCTTTCACAGATATTTGGATTAGTACAGTGATCTGACACTGAGGTCTTTTGTTAATACCTCTTCAGGTGCCTTTCAATATTTTCTCATTTCTTCTTTTCCTCTGCCTTCTGCTGTCCATGTAACACTGCAATGGGAAATCAACTTTATGTGGAGAGGGAACATCATGAGTCTGGGTGAGGTGGTGGTAGGACTGAGGTGGGATGGCTGCAGCATATGGCTCAACAGCGGCACAGACAGGTGACTTCAGTGGGGAGATGCCTGATGGTCCTCCATGTACTGTCAAGTCAAGGAGTCCGACAGTCCGTACAGTCCCTGAGGCACAGGGAACCCTATTAATGGACCTGACACTCATTCAGCTAAGTCCGTGATAAGGCCTTTGCTGACCTGGAGACTGGCTAAGCCTCTCTATGTACTCCCAAGTCCAGCTTCAACCAGAGGAGGACTTTTCAGTGGAGAAGCCAATGGGAGTCGAAACAGTCCCTATGGGGTAAATTCAGTTCCCACTGATGTTGCTGGTCATTGGTTTTGACGGCTGCTGCACAGCGGTTTTATACCATGACATTAAGTGGGCAGAAGGCTGTTGTAGTAGCATTAAGGCATACAGCTAGAGCTTCATAATCTTCTGTAGCCTGGGACCTCTGAAGCATGGTTAGATATTTTATGAGTAATATCTAATGCAGGAGAAGAGGGTAGTATTCACTTACAAAAAGAGAGAAAGGGAACTAAAGCAAATGTTTAGAAGTAGTGAGAAACTGTACAAGCACTTGAAACAAAGATGTTTTTGATTAGATCTGATATTAAATCTCAGAGGGAACAAGGGAAGATGGATGCCATGAAGAGTTATTAATTAGGAAAACAAAGGTAAAATAACTTTTTTATTGCTGCCATTCCATGAAGTGGACTAAATTGATGATGAGTATTTAGTGCTTTACCCTAGAAAATTGTAGTTACTCTTTTCATACATTGGAAGAAAACTGTGTAAGGGATGCAATATATTTAACATTAAAAATATTAACCCTAAAATTACTCAAATTATTAATATATCTACCTAATTGTGAACTAATTAAAGAAGAAATGAAGTTCCTAATTTCAGTGTCTGAATTTGGTGGTTATTCTCTCCTTGTCTAAGTCTGGTTAATATTGTACAGCATTTTAACCTTCTGATTTTGAGCTCAGAAATTCTTTTGTCGATAATTGCAGTGGCATTAAATTTTAGACTGGACACAATTGATTGAAAACTGTTCCTTGTATTACTATTCTGCAAGAATACTGTTCGATGTTACTTATGTACTTCTATATATTGCACATTGTTATTATGACACAGTTGGGAAAGGACGGAGCAGAGAAACAAAAGATTAATTTGTCAAGACTGAGGAAAGCAGAGGAGAACTGAAGGACTATAATGTGACTTTTCCCCAAAGATGTGTAAAAATGGCATCTGATTTGCCATCTCTCACTCCTCAAATATGAAGAAATGTTTCAATTAGGAGTTACATGCTACCTCTGGTTTACCCAATACACTATTAGTAATTTATCTTTCCTCCTTGAGTGTGCTTAAAACTTTTGGGTGAATATTGTCTGATCTGAAGATTTCTTAGTGTTCCTTGTGCTAATCATTTTCACAGGCTCATTTAGAGCCCTGAAAATGCAGACAGATGTTTATTGAGCCCTTCCTCAAAAAGGAAAGGTTCAGGTCACCGGAACCTTCTCACTTTCTTCAATACTGAACACTGGTCAGTACTTTTCCTTTTTGATTCTCTATAATGGCTTATCCTCCTTATGTCTTCGTTTTACACATCCTGATCACCAGTTTGTGCTACAGACTCTCTGGAAGGTTTTATTCTGCTGGCTTTGAAGAAGGAATTAATATTAATTTTGATTCTTTTGCTATTCATGCCTCACCTGATGCTCTTATTGTATTTTTATATATACTTTGCCAGAATTTACAAGTTGGTTTGTTTTTGTTTCTTTAATTTACCTCATTTGGACACACATCAGCTTCTCTCACCTTATTCGAGACCTTAATTGGAATGTGTACTGCTGCTGTGCTTACAGTAAGGCATTTTCTTCTTACTGTGTAACTGTTTGAACTGTTTCTTTTGACAACCTTCTTTTTAAGAATTCCCCTCATTTTTACCAGTTTCCTTTTTTTTTTTTTTTCGTTTTTAAGCTCAACACCACAGTTTAGAGGACTGTTGGCCTTTATTATTACTGTAGGTATTTCCAAGTCCCAGTTCCCAATGGCCAGCTCTAGAGATGCTCTTTGCCTGGAACACTTTGAAACAGAACCTGTGCACTACTCGCAACCCAGCTCAGGGCTACATTTCCTACCGTGGGTTCCCTAATCAGCTGTTTCTCTATTTTCTGCAGGAGGTGCTGATGGTATCTAAAAATTCTCTGCTTCACATCCGGATATGACATTTGCCTAGTCTGTCTCAGAGTAATTAAAGTCTCTCATTACAGTTGCATTTCCTGTGTCTGTGTCTCTTTCAGCACATCCCAGTCAATGTTGCTCTCCTAGTTCAGTCACTGACCATATACATCCAATACTATATTCTTATTGTCAGGAGTGCAACATCAATTCTTGTGTAACCTTCTCTCTGGGTCACTTTCATTGGTCTTCTGTCTTGCATAGAAAGAAGCACGATATATGCAAATTAAGAGTAAGCAATTATGTATTAGCTGTTGCATACAATAGGGAAACAAAGACTAGTGAGCTACTAGGCTAAACATTAATATGCTCACCCCACTTCACTGAAGTAGTAGAGTCTTTCCTGGCCGAACTACTGTGAATCAGAAGGAAAGGTTTATCCACAGCTGCTCCCTGGTCCCTGAGCTGCACCTCTGTGCTGTCTTGTTGCTGTCTGCAGAGTCTCTGTTTTCTAGTACCCTCTGTGTTTTCATTATTTTGCTTTGCATGGTTTAGGTCACATAGTTTCTTTTACCTTCAGAAAAGTTTCTTGAGTAGGATAGAGAAAACCAGAGCCATACTGTATTAGACCAGGTCCTGGATCACAGACTGCTACACTCTAGAGCTGAGAGTTCTTCATATAGAATCCCTATAACTCACTGATGCATTTGGTTCATTTACTTGATATAAGGTCTTAATATGTGAGCCTCCTCTATGACCAGTGGAATTTATTCTATCTTTCTTGCACATGTTATTTATTTAGTTAATTAGCATTTCAATGGCCTACCAAGCATTTTTAAAAGCTATTATTAGTAAAACAATGTCTTAATTTAAGGATAGATTTCATTCTAGTTCTGTCCACTTACTCCTTAGCTTGCTGGCATTGGAGCAGAAGCAAATGCTGCTACTCTGGTTCCCTTTTGGGAGTTCCAGTCTGAATGGCACTGTATGTGGTTGATTATGTGTGTGAAAATATACTTAATAGACATGTTTCCAAAATTGAAAATTTGGTATTTCTTCGACCACAGTGAAATTAAACCTGAAAAAAAAAAATCATTCAAAGCATTTCATACCAGTGCTTTTGCATATGAAGTATACTTCACATTGCATGTGAAAATGCTGTGGTTTTGCATCCTTTTTACTCTAAGCTCTAGGATTTGAGGCATTGAAGACAACACCAACATTTCTGTAAGAGGCGGTGTGGCCACTTGTGCAGGGGGGGAGCTGGGAGGTTGCACAGCCATGCAGGAGCAGAGCAGATTGCTGGGAAGAGCTGGCAGAAGTCCCATCGAGGGCACTGCCCCGCCATCACCCTTGGTACCTGGTTTGTATTCCCCTGCAGAGCAGCCTCCTCTGGCAGCCCCCTCCAGCTGCCTCTGACAGACAGGAACCCAGCACCAGGCTCTACTTGCATGTGGTTCCTGAGCACATTGGGGAAGAGTCCCTGGCACAGCTTCTCCAAAACCTCTTTTTCCTGAATTCTGGTCTGTGGCTGCAGTGTAGCAAAGCTGACCATGGGCACAGGCAGCCAAACCTGCAAGGAGTAAGGGGGGCAGTTGAGGTTGCGGAGCCCACTAGTGCAAGGAGGACCCTGACATCCAGTACTGTTTAAGTTTTCTTTTCATTTCCTTTGCTCTTCACAGCCTTTTCTGGTGATTTTGCATTTGCAGACGTGTTCAATTTAAATTCATGAAGCATTACACCTCCAGCTGCCTTTGCAACATCTTTCCTTGATTAGTCTTTTATCACTCCAACCACCTCACCTGAGTATCATGTTTATTGATATGACTGGGAGGAAGGGCATCCATCTCCTGTTTGCTACTTATTTACCAATAGCTCAAGCACATTTGTCTTATTATGGAAAATCATCCCGTCCCTCAGTTCTTTTCCATTTCTGTTCCATTTCTGTTCTGCTGTCTTTCTCTCTCAAAACAATTTTTATTTCTTACTGTCACCACCACTAACCAAGGGACCACATGCTGTTTACTCCTTAAACAGGGGACATGTCTGTTGGATCCCTCTCTGTGGTGACCTCCCCTGCTCACCACACCACATTTGTCCCAGTTTCCCTCTTTGACTCCCTATCTCATGTAAGAAATTCAAGGCTTTCATCCTTCATTTCCATATTACTGCATAATCACCTCTGCCTCCAAATCAGCTTTCAGGTTTTTTTTTTTAAATTTTCCTCTTCTTCTCTTGCAGCTGACCTCCATTCCCTTCTGTGTTTTTTACTGCAACTCTCCCAGGCTCCTCCATTTTTCCTCATTGGTCACAGGTGACACCAGACACTGTCTGTGATGGGCTGGAGTAGCAAATACACCATTCTGCATCAACTCACAGACCTTCACTCAGTGCCCAACCATGGACTGACACCATGGCAGGCACTCACAGCCTGTCCCCAGTGCCAGTTTCTCCCTGTGCCTGCAGCTCCCACAGCCACCAGCTGCTGGGTTGCCCTCACGCTGCTCCTCTGCTCCTGTAACCTGGCTGCTCCAGTATCTGACAGCATTAACCAAAGCTCACACGCTAATGCTACTGTTAACAAAGTCCAGCCCAAGCCAGCTGCTGTGTTAATTTTTTCACTAGAAGTCTGGAGAAATCTCTCAATCCTTAGCTCTTGTGTATTTGGTCTTTGGAAATGCCTTTTTTGCTTGTTTGTTTTAATTAGATTAGGACACTTTAATCAACTTTTTAATAAGAATTTTTAATCATAAACTCTTATACATACACTCATTTAACTGTATGTATATGTGTATACACGCACACACACACACACACATATATATATATAATAAAAACTGTGTGTAACCACCCTTTATACATGGAGAGCATGCAAAAGAGTGTAGAGAGTAATACCAGACGCAGCTGTCACTCCATTCCCATGAGATAGCTCAAGCAGTGAGCTAGTATGGCATTAGAATGTAAAACATAACATCTACAGAAAAGCAATGTCTTATATCTTAACTTAAGTGATTTGTAGTATGTATACTTTTTTCCTTTGTGTGACTGTGAGATGGATACCAAATAATTCATTGGCCACGTGCTAGCAATCATCCTGAGGTCCTTGTCAAATTTTGTAATACATTCTTCTTGGTTCAGCACTTGGTTTTGGGTAATTGGAAGTCTGCCAAGTTCTGAAATTTGATTTAAAGCTTTTAGCTAATTCTACTTCTTTTCTATTAGTTTCATTTAACAAATTTGTTGCAGTGAAACTGCAGTTTATGACCTTGTTTTTCTTCTAAAGCAGAATAAGTTGCTACAAAAATATCACAGTAGGGAAGCAGCAATTGTAGCGGCAAAGCTCACACCCCTCAAAATATTAAATCAGGATCTCTTTTTCTAGGTAATGATTGCGGTTCATTATTAAAAATAAACAAATACATAAACTACTGAGATTGTGCCCACATTTCTATTGAAATTTAATTTCACAGGAACCTTGACACAAGAGATTTTTGGAAGTTCTGATGGTTCTAGGAAATAATGAAATTCAGTTTATACAATGTGAGGATATTAGCACTCCTTCTTTGCTTGAACCAATAATCTTTTCTGATTAATTAATGTTGATCAATGACTTGCTTCAAAATAAGAATCCACGGTGGAAAAGGCGACCTCCAAGATGAGAAATCAAGGGGAAGTACAAGTAGAAATATATGTATGGATCAGCTTAACTTCTTGGGAACTCCTGGGACCATCATGCAAAGTTTTGTCAAGATGCAGACTCTACACTGCACATACAACGAGTATGATGTTACTGGAGATGTGATGGAAAGTCTTTTCTGCACCTGAGGAAACTTCAGTGTGATGGGCAGCTTGTCAGTGGGGTGGGTTAAGCTGGGCCTTGGCACTAATGCTTAAAGGCAGCTTTAAGCCAAGTTTAGGCTACTGGTGGGTAGTTTCCGTTGCTGGTACACTATCCTGTACATTTCCTAAATTGCGTTGTCATCATATTAGCCCCAGCTTCTGACAGCTATGATGATAATCTAAATGTAGGTGAACTTTGCTCATTTTCTGCTGAATGTATGTGCAAATAGTTCCTCAGTAACTATTATTCAACATAACATCTAGAAAACTTTAAAAAAAAAAGTATTTTAATTTATTAGTGTGCCTGGGAAATGTTTACAAGGGAAGGTAACTAAATGTTAATTAAGCCATTAATACTTGACAGACTGCACAGTAGTTGATTTTTCTTCCATTTTTTTTTTTTTATCCAAGTCTCATGGTAAAACTTACAGACCAGCTGGCCACGCAGCTACTTTTTCATATGAAAGACCAGGAATGCCAGAATTTAATTCATTTTGTGTCTAGAACTGATGAAAGGGAACCTGCACAGACCTCCTTTTCCAATGCTTTTCACAGCTAAGAAAAAAAATAAGAACAATTCAGTTTCAAAAAAAAAGTGTTGAATGATAGATTGAATCCCAAAGCTTTTATGTCTGTTCTACAGTTGCCTGATACCACTTGCTGTAGTGCAAAAAGGGTCCATGTGATTTAACACATGACAAACTCGTGTCAATCTTTCCATCACTTACTTCAGCTGACAGTATGTTTTCACATATTCAGTTTTTAATATCTGCCCTGGAATTGGATTGTTGATTTTGACACGTCCGTTTATGCTTTCCACTTACTAGATTTTAAGGAAGTGGGAATGTGACGTATGTTACAGGTTTCCTATAGTAACTAACACAAACAGAACCTCATTTGAGGACTTCTCTCTCAGATTCATGCTTTCAGTCCCATGTTTGCAAACCATTCTCATCAGGCAGAAACCATATAGGAGACATTCAGCTTAAAAAGGGAGGGGTAATCTTATGGAAATAAGTTTCAGGCAGAACATAATTTTTATGGACAATAATAAATTATCTCAACTGTAATGTTTCTTTACCAGTTTAAAATAATTGCAACTTCTAGCTGCTACCAATTATTTCCTGGTCCGTGTGAGATACATGAAAAATGCTGAGATTCAGAGGGTCTAAAGAAGTTTGAAGTGATGTAACTTACATCCTTTTCTGGTTGTTCTTAAGAAATTGCTCTGTTGGGTTGTCATCTGTTTATCGCTGAACTCTGCAGGTTCTTATTTCACTGATTTCTTTTAGGCTCTTTTAGACCACTTTTTTTGGTCTCTATTGTACTAATTACAATTTTTAACTGCATATGTACTTAAATCACTGTCAGTTCTACTGAATGCAAATGACCAAACGGGAACTTAAATAATTTACAGCAGAAAACAACAGTTAGGAAGGAAATGTGCATCTTTGGTAAGAAAGCATCATGAAAGATTGAACCTCGAGCAGGACAACACTGCTTTTGATTCTAGCAAACATTTAGTCTGAGGTGTTTGGTATTCTCCAACAATACCAAATATGTGTTAAAATCCTCCAAACCTTCATGATCAAAAATTACTGTGCTTGCTGCTCTAAAGTAAGACTTAATCAAGTTTTAGTTGCTTAGTTAAGTTGAGAGTAATCAGATTAGGAGAAACAGTTGGCACATTCATGCAAGGGGAGAAAACACGCTACTAAAAGTCATTCTCATCCAGTAGTTTTTACTGTTGCCCGCTCTGGCATCGTTTTAAGCATATACATGCATGTTTGATCTCAGTCATTCCTTTGCTGACATAATCTCCTTCCTCCCCTGGGTAAAACAAGTTGTATTATGACAACCCAGGAGTCATAAAATTGCAAAAATTCTGGTACTGTATCAGAAGTTCACACACAATTACTATGCTGTCTTTCATATAAGTACAATCAGGCTCAAAGGTTAGATTAACTGGGATTTCTTAATGTTTGACTGTTTTGTTCAAGTTTTGGTATAACTTCTCAAGTGACTTAATTGGTGCTGGAGTTACTAAAGGTGTAGATGTTAGAGGTCTGCTATTCCAAAGTGTTTCACTGTTCCAGGTCTATCAAGAAATTAAGATACGTAACAGACAATTACCTATTTGTATGCTTACATCATGTCTGATTTATTGTCCTGGTAGACACAGGCCAGTGTAATACTCCTCCCTGTTCCAAATCAGCTCCAGAGGCAAAGGTGAGAGATTTGGGCTTTAAAGGTAGAAAGATGAGACTGGTTATAACAGCTATAAATGTCAGCACTGCATAGAAAACAACCAAACCAAACAAAACCAACAACAACAAAAACAAACAAACAACAAAAAAACAAACCAAAACAAAACACAAAAATCCCCAACAAAAACAAAGCCCCAAACAAAACAAATTAAAAAACCTGACTGTTCTTGTTAGAAAGAAAATTGGAAGTTTGATGAATGAGGGGGAAGAATATCTTCTTAATATGCCTTCCATAAGTCAATTAAATCAAGTAAATAATGATTGAATAAAGATGATGATGTGAATGCAATTGTCTGTCTGTCTGTCTTCTACCTCTGCCTTTTCTATACATCTGTGATAATGTAGTATGTTTTGAATGCCATAAACAGGTGCTTACATTATTTCATTAGCTCTGCTTGAATCAGGTAATTTTAACTAAGCAGATTACCTCAAAATATTATTTATTCAAGGTATGATAAAGCTACCTTGGATATTTTCTCATTTGTAAGGTTGAGTACATTAGTCCTGTCAGTAAAAATAACATTGCACTCCAAAAGCAAGTATTTTTAATGACTAGATTTAAATGATAAAATCCAACTATAAACTAGTTTCAAGCAGCTTCCCTGTCTGTATATAAAATATTTTCCTTTGGCTAACTTGGAGGCAATTCTACATGAAAAAACTTTAAAACAGTGGAACTTTGATTGTCTAGCTGCCAATCTTTTGTTTAAGGATCAGCATCAAAAATGTTACTCACTCCCTGAGCGTTCAGTGAGGGAATCAGCAGTTACATCCTCCTTCTTTAGGAGGAAACAAATGGTTCCTTCATATCTAACAGTATTATCAGGCAGATTGTAAATGTAGTTCATCTAATTATATCGCTCAGAAAACTAGTGTTTTAAGCTAGGAGAGCATGTGTGTCACCATAGTTTGGGAAGGACTCACACAGACCCACTCTTACATTAGTTTTGATATTGCTAGTCACACACCAGCTGAAGGAGGTATGATTATTTTTATACATATATTGGTTTATTTAGGATTTAGCTTTTTTAACAACTGCATAACTTCACTGATGATGAGTAATCTGCAGTGGAACAGAAATCTCAAAGTTTCAGGCTTTGAATCAGTTCAAATACAGATGTGGACCAAGGACAAGGATGTATGTTACATAGCAACAAGTTGTTTTCCAGGCTTGCAGAACTAACCTACTAGTAAAGAACTAAAAGTGCGGTGGTGGTGACACCCAATATAATCTAAAAAACTTTCTAAACACTATGGTCTGGATTTTTAAAAGTTCTGACAACCTGTTATTTTGACAGGAATGAATGGAAGCAGCCTCTTATAAGCTATACAGAACAGAACATCCAAGGGAAGCACTTATTATTCAAGCACACTTTAACAATAAACCACCTTCAACTTCAGTTTCTGCTGCAAAATAGATCTCCATCTTGTAACCCTATGGTTTAAGTAGGCTCTATGTAAATATATACTGCTGAAACAAACAGGCGGAAAGAGAGTAGGAGCTTGGGACCCTCTCACTCCCATGGTGATGCTCCTTCCAATATACTGAAGTTCTGACCTATGACTGCAGCTCCTAAATAAAACAGTAATATAAGTCATAACAAGGCATTGTATCTTGAATAAATGATCATAATCTTTCCTATTGCACTAGCAGCTTCTTCAAAATAATTAGATTCAAATCTCCCAGGATAACGACACTTTGAAAACACTGAGTGTATGACATGCCATGTGAGGAATACTCTCTGAAATTATTTAGTTTTAATTGCATAAGCTTTGATAACTATTCAGAGATGATTTAAGTTGGGCAAAACAAACTGATGACAGATTCACAATTTGTTAAATTAAGAAGTATATATAGTCCTTCACTCTTTACACTCACAAATTTCATTAGGAAAGTACATTGCCTCTACTGTGCTTCACTCAGTCAATTACTTGATCATAATCACATATTTTTGTGAAGCACTGGTACAATTCAGTCTCTTTCAAGAGGAAAATGTGGACATCTTGAATGGCTGTAGCATTACCAGAAACCACTCTCAGTTATTTCCTCATTTAAGGATTTTTTGCTTGGTTCTTTTCTCCTGTTCTGGACTTTGGCTACTTTAGCTGTTACCTTGGCAACTGTTTGGTCATTTATATTGCAAGCACTGTTTGTAAGCTACAAAGAGCTTTTTGAAGAAAAAAGGGAAAGATTAAATAATTATTAAAAATTTTTGTTCTCTTTAGCCTTACTGTTTCTGCGGTCTCTCACTGTTCCATGAACGAAAGCCTTGGGGAACCTACTAGAGCTTGAATTTCTGGTGAGTAGAAAGGAAAGGGATAAGGGAAAAGGATGTGTCTGTGGAGATGCATTTCTGTGATAGTAACAAGGGGGGGAAGAACAATACTGAATGCATACAATCTGGAAACATTGGAATAAAGGAATATCAGTGTTTGAAGACTCTCTAAAACCAATAAAAAATAAAATAAATAATATAATAATGATGGAAAAAAACATATTAGAACTCAGAGAGAAGAAAACTTCTAAAATGGGGTAAAGGCTGTTGCTTATTGTGTACTGTGGTCTGAAATAACACACTACTTCAGCTACTGAGAAGTCATTTCTCTGCACTGACAGTTCTACTCTATTTTAAAGCAAGTTGACAGAGCCAGTGCTGATCCCTCTCCTACTATAGTTAGACAATTTCTACCCTCTTGCTTGTTCAAAGCCGATCATAACCATAGACTATGGGTCAAACAAGTAAAAAATTCCAAACGAGATTTTTTTTACAGACTAAAAGACTAGTACAGTCAAACTCATAATTACTTACGAACCCTAGATAATAGTATTCTGCTGTTTGACATATGCTTAGGAAAGCATGATTTCAGTTGCCTTTGCTCTCCTAGCACAGTAGTTTCTGTTTCTTATCAGGACAAAACTAGTAGACCAGGTATCTCAGATAATTTGGATATCTCAAAAATGCCTTGTAAAAAGAAGAAAAGGCCACTTATGTCCAGCTATGAAGGACATACACATTCATCCCATAGGGTACAGAAGATCTGAAATCTGAATTAGCAGAAAGTGTATGTGGTTAAGATGAAGATGAAGATAACTGAAGATAAAACTGAAGATAAAGAAAATCCACTAGAAAAAAAATAAACAAGAAAATTTATACCAAAAAGCTAGTATATACGAACTCACAGTTACAATTTTGAGTCTACTTAGAAGAATACATAAAACTTGGTTTCAACATATTAAACTGACACAATTCTTTCAGCACCGTAGTATCACAGATGCAGCAAGAGTAGCTGATTATCAGACAAACTGTGCTGTGTGGGTGAAGAAACGTACAATTATATGAAAAGAAATAAATGGAAAAAATGCAAAGATGAATTAGGAAGGAAACAAAATGAAATACAAGGATAATGGTAGCAAAAAAAATCTAAAGAAAAGGCTGAAAGATAGCAAACCCATTGCTAAGTGGTGGGTTCACACTAGTAATAGTGTCTATGAAGATGAAAAAAAAAATGAAAGAGTATAATAAAATGTTTCTAAGAGCTATTTGTAGATTAGTATCAAAAAAACTATAAAGTTGTAATGGAAATTAAACATACACGATTACATAGAACCATCTCTCAGATCACAAATAATTGACACATGCAGAAAAAGGAAATTTGTGGTGACAAACTCACCACTAAAATATTTAATCCTTTTAATGAAATATGAGACTAATAAAAGCTCTCAAAAGGATGTCATTATGGACTAAGAATCAAAGAAGAGTGATTTAAGTTATTCCAATAGCTAGTGAGATATTTTATTTCTTTCAGTGATAACCAGTTTACCATAGCACCGCATTAACTAGCAAAAAAGAAGGCAACTGGTTAAAGATAAGAAGCAGGGATTTTGACCTGAAAGGTCACATATTGACCAGATTTTCAATATAAGCACAGATATCAAAAAGGCCAACAGATTAAAAAAGACATTGAAAATTCTTTAATATGCAACTTTGAGATTTTAATGAAGCATTTGGCATTCCATACTGCAATTCGCTCAAGAACATCTTTAAGTTTAAGATCTACCAACAGAAATAATTAACTTTGAAAAGGTTTCACATTAATATTAAGGTCAAACTGCACAAGTCTATAGTAACAGAAAATCATGTCAGTGAGAATTTATTCTCTTACATCTGTCTGCATTGCCCTTGATTCCAGTATGATAAAAAGCAGAGACTCATACAATACAGACAATGCTTAATTAAAAAAAAAAAATGACAGGAAAAAAAAAAGCCAGCCAGAAGAGAATATTTTCTTCCAGAATTGCACAAAGAGAGTTAATAATTAATAACAAAAAACCCAAACCACTTCTCAGCTCAGGTATTATGGTAGCAGGCAAAAGGATACATGGCATGGACTATTCATTTTCCTCACTAGTAATGTGAATTCTGATAATAACGAAAGAAAAATAATGTCTGAATTGCCACAGAAGCAGTTTCAGTTGATCATAAAAAACCTACAACTTAAGAAAAAGAACCTATGAACATAACTCCTGTGCAATTACTTTAACACAATAAAAGCCAAAGATATGCAAAAAAAGAGATGAAGACACCATGTAGTTAAGGCCAGGTATTTAAAAATGCATTCATTTTCATCAAAATACAAAATACTTTTTCTTTTCTTTTTTTTTTTTTTTTTTTTTTTCTGGAAGCTACAAATGACTAGACATATTTTAAAATTAAATCCAGAAAATCTCTAAGACAGACATGCTGTAGATGGAGGAATGCACAAAAGATAACCTACAGAAGACTGACAAAGATTGTCCTAGGATACAACAATGCTGGAGCCTGCTTTGTCTTCTGTGTCTCACTAGATGACACAGAAATGAATCACAGTTAACATCAAACAAGTGGCATGATCATCAGCTTAGCTGACTACATCACTCACATTTAATATGTACTGTGATTCTTCATGCGGTACCATATCAAATTCAGAATTTACTAACTATCACTTTCAAAATTATGTCTCTCATTGATCATGTGAGGTTTTTATTGCACTAGTGAGCAAACAATTTCATGTCTTCTTCAGAGTATCTTTTATCATTCCTTGCACACTCTACACACTTGCAATTTATAACTTCTTCCCAGATGTTCAAGGCTTTTATTCATTAAAGGCATAAATTCAGCAAGCCTTTAAAGCAAATCCATATATTTAGACATGTATTTAGTTCTATTAAGTCAATACTTCAAAGTGATCTTTAAATGAAGCTCATACCCTAAGGGGTATTTTTGAACCAGAGCTCCAAATCCTGTCAGAAATTCATTTCTCTCATGCAGATTTTGCTCCATTGTGTTTCAAGACTGTACCAGACTAATACATGTCTAAGCTGCATAGCATGTGCTCAACTGACAGTCAGAATTGCCTAACACGCATTCATGTCATTTATACACTAGTAGCATCCACATGCATTGGGAAAGCAGTAAATTTCTTAGGTCAGGAAACTTACTTCCCTTCTGTTCAAAATCAGTAAGTACTCAAGAAATCAAAAAGCTCATTAATTAAAAAAAAAAAAAAAAGTGAAAAAAATAATTTTTCTGCCATTAAGGCAAAGAACTGTGTAGTTTTAAAATGGATATACCTGCTTGAGACATTCACTTCCTCCTTGAAGCCTGAGAAATAAGATAGATTAACTGTCTTTTTAGGATTAGATAAAGCCTGTAAAATTCATCATCTGATCCAGAGTTTTGAACAGTGATCTGAGGAGCCAAGGCTACTCTTGGGGGAAGAAAATCATGGGTCTATATTCTCTTTTAATATTGATGATAAAATTCAAAGTCATTTACCTTTTTGATGTTAGTACAATGTAAATTTGTCTCCACATTTTAAAATTTGTCTGATTAAACTTTTGCAAGTGTATGAGTGGTGGAAACTGATTTGTGAGGACTAGAATTTCCTAGTGGAGCTATAGTGCTGATTTTTTTCTAGCACCAGAGCCACACAAATTTCCCATCATAAGGATAGAATAAAATAAAACCAGAGAGGTTGAAACAGCTTGAGAGAGCTAGATGTGCAAAATTCTGTGCATATTTCATCTGGCTAATGAGAGTAGGCATCGTATGATGGTCCGTATGTTTTTCTGGGCTGACAGACAAAAATTAACTGTTTCTGATTTTAGTTCATTGGAATTCAGGAATTCTATTTTTGCTTGTTAGGGAACCCAAATATGAAACCATGTTCCTAGGAATTCTACTTGTTTTCTAGGAAATGAGAAAGAAATCCAGAAAAAGAAGCTGTGCCTAGCTGTGAAAGAAACTTCTTTTGATCAGAAGTGAAAACTTTTTTTAATATAAGAGTCTTGTCAACAACCTTTTTGGTATGTCACAGAAATGCTCACCAGAGTAACAGTTGTCTGACAGTCGCTCTCTTAAATACTCAGACTAATATCACTGAATGCATTGATACCTATAGTGTTCCACAATGCTGGACTGGATATCCTAACAGGGCATCTTCTCCCCTTGCAATTTTAATTTATGCACTCTGTATTTGGGACCCACCTCAGAGAGGGCAGTGGCAACAATATGCACTCATATCTGAGCTGCATTTCTAGATTCCCCCAAATAATTACAGTTTGGATGATAAATCTATTAACCAATTCAGGAAGAAAGGAAGACAACTTAAAGGCAACTTAAACGCCTCTCTGCAAATGCACGTAGCATGGGGAATAAACAAGAGAGACGTGTGGACACTCCTGCAGGACTATGATCTTATTGGCGTCACGGAGGCATGGTGGGATGGCTCCTATGAATAGAGGGTTGGAATGGAAGGATACAGACTCTTCAGGAAGGACAGGCAAGGGAGATGGGCAGGGGGTGTTGCCTTCCATGTCAATGACAAGCTGGAGTGCAGGGAGTGTAGCTTGGGGATGGATGAGGAGCTGACTGAAAGCTGATGGGTCAGGATTAGAGGGAGGGCAGGGATGGGTGATGCTATAGTGTGGATCTGTTATAGGCCACTCAACCAGGATGACTGGGTGGATGAGACCATCTATAGACAGATAGGAGTAGCCTCATGTTCACAAGCCCTGGTCCTCAGGGGAGAGACTTCAACCACCCAGCCATCTGCTGGAGTGACAACACAGAAGGGTATAAGTAATCCAGGAGGTTCCTGGAATTTATTGATGATAACTTCCTCTCCAAGTGACAGAAGAGCCAATGAGGAGAGGTGCTACGCCAGACCTTGTTCTCACCAACAAGGAGTGGCTGGTGCAGAATGCAAAGCTCAATGGCAGCCTTGACTGCAGTGATCATGTAATGGTGGAGTTCAAGATCCTTAAGCCAGCAAGGAGTACACACAGCAAGCTCACTCCTTGACTTGAGAAGAGCAGAATTTGGCCTCTTAGATAGACAGATAGATGAAATATAATGAAGAAATTCTTCACTATGAGAGTGGTGAGGCACTGGAACAGTCTGCCCAGAGAAGCTGTGGATGCCCCATCCCTGGAAGTGTTCAAGACCAGGCTGGATGGGGCTTTAAACAAGCTGGTCTAGTGGAAGGTGTCCCTGCCCGTGGCAGGGGGTTTGGAACTAGGTGATCTTTAAGGTTCCTTTCAACTCAAAACAGTCTACTAATATTATTCTATGGTTCTGTGATTCTATGATTCCATAATTTATGTGGCTGTTTCTGCACTGAAAAAAAATAGTACCAGAACACCAGAAACTGGGGTGGAACCCTGTTCATCTAGTTGTTTTGTTCTGTCCCACTTCTAACCTCCAAGTTCTAGTGGAATCAGAAATAACCTTATTCTGTATGTATACAGACTGTGACCTCCACAGTTTCGGACTTGCTTTCAGCTCAGCTAACAGCCACCTATTTCATTAGCATGTTATTTCAGGAAAAACAGCACCTTGGACCCAAAATTTTATACACCAGCATCCTTCATCTGTAAAAATAATATCAGCAATTCACTGATGGAAAATATTGTGATACCTTGCCCAGGAGAATTTCGTTTGCTTGCTGCTGGGAATATGCTGCATGCCTGTTTGATTGTCTGTTGCTTTGCCCAAAAATCTGTCTCATGCCTGACCATTTTAATTTCATTTCCATCACAACTTCCTTCTCTGTGCTTTGGTTTAAATTAGGTTTCAGAGGCTACTTAAGCTTTTGCACTTTTTGTATATTGCTACCTTTTACTTTTTTGTCTTTTATCCCCAACAGCAGCACCTTTGGTGCTTTTTTCTTTGGCCTTGAACCAGTGTCTATCTCCTGCCAAGTGCCATAGATCCCAGAAAGTGCTTGTTCTGCAATTGCAATTTTGCTGCTTCATACAAAAGAGCAGAGCTTGCTCTGAAGCCCTTGCTATAAATAGAACAGAATTTTTCTTAGGTCTCCTACTGATTTGCCAGATTGATTGCATCTCTGCTAATCAACCTGAATAATACATTGGCATTCTACTTTTCTCTTAAAATCATACTCTATAAATATTTTGCTTAATGCTTCTGGAAGGTTATTTATATTGTTTTAAATAGAAGAATATTTTTATTAGGCCTACATGTTTTAACCCTTAATTTTATATTGAAAAACTATTATTTGTACACATCAGTTCTGTACAAATAATTGAGCTATTTGAAGGTTAAATTTGATAAGGTGACCTCAAACTACATTTTTTCCCTTCTCTTTCCATCTTTTCCTTCTTTGTGGATGTCAGTCTTCAGAACATGTCAGTAAAACCAGGAAGGTGTTTATCATGTGTTTAGTGTATGAAAAGTTGTTCTCTTCCCCTCATGCTCCCACGTAAATACCTTGAAAATCCTGTTTTAAATTATAGTTTAACATCCTGAAAAATTTTAATATTAAAAAAATCCAGTTTATATATTTCAGTGTTGAAAGGCAGAGAAATTTGGTTAACAAGGCTTTTAACAATATCATTAAGAATCCAGGACATTAAGAGAAAAATTAACAGCTGGTCATTGATATTGTAATTTCATTGTTATGAAAAGAGGAAATCTATAACTCTATTAAAAAAGTGACAGACAATATAGCCTTAAATATTTGCACCGTTTGCAAGTGCATTTACATAGAATGTAATCTAATTTCTTTTGGAAGAAAGAACTTGCACTTACAAAGTCTGCAATGGAAGATAGTTTGCACCTACAGCTGGAATCCAATCCAGTTCAAAAGCAAGTACCTGTCCCTGTACTGAGCTGTTTGAGTATTCAGAATAGATATATCAAATTTTTACCTTCAATTAAATGTCCAAGTGAGTGCAATTATTAAGAAAAGAGCCCAGAAATAGAATATTTATTCCCCATTCCTGCCTCTTCTATGAAATGCTACTTCCATGTATTTAATATGTTTTTTTCAAATTCTTCTGCACATTTAAGAAATCTTTTGAAGTCTCCTTTAGGAGTAGAGAGGAGAGCAGGTATATTTTCTGGATGTACTCAAGACACTTGCTGTTGTGCTGATGTCTCATGACAACCTGAACCATCCCAGAGCAGTTCTGCTCGCACACCTGCAACTGACGCCTGACGCACTGGAAGGCAAACACGGACTGCCTGAGCCTGGCACCAGTACCAATAGAAACCGAAAACAAACATACACAACGAAGGACACACAAGTCCATAATTTATATGCTATTAGCAGGAATATTTCCTCCATTTTGCTACCACTGTCAGATCCTCAGTAATCATTTGAATGTTGAACAGAAGACATGACAACGATATGGACAGGAGGAGGGACTTCACATGCTTTGGCCAAGTGAGGGTAAGCTCAGCATTAACCCTATATTTACTCTTATATATATGTGTATCTCAAGGTATTCCCTATAAATCAATAGGAGCAGAGAGTATCTTTAATAGCAAAAGAAAAAAAATAATCATATTTTTACTGAATCAAGGTGAGAAAGTTAATATTTCTTTTTCAGGGGAGCATAAAGAAGAATATTAATCACAGGGAGAGTATAATGCCTGATGACTCAATCATTAAAAAAGTCCAGTCATTACAATTGCCATCACACTGCAAGAATTTCTGTTATTTTCATGTTATTTACAAAGTTTTAGGATTCCTCGCACTCACTCTAATTATAGATGGGGACTTAGAACGATATGGATGTTCTGGTGCCACTGAATTCAGATATTGAACACATTTCTGAAGTTTTACACAGACAGGTAAAACAGAAAGAAGATACAGAGACAGATGCTCTGAGTTTATAAAGCTTGTCATTAACAGAGACAGGAATAGGCAATGATACTAAGTCCTCTGTGTTAAAGAGCGGACCTCATGAACTGTCTTTGCCAATGCACCTGCTACTAGATGCAGAAGGACTTCATATCATAAGAAGCACTGTCCATACCCCACTGGGAATTTGTCTGTGCAGTTCCTTATTACACAAACAAGCAGCATTAATTATTTAGGCAGCATGTGCTTAAGTTCCAAGGTAGGTCTCTGGAAGGACTGATGTCTGGAGGGATCGAATTTCTCTGTACATTGTACTTGGAACTGTAGGATATTAGACACATCTGATTTTACCTCTTTTGTGTTTACCAGTCATATTCAATATACATCTGGTATATGAAGCAAGTAATACTGCTTAAACCATTTCAATACGAAATCATTCATATGCGACTTATAATGCAGCTTTTGCATGTCAAATGGGAACTTACTGAACAAAAAAGAGTCTTATGGAATGTAGAACTGAGATTTATGCATAAAGTGAGTGAATATTAAATATATGCATGAAGAAACACTGATGGTTTTAAATATAGTTACAGAATTAAATACCTTTTTAAGACAACTTTATGTTCAAACATATTCTGTGTGTGCCCACTAGTATGTATTGAAAGTAATACAACTCAATAACAGTCCACCATAGACATTTGTTATATGTATTTAAAAGGTCTGATTTTGTCATTTAGTATGGATAAAACCTTAGTTTAAAAGATTTCTCATTGAAGTTTAAGCATGTCAACCTGAATCAAAGTTTCAGAATCCATTCAATAGTGATTACCTCAGGAGCATGTGTAAAGGATAACAACATACTCTTTAAATATGATTTGGTAAGTAAATAAACTTTATGTGAACACAAAATATGTATGTACTGAAAAATACAGTTTTAAATTATGTTTGTCAAGAGTGTGAGTCTGTTATTTAAATTGTCATACCATACCACTGATTATTCCCACAACAGTCAAACCCAGGAAAGTTATTTCTAGATTAGAGAGAAATGTCATAAATACATTACTACCTAATTCTGGAGATTACTGAGCTTGTGAAGTTAAAGTTATGTATCTAAATACACCACTGAACATCCCAGCTATCATGCTCCCAAACAGCCACGTACAAAACCAACACTTAGTAGTAGGATTCTTTAGTTGACTTTGCTAGAAGGAAATGATTCATTAGACACTACCAGAATACACCTTGCATTGCCCTGTCTTACCTACTGCAGTGATGTCCATAAGGTAGGCTCCTGAATAACATATGCTGTATAGTTGATGCAAATAAATGATGGTTGAGGTACAAGGAAATACAGGGCAAGCATAGAAAAGGCAGATTGAGAAATTAGAACACACCTGGATATGGGTGAGAAGAGACACAAAATGTTGAAGGACAGGTCAAATTTCCAGTAAGAATGTAAAGGAAAAATCATAGATAGTCAAGAAATGAAAATAAACTTTTTGAAAGAAGTATTAGAGCAAAGATTTAGATGGTCAGCTTCTGGAAATAGAAAGGAGGTAGGGTTTTAAACTTGCAGACTGATGAGTAGGATATTGAACAGTCATGATATGGGTAGTGCAGCTGCTCTTGTTAAGTCAGGATGAGACCCAGAGTGTATCAGCACACAGGTAAACTTGGTTTCTTGAGTGAAACTTCAGACATTTTGCACATAGTGATACAGATTCTGTGACATCTATTAAGGCAACACCACAGCTGGCCTTTTGTGATCTGTCTACATGTACTTATTTTGGAAGATTTTTTTATTGTTATGGTCCAAGAATCCAGTAAATGTACATTGCTTCTGGGACTGCAAGAAGACATTCTCAGCACCAGGGATTATATCCAATTCCCACCTAACCTAACCATACAGATGGAGTTGTTTGCAGGTTTTGCATTACAGAGATTCCAAAGTCCCCAAGATAGATAACACATTTGTCTTGTGCATTCTTCTTTCATTTGACTGGACTGTGAAGAGCTTGTATTTTGTGCCAATCTACAAAATGTTTTATGTTGAAGTTCCATTTAGGAGAAATGACCATTGCTACATCAGAAAATGTGCTGCAAAGTAGGGAAAGGAATACATTTAAGAAGCAAAGCAGATGTGGAGAGAATAAGGTGTTGGGGTACGCAGAAATGCTGAGACTAGAGCAGGAATTAAAATTCATTTCCCATTAGTGAGAAATGGCAATGAATGTTTGTAATCATTAGCTCCTAAAGAGAGTCTGGAGCGTATGAGTAAGGAAGCATGACAATGGTGCTATGGATAAAAAAGCTTTAAGTCACTTACCAACAGCTCTGAGTGAGGCAGTTAAAAAAATTAATGCAATGACTAGAGAGCAATCCAGCTAATCTTGAAATAGGTGTCTGATAGCTGGCCAGCAGAATGATTCTTCATACTCCATTTACTGTATCAAATGCCCATATTGATCCCCTTCTCCTGTAACACCACATTTAACGCGTGCTAGACATCTATGTTTAGACTTAATCTCAGACTGAATCTCACTCATGAAATCAACACATCTGAAAAGATGAGCAGGCCATCTGGGCTCCCCCAGTGAACAGCAGAAGGACTGAATTGGATATAAATCTCTAGAAGAAGCTGCTGAGCTGCTGTTGGAGCTCTCACTGGGGAGAAAGACCTCATGATGTCTGTATCTGGTGTCATAGGTGAAAAAACATCTTTAACTGTGAGATTTTACAGGTGGCAGATAATCAGAGGAAGGTGGTGAATGTCTAAAATTGAACTTTTGTGCTCTCAAAAAGAAACCTGCTACTTGCTAGCTGCAAATGGTACAGGCTGGTTGTAAATTTTGATAACTCCATGAGTAAAACTGAATGTCCTGAATACCCTAATATTTTATTCAAAGAGAAATGAGCCAGAAATACCATTTAGGACACCAATTTTGCATTGTACTTCTGCACAGAGACTATTTAGATTTGGGAAATGGAGGAATCAGGGCACTTGAAAATAGAGAAGGACCAAAAGAAATGTTCATGGAAAGAAGAAGCAGTTTCAGAAAGAAGGGAGTCTTGGAAGAAAAGTATGGCTGGAGAGAGGATCCTAGAAGCCAGGAGATTTCCTGACTCCAGAAGGCTGGAGATCAGGGAGACTTGTGGAGATAAATGCTGGAAGATACTTGGGTACCTTGTCCCAGTAATAATAATAGTGAGTAATGGCACATCAGAAACCAAAGGTACTTTCTGCTCAGCCTTCCCAGACGAGCAGCCATCTCTCTGATAAGAAGTTAAAAAGTGAATGTGACACTGAGGGGGAAGCAAAAGAATGTTTAAAATAAGAAAGTAGAGTAAAACCTCTAATCTGTTTGATTCTCAAATAAACTCCGGTGGTTCCAATAGAGGTTGTTGCTCGATCTGTCTCGATTGTGACAGTCACTCATATACCAGTCAAACATGATTCTCCAGCTTAGCAGGTGTGCCTTGCATGAACTGTCACATCCTGCTATACTGTGATGATCATAAAAGCTTTGCTGTTAATGGATCCCAGTACATCTGTAAGGCTTTAAATTAACTTTTTATCTGTATTTTGGTATTTTTAATGTCAGAGGTTCATTCAAGACAGAGAATGTATACCATTTTACCAAAGCATCTGAGAGATTGAGACATCAGGTTCTAGGAACATCAGCATAGATCAACTGGGTTTACATCAATACATGAAGTGGTTACATCTACTGTAGAATACAGACCCTGGCAGACATTGCTCTTCATTCTGCAGCAAATTTTTTTAGCAAAATGTTTATTTCAGATCAGAACCAGGTACAAACCAATCACAGTCAATGTTAATAATGGAGCATCTTGGATTTAAGAACAAAACAGGAACAACATGACAGTAAATAAGCACCTTTAGTGGGGTACTTTAGAGAACCAGAGTCAGCAACTGTGGTTCCAGTGAAGCTACAGTTGTTTTCTAGATGGGTCAGCATTCAGAAGGAACTGTTTAGTCCCATTGTCCCATGATTAGCCAGGAACCATATGGAAAGAAAACAGCTTAATACAGAGGTCTGCCCACCCGTTTTTTTTATTAGAAAAATGATGGGGCAGAAGAGTGGGTAGTAGTCATCAAAAAGGTAGAAATTGTTTGAAGTGTAGTCTGCTGAAACAGAAGACACAGTAGGGATCGAGAGCTGCTATATAGTAAGATAACAGAAAGTCGAAAGTGTTACATCGTCACCTACACAAGAGCAACTGGTTGCCACACAGACTGTGTGGCTGCTAACTGCCAAGGTGCACAGGTGTCATGTACACACAACAGTGATCTTCAGCCTCTGGATATACTTACTGTGGGGCTTCATCAGCCTTTTCAGTCTGTCAAGCCTCTCAGCACCAATCACAGAAGTCACAAGGAGATCAGACTTGAATATCCAGTTCTGCCCCTGGTTAATCCTCTCTGCTTTCTGGGTCTTTTAAAGCTATGTTCATCCACTATTTCAGCAACATCCCTACTTTGTTTTTGTTTCTGTTGTTCAGGTTTTTGTTTGGGTTTATTTGCCTTTTCTTTTTTCCTTAATACTTTTTTCCTTAATACTTCCCTGGTTATTAACATCTTAATCAGATGCTGGTGCTACTCTAATCTTTTAATCAAGGTCAATTTAAACATTTATTTGTTAGCATATGGTCATATAAAGATGTTAATTACCTCACTTTCATCCTATATGAAACTGGCTGTTCTATTACTATATCTGGTTTGTATTTCAGTTTAAAGATAACGTTTTATCTAAAGCAAAACAAAAAATCATCACAGGTAAGGGTCCACATACTAGGAGAATATATCAAGCAGACTCATTACAAGCCAGGTATATGAAAGTCACTGTGACCTGATAAGGCAAAGATCTGGGACAGCCACACAATAAAAAAATCTTAATATAGCTTGAGACAGCATTACTGATCATTTCACAGGGACAAAAGTGTGGGCATGCTAACTTTCCAGTCCTTGTTTTAGTTTCCCTTCCATGTAGATGCAGATATTAAAGAAAGATTATTATTATTTTTATCTGAGATGTGTAAATTAGTTTTCGTAACATTCCATACCTCTCATGTTTCTGTAGTAATAGGTGAAGGGATTTTCACTTCAAAGTTGGGACATCACAGGAATTTAAGATAAAATTAACATCTGAGCAGCTCCTTCTCAACAGAGACTCTGTGAACAGCCTGTTCTTTCATTTAAGTATATATAGCAGGTATTCATATATATGTGTGTGTGTATAGGTATATTTTAATATATATATATGCGCACATGTATATATATATGACTGGATGCATGGTTGGATAGATAGACAAATAGATAAGTATAATCTGAGGATATATATTCTGCCCTTATTTTCCCTTCATCCATCCAAACCACTATCAAGCCTTACACTTTCCTTTTCTAAGCTAGTCAGCAACCAAATATTTTTTCATGATTTCTAGACTCTTATTCTTCCTAGTTACAGCTCAATGAAGAGAGTGTATGAGCCTTTCCATTTCTCTAGCAGATTTCAATCCTTAGAGTTCAGAGAAGCAGCAAGTCTACAGATAGAGCCTTTTTTTCAGGTTCTTAGTGCAGAAGAAATGGCCAACCATTTCTGTTCTATTCCTCCCTGTTCTGTTCTGCCCTGTTCTTCATGACAGATAGCTCTTCAGCTCTCTTTTAAGAAGGTGCATGGATAAATTACTCTTTTGATTTTCCTTAGAAAGACCTTACTGATTTTCTTCAAGAAAATGTCTCTTTTTGTCTTGTTCTGTGCCACTTAACTCTGCCGATCAGATCCACCTGGGACACACGTTCAAGAACAACTGGAACTGAATCAGATTTGAGGATAGATTAACCCTTGTACAGGTCCTAAAAATGTACCTGGCAGAAAATGACCGATATTACTGTGGAGGGCAAGTGGACTGTAGGTAACATTACATGCTGGTTGTCTTATTTCTGTCTGTAATTTTGTGTCACAGTTTTATCACAAATGAATTTATTGCTCTCTTTCTATCTGTCTGAATTTGCTAGGTGATCCTACCAGTTGTGTTTTAAGTTAAGTGATGATATGCAGAGACAGATTTTTTCTTCATGCTGTTATTCTGAACTTTAGGAGTACCTGTGTATCTTTCTGTTTTGAATAATAGTAAGCACCAGGATACAGGGAGCTTAGTGTTCCTTCTTGAAGCTTACATTGTTGGGGACTAATTTGATAAACTCAGCGTCCTGTTCAGGACACTACTGTTTTGAATTATTTCTTTTTTTCCTCCAAACAATTCTTAGTTGCTGGAAAACAGGCTGGTAGGCAAAGGCTCTTATTGGATCCTACCCTGCAGGAGTGCTTGCTTTCAAGAGTGGGACATTCAGAAGTCAAAAAGAAAACACAAAAGGAAAAGACTTCCTGTGTCTTTCTATATAGTCAGAAGTAGGATTAATAGCAGCTTTTATTGCTACCCAAACAGAAGCAGTTACGCTAGTTATTATACCATTCGAGCTTTTCCCTGAACAGAGTGTGTACTGTCTTGTATTGTTCCTTTTGCAGAGGTTTGCCAAGACACCTCATTTTGAAGGAGCTGAATTAAAGTTGCTGAAGCAAAATGCCTGATTAGGTAGTGGTAAAGTGAATAGCAGGAAAAGAAGTTGAATTTTAGCTTAAGACTTTCAACTTGATAATTTTAGCTTGAAAAAAAAACCTGAGAAGTATGAAGAAGCAAGCTATGGTCTTCAGATGACGTTGTTTTTAGACAAGGAAAGAGATCTCTTTTTAGTTCTTTGACCTACTGTATTAATGAAACAATGGTAGCTATGGGCACAACTGTGAACTCACTGAAGAGTGTGACACCCCATCCCTTGTGTTGTCATTCCCTGTTGCTTGTATTTTATAATCAGCTTTATTAAACTAGTATTTTTCTTAACATCCTGAATTCAAAGATCAAGATAATATGACAGCAATGTGGTTTCTGTGTTTTAAAAGTTCTCCTGTTCTTCTCATCGGATCATTCATCCTCTAAGGAAAAGGTTCAGTTTCATACTTTTAAATCCCACCAGTCAAATAAAGACTGTATGCTTAGCTGTGTAGCTGTCGTTTTTAAATTTTTCTTATGATTTTTGAGCACTGGCATTACAATGATCAAAGAGGTTGTGACATCTCTGGGTACAATGAGAAAGATTTCTTCCTCATCTTTGTGCCGGAATTGCTTATAGAAAAAGTAGTATTGAGCACTCTTTAGAATAATTCCGTTCAAATTTCTCTTCAGATGCTTTCAGTGTTTCTTATCCTAAGTAATATGTCCAGAAGTTCAGCCTTTGCTTCTTTCCCTTGAGAGGGGAATAGTGGTGAGGAACAATCACACAAAGAACAACTAACTGAAATGCCAAGTGCTTTGTCTTCTTTTTATTTTTCATTGAGCCAAACAAAATATAGCCATATATAAAATCTATATAAATCATAGGCTGCCTGAGGCTAGTTTTTTACTTTCCCTTTTTTTTTCCCTGATTTATCTTGCTGTACAATGAGCATGCACGCTTCAAGGGATACCTCAGGAAAGAGAATAATTTTTTCCCCATTATTTCTTTGATTCAGACTACACTATCTTCACTTCTCAGTTTTACTCTTCAGTGGACAAAATGGATGAAGTCTAAATTCCTGAGGAAAGCAGATTAATTGCAAAGATAGTTTGTCTCCATAGTAGTGTTGAATCCTTGTTATTAGAGATGAAAAATCATGGGTAAATAGTGCAGAAAAGTCAAAAGCCTGGACTCTTGTCAATAATAATTCTTAACCATTTCTCCCTATCTGTTCTTATGTTTTCTTTTGAATTAAAATTTTGTATTCTTCAAACAATTATAGAATACTAACAAACTTAGGAGAGTAGCTTGAAATCTAATTGATGGACTTTTTAATTATGGTAAAATATAGTCATGTATTGATAGAAATGAATTTTTTAAAAAACCATTCCCTGGCAGAATAGAACATTTAAGATGAAAACGTAAGTTTAATATACTCTATCTTAGGAAAATAAAAAAGAAGCAACAATACCCACCCTATCAGCCTTGTTATACTTATTATCTGTGCATTACAATCTACCCACTCGTATACATTTACCACTATTGCCCCAGTTGTCTTTTATTTTAACAAAATATGAGTTTGAATGTAGCTTTTTATCGCAAACAAAAAATTTCTGGAAGAATGAGCATAATAAAAGGAAGAGAATTCAATTATTCATTCACATTCACATTTATTGAAGATATGCTTTTGTCTGCTACAAGTGAAAAGAGAAGATTCACACAAAGGGAAGCCACACTTTGCTTAGATATCCAAATTCCTTCCAAGCAGCAGCAAAAGCCATGTGCACTTTCATAACACTACAATACATATAAGTATATATGGGTTTGGTGGGAAGAAATGAAATAAAGATTCAATTTACCATGAAAGCACACTCAACAACTCATCTGAGGATTCACCGCAGACTATTGTTCAGTTTTTTCACTGAACAAAGACAAAAAGTCATGGAAATATACCAGGCTACATATGTGAGGATCTCACTTTGTATTTTTTGCTAATGGATTTCAACAAATTAACAATCACCACAGTAGTTCATACAGTTTCTAAGATCCTTTTAAGCACACACAAATTTCTGGAAGCCGTCTTGTCTGTTTGTTTTTTAACCTGTGTTTTAATGCTTATTTATATCATGTAATTAAAAAAAAATAAATAAAAAAAAAAAAGACAGCATGACATATATCTTCTCTAAGCAAATATCCCTGGTTTTGTTTTTTTTTTTTTTTTTGAAATATTCTCCCATATGTATGTTTTTCATCTTTTTGTGACTATTTTTCTTTCTCATAGCTCTTTGTTGCAGGCTGATGACTATATTACAATAAGGAACATTATGGAAGTTATCACTCATTAAACAGCTGCATGTTGTGAAGGAAACAGAAATATTAAAGAAACTTATCATAAAATGAGTTGTTTATTTTGAAGCAGAGAATGGTAAAAGCTTTTGAATGGTTTGGATTTGTTTGTTGTTTGTTTTTATTCTGTCCACATTCCTCTGGTGATTTTAAGCTACCTGGAAGGTGGTATTTTATTACTGCTTTCTTCCAACCCTGGGAAATAAGTTATTAGATATAATCACTAATCACTTTTTTCTTGATTGTTTATCTTATTCTCTTCCATTCTAAGCTGTTGTTTTTGTTCCTCATCAGCCTAGAGGTCGGCATAGACCTAAATACTATCATTGCACCATAGGGATAAATTTCCTTCTCTCTCGGTAGTTTAAGACAATATCTAGAAATGTTTGAAGAGTTAGGCTTCAAAGAAAAAACAGAGTGTTTGCATTTTATACTACCGGTATTTAATCTTCATAATAGGACACAGAATAAGATCCCCCAGGCAAGATAGTCTGATAATAGTTGATTAATGTGTAGTTTATTCTATAGCGTAGAATGACTATTAACATGTAAAGGTAAAATGAGGAGTTTCCATGTTCTTGCACTTTAAAAAAATATTTTTACTTAAAAATTGCTTGTGAACTCTGCCTATTGCTTTCAGTCTTAGGTGCATATACATAGCTATATAATCTCTAAATAAATAAAATAATTTTTAAAAGTCACTGCCAAAAAAGTGTTTTGATGTCTTCATGCAACAGACATTCTCAGACACAAAGCATGATAATTTGAAGCAAATTTTAGAGAAGAAAAGAAATCTAAAAGTTGTTAATTTTATGTATATACATGCATATATATATATGATTATATTGAACAGGATGTTAAAATGTCAGCATACCAGAATAATTCTGTCTTCTCTCAAATGAAAATAGATTTCCCAAGAAAACTATGCAGTAGTTGTATTTATCTTATGATATTATTCTCCATATTCCTTTTGCCTTTGAGTTCTGAATTATTGCATATATACTGTAAATAGAAATGAACAGCAAGATTCTGATGAAGCTTTTTTGCCCTATGAAGAATTAATTAATTAGAAAGAAAAAAATTTCATGAAAATTTTGTTAGCCTCTTTAGGAAAAGTCTCTTTTGGGAAAATTTTCCAGGGTCCAAGGTGGCACCTAGGGAAGTGTGTCACAGGGCGATGGTCTAACAGACTGATTACAGGGATTTGACCTTTAACCTGAAACCATATGGCAGATCATCTACTAGTGTCATTCTGGACTATTTGGGAAACATGCTGTTAGAAGCCCAGTGAGTTTTTTTCTTCTAAGCATCACTGTATAGTACTCATAATTTACTTATACTAATTTGCCTTATAATGGCTTTTTGCTTTCAGCTACTTGAATGTGATGTGGAACTTGCTCAAATCTCATTAGTAATAAATGCAACAGCTTTATATTAATCAAAAAATGGCAACATATTAAACTTTCTGGGTAGTGTGAAATGTTATTTATGTGTTTCTGAAGTAGTATTCTGTGTTTCTAAAATCATGATGCTAGGTAAGCTCAGTTTGTTCATCTGCTTACCTCAGATGCGTTGCTCTGATAAATAATTAACCATACATACATTTGTCAGGAATAGCCACTATTTTTCATTCTCTCTGCTGTGGTGGGGTTTTCTGTTAAATATTATTTTTCCACTTTTTATGTTCCCAAAAATAACTGAAAGTACCCAAATGCAACTTTATATGTAATATAGTTTTCTATAAAGCCCTATGTTGGAAAACATTTATCAAGAAAAACAGACAAAAAAAGGAGGGCAGAGCTGGACCATCACACGAAACGTGGAAGAAGCCAAGGTGGCACCAGGCTAAGCAGGTAGTGGGCCAAAACCAAAGGCCTATGAGACCCGACACTACTAAATAGAGCTGAACATTTCTTCACCCCATCATACAAGAGCTACACAAAGGAGCATATGGCAGCAGCCCAAGCCATATGGGTGTATCTGCAGGAGCTCCAGCAAAGATCACAGCAAAGACAGGGCACTGCTGGCAGTGTGTGAGCAGGCCCACTAGGAGCTGATGGGCTTATGCATCACAAGAGCAGACACAGAGGAAGCATCACTATCTCATCACCCTCATGTTAGTACCCTCTGACACCATTAATTCAGGAAGTTCATGTTTAAAATTCTCAAAAAGTGCACAGTATTAAAGTAAGAGATCCAGCCATCTGCCCTGATCTTTCACAGGAATGTGTACAAGTCCCAGGAGTGGGAGTTCACAGGAGGTACAAAAAATGTCAATCTGTGCACACCGACAGTCTAAAACTGCAGCCTATCTATTACTAACTCTCTTGAGAAAACAACATGGTGACTTTTGCAAATGCATTTTTTTAAATTTTGTACATTATCTATGAAGCTGATTCAAGGAGTCTTTGCGATAAGGGCTCAAGAGGAGAAGGCAGAGCAAGTGGGTGACTCTGAGTGACTCACCACCTCCACTGAATCGGAGTCCACTTCACCTGCTCGTCTCACATCTGGAATATGGGAAAGAAGGAACTACAAGTTTGGGAGCTGTCAACAGCTCAGTTAGACAGCTCTGAAGAGGCTGTCATCTGGGAAAGACATATCTGCCTGGGATAATGGTACTGTATAACATCAAGTATCTTGTGTGTATTGCTGTTTTCAATAGATTGTCTTCTGGCTTCCATAGGCACTGTTATTCTGTGCCTTATTCTGTAAGTAGGTTTTACATACAGTAATAAATTGTCGAAGTTTCACATGAAAACAAAACAGAAGATATTGTGAAATTAATTTTAAGACTAATTCCTTAATAACATATAAGTGAGTTCATGACTTGTCAAGAAACTCCTACCCAGTACTGTTGATGATAAAAATATAAATGCAATTTTCATCTGTTGCTGTTGAACTAAACACTTCTTTGTTCTGTAAACAAAATTTGAAAGATTTTTCTGAATAACTGGGTGCTTATGAATCCTGTTGCATTCAGCCATAACTACAGTGGTCAGGATCTAAAAAACCTGTCAGTACTATTAGAATCGTTCTCAGGTTTAGAAGGATAAGATTTTATAGCTGATAATCGAATATCTGTGTGCTTCCATATAATTTGACAATAGATATCAGACCTTCTTGCTTTCAGCTCTTTTGCATGTCATTTTTTGAGAATATTTAAAATATTTTGATATATTTTATATGTCACTTTGCTCTTTTTTATTTTTTTTTTTTTCATTAATTGCTTTTAACTTCCATAAATTACAAACATTTTTCTATGGAGTGGTCAAATTCCTGTTTGATCACATTCACAGATCATTGTATAATAATAATCTAAATAAATCCATAGTGTAATTTTAGAGAGTTGTTACTCATTGTCCCTGAAGGACAGTTTGTTCTTCTCATGGAAAATCTGAATTGAAACAAGCTACATGTCCCTGCAACTAATGCCACTTGGCTTGCAAGGGCTCATCTTCTACAGGGAAAAAAGACAGTATTGTAAAATATCAGGTTTCTTACAAAACTGTAATAGAAACTTTATGTATAAAATATAAATTACAGTTATTGTCTTCATACATGTCCATATTATTTACCTGAATCTTAACGTTCCCATTTGAAACACAGAATAGTAGTACATAGTCGCATGTTTCACTATATATAGATACACCAGTGATTTTAGGAAGAAGGACTAGCTCTCTTTCACTAATCCCCGTGATTTATGCATGACACAGAGAGGCTAAGCTCCATATGCCTCCTGTCTTTTCCTGCCAACTTGCTTTTTTCAAGTCGGTAGCATCTTGCGACTGACAGCATCAGAAACTCGTTGCAGGTCTCACGCTCATGCATGGCTGTTTACCCTTTATCCAAAGGCAAAATACTTTGCACTCAAAAATTGACAATAATTTTCCTGAGTTTAGGGACTCTGTTTCTGTAATCCTTGTGGATCTTTGCAAATATAATTAATCAAGGTGAAATGTAGCCTCTTCTATGGGCTGCTCGAGCGGTGATGGGAAGCAGCACATTATAGGGGTACAGTCCCAGGTGCACGCAGGTGAAAGCAGAAGACAACAGCTCGTGTGGCTCAGGTGATCCCTAGGACTGCTGTTCTCTCCCACTTCTTGTCCCAGCACAAACCTACATTAAAAACGTAGTACAATGGGCTGGGCTGAACTGGTCATAGCCTTTGGGGACTTTTCTGATGTAGGCACAAAAATGTAATATGATTTTGGCAACCTAGATCTGCTTAGAGTTGTAACATCATCTAAAGGATCACAAGCATCCTCTGAAATGTCTTTTTGACAAAGAATAAACTACTCAAAATAAACAGTCTACAATGATGATGTTTACACAGTGGATCAAAAGGATGCGTTTTTGCTGCATCAAAGGAGAACATGGCATTAGGCAATGACTTTTCAGGGTGACTGTTTCTAAGATTTCACACTCATTGTCATGGCTTGATACTTTTGCCAGCTGGAATGGAAAATATTTGCACCTCTTGAGCCTGTACAAGTAATTTTGCCAGAGGTTTGGATTTTAATTGTACAGAGCCCTGGCCAGTAGTGCTCACCCCATGGCCTCATTCTGCATATAAAGTTAATGCTGCCTCGCTTTGCATGATCTTGTAAGGAAATGCACAAAGAGCTTTGTCTGACACACATCCACCTTCTGAAATGATTAAAGAGGGAACCTTTTCTAGAGGTGCTGGATGGTTACATGCAGAACTTCTGTGCCATGTGATGCCATTTAAATCTACGATATGGCCAAAATCTCTGACAACTCTTCTGACTACATAGCAAGGTATTCAGAAAGGAGGGCAGTGGGGATCAAGGTGTCAGGAGGAGGCCACTTCAGCAGTGTAAGTACAGAGAAGTAGGAAGCACCCATGCTTAAAGTCCATGAGGACTCTACCTTTCTATCTCAATGTACGTAATGTAATTATAAAAATATTTCTCTGTGCCCTAGACACCTAACACTGGCTGCATTCCCCCAACCTCATTCACTTCTTTCCTTGCTGATAAGTGTCATCAGCCACTCCTGTGGGAATGTAACAGTGCAGGTTTGAGCCAATTCCACAGCTTCTTTTGAAATGGCCCCAGCAGCCATGATTGTCCAGCTTCCAAGAGAGCAATCTGATTTGTGACCAACAGCAATGTTGACACTGTACATGACAATGCACCCTTAGGAGCAACTATTCTTGGCAACTACTGAGAGCAAAACTCAGGCATCTCCACAGTTAAGAACCTCCTGATTTCAGTCTACATTCATGTCACTTAGATGTTGGTTGGTCTTCCTGAAGATGTCCTCAGGCCACTGGGGTCCTGCAGGGAGAACTCCAACATCTCCCATCTGCCTGACATCATTAGTGACAAGACAGATCTGGTAGCCAGAGGCTGTACAAAGTCCAGGTGTGGTCATGCAACAGATAAATATGCCTCAGAGGACACTGTAGGCACTATCTGTGCCCAATGTTCCCTTCCCAAAATGTTAGAGTGGTCTGCATTTAGTCCCAAGGGCCACATGGACAGGTAGCATGTTTAGCCCCCAGCCTGCCTTGTGATACTGCCATCAGTGTTGTGTGACCCTTAGCAAGGACTGTGCCAGTACAGTCTTACACAGAGGCAATTACAGATTTAGCAACAAAACCCTTGTGTACTAAGTACTATACAGAACAAATTAACAAAGAAAATCTTTCCTAACCTCAATGACTTAACAGTCAGGAGAAAGACAAAACTAGCATAAGGGTCAATGAGAAGATGAAGACAGGCTGACAAGGACAGAATTCCTGTCACTGTTTCTGAATATTTAAAAAACACAGACAGTGTTGGATGAATTGTGGATATTTATGAATTGAGCGGATTAAGGTGGTGTGGCTTAAGATGTGAAGCACTGTGCTACTGTTTAAACTCATCAGACCGCATATCTAGAGAGAAAAAAAAAAAAACAACTCACAACCCTAAATTACTTGCTTAAATGAACCTTTTAAAAAGACAGTGATGTACAAGAAACCCTGCAGGATTTAGGAAGCTTATCAGCCTCTATGCAGGCTTGTTTGTTTCTGCTCTGTGTCTCAAGCATCATTCTAAGGGCTGGAAATTCATTTTCTCCTGTTGCACTATGTTTTAACCATAGACTGTTGAAGTTGACAGGTTCAAAATATGTTCCAACCTTGAAAATGCTGCTTCTGTTTTTTTTTTCCTTTCAGAAATGACTTTGATAAGTTTAAATCCATGACCCTGAAATAACTGCATCAAGCTTTAAAACAGCCATGAAATGCTAGCTCCTTGGGCATGGGAAGGCAACCATTCAGCAAATCCAGGGGATCGCCTAATTGCAAGTGACCAAAACATAAGCCTTATGCTTTTTTTTTTTTTTTTCTTTTTAGAATTGGTACTGCCACTATACAGACAAATATGCCACTGGGCACATCAGAAACTGGAAACCTTGCCAGTTTAATTCCCTGTTGTTTCACTAAAATGCAAGGAAGTCCAGACGTGAATATTCATTATGCTGAAGTCACACATTCTAGATAGAGCCCATCTGACCATCGTGCAAATCCCCCAAGCGTTTCAGGGATTGTTTTAGAAGGGCTGAGAGTGAAGAATATTACATGGAACTTCAAAATTATTCCAGAATCTATGGGACCAGATTGTAGTTCAGACGATAAGCCTATGCAAGCAGAAAAAGGAAAGTAAGACATCTCATATGGCTTTCTGTAAATATCTTACTGTGCCGTGGTGTGTGCTGCGTAACTGCTCATTTTTAGGCAAAATATGTAGGAGAGTGAGGAATGGATAGTGTCAACCTTCTGTGTCCCCAGAGTGCTGGATGGCAGAGATGACCTGAGGAATGCATCATAATTAATGACAGTAAAAGTCATGCGCCTGACACGATAAGGAAGCAAAGTGGAATTGAATTTTATGAGTGTGAAACTACTTCTAAGATGGTAGAGCTTTCATACCACATTTTGCTCGGGGCTGTGCCAAAGGGCATACCAAACCTTTAATGATATGTAACAGCTTTCCTAGAGCTAAGCAGAGGTCACTTTCTTGCAGCATACCGATATGAAATGTGAGAAAATAAAAATATGAGAGGAAAAACATAATCCTAATCACCAATTTATTGTGATTCAGGAATAATAACTAACACCCATTGCAATTTATTTTGTCTCTTGACCAAAAGGCTCTTCTTCTTGCTACTGTCTTACATCTTACATCTTTTTATTTTGGAGAGACATTTTGTGTATTTTCACTCTACTCCTGAGAAGGATAAAAGATGTATTGTTTTGATATATATTCACTTAAATTTAATTGGATAGACAGTAATGTTTACACGTGCTATCAATGTCACAGTTGGAAGTCCTAGTTTCTGTGCTTCTTTTAAGGAATGGGATTCTCTGCCCAGATTTTGTCGTGCTCTGTATTCTGCAGATCGCTGTGATTTGCAAGAGCAATCCTGCTGTGCAGCCCCAGTATGGCAGCCCCTCAGAAAGGTAGAGCTTGAATATCAGAATTAAGGTAGATTTCAGTTTGATTCAACACTTAAGAGCAAAATGTTTCAAGCTAGAAATGGTTGAATATAATGGTGTGATGCAATTATTGAAAGAAAAAGAAATTCAGAATATTTATTTTAAAATGTCAGAGACTTGCTGTTCCATAAAAAAAAAAAAAAAAAGAAAAAAAAGTCTAGAAAAAACACACATTTCTGATGCTGTGAAATATGGAAACTATAGCTTTCAAGAGCCTTTGAAGGAAGTAACCATTGTATCACAATGTCCCCATAGCAAACATTCACCAGAAATTTCCCATTAAAATATCCCTATTGAAAAACTGAGTTTCTCTAATCTGATTCTCCCTAATTTATTTTCACTAAATATTTTCTACTAATCTTAACTATAATGTTGAAAGGAAAAGGAACATGGAGATGCTGTTGAAAAGATTATTTATAATTTTTAATACTTTTTACTATTGTGAATATATATTCTGCCTAGAAAATAGGAATAATAGACAACATCTTATAAGCTGTTTGCATTAATGTTAATAGCAAACATTGTTAATATCTTATTATTGAGAAGTTTAATGCAGATTAATCAAAGGAAAAGAGAGTTAACCCATCTATTTCTCCTTTATTTTCTAGATCATATTTCAGTATTCCTGACTGTTAGATGCAGGTGTGATGTTCGGGTTTTTTTTCCTTATGAATTAGGATAGTCAAAGGATCAACAAAGCTTAATGGAAGACAGAAAACAATGGAGAGTTTGAATTTCCTATGGCAAATTAGATTAGTCCTTGCTAAACCTTGTATGTGCTTAGTGTGTTTAGTAGTTTTTCCTCTGCTTTCTTTCACTGAGGACTCCAGGATGGGACCAGAGTGGCATTGTCTAGTCATGGGTGGGAAATGACACTGCCCACCGGCTGGCTGTAGCTGAGCAGTGGGTAACTGGCAGGTTGATTATCAAGCATCCCGCTGATAACTTTCAAATACAAAAGGCAATCAATATTTTCATTATATTTTGTTTCATTATTTTGTTTTGCTTTATTATTTTTGAATTTTTGCTAAGCCTATTGCCTTCTTAATGATGGCAAAGTGTAACAAGAGTTTGCAGTTTTTTAAAGTGTTCTTTCCGCAAAGCATAGACTAAATCAATGTTGAAACTATTTGAATGCATTCCCTGCTCTAATGGCAAGGTAGATGACTTTTTAATCTTCCCTTTCTGTAATTTTACTTTCTTCTGAACAGTGAAATTAGTTTTCCGCTTACCACTTCTGATTATTAATCTTCTGATATGCTGAAAAATGACTTTTCAAGAATAAATATTTGGTAGGAAATTGTAGCATCCTTGCAATCAGTGGTGTGGATGCCACCCTGTAAATCTTGAGTATCTTTGATGCTGAAACTGGCAACAATCATTGTCAACCCCTTGTGCTACATTAACCCATATAATGTGACAGACTTCAGAGGCAGTAGCATTTTAGGTTTTAGTGAAAAATCAATGGCAGAACTCCCTTTACCTGCAACATGGTTGAAATATCTTGGGTATGCATTTTATCTGGCAATAGAAAAACAGGTTGGGAAATTTCTCATCCTACTGGGGAAGCTTAGAGTTTCTGATGAAAGAAAGGCCTTAAATTGACCTTACATGTGCAAAATGTGCTTATTTGTGTTTTTTTTTTTCTATAGGAATTTGATTCTGTATTTATGACTTGCTCTTAATATTTGAGCAACACTAATATTAGAGATTTTCTTTTTGTATATACTGATTAATAAAAATACACAAACAAAATTCTTTCAGAAGTGTCACTTCTGAAACACCTCCTGGTGTATGGCAGAATGTTGAAACTTCCGAAAGTGGCTAAGTGGTGCTATCTTATAAACACAATTTTCTTCTCTGTTACAGAATAATAGATGTATTGTGATGTTTTATAATTACTTAATCCTCTTAGATACACAGACAGTTTCAAACCTGAGTATTTTCTTCTCAACACGTGGCAGATGCAGTATTAGGGAGATTGCTGCAAGCTCAAACAAGGACATGAATATATAAAAAGCTTGAAAAGAATTGTGTCCACATCATAAATATTTTAAAAACCTTTTCAAATTATTTCAAGAATCTTTGTTGGAATAATAATTCTACATTGTAAGACACACCATAATGCTATGCTGAATCAGTTCAGATTGTTGGAAGAAACAATACTATAAACCCCAGGCATCAGATAAAATAATCTCAAAATTTAATTTAGTAGTTATCAAAAGAAAATAAACAATATGTTTAAATAACCAGGAAAGAAATTTGTGATAAATGTTATAGCCAAGTTCATAGACAAGTACTGCTTTCAAAGTTATTCAAATATTTTGCTTTTAAAGTTAGCTTTTACATAAATATTGCAACTTTTAGTATTTAAGCTGTTCTTTTATGTTTTTGGTTAATACAGAAGATGTTTTTATTTCAAATAAACAGTCACTTGACATCTAGCTTGGAATCTGTTGCCAACAAAGTATGCAAAGAGTCTATTTAATATCATCTTACTCTCATTAATATATTTATTGTTCCATTTAAGAATAGTGATTGTAATAAGTTTGAGTGCCATGACAAAATAAAATTATAATTCATATTCTTAGGTTTGAACTCTAGGTCTCTGTGATTTATTTTCTGTATGGTTTGTTGGTTTTGCACTCCTTTTCTCCTTTATAGTGTGTGGGATCCATTATATTGATGGATGTAAGGAAATGAGGATTGTAAAATCTTTATTGAAAGAATTACTGATAGTAAACACTGTAGAGTTTTAGGAAAGTTATGGTGTGCGTGGGAGTTTGTTTGTTTGTTTGTTTGTTTTTTTAATCCTCATGCTTAAAACAAGTTTATCCTAAAAATTTAATTTCAGGATGCAATGTAGGGAGAATATATTTATAATTGTATTTATAACTGTAATTTACATGAAAAGAGACCACCTTTTAAAAATATAATATGTATTTTCTCTGGGAAAAAAAATGCTATTTATTCATACAGACTGGTATAGAATAGTACCCAGCTACTTAAAATAAAAGTGATGCAAATAATAAATATAACTGATGGATCACTTACCTGTAATCTAAAATATTAATTAACAGTTTTATATCAGTTTTGGTTTAAAAAGACCATGTAAGTAGAGATCTAGTTTGAACGTGCAGTTGTCTACCGCATATACATATTGGTTTTCAGAGAGTAGATAGGCAATTTCTCTTCACTGCTCAGTTCATTGGTTAAATTCAAACCAAGCAGTAAAAATGTTCATTTCTTCATGTGAACCAATGTGCAAATCACTGAACTGAAGAAAAGCTGAGTGAGCAATGCAGAAAAGATGGAATTTGTCTTAGAGATGAGAGCTAAGAACAAGGACTCAAGACATACACCATGTATCTTAAAAGTATATGGCAAATTTATGTTATATCGCCCCTTTGCAGTTCCAGTCTGGGGCAAGCTACATCACTTTCACAAGCAGAATTTAAGAGTATTGGAAGGTTTCATCATTGTCTCCTGAAGGTGCAGGGAAGGGATGGATTAGTACAATATAAGTACCACCGATTTCTGTGACAGTGGTGGGGAGTATGAAAGCAGGGACAACAGAGATGGGGGTGTGAGTTAGAGACTGTGCTGACATTAGAGATTGCATCTGTGGTGGGGCAGAAAATGGCCATAAAAAACAGTGCAAACCAAGGCCACAAAATCTTGAGGTTGCGAAAAATTTCTTTGCATGGAGGTGTCAGTGAGGCACCCCGCTTGGAGGGTAAAACCAGCCAGGGACAGCATTCCATTAATAATGTTATAATGATTTTTTTTAGTGTATTAAAAGGAAATGAAGATGCCAGGGATGCCTATAATGGAGCACAGAAAGAATTTCGCCTTTTTACCCTTTTGTGTCAGTGATCTACTTAGTGCAGAAACATGATAAAACCTTGTGCTTAATGGCAGTGCAAGAGGCATTTGCAATAGCACTCTGACATACCCTATTTTAACAACCTGTCTGGTACACTGCATGTAGGGTACTTCAAGGAAAAGCTTGTACTCTATGACATACCTACTTCTAGCGTAAATATGAGTCCAGTATCACCTGGGAAGCCTGTTACCATAAGAAAGGTGTTTGTTTTTTTGTTTTTGTTTTTGGTTTTTTTCCTCACTGTCTTTCTCTAATGAGTCAATAGATCATGCATCTCCTTTGGGATCCTCTTTCCTTTAAAACACCTCTCTCCAGGAGATAATCTCTCTCTGTGTGTCTTCTCAAAAGCATAGGCACAGCCTTCATTCTTTCTAATTTCAGCCTTTTTTTTCTAAAGATTGATTAGTAAAAGAACTAAAATAAGTAACTCACTGATATGACTTTCCCATTACCAGGACCTCCAAAAAAATGATGTATGAGATAAAATCCGAACTCAGCAGCCTGAGTCTCTTTCATGCATTAATCATTTTTATTTGCATTACTATTTGAGAGGATGGTGCAGATAAATTCAAAGGAAATACAGAGCTGAAACTGGCATTAGTCTTAGCTTTACATATTTTCAGCTCTGTAGTGAGTGCTGTTGAGCATAGCTATCTGGGACTCTTCTGAAACAATTAAAAACATCAATTCATTAAGTTATTTTGATGGTCTGATTATAAGGAAAAAAAAAAAATCTTAATCAAAACCAAATGGGGGCAAGAATGTATGCCCACAGACTGCAGCACTCCTTGACAATGGGATCTGAATCCCATCTTCTCCCAACAGCCACTGCCGGCAGGGTGCAGCTTTACCTCTAAATATCAATTTTAGCAATTTTTTTTTTTTTTAAAGTTATTAAATTCTTTACACTAGAATTGCACATGATGTAGTACTGCAAAATAAATTTCATATTCTTGCAGTACTGCTACACAATAGGAAAACAATTTTTATTCCATGAAGATTTCTAAAATATTCACAAACACAATTCCTACTTATGTTGTTCCATAAATTACTGAACACATAATTTATAATGTCCCAGCTACCTATATGATTACTGTATCAAGTATATTGCAAAACTTCAGAAAGTAATGTAAGCACCGTTAATCATGAAGTGCTGGCCTGAATGTTAGCTCTGTTTCTCTTGCCAGCCTCAGTAAACCCCCTTAATTAAGAAAGGAATATAGCATCATTTTAAAAGCTGAGGTACCATTGGCTTAAAACATCAATCACATTTCAAAAACAAATTTTGGTAGTCAGCTTCCACACCGTTGAGAATATTTCTTGCTTAAAGTAATTGTAACAGTGGATATCTGCCCCTGAAGAAGAATATGCTTTCTTTATCACTTCAAAATATTTTTGCTCCTTCCTGAAGTACAATCTTTACAGAGATCAGCTAGAAATTCTTGCCTCCCCATGGCAGTGGAAATATTTAAATTCAATTGTCATCAAAGCTATCCAAGGTCTGAAAAAGCAGTAGAATACTATAGTTAACAGGCTTTGTAAATCTTTTAAATAACTCTGTTTTCAGTAATGTAGTTTTACATTTTTTAAACCCTTGTCCATATATGTTTTCCAGACAAGATCTTGTTCAACACCTGTTATAAAATGCAAAGGTAATCTTTCTTAAGAACAGAAACAGCTTGTAAAAACAAAGCAAAAAACCAAACCCCCAACCCCCAATGAAACCAATCTGCAAAACAACACCAAAACCTAGCAGTTTTATAGTATATTTACATGAAAGGTTTCTGGGGAATAACTACTTAAGCAGAAGTTTAAGATGTTGATGTGCGAGGTGCCAGCAGGTGCAGTGAGGCGCGTGGCAGGACCGACACTGGTTCTTGTCACCCGGATACATGTCCAGAGAATGCCACTCTCCCTGGTGGTCCCTGAGACCTCCTCAGCATTTCAGCAAATAGCCACACATGGCCCATGGGCTCAGCTTTTCCTATGAGCTGTGTTTCAACCTATGCTGGAGGCAACATTCATTTGCAAGAAGCATTTCTGTCCTCTTGGCAGTGCATTTCTGCCACTGTGCTCTTGCTTTCTTTGTGCTGGTACAAGGACTTGTGTAGCCAAGCAGTGAAGTCAAGGGGTGAAATCCTAGGCATTAAAGCAAGCCTCATTAAAAAAAGATGGTTAATTTCTAAGTTTATATCAGAAATTAACAGGTAAATTGATTGACCATCCAAAAGGTTTGTGACTTGTACTATAGAATATCATTGCTGATTTAATTTTATCTTTCTAAATACTGATTCAATCATTCTTTATTTAAACATTTAAATTCTTTTCAGCTCTTACTCAAGTTGTTATATATTGGCCAACCTTATTGCTACTAAAACACCCTAAGAACAGAAAGAATAAGTCAGTGACCCTTTACCTGACCATGCAGAATAAATTAACGAGTATGAGTAGTGGCTTCATTCTGTGTTGGTCACTGCCTCCTTGATAAGAGACCAAGTTTTAAAAGGAGGATTTTTGAATATCCTTGTGCTTTTTCTGACATACAAGAGACAAACCTTCTCCAGTGTAAAAATCCAGGTTGCTGCATTCCTACTGTCAGACTCCATGAAAGCCTCACTGCAAGTCAGCATAATGGTCATGAATGGGAATATGGGAAAACAAACAGTTTGAGAAAAATCTGCAGTTATTCCAACAGTTAGGATTTAAATTGTTGCAGTGATCTAAAATAAAGAAGCATTATATAGTATAGGACAGAATAAACAGCTATTTTTTGTAATTTTAAGGTTATGTATTTAAAAACAAAGCAAATTTAATGCTTTTCAGAAACATCCAAGTCACTCAGAGCAGCCACCGTCAGGACCCCAAGGGATGACTCCAACCTACCTTTCTGATAATGTTTATAAATACCTCTTTGTCTTAACGAAACCTGCAGTCCTGCATGGTTCTCATTTCTTTTCATTGCTTTAGTGTTTAATTCCATTAGGACTAATTATCCTTTTTAGTGCCTTATTTCAGATGGCTAATACTTGCTGTAATGGCAGTCACATAAATTAACTCCCTCCTGAACTGCAAGAGAAGATTGGAAGATTTTTGGGGCAAGAATTATTATTTCTTTTTCTATCTAAACAGTCCCCAAGGGTGACTAGTCTTTCTTATCCTGGCCAAAGACTCATAAGCATTGCTGTAACAGAAACACAAATGCCTGCATGCCATTGCCAATGCGTGATTTAATGCAGCTAACATGGTGCAGAGGGAATTACAAATCCCAAGCTGGGACCACGAGTGATACTACATTGCAACTTGGCTCCTGTAATGATTACAACAACAAATTTTATTGTGCTGCCTTCCTCGGCATTGTTGACCAAAACCCTACAAAAAACCACTATAATTTGTTGACTTTACTACTATGAAATCTAATATAAGAATAATTTAATTCACATTCCTGCATTGACTTATGTTTTACAATTGTAACCCATTCTCTCAAGATTACAAAATAAATGCTTGCATGTAAAATAGGTAAATGTGTTATATTTTACATTTAGCCTCAGAGTAAAGTAAACATGTCAAAACTAACAACTCCCAGTGCCTTCATTGCTAAAACCCACATAATCTGAAAACCCCATATTTTATTTGATTTTGATGAATATTTATGCACAGATCCTTAAAAGTAAGCAACGATAGCAATAATTCCTGAGGATGCATGGTAACAAGCAGTATTAGAGGATTGTTGTATCAGTTTTATCAGAGTTTTATCTTAACCACAGTGCACAGAAAGAATTTATTTCAGCTGATCTGTATAATAGTTATGGGAATGCCCGTCACAGAGCTCCTATCCTTTAATCTCCAGGCACTTAATAATGAATAGAGTAAAAATGTGTTTGCGCACACATGCGTATGCATAAGCGTTGACAACACAGCCATCAATTAATGCTCTGGGAGGACGGCACTAAAGAGAGAAGACTTTCATAACTGTATTTCCCAATAAGTGAAAAAGTAGAAATTAAACACTGCGAAGGAGCCTGGAGCAACAGTGCAAGGGGGAGCATTTTGTATGTTTAAACCTTCAGCCTGGAAATTCAGGTATCATAGTTATATCTGCAGCCATGTATCCCTTTTGTCAGCAGCGAATAAATTGGGCCACGTGTCACAGAGGATTAAGGACAGGCCACAGCACAAAACAGCGACTGGAAAACAAAAGAAAACAATTTGGTACCCATTTGCTCAAACAGAAATAATTTTTCAGGGAGCTGTGCTTACCTCGAGCCTCTGAAAAGCATCTGTAGCAGCTGGCAAGTGGGGTGAAATTCAGTCTGTCCTAAATTTAGGTCTCTGGTGTGTAGGTACTGGCAGGAGTATTAGGGTGCCTGAGCTCCCATTTCGATCAGTTAGCGCAGTTGAGGGAAGTGGGAAATGCTCAGCAGGGTAGAGGGGAAGCTAAAACACCACAGTACCATGGCCACACCACTGCAGTCAATGGCTGGGATGGGATTTGGGTGTCCCTCCAACATCTGGTTGCCCTTCAAGCGGATAGTGTCCCCAAGTCCCACACCAAATCCTCACAGGGAACAAGACGGCTATAATGGCAGCAGGTGCCCATGTCCACCCCGGTGCCCACCCCAGTCACCTGCCCTCGGCCACCAGCCTGCAGAAGCCAGGGTGAATGGCTGACAGACTGGCACCAGGAAACAATAGGAATAGTTTAAATATACACACTAGGGGAGGTCAAAATTTCCCAGTCAAGGGATGCCTTTTAGGAGGGAGTGTCATACATCCATTTTTATGCATTTTTTTCCCCACAGAAATATTACATAGAGTACTCTACCTTAAAAGGATGTTCAGAAGGAAAAGGTAAGCATGCAAATACTAGAAAAATGCCATTATTAATTCCTACCATTAACTGACTCTTCTTTAGCACACACATGCGATGATTCAGTCTTTACTGTGCACATTTTGTCTTGCATGGCTGCTTGCATCATTTGCTAAATAAGTACCTATTCAGTATGTTTTTCTCCTCCTCATTTGACCTATGTTCCCACGGTCCATTTAACACACCCCTTATACTTCACATTTTTTGTTTTAAATGGCTTTGTTCACCTTTCTGGAGAATGCCCTGATGGAGACTGAGCCTAGCTATATTGGAAAATGCTCACAGCCCTAATACTGGGCCTCTGGGAAAAAAGTCTTGAAAAATCTCATAATTCAAGAGAAACTACAATTTTGTGATTCCCTGATTTAGTCATTCCTTAGAATGAATGAATCCTAGGTTTCATCCTCAGATGCCTGACTATTTCTTGTATTTTATCCCATAACCAGCTATTATAAAATGAAAAAACATTTCCAGTAACCTTAGTTCAAAATCTTTATTTATAGTTATTGATCTTGATTTGATAAGTTTTATGGGACTTTTTTAGGTGCTTAAAGTTTTTATTTTGATGATATGTTAATGATCATTATAGTTGTTGTTAGATATGATGACTGTAGACACTGAGACTTGAAGCCATACACGATGTTAGAAATTACAACTGATTTTAACTGTGTGCATGACTACCATTTCTGTTTGTAGGATGGAACACCTAGGACAATGTCTATTTGTGTAGGGAAATAAAAATGTAATAATGACTTTCTCTTAAGAAACAATAAATCCCTCATGAATAAAATTTGTATATAAATATTTTTAGTATATTTTTACCTGCACAAAATTGCTAAATTTTATGCATTTCTAAATCTTTGCTGAAAAGCATGAAAAGATCATTTCTGTATGGTTGCAATCTCCAGTGTATAAGTCCTCATTAGCACTGTTTTACTGTATAACAATAGATCAGTGTAGGAGTGAGAAGGAAGACAAAGACCTCAGCATAAACAGCAAAATATAGTAACAATTGCTTTTTTCATGACACTTGCAATAGTACTTAGCTTTTAAAACCTATGTAAAATGTGTACCTCGGAAGTGTATTTCCCTGCAATATATGCATTTGCTGATGCAAATTTACTGAGATTGACAGGTTTCCAATACTTTTTTGGATGACTAGTACTGGAACAAAAAGTAGAGGCCTGGATTTATTGGAAAGGACTGAGAAATAGCTACAAAGGATCACAAATTAGACTGACTGCAAGAAAATTATATTCAACAACATCCAGTGATTGCACTGAAATGATTCTTCATGAGGCTAAATTTAAAACAGATTTCTTAAGACTCAGGAAATAGCTACAGAAGGGTAAGAATGAGTGCAGGAAAATTATTTTCAGCAATGAGCAATGATTGCACTGGGAAAAAATTAATTGTGACACTAAAGTTTAAGAAAGAACTTGGGTTTTACCTTCAATTTGAGATTGAGAGGCTACTGAATGTCTAATGTGAAAATATTTGGGTCATGAAATTGTTGGGTGTCTCTTTCATTGCTATAAAAAGAATGAGAGCTTTCCTTTGAAGCCCAAATTTCCATACATAATCTATTTAGCATTCAGTGATACCTCATTATCATCACAGACTAAATGAAGCAGAATGGTCTAGTAGCTTGGTTTGCATTATTTTGCTCCATGATTCCTGACCCCAAACTTAATTCATTTGGCATAGCTGCGTTGTTACTGTCTTTTGCAAATTGGGTTGATGTCCTTCCCTTCCTACTTCTTCCAGCACTGATTTATAGCTGTATAGTAAAACATGGCTAATTGACACTTCACCTATCCCCACAACCTGCAGATTGCAAACACACAGAAAACTTATCTTTCCATGCTTTTCAAGAAAGAATTCATGTGGTAGTAAGTCTTCACAGAAAAAAAAAAAAAAAAAAAAAGAAAGAAGGACTTGTGTAGACTATTGTAAATGTAACTTTAAGTTAAATAATGACTTAGGAATCCCCAAAACAACAGGTTGTAGTACTTCTTTTTTTTTTTTTTTTTTTTAATTATTTTTATTTCTACAAAACTATAAAATTCAGAGACTCTCAAGTTATAATTCAGACCTCAATGCACAATAATAAAACTCCACTACTTGGTAAAACATGTTGGTACATATTCTAGTTTCATTTTTCAAAATAACTTGTCTTCTCTTCCATCTTACACATAAAATAATGGGAAGAGCCTATTAATATGAAAACTACACAACAAAAACACACAGATCTCTTTTCTATAAGTAAAATGTTTTCATCTGATTAAAATCTCTTTCAGTAAAGAGTTGTAATTCTTTATGCCCCACCTATCAGTTTTTATACATACACAAGCCATAAGGTGACTGGATGTATTCATTCATAGAATTAAAGCGATGAAAAAATGTTTTAATGCACATAGTAATGAGGTCCAAGACTGTAAAAATAGCTGTGACCTCCAAGGGATTCTGTTAGGACTCATTTTGTGACGGGTATATTTGCACTAATTTTCCATGCAAGAGTAGGGGTATTAACTTTTAGGCAGTTTTGGCAAGGTGTATATTATTTGGCAATTTCATTATAAACATTTATTACATAAACACGCACACACAAACAAAAAAAAAATATTCCTTCCAAGTTAGATAATTTTTTGAACAGATAAAAACCTATCTCACTTTTTTTTTTTTCAAATGAAGATTTTTTTTAAATAAAATTTTCAAATCTATTGAGGTATGAGATGTATGATATTGAAACATACTTCTACCTAAAACTAGGATGTAGTTTTCCTAAAACTAGGAAGGTCAGTATATTTCATAACATTTTTTCTTGTCGTATTTCTCAGGTCATACCTGGTTATTTTTTGCAAAGACAAAGAAGATAAAAATAAACAGTTGTATTTAAACATCTTTTAAAGTGAACATACAGTTAAATGCTTTACTGACACTTTGCATCTAGCAACATTTTCTTTTAAGTCCCAAACAGTAAACACAGGCCAAATTCTGTGCTAATAACTTCCTGTTCCAGTTTACCTAGAATCGAGTTCATTGTCTCATGCAGTTAAAATCTTCTCTCCTTCTTAGCTGGCATGGTCTTCTGTTTGGATTTAATATGAGAATAGTGAAATAACACTGCTTCTTCCCTGGAATAGAGCTAATGCTTTTCTTTCAGCAGTTAGCTGTGGGTTTGGGTTGGTGTGAAGAGAAGGTAAGAACTCCCAGATATTTTGCTGTTGTCAGGGAAACCAAGGACTTTTTCAACTGTCTGATCACAGGTGCAAATTGGTAAGAAGGGGCCACATTGACATCCAGGCTGGTTAATGAAATATTCCTTACCATTAACATCATGCTCAATACAAAATTGGGGATGGTTTTTCCAGCTGTGAGTTCAGATTTTCTGGTGTGTAAGTTCAGTTAGCTCTGCTCAGGAGTTCAGTTCTATTGGGAGTTCAGTGTTAGTTCAGTCTTCTGCTGTTCTGCCATTTTGCAGTTGGCCTTTGGCCCTTTCTGCCTTTTGCCTCTTTGCTTTCTTGCTGTGATAAGGTGTTCAGGACCAGGTTGTTCTCACCAAACTGGCTGTTCAATGTGACTGGAGTTTCGTGAGCGATTGCATTGAGTATCATTTATTTTATTTTTTATATATTAGTATTAGCATGTTATTTTTATTTTGTTGTCTTATTCAACTGTTTTTATCTCCACCCACAAGTTTCTTCCTTTTGTTTCTCTCCTCTACTTGGGGGGTTCTGGGGGGAGACAGAGTGAGTGGTTGTCATGGTCTTAATTGCTAGCTGGGGTTAAATCATGACACTTTCCAAAGTACTTACCGAATCACAGAATCATAGAAATGTTTGGGTTGGAAGGAACCCTAAGGTTCACCTAGTTCCAACCCCCCTGACATGAGCAGGGACACCTTCCACTAAACCGGGTCTCTCAAAACCCCATCCAGCCTGGCTTTGAACACTTCCAAGGATGGGGCATCCACAGCTTCTCTGGGCAGCCTGTTCCAGTGCCTCACCACCCTTACAGTAAAGAATTTCTTCCTTGTATCTCATCTAAATCTACCCTCTTTCAGTTTAAAGCCATTGCTCCTTGTCCTGTCACTACTGGCACTTGTAAAAAGTCTTTCTCCATCTTTCTTGTAGGTCCCCTTTAGGTACTGAAAGGCTGCTATAAGGCCTCCCCAGAGCCTTCTCTTCTCCAGGCTGAACAATGCCAACTCTCTCAGCCTGGCTCTATAGGAGAGGTGCTCCAGTCCTCTCATCATCTCTGCGGCCCTTCTCTGGATGCACTCCACTAGGTCCATGTCCCTTCTATGGTCGTGATCACAGAACTGAACCAGTACTCCAGGTGGGTCCCTTACAGTGACTTGTGTGCTTGAATCTTACTTGGATTACTCATTATATTTGGTAGAGGATTTTTAATTTGATAGGAAACAAGATATTCCTTATAAGAATAACAAGAATGGAAAGGATCAGTTCACTATGACTGTTTTGATTTAAAAAATCTGAAATAAAAAATTCCTTATTAATTAAAATTAGGAGTAGTTCCAACACAGAAGAGTAAGATAGAGAGAAAAAAATGGAGACAAAATGATCAGACACTTTATAAGTAAAGAAGGAATAATACCAAACCAAATTGGTTCAGGTGGTAAAGGGAACGATTCCTCTCATTTATTCTTATTTAACTGTAGTTCAGCTATTAAAAAACAAAAAAAAAGGCTCTTGAAAAGTGTGATTCACCCCACCTTGTTATCTAAAGGAGGTCTTATAAGTAGTAATTTAGAAGCCTTCATTGACCACAGGAACTTCTAGGAAATGTAGAAAAATGACTCAAGCATAAATGCTGACTTAGCAGACATCTTTAGCTAATGTCACTGTGTGGTTCCTTAGGAGGAAGGGCACCTCTACACTGAAATGTGAATGACTGAAACGGATGAAGGGAAATAAGGGGGCAACTTTCTGAAAACAGCTGGATGTGGCACACTTATCAAACATAATTTTAAAAAGTTATAAACAAGCTATTATGTAAACAAGTCTAAATTGTGGCATTATTTTCAATACAAGAATGTGATTATTTTTAAATAAAATTTAATACTTGGTTAGCATTTTTTTCACAATAAAAAAGGTTAATGAATATGCCACAAGATTCCATCAAATAAAAGAACACACACACAAACACACAAAATAAAGTGGAATTCTCTTCAACATAAGACTTTTCATAGCCAGCATTCCCCTCTGTCCATGGCAGATGTGGACACTTCCAAGTTTTGGGTCTGTTCATTACTGTTACCTCCATATGCAGCAAACTTTCCAGTCCATATAAATAAGAGGTAGCACTGGGTAAATCCCCACAAACAACCGACCATTTGTGGCGAAAGCCAGCCTCCATTGTCTGCATAAATAAGGTCCTAAGGAAGACAGTTTTGCTGACTCCTTCACAGAAAACAGGCAAAATAAATGACAAAGAAATGAGGGTACTTTTTTCAGATCCCTCTTCACTCTCCTGGAAAGTTGCAGAAAATTCAGAAAGAGCCAAGAAGGCGGCATTTCTTGTTCATACCCACTATAACAGGAAGCTGTGTATTGTCCCTCTTTCCTTGAGCAAGACCTGCAGATACCTCATGAGAATAAGGTTTCTCGTACTACTCAATAATTTACTGTTGTGCCTCCCGTCCAATTTATGCACCAAATATTATTTTTATTAATAAACAGAAAGGTTCTGACTTCATTGTTTGCACATCCTGCTCCTTGTATGCTTAGAAAGAGAAACAAGAGAAATGACAAGTAAATTAAATAAATGGAAATATTGACTCTGTGAGGGAGATTACATCAGTTTTCTTATTTGATTCATAAAAAATGAAGTAGAAAGTCAATTATCTATCCAATTCCATAGAGAATCTTCTGCCAAAAAAGATACTGGATGTTTCACGGTATGAAAGCAGGCAATGTGTAGTGCTTGTTTCAGCTTTCAAGTCTCTGCCTACGAATCAGTAGGCAGAAAAGTATTTCAGAATCCATGATTGAGATTTGTCATTGCAGCCCTGTCTTCAAAAAAATTACAGAATATAAAAATAAATTTCCTGTAGAAGTACTGATGATCTCTTCTGGGAGAACCTGAAAGAAAACTTTTTTGCTTTCTCTACAAGTAACATCTTCAATACTTTTAAAAGCCACCACTAAAAACCCTTCAAAACAAATCCATGAGTGAAAAAGTGGAAAGCTCACTTACAGCCTTTCAAATGCTCCATTTTCTATGCCATGATCTTTTATTACCTAAAAGAAGAAAGTAGGTAAATTGAAATAATACCTGTTTTGCCATATGCCTGCACAATTTTAAGAAAACCTGTCTTGGACCTTTAGCCACCGAGTTTCTGATGTGCATAGTGGCAGAACCCTTGCTTTGCTTTCAGCCAGCAAACACAGCAACACTGTATATAAAAATATTGGTTCTTACCCAATCACTCTTTGGGGGAAACAGTCTTAGGACTAGCTAACTATCCTCTGGCATGGGTCAGGAAAAACTGCTTATCAGTACAGACAGCAGACCCCATATGAGAGCATGTAGATGGATTCATTTGAATGTCAAGCTCATTTCTCCATTTCAAGTAAATGAATCTTAGGAAATATGGTACATATGTAAGTAATTAAAAGGCAGAAAATAATCAGCACCAGCAGGAGTAGTTGGGAGAAGCCTTGTGGAGGAAATTCAGAATTTGCCTTCTCATGAACAACTTGAGAGCTGAGCTGGTGCAATATGGGCCAGCTGACCTCTGTAGGCATTACAGATTGGAAATTGGTTTTTGTGTTTTACATTGAAATCCAGATGCAAAGTTAAAAGATCTTTATTCCATGAGACATGTAAAAGCAGGGACTGTTTCATAAAGGGGCTAAAGACCTAGCTCACATGTCTCTTCATGACTGAAAGTTAGTAAAAAAGGATTGTGAAGGCACAAGCCTCAGTGACTTCAGCTGTAATCACATTACCCCACAGGTCTTTTTTTTTGGTACTTAATTTAAATGTAATTGAAAACTGTTTTCAGCAACACTTGCTCCTCTCACTTGGAGTATGGTAAAAGCAAAGATGTACTTTTGTTAGAGGTTCCATTATATTCACTAGGGAATAACTAGACCTCTATCCTAGAGTTTTCACAATCTTCCTCACAAACCATGAAACTATGGAACTATGTAGAACAGTGCACAGGGACAGGCTCACATTTAAAGGATTTGCTAGACAAATTTATAAGCAATGATTACACACAAATATATCATTGACAATATTAAAGACAATCGTATTTCTTTATTATTCTACAGGTATGTATATTGAATCAAGTAGTATGCAGGTTTTTTTGAGAGTCACTGACTGCATTAAACATCCAGAAAAATTGCATTGAAAATCACATCATAGTTATCTTTGAGAATTGTAAAACCAGGTAAAATTTCTAAACAAAGAAAGAAATAAACAAACAAACACTACAATAATAAGAAATAAGAGGAAATAAAATGCAGGTACAGACATTGAACTACTTTAATAAGTTATGAATACATCTTCTCTGAGAAGTTCTCTAAGCTGAATTGTTCTCCCTCAGGTTTATTCAAACAACCTTGTTTCTTAGAATGTGAATACCACAGCAGGGAGCACTTTGTAATCATTGCATATTATTGAAAATACCGTTGAAAAGCTTTGCTTTATTGTTTTACGTGTTCATTATAGTTGCATCATTCTGCTTTCAAGTTCTTCCTCCTTTCCTTTCTGTAACTAACAAGCAAAAATAAACAAAGCTTGAAAAAAAAAGTTCGACACGGCCCTCACTACGGAGACTGTTATCCAGTCTTGTTTACCTGAATTCCTGAAATAAATTAATAACTTGTATATAAGAGAGGAAGTGTATATTAAATTAAATTTATAAGTTATATAATTTGAGACAAATTTGTAAATCTAAACATCCGAAGAAAATAAATTGTGTATTTGTCCAGGATCTTCAGGGGATGCTGAATAAGCTATAGATATTCAGTGTCCCATCCTTACTATATAATGCTTTAAAATATCAGCTAGTTTGCAGACGAAAATATTGTATCCAGTTAGGAGGTAAGGTAAAAGTGACTACAGGAACTTCTGTCCTTACATTCCCAGGCACTGGAGAAGCAAAAATCCTCCCTTCTCCAGTGTACCACTTCATACTGAGTACTGAAGAAGAGAGTGACCTAGTTACTCTGTGCTTCCCACAACCCAACTAAGTCAGTCAATGCCTTCCACCCTCTTTACAGATAAACGACCATGTTCCACATTCTGCTGGGATGGCTCAGGGAGGCTCATGGAAGAATTCTGCCATATTGTGAATTTTGTTGTAGATACCAAAACCCTTTCTGAGATTAGTCATCACCTAAACTCTATGTTATTTTCACTCCTGTTTCTTGGCAACTGGATATTATATAGAACATCTAGTTTTTCCACACCAAAGATTTATCAGCTCAAGTTTTAAGTTTGTATTCTACCAAAGACTTAGTGAGGTATGATGATACAAAGAGCACTACATAATATAGCAGTCTCCATACAAGTTCAGTCTATGTGTTTTTTTTCAATTTAAGATGAACAGAAATTGTATTAAAATTGAAACTTGACCTTATTGTATTCTTCTAAGTGTCATTTGAAAGCGTCCTTCAGTGTGCTACATCATTCTGTGAAAGTTATGTCTAAGTATTCCACTTAATGATAACAGTAACCAGTGAACAGAAGCAATAGAATTCTTTAAAATATTTGAAATTGCAGTGGAATAAGTTAATAAAGACTAAAACCATTTTTTTGTCAGCTTGAGGTAGAATAAGAATTTCAGTATCTTATATTAGCCTTTTCAGAGTAGCTTTCCAGTTTCCCAGGGTAACTCATGTAAATTTGGTATTAAAAAAAAATACCAGAATTGCAGATCATATGAATTTTCTAAAGGGGCAATGATAGATGGTACTGGCAATGAAAACTCATAAATCACTAGTTATGTTTTCCAAGTTGTTAAATATTTTTATGTGTTTTTAAATTATTATTTCTTCTCCCCATTCTTTTTAATTGCTAGCTATTTGTGAAAGCTAAGAAATAAGCCAGAAGGTATTGCATATAAAGGCATTAATTTGTCATTTTAATTTAGACACTTGAGGTATGCAATTTATATTGTTGCCATCAATCACTAGCAATGCATGAAGAGTCCAGAATACATGAACTATTGGGTCCTTCAAACATAAGGCAGCATCGCTCACCCAAAGAGTTCAGTAGGGGAAGTACTTAGAGTGCAGTGTGAGCTCTTTTGTTCGATTGTATTTCTTTACATTTTTCCAGGACAGTGATTTGAATAAAAGGGTGCATGGACATGTACTGAAAAGGAATACTTCGGGGTAGTCTATCTTTTCTTTCTGCAGTGCACCAAGAAAGTGAAAAGGGAGAAGACCCAAAGTGTTGAGGCCAGTCTTTTGAAAAACAGCTGAAGTAACAGATTTTACACTTTCTGGTGGAAAACGGCTGAAAATCTCAGCTGACTGCATGCTTCACACTATGAAACTTCATTCCAGAAATTCTAGAAAATTTATTTCTCAATGTGGAATACACTCACCTCCTGGTTACTGAGCAGGATGAACTACTGCTTTAAACACCGCTATTCCCAAGGGTGGCGCAGGAAAATTCCTGTTGTCTTCCGCAGGAGTAAGAAAGGATTTTTCTGTCTTAAGTTGTCTGAGAGAAGATACCCAAACATAATCACACCACCAAATTCACCTATGACATGACATTCTTCCCTATCTAGACTCCCTAGTCAGGAAAGGTAATACAGACTGCCTGAATCATATTTCTGCTTTGAACAGCTTTCTCCTGGAGCTGAACTATCTCCAACAAACGTAGTGAGAGTCTAGGGACTGGTCTGACTGGTCTGCTGTATGGGGCAAAACAGTATTCTGGGCAATTTTGGTTTACTCTCAGTTTTTAGATACAGTAATTGAGCAATTCTGCTTATTTTTTTTTGTTTATGGTTCTGTCAATTGCTTTTTCCCACTCATCATTATGAGGAAATCATGCATGTTTTAGAAAAGATTCATTGGCATTTGAGCTGCATTTCATTTTATTTAAACTATTATTAATTCCAATGAAGACAGAAGGAACAGGTATAGGGAGAAGATTTCTCCCAAACATCCAATGTTTAGATTATTATTTTGTTGCTGCAGTTTCATCTCTCTGTTAGAAAAAAATATTGGGGGGGGGGGAATCTTCTAAGGTAAAGGTTCAGCTGAACGTTGAATACTGTTAAGAAAACACAGTAATGTGGTTCATTGCTTAAATCAGTCCCTAGAACTATGGATTTTCTGTTGCTAACTTCATTAAAATCTTCTTCAGAGGGCAGCTAAAGCGATTGTTGAAATGGTTTTAAATCTTGAATAGAAAGAAGAAATAGTATTGAGAATATTGTAAAGGAAACTACCCAAGCTAAAGCAAAATTCTCTGTCAAACAGTTCAGAAGTTGAGAAACTGCATCTAAATATTTTGAAAACTTACTAGTAAGAAAAAAGTATACTTTTTGAACCTTTATTGTAATAGAAAAATTGACTGTTTCCATGTCCAGTTAGTAGAAAAACATACCAGGTTCATTCAGTAATTTTGTATTGGTTTTGGCATTCAACTAACAATTGCTCAGAGAAAGATACAGACGTGAGTAGGAGTCTTCAGTAAATAAGCTATTCTGCAAAAATCTGTTTCCGATAGTACACATCTACGGTAAAGTTTTAATAACCTTCTTTGTTGATGGAAGCTTCCAATCTTCTGCATTTACTCAAAGTGTAAGTATTCTAAACTGTATCACAGTCAATTCTCTTTCAAAAACTTGTCTTTTATCTAATCTGTAATCTCAATTTCTCTTGTTGGTAAGGAGGTTGTTCCACAGTCTTGTGAAGATGGTGTGAAAAGGTCTTACTGACGTTAGTAAGAACCGAATTGAACTTAGAAACCCCTATGTCTGATTTTTTCCTTCAGCCTTTAGTGTTTGTCAGTGCTTCATCTTCCTTTTTCCAGATAATTGATGATTCCAAAATATTTTCTTAGTGTTAGATACTCCAAAGAAGGTATACAGGACAGAACCTTCTGCTGTAGTACTTCAAAACTAATTTACTCCTGATACTTATATTTGGGTTACTGTTACCTCAGAATCTAAAAGTAAAGAATGTGCTAAAATTACATAAATAGCCTAATTCTTAGGAGACACCCAAGCTTTCTCATTAATTCTATTCCAAAAGTCCTGGAGGAAGACCTAAAAGGACAAGAATCTTTATGGTAATCTTTTCATCTGTCATTATTCAGAAATTGCAACACTTTAAAAATACGTATCTTTATTAAAATGCATACTTTTGAAAGTTTATTGAATCGAGGAGGTGTACAGGGAGGGATATTTAAAATATTGTTTTCATAAAAATAAGGCATCATCAAAATGACTGATGCTCCTTATTCATAGTACTCCATGAGAAAAAAAAAATAGTCTTCCCTGTGCATGATACCTTCATTTTTTTCCAATAAAATAAATTAAAAAATTAAGTCTACTGTATCTGAGATGTGGAGGTTTCAGTTTGCTGGGGAACTTGCTTTCTTGGTATTGGCATCATTATGCAAGAAATCCTGTCCCTCAGCTGACAGAGTGCTTTATTTTGAACTGCTGGCATCTGTGGGAAATTTTTTACCAAATGGTGGCACTCATATTGTCCTTTCTAAAGATGAAGACAGATTTTTTTTTCAGTATGGCTTATTAGCACTTCTACTTGTCATGATTTAACCTCAGTCAGCAGCTACTCCCCACACAACTGCTACCTCACTCCCCCCTGCAGTGGGGTGGGGCGAGAGAATTGGATGGGTAAAAGTGAGAAAACGCATGATTTAACATAAAGACAGTTTAATATTTTAAATAAAATAATAATAATAATAAATCATAATGAAAAGGAAAGTAACAATGAGAAAAAAATAAAACCCAAGAAAGACAACTGATGCAAATGAAAACAATAGCTCATCACCAACTGACTGAAGCCCAGCCAGTTCTCAAGCAGCGGTCCCCCTGCCAAATTCACCCCTAGTTTTGTTGCTGAGTACGATGTCATATGGTACAAAACATCCCTGTGGTCAGCTGGGCTCACCTGTCATCTCCCAAACTCTTGTGCACCCCCGGCCTACTTTCTGGTGTGGTGGTGTGAGAAGCAGAATGGCCTTAATGTTAAGTGAGCACTGCCCAGCAGTGCCAAAAACACCCTTGTGTTACCAGCACTGTTTCCAGCACAAATCCAAATTACAGCCCCTTAGTAACTACTATGAAGAAATGAACTCCATCCCAGCTAAAACCAGGGCACTGCTCTTTCTATTTTGAAAAAAATACAAGAGATAACAGTGCTGATGCTAAGATTCTGCAGAAATGCATGTCCTGATGTGCTTAAAAACGCTTGGCCGAGTTTAAAGCCTGACCAAATGAGTTAGCTTCATGTTGCAACTCACAGAGTTATGATCTGATATTTCCTTTTAAAACTGGAATTTTATTAATATTGGTATTGTAAGCATAAATTATTTTCTTTTTAATGAAATAAACTGAGATCTATGGTAGATGCAAATCTGTGTGACTCCTCAGCACAAGTGAGCAATGTACATGAAGGATCTGGCCTAAGTAGACAGTACAGGCCATACAGTGACCAAAGAAAAATTACCATAACTACAACTTCTGCTATAACATCAGATTTCTTAAAAGTAACAACAAGTTTGCATAACAAGCCTTAATTACTAAAAGTATTCTACTCACTGGAATAATACTTGAAAAAGTCAGAATGGGTTTTTTCCATTAAAGGAATCTTGCAATATATATTCTGTTCTTTTGTTGGGGCCCAACTTTTCTTTTGCTCAAATCTTATCTAAGAAATGTCATTAAACAAGCATTTTGGGCTGGATTTAAAAGCAATCTTCTTCAAGGATATATAGTGGGAAGCAAGGGGATTATGAAGAGAGGAGAACTAGTATTAACAGGATTTACTAATTCTGGAATATGTATTTTATATTTGTGCTTTTGATTAAAAAACTGCTGGCTAATAGGAAAGCCCTTGTTTCTCCATTCCTAACTGCAAGATGATCCATTGAAAAGGAATTCCAGCCGCCACCTTTCTATAGTGAAGTTACCATCATAAAACTTCATCTTTGTGAAAATGGTTTTAGAAACTATACCACTAAGTTACTAACCATTATTTTTGCACTGTTTATGTGAAATATCCAGAATAATTATAAGTTATTATCCCAGAAAACAGAAGATAGTTTTCCACTGTATTTGATTCATGACTGCAAAAGGTTTGGTGGTTTTTTTGTTTTGTGTTTTTTTGTTTTGTTTTTGTTTTGTTTTTATTTTGTGGGTGTTTTTTTGTTTGTTTGTGGGGTTTTGTTGTTGCTGTTGTTGTTTTGTTGTTGTTGTTTTTTAAAATAAAATAGGATATAAAATTCTACCGAGGGATACACCTGATCTGGAAGGAGGCCCATTGAAGTAGAAAAGGAATGGAGAGACACCACATTTATTTGAGAAAGTCATTGACTAAATCATTTATGTCTAACAAATATGAGACTGTACCAGGTGTCATGAAACTCCAGTGAAAGGAAAAACCATTTATTTTGGTTGGAGGAGCAGTTCTATCTCCTGAACAAGGTAGAAGTAAACATGTTTTGAGGAGGAAGATTACTCCTGACCAGTTCCCTTTTAAAGTGTTTGCTGTGGGACGGTCCTTTGATGACCCAGGATGAGTCAGGAAGATCTCTGGCAGTCAGTTCATACAATGAGGACTGTGCCTAGACCCAAACGTTCCTCCAGAATATTGTCACGAAGTAACTCATTATTTCTATACATTTCTCAAAACACTTTCTTTCACTTTGAAAGGACTGCTTTTCAGGGATCTTGACATATTATGGCAAATATTAACATTTACTGAAGTTCTGTATCTCAGCACTTTTAAAGTGTAGATGCATATGCCTTCTGAGAGATATTACAGCTGCCCTGTTTACCCAATTAATTTAGCAACTACTTAACTGCTCATTTTTGTGGACTAGTTAATTAGTCAGCTATCAGATATATTATTTTCTGACATAACATTTGCAATTTCTTCTTCCTTCTAGCTCAGTAGGTAGGTTTCCCTTACTTTTTCCTTCATTTATCCAGCAGTTAAAAAAAAGCCTTGATTAAAATTTAAGAATCTATTTCTATTTTAGATTTACTCTTTTTTTTTTTTTTTTTTTTAATTTGTCTTAATTTAAACTTTTAGATAGATTAAAAAATACTCTGTGGCTATAGAACTCCCTGAGCAGGTGTAATAAAAATCTGGGCTTACTAATACATATTGGGCTGTAATGGGTTGACCTTGGCTGACAGCCAAGCCCTCCTCCAACCACTCATCCACTCCATCTCCCACGGTGAGATAGGACAGAATAGGAAGATGAAAGTGAGGAAACTCATTGGTCAAAATAAAGGCAGTTTAATAGATGAAGGAAAGGAAAGGGAAGGGAAGGGAAGGGAAGGGAAGGGAAGGGAAGGGAAGGGAAGGGAAGGGAAGGGAAGGGAAGGGAAGGGAAGGGAAGGGAAGGGAAGGGAAGGGAAGGGAAGGGAAGGGAAGGGAAGGGAAGGGAAGGAAATACCCAAGTGAAATAAAGAAAATCTTGCACCATCTCCCAGAGACAGGCAGATGCCCAGCCAGACTCTGAGCAATACCCACCTTGAAAGGGAAAACCCCCTCTTCTTCTTCTACTCTAGTTTTTGTTGCCAAGTTATGACGTTATATGCCATTGGAATATCCCTTCGGCCAATTTGGGCCAGGTCTCCCAGCTGTGTCCCCTTCTTCTATCCACCCTTCAGCCTACTCACTGAGGTAGGAACAGAGTGGTAAACAGAAAAGACTTTGAAACTGCACAATCACTATTCAGCAACAGCCAAAACATTGGTATGTTATCAACCTTGTTTTAGTCACAGCACCATAGGGAATGTGAAGAAAACCAACAGCCAGTGGCATATCCCAGGTTCATTCAGCTGTGTAGATTGCTCTTCACCCTGTTTACATATCAAATCATATTGAACTGACCAGCAGAGATAACAGATTTACACATGATTTTCTGGTGTTTTGAAAAAAAAAAAAAAAACAAAAACAAACTGTAAAGGTCACTGACCAAGTCTCAACCTCTTTAGGAATAATGCTGAATATGAAAGGGAAGAGGTTGTGGAGCTGTTTAAATGCCAACAGATTGTCACTGGCTGTTTTTCCTACAAGCTTTACAAGTAGATGATTATATTGTACACAGTTGTACATTCTTTAAACAATATAATTGTTCAAGTGAATTTTGCTGTTTAGGCTACAGCTGTTTCATTCAGTGTATAATCAGTGCTAATAAAACCTAATAATACTGAATAATTGGTCATGCCATAATTAGATTTGACTCAGCATACTTTTGTGTTTTAATATACTCTAGATACAGATTAAGTTTTATTCTCTTGAAACAAGTAATTCAAATGATGAGGCAGGTGCTTTCTCCAGTTTCATTACAATTCCTCTATTTTCAGACTTCGTTTTCTTTTTGTTTCAGTCAGATGATGGCTATAAATCTTTCTATGGACAGAGACAACAGCCATGACTTACTCTTCCAGTCCAAACCTGAGAAAACCAGACTACTTCTTTAGCTAAACTTTAATCTGTAACATAGATCTTCACAGAGATGTTGCAAAGCTCACCTTCATAATACCTCTACAACTGGTAGTTCTGGCAGGTAAAAAGCAATTAATGAAGAATTATTTTAACCATTCATGGAAGAGCAGTTTTGGCACAGGACATTCACATTCACTTATCTTGAAGTTGAATGTTGTAGCCAGTTGTACTGAGCATGTCTTAAATCCCTTAAATGCCCTTCGACTCCAAGCTTTCTCTTTTGAACTTGCTTTTGAAGTTTTGTGATTGTATGTGGCATTTTTGATTCACAACTACTAATCCGGTAGAAGATCACATGTAGACAAGAACTATCTCTGTCAACTTTTAATCACCATTTGTGGTTCATGTTGATATATAGAAAGATTAAAAATCAACAAGAACAACTCATAATAAAAGATGTTTGGGTTCTCTGAATTTACCTATTGCCTCTTTGAAGGACACTAACATTTCCTATTTAAATAACTAGACTAATTATCATATCATCATTTTCTCACAATAAGAACCACGTAGAATCTTTACTACAGGGCAGAGTAACAAAATATGCCCACATTTTAAGACCCCGGAATGAAAATGCTTCAAAATGTATAGAAGGACATATTTTTACTACAGATACTAAGAGAGTATGCTGTGTCTCTAGCCTAGTGACCTCACTGGGAAATACGTGCGCTTCTCTCTGTTAAGCTACACCTTGGGGTGTACACTCAGGTTTTGCCAAAGGATCATGTCCCTGGGGGCTGAGACCTGCCTCGTATTGACAGAGCACTGCTATACCTCCCCTCCGCCCTGCCCCCCTCTCAACTTTAGAGTATCTTTATTCCAATTTTATTTTGTAACCCAAAAATCTGGTGAACTAGAAAATCAGAACCTGTTTGTTTGTTTGTTTGTTTAAAACATGATTCATACTCTGACCTCCAGATATCAAAAGTGGGAATACGCTGTTGTACGTCCTCCTCGGTATGTGCTTACTTATAAATCAGCTCACAGAAGATATTGTCACTGCCTACAGAGACTGCGAAGGGTAGCGTCCTGGTGTTAAATATTTATACTCCAAATACAGTTTGTATTAATATAAAATTATTGCCACAAACTGAAGTATTCACATTTTGAATAGCTATTACAATTTATAGTTAACTTGGTAAATGTACATAAGAGCTACTACCTCTTTTTCCTGTAGCATTTACCAAAACAGGAAAGATTTTTTTTAAGTTCTCCATGAGCTGCAAGATTTGTGACGTGATTTAAAGTATAAAATAATTATTTTGAGGATCTGGGGCTTGGATTTGTCTTTTTTGTTGTTGTTTTTTTCATTTGGGGTGTTTGGTTTTTGGTTTTTTTTGTTTGTTTGTTTGGTTGGTTGGTTGGTTTTTGGTTTTTGTTTTTGGACTGCTACTTCATTCCCAGTATTTTATATTTTAAAGGATGTTAGTGTGTGCCCTAACCAAATATTTCATAAAAGTTTACTTTCTTTGAACAGAATATACTTTGTTCACATGACAAAAAGCAATGCATCCACTGTACAGTACTATCTGAAATCATTATTATGGGTATTGTATTTGTGAAATATGTGAACAATAAAGAGTACTTTTCTGAAGAGCAATTTGGTATAAAAATGGTACTATACAATACAGTTCTGCATGTGGCAATGTATTGAACCCCTTATTAATAGCTGGGGTGTTTCATCTCAAATTTATCTTTTATAAATGTCATTATGTAGGCATTGTTATAGAGAAGAAAAGGAATCTGCTCCATTTTTCTTTCTGTTGTAGTACGAAACATGGTGGATGACAGCTACATTTTTCTAGAGATGGAGAAGCAAGCAAGTACAGAAAGACAAGAAAGATCAGAGTGAGGCTCAAAGCCTCGTCCAGTTGCAGCTGAAAATGGGCTCTTAGGCTGTTTCAAGGCAGTGATGTGCTCAGCGACTGGTTTATGCACAGCAACTCTGGTTCTGTAACCAAATCAAAACCACATGAAAGCTGCTTCTGATAGAAAGTGCTCAGGGCTCCCATCCCTCTTCCTCACTGCCAAAAAGGCGATGTTGCCTGAGGGTTTCTGGAAAAGGCTGGCTCGCGGATTCATCACTGGACGCAGCAAACTCGCTGCCCCATCAGATACAACCTCAACACTCTGTGAAGAAGCAGCAGCTTTCCTGCCCACCTCTCATCAATCTCCATTTCCACTCCACACCTGCTCATTCAGTTCACACAAAAGCTGCAAATTACACAACATGGCCCACAGGGTTAAACTGTGGAAGAAATATGAAACTCTTTAATGTAGCTTCTGAGACCCACTGTGTTATAAAAAGGGAATTATTCTCATTCTAAGATACATTTTAATAAAGGTAATGTTCAAGATGCATAAGACACACCATGTATTATGTTTTATATTTCAAGATCCCAATTCCTTAGTGACAACAACTGTTTTAGAGATGTGACTATGACTTGTGCTCATGCAGATAAGTTTTTTGAGGACTTTCACTTATATTTATTCCACTGCAGTGTTAAGTTACCCTCTGCTAAGTCAAATAATTTCAGTTACATACAGGCACCTTACAGGTCTTTATAAGTAGTTTTTTAATATGATTTCATTTGGGACATCTACCCAAACAAGTGAGATTCAGTGGATCAAAATCAAGACTGGGTACAAACTCCTGTAACATTAGTACTATGAGATTATTTTCTACTGCAAGAACAGTTAATGTAAGCCACATTCTGGAAAGAAAAAGAAGTTTGAAACACAGACTACCATAATATGCAGAATTAAGAAAATATTTTGAAAACAGTATATTCAAAGTCTTTACCTTTATGACAAGTTTTAATGTCAGTTTTCTAGATTAGACTGATAAAATTTAATATAATAATCTTTAAAACTAATGCACTGTAATGTGTATTTTGTGTTGAATTCGGTTTATTAGAAAGGAACTTGATAAGTATATTAAAAAAATCTCACCTTCACTATAATTTATATCCCAAAACATTTCCTGAACACAGGATACACTTCATCATAAAATGAAGTGAACTTATGATTAGAATAGAGGCTAATACTTAGAAAAAAAGCAAAACATAAAAGACATGGTAGAACAAAAAAAAAAAGAAAGAAAAATTAAAGTTTGTTTTAAAGAAGATGCAGGACAGACAATAACTGTTTATAACAATTTTGACTCTGATACAGTACAAATAAATGTCTCTCCCAACAGGAATTAATTTTCCTTTTCCTTTTCCTTTTCCTTTTCCTTTTCCTTTTCCTTTTCCTTTTCCTTTTCCTTTTCCTTTTCCTTTTCCTTTTCCTTTTCCTTTTCCTCTCCCTTTCCCTTTCCCTTTTTCTTCTTTCTCTGGAGGGCTGTAGGGATTAGGAATAAGTCTCTCCACAGACAGAGTGAACATACCTGCTGTTGCAAGCAATGAGAGAATGGATAATAGGAGCTCCCATCTTCCTCATTTTCTGTACAACAGGTGGTGAGACTCCTGACCTGTTTTGCAGATGCACTCAGGAGAACAAAAGCAATTAGTGGAAGCTCTGTTTTGAACCTAGGAAAGTATCACATGCTGCCAAATCTTAGTTATTTTGGCATTATCTGAATACTTCAGTTCCAGGTGTGTAAGTAGGTATAATAATTCCACATTTTTTTGCAGAGGTGGTACTAAAATGCATGCCTTGACATCTGCTATCTATTTAATATTTTGTGGAAACAGAAATCCTAAAAAAAAAACAAGTAGTTAAGTTTTCTGTTCAGGACATAGAGAATATGTTAGCGAAAAGGGCATTTGGCCAAGAACTGATTGATGTTTGTGAAAAGTAACATTGAAAAACTATGCATTCAGTGAAGGAAGTTAGAACACTCTGATGAAAGAATATAATGAGAGCTTGTAGATGAAATCTGGTTTCCATTATCACAGAAGATCCAAATTATTGTTGTATACACAGGAAGAGAAATTATGTGCTTCTTAAAATTTGGCTGCTTGATCCAGCACTTAAAGATCACAAAGTTCTTTCAGAATAGGTAATCTTTTATGTAATATTCATATACCTTAGAGAGCAATTATTCCCACTTATATTGAGTAAGTTGGTGCTGGTTGACAATAAATCTCATGGCAGCACAATTTCTACAAGCTGTGCTCTGCTCCTGAGGGTGCCTGAAAAGCTGAAACTGTAGAAAATTGATATTTTGCCTAGCTGTTGAAAGACATGCTCCTCTACCACTCAGAAGACAACATCTGACAGCCTCACCAAGATTTAGGCATTCATATGAAAGACAAAGTTAATTCAAAGATTCTGTAAAATACTGCCAGGATTTGAACAATGTGTGACAGTGTAAAACAACAATTTATTAATTAGTCATCAGAATCTGCAAACATTTATTCAGGATTATTTCCATACAGCTCTTTCAGGAGTTGCAATTTGGAGTTGCCTATTCATTTCTGTTCACATACTAGCTTCAGAAAAGTATTTTCAAATATGAGACAAAGAATGGATTAATATTTTCTCCTGAGATTCTGTTGAAATTTCTAGGATAAACACCTTTATATTCTACCCATTCACCCTTAAAGGTGAGGTCAGTCTGTGTGTAGGAAGAGCCTTATTAAACTATTTCACAGGTGAAAGGTATTTACTTTCAGAAATCCCCAGTGCACTGACTAGGGGCAAACTTATCTATTGCATATCCTATTAAAAAAAATTCTTAAATTCGTTCACTCCTAATTCCTTAGGTAATTGATTGCATTTCTACCAACCATCTGTAAGTTTTTCCCTTAATAAATCTGACTTCTTGATGCAATGTTGAAAGTTGATGTAGTCAAGAAATACAACAGATCTGCTTTATTTAATATATTATGTAGCTCAATAACGAGGAAAGAGAGACCTGTCTATGTACATCAAACAAGAACATCAGTTATAGCAGAATATATTTTTCCATGTAAAGGTTCCCATGTTGTGCTTCCTGAAGCTATGGTGGCAACCTGTTTGGTGTTGCTTCTTGAGGGCTTGTGCTTCTCACTTCAATGGCCTAGTTGCACCAAAGACTACAGAAGATGGTTAAAAACAGCATTTATTTTATAAGGGATGAGTATTTTATAAAGTCCAAGAACTAAATGTAAAGCGTAGGGGCATTTTAGACACTTTAGATCAGGGGTGTCCAACTCGTTTTCCCTGGGGGCCACATCAGTCTCGCGGTTACCTTCAAAGGGCCGAATGCCATTTGAAGCTGTATAAATGTAACTGGACTGTATAAATGTAACTACTCCTACATTTATGCAGTCCTAAAATTACATTCGGCCCTTTGAAGGCAATTGCGAAACTGATGTGGCCCATGGTGAAAATGAGTTTGACATCCCTGCTTTAGAGTATCTTGCCCATTCTCCAGCATTTTGTTGCAGTGGGCACAAGTTACTCACAGAAGGAGAAGCCTCAGACACTGTTGCGCAGTAAAGGCAGAACTAGACGCAACATCTTTATGTGTGAACTGGTCCAGAGACCTCCAAATTCCTTTAAAATTCTGGCATATGGAAGATGAGGTGTTTTTCTTATTTTCTTCTCAGTTACAGTGTTGAGGTCATGACGCTGATTTATGGTGGAGTAAATGTAAAGAGTCATACAGTCCTACAAAGCACACTGATGTCTTTTATCATTTTTGTGCTCTGCCACTCTTGGAAGTCCCATTTCTAAAAGGCATGTGATATTTCCATCTTTGGTCCTCCTGATAATGTATTTGTTTATAATTTTTTACGTTACAATTGTAGCTATTATCAAGTGTAGCTGGATGCTAATAAAACTTAAATGGATTTAAATAACAAAGACTAGAGATCTGATTACGACCGATACCTTTATTATATTCCCCACAACATTCAATAAAATGTGTATAATTCCATAAGGTTTTAGGAGCAGTAGAATTTGAAGAAAAGATGTAATTTGAGGTGTGTAGGTAGGAAATTGCAGTGCACTTTGCACTTGTAAGGGACAGCAGAAGGGCCGTACCAGAAGAACTCTTTGTCTGCTCTAACTAGCTGGCCTGGAGAGTGCTAATGGCTATGTCTACTTCACTGATTTTGTTCAGAGTAGAAATACAGTTTTGAAGCTAATCCCCTGCTTGTCTCCATTTACCACGTGTTGCTTCACTGCTGAAAGCAGTTTTGGTGTTCTCGAAATAGCTTTTTTTTTTTTTTTTTCAGAGGAAACTAAATCAGATGCTTTGCTCTCTTAAGTGCTTCAGTTCTAATGGGGACATTATGCTCCGAACCAGTGTTCAGGTTGTGCCACCACAAGATCATCCACCATGTACTTAACATTTTTTTTTTTTTTTTTTACAAAAAGATTCCAACCACACGAGTAGCTGAAACACTCAACCCAAAGAATGAGTTAAATTGCTCAATCCAGACTGAATTTAAACTGAAATAACCCCTGCACCATCATATGGTGGGAGTGAGAGTGGGAATAGTCTCAGCTTCAGTTACTTCTGTTTACAGATCCTTTCCCGTTGTGCTGCATTGCCTACTAATCTAGGCATAGAGATAGGTTAAGTTTAACTTTTCAACATTTAAATAAACTTTGATTATTTTAGAAACCCAGGAACAAGCACCCCTATGGCTTTCTCTTTTTAGCAATGACAGGAAATCTGTCAGGAAACGCAGCAGTTCCTTTCCTCGTTCCATCTTGCAATAGATAGAGAAAACTAATCCTATCCTTGCCGTTACAGTTAAGTAGTGTATTGCAAAAACACACGTAAACAAAAACAGAGTAAATTATTAACACTAGTTTCTCAGATATGTTTCAGAATTTCTGACAATTAGAAGGTCTTTTCAGTGTCTCTGATTTCTTATGAAATAAAGATGAGGAATCCAAGCTTCTATGCATGATGGCACAGAGAGTTTATTGTAAAATTTGATATAAATACCTCGAGAAATGCCTTCAATAGTGCTTGAGGAAATCATTCTGAGAGCAGATACTTGGAAAACTCTGGCTATTGCTGATCCAGAAGTTGATTAGAAGATATCTGGTTTATAGAAGTATTGAGTTGCAAGGCACCTCAGCAAAACCAATATCTTTCTATCGATGCAACAGTAAGATCCTACACTGACAATTGTTAGAAATCAGGAAATATAAACATGGAAGTAACTCCTACAAGATTAAGTTCGCTGTCTAGCATCTTCTGTAAGTTCTGGAATATGTATAGACAAGGTTACCCAGAAAGTAAAGCAGCTGTTAGCTTCAGATCTTGAAAAGTGCTGGCACTCCTAGTGATTGTGATATAATTCAGATTCAAGCAAAAAAATTATAATTACTCTACAAGTTTTAAAATAAGACAACAATTATTTTAATTGGTTTAATATTCTGTTTGTTGTAAATATACAGATCAGGTTTTTTTCCTATAGCTTTTTACATATTATTCTTCCTCAAAACGAAAGAAAAAAATTTTTTTTCAAAAGACTAGTCTTTTCTTACATAAAATATTTCAAATCAGTAAAATAACACCTTACAATATTAAAGAGAAGACAGATGATTTCATGAGCAGTAGCTAAATTTTCTCTTCTGCTAGCCCAGCCCACGTTGCTTAGATAAGGATTGCCTATGTTCATGCTCTCATTAAAGTCACTAGGAATTAGCAGCTGAAGTTGATTAGTGCCTCCTAGCAAATGCAAGTCATCGGTCCCTTGGAGCAGTGAATCTGCCTGGCAGAGCTGTGCAGCCACACAAAACAGCCTCAGCTCTTGTGTTGCTGTGGGGGGCTGAGAACTAACTAGCAAGTGTTGCCTGGGTGAGAGATGTGCCTTGAACATCCTCCCTTCTGCCACGACAGGTATGACAGAAACCCACAGCGAGCAGCCGACTGCTTTCACACGGGCAGAGCAAGTCCATTCACAGCTGAGAAAGAAGATTGAGCTTCCAAGAGTTTTCTCATATCTCCTTTGAATTATGAAATATTCTTTTTTTTCTTTTTTTCTTTTTCCTATCCATGAGCACTGTACAATAATAGATGCACTGTAAAGGGATTTATTGTCCTCTGGAACATCTGATGGCCACTTCTGTAGCTAATAATAAGGTCTAGTTGTAGTCAGAGCTTTTCAGTGATAACTCTGAATCCTTTACAAATGAGGCCTCATTATCTCCACTTTATAAACAGAGAAATGGATGTACAAAAATGACTTGTACGAGTCATCACTGTCAAAGCTGGGAAGAGATATAAAATAGAAAATATTCCCCTTGAAGAATGGCTACATAATATGTGCAATACATGCACCTGAGGGCTGAGGCAGCAAAACAATTGTTAGTGGATTTTGCCTTAAATTTAATGGGAAGAATGGGCTTTCTCCTCATCATTTTACGCTTGTTTGGAAGTGGATACTTAGCAGCAGTAGGGAATGAAGGTTTTGTTGAAGAAATAATAGCAGGCTGATGGTAGGCACAGTATGGTCCTTTTCTGGTCTGCATTCAGCCCAGCAGGAGTGCCAGAACTGCACTGCTCACTCACTTATAACTGTGTGTTAAAATATCAGTTAGAGTCTTTAAAATATTTTTATTATATTACTATTTTCAAGTGGTTTTCAATGTGTGGGGCTGTCAGCTGCGTACAAACTCTTTCAGAAAACAATCTTTCCATTTCTGTCACTTCATATATTGCATATTGAAATTTTGTAAAATGCAGGGTACAGTATCTTCCCAACTTGAAAAACAGGAGTTATTTTTCATTGCATCTGTGTGCTGTCATTATAGCATTCAAATGATGTTCAGCAAATCAAAAGCAGGTTGCAAAGTAATGTTTCAATTCTGAAACCTGAGGTTCTTGTGTGTTATATGTTTGATCTGTGTAATCTCTACTTTTTCCTTTGCCTTATGAGCTGACACTACTTCAACACAATTTTAATTAAATCCCATTGCATGTGCAAAACTAAAATACCGGATAAAGGACAGAGGACTCTGCCATTTGTAGACTCGGTTCCCAAGACACTGCAACACTCTTTGCAAATACCAACTGCTTCACAGCTGTCAGTACTCAAACGATGTTTATTTATTAATAACAAGAATGTTTTTAGTTGTATGTCTCTCTAGTATTCTGGAAGCTGTTGTGCTTCCAGTCTAACACGATGCTCCGTGTTTTCATAGTTTATACACCTGGTCATTTATGTAGGAGGAGAAAATTGAAATAACTCTTATAGTGGCATTTGCTTTACATTCATCACCATTCACCATTATTCCAAAATATCTGAGAAGGCATATGCATGGCTGTGTCTGCCCCTCTCTTATTAATTTCTTCTCATTTTATGGTCCCTCTCGATCTTTCAGACTGAGTTTTAAGAAATACTTCATTTGCACCTGACTGTCTTAAATTTCCTATTGAAAATTTAAGATTCTGGCATTTGTAGTTTAAAAGTATACCAATGAATTCACATGGCAGACATAGTGAAACAATATCATAATAAAATAACTTTTCCACTAACATCAGCAGAAAATTTAGTGTTTATTGAAAAAATAAAAATCTGAGAGATAATTAGGGTCTTACAGGCATTAATGCCTGGTGTAACAAACATTTTAAATTCTTTAATTGATGAATAAAACAATGTGACTTTTTTGTGTGTCTTCTAAATACTGTGGGTGACAAATAATTGGAAGAAAAACATGCTCATCCTAGAGAGTATGTACAGGGCACATAAAGTATTGTGGGATATTTAAAGTGTAAAGGCACTCAGATACACAAAAGATGTAATGTTTTCTTGGAACTGAGTACTCAGTGAATCACATAATTAATTTAAATAATGGAATAGAGTGTCTGTAAAATTCTATAGGGAATTAACCAAAATGAAGTATTTCCAAGAGACAATGTTTTCCTGCTGATTTATATACTCAACCTTTGGAGAATTATTACGTTTAATAGTATCAGTCAATATTCCTTCTAATAAATAAAATTGCTAATTCCAGCACAGAAATATTAGAAACAGTGAATTATAATTGCTCGATTGACTACTATAAGTGGTGGCTGTCAGCCAGTCAAAACACATATGTCATCTTATTATTTGAAACAATAATCTAAGGCAGAACTCCAGTAGAAATCATAATACATATTGCTTAATTAAAGAATATGAAAGTGTATTATCATGCAGACAATGGCTCAATGTTAGGACAATAAATGTACTCTTAATGTTAATATTTCCTAACTTTTGAGTGCTTCACTTTGCAGGATTAACATTACAGCAGAAACATTTTCAAGATCGAATTTCGTAGCAAGGTCTGAATGCAAGTTACCATATCAGGTGAGAACAGAGAGCCTCTAATCCATGACGGTGCTCCAGGAGCTGCAAGATCCACCTGAACGACAGGGCTGTGCTTCAAAGCAGACAACTGCTGAGCAACACACACCTTCCCAATCCAGTACTCCAAGAATAGAAAATGCCACGACATCACTGTTTGCATCTCTTCTAACTTTTGACCAGTGTCTCTGGACACTAAATTTGCTGTCCCCAGAAATTATATGCCCTGACTTTATTACAGTTCTGCTAAACTTTGTACTCAGTGTTTTTGTATGGCCATCATTTCACCAGTCCTTTTTTTCTTTTGTGACTAAAGCTACCTAATCACAGTGATTTCAACCCCCTGTTCTTTGTTTATAACATTCTCTGCACAAATTTCAAAACTGCAAGTCAGTCCTTTCATGATTTCACATGCCATTCAAGAGAACTGAACTAAACATCTCCCTGTAGCACAGGGGACCTAAAATCTCTTTGCCACCTTCTCTTTGTGACAGGTTTGAAGGTGTGCAGTTCAGAAGTGTGCTTTCATGAGTGGGGATATCAAAGGCAAATTCATTGCATAAGTCCTAATGCAATGTCAGTGTTACATGCTGTCGGTTAGTACACATTTTAAATGGGTTTTGGTTCAAACCATACCTTATTAATCCCGCTGAAAGCTATGTCCATTTACCAAAACTGGTAATGAATTAGAGGATATGGGGACAAAATCCTCACCTTTGAGGAAGTTTCTTTAGTCTTTTAAAATAGTAAACTTTGGTAGCTGTTGTACAATGAGAATTATCTGTGGAAATTTATATATGTACAGGAAGGAAACACATTACTCAAGTTTTCTTTCAGTAAATGAATCATTAAATCCCATTATTGAAAAAGTGTTATGAAGCCCCTCTCTAATGGAACTTAAGTCCCTTTGTACATCTTTCACCTTCCCATTTCCCTTTTTAGAAGGTGTAGTTGCAGGCTGCAGTTCTCCATGTAGTATGTGCTGACACTGCTTGTGGACCCTGTCCCTCTGACCTTGAAATGTTCAGGCTTTTTGAAAAAATTCCAGGAATTCTAAGGGCTGCAAGTGAGAAAGCAAACAAACAAATGAAACAAAACAAAACAACAAAAACCAGACAATAACAAACAACAGCAACAACAACAAAAACACTGGCTGCTTTGTATCACTTGTAATTGGTAACTTGACCGAGACAAATCTACATGTAAGCTTATTTTTTATAACTTGTAATAACTTGAATGTAGTTACTAACCAATTACTACTTGTTAGTGTAAAAAAAACCTGCATGCTGATACTGGAATGAAGAGGAATCGTTATAACCGAAATTTTTAGGGATTGTAGATTATTAGCTTCTCTTCTAATATCTAATAATTGTCAACTCTACACTTTATTAAGTTATCTGAAATGCATAATGTATATTAAGTATAATATTTTAGGTGGAATTTCTAGCATTTCAGACATTTAACTGACTTTCTACTACATGGCAAACATAGAAGCATCTATAAATATTAGACCTGAAAAATCTTGTTATCAAGGGAAGAGAAAATATACAGGTAACTCAAAGACTCTAAAAAAGTGCAATGGTGCTGTAAAATATAAAAGCAAAAAGTAAAAGAACACATAAACAAAACTTGTTTGTCAAGTACAGATGTTTTTTCTTGTGAGGATACTGTATCTGACTCCCTAGCAGTGAGCGATGCTCTCAGAATGAAGCAGCATTGCAATGCTACCAGCATCAGAGCCTCAGAAGACAGGCAGAACACAAGTACTACAAAAATAAAGAAATAATTGCAATACATAGGTGTATACCTATGATTGGATTGTAAGAAATGATTATGGGTTGCCACAACCGGGTGAAAAGTCATCTTCTGAAAATAAACATTTCAGTAGCAAATTGGCCACTCTGAATTTGTAATGCTCGTTTCCTAGTTCTTTTCTTAGAAAATCTAATTCATAGTGATTTCCTGTAACAAGCAAAACATCCCTAAGGAAAAATATGCTGTTTTAACCTCAAACCATACATTATTTATATGGCTGCTACCATTTTATTGACCATGGCTGCTATTTGTTTTTACTGTGGCATCTGTGTTCCTTTAAAATAAAGCAAGCTTGTTCAATGTGAACAGTGGCTATGAAACACTTTGTTAAAATTTCATCTTCTCATAGAACAGGTTTGCTTTCGAGCATTTCTACTTTCTCTCTGAAACCAGTGACATGATTTTCAGCTGGTGGAAATCAGCAGAGTTCTGTGGCCTTCCCTCAGAGCTGTAAATCAGAGCTACCTGGACAAGTATTAAAAATTGTTTGGTTTGCAGTTCAACATCTACAGAGGTTATTGCATCCTAGTAAACAAGATTTCTTCTTCAAGGTGTTTTTGAAATACTTTTGTAAAGAAACAAGGAAAAAAAAGACCGTGATCTTAGAAAAGATAAAAATACTTTGGGTTTCCCTGCAAGAATTCATATTGTTCACTGAAACACACTTTTTAACTCCTTATGTGCACTTCTACAGGAATATCTGCAGAATGACGATGTTGTCTTGTGTATGTCAGATGTCAGTGTGAATGGAAGCAACTGTTGCACTGACGTTCATGAGAAGTGAAGTGGCAGAGGGTGAATCATGTGTATTGGCAGAAGTGCCTTTTGGTGTCCTCTAGTATGTCACTGCTTGTTGACCTACACTATTGCTTTCTGGAGTAAAATCCAATAAAATGGTGGCAGTGTCTAGTGTTATTATATAATGCTAAGCATGCTGTAGAAATGAATGGTAAAACAGAAAAAAAAAAAAAAAGAAGAAAAACCAAACAAACCTAAGCTGATTTAAAACCGGTGTTTCCTCAGTGCATCTCCAAGTGATGCAAGAGCAGAGGACCTTGTTGTTAAGCTCTGATAGATGACTCAGAAAATGTGGGTGAAATTTCCAGTTTGGCAGATTTTCTGTGACCTTGAGAAAGACCTGCAACACTAATGTCTCTCAACTTCTTCAACTTATTACAGAAATAATACCTTGTTTAAAAAGCTTATGTGGGGAAAAATTCACTGTCTTTTCAAGATTCTGCACAAAAGCGAAGGAATGTACTGTTGTGTGTTAGGATAAAACCTCCTCTGAACTCCTCTGAAATTTCTTTTGGTGGCTTCGGTTTAGATTGAACACGTAGAAACTGTATGTGCAGTGCTGTGCAGTAGAAATACGGGGATCAGAAAAATATTTGACCTCAAGAAAAACGTAAAAAGCGAATGGACTTTCTATATTGTATGTTGAAAGCTTAGTTATATTTCACTGATCTGATGGAATTTTTAAGCATGTAGGGTTCCCAGTAGCTTGCCAGCCCCAAACCATTATTAGAATAAAAGCAATGCCCCACATTTTAGGGAAAGTGTAAAAAAAGAGGTAAAAATGGACACTTCCACTTTGGTGAAGGAGGGAACTCATGAGACCAGTTATGATGCCAACACTGAGCAGGACAGAGGGTTTTATACACACATTTCTCAGAGCCAAAACTCTTCTAAAGATGGCAGTAGCACTCACATGCCACAACACCTGTAGATTGCTTTGACTGAGTACACATCCCACAGCCCTTTGAGCTTGCTCATGCTCCATATACTTCTCTGATATATTTGTTCTCTGTGCAACACTTCGTGTCATAATCCTCATAAAAAAATGTTGCAGTCCTACATATCTTTGGAGTCTCTGCTTATCCATCTCCAAAGCTTGATGTTGCCCGTAGTTGTTGTGAACATAGAGATCACTGCTGCTGCGAGTGCAACCGTCATCTCTTCAGGTAGTAGCCATGGATAAGTCAGCAAATGTTTGATGCAGTTTTCGACCCAACCATGACTATATCACACTCTGCAGCGTGTTACCTTTTTTTCCTTTTGGAAACAGCTTGTGGGATGACCGAGGTGAGATTCGGGGCCTGGAAGTCCAATGTTCAGCAATGGGAAAATGTACTCTGCATACATAGGATAAACAGAAGTTCTGGGTGCACCTGTGAGGCTCTGCAGGCAACTGGTGGCCACTGGGCAGCAGCAGAGTGGCAGCGTCACTTTGCAGTCCCTGGTGCATAACTATGGGCAAAAGGAGACAAGCAGATGACTTCTTGGAGTACAAGACAGATTTGGGCCACAGGTAACTCAGAAATCAGGAAATCCTACTTTATGAACAGCAGAAAATGTTTATTTAAATGACACGTTAGAAACAAATCAACTTTCCAAGTACTATCAAGAAATGTTGATTAATGACTGTATTTTCTACAGCTCATGGGAACCTTTTTCTGTAACAAATGTGGATCTTTATTGGATGTTTCACTGTTATGAAAAGATTAAGAACCAGAAAAATGCAAAAGATGTGGTTTCTATCTTGGATTCACTTCAGTGAAGAGTACAGCTTTATCTAAACACGTGGTCTCTATCTAAATATATAGATCTTTCTCTCAAAAGTAGATTTACAACTATCTTATCTGAATGAGCTAGTCTTACCAGATATCTTTGTTATTTAGTCAATACTTTTTGTGAAGTGAAAATTTTCCTCTGGTGTCTTTGTCTTGAGACTAGCTTTTAAATAGAAGAATATGAATATATTTACTTTTTCAAAAAGATCTCACAGATGTGATGATTAAGAAACTCCAGTGTATCCTTCTTAAACAATCTAGATGTGACTAAGTATTTTCTCAAATGCATATGAAATTTTCTTAGCTGTTTGTTTTTTTCTGAGGTGATGATACGAGAAAAGGGTGGAAGAAGAATGAGGATTATTTCTGGGATCTCTAGGGTACTTCCCTGGAAACATCTGAAATTTGAGCTTTTCTGCATTTGACTGTTTATTTAAATTGTTTGTGTTCCTTGATTAGATGGGTGTGATTGCATTCTGTTGTTTCTTTCACGTTGACAAGTAGTGGCTCCTAGGAGAATTTCAACTAATGTCCCCTGACAGGAAATCTGGCAGGATGGAAAGATGAAAAGCCTTAAAGTTGTAAACATTCCTTTCAGATAGACAGAGCTGTCTATTGTTGTGCAATATGAGGGAAATTTAGAATAATTTTAATCATGATACATTTAGCTTTTCCTCTAGGTAGTCCTTATTCATATTCTTAAAAAAAAATCAAACAACTATGTCACATTAAGATTTGTCAGTAAGTTGAAAAGAATAAAGGATATCTTTTTACATGGCAAGACATTTAACAATATACAAATTGCCCAAAAAAGGATACAATTCTTAACAGTTGAGGTATGAGTATTTCCTTTGACTTTAATGGAGATGTAACCATTTTCCCAATGGAGACCTTGAAGAATCTTTCTTTACATCCATGCCTGGTGAGATTTCTCCAGGATTACTGGATTGCACTTGTCTCTGTTTCTCTGAGACGCAGCTCCAAAGCATGTATTTTCATGAATTTTTGTGCAACACCTGCTTCCAAAGGCTGCGGTGCTGTTTCAAACTTCATTCATTTCACACTGTCTCTTTAATACAATAAGCTATGGGGGTCTTCCCTTGACATCATACAGTCTCATGCAAGTCATGGACCCCATTACTGTAACAGGAGCACTGTGCTTGCTTGGCCACCTGCTCTTTCAGTTTGAACTAAGACCATCTCTCCTCCATTCTATTAAAAAGAATAGAAAACTCTTTCCATTAGTAACAATAGGGACAACAAATGATATGGCATAGTACACTTCATTGGATTTTTTTCTTGCAGTTGTGATCAGGAAACAATACGACAATTATAACAAGGACAAGACAGCACAGAGCAAAGGAAGAAAAGTCTATAAAGGAATACTTCAGTATAAGACTTTATTTGTGGTTTGTATTGAAGTACCAAGTATATAAAAATTAAAGCATTTTTCCTTCTGATTTGTCCTTTAGGACAGAATTCCTATTCAAGATTTAGCAGAAACTCTACTTTCAATTTTTCCCCACAACTTCTGTATCTGTAATCGCTTCTGAGGGCAAGTATATCATTAACTGCAACACACCCCTTGCTTATCACAGTTAAAATTAGATTTGCCCTTTGAACCTCAAATGTACCAAGGTTAAATGTTTCTTTATGAAGAAAGAATTGTTTGCTTCAGAGAACAGATGGAGTGTCAATAATACATCTCTTTGAAATAGCATTGCATATTTTATCTGTTCCCAGCTGTTTGTGTCATTTTGTTTAGGGGAAAATATGAAATATAAATACAATTTATTACCTATGGCTTCTTGCATAGGAATAGGTTTGGAACAAGACTGGTAAGTGGACTGATAGAGATTGTTCACATACTGCTCATCATGCAGCTATTGTCAGGTAACAGACAGAGGCGGATGTTCTCAGCACCGTAATTCCATCATAAATCAAAACTGAAAGCTAAATCAGTCAAGCAATTAAAATTCATGTCATTTTTACACCCCATAATTCCTTGCAGGTGTGCATGGTCTTGCTTAACTGTACACCTCAGGGAGAGTTAAAGTTCTCAATTCTTTTTGAGTCAGATTTTTTATTTCTCAGCTGAAATTGAACAAGACAAAATGTAAGTTCATATTTCTGGAAAATACAATAAAGAAGTGCTAGTTGATTAAAACATTTTTTGGGGCCATGAAAGTAACAATACTCTCCTGAGGTCTCAATGCTATGTATAATTCTGTTCAAGAAAGATCTTAGAATTACATAGGAATAAACTGATAATAAGAATTAATTGTTTCCTATACAGGGACTAAAAAAGGTTAAGTTCTTTCTTTTATTAAATGTAGGTTGAAAAGCGAAGAAAATCTTTGCACTGAGAGCCAGGACTAGCACAAAAGAAAAATGGCACCACAAGAAAAATTTGCTCCAGAAACTAGAAAAATAAACCCATAATAATTCCATTTTGGAACACATATAAAATGGAAGTCGTGGTCCCAAAATTTGTTATTGTTTTGTGGATGAAGGTCATACAGACCTGCTCTCTCTGAGAGCAAGGTGTTGGAATCTGTGACTCAGGAGAGTCATCCTTCTTTCCAACCTCATCAACTGCTAAAAGACATTTCTGGGTTGCTCCCCCTGCCATATCTTTCAAGGTCCATCTGTTTGAACACAACAGTAACTCTTGATTATAGGATTCTAGTGAACTGGGACAAAATTTAAACATGGAGTTTCTCTATGTATTTACTTACAAACAGATTAATTCCTGTGTGTGAGGAGAACAGAGGTTAATAAGGTAAAACTTGCAACAATGTGCACACGTGCACACATGCACACATAACACACATACATTTCTGCATAGTTGCACAGTTCAATACAAACTAATATAATATAATGAGGCAGACACTGTTATTAAATCACAGATAGGTCTCCTAATTTTCTTGTTTCCAAATAAAAAAAAAAAGATTGTTGTTAAAATCAGTTGAGGGCTCTGAATAATTACTACAAATGTACTTGTCAGTCATTTACAAAGAAAGAAAATGCATAATTAAATCTATCATACAGAAATGAATTCACTAAAATTTTCTTAGTTATCAAAAATTAATTCATGTTTCACTGTAGGATCCTTTACTGTGACTGATATACAAAAGCTCCATCAGCCCTGGCAGAAATTTCCCATCCAGAATAAGCAAGCACGAGTCTTTGTGTATTAACACTCTCTAATTTACAGTTCCATTTCGAAAAACAGTAGAAGCAACTGGACCGTGGAATAAATTATCAAGGGAAGTGGTCATGGCAACATCACTTCAGAGAGTGAAGTCTGTGACATTAGCAACAACGGCTTAATGAACTGCTGTGCCAAATGTAGGTCGAGTTGTATCATACAGATAGCTGGATTATCTGACCCTGAAGCCAGAGACTTCAGTTTCTACCACTATCAGCCTGTCCTTTTTCTTTTCCTCATCCTTCCTGTCTCATTCTCAAGTTTTTTTCCAGCTGGACATGGTTGCCAGTGGTGGGGGATGGCTGCGTCTCTGCTGTAGCCCCCACCCCAGGGGTAACCAGCAGTTGGATTGCCTGACTGCCTCCAATGCCTTCCACACCCCTGGAGAATTCTTGTTTCTTGTTTTGCCCCAATGAGAAAGCCACAAACAAACCTCATGAGCACACCAGCCTGACAGCCTGCATCTGCCTGTGCAGTCGAGGAGATGAAGCAGGTGGCATAAGATAGCTCTTCTTCTCAAGGAAAAGGAAAGAAAAGAGATAAGAAAAGAAGAGAAAATGAAAGAAAAAAAAAAGAAAAGAAAGAAAGAAAAGAAAAGAAAAGAAAAGAAAAAAGAAAAGAAAAGAAAAGAAAAGAAAAGAAAAGAAAAGAAAAGAAAAGAAAAGAAAAGAAAAGAAAAGAAAAGAAAAGAAAAGAAAAGAAAAGAAAAGAAAAGAAAAGAAAAGAAAAGAGAAGAGAAGGAGAAAAGACAAGAGAAAAGAGAAGAGAAGAGAAAAGGGAAGAGAAAAGGGAAGAGAAAAGAGAAGAGAAAAGAGAAGAGAAGAGAAAAGAGAGGGAGAAACTGGCTCCTTCAGAAAATAAACAGAGGAGGAAGAACAGCCTTATTTTCATGGCCTCTTAGGGCAAATCCTGGATATATGTTGTTTCAGGAACTTTGTCTGTGCATATTTTAAGCTACTTCTGGTTGCTACGGGCTAGACCTGTGCCAGTGATCATGTTCACAACTAAATAGTAGAGATGATGTCGGAAAAATGCCTGTGCCTACACCATACCCCATTTTGTTAGTGTAGGTCAGCTACACAGGGAAATAGTCTGGCAGGCACGTGTGCTCTTATAGTTTTGACACCATCACCTCACAGTTTTTGTTTCCCTTTCTCTTTTGTATTGCTGTCCCCAATGTCAAATCGATTGAGGAAGGAAAAACAGTGCTTGCAGCTGTCAATGTGGAGTGATAAGCACAGTCTCAGTGCCTGGATGTACCACATGGTGTTATATGGGTGAATATATTCATTGTGAATCTAATTATTCCCTTGGCCCCTTTTCTAAAACCTTGTCTACCAGAATAACTTTCTTTGGACAAGGAAACTCCTCAAAGGAGAAATCTCTCTGGTTTTTGTTTTGTTTTGCTTTGTTTGTTTGTTTTCTTTTCCCTAAGTGTCCATTACTGACTATAGCTGGAGACAAGACAGAGGTTGGGTCAAATTTTGGGTCCTGATCCAGTATTGCCATTTTGTTCCATGGTCTACTCTTACCACAGGATCTTACCATAGGATTCAAGCAGAGTTTAGTTGCTTCCTATTTCTTTAAATGGGTGGGTATTTATAAAAATTGTAGTATTACTAAAGCTGCAAAAGGGTAATTTTAGTGAAGTGTAGTTTCTAAAATAAAGTCTTTGCATGATATTTGCAATAACTTATTTTGTAGCTGAAGACTAATTACTGCACCTCTTGAAGATCCTTAACAAAAACAAACAAACAAACAAAACCCAAACAAACAAAAACACAACCAAACCAACAAACAGAACCAAAACAAAAATGTGTCTGCAAGAATGTGGAAGTGATATTCACAGTTCACTGAAACTGCTTTGATTATTTTCCTTCCAGACTGTCTTTTGTTTTAGTAAGTGTACCACAAGCTCTAGCTATGAAATGTGAAACGTGAAAGGCCAAGGAGAGTTAAACTTTCAATCAAAAAATGTATTTCTCACAATAACAGAAAATATTCATTCACATTAAAGTGAAAAATTAAATATATGTCTTCGAATGTTGTGATAGGTACTGGTAAGAATGAGGTATTAAGAAGGACTGACCGGTCCCAGACTACATGAATTCATGCGAGAGGAGGCCTGATGCATCTATTAGAAATATAAACCAACCAAACTTCTACACCCTATAGTTACCTGAAATGCAGTCATGGCTGTATAATGCAATTTACCTCCTCAGTAACAACAGAGTAGTATTCTGATGACCGAGGACAACTAGAAAGAAAATATTTTGACTTTATTTTTCTTTTGTAATCAATAACACCTTTTCTGTCCACTTCATGACCTTTTATTAGTTTAATGATTGGAACAGGTTGCCTAAAGAGGCTACATATGCTGTTCCCATCCTTGGAGGTTTTCAAGACCTACCTGGATAAAACCCAGAGCAATCTAGTCTGATCTCAGAATTGACCCCACTTTGAGCAGGAGGTTGGCCTAGAGACATCCTAAGGCCCAACCTAAATTATCCTATAATCTTTTGAGTCCTTGGAACTTAAAACTTTATACTGCCTTTAATACATGCTTAGATAACTCCTCTTAATTTTCCTGCTTGTCTTGTTTCATATTCATTACTTTTTATACAATCTAAGAATGTTATTGTATTTTGATTGCAATAAAATTTCAAATATATGTGGTTTTCATACAGTTAATTTTAGGTTTTTACTTCTACATTGATTTGAAGTTTACATATTAGAAAACAATTTTCCTAACTCAGCTACACAATAGCTCATACTTTATAGCTTTGCAATAAATATTATCTATATTACCTAATATAATTTTCCTAAATATAAACTATAAAAATGCAAGCTAATTTCATGAATAACAAAAGCTTATCCATTTATTAAACTGAAAAAGAGTATTTGACTCTAGTAGCTATCCCCCAAGCCATCTGTTTCAGAAGTTTCATTTAGTGAGTAGTAATTTGCGCAAACACAATTCCAAACATCTTCATTAGTTAATCCACAGGTATAGTACCATAAAAGTATCTCTTTTGTGCTTATTAGACTGTGATAAACTCTATAGCTTTTCCTGCAAAATAAATTACTCTTTTGCACAGTGATACACCGTTCAAACGGTACAAACAATTCCTCAAATTACCTTGATCTACAGTTCAGATTTTTTTTTCCTTGTATAATTCAACCTCATTTACTTTGTATCTTCCTTATTCATACACTCGTTTATATTTTTCGTAGATCTTACAGAGTTATATCTGTTACCTGTTTCCCCAACTCTTTGAAAGCACAGTTTCTCCCTCTCCCTGGGACAGGTGTCCTTTTGAAGAAAGAGTGCAAAACATGAGACTTCTCCAAAATAAATAGCTTAGATCAAACGATGACTTCTGCTTATATTGGTGGTGACAGCCACATGTGTGTTGTACAGAAGATTTAGACAAAATGTGGTTTTATTCCTGTTTGAACAAAAAGGCACTTGGAATTAAATTTGGGAAACACACACACACAGACACATATGTCCACCAGATATGTGGACCTCAAAAATGCAAATTCTGGTTTCTCATGTCATCGCTTGTGGATAGAAACTGAATCAAAACCTGAGCTTTTGACCAAAGGAATGACACTAGTTGCCATGCAATATAATAAGCAAACTGCACTCTTCAGAATGGATTCTTTTTTCAGCAGTGAAACCAGTGTGAATGGGCCCTTTTCCTGAATTAGAATCCAGGCTCGCAAAATTATAGGCTGAGGGTTTGCTAGTAGGTGTCATTAACAAGTACATTTATGCAGGGAGTTTCTATAGGCAGTTATCTGCTTTGTGTAGCCCTTATAGGCTGGGAATGCAAACAGCCAGTTGAAGGACAATGAATACCTAAGTGTTGTATAGCTGTAGAGAAGGGAAGGCAAAATCTGGGCAAAAAATTCTCATTGAACTCTTAAGTGCAGACTGCGTGATCTCCGTTATTTATTATAACAAGAATAACTCACAGTCCTTTTAGGTCTCAGTCAAAAGCAGCATATATTTAATGGCATAGCAGGTGGTTTGACAACTCAAGGAAAGATATTCTCTGTAATTCCTGCTAGCATTCAAACCTATGTTTTGAAACTATTTTGTCACTTTGCATTCATACATCATTATTTTTACAGTTAAGTAATACTAGTTCAATTAACTATTTTTGTTACTTAGACCAAGTAATCATGAGGAATGGACCTACTGAATCTTTATCCAGAATTGAGAACAAAGGACTTCAAAAGACACTTTTTGATACATCAACAAGTTACTATGAACTTACTAATGTGAGATACTACTTTCTAGCCCACACAACATGCTTATTGCTAAATTGGAGAGATATGGGTTTGATGGACAGACTATTTGATAGATAAAGAGTAGTCTGGATGGCTGCATCCAAAGAGTTGGATGCAACAGCTCAGTGCCCAAATGGAGATCAAGAACAAGTAGTGTCTCTCAGGGATCTATATTGGGACCAGCACTGTTTAATACCTTTATTGATGACACTGATGGGTGGACTGAAAGTACCATCAGCAAGTTTGCAGATGACACCAAGCTGCACAGTGCAGTTGATGTGCTTGAGGGATGGAATGCCATCCAGAGGAATATTCACAGGCTTGAGAAGTGAGCTAACGTGACCCTCATGAAGCTCAACAACGCCAAATGCAAGGTCCTGCACATGGGCCAGGGAAATGCCCAATATTAGTACAGACTAGTGGATGAATGCACTGAGAACAGCTCTGCAGAGAAGGACATGGGAATACTGGTGCATGAAAAATTGGACATGAGGAGGTAATCTGAGTTTGTAGCCCAGAAGGCCTGCTGTATCCTGAGCTGCATCAAAAGAAGTCTGGCCAGCAGCTTGAGGGAGGAGATTCTCCCCCTCCACTCTGCTCTGTTGAGAACACACCTGGAGTGCTGTGTCCAGCTCTGGTGTTCCCAGTACAAGTAAGATATGGCCCCAGGGGAGGGCCATGAAAATGATAGGAGGGTTGGAACACCTATGAGGACAGGCTGAGAAAGTTGGGGTTGTTCAGTCTGGAGAAGAGAAGGCTCCAGGGAGACCTTGTTGCAGCCTTTCAATGCTTAAAGGGGGCTTATAAGAAAGATGGAGAAAGACTATTTTACCAGGATCTGCACTGACAGGGCAAGGGGCAGTGGTTTTAAACTAAAAGAGAGTAGATTTAGATTTGCTATAAGGAAGACATTTTTTTTCAATAAGGGTGGTGAAACATGGAAATGGGTTGCACTGTGGATGCCCCGTCCCTGGAGGTGTTCCAGGTCAGATTGGATGGGGCTTTGAGGTACCTGATCTAGCTGAAGATGTTCCTGTCTAAGGGGGATTGGACTAGATGATCTTTTAAGGTCCCTTCCAACCCAGACATTCTACAGTTTTGTTTATGTCTATCCATTCATTTATTCATCCAAAACAGTTCAAAATATAATAACATAATTACTTGTCTTGTAGTTTCCTGGTGCCTTTAGAGTGAATAAAGGCAGACAGAAAAAATGTAAAGGAGCATAGTTCAATTATATTTGCTTCTGGCACATGAATATTTTATTGAAGCAAGGCATTTCGGTAGGTCATCATTTTTCAATCTAAGGCATTTTCTTTATCTTTGCCCTCATTCACTGAAGAGAATTAAATGAGAAATCTCAGCATTCCAGTGCAAGTATAATATAAATGTGTCACTATTTTGAATGTGTATGAACTCACGACTCCATATTCTTGTTTTTAACAAAGCAGTAGTACATACTGCAGATTGAATAATGACGGTATTCTTCGCTTTCTCATTTTCTTTTAATATTGTTTCCTTATTATACTGAATTATGTGAATTTGAGTTCTCCAAAAGAATAAAAGAGGACTAGGATTCTCTGCATGCCTGTATCTCCTGTATTCATTTATATCACCATTGGAAAATGGTTGTAAAGCATTCCTGAGAGTAGCAAATGGAATTTTATACTCACACATTTTACCTCAAATGAAAACAGAAGAAGAAGAGCAGTGTGAATCAAACAATTTATGAGGGGTGGCTGTAGTGGTAAAAGCCATTTGCTGATAAACACCTGTCAGCATACAGCTGACTCCAGACCGATTTCTCTCTTGAAAGCATCTTGTGTTCTTTTGGAAACAATTCTAGGAAGTTTAAAATGGTTTTGAATCCTGGACACAGTGTTTAGAAAGATGCTTTCCAGCCTGTCAGGTCTTCAAGGAAACTCAGGGAAAGATATGTTCAGTAACTCCTGCTAGGATCTGAAGTTGTGGTTCGAGAGAATTTTGCAACCTTTTACTTATATATTAGCATTTCATAGTTTGTTTAAACAATTCAGTTAATTAGACCAAAGCCATCCTCACCTTGCCCTTAAAATAATCGACATCTTTTGACACCAATATACTGGTCCTGTAAGGTTATGGCTTTCTTTCATGCCAAGGTAACTTGTGGAAAGTAAAGAGTAAACTGACTTCACCTACATTCTTCTCATCATGAGAGGTGGTCAGCATCCTGTAATAATTGAATAACATGTCTATGGCCACTGTGCAGCTAACAGCAGCAATATTATTAGTGGGAAATTGCTCTGTTATAGTGTTTACTGACAAGCTATCTGTTTCTGTTTGTGTTATTTCAATTGAATATATCTTATTCTAAAAGCATGCAAATAGACTAACAGAACATTTTTCTCTTACTTTCTCCCATTTATTACTAAAAAAACATGTACTTTATTATTAAAAAATGTTTCTAATACTGAAGTTAGAAAATATTGCTTTACGGAGTTTTAAAATGGGTTTACATTGAATCCAATGTGTGCATGATGCAGGAGAAAAATGCAAAAGTTCAAAGTGTTCTAGTGGAACAAATCAGCAACAGATTTGCTTTTCATGCTTATACAATAAAACTGTTTGTTACAGGTGGTGTAAGTACTAAAGCCTGTACTTAAGAATGCCTACTACTTTCCATTAAAAGACTCAGTCTGTAATTACTTTTACTCTTGTCAAACTTAATGTACTGCTCAGACTGGAATTTTCCATGCTATGCCTACTAAAGAGAGAATTTGCTGAGAAAATATCAGTTAAAATACTCTAGCCTTTGCTCAGGAAGAGATAAGGGAAAATATTTTGATTCTTTTTATTAATGACACTTTTAAAGCAGAGATTTGTTTCTTTTGAAAGATGTCATGCTTTCTTTTTATATTAAGTATACCAAAATAACAATAATTTATTGTTTTTCTTAATGTTTTCCCAAACTCGGTCAATTGATAAAACGTTAATATATTACAATGCACAGTTGGCAATTAATGTTCTACTCTGCTTGCTGTGACCCATCCACTCTCAGCTCATTTGTGTATATGAGGTTGGACTGGGAATATAGAATATACCTAGGCTGTTGGCATAGTAATTGATAGCAACAGGGGAAATGTAAGAAGCATCTGACTCCAGAAATTTTGCAGGAAAGCAGGGCTGCTTGGCTTCACAGAGGCCACTGCTGATCCCTTTTGGAAACATGAGTGTATTTGTTTGCTCCTGGGAAGTGGGAGGAGCAGTTGAGGGCTGGAGCTAGTGGGATATCACCATCCTGTCAAGTCACTAAGTGGAAAGGGAAGAGATAGTTACTGGTGAACATGTACAAGGATAAAGATGGCCAGGTTCCCTGAAGGGACAGCACTTGGTGCTCTTCCCTTTTGTTAAGTGCCTCATACCACTTCTACTTCCTTCTTCCTTCAGGAAATGGGCTATGTGCAATTCTTCCTGGAAGGGTCTACTAACTAAACTGATGCAGTTACAGAACCTGAGGGATGGTGATACAACACAATTAAATTAAACACTATTGCCTGAAAGTAAAATAAAGAGTTTCAGAACAAATATGAGGCCTTGGTACTTATTTTTAAAATGTTGTTTGAACTTCAATGATTGTTTGCTGCCATCCTTATCTACAGTCATGTTGAATAAAGCTATAACTAAATGGAAAGTTAAATGTACTCACAAGATGTTAATGTCTACATCTTATTATTTGCAGTCTCTCAGAGAAAGCAAAAGTAACTACAACTAGCGCTATGTCAGAAGTTGGTTTCTTGACCAACAATGTTGCTTCAGAATGCAATGAACCGGACTACAATGTTCCCTCCTGAGAAGCATCAACACTGTTTGACCCAGAAGGGTTTTGAAGTGCCATTGACCAGCAGGAGAGAGGGACGTGCTGAATGGCAAGAGCTGAGTCACCCAGGGGAAAGGAAGAAGAGTTGGATAGCAACAGCAACTGCAGAAGGATTTTGGAGGACAGGATGTAGGAAAACATGCTGGGATGGTCTGGAGATTGAGGGAGGAAGATCGGAAAGAAGAGCTAAGAAGGAACATGAGGGAAAGGAGTTTGGAGTGATACAGGAGGGATGGGCTCAGGAAGGCAAGAGCCTCAGAGGAAGATGGGTTCAGACATGCCCATGGAGAGGGATAAAAAGAGAGTGCTCACAGAAGCATGGTGGTTGCCTCCACCACACCAAAAGAGTGAGACTGAAGATGGAGACAAAAAGGAGAATCTGAGAACAGAGACAGCTCTAGAAGTGTTTTCTCCCCATGAGGACTACATGTTCATGGAATATGTGTCAAACAAATTATTACAGAGTATTTGTTATGCAATACATAATTATGTGATCATGAGCATGATCACCCCTTTCCGCAAGATCCTGATCTTATTTAGTATGAAGAAAAAAAAGAAGGAACTAGTAGGACAGCAGTAGGGCAAGAATAATAATAGGTTTGTGGTCAAAACATCTTTGTTGCATCCACTCAGAAGCTCAGTGACCAAGAAGGTGTGTGTGGGGGGGGAGATGATGCCTTAGAGGAGCGGAGGATATCTTTTTATCTTTTCTTCTGCCACTCAGTGCCTGTGTGAGAGGCTGGACAGTTCATTTAAACCGGACTGTTAACATGTGGTTTTGGATACCTCGAAGAACACACCTTAGCTCTGTTTTGCACAGAAAAACAAGGAGCTCTGCTTTCAGCATGTAAAGATATAAAATGCATACAAATGCTATCAGAGTACTAAGTATTCTGAAAAACTCACCTCTGTGTTTTTCATATTAGCAGCATGAAGAATGGGTACTTTGGATAATTTGGGCCATCAGCTACTTATGGTAATTCCCCACATGTGAAATGGAATTACCTCACAGACAGCCTGTGTAGATAATTTCATTAGCATCTTTAAAAAATGTACTGGATGCACAGGCAAGCGTTTAGAAAAGATCATGACAGAATGAGCAATTCTGTGTTCAGAATGGGTTCAGTAAATAATGGATGATTCCATACACCTAGAATAATGAAGAATAAACAAATTAAATAACATCAAGCTATCCTTTTAAGGAATACTCTATTCTTGTGCTTCAGCAGGCAGTGTTCTGGGAAAAAAAATAGATACATATACATATTTTTCTACTGTTTTATCATATATAGGACCCCTAGTTAATGTAGTCTGAGCCAATTTTGCAATTTCAATGTGGATTTCAGGAGTGAGAGGAAATGTGTTATTATATAGTACTGGAGATTTCAATTACTACTTAATTCTTTGGTGTGAATACAGCAAGTACAGTTCCAGAAAGTTTTTCCTTAGTAGGTAGTTTCATTAAAAGAAAATGTTTTCTTCTGGGCCTCCACTCAGGTGGAGGTAAAGCTCTCATTTAGTTTCATAGATGGGAAGACTGAAGCTATTTACTGTGCTCCTGAGTGTACTGTACTCATCTGAATTTTCTGTCATTGTTATGACTATTTGATAAAAGTCAGACTTTGGAACTTCCCTGCTGTGTAAACATTTTCTGGTGCTTTTTAAATGAATAATGTAATCTGTGTGTATCTTTGGCACACTTTCCAATCTATCTTTTTTAGAAAGGATTGCATTTAGTTACTCCATCTCGAATAATAATAATATATTGAAATATATTGCTGCTTTAGCATGAGGAAAATAAGATAAACCTGAATTTGTTTTCTTATAATTTTTCTGAGTGTTAGACACAACCTTCAATACAGAATTGACAGCATTTGTATGGGTTTTTTTAAGTTTCGATGAATGTAATAAATCACTTGAGCTCAGCTTCTCTACTTGGCAGATTCACCTTGATCCCTTCCTACAAATAAAAGTTTATACTCTGATCTTCAGGGACAGCTTATGTAAATGAAAACACTCTCAAAGCAAAGTGGTGACGTAGTTAGCTGTATCATTAAAACCTTTCTGAAAATAATGATCACTGTCAGGCACATAGGAAATAGAGACTACTGCGCTTCTTTCGGTTTTAAATTATAGTTTCAGAATATGCTGCCGGAAAACCACCACACAGAGTCAGCACTGACCACCTACTCCATAAACTACCTACTCTATCATTTCATTATAATTCAAACAGTAACATCAGTTTGACAGTTCATGAAGGAAGAGTGAAAATTTTTGATATAGGAAAATAATTTATTTACTTTCCATGTCCTGATTCATTGTTAGTGTGAGTGAGTGAGAGCTCAGAAAATAAAGATATGCTCATGTACTTTGTCTTAAGTGTCTGTTTAGATTAGCCATGAGAGTGTTTGGGAAGTACTGACTTGTCACTTATTACTTGTTCATAGAGATGATGTGAATTCAACTCTGTGTTTTGAATAGTTTCATGGATACGGTTACAGAAAGCACAGTATGTACCTGTATACATTGCTTTTATATACTGTGTTAATTTTTTAAGGAGCATGATACCTTTGAAAGTCCCAATGATTGCAGCTATTGAAGAATTTTATAGTGCGTGAACAGCTGTGGCATGTATTTTGGTTTTACACAACATAGTGTGACGTAACAGAAAATAATGAATAACTTCAGATGAACCAAGTGTTGTAAGCACTAATGAAGAAATCAATAAAAGATAATTTGTATGAACTGACCTAATTGTTATTAGCTTAGGGCCACATTCTTAATCAGGATCACCAGTGTTCTGCTTTCTATTTGAAATGAGCTGGTACACTTCAGTTGGTATTTTTGCAGTCAACAAATATTTTCTGCATAGTTCCTTGTACGGAGGGAATCTCTGTTTTCTACTTTGAGAGTAGTTCTTTCACTGAAGAAATATTTAGAGATATGCCAACATGAATGAAATTGCTTATGGTCTTGTAGCACTGTTCCTTATGTTCAGATAATATAGATTGAGGCCCCAAGAACAAAAAAGTGCAATAAATCACCACCTAAACTGCATATATGAAGCAAAGGTAGCTTTTGTAAAAGTAAACATATTTACACTGTAATATGATTTGTAATTCATATACACAATGTAAAATGAAGAAGATAAATGTGGTCAGATTCATTACAGTCTTGGATTGGTTAGTGTGATGCTAATTAATCCTATATTTAGAAACATTTCTACATAGGGGCAAGTATGTATCCTAAATCCTTTATAGTCTTATGCAAGCAACAAATAGTTGAAGAAGAAAAACATTAATCTCTTTGAAAAATAGAAAACTCACATAACATTCTTGTTTTCCTGTTGTTTAGTTGTCTTGATTACAATAAGCTAAAAGTACAAAAAAAATCCTTAGTAAAATACATTACATTAGAAATGCGATAGACAATTATGCTATAGTAAAATTTATAGCAAAATTTTAATAAAATTTCATATTATTAATAATCTTTCAGGCATATTCTAACAAAACAGAATTCCCTTGTCTTTGGAACTGAATGTTACAGTTGAAATATTACTGGAAATCCTGAGAAATGCCACCAGAAAAAAAGCAATAACTGCTTTGACTACAATGCGAAGCATGGAAACATAGAGTATGTAGGTGTCTAAAAATGGGAGTAATCCAGCCATGATACCCATAGACATAGCAATGAGCAGGTTTGATGAATGATCAGCTTTAGCCTAACTTTACTTTCACTGAAATGAGTAACAAAATTGCAGGAAATTCCTTGGGAGTGCTGCTAGTACGGGGCAGAGAGTCTTTGAAAACCATACCCTGGAAATTTGAGAAGTATTCCTGGTAAACGATCCTTTCCATCTACTTAGTGTCTTTTCATCCTCATTATTTGGGCATCTCTAAAATGTGGGATGCAAGCCTACTTCTGACTCTGGAGCTGTGGTGTGTTTCCCACCTGTACCCTCACGCCGTGCTGGGTGCAGCTCAGCACTTCACCGCTCTGCTCCTCACTTTGCTTTCCAAGGAAAAATAACAGCATGAGGCGGAAGACCAGGGAGCTGCAGCAGTCCCTGGAGAGGATCTCATCATGGTGACTGATACCCTCAGCCCATTGTGCTCACCTGCTGGTCAGTTTAGAGGCTGTTTAGGATGAGCCTCTGGCAAGTTGAACATACGAGTAGAGGCAGGACATATAGAAGAAAGTAAAAATGCTTACATGTGTCCACATGTATACACTCGTACACATCCTCTTCCAAGTATCACAGGGAAAGTTTGCATTATTTAATTTTCATTGCTGGTCCATATCTGTTTCTATTTAAAGTGTGTAAGTGATTTCTGCTTCTCCAGATGCCATGGTCCCCTCTTGCAATCCGTCACAGATTTAGGCAAGTCTAATGCAGCTGAATTTCCTTGTAATTATTGTTTATGCAGTAAAGCAGGAAAAAGCTATTTAAATGTTACAGTCTTTCCAGGTTTTATCATCTTGTCTCTGTAGGAGGACTTTTCTGTCCAATCTGGCTCTATTTGATCTAACTGCTTGTATGGGCCCAGATTCAGTGTAGCTACCAAACACTTATTCTTCTTCAAACAGAAAAATCATAGAATCATAGAATGTTTCGGGTTGGAAAGGACCTTAAAGATCGTCTAGTTCCATCCCCCCTGCCATGTGCAGGGACACCTTCCACTAGCCCAGGTTGCTCAAAGCCCCTCCAGCCTGGCCTTGAACAGTTCCAGGGGCCTGTCCTGTGCCTCAATACCCTAGAAAATCCTTCTACCCTCACAAAATGTGATTGCTTTTACATACAAAATGTATGTATGTTTCCTTTTCATACAAAATGAAACTTGTACCTCAATACTCTGTTCACTCAGGATAACTGTCATGTTAGTAAAACACATCCTGCCTGTGATAGCTTTATTGTTGTAGACACACAGTTAGTACTTTAGCTTCCTTCTACTTTGGTTATGTGGTTTTGTTCTCCAAACAACTTCTCATGACTTCCAGAGTCAACAAAAAGTCTTTAAAATAATCCTGACTTTTACCTTGTCTTTACGTAAGAATCTTCTTTCAGAGGTCTAACAAGTCCTTCAGTATGGCTATCATGGCAGCACATTCATTTGAGCCTACAGAGTCCTAATAGAGTTCAGATTCCCTTATTTTTGTGAAGTATAACCTTGGATAAGTTAGGAACCTACCTGTTCTATTTCATAAATATCTTTATTTTTCCTCTACACTAAGTTCTTATACAGTATGCGATGAGGATAATCCTGAGAAGACAACCTATAAACAGCTGTCCACTCTGTGCTTTGTCAAATCACCTTATAAACTCAGGAATGGAAGTGAACAACTACTAAAGTGTCTTCTGGAAATTATGTAATGATTCTTCTTCCTAGTACTACATGTCACCTATTATTCCCAGAGCATATTTGTTGGTCAGCAATTCTTATATTGGGAGTAAAGGTGAACCTCAGAAACATTTTTAGGTTTTTGAGAAAGCTACACATAATTTGGCAAATAAAATGTGGTAGCTTAAAGTATATCTTGGAGCACACCAGTGTGTTGCAGTGTCCTTGGTGCCCTAGTGCCGTTAAGGGTTTTCTATCCTCAGCTCTGTAACCTGCCTTTTTTTTTTTTTCCCTGACAGCCACTGAGGAGTTTTTTTTCACATTTTTTTCTCCCTTTCTCTATCTCCTCTTTTGTTTTCTTGCTTTTCCCAGGAAGTAACTTCCACCATTAAAGTCAATCTATGCCATCAGCTATTGAGACCACTAATAAATCTTCGTACATGTAAACATCCAGTTTGTTCAATGTAAGAAAACAGGAATTAAAGTCTAACACCTCTGAGTTTTAGATTACTGCCTTTTGCACATTTGTTGCTTCCTAAAATTTCTGCAAATTTAGAAAATTTATGAAACACTTGTTGATCCACTTTGAAATGTTCAAAAGGCTTTGATACTTTCTCATGATAGTAGAGGTTAATTACATTATATGAAGTAGAAATTTGTTTACCAAAGAGAAGACTTCATGTGCTGTTTAACAGAATCAAGGAAGTCTGTCAAAAGATAGAGTATATTTTAACACCATCCTTAGATTCTGAAATGCATCTTTCAAAATAAATTCCCATTAGGGTGGAAAGCTTCTCAATTCAAGTACTTTAAGAAATAATAGATAAACCTCATGTTGTCAGAAATAAATTCCAGAAATTAGGTTTTATCTTTAACCACCTGCCAGCTGATTTCTCTGGCAGCAATCGCATTGAATCGTAAGAGCTCTTTTTAAACCTAGGTGAAAAGGTTTTTTACTACTAGCATGAAAATACAAATCCCCAGTGTAGCTAAATAGCACACTTGGAAAGAATAAATATTAGAAACAGTCTCAATGGAATGGTGCAAAACTCAAATGGATTATTACATTCATCACTGTTGCCACCTAATAGTCATATTTACATTAAAATGGGTGGAAAAAGAACTGAAAATTATATCCTGGCATAAACACAAGCAATTATCCAAATGCTAAGAAATGAATTCACATTTGAAAGCTTGATTATCTCAGAGTTAAAATGCATTTTATCTATTTGCTCATTAATCCAAAGAAATAAAGCGACGGGTTTTATATAACATTAGGATTTTTTTCATGATTCCTGTCAAATCTTCAAAACCATTGTAAAGAACAAAAACATTGATAGTGAGCTTCAGAAAGTAAAACTGTAAGTCTAATGCGACGTTCCAGATTTCAGCAAACAAAAAATTTATCTTTTATTGCAAGCTTAAAAAATATGTCTACAATTTTAGTGTTTCAAAAGAGCCCAGGTGACTGTAAAACCAGTGATTAGAATGTTAGGTAGTAGTAGACAGCCAGACTCTTAAAAGTCTTGTAGAATCAATATGCTAACATGAGTCAGAAGATTAATGTGGTCTTTTGGTCAAGGAAATGGATTTGGAATTAAGACATCCGAGTGCAATCAGGGGTCTTTTACATTGAGCTTAAATACATTTGCTGGCTGCCCACAAGTAATTCTTTCATTTCCATGTCCGTTTTCTGTCCCGTACTGTTGTAAACTATTAAGGACAGAGCTCTTGTGAAGAAAGAAATTTCCTGCTTTCCCAGCAAGAGGGAGAAATCAGAGACATCACTCTGCAATGAGATTGTCATGTGGAAAAGGTTATTTGAAAACTAACAGTCATTAAAAAATATACTGGTCTGATATTGGTAAAGAAGGAGTGTGGATGTTAAACACAGACCTTTTTACTTGTTACTGTTTAGCCCTAGACAAAGGCTAAACCAGTAAGCAGCTACTCTCTCTTGCCTTTCTTTCCCCAAAGGGAAAGAAGGGAAAAGGAGGAAAGACTAATGGGTTGAAATGAAAAATAAATGAATGAATGAATGAATGAATAAATAAATAAATAAATAAATAAAAGAAGCGTGAATAATAATACTGTGATTACCATAAGCTATTCCAGAGCAATAAGCCACTGGAACACCCACTCACAGCAATGAATGCCAGAGGACAGACTCTGCTGGCACAGCAAGTCCAGTAAAACAGAGATCAGAATGGGCTCAGGAGCAGGAACAGGAGCAGGAGGAGGAATAAGAGAGGAAGCTCACCCGAACAGTGGCCATCAAGGAAAGGGGGAAGTCCCCAGCAACTTCCCATTTATATGTGAAACATGACGTTTATGATATGGAATACTTCTGTCGGCCAGCTCGGGTCAGCTGTCGTGGATCTGCTCCTCCCTGGTGCTACCTTGTACCTGCAGTTGGGCAGCTGGAAAGCTCTTCATCCCCTTGGCAACAGCCAAGATATCAGTGAATCCTTATATTCTTTTCATACCATATCCCAAACACTGGAAAGCTACTTGGAGAAAACATTATCCCAGGGTGAAAACTTTCTAACTGCATGAAGAAAATTAACCCAATTTCAATCAAACCAGCACAGTATTCAAGTATTCTAAACCCTGAAGCCAGTGAACTCAAAAATAAAGAATTGGTGCTTATGGAAACATGTTATCTGAAACACCCGTGCTTTTTCTAAATGAATGAGGCTTTTAGTCCAATTATTCTAGACTGAGCTGCTAGGAGCTCAGCAGTAGCCAAATTTCAGCTGTAAATTACGTTGCATCTTTTGTTACTTTGGGAATGTAACTCTAAGTAACACAATCATCGATTCTTTTGATTTTATAAAAACTCAATATTTCTAATATTCTTGTTTTCTAGCAAACTTCAAGTTCAGACAAATTATATACTACAGGTCTATTTACAACATTGCTATAACATGAAATGCCCATCCACCTTTGAACTAACCAAAAAATGTCATTGTTGCTATTACCAATGTGTAGTGAAAAAGAAAGACATTCAAATAATCCAATTCCTGGAAAACCCCTTGTTGCTCACTGCACATAACGAGAATGAAAAGGAAATATTTGTGGAATTGAAACAGACAGAGTAATGGATCAGCGTAAAAATTCCCCATTCAAAAGTTATCAGTTTTACCCGTCGATCTCAGTGAGAGGCAAAATGCAGATAAATCACTTAAAATCATCTTGTTTAATCACTTGTGAGGCTAAATATGTTGATAAAAGGATCAACTATTGTATTTAGGTAAAAAATAGCATTGGAAATAAGTACTGTACTCTCTTGAACACAAATATATTAAAATTCTAAATCATATTTCAGTAGCTTGAAAACAGGCTTTGTGTTTGCATAATTTCAGGCAGTATCAACTCCAAGCCATGTTTTGCACACGGTTATGTGCCTATATTTTAAATAATCTACTGTTTTGGTTTATCTATATTTCTCATTTGGGTCACTGTGATTTTATTCTCTTGCAGCGTGACAGAAGGGAAAAATCTTTAACAACCTATTACAAATCAAACTAGTTTGTCTCTGAGCTGTGGTATTCAAAGTGATACACATAAGCAGTTTGATGGAGTTATCTGAAAATCACACAGCAATTGTCATCACTCTAGCTCCTTGAGAACTATTCCTTATTCATACTAATAAAACTATGAAACTTTGTAAAAGAAAATCTCAGTGAGAACTCAGAATTTGTTCAAAAATACTTATGGTTTAAAAAGACATAAATACTCTAAAATTGTTGTGGAGAACTTACAGTTCCACTTAGGTTATTCACATAAGCAACAGCTGAAGATTTAGTGTCTCTTAACCTTAAATGTTTCTACCTGTCATGCCTGTTTGAGAGAACCATCTTATGAATGTCATACTATAAAAATCTCTAAGTGAGCCTTTGGATGTTTTTTTTCCCCCTTTTTTGCCATGTTCTCGGTTTTCTGAAGAGTAGATGTGAGATTCTCTATTTTTTTCAAGACCGTGATACATAGTAAATAACAACTAGTATGTTACTTTAGTTTCCAGTGATTCTAAGGTTTAAAATAGAGGCTGTATCTGAAGTTGAGGTCAATTAATAATGTCGCCCAAGAGAAAAGAAAAAAGAAGATGTATGTATTAAATGAGCTAACTTTTCAAATGTTCTTGATGTGTAAAAATAACATGGTTGCTGTGTTCCAGTTACAGTACTGACATGCAATAAACACAGATGTCTAACAGAGAAAACAGATGTTTTCAAAAATAGGCCAGAAACAAAACACTCTGACAACCTCCAGCAATGACAAAATCTGACAAGACATAGAATGCTCAATTCAGTCAGCTAAATTGAGGTCTCTAGTGCCCTCTGAGATTCTCTTGTGTATCTGAAGCACTTACCTGGGGCTGTCCCCCGTGCATCGCCTAAAGGAGTCCCGTAGCTCTCTTGACTGGCAAAGCTCAAATACGATGCCACAAATGGCGCAATATGTTCTGTGTTTACAATAGAAACTCGTGGACTTGCCCTTAGATCAGCATCTGCCCTATGATCTTGGAAACACTATTAACAAATCAGAAGCTGGATCTGCCTCTCACAAGCCAAAGACAAAGCAAACTAGACTAAACAGGAATCAAGGAAGGGTTTGAACTTAGGTGAGAAGATGCAAGTTTCTGTCTTTGAAGCTGCATACGCTTGAACAAACAATGCTTTGTTTTAGAGGCATCAATTTGATTTGCCTGCATTCTACCTGGTTCTGGAGGAATGATGTCAAATACATTTAGTCTATCCAATCAATGTTATTAGTAAATGTGCCCTAGTCTGAGATTGGTGAAATGATGTGTTTCCATGGAAATGTAGGGGAAGGTAGCCAAATCTGTCCCTACAATAATGTTGTTCTGCATGTGTAAAACAACACAAAAATATAACTCAAACTGCAACCATTGTGCAGGTTGATTAGGACAAATAGCTTTTATTTGCTTTCAAATGAATGTTTCCAGTTTGTGTGAAATAATTGAGCATCTTTCATTCTTTAAGCTGTGGCTCTCAAGATTTCTAAAACTTTTTTTTGCAAACTCATCTGCAAAGTAGCAAACAGTTTGTAGCATGCCTTCTGTGCAAGTTTGCTGCTGCTTCTCTTGCTTTGTCAGGGCTTTCTTTGGTGTAAATTCAACTCTGAATAAATTTGTAGGTCACAGCAGAACTGAAGAGGTAAACCCATACAAAGCTGCAAAGAGACTTGAGAAAAAAAAACTATAAGGAAAGTTGAGATATGCAAAGACATTTTTGTACTACTAACTACCTCCAAATAAGCAATACCTCAGATATACCATAGAAGCATATAACTAACCAAGCAGCTACATTGATCTTTCTGTTCATTGAAAACCTGTTCTTTAAAATATGTGGTGGCTTAATTCAGAGCTTCAGTCTTTTAATTTCTCTTAAGAGAATGCTTTGATGCCAGTTTATCTGACAAGGTAAGACTTCAATAAATCAGGGCAAGAGCTTAGCAGACAGAAGTGTAATCAGTACACAGTGCAATTAGTCAAAGCTCTGTATCTGCTCAAAAAAGCAACTGATAATAATGCAAGAAATACTCATTCTCTTTTCTGCTGTATGGGGACATACCGGAAGATTTGGTGAGGAGGTTAGTTAAATGTAAATGCGCTCAAGTGACTTGCACCTGTTTGTAGAATAAGCACATACATCATACTTATTGTTTTACTGACCTTGTGTGCTTGATGAGTAGGACCTCTGTGTTAGATAACATAGGCCTGTGAGAAACTCCAGGCACCTTATCACTGTGTCTGAGGTTCCTGCTTTGTTGTGAGAAAAAGCGGGAGGCTGCGCCTGCCTGAAGCCTTGAAATACAGGTGAGCTCAGCAGGCCCAGTGATCTTCCAGCAGGGCTGAACTGACCAGCGCCTGCGTCCCCGCTGGTGTCACCTCTGCCTGGGAGCTTAGGTGTGGCTTCGGAGATCCCCCAGTAGAGAGGTAACTAAAATAAAACTTGCTTTTTACAACGCATTCATGGACTCTGGCTCTCCTTGCAACATGCCTGTGTATGTGTACACATCTGCTTTATGAAATTCACACTTTTACTCAACTATACAGGAAAATAAACAAACAAACAAAAATTACTCTGAAATTAGAGTGGAATAACTTCCACATCAGGATCATCTTTATTGAAAGATTGACAGTGTTCTTAAATTGTACATTTCTATATACATAAGATAGTTCTAAGATGGTATTAGACAGTGAGGGTTTGACACACTTTAGGAAATAAGAAGAGATAGCAAAATAGAACAGATTGTTTTTCTCATTCAAAACCATTTTGGAGGAAGATGTAAAAGGGACTCATCTGGATAGCGCTGTTGCAGACCTCCAGGATTGAATATGAATATGAGTAACATTATTAGAGGTATCAAAACTGCCAAGAATATTTTATTATGAGAAACTGTAGCTTCTGATAGGACAAAATCAATATTAGGCTTTTCTGCAATGTGCATAATAATACCTTAGTCACTGAACCAAAGAGAGACTATCTTATTTTAAATATGGTTTTCTTAAATAATGAGGTCATTAAAAAAAGAGCTAGAAGTAAAAGAGCAAACAAAAAAGTCTTAATTGAATATGGTTTGATTGAATTGAATAAAAGTATATCTATAACTTAAGTTTTCCAGGCTGACTGATTTATCATCAAATTTCTCTAGGGAGAATGTCATTTTGCATTAAGAGTTAAATCAGGGTAGCTATTGGTAAGCAAGTGGGAAGGCAAAACAGTGACTCAGAATAACATCCCACAGCAAACATTTGAGGGTAGTTTGAAGATGAGTCACTGAAGAGGCTAGTTCAACCTCCTGAATTCACTGAATTATTTAAAAAAAAAAAAAACAAACCAAAAACAAACCAAACACACACACACACACAAAACCACAAAAAACCAAAACCCCAAACAACAACAACAAAAACACAAATCAAAAACAAAAACAAAAACCAAAAACCAACCACAAGCAAACAAAAACTAAAATCAGGCTGAGAAACAGAAATTCAGTCAAAAGTGAAATTCAAAATGGAAAAGTAATGGAAGGACTATTCAAAGGACTGATAAAGAAGTGGAGAACACAGCTGTCTTTACTGAACAGTGAAGTTCAGAGGTAACTTATATTTGTGTACACACTCTGGTGTTTTAGGTACCTTTTTCTTCAATACAATGTTTGAACCTGTTATTTAGATTAAATAATATTTTAATTTGAAGAAAACTGTCCATTTAGTCTGTATATCACTAATTAGAGCCTCCCAAAGGGAAGAACACAATCATAAATGCTGGCTAAGAACAATTGATCCAGAAGGTATTGTTAACTAGAGTTTTGTTTGAAAACAAGAAGATTGGGTATCACAAGAGATGGAGGATGAAAGGTGGTAGCCAAGATGCTGTCTTCATATTCCTGAAAAATGATCCCGTTGTGCCAGAAGGCCTAGATACTGCTTTTGACACTGAGGTCAGACAGCACTGAGTGGTTGTCTCCACATTACATGGTATTTGGCTTGGGGTATTTCCCCAACCCCCCACCATGAGGAATCCCTGACTTTAGATTAGCATTTTTTGTTTACTCTTTCCAGTTTATGATGTGTGTAACAACGTGAGGAATGTGTTGCACTCCATCAGAATGGTGCTATTTCATACCATGAAACTGTTTATTATCATTTGTATATTTCATTGCACTTCAGAATCACATGTCAAGGACATAAAGGCTTAACGAGATGGAAACTGGTTGTCCTACCCCAGGGCACTGGAAGCCCATGCTAGGAATTCTCATATGTAGCTTAAATTTCTACTGACAACTGGAAAGAAATCATAAGAATAGCTGATTAGAAAGAAGTAATTTTATATGATGATTCTTTTACTCAATGTGCACTCACAGGGAGGAGAAAGACCTGATGCTGACAAGTCATGGAAGTTCTCAGGAAGAGTGGCTGTTGGAAGGCTTCTCTCTGTCATCCAGGTAGAGACTGAAATGGAAAGATTAAGTCAGGAAATGAATCACAAAATTATAGGCAACGAATAGAGAAAAATAAGAAAGAAAAAATAAAAAAAGTAAAAAAAATAGACAAACTAACTGAATACAGTGGAAGTTAACCCACTGCGTGTATGGAAAAGTATGTTACTTGTATGTGAAATACGTGGAAGAGCATCAATTATAATCAGGCATATGCAATAAGTCAGGCTCAGCTTGTTCCCCTCTAGCAGCATCTCTTTTCTATACAGCTGTTTCCATGAAACTTTCAGGAACTTATTATATTTGATATATCTTCCCTCCAGGGGAAACAAACAGACGTACCACATACAGTGTGTAATCATGAAATTTATTATTGCATTTAAAATGAAATATATTTCATTATCACAGTAGTGAAATCTTGTTGATGTCATTAGCACAATGAATTATGGCTGAAGATTTCAACTAAAACAATCAAGATTAGCTAGTAATGAAGGTTTATAGTAGTTATGAAAGAAATCATAGAGCCATAGAACATATTGAGTTGGAAGGGACTGATAAGGATCAAATCCAGTTAGGATTTAGAGAATTTTTCTAACAAAAAAATACTTCAACTCTACTGATAATAAAGCCAGCTCCAGTTATATCAGTGCAACTTTTTCATTTAGAATAGGTCAAAGACCTAAAAATGAAAGATCATGCTTTGCAGAATTGGAAGGAACTGGATTTAGACAAGACACATGGAAGTAAGTAATTTAAATAATCTCATTTTGTTAAAAACTTCAATTACCAGATTTGCTTAAATTACTTGGCAATTAGTAAGAAAATCAGCTGGTAGCTCTGTGAAGCTAATGACCAAAAAACTAATTTAAGTCCACTGATGTCATGAAAAATCAAGGCAAAAAAACCCCTTTCTTGAACCTCTACATTTATTAATGCTTCCAGGGAAAGACTATATTATTCATGTATTCTCAATTAAAAACAAATGTTTCATTGGATTCCCTTGTGTCTACCAAGAAATAAGCTTACTAGCAGTTTTCTCCATGGGAACAGTAATAAGATGTCTTTGCTCTATACAACTATCTATTTTCATAAATCATATATTTCTGATATTCTGAAGAGCCCAGTTTGGCTGAAACTGGTCAATGTGATCCAAAAGTACTGGCTGAAGGCAGAAGAGATGTCTCACACACTCAGACATACACAAAGCTAGGACAAAAATAGATTTGGTAGTGTCTTCACTCAAGTATACATTCTGGTTTCTTACCTTTCATCATGATAGTTTCAAGTTCATTCAATGAAACTATGAGTAAAAGCTCAGAAATGCAATCACACTGTAAAATTTCACACCTCTCTACCCTCAGGGGGCCACATGGGAAATAACTGAAGTTTATCAAAGCCAGGAAGAGGGAAAGTGATAAAGGCTGATGCCAGGCAAGGAATGCAATAATGTTTTCCTCAGAGAAAAACAGGAAACGTTGGAACTTGAGTTTCTCAACAGATGCTCACTGAGATGAGGCTAATGAAAACAACTTGCACAGTGAATTTAGTAGTCAGAAAACTGCATCTGTTTTAAATAAAATCATCTACTCTCAGCTTGTGCAATCATATTGCAACACAAATAAATTCATATCATTTCTGTAAAAAGGTGCCTTTATAGTGGAGCTGAGGATTTTTGCTGTGTATCCAGAAGGCTGAAGATGAGTCTCACTTCACACTGATGTTAAGGTTGACCTTCAGCAGCCCAGCTCTAAGGGATGCAGGTTATCAGGTGGGGAAACAAAGCTGACTGGAATGTCACTCATACACCAACAACTATAGAAACTCTTAGCATTAACTATTCTTACCCAACAAACTGCTGGGGTTTAAGATAGATAATTTTTCATGTGTTCAGAATACCAGTGATGTAATTTTAACCATTATTTTAGAATTTTCTAACTCTTGCGTAGTGGCTTGCAATGCATTTATGAAGTGATTTGTGCTGCCATCATACTGCTCTTCCAAGTCTTCTGGAAAATATTAATTTTTTGTAGCATATAGGACACAGAGTACATGAAGATCCCACTTATACAACAATGCCTTAATACGCCTTCTGTATCACAATATACAAGATATTCCATAAAAACCATGAAAAAGAGGTCCCCAGCCTCAACAGATCTTGCAGTTGACTGTTATATGATCCAATCTTGACTTTGAAGCAATTTTTAGCACTTTTTGTGCTGTTTTGTGACACTGCATGAGAGAAAATGCTGCATACTCAGATCTGTGTGGGGGCAATGTCCCATGCTAGAGACTATGGGAACATCTGTCACTAGCGTAAATGAAGTTGTATAATAAATTAATTGTTTCAGGTACCTTAAAGATGAAAAATGGTATGTGCTATTATTGCTTGCTGATAGTTTATGATAAATGTATTAAATGCAAGTCTTTCTGTTAGTTAATAAAATCTCAGAAGGAATCTTTTGCTAAAAGATTAAGATATTGGAACCTTATTCTACAGGTAAACAAAAAAGAAAAGTAGGTTATTTGTTTTTGGCTTATCATCTGTAAAATGAATATTTTATTTTTTCCTTAAATTCAACAAAAGAAACATGAGTTAAACCAAAATAAAACACTTAGGAATTTTACCTACTGTGCGATATATATTTTTACTTTTTTTTACTCCTAACTGATATGTTTCATTACTAAAAAGTGAAATGGTTTTCATTGATAACTAAATGCACTGTCAACAGTCTTCACTTGAGTTAATTGGTACCAGGGTCAAACACTCTCTGCGACTCTGTGAAATGGCATGGGTAACAACACCCTGACTGGTATAATTACGTGGAATACACAGAATGTGTTGGAAATCTCAACTGCTAGCGCAATTATTTGCTGGATTTCAACAGAAAATAATAAATCGACTATCAGAGCAAAGACAGTCTCTTGCTTCCTCAGATGAGATGTATATTTGAGAAAAGAGCAACTCATTTTTTTTGTGTTGCAACACTGAAGAAAGATCATTTAGTTTCAGAACTCCTAGTTATTAAAAATGGTTATCAGTTATATTGTAAAGTGCATCGATATGTGGAAGAATAATGTATACACAGAAAAGATGCAACATAATTTAATTTTTTTAATTATCTATTTTTTGGGAAAGTGGTATAAAAATGGAATTCATTTCACTTTTATCAAGAAGGGGAAGAAGGGAGACAAATGTTTTTTTTTCATTTTAGGACAAGACCGAGCATTATTTTCCCCAAGGAGCCTCCTCAGAATTAATTTCTAAAATTTCTAAATTTATTTTAACAGTTGCTTTAATTTCAGAGTGTATTAGCTACATTGGTTTGTATGTCTGTTTGTGTATTATCCTACAAAGGCTGTTGATGCACCTATTTAATTTTTTTTCTAGATTTTCTAAGCTTTTGTCTTTTCAATATTCTAATTTTCAATTTTTTTTTCTGGTTCCTTCTCATAGAAGCATCGAGGTCCTACTTCTGGAAATACATGGGAGAAACAAATATGTCTCCATTTTGAAATTAATATCTCTGTCTTTCCACTAGAAATTTCGTGAGTATCTCTGTGTTTCATACCTACAGATGTGAAATGTTTGAAAGTGGAGTTTGGGTGCTGCTTGGCTCTAGCAAAATATGGTTTTTTGCCCATCACATTTTTATTTTGTCTCCCAAGTAGATCAAGCAGACTAGTAAAATCTGTTTCTTAATTTACATCAGTCAAGAATCCTCTGGGGCTGATGACAGTGACTGTAATATTGCACACACACACACACACTCAGCATCAGCCTGTTGTATGGTGAAGTATTTGAGCAATAATAGATTTGATGAGGGCATAAATCTGCTAATGGTGATTTGATGTTCTGCTTCCTTCTCCTAAGAGGGTAATAGGTTAGGGAGGAAAGGGAGGTCATATGGCAGCAGGGAAGACATTTAGAAATGAGATGATCAGAGAGTCAGGTTCCCTGGGGAGACGGGTGTTGTTTAAGCTGGAGTTGTCGCGGGTTGGTGGTTGAGTGCACTCGGACACCCATCAGGAGGCTGAGACAACAACTTACCTGGTGGCCTGAGCAGCGATGCACTGTGCATGCAACTACTCAAATTTCTGAACAGGGATGTTAAATGAAATTATTCACTAACCACGCAAACTGAACTGATGGTAGCAATTATGGAAGTGTCCACATTAGTGAGTGGTAGAGAATTTTTCCACCAGAACTTCCTGCCAAAAGAAAACAAAGTTTTCTTAACTAAGCAGTACCACTGCTTCTCTCAAAAGCATTAAACTTATCCTAGAGGAATAACTATTTTCCAAATAGTTTTTAAATGACATATTAATTCTGATATGTAAAACTAAACATGCGACATATGTAAGGGAGAACCTTTTTAACAAATCGATATTTTTTAAAATGAGAACATACACTCAGAAACTTAACTACTGGTAGGATGTTTGAGGAATGAATGCTTCAGCCAGATAGATTAAAGCAAGTTTAAGTATAGTTACAGTTGCTTCAATCATGCACCCAGTTGCAATGTAGACATAAGGTCTCCTGTGAAGAGAGAAATCAAACTCTGAAAGTCAAATGTATTTGGTTTCTCAGATATATGTTTCATGTAATTTAAAATTGTAAAATTTGCACAGTAGGACTTCTGCTTCAACATGATATTAGCTCTTCTGTTGTGCTACACCAGTTATCTCTACAAAAGGGAAAACAAGGATAAGAAGTTATTTTAAATTAGAAAAAGAGATGCTAAACCAAGAAACTAATCTGAAACAACACTTTCAGACATGCACAGATCAAATCTTCTGTGCAATATTAAATTCTACATTGAAAAGAGAGCTAAGGAAGCATGCTTTTTCTTTCCTCACTTTCTGTCCTCAACAGAAATCTGCATTATTTGACTCAATGATTTTTCATGTCACAAAATGCATAAACACATCTGCTATTATGTTTATAGTTGCATTAATTTGTGCAGTTATACCTATTACTGGTACTAATATAGTGATTTTTAAATTTCCTTTCTCTAATTACTCAGAGAGCAATACAAAACAAGCAAAAAAACCTTTCTGTAATAAATAGAAGAATTTACAACAGAATCTATTAGATTACTTCAATGTTTTCAGTGATCAGTTATAAAATGGTATAATAACTTCATGTTTCATACATTTTTCTTATCCTTGTGACAGACAAAAATGTGAAGCTAGTAAAATATACTAGCGAAGTTCAAAGAACAATAACTTAATTGATAACAGTCTGCTTCTAATTAACTAATAATTAATACAACCGTATGACAGATGTACATTAGCAAAATATATATGTTAGCCCTTCAATGGATTAAACTAGAATACTCTATTCAAAAGTGGATAGTATAGGATATAAAAGCCTTGCGACCTCTTTTGTGAGACAGCACTTCAGGCTACAAGTCTAAAGCATTCATTCATCTTGCTTAAAATCTAAAATACACTCTCTATGTGACAGTCCTTTCCCCCTGACTGCAAAAGTTCACAGTTATTACACATCCAGATCCACCAAAAAGGAAACATGTTTTAACACACACTAATTGACACAGGATTATGAGAAATAATGAATAGCCAAATGAAGACAAAAATATTCCTTACCCAAGCTGATGGACATTTTTATGTCATGATTAGCAGGAGTCTGATCCATTCAGTTTTGAAGGCAGTGGAAATTCTTTGGCTTTGCTGAGACTGACAGACTCTCAGAGCACTATGGACATTTTAATATTCTTTGCTTGGTTGTTAAATTCATAAACAGTCCTCTCACTGTCAGAAAAAAAAAAAAAAAAAGTAATTGGTAAGAAGCATTCTGCTGTTTGAAAGTAATTAGCTTCCTACAGTTACTCAAAGCTATTTATGAGCAATTTTGTGTAGTTTCATGTACTTTCAAACGCCAGCTAAGGCTATATAGGTGTTGCCATCATTATCTTCCACTGGTAAAATATTGTTCTTCACTGTCAATTCTTTTAGAAATGTCAATTCTTTTAAAAATGCTGGTGCTCAATTTAAGCACCAGCAGTAAACACACCACCCCCAGAAGAAGCACTGAAATTGAAATTAGCAAGGGTTGTAGGCAATTTAATGTTGATACTGAAGTATCACCTGTCTGTGGCTTCCTTTGGATCACGTGGATGTTTTGTAAAAAAGCTAAATTTCCACAGAAGACATGACTGGGTTCTCTGTAAAATTATCATACTTCAGTAAAAGAAAGAACTTGGAGTAAATGAACAGCACTGATATTCTGTATTGTTTTCAATTTAAGGGTATGTGTCCATGCAGCTAGATGTAGAATGTGACAGACTCATTGCAATCATGATCTGAGCAAACTGGACCTCACCAGCAAGGTCTGGAAGGCATGGACACCCAACAGCACAGACCTGTGCTGTGAATGAGCTAATCCAGCTAATCCCAAGTAACAAAAGAGGATAAAATGGGGTGGGGGGTTATACAGAGAGGACAGGAGAAGTATATGCATAACCGCACCCCCAAATCCCATGCAGGGTCTGTAGTAGCTTCCAGTACTTTCTGCCTCAGGGGCCTCCAGCTCTCTCAGAACTTCAGACTTTCTGCTCTAGAGCTTATCCCCAAGTTCTTCCTTTCCAGAACTTTCAAATCCCCATTTCCTCTATGCTAACACCTCTCTCATTCAACTTAGTAGTGCCCTAAGTTTATCCTATTTGAGAGCTACTCAGCCATCACCAACCCCTCTCTTATGACTTGTCCTCACAATGAACCATACTATGAAATACTTCTTTCCATATTTGCTTATCCGACCCTTTCCACTGAGAACCTCATGTATCTTCCATTCACATCAACTTCCTGGAGCTTATTCACAGAATTACATTAAACATTATCATTAATTTCTCGTACTAAGTAGACAATTGGGTGTCCTACTGTGTCCTACTGTGATTCCTAAAGAAACGTGCCAGTGATTTAACAAAATATATGGGTCCCAAAACATATTTGATGATACAGGCTCCAATGTTCTATAGGTGACAGAGGAAGTTAATGGCAGGGGTAGAAATTACAGAGGAATACAAACTGCAAAATCATCTTCGTTTTTTTATATAAGTGCCCTAGCTTTAATAATGCATTGCAGAAAATTTATTGTATTCTCAGATATACTTCACTGAGTATTAAACTTTTTCCAACTTTTCAGATGCGTCTTTCCTCCATTCCATGCCTCCTTATTTATCCACCTTCTTCTCTTTGAGTTTCTGTTTTGTCTTTAGACACTTGTAAAAGTACAGTCTCTAGCCTTGCAAAAAATTGTTTTTATGTCTTGTGTACAATAATAGGGCTCAATGTTACAGCATTTCTTCCAAACAGGCTCTGATTTACAGCACTCAGAGAATGGAATTAAAAGTAACAGATCCATGTGTGTATATATTTTTACTGTTGGCTTTCCCTCAAGCCTTACATAGACAGAATTTCATTTTGATGTTTCCAGTTGTCATCAGGACAAAATGATTCTGCTATAGTCTAAATATTTTACTGGGACATCTGTTCATCCTCTCCTTTTTTTTTTTTTTTTAGATTGAATCTTTTTCTCCATTGATTCTTTTGTTCTGCAGATTCTGATTCTAAGCAAAAGAAAATGTAATATTGGGGTTCTGCTGCTTATCAAAGCCATTCTTAAGCTTTTCCTGCTAATAGCCTTTCACTATCCCTACACTAATTTAGCTTAAATAACAACCATAGCTGCTTAAAGTAATATAGATATTTGCTGTTATTCACAATGTTCATCTCATTAGCATCGTAGCATTATGATTTTTAAGCAATGTGTCTAAATTTGAGGTTTAACCAGGAATAGATAAGCCTATCACAAAGTGTCATGTTTCCACTTTATTTTTGTTTTACTGATGAATACAATGACCGAACAGTCTTATCTTCTTTTAGTTGCCATTTAATATTTTTCAGTTATGACTCATACATTAAAAATAAAAAATCAATATTTATGTGTATCCTGAGTGTGCTCTTATAAGGAAAGACAAAGATGTTCTCTCAGAAGATATGAACCATTCTGTAGGCAAGTTATTTTTAAAAAATGACATCTTTTTGTGTAAGTGGAGATCCTGCTGCTGTGGGAATATTTGACTGCATGCAATCTTGGCATTGATTCCACCCACCTCAGGCAGAGTTATTTATTATAATGCTTATCATTGCACAATAGCTAGTTAAGGGCACTGTTTCCTTTTATTTATTTTTTTTTCCAATGCAGCAAAACCCTTTACATCTTCATTTTTGTTTTAATATAGCAATCAGATAACTAAAGAAAGTATGCTTCAGTTCTGGAACCTATAGACGTACGTGAATAGGCCTGTGATGGAGATTCCAACCAAGGCATTTTCTGTCCTGCTACTGAGCAGTTCAAACTCAGTCAGAATATGACAGTAACTTCTATGTAAATGAAACAAAACTGACACTAAGTAATGAGTCATCTTTCAAACCAATTAAATCTCTGTATATACAATCCTTTATCAATTGTATAGATCAACTTGTAAAGATATCAGTCTAATCTGCTCCTTCCATATTAGCAACAGAAGTCAAAAATTCATAGATTTTGTACTGCAATCCAAATGATATGAGAAGAGAAATAATTGTAAGGAGTACTTTTTCTAGTAGTGGATCTATATGCTTTTTAACTTGTGGCTGGCAAGATAAAAACATGTAAAATGAGATTTCTGATGCCATGAGGAGCTTATTTGGCTTCTGTCCTGTGTGCTGGTGAGGACACACCCACACAGCTTGGCTCATTAGCTCTAAGCATGACTGATTCATTTTTGATGGAAAAAATTGCACAACACTACAAATTAGTCAACTGAAGCTATAATTGAAAGAAAGTAGAGCACATGAAAGACTTGCTTTGAATGCCCAGATGAATCCCCTTGACTTCCACTACTAGCATCTGACAAAGCTGGCAAATACTCTGGTGCTATAAAAGCTTAAGACATGCACAAGCCTTTGATGCCTCATTTGTCAGAACAAGTGGTGTAAAATCCCGTTTCAGAGCAGCAAGATGAATGGCCTGAAATGTGATGAGTTTGTTTTGCACAGGTTGTATCTGACTTTTACTTAGTGATTTACAGTCAATACAAGCTCCAGAAATTTTCCTTAACTTCAGCCTAGTACTACCATTTCTGTCCACCACAGGATCCTGGAATATAGGCTGTAGTTTACATTGACTATACTAATTAAGCAACCTCTTAGAATTTACCATGGTACGATATTTTTTATTCAGCATTACAACAAGTAGGTTATTGAGGACGTGACTCACACAAGTAAGACAAAATGTTGGGAAATAAAGTACATTTTGGTACAAAATCATGACAACACAAAAGCACAATAACACTTGACAGAGGAAAAGAATCAATATAAATTATCAGTATCTGTAGATGTACTACAATCTCACCATCTCAAATGTGAACTAATACAGGTAATGTCTCACTACAATTACAGATGACTGCTCCAGGAAAGTATCGATCTAGTTTGCCTGAATTCCCAGTCAACAGAATGAAACAAGCACCTCTGAAGACCTAGAGAGGCAGATCCATTCCATCTAACACAGCTCCTTTCTTTTTTTTTTGGCCACATTGCAGATATACTTGACATGTTTTTTACTTAAATCTCAATCTCAGCAGAACTCTGCTTGTGAGACAGGTGATCACTCTGTCCAAAGCAGCCAGCTTTAAGTATCAACAACGAATGTAAAGTGCCAAGGGAACTATTAAAAAATTAAGGAGAGTTCTGGAAAATAAATGGGCTGCATTGTGATTTGGAACAAAGAAAATTTTGAAATGGACCCAATTTGTAACTTAGGCAGGATTTAGTACGTGACTAAATCTGAATATATACTACCTAGACAATCCTTATGAGGTGTTATATGATGGTAAACAGCATTCTGAAGAATTTTCCTCCCAATGACACTATGCTGAGACATTTCCTTTTCAGAGTCAGTTCTATCTGTACTCCTCTCATTATGAATTTCAGAAGCATTATCTTTTATTACATGTATTTATATGTTATATCTATGCTAACTACATATGATAATTATGCAAATAAAAATGTTAAAAATTATTACAGAAATCTAGGATGTTATGGTACGAGTATTTTTACTGTGATTTACTCTTCTTCCATTAGCAGTTCATCATTTTTCACAATGTCTTAGCAAATCTTCTATATTATTCAGCATTGCAGTAATAATACTAAGTTGTATAAGAAGTATTTGTTAGGTATCTGGCAAACTTGGATTGAATTTCTATCTAATACAGGTCTCCAGGCCTGTTTGCTCTCTGCTCACCATCTAGCCTGGCTGTGTGTAATTAGCTGTGGATGTGATCTAATATCTATTTTCCTAAAAATCAGTGAAAACAGGCCAATATTCAGGCTTTGTCATAAAGGTTTAGTAGCTTTCACTGGAAAATATTTGCTATTAAAGAAACTCACATCTTACACTTAAGCACCCAAAGAAATACAATTATTGCAATTCTGACCATCATGATCTCAAATCTTCTGCTATCTCAGATTTGCCATCTCTAATTTAAGTGTGCAAGCCTGCCAAACTATGCAACAACATGCTTAAAGGGAAAGTCTGGAAGTAATGGTTTATCCGCTTAAGCCAACCACTAATTGGAATGCTGAAAAACTGAGTGGAACTCAAGAATCCACTCTTTATTAGAGATCAACGTCTAAATCTATCCAGGTAGGCAATTCATTCTGACTGAGATAGCTGGAAGGAATCCTCTCTGATTAATTGTCCAGAGATTAGTTTTCAGTTAGGAGGAACACAACATTATGTATAACAGAATAGCCAATACCTTAGCAGTTAAAGCTCCTCAGCTAAGTAATGTAAAAGTCAGTGTCAAAATCCTGTTTGACACAACTTGAAGCAGGAACTTCATCACCAAAATTAGTGGTAAAATTGCTGGATGGGTGCAGCTCTCTTTCAGAGGTCTTTCTTCTTGTACTCTTTTCCATAAATTGAAATTATTGCAGAGGACTTTTTTCCATCTCTTCATCTCTGTTTAGAGTTTGATGAAAGCAATATAAAATACAGTATTAATCAATGCAAATGGTGTTGCCCCACTAGAATATATTAGAACATAAGTAAAATACAGTAAGTTCTATTAAGTTTATTTATACGGGACATATTATGCTCTTCCACTTAATAGACAGCTTCTTTTTTTGATCTTTAAGGGTTCTCCAGGTATGGTCCTGCATGCAACATTTCCCTTAAACATTGCTATATAAATTTAGTTTTGTTTTTTTTTTTTTTTTTTAGTTATTTACCTTTTTGTGGGGGAAAGTCGCAGAACTAATTTAAGCGGAACTGGATTTTTGAATTCCTGTCCACAAAATCAATTTGACTAAGTAGAATTTATAACTTACTCTCAAAATAATGAAATAATAATAATAATAATAATAATGGGAGATTTCTTAAAACCCCTGCGAATTATAAAAGGAGTTTCTTTCAGCTCTACTACCATCCGCTGTTCACATTCCCCAAAGCAACAGAAAATGACAACCAAACACATCCAAATAAACCTTTTATACAATTCAGGAAACAGTGTAGAAAGCAACCTGCTCTTGAAACAAATAACAATTTTTATTTGACTAAAAAATCTACCAAGCAGTTCTGATTTCTGTTCCAGATCACTCCCACACACTTACAAGGAGCCTGCTGTATTTTGTGGACTGCACAAGACAGAAGGATTTGTATTTCTTCCAGTTGCACATCGGCATAAATGACATGGAGCCAAATTTCTTGTTATTGCAATGCTTGCTATTGTAAGGCAGTTATCTACTAAAGAAATGTACATTCGTGCTTCCAATTCTAAAGTATAACAACATGACTAAGAGAATATATATAATTAGTAACGCAACTTACTGAAACCTAAATTAATGTATAGATTTTTTGTTTGTTTCTGAAGCCAGGAAAAAACTTAGAATTAGGGAGTCAAAACATGGAAACATTTTCCTCCTTTAATCCAGGTATTGTTCCTTCTTTGTTTCACATTAATTTCAAACTTTTTTCTTAGATCTAGTCTTGTTACTGCCAGAAGTACAAAGAACCCTTCATATGATCTAATTTTTTATTTGGTTCAGCTGAAGATATAAGATATAATTTTAGTTAAACCAGTGTAAATTTTATATCTAGGCAAGGTCTACATTCTAAATGTTAAATATTTTTCACTGGTAGTAGTATGACTCAAGAGGATGCCACTGCTTGCTTATAATTGCAAGTGAGAACATTCATGCTTTCTCATTTTCCTTCCAGCCATAGCTAACAGGTCTTAGTTTTCAAGCATTGCTCATTCAACACAGGACATTAAGTAGTGACAAGAAATATAATATCAATAATGCTATTTTTGCAGAGGTATTTCTGAGACCATTGGTCATTTCTTAACAGGTGACAAAATTTGGCTGCATTACAGGTTATTAGATCATGTTTTTATTTCTAATAAATTCATTTGCTTTTACATTTCCTTTTATTGTTCTTGTTGGAATTATACTATTTCTGATAAAGGTTTTGTTTTGTTGTTGTTGTTGTTGTTTTTATGAGGCTGTTTTAGTTTTACTGCAATTTGTGTTTGCTATTCTGAATCCATCTTTTTGCAGCTTTGCCAGTGTAAATTCAATATTTACAGATATTCCAAAGATGGAACCTTTCCTTTAGCTCTCTTTCCAAATTATTTTCAGAACTTGAGATCGAATGTTTCCGTGGATGTACAGAGTAGAAAGAGAAATTAAAAAGTCTGTAGATACTTGAGAGATGTTGGGTTTAAAGATGAACAGCATTCTTCACACATCCAACCTAATCATCTATCTTCCTAAGGGAGTAAAACATCACAGAGCAACAGAGGCTGCACTTTTCAGTAGCCATAATGATAACTAGAAAGCTTTTCCTTTGTGTGCAGGAAAAAAAGTCGTATTTTCAGATATAAACACTTCATTTGTGTTAGACTACAGAAAATAAGTAACCCTAAAACAGCCCAGATGGAAAATAAAATAGATTGGACAGCTTTTACCTTTTCTGTATCTGATCAAATTATCTTATCTAAAGATTTATGGTTTTAAAAAGAATGAGCTGGTACTTTCCTGAATTAAAATACCTTAGTTCAGTGCTCACAACTCCTTTATTGCTGATCTGCATTAGGAAACAGGCCTTCTCATGTTGTCCCACTTGTTTCCTCTTTCCTCTGTTAGAGCTTCTTCAAGTTTTCTTTCTTTTTTCCATTCTTACTTCATGACATTTTTAGCTGTGCAACTCACTTCTATATTTTTCATATTCTAATGACTATCCTTTTTATTGTTTTCATCCTGCTTTTCTCCTTTAGTTCTCTTCTCAGTCCATCCTCTAGTCACTGGAAAACTACAGAGTTGGCATGATCCAAAACTGAGTTCTGCAGATGTAGCAACATGGAAGTGCCACTGTTGTCTCCACAGCCCTAGTCAGTACTCATACAATTCTATATACATCAGTACAAAGCAGGAGCTAGAAGAAAAGTTAGACATATTCACACCAGACAGAAAACCTGTTTGCTTTTTTAGCAGACATGAGAAGGATGGATTTGGATGGTTTGTGATTATTTGAAATCAGTTTTCCCAATCAATACTAAAATTTTTCTATTCAGTATGTAATCTGCTTTCCCAAAAGAGAGGACAACAAATTGTTAAATTGTTAAATTTCATTATAAAGTTTCAAAAAGTTAAAAGCATCCAAAATACGGAATGTGTACAAGCCTGCATTTCTGACTCGGTGGTTTTCAGGTGATCAGAATATTTCTAGTGCTATGGTACAGTACAGTGCACAACACTACTCACTAAGGCATGCTGAATAAAGACATGCAATTAAACATACATAATTCCTGCAGGTATAGCAGCACTCTTCAATTCTTCAAAATCCTTTTTGGACAAGTCTGAACTCACCCTTTTCGGGGGGCTCAATAATTCAGGTTTTTTGAGATGAGGAATCTGCTCCATGTAGAGAATATCATCTTTATTTGTCTTGGGAATTTACGGGGTTTTTGTTTGTTTGTTTGTTTGCTTTTGTCTTAGTGTAGTGCATAAACTACATCATTGGGAAAAATATGGTATAACACAAAATTAGAAGTGATAATGAATGCATAGAAATCCCTAAACAGACCACCCTACTCCCAAATTTCTCAAAACTAAAACAAGTTGTTTCTAAAGGACTGAGTTGTGATACCACTACATGTTCTGAATATACCATTAATCTACAATTAGACTCACCATCTTCAAGAGGGATGCCAGAGTAGTTATTAAAAAAGTATGTCCAAGTGTAGTCCAAGAAAGAGGCAAGTGTGCTGTAAAAGTACATGCAAATGAAATTCAAGCCCTGTAGCTGTAAATGTCATCCTGTGTTCAGCAAAATTTGAATATGAAAGATTTCGTTTTCTGCTCTATTTGCTGTCTTGGTGCAGAAGATATAAATATCCTGGGAAGAGATGATTAATTTGTTTTGAAAAGTGATATATCCAATGATTTATTTGCTGACCATCTAGAATCATATTCTAGCACGTTTTAAACTCCTGCTGATTAGTATTTTACTTCGAGAATGGTTTCATTGATTTTTGGTCTGGCCCTGAGTCCAGGGAGAAAAGTGCCTAGCATGTGTCCTGATTTGGTTTTGCTTTACATCAATGATGCAGAAGGAAGGACAACGGATATGTCATCTAAAAAGAAGTGATGTCAAGTCAGCATGTTTCCTTCTTGAAGAGTCACAAGGGCATATTTAGACTTTTGAAGCTTGATAACACTTTCTTTAACTCTTTTTCTCAAAATAAGACCATAGCTAGGTACCTGAATGATATCCCATCCTCTCTTTCTAAATACCAGAGCAACTGCTACTACTTGAGAAGCTGGATACATGCCCGCATTGAAGGACACAACAAAAATGAAAAGAAATTAACAGTGATGCAGTTACAACTTATTTCCACTGTAACCATGGTTTCATCAGTGAGTACTTCTATTGTTAGTGCACCATTTTAAAAGCAAAGAGGAAAGCAGCAGGTCTTTCTGATAGCAAGATAGATTTGAATCCAACATGACAGAATGTCTTACATAAGGAAGACACAAGACTTAGGGGAGTGTATCATAGCTCTCATTAGTGTCAGGACATCCCTGAATTACTGAAAAAAAAATCTCATGCTTGAAAACACTGTATGCCCTAAGTGACTTGCTAATACTCCATAGAATACTCTGAAATTATGAAGATTGCATCATGCAGTGAAAATCTAAAATAGGCCAGTATATGCAGATATTTTCTAGTACGATCATCGGTATTCTATATGCCCATAAAATATTTTCTTTCAGTCATCAGATCTAACAAGCAGTTTTGGATTTAGTGAATTTAAACTACATGCATTCCCAAAAAGACATTTTATAGCAAGTCATATTAACACATTTTAAAGATATTTCTGTTCCTCTTGAAATATTATCTGAAACTCCGAAAACTACATCTTTAATCCCCACAATTGGTATCCACTTCAGATATAATGGCAAGGATTAATGCAATATAGAACGAAAAGCAAAAACCAGTGAGGGAAGTTGTCAGAAGAAAAATACACATGAAGGTGTCACTATTTTCTAGAAATACTGACTATGAAATAATTAAACTTAATATAGTACAAGGGCTGAAACTTCAAGCACTCAGGTGGCAAGAAATTACAGACATCAAGATAAAAACAAGCAAACAAACAAAACCAAACCCAAAGCAACACAGGGAGTATTAGTATAGCTATATTTTACTAGTCTATATTTTAAAAATCCCTTTTATGAGTTATCTATAAATATAATGGGTAAAAAGAATCAACTGTCTGAAAGCAAATAGAGTCAGGGTAGAAACTTAGTAAGAAAGTTTTATCCCTTTATATACATATCAATGAAATAATGACAGACTCTATCAAAGTAATATAAGTTTTTAGAAATTCTGCTATAGGAGTTCCTGTTTGTCACCTGCAGAAGACATCTGGGCTGCAGGACAAACAGCTTACATGGGCCTCAGAACCGCTGACAGACTGTGGTGTCTCCCTTGATTTTAACACTTTCGGAGGTGATGTTTAACAACACATAAATGATGTATGTTTAGGCCAGGCTACCTGCTGTGGGGTTTACTATTTGCATGAAGAAGTTAGGACAAAGACTTAACTATTTGTCATGCTATTTTTACTCTCTTCCCTAATTCTCCCAGGTTGATACCGCGGTTCCATTCTCCTCAGAACTGTTTCATGCAGGTTAAGACGCACTGACCCATGTTTAAAAGGAAAACAAAACAATATGAAAGAAGACAGTTATGTACTAAACATTTTTTTTTTCACAAGCACCACTCTAGTTGTCCTTATTCTGTCTCTTTCTTCCTCTCTACTCAAGAGTCCTAGTTAAACTCCAGGTTTGACATGCCTATCACTTCAAATTCCAGAGTCATAGGATTGCATGAGAGTAAATTTATTTTTAAACTAAACATGAAACTCTCGGCTTCCGTTATGTTGCAAAAGAAGTCTTGAAAACACAACCAAATGTAACAAACACAGCAATATGTGCATAAAACCTGAAACCCAAGTTCTGAAATCTGTCACAATCAGATACAGGCAGAGAGAAGGGCATGGACCTCACAATCCTGTGCCTTCTGCCATGCCACGCTTCTGACAGCGGTCCTGAGAGCTGGAGGCAAAAGGCTACCCCATCCTGCCTCCCTCCTGTGCACACCATGGATGTGCCTCCCTTCAACTCAGTAGATCGTTAATGGGGACCTAGCGACAGTGTGGTAGCAATGACAGGAGAAGATAAGATGTCTCTCTGAAGGTGAACAGCAGAGAAACGTTCCAAAGTGAATGCCTGGCTTGCCCTGAGAGGGATCCTTCAAGACCATTGACTTGTGTTGCGCATCAAGGCCACAGAGGGTTGCCATAACAAAGCACAGGGCACTGGCTGAAAGGATCAGTGCTGGGATCACAGGTTGACATAGACGCTCTGTGACACCTCTCTTATCACCAGCGTACCCACGTACACTGCTCCCTGACAAAGACCAGTCACCTTAGGTGAACCCTTACTTCAAAACAACAAAAAAGCAAGAAAGCTGCATGTACTTCAGTCCATCATGTAGTTTGTTCCTCATTTATGTGGCTCACTATTTAAAGCATTCAGTCTTTGTGTACAGTCAGTATGAAGTTATTTGTAAAAATAATGTGTGGTAAATTGGCAGACAAGTACAGTTTAAAATATAGACAATCTGTTGAGTGCTTTAGGAGAGCTGCCATAAAATTTCATTTCTTACATTATAATATGTTTAACACTTTATGCAACATAGTACTTCAAGAAAAATGACAAAATTAAACAGTAAAGATTCTTTGAAAATGCTCTGTAGCACAGTCACAGCAGAGTGACTGTCAGGGCACATGGGGGGACAGGGCTGGGGGTAGCAGGGACTTTCCAGGGTAGCAGGGCAGGGGTTGGTGTCGGGGCCCGTCCAAGCCCCAGACAGGGGCAGCCGGGGGGCACCAGGGTAGCCCCAGCCCCAGGAGTTGGGCACCTCCCTGGAGATGGGGATCAGCTCAGGCCAGGCCAGGATGTGGGCCCGGCTCAGTGGGGCACATGGCCGGGCAGGGCTGTGGGGAGATGGAGACTGGCCCTGCTGCGGCATCACTGGGGTGGGAACTGATGGCCCCAGGGCGCCAATATGGGGTCCAGGGGTGAGGGGAGGGTGGGAGAGGCCTGGGAGGGATCAGGGACAATCAGGGCTGATGATGCCCTTGGGCAAAAAGTACGATCTTAATCTTTACAAAAAGAAAATCTGTAACTGATATTCTATAATTCACAGAAAAAAATCTCCAGTGTATTTTTTGAGGGTGCAGTTGACAGTATTGTGATCTGATGAGTTTATGAAATAATAGGATTCCAGTATTTGCACTGACCTACAGAAGATTGCAAATATCTTATAATATATTTTGGTCCTGAAGACCCTGACAGTAGCTATTAACAAACACTGGTATCTTCCTACTTAGATTCATCACATGTTAAAATTTCAGAAAGACTCAGAAAACAATAATAATTTTCTACACTCAGAATACATAATATGGTAGTCAACATACCAAGTTGTTCAGACATGTGAAGAAAAGACAATACCAATTGTTTTTGTAATTGTAACTAAAAAATAAACAGGCATGACAAATGACTCATTCAAACATCTAAAGACTTTGGAATCCAAAGTCCACTGAGGCTAAAACCCGTGCCTATGTAGAGCCAGAACTTCACCCCAGTTCTTTACTTCAATATCTAGAATGCAGTGTACTCTTTATGTTGTCATTGTTCTGCACTAAAAACTATCTCAAGAAAAGTAGTGAGTCTACAAAACATTCTTACTTTAGTTAAACTCAGTAGGTTTGATTTTTAAGGAAAGTAAATCATAAATGCAGGGGAGAAGAGTTGTTGGGAAGCTTTCACTGTTTGGACATGGTTTGGCAAAACGCTTGATGTATTTTTAAGTTCAAGACCTGCAGAAACTTTCTCCACGTTTAAGTATGTGATTCGCTATTGGTTTACTACAGTTTTTCTTTCATCAGTAAAATATTTCCTATGCCAAACTCGGTTTTCTTTAATCTCTTTCTTGGCAAGTGTACACTTGAATGCTTTTTACCCATGTGCATCTGTAGCAATGAGGATCCATAGCAGGGAAGTTCTCAGCTTTGTAAGACCTAATTGACCCCACCATATTCTTCGGGTCTGAGTTGTGTTAGGTGATGAGGTATCTTATTGCTTCTAATGGAATTCACGTAAGAACACAAGCTAAGGACAGTTTGTCTATATCAAACAGTAGGAGATGTCTGGAAAGAAAACAGAGTTTAGTCTAGTATTCTAAGCGGTGTAAAGGGTGTAAGTATTCTAACACAGCATCATGGGGTGAGGCCTGTCAATAAATATTTATTAAATCAGGGGATGGGAAAAAAGCATCCTGTACTTTGTTAGAGCTTTGACCACTGAACTCTGATGCTATTGGTAGCCAGAGTCTTACTCTTCTCTCTCTGTCTAGCAAAATGAGGATTATGAGTGTCATCTTTTTAACACAACTTCAACTTAATTGGAAATAACTAATTCTATTAATCACCCTATGAATGATAATGGTTGCTTTTTCTTTCTAAGAAGGCGATGTAAGATATACTCATTCGTCAACTACATATCTCTCTTATTTTCTGGTCTGGTGTTTGAAATCTTATTTGTGCAGAGTTGTGGTTTGGTTTTTTGTTTGTTTTATTTGTTTGTTTACTGCACGTTTCTCCATTGCAAATTTCAGATAGCCTTTTTCCTATCATTTAAAGGATTTTATATTTTGTATAGTTATTTATGTGTATTAGATTTGATTTGCTTTTATCTCGGCAAAAGAAAATACACAGAAATGGGCTACCTGGAAGCAAAAGGTGGACTTGCTTTCTTAAAAAAAGATTAATAATAAATAATAACTCTTAATCTAGACCTGCCTGAAGATTAAGCTTTCCAATAGTATACTGAAAAATTATTCTTACCAAAATGAAACAAATGCTAAAAAAGTAGGAACCAAAAAAAATCTCCAAGATATAAAAGAGACATGAAGAAGTAGAATGTGAATAAAAGATAGTTTCTTACATGTGTAAAGATTTCATTCTAAAATTGAATTTATATCTGTCACATTTTATAGTAAGATTTGCTCATTTTCATATAATTAATATTGCAAAAAATACTTTAAAAATATTTGGGGGTTTGATAAATTTATCTGGTAATTTTCAGGAGAATTCTTACTGCATTGAGATTCAGTAGGCATGATTTTTTTCTTTTTAATTCTCTCGGGGATCTGTTGGTAGGCGTATATGCAAGTGTGTGTATGCATGAAATGTGACAAGTCTCCTTCAGCTGGGATCTTGAGTTCTGCAAACAATGACTTTTTGTTCATCTCTGCTCTTCTTCTTGCCTTTCCTTTCCTCCTTCTGTTAACTAATGGTAGGAGAAGTGTGAAGCTTGTCATGCATACAGATGTTAAGAAATCTTTGCCATGACAGAAAAAGTTTGAAAGTAACAAAATAAATTGCTAGCAGCAATGCGCATAATTAGTGAAAAATATGACTCACTTAGGTAAAACTTAGAAATATTGCAAATACATGCATTTCTCCCTACTACAGAATTTCTAGTCCATTACTATTTTCTACTGTGAATTTTCATTCTGATAATTGAAAAAAGTAGAAACAACATTTTAATATTTTTCATTAAATATAATTGACATTAAATAACACTAAACATTATAAACAGAAGTAACATATTTGACAACGTGTGTTCTAGAATAGCTTATCTTTTGTGTAACGTAATCCATAGCAATCTAACATACAGACAACAAAATAAAGAGCAGTTTCATGTAAATTTAAATTCGTACTGCTTCATGTTTAATGACACCACAAGCACTCATGGTTCTTTGTTCATGGACGACTGATTATTTGTGTTACTGTATAAGCATATAAAGGAGTACAGAAAAAAAGCAAACCCAAGAGCCCTGTGTTGATCTGACAAGGGGAGAAGCTGAAAACTACCAACCCTACTGCAGTTCATGCTGCTTGGGCCACTGTCCTGGTTTTGTTGAAGGGCAAGTTTCTCTTTTAGTGAATTTCCCTGTCAGCTAAAGCCTTCATATTAGCTGCATTTTCCTGGAGAACCAGATACATGTTTTGGTAAACATAACAATGGAATGCAAACTTATTGATAAGAATGGATGGACATCTCGCGAGAGGGACAATGAGAAACAAGTGACCAAGGAACTGACCAACGATGTATAACATTCCACTCACATGAATACTTCATATAAAAGTGGGAGATCACGAGGATCTTGTCCCTTTCCCTTCTTCGTCATGGCTGACATTAGGAGAGGACCTTGCTGGTCGTCCCTGCGAATTGAGGCCTAGTGAGAGACTGAATCCAGCTCCGGTTGACTGCACAGTCCAATCCAGGACTTTGGGTGCTGGCTCTGCAGTTGCTGAGACTTTTCAAGATTGGTTTTGTATATTTTCTATTATTTTCTCTATTCTTATTAGTAGCATTAGTAAAACATTTTTAATTTTTCCAACTCTCTTCTCTCTGTCCTTCTTTTCCCACTCGATCGCCTGTCCTGAGTGGGAAGAGGGGAGAGGGAGGGGCAAATGGGGGAAGGGTGGGGGAGAGGAGGTTAACAATACATCTGCCAGGGTTTGATTGTCACCCCGCAATCCTAACCCTCGACAGCCACATTATGAAATACACTTTTCTGGTTGCAGGAACAGTAGCATTCAAATAACTTTTTTTCTCTCTCCTTTTTTCTCCTTTTTTTTTTTTTTGTTCTTGTCTGTTGTTTGTTTGGGTTTATTTTTTTGGGTTTTTTTTCAATTACTATTCGAGATTCTTTGTCAGGTATATTTTGTAGGCAGCAAACTCAACAGGTACGTAATAAGCGGTTTGTGTATGAAAACAACGTGTGAGTACCTGACCTATCAAAACAAGAAACTACTTTTGGCTTTTTGTACTCCCACACCTTCCAAGTTTTTCTCTTATTGATGACTGTGAACCTAAGCTTGTGCCATAAAGAAGATGTATGGTTCATCTATTAGCTTCTCTTTCTCAGTTGTACAGTAATTAATAAAACACCTTGTACAGGTGGAACTCTTGCAGTCAGTCTGCTTTTCCTGGAAATGAAACTGGAAACCTCTTCGAAGTATCTGTTTATAAACAGGACTGTTAGACTCCACAGTGAATAAAGAATCTGGTTTCTTTTTCTTGTTCTCCTTTTTTCTTTTTTCTTTCTTTTTTTTTTTAATGCCTGATTTCATAGTTGGCTCCATGTACTAAACAAAAGTAATGTACATTGTCCAGAAAGCAAGAAAACTACTTTATTTTGCTTTAATGTAATTCCTTTAACCAACAATTTGCACACAAAAGAGAAGTTTAAAAAAACCAAAAAACAAAAAAACAAAAAAAACCAAACCAACAAAAAAAAACAAAAAACAAACAAACAAAAACAAACAAAAAACAAACAAAAACAAACAAACAAAAAAAACAAACAAAAAACCCAAAAAAACCCAACCAAACAAAAAAAAACAAACCCCAACCTTGAAACAGTGAGAAAGAGACAATATCTGTGTACGGTAAAGCTAAAATAATACTTCGGTGGAGAAAGATTTAAAATTGTATCGCTATTTTGTTTCACTGTAAGCATATGACTTGTTTATTAAAAAAAAAAAAAATTAGAAAGTGTTATTTTGCACATCTTTGAAGATTTCTCAGCCATAACACAGCCCCATAAACAACTCAGCATTCTTTGAAAGTTTTAACACACAGAAGGAATGAACAACAGCAGATATTGGAATGCAGTGCTGGAATCTCCTAATTATTGAATTTGTCTCCTGACAAAGAAAGACTTTATTCTGTTAGTAACCGATAATCTTATTAATTTCTTTCTGAGCATCAGAAGTTACCACTCTCTTAACTGCACGAAAGTGGCAGTGGCCATGCCTTGGCTACATATGAAAGTGAGCGGTTGAGAGGTGGGGAAATATTTTTAAAGTAAACAGATAATTTTTTCTGAAAATCTGTTTAACATTACAAGTAAGGTATTTAACCTGTACAGTTCCTTATATCCCATTCTCTAGCATAACATTCATATACTTTCAAAATAATTCACCAAGCATTTTCAGTAGCATTTTTTTTAGCCAGCATCTTGTGCATTTTTTTTATTTGTCTTGTCACAGGCAGAAGGTGTACAATGAAGTGTCTTACTTCAGCATGTTTTCCTGTGTGTCTTTGTTTTGGCATGTTTATACACTACTACATTCAGCCCAGCAGCTAAGAAAATCCTACGAGAATCCTTCATTTTATTATTTTTGCTGAGCAAACGACATTTTTCTCAATAATGAAACATTCTGTTATAACCAAAGAACATAACTGTCAAACCCCAAACTTTAATTAATCAAAACTACAGACATCCAAAAAAACCTATGGAATATTTGAAAGTAATGCGAATCAGAACATGTTTTAAAATTCCACTTGCCTGTGCTTAAAACCTAGTACCAGAAGTGGATGGTATATTTTGGCTTTCCATGAGTAACCTGCCTAGGTGAGGAGTCATATTGCACCATAGTGGGGTACTTGCAGTTTCCTGATTACAGAAGGATTGAATCAAACTTTTGTAGCAAAACTGAGAGATTACGGAAGTCTAAGTAGTTGATGCTCTCTCATTGACATTACACTGAGATAGAGTTTACCCACAATCTAGTGATGGAAATTCTAATTTGAATACTGCTTCACATGGGTTTAGTGTAAACAGATTTGATTTATTTGTGTGTGAAGGAGCCAGGCATGACCTGAAACACCTGTGAGATGCCTCAATGTCTTGACATTTTCAGATGGAGATGTCCTTGGTCTTTACCTTATTATCTTTTTCATGGTTGTGATGGAGCATGAATCCTAGGGTGAAAAGGTAGACTAAGGGTGTAGTTAGGTTAGTTTGTCATGATGCTGACTATGATGGCTGCTTTATTGCCAATGGCAGTACAGATTGGATGGTTTCTTACTGTTCATCAGCATAGGTTTGGCTCATGTTATTCTTTGCTGATACACTCAGTCAACATCTACTTTGTTGTTCTCATGCTTGACTTTGGATTTAGTTCCTCCTTCTTTAACTGTCGATGTTTGATGAAGTGCAATATGAATTGAATGATCTTTCAGAAATGCATTATGACTACAAACTTTAAAGTGTGTAAAGTTGCTTGTTTTGTTTGTTTGCTTGTTTGTTTGTTTGTTTTTTAATAATGATAAATTGTTTCTTGATCGCAGTTTCTATTTTGGCTGTCTGCATCATTTTACATTTCCATATATGAAAAGGAAGCTCCTTAGCTGAGCAATAACATGAATTTCTCATTTGCCTGGATTTCAGTGACTTTTAAAAACATCACTGTTATCCATTCAGATCTGTTCCATGCCATTCGCAAACACCAGTTTAGAGCAATTTGTAAAAGAATTGAAACTAGACAAATGGAAAAATTATGCCAGAAATGGGAGGATTTTTTCCTTGCCTTCATGCAGTTTGTTGCTGGCACCTATACATTAGAGATAATTAAAAAACAATTACATTGTCATCTGAGAATCTGATAGCACAGCTAGCTACTCTCAGTATGGCTGAATACCATTTTTTATTTTTTTATGGTAACCATGGTAGAGTGAAATTTTCTATTACATGTTAAGTATTTCAATAGCAGACTGAATTATTATAAAATGTTTACTCATATTTTATGCCACGTTAGTTGCAAGCAGCACTTCAGCTGAGTAATATTAGACACAGTGGAAAAAACAAAACAAAAAAACCCAGAAAAACTGCTTTTAGGCAATGTTCCAAATCTCAGATCACCAAAAAATAAGTTCCCCCTCAGTTTACAGGTCTCATATACAACAGTATGTGAGTAACTGGGATTTTCAAGCAGGTCCTTAGCAGCCCTTAAATTACATCTCCAGAAAAAGTATCCTGAAGGGGTGTAATAAGACCAGAAGATTCTGGTCCAATCAACCATTCTGTAGCTGGGAACTAGAGTCTGCTCTGAAGATCAGAGTAACTGAGACAGAAATAAAACCTGTCCTTTCCCAGCTGAGGACTTCCGGTTGTGCTGAAAGGTGTTAACTATGCTATCAAACTCTTGAGCATGACATTCATTGGTCTTTAGTTGGCCTTGAACAATTCACATCTAAGCTAAGGGTATGTTCCCATTCTAAACTTTCTCTCCCCTCATCAAATGTCTGCAATGAGAGATTGTTAAGACTAGCATGATGATTTTTGAGGCCACAAGTGGAATGTTTGCTTTCAGTGAGAAAACCAGATTTATGACACTTCTAGTGAAACACAGCAATCAAATTTTGGAAGGTAAAAGCTACAGCTGAAACAGGTAAGAAATTTAAAGTGAAGAACTACCGAGAAACCCTTAAAGCTATGATAATACACAGAGCACCTTTGGGAAATAAGCATGAATGTAATTGTAAAGTACAATTGGAATTAGAACTCCAATTACATTGGAATGTAATTTATTCACACAATATTACGTTTCTTTTCTTCAGTCTCAGCCAAGATCCTCTGAACATTTTTTTTTTGCACTCTTCTCTTAGTCTCTAATGGCTTCGTCATCAAGTGAAGACTGGCTCTAAATATTGCTGTTTTTTCTTTTTCTTCCTATGTAACATTTCTAAGACAGGTTCTTCTGTCTTCATCTCCATAAAAAACTGATGCAGGCCTGCATCATGCTGCAGTAGCTGCTGGCAGACTTTAACAAATGAAGTGCGGCATCATTCATATCATTCAAAACAAGGCTACAGGAATCACTTGCCTTTCTTATTTATTTGACTACATCACCTATCTTTGCAACTATTACTGGCTCCTCAGTTTGCACTGTATGTCTTGAAACTAAAGGCAAATATTTTCCAAGTTGGTTCTTCACCTCCCTATATGATCAGTTATTCCTTGAGAGTATGGTGGTACCAGTTCCCTCTTTTGCTCTGTTCATAGTAAGAGATTTCATAAATCTCCATTTTCTCTTTCTTGCAGACAGCATGTGAGAAAGACCCATGGCAAGACTTACACAGGGAGGAAGCCAGATTTCAGACATGTCTTTAAAGTATTCTTTCTGTCATAAGATTATATCTTATTTTTTAAAATAACCTGGCAAACAGTAAGGAGGACTTCCTGTTGTAATGAACAGTACAGTCTCAGTGCAGTCTTCCAACCTGTCTTTACTCACTTAATTTATCTCATATGAGTTCCATGTGCTCAAATATCAAATGAAACTGAGCCAGTTGACACAGAGACTTGAAATTTCATACTTTTGGGGAAATTTATAGATTTGGTTGGCATCCTTGGAGTTCAGATAAGCAAAAAAGTATGTTTTGGAGATATGACTGTCAAATTCCATTCAAGGGAAGCTTAAGCTCATAAATGAATAGTACATTCAGTACCTTTCACTACTAAAAGATGCCCCCTACTGTAGGGAGCATTCCCTTACTATGGCAAAGCCCAAAGTACTTGCTCCATCACAGTTTTCATGGTTCTTCCACAGTTCTTCATTTTCCAGTCTTCAGAGTTTTTCCTTCTTCTTCCATTGCATTGACCTCAAAAGCCTACATGCTTGAATAGAAGGAGGCTCCTGATTAAACTGGCACCACAAAGCACAGGTACTAATTGGCACTTTCTGCACTCTGCAGTAAGCTCCGCACTGTGAAACATGATGCTTCAGCCACCTACTCCTCTGTGAATCTGGCACCAGAAAAGCAAAGGGCAGCAGGTCAACTAGGCCAATCCTATGAGGAGCAATAATAGTCTTTCTGTGCTGGATTTTTGCTTTGACGATTGAAAGGCAGTAGGGAGGATGGGCACAAGCAGCTGAGGGGCCAACAGCCTTCCCAAAGTATTCCACAAATGTTTATAAATGAAATTACTGTGAAGGTAGCCTGTCTGCTCTACAGCTCTGCAAATAATGGACTCCTCCAGTCCATGGAACAGGGACTGGAATATTTTCAAAGGTGAGTGCTGAAAACAGCCACCTTGGATCTCCCATGTCCTTGGCAAATGCTTTAATCAGCAAATTGCTGTTTGAAAGAGGGGAAGAAAGAAGGATGTCATCAGCAATACTCATCTTTCTCAATGCTTCGAAAAGAGTGATACTTCCATGCATATAGATATTGTTACAAAAAATAACAGTGCTGAGTTCTAGAGAGTCTGAAGCTGCAAATTCTGATCTGTCCTCCATATCTTATTTTACAGAGAGTAATGTTCTTTAACTAAAAAAAAAATTAAAAAAACCCCTCCAAAACAAACAAACAAACAAACAAAAACACAAAAAACCCAACCCAAACCAACCAACCAACCAAAAAAAGTAGGAGGTAGGGGGGAATTAGATATACCCTTCTTTGAAAAGGTTCATACTAGCTAGGCTACATGGCTGCCTGCTAAGCATGCTTTATGAGCTGTTAGTTTTTCCTCACTTGCCCAATGCAAAGCTCAGACTTATTGTGATAGCCATGTATGCAAGTCTCTGATGGATGATGGATCTTGCCCTCACTTACGCTGTGATTGTCAGGCAACTGGTCTAATGGTTTCTATACTGAAGATAAATTAAGTTAGGATAAGGATCTAGAATAGCCAAGAAATGTGACAAAAAGCCACTTGAAATACTGGCACAGTTGGAGGGAAAGAGATTGTGGGTTTTTTGCCTCTTAACCCGTGCATTGTGCTGAAAGGCCAGGCTCTATCAACAAACTCTGTTGTGGCACCAGTGCTTTCTTTGCACCTATTTTTAAGATGTCTATGTGGTCAACTCTTCTCAGCCACTTGCCTTCTACCATACATGGGCATCCTCTGTGCATTTACATTTCCCACAATAATGTGTTAAACTTACTGGGAAACCACCACAGCAGCACCACTGAGCCTGAACCCACTGCTGGCTGTGGCTCTCCTGTCTCTCCAGCACCTTTCTAAAGCAGATGAAGCCATCAGACACATGGTGTCAATGGTGGGGTTGTCATGTGCAGGGACAGGAGTTGGACTTGATGATCCTTGTGGGTTCCTTACAACTCAGGGCATTCTATGATTCTAAGTGACTTCAGGCTTCTGAAGCAGTAGTCATTCCTGCATGGTCAAAATATTTTTCAATGTGTGGAAGGAATATAAACAAATACTGAGATGTTTCCTGCAAGGGCAAAGTTTGTGTAGTTGATACCAGCACATCATCATCCAACTGGGATGAATTACGAATAAACACTCTGAAACCCCTGACCTCAAATCTTTTTCTGGTACCCATTTATTCACAACGTCAAATTCCTACAGGACATCCCCCGCCACCGTCCAGCTTCCACGTCCCTTTTCCACCCGCCCACCTCGGGCCACACGGACCAGCATTGCCGGGTGAGAAGGAGCAATTTAATTTTTTAATTTTTTTTTTTTTTAAGGAGTGGGTGTGAGGGAATTAGCGCCCTGCGAGCCGCGAAGCAGCAGCTGCATCCGAGGAGCCGTGTGCGTGAGGCAGGGGGAGCAACAGACGTGATTACTTCAGAATTTATTTAAGGACTGGTGGAAACCACTGCAGCGGCTTCCAGGGGAAGTCCCCGCCGAGGAGGAGCAGCGGACCGAGCCCAGCAGCGCCCGTAGCCGCTCCCTTCTCCTCCACCCACGGTGGTGCCGCACTCCGGGGCTTCGGCCCCGGGGAGGGTGCGCTTGCCCACACCCAGCGTTTCCAAATGCGTAATATTAATTACACGCCTGGACTATTCAGATTATAGCAGATTTTTACCACTGCTTTGTCACGGTCGGATTACAGCAGATGATACGTTTTATTACACTGTATATCCGATTAGCCAAGATGTACTGGCGTTTGCCTGGGCTGTTTAAATTACAGAATACGGCAGTTTAGAGCTCCGACACAGCTCTCACACGCGTCCCCCAGCAGTTAGCCGGGACTAGAGCGGTACGGCGGTCTGGGGCGGCAGTCCCAGGCCCCTGGAGGGCGGGGAGCCGGTAGCGGTGCCGCGAGTGCGGCCGGTTCTGCCCCACGGAGCCGCACGGGACGCGCCGGCTGGTGGGCAGCCGTGCTGTGGGTGACCTGCCGGAGCTCTCCTAGCCCCGCGACTACGCCGCCACGGCTAAACCGGCTCTGCTCCGCTGAGATCAGGCTCTGTGCGGTGCCTGCCAGGCAGCGGTGAGATGTGGGTAGAGGATTTCTTTCTGTACAACAGAAAACCGCGTTTGCTTTGGATCATGCCGGCAGTCGGGCGTGCGTGTGGGCTTCAATCACGCACAGAGGCGTAATTAGCCTGGGAGGTATTGAAGAAGCAGGGAAGCCAGATATCGCTCAGTTAAGTTTAACAAAAGGTGAGAAATAAAAGAAAGATGCTTTCGCCTTGGCCCCTCCCCCCTGTAATCGCCTGCCTCCAGCTGCAAAGATGCTGTTGCTCGAAAGGGGCTGCTGGAGCTTTAAGAGCCGCTCCCCCCTCCCTGCTCCTGACAATGGTCTGAGCCGAGCTCTGCTTCCCAAAGCAAAATTTGTAATATGCCATTTTTCCCATGGATGCTTCTCCTCTTGGCTGCTGACGAAGTGACCGAAGAAAATGCTGAGGTGCCAGACAGCCAGTCTTGCCGGAGGACGGGTGCAGGGGCTTGGGGTTCCTCGGAGCAACGCCTGTGTCACCATTGCTAAGAAGATGGTCCAGGAGTGCTCGGCTGTGTGAGTCCCCGCTCGAAGCCGGTGGAGACTGCGGTTGTTATTGATCAAGTGAAACAGAGACGCCGAAATAAAAGCCACTAGGTACTGAACCTTCTATTTCTGAGTTAGACATTGCCTCCTTGGCCCCAATACCCTCCGGGAGGTGAGGTGCAAATGAAAAATCTTGCTGCCTGCCTCTTGCTGTAGTACTTGTGTGGTATTATTTAAATGCATATCTGTAATGGGAGTTGGGGAATTTCAGGCTAAAAACCGTGAAGCCAACTTTTTTTTTTTTTTTTTGTGTGTGTGGTTGAAGGAGATTTGAGGCTGGAAGGGTGACATGAGGACCAAATAGTTGGAAAGAGTCCTTTTTTTAAAGCACAGTGTTGATCACCCCTCCTGTGTGGAAGTAGTGCAGGATGCTTCTGTTAAAGGTGATATCATAGTTTAGTGGAGACTGGCAGGTAAGGAGTTAACTAGGAGGAGGAATATGCATGTAATGCAACTCAGACAATAGGAAGGATTTTCCTTTTGGAATTAAACCATGCTGCCTAAGAGCGATCTTGCTGAGAACATCTGAAAAGACATAATTGCAGTAAGAACTGGTTTTATCAGCCACTGTATTTAACGATTTGCAGAAAAATAGCTTGTAAATGCAAAATATCCGGAATGATCCAATGAAATGAGTTTTCAAGCTGATGTCACTGTTGGACAGGCATAGAATGTATGGCAGTTAGATTTCTACTTCTTTATCCTGCAGCAAAATTACAAGTAACTTGAAATGACACCTCAACCTTGCTGTGCAAATCAAACATCTGAATACACAGAAAACAAGCTTTTAAAACCACTTATGGACAGAAAGGTGAGAGAGTAAAATTAGATTCACATCTAAGGTGGTAGCCTTCAAGGTGAGCAAAATGAGTGCTTGTCTTCAGAGCCTTTGTCAGGCAGAAGCCAAGTAGTATTCTGACCTCTCATTCCCAGAGCTTGCCCAAGAAGTCCAGCTGGTAAATTATTCCCAGGTTACATGAGGTAGCAGAAGTGTTTGTTACAGCATTCACTTTAAAATAAATAATACCAAGACTCTCAGACAAATGAGATAACGGAGGATGTCAAATAGGGTGGGGTCCAATGAGAAGAAAGATGACAACTTTTAAATTTTCTACCTTTATAGTATACATACCACAGAAATTTCAAGTAGTTTTAGAAAAAGTCGGTATTGAGGATGTCAGTATTCACACCCGGTTTGTACAAGATTATCAGCATCTGTAGATAGAAGATACGTAAGACAATTGTTATCAGTGTAGTTGTTAATGGAGGAGCTCCTGAAAAGGAGCTTTATATAACTCTTAACCAAGGGTGGGCATATCGTGTATTGTTTGCTGTGATATTTGTCCGTTCACTCACTGGATGTCTAAACTGAGCTGCAGGCTTCCTAACTGAGCCAATATTTTCATTCTTGATGGAGACATAATGCAGCTAATGCTATAGATTTGCTGTGACATTTTGTTCATACAACCTGAAAAATCTGTAATGCAGTGACAATGAACCACATTCTTTCTCCTTTCATAGAACAGATCACTTTAAACAGTCATTGCTTTTTGCTAGTTAAATGTTGTGTTTAGAGGGGAACCTGTTCATGATTTCTCGTAATATTGTAAGCAATGGTCACATTAAAATCCAGCATGCTCCCTAGTCATGCATAACATACATCTGTGATATTTATGCTCCTGTTTGGAGGTAGTAAAATGACAGGATGTTGATGGCTTGCCTGCACTAGTGACTTTTCCAACCATCCACACTGATTCAAACTCACTGAGGTCCATGATAGAAATTCAATGTTATTGGATTAGGCTCCATGCGAATTATTGGAGAAAACACTGAAATTGGAGCCAATCATCCTGGAATAGATTTTGCAGTAGATACTGTAGTAGATACACAATGGACACAGAGGAGAATGTATTTAGATAACCTCAATGTGCTGCTTCACAAACTGCCATTGTGTATGGCTGTGATACCTGAGCACTTTAGGTCTAGAACTACTATTAAAGTAAGTGCTAAGGCTTTGTTTCAAATTAGAAGAATTCTAAAGTTATTAAATTGCCTAGAAGTCTGTATGTACTACACAGATATTAAGGGAAGCAGGAAATTGTCAGTAACCTGCTCCCCTTTCAGAACCTCTCAGAGAGTTTGGGATAGTCTTTAGGTGCCACAAAGTTCCAGTATCCTTTGCAAGTCCTTGAGAGTTTTGGGCACCTGGTGTGCTCCCTGAGCAAGGAAATTGTAATATCTACTCTGCAGCTTCTGATGAATCTAAGGAACAGTGTTTGTATATTAACAGGAAAATGCTGACGACTGAAAGTAAATGCATATTGAATTTTGCACTTTTCCTTCACTTCTTCCTCTTCTTTTCAGTCCTGGCTGTATGGGGAGTATTGCACAAAATAAGGTACATGAGGTTTTCATGGACCTCTGTGGTCTTGAAGATACAGGACAGAGGTGTTTAATCCACCACTTGCAGTTCCTAACACCCACTGAAAGAAATTTCAGCTCCCTCAATGTTCTTTCTTGGATGATTTCAGTCATATCCTGACAGAGGAAGATAGCTGCCGCTTAGTAGTGGGTTGATGCTGCTGTGAATATCTGGTCTGTTCCTTATCTGCTCCTGAGAAACAGGATAGTTAATGAATGTCTTCATTATATTTTCCCTCTCCTCTTCATTCCTCCCCCAACTCCTTTTCTGACTCAGTTTTCTGGGGGCAACACCCTGCAGTTCTTCTCTAGTGGCACAAAGAGCTGCATGGACTTGCTAGATGCATGGTTGGACACCACTGATATAATTAAGTAGCATTTGAGGCATCAGATTAGGAAACCACATTGGATGCCTGAAGTAGTCCGTCTTTATATTTTTCTCCTTTTTTCATGTGAGCAGAGCCTTGGTACTGAAATCCTTAGTAAATTACTTCTGTGGGAATTTACTCAGACTCTGCAAAGCTGATTCCTGATAACTCGTTACAGATTTCTGAGTTTATTCCATTCAACACCATGTATCTTTCTTTTGAGAAGAAAGTAAGTCTGTGTTTCTTGGTTCTTGGGTTTGTTTGTTTATTTGCTTGTTTATTTTTTGAGAGAGTGGTGTTAGGAAAGCTTTATATTTTCTCCTGATGAGAATATGATGTATTCATATTTTTATTCCTCAATAACTTCCTAAATGTACCAAACTCATCATGGCTTTACATGTATTGTAAACAATGACTTGATAACAGATTATGACCTTGAATAGGAACAAATTCAACATTGGAATTTTGGGGAAAAATATTTATTTATGTATCCTGCTTCTTCTATTGTGATTCTGGGAGGAGCTTAACCTCTTAACTACTGTCATATGATACATGTTACTTTGCCAACTTTGGCTTTAACAGTTTTTCAGTCTCTATTCTAAACATTTTTTTTTTTCATTATTTGCTTTGCTATGATTCATGGGATAGGTGAAAAAAATGAAAAAAATTAAAATCTTTCTTCAAACTTTTCTTTTGTTTAAACCATTTGAATGATAAGTAAAGCCAGCATAGAAGTGAGGCCATAAAAGTTGAGTTGTAAAACTTTTCAAACTTTTTAATTGAAGATGTTCTGAAATGTGACATTTTATCAGCCAGTATAATATTTTAGTTTTTTTTTTTGTGTATATTTTCTGACAATGAGTGATTGCCTACATTTCCAAAAATAAGCATAGATTTTTGTTTAAATTTGAATGTCTAAAAAGCACATGTTAATTTCTCATCCTCGTGTTATGTGTTCAGATTTCTCTGCCTCATGGGTTTTTTGGGCTGATTTTTCTTTTTTTTTTTTTTTAATGTCACTCGGAGATTTATGATATTTAGTGTAAACAGCAATACATGAAAATGTGGCCATACTTGTAATCAAGTATAACTGAGATTTATTTTTTTTTTTTTAATGACAATTTTATTTAATTTTGTAGCAATCTTCTAAGTATATAAAGTCCCATATTCTTCACAGGGCAGGCCATCCTAATAAAATTAATGTGGATTTTTTTTGTATGAATGCAATGAGATGAGCCACAATTTTGTTGGTTGGTTGGGTGTGTTTGGTTTTGTTTGTTGTTGTTGTTTTTTTTTAATTTTTCTTCCGACTGATTTAAATCTATATTAAATTTCAGTGTCTCTGTGGTAAATGAGTGAATTCTTTGAACTTAAAACTTTCTCCAGTCACATGGAATTCACTGTGGAAGGGGTCTTTGGAGGTTATTTGTGCCAACCCCTTGTGCAGTGCTGACACAACAGCAAAATAAGATCAGGTTGCTCAGGGTAGGTTTGGAAAATAAGAGGGAGATTCAGCGATCACTGTAAATTTCTGAAGCTTAAGGCGGATATTTATACACTCCAATTTTGCTTATATTTTGTCACATTACCAGACAATTATAAGAGAAGTTACTTTGCAATTTACAATTGTGGCGATGCAATTCAAGCTTTTGTTTGTAAACTTCAGATAAAGGATTCTGATGCTTTGTGCACATTGTTTTTGGTCTTTGCTAATCCTTCCTTTACTGTTACTGTGAGATCTGAATTATTTTTCCCTAATAGGACTCATCAAAGATATATAACTGTAATTGCCTTGTAGCAGCTGATAGGAATGCATTGATTAGTGAAAGGAATACTACCCTGGGATAACAAAAATCTTAACATAGAAGCTGGCACGTGCAGACCGCATGGAGAGATTAAAATATATATACACAGACTCAATGAAGATATTTTTGCATCTGAATTTCAGTGTGCATGTGGAGTTGAATGAGGAACTAACAGCCTATTACATGGTATAAAACAAATTCAGAAGAGTAGAGGGCTGGGAAACTTCATCCTGATCTTTGACCTTTTGAGAGTGCCTCTGGTTATATAGTTACATACAGTCAATTGTATTATGGGACCAGGATCTCAAATCGTCTAATAAACACAATTAGAAAACATGGAGTATCCAGATGTTGGTTTATGACTGCATTTGGTCTATCCAAAAGTTATGGTTTAAAAAATCAAGCCCTCTGAGCCTAACTAGTCTTTGAAGCAGTAAGAATGGTGGATGAAAAGGAAGGTTAAAGATGGTCCATTATTTTTCCTTCTAAGTTATTCTCTAAAAATTGATTTCTACATAAATTAGTAAGAACTGTATCCTTGAGACAAATACCTGCCACTTGTGTATGGGTCTGTTATTTATGAACTGCATATATATCCAGTAAGTCCAGGATGCATTTGTCTGGTCTATCTGAAAGTTGATTCATGCATATATAGTGAAAGGTATCTAAAATGTATCAAAAGTTTTGTGAAGTCACAGATCAGCTACAACAAGGCATGGTAGGTCTAAAATGTGATAGAAACGGGCCTGCCAACTGCTTTATTCTGAGCCTTTAAGGACTACAGCATTGAATGTGGCTGTCTCTCCCCTATAAATACAGTTGAAAAAGGCATATATTTTTCACAGAAGGAATTACTAATTCAGGTTATTTTACTAGAGAGATCACTTTCAGTGTTTAATGGTCAAAATCCTTCCTCTATAAAGTATACCTAAGCTTAACACAGATTTATGGTCTGTGATTAGTGGGACAAGAGAAGGTAGTTACAGTAATTCCTTTTGATTTTAGTGTATGTAATATTTCAGTGATTATGTTACAAAGCCAGAGTAAAAATTGTTGGGGTTTTGGTGGTTTTTAATCACAAAAATTAGGTTTAAAATTCAAAGTTACAAAGAAGGAAAATCAGAAGTTGCTCTCTTCCCCCATAAGAAATTTTAAAATATAGTTAAAATTACTCAGGGTATGACCACGTTACACCTAATTATTCAGGGCAATGCTATTTTCATTTTATGTTTTAATGTGAATCTCTCACTTGTTTCCATCTGCATTGTGTTGGCTTGGTTCTCTATGTGCTTTTGGTGTCTGCAAACTAAATTCCTTTCAGCTATAATTAAACTGGCAGCTTACTCTTAAAACTAATGTCTTGACCCCTGTGTGAACCACATCATCATGTGGTTAACCAAGGGTTGTCTAATACATGCACACCATCAGAAGGCTCTGGAAACTTCAAGAACTCTTGTAACTCCCCAATGTGTGATTCATTTGCTATATAAAGATCCAAATGCATATGTCCCCTCCAATTTGTCCTCAGCTGCCAATCATCTTCTACTACTAAACTGTGATCAGTCTGTTTGCTGACGTTCTTCCACTGCTTCTGTTGAAGTCCTTTCTCTGTTTTACCTACCCTAGCATTTGTTGCAGCTTCTCTTGGTGAGCCTCCGTTTTCTTTTTTCCCTTTTTTTCTTCCTTTTAAAATTTTTCAGATATTCTCAGTATTTTGGTTCCTTCCTGCTATCAAGCAGAAAATTCATAAAGGGTGCAGTAAGGTCCTGAGGAAGTGGCTTTGTTCTTGAACATGTGTTGGAAGAAGGCCAGCATTTCTTGGGAACAGTGTTAAATGGTGGCAGCCTCAGGACATTGAAAGCATACAATCTTCTGGCAGGTGTAAGAGTGATAAACGCCAGATTCAAATAAAGAAAAGAGAAAGCATGCTTTTCTAAAGACGAGAACACACAAATCAAAGTAAATTGTAACAGTATGGCATATGTCTTTCATGAAGAGCTACAAGAAGTCTTTATTAGTGAACCCCACAACAAACCTGCAGTTGTTCAAAGTTTCCTTCCATTTTTCTCGGTTGCTGACCCAGGAACACCCTGAAAAGCCAGGTTCCCTTCAGAGTTGTTCCAGGGTCCCCATTGCTGGCTCCCACAGAAGATCCATGTGAGGACATGGTCCAGGATTCCCTTTTTCCCTGCTCCTCACTGTTGCAAGTATCAATGCATTCCTTTCTGGCACACCCTACCAGCATTTCTGATCCAGCCCAGGTTAGCATACTCCTTTTCTATATTTGTCTCTGAGCTGAGGGTGGGGAAAGGGAGAGGATGCCTGTGGTTCCAATGGAATAATGGCATTGATCTCCAAACTGCCAGAAAGCAATTTACATCACCAGTCTGACTGCAAGAACAGTTGTACCTTTTAAAGATTCTCCTGGGGCTGTGAGCTGTGGGAGAAAACATCCAAATAGCAACTGCCTACATCAGGAACTTCCCACGTGTTCCCTGCCTTTTCTGTGGTCTTACTCATAGCTCAGGTTTGTTACTTGTGCCGTGTCAGGATAATGCAGCCCAGGTTTTCAAAACAAGTGTGCTGAATGGTCCACTCCACTCCCTGAATGCAGCAGATTAGAGGGAGAAGAGGTTTTAGTAGTGCCGTGAGCATTCAACCTATGTATTCTATTGCTCCTCCACAACCACTTGCATATATGGCTTCCCACATCCCCGTAATGACTATACAAGGAGATTTTCTGTCTAGTTTGAACACGGAGTGCTAAAGTAGCAATAGCTGTCTGCACAGATTTTTCCCTACCTATTGCCACACATACACACCAGCATGAGTGAAAAATTGCACCACTCTCACTCTGCCACCGCCTGTGAGCAGTGGTAATGTGTGCTGTGCCATTCAGACCATAAACTTGATCTGCATGTGCAGGACATCGGAGGTAATTTCTTGATCAAGGTTCACCAAAGAGAATCCCCTGAGGCGGGAAGCATGCCCCATGAGATGTTGATGATCGTGATGCAGGAAAGGTTCAGTGACAATCTGAATTGTTTTCTTTGGTCTTGAAGAATGGGCATGTAGAGACCTTGGTCTCTGGCCACCTGCTGCATACTGAAAAGTTATGATTAAACTGAGCAAGTGGCAGATGGCCTTGGATGTTTTAGTTGTCCCTTTGCTGACTGTGAACTCAGCCGTCTCGAACTGGTTAGCCACAGGTGGAACCTGGGTGGAGACACTCCACAAAGTGATGACCACTTTCTGAGTGAAAATTACTCCCGCAACCTTCTGAGAGGATCGAGGAGGCAAGGCAGTGGCTCCTCCCTGCAGGCAGTCCCACATTTAAAGATATCTGTGGACAGTGGACAACATCAAATCAGATAATTCTGAGTAACTACACCTGACCTAAATATACTGGAGATGTGAGAAACTTTTCACTATCACTTCAAGCTATTAGCTACTTCTCTTGCATCTAATTAATTACTAAGTGGATAGTAGCCATAAACAACCTTTACCTTGCCTCCAGTTCAGACACTTTAAAAATCAGATCAAGACCTACCCGAAATCTCAGCAATGAAGCTATTGCCTATGAAAGCAACACAGCAGTAGCTGATAATTCATGCTGAAATACTAATGCTTGGTGCCAGCTTTGCTACTTATCACATCTGCTGAAAAAGCAAAAATTAGGAAAACTAAATTCTGCCTGAAAATTCAGAATGTGATCAAGGCCAGCTAATCTTAATGAAGCTATGTAATTTTCCCAGTAGATCTTAGCAGTAAGAAGTGTTACTGCAAGGATTGCTTGTGACTTGGTGGTGGTAGTAGGCATTGGTTTTAATGAATTAGGTTCAGGTGTCATAGCTCTTTTGTTCCCTGGTATATGACCTGTTTTCAAGTTACACTCTGTAACAGCCAGATTTTCCTTTTTTTCATAAATTCTACTTTCACAAGTTCCATCTTCCTACTTTGGAAAGCAGACCAGGTTTAAGAATATGTAGAGCTAATCCATCATAGTATTGAGACCAAAATGGTGAGAATTTTAAATGATGGCACACTTAACTGTGGAAGTGTGTCAACCACAGGTACTGTAGACAAAATTCACATCCAGAATATCCACAGCAAACTCCTAAGTAAAATATCTTAACTTCCAGTAGATGAACCAAAAGCACCTTGATTCCCACTTGCTAAGACAGAAGGTTTCCAATCGTTAGTACAATAAAAGAATTTCCAGAAATTAACCCCTAACTATGTATAAGGTTATATCTTCTGTGCTTCTTCAGTTATACTAGAAAAACAATTTCTGATCCTTTGGGTAGATATCATTTATTATTAACACAGCCCTTCCAGGTAAGAAAAAAAAAAAAATAATCTGAGCTTTGAGACCTGTTGGATCTTCTTTTTTTCTCATTTGCTGGACCCAGTATCTCATAGCATAAGCTTGTCCCCATACAGAAACTGAGGTTTTGAGATTTACATGAGAAGCTTCATATCTGAAGAATGAAACTGGGTGATATTATTTGCTTTGCTTAGGACTGTTTTTAGGAAACAAACAACAGGGATTCTGTCCCTGGTAATTCAATTAGCACAAGATATCACAAGGATGGTAATTAGCTGAGAGTTTCTAGTTCTTGACCTCTTACTGAATGAGCTCACTGGAGAATAAGTTCCCCTAAGGGTGGGAATAACCAGATAGAAAAATAGATTAACCTGGCATTGTTAAGGCAGCATGATACTGGATCAATGGTTATCCTGATCTGTACTGTAGAAATGCTTAGAGCACGACCAAATCTGGCAATTAATGGCAGCTATTGGCATCAATACCAACAATTCAACAATGACATGAAGTAAGAGAGGAGAGAAAGTCAACGATAAAGGAGACTACAATTGCAGCGCAAGTATTTTCAGTCATTTTAATAGAGCATTATTTGCAAAGCTATTAATAATTAAAAATATACTGTTACTGTCCATCTCCTTCCAGTCATTCTTCTCTCAGTTTAGGAAGCATATTCAAAGTCTTTGCTGTGTGGAATTAGTCACTGTATTTAATCCCTGTCTATCGACCATCTGATTAACATTGAAAGCACAAAGTTGAAAGAGGGAACAATGCAATAATCTACTGACTGTGTCCATGTGACAGAGTTAATTCCTCTTATGAAATCCCCTCAAATGTTTTTCTACTGAAGAGCTTTTCTTTGATTTGTGTTTCTCTAAAGAAATGATGTGTGAAGTGATGCCAACGATAAACGAGGACACCCCGATGAGTCAACGGGGGTCCCAAAGCAGCGGCTCGGACTCGGATTCTCACTTTGAGCAGCTGATGGTGAACATGCTGGATGAAAGGGACCGTCTCCTTGATACTCTTCGGGAGACGCAGGAAAGCTTGTCACTTGCACAGCAACGCCTACAGGATGTCATCTATGACAGAGATTCCCTCCAGCGACAGCTTAACTCAGCACTGCCTCAGGTATGTACTTAATAAAGAATTTTTTTTTTCAGGTTCACCAATTTTCTACTTTATGGTACCAACTTTTACCTTAGTCAGTATTTATACCTTGAGGCCCAAATTCTGCTCTCATTGAGGTCACCTGCAGAACTCCTATCAATTAAAAAGTACATTTTTAGACCTCTGTGGTACCTGTCTTCAAGGTTACAAGTATGAATAATGCTGTTGACTTCAAGGAGAGCAAGATGAAGACCTGTAGCTACTGGTTCTTTTGGCTGTTGCTCTAACACTTACAACAGATGAGGGATTGTTTAAATTAAAGATCTAATGGTTTCTAAATAGCATTACAACAAATAAAACTAGCTTGTGTAGGTCAAATAAGGAACTATGCACAAAACTAAAACCAAATGATATCTTAGTATATTTATTCATTTTAAAAATAATTATATAAATTTCATTAAAGTTACCTTGGTCTTCTTTTTAGGAACTGAGGAATACATTACTTCAGTTAAAATAATAATACAATATCGTATTTCAGAAATCTATATCAATATAGCATGATCTTTCAGTATACTAGGATTAAAAGCAAAGAAACATCATAATTCAGGATGTGTATCTGGCCAGAGATTTAAAATACTCCATGAGTCAAAACACAGATTTTCTCCATATATTTTCTTTGCATCTCCCAGGTGTCACTTGCAACAGAATTTGATTGTAATTTTGAGTGCCAGGACGTACTTACCCAGGCAAAGTTGCGTACCTGTTAGTTGCTAGAGAGGAAGGAAGACAGATTCAGCTGTGTGAATGGAATAAAGAGATGGTAAGGATGAATCAAATCAGTGAGAAAGTACTTAAAGACAGAAAAGGAAAAAGGCACCCACGGGAGTAGGGAACAGAAGCAGTTGCATAGGATTAACTATGGTTATAGGAATATCCTGGGGTAGGGCTGAAAAAGAGAGAGAGGTGGTAATAATTTGAAGAATAGCATTAGCAACTTCAGCATTAGGTCCAGGCAAAAAGAATGACTACACTTGGCTTGGGTCAAACACAAAGGAGTAGTAATGATCTTGATATACAGTAGAACCAAGTTTGGTGGTGTGATTATTATTTTTTTTTTTTTACTTCTAATTTGTGGGCAGTTGATCTTTTCTGCTGGTGTCTCGTCATAGGAGAGTGTAAAAGAGAAAGACAGCATAGAGCCTTCATTCAAAGATTTATTGCTAGAAATCTGAAGAAGAGAGGAGGTTCTGTACCTGTGAACCCCCATTTGGTGTGCTGCTTAGTACAGAGGCACTCTTCACAGCCTATAGTGAGGTATTTCTGTTGAGCAAGGTTTCCAAGCCTTAATGTTTCTGTGATTCATGTACGCAAAACTCCTGCTAAAATGCAGGAGACTAGCTAAGGGAAGTAATATTCAGCATAAATCTGATAAAGAGCCTAAAAGAAACAGAAATTCTGAGGAGCTGGATCATGATATGATTTTAATATTTACTTCTTCAAGTAAACATTGATGGCGTGTGTTTTTCTGTGATAGCTGTACAACCTCTAAAAGTAATTGATTTGTCAGGAGAAAACTTTACATTACCATGTACCATTGAGAATGTGTATTTCAGGCAGCATTCATCCATCTGTCAAAGTAGAGATGTGGGTTTCCTGTATGAGAAACTGTGTGACATACTGCTTAAACTTTAAAGCGGAACTCGACTTTTTTTTTTTTTTTTTTTTCCTATCAATTAGCTAGTCTAGATCTTCATGTAAGTAATTCAGTTCTGTAGAAATCTGTTTTCACAAGTACAGAACACTGGCCTAGTAATAGAACATTCTAATAATAAAGCCTTCCAAGAACTAACTTCCATATGACTGCCATATTATTTAGCTTCCTTTCTGGACTTGAGATATTCTACATATTATTTTTATAATCTTATTTTTTGTTTACTATTTTATGAATGGCAAGCTTGCATTGCTACCTGCCTGACATAGCCCATGACAAAGTGCTTCCCTGTGGAGAGGAAGAATTCCTTGTTCACTTAATTTTTAAGAGAAGAATACATAAATATACAGTAGCTATACAATGATTATTATTTAGTTATAATGTAACATCTAGTGAGTCTTGTTTTATCAGAATCCAATTTTTTAGCTCTTCATTTCCTGAGTGGTTTTCAAAATTCAATTATTTCTTTGTATTTACATAGCGCTTTGCATGTAGGAAATGTGTATTGATACAGTTACGTTCTGAAGCATTTTTTTGTTAGGACTCTGTTTTTGTTTATTGTCTTAAACAGTTAAAAATAGGATCTGGAAAAGCCATTGAATTTTTCATAAATAGAATCTGAACAAACAGAACCTGCATGAAAACTGAAGTAATGAATGAGCCATTGAAAAATCTTGTCTGATTGGAAATAGGAAATAATTAATAACTCTAAATAGGGAGCTTGAGATATGAATTAATACTGCTACAGCTACAGCTGTTAATGCTGTAACCATAATCCGAAATAAGACTGTCGATGGGTCTAAGTTTTTATACTGATCTATACAATAGAACAGTATATAGTTCACCGTCTTTCGAGTTACAGAAATATAGTTGGTTTGTAATCACTGTCACTGAAGTTATTTTTATGTCCATTAAATTAGCAGTCTTAACTTTATGAAGATCTATGTTTAACTGAACAGCTATGTTTGAAGAAGGAGGGGAAAAGTGAGCAGGCAACTACAGACCCGTTACACGACATGTAACAACAAAGAAGTTTTAAAAACTTATTTTGGAGGAAAAAGTTATAATAAGTCAAAAAGTTAACTTAAGAATATGACAAGGGTTTATCAAAATAATTTTAATAAAGAATGACTCAACATCATTCTTTGATACCAGAATTGTTGGACTGGGGAACTGTGATATCCCTAAAATAGATATCTTTTGAAGTGGCCACATTTAAATTACTAGTAGATGTGACGTGAGTAATGAAAAGTAAGATAATTAGTAAGGTAAGTAATACAAGAGAGAGAGGGAAAAAAACTCAGTTACAGTAGACAGTGACAGGATGGAAGGAGGCTAGTAGTAGCAGGTGATCAAGAATGTGGTTTGGGATCAGTTTTTGATAATTTGAGCATAAGAAGTAGGAGCATGCTAGTGGAAATTTTAGACAACACAAAATTGCATTGAATAGTCAGCTAATGGAACTATTATAATACACAAGAACAAGAGTAACAGAGGTAGGATAATATTGCATGATAAAAAGATGAAGGCCTTATATCTATCAGTTAATAACAAAACCATATGCTTTGACCTTTTAGGTAGCAGTACTAGAGAAGGAAAACATATGTTATAGAGTGCTTGTAGGCAGCCAATGGGATGTGGGTATAAAAAAGACTAATGTCATTCTGAAATGTATTATGTAAGAGATTTGTATTAGAAATAGATAAGTGCTAATGCAGTTAAACCAAAAGGTGTTTTGAACCCTATTGTCTGGATTTTGGCTCAGTAGTGACTGGGAGGCACCCTCAGGTTGGAAGAGATTCAGAAAAGGCCTCCTAGAGCAAAGAGCCAATGACACCTTCTGCATGAGAAGACTAATTGAAGTTTTCTTACTTCTGGGGAAAATGGAGTTGAGAGGGAATGTGAGTGATTTAATTAGTTTTCTTGGAGAGGAAGAAAGATTGAATGACTAAGTAAAGGTGAAAGACATGGTTTAAGCCAAAAGTAATGTTAATAGAAGAAATAATGAATATAAGGTACTATGAATAAAGATATATCACTCACTGGAAGAATGTCTTGAATTATCAAGGAATGACATTCAGAATCCATCTTTCTTAGACAAAGACAGCATCAAAACCTCAAACTGTTCCCAAGATGAACCTGTTGTGAAAGATGTTCTATATCATAATACCTTTGGTTACTCTCTGAACTTGACCCAGAACACCCCTCCCTGTTCTGATGTCAGACTTTACTGTGGGGAGATTCCACTTTGTGTGGGATCATCCACACAAAGGATGAAACATGAGTCTGAGTATTTTTACTAAAACTGTTAGAATTATGTGATAGTACAGTTAAGTTGAGAAGTGTAACTCCTGTTTTGAGTGGTAGAAAGAAGAAAAAGTTCAATTACAACTTTCTCAAGCAAATTTCACCATAATCTTCTTTAAGCTAAATTGTCTAGAAAATGTCACCTATATTAGTTGCCTTCTAAACAAACACTGAAAAAATACTATTTATGTCATTGCAAGACTTATAATGAATCATAAGAATCATAAGAGTTGTAATAATTATAAATGTGCTTTGATAATGCTGAACTAGGCTTGTTTTGTAGTTAATATTTCTCATAGTATTTTAAAAATAAGATAAAATAAGATATGGAAGATGCTGAGTTATTATTTATAAGAAGATGTTCGTAAGTCATCACTCTTTAGTCAAATATGTGTATTTTGTTCATTAATAATGTACTTGCTCAGTGATTTACTTAGAAACTAATCTAATAGTCACAGAGTCACATAATGGTTGAAGTTGGAAGGGACTTCTGAAATAATTTATACTGAGGGGGACTGTTTGAACTCAAGTGGTCCAAACTCCCTGCAAAGCAGTACTAGCACTACCAGCTGTCCAAACCTAGGAAAAGGTCTATTTTTGAAACAGCATCCTCCTCCAAGAAATTGTACAGCAATAATAAACAACTCTGTTAATGGTAGCTAGCAAACAAATGTGCAGCTTTTCATTTGATGAAATGGTTAAAATAATTTACAACTTTATGAAAGACCTTCTAATATTATATGTACAATAGACCAATTGTCTTGCCTGTTTCTATACTAGCCTCTTCAGAATTTTATTTAAAGTATCTTTACTATGGATCTCTACAACAGAAAGGGAAACATCCAGTACTAAAAAATTAAAGTCACCCTTCTTTGTGCTCTTGATAAGGAACATGGAGAAGAAACTGCTTCAGTTTCTTAACCTATTTGTGTTTAATTTTTTTTGTTTCCAGCAACTTCGAGTGTATTGTGATTCGTGTGAATCTCTCTGATGGAGATCCAAACACCCAGTACTAATTAAGTATAAATTCTTCAAGATGTTGCAAAAAATGTTTGTTTTTTTTTTCTCTCTCTAATAAATATTATCATCAGCACTATTTGAATATCTGCTCTTTCTAGATATGGATAGTAGCATTGTTTGGGATGTGGGACTGCAATGCTAAAAAGAATCTTTTGATATCTCCTCTTACCTCATAGATTTTGGCTAAACTCTAATTCTTAGCTACAGTAACTCAGTAATAAAAACAGTAATAGAAATATACTGGCAATCATTAAGGTTTTATTTCATCCAATAAGATACCACTTATTTAGAAATGCTTACTGGAGGCATGATAGAAAGAAAAATCCAAAGAGGGAAATGTAATGACCTTGTTTTATTGAACCAGTTTATGTAATTTGATCAATATTAAGCTTTAATAGGATTGTGATTAGAAAATTTTGTTGATAGCCTTGCAGTTTCTTCCAATACTGATGAATAATGAATGTTTTACTGCCAGGGACAGGGAAGGTACAGGAAGACAACAGTAAGCCAGCAGGGCCTTATCCTGAGGTAGTATTTTCTTTTTAAATGTGTGTGCATATAGTGCATAGGCATAAAATGGTGACATACATATAGATACATGTAGTGACATAGACCAAAACCAAAATAACCCACCAGAAAAAAATAAACACATTTAAAAATAATTGAACAGAAATTTTGTTTATTAAAGACTGGACACTTGCTAAGCAATTTCAGGTGTTTGTTGATTGGGTCCCACAGCACTATTCCTAAAATAGGTCTTGTTCTTGTGATGAAGATTGAATGACGGCTTTTCTCCCCATTTTATTTCTTTCTGGCTATGCTGAAGAAAATAGAGCATTAATGGCATCCTGTATATTTGAATGAATAATCAGTACTTTTTCTGAAGGACTAAAAACCTTCCCTTCTCTTGTATGAAGGGCTTTTTCAAGATCTCCATTAATTTTCTATATATTTCAAGGTAAAATACTTTTAATCACATTTCCACAAAATAATTTAAAAATCATTGTGAGAAGTGGAACAGAGATCCTATCCCATGTGTCTGAGGTGGAAGTTTGAAGTTTTCTGCTAAATATGGACATAAATATTTTCATAAATAATTTGCAATGATGCTTTTTGCTAGGTAACTGTTTACCTCAATATATTAATATTAAGGAAAGCATATTGATATGTATGCAAAAGACTAGAAATTAAACCTATTTTTTTAATTAATTATAAGAGAGTAAATATAAAGGTAAGTACATTTTGTTATAGGATTTTAATGTATGATGGAGACAGTACACCTGGAATTCCAAGGAAATGACATTATTAAGTCACCATGGTTTAAGTGGAACACGGTTGTGAAATATTAGTTGTGTGCAACCTCAGAAACATTTAGGAAAGATTTAAGTGTTATCTTTCTCAGTTACTTAAAGAACATGTATACATGGCTGTTCTTTTTCTACATAAAAGTGAACAGAAGCTGTTTGCATAGTATTAAACACCAATTTTATTAAGGTTGATGACTTCTAACTAATATTATCCATCAAAAACCAGACTGTCTCTGTCAGTGGTATAAGTAGGACAATGTTTTAGCTGGCTCTAGACTCTCTTTTTTAAACTGCCAGCATATTCCTATCAGAGCACAATCATGGGTAAAATTGTATGTACAAGTAATTGAATTGTTTTCAAGTATGAATTGATTTCCTTGCTCTTGAGAAGTTCTCCGTATAAGGAGGAGATTTTCTCTTAAAAGCTGTAGACTTTGTAATAAATACTTGATGACTGACAAAGACTAATATGACAGTCCAGCAGGAGAAAAAGCTGGGATATGAGAAAAAAGACACAAACATAAATATTTAGAGGAGGAGGAACATGTGGTGAATGCCTGAAGCCAGTAACAAGACTATGTACTCCCATTTCAGTCTACATCTTCTTCATAAATATTGCTATCGATTATTTTAGCTTGAGTCAGGCACGTAAACTGTTGCATTAACTATTGATGGCTCATTATCTGAATGTTTATAAAGACACATGACTGAATATGAGATAAAAATACAGTAGTGCTGGTCAAAGAGAATAGAGCAGAGGTGGTTATCTATGTCCTTACAAATTAAGTTGTTGCCATGAAAACTGTAGACACTAGTTTTCATTACAGCAATAGTCATGTTTTTTTCCTAGTTTTGTAATAGTTGTAGTCGTAACAGTTATAGTTATGTCAGATAGTAAGAGGCATTTGGACAGTGGCCTTAATAATATGATATAACTTGGTCAGCCCTAAAGTGGTCAGTCAGCTGGGCTAGATGATTGCTACAGGTCACTTCCAATAGAACTATTCTGTTCTTTTGTGAAGAAAAACTGGAAAAAATAAATCAATGTTATAAATCTTAACTCTGATGGAATACTCCTTGCTTATGTCCTTGAAAGGGGATGGTAGAGGCTCAGACATCATCAAAGAGCAGCACATCAACATAAAAGCTACAAAACAAAAGAATGTAGCTTCTTGAAAATGTGCATTCCTTCCATAATAATTTCTCTATTGAAAACAATGAAAATGTGGGATATTTAAGAATCAGCTTTGAGAAGTGTCTTATTTGGACTATCTTCCATCACAGAATACCAGGCTGAAAGGGACCTCAAGGATCATCTGCTCCAACCTTTCTTGGCAAAAGCTTAGTCTAGACAAGATGGCCCAGCACCCTGTCCAGATGGATCTTAAAATTGTCCAATGCTGGTGAATCCTCCACTTCCCTGGGGAGATTATTCCAATGGCTGATTGTTCTCACAGTGAAAAATTTCCCTCTTGTGTCCAATCAGAATCTCCCCAGGAGCAACTTGTAGCCATTACCTCATATCTTTTCCATGTGACTCCTTGTAAAAAAGGACTCTCCGTCTTCTTTGTAGCCACCCTTTAAATACTGGAATGTGGTGATGAGCTCTCCCCCAAGCCTTCTTTTCTCAAGGCTGAACAAACCCAGTTCTCTCAGCTTTCCCTCATGTGGTGGATTTCCAGTCCTTTGATCAACTTTGTGGCCCTTCTGGACCCTCTCCAGCCTTTACACACTTTTTTCCATAGTGAGGATGGAAATGGAACACGGTATTCTATATTAAGAAATATTTGTCCATATTAACAAGTATTTGCTCAAAAACATTAAATTATTTTAAGGACATGATTTTTTTCCAAAGTATACATGATTTAGCTCTCACTGTTGACTCGGAAGAAAACAGATTTGTTTATATTGTTGGATGTGTATCTTTCACATGACCCCCAGGAATCTGATCTTCTATGGGTAGAAGTTAAGGGCCAGGTGAAGAAGTAACCTTGTTCTATATTATATAACATCTCTACAGTCTACTCAAGAATCTGCTCCAAATAATCATTTGCTGTGTTTATCTTATCCTTTAAATGTGTTTTTTTCCTAGTTAGGATCAGATTCTAATATTGGTTTTGTTTGTTTGTTTTTATTATTGTTGGTCTGCTGCATTCTTTATCATGTATGAGTTCTAAAAGAAAACAAATTATACTGTGACAGTCGATTTGTTATCACAATGTGTTAAAACATACTATATTAAATAAATCTTGGAGACCTACATAAGGTCCTCTATTGGTAGGTTGGTTTATTGGTTTATTTGAAATTATGAAGTAAGCAAAATTACAGATTTTCTTTTCCCAGGGTGTTTTTCATTTTGTTTTGTGAGATACAAAGCAGAAGGGAACATAATGTTAAATAAGGAAAGGAGTAATGATTTGAAAACATAATGAATAAGTAGATAGACTATAATTCTGCATCAAAGTGGTAGAACTCAGTAAGAAGGATAGAATGACGGTCTTCACAGGAATTAAAACCCTACAGCAGAGTTCATGGAAGTCAGTATTGAAGTTTATCCATGTATTTCAATCTGTGATAGAAATAGTCCTTAAAGAACAAGTAGTTAAGAAGCAAAGGGGCAGAGAGTCTGTGAACCTGTTCTCATGTTTTTTTCACTAGCTGTTTCACACTGAAGTTACAATCCTGAAGTTTTATAAGTGGAAATTCATCCTGTCTTGGAACAACTTTCCTGTCTATGATTTTTTTGTATGCTGATCTTCTGCATCAATAGACCATGTCTACAGTTTTGTGGGTTATGTGGAAGACTGGGCACATGCATGAGAGTGCAGTGCTCCTTGAAATCCAAGCAATTACTTCAGGAGTTCTTTGGACAGTGTTTTAGACATATCCTAGTGAGTTAGGGAAGAAATACGCAGGCGCTGCTACAAGGTGTTTTGGTTGGGCAAGACCATTTGTGATTGTTAATGTTTAGCTTGCCTAATGTGAATACTTGTGCTGTCCACACATCAAAAGTGCTCTGACAGTCTTGCTATCGAAACAAGGCTCATGAGCGTATTTGAGTCTGCAGTGCAAAATGCTGATTTTTTTTTTTTCTTCTGTTATTATGACAAATACTGTATAGGGATTGAACTCTCTGAGATAAATACTGTGTTCAGAAAATAGATTTTCTGACCTCATGAAAAAATAGAAATAACTCCTTCTTTAGTTCTGATAACTAAAAGTGCCATCTGGACAAATGTGTTTCAGAGGTGGAATTTGGAGACTTTATTAATACACTAAGTTTGTGTATTGTACTTCTTTTGCTTAATAATATTAAATTCTGCATTAACAATGGAAATAATGAATATCCAAGACACTAAGAAATGCTGAAAATATTTGCAATGTTTTCTTTCCTAAAAGGTGAAGGGTGAATGCTACCTCATATAGTTGGTGCTTGAGCACATAATTGTACATCTTTGGTCAAAAGATGTAGAAGATCATGTTTGTGAAATAATGAACACTGCATAGATAGAATTACCCCTATTCAATTAATTTGTTAGCAGTAAAATCTTGATAACAGAAGCATTCCAAGAAAAAATGAGATATTTTAAGATAGCAAATTTCTTATTATTCAGTAATTTATAGACATTCATAGTAGATCCAGATACCTGACTATTATTTGAGCTGCTATTTCAGTCTGCTATAAACTAACACAAACTTTGTCAAACAAAAATTATTCAAAATTCTAACACTGTCCATGTGGAGTGTAAATTATTTGGCTTGTCTCATTTCTTTATCCCATTTTATTGAATATTCGGCTAAGTTTTGTGGCTTTCCATCTAAGTCTACTTGGGTTCTTAGCTATAATATAAAACAAATTTAATTGTGTCCTGTGTTAAGAAATAAATTAGTATTAATTTTTGTGCAGTCCCACTGATCTATTTTCAGTGTGAACTACTACTGCTTGAGGCCACAACTGTGGCACAGAGTTCTAAGCATATATTAATAACTCATATATTATAAAGGTTGACTACAGACACTCAATTTTTGGATGGTAAGGGTGGATTTGAGGAGATGTTGTTTAGTGAAATTAGTACATTTTTCAAAAAAATGCTTTCAAGAAGAAGCACAAGTTTTCACAAACTTGAAGCTATCTATGCATTTATAAATTCTCAGATTAAGTAGATTAAGTCTTTAGAAATAATACTGTGCATGGGCAGATGTTCGTTGTATTTCTGTGCAAACAGAAACTTCTGCATACTTCATAAGGATCAGTGAAGATTATTTGGAAACCTACATTTAAGTCTGGAAGTTGATAATCTGATTTCCAAAACAAGTAGTTACACAAGATCTCAAGTAACCTGAAACAGACAAGCTAAAATGTGTACATTTGCCACTAGAAATATCACTATGTATTTCTAATTTCTCTATTTCAGCTGGTGACAATTCTTTATAATTAAGTCACACTTGAATCTGAACAATACACTGACAGTTATTTTCTGTTTGAATACATCCTCGATAATTTTGCTTCTTTTGTATTACAGAGCTATGATAGCTAGGATTCCAAAAAGATCAGTAACACTTTAAGGTAATAAAAAAATCAATACTTTGATCTATATTAGAAGATACAGAAAAAGAAAATTATTGTTGATAATCGTTATTTGTATTATCAGACGTTATAGAAAGAAAATTGAGAATGATCATTTTTGCTCTGAACAGTATAAAACCAAAAGCACCTGTCTCCTAAAAGAATACTCACAGATATGTATTAAACATCTGAAATGCTGCTTGTCCTAGCTCGGTGCTGTATTTTTGAGTCCTTCACCATGATGTCTCTTTGTTTTTCGAAGTAACTTTCCTATATTATCTAATTTGCATGGTAGAGATATGCTAATAATCCCCTGAAAGAAGTCACAAAAGTGTTTATTTTATTTATAGTTTAAAAAAGAAAGAGTTTACACATATAATACATATGTTGCTAGGTGTGTTTTAAAGATACCTTCCAGATGAGAATAAAATTCTTGTTTCTTACTGGTTATTTAAACAAACAAAAAAGTACTTTATTTGGAGTCGTATGGTACTAAACTGAATCTAAAGCAGAGTTTTTCTAGGCCTATACATTAAGAACTGTTTTAGCTTTACAGTTTGTTCTTTGTTTTTTCCAGAGATGGGAGAATTACTTCAGGCATAACAGACAGGGAAGTGTTGCCAAGTTCATAACCCCATAGTGCTCATTTCTAGAGTGCACACATACCAGCTGCTCACAAAGAGATGTACTGTTGCCCTAATGCTTTAATGTGGATATCAACTGCTGGAAGATAAAACATGCTCCTATGTTTCCTTTCATGCTGCATCCCTTTGGAAACTTTGCAAGCTTATAAACATTTATCTGATATAGAACAAGCACTTATTACTTTCCTACCTGAATAAAAATCCTTTGCTATTTCTAGAGTACAAGAACTAGGGGAGACCAAAGCTCTGTTTTACCCAGAGTCCTTTCTCCAGCAATGGTTGGAGCAAAGGTCTAACAAGAAGAGTAATGACAGAACAAGAACTGTACTCTGAGATCTCCAGAATGCTTTCCCAAAATTCTATAATTTGCAGCTGAGGGTAGGTTTTCAACTTCAACTTAAGCTTATATGCTGCTTCTAAGATAGAAGTGTTTGTGTTCCAAAACTGGTCTGTTCACTTTTGAACCCATGTAGAATTTTTAAAAAAACATAGCATAGACTTCCACTTGCTTTGTTTGGTTTTTTGGTTTTGGTTTGTTTTTTTTTTTTAACTTATCACTTAGGTTGTCACCAGCTGATATCCTCACTTCCACAAAGACCTAAATGATATGAAAAATCAGCCTTGCTAGCACTTTTTAAAAGAAAGTATTTAGATATTTGTAAACATGCCAGTCTTGTACACTACCGTGCTCATCTGCATGCAAGCAATGAAATAAATAAAAGAATGCATACATTATATTATTAAAGATGAGATCCTGATCCAGATGCAATTAAAAATCTGAAAACAGATGTGACCAAGTCCAGCAGCAAGTTAAATTTAATGGACTAATCAATTCAAGTGTTTTAGCCAAGTAGGAAGCAAAAATTAGCAGGTATGGATATTACTGAATACAAAACACTTCTTGATTTCTCTTCATGACTCTGCTTCTGAGAAGAGCAACATTGTTCTTGCAAAATTGTTCAGTTGTCATTTTCGTACAGAACATATCCTTGAGTAAGAATGTAACCTGCCTGCCTCCTCTTTTTCCATGAGTCAGTTGTGACTCAAGATTGTTGTACATTGTCCTCCAAAAGTGAGTTATTTTATGAGTATGAAATATGCTATGTATGAAGAACTGTGACACAAGTCAAAGTCATAGTAGGTGGTGTTAGAATATGCACACAGAATGTTGTACATTAACAGAATTTTAAATGGCTTGTGACATCATCTGGTTTGGAGAGGATGATGCTCTGTATGCCGAAGTTAAGTAATATATTTGTTTTTCTCACAGGGGGGGTCAGTTTGTAATGTAATAGTGTAAGTTAATACAATTTAATTATGTGGTGCCCTCAGTATTCTTCAGGATCCTTCTTTTCATTTCTAGTAGTGAAATTGATATTGGTATCTATTTAGACTGTTACTGGAGATTTAAATGCCTTTCTTTTATGTCTGACCTTTTTTTCCCCAAAAACTTCTGCACCTTGTTGCTTTTGAGAGCAATTTTTTCACTCATAATATACACAATTGTTGGAAACAGTTTTAATCACTCATGACAGTAGGTTTCCCTGAAATATGGATAAAACATGGACAGCTGCATGTGCCCAGTCTCAGATACACTGCCATTGCTGGTGCTGTTCTGTACTAATAATACACTTGTGCAATTAACTGAGAATTTAGATTAAAATTCTATTGCTACAGCACAAAAATTTCTACTGGTTTTTGTTTAAAAAAAATTCCAAAAGTAATCTGATTGCATAATCATCCAATGACTGTTATTATCTAAAACATTATTTTTAAATCATTATAGTTTGGATTTTCCATGAAAGAAAAACTCTTAAATATTTTTCAGTCTTTATTTCTGCAGTTTTAGAAAAATATTTTGCAACCATTTAATATAAATCAATCATTGAAAAAATAATTTATTGGGGAAAAATGCAATTCTGTATTACCAGAAGAGGTTGTGTTTTACAAAGAAAGAAATGATTCACTAAAAGTTATTGTTTTGACAGCCAGACCTATTTTTCAGAGCATGTATTGACTGGGATATCATTTTTAAGGAAAAAAAAATTAGAAAAGTTGAAGACTTTTTTTTTTACAGACATTGAAGAATTTTTGAACACCTTAGTGAAATCTTTATAGTTTTGATTTAGAAATATTCTTCTGTTTTGAATTTTCCTATTTGAAAAGAGAAATATTAACTTTAGCTGGAATAAAACATCGAAATGAAAAGAAGGTTTTGAGGATTTGTCTGGTTTTTGTTATCAAGGAAATCGGTAAAAAATGCCTCTATAGTGTAGAAGGTTAAAACTTTATTAGAAATTGAATTTTTAAAACAGTTAATTGCTACGTTTTAATTTTAAAGCAGTGAAATTGGCATAAGTACATTTTGTTACTTACCATGCTCTATTTCACTGCACTCTTCTTACTTATGTAAGTATGATGATTTCAGAATGAAGAATGGCTAGGACTCTGCCTAGCCATTGACATTTCACTGTTGGTACTGATTGCTTTAGGAGGATATACTACATATGTGCCGTCTTTTTTTAATGGGACATAAAATAGATTGGTATTTCATGAAGACGTAAAAATTACTATCTGCCCATTTCTCTTCTGTTTTAGTAAAACATGGATGCTGGTTATTTTGCCTTCCACTACCATTTTGTTTGTTACCTTTCTTCCTGAAAAACACTTCCTGGTCAAACATGTTGCTTCCAACTTTACTTGGTATTATTCAATGGCGGAGTTGATTGCCTCTGTTCATAGCTTGAGACAAAAAGAAGAAGAAATACTATGGCTGTGGTCTGATGTTTGTAATTCTACCTTTCTTAAAGGTAAAATATTTAGAAATAAAGGGGGCAGCCTTTTATTTAGTCATTATTCTGTGGTTTGAAATAAAATGTTTCCTCTCTGTTTTTTAATTGAACTCAGCCTATATCCCCTTATGAATTTCCAGTAGTTAAATATTTTGTGCGCGGTTTATTTAAGAAGCTCTCAGTTGATTGTTTAAGGACATTTCTCTGTCCTTTACCATCTAACCAGTCTAGTCTCCCAACCCTTTGTCTTTAAAAGTAATTAATGCACTGCTTTTGACATTAGTGGCTTTATTCTTGAGTCAAATTCTAATTGGAAGTCTTTCCTACAACTAACATGACATATACAAACCTTTTGGCTTGAAAATCTAATTAATATTCTGTTTGGAACTTCAGAGACAGTTGGCCTTTAAGACCTTCAGGAACTGCGTAGGAGCATTTCTTATTAAGCTTTGGATAGACATCTTTTAAAGCTTATTTTAGTGCATTCTTTAAATCTGCAACTCAGTGAACTTAAGCAATACCTTGCAGTTCCTTCCACATTTTGGGCACAGCAGTAACTGATGCCTTTAATTCTCATTTAGTAACTGTGAGGTACTCGGAATTACTGGGTACATGGAGAGAAAGGAAGGAGAACAGACTATAGTTGAGAGGTTTGCAAGTTCAGCAAAGCATTTGGAGAACATTGGGAATAACACTTAAGATGTTCTCTACTTTAAATTCTTGCCTTATGGCATTTTGTAGTGAGTTTGGTTTCAACTAATTGAAACAGGTTGCCAATTTACATCTGAAATATAACATGAAGTTTAGTTTAACAATGTTTCATACTTTTTCAGTGTTCTGTACCAGGGTAAAATGTTACGGAAATCAAAATGTGATATTTCTACAGAGCAGTTTATGTATATATATGTATACATATATATTTCTTTTTAATTGCAACCTGTTTGTTGGCAGGAATGCCCTGAAACAACCAAATTCTTATTTGTCTAGAAGATGGCTCTTTTTCTTCATATTAAACTGTCTGCTCTGGTAAACTGAGAAACTTGTATTTTTTTTCTTTCTTGAACAGATAGAAGTCACTTCCATGCTTACTTTCATTAAAAAAATTTAAAACATTTTGAAAAAGTTAATCTGCATTTATGCAGTAGAACTGAAGAGCAATTGCATCAAAGACTGAGGAGACAACTCATTGTAGATCATTGCTTAATTTTTTTTTCAGGGTCACTCAGATGGTAGAAACATTGCAGGAAAATTGAGGGTCATTTTACAGCTGCATTCAGTCAGTGATGAACAGATTGCCTTTGTAGACGGCAGATATGCCTTTCCTGTTCCAAACTAACTGTATCCTCTCTCTTCCAAAAAGTAAGGCTGAAGACTGTGAGGCAGTGCGTTTTTTTGAGGGAAAAAGGTCTTAAATATCCCAAAGCCTGTATCTCTCGTGCATGAGTAATCAAAGTACTGATTATTGTTGCATAATTTCTAGTTACTTTAAAAATTGTACTGATTTTTAAAGTGCTTTTAACAAAACAGATACCTAATTAGAAAACATAGGGGTTTTTTAATTATAAGTGGCTGCATTTTGAAAGAGCAGCCTTCTTTGGAAGGTATAGCTTGTGCTTACAGGATAAAAGCACACATGCAGTTCTTTCTAGCCAGTTATGGATAATATTACTTTGTACTTCTAACTGCCTACATATGAATTTAAATAGAGCAGTGAAAAATGGCAGTATTCACATTTCCTTCTAATAATTCAGTCTGTGGAAGTAGTTTGAATCTAAGAAAAAAAGTGGGACTATATGCTTGGGAGTCTGTACTTGAAATGTAAGTGCACAGCAAGAAAATAAGTCTTGTAAAACAAGACAGTAGACTGTGATTTAGAAAAGCTCAGAAGTACTTAGTTCTGCCTCTAATGCCCAACAAAACCTAAGTTAGTCACTTAAATTTGCTGGTTTTCATATCTCTGAAATGGTTTCCTTTCTGTTTTACCTTTTCAATGTTTCTCACATGTAGCCCAGGCTTTGATGTAACTGGTCATTCATTTCCTCTGTCACTCAAGAAAACGCAAGCTCTCCATGCACTAAGATGCACATTATTCTAGTTTTTTAATATTGAATTCTATTAAGGTATACAGTCATCTTCCAAAGAGAACAGCAGAGCGCTATCCACATGTACTGTTTGAAAATAGGTTGAAAAAGTATTTTACATAAAACTTTGAGCTGGCTTTTGGAATGAACATAGACTGTATGGGCATACCTATAGCAGATTTAAATACCTTTTCCTGTTCAAACATAGGTGCAAAGTTCTACCAAGAAACCTTTTATAATAAAGCTTTTGAGTTACTTTTGAAAGGGAATATGGGGAGCATGTTAGTGTTAACAACTAGTGAAAGGTGATCTGTGCAAGACCAGGAAGGCTTAATGCCAGTTCTGGGTGACACTAAGTGAAGCTGAAACTTCAGATTTATGCTACAGGCAAATGAGCGCTGTAGGTTTTACATTGTGGAAACTACTCGTGAGATAGCTAAGAAAGCAAGATTTGTATTTCATTGCTTACTCGGTCGGTTCATTGCACATCTGAGTACTTTGAAAGATTTTGGAACATTCAGCTTTCCAGTAAATGGGAATACATGTGTAGCAGTGACTCTCAAGGAATGGAGCTATGTATCATTTATTAACATGTGGCAATGAAATAATTTCAGTATATAAATTAATACACATCTTAAATCCATATTTATAACCAGAGGAAAATTTATACAGCATATAATTCCTACTTCATATTAATACTGATTCAGTCATTGATGCCATTATGGTTTATGATAGGGCCAAATAAGTCTTTGCATTTATACTGTCCCAGTAGGGAAGTGGGTGCTTTTCAGGTTTTCATCATTTCATCAAACTCTCAGAAAAATGCTTCATGTTGAAGACTTTTTGCAAAAGTCTTTTCTTTTTGCATCTTTTATCTGTTCCATTTAGGCGTCTGTTACTTTTCTGCTTATTTTTGGGTTATAGTCTTAAAAAAAGGGAACTGTTTGCTGTCTTTTCTGAACTTCATTTACTTTTAAGTTTAGGTGTGTAAAATCTCTAGCTGCCTTGAAGCAATAAAAAAGAGCCACAGATATGGTGAAATATTTGAAAAACTGTAATAAAAAGCAAAGCCTTTGCAGCATTGGTTGATAAAAAAATCTATGAGAAAATTATATGAATATCTATTAAATGGGTATATTTAACATACAAATTTATTTTGCTGATACGCAATCTTGCCTGATTTCTGTGGTCTTTCATTTAGTATTCAAAAGCAATGCAAAAAATATAAGATGAACTTACAAATTTATATACTTATGGCAGATTGACCCTGGCTGGATGGCAGGTCCTCTTGTCACTCTCCTTCTTATCTGGACAGTGAAGAAGATGAAAGGCTCATGGGTCAAGATAAGGAAAGAGAGAGGTGGCTCCCCTGTTACCATCACAGGCAAAACACACTTGACTTGTGGAGATGAATTTATTATCAATCAAATCTGAGAAGGGTTATGTTAAAAACCACTAAATCTTAAAACACCTTCCCCCTACCCCTCTCTTCTTCTCGTGCTCAAGTTCATTCCCAATTTTCCTCTCCCTCCTTTTCCTGAACGGTGCAGGGGGACAGGGAATAGGGGTTGTGGTCAATTCAACACATGCTCTCTCTACCAGTCCTTCCTCATCATGCTCTTCCTATGCTCCAGGGTGGGGTTCCCTCCCATGGGAGACAGTCCTCCACAAACTTCTCCAACATGTTCCTTCCCATGGGCTGCCGTTCTTCACAAACTGCTCCAGAGTGGTCCCTTTCCATGGGGTGCAGTCCTTCAGGAACACAGTGCTCCAGGATGGGGGGCAGGTCACAAGTCCTGCCAGCAAACCTGCTCCAGCCTGGGCTCCTCTATGCACAGTTGTGCAGTTTCTGCCAGGAGACTGCTCCAGCGTGAGCTTCCCATGGGGTCACAGCCTCCTTCAGACACTCACCTGCTCCAGTGTGGGGTCCTCCATGGGCTGCAGGTGGATCTCTGCTCCACCAGGAGCCTCCCTGGGCTGCAGGTGGACAGCTTGCCTCACCATGGTCTGCACCATGGGCTGCAGGGGAATCTCTGCTCCAGCACCTGGAGCCCTCCTCCTCTTTCTGTTCAGCCCATTTGTCTTCAGCAGCCTTCAAATAGCTGGTAGGGCAGTGCTCTTTTGAAGAAGAAGGAGGCCTTGGGGTTTGCAGATAGGTAACATTTTTAGAAGTTTAAGAAGAGTTAGATTCTGTTACCCAGAGACTTCAAAATCATTTGGCTGCCTTTTTAAACTCTGCTAGCCAGAACATGATGAGCCTAAAAGAGTATATTAGTGTGTTTTGTTATCAATACCCAATTAAGGTTATAACTGAGGCTTATTAGAGATGGCGATTCTCACTGAGGTTTTGAAACAAAAATACTTCTCAACTGAAATGAGTCCTGAAATTCCTTCATGTGGGATATAAATTAGTCATTAATATACTAGTGAACTTGGTCACAGATGATCATATCTAGTGGTTTAGAGTTTAACCATCTGGAGGCATTCCTTTTATTACAATGGAGATACTTCATGTAATTACTTGACTAAGAGATATAATGTACTTAGGTTTATAAACCATATACTATTTTATAGTCTTTGTTACATCATCATTTTAGTAGTTGTCTAACATACAGAAAAAAAGAGCACTTCATTTAATAAGAAAGAATAAAATAATAAGGAAAAATACAGTATTATTGTCCCTGTAAAAGACGGTTAATGTATATTTTAACACTTTCAAATGACTGCCCTTCCTTTCAAAGCATTTTAGGCTGGTGGGATACTGTCTTAATGTGACAGCTCTAATTATAAAAGTGTCACTTCTGGAAATTAATAAAAATGTCATTAAGAGCTTAGTGATTATATTTGTAAAGGTTGTCTGGCTAATGTAAGTTTCAAAGGTACAGGTTGCTATTAAGTGGTAATCTCATGCATTTTAATAGTTGTGTAATTCTGAATAATTTCAAGGAGACTGTTAAACAAGTTGTATGATACAGTTAAAGATACTTCTAACACAGTAGATTGTTCATACGCCATTCAATGTCAGCTTCCAAATATAAATTGGAAAACAGGTGTAAGTTAAATCACTTGAGAGGCTGGGTGATTAACCTAGTTCGCAGGCTCATACAGTCATTGCTGCTCTACATAACAGTAGTCAGATGGGCATACATCAGTAGGGCGACTTTGTGTCCTGGTGGGACAGTTTGCCCTCATTCTTTGGGGCACCCGCATCATCCCTATTAGTTTTGCTGACTTTAAAAAATGGCCCAGATCCTTAGAGGTATGTTTTGCCTGAGTGCCTCTGGTTACTCTGAAAGGTTAAACTTCATGTGTGCTGTTAAGCACAACATTATTCAAACCTCCAGTCTTCATCTGTGAGCCTTGTATGTCACTTTTAACACACCCTGGCTTCAGTGAAATACTCCTCACTGTGTTGGTAATTAACTCAGAGTGGCCAGCAGCTCAGCTGCAGTCTCTATACTGCTGCAAGTTCTTGGGAAAAGAACTGTGATTCTCACCTTGTCCTTGTCTGTTTGGGGGGAAATTAAAACCCTATAATTTTGCTTCATTGCTTTAATGCTAAAAAATACAAACCTGGTACAAAATGTAGGTCTCTAGAGTACCATATGTTATTTTTTTATTGCTTACAGGCTGGCCAACTGAGCCTAATTGGCTAAGAATCAATGTATTTTTTGGCTTCTCAGGCTGCTCAAAACTAATGGTGAACTGTTTATAAGAGAGGTCACAGAAAGTGCACAGTACATTACACTGGCTGTTCATCTCCTCTAGGCAGGTATGCAAATGCATATAACTTTGCACTCTGTCATGTTTCTTCTGAGTGGATTTATTTCAAAAGAAAGTTGAGCTTTTCTAAGCTGTAATAATGATTTCCCTTGTAGTCTAGGTCACTTATTCTGTGGCCACCCTCACTAAGGGAATACAGTTGCCTGTAAAGTAAAGCTAACTTTTGGGAGTAGTATCATCTGAATTTGTTTTCCTGATTTTGTGGACTTGTAGTAATATTCATATGAAACGGGACCAAATAAAAAGAAAAAACAAACAAACAATAACAAAATTAATCTAGCTCTCCACTAATGAACAAGAGAGAACTCTCTATCAGGAGCATATAGGTACTTTTTATGATATATATATATATATGTGTGTGTGTGTGTACAGTTGTCACAGAAACACTCTAACTGGACTGTTACAATTATAGAGCTCTAATTAAGCAATATGTTTTCCTAAAAAGCTTTCGAAGTATAGACTTAGGCTTACAATAACTGTTAGCCGAGGGCTATAGAATTTGAACTGATAATCTAACTTGCAAAACACATTACCAACTTCTTAAACTATATAGGGGCACCAAAGTCAACCCAAAGACAGGACAACAAAATCTTGAAACAGCATCTCTAATAAATCTTGTTTTTCTAGACTAGGATGGGGAACTAAAGTCACTAGGTCAGGTGTGGTAACATGCTGATGTAAAATGAGTCAAATATATTTTGAGATTTTTTTTAGGTTTTTGATTTTTTTTCAAAATTGGTGGTCCATTAATAACAGAGCGTATTTTTAAGGCAGTGTGGGGACAGGGAGCAGTATAGTCTGCCTCATGCACACATCTTGCTCCTGCCATCCCATTATGTGCTTCAGACAAATCCTGTGGGCCTGAGTATAAATAGAAACAGTAGCTTCATGTTGGTTGTTTGTGGAATGAGAACGTGACCTATTCCAGAAACACAAAATTGCCTAGTTTAAAAGGAAGGATTTGGGGAATTAAGTAATTGTTGATAGTTTAGTTATTATATTCATTTTATATTATCATCTTGGCTTTTTGGGGAAGTAAAAAAATTTCTGATTTGATACATTTTACTCATTTTAAAACTGAGTGCAGGAGAAGCTGACAATCCTGAAATGAGCAGGGGAATATTTGACATTGCTGATTTTTATCTCAAGCTCATTGTGCACTTTTCTTCCTCAGATTGTTGATTTATTGCTTTCAACCCACATCAACAGCTGTGTTACACAGTTAGCTCCAGGTCCCTTTGAATTATACATGTTTGAATGTTCTTTTTTTTAATAAATAAAAGCACTTCTGGCACCTAATATATATATATATGCTCCATTGCAGCTAAAAATTTGGGTATGTTTCAGTTTGGGAGGAAGTTCTTTGCATAAGAAAAGCAACATCTGCAAATGTTAGAAGTATTAATAAGCTAATAATAATTAAAAAGTGGCTGGTGATAGAGTAAAGAACCAATGTTAGAAGCTGATTTAGAGTGAAATTACAGGTGCTTTTTTAATGTATTTTTTGATTATGTTTACAAAGTAGACTTTTTTGCATGCAACGAACACTTGGTTTGCATGTTCTGGAAAAGTGAAGAAGCAGAGGGCTGGCTAGATCCACCTGAGGGGCTTTGGTGTCAGGGAGGGAGCTGCTCTCATTTTGGTTGTAGAGCAAACTTGCGCATCCCTGCTGGCTCCTACAGACTGGTTACTGAAGTCTGAGTAATACATCAGGAGTGGTGTTCCCATGAATGCAGGAAGATGTTGCAGGAGATCTGTTGAGCTCCTTGTGAGCTACTGGATGGTGAAGTTGTGACATGGTGTCCTGTTTACCATTGTCGTGCTTCTGCCTCAACAGGCTTATTTTTTTTTAACCTCAGTGCTTCCCTCTGTTAATGCTCTCTTTGCCTTATCTCTCATTTGCTTTCTTGTGGAAATGATGATGTTTTCATTAGCTTAAATTAATTTAGCATGCGAATTTAACTATAGTAGCCCTAATTTTTTAATAGAAGTCCTTAGGTATGACTTTTCAGGTATAAATTCACAACACTGTGTTTTAACAACTTTAGTTCTTATTCTGATCTTCATTACTGTAAAGTCAAAAATAATATCTGCCTTCTGTCAACCTCATAAGTGACCTTCTAACTTGCGGAGAGAACTTCTTATCTGCTTCTGTGGGGATGGCAAATCACCCATAACTAAATTTCAACTCTCCTTTTGCATGATTTATTGATCATACCAATAATTTACCATTGTTGTTAAGCTAGTGATTCAAAATCTTGATGAAATGTTGTTTCTGTTCAGAATTACCAGAAAAAATAGTTTTCTGTAGGTCTATCTCACTCAATTATGTCTGTCTAAAATGTGCCTAATTGTGACACCAGGCTATGTGTTGGTGGCAGTGGATTCAGAAATGTATTGCTTTCTTCTACAGGCAAAAGAATTTCATTAGACAAAGAAAAGTAGTATTGGGATGGGCCTGCCTGTTTCTTTTCCTGTTCTCTTGTAGGATGTTTGTTAGCTTTGCCTCTAATAAGAACTGTATGAACACCTGCACGCTCTTAAATTTGTCGCCACTTTCAAAATGCGTTAGTTTCTCTTTTAGTTTTCATTTTCCATCAAAAAGGACATATTCAGTTACTTTAAATTTTCTTCTCATAGTATGGACATAATATATATTGTTTTGTGCTTTATTTTAGTCAGGCAATGACAGCTGTCTTCTGTCAATGCTTTGTAGAAATACTTGTATTTTTTCTAATAACAGCTCTTTTAATATTTCAGATTAGTATTAATGTTTAATACCAAATAAAGAAGTTAAAACCTTGTAGTCTTGTGTTTATGCTACCACTGAATTTCTGAAAATAATTAAGTATTTGGGGTTTTGCTTACTGATACATAATTTCAAGTGCTTTTCTAGAAAAACATTTGCGCAATATTCAGTATCTAGTTCCCTGGAAATCATTCAATAAGCACTTAAATGTCCTTGTGGGGATGATGCAGATTCTACAATTTTGTGCTGCATTTTCTTTGAATATATGCCATGCCTTATGAAGTTGTTTATTATATTTTGTATCATGATTAAGTTATACAACCCCATTAATTAGCTTTATTACAGTAAGACCTTTACATGAAGTAGACTGCTTTGGATGATGATCTAGCAACTGTAGAAGGCAAATGGAAGGGAGAGAAATCTCATGTTTTGAACTTCTATTTATCTTTAAGATCAGTAAAGATTATTGTCTGAACTTATCCTTACAATGCTCTAATATGAAGAAGTCAAATAATTTAAGAAGTTTGATTAGTCTGATATGCATACCAACAACTCTCAACTTAAAATCTGGTCACTTTGTTACATTTGATTTTATCTCTTTATTGTATAGATTTGTATTCAGTTGGATGTACCACCATGGCAACTTTTTGTAGTAGTTGGGTGAAAGGAATTTTTATTACCATTCAGGCTATAGCTATACAAAGCTTTAAGTGAAGAAGTTAGGATAGTATTTGTAAGAAAAAGGTAAATCACTGTTAGTTTTCCTCTAGTTTATGATGGAAATGTTGGGGGATGCAAATTCTGATTTTTATTTTGAAGTTGTTCTGTGATTTGTATTTTGACAACATCATGCACACTGCCACTGAAAGTAATAGCTTGATGCACATGTAATATCTCGATATGGAAGCTGTGCTTCAAAAATTCAAAAGAAGAGAAATACTAAAACTGAAGTTTAGGTTTCTAACAATACTACATGATATGCAAGAGTCCAGTGAAACTAACCTAAATGCTGAAGAGAGCTCTTGGTTTTCACATCCTTTTTATTATGCTTCTTCGTTGTGGTAAGTAATAGACTAATTTTCTTAAGATTTTGGGGTTGTTTTGTTTTGGTGTTTGTTTGTGTTAGCCCTGTAAAACTAGGCAGTTGAAGATATTTCTGTTGACTTGCATTAGAGTCTACAGTTCTGATAATGAAGCTTTTTCTCGGAATGTATCATGTTTGCTATCTTCTTGAAACATACCACTTAAAAGATCATTAGTGCTAGGCAGCATGCTGCACCTGTGTTTTCAGGAGGTCAGAAAATGAAACGAAAATGTCTTTGTGAGTATATGCCTGCATGCTTTTTGATTTTGCTTTTTTGTTTAGCTTCCTATGGGTACATGAGGCAATTTTGAAGAAAGACTTTTGATTTCCCTGTGTGACTTACACTTAGAAATCTCAGCAATGTCAGGTGTTTTCTTAAATCAGACTGTGCTTTTACCTCCAGACTTACATTAAAACATTAGATTTTGAAGAATCAAATAGTATCCCGCTGTTTGCAGTGATTGGATAGGAAGAACAGTGTGTTCAATTCTTATTAAGGAAGATAACTTTTTTGCTGAGGAGGACCATCTCCAATAAATTTCTCCCTTGGGAGGATGGGGCAGTGGGAAAAAAACAGGAAGATAGCATCTCTTAGACTTGGTGGCTAAATTAAGTTGTATTTTTTTCTCTCTGTCTTAATGTGCAGATTAGGTACATTTGCAGAACTGTAGACAGTTCTGCATTATCAGGGGAATGCAAATTGTCTATTTCAGTGACAAACTTCTTCATTCTCTCCCTGTTGTGTATTACATCAAAGCAATGAGATGTGTAGTTTGTCTAAACTCTTCTTGTTTTAATAATGTGCCACCCACAAAACTTATAACAGGAAGAAATTGAACCATTTTGTCTCCAACTGGCTGCTTTTCCTATTTTAACAAGATAGTTTAAAAACAAATAAACAAAAAACCCCACTGGGCTTAATGGGACACTTATTTGTTCCTCAGATCCTGCAAGGTAGCTTTTCTACCATATCAAGTTTTTTAGATATCATTGAACTGAGAACACTTAATAGTGTTCAAAATCAAAACCAGTAGCATTTTACCTGAGACTTTTTACCCATTTGGAATCCTCTTGTTCTTTGTTCTTTTTCTTCTTTAACTATGGGAGATTTTTTTCAAGGCCTATGTATGTTTCTATATGTTACTTGTATGCACAGCAATATCTTAAATTCTGGGCCTGACCAGAATTACTGTGGATATATGTATTAAGCTATGAATATATTTAATTACAGCCTGGTTTTGTCTGTCTTTTTCATTTGGATTGGGAAATGTACACTGTTCTTCCTCAAATCAAATCTAATAGTATTTTACTCATCTGCTCATTCCTACTAACACAACAGACTTATTATTTCCATGGGAGTGTCTTTGGCTTCAGAGAAGAGCTAAGGTCAGCAGATGGTGCTGTGTATTCCATGGCTGTCAACATTAAATCAAGACCTCAGTTTAACCAAAGCAAATCAGATAGGCCATCGATAGTCTGACACTTTTGATCTGAACTTAAAAGGACCTCGAAACTTTTTAGTGTTAGAAATTGATAGTGCCACGTCTACATGTCTTCTAAATATCTCCAGGGATGGTGACTCAACCGCTTCCCTGAGCAGCCTGTTCCAATGACTGATACCCCCTTCAGTGAAGAAGTATTTCGTAATATCCAATCTAAACCTGCCCTGGCGGAACTTGAGACTGTTTCTTCTTATGCTTGTTAACTGGGAGAAAAGAACATCACCTACCTCTCTACAACCTCCTTTCAGATAGTTGTAGAGAGTGATAAGGTCTCCCTGAACCTGCTTTCCTCCAGGCTAAACAGCCTCAGTTCCCTCAGTTGCTCCTCATAAGACTTGTGCTCCAGACTCCTCACCAACTTCATTGCTCTTCTTTGGACATGTTCCAACCTCTCGGGGATTTCTTGTAGTGAGAGGCCCCAAACTAAACACAGTAGTGAAGGTGTGGCCTCACCAGTTTACCTTATTAGAGACAGAATGGGTGGCAGTATGTGTGAAAATTGCCTCATAGTTTTGACTCCTTAAGGAATTCTGAGGAGTTTTTAAGCACTGGAATGCACCTTAATTGTATTTCTCTGACACTGAAGTAGTTCTGGTTATCATTCTGTTTGGTATTTCATATAAAGTGTCCTATTTCCCTTCTTCCTGCACATTTAAACTATAGCTTGGTTGTCATTGTAGTTTAGAAGCACTAAGTCTGTCAGTCAACAATGAAACATAGATTATCATGGCCAGAACTTGTCTAAACAGATGACACAGAAGTGCAGTTTTCTTTATTGAAGCATCTGGGTTTTTTCACATGAGAAGAATCCAGCGTTCTTGCAACACTGAAATGACACAGATTACAACATGGTTCTTCTTTTACCTCCTGAAATGAATACATTTTGTCATAATGTTTGCATAGATTCTAAACTCCTATAGAGCATTAATATTAAATATTTAATCATACGCACGTTATACTATGCTGGCTGGAAGCAAAACATTACATAGGAGATGCTCTGCAATATGCAAGTCCATAATATGCCATGCTGGGCACTTTCTGACAGGTACATGACTTCTCTCACTTCCTACTAGGTTCTTTTTCTTTAATGCATTCCAGCTCTGTCACAAGTTATCATTCATGTTATTGCTCTGTTTAGCATTTCTTCCTATCCCTAACACTTTTTATCTTGGAAGTGCAATGACCCTTGAAACCTAACTTTCTATGTAAAAACTTTAAAGGGTGATGTACACTGACATATAGGAAAGCAGATCATGAATGTCTAAGAGACTCAGGATACCTGTTGTCATCTTACTTACCAAGTCCTGTAAAATGGATATAAATGATAACTGCCTATATATTTCATAGACATCATTATTCTCTCCCTGCCAGCATTTACATGCCCATTGTGTCCAGTTTGGTGACTTAGTAGAGGAGGGTACAGCAGGATTCTGTGTACGGAAGTCAAAACAGAAATGAGAAATGTTATATAGGTCTATTTAGATTCAGAGCTACCAAACAAATAATAAAGATAAGTTATTCTGAATATGTCTCTTAAAACTGAAAGAGGGTGACATGTTTTAACCACAGGAACAGTGTTTGTATGGTGCTAATAGGACTACCAGGCAGACCTTAGAAATTCAGTCTTATGGAGGTGGTGGGAGGGGGTGACAGTCATCTAGTACAGTGCCTCCCATTCTTTACTGTTCAGACTTGATTTCATTTAATTGAGAACTTTTTCATGCTTCATTACAGTACTTGGCTCCTGAAGAATGAGTAACAGATTTGGAAGGTGACAGACTCGCTCCATGTTTGTACTGCCATTGAGAGAAGCTCTGACCCAATAGTCCATTCCTGTCTAGTCACACTAACTGTAAACTAAGGTGTGGATCTTTTCAGTCTGAGGGTGTAGGTTAACAGTGAAGGTGAGGAATGAGTGATGAAGCTTCATGGCGGCTGTAAGATAAAAACAGTGCAAACTGCACTGCAGATGAAGTAATTAATGCAGCTATGTCGTATGTTGGCTTTGTATTCTTCCCCCTCTACCCCTCCTTGACTATAAATTGCTCTGACAAACCCAGAAGCTGACATCCAAGTCACCTATATGCTTCCTGGTTCACAGGTAGGAATTCAGTTTGATGCATTGTTCTGCCTTCTAAATGGGATGTGAGGGTTCATCATGTACATGTGAGAGCAACATGTGAGGCTCCTCTGCTTGTGCTGATTTTGATGCTGCCAGTGTGGGGTTTTTAAGAAATGGCTGTGTGTCCTCCGCAGCTGCAAACTACTATTGTGCAGAAATCTTGATCTACATTTTATTCTTCAAGGAGTGCATTTAATTAAGAATTGGAAGTGCGTCAGTCCCTTTTGTCCTTATCAATGCACGGCAGATCCATCATTTTATGAGATGTGACTCTCTCACTCTTTTTTTTTTTTTTTCCACCCCTCCCTAGTGGAATAGTTCTGTATCTTATGTTAGGAGATACTGTTTGTAGCATAAACCAGGATTTCATAAAGCAATGGTAAATAAACCTGAACTTTTGTGTGTACAGTAAAGATTTGCTAAACAATGGGAGACACTTAAGATTTTTCCTACCTATGAAAAGTCTGAAGTTTTGGGGTGTGTGGGCTTGTTTTGTTTTGTTTGGTTTTAATTTTTGTTCTCCTCAAAATGAAAAACATTCTCACCTCATGCTTTCCTTTTGTAATTCTAAATCATACTAGTCAATTAAAATTTGCTGAATTAATTAACATCAGCTTTAACTGCTTAAGAGTCTTGGCTCTTACCCTTCTTTTTCATCTTTTCCAGTGGCTGAATGACACATGTTGGGTTAAAAGCTCTGAGTAGCTCTTTTTTATTCTACAAGATGGTTTATTTCCAGTTGATCTCTTATAACATTAATCCTCTAATCATAGTGATTGGGAAACAGGATGTAAGTTGGGAATTGGGAAAAGTGTATGTCCCTCTATCCTGCTCTGCATTTAAGTATTCTCATTAAGAATCTACTCTACATTTGAAATTAACTTTCTTAATTATAAAAGTTTCAAATCTTAATTTGAAATTGACTTGCTTAATTTGCATGGTGCTTCTTTAGTTGTAGTTTTCTAAAAATAACATGAAAACATTTTTCATTGTATAGAGTTATTAGTTGCTACATAATTATTTTAGATATTTCTTCTGTCAGCTTCAGATAAAAAGTAAATATGTGAGTTTGGAAAATGCTTCATTTAAAATGTGGAGAATTTTAGGAGCACTCTTCTGCTCCAACAGCTACTTAAATATTTTTCTTCTCTGCTTCTACTTACATGTTTTTTTAAAAAAATTGCCTTAGGCCCCTCTCATCCCACTAGGAACAGGAAGGCACTAAAGCAAAGGCAAGCCGTGTCAAATGCCACACAAAATGGAAGTATATCAGTAGATAATGCTAGTCCTGTCAGTTCATTTTTGTGGTATAAGGAGTTTATGTGACAGTGTTTATCACTGATGAATGCTGAACTATAGAAAATCTGAGTTTGGGCAGCGGAAGAGAAAGAGATGCTCAGGCTATATCTGGCATTGTTCATTAATATTATGTGTAAATCTAGGTGAGTTTCTTCCTTGGAAATTGTTTAATTCTGACACTTTTTAGAAATGTATCTGTGTGAATTAAAAGCTTATTGTATTTCTTTGTCTTTAATTGACATTTCCTGGTACATCAGTTTTGCATATAAACCAACCTTTCATACTTAGTCAGAAAAACACATTGACTGCATAATATTGATCACATTGTGAGAACATATTGATGTTATTGTCAATTTGCCTGGCCATATGCTTGGACTTGAACAGACTGATGTAATTCTTGTCTTCTTAATGTCTTAAAGATGAAGATTTTAATGTGGAATAGACTACAAATTATGCAGGGAAAATTCTAAGGATATTTTTAAAGTCATTTTTAACACAAAGGGATTGTTGAAGTGAGGTAGCCTCAGCTTATGTAAGCAACTTGTAGGGGGAAACATTTGGGATGACTGCATCATTCTGATTGTGTGCCCGCCTAAATTAAAAAAAAAAAAAGGCATCAGCCCATTACTGGGAGACTGTTCAGGAAGATTTCAGTCGTTAAAATATTGCTATGTTAGTCTCATCGCTAGCCACATCTCCAACACTGCAATGTATCTGTAGCTTTTTTCTACACCTGCGCCTATTTTGTTCACTAGTAACAAACCTTGAAGTGTTTTTATGTATTCATCCTTTACTCCAATGAGCCTTTCAACATTTTAAATTGTTCAATTTATGGGACAATAGAATGGCAACTCTGCCAGTTGTTGTCTTCACTATGATTTGAGTACTTTGTGAACGTTGGTATATTACTTCACTGATAAAAAATGGATTTGCTGCAGTAATTCTCTCATACTTGAAGCAAATCATAACATTTGAAGGTGACTTTTATTTACTTCAGTATAAAATTATGTCTTTATTTCCTTATCCTGCATCTCTTCCATTATTAAAATGTCCTATAGGAAATCAAAGAATCTATAAAAATGTTAATTTTTGCTTTTCTGTAGAACTTGATTGTCAATTTTTTAAGACTAGAGATTCAGGCTCTACATTCTGTCATCACCTTTTGTTTGATTCCTATTTTTTTTTTTTTTTCATAAAATTAAGGAGAAGTTATGATAAAAAGTATTCATTTAGAACTTGGTGTGGAAAACTGTGGAATGGTTGAGGACAGAACGGACCCCAGATGACCTTCTAGTCTAATCACCCTGCTTAAAGTAGAGTCAGCTAGAGCAGGATACTCAGGACCATGTCTGGTTGAGTTTTGAATATCTGCAGGGACAGAGACATCTCAGCCTCTCTCAGCAAATTGTTCCAGTGTTTGATCACCATTACAGTAAGAAACCTTTCTTTTTTTTCTTCCCCTAATGTTTAAACAGATTTTTTTTATATTCCACTTTGTGCCCATTGCCTCTTGTCTGTTCACTGTGCATCACTAAGAAGAGTCTGGCTCCATCTTCTTTTTGCACTCCTGTTCAGTGTTTATACACATTGGTAAGATACCCATGAGCCTTCTCTTCTCCAGACTAAGCAATCACTTTGAACTCCAAACAATTGAGATGGTACTATTTATGTGTGTACCTTAGAATTTGCTGGAAAGTAACAATTTCAGCAAAGACATATTTTCATCTATTTGGTAATTTTCTGTTTGGCATTGTGCCTGTACATTGTGGCTGGTGTTTACACAGCCGTTAGGAATTGCTCACATAGAAACTTGCAGTAGGGAATCTAACTCGTAATGTTCAATTCAGAAGAGCTAACCTTTCAAAAAATCTGTAGATTTTCATTCAAAAGAAAACCTTTTTACAGTATTTTAAACCCCACCTCTAGTAATTTCAGTTCATTATGTTCTATGAAGTTTTTAAAAAACACATTTATGTTTGCTGTGGAATTTAGGAATACTAGTCCTGTCTGCTAGATGCTTTGCAGTGAACAGGGATATGATTTCTACACCAAAGGCACAGTATTAAGATGGTGAGTTGAGGTAGCAAGAGGAATTGAACTTGCTGGTGTCGATTGACAGAAGACAATATTGATCACAAAGATAATCCAGGGTGTGCCCACAGCAGCCATCGCACAAGTTTTTATTCTTACTGCAACAAAACATATTTTTATTTGTTTATTTGAACAGAAGTAGTAAAATCACAAAAATTTGTGAGGAATTAATTTCAAAAATGAGAAACTATTTCAGATTCAACTCAAAGATGTGGATTATAGAATGTCACAAGTTAGCAGAGTTTTGTGTAGTGGTATGCTTAATGGTCATCTCCCATTGAATCCTGTGTGGAATTCCAGTTAGGAATTCAGGTAGCTATCAAACTGGTGCTGTAGTTAGAGAGAGAGAGACGTGAAGAAATATTTGGAAATTAATGTTTCCTTTTGGAAACTTCCCTTTGGAAAATAAATACATCATGAATCAAGCAACTACCTATCACACTTAGGTGCACAAGAGACGTGACTTGGTTTTTTTGTTTGTTTTGCTTGTTTTTTATTTTTAGTTAGTTTGGTTGTTTTTCTCCGCTAGTCTAGGCAGTCTCTCTTATGTCTCTGTAGCCCACTTTGATGCATCATTTTCTGTTGCATTCAGTCTTCTACTCAGTATCTGGTATAATGGGGCTGCCACTTCATTTACTGAAGGGTAGTTTCACAGTGTGTTTAAGACACTTCCCACCAATAACATCTCAAAAGTGAATGTGTGTGGGAAGGCTCAGCTGAAAACTGTGTCTGAATATGTTTGCTGTGCATACAAGAAATGCTTAGAGAGTCCCAGAAAGAAGAGTTCCTCCTGATTTTGGGACACTTTTTTTTTGCTTTGGTAGCTGAATCTTTTCCAGCCAAACAGTGGAGCCTCCCTTCCAGTCTGTGTTCCTTGATGTCCTTCTCCTGGACATTCAGAACAGGAAGGGGAGTTTGAACATACCAGATTCCTTTCTGACATGGAGCTCAGAAGGAAATCTAGAACTAAGTTCCTTGTTCTGCACACTGATGGAAATCTGGTATATCTTTAAGTTACAGCTTGAAGTGAAGGAAAAATACAATCTAAGGACAATCCATAAGTTGTTTTGCTTTTACCTACAGATGTCAATGTTCATTTTTATAAAAAGAAGGAGAATTTGTATTCACAAACAGGTTTCTAGCGCTATTGTGTGGTTGTGAGAGAGAAATGACTAAGCATTGCCACAAAGAGAATTAAACATTAAAGACTGCTGGATGTTCTGTTTCTGTAAACACTTCTGTATTCTGAGTTAAATAGCATGCAGGTTTTCAAAGCCAATCTGTTCCAACTTCTGGGCCAGTTAGTGATGAAACTTACTGAGATTTAGATGTCATATTTGATACAGAGTTCAGCTGAATCTGCATGTGTGATGATCTGCTTTAGGGCCTAATGCAAGAGCTCTTTTGAGCAACCTGTCACATTACTGAGATGCTCTGGTAAGAACAGCCAGATTGAATGAACACAGATTCCAGTCTATTGGAGAACATTGTGATCAGCATTTCTGCAACTTGGTCATAGTTTTGTTTTAGCCCACATTATGTTACTTTTAGTGACACACTTATCTTTGCTCTGTCCTTTAGAGTTGCGAAAAGCTTTTAACCACAGAGTGGGGTCAGTGGAATATTCCTTTGGCTTAGCAACTTTGGCACTAATGTAGGAAAAGGCATCAGGAGCGGGAAAGATGGAGTTGCATACTCTTGTACTTCAGCTCTGGACAGCCCTGCTACCAAGGGGAACCCATTATTTCTTGCTGTAACTTAGATGTGCCAAAAGACATAATGAGCACTGGAGCAACATGAATTTAGGAATGTGCAATGCCCTTGGCTCTCACCTCCCTGAGGTCTATCAGAAACAGTGGTCATACCATAATTGTCTTGTGTTTCTGACTTCTGGGAGAGCTGGTGGTGCTCACAATGCAGGTCTGAGGCTGGAAAGTGGAGGCTCCTGACTTGTTTTTGCTTTCCATTCTCATCGCTTAATACCTTAATCTATTCAAATGCTGTCAAATATAAATACAGATATATTCACCAAACTTCTTAGTTCTGCTTATCTACGTGCAAGCAGTGCTCATTTGAATAAACACAAGTAAATATTATGGGAACTTCCTCATCAATGTTCAATTGTCTAGAGGAAAGAAAGTTCAGACACATTTTATGGGGCACGTAAGAAATGATGTCTTGTAACAGTCAATGGTCAGATTTGTTTGTTTTGCTTACAAACAAAAAGGAAATCTCAAAAGAACAAGAAAATTCTCCAATTAACTTCAAGTTTAATTAGAGTGTAATTAATTAGAGTATGTGAATTATCACTCATCTGCATTTTTTACATTTTTTCACATTGCTGTGTCTTTTTATGTCAAATCAGAATAGACTGCCTCCAGTTTTACTTATTCAAAAATGTAAGTAATAAAGACTGATAGGCATAGTGTGCTGAAATATGTCAGCATACATGTTTATACACACTGAAAAAGAAAGGAAATTATATTACAAAGACAAACAGCAGTGAGAAATCAAACAAAACTCTCCATGCATGTTGGGACTTAAGCAGAGTAAGAGAGAAAAAAAAAGAATCATTAGCAAAAGAACAGCTGGCAGAAACACATGCTTATTCTTTATGTCCCTCGTGAGATACACAGTTTTCTTCTCTTACTGGAAAATTTAAATTGATACTGTCATTTGTAATAGAAACAGTTCATTTAGTTTGACTTCATGTGATGTATATACAGGAAGATAGCATATTCTTTACAGTCCTTTGGGATAGCAATATCTATTATAAGAGTAAAAAAGAACACTTACTAAAAGCCACGTAGTGACAATTTCATACCAAATCTTGTAGATAACTTTTAAAAATTAAAGTCTGGAATAGATATACTCCTGTCCCTGTCTGAAGCAGGGTGGTGTAGGGAGGTCAAATGATTTTGTCACAGCTTAGCGATTTAACTCTCGTCATAGTTTCTTTTACCTATTCCACTTCAGTTATAGCCCTTCCTTGAAATTAAACTGCAAAATATGCTGAGACTGTGATTTTATTTTATTTCTAAAGATCTGTTAACTTATTTTTGTAAATGATCATGAATAGAATTTCTCTATTGATCATTGAACTGGAGTGAAGGATCACTAATAAAAGATACTCTGTGCAGTGTCCGAAGGCTGTAATATTTTTTATGATAAAAAAAATTAAGAGGTTAGATCCTCTCTCTTCCTGTCCCTCATTATCTTTTAGTAGGTACATAAAATATAATTAAAGATTAAATTAAAACAAGAAGCTTACTCTCTGCAAGCTCTGTCGTGTTCCCTCAAGATGGAAAAGCATGCTTGTATGCATAAAGCATCTATCAAGAATTTATGATCTGGAGGGTGCAACTTACTGGACTGGTGGTCAAACATGGTCGATTTGACTTAATGTAATTTCCCTGGAGTATTGCTTGACTAAAGAGAATACAAACTATTGCTATACATGAAGTATTTAGTTTGTTGTACATATTTTGACGATGGATTATTTCTGTTTTTTTTTTTTGTCATTTCCTATGAATTTTGTCATCTTGAATAAGCATTACAAATGACTTTCTGTTGTATTTTATTTTAGCATCATTCCTTGTTTGGTTGATATAAAAACATGTTAAAATAGATTTGGTAGTTTTGTGAGTCAGACAACCTTTTTTTTTGCCTTATGCTTAACAAACACTTATTGCTTTTTGCCCTGCAAAAATTTTTAATGTAACTATTACTGTTCTTAGTTATGCATCCCTGTGGTACCTGAAACCTTACCATGTACTTTTCAGAGATTAATTTTCAAGTATGAACACAGTAATAAAACACTAGCCATCCAAATATGTATGCTTATTATTAAAAAAAAAAAAAAAAAAACGACTTTCAAATGGCTACATCAAAATCTAATGTAAGATCACTTTCATCCAGTTCCTGCATTTATTGTAGCTGAAATAACTGCATATAAGTAAATAAAGTTTTTGAGAGGTACTAGTGAAAAATAAAATGGTAAAAAATAAGAATTAAGAAATATATTTCTCATGTACCAATCCTGTATTTGCATTAAATTTCAGCACCTGTGAGTCTGGATGTCTTAATTCAGATAAATTCTGTATCAAGTTAAAAAAAAAAAAAAAAAGAAAAGAAAAAAAAAAGTAGCTAGAAAAGATGGAATCTGTCAGGATATTCATTGTTAAAATTGTTTTTCTGTGACAGCTAGGAGTTATGTGGTATTTCTTAACCTAATGTGCCTAATGCATTGATACAGGGATAGGACAATTTGGATAAAAATAAACTACAAAACATTATCTGGTAGAGCTCATTAAATATTGAATTTATTTTGTGTTTCTATATAGTGAAATGGTGGATGAGAGGATATTTGGTTTTGACTATATTAAAAATAATCTGCTAGATGTTTCCTCCAATAATTCAAAATTTCATGTTTCACTTTTAATGAATTAAAAATACTTAATTTGATCAAAACCAAAAGCTTGCTTGCTTAAAAAAATATATTTTGGGGAGTTTGTTGTTATGGGTTTGTTTGTTTGTTGGAGTTTTTTTGTTTGTTGTTTTTTTGGTTTGGGTTTTTTTTTTGTAGGGGTGGGGCTTGGGGGTCTGTAGTTTTGGGGTTTTTTGTGGTGTTGTTTTTTTTTTTTCCCCCAATTTAAGTCAGTTTTGGTCTAATGCTGATTAGGAACAGACAGGCAGGGTTTTTTTTGTTTTGTTTTGGTTTGGTTTGGTTTTGGTTTTTCTTTTAATTAAGATTCCTGTCCTTTATTTATATGAGTGTAATTACAAAGTAAAGGCATCTGTGATTCTCATGTCACTTAAGTTTTGTTACATTGCCATTTTGAATGTCAGAGAAAAAAACATTAAAACGTACCCGCTATACATTGTTCAGAATGCAAACAGGCAATAACACTAATTAATGTTTCTGGAACTAAGATATTTAACTGAATAGGTAACTATAGTTAGAGTAGTTCATTTTAAAGCTCCTTGTGTGGTCTTAATGAAACCAAATGGCCTGGCTTTGCTTGTCTAATTGGTGCTTATTACTCTGGACAGGTATTCCTGGAGCTCCCCTCACACCAGTGGGAGGTAAAGCTGTTCAAACGTAGGACCAGTGAGGATTGTTTTAGCAGGAAAGGTGGCACAAGATGAGGCCTAGGCTACCAATTAACCTTAATTAGGAGCAATTTGTTTATAATTGGAAGTTTTATAGCCTACACTAAGTGTTTCAGTCCTCTCTGTGGTGGATCTTTTCAGGAATTACCAGAGGAGACCTGTATAATGCTTTGAATGCATGTTGTATCTGAATGTCTGTGTCATCTTCACATGTACAGAGTACAAAACCTTCCTTTACACTGAAGGAAAACTTGGGGTTTTTTTGGTAGTAGTAGTAACTGCTGCTACACAGCATTTTTTATTGTATTCTATTTTACGAAGATCACATCAGAACTGCACAGACATTTGAGAGGCAAAACTAGACTTGCTGCACTGTGGTGCTTTTCAGTAAAAAAAAATAACTCAAGGTGGTTTACAAAAGCTGTAGCAAAGTCCATTCCAAAATCTATGGAATAAGGACTCCTGAGGTTTTGCAAGGTCTGAGGTCTAGGCTGTAGCTTCATTTTTCCTCCTGTGGTGTTCGTCTTTTTGAACCTGCTACTTGTGAGATTTGTAGTTGTATCTTCCAGGACGTACTAGAGACCTTTTGAAAGAATTGTAGCTAACAGAGGAACAGTTGAAAACAGAGATGTAAAGACAGCTAGAGGGATTTTAGAGCTACCTGCAATATGGCATATTTAATATCCAGATGTAGTGCTTTCCAGCCCTGAAAATTTTCCTGAAGGGACTGAGGTTGCTATGCTTGTGTAGAAATACTTTCTCAAAGGTTCAGGAATGGGTTAGGTATTTTAAATATCCCATGTGAGGTACAGTAGGCACTGAAAAATGAAAGGGCATGGAAATTGTAGGAAAATACAATAATTTGCATTGCAGTACAAGGATCAGTTTATACTTACCTGAATTAAACTGGATGGAAAACAAGTAACAGCTTTATAGCACTTAAATTACAGATTATAAGCTCTAATATGCTTTTGATAGCGAAAGCAAACAAGGTCACAAATATTTCTTCTCATTTTACAAAGGCGTTAATTTGAGGTGGTCGACTGTAGTGGTCTATCTAGCATATAGTAAAAAACCCTGAAATGTCTCACAAAAACAAAACAAAACAAGACAAAACAAAACAAACAAACAAACAAACAAAATTAGGCTGAGGTTAGAGACTGGAAAAAGTTGTGTACCTCTTTAGGGTTAGTACAGACATTCATATCGCTACTTCCTTTTTAAATTTTCCACATTACCATAAATTAAGAGCATGGGCTTTCATCAAAATATGTTTTTTTGAGGTGGGGATGAAGGAGTTAGGGCTTCTGGAGCTGAGACCTTCCGGCAGCAGATTTGATCTTGCTTACCTTATGCAAACTGGAACAATCCCAGCTGGTAGAGAGTTCATGCACCATGATTCCAGGCAAATGAACTGAAATGTAAGTTTGAACTCCATCCCAAGCTGCTGTCCTTGATGTCATTGTCCTCTGGAGAAAGGATTATTGGAATCAGAGTTATGGTAGTGTCTAGATCAAGACACTGCCATGAAACCACAGCAGTCAGTAAGCACAAGCAGGAGTGCTTCCATGGGGAAAGGGGCACTACCTCCTGACAATTCTGAAATCCAGTGTCTGGCTTTCCAAGTCTCAGAACCGACACATCACTTGAGGTGGATCAGTCCTTTACCCTTTCTTGAATCATAGTTGGGAAAGCCTGGTGATGGAAAGCCTTCAAGCTGATAATGTTTTTTGTTACAGTACACCTACAGCCAGTGAGATTAACAGTGTCCAGCCCTGGATCTCCTCATAGTCATAAATGCCATCTCTCCCTCCAAACTGACTGACCCTTGTGTAGAATTATTCATATGGATGTTGACACATGGTTTACAACAAAGTCAATGAGCAGAAGAAGGAACTAGTACAGCCACAAGTAAAGGGGGAAAGTACTAATGAAAATGTGAGCCAGCAAAGTTATTCTAATGCCTGTCTCCTTGTTAGACAGATAATTATCCATTACAGGGTTTGCTGGCAGACAGTTAAAACAAGGTGACTTTGTGGTGTTTCCCCATCCTGTTGTGTTCTCAAACTCTCCAAGTACCCTTTATGTTACTGAGAATTCCATTTATTTCACAGTATGATTTAGGCTTCTCTGTTTCTTTTAAAGAGGATAGAGCATTACATTGACATAAAGACTGTAAAATACATTAATTCAATAGATGAGCCATGTGAGCCATGGTGTCACCATAGCACATAGTAGTGAGACACAGCTTATCAGTTTTCCCACTGCATAGTCAAGGAAATCTCCTTCTGTGTTTTTAGGTGTATGGCTTACATTAATTTGTTAATTGCTACCACAAGGCTACAGAGTTTCCATTGCTAACCCATTCCTACTGCGTCCTTCACTCAAAATTCCTTTCTGTGACATCTCCATTCAAAAATGTAGAGCTATATGTGAAGGTACTGGTCTATTCCTGCCGATTGCCCTTCCCTCCCATCCATTATCTTTCTGTTGATGCACTTAACTCTCACCTCAGGTGACCTCCTGGCTCTAATGAATGGTTCCTATACAAATTAGGAAGTATTTAAAAAAATGTTTCCTCACTCTGCTCTTTAGCCTGCAAAAGTCTGTGACAGTGCTAATTTCCTTGATTGTAAAAAAACTTGCATTATTATCCACTGGAGATTATCAGCTGTAAAGTGTTTTCATCCTTTTCCTTCTGTAATAGCTGACATGTAACAGCATCCACAGACAGAGATGCCACTTTTCGGCTGAAGCAAACACGGGGAAAAAGCAATTAGGAACTTATACAGCAGTAGCTTGCCTCTGGAACATGCCACTTAGCAGAGGAATGCTTCAAAACTAGAATTCTCTTTATCTGTCCAACAACAGAAATCAGAAACATAAATGCTTGCTTACTGAGTGAAGAGATTGCAAAGGAATGCTCTGTAACCTTTGTCAGCTAAAGTGGTGAATTAAATGCCACATCTTGAATTACTCAAGATATCAACAAACTCACAGTCAGGCAAGGCTAAAAGTGTGATAGTCCAGATACCATTTCTTTCCAATCCTCTGTTTGAATAGATCACATATGGTCTAATTGTAGGCAAAGTAGTACTTTCCACCAAAAGTCCTCCATATCCTGACAATAACTTTTAAACATGGGCATGGTGCTGAATATTAGTAGAATTACAACATACAGGATATTTATTTTAATTGAATGAAAAAATCATGACATAAATCTTAATCTGTTTTTGCTATATCATGTTGGTATTAGTGATCTGTTGCTCAGCTTGAAGTTTAACCCTAAATATTAGGGGAAGTTTATTGGGTTTTTTTAATGTACTTCTGAAGTGACAGTTTCAGGCATTAACAGGGTACTGTCAGAAAATCATGTCATATTATCCCATATCAGGGAACTACCTGTCAGGAATACCAGGGGATGAAGATATGGATATGGAAAACTAACTGAGATTTAAAACTTTGGGTGTCATGTGTATCACAAATGCTTTTGTTAAAGATACACATTTCTGTTGGTAGCTTTTGGAGAAAGAAGAAAAAAAATCAAAGCATCACTTCCAGTTTTTTAATAACTTTATTTTCATTGGATTCCAGAAATTAGTCATAGATATAACATCTAAGTCTCGGAAGATAATTTCATCCTCTGAAGAAGAAAAGAGGATGTTGAAATTGATATTCTGCCTGTTTTTTTCTTCTTTTTCTATGTGTAGTCTTTCAAATCTGTATTGTTTAATTTTAAAATTGAACATCTTAATTGACTGACACTGAAGTACTTCGTTGAAGTGCATTGTTGCTTTTCAAATCTGTGTTTACATTTGGCAAGATGGGTACATAAACTAAATAAGGTTTCTTAATACTGTCTTTCTTGCTAGTCTCAGAAAATGCATGCATGCTTCAATTTAAATGAGAGATGTGAAACGCAAGGTTTTGATATATCATAGTACGATAGAACATGGCGTAACTGTGTCGGAGCAACATGATGGTACATTGGAAAAGGGAATAAGAAGGGACAAAAACCAGCAAGGTTGCTACTGAGAAATATTGCATGCCTTGTAGCCTTTGAAGAATTCTTATGGAGTTGGAATTAGTGACCATGTTCTGAGACATCCCTGAATTGGTGTTTCTTCATTTTCTGGGAGGAACGAGTCCTGGTTTTTTCCTTCCCCCTTCTCCTTCCCCAGGATGTGGAAAGCCTTATTTTGCAAAATATCATGTGAAGTAACTACTTTTCTTAGAATTGTTAACAAGTGTAAAGAACACACTGAAGACAAGTAAGGTCTGAGAGTATTAAAGAGATGGAGAAAAAAAATCCTGCACTTTACAGAGACTGGTCAGTTTATGGAAAATGTTATATAAAGTGTATGAAGTGTTCATCTTCATTGGCACTAATATGGGTATTTCTGGCACAGGTTGATCTTACACAGTTCCATAATTTGTAGTAATCTAGTTGAATTTTTGTCAGCTTCTTTCAGGGTCAGGAATTGTTTCATTGTTTGTTTTTATTGCCTTCTTTTTTTTTCTTTTTTTTTTTCCATCAGAGAAAGTAGAGGAGATAGATGAACACTTAAAAAATAATACCCACTGGAAAAAACACGAGGCTGGAAGTTAGAAATATGAAATAAAAAGTGCTAAAATGGATACTGTTTGTTACTATGTAATTGTTCTTATTTATTCAGCTTGGAAAAAAGAACATAAATAAATAGAAACTATTGCATAGAATTTTGTAAGAGACTAAATAGTTGACTACACAATTTTAACCATTATCTCCTCCTGTGTCTGAAGTTAAGCCTGTGTTGGATTATTGTCTCCACTTACTTTCACAATAGTAAATATAATAACAGAACTTCAGGGTTTTTTAGCCATTTTAACCATAAAATTCAAGATAATTAAGGAGACAATTTGGATAAAGAGAGAATATTCAATTCTCTGGACATTACAGTGAACATGTTGTGCTGTTGAAACAGTGTTAAAAGAACAAAACACAGAATAAAACCTTTTTTTTTTCTCAATGTTATGCCACGTCTTTTTCCCTTTAAAAGACTGAAGTCCAAATATCAAAGAAACAGAGTAGACAAAGGAAAATAAAATTATTGCATGTAAGGAAGTAAAGAAGTAAGTGTGATTATAGAAATTACTAAGAAGCAATTACACTTGGTGTGGTGCTATGCTTTCAGTGGAATTCCTACTGTCGTTTTATTCTAAATCTTTGCTTTCATCAAAGGTGTATAAAAGGAGACAGTGCTTAATTAAGTCCAGTGGTTGCACTTACACCCAGGAAATGGCTGAATAAGGCTTTCATATAGAAATTTGCATTATGGTAGTTTAACTATTGTTTAAAGTATTTTCTATGTAAACAACTATTAATATATCTAAGCTTTTTATTTTGAAAGTTCTATAATCTCTACTGTGATTTGTGGGAAACTGAGTAACATTTCTTGGAACAACTGTAACTTTTCAGGGCAAAGAGAAGCATGTGAACTGTATGTTCTTCCATAGACTCTTTCTTGCAAAACACAAAGTCTTTTACCCCAAAGGTTGTAATGTACTTGGTGTTTTTTGTTTGTTTGTTTAGCCAAATGAAATAAATATTTATGTATTTGACATATGTGTTCCACAAATGAACATTTCCATCAGGACATATCCATTTTCATTCCCATCTGTAATCTCTGTGAACCTCTCTAAAGTCACAAGTGGTAATTTACTGTTTTGAAATATTTTAAATCAATTGTAAGAATTATGTGAATTATGCACACACAACAAACCTTTTAAGAAAATAAATCTGTGCCTTGTACAGCAGGTAGTGTTTACATGTTTACTGTGACACCAAGGTGACTGATTTTTAAAGAAGAGCAACATCTGCTACTTATTTGCATGCATTTTTTTTTTTTATAGAAGTGTTAAAATTATTACCACATCAGAAATCTGCCTTGTTAGCATTATGGTTGTAATAATCACATGAAAACTTGGTGTTCTCTTCAGCATATTATTTAGAAAATAGGACATAAACTTCTGAAATTGCTCCTTCCTCTGTGTAGGCCCTGCTTAAATTATTTTAAGATTCAGATAGCAACTAAATACTAGGCATTAATATTAATGTATTATATCACCTTGAAGCTGATCATACAGTGAATTACTTAAGATGCTAATATTTTTTTCTGCTTTAACTTGCAAGCAACGCTTTCCCAGTTTCTAACAACAATTTTCATCCAATTGTGAAGAGGATAATGAGAAACATTATTTCTCTCACGCTTTTTCTCCAGTAAATACTTTGAATTATGAACAAACAAGTAATATGCTGCAGTTTAAATTTGGAAAATATAGATTTCCACTGTTTTTCTGAAAGAAATGTGGTGCTTACCTCTCTAAAAGAAGACTGTGGCAAAAGTATACACTTTACACATATATATACAAATACACACATGCAGATGCACCTATTCTTACATCTGAACTATCTGGCATTTATGTGAAGTATTCATTGCACTGAATTTTGTTAAAGTGAAAAAAGGATTACTTTGTGGTAAACAAATATGCTTTTGATCAAAAGCTACTAAAAGGTAATTTTATGTATGATGAAGTTATGGTGATAGCAATTTCCTAATCCTCAGTGAGGCAACCATTATTTTGCAAAAAAAATATTTAGAAATAAATCAAAAGTCTAATTTTTGAACAATATCTTTGTCGCTTCAGAAGCTATGGCACTGTTCATGTAAAGAAGGTTTAACACAACACCTCAAAAGTTCTGTCAACCTTATTTAAGGTTCTGGGCTTTTATCCAGTGAAATTTTCTGTTTTTGAAAACGTGTTAGACTAGATTTAACTGCAGTTGGTGACTAGTCGTAGAGGAAATTGCCACTGTAGAAGAATAGAAGTTTACAAGCAGTCTAATTCATAGATGTTCAAAAACCAAGAAACTTCTTTTGTTACCTGAAAGGCTTTTAAGTATAGTTTTCAAGTAGAAATTTATATCCAAGTTAGTTCTTTCTGAAATAATATATTTTGGGAAAAGACAGGTTTAGTTTGACTAGATATCTTAATATTACATGGTCTCTTCACAGCTGCACTTTTATTAGACAACCTGAATTGTACCATTCACGTAAATAAAAAAATCTGCTTTTCTCTGCTTAGAAAGGCATGCTGTATTTTATGATATAGTTAGAGATAAAAATATACATTTATAGTGTTTTTAGAAGTGACTTTTGATAAAAATGGGAAAGTGCTGCTGAGGTAAGCAGCTTCTACTGAAACTGAGTTTCTGATCCTTTACTTGAAAGCCAACTGTTGCCAAAATACAACAAAATTAGGATCCAGTAAGCAAATGACAGTCAATATTTTAATCAAAACACCTAAAGAGGAAAAACATTAGAAATAAATGCAATATGTATACCAAAATCATAAATACCTACTAGGAGAACCAAATATTCCCTACATGATAACCTGGTAGATATGAACTGCTAATTTGTAAACTGTCAAAAAACTCATGTCCTGCTTTCATACCACTGATTCAAGAGAAGTTCAGGTAGTTCAAAAGCAATCCTACAAAGTCCAAATTATGGGGGTTTTGAAGTAGGGATTTATGTTTGGCCAGTAGCTCATGTCTGTTGGTGAAACCTGGAGAGTGTGACTAGAGATGATGAATTCGAAACTTCCAAACTCTTGGCAGCTCCAAGAGAATGCTGTCGCACTAGCATGAGGATGCAGAGTGATCTGAGGCTCTCTTTAAAAACAGTAGGCAGGGTGTCTGCAAACTTTGGTCTGTATTGTTAATTTTAACTATACCATATGTTTAATCTTTCTGCCCTTTTCAGAAAGACAGTCTGAGGGAACGATGTTTCTGTGGAAGCTGAAAAGACCATGTATGTTATACACATTTGTGGGAAACTGTGAAAACAAGGATGACTTTATCTTAAAATGGTGCATGTCTTAAGCATTCAGTGAAAGAGATTGTCAGAGAAAATCAGTTTCCTCTCTCCTGCCCTGCTTTGTGTGTACAATTAAGAAAAAATGCTGAAATGCAAATCATGAGTTAATAAGAGATATCTTAAGCCAACTATAGCATGTCTCAAAATCCACTAACAGTTAACTACTTGTTCATTTTCTCTGTTTTTTTATTATCAAACACAGTGTTTGGAGTCAGTGTAAGGATGGGTAAATATCAAATGCTATGTAATATTATACATATCAAGAATGATCTAACTACATGTGTTCACAACCTAAAAACTTACTTGAATTTTCTTTTAAGTAGCATAAGAGTAAGAGCACTATCTCTAGATTTGACATGCTCCATGAAGATAAATCAGATTTTCTTTCTGTGTAATGAAACACGTCTGGTTTAGCTTTGAAACTTCTAAGGCCTTAATTAGATTTCTTTGTCTTATTAACAGTTAAAATATTCAAGACCAAATTTAGGTAGAGTTGTCTGGAAAAAAAAATTCAATTGCTGCCATAATATGGATGGATGTGTGTTACTCATCCATCTACACAGTTTTACAATAGGCAGGGAGTATTAAAGTAATTTCAAGCAGATTATTTGTCCTTAGACTTTTTGTTTTAACAACCTACTGCCTACAAAAAGAATTCTGAGATTTCTTTAAGGAAGTTAAACCATCTAGAGAGGAAATGCTCTTTCTTTTAGTTTCCTGACTTCATAACAGAAATTTATAGTTCTATTAAACACACCTTTACTCTTCCATTTGATAGCTTTGTGTTTTGATGGGAAAATCCTGAAGACTAGACTTGTGCAGGAAGTACAACATCACTGATAGGAAAGTTTGTGATCTGAACAGTCTTCTGAGCTGAACGTTTTAGGGACTAAAATTTTAACCTTTCTTGCAAATCTACACTTACAGAAGTACTTAAATATTGGTCAATTAAAATGCTTAGTTTTGAAATTAAAATATTTGTATTTATCATACTTAAAAGCATATCTGAAATATATTTTAAATTTTGTTTGTAGGAATCCAAAATCTTTAGTTTGGAAAAATGTTAATGGAGTATTTCAGAAGTAAGTGCTGTGTGACATTTCTGCTCAAAGCTCAAGTGAAGTGAATGTTGAAAATCTATGTTCGTACAAAATGGTTTATTTTTTTGGACGGAACAATATCCCCCAGAAGATCTTATAAAAAAACCCTCTGCTTAAATGGAGAAGTACTGCTTCTGTTCCCGTGTCTGCACAATGACATGTGACATACATTCACAATTTATTTTACCTTCCTCAGTCCATCAAACAAGCTTTTTACATTTTTCTCCACTGAAATTATTTATTTGCACTTAAGTGATCAACAGCTGGGTTCTAAGCCTCACATGACCTCACTTGCACATCAGTGCTTTACTTAGGCAGCTTGTGTATATAACGCTATTCTCCACACATGTAGTGCATGCTTTTTGCAATTATGAAGTGTGAGGTATACTTTGTGCATTTCATCTGTAAACAATACTGTATATTTCCTATTTCTTTGGCCTTCATTATTCTGCTTATTAATGTGCACTGTGATTGTATAGAGAAGTCCTCATTCTAGCTGAAAGAAATGTCTCTTCTTGCAACCATCTGTTTTAACCTATGCCCATTCTGTGCATTGTAAGCAGTAAAGTTACCTGTAAAAAAACTTCCTGGAAGTAATGGCTGTATTTTGACACACAAATAAAAATGACCTTGGGCACTCGCCCAAGGAGAGAGAGTAGTGGAGAGATATTAGTGTTCTTGGTCCTCTCTTTCAGGCTTCCAATATCACAGAATCATAGAATCATTTTGGTTGGAAGAGACCCTCAGGATCATTGAGTCCAACCATAACCTAACCTAACTCTAGCACTAAACCATGTCCCTAAGAACCTCATCTAAAAGCCTTTGAAACACCTCCAGGGATGGTGACTCCACCACTTCCCTGGGCAGCCTGTTCCAATGTCTGACAACACTTCATGGCAAGGTTTTTTTTCCTAATATCCAATCTAAACCTCCCCTGGCACAACTTGAGGCCATTTCCTTTTCTCCTGTCACTTGCTATGAGAGAATCTCTCCAAAAATTCTCACAGCACTCCAAAATTGCATTGAGTTCACAAGTTGCCAGATAAGTCTGCTCCAAGTTAAAGGAACTACTACGGTCATTTTAAATTATACTGGCATTTCTGCTGTTACTGGTACCTGGAGTTTCTCTCAGAGCTGTACAAGGAGTTTCACTACTGGATGAAGTTCAGTCTAAAAGAAGTCTGAAAAAGGATTAGGACATACTTCTGACTGGCCAACAAGAGAAAGGTATGCAAAGAAAACAGCCTGCAGCCAAAGAGGAAAAATGGATTTTTCACAGTGATACTAACACAGGAAGCTGATGAGCTGCTCTGCACTCATCAGCCTATTCCCTTATGTGAACCCATGTCCAAAGGGATAACTGTAATTTCTGCCTTGTCAAATTCTCCCCTTCTTTCTGATTATCCTTGCACCACTGATTTAATCATCCAACATTCTGTTGCACGTTAATTCCCCCCTCGTGGCTTTTTTTTTCATGCAGAACAGGGTATGGTTTCAATACTGAAATACAGGTTGAGTAAGTGCAAGATTATAGTATTAGAATGCTCCTTTATGGTCCAATGTTATTATATCAGCAGAAGAAAAAGGGAAGTAGGAGGGAGATAACTGAGAGGAGGTGATTTGGAAGAGAGGGTGTGGTGGAGAAATTGCGTTCTGGATAAAATGTCAAGAGGATTGGGACGTGGAAAGTTGCTCTTTGTGTGTCATTTCCAGGAAGCGGCATGAAAGGATTAAGTCTCCTGCAAATAGCAGTACTGGATCCTTGAGAGTGTTTTGTCACTCTGAAAGGAGCACACAGAAACATCGAATGTGAATTAAAATATCAAACAACCTGTAGGCAATAACAGACCTCAAAAACACACAGCAATTCTAAGACTAATCACTGAGGAGAGTAAGGCACAAAGAAGCTGAAGCATGGATCTGGATCTTTACACTCCATTTTTGTGCATTCCTCTCTCCAGTAGTATCAAAAAAGCTCAAAGAGAAAGAGAGACATTTGATGTGTATAAGAACTGGAGAAGTTCTGAATAACTGTATGGCCCCATAGATTATTGAGAGACTTGGGGCTGTTCAGCCTAGAGAAGGCCCCAGGGAGACCTTATTGCTGCCTTTAGATGTATAAAGAGGGCTTGTAAGAAAGGTGGAAAGAGACTTTTTACCAAGGCCTGTAGTGACAGGACAAGGGGTGATGGTTGTAAACTGAAAGAGGGTAAATTTAAATCAGATATATGGAAGAAATTTTTTATGCTGAGGCTGGTGAGACACTTGAACAGATTGCCCAGAGAAGCTGTGGATGCCTCATACCTGGAAGCGTTCAAGGTGAGGCTGGATGGGTCTTTGAGCAGTTTGGTTTAGTGAAAGGTGTCCCTGCCCATGGCAAGGGGGTTGGAACTAGATGATCTTTACAGGTCCTTTCTAAGCTAAACCATTCCAGGATTCCATTATTATTATAAGTGCTAGATATAGCATTCAAATTTGCCACCATCTTTCAGAACTTTGAGCACAGCAGAAATTAATTGAAAAATTATGTGTCCGTTGAAGGCATTAGCTATACATAGGAACTAACTGCATATTTTTCTTTTATGTTGGTGGTATCCAACCAGGAAAATATCAGGTGTGTTAGGAAGCTCTGTCTCCAAATCTCCTTATTGTTAAAACTTCATTGTGCAAAATATTCACTGTATTTAACCAACTTTTTCACCCTTTAGAAGAATTTGAGTGTAGATATTAGATAAGAGATTTAAGGATCCACAAGTGTGGATCATAAATTCTACATGGAAAGAAAGCCCATAGCTCGTATTTTGAACTTCTAACCTTCTTTTCTACTACAGTAGTTTAATTCCAACCAGAACTTTTTAAACAATTATGTATTTTAGTCTTTCTTGGGAAATATTCTTTAAACAAATTAGAAAAAAAACAGTTGCTCATTTTGCAGAATCTTTGGCGAAGACACCATTTTATACATCTTATCAAAAGGACAAAATTGAACATTTTATTTAAAAGTTTAGTGCCCTAAGCTATCAGTCCACTAAAAGGAAAGCAGTTTTTACAAACATATTGCTTAAGAGCTTTCATGTGAAAATAATTTATTCAAAAGAATAAACACTACCACCCAAAAGTGATAGGACTGTTTATTTGCAATATATAGTAGATAAGGAGCTTAAGTTAATGAATATATTTCTATAAATGTAAAATTAATAATGGGAAACATGAACTGTTATGAAGATCTTGAGGTCCGCGTAGGCCATCCAACATTTGGAATCCTTTTATAATTTCTAATACTTTTCCATAAGCATCCCAGGCCAGCTACATGCACCGTGGCATCTGTCAGCTAAATCATGCACAGTATTGGGAAAGATGGGAATATTTAAGTTATTAAACTATCTGGAATAGATGATTCCATATATCAGGAGCACTGTTCTTTGTCCCAGTGAAACAGTACAGTTCTGAAGTCAATGCAGGACAGCAGTGCGAGATATCCAGTGTGGGAGATCCTCTAAGAACACAGACTATAATAATTCCTGCAGTGCGTCTGGGCTGGGAACTCCTGTCAGCAACAGCCACGTGTTGGCGGTTTTAGAAAATCTCTAAGGCATTCCATCAGATTAACCTCACAGAAGATGGTATGGGAGGAGGCCCTTTGCAAATCCTCTCCAAGTATTTTGGGGTGTACTGGAACTTCAGGTGTTTTTCATTTAACGTGGAAGGTTGGGTTCATGTGCTTCAGCTATGATTCTTAATTGTTAAAAAATAATAATAGCACTTTTTTAAATGTTTTTCATTTCTTAGAGAGATTTGTTCTCAGACATGATGAGCCAAAGCCATGCACACTGTGAAGCTACTAATGATGTGTGATGAAAGTGACATGCTTGCTTCAAGCTAGTGATTTGACTGACATTTCTCTTAAAAACAAAACAAACTCATTTTCATGTGCATTCAGAAAGGAGTGTAAATACTTTATGTTATGCATGAAGAACAGTTTCAATAATCTTTACTTTTCCAGTTATCCCACTTCCTAGTGGGAGTTGGGTATGTATTTATTTTTGAACAAAAATGAAAAATATTCCTACTTCTGTATGATCTTTCTGAATCTGTTTATAAATACATACATATACAGGGAAATTATGCAGTAGTAACAGAGGCACATCATTATTAAAAATCTATGTAATATTATTTATGAAATCTGTACTAAAAAAAAAAAATTGGATGTCTAAACCAGGAATTTAGGAACAGCTTGAAGCCGTCTGTCATTATTAAAGTAACTGCAATTAATAAGCACAGAATAAGGCAATGTTAGAACCAATAATCAAAAGGGAAAACATGTCCAACTCGACAAAGTTTTTGCTTACTTCCTTTACATGCTCCTGACTCCTGCATTTTTTTCTTTTAAAGGACTTACATTATTATCACATTATTTCCTAAACCAAAATTCATATTGTTTATAACTGATCATCTCAGGAGAATGGAGGCAGTAAAATGCAGTTATATTTGCATTCCTACTGCTTACAGACATGACGAAAAAGCAAAGCTGTGCCTGTAAGACATGGACCCGAACTGCGAGAAGCACAGCTACGGTTTTCAAGGGAAATGCAGGGAGGCATTGTGTGCCTCAGGGAGGGAGAGGCAAAAAGAACAACTCATTCAACAGGAAATGTGCTTAGAGCAATGCCCTGAGAAAGACGTCACCCACTGCTGAAGGTGATGGGGGAGAGGAACACTTTGCTGCCCCTGATGGCTTGCATTGTTTGCAAGGCTGCATTCCGATTTGTGCTACAACTGAGTGACCTTCCAAGAGCTCCAATAGTTGCAGTTACACATTGCCCTGTGTACCTCACTTTTAATGATGCCCCAAGAATGACTCCTGACTATATAAATTACACAGAAGAGATCATGGCATGCCCTCTATGTTGGACCTCCTGTGTCATCAACAGTGAATTGTGAGAGTACAAAAGTGGTGGTTATAATTTGGGAAAAATTCACAGTATGAGTGATTAACTTTTCTTTTGACATTTTAATCATCATAAAGGCTCATTGCTGCTTTGTTGCACAGAAACCTTTGTGAATTGGATAATAAATACATGTCATATATTTGAAGGATGACTCCTTTCCCTGAAATTAGTTAACCTTGACTAGATGTTGAAAATGCTACAATGCTATCAGTTGATAAATAGGCTGGTTTCTTAGAAATGTTCTTAGACTGTACAACACATTTATTTTAAAATATCATGCAACACTTATTTTAAAAGCAATACTATATATTTTCTTGAAAGTTAACTGCTAGTAGACAGTTTATTTGAACAGGCAATTACCATGATAACCAATGTAACATACTGTAGCTTTTCTTAGAAGTGCTTTTGGGAATTGACTTTATCCCAGAACAATTTAAATGGATTTCAGAACAACTTGCAGTGGATTTGGACAATATGCTTTCCATCAGCACCTAGTTATTAGGAAATAATTAGTACAAAAGGAGTTCTTCAAAAAGTTGATTTCTTGTAAGTGTGCTAAAATACCTGAATAATTCTGCATGGCATTACACAGTGTCTATGGTATAAATAATCCCATTCAGGCTACTGAGACTAGTGAACCAAGTAGATTTAACTTTCAGACATTGCTAACGAACTACTTTATGAAGGCCATATAGGAAAACATTCTCCAACTGGGTGTCCTAAATCAGTAGATACTTTTTTGAAATTCAGGCTTGGATTTTACTTTGTAGATAGCTATGTCTTGACTTACAAGTTGCATGTCTACAAGCACTGATAAAGAAATTTGGGCTTTATATTCTAATAACAACCCAGACATTATTTCTAAAAGTTTGCCATGAGCATTTAGGACCAATTTTAATACAGCCAGTTGTTCTTTTACAGTACCTAATATTTTTATATGCTCCTTAATATATGTTTTGTTTGCAAAAATATGTATAAAACATATTTGCTTCTTGTTCAAAACAGTTTTAGCACAAATTAGGACATAAATAGTGACTATTATTAATGCTGGCATTAGTCTGGAATCATTTGTTATACCCACTCATCTATACTTTGCATGCTGATCAAGTTGAAAGTCAATGAAGCATGTGAAATTGTAAACGACAAAGTGGAAGCATTTGGAATTCTATTCACTTCTGCTCACAATCTTCAAAAAATAAAATCCCCATGATACTGAACGCAAACAATATGGGGTCTAGCCGTGTGAAATTTGTGATGCCCACAAATGGAGATTTTTACCTGTTGGACCAAAATTTCACATAAGGGTTTTTGAATGATAAAACAGCGATAGTGATGCACATTTTTGTGTGTTGTAGACGCTTTGCACACATTGATTTATACCCACTATTTTGCTTGTATAGTGTGTAAGTTTGTGTTGGTAGAACAGGAGGAAAGGGAATGAAACAGTGTGGCTGAATGGCTCAAGGTCACTTTTATGAAGTTTGTAGCAGAGGTGAGACTAGAAGTCAACCGTTTTTTGTAATTGTGCTGCAGAATAGTCATTCCCAGAATTCCATCTAGGTGATTATATCCACCTTACATTACAGTGCCTTTCCTAAAGGGCATTGAACTCCAAGCTTGATTAATGGTGACACATTACTTTCTGTGACAGAAGCATAAGCTCTGAATGAACAATTATTTAAATGTTCTCAGCTGAGAATCATGCCCTCGTCATCCATGCTTGATGTACAAACATGGTCTCCTGACTGTCTACGCTTTTGCCCATCTGTTTGGATGGCATAATGCCTGTTCTCAAGTAGGTCAAAACCTTGCTGTAGGGCATGTATGCCAGTCAACAATGGCTTTCAATGGAAGACTGCATAACTCTGAAAGTGTCTTCACTTCTGCAGGAAGTCCTTCCTTTGGTGTGGGATTGAGTCCTTAGCTTCTCCAGTTTATATACTTATCCACAGATATTGTAACAGTGTAGTTTTAATGGTTTAAAGTGTGGAGCCTGTCAGGCCGAGGGGAGAATCTGGCATGGTGTCTTGTGTTAGGTTTCTCTGACTACTTCTACTCCAGATATTCAGGACCCTGAGGCTGAAAAACAGGGGACTGTTGGTCAGTGCACAGACCTTGGATTTGTCAAGAAGACTACTTACTGTAGGAGGTATTGTATAGAGAGCAGATTGTCTTAAAATAATTGTCATCCATGAAATGACTGGGGATATGTACATCATTTTAATTAGTCTGACTTTGATACTTGCCTTGTTTATAGCTGGCACATAAAAAGGCAGCGTAAGAAATGTGGTAATGGAATTGCCATGTGGTATGACTTACTCATTGTATGGACACTTACCTATAGACAGCAATATACGTATCTCTTTGCACAAGATGATAGCAAAGTGAGTAAACTATCTGGTATATGTTTGTGAATGTTGGTCTTCTCTCAATAGACTAGACAGGAGTTGATCTTCTAAGCCCAATAGCTGCTCTACTCTGCAAAATATAAGCTAAACTCTTTTAGGTTATAATATCATAGAATCATAGAATGGTTTGGGTTGGAAGGCACCTCAAGGATCATGTAGTGTCAACCCCCCTGCCATGGCAGGAGACGCTTTCCGCTAGACCAGGTTGCTCAAAGACCAACCTGGTCTTGAACACTTCCAGGGATGAGGCATGCACAGCTTCTCTGGGCAGCCTGTTCCAGTGCCTCACCATCCTCATGGTGAAGAAATTAAATATTAAATTTTAAATATGAAATAATTTGTAAATATTTAATATTATGATGTTATATATTGTATAAATACATACATATAGATAAAGTATATATAGTATATATCAGGACATATAGTATTATATATCTAAATATTAAATATTAAGTTAAAGTTTATGTTACAAATTATGTGAGATACTGTCTTGTTTCTTTTATTTCCAGCCAGTATATACTAGCATAGAAATATAAGCACAAAAATAGTTAAGATTATGGTTTCATTTCAATGGCTTCAGTACCCTGAAAGTCATTGAAAGGATTTAGACTGGGCGTCTGCCCTATTTTTTCCCCTGCAATTTAAGATCTGCAGGGTTATCTCAGATATGTACTCACCGAAATTGATATTCACCTTAATATACTTATTGCAAAAAGCCAACAGCACTATTATAAAAGCTTCTGGAGTTCAAACACTGCAGAAAACTCCATGCAGGTTATAGTGCACTAATGCTATGAAATACAAGGGAATAAGTAAAGTGCCCTCTAGCGTAAAAAGTTTAGCAGTGCCTGTTTATGAAGTGAGTATAATATATATATAGAATCATCCACTTCATTTTTGATCTAGTAAGGGCATGGATAGAGCTCAACTTTTCTGATTTTGCTAGCAATTCAGAACCTATTTTTTCATTAGCACATTAGTCTGACTTATTGATTATAAAAGCAGTTTCAGGCACACCACCAGGAAAAATCAAACACAACAAGAATAAAAAGCTCAAAAACAGTATTAGGCTTATGCTGTCCTAAAGAAACATCAGTTTCCATTATGAAATACTTCAAGCAATGTCAGTCCTGGTGGTCTCTGCCAATCTGTTGGCTAATATTTCTTCTTCTTCTTCCTGCTTGCTTCATGCTGTAAAGCTTGAGCTGCAGTTGTCAGGGTTGTTGGCTGTCTAGAGTAGACAGAAAAAGTTTGAGAACTAACATCACCAAGGTGTGTACCTACGCTTCCTCACATATACCTTGTAACTGATCAGCTGTTCCTTTCTAGCCATAATCCAATGCAATCTTTTAATTAAATTGTCCAAGTTCTCCATATGAACAATAGCTACATATTTGTATAAATCTTCAGATGGGCAGTTCAAAGTGCTTAAAGCAAGAGTCCAAGTCTCAGGATTAGTTTCAGAAATGGTCTTGCTCTGTAAAGTGATTTGATGCATCTGCATGCTGGCCTGGAAGTCTTAAGACAGCTGGAAGGAAATCTTACATACCAAGTATTTCTCTGCATACACATGACTCAGTGCTTCTCAGAATTACTCAGGACTCAGTTATCTTTTGAGATGGCAGGCTATTTAGTAGTCTAAAGTTCAGAAAATGACATTTGGGGTTTTGGTTCTTCTCAGCTTGGATCCATAGCTATGTTACCTTAACTGAATGACCTAGCCAACAGAATGACCTAGCCAACTGAATGACCTAGCAGCTGTGAGTGGGGCCCCTCAGCATCCTGCCCAGAGAAGCTGTGCTACTATGCGGGCACAACTGCAAGAACCTCTCAGATGGAACAAGGGTGAGCCAGAGCACAGCACAAGCCTGGTGAGGCTGGCCAGCTGGGAAGGGGCAGCCTGACAGTTCCAGCACCTGCTGCTCGGGCTGCTATAATCCCATAGAAAACCACTGAACTAACCGTCTTTCAACCAAGTGACCTAAATTCCTGCAGTGCCTTTGTGCCAAGGTTCTTCTTGCTGGCCATGTTTCTGGATGCTTCTATTGTTTTGCAGTCCCAGCATCAGCAAGAGTCATGGCAGGAGCTCTCAAGCGGAACATGCATTTGCCTGGAAGTTAAGGCTATCTTCTTGAATTTGGGAGCTCCGGTTCACAGCCACCTAGGCTGTGTGTTTTTACCATTAGGACATTAATTCAATTCAGTTTAATCACATTATGATAGTGTATTGTTTGTCCACATACCTCACACCTAAAAATTCTGCAGGGACCTAGAGATGAAATCTGACCTGCCAATAATTAAAAAAGGACTAGGAAGTGCTGAGTCTTTGGAATGCACTGCAGTATACCTCCATGAAGCAGCAGACTGTCAGAGAATCAAAACCAAGTCAGAGAGATGGAAACGATTTCCCTGATGGTTCTTCAGAGCTGCTTCAAAACTGCTTGCCAAGCCTGAAGAGCTATGCAGTGTTTTGGATATTCTCAGAGCAGTTTAGAAGGACTTTAGAAAATACCCTTTTGTCTGCTTTCTCTCACCATATCCCAGAAATAACAGGCAGCTTCCAAAGAAGCCCAAACAGTTGTGCTTAAAACATTAGACCAAGTCTGTCTTAATAAAATTCAGGAATGTACTACAGATGTCTTGGGGTATGTTAGCAGTGTGTGGTCAGTAAGGATGGCCTTTTGCAGCCTAAAGAATTGTTACGATAGACCATAGGAAATGAAACAGCCTACTTTAAAGCACAAGGGGAGAGCTGTTTTCTGCCCCCATTGTCCTAACAAATGATGGGCTGCAACAGATTACCAAGTTTCATCAGAACTTTCTATAGGTTTATCTCTCTACAACTTTAAACCACTTTCCTTTAAGCATATGGTTCATTTAAATTATAGTACGTAGTCTGGAGGTCAGAGGAAGATCTATAGAGGAAGTGTTAGGAAAACTAGCTGCCCAAATGTTAAGGTTACTTAACTGTGAATAATCCTCTGTTCTTCCTAAATTTAAACCTGTCAGTGGTGGCATTATAATAAGGAGCACTTGTGGTTTGCCTTGCACTTCTGTTATTAGTACTAAGGAGGAGCCAATCTTTTCACAGATCTTGCAACTTCCCAGTCAGCAGGTCTGTATTTATGGATGCTATTCTGAGACACTTAATTTCCTGTGCACTCTGTGAAGCCTTGGTGCCTAATACAGGGTTTTGGATTCCACCCCAGTGACCAGGTGCCTCCAAGTTACTTGTATAAGCACCTGACACTTTTTTTTTTTTTTTTTTTAATGTCTAGCTGTTTAAAGAGAGAGTTAATCACTGTTGAACTTCAGGGTCTTATGTCCAGTGACATGAGATAGCTGGATGTGAGGAAACAATAGGGTGAAGAAGCCCCTGATCAGAGACAAATTGGACAAATTTTACACAAGGAAACAAAAAAAAGCTATAAGTGGATTTATTTTATTTTAAAAAAATTCATAGTGTAAAAATCAGAGTAGTATAGGTCAAACCTATGCAAATGTTGTGGTGGATGCACTCAGCGCCTCCCGTCCAATCACTCCCCCACGACAAATGTATATATCAGCCTTCATTTAAATACATCATTAAGGAGATATAATAAGAGTAACAGATAACCAAAGCTTGAATTCAAGAGCGAATCCTTTTGAATTAAAAGTATTTCACGGAATGTTGAAACTTTGCATGCCAGTCTGGCCAGAAGATACGCGGTACAGGTTTTAGTTAACACCACATGAAACACCTGACATTAATCACTATTAATAATAAGGATTATTGTAGATAATGAAGGAACCATTGTTTGCAAGAAAATTAGTCAGGCTTCTGAAATGTTTATGACTGTCAGGCTTAATCATTCCTGGATTCATCAGGTATGTGATAGATCTGATAAAACATTATTTAGTCTCATTAAATTAATTCGGGCAAGGTTGCTGGTACTGAAAATCAAAAGTACTTGATCTGTAGCCATCTGTGGAAAACGGAGCTCTTTACAGTAAAGGTCAAGTATCAGTTGTTCTGAAAACTGTCCTACCAAGTGAAACAACTCTTGCTGTTGATATTCAGTAGCTGTATAAAAGTGGGGAAATATAGTCATGCTGTTGCTATCAAGAAGCAGCAGCACAAACAAAAGCATCTTGAAAAAAGTAGGTTAAATCAAAACTCTGAGGGAGAAAGGTCTGTTATCTGTTTTTCCTGCTATCATCCCTGCTACTTCTGTTGTCTTTCCTTCTGTGCTAGAAGTGGTAAAAATTATAAGGTGAACTCCAATGTGCTACATTTTTGATTGCTATTTTATTATCTGCATCCCATATTCAGGATATTTTTTCCTTGCTGTTTATCTCTCAGCTAAATTTGGAAAGCTGTCTGCAGGTTGGTGTTCTGTTGAATGAGCTGGCTGCCTGAATAGATACATGACATGATTTTGCACCAGTTAGGGACAGGAAAGTAAGAGTACTGTTCTCTCGCTTGCCAAGGGTATCTTCATGTATATTAAATCTTGTTTCCGCATACCACATGAAAAGGCAAAACTAAACCAATGATCCATTTTCTGATTAATTTTCAGATTTAGCAGATAAATAATTTGGAGGAAGGGAGGAAGGGGAGATGCCTCAAGCTCTAACATAACAAATCCAGGATATCATTAGAAAGTAAGTCTAGAAAGGGACCACTAAGATCAGCTACACAGATCTGCCCATAGAATTCCTCCTAGGTACTGCCACACATTGTGTCTGAAGTAGAGGTGGCTGAAATCTCTTCATTTTAGAGACTCAGACTGAACATATCAAATTATGTAGTAAGTTATTTTGGTTCATAATTTCTAAACAGTGAAGTGTTCTTGCATCTTAATTCTAGTCTCATATATACATATATATATATATATATATATATATATATATACACTACAGTGCCAGAGACAAGAATGAAGCAAATGTATATCTTATATCTAAAATCTTCAGATTTTGCCCTTTTGTTTTCCCCCGTAACCAACATTAACAAAGTGCTTAGTTAAATTTCACACACATTTTCAGATTTGTCCAAGCTTGGGTTTGCAGAGACATTATTTCACAAGTTTTGGCACAAAGCTGCTTCTGTGGGAAAAATCAAACAAAACACAGTGCTAGAGAAGAGATGATGAACAGGAGGAAATGATAGAGAGGACAGAAACAGGGCAGAGCTCTGAGGCACTTCAGCTGTGAGGATCTTGCCTATGATACAAAAGGGAATATGAGATGTCTTTGCCCAGTTCTTCGGCTAAATTTAAAGTGCTATGTTTTTGAAGTCCATACCTGGCTCTAATGGAGGTGCTTTTGGGAATCCTCTAATCGATTCCTTTTTGGTTGTACATTAACCACCTTGTCAGAACACCCCAATTTCTAGTCATCCCATTTTGAGTTATACATAAAATACTGTTCTTCCAGTATCTAATTTTAGATACCATTCCCACAATGTTTCCTTTATTAAGTGAAAGATCTACCATATAAAAGTAAACAGATTTATATCATGTTGTTGCAACTCTATAGTACAACAGGAACAAAATGAAAACACATAAGTTTTTAAAGGCATCAGTTATGAGTGCTACTGGCAGATACCCAGAAATGCTGTAAAGCCAACTACCACATACTGCCAGCAAATCAGAACAAGCACACTCAAATCTTTACATAATATTTCCCCTTTGAATATGTTGCTTTTAACATCTGGAAGTAATACTATTACTATTCCCTGAATTTTTGCTGGAGGAAATACAGAAATTTCCAATACCATGTTTGCTTGTTGAAGACTTCTAATAAATGAGTTTATTAACAGAAATGTTCAGTGATATGAGGAATTTTATTAGTTATGCAAAGTGAATTTTGTAATTATAATTGTGAATGATGACATCAGAAATTGATTTATGTTACATACAGAAGATATAAATATGTCCATTTAAAACAACGGATGTCAGATGAGAATACTCATCTATGTTCAGAAAAAGCAACAACCAAAAGTTGTTCATAAAAATCATTAGCACCCCACCCAATATTAAATAAATACTGAAAAAACTCCTTTTCACAGATTTAAAAAACAACAATAGAGATAGAGTGCGTTCATTAAGTATGTCACCCTCATGCAGTAGTTATTATTAGTAATAATAGCTGTCTCACAATATTTGGACCCTGAATTTGGATTAACTTTTGCAGTTGCTTATCAAATAAAACTCCTTAATTAGGCAAAGCTTTGGAAGGAATAATTAGGAACTGTTGACTAAACATAGCTGGGACTTTGTGGAGACATGAACCATATTTTTTTACTAGCTCTTCCAGAGCAAGTGTCTGCCTCAAAGTCACAGGAGATGTATTGTCATTTTCCCTGTATGGTAGCTGTAGCATTTCCTTTGTCCTCTCTGGCTTTTGTCCCAAACAGCTGTTCACAGTATCTCACATGATAAAATTGCTATTAGTAGTAGGAGACTTGGAAGGATCCAATTCTGCATCACGCTGTCTTGGGATATCTTCAAACATAGGGGTTAGGAGCAGTGTAGCTTTGCATTGTATCATATGCAAAACAGCATCCCAAATGATGTTTAAGGATTAAAATTTTCCTGTGCATCATGGAATACAGCAATCCATATGGCCCCCACCAGCCCTGGGTCCAGATGGGATGCACCCACGGGTGCTGAGGGAACTGGCTGAGGTCATTGCTAGACCACTCTCCATCATCTTTGCTAAGTCTTGGGAAACGGGAGAGGTGCCTGAGGAGTGGAGGAAAGCAAATGTCACTCCAGTCTTCAAAAAGGGCAAGAAGGAGGACCCAGGTAACTATAGACTGATCAGCCTCACCTCCATCCCTGGGAAAGTGATGGAACAACTTATCCTTGGTGCCATCTCAAGGCATATCAAGGATAACAGGGTCATTAGGGGCAGTTAACATGGCTTCACCAAAGGGAAGGCATGCTTGACCAACCTCATTACCTTTTATGAGGACATAATGAAGTGAATGGATGATGGCAGAGCAGTGGATGTGGTCTACCTTGACTTCAATAAAGCATTTGACACAGTCTCCCACAGCATCCTTACAGCTAAACTCATGGAGTGCAATCTGGATGACTGGGTAGTGAGGTGGACTGCAAACTGGCTGAAGAAAAGAAGCCAGAGAGTCGTGGTCAATGGAGCGGAGTCCAGTTGGAGGCCTGTATCTGGTGGAGTGCCTCAAGGGTCAGTACTGGCGCCTGTATTATTCAATATATTCATCAATGATTTTGATGAGGGAATAGAGTGCACTGTCAGCAAGTTTGCTGATGACATCAAGCTGGGGAGAGTGGCTGACCTGCCAGAAGACTGTGCTGCCATCCAGCGAGACCTGGACAGGCTGGAGAGTTGATCAGGGAAAAATTTGATGAAATATAACAAGGGCAAGTGTAGAGTCTTGCATCTGGGTAGGAACAACCCCAGGTTCCACTATAGGTTGGGAAATGACCTATTAGAGAGTAGTGTAGGGGAAAGGGACCTGTGGGTCCTAGTGGACAGCAGGATGACCATGAGCCAGCACTGTGTCCTTGTGGCCAAGAAGGCCAATGGCATCCTGGGGTGTATTAGAAGGAGAGTGGTCAGTAGGTCCAGAGAGGTTCCTCCTCCCCTCTACTCTGCCCTGGTGAGACCACACCTGGAATATTGTGTCTGGTTCTGCGCCCCTCAGTTCAAGAAGGACAGAGAACTGCTGGAGAGAGTCCAGTGCAGGACAACAAAGATGATCAAGATGATCAAGAGCATCTCCCTTATGAGGAAAGACTGAGAGAGCTGCGGCTCTTTAGTTTGGAGAAGAGGAGGCTGAGGAGTGACCTTATTAATGTTTACAAATATATAAAGGGTGAGTGTCATGAGGATGAAGCCAGGGTCTTCTCAGTGACAACCAAAGGTAGGACAAGGGGTAATGCATTCTAACTGGAACACAGAAGGTTCCGCTTAAATTTGAGAAGAAACTTCTTCTCAGTGAGGGTGAGAGAGCACTGGAACAGGCTGCCCAGGGAGGTTGTGGAGTCTCTTACTCTAGAGACATTCAAAATCCACCTGGACACATTCCTGTGTAACCTCATCTAAGTGTTCCTGCTCTGGCAGGGGGATTAGACTAGATCATCTTTTGAGGTCCCTTCCAATCCCTAACATTCTGTGATTCTGTGAAAAAAAGTTTATGCTACCTTTTTTTGCTTTCTACTCTCTCTCCTTGCTCCCTGTTTAATTGGTTTCCTCTTTTCCTCCCCAGCTGCTCAGAGATTGTTCTGTCCTTGTGGCTTTGCTCTATGTGGCTTCACACTCTTGATTTGCTCTTTGCAGTTGTCTCCTCTGCTGCTCCGCTTTGCGTGTGAGCCACAGCGAACTGTCATTGGCAAATCTCAGAGAACATTAGGAGCCAGAATTTTCATTCTTTCCCCTCACTGTGCCTACACGTGGAAAAGCAAGAAAACAAGGATGGGGGAGCGTATCATGTTGATGTTTATTCTATTCCCCCACTCTGTCCTGTCTAAATGATGATACATATTGTGCTTATATGTGCCTAAAGCATAGCACAATCAGGATACAGACAGTGGCAGTGTATTGAAACTAAATAAATCAGACAAGAGTTTTTTTCAAAACCCTGTCAGTGATTTCCTTTAAAAGATTGCCATAAATCCCCATTTGCTTCATAAAAACAACTTCTGCTGCATATCTCCAGTAATGTTGCAGAGAGACGGTCTTAACACATTGCCAGAGGGTTTTTCTGGCTGAGTCAAACCATGTTCATCGAAGAAAATTGAAATTATAATCGTATTGGGAGATTCTGTGATCCATGCTAGAAGAAATTACATTTCAAATGTAGCATTTATGTTAGACAAAACTATTTCCAATTTTGATATTTTTATTGATAGTATATTTCAAGAGAAATGAATTTAACTTAATTTCATAGAATACATTTGCTTAAATTTATTAAGAAGTAATAAGGTCCCATGTGCTTGTGTAAAGCTTTCTTATTTCTTGTATATTTAATTAAAAATTATAAAATACCCCAAAAATGTCTGTAAAATAGCCATGCTGCTTCAAGTTTTTGCTTATCAATTCTCAGGCATCAACAATGCTCATTTCAGATAGTATAGTGATCTTAGGGGAAAATTTGTTTACCAGCATATTTGGAAAAATTAACTGTATAAACTGTCATAGATTAAGGCAAGAAATTACAGATAATTATTATTTCTGTGATTAATCTTTGCAATTCCATAGTGGAAAACATCTCACCTCCACTGTGCTGCTATGTACATATTTAACACAAAGACATGGGACTAAAGCTTAATCCTGAATCTTTCCACCTCAGACTGGAACTTTGAATTCTTATTTTCAAGAAGATTTAATAATTTACCCATTGATTAATTCCCATTTTCTTGCATATACCTACTATGAATCAAAATTAATTGAAATTACAATCTCAGTGAGCACTTCAATTCTGATCATCCACAGATGAAGCTGGACAAAGTTCTGATGTGAATGGGGGAAATGAGCATAGACCTTGTGGTGGGGATGACCCTTCAGTATGAGACTTCAGCTAGACTTGAATTCATCCCCTAATCCCTATAACATGGTCTCACTGAGCTGGCAGCACTCGTGTTTACAAAAGGGTTCTATGTTTTCTCTGTAAGTTTGTAAATCTGGAACCTGGGCTGAGGCAGCTGGTGAGACCTGCAGGGTCTGCACAGCATCAGTGGGTTGATAGAGGTGACAGCGATATTAAGTCCCATTTCTCTTCTGCAGTATTTCTGCACACTGTAGCTGGAAAGTCTCCTGCTAGTTGAGCTCTCTTGGTACTAGAATTGAGAGAGCTACAGGAAACCAGCCACCTGCAGCATTAATTATTGAGACATTTACAGCTACTCGGAAAACTTCCTTAGCTTCCTGGACCACATCAATGTTGTAATTTCAAATAATTATTGGGTCATTCTGTTCACTGAACCAGCCAGCTTGGAACAAACGAAGACTTCAGGTTAGCTGAAATTCGAGACACTGCAACTCATTAGTCGTCCGAAGTATTATTGATCAGGAAAGGATGTTGTATTAAGCTTCCCTGACATTAGATTTCTTTCAAAAAGAAAGGCTGAGCCACCTAAGCACGATTCCCTCACCAGCAGGAGGGAGAGTGAAACTGGCAGTAGCACCCTGTGGCATGAGGTGACAACTCTCAGGAACTGGCAGATGCTTGGGGCAAAACCGCCCTCCTGGGGCACGGAGGTACTGGTTGCATTCCATGTTCAAGTGGGCATTTGTAAGGCTGGAGACAGGTGATAATCCCTTCACACGCTGGCATCTTTTGGATACTTTCTTTGGAGGGATAGGGGACAGCTAGAGGGAAAATTATATGCACAATGGATAGAGCATCTTGGAGCACTTTCCTGTGAAATCTGCATTTCTCCTGTTAATCTGCATTTCTCTTTAGGCTGGGTCCATTGATATGAGGGATCAGACTGTTTTCTATGAGCTGATCCAAGTTACAGCCATCACAATGAAAAAGGAAGTAGAAAGTGGCTTTCCTCTTGTTTTATTTTTTTCTCTTGATTACTTACCCATCAATGCAAGTGAATCTCTATAGCTTTATGAGTATGAGATGACTAAAGAGAATGGTACAGGTCTGGTTACAGGGAATTCTATTTGCCCAGCATTTGCCTGGGAAAAGAGGAGACAACCCTACTTGTTCCAGCAAGCTATGTTCCTAGTCATCTAGATGCTGGAGATGCTGTGAGGAGAAATGTGGCTGATCCTTGACAGCATCAGAAGCAGATGATTTTGGTCTTTGGATCTTTGGACTCCCAATCTCTGTCCTTGCAACTGCCCATAAGCCCTAGGAGAAGGAGACAGTCCTGTGCTGAAGCTTTCCTGCCAGCTTCAGGGGAGGAATTGTGTGCCCTGTGTTAGTAAGGAAAGAGGATAACATGGGGACAAGTAGAGAAGGAAGGAGAGTGTTTTTAAGGGGAAAAGAGCTCCTGAAAGTGCATCTGTCTCCCTAGCTTCCCCATTGCCTATCTAACATACTTCTGCTTCCCACTCCATAAAAATATTTTACCTGTGTAGCTGAGAAGTCTTAAGGTACCTTTTAATTCTTCCCAGTAGCTACTTCTACCATCATTCAATATTATTTGCTGCTTAACCTCCTGTTCCATAGCACTCCAACAATCAGCTAGACTTTCTGCTGCGAAGATCTGATTTTTACAGTGTCTCTGCTTGTTACCATTTACAGTTAAAGATTATTTATTGGTGAAAAATTTTTTCATATAGCTAAGAGCAGTTCAAGTCCCAAGAGGAAGAATTTTTTTTTTCAAGGAAAACAGATGTCAACATCTGTAAATGTTGTTAACTTAATGAAAATGGGCTAAAATCAATAAGTATAACATACTGCTCATTGGACCAGAGTTTCAGGTTTCAGAGATATTTCTACAATTCCCACCGAAGCCTAACTTTTTCATCAAAAGCAGAACTTTACCTGTCTATTAATATTTTACTTTTCTATGTGTGTTTTTGTTATTTATATGTCCCTATGAGTAACTCATGACTTTATTGGATTTGTGCTAACCTCATTCCCACAAGATTCAGACATGTAATTGTCTTACATTTCCCAAGTGAAGAAATAAAATGAAGATAGATCAAAGTCCTGGTTTTGACAATTCCACTTACCCTGTGGAGTTCCTGATGCTGGCAATAACCTTGTTGCTGCCAGTCAGGCTTTTTCATGGAGCAAATCACAGCTGTTACAGGCTCAAAGGGCATGGTCTTCATCTTTCTGGAACCCATCTGAGCCAGCTCCTTAGTGACAGGATCAAAACCAGCAAGAGGAAATGGGCTCCAGGCTCCCCACACCGAGTCTGATAGTGTGAAGCCAAGCGACCTGTTTCCATCACATACTTGTGCAGGCCACCTGTGTCGCCCGTGAAAGGTGTGGGATGAAACTCCCCAGGACACACAGGAGCTGTGGAGCTGTGTCTTCTGGCCTGCAGCCCAAGGCTGATCCCTGCCTCACCCTGGCATCCAGCACCCCATCCCCGTGCCTCAACACTCACTACTATTGCTGCCGTGGTGAACATCGTCTCAGGAAACGAGGGACAAGACACCTGTTATGTGACCTCGGCTGGATTTCCAGGAGGTCACTGGTCAGAGACAACAGTGTTTTAAATCCCATTTTCACAAGCAAATTGGTCTCCTTGAAGTGTTTTTCTTCTTCTTTGTTTCCTAGTCAAAATGTTTTCTTGTGCAAACTCAGGTGTCTTATCATTGAAAATACTTGCACATGTAAAATGGAGTTGAACTCTTTATAGTTTCTTGGTATTTTAGCTTGTTAGCCACATGAAAGTAGGATTTTTTAAGAAAGGGCACCATCTTGTGGAAGTAAATGTTCTGAGTGTGCTGAAGAGCCTGTTGAAAGCCTTGCAGTTAAGCTCAGACATTGGAAGTTTCAGCATCAGTAGTCTATACAGTTGCAGTTTTACTGCTGCAAAGTAAGGAAATAAAAAATAAAAGAGGAAGATAAACTAACATATTTCTTCTGTGTTATCATAGGGATTCATGAAGACTAATTTGGAAGCATAAAAACTATTTCAGAGCTTATAGACATAGATAAACTTTAAATTAGGAGATATTTCTTTACATAGTCTAGAATGACAGAGTGACAAAACTGGATTTGAGGCTAATTCCTTAGAACATTAATTTTTTACTAAGGGTTTATGATTGTGGCATAGAAGTTAGTTTAGACTGTAAGTTTTGGCTATGCACTTTCATACAATTGTTTGCTACAGCAAGACAATGGCCTTAAAAGGGAAGCCATCATACTGTCTTTTTCAGTAGACCCAGCTATTAGAGCCTGGATTTAAGCCTGTAGTGCATTCATTGTAAAGTAGTCACTTTGGTACTAGATGTTATTATGCTGTAGGTGAAGTGCAGTCTTCTTAGAGTTGCTGTTATGTTTGGTATTTCTCAGTACCTCTCTTGTACTGTCTGGCTGTTTTCATGTTTTGTTTTCCAGAGTCAATTGGTATAAAAATGTCAAATGGTACTACTTTATTAAATGAAAATGAGATGCTAAATTGACTCTGTTTACATAAGCTAATCAGTTTTCTCCAGCTGTCACTTATTTACATAAAATTGAAACAAATCAGCACTCAAAATTTAAATTTTTACTGCACTTTATTTCATGTGTGTGTGGCACTCTCAAATCATCTAGTGCAGTTGCTGTGGCTCTTAACATAGAGCTGTTAACACAGAGTAGCTGTTGAAATCAGGTCTGTTATTGCGTGCCCATGATCAAGTCTGCACAAGTGTCCCAGGTTGAATACTGTCATCCACCAGGCAACTGCATCACACTGACACCAATCATTTGATATATCAGAAATAAAACCTTTGTATAGGAGCATAAAGATATCTTGCTTTAAAAGTAAATACAGGATTTCTTTTGCCTTCACTTAACAGTAGAAGTGATTCTCGTATGACAAATATTCTGTTGCACTGATATTATTTTAAAATTTTATATATGTGCATATATATATATGAAAAATGCAGTTGTATATTTTCAGATATGTACATATATATATATCTGCAGAATAATTCCTCAAAGTTGATGCCTCTTTCCAGCATAAAACAACCTTGCGATAACTGTTTTGTTAGTGGAAATGCAGTTCAAAATGGGTATAATTTAATTGCTTGCAAAAGTACTTAGAAGTCCCTTTTGTGTTACCAGAGAGGACTTGATAGCCATGAAAACCTTTTTATATTCTCATTAAATGTCCTAGCCATCCTGTGTAGCCATTGATTGTTACTGTTATTTCATAACAAATGGTGTGTGTTTAAAGCAAGCATTAAATCAGACTGAAACACATGCTTTGATATGTGAATCACTCTTTAAGCAGAAAATTTCCATTTAAGCTTTTGAAGGCATTAGATTATTTCTGATGGATTCCTGAAAAACTTTTGCAAACTGTAGTTTTCTTTGTAGAAAGCAGCTTGTTCTTATTGAAGGGCAGGCTAACATGAGCAATCACGGTGCTAGCTTTGTTCCTGTCCTGGTAAGTGTATTTCGTCTGTGTTCTGGTAATGGTTGTGTGTGTGTTTAGGCTAAAAGCAAATATTAAAGCCTTAAAGTTTGATGTGTCTACCTCTAGTGAACACAGATCAAAATGAGCACAAGCTATGTATTAGATTCTCATCTGAGAGATTAACGAGTGAGACTTTTTGACCAAATAAGAGAAAAACACAGGTGCTGCCAAGTAGAGGAGGCTGGAGATCAAACAGTCTGGTATGCCTTTCAGCCATACTTAGGGATACATACTTCCACAGAAAATGCAAGACATTTTTAAGGAATTTTTGACTATCCATTTACAATAGGAATTCTAAATGGAGTAGAATTGGTGGGGTTTTTTGTAGCGGTATCGTTTTGTTTTAAAACTTTGAATTAAAGATAGAAATTAGCATCTTATAATTGGGAAAGCTATGATTTTTTCCAAGGTTTTTTAACATTTGTTTTATCTTATAATTCTAACTGTTCTGTGCATGTACATAAATGATCATTCTTCAACTTGAAACTTACTTAGTGCTGGAAGTAAAAACTCACAGAAATAGGCTGTACATATTCTAAACTCTCTGGCTTTGAATGGCTAGTCTACTGAATTTGACATTTGTTACTTTTCACTCTTTAATTGCTGCCACTCTGCAGTTTTGGAGAGAATGTGGTATCTCTTACTTTGTTCAAAAACTATTGACACATATTCTGAAACAAATGCCTGCAGCAGCTTCAGATATTGTCACCTGTCTACCTGGTGAGAGATACCTCCCCTTGATCTGGGTCACCTCATGTTTTGACAGAAATGAAGATGTACTTTCATCTCAGCCACTGCAAATCACAATCCAGTGCAGCAGTGCAAATAATTTTATTAGTAGTTTGGGCAAAGGTTGCAGTCTACAAAGAGTAATGTGTGTGAATCTCCATTTGTGAAAAAGACAGAGTACTGTAAATGGGTATACATACCACTCTATAGTTTAAGAAAATCATTGCCTTTACTCACGTCTGTTCATGTTTAAGATGTGTGAAAAGTTTCTCAGTGTTAGGAACAGCTTTTCCTCTTTTGGTTGTATATGTGATGGGTGCCTCCTTCTGAAATCACACATCTAAATACATCTGCTTGGAATCTAACAGGCACAACTCATTGGAGATGGAAGTAAGGTGGTGTAATTTTATCTTTGTTTTCTCTGAGGGCTTTTTCTTCCATGGTTTGTTATTTCTCATTTAGAAGACTGCTTGTTCTGTTTTGTTCTCTGTTTTATATATTCTGCAGTCGCTGCATAATATTGAGATTCCAATGTGCACAGTAAATACATTAAAACAAATGAGAAAATGACCTTCTTTTTCTCTTCCTTCCCCAAATAAAAGAAATTCTAGTTACTGTAATGATCCTGGCTTTGTAGAGTTGCCCAAACTTGTAAAAGACTGTGGGGTGTGTATTTATACCAGGAATAGTTGTTAACTTCCATTTTATTATATGTATCAAAGTCATTTCAAGAATTCGACCCTGTATTATGTAATTTGTCAGGACTCATACTAATCCAAAGAGGTCATTAAAACAATTACATGCAAGCTGACAGGAAAGCTATGTTTAACATTCAACGTGAAGCACTTACTTTTGCATATGCTTGTAAGGAAATGTTTCCTTGACAAAAGCTGGGTAAAACTTTCTGGTATGTTTTGATGAAGTGAACTTTACGGTGTCGCCTGTTATTTGGCTAACAAAAAAAAATGGAGTCATCAGCTACTTAAATTTAAGTCATAGTCTTTGTGTGGCAAACAAATCACAGTTTCCCTACTGTACTGCGTGTTATCTTTGATAATTTCTGTAAATTCGTCCCAGTCCTGGCAAGGACAGTCCCTAATGCTGCTGCCTAGTGCTTTTCCTTGTTAGACCCTGGAGTCAATAAGCTTCAGTTTGCCTGAGTTTGCTTTTGTATAGGACAATCTTTGCCCAATTTTTTTAAAAATCACAGTTAGTTCTGAGATCCATTGGCTTTCCAGTGAGGCCCACAAGTTCTTTACCTTGATTCCACATGACACGAAGTCTGTGTTTGCAGCTGGGCATTTGAGAGCTTTAAGAGCATGTGTAGTATACAACACGTGCATAGACTTTTTACGCATAAGTCGATTACTTCTGGCTTCAACACAGCTGGAAGTCTAGAGAAACTCTGCACCTGACACAAATTTCCCCATCTGAGATCCTGTTGTTTCAGGTTTTTTACTCTTCTTGAATGGGGATTTTTGGGTTTATTTTTGGTTGCTGTAAGCTTTCGCTGTTCCGTTTGGCCTGGTTGGGTGCTGTGGTGGATCCCATGATCCTGCAGCTCAAAGAAGAGGTGATTCCAACCAGAATTTGCTTTCCTTCTCATGTGCTTTCTTTGTCTTTTGCCACCCTGTCATGGTCCATTCGGTGATGGACTCATGATGGTTCTTTTACCTTGATCTCAAAGCACAAAATTAAGGCAACCAAAATGCCAAGAGGTTATAAGTCAATCAAGCAGTGTTACTTTATTAATTTTTCCATAAAGTGGCACGTGATAGAGAGAGAGAGTAAGAAAAAGAAAAGGGAAAAGAAACGGGGAAAGGTAAAAGTGAAGATGAGAAATGAGATTGTGTTTATCACCAGTCCAGTTCCAGAAGCATCCCTCTGGTCTCCAGTCCTGTGGAGTCCCGCCAGTCCTTCGTTGTGGTTTGGGATCCTCTGGCAGGAAGATCTTCAAAGTGTCCATTTTGGAGTCATCTCTTATGCTTCTTCACTCCTTCTCACTCCCATTGTTTGAGGCCAGTCTTCGCCTTGATTTTGCAACCCAGGCTTGTACTGCGCAGGCTCAAAAGATTCATGCTTTCTTTTGCCAACGCTTACGTGTCCAGCATTCAGGGGTCTTTATGTGGTCCATTGGGTGACCTCAGGACCCTTGGCGAGCTGCTGGGCATGCTCCTTTTCGTTGCCATTGTTTGAGGGAGCAGGTGAGGGACACATGTGACTGAGACTGCAGGTGAGAACACATCATCTGCATGGCAGCTCTTGTCCCTGGGTCGAAGAGACCCTTGTAACAATCACTTTCATGAGGCTGAGGCTGGTTTGGCTGAAGCAGCAGGTGAAGTCCACACAGCAGCCATTGTAAGTAGCAGTCGCCCCAGTATCAGAGAAACCAGTGCAACACAATGCTTCTCCTCGGGCCTCTCTCCAAGCCATTGTCCATGCGTTCTTTCTGTCAGGGCCCCAGTTCTCTCAGTTCTTGATGGTGATGTTCAGGCAAATACTGCTCCGTCTTCGGACCAACTCTCACACACACCCTTGCAGAGGAGAAAACTTGTTCTCCCAGATCGCCACTCCATCATTTTGCATATGGTATAATAACTGAATCAAGATTGCTGGCAACAAATGGCAGAATCTGCATGTTTTGATACTCTTATGATTTAACAATTCCACCGTAATAAATTTAACAAGAAATGTTAGCACCAACCTTTTTCTGCGAAGAGTTAGAAAATTTTGAATCATAATCCTAATGCAAGGACAATTCTGAGAAAATATTGTCTTTATTGCTCTTCATAGCATTGTTGTTATTAAATATATATCATATATAAGTAACACAGTAAATACCTCTAGAGAACACACATGATTATGTCTTTTGTACTGTTTATCTTCCATGAAACAGAAGCACACATAGTTCTGTACAAATTTGTCACAAGGAATATAAATACTTGTCCCACTCATCTGAGCTTTAAAACTCATTACAAATACTATAATTTTTATTTGCTATTTTAATGAGTTCAGTAGTCTAGCAACAAACTGAGAAAAATTCCCTGAGAAATTCTTGGTACTCCTATTAGTGATTTTGAAGGCTCATCTTAAAACTTTACCGAAAAAATCTACTATAGACAACTGCTGAGCAAAGTTGTTTATGTGCAAATATGTTTGCAAGACTGAAACTCTAGAGAATTATCATGAGTTAATATCTGGCCTGTTTGCCAAAGTTTAAAATATTCAGAAATTTGGAAAACAATAATCCAAAATAATGTTCCATATTTTTACAGATGAAACATTTTATGTATGTATTAAAACTAGTTTACAATTCACCTTCCTGCATTTTCTTTTGAATGAGGCAAAAACCTACTTAATTTTGCTAATAACCATAATAACACTTCAAAGGACTCCTGATTTACTTCCTCTGTAATTGCCTTCTGCTTCCATTAGAATGGTTTATCACTAATTTTAAGCAATACATAACACAAAAGGTTTCTGAAATTATCGTAACTGTGTGCATTAGCAGTGGAAGGATTATAAATTTGAATTAACTAAATGTTGGCATGTATTTTTGTCAAAAAGAAATCAAGACACAGCTAGCAGAAAAGTTTGATTTTGTATCTAGTTTCTATTTATTGCCCGTTACAGTAATGATGAAACAGTGATGACCAGTGACTGAGTTAGAAGTTTAACAGTTAATATAAAGTTGCCAAGCTGACACCAGTGAGTCAGGGGCACATATACTTAACTGTCTCCTGTTTTTCTTCGATCTGCACCAAAAAAAAAGAATTGAGTAATCTGTATATATAACAAGTGCCCATCTCTGTCTGAGCTCTTCACAGATATCTTTTTCAAGAAGCAAGCACTTTGCTGGGGAACCACAGGTAGTAGCAAAACCCCAATGTCCATCACTTTTTCCAACAATTATCCTTGTTCCAGTGAAAGACTTCACATCTCTCCAGAATTATTGTCTGTCTTCACCTCTTACAGCCCCCTTTTCATTTACTGATGACCTGAAAGAACACCCTTAAAGGAAGTGGAAGAGTCTTTGGGGGAAAGACCCATTCGATGCACAGTCCGCGGTGTGAGGCAGCGGGATCGGCCTCGCTGCGCTACTGTGACAGGACCGACAGCAGATGGCAGTCGGTGGATGAGGAGCGGTGGATGTTTTGCTGGTGTTCGGGGGTGTTACACAAACCGAGAACATGGGCGTGCAGGAGAAGGTTTTGAGAGATTTCAAAAAAAATCACTCTTTCACCTTGTCAAGCCTGGAAATGAATAGGTTGTTTTCGTGCTTCAGTATAGTATCTTTAACTAGAAATAATGACTTATAATGTTTTAATGTCTTACAGTTTATCAGTGGTTGCTTCAGGCTTAAATCCTGCCTAAATTGTTATATTTTGCTAGAAAGATGTCTGCTTTCCTGATGTCATTTAACAAATAACTCTGGCTCGGAATAAAATGAATCGTGCACATACATCCTCACTTCCGTGTCCATTAAAATGAAAAGAGGCCGCTAGAGCATCAGTGTCAACTTGGCTATTCATACCCTAAAGATTTACAGCCAAAGTCCATGTTAAATTTGTGACATATATCACTGCAAATGACCTGATTCACATGTGTTGTGATAGTGAATGTTTGTAGATGTCTGTTAACTGCATCCTGCTTGACGGAGATTAGAAAGTGGGCCCTTACGTTTTAAATAGGATATGTGTATACTTAAAGAAAAGCCTGCTTAGTGACTGAAGGGCCACTTTCTAATCTCAGATACATAGCATGCTCTGCCTGTTCACTATATGTAGAAAACTGTGACACTGAGTGGAGGTTAGTGTGATATTAAACCTCTGCATTCTCCAGTAAATTACCTGTTGAATGATAAACATTTTAAAATAATTTCTTGAACCATGAAGTGTTGGTTTTGTGGTTTTTTTTCTTCTATATATCAGCAGCTTCTCTAAGCATTTCTCTAAAACCTCCATTTAAAGGCCAGTATGCAGCCTTTATAGGACCTTTGGTAGGATGATTCATGGATTATTTTTGCATGAATAGTTTGATACACACATTTGTTCTCTTTGTATCTGAAATTGTAAGTCTTATGGAGATAATTAGTTTTGTTTTAGAAGCAACCACAATGCAGTGAGAATGCTGCCTCTTTCATATAAGGTTAATTCCTTTCAAGTATCTCCCTTTTTACTTGTTTTTGGCTTTGACTTTCTTTCTGAAAAAACATCCTCATCTTTCTGAAGACATTCTCAACACTACACAATTATCACAGAGGGCTGATGGTGACAAAGTAATATTTAAATGTTTGTAAGAGTGTGATAAAGAATTTACATCAGTACAGAAGCCAAAACCTAAAGCTTTGTCTTCCAATGATATCATCTTTCAGCAACAAGAAACCAGAAAGTTTGCTGGGTTTTGGCTTGAACTTTGGAGGGGCTGCTGTTCACCCTGCACAGCGCTGCTGTACTCATCTGCTGCTCACAGACCCCTCCCTCTGCTGATTTAGTAGTATAAAAAAAAGCTGGCTTCTAGTTTTTTATTAGATGAAGTAGAAAAAGCACTTTTTAGCATTGGTTGTGCTGGACAATTCCTTTGAGCACCTAAATGTACATTAAGATGTTTGGTTGCTGAATTGCAGGGAAGACCCAACACAATAGGGATAAGTCCTCACTTGGAAGGCATATGCAGTGGCTTTTTATTGTTGTTGTTGGTAATTGTGTCCTTCTGTTTATGTAGCCTAGTTTCATGGAGAAAGTTCCTCATCTTCTGATCTAAGCCACTTTGCATATAAAATAGTATCTATGCAGCAATACATTGTTCTGTAAGGCAGCCTTTGCTTTGTAACAGTTTTGAGACCTACTCATATAATGAAATATTTATTTTACTTAGCTTACTACTTAATTGTAAGTCATTGAAGGATGCATTTGGTAGTTGCAGTGTTCACAGTGTATCTGTTCATTGCAGGGTTTAAGTCAGTGGTATTTTCTGTACCATCTGGAGAAAGGGAGTCAAAGTACTTTATTTTCTCTACGTATACTTCCACAGCTGACGAATCTCAATATACAGAGCAGAAAGGCCTGCATGGAATTATATCATTTTGGACTTTTTATGGGCAGTAACATGTCTGAATAGCCATAGCCACAACTCCTGTGTTCTGCCATCTTCAGAACAAAATATCAAAAAAATGGGGTCTGAGCCAAGTACTTTTTAATGAAAGCAACATTTTGTTAATTGTTTCTATAAAATCTAGCTCACCAAATTCTTAAAGAAGGCAATAAACAACAAGAAGAAACTCCAGGTTTATCAATGCCTAAAAGAAGACTTTCATTGTGTAACCTACCAAATCCGTAGAACAAAAACACTGATGTTGAAAATAATTCTTCTGATGGAAAGAATCCAGTGCAGTTTTTAGAGCAGCATTTTTAAAGACATTATACTTAATTGCTGTTTTCTTAAATGGATGAATGAGCAAAAACATTCAGTGCTCTGAACTTAGCTACATGATTCCAGCTCAAACTTCGGTCCTAAACCTCCAAACAATATGAAGTGAATTATTATGAATGCATAAGTATTGCACCTTCAAAAGTTGATTTGGGAAACGCTGAAAACTGTTAAATCATGAACGTAATGTCAAAAGTTATTTACCATTATAACCAAACTTTTCTTCTGTACTTCTAGATTTTTAGGGCAATATTATTCCTGGCTGGAAGTGTGTTTTTTTAAATGAAGAACCGATTACTTCTCAGTGAATAGTTTTCACTTAGCACAGCTCAGCTGCCAGAGAAATATGTATGTCGTCTCATATCATAGATGATGAGCACCCATAATTTCTGTGGAATGTGATAGGACATGAGAATGCTCAGAATGTATTGGAAAGGGCCTGTGGTAATCAACACCTTCTGGCAATCGTTAACTGAAACAAAAGGAGGGGGGAAAACAGGTTTTAATTAAAAATTGCTTCTCCAGAGTCAACTGCTTGTAGCTGCGTATTGCTGAAAGGTGAAATCATCTGTGAAACAAGCAGACTGAGGGAAAAAGAAAAAAAAAAAAGGTTAAAAAAAAGTTTAAAAAACTTCAACATTTACAAGCAGAGGTGCCTACAATTTTATGCAGTACTCCCATCTTCACGATTCAATCTGATCTGTACTGCAGTGATTAAATCAGAAACCCAGAGTGAAGGACAGTGTTGTCCTTTGGACTCTGCTGTGCCACTGATTACAGCTATTAAGATCCTGGGGTGTGGCAAGAGAACAGAAAAAAGAAAAAGCCTGCCCTCTGGCTTAAGTAGTTGAATGCTTCTCTGAAGCATGCCCTACTGCCTCTGTTACAGGCTACTTGTGTGATTTTGGTCAAATCACATAAACATGCATCTTAACAGCTGGTCTTGACAAACGTTCCTCATTCTTAACTCAAGACAGTCTAAGATTTGCAGGTCTCAAGCAGTCCCAGTAAGAATGACAAAATTTCTTCGGTCATTATTGAGTTAGCTGAAAAAATTGTGTAAGGTGCTTCATGTTGAATTTAAAATTAATCGATGCTTTTGATTTCACCAATGTCATTCCATTTGAATTACTTGTATATACTGGAAAGTAAAAACTAACCTGATTTCAAGTTGCATAAAAGAAATGAGACTTTGAATCAGCAGGATGCAATGGCAGTGTAGAGAAATACAGATTCTTCTGGGTGGGTGTTAGCAAGACTAAATTAATTGTAAGGCGAGGTCTTAATCAGTTGCATACCTTCTTATTCAGAGAGCAACATCAGAATGTTGAAAACATTTTTTAAATCCTGTCAGAAGAAAATAAAAGTGATTAGTCCACAAAAAGCGTTATTGTCCAGAGTAGTTATTTATGCTGAATTTTAGGATATTTAAAAGAAATCTGGAAACTTTTCATGATGGTCTCTGGAAACACTCAAGGCCAGGCTCTCAGAGCAACCTGATCTAGTAGAATATGTGCCTGCTTATTGCAGGGGGCTTGGACTAGATGATCTTTTAAGGTCCTTTCCAATCCAAAACATTCTATGATTTCTCCTGTCAAATCAACAAAACAAGCCAACCTAAAAGTATTATGCAACTGCTGCTTTCTTTTTTCCATAAGATAAGAAACACTTCCATACTAGACCAATTTAAAGCTTAGAATTACATAAATAATAAATACATAAAAGGAAACATGGACCTGCTGCATCAGTGGGCCAGGGCCAGGTGCATAAGGTTCAACAAGGCCAACTGCCAAAACCTGTACTTGGGTCACAACAACCCCAGGCAGCGCTACAGGCTCAGGGAACAGTGGCTGGGAAGCTGCCTGGAGGAAAAGGATCTGGGCTGTTGATTGACAGCAGCTGAACATGAGCCAGAAGTGTGCCCAGGTGGGCAAAAAGGCCAACAGCATCCTGGCTTGTATCAGGAACAATGTGGCCAGCAGGACCAGGGAAATGATTGTCCCCCTGTCCTCAACACTGGTGAGGCCCCACCTTGAATCCTCTGTTCAGTTTTGGGCCCTTCATCATAAGAAAGACATTGAGGTGCTGGAGGGAGTTCAGAGAAGGGCAATGAAGCTGGTGAGGGGTCTGAAGCACAAGTCTGATGAGGAGCAGCTGAGGGAACTGGGGCTGTTCAGCCTGGAGAAAAGGAGGCTGAGGGGAGAATTTATTGCAGTCTGCAGCTACCTGAAAGGAGGTTGTAGCATAGAGGGGGTTGGTCTCTTCTCCCAAATAACAAGACGAACCAGCCTGAAGTTGTGCCCGGGGAGGATTAGATTGGATATTAGGAAAAAAATTCTTCCTAGAAAGGGTAGTGAAGCACTGAAACAGGCTGCCCAGGGAAGTGGTTGTGTCACTATCCCTGGAGATATTTAAAAGAAGTGAAGACATGGTGCTTAGGAACATATTTTAGTGGTGGACTTGGCAGTTCTAGGTTTACAGTTGGCTTTGATCTTAAGAGTTTTTTCTGATCTAAATGATTCAAACATTATATTGTGGTTCGTATGTATGTTTGTTTCCTTCTGCAATCATATCCCAAAGATTAAGATAGACTTTTGCTGCTGCAGGGCTATTTCTACTGTCTAAGAAGTTGCAAAAAGTGATGTTTCTTGAGCCAATCATATTCTAAAAGAATTAGCAGTTGTCAAAAGATACTTTGAATAGGAACATCTTTCCCTTTCTTAGTCTGAGAAAAGATGTGAAATGGCTCCTCTATTTCAATAAAAATCTCATTCCTTAGGAATAAGGTCAAATCTTTTATGACTGAGCTCAACACCATGAAAACAAAGCAAAACATCATCACCAGCAGCACAACAGATCTGCTATGTCACTCTTTGGCTTGGCTGTTACATAATCCAAATGTTGTCTTTCGCTGACACGTTTTTCAGCTATTTCTGTAGTACCTATGCAACTATTGTGGAACGGTTTTCAACTTTTTCTTTTTTTCCTTTTACATTTTTGGCATGTTCTTCTCATGTTTCAACAGTTTTGTGTAATCCTCCATTAGTATTTCAAAGATTTATTCTTTTCTAGGGGTGTCTGCTTACGACATAGTCCCTTGGCTAGACCATGCACATTGTTGTAATTTACATTACAGAAGTTGAATGTTCTCCAAGATTAGTTATTTTTCACACTGAGCTACTGTTCTCCTATTTCAGGACTGAAACTTGCACCTAACTTCAAGATACTTTTAAGATTTATACTTCCTTTGGCCAATTCTATTTCTGTATCATTAACTGTATTCACCTGAGTTCTGACATCTGATTACAAGAAACATGTAAACCTTGTGCAATATTTGCTTATATCTTTTTACCTTTGTGTTTTCCTGTGGGAGCTTTGCAAACAGTTTTAGCTGTAACAGGAAAAAGTCTTCTATTATCTTTTTAATTTGTTTTCTTTCCTGCTTTATCTTCTCATTTTTTAAGATTAGGAGGATATATTAATTTCTAAATATTTCCTTGAAATATAAAGTATTTTCTATGCTTTTGACAATTCCCATGTAACTTGCACTGTATATTTTTTTCCTCCTGCCTGTCTGTTGGGTTTTGTCTCTTTGCATTGTTTGTATTTCTGGTATATTTCCCATTTGTTTTTTAACTCTGCTGTACACATTATGTGCTTTGTGTTAGTTTGAGACTTCTGTGTGGTTTTTTCTCTCCTTGTGTGCTGTTTGTGGTAAGCTCATGCCTGAATCTTGAGTCACCTTTCACATGCTGTTTCATTATTAACTGTGGAAAGTCTTCCAAATATTCTACATGGATGAGCATAGAAAAAATTGTAAAGTTTTGACAACTTCAGTCTTCCCAGTCTCTCAGGTTTCATTGCAGACTACACGCACTCTGTATTCAGGAGATATGATTGCAATATATCTAGATAATATTACATGTGCCAAGTTTGTTCTAGATGGCTTCCATATAAAGAGCCTTGAAGACTTGTTAGCACAGCTGCCAGGAATCAATGATCTTCTGTAGACAATACAGGCAGAGCACATACTGGTTTACATCAACAGTGAAGGACAAGTGAGTGAGATGAATTAAAGTTATCCATCAATCTACAGTCTCTCCGCAATTACAGTTTTGTGTTCTTCAGTCAAAAATGCAACTACTACACTGCATCCAGTATGATTTATCTTGATTGAAGTTTTAGAAGGAGTTGATTAATAATTGATCATTCATAATCTATTGTTGAATATTGCCCTAAACACCCAATGATTTTCAACAGCAAGACTGGAAATGCATTAAATTTTTTATTATGTGCCATAACTTTAAACCTTCTGGTAAGGCTTGGCATGTTTATATGCTAGAAAATCAAAAAGTACTGAGTAATGTTCGTGTGTTCCTGAATAGTCAAACACAATCATCTGTAGTAGTAATCTATTGGCCTAGACCATGGCACACTTTTCATTCACACTAAATTACTCTTCTTCCAGGCAGTTCCTAAGTACAGTCTGGGAATAGGACTGTCACAGGGACCATTCCAAATAAGCAGTTTGCAAGCAGCCTCTTTGGACACTTCAGGATTGACTGGTATATTTGTATGCTATTCCATGCCACTTGGCCAGAAAGAATGGGAACTTTCCCAAACACATTTAGTTTACTCCTATAAATACAGCTTTCCATTCCCCTCTAATGGTGTCACAGCCTCCATACCAAATCTGCCACCTCTTCTGTTTTAGCTTTGACAGGTTGTGCTTGCCTCTTTCTAGCCCCATTAATGTCGCCAGCGACTTGGAAAGCAACTCCAGAGATGGGCAGTAACAGCAAAACACAGAACATTTGGGATGGGATTGCTTAGGAGGCTGATCTTTGTCTAAACTGAAACAAACAACAACTGAGTTGAAAAAGAGTCTGTGAGAGAGTATCCATGAAACAGATTTGTCCTTGTTGAAAGTTATTGATAATAGCAAAAGCTTATTTTTAGCCCTCATGAAAAGGGATGATTTTTAACCCTGGAGCTTGATCTAACATGTTGTTTCTAGACTAACTATAGCATTTAGCATTCCACAACATACATTTTGTTCTCTAATAACTTTTCATGATTTTACCTTTTAGATGCATTATTGCCAAAGTGGAATTGCGGAAATTAGGAAGATTTTTTCAAGATTTTGTAAAGCAAATGAAGAGTTCACTGGTTAATTTAGTATGTGAACAGTTCAAATGCATATGAAGTGATAGAATATCTTGTTTAGCTTGAATAGAGACCAAGTTCATCTGTTCAGATATTAGGAGGTGGAGTATATGTGACTGAAATTTATGGGGGATAATAATGAATGAGTCATTTGAAATTTTTAAAAAATAAAATCACAAGTTTTATTTAAATTGTTGACTCATCTGTGGTTTATTAATATTTCCCCAACTGTTCTATCTTGCTGTCTGTCAAACCACGTTCATGATCATCTTAGTTTCTTCAGTTAAAAAGTACAAATGTAGAGTGCAAATGTAGAAAACTGTTCTACCATTTAACGAGATTTCTTTCTTGGTCAGTGTCCGAAAGCTTTGAGTTACAATTTGTGTTTGTCTAAATTGGTTCACATGGCACATGTTTATTCTGAGGTATAGTGTTGTTCATTCTTAGCAAATCACAGTTAACTGCAATTTCAGTGCCATTTTCCATGTGCCAACTAGAAGGTTTGGAGTCTTGTTAAAGGGACGGGAGTAGGAGTAAGATAAAATGTTTCCCTTTCATTTCCATCTGGATGTGCAGAGAAGGAGCAAGACATACTCTGTCATGGTAAGCTACTATCTGGAGAAGTAGAGACACTGAAAATGGTTAGGGGCAAGAAGGAGTTTTTAAGTGAAGACAGGATCTCAGGATTAGCACTGTTAGGTTAAAGGAGAAACAAACCATGATGTATTTATGTCACATATAACTGCTATAGAGGAGCTACACCAGATGTATCTATTTATTTTCTTAACAGAACAGAGGCCAGTGGGTGAAGTTGAAAGGTGAAAATAATTAAAACTGATGAAGTCAAACAAATTCTAATCTGTGTACAATTTTTCTATGCGTATCTTTCTCATAAGTTCTTGCTGAGAATACATACTATATCAGACTCAGGAAAGGACTAAACTTTCATATGGATAATGCAGGTCGAATCTGTGGTTGGCGTGTCACACTTTTTTTTTTTTCCTAATGAAAAGTCTTCTTCATTTACTTTAATTAGGAAAATTTTCTACACATGACAATACTGTCATTTGGCTATTCTATTAACCATAAGTGTATGTATTTTATATACATCTTAAGTTCATTAGATATCTGGTGCTCTACAATTTTTTAAGGATCTCCTATGCCATCTTAAGAACATACTAATTAACATTTCCATTACTTGAGACATCAAAATTTAAGGCTACTTGATACTATATGAAAGTCTAAACGCAATTCTGTGGTTTTAATTGTAATAGTATCAATTTAATATACAAAGAGCTGTGTTCATGCTTCAGTGAACATGAAATAAGTGCATATGTAGGACTAAGAATTAGGAATGGCCTGGCCTGAGATTTCTATGTTATTTAACCTTGTAGGTGTGATTTAAATTGTTAGTGTTACAATATATTTTTTTATAAAACATGAGTAATTTTGCAGTTAATTTTGCCGTGCTCCATAACGTTCTGTATCTTAGTCTGGGATGTTAATCTTGCAAGTGATTATAACAGCAGACTGAACCTGGATGTAACTGTGAATTTGTTGCTGCAGATGTTGTTTTTCACATCATTTGTTTTAGGAAAGTATGAAAAACCATTTTCAGGTTTATGTGGTTTTAGTTTTGTTTCAGATAGTTATAAGAATAGTTATTTCTAATAGTAAATTTCCCTCAGGTGTGCATAATCTGTGGTGGGTTTTTTGTCCTTGATTATAATATTTTCTTGTCATATTTTGGTGACTTGTTTAACATTCAGTTCAGGCTCACAGGGTAGGACTCACTGCACTCAACTTCAGACATGTACAGCGTAGGCATTTCTGTTTTACTGCCTCCCACCTCTGTGGTGTGATTCATCGCAAACTAAAATAGACATCTAAAATAGGTCAGGAGCTGTGCCCCTTGAAACTGCCTGTCTTTATTGACTTTAAAGGGAGCCTGTGGTAATGCACAGAGACACTGGCCCTTACACTGCAGATAAAGCCCACCAGAAGATGCTGATGTTCATTGCCTCCTTGAAAGAAAGAAATGGAAAAGCTGCCTTACGTACATTGACGAGGAGATTTCCATGTGGGGGTGTAGTCCTCGCGCAATAGCATCCACATAATTCTCAGCTTCCCACCTGGTATCATTCCACCTGCGGTTCTCTGTCCATGAACAATGCTCTTCTTCTGATCTAGCAGCATTTTCCAAATGAGCTGTGAGTGCAGAACACCAGGCACTAGTCATCCGCTACCATGCAGAAGGGACAGGATTTTGTTTGAAGATGAGAGCAGTACTGTCCCAGTATCAGTTTAGCTTTGACTACATTTTTGTTCTTGTCAAGTAGCTGTTTTTCCTGACCATCCAGTCCAAGTGTATGTTTTTAGGCCATGATCTTTAATAGCAACAGTTCTTTCTTCACTTAATATTGGCACACACATTTGGTAATTATCAGTTCATCTTCATCTCAATTTTCTAGCCAGACATATGGATTAAACCATAAGAATGTTAAGAACATGTATGTTACACTGCTTAGAAGTTTATGACACTTTTTAGATGCATGGCAAGATAAATAATGAATAATGCTGCTTAGACACTTGTTTGATAAATATTGAAGGGAATTCTTTTCCCCTTTTTATGTAATCCAGACAGAATGCAGAAAGGAAATAAATAACTTATTTTTCCTATGTCCTATAAATACCACCTTACTTACTTAATATCCTATCCTACCATTCTTCTTGGTTGGTTTTTGTTTGTTTTTTTTTTTCCAAAATGTGTTTAATAAAGAATAAAGGTGGATATCATGAAGATACAGATTTAGAAAGTATTTTTTTGGGATTTAGCATATTTTGAAGCCATTCAACCCAAAGGTTAGGAACAGTGTGTTTTTATATTGTTGGCTTTTAACTTGTCTTCTGGCAGGAACAGGAGTTGAACTTGATGATATTGGTGGGTCCCTTCCAACTCAGGACATTCTATGATTCTATAATTCTTTCAGAATTTTCAGAAAGATAAATAGGATAATTGAAAATCAATGTTAAATCAGCATTAATCAGCACAGCATAGTCTATGATTGCCCAAGTCTAAATAATGAAGGAAATAGAAAATAAAAAACATTTATTTTTATTTGAATTCACATTTCCTAACACTGGAAAATTATCTCTCAGCTATCTTTGTATATTATAATTCTCTTCCCAGAAAAATGCAATGTTTGCTTCTACTTAATAGGTATGCAGTTGCTGGATCTTTCTACATTTTTATAATAGCTTGTAAAGGGAATTGAAATCTGCTGAATCAATAGCTGCAACACCCATTTGCCCTCAGGACAGTATTACCTGTTTTGTTTTATAATCCAATATCTTTCCTGTGTTGGAAAGATGATTTTAGACAATATCAGTACAGAAACACTCCCAAAACACGTTTGTAAGGGAAAATGCCACCAAGAGGCTAATGGGAAATGCAGAAGAAGTAAGGTACATTTTTAGAAGAGACACTTTTTCTCCTTTCTACCATGACCACTTATCTTTCAAAGACTGTGTATATGCGAATGAAGAGCTGTGCACTATAGCAAAGTCTTGAAGTCTTTTCAAGCTGCTATGTTATTACTGATTTGTGGTATGTACTTAAAAAAGAAGCGTTAGAGGGTTTGATTACTTGTCTTTAGCAATAAATGGGAGTATTGCCTCATCTGTAAAATATGACATTTTGTGAATAGAGTTGGAGCAACAGGTCTGACATTTTCAAACTTGCTCAGTCACTCCAAGTACGTGACCTGTTTGGCGCACACCAGTGAGACCTGATGCTCAAAATGGCAAATAACAGCATCAAGCAGGGCTGGAGCAACTTGGAGAGGCTGTTCAAAGACTGAGCATCCTTGAAAATTAGATGAAAGATGTCTTCAATTAAACAACCGAATTAATTACTGCTTTTGGAAGTATGAATATAAATATTGTTCCCATTAACAATCCTTTAGCAGATTCCAGTTCCAAGAGTTGTAATCCCATTCAGAATCATTGCTCTAGTTAGCTTCAGGACAGAAAAGCCACTATGGTAAATCAGCTTCTGGGAATTTTATTAGAACGTCAGTGATATATCAAGTCTTACACAATGTGAAAGAAGGAATGATTGTGCAGAGGTTTTTTTGTTTGGTTGGTTTTGTGGGTTTGTTTGTTTGGGGTTTTTTGTTGGAGTTTTTTGTTTGTTTTGGTTTTTTTTCTTTTTCTGATTATTTGTGTTTCTCCAGTTTACGTTCATTGCATTCAGAAATATGTTCACTGACACTACAGAAAAATTATGAAATTGTAATGGAGAAAGAATACAAACAGACTTTCTTTTGCAAAGGTCTCTGTTCCCAGTTCCCATGTGAAATTTAGGACTGATCAGTTGTGATTTTTAGCTTTTGATTTAGATCTTTAAGTTTGTACTCATTAACACAAAAGATATTTTCCAGATGGAGCAGAAACAGAAATAAATGACAAAGGCAATTGACTTGGCACAAGCTTTCCTGACAGCCTTTATCTTCTAGATATAGTTCTGCTACTCATTTTCATTAGTCATTTACTGTCTGGGTAGTTTTTATACTTGTGGAACAGGATATATCTCAGTGCATATAAAGATTACAGAATCATTATAAAATCAATGAATGAAATTCAAATGAATTAAAAAATGCCTTTATGAAGAAAAAATACTTTTGAAGGGGGGAGATGCAGGTTAGAGAGGGTATCTATTAGTAGTGAACTGTGCTAAGTAGTAGTGCTTGAACATGTTATCTCAAATTTGTATCTTTTGTTTTTCCATGGTACGCCCTCGTACTATTTTTAACCTCATGATGAGGCATATAATGTAAGATGTTAACTAGAAAAAGCCACTCTGCTGAGGATGATACATAGGCAATGATTATTATCTCTTATGTTCTTTCATAATTTCTCTCATCCTTAATGTACTGTGATCCTTTGCAGTAATTTAAGTGATTTAAATGCCACATTTACTGGTAAGAAACTATTCTTATTTTGCCAAGTGCAGTGATACCACTGTGTATAATGTTACAATATAAAAAACTTAAGGGACATAAATAACAAAAGTGATACCTAAGTGATATAGTGCAGGGTGAAATAACAAGCTGAGTGTTTTAATTATATTTTTGCTACCATCTGGAATCACATTATTTTGTAGTTTTTGGTGTTGATTCATCAAGAGTTAATTTTAGATTCGACTGGAATTGTATTAAAAATACTACGATTCTACATTAAAAAATATCTTTAATTCTAAAAAGCCTTGGAACTTTTTAATGAAATATGTAGTTATGCCACAAAACAGAAATGCAGTCGTTCCTGGCATCAGAAGTGAATGGCGGAGGACACAGTTTGTGGACTAAATATAGCTTAGTGTCTGTGCTTTTGGAGTTGAAGCCCAAAAGTTGTGGAGAAAAGTATGTATCTTTTCAAAACAGGTAAGATAGAAATTAGTGAAACAGACATAACATTTCCCTTGATTTTTTTGTTGTTTTGTTTCATTACACATTCTTGCAATTCTGCCATCCTCTTGTCCTTTAATTCTCACATTATGCTCAATGTCCAGAACACTTCTCTATATTCAAGTGTTATGTTTTCACTCAGTTTCTATTTTAGATTCACTTACTGAGTCACTGTCATTAACATATAACTTAAAAATAGATAAAAACAGTGTTTATATTGAGTTCAGTTACCTAATAAGCTTCTGTGCACAATCTTGATTTACTCATGGTCAGTTATATAGATGAAACACAGATCCAGCGCTGAGGACTTGAAGTGTTTCAAAAAAACCAGAATGGTACTTTGGATATTTCATCCCAGCTTTGTTGAACCATGCAGAAAGGGAGTCAGATATAGCACTATTTTATCAATAAATCTTGAGAGTGTGAGAATTAATTTCTCACACCTGTGATGACCAGAATATTGTAGGTCACTGCTGCACAAGAGTCCTGGCTGCAGTCAACAATTGCCTGTCCAGAATGTACAAAAGGAAGGGAAATACTACTTCTTGTAAGCAAACAAATTGCAAATCAGACATTGTATCTTTTGGAAATATTTGCATTGTGGTTGCATTTGATGATTGTTGGTTATGGGCTACATGCTTGATAGGTTGTAGAAAATGTATTCTGGATTCGCTCCTGTATTCTTAAACTCACTTAGACATTGAATCAGTGATTTTAATTTTATTGTCCTTTTGTAGCACATAAATAGTTAGTGTTAGAAAAATGAATTCTGAAGTTAGCCATTTAAAAGAGAAAGGGTTTTTAAAGTTTGAAGCTGATTAGTTGATGTTGACTGTTTTTTCCAAAATAATTGCAATATTTGGTAAAATGCCTGAACATATACAACAAAGCAAGGGTATTTCGAAAAGGAGTTGCATTAATATTTGCATTTCCTCTGAAAGTTGGAGTTGTTAATCTTGTGCTTGAAAGGGAAGCCATTGTACAGAATGCACCTGTTGGGACATGTTGTATCCTTTATGGTTGCTGACACACAGTTTATGCAGCTAACAGAAGACAGTTTGTTCTGGAGTTTACTTCCCTTCATAGGTCACACAAAACCTTGTGCTTGAGGTTCAGATAGAGCTCGTAAGTGCATACTGACTTGGTACCAGCACTTGCTCTTGTAAGACATGCTTCTCTGTACAAGTATTGGTATTTTTATAGCCAAAATATAAGGCAAAGGGAAAAATGATTAAGAACAATGATAGAAACAGGATGAATAACAGGCTTTACTTATCAGTAAGATGAGCTGATCTGTTTCTCCAAGTCTCCCATTCTAGCAGGATTTGCTGTTTGTACCAGATGGTGGAAAGGGAGTAAAAACTTCCTTGTACTATGCTTCATTTGCCTTAATCCTCCCTCCCACTTTGCCTTCTGGGAGCTAAACCAGCTGGGAAAGGTTAGTTTCTGAAACTTGATATGTATGAGTTTTATACATTTTTTTAAAGTATTTGTCAAATAATACATTTTTGTGTTGCTTTTTTAATGAAAAAAATGAAATACTTTTGGTCTAGAATGTCATTAAATAACCTAAAAGGAATTGTAAATTCTTTTGGATATGGAGAAAAATTAGATCTGATGTGTGAATTTATGAAGATATTAATTGCAGTTTGATTATGCAATATCAGTATCTTTTGTCAGAAGTGAGGTAAAGTTTAACATCTTTTTATCCATTAATAGTTGCACATCAGAACTCTTTACACATTAACCGTTTTCAGTGTAAAGTAAATTCAGGGAATTTTAGCCAGATGAGTAATGTATCATATGATACTCCCTTTGTATTGATGTCTGCAGCAACAGATTTTAAAGAAACACCAGTTCAAGTACAGTATTGTACATTTTGGAAGCTTAGTAGGGCTTGTGGGAGTCTGTGAAGTAAAAATGATTTGATCTAAGTTTAATGTGAAAGCTCTTTAGTGTTCTAAAAATGACACACTCTCACTGGTCCTGGAGGAAGGCATGTTTCTTTAACATGTTTTTTTCCCTAATAGAGACAGAAATGAGAACAGTATGTGGTATAAAGTACATGTTTCTGGATAATTACTCACATAATTTAATAAGAGCTGGTGATTTAAATCTTAACTCAAAACATCTGCTTTTCTATTGCACTACATATTCTGAAGAGAAACTGTATCACACAAGGACTAGCATATTAAAAATCTAAGTGTGTTTGTCAATTTTAAAAAAGTACATCTTGTCTCTGCAGTCAGAGATATAAGTTTTTGTATTAGCGTCACTAAATTTTTGAAGTACTTCACATAATCGTCTGACATAGCTATATATGTTTCTTCTTTTTGCTGTGTAGCTTCCTGAGGTTTTCTGTTACATATATATTTATTTACATAGATCAACGTATATGTACATTTTTGTATCTACTATAAAAATAGTAGGCTACACATCCAAAAGAACAATATTGTTCTAAAAAAATTTATACCACACTAAACGTTTTGGAGAGGGAGTATCTAAATCGAATGCAGAGTCAACATAACACATACTCAGAGCTTGGTAACTCATACATTCAAAAGCAATTGAAACTCAAGCCATCTCAGAAGCATTACCACATCTCATACTTTTAAGCATGTAGGATTTCTTTTCATGCAAGAGATTTTTTTCCCTTCACTACAACTCTTTCACTTCATGGAATAATTAAAGCATTCATTGGAAGGCTCATTGGAGCAAGTATTTGAATTGGAATTACATCCTTTGTGAGCACTTCTACCACTGAGCTACAGTCATGGTCTGTAGGTCTGTTTCTCTGTTTGACATGTTGGGTCTTTTCAGTTTATTTTGTTCCACTTTCTGCTTGCTTTCAGACCGTATTGCTTGATACCCAGCTTAGAGGTTGCAGCATTCAATTAGGCATGGGAGACCTGGTTTCAGCTCCTTGATCCAAGGAGATTGTTGAATCCCAGCTTTGTGGCTGGTGGCTTTTCTGAAATGTGACTGTCTCCCTCAGTAACTGCAAACATGCATTTTGCTGTGCATCAGTTGATACTTTACTGAATTTACCTATACTATGACCGGCTCCTGAGAGGAGGCTGGTTTCATGTATTTCAGAAAAACACAATGTGACACAGATGTTTTCAAACTGTTTGAGTGTTACATCAAAATTATGTTTTGATTCCATGAGAGTCTTGCAAGAGCATGGTGTCAGCCTGTTTTGCAGTGAGCTAAAAGAAAACTTACAGTCACTACTGGGAGCATTTTTACATGTAGTAAAAGTTAGTGGAGAGAAAGAACAGCAGTTATAATGCTATGCCCTCTCTCCAGATCTATACCATTTAGCTAGGGAAATGTGTTTATTGGAACTCAAATTCAAGGGGAGGAGGGATTGTTGTGGTTTTGGTGGTGGTGGTGATTTTTTAAAGTGCAAATTTATTCACCTAAGCAGGAAAGCCAAAACAACAGATAAAAGGTTTGGAAGAGTATTTTGAAATGCAGTATTTTTTTAAAAAATAATAGGCAGCTAAGTCATGGTGGACAGTGATCTCAATAAGAGCACCCAGTGGAAGGCTGCAGCTAGAAGATGTGCAGTCCTTGAGGAACAAATTGGGAATGAGCAAGTCAAAATACGGTGATAGTGTTATGATCATGGAAGATGTTCTGGAGACTGTCACGAGAGCAGTTATGTGTAACTTTATTATTGACCATTTCTTAAACATATTGATGATATTTTTTTAGGACTGAACTAGCTTAAGGTTTAGCAAATGCCAGTATAGGAAGATGAACTGAGTTTCCTTGAGATAGAAACGAGGATTAAGAAGTTGTGAAAGTTGCAGCAAGAGAAGTTCAAACTAATAAGTACAGTTATTTAGTAGTGTTTAGTAGTGTCTCCAATTGCTTATTGGAGAATTTTACATGAGATTTTGCACATGAATTCTTCAAACTATACATTTGGTGAGAAAACTAAGAGGTAAATTTCTGACATCTTTCAGGGCAAACAATTTTAAGTGCCCATAAAATAAACTTCATTCATTGCACAGCAGGGAAATAATGTACATTTGGTAGGTAGTTTATAAAGAGGAAAGTATCAGATCAGAATAAAAGGTTCTATGCTCAAATTACCAGCAATTTGGTATCTTTCCTTTGACCAGCTGAGGGAACCCTTTGCTAATACCAGCATCTAGATCTTCTGGAAGAGAACTGTAAGAGGGGAGAATAATCCATAATCTGAAATGTGGATTTCAATTAAATGTTCTGGATAGTAGCTTTGCTTTGATTCAGTAAATGTTAAAGAAGAAATATCATGGCAATTATAAGAAATTGTTAGACATGACTGGGATTTAAGAGGATTTTTTTCTCTTTGGCTTACAAAATATGATTATTGTGCTATGCACCACACTGGCATACACATTTAAACAGGCAGACATCTCTGCATCTATCTCAACTCCTTTCACAGTCATTTTACTTTAGAAACTGTATTATCTTCAGTTGCTAAAAGCATTAAGATAAAACAGAATAAAAAAACAGAGGCAGCCTTGTAACTCGCCAGGCTTTTAGATTTTTGACAAGTTTCATTTTGAACGTACCACTTTTTAAGTGATTTCTCTGTCTCTCTTTCAAGCCTTATGAATAAAATACAAAGTGCTTGACAGAATGTGTAAAGTTAATTTTCCAACCTCTTTACATTTTTCTACCCTTTACTGAAACCCTACTTTTCAATTTTTGTAAATGGAACACTTATTTTTTTGTTGCTAAAAGGTGTCAAGTTCTTTGAATATTACTTCCTTTAATGTCTTCATGTAGTTCAAGTGATCTGTGTGTGAAGGAAAAATGCAGTGAATGCTTTTTGGATGTTCAATGCAGGTGTTCAAAGTATCATCAACTTTAAAAACTATCTTTTTAAAGATACTGTGTATATATAATGAGTGAAGCTGTAGGTCTGTAGTTTTGTGAAGCACAGTAAGGCTCAGAATAAAATTTCAACCTTAGTAATGTTAGGTAAACCTTCCCTAAAGATAGATTCAGACCAGAGATGAGAAAAAAGAAATAGAAAAGAATGAGAAAAGAGTGGCTTGTAATGTGTGTTATATTTAATTTGACAGTAGCTCTGCAAACAGTCTCACAAATATGTATTTCCCATCATTTGCAATCTGTAGTAGCACTGAAATATTAAGAAATATAAAAAATAGCAATTTGTATAGCAATGCACTGTTTCTTTCATCTAGGCAAGACAGTCAAAACAAAAACAACACACCATGTTATTTAAAGCAAGTTGTTACGTGTTAACATAGCTGTCAGCAATCGAAATGGCAAAATTATCATTGTTGTCAAATAGAGCTATAAACTGAACACAAGGCGTGCTTCAGGTTAGTCAGAAGAGGTCCTCTGCTTTTCACTGTGCATGCTAGCTTGAAATGAAACTGTATGTTATTGGTTAACTGGGATGCTTAGCATAATCACTTTGCAAGGCTGTGGTAGAGGGAGGTGATTATCACGGGGAACAGATGGGCAGGTCCAAAGCATTGCCAGATTCTGCACAAGCTCGATGTACTGTGGGTTCTATCTCTCTTTTCTTTGGCATTTCTAATTTTTATTCATTGTGCATATTTTAAAGGGCTAGCTGAGCTAGAGGTCAGGGAGCGATGACCTTACAGTTTAGCTCACAAAGGTAGTGGTGTCACTGTACGTCTGAACGGATGGGACAGACTGCATTTTGTCCGATTGCCTCCCTAAATGTATGAAAGGATTTATCTCTGAGCTTAGTACTCCACTCTGCGTCTGTAGCTCTCTGTGGATTGTATCGTGTGTGTGACCAGAAATGATATTCTTGGATATGAACACTGTCTCTGCCTCTCCTAAAGTGCATCCTCCTAATGGGACCCGGTTTTATACTTTTCAGGTAAGTGAACTTTAATAAAACTGAACCACTTTTTCTTGGTATTTAAACCATAGTTAAAGTTTGAGTAAGAGTAGCTAATAGGTTAATAAGCTTATGTGTTAATTAGTTTTGTGTCAGTAGGAGAAAACATGTAGGAAACAATATTATCACAGTAAGTTTGCTGCCTTAAAATCAGCATGTAAATTGTTCCTAAACAAACATAGAATTGTGTTCACAAAGATTTTGCTATTGATTGTTTTACCCAATAATATTATCATCTTACAGTTCCTTAGATTTACAGTTCCTTAGATTTATAGTTCCTTAGGTGGACCCACACTGTCTTTCTGTTTAGTTCAGATAAGCACTGTGTTGGCATTATCAGAAATTCCAAATTTATGTTATACAAAAAAATATTTTAAAACTTTGTCTGTTGTACCTGTCTGAATTTTTTAATATTAATCCCAAATGTGGTTTCATGCTAGCTGATGCTTGATTTGATTTACATGGACAGCAATCATACATGTGCAATTGATAGAACAGCAGAAGCTGTTGTTAGGATTATTAAGGTTCTCAGTTTTAAGCCAAGTTTTGCCTCACTCAGGTAAATAAGCTTATGTGCTTAGATAAAGGTAGGAGTTTATTATATACTCTAAATCTAATGTGTAAAACAGTCTAATTACAAACATCTTTCAGTAGCATTTAATTAAGAGAAATCTTCAGTGCTTTAGCTCTGAAAAAGTATGTAATCCTACATTAAAATGTAACCATAATAAAAAGCCCCACAACTCCCTTGCCCCAGCTGTTCCTTCTAGCACTCTAGCCCTGCAGGACAATTCAAACACTGCACTACTTAAAGTGGCAATACATATTTCATCTCAGCCTCTGATATAGTTAAGATTTAAATAATCATACCATTCCTGATCCTGTAACACTTTTGTCTTTCTGATTACTTTATGCTATTGTAGAGTGATGTCTTTAATATGTAATAAATCCTGTGTATGCTACGAGACCAAACAATCTGAGGCAATTAAAAATTGATCTCAAAATGCATGGCAAACTTCTTTCACAAAATACAGGTATCCCATTCTTTGGGTCCAATAACTGCCTTTCACTCTTGTCTTCTTTTAATCTGTTGTTTTTAATTGTACTGCCTTGCCCTTCTTACAGTGTTGTCAAATGATAGTTGAGGGCTATGCAGAAAGAGTGGCATCCTCCTAACAGTGACGATCTGCTGATCCTGGCAGTGATTCAGAGACATGAATGCCCCAGGCCTGTTCCTCTGCAGCATGACTACTTTTTTCACACACTGACATCTAAATATTCTGTACAGCCTCCTGTAGCTATGCTCTTAAACACGGTTCCTGACGTCAGGTATTCTATCTGAACATGTCGAGTTGAAAAAGTCACTAAAATTAGGATGCATGGTTGTGATACCAAATTGACTATTTTATAGTATGCTGCGTTATGGAAGTAAGCACTAACAATGAAGTATATAATTTTTTTACAGCGTGTATTGTTGCTACTAGCAATCTCTGTGATTACTGTAGACATTATCCCACATACAGAAATTTCTTCCACTGATTTTTAAGCTGAGGGGACAATAAATAAAAGAAAAATATGGCTGAATTTCCTGTTGCATTCTGGATACTTCAGTGAACAATGTAGACTTAAGTGACCTCGGAACGTAAAGCTGCTAATTCAGGACAGTCTGTGTTTGTGTTCTAGAACAACTTAGTGTTATCAGTGCTAAAGGGATCTCTGAAAATTTTTGAAAAATTATGGAAGAAAGCCTGTATCTTCCTGTGATGCCCTTTTGAAATTATTTTTTCTATTTATTTGTTTACATACGTGCTATATAAAGAAAGATATATGAAACAACTTTGCAGTTCTTGCCTTGGCTTCCTCTGTCATTCCTTGTTTTCTAGCTTTTGACCACCATGTTTGTGGTATCTTCTTCATATGGCTCTTGTTACTCTCGTTACTTTTTTTGATCTGTTTTAAACTACTTTCACATTTTGCTTTCTTACCTATTTTATTGTTTCTGTATGTTACGTTGTAATCTCTTTAAGCCAAAGAATCTCTCATTTAAATAGTTTGCAAAGTTGTGGGACACCTTTATGGTTCTTAATTTGGAATACATATGTGCTGAGTTTTCAACTAAACATGTGACAATACTCTTAGCAAAGCCAATATCCAGCGTGTTTTAAACTGAATAAATAAAAGAACTGTCAAATGAGATCTTGAACTCTGACTGATGTAGGGTAATGAGTGATTAAGCTACTGAATTAATTGTTCATTGATGTAATGATTAAGCAGGTGAATTAATTGTACAGCAGTTCAAAACCACAGCATATTAATTCTTTCAGCAGCAAAAATGGTACTAAAGAAGCACAAAGCTTGTGTGCAAGTTGTAACTTTATTATTGGCATTTCGCTGATGTTCTTGGGAAATAAGACTGAATTGGCCTCTACTGGCCAAGAAATCAGAGTGGCCATACAGGGCTGCATCCAGCAGAGCATTTGGGCTGGGAAGAATCATAATTAGTGGAAATCTCTACAAGCTTTTAAGCATTTATTAAGCTCTCAATCAAATGATTTGAATAGTATGCTTTACAATCAGCATTATAAAGTGTGTTCACTTTATAGATAAGCGTTAATTGAAATTACAAGTCTGCCATAAATTTCCAAATTCAGATATTTTCCTGCCTTATGGACTTTATTTATAGTAGATGAAAATAACAAGGAATTTCTTGAAAACAAATTGCAGCATTTAAAACTATATTTTCACCTGCAATGACGTAGGATGAATAAAGAGTTTTTTTCATTTTCTCCTTCTCTCTCAGTTTCTGTATTTTATTAGTTTCTTTGGTCTCCAGGACACCTACTATTCAGAAAAAGTACTGCATTTGAAAATTACATCAATACCTGCAACTACCTAGAACATAGGAATATACTAGTACTTTTGTTCTGCTCAGGAAATCTGTCCTGAAGTTCTGCAAATGTTAAAAACCTGGTCTGTTTTTGTATATTTGCTGAATCAACTGGCATAGTTACTAGAAGCTTAAGCTTTGATCCCTAGACTATGCTTGATTAAAGCAATTAAAATAGAAAAGGATATGGGACGAGGTCATCTGAAGAAGTTATATACTGTATGAAAGGAAGGAGTTGGAATGCTGTAATGAACAAGGTTTAATTTTATAATGACCAGGGCAATACCAAAGTTTAGTGCTTTGTATTTCAATATCTCTCTGTTTCATCTCAATTTGCTTGTGCCAACCTTGGCAAACTTCTGCATCTGTATAACAGAAAGCAGTGATTGTCTGTCTTTTTTGTCTTCAACCCTGTGAAAAAGATAGCTTTTTGCTACTCTGTGTGGATATATTAGTTTGCCAGCAGTCCCACAGTGAGAATGTATCTTTCATGACCATTGTAAACATCAAAGTCCATGTAATAACATTTCCTTCTCACTGGTTGGTCTGGTATTTTACTATATTTAGAAATTAGTTGCATAAAATAATGATACAGGTGGAAAAGTTTGGATTAGAAAGGAGATATTTTAATTTTGATTCTTGATTATAAAACTGTAAATTTTAATGTACTGAAAAAATATTTTTCAATCAAGCTGTTTTTATAGACAACTTGAGGGTGGTTTCTTTTTTATGAAAGCATAGCACAAAGGAACTTATGTTTGAAAGTTCAGTTTTCTTTTTTGAAAGTTGTACAATACTGCTTTGACTATTTAAAAGCAACTTAGTTATACATTGATGTTTATCATATCACATAAATATTTTTTCTTATATTGGTTGTCTACAGTAATCCATGTGAATACTAACTTTCACAATTTCTAAACATTCAAAATATCTTCACATTGTACACAATGTTTATTTCAACAGAATTTTGAAACTGAGAGTCTCTTTTCTTTGCAAAAGTATTTCTAAGAACAGTATTTTTAGCTCTTGTAACTTTCAATTATTAAGCTTAGCATGCACTTAAAGCACAGATGTGAGCACAGACCTAAATGAGGGCTAAAAGGAGTTGCCATTAGGTAGAGCTTAGGAGTTAGGCATCTGTGGTAGGGAGAGACAAACACACCAGTTTGTGGTGGTACATGAGGTCTCATGGATCTGGTTGCATCTCTAGCTTTCAAATCAGCAGGATGTAGTAACAGTTTCCATAAATGTGTAACACGAACTTTCAAAATATTTGCAAGCAATATTAGCCCATTTTACATTTAGATGAGATTCGTGGCTTGTAAATTAACACTTAGGACAACTAGAGGATAGAGTTTTTTGATAGCAGGTAGTGTAGTAAGGGCTGGTCTTTTCTGAAGCCTTGGGGGATTTAAGCAGTTTTTTAAAGTTATCTGATGATCAGAAGGTCTATAAAGAAATAAAATTACTTTCTTACAAAACCTGCAGAGAAATCCTAAAATATTCCTATGACATAAAAATGTTAAGTATGCTATGAACCACTGTAAAAGTGCATTGCTGATCAAAGGTTTGAAACTGGGTACTGGGAAACTGGGAAACATTTCTAAATGTAAAACATATATCACCATGATACTGATTACTACTGGTTTTTATTTCTTAGCAACTAGATGTTACACTCCAATGACAGTGAATTAACAACAGAATGCAAAAAAAATATATTACTTTCTGGTATAGAATGTGCTTTGAGCTGTGTGAAAAAAAAAAGTATTCTACAAGAATAATGGATGCACTCATTAATTTTCCTATTAATTCCTATATTAATAGTTTAAATGAACTGTATATAAAACTTCTGTTTTATACTGTCTTGTAGTTTTAGTATTTTAGTAATCTTGTTCTTTCATGTATCTATTTATTTGGAAATAGTAAATGCAGTGAAAAGCCTATCCTATAGGAGAAAGTGTCTTGTTGAAATTCATAATTGCACTTATTAGTGTACATTTATCATTAGATTGTGCTTTGGGCAGGTATGCCTTGCTACTCTGTTTAGTAGACCATAACTTTTCTTTTTGACTATTTTGTTTCTTCACATATTTCTATGCATTGTAATTTAATATCAGACAACAGCTTTTGAGTTTCTTTGCAGAAAACCTCAGTTCTATGAAAAAAACCCCATATTTTTAGTGGTGGAGATGGGATACTAGTCATCTTCTCTCTGGTGTGATCATTCATACCACTATGAAGTTCTTGTAAAATGTGTATTTGATGACTCTCTTCCTACTCTGTGCAGACTTAATTGCATGTGTAGAATATACACTATATAGAACATGCAGAATAGGGCCAAAAATTTGCATGTACTTTCAAAGCTGTGTCACCTGGTCCACAAAAAAACTGTGGAAACTGATCTTACCATGAACCCTTCAGCTGGCCAACCATGTGGGCAGCTCCTTCCAGCAACCCTCTGCCAGGCAGGGGATTTCTTCCATAGTTTTGCCTAAATAAAGATGTTTCTCTTCTTAATGCATTGGCACAGTATGTTTCTTTTACAAACATCACATAAAAGTAGTACAGGCAAGATCTTTGTGAAAGCTGCAAATACATAGCAAATAGGTAACTTGCATCAGTAATGACAGTAAACATCAGTAAAATGCCAACTAGAATAGGAGTCAACTGAGTAATTGGTTTTGTGTGCAAAAAGTTGTACAGATTATGTAGGTTGTTGTAGACTTCAGAAGGTTTGAAAGCTGTATTAGTGAATATAAATTCACTGGCTGTCAGTGAAGTGTTTTTAAAGATTTCTGACAGGTTAACAGTGACAGAAAATAGTGATGCTGGACCAGTGCTTTACCCTGTAGCCAAAAAAAAATTTGTTAAAAAGTCTGGGCAGTATCAAAGAAAGAGGACAATAATAAAGCAATTTGCATTGCAAATAGTTTGGAAATATTTATAGCTGTATAAGTGGGTTTTATATAATTTTGGAATTTGGAATTTCAGAGGAATATGCTTACAGGCTCTTTTACTCAGAAATAGATGACAAATGGCAATAGAAGCTGGTCTTACATTACAAGTGAGTGTTATTCATTCTCATTTACTATTATTATTCTGTGATATGTATTTTTATTGCCTGTTTTGTGAAGAACAAATTTTTCTGCTCAAATACAGACATTAATGCAGTGTTGATCTGAATGTGCACGAAAATATTAATGTTCTTGGTATTCAAAAAAATTACAGAATTTTGAAGGAAAAATATTTTTTTAAAATATACATTAAAACATGATATTCCAAATAAACTTTCAGTAAGTCTCATCATTCTTTTTTTTTTGTAGAAAGGAGAAGGCTGAGCATTAGTTCGTCATCCCAGCTATAAAGACAACTAGTTGGTTTAATCATTTTACTGAGTTGGTGAGAATGTGGCATTTGAACACCAAAAACGAGAGAGGATTATTCAGACTGACAGGAAAATAAGAACATCGACTAAGTGTTTGGCTAAAAAACCCTACAATTGTGTTACTGTGAAGTATTTGCTGTAACGTGCCTTAAGTATCTAGAGAAATAATTTTGTTTGCATAGAATTTTGTTTTGTTTTGTTTTTTTGCATAATTCTGTTGTGCCAGAGAACGGTGATTTGTGGCCATCATAGCTCACAAAGGACCGTGTCCTCAACACCAACAATCCTGTCCCTACCCATGACATGAGGAGTATCTTTGAAAAGCTACTTGGTTTCTGGTTAGCTTCTGAATTTTAGCTGAAATCATGCTGAGATCTGCCCCAACTGCCAACTTATATCCTTTTCTTACTGAAAAATCAGTAGCACTGCATGGCCCCACATTTTCAGTAGTTTTTTTTCCAGCTAGTCAATAAAATGCTCTGATAGTTTTTATGAACATTCTGCTCTGCACTGAACTGGGAAGGGTGACTTGACTGAATATGAGCTGCCTGTTTCGCTCTATAGATACATTTGCATCCTTCTCTGGGTGGAAACATGTTGCTTAAGGAAGAAATGAGAAACAGTATGGTTCTAAGAGAAGCCCAATTATCATGAATGTGGTAGTGGAAATCAGGAAAACTAATCCTTCTTCCCAAAAGCCACAAGATGAAACTAGACATATGTTCACACACAGACACATAATTTCCAAAAAAGAGTTAAGAAAATAATAGAATATAGAAGGATTCACTCTATAGTATTTTTCAGTTGTAAACTTAGTAAATTATGTTGTTTACTTCAAAAATATTATAATTAGAGTAAGCAAAGAATACAGGCCCTTAAAACATATGCATAAAACAAAGAGTTTAAAGACTTTGTGTCTTAAGTCAATATTCATGTAAATTTTTCTTTTGCATATCATACAAAAATATTTTGTCCGTATAATAGGATTTCTGCCTGTGTTAGAACTGCACAGTAACAAAGCAGAGCAGTCAATGCACCTTTCCCATGCAGAATTCCTGTCATGGAAAGTGTGACTGATTCTTCTTTATAAAATAGTGGAGTTAAGAGACAGAAAGCGCCTTTCCTCTCTCTGTCAGAAGCACTGGAGCTAAAACAGAGCTGCGGGGTTTTTTGCAGCTGGGTGGATGTGACCAATAAAAGCAACAGACTAGTAAGAGGAATAGCAATAGTAGTGATTTCCTGACATTCCAGAAATAGGATCATGGTACACTATCTGAATCATAGCTAGAATTCGTGTTTCTGACTCAATTTCAGAAATGCTTTCAGTGTTGGATTCTGAACTTGGGCTTCTTTTGCCATTATTTGTGTGGAAAATAAAACTAGAGGAAGGAATATAGGGGTATTTTCCAGAATAGTCAGAATATTAGGGACGTGTATTGGCTTGATACTGGTTGGTCCATTCTCTTAACTAAACACAAGCTGTATAGAGACACAGAATGCTTGGATAATAAGCTATCCTCAGAGGGAAAAATAGAACAGTATAGGGATAGCCTGTTCTCAGAGCACAGATTGCATCTCTGTAGATGGGTGTCCTGAACATCATGTATAAATTGTCATGACAATCTATTGGAATTGGCATGGTTTTTCCCATGGTAAGTATTACCAATCTTGCTATGCAGCACTGCTGAAACTTTCCCATCCCTGTCTGAGAGGAGACAATAAGTAATATCCTTCTTTCATTGTATATTTCAAATATATTCCTAGGAGTTGTCTCAGATCTAGATCATACTGCCTCTTTCTTCTTGTTTAGCTGGACATTGGACCAAGTAGAGAACAGTACCACTTTCTGGTATTTAGTAAAAGAGAGTGTTTAGTCTGGAAGCTTTTAGTGCCACTTCAGTCTTGACTAGTTATTAGTACCATGTAAAACTTCAGCTTCAGAATTTTTCTCAGTGTAGCTTTTACTGTCTGAAAGACTGAATTAGTCAGCTATAAGAATATAAATGTATCCCTCTGTATCAACTGATAAGCTTATGCTAATTAGATATCCTTCGGGAATTGGAAATCAGCGCTCAAAAATATTTTTCATTTGGAAAAGATATAGTCTAGAGCAAGATATAGTTGCATAGAAGCAACTTATTTGTCTTGGAATAATAAAAAAAAAAGGAATAAGCTTAATTAATACTTAACACAGTATTCACTTTCTTTTACATGAAGCATTTTGTCCTCATAGTCTTTTTGTATGTAGTTCATAAATTTGAATGGCAATAGGATCTGTTACTGGCCTATTATTCATATAGTATTTACTTATACAGTCTTCATTATTAACAGCATCAGCTAATTATGTTGAGAGGTGGGTTGATCAACCTGGAAATTTCTTATTCTTTTTCTTACATCTATCTTAAGGCAAGGAAAAAACAGGTGAAGACAAACAATGTGAAGTACTTGGAATGTTGAACTGTCCTGTGATTGAAAGCAAGCAATAAAATGTGTGATTTTAATGGTTTTAAGTAAGTTGAGATGTGAGTAAGCACTTTTTCTTTTTCTTTTTTTTTTTTTTTCCTGAGGAACTTATTACCCTATAGATATATCTATTTTGGAGAAATGACTCTGATAGAAACATTAAAGTAAATATTCCAAATTTACCTTTATTCACAGATTGCATTTCATTATGAATTGAGTAGTGTTAACATATATCACAAGATTTTTAATACCAAATTTATTACTGGTGATTTTAGTAAATTAATTTTACTTTGCATCTTCTATTCCTAGTCTAGTTCAATATTCAGTTGGCAGTTATGCTTAGCATAACATTTATGGAGGACTATGAGGCTAGGGTTGTTTTGAAATGACAGCTGAAATAATTCAGTTGATATTGTGATTCACTCAAATATGTAAACAAATGAGAAAAATAGGGATTAAGTATTTCCACTGAAAGAATTAGAATTACTGATTCATGGAAATTTAAGTGAGCTGTTTATATTTTTTCACAAGAAGAATTATGCAGTTTCACATGACTAAGAGTGCTTGTTCCTGTGAAATGTGTTATTTGTAGTGATAGGTCTAACTAAGTATGAGTAGATTTTATTTTATTTTGAATAACGTATTCTAATACTGCATGAACGGTGGTGGCACAGTGTGAGGAATGACTTTGTCTACAGTGTCAGCCATAACAGTGTTGGTACTGAGCAAAGCCAGAGTTGTGAGGAGATGCCAATGGCACTGGAAATTCATTGAGGATGTGATTACATGTAGAGATACGCTTCTGCTGTAAGCCGAGGTGTAGGGGAAGCTACTTGATCTGGATTCCTGTGCTCCTGTCTCCATCAGTAAGTACTGTGGCAGAATAAAAGTTAATATCTAGAGCAAAAGTGGAGGATCAGAAGTCTGTGTCATCCACATTTTGGGGCTAGGTGGGTTATTTTGGAATAGGTCTAGTAGGGTACCATTGGCTGAACGTCCATGAATGGATGGAAAGCATTAGGTGCGCTCTCAGAGATTATCTTTCAATTATGTGTCATCCAGGAGGCATCCAGTTCAGGCACTCTGGAACCATGGTGCAAGTTAAGACAATGGGGAAATCTGCTTCAGACCTGATGCAGACTAAAATGCTAACGTAGGCTTGATTTCTCTAACAACAGGCTCTGATAAACAGAATTTCAGAATAAGAGATGAGTCTGGTGAGTCCCAAATCATATTATGGGGGAGTGTATTCCTCTGGAAGCGTCCAGAAAGATAAGCTTCCCTATGTTGAGCTAATCTTTGTCAATATAACTATATTGATAAAGGCTATGTTGACTCTCTAATGTCATACAGTCATTTCGGATGGATCTTTACACATTATTTGCAGTGTGGTTTATTGTTTTCCTAGGACTCCATTACTAAAATAAATATTATATGGAGAAAATTATTATTAGGTTGTTACTTTTCTGGCAAAAAAAAAAAAAAAAGTGTTAATGTACCATTTTGATGAAGAAAAGTATTTTTTGACATTAAGTTATGGAAACCTCTTTTCTTTATCATAGTTTTATATTATTGATAGGCAGATAGAAAATTATTTCAAGTTAGTAATTTGGTCTCTGTTTCATGTATTTGAGGACCTGAATAACATCTTGGTTCAGTGGATGGGTTTGATGTGTCTCATATGGTTTGAAAACATATCTGGCCTGTTGGCCTGAAGCCTTGGATGGCCTAGCTAGCACTGTAATGGACAGTGGAGTATAGAGCTAAATATCTGCTACACTGTGCTCAGCAAAAGAATGAAATTAGTAACTAACACTAAATACACACACACACATCTATTGCTTGTAGTAAAGCTGTCAACGTCAACCTTTGTACTTCGAATAAAGACCTGGTGACAGCAGTGTGGATGTTCATCTAGTCGGACTGGGAACATTGTCACTTCCTTGAGATGGTCAGTAGAAGAGACCAAAAGAATTTTAAGTTTGAATAAACCAAGGGGTGATATTAAAACCAGATTTGGAATTCTCCATCAGCTTCCAGTTTAGTACCACAAGAAGCAATCCTCTCTCCTTTCAGTCACCATCATGTTTCTCACATACATAAAACTATAATAACACAGGTCACATAACAACTACAATTCAATGAAGATTGAATTAATAGTTTTGAAACAATCTCAGAGAGGAAGTGATCAGAAATAGTTTGTTGCTTGCTTGTTTGTGTTTTGGTTTGGTTTTGTTTGTTTGGTTGGTTTGGGTTTGGTTTTGGTTGTTTGTTTGGTTTGGTTTGGTTTTGGTATTTGTTTGTTTGTTTCAGATAGTAGTATGAAATCCAATGCATTTAACAAAACTATTGATCAAGGAACCAAGGAAAAATTCAGGTCAGTAGGGAGCATAAACACCAAACTAAAAGTTACACATTAAACTAAAGAATCTGTCAATTCTACAAAGATCTTCCTTCAAGAAACATTAGTTTTACTTCTATTTCTAAACAGAGTATGTTTCCAAGCACACATAAAGCTTCTTTACAGATATCATTTATAAGAGATTTATGAGGATTCTAGAGGTATGATGGAAAGCTGTAACAGGTTCATTATGGAAGAGCAGCTCTTTGAATTGCTTCTCAGAGCTGGATTGCCAGCGAGTCATGGAACAGCTATTGTCTTTGATTCAAAGTAGTTTTGGAAGCATCAGTCATGGTTTTTAGTTAAAGCCTAATTGGATTTTGTATTTACCATAGTATAATCATGTTCAGTACTCAATACGGCTTTTTTTTCTCTCTCTCCCTCTCACAAGGCACTATTGTTGCATCCTTTTGTATAGTAAGAAAACACAATGTAAAACTTATGTTGAGATATTTTCTACCATGTTCCCTTTTTCTACAGCGACTCAGTGAACAGTATGCAGAATACAGCTGATACTGAATGCAGTAGAATCAAATAATCTTTTCTTCCAATGCTGTGCTCTGCCACAGCACAGCACATCTCTGGTGACTTGAAGTCAGACAATACTTACCATGGCTAATATGAGAGACTGTCCCAGTTTGTTATGTGTCATAAACGAACTTTTGCAGAGCTCTGCCACTAAAGAAGTCATATCTGAAGTCAATTGACTCTTCGCTTTGTAAATATTCACTACTAACTGGTGCTGATTCCAGTTTTTCAGACAAAGGAACTTCAGAAAAGTAATCTTACCCTTTGGTGGCTCTCTGAAATAAATAGATGCAAACTGACACAAAAATATGCCTTGATCAAGTAACAGAATGTATTTAGTTTTTCTGTATGGAGTCCAGCAGTATTTTAAATTTAAGAACATTTGTTTTCTCCTGACAAGACAGAGCTCATATTTTTCACTGCATTTTGCTTTTGCCCTCTTATTACCAGCATTACAGACCCAGCAGGATGCTACATTGTGCACAGCACCTTTGATGTTTGTGGAATTAGAGCTCCTGAGGGTGATGTTCCAGGTGGACTAGAATTGTAACATATTTTGGGTGTTTATATATTAAATAAATAGATATACTTTTTACATTTATCCCAATATTTAAAAACTTCTAGTCTGTTTTTACTACCTGTTAAAGGTACATTTAATTGAATTCTTCATGTAGTTCTTATTCATCTTTGATGCTTTTATTACATGATCTTCTAAAAACACCAAGGTTTGGGGTGAAGTTCCTCAATAAATGTATTTTTTAGCCTGCTCTCCTATAGGGCATTTTCTTGTCATAGACTTTTAATAATTTCAACTTACAGTTTAAAGCTGCACACTTTTGGTCAGGTATTGGCATGCAGTTGTTGTAAATTATCTTTTTGGGAGTTAGACAGCAGATGAGCCAAATAGCTTTTATGCAGAATTACACTCTCAAGCTCAGAGTAAATCAGCAGAGACCATGAGGAAAAAAACACTGACCCAAAACAAAACTATTATTGGAAGTTTCTCACAGTTCCTCTCTTCCTTTCTTACTCATCCAGGAACAGCAACGCATGGCAACACTTCATACACTGCAGCTCATTTCCCAATTCTGAGCAGCACAACTGCTTTAAAGGTTTGAGGTTAAGGACAAATTTTATCCTATCTCTCACCTTTGGCTTGTGAAGAGATTCATAATAGGTCTCTGAAAACAACTGTCCTTCTATTACACATGATTTTTTAATATTGATAGGCTATTTATAGAAGGAAGCTTAGTCCTCCTGAAGCATGAAAAGTATCAGTAATGTATTAGTGTCAAGTTTAATTGCTAATCTTTGTAAAACAACCGAGAGACTAGTCAATCTTTTTTATTCAATAGTGTAGGATTTCATTAGATTATCTAATTTCCAATGCCCTTCCCTTTTCTACTTAAATGAAACGCTTATCTGTAAGAATTCATGAATGCAATTGCTAAAAGTGGAAAATAAGGGAAACAAATATATTCTGTTATTCTGCAATTTGCATCAGCTCTTTGCTTTGCTGTACAAGCAGAAATATCTTGTGCGCATTGAAATCTTCTCACACCAGCTCCTGGTCCTGTTTGAGTCTCATTCATGTTCACTGGAATATACTGAGAACTTTTCTGGACCCATAGTCCCCTGATTTGTGAGTGAGGGCATCTTTAATTTAAAAAACTATGCTAAGGAAATGTGGTGGCCTGAAAATAGGCAGTATTAAATCTAACACGGCTTTAAGTTAATTCTCATCTCTGAATTAAAAAGAACATGATTTTATCTCTTCAGAGAACTATTACGTACTGGAGACAGAGCAGTTTGCAGTCTTCTAGTCAATTGCAATCACCGAATTAAATTATCATGACTCCAGCATGGTCTGTGACTCTGTCTCTAGAGTAACAGTGGTGGGTGTTAGTAGAACAATTGTATATCTAGGGTATCGTAAGCATTTAAAGAGTAAAGGAAAATCAAAAGTTCAAAGGAAATGCTCATGCCTAAATCTGTGCTCTTATTTATCAGTCTTCTAAACTGAAAGTTTAAAGGGGGAGTTAGCTGTTTATGTCTATGATTGTAAAATCAGTTTTTATACTAACTTTATAAAGACCCTAAATCTGCAAAAAATGCAGAAGAATATAGATCTCCCCCCTCTGTATGCCAGACCATTGATTTCAATCTGTGTTTGTGTATCTTCATAGGATCAAAGCCTGTCTGCCTTGTAAATTTACTGTCTGTCTAGCTTATGCTAAAAATTATATGTCAAGTTAAGTGAAATGAGGAAGATGGTTATTTCATCAGCTCTCAGATACTTTTTCAGAAAAGTGATGCTTGTACCTGTAGCTCAGTTTGCATAACCACTATGCCTAGTAACACAGTGAAACATTGCTGTTGTCAAGATTTCCTGCTTTCATTGCAGGACTTGTCTGCTATATTAATTTTTTGGGGATATTTTTCTAAAGTACCATAATGATGTGAAACTTCAACACGAGTGTTTTGGAGCAGTTTCTAGGTCAATGGTAAATTAATGCATTTATGCTTTCAAGAGCATTGACTTTTTAAAATAATATATGGTTTGTATTTTAAGGTAAATTATATGAGATAGATCAGTACTTCCAGTATGTTGTGAGTTGATACTATAAAAGATTTTTTTTTTTCCTGACATTTATTTTGAAATGTTTTGCTAAAGCTTTACCCTGCAAAATTTGGGAATTACACTTGAGAAATATTTCTTACGGTAAGACTTATGTAGTCACTTTTTCACTGGAATATTTTTCCCCAGTAATTATATCTAAAATAATTACATGTACATATATATATATATATTTCACTATGAAATAATAGTGCTTTGGAATCCAATATACATGGCAGGATATGGCAAATCTTTGGAGAACTGAAAGAATTCTCTAGATAAGGTGGTGGGGTTTTTTTTGTAATTTTGAGGGATTTAAGCATACAGAGTTTAAAAATATCTCTGAGAAAGCATGAGCTGTTACAGCAATGCAGCTGTCATTAGCTGTCACAGACCATGGAAATATGGTGTTGAGTATTATTTAATTACTGACAGTATTCATAAGAAAAGTTTTGTGGTTTTGTAGACGAATGTGAGGGAATGGCAATCTAGCCTGGATTTGCATAGGTGCAGGCAGCTAAAGGCTTATTGTGTGGCCTCTGAGTAAAATAATACACTGATAACTTTCTAATATCCTGATGGAAGTGCAGCCGAAGTGTCTGTAATAGAGTCCAGGACAGGAGCTTAGGCTTATATGCTGGACTTCATCGTATCCCTAACCCTGAGGAGCTGAGGGCCAGATATACAAGGAGATATCATCATAACCTTCATTTTGGCTCATAGACTTCACTAAAAAGGTAGGAACATTGGTATAGCTAAGTCTAGATCCGCAATTAAGCGACAGAGAAAATTTGGATCAAATATACAATTAAGCACCTGTAAGACTTGAAAATCACTTTTAGCCTATCGCTTTCCCACCAAGTTAGCCAGAACCAGGGAATGAGGTACACCGATCACCACATTTCCCTCCATAAATATGCCAAGACCAAATGTGTTTGCTTTTGGCAAGTCAGAATTTCCAAAATCATAGCTGGTAATTCTCTGTGCAGCAAACAAAAACTTCAATCTCTTTGCTCTCTGCAATTGGGCCAAGGGCTATAATTAGGTCTTTTGAAGACCACCAATTCTTGTAGAAGGAAGAATTTAGAGACAGGATTTTTTTAATTTTTGGTTTTTTTTTTATTAGGGAGAGGATTTTACCAGGAGATGGTGAGCATTCATTTTGATCTTGAGAAGCTTAAATGAGAAAGATACATCATGTGGTTAAAGAATATGCTGGAAGCTTTTCTATGGCATCTGCAGCATGTGAGATCCAAATCACAAATTGGATCACATTTCTTTCGCACACAAGAAAGGATATGGATATTTTCAAATCTAAGTCCCACTCATTTAATGTACCAGCTGCTTTATCACCATTTAGTTTCCTTTTATTCCACTTACAGTTCTGATATAGTTACAGTTCTTTTAACATCTCATTGAGCATGACAAAAATACACATTCAGATAGCTGCTGAGTGTACAATATAGTATGGTATAATCTACTAAAGGAATAAAAAAAAAGTTTTCATTATATATGTTCTGCATATCTGGGAAAAACAGGCATGTCAGCTCTGATTTTTCACCTCACATTTGCATGAAACAAGTGTAAGAGTGGAAAGTCAAACCTATTATTTTCTTCCACTTAATTTCCTTCAAATAACAGTGTTTTATTACTTCCTGACAGGGTTTAATTAAAGGCTCCAGAGGTTTTTCTAAACTGAGGTTTGAGATTCTTCAGAAAATTCAACAGTGAATTTGTCTGACCAGGAGAAAGCTAGCAGATCTGTTGTCTTCATTATTTTATTTACAGTATGTATATGTCTTTGTGAATGATGTGTGAGAATTAAAATTAATTTAATTGTATGAACATTTTTTGTAATCAGGTGAGCACAGCTAAGACTGATTTTCTGCCAAGTCAAGGTACAATTCTACTTTTCTCTTTTCAGAAACAAATTTGAATTAGAAGTCAAGGGAAAATATAGATTCCCCCAATTTGACCATGTTCTGGGGTCCTCTGAGGACTCACCTTTCTAATATAAATGCTCCACCTTCACTTTCAGGACAAGGTTCATCTCATTTGATGTTCAATATCTGTACTGTGAAGCTCTACCTAGATTTCTAAGCCTACTTCCAATTCCACCAACCTTTTTTTTGTGTACTTTGTAAAGGTATAAACTACTCTAAAAGTACCCATTTCTAAGATTTCGAGGGCAGATAAATGCTTATCTTAGGTTTTTTACGTGCTGATTTTTGGTCAAATCAAGCTTACCCACAACATCCAGAGGCTAAATAATGGGTATTTGTTTTGGTTTTAAACTTAGCTCGTATTTTTACATTTTTAAGCCTTAAGGAGTGGGTTATTCTTGCTGAAAACTTAGTGTGTGTGTCCACTATATACTTACTTGCAGGAAAGCAAATCTGAATATGAAAAATGTTTATTCCAATCACCTTCTGAAAAAATGGATAAAAATAAGCTGATAGCAAGGTTTGATGTGTGTTTGTCTGATTCTTTCTTGCCTAACATTGCTTTAGAAAGTATGATATAGACATGGAAAAATGATCTTGTGCCTCTGAAATAAACACTGTTCATGGATTTTTACATCAAATGTTATGTATATAACCATGGGGTTTCTAGTGAAATAGTTTGAGACTTTAGATCAATCTTTCTTTAAAGAACACATCTAAAAATACTGTTTACTTACATTTGTAGTAGAATTGGCTATGCATTCAAATTTGAATACTCTCTACAATGTTTTTGCTTACATTGCTGAAGGAAATTTCTGTCTTTTTGATATTCAAAATAGTTTTGATATATTACTATCAAGAATTGAGAGACGAAGCAAACTAAAATGAATTATGTCAAAATTTTCATCTCAAGAGATCCATTTTGACTTAATAAATAGTATGCTCTGTAAGAACCATATATTAAAATTGAAAGCCCTTTTAAAAGCTGTGTGATCCTTTTTGGTTAAAACCAGAAGAACTGCAGAGGTCAGTTTTAAGAAGTTAGAGTGTTTAAGGGAAACTTCTTCAATTTTTGTACATTTTGTCTAATATTGACATCAGACATCAACTTTCAGTAAAATGAAACCCTTTGCTTTGTTGAAAGAGTACACTCAGGTTAGTAAGAGCAAAATTAGACATATTGCTGAAATTCAGTGGATTTTTTCACTTTTCTACAGTGATCAAGAGACATATTTGCAGAATACAAGTAATGATCTATTGGATAAAAACTATATAAGGAGCTGCTTGATTATGGAAAATGAACATTATTTCTCCTATTAAAGTGTAATTGTGAAAATAATTGTAGATTTCACCATGCAGTATGGCCAAAAGTTAAAATCTATCTGAATTTGCTCTTTTCTTCCATCCTATTTGATTCCATACTGAAATCCATCATAGGAAGAAGACAATAAATTCTACCAGTGCATCTGTCAAATAAAAGCATACATCCAGTGAACAAAAGCGTGCATCAGGCATAACAGCTTGAGAGGCAATTTTCCTTTTGTTTTCTGCCTCTGAAAAGTAAGCTTTTTCTTAAGTAGAAGTAAAAAGACCTGAAGAACTGCAGATTTTTTTCATTATTTCAAACTATCTGTGACGGTAACAGCGCTGATCTACAGCAGTTTATGAACTTGCATAGTAAGATAAAATGTGTATGGATCTACTAGGTTTTTGAAATGTTTAATGATGTGTTTCTAGCATAGTGGAGTTAGGCAGTTTGTAGCAAATAAATGCATTTAGATAAGCATCCGTCTGGAAAATGTTTTACTAGGTCTAGGAAACTGTCCTCTAAAGAACCATATCCGTACAACTGCAGGGTCTAAGGATTTCTGTTGAAACTAGGAATGGCAGATTAATAAGGAAATTAAGGAGTTACTGTCTAGAAAGAGAAGGAGAACTGGTTAGTGACTGTCACAGGGTAAAAAAGTACATAGACCCTGGATTTTCAAAGGCTGAGACTGTACAGGCCTAGTAATACTTTAGATAAGAAAATATATTCTTTTTTTTTTCCTTTAGTCATTGATGTTGAATGTTTTTTCAATATCTCAAGGATTTTAAAAGTCCTGTATTTCAAGTAAGATGCTCTGAATGGAATTTTTTAGGATCTGTTGGTTGAGTATTTGATGCAGAAGGTACCACAATCCGTTAGCTTAAGATGACTTTCAGAGAGACAGAAAATGCAACTCATTCTCAAAAGGATTCTGTGAAATTTGTCTTTCTAAATATCGGTTGACTCCAATTCTCCATTGCTTAAGGTCAAAACTGTCTGAAGTCCATATAAGACAGGAGAAAGTGGAGGGATTTTTGTAGGTAAAAATATAAACTTTGCTTTCAGCATGGAGTGGCAGCACTTCAAGACTCACTTGATTAGACATATAGCAAGAACTATAGCTGTGATACTCTCTAGTTTGCAAATACAATTTACTCCCATATAAAAATAAAACATTCTGAAAATTGTTAAAAGCTGATCAGGATCTGCCACTGTATCAAATGTTTTGTGAATCAGAGCTGTAGGTGAAAGATTTATTCTGAACAAGCCATTAGGTAAAAGGCAAATTGATCATTATCTAGGGTTTTTTTTCCAAACTATCAGATAAATTGCTTTCTTTAATGCAGTTTTGAAAATGTTTAAGAAAGTTGTTTTCTACAAAACAGTAACACTGGAGAACAGGGCTCCAAAATTAAATAATCATCTGCTCTTGCAAGACAGGTATTGAAGCAGAATGACTTTGTTTGTAGACCCACAAATCCAAGAAACAGTATTTATTGCAGCCTCTGGCAGAACAGATGGAACTCTGTGTTTCTCGACTTGCTAATTAAACACAAATTAAGTCTTGTTTCATGTCAGCTATTGTTTTTCTTTCTCTTTCTTTGTTCAGAGCAGTGACAAAAGACATGTAATTCTCTTTACTTCCCCCTTCTCTTTTCTTGTTTCTGCCCACCTTGTGTGCTGATTTTCTTAAGAAAAGCTAAACTTTTGCACATGGTCTTTTAAATTGTTGTTATTATCATTATTACTTTTAAGGGATAGAAATACTTTAAAGTATAGAAATACTTTAAGAAATATAAGATTCCTTCACAGCCTAAAAAAATTTGACATTTTTATGGTTTGTGGTGTAGAAAGAACATTCCCATTCAAAGTCATGCTGTGGTAATGAGAGCTCTACCACCTACAAAGTAAGGGTAGCTCTGTGGCAAGTCTTCAGAATGAACAATTTCTGATCTGACCTTTTCCATCTCTCAGAGGAAGAATTCATGACAAAGGCTGGCATATCTTGTTCAGATTGCCAGTGTTTTCAGAGACTATGAGCCTCCAAAGCTTTGACACTTTCATGGAGCTTACTCATTGTGTAAGTGACATAGTACTCAAAAAAACAGTACTTTGGAGGAAAGCTGATGGAAATATGTAAGATAAATTGCTTCTTTGCGTCTGCGTTTGAATATTTTTAATATAAAATTTTACATGAAATTATATCAATATATTCCATAATTCAGTATCCTATGAATTATTTTTTATTGGATTTTTGTCAAATACACATTAAAGTAAATAGTCTTTATGCTTTTTTATGAACTAAATATTACATTCTGGTATCATTATAATTTTATTTTAAAATTATTAAACTTTAAGGGTTAACTCTGTCAGTCTTAGAAATGCTTGAATTTGATGGCAGTATTGTATCTAAGTTTTTAAATATATGAGATACCTTGGCTGACAAAACTGCAAAGGCCCACAAATATATCATTCTGTTAATTTATTTCTATTTCCTTTAAATTGTTTTCATTGTCCTGCTAGTTGCAGTTGTTGGAAATTAGCAGTACTGAAGGTACGACATTAAAAACAAATAATCGTTCTCTAACTTTCCCCATGATCATGCAGAATCTCTATTTCCAGTATTCCTAAAACACTAAACATATACTTGATTGGAGGTATGAGAAGTGATTGCCATGGTGCATTTTTTTTTTAGTATGAGATTAAATATCCTATCTGTAATCTTTCTAGATGGAAAACTGCAGCTGACTTCAGTGACTCTCTAAGAGCTCCAAAATAGGCTTTTAAAAATGTGCTTTATAGTGCTATTTTAAGACAATAAGAACAAATAGGTAAGACATTAAGCTTACAAAGCTACATCTGATTTAGTTTCACTCTTACTGTTTTATAGAAGGTTAAAATGTTAAGGAATGTAATTTTCACAGATTTTCTTTATATTGAATATTATTCAAATAAATTTTTATATATCATTTACAATAATTACATTTTGTACACTATATGTATGCAGCCTTTTTTCCTAAGATCTATATCAGATATATAGTTTTATTGAAACTGTATTTGAAATTATTATTTTTCAAAGAAGTTTAAACATCTCATAATGTTTAGCATTATTTATGTACAGCAAAAAGACTGATAGAGTCTCAGAAATAACTACATAATATTGGCTAACCATGTGAAGTTTTTACAAACATTTCTGCTAGAGAAATAGAACCAGCACTTTGGTGTGTGGTCTGTGGTGTTTCTCCTTTGTGAAGAAGACAAAAGTGCTTGACACAGATCAGTGAACTGAGCAATACTTTTGCTATTGGACACTTTCCAGAATCTTTATTTGAACCCTTCACTTAAATGAAAACAAAACAAACAGAACAGAACAAAAATTCAATAAGACACTCTAATCACATGTATATACACAATAAAATTAAAAATTAGTTTTGAAGATTGATACTAACTAGGTCATTAATACAATGTAAATGAAGACATTAAAAATTCAATGCTTCATCCAGGGAGAAAAATAAAACAGAAAAAACCTGAGGCCTCCCATAATTCTCTTTTTGCTTTCATATATTTGAAACAAAATATTTTCAAATGTTACCTAGACAGAAAAAGAGATAGTAGTCTTTCTTTCTTTGCCTAAGCCAAGCTGAGCTGGTGAGCAGAGATGTAACCATTAAATTTAGCTTCAACCATTACCAGATCATAATCACACATAAATATTAAATATTTCTTCTAAAGGTTTTAAGAAATAGACTAGATCTGCTTTAAACATTGTTGTGTTTTATTCCAGTTCAACTTGATATTTAATAGAAATGTGTCAGAGGTTCAGTCCACAGGCATATTTCAGTATAAAAGGAATGTAAAGATAGAAAGGATGAGCAGAGCCATTACAATAAACAAGAAGCTAGGACCTGTACTTTATTTTCAGCATTGTTGGGAGCTTACGGGTAATTGAAGAGTACTAGAATTGTTAAGCAAAAATAGCTAGTTTTCCTTTGCTAGTAGAGGGGGAATAAACGCAGGCTAGTGTCAGGAAAAAAGACAGAAAAGTAGTCGGCGTGGGTCCATGGTTTGTTGACTTTCTTAGCTGCCTCTTTCAACTTTCATTTTCACTCTGTCAAAGGATGACATCCTATGGACAGAAAAATAAATAAAAAAGAAAAATAAAATCCGTGGTCATATATACAAGAAAATGACTGCTGCAGCTGGTATTGCATAAAGGACAGTATACACAACAAGATGAAGATTTTGTGAACCTCTGTCTTCTTTTATTAGGAATTTAAAACATCTTCCAGTGACTTCAGCTGTCATTTTTCTCCCCTCTGAAGCTTGTCTTAAGAACAAAGACTCTTTAGGGAACCTTTGTGATCCAGGAGCAATGAGAGGGTTTTGGTTTTTTGTATGCTATAAATACAAGCCAAAATACTAAATAATAGGTTTCTTAATCTCCCCTAATCCAAAAAGCAAAGTCTAAGGTCCCAATTTATTTTCATAATGCATTTAATAACAATATAGGACTACAGAACAAGTTTGTGAAATTTTTCTGGTTAATTAATATCTCACTGTTTATTTCCCAGTCAGAACTTATGTCCAGTTTCCTTCAGCACATTGGGTGCATTATGAAAAGTATTTTAGATTAACAACCCAGAAGGACCATATTTTACTTTGTTTTCCCTCTCTGTCTGTAACTGACTTGTGCATATTTTATCTTTGCATACCATATTTTCCTTATTCTGGTGGGTTTTGAAAATACATGTCTTTAACTGTAGATTTAAGAAACTTGTTTTCTTTATAACACCATATCAACAGAAATTGTGTCTCAGTTATGACCTGATAATGCCCTTTAAAAAAGGGCATTTTTAAACAAAATCCAACATTAATAATATATGAAATGCAATGCAACATTTTTTTTTCAGTACATTGTTTTCATATTCTTGACTATGTGAACATGTACTTTGATTTAAACTGTAAAACATTCTCCAACATTTACATGGGAAGTTTGAAAGCATACCACCAAGTGTATTTTTCCAATAATTCTGCAAATGAAACAAAGCTGCCCAGAATAATCAGTAAAAAATTTAATCTTAGTTTTGATCAGTCTCTTGTGTTTTACTTTAGGCTTGACAGTTATGATTAATTTTATATTATGAGACTATTAACTCAAAATTCAAAGATCTATCAGAAGAACAAGCACTTTTATCTGTGAGAGTGCTTTGAATCTTGTGGAAGGAGAAAAGATTCATCAGTGCTCTCAATCTAAACCTTTTCACAATGTTGACTTCAATAAGGTTTGTGTTGAGGGAATAGTGCAAAGCCATCCAGATCTCCTCTAACTTTCTCTACTCACCTTTCCAATTTTTCCCACTTCTTATATGCTCTTCAGAGAACAGATATTTCGGAAAGGATGTTATCTTCAGACTTCTCTAATGAAACATTTTCAGTGGAGTCCTGACATAAAAGGCTGTGGGAATGATAAAAGATTTTAGCCATGGGAATATTTTGGCACCATATGCTTAGCAGGAAGTTTTATTGTCAGACATTGATGTTGCAGCTAAGTTAAAATTAAACTGGCATAAGACTGATGAGACAAAGGTAATGTTATGAAGAGGCCAAAGTAATTCCACATTTGGAAGTCTAGCTCTAGGTAGGAAGCCTTTTCTTAGATTAAAAAAAATAGAAGCAATTTTAAAAAAAACCATTTCTTACTTTTCCATCACTTTTCCTTGTTCCTAATTCACATCACATGACATTTCTTTGTTTTTTTTTTTTTTCTAAATTTTAACTTTACAACCTTTTTTTGGAAGAAAGTAATATAACAATCGTCCCAGTTCTTCATGTCTTTTTGGCCCTACTCCGGCCTCCTCCCCTTTTAGAAGCAGAAATCTGCTACAGACAAATTATAAGACATTTGTGCTTCCCTCATGTGCATGGGCTGACTCACCTGTGCTACCAGCTGACTGGGAAGCGGAGACTCATACAATCACAGAATTATATTATGTCCTGAGTTGGAAGGGACCCACAAGGATCATCAAGTCCAACTCCTGTCCCTGCATAGGACAACCCCACAGTTCACACCATGTGTCTGAGGGAGTTGTCCAGTCGCTTCTTGGAGACTGTCAGGCTTGGGGCCGTGACACCTGCCTGGGGAGCCTGTTCCAGTGCTCCACCACCCTCTGGGGGAAGAACCTTTTCCTAATGTCCAACCTAAACCTCCCCTGGCACATCTGGGTTTTGTCATTGGTCACTAAAGAAAAGAGTTTGGCACCTGCCCTTCCTCCTCCCCTAGTGAGAGAAATCTCCACAGGTTCTCTGCCCTTCTTCTGCACTGCTCAGTCATTTGAATAAGGGACTTGCATTAAATGTGCTGTGATTGAAATGCAAGACTTGCAGGAAGAAAGCTCGATGGTGTAAGAAATATAGAGGCTATGTACGCTAGACAGACTAAGTACAGAGCTGTGCACTGAGTCCTGTTGAACTCTGCCAGTGGTGATTTCCATTCGTACTATTTAGCATTGTTAGACTTGAAGAATGCGCTTCAAGACAAGACAGCTTTGTTACCTTGCAAACATCCAGCTGTCCATGGATAATCTGCCCAGCACTTCTGCCACTTTTCAGAGCTTATCAACATTTACTGAAACAGCACCTTTGACTGAAACTAGAACTTATGGAAAAATCACCATTAGCCACTCTGGATTTTTGAGTACACTTCAGTAGCCTGACTGGGAAAAACAAGTTTCTTATGCAAGAGCACATCTTCTATCTATCCAAAGCCTGAATGTTGTCTCATTTATTCTTTATTTATTCTCCCTGTTCACCCACAGATACTACTATTATTGCAATAGTTTGAAAAATTTAGCCTATTCCACTTCTTGAGGATAGCCTCCAAGGTGGCATCATATTTCTGGGACAATTATCAGACACCGTATTACTTACTTACTTATTACTTACATATTACCAGATTACTTACTGTCAAGTTACTGTTGAGATTTGGAGTTGTGTGTCTCAACACAATACAGAGCATGAAACTTCTGCCTACTGCTGCTGCTGCTACTGGTCTCAGTTGTAGCACACACACAAATCAAATTGAAGGACATCAGACTGAGCACAACGTTCTATAACGTTCTATATTTTTGAGAAAGCATCAAATGTATCCTAAGGGTCGAACTTCATATTTTTCTTAAACAGTCTGGCTTAATGAGTCAGTTTAAACTGAATCACTCAACAGTGATCCTGAAAATCTGTTACGAACTTCTCATATGGACTCAGGCAATTTACTTGACTTTCCTTAAATCTGCAGGTGTAAAATGAGACGAAAATCCCCTTTCTCCCATCCTTTGTTCATGTGATGTGTTTAGATTGAAGATAGGAGAGGAAGTATGGCCATTGACCACAACTTTTATTGCTTTAAATGTCCAAATTTCCATTTAGAAACAACTTGTGGTTAGCCTTCCTGAGACATTTCTCTCCCGTGTACTAGCACCAAAGATGTTATTAGCAGAGCTACTGCAACTAGATATCCATGAAGATGAATAAGAGAGGGAGGGAGAGACTGAGGACAGGGCCAAACTGCTTCAGAAAGACCTGATGGCCCCAAATTACTATCTCTGATAGTCTGGTTTTGGTGACTATGCGGGGCTCTCTTTTCACCTGGAATCAAGAAAAAGATAGCGGCTTGGCTGCTAACCAAGTATTGCTCTTCATAATCCATGTGGCATTACTTTTAAGTACCTGTAGACTTCCTGCAGTTTGTGAATGAAGTGTGCTTTCTCTCTTACAAATTTAGCAACCTGTTTGTACTAAGCAAATTGTTTTTTAGCCTTGCATTTGGCCTTTATGCACCATCATAATTAATGATAGTAGAAATTCGTCCAAATAAAGATGAAATACATGCTAAAAAGAACCTGTGGACTTGTCCTGTGTTTTATTTTTGATAAAAATAAAGCACTTTACATTCAAACTAAAGTCAGCCTAAAAATCCATTCTTGGCTTTTGAAATGCTACTGATTTAGATTTGAAGATATTCTCATTTTTCTAATAACACACTGAATTATATATGCATCAAAAAAATGACTGCATTAGCAGTAGTATTAGGTTTTGCTTTTCTTGAATCTGTTAGTATTTATTTTGAAATATAAGCAACAAAAACAAAAAAGAAAGTTTCACTATAGCATTTAGCGGAGGTAATTTGACATATGAAATGATATTTCTTATACATCTCAAGATGGGAAAATGCCAGTAGGATCAATCCACTAGAACCCCTTAGATGCTTCTTGGTTTCAAGGATAATGAAGTGGAGGTATATGGCAAATTTCCTCTCAGAAGGTGAAGTTTGTCACCTGCCTATGACTCTTATCAAAGCTACTTCACAGAGAAGCTATAGGGAAGGTGTGGCTTAGATGAAGAAATATCAGATCGTATCGTATGGAATAGAGACTGCCTAAGGAGACTTTCTAATTTGGATCACAGATGCGGTTATTTATTTTAAAAGATAAGTTTCATATAGAGCAATAAAGGAAATTCAAGTAAGGATGAGAGTGGAGATCATGTTTTTGCTCCTTGCTATATGACATTTTTCATCCTACACCATAATCATGCTTAGTTCATCACATATCAGATATCTCTGGGCACATCTCATCTTATGTATTTTAGTGGGAGCATGTCAAGTCATGCAGTATTTTAGCAGGTTTGACCAATAAAATTGAAGGGGAGATATTTGTTTGCGAAATGTGTATATATATCTATATATATCTATATATATCTACCAATGAATTCTCTATGTATATGTGTATATATATATATATATATATCTACCAACGAATTCTCTATGTAGCAAGGTCAGAAAGTTATGATCCTATGTCACGAGTTTTTTGTGTTAGCCATAGTGAGTGTCAGGTTTAAGAATCCAATATGGGATGAACAGAATAAATATGGATTGCTCTGCAGTAATTAATCCTTAAGGGAGCAATTTTACTTTATTCCTGTCTTAATAGCAACATGTCTTTTAAATACAGGTTTGTATTGAATTTGTATATAATTTGTAGTGATTTGTTTGGTGGTGTTTGTTTGCTTGTTTGTATGTTAAAGTAACATTTATATTATAGGTCAGTTATTGTATAAGCAATGTTCCCCCTGAAACTGAAGTGTAACCTGGTCAATTACTACACCAGTGCTATGAATTGTTAATGTACTACTTGTAAAATCAGGGTTGTAAATAATCCACTCTGATTAAGACTGTCAAAAGGACACTATCAGTCCTTTAAGTCTATAAAACCCTTTTATGAAATGTGAACCTCATCGTATGTCAGCTTTAAAACTGATAACCTTGTTTTTCCTTTTCCAGTTTTTGGAGAAACTAATCCCACATAAAGGGTCTGTCTTTACCCACACTATGCTGTGACAAATTCCTTAGGAAATGCTACTAAGGAACCTTGATTTCATTTGTGACTTCTTGATTAGTCATGGACAAGGCATTTTCCTTGTAGAAAAGGACAGAGGAAAAGGTCTGATATAGAATGCTTCTCCATATAGACTCTTCTAGGAACATGAGAAAGAATAGCAAAACCCAGCATAGAAAAAGAACTGCAGCGGTCCTATTTTTAAAGTGCTTTTCCAACTTTCTGGAAATACAAGATTTTTGTTGATGATTTTTAGAACGAACTACACAAAGAATTATCAAAGAAAATGTTCTCTGGTGGACTTGGAGAAATGTCTCACATTGCTCTCAGTATCAAAAGTTGCTGGGAAAAATACACTAGCCACTAGAGCCTGCGCTTTGGAAACACAATAAAAGAGACAAATGTTTAGGGGACAGTCAGTTCTAAGGTACATTAGAAGGACAGTATAGGTATCTAAATTTAAAAAAACGTGGGGCACAATGAGGTGGAATAATCTGACATCATGGAGTAATACCTGGTATGTATGACTGAATCTTATGCATATAAACAGAGAATCTTCCTGTTTCCAAAGCTACCTATTGGTGCAAATTGCCTATACTGTTTGGCTGCAAACTTTCACTGCCATGTTTTAGCCCATAACTATTTTTTTTTTTAATCTGAAAAAGATAAATTTGAGTAGAAAAGCTTTTTCCTTTGTGTGATATTTAGATAAAATTTTCAGAGCTCTACATGCTGTCCTTACAAAATCACTCATTTAAAAATAAAATCTATAAGAAAAGGGTATTAATCAGATTTTTAAATATTAACTACTTTGTTAATTTTTATTTGTAGTTTTCAGCATATAAAACAGATATCTGAATATCACATGTATATAATCAAACAGCTGAGTAGATCAAGGGATGTCAGGCTTGTTTGGTATCCCATCTATGCAGATCATGCCTTGTAAGTTTATTGTAATTAAGGTGGATGATTCTTTTAAATGGTAGAATTACATGAATAAATCCAATTGCATTGCTACCACAGGAATTGAATTCAAAGTCCACTGTAGGCCTAAGGGAGCTGGCAGTGTCGAATTAAATGAAAAACTTGTCTACTACTAAGTGGCTAATAGAAACATAATTACCATGGATAACTAGAAGTAACAGGATTAGGAATCAAAAATTGCACATTGTAATTCTGATCCTGAATTTATTGTGTATGAATTCAGTAGTGAACCCATGCGTAGCAAATATCAGGATTGAGACTTGCATAAGAATGGATCAACTTTTATTACTGTCTTTTGAGGAAGCAGGAAAATACGGGACCAGTTGGTACATACACATTTACCTTCCTGATGCTCCAGCTAAAATCACTGCTTTAACTAACAAAAACGCTGCTGAAGTCTTGCTGGAGGCATGCTTAGACCACCACAGACCCACCCTTTAGTATGGTCTAATTCACAGATTTGTTCTTGCTGATGTTCTTGCAGCTGTGGGGGATCTTTTTACTGCTATGTTGGATTTTAGGGGGTATTATCAGCTTGTTGAAATAAAACTGCTTTTGATACAAAACCAGGGCTACGTCAGCTACAACTAGGATGACTTCATTGTGTTGCCACAAATACGTGTTCTGATGAGGCCGACCGTGTTTTGTCCATGTGCATGAAGAAACTAATGAGGAAGAACATGTAGTTAGTGTAGGACTAGCAAAACAAACTATTTTGAACTCCTTTTAAAGAGGGGTGAGACAAGAACCAGGCATGAGGAGTCTTTCTGTCCCACAGAAGAGAATACCAACTGGCCAGTGACTGCTTTAGTTAGGTTAGTTCAAGGGTGGGTTTACAATGTATACAATGTATGCTCATTAGCAATGGTTTTTAATGTGTCTCATATCTGTCTTCCACAACTGCCTTGATGCCCTGACACAATTCCTGATTGTAATACTTGTTCTGCCTTTCTTCCTTCAAGCAGTCGTGAGAAATAGTCTACTGTTCCTGAATTTTACTTTTAAATTCATTTAGTCTTTTTCTCCTAGACCGCTCAGCTTTCCACTGTACATTACCTGGATAATCCATTATAACACGCAAAAGACTGTATAATTTGATCTTGAAATGCTTCTATTTATACTGACCTTATCCAATTAAAAATAGTAAAGGCTTAATGAATCCTTACAGCTTTATACAACATGGTTTAGTTACTGGAATATAGTATTGGCAAGAAAAATACTAGTCATATACCTTTAGTATATCTACAACTACTAATGTGTTCAATTTAACTCTTTTTAGGCCCAAATGTTTATCTTGTTATTCCAAGGAAACTTATATGAGAGCCATCAGTAATTTTTATTGTGTCCAGAGGTAAATCTTTGAAATAGATTCTCTTAATACGCAAGAATAATTAAACCTCAGACTTAATATCCTCTATGCATGGATCATAGATCAGAATTTATTGTACTAAGGAAGGGTACATCAAGGTTACAAAATCAGAACATCAAAGTACTTACATGTTTCTCAAAGCAAATCTCTAATTCCACCTTCTCAAGAATACATGGCTATTGAAAGCCACCACATACTTAGTTTTGTTTTGATTCTTTTTTTATTGCAGAACATATGAAGTATTTGTAAATTAGATAATACCTTCTATTTCATATTCATGCTTCTCTTCTTGTCTTCTACATTCTGAATAACTTTATCATTTTGACAACTGCTGTGATATTACCAATAGAGCAAATGAGGCTTCCATAAGGTAACAAACCCATCTGGTCTGTAACAAAAATATTACTGAACTTCCTAGTTTTGAGTCCATGTGCCCATAGTAAACCATTTTTGTGTATAACTTTTAAAAGCAGGGTGTTTCATTGAAGTGGACTGACCCAGACATTTACCCAGCATTTGATGCTAGGTTTGAGTTTTGTGATGTTTGACCTAAATTTAATTCAGCCTTCCCCAGGCTGGTTGAGCTGCAGCTCCGTGTCTCCTTACTGGACGACTGTTTTCCCAGCGGCCCAGCCTCCTTGCACTGGGTACCAAAGCTGCCTCACAGCCCCTTCGTCCAGAAATGCTTGATTTTTGGTACTCCAGCTCCAATCCAGTTATCCACCTGTCTGAGCACACAGACACAGACACAGACACAGAGTCTTGCAGGTATTCCAACGTTGACCATCTCTAACTTTAGCGAGGCCAAGAAAATAATTATTTAAGCAGAACAACAGAAGAGATGAATGTGTTTCCTCACAGCATTTAATTACTGCTTCTTAGATATGCTCTGGACTTGGAGGCTCATGATTTAAAAATTTAACATCCTTCTCACTTTTGCCTTCTCCGGGCATCTTTTTCTTTTACAATACCGATCTCCAGATTCTCTCCTCAGATACCGATTTTTTCTTCTCTTATTCTAAACAACTGGAAAGAGTCTTCTTTATAGCTTCAACCTATTTTAGATAGCCTTTTTATTAGTTTCACTCAGTCACCCGCCTTAAGTATCTGTTGCCTGGCTCCTGCTTCTCTGATACTGAGTTTTGAAAAACTCATTAAATTCAGAGGACTGGCTATTTACAGTTTCATTTTGTTACTATTACATCATTGTTTCGTACAGAAGTTAAAAAGGAAACAAGTAAGGCTCCACATTCAAATACCTTTTTTCTTTTTTTTTTCTTTTTATTTTTTTAAATGATGTTAGTTGTACTTCAGATCAGGATACCAATGCCAATCTATTTTCAAATGTAACATGGTGACTTTTTGTGCCATTTAGAAAGAAGTAATACTGATTGCTACTACCAGAAGGCTTACATCTGGGAAAACTCTCTGAAATCTGTGTAATACACTTTAGCAACCCACAGTATTCTGTTGGTGAGGCCTGGAAAGCTTTCTTGAAGCTAGCTGTGTAATCAAAGTATATGCAAGTATTATTTATTTTTGTGGTAAAAAATAATCTCTACTGACAGCCAAAGCTAAAACTGTATGCTACCAAAGACATCAGAAGAGAGGTAACTGGCTTTCTGTATATGGACAGATTTAAAAAAAAATATTTAGCATGTAGACAGCATCTTGGTGGTCCACAGAGTCTGTAAGAGACATATACTCTGAGGTGTATCTCTTAATGTAAGTACCTGTTGCTACCCAACCAACAAACAGCTGCAGCTGCGATTAAAAAGAGAAATATAGATGTAAAGCACTTTACTAACACGCTGCTGTTTAATTTGAACATTCCTTATTGCTTTAGTAATCAGGTTTTTTCATGTAGTGTTTTATTGGATCTGAATATGCAAATGAAGAAGACTGAAGTATGCATGAAGATGAGGGAAAAGTATAATAGCAAAAAAAAAAAACCACAAACAACAATATTAAGAGAAGATAATTATGCTAACTATATTTCCATGATGCTTGTATTATTCTTTTTTAATCCTAAACCATCTGCATAAAGAATGTTAAAATGTTTTTCAGGCTAATTAATAACATACTGAAGTCACATTTACTATTTATTGATCAGTTCATGGTTTTGATTGGACAAATGAAGCCACTATTTTGTTAGTGAATTATAAAGACTGAAGCTTTAGGTTAATCCAAGTGTATTAGACATCCTTAACTTACTTGAACGTGATGACCTTCTGAAGCTGATGAGATTCCTTGTGCTTAAAATTAAGCACATGGGCTAGTAATTTGCAAGGTCAGAGACCTTGAAGGTTGGCACCCATAAAAGAAGTGAAAGAAGAACAAGTCTAGTGTGCCTAGAAGCTGTTAAAAGTATTCAATTTTTAGCAATAATACTTTTGGTAAGCACAGAATATCATAAATGAACCCAAGATATTTATCTAACTGACTTCACATAATCTACAGAAAGACTACCCAACTTAAACTCATTGTCACTGTGCAAAACAATTCATTAAAAAAATAGAAATTCTATCTATAAAAAGTAAGACAGAGCTAAGAACGAGTCATCTTGAACAGGTGTTAAAAAAGCATCTGGTAGATAATGAAATTTACATTCACAAAAGAATATTCAGTAAGTAAGATAAAATCATGTATTTTTAATCCAGCTATCATAAGGTTTGTTTTGTTCTGGTTTTAATTTGTTTAATAAAATACCAATGCTAAAGCAATTAATGTATCTTCTAATGGAGAAAAATTAAAGCAAAGTTATTTAAACAATAAAATCCCTTTTAAAATTCTTTTAATATTATTAAAGTTGTCATTGCATATTGACATAATTCTTATGTAGCCTGTACTCACAAGTATTTTTTTCTCAGATTTCTCAGGAAAATAAATTACTCAGTGCCTTCCATATGTTGTTCTTTATTGAACAGCACCTACATCGTTGATGCAGCAATGCTATAGACTTGAAAAATGACTACCATTGAAGACAAGTGGTTTGACTCAAAAAGATAAAAGAGGTTCTTTAAAGAACAAGCCTGAATACCTTCTTCTTCCTCACGTGGAATCTGTTTCCAGGTGGTTTGGAAGATATTTTGGTTTATTAACTGTTTCTTTTGCCCAGGAAGAGCATTTGGCTACTTGAGGACTTGATCGACTCCTCCATGCTGACTCTTTCAGAGAGCACTGTGCCAGATTTGGCTTTTGCAAGGTGGACAAGCACTTCTCCTTTCTCAGCTGATGCACAGGGAATGGCCTTTCACTCTGCTCTGCAATGGCTCAGTACCGTGATTTTTTTTCTTGCTAACTCCTAAGTACAAATCAATAACTCATGCCACTTTCATTCTTCAAATTGGTCTGTTTGACCTACATCAAGAAGAACCAAGATTTTTATGTTCCTCTCAACAGTTAGAAATCACTATTCTGAACATTTAAGTGCTCTCCCCTCTTGGTCAAGTGGCTGACTTAAGGTTAAGTAAATCCTACCCCAGCTTTTCGTTGCACCGTGGAGAGGAGTGAGATTTTAGTTTCTGGACAAGTCCAGTGTTACAGGGGTCAGTGGTCAGGAGGCTGCAGTCACGGTGTATGTATGGAATAAACAGTTGCTTTGAGAGAAGGAGCTAAAAACCAAACAAACCAACAAAACAAAAAAACAACACCAAAAACACACACAAAAAAAAACCCCTAAAACAAAAAACCAAACAAAATAAAACAAAACACCAAACACCTGTAAAAGCTGACTAGACATCCAGAAATTTTCTTGGCTTGGCTTGATTCTCTATTTTTTTTTCATTCTTGTTGATGTAACAAAATTAGCATGATAGTTCTACAACCATGTTGTGGCCTCCAGGGCAGGTTATTTGAAGTCCAAAAGCTGCCAAGCTGTTGTGCAATTACACAAATAAGCACCAACAGACAAAGGTTAAACTTGGCTGGTGGACCATGACTTTGGGAAATAAGATTAAGGAATTTTAGGTCCAGCAAATGAAATATCTTCAGTCCAGTGTGACCCCTAAGGGAATTGAAGATTTTTTGCTCACATGTTTATGCAAAACAAACAGTGCTTTTATTACCAACACCTGGATATGCACAGTTTATGCCTGGTTATTATTATTTCATGTGTACATTCAAGAGAGCTATGACCTGTCATTCAAGCCTTCCCCTGCATTTGTGTTGTGGTGCTTTGTGTATCTAGGCCAGTTCAGCACTTTCAGAGTCCTTATGTATGCAGCTAAAATCTGAGTGAAGCCCTCAAGGATTGCTATTTATAGTTTTGTTTTGGTGTGTTCTATTATTGCTCTGTGCATGTTTGTTTTGTTGTATGAAATGCAAAACTCCTTGTTTACTTTCTGACAAGGGATTTAGCTTCATCTAGAGTAAAGGAATGCTTTGAATGAGCTTCTGCTGCTAACAGTGAGGAGGATCCTAAGCTCCAAGTCTTTAAACCTTTTATGTGAAGGGATCAGTGGGGATTTTTAAGTTGACTAAACTGATGGAGATTACCATACTGAGGAACCCCCAAATAGCTGAAAAGGTTAGACATATGTTTCAGACAAATGTACTTCAGTTGAGTAATTGGAAAGCAATGCAGTGAAGAGGTACAAAATATCATGAAGACAATTATAGCAAAAAATGCATAGCATTTTTTACAGGATTTTACCTGAAACTTCATGTGCTGAGTATAATCTAGCTGTTATATATGAAAAAGAACATTTTTCCTGATGTCTTTGGAATGCCACTCTTGAATTATAAATAACATGAATATGTTATCCATTAGATAACTGGATTAATCTGTAATTGAAAGAAAAAATATGCTGCTAAATTATCTAGGTAGCCAAAATAAATATCAAGATAATGGTATGTGTTCGTATAATAAAACCAATCTCAGATAGATTTAGAAAGATTATTATTATGAAATCCTGATTTACCCCTCTTTGTGTACTATGTTCACATGGAATTTACTGTATTCACCCACTACCATAGGACTTAATTAACCGCCAGTAATGTTTTATTCAGACTTCAAGGTGGAATGACCAAAGGAAATTTTTAATACTGAAAAAGGTTAGTTATGCATTATTAAAGATACTCAAGGCCTTTAAAAAGTATAATCTACTCCTGTCCATATATTATGAAATTGTTCAAACCACACTGTACATCTTCATTGCATTGGGATTCTAGACAATAAATTTGTTTGTGGAGGGGTTATTCAATTTTAACAAGGTTAATTAATCAAAGTGCTTTTCTCCACTGGAGTTCAACTATGTTTTCTAGACAAAACTGCAAGTTCAAAGCTGCAAACTATAAGTGTGTATCTGAGCAGTTTTAACTTCTTCAGAAACAGCTATATTGCTTAATTTGAAAGTGACATTTTTTTTTCCCCCCTCATAGAATACAAAAATATATACTGGAAAGTTTTTATTGTACTTTAAGAAGCTGAAATGAGTTTTGCTCCATAGCATCATAAATTCCCTTTTCAGCCTCCAGTACTTCTGGGACACTCATGCTGGTGTGTAGATTTGACAGGCAGGGGAAACCCAAGGCTGCCCTCTAATGGCACTTCCTCCAGTGATCCAGTAGCACAGCCAACCAAAACTGCCTGGTAATTGCCATACTGTAGGTTACACAATCCATTTCCAGTAATTATAGCTCTTCCTTATTTCTGCAGAACACCTGTAAGAAAATGTACTTTTCAACAAATGAAGCCACAGTTGAAAATGTCTGTGGCGTTTTTAATATTAAAGAATTCACAGGGAGGAGAATGGTTTTCACTCTTCAGAAAATGCTTCTGTATAAGAAAATAAAATAAAAGACAAAGGTACTTGATTTGTGAAGCAGTAGGCTCTGTTTATTACTGAAATGAATTTCATTTTATCAGTGCACTGCAATTAGAGAATATTAAGAGAGTGATTATGGCTGTGCTTTATTTTGTATCTTGATGCATGTTAGAGCTGTTAACTTCTAACAGCTGGATATCATCCCCAAATTAGGGAAAGAACATGTTCTGGCAGGACTCCAGACACACTACTGCCAACTAGTGCACCTGTGTGCTGGATGTGAGCAATACAGAACCTAATTCACTGTAATTGTGGTGGGTTTTCTTTGTTAGGTTTTCAGAGGCTTTTTTTGAGGAAACGATTGCCTTTTGATGGGAAATGTCCCTGCAATATGAAATATCAGAGGGCTAGGTTCTGCTTCAAAATCAGCACAAGTCTTATTTTGCATTATTATTTAAAAAAGGGAGGAGAACTGTTGGGCAGATGGAACTGTGCAGAGCATTTCCATTGCTTTTGAGTACCTAGATAATGCATTTTACACATGCTTATTTTTGTGTACTACTGGTTGACTCTGAGAGATAATTTCTGCTACCAGAATATACACAAACATATTCCTGTGTTGCAAGTGACTATGTCTTTGCAGAATACATTCATTTGATCAAATACGGCTTTTAAAAATATCACACTGATGCTGGCCAATAACATTGGCTTTTTTAATTTTTAGAACTTTCAGCATTACCTAAGAAAAGTTTTGAGTATATTACTCTCACCAAAGCTGCCTGTTGATCCAGAGAAGACATGCCAGACTGAGCCAAAGCTGAAGCTTGGGAGCAGCAGTAAAATGTCTCATGCTCCCTCAGAGAATTGTCAGTATTTCCAACGAAAAGCTGTACTAAAATGTAGTTAACTCTGGTTTTCTTCCAGAGGAACAAAAGGCACACAGTAATAGAGTGGTAAGAGCTATGTCTATGGTTATGCCTACTGCAGAAGCAGTGTGATCACACAAAGTATAACTCAGAAATGCAGACCCTCTCATGAATGACCCTATCATTTTGTAGGTTTAAGAGAAACTTTCCTGTAAGTACTTAATCCTGTGTTGGATTTTCATGCTTTTTCCATACAGCATCTGGAAGATTATAAAGCTTGTAATTATTAGGAGAGTAAAAACTGCAAACTCCCTAAACTCAAAATCATGAACTGTAATTTTCTCAAGACTTCCCCTGTGTGAGTATATGACCGAGCTGTTGACAACAGGTAGGGTAGCTGATGTGTGCTGAGATGATAACTACTCTCTTGGATCTATCTGTTTCCCCATGTTCTTCTCCAGTCCATTTTGAAAGACAGAATTATTTCCAAGGATATTTCACTGTAGAACCTTCTGTCAAATTAATATTTCTTATAAAATAGAAGCTATGTAAATTTCTAATTTGTGTTGCACCACTTGGACACACGAGGTAATAGAAAAAGAAACTTTCAATTATTTTAAAATAAATTTTAAAAATATTCTGTTATGTTAAAATAAAAATAAAACCAAAAAATAATTTACTGAGACAAGGGCATGACAGTGGGAACCTTGCAAAATCATAAGCTGAATTTTTTTATCATTGGCAAAGTCGTATTACAAAAGTATTACCAAAATAAGGGCTACTTCTGAGTTCATGGAGAAGGTACAATCTGTCAGGGGCATTAGAACTGAGAAGGGAAATTTTGGAGCTTATAGCTTATTAGGAATACTTTGTTTCTGTGAAAATCAGGTACCAAGTTAATGTAAGTTTGAATTCCACAGATACCAGAGAACTATGAGCTTCTCCAGTTTTGATGGTGGTGGAGTTCAGGTTTTATTCACTGAATGCTTTGCGTTGATAGTGTTCCAGTGAGGTAGTGGGGAAAGTATTTACATTGCTTAGGTCTGGTGTTTACAGTAGCTTTCCTGATAAGAGAGACAGAGATGCTTCTCCACAAGACTAAGCTTAGGATTCGTTTCTCCTTGAGGCTGTGATCATGCAGACCCCTAACCTGACAGACCAGCTGCCTGATGAACCTGCTTTAGCAGGTGGGTTGGACCAGATGATCTCCAGAGGTACCTTCCAATCCTAACCATTCTGTGATTCTGTGGCCCTCCTGAGGCCACAGGTTGGAGGTTACTTTCCCCCTGAATATTTCTGACTTTATCAAGTTAAATGATCTCACAGAGGAGTCAAGTAAGCTTCAGAGGTGCATATGGTCAGGTACTTGTATGTTGGTGTGGAAGTGGGACCTCCCCTTTCAGAACCTGTAAAGTCTTACGTCAGCTTGTTGACATCTTCTGAAAGTGTACTTCTCAATCAGCCTGGCAGAAATCCACCCTGCCCACTGTCCGCTGGGAATGCCGCTGGGGCAGTTTGGCTTCTAACATATACACTCCAGTTGGATAGCATTATTTTTCCTCCCCACCCGAAAAATCAGTGAACAAGCTGTCTGATTTCCTCTTTGGCAGCTTGCACTTTGCCACCCTCTGAAGCTGATGGCCTGTTTCTACTTGTCATACAGTCTTGAACCGCTAAATTTGTGTAATTTCTCATGTCATTGCAGCAGTCCTTTGGGATGTTGTACAGGAATTTTGATTATTTTAATTACAACACCATTTTAATTGGGCTTATGAACGATACTTTTCAAAACTCAAAATAATTACAGAGCATAATCTATATTTAGAAAGAGCGCATAGCTCATAATAGTAAATACATTTACTTGTCCTGAAGCTCTTTCAGTTATGTTACGCTGATTCAGATAGCTTCTCATATCTTTTATGTCAGTTCTCAGATGAGTGAGTTTTGAGGTTTTATGGGCTTGGGGTCATTTTTTATGTCAAGTCTACCTAGAGGCTAAAGATTAAAAGAAAAGAATCTCTGAGGTGTTTCTCTGTAAAGTGATTAAATAATCTCCCTGCCTAACTCAGATCTATAGGTATGCAATTAAAATGATAATGTAACTATTCTGTTGGTCTTACCATATACAAGCTAATTCATTTGTTCCTCTATGTTTATCAGTGTTTTCTAGTTGAATATAAGCTGTCAAGACTTTTCTGGTTTGCAACTTAACTTGAATAGATATATTTTAGTATCAAGCCAAATCATGATTGCTGCTTCCTATATTAAAAGTATCATTGGAATCTAGTAGTTGTAGAAAAAAAAAAAATAATAAGAAATAGCTTTCTATAAGTAATACTATCATTTTCTGTTGGTAGTCTGTATATAACAAGAACACAGAAGATCAGTAACTTTTCTTCCAAAATAAAAACAGATACTCCATAATTAGGTCTTCCTAATAACCCAGATCTTCAAATGCATACATGCTTGTGATTATTTCACAGTATAAAGCCTGGATGGCCTGTATCCCCATTTTCAGTATTTAAATAATAGGGTACTACTGTAATACATTCTTAACCTGATAAGAGTGAGTTACACCTATGTATAGAATCTAATTATCCAGTATAATGAATAAATTTCATGCCTAAGATATTGTAATTATTGGTTATGGTGATACATCAGGGACACTGGGAAATTTTCCGTTACATCCAAGAAATTGTTTATAATTGTCAAAATATCAACTGATTTTTTAATCTGAAAATTCTTACTGCAAAAGTCATTCTACATGTTCATTCTGTGCATTTCTCTTAAATTGGTTTTGGAATAATTGAGTCCACCGCAGTGGCTTCAAGGGAAGCTTGTAATTGGTAAGCACAAAGTCAGATTTTATTTTATTTTGAAAAATAAATTCTGTCCTAAAATATTAATACATGGATTATTCATGCGGTTACATAATAATCTGCCCACTTTTTAAAAAATGCATTCTGAGATAAGGTCACAGTTCTAAGAGATTTGGACAGTTAAATTTAAGGTAAAATTATATTTCAGAAGAAAGCTGAGGGAAAGATACTTCTCTTCCTGCATATGAAGGGATAATAATTTTGTTGCTTATTTTCTGGCTATGTCATAAGAGTTTTTATCAGAGAGAGAGTGTGCTCACTGTATCTACATAGCAGATTGGTCCAGTTACACTAAGTTACTATTACTCACAGACTATGTTAGAGAAATTGTGTAGTTATATGCAAGCTGCTCGCCAGAAAGCATCCTTGTCTTCCAAAGTCATAGGATTTTTCACCTTACTTATCTCTGAGAAACCTGACCTGGTGCAACTGTACCTGTGTATTGAAATTAAAGCTGATTTTTTTATATACTAAACTAATTTGACTTACCTGATGAAGTGGCTCTCTTGTAAATCCCGCTCTCCAACAGTGCAGTGCTTCCATGCTGAACAATTACTGTTCGGTTTTCATCAAAGTGATTCCATTTTCTCCTAATATAACATTATATTAGGGATATTTTTAGTTCGTCATCATTAGACACAGCCTCCTTTCCCAATAATATCCCCCGCTCCTGCTCTCAAACCTCCTCATATTCTGAAGTTGTATCTTTTGACATGTTGGTAAAATTAGCTGGTAGGAAGTAGGGGTTGCTGTAGCTTAACTATCAAGACAATGGGAGGACAGACATGACTTTATATAATCTCTTTCATCTTGATGTTATTATATAGTTGAAGATTAGGCTAATAATTTTGACATTTCCCGTGTTTCAGTGCCTAACATTAATACACTACTGACCTTCTTATTTCTTCTAGGTGTTCTAATAGGAAAACAGTAGGTAGGAACAAGTGCATGTGAAATGTTTTTATTAAAATAGCATATGAAAATAAATAAATCTTATTTTATTAACAGTTGCCTCAGCACTCTTTTGTTTCATTTGTGGAAAGAGTCTGAAGAAACTAAAGGTATGTGCTGCTTCTCCATAGAAAGTCAAAGGTAGAACATAGTCATTATTAACTTTAGTAGGCATAGGTCGGCCATCACGTTCTTTCTTTCATTGTTAAAATCGTTTTCAAATTTACCAGAATTCAAATTTATTTAAAGTACAGCAGTGACTCTGGATACATATAAAAAGGGAGTAGGACTCTTGGATATTAAGACTGGACGAGAACAGTGTACCCATGAGAACATTCACAGGTCTGTTTTGACAGTTCTTTTCCTGTTAGAAGGGTGTTGTGTATATTTATAGATTACATCTCCCAAATGGATGTGTCTGTTTTGAGACAGATGGGAGAGTGGGCACTCTGTACCAGCTGTAGGGAGACAGGCATTAAGCAGCCAGAACTTGGCTCCACTGTTATTTGCACATCTTGTGTCCTCTTAGAAGAAGTTGTCTTTCTTAACCACATATTTACAATTTCTAGCTGTGACATACAGTTGTTTTTCTGGAAGTCACTTTCGCACTTTTATTGTTAAGCATTTGTTGTAGCAGACCATTGTTCACATATGTTCACAGCAGTAGGTATAACTAGATCTTAAAAGTAATATATTAAATGAGGTTAAATATGCAATACAGAATTCAATGATACCTGGATACAAAGCTACAACAGGACACAGGATGATTTTAGAGCATAATATAACCTTTAGTAAATATTATTCATAATGGACGTGAAGTGGTAGTTCTTCTAATTCTATTTAGATACTGTTGTTAATACCTTTATAATTTAAATATAAAGATATTCAACATCAGTATTGTGTTGTTCAAGTAACATTGTGTTACTTGGATAACACATAGGGACTATGGTAGTAACTTCCATACAAAGGTTACTTTTCCTTAGGCTGAGGAGGTGGAAATAGCACCAAAAAGTGGGTGGGATTCTACCAAAATGTCCTTCTACGATTCTGAATAACAGTGTAAACATGTTTTAAGTACTGTGTCTGGAAGCTACACATCTATCTACTTGATCAAGTAACCTGCAAAATGTTCTGTTAAATCCACCATTGTAATATGTAACATCCACTGCTTCCTCAGCAAGCAAGCTTAGGGAACGGGGATATATAGGGACTCACAGTGCATGCCTTAAGTCAGTGATCCATCCTATTTCACTCGCGGTGTTTGTTTTAATGCAAGAAAAACTTTGGAGTACTAGGTGTGTGATTTGACTTATGAAATACTATAATACCAATATGTATATAAATGTGTATAATATAACCATGTATAAATGTGTATAATAATACACATTTCTTCTTTAACACATCTCTTAAATGAGGCATCTCAAAATTTCCTGCACAAACACATCCTCTTTCCTGCACAGCATGTGCTTAAGGTTAAATTTAGGAATATATGCCCAGTATAACTATCAGCCTTGCTATTGTGAATTTGTGTGACATCTGTTGAAAGTTCCCTCTGCTGAACATGATACTGGAGTGTGTTTGAGACTTGGGCTCTCAGAGGCCCCTGATGAATACAGATGTCAACCTTTTTTGTAAGGAAAAAGTTGGTTTAAATTTAATAACCACAAAGACCTTTAAAGTATAACATTGTTTACAGAAAGCAAGAAATAATAACTAAGAGAGCAGGAGTGACTCCATTAATCCAGATATGTTATGAATTTAATGGGCAGACCTTTGCCAATGGTATCCCAGCCCTCATCACTCTCAGTAGCTCATGGTTTAAGTGAGAATGTTTGTTTGATAAGGGAGCTGGAGCATGAATCATCTTTTCTTTGAAATTGACTTTAAATGCTGTTGTGGTGTGGAGAAAGTCAAGGACAGACTAAAAAAACCTTGTGATGCTTTTTGAAAGCTTTTCTTATGCATTCCTGAAACTCAATTCAGATATTATGCGCCGGGTGTTGTGCTGTACTTAATAGGACTCTGTTGTAATGAGGCACTTCTAGAATAACACTTGAACAAAGTGGGTTTCCATATTGCCAAAGAAAATCCAGTAGATAGAAGCAGATAAAAAACAGCCTTAGGAATTTGTTTGCAAGAGCAAAACAGGCAATAATGATAAGAAAACAAGCAACAGAGGTGTAAAATGAATAAAAGAACCAAGTGTTGATCCATAGCTCCTAATGATAGTGTTTACCTCCATCATATATTGTCATGGCTATGAGGTAGCTAACACCCTAGTAACCTCCCTATTCCTCTGAGACTCCAGACAATTGACCTTCAGCTCCACTTAAGCTAGCAAATTCTGACCCACTTCAAATCTTACATGTGATTAATGTAAAACCAAATCAATTCAATACTGCATGATGCACTTATCGCACATTTGAACGCAACAATTGAACACAGCATCTCAGATCTGCTGAAGTAAAAGTCCTTTTGAAATAAAAGCAATTTTTATCTATAAACCAAAAAAATTTATTATAAATGCCAATTAAATAAAAATAGTTTACTCAACCCCCTTTTGAACACTACTTTACAGAGTTTCTTTTCATTTTCTTTTTCCTTGTTAGTACTTCTACTTTGATCTTCTAGTTAATAGAATGGAGTACATCTAAAAACAATTACTGATTTAAAGACTTATGTATGCTCTTGGTGACACATGAGAAAACTTTCAGTTGGAGAAGAAATTCTGAAAACAATGCAAAAACTGAACCAGCTACTTTTATACCATTATTTTCTGGAATCTTCCAAATGATTGGTATCAAGGGTCTTCCATGTGGAGGTGGGAGCAAGATAAGTGTAACACAGCTCCCTCAAGGGGGAATATTTTGGGAAAACTAATGCAGAGGGAATAACAGAGTCCTAAATTAGACTTAGCATTATAATGTCTTCTTACCATCATAACTTCCCAACTATGTTGTCAGACACGTGATACTGAGAGATCAAGGGATTAGACAAAAGGCTTTGTATGTTGAAAACATACAAATGGCACTGAATGCTTACACATTCATAATTAGAGAGTATTATTGCATGTTTCTGAGAGAGGAAAGTCTCCTGAATACACACTGTTTAAGCAGAAAGATAAAGGGAAATTCTTCATTTGCAGCTTGAGGAAGTGAAAGGGACAATAGGGACCAAAATCATTCACGAAGTTTGGTCTCTTGCTCTCACAGGGTTGAAGTCATTTTATTTTTACAGTTATAACTGAAAATAATCTTAAAGCTTCTCTTCTCTGTAAAGGAGCTGTGTATAAACAGCACCTTCTCACTCCACTGATCTGTCTCTGGCACACATTCTGAGTCATGCACATGCACTTCAGTGATAACTATTTTTTCTCTCCTCTGTAGAATTCTAATATCAACAGCACTCTAGGGAAGGGAGGTGCAATATATTGCACCCAGCATATCATCCCCATTAACACCATTCTGATTCCAAAATGTTAATTGTTCTTGGTTGCCAAGATAAAAATAATCGTTTCTGACTTTCAGGTTCCAGTGTCAACCTGCATGCAGTGGATTTCTGTATGCCTTTTAACTGATGTGTGGATTTCATACTAGAATATTTTTTCAGTAATTTTTAATAACAATATCAACTGTTTCACCTTAAATGGAGGGAATTTTTGTTACTTTTCTCTGTGTTCCTCAGAAATCAGTGCAGAGAAAAAAAAAAAACAAACAACAAAACAATCCAGCATTTAATTTGAAGAGAGTAGAATTTGAAGTAGCTTTTGTCATCTTTCTTCTTTTATTGGAAAAATCATTCTTGAGGATTGCTATTTAAGCATTTTCATAAGAAATGCATGAGATATAAGTATATAAAACTGTAAAGGTTTGTAGTCATGTGTATCATAGAATCATGTAATAGTTTGGGTTGGAAGAGACTTTTAAAGGTCATCTAGTCCAACCACTCCTGCAATGAGCAGGGACATCTTCAGCTAGACCAGGTTGCTCAGATATATGTACCTACTCCATGTAGTTTAATTCATAGGAGTAGTTTTCAGTATTTATGGACTTTCATACAAGTTTTAAGTTATTTTTGTAGTGCTGATATGGTTCCATATTGTTAGACTTCAAAAATTCTAAAGAAATCTTCAGAAAAACCTCTATTGAAGAAGTTTCATAGTCAAACACAAAAATTCAAAAGCAATCACCAACCTTAAAATGTTTTGTGGTTGCTTTTCTGGCTGCATGCCGATTTCCTAGAATATCTGAAAGAGCTGAATATGCAGCTTGACTCTTATTTTGATATTTTGATGCTATCTGCATCATTACCAAAATAAAAATGAATTGGAAGTTGAATCACAGAAAGATTTTCCTTGGGAATCCCTGTAACTCTATTCCAATTTACTTACTTATTTATGTGTTTAAATGGAATAGAGATATAAAACTGCACTCATTAGTAGCTTACCCCTTCAAAATCTGATGGAATTGAAAGACTTAAATGTTTACAAAAGGAGGATAGCTGGGAAATAGATTGTTATTAAATATCAAATCTAAATCTATGTCATTTTGTTCCAAACATAAGAGGGTTAAGTAGACTACCAGCAGTACTGTTCAATTAAAAATGGCTTATATCCCATAGTTCTGCTATTACACTCTATCTGTTTGACTTAATTCCACAATAAAATCGTTCTGTTAAAAATTCTTGTAACAGCATATGGACGGGGTTTTATGTTACTCAAGCAGACACACAGAGAATTCTAATATGTACTTAAGGAGATACCCTTTAACAATATAAAGACTTAACCTATATTTACAGCTGGGATTTGCATGAGGTTTTATTCAGTGAGGTATTACTGGCAACCATCTTGCTGCACATGGAATTTCTTTTTGTGGGTATATTCAAATAAGAAAACTTTAAATAAGGACAATGAGGATTATGTCAGAAATATCCTTTTACTTTGATTTATATACCTGTATGTTTATATGTGTGCATACATATATATATCTATAAAACTCTAAATCAAACTCAGGCTGTGAACAAATACTATGAATGCTTTATGACTAATTCAGCACACTGCCAGCTGTCAAAAAGCCTTTAGTCTCAAATGTGTTTCTCAGTACTGCTCCGAAAAGCAAGTGATGTGGCTTTTAAAAGTGGCTTAGATGCCTCAAACTCTTATATGATAAAGCTGCCAAGCAAGGTGCCATACATGAAGCTTGTGATAAGGGGATATAGAGAAGTGGTCATAGGACATGTGACATTTGTAAGCTGACTCCCCTTGACTTGAACTTCGGATGTACCCATGAGCCCCAGTCAAGTATTTGTTCGTGTTGTGGTAGGTATTGGACACAAACTCTGTATAACCCAGAAGCATATGCAAGTTAGGTTAGACAATTTATTGTGGTTTTAGTGAACACAAAATCTTTAAGCAACGTGACAGACAGTAAGAACAGCATAATGGGAGGTGGGCAGGGTACACTGCCTTCCAGGCCATTAGTATAATAAATTGCTTTTAGAGGTTACAGGAGAATACAAAATGCAAGGAGTACCAATGTGTGAGAGCTGTGAATCTAAGCGGGAGTCTTCTCAGGTCTTTAAGTTGTTCCTGAGCAGAATGATTTCCAGTATTTGAGGAGAGGTTGGACTGATACATGGCAGAACAGCAACTGCTGGCAGATTAAAAATGAGAAAAAAGGTTAGGAGTATTTAAACAAAAACATGGACAATGAAACAAAGACATAGCTACCTAATCTCTTCTATCTTAGCAAAATAAAATTACCATTTTCACAATAGCTCTCTGTTCATGTAGATAAATCCGGTGTATTAGAATTCTGGACAAAATAGTTGGGTTTATTTTATAAAATAAAGCATAATACAAGATTTAATTTACATTGTTTATAAGCTTTTAGTTTAGATCAGATATGAGTTCCACTTAGCTTTGTATGTGAGCCCAGAGAGGTACTGGGTATGATGGGTATAGTGTGGGCTTAATATATGTAACATAGCAGATGTTTTTATTAATGTACTGAGAAATAGAGAGGCATTCTTAGAACCCGTGACTCTCACAATGGTGTTTTTTTCTTTCATAAAAATCATTCTGTTTTGTGCTGTGAAGTAAAATGACACCATTCAGTATATATTTTCAAGTTAACCTAGCTGTGCAAAGGCTGCAGTTCAATACATTTTATTTTCAGTGGCAAAAATTCTTATCTCCAAGCTGAATGCTTATACAAAGGACCCTTCCTTTTTTTTTTTTCCATCTGTCCAGACTCATTGTTCAGCTTTGCAGTTCTTTAACCCCTGCAGAAATGCAGAAGTGAAGTTTTCTCTAATGGGCAGTTGGCCAGCAGTGATGAGCCGTGTTCAGAAACGCTGCCTGCTGCTCTGCTTCTGCCTGTGATTTTACAGATCGCTAATCCGCAGGATCCTTCTTAATCCATCCCTGCTGGCTTTCATTTTTAAGGTTTTATTATAAGGTTATACCTGATGGAAAGACCTTGAACGAACTAAAATATTTGTAAAGAACCATTTTATACATTCATCATTGTGACATGTTACATTTGTATTCTTCAGAAATACTGCATCTCTTTTTAACATCAGGACTGTCATGCACCCTATATAGTGTGTGCACTCTTCAATGCCATGAACAAGGAAACCTCACCCTTAATTCAGGTATCTAAGTATTATCACCAATACTGAAGAGTGCACACACTATATAGGGTGCATGACAGTCCTGATGTTAAAAAGAGATGCAGTATTTCTGAAGAATACAAATGTTATGGCTACAAAGAGCACACAGTGTTGACAATTTGGTTCATCAAATTAAGGCTGAAACAGAGGTGTAAAAGCAGAAAAGAATGCATTACTGCGTAAGATGTTCTGCTTATTGTACTTGCAAATATTGTTTCCAAATTTCTAGGGTTTTAAGGCATTTTATGTGTTTCGTGGTTGGGATTTATGAGCTGTGAATGTTTCTAGAACTATAATTTGTACTCTAAAAGCTCAATACTCCATAGTAATTTAGGAAAGATAAAATTCTATTAGAAGTGACAGAAGCCTGTAGTTCAGAAGATAAAGAATAATGAAAGTCTTAAGTGAAGTACTCAAAACCATAATAAAACATGAGCAGGTGAAGATGTGACACTTTATTCCCATCCAAGAAATGTTAAAACCTAGACATCATTCCATCTTGCTTTCAATGTATAAGTAGGTTTTTCCGTGCAAGTTCTTTCATCTAGTGGCAGGAAGTGACATGGAAAAAAGTATGCACACAAATTTGTGGATATTACAAAGGGATATATGATTTTTTTTCCAGTCTGAGTTCACTTATAAGAAAGTGATCTTGTTGCTTTAAGCCATTATGTTCTCCTAAGTGTGGTTTCAGAATGCTAGAGTACCAAGTACAGCACAGTGTCTTCATGTGTTTGGAAAAGTATCAGATCCATCACCTCATGCTGACAGCTTTGAAAGTTTTGGAAGTCTAGAAATGATAGTGTTGTTAACTCCACAGAAGGATACATATTGGTAACAGTTCTTGGGATGACAGTCTCATCTCTCTCTTGTCTTTCTGACAAGATACTTGTCTATTAAATAAATCTCGGGTACTGAAAGACTTGGTAATCAACCATTTGGAAGGTATCTATTAACAGCTTTTCATTAGCCTTTGTGGATTTAAAAGCATTGATTATATCTATTCTACCGCCTTGTGGCCTTGTGGTTGCAATGTGTTGAGCAAAAGTATGCGCTTGTGATGGCTTAAAATGTTAAGGGTTATGCTTTTAATCACTCAGGTATTTTGGGTATTTCACAAAGCTCTAGTTAGGAAATTTGGGAGAGAGGTTAAATACATTTTATCTGGAATTCCCTTAGAATAATCTACAGCCCTTTAAAGATTTTGAGAACATCTCTTGTGATTTGTGTTGACCTAAAGCTGGAAATGAAGTTTCAGAACACATTTACAAGAATAATCTTAAAAGATACTTTTCAAGAAGTAAAAATTGCAGTTAGTCCATCTCTTATATGACTGGAAATAGACAAAAGTTTGCAGCAGGAGCTCCGATAATAGTTCATTTGTAATATTCCTGAAGTTACTAACTAAGAATTTCTTGTTTAATTTCTCCAGAACTGGTGAACTTGCTCCTGCTGATCTTGAATGTGAAAAATGAGAGAGCTTCATTTATGTCTCTTTCATTTATTTTGTGTTTCTGTTGACACAACAGACAAATCTGTTATATCAAGTTGTTATTTTGGTTTCTTGATATGCATCCAGTGAAGTTAAAAGGAAAATTTCAGAAGCCTTAAGGCCAGTTTTTTAGTGTATGCTTCAGGTGTTACAGGGAGCTCTTCATATGTTAGCAACATGGTTTTGAGAAGTTGCAGTCTGCATCTTCCTCTTTATTGAAGTTCAAGTACTCAGATCACATACTTTGAAGTAGTTGACTTGTCTTACCTGCATATTGAATTGGGCACCTTTGGAGCAGCTTTCTCATGTGGGTGGCATGGTTTTATTCTACACAGCATGCAAGGATTTAGTGTTTGTATTCTATATGGCAAAGTTCAGTGGAGCTGGTTCAGAGCAATAGATTCGTTTATTCTTCTTCTGACAGCTATAGGGATTGGGATTATTTCTTACTTAGAGCAATATGTGCAAACGGAACATTAATTTTTAACAGGTAATTCTATCATTATTGAAATGAAATGGTTAAAGTTGAAGCTTTAAAGTAATCTATAAGCCTACATATAGAGGTGAAAACCAACACTGTATTTGATTTCTCGTTGGATTAGTCAATAGTGTTTATACTACTAATCTCAATGATAATATATTTTATAATATAGTATATGAAATACATCCCTAAGAAGCAATGCTGGAAACCTGATAAAACAAATGTTTAAAATCTAAGGACTCCATGTACTGTGTTCATGGACATTTTTTTAAAGCTTTACTTAAGAATCTCTACCTACATTTTTCAAAATGCAAATTTCTGTCTTTTTTAATTTTGAAGGTTATAGTAAGTGTCAATTAAGTCATCAGAGATCTTAGAAACAACTAATATGAGGTGCAAACTATTTTATCTTCTGTTTTGGAGCCCAATGAATTTGTACAGCACACTGTGGTCCCAGTCGAGTTAACACCTCAGCAGAGCATGGTGCAAAGCAATGTCAAAAAACCTGCTTTGTATCCAAAAGCAGGATGTTATTTTATTGTTCCTTACTCAACACTTCTTTTTCATAGGGATCATACGCCACTGGTGTGCTGGTATGGTTATGCTGCTTTCCATTCTGGAGTTAGAGAGCTAGGTCATTCAGGACTTGGTTTTTCCTTAAAAATTCCTTTCTTTTTTTTTTTTTTTTTTTTTTTTTTTTTTAATGGCTGACATATTTTGTTTAGTTTCTGTGTCTGGTTGGTACAGTCCAGGCTGAGTTTCTTTTTGACTCTTACTCTTTGCCTATGTTTATAAGGAATAAGTCCTAAAATGTACATTTTGTTCTGTGTGCAACTTGCACATATACCCAGAGAGCAGGAGGCTCCAGATGAGCAGACTGAAGAAGTTTAGTTGAGCTGGAGAGCTGTGTAGCACCTGAAGCTTGAGGGCTGCTGTCACTGGCTACAGATACAGGCCTTTACTGATACGTAGTATTGCCAAGCTACCTAGTGATAAAAACAGATCAAAACTTATCAGTTTCCTCTCTAAAGCCTGCTGATGAATGCTGCTATATGTGAACCTAGTATTCTTGGTTTTCTGCTGTGAGAGTTAACAAAATTTCAGCAAAGTGTAAACACTGCGAAAGAAAAATTAGATATCCCATCTGCTTTCCTCTGACTAACATTTCTTCCATCACATGTTTAACACTAAGCCTCTCTGATAGAATTAAAAATAGATCGCTACAGAGGAGCCCACATCTATTCATTGACAGTCTTTGAAACTTACAATCATAAAATCACTGGAGTAACAGACTCAACCAGGCATTTATATAAAAGCCAGATTTTCATTAATTGTTCCAGTTTTGCTGTTTCTGTATCTCATCCTCTTGGGAAAACTATGTTGGTAAGTTCAAATACAAAGACAAATTGATGAGGCTTACACAAACAGGACAAGTGAAAGGGGTTAATTTTAATTCCTCAGGACGGTGAAAGGCAGAAAGTTTCATTTATTCTGGCTCTCATACCAGCCCATCATGGCAGTATCTGATCACCTCAGAATCACTGTTATAGTGACAGTGAATAATTGATCTTTTTTTGGCAGCATATTACAGAAATGGAAGAAGATTGCCGTTCCACTCTGAGCTTGTCACAGCCTGAATGGTTACCTGGCCTTCAGGTGCATAGAGATTGCAGGTGTGGGTTCATAGGATGCAGAGGCTTTATCTTTTAAATCTCTACTGTATTACAGATTACCACAAATACGACAGAAGTCACCACTAGCAAGAATACCTAAGATTAATAAAGCAAATCTCTCTCTCTCTCTCAAGCTATTATAAATTAGCAGCAATCAACAGCATAGCAGTGAACAATCATAGCAACAATCAATAATAGTAGCAGCCACTAATAGCAGCAATCAAGTATATATATAGTATTATAGTTTACTACAAAATTACAACTAGAGAAGCAAATTCATCAATAATATAACAGCAAATATACTGATGACAGATTACTTACATGTATCTCTATGCTATTGAGCACATTAAACAGATTCCAGAAGAGGCCAAACTATCGCAGAGGAGAGGGCCAACCCATCTCAGAAGGGAACCAAACCATCCAGAAGTTGGAGGACAAAACAAACTGACCCAAATATTTATTTTTCCAGACTGTTTTCCTGTTCTTGCAGTTAGAACATCCAATGGCAATTACTGATACTTTCTCAGGATGTTTTCCCCTTTTTCCTGACCATTTTTCACACTTTCAGACAATCAGTTGCCATTATAGTTGTTGTATTTCCAAATACTTTATCTTGACTGCTGTGCTCTGAAGAATATGGTCTTCAAACATGAGATTCACAGATGAAATGTTTCATGTAGATGAGGTTCTTAGGGACATGGTTCAGTGGTGGACTTGGCAGTGGTAGGTTAATGGTTGGAGTCGATGATCTTCATCTTTTCCAACCCAAATGATTCTATGATTCTGCATTGGTTTTGTGCTTATCACTGGTATCTCAGGATGTCTCTGATTTCTGTGTACCCATCTGTACCCAAAGATGCCAGCTGTGCTTCTCAGGGATGCTTCTGGTTCGTAGGCCTCGTTCCCAGGCTCACAGCTTCCAGGCTGGCAGGTGTGTTCTTTGTCAGTATTTCAACAGACATTTTCTTCTGTTCAGTAATTTTCCCTTCTAACCATGTCACTTTCATGGCTCTTAACATCACAGCTGTAAGTGCAAGTTTTAATTTTTCTATTAAAAATAATTTGTCAGAAAAAAGTGAGATATTTTGTTACAAAGCTGATAGCTTACTTAGGTAATCTAAGTAAACTAAGAATGTGTGATATGGTCCTCTTTTTTGCCTGTTGTTTAGTAGCAGCCACATTGATCCAGGATCAGACAATAAATCCAAGCAGCCTTTAGATTCCTTCTGTGCTTGGGAAGATTTGCCTCCACTCTTGCTGTCCTTGCAGCAGCTGGGCTGTCCCCTGACCTGTGCTGATCTCCTGCTCCTCACTGAACCATTGTGTGGAAACAGTTCACGAGCAAGTAGGACAGGGTTGGAAATTCAAATGTGCCATTACTGCAGGAAAGCAGCCCAACTGATGTGAATGTCATTTTCTCTTCTGGAGGAGTAAACCGTGTATAAAGGGGAATAACTCCAATAGGAGAGATTAAAGTTCACAAATATTTTGTGAATTTAATCCTGTGAACATTCATCTGAGAGGTAGCAGACTTTGGTTTGTCTCCATGTAGAGACTAAACTTGGCGTGAGTGTCCTTTCTGTCGTGTGACTGTCTTAGCCATAATGTGCATTGACATGGGGGTCTCTGCTTTATATTGGAAATACTCGTAGTAATTAAGACAGAAGTAAAAGAGATGCTCTTGCAAGGTGACAGTGGAGGACTGGAGACAGGTGTCTTTAGGGCCTGAGTGCTAACTAAGTACTGGAATGTCACACACCTGGCAGTCTGATTGTATAGACATTCTTTCAGTCTCTGAATGCATCATTTACAAATAGTTAGCAACTCGTTCACATTTTGCTTGAGATGGGAATTCAGCTCATCTTCCCTCTGACAGAGCTGTGGTAATCTTCAATGACAACCAGAAAATCCAGTGTATTTGGCACCTACTAAAGTTTTCCTTTCCTGTGCTTGCCTGTGGACAGTGATGCACCAATGATAAGGAAACAGATTTTCAAAGCAGAGTATTGTGTTTTGACAAGAAAAATGGAATTAAATAACAAAATGCCTTGTCTATGGTTGGCATGTCTTCAGAAGAAATGCTCTTGGCTTTTTGGCTGAGAGATGACTGTGCTGTATTCAAACTATCTAACTTTAGGCAGTTCACTCAGATTTTAAGAATCACCTTTGAAGGTACCTGCCTTTCTCACTCACAGGTCAGGAGTCTCAAGCTTTTAACTTCAAGTACTCTGAACTACAGATAATTTGGATGAGATGGAATAATTCAATCTCAGCTTTCTTGGTACAGATTTTGGATCATAGCTGTCCTTCACTGCTCTGAGCTCTCTCCATTTATTCTCTTTCGGACTTGTCTTTTAGCAGATCAGGGTATTTTGATCTGCCATTTACCAACTGCTAGAAAACTTGCCCTATTTACAAAGCAAAGATCTTCATTCCACCATGGTGACTGGTAGTATGTTTTATGGGGAATTCTTCTTGTAGGGGCTATTAATTCATATATTTCTTTTCCCTTTCTAACTACAGTTTATGATCACTTCTTAGCTTATAAAAATAATACTTGAAGTACACATAACACACAGAAAAAATAATATGATAATTTACTAGGCTGTTACAGTAGCCACCTTTCAGTGGCAATACGATGTATTTTTTTTTTAATATTGGAAAGCTGTATTTCTTTTTTTCTAGCCCCAAAATCATGTTCAACAAATCATATTTTTTTATTAAAGCTACAAAATTTTGTGTTATTGTCGGACGCTTGTGGTTTAAATTTGGATTTTTACACTGATCAACAGAATACCTCTGTTTTGCAAACTAGATTCTGTGTTTTTATATATGCACTTGTCTGTATCTGCAGCTATGATGTACTCAAAAATACTGGTTTTGTCTGGATCTGCAGTCTTTAGTGTTGCTGTGTGGGTGAGTCTGAGAAAAAATACAACCAGTATTTATCCAGTGATGCTTTGATGCTAGTTCTTTGGCTCTTTGAGTAAGTGTTGCCAGGGTAATGTTTTACTCTTTTTTATTGCATTCTTTTCATTGTGGTCAGTGAAGTGTGTGCTCTTGAATTTAACATTTTAAGTTGTGCTGTAGTCTCAGTTTTATGAGGACATGATAATTATTCTTGTACTTTAAAATCCTGATGCTTAGCTAGGTAGAGTGGCTGTATACAGAGGTAGGTATCAGAAAACCTTTTCTTCTCTGGACAACTGCTTGGTCACTGCTGCAGCATTAGGGACCAGTACTGCCTTGGCAAAAAACAATGGGTTTGTGGTCATGACCAGATGTCTTTCTCCCTTTCCCCAAGTCTTCTGGTGTACATGCAAGTTGAGTACCTTTCTCATTATTTTCAACAGATTTTCAACATCCATGTCTTTTCATTATAAAGACATGTGTTCTGCTAGGAAGTTTGGTCTGATTCATGCTTCAAGAAGCTGAAGGGAATATTACATGTAGAGAAAATAAACTGTTTGCAGACAGGTTCCCAAAGCTTTTTTTGTTGTTGTTGTTGTTGTTTTTTTTTTTCCCTGAGGATTTTAGATTTGGGCTTTCAGTCAGTGTTGTCTTGAGTTATAAACCAGTGTAAAAAATGACAGTTGAAAAAGAAGTTTTAAAAAGCTTTTGTGAATAAACATGCTGGTTTAACACATAAAGACAAGCAATCCTCAGTCTTCTAGTCTTCACCTGCAAAATTTCATGTTTAATTTAAATCAAATTTGTTTCAGGTCTTTCATTTACAGTTAGAATTTCATTTAATTTTTGAATGTGTTTATATTTTAATGGCATGGATTTACTTGGGTTTGGGTTTTTTTCAGCTCCTTGAACTCTGTGGATGAACACATTATTTCCCTGCCCTGGTGCAATATAAGAGATGAAAGTATATTTGAGGACTAATGCAAATAATCTTTAGTTTTCTATCACGTAGATATAATACACTTCTTTCCAGATTATTTCAGGAGATAATAGTAAAACAGAGGCTTTTGTTTTGCCTCTTCCTCACTCATAGCTCTTTGTTATTTTCAGTGGAAGCCCTCCACCTTCTCTCTACTGAAATCCTCCACCTTTGGGTTGTTTCTTCAAGGTATAGTTTCGCTGCCTATGTCTGCCACAGCTCTTGGCTTTTTCAAATGACACTAATGTGAAACTGAACTGATTTCTGACATCTGGCTGTTGCCCAAAGGTGAGGAACAGCTGAGAAGAAGTCCAAAGTCTTGTTAACTTGTCTTTGCTGCTGCTTGGCAGCATCCTAAGCAGCCTTAGTTCTTGAAACTGTGTAAATCATGAATGTATCACTTCACTGGTGTATATTTGGTATTTGGATGTCCTTTGGTATCTCAAAGGATTGGGAAGGTCTTTAAGGGCAATTACTGCTGCTGAAGTTTGTGGCTTAAGGTTCTATACTTTCCAGCAAAAGCAAATAAAGCAAAACCAGACAAGTGCATCCAACCAATGTACAGTGAATCATAGGATAGTTTGGGTTGAAAAGGACCATTAAAGATCATCTAGTCCAACCCCCCTGCAACATGTATCCTAAGCAGACATTGTTTATACACGTGTGAAATAATCCCTTCTGCCTTTGTTTCAGAGAATAAAAATTCTCAGAGTTACTCTTGCACAGTGCTTAGCAAACATGGTGGCAAGTTCTAATATAAATTCATTTAAATGATAATGGCTGCAAGACAGCAGGAATGCATGTGATGGCCCTGACCTGTCCAGGACCTGCAGAATGTTTTACAGTCATAAATGAGACGAGGAGGAAGAGAACCAGATTGCTTGAAAGCTGGCCCAACAGAGTAGCATGAAGTCCCCCAGGAATTACCAGTATCATATGCCTGTCCCACTTGTATCTTCAAGAGCAAGCTCTATTTTTTCAGCAATGTCTTCTCTAGAAGGATAAACATATAAAACAAACCACCAAACTAAGAAAAGTTGTATAGAAACACTTTGCAGGCTACAGATTCTATGTATTTGTAAATGTTTTTCTCTTAGGGGACAGACTAGGAAAAAAAATCGGTGTACTACAATGTCAGCCGTATTTACTGGGCTTGTATAATAGAATGAGGTTATAGTTATAAAAATGGTACTTGTACAAAAAAAGAAGATAGAATATAGAATTATTTTTGTGGGTTCTGGGATTTACAGTGATATTCTCAAGAGACCTATTGTTGCTGGAATTAGAATGGGAAAACCTTTAATAATAATAAAAAAATTGCACTTGCATCATCAGGTCAGAGAGAGAGTATTTTTATGTACTCTCTATTTTCCTCTTTAACTTCTTCCCACTCTATAGTTTTTAAAACATATGTTTCTCTTATTCTTCTACAGCTAAAGAAAGACCAGAAATAAATTATCTTAATCACTATGTAGCCAAATGCCAAAAAGGAAACCATCTTAAATGAAAAGAAGCATTTCATTTGTTGTGGATACCTTTAAATCAAAGAGGTGGAGAGGGAAGAAACTGTATTCTTTGTAATACTTTTCATAAAGTATTTCCTTAGACAATAGCAAAAAATGTCTATCATCTCAGCAGAAATTACCAATGATATGATATGATGATATCGAAGACTGAAGTTTGTGCTTTGAGAGGCTGGTAACTACATATCAAAGCTATACCAATACAATTTGCCGTTACATATTCCATTTATGCAAGGTTATTACATTTTACCTTGCATTCACAACCTTTGTGCTTAAAATTTAATGAGCCATTCAAAAAGCATTAAATGTGGCCTTTTCTCTATCCCCTACCCCTGAACTGTGTTGCAGAGTCTGGGATGGGGGATGTAAAGCTGTGCTTGCTCTCGATTTGTGCCTGTTGAAGCAGTTTTCTCCACTGAGTTGCTCTGGGTTTGTGCGGATCTCTTGGCAGAGCAGCGCTGAGCGCAGCAGTGCAGTGGGCATGGGGTCAGCCCTTCATGACTGGCCTCCCTGGACACAGGGGATGGACTGTGTCAAGTCATTTCTTTTTCATCCTGCACCATGGGACTGGGTTCAGGGAAGACACTACCTTACTTTTCCTTTGTAAAAGGAAGAAAATGGTAGTTTTCCACTTCACTCTCTGAAGAGAGGACTTCTATTACCTCATATTTCTTCTCTTATTTTTCCTAGAAAGGAGTTCTTGGTCTACATTTAAAGTCCAATGTCTTGGAGATTCATAAACCTACATAGCATAGACGGTACAAGCTCACATATGACAATGCAGGCAATGACTTGCGGGAGGAGGGTAGGGCTGTATGGTAGGAAGTTCCCAGGCAGATTTAGGAAGCTCTAAATTAATACAAGTTGTTTTCTTATATTGTTATAGCTCTTCTTTGAATATGAAGGTTAAACCATTACTGAAGCTTGTCCATCTATTATTACAATTTCCAGACAGACTTATCTTGAAGGCTGTTTTTGAAGAACCAGTTTGCAGTTGGTCATAATAATTCAGTCTGTATTCTGCTGATTTGGCTTGGTGTGGATATTTCAACTGATCAGGCACAACACATTCTCTTATGTATACATATGTACAACTAATTGATAAAGACGTTTCAAGTGCCTTCGAAGAGTACCCTAACTTGTACTTTCCTAAGTAAATACGCAAGCTAGAAATAGCAAAGCACAAAACTCTTCTTTTAAGATGCAATCAGCTTGCCCTTAATGTTGATGTTTGAGAATTTATAGTGATGGGAATTTTTTAAATGATTTTCACATCGTAAGAACACTTATCTAGTCATGAAGACAGATAACATGGTGCTTAAATCAAAAGTACAAGCAGTGATTAGCTTCTTCTGGAAAACGTCATTCTCCTCTTACCTAGTGGGAATGCATAGCTGCAGAATTCCTCAACATTGTCTTTCAAGTTTTTCATCATCATTACACGCTTTCATGCAGTGAGGTTTATTTTTAGCTGTTCTGTTACTAGAAAATTACAGAAAAAAAAAAAAAAAAGAGCTTATTTTAGCTTTTATGCTATATTTTCCCTGAAAATATATACATACTAAATGATATAAAAACACTGTTGTGAATCTGAATTCTATCTGTCTGCAGCCTAAAAGTCCCTGATAAGAACACAAAAAATGAGCACTGGGAAGACTGACATGATCACAAGCCTGAATGAAGACTTCTGTGCTTTATCCCTTTCATCTTACCTTCTCCTTGCACATATTACTTGAGTGTTGAGGTATACCCTTCTGAGCCTTCCAGATGTACATGGGGAAGTCATACTGGTTGTTTGTTTTTGTTTGCTCACATTCATACACAATCGCCATGTCCCAGAGTACTCCATAGCCCAGGCAGAGCAGCATATCTCTCAGGAGTCCAAGCAGGCACTGCATTCTGTGCTCGCCCAAGGGCACGTTTTCTTCTGCCTCATCCTGCTTCCAGGAGATCAGAGGGCAAATTGTCCCTCTGAGAAGACTCAACAGGCTGACACATGTATTCAGGAAAATAAGGGAAGTATTTATTACTACAAAATAAAACCGTGATTCAGTCTCTTCTATTTTTTTTTCCTATAGAGAAATTTGAGGACTGGAATGGGAACAGCCTTTGAATAGGCTTCACCTGACATTTGTGGGACAAGTAAAGTTGTATGCTGTTGCTGAAGATTATTTAGAAGTGCTTTTGAGGCTCCTCAGGTGCTCTCAAGTTATGCCTAACCTGGATCTGTGAGAAGTCTGATCTCCTGGAACCAAGTGCACAGTTTAGCATCATTCTTAACACACCTTCCTAAACCACATTTGTCTTATTGCAGGGCAGTATGCTGACACATGTGCACTGCTGGATGTTCCCCACAGCCTGGGCTTCAGTGACTAGAAAGATGGTTACTGCAGGCTGGGAACAGGTCTGTCAGTGGCATGATTAGAGGAGCAGGATTTTAGGGATTGCAAGAAAGCACTGTAGGTGTAGCCAATTGATTTGTTTTTCTGTTGTTTTTGTTTCTCCTTCCTTCCTTCCTTCCTTCCTTCCTTCCTTCCTTCCTTCCTTCCTTCCTCCCTTCCTTCCTCCCTTCCTCCCTTCCTTCCTCCCTTCCTTCCTCCCTTCCTTCCTCCCTTCCTTCCTCCCTTCCTTCCTCCCTTCCTCCCTTCCTCCCTTCCTCCCTTCCTCCCTTCCTCCCTTCCTCCCTTCCTCCCTTCCTCCCTCCCTTCCTGCCTCCCTCCCTCCCTTCCTGCCTCCCTCCCTCCCTTCCCTCCTCCCTTCCCTCCTTCCTCAACCTTCTTCCCTCCCTCCCTCCCTCTACTTACAAATCATTGATACAATTACTTGGAACTGGACCCAAAATGTAAATATCAGACTCTTAATAATTCATTAAATAGAGCAAAAGAGTACTCGGCATGATTTCCACAGACCTAGTTTGAAAACCAATTTGCATAATATTCCGACATGTTCATCTAGTTTCATATTTTTAGATGGTGTTAAATAAGCATTTTGTTTGTTTTCTACACTTGCAAAAAAAAAAAAAAAATCTTGTGGTTTGAAAAGACTTTATGCAAAGGAAATTCTGACAATTTGGCAAAGAAATATTCTTCTTTTTGATGAAGAACTATTCAGACAGTTCCTTTCTAGACTCTTTTTATTAACTAAATTTTTAATGATGGAGTACATGCCTGATTTATTTCTATGCCTTCATACAACACAGAGGCATGATCTTGAGTTATTTTAGTGGCTATATGAACTCAAACTCTGATTCTGTGATCATTGTTCTGAATCTTTATTTGCTATAATAAATTTTTCCTAAGTTAAATACATTTAAATTAATATTTTGTAGTGCAAATATAAGGTTATTTTAACTGTGGCAATTTTCAGCATTCACATCTCAAAGTATTTTTAAATGATCAATCAAAGAATAATTAAACAGTTCAGCCACTGTGATACAGTTAAACCAATAAATACGGATCCTATTATCTCTTTAAAATGCTCGCTTAATGATGTATTTCTTTATCCTTTATTGTCATGTAACAGTCCTGTGGAAGGATTACTATACAGACCTGCAAGGTCTTTCTTTCTGCATATTAGGCTTTAAGGGTCGGAACATGCAAATTTTTGCATGTAGATTTAACTCTGCAGAGATAACAAGTGGGAATATTCCCATGAACAAAGTCAAGTATGTACAACTAAATATACATACCAGAGAGCCACTATTGATGTAGATGGTTCTAGAGGGTGTTTTTTGTTTTTTCTTTTTACTTTTTTCCTGCAGGTTATTGTCACCAAGTATATAATAATTATTAATTTAGTGTGTGCATGTGTACACATATGCAGGCACGTCGCAAGAAGAGCCAGAGGCCACGAATGCATTTGCAAAGAGCAAGTTTTATTTTAGTTACCTCTCTACTGGGGGATCTCTGAAGCCACACCTAAGCTCCCAGGCAGAGGTGACACAGGCAGGGACGCAGGCGCTGATCAGTTCAGCCCTGCTGGAAGATCACTGAGCCTGCTGAGCTCGCCTGTATTTCAAGGCTTCAGGCAGGCGCAGCCTCCCGCTCTTTCTCTCAACAAAGCAGGAACCTCAGACATAGTGATAAGGTGCCTGGAGTTTCTCACAGGCCTATGTTATCTAACACAGAGATTCTACTCATCAAGCACACAAGGTCAGTAGAACAATTAGTGTGATGTATGTGCTTTTTCTACAGACAGGTGCAAGTCACTTGAGCGTATTTACATTTAACTAACCTCCTCGCCAAATCTTCCGCTATATCCCCATACAGTGTGTACATATATATGTGAATGGATGCAGTTGTGTATGTACAATATATATCAAATCATAGAATCATAGAATAGTTTGGTTTGGAAGGGACCTGTAAAGATCATTAAACCCTGCAATGTGCAGGGACATCTTCAACTAGATCAGGTTGCTTAGAGCCCTGTCCACCCTGGCCTTGAACATTTCCAGGGATGGGGCATCTACCACCCCTCTGGGAGACATGTTCCGATGTTTCACCACCCTCACCAGAGAAAAAAAATAAATTCTTCCTTATATCTAGTCTGAATCTCTCTTCTTTTAGTTTAAAACCATTACCACTTGTCCAATTACAACAGACCTATTAAAAAGTCCATTCCCATATTTATTACAAGCCCCTTTTAAGTATAGCAAGGCCAGAATAAGATCTCCCCAGAGCCTTGTCTTCACCAGGCTAAACATCCTTATATGCTTCTTTGTATATATTGCATCATATATGTACAAAATTATTATATATTTATATGTACACACGCATGCATAGACGCACCAATTCTGGTCATACAAATGAAGACTCCTTTTGATTCGCTTAACTTCAGAGTAAGAACACTTTCAAGTCTGTTGAGTTAAGCATTAAGTTGATAATTTAGGACTGTTCATTTAGTTCCCATATTTACAATGTCATTGCATGTAACTGAATAGTTAACTGAATGAGAAAGTATAATTAAATGGTCTTTTAGATGGAGGAAAAAAATAAATTATGTATGTTTTGGTTCAACAATAAAAGATCACTTTCTGCACAGAACCAGCTGAGAGCTTCAGATAAGAGGCCACTCGCAAAAACAACTTTGATAAAGTAAGGGCAGGTGATAGTAAGATGGGGCAATATAAAGCATTAGATTTGGTGAAAACGTTATTGTTGATGGGTTTGTTGGATTTTTTTGAAGAAACTATCTAACGTTTTTTAGTACATATGTTAAGAGAAATTACAGTGTCTTTTTGTTTGTTTAATTTTGTTTGTTTGTTTAATTTAAATGGTATATTAAGAGGTCAAACTCATTTTTCAGGGTTAGTTATGCATTTCCATTGAATAAACAGCGTTGGGATTTCACAGATTTTACTGAGAACTTGCATGCTGTGTCATGCTCATTCAGGTGGAGTTTCAGTGACAGGGATAGGCTCTGGTTTTGTTGTATACTCAGAAGTGTGTTTTACTGAGATTTAACTATTAATTTGTAGTTTAGATTGATTTTAGTTATATTACTTCTTTTTCAGTCTGAGATACCAATGCTAATATGTATTTTCCAAAAGAGTGGAGTTTCAATGCATCAACCTGCTTGGCTGATTTTCCAAAACAAATACCAACTTATTTTGTTAGTTAAGTCCTCTGCTTGAGTAGTCAGGAGAGATTCAAATGGCCTCCCTGTTTGTGTGTCTGTTACACTACAGGACCGTGCTTCTCAACAGATCTAAGTCTGGTACGGTCTGACTTCCACCTTCTTTTCCGCCCAAAAGTCTACCTTGCAAGTGGGATGTGAGTCTGAGCCACCTAGTGGCATTCAGCTTTTCTGCTGAGTCTCAAACTATTGGGTTCCACATGTCCCAGAGACTGCAGTAAACCCTTACCGAAGAGCATGTTGCATATGACTGGCAAGTTTGGTCTTCACTGGACCTGCAACACTTGTCCTCATTGCTGCATTGCTTTCTAAACCAGACTTTGCAGACAGTTTTAAAAGTTAAAGCCTTATCCCTGGTGCCTTCTCAAGGCATGTCAGGGATAAGAGGGTCATTAGGGGCAGTCAACATGGCTTCACCAAGGGGAAGTCATGCATGACCAACCTCATCACCTTTATGAGGACATAACGAGGTGGATAGATGATGGCTGAGTGGTGGACGTGGTCTACCTTGACTTCAGGAAAACATTTGACACAGTCTTCCACAGGATCCTTACAGCTAAACTGAGGGAGTGAGGTCTGGACGATAGGGTAGTGAGGTGGACTGCGAACTGTCTGAAGGAAAGAAACCAGAGAGTCGTGGTCAATGGGGCGGAGTCCAGTTGGAGGACTGTACCTAGTGGAGTGCCTCAAGAGTCAGTACTGAGGCCAGTATTCAAAATATTCATCAATTATTTGGATGAGGGAATAGAGTGTACTATCATCAAGTTTGCTGATGACACAGAGCTGGGAGGAGTGGCTGACACACCAGAAGGCTGTGCTGCCATCCAGCGAGACCTGGACAGGCTGGAGAGTTGGGCGGGGAAAAATTTAATGAAATATAACAAGGGAAAATGTAGAGTCTTGCATCTGGGTAGGAACAACCCCAGGTTCCACTATAGGTTGGGGAATGACCTATTAGAGAGCAGTGTAGGGGAAAGGGACCTGTGGGTCCTGGTGGACAGCAGGATGACCATGAGCCAGCACTGTGTCCTTGTGGCCAAGAAGGCCAATGGCATCCTGGGGTGTATTAGGAGTGTGGTTAGTAGGTCAAGGGAGGTTCTCCTTCCCCTCTACTCTGCAAGGATGAGACCACATCTGGAATATTGTGTCTGGTTCTGAATTTTTTTTTTTTTTTTTTTCTGAGAGAAGAACTATTATTATTTTTCCACTAAGTAGGTTTCACCTGTCAGATACCTACATTAGCGAAGTCAAAGAATTGTGGTGATTCTGCACTGGTTTCTTCAATCTGTCAACAAAATAGATTTATTCAGTGAATATATTTGAATTTGTTAGCAACTTTGGATACCACTGATTATAAAACCTGACTTTTTAAAAATTTCATTTCCTTGTTTTGGATATGGCCTTGAAATTAGTGCCATTCTGCTCACATCAGAACTGAGAGCAGGAGTTTCTCTTTTACCAGAGCTCAGACTGGGGACATGCTAAGAAGGTTAGGATTATAAAAATGTTGGTATTTAGGCAAATATGTCCTGTTTCATGTGAACTAAACAGTGAGATCACTTGAAAGCCTGGTGTAAATACCCAGTTAAAAATGAAGTTGCTACATGGTGTAAATTCAGGAATATTGAGGTTAGACTTCATTAATTTTCACCTATTTCTCATCAGTTAATCTACAGAATTAGCTAGACTTTGTTTAATTTAATGCTTCCATGAAAGCTTGAAATTGAAGTCTCATATATCCTTTGTCACTATTTCCATCCAGTTTAGAAATGCACGTCAGTTTGGTGCTTGTGTGGGCCATTACTCATTATTATTGTCTGATGCAATCTTGGAAAGGCCAGGAGGTGCAGCTTGGCTGTGTATGTACCTAGAGGGACTTTTGTGATTCCTGAAAATGTTTTCAGATATGCCACAGTCTCACACAAGGCTTTTGTGTGGAATCTCAAAACAGAGAGGAAAAGGAGCCTGGAAACATTTCTGGGTCCGTCTTTTAGGACAGAGCTTGAAAATCTGCCCTTGTGCATGTGGTTCACAGCAAACAACTGAAGTGCTTATCCCAAGCAAGAACATATTCATATAGTTGAGCTTCATTTTCAGAATTTTCTCTCCATGTTGACCCTGTTTTCTCCTTGGGTAAATAGTAAAGCTTATGCGTTTTCTCAGGGAGGAAGACCAAACTGTAATAGAAAGTTTCATTAATATTAATTCTAATAGGTTATAGTTACTACAGTACAAAGTACTAAGTAGAAGATATAATATTAGATGCATTCCTGAATGGAATAAATATTTTATTAACATGCATGAGATGGGAATTGCTGCATTACTTAAACTGCATAACTCATTCATGGATTTTGTATCTCGAATGATTGCCATTAAAATGTTCATGACAATACAACGTATTTACCTTGACATTCATAGTTTGAAGACAAATAATTTTAGAATTAATGCACAGATTTTATACTTTTTATTGGATATTTTTCTTTCATTTCTCCTCTTTTACACTTGACATTTTAGGTACTATGAATCCAATTGGATAGGAAATTACCATAGCTATGCCATTGTATTATGACATTGAAATATCAGGGATTGCTCATTTCCAGTTATGTAGAATTTCCCATGATGGGCCTGAAGAGTTGAAATACTGAACCTTAAACCAGCCGCTGGAAGTGAACACTGTTAGTTTTATACTTTTCATCAATAAACCTTTAATCACAATTTAAAAGAGGAAAGAGGGGAGAAACTGTTTTAAAAGATAATTTGAAAAATTAGATCAAAGTTACTTAGAGATTATTGCTGTTAACAGTGAAGGACAGCAAAGATGAATTAGTTAACAGAGCTCAGATGCAGCAGTCAAAAGTATACAGTAGATCTACTTTTTCACACAAAAGTGCAAAATTCTCAGAAAACATCATATATGAGATGTATGTAAACTTAAAAATGTACAAAACTGTGTGAGCTATTTACACAGTTATCCAGGTGCATTTTTCAGCCCTTTCTTAGTAGCTGTCTGTAAATAAATATTGAGATTAAATTTAATAAGCATTAAACTCTTATTAAATAAAGATGTGTGAGACTGAAACAATGAATGGATACTGTTTATAACATTTATATTTTCTTGTGATGAGTTATTGTTTATTTAAAACAGTGTCATGCTGACATAATGTGGGCTGCATTGTCCTTACAAAATTCTGGAGCAACAGTAGTTTTAAAGATACATCTAAACAAAAATGTTTTCAAATATTTAAGGATGTAAATCTAAAGAAGAGAAATCTGACAAAAGCAAGTTAAGAACTTGCCAGTACCATGGAGAGTTTTGCTTAAAATTCAAGATTTACTTTTCTTGTTCCCTTGAATGACACTGAAACTTTATTTTTTTTTAATATTTAAAAGTTGTTACAAATTATAATGTGAAGTTCATTGGCAATATGTGGTTTGTAGATAGATGAACATGGATACATGCCTGTGACTGTTATTAAATATATTCATAATGTACACATTTTTGTTTACTGCAAAAGCAATACTATACAGTCAGGTTTAACTTCCTCATAAATTATAACAGTAAAGTCATTTTAAAACATGTCTTGCAAGATGATGTATTTTCCAAATGTTATATTGTGATGTTAGAAATGCTTGAATCCAAAAAATAGTGTCTGTCAGTTCTGAATATCAAATTTACTGAACTGACTTGGTAAACAGTCACAGAAATGAAGCTTAGGTAAATATTTACTTTGAGAGTTGGTGCTCAACTATAATTAGCATGAACATTGTATGTATTGTTACATATGCTCTCAACAGTGGAAATAATTTGTTTAGAGGTTTAATCAAGAACTGTGGTTTGGTTTGTAAATTGAACCAGAGGTTTAAAAAGTACTTCTAGAACTTTTTGAAAACTTCCGTTGTTAATTTCCCTTGAAGTCAATCTTAAGATCTGAAGAAATGTCATCTGGTCAGATTGCCCTAGTAGTCAGAGTCTTTCTAAAGAAGAATGTGAGATGTTGGGCTCTGCAAAAATAAATTAAAAAGTCATTAAAAAATGGAGGAAAAATATCATTCAATGCTAAAATATATTCTTCAGATAGCTGAAGGGACTTCCAGATTCTTAACTGCACATAGCTTTTTTCCTACTATTTTTCCACTCTCATGATTGTCTGGTGCAACAGAGAAGTCTGAAAAAACATGAAAAAAATTATCAATTTAATAGGTAAATTTGCCTAATAATTTAATAGATTTACTTCTTTTGATGTCTTCCTATGAGATGGTTTAACATGGGGGAGAAGAGCCTACTTTCTTCAAACCTCACAAGCAGGTATACTTCTTGCTTTACATGGAGACCTCAGATTAAAGTTATCCATGGAACAATGTTTATTTCTCCCTAGTTTTCTGACTGTTTGACAGTGCTTCAGAGTTCACTTCTGTGAATGAAGCACAGAACACCAAAGTGACTTACGGTTTGGTTGTTCTCAGTGCCTCGTGAGTCAGGAGATGTAACAATACTTCCAATTTTTTTTTTGTGTGAATTTCAGTTGAGCCACATTTTTGTTCTCTTAGATCAGCTTGCTTAAATGATAACAACATTCATCTTGTAAGCATGGTGTATTTTAAATATACTGTAGCACTGTACAAAATTCTGTTCCTTTCAGCGGAATCTCTGTTGACACCTTTTTCAGATGACGGTTGCTGCTGGTACGAGCATTGAGAATAACATTCAAAGGACCATATCCTGCCCTAATGTATGTTCAAAATATCTTGGATTTTTGTGTAATTTAAATGTGAAGCCTCCTTATGTGAATTTGATATTTTCTTGCCCGCAGAAGCTTGTGAATCTTGAGGTTACTTCACATTATATATTTCAGGGTCAATGATTATTGTACTACAAGTGAGGTCTCAGCCTACCAAAATTACCAAATTACTCTCATTTTTTTTTTCATATGGGTTGATGGTGCAGCTAAATAAAGACAATGATAATATATTCACAGTTCCTTCTGCATTTACCTTGCTTCCCACCCAACTCAATACTCCCATCAGTTGAACTCAGTAGAACAGTGACAGACGAAACGAGGAAAGTAATGAGAGGCTATATTTATTCTACCTAACCTTGTTCAAAATTGGAGTTTGTTATGAAGATCTGTCATATTTCTTTGCTTAAACAAGTATACCCCATGAAAAATAAAAGAAGAGAGGAGTTACTCTTGCTTATGAAAGGTAGAAGAGAAATCTATTTTGTTAAGAAAATAAGCAAATTATTCACTTGTAGTATAATAGGTCATTTTTTTTTACCAAAACTATTCAGATAATGGAAAGCTATTGGGCCAAAATTAACCTCTTATCTATTAATGGGGAAACATTAATGAGAATTTAAGATGTACCACTGAGAAAAGACTTTGGCTCTGCATTATATAGAAGCTATGTTTATCATTTAATGTGTTTGACAATTTATTTTTCAACTAAAGATTCTTGTGTTTATAGGGGAACTGGCAGAAGGAGTTCTGGATAAACATTTCCATCACCTTGAGTTCTTCTAAGATATAACAAATAATCAAAATACACACCAAATATAGTTAAAATAACTAATAGCTAAGAGAAAAAAAATACTGTGATTTAATATTGGCAAGAAGTTAGTTTGCTCTCCCTACCTGGGAGAAAAATTCTACGCCGTAAAACAATATCTTTTCTGGAAAGTTTGTGCTCTTAAGGAAGCAATGAGAAATTCTTTACACTGCATTCTTAGAAGATACTGCATCTGACTATCTGAATTATTGTGGATTTCTGAATATATTACTTGAATGGGCCAATATTATACATTCTTGGCTATGATTTTGGCTGTTCAGTTTCAGACTTGCTTCTATGCAGAGGAAAAAAGCTTCAATACATAATGTATGATTACTCTCCAATCTCTTCTGGATTTTCAACACTACTTTAACTTTTCCCAGGCAATTTTAGTATTTCAGTCTGCAAATAGTACCATTTTTAATGAAACATACTAATAGGAAGGATAATAATATGACAGAATTGGCAAGAATAGAAAAATGCAGGATTTCAGTCATAGAATTCTGTAGCATTACTTCAGTATTGTTTGGGGTCTTTTAGTTTGTTTTATTTTTCTGAAAACAACATTAAGACAGGCTCTATATAGGCGCTTTCTTAAAATAATGAAATAAACCTTCAACTGAGATGTTATCTTTTATTCTTTGGATTATATCCATTATCACTAAAATTAGTAAGCAATTAATTAACTGCCGTTGAACAAGAATATCCTTATTCTTGGCTATAGAGATCACAAAAGCTGTCATTGGAAACTACAGTTCTGATTTATCACCCATTTTTACTTTTGTTCCTTCTCTTTGAACTTCTGAGAGGTTTGTGGGGTTTTTTCTCCAGAAATAAATATATCAACATCTACAAGAAAGGGATAAAAGTCATTAAATGCTCTTCTAACTCTATCTTCTCATTTTTCCTGTCTAAATTTTAATGTTGAATTTAATGTTGTTCTCTCTTCTCTAGAGACAGTGGAGGCTTGAGTCAGTCTCACCTGTTGGGTATCTGAAGCTATCAGTCTTTCTCCATTGACTAAAAAGGGGACCTGAAAGGCCACCTTGGCTTACATATCTTGTTTATAGGTGATTAAAATTAAGTAATAAAGACAAAACCATTTTTCCCAATATAAGATGATGTTTAGGACAAGAATTACATCACCGAAGTGTAGCCTCCTAACAGCCTCATGTTCAACTAAGCTACGATGCAGTTGCTTTCAATGAAGAAAATAAGGGAGGTGTAGCATTTGAAGAATCATCTTCTCTTAAAATAGCTTGGATGGATGTTAGCTAGTTCCCACTCTAGATTGCACTTTTAGAGTAAAAGAACTAAAAATAAAAACTTTCATTTTTAAGATTACTGTTCATTTCTTCCCCAGGGGAAAATAAGTGTTCAGTCACAAAGGGTGTGAAAGAAGCTCTTGCCATTAATTTTTACTTATACCCAAAGTCATTGTCAAGTGGTCATGAGGTCTAATTTTAGATTCTCATTTTATAAATAGGTGCAAACAACCCAATACTTAACTCTGAAGACTCTCAACAAGGAGATAAAGTATTTGTTCTGTTTCAGACTTCCAGATAATTCTCAGTGTAAGTTTGTCTTACGCAGATTATTTTTTTTGTACTTGAATTCCTCAGATTTCTTTTCAGTTTTATCAGATGTTTTATTTTATAATTAATAATGACCAAAAGTCCAGTTAGATACAAAAGAATCCTGTTCAGAGACACAATATAATCCTTACCAACATCTAGACATCATCCAAATGCACAAAGCCTTCAGCAAAAGCAGTCACCCTTTCACCCAGCATCTTGCAGCAAGGACAGTTCTGCTTTACAGGGACTGTTCTTGACACCAGATCTTCCTGGGGGACTGTAACTATTGCAAAAGCAGATCCAGATTCAGTTTAGATAAATACTGTAACAGAAGAGAGTCATCCAAAACTTTAATAATTACAAAGCATTTTATTAATTCCAAAATCCTCTAGTTTCCTGCTGATTGGAAACTCTTTATGTAGTCATTCATTACTGAATAAATCTTAAGTCCTTAGACTTTTTCACAAGAACACTTTTATATTATGACTGATTGTTCTTATGCTAACTAGAAAAAATTACTAAAGGAATAACTTATTGCACTTTGTAATATATGAGAAAGAAAATTAATGAAATCATTTATTTTATTCCATTAAATTCCAAACCTGTAATTACCTGTGTGAAGCATAGTTTTAATAACTGGCATTAAGGCTGTCGAATCTACAGCTGAAACTGTTTGAATGCATGGCAACTTTTCAATTATTGGGCTACATTATTCTGAAATGTTTTGTGGTTTCTTCTAATTACTGTGAATTGCACAACTTTGTATTTCTGCCTTTTGTAATAGGGATAGCTGTGGAGGATGCTTTCAGAAGCATAACATTTTCAGTTAGTGTATATTGCACTGGCTCAGAATTTAATTGCATGGCATTAATTATACGGTTATAATTAATTATAAAACTCAGTTACTTAGTCAAAAAAGGCACAATACATTTGATTTGGCTTTTCTGTCTCTTAATGTCAGACCTAAAATATGTTTCTAGAAGCAGGGTTTGAGATGCTAAAACTCTGAAGAAAATTTAGAATAGATTATTCATGAAACATATATGCTAAAATATTTTTAAAAGGCATTATTAAACCTGAGTAACATCTCTTAATTTTATTAATAACAATTGTAAGCAGTTTTTTAGATATAAAGGGAGTGTACTACATAATTTTAATTAACAGAAATACACTGAAAACCTTGCAATAAAACTGAAAAAAACTGCAGTATGTTCAAAACTGAGAACTCAGATACTATTATGATTTGCAAGTTACAATTTTGTGGGCAGTTTTCCACAAATGGAAAAATCTAATTTGCATACTATTACTCTGTGAAGTTTACACCTCCACAATCTTCATTACAGGCCTCAATTTACCTTTGCTCCCACATAAACTTTCTGTTTTCTATTTCTCATTATTATGAACTGTTTACATGACAGAAGCTGAGTGAAGAAATTTATATTGTATACAATAGTAATATGCAATTGCACTTTATTCCCTTTTCTTATGCATTGTTTAGTGGGATAAAAAGAGACATGCTAGGTTTGCTGTTTTTCATGCAAGATATCCCAAATCTCAACTATATCTATATATGGCATTTTATAGATTAATCTTCAAACAACCACTACAGTTGCTGTATACTCTGAAAACACTGTTTCTTGAGAAGAAGTAATTTCTGTAGATGTACTCTTAAGGTACACATGCATTCTAATGTTCCTGGATGGACATTACTGATGGATATAGAATCATTTAGACAGAACAGTCTATCATACTTTGATATCTCAATGCCATCACTTGATGCCCCGAAACAGTGCAAGCTAATTGTCAGAACAAAAACAGGACACTTTGTATGCAGATCTAGTTCCTGTGGTTACATGACCTTAAGCTTCTGAAAAATGTCAGTATTAATACTCCTAATATTTTTTACAGCTCTTTAAGGTCCCAAGTAAAAATTTTAACAACAAAATACAGAAGAAAATAGTGGCAACGACTAAACATGCTGTGCTTCCTTAATTCAAGAATAGCTTAAGCAGAACTTTAGTGCGTGGTGTTTTAAAAAAGAGACACATTTGTTCTGTCTAAAGGGATGCGTACCTTCAGGAATTCTTCATAGGGTGAGTCACAGTTTTAGGGTAATAATTTTGAAAATTCAGGTGTTTTAAATCCCAGCAGATGTGATTCAGGCTGTTTTGTTAGGGTAGGTGTTTTTATTAATTACATAGCTTAATGTGTGTAAAATTTTCAGAACAATGGTATTTATTATCTTATGGCTTTAGACAAGATACCGAGTGTATATATAGACATTTTCTACAGTAGTTCCATAGGAAAGAATAATCCAGAACTATTATACTACTCATAGGAACAAAAAGTCAGAAGCACAAACATAATTACAACCCCCAACCTTTCTCAGGTTGCTATGGAAGCTCCCCGAGCTTTCAGCTCAACTCCTTCAGCTCTTTTTCAACTTCCATAGGATTCAGAGTTTTACCAAATCGTGACCTACCACTTGAGGCTATAAACCCATTTTATGTGATCACCTAACACTTTCAGCTGTCAGACTCTGTTGGCACACAGAGGTCTTATTTTTGTCCATGGAAGGAAAAAATATGTAGGGAGGTTTTCTTTCTCTGCTTTTACCCAAACTCTGTAGTTCTAACTCTTCTGGCATTACTTCATTAACAAATAACCTTGCAAGCAGAAAAGCAACTTCAGTTCATTCTCACTGCTAATGACTCTGCAGTCCTATATTTTGAGCTTGACACTAATCTTTTGGCCTTCATGTCCTCTTTCCCTGCCACAAGGCCAGCAAATTTCACTGTGCAGCTCAACATTTCTGCCTCTGCTCCAGACTTTGTGACAGGCTGTCACCTGGCAGGTCTGCCACCTGGAAAGCTGTGCCAAACATGTTAAATCCTAAGGCAGAAAGAGCAGCAATCTGCTGAAACTACAAGATGCATCACTGGGAAATGTATGTTTTAGCAACAGTATGGTGTACTGGTCGAGCATGTGACTGCACACTCATGATAATGCTGTTATGTGCACGGTGTCAGTGTCCCAATAGAGATTTGCAAGCACTCTAATGCTTCTCCATGCCATTTGGATTGACAGAGGCCCAGCACATTGATACCACTCATCTGAGAGAATGAAAATTTCAAGATGAAAATCAGGAATTAGGATTTGTAGCAGTGTTAGAAAGGGATATGCAAGAAACAATGCTCAGATAATACCTAAATTGTTCCACACCCTTTTAATTTTTATGTGTACCCTGGGAATGGACACAGTACCATATAATCGGCTCTCTTTTCAACTACAGCATGCCAATTTACAGGTGCTTATCTGTTGCATCCTGGAAGAGGAAACAGCTTTAAAATCAGTACATCAATATCATGATGAAGAGTAATAGATGAAAAAAATCTTGCTTGGGTTCACAGAAACTGGATGTTACTAGGCAACTTTACCAAGCAGATCCACTGGAGTGAAATAGCCAGAATCCTTAAGATCAGCATTCCTCTCTGTGTCCCCCTGAGAGCTTCACCATTGTGGTGGGCTGAGCTTGGCCAGCAGCCAGGCACCCACCCAGCTGCCCCCTCATTCGCCCTCTTCAACAGGGGAGAAAACAGAATGACAAAGCTTGTAGGTTGAGATAGTGATGGCGAGATCGCATACCAGTTACCACATGGGCAAAACAGACTTGACTTGGGGAAAATTAGACAGATTAATGCATAGGAAAAAGATTTCTAGAAAACAGTGAAGCTCCCAGGTACTTTCATTTGCTACTCCTCTGAAATTTTCATTTGTCATGGAAAACAGAGCTACAGAAGAGCCACCAGCTGTTAATGACTGAGTAATAACTCATTTGGCAAAGGCCAATTGGCAAATTCCTTTGCAAGAATAAAATAACACCTTCCATCACTTTGCTCTACTCTCGTCCAAATGTTACTGCTGACACTTTCCTGAATACTTTTTATGCTGAGCTAAGAGAGATGGAATGAGAGCTTGACACTTTGCTGCAGCCATTAGTGATCTCAGTCATCACCCCCTTTTAATAACCTCAGTTTTATTTGGTTTCAGGGAGCTGTATTCACTTTGATACCATTATGAATCAAAATTAAGTTTACATCCTAGCATTCTTACTGTCCTTACAAAAAACAAACAAACAAACAAAAAACCACACACACAAAAACAACCCACCAAACTCAAAGCCAGCTAAGGTCAAAACTGCCCCCCAACCCATGAAACACTGAGAGAAACTGTCCTCAAAAGATGACTGGTGTGCTTCTTGGAAAATATGAGCCTAAACAGATCTAGAAAATCCTTTTTAATTTATCTGTCTTAGCCACATGGCTGTCAAGTACTGTGATTCTGTTAGCATTACAATGTAAAGTCATTTTTAATCTATTCAAGGCAAGTATAATTGCCACTCACTGTGATCAGTGAAAGTCTGTGATAAAATGCTCACCTGGGATATCTAACAATTCCTTAGTCATAATCTTGTTTGGTTTTTTATTTGTTTGTTTTAAATACTGTGCATTTATATGTTGATATTTCCATTAAATGGAAGTATCTGACTAAATAGCTTCAGCTCTCATTTTAGTAAAAAAGAATTAACTTTGGTTACTTGTAACTTGATCAGCACATCAAATCACAGGCTTACTTTTCTGCAGCCAGTAACACTACTCTTTCTTGCTTTGATTACATGTAAATTTTATAGCTACTGAAGATGTTGACTGACTTTTGGCAGTTTAAATAGTTGGTTATTGTGAAAAGAATATTATTCAACATTTACAAAACTTTTCAATCTCCTAAAAGATGAAATTCCCCAAATAGTAGGCCATGTCATTCCCAGCATGTCTGAAAACAGGTTCACAATTTCATACTTTCAATTCTACACTTTCAATTTCTTATCTACACTTTTCTGCACTACAGATTTGTAAAGTCGTACTAAGTTAGGTTCTACTCTGGGGAAGTGAGTTTTAAGACAGAAAAAAAAGAAATCAGCTCAGATTCAGTTTATTTTTATGTTTAGATCTCAAGGAATCCTTCAGTTAAACTAAGTACTAAATACTTGAAATTCTGTGTTTTGGTGGGGTTTAAAATGACAACAGAAGCAACTTAGTTTTTTCTTCCTATTATACTGAAATAGTTGATGGCAAAGATTATTGTTTTATGAAACAATCAGGTGTTCTTCCATGATAATATTATAATATATTAATATGTACGAAATACACTTTTAGAATCACTGCCCAGCAGGTCGAAAGTATTTGAATTATATTAAACAGACCATGCAAAGTCTCAAACTGGGATTACTCAAAGTCTTGATATTTATGAAAGTTTAATCTTACATAAACTTATGAACATACAATTTTTTTTAGAAATTATGATGATAAAGTTTTTCATTGATTCTTCTAACATATTTTAAAGCTGAAATCAAATATACCTGTTGAGGATGAACAGTCATAATTTGTGTTGAGGAAAAGTTTTAAAAAATATTTTTCTACACCTATTTTTTATTAAAATATATACATAAGATGTATAATGAAAGTGTAAAAGGACAGCCAAAAAAAGACAGTAGACGGTTAGTTCACAGAGCATCAGTATCAGTCATGTTCATGCTACTTACTTTTAGTATTGATGTTCAACGCTTCAACACTGCTGTCCTGCTCCTAAACCTTCACATAGCAGCAAATTGTGTATTTCCCTTGTGAAGTCTATGAACACAAAGTTTATGTTGAAAATGGGCTTCAGGTGTTGGACAGGTCAGTGCACCCACCCTGTGGTTCCTGTTCCCTGCTCTTGCCTGTGATCTGAGCCCATCGCTGTCCCCCCTGCCCTGCTTGCTGGGGTGTTCCTGTCCCAGGAACAGCAGGGGTGATATAAACCACTCTGACTTACGTGAGGCTGTGCCTGGGGCACATCCAGTACCCTGTCTGGGAAGAGTATCTTTTCGCCAGCATACATGTTGCTGAGATGAATATACAGCCACGCAAATTTGATTTTAAATGGAACCAGTTTCTAAAACCATTCAGCATTTGTTTCTAAAAATGTAACTCTAATCTATGTAAGTGCATATAAATTCCTCAAAAGATGGTTGAAGGAATTGTATGTGTGACAGAAAATGAGACAAATCAGTTGCTTTAGTGGGTTGAAACAGTGTTTCTTCAGTGTAAATCCCATAATACAAAACTTTGTCATTTTAAATGTCAGTAGATGCTGGTGTGATTGCTAGTTGTAACAACAGCACCAGCGCAGGGTTTGAGAATAACACGGTTTTGAGGACAACATAACCCCTGCAGATGTTCAGGAAACCCAATCAAGCTTTGCTCCTGTGCTTAGAGCAACTCAGACAGTTGAAATTACAGTCACTGTGGCCTCTAAAATGAAGACATTTGATGGATTATATAATCAGATTAGAGGTAGGGTTTCAGTACTGCTCATGGTTAGTGTTGATTGATGTTCATTGCTGAGGGTCTTCTGGTCTCTCTGGCTTTTGGTGTGCAGCTTTTGCTTAAGGAACCTGGGAGCCTTCCTCCCCCTTGCTGGTGTGGTGCCTTTGCTGGAACTAAGGGGAAGCAGAGGAGGAAGCTCTCTGATACAAAGGGAAAAAATCCTGAACTAGAGACAAAGATTGGGTTGAAAAGGGCAGTCAGGGACTAGAGGGGGAAAATAATGATAAATCATTAAACATGGAGTCTGAAAGAAGGAAGAAGATCAGCGACCCCAGTGGGAACAAGAGCTGGTGGCTGCGGGGGAGGGACATGAACTGAGACAGATGAGAAGTAAAAGTGGAGAAAGAAATTTTAAATGATGGCTTTCCCAACTGAAAAAGTAGATAATTGAAATGAAAACTTTTCATGGCGTGTATCGGGTTTTATAAGAAAGATGTCTCCAGCCTTGAGGCTGAGAAAGGGTGAAAGCATGACAGAGGTGCCCCCTCAGAAGTTATAGAGAGTTCCAATAGAGAAAACTGTGAATGACTGTGTAATAGTGCTTGTGTGCATGAGGCACTTCTGCAGACAACCATGATCCTGGTATTGGCACCTAAATAACACTCTGGCACTCTTCTAATATAGCCCTTTTGCTGTAATTATATATACATACAATTACATCACATTTTGAGCAGGGATACAGAAATTTTGTTGTAATTGGTTCCCTGACCAATCGTTTTGGTTTATTAAATTGCTAATAGTTGTCTGCTGAGAAGAAACAAACATGCCCCAAAGAAAGAAAAGGAATTATTATAAAAGTATTACTTAAGCACTTTTTTTTTTCTCACAGCAGATTGCAGTTAGAAATAATTGGAAAGCATGACGATATTGCAAGTGGTGGTTCGAAGGAAAAAGCTTACACCAATGATTATGCTTTGAATTTCCTCAGTGCCTCAAGGAAGTCATTCGCTTGGAAATGCATAAATGATTTGTATAATAATGATTGAATATAATACTAATGCAAGAAATAAACTTGATTTGAGTTACCCAAATGCCAGGGAAAAAAATCTATACTACGAGAACTCTTAACTGTGTATCTCAGACATAGCATAATTGTTTTCTTTATCTGAAGAGCCATGATGACAGACATTAAAAGAAATTTATTAAGAGGAACTCTCCCTACAGCGTTACGTTTACATTCTAATACTGCTGCGGTGTTAATTAGTTCATGTTTGCAAAAAGATAGAAATGGGAATCCTTCTGTAGAGTCTGAATTTCACCAGACCTTTGAATTGCACTATTACTTTTTTATTCCTATGTCGTCAGCCTATTAAAGGTTACCTGAGTAGTAATACAATGAATTTTGCAAATCTTTTCTTTTTCTGATTAAATTGTTGATGCACTTTAATCTAGATAAATAAAACGGGCACTAAAAAACCTTCAGAAGAGCCTGTCACCCGTCAGTTATTTGTTGTCTCAGCTTTCTTACATCTAGTTACTGTACATATGTAAAATATTATTTTGATCTAGATATGTCCATCCTTTGTATTACATGTCTTTGAGACCCACAATATCAAATTATTAGCATCAGCTGACTTCTTATTGCATTATTCCCTATTGTATATTATACATAATAAAAGGCATAGTTATACAGTAATTACAGGGTAAGAGAGAGGTGCAAAAAGATAGATTATTTGAAATAAGATGGATATTTTAAAATAAAACAGAACAAAAATAAACATATTAGAGACAAGTAAGCAAAAAGAAACCTTTCAAAAATACTTCTGGAAAGGCATCTAGTGATCTGCTAAATATGTTAAACTTTCTCTCTCTTAAACATACATTTTAAAATATGTATAGATTATTATTTCTATATGTATAGATTATTATTATGTATTGTTGTGTATAGGTTGTTATTATTATGCATATAGATTATTATTACTACTATCACTTCTTGATTTTGATTCATATTGACTGACTTGGCTTTATTATTCTTGCAGTTAGACTTAATCCAAATTGTATACATATGGAAAAAGAATCCTTTACAGATCCTAATTTTAAAAACTTTGTGGGATTAGTCTGATGAACACAATGCTGAAAACTGGACAGTAATAAAACATTATAAATTTTATATTAAGTGAATAATTTATCATTTTTTTTAATTCTAATTTTAAAAATACCTTTAAAGAAATAATTTTATTTTTATAAAATAAAAAGTAAAATGAGTTTTCCTGTCTTCTCTATGGTCACATCCTCCAGCTGAGGATTGAAAATTCTTAACAAAATGTCATGATTTATGTAATCAACTAGTACTGCCATTGAGGAATAGATAGGTTAATTTTGAGACAATTGAAAAAGAATCAATTGAGGATACTTTGAAGTATGGATGCACAGTAGATTTAGATGTGGAACATGTTCTCTGAGGCTGGTTTGCTCTTCTAAGTCCTTAACTGCTTGTTCTGAGCTCATTCTGTGCCTCCCCTTGAAGAGCATGATCTCTGCCAGGGAAAGGGGGAAAGAGAGCAAGAGTGCATTTGATTACAAGCAGAACTGTTTCCTCTTTTCAAGATTATCAAAGAAGTAAAAACAGCTTGTGCATATTGTGAAAAAAAACCTTACTGGATTTCAAAATTGATAAAAATAGCTCTTAAAATGGTCTAATTTTTTGGTGTATTAAATAAGTGCTTTACTACTGCCTTCAATATATTTTGCTCATTTTCATCAGATGAAAATTTGGCATTGTTTCTTTGATCAACTATTTTTGCTAAAGCAAAATACTTAGACAATTACTGAAATATTAGCTGAAGCTTACACAGCTAATCTATCATTTCTTCTTGCATTCATGTAAAAGAAGTTTTAGAAGAATTTTTTTGAGGTTTATTTTTCAGACAAATATCATTACCGAAGCTTTATTAGGAACTGATACCTTTAAATTAGTTTTCTTTTTCAAATATCATCCTCAAATTTCATAATGCATTTTTATTTGCTTCATAAACAGTGTCTTTGATATTTCTCTTAAAGTAGATGAAAATAGATACAGAACTAACCACTTCTTGAACTCCACTGATTTTTGAAATATCGGGTAAGCATCAGTATTTATCTTGGAAAGGGATATATTTTGATTGATAACTATATGCTTAAACAACGTCTTTGAAAAGATGCAGTTTCTCCAGATGTATTGTTCACTATTAGATCCAGTTAATCAATTTGTCATTTACCTGAATAGCTATTAAAAAGAACATGTTTTGTCATAAATTACATGGAAGTCTTGACATGACTCTGTGCTGTCACACTGGATATGTTCCCCCATTTTTATTTTCTCGCACAGTTATACCTGTTTTAACTCAGTACCCAAATCAAAATGAAGTTGGTAAAAGCAGATGAAGGGTAAAAATAGGACTAAGACATCACAATATGTTTAATATTTCTAAATTGAAATATATAATGTGATCTATATGACATAGCCTGTATCAAATCATATTTTGCAGTCACAATTAGTATATAGTAGGTCCATTTTTCCTCCAGGAGGCATGAAAAGACTGGAAATGTAACTGAGTTTCAATCCTGTGAATTACAGTTTTAACATGCAATAGGTTTAGTTTCTTCTGCAAAGAAAATATGCCTTACAGGGTAAGGAGGCAGGTTTTCAGGGACTATCTTGTAGTTTAATTCCTTTTTGGTAACTATAAATGTGTCACCTCTATCTATATATTTTGGGTAGTCAAAAATCCTCCAAAGGTATCCCAGAAGGCATGTCATTTCTGCACTTCTTGGTCTCTCCTTAAAATATTCTATTCTCATATGACAAAAATCATGCCATTTTTGTGGTTATTTATGTATTAGTGTGTCTAAGGAACAAAAAGGATTTGTACAGGGTCTCATGGAAAATCACACTGTTATGAAGATCTGACCTCTAGCAAACTGTGTTCTTTTCTTCTTTACTCTAGAGCTGCACCTGAGGATGAGATCTTCTTCAAACTGTATCTCTGTCACAACTTGTGCTGTCATGCACTCTCCAGTTGTGATCAGGGGAAACTAGGTTATTCTGATTGTATAAATGAACTTTATCTGGCCTGAAATAAAGCGTTTTCCCAAGATCAGGATCAGGAAGGAGAATGGAGTGGCAATGCTACGGCAAACGCTCTCAGGAATTCCTAGCACAGTCAGGGACTGAAAGCTGCTGTAGGACATCTTGAGTCTTAACTTTCAACCAGATGTTACAACAGCCATCTGCAGATTATTTTTTTATTCTGCTAGCCATTTGGAGATTTTAGGATGAAGTTTGGTACTTGCAGGCTGCGGAGGCTGACACCTCTGTAACCGGCATGAATGTACATTGCTGCTTAGCCTGGAAGGCATCCGAAGGGAAGGGAAGCACAAAACAGGTTTTTCTTGTTGTTCTATCCTATACATTTCTATCCTTGGATGCAAGGATCTCCTAGTCTTTGTTTACTCTGTCTCCAGGAACACTGCATTGGTGAAGGACAGCTCTGACTAAGCTACTGCTGGGAGATTCCCTGTGGCTGGAGGTGATTGTCCGTAGCTGTAAGCTGCTATTGACAGAATGGTCCCAGCACAATTCACTCCCAGGACAACTAGGTCTCACTGAAAGCAATTCCCAGGTTTGGTTTGAGAGTTGTTACAATCGAGAGATAGCAACCCACTGAGAAATTTACCAGTAATTACTTTGTTCTGAAGGCTAAGGCAGTGTAATGAGCACAGGCTTGGCCAGAGTGTGTAATTTTGCCTTTACCCTAGAAGTTAATAAAGTTTCCTCTCGCACCTTTTGGTGGGCTAAGGAAGAATGTGCTGTTCCTTAGGTCTTCATAAACACGAGCAGGCATGGTTAATTTTCATGCCTGTCAGAACGGCCACATGCCTTGAAGTAATATATTTGTTTTTATATTCTTCATTGCTGTTTTTATATACTATTCTTTTACTTAAATGTTACACATTTTAAGTAATTGTTATGCCATTCTATAGTAGAAGATGGCTGAACTCTGGATGTTAATTCTATCTTGTTGAATTTCTTATCCTGGGATTTTTTTTTATTTTTTTTTTCCCCACTTATAACACTTTTAGCTACTGCTTACATATTTTACTTTTAATTACCATCAATTTCAGTTAGTGTTCATATTTCTGCTGTTAATTCATTCATTTGCTTTACTCCTTACAATTTAATTCACTTTTCAAAACTGCTTCATTTTGCTGAAGTCCTTACTGTTAATTAGGAAAAGGAAGAATGTATTTCCCGTGTTTGTACTCACAGTGTTATTTTGACATAAAGACAAGAAAGAGAATGGAGATGAGAGTTCCCACTGAAAAGTCAGCTGTGTCAAAAGTAGAATGGTCCACATTGCTGGCTCAGAACTTTGTAAAGGAAGAGTGAGTAATCAAAGCACTGACACAAAACAGACCCATCAGGCTCTAGATTCTACTATATGAAAGTGTGTAATTCAGCTCTTCCCTGGAATTACTGTTTGTTTGTCAGCTCAGGTGACTGTGATGTCTGTCTTTTCTCATTTCTGTTGGTTTATCAGGAAAATTGATTACGTAGTATGCAGCTGAAACTGATTGTCTGTCATGTTGTCACATTGTCTCTGACTTGTCCCTTGCAATTTACTGCCTCTTTTTTAATACTTACACTGTAAATTCCTTTGGAGAGAAACCATATATTTCTCTGCTTTCATACCATACAGTAAGATTAAATACTAGGCCTTGGGGTAGGGTTTCTAGTAGAGATTTATAAAAGTGTACTAATATGGAATAAATTTGTTATGTGTATGGAGAGTTATAGTATAATGACTGTAGAGAAAGTTATATTCCTTTCACTTGGATCAGCCAGAGAAAATGTGTAATGTATTTGACCTTAACGAGAGTGTGTTTCCAAGTATCGTACTGCTGGTGGCAAAAATTTTCATAGCTATGTATGCATAGGATGATATATTTGGGTTTCTTAATATTTTCAAATTATATAAAAGCACCAGCTGTCTTTTTCAAGTTTTGACAGTTTTGTTCTAGTCCTTCAAAAGAAGTTTACTGGTTTAGGCTTCTAAGACTGACTGACTTTTGAGAGAGACATTTGAAGTCAGACTTAAATCAGGATAGAGGAATTCCAACTATGTAAATTGATAACTCCATCCTTGAGGACAAATCCATCCATTGGATTTAGGTATTAAGATGCAGGTTACTTTTGGGAATTAAAAGTTCCTGAAGTATTAGGGCATTCTTAGGATTTAGTTTAGCAAGATTTACTGTGAGGGGCTAACTTTCTGACATTAACAGATCCAGTGGAGGTATGGGTGATGATGCATATCTTTCATCTGGGTCCCAGCATGATTTATTTTCCTGGTTGAAAATAGTACAGTAGGTGCTAGAGGCATTGCTGCCTCATATTTTTAAGCCATGGGGAATCATTTATGACATTACTGCTACCATAGAAACCTATTTCAACTCAACAGAAATTCAATTCATGGAAAAAGCTTTTGAGTCTGAATCATTCATATGCTGTTACTCCTAAGAGATTTGCCAATGCAGTTGAGATTTCTGGAAATATTTTGCAGTTCCTCAGAGCGGTAATTTTATTCAGATGAGTTGAAACTCTGACTGTATCCACAATGTGATCCCTTGGTCCCTTTAGCAGAGCCTCAACATAAACTAACATCCTCCACACTTGCCTACATAATATCATCAGTCTCTGAAGAAGTGAAGAGATCTGAGACAGCTATTTGATTTCTACTGCTGAGTTTTCAGAATATCGGAACCCAATACTCTCTGACCAAGTTCTTTTACATATTACATGTGAGGAGTGTTTAATGTTTAATACCAGATTTACTTCTCTGAAGATATTTGACATTACCTGGGATTTTGATTTAGAAAAGTGATACGGCAATATTCTGAAATCGCAACGCAAGCACAATGTAGGAATCACACTATGCAGTGAAATCACCTAATGAGCATAATTCTCATTACTGTTCTCTGTATGCTAGCTCTCATGACAGTGGGCATCCCTAGTTGCTGGGAGGGAATACAGAGGTTGAACCTAGCTCAAACCTGTTGCTCTCTTTTAATTTTGTTGTTTGCTCAATATTTATACTCTTTGTTGGGCTGAGCCACTTATACAGCACCGCATGCTGGTCTGTCTGTATCAGGAAGATAATGCTTCCTATTGGTTATTTTAGATATGGCCATTTATATAGCCAGTTGACCCACTCAACTGATACAGCCATTTATCTACAATAAAGGCCCTCTGGTCTCCTCAGTGTTGTAGGTAAGTTCAGCTTCCTTTATGATAGCTGTGGCCAATTCCAACATTGGTTTCTGATCTTCATGAGCACATCATCCTTATCAGACTTCTCTGAGATTTATTTCACCGTAGGGGTTCATTGATCGATCATATAAAATCAGCAATATTGCAAATTACAGCAAATTTTCTTGGAAGAACAAAAATAATATGTTAAGCAGGTCATACATGCATCTCCCTCTTTATTTAACAAGTCCAAATGACCTCGTTCAGATAACAAGGCTGAAGTCTGTCAGATTCACCTTTTTGGTCAAGTTTTCTGGAATACAGAAGTCCAAATATGGAAATTTCATCAATAGACAGAAATATGACACTACACATAAGAAAGGGGAAGAAGATATCATTCATATGAATAATTGTTTTTTATTACATAATTAATTTGGTGGTACCAAAACAAAGATTTGCATTTAAACATTTTATAAAGATATCTACAAAATACTATCCAATTATTACAGAGAAGGCATTTAGACAATAATTTAAAAGAAATAAAACTTTTGATTTAAATTTTAAAACTAAGATGCATGTAAGTTCTTATGCAAACTCTTGTTTGAAGATCTAGTAAACACTGCATGCATATATGTTCATACAGTTTTACAAAAGCTACCTAATAACAGACAAGTAGAATTACTTAAACATAATCTGCATTAAAAGAGCAAATCAAGTTGAATAGGTCTCCTGAGGCAAAACAGAAGATACAACTTTATGTAGAGCTCTCAGCATGATCAGAAAGAGAGGATATTTTCAAATATTTCTATTTCAGCAGATATGGGCTTGTGTGTCTATGTATAATATATAAAGTGCAAAAAAGGATAGCTTGTGTTTTCCCCTTTAATTTTTTGAAGGTGGCCTTGTTCAGTTCTCATATTTCGTTTTTTCCACTTGAGAAGATCTTTTGGAATGATTGTAATGCTTGGGGTTTTGGTTTGTTTGTGTTTTAGCTTTTTTTTCCAAAAAGATCTAAAAGGGGGTAATGGACACTGAAATGTTGCCACTGGATTTTAGGTCATTTGGTCTTGTTATTTTTGTCCACTGAATGAAGCTGAAAAATAACTCCAAAATTTAAAGAAGGAATTGTACGTTTCTTAGATGTCCATTTTCTCTCTCTCATGTTAGAAGACATTGCTTTCTTAGTGTATAAGGTATATATATTTCACTTTAAATAAAAATATTGTATTAACTTACACTGTATTACACTATAGCTCAGTGGCTTATTCATGAAGTTGGTAATAAAATTTTGAATAGAGACTGGAAATTGAAATGTTAGATAATGAACAGCTTTACAAAATATGAAAACCAATTGATTCATATGAGAAGGAAAAGAGATGCCTCGAGGTGCCACCTTCAGTTCCATAATATGAACTGATTTTTTTGCATTCCAGTAGTGCTAAAATGGATGTCTACCTACATAGATACCTTCAGGATTTCTAGAAAATTGATGCATGATGATTGTATACTAAATATAATGTAGGCAACTAGCCTCTTGGCTGACAAAGAAGTCAGATTTCCAGTTCATCAAGCAGGTCACGACACAAGTAGGGTGCTCTACCCAGGTACATTGAGGCATTACCTTTCCAAACTGTGGGGTGGTTTAGCACCCAGGCAGGGATTTTGCCAGCCAGGTTACCTGCAGACAGACTAACTGAGACGGCTACGGGGCCGGGAATTGCTGAAGGCCAGCTGAGCTGTGGCTGCTTGGCCACACCTGGGAGAGTGTTTTACAGGCAGCTATGATGTAGACTTTGGCACACAGCAAGAAGCTCTGGAGTTATCTTCTGCTTTATTTCTGTTACCTGAGATTCTTTCATTTTTTACCTTCTTGTCATGACCTTTGTTAAAATAAATGCAGAAGTGCTAAACTAAATGATTGCCTTAAACAGATATATTCAAGATTTTTTTGTAAACTAAAGGTTGATGGCGATATACTAAAGATATTCCAAGCAATTACTTTCTGTAATGACAGAGATTTCATGGCTTCAGACTGAGAGGACTGCATGTCTCTAAATCAAAGATTACAAAGCATAGTATAGGATGGTCGCTGTAATTATTAGTTATCTTCACTACACTTACCTAGGTCTCACTGCTTTTTTACAAGTAGCAAAGTGCATACATTCCCTAGAGACTGGGGAACTACTGAGGTATCATTTTCTGCAGGATTTACGTTCTTCCTGCTAAGAAAAGTCTTGCTTTTATGACCAGGAAATTTATTTTCATATATGAGTGGCATGATGCAATGCTGTAGCCTTCTTTCATTGTCTGCTTTATTCTGTATCAAAAGTATCAAATCCTATTTATCTTGATTGAAATATTTCTCTACCATTATAAGAAATTTTTCTCTTTTACTAAAGAACTAAAAGGTAGATGTTTCACATACATGGCTTACTATAGAGTTTTGTTGGTAATTTATGCAAACAAGCAACTGTTCAGTTTTACCAACTAATACAAAAAATTCTCCTCTGGAAAGACTGTAATCTATTAAATTTTACTTTTCACTCTTGATTGCAATGATAACTTTTTTCTCAGCTTTCTCACATGATGCCTATGTTTTTTATATATAACAGTTGAGTGAACGTAGGTTCCTTTATTTTATTTACTTTACTTACTTTATTTACTCTCAGTTTCCTGGAAGAGATACTTCCAGATGATTATGTACAAATTTATCTGCCTCCTCTTTTTGCCCTGTTGCCCATCAAAGAAAGCGTTAGTTACATTCAGAAACCCAACAGAGTAAGCCGACTGAGTTAATTGCCATTAGCTATGTTTTGCTTATTAATTTATCAGAGCAAGCACAGAGTTTAATACAGGCCTACCATCATGGATATTTTCATGATACTTAAAACTAACAATCTTAATTTCATTGGTAAGTGCTGGCACTTAGAGTCCCGTTGTGGCATCATCACCTTCTCCACTGCTACCGGTCTGGGAAAGGTATCGGAGTAAGAGTAAATCATCCCGGCTAAAAAAGGAGGAAAGAGTAGCCTAAGAGCTGCCCCTAAGTTCATGGGCTCTTCCTGTGGCTTTCTGCTGAGCTAATCTGAAAATTTCTCTCTTAATGCTTTTCATGAATGCTTTTCATTTATAAATTGGCTTCAAAGAATTGGTGATTGGGTCCAGGGACCGACTTTTTAGAAACCAAATCCTTCAAAAATTTTCCACTGTTGTGATTGAGTTTGATTTCTTTGTGCCCACAGGCTGCAGGAGGATGGGTACCAGGGCAAAAGGAGGAGAATATAGCCCTAATGTTTGGAAGCACTCTGAACAGCTATGGGACCTTAAGCTTCAGCACACATCTAGTTGTATTTTATACTCAATGTCTTGTGGTTGTCATGAGAAATATAAGCAGCCAATTTGAAAAGTAGAATGCTATCTGATTTAGCAATATTGAAGGATAAAGTATAGTTAAGCCAACAACTTTGGAAAGGTTTATGAGGTTAGAGTACTGACACATTTTGATCCAGCTGGCAAGTATAAGTATGCTCTAAAACAAGTCTTCTACTTCTGTTGGATTTCTGGTATTTGCCTTTGTTTGGATATTTGCTGGTCATTTTTATAATGCTCTTGTTTCTGGAAATATACTGTTAATAAATATACCCAGGGAAAAATAGGTATTTAACATACACTTTTTTACACTTTAGCTATTTTAATTTTTTTGGTTTGGTGTGGATTTTTTTTTTAATTTCTGAACTTTGGGGAGTAGCACAACTTGCAGAAATACAAATCATAAATGGAATATTATACAGTAAAATGCAAGAAGTTTGTGAAGTATTTCTGTGCAGTCAACCTGATAGATGTATCTCTGACCAGGTAGGAATGAGTCTGTATGCATTCTGTTTCACAGGGGATGTATAGGATAAACATGGTTTGTTTATGTTGCAAATACACCAGGATTTCTGAGAATCGGTGTTATTAAAATGTTTTCCGTTTCTCTCAATGTTAGCTACTGCGGATACAGAGTGATAAAGAAGGGCTAAGCTATAGCCTGAGTCTAGTGGTTTATGAGATTTAAACATATCTGGTATTTAATAGCCTGTAGATGTCCAATTGTGAATGTGTATGTTTTTCACTAAAACACTAAATTTAAAAAGTAATTTTTATTTTCTCTCCCCTTCATATCACTCTTTCAGATCTTGTGGTGACACATGTAATCCTAAACTGAGCTTTACTGAACGGAAGAGCTCAAAGCTGTTGCATAAACACTGTCCTGACCATTATCATCTGTGTTTCTTTAGTTACCTGGAGACACAATGTAGTAAAAGCGGACAGATGTAATATTGAATTGGTGGCAATGTAGTAGGATAATGAACTTCAAACAGAAACAGTACCTCTACAGCACCTCAAAGGCAACTGGCCTTGTTTGAAGTATAACTTTCATTTAGAGCACTGCATTGGGATCAGCAAATCTGATTTAGTTTTCAAAGTGATAGTCGCACTTCAAACAAGCCCAACTGCTTCTGAAGTGCATGTGTGAAGATTAGGTAGCAAACCTTTCTGTGACACACAGTTGTAGTAAGTATTTTAAACAGAACTTAAAAAAGAAAAATCTGTGTTTGTCCATTTCTGATTTTTCCTTATTATGGAGAAACAGAAATAGTGTTCAGTGCAGTCATCTAAGTTGTATAAATAAATTAACACAACTTTCTTCTAGTTCATATATTGTGTAATGTTAATGTGAGGTGACCGCATACATACATAAGTAGTTCTGGCAAGATGTGCAACATAACTCAGGAAAATGGATATATTTGTCATCGGACCAGATAACACACCGCTCTTTAGAAGTCACGGACTAGGTTACCATTTTGGGGTACTGTCCTGCTGGTAGTCACGCTGTTCTCCAGCGTTGCGCAAGCACCACCCATGCCTGAAGGACTAAATAACAAGATGTGGACAGAGAGGCAGGAATTGCCTGGGCTCTGGGCAGAATCAGCCTCTGGACCACTTGTCCAGTGGGCAGCTCGAAAATTTATTGCTACTGAGGCCTTATTTTGATGTAAATTTTGTATGTACTGAATGTAGTCAACAGGGTCCTGCAGAGCTCTTGATAAGCAGTACTTTTTCTTACATGTTGAACTACTTCTCATACCCAAGAGTACACAATGTGTAGAAAATGTAATTTAGAAGCTTTTTGCTCCTTTAATGACTGCAGCACATTATTGAACGTCAGTGAAAATTATCTCTTATCAAAATTTCTGATTTAGTGTCCTGTTTTTCTGAAATCAATGAGACTCCTATTTTTTTTTTCCGATTCAAAATAAATAAAATACTTTAGGATAACAAATATTTTTAATATTAGCATTATTAACTGCTGGGCTTTATCAACTTATTTATTTAGAGAGAAAAGGGTAAGTTTACTGCATTTTTGGAATTTAAAAACTGCTATGTGTTTTACATCAAATATCCAGAATTCTTAAAAAAAAAAAAAAAAGCTTTAAGATATTTTATTAGTGGGTGGCAGCATATCGACGAGTTTGCCAGTGCCTGAATGTTAAATTAAGATATTTTATTATTCCTTTATCTTCAATGTGTGAGGCACAGAGACCAATCAGATCTTTGTGGCTGTGTGATTTCTGATAAAGAAAATGCCATTCCGTAATTTGATGTTCTTGGCATCTGTAAGAACATTGTATATTTTCTCTCAGGACAAAGTCTCTGTCACTAATTGCCAATTTACCAACTAAATATATTTGTTGATGAAGAATGTCTGCAAGTAATTTTCTTGTTTTCTCTTCTGAAGTTTTTAGTTAATTGTTATACAATAGACCAAAGAAAAGATTACTGATAACAATCTCAGTATATAAAACAAGGTTTGAGCAAACTTTAATGTTACTTCTATTGTATATAAAGAAGCAAAATATTAGATTGCTGGAAACAGCAAAATTTTGATTCCTTCTTGAGGTACATATTTGTACTTGGTGGATATTAGATGACTGTTTAGACTAGCTGGAAAGAGTGAATCAACATAATAAGAAAAAGTCATTTATTTGCAGTGTAAGGATCAATAAAACATTTCTACAAAACAAACCACATACATCTTACATTTCTTATCAAATAGAAAGCAAGTGAGTGAAATCCATGGCATAAGTTAACTCCAGTGGAGATGCCAAGAAAGTGCTTTGTGTAAATGCAATTTCATCATAAAAGTCAATATACATTGTTGTCTTCTAAATTAAAGGATCTACCAACAGAAAGTAAAGTAGAATTCACAGCAGTGAAACTACATTCATTGTCATGGACTCAAAAAATTGATATATCCTCCAAATGTCATTTATTCTTCATTCTTCGAGACATGATAAAACCTCATGGATATTTGTCTGAATTGTCACTGAGACAATGTCACTGCAGAATTTCTGTACAGCCAGCTTTGTTGCTTAACTATTCCTATAAAGGGTTTTCCTAATACTGCCCTGAACTGCCATAGCTGCAATTTGACCTGATTATTTATGCCTCACTCTCAGTGCACACAGAGAATAATCACTCTTGTCATTATAACAACCAACCTTTGTCCCCAGTTAAACTTTTATTTTTTAGAGAAAAACAATCTGTTCTTTTTAAACCATTGTACAGATGCCCTCTCCTCTACATTTTGTTATATTCTCATTTGAACTTTCTGGTATTAATCCTGACTCTGGTCACTTCTCTTGATATCTTCCTCAAGAATAAAACCACCCCATACTGCTCCAGTTGAATGTGAGCACCTAGAAGAGTGGGATAATTACTACCAATCTATATTTGTTATTTCTACAATTTTGTTTTCAGAGGCAGGATGGGGGAGGTGATTACTACCAGTTATACCAACTATAATGATGATAGTGAAAGTTGGGAATTTTACTTAGGTCTCTCAAACAAGATTTAGTAAGGTGAGTCAGACGAGAGGCGCATGTCTATAGTGTAGGAGAGATAGTTTTCCCTGTTGTCTTCATAGAAACCCTATTTAGAAAAATAAGCAATTCAAAGATGCAGTTCTTTTCAACCTAAAAGAGGAATCTGTAGCACATTGGGTGTTATAAATCACATCCTATCCTATAAGTGCCTTTATTCTCATTTGCTACTTTTGAGCGACCAGCTCAGATACAGATTTTATTACAACATACCTTTCAAATTATTTAAAGTAAATCCAGCTCAGAAGATCTAATATTTGCATACTCAAGCATCAGTTACCACCTGTTCTTGCCAGGAAAAAGATCAAATGTAGTTTACGTGAAGAGATACATTGATGGATGAGGTCAGTTAGTAGACTTAATTCTGGTTTTAGCTTGACAAAACTTCTTCTGATAAAAAGAAGAAAAAATCTATTTTTTAAACTATTATTATTTCTTAGTACTGAATATGTATAATATTCTGAAATTTGGCAGTTTTTATTAAAAGCAATAGAATTAAGTATATTTACACATTCTTTGTCCTTTTCCTTCTGTATAATTTTTTACAGACTGAGCAAATTCATTAATAAATAAGAAAGAGTGGAAAACAACCAAAATATAATGTACTTTTCACTTGGTTTTACAAAGTGATGATTTTTAAAAATTATTATTTGTAAGTATATTTAAAATATTTCATAATTTAATGTCAGTTACTTAGTACACTATTTCAAATTCTGAAAGGGGAAAATTCTGATTTTACTGTGGAATGTAGGACATGTTCTGGATCACAACAGCAGACTTGTTGACCTGTTATTAATAACTGAATGAGTGATCATGGATAAAATTTACCCAGAGACAATTCTGAGGAAGAAGAGAAGGAGACAAGTGTCAAAACAGTATGTGTTCCCCAAAATGAGGGAGAAGAGAAGGTCATGCTATATTTTGTTAAGTTTGCCTGGAAGAAAACAACAAGATGCTATGTGGAGTGAGAACTCGAAGCAAGAGAAGTAAAGAGTTTGAAAAGTGAGGTGGGCATGCTAAGACTCAACCAGACTTGTAAACTGGAATTGACACCAAAATAAGCTGCACATTCCTTACCAATGTTATGAGACAAGGCCTATTCTGTTTACATATGTGTTGCTTCTTACAGTCAACCTTCACATATCCTCACTGTCAGGATTTATTTTAGGTTATTTCTCAGGGCCATGTGCTGACCTCAATCTGCCTTCTAATGAGTTGTGTGTAAGCGTGTATGTGCTGAAACCACTGTACAGTCTGTAAAGTGCTTCAATAATTTACATATTGTCCAGGGTGATTCCCTTTATAACTTTGTGTTTACTTGAATTTTGCAAAAAAAAAGTAGGATGATAAGCATAAAATAAAACTCCATGCTGGCAATGGGAGGTTGTAGTCATGTAATTCTATGCAACAATTTGTTCATTGCTTGTGATACTTCTCTGTGATCATTTCACATATTTAATATTTAAATGTATGGAATAATATACTTCTGATGAATTGGGAAAAAATCGATCTCATTTGCCAAAACAAATATTTTATGAATTAGTCTGCCATTTTAGACCTTATTTTACTCTTTATTCATAGGTGATAAATTTCTAACCGTGGAATAGTAAATTGTCATCAGTTTTGATGCAGTACAATATTTAATCAGTCAAGACATACTAATATAAATATCTTTTACATTAAAGGGCATCACTTGAAGATAATAATATACTCCAGTCTGCAATGTAACCATATCTGCAAATTATTTATGTGCTTTCAGAAGTGAATACAAATATCTGTAAAACAAAGGCATTGATCATTAAATGGAAAAAAAGTTGATGGTGCAATTTCCCTTACTATATAGCTGATTCACTTCCATACTTCAGTGTATAATTTCATCCTGCTTCTGAAAATCATGCTGCCATAGTACCTCAGTTGAGTAATACCTCTGTAAAACACAGTACGGTATATATAGTAGAACCTTGTGAAATGTGACCAATTAAAACACGTTGGAAGCCAGTTTGCAGTTTCATTCTACACAGGGAAAAAAACAAACAAACAAACAAAAAAAACCAACAAACCAACCACAAAACAAAACAAAGAAACAAACAAAACCTTTAGTTTGGTATAATTGGATTTGCTACATTATAATAATAAAATAGTATTTAAAAGTAGGCTATATTTTTATTAGCTTTAGATTTTACTTTTTTATGGACAGAGGCAGTCAGGTCCTTTGAAGATTTAAGCTTTATAACTTGATACTAAGAGTGACAAATAAGGAATGCTGAATTTTTAGCATCTACTGCCTTGTGCTGTTGAATTTTTTGCATATATTGCCTTGTGCTTGAGATAATCCTTTTAAAGCTTTTGTGAACTCTCATCTGTTATCATAATCTCAAGAGTCCCACAGAACATGGGAAATTTTAGGTAAAAACATAAAAATTTGCTGTCAGTTTTATCAAGTACTTTTTCCCTTGTTCTTCTATTATTACTGTAAGTGTGAAGCCTACCTTTGTTTTAACAGATCAATACCCACTGGGTGGATATCATTCTTTAGAAAGCATAAATTTCAGTGATCAGTATACAACAGATAATACAGAGCACTAAATCGAAATTATTTAAAAATAGAGGAAGTGGGAAAACATTGTTAAAACAGCAGATTGCGTACTTTATTCAGCAGTTTTCCATTACAGAGAAATTGACTGTGATGAAACCAGGAATGCCAACTGGGCACTTTTTAGCTGGAGTCATGTAAAATTTACATTTTTACGTGACAATTTTGCAGGGTAATTTGGGAAATAATGGAACACAGATTTGAGCTTGGCTGTTTGGTACTGATTATAGAGTTATACTTAGGTCATTGCTTGTGGTTATACTACATTTTAGCAAAGATTCTAAAATCATGTGAATTACATTCGTATTATTATTGCCATAATTTCAAGTGGAAACTCTCATAGCAGATTTGTACCCATGTCTTCTGTGTGTAGTGTCAGATCTCTTCCTGAAGTAATCCTGTGTGAGAAACGCATTGACAAAAATTGAGCCTTTGTCATAATACTCATTTTGCTGGGGAGATTCGCGTTGGTTTCAAAAATCTGTGGGAATTTATATGGCAAGTATGTCTTATAGCAGGAAAATTAGGCATATTCCATCACAAGTTATGAAAGTGGTACGTTCTTCCCATTATCTTCAAATTTATCTAGAAGTACTATCACATGGACTAACATTTAAGCAGATAACATCTTTTGGTGATTTTTGAAATACAGTTTTGAATACTTTTGGTACTTTTGTTCTTCTAAAAAATCATGAAAGTAACATGATACAGCTGTTGAATTTAGATGACATTTATATAAAAGTCAGGTTACATATGCTGCAAAACTAAACACAATATGTATATCCACATTATTCAATATGTGCAATGACCTTAATCAGATATATCTATTATTCTTTTTTGGTCTTTCAGAAGCAAATTTTTTTATTGTGATGTTTTTTTGGTTGGTTGAGGGGTTTTGTTTGTTTTGGGGTTTTGTTTGTTTTGTTTTATGGTTGGTTGGCTGGGTTTTCTTTTTTTTTTTTTTCTTTTCTTTTTTAAGGTACTGAAATAGAATTTGGGGTATTTTCTTTTTGCTCAGAAAAAAAAAAAAACAAACGAACAGTTATATTTCTTTTAATTTGGGACCACAATCATAATGATAAATAATTCATTCATGATACTAGGCCATCCACAGAGAGGCTACACTTGTTTGAGTTTATTTCTTCTACTCAGAAAGAGATGGCTGAATAAGTAAATACTCGCAAGACTTCGTTCAAAATCTGATGCAGATTCAATGAAGTATTTAAAGAAGGAATTATTTCTTGATGGAAAGCTCTATAGCAGTTCTCCATTTGTCTACTTTTCTGTTCAGTGAATGGATTTGGATTATTAATTCTGGTAGATGTTAACATGGGCTCTGAGTCTGTGAAAAGTTTTTTTGGTTTTCTGGTTTTGTGTGTGTTGTTTGTTTGTTTGTTTGTTTGTTTTTGTTTGGTTGGTTGGTTTTGGTTTTGGATTTGTTTTTTTTTCCAAGGAGCATTGACTGTGTGCTTATGCTGGGTAAGTGCCTACATATTTCAAAATTTCAGTGCCCACATTTCTAAAAAAAAAATATAGAGCATGTGTGGTGTTACCCACTGTGTTACCCAACTAGTTCTGTTACATAACAGAAATGTCATCCTCTTAATTTTTCTCTATGATTTAATGAACACTCACTTTGTCACATTTAATCATACTTTTAATCACACAGTCCACATTTTAGATGTCATGCAGACCAATTAATAACCCAAACCAGCACTGGTAATTCCTTGATATTTTGAACTTTGTTTAGCGGCTGTGTAAGAGCCACTAAAATCATACCTGAATAAAAGCACCTCATTCCCTATCTGTGACAGCACGGTGCAAGTCAAATGAAGTAACACAGTTAGATTAGAGATTCAGTACTTCAATATGATGTGGCCCACTCACATCATATTTATTGTATCATTTACTACTCGTGGCCAATTTCTTGAAGGGATAAAAAAAAAAAGCACACTTCATAGAAATGGGGAAAAGGGAGACTGAATCAATTATTTTGCTTACATTTGAAGAGAATAGAATAGAATAGAATAGAATAGAATAGAATAGAATAGAATAGAATAGAATAGAATAGAATAGAATAGAATAGAATAATTTCAGTTGGAAGAGACCCTCAGGATCATCGAGTCCAACAATAACATAACCTAACTCTAGCTCTAAACCATGTCCCTAAGAACCTTGTCGAAATGTCTCTTAAACACCTCCAAGGATGGTGACTCCACCACTTCCCTGGACAGCCTGTTCCAATGACTGACAACCCTTTCCATGAAGAAATTTTTTCCTAGTATCCAATCTAAACCTCCCCTGGCACAACTTGAGGCCATTTCCTCTTGCCCTATCACTTGTTATGTGGGAGAAGAGACCAACACTCTCCATGCTACAACCTCCTTTCAAGTAGCTGTAGACAGCGATAAGGTCTCCCCTCAGCCTCCTTTTCTCCAGGCTCAGATCCCTCAGCTGCTCCTCATCAGACTTGTGCTCCAGACCCCTCACCACCTTTGTCACTCTCCTCTGCACTCTCCCTAGTACCTCAATGTTCTTCTTATGATGAGGAGCCCAAAACTGAAGACAGAATTCAAGGCAAGGCCTCATCAGTACACTGGCACAATCACTTCTCTAGTCCTGCTGGCCACACTATTCCTGATTTGTGGAGAAGTACAGAAAACTCTCCATACAAACAGCATGATAGTACAAACTGACCCGATAATTTTTTAAAGAGATTAATTCAGTGACTACTGTATGCTTTTCAAAGTACAGCTTTTATATGAATGAAGAGAACGCAGTTTTAGTCCTGAGAAGCAAACAGGTTTCCCGTTTTTACCTGGGTCCTGTTACAATATGTCAGGGTACATGTTTTCCAACCTAAAACTTGTGTGAAAATGGACTCTCATTTTGAGCAGAAATGTAGAAATAAACATTTCAGAAGACTGACACTAAACCCACATGATTAAATCTTGCATTCAACTTAATCTAAAATCAAGGACTATTATTATGGCTCTTCTCTAGTAAGAAGATAAACAGTGATTTGCATTCAGAATTTTGTAGTGTTTTGTCTTTTTAATAGGGATCAACAAGATTGAAATTTGTGTGCTGGTAATGGCAAAGTTGATAAAATAAATCCTTGTTCACTTAAAAGGCATGGACAATTTCCATCAATATTTCCAAATAAAAGAATAATAAGAAAGAAAGTTCAGTTTACGGGTTTTTTTACAAAATTGGATAGGACGAAAATATAATAAATGAAAGATTGAAACTCCAAGGAAAATGTAGTAGATAATTATTTCCTATGTTAAATGAGTTGTATCTAAATTTGTAAGAAAGCAAATCATTTGACATAGCTTGTGTTGAATGTAAAATAAAAATGATAAAGCCTCACCATTCTTTCTCCATGCAAAGATTAATTCCCTTGTTCATTCCTGAAATGAACTGTGGTTCAAAAATGGAAAATCCAGAGATTTTAGGCTGAATCTCCCTAGTGTCTCTGAATCTGAATTATGTGTGGTCTGGGGTTTTTTTCGGTCTTACAAAATTTATCTTTTCTTTCAGTAGAGTGGAGCTTGGTTGGTTGGTTGGTTGATTGGTTGTTTTGGGTTTTGTTTGTTTGTTTGAGAATTTTTTTTTGGGGGGTGGATTCTGCAAGGCTGTGGGTATTTTTATTTCATTTCTACTCACTCAGTACTGAACTGTGTGCACAGCTGAGCATTGAGGCTATGAGGTCTCATAATTTCTGTGGCATACCCTCAGCTTAGCAACTTAGTTATATACGTTTTCTGCATATTAGGTCACCAAAAATAAACCTCATAGGCATTTCCTGGGAACAATAAGCAAAGAAAGCAGCAGTTGTTACAGCAGTCCCTAGAGGCAGAGATTGAATGGCGAGCGAGCTATGCTGTCCCTCCCCTGCACAGTCCTGCTGGCAACACATCTGGCAGCACCGTCCGCCTGTCCCCAGGGCCTCCGCTCCCGGGCGCCCCTTCAGCCTCTGCTCCAACTGCATCTCAACTGCTTCACCAGGTCAAGACCTTGACTTTTTTTGTTTGTTTGTTTGTTTTTTAAAATTTGTAATGCCTTTCAGCAGCTACATATTTCAGGAGAATTTGTTTTCAAGGCTTCAGCCTTCTCTTCAAAGACAAACATGGGATACATGAAGAGCTGTCATTTTGAGTCAGCTGTTTTTCAGTCAGATCGAGTGTTATAGCCCAAGTTTTAAGACAAAAAGAGAAACAGCAGCTAAGATAGGCTCTGAGCTAATGTTTATTCACACGGCATCTTTTCTTCCTTGGGTTATCATGAAAAACACTTGTTAGTATCCTCATGTTATAGTATAACATAAAAACAGTGCAACCAACTGAATAATTTTCATATAGTTTTAATTCACTTGGGTTCTCAATTGACTTTATAGCCACACAACTTCTACATAAGCTTTAAGAGTGCAGTTGTGCCTGTCAAACCATATTAATTATGCAACAGCTACTACCTTCAGGGCTTCCAAAGTATGACTGACCATGCAAGATTTCTGCTGCAAACAATAATTCCAGATGACAGTATTCCTTTGATCCCTGTGTATGTAGGAGGGAATTGCATGAGCAGAGGTCATTATCATCACATGTCATTTATTACATAACTGGATTATAAAAAAAAAAACATATGGTTTGCTTTGCTTCCAACCTGTGGGAGAAACGCGTTCCCTGGAGCATTCCTTTGTCATATCTCAGGGACACCTTGGATGAAAAGGGTATATTTGAAATCAGTTTTACTTGTAGTTTTGGAAGCATAAACTGAAAAATGAGTTGTTATGAAGTTTAATCTAGTTATTAATTCATCAAAGCAGATATGACAAAAATGATAATTTGTAAAGCTCTAAGGCAAACTCAGTTTTACTTTGGGACTTTCCCTGTAAAAGGCTTATGATACAGACACCAAAAAAAAAAAAAAAAAAAAACAACGAAAACAACAACTCTGCTGTCATCATTCAGTTCAGAGACAGCCAAAGCTCTTCGCGACCGAGCAGTCTCTGGTATTTCAGATGAAGAAAGTTGGCCACTTTAGCTCCAGAGGTATGAAGAGGTGACTGCCTGTTATAAATGCTGGTACTGCAGAGAGCACAGAAGAATTTCAAAGAGCAGCAGCAACTGAATAATTAAAGGCCTTGAAGAGACTGTGCCAGCAACTCAAGTAAAATACTGGACAAAACAGCTCAGCTAAAGTGGACACGAGGAGTTACTATGAATATAAGCTGAAGATATTCCAATGCTGAGAGGGCACTGTGTTAGGTATGGGACTCTCTGAAAGCTGAATTTTGAATAATCTTTTGTTTTTAAGCAAGGGAAAACTTAAGCTGATGACCAAACAAAATTCCCCTAAGAACAAGCTCCATGCTGCTCAGCAAACTAGTAGGAACTCCATTCCTTAATTCTTTGACATTATATTGACCAAAGCATTAGGAACTGTACTGCTGGTAGTAGGCTTGCCTTGGCACAGCAAAGAACATAAAATTTGATAAACTCCTGTCTTCCTATGTTTCCCAGGAAAGCAACAAAATCATGTTATCAGACTACTTGGCCTTACTGTAGTTAAGAACTGGAATTGTAAGTCACCAGATGATGCTTGTTATCCTTTTCACCACCTGTCACCCATCCGGTTGCCCAAGCATATGCCAAAATGTCTATTTTAGTTCCAACTGAAACAATGTAAAGAAATGAGAAAATGTAAATAACAATGGCATACTACACAGTTTACACAGCAAGTTTATTCCGTGAGATTCTGAAAATATTATAGACATCTATCTGTGCTTACAAACTCTATGTTAGTAACAGGAATTCCACCCATAGCGCTGTAAAGTGTCTCTTAGAGGAATATGAAGAAAGAAATATATATATATGTGTGTGATTTTGTGCTTCACAATTCTGATTCAATCTGTCTTGAGATTGCTGGCTTTCTATTAAACATAATATTTTCATTTGATATGTAGCATTAGTTATAACCCTAAGGACAGGAGTTTTTTAAATAAAAATCTGGACAACATAACACTGCTGGACTGGCAGTTTCTGAATCCTAGAGTAAGACCTACATGCAGACATTTTAATGGTAGTTTTGAAAAGTGAGAGAGAAGTTTTTAAATGTAAATCTCATTTTCAAAGCTAAGTTAAGGGCTTTAACATCAAAATACACTACATAGCCTTACAAGTTCATGACTACTAGCGTGTGAAATGAAAATACTGATTAGGAGGTATGACACAGAACATCACTACATGATTCATGTGATCAATAGCTGATCTAAACCAAAATCTACTGAGGATATTAGAACAACACTTTCCTTACTACCATGTGATTTGCATGGAGATTTACTGTGAATCCAGTTTCAGCTGCTGAAAAATGAAAACAAAAAAGAAAAAAACACACAGCTTATTTACGCATTGTTAGAATATCACTTGAAATTTATTTGAATACTTTTTAATATGTTATTAACAGTACCATAGACCATTAACTATTTAGAACCTTGATGGAAACAGGAATAGCTACCGATCTTCCCTCGATCACACTTCAGTTCAGATAAAAGCTGCTTTCAGCAAGTCAAGCGGAAGCAGCAAACCAAGCCCTTTTGAGATCATTGTTAGCTTTTGTCTTGAATAAGTAGATTTAGCCTCAGCTTCATCTTACTGACTGATAGGATAAACCACCTGGACATGTGTTTTTCTTAAACCGCTTTCTTTGGGGGCAGGAGGAAGGCATTAGGAATGACTTCAGTTTAACACCAGGTGCTTGTGGGTGCTCTTAAGCACTGACTATTTTGATCAAACTAAAATTAACTTAATATTTAAAAATATGTATATATCTTTGTTAAACAGTGATGCTGTTCATCAAGACATTTTCTCAACACATGATCACAAATTTTAAAGGCTTTTCATTTTTTGTATCAATGTTTTTGTGAGACATGTAGCATTTTTTTTCTGTAAAGGATAGTATGAACCACTATAGTTTAGAATATGTTGTGCCTATCAAAAATAAACACATATGCAGTGAAACCTTTTCATTATTCAAATGAATGACAAACTTGTGTCTGCCCTTTATACAGAAAAAAAAATAATGCTTATTGTTGACGAGTAATGGCAATGCTAACATCAAGACATTTCAATAGAAATTTTGGCAACTGAAAGATGTGGTTTGAAGAAAACCTATTAGTTGTATGTGTAAAACTTATGATTGGAAGCAACTTAAAATCCAGTTTCATTTTATGTTGTTATTATTTCATAGGAAACTCATTTTAGATTAACAAATATGAATGTTGTTCTGACTCATCACAGCCTTTCGCTATAATGCCCAAATGCATTTTTATAGTTCAAGTCACATATAGAGTAAAAATGAAGGGTTGTGGGGTTTTGTTTGTTTTGCTTTGGTTTGTTTTTTTTTCCCCACAACACATATATTACTTATGTTAATCTGATATTAGATGGATTTTATCAGTGAACACCTTAGCTTTTTTCTCTCATATCATATTGCAACAGCTGCTTTACAGAGAGGCAAGAACACCTACTATGTAGATGAGTTTCTTAGGGACATGGTTTAGAGGTGGACTGGGCAGTGTTATGTTAATGGTTGTCCCCGAAGATTTTAAAGGGAATTTCCAACCAAAGCGATTCTGTAATTCTACGTTGAGTTGAACCTCATTATGTGTAAAACGTGGTGTCTCTGTTGCTATGAAATAGGCCAATTCTGTTCTTCTGGTGTGGTTCTGGTAGCTTATGTATGGGAGATGTTGCCACCATCTTGAACCTACTTTTGTTTCTAAAATTAAATCAGTGTTTCTCATAGGTGTTTTTTTATTAGATATGCTTAGACTTTAAATGGTTTTGGTAGATGCCGATGCTTACATATGCTATTTTAGCTTTGATTATTTCTTAATATCATCGAAATTCTTAAAGTCTAGAATGAATATGTATTTGATTATTCTTGTGTTTACATCTTGAGTAACTTCATATATAATTTTCTTCCACAGGAATTTGCTGCACTGACAAAAGAACTAAATGCATGCAGGGAACAGCTGCTTGAAAAAGAGGAGGAGATTTCAGAACTAAAAGCTGAAAGAAACAACACAAGAGTAAGTATACAGCAGATCTTTTCTCGATAACGTGTGTATGTAAAACAGGAAGAATATACTTGTATATAAACTTAGATATTAATTTGTATAAACAAGACAACAAAATTCCAGCCTTTTAACAAGTATATGAGACTTGCAAGGTTCTAAGTAGCAGCACATATCTACCATGCTACAGTCCTGGAGGAAATAACTGTGTGCGTTTGCAAGATATATTACAAAACCACCAGATTTTGTATATAGCATGGTAAGTTAATTCAGTTTAAATGCTTTCTAAAGCAAGGGACTCATGCAGCTTTCCAGTCTCCAGGATCTGCCTAAGTGGTCTGCACGTATCCTTATCCCTTATCAAGGCAAAAGGCAAGGTTACAACAGACCCAGCTTTCCCTTGTGCCTTGGATTTGATGTGAATAAGGATGAGATGAAGGCTGCCACACATATCACAGTCAGTCTGTTGTTTAGTCTAGATGCAGTCATGTGACCCTTGAAGTAAATGTCATTTGCCATACAGCTGACTGAGGACAAGATTTCAGCCTTAAATTTACTATATTCTAATTCAGTCAGAAAATATTATTGTGTCTGGGAACAAGAATATGTGATAGCACCCTCTGAAAATTCTCAGAATAAAATAATTTGCATGCAAATGTCTGGCTAAGACAGAAAAGGCAGAATTGAGGAAGAAATGGACGATGGGAGCAGAAGAGGCTTTATGGGGTGTGGAAAGGTATGAGAAAAGAGATGGAGTAGTCCCAGATCAGACAGAAGTCAGACTGGTAATGAACATATGGAATAGATCTCAGAGACTCTGAACACCAAGAATGTATCGAAGAATGAAAAGTATTGAAGATGAGAAGATTTAGGCTATGAAAAAGTATGGGAAAAGGAGGAGATGTTACAGCAAACAAGAGGGGAAGATATAGTCCAAGTATTAATGTGAAAGGAGAGAGAAAAATTTGGAGACATGCCTTACCAAACCTTTTCATTTAATAAGTTATCACCCTATCATGTCACTCATACATTCTTGCCAGGATGTAAGCTGTCATATACTACATTAGTTGCCAGAATTTGCTGTACAAGTCATGCTGTCTTTTGTAGTCTCATGTCTGCTTCTTTTATAGAGAAAAACCAGCATTTTATATGCAAAGCTGTTGTCATCATAATACAGTCTCAATGACGTTAGTTTGGAGATTTCTAGCAACTTTCATTGAGAAGCCATTGCCTATAAAGTGCACTTTGCAAACTGAGATTTATGCTGTTATTAACGCGAAACAGTGTGAATATTTTGTAAGAGAAAGTTGCTCCAAAAACTTTCTGTTAATTAAGTACAGATTCTGATAAAGTAATAGTGTGTGGAGGACTGCTGATACACATTTGCAATGTGGAAAGTTAGTCCAGCTAATGCTTCTTTCTTTGATCCCACTTGTGTTCACACTTAGCCCAGCTCTAACTTGACTGTGCTAGCGAGGCTTACCTACCCTCCCAGGACACACTCATGTAGAACCACATGTACTGGAACTACTGACTACAACAACTTTTGTCCCAAGTAGCACTTCCTACTACTTTTAAATAAAGATGCTGAGTTCCAAATGCTCAGATTGCTGTTTCTGAATTTTTTAATCCAACCTTTTATTTCCCTGGGATAACAGTATAAAGATACTGTTTGAAGTAACTGCTGCTTCAAACTGGAGATCAACAAGAAGAAATGAAAGTGGCAACTCTGTCAGGTTCTGACTACATTTCAATTATGCCTCACCAGCAGATACTCTTTATTCTAGACACACACCTATGTGTTTGTTTATTTCTTGGCAACAGCCTCATACGGTTTCTGCCAATCTCCACCAGAATAAACAAAAAAAAACCAAAATAACATTGAAAATTACAACTGCTCTATGCCAAGCTGCACTGGCAGACCCTGACAGTAACGTGTATTAGAGAAACACCACAATGGAATTATCTTATTTGGGGCCCATGCACTCCAGGCCTCAGCCAAAATACCAGAGTTTAATTTTTTACCTAAATACATAATCAAGTTCCTACTTAATCCTTCTAGCAGCATTCTTAAGCAAAGCTTCCTAGTGACATCCTGAATATGTCTTTTTAGTGCATATCGTGATTAAATTTTTCTGACATAATACAGTAGAAAATTGTCAATAACTTTGTACTTTCTTCAAGTAGAAACAAGTCAAGAACTTAGTTGGCAACTTTATCAATACATAAGGTAAAATAGAAAATGCAGGAGCATATGTGTATGTATTGATTGGTGTGGCATTGCTGACAGGAAGACAAACGGGTTCTCTCTGGAAAATCATTGCATGGGACTTTGTATACATATACAAAAATATCCTAATAGAAACTGTTCCAGCTAGAGTATTCTCTAACTAGAATTATCATTGATAGCACGTCTAAAGACATTGTCTTTTCTGAAGCTGGAACACAGGTCTATGTGATCTAGCATATTTAATGGAAATTCTAAATATTTTAAGAACTAAGTTTAAATTAAAACTGGAAGCTATTTTTGTCTCAAACTGTATTCTTTAAAAGTAGAAAAAGTTTGTAGAAGTAACTTATTAAATCGGAATATAATTATGAGGAAATTTGGGCTATGGTTTGACAGCTGAAACAAAGAATCCGTTACAATACTGATATGGATTAATCTGATGATGTATTTTTCACTACAACAACAACAAAAAAAAGCCAGACACATACATATGCTTTTTGCATAGAGCTTGAAATGTTTCTTAAATTGGTCTGAAATATTTTAGTTCAAGTGGTTTTAGAAACAAAAATTAAGCCTATATTCATGAATGAAACAGCAGTAACAGAGACAGTGTCATTGCCTTTCTTTTACTTAATACCTCAGGAGCTCAACCATTTATTAAAGTGAACAAGGGTGACTTAGATTTCCTTTTATTCATATTTTATTGTCTCAATTCCTTAGTGAATGGTTTATGAAATATCTTCAATTAGGCATTACAGTCTCATAATACCCACAGATAAGAAATTAACCCTATATTTTATTATTAAATTTCCCTTTTATTGTGTTGCAAAACTCTAAGAACATATTTCAAAGTATGGGTTTAACTCCTTTATTTAGCTTCTTTTCTTAGAGGTCCTTTTACTTACATCAGTTTCATAGGTGCTGAAACTCAATTGGGCACTCATTTTCTTTTTAAAAATGATAACGTGAGTTCTTATATTCTGAAAGCACTATACACATAAAAATAAGTGTAACTGTTTCCCAAAGTTCTGTAAAGGCAAAATCATTGTTTCACTAATGGAAATGACGGTAATTTTCATTATTTTTGCCTCAATATTATGATCTATCTTCTAGACTCAAGTATTTTTTCTTTCAAAATAAGGACTTCTGTCAGAGAAAACAGGGTGACAATAGGTAGTAATGTAATATATAGTAATTCAATACCTATATTCTCAGACACTGTATAATAGTTATTATATTTATATTCATTATTCTCACAAAAGCCCTTTTCTTTATTTCTATTACTTTCTCTCATTATCCTGATTATTACATTTTCTTTCCTACTTTTGCTTCCTATATATGTGTTTCCATTAACGTTCTAGGCTGCCAGTATTTTCATTCCTGTCTTGGAGGTACAGAAGGACAGACATTGGACAAATGCTGTAGTTAGGCTGTAACTTTCTTCTTTCAAAGAAAGATTTTCACCAGCAATTTACCATTATAACGATTTGAGGTCACCCCAGATGACCACAGGTGCAAATTTCCACCACTTCAGAACAATGAAGAAAATGGCTGGTTTTGTGACTGGGTTTAGAGTTGATCTTCAGCTCCATGTCTGCTTATTTTACTTGTCTTCTTTGCTTGTGCCAGAGATGGAGATTCACTGAACAATGTTCGTTCCCAATATAGATTGAAAGGAAATTCAATATTGCCTGTGCTTGTGAGAATTTTAATCTGCACCACAAAAGTGAATTGCCTTCTAATTGGGTTGCCCCATTCCTCCAAGGAATCCCTTAAGCTAAATGTGTCTCATTTGAGTAAATCCCTTATATTTTATATTTTTCCCTGTATTCCATTATTTACACCTTTTCTCTCCATCGCTCTCTCCTGATTCTTTTGTTTCTCAATTTGTTATCCTGCTGTGACCTGTTTTTTGTATTACAAACAGGTTTGTTGAAAACTAAGTTTAGATAAAATATTTTGTATTGATTAAAATCCAAGTCCTGTAGTAATACAAACTCCACTGAGTCACACTAATTTCAACTTACTGAGTCATCATTCCTGAAAAAGAATGTTTTAAGTTTTTTCATTTTCCATATGCAAATCAGTGTCCATGTAGTAAAGACGGTATAGTATCATATAGGTAGGTGACAAGCTATACTGATGTAGTTTATATCATTAAATTTAAGCACGCATTTTACAGAAATCAACCTCTTCCATAAGTGCTTTGGAAGTGATTCGACAAATAGAGGAATCTGGGTATATTCTAACAATTTTCTCTGGTTTTCATTAGCATTTTAAGGATGCTTCATTCACTTCACAATATATGCACTAGAGCATTTTTTAGTCCTTAAATAATTATTTTGAAACATTCTCTAAATCCAGAGCTCCAGAAGCCTTCATCCCATTCAGCTAATTATCAGCAGAGCATCTTGAGCATCCTAGAATTTGCCTAGCATAAGAGTAAAAATCATTTGTCAGATTATTCCATAATTCATTGTCAAGCTTATGGTTTTCAGTAGGAAAAGCACAGCAATGATACGTGGGTGATTCTGTCCTGCCTGCTGCCCTTGATCTTCGCCTTCTTTTCTCTGCAAGTTGTCTGTCCCTCCGAGTGCTCGACAACTGTAGCAGCTTGACACAATGTGAAGGAGCAGAACATGCTCAGCAGCCCATGGTCTTCCTTAATGCCAGAGTTTAATTGCAACATACTAAAAGCCCCAAAGCTGTTTCTAGCAATTCTTTTGTAGTTCAAGTGAACTATCAATATTGTGATGATGTTACGTGGTGTTCTCACAAATATTTGGAATAGTAATTATTGAACTCTATAGGGGGACAAGACCTCAGCGTGCCCACATACCCACAAGATATTGCAATTTACTTCAGTCATTAAACTTCAACATTGCTTGGACACACCGTTATCTTTAATGTCAATTTTATATGTTTATATGTCCTTTCTCCCATCATCGTAGCAATGGGACACTTTGTAGTTCTGACAGTGTAGTTACATTTGCTGTTCTCAGGGAAGTAGGGAAGATCTCTTACTCCTTTTTTTTTTACTTTTTTTTTTTTTTAATATAATTGTAACTGGGGCACAGATGGATAAAATAGCAGTATCATTTTAGCAGAGCAGGGGGAAAGGATTTGCCATCAGGTGCTCAGTCACAGTCAGGTGTTCTAACCCGTGGGTTATACTTCCCTTTCAGCACAGCTGGGGCTAATGTGGCACTTGGAGACCTGGTTAATATAATAATTCTCTCTGCTCAGCTGGATTTGCTTTAAGCAGTGCTCACGGAATTTTAGAGAAATAGAGTTGACTTTTGTTGAAAAGCAAAAATAAGAAATTTTTTCGTGCCAGAAACCGATGTCAGCATGCCATCTTGAGAATACCTAGGGCTGACAGTAGAGAAAATTCCAGTGTTAGGAGGTAGTTTCTGGAAAAATGTACTGCTGCAAACTGACTAGCTTGAGTGAAAAAGAACAGGAAGAAAAAGCATGAAATGTTCAGAACTAGTGAAGTAATTCTTCATGAGTATTTTGACACTTAGCTATGGCATCAGCTCATCTGTCTTTATGTAGTGCAGGTATTGAAATATGGCTTTGTCACCTCTAAAACTGTAATTCTAATCTAAAGGCAAAATTAACTTTTGTGTATATTAAATGGATGACTTTCATTAGGGTTAGTTTTATGTATTGTACCTGTTTTGATCATGTCAGTAACTTAACCTAAAGTTAAATGTTATCTGTTGCTGTACAAAGGTCTAAGGTGCTGCTCTGTTCGTCCCACATGGTAACCTCGTTCATGTTCAACCCATTAGAAATTCTGAGTTCCCACCACCCTACCCTCTTCTTGTACTTGGAACCTTATTTAACTTTTTTTCCCTTTTCATCACTCTTTTCAATCTTCATTCTTCCTTCTCTTAACAGGATTCTTGTCTTCTATCAAATTCCCTCTTGAGATTGTCTACACCAGTTCAAAATGGGGTGCTGCTTATATATATGTATTTTTTTTCCTGTGGTCCTTATTTATCTCTGTGCTATAGGTTATTCATAATTCCTTCTATCATTAAAGTCTTTATGTCAATAATTTTGTGTCACCTTCACTTTTCCTCCCTCCTAAACCAGATTTTCTCATCTTCCCTTCCAACTAAGACTTGTACACAGGCTCTCAGAATTCTCCTTTCCAACCATCACAGTGTTTGTTTGGGAAATAAGTTTTTCAGGATAGTAGGCCATCAAACATGAAAAATTTGCCCAGTGTTAGGCAAAAAAATAGTTACAAAGGTTTTGGTAGGTGTCAGTTTGAGCTTCAGACAACTGCAGAAAAATGGAAGGAATGACCATGCTAGAAGCTGTACTGTGGTTCAACGTTTTCCTTTTTTTCCCAATTTTCCTCAGAATTTCATAGCATTTTGACCAGTTATAGAATATTCCAGAGGTAGCTATCATGCATTCAAAATTTTCTGCATAAAGAAAGTCAGACAAGACAGAAAACAGAGCAGGATGGGCCAGGCTTAGCCAAAAAGTGGGAATGTGTGTGAAGAAATTAAGGCTACCTCAGGGCTACAGAGCGGGGCAGAGTCCTGCTGCAGAGAGAAGGAAATGTTGCAGCCACAAAGTCTCTTTCAAGAGAGTAGGCCACAGCATTAGAAATCAACTATTGACTTGCTTTCCTCCAGCTATCTATCTCCTAAATAACTAGCTGTCCTAGAAATTTCACAAAGATAAGTGAATTTAGACAAAAATTCAGAAGTTCACTTCTGTTCATGGTAACACTTAACTGTGTATTTAAGTACTGCTATGAACAGATACATTCTGTAAGTATCTGGAAGCTATTCTTATCTCATCTGTGTTACAACCTTACCATATCCCCATACCGAGTTAATGATGCCTCTGTAATTAAGAGTTCTCTTCACATTTGCCTGCTACTTTGGACTGCCTCAAATAAGTAAAAATTCACCTATATTTGATGTCAGCCCTACAGGGATCAGATGACAAAGATTGTGAATTTCTTGCTGATTTGGTCTCGATAAACACAGGCTATCACTTGAGTTGAGAAATGGCAGAAATACCCTCCTGTCTTGGACCATATGGAGTTATTACAATTCTTAATTTATTAACATTGTTTGCATATGTGTTCACTGTTTTTTGTGAATAATACAGTTATTGTAACATAATAACCAGGTGCAAATCCAGAAGCGAGAACCAAGTTTGAAGCAAAGATAACATCAAAACCTAATAATTCCTAACTTAATAGCAATACATTATAACTATAATGTGATTATGATCTGATTTTGCTCTTCTGTGTCTATTAATTCGTGTAACAATGAAGGTCATTATGAGACTGAGAATAACTATGGATTACAGATAAATATATATCTTTAGTAACAGTAGCTATATTAAGAACCACATTGAAGGAGAAATAACAAACAATTATCCACGTAACTTTCAAATTTCCAGTTCAATGACTTAGATATAATTGTATTTGCTAATTACAATACATTCAATGTGCATTGTGATTCATGCTTTTAGCTACTCTGTTTAAACCTTACGGCTGACCAATTCTCTTCTATGTTCAGACAGTAAGAACAGCAATGGTAGATCTATGGAAGTACAGACAAATGCAGAGCTTTCTATGCAACATCAACATGTCATTTTAGTTTTTCATTTAACCTCTGAGTAATATTGAAAAATAATTGAATTGAAATTGAAAAATTTCTCTCTTGTTTTTATAACAGGTTATTTACAGGTTACTTTACAGATATTTATGATAGCCTAGAGTTTATCTTCATAAGCCTTTTCTATCATGTTTGTAATACAAAGTCACAAACACCATTAGCATTTAGAATGAGTAGTCTTATAAAATGTAATAAAATATAAAGTTTGCTTTTACATATTTTTTAAGTAACTTCCAGTATAAATTAAAATATATTACAGTTAATGTGAATTAATTATAAACTTATTTAGTATTTTTGAATTATGCTTTAGGCTGACTTTGGTTGTTATTTGCTTGTTAATGCTCATCATTTATCACAAATAATATTGTAAATATGTATTTAATTTAGTTACATACTTAAATACCTTATGCTGAGTGATTTGTTGTTCTCGATTTTCATACCAGAGTTTTAAGTGAAATCATGAGTAGATTTCCTATTTGTCTATTTATTCCCTCTGATTTAGAATCATTAAATGTTGTCAATAATTCTTGCAGTCTCTCCCACAATGAAGTGGCCAAGAAAATCGCCATTCGGTACCGTACACTTTGTAGTTAAAATTTCTGTGACACTTAGATGCACAAAAATTGATAACCTTTTATGTCAAATCCAATAGCTGTTACTGGAGCATTTGGAGTGCCTTGTCTCAAGACACGAAAGGTCACTGAGGATGACAGTGGTGAAACGACAAGCACAGTCTCCCTCAGGAGTTTCCAGTGAAGTTGAGGTCCTCAAAGCTCTGAAATCTCTGTTTGAGCACCACAAGGCTTTGGATGAAAAGGTACAGTATGGAAAAAAGCTTACTAAATACACTCTTCAGCTTACTTAACTTTGCCTTACAATGCAGCAGAGCAACAGTGTTCTTTATTTACTTCATGGAATATGTCCTGTACTTACAGCATTTACACATGTACAGAGAAATTCATAAGAATGTATGACCAATAGCTGTAATGCACTTCAGGTCATTTTAGCTGTCTTTTGGAGGCAATAGTACTGACTATTCAAAATAAGTAAATCTCACCCCCCACCAGACATGATTCTCCTATTTAGCATGAAATAAACATGACACCATGGAAATTATTGTCTGTACAACATGTTTTTAAGTTATTGCTGGGGAAACGCATGTATCTCAGATTTCAAAAACACAGGGTAAAAAGGCAGAACAAGATCTTTCCAACTACATAAAGGAATTGCCTCTTAAATTTTTTTAGGAGGAAAACCTCCTGAGTTTCAGAGGTGTTTTTAGCATTTAATATGTAATCACAGTGTTCCCTCTACAAGTAGGGTAACCTAAAATAGACCCTTCGTTATCAGAAGTAATGAAGGGCTTGAATAATCAAGATAAAAACCACTGATGATAACTGCATCTAGTCATGCAAATGAAGGGAGTCTTTCCACTGGATTCATCATGTGTCCTGTGCTGGAAAGACTCTTTTGTGTGAATGAAACTTTCTGCAACTATGGGGTATCACCTTGAGCGTTGCTTTACATGAGTTCAGAAATCCAGTTTATGTCTAGAAACATGCTCAGAAGGTGATGTATCTGAATTATAAGTGCTTCAAAACTACACATGCAGGGAGCATGTGAGAACGGTTGCTCACAAGCAAAGAACCTGGTTTCTTATGCGGTCTGTCTTGGCTGATTTGCTTGGGCTCATCTCTGTGGCTGAGTTGCTTCTCCTGTTGAGACGGATGGGTTAGCAGAGCAGACGCTGTGCAGCACAGCATCTGAAGCTGATGATCACACAGTTGAGCTGTGTTGTGTAGAAGCAGTTAATCGGTCTCATAGCAATACATTTAACTTTTTTAAACTCAGAAATATGCTCAGAAAGTTGGCTATATTTAAGGAATTATTAAAAAACCCCAACTTTATAAATAGGGTATCTGTAGTTATATAATAATATTTATTTTCATTGATAATACAGATGTGAAACACTGTGAGTTATGAGTCATACTATATGAACTATCAGGTTCAAAGTTAAATGAGTAAGTTATGAGTAAGTCCAAGCTTATTTTGTGTTTAGCTATACCTCTTCAGTTATATGTTCTATTCAGTTATGTAGCATGAAAGCATAAGCAATTTATTCTGGTAAGCTTTTGGATGTCATTAAGACTTTCAAAATCCTAAACTATTAAAAATACCTTCTGAGGATTTATAGGGTTTATGGTCTGAGCCTTGATCTTTTATCCAGCACTTTAAACAATGATAAAACTGTAAAAATATTAGGGAGCTCTCCTGTTTTAATGCTTTTTGACTCTGTATTGGATAAATATCAGAAATAATAAGTACTAATCTTTAAATAGATTCTGATTATTCAGCAGTTATGTACTTCTTACACATTTTCTTTTGTGAATGTTTCAGTGTGTAGGTACCATGCACTTTATTTTATATCTCATTTCTAAAATTATTGTACAGAATTAGATTGAAGTTGCATATGATATTTTGACCTATACTTCTGAAAATTCTATTTTTATATTTCTTTAATGTAACTTGTTAAAATCAGTATTCAGTTCATTTAAAATTTTTGGAGTGGCACAGATACACATATTATGTACATAATGGGTCTCTGTCCCAGTGGTAATAATAATTATCAGTGTAGAAAAATCGGCCATCTGCAATCATATTAACGAGAGATTTGTTCCATTATAAAACGCATTTTAAAATTGATTAGCAAAAAATACCTTTTCCTGTGCGCTACTCATCTATGCATTGAACCTCTTAAAAATTTTGATATAATAAGTAATATTTTTATAATATAATCCAAGATCAATAAAGAAAAGAGTTTTAGATGTTAAAGTAATTTGTTATAATCCTAGCACACGTTATTTTTGGTTATGAATCCTGTATAAAATTATGTGTTTGTCTTATGGTATCTCTCTTTAGAAGGATTGGATCAAAGACATTTTATATATCACCCAGATACCTGATGATATAATGCTATCACATTATACCACACATTGTCAGCATTATTGGTATTTTTATTCAAAAATAATGGAAATGAAAAAGACTGCATACACCCAAATGTGCTAAAAAAACTTTATACCATGTGAGGCACCTACTCTACACTTTCTTTAACAGAAAAATTATATGTTAGATTCATTTCAGACCCTTCAGAAATAAGATATTACTCCACCTATGGAAATCAGTTAAAGTTATTAAGAGGTTAATAGAATAATGTACATTAAAGTTCCTAGAGGCCAACTGGCCCAACCTGCTCAAAGCAGAGCCAACTGTTTCAGGTTGCTAAGGGTCTTATCTAATCAACTTCTGAGTATCTCCTGGGAGAAAACCTATGCTGGTGTTTCACTGCCTCCACTGTAATTTTTTTCCCATAATACCTAGCTGGAATTTCCCTTGTTCAGTCTTGTACCTATTTCCTCTTGTGCTGTCACTGTCCATCTACAAGAAGAATCTGGCTCTGTTTTCTCCACATCTTCTGGTTAGCTCATTATAGACAGCAATGAGATCTCCTATGAACTTTCTTTTCTTAAGTTTAACCTGACCTAGCTCCACAGCCTGTCCTCATACGCCATGTGTTCCAGCCCATGACCAACTTGGTGAGCCTTCATTGAATGCTGTCAGTGTCTTTCTTGTACAAGGGAGCCCAAAACCAGATACAGTCTCAGAAGTCCTGAGGGGAATAATCGTTTCCCTCAACTTGCTGACTGAACTTTTGCTGACGTAATCTTATGTATGTCTGGCTTTATTCAACCCTCAGTCTTTTCTGCAAAATTGCTTTCCACTCCCCAAGCCTGTCTTGTTGCCTGGGGTTATTCCATTCGTAGCAATGGGACTCCACTTGGACTTTGTGCCACTGATTACAAACCTCTGAGCCTTGCAGTACAGCCGGTTTTCAATGTGCTGTATAATCCACTTATCCAATTCATATCTCACCCTTTTTTTTCTATAGGGATAAACGGAAGGTCTTGCAGAAGGCCTTGGTAAAGACAAAGTAAAAAACATTCACTGTTCTCCCCTCACCCATGGAGACAGTCATCTCATCACACAAGCCAACAAGGATGACCAGATGTCATTTGCATTTGAAAAAGTCATAGTGGCTTTTCTCAATCACCATCTTGTCCTTTATATGCCTGGAAATGGCTTCCAGAAAAATTTGCTCCATAACCTTTCCAACACTGGCCAGCTTGTACTTCCCTGGATCTTCCCAGGATAACTCCTGCCTTTCATGATGGTGGACATGACATATTGTCATTTGTGGATTTTCCTCTCATCAGGAATCTCCCCTGACACCTTGCAAAGACGAAAAAGACCTCACTATGGCAAGTTAATCAAGTCTCTCAGCACACTTGGATGCAGCCAATCTACTCCCTTTCACTTAAGTATGTCTGAGTCAAAAGGGTCCTATCCTTCTGTAGTATGGGTTATGCTTCACTCCCACAGACTCTGCTGCTATGCTCAGAGGGAACTGAGGGTAGAAGTTTGCAGAAAATACTGAGGCAAAAAAAAAGCATGGTATACGATATACTTCTGTCACAGGAAGTAAGTGTTGCCCCATCAGAAAATGCACCCAAAACCAAAGTAGATTAATGGATAAAAAGTAATGAAAACTTTCAAAAATGCATTGAAAATGTATCATGATACTTTGCAAATGGATAATGGAAACTTTTCTTATTTTTTTAATTCACAAAAAATGTTGACATTGAAGCCAATAATTTAACCCTTACCTCCTTGAAAATGTGTAGCAAGATATTTTCATTAAAATATTTGCCGATTAAACCTGTAAAAAGTCTTTGTGTTCTTCCTAAATGCAAATTTTCTTTCATGCCTTCACTTCCTACACTAAAACACCTTGAGGTGTTGTAACAAGCTCTGTCACAAAACTTGACTGATTGTGCAAGGATTGCTATGTACACAGTATGAGAACTACAAAAACATCCTCATTACTAGAACAAAATGCAATGAAAAATACAAAACAGACTGGAAGTTGGAAAAGAAAAGATATCAGTTCAGGATTCATATTTCCATGGAGGCCTGCTTAAGTATAAGGAGAACCTGGAATGATAACTTAACTTATTTCAAAAAACCTATTGACTTTATACATATTACAAGAAGTCTGGTCTTTGCCTTTACCTTTTGTCTAAAAGATAGACCAGCAGAGAGAAATCATGGCCATGATTGCATTATTCAGAGAAAGTGTGAGGGAACTGCTGGAGAGAGTCCAGCGCAGGGCAACAAAGATGATGAAGGGAGTGGAGCATCTCCCTTATGAGGAAAGGCTGAGGGAGCTGGGGCTCTTCAGCTTGGAGGAGACTGAGGGGTGACCTCGTTAATGTTTACAAATATATAAAGGGTGAGTGTCACAAGGATGGAACCAGGCTCTTCTCGGTGGCAAACAATGATAGGACAAGGGGTAACGAGTTCAAACTGGAACACAAGAGGTTCCACTTAAATTTGAGAATAAACTTTTCCTCAGTAAGGGTAGCAGAACACTGGAACAGGCTGCCCAGGGGGGTTGTGGAGTCTCCTTCTCTGGAGACATTCAAAACCCGCCTGGACGCATTCCTGTGTAACCTCATCTAGGTCTTCCTGCCGACAGGGGGATTAGACTAGATGGTCTTTCAAGGTCCCTTCCAATCCCTAACATTCTGTGATTCTGTGACAGTTATTTCCGTATCTGACAGCTGCTTCAGCATCCCTTCACTCTCTGGACAAGGAAAGCTTGGGATGAGGTTCCCACACAAGAGAGCTAGTTCTGTATGGCTGAACTCAATAGGTACATCCTAGTGAGTAGAAGGTAGTAAAACTTCTTACCCCGCTATCCATGTGAGATCCCAGCCGTGCCGAACAACAGTCTTCGTAGTCTGCTCTTACATAGTTGTAGTGTATTTTGTGAGAATTTTCACTTTATGACATGGAGATAATGAAAAAGTTAATCTAGTTTATAAAGATTTATTGTTTTTTGTGTATCTCAGATCTCATTGTGTCTCCTTGGGCAAGCGAATTCTGCCACAGCAAATGAAATTGATACTGCACTAACTGTATTATTGTTCTTATTTAGAAATTTAATTTGACAGAAGCTATACATATTTTCAAACATATTCATATATCTAATTATGGTAATTTTTTTAGAAATCTGAAAACACAGGACATCAGCAGTTCTGCTATCATTTCTAGATGTTCTTCATGTTCAAAGTTAAGTTGTTTTTTTCTAAGTGTATGGTTAGGTTATATCCTACAAATAATGAGCACTGTTAAAAAAATGGACAAATTTTAAACCCTGGAGGTTAAGACTGGTTACAACTTGGACTGAGGTGAAAATTTGACTTGATATTTCTAATAGCCTTTGTTATTGCAGAATTCACTTGAGATTTGCAGCTATATTCATAGGGATGATAGTTTGTATGGAAAATTCAGTTAATCAGCCCTGACCTTCCTAATGCTTCAGATTTCACAGACTTCTCTTACTGCTACTAAGTAGCTGGTATCTTTCTTTGTGTTATTTCATGCAATTAAAAGCTGTAGAAATAATGTAAGACAGTACTATGAAATATTTTGGAGTATTATATATGAATATACACGGCATAGTTTATAATACAGCAAGTGAAGATGAGGTTTATTCGACATCATTAGAGTTGAACAGAACAGAGAAGCTCAAATTAACTTAATGTCTAGAATAGATGAGTACAGAGTAGGTCAGGGAGAACAAATTACTTATATGCAATTCAGGAAGAGTAAAAACTAGAAAAGTTATTATTTCATTTATATCATTATATACCTATAAGTGACTTGTAATATCTGTCTGAACACAATTCTTTTCCTGCAGCCTTTTTTCATATTTTGATTTAAACTTGTGGTTCAACATTTAAATTGTACATTTGGAAAGAAGAAACTGTTTCAAGCAATTTCTTTTCCAAATCCTTTTTCTAATCGATTTAAGAAAAATGTGCAGTTGATCTTGAGAGAGGAAAGCAACTACAAGGCTTTATTGTCCTAGCTAAGAGTCAAAAAACATTGGTTCTCATAAGATTAATTCACAGCAGAAAAGTATACCTAATATTCTCGTAGATAAAAACAACCTATTCATGTCAACATTATCACTACCTTTTTATTCATTAGCAGGTAGCTAGGAGAGCTTTTATTCAATAGACTGTTCATGAAAAAGGTTATTCAATTCTAGCATGTGCAAGTGTTTTTTAAAAGCTCTTTGTGGGCTGCAGATCTGGAGAGAAAGAAGAAAGAATTTGACAGCAAGGAAAAAAGTGGGAAGTGGTTGCTAGGAGACGGAGAAAGATGAGTGATGTTTTGCACCGACAGCAGTGCTAACATGACATTGACTATGTTACATTTCAAGATAATGTGGTTGCATTTAAAAGCCAGAGGAATACCCGGTCATCTGGGCACATGCTGGATACCCCCTCTAACATGGAGTGAGCAACTCTTTCCTTCAGTGTCTGTGGCACTGTCATGGGAATCTGTCCTTTAAAAATGCATACTATAGCATCTTCTGATCAGGAGACACCTGGTTAGACTTACTTTGTGAAACCTTGTTTAGTAAAGCTTTATCTAGTGCCAATAAAACAGAAATACATTGAAGGACCGTATGAAATTTAAGTAGTATGTTATATCTGAAGGGATAAACAATCTAAGACAATGCTTAATTCTGTGAACTATATTTACTCACTTACTGTATTTGACTTCTAAAAAGGAGAAGACAATGTAATATTCTAATAATTAATCTGCATTCATCATATGAAAAATCAGAATTATTAATCTTTTGCATTTGTTCCTGCTCCTTTGTCTCTATCAGGATAGTGACCAAGAACAACATCCTTTCCTGCACCTCTCTTAAATTAGGATGTATCTCTTTGGCTTTTTGCTGTAACATAAATTTGAAGAGAGAATCCAATACAAAATTCTTTGCAATATCTTTGTATATGGATTTTCAGAGGCTTTGGCTGTTGCCCTGTATTTAGATTCAAAGGTTATTCAAATGAACTTACAAAGTTCAGGAAAACATGAATAAAATTGCTAACTGGTAAATATTGCTCAGAGTAAAATATTTTTCAAATTATATGTATGCTGCATATGTTAGTATGGCAATTTTAGCTTGTATTCTTTCCTGGAATGTGAATGACCCAACCTGAAATCTTTATTCAGCTTTTACATTCTTTTATATTCTCCCTCAAGTTTATTTTGAAATCAATTGAAGACTGAGAAATAAATTTAAATTAAGAAATAAAGTTACAGTGTCTGGGCTGTAAACCAGAATTGGTTTCTCCTTCAGATCAGACAACTGCTGTACCACTTTTTTCTCTTTTTCGCTGATAGGATCACACATTTCCCTCAACTTTAACAGCTGCTAGGCATGTGGTTGAACATGAAGAATTAGTTGCAACATTTCCAGTGTCACCATGGCAAATGTGAATCTGAACTCCTTGTTCACTGGTCAGATGACAGCAAAAAGAGTTTTGTGCCAAGGCAAGTTGAACAAATAGAGGGCATTAGACCGCAATTTTTGATAGGTGATTATAGAAAAGGCAGCACATTAACTTACTACATACAAGGGAGGGGAGGGAAGGCAAAGCAAGTCATGGCAAGGCAAGACAAAGGAAACAATTTCCAACTGTTGCTCAGTGTTCACACTGGCACTGTTTCATGTTCTGAGTAACAACAGGGCAAGAATGAAAAAAAGTTGAATTTGAATATAACAGCTTGACATTCAGAAAAAAGACATCAATTCTCTACTTATTTTTTCTGAAGTGCCACGTAAAAAGTGTGTCTCTTAAATTTTCTTTGAAACAAATGCCTAATATTTCCTGGGACTGTTGTTTTCAGGGTTTAAAATGTCTGTATGAAACCCACTGGGATTCAGTTCTACAGTGCCACAGCATATAAAGGTGAAGGATAATTTTTCTAATTCCAGCTCCTTGTGCAGCTATGACCTTCTCAGCAATGTGGCCTGGTTGGTTTGCAAATTCTAACATGATTCAAAGTGAATGCCAGTGTTAGACGCCCTACAACATATTTTTTAAATGTGTATTCTCATTTATAAAACACTAAGTCTTGAAGACATGGAAATTTCAGGAAACTTATGAAAATTAAAGTACAATTGCCAACTCCATTTCATTTCATTTCATTTCATTTCATTTCATTTCATTTCATTTCATTTCATGTCATGTCATCTATTTACAACTGCTGTCTTGTGAATTTTCTCTCAGTCATCTTATCCCCCAGTAGTACTTATAGCCAAGAGGACTGAAGCCAGAAAGATGACTGTCATTTTTCCATGTATTTTTTACATCTAAGCTGAGATTTCCATTCAGAAATTGTTATTTGCCAACTCCCACTGTGGTTAGAGAGATTGAAATCAGGCCTTTTGAAGATGGGACCACACCGCTCGCTGGTAGGACATGAAGTTTAATGGTGGAGAGCTAGTGAAAGGCAGAAATGGTGGTGGGAAGAGATGCAGGATACAAAAAGGGAGTTTTGAGATCCACAGGGGAATTGGGGGAACCTCTGGGAAGGTGCAGAGCATGGTAGCAGTAGAGACAGAGGAAAGATGTGAGTACCAGGTAATGGACTCATGGTGCCTTGGACTTTTTGTCCTTCTGGACAGAGAAACAGGTCATGGAGCAGCCCTTGGAAGCTGATAGAAGAACTGGAGAAATGATACTGTTTTTCAAGCAGAATATGATATAAAAAAATAGGAAAAAGGAAAAGCAAATGAAGTAGGAAATATTTTTTCAGTTATTTAAACAATTAAAGATTTTCAACCACAGGCAGAATAACTGATATATTATGAATTTGAGGTGAAGTATTTTTATGAAAAATATAATTAAATGGGAATTATAAATAAATTAGAATTAGTAAGTATAATATTTCAAATCAATTTTACATATTGCAAAAGTAATATAATTTCATACTAAAATTATATATATATATAATTACTGTTATGAGCTTACATACTATCATAAATTGGAAGCTTTATGAAGATGTTTCCCAGGAATTATGTAGCTCATTTTGGAAAGCAAGCTTCATGATTAAAGATTTTTACATATATCTTTGATGAAAAATAGTACAAAAATTTAATAAATAGCAAAAACATTTTGGGTTTATTGCATGTTTTCACTGCATTCTGTTGTCCAGGTGTATGGAAACAGTTGAAACAGTCATGAAAATTTGCAGCAATTTTCACTCTTATCAGTGGCACTCAGAGATGGCTCCATCCCTGCCACTTCAGTATATCTTAAACTTCATTTACATCAGATGAGGAACAGGCACAGCCAGTTACTGCAGCTCAGCTATTGCTTGTGCAGTCACACCCTATAGATCTCCATTTAAACTACAACATGGATCTCTGGGAACGTTAACACTTGATTTTTTTAGTCTTATAGTGCTAAAGAAATAGGTGGAAATTAATAAATCAGAAATTGGATTAAAGAAATGAGGATTCTTTCTATTCTTGACAATACCTTAATATTTCTTATACCTTAATGCTCTTCAACTCATTTTTCTTTTACTACTTTGAGCACCCATCACTTGTGATTTCTGTTCTGTTAAGTTAGCAATATTGTTTAGTGTATAGTAAAACTATAGTTACCTGAGAGCCTTCAAATAATTTATGTGAATATATAAAATACATTTTCAATATTTGTTTCTTTTAATAAAGCCGAAGTATGTAAAGAGAATGAAAAAACTCAAAGTACTGCATATTTGTGTTTGTTAGAAAGGCTGAATAGTTGGGGTTTTTTCTTAGTGTTAATTTCCTGAATATGTATCTATCTGATCTTTACATTTGGTTAGTTTTAAAGTATAGTCAACATGCTATGTTATAGTTTTGCTAAGTAATTTTCATCGGTGAAAATCTAAGCCATTCTTTGGATGTAGTGAGTCTATTTGCAAAATTTCACTTATATCAGTGGTAATGGAAAACAAAGTATGTAAGGAAAGGTAATATTTATTAGACTGAGAGGTATCACTGGAAAAAGTATGAAAGCATTAGGATATACACAACATTTCTAGGGTTCTCCTGTATTTGTCAACCATGTGAAAACAATTGTACATACATGAAAATGTACAATGTTCCATCGTACATGAAAGGCTGATTTTTGTTTTGCTTTGTTTTCCAGCTACATTTGTTGGTCTAATAGAATATGCTGACTTTCCCTACAAACATTGGTAACAGCCTAAAATTTCCTTGGATCATCAGCTGGAACAGCATTGCCACAGTGTAGCTGTAATGTGTATAGAAATGAATCCTGAGCTTTGACTGATCAGCCAGGTTGTAAAGTCATTTAATGTGAGGTGCCTAATGTGTAGATTAGGAGAGGAGCTGCCATAGAGTCCCTGCATAATCAGGAGAGACAGAGTCACCTACACGCAGCACTGAAGATCACTTTAGGTCAGACTTCCCTTTGGTCATATCGGGAGACTGACTGGTGGCTAAATTGCCAGCTTACGTTGCCTATTGCTACCTGAGCTGATGATGAGCCAGAGCACTCAAACAACAGTAAACATGTCTTCAGAGGTATTAAATTGTTCTTTAATATCAATAACTAACATGTAATAATAATAATAATAATAATAATAATAATAATAATAATAATAATAATAATGTAGAACATAGATATCCTGTGAACAGAATCGACCAACTCTGAAACTGGTACAAACACAACAGTCTTTTCTGCTTATGAGAGTATATCTTGTTTATGAGTTTTTGCAAAACCCAAACAAACTGCATGATGATATAAAAAATCTTTAGTATATGTGCCTGAAGCCAATGCTGCAAGTTATTTTTTCAGAGAATTTGTTGCATTAAATTAATATGAACAGATTAGTCATCTTCCACAGAGTGGACTTAAAACATCTGTAAATGTTTTTTTTTCTTATTCTTTGTAAAAGATGCCTGTGAACAATGTTTTATTTCAATGCCTAATGTGGTCTTAGAATATTTGCATTTGCTGTGTATTCCATAACATTGTAGGTAAACTGTGGAACAGCAGTATGGCATCTAAAGCTTGACACCTATTGTTGTGGGTTTAATCTTCCTACAGTTAGGTTTAAATGTTTAATACCACAGCATGTCTCATGAAAGGATGCAACACACATGCCTGCAAATGGAGGGCATACAGCAGTGCATATGGCAGATTATGTAATCTTTAAAGACTGATAGAAATTACGTTACTGTACATATTTTGATTTTTCTTCTAGGTAAGGGAACGACTGAGGGTTTCTTTAGAAAGAGTCTCTGCACTGGAAGAAGAACTAGCTGCTGCTAACCAGGAGGTAACATAAAACACTTTCTCCCATTTTGAGGTTCAATTTCTCTAATACTCTGTCCCATGTGTTCCCTGTCACTCTCCTTAAACTGTCAGAAAAAAAAAAAAAAAAGGAAAATAAAAAAAGATAAATTACATTCTGAGTAAGTTGCTCAGTGAAGATTGTTGAAAGTGGTTGTACAATTAATACAACCTTCTGTTTACTGATTGATTCCTTTCTCCTATTCCCTTTTGAGCAAGCCAAAATCCAAGAGCTAGTGATAGATTTCCAAATTTCGTACTGGACATGAAAAATGAGTGAACCAACAAATATGTCAGATACTATAAACTATAGCCTGAATTCCCATTTTACCATAAAATCAAGTAAAACACACCATACTTATATGCACATTATATTATATAAATGTTAACCCTGGTGGAGGAAGAATTATGGATGACATTGACATTTAGGTTTATTTCTTTGCTTTTAATTGCACTGTATCATGGTGAACTGTGGTCTCACATAACTATTGTGAACTTGAACAAGATATTTTTTTCCTGTATGGTAGTTTGCAGACTGTTCTCTTGTGTTGGAAATGGTGAATAGCATCACACAATTGTCTTGCACACACAATTGTGCACATGTATGGAGATGAATTTTGCTCCCCAGAGAGAGAATTCTGAGGCCAGAAAATATCAGTGATGGTGTCTGCTAGTGACTTTACCATTACCATCGTGTTCTGAATCTCCACCTGATGTGTGCGTCTCACTCTGTTAAAAATCAGTCAGAGAAGCAATATAATTGAATAAATGCTATTTTGGGTTATGTCTGTTTATTGGTGTTATTTTACTCAGGCTTAGGACAGAAGCTGAAAACAGCCACAAATAAACTTAAAGAACTACCAAGTAATTCTGGAAAAGTGGAATACCTGTGATTCAGGATATGTTATAATGTAAAATAAAGACTCCTAAAATATTTTTTTTTCTTAAAACAACTTCTTAAAAATGTGATCTGCAATTAAGATACCAGTACTTCCTTTTTATAAACTAGGAACAAGATATTTTGAATCATCCCTTTCTTCTCTGAAGTAACTGCATGTATCTGTCCAAAAATAAAATCCTTCTTTTATTCTTCCATTTCATAATGTGCAGAATACTTGGGTTCAAATGACTTAGTTACACTGTGTTGCATAATCTGTTATTTGCACTAGTGTTTATTAACTAGAAAGCAGCCCTTTTGGTCAGTCAGGCCAACTGAGATGCATCACACTCCTCTAATCCCTCCCATTCATGATCCAATTAAACTGAAGTTCACTTCACCGGGCATGGGACCAGGTCGTTAGAGCATGGCCTTGTTATTTGGAGTTTTAAAGTGAAACTTACATTGATAGTAAGGAGTAAAAACATACACAATGAAATCAAAATGAAATAGGACTTTCGTAGCCTTCCTTGCCCCATGTCCTTAGAAATGTTGTGCCAACCTTGTGTCTACATTATATTAAAATCACTTAGAGGCACATTTAATGAACCTAGCATAACATGACCACTGATGCAATTCAAATACTGTTATTCTAGTTTCCTGTGAGGTGCTGTTAAAACTGAAAAAGGGAAATTCAATTAAATAATAATGAAAAAAAGAGCTAGATGGGAAGAGACACGGAAGAGAATGAGTGGATTATTTTCAAACAGATAATGCATTTGATCAAGAGTTCAGATAATGTTCACACAATTAGTTATTTAAACAAGACAAAATTAATTCAAGAACTGCAATACAGAAGCTTGGTTTTATACTACATTCCACAGTGAATACACAGGCAAAAAAAAAAAAAAAAGGCTTTAAATAATTATTGTACTGTACATGAAAATAAATGGGCCAAGTTTCCAAGGGACTTGAATGTATGCTTTTCAGTGATTTCTGTATTCCCGTCACTCAGTGCCTCTTCTCCCAAGAGAAGTCATATTTTTCTTTTGTTTCCATTTTCTTATACTGATTGTAACAGTGTACTACATATTCTGGACTATACCTAAACATAAAATGATGACAGTAAATTGGTCCCCTGATTAAACAAGTATATGATTAGGGAGATACCAAGTATATGATTCAGGGACAAAAAAAATGTGTATGTTATGAAGGCACCTTTCTCTGAAAGCTTATGGTTGTGGCTCTGACACAGAACAACAATGAGAAACTGGAGACACTCTTGAGTGCTTATTGGAAATATCCTTATATAGAAGAGAAAAAGGAGAGAGAGAGAATATAGCTTTCCATCATTAGATGGTAAATAAGCTCTCATTTAACAGTCTTCGCAGCATGTTACATACATAGCAAAGGGAGTGAAAGTATCTGTAAACCTGGCAAAGCTGATTTCATCTCTTGTTGCCAACACCATCCCACAAAGCACTTCATATTTGATAGGGAGTAGTAACACATATTGACTTTAAACTGCAGAGGCAATTGAGATGGACAGTTGGACTCGTTGGGAGAACTTAGCTTTTGTAGCTAATATTTACATATAATCACACAAAGGTAACAAAGTGAGTATTCATATGGCATAAGTCACTGTTGTTGGTTCAGCTGAGCTTTTCAGAAACAAGAATGGTTGATTTCTCTTTTGATTCTGCAAAGGAGCTAGTTTCTATTAAAAGTGAATATGCAGTTTATCTCCTTTTCAAATAAATGTTACACAGAAATTATTTTGATTTGATGTACTATTTTTAATATGCTAGCAGTTCACAATATTTTTAAAAAGTCAATTCTCTATAAATTACAATATAAAATATACATCAAATTATCAAGGGAATCCTTATTTTTACTACAGGTTTAATAATGCTATAGGGATGGAATTAACTGACATTAACTGTTCTACTGAATATGAAGTTTAAATTGTGTCCAGCTAGAGGATACTTACAGGCTACATCAGCTCCTTATTAAAACATGTTTACAAATGGTGAACCTTATACTGTATCCTACAGAGCACAGGTTTCAGCTCAGAATTAGGACTCTTGAATTTGAGTGTCACCATGTGAGCCAGTATCTAAAATTTGACTGTAATCCGTGGAGCTCTAGTAAATCCAGTCTGCCAGCTAACCTGGCAGTTAATCTACACAAAATTGGTAGGGCACCTGTGTCTGTCTGGAGCTAGGGGGCAGGGGGAAGGAACACCTGTTGTCACTGCAATGACACCAGATGCCTAGATTAGGTAACTGACTCTGACAACAAGCTCATATGTAGACACCTAATGCACAGACAGCAAAAATTAGATGTCTTACTCCTTACAAACAGCAGCTCTCTGAATCAGGCAGTAGGCTTCCAAATATGGGGGAGATACAAAATGGACCTATATTACACTTAAAGATTCGAGTGAAATTCTCTAAATATGTGTTTTACTAGGGGAAAAAGTTATTTGACTATATGGTTTATTTTACTGCAACTGATTGCTGGCAGTAGAAGGGATCTTTAAACACAGCAGCAATCTGGACTGCTGTTCAGAGTGTTTTCATGCAGACTAGGGCAAGAGAATTGCCTACAGTCATTAAATTCCATAGTCATCCTTATAATATTTTCTTTTTATTGGTTAAAATTATCACATTTTATTCTTTTATGCTTGCACTGGAAGCTATTATGTTTTCACAACTGATAGATTTTGTTCTATACATTGTGTCTGTTGTAGCTAAGATGAATGGTAGATACTGTTAATTTTCTGAAAAAAATTACCTCCCATTTTTTAGTGACAATTACTGTAAAACTGAACTACTTTCACTTTTCCCTCAGACACTTTTAAAATGATGCTGGTTTTGATCTGGTTCCACATAACCCATGGTCTCTCCAAATAGTTTTGTTCCTGAAGGTTATGATTTGCACATAGCAATTAGCAAACTGCAAGTGGTATATCCGATACAAAAGCTCAGTGGTACAATAATCTCTGTCTATGGTTGTTCTGAAGGTAAATGTGACATTTTTCAATGACTGTATGAACATTTTCAAATTCCAACAAGGTTCTGCTAACCATCTTCTTTTTTACACATTAACTTGAGAAGAATGAGTTTCTTTTACAAAGGAAGTGGAATGCAACCTTTCCTTCCTTGTTTTGTCATTTATGATCATCACAGAAATTAATATTGAAATTACTTGCAAGATAACCACTTTTGTTCCACAGCTTCTGAAATCCTCTTATTAGCCTTAAGGGTGTGAGTCTTTGTTAGAAGTTTGCTAAACTACAGCATATGCAAACACCACACTGAGATATTTCATTAGCACCATATATCACCAGGAACTCAAACTCTAGTGGCTTCCACAGAGCACGGATACACAGATTATAGACAGGTGGTGCCATGGCCCATAGTGATGCTTTTAAATCCATTTCTGCTGCCATATGCAGTGTTAAATGACAACTGTTGTGGTTTCCATTCACAGATTTCACTGTTTCCCAGAACTCTCAACAGTTTCCCAAAAAATGCCATTAAAGAGCTTTTTCCCCGAGGCTTGTATGTAAAGTTAAGCTTTAAACATAGTTAATACTGTACTGGGAAAAAGTAATTTTTTAAATAACCGTGCTTACTTTGCACACAAATTTTATCTTACCCTTCTTAAACACTTATCCAAGTCTTGTGAAATCTTCCTGTGTTAATATGAATCATATGATAAGAGGCATTACGAAACCCTTTCCTGTTTCTGGTTAATATGCTGGCTTTTTCATCTTCCCTCATTAGTAGAAAATGTACATGGAAAATACAACTTTAATTACATTTATCTTCTGAAAGATATAGTTTAGGAACCAAGAAAAAAATGGGACTGTGTAGAATTTGGAATTAGAGAAGTTACTGGTTTGAGTTTACATATGATTGTACTGCCATATGCTTTTCTTCAGCATTTGTTGAAAATGCCAATGCTGTTTGCAAATGCCACAAAACATTATATTGCTTCTGTCAAATGACACATAGATTATATTTTAAACACTCAGGCTTCCATTTAAAACCTCATTGTTACAGTTTCCACTTGTTTCTACAGACTTTTACTCAACCTTTGAGGATAAATTTAACTCCTGGAGCTATCAGACAGATTACAGGAGATTTGCACCATAGATCTCTGCTTCACACAACTGCATCCATTCTCTTATTGGGGCAATGTGTTTCTTCCTGACAGTGGGTTAGTTTCTTCATTAGGGTGCCTTAATGCTATTTTTATAGTATCCATGAAAGCATTTATAAATGATTGACAGCACAGCAGAGAAAGGATGATTTGAAATTTATGATTCTTCATATTCTGTACCAGAAACACCAGAAAGTAGCTGCTTATTCATCAAAGAACTTTCAAATACCATGTTAGTTACCTGAATTTTGTATGCAGGGCAAATCAATAAACCAGTAAAAAATGCAGTTACTTCTAACAGTTGAGCATAGTTGTGATTCTGACCATGAGGGATGCTGCAGACATGATTGTAGTATCATTACTGCTGATGAAATATTATTTAATGTTTATGTATTTGAAAGTAAAACTTGAGCAAACTGTGGTGTGTGCTTTGTACCTATTGTTGCAGATGAAAACATATTTTATCCCCAGCTGTTTCAGGCCCTGTTAGTTTAAGGCACTTTTTGTTACAGAAGTTTCTTGGTGGCCTTTGTATGTATTTTTTGAGTAGAAATGTTGTTAAAGGAATAGTTTGCTGAGAATAATAGCATGTGCATCTATTGAAAGTGTAACGAACACTTAATTTCATCAATCTGAAATTCAGAAATTATGGAGATCAAATCTCTGGATGAAACTGGGTGAAATCCAGTGACTTTTCTTCTGGAGAAGACCAGGCTAGATGACTTATACCTGTTTCTGGTGACTTTAGGTATAATTTTGCGAGAAGTCTGAGACAGCCTTCATCTATAGTACCTCATTTTACCATGTTGTCTCAGAATGCTGTAACTGAAAGTTATTGCTTTGTAAACTCTCTCCAACATTTTTTTTCTTTTAGGCTATAACTTTAGACATGTCTAACTCTGGAGAGACCTTCTTTGTGGTCTGAAATTCAATTTTAAATATCTGTGTAAATGTGCCAAATTATATTTTTCTGCAACGGTGCACATAATTAAAAATAGTTTTGTTTGAAATGTAATCTTTATGTGCTGTATATAATTGCTTTTCATTCTGACTTCAAACTTAGCCATCTAGTTTAATGTTAACTATGCAAAAAGTTATTGTTGCCCACAAGTTTTAAATCTGGTAATGAACAAAATGTTTTGGGTTTCTTTGGTGGCAGTTTTTCATAATCCATGTTCCACAGCAGTAATTTCTGTCTTTACACATTTGAATTAGATGTGTGGCATGGCAACTTACTTAAGTACACATATCAGGACATTTTTAAAATCACTTTTTTTTTTTTAATTTTACTGCAGACAAGTTGCCATTATCTGTCTGAAAGAGAAATAAGTATATAAATAATTTTACTTGGGATCCAAAACTGTAAAAAATGTTCTTGTGTTTGATGAGGCAAAATTAGGTACTCATATTTCTTTGGGGTCTTGACTGGAGAATGTCAGCATTAGGAAATTTTAAATTATCTTAATTAATATTGATAGAGACTATTAATTTACAGGTGGAATTATTCCAATAGAAGTTATAGAGGACTTGTTTTACTTGGTTCAGTCCATAAGAAATGACCCAGCCTGTTCGACACTGCACCTGGAGAGTGTAGTTTGGACACCTTTAGTTGTGTAGAATCCATGGTTACAAAAAAATAAGAAAAAGAGGAAAACACATATTCATTCCTTTGCATTAGAAAATGGCTATAATTTTAGTTTATATTCTGCAGTAATCATAGAATAAAAACATTATTTTAGAAGTTGCACTTCAGAAGAATGTTCTTTATCATTAACAATATATATAAGAATTGTATCAGTGAGGAACACATATTGGATTTTTGATGGAAAAAGCTGTGGAAAAAAAATTACTTCCAGTAAGAATGTCATTGAAAATTATGAAGATCTTGACTAAATTAAATGAATACAGTTGGTTTAATATTTGAAATATAGACTTTAATTCACTCTACTGTGCTTTGCTTTCAACAGACTTGGAGTAAGATTTAAGCTGAGATTTCTTCAGTTTGTGAATGCAGATCAGGGCTTTGATATTCTTTAATTACAATTCTGGGGTGAGGTTCATTTCCTTTCTGGATTTTTACTCATATCCTATCATCTGTTGTATTTTCATGTTTTGTACAACCAGTAGCACAGATGGTGATTTTAATACAGATACACTGTATAGGAAAATCTAATAAAACTGCCTACACATGGAGAATAGTGGGGTTTTTGTAACAGATGTGTCCAATCAAAATAAATCTAAACAATCTCATAGTCTCTACGTGACAATATGCAGACAAAGAATACAAAATTTCATTTGGGCAAGACTGTTTTTACTTTGTGAGAAATATATTATTGTAATCAGCAGAAGAAAACAGATCTGCAGTACAAATAGCCAAATACTTAGTTTTAACCTGAGTAGGATTTTCAAACTGAATTTTATACCTTAAGCATAGGTAGTTTTCAATTAAATGCGTAAGTACTAAGAGCACCTACATAAAGCCCTAGAGGCAGATTACTTTATTTATGATCAATGTCCTGGATACTAAAAATATGTTTGTATGTACAAACATATGTATGCATATATAATTATATATATGCAGTGTTTGTATATATATCTATATAAAACACCATGTATACATTATCGTATATATAATATCTATGCACACACCATATAGATATATATCAATAACTCATGTATTGTTGAAAATAATGAAGATCATGATATTTCTGCCAAATTCATCTTCAGCTCTGACCATCTGGAAGTCAGTGCCTGTGCTACCAACAAACTCCAGGGCTTTTGTGCCTTGGTTTGGATACCTTACTAGTGCCCTTGTGAGAGGAATAATGAAAGAATGATAAGTTTGCTACTATTTTTTGAGTTTGGTTAGGGAAAAAAAGCAAGATTAGTTAGTCAAATACACACTGTAATGAAACCATTGTGCGTCTCAGTAAAAGGCTGTTCTTTCATGTTTCTGACAAATTAAAAGTAGCACATTTTTGTTTACTTAGATAACGGTTTCTGAAGAAAATGTACTGAAATGTACCTGATTATATTCTGTAAAAAATCTTGACAGATACTCTTTTTCATAACAGCAACTGCACAATTGCTTTAAATGACTCCTATTTACAAGGTGTTGCCAGTACACCATGGAAATAAATGGTGCATGCTGTAGACTACGTGCAAGAGCACAAGACAGTTACTTACACAGTAACACTTAATTTGCTTCAAGAGTCATAATGAAACAGAGACTAATAGACCTTATTACCTTATTACCAGTGTATTATTACATTTAAAGCACAAAAATGACTGCTGATCCAGACACTTAGTGTTCAGAAGGAGTCAGCGCTCAGAGATGGTGTAAAGGGGTGGCAGGAGGTCCCATGAGCGGTCCCCTGCTGCAGCCGGCTGAGTGCCACAGCTGTGGGCTACCCCTGGACCACACACAGTACCCTTGTCACCAACAGAAGTAACCTTCGTAGGCATGTCAATAAAACTCCGAGAGCCAGGACCTGTCAACAGCAAAAGATCACACATGTAGTTAGTACTTTCATGTTTTTCGGTTAAAATTATGGATCTGCCACAGATTCAGAGCATCTCTAGTCAGCTTGGCACCTTGTCATTCATTATTTACACTTCAGTGACATGAAAACAGAGTCTGAAAGTGCTAGCCACCATACAAGCAGGGTCACAGAGAACAGCGCCTGCATCAAGATTGTAAGAATACAGCGACCAAGACATACCAGAAATTGCAAAAACAAGATGTTTTATCTTTCTTTGATAGAACTTGAAGCATAGAAGGTAAACACTTACTTAAACCATTAAAGAACTGTAACCGAGGGCTCAGTGTACTACCTCCCCCTTTTGCTACAAGGTGAAGACCCTCTGACTTTTTAAGTCAACTATCTTTTACAATGCTCCTCTGATCAGCTTAAAAAGTGTTCTTGTAAATCTGAATGCACATTGCCTTGCAAAGCTCTCTGTCAAATGCTGGATTTCTGGCAATGATAAGGCAACACTTCTTGGCCATTCAGGAGTAAGAGTGTAGAGGTTCTATTTCAATTTCTGCTTATTTAAGCTCTGTACCAAATGTATAAGGTTTGTTTTCATTAGACTTACTACCATCTAATCTCCAAGAGTTAAAAAGATTCCCTCGTGAGGATGATTTCACCTAAATAAGTATTTGCTCCATAGCAATGAAAGTTAAAGAGCAACATATCTGAAAGATCAACAATATCAAAAATGAAGGAAGATAAGAATTTCTGATGTTAAAATGTTGAAAATATGTATTACTCATAACTCCTACAGTTTTTTCCTTAGAATAATGTAGTATTTTTCTTGACACATCAAGACATGTTTTAAAGGGCTCAATTGTGTAAAGTTTCTGAAAAGCTCACCACTTAAATAGCAATAAAATACACTGGAGTCAAGACACATATAAAGTAAACCTAACTGAGGTTGTCAGTCAGACATGAACTCTTAGTTCACAAGTTAATTTTCAGAGTGCTACAAAAGCTCTGTAAATTTGTCTGATTATTTTTGTTTTAAGTAGTTGAATGGGAGAGAAGACAAAGTGCTAAGTTAAAGAAAAAAAACAGAACAAAACAAAACAAAATTTTTATGTTTTTTTCTTTCCCCAAAGTGAGCCCAAAGTGCCTTGTTAGTGCTGAAGGTTTCATTGCCTGCCTTCCAAAGATATTTTTGCCACCTGAAAAGGCTTTTTTTCTTTTATTTTGTTCTGTCAAATCGTGGCTAATGTTGATTACAAAGCTGTGTGGTCCATAGCTATTTTAACTCCCACCTGTTGTGAAAATAAAGCTCTGAGTCCATATTTGCACTTTTCAATATAACTGGTTGCAAAGCTCAGAACTTGCATTGCTGGATGGAAAAACTAAAGCATTTTAGCACTAGAGCTATCTTCAGGGAGATTAATTTTTATCTGATGTTTTAAAAGCCTCTGTATGGATTTATGAGAATTTTGGTTTATGAAATCAGAGTGTGAATTTATAATAGCCTGAAGAGCATCTATGCTCTGTATACAGCCAGTCATCAATCCCATGCAGTTAATTTGATCATGATACTGAAATGTACAGATACTTTATCTACCACTGTGGGGAGAAAGTTGTCCCTCCCACCACAACAAACCAACCCCTCACTTTTCCAAGTGTAGTTATTAACTTCATTTTATACATGGATAGCTCCAAAATTCTGTATGTGCTTGTCTGTTGATATTAAAAAATAAATAAATAAATAAAAAGGTCTGTTTCTTGCCTTAAACATTTCTTTAGCCCATCTGCCAAAGTCGGACATTTCAGTAGATGAGAAGGAATTTACATTATTTGACAAGTTTGTGATTCTTAGACTTTCATCTGCTGTTGTCTAGTGAAGAATGTTGAGAAGGTAGTGGAGCCACACACACCACCTCTTCCCCTGGGTTTTCAGGAACACTTTGGTGGTCTTATTACTGGACCATCTCACTAGTACATGCTTCATCACTGTTATTCAAAGATGAGGCAAGCTCCCTACTTGGGCTCTTCCTCTGGTCAATGTAAAAAATGAAGGCAATCAGAATTTGTGAACCAGTGCCATTAATTGCTGGAAATAATTAAAAATTTATTGATCTGAGAAAGTCATAAGGCTGAGAAAGTCATTAGCGGATGACTAAATAGAGTTAGTTCAGTGATGTTCATTAGTATATAAATTTGTATTGGGGAAAAGGAAGACTCTGGAGAGTTTAAATGGCAGGTGTCAGGATGATACCTGCCAAAAACACCTAAGGCAGTGCACTGCTTTATGTATTGATATTCAAATAGGTTGTGTTGCAGTGCAGTCAAGCTGTGAATCCTGAGATCCTTTGCAGTTCTCCAAGCGTTCCTTTTCAGGGCAGCTGGCACTTGGTTGGTACCTTTGCTTCCTGCAGTGAGAGTTTGTGATCCAGCCACTGTCCTGTGGGCCGGTGGTTGCATCCACTTCCATGTTTTTTACTGGAAGACCCTGTAGCTTGGGACATTCAAGGTTTCCTCTGAGATCCTGCAAACACTGATAGCATGAGGTAAATTAAAAGCAGTTTCTTTGGTGCAAAATATGATTTATTGTGCCAAAAGGTGTTGTGTTATGATTTTACCTTTCCTACCTGGTTTCTTATCTCATTCCAGAGCACAAAATAAACAAATATGCAGGAAAATGTGCAATGCTCGCATGTGTGAATGTAGGGGTTTCCCCCAGTTCTTCAGGACGTATATTTTAGGCATGTTTGAAAATAGGACTGTTCAAGTGCAATATGTTTAAAGCCTAGAAATGGCTAATCTTGCCGGAACAAATTAAAACTATTAATAATGTATCTATTTTCAGGAAAAAATCAATTGTTTATTCAAAAAAACACTATACTGTAAAAAGAGATTTCCATTCAAATATCTTCATACCAGTTTGACTACTTCTAAACTGTAACATTATAACACCTGTACAGAGTTCTTGTTAGTCTTTTTCTGAGTGGTGTCACACAAACTTATCAGTGACATATTCAGTCATATGAATGTGATGAAAACATATGCAGGTAAGTGTATACTATGCTATGCTGGATTTGCTATAATTTGGCAGTCATGGGGCTGCAAGTACAAAGCAGTGGGGCAAGAGGGAGTATAAGCTGGAAAGTGGGGGACAATTTGTTTTGTCTTTGGTTTGTAAATTGCATTACTGTTGTGGACTGGATGAATCTGCTGAGAAATTTCAAATCCCCAGTAGATTTTTCTCCGCACTTGTATAATATCCCCTGCCCCTATAACAGAGAATGCATTTCTGCACCTTGGGTACCACAGTTCCTAGTTTTGCATCCTATATGAAACTGTGTTGAAGTGGAAACTCGTGACCAGCAACTCCTGAGCACTTACTCATGCTTTTTGTTATATTCTGCTGATAAACTCAGACTGAGAGGATAGAGGCACAGATGTCTTTAGGTATTACAGCTAAATCTGTCACACCTCAACTGACAGAGTCATTAAAATTGCAGTAAAAGCTGAAACTATCCAGTGGGATTCAAATTAAATATTGAAAGTCTCAATGAATATGATTATTAAGAGATTCCTTCTACTCATGGAGGAATACAATTAAAATTAATATTTTGACATATCTGAGTTTTATATGTAAGTCCTGTTCTTACAATTTACAGCAGGCATCTAGGTGACCCGCACCAAATGAGCTGCATCCTTCCTAAACTTGCCCTCAGAATCACATAAAATATCACATAATTGTCTTTGGTTAAAACGCCATTCCTCTCACAATAAATTCTCTTTTTATAATATCTATTTTTTATTCAAAAAAGGATCAATTTTTTTTTTTTCATGAATAAGTTTTGCAGGTGTACATCCTATGCTGTGTTTTTTTCTCTATCAAAGAATGAAAGAAATGTGGTGTATTGTTTATATTTGATTCTGATAATCAAAATGTTGATTACCATTATAATTTATTTCAAAAGTTACATATATGATGCCAAGAAAAAGTTGGTGCATTTCATACCCTATAACTAAAACAGAATATTAATAATGATAAATTTATTGTATAATTGAAATTATTTCAGTCACTTTATTTAAATGTCTCTGAACTTTCTAACCAGTGCTCTGAAAGGCAGTGTTGAGAGCAATACGAATTAGAAATATAACTGGAAAATACAATGTTTACATTTATGAATCAGGGTTTAAATTTCCATTGAAGCAGAAGGAAATCACCTCAGTGTCTAAGCATTTTTATTCTCTGTGCTACACTTAATTTTTACTGTATAAAATTATAGGCATTGATTAACGCTTAACACAAGCTATCCCTGTCAAAATTAAAGCAAAGTCAGAAGGTGGACCAGGAGTCTGAGTTATGTTCTCAGTAGATTGAGATCTGATATTTAGCACTGTTTTAATATAGACTTATGACAGAATAATGTAGGAGTACATCCAAATAGGGAATTTCACTCTTCTCTGAAAGACTTACATAAATAAGAGCCAAATGACAGAACATAGTCACAAGAAGTTTGATTTAGCATATTATCAATGTAAAAAGAAACACCTTTTTGATAAGAAGAGGTTAAATAAAAAGCCTTCTAGATCTGTCAGCTGTAGCTCAGTGAAAAACAGTTATCAATGAGTTTAATTGCCTAGAACAGATTTGTTTCAGTGTTGAAATATCAAGGAAACAAGTTCAATGGTTTATGGTAGGGGAAGTTTGTTATAATAGCTTTTCAAAAACTTAAAATCATTTACTTCCTTTACTGTTTTCCATTCTTGAGGTGACCCAGATTCTTACTGGTTTTAGGGGATGTCCTAACATTGTATACATGTGTTTAGAGCATCTGTTAACAAAAAAACATTATATTTTACTCATTCTAAAAATATTTAAATCAATTATAAATAAATTCAAAGTGAAAAAAAAAAAAGAAATAATTAAGTAAAAAACATCCTACTGTTTTAATTATTAGGAAGAGTCCTACAAAAAGAAACCTCTGTAAACATTTAGCCTTTAATGTTTATTAATTAAATTAAATATCTTTATATCATAGAACCATAGAATAGTTTGGGTTGGGAGGGAACTTCAAAGCTCATCTAGTCCGATCACCCTACCATGAGCAGGGACATCTTCAACTAGATCAGGTTGCTCAGAGCCCCGTCCAGCCTGGCCTTGAATGTCTCCAGGAATGAGGCATCTACCACCTCTCCAGGCAACATGTTCCATCCTCACTGTAAAAAATTTAATCCTTGTATCTAGTCTGAATCTGCTCGCCTTTAGTTTAAAACCATTACCCCTTGTCCTATTGCAACAGGCTCTACTAAGTCTGTCCCCATCTTTCTCATAGGCTCCTTTTAAGTACTGAAAGGCAACAATATGGTCTCCCCAGAGCCTTCTCTTCTTCAGGGTGAACAACCCCAAATCTCTCTGCCTGTCCTCACAGCAGAGCTGTTCCAGCCCTCTGATCATTTTTGTGGCCTCCTCTGGACCTTCTCCAACAGGTCCATGTCTTCCTGTGTTGAGGACTCCAGCATCTATATCTCTACATATGGTATTAATTTATCCAGTAGAATGCAAAATTCAGTCAAGATGATTGCAGTAATTACATTCAAATCCTTTACTGGCAGATAGTTTTAAATACAATTTAAATAGCAAAAGCATTAAGGAAAAAATCAGTAGAAAAATTGATTATACAACTAGTTTAAGAATTAGAATAGGATTTTATTTATCCTACACAGAGCCAATATACTTTTGAAAACATATAACTGATTTTTTTTTATACCATACTGTGTGCAGTACTCTGTATTGTATACACACTGTGAGAAGAGAAACGTGCACCTATAAGATAGCTGAAACAGTTTTCCCTGCCATGTCTAAAAAGTGTGCAGGACCAGTTTAGTGTATAGTACCATATTGCAAGCATACTTTTTCACTTCATAACGTGAGTTATTTCTGGAATTTCTTTCGTCCTTTAATGGTATCTATTTTGCTTAACTTCAGCTGTTGTAGTGAGAGTTTTTAGTTTAAGATAGTAGTCTGTTTTCCCTTCAGTCAGGAGAAGAGATATACATGTCATTCATCTCACCTGTTTCAGACACAGAAGACCCACTGGCAATGTTTCTCTCTCCAATGTTTCTAGAAGGAATGAGATAACCACTTTAACCTAAGTATTCAACTTTCTGGCTTTTCAGTTATCCTGCTCTGTGCCAGCCAGATAAGTCCAAGATTTTCAGCTCAGTTCTTGTAATTCTGATTTATGTCACTGGGTGCTACAGGATGCCAAAGACCGAAACCTACCATTTTTGCTCTAAGGAGACTATGCTCTAAGTAGACCGTGCTGGGGTCAGAGATGGAGAACTCACTTTTTACAGAACAGCAGCACTGGGAACATGGCCTCAGGAACCAAGATTTAAAGCAAAGGAAATTTTTATGTTTAGGAAAAGTACCCAGAATACCATGCTTGTCATTTACAGTATATGATATACATTGATAGTAACAACAACTTCTCCCTGAGGACGACAGAACACTTATAGAGAAAGCCTAGTGGTGAGGATGTTATTTTGTCTCGTCCCTAACTAGTCAATATTCTCTGATTCACCCCAAATCTTATCAGATAACTCCATTCACCCCAAATCGTACCAAATACTATCACCAGCGATCACCTCAGGCTTCCAAACCCTGAGGCCCACAGAGCTTTCAACTACAAAATAATTCTTTTTGTCTAAAGTTAACATTCCTACTTCCTGAAGTTCTCATCAGTATATGGGTCAAATATCAGGATAATTCATAAACAGAAAAATGAATACTTTTAGCTCCTTTCCACCAACCTGAAGGGATTTCAATTTAATATGATTTGAACAAGGAAATACTTTCTTACATATTTTTGTCTTATATCTAAGTCATATCTGCAAGGTTTATCAGTGTTTTGTAGGTTATGTGCTGCTTTCTTACTTAAAGTAATTTGACCAAGAAAATAAGAAACTAATTCAGGTTTGTACTTATGTGTCTGGTTGCAAAGTAGCAGTCATCTTTCTTTCAGTACCTGCTCACAAAAAAGTCCAAAACACCAAAACACAGGGTGTTTACAACTACTAGTAATCAGATTGGTTTTCTTGCTAAATAGATGGAAATAATGCTGTTGCTTACTGATTCACAGTCTTGTGTAATCTTTATTTTTTTATTCATTATGTTGTCTTTTTTCAGTATGAGTGATGGGTGTGATTTCATAACGTCAGGTACTTCTTCAGATCAGTTCTGTTTTAGGTATTGATATCGTGTTCTATTGTATATTTTAATAACTGACATTAATATTCCCTTATCACATTAATTCAGACTACTAATTTCAGCTTTACAGGCGTGAGATGCAGATTTGGTCATTTATGGAAATGAAAAACAGTTGTAATTTTGAATCTGAATTCTTGAATCCTAACTTAATTCAGTGATGTCTGTAAATAATGGACATAAATACTACTAAGATCTTGGAAGTAATTTATATTGGTAATATAGTAGGGATGTTTACCAAAACTGTAATTGAGAAAGCTGGACTTTAGGAAAGTTGAAGAGATTTTGGAGTTGAGACAAAAGAGTATAATTTGTGTAAGGTCATGTTCAGAATTATTATGACAACGTGGGACTTTAGAAATCTTGCCACTGGTTTCTGTATAACTTTGAAATCCAGAAGACTGAATCTAAATAGATGGAAGTTCTTAAAAGCTTCAGTGTAATAAAATTGTCCCTTGTCAGTCACAAAAACTGACTACAAAGTAAGAAGAATGTTGAAGATCAACATGCTTGTGAGAAGAGAACAAGCTAAAGGAGCATTTATTTCGGTTATAGGATATTTTCATGGCCTTAAACCACAAAAGTTAGAAAGGTCCAGCTACATTTAAATCTTCTTAAATTCACAACTGTTGTCTCCTTTTTCTTAATTAAGAAACAACTTTTCAGTTCAGTTGACTGAGTTTGGCAAAGTTGGCAGGGAGCCCAATTTAGGCTTGTGACAGGAAGCTGTCCTTAGACTTAACCACGGAGACCCCAGTTCTACACTCACTTCAGATTACAGTCACGTTGAAATATATTGCTGTGGTCCAGGTCAAATCTTGACAAGTGTGCTGAACAGGAAAACAATGTCTGTGATAGCAGTTTAGAAAAGGAAAATAATGATGTGAGGTCCACAATCAGAAGCTGATAAGGAAAAAAATATGTGAATGTTTGATCATATCTTAGCAGGTATTATTTGGACATGAATGTTTAGGTTGGTTACACAATTTTGGGTACAACAATGGTAAACACAGTGGTATTTGTCTAGATTTATTTTCTAATAAAGTGTCTTTTTTAAATTTTGGTTTGGTTTGGTTTGGTTTTAGCAGATATGACACCATCACAAAGAATTTTACCCTTTACTTTTTCATAAACAAACTTAGCATGAAAACCATCAAGAATTACATCAGGAGTTATTACCTTAGAGGATTAAATAGTATTTAGGTACTTGGAAAGCTATCTGTAAACATGTTTTGTAGTAGATACATTGAACTGGATATCATAAACATAAAAGCATCAATATAATAAACACACATTTCTCAAAAATAATATTACCGAGTTTTATCTATATTGAACAATTGGTTTCTTACCTAATTCTGTGCTATGATCACTGTTAACTGTAGTAATGTTCATTAGAATTTTAAGATTCAGAAGCTACCTAGGAAGTTAAATAAGCAGTAACTAAGTAATAAACACTACTGTGATGGCAATTAAAAACCTTTTACTTCAACTAACTGCAAAGTAAAAATTCATGTTTATTTGTAAGACACAGGAGAGTTGCCATGCTCCCTTGGGAACATTAATTTTGCCTTAATTTATTGATTAAATTAAGAAGGTAGAACGAGTATGAAAGCAAGTTACCTGTGTGGTTCTTCACAACTCAGATCTGTAATGACTACCCTAGAGCTGAAACTTTTAAGACATGCCAGACTTCAAACTGTTGTTCCGGTCTATAGTTACTCTGCAGTCATTACAATAATAAAACCATTGAAACAATAAGCTTTAACGGTGATGGATTTTTGACAAATAAATTGTTCCCAAACATTCAAAAATCAAGGAAAAACCCCAACATAATGATGCACAGTATTATATTCCTTTACTTGCCTTTCATGTTGAAGGGATTTTTTTTTTAATATTTATTTATTTATTTAGAAAGTGATGATTCAAGGATACCTAAGGACCAACCAGAGGCTAAGAAAAAATAAACTGTTATGGAATATTTGATGAAATTATAAAATTTTGCAGTAGCATTTATGCAATATTCTTATTGAGCTAAAGGACGATTAAGGCTTTTATATTAGACATAGGTGATATTTCAAAATATAGGCATAATGAACGCTGCATTTTAATGGATCAATGACAGATTAGCGTATTTAAATCCAGGTCTGTTGTTGGCTGTCAGTTAACATATGCTGTGAGTTTACATTTGTTTCACATGATGTATAATTACTCTCCATAAATCACAATTTAATAATATATACATTGAAGTATCTCTCTTAATCTACCCAAAAGTCACTTATAGCACTAACTGATGGGTGATTTGTTTGTTGGGGACCATAATTTCTTTCGTTTAGGTTTGAGAACCATTTGAACCATAAAGAGAAAGAAATAACTGAAGCTATTCAGAAAAAAAAAAGAAAAAGTTATTAAGTTATGATAACCATTTATGAAGGGAATCTATGGTAATTAAATTATAACAACTTTTTTTCTCAGACCTAATTCTCTTATTTAGGCAAAACATTTTAAAACTTGGTGTATTTGTTTAATGTCAGAAGATACAGATTGTCTCAGTTTTAATTCCCACTCTTATATTTTCCTATAATTGCTCTGGGTGAAATATTGCCCTCAAATCTCAGCCTTGGCACTGAAATCAGTGGGAGTCACACGAGTTCGACAACGGCTGTAACTTGAAACTTAGTGAGCAGTGAATCATCCTGACTCATATCACAACAGCTTTCAACATTTATATTAAGGAAGAGTTGCTTAAAGGGGTGTGTCCCTGAGATCTCATATACTGGTCAGAGCTGATTCAGATGATCTTCAAAATCAGAATTTGAATATAAGTTAAAAAACACATTTGAAGAACAATTATTTTCAAACTAAATTATTAAGATCAAAGTAAATATTTTTCTAATCTAAATTAAAATTAAACTACAGACCAGGTAATCCTGCCTTAATTCTTCCCTCCTACTCCATGCTTTTTTATTCTAGGACAGGACAGTGTTTTAGGGTGGTTTTGAAATAATACAGTGATAGAAGCCTTTAAATTTACACCAGCTTTCCTAAAATGGCAGCTATACATTCTACCAGTATTCTACTGGTTTTAATATGTACTAGTGTGATCCATGGGTAAATCATTTATTATGAGGGCTTATGAAACAGAGGGTACAGAGAGACTGAACTGTGCAATTATCAAAGTAAGTAAGTTTTATATTAGCCAGATTTTCCAACACATCATAGGACCTGAATCTTTCCGTGCTGTGCATTGTCTGAGAGTATGCTACAAAGTCACAGAGAAAGAAACTTATTTTCCAGCAGCTGGATGGGATTTTAATAGCACTACCAAGAAATAAAATAATATTTTTAATACAACAAAACAATGAACAATGAACTTTTATGGACATGTTTTTCTTGACAAGAAACACTTAAAACGTATGTTGCAGCTACTAACAGATGGAAAGTTGACAGAAAGCTAGCACTTTATTTTACATCACTTGGTTTTAATTTTTAGCCTTGTGACACTGATTTCCTGTAACACCAGTTACTGCCGTTGTGTTCTGTATGAAAGAATGAGACTTGTTCTTCCATGCATGACAGGTCTTTCATCTTACAAGCTATAAAAGCAAAACAAACCAAACAAACAAACACACAAAAAAACCAAACCAAGCAAAACAAAACAACATCAAAAAACAAAACAACATCAAAAAACAAAACATCAAAAAACAAAACAAAACAAAAAAACCCACAACACAGTTCCCTAGCACAAAGTAATGATAGAAGATGAAACAAGACAGTGTTGACTATCCTGTCATTTATAGGTTTCTATGTATCTTTAATGCCCTTTAGTCAATATTAATATGTTTGGGGTTTTTTTAAACCTCTCTGCACGTATAGACATAATTTTGCAAACGCTATAAGTGGCCAATTTTTGGATCACAATGTTAATAGATTTGACAAATTGTATGCTCAGTACTTTGTCCTTTTATTATGTATATTGACCACTTATTTATTTTCTTTTGCAGATTGTAGCTTTGCGTGAACAAAATGCACACATTCAAAGGAAAATGGCAGCTGGTGAAGGGGCTGCTGAATCAGAACATATTGAAGGAATGGAGCCAGGGCAAAAGGTTCATGAAAAGGTATAAAATGTTAGTTTTCATTGGATCACGTGATCAATATGACAAATAATCAGCTGTAAGATATTTGTAATTTGAACATTTCAGGGGAATTCCCTTCAGAATACTGCCTGCCTACTGAAACTAGCATAAAAAATGAGCTTGTTTAAATGGAAAGGAAATGCAAATAGGCAGGTCCTTGCTTTTTGGTGGGGTATTGAGTTCAACCAACATCTTATAAGAAGCTTTTCTTGGAATTTTTTTGCTTTAAGGCTGAAAGAGAAAAAAAAGGTACAAAATAACTGATTTATAAACAAGGCTTTCTTCTAAGGCTTAGTTTTCCAGACTGATCAAAACCAAGTTGCATATCTCCCTTTTTTTCTTCACACTTATTGAATTAAACTGAAAGCATAACATAACATTTGGCAGACAGTCGATATGAGTAGAGCAGCTGCTTGGATCTTTAATTGTGTGCTTTTTTCTAATGGCATGTGATGAGCAGTATCATACGTCATACTTATAAAAATAACAGTCATCATTACCGATTTATTTTATAGGCAGTCTAATTTACTAGGGCGCACTTGCACAGCAAGCATTAATTTTGCATCTTTTCCGGTTTATGTTAAGTACGTATTTTTCTTTGCGTAATCTTTCTGGCTGAGAAGCATACAGTAAATACTGTTCAGCTACTTTCCCCTTCCTTGCAAAATCTAACTCTTGGGCACATCTGTGCAGTTTTGTTAAAACAGTGAACATCCCACTCATGCTTTTAAATACAACCACATTGGTTAGCTGAAAATCTTTAATTTTGCACTTTCTTTGCAAGATATGTCTTCTGTTTTGAGCCACAGGGCACATTTCTTGTAAGCAGAAACAGGTGGAAATAAGAATATTTGTCCTTTAAGAAAGTTGCATATTTAAACATTAATGAAAGAGGAATGAAGGCAAATGTAACATATTATTTTCATTTTATATTAAATGTTTCTCAAATACTATGTCCAGAAACTTTCTGTGCTTCATAATAAAAACAATTTAAGTTGATCCTGTTAAGCTGAATTGAAGGCTTGTTCTAACTAATTTTTGCTCCTTATAGTAATTAAAACATAATGGATAGGGAGTTAACAGGAGGCTATATTGACACCAGATCAACAGGTACACTCATATCCTCTGCACTAGCTGCTCTCTACCTTTCTACTTTAGTGCCCACCATCAGTTGCGTCTTATTTTGTGAAAAAAAGTTATCATTTCTTAAAGTACTTCAGCCTAAGCTCAGAATTAAACATTTCAAAATAAAATAATGATAAAATAGAAGTAATGAGAAGTATTAACTATGAATATTCATTACTGAAAAAAAAAAAAAGAAAAAATTCTAAGAAGACAATGTTTTCACAAAATTCCAAAGACATCTGCAATAGGAAAGTATTAAGGATTTCAGCATGGAATTATCCCAATTAAAAAAAAAACAAAAAACAAAAAACAAAACCAAAAAAAAAAAAAAACAAAAAAAAACAAACAAAACAAAACAAACAAAAGCCAAACCAACCAAACAAACAAAAAAGCAGCTTTTTGGGTTTAGCTTTTTGTGCCTGGAACATCTGCAGATTGCACTGAGTTGCTTTGATTAGCAGGAAGATGCCAGGTCATTAAACAGGTTCTCTAGGGGGAACAGGTCACACAGGCTCTCTAGGGGGAACTTCTACTGGCACAGTAAAATTTCTTCTCTATGACAATAAAGCTTCTGAGATATATCATTTAGGCAAGAGATATTTACAAGCTAGCAAATACAGAAGCTTGAAAAGAGGCCAACTAGCACGAACAGAAGAGCTTAAAAGGACTTTGAAAATCTGTTTAAAAACCTGACAAAGATCACCTGCTATGGGAATTAAGATGCAGCCATTTCTATTATCGGATGTTCTCCTACCTAGATGTGTCACCACTGGACACAAGTTGCCACCATCCAGAACCTTAAAACAGCTGTGTTAATATGATTTACTTTCTTTTAAACCTTTTTTGTGCATGTATCATTTGAATGGAATAGGGGTGGAAAAGCTCCATATTGTAGTAAAGAATATTTTCTGGTAACTATTGTTATTCATTTATTCTTACATCTCAAACAGCCTCAGTAAATGTTATTCCTTTAAGCATTACATTTTACTTTCATGAAGTCAGGTGATGAGTATAATTTAGCTTCCTTTGCTAATTATTTTATTTCTTTTTTAGTATTTCTATACTAGGGAATTCAGAAAAATTATTTGTCCTGGGAAACATACAGTATTTCTATTTCTTTATTTGTCCTGGGAAATATACAGTATTTCAATCTCTCCCCTGACAACCTGGCCTTCATGGCCAGCTTTTCTAAGTTGGAAGGAACATCTCCACCACTGCCAGTGTTTAAAGTAGTCTTTTTTCCCTGGGATTTCAGGCAATATTTACCAGGGTTGGGTTTTTTTTTTTTGCCTAAACCTAGCTATTTAAAAGCTTTTAAAGGTGCTATGACATTTCTTGCCTACTGTTCCTCACGCTGAATTTTCTCTACATGTATTATTTGTAGGAATTATTTTGGTTCAAAGAGAGTCTAAGCATAACTTGGGTATTAAAACTGGTACTACTACTGGTGATGTTGAATTTTCAAAATATTTCTAAAGTGACTTATACCACTGAAATTCTGCATATTGTGTATGAAGTACAGGAAAGCTTTCATATCTAAGCTGCCATATCAGCAGTTGACTGACCAAAAGTCCGAGCAACTGACCAAATACATCCATATTTAACAGAGAAACAGCTGGCACCAGCCTTAGTAGAAGATGAAGGGACTATTCTCACAAAATTAAGTGAGTCAGTGATGTTTCATAAGGCTGAGATGCCATCCTAGAATAACAGTGAGTGAAAGACTGATATCTTGAAGTCCAGTCACCATGAGTGTTAAGGTCACAGGCTTATGGCAGATACGAGGATATGCCATATCTGGAGGCAGGTAACAGTATATTCCAGTTTCCAAGAACTTCTGCAGCAATTTAGATAGTGTCTTAGTAAAGAGCAGACATAAGGCAACAACTTTTAGTTGTTTTGTGTGGTTTGTTTTTGTTTTGGTTGTTGTTTGGTTTAGGGTTTTGTCTGTTGTTTTTTTTTGTTTCAAAGACAACACACACAAACACACAAAGCCAACAGTGCACCATAAAAATACTAGTTTCCTCTAAGAATTCTAAAATACCAGTTCTGAATTTCAAGATTACTGTCAATTATTCCAAGGTACTTTGTGGTTAGACAGAACTTAATTTGGTCCTCAGGCATAGTGATGTTTGTGCACCTGGGCATCATGAGAATCACCTGTGCTCATACTACCACAGACTATGCTGATGAGGAGCTCTATCAAATAAATCAATCCTATCTCCACTGTTTGTTTGGAGGTAACCCCATGATGTTATTTGTTTCCCTCTCACCACTCTCCTAGGTTAAATCCTAGTGCAAAATTTATGATTAATTGCTGGTTGATAGTATTTAGACTGAACAAATCTGTGTCAGATGTTTTGCAACTGGAGATAAAAAATCTTACTTGGAGGTACTTTTTTACTACTCTTGGGATTAATCTTTATAAAACTAGATTACTGTGTATATTTTGCCACGTATGTTGCCAACTGTGAGGTTCTTTCTAAAAAATAGAAAGGAAAAGTACCTTGCAATCAATAGCCTTACAATTTGCCAACTGCTATAGTCTGGTGTCCTTACTCTATTTTTGTAATTTAAGTGCACTTTCCTTCCTTTACTTAGTTTGCCTTCAGTGTTATTGCTGAGGCTCTGGATTGAAAGGGCAATATGAAATGAATTAACAGAGGGTACAATATTCTGGGTTAGTCTTATTTTATGCTTTCTCCTGATGTTCCTTTTACCATCATTATTGGTTTTTGCTAGTAAGCCAGTCTGTTGGTGGTTTTCCTTTTATTATTTTGTGGTAGAGGGAATACGGGAGAGAAGTAGTGATCTAGGAGGGATTTATTATGTGTGATGCTCCAATTTGCTGTCCTTCTCCCTGCTGACGCTCCTATACAAGCAGCAGATTGTCTTACTGCTGTGCTTTTTGGATCTTGAAAGAAAGAAAATCTGATACCAGGGATGCTGGTTTCCTTTTCATACTGTTCGGCAGTAGGGGACATGAACATTTATTTCCCTCCTCCATTTCCACAGACTATAAACAATTCAATTTTATTTTTTTTTTCCCAGACATTTCTTGTTTAGTCCGTATTACCCTTTATGGCACTCAGTCCTACAGGATATTTTTGAATTTTGATTCCTCTGCAGAGTACCTTCTCTGTTGTAGTTAATACCATCACTGTCATGAGACTTGATGATTCTTTCATCTCCTTTCTGGTTCTCTCCCTAAAGCTTTCTTCATAAAGTAAAAGTATCTCTGAAACAGTTATTGTGGGCTGTGATTCCTCAGCTATTTATCTTCTGTGTGGTGATCTAACACACACACAAAAAAAAAAAAAAACCAAACAACAAAAAAAAAACTCCACAGCAGGCCTTCCTCTTGCTTTTGCAATTTCTCCAATTCTTCCCAGTAATGAGGAAAGCAAGTGCTGCATTGCTGGGTGCAGATGTAATCGCCTGTTTACCTTTGTTTGCTCTGAACCAGCCCAAGCAAAGACGTCTGAGGTTGTATTAGGTCTTTCAGACTGAGACCAACCAGGTTTCTCATCTGGCTGAGAAACCCTTGGAAAGGAGCAGGGGGACAGGGCAGGGAGCTTTTCGGCCTGTGTAACAGGGCAGGGAGCTTTTCGGCCTGTGTAGCAGATGTGCACAATTGCAGCTCTGGTACCTGTTCTGTCTGTAGAAAATGAAGAAGAGTAAGTCAAGAATATATGTTGATACTATTTCTGCAGCATTGTGGTCTAAATAAGTAAATATGATAGAAATGGATTATATTTGTTGAATAAACTAGTTAGTAAAAAAGAGCGAAGCATTGGAGCATGTGAGCTATTTGCCAGTTTTCTCTCTTTTTTAAAATTTTTTTCCCCAAGGAAAAATAGCCATTGTTAGTAGACACTTTTATGTAAAAATATTGGAATTAAGGAGTGTGTCCATATGTACCTTTTGCATGACCACATTTAATGTAATCATAAAATTTATTGGAGGCTTTATCTGGATGACCAACTTGTAAGCCAGATCTGCAGACCATGTATGTTTTTCTTTCTCTCTGCTAGAATATTTCAACCAGTTAGAAAGTTTTCCTTCATGTCTCTGCCCTCCTTTCAAGACTTGCCAGTTGTTTCAGCTTACTTTTAGTACTTTCTTTTCCCCCACTCTGTACTGATTTGCCACAATTTTCTGCAAATATTGGGGATTTGGGCTAGTCTAGGGATATGAATGTCTACTTTGAAACTTCTTTTGTGCATGCTCTTTTGAGAATATTTGCCAGAGCGCTTCAGGTAAAAAAAAAAAAAAAAAAAAAAAAAAATCAGAGTTTTGAAGAGATCTCTGTTAATTATTATAAGCATTCAACTAACAGTTTATTTACAAACGGATTGTGATGAGTACTCTTTGAGTATCAGAAATATTTCAGCACAGAAAATTCAACCTGATTACAAAACAAAACAGAAAAAAAAAAAATAAAGAGGAACATGGACATTCCTCACAAAACCAGTAATAGATGCTGCAGTTTTGTCCCCCAGCTTATTCCATAGGGAATTCCTCTGGGACATGGGAGGTTCCTCCTCCTTTCACTAATGAATAAAATGTGCTTGAATCCACTTCCTCTACAGAATGCTTTTGTTTCTACCAGCATAGAATATTTTCGTATTCTTGTTCAAGCATTTTTTCGTTTGGGAGAGGGGACAGTATGACCTTAAAACTGTTGGCAAAAACTCTCCTGAGAACCTGAGGAATGTTATGTCAGTTGTTTCTTTAATTGATACTTAATAACTTCCTGCCTGTGGTCCTTTGGAGTGATTACTCCATGTGATGTACCCATGTAGCAGATAAATCATAAAATGGTACCAAGCCATAAAAGTGACAAAATGTTAGTTAAAATCCTTAGGTAAACTTTTAAAGTGCACTTCAACGTTCTAAAAATACCAACTTTTAAGCTGAGGTTTTTGCTTTTAATAGTACATAGAATGGTTTTGGTTGGAAAAGACCTTTAAGATCATCGAGTCCAGCCATTTACCTGTCACTGCCAAATCCAACTCTAAACCATGTCCCTCAGAACCGGATCCACATGTCTTTTAAACCCCTCCAGGGACAGCCTGTTCCAATGCCTGACAACCACTTCTGTGACGAAATTTTTCCTAATATCCAATCTAACCCTCCTCTCTGTTGACTTTTTTGTAAATTGGAAATTTTAGATGCCAACCAGCTCTATATATAAATACAGGAATAATGTAAAGCAAAAGTGAACTATGACTAGAATTAAAGCAACTTGTACAAAGAGTTCATCAAAGAATTATAATGAAAGTTTATGTGCATAAATCAGAATATATGCATGAATAACTGGCAATCTAATGGTCAGAGATTAATTCTAAATATGTTTTTGTCTTTCCATAAATCCAGGTATTAAGTAAATAAACTAACTTCACAGTTAGTTTATATATGTTTTGGTTATTAACATATTTAGGAAAAAATATTAATAAAATATTAATAAATATTAATTTAAAATTCTCTGCCATTGGGCATACTCCTAGATATCGAAGCTTGCCATTTCAAAATGACCATGGTCTATATGCCATAAGGTATGTGATCACATGCCATTTATTGCTTTTCAGATTTGATATTTGGCTTATTATAACCTTGCAGCAATTCCTAGACCACTATGTAGAAAATTGTAGGGCAAATTCAATGCATAGTAAAATTTCTTTATCTGTGTTAACCACTAAAATTGCTGTATCATATTAAAAATATAAAACAAATTATAATAATCATAGATAATAAATCTCAAATTTACACAGTGGAATAAAGCATGACAGGATGTTTTATTCTGTTTGAGTACTGTTTTGTTTACATGTGTGATTGCTGCATATTAATGGGATTTTGATTAAAGTAGACTAACTGAACACTTTCCAAACAACAAACTAAGTGTAAATGAGTTTTCAAATTGCTATTGTCATTTTACCATGGTATCCTCAAGGTAGATCTATGATGGTTCAGTGGCTAACATAGAACGTCAAGATAATATAATTAACTACTGTAAAGAAAGCAATTTTGGAATGGAATTATTCGATGTAATGAATTTTTGGAGTAAAATAGTTTTATTCAATGATCCACAGAGGGGCAGGTGATCTTGTTCTGGGTTCATTTTATGGATGGTTGAGGAAAGAATGTGGCTAAAGACATTAAACAAAGTAATGTTCTTTGAATTTTCTGGAAGATTTCTGTATAAATATATTTTGACAATAGTAATATGGAAATATTAATGAAAGCAAGCTTGGTTTCCTCTCAGATCTTGCTAGGAATATTTCATATATACATTGCTATACACCGTACCATCTGAAGGACACACAGCACCCTTTAGAAGCAATATTCCTGTATGATGCTTTCTGAGATCCATAACCTATATAAAATGGCTGTTACAGTGAAATACTTTTTTCCCATACTGCATAATATAAATTTAACTGATAAAATTGCACCTAATCAAGAAAGTTACTGACAGGTTGCCCTATTTTGGTTTTATTTTTTCATGTTGCAGTTCAAAACCAAATCATTTTGGGTTTCCTTGTTCTTTTTGCATATGTTTTTGTCATGAGATAATTAAATTTGGATGAAAACATGCTTTGCCTTTGCTGGAAAAGGCTAGTGTGACTGTTATAATGAGGCAATGCCAGGAACTCCTCCTAGTGAATGCACTTCTTTCCCGAAATCATTTATTTGAAATATAGATCATATTCCTGAGATAATATTCCAAATGCTTTGTGAGTTCTAGACTCTTGATTCTTTTTCTTTGTAACTGTATTTATGTCAGGGCTTTCAGCAAGCACACAAATAACTTCAGCAGACCTTGTTTCTAATGTAGATTCAACCAGTGTGTTGTCCAGCCTCTAAGCACTTTCTGGTAGAGTGAATTTGTGATTTATTAGTGTTGCTTCCTCTCTGCAGCATGACCTATTTTGGAAGTGAAATAGACTTTGATTAAGTTTAAATGCTGTGTAAGTTTAGCCAAGATGTATACCCGCAATTTGGTGATTTTTAGTTGTTTTGTTGCAATTTGTACTTGAACAGCCATTATGCCAAACTAAAGCTATTTTTGTATAGTCTTCTGCTCTTAATGCAAATGTTTACTTTTCTATGTGATGTTACACTCTGGAATTCCTTGAAATGAATGAATACTAATATTTTGCGGGTTTTTTTCAGAACTACATCTGCCTTATCTACAGTGAAAATTGTGGTTTTCTTCGCCTAGTTTATTTTGTAACATTTAAAATAGTCTTTGTTTTAGAAATTATTTAGATAGATTCCACATTAAAAGATAATTAATAAATATTGTCACTTCTCTGTTAACAGCGCCTATCAAATGGCTCCATAGACTCAAACGATGAAGCCAGTCAAGTTGTTGAACTTCAGGAACTACTGGAAAAGCAAAACTATGAAATGGCACAAATGAAAGAGCGTTTGGCTGCCCTGTCTTCCCGGGTGGGAGAGGTAGAGCAGGAGGCAGAGACCACCAGAAAAGAGCTCGTTAAAACAGAAGAAATGAACAGTAAATATCAGAGAGACATCAGAGAGGTAAGGAGTTCATCACACCCACCTCCTGTTTCTTGACTGCTCTTCCTGTGATACCCTGTACTAACTGATGGAGGCCAATAAATATGGGAAGCAAAAGTCGAGCACTGATAAAAGCCCTCATACATAGGAAACACAAAATGTACATTAAGAAATAGTGTTAGAAATATCTTTATAAAATCATGTTTGTAAAAGTCGGTGTGTATATGTGGAACTCTAATGGGAGCAAGGACAACTCCGTTGTGGTTTAGCATTACTAGAGTAAATTCTGGCAAGTTTTCAACTATTTTAGGTTTTTAAGATGAACTCAATTAAATAGAGATGCTGGTCAGGTAGCTAGTCTAAAGTACATTTTTAAAACATCTGAGCTTTTTTATAAAATGGTGTTATTTATATAATCAATTATAATATTTACTCATGTGTGGTAACTTCATTATCTCTGTTATAATATACTGCTATTTCTCTCTTAAATGCCACGTTACACCATCTACAGGCTTACTTGCTCTCAGCCTTTCATTTCCTGAGGAAAGTAGCCACTAATACATTTGCATGCAGAATAATTAGCAAACATCAGTGCCAAATCTGCTGAGAAAGGTACTTGTAGAATGGAAGTCCCTGTAGTTATTTCATACTACCACAAAAGATAGTCTTCCTAATGCAGAAAGTTAAATACCTGCAACAAGAAGGATAGATTAGTATTGTTAACTTGGATAAATTATAGGATATTTTTCTGTAAGTTTTAATTAATTACATACATAATTACTTTTTTTCTTTTTCTCAGCAATATGCAAAAGGATCACTTGGATATGGTCCATTTTGGGACTAGCTATTTGGATCAATTGATACGTTCATTGAATCTTACTTCAATAATAATCTTTCTTCAACACTGCTTTCATAGTGTAATATAACACAAGCAACAAGACATGCTCATCAGTGAATATTTTCATTGTGAAATATTACACGGTAACATGCAAGCCAGACACAATTTTAAAACTAATAGAATTTCCTGCTTTCACTAAAATTAATTGAAGAGAAATAAATAATGTAATAGACAGACTAATGTATACTTGATCTAAATTACAGCTATTTGCTTCAGTGAGGCCAGCTTGTAATACACGAATAAAAACACCTCAATATTTTAAATAAATCCTTATCCATAACATATATGGATAACATACCCCAGTGTTATGGTTATGTTATGTATTCAACATTGTGGTCACTTGTTTTCTGGAAACTTCAGGATATGTTGCCTGCTGTCTTCAACATGTACTTCAGCAGAAAATACTAGCAGGACCCAAGAATAAGTGTGGAAATGCAGATTTACATTTTTCCCCATATTGCTGCCCTATAGTTCTACTGTTGTATGACTATATGAGTTTTTCTATTTTCTGATCAAGCATACTGTTGTGTAATAAGCAAACAAGTGAATGTGAGCAGCATTTGCTATGTGTTTTTTCACTGAAAAATACAGAAACTAGGAAAATATACAAAAGATGAGATTTGTTACTGTTTGCTCTACTCAACAGGTACCATTCAACAAATTTTCCTTAAAACAAAAAAGTTACTGCTGAGCATACTTTACACCTCTGTCTCCTCTTAGCATGAAAATTAAACAGGTATAAAATTATGTGGCATTTTAATTGCATGGTTCCTTATAGTGTGTTTTTGTCATGTTAGGCAATGGCACAAAAGGAAGATATGGAAGAAAGAATAACTACGCTGGAGAAGCGCTACCTCAGTGCTCAGAGAGAATCCACCTCCATACATGACATGAATGATAAGCTGGAAAATGAACTTGCAAACAAGGAAGCCATCCTACGTCAGGTGCAGTATCCGTGTTAGTTGCTTTCTTCATAACAATGAAGATAAATGCGAAAAAGGGAGAAGATCTACAGTAGGAGGTTTCCATTAGGTTAATCTGTTCATTTTTAATCAAAAGATCAGGTGGTTTTTTTTGTTTTTTGTTTTTTGTTTTTTTTTTTTTTTAAAAAAAAAAGCTCCATATCACCCATCACAACTCTGAATCCCGAATCAACATGTACCTTCAACATTGTAAAATAACTGTGTTTTTTAACAGCGTCTTGCATATTTGCGCACGATCATATTGCATAAGTAAAGGTGTATGTTTGCTTCCTATGTAATGATTTTCTGAATTTTATTTTTAAATAAAATATCAAAAAATAGTGTCAGCAAAAGAAATTCCCTTCCACAGGAAAGACCAAAATTTGCATACAATAAGTTCTAGTGATTTCACAAATTAGTAGTATGTAAATAAAATTTTACAATATCTTTCAGAAAGGTATATAACATGATTGTGCAGTTTTCTCCCAGACTACTTTGTTTCCACGGTGATTCCAGAAGCTGAAGTGTAAAGTGAAGGGAAAAGAATGTTTTGTGATTTGAAGAATACAATGTGAACAGAAAGCTAACACGAAATGTATATTATTCACACTGTAAAAGATTAAATTGCTCCTCAGCCTCAGTATCAGACCTTTATTATTTTTCACCTATCATATCTTCGCACAATATAAAATGCTATATGAGAAACAAGCCTGTGTGACCTGAAAATCTCTGCTTCTATGACTGTATGCAGAAATACTTACACACACGCACACATCCCTCTATATGTGTATATATATGTACCTGCATACCTCTTCAGGGAAAGGAAAGCATCAGAACTCAAACTCTCTGGCTTCTGCCAACTTCATTGGAGTATTTTAAGAAGTATCTTCAATTGTTAGGAAGAAAAAACACCCAATAATGGACAAGTAGAGTATCAGCATCTGAAATTTTATTGCTGTCGGTGTAAGTCATGCAGTGCTGCAGAGGTTTTCCTACTCAAAGCAGTAATCAATAGAACTAGGCCTAGAATATATACAGGCAGACTTAAAGTTGATTTGCAGAACTATGAGGTAGAAAGCCTAGTTTTTCATGCCTTTAAAGGATTAAAAAGGCATCTAAAAGCATACTTCTTTTTCATGTCTTTCATTTCCTCGAATGAACAGGAAAGCAGGAAATATCAGGTCATTAAAAAATTCTTGATCGTATGGTGCATCTCAGTAGGACAGAAAATACTGCAGTTATCAAAAGTCCTGTTTAATGTTTATCACAGATTAAACAATTTCACTTGTGTAAAATGAGACTTAATTGCAGGTTCATAGTGAAAAATATCACTGCAACCTTAAGCACGTAGCAACCAGGTTATGATCATGTATTAAATGTAAGTTTTAACATTTTCTAATATATGACTGGCATTTGTTCAGAAAATTGTGTTTGGCAATTTGTTGAGAAACTTTGCTGGGAATTCTGTGCTTTTGGAATTGTACTTCTTTTCCGTTTTAGCTCATACATAAACTTTTCTCTGAGATAGACTCAATATTTCGACATAGAAAATTCTCATTTTACTGGCACCAATACTATTATTTTGCTTAGATAAACAACACATTGATCAGAGAAGCTTTTTGTTCATCTTCATTAGTGCCAATTTACAGCTCCTTTTCTTCACCTTCTCATGATCCTTGGGTTCATTTATCTTTAGTAAGACTGGCAGCCTAGACTGTTCGTGCTCGAATTAATACTTTTCCAATGAGGCCTCCCATCCTGTGGAGTATCTATGTGTATGTAGTGAGTTTTGCTTGCTTCTCTGATACTTAAAAAGCTGAAGAAAAACATCTTAATTCTGATTCTTTTTTTTTTTTTTTTTTTTTTTTAATACCTGTTTATCTATCTTTGGCCTTCAGTTGGAAGACAAAAACAGACAGCTGCAAGAGCGTCTAGAGCTGGCAGAACAGAAGCTGCAGCAGACGATGAGGAAGGCTGAAACCTTACCTGAAGTGGAGGCTGAGCTGGCTCAGAGAATTGCAGCTCTGACTAAGGTACTGCCCTGAGAAATAGGTTCATTTCAGAAGCCCCGTTGTTGTATGTTGATTTGCATCCTGATTCCTCAACTCAACACCTAAACAAAAGTAGTTTCAAGCTGATTTGAAAGGAGAAAATGTTTCCTGATGACTGTGTGCCACAAGTTTAACCAGGAATGGTCTCAATGCCTTGTTTGTAATTCTTAGCATTTTGGTAACAGGAAGAATACTTATCTGTAAGGTACCCTAGACTATATTTACAAAGGAGTCATATATTTCCAATGCACATGGGCATTACTTATCCTAGAAGGATTCATTTTACTATGTACGCATTTCTAATTTAAGGGAAGATAGGGGGCAGTCCCATTCCTACACTTACTTCATTCTTCTAGACGTTTTCTTTGACAATGCATATGAAACAACAATTATTTATATTCCAGTAAGAGCTATAAAATCAAATTTTAGTGGCAGCTGGGATCATTTGTAGGACATAAGTGAAAACAACGTGCAGTGCATACTTAAATGATTTGTTTTGAATGATTCTTTGCACCATGTATCTAAAAAGACAAATCTGAAACCCTGAGACGATTTCAAACTGTTTTTTCTGATAAATTTATTATTTGACAGCTTTCTTGCAGTAAAAATAAGAAAATAAAAATAAATATTCAGTAGTGTGGTTTTCATGTTTGGCCTCTAATATTTTCAGGTGTGCATGTAGTTACTACTACAACTCGGTTATTATCAGTTTCATAAAGATGTGATAATATGTTTATTTTTCATCTCTTAAGATCAGACAAATAAAGAAAAATGCATTGAAGAGATTGTATTACATATCACTCTGATGTATCTAAGCTTTCCCTTTTCTGTTACCAAGGAATGTTTCTAGCTATTTATGTACCTAGCCATTTTGATATTTGATGGATTGTTTTCAATTCTCATGTTTTTCTATTTATAGTGAAGCCTTAAGTGCTGAGCAGCTCACTACTGCAGTCCAATTTTTAAGTAATTTAGTTAAGGAGTAGAAAGGAAGAGAAACTTTGGGGAGATTTGATGGTTGAATGGTTGAGGTTGTTTTATTATTTTAGTAAGGCAAGATCATTATTCAGTAATCAAGATTTTGTGCTGTCCATAGGTTTATATGAACGGGTGGGAATTTGAGAGACTGAAAATAGGGGCAGGGGGATGGGAAGAAAGAATCAGCAAAAAGGGAGCTACATGAAATACCAAATATATATCATTTCAGTTTGATAAAAACTCAGGTGTGCATAAGGGCAGTATCTTGGCATTTCAATTTCTTTTTTTTTCAGTTGTTTCTGATTCAACAAATAATCACATATTGTAATTCCCTCAGTAGCTTAAGAATATCATTTTCTATTTTAAGAAAATTTTTCCTGAGTAATTTCTCCAGCAATTAGACACCTGTAAGTATTTTGCAGTCTCAAGCATGTCTTTTCTTGCAACTGCATTTTTCCTTGAATATATGTTAATTTCAAATAGTGTAAGAAGAAATCCCATTTCAACCATGCAGAGCACTCAGGCACTTCCATAAGATATTGTTATTGTGACCATAAAGCTGCAGTATACATCTCTGTCCACTTACATTATTTCATGGGATGTGGTTAGAGAACAGTGAACAGAGCTGACGCTCTGTCCCATTTCACTTTAATGTACTTTATCAAAGTTTTTGCCAAGCAGAAAACTCCAAGAAGTATGTTAGGTTGTAATGCCAGTTCTGTTCATTTCTCTGTGATTACATGAAAAACTGAAGTAATTTCATTTAAAATTATGTCTTCTTGGAATACATGACATGAAGAAACCTATATTTTATATATCTTGTACATAATGTCTTTGCAAACTGTAGATCTTATTAAAGTGCTGGTTTGACAGCTCCGAAGTTCAAAGTCCAGTACTTTTCATGGGTCACATAAATGTAGCTTGGAGTCAAGGATGGTACTGTAGTCACTGCAGCTTACTCTAAGTAGTTTTAAATTAGCTAGCTATTGTACTATTACCAAACTAGCTATTCAATGAAAGCTGCAAGACCTACATAAGAGGCTGAATAATCCTTAATTTTTCCTTTGTTGAGGTTTGTGCCAGCATATACCTTGTCAGTAAGGCTCAAATTAGCTCACTTCTCACTACCTTAAGTCTGCCTGCCCTGAGCTATGGTCACTGCATGTACATGTATAATGAGTAAAAGATGAGTCCCCTGAATCAGCTAGTCTTTCTGTGCTGCAAAAAAGTCAAAACTGATTCTCCTTTTTTTTGTACTACCTCAATGAAAGTGGCTTCTCTGAGATTAATGGGGTTACAATCATATGAAAGAGGTGAGTTAAGCCTAATATTGTACATGTTTTTTTAAAGGGAAGTAGTATGGGATAACTGGAAATAATGACTGCTTCACTGTGGGGAAAATATAAGGCCAAATATTTACATGTGGAGATAAAACAGAACTAACATGATGTGGATGTGATTTCCTCCCCCTGCCCTCAAATTTGAAATGCACGTTACAATTCTGCATTCAATTTATTATACTCTTCCTCACAAGAAGTCTGGGTTGGGATTCTGCAAAAGAAGGATGTTGAATGAGATCCCTCTATGTTATCAGTTTTTAAAATGAGTTGGTTTTCTTTTTATATCTATACGGGCTAGTGAATGTTTTTTTGCTACTTTTCCATGACCAAACTAGTCCATAAGGAGTGAACTTCCAAAAATTTGGACTTTGCAGTGAACTAAGATAAGTACCCATAAATTTACCTGAATCATTTGAGCTTTTCTTTGGCTTTGTTTTCACTGTGTTCTGCCCATTGGGTGAGCAACTGGAGGGTTAGTCAGCCTGTGGCAAACTAACCTGGAACAGCATGATCCCATGTACTCTGCTGTCCTGCCTGGCCGTCGCACTTGTATCTGTCTGGTCATGACAAGTAGCACAGCTCTCAGCATGTATCCCAAGATTTAGACTACCATGACTCATTGAGCCACCTTGTATTCACTCTCACAGTATTGGTCTGTTTGCCTTCCCTGAAGAAGAGGCAGTTGGTTGTAGAAAGAACTTCCCTCCTAATATTAACTAAACCTTTCTTTATCCTACAAGATGTTTATTTTCCTCAGAAGGGAAAGACATTGGAGCATCTAGAATCTTCAGATGATCAGTCTGTCAAACACAGTTTCTCCTTCCATGAATTCAAGGAGGGGTCTAGTGGAGACAACCAGCATCCACCTACTTCCGTTCATTCACTCCCACTAGTAGTCACTCTCCCCCTTGGGTGCTTGTGCAGCAGAGGTGACATGTCACTTCTCTGATCACAAGACAGCAGTCAGCATTTTACTCCATCATTCCTGTATGCAGGTCACCAGAAATACCAGCAGTGCTTTTCAGCTCCATTAGAGAAGCACTGACATGGAGAAAAGGAAACCATAATCATAATAGATCACATTTGGCATAATAGCGTATTCAGCTTATTTTAAAGGTAATAAAAAATGACTTGAAAGTTGGAGGCAAGTGGGACACAATGCTGGTTTTGTGACAATGTGGGGATCTGATTTGCATTAAGTAGGGAAGAAGTTGCAAGGAAGTGAAAGGAGGTCTGCAGTGAAAAGGAAACAAAGAGGGGAAAAAAGTTCTTCTGTAAGAAGTGGATGTGGTTAAGACAGAAATGTATCTGAGAACAAGGGAGAGAGAGAGGATGATGTGTTAGCTGAAAAAGGAAGTTGATAAATCTTCTGAGGGGAAAAAAAAAGAGAGAGAGAACATCTTTTAGGGGGAGGGAAGCCCAAGAAACCTCCACATTTACAATACATTACTGTCTTCTCAAGCCATCCCTCTTCTTGTGCTTTCCTTTCTACAGAAGATTTTCTTCTGATAGAAGGAAGGAATGAAATAAACAAGTTTGACAGAGCTAAATAGAAGGAGTTACTAAACCTACAAGGTGTAGAACGTAGTGAGGGAATGAAGGAGGAGCATATCTAGTGGGTACTGAAAATTTGGATTTCAGAAAAGGGGGTGACTTAAGCCAACATATTTTGTCACATTTGTAACACGTTAGAAGTGAGTTCATGAACAAGTTGATAACTTTGTGAGCTGTTGTGACTCAGTCACCATGGTCATCTATTTCCACCTTGGATTGCATAGCTCAATTCAATAAGGCATTCTTTATTCTTGAATAACTAACTCATTCAAAGGATAGCCAAAGGAATGTGTGCCATAAGAAGCCAGTAGGAAATCTGGAGACAGCATATGTGCAAAAGTCAAGGTCTCAAAACTGTGGAAATGGGCTTGTACCATTAGAAAATTTTAGATTTGTTCCTGCAGCTCAGCATGAGGAAGAAAAATGATAGCACCTGTGCTGTACAGGTGCTTTCTGCATCTGAAATTGGATTATTTTTTCAACTGAGATGCAAAGACCTAGAAAATGTGCAGTGCCAACAGCAACAGATGATGTGAAAGCAACTTTTTTTTTTTTGTGGGCGCATTAGCAGTAGGAGCAGCAGCAGAGTTTTAACAGGGTTAGAGAGCAATGATAGAAGCTGCTTCGGTATTCCCTCAAAGTAAAATTTTCCTATTACTGGCTTATATTAGCTATTTCTTTGCTATTTCATAGCATATAGAGTGCAAAGTGAGCATTAAGACTCTTGCTGGTATCTCATAGGGGTCAGACATTGTTAGTTTTTGTCCATATATTTTTAATCCAGTCTGATGCACAACTTCACAAATCTATTTATAACTGAATGTGGTGGTTAAATGCTAGTTGCTGAATACCGCACCATGTGTTTTACTAATCCTTCTGTACAGAGTACTGTTGAACAGGCGTGCAAGTCATATATTAAGAAGAAGAATGTAGGGTAAGGTCTACCAAGAAGTAGTCATGCAAGTGCCACTTCAGCAAGTTTTTAACTTGGTTAACTCTTAGCAAGGCAAATCAGAAGAAATCCAATTTCTCTTTATGAATCTCACAGGCCACAGATGCTCCTTCTGTCTCACATGTATCTTATATTCTGCTACAGCAAGATGACTAAAACTGATGTCTTGGCCTCTGCTTCATGACACAAGACAGAGACTGAGACATTCAATATTTTTATGGTAGGCTCCCAAGTCTCCTGAAGAGCCTGTTCCAGTGCGACTGTCTGGAGCTGAATAACGCATTTGAACAACAAAAAAGTATAGCCACCAGTGGTGTGTCAATTCTAACAGTGTCGCTTGGGAAAGCCTATGCAGGAGGTATTTGCAAATCCATTAGGGAATAGCTGAATTGCTAGGTTATTTTTGTCTGGAAAGGTCTCAAAGCAGGGAGTATATACGTGTGTTTCTGTCTCCCCAGCCCCTACAGAGGACACCATTTTCATTCATGTCCCTGTTGCAGGGGCTGCACATGCATTTGGCACCTAAGAACTGGTGGTTAAAACCACCAAGCTGCATTGGAGCCCAGGGGAGGTACTAAGGCTACACACTTGTGCTTGTCCTCTGCCAGGCAAACAGTTGAGCCTAATTGTTTAATGTCTCAGTGATGAAATAATTCGATTCTTTTAGAATAATACAGAATAACACTTTAGGAATTAGCAAATGAAATTCACATAAAGGAAACACAGAATAATCAAATACATTTGAAGTGTTTAGGATAGTGACATTCATTTTTATTCTAGTCAATTTTAATTAATTTTCATGCATCTTTATGCTACAAAAGAGAGGTAAAGGGAGATGAGTTTTCAGATCAACTGTGTTTTGTTTTATACTGGAAAACAAAGTAGAGGTATTCTGAGCCACATTCAAGAAGGTTTGTTAGCAAGGATGTATCTATCAACATTTTAATATTCTTAGTGAAATAACTGAAAACTATAATGCAAAAGGTTTTATATAAATCTTAAACATATACCTTACTAATTTATTAAAGCAGTAGAAGGTTATGAAGCAGTCGAACTAGATAGCTCTAAGAACCTTAAAATAACATCATGTTCTTTCAAGAATGTTCTCTATATAAAGATTCAGATAACTTTTAGTTCTGACAATAATTTTATTCCTCTTCTTCCAAATAATAGCTACACCTAATACCACCATTATTTTATGCCTTGAAAAAGACTGTTTCCTGCTAAGGAATAATGTATGGCATGGTTTGGACTGAAAATCTATTTTTCAGTTTGATAAATAAATGTGAATGATATAGCTAGCTAGACCAATTTCCCAAGAACAGGTTATGACAGACAGCACCACATATCAAAAGAATTAAATGAGATCCCCTTTGAACTCAGAATTATTAGTTTGGTTATCTTCATATTTTGCATTAACCTGCAATTAAGCGCATAGAAGCAGTGAAGATTAAGTAATTTCCTTTTAAAATTTGAAGTCAACTAATGAAGCTTCCAAGTAGTTTAATTTTGTAGTATGAAGCTCCCAATGGGTTCTATATCTCCCTCAATGAAAATGGTTTCAAAAGAGGTAGTGTTTCTTAAGCCTTCTCCATCATCAGCTCAGAGCTTTGATGATTTTGAATCTTTTCCTCACCCTTTGAGACACATTAATGGAAGGACTTTAACTAATACCACAAGCAGGACTCAGAAAGGGAAAAAGGAGAAGGATAAGGTTTGGTCATTTTGTGGAAGAGTTAAAGTGGTCTGGTTTTCTACAGTTGCAGGGACTGAAGTTTTTTAATCCTGTCTTCCTATTTATCCAGTTGGGAGAGGAAGCCATGCATTAACACTTGTGTACTAAAACAAACTAATATGTAAAACTAAAATATAAGATAAAATCATAAAGGGGTTGTCACTGGTCCAACTCGTAATGAATAGACAAAAGTTTCAGATAATAAATAAATTCAAATACATCACAATAAGCCTACTTCATGATCAGAAACAGTAAGTGCACTTACTAAATGAACTTAGTTCCAAAGTATACTGACTTCTTAAATTTTGCAAGAATCTGAGTTTTGTGCATATACTTACTCTGAAAAGAATAGTAGTGATCCTAAAAGTTAAGCATTATCTTTGTATTTATACAAAGCAGGATTTTCTCTTATGAATGTCTTCCTATCAAAAGCTGCAATTTATATTAATAAATCTCAAGACCACAGGTTTGTTTTCTGTCTGAATTTTTTGGTTATCAGTTATCAGTAATTTTAAGTTATGATATACAGCTGGAATCACTTTGGTATCTATTCCTAATTATTCTGATAAAACGTTAGTAGACAATAGCATGAAAAACAGTCTTAGTAAAAAAAAAATACAGTTGTAAAATTGGTCTTTCTTGTGCATATTAAAGTTTGCTCATCTAAAGATGGAGTTCAAGGTCTCTTTTTGAGAGATGCTAGATCTGACAGAGTGAAATAGCATTTGACAAGCACGAGCTCACAACTCAGTCATCAGTAGCATTGTCTATACTCCTTGTGCCCATTCCTGTTTCCATAGCAACAAATCCATTATAGCATTTCCCTTTCCTTAAGGTTTTCTTTTTTTCATTTTGAATTATAACATAGACGTGTTTGATATGACAATAACAAGAATATTCATGTTTTGCAACAAACAACCTAATTAAGATCAACTTCTGTCAGAAGTAGTAATGAATCTTTGGATGGATTACCATTTCTGTACTCAGTAATGACTTTTCATTCCTATTAATGAATTTTTATTTATAGGTTCTTCTTTTATCTGGTGACCTTGAACTTCCAAAGAGATCCACCAGGGTGGATCCTTTCAAAGGGATCAAAACCATATTATTTATTTGGATGAAAGGGCTTATGTAGTCTATTCTAAAATGGAATACTAAAATTTGAGCAATGTCTTTTTTGATGTTCTTTCTGTTTTCTAGAAATTAGGGAATGTACCATAACATTGCACAGTTCTGTAACTGACCAATCCATTAATTTGGTATTTATGCATTGTTTTCATTCTTAGAAAATTATAGAAGAATTATAAAGGACTTTGTGACATTGGCCTCATAGAGTCCTGTTTTGGTGTTTAGTTGGCCATAATAAAGAAAAAAAATATATATATATTTATATGTATATAGATAGATAGATTAGACAGTATTGCTCTGAATCCACTTTGTAGTAATACGTCATCAGCCAGCCATCACTAACCTTGAATTTCATGTGTAGGTTGATAGCTTTTTTTAGCATTCCATTATTTTCAGTTTCTCCACATCAACTGCATCATATTCACCAAGTATCAGTGTAGTTTATTCCATAAAAAAATCTGTCAGCTAAAGTATTAAATTTTCAGTCACACTTTTATTTTAAGCATTCTGTGCTGTGTTCTGTTCAGTGTCAGTGTCTTTAGTTCTGATTTTTCAATTTTGTCCCTCTCCTTTTCCTTGACTTGTTAGTCTGATCCAACCTCTTCTACCTCATCTGATGATTATCAATATGTTATGGAAGCTAAGCTACAAGAAATGATCTCCATACGTAGGAAGGTAGTCCTACTGGACTTTACTTTCTATTGCTAAATAGAATCCATCTGATTTGTTTTCATTTTCTTTAACTTTTTTTTTTCTTTACTTTTTGTTATTGATAATCAACCATCGTGCAGTTCAGTGCTTCAGGAGCTTACGATTTTACGATGGCAGGTTTGTGTTCAAACCATGCACAGTCTGCATGTTACATTTGGCTGATTTCATTGCTCATAAATAACTCCAATGTTTTGCTGATGCTTGGATGTAACAGGCCTTTGTAGCTGACACATTTCAAGCAATGCTGTTCAGCTGCCTGTTTAAATAAAGTTTCTTTTTGGAAAACTAAGTTTGCAGTTAGTAGTAGCTTGCTTTATGTTTTGGTTAAACTTTACCGAGATAAAGACTTCCAAAGCCACTTAAATTACAGAAAGAGTCTTTATTTTTTTACAGGCAGAAGAAAGACATGGAAATATTGAGGAACGTATGAGACACTTAGAAGCTCAACTTGAAGAGAAGAATCAGGAACTTCAAAGAGTATGTATATTTCAGACAATTTCTGTGCACTTTTCTTCTTTTAATTTGTCAATATAGCGCTACATTATGCACTCCAGCAAACAAATATATCTACCAGTAAATGTTTTATTTATAACAGTGATGGCAGTGTCTTCCCACTTTACTTAGCCATCTCAATATACTAGTTTACATCTAGTTGCAGCTTTTTAAGTATTCTGCTGATATAAGAATGAGTGTGCATTAATAACTGTAATTATGTTTCCTGTGGAATTTCTTTAAATGGCTACGGTTACCATATTTTTTCTTTAATTTAATAATGATACAAGTCTGTACAGGTTAATTTGGGACCCTACCAATCTGTCTCTTCTACATTAAAGGCAAGGCAAAGAGAAAAAATGAATGAGGAGCACAACAAAAGATTATCGGATACCGTAGACAGACTTTTGACAGAATCCAATGAGCGTCTGCAGCTACACTTGAAAGAGAGAATGGCAGCACTTGAAGAAAAGGTACGGTGCAAAGGCTGCTATAAAGTTTGGCTTAATAAAGATTCTCCTGTGCAAAACTTGTTCTGCTTTTATCAGGATGGAGGCATCGTGCTGATTTTGTATTAGCAAATATTATCAGAAATATGGTCTAATTTATAGATTCAACTCTTAATTCTAGGGTGCACTTAAGAATCTTTCCAAAACTACTGTGAGCTGGATATACTGAACATTATGACCTCATTTAATCAGTGGGGTGTCTGATGAAGAGCTTGTCAAAGACCAGAGCACAACACAGCATAAGGCAGTGAGAGAAAGTGGACGAGAACTGAGGTGTGGCCACATTTTGGATGTGCTCTCATTCCCATATTTTAGCCAACTGATTTTGCCTTGCTTCCTCTGGGCAGAGTAAAATGTTGTCACCACAGGAGAAGGAGAATTTACCCTTGGAGAGGGAATGCTATTTAGAGGTTTTGCATCATGTGAGACACAATGGGCCTGCAAAATTTAAATCCCATGACCTTCGTATCCACCCTCCTTAATCCCTCTTCTAATTATTCACCTTTGGGTTGAGCTGAGAGGAATCTTTCAGTGTCTTTCAGAAGGACATTTCAGAAGCTTCGGAGGATGTACTTCTCTTATATCCTTGAAACTAAATATCATACAAAGCAATAGGCCTGCCAAAAGAAAAACCCAGGAGAAATAGTTGTGTAGGAGTATAACCATTGCTCGGTTCAAGGAAAATGCAAAGTTTGTGCAGTTCTTAAAAAAACAAGGTCCTACATATTTGGATTATTTCCAGTGTTTAAAATCTAATGTATACTTAAACTGAAGCACTAAAATATTTTAGTTGTAAAATCCAGTGAATATGAAAGTTCATTCGTTACTTAACGTTGCTAACTTGTACGTAGAGGTTATATGTATATGGTGATATCTGATACTTAACATATCCCAATCCCTTTCTGGTTTATCTATGGGGTTTTTTCTTCTAATTTCTAGAACGTTTTGATTCAAGAATCTGAAAGTTTCAGGAAAAATCTGGAAGAGTCTTTACATGACAAGGTACTGTAAAATACTGCAATTCTGTTTTTAACAGAAGTTATATATTTATTATTTGGAAATATGTGTATGGTATATTAATTATCCAACTACCATGTGAAATCTTCATGGCATCAATGATAATTCCTTTAATCACCCACATGTCTTAACTAGCCTTTGAGGGTCTTTAATAATTGTTCTGAGCTAAGTTCATGGTTGAGATCCTAGCCCCAGGAAGACAGTACTAAAATTCATATTAATTTCAACTGGCTCTGGAATTTGTGTTCTATCAGTTTTAATTCTGAAAAACTCTTGTTTAACAGAGATGTATGCATAACTGGTTATACTTTCATAGTGAAAAACATAATTGCTTGATTCGATGCAATTCTTCTTAACAGGTGCAGTGGCATTATGCTAAATATAGCTGGAAGCGGCCTTTCTTAGTTCATTGCTGTTCATTACTGTTTAGTGAATCAGTCAAATTAGTAATGAATATTTATTCCAATCCCAAATGTTAGGATTTTATTTTGAATTTATGCTTACCTTGAGTGCAGTAGGACAGACAAATGTATGTGCCTTCAGATTCACAGAAGTGTTTTGTAATGTGACAGATTCATTTAAAAGTGCTTGTATAGAATTTAAAAAGTGTAGCTCCATCCGGTGCTAATAAATCATGTCACATCTAAAATTAAGAACTTCAAGAAAAATAACAAAAAAAAGTATCTGTTGAAATAAATTGTTATTTTCATCTACATTCAGATAACCTTATTGAAAGGCAGATACATTAAAGTCCCAGAAAGGACCTTGTAGGGCATTTAAAATAAATAAAATTTTTGCTCTCTACTACCAGAGTTATAAGATGATTCAGCTGTTGCAAAATGGGAATCACAGTTCACCATCAAGGTAGATGACAAAAAGGACATTTCTAAAGCTGTGTCAATTGAAACAAAAGTTTATATAATTTTGCTTGATTATGTTACCTCCAACATAACTTTATTGTTTTAATATTATCAGAGTGAAAGTGAATACAGTGCCTAATTCTTTTTCCATCTATTTTCTGGCTTGAGTGTACATATCAACTCTAGACAAAGGTGAAAAACTGGTATAAAAATCTACATTTGTATCAAAAGTATTTTGCAAAGATATTCTTATTTATTATATTTCTTGATTCTTACTTAAGGGTGGAAAGTGAAATAGAACACCTCCACTACTGCTCTGTGCAACTGAAGATGAATTCTCGTTACACACAACCACATACATCTGATTCCAGAGCTTCTAAGTTCCTACTTTTAAGGGTTTATTTGTTTCACCTCAATGAAGAAACTGATTAAGCAATTTGCAGATAGATGGACATAACACCATATATTAATAACCTCTAGATAACTAGTGAATGATACAAGCAGAGTTACCACCAAGTCTCAGTAATTCTATTCAGTGAAGAAATAGTGTAAAAATACTGTAAAAACAGTTACTGAATCTGATAGTGATGAAGTGCAGATCCTTTTCCTTCCTAGCATTTTGGAATCCTGAACATTTTAAACTGTAAGAACAGCAGCCTTACTTCATCCCATGCTCTCTCTTAGTTAGTTTTAAAATTCTTTCTTTTCATTTTCTTAGTAGACTGTCATTGTTTGTAGAATTTGGGAACAGCGCTGGTTTCCCTCGTGGTTGCTGTCAATAGTCTTTGGTTAGTTGGTTCCAAAAATGGTGGCATTGTCATTTTTTACCAGCAGCACCTCATACTGGGATTTCATCAGTCCCCAAGAGCGACCTGTGAAGCTGCAGTTCAATAAAGCACCTAAAATGTGGTTCTCTCTATTTCTATATCTCTATTTGTAAATAAAAACCCGGGACACAACCTCTGTCTGTCAAGGCCAAATGGCATTTTGCATGCTGTGCTGTGCCTGGCATGGAGGGTGCAGTTAGAGCCCAAATCAGTGCTCGTTCTTTTCCTGACCTTAGCTGTTTAAAAAGAAGAAATTCAGTTAGAAGTACAAACCTGTCCTGCGATCACTTCCAGCTAGTGGCAGAACACAAAAGTATGCTATACAATCTTTTCTTGATGCATCTCCTATTGACAATAAGAAATTTGAACAATTGCGCTGCCTTTTCTTATATAGTCAGTGATACATTTGTTTAGTTTTACAAGAGCAATATCTCACAAAGTAAAAGTGTTTTGTATCACAAGTACGTGTATCTTACTATTTTCATTTCCAGGAAAGACTTGCCGAAGAAATTGAGAAACTGAGATCTGAACTGGATCAAATGAAGTTGAGGGCTGGTTCTTTAATCGAACCCACATTGTCAAGGTAATATTTAATGATAAAAGTTTCCTCAATTTGCATTGGAGTAGAAGATAAATACAAGTTTCGAGCCTTTACAACAGGGATCTGTTTAGACTATGCAGAAAAATAACTTATTTCTTTAAAAATGTAATATCTGTGCTATGATTATTACTGTCGCTTTTCACTTTTTTTCATAGGTAAACAGGTCCTTATAGAAATGAGTATAAACTTAAATATTACTGAGATTAATGAAAGTCTCTTTGATTGTGGAATGTTTTCAAAAGTACATCCAACTACTCAGTTTTTCCCAGAAGAGCTTAGTAATAAAACCATTGTCTTTAATGCTGAAACTAATCAGCCTATTTATGATCATATTTATTTATTCTATATGGTATATCTAATGATTTTTTTTAATTATCATGAAATAACTCAGCTTTGCTTAGCGTGTGAGATAAGACCACAGATCTTCAGCTGTGAAGAAGGCAGTATTCAGAAAGATCTGACAATATCATAATAGAACATTAAACATTATGCTTCTTTTTGGCAGAAAAGCAATATGGGAACAATAGTGAGACAGGTAACACAGAAATAGCTACTAACAGCTGGAAGTAATTTATAATTCTAAAAAGTCCTTCTGACCCAAAAGTATCCTTCTTAATAAAATCATTACTTTATTGATAATTGTGTGCCATGTCCTGTTTTCAGAACAAGCAACATGTTGACTTTTAAAACATGCCACCCAAAGCTCCAGGGCCCAGATTAAATTCAGAGCACTGTAATCCTCTAAACTTATTCTTGTTGGATAATTTTTGTGCTGCATCAGATATTGTCTGCCCGTTGTTTCCTTAGACATCTTGCTCAGTACCTGGACATGGTTTCTCCCTCAACCTTTTACTGTGTCTTGGAGTAGTATTTTTCTACACATGGAGAAGTGTAAATCAATGAAATTCAGAATGTGATGCTTGTAACTGTTCATGTCTTTGTTCCTGTGGGAGTGTAGGTGTTTTTGAGAGTGCTTGCAAGGATATAGACTATTGACCTGTTTTAACAAACCAACAAAACAGCAGAGATATTTTCGAAACAGCCTTTCTTGCTGGGTAGATGATTGTCGTTAGCTTGTACTCTGTGAATAGGAGTCTGATTGGCTCTTGTCAAAGAACTGTTTGAACTTGATCAGCTGTCTAAATGTCTTGGGAATTCAGCAGATTCCCTCAAAACAGTATATTTCCCCTTCCATGACCTCACCTCACAAAGCTACCAGCCCTCTCAAAAATAGGGAGGTATCAGCATTAAATACTTATTGTTCTAAGCACATATTCAGTTCTGTATTTGCAGGAGTTTGTTCTTCGAGTAGGAGAATAATGAAGCTAGTTAGCAGAAAGGTATTTGCTGCCAGAGACTTGAACCTGAGCTGTTTCTTTTCTCTTGCCAACTTTCTACACAAAGTACCAAGTATTATCAATTATCAGAGCAAGGTTCTATTACAGCAAATGTGAGCAAGTTTGCTGATGACACCAAGCTGGGAGGAGTGGCTGACAGGCCAGAAGGCTGTGCTGCCATCCAGCAGGACCTGGACAGGCTGGAGAGTTGGGCGGGGAAAAATTTAATGAAATATAACAAGGGAAAGTGTAGAGTCTTGCATCTGGGCAGGAACAACCCCAGGTTCCAGTATAAGTTGGGGAACAAATGTTGGAGAGCAGTGTAGGGGAAAGGGACCTGGGGGTCCTGGTGAACAACAGGATGACCATGATCCAGCACTGTGCCCTTGTGGCCAAGAAGGCCAATGGCATCCTGGGGTGCACTAGAAGGGGGGTTGTTAGTAGGTCAAGAGAGGTTCTCCTTCCCCTCTACTCTGCCCTGGTAAGACCACACCTGGAATATTGTGTCCAGTTCTCGGCCCCTCTGTTCTAGAAGGACAGGGAACTGCTGGAGAGAGTCCAGCGCAGGGCAACAAAGATGATTAAGGGAGTGGAGCATCTCCCTTATGAGGAAAGGCTGAGGGAGCTGGGTCTCTTTAGCTTGGAGGAGACTGAGGGGTGACCTTATTAATGTTTATAAATATGTAAAGGGTGAGTGTCACAAGGATGGAGCCAGGTTCTTCTCAGTGACAACCAATGGTAGGACAAGGGGCAATGGGTATAAACTGGAACATGGGAGGTTCCATTTAAATATGAGAAAAAACTTCTTCATAGCAAGGATGACAGAACACTGGACCCACAGGCTGCCCAGGGAGGTTGTGGAGTCAGCTTCCCTGGAGACATTCAAAACCCACCTGGACACCTTCCTGTGTAACCTCATCTAGGTGTTCCTGCTCCAGCAGGGGGATTGGACTAGATGATCTTTTGCGATCCCTTCCAATCCCAAACATTTTGTAATCCTGTGAAAAGATTATTGACTGGTGCTGTAGATGGAGGGCTGAGGATATTTGTAGCCCAACTGTTGTCAAGTATTTTTGGTACAATGAAAAAAGTGAGTTTTAGAGAATTTTTTAAAGGGTAAAATAATAATTTTTCTAATATTATGGAAGTTCCTACAGGGAATGATGGAAACATAAGAGAAGATAAACTGATGACTGGTCAGAAAAGGCCATTTATGACAACAGTATGTGCTCTGATACATGCTTTATCCAAAACCTAAAACCTTAATCATTTTTCGGTATCTGTGACATTTTTATATATCCAATTTTATTATTATAGCACATGGTCACATTTCAGAAATCCAGCTACCTCTTTTTAATGTGGCGGTAGCAAATTCGACGAATCCAGACGCCGGCATAAGCTCTTTGATCGAACGGGCGGGCCGGGCGAGAGTAGGGAGTCTAATTCAATGTGAATTTACCATCCGTACTCTTTAATGAACTCTTAAACAACACTGAATATCAATGTCCCCGAGACCACGTTTTTCCAAGCCTTATATACTCTATACCAAAAGGCCATGCGGCAAGTGCAGGCTACAATTGGTTACACTCACAGTCACTCATCCCCCCCCACTATGGTGATTGGCTGCAGGGCACTGTTCACAGACTGTTCATGCGCAGCGGCAACGCCCCTCCTGCAGCCTGGGTTGAGGGCAGACCAGCTTCTGTTTACTTTCCTTTTGTCTCTGGTGTCTCAGGGAAATCCTTCCGTGTAGCACAGCCGCATCAAGCCCTGGCTTGTTCACAGCACACAGCCAGTAACTCTCCACAATTCCTCCTTTTTTTTTTTTTTTTTTTTTTTTTTTTTTTTCTTTTTGGACAAGCCAGGATTGATTAGCTGTGTGTTCCTTTTTTGATATGTGATAAAAAACAACTTATACATAACATATAAATAACAACAACAATCAACATAAACAGTGCACTTTGCAATAAACCTGAGGTATTCCATTGCCATTTAAATATCGCAATGGATTGATTAAACAAATTCCAAGAACTTTGGTTTAAAGATACTCAACTTATAACAAACGATGTGCTGGGTGTTGATAAACTTACTCAAGAGGTAGTGGTGTTTAAAAATCTACTTATATAACTATAGTACGCATACATGTCACAGCTAAATGATTGCAAAGGTTACACCTCGCTCTGTGACCTCCAAAGGTTCTGCTGCAGGGAGTTGACTTGGTTGAGTTTGTTTCAACTCCGGCTTTACTGCTCGGCTTGGAACCCATAATGGACCTTGATCTGTGGAGAGACACATATACCCTCTACCATTAAAAATAACAGGTACTGGTCCTTTCCACAATCCAGTGGTGGGATCACGGTATCTCACCATGAATTCCGGTAAAGTGTTTTTCCTTCCTAGTCTGATCTGATAATGATGAATGATCACAGGAGGCTCCTCATGATCTCCAGTTAGACATAAATAATTCAAGGTAAACAACACCTTTGCTAAACGCTGTTGACAATCTAACTCTTCCTGCTTCTGTTTGCTCAAATACCCTTTAATCATTTGATGTGCTCTCTCGATGATTCCTTGGCCTGTTGGGGAATGAGGTATACCTGTAACGTGTTTCACTCCCCATTTCATTAGAAAAGTTCTAACTTTCTGGCTAACATAGGCAGGGCCATTGTCTGTCTTAATCTTTTCTGGGACACCCATTACAGCAAAACAAGCTGTAAGATGTTTACATACATGTAGTGCTTTTTCTCCTGGTAAAGCAGTAGCCCATATCATTTTTGAAAAAGTATCAATTGTGACATGCACATATTTAAGTCTTCCGAATTCTGGCACATGTGTCACATCCATTTGCCATACTTCTAAGGCTTTTAAACCTCGAGGATTGACACCAATTCCTATACCTAACATCTGGCTTCCACACTGAGGACATGCCTGTACAATACTTCTTGCTTCATTTAAAGTTAAACCGAATTGTCTTTGGAGACCTCTGGCATTCTGATGAAAGCTCTCATGACTTTGTCTCGCTTGTTGGAATTTATCTGTTGGAGGCATGTGCTGTACTGAACTTACTAAACTATCTGCAATTTGATTTCCTTCACCTAGACCAAGATTCCATTGATGACTGCGGATGTGAATCACACAACAGGGTTCTTTTCTTTGATTTAAAATAGCTCTCAATTGTACAAACAATTTTCCTAATCGAGGATTATTCGATTGTCTTAACAGGGCATTTTCCATTCTGGGTATTACACCTGCTACATACAAAGAATCTGTGACAACATTTAAAGCAAATTTCAGCCAATTATTTAAGGCCCATATTACTGCTGTGAGCTCTAAAGTCTGCAATGAATCCTCTTTTGAACCTTCAGTTAAATGGTGTTTCCATTGACTATTCTCTTGCCAGACACATGCTGCCTGGTGTCTTCGTTTTCCTGCATCTGTATATACTGTAAGGCCTTCAACAGGTTTTGCTTTTACTTTGCTTCTCTCTAACCACTGATTTGTTCTAAGGAATTGCCATAGTTTACCTTTTGGTTGTCATGAATGTACCTTGCCTATAAATCCTAATAATGCATTCTGAATAGGCATCGAATGTCTCAGCCACCATTCTAAATCGGCTCCATTTATCGGAATACTGATATCATCTGGTTCCTGACCACTAATTTCTAATATTCGAGATCTTCCTTTTCGAATCAATTCTCCAATTGCTTCTGGTCTCGTTTGAATACTGAATTTTGGTTGGACACTGAGAAAAATCCACTCTAATAATCGCAAATCATTTTCTGTTTTCAATCTGACAGTGGCACAAAAGGAAGAATCTGTAGCAACATCTATGGGGAATTCCCCGTTTTTGTTTTGCCACTGGCAGATGATTGCACACGGATGTTCTAGATTGCTAATAAGGAGGGAAATTGGTCGATCAGAAAGTCTTCGGCTAGACCAATTTGTCTGTACTTTTTGTATAATATCAGAAAGACATTTGAGATGCACGGACTCTAAGCTTATTTTCTTAGCTGGATCACCTCCTTTTAGAAGTGAAGTAAGAGGTGCTATATCATTGTTAGTAATGCCTACGCAATTTCTAATCCATTGTATGTCCCCTAACAATTTTTGGACATCATTTAATGTTTGTAAATCAGTATGTAATTCAATTTTTTGTGGACGAATCTGTGCATCACAAATGGACCAACCAAGGTATTTCCAAGGTGCAGACTTTTGAACTTTCTCTGGAGCTATAACCAACCCCTTTTCTTTGAGTTTGATTGTAATTTGGACTATGGAACTTTCTGTGAACTCAGCTTGTTGACAGAACAGAATATCATCCATATAATGATAAATAATTGTTTGTTTCCATGATGCACGAATAGGTTGAAGTGCCCATACAATATACATTTGGCACAGTGTAGGAGAATTTTTCATACCTTGCGGTAGCACTACCCACTCATACCTTTTAGCTGGTTCCGCTTTGTTTACTGAAGGCAGTGTAAATGCAAAACGCTGTGTATCTTGCTCATGTAAAGGAATGGTAAAGAAACAATCCTTTAAATCTATAATTAGAATATGCCAATTTTCTGGTAACATTACAGGTGATGGTAATCCAGGCTGTAAAGCACCCATGGCTTGCATTTGATCATTTACCTTTCGCAAGTCATGTAATAATCGCCACTTTCCACTCTTTTTTGGTATTACAAAAATTGGGGTATTCCATGGACTAGTAGAAGGCTTGATATGGCCTGCAACTAATTGCTCTTCTACTAATTCACGTGCCTTTTGCAGTCGCTCTTCTGTTAATGGCCACTGGTCAACCCAAACTGGGCTATCTGTTAACCAGGTCAATGGAGGGTTGGGCAACTGCTTTCCAGTGACCACTAAGGAAAAGGTGAAGTAGTTAACACGGCACCAAGTTGCCCCAAGACGTCACGGCCAATAAGCGCCTCAAGGCTGCTTGGCAATTCCATTACATGCACCCTAAGGGTAACACATTGACCTTCAGGGAAACTAATCGAAATGGGATCAACACTTATATTTGGAGTAGTTTGACCACCTACTCCAGCTACAGTGGAAGAGATTGATTTTTGAAGTTTCCAATTTCGTGGCCATTTGAATTGACTAATGATGGAGACATCAGCTCCAGTATCAAGCATTGCATTTACCTCTACAACAACAGTAGAATCAGACTGAAATAGTTGCACACGTAACATGGGACGCTGAGTCATTGATGAGGTGAAGCGAACTGCAGGACCTGTCGATCCAAATCCTTTATCATGCCTTTGTGTTGAGGATGCTGGAGGAACTCCTGGAAGCATTGGTAGGCAGTTTTCCAGTGCTACTACCTGAGCTATTCTACTCCCAGAAGGAATAAAAATTGGCGGATGCAGAGTGTAGGCCAGGATTTGAACAGTTCCTGTGAAATCTGCATCAATTATACCTGGTATTACTATAAGACCTTTGATACTAGCAGAAGAACGGCCAATCAATAGGCCTCCAATGAGACTATCTTGTCTAAATAAAGGTCCTTTAGCATTCGTTGGTATTCTATGAATTGCAGTATTGGTCAATGTTATATCTACTGCTGTCTCCACATCAACTCCAAGGCTTCCTGCGGTGCTTGGCTTGTTGAGGTGAAAGAAGCCTGGTTCATGGTTGGTCGCTGATTGTGATACAGGTTCGGAGATGTTCTTTGTGTCTGGTAGCTGCTGAACGTATACCATAGCTTGTGGTTGTTTGTTTTGCTTGCTGCAAAATTTTCCAATTGTGTGGTTCCCATACCGCTGTCTGAGTGTTCATATTTTGAATTACCGGTAGGGCTAATTTTGCTGGAGACCAATCACCTTCTAGAATGGCATCTTTGATGACCCCTGACCATCTGCCACGTCGGAGCTGTGGTTGGTCAGTAGAATCTATAGGCACTTTTGATTGCATTGTTTGTGAAGGGCAAGCTGGTTTTTGAAACTCAATTTGTTCCTTATTTTTCTCTACATTTGACACTTTTAAGTTAAGTTGTTCAAGCTTGATGGTAGTAACTTGCAGTAACTGCTCTACTGCTTGGGGTGAGCCCAATGATGTAGGAGGAGGCTCACAAAAAACTTCCGCGGGTGCTTGCGGAGGCAAAGTTTGAGGCGGCCCCGGCCCCGGCGGCTGCGCCGGCCCGGCCTCCACGCTTTTCTCGGAGGCAGGGGGGGCGTCCGGCTCGGGGCAGGGCAGAGGCGGAGCGGTAGGAGGAGGGCGGCACTCAGGGCCTCCCACATCCGGACAGTCGACTAGTTGCACTTCCGCCTTCTTGGCGCATTGCCCCAGAGACTCGGAGGGGGAAACTTCCGGTTCTTTGTTTACGAGCCGCGCAGTTTCTAATCCGCGTTGCAGATCGGATTGTGAAAGTATTGGCTGAGCCGGGACCCCGCGACCACCCCGAACGGCAGGCAGACCCCACAGAGTAGCCCACAGGCCCCTCTTTTCTTTTGGACGACAAGTTTTATCAGTCCAGGTTTGTTCTTGGACAAGCGCCTCCGCGGCTCTTAGGGCGGCACGTTGTTCCGATTTCAAAACTTCTAATGATTCTAATACGGTTTTCCACAATTCTCTCACAGCTTTAATTTCTTTCTCTTCTTCTCCTCTGATAGTTTTGTCCCACATAGTGTCCCCCACTGATCTCCATTCTGTTGGGGAAAACAAAAGTGGAACTTCCCCAAAGTGTCCCCACTTCTGAGCTAAAAAAATCAATGTGATTAGCTTTTCCTGTGACGATTCAATACCTCTCTTAGAGAGAATAGTCGTCAGCAGTGCCGCGGCTGTTTCAATATCCATTATCTTATCAGCGCGGTCTTAACGTAGGATGCGAGTGGCCAGCTCGACTGGTGCCCGTCTTTTGATACCGGACTAAGCACACTATCCCACACCCCGGCTTGGCTCCGTTTTTATGAACGCTGCTCACCGCAGTAATTTCGATCCGGAGCGATATGCTTTGCTAACGATCCATCTTTCTGCTACCATATGTAGATCCGAAGCGTTATGCTCTGCTAACGAACCATCCTCTGCTACCAAATGTGGCGGTAGCAAATTCGACGAATCCAGACGCCGGCATAAGCTCTTTGATCGAACGGGCGGGCCGGGCGAGAGTAGGGAGTCTAATTCAATGTGAATTTACCATCCGTACTCTTTAATGAACTCTTAAACAACACTGAATATCAATGTCCCCGAGACCACGTTTTTCCAAGCCTTATATACTCTATACCAAAAGGCCATGCGGCAAGTGCAGGCTACAATTGGTTACACTCACAGTCACTCATCCCCCCCCACTATGGTGATTGGCTGCAGGGCACTGTTCACAGACTGTTCATGCGCAGCGGCAACGCCCCTCCTGCAGCCTGGGTTGAGGGCAGACCAGCTTCTGTTTACTTTCCTTTTGTCTCTGGTGTCTCAGGGAAATCCTTCCGTGTAGCACAGCCGCATCAAGCCCTGGCTTGTTCACAGCACACAGCCAGTAACTCTCCACATTTTAATTTTTTTTTCTTACAGTATTTATTTTTTATAAATCAAACTGTATTAGTGCTTCACATCCCTCCATTATTCTTTTAGAATTGTCACAGGACTTATAACACCAGACAGTAAAATGTTACTTCATACTACTCTGTCAAAGTAGCTTGTAGTAGAGGCTTTCATGTTTATCATGATGTTTTCACATTTCCCATTTATCAATATAGTGGCATCACAGTTACCATGTGTTGTCTTTCACTTCTACCTTTAATAAAAGTGATGTTTGAAATGTGAGACCAATACTTAAGTCTACCAAGTATGAGTATGTTTTAATTCAAATTAAGTTACTCTCAAAGAAAGATGGATCTCTGTGTTTAGAATAAGACATATAACTAGTGCTCAGGAAAACAGTCACACAACCTGCGGTTTTCAGCATAGATATACCTGATTTTCTGAATTACATTACCCATTACCCATTTTGGAAAGCAGACATTCTCTTACTTAGCTTATTTATGTCTAGGAATAAAGCCATCATTTTCTTGAACAGCATTCTTTTCAAAGTGAGGAAAGTGTTTAAGAACAAAACTTACTCCTATTCTGTTTCCCATAACTTATTATTAACATTGTTGTGAAACCTTTAAGTTTTCTGTAGGTGACTGTAAGCAAATTTTAAAAAAGAAAATGTAAGTACAGCATGAAACTCTTATAGGTAGTGAAATGTCAAATATTTTTAGGAGTTGCTATAAACAAAGACACATTTAGTTGTCTTATTAGTATAGTAGTTGTTACATTTCATTTTTCTACTACAAGCATGCTGTTCATATATTTTTATGTGGAGATTGCTTATGTGTTAACTCTCAAAAGCATCATCAAATAAATATGAATCATTCATAACTGATGTTATATATTGCAGGGCAGTTCACTAGTATTTTCATAATGCAGAGCACAGATTTACAGTAGGAAAGTGTTATAGATATCCTCACATGTGAACAAGCAACATGCTTGCAGTACCCTCGGGCACATTTATTCAGGAAATTAATGGAAGGAAAATATACAGGATCGTACGTTGAGCAGCCGTTTTGTTCATCATCTTGTTCTTTAATCTGCTTGTTTTTTCATATTGTAGTTTTGGACAATGAGTTTTGCTATGCAAGTCCTTCATTTTGAAAAATCAAAGTTTCGGTTTTTTAATTATTCTCTTCATTAATTTTCTCATTATTTCAACTTTTCAGTTATAAATTATATTTTGTGTCATGTTTTTGTCATTTATTCTGATACATAGTAATCTGTTTGTTTAAAAACATATATCTGTGTTCCTAGACGGAAGGTCATTGGATTGTTGCTGTTATTATTACTATTACTCTCTCAGTTTCCTTCCATGACTTTTTTTGTAGGCCTCACCTTGACACATCAGCAGAGCTGAGGTATTCTGTGGGCTCACTGGTTGACAGCCAGTCTGATTATCGGTCAACTAAAGTCATAAGGCGACCTAGAAGGGGCCGGATGGGAGTACGCAGAGATGAACCAAAGGTTAATCCCAAATTTCTTCTCATATATTCTCTGATAAGATAATGTATTTCAGGCTGTTAAGCTTAAAAAAAAAAAAAAAAAAAAAAAAAAAAAACACCACGAATACCACCAAGTGGCAGGTTAGTTTTCTATGCATACTTAGACAAGAGTACTGTTGTACTAAAATGAAGGCAGAAAAGGCTGAAGTTCAGACATCAAAGTTCAAGCATATTTGACTGTCTGTCTTTTCTGGGTATCTTTTTGTGTAAATTTTCCTGATAGTTAATTTTACACAGCATTAGAAATTATGTGAAAATACATAATCTGCAGTAACATTTCAAATATTAATGGAGAATTGATTGTTGAATAAGTGTTCTTAAATGTTACTTGCTTTCCTTTCCCATTTTATAGAAGGTCAACTTTGTAGTTATTTTCCATGGTATAAGCCATATACATCCTAATTCCTGCTCAGGTAAAATCACTTGGCGATCATGAGTGGAATAGGACTCAGCAGATTGGCGTTTTGAGCAGCCATCCATTTGAAAGCGACACTGAAATGTCTGACATCGATGATGATGACAGAGAAACACTTTTCAGCTCCATGGACCTCCTGTCCCCCAGTGGCCATTCTGATGCCCAAACTCTGGCTATGATGCTTCAGGAACAGCTAGATGCAATCAATAAAGAAATCAGGTCAGTAGCCTGAACTGGCTGTGACAGCTGCAAGCTACCTTTAGTTCATGAGTTCAGATACTGTTCATAACAATTAAGAAACCACTTGTACATTTAAAAGATTAATAATGTGTCCACTCTTCATGTGAGAGTATTGATTGTGTGAAGATAACAATTGCCTTTTCATTTCCTAACCATAGAAATTTCTTTCAAAAAATGTTCCAAGCAAGGAACTCATGGTCAATTAAAGAGAAATACTTTAGAGAAAGCTAGCACATGGCAGATTTGATAGATCACTATTCATAGTCCTTTTTTCAAGGTCTTTTTCACTGTTCTGCATGACTCCTCTTACTCATTAATGACATCCTATAAGAAATGTTTTATTTCAGTGCTCTTCATGCTTTCTTCTGATAATTATTCCTGTGTTACATATCATATAAGCCACATTTTCCAAGACATAGTTTTGATTTTCTATGGAGGCATAGAATGTGATTTTTCATGCTTCAAGTTGGGCTATAATTCTTGAAAATAGGTGGTGAATTGAATGTATCTTAATAATTTCTATGCAAATTTAATGGAGTGATAGAGAATCCAATGTCATCTATTAATTGAGTTTTATAAACTAAACTGTATCTTAGACTTAAAGCATTCCTATGTGGTTTTCAGGAAGAGTAACTTTTAAAAAAGTGTATGAAAAACATCCTCTCATGTGTGTTTCTCTAGAAAGAGATGGAAGAGATTACTAAATACATTTGTGGCTTTCTGGTAATACTATAGACAAAAATACTGGTTAGAAATATAATCAAAACCAGATTACCTTTTGCCAGATCTCAGTCATTCTCTGAGCAAGGTAACTTTAAAGAGAGAACCCTATTTGAATATATTGAATCTTAAGAACTTTTCTGTACACAGGGGAGACTTTTTGTTACGCATCTACAGCTTTGCGTTTTCCCTACTCCCAGAATTTCTTCAGACAGAATTGCTGTGCTGTTTTCTAAAATACCTTTTTACAGCCATCAAGATGGAGAGACACAGAGGAATTTTGTTGTTGGGAGGGTAAATCTCCTTAAAACAGTGTGTGTAAAATAGAGAACCTTATCCATATTTTCTGTTATGGCAAAGAATTCAACACTATGGACCAATTCAGGAGGCTGTAGATACAACAAATACGTTTTTTTAAAAAATACTAGCATTTTGGCAATTTAACAAGTAATTAGGTGATGAAGCAAATGGTTTTCAAAAGAAATTGTACCTGCAGTTGACATAGGGGGATATTATTTGTGCCATTCTGAATCAGAACACTGTTTTACTTAACACAGGATCTTGACTTACATGTCAAGTACGTTTTGATCTCAAAAAGGAAGCGAGGGTGCATATTGTGTATAGCCATTTCTGCTGGAGGTCCACTGAGAGTAGTTTATTTCCCCTACTGCTAAGCTTATACTGAAGTATAGGCCTTCATTACCATTGTCATCATTCATAAAGAACCAGGTAACTAATTTTGTATTTATCTTTTAATGTGTTTCAGGGAAAATGGTTCTATAAGCATAATCTTATAAGTTTTTACCATATTTCATATTTTCTTGGGTTGTTTTTGTTTGTTTTATTTTCCTCACAAACACTGTAAAGATTTATCAAATGATTGGAGATATCAAATGAGCTAAAAATGTGGCTTGGTTTAAATTTGGTTTATTATATAAGGTGTTTCAGAATTTAGATTACTAAGATTAAAAGTCTCTTATGATTCCTTTTGAAAATATTATTTGCCTTTAAGTTCCTGCCATGCCTCATTTCAGAAAGAACTGTAAACATTTTATAGGAATTTTGAAATGGATGTTAGAGAAGAAGATTTATCACAGCACAGGAATTTGCAGGTTTATATTTTCAATGTATTATGGTTTCATTTATTGTACTTGCCTCATTTCACTCATAAAAGCCTGGTTCACAGTTTCAGCCTCCCCAAACTTCATGTGCTCTGATTTGACCTTGATCCTTCATGCTTTTTCCTCATCTTCACAGAAAAAAAAACAAAACAAAACAAAAAAACACCCCACTATTTTTAGGACAAGTGTATGGACAAAGGACTTCTAAACAAATGTTTTATTTTAAACACATTTTTCCATTCTAGGTGCAATCACAATTACAACTAAAACTAAAGAGTCTTAAAACTAAAACTAAAGAGCCCAATGGAAGAATACTATTGAGGCTCTATATGCTTAAGAAACATATTTGTTGCCAACAAGAGAGCTGTTTTAATGAAATACACTTGAAACCACAATGCTTTAGAAACAACTGTCATTTTGTCATCAGTTTGCAGGGATGAAACGGGTAAATTGTTTTGCATGATCTCTTGTTTTATTAATATGGATTATCTTAGCAATTCCCTACTTAAAGCCCCATTTTCATTTGGCTTTAAATTTGTGTTCATGCTTTAGCAACAGAAAATCAGATGAAGCCAACTTAAGACTGGAATTAGTTTCCTGTGGTAAATCGGATTGTTAACTCCCCCCTCCCCTATACTGTCTCCTTTGTAAAGGAACCAATCTTCCTGAGATGTCATATGGCAAGTCTTGTTGTGGGGCAGATTCTTCAAACAGTTTTTGAGGACAGAGGAATTAAGAAAAATAATTTTGTAATTCTGGTGATTAAGAAATACACTTTTTGGTATTATTTTTGAGTTGATCTACAATATTCATCCTTGTTTCCTTTTACTTCCAAATCTCATTTGATATGAGACATTTTTTAGCTATGCTTTCAGAGTATGCAGAGACAAATAAACCACATTCCTTTATTTAATAAGGTTAATCCAAGAAGAGAAAGAGTCGACAGAACTGCGTGCCGAAGAGATAGAGAACAGAGTGGCTAGCGTGAGTCTGGAAGGCTTAAATCTGGCCAGAGTCCACCAAGGTACCTCCATTACTGGCTCGGTGACAGCATCGTCACTTGCAAGCTCATCTCCTCCCAGCGGACACTCAACTCCTAAACTCACCCCTCGCAGTCCAGCCAGGGAGATGGACAGAATGGGGGTTATGACGCTGGTAAGAAACTTTGTGATGCGAGTTTTAGATGAGATCTTTCTAGTATTAAATACTTCATCTTTTCACTGTATGAATGGCTCATCTCTCTAATTCTTTACTCACCTCTTCATCAAACAGACAGATAGCAAATTCCCTAGAATATGGATGTTTGGGCAGTTTTAGGTTTTGTTATTGTGTTTTTGAGTATTCCATAATTTGCCAGGGGCATAGTTGTCTGAGGATCAAAGGCCTTCAGCACACAGGCTGAATTAATGAGAAACAGAACTGATCACTGGAATTACTGTAATGAATTGATATATAAAAAATGTTTACTAATGAAAAGCTCTGAAGTAATACAGCTATTACACAGTAGTATGTGGGGCTATTGCTGTGTTTAAACCTTCAAGAAATATCTAGAAGACATTAAAACCTTCTACTACACCATATAATATATGATCATTTGGATATACTTCTGTGTTTGGTACACACCTTTACACTTGAAGCATTTTGTATGTATTCTTTATGACAGTATATCAAGCACTTGAAATAAGTGCTTTGTTTTCCAATAATCCATTAAATTACTATATTTCAACATTGAAAGCAACACATATAAATAGATATAATGCCATCAAATTATCATGCAAAGCATTTCTAACATTGCTGTACGTTTGAAAATAGACTCTGAAATGTCTGGTTTGATGTGAAAAGGAATTTGCAAAGAAAATTATTTTGGTCCTAGACAAAGGAAACAGTGCAACAGTCAAGTAAGTAAAAGCAGTATGTGTTGACATATTCAAGATGTACAATTCTGATACTGCTAAGAGTGCAGATGCAGGGTGAAGTGTTCAGTGAGGGCTACAAACCAGTTTGGAGCCCGTGAATTCATCCCTTTAAGCACTAGGTGAGAATCAAAGCAGCCCTCCCTGCTAATCTCTATATACAGGTAGGAGAATAGGATATGTGCAACCTCATTGTTTTATTTGCTGTTTACCTGATAATCTGAATGACAGCAATGTCCCCTTGTGGTCCATTCCTGGGAAGCAGCAGCACTGGTTCCCTGTGGAGCCTCCCAGCAGAGGGGGAATGAGCCTTGATCTCAATCAGAAAGCAGAAATTCATTCTTCTAGCTGAGAAGGTGCCTAAGAACAGCTGGGAGTGGAGCCTAGGCATTCATTCTGCTCAGCTGGGAGTAGGGACTTTTGTCTAGCATCATCTAGCTGAGTACTCTCTTTTCCTGGGAGCTGATAGCTACTTGTATCCACCTCTACCCCTCCCAGTTCAGGATGGTGTTTGCTGCCTTCCTGGGAACTAAAGTGGTTTCTTATTGCAAGAGGAGGTCAGGGCTGGCAGTTGTGCCAGACTCTGGCAATGATTCCTTGCTGCCTCCAGTTCTCACTGCTGAACAGCAGAAATGAAGATGTTGGTGGCACAGGCTGTCGCAGAGGAGCTGGATACACAGGCTGCCGTGGTGCCACCCACTTCACCAAAGCAGTACCTTCCTGAATATGCAGTTTGGTTCCATTTCACCACCTGTTTCAACTGCAAATAAATGGCAATGGTTAAACTGATCTTCCAGCACATACCTCCACTGCCTGGTTGCCTTGATTTGGACACAGTAGCTTTGGATCTGTAGGTTCATCAGATTCAAATAGAAAATGACAGCAAAGCCTCTTTACCTGAGGTTGCCATGGCCTCACTGGCATCTAGCGATAGCTGTGCTATAGCTCAGATGGATGTGTCTGTCTGAGTTGCAGTTGAACTCTTGACTTATCTTAAGACATAGAGGTGACACCCCACTGTGTCCTCAGCAGCACAGCCCACAGCTTTGCTCTCACTCACTGGAAAACACATCAGCCACTTCAGATTGCATCTGCCCTGCACTGTTTCAGCAGTAGTTGAATGTCTCCATAGTGGCTGGTGACACATGCAGCGGGCTATCAGTTTGGAAAAGCTCCGTAGAGGTCTATTCTCTAGAGACCATGTTGCCAAATGATCCTGAAGGAGCAGGACTGCATGAGTTTCCATGGCATAGGTCCAGGCAGTAAAGAAATTCTGCAGACTTTCTTCAGCTTTACTTGAATGCATGAGACATCTATCAAAGATAAAAATGAAAAGAGGGTTGAACAAGACACATTCTAGCAGCCTTCTTATGCCAAATAGTGCTGCATTACAGAAGATGGGTGAATTTGTATCCATTGACTGAAAATGCCCATCATTTCCCATTGTCATGGGATAGTTGAAAAGAATTACCCCTTTTTCAGACATATGATTTGTTACTGATATTTTGTGTTTATACTTGGTGAGACACTAATGCGTTTGTAATATTAGATAAAACTTAAGAAAACAATCTCTGTGTTTAGGGTAGTGGAAAGATTTATGTTAAAACTCAAAAAATGACAAGTGCCACTGTAAGTTTGCAATTTCATTTTCTTTTCTAAGGTTATGAAAATGAAGGAGATGGTAACCTTAGAAAAAATAACTGCTTTCCCAGAATGACATGTTTGTCAGGGGTTATGTTGTGACACCAAGTGTATAATTAGTATACAATATGGTATTATTAGGTTCACGAAATCTCTGCTTCCCACTTCTGAATGTGAGAAGAATGAATATGTGGTATTTTGTTATTCTCAGATAAAATTTATTAATCCTTCTTTCTTTGTTGTTGCTGCATTTGTTATCAATCTAAGCCAAGCGACCTAAGGAAACATCGGAGAAAGGTATGATACTGTTGTGGTTTTGTGGGTTTTTTTTAAGTTTGGGAGAGCACATTTATCATATTCCTCTGCTATGTAGATCACTGGGTTCCTTGCCAGACACTGCATTTCCTCTGCTCCTTTTCATGAACATAATGATTTTACTTCTACCTGGAAAATCTTGCGAAGGTCACGGATGAGCCACAGAATCAAGGTCCACCAGTGATATCTGCGAGTAGCAGCCTCTGAAGCACAAAAAATAAAGGAAAAACAAATTCTGGACACAAAAAAATTACTTTCCAATGTATCTTGGCCATTCTTGTTGCTGGAGAAACCATAGTCAGACTGCTTGAAATCTTCTGGGGCAACATAAACTTATTCAGAGAAATGGCACTGAATATGGCATTTAACTTTACATGAGAGGAGAAATTTAAGATAAATCATTACATGCTGAGACAAAAGTCTGTTTTGTTCATGCTTATTTTCAAGCATTCTGACCATTCAGTTAACAAGCTATAGAGAGAATGGTCCCCTGTATTTACCTTCTCCCTTACTTTCCTAAGAAACTTTGTTTACATAAATAATCCTCCTTAATGCAAGAGGCATGGTCATGTATAAGGTTGTTTTCATGTTTAGACCTTTACTGGATCAACCTGTTTGTCATAAAAGCAAGTAATTTCCTCTCCAAATGTCATTTCTTGCCTTTCAAATACATGCTTGCCATACTTAGGCACTTGGTCTTTCCCTATAGCCTATTTCAAAAGTAAGAATCCTTACAATTTGGTTAAAAAATTGTACTTGAATCCATACGTGCTTCAGTACACTTGACAATTTCATGCAGCATATGTTGAAACTTTCTCGAAAAACTCATCTACTCTCAATGGAGTCTCTCTCTCCCCTAGATTGCAGTTGTTGAAGAAGATGGGCGTGAAGATAAAGCCACAATCAAATGTGAAACTTCTCCTCCTCCAACACCCAGAGCTATCAGAATGACTCATACCCTACCTTCTTCATACCACAATGATGCCAGAAGGTAAGATGATGGTAACTTGAATTGGTGCTTCACTGGTTTACCTTGTATTACTATTTTCAAATCTTGTTGTTTAACTATTCCAAAATAACCTGATTTCTTCATGTTTCTAAATCATTTAAGGAAGAAGATGTGATTATGTCACTTGTGGGGATATTATTACTAAAGTCTAACCTATTAGTTTGAAAGAAAAGATTACCTGCAAATTTTGACATTATCTTTTCCATGTCTTTATTATCATTTTGTAGTAGTTTGCCTGCTTCACTGGAGCCAGAAAGCATTGGTCTTGGCAGTGTCAATAGCAGCCAGGACTCCCTGCACAAAGCTCCCAAGAAGAAAGGAATCAAGTCTTCAATAGGACGTTTGTTCGGTAAAAAAGAGAAGGCTCGACTTGGACAGCTCAGTAAGGAATTAGTGGTAACAAGCCAAGATGACCATTTCACAGTCATTTTTCCATTTTTAATTTTGCTTCTTTTCAGTTTTCCAATTTGCTTATTTTTGTCTTTAGTCTGACAGAACCTTCCTATTAAACTTCATTGCTATCACCAATTATATTTGTCAGGAGTTTGCTATGACTATAATGCAAATGAAAAGAGACTTCTGGCACAAATTACTAGAGTCATCCTCTTCACTGAAACTACTGCTTCGATAATTACGGTAAAAGTGCTAACAGTGTACTCTCAAATAACCAAAATAAACAGGAAGTGAGAAAATAGTAAGTAACAAACCACTACAATAGGTGTAACTATGTGATATGGAAGATCCTTGCAAGTAAGTGTAGTTGCTTTCTGGTAAAGTCTCATAGCCTTAGCTGCCATCTCTGTTGCTAGGCTATCACATTTAGCTGTATTAACAATAGTATATATACACATTCCAATGCAAGAATCAAATTGGTATAGATGTGTCAGTAAAAGAGAAATACTAGCTCTTTCCTAGTCACAAAGATGTCACATAGTACGAATTTGTGAGACACTAAATTTTTACTTCCTTGTTCACCACATAGTCCCTGCAAAGGAATTTTCAGAGTTTGCAGTAACTGTAAATGGTTAAGCAATATGTAAGCCTGAAATTAAAAAGCTAAATTCATATTAAAACGTATCCTTGTCACAGCTAACAAACCCATGACTGAAATCGTAAAGAATAAATAAAGTAATATTAAGGTCAAAGTATCAGAGTAAAATCAAGTAACTGAGCATTCTCCATTTATACTCCAACATTTCTCCCTACTGCCTGTGAGAACCTTGTGTTCTTAAAAAAAAAAATACAATCACAATTTAAATTCCCTTTTTTCTCACTATGGGAAGAATAAACTGCTTTATTGAATTTTTTTCATAGAGCAATGTATTTCAGAATCTATTAAATGAGTCTCTCAAATACACCTGCATGTCACCATCTGCAGGGATGGAGAATTCTATAACTTTAGACTGCATTATTAATTCACATTTACATCCCATAAAACCAGTTTTATTGATACTGATGGATTATGCAGAATAATCTATGATTTCACAGTAACTCAGGAACATAGAGGACAAAGATGTAATAAATGTGTTGGTCTTCTCTGCAATTCCTTACAATGTGGAACACAAGTAAAATAACTGCAAAAATTGTCTCAGGAGCAATGTAATCTGGCAATAGATTAATTTCTTAATAATACCCACATGATTAATAATTGGATAAAGCTTATTTATAATTCTCAACACTAGGTCACGAAATTGCAAAAATATATTAGTGAAAATTTGCAATTAAATGAAATTCATTTAGCTTCCATCTTTTAGCTCAACAGCAAAGACATCATTATAATGCAGACTTTAGTTAAGCAAACTAGGTTTATAAGCATGTATGAAATTAACAGTAGGACTGTTAACTGACCAAAAAGTATGGGCAAAATATTTTTAGAAATTGAAATGACATTGAGCAGCTGACTTGTAGAGTAGGTTTTCTTATCTTTATTTTTAAGATACCAAAAAAAGAAAAAAAAAAAAATGGAGTGGCAATTTTGATTCAATGGCAGTACTTTAAAGAAAAAACAAAATTTAAAAGATAGCAGTCATGGTAGTACTTGAAACAATTCCATGATGGGTACACCATCTGTGCAGCGATATGATTAATAGATCTATTTATAGTAAGATACTATAACACAGAAATCTAGATAGTAAGTCCTATGATCACTGCACTGCAGTATATTTCTATGGTTTTCATAACCTAAATTTATAATGCAAAATCTATAGAAGACTCTTATTTATTTCCTTGCTTAACCACTCTAATTTGCTATTGATACATAATACTTATATTTTTGAATATGCAAAATACCTTTTCTTCAATAGCACATCAAATACTGAAGAGGTAATAAATTTAATTTTGAGCATCAGAAACATTAATTTGTTTTCTTAAACTCATATTTGCACATGCACACAGTTATGCTTAAAGGATCACTTTAAAAGTTCATGTCAATGCAGAGGGTATTAGGAACACCAGTGATATCATATATTGTAAGCACACATAATACTTCTGTAACTCAATCTATAGTATCTCTAAAATCACATGCAGTATATACTCTTATTTAAGAAGCAACATTGGAACCTCCAGAGTTTTATCACTAACTTCAACAGTCTCAGGCTGTCACGCAAAAGATTTCCTTGTTCTATGTTCCCTGCAAAACTCTGAAATTATTAGTTTTTAACTACTAAAATTGCCACAGTTTTGTTATCTTATAATTTGCTACTTCTACATCTCTGCTAAACCATTTGCATTATTGTTCAAAGGCAAATTCATGACTTGGGAGATATTTCTTTGATTCAAGATTTCTAGATTCTTCAAGATTTCTTTTAGTTATTAGAGAGGGGAAAATGAATGTTACAGGGAACACGAGCACCTTTTCTTTTATTTTGGTTATTTATTTATTTGCTCGGTTTAAATTTATCCAGTGTTCTCTCACTTGGGGAATACAACACTAGACACTTATATTTTCTTCCCATGTTACATTTTAAATTTTCTAGTCCCTAAACCAAACAATACAATATAGGGATTTTTAGCCCTGCACGGGCAAGCTGATCTCTGTGGCGTTTGCGAAGGTCAGTGTGTTAGGAAACATTTATTGTGGCCATCTGTGTGCTTAAAATACTGACACGCACAATCACTGCATCCAGTACAATGTACCCTGGGTTCTTCAAAGGGCCAGATGTGTTTGGTTTATGGTGAAGTCCATTACACCAGGAATACTTTCCAATCTGTGATAAACCTTTGTTCCACTGCATTCGTACCATCTCTAACATGCTGCAAGCTGCTCTCTCAGAAAGGTGTGCTACATTGATATAGCAGTTTGTTAAATTAAAAACTTACTCCAGAGTCAGCAAGAAACATTTCCTGAAATATTCTGTTACACTTCAAAAAAGTAAAGCAAAGCACGGGGTCATGTTCTTTGCACTGTGATTAGAGGCATCATTCTCATCATGAGACATGCGGAAGTAGTGTCCTCTAACAATGAAAAAATCTGTCTAGACAAGCAGGAGTGTTAAGTCTACACCTGCTTTGAAAGATCAGCTTAAAACCAGGCTTTTCTAAGTTAATATCATGAACATAATAGAGCAGTAGGTTTTGTTCTCACTTGATTGAGGTGCATGTATATTTGACTTGTAAAAACCTGTGATGCTATTTCACTATACAAAATTTAAGCATTATTTTGTGGTTAAAATCAATGAATCAGAATAGAAATCTTTTAATTAATACTGTGCTTTCTCAATTATGCCAGTGTCCACTCTACAATTGCTCACTATCAATTAGCTGAGAAACAAGAAATTGCCATTGCCAAATGGAGTCAAGCACCAGCATTTACTGTGCTGTTGTCTTCTTTCTTGTGCCACTTACCTTCTGAATAGCAGGACAGGAGGAAAGCAGCCTTCAGGAAAGTGCTGCAGCCCTTCTGTCTACATGCATACATGTGCAAATGGGAGGACAGCATGGAGCCAGAGACGGGAGACTGTACTGACAGCTCCATGAGCAGGTCTCTTCTTCCTTCAATCCAGGCAGCGCTAAAAAATCAGAGCATCTTTCCACTTCTGCACCAGGAAAGTCACATTAGTGGACATATTGTGTGATCACCATGGATCATACAATACCAGTTGTGTCCTTAATTTTTAATACCATTTTATTTTCATCCACACATCCTTGCTTACTGGAAGCTTCTGTTGTCACTCTGTGGAAGATATTCAAGTTCCCATCACTCTGACAGGAATTAGGTGTCTTTGAGACACCTCCAGAGAGACATGAGAAGCTTTTTACTTCTCTGGTGGATTCTTCATCATCTTTGGCTTGGATGTTCTAAGGGATAACTACACAAAAGAGTCTAAGACTCTCTATGAGAGCAAAATGAAGGCAAGACTGTTCTTTAAAGACCTTTTTGTTTGTACATTTGCCAACTAAGATTAAAAAAGCAGTGAGAGCGTTCCTTACTTAGAACCATGAGATTGAACATTAGGAGGCAAAAATAAAAAACGGGCAAAGGACACCAGGGTGCTTTTCTCATATATTTCTGTTAAACAAAAGGAGGAGGAAACAGTTTTTCCCTCTACTTCTACTCCTTTCCATGTAGCAAACACTTGCCAGAATTTACTTCTGTGTGTGATAGATGTTCTCCATAAACACCAGATGTCATGGCTTAAGGAAACAAACATAGATGATGGTGGTGGGTGGGACGGTGATTGAAGGGTTGAGGAGGTGAACAACTGGGAAAAAGCTATAGGAAAATATGGTGGGGTTTGTTTTGTTATGTTTTCCAGGAGGTTACATGGAAACAGAGGCAGCAGCTCAGGAATCCCTGGGATTAGGCAAACTTGGAACCCAAGCAGAAAAGGATCGAAGACTAAAGAAAAAGTTAGTACCTTTTTCATGTGACTTTCATCGGCTCAAACTTGATTCAAATGTCAGTTCTTGTGTTGGTTTTATGCAGACATGTCATGAGAAGCAAGACTATCTACAGTGGCAGTTTACCACTTTTCACGGTTTTTCCAACATAAAAGTTTTTAAAGCTGCATATAAAATACAGGGAAAATATTTAGAGTCTGTCAATTGTACAGTGTTGTTTCATTTGTGAAAGAAATTGTTTATGAGAAAGAGAGATTTTCTGTTTCACATTGTTGTTAATTCCTTGCCTTTTGCCATCCGTGCCTTTTACCTTCCATGCAATTCTAAGAAAACATGCAGGCACTTAATGACTCACTGCATAGATTTTTGAGAAGGGAAATTTGCATTATCTATTGAACACATGATTACTTTTGTCTATACAGGTCAAAGGCTCCCCTAGCAGCTTCACTTTGTTTTCATCTGTCACCAAATGGCAACCTCGGTTCTTGTTCATATAGACTATATCACAATTTAATGCTGTCTTTGATGCACCTCCTTGTAAAACCAGTACACTGACTCATAGCAGCTGCCAGGAGCTAAGGAGAACCCTTAAAATAAAGCTGCAAACACAAAAGAAACCTCTTGGCAGCATCACAGTTCCAGTGTAATTAGAGGGTGTCAGAGAAAAAAAGATGGTATTTAAAAATGACTTTGCAAATGCATTCTGTAAACAAACAGGTTTATTTTTCATCCATAACCATTACCTTTAGTACTATTATTTGGATTCTGAAAGCCCCATTTTTTAAAATTTGCAGTTTTCAGGTTAAAGTCTTTTAATGTTCCTTTGTAAAGTTTCAGGAGAATTTGTAATTCTAATCCAAAGAATCTAGGGATAATGTTTCAGCTTCTCTTTAAATCTATAGGAAAAATATTTTTAATTACTACTTTCATATCCAGCTCATGACGAAAGAGAACTTTACATGTACACATCTATGTAATGTACAAATGTGTTTCTCTTAAATCAACCTCAATTTAGCAATTAGAGAGAGAAAAGCAGTCATTGTGCTAGCCAAGAGAGAAGAAATGTTTTAAATTAGTTTAAGAAACTCACAATAACAGCCACAGGCACATTGCAGTTGATGAGTCTTGTCCCTGCATTACCTATCTATAAATTTAGTCACTCATTAGTCATTTAGAAAAATACAGATGTAAAGAGTATATTACTATGCTTTTTTACTACATCTAGGAAGTACATTGAGACCATCATAACCATTCATAATGAATATAATTGAATTTTCAGTAGCCCTTTTTTTTTTTGCAGTCCCTGTTTATCTTCCAGCTCTGTAGACTGAAGGAACCACAGTATTGAAATCACTTTGAAGGGATTAATGTGTTCTCTCTGATATGACAGTTCTTTAAACTGCATAAAGTGACATGGGACTTGACGCATACTACTGTATATATGACATGACTACTTCATATAAGAGAGTGCCTACCAAGCTGGGGGCTGAAAATAGTAGGTGTATAGGTAATCTGTTATTAGACTTCTGTCTAATCTCACACAATTAAACTTTTCCATGCCTTCTGCTGCTCCAGTCTTTCCTTTTTTTTCTCCTGTGTCTGTCTGCCCTCGGTTCTTTACAGATTAGATATAATCAAAATGTTCTCTGATGGAAGGAAATAAGTCTTTCTCTCGTGACTAAGACTATTCATCTGGTCTGAACTATTTAGTATTTATCCTAAGTATATGTTATATGCCTATGTCATGAAAATTTTTTATTTTTTCCCCATTCCTTTAGATTTGTCTGTCTTGAAAGCTTCTCATTTTGCCATCCTTACAACTGCTTTTAAGATTCCTCTTAATTAACTGTCAGAGAAAGGTTAACCTACATTGCTAGTTTATATATTTTGTATAGTTGCAGAGGAACTGTAATATGGGGAAAATGTAGCATTTTACATTAGAAATAATTCAGTAGAATCTCACTTACATGATAGTCATTAGGGTGCTGAGCTATCAATAGGGTATACTAGAATTAACTTTTTATTGTAAAAAATGCAGGCAGGCAGGCAGGCATTTACGTGCTTTACCTTGGAAAGTATGAAGTTGAAACAGTCCAGAAAGTAATTTAAATACAAAGTTTGTCTCAGCAGGTCAGGTCCTTTTTGCTGATACTTAACAACACATTAATCTCCCTGGAATTAGAGCCTTGAAACACATAGGCTAGATGCAAGATCTGGGTAGCACAAATGAGAATATGATGCTATGTAACATAATTATAGCAATGTGCATAAGGTCCTTATAAGAGGTAATAAGAGAATTCTGCGAATCATTTGCTATCTTGTGGTGTAGCAGTAAGATTTAAGTCCAACTATTTGATTCCTTTGTACTGCTAAACAAAACTGCCTTACAAACCTTGTGGAGACAGCGAGCCCAGTTGCTGCTACAGAGAGAGCAGAGCACTTCGCCTTGTAAGGGCTAGTTTGGGTTAGGACATAAAACCCAAAGAGCACCAGATCCACCAAAAGGACAGTTAAAGGATAGGCTAAAGCAGAGAAGCACTCCTTTGTATTTCATTTCAGGTCTGTGAGAGCTTTACTTATGCTGGCTTTGTCCTTTCCTTAGAAAACAAACAGTGATCTCAAGCCAATTCTCTTTTCTGTAAGACAGGAATAATACCACATGCTGAACTGGGTTTTCTCTCTTACACACTAAGCCCAGTGAAATTACTTTCAACCCTGTTAAGAGCTCAGCGAACTTCTCTTTCAGTTCAATGGCAATGCTGGTGCAGGAAAGCAAGAATTCTTCCCTTGACATGAAACCAGAGGTCTGATTCATCGCTGTGAACAACACCTGAGTACTGTGAGCGGTATTCATGACCTTCACCAGAGTTTGCAGTTAGCTTTGTGTCTGTAAATTAAAATTAGATAAAAGTTTTATAAAATGATTCCTATTAAAATGTTATCCATAGTATTTCTTTCAGTTGAATTAATCTCTTAAGTGAAAAATACCTCAAAATCCTAAATTTCTAATTTTGCTTTTTTGAATGTATTCAACTTCATCACCAATTAAGCAAGGATGTCCCTACCCCAGGGATGTAGCAGTACCGTGTTTCCAATCATCAGCTGCTGCAGCCTGTAGGTACTAATGGTCTCCCTGGTGTCCTGGCCACCTGCACCGCGAGGAGCAAACATGTGCATTGACCCTGCTCTGGCCTCGTGGAGTACAACACTGCAGCCTGTTATACTATTTTAGCGTGATTTACATGCGTACAATAGATTACTGAATGACACATTTCACTCTGAAAAGTTTCCTGAGAGAATATGATAATTCTGGAGACCAGTTCTCTCTAGTGATTATAGTGTCATTAACCTAAATTTCAAAGTTTTCCTGCTTCTTGCTCAGAAGATGCTATTCAAATGTAAAATTTATTTCAGTTTCAATTGACTACTTAGGCATCATTAAAATGTAATTAACAGTTTGTCTCAGTGATGCGCCAGACATTTATAAACCTCAAACGAGTATTCATCCAACATTTGGTTATTACAGTAGATTTATTAGGAACAAATCCTTCTCCTAAGGCATCAAAGAAAAATTAAGAAAGCTGTGTAGAATTTTTTAATTAGGCACTGTCTCATTCCTAGAATCATCCGAAAATATGAACTTAAGTTGGCTGAACCATCCATAGGTGTTTATTCTCAGACATTAAATACATGGCAGCTCTAGTTAATATTGAAAATTTTTAAGTCTTACTATTTGTAAATTGAGCACGCAGTCCTAGAAAACAAATAAACAAAAAAAATATCAGGGGTATTTGGAGTGTTTAGGGTATTATTCTGTTGTTTGGTGAAAACAAATTGTGTTGAGATGTGGCAAAGAATAATGCACCTTAAACTTTGTTTGGATTTTATATTTTACTTCTGTTGTTATATGTAACATATAACTGTTAAAGCTTTATATATAATGTCTTCTACCTTTAGCCTGTTTGCCTAGTGAGTAACTTCTTCAAGAAAACACAGAGTAAAAGCATTCATAGTGCTGATGCCCTTTATGTCACTGTTACCTTCATTTGAGTTCCATAGTGAACCAAATGATTTGCAATAATCTAAATCATAAATGGTATTTGGCTAAGGTTTACTCTGCAGAAGACACCCATCACTGAAATTAAGAATGGAGCTTTTCTCTTAGTATTTTTCTTAGTAGTGAGTGATCAGTCTATCTGTGAAAAATGGCCGCCTAATTTCCAATTCTGAATTTTGTAGTCAACAGCTCCAGCTGCCATTTATCAGCGACTATGTGTTCACTATCCCAGCTGTTTCTAACATCCTCATTGCACCAAATCTGAGTGTGCACGATTGCTCAGTTGTGGTATTCACTGGGGGCTGCCTTGATAGTCTGAGCTGGGACCAAGCACAGGACATTTCAGGTCAATCCATTTCCTGTCACAACACAGAGAGGTTCATGGAGGATTTGGATGTGGGCGTAGTGTCCTCTGTGACAGCAAAAGTTGATCAGCGTGTGTCCCACAAGATAATTTATGCCTTGGAAAGAGAGTAGATAACACTCTACCTGAAATCAAATAATCTGTATCCCACTTAAAAAATGCATATCTACATGGGCTTCATCTCAGGCAGAAAATTAATAAGGCACTTAAAAGAAGCTGAATAAATGTTTTATTCTCCTTTGCAGTAAAACTCATAGGATGAGTTCTTTATAAATATTTTCTTTGACAAGAAACTCAGCGAAGCTTGAATTATTTTCAACAAATATATATATATATAACTGTTCTATTGAATATCAGTTGTAATTTCCTTGTCTACAGTTTTGCTCAGGAGTGATGCCAAGTTGTCCTTACCCAAAAGCCTCACTGGTGGCAAATGAACATTGAGGTAGCAGAGCAGCTCTCAAGGGTCTGCTTTTGTCTTTCAAACCACAGCATATCTCTGAATGCCAATAATATACATCCTTTTCAAATGTAATGGTTAATTTGATCTGAAACAACATTCAATGAAACAGCAAATGAGTATCTGCCTGAAGAAGGGAGCAGGCTGAAAAAAGACAAGACATATATTTCTTCTGTCTAGCATAAAAGTATGTAATGATTGGTCATAATCACTGGCATTTCACAGGATGTTTTATTTCATCCTGCACAAGGCACCAGCATAAGTTTTGAGAGAGCTTGAAGTGCTACTTAGTCCTAGATTGCCACACAGAGGTGGATCTGACCTCACACATCTTGCTGGGACAGTTTGAAATTGATCTATGCCATCGCTTCCCCAGAAATTACCTTTATGAATGAAACTTTATGTGCAAGTCAGCTAGCCTGGATCATACTGACAGGATTCCAGTCCAGAAGCTGATAAATTCTCCAGTTTATTAATATGAGTGTCAGAATAACAATCATTACTTACCTCATAGCCAATAAAATAAGTGCACTTTCATAATGCTGTCACTCCTGGTCATCTGGCAATGTTTGGATGAGTCAAGAGCAGAGCTTTCAGCTTCACTATTTCCTCCTATTTTGTTTCATTTGAGTCTGGACAGGAATTTGTTAATTATGCATTTCCAAAACAAGCTTAAGATGTGGGTTTTATATTTGCCAAGGAAAAACAAAATAAAACAATTCTTTCCTATGAACCTGTTTTGGGGAGATTTCTCCACAGGTACAGGTTTTTGTTTGCAAGTTATAAACTCCTGCCTTCAAGTGGATTGCAGAAAAGCTTTGATGTGCCAGGCCACATACATAGTCTTATGTGTACAAATAAAATCTTTTAAAATCAAGACTTAAGTAGTTCTCATATATAAAATTATGGAGTAAAAATAAATTCTTAGTATTCATAGCCTTATAGTTAACCTTGCAAAGAAAATTACTATTCTGTTAAGTCTCACCTGACTACAGTGATGTACATATTAAACAGCATAAACTTCCACATGAACAGGAGAACATGTGGTAGTAATCGACTCTTCTTCCTTTCTACGTAGGAAAAAAAATATAAATATTGATAAATTCCTGTAATAATGTATTGTTGGAGGGGCATCATTTGTTTATGTCCTTCAAAAATTGGGAGATGATAAAGAGAAGCCAGAGAAAATAGGCTTCATCTTTTTGTAATCCACATTTAAATAAAATCAGTAAAAGAAAACAGAATACTGGGGCTAAGATTTACCTGTAGAAAATGGAAGTTTTAGATCCCTGTCAACAAACTACTTGAAAAAGTGTCTAGGTAGACCTTTTTGTGGAATAACAGTTTGAAATTCTGTAGGTATCATTTAGTTGCTTTTGAATCCACACAATGCCCCTTTAATTAGGTTTTATGTGTGCAACTGCAATTAGAATTTGACATAGTGTATTTATGACTACAAATAATCTCTATCCTCTGCAGTATGCAAATAGCTGTTTTTAACGATTTTCGTAATTACACACATTTTGTAAAAATTAATCCAATTGGATTAATTAAGGTTTTTTCTGTGACATCCATCTAATGTTCCTGTACACTTAATGGTTATTAAACACCATTATATCCTAAACGTGCATGATTTATTTTTTTCAGTAGCTCTTAAAAATATGATGCCTTTTTCCCCCAATCTTTAATTTACTAAATCTTTAAGAATACTCAAGTTTTGCATTTAATTTCTTCCCTTCCTACCTCATATATGAGAAACTGCCTTATGTTGTTTGTAGCTTTCAAACTGACCTGTAGATCTTCCCACTTTTCTAGCAAACAATATTGTGTTCAGTAACTTTTATTTTCTATTTTCTTGTTCCAGTGGAGGAAGGAGAGTTATTCAGTGTTCTGTTATGCAGTTCAGAATTGTCAGCTGTGTCCAACATGGTTTTCTAGATGGTTGGCTAGATCGGTGTCTAATCCTTGAGACACACATGAAGACGAATTTTCTTTTCAAATGTAATTCCTTTAACAAACATTTTTAACACTTACTGGAAGACCTTTTCAAATTGTTAGTCAGTTGAAGCTTTTGCAGAGTTAAAAATGTATCTTGCTTTTACAGTAGATACTTGGAGCCTTTTTAGCATTACAAATGTAAGGATATATGTGTATTTATTTTGCAGGGGATCATTAAACCTTAGATATTCCAAGGATGAAAAAATTGATACAGAGTATTTTATTCTATATCTAACTCATATTTTTTAAAAAATCTTGTGTTTAAAAATAATATTTTTATTCTTTGCCGAGTTGGTTTTGTTCTTTTCCTCATAAAAGATAAGGCTATTTGTATCAACAAACTGAAAATTTTAATGAAAGAAAAAGAGAACAAAGCCTCAGTCCCTGTCTTATCTACACATATAGGCCTTTCTATTGCAATTTGGGATTTCTGGATAAATATAAGCATCTACCCTCATGCATGCAGCTGGCTTTCTAAACTATGATCTCCAGCAGATGTAAATATCATGTCAGATTAACTGTAGAATTAGGGTTTAAGGGAAGAATGGATAAAACACAGCAGAGGGAAATAAATCTACATATCTTTTAGTTTAATATATGTCTAAGGGAAATCATTGTGTTCCTCCAATAAAATGGTGATAAAATGGTGGTTGTATGGAAAGGTGAAAGCTAGAATTCAAAGATCTGGTTTTTTTCTGCTGTATTATATTTTTCTGAGGACAAGATGCTCAGGAAGTGATCGAATGTCCCCTGATCCTCTGTTTCTGTAATGGGGGGACTGGAACGGCCTTCATGTCCCATAAATTATCCCCAAGCAATTACAAACTAGAGCTCATTTGAGCTGCCAGAAAATTACTTGCATTCAAATTAATGCCCCTGTTTCTTTCTCTTTACCCGTACCCAAAGGAGTATTCAGATGTAAGAAGTGGGAGTTCTGGTTCAAAAGACTCTGGAAGATCCAAAATTAAAAGCCTTTCTAGCAAAAGTGTTCAAGTCAGTCTTTATAGTTAGCTCAGTAGAAAATTAGCATGATGGAGAATTTGGGAACAAATCAGAAATTCATATTCAATTCTAATGGTACTTCTATCAGACTTGGCAATTTTTTGAATAATTCTCTAGTCCTTTATTTATATTGCATGCCTTTGTTGACCCTCCTTTCCTTAGTTTTCCTTTCTTCTGTGTATAAATATGTCAATTGTTTCCATCTACTTTCCTGTATCACGCTTTCTTTCTTCTCTCCTAGCCATTCTGCTGACCTCACATACCTGAAAACAAAATTTAAGATTTTTAAACCAGTCCCCTCCTGAACTCACTGAAATGTCTGCAATCTCTTCTTAATTAATCAGAGCACAGGCTTTTCACTTCCAAGTTTTCTACAGCTACATCTACCAAGCATTTTTATATCTCAGTAAATCATTTGTTAATAGGAATGTAATTTTCTGAGATGTTTCATTGAGGCATATAATTTTCTTTTTATGATGGCAATTAAAGGATGCTGAAGAAAGTTTATTATCAGTGATAGCATCCTGCTTTCTCTTACAGATACCATTATATTGGCAAGAATAGGTTACCTAGAGGGCAAATTACTCATATCAGTGTTGCTACTAAACTAGTATTAATATGACTGCTCAAATTAAAATACTGCACAGCAGGAATAACCATCACAAACATCAGTCACCTACGTGCATGAAATCTGCATATAAAAAAATTTTTAAATAAAAAATAATTTAAAAAAAAGTAAAACAACAAAACCACAAATACTCAAGTCTGAGTCATTTCTGATAACTGTAAGATATTTTGCTAAAATATTAGTAAAGTACACATAGAAAAGTATATCGTGGTTTGTAGTCCACTCAATTTTACTGTGTTTCTATGATAATTTACTTAAATCCACAGGTTTGGCATTTTCAGGATTTTTGGTGTTACACAAAAAATCATTATGAAATTATTAAAATATGGGCAAAATGCTTAGATTTTAAAATGTATTCAACATTCACTGTGTTCACAGATCTTTAGCATGAATATGTATTGTAGATGGTAGATGTGCTGTGCTGAGTGGTACCTAATAAATAGCCAACATCAGTTTAACGAAAATCTCATTTTGAAAGATGCATCTGTTCTTCACAAGAACATTTAACTTCTTTTAAGTGGTCAAAGACCAGTTAGAAAGATTTCTGTAGTTATAATTATTGTATTAGTTTATCTATCACATGATTTATTTTTTTTTTTATGGACTACTATAAGTTCATTAACATTTATGTGCTTTTTTTTTTTTTCCATTCATCTCTCTCCATCTCATGAAAAGCATATCTGGGTAAGTTAAAACACCATGGCTGCTGAACATATTCATTTTCAGCACCATGTTTATCTTCTATGTTTTACTCTTATTTCTTTTTGTTTTTCTGTGAGCCTTATGTAACAAATTCATGCAGAAAACTGGTCCAAATGAAAACTTTCAAGGTATTCAAAATAATGGTAAACCTCAAGAGCAGAAACAAATTCAGTTCAGAACTTGCTCCTATGAGACTTAACATAGTGGATTAACTACTTGGAGATAACTGCTGTCTTTTTTTTTTTTTTTTTAATAAACACATGCTGGGAGGTCTAAAGCCCAGAATCACAAAGACATTTTGATGTTTCAGTCAGTGAAAAAGGACTCAAACTTGTAAACACTTTAGTAATCCAGAGTATACAATTTCTTTTTTCTTCTGTTTGAGGCCTCATGGTCTATAGCAGTGTAATAATATTATATTTGTGCATATAATTTTACTATTTTCCTTTTCACCAGTTCATTTTTTTCATTGTTAACCTGGTATCAAGTTTAAAAATCTTCATCTCCTCTTTGATCTATCATACAAATGTTATTTTTTCTTGAATAATTTTTTTTTTTCATTTAGAAAATTTCATCCATTCAAAGCATGCATAAGCTATAACTTTCTAAAAGTGTAAAGATAAAAACCTCAAAGAGAACAGGGATTACCACATTAATTTAGAATATGTGATTATTAAATGGCTTTATAAAAATAGATTTTATAACATTCCATTGATAGCGGAAATCTGGAGGTGTCTACTGATATGTATTATGCAAGTCTGTTTATTTCACAGGTGGTTTATTATTTTTCAGTAATAGCTCTCTGCAGTTCTAATAGTTAGGGACTGTATTAAGCATCCTGAACATGCTTCACGTTATATGTCTTCAGAAAAAAAGGATGCTGTCTTTTACTTTGCAAACATTTGAAATGTACACCTGTATAGAGTAATAGGAGCATTGTTAAATCTACTTTGCTAATCTGTGTTATCTGAGATGCTGTTAAATTTATACTTGCTTGGTTTATAGATTTTAAAACTTCTGTTTATTAGGTGCATCTTGATTTACGTATTTCAGTCTTTTCTTTCTGAAAATTCATTAAAGTTGAATACAAAACGTTTTGTAAAAAATTGGAAATTAATTTTGCCCATTGTTTTCAGTTTGACTATTATGTCAAGTATTAAAAAGGAGAAAGAATGGAAATTTCAAATTATTTAAAAGTCACCGTGGTGCCAAAGTTGAAACAAGATCTGACCCAGTTTTTAATTAGTGCAGTCTTTAAGTCATATGGATCCTTTCAGACTAAATGTAATCAGCTTTATATGACAATGTCAAGTCTGAGTCTTTATTTTTTTTTCTACTTGCTACTTCAAAAAAAATTAATAGGCTTGCAGAAAATAAATAAACGAAATGTAACAGTATTTTTATTAGACTTTTAATGTCATTAATAATTTATACAAATTCAATTACCTTATTTTGTTATACAATTACCTGAGCTACAGGTTTCTAACTTGTCTTAAATACTTAGCAAATGACAACAGAAAAGCTAAAATGCAAATCCAGTTTAATTCATTAGAAATCCTCTCTCCTGAATGGAGTCTTTGAATGTATGATAGCTTTCGAGAGATGGATGTGTTTAGTCATAACTTGAAATCATAGGATTGCTCAGATGAATGTAGCATATTTGATCTATTGTTTCTGTCTATTTCTCTTCTAGAAATCAATCATGTATAGCATTTTGTTGCAAATTAAACATTCTAGTATTCCTGATAATAAGATTCATCATGATAGTGTCAGTAACAATAATAGTAACCAGAGGGTCTGCTAGGTAAACAATTTTGTTTGTTATCTTTTTGAGAAAATGTCTATGAGCAAAGGTCATTTCATAGGATCTAAATTGCCCGTTAGCCAAAATTTTTAAATACTGCTTATATTTTACTAACATGATTTGGCTCTTGCCTTCACTGTGCCTCCTTTTCAATTTATCTCACGTTTATGATTACAAGATTACCAAGAGACATTATAGTATGTACAATATAATATCCCTGAGGGCTTTTCATGTGAACCCTGCTAGAACTATCAGAGTGAATGTTATTATTTGCAGAAATATGAAGATCTAAGTTGAAACGTTGTTCAAGTTTCATCAAGACAGTCTCTGGACTTTGGGTACTACACAGAGTGTTTGCATTATGTGTATCAGAAACCTGAGGCTGTTATTTCTTGCTTGTTTCATAGGGCAAGCCTCATCTTCGTAAAGAAAATTGAATGACACTGAACAATATGTATTAAATCAAGATCCATTTAAAGATTATTCTTATTTTAATAAAGTTCATTAAGATTTATGCGATGAGTTGGTGAGGGCTACTGGTACAGAGCTAGAATTTTCCCAGTGTAGGGAAGGTTATATATGAAATAGAAAATTTGCAGGATGATAACATAGTTTTGCTCTTATCATTTCCCCCTTTTGGTCCCATGTACCTCTGCTGTCCTGAGGGACACTGAAGCCTTGACAGTCCCCATGGTATGAGACAGTTGTGCTCTCAGCTTGGTAGGTTGATCAGGATAGCTGTACTTGGCTCTCGGAAGAATGGTGCTAAAGAAAGTGACCCAGTGTAGCAGTATCTTTAGGAAGTAATTTTAGGGAGGTTGAAATGTCAGAAGTCAGTGCTAGGGAGGCAACCTCACTTCTCTGACACACAACTCCACATCACAGCTTGACATGATGCGATTATTTTCTGTGTGTGGTAAAAGAGTGAAGACAGCCCACTTGTGAGGCACTCTCTCTAAGACAAACAAATACAGGCACTTCTCAAATTTTGCATGAATGCTAAGCAGTTTATGAAATTTCCTGACTTTGCAAAACCAGGCTCAGGGTAATGATATATTTTAAACAGCATATTGAAGTTACTCATATAATATCTCCAGGAAGAGGTTTTTATTTTTGAACAGTAATGTTATTTTTAAAAATATGGCTTTAATTTGGAATTTATTCCAGTGGTTTAAAGCCTTATCTGCAAAATAATAGCAATTATAGTAGTGCCTAATTAATGTCAATTCTTCTTTATCAGCTTGTTTTCAGATGTTGCCAAAAAAACTAAATTAGTGTGGAAATAATTACATTTAAATTCCCTAAGTCCTTCCCAATGAAAAATTGACAAGTTTTAACATGTAGTAATTTCCTGACAAAGTCTTAGGAGGAGAAAATCCCCACATTCCCCTGCAAAGCATCTTCCAAATTAGTGAACCTGTATAATGCTATTCACAAGCTCTAAACCCTACCTTTGTAACAAAAGGAAGAGTGAGTGACAAGATACTTGTCTCTTCTTCCTCCTGTGATCAGTTACATGTCTTTGTAAGGAAAACTGAGCTGCAGTTGTCAATATTTGGCTGTGGGGACCTTCTGTTTTCAGGAAGCCAGTGACTATGCCATAAGGGCAACAGTACATTCAGGCTGTTCTAAAATATGTAAATTATATCATGAAATAGGCAGATCACCATAATAATTTTTCTGATGATTTGCACGGTTGATCAAAACGATACGTTTTTTCCTACACAGCACTTTTCACTTATTTTGAAAGAGTGACCTTTTTTTCATAGTGCTATAATAGTTCATATAAAAACCCCCAGCATTTTCTTTGACTGCCAACTAAGGAATAGTCCTCTGAGTTAAAAAAAATAGAAATTCTGGATTTAGTTCTGGGTTAGAAATTGAAGGGTCAGGTTCGGCAGATCTCCTAGTGTGTGTATTAAAAAGTAGTCAAAGAATACTGTTCAGAAAGTAAAATATAATTTAGATCAGCTTTAATATTGGAGAAGTGTTTGAATGAAACATCTGGGGGAAGAAAGTATAACTTCTGAAGCATAAAATTATTTTAAGGGAAAGAAATATTATAAAAATCCTTTTAGTATTCCACATCAGTAAATGAGGCACAAGCCTTATGATGGCTGTGTTCCTTGTTCATGTACAAATAAAGGATTTTAACTTTCCACTAAAATTGTTTTCAACCCAAAACCACTTTCCTTCTCCATGCCAAGACCCTTTGGATTATGTTTATTATACTGTAGTCTTTGGCTACAGTATATATATATATAGGGTATTCCATTTCTGGCCTGGCCCAATTTTCTTCAGCCAAAATCAATAACCAGAACTGTATTTTCCTTTAGCTCTGTGAGCCAGACTGCCTGTGAAGTAACAGAAGGGCTTTCCTTCTCTGGGAGAGTATATTGGTTTGAGAAGCACTGGAATAATGCTAAGCCTCCACACCAAGCCTCAGGGCACTTCAGATGTTGCAAAGTCACAGGGGACTCCCTAGAAATGTGCATTTTATAATTCCAGCATAAAGGAATTAAGTTTTTCATGGAAGTGAGAACTTAGAGTTCAAATGCCTCTTCTGCAGGCACCTGGTTCCCCGAGGCCACACAGTGATTTAACACCAATCAAAGAAACAGGCCAAAAGTTCCTCCCCATCTTGTAGTTCATGTGCTATGGCTCTCCAGCTTGGCGCAGGAGCCCAACACATGCAAGAAGGCCAGTGGCCCTCAAGGCCACATTTTTTACTTACTGTGATAGCCAGCCCTGCTCCTTCAACTGGTATGAGTGAAGAGAATACCCCAGATAAGGAAAAAATCTGGGATCAGGTTCCTCCAAGGATGGTGCCTCCATGGGACTCCCAGCTGCAGAAGGGGCTGCTGCCTGGTCTTGGGCCAGCTTTGGGGAAGGAGCAAGCCATGCAGGGTTTTGCGGAGTCCATGCTTTGCCATGGGACACCAAAACCAGCCAAGTGAAGAAGAGGCATCCCTGAAATTTTGGCTTTCCCTGAGGACAGCCATGCCAGCTCACAGCTCTGGTGGCAGCTGGAGCCATGCAGCCCCATGGTAGCACCTGGGGGAGGTACAGCACTGCCGTACCTTCACAGGCATCCTGTAGAACCAACTCCCAGGGAAGGCTGCAACTCAGATACCTCATCCACAGGTATCTGGGAGACGGCCATGCCTTAATTCTATTTTCCTAAGCAGCCAAGTGTCTACTGGCCCTTACTGTTTGTGTCCCTGTGAATATGGGATTTCTGCACCTTCTCCAGCTACTGAAAGTGACATGGTGTTTGTGAACAACAGTGAACAACATTTTCTCATTTTTACTGATGATTTTGCTTTCACAAAAAGCAAGGATAGCTTTACAGTGTCTTTGGACATCTGAGTGACAAAGGGTAAGGTATGCTGGTATGTGTGGGAGGAGAAGGTAGATAAACTTCACTAATGCTGTCACGTATTTGTAGTGTTACACATTACCACAGCAGAAACAGAAAGTAACAGTTAGCTTCCTATTAATATTCAGAGTGTGGGATTTAAACACATATGCAAAATTGCTATTTGAGATCTGTTTTCTACTAAAGCCAAATTTGCTCAGTCTGAGCCCTTGTCAGTGCAAAAATCCCGAAAGGAATACTACTCACAAGTAAGATCACTCCATCACTTCTATCTGTTGTGATTTTGTAGTACATATATTTGAAAGCCTGCTAAGGCAGTGAAGAATTGCCAAGGGATAACTTAGCCACAAAAGGCTGTAGTAATAAAGATTCCAAGATTTCCTTGTTATATGGGAATGTAAGCAAATTTGAATATTACATTAGCATAGTTCATGTCTAATTTGTTTTTCACTACAGGTTGTTGCTGAGAGCATTCCTTTGTGTTTGACTCAGTAGGAGGAAGATGAAAACATGTTGTTAAATAGCAGAAAAATAGACTTTTCAAGGACTGTTTTTTCTATGCCTCAACCACAGTGGGTTCTTTATTCCTGCTCCAGGAATAAAAATGTCTGGTCTAATGGGTGAACATGTTCAATATAGAGTATTCTCCTGACAGTCTAGCTAACTGGTCTATATGTAACTTTATCAAATAATTAACACTGCTTTATTAAAAGTATATTTTAAGTTTTGAGAATTATGTTTTACATAACACGCTCATTGCCATCCAGAGAAGCTGCTGATGTCAGAATTGGATTGATATCTGATCAACTCTATAGAAAAATAGCTATGTATATATGTATATAAATAACATGGAGAAATCACATCAATTCTATAATTCTAAAAAATGTATACATACGTAAACTATGAGGATTTCTTGTGTATATAAGCAACAACAATAATAATACAAACAAAAAAGCATGGAACTATTAAAGATACAACCATTAATTAGCCATGAATAGCTTATTTAAGATGCAAAATAAGTGTACTCCAGAGACCCTAGAATTAGGCACAGCTGGTCCAGCATGGATTAGTGTTTCAAAAGCAGAGTGCTTTAATATCTAACTGCATTACATCCATGTTTAGCTAAGAAGTCTCAGAAGGAACTCCTCAGTTTTCTCTCTTCACTGATGTCCTCTATTATATGGGTAATCCTTTTATACAGGGTTTGCAAATTCTGTATTGCTTCAGCTAAGAGTAGACAGAAACCTCACCTTTTGTATGTTAAGTGTTTCAAGGGATGTCAAAATGCATCAAGAAGAAAAAAGAGTTGCGAATAGATTAATATATTCAAAAAGGGGAAGGAACTGTATTGTCCATTCATGTTTTCTATGCCTGCCATCATGCTTTGCTGTTGTTACCCTTAACAAAAAGGCATGGTTGCATCTATATTGTCCCTTACACTTACTTCTGCATGTTTAACAATTTTTGATCCATTTCTAGACATGAACTTCTGGAAGAAGCTCGGAGAAAGGGTTTGCCTTTTGCACAGTGGGATGGGCCTACAGTGGTTGCCTGGCTGGAGGTAAGTGTTGGCCATAACTTGGAAATGTGAGTCACATTTGTAGACTACTTCTGTGTGCTTGTCCTTACAAATTCTAAACCAGACAGTTAAGTCCTCTCCTCTCTTCCCAGCACACTGTGCCATGAACACTAAGCAGATTTTGACACTGGATGGAGCCTGGAGCTGAAAAAGTCAGACCAGGTTACACAGGTGGATGAGGACAGGAAAAAAAAAGACTTAGCAGATGTACTCTAACTCCAAATTTTTGAAATCTTGTAATTACTCAGTCTCTACCTAGGAACTCCACAGACAGGGTTTAAGTATGATGGTGTGCGAAGGAGAAAACAAAAAATTAGCTATCAAATTTTTTTGAGGTTAACACAGAAGCTCCATCTTCAGAATTTTTAATAAATTTAAAGAATTCATAACTTTCTGTCTTAAAATATAATGAGAAAGGGCTGATTTACCCACATATCGCTCAGAACAGGAAAAAAGAGGTGTTTCTCTCAGCGCTTTTACCTTGTATATGAGAGATCCAGGTTGGAATCTCTTTTATTTGACAAGCAGTGCCTTCATCCCTGAAATCTGCTCTGCAGAGATCTCTCCTTTATTTGGAGAGCCTAAGTGAATGGACTTTGGAACCCATCTATAGAAACATTCAGCAGAGCTGTCCATCAATTTTGACAAAAAACAATGAATGGTTTAGGTGAAGGAATTATTAAAGAAAAATACCCAGATGCTGAGGGGAGGAGACGTCAGAAAGTAAGGATGTTCTTTTACAAATACACAGTCACTGTTACATGGCAAGGCTGTATCATTTTAGTAGAGGTACAAGCTCTCTGTTAGCTCAGGGAATAGCTGTCTATTCCTAGTCTACATCAAGTATCTCCATGTATTCCTACCTATTCTCATGTCTGCTGTGGGCATCATCCATTAATCATCAGTTAGAATTTGTAGAATTTTTCCTTCAATTTAAAAAAAAAAAAAGTCCCTTTCGTCCCTTTCCAAAGCTTTAACAAGAATATGTTCAGGGAATAAACGGAAGGATGAAGAATGAAAGCGGCTAATGTCTACAAAATTTCTGCTTCATGTTGGAACTGCTGAAGGTACCTAATGGAAAAGTTGAAATGAAAACTGCAGAAATGCAGTTCAAGCATTCAGGCATGACCTTGGAAAATGGGATGATATCTTCCTTCCCTCCCAGAAATATCTCTCTTAATACAGAACATATATACTACCTGACTTTTTCGTGTGACTTTGAGAGTTCTGTACCCAGATTTGTGTCAGTCAGAAATATTCAGTATAATAGTCAAAGCTGGAAATGTGAACATACAAAGGCCTATACATTTCTGAATACTGTGAAAAATCTGCCCTTTATGTCCTCCTCGGTGATCCAAAACTGAAGACATTTTTGACAAGTTAAGCCCCTATCCTTTTTTACCTTGATTTTTAGTTGCAAAATAGAATATGTATTCCACTGTCGGAGAGAGTGGCTGTAAAGATAAATTGATGTTTATGAACTTCTGAGAAAATATGATGAGAGTACGAGAGGGAAGCTCATGAGGAAGTTTATATTGCAATATTCAATGCAGATTGAATACTGATGATAATAAGATATGAGGGCAGAAGTACTGAATTTATTCAGTGAGCATCAGTGCATTCAGTCATCAGATGGACACTGTGTGCATTTCATACTCTCCTGGGGAAAATATACTATGTGATCCTTGAACTAAAGCAATATTAATATTAATATTAATATTAAAGGAGACAAAGGCCCAAATTAAAGAAGTATATGTGATTGCACTTGTGACATCTCCAATCTTTTCAGGGCTTAACTTTTCAGCCTTAGCTGAAAACCTTAGCTTAGGTTGTTTGTATGTAGTAAAGACATAGTTGAGCTATATTTTAAGAAATGTGGGTTTTCTTAAATAATTCTGGAAAAGTGTATCAATCTTGATATCTGGGTTCTCTCCCTGGAATAATTACTGTGCCCTCTTTTCAGAGACTGCTTTAATCTAACTGCATTTTCTGGTAGAGACAGCTGTTTGTTAAGTAACTAATTTACCTAATTTGTTAAAGAACTAATTTCCCTAATGAGTGGCAAATGTTTCAATCTATTTCTGCAGGGTGAATAACTCCCAGTATTTACACTTCCCTGCTTTTCAAGTGCATGTATGAAAAAAAATAATGTCAAATTAAATGAGAATATTAAATACATTTTAAAGCCATGCATGGTTTCCTCATGGCCCTTTGCTTAAGTGCAGCTGAGTGTAATCTACATGGGGTTTTTTTAAGGTTTGACTTTCATTAAACTTTGTATTTCATTACAGTTAGTTGGAATTAGATTATATTTTTTAAGGTTCAGACCAGCATTGGATGGAGGGCAGTGGATCATCCCATCAGTGGGAAGGGATTTTTGAAATGTATTGCAATTGTTCCTCAAGTTCATACATCAGGAGCCACTACAGAGAAGACTGACTGAGCTCTATTGGAATCTGCCATTCGAGTCTGTTTTCTCTGTGACATAAAACTGATTTAACACCTTTCTCTTAAGTTAATATGTCCCAGATAAAGTATAGACATGTTAATAACCACACAGTACTTCCTTGTACTGTGAGAAATAAAGTAAAAATCCTTTCAGTTTGTCTCTGCTTTCCAGATTCGCTGCTGAATTTACTGATGGCATGTTTTTAATAATTTCTTAGACCTTGTGTCCTCTTTTAGTAAGCCATTATGAGGAGAAAAAAATAAAATCATGAGATCAGTTAATTCTGAAGGAGTATTTGAAATGCTCAAAGGGATAGAGTTCTCAATTACTTCACTGACAGTCACAGATGCTCTGTCCTACTGAAATTCAAATAAAATTATTAATTGCCATCTACCCAGAATTAATTAAAAAAAAATCTGAAAATGTAGAATATAATAGTTGCTATTACATAGGATCACTGCATGGATGGATGGGATTTTATTTCAAAAACCATAGAACAGAATAAGATGCTACTAAAAGCGATCAGTAATTGATCAGTATATTTGAAAAGTGCTTTTGACAATTTATATTTAAAGGAATATTATATAACAGTACAGTGAAGTACAACAGAAATATTCTTAAAAAAAAAAAAGGTAGGTGTATAAATGTGCGTATAAATTTTATGTATACTCAGATACACTGAAGGTTAAGTAGTGACGGGTGATTTGTGCACTTTGACACTCAGGAAACTTAGAGTTTTAAGTGTTTTGCTGCCTAGTGGAAGTCTTTGTTAAACATTATGCTTCTTCATCACAGTGGGCGATCTATATACTAAAAATGTAATTCACAGCACCAACCCATATGCAATAGTGATTGGGGAAAGGGTGGGGAGAGAGGACAGGAAAGGGCTGCTCTCCATAGGGAAGTATCTTCTTCTCTCAGGTTTCACAGAGACTGGCAGTCAGCAGGAGTTAAGCACCTAGTGAGGGATGTCTTTGTCTTCCATTGTCTTATCCCCAAAATCTCAGTGATTGTGGCATTTGCTACTTACATCCTTCTCACACTATATAGTGTAATGTGTTTCACACTGTGACAGACTTCCCACAAGTATGTATCCCTGCTAGGGAATTATCTCCTTTAGGAGCAAAGATCTGTAGATACCAACAATCATATTAATAAGGGAGCACAAAATGACAAAGCTGTGAAAACCAGGAATAATTCATACTCAGTAGGTCCCAAGAAAGACTGCTGGAAGTGGAGAGTACCTCTTACAATAAAAGAATAAGTGGTGAAGCAAGAAGCTGCTGCTGACCTAGGCTAGTGATACTAACATAAGGAGAGGAAAAATGTGAATTGGCAAGTACCTGTCTTCTGAATCCACAGGCGATACAGCCATGCTTATATTGTGCTGCAACTTCTAAACAGTATTTCTAGCTGGGTTCTGGCACCATACCAATCTGTTCCCAAACTTACAGTAAGCTCTGTCCTCACTAGGTAGGTTACCTGAACTATGTTTCATTTATTTCTACGAAGAAAATAGAAGCTGAGAAGTGTAAGATTATGTCCCATGAGTAAACCATGGGGACCAACGTGGAAAAAGAGAGAGCCATTTTAGTACAGAAGTTAAAAAATTACTTAATCAATTCCTTTTAGATTGTTTTCTGCATATGATAAGACTACCAAATGGGCAGTGACACTGAGTTATGCTACTATTTGCTCATTATAGGCCTGTGAAAACATTAGCCCAGGTGGTGGAAGTGCACAGCTCTAAAAATAACTCAAAGTACCCCTTGCTTTAAAGTTCTGGTTACAGTAAAAGCAACAGAAAGAGTTCACATGAAGTCATGGCAATTTCAAAGGTTCTGAAACAATTTCTTTTTTTTTTTTTTAAAGACTGTGATATTCATACTCATTTGTGTGCATTGCCATGCTTATTCAGATTGATAAGTGTCTTGGTGATTAATTTAATTTGAGAAATGGAGCAAGGCTTTGGATGAATGTGTCCTTTCTCTCAACAGCTCTGGCTAGGCATGCCAGCCTGGTATGTTGCTGCCTGCCGTGCCAACGTGAAGAGCGGAGCGATTATGTCTGCTTTGTCTGACACTGAAATTCAAAGAGAAATAGGAATCAGCAATCCTCTTCATCGCTTAAAGCTCCGATTAGCAATCCAGGAGATGGTATCACTGACGAGTCCATCAGCACCTCCAACATCCAGAACAGTGAGTCCTGTTCAGCTGACTTTTTCTTTCCCACTTTACCCTGCAGGCATCTGCAGAAAGACTTCTGCAGTACGAGAGTGGCTCTGTGGTAACACGCACTTCACAATCAGTGGAAACTGTCCTGTAGAGACTTAGAAGGACCTGTTCATCACTCACTTGATTGTTGATCACTGATATTTTTCCTTTAGCAGATTTTTTTAAGTCGTGCTTTTGATTAACTGTGACGTTGTCTTAATGATCACTATTGAGCATCTTATTTGTAATTTTGCCTGTATTTTTGCCTTTCTCTTCCTTCAAGTCATCTCTCCCAACAAAATCAGATTGTGTTTTTCTTTTTTGTTTCTTTTCCAGAGTTGGGGCCAGGCAAGAGCAGATAGAGGTTATTTAGGAACACAGCTCTTTTGAATCTTGATCCCAAATGTTATCTAATCTGAGTCAGTTGGCTTGAGGTTCTTCCTGCTTTTAAGAGAAGCAGTGATTGGAGGCATGAAGGGAGAGTCTGGAAGGGAGAAGTGGAGCGTGTGCGTCCGGTGAGGAAGGGAGGGAAGGGGGAGAGTGGCAGCAAATGGGAAGGAAGCAAGTAAAGAAGAAACACAGAGATACAGGTCTGAAAGGGAAGAGAAATATATCAAAAAGAGTAAGAAACTAGATTAAGGGAGAGTAAGAATATACGTGCTATAGATAAAAGGCACTTTTTAGTGGAAAATGAAGAAAACCAGGCCAACTGATGAGGAGAAAAACACAGAAGATAATCAAAGGGGAGGTGATAGGCTGATGGTGATGGCTATGAAAAAGGCAACAGAGGCTATAACAAAAAAAAAAAAAAGAAAAAAGGAGCCTTGATCAGATGGGAAACATGTCACAGAAATGAAGGACAAAGACTAGTGAAATAGTGCAGTTCAGATTTCTGACAGTAAGATAATAATAATGTTCCTAATAATATTTATATTTATAATTGCTTGTCTTCATGGAGAATCCTTTGGTGGAAAGTAGAACTGAGATACCTTTGAGGGGTACCAGATCCACTGAGCTAAATAAGCAACTGGGCAACAGGACTCTAATGTTCCTATTGACTGGCCATTTATCTTCATGTTGCTAAAGTTCTTTAAATATTGTAATTCCTCATCTGATATTTTCTCCTGTCAGAACAACTGTGTATGTCATAATCATGGTAATACCATGAATCGTAACGGATTTCAGTTAAGTAAAGCAGTATAACTCAACATTATGTTGAATTACTAAACAAAATTTTTATTTTAAGAGCATGAGAGCATATTTCAAAGCGCAATCACATTGGAACTTATGAAATGAGAAAGCCATACATTCAAGCTAGAAACAACAGGAATAATTTTGCCTTGATTTTTAAATTCTCCCTGAGTAATTGGCAGCACAAGCCTGGCACATGCATTTCTGTGTCCCAAGTCTTTCTGCTTCCCTCTTTCTCAGGGAAAGGATTTAGTTTACTTCAGCTCTCAAGAAAACACAACACATTTCACCTTATGTGCACAGCAAACTTCCTCACCCCTTCCCTGCCTCATCTCATTGTCCTAGTAGTAATCTGACTGAAAACAACAGGATGAAGAAAAACAGTTTTACATCTGACCTCTCTTTACATGTTTGATATAAAGAAATGTGGAGGAAGTAATCATTATTTAGATTACAATATGAGTCTGTGATGTGTGCAGAATATTTAGGCTGGAAAATCTTTGAGAACTGAAGCTTACCACTAGACAGAGCTATGAACTAAAGGTTGTGTTTACCACTTGCGCGTGAAATGCAGCTTTAATTATTATTCTTTCCTTTGTGACGGTGCTCTGCTGGATTTCATCCATCAGTTCTAGTTGAAATACGTCATCACGTCTGTTCAGAATCCTCTAACGAAAGACGCAAAGCAAGTTGTCTAAAGTTGTCTCTAGTTGCAGCTGTGTAGAGGCAAGAACGTGGTTGTGCTGATGGTGATGCTATACGCTGTTAACTTACAGTGGTGCTGCCTTTCTTCTTTACCACTGCTTACCTAATGTGGATCCCACCTGCCTCCCTGCGGGCCTTGTCCATAGCCCTCAGGCAATGTTTGGGTGACCCATGAAGAAATGGAAAACCTTGCTGCTCCAGCTAAAACGGTTAGTTTTTCCACTTCCACTTCAAATGGTTTCAGTGCTCGAAAAATGACTAGGATGTATCAGCTTTAACACAGACCTGCTGTAGGATGCTTCCCAAGCATTCCATTAGAAAGTCGCAGGGAGGAGCGGAATTTAATTTAAAGAACAGTTACATAATTTCTCAGCTGAAACAACTGCAAACTGTATTGCAATCCCCAAAATTGAATTAACTTAAAACCAATATTGGAGTTTTACAGTACATAACGGTTTCACTGCCAGTGTGAAACCTCATTTAGTGAAATGAAATTGTCGCGGTTACCAGTGCAACAATTCCCCTGTACTCTGCTCCCTAGTACCTCTTCTAAACATAGTTCTGTATCTGCTGCAAGAAAAAGAAATAAGAAAAGGCTAGAGAATGGTGCATTACACAAATCAGTGTTTTCATTAATGCTGAGTCTTTCATGTCTATACTTGCATATTCATGTTTTTTGATTTAGGGTGCATGGCGTGTGTCATTTATTTATTGATTTTTGTCAAACCTCTCCCTGCTTTGGGGGGAGATAAATTTTAATAGATTTTATTCAATAGTTCTGACTTTCTTCTTTTACTTGGAACATATGTTAAGTTTTTGCATTACGTCATGACAACTCCATAACAGTGTTCATAAAACATGATACAATTCTACAGCAAGATGTCTGAAAAACCTATCTTCAGTTTGGAAAACTTTATAATCAACCCAACCCATAAATGGTGGGGGAGGTACTGAAGATAAATTTTGATGCAAGAGACTTATTCCTTAGAAACTTATGCTTGCTATGCTATTTTAAGTTATCTCATGAACATTCATGAAGCAGATTCTTATAAATATTTTTTTTCAACTGAGCTAATTTTCAATTTATTATTATTGGTAAAGATAAACACAAATATAACAAGGCTCAACTGACGAGAAGTAGAGTTGGTCCTGTTTAACTGGCCAGCCATAAAATACAGTTTTTGCCATTAAAAATGTTGTGTAAAAAGCTCTTTTACAATACATTCACATGAAGACAGCTTTTTATTGTGAATGTTGCAAAATCTAACTAGAAACAAAAAACGGTGTCTCTAATGCCCAATTTTGTAAGTAAACAGTTGTGTTTTGATTGTGAAACCATAAAAAGTGTTTAACATAATGCTGTAAAGTTTCACCAAGCTAAAATGGTTTTATATCTTGAAAACTTAACTAGATTTGCCCTACTAAGATTTTATGGTTTTGGTCTTGTAATTTTAAGGTAGTTTAGCCCAGGGCATTGCCACTGACTGAAGTTATTTTATCAGCATGTTTTACGTGTATGTTCTCATTTGTACTAAGAATAACCTACACATGAAAACCACAACTTTTTATAACTGTTTTTTATTGTCTTTTTACAACTCTTTTTTATTGTCTTTTTACCTGCTTTACTAATTGCTTCCTGCTGATAACACAGAAAGAGTCTGAAGAAGGCAGCTGGGCCCAGGTATGACGCTTTCACATGATATTTTTGGACAGAACCCTAATTATAATGTAATTAACAGTGTATCAATACACATAGAGTATTGTGACAGTATCTCAATGATTGAATTATGATTTAAACATTTTGGAGTTCTTCTAATACAAAAAAAATATCCTCTGGATGGGTTTGCTAGGTCAAGCACAGAGAGGTACATATGCTGTAAATATTTCTTAAAAGAAATGGCTACATTCCAAAGACATTTTTGACCTCCCAGCTAAAGCTAAAAAAAAAATATTTATGTCATTTTTGAGAATATGCTAAGAATTGGAGATCTAACATTTCTAAAATTATACCAGTTTTTTTTTTAGAACAATTGTATCAATCACACCCAAGTATCAGTCTAGAAATAGTCTTGTATAATTGGGAACAATTTTTTTCACTTCAGTTAGACTATAAATTACTTATATTTTTCAGCTTCTTTCTCTCTAATATATGCACAATCTTACACAATCTTACTGTCTTTACTTATGGCACTCCTTTTCTCTTCAAAATCTCACAAGAGATGAGGGGACTATATTTCCCCCTGTAGAAAATACAGCCAGCTTGCAGTGTTATCTTTTTCTCTATGATGGCAGGAGAAGACATTAAAAACAAAACAGAAAACCTAGGCCTGGAAATGGTGCTCAAAGCTGAGCTGATCCTATTGAGAAGGTGTAAATCTTGCAATTTATGAGTTCTCTTTTCTGTTAAGTTTCAGTAGTACCAAAATAATTTACAATAGTGAGACGTAAAATCTATTTATTTGGCATCTTATTTGTGCAATTAAAACAAAAATGCTCAACATGCATATGTTGGGTTTTTTTTTTCATATACTTTCTTCCTCACCCTATTGAAATTTTAGCTGAACAATGAAGTAGCGTAATGCCTGAATGCCAGCTTTTAGGAGGTATCTGATTTTCTCCCATCTCAAAGAATTAATTTATTGAGCTCCACATATGATGCACTTAGGTTTAATCTGTTCACAGCTGAAAATATCTCCTTAATAGAAAGTATTTGGTCACCTGTTCTGACTGGCGGTAAAGACTGATGGTGAACATAAGTTTGGCTGACAAACAACTGAAATTAACTTTTAGGGTCAAAAGGACTACAGGTGTATAACTGTAACGTGTAATTAGATTCTATTTAGGAATCCCCCCCGAACAGTGACACAAACTTCAGTTGATTCCTTGGACCCCTGTTTGTATTACCAAATCCAGTGGAGGATTTACGTAGCATAAATATTCTAGGTCAATTGAAAGCAAGTGAGATTACGAAACAGACACATTTTGATTGTGTAATAAGTTTGCCTGCATTTAAAACTCAAAATTGAAACTATGATTTCTTATGACAAAGAAAAATGCTTAAAATTTACAAGGATAGAAAACAAAACGCGACGCTCAATACTGCTATCAGTAAGAAATACCTCACAGTGGCTTCAACCTCCAATGTCAAAATGATGTAAAAGAAATAATAGCCGATATATAATCTGTCTTCAGTCTGTGGTGCAACCTTGAGCAAACTCAACAATTCATTCCCCCTCTCTCTTTTTTTTTCTTTCTTTCCCCTGTAGACCCTGGCTTATGGTGACATGAACCACGAATGGATAGGTAACGAATGGCTCCCCAGTCTGGGTTTACCTCAGTACCGAAGTTATTTTATGGAATGCCTGGTAGATGCGAGGATGTTAGACCACCTGACAAAGAAAGATCTGCGTGTGCACTTAAAAATGGTGGATAGCTTTCATCGGTATGTTGGCATAAAGACTACACCTATATGAAGATGTTTAAGTGTCTGACATAGAGCTCAGTGCTGCACAGCATCAAAACACTTTCTGTTGTTCTGTGGAAAACCACACAGAAAAGCGAGTGTTGAGTGTCAGAAATCTGTATTGAGAGATTCCTTTAGTAATAGCAACCACATTGCAGTGATGTCTCTCAAAAGTAAGGTATTGGTAGAGATAATTTTCATAATGAGCAGGGAACCATCAAGATATACATAAAGCCTTGAAAAGTACAGAAACAATAATGGTTTATTTAGTGTTTTAAAGTATCAGAAAATGGTATACTAAGATCTGAAGCCCTGAGATCTCTTGATAATGAAAAGGTATTGTGTGTACCACATAAAAGCTGTTAACAGTACAAGCAAGTTGACAGTTATTCAGGTTATCTAGGGATATAGCCAAGAAGCTAAATTGGAAATATGGAAATAAAGGCATTTAGACTTCAGGGAGAATGATGTTTATGTGACAAGTAGTGTTGGTTTTGTTTGTTCTTTGTTTTTATTTAAGAAGGTACTGTCTGATTTGTCATTTTTTTGAGGCCTGATTTGACAAAACATTTCCTGGCTCACAAGGGCTGACCTTTTCTGAATACGAGTTTTAATGGTTTGGGTTTTGTATGCTAGAAGTCTGTGGAGTTTTTAAAATGGTTTTGCTCTCACCTCTATTCTCAAGATTTCCTACATGGGCATCATGAAACACCTCATGTGAAATGCAGGAAATCAATCCTACGTATGTTCCCATCTTCAGAATTATCTTTATTAACTCTGTAAATGTTTCTCTTTAAATGACAGAACAAGCTTGCAATATGGAATCATGTGTTTAAAGAGGTTGAATTATGATAGAAAAGAACTGGAAAAGCGAAGAGAAATGAGTCAGCATGAAATAAAAGGTGATAGTTCCTGGAAATGTTTCTTCTTTTGAAGCTTGAAACTATTAACCCCTTGTCATGCCATTTTAGCAAAGCATTTAAGCATGTGCTTTAAGTAAAACTACTCTAAGTCCATCTCTCTTCAGCACACAAATTATCTCCTTGAATTAGGCACAGTTAAGTACTTTGCTAAATTGGGGCTACAATTCCAAATGGTGGTTTGATAGGTACCTTTTCCTAATTAGGTTTTGGGGGCATATCTTACCCTAGCCTCTTTCAGCCTGAGAAGCAGAAGGCCAAATACCCAGCAGCTCAGTGGGACCTGCTGGGGGCAACACGGGGAAATCAGAGCACTCAGGACCCAAACACTGCACTCCTGCTTTTGAAAACCTTTACCTTTGATTTCTTACTTCACAATGTGTATCATAGAAAATGTTGCTTAGACGGGTGGCCACTGAGGCGGTTGGTTGGTATATAAGAATAGTTACTAATAGAACTGGCTTTATTAGGAGATTTAACAGCTGATTTTAAAGTATTTTTCTCTGTAAAGCTGTCTAGAGCAGTTGCAGGCCCACTGCATGGTTCCTTCTATACTTAACAATTAGGGTTGGTTTTTTCACCCTTATCAGAAGTGAATCGTTTGATTTCCTTAAGCATTTCCAGGTCTAGCGAATACAGCAGTTAACACTTTTCAAGCACCATGCTGACTGGAAGAGCTGGGAAAAACAAAAAAAGAAAGGGAATTAGAAGGGGAAAATGGCTACAGAGAAGTGTGAAATTGCTCAAGGCAGATGATGGCATTGCACTGATGCAAAAGACTGATGTGGAGGCATCAGTGTCAGCCTGAGTGGGCCTAGCTGGAGACTGATGTGGGGCAATTGGGTGTTGGTCTTAAATTCTGGGGTTGCTTCAATGCTACTCACCACTAGGACCATAGTAATAACTCATAGTCTCATTCACCCTATCATGCCTCAGTCAGCTAGACATGGTCTGGGGCGGGATTTGGTCTGCCATGCTGTGTGTCAGCCCATCCTGACCCCAAAGTTTGGGATGCTCTTGGTCAGGCGATGGAGAATTTCTGCTCCTGAACAGCTACAGTAGCTGGATTGCTAAAGGTTCAGGAAAAAGCCCGATCACATAGTAACACAAAACTCACTATAAGCAACTTCCTTTTAATCTTACAGGCAGGGTAGGATACTTTTTTCTATAACAAACAGCCAAATCCTCAAAAATGGTTTCCTAGCTCATTTTGTTGCCTTAGCTTTATAATTGGCATGGACCTTAACAGCTCAAGCAGCTTTCTGAACTAAAAATAGTTTTAGTCTCTAAAATGGTGAACTCATCATTTGCTTTGTGGCATGTTATTAGATGGTAGGTGCTGACCTGACTCTCAGAATGTTTAATACAAAACTCCCGAGCGAAGCCTTGAGGAACGGATATTTCTCCTGTTCCCTTGCACTGTTAAACTGTAAAATCTTGCCTAAGAATTGAAAATAATATCTATAGGAGGCGGGAAGAATTGCATTCTGGAGATGCCCTCTGGAGGCACCTTTCTCCTTCGGAAACGTATTTTACAAAAAGACACGTATCTTGAAGGCAGATAAAAATCCCACAGTTGCTCCCACACCCTGGGTTTTGAATAGGAGATATCAAAGCTGTATGAGTAGTCTGCTGACATTCCTTGTGTAAGAAATAAAGCAGGATGACATCTACAGTGCACGCATCACTACATGCATGCACCTGTACAGTTTGGTAGGTTTCGGCTACAAGGAGACTGAACCGGTGTTGTGTCCTTACAGATGTGCTGGTGTGGAGCAACGATCGAGTCATACGCTGGATACAAGCTATTGGCCTCCGAGAATATGCAAACAATATTCTAGAAAGTGGTGTGCACGGTTCGCTGATAGCACTGGATGAAAACTTTGATTACAGCAGTTTAGCTTTATTATTACAGATTCCAACACAAAACACCCAGGCAAGTTTGCTCATGCTACTTCTGGTTAATCTGTATCCATTATTGCCTTTTCTTCATCTTCAACTATTTTAATTTTTTACTTTGGTATCTCTAGGCACGGCAGATCCTTGAGAGAGAATACAACAACCTATTAGCACTAGGAACTGAAAGACGGCTTGAGGAAGTAATTAATTTTATTTTCAGTATTTATAAAATATCACAGTAAAATATAAAAATTGAATGCATGAAGACATTAATTGACACACTGTGAAAAGAAAAAAAGAGTCAGTTACAGCTGTATAAAAAAAAACTAGCAGATGCTAGTCAAGGTTTTTAAAGTAATCTCAGTATGGCTATATATTCACATCATTTCGGATGCTAAATTTTGCACTGCACTTTTTCATTAAGATGAACATTTTCCATAGAGGAAACATTCAGAAAGGAGGGGAAGTTTCCCTGGCCAGAGCACATGGCAGCAGATGCATGTGCAATCTATTCTTTACGACACTTACATCCTTTCTGTAAAAATGAAGAAAAGTGGATTTTTGGTGATGTTTGCATTTTTGTTGATTGGTTGGTTGGGTTGGGTTTTTTTGTTGTTGTTCTTCAAAGTTTATATGTAATAGAGTGAGATTTGGGGCTGTTATGTAGGCTAAGAAATCTCAAATCCACCTATGAAAAATATTCATCTTAAGGTAAAAGTCCAGTGCAAAAATATTCAAGTCTTGGATTTCTGCATGTGAGGAGGAATAAAACTTTTAAGGACTTGCTGAAAATGTGAGATGCCTATGAATTCTGTGCATGCACGAGTGTTTAATTCTTTATGTAACCCTCCTAATGCAGTAACAAACCACTACACTTTCTGTCACTGTCTTTGGAAGAGATCTGTCTTTCGAGAAAGTTCTGCTTTAGCTGATACATTATAACCCTCTACTATATCAAACCAGAGATTTAAGAAGGGTTTTCCACCCCAGAATTTAATATTTCTAAAGCATTTACTTTTACAAGGGTGTCTCTAATGCATTGCAGTTACTAGATGCAGTGCAACACAGCAGGGTAGTTGTTGTGGAATACATTTGACAGTGGGAGGGGCAGCAGACAGCAGGACAACTAATCAAAAAAACTTCCGTTTGCTTAATCAAATACGACCCTGTGTCTTGACAGAGCGACGACAAGAACTTCAGACGTGGCCCCTCGTGGCGACGACAGTTCCCCCCGCGCGAGGTTCACGGGATCAGCATGATGCCGGGCTCCTCGGAAACGCTGCCGGCCGGGTTCAGGTTAACCACCACGTCGGGGCAGTCACGCAAGATGGCGAGCGACGGTACGCAGTCCTTTCTGCACTTACCCTTGAAAAGCAGGTGGCTCGTTCTAGCGTGCTAATCTGACTTTTAGTGCATGTCTGTCTTGCACCAGAATGGCTGTGTTCGCGTAACTAAGATGAACGGAGTCTGGGAGAGTTGAATTATGAAATAGTAAAGCACTGTCTTGGCATATTATTGATTTTTTTTAGGTTTTCTTCAGATTGTCAGTGTTTATGCTAAAAAATAGAAGGGGGGGGGTGGGGAGGAGCTGCAGTCTAGCCATCCTAGATCTGCAAAGGAAAACATTCAGAACATTCAGCAAGGAATTATTTTACTGACTTTCATCTAAGATTGCGTATAACATCTAAGCAAATTTTTCAGCTTGTTAAGCTCTCTAGCAGGTGAAGTGTATTTTAGAGAACAAACTTATAAAGGGCTATTACCTTTATGTTCCTATTTGACTTTCAAACTAGCTAGATTGGCCTTGATCATCAAATAACTCAAGTTGCTAACTATTAATAAAAATCAGATGGGTAGTGTAGTTATGAGATACTGAACTTCAAGTACTAATTGAGTTACTGTATACCAGTCTTAATTTTCTCAGGAAGTCTTTTAATTTCCAAAAGATGCACTAACTCAGCAATGATTGGAAAAGTAACAATAAGATCATAATTAAAAAATAAGTAAAATTTTAAAATCACTGGAAGAGGGAAGGGACAAAAGGGACAAATCCTATTCCAGCTATTCCTTTAGGTATACGGATGATAAAGCCAAGTATACCTGTTTGAAGTTCTGAGAAGTACCAGTACAAAGACTGGCCCATTTCACATACTGCTGTTTATTTCCTCATGAGAGAACTGAGGTCTATGAATAGACTTCCCTCAAAATAATTTAATACACTGTTCGTAGTGATTACATCCTGTAACTCTTGAATGAACTTGGTATGACAATATTGCCATGTAAATTCCATTAAAGCCATCTAAATTCCATCAAAGTTTCTCACCGTTAAAAACAATACTTCATATTTGCAGTTACAGATGGAATAATCTACTGATTGCATCACTGAATTCCATTGACTCCACTGCTCATGTGCACGCTTTGCTTTTAATCCTGCACTTTCTGTCAGTGATGGAGCTGTAAGACAGGAATCCATTCCACGGCCAATTCCATGTAGAAACAAATGTAGTAGCTCCCCAGGCATTTCCATGGCCCACATTACTGTACTAGCCAAGAACCTTATCAACATTAATGGATTTAATCTTCTAGCCAGGCTATGACGTAGAAGGTATTATTCGTATTTTACAGACAGGGAACTAAGACACAAGGAAAATGTAGTGATTTAGCTGAGGTCTTCCAGACAGTTTATTATTGGTCTGGGTACTGAACTTGGTAGACTTAAAGGTATCTTCATCCAGGATTTGGCTTCCTGTCTTCCAGGGCTAAGAACAATATAGTATTTAAACAGCATGATATGTACAGTATTAGGACTTCCAACAAAATAAAGACAAAATTGAGTTTTAAACTATTCACGTAAGATAGATTTCAATAGTACATCAGACATGAAGGAACTCTGAGTTCTGAACTAGGCCATACCCAGATCATATCATAGAAGCCACAGAACAATTTAATAGACTTCCTTCCAGTGGGAAACAGACTGATTTATTTTCTTTATGATTCTAAAGAGGTTCTGGTTTCTTTTTTTTTTGTTTTTTTTTTTGTTTTTTTTGTTTTTGCAATTTGCAGTTGCTTCATCACGACTGCAGAGGTTAGACAGCTCAACAGTTCGCACATACTCATGCTGACAAGGCCTCGCAAAGAAGCCAGCACTGAATTGTTGTGAGTATTCATAAGGGGCCATCATGAAAGCTCTTTATAACTGTTTGCTGCACCCAGTATCCCTTGGCATTATTCAAGCAAGAGCCAGCATGGAGCAGAGGACCTAACTCAGACTCACTAGGGTGGTCATTTGATCATGACAACAGTCTTGACCTCAGTCCAGGAGACGCTACGCTATTCTTTTCCACCTCTCAAACAGCAGGTTCTTTCTGCTGAGACCACTTTAGCAGATAAGGCAAAGGTTTTCAGTCAACTCTGTTCAGATGATAGCTCACCAACCATAACATTTTGCATGCTCTCAGAGCTGGAACTGGAGAGAGATCAGTAAGCACAGGGTGTGAATTGACTTTATGAAACTTGAAGTAGTTCTAGCAGAAGCTAAGGAGAGGAAAAAACAAAACAAAACAGAAGAGTTTTATTTTAAAAAAATGATAGATATGGCTCAATTTTGAACATCAGGCAGCTGCATAAAGCTGGAACAAAACTTCCCCTATACAGAAAGTCTTCCACAGTTATCTATTACAGAGATTCTTGCACTTCTCAGGTAATTCAGAATTGACCAATGGCAAAGAAAAGAGATTCTGAGCTGGATGCAACTTTGGATTAAATCTAGTACTGGAATTCATGTTGCACTTCTCACCACTTATCTTTAGAGTAATGCTATGAATCTCACAGATTCACTCTTCAGAAGTTCTGCAGAAATAGACAGTTTTCTGCTACATCACAAGGTTTGCAAAAAATAATAACATGATGAGCGCTTTCATTAATATGGCACCATTTCATGCTAATATTTTCTCAGTAAAACAGTTCTCTTTTCCATTTAGTTACCCAGGGGACTGTTGGAGAGCCAGAAAGCATATTTGCATAGCACCAAAACCTCACCAGCCATTAAACATGCCTCGGTAGCTGTTACACATCGTAGGCAAGACATGCCAGGCTCTGCAAGAAAGTCCTTTTATTTTTAGATTCCTAAGACTGCAATACATCAGTAGTTGTGTTACTCTGCTGATTAAACTATCTGAATGCACAGACTCAGGAACTGATTCTAACTGAGCAGCAGAGGGGATGGATAGCTGGGTGAGCTCTCACACAACAGCAAGAGAAGATAATTTTTTTAATAAGGGGAATATGCATCTGAAGAGCAGACTGAAAAGAGCTGCAAGCAGGTTGCACACGTAACAAGTGAGATGGCCTGTGATCGCAGCAGGTTGCAGATTCTTGCATTCTGCTGCTCACCTTTCTTACACAGAACATCAAAGCTTCGCATTTCAAAATACTTTCTGCCAAGAATACCAACTAGGTACAACCTAACAGTGTCTTACAGTGTTTCTTCACAACAGCTGGGTTCAGTTAATATGCTTTCAAGTTGTGTCTCAGGTATTTTTTTGAACACCACAATAAGCAGCCAGAAACCAGGAACTGACATTCTCATGATTACATGATCATACTCCACACAGCCCAGTTTGACTGCACTCTCCAGATCAGAATTTAAGAATGTTTTAAGTCGGCTGGTGTCTCACCATTTAATCTTGCAAAGAAGTTTACCACAGAGCACAGGGGACAGGTCAAGCTTTCTGCTGTGCTGCCTGTATGTTGCCCAGCTGGGCATCTGCAAAGCCGCTACACAGGATTTAGCACTCACACTATCTGAGCTTTTCCAAAGCTCTTCTCTTGCGAAACACTTGTCACCGCCAAGTCAGAGACTCAGCCAGGACAGTTTCATTGACACTGGATGGGGCAATAGAACATACCAGTTTCACTTTTATTCTAATGACATGTCAAAGGGGATTTGGCAGAATCAACAATGTACTTTATCAATGAAGGGTTCAAAGAGGATTTGTAAAGACAGATGGAGAATAAGAGTTCCAAAAAGATGCGAATGATAATCCAGAAACAGCTGGTCCATAGCAAAGAAATCGTCAGGGTGAAAAAGGTAAATGCTGCAGCAAACAAGGAGAATCAGAGAGTACATCAGCAAGGTCTATACACTTAAAATATGTGTTCGGCCTTGTGCCACACAGGCCAAAGTCTCCAGATGAAGGAAACTAAACCCCAGTACTGAATCAAGAGAGTTAGAAGACAACTGTAAAATGAACATAAGCAGGAGTCTGTTTTGATCTAGGACAAAAATCAGTATACATTAGTAAAATCTTAAATGCATTACTAATAGCTTTATGTTGCAGATCTAAAATTAAACAACAAATGCATGTCACCCTCAGATACTCAAAACCCATGTTTTAGTAAAACATGCAATAGCTTACTTAGTGCTATGATACTTTTTGGTGTCACTACAACCTAGACAAAATTAGAATCAAAGAATCTCACTAATTAACGTTTGTTTATTTTTTCCCTTAGATGTCATCTCTTTCTTCTACTTTACCTGAAGTGCACTACCACTACTTAGGAAAAAGAGCATTAAAACTCTCTGCAAGAACAGGGTAATAGGGAAGAGAACACATAAGGTTTATCAGACAAACAGATATGATGTCCCTTTCATGTACTGGTTAGTCCAAAACAAGAATTAAAAAATACCTAATTGCTACAACAAACAAAACAAAACAACCTCCCCCTTTCCTCTCAGCATCTCTGTCATCAGAAATTTGGCAGTAGTGCACATCCAAAGCCTTTTTCAAATGAAGCCACTCATTTTTACATTGTTCCATCTGTTTTATTGTAAAATACTAGACATTTACGTATTTACTGTGTATGTATTTCTTTTAAAATGTGTAAGTCTTATGTAAATGGATATAAATATGATTTTTTTAAAAATAAAATCTATGGTACATGGGGTCTCAGTGCAAACATTTGACAATACAGTGTCAATAATACTGTTTGTATCTTTCCATTCCACCATTTTTACAGTTTTTGGATTGTAACAGTCAAATGAATATGTTTAGCAGAGTTAGAAGCTTCAACATGTTCCTACTGAGAAAAATCTGTCAATATTTAAAGCTGAACACCTGCCTCTGATGATGTATAATAGAATGACATAACCTGGAACTGGAGCCAAAATGGACCTCTAAAGACAAAAATGGAAATGTCAGGTATCTGTAGAGAAGCTCCATGATGGTTCACTTCTTAAAAAACTAACAAATAAACCCAGAAGAACTTTTTACAAAAACAAAAAAGGCAATTTAATAAAACATTATTTATAAAAAAAAAATAAAGGAAAAAAAAAAAAAAAACACCACCAAAAAATTTCTTCTCTGTTACCTGTGGACCAAGAAGAATCTTGCTTTACCAAGAGCCACCTTTTCATTCCAGGATCTCCAGACACCAGCCAGCATTGGAAAATTAAATCTAATATTCGCATAGAATTAGTTTCTCGTTTCAACAAAGAAAACAAAAGAAAGAAAGAAAGAAAGAAAAGCCAAACCCCACCATTTCTTCATTATACCAGGGCATTAGACAGGCTCCTGTCTAACGTTATGCTTTTAGCCAAGACGGCCTTGCTGAGACTTCACCGAAGTCAGTTTTATCAGAGGAAATAACTGAAAGACAGAGCGATTAATATATAGTGTATAAAAGTTTAGAAGAGCAACTATTATCTGCTGTGGCTTTATTTGGTGGTGTTATTGTTGTTTATTCTTTGTTTAAATGGGAAGTTTCAAAGTAAGACCTACTTAATAGTCATTTACCTATTTGCTATTTTTCTGCTGCTTGATCTTAGCTCAAGACCTGTCTTTTAGTTATTTCTTTTAGCAGTTTGATCTGCAATGTTTGCACGTACATAAACATTTGTTTTGTCTATTTTCATTTGGCGAACTTCAGTCAATCAGATGGTGAAAGATTTTTCTCCCCCAATGTCAATAAAAAAAAAGATAATTCAGTGCTATTTGTGTTTATAAGTCTATTAAGCTTGGTACGTAGTAGCATTAAAATATTTTGGATGCCAGATACTTCTCATAGCCAAGCACAAGCGCATTTTGCCACTAACAGGTGTGCGTTACGATGGATTAACTGGTCAGAATCTGCCACGAGAGGGAGCACTGGACTTGCTGATGGGTGCGCTCCTATCACTTGTTCAATGTTTCTAAAGTCTCTTTCTGATGTGATGGTGTAACCAGGTTGCTGCGCAGCCCCTGAGCCATGCACAAGAATCACAGCTCCAAGCTGAAGCTGCAGACAAATCATTCTGCACTCAGCATGCCTCAGCAAAAGGCTCCTCAGGAAAACAAAAGCAATGCCCATGAAACAACTGTTTTTCCCTAGTGTACTGCTGCAATAAGGTGGCTTTCTTAGTCTGAACGCTTATGATTAAGACATTTGGCATTTCTACAATCAGCCACATTACTGGGGTGGTAGCAGAGTGAGTACACTTGACCACTCTGCCCCCTCCCTTTTATCCCAGTCTTGATTTTGAAGGATCCTCACCAAAAGAGGGGGGAACAGAGAAAGAAAAGATTAAAAAAACAAATAAACAAAAAAAACCCCACCAAACAAAAAACCAACCAAACAACAACAAAAAACAAATAAACAAAAAAAAAAAAAAAAAAAAAAACCAAAACCTCAGGCTTTGTCAGAAAACACAAGTAAGTTATTACAAACATTTTTGTCATGAAGACACTTTAAGACTGCTAACTATTCAAGCTCTTCACAAACAGTTCAGATGATACATAATTGTTTCTTGTCTATTAATATGAGCAAATAATAGCAAATAGCCCCTCAAAAAGGTAAGTGCCTAAATGTCCATTACTATTTCATTTTTTTTAAGTCTGATATTAATCCTCTCTTCCTTAAAAAAAGAGCTCAAACTAGAAAACAGGTTACCTTACCTTATGAATGGGGACACTGGTGTGGGAACATGAGGTGTCATTGGGAAAACTATATGAGATCTAGGAAATTAATCCTCCTTTCCTACATCCTCTTCTTTATTAGAGGACCTGTGCTCTGACTAATTGGTTCCCCTCCCCTGCTTCTGCAATTGCAACGTGATAACTGCAGCTGGGATAACTACACTGAATATGCACAACTTAGCATCACAGCTTGCATTGTATACAAATGTAATGACCATGCACCTCATGAATCTGGCACATTTTTCTCTGTGGTAAGACCCTTGTAGTTTCTCACCGATTTCAAAGAACCCGTCTGTGACAACTTCTCTGATGTCTCTCTTGCCCTGTAGCTGTTCAGCGTAGGTTGCCAAGTTGCAGCATCGTGAAATTGAAAAATACTCAGCAGTCTCTACAAGGCACTACATGATCTGGCATGAGCCTCCTATTAAACCTTGGTATTTGAATAATCCATCCCGAAGGAAATAACATCTATAACTAACTGCAGTTTATATAAGAAATATTTCAATAAAGTTATCAGGACATCTCTGAGGAGCAAAACTACTCCCACATATAAATCACTAGCCTGTACACTTAGTGTATCTACCAGACAGCACCATCAGCCTTTACTCAGTCTTTAAATGTGTTTACCCCCTGTTCAGATTGTGATTTTCAACTAAATTAAATAGCGGAGCAGGGTGGCTACCTTACTGTGCAATTATTTGGCAAAAAACAAGCACAGCACAGACTGAAGCTAGGCTGTTTCACTACATGACTGTACGATCCATTTCAACACGGTTGGCTCAGCTGCCTGCAGTCCCTGGTTGAAAAAAACACACTGACTTTCTTTCCTATGGCACTGGTAGAGCTCACTGACTCTACGAGAAGTCACAGGCACAAGACAACATGGGAGTATGGCTCATGTTAATTAGCACGTGTTTATCGCCTTTTAGCTCCTACACCAGTCTGCTGGTTTACTTCATCACTTCACAGTGCTATCATCCTTACCCCTACCCAGCAGGAGATAACAGTGTTTCTGGACCCTTGAGGACTCACTGCCACAGCAAAATATGTCTAGACTTCTACCTAAGCTTCGCTTAAGTACAGGACCTCTCTTTTATACCAACATCACCTGAGTTTGTGTATTGCTTACTGTTTCTTCCTCTGGAAAACACTGCTGAGTTTGAGTAACTTCTCTGCTTTTAAACTTCTCTGTCAATGTGTATTTTTTAGAGGATTTGTACATCTATTGTTCAGTTAAAACCCTGCAGCTTGAGAAGTAATGCATTTGGAGTGTGTAACCTCCATCTCCTGGTTTGTTGAGAACCACATAAGTATTTTGAAATGGTGTATAAAGCCAAGAATTGGCTGCCTGGTATCTGCATTTGCTAAATTCCTTGGTTATATATATCACAACAAGCCTGAAATGTCTAATTATGTCAGCAAAAGCACATCCTGGTTATCCTTATCATCAATGATACAAACCACTGAAACAAAATTACCAAAAAAAAAGGCTAAGAGTAAATGCCGGCCTTTATTTAAAATATGTGGTCATTATTGAATACTACTAAGGACAAATAAAGATTTCCACAGATTTTAAAGCCAGAAATCATCTATCACTCTATAAAAAAGACATTTCAGAAAGTTATTGAGTAAAAAAAAAATACAGGAATTCAATTTATAGCGGAAAGACTTAGGAAAAAAAAATCAGTGAAATCGAGAAAATGAATTTAAAAATCCTAAAATGTATAAAAATGTTAAAGACATAAAAGCTCATAATTTACAGGTGAGGACAATTTATGTCTGCAATAATTTTCACATTAGAATTCCTATTTATCGCTGCCCTTGGTTCATGGCTTACCTTTTGTAAGCTGTTTCAGCCAAACTCAAGTTAATGGTCACATTATACAATAATGGATTGAAAAGTAAGGTTACGTGACGACATATGAGATAATCCAGTTACTCCTTCCCTTTAAGGCTATAGAAATGTATGAATTCTATTTGCAATTCTTAGCAATCTTAATATCCAGCATATAATGACAACATTGGAGTCTTTAGTATGCTTCACTGGCTGTGACAATAAGGCAAAGAACACAGTAACATTTCTGAAGTAAAAAAAATATAGTCCCAAATCATTACTACTTTTTAAAATGTGGTATTTTCTAACAGAAAGTCTCTTTGTGTTCTTCAGTAACTGACATGTTTGTTATCAACCTATTATCTCATTTAATTTTTCTTTAGCACTTCTTCAATGTGTTTAAACACACTAGCATCTTCAATGGTTGGTGTTATCTGAAAAGGAAGAATATACGTAAGCATGTGATAGTAGATCGCTGTTTTTCAACAGTAAGACAGAATTTAGTAGAGAAAATGGTCTAAACCTAGCCTTCAAAAGCAATCCATAAAAAAGGTATCTGGAAAGGTCTGCAACATAAAATTAAGACACAGTATGATGTGCTACCTGATGTCACGGACCAGTTGCAGAATGGTCTAGAGAACTGAAACCATGATGTTGTGTCTTGGAATGTGCACATGTGCCCAATTAATTAAAGCACGTATCTCCAACTTACCTTGTATGGCTTTCCACTGACAAGTGCAGAAAGAGCCGAACGTGGTATCTTGCCAGAACGTGTTTTTGGCAGCTGTTTCACAAACACCCCCTTCTGGAAAGCTGCTACTGGGCCAATGGTAGTTCGAACTCGCTCAACAATTTCTTCCAAAATCTTCTCCTCTTCTGTCTTTACACCTAGTGAAGAAGTTCATATCCTTTACCTTTTCTGGGACTATTGCAAGTCTCAGTAACATCAGTAGCATCAAGCTCTCACCTTCTCTCAGTACACACAGGGCAAAGGGAACGTGTCCTTTTAAAGCATCCTCCTGGCCCACAACAGCACAGTCTGCCACACCGTGATGGAAGAGAATACACTGAAAGACAGGAAAAAAACTAAACACAATAATAACTGAACATTTCAGTGAAAAATTCCATAGGCATGGACATAAGAAACAGACTTCTTTTTTACGTTTTGACAGCAAAAAGTATTTAGTCAGTACACCTCAGGATTCCAATTACACATGTTGCAGATGCACATATGTGTATACTTTCATACACATTTATGTGTAGTTTTCAAACAAATGTAAGAAATGAAAACTACAGCAGCACAAGATACAAATGCAGAACAAAGCAAAGCTGATTTCCTTACAGCTTTGGGAGAGTATCACATCTTTGTTTTTGTTAGTGAGATCTTTGCTAGAACAAATAGCATTAGTCTAACATGAATAGCATAGAGTTATAGCATGTGGAGTAAGGACCAAAACCACAGAAGCACTCCTACTACAGGGCTATAAAGTCAGATTGATTTTTTCTGACTCTTTCATTCTTTGTTGCACAAAGGCATCGTTTCAACCAAAGCCAAACACAGGCGCAACCTGAGCTTGCAGCCAGCCTAGTTTAGCCGACTTCCTTGGAAACATTAGGTCTCAGCCTCCTTAGACAAAAATGGGAATTAAACCAGAGTCCCCTCCTTCCTACTACACGTTTACACATTATACAAGTGATGGACAATAGCACTAGTATCTCAAATTCTCTTTTAGGAAAAAATGTGAGAGATGCTGCTTTTTTCCCAATTAGCCAGCTGAGGTTCTCCCTTCCTGGAAAAATGTCACCAAGATGTCTCAGTACATACTGAGAAGTGTGTCACTAAGTCTGGGACAAAGCTGGACTTATGATACCAGCAGCTGTGAATCCACTTTCAAAGCAAGGGGCTCTTTTCATGTATACATCAGTGTCACTTAGGACATCTTGCTGTCAACAGTACTTTCAACATATCCTCTGTACTCAGCAACAAAGAGGACCTAACGCGATCCTACACAAAGGCCACACTGAGATCACATAATGTGACTGTGCGTATTAATTTATTTGTGCATACAAGGACTATATGTTTGCCAATAACATATCTTAACAGACCGTGCTGTCAAAATCAAAGGCAGCGGGATGATTGAAAGGAAGACTAACTAAAAGAAGTTTTAAGAATAATTACTTGTTTGGAGTGGGGAGAGTGGGTTTTGTTTGTTTGTTTGTTTTAAGTAGGCATGCCACCTTTGCATTGGCTACTCATAAAATGGCATGAGCAAGAGGAAGAAGACAGGAGAAAAAAACCTGAAGGAAAAGCTGAATCACTGCTGTTCCATTTAACAGAAGGGAGGCTCTTGAGTGGCTTGATTGTGAAATCAATGGTGGAAGGAACAATTCAAAGGGTCTCCCATAACCCATCCTAAATGCAGATTTCACCATCCTTAAGATTTGTAGGAAGCAAAAACCATCCCTCTGTGCCATGTCACTACAACACACATCAAGTAGTTTTTAGCAAAATAAATCTGCACAAAGTGTTTCTGGCACACTTTGTTGGACAGAAGCTACACTCATTTCACAAATTACGATCCCAGAAGTTTCATGTCTGTTGCCTCAGATAGGCAAGATTTGATTTGTGCTTTTTCAGAAAGGGACACGGCAAGCAGGGACTCCAGAGATGCACAGACAAGAGAGATGCATGGATTGACACAAGCTGAGGTTAACACAATGGCCAGCATTCACTGATCAGCAAGGTAAACAGTAACATCTCCAGCACTGCAGTAGAGATGGAGCCCCAAGGATACTAACTGACACCTTAGAAAAAGAAACTAATTGTTTGGAACATAATGAAGACGAAAATCTTAGTCAAAGGAAAAACTTGTTAAACTTATAATGCAGCTTTAATGTAAATGTAGATAATATACTTGCTCAATAAGGTGACTGTCACTTAATTAGAATGGCGATTCAATGAACCTCTAATTCTGTATTTACTGATCTTACTGAAGAGCTAATCATGGTCTTGTTAATGCTTTCCCATTTAACTAGCAATTTGCTGTGCATGCTTTAACAACAATCTTGGTTTTTAGCTTTGTTCAAAAGGTGAATAGAAAAGCTTCTAGAATTTCATAGTGATGAAACATTTTTTGTTTCTAGGGGAAAAACCGAACTAGCAGGGAGAAAAACAGAGACACTGAGCTCAGGATGATCGTTACGAAGGTAATACAGCTGAGGAGGTGATTCAATTAATCATTTGTTATACCAGCTTCAGATTCAGCCTGAAGCGAAGAAGCAACACCCAGCCCTTGAGCAGCGGAGCAGTAAGGGGTGCCATGAGATTCCATGCTGCACTTTAGCAAAGCAACACAAAAAAAAATGACTTCAAAAGGAAAGAGGTTTAAGCAGACTGAAAGCCACTTTTATGGCTTCATAGATCCAAATCAAGGCAGTGACTGGTTCAGCTCCTTGGCTGACCCAACCTCAAAGGATTGCCTGTGTTTGTCTGAATTTGTTCACTTCTGTATAATCCAAATTTCTTCTATTCTCTTTAAAGTTTTCTCGCCTTTAAAATATATAATCACTAGACTAATAAACAGTATAAAGCAAAAAATGACTAATAGATTAGTTTGTGATTCAGTGAACAGTTAAATTCAGAGTTCTTGAAAGTGTAGTTTTGCCTTGTACATGCCCAGCACACCTTTTCCTGTACTCCCTGAATAAGCAATTGATATGTCATCAGGGAAATTTGTAACTGGCAATCAATCACAGCGGTTCCAGAGAGGTGAGTGAACAATGATATGAAATTCAGATACTATTATGAACTGCACTATTTTCAACTTTTTGAGTTGCCTGGGTTTTACATTAATGACTTTCAATTTAACAGCGGGGGTTTTTTTTAACAGAAATTTTCATTGTTCATTTAGCACTCATACAATAAGAGACAAAACAGCTCTCAGGAAACTGTGAAAGAAACTCTTCAAATCAAGAAAAAGCACTGAATGTGAGCCTATGTGAACTAAAAACTGTACTTTAGGAATAAAAGTTTCTACTCCTGACAAACTAGAGTAGCTGGTGAAGGTACGTCGCACACTGATCCTACATCATCTTCATGTATTCCCAAATAAATATGTTATCAGAGCTTACAGGAATGCGTTCCATGCTACCATGGTGCCCCTTAACTCCACCTTCAAACATCAAATCATGCCTGTTCTATCAATCCCATGGTACAAACAGCTTATTGTTGGACTAAGTTTATTATGGTCTTCGAAAGCACCTTAATAGGAAGGACCTGAAGCAATTAATGTTTTTGATAAAAGTACTAATGCAAATGTAATCAATAAAAAGCAGATAGAAAATGAGAGATTTTGTGAGATTTTCAACTTTTGCCTTCTATTTTACCGTCAGGCAATACCCACCTCTTCAATGGCACCTGCAGAAATTCTGTGTCCAGCAACATTGATCACATCATCAGCTCGAGACAGGACATACAAATAGCCATCTTCATCCATATAACCTGCATCCATAGTATCATAATATCCCTAGATACCACACAACCAAAAGTGAACTCAGAATCAGTACTAGGAACAGCCGTCCATGTCCCATGAAACTAATAAATGAAAGTGATTGTTTCAAATGAAATACTTTTTTAGTGCCCGACAGATTTAATTCACAAACATTTTTCACTGTTCTTCTGTCATTATATACCATGCAGCTCCCTTTACAGAAAAGGTTTTGTAGTCTTTGTTAAGACAGAACAGAAGAAAATACATAAACCTGGATATTTTCCTACTCTGCTTTCTTTGACCCCTGACAGCCTGGAGAAGGATGTTGCCTGAATCTACACAAGGAAAATGGAATTGTTACAATACAATGAGAGTCATCACATTGCCCCCAAAGATATTCCTGCTTGCTGGATGCAAACAGACATCAGCAGCAGCATGATGGAAGAGCACATAGAAAATAATTCGCCTCATTATTTTGCTCATTTACCTTTTTTGAACAAGGTCTTCCATTTTGGACATGCACATAGGACCAGTCTATATATTTCTATAAGCCAAGGAGGAAGCCAATCTTTGTATAATTCATCTGACCAGGAAACAATTCAGTAAAAAGCCTCTAATGTATCTACATGCACAGCGGTCAAGTGCATATATTGGACTGATAACAGTTAAAATGACTGCATGTCAACAGCAGTAGTGTAATTGAAGCTATGCTAGTCTAAGGTTGAAATGCTTTTATCTTTTATTAGATCAAATGCTGACTTTTAGGTCTGGAAGCTTGAGGTTTACTTCTGATTCAGATGCTAAAAAAAAAAAAACAAAAAACAAAAAACAAACAAAACCAAAACCAACACAAACAAAAAAACAACCAACCAACCGATGAAAACCAACAAAGCCAAAAATACACCACTGTGTGCCCAAACTTTTAAAGTATATCTGAAGAAACTTTTACCTTGAAATGTTTTTAATTCTGTAACACATATATCAAAGATCTTCCACTAAAATAAGATACGATAATTTTTAATGTTATCTAGTTTCAATCTACTGTTACTAAGTTCTGCAGGATTACCAAAAGTTTATATAATTCATCTTGTAATTCTTACTGGGAATTTTTGGAAATACAACTTCTGGAATGTTTCCTGATTTTCCCAAAGGCCTGAGAATGCTCCAGGAGGCAAAGGCAACCTTAAATTAAGAAGAGCAGAGGGAAGTAGTTAGAAACACAGATATAACACATACAACTCATGCTCTCCATTCATACTTTATATTCAGATAAATAATCATATGCTACACAATCAGAAAACACTTCTGTTTAATAATACGCTAATAACACATCAAAAAGAACACATATATTTGTTGTGATCACATGCATATAGCGCTGAACTGTATCTAGACCCGTTTTATATAACATAAACATCTCTCACATTCAGTAAAATAGTGTTTGGTCTAGTAAATACCACATGCTGTATTATGAACATGTTATCAGTGTCCATCTTTCAATCCTTTTCAAGGATTAAGTATCTGTCAGAAATGTGTGGGTATATGCTATGATACAGACAATTTCATTATTATAGGTGTCTCTTTCTCTAACACACATACACACTCACAATGCAAAGACATGAACTGAATTATCAGCCACACAGACCTTCAGTTTCCGTAGAAAGATAATTCAAATTACTTCACTCATGAGAATCTGAATATTTTTTTTTATTATTTTAGCAGTGCATGCTATTATTGGAATTATTGGAGGAATTCTTTGAAAGTGTATTGATGAGTCACTCAGAACTTTCTGAAATAACTGGACTTCTTTTTATTTTTTTAAGAAGTGAAGCTGCTAAGTTTTGAATGGCTTTATTAGCTGAGTTTTCAATGCATACTATACACCCATTCTTCAACCAAAGATATGTGCATGACAAAATATGGGACACTCCACATGCCTATCTGCCAAAAGAAAACAAGCTACAGAAGTCTCAGCTAACAGAGAAGCAGTTGTTTTCTCCCTCAAAGCTCTGATAGGGTTAAACACAGCATACTTGAACTGCCCAAGACACATATTCAGGCACCTCAACACAAGGTTTATGAAGCTCAAATGTAGTAACAACGAGAAAACACGCAAGCAAGGATGTTTATACAGATAAAATCATAAATGCTTCATACAGATTTTGCTACTGCATGTCTGCATTCCTAACAAGCAGATTTTTAGCCAAGGGTATTTTGTTTCCTACTTTGCTAGTGCCCGTATGACACCAAAAGGCAACATCTCCAGCAGTGAAACACCCCTCTGTAGCGTAGCAACACTGATAGAGTTACAAGTCTCCCTGTGATGTTCAGGTCACAAGAAAATGGTGCAACCAACTCAGTGACATTTATTCACCCTGGAGAACAGAAGGTTCTGGGGAGACCTTACTGTGGCCTTTCAGTACTTAAAAGGGGCCTGTAAGCAATACGGGGACAGACATTTTAGCAGGGCCTGTTGTGATAAGACAAGGGGTAATGGCTTTAAACTAAAGGAGAGGAGATTCAGGCCAGACATGAGGGAGATTTTTTTTACAATGAGGGTGGTAAAACACTGGAACATACTGCCCAGAGAGGTGGTAGTTGCCCCATCCCTAGAAAAACTCAAGTCTAGGCTGAACAGGGCTCTGAGCAACCTGATCTAGTTGAAGATGTCCCTGCTCATTGCAGGGGGGTTGGACTAGATAAGCTTTAAAGGTCCCTTCTAACCCAAACTATTTTACGGTTCTACGCTTACATTTACAAAAAGAATAATACTCTCTCTCTCTCTCTCTCTCTCTCTCTCTATCTATATATATATAACCTTAATTATAAATAGTACAAGCTGCATTGAAAAGTCTATATCATCTAGTAATTATTCAAATAGATGATTTTTCACATTCCAGGTCTTCTTCATCTTAATTCAGCTCTATTAGCATAATAGAATACACTACTATAAATATTATAACACTACTTTCTCTGATTGTTCGGGTTCAACACCTCCACATTCTCTGAAAATACAGTCAAGGTAAAGCCAGAAATGCCAAGACACTGCCCGGGCAGTCACCAGGTTCCAGGAGGGCAGCTTGGCCTCTGCCCATCTGGAGGGAATTCATTGGCCTATTTTAAGCCTTCCAAGCTTAGTAAGCATCCCTGTGATACACAAACATGACGTATAGAGTATTTGCCTTGAAAGAAATAAATCAGAAAAACAATATATTGATCCTAGTGTTTGTGTATGCAGGAGTTTAAAAGAAAAATCTCTTGTTTAGATTCAAGAAAAACCGCTAAAGAATGGCAGTTACTATGGTTGTTGCCTGGTTGATAACAGCACAGAAGTTTGTAACTGCCTCAGTCATTGAAAATTTTGCAGTCTGAAACATTCTTGTGATAGGAAAGAAAAACTCATATTGACAAAGTCCTTAATAATTTCTCCACAGCTCTATTAAGTACTTCACAGTCACTACACAAAAGAATCAATTTTACTGCTGAAATCAGAAGAAAAAAAAAAAACATTTTTCTTTCTTTAACTGTAATTGTTTAGAAATCTAAACACATCAGTATGCAACACATCACCAAAAATATAATCCTCCCACCATTTTGGGTTTTGGTTGTTTGGTTGGTTTGTTTGTGGCTTTTGTTTTTAAAAGCAAATTGCAATGATAAGTGCATCCAAAGAGCATATTTCATGAGTCTATGGAATCCATATGCCTGAACTACTGGCTACCGCAGGTATCTCTATAGCGCAATCTGAAAATGTGCCTCCATGACTTTCTGTAAAAGATTACTTGCAGTTAGATGACTTTCTGTAAAAGATTACTTGCAGTTAGGACTCCATTCCATCTATGAAGTAAAAAACTGAATGCTGTCTTCCATGTGTCCATCTTTCAGGCAAAATAATTCCAGAGTAACAGGCACATACAATTCTTCCACGACAGTAAAGTTCTTAACATCATGACTGACTAGAATTTCTAGGTGCTAGGCAAACACAAATAATTAATAAAATTAATAAAGGTAGAATTCAACTTCCCAGAACATAATTACATGTATTGGAATTTTGCCAGGACATTAGGATTAAAATGCCCAGAGCCAAAAACACCTCCATCCCACTGTTGTCAGGGGGAATGCTGCCATGAATTCCAAAGGGAGCAGAATTAGATAATAATCATGTGAAAGGAGCCAGAAGAGAGAAAATCAGATAGAAAATAACAGCAACCTGAAAGCCAACATCTCTTCCTTTCCTCAGCCCCTCCATAAAAATGGAACATCTTTAGATGTTGGGTTTGGGTCTGGGTTTATGTTTCCCTAGGAAACATAACACACACACCTATAAAAGTTCTGTGTTTAAAACCTGCTGTCTCTTTGTCCAAACATTGAGTTGATACTCAAGGCCTTTTGGGGTTATTTTTATCAAGTTGATATATTACCAAAAAATGCCGGCTATACATAAGTGAGTATGACTGACCCAGACATGATCCTGCTTTCCTTTCACAAGCAACAGGAGCACAGAAGACCAAGACAGAAGGAGGTAGACTCCTTCATCACCATTTCCACAATTTATAAAAAGGTTGCTTTGCTTGGTTTCCTTTTGGGAGGTATTTGCTTTATTTCTCTAGTTTCTCTCCCATCCTGCACACCAAGCCGCAAACCAGCCGGTGTTGAGCCTTTGCATCTGCTATCAGTTTAAACATAAGCCCTCCCTTATGCTATTCTTGCTTGGGTTTTTTATATGGTCCTAACTCTGGCAGCGTCCTCCATCTCATCATTGCTTCTTCCTTCTGGACAGTCAGGAGCTTCAACAGATACAAATTTAAGACAAGTTTGCCAGTTTTTTCTGAAATACAAATGTGTTACCAGCTACACTGGATCAGGCTAACTACACCCAAGTCATTCCATTTAACTAGCAAAGAATAGGCGCAGATTCAAACCCAGGCAAGGTTTAAGTCAAAAACCTACACTGAGCTGAATCAATGCACCTGAAATTGAGAAAAGTTTACCTTTGGATTTCAAACTTCAAAAAACATGTATAAGTGTGAACTGTGATCTCAGTCATGCCAATTTTTCACCAGTGGAGCAACAGCAGTACCAATGATGCTATTCTCCATTTACTCCAAATAAATTAAGGTGACAATTGCAGGAATACAGATCCAGGCCCGTTTCTCATTTCAAGGTTGGATACATTTAGAACAGCATCAGGAAAACCAGGTAAACTCTGTAAATTAATCATATCCATTATACAGGTTCAATTTTACAAAGATCCGCTCTGGCTACATTTTACAAAGATAAGAAGGAAATTTCAGTATAAAGTGGAGAATCTAAAACAGATTACATGAGCTTGGCAGCTCATCTAGCTTGCAGTAAAACTCTGAACTGCTTTCACAGTAACTGTTGTCTGCTGGAGAATTTTAAACACCAACTATTATCTTTTTTTAAGCATTCTTTTACAGTTCATTTATTTTTTCATACATTGGTGGCTGACCTTACACAGAACAGCCCACCTTTAGCTTAGCTCAAGAAAATCTGAGTCTGTGTGTCACGTCCTTTCAGGACGCCACTCATCACAATGATGTAAGATTCCTTGTTGACAGAACAAAGCAATTATATACACAGCACTCAAAAGATAATTTACAGAGAAAAGCAGATTTTGGAAAGTACGAATGAAAGTGAAAAACTTTCATGCTACCTTGCTGAGTTTCAGAAAAGACACCCCTTTATTTTATGGCAGACAATGGTACTCACAAGCTGTTCATTACAGCCAGTCAAAGCAAGTACAAACCATTGTTAAATGAGTTCAGGTTTGTGAATGGAGCTCAATCATCTCGACTGGCAGCTATATTATTACCCAGCATTTATGTAGTGCTGCACATAAACATCGCTCTTAAAATTTTTGATTGCAAGTTCAAAAGTCATCTGGAATCTAGAAGCTTTTTCAGACACAAGGAACAACAGTAATGGAAAAACGGGGGAGAAGGCACAAGAGAAGAGAGAGCATCTCAAACAGCCACCTGTCTGCACCAAATATTCATTCAATTAGCTGAAAGAGGTCCCACAGGTAGTTGCCTTCAGTGTGGATTTTGCAGAAAAATAAATCTATAGTTTAGTGAGGAAGAGAGAAAGCATCAAAAACTAGCAAAAGTGCTTGGAAAAGGTTAAAAGTAAAGAAAGTTCAAATGCTACTCACATGTACATAGCCAGGAATCTGTTAGAAAACCCACCTTTGGCCAAACTGCTCCCGCATCAAAAGCCCTACTCATTCTTTTATTTGTAAAGGGAAAAGACAAAGCTGACAAAAAACATGTGGGAGGCTGGCAGAGACAGAAATCTTTTGCACAGATTCATCATGATCATCTAATCTGACTTCCCTTATAACACCGTTTAAAGGACATAATCTACTAAATCTTGTCTCAAGCCTGCGACTTTTGGTTAAACGACACTGTGTCTTTAAGATAGATATTCAGATTTGACCTAGAGGTGTCAAGGAAAACCATCATATTCTCAAGAATTTGTTCCAATGGTTTTAATATTCACTGCTAAAATTATGTGTTTTACTTCTCATTTGAGTATATCCAGCTTCAGCTTCCAATCTCTTCATGCTGAATTAAACAGCAGCCTCTCAGAGATGTCTTTGTCCTGTGGGTATTTCCTGACCTTGATAAAGTCATCACTTAACTGATCTTGGATAAACTATATACCACAAGATAACTGTAAGTTTCTTCAAGGCAAGTTTTCCAGCACTCAAGTCACTCTCATTCATATTTTCTTCCAAACCCAGCCAGTTTCTCAATAGCCTTTTGAAATATGGACATAAGAACTGACCATAATGCATTAACCGTTTTACTACCATCATATCCACAGATAATAAAAATAGCTCCATTCCAGTTTCCCTACTGAATAAAAAGGGATCATATTGCCTGCTTAGTTACACTAGCAGCTACATTTCATTCAAAGATCTTGCGTTTTCAGAGGTTTATCCACTGCAACATCAAAAGCTCCTTTGAAAGTGCTGCTTTTTAGAGTACTGTCCTTCATCTTCTAAGTCTAGCAAATTTTCAGTGTTCCTAGGTATATGACCTTTACTGACAATAACATATTGCAAGTGGTCTATGCAGGATCACACACTTTCTTTACACTGTTCTACAAGCAACAGTCTTCTCCCTCCAGCAATCTTCTTGAGGGCAACCACTCAGATGGGTCTGCAACTGGCCCTCTATTAGGCTGACTTTAATCTTCTGCTAGCTTATGTCATTTTTTTATTTATTTTCCTCTATTTTAAAAATCAACACCACTTGTAAGATGGTAAAGCACATCATTAAAATGACAAAAAATAAAAACAACTCAAGCAATGGAGATACAGCTTAATCCCCTTCAGACATTGTCAACCATCACATATGAGAGAGACATTTCTTAGAGTGTCTAAATACAAAACTGAGTTTCCCACTGCACTGGAATTTAAATGGGATTTCTCTTTGCCAATGCTCCTTATGAGAACGGACAGATCTGAAAATTCTGATGGCTAATCATGATTACATACACACACATACACATATTTTCAATCGTGTATTAATTACAGGCAGGTCAGCACAATGCAAGCAGAAGTGTGTCACCAAATCAGACTGGTCTTGCTAATGGAAATGGAGGTCACTGCTGCTATCACTTTCACTTCAGAATAAGTCCTTGGTTAATTATCTTTCATGTTCAAAGATTCTAGCTCAAAAAAAAAGTAAATTCAGAAACAATTCATACAAGACCACCCCCATAGGCTGCAGTCATCTTTATTTTCCCTTCATCATCAACATTGTGACACTGTATTTGATTACTTTATCCTGAAAGACTTGTGAAATCAAAAAGATTATTGCATTGTCCAGATAAATTAGCCTGGATGAGAGTTCTTGTGAGCAAAAATCTTTCCAAAGGGCATAGACAAAAAAAAAAAAAAAACACACCAACACACCAGGTGTCAGTTGGCAGATGAGTAAAGAAAAGAGTGTACTTGGGGCAGAAAGATGGAGTAACTACCCTATTGCAATGATATTTTAAATACTATACTTATTAGCACTGCAGACCTCAAGCAGCTCCCAAAAATCTTTACCAGGAGTTAGACTGGGATAGAAATAACCAAAAGCAGCAGCAAATCACTTCTGCACAGCCGGTATTGTAGGCAGTGTGTGGCCACTCTCCTCTCCAAGAAAGAACTGAAGGCTATTTCTCAACTCACATGCACTGCAGATAAAACAAATACGTGCTTTTTTCTAAAACGGTAGCTACACCATATTTTGCTGCTGAGTGTATGACAAGAGTAATAGTCAAAACTACCCTGACTCCCACATTTTCTTGTAGCAGCATGGGGACATGTCCCTGGGACGAGAAACAAACCCTGCTTGTGACAAGGATCATCCCCACTATTTTTGAGGGGTCTTTACTGAAAACCAGCCCTAATAAAAAATGAAAAGTTTTATAGCTAAGTAGCTGCTTAGCTGAAAGAAGATAGAAAATGTGATGCCTTAACCTAACAAACATAGATTTTTATGACTAAAAAATGACTAAACACTGCAGCAAATTGTCATTTACCAGAATGAAACCTGGAACAAAATGTTAAGGCACTGTGAACCATATATCCTAAAACTAATTTCTGTTAATTTCTCTCCACAGATTCAAATGTTAGAAGTGTTAAAAAAAAAACAAAAAAAAAAAACAAAACCAAAACATAACGGGCCTCCTAAAGCTCATCAATACCTTTGCCTTATTTTCATTTTTCTGTTTGAGTTTTTGTGGTTTTAGGGTTTTTTATGGGGTGTTTGTTAAGCTGCAGAATGAATTTTAAGAGATCCTATTATTTCAAAATATTAAGTCAGAAAATAGATTGGAAGAGAAAGAGGGGTGATATTTAACCTCTCTCAGAATCACTTTCATAGTGACTATTTTAATGACACCATGTAATTTCTTCCCCAATACTCTCCTCTCTATATCAGAGTGGATATTACAATAAATATGGACATGATAAAATAATAGCGTCCCTGTCCCACTACTCTTTCTTGAATGATCTAATGCAAGAAAACCAACCAACCAACACAAAAAAAAACAAAACAAACAAAAAACCACAACCAACCAACAAAAAATTCCCCCTTTTCTCCCTATCAATTTCTTTGACTGCAACAAAAGTCATGCTGGGCAAGATAAAACAAAACAAACAACAACAACAACCAATCAATACATAAACACTTTGGTAATGCCTTAAGATTAATGCCTAAATGTGAGGCCACAGTAGGAAAGAAAAATTCTGGCTTTAAGAGTTTGACAACCCAAGCAGGATCTTCTAATATGGCAATATCCACTCCTGAGAGGCACTTAAAGATAGTAATGACTCAGAAATGCATGCACACATCTGTCAAGATTACCCCTTAGTAGATCTAATTCAGCTTGTTTGGCAGAGTTGCTAGGGATGGAGTTAATTTCACTTCACTTTTGCAAGAAAACGCTGAGCACATGCCCCAGGCTGTAATATCTGTGGCACTCCTGCAGTCACTGGAAAGAGATGAGCACATCTGGAAGGTGATATATTCCATTCTAGCTGAATGTCTAAGACCGCTAGGATCAATTTTCTTACAAAACACCTTTCTCTGTCTCTGTTGATTACAAGCCTACATTTTATTATGGCATCAGGCACTACGGAGGTGAGAGCTTTGGAAGACAGCCCTCCACTCTGACGTGGATCACTGATACCGGAAAGCAGTCTGCTAAAGGCTGAAGCAATTTTAATTATTCATATTTGGCAATGGAATGAATGCACAATCTCACATGTGCCACAGGAAAACTTCGACTAACTATGAGTCCGTTGATTCAGGGGAGATCGCGTGAGCCAGTGTGTCTTGGTGGCTTAGCCTGAGATGCTGAAAATAAGTCAGGGAATAGACTTAATCCTGAAAACAAATGTCTGTGTCACATGGTACAATAACTTAATGTGAAACTATCTTATTCTCCACGGCGGTCTGGTTACATGAGATCAGTAGTACAGCTGAGCAGAAAACCTTCGCACCTTGGCAGCCCTGACTCCCAGGCAGCCAGTTCACAGTTTCAGGGCTGGACATCTGCAGCTCGCTCCAGTGCCTGCAGCTCTCGCGTGTCTCATCTCCAGCTCACATGGCCACTGTCTCAAACCTCAACTAACTTCTCTCTTTAACAACTCATCAAAGTTGGTACATCTGTTCAAACACTTCGACTTTTGATAGAATTTCAATTCACTGAAAGTTAATGCTAATCTTTATATTTTCTTCCATTCATCTAAGCATGCAGTGAAGACTCCGAGTCACCACAACTCTCCTAAATTTACCACAAAAGTGGATCATATAATCATACATAGTTTCGGTTAGAAGGGACCTTCAAAGGCCCTTTAGTCCAACCGCCCTGCAATGGGCAGGGACATCTTCAACTAGATCAGGTTGTTCAGAGCCCCGTCCAGCCTGGCCTTGAACGTCTTCTGGGATGGGGCATCTACCACCTCTCTGTTTTACCATCTTAATTGTAAAAAATTCTTTCTCATCTCTAGAGTTCATTTCTTCTGGGACTTGTATTTATGGGCAGATAGGAAGTGTTCAGAACTGAAGTACTTTATGTGACTGAAAACAGAGGTGGTTATAGCTAACACACTAATCACAATGTAGGTATCTGTCTTCGAAAAATGCCATTTGCCTAAAAGCCTGTGGAACGTCCAGTGTACAGAGCTGATGTGGGCGGTGGGGAGCTATCGAGCTTTACAGAAGGAAAGGTTCTGCCAGAAGGTAAGATAAGAAAAATGTAATTGATGTTCACAGTGTTATCTAAAAAGAGGCCTCTATCTCAGAAAAGGTGCTAAGAAAGGTGTACTTTCAGAAAGAATATTATAGCTTATGGAACTCATCTGATAGGAGTCTGGTAAATGGTACTAAAATCACCTATATGATTAACAGCAGGGTTTCTTTCTGTCTTTCTTTCTGTCTTTCTGACTTTTTTTCTGGAGTCTTTTCTGTATGTATTTTGTCTAAGTACTACCACAGCTGAACAGTTTGTTTCAAGCAAAGCACATGCAGAGACATCTTGCTGTTTTTACAGAGATCAGAAAACACACATTCTCCCTCTAGGAATGTGCATTGCTTCAGATTAGGAGATAGTGAAAGAGGAGGTTGCATCACACCAGTAAATCAAAGCATGTAAATCTGTACTGCTGTACTGTTTCACTAAACCAAAATACAAAGTAGTGAAGAGAATGATTCAGGATCTTGCACATATATCACAACAGGAAGGCTTCATCCTGTGCCAACAGGCTTATAATTAAGAAAATGGTAAACCTTGCTGTAGTCTAAGAAAAAAAAAAAAACAAACAGCAATCCACACTCACAGAATTTCATTTGCAATTTTTCAGCATTAATGGACATAAACATGTCTGGCAGTTTGGCATCAGTATCAGAGACAGCCATGCTTTCAACCCTCGTTACTTCAATTATTCCTATATAAAAAAACTTTAGTCAAAAGACAACACATGTAGGAACCTTCTCATAACTGTAAGATATTTAGTTTGCTTACTTTACCACAATATTTCCCAAAGTATTTGCCTTCACTGGTTCCTTATTTTCATCCAGAATCATCACTGTAAAAAAATGTAATATAGGAAGAGAACTGTTAAGTAGTGTATTTTTAGATGGAAGACATTGTCTTCATGAATATCAACTTATGTCACACTTCAGAATGGAAATACACCAAGCAACAAAAGGAATTAAGTAATTTGGGAGTTCCAAACTGGATAATCTCTTGACTTTATTAACATTCAGCCTTAAGTACAAAAAGTCTTAAATAATTCTTCTTCTTTGGGAGCAGAAATAGCACAACGACCCAAAAGGCAAAAATATAGAACTGAAAATTAAAAGACACCTTTAAACTGGAAAACGTAAACTTCCAAATAGCAAAGGGCCCTTCAGATACATGACAAATACAAGAAAAAGTGTGCAGGTAATATGAGCAAGAAATAACAACTAAGATTACTGGAGGCTAACCGAGTTAATGAGAGAAATACTATTAGCAGTAAACAGTGTGTTTGGTTTGCAAAGGCTCTCAGGAGAACGAGAAGATCCTCCCCAGCTGACAAGGCTTATTCTAATCTAGCACAAAGAGTTAAAGTAACTCGTGAACTACCCAAAGCCGCACAGCGGGGTAATTCTAGAGTACAGCGAAGAATCCAGACGTCCCAACAGAAACCTTTTCCCTGGGTGACAATGGCCCATCACCTTCAGGGAAAGCACCATACCCTGGTGCTGGGCTTTCTGAGGAACAAAGCCTGGAACAGCCTCTCCTGTGCTGTCATCTGGGAAATTTGCTACAACCACCCATTCTATCTGAAGGTGTGGGCATAAGGAATGAATGGCAGGTATCAACTTGGCCTGTGATAAATGGAATTAAAGAAAGTGAAATGACATAACCACGAAAAAACAGGGAAGGAAGGTTTTGACAGGCTGACATGGATTTAAACACGTGCTTTTTGAAGCCTGCCCAAGCCAAGAAAGCAATGTTCAGCTGGATCTAAATTACTACAAATAATCTTACATTCTGTATTAAAAAGTTCCAGAGGAAATGGGGAAAAGAGGATGACAGACTTCTGACTAAAACCCTGCTAAGTCTCTTACATGTAATATCACATCCTCCCTATCCAAAGAATGCCAACATCTGTAATTTACTATTTCTGGCTGAAGCCACTCCTTCAGAGAATGGTAATTTTTAAGTAATGGAAGAACCTGCTGAGAGCCATGGCTCAGCACATAGACACAAGCAAGTACACAATGACAGTTTTACAAATCAGTGACTTGGAAGGAGTAACTGGAATAGGAAATCAAAACAACGAATAGGCACATAGAAGGCACTTCTGAAAAACAGCAAGAACGGCATAAATAAATCCATTTATAATCTTCAAACATATTTTTTCTTACATATTTTTAGAAGGTGTGAGAACGTATTATCGTTAGATTTGGAGAATTTAGGCTTAGAACGCACAATGAAAAAGACCCACTTACATGTAGCTTTTAATGTTTTTTTTTTCCTTTTTCTTCCATATTTTCATTATAGTAAAGTAAAATCTAATCAGTTTATTATAATGATTTTATCAAGGTAGCAATTCCAGCATTTATTCTCCTCTTTGCAAACAGTGTACTTCAATGTACAAAAATTTAGGGAAGGAAGATATTAAACTGCTCACTCCTGAATTACTGAAGAACTGACTTAATTCTTCAAAATGTGGGACTGGCTTCAGTTTGAAAAAATGGAATGAAATTATCTGGAAAGGGTTCAAGTAGATCAAAGGGAAAGCTCAATATAATGTCTGACTTAAGGCAACAGAGCTAGAAATTAATATGATATCTTGATTCACTTTTAAATGCAGTTTATGCCACTGCACTTCAATGACATGTCTAAGTACTGCTTTTATTCTTTATATTCTAAAAATCAGCAAAGAAATAAGTTTATTTTAGCAACACTGTGACAGGGAAGAATTTGGCTATATTAAAAAAAAAAAAGTAGGTTTTAACTTTCTATTTATAGCACAGCATAAATACAACAATTTTAATTAATGTAGCAACAGCAGCAAAACAACATCAAAACAGAACTGGGTGACAGCAAGAGAGTGGCCAGTACAGAACAATTTCAAGATCCACTATTTTATGAATGGCTGCATTACAGGCCACAATTGGCCTCAAACCAAAGACTGAAAGGTGTAAAGTTTTTTCATGAATCTTCAGTCAGTTTGAGTGCTTATTGTATGTTTCCCTTTTAAGTCATGCTAAACATATTTCCTTCATTCTATTTGAATACATTCTCTACTTATGCTAGGCCAAATGTTCCAAAAAAAGTTGTAGGAAATTTTTATATTCTTGCTACTCGTACTTTTTTCTAGGCCTGTCTATCATGTGTGATGCAATTACATGCTTTCACTCTTCCCTATTTATTACAATTCTGGACAAACTTCACGGCTTTGTCTTAACATTGTTTTTGAGCTATTGCTTGTCTTCTTGCCATGATTGTAAATACCAAAACCAGAGCTGCTGAAAATATTTATTTTCTTTCATATTCATTTCCACGTGTAAGTATTAGAAGAAAAAACAGCTCAGCTCTTTCTGCCCCGTGATATGAGAGCTTTTCCTGAAAAGGGTTTGATCTTTAATGTAATTATTTTTCAAACTTCAAGTATTTCCTGAAAACTGTGTCAAAATCAGGGTTCCCAGGTATGAAAATATTTTTGCATACTTAATTCTGTGGCTGCATCCTCTGCATGCAAATACCTTCCAGACAAGGGGTGCTCTTCCTTTTAATGTTGGTCCATAGCCTATCATTTCTCCCAGATGGAAATAAAAATGCTCCACAAGCACTGAAAGATAAGGTGCTGAACAACTGGCTCAAATATGAGCCCATATACCATAAAACTGACTTTGATTTTCTTTAAAAAAATATAAGATGAGTTCAAATGGAAGATTTACATCCTTGCCAAGCTGTTTCCTAGCTCACTATGATGTATTTGTGGAAAACACAGACCTCAGTAAGAATTTTCTTTATATGCTTCAGCATAGTTCTCATGAAAATTGTAGGGCCAAAATAAAATCCAATCAATCTAATCAATGTGTCCCTGAGACACAATTATTTCATTTAGATATCCAAAACCAAAATTATTTAGGCTCTGAAAACTGAAAACACAGCTATAACAGAACAAAGTGCAAGTTATAGCAATTATTTGCCTAGTTACCATTCCCTTTTTGCTGACAGTTATTACTAACATTTTTCTTCCTGATTTGCCAATACAAATTTTACAGCTGCTCTTATTTAAAACAGCGCAACTGTAGATAAAGCCTTCAAGCACAGTATTTTTTTTGTAACTTTGCTAAGTCCAGTGCAGAAGTATGTACCAGCCCTTTCATATAATAAAGGCAGGAGTAGTTTATCAATTTTCTTGAACACAATTCTGAATTTTCTTATTCAGACTCACATTCCACAACACAGAAAAAAAAAACAGCTTCCTGTTACCAGAAGGGGGACAGTAAGACTGTAATTTGTTTTCCCTTTGAGATACAAAAATTAAAGAGCACTTACTCAGGAATGTAAGCAATAAACTTTTCTAGGAGAATGTTTAGCAGAGTCTTACCATTGTATCCTGGCACTGGTTTTCCTGCCTGTCCAGGTGGAGGTGTCGTAGAGTTCCCCAAACCAATACAAGAAGCGGTAATTGCAGAACCAGATTCTGTTAAGAGAACACAGATATTGTCAGTTAAGATTGTTCTTAGTGTCATAAAGTATTTATTGGTTCCAAGTTTTGCTTCTAGTTCAGCACATCAAAATAATACAGTAAAATAAAAATCCCAGACTAACAATGGAAGATCTAGAATTCAGGAGCTTTTATGTTTTTTTCTAATTAAAGTTCATTACAGAAATTTGCATTATTCAAAAGGCAACTTTTTCCACTCCACATAAGACAGTCAGATTCTGCATTACACCTGTAACCTATTCTGCTGTGGGTATAAGCTTACACAACACCAGTAAGAAATCACCTACAGCAAAGCCATTAAATACTTTGTAGGGTACTTCAGGGGTTATTTCACAAGCCAATATACTCAGGAAGCATAAATTCCAAGAGAAAAAAAAAAAAAAGAAAAAATAATCAGTCCATTCTTGATTATCTTTCCCCTGTAAAGGAATATCAAAGTGTCTGTTGTTCTACTTTGGAGCTACACATTCAGAGGTTTAGAAGGTGAACATATGCCAAATGTCCGTGAAAATATTGGTCAGAAAAATCAGAGAAGAGATGAACTGGGAACTGAAAGATCTTCCTTGAATTGGGAATTGACAGATATTTCTAATCAAGACCTCTCAATCAAAAAAAACCTGAGGGGAGAGGAAGAATCTGAAATTTCTGAAAATTATTTGGATTTGCCTCTCTAATATGCTGCTAATAAAAACAACATAAACTAGAAAGGAAACTTCATCATAGTAATTTATCTGTATTTGTGCCTGCTTTTTGAACAACAGTGAATAAGACAATGAATTTCCAATTATCGTAACCAAGAATCACAAGTTCTAAAACTTTGTGAATAGGTGTTTATAATTGCTGCTATTTCTTCTATTGTCTTCTCAACTACCAGTGGATACATCATTGTCTTATTTACCCAGTGCTCTGATCTCCAAGTGGTATATTAAGTTCCCATGTGTCAGTAAGACTTTTTATATACATGGAAAAAAATGTGCTTTTTTTGGTTCTTGGACCAGATATTAATTCAGAGATGGAATCCCAAAAGCATTTGTTCTTTGTGTTAGGTTAACAGTTTCTGAATACTAAAGATTCCCTTACAATGTAGAAGCACAAAGGAGAGCCGTCAAAGGATAACATGAATCTTTGTGATGTACATTTCTTGGGAAATCAATGCATATCTGCCAAACGGGATGCTGGATTGAAATATCAATTTCACAAACCTACTGGGAAAATGTAACTCCTTTCCAGGACAGCACGTCTTATGACAGAAAAAAAAAAGTGGTTTGATTTGGAAGTGGAATTCCTTTCAAAATCCTGCTGAAAATAAATCAGTAGTGTTCAGAAGAATACAGAAAAATAAGTACTGATGATAAATTTTCTTTAGCAATTATGTGTAATACAAGTACTGTGTGGCCCTTCAATATATGTCCAATAGATAAAGGTGATCAAGAATCTTTGGTTTCAATTAAGGTTGGTTTCTTTACAATTCAAGTTAAGACCTATATGCAAGTAGCAAGACCCTGGTCTGAAAGTTAAAACAGCAACAGTTTGAAGAAAGACAACTCTTGTCAAATGGATGTTGTACAGAGTGTTTCAAAAGGATGGGCCTAGTTTGGAATCACTATATCTTTGAAATTGAGTCCATCCTTTTGAAACACCCTGTATTCCACCTACTCCTTACATCAGGTTTCTGAATGTACAGACAGGCATCCCTTATCTGATACTCACTTGTTTATAGTTGCAGATTCTCTGAGATTAATGCACAGCATCTAGACAGATTCCCAACGCTGAAGTTTTTAGGAACTTGCATATTTTTAACATAAGGAACAGAACAGTAGATCTGTCTTCCAGTCAGTCCCTCCGGCAAACACTTAGGCACTAACCTTCCACTGACTGCACTAGCAAGTTAACTCACCCTTTGGCTGTGGTGGAAGGGTTTTCAGAGACAACTGGATCATAAAAACAATTTCCTTTATGCATAACACCTTATAATGTGACAATGAAACAGCTATTTGGAAGAGTAATGCTTCACACTGGAAGAGCAATGTTGCACAACTAGTCTGGTAACTGCATTCAACATCTGCTCTAAGTTATAATAGGATGAATATAGATACCTCTGAGAATAATGAAAAGCACTTCACTGAGACTTGGAAGAGAGAGTTAGTGAGAGATCATCTTAAAATCATAGCTGTTAAAGTGTCCCAAGTCCCTCTTCAGGTTTTCACTCCCATGGAGAGGGCTGATGTAAAGAAATAGCCCCTGAAATTCAAAGATGTGACCTTCTTTGTTTTGTCCCACTCTATATCTATGCGAAAGATATTATTTTAAAGATATTTCAGTATTATTGAGCTACACTGGACACTTGATGAATAGGCTGACATAGGCATTTTTGTTAGATTTGTGCCTCTGAAAGTAATTCTTATGCCAGAGAAGGTGCTCTTGACACAGGACCAAAATGCACACTCCCTTACAAGCAGCCAGGAGAGCCTGCCTGTGTGGATACACCGGACTTCAGTCATCGGAAAGCTTCCAACCACCCGTGTGCCTGACTCGCAGAAGCTGCACTCTGCCAAATTATGCAGAGCAACAGACAGCAAGTTCTGTACTCAAAATTGTCTTGCTTATTCACAGCCAACAGTCAAGTTCAATCAAAATAAACAGATCTGAAATAACTCAAGACTTTAAAGATTAAAAACACCCTGCACCACTTACATTCCTGATAGATTATAATTTCTAGACCATGTCTCATGTTCTTCAACATAATAGCTTGTCACAATGCTGAAATATTGTGTTTTCTGGTAGGAGGTACTTATGGAAAATACACTGTATTCTGACAGGACTCTGAGTTTCGGCTGCACGAAGTGAGTAATGTAAGGCTGCCTGCCTTGAATTTCCTAGGATGCAATGGACAGACACTAGAAGCATGCAAAAGAGGTGGGAAGTTGTTACGTAGCAGGAGAAAAGAAAAGAAGAAAAAGGAGAAACTGTCATACATTAACAAATTAATGAATGCAATAAATACATTAAATTCTCACTGTGGCAGTGCTGTTTTGAGCCATTCTCTTGGTAAAGCTGTCACTTTGGTTGAGAGTAATTAAAGGAATTACTACAGCAGAAGAGAACACTGATAAAAACAAGAGGAGGGTCTATGGAAGGTAAAAAGCTTAGGCAGCAACTGATAACAAATCCATCCACATAGCAAGAATGCAGCTCTGAAGAAACTAAGAAATTCCTTTCACATGGTCCCTCCACACACTGGTCATTGTAATTATGCCCAAAAGGGTGGAATGAAGAACCCACTGAAGCTACAGCAACATGCTTTCTAGTACAACAACAACTACAGGGCATCCAGAAACAGAAAACCACAGTACTAGGTGAATTATAGCACTCAAAATCTGCATCAGAGCATACCATACTGCTTCCTTATAATAAAACCAAATCTAACACACCACAGAAATAATATGTACTGGGAGGGTCTTGAATATTCAGGGACCAGGTCATCAAGTACTCACACGGACATGATTTCCTTCATCCAGCAGGGGGATTGCACTAGATGATCTTTCGAGGTCCATTCCAATCCCTAACATTCTGTGATTCTGTGATCCTTTAGTGTATGACTGTGCACAGCAAAGAAAGTTTCCCAGTCAGTTCATCACCACTGAAACCCAAGCAAGTTTCTAAGTCTCTCACTGCACTAGCAGTAGGTGGCCTCACTCACAACATGTGATCAAACACTGCTAACCCTGACAAATTCTGTCTAGATAGCCATGCTGCAGGCTGGTAGATCAAGCACCGCTTTAGTCTTATGCTTACTGGTCTTGTAAGATAATTTGAGATAGTCATTTTAGTCTCTGTACAGTACAGCTCAGCCATGCCCTCTGCAAGGACTCAAAAATACCCACTGTATAATTTTTCCATGAACTTCTCTTTATCTATTCTCTGGAAGAGACCTGCATTCTCTGCAGAGCTCCAGCTTGGTGCATGAGACATGATACAGTATTAATGTGTAGAATGACCAAGTACACCTGGCTAGTGCTGAGTATTTAACTACAAGTAGTCTGATGTTAAATTTCCACCAACACTAAAACAAGGCGATGAGACCTGGCTACTATTACCCCAGGGCACTAAAGGGCACAGAGGAGAAGAGGTCAGATAATCCCAATGCAAAGTGACATGTGATGCTGGGCTGTCAGCTGGCAGACTGCCACAAAAGTCCATAGCTGCACCCACATTATTAGTATATGTTGATATGCCATGATTTTTGCCACCTCCTACGTGTAAAGACTACTGAAAATTACTTTTCAGTTCTGTATATCTATTATATCTATTATATCCTGAACTTCCCCATCCTTTTTACTCATTTCCTCTTCATTTTGCTTAAGCTTGTTATCAAATGAAGTATAATTTAATGACAGAGCTTATATCTACTGAAATTCTCATTTTCTAATATATTTAGCAGGGTACTGCACTAACTCATAACAGAGAAGTGAGAGGAGCTCCAAGGAGACAACAACGACTGAAGAATCTGGAGAACTGTAAATTCTTAAGGATTCCCTGATTCGGTTTTACCAACTGTCAGAAAGCAAGTATAAAATTAAATCCAATTCACACATTATGCACAATTAGGTTAGATTAAAGACAATCTGTCATCCTAAACTCTGAAAGGCTTTGCTGGCTGGTAGTGAAACTTCAAAAAACTCTTTCATGCATCATTTGGTATTTCATTTCGCCCCTTATTTCTGAGGAGTATGACAGATGCAGCAGAAAAACTCTTGAACAGTGATGGCAATTATCATTTATTTTTCCTCCATCTGACTTCATTCTTAACTTATTCCTCTTGTGAATTAAACACATGCAGCATCAAAACAATAAATACCACATGCACACAAAATGCCAAAATATGGTAAGCAAGCAGCAGGGTTCTATCTTAGCAAAACCCACAAGAAGTATCGAATTTTAAGTGAGGTATGCAAGCTGAGTGATTTGCAACCAAGATTTTAATACTTGTTTTACATGGAGTTTTTCAGCTCCTTACAAACTTAAGTAAAGTGAGGGTAAAAAACATGCAGTAAACCAACTAGAAAGAATTTCAGTTAAGACTTTCTTGCTCAGACTTTATTTAGAGAGACTACCACATTTGAAGCATGACCTTGTCCATCAGGCTGCTTACAGTTTAATTTACATTCATTTGGCAGAAGATCAGAACAATTTGTTACCTTGAGGTGGGATGGCTGCAAAACATGTTCGTTCATCCAAGCAGTGCCCTACAAAACAGAGTGTAAAACCTCTACAAGCTAACTGTAAGCCTCATGAAAAAAGTGTTTTTCACCTATTCTTCACATCGAAATGAAATTAAACTTGACCTTTCTCACTTGCTTAAATTGTATGCACAGCCTCAAAAAAACTCCACTTCACTGCTTATTTTTACTCAGAAACTATAATGTAGAAACTTCAATCACAAAACATGGAAAAGAGATATAAATAGGAAATGAACCAATCAATTTTTTAAATAGTGACTAAGGAAACCAGAAAGATCAGTTAATTAAACAGACTCTCCACTACAGATATATTTGCATAATAGGACCAGTGCACTGCATAGAATCTTGCTTTTTTTTCTGGTTATGACTATTTGCTGTTCAGTATTCACTTCCACTTGAAGTTCTCCTTATTCTCTATATTCTTTGTTGTACGGCAGCACCAAGGGTGCTCAATCATCAATGGGGCCATACACTACAGACACCACAGAAATTGGTTACTGTCTGAAAGATCAGCACAGACAAAAGCCAAAAGGGACAACGATGTGACAGCCGTATTCATTTTCATTATTCACTGTATGAAGAAGGATGACTTTGTAATTAAAATGCACAACTGGACACTGCACAGTTGACTTGAGCTGATTTAAACGCACATTAGTGAAGATAACTATAAAAAAGTGTCTCATTATCCTTCTACGCTTCAGTTGTACATTCCCATCTATGTTTTTCCCCCGTTTTGACATGAAATTGAACTGATTCAGATTTAGAAAAAAAATAAACAAAACAAAATAATTCTTTCAGCCAGGTTAGTTTCTGCCTAAATCAGTGCTCCAATTCTGCTCTCCACACAACCACATAGATGGTAGGACTGGCCTAAGAGCACGGGTACCCAGGCAGTAACAGAGATGAAGGAGAGATGTTCTGCTTCACTCCCTCCTTCACTGATGGTTTGCACTAATTAGACCATGCACAAATCCCACACCCAGCAACACGCCGCCACCACCGAGCTATTTATCTCTGTATGTTTCATTTAAAACAGGAATAGTATCGCAAATACTTCCTCCCCCACAATCAATTTGTCCATTTAATCTAATTCACGGCTTAGGATATCGCTTTACATTTTAAATGTCAAATGAAATGCAGGTACACGTTTAAGTGCTTTCATAAGCCAGGTAATTTTTCTGAAATAGAGCTTTGGTGACAAATAGCTTTCTGAAAGCTATTGGTTTAACTTTACATCAGATCTCAATCTGCAGTGGTATCGATGAATGCCTCCCACTCCCTGGTTCCAATGAAGCTGGGAAATTAAACCACAAATTTGGGACACCACTTCCAATCTTTAAAAGGAAATACTGTATTATATTCAGTGTTGCACTAATTAAAGTATATTCATTTAAATAAATAGGCAAGCATTCCGATATTATTATGCACTTATGCAGCCCTGAGAATGACAGCTTCAAGCTTGTTTGCACAATCTAGGAATTATGATGTTAGTATTAACCTGGCTGTGGAGCCATATTAATACGTATACAACAACTGCTATGTACAGCTAGCAAGAGCGTTTCCCTTATTTATTGCGAATGTACAGAAGCACATGAAAAAATAATCACAAAATAAGCTAAAGGTATTTGAAAATCTGAAGCCTTTTTCTCAAAATAAAATCCATTTGGTTTGTAAAGTAATATATTTTCTGAAAGTACCTGGGTTTCCATGCTTATTCTTAACAAGAGAAACCAGCAATTCTTTTAGTATTTTTTTAAATGCTTCAAACCACTTGTAGTCATAATGCATCTCTTACCATGAATACATATGACACTTGTGAAGGCCAAATATTTCCTGTATAATGGTTCTATTGCTATATTCAGCCTACCCCTTTGAAACAAAAATCAATCCCTCAAATCATTAAAATTCCCCCAAGGCTCCCTTTTATGATCTTACCCAAACACAGAACGTATTTACAAACTGTGCTCATTGTGGTATCATACATATATACAAGGCCTCTGAAGATTCCAAAGCACATCCAAATAAAAATCTCCAAAATAAACATTTAAAATGTAACTATAAAGAAGCTCTAACTAGCTCAGTTAAATGTTGGGGGCCATGACAAATATTAAAACCAAAGAAGGAAATAAGTTCAGTTATCACAAACTGGCAAGCTAGTCTTAAAGCACCAGAAGTTTATGCATTCATTTTGTAGGTATAGCAGGTTCCTTTGCCTTCAAATGGTAATTTATAACGTGCATCTTCTGAGTTGCCTCTAGCAAAATGACAGCCAAGGTAATCAGAGAATAAAAAGCTTTTCGGTCGTATTTTGAATATGTCAGGTTGCATGTTTAAACGTGCATTAAGTTGGGCAATGCATTGAATTATAATACATTTTCAGACTAAAACCGAATTTCCAATTTTTATTTTCCTCCTACATCATAACTGACACATGAAGAAATACTATGAGATACAGAAAGTAATTACACATCTCAGTGCTAACCATTTACTGTTTAATCATTTCAGAGAATTTTAATATATTGTCTGCATAGTAATACTGCAGAGATGGAAAAGATAGATAAAACTACTACTATGCAATTCAAATATATTTTCTGTACCAGGGTCTAGTATCTTAGAAACTCCTGTTCTCTTTCTTTCTGCCTTCACTGGGCAGCCTTAAGTCCCACACAGGACCATTCCTTCCATGCAGTAGATCCATGCAGCTTACTACTAGGTTTCCTGTTCTTAAATCATCAGGAAAATCATCTACTTTGCACTAACGAGCACTTTATTCTCTGAGCAAGAACAACAACAAAAAAAGCAGTTGCCATGCAACAAGAATGAGATCAGTAACCTGTTAACATCTCCACACATACAAACTGGAGGTGCTGTCACAGCTCATCTCCTGCAGGCAGGTGGGACTGCACTGTTCTTATTTAACATACTCGTTCCTAAACGCGTCCCCTCTTCTTCATTTGCCTATTCAGTGCACACTAAACATCGTTCATGGCTGAGCTCCCTAACTTAAGACTGCTTTACAGTTCTTTTATTTTCAATCATCTAACCACATCAATGAAATTTTAAAAAGGAGGAAAACATTTATAATACTTCATTCATATTAATGCATCTCCCCGGCTGCATGTGGAAAGACGATCAAAAAAGATTAAGATTAATAAGCACTGAGAAACTGAAGTCAAACGGGAACAGAAAAGCTTAATACATACTTTCTATCCATTCTAAATTAGAAAATACCAGCACAAATGAGAGAGAGTGTCTACAGCACAGCTGATACTGAATCTGTATCAACACAGAGGGGGTCCTGACCCATGGGAATAGCCAGGAGGAAAAGAGAACCTTACCACCAATTTAAAGAACAGAAGTGCATGGGTTTTTTACCAGAAGCTAATGTGCTTACTGACTTAACCATGCCCAAACTGTCATCAGTTCCATAAATAAAAACAAAAGGGAAACATCTTTTTATCAAGCTACAACACTCCTTCCATCTCTGATCCAGTATCATCTTTGCAACATGGTGCATTTCCCCAAATCCATGGAAGAACTGAAAGCCATGTGAAATGCCCATCTGAAATCATTCTAAAGAAAGAAGCGTTTTTGGAGGAGAAAACACACTTCATGAAATGGGGGAGACAGTGACCAGCACCGAAGGTCACAATAAACCTATGGAACTGTAATTATTCATTCAGAGTAAAAACACCTTAGAGAATATGTATATAATCCAGATGTACATTCTTTCATGTCCAAAACACACATAAGCAATACACAGCAATAAACAAGACATTTCTGTAAAGAAAATATTTCTCACCTAAGCAAATACAACCTACATTTCTGAAGGAGAATCCTCTTCACATGGATTGCATGGAGAAAACTCATAAAAATTCAAGACTGGAAGATGAGTATAGATGACTCTAAGTCTGAAATGCTACAGAGGGCAGCACAATCAGAGAAGCTACATCACCCATATTACTAAGGATGGAGATGCTAAACTCTGTTAGCATGAGCAGAAATTCAATATTTCACCATTAGATTAACAAGGATGACAGCAATAAAATGCCCAGTTCTGAGCACTGGCAGTCTTTAACGCTTAATTCTCTTCTCTGCCTACCTGGAAACAGGGTGCTCCAATTTAAGGTTTTCACAAGTAACCTTTTTTACCACATTTAGAAATACAGGCTCATTTCAGAAAATTCTGTAATTCCAATGTTTCATGTGACTGCCCATATTAAGGCTAAATTAGTTTATATCATAATGAAACATCAACAACAACAACAAAAAGGTGGGGTGGAAGGAGAGTGAGGCTGAGGAAATTCTACCTCTGCAATTATAGCAGTCTGGGATGCACACACAGATTGAGGGCTGCAATGTCCCACACTGAGGAGGGGCCAGTTTTGTTCCCCCTTGCTCCACATCTGAGTGGTAACATGAGCAGAATACCGGGACAGAGAGGCACAACTGTTCTTCACAGGTTTAAGAGACTGGTTGACTCCTCTGAAGCAATTTAGCCCAAATTACCTGGCTCATTATAAAACAAGAGTGTCAAATCCTAATTTAAATCCATGTCTAACTCCTTTAAGTTATGTTAAATTATAATAAGATAAAACTTGCAAGAACTATCAATGCTCTAGCCTCAACAGATAAGCCAATCATCAGGATAAGGTAGGAAAAAGCTCTCTGATTTTGACCAGACAGACAAATAAAAAAATACATACAAGTTCTGTTCTTTTTCCTTTCTCCCAAGCTAATGGTAAAGGTCACAGTACAGAATAAGACAGCTCTGCACTACTGAAAGGTCAGTCTCCCTTGGCGATGCCTGTGGCCCTTGAAAACACTTCCTCCTCTCTCTCCTCCAATAAGGACTAAAACCTATTTGAACTGGGTGTCCTAACATGACACTGAAGGAATGACGAGCTGCTATAGCTAGTGACAGACAGTCCGCATCTGCACAAGTCTGATTTCTGAGCAACAAACTATGGCTGAAACAACCTTTATGTTCACACCCTTAAAGGACAGAATGCAAGCCCCCAGGTAGAGACATGATAAATAACCACTTTTCTCCTCTTCCTCTACATGAATGCCTGATAAAAGTTCAGTTATACCAGAAATTATGCTCAGAGGACTCTGTAACTCAGGGCTGCAGTGCTGCAGAAGTTTCTGCAGAGTAAATCCCACATCTGTAGGATTGTTCTGAAGGATATCAGCTTCCCCTTAAAAAAATATGATCCCTACCTTGACAGGATACACGTCTTTAAAAAGCATGAATTGCATCTACACAGAGGCACTACCTGATAACAATCAGTAGCCTGGACTTTTGTTCCATCTCTTTCATCTCAGCTTCAGATTCTTGGGCTCTCTAACTACAGAACTGTATTTCTGGCACTCAAAAGAAGATTTCCAAGAATTCCAAGACTCTTTTGCTGCAAATTAAATAGCTGTCCTTTGTTTAGTTCACCTTTCCTGCTGCCTCTTGGTCTGAAAATCTCACCATATTAAAGGAATACGCTGGACTGATCTGTACAGTTTTGGATGGGGCAAAGCAGAAGTCGATTGAAGAACAAAATCTGGCATCTAATTGTCAAATGTGAGGAGACAGAAGTCTAGACTGACAAGGTAATTCACCCAAAGAACAGTTCAATAGTGGAAACCTGGAAAAATTAGCTAACAGAATTCAGCTGCAAAATCTACCTTTCCCGATACTCACGAGAAGAAGATTCTGCACAACGTTGCCAAGACAACAAAATGGAAACTGAAGACTGGGGACCACGTGATGCTGCTTGGAGACCACATTAATAAAATCCTCCCCATGCATGATTGTGGTAGGAAGTACTTCATTTAAATATATTACAGTGAGTACACTTAACCACGATTCATATTTTCTACACCAAATTCAATGATATAGTTATTTTGTTTTTATAATCCTAATAAAAGGTCTGTATTACCATAAACCCCATGTGGAATTACATAATAATAGTATGTTTCATTAAAAACATTACCAATATACTATTTGCATGTTTTAGAGGTAAGACACAGAAAAGGAACAATTTTTTTAAGTGACAGAGTATATTATTTAATTGTGCTACAGAACTTGGAAAACCCTACTAGTAAATTTTATCACACTATGTCTCAGCGTATCCAAGATCCTGTTAGAATGTGTGCATACATAACCTTATTTTTCAGCAGTCATACTACAGCAAGCACTATGTGGTTTTTGTCTTAATGTCTGCTGCAGGCACCAATTCCTAACTGGATAAAGCAGCTTTTTTCCAAGAAAACAGAAAACACACACAATCTTCTCATAGTTCTGCCTGCTACTGAGCTGATGCTCAGGATGTAGCAGATACCTCCAATTTCAACCTGTTACACTGGCATACTCTGTAGCTTTGATTCCCATAGTACTCAACCAAAAAAGGCACAGGGAAACATCTCTTGACTGGGATTTTATGCACGTGAAATTTTATCACTGAATTTTCAGTTTCTGTTATGCTTCATCTGAATTTTCCTATACATTCTCACAATCTCAAAATGTTTCTATTTAGAAATATCAAGAGAAAAAAACTCCTCACATCCTATAGTTCTTATGAAGAAATGGAAATCTGACTTCTTAACATTTTTTTAAATGTCAAAAACAATGTGGTAGAGTTTCACTTTATTTCTTTTTACTACAAAATACTGAATAGCAGTTGAGGATGTTTAACACAAGTTTTCAGAGCCTTCATGCTTCCACAACTCATTACAACCTCATGGCTGTTACCCTTTTATTCTTCTGGAATTCAATTACAAAACCAAAGTAAAGCAAACTCATATTTCTTTGTGTATTGAGGCCTCTCCCAAGGACGTGACACAGCAGGTACAACCCAAACACTGTTCGGGCTATTTCAAATAGATTTGGCAAGGTACCCTGTAAGGTACTTAGCTGAAATACTGAAACAGAGATAGTGTATCGTTTCCTTAAAACATAACAACACACAAAGGCAGAACAAGGTCCCAAATGTGCATTCCTGTTGCCTTTCAGACAAAATATCACAAAACATGCAAATATGACAAGAAAATTTATCTCTGAGCAAGAAAAGCTCCATTTTCTAGAAAACGAATTTGCAATGGCTTCCTGGATAGATTGTAGCAAGATACTTGTCTTTCTCAATTTAATGTCTCCAAGACTAGAATAACTTTACTTCACAGGGGTGTGAAAAGAATTAATGGCATGTGTTTGCACAACTACTTTGAAGATGAAAATTGCTTTTCAAATGCTAAGTGTCATTCCCTATAAATAACCAAAAACTAAACACCTGCACAAATCCAAAACAAGACTATCCTGTCTCCAGGTACAGATGAACCCAGGATCTGAAAGTATCGTTCTTTCATCCATTGCCATGCCTCCAAAGAAAACAGCAAGTGCTCATCAGTCCTTACTGCCTCAAATGCTACTTGCTGCTCATTGATCCTGTGACATACAGGTCACAGCTTGTAAGATGCGCTTATTTTAAATGTTAATATTTGTGTTACAAATATAGTAAGTGTTATTGATGAAAGTGTATTGACACAAATTGAAGTTTTAATCAGGCTTTACAGGTGTAGTTGCTTTGAAGTCCTCTAATGAAAGTGTTCTTCTGATTCAAAGTACTGTTTCAATTCAGTGACTTCATATATGCCATATATCTTCCAAAGACAAAATGAAAGAAAACTCTGTCGACATTTCTTTGTCCATACTGATTTATTTCTAGTTCCAATGTATGGCAAAGGTGCCAAAAGCTTTGAAGATACCTTACTACACCTGAAGAAGCAAGGGATTTACACACTCATTTTATAATGCTTCTGTTCATCAGTGTTTTCCTTTCAGTCATATGCATTTCCACCTCCAAATACTGACTCAGTTGCTTCTCATCTCTACAAAGCTGATCTCTTCCCTCCTTTTCTCTATCATAAACAAGGGAAACAATGACCCCATCATAAAAGAAGCATATTCAGATACTGGAATGCCCTCCTCCTCCATCCTCCACTTTCGCCTCAGTTGAAAGGGCCAACTAAGACATAAATGCATTAGGAAGATCTAGAGTATTCAGGTAAATTAAGATGCTGCCATTTCTCACAGTTTTGCAATGCTCTTGCTTTGGAAGAATGTGGACAAATATTGAATTGGGGAATAAGCAGCAACTTTCTAAATTATTGAAGCTCAAAAGCATTTTCGTATCTATAAGTAAATCAGAAATTTTCAATCTCAGGCATAACAAAACAACAGGTTATATCTTTGTGTGCAATTTAATTACAAAAAAAAAGAGGTAATTAATAAAATCTAATAGTTTTGGTTTTTGAATTGAATTTTGTTATAAGAAAAATTCATTAAAAAAACTTATTAGCTTTATGTAAAATAAGTAATGGTCTCAACCTCTTCCTGCTAGAAGTGATTAGGGTTTTTTATTCTGTGATTATAGTTGTGCTATTTTATTTTTTTAGGTAGTTTGGAAAATTGTTATTTCTGAATTTTTGGGTCATCTACTGGATCATCAGTCACTAATCTTGACTATTTCCAACATGAAGTGAAACAGTCAGTTATCTACTCTGTAAAATATTTTACATTCAGCACCTTTAACCTAGTGTACTGAAATCCAGAACTATCGGATTGAAAAGGCTTTTCGAGCAAGGAAATCCACTTTCAGCAATATTTTACCAAGTCATGGACACAGCTAAATGTAACACAAATGCTTGTGTTTTCACAGTTAACAGGATACATTTTGTATTCTGCTAAAAAAGAGGTGGCTGAACAGCAGAAGGGAAGGCTGCTTTCATCTGCTGCCCTGGCTGCTGTGCTCCAGGACAAGCAAAGCCTTTCAGAGGGAGAAGGATCCATTTCTTCCCCATGGGCATTTCAGCATGTTAATCCCAAGGGAAGCTCAAGAACACGGGACAGTGTTGGGAGAAGCATTTCTGTTTCATCTCACTTACCAGACCTGACCATTCTCTATGTTAAAAGTTATACAAATCTCGTTTATTGTCTTGTGTTCTATTAAGCACTTTTTCCTATGCCTAGGAAGCAAAGAGGGGATGTTGCACTTTACATGAAGAGGGGCTCTGCCTTGTCAGAGGTCAGGTCAGGAGCCAGTTGAGAACTTACCAGTGAAGACCAGCAGGAAGACCAACATTCATGCTGTTGTAGTGAGATTCTGCTGGAGACCTGATCAGGGTGAGGCCTGTAGACAAGGCCTCCTTCAAACAAATGGAAAAAGTCTCACATTCACAGAATCACAGAATGGTTTGGGTTAGAAGGGACCTCTAGAGATCATCTAGTCCAACCCACCTGCTAAAGCAGGTTCACCAGAGTAGATCACACAGGAATGTGTCCAGCTGGGTTCTGAATGTCTCCAGAGGAGACTCCACAACCTCTCTGGGCAGCCTGTTCCAGCGCTCTGGCACCCTCAAAGTAAAGAAGCTTTTCCTCATATTCAGATGGCACCTCCTATGCTTTGGTCTGTGCCTGATGCCCCTCATCCTATTATTTAGCACCACTGAAAAGGGTCTAGTCCACAGACTCTCATCCTAATGGGAGACTTTAACCACTCTGACATCTTCTGGAAGGACAACACAGCAAGGCACAAGTAATTCAGATTTATGCAGTGCATTGATGACAACTTCCTGGCAAAGGTGGTCATAGAGCCAATGAGGAAAGGTGGTCTAATTGAATACTATTCAAAATGGGAAACAGTGTGGCCCCCTCAAGTTTGCAGATTACGTACTACTAGTAGGAATGGCTGATACATCAGATGGGTGTGCTGCCATTCAGAGGCATCTCAACAGGCTGGAATAATAGGTCAGCAGGAACCTGATGAAGTTCAACAAAGGGAAATGCAAAGTCTGACATCTGGGGAGGAATAACCCTAACGCCACTGCACACTGGGGACCAGTGAGCTGAAAAGAGAAAGATCTGCAGGGAATGAATGACCTTTGGATCCTGGTGGACAGTAAGACGACTATGAGGTACCAATGCATCCTCACAGCAAAGAAGGTCAAAAGCATCCTAGGCTGCAAAAGGAAAAAAGTGTCAGCAGGTTGAGGAAGATGATCCTTCTTCTCAGCATTAGTGGGTCCACATCTAGAGGGGCCAGTTCTGGGCTCCCCAGTATAAGAGATGGAGCTACTGGAGAGAATCCAGTGAATAGCCAGGAAAACTGACATCTTTTATATGGAGGAAGGCTGAGAACACAAGGACTGTTCAGTTTGGACAAGGCTCAGAGGAGATCTTACCCATACTGGAAGGGAGGGAATAAAGAAGAGGCAGACAGATGTCTCAGTGGTGCCAACTGACAGGACAAGAGACAACAGGCACAAACTAAAGCATAGGAAATTCCAGCTGAGTACAAAAAAAATGTTTTTACTGCCAAACAAAGGCAAAGGCTGCCCCCAGAAAGGTTGTACAATCCCTATCTATAGAGATACTCAAAACTGCAGAGGATCCTGGGAAACTCTTTCTAGGTGACCCTGCTTTAGCAAGGGGAGGGTGAACTAGATGACCCAAAGAGGTCCTCATCAACCCCAATAATTTTGTGATCCTTCCTTCCATCTCTCTCATTATCCCTTGAAATTCAGTTCTCTGATTTGAACTCTGACTTACTATTTTTTTTCCTTCAGACTGAATGCCTTGGTTACATTCAACAACGTACATTTCTACAGAAAGCACTTGGAAACAAAAATGGGTCTTCATGCTAATCAAATTATTAAATGCTCTCAAACACTGTAGTTGAAATGGCCTCAGCTCATTAAGTTGTGCTACAATTTAAGAGCACACCATGAATATAAAAATCAAGCATACTATACTCTGAGCTGGGCTTGTGCTCTTCTTCAAAAAGACTCTCAAACACAGTCCTGCCTCTACACACTATAATTACATCCACATGCTTAAGATCTCTCATTGATACTTGAGATACATCCAAATGAATGCAGTAATATTAAACCTTTGCTCTAAATATACATCAAAGCTACAGGCAATTTTATATATATGTATGTGCACAGACACAGACAGATAAAAACACATGCAAAATTACATATAGTAATACTGTTTACTGCCAGTTCAGTCGGTAATCAAAGACATTATTTGATCTTTTAATCTTTTTCAGTTAATTGCTTATTCTGCATCACTGAGGCCTGTTCTTGTCTACGGACATTAGGATCATAGAGAAGTGAGCAAAATATAGATAAATAAAACAAATAAATAAAAAATGACACTCCTAATCTTCCAGTACTTTCTCAGTATTTATCTAAGATTGTGGGGCTTTTTAATAAAAATGATACATATTAAGCCTCCTCAATTTATTTCATTTCATAACATACATTCCAGATGAACCAAAGAGTCTTCCACTTTTTATTCTAATCTTATATATCTGTTATCTGACTCATCATGGAGGAACCAAAATGTTTTCCTCCATATAGAAAGAGACCAAAGAAATTTTGCATCTCAAAACAATGACACACAGAAAACCGAAGCGGCATTCTGAGAAGGGAGCAGAGGAGGGGAGGAGCAGAGCGAGCTTTCATAATTCCCTCATTTAGCTTAGATATCAGTAATGTGTGTGAGAAGCAAAAGCTGAATCTGATCTTGTAATAGTGAAATTTTAAAATATCTTAATCCATAGTTATTAGGAGATATATTTGGTCAAACCTTAATTCAGAATTCAATTGGGATTTTTGCAGTTACACACAGATTGGTCGTCTGATTCCTTCCTTGAAGTCAAAGTATTGCATCTAATCCTCCTCCAGTGGAATCAATGGGAGATGTTCCAAAATAATCAATAGAAATTGGATGAGATCCATACAGAACAGTATTAAAAACCAAGGAGTCTGCTTTGTGTGTTTTTAATTACACAAATTATATGTGCAAAAAATGTAATTAAACCTGAAAGCTTCCCTAAATACCAAATTTTCTGTCACAAAATAGTCAAACATGCAAACAACATAAAAATACACCTGGAAAAAATAGTGATGCAACCTCTTTTTTTAAACACAGGCATTAGAGAATACCTTTTTTATTTTCTATACAGTTTTTAAAAATGCTGTGTTTTAATTATATCCTGAAGTAATTTTTTAGACCACTTCCAAAAACTTTCTTCCTGCTTGATTTTTTATTTCCATAGTTTACCCTGCCTATTTAAACGTTCATGGAAAGGAAAACCAGTTCTACCTGGAGACTCAGGAAACAATTCTGAAAAAAATCTCCTCACTATATCTTACAATTGGTAATTTAAAACACTCACCAGTTTGCCACCAGTGGTCCAAGACAGGTACCTTGAAGACCTTTTTTGACCATTCTAGCGTGTCCACATCACAGTGCTCACCAGCTACAAATAACGTTCTGAACCTTTAAATAAAAATGAAAAAGTATGTATCTTGATCTGGATGGAAAAAGGAAAACAAGAAAACAAATTTAATAAATGTCTGTCGTTGGTTTCTCAGATGAGATAAAGAGAAAAGGGGAGGGAGAACTCTTACTCCTTTTATGCTCCATCCTACTGAGTAAAAAATAGAATCTTAGAAATATTAATCCATGCTGCTTAAAATATCATGTAAAAAAGCTTTATTTTCAGAATGCAAAGAGCCTGGTAGACCAGGGGAAGCAATTTTTAGTGGAAGTAACAAATAAATGTTCTATACACGGAACCAGGTAGATATCTGTTGGAATGAAATACCAAAAAAGGATCAGAAAGAGACACCAGAAAAATTAGTAAAGAAATAAAGAGAGCTAAAAGGAAATAACTGTAGCATAGCTTTTAGCTTTAATTTGTTAGTAATGTTTTCTTTAAACAGATTTTAGTAGTTTTCAAGCTGTTTTGGGGAAACAATGGGACATAAAGCCATTTTTCTGTGGAGAGGCTAGCTACATACCCATTTAAAAAAAAAAAAGTAATCCTACTGTCCTACTAGATGATGCTGATGGCAGAACAATATTCAGCAGCACTGGGTATATGATCATAGTACTAGAATTCAGCTCATTTCACTGGACATGTTGCAGCGAACTTCAGCAGAGAAGAGATGCAACATCGGGCAGTTCTGACCTTGTACCATTTTGTACCATCGAATTAGGCAGTGCTATATAACTGGGCATTACAGCCATACAGTCTAACTTCATCATCTTTTATTGGATGCTTAGTCACACTTCATTGTCCTTTAATAAGCATTACAAATTCACTTCATGCCTTGTTTAAAATTATAAGATCCTCTTTGTCACTGGTAGTTCTCTTAAATATGACTATCAGTACTCAGAGGCCAGATGTTACTGTATATTACTGCATGTTGCCAAGGTTCTGATCTTTCCAACACTTGCACAGTCGCTTTATTCATGTCATAGCAGACTTTTTGCACTTATTTCCTAATAAGCAACTTAAATCCCTGTTAAACTGCATATAAACTCATGGATTCTCATGACACTGGACAGACAATGTCATCTAATAAGAAGGTACTAAAGAGAAGAATCATTTACAATCCTGCCTCACACCTCCAAATAACAAATAAGTAATCTTCTTCAGGTAGAAACACAGAACTTGGAATTCAGATTCATGACAAACAGATGAAAATGAACAGCTGACTATACTCAGATGAACCACTGATTTATATTCAATACTTTATCATTAGTCTGTGTTGTGATAGCATGGTTTATACTGAGAGCAATGCATGGTACTTATCTTACTTGGCTCTTATCATCAGAAATATACGTCTATGCTGAAATAGTTCTCTAGGTTTCTTCCATAGTACACGAAGAACAAGAGGCAACTTTAGAGAGTAATTTACCTTGAAGAGACTCAAAAGGTAAGATTTATTTTTCACATAACAAAATCAAGTTTAAAACCATAATGAAAAGAAAATCCAAGGCCCTAGAGCAACACTAACAAACACATGACTAAGCTACAGTATGAAGACTTTGTTAAGTTACTGTTTAAAAAGGTTGTGATAGATACAGCTATTAGATTACTGCATTGTAACTTGGAAGGGATGTTCCTGCATCTCAGAAAAAGGAAATCAGGAACACCTGATATTTTGGACATTTTGCTGAGCACCTAAGCATACTCCTATTTATACAAGATTTTGAAACAGAAATAATCTATTTGGGAAATAAAATCTCAACCAGGGAAATTTAAGACATAGCCTTTCTGGTTTACTTCTACAGATATATCAGAATGGAAAACTGCACCTCCTCCCCTGGAAGGCTGGTGTGGCAACCTGAAACACTTCAGCCACGTTAATGCCTGTCTGTAACCCCCGATGCAATCCTGCCACAAGGAATAATGTGAATTCTGAATGCAGAGCTGTCACACACACATGCCCTGTTGTTTCACTTTTGCAGTATGTGCATGGGTGGGCTCATGCCTTCCCTCTCCCAAAACCTCTGTACTAGGTGTATGACCAACAAAGACAGCACTTCCATTTTAGCCAGGGGAGCAATTCAAAACCTCAAAGGATTGAGGGAAGACAGGACATATAAGGAAGATAAGGAAACATAGATTCAGATCCCACATCAGAAGAACTCTGTTTACCAGCAAATAACCTTTCGTTCTTTGAGTGACAGTGCACAGGTATACACTCACACCACAAGTGACTAAACATTTTATGAACAGCCTGTCACGTTAACAGAAACTACAGAGACACTCTGCCAAGTACTGCATCAATCCTCAAGGCTTCTGAGATGACTGTATGCCTCATTAAGGTATGAATGGAGCTTCACATGGCCCAATAACACACTTCTCCAAAATGCCCCCTTATTAGGATTGCAGCATGCCCTTCCACAGCCAGATTAATGTCAGGGACATTTTGTCATCTCTAGGAACCTAAAGGCTGACCTCTCAATAGCAAAGGCTTCTTATCTACAGACCACAGACCTCCTACAGCAAGGCTGCCTAAACCAAAAGGCATACTTTGAATATTCTCACCCCATTCCTCTCCAGAGGACAGGCACGTCCTGCTATCAGAAAAACCAGCCTCTCGCTGTGTAAGGACAAGTGACCTGCTTGCTGTGCAGATACAAGGCAGAAGAATATACAGAGTAAAGCTACATTTGGAAGCAACATAAGTGAAACATGGGATGAAACATTATTAATTGCAATAAGCTATGTGCCCTAGAATTTAAAAGCCTTTTTTTTCAGTGCTGTTTAGCCTCAACATCAAAAACATGACGAGTTTATTGTATTTTAGATCCATTTACAGATCCATAGTTAAGACTACAGGAAGAGAAACTTCCACAAGCAAAAGTTATTGGGAACTCTAATAACCAAGGTAGGAACGCTGCACATGTTAAATATAATGAACTGAGAATGGTCTTATCTGTGAATTAAGCAGAAGTAACAATCATAGAGGTAGTCAACTTTGATATATGAAAATCAACTGACAGTACATTTAGACATGAACTTCTGAACATCAGAACATCAAGTTCATCCTGAACTTGAACATGCAGACAAAATAATTCTATTTCCTTAAGTTCAGAAGAGCGTTTCAACCAACATTCTTTTCTGACAATCCAAGATGGGTTGGAGTAAGTTCCTTCTTGGAACAGAAGGTAGAGAGTCAAAGGTATAAGCACCTTTCACATCAAATAAGCATAGTTTTCTATACCCGTAACTATTCAACACCACTGGCAAACTGCTTTCTGAGCACATCTCCCACATTAGGAGATAATTATTATAATGAGTGTGACCCCAATCAACATCTCACACCTGAATGCTTTTTACTGTAAAGTACGAGCCAGTGCTGATAATTACAGTTAATAGCTAACTGGAAGTTATATCATAGATCAACACTTACGATAGGGGAGAACGAAATATTGCGTAAGTAAAAACCACAAATACGTATTTTATGAAAAGTTTTTTAAGATTCATTTTTACATGCAGGACACTCCTGTTAAGTACTTCTCAATTTACACTCTATGGAATATTCTATAATTAGGCATATTAAACACAACATTTCAGCTATAATGTAAAACCTACATGTATTAATTTCTTAACTTCATAAACTGGTGAAAAATTCTGTTCAATGACCTTATTTTAAAAATAGGGCTATTAAAATACCAAGAATTTAACAGACTTGGTGAAAAAGTTAAGACGTCACGTTCTCCTCTGAGCCAAAACTAGAATTCCTCTCTTCTGAATTTAACAATCAGATTTAATAATTTGCAGGCTCAAGAACAACCTCACGATGCGAAAAGGAGAGGGATTAGCTCCTTGGCAAATTTACAGCACAAAACCATCAAAAAGCATACGAGAGCAAAGTGCCACAAGCCTAACAAAGCGTAAGAACTATGGAATTATTTTCTCCTGTCACACAGTATAGCAAGAAAGAGAGATGGCAATGGTTACAAGATGTCCCACTGAACAATTTTTTAACAGTCCACTTAAAACTTGAAAGCATGTCACTGCACCTGCTACTGCAATCATCTGTCACTGCAATGGAGTTAAAGGGGAAGAAAAAGTCTTAAAACCTCTCTGTTAAATATATATGTCCTAAGCTGTTGTTCTGAAAAACTTACACTCTTAATATAAAATTCAGTGCAATCAAGCTTTTAGGCCCTATTCAAGAGTCCAGCAGATTGGACTTGAAGTATCACCTGATATAGGGGACAGATCAAGGTCCCTAATAGCCCTGATGCAGTTTAAATTGTTCAATACAGCATGTACATTTTGGTGTCACTCCAAGCACAAAAGAAACCACATCTCCAAACCATTTCCCAAAAGCAGGAGTGTTCACATGGGTAATAACTTGAGCTGCACTTTTCCAAATTAAAAGATCATGGCAGTTCTTTTAATTCTGGAAGGCATACCCAAGTCTTTTTCTGGAAAATAAAAACTCTATTTGCATCATGTTAAAAAAGTGTTTCTTCCTGCAAAGACAGCGATAAAGAGTCATTTGCACTTCTTAATTTAAACTGGAAAGGAAGAGTTCTTACTAATTCTTAATGCACCTGGAGACTGCAGACACATTAACATGTAAAATAATTAAATAATATTTTCAGGTCATCTGCTTTTTCTCCATTGATGAGGGATGGAACACCTCTCCTATGAAGAAAGGTTGAGAGAGTTGGGCTTATTCAGCCTGGAGAAGAGAAGGCTCTGGAGAGACCTTTTTGTGGGCTTTCAGTACTTAAAAGGGGCCTATGAGAAAGACGGGGACAGAGTTTTTAGCAAGGCTTGTCGCAATAGGACAAGGGGTGATGGTTTTAAACTAAAGGAGGGGAGATTCAGGCAAGACATGAGAAAGTGTTTTCTTCTAATAGTTATGAATTTGCTGCTTTAATTTCATGTCCTCTTGTTCCTGTGTTATGAGACAGAACATGAGAGTTCCTAATCTACTTTGTACTCATTATTTTTACACAGTTTTTATGCATTCTCATATTTCTTTCTAATCAAGTGCATTAATATCTGGTATCAGGTGAATAAGCTAGAATCTCTAGATCCTCTTGATATAAAATGGCAGAACATTCGCAATTGATCTTAAGTCAAGAAAGCCAAGGAAGCTTGTAACTACTCCTACATGTACAGAGTCCTAAAATTACATTCAGCCCTTTGAACACAACTGCAAGGCTGATGTGGCCCCCAGTGAAAATGAGTTTGATACTCCTGCTCCAGCAGCATGTGGCTGAACAAGGATTTTATCCTATAGTATTACAAATTAAACATCTGGGTCGTGCTTAAGACATAGGTAATGTTTCATGTAAAGGCAAACAAATTTCAAAATTTTACTCCGATAGCCAACAAGGAATTTGAGACGTGCACTAGAACCTTTTGAAACCTCACATATAATTTTGCACCGAGGACATCAACGCCACCACCATCAGTTCTTAACAGATTTTTTTTTACCTTATGTTATTTCAAAAGAATGCAAGTCTGCTTAAAATTCTGTTAACTTCTGTAAATCAAGTAGTCCCTTGTATACTGGAAGTTGGCATTGCCTACCAACTCTGTCCCTTCTTAGTATTATCTTTTGTTATCTTTTCTTTATCATTTTATTATCTTTCTTTTAACGTGGTTTTTAAAAAGTGATATTGACTTTTATTAGTTTTTTAATAGAAGTTTTCAGGAATGAAATGTACTATGTGGAAACCTCTTTCAGGACTGCTTTCTTGAACATGTGTTCTGGAGTCTCTGTAGAGCAGGTAAAGATACAAAAAAAAAAAGCAGGTAACAGAAAGACATCGCAGTTTCAAAGATTTTGCACCATATAACAGTGAAGAAAGCATCATAGATCAAGGAAATGAACTAAAAATAAGACTGATTTCAAACTGAAACAGACAGAATTCATTTCACCTTGAATTGAAAAGTCCATCCAAGTAATACCCACAAGCAAGGATTTCCCTAAAATTGAATTTTTAGTCACCTGTTGGACTCAATTTCTTAACAACTGCACCTTAAAATGGACATACACTATAACTAGTTGGATGTTAATACTGAAATAATCTCAAAACAGATGGAAGAAAGTAATGATTAACTTGTAATGAATCCTGCAGGAATAAATCCAGCTTACTAACAGACAAAATTTTACTGAGGAATAAAGAACGTGAAGGTCTAATGAAGCTACATGGCTTTGTATCTTCCCCTTCTCTTTGGACAAGTGTTATAAAAGACATCTTATGACTGAATATTGCCTGTACAGTCTGACACAGTCCTTGTTTGATCTGAACAAACTATTCAAGAATTGATGTGGGCCAAACCCCCATATTTTTCATATGTAGTCTGTTTGCCATAAGATACAGAAACTTGGTCTGTCGAAGTACTAAACACTCACAGATGCAAGCCAGTGTGAGAGGCATTTTATTAATAACATGTTAATAACACATTTTAACCATATAATGCTAAAAATTCTGAAATAGTGGTAGTTCAGTGGCTCAGACTGGATATTCAAAACTAATAGAAGACTTTGACCTTAATCTCTCCATGCCTCAGCTTCCCATCTGCAAAATACAGATAATACCACTCTCTCGTCTCACTGGGGATTTGTGAGGATGAACTCAGTCACGATTTTGAAGCGTGCTGCTACAATAGTGATAAACACCTTAAAAAGAGTACAAGAAAGCAAACAGCTCGGTCTTTGGAGCACATAAGCATAAGGAGTAACTAAGTTACAGGGAGATAAATGAAACATTGACTAGCTGCTGATTAAAGGAACACTAAAATCCTGTGCACTCAATGAAATGAGGTCATGTGGGAAAACAGTACAGGATCATGTAATCCAGGACTGTATTACAGGGTATAAATAAGCACAGTGGGGTAAAATAAGGGTTGAGCAAGTAACCCTAACTCAGTAAGAGCTCTTAACCTTAGAGTTGTAATCTTTTTTAATAGATTTCATCTTCTCCAAACTAACAATATAAACTTATAAGCAAATACACGTACACCTGAAGTGCCAGGAATACATTCGAATTCTGCTATACAGAGGTGGGCAAAGCCCCAGACACTCTGCTATTCTTAGTTCATCCAGCCTGTTTCTGTAAGAAACTGCTTCCAGCGTATCCTTAGTTCACCTTTTCAGAGAGTACTGCTTTCCCAAGGCTGCCTCAGGGTCCTGCTGACGGATTGCTCTAATTGCAGTTGGTGAAGTAAAGGCGGCAGCTACTTCATGCTCTCCTAGCACTCGGAAATAGGCACCAGCATCTGGCGTTCCCACAGGCTTCCCCTATGGAGAGAATAATTTAAAATGTCACAGGATAAAAATACTTCATAATTCCTTGACAGTTCAAGGCTTGAGTGTGTAACAGTAGCGGTAGCACAGCAACAGAAGTAATTTCAAGTAAGACTGTAAAGAAGGCTTTGTTAAAAATAATACACTGTGAGTGTATTCTCTTGTAGAAATACTAATAAATTCACAAGCTTTGAGCACAATCTCTCACATGAACACAGCACATACTAGCTGCTACCTCAAAAAATAAGACAAATGGACATGGGAATGAAAAGACAGCCACAAAGAGCTGTTATTACACTGGCAGCAGAAAGAGTCATGTCTCCATCTACCCTTATTGCAAAACAGCCTGTAAAACACACAGAGTCCCTCTGAAGCAGGAGTCTCTGGACACAGCAGCACTCCAGCTATATCCCTCATGCACAGCCCCACAGGACATAATGCCAGCTTTTTCTTACCTAGTAATTTCCTCCCAATTCTGGAAAAATTCCCACTTAGCTGCTTACAGCTGGCTTCTTGGCATCTTTGTGCTGCTGCCCCACATGAAGACTGTAAAGAAGCCAAAGACTCCTTTTCTGTTTTAGTGCACTGCCAGGTTTGTGGTTGGGTTTTTTTTAAACCAAACATTGTCTTGAGCTAGGGGACATAGGGGAATTACAAACAAAAGTAATCAGATGTGATGAATAGTCCAATGGTAAGTACTACTAAAAAAAATAATAAAAAATACTTTTCCGTGGTGCTGCAAATAGGAAAAGCAGTTGGCACAGGATCATATAATCACAGTGTTGCTGTATGCAATTACCACAGTGCACAAACTGCTCCAGACACATTCTGAACTTATGAAAATCTGATGTTAATGTAGAATGAGCTTTTGCTCTACGGATATTGCCATAACCTTTTCACTAGAAAGGCCACACTTGGAAGATGAAATCTGACAGAGCACCCAAGTTAGGAAAGACATGCGCTTTTCATACTGCAAACACAGCTTTGTCAGCGGTCTAATGCAAGAAGTCACAACACAGAGAAAGTTTCACTAATGAAACTTCCACTGTCTTTACAGTAGCTCACAGGCACATTCATACCTTTCATCTTTGTGTCAAAGGCAAATTTGGAACAGACAAATCAATAGGACCAGTGGAAAGAAAACAGCATATGAAACTCTAATTAATACTTTCATTTTACCAAAATGCAAAATGAACACAGGCATTTGAACACCTTGAAGAATTTGCTAAATCCACTAGTTTTACTCTGCTAATGAGGCACTACTAACACAGTAAATGTCCTTATGAAAACACACACTCATCATGTTCGATGCCCTGTCCCCACACAAAAAGCAGCACGGTGGCTGTGACACAGCTCCCGGGAACTCATCCCTTTACCTCGCTCCTACCTGCTCTCCCACTGCAACCTCCCCCTGCTTACTCTGCATCCACCTGCGCCTCAACACTGGCAAGAACACCAATGAACCATTTGGCAGATTTAAAGAATGCAGGATCCCTGAGGTCAGACAGGTACAGTGGGCTTTGCAGCCCTACAGTGAGATATAGCCGGTGAGAAGAGCGCTGCAGCAGAGGATCACCGTAGAAAAAGAAAAAAAAAGGCAAAATAATGCACAATTGAAAAGCCTTTTTTTAAAGGATGGAGTAGTAAATGGAGAGAAAATGAACAAAATAAACAGTCCTCAGCCAAAGGAGTAAGGAGGAATATCACCAACACCAAAAACTCTCCTTTTGCTAATATTCTACCGTAAATTAACAAAAAGAAAAGAATGATAATCGCTTGCCAAAAAAGTGAATTATGCCCTTTCTTCTGTCATATAATACACAGTTCCCAAAGAAAAATCTTTCACAAAACTGTCTTTAGCGTTCTCCTAGCACACTTCTTCATCACAACTTTCATATATTCATTCAAGTGCCCACCAATATCTGTTCTTGAACCTCTTTATTCAAGTTCATGTCACCTCCCTATAAGGTTCACTATACCTGCAGATCTGCTACCATCTGGCTAGGATTTCAAGCCCACATCACTAACGTACATGTAAATTATCTCAGACTGGAAAATTATATTATTTCCATAAACTTCTCATTCATTAATTATGTAATTGAGCTAGCACCATTTATAATCATCCTGAACAACAACAAACCTACCTGTGGAGCAATCTAAAATTGGTAGATTGCCAGTAGTAATGCAGGCTGTTATTTTTCACAGAATTACAAAATGTTTGGGATTGGAAGGGACCTCGAAAGATCATCTAGTCCAATCCCCCTGCTGGAGGAGGAACACCTAGATGAGGTTACACAGGAATGTGTCCAGGTGGGTTTTGAATGTTTCCAGAGTAGGAGACTCCACAACCTCCCTGGGCAGCCTGTTCCAGTGTTCTGTTACCCTTACCGACAAGAAGTTTCTTCTCAAATTTAAGTGGAACCTCTTGTGTTCCAGTTTGAACCCATTACCCCTTGTCCTATCATTGTTTGTCACCGAGAAGAGCCTGGCTCCATCCTCGTGACGCTCACCCTTTATATATTTGTAAACGGTAATAAGGTCACCCCTCAGTCTCCTCTTCTCCAAACTAAAGAGACCCAGCTCCTTCAGCCTTTCCTCATAACAGAGATGTTCCACTCCTTTAATCAGCATTTTTAACCAAAGGAAAGTTTCCAAAGCCTATAAAAGGGCCGTGTCCAGCCCTGAGCACATCGAGTCACTCCTATGGGCTTGGCTGCTGGAGCTCAAGCCCAGGTTTGCCACGGTGCAGCTGTGTAACCTTGGACCACACCACCAGGAAAACAGCAGAGTTGTGACAAGAGCCACAAGGAGCTTCCCCTTGCTCAGGAGGTGATTGACACTCAGGTTGTCACCCCTGGTCCCTCACTGAGCTACAATGCAGCCGTGCCTGGGCCTCACACCTCCAGCAAGTTCAAGCCTGAGCCCTGGAGCATCTTCAACACAAGCAGCTGAACCTTCAGGAGGGTGTGGGGATGCCCGCAGGGCTCCGACAGATTGACATTTACATGTCACAGGTAAGATACAATGGTTTTGGTTTGGAGAAGCACCATTCTCAGATCTAAGAGGAAAAACAAATAAAACAACACAAAGAGCATAAGTAAAGGAACAGAAAATTCCTCTGACAGTCAATAACAAATAATACCCAAAAAATAAGGCACCACTTAAAATATCCATTTAGGAAAAAAAATAACAACAACAAAAAAAATAATCTGTCCCAGCTCTAAAATATTCTTACTGATTCTGCAGAAAAACTTCCCCTGTGCCTTGGCAGCTGTTCACAGTTTAGAAAATGCATAAACAAAAACTGACATAAGCAAAACAAATCTGAGACAGTACGAAATGATTTCAAAGCCAAAAACAACTACAAATAAAATCGCCAAAGAGAGTTCTCATTTATTATACTAAAATTTTAAGAACTACTGTGAGATGCCATGAGTGGCTTATTATCACTTGCAATTTTGATTTTTAAAAAGTTAGCAATATAAACAAGAAAGCACAGGGTAACTGAATTCAGAATACGCTGACAGATTGCTGAGTCAATTGGGGACAATGAGCAACTGAAATGTTACCACTGCATTTCTGCAGGGATCAGATCAAGACCTGTTGCTATTCAGTATTTGCATCAATACTGGAAATGAACATTTATTTTAAAAGCTACTGGAAATTATATCTGTGGTTGTCAGGAACCAAGAGCATGGTAAACAAGAACAAGTCAGAAAGTGGTCCACCTCACCTAATTTCAAAAAAAGAAAATTAGACACAGACACTTCTTGTATCAGCTAGAAGGATTCAAGTAGAAAATACTTTCTCTCAATAATATATCAAGAGACTCTATGACACAGACAGACAGATATGAACATCCTTCTGGAAGTACCTAGATTTAGCACGTAATTTGTCAGATGTCTACCAGCTGAGCAAACATCCTCAGGCAGAATGTGTTGATGGATAATACATGATTATGAAACAAGATTCATAGTCAGGCAGCAAGAACGATCAAGGGGATAGAAATGTTCTCCTATGGAGAAAGTTGGAAGCCACTGGGATGGATCATTTGAGGGAAGAGGCATATAAAAGGAGCTATAATAAAATAACCAGCAATGTATCAGTGACAGCTCAGTGATGCCTTTTCTGTTCAATTCCTAACAACAAGGGGCTATTCAATTAAATTCAAAATTATGAGGAGGAAATTCTCTGCATAGCAAATATTTCACATGGAACTCCTTGCCACCAAAACCTGCTGACACCAAAGCAAACACCAAATCCTGACACATCAGGATTCAAAACGAAATGTTCACAGAGGCATTCATCCTCCCGCTGCTGGTCCTGTTGCCAAACCTCCACTAAGGACTTGAGATGATGCATCCTACTGAACTCACTCCACAAATACAGCCAGTGTTGATGGTGGCAGAAACATCACAAAACTGGCAAACTTCAGAGACAAGTGTCTGCTTTGTAAGCTGATGATAATGGCTTACAATAACTGTAGAAAGACTGGGTGTCTCAAAGAACTGTGCCAAATGAGAGCAATTTTGAAGATGTTGCTCTTGTTTTCCACCCTTCAGATTTGCTGCAACTCCAGGGACTGGAAGAACCCCAGAGAGCACTGTGAGGAAGGCTCTATGTGTCCTCTTACAGCTCAGTGTGTGGCAACAGCTCCTTCGCTGTCCTGGACCACTCAAATGCAGCACGGCTTCTTGGCAAGCGCGGGCATCCTCTTCCTCACCCGAGCTTCAACACAAAGTCCGAAGCATTGCAGTAGCTATTAACAAAATGCTGCCTCTTTCCTGAGATCTCAGGTAGCAGCTACACTTTCTCTTTGTGCTGCCCTGTTGCTTACAGCCTGCAATTCCATTAGCGACAGCAACCCAGAGCGGGCTGTGAGACTTCAAGTAGCTTATTTATAGCTGAAGTTTGTCAAGTTTGTCATTCCTTGGAGAAAAACAATCCAGGAGAGATTAAAAAAAAAACAAAAAACAACACAACAAAAAACACACCACACAACAACCTTGCTGTATTTGAAGGAATTCATTACTGTTTTCGCGTTCCTGACAATGGTGTTACAGCAAGCTAAAACTGAAAGCAGGTAGTTTCCACAGCAATTGTTAAAATGACAAGTTGTCACCCACTAAGTAATTTAAAAATAAACAAATCACTTCAAGAAGTGAGGGTATGAAGTCAGCCCAGTTGATATTCACTAGCGGTCATTCCTTGGCAAAGGGATGAGGTGTTCCTTCCCTGTACCTAAATAGCATACTGATACTCCCTAACCCAAAACCCATTATTAGGCTATCACTTAGGAAAAGCTTTGGCTACAAATTTATGAATAGTCACCATTAAGAAAGTCTTCTGAGCAGAGGAAAAATTATACACTGATGTCATGAATACTGTCTGAAGACTGAATTGGTGGCATCCCAAAAAAAGAAAACTGGGAAATGTACAATCACCATTTAATAATGTTCTCACAAAGAGCAAAAGTCATAAAGCAGACATGCAGGTCAACTCTGATTTTTCTTTGACATTCACTTTTAAAGAAATAGCATTTTTACTCTTTATTTTCCAAAACCACCACATCTTAAATTCAGAGGTGCCTTTATAACGATAATATCGCCACACATTCACACAGAGACAAAACTTCACTGTAAGACAACTGTGTAACAGAGACTCATCACTCTCCTCTGTTCTTTGTCTTACTCTACACTTGCTAGAATGAAAACGTCTTCATTGCCATATTTACTTTAGTGATTCTTTCCTGTTAAATCCAAGCAACAATTTTAATGTGGCCCAGTGTACCAGTGGTCAAAAATAGCTACTATGAAACTATCAAAGTCTTTTCCTTATCTCCGATAAACTGCCATTTTTCTCACATGGCTCTCCTTTTCTATTTAACTAGTGTGGTGGTGGCAAGTTAATCCCTTTGGAATGAAGAGTCTAATTAAGATCTATTAGATGTTTAAACATTAATTAGACTATAGTAATTTAACACTCAAGCTAATATGGTATTTCATTCTATAAATGTGTATTTCTGCTACTGGGTGATGTTTTTGTTCCTTATCATTCAGAATAGCAGAGAAATCAATCACAGTGGTCCCCAGTCTTAAAATACTATGAATTTAGTGGAAAACCACTGGAGGTTTTCCGGATAAAACAGAAAATGGAACTCTTTTCTAATAGAATTAAACTTGAAAAGGAATAAAAACTATGTCTATTTATTTTTTACTATTTCATTTCTATTTTTCTACTGGAAGTCATTTATAACTGCAGTTCTGTGATTAATTGTTTGTAAAGATTCTGAAGCCACTGAAACCCCCAAAATTGCATACTAGAACTATATTGAGCATCTAGAGGTGGTATAGAGATGGGGTTTGAAAAGTACCCAACATTAGACAAATTGTGCAAGTTACGAATACAGCCTAGAAAAGAACTCAATTTCTTTCTTATCCAAATTTCAGCTAAAGTCACACATTTAGTGTCAATACACTTCAAATAAGTACGATCACTGTCTCCAAAATTCCTTGATTAAAAAGCAAAGGAACTTAAAAGAAGAGATTATTCATAAAGTAAAAGGATTCTAAAATTAAAAAAAAAAAAAGAAAAATCAAAGCAATACTTCTTGACTAGTAGACAGAACAGTTGAATACACCAACTGAAAACTGTGGATGATTTAATATACTTAGAAATATACGCAACAGTCATGCACAAGGGGAAAAAAAAGATTACTATCTATACTGGTATACTTACATAGCACATAGGCTTACCTTTATGAACACCCATCTGCATAGGGGAATGCACATATATGACACACACTGACACTTCAAGGAGCTCTTAGCAGAATATGCTGAGATTTCTCACATGCCTACACACACAAATAAGAATTTGGCCTACAAAGTCCTTAGTCAAAACAGCTGACAGTTTACCATTTCTTATCCCACAGACCCAGCAATGATCCTAACCAGAGGACTATTCCATACTGCAGAGTTGGTGACCCACGTAACAGTTGATCTGAGAAGGCACAACCCTGTGCTGTGTTTGTCTGCCTCTTCACTTTGCCCAGAATATTTATCTGTGCAAATAGATCCAAGTGAAGTAAGAAAACAAATATTTCTGTCTTGCGTGCGGAGCATATATTAGTATCAGAAAATTAACCTCACATACTGATCCACACTATCTAACACAAAAAATGTCATCAATTATAAGACTGGCAAAGAATAGATATTATTTTCCTAGAGTATATTTCTGCCTCATAAATCTTGAGCATCCTTATTAACTCCGATTACCTATACAAATAATATAAGTTGCTGGGAAAGCAGATTCAAGATTGAAGGACAGCATGATAGTGCTTAATTAAACATAGCTTACAGTGATGTCCACATATCCTTTTAAGTCTTCACTTCCAGACAACTGAACAAGGTTTTTTTGAACCGTTTTTTTTGCTTAAGGATACTGAATTTCCAAAGATTTTGCAGGGTCTCTACATACTATAAAGATGTAACAGCCAAGATGGTTACCACCTGACAAGAGAGGGACAAATGGAGTCCTGCAAGATCTGCATGTAGGACAGACTGTTCTTCCTCGCCCTTTCACCTCAGGAAAAGGTAGGTGAAAAATGTACACTGAATACCTCAGTATGCAAAGCCATGCATACTTCAGTTCATTTTTCAGAGCCAAAGCTCACTCCTCTTGTTCACAGTGGTCTCTTCTGCTACCACAATAATGCAGAAAAGAGTGTTCAGACTGTTTCTCTTGTTCACATGAAAAATGGTATTTTTATGTGCGATAGAAATCTCGTTCTTTCATTAGCAGTTAATTGAGAGCCTACATGATTTAACTCATGATAGTTAAATCAATCCCCAAATTAGTCAGTGAATGTTGAGGAGTTCTCACAGATGTATCCATGCTTGCCCTACATAAACAAACACCACACAGGAAGAATATGACAAAAATGACCTCTGGGATGAGCAAAAGTTGTAGCACAGTGGTAGAGTATGTGCCCATACTACAAAATGTCACAAATCCACCTCTGCGTCTGAAGTTATTTGCAAGTTCAAGTACACAAGTATATAGTGTTAGTTCTTCTGGACATTTTTGTCCATCTATACAAATGTAGGTATATATATGTATTTGAACATATGAATTCTTGGAAAATTACTGTACTCCCTTTTCCACATAAAGTTACTACAAAATCCTTTCTGCAAGGGAGTCTACCTTATTAGTTTAACATGTTATTTCACTTACCCATTCCTCTTGAATTCTACCTTTTTTCCTTTTCCATTTCCATTTCCATCCTTTTCCAACATTGCCCCACCACTTTCAGACAAATTCTTTCCTCCTTTGTTTTAAAACTACTTGATTACTTTTAATTTGTAATGTCCTAGAAAGAACTTTGCTTCATAATGTTCAGAACTTTCTTATGTTCCATCACATCATAGGTCCCAGCCCACAGCTGTATCATGCACTAAGAACCAAGCCTCACTCCTGCAATCAGCAAGCAGACACTTGTAATTGACACAAAAGCTTTCAGAAGTCCCATGGTGACCCAGTTTGTAAATTCACAGCAGCAAGTGGATTCCACCAGGTCAGTATATCAGAGACTCTTCAAAAAAGAGCTAAACTTAAGCAAGTCTCAAACGAATGGTTGATTTTTATTGCCATAGTTGCATTGCAGATATTCTCTGTGTCATGTATTTCAGTCATACACTCATTGCAAGATTTCATGCCCAACACTAACATAGTAAGCAAGTTAGTAAACTTTATCTAGACAGAAAGTACAAAACAGCCATTTGTTTTCAGTTTTCTTCAGCTGCTGCAGTTGTTGGCCGGGAGCATTAAAGCATTTGAGTTTCTCTGTCCAAGCCATTTAGGGAAAAAAAAACAAACAACACATCATGCTTGTTATCACTTTGTGTACTTTAATATTTAACAAAAAAAATATTTGTTTTGCAAACTTGCTTTTCTGAGAGAGAATTGAAAAAATCAAGTCAATGTCTAGAAGCTAAAAAACCAAAGCTATATGCCTCAGATCCTACAGATCTCAAAATAATGTGGTAGAAAAACATCCTGACAAAATCTCATTTCTGTTTCATAGAACAACTTAACACGTTTCCCCACAGTCTTTCCATTAAAATAAGTTAACACTTTTTAAAAAGTTAACCACGAAGACAATAACAAATACCAAACCACAGCTTCAAGACCTCAGAATTTCCTTTGCTTTTAAACACTGCATTTTGCTTTTTATTTTACATTCTTCTGTTATTAAAATGATAAAGAACAGGATTTTGCACAAAGCAACATACACAGGTGTCAGCTAGGCACAATCTCCTGCTCTATGAGAGATTACCAGTCTTCTTCCTTTTACATGCACTGGTACAAATACACGTAGTACCAGGTGAATTAATAACATGAAACACAAATGTGAGCGCATATGGTGCCACAGACGTCGTTTACATAGCAAGTAGCAAGGTGAATTAGAGCAGATTAGTAGATCAAACCATTTAATTCCAGTGCTCCTCACATTTTCCATTGGATGTTATTTGTGGTTTATTTTACACTACATTTATCCTTGTTCACTGGACCAAAAATGCAGTTCAAATAATCCTACAGATCTTTGCTGTCCTGACTGAAGGCTCTTCAAGCTGTTAAGCTGTCCATTTCATCCACTTCATGCAGATGACAGTAGCACATCAGTTCAAACATCATCAGTAGGCTCCACCATAAAATCTCTACAAGCCCTATATTCCATATCTCTGGTCACAGAACCAAAACATATGCCAGCGCCCTCTTGCCAGGAAGGGACAGCATCACTCATGATGTCCTCAATGCCAAGGAGCATCATGAGAGCTACCACATACCCCTGCATCCCTACACATAAAATACACTCTGGCCATGTTGCAGCACAGGCCTTACCTGGTTGCGCAAACAGCAAAGGATTGTCCTGATGATGCTTGTTCCTGCAAACAGTAACAATCCATTTCTGTTCTAGTATGGTCATCTTCGCTTGTGTGGTGTATTAGCAGGAAGATGAAGAAAGTTTAATCATAATACACATGCCCTTATGCAGAACTTCTGTACTTCTGATGGTCTGTAAACCAGTATGTTTTCACCATGTCCCCTGCTCCACAAACACTGGCTAAAAATGGTCCTCTAACAACTGCTGTATTCACAGTGTCATCAAAGCTTGTTTTGTAAGCTCTTTTCATGCCCTCAGTATCAACACATTCACTACACTTTTACAGCTCTTCCATGCTCTCCCATGAGTTACCACTGAATTTCCTTTAACAGTTCACAGGTTTCTAATTACTACTGCAAATCAACACAGGTGATAAGCATGCCACAATAGCAGAGCTAAAAGAACTTCTGCCCCTAGGACTGTTAAAAAAGACAGAACAATTACTAAATGGGCTTCACTCTGCATGGTATTGCAGAAGCTGGGATATATCCAGAATACCTAATGTCAGGTGATCACAGGCAACCAAGTTTCAGCATGCTTCAGAGCTAAAGGCATTGGTGCTTTTACATAAAATGTCTTTCACTGATGGATACTGGATTCACTCTCTGAAGAATAAAGACATTGCAAACAACACTGTATCTTCTTGGCTAGTGATTAGAGAATCAACAATAATTTCTGAAAAAATAACCATGTAAAGCAGTGTGATTGCTTTTGTGAACACCAAAGTTAGAGTGCAGCAGGCCACTCTAACCGGACCAATCTTCTCTCCATCCCACTGAGTTTCATCCCCCAATGAGAAGGGCCAAGCCCTGAATGTCATCTGAGTCTTGGCGTCAGATGCCTTGAGTGGTAGAGGGGGGAAAGAAAAGACAAATCCTAAAGAGTTCTGGCTACAGTTGCCTCCAACTCAGATCCAGTAAGAATTTGTCATCTCCAGACACGCAAAACACATCATCCTCTCCTAGATCCTTAATAGAGGCAGTATAATGGCCTGTGGCTGAAGCCTCAGCAACAAAAGTACACCCCAACAAGTGTCATTTCTAGGTCTGCTGTTTTGGTGTTCCTTGCCCCACCAACCATGACCAGTCACCCAGACGAAGTAGATAAGTTGGAAAGATGGTGAAGTAAGTTTTCCTTAGGAATTACTGTTAGAAGAGTATAAACACTGAAGATATAGATGCAATTTAAATATATATGTCATGAAGAATGGACAGGCATAAACAGGATCTGGAAGACCATCAATGGGAGGAGATTCTGCCTTTTCAAAGGCTGACTTTTTAGAATGGATCATACCTCATACAAAACTGTAGTATTCCCACGAAGAAGAGGTCCATAGCAAATATAGGAATGACCAACAACCCAGCCTAAATCAGAAGCTGCCCACCACACCTAAAATGAAATAAAAACATAAATATACTAAGGCATTTTTGAGAGGAGTTAAAAAAAAATATACATGACATTTAAACAGAATTACCTCACCAGGCTTGAGTCCATATACAGCTGACATTGTCCAGTTCAGCATAACTGCATAGCCACCTGTTGGTCTGACAACACCCTAAATAAGAAAATTTGAATACTTAAGATCATTTGAAGAATGCAATGATATTCCTGTCTTCAATGAAACTTTGTGGGTTTTATCAGTAATAGACTTAAAGTTGTTTCATTTCAACACTCCTCACTTAAGAAAAGGATCCATTCCAGTAAGTACATGCTTATGCTAGCATTCTCACTGAAGAAGTAATTTTGGAAAACAAACTAACAAACATACAAAAAAAAACAAACAAACAGACAAAACAACACACACACACACACCCCAAAACAAACAAACAAAACAACAAACAAAACAAAACACACACACACAAAAAACCCACAAAACACCAACCCAAGCCCTTGATGACAATAGTTCTCAGAAGATAACTAACAAAGCCTAGAATTCTCTCATTAAAATCAGGTATACAAATATTTAGACAACATATACTGACCAAAAAAAAAAAGAGATGTGAATGTTTACCTCAATTAAACTGTGGCCATCTAAATGCTAGGCATGTTCCAAACTCATCACTGAAAAAGAGGTGCACTTGCGGAGTAGTCGATGCCTAAAATAGCTAGAGTGAATTACTCCCTGAAATGTATCCCTCTTTCTGCATTGGCTCTTTTTAAAGATGTTATAAAACTGGCTTAAACCAGATGTCTATTTTTGAAAGGTTTAATATCTAGCCTGAAGTATACATACAAAAGCAAACAAAGAACATCCCAGTCTTAGTAAAAAGCGGGATTAGAAAACTAGAACAAGAGAGTAGCAATAGCACTGTGCACCTCAGTAAGCCAAAAACCGGCTTTGGGACACCATTAATTAGACAAATTTTGAAATATTTTGTAATATTTTTACGTTTAATATACATTTCATCATCTTCTAGTATGCTGTTCCTAGAATAAAGAATTAAGTAAACTATATCCTGGACAAAAATTTAGGTGAGATTCCTCTAACAAAAAAAAATGTCTACAGTGTAGACATTACAATGCAGCGCTCTGCCTGTGCTGGGCGTGATACATTCTCTTTATGTAGTTAATAGAATGAAATAGTCACTTTCAGTCCTGGTCCAAGAGAGGAGGGACTGTAGACACACACTAACTCAGTCAAATAGAGATTGCCACAGCAGAGGACAGTTAACCAATGCTTCACAAGTTTCAGAAAGCAGATTGCCTGTGTCAGGCTCAGCTTCTAACTTAGTTCTTGCTCTGAGATTAAAAGAGGTTTTGTTATGAAGGTCATAACTGAGTAATTTTACTTCCACGAACATTTAAAACTAATTTCTTCACATGAATAAAAAAGTTATTTTATTCATTAAGCTACTCATTGTAGCATGGTACTAGTTAACACTCTCCCTTTTAGAAGGGTGCTTCATTCAAGGTGTCTGTATTTTTCTCTGTGGAGAGCCAACACAGTCAAGTAACCTTCCAACACCTTTTATCTCCGAGATACTGTATTTTGAAACTAGCAGTTGAGCAAAACACCTTTCGTAACAAAGGATCTTATATTGGACTTTGTGACATTACAATGAAATTATTAATTTGTTTTAAAGTGCTCGGTATCACACGTCGCTGGATGTGGGAGTGCTCAGACTAGTACTGGCTGTGTGATACGTGTCTCTAAATTTGTGGTGGTAAGATCACTGCCTGAAAATTATACTGAGCTTTAAAATAAAATTTTAAGTATCAAGCAAACACTCAAGAGTTTGCTTTTAAAATAAGATCTTTTAACAAATAATCATTGTAAGACTAATTGATATTTTAAAGCAAACATTTTCAAGCAATACCCTCTGTCAGTTTTCACTTAATCTAAACTTCCATTTTCACAGGAATTATTTTCTCAGAACTGTTCAGTATCACAAGACTTCAGAACATGCTTAATTACATTTAATCTGTAATGCCACTCATTACATCTTATTTATGGGAAGATTAGCTAACATGGAAACAACAAATAAGCAAAGACTATTCAGCAATAAATGCTATCACACAAGTGATACATGAACTAATCTTGCCATTAAGTAACTACACTATGCTCATCTCAAACAGTTAGAACACAGAAGATATTAATAAATAAAAGACATTCTGCTGTCCTCACAAGTTTATACTGTCCTTTTTGAAGTAAATGCAGTTTATCTTTATATTACTTACATTTAAATAAACAAACGTCGTTTATTCCTAGACATTGACTTTAAAGTAATGAAATGTGAATAAATGAGATTAAACCATTTCTAGCAATGATTATCATTCATAGCACTGAGCACTGGCAAACATTTCCAACCTTTTTAATTAACTATTTTCTCAAGTGGAACTGCAAATAGGTTGGTCACAAACACTCAAACTACAGATAGTCCTTCACCTTGGGCAAGCCCGTTGTTCCAGATGTATACAGAATATAAAGCGGATGGTCTGAGGAAACGGAGACACATTTATAACACTGTGCTTTTGCAAGCTCTTCTTCCCAGTCAAGATCGCGTCCTGGGGTAAGAGGAACAGGGCCCTGCCCATTGAAAAATAGAAAAGCAGCGAAAGAAAAACAGGCAATCAATGGAAGCCAATCAAAAAACATATACTATTCAATTTCCTGGAAAGTATTGTTCAATTTTCTGTACCGTAATCTCTCTGCTGCATTATTTTTATTTACTATTTAAATCTTATGAATACAAAGTTCCCCCATAAAATTCAAAGACAAACTACAAACCAAAATTTTACTTTTAGTGAGAAGGCATGTACATCTGAAAGTTAACATAAAGGCACAACTATTGTACACCCACCAAATTAGGTCGCTTGTAAACAAGAACTTTATCAGGTTTTCTCTGTACCATTGCCAGTGCTGCTTCTAGGAGGGATAGGTATTCCACTTTCCTTTTTGGTTCTACTCCAAAACTTGCCGTCACAATAAGCTTGGGCTAAAATAAAGAATTTAGATTGTTAATACATACATTTGCAATATGCAACCTAATAATATCTTTTCCATGAAACTCTTTGATTAATGACACTAAATGTATACAGTCTATCTTCACATAATTAGAAACAGGGTTTAGATCAGCTTTGTAAGGAAGTCAAGCTTGTGTGATCTTGCTGTCCGCGCATACGTTTTTTTGTTCAGGAGCACACTAACAACTTCTGACACTCCTCACCATTTTCAAACAAATTTGAGTAAGAAATCAGCAGCATTAAGTTCTTTCAAGTTGCATGAAAAGTAATGAACTGAGAGAAAAGCCCATCTCCATCTTAGTCTCTCCATTAAGAAAAAGCGGTACGGTGATGTCAACAATTATCTGTCCTCTTCAGCCTGTTTTCTAATTATCTGCCTGCACGCAATGGCATATTTCAAAGCTAGCTATAGCACTTTGCTGGCTCTTTTCCAGCCTGTAATTAAATGGAACGGGAGGGAAAACAGCAGAAAGAGAAAAAAGAAGGCAAACAAGAGTTGACAGGAAAGTAGAAACACAGGAAGGAAATAAGCTAAAGTCATAAGGCACATGAAAGAAATAAAGCAAGTGATGGCTGCAGGATTTAGGATGGGAAACCACTAAAAATCAGATTTCTGTAGTTCTGGGGTGTTTTTAGAATAATTTATATTTGCAAACGTGGATTTAGCATCTTTGTTATTAAATTAACGTCAGGTTTTACACAAGATTTCTTAAGTCAAGAAATCTGCATACAAACTACTTTGACTTAGCTCCAAAATCAGTATTTTTATTTCTTGTCTTTCAGGAAACAAAAGGTAACACCAAAGAAACGATGTGTTAGAACATATTTTAATTGGAGAAGAATGAGTCTTCAATCTCCTTGCTTTTGGAGCTTTAAAAGTGTGTTTATCTTATGCCCCTCAGTTTGATCAAACTGGTTTGCTAATTGTATGCATTAGCATAAATCTCATTATGTAGGCACAAACCACTATGCCACAGTTAAGGCTGCATTAAACTCAGAACAGAAAGCACAGATTAAACTGTTTTCTTTTGCAATAATAAAATGTTTCCTGTCCAAATCTGCCATTCAGGGAAGTTTGCCAATTAGTTTGTATTCAAAATAAAGATTTCAGATGAGCTTTAAAATTTCAGCATTTGTCATCTTTCTGTTTTGCAATGTACTGATTTTATGAAAGATGACACAATACAGCGCAGTTAAGCTGAAAATTCATCTGGAGGCTACCCTGAAATTAGACTGTAATTAATGAAAGATATTAACACAGTTCTATTCAATTGTTAAGATGAAAGACTGTTGTCAATGCCAGGTTTACAGCCATTTGTAAGTAGTGCCGCCTCTGCACATCAAGTACTTTGTATGCCGCAAGGAAGTCTAAAAATAACCAATCCTAAATTGCCTATGGTGATGTATTTCCCAAGTGAGGGGTACGACTTGGAAGCATCATGGATCACTCTGTGCAAATCAAAGCTCCATTACTGGCTTTAACTGCTATTTTCCAGTGTTTTACCACTCTGCCTACTGACTTTACTTTCCCTGCATTTCTGTTCCCAAGTTGCTTTTATACACCCATCTCCCACCTCTTCTGTGGCTCCATGTAGTCCTGCACCATAGGATTAGACTGAAATATAGCTAGTCTGAAGGAAAAGAAGGAAAGTTCAAAGGTTTGTTGGTAAAGGAATGCCAGCGACAGTGAGCTGTAGGAAAAAAAAAATTTAAACAGTACAAAAAAGTAGAAATGAGACAAAACAAGGCCAAATAGTACCAAACCAATAATTTTATTCTGTTGTAAAGAGACCTGCTACAAATTTTTGTATAGTCTCTAATAGCACACAAGGCAAAGTTTAGGAAAATAAATATATTTTATTGGGTCAACTAATGAAGCTGCAAAAAGCCCACACAGAAAACCTTCGGGGCACAAAATGTCAAGAGTTTCATGAAGAGGTTTACAAAGAGATCCAGCACTCAGTCCCTCACTGTTCAACACAAAAAACTCTTTTCTCCTTGTGCTGCAGCCACACATCTGATCACAAGGCTATGCTCAAACTTACTGCACTTTTGTTGTGCTTCTCTCCTCCTTAAAAAAAGTGACAGGCATTTTAAGATATCTGGTGCTTATGCAGTCATTATATAGTTCTGCTGCACCTGCTGGTACTGCTCTGGCTTTGCAGCTAGATGATCCATGTCAGATTAACATGCACATGTAGTTCTGCCAGATATTACCCAGTGCTCTAAAGAAAGAGACCCAAACCATACCATACAAGTAGTTAAAAATAAAAAGCAAGACACTGCCTTCTAATCTACAATACACATGCCAAAAATAACGGTGCTTCAAGAGAAGCCAAGACAGGACTGCAACTATTATAAGGCAATTGGGCATCTTCTGTATCAGCAGCTGAGCTTTCTGCCTAATCACTCAGAAGGCTGGATTGTCTTATGATGAGAAGTAGGAGTAACCATTCATAGCCATACTTGTGTGCAGGAGCTATGCCTTATTCAGAATAAACCATTAAAAAAATATTAGCTCATTTTCTCAAGGAACTCCTTAAAATCTCCAAATGTGCCAACTCTAAATAACTGAGGAATACAGTGTTTTCGACCTTAATGGAAGACAGTAATAGCCAGTTTTGAATAACTTGGGTGTCTCATACACTTTGTATTTCAAAGAATTATTCTTCACTTGCAAATCATGACACTGCTTTGCTGAAGCATTTCTGAAAATCCCATGTCTGAAAAACTCCATTACTTGCACTTTATTTTGCAGGGTTTGGACTTAAAATCTAAAAAACCCTCTGGAATTGCTATATAATTATTGTGATTCATAAAAACATGAGAAAATTTGGTTGCTGAAGGCATAGCAACTACCCTGTCAAACATGCGTATAAACATATTATATTACTAAGATAAAATGCTTAAACAGATGCTATGTCAATTTCTCAAAATATAGTTAATGTCCTTCAAAACTATGCATTGTTTCGATATTGCAAATTATATATTCCTAGATTCGGGTGAAAAGAAAGGTGACAAGAAATGCCTGTTCTCACGCTCTGTATCACTTCATCACAATTCACTGCAGAACGTCAGTAACTGCCAACACCTGACAAGAGTAAAAATTAATAGGTGCAGGATTTTGAAGCATTCCCAAACCTATTTAAAATTCAAGATAAATTAAGGTAAGCTGGTAAAGTATATGTACATTTTCATAGTCACCAAGAAGTGCTTGTTATTTCTTTCACTTACAACTTCCAGTAAAATGTGAAGTTTGACCTTGCTTCCACAGGAACATCTCACAGCCAGCTTTCCATTTCACATCTTTAACTCTTTCTAATTAATCTTAACAACATCAGGTCCTACACTGCAGCATCTAAACCAAGTCACATAAAAGCCTAATAGAATGGTTAGGGGGTTTTGAGACTGCTTCAATTAACTTCTGAGTTCAGCAAAATACCATCTCTCAGAGCTACTTATATACATATTTTAAATATAACCTCAGTAGTGTGCAATTCACTTATCAATAAAGCTTTACAGTATTGCAAAACTGGGGCATGTTTTGAAATTTAGATTGAGGATGTGCCTCTCCTCTTTACTTACACTGTTATTACACATCGGATGGTGTAAAAAATCATCCAAAATATTGAGGTGTGCCTTTTAAAGAAAAAGGAAGAAGGCAGTGTAAATTAGGATTTAGTCCATGGCCTGCAGCTGGTAACTCTATAGCTAACCCAGCAAAAGATTTGCTGTGTGACCTTGAGTAAATCAAACTTTCTCTGTTTTCTTTTCAATGCATGAAGTAAGGATTATGGTTACTGTGCTGTCTCCCTTTGTTCCTCAGATAGAGTCCACTGGGATTAATTATCCAATATTTGCAAAATGCTCTAAAAGTAAACATCCATATTGTAGCAACTTCCATTTTTAAAGTCTACCAGTTTTTCTTCTACATTATGTTTTCCTAATCAAAAGCTTCTATGAAGTAAAATTAATTTTTAGAGCTCATTGAAAAAGTGAGGGAGCAGGAAGAAAGAGAAAACTATGGAGCTGCCATTAGTCTTCTCTAGCTCTTTTTCACAATTCCAACAAACCATTTCAGCTGTTTTATTAACTTCTGCTTTGTTAAAATATCAAGAGGGAGTAGGGGGAATGCATTTAACTTCCTATTTACAAATATTCATAAAATTCAAGCCTTAGGGATCTGAAAAGCACTTCTGTACACAAAAAAACTAAGTAAAAGTTCCAAAAATCCTGTGGACTTCACCCTGCATAATGTTTTGGCTTATATACCTAACCAATGTGATTCAGTGATAGGCAGTGACCACAGATGGTCTGAGTGATCCAGGTGACTTAACAACACGACAAGGACTTTCGTCTTGTTCACTGGTAGAAAACAAGAACAGAACCTTCTAGTACAAACACCACTAGCTGGTTTGAAACTAATGCATACACAAGCTACTAATATGCACATATAAGCTACTATGTAGGTTATTAAAGTACTATTTGCATTTTCACTTACAGAGACTTAACATAATGTTTCAATAACAAGTTCAACTTGTGCGAAACATGGAAGCCTTTAAGGTATTCACCTCTATTAAATATGTTCTCTGCAGAGTCACTTAAGACAACTGGTTCTCTAGCTGCCTTGATTCATGTACAAAATACATGAAGTAGCTATGTAGTTGAAAAAGGTACTACTTAATATGTATAAACATCAAGTAAACCAATTAAGTCATTTAGGGCTGGCAGCATTTTCCTCATACACTTGAGGAAAATGCTGGGTGAAAAACTCATTTTAAGGTGATGCTTGGAAAGACAAAGATTGACAAACACGAGAAGAAAGTATGCTCTAAACAGACAACAGTGTGTTATTAATAAAATTATGCTTTTTAAAAGAGGTCAAAATGTGTATCTCAATGTCTGCCATAAAAGTATCACTGTCAGTACAGATGTAATACTTCACATTTCATTGTTAGATATTATAAACAAACTGAGACTCTGCCACACAAAGAGAAATGTTACCCTCTCTGGAAGAGAAGGGTTTTGGCAGTGATTCATATGAATAACTAATGCAATGGTGTTTGTTGTTCCAAATATGTATTACCTTTGCATGATCAATGCGAACAGAAAGCTCTTTAGATGCAAATCCACCAAAAATCAGGCTATGGATGGCTCCTATTCTTGCACAAGCCAGCATACAGTACACTGTCTGTGGAATCATGGGCATGTAGATGACCACACGGTCGCCTGTCTTCACACCATGTCTGACCATGACATCAGCTAACTTGGAGACCTGTACTGACAAAACATTCACAACATATTAAAAATTTTCCCAGGTCTTCTGTTTCCCCACGAAAGATAACTTTCACACAATCAACAGACACAGGACATTAAGGAGATAAGCCAGTGTGATACAGAAAGGAGATGAATTATGTAATCCAGGTTCAATAAATTTAAGACAATTTCTTTTTGCAAAAAACACTGTAATACATCTCTCTGTTTTTGTAAAATTAGAATGGACTGAAGCTGATTATTTTACGCATTAGAGCAAAAAATCATTAGCAATGTTTTGCAAAATTTTGAGTTATGCAAACCGTTATTTCTTTTATCCTGATAACTGCTTTTAAGAATGGATATAAACAGGGCATTTCATAACTCAAATTCTGTCCTAACCTGATAAGTTTGAAACACAAATCAATATGTAGTAATATTTTCTCTACTACAGTGTTGCAAACTTCTCAGAACCCGAGACAAGAAATCTTATTCCCTGAACCAAATGTAAATACAAATTCAGAGAAATTCATTTAGATTTAAACAATCATTTTCCCCCTTACTTTCACATTTTCATGTTTGGTATGCAGAAGCCTGAAGACAGAATGTGAATGGCAGCAAAGGACTGGAACTCTAGAAACATGACAGATGAGCAGCAATGTCAGCCATCTGTATCACCATGAGAAAATATTTATTAACTTGGCAGTGTATAGTTATCTGTCACAAAACTAGCATTGAATATTTCATTAGTACAGCAGGACATACAATTTACCACCTAGTAAGTTCTGTTAGAGTGAGCACAGGAGCCTGTGACAAGCACTATGCATTTGTCCCGACCTGCTTGTTCTGGCATGGAAACATGGCATCTTCCAGAGGAAAAGCAAACACCTAATTCCCCTAGAGCAACCGAATGAACCCAGCTGTCAGAGGTTTCTCGAATCCCAGAGGCTGACAGTTGCGTAACATTCAGTATCTAAACCTGCTCATTGTCTTTAAATGTTCTAATTGGACATCAGCATGTAGAGGTGTGCAAGTAATAGAGGTAAAACTGCATTAGCTGTGCATAAAACACAGGCTAACAGGAAAAAAAAAAAAATACTAAAAAGAAACAAAGTAAACTAATAACCTAATAGGAAACAGGGCAGAAGTAGAACCACCCCGGGAAGTGTAAACTGGAATACTCTATACGCACGGTTACATGCCAGTCAGATGTAACAAGAACAGTTCTGCTTGCAAAAACTTTACATTCGTGATAGGGCAAAAAAGTTAAATTCTCCAGGAAGTTCTTAGGATAACTGAAGACATATAAATCCAAGTTCAGAACAAAGGAGTTGCTCTGTCTTGCAGCAGAACTCTTCTTACCTACAGCAGTAAAACTCTTCTTTAAGAGGTTGCCATTCACTAGAAAATACTACAATAAACATAAGTTTACACATTCTAATTTCTTTCACTATCAGTGTAACATAAGTTGACTCCTATATTAATTCCTCACATCTTACCTGCACTGCATTATTCCTTATTTATTCATTATATCACATAGATAAGGTGTCAAGTAAAATTCAGTCTCGTGAAAGACGTTCTTCAGGTGCTATAAGACTGGAGAGAAAGGAAAGGGGAGACAAACCTCTTGAGAGCAGCAGGGGGTTGTTGCCTGTAGAATACAAAATACCCAAGCTTCTGAAGCAGTAAGAGACATTTTCAGTGACCCAGCAAATAATGCAAGCAATAGGAGCAGCCTAGGCCGTAATTCACATTGTGCCAGCAGGACAGGAGGGAAGGACCCACTTTTTCAAGGATGATCTACTCAGGAGGGTACATTTTCTTTGAAATATTTTACTTACATTTATATTATTCAACAAATTTGAGTTTTCTTTATTTCGAGTTACCTTATTCCAGTTAATTATTCCAAATTCTAATACCACTGTTACTTTTCAAGATCTGTAGGCATTAGGCTCTTTCCTTCACAGTCATATTCAAGAAAACTTGGGGCAATTACCTCTAATCCTAGAAGCCTATCTGATACATGTACTGAAGAAGACAATAATATAGCATTACTCACTCTTCTGTCTTCAGTGTGAACACCTGTTCATACTTTCAGCAACCTGTGACAGTAACAACCAGCAGCTCTAGATGCATCTGACCTGTGTTTGCATTAAATCCACAGCTCATCCACAATCACACTATGCATATTTCTACGCTTCTGCCCAAGGATATAAGGAAATGCAAACACAAAAGCCCCAAGCATGCATGCTTGCATCAGAAGATAACAGTATAACTTCCATTTTGCATAAACAATGCATAAATCCCTGCTGTTATTTTCAGCTGCAAGAGAGAATATGTTCATAAGGCAAAGTCATCACCATATCAAGCTGAAAACTCACACAAACTAAGGTATGTATATGATTTATTTGTAACAAACCTGTTCTACTAAATGTTATGGATTATCAAAAGAAAGTATCTTTAATTATAGACCTATCAATACTTTATGAAACTAACATATGCTATCAAAAACCAACAAAAATCAACAAGGTCTGGACATGTAAACAACTAGAATTTATTGCCATACCACTAGCATTTACTGTCATTTCTAAATAGGATTGGTGAAAAAAAATTGTAAGAATAACTCTATTTTCAAAGGCGAATCCTTTTTCTATACTTCCTACTGTGAAAACATTAAAATCTGCAAAGTCACTGTAATACAGCTAATATCACCTTATCTCAAAGAACTGAGAAAACTAATCCTTATCTTTGCTGCTTGTGAGACTCTCAAGCAGAGCATTGACAAAAGGCCACAGGCAATGAAAACAATATTTAATGACTGATTTTATATTCAGTGCAAGTGTGGATAGTAGGCAATAAGCAGTTAAACACAATGGATTAGTATTATAATTAATTATTATCATTTTTTTATATTAATGACAATAAAAAGGCAATGTTTGGCTGTTAAAGGAAAAAGGCATCATTTAAAGATCATAGTTAGTAACTTTGTAATAGAAGACTCCCAGTGCCTATACACGAGCTATATAACTTTGGTTCCTGGCTGTAAGAGGGAGACAGTTAAGAGATCTGCATGTATGTATGTGATTTTTATTGAAACCTATCATGCGTAAATTGTACTTAGAGCAAAATATATGTAGCATGCTGTAGACAGGAACCACATGTCTTCCATGCAAACCCAGTAACAACTTGCCTGCACTTAACCTCCCCACCCTAGAGAGTTTAATGTCACCAAAGTCAATACCCCAATACAATAATCAGTTATCTATGATTCGCCTTAAGCCCTTTCCCTCATTCTTCTGACAGTGAGGGAGCATTTGGACTACGTAATATACACTGTCTCTACGTGCACCTATTTGGAAGACTACAGAACATCATAAAACATGTTTACATTGCCCTTATGATTGATGTGGAAACCCTGAAACATCCAAGCAATTACTCTTTCTAAGAAAGGATGGGAAGAGTGAGTAGAGACATTCATTAAACTGTTAAAAGCCATGGAACCTTCCACTTTCTTACAGTGTACTGTCATTTATGGTTTACATTAAGACAGCATACTTTATCACTCAAGATTTTACAGTCGCTATTTTCCCACTAGCATGCTATTTCTCTGCTTTTCTTCAAGTTTAAGATTGCTCTATCATTTTAATATATTTGACACTTCAGTAATAAAATCACTTGAGACCAAGTGATATAATAAGAAACTCAAGTAGGCTTTCAGTTTTGAAGATCTGGGCTCAAATTACACTTCTATCAAATATAAGTCTGTAGTGAACATGGCTTCATTTTTACCCAGCCACCAAACAAACACTACATCTGTATTAGCTGTTCAGGTTTGGAGAAGTGCTGCAGTTCCAAAGTAAATTACCTGGCTGTCACCAGTAGTTACAAAAAGCAGTTTTGATCCATGCCCAAACAATTCTCCTTACAAGTCACTAATAGAGAAATTCCACTCCAAATGCTCAAAAGAGGAATTTCACATCTTTCCAGGTTGAATAACGACTGAGTCTTGCCAGTGTTGAGTCCTTCAGTGCAACTTAAACAACCAAAAGGATTCTTCAAATACCGAGAGCTCCTGAAACATCCTGAAATGCATCTCATGGTGTAAAAAGAGCCATATCACCTATGCATTCCTCTAAACCAAAGGAGCAAGTTGCCTTATGCTCTTCAGCTTCTTCATTGTGTCATTTTTCCAAGACTATAAAGACAGTACTCTTCGCTGCTTTTCCCTGGCCCTTGATCAGCTGTTGCACTCTTCTATAGGGTGCTTCAAAGAGACGGACCTCATTTGAAATCCAATCCAATTTGAAACTGGGTCCAACTTTTTGAAACAACCTGTATTATTCTTCTTAATTATTGTTTCCTCCTTTTCCTACCACTGCAAAAGTTTCTCCAGCATACACATCACCCTGTTGTTACTGTCAAGCCTGCTGGCAGGTGGGAGAAGACTGACAAGTGGTGCTGCATTCATTTCAAATAGAGGAAGGCCATGTTCTTGTTGAGGTGTCAAAACCATACTTCCAAGGTGGCACACGTCGCGTGCCCCTGCCACAGGGATCTTGAAGAGATCTTCAGGGGAGGGGAAAACACTCCACCAAGCCCACAGCTCATCCACAGGCATCCAAGGACCTTCATGCCCTTGGTTCCAGGATCAAGAGTCCTGGGACACAGCCTAGGGAAAAGCAGAACAATGGTGCTGCACTTGCCTATGTGCCTGCAAGCCCCAGAGGACCACCACAAGACAACACACAGGAACATCCCCTTGACCCATTCTCTGCCCCGGCAGGCAATGGGAACTGTACACCAGTGATCCGGATGACCACCTGAGTTCATGTGCATACTCGTTTCTTATACATGTGTTGAGTGCGGGGCTGTGTTTAGGAGGTTTCTAGTAGAATTCGGGCACCAGTCACAGAGACATGGAAAGAGCTACTGCACCTTGACAGATGATTCCCCATGGGTCGTGAGCTGTGATGGAAGCTCTGTGGTGCAACAAGCTCTGCCAGAGACTATCTGGCCCGTCCCAGCTCTGCCCGTGTGCCAGGCACAGCCCTGGCAACTGCATAAGCCATGGACATGGCATGCCTTAATAACAGCCCTCCTAGGCTTCTGTACAAAACCCGAGCCACATTGTCTCAAATGCAGTGTACAAAGGACATACTCAGTGGTGGCAGTGGTGCTGGTATATCCTTCCACCTATAATGAGAAAAAATATAAATCCAGATGATTTCTATTTCTCTCTCACACAGACAGACAGCTGCCAGGATTGCATTTAGTTGCAGTAATTTCTCCTTCCTTCTTTCAGATTTCAAGAAGTTCTTTGGATTGAGAGAAAGCAGGGAATTTTGGGGAAGGACCGTTTTCCTTTCTAGTTTGGGAGATCAGCTGTGGACTGTGTGTCTCCAAGGAGGGACTGGGTTGAGATGGGAACTATGTAATGCTTATCATCTTGGCATTGATTTAATGTTTGATCAGAAGTGATGCCATGGCATTCACTCTGCCAAAGAGACATGCCTCAAACATTTGCCCCAGCAGGAATTTCCAGCACTTGTGAAGGATAGCCCACAGCATTCTGCACAACTCCTACAGCATCTCTGTTCCTCTAAAAGTCCATTATTTGGACAACATCCACTCGGAGTGGAGGGAGAAACCAAGCAGCAGTGAGACAGATGAAGAGTGACCATGGCATTTCCGAAAGGAATCCACAGGTCAAGGAAGCAAAGATTTCTGGGACAGTTATGTTCAGATGGCTTTGAAGTGAGCTATGGGACATTCTATTCAAAGGATGAAAATAAACCTAGTCCAAAGTAAAACTCACGAACCACATACAGTGGAAATGTCAGGAGCCTCAGCAGTTAATTCAGCATGGCTTTGCTTTCCTCATCTGCCCAAGCTGCACCACATTACAGCAGGCATCGCTGGCGTTGATGTGCCGCAGTGGAACCTCCTTTAGTCAGAGGAGATCAAGTTCCAGCTGCTTCTTCCAACTTGTACAGTGTCATTTGGAAGTCTTTTGTGTGGAATGTGAAAAACCCAAGACACCACTCTTTGTAAATTCCTTATTAGTCTCATCCTTTAAAGAATACTAATATTGATATTTTTGAAGATCTATCTCAGTGACATCGAAGTTAAATCTTTCCAGGGCATGCACTGAACAATGACATTTGAGATTTAAATAAGGAAAATGAGCAGTAAAGAAGTCTAAGACACAGTTTTATTAAGATATTGTTGCTTTACCAGATAAAGAGGATAAAACATTGGGTTCACAGTCTCAGTAGGATTTTCTGTCTATATTCTAGTTTTGATTATAAATTAACTCTGAGAAAACATATCTTGAAAGTCCCTATTTCTAGCTGAGAAAGAATTGGCCATTTTTCAAGAAAGAAGTCAAAGAAAGAAGACAGAGTAACGCATGAAGAATGATAAAGACTACTAGAAACAGAACAATCTGGGTGATTCCTCAGTCATATATAGGCAATATGAGCAGAGCAAGACAGAAGCACAAATAAATCCAAACTGACAATGGCTAATACAGCTATTTCGGAAGAAGATGCTTTTAGGTAATTACGGAAAAAACCTTCCTACAGAAGAAATTACATCCTAGCCCATTGTTGATAACATGAAGCCCTTATTTCTCATCCATGTTCTTGTAACATTAAATGCTGTCAGTGGCTTTGGCGTGGGGTGGGTATTGGTTTTACTAATCCCGTCACATTACTGCACTCAGAAATTATTTATTACAGCACTGAATTCAACACATAAACTGTGCATTGCTATTTGAAAGAATCACAGACAGAAATCATACTGCTCTTGTGTATATGACCTGTCAGGCGTCACCGCCCGAAAATAATGAGTCAAATCCTTGAGACTCCTTTTTAGCAACTGAGGCATTGTAGAGAATACACTCAATGATGCATACAGAAAGTTTTTCATCCACCTAACAACTTTAGCCTTAATCTGAAAATGGCAGTCTTTTCCAACACAATCAAAAAATTGTTTTTAAATTAACAGAAGCCATTGCTTCTTATTTCTTTCAAGTATTTTTTTATTTCCCTCATACTACACAGATTCAATAGCATTTCTAACAGAATTTGTGTTTCCCTTATCATTCCTTGCCATCTCACTACTGGAATTAGAGAATCTGCCAAATTATACTCAAAACTTTCACCTACATCCCCATTTTACTGGGTTCAGTCCAACACGGTAATCCTCATCTAGAGGCCTATAAAGAAAAAAGTCCAATCAGTACATTCTGGAAGACTGTTATGCCTTAAATTGGCCAAATTCCTCCTCTCTGCATTTGGAAGGTTTCACCTGTAATAAAATATCATTAACACACTTAAAATGCAACTTTATGCACTATGTACAACTTCACTTTAGCTGTAACTCTCAAGAGTCTGAAGACAGTATAGTTGTACAGAATATCAACATAAACTGATCTTGCCATTATTTACATCAACAAAGAATTGCTGAAATTATCCTGTAATCCTTCTATTCCAGTTCTGCCAAAAAACAAACAAACAAAACAAAACAAACAAAAACAGAAAAAAAAGGCAAAACAAAACAAAGCACCACCACATTCCTATAGGTTGAGTACTAAAAATCCACAAGCTTCCAACATTTCCCTCAATTATTTAGTTGAGATTTAACTTCAAACTTGCAGCATCACTGTAGCTCTTAGATCTGAACAGCAGTGCAACAAGTAGAAAGGACAGTGATAATCTGAAAACGGGCTTCCTGAGCACATAGCTCAAACTACCCTATCCTCCCTAAGGAGCCTTAATGTATCCAACCAAGCACTTATGTTATTTTTTTCTTCCTCACCACGAGTTTGATCCTGGAACAAATGATCCAACCTACTACAAAACTCTGCATCTTCCCACCCTGTGACCCACAGTTATCCTACATAACTTCCACCTATAAACTTCACTTTATTACCAAAAAACAGAAGGAATTCCACTACTTCAAGCACTCATCTCTCGTAGAGACATTTTGAACAGGCAGCCTCTCTGAAAATACATCCTCACTGCACCACCAGCTTACTGTCCAGACAGACTACTAAACATTTGTTGGATGTGGACAGTCCAGTCAACAGTCAGAACACCAATACACACTGTCAGGCTATTTTCAATTGGGAGAGGAACTTGGGAAAGAATTCAAAAGGCTTTTTTCCCCCACCAGGAGGTTCATCAACTTTGGTCACACGCCTGATTTGCACTTATACTGTTCTATAAGGGAACATGCAAAACACAGAAAGCCTATTTCAAAATGACACCAGATATAACAGCACTGAGCAGAATGAGATCACAGTGAGAAGCAGTGACTTAGGGCTATGAGCCAAATGTCATCACCCACACCTCACTGTGGTTTGGTCGGCCTCTTGCCAAAGTCTCTCTTAGATCCTACAAGATCTATGACACAAAATACACCAGCCCATGTCTTTCCCACTTTCAGCAAATTTCTTTGTAAATACCTTTGTTACCAGGTGTCCAGTAGTTACTAGGCAAACCAAGTTACATTTATTCCACTGAATGGACCAGACAGCTTCAACAGACATGATAATAATCCCAAATCATGTCTTTCGCTTATATTCCCTTTTGATTTAGGACAAGAGCAAACTATAGAGAATTCAAAAGCAGTATTCAGATAGAACTCAGCTACCAGTTATTCCAGTTGGTTTGGTGATGCTGCTGTAAGAGGAAATGTGTAGGAAAGGATGTGTATGTCATGCAGCAAAACTTTCCCATTCTACACAAATCTGCTATATCCTAAAACATTTAATACACATAGAGAATGCAGATACACAAACAGGAGACTTAATGCCAACATCAAGCTTGAAAAGCAAAACAAAGGCTACTTTTCAAGTGCTTTTCAGAGGAAATTTCTACAGAGAGAATCCACTAAAGACAATTTCCATTAAAACATTATATTATTTCATTAAAATACACACATGTATGTAAATTGATTTTATATATACATGTTTTGCCTATATTATGTATATATTATATGTATATATGGCACATGACACATTGTATATATAAAATCATATTTTTTGTATATAACATGCTGTATCTATAAAGTGTATATATATATATATGTATAAAATAAATAGAATTAGATAAGGAGCTGCACCCTTTTAGAGCCTCCTCATTTCTTGAAACACTGAAGCTACTTGTTCGAGCTCTAGCATACTGTATGGTAACTTTCAAGTTCTTTTTTGGACTTGGTAAATCAACAGAAAACTGCTGAGGAGTAAATGTTTTCTATATTTTCCTTAAAAGGCAGAGTGCAGCACAGGTTCATAATTTTTTGTAGCTGTACGACTCCTCCTTCAACAGTGGAATAAAACCCTCACAAACTGAATTCCTATATTATGAACCTCATTTCAGACTTTAAACCCTATGTTTACATTACTCCAGACACTACGCGCATATCTGAAGCAGAGCGTGTTCCATCCAACATAATGCACCTTGCACACTGAAATACATTAAGGGAGAACACGAGTCTGACTCCAACATTCCTTTGCACTCAGCATTAAGTGCAACTGCTGCATGTAACTGTATATATACTACATATATAACTGCTGCATATAACTGGAAGAAAAAAGCCAGCTGAACAGAGGATGACATGAGGGCAAACCATCAGCTGACGGCTGTGAGAGCAGAGAACCTTGAACAGGTCAGGCTGCAAACACTCATGGTGGCAACGACCCCCAGTTAGGCACTGAGTAAACCCAAAGGGGCTGATGTAGAACTTAGTATTCGCAACCCCAGCTGGGGGTAAGCGACCTCACCAACGGGGAAGTCAAAACAGACTGGATTCCAGACAGAAAACTCATGTGGGGCCACCAGCATTCCCACTACAGCCTACAACATGGCAGGTGACACAGCTCTTCTCAGAGCTCCTCCCTGTTAAATTTCATTTGGTTTTATGCTCAATTATGTGCAACAGTCGCCAAGGTACATATCTTCATTTCCACTGGAACAGTACTTTTGTTAATCGTAGCAACTGTCAAGTGACCTGACTAATACTTTGCTTTACCTTTTAAGTATGAAATAAGAACTGCTAGGGAAACAAAACAAAATAAATAAACAAACAAAATCCAATAAAGTTCAAAATTTAACCAACCAGGAAAAACAATTACTAACTGTAGAAGAAAAAGAACTAGATTAATATCAAACCTCTCAGACACAGTATAATTGGGCACAGGTAGCGAAGCTTATAAATCAATACTGAGCACAGCAAAAAGAATTAACCAGCAAGGCAAACCATTTCTACCTCTCTAGTATCTAATCGGTGTGCAATATTTACTGGCCTTTTTCAGCACAAGGCTGTTCTCAAACATACCTGTTCAAGAAGTTCCTTATATGTTATTTTCTCTTTGGTATTTGTTACAGGACTGTCATAAATAATAGCAATTTGGTCTCCTCGTCCATTCTCAACATGACGATCTACAGCATTGTAACAGACATTCAGCTCTCCACCTACAAACCTAAAAAAGAAGTTAGAATTCTATAACAGTCAGCCTTCCAACATAAGATGACTATTTTTTTGCATTTTATATTTTTTTTAAGGAATGAGAGCATTCTATTAAAATATAGCTCATAAAACATTATACTCAGTTCAGGAAGTCATTTTGTATTCTATAACTTCACTATCTACTCAAAAAGCTAAATAAGCCTATTAGTCAAAAATGTGAAAGTACCTTAATTGACTTAACTAACAGTCTGCTAAACTTGATCTTGATTTAACTTACTTTTCATCAATCATTCTGACTTTCATAGCCAAGGTTTCACAGAAAAAGCACACATTCACATAAAATGACCTGACATTATGTAAATATGTTATGACACTACTTTGTATTGGCATGCATACATTATCTTTTTCAAGAAGAATGGGTTCATGACTCAAAATATTCTTATCCATCTCTTGGCAGTGGCAGTTAAGCATACAAGTATCTGAATCTAAATGAAACTGACCCCAAGGTATAAAATCTTATATATTTGTCTGACATTCATAATGCATTTGACATCATTGTGTTTTACACAAATGACTCAAAATCCCCTGTAAAGCAGTGTGAGTCATTGCCTCTTCAACAGCCAGACATTTACAGAAAATTCTCATCTTCTAATTAACACTTCACAAACTTAGGTGTCATTTTTATTGTCATTTTAAACACACACACAAAAAAGGAAAATCTAAGTGCAGCATAATCCTCAAATGAGAAAATACAGAAGGTATCAGACACAAAGACGACTCTACTAACTGAAAGATGACACAGAATCTAAAAATTTAAGTTCACTCTAAATAATGTTCTTTGTGTTTGTTCTCCTACCTGCATATATGTCTCTACAGCCAGAAGAAGAGCAACACACAGTAAAAACAAACTTGAGAGTTTCCAAAAAGTTCTATGGAGACACTCACTGTGATAATGTATTATAATGTAATTAGAAATAAAAACAGATGGCCTAAAGTAACCCAGTGCTAGTTAAAAAAGTATTTCCTTCACCTTTTCTGTCTAATAAAGGACTGCTCTAAATTAGGACTTTATATATATTATCCATATATCCATATGCATAGATATCACAGGATAAGTCCATAGGTCTTTATTGTCAAAGAATGGCAATTATTAAACCAAAACCAGCTAGGATGTTTAGAATGCAGCAATTTTTTATCGTGACACCTTTACAACACCATTAATAGGAGTAAGTGGGGACCAGGAAAGCAAGAAAAACATTCTGTACTACAAACCCCTTCCCATAAAAGAACTGTACAAACAACAAAGGACTAGGACTTGTTTCTTGTAATATAGAGAAACTCTGTATTATTGCCATGAAAGTTGTGTAGGATTCAGGTCACCCATTGATTTTTATTCCAAATCACTCTAGGATGATATGAACAAGGGACCAGGGGAGCACCGTGCCTGAGCTGCTGTGCACAATCACTCAAGAACAGCCAAAACACAAGCAAGTACTGGAGTTTGAATTCTTCTAAGGATACACAGCAACATCACCACTGCCACACAAAGTTTTAACAAGCGCTTGCAAAGTATGCCAAAAAGATGTGACTGCAGACGAAACAAAACAAAACAAAATAAAACGAAAAAAACCACAAGACTATCTGAACAGTGAGATGAGAGCTTTGCTACCCTGTTCAAAAGGAGGAATGCTCTTACAGGATCAGAAAGGCAGAGAGGCACCCACCATGACCACAACTACAAGACTTTCACTTTTCTACCATCACCCAAGAACATGCTCAAATTTGCATGTCAATTCCAGCTGACAAACAAAAGCTGCCTGGCTTTGAAAAGCCATCCTATGCTGCTACAAACTTCTGTTGATTCAGTGATTCCCAAGGAGAGGAATACTCACGAGGAACTTGGATTTGCTTGAATAAGCTTTAGTTGGAAAGACACAGCAGCGTGAAACCAGGACTCAGTCTTAGAATAAGGACATCAATGAGATGCTCCTATTTAAAACTAAAATTGAGGTCTAAAATTGAAAAGAAAATATTCCAATAGGCTGTAGAAGATCAGAAGTGGATCTGCAGGATGTTTGTAAGAGCTGCCAGTAAATCTTGCCATAATAAGCAGGGCTGCAAAATGCTGATCTGTTGCTAACCAGACAGTTATCTCGATGTGGCTTACCACATGAATTCAAGTCTGAAGAACCTTTTTTTACACTGTGTTCCTAATGCTGAGAAATCAGTAACATTCAACAAATGGAGCAGAGGAAGAGTAAAACAAATCTGAAGAGTAAACAGTAACAACCCTAACACATAAAAGAAACTGGATTTAGTTCACTAGCAGTTTCTTTGGAGAGCTGATCTACAGTGGGGTGAAAAAAATCACAGGGTTTTCCTGTCAAAAATCACAGCAGAGTTTCAAACTGGTTATTATATCAGAACAGCTTACTTCACAGCAAAATTTTAAACTGATACTCTGACAATACCTACTTATCCTTTTGATAAGTCTTTTTCCCTGTACATCCATGAAAGCAGCAGCCTTCAATAATCCACAACACTCATCACTTAGATCTAATAAGGCATCTTTTTAGTGATTTGAGTGTGGTTACCCACACTAGATCCCCTTGAGCCTCTTTAAAGCTGCCTGCAGCAGTCACTCAGGCATTACTGCCACTTAGCATCTCCTGTCCCACTCTGGCCTTGACGTTTCACAGAGTTTCTGTTGTTTCATAAAGAGGTATCTCAAGCACACACACTTACCTCTTTAATCGTGCTTTAAAATGACTACTCTAGTAACCTCTTAGAAAAGAGCAAGAAACCGTTGACCTTCTCTTCATGATTAGGAGCCTAGAGCACCTTTCTTATGAGGAAAAAACAAGCGAGCTGGCTCTGGTCAGCCTGGAGAAGAGAAGGCTGAGAGCGGAGCTCATCAATGTTTATAAATATCTCAAGGGTGAATGGCAAGAGGATTGGACCAGACTCCTTTTACTGGTGCCCAACGACAGGACTGGGGATCATGGGCACAGACTGAAGCACAGGAGGTTCCATCTGAATATGAGGAGAAACTTCTTTACTCTGAGGGTGCCAGAGCCCTGGAACAGGCTGCCCAGGGAGGTTGTGGAGTCTCCTTCTCTGGAGACATTCAAAGACTGCCTGGACACATTCGGGTGCAATCTGCTCTGGTGAACCTGCTTTAGCAGGTGGGTTGGACTAGATCATCTCCAGAGGTCCCTTCTGGAGGTCCCAACCATTCTGTGAGTCATGTTTACTTTTGGCAAGTAAGTTAGTTGGGTTTCCCACAGCGGAACTCCTGATACATACAGCTTGGCATCTGTCATCTATGACCTGCAATTTTTTTTACTGTTCTCAGTATTTTTTGGATGCAACAACAGTCTATTTGCTAGGAACGGAATAAGTAAAGTAGTGAAGAAGGCAACATATCATTATGCCTTAATTCACTCCACTGAAATATTCAAAAGTTAAGTTTTTAATTCTACCACTATCTGCTGTCTTAAGAATCAAAGTAGCTCTTTTAAGAGACAATTTTTAGTCTTCATTCAACAGCCCAAAACCAAAGATTTTTAAGAATAAAAAAAGCTCTGAATAAAGCTGGCATATATGCAAAAGAAAAAAACTACAATAAAATTATTTTGCGCCATAACTGCAAAAAAAGCATATTGTTAAAATCCTTTTAGGCCATGCCAGGTACATATACTTCTGCAGGACAAGTTCCCAGGAATCAACTGGATTTTTGTTTGTTTGTTTGGTTTTTGTTTAGTTTGTCTAGATGACGAACAGAAATTGAGTAAATTGTTAGACGAAACCACTACAATATTAGATATTTTAAGATAATATTATGTTAATAGATCCAGCCACATTTTTTAAAAGTGAGCAACATTTGAAAAGCAATCGGTGCAACATTCCTGAACTTCAAAGATGATTTCATATTGCACTTATGTCTTAGAATCAGAGAAAAACGTAACTTGCAAAATTGCCCTTTGCCTGTATGCAGTAGGAAAAACTCTTTCTACATTCCAAAAGAAATCATTGCTTAACCTTTCTAACCGGGATTCCACAACATCCCAAAATCTCTTGAAGAGTGTCACTACCATTAGCGTGAGTTTTTCTTTCTAATGTCTAAAGTCTACATCTCCTGTGCTGCAATTTAAGACCTCTAGTTTTGAACTCTTTGAAGCCAGCTCCAAGAACAGCTTTTCCTTCAACTTTGTAGCCAAATTCTCTGTAGCCAAATTTTACGTGTTAGTTCTCCTTTTTGGTTTCTACACCAAACAATTCCAATTTCTTCCTCCTTTTCTTGAACAATCAATCTTTATTTCTCTTCTCATTATTTTTGATGTGGGCAAAACAAGATGATGTTTGTGCCGTACCAACCAGTGATGCAGGCTAGAACAGCCAACAGTACCTGGAATTACTGCTTCAACAAAAAAGGCAGGGGACAGTGACACTGATCACATACCTTTTGGAAATCACTTTGCATGCCACTGACATAGCACTAGGATTTCCAATGGAAGAGACTATAGAAAATGCACTAGGGAATGCTGCAGATTTCTTTTATGCTCTCACAGTATTTAGAGAGGCCGAACTGGCATTTGCCTTACAGCTGTATTTTAAATATGCTAACCGGCTCCTTCAACTACTTCAACTGAAGTAAACGAGACTGGAAAATATATGAAAAGTATCTGTTTCCGTAAGTCGCAGGTGTGGCAACCAAAACCAAAGATACTGAAAACAAATGGATATTTATTAATTGACCTAATAATACATCTCCAAAACAGTAGATAAATTCTCACTCAAGAAGAACATACACAAACGGCTATCATGGTTTTGATTGCTAGCTGGGGTTAAACCACAACAACATCTTAATAATGCTTTTAAGGTCTCCATAAACTGCTTCATATGTAAACCTCAGAACCAGAATTACACCTTTACCCTGTTAGACCAGTGACCTATGTTTTCTTGGAAACCTGGACCCTTCCTCAGTTCTGACCTCTGTTTCCTCTTCAGCATGTTCTCTGAAAGAGCCTCCTGTGTCATCTTTGTCTCTTATATTCAGTCTTTTTCTCAAAGAACTTATCTAGCTGTTGGCCTGCCAAGCACATGGAATGCTGGTAACCATGTGGGACTTCAAAGGCATTAGACTACTATACTAGTATCACATGCAGCCTGTTATCATTTAACAAGAACTTAAATTAAAAAAAAAAGAAAGAAAATTGCATGTTGCACATTAAGACATTAAAGGGGATTACACAAGTTGAATTGCTTAATGTTTTATTACCCACAAGTGAGCAAAAGATATCTGTCATCCAAACAATTATTAGGGCTTGATGTTGAGTCTTCAGAGACTTGTATCTTTGTATAATCCCACAGGACCACAGATTGATTGAAGTTGGAAGAGACCTCTGGAGGACACCTGACCCAATCCCCCTGCTCAAGCAGGGCCACCGGAGCCACGGACAGGACCATGTCCAGATGACTTCTGAATATCTCCAAGGATGGAGACTCCACAACACACTCTGTGCCAGCACCCAGTCACCCTCACAGTAAAAAAGTGTTTCCTCATATTCAGATGGAACCCCCTGCGCTTCAGTTTGTGCCCACTGCCTTTGGTCCTGCCACTGGGCACCACTGAAAAGATCCTGGCTCCTCTTTCTGGACACCCTCCCTTCAGGTATTTAAATACAACAGTGAAGAAATTCCAGTTTATGGAACTCTGCATCCACAGAGGGTGAAAGATGCAAGTGAGGTATGAGGCCAGAAAAGAACCCTGGAAGAGAAGTCTTGACTTCAGCCCATGAAACTTTATCCAGTTATCCCCGCCATAAGACTAACAAACTTCCATCTGAGAAGTCACAATGCTTCACAAAGACCTAGCCCTGTTACAGTCAGCAAGCAAGCTTATCGCGCCCAGCAAATCAAACCACATTTGTCTGACAGAATCCAATAGCAAAAGCATGCTCACTAGTGTGTATTGTATTCTCATTCTTTAGTTCTTAAAAGGTAACCACTGTATTGGCTTCTTCATTAATATATTCAGGAATGCCAGAGCCAGTGAGATTTACAGGTCTTTAATTATGCAGGCAATCCTAATTGCCCTTCTGAGTAGAGCCATGACCGAGAAATTAAGGTCAGTGGACCACAGGTCTTCTTATCCATCCACTTTAGGACTTCTGACTATTATAGAGCCCTGCTGACTTAAAGAGCTTTATCGTGGCTGGGTGCTGTTTAACATTCAGCTTAAGACATGCAAACAATTTTCATTCCTAGAGGTGCCAAATCATCATATCAGACACCAATAAGAAAGCAAGCTCCAGGCTACTGGTTCTGTATATCCTCAGTCAGGCAGATTTCACAGTGATTATTTTTTAAATTATATTTTGAAAATTATTAGTATTTTTAAATTAAAATCAAAACAGAAAAATATAAAAATGACAAAGAACATCAATGTACCAAAGACAACCCTCATCCTATGTTGCCTTTTTTATCCTATATCTGCTTCTCCTTAAGAAAAGATCAAAAAGCATGACGTAAACTTGCCAAGAAAGAGAGGATGGTGGTCAACTCAAAATTTGAACAATAAGTCCCCTTTGAGAAAGTACTGAAAATCCTATCCTGTAGTTTATAATAAGGATATTGTGATATTCTTAGGTCAGTTTGCCATTCACTGTGTGGATACTTGTATTACAATGCCAGTGCTTTTGCCAAACATTACCTTAACCACATCCTCTAAATTATGATGTATTTCAAATGTATTAGTTTCAAAGATTAACCAAGTCTGAAAGTTTCTATGTTTCACTCACATGGCTCCCCTGGCACTCAGTGCCCAGTGTCCCACGCTCAGAGCAGCTGTTCCCAAGGCGGGCCCAGAAAGGGCTGGATGGGGAGCACCCAGCACACCCACTCGCGTCACCCAGACACGCACGGACATCCCACCCACACTCGTGTCTGTCACACCTCCCACAGCGCTCGCTAACTCCCCTCTCGCCCCCACACACTCATCCACGCTGCATTTAATCATTAAGGTTAACGAAGTGTAATCATTAAACTCCTCTATACACTGCAGCCACCTCCTTCAGCATTGCCGGCGTGCTGAACCCCCAAAAGCCGTGCTGGGGTGCTTCTGTGTTAACCGCCCGGCCCCCACACCCAGCAGACCCCCAGCCCCTCGGCGGGCAGCTCTCCCCGCTACAGCTAAGCTGCGCCCTCCGGTGTCCGGCAGTACCCGCCCGGTCCCGGTCCTGGTGCCGGTCCCGGTGCCGGTCCCGGTCCCGGTCCCGGTCCCGGCCGCTCCGCCGCAGCGGGGGCATACAGACTCACCAGGAGGCGCTGCCGGGGCGACCCGTGTCCAGGACCCTGGCCCAGGGCTTGTACCACTGGATCTGCTCGGCGACTGCTCCCCAGAGTTTCTCGGGCTCCGCCACAGAGCACCTGAAAACTTGGTCGTACTCGCCCAGCGCTCGGGAGGAGGCGAAACGGCCGCCGGCCGGCAGGCTGGAGGGGGCGGCGGCCCAGCCGGGGAGCGCGTTCCCCACGCGGGGCCGCCCCCAGGCACCGCCGCCCCGGGCCGCCGCCGCCCCGGAGAGTTTTGGCAGCGCCGCCAGCCTGCCCAGGAAACCCATCTTCCACGGGCTCCGGTGAGGCTCCAGAAAGCCCTCGGACGGCACAAGACGGAGCAGCGGCACAAGCGACCTGGTGCCAGCGGGACGGGCCGAATCGCACGGCCCCCGCCCCGCGCTCCGGCGCTGCCCCGGACGTCGACTCCCCCTCGGCCTGGAGCCAGAGGGTGCGGAAGCGGCTCGGGGCAGCGCGGCGAGCGCCGCCTCGGCCCGGGGGGACCGCGCTGAGCGAGGGGGAAGAGAGACCGAACACTTGAGGTGGCTTTTGACTTAATGATTCGGATGACATGTAGTCATAATACTCAAGTGTTTCTTTTGAAAGACATTCTTTTTTTGAGGAAACTTTCTGTGATGAGGCATAATGTTCGTCCCAGGAAAAACAAACAAACAAACCCACAAAACAAAACAAATTTCATTCTGTTTTCCAGAAGACCTCCATCATCTGTAGTGGATCTTTTGTTTTGCACATCTTGATACATATTTAGAAACCCTTACTGAGTTTCGGTGATGATATTTCAAGAGTACTGTAATGCACAAGTCAGCTAAGACACACACCCTCTTCTAAGACAGTATTTTGTCCATTTTGAAATTATTTTAGTGCTATAATAGGTTTATCCATTACAAGTTCCTCAGGAAATTTCTTCTGCAGTCACGTTATAAAAAACGTCATATGGCTAAGGAGAACTCTATAGTATGTTTCATATTCATGGTAAACTTCGACATCTGTTACCTGACTGCTGTTGAAATAGTGCAATAGGAACATAACAATATATCACATTACAGGTAAAGGAATAAGGGGATGAGAAGAACTAGTCTGTTGATCCAGTACAGTAGGTTTATAGACAAAATAAATTTCTTATCTTGGCTCGGGAAAAAAAAAAAAAAGGGTGGAGGATTTGTCCTATAGAGTTCAAGTTCATCAGAACTTCTAGGTCACATTCAAAGTCACTAGTAGTCTTTCAGCATAAGGACCGGATGCTGCTTTTGTTTCTGAGGCACATATAATTAGCTCACAGAGAGTTTCCAATGGTTTGCAAAGGCTATTAGCGTTGTCCAGTGCTATATGAACTACCTGTCCTACACTGCACTGCAGTTCACTTCTTTCTTCCCCATCAATGCCACAATAACATACAGCCCTGAGTAGCATAATGAGACTTCCAAAATGCTCAAGTTAAGGATCAGAGACTTATTTCTAAAAAGTAGTTAATACCCCCAAAACCTAAACAACCTGATCATGTGGACATTTTATGAAAACTTGCCTGCTGCAAGGTAAAGGTTATAGCATGCCAACAAAGCAAGAAAATAAAAAAATACATATTCTCAAATATAATAGCTTTATTATTACATTTGAGATTTTCAACACTATGACAGGACAATTGCTGTCAATAGAGTCCACTACCAAAATTTTAAAAATAAATGAACTAAAAAGAGAAGCTTGCAGGGACTGTCAACATTGTGACACCATGACAGCCCTGAAGTCAGATGCCATTGTTGGATGCCTGGTAGCATTGCCGTGCATTGTACAAATGTGCCTGAAGAACACAACTTCCCAGTTAGGTCACACATAGCTGATCTTAGCATTTTAAAAATATTCCCAGAATTGTATCTTTTATTTCCTACCTTTATGATGGCTGGGCTAATTTTGACTTAAAAGAACAATTCTGACTGTAAATTGTCATGGAAATGTGATTAATTTGTTTTGGTGCCTGCTCAGAAATCGACATGCGCAGCCTCAGACTTGCAGGCATTCACAAGCCCACTGTGGCTGAATCCAGTGCAATGACCTGAGGTGTGCAACTGGCAGACGTAATGAGAGGTATGAGTTGCCTCAGCCCAATTTGTGAACCCAAATCAAATTGTTAGAGGTACATTATGTCCACTCCCGAGGGGCAACTCTTCATATTAAGTGCCTTACAAGCTGCGTTCTTCAGATCACCAACACCTTCATGCCCATCAGGTTAGGAAGGGACCTCTAGCAATTGGATGCAGCCAGCCTCTGGGTGGTTATAGCAATCAGCTTCTGAGCTGGAACAACATCTGTCTTTTCCCTGCTGGGGAGAAAACTGTCAAGGCCAGGCTAGCCAAAATCTTTAGGTATGTGTGTTCTCTAACATGTTAGTTCTAGGCACTAACACTGAAAGAAGTATCCTGAAATTTGAACACCGGATGGGTTGTGTCTGGTGATGCTTAATATTTCTCGTGGTGTTGAAGAGGACTGCTAACGATTTTTCCAGTGTGTGTTTAATGTGAAGGTATAAGCATTTGGCAAAGGAATCTGCATTGCAACAGTACACGCTCTGGTATTCATTTTGAATATACATCCTACTAGAAATGATACACCAGGGGTCTAGAGGATACAAATGAATTTAATCGGAACATAAAGTGCATTAAATTCCTGTTTTAGCTAACATCCTAATATCTGTTCCTGAAGGAATGTTGCTAATGCGTATCTGTGGAATGTACTTCATTAATTAAACTACTCACAGCCCATACTGATAGCTAAAAGGGTAAAGAAGGGATTGCTAGTTCTCCCAGTTGGAAGCTAGTAATTTAAGGTTCACTTACAAATGCTATCATAGCAGATTTCTGAACTGATGAATTTTCCCTCTAAGGACTTATTTCTTTTTGCCAAACTTGATACTCCTGAAATTTGCACTCCACAAAGGATTTTAAAGTAATGTCAAGTGATGTTTGTAGCAATTACCTTTGTAGCTGTAGACTTCATTGAAAAACATACGTATGTTTGTAGGCATAGATCTCACAAAGAAAAAACTATGAAACATGGTCTGGGTGCTTCTTCAATTGCAAAATAATTTATCTGAAGCCTTTCTTTTGTTTAAAAAAACTTTTTTTCTGCAACTGTATCCTTTAGTGTAAGGCATGCATGTTTAAAGATGTATGTATGTTGAAAAAAGATTAGCAGAAAAGTATTAGAAATATGGTCTCCTGTATATGAAGTGTTCTGACTATTCTAGTGCCCAAGACTTCCAAACCTTGGTAATTCAAATTTCAGTCCTTTCATAAGCACAAAGTAAAACTGTAGTTAAACAGTTAGTTAAATCACTTTTTGATGGTCCTAGGAACTGCCAGTCTTGTATGAGAAAGTTTCACTGTCCTGTATACCACCGATGACTGAAAAATAGAGGCATTCACAGTTTTCCACAATATAGAATCATAGAACAGTTTGGGTTGGAAGGGACCTTCAAACGTCATCTAGTCCAACCTCCCTGCAGTGAGCAGGGACATCTTCGACTAGATAGATGCATATATGCAGTAGTCTGCAGAGTTAAGTTCAAATCAAAATAAAATTTGTCATTTTCCTGAAAGGTGATGGAAGTAGTAGTGGCAACTGGCACCTTCTAAGGCATGTAAGTAAATATAATTATTCCTCCAGTTTTCTTTCTAGTCATAGAATAGCGAGCATATCACAGCCGCTTCACTTGCAATCCACTAAAAATCTTGTATAGAATTCAAAATAATTAATTTATTACTTGAAAAAAATACATATTTGGATAGAAATTTTCAAGTGGGTATTTTGACTATTTTTCATGAATATAAAAGATGCCATTGTTTGTTCTGCAATAGTAAGATCTGGTCATAGCAGAAACCAAAGCAAATCAAATTAAAACAGGTAAACCAAAACAAAACAATAAACTCCCACAGAAATACCTATACTCACCACTCTTCTTTGTTTGACTACTGCCTTCCAGCCTAGAGATTCCTTTGTGTCAGAGGTCTTAGGTGGAGTTAGTTTTTGCAGCACTCAAAATCGTGATGCAGTGCTGAAATCAATGTGTCCATGGTGGATCACCTGTCTGCCTGCTGCAGTTCTGGGAATTCATGAACTCCTGTTTATTTCTGTCTTTTGGAAATGAGTGTGTGTACTGTGCTGAGAGACGAATGACGAGAACTTATAAAAATGCTAAAATATCTGTCTCTGCAGGCAGAAGCCACTTTTTACAGACTTCTGGAAAGTGCTGAAATGAAACTCTGTGACTCAATGCAGGTGAGAATGTGTTAAGAGATCCCCTGGGATGAAAATACAATTTTAGTATCAATTATTACTGAAGTTATCATTTGATTCCTCCCTGAGGAGGTTGTACAGTTCAGGACAACCTGCATTTCATCCATATTTTTCCAGATCTAAGTTCTCTTTCAGGAAGTTTCTCAGGCATACACCTAGCTTTATTCACTTAAGTAGTCTTACTCACATGAGACCCTGCTAAATCTGAGTCAAATGTTCAGGCAGCTTTGATAAAACTCTGCTGGGCAATGAACTTTTATACTTCTCAATTCTAAGACTTTGAAAAAGTGAGAAACAAAACCAGACAGATAATGAGGATTTCTTATTTTTTAAAGAAACACTTTAAAAAACCCCTATGCCACGTAACAGATGATGCACATGAAAGCAAAACAGTTTCATGCAAAAGCAAAATTTATATATTCTTCAGTACTTAGGTGCATTTGAGGAAAAGAGTCCGTGGTAAAATTCCATGGAGGACAAGTAGAATTTTAGTTTCTGCTTTGCATTTCAGTTATGGATTTAACTAACACATTTGATGATGTAATTTTATAAACCTTGTCATTGAGCTTTGATTTTTTATGTAATCCATGTCCCTGAGCTGCCCAGCTCCCTGAAACTGCAGATTATCAATTATTTGTCTCTAGAAGTAAAATCTGCTTGTCTATCCAAAGCTATCCCTGTTTCTTTGATATACCACTACCACCATTTTCCAAATCATTGCATCAAAACCATCACAGGCACAAGCAGTGTTATTACAAAACGTTCAACTTTCAACATATATTCTTTGAAGGGAACAAAAGGACTTCAGATACTGGCATTCTTATTGATATTCCTTTTGAACTTGATTGCAAAAATAACCACATATTTCACAACTGTTTTTTTACCCAGAAAGTTGTGTTTTTCACAGAACTATGAAAGAGTCCGTTAACCCTACGTGTTAATGTCACTGTTGGCATAAAAATAAAGTAATTTTAATATTACCTGTTGTATCATTATTTCTTATCAGCACACTTACTACACTTTCTCAAGTTGAGAATACAGTCCAAGAAGTATGAAGAAGTTACCCGCTACTGGAGGAACTCTGTGCTTAAAAGTTGCAATGACTCTAAGTCCTTTTTTCAATCTTGGTTGTGTAAGATCAAACTGGAAAACTGATTTTTTCCAGTATACCCAGACTTGCTTTGGTCTAATGTACAGAGATTGTGTCTCCTGTCTTGCAGGGCTTTGGGAGGGTGGGTGCGATATGGTTTGTATGTGGCTAAAGATATAAAGAAAAAGACATATGCTTGAAACTTTCAAAACAATACCTAAAATCTAGTACTGAGTTGCTTTTGCGCTCAAAGCATTTAGTGCAAGAGCTTTGGGTGCACAGGACGTGCAAAACTTGCATTATTTGTTGGGTTAAAGAGTGTTAGGGTGCTCCTAGAAGCACAGAGTTAGTTGGCACAGCTTCAGTATTTATCTCGTCACCTGTCACATCCCTCTACAAGAAGCCATCAGTCATATTCCAAGGGCAGCAAACATGCCTAGGAGCCTGGCCCATGGTAAATTATGGCTCAGCATATTTTAACGTATACCAAAGGGTGCCTTTTAGTATCACTGGTGTTTGCTTGGTCTGTTCCATTTCTGGTTATCTCCAAAAGTTTCATTCTTACAATCCCATTCTCAACAGTTGCTGGATTTTGTCCTTGTGACATATTTCGTGATACTTACTTCACTACATAATTATATTCACCGTGTGACAAGAGAAACTAGTGTTCAAAGACTGTGGCAATGTGCTGGTTTAGTTTGTCTGCAGAATTATCTTGCAAGCAAGCCAGAAATTAACACCTAAATTGACTAAGTGCAAAGTCAATAGCATATTCCATTACAACTGCCATTTATTGATGTGTGGTATATTTTTATGAATGCAAGTTCATCCAGAGCCATACAACAAAAAATTCTGTGAATTTCTTGAATGATCCTGGTTTTGAACAGCTCAGATTGGTGAAGAATGGATGAAATTTCATAGCAGCTTAGAGAAGAAATTGTAGCTGTCACTCAGTTTGCCCCAAATAACATCAGTAATAATCTCTGGAAAGAGCTTTTTCCATAGGTCATCTTGCAAATTAGCATTTCACAGGATTCTGGAAGAATCTAAATAAGAAAAGTAGCCATGAATTCAGGTCCAGGAATCATTGCATATGCAGTAGAAAAACTCTTACTGGTAAGCCAGCAGCAATACCATATGTCCAAATACATTCAGTTGTACATTCAAGTCCACATTTTCTCATGGTCTCACTCTCTTATGATGCTGAACTAGACTGCCAAACATTTCATCATAGAATCACAGAATATCAAATTGGAAGGGATATCAAGGATCATCTGGTCCAGCCTTCCTTGGCAAAAGTGCAGCCTAGACAAGATGGCCCAATACCCCATCCAGATGAATCTTTACATTTGCACCCTTGGAAATACGATTCCAGAATTAAAAATCTTCTCTATGTGGATTTTATATTGCAAGGTAAACCTTTAGGCTCACTGAACCTGGCTGCCAGAAGTAATTAATTATAACAGAGCAAAGACTAATTGTGCACCCTCAATGAACTGTGGTGTGTTTTTGTTTTGTTTTTTTTTTTTAATTTGCAGTCTCTATAACTGTTCATATTACTGTATAATGAGTGTAGCAGATCCATGGACACTTATCCTACTTTTCACACATCAAGGAGAAACGCAGGGTAAAAGGCAGTGAAGAATCTTCTGTCGTCAGATAATCTATTTACATAAGCTCTCTGGAACTGGAAAAAGGCAGGAAAGCCAATTTCTCTGTTGAATCAGTATCATAGAAGTGGAATTCAATGAGGCAAACATCCCAAATTGAAACCTGGTCATTTTCCCTATCATTTATGTCCTATTTTTCCTTTTCCAAGCACCCTGAATTTTACTCAAAGTACTAATACAGTTCTGCTTTTTCGGGTTCAAAGGTAGGAATTTCAACGTACACACCGCATGTTTAAATATTTGCTCATTCCTGTTAAGGAAAAGCAGTGAAGAACATCCAGCTCTATGTTTGCACAATATATGCACAATATTGAATCTTCAGGATTTATTTTTCAGTAACAGCTTTAGAAGGCTTATACTCAGTATTTCTGCTCACTGGAATAGCTGGGTTAGTTACAATTCTACAGGGCATTCAGGTAGTTCCTGTTCAGTTATACAGCGTATGAATTTGGAATTACATAGCAAACTATATTTTACTGTGTAATTTAATATCAGAGGCTAAATTTCCCATTCATTTTGAAGGTCTAGATCGCAAGTGAAGTCTTCGTAAGCCATGTAGCTGTTATCCCAGCCTTTGAGAAGACTGAATTCTTGAATATTTGTGTGGAAAGTTCAGATGTGCGTTACAGAAGGCAGTTTAAGCATCCAGTGTAAGGTTGGGAATTTGTTAGAATTTGAGAGCCAAGTCTTATGGGCACTACTCAAATAAATTGCTTTATGAGCTGTCAGACCCCAAACAGCCCATGTATATTGTCATGTCCATGTATAATGGTCTCTAGAAATCAGTGTCCAAAGTTTGACTTCTTGACCTCTGGGAATATTAGGCCAGCAAAATCAATGTCTAGGCTTCACACCTCATGGTGAATAAAAAAAAAAAAAAAAAAATCCTTGAGTAAAAGCCAAGTCTTTACTTTTACATAGATTTGGTTTTCATCTCACATAAAAATTTCACATGGACTCATTAACAGCTGAAAATCATTTTTATATGTAGCTAATTATTTGATATTTTTAAGTCTCTTTTCTTGTAAAGAACAGCCCTGAAGAATGGTTCTCCCTCTAGAGAACATTATGATATTTCATACAAAATAAACAAAAAAGCATCCTTCCTTGCAACAAGGGGAAAAGCCAGATGGTATCTTCTGTAAAATTCAATTCCCAAAAAGTTGACCTATTTTCTTGACAGATAATGTATTTAATGAAAGATGAACTCACAGATTCTGTTTTCCAGTAAAAATATTTCCTCCCTTTTTTCATCATTTATGGCTTTCTACTAAGCATCTTTCTTTCCTTTTAGGTTAAATATAGGTGAATTTGGAAAACAAAACCTAAAAAGCTGTCTCATACCATTCTGGTAGTAGCATAGATGTGACAGTAGATAAAACAGCGTGAATAAAATAGAAAAGCTTGCTATTTCTGCCTGCTAGCTACATCATAACCAAATATCACAAGGTTCAGTATTAATACTTACACAAACAATTTAGACCCTGTAAGCTACACAATCTCTGACCAATCTGAACTACTTTTTAAATTGTAGGAAAGAACTTGTTATAAATAATATGAAATTATTGTGGATATTTTGTGAGTCTAGTTTGATCAGGTCTTACTTTCTGTTTCTGGCAATCAAGAGGTTTGAACACTAGGAAAAACGATGAATACCATATCATCTCTCCTTCCAAAGCTGACAGAATGCATGTATATAGGTTAACATTTTTAGGACAATTACAGGGTGGGTTTCTGTACCATCACTACCTATTTTCTTATGGGGTTTAATAATCTTTAGATCAAAGAATCCCTGTGTATGGGAAAATATTCCAATCATAGACATATCTTTAAATTTTAGCAACAAAACAGCCTGGCTAAACAAAAAGTATGGTAAAATCTATGGATGAATGTAAATAACCAAATTACAGGGTGTTTCAAAAAGAGAGACCCAATTTCAAGTGGTAAGAGTTTCAAATTTGGTCCTTTTTAAAACACCGTGTGATTTTAAATAAAGTTAATCAGATAAACAAATGCTTCTTCATAAGATTTGTCTGATAATTTGTGGCAGTAAGTTCTTATTTCCCTAGCAGCTCCAAACATAAGAATAAGATCACAGTCTCAAAATCAACCAATAGATTTATTTCTGGCCATCAGATCAAGGATGTGTTAGGGTACGGATCAATCCCCTTTGATGGATGTTGCAATACCTGTAGTGCCAATTCATGCAATGGGCTTGCCTGTAGACTAATCAGCTCAAAAACAACCATTATCCTCAGCCTTACTCTTCAGTATAAAGGCTCATGATAATTCCATTGTAATTTCAATTATGATAGTTTGGGAAAAATAATCCTTTTTAATATGCTGAATATTTTTGCATACATTTTCAAGGCTTTTAGAATTTTTGCAAGGTTACCTCTATGTCTATGAGCATTTTGCAAAGCAACATTTTAATGCAGAAAAAAAGGTGTTGTAATATACAGAATGCAAGCAAGTGACATAATCACAATTATTAGTTGTTATAATAACTTGTTTGCATCTTAGCCAAATAAATAATTACTCCTTTATAACATGTTTTCACATATATTGGCCATCAAATTTTGTTTTTTCTCTGTACTGCTATATCATAAGGATTAGGCAGTGTCATGCAACAATAACAAAATTAAAAGTAGACTCTAGTATAACTTCAATTCAACAAGCTATCCTAACTCAAAATTGTGTTCTCTGTCATAAACTTTGCAACAAAACAAAGAGCTGCCAATTCCACTTTCCATATTCCTTACACCTTTGAAGCTACAGACAGAAAGCTCCCTGGGACAGAACTATTTATGATCCAGTTTCACCCATTCAGTTACACAAAATCTCTCTTAATCTTCCATTTTATTTTTTTTTTCCAGCTGTCCTAACCTTTTGTGTCTTTTTTTCTGACAGAGTTCAGTCTTGGTATTATTTTCTTGTCCTCTGAGGTTTTAAAGACCATCTCAGTTTCATTGAACTGATATATACACTATTCTTTAGAGCACTTCATGCTCAAGTCCAAACTTTTCTCTGTTTTGGTTTCCATGAGTCAATATCACTTCTAGAGCTCCAACTTTTAATGTTTTGCAAATGGTCATCATTGCAATGCAGAGAAAAATACAGAGGCTTTAATATGCCTCTGAACACTTCCCACACATACAAAATTAACTGGGTATTGGACATGTCAAAAAATTGCCAGCTGAATTTTAAATGTCAAGATTCTTTTAGATAATAACATTGCATTTTGAATGCCTTCATTTGAGGGCCATAACCATCCTATGAACATTAATGAATTTACTGTCTCAGTAATCCTGTGAGTTAGTTAGTACGGATTAGAACCATATTTACACTAGGGTAAAGTAAAACATTAAATACTCCAGTGTTATATGAATATAGCTCCACTAGCCATAATGATCCTTTTTCCCAATTTACAACCATCACAAGTTAAAACAAGTCAGGCACCGCTCCTTAGCCAAAATCAAACAGGAAGGCTTATGTCTAAGAAAGCATTTAGTTACGTATCCAAGTAAATATTTAGTCAGAATCTCTGCATCTAAATTCAAGAGATCAATCAAAGAAAGCCCTGAGGTACCATAAACTAAGCTCCTGTATTGCCCAGTATGGTTGCTGATGACAACAAATATATGGGATACCTAGACTGTTCTCAAAGGCACTAGGTAGCCTAAGTTGGGAATCTGGATTGTTCCCTAACTTTACCTCCTGCTGTATGAGCAGGCTAATCTGATACAACCCAGGCTGTGGACAAGAGTACTACCTCTTTCTCTTACACCGTTAACAGAGAACAGTTACTTTAAAGAACTTTTGCACACATTGTTTTTTCAAGAGAAGATTTTAGGGTCAAAAACCAATGGCAGCATCAAGCTACAACCTTGATCTGGGTGCCTAAATTCCAGGAACAGGGAGGGAAAGGGAACTCAGACATAGATGTCTACTCATTTTTTCCTTTTGGCTCTCTGTAGGACCCTGTTTTGCTGTTGTGGTTGTCTGAAGAAAGTAAAGATATGAGTATGAAGGAAAATCTTTGGCAGTTAAACTTTCTGTAAATCAAAAGTAACTAAAGCAGTCCTTTGTCAGTATGAAGCAGCTCCAGCCCACATCTCCTCTCTCCTAATTGCTGTAGCCAACCTGTGCAATGCAAAGGGGAGTTGAGACAGGAGGAAGAAGCAACCTCATTATGTTGTCCAAGGGTAGGAGTGTGACTTGGAGATACGAGCTGGGTTTGCATTCCAGGCTTAGCTCTCAGGGTTATTTCACAGAATAACAGAATGGTTGAGGTTGGAAGAGACCTCTGGAGAGCACATGGTCCAACACCCCTGCTCAGGCAGGGCCACCTGGAGCCAGTAAACCAGGACTATGTCCAGATGGCTTTAGAGTATCTCAAATGATGTACCAGTGCTCAGTCACCTTCACATTAAAAAAGTGTTTCCTGATGTTTGAAGGGAACCTCCTGTGTTTCAGCTTGTGCCCAACTCTTGTCCTGTCACTGAGCACCACTGAAAAGAACCTGGCTCCATCCTCTATGCACTCTTCCTTCAGGTATTTATACACACTGATAAGATCCTCCCTGAGCCTTCTCTTCTTCAAATTCAACAGTACCAGCTCTCCCAGCCTTTTCACAGAGATGTTCCAGCCTCTTCGTCATCTTAGTGGCCCTTCGTTGGACCCTCTCCAGTATGTCCATGTCCCTTTTGTACTGGAGAGCCCAGAACTGGACACAGTACTCAAGACGTGGCCGCACCAGGGCTGAGGAGAGGGGAAGGATCACCTCCCTCAACCTGCTGGCAGCCCAAGACATCATTAACCTTCTTGGCCACAAGGGCACATTGCTGTCTCATGTTCAATTTGGCTTTTCTGCCAAGCTGCTTTCCAGCTCGGTGGTCCCCAGAATATACTGCTGTGTTCCTTTCCCTGTGCAGAACTTTCACCTTGTTGAATTTAATGAGCTTCCTGCCAGCCCATTTCTCCAGTCTGTTGAGGTCCCTCCAGATGGCAGCATGAGCCTGTGGCATATTAGCCATTCCTGCTGGTTTGGTGTCATCCACAAACATGCTGAGGGTACATTTGGCTCCATCACCCAGACCACTAGTGAAGATGTATTGACCCTTGAGGCACACTGCTAGTTACTGGCCTCCAACTAGAGTTTGCCTCACTGACCACCACCCTCTGGGCTCAGACAGTCACTCAGTTTTCAGTCCACCTCACTGTCTGCTCCTTCAGCCCATTCAGGCATCAACAGCTTGTCTTTGAGGATCTTATAAGAGACAGTGTCAAATGCCTTACTGAAGCCAAGTACACGATATCCATTGCTAGCCCCTCACATACCAGGCCAGTAATTTAATCATAGAAGTTTATCAAGTTGGTCAAGCATGGCTTCCCATTGGTGAAGCCATGCTGATTAGTCCTGATGATTTTTTTTTGTCCTTGATGATCCTGGCAATGGCTTTATCACCTTCCTGGGGATGAAGGTGAGACTGACTAGCCTGTAGTTCCGTGGGTTCTCCTTCTTGCCCTTCTTGAAGACATGAGTGACATTTGCTTTCCTCCAGTCTTTGGGCACTTCTCCCAGTTGCCATGACTGATCAAAGATTATAGAGAGCGGCCTCACAAAGGCATCAGCGAGTTCCCTCAGCACTTGTGGGTGCAACCCATCAGAGCCCATGGAATTAAGTATATCCAGTTTGCTTAAGTATTCTCTGGCCTGATCTTCTTCAACCACGGGTACATCTTCCTTGCTCCAGACTTTTCCTGTGGTGTCTGGGATCCTGGATTCCTGAAGGATGGTCTTGCTAGTAAAGACTGAGATAAAGGAGGCATTTGCCCTGTGTAATCAGGTCTCTGGTCTCATTGAGCACTGAGCCCACATTTTCCCTAGTCTTTCTTTTGTCACTTATCTACTTACAGAAGCCCTTCTTCTTGTCTTTGACATCCCTGTCCAGATTCAATTACATTTAGGCTTCATCCCTGGATGCTCGGACAATGTTTCTCTATTCCTCCCACATTACCCACCCTTCCTTTCACCCTCTATATGCTTCTCTTTTGTGTTTTGAGTTTGGTCAGGAGTTCATTCTTAATCCACAACAGTCTTCTGGCATTTTTGTGTGCCTTGATATTCTTTGGGATAGAACTCTCTTGAGCTTGGAGGAGGAGATTTCTGGTTTTATTCTATGGGTTTTATATAAAATCCACAAAAGGGAAAAGAGACAAAGCCATTCCTCACCTATTGCCATTCTCACAAAAGACACGCATGTGTGAGACACACCTGCAGTGTTCCCCCAGCCTTTAAAAAGAGAAAGTTCAGACTCCAGGTTTGGAGTTAATTGCCTCATGTACCTAAACACGGATTCAGACATCTCAAACTTTTTCAAAAAATGTTAAACCCCTATAGCCCTTACATAGTTGCACTTCAGTTAGTTGAACCTGAGAAATCTTAAGTAGAAGAATGTATGTTTAGATGCTCTGTTGAACTGGAACTCTCAATAGCCTTGTAAAAAGTATACAACACAGTTGTATTAGAATGTGTCCTGGTTTATACACAGTACAGCATTTTCATATCTGTTTTGCATGGGTCTCATGATTAAATAAAGCACAAAGCAATAACAAATTCTCATTTTTGTTTTTGAACTTGTGATCTAGAGATGATTAATGGTAGCTCATTAATCAGGCTGAGCTATTTATTTCACTAAATTCTAAGACTTATGTTCTAATGAATCCTTTACAAGAAAAACACATACTGGTTATGTTATAGCTGTACGTGCTTGAGAGGGTATTTGTGCTTTGTTGTTGCTTTTTAATCATCTTTAAATTCACTGCTTCTTGTAATGGACACTTGTGTATTTATAACAATATTCTGTTTACCCCTTAGATTATTCATGCCTGAGTGGCTAGCCTACTGCAGAAAAAGGTTTAATGAGTTTCAAGGGGATAGCACTGTAAAAACAGGAAAAACATAAAACAAGTGCCTGAATACTAATGTAAGCCTCTGGCTAGAACTTATTGTCCAAGCCTATGATAACAGACATTCCTCTGATGATGTACCTCATTTTTTAATAGGATACCTTTATTCCTAACAGTAAAGTATCTCCGTACCTAACATCTTGCTAAATAAGCCACACTGTAGCTAAGCATTTTAAGAACACCCTAAAACTGAGATGGTTGCCCCTCACTTGAATCTTTCACATGTAACAGATCCATGTATTACCAGGATGTTCTGTTTCACCTATTGACTTTCAGAAAACTCAACTGGTTTGTCATGGTGACTCCTATTGACAATGGACAACTGCCACAATGAAATCAAATACTGTCATATTCACGTTTGAATTAGACACACAATCCCATAATTTGTTTGCTTCAATTGTTTTTACTCAGGAAAACATAGATTTCACTTAGCTAGTTATTTATTTTGGTAAAATATGTTCACTGTTTCTCCTCATGCTAAATTTATGATTAATCTTCACGACATTTTATCTAATTGTGTTTTCCCGGAGCTAAATAACTTTTTTGCTAAAAAATGCAAAATCAGAATGTCCAATTTGCCACAAAACTAAAATCTACATATTCACATCAGTAGTTCATATTTCATATTTAGTTCTGTCTCTCACTCACCTACAAGAATTTTGAGATTTCTTTAAGCTTTTTTTCTATTTCTGCTCTCCTGTAGGATTCCTGAAGTCTTCTCTGATCTCAGTAGTGCCACAAAGTATCCTGCAATTGGCTTCTAAGGTATGTTAAATATGCTACCACAGCAAACTCTTCTGATCCTGCATTATTGAAGGCTCCAAAAAATTTTTTTTCACTTCTTCCACAGTTAATCTGGCCTCTCATTCTGCTGTCTTTGAAATGTAAAGTTTATCTCTCTACTGACTACTAGACAAAAAGCTTCACAGTGCATGCTATATCTTCAGCTCTTCTTAAATTCACTTCAGTTTCTCATTTCCTTTTAACACACAATTTCGCAAAAGAACAAAAATTAACAGGATGAAATCACCTATACAATATTCTTATCCACCATCTGTTGATGTCATTGCCTACCTCTTCTTATTTTCAAAGGTTCCTTGTGTTATTCACTAATGCTTCAGTAAAACACCTTGAGACTGAGGCCACCCTGTCCCTTGTCCTGGGTTACTGAATTCTTCATCCTCCCTTGCACAGCAGAGGCTGGCGTTACACATCTGAGGAAACAATGCCATGGAAAGCTGGAAGAAAGAAAGGAAGTGTTGGCTATCATTTGCGTCTGATAGAATGTCTATTGTGGTACTTTCACCACATCTTTTCTGATTAACGATAAGGCTTTGTATATTTATACACATAGAGGCTGCAGGGAAGGGCCTTTATTCCACATAGTCATTATACTGATCCCACAAAAATAACTCACATTAATGAACATAAAGAAAATCAGTTTGAGTAACGACATATGTGTCATATAATCTGTCACCTCCCATTTTACGTAGATCTGGAAAGGCTCACGTTGCTTTATGGATAAGGGTATCACAGAGACGCCATAGCCAAAGATTAGCAATGGGAAAACACAACTTGGAGGGTCTAATCCACCAACCCATTTGTGAGGTAATTTACAGGCTGAATTTGTACAGCATTTGTACAGTGATCTATTCACAGTTGCCCCCCAAAAGCTGAGAACTCTGTGAAAAGATGTTTTCAGAACAAAATGCCAGTTTTCTAATTGTGGACAAAAGCTGACGGTGGGGCTACTACTTCCATCTATTGCCACTTCAGGATTGCTACACATGGTCACACAAGATGAATCCAGGGCCATAGAATCAACAGGCTGAATTACTGTCATGAAACTGCTAGCAAGCTAACAGCTATCCACAGAGGAATGTAATGCATCTACCATGCTTTTGAATTTTTGATACTTCCCCTCCATCCAGACCCAGATGAATGACTTTTGAAGGAGTTCCTGCATTGCATGGGGAGATTGCAAAAAGATTTTTATCCCCAGGGCCCCTTACCATTGTTGGAAGTGGTTATGAAAAGAGCTGTGTGAGGTGTGCTCCTGAAAAGGGGATTTTATTACCAGTTTTATATCTAATAACTTTGTGCTGGATGCCTACACTGTGGTAAGCCTTTGGAGAACTCCAGAAGAAGACATGGCACTACCAGTAGTATAACAAACAGACAATTAATAGGACTCAAGAGACCAATGTTTACCCCTGAACTGCTAGCGAGTAATTTAAACTCTGTGCTTTAGCCTCTTCCTCTATTAAATGCAGTCTTGACAGTTATCTCCCTTGGAAGTATTTTCAGGTCAATTGGTAATGTCTGATCTATTAACCATTGCTTCTGTGCAGCAGCATGACAATCACTGTATTCTCTGTCTACAGGTTTCCACATCATGAGTTTCTTTGCGAGTTCCCCCAGTTACTGTGGGCCACTGATAACAAGACTATTTGAGTAAGTTCATACTGAAAAGTAAGACACCTCTCTGGATGCTTGTCTTTCTATCTTCATGCTGGGCTTCGATAAATGGCACTTTCTGATATACACCTTTCCTCCTCCTTCCACATTAATCACAACAATGCTGCCAAACTTGGGGATACTTGTAATGACAAATGACTTCTCAGTTGTCATTTTAACTGGCTTTTGCTTCTGCCTGCCTTTAACGCAAACAACAAAAACTCTAAGTCAAGAAGATTCAATCAGAAGCTAGACAGCAGATCCATCACTTTCCCAGAACTAGCTGTATTAAATACTAGGAAAGGAAAAATAGTCATAATATGGTGTCACAAGAGCACAGCCTTCTTTTTGCACAGCCCAGGAAAACTTCTACATGAAGCTTCACTCCAAAACTCTTTTCTATTTCTCATCTAGGAATCAGGAAGTTCTAACAGATATTAAATGCATATTTCTAAGTCACAGGATTAATAATAAACATAACCTATAATCACAAGTGTTTTACTTGTACAGGCAACCAGCCATGTGTGCAGAGCTATACATATAAATATCCCAAACAGTGATGAATTTTTACAATAGTTTCTAGGACAACCTCTCTTGGGTAATAGATTGTGTATTTAAATTAGCACATGAGGCACAACGGGAATGGATATATAGAAGGAAAAAGATGGCACTGAGAGCCTTAAAGGCCAAAATACACTTTTTTTTTTTTTTTTTTTTTAAAGAAATCTTACTTTGGATTCACTTTAACATGGTCTCAAGCATTAAATTGCTATTAAGACCTGAAATGCATCAAGTGCACCTTGGAGCATTATCACTTGTTTTATCATCATCTGAAGGGAACTCCACTGGCCTGCCCAAGGTCTGGCCTGTCACATGAGATTCCAGAAGTTGTTTGTTACGGAATATGCCTTGCTGAAATTCTTTCCGGACATTTAACAGAAGTTTTGAACTTCAGACTGTGGCTTTGCACAAAATGTTAAAATAAGGTGTTGGAAGGTTTTGTGGCACCAGCCTTCCTCCTCTCTAACAGAAAAGAAGTGCTGCCCAAGGCCATGAACCATAGCTAAATGCACCACTGGCCAGCTGGTGCTCAGGCACTGCTCAAACGTGCAACGTGAAAAAGCACACTGTGGGAGATTTAAGGGAATTTCTTAAGGTTGTTGTGTGGATGGGTTTCTGTTAGGTAGAGATTTATTTCTGAACTAGACAAAGCAACTCCAAGGGCGGCGCCAAGGCTGAAAAACAACACCTGTTATGAGAGTGAGGTAATTCTATAATAACAAGACCTGAAAATGGACAATATCCGATCAGCCAATGCGTGTTTGGAACGTGGATGCGTGATCACGAAATAGCTGCGTATATAAGGAAGCTTGTCTCTGTAATAAATGGCTTCGCTTGAATTCATATTGGATTGTGTGGAGTCCATGATTTTTCACCCTCGCAGCACACTGCCAAAATTATTTAAGGACTCGAATGTACTGAATTGTTTTCCGATTGCTTAAGAAATACTTTTGTGGTTAACAAACAAAACAGATGTTAATTTTACAGTGTGCATTTTCTGTTGGTTTTATAACATGAATTACAATGCTAGTAAATAAAAGTTTTATTTCAGTGCAGTACTTTAAAAGGGGAATGACAACAAAGGCCAATTTCTTCCTGCAATATTATCCTCTTGCTTACTAATACTAAACTGGTTTTGTATCAACCAGAATTCTTTGCAGTAGCAGAGACTTTGATAGCTTCCCTAGTGTTGATAATGATGCAAGAAACAAGAGATATGTTTATTCCTACTAGTTCTGATGAAAGAACAGAAGAAAGTGGAAAAGAGCAAGAAAGAGAAATTTTTCTCACAAGGCAGGCAGCTAAAGCTCAAGAAGTCAGTACTTAAGTGAACAGATAATTGAATATATTGAGTTGGACTGATACAGAGAAACTTAGTGAATCTTGTGCAGACATGAACAAGAGGCAATCAGAGGCAGCACATCTGACCCCCCCTTCCTAAGAACAGAGAAGAAATTAACCACTCATTTAGTCACCCTTGAGCACGTACCACAAAAATCTGTCCAACCACAATGAAAATTAGCACAATCAGAAATAGACTTTTTTTTTAATGAAACACATTTTCAAATAGAAAGACAAACTTCAAAAACTCTGCAGAAATTACATTTTGTTGCAATCTATGATTTTAGCATCTCTAGGCTGATGCAGTTTGATTCCTGTTTGTCATGGAAATGCTTAACTGCCAAATTGAATGTTATATTAAAATAGCTTTATAGCCAATCACGGCAATTATTTCAGTCACATTAAATCATCTGCTGCTGTTTTTCCTTCTCCATGACATTTTTATAGACTATCTTTGACACATTTATTTTTCCTAAAAAAAAAGCCCTGATGGAGTGATAAGGCCAGGATAATATTTATGCAATCAGGTTTTGTTTTGGCTAGTATCAGCAAGATTACATTTAATCCAAATATAAAAAATACAAAGCCTGCCCATCTACAAAAAGCAATCTCTTTTTCTACTTTGGACTTTTCCTTTCCTATTTTAAATACAAAACTGTCACATACTTTATACTCGTGTTATGTATACCAAATCAATACAATTACAATCAACATTCTCCTTATGAAAAAAAGAAGTTATCACAAAGACCAGGCATTATTTAAGATTTTCATTTAAAAACAGCATAAATCCTAATTTTGAAATGAGATATGTCAACAAATCATACATCTTTATTAGATTTTCATTTATTTGCATTTAAAATGAATAAAAACTTTTGAGATACTGTTCTTGCCATTTGAAATTCTTGAAGTGTTTCTAAGGATCTAATGACCTGCTGCTTTGATATTGCTGCTACTCATTCACAGAACTATCAAAACTCAAGCCTGAAAACTTTACTTCTTTTTCTCTAAAACTACCAGTATAATGACTTTAAAAAAAAAAAAAAAAAAAGTATTGCAATTTTAAGTTAATGCAGCAGGGTTTTTATAATATAATACAGCATTAAAGAGGAAAATAAATAAAAATTTAAAAACAGTCTTGACTTATTTCTAAATTATACTTCATCATCTAGAAAGACTTACAAGAAAAGTAGTATAGAAATTATTTGAGAACACTTTCTCAAATCGTTAAAGAAAAGTCAAAGTAAGCCATCTTCATAATACCGTACTTCATTTCTATTCAGTTGAATAAACTCATATTTGTTTTCTTCCTCTGTTTTTCTAATTCTTGTGTATTGTGTTTTGCTGGTGACTTCTTTGTCCTTATAAACTTCCATGCTGCACTCTCTCCATGTTTGTTTTACAGAGATGAGTGTCTGAAAAGTTTTATTTAAGGTCTTTGGAAAAATAGTAAGAGGATCTATTTGGGTTTGTCATTTTCTAGTTATTTGTGCTCTTTGCCTTATTTTATGAATACAGCATAGCATAAACATTTGGCAGGTTCCAAAAAGACTTTCTACAAATGTTTTCAAAATAACAATGCGGTGGTTCATGCCTTCTGGTTTGCTTGGCATGCCTCAACACTCATCAGCAAACCTGACCCTCTTGATTTTTGTTAGTTTTATTTTCAACTTTCCTAACAACTCCATTGTTCTGAAATGTAGGTGGGTTGGACTGGGTTTCTGTTGTTTTGGTTTGGCTGGGGTTTTTTGACAGAATATTAGATTGTCTTGCTATGGAAAAATCTACTAAGATAGAAACACAGAGTTCAGAAGTACGTATATAATGACTGAATCCCTCTGTTAAGGATGCAATTACTGGAACTCAGACAATTCAAACATATTTTTCTTCATTCAAAACTAACCTCATTTAATGTTAATCTTCACTCATTTAATTTGCTGAAGTGGAAGATATTTAAAAATGTATTTTAATATTAAATATATATTTTTCCTTCCCATCGCAGACATTTCCTGAGAATTAGGGTATGACAGGAAAGACAAGAATTTATTAAAGTGTCTCAGTGTCCCTCCTGGGAACTGTGGATGTAACTCTCTACAGAATACAGGACTGCTGATGGAGTTTACATATTATGGTATGCTAGATTTCCCCTTTTGCTCCCTGCTACATACAATGTTACAGTCCAGAGCCTTGGGGGACAGAAGTCTTGAGCATGGAAATATGTTGACAACCAAGACCTTTGGAAGTCATCCCATCCCTTCACCACAAAGACAACTGAGTGCGCCTGGACCCGAGACGTGGCTTGTTAGGCTGCTTTGCAGAACATCCACCAACACTGGCTCCAGGATTTCCCTTTGTGTTCTGCTCCTCTTCTCCACAGCCAATAGGCTTTCCCTCATATCCTACCTACAACTTCTTTATGGTAAGGTGAGCTCATCATCATCCACCGTGCTACCAGACATACAGAATGTATGATCGCAGTCTTCAACGGAACAACTTCCCACTTATTTGGAGACAACTCTTATATCTTCTCACAGACTTCTAGTTTCAAGACCAGCTCTTTGAACCTGCTTTCATGTTTTATAATCCTTTTATTTTTCTTGCCCTTTTTTGAACTCTCTTCAGTTTGCCTACATGTCTAAAATAGTTACAGCATTTCAGATGGCAGGTGAGGATGACTTCCTTGTATCAAGCAGAGCAAAATATTGATTATCCAAGTCTTTTTTCCCTTTTTTGCATCAATAACATACAGTAATTGATAATCTGATTCTTTTGTATAGTACTTGGTCAATTATTTTCCATTCTCTGTTTGAAAGTAGGATTTTGTTTTAGACAAGTCATACTTTATAAATGCAAACGTTCTGCACCAGGCTTGGGGGGAGAGAGAGAGATGTGGAAGGGTTTTTTGGGGGAAGCTCAGTAAAAAAGGCCCAACAAAAATGGCATAATGACATGGCTGTTTTAATAAGATAGAGTAAAAAGAGGACTATAGATAGATGGTAAACCTTTCATCCTATCAGATCCTGGGAAGCCCTTTTCATGCAGCATCAGACAGACTGCAGACACATTGCTGCCTGGCACGCTGTGCAGAACCCATCTGTGGAGAGGTTCCTCCTCCCTCTCATGACACAGTGCCTTTTATCATGTGTAACAATCAAAGCCATGCATCTCCTGACAGGCTGGACTGTTACATCTGTCATAACATCCGCTATCACCCAACAGAAGTCAGCACAGAGCAGTCCAGCAGATTCCATGGTAACATATAGGCTGCTCCAGCTTTAAACCCTAAGCCCAACAGAGCAGATATGACCTGGTCAAGATCACTAAGTCCTCAAATACAATGTCTTCCACAAGCCCCCCAATATAATGAAGGACACTTGATTTTGCATTGTTGATTTCAAACAATTTCTCTAGTTTTATCAAAATAATACTCTATGTGAGCACTCAAGTCCACTTTTCAGAATCTGCCATGGCCTCCCATTCATAATGCTCTCACTCAGTCTCTGAGGCGGGTAAGCGTAACGGACCTCGTGAAGCATCTGCTAGGAAAGAGCTCGGCATCACCTTTGTCCACCTTTTATTTCATCAAACACGTACATGGGATGGTCTTCCCTGCCTGTGGAGAAAAATGAGAAAATCCACTTTCTTATTCATCACTTTTGCCCACTGTTTTTACTGGGGTAGGGTAAAGGATTCAGAAATGCATGCATTTTTTCCTTTTGCTTTGTAGTGATGAAAATAATTCAAAATAAGTATTCAGCTGGGCAAAGAAAAAGTTCACATACTCAACATTTAGAGCTCCATTAAGTTTCTGTCCTTTCAGAGGTCTAGAGATCCAGGTAAAAGTAATCAGTTGTCCTGGTGATAGAATTTCAAATCTTAATCTTGTTTTTAAAATTCAGAATATGGGTTGCCTGCTTAGTTTATCACTTAGACATTGTCAGGTACTGCAATGAACAAATTCATAAGAAATCAAATCTCTGCAGTTTTGCAGAATACAAGGACTATCTTTATGTCAATCAGAGGAAATGTGGGTTTGTCCAGCAAATTCTTTATTACTACTGAGAGGATAAGGATTACAGAAACAGGCTCAAAATTTGTTCTTACTGGGTGTAGATTTGTTTTTAGCCATTGAACTGCTGTTGCAAAAGATGTCAAAAAAACTTACACAAACAGAAAATTGAAAAGTAGCATGTGTGATTCTTCAATCAATTGCAAAGTGAAGTAAGGAACTGAATAACTTTTTTTTTTTTACTCTTTTTGTTGTTGTTGCTTGAGTCTAGTGGCAATGGTCCTGCAGCTTACGTCTCTATATGTGTTTACTAGAATCAGGAAGAAAGGTCAGTATGTATTGTACTAGCATGCATAAAAATACATAGAAAATACTAAAGAAAGTACTAATAATGAAATGGCTAGATAAATTAAAACATACACCTTCACCTGCAGTGTCAGCAGCAAAGGACATTAGAAATGAATGCAGAGTGCCATATGATGCAATTCTAAAACTATGTGAATTGTATAATTCAAAGAGAAAGAAAAGAAATAATATTGTTAGAAGTATAGAAGAGAATGGATAGTGTAAGTAGGTTACTTAGCTGTTCCTATGTACACTCTCAGAATATAAAAGTCAGTAATAGGTGTTGAAAATGAAAGAAAACACCTATCTTGTTAAGGTTCCATTTCATTCTCACCCCTTCATAAGAACAATATTTCCAGAATGGAAAAAGTACTATGACACATCTTTTTTTTTCACATGCTCTTTCAAGTCCATTTTTTTGATGCTTTGTCTCATTTCTGCCCATCCACACACCTACACATCACCATTAGCTGCATGACTACAATGAAAGATTCAGCAGCAAAGGGCTGCCCACTGCCCCTGATCTGACAGCTCTTTCTGTGGCAAGCAACACGGACAGCACGAGGACCCTTTCATCCAGTTCTGTAGAGCAGCATGATAAAATTATAGCTGGCCTGAGGACCAGGTATTTCATTGTTCACCCTGCTTCACATACTTCTCAACCATAATGTTCCTCACATGGACACCTCCAGTTTTCTTAAGGAATTTAAAAAAGGAACCCCAAAAGAAAGCTCATTTTTGTATTTTCAACAGAGTGTCATACAGTTGTCCTATTCACAGTGTGACAGTACATTTGTCTCCCCAGGTAGCACCTGTTCAAGACTATAAGTGGTTTTTTTTATTTTGGGACAATATTTTTCTGTAAACAGTCTTGACTCAAAAATAATTGAGCTGCTTCAATGCAGACGGACAAGATTCTTCCCTGCTTAGAAGACAGAAATAGAAAATTACAACACAAGAGCTAATGAGTCACAAAATCATTACTTGAAATCAGGTTTTAAAGCAAAAAACATTTTGCAACCTCAGTATCACTAGTGCCCATGCAGGAATAAAAGTTATTAAAATCAAAAGCATAAGGGAGCAAAGCAGGACAAGCAAGATAGGTTGTTTTGAACCTGTCTGTAATAGCACCAACAAGAGTATTGCTTATAGATTTCTCAGCTGGAAAAAGAGAAAATGGAATTGTAACATAGATTTTCTCCCTCTAAACCTATTCATGTTTCATGGTGGATTTTTTCCATGAAAAGCTTTAGCTTTATTTGAGCATATAGGTATCAAATACAGGGTGAATGAAAGCCAATATTTAGACAGGACAGCACAGACTTGCAAACAGACTTCGGTGGCTAACATAGGGTATAGGCTGAAATAGGAGTCTAATGTATTTGCTGGTATCACTGTTCTGGGGGATTTATGCAAAAGTGACAGACTCATGCAAACTAAGTACTTTTCATAATAAAATTCAAGCACAGGCTAGTATCTTTCAATCAAAAGCACAATAGGTTGAGTTACTTCATTTTGCTGGTTTTATATTGTCGGTTTACCTTACTAATACTCAAACAGCTGAATCTCTTGAGTATTTTTGCAGTGCTAAGATAACCTCTAAGTAATTTCTGGCATTGCACTAGGAGACTACCAGGAAGTTAAATTTCTGCCAAGCAAGCAAACAAGAAAGCACTGAATTTTCATTCATGTACCAAAATAATTTCAAATGCCACAATACACATCAAAAAGAATTTCAGTCCTTTCATAGAAGTCAATATGATGTAGTAATGATACAGGAGTGTTGAAGAGGGACTCACTAAAGGACACATGTTTTGAAATTAAAAGAAAATGAAACCATTGCTCCCTAAAGATTAGTATTCCACTTCAGGCACATAGAATCAACATTAAATCATCTTTTAAAGTACTCAAGGCCTGCCACACAGATGTAAAACTGCAAGATTTTATAACTCAGTCAAGACCTTTCTGTTCTCTTATTGAAACAAGAAAGGAAAATGAGAGTGTGTAGGCGATGCAGAGATGAAAAGAAAGGTTCAAGGAGGCCACTGGGCAAAGCGCATACTAGTTCCTAAAATTTCTATTTTTTTTTTCTTTTTTTTTACAGCTTGCAGAGCATGCTTATGGAAAGACTCTCATCAAGCCGCATTGTACCTGTTCCCCAGCCTGCATATGGAAGAGACACATTTTAAGCAGTGCCCATTGAGGGCAGCAAGGCTTACCTTTCTCCACCAGTCTAGGGAACATTTTCAAGGTTGGGTACAGTTATGTGGCCAGCCGAGATAGGAAGTATAGTGATGATGAACAAAAAGTCATATTCCTTGACAATGTATTAGAGGGAGAAGTTGTGCTGCCTCTGTCATTCTCCTAGATTACTAGAAAGTAGGGCTGCTTTCCTGCTGCACTTCAGTTTGGCTGCAGACCAGTATGCCTAGTATGACTTGGGTGGCCTAGGGTCTTATTATGAGCGTCTCTCCACCTAACATTACCATTAGAAAAAGTCCATTCCGGCCCTCTAAACAGGAAGACTAAGCTGCTGAAAATCGAAGCACATGTTATTCCTTTTGCCTGTGTGTTTTATTTTGTTTTCCTTTGGCTGCTGATCAAGGCTGCCATTTTCCTGCTACAATCATCCAACTGGAGTGCACAACATGACAGTTCACACAATTCTCACATAAGACCATAACCCTCTCTTCCTGACCTCACAAGTTAACAAAAACATTTTGCATGAATACTTACAGTGTCAAAAGGAGCTAGCTAACAAACAGCTAACCTCTGTGTAGCTACCACCTCCATGCATTTTTTTTTCTAGTTTTTCCTTTAGAAATAAAACAAACCACTCACCACAGATAAAAAAAACTTGATCACTCACAATTAAAAGGGGCTGAGTTTCAAAGCAACACTTCTGGTGAACTCTTGCTCCCTATCAACCTCTTTTATGGTTTACACTTGAAGTTTTCAGCTCAAGATTCTCAGTTGAATTTTTTCAGCTGTTCATCTGAAAAGCCACCTACTCATAAATAAAACTGACTATTACAAAAATAAAATCGTGACAAGAAACTAATGAAATTCATAACTTGAGAACAAAACTAGTGCTTTATTTTCAGAAGTAGCTTTTTTTCATTTACTACTTTACTCTTTCTCCACTAAATAAATATTAATTATGGTGTTTATCTATACAAGTGCTTCATTCTCTGTTTCCTGGAGTTCACAAAGTTATCCTTGGATTTGTGATGACAGGAAGTGCTTTTAAACAGAATTGTATTTTTCCATGTGATTTAACAGTTGCAGAGAACATCATGAATCAGGCAGGAATCTGTATGTATTTAATTAATACTACCAATCTGTCAGTCCTATGGCATTCACCTTTAATTGTGTTCATTATATAGCTTGATTGTGTTTGATATTGTTAGGCTGCTAAACTTAGTATATGCCATAAATAGTGTTGCCCATGGCACAGGTCTCCTATTCAGTATTCAGGTCTCCTTGCAGTACTCAGGTCAGCAGTTTTGCAGTTGTCCTGTACCATAAATAAAAAAAAGACATTAAAAACTAACCTTTCTAGTGCACACAATTTTTCTAAACTTAGAAATTTATTCAAAAAAAGAAGCAGACATAGCATGATAGTTGCGTCCCGTAAGAAATTATCCATACCAAGAAACTGATAATGTGTACAAAATGTCTTGCTATGTTAAATCTTTTTTGGGGTTAAAAAAATGCAACAAGAAAAACGAAGGTAGGATTTATTCCAAAGCCTGTTAATGATATTTGCAAAGAGCATTTATGAGTCAGAATGCAAACTTTGCTCCATGGTGACAAGTGCTCTCAAGCTTTGCTAATCAAAAGATTGAAATGCAGCCTTTGGGATCAGGCTGAGCCTTTTATTCAGAAGCGGAGAAAATTTAGTTGAGTTACCTGACCGGTCTTAGAATCTTTCTCCCAAAATACCATTAGTTTTTATGCTCTGCGATGCCAGCAGAATGAAATCTCAGCACAATGCAAGACAGATTAGACATGTAAATGCCTGTTAATAACAAAGACAGGTAGGTGGATCTCTTTCACAGTTCAGGAAAATTACCATGGTTTCCAAGGGCCTTCAGAAGCCTGTTGCTGAATATACCATAATCTAGTTATTCAAAGGTTAGATGACAAATCAGTGAGACAGTTGGCTGTATGAAGAATATTGTTTTCAAATAGATGTCTTCTAATGCAATGATTTTATTACAATCTTCTAACATAATTTCTTGGTTTGCCGTGTTTAGAAAGTTAAAAAAACAACACATCACACATCTCTCCTCTTACTTGTTCTGTCATGTAATCACACATAAAGGTCCTTCAAAACACTCAAGTGCACATATTAAATATCACTGCATAAATAATTACTGGCATAAATAAGAAGGTGCTTTGGTACTTCCAGGTCTCAGGACCAGTATTTCTAAATTTCTTTTCAATTATTGTACTGGATATGCCAACAGCAATTATTTTATTAAAACAAACCGTGTGATATATTCACCTGTTACATGTAACTCTGTGCAAATGTACATATCTATATTTCATATAGGAAAGAGATATTCAGAAGAGCCCAGTTATCCTGAATTTAGTATCATTTTATGCAGAGTCTCAGCTTGCTCTGTGTTACCATAGGGTTTAAGTCTTTGTTGAATAATTCAACACTATACTTTTCACTGTTGGAATTTTCATTTATGCTGCTATTAGGTTCTGATGTGACAGATAGCTACGGTCCTTGTAACTCTCTTCTTATCGGGGGAAGTAACTTTATTTTCTTACCCAGTGCTCATGCCAACCATGCATATCATTTCCCTTGTCTCTCCTTCTGTAAAGATATTTTTTCTGACATTTACCTCTTGAATTTCTTAATTTTAGAGAAGATTCTTGCCAGTGACTACTCAAATCATCTTCAGGTATATACATTCTCCAGCAGCTGTTTCTATTTAGCCATGCTTCTTGAACTTCAAGGAATGATCTATGAGAGACTCGTAAGATGTTTTTTTTTCTGCTGATCCATAAAATCATGTACTTATCTGAGTTTTAATATCTTCTCTTTGCATAGCCCAGCAGAGGTATCTTAGTAATTCTTGTACACAATTTTAAAAGGGTTGCAAGATTAACATGTAAACAAACAAGCAAAATAATATATGTATAGTGTACAAAGAAAGATTAATCTTTTCCACAAGAAACCACCAAAGAAAGCCCTGTGAGTGTTACACAATTCTAAAGAAGTAAGTCACTTTTTCTAAAAGAAAAAAAAAAAAGGACTCTTTTCTTTGAGGACTGTTGTCAGTCATCTATGTAATTTAATAAGTGCCCAGGTAAATGGTCATGATATGCACTTAAAAGTAACCATCCTCAAAAAATGAATCAGAGTTTTGATAGCCTCCTGCCATCTACAAACACTCAAGTTGACAGGTACCTTCAGAACTCTCAATTATGCTTTCCTGATTTTTATCACATTTAGATCTCCATGATAAGACTTTATCCTTGATGTGTCAGTAAATACAGCAACGGGTAAAACTGGAATTTTATATGTTTCAGATTACATCTGTCAATATTTTATGTTTAAATACAAATAGTATCAACCTGTCTGTGGTGAACTGATGTTACTTATTACATCAGTTCTATATAAGAGAAATGTTTGTTGGAAGGAAAAATTTGGATATATTCAAGAGAAAATCTTACTAGAAATTTGTTCATATTGATTTCAGGGCCATGCAAACATACATAGGAGTCGTCTTCTTGTCAGAAAATCTGCTGTTATCAGAAGGTTTTCTTCAGATGTTTGCTACTTTTCTTCAATTATATTAATAAAGTAACTTCAAAAACTACTCGGTTTTAATATTATAATAAATTCTGCCAGGAAATGATCAGGCAGGATCTGAATATTAAGCAGAAGCAGCATACAGAGTTTTATATCACAATTTCTTTTACTTTTAAAAATTAAATACTTTGGTAATGGAATAGTTCAACGAAGCATTCATCTGAGATACCCAAGATTAAAAATACCACAATAATTAGTACAACTGTTTGTTATGAGAAAATAATATAAATAGGACGAATAAGGAGAAGACATTTTGCTCTCTCATAACAAGAACTGAACTGTCAATCAGGACTTAGAGGGACCTACACTCCATGAATACAGAAAAAGTAAAGCTATAATGCCAAACTTCTGTTTCCGGAATTGACAATAAAAAGAAAAGCAGTAATATTGGTACTAAAAGTAAGTCATACTAAAAGCTGAGGAAAACTTATCAAGCAGTAAAAACGAAATAGCTCAATACTAACATTATTAACTTTGGTAAATATCTATATTAGTGAAAAAAAACACATTTGAAGGTAAATCAGAATCAATTCCAGTCTTTAGTACTTCACAATTTGAGAAAGAGTGCATTAGCCTGCACAACCACAACAAAAGTACCATTGAATGTCTAGTTTAAACCTCAATCAAGATCCACCTTAGGCTAAGAAATAATACCCCAATACACTATGCAAGAGATCCAGTTATGTTATGACCCAGGCATTTTAGAATAGCTGTGTTATGAAATTTAGAATTTGTTATGAAAGACTTCTGCTATCAGGGAAGAAGTTTACAAACGGCAGATTAGATGGGACTTAAAACCATGCAGGAATCAGGTACATACACGTAATCCTGTAACATAGAAAGAGAGCTAGCCAGTCAGTCCTCCTCACATCCTAAACTGGATTTTTTCACCTGTCTTTGGCTTAGCACCTAATCCAGTACATATTCTCAAAACACACGTGCAGAACAGGACCTGGGAAAGAAAGAGGTCGATCCCCACCCGATGCTGAGTAGCATATGATCTGCTTGCGGCTCTGTTCACAACCTCTGCGAGCAGATCTGCAGCCATGAAAGACAGGATTCCCTCTGCTTGCAGACCACAGGCACCATGCTAAGCTACTGACACAGACCTCAAGTTTTGTGAGGCTTTGGTCTTGTCCTGGATTGTCTGGAGCCATGTTTTTGTTTGTTTAGTTGCAACAGCAATTATTGAACAACGAGAGGACTGTTATTCTTTTAGTTTTTGCTAAGATTTCATAGAATCATGGAATCATTTAGCTTGGAAAAGACCCTTAAGATCATGAAGTCTGACCATTAACATAACATTGCCAAGTCCACCTCTAAACCATGTCCCTAAGCACCACATTTACATGTCTTTCAAATACCTTCAGGGATGATGACTTAACCACTTTACTGCACAGCAGGTTTCAGTGCTTGATAACCCTTTCAGTGAATAATTTTTTTCCTAATATCCAATGGTATCTTTGGAGAGAAGGAGACTGAGGGGAGACCTCATTGCAGCCTACAGTTTCCTCACAAGGGGAAAAGGAGAGGCAGGTGCTGATCTCTCTGGTGATCAATGACAGAATTTGAGGGAATGGCAGGAAAATGTGCCAGGGGAGATTTAAGTTGGACATTAGGAAAAGATGCTTCCCCCAGAGGGTGGTGGAGCACTGGAACAGGCTCCCCAAGGAGGCAGTCACGGCCCCAAGCCTGACAGTGTTCAAGAAGACATTGGCCAATAGCCTCAAACACACGGTGTGAGCTGTGGGGTTGTCACATGCAGGGACAGGAGTTGGACTCGATGATCCTTATGGGTCCCTTCCAACTCAGGACATTCTATGATTCTACAAAACCTCTCCTGGTGCAACAATTGTACAATAGTGTGATGAATATCTTCATATATTTCTCATATCTTTCTGTAACTAATAGATTATAATAACAAATAGTTACTGTAGGGCGTGTACTACTTTTTATACTAAAATAATGTAGTATGAAGGAATACAAGTATGAGATGACAGCAGGCACTTCAAAAGTGTGAGCACAAGATGATACTGGAGACCACAGGGCTATAAACATCTCACCAGCAGTCAGATACTGGTTATTGAAGGAATGCAACTTTGGGAGCTGTGCAAAACTAGTGTTAGGCCTAACAAAACATGCATATCCAGCATACATACCACAACATGCATTGAAAACCCAGATGTAATGCCATATTGCAGATTAATGAAGAAAAAGCAAGGAGTAGCATGTATTAGCCAGCACATGAAAAAGAGCCCAGGAGTGAGGAGAAAGAAGCCATTAACATCTGCATCATACTCATCCTACAAAACGTCTTGGGATGTTGATACCTTGCTGATTAAACTGATACGACTTTGATTAGATTAAGAATAAATTCTTCTTGGTTTCACCTATGAAGTCCTCCTTCTTTTCCCGTAACAAGATTTTGAGTGAAAAAAGTTGGTGGGACTTCAAGCACCTATTCTGTAATGCAGATGCAACAGATTGGGAACAGACTGAAACAGTTTGAGATTGCAAAGGGGTGAATGGCACCACCACATGTTAAAAGGAAGAAAAGTATAGCTGCCATATTCAAACGTACAGAAATATCTTTTATTAGTTACATAAATATATTTTAAATAATTGTTTTAATATATATGCCTGCATAAAGGGAGAATAAATTGTTGTACAGTGTGCCAAAGTAACAAATACCCTTTTCTTAAAGATCTGGAGAAGCAAAAAACTTGAGTCCTAATAACACGGTTCAAAACTAAGATATAAATGATGAAGAGGTCTGTAAGAAAGGGAGAGGTGATAATATAATTCATGCGATTTTGCTGACAGTCAGCTTCACAACCTGCTCTGCCTATCACCAAGAACAGCAGCAGTCACCCAGCAAGGAGAAGTGATTGCAGGCAGAGAAGGGTAAGGACAAAGAATATGCTCCTTTGCTGGGAGTCCTGGCTGAATATTTATGTTAACTTATCACTGCAGTTCACATACTTCAAGTACAATGCATAATTTTTTCTGTGTTTTACTGAAAAATAAATGGCATTTTCTTTGTAGTTAGCTATTCTGGACACAATAAAGTAAATTTTGGCTAAATAATTGATGGTTTTGTTGGTTGTCTTTTCTAATCCTGTGAGTGGCTAGTGAGAGCAGTGATTTAAATTTCTAATTATGATGAAACTCTATTGCCTGTGGAAAACACACCAATTCAGGTAGCTGCAGTCACAAGCCACATGTGAGATGACATCACCTAGTCCTAAAAGGCTACAAACACAACATACGCTTTAAAGGTGCATATACCAAATCAGTCTGCTATTGCCTGAGACTGTGGTGTGTTGCTAATAGACACCCCAAACATAATTAGAGAAAGGCCCACAAGCATTTCCTTGCTCTTTTTTTTGTTTTGTTTTCTTTTCTTTCTTCTTCTCTGAGAGACTTCAGAAATTACTCACATCCTTTCAGAGTGAACCCTGAGTTCTGTCTTCACCACCAAAGCTCTCATCTATGCAGTTTCGTAAGTCTTTCCTCAACTTTTCCCCAACTAGTCCCACATTTTTGGAACCTTGTCAGACTGCTGACAGGATTAAATACACAGCAGTTCTCAGAGACATTCCTTGCTTCCCATAAGCTATGTGAAGACAGCAGTATAATCCATGTTTCTTGATACATCCCAAAGTCTGACAGACTCAAATGTTACAGCAGTTGTCTAAAGCTGAAGCTCCGCTGTGTTCAGAGAGAAGTAAAAGAAAAGGAAATAGTTCTGAAAGAGTTTGCTTCCTTTGAAACATCCTCCGTTACTGATGATCTCTCCTATTGTATTTTAAGTCTGACTGCACTCAAAAAATCCTTTTGGATTAATTCAGTGTTTCTTGATCTGCAAACATCAGTCAGGAAAAGAAAAAAAAGAAAAAAAAAGAGTAATCAAAAGGCTCAAAAGGCTGTAATCAAGTGTGATCTATCATAGACACAGTGATGCAGACTGTCAAGATCATCAAGTCTCATTCCTGCAATCTAAACAGAAAAAAAGGCCCAAAGTCAGCAAAATTCATCTCGGCACAGCTGTCACATTCCTTTGCTAGCGATGTGCTGGAGCCCTCTGCGGCAAGGCTGTCCTTTAACTAGACCGTGATGGCACTCCCTTTAATGGCTGAAAGACCAAGGATGGAACCTTACAGGAAGCCTGATGAGACAGAAGAGTCATGCTAGATTCAAATATTGCAGGAAAACAGAGCAGCCTGAATGTGACCTCTAGGACTATCACTGACCAGTCCAAAGCAGAAAGCTGATGTTTACCATTTCTGAAATCTCTGTCCATCTGTTCTCTAAAGTTTTACAATATTCTGCACATGTCTAAGCAACAAGGCCAGCTTTGTAGCTGACTCATAACCCCACTCCCTGAAATTACTTCTTTACGTTAGGAAAGTAGTCTTAATAAAAATGGGGCTGGGAACCCTTTCCCTTTTAAATGGACGCATTTAACATCTGGAATATGCCCATCTTTGTTTATGCTGTTCTATATGACTGAAACCAAGACCTTAATTAATATCAGTTAATGCCTGCAGTGTCCTGACATTGTACTGGTAGAAATATTTAAGTTCCAGTTTTTGAGCTAATTGAAGCTTGGCTTAAACAGGCTCCACAACATTTTGGTATGAACAAAACAATCATTTTTCTCTTTTTTAAATTCTCAGTGATGCAAAGCTAACATGCCTTCCAGTGCCAGCTACATTTTGTTATGGAGTTAATAAAAAGTGAAGTAATGCCTTTAAAATGCCTAACAGCTGGTGGTAAAAACCTCATCATGGACATTCTCAGCACCTGCAGTTCTTTGTCCTAGAGTATTGACCATCTCTGTATTGAAATATTTACCAACCCACTGATGGGCAAAACACATCTTTGCCCAATCTCTTGGATTTCTTCAGTTCTTCAATTTTGGTGAATGTGTTGTGAATCTACTCCATTACTAATAACATCAACCCTATGAACTAATGAATGCAATTGATAAATTCCATCTCAGAGTACTTACTATGCCCAGTATAAAGGCTAACTGTTCTTCTTTGCTTCTCCATAATGCTCTTTTGTTTAGCTAGCCTGTAAAATAATGCCTGTTGTGTATTCTTTAGCTGCACTCCATGTAATTTGTGTTTGCATGGGGGAGAAGGAGGAGTGGTTTTGAATAATGCAAGTTCAAAAGCCCAAGAGTTCTCCACAGAAGCATTCCCTTACTCAGCTTTCCAGGGAATTAGCACAGCTCAATATCTTGCAGCACTGGATCCTAAAATATCCTTCATGCCTCGCTGCAATTTATTTGGTGCGTACACAAGTACACAGAGATTCAGTTCCTGCATGTATCACTGAAAGTGGTTTTAGACTTAATTTCTCAGGGGTTGCATGCCATAGAAACACAGTTAAAAAGCATTTTCTGCACTTATTATTAACAAAGTCCTTTAGCAGCACAGTCTCACAGCGCAACATCTACTTAAATACTCTACTGAATACACTGTAGTAGATTTATGGATGTAAATAGCCTTTAGCTTTTATCACAAATACCAACACAGGCATAAAGAAACAGTAGCTTTGGGACCTCTAGATACATCAAGCATGGCATTTAACTGAACTGGGGGGGAGCAAGTAATAATAGCATAACTACCAAAAAACCTGGGCCTGGGAGAGAATCCAGCTTTCACAGTCTGTCTCCAGAGAAACAGTCTTACTGCATCAAGCCATCAGACCTGACAGAGCTGGCCAAGGGATATTTATTGTGACACAAAACCAGATTAAAAATTGACTTTTTTTATAACAAAGCATTTGTGTTTAAACTCACTTTTTGCTGCCAGACCTTTTGAATCATAGTAACTTTCCAAACTGCAAAATGTTTCAAAGTTTAAGACATATCTGTTTATCAAACCTTGTATCAAATGCCTGGGTCAGCTGCAGACCAATCCTACTTCTCAGCCCAGCAACATGGTTCAGCAGAAAGAGAAGGAGATAGCTAATGGCCCTCCTCTCTCCTGCTGGAAATGCCTTTTAAAGGGGAAGGCCAGCCAACACATGGTCCCAGGAAGTGAAAAGGTGTCATCTTGTAGAGCAAAGAGGATATTACTGCTTTTTGGGCTCCTCAGCCAGTACCAGCTGAGGAGCCTCTGTGGTCTGTGACACAACGATTTAGCTTGCTTTATTACTCCTGCAGGCTCTCTCAAGTTTTTTTTGGGACATTCTCCTTTAATTTTAGGACATTCCTAATGAACACCAAAAGCAAAGAGTCTCACCACAGCTCAGCTCTGCCCCGCAGACCATATACTGACTACCATGTTATGCTGTATCAAGCCATCTCCTTCAATACAGAAAGACAAAGCAAAACTATTTTGATATCTCCAGCCCTTGGCCTTGCAACAGTATCCAGTTTTAGACCACTAGCAGAGCAACAGCCACAGCAGTTGTGACAACCTTGAAGTGCTCCCCCCACCCTTAGCAGAAAAAGGGCTATGTTATGCCTTAAATGTCTGGGTTTTGTTACATTGGGAGGAAAAGATAAATGGCTATGGAGGCAGGCATCTTACCCTTCCCAAGTTTTTGTGATTGATACTTTGGGCGGAAAAGATAGATGTCCATGGAGGAAGAAGATGAAGGCAATTAACAGTGTTGCTGTGAAAGGCCTCGTGGCCTAATTGGGATGATAGAGATGAACCATCTGGTGGACAATCAGCTACCAGAAGGAACCATGAACCAACAGCTACCCCTGACGGGCAAAACAACTCACTTCTGGTCAGTACTGTGAACTTTCCCCTAGTATGAAGACCCCAGACCCATTTCCAGAAGAGTCTTCCTAATTAGCATGAAGAGCAAACAGAGGGAGGAGACGAACTGCCCTCTCCTATCTCATATGTAAATGAACTGCATTATAAAACAACCCCATGCATGATTTGAGGTGGTGGTGTGTAAATCCTCAACATGCCTCCCCCACTCCAGAGGTCGTCACTGGACCAATGTACCAGTGGAGCAGTGATATCTTACTCTCTCTCTCTTGCTGATATCTTAGTTTTCCTTGTCTCTCTCTCTTTTCCTTTCTCTTGAACATATCAAAGTAATATCATTGCAAGTTCTTCTACTAAAGTCTTGTTAAGTTTTGCATTATAGTTACTAATCGTTGTCAATCCACCGTTTTTAGAGGGGCTTTTGCTGTCAATGTTTTGATAAGTTTTGTAATATTATAACATACTTTTGCCAAGTCACTAATCGCTGTAATTTGTATTGCACCACGTGCTTTTATTCGTACATGAGTTGGACCCCCAGGAGTGATAGTCTGTCATTCACTTCACATAAACGTGCAGAAATACCCAGAGTTAACTCACACCTGATCTCATCTGTTGAGTCAGGGTGCGTGTCGCGTTCAGAGTTAACTTATCCCTCATCCCATCTGTTGGGATGAGACAGCAGTGGAGGAGGCCAGAGCAGGTCGAAGTGGCCAGGCATGGCTCCAGGGGCTGTGGGTAGATGATGAGGTCCCACATTTTCTTCTCCTACTAAACAATGGAAGGATCTACCCTGCCAGCAGACAGCACTTTTTCTTCTAACGGGGGCTGTCAGAGCTCTGTCAGGACTACTGTCTCTTGCAGAGTTCCCCACAAGGAGGGACCACTCGCCATGGCCATGACTGTGGGGTTCAGGGAGGCAGTCATAGGGTAGGGGTATGCTGTGCACTGCTGTGTTTATTTTGTTGCCCAAGTTGGTTATGCTTAAAGTCAGCTCTGCCTCTACATTATCAGCCTTGAAGATGAGCATTGTGTCGTGGGAAAAGCTTCTCCTTCAACAGCTACACTGACTGAAAATGCAAAGCACACATAATTGGTGAGGGATGGTGTTACAAGGTCTGGATACAGAGAGGAAAATCCTTCCAGCTCCCCACCTTATGGTTCTAATCCCTCACCAGAAGATTAATCTGAATCAAAACACTGAAATCCCCTGCTCTTCTGAAATTGTTGTCTGTTCACAATAATAGTCCTGTTCTCTTGGAAATACCCTGGAGTACAGACAGGTTCCACAGTTTTACATAAAGACAGTTCCGAAATCCCTCCCAAGCTGGTAAAACAGACACAACTCTTCTTCTGCGTGGATACTAAGAATCTACAGGTATCTCTAGAGGCAAAAAAAGAAAACAGACTTTAAATCTCTCACTGGCTCACCTGTGAGATAAAGTTTCCCTTCTTGCTGCCAGAGAACTCAAAATAGTCTGTCCAGTCTCACTTCAGGAGGAGAAAAAAGAAAAAAAAAGTGAATAAACTGCGAAACTGAGACCTTTTGCAGGCAGAGAGCAAAATAAAAAATGACAAGCCTGGCAAATTCCCATCCCACAGCCTGCTGATAGCAGTGACCTTCTCTTGCTATTGCCCTGACTTAGTTTCCGGGCTATCCAGTGTTCTGATACCCAGTTCTCCCAATCTGAAATCCACTGACATTGCTTCATTCATGCATATCTGAGTCAAACCCTGCCTGTGCAGGTTTCACACACAGCACTGGAGAGTGCAACACAGGGGCGTTCAACCCTGTGAAGTTCTCTTGGGTTCTAATAAGCAAAGCTTAATAGTTCAGTCTTAGTAAATGACAGACATCGTGCAGGTCTCATGCTCCATTCTGGTTGGTAACTCAGAATGGTAGGGAAGGTCAGAGGACATTCCACAGATGAACCAGATCTGGAGACAAGAGGTAGAGCTGCTGAACTCAAACTTATTCTGATCAAAAAGACTTCTCAAGTTCTTCCCTCTCTCCTAGCATGTGAGATTATCATCAAGGGATAAAAAGAACAGCTCACATGACATAGGAGGAACTGCAGAAATAGGCTCTAGTAACAGTATTAGGCTGGTTCAGGTGCCTTGTAGCTACATGTCACTGTATATGAGGTCTCATTCTGCTACGTTTTCAGTGCTGCGCCTCCAGTACACGCTGGTAGATAGCAGATTAGGTCAATGGGTGTATCTAGCAGAGAGGATCCTGGACAAGGAAACTAAATGTATTACTGATGCAGATGAGTGAGATGCAAGTGTAAGTGCAGGAAGGGTGCTGGACAAGAGCTAGATATGAAAGGCTTGCTCTCAGGGTATGAAATTTTCCAGGTAAAGAAGAGGTGAAAATAAAGATCAGCAGCACTTCTGCTTTTCTTTAGCCTAATCCTTTCAAGAATTGTGAGGATTCATTCCTCTACCATATAATCAGTGCTGTTCCTTTGCTAATATTATTAGCTAATTTTATTAGCTTCATGGCTGGATCAGCAGAAGTGGACTCAGCTATCTATGCATAACAGAATATGTAATTAACCACATAGGGCAGATCCTTAACACGACTGGGGCAATTCAGCACATGAAGTGCATATGGTGAAGGTACAGGAGGGCATTGCACAGAAACAAAACCAAAAAAACCCAACCAACCAACCAAAAGTATTACTTAAGTCACAGAATAAAGTTGGATTCAGAAAAAATAAGCAGAGCAGAATCATGTCATTACATTTCTCTCTGACAGCTGGGTCTGCTCAGCCTCGAGGAGAGAAGGCTGAGAGGGGATCTCATCAATGTTTATAAATATCTCAAGGGTGGGTGTCAAGAGGATGTGACCATACTCCTTTCAGTGGTGCCCAACGACAGGATGAGGAGCAACAGGCACAGACTAAAGCACAGGAGGTTCCATCTGAGTATGAGGAGAAACTTCTTTACTTCGAGGGTGCCAGAACACTGGAACAGGCTGCCCAGAGAGGTTGTGGAGTCTCCTTCTCTGGAGACATTCAAGAGCCACCTGGACACAATCCTGTGCAATCTGCTCTGGTGAACCTGCTTTAGCAGGTGGGTTTGACTAGAAGATCTCCAGAGGTCACTTCCAACCCCAACCATTCCGTGATTCTGTGATTTCTCTCCCACACCCTGCCACCTCACCGTCTGGCATAGCAAAAGGTCATGTTTAGGGATACTCTTATGGTCTACTTTCCTGTGCTACTGCAGTGAACAGCTCAGAGGCTAGAAGTAAATAGGTCCCTGTGGCCACGCTTGACCCCAGTACAATTCCCCAATTCATGTAACACCAACTTAGTCAGGAGTGACTGCTTTGTCTCCTATTCTCAATATAGGCAGTGTCAGGAATCTTGAGTTTCACCGTTGGTCAGAGCAAAAAGTCATTACTGGAAAGATGCTAAAGAGGCCTGTGAATCATTGCGAGACTGAACATGTTCTTGGAGGAGACACAGTGTGCAGCCTAGGATGCCCTCACATAAATTATCATCAGGAACAAGCTGCCAGCTGTACAGTGGTCATGATGCTCAGAGCTACTGCATCCAAGGGCTGCTCGTCGGGCACAATTAACTGTGTATCCATGAGGAGAATTTGCTAGGTTAGGTAAAGAGATGCAAAAAAAGATGGCTTCTTGTGCTAATGCAGGGAGATGGTACCATCAAACAGAGCTTCTCTATGAAGCACTTACGGGCTCATTGCAGGCACTGACTAGATGAGAGTGTTCTGTCACTGCAGCGACTAAGACAGACCTGGAGAAGAACTGGAGGCTCGTTGTTTGATAATAGCTGTTGATGTGATGGTAGTGCTGCTCCAGTGGGCCCTGTTCATTGTCAGTGGTTGTGGAGAAAGCAGGGGAGAAGACCCCTGTGACCTGGTGTTAATCCCAGCAGTATTTGTTTATTTCTTGGTTTTTGTTTGTTTGTTTAAGGTAGATATAAATTGTTGACAGTGCTGCAGCCATTAGAGTGGAAAAAATCGAGAATTTGTTCTCTGGCCTAGAAAGGAACATGGGTCAACTTGAAGGCAAATTTGATGGCTTTGAATGTGAACAAAGAGCAAATTTACCAGAACGATGTCATCTGAGGGCTCTGAGCAGATGGACATCAGCAGGTGCTGGAGAACACTGTTAGCAGAGTGCCAAGAGGAAATGTTCCTCTGAATATTAAAAATAAGTTGTGAAAAAAATTGGCCAAAAACCTTACATCTGTACATTTCAGGCTTCCCTCAAGGCCTTCCGTGAGGAAAATGTTGTATATGTTATTCAATTAGATACTGAACAGACTCAGGCATGTGTTCTCACATTAGTTAACTGCACTGAAACAAGTAACTTCGCCATAAGCGCAAAGATAGAATATGCCCAGATGTTTGTGAGATTAGTCTTGCTCTCTGCAGCTCAGGAACTAAGACTTCAAACTGCCTCTAGACAAACAAGTTTACTGAAATAGGGGGACTGCACACAGTCGTATCAGCATCTGCATGTATCTAAAATCCACACATGTCCTGAAGCTGGTTTTGCCTCTGGGATACACAAGGAAATAGAACAACTTGCCAAGTGAGTTTGACTGCATTGCAGTCACCAGATGTGATATAATTGTTCTCAGCGTCACAGAGATCAGCCCTGAAGTGATATTGATTGGAGATGTGGAGATGACCATTAAACTGCTTCTTAGACCAAGACACCTTGATCATATTTTCCCTTAGCTCTCTCTCCTTCTGTAGACAAAGTATTATTCTCAAAAATAATCATCAGTAACACTGGTATTCTTGTCCCCAGCAGTATCTAAATACTGTCGTCTCCTGTGAGCCTGTCACTAAAAAAACAGGGGAAAGCTTCAGTGCAATCATTACCTGTCTTTTGAAATCTAAAATAAAACTAATTTTTTTTTTTAATAAAAAGCAAGACTGAAACTGCTGAGCTTCATTTTAGTCACAACACTGTCTCTCCAAGTTGCCAGTTTTTTATTCTTCTTTGGTTTGTTGGTGCTTTTTAATCATCAGGTTCACAAACCTGGTTATGTGTGTAGCTTCATCAGGTAACCGATTATTTCAGATAATAGTTAAGCTGAACTTAAACCTCAGATATCTGTAAGCACATCAGCTTTACAAGCAGCTTGCTTTTCTTCACTTCTCAATTAAAATCTGAAAAAGCACTCTAGATCCAAAAAGGGCTTTTAAATCATATTTTAATTTTTATGGCTCAAAAAGGTACTTACGCAGTATACTAAAATTAGAGTTAATTACAATAACTCCTTGCAATCAAGGTCCCACCCATTTTCAGATGCATATCATAATGTCACTGATCCCACATGAAAATGAATAAAGGACTAACAGTTTCAGTAAATAAATTGTTGATAGCCAGTGTTATCTGTTGTACTGTTCACACTCAGAAATTAGTTACTTGTGGCAATTTTATGGAATTTGTCCTTGCACTTCTTTATTTTCTCTACACCTACATACTTGACTATGCACCTCCTTGTAACTATCACTATTAGTTCATCATAACTATTATAAACTATATAAATTGTATATTCTGCTGTTTTGACATACTTTAAAGGTAAGATAGTCTATTTCACGACTATATATTCTGTCTCTGTCATCATTCTCTATAGGAATGTTTTGATGGAAACAATGAGAAACTCAGTGAAACACAATCAATAAACATATTTCCATGGACAAGTCTATATTTTTTTCTTTCTTTCATTCAAAAGGTTCTTGTTAAGAAATCACATTGATCCAGAAATTCTCTCCAAAATGTATATTAACAGACTGGACAAGTAAGTGCATAATTCATTATGCTGGTCTATGAGGAGGGCAAATCAATGCTTTTGTTCAGTTGTTCAAATAACTAAAAACACTAGCTGCAGTCTGTGTGAATTAATGTATTATGGGAATATTAAGACTACAGTTACAGTGTTTGCAGACAAAGCCTGAACTGGCATTAAACCAGCTAAGTGAAGATGGATGTGGCCTCACAGAGGGTAGTTTATACTCTTCTTAAAGGTCCCCAGTACTGACAAACTTAAGGTCAAGACCCAATCCTTAAAACAGCCAAAACAAGTAAGTCACGGTAACAAAGGGAAATAGATTCAAGTTTCAGATTTCAGGAATATCCAAAGGTGATCATGAATTGAAGGTCTGATTTGTAACTGCTTTTAAACTGCCTCCCTGCCTAAAAAAAAAAGGGTGGACCCTGCCCACCAAGGTACACCCCAGTTCCCCAACTAAAAAACATAAGGCTACCAGTGACAGGCTTGCTTTTCTTAGCTTTTGCAGTAGTTACTTTTAGAGAGAGCATACAGACCTTTGGGTAGACTACTCAGTGGACTAAGCAGGCCCTCCACCTGAATTTCGATCGGGCCAAAGGAGAATCTTTCAGCAAAGCTTAAGCCTGTTCTCCATGATGTCAGTTGGAGTTTTTTTAGAAAAAAATAATGTATTTTTAAAGGCCAAATTGGTTTCAGTGTTTGGGAAAGCACCAGTTGCAGTATCTACAAAAAATATTCCATTACACAATATTAGAATGTAAAATGAGTCCCATAGGAAAGTATGGTCCTGTGGTACAGGGTAGCACAGTGGAAGATTACTGACCTATACAGAGCTATGCACCTGTAGTAGGGTCTTCCAGCTCACCTGAAATATTTTTTGAGATGGTATGGCTCTCCTGGGACAAAAAGAAATATACATATGTGTAATGCATGTAATTCTCAGAAAGCACTAAATCACATAAGCGGGTAACTGATACAGTTCTTTTCCCAATAAACCAACTGCTGTTGAACCCTTAGATTTCTCAAATAGCAAATTCAACCATGGAAACTGCACGGAAATAACTGATAGTTTTTAAAAAATGGATTCTTTCCCCTGTAGATGCAAAATACCACTCAAAAAGCAAATCTGAATTATGACAAAAAAGCTCAGTCTTTTGTGAATTCACAGTCCGTATTACAACACTAATGCAATCTCTGCTTTTAGTTGTGCTGAAGTCCATGGTATAAGTAAAGCACATAGAAAAGATAAAAGGCCAAATGCACCTTCTGAATCAGTCCTAAGACATGATCTAGGGTCTTGGAAGTTTTCTGTACCTGGAATCTCCTCTGAAATAACCGGGAGTTTCATGCAATGTGCAAACATAACCAAACCATGTTTGATGGGGGAATGATTGATACAGCTGATCATCCTGCAAACTGAGTATGTGGCAATCCCTAGAGCCATCAAGTGGATACAAGAACAGTGGAATAACACATTGCATTTAACAAAATAGCCATAAACAAGATATAACTGTATCATATAATAAGAACTATCTATTTTGTAGCCTTGGTGTAAAATAAAGTAGTTGCTCAACAAAATTTCCAGTGTAAAGGTAGATATGAAAATTCCTACAGCAAACTGAAATTTCCCAGGAACCCACATGTAAGTACCCAAGGTGAAGTTTAGCCCTAACAAGACATTTAGTCCAATCACTAATAGCCAGAAAACGACTAAAAGGCATAAAACAGCACTGTGTAACCCAAACAACAATTTTTTGTGCCACTGCTGTATGGCCTCTTGCCCCACACCTCTGTGGCCATCATAAACAGAGGTGGCTCTGGTACTGAAGCAAGTAGCTGCATTTACCACAGTATTACAGTCATAGGGGGGCATCTTATTTAATTACCCCATGCAAAGCTCAGGACAAGGGGAGGTTGTGCTCCTCTGGCAGCCAAGGAGTGTGTTCTGAGGTGTGTTGGGGTTCTCCACATTGCATTGTGCTGTGCCATGCAGAAATCATTCTCTGGCCCTTTGTAGCACCAATTCTTGAGGGAAGCCAAAGGCTCATAAAAGTCACGACAAACAGATCACAATCATTATCTCATCTAACTTCCTGAATACCTTGGCCATTTTATTTTTCTTTACAAGCAAGCTTTGTAGAAAGACCTCTGATTTTTGTTAAGATTTCAAGCAACAGTGAGTAAATGCTCTCTATGTTATCCTTATTGCTAGAATAGTACATCTTACTCGAGGTTGAATTTGTTAAACTTCCAGTCACAGCATCACCTTAAGCCATAGGACTATGAATTTAAACACTATCAACCCCTTCACCTTTATGCCTCTTCCACATACACAAACCTACAAACAGCAATTTGGTTCCTTCTTAACCTTTTCTTTGATAAACTTTGACCGAGGTCCTTAGACCTCACACCAAAGCTCATTTTCCATATTGAAAGCCAGATCTGGACACAGTATTCCAGTCAGTTGTTTTATTGATGCTAAGTTCACAAGAAAGATCATTTCCCTGGTGTTATTTACCATTCCACTTTTTACATATTCAAGGATCACATCAGTCCTTTTGGCAACATCACATGAAGCACTTAGTGCTGAAACTAATATGTAAGAATATTCCTCGCAAAACCGATCTCCATTCCTGGAAGTAACCATTGTGTTGTCAATCGCTTTCAGCAGCATTAAAATACAGTATTTTTAAAGGCAACAATTTAGTACAGCTATTCAGAGAATTATTACCAGTAATTTGGGCATTTTATTACAGAATCATATAGTTTGAAAAGCACTTGAAGGACACCCAGTCCAACCTCTTGCTCAAAGCAGGGCTAACTTCACAGTAAGAGCAGGTTGCCTAGGTCCCTTCCCAGTCAGGTTTGAAAATCTTGAAGGATGGAGATTTCACAGCCTTTTCAGACAACTTGCTTCAAGGTTTACCCACTTTCATGGTGATTTTTTTTATAACCTGTGTTATCTAAAAGCATAGCCACTGAAGCCTCTATATCCACATTTTAGGTCTCTGAATGAAACAAAATTTTGTTTAAAAAATGTAACCAGAAAAAGGTTGCAGGCTTCTTATTAGAAATAGCCTTGTTCACTGGTACCTGATCACTGACTATATGTTGAAGATGCCTCAGTGAGCCAGTTTTCAGTCCATACAGTATAAAATCTGTTAATTCGGTTTGGTAAACATCATGTAATATTGAATGAAAAGCTCCAGTACAGCCCCAGGAATCAACAAGACTGGGAGTCAGACCAGTTGCTTCTCTCTAAAGCACCTGGTCTTTCCTTCCAAGGTCCATCTCCCAAGACAGCGAGGTAGCTGGCACTCGTTCTCTCTGATGACTTTTGCTATGAGTCTTCACTGTTTCTCCTGGGAACTGGTGCTGGAAAGCAAGAGCTACCGCCCAGCTTCCTGCTTCATTCTGAGCCCCCTTCTCAGTTGCTGAATTAAGCTGGGCAACTTCTGAAATTTTCCCAGTTCAGCTGCTTAAGCTGAGGAACACCTCAGCTAGGTCTTCAAAGTTCTTGAGCATTAACTAGGCAGCTATGCTGATTAGGAAATGTTTAATTTCAGCAAATGCTGCTTGTAATCTTCCTTGAGTGCAGCTATATAGTCCCATTCAAGTCTCTCATCCAAGTGCCAATTAGCTGTTGCAGCAGAGCACACGAAATCTGACCGCGGTAGATAGTAAAGGACACACGCAAAGTAAGCTTATTGCTTTCTGTAGGCACCCTGCTCAAGCCCAAACATTGATTTTTCTAAAGTTATGTGTTTCTGAAAAGCTATATATTTGACATTAACAGTACATATTTGCTAATAGAAAAGTTGCTGTTATAACTGTATTTTGCTTCAAAATGTCTGTTCACAAAACATCAGTTTAAAAGAACAAGTCTGAGGGTTATTAAGTCCTACATGGAAAACAACCTGTTTGGCTAATTAACTTGACACCTTGCTTTTAATATTATTTAAACACACTTTTATACCCGTAATAGGTTTTTTAAGTGTCATAACCGTTTGAGAGCTGTCACATTACATTGTTATAGCTCCAAACATGTACTTCTTCTCTGTTCAGGACTACGAATCCAATATATAGTAAAGTGACTACTTCAGAAGAGCTGTTAGACTTTAAGTCAGTCCAGCTGCTGTGCAAGTAGATAAAATCTGCGTAATAAAAATCCTTATGTTAATTTTTGTTTTAAAAACTGACTGCTTGCCAGGAACTGTTTTCTTGAATGGTATTTTAGCCAACTGAAACATTTTCTTGTCAAGATACCCAAATGGCTTACTGTTTATTGTTTATTAATTAGAGAAATTTGTGCTGAAGTCAGTTTACCAGAAATGGGTAGTTCATACATATTATTTAAACTTCCCTAATTTTAAAGGGGCCAAATGTATTTTTAATCTGCTCTGAAAACTTTTAATGGCAAAATTTCCACAGCTTCCCTAATTGTCTGCCCTAGTACTTAAATACCGCTGCAGCTGAAAGCTTTTATTGACATGCAATCTCAAACTGTTGTACTTTCAAGTCCCCTGTGGTTTGTCAGATCCTTCCAGGTAAGGAGAATGCTACTTTCCCCTTCAGAGTGATGCTCCACCCTGTCCCAGCGCTCCTTGAGCAAACACAAGACCACAGGTACCACACAGGGCAACAGTTGAAGTGGACACCATTCCTTGCTCAGCCATTCTTTACATCGTCGTCCCTGGTAGGGAAGGCAGCAGAAACCCCCTGAGACTCTTCCGTGGTGCCAAACCTTTCTCGGATGGCAGCTGACCAGGCTCTTTTTGCTTCATGGGAAGGACAAAAATAAACAACCGGAGTGCTGCTGGCAAACCTCACAGAGCTCTAGTGCCAAACTCTACCTTCACAGTCTCCTGTGAAGGCCTCCAAGCTCACACAAGCTGTAGCTGATCTACACGAGGTGGACACATGTCCACAACCAACCTCTTCCCCTGTAACTTGAGGACTCAACCCCACGCTGCAGGGTGAGCTTTACAAGAGGACGTTGGGTCTCCTGAGGATGCGCGGTTTCTTCGGAAAGAGGTGACGACCGGATTGAAGGCGAGTTTGATCCGTCCAAAAGGGCCACTTCAGGACACGGCCTCTCGGCCGAGGACCTGCCCGGGGCCAGGTGCCCCCTCTCCCGGCTCGGCACGCTGATTTCCATCTCTTGCCGCCAGCCCTCAAAGCTGCGCCTCACCCAGGCTCACCATCCCCCCCTGCCGCAGACCAGACCCCCAGCCCCGGGACGGGGCGGTACGTCCCGCCCCACCGCCCCCGGCCCAAGCGAGGACGGGCCGCCAGATCCGGCCCCCGCGCGTCCTCCCCGCCCCGCGGCGCTGCGGAGCTCCCCGCCTTCAGCCGCTGCGGCACCCCGGGGCGGCGGGACCGGCGGCGAACCGCCCCCCACCCCCGCGCACGGCCCGGGCCGCCTCGTCCCTTGCGGGTCCCGGATCTCCGCTCTGAGGCGAGTGCGGTGAGACGGAGGCCTCCTGCCAGGCCCGGCTCCAGTACCGCAGCGATGCCGGCAGCCCGCTGCGGGCCCCGCCGGGCCGCCCTGCGCCCGCTGCATCGCGGCGCCCCGTCTGCGATGAGCCGCCCTCTCCTGGGCACCTTCTCCGCCCCGCTCGCCTCCTCCTCCCACGGAGCCACCCTCCTCCTCCGCCCCCACTCCCTGCCAGCCTCCTCCCCGCCCTTCCCCGCACTCCACGCCGGTGCCGAAGCCGCGCGTCACTCGGGCTCCAGCCCCGCCGCAGACATGGCGACACTGACGGCGGTCCAGCCGCTCACGCTGGACAGAGGTAAGCGCAGCTCCCGCCCCGCCGCCGCTCCCCGCCCCGTCGCCCCGGCTGCCCCAGCGCCCTGCACCCTGCCTGGGGGCCGCCGCGGCAGAATGCGGGGTCTTCCCCCGCAGCCCCAGCTCGGCGACCGCTGCCGCGGCGGCTCTCCCGGCTCCGCGGTGCGTGGGGCTGGCGCCACCGGCTGTGGCGGACGGCTGTGGGGAGGCGCTTCCCGGCGGGGCTCAGGTGGGAGGGAGGCAGGAGAGGGATGAGAAGGAGGAAATCAAACTTTGTGCGGGCAGCGGGGTTGCGCGGGGGTACAGCCGGCATCTCTCCGGCGGGAGCGCGGCGGTGCCGGGGGCGCGGGATGTGGCTCCGCGGCCAGCGCTGCGCTCCGCCGGGGACGCTCCTCGGTGTTCCCGCCGCCCCCGCCCTGCGAGGCTCCCCCTTGGGCGCCCGTCCCTGTGGCTCGGAGCCGGATCCCCCGCGCCGCCGCCCCCGCAGGTATCTCGGCGGGACTTGCTCCCTAGTGGGGGCAGCGGCTCCGGCGGCGGGTTGGGAGCTCGCACCTCCCGAGGAGACTGTCGTTTGTTGGCAAAATGTAGCGTTTTGTGGGGCTGGCGGCCGGGGGGGTGTGTACGGGAAAGGGCGCAGAGACTGCAATTTGTGTGCTCGCTGACGTTAATGATGTTACCCTACAAAACAGCACGTCTGCGTATTGCTGGAGACAACTACTCGGTCCGGGTGGAGAGAGTGGTTGCTGTTCTACTAGCCTGGAGTCTCTGTCAGTAGCCTTACCGAAGCAGTGTAAGAGGGTGCTGAAATCTTGAAGTTATGTTAAAATTCAGCTTTTGCCTCCACGCTGTAAAAATTGGACCTTTCCCTCACAGTGCATTTGTGTCCGTTATAAGGCTCCACAGAAAAGGTATTATATTTCTGTGACTTATAGAGGAGAATAACTTAACAGTTCTGATTTGTTTTGCTCTTTTGGCTTCACCAGTTAAGAGAGGTCCAGCAGCTCCTGATAGAGCATCCCGAATTGCCAGGGTGTCCTTCTTCCTAATTCACATCCAGAGGCTCCAAGAGGCTCCCAGCACATATAAATTGTGTACTTTTAAAAGCACGATTGAGGCCAGTGCCTTCGTTTTTTAAATGTGTTTGGGTTTGGTTTTTGTTTTTTTGGTTCTTGTGTTCTTTTGGTTTCTGGGGTTTCATTTGTTTGTTTGTTTGTTTGTTTTGTTTCATTTTCCTGAGGATTAAGTAGGGAGCTTCTTGCTGTAAATCCTAGGCAAAAGAAACCTGATGAACAGAGTTTCAAAATGATAAGGCTGATACTTCTTGGTACTTCTACTGGAAGCCACTTGAGAGCTAAACAGCCCACAGAGTACTCGAAATACAGTTTGCTGGATGGCTTAAACTCTGACATTGGTAGAAAAGGAGAATCTAAAGTTATTCTTACAGAAATAGCAAAATGCTGGCATGCACTTTAAATTAAACTGCTCAGAAATCCACTGTGTAATCTACAGTTTCACCCTAATACTGTTTTCAGTAAGCAGGACAAATCTATTTCCTGGCAAAGCGTTGAACAGATGGCAATCCATTAGTAAACCTGGCTTTTCAAAGGAAAGTATTACTATTTCAGAATTACACTTTCCTTTTCATTACTAAAACTATGCTTTAAAAATCCACAATGCGCAAAAATGCAAATTAGTCCCAATTTAAATATAAGCATCTGTTGTCTGGGTCCAGGATATGCCTAACCATTTGGCAGTGATGCCAACATTACAGTCTCCTTGTTTGTTGGCCAGGGCTTCTGCTACTAGTGCGAGGGAGATAAAACATCGCAGAATGGTAGGACGTGACATGCAAAAGCAAAATACAGACAAGAAGAAATAATTTTAAATACTGCACCTGGCCTGCAGAAAGCCTTTTAGTTAGAGGGATACACTTTATCACCTATAACGTGTTGCTGCTACTTGAACTGAAGAGGGTAGGCTGAAGCAACTCCAGAAATAACTAGACCAAGCCCCGTGCTTCCAAATATTTCCCCTGTAGTCTTTCTTTCATAGCCATGGAAGAGGGAAAGCGCTATGTGGTGAGATTTTCCAGATTTCTGTTGCTTTTATTAAAGCAGACACAGCTATGTTGACTGTCGTTGTGCTTTGCACAGCTCTGCTGTGATCTAGGCACAGCCCTGAAAAGTCTTGTACACTCATATCCACTTTGCCATGTCCCACGGAGAGCTCAGCGCAACAAGAAAATAGCAAGTGTTTCAGGAAAGGCAGCATTAATAACATTGCACTGCTGAGGGAATTGCTGCTTGATCTCAGGCCAGGAAGTGTTCTGCATTTCTCCCTGCTAAGGATCACCGAAATGGTAAAACATCGTATAGCTACATACATCAGAAATCTGAATTACACTCTGATGTGGCCTCTTTCTGGACAAAACATATACACTGTATTCTAGTGCAGTGGTGGGAGCTTTCTTAAAGCTTGACATAAATGGACTTCAAAAGCTGTATGGTAAAATGAATTACCATTTAAAGGTGAAGGGCATGTTGTGTGTGAATGATTGAAAGCCAATTACATTCTGGAAGATTACTTCAGTCCAAAGCACAAGAATTAATTTCCTTAATTCCTGTCATCATTTGCCTTTCTACCTGCACAAATGTGTGCAAGTGCCATTAGGGCTCTTTAATATGTAGAACAAGTTCACAAAATAATGGAAATTTTAATCACTTACAATTTAATCTCAAAGATTTTTGTCTGACCTTTGCATGGTTGCTCTGCTGGGAGGGGGTGAGGGAATCAGCAAATGTTTCAGGGAGGAAATGTAAAGCAGTGGAGCTACATGTGGTTACCACTTCAGGAGCATAAGTAGGATGGCCCCAGTGTTTGGGAGCTTCGTGAAGGGCAAGAACCTGCCTGTCAGGCACTTTCCAACAGCCAAGTCTTCTCTGTAGAAAAGTGCACCCTTCCTGTCTTTATTGAGAATTTCCTACATCTTGAATCAATACCACACCGTCAGTAATCCCCAGTGTCCATCAGAACTAACTGGGGAAATTTTCTGGGCAGATTCAAAGCTTAAACCCTGAAGGTGTAGGGAACTATACCTTGTTCTAGGTTGGGATGGAATGTTACAGTGCTGTCTTTCATGAAATGACAAGCAAAAAAAGTAAGGTTGGGCTTTTTTTTCTTTTTTTCATCTTATGTTGAAGGCTAGGAATTTTCAAGCATGTTCCCAGCTTAATTTACCTCTGTTAAAATAAACAAAGCAGTCACTCCAAACCAAAAGGGAAATGTTTCAAAACACTTATCCAATTATTTTTTTTCTTCTTCCATAGGTATGTCTTTAGTAAGAACTTGGTTGAAACTGATATTGATTACAGAGAGCTCTGGTTGCAGTTAGTTGGCATTTTCCAACAGTATTTATTTGGATTGGCATACCACTTGTCATCCTTCTCTACGTGGCGGCGGGCAGGTCTGCCTTCGCCTCTCAATGTCCTTTGTCTTCCACAGAGGCGTTGCCTCAGCCTACCCCGTGACCAGCAGTTGCTGCCTTCCCTTTTATTATCCAGAGCCCAAATCTCCCTTGCGTGCTGTCTTCTGTTGCCTTGCTCTTCTCAAAGCCTTACTGTGGTTGACTCCATCACTCTGTGCATTGCTTGTCACCCTTACCCATTTTTACTGTTCAGCAACCCAGTTTCCTCCTCTAATCCTCAGATCTTGTGCTGTCCCATAACCGTCAGCACCTCACCAGCTTGATGTTGTCTCAAATGCTGCATGCACATCCAGTGGCAACATTCTGTTCTTCTCCAAGCGTCTCTCTGAGCCAGCTGAGCCTCCTCATGGTTCTCCGAGGACCTGCCATGAGTTCCTGTGTGCTGCAGATAAACATCATAAGCAAACAGAAATTAAAGGAAACTGCTTGTGGGTGAAATTGCTTGAAGAGTGTGTTAGCACACTCTGATGGAAGCGTTTTCTGCAAGTACCATTATACTCCCAGAAATATGTTGGGAGGGAATAGATTTCTGTGCTTCCCTTGGCACTCAGTTTAGGAGTGGTCATATGGAGGCTGCAAATTGAAGCAGACATCCTTCTAGCTATGCATAATAGATGTTCCACTCTTATCTGAACTTCTTTATTTTGCCAAGTGTCTGGAAAACTTTTCATAAAGCTTATCTTACTTTGAATTTTACTTGTTCTCTTCCTTCCAAGATGAAAATCTGTTCTGAAAGAAAACTGACCATGCATTGGCTCAGATTGTTGTAAAACCTCAGTCCCTGTTCCTCTCTGCACAGGACCATGAAAGTGGAAGCTTTAAAAGGACACTTTTCAAAAGTTCTTCTTGTTTTTGAAGAAATTATCCAATTAGCCTGTACATCTCATGATTAAGAACAAGGGAATATATTTTCATGTGAAGGGGGGCTTTCAGCTGTCTTTTTTTAATAATCCATGTCCTGTTATGTTTTTCCTTATATAGTTACTATTCATGTCACTGATGGCTTCAGTTATTCATGTGACTGAGGATAAAAGAAGAAATTTGAATAGACTGAATATACAGTGCTGATATTTTAATCCCTGTGAAGTTTCATAACAAGGTCATAGCTATTGGCTATTGACAACCAAATTTCTCTTGCTTTCAAATATATCCTTGGAAACTGGAAAGGCTTCTTGCTGTTTGGCTGTAATGTGTAACTGAGCGCTGCTGTTTTTTATGAATTCAAACAAATATTTTTCCAGTAGAGCGGGTGTCTCAGCACTTCCTGAATATCCTTTATAAAGTACCATGTTCTGTGATGATAAATAAGAGAACGAATGGGCTTGGAGTCACCATCAGCTGTTAGAGGTGGTAAACAAACTTTACCAGATGTGGTACTGGATGGCACCTGACCATTAATATACATTGATACTTCTTAGAGTACTCCTGCTCCTTTCCTCCTCTCTTCCTGTCATTTTTCTTCCCATTGCATCCTCATAGCCTACATATATGGGGATTTTTTTTTCCCCATCTGTGCCCATACATATATGTATATAACAGAAACTGTACTGAACATCAGTTGTGGTAGACTATGTGTATGTCAGTATAATGTATATTATCTTGCAAAAAAAAAAAAAAATATATATATATAATGTACTCATCAGGAAGAGAAAATCAGATTCATACAGTGTGAAATACAGGACTTGACAGAAAGGCAGCATAAGGCCAGGTGTCTCTTGCTGGGGTGAAGCCCTGTGGAGCAGTGCTAAGCGATGTGCCGCTCCTCGCCTGGCTCCCTGTCTGTTATAGGGATGTCTTCTCTTGCTTTTCAGCCTAGTGTGCTAAAATTGAAAATATTTCTGCAAGTGCCACACACTTTAAGTCTAACATTTCTCTGTTTGGTGTGCCAACTAAGGATGTATAACTAATCAAATTTATTCTTCCAAGAAAAAAAAAAAAAAAGACCTGTTGTTTGTAGGAACAGGATAAAAGTGACAATTCTGGTCACAGACGAAATGTTTGGGGTGTTTTTTAAAACCATTGCATCAACACTTACTAGTGTTTGTTTTGGTTTTGTTTATTTGGTTTTGTTTTAAAGTATTTTTATGAAGGGATGGATTAAGGGAAGTGAATCGAGCCACTGGTTTATGGGTAGATGAATGGGGATGTTTTGTGAGGAGCCGTGCGGTTGAAGTGTTGGTTTGGTAAGAGTGCGGTTCAGCCATGCCTCCTGGAGCTCTGGAGCTGGAGTAGGAGCAAGCGCCAACCTACATGACATCTTTGGTTTTCATGAGTGGTGTAAAAATACATGGTCTGAGAAGTTAAATGCCCATGTCCAGCTTAAATGTCTTCAGCGGTAGGGGCCTGACCTGAAGAGGTGCTGGGGCACATTGTCGCACAGGAGCTCTGAATGCCTCTGAAGTGGGACCACGGTAGTATACCCCTTCCCAGAGACGGCCCTGTTCTCCAGCCCAGAGCAGCTCATGGTGGTCTGGAAATCGAGTTTGTCAGGGCACAGTGGGTGGAGATGAATGAAAGTTCATTGTATCATCTTCAGTGTGCAGCAGATACTGCAGGATCCTGGCACTGCTGGTTGTCAGAGAGCTCTGCCTGTGCACAGAGACATGGAAACATCTTCCACAAAACTCGTGACATCTTTTAACATTGTCACCATTGTGGAGGTAAAAGGGGAATATCTTAGATTTCCAGTCATGTTTCCTTCAGAAACATGTAACTGACAGTATAGCGTATCTCTGCAGAAGCTGGATGGGCCAACAGGAAAAGTTTGCGAGACACCTTTGAAAGAGTAACCAGGCTTATGGCCAACAGATAGCTGTGCAGAGACCTTGTCTTCCTCCTGCTCTGTCAGGCTGAAAATATTCCTTAGACATGGTAGCAGTGACGTCTATCTGAATTCATCCTGTGTGGAGCAAAGTGAGCTTGCCTGTGTGTGTCCTGCTGCTGATCCTTCTGAGGAGATGCACTCCTGCAGCTGAGTGAAGTGGATGGAGGCTTTCACAAGCCCCTGTACAGGTGTGGGGTTCACCATTTGCAGCAAGTTGCAAGGGTGTTAATGATCAGAAAGCACAAGGGATGCTATTTTTTATGTAGTAAATGCATACGATCTATCTACAAATAATGTTGAAAAAGAAGGATTTGTTTCATAAATAACATCCCTATGCTGGATCCTACAAACTTCACTTTCACACCGATGTCTGAGAGGCATTTGTGTAATTACAGGAAAAAAGGATTTACCTCTTAATGTAATTGTAAGTAAATAATTTGCTTAGTTCCATCCTATCACTTGAGTTGGACCCCACCAATGATGTTATCAGACAGAAGCTTTTTTTAAAAATGTGACAAAGTACTGAAGTCATCAGCTTTGTGCAGAGGATAATTTGTCCTTCGAGTTCTCTGTTACAGGACACATGCATGCACATCTCTTCTTAACATAGATGACACTCATGCAAGTGCAAAAAGATACAAATACAAGTTTTTGACTGACCTGTGGTATTCAGATACAAAATAATGTTCTTGTAGGTGATGTAATGAAATTAGAAATATGAGTTATGTAAAACTATTGGGTTTAGTTACTTATTAGAAGCACAAAAAATGAGAAGTTGAGGATTTAAGAGGAGACCAAGTAAATACAGATAGGTAGTGTTTTGAGAAGCACATAACTGTAAATTTGTAAGTCTGCCTCCCATCATACGCAGTTAATTTGTTCACACAATCCATTTTTTACATTTAAAAGAATAATACTAATGTGCTGTAAACTGTAGATGTATGTATAAATACAGGCGTTTTCAAAGTTAATCTCAGTCAGCTTAATCTTCTTTGGAGACATTTGCTGGAGACTCAGCCTCTGAACGAGAAACATTCAACTGTTAATTCTCTATTCAGATGAGAAGATTTGATTCAGAAATGCACATTTACATAGTAACAATGTTTTCCTGAGTAGTTAAATCACAGGCTTGAATCTTAGATATGCTAAATACAGAGGGAGATATATGTACATTTTGAGAACTTGTTTCATCAGAGTCCAAAACAGAGTATTTAAATAAACCCCCAATTTTTCAAATGCATCTCAACTGAGTTACCAGGGAATGCGTACAGCTTCTCATAATGTGTGTTTACCCTAGTCCTACTTTACTAACAATCCTAAGAAAAAGAGAGAAAAAAATCTTGATTAGAAAACTGTGTCTTGAGAAGAGATTGTAGGAGGATTGTTCTTTATTATTTAAAAGATGGAACAATGTTCCGTGAATACAGAGACCATCAAATAATTGATTTTAATTGTTTCTGTATAAACATGGATAATTGCATAAGGAAGAGTGTTGCCCAAAATAGCCTCTTAATTTATTTCTTCTGAACCAAAATCACATTTTTACTGGTTCTTTTCAATAAAAACCTATGTTTAATCACTAATCCTTCACATCCACTAACTCTTTAATTTTCTTTTTCAACTATGTTTCCTGAAAAAGAGTAAATCTCCTAGACCTCAAGGTATCAATCCCTCTACAATCAGTTAAACAGAGAAGAATGTACTTGAAATAGATTAAGTGGATGACCACGGCCATGAGCAGCACTCTGAGCCCTCAGAAATTTATTTACCATCATCTCTTCACTTTTCAATAGATTTGGCAGCTCTGATTTTGTCAAATGGTATTTACTGAATCAGCACGGGAACAAAAGGTTAATAAAGCTGTTCTTTGTTATACGGAGCCAGACCAGAGAAACTTGAAGAGGGCATGATGGCTTCGACATCTATGAAGCATTCTATGTAAAAAGAGATGGTTGTATGTTTGATCCCCTCTGTAGCCTGATAGTTTTGTAACCCAATAGTAGTAGCTCTGGAGTTGCTACTCGTTTATACAGCACCTTTTGCGTCCTGAAAGTCCGACCATGTCAAAGTATGCCAGGTGTGTCCCTTATATGTTACATAGATACCTTCAACCCGAGATGAGTTCCAGTTCTGTTCTCGTTCTCAGCATTGTTCAACGCGTAGGACACCAAGCAACAGCACAGCAAAGGTGACAGTGATCTGTCTGTTTCTTACATGGGTTTTCTGTTGCAATGTTTTGTTTGTAACTTGCAGCAGCAATTCGACAAAGTCAGGGATTTCTTCTAAGATAATATTTGTCTCAAAGTTGAAAATTAACAGTGATCACTTGTTGACATCTACCAGCAGCATAACTGTACTGCCTAGTTTTGCAGGGATTTATTAACAAAGGATTTTATTTATATTGCTTTCTTCTTGCTGTTGTAGCTTTTTGCATACACGCTTCTTTCCTTTCCTGAGAAATGATTAGTATATAGCCAGCTACCATTGGGATTCAATCTGCAAAAAGCAATATCCTTAAATCCACTAAAACTGAAGAGAGAATATTAACTCTCTTCTTGTTACCTGAACCTATAGATAAAGTCACGTTAGGTATGTGTATGTAATGACTATGTTGCATCCATCGTACTGCACAAATGCCATCTTTTCATTGTTGTTGCACCAGAGTCTCAAACCACCGGAAGATAAAATTGTGATGCTAGGCTTCAAGTGACAATTTGTTTTTGTCGCTATGTACAATTGCCAGTAGCCCACAGCCATCTTTCTCATCTTCCTGGTAATGACAGGAAAAGATTTAAGACTAAGATTAGCTGGGGAGATAAGAACTGAGGAGAGGCAGCAGGAGATTCTAGTAATGACATATGAGCAGAGAAGAAAGTGAGAGTTACTGCTTTGGCTCAAACATGGTGCCTGTTGTGAAGGAGAATTAGCATCCCTAAGTTAACCTTACCCCCCTTTGTGAGACACCTGTAGGGGCCTTTTTTTCCCTCTTCCTGTCTTCTTCCCTGCCAAGAAAAATCTCTCTGATGCAAACTGAAAACACACGCTGAAAGTATTGGTGTGGGAAAGGCATGAGGTTGCCCATATGGCCAATACTTTTGTTTTGTGGTGTGCACATAGGATGCATAAATACTTGCTTTTGCTTAAACACGGGAGAGAGAGAATGGGTTTCAGCTAAAAGTGTGTTGTTTTTCATCCTGTTTGTTCAGGCAAGCTTATTCCTTGTAATTATTTCTGTTTTCTGCTTCTCTAGCTTAGTCAAAATTTTGATTCCTTCAGTGATTTTAATGTTTTTCTCTATATGCTTGCGGTTTAAAACACAAAAGCAAGTATTTTATTAAGTAGGGCCCTTGGGGTATGTTAAATTACCAGCCCATTTTTCTTTTAATCTAGGATCAGGACCTCTAAAGTGTTCATGTTTGCAATTTCAGCAAATTGTCCAGTGTGCTTTCGTGTAGTGTTTAAAGCAGCTCGTGTTGTGGTTTAACCCCAGTTGGCAACGAAGCACCACACAGCTGCTTGCTCACTTCCCTCGCCCCCAGAAGTGGGCTGGGAGAGAGAATCAAAAGGAGAAAAAAAGCCTCGTGGGCTGAGATAAAGGCAGTTTAATAGGACATCAAAGGAAGAGAAAATAATGATAATAACAGAATATACAAAACAAGTCATGCACAATGCAGTTGCTCACCACCCATGACAACAATAGCCTGTGCGTTCCTGAGTAGCAGGTTTTGTTCCCCGGTCACCTCCAGTTTATATACTGGGTATGACTTCATATGGTGAGGAACTCCTCTTTGGTCAGCTTGAGTCAGCTGTCCTTGCTTTGCTCCTTCCCAGCTTCTAGTGCATCTGGTAGAGCATGGGAAGCTGAAAAGCCCTTGACTACCCGGCAGCAACCAAAATATCAGTGCATTATCAACATTCTTCTCATACAAAACCCCAAATCCAGCACTGTACCAGCTACTAGAAAGAAAATAAACTCTATCCCAACCAAAACCAGGACACCCCACTGCTGCATGGTGAATAGTGTCTGCTGAGGTGGAACTCATCCTACAAGATCAAGTGATGTTGTGATCAGGAGGCAGATGAAGGTGGTGGAGAGTTACCAAGGCATCTCTTCACAAGATATCTGTGGTTACAGGAGGTAGTAGACAGCTATCTTGCTTTCATGTTCAGCTTCTAGGAACTCAATTCATTAAGGCCAGATGTATCCACCATACTGAATTTCTCAGGGGGTTATAGCTTTGCTTCAAAGGACTTTCTTTTTGTCATGTCATAGTTTCAGGAAGTCAGACAGAAGGCCATTTTACATGTCCTGTGTATGCGAAGAACTGCTTTAAACACCTGAGATCTTTCTCTTTAAAAAAAAAATTACAGAAAGACTGAGAAGTAAAATAAATAGCAATAAGTCTGAAACTACAAGACATCCTACTTCCTGCAGGAAACATGGGTTATTTTGTATTTAAGAAATGAATAGATACTTATATATATTATTATATAGTATATATTTATTTGAATACAAAATCAATTTTAAAAAGCTGTTTTATTTTTGTATCATATTTATGGGCAACTCTCCCTAGTCAAAAAAAGGACTAGAATCATGTCTCATGAATTCTATTCAGCAGTGAGTGGCTAACTAGAAATCATAGTTTTGATCACAAAGAACAGATATGATTAAGTAAGATAAAGTCAAAAAGGAAAAAAATGAATTTTACCTTCCATTTTCTCTATAGCTAATGCAGAGGAAAATCATTACATTCTAAGTACTGTGTTAGAAAATACCATAGTATCCAATGGTCTTCTATTCTTTACATTTTCAGCTTTATTTTTTAATATTTTCTCTTAAAGGATAATTCGGTAGCTTGTTTGAATACCAATACTATGTTCAGTGCCTTCTATATAAAAACAATGTTATATCAGTGCTTAAAAATTATTAGGTTTTGAGATTAATTTTAAATACCAATCTGAAAATTCTGAATTGCTTGTCAGGCCTTGAATTAAGCCAGTGAAACTCATTTTATTGAAAGGATCCTGAATTACCCATTAATTTGATCCTTACTGTTTTGCGATTTATTGTTATTCCCTTAAAAAGCAACAATGGAAATGTGACAGTACCAAGCCACTTTCTCACTTCCTGGTGAGCTCTTAATAGTTTTAGGAACTCTATAGATTGATTACATACACACACACACACACACAAAGCAAACAAAACCTGAAAATTGCTGACAAAGATGCTCCTGTGACACTCACGTGAAGGCTTCAAGAGAAAAATTGAGGACTGGCTCTATGTACGGTAATGAATATTATAAGAAGATGGACCAAAGTAAAGCAAATCCAGTTCTCCCAGGTGGCCTTTGTGGTAGGTTATGGCTGTGAAAATCCCTAGCTGAGGAGAAGAACAAAAATCACTAGTTAGAACTCAGGAGAGTGGGAAGGATGGTGAGATTATTTAAGACTCTAGACATTGCGAGGTTCATAGAATACAAAGAGGCATATTTTTTGATTTAAGGGAACTTTTGAGTGTTGCAGTTGAAGAAAGTGAGCAGGGTATTCAGAAGCAGGATACTTGAAACGGCAAGTATTCAAGGCAAAATGCCTGAAGCAGCAGAAGTGACTGAAATTGCTGAAGAGAGGCCTGAAGGGCTTTTCCGGTGTTGAGGATGCTGGATGGAGGGGTCTTCGCACAGTTTGCTCTCTGTATTTGGGTCGCATGTGGCACTGCTTTCCCTGCAAATAAACTATATCCTTCCATTAAGTGCTGTTGCAAAACATCTCAGACCTTTTTCTGTCATATTCAGGTGTTCCTGCCACAGCTGCTGGGAAAACTCGTGGTCTGTAACACTGCCTTGGGGTGTGCAACACCTGGATCACAGGCTCTGTGTCTGAGAAATGGGGTAAAGCAAAGTTCAGATACTTGCAGTGTGCCTGAGAAGCTAGAGCCAAACAGCATGTGGGTGCAGCTCAAACATACGGAAACTTATAGACCAAAACACGGTCTGATGAGTAGCCAAGCAAGCCTGCCCCCGCATTGGGGGGACGTATATAGAAACCCCTTGGGGATATGCTACTAATGTCATTAGGGCAGTCATCTCGCATCAGGCAAAATGAAACAGACAGATATACTCATTTTTCTCATACATTAAGCAGAAAACAATCCATAAAATCATTGCTTAAGGCATTTTTAAAAGCTTTAACTAAATCGTGCATTGCTCTGCTTGCTAACAACAGTGTTCTTGTCAAATATAACTGTTCTGATGTATGGTGTCTCGTGGACCACATGGAGATGAATTTGCATGAGTCATTCACTATATATCTGAGCAGTAAGAGTGGGTTTCATCATAGTGATGTAGTTGTCTACTGCGTAGGATGCCGGCATTTACATATGAGCTAATCTTCAAGTCTCCCTTTGTAGTCCACAAAGGGAACAGGCACTCCCAGAGTATGATTCATCTCATCTAAAATAGGTCAGATGAATTGTAGCCTCAAAGGGTCTGTTTCTCCTCATTGACTCTAAGTCTAGGGTGAGTCGTTGAGCTGTCAATGTCTACATCAGAAGTGTGGCAGCTAGAAATCCTGACCACAAGGTGAATCATGAGAGCTCTGTATGGCTGTTCTTTGTTACATTTATTTGTGCATTCAAGTAAAGTGATGCTGCATTAAATCTATAACTACTACCCATATCATCTGAACTAGAGTATGAAAGCACTGGTAGTAGTATTCTTGCTGTAATTAATTTGAATAGACCTCACAGATACACGCTGTAAAGTGTTGAATAATACTGCTGTTTTTTAACAGCTTAGCTCATTGCTCCCTGCCCATTGTGCCTGATTTACCACGGTGAAGTACACCTTTACAGTTATTGATCAGCATGAAATTTTGGGCAAGACAAACACATCAGTTTAAATGGGGAAGAAAAGGCTGCTCTTTGCCTCAGTTTTTCCTAAGTGTCCAGATTAGATTAAATAAATACATTGAAATAATGGAAGAGATTTTGTATTTCAGGAAAGCACTGTACTCTCACCAAAGAGGTGAACTGAAGTGTGTCAGACAGCCTGGTATTTGACACCAGAGTAAGAATTGCCATGTTGTACAAAGTAGCAACTGACAGCAGAGCCAGTCATACAGAAAATGTTCAAAAAATACACACTGAAAATTTGCCAAAGCTAGTGCTTTAGCCGTTAAGTCGCATAAATAGTTTGATACAATGTACTAGAGCTATTGGCTATGAGTTATGAATGAACTTTGCTAATCACCACGGAATTCAGATTGCACAACCATTGATTACCTGCTGTCATTTGATAGTGTTTGGAGAAGATTGCTAGACATAATAAAGCATCCCATGTAGGCTTTGGGAATTGTGATAAAAACTTGACAGAATAACATTAAGAATTCTGGAATGTATTCGCATGAGCTTAAAGGAATAACTAAACCTGAGGATAAGTATTGCAGGAGTGAAAAACTACTGACAGTTATAAGGACCTGTTATATCATGCAAATTCTTCACCTTCAGCCTGATTAAAGGTCTTCAAGCACGATGGAACAGAGCTTGAAAATTGTGAGGATTATTATTCCTAAATGCCATGGTGAAGCTAGTGAATATTTTAGAGACTTACTAAGTATCCTTGCTGTCAATTTGTAGTGATGTTCCACCTCTTTGAGATACCAAAGGGTGGTGTTTATGCAGCACATTTACTTTTCCAAGTAACCAGCATGCTAATGCAGTGAAGGTCGCCAGAATTAACAGGAGTGAGGCACAGAAAAATCTCAAGAAGATGAGAAGCCTGTTCTCTAATATCTTGTTAATAAACAAGTGATCACCATATTTTGGCTTTGGGAACAACCCAACATGATTCTAGAGTAGTTATCAGAGTAAAGAAATACTGTGTTTCTGAGTAATTACTGTTTGAACCCAAACTAGTATTACACAGCATTTTAGCTACTAATTAAGTGCCTAATAGTCTGAAGTTAGAGGATAACACATTTATTTTAAGGACTGCAGACAAACTCACTGATAGACTAGCACAAGAAAGGAGGGTTAGGCACTGGTAGATACACAGCAGTTTTCACACTTTGCTGTATAAAGCATGCCTGTACATTCTTTATCAAGAGTCACTCTAGTATTAAATGGGAAACATTTAGCATGCTAAAATAATTTGCTATGTTTGTCTTAATAATGTTCAATCTATCTGACTAAACTGAAACAAACATAAACCCCACACAAAATCTACCAGGGTGAAACCCCAGACTGGACAACTTTCACAGAACGCTGGAGCCTGATCTGTCCAATTTCAACAGCAATATGAAAGAGCACCAAGTTCAGATGAGCCAGTTTTGTGGATTCATAATTTGCTTTCGAGTTGTAAAACCTGAATTGCAAAGTATTGGAAATAGCATTTACTTTTCAAAACATCCAGCAAATTAAACAGGTCAGTCTGCTTTGTGCATTGCTAACTATTTGAACAAAATCTGCAAGGGAAAAGAATATATAACAGAATGTGATAACTAAACCAGATGACCTGTTTATCAACTGCACTATGCTATATGGCTATGTATACATGATCCAACTCCATCTAGTATAGCATTAGAATGTTCGACTTCTATCACAGTATGATCATCTTGCTAGTTCTATGTTATAGTGATTCCTCTCTTTCTTTAGGTTTGTATAGGAACCTCCTGCTTGTGTCTTACTAGCAATGCAACTGAAATATCATTCAAATTCAGAAAGAACACTTGAAATGAGATTTTCTTCTGAGAATCATGCTTTTCTTTTGATGAGTGCACTTGATAAAGCGCTTTCCACCCACCCACTGCCTTCTGCCTTTTTTGTTTCACTGATAATGTGACCCACCACACTGCGACAGTATTATTTCCTGAAAGGCTGTAGGCAAGCATGATGATGAGAAGACAAAAAGGGAAGTGAATGTCAAACAGAATGGGAGAGAAGGGAATTGTGCATATGTACAAAGAAATCAGAAAAAAATGGTAGGAGAAAATATGGTAAGAGCTGGATATAATAAGGGGGGGAAATAAGTGCATATTCCTTTTAAAAGTGTATGTATCATAGAATACAGAAGAATAATTCTATCCGCATCATTACTCAAAATTCCCATCAATTTTGGTGGGATATAACTGTGAGAAATGTAGATAAGATTTCAATAACATTAGCATGAGTTTAATGTTAGTATAATGGAGATCATGTTTTGGAAAATGTTTGAGAGTAGGCAAAACAATCCTTTTCAGAAGTTGTGTTTTAAAAAAGTCTCTGCTTAAAGGAAGGACAAGTCAGAAATAAAAAGCAAGGGTATTTTATTTACGTAGCACTTAACTGTTTTTAACATAATTCCATGATTTTTTGCTACATATATGTATATAAATACACAATCTCTTTTCATCAGTTTACGCTTTCCGTGAGGATGTAAGAAAATGGTATTTAAGAACAGTTCCTTGGTGACAATGTTTACAAGCAAAGCTACTTACATTTGTAATCAAAGGAGGACTGGGGACAGTAAAAGTATCCCAGCAGAGGAATACCAGTGCTTCTCAAACATGGCAATACACTTACTGATTCAGCAGGAGTGGATTCCCTGCTATATCCTTTTGTTTTTAACATAACTTTAAAATCTTCCTCATTGTCAGTCACATCACTTCTTTGAGCAAGCACTTACTTTAGTTTTAGCTGGAACTCACCTTGAGCAAAAAGTCTACACATCACTTAACGTCTTATGGACTGATAAATTTCACTTCTAACCTGTCCTAAAGCAATAGTTCATTCAAGTCTCCTTTCAGAGTTATTAATGAAGTACAACCTATTTCATATTATATTTTATACACTCATGCTTATACATTTTTAGTCTGCTCAAAATCTTCTGTTTTGTACCAACTGTTATATTTTGCTCTTGATAGAGCATCAACTGGTAACAAAAAGCTCTGGCCCTGAACACATGCCTCATTTTCATTCTGCATTGTTATACCACGAAGCTCTTTATTATTCTATATTCTCTCTAGTGTGAGCAGTATCCCACAAGTCATTGCCAAACAGAGCAAGCAGTGGGCCTAATTGTGACAAGAGACTGCTTATTGTTAACAGATATGACAGGTGAATAATAAATCAAAGCAAGAACTTGTGCAACAGCATTCATGTATTTTAGCACATTGCATGAATTTGGAGGTGTGGAAAATCAGAATGCTCTTGGGATATTCTGCTTTTTCTTTACCCCTAACCACTTTTTAATCACAAAGTTAAGTAATCTAGTATTGGCAAATAACAATTTAGTCTCCAGTTTTGCCTATGAGACCCCAGACTGATCACCCAAGCTACAATTTTCAACGACAATATGAATGTATCTTTTCTGTTGCAACACTCATCACTTTAGCAGTGTTTAATTATAATCTAAAGTCTGGTTCATGCCCTAGGGAAATGTTTAGACCTGTACTTAATTCTTTTCAATTGATTTACCTAGAGCTATTTATGTTTCCTTCTGGATCAGAACAGATTTCCCAATCAGTACAAATTTTTCATTGAATATAATTTCGTTCAGGACCATAGCAAATGTGGGGTGATTAACAGAATTTTCAGGTGTGGTGGTGAAACTTCTAAGCAACTGCAAAGTAGGAACCAATCTGTCATCTGTGGCTCTGGCCTTCTGCAAGTATGTCGGGTGAGAGGGAAAGACAGTTCAAAACCTACCTGGACTGGCACTGGAAAAGGTCCCAGTCTGATGTAGAATATCTGAACAGCTATCATGTGTCATGTGAATTTCAGAGGCCTTATCTGATCTGTTATGGTAGACTGTCGAAGCTTCTTCAGAGTAAATAATCTAATTGCTTTATGCTATCTGACATACCAGTTTGTACCAACTGGTACTAATAATTGGGGAGTGTGAGCTGAGTGATATTTAGCTAACTGCAAGTCTTGGGTGTCAGATACAGACTTTAAAAGAAAAATTCCAAGGTAAATGATCTGATAGTTTTGTTAGAAAATCATTGTGACATTATTATTACTGAGAACACGTTGTCTCATATTTTATTTAATGCATTGCCATTCTTTTGCACTCTGTTGAAATGGTTCTTGCTAAAGAGTGTACTTACCTCTTCTCAAATCTCAAAACCATCCACTTTCAGGTATTAGCTGCCATTGGTCACATTCTTCTAGAATCTCATTTTTTCTTTGTTTCCGTGGCCTAATCTCCCAGACCTCCTCTTAGCTTTCTGATTGTCACGTCATATCACTAATTGCTTTAGAGGGATCTTTCTTGGTCCACATCATCTCTTCTGTTCTATTTACAAATACAGCTTCAACTGCTGTCTCTGTACATGCAGCTCACAAACCTGTTTCATCGGTCCAGGGCTTCTCTTTCCCATCATACCAAGGTCTCTCTCTGTCCCTCAGATGGTCCCTTTTGAATGATACAGGCTATGTCTCTACCAGCATAATGTGGAGTGGAGAAATGGGAAGATCAGGAAGGTAAGAGGTGGTAGTGAGGACCTCACATCCACGTTTTGGGCATTGTGCAGAAGTTATTTCAGACTAGCTGTGATCCAGCAACATGGACTGGATGCCCACTGGCAGTTAAACCACTCTTGGAGCAAAAGCACAGGTGCAGTCTTTGAACACAGGCTTAGGGTTAGTTTCATCTGAAAATTACTGCTCTGAGATGCAAACTACAGCCCAGTAAGTGGAAACATCCTGAAAGAGACACTGCCTGCTTTCTGCCATGCTTCCTCACATACTTACAGCTGTCTTTTGGCAGATACCTATAAAAAGCTTGAGAATTATTTAGGTATTAATTTATTATGGTACAACCTACCATGCTGACCAGTTGCCTGCCTCTTTTTATTAAATTGTAAATTTTTTGAGGTGTCATCTTCTCTTTTCCTAATGCCAATGCAGCTGGATTTTCTTATAAATGCAAATATGTGATTATGGTTTTATTCCTATTGCAGCTCATCTACTGTCGTCTCTTTTCTCTTGCCAGAGAACTTCTCAAGTCTTTGTTGTATAAGACATCTGGTCAGTATAGCTCAGCTACAAGCCGAGGATTGTAAGAACTGTTTCAATTAGCATAAGCTCCCAGTCACAAACAGTACAATCTCTGTCATTGGAAAGGAGAATTATATAAGGTTGCTTCTAGCTATTGTAGTCATTTTGGAGTTGTGTAGTTGGAGGAGGGGTGTTTATTTCTTTTTTGTGCAGTTAAAGCACAGAATTAAAATGCCTCAAATATTGTTTAATCATTTAGTACTGTGCATTCATTTTAGCACTAGGATACAGACCTGTTTTTAGTGGAGTGGTGTAACTGGCCAATAGTGGCTCTGGCAGCTATGCAAAAGACACTAGAAGATGCAAGAATGACCAGACAGTCAAGAGAACATCATTGCCACGTTCAACTACACCAACAAATTTACAGGAAAAGCTGCAAGGTAACATTAAATGATACAGGAGGAGAAAACTCTGTATTTAAGCTCTATTGTTCTGAAGACAAACTGGGATATGTATCGCTTAGTTCACTCCTGCGTGTAAGTCAGTGTGTCCCTTGCTTGACTAGAGTCGTCTCCATGAGACTGGCCACTATTTATTCTGTGCCTGTGTCCCCAGCCATAAAGGACTGTTGGGCATCTCATGGGCTGGGTTTTTTCTTTTTTGTATGTATCTTAGTAATAACTGTGTATATTAGGAAAAATATTATGAGAGTAAGCATATGAGCACTGTTCAGCTGGACCAGATTGCTGCTCCCCACTCGATATGGCTGCTCACATAAGCCCTCTGGACTCCTCTTCAGAGGCACTTTGGTTTTTCCCTTTATAGATGCTTCAGGCCACCAAAAATATTATTCTGTGTATTTCTGTGGGTCACACGGGTTCTGTGTGGCAGATAAGGTCTTGCGAGACCTAGACAAGAGCCTTACACATTTACTCTTTTCTAGTATGCTTTCTATTCTTCCCTAGCAGACTTTTACTTGCCTTCAGAAGACTTTATTTTATCTGTAGTTGATATTTAGATTTATGAGAAGAAAAGATCAAATATTTTTCCTAGGTGGTGTTATCCTGAGAGTGCTTTCATAAGGACTCAGCTTCATTCTTTCAGACTTTCTGAAACCAGGCACCATCCTGTTCCTGTGCTACTTTCTCTTATGCAGAAAGTAAGAAATATTTTGGGTCTGCTAATACAGTTTAGCTGCTTTGAACTGGTAGCTTTGTTCCAAAGAATGTTTGCAGCAAAGAATGTACCTTATTATGTGTGTCATTTGTACATGTGCATGTGCAGTTTCTCCATATTTTGGGATTTGGATTTCTGGACAGCAGTGCTGGTATAACACAAGATTAATACAGTATGTGTTGGTAAAGCTGATTTTAAATTTAAAATGGCCATCAGTGTACCCCTTTTCATCACTTTTTAGTCACTGTTTATACTGATCCATATTCCATTTCTTTCCCCCCTTAGATGTTGCAAGAGCAATTGAGTTACTGGAGAAACTGCAAGAATCTGGAGAGGTACCAGTACACAAGCTACAGTCCCTGAAGAAGGTGCTGCAGAGTGAGTTTTGTACAGCCATCAGAGAGGTATGGAATTGAGATTTTTAGTTATTTATCAGAATGATATCCCTCTCCTGAAAAGTATATTAGCCTTCCAGTGCTGCAGAAGCAGTAGTGCCTTGTATAAAGGATGATGGATGTGAGATGTGTCTGCCTGCTACCATGCAGAACGCTGAAGTTACTGAAAAGCAGACACAGACCAGTTGCGTCAGCAAGGCATCAAGCCTGAGGCAATTAGCCTTGCTAAGGAGAAAGGGTGATTAATTAGTACTTTAGTATTCTAGTCATGCTGTTTCAAGGTCTGTGCTAACCTGTACAGCAGTGTGCTGGGCTATGGGGACATGCCAAGTTGGGTCAGTGCAAGCTTAAATGCCTCTCCTTTGAGCTCAGGTGTGTGATAGGAATGTGCTGATAAAATCAGATTGCAGTGAGAGACAAACGGTGCAAGCACTGAAGTTAACTGAAGCTGACAGGAATCTTGCTGTTGAAGTCAGTGGTCAGGCTCCAGTGGGCCTTGCTCCACGTGTCAGAAACTCGTGTCAGATTGCTGAGAACTGTGATCATTACCCTGACAGCCATGATCAGGGCCTTCCTAAGCTCTGCTCAGCAGCAAATAAATGAGGATTGTTTTCTTCTAGTCAAGCTAGAGAAGAAGCACCTCCTTTCCTACATGCAGTATATTTAAAGCAGTTAAATTACAAATACCTCTGTTAGAAGTTTCTTAGAGTTAATACAACACTGTGTCAAACTTCATACCTACTAAACTGAGTGCTGTTAGCCTGCCGGGCAGAAGCAGCTCTAAATGGCCTAATGAAGGCAACATCTTTTCAGCAGAAAATCTGTAAGGACTTCTGTTTCAGTTTACCTATCTACTGCCTGGAACTAATCCTCCCTCGCTAAAATCAATGGGTAGCCTAATGTTCCCTTGATGGTAGCAGGATTGAACTCCCGATAACTAGGCAACAGCAGTGCATTGATTGAGTGGACTGCTGGGTGGCTGGAAGGAAGAAAGAGAGGAGCAAACATTAGTTTAATAAGCAAAATGTAACATACTCTTTGTCTTATGGAATATATTCTTCAATGTGAGAAACAGACAGAGGCTTCCACTTAATTAAATGGCAGTTTTCAAGGCTTTTTAAAGGGAATAGTGTTCCATGACAATAAATAATGGCACTATGTACTCTGAAAAGCTGATATTCTGACTAGTCCTTTCATTTAACCAGCTAAATGCTTCTTTAATTGACCAAAGAACATTGAAAAGTAGTGGGGGTTTTGGTTTGGTTTCTTTTTTTTTGGTGTTCTTGTTTGTTTGTTGTTTGCTTTTTGTGTTTGTTTTTGTTTGTTTGTTTGTTTGTTTTTAACAAACAGCAGAGCCTGGTACTCCAATTGCTAAAGGAAATTTTCAGTCTTTGCAGAATCATCAGTGAAATCTTACCAAATTTATATTCGTCTCTGGAAAATAGTCTTAAGCAAAGCAAACACAAACTTCGTTGAAACAGGTACAGAGCCTAGGAAGTAGGAAAATGGCTTAGACAAATGCCCTCTCAGTTCAGTGAACTGAAAGTACATTTTGGCAAAGTCGTCTCAGTGGCATGAAAGGTCTTCATAGTGTGTTGTGTAAAGACAAGCTGCACGTGATAGGCTGCGTAATTAATGTTAGATCCTTACAACCAAATAATAGTCACTTGAAGAAGCCTGGAGCTAGTTGTTACACAAGAAGTGAGAGATGATGAATGAGCAGTTAGATCAACTTGATAAACAAAAACATTTATTTCTTTTCAAATATTTAATATATATATAATATAACTTATGTCTAATATATCACTATCAGAGAACAAAATTTCTACACCCTCAAAAATTAATGCCATTCACCACCCTGTATGTAAATCTTTTCTTAGCAAGAGTGGGAGAACTGACATACACACATTGCTAGTACTTAAGGTTGGTCAACGTGTGGCTCCTCTTTTCAGTTACTTACATTAAGCCCTTGGCAAATATTTAGACTGTAACTCAGCCAGTTGAAGAGCTACTGGAAAATTGCAGAAAATAATTTATTCCATAAAAAACCAAACAAACTAATAAGAAAGACATGGAATATTTTGATCGCATTACACTGTTAGACATCTCCAAGCACTGCAGCAAGGTATTGGAGGATATCTGAGCTGGGTCATGCCATTAATCAGGGATGCCCTTCTTGCACATCCTTTGTGTAGACTGGAGTTTATGAAAGACTGATTGCTACTTTATTGAAAAGCAAAGTTTTTTGGTTTTTTTTCTGAGCGTATTTGAGCTTGAGATAGCTAAGGCTATGCAGAAATCTCCATGCAAATGTTCCCTCCCGTTGTTTATTTTCTCTCATCCCAAGTGCCAGATGCGAGAGTGTGGCACCTACCTTTTAATTCCCTCTGTCAGCACCTACATAGAGTAGAAAAGTTGTTGACCTTACAAGAGAAAGCATGATGGTCAGTTGGAAGTAACAAGAAAAGCAGGAGTGTTTTGGAACACACGATCCTTCCTGGAGAAAGCAGTGAAGCAGAGCTGGGGGGAGCAGTAGGTAGGAGTAATCAAAATGGGATGAGGAGCAGTGACAGGCTTTGTATTAGTATGCAAATTCTGGAAGAGGCTGCTTATTATATGTGTGCAGAGATTCAGATCTGCAGTGTGCTGTTCATTGTATAACATGAGATCTGAGCCTAATTTTCTTTCATCAGAAAATCTAGTAAAGGAGGTGAAGGCTGACTCCTGTAGTCCTATAAACTCCATAATGGAGGACCTTTGGATAATAAACATTTTCTTTTCCAGTCTCAGAAATTATGGACACTTAACTGCCCAGTGAGATTGATTGTTAAAGTGTGTCCCAGAGAAACTCAGTATTGGGCTGAGTGTAGATGAAAGGATCAAAGATAAACTATTTCTTCTCCTAAGTAGCAAGCAGTAGGACAAGAGGAAATGGCGGCAAGTTGTGCCAGGGGAGGTTTAGACTGGATATTAGGAAGAAAATCTTCACAGAAGGCGTTGTCAGTCGTTGGAACAGGCTGCCCAGGGAAGTGCTGGAGTCACCATCCCTGGAAGTGTTTAAAAGGTGTTTAGACAAGGTTCTTAGGGACATGGTTTAGTGTTAGAGTTAGGTAATGATTGGACTCGATGGTGCTGACGATCTCTTCCAACAGAAATGATTCTGTGATTCTCTTCTATGATTCTGGAATCTACATAGTGCTGACTGAATGTGACTTGTCCATACTACAAGCAGGAATTCTTTAGCTACAGAAGCAGGAGGTCATTTTTGCAATCAATTACCCTTTAAAAGTATAAGATACTTTATTAGATAACATATATTCAAATCTAATATGTAGGACTCTTTTAAATAGCTGTAGTGAATTGTATTTATGGGAACTTATTTAGTAAATCAACCCACCAGTTCAAATACCTGCACTAATATTGTGTAGAACTAAAATATTTTTAAAGTGACTGAGTGAATGGAATTTAAATAGAAGTATTTTGGCATTTTTCTAGGATGCTATGTCAGGAAATGGTGATTAGTGGTTCTCACTCAGCTAAATATAAGTAGCATCAACTGAAATATTCTGTCTGGCATTAGGCAGGAATACGTATTAACTCTGAAAATAATGGAAATAATTGAAGCATGCAATGGCCTCAGTATTTCCTTTTCACCTGAAGACCCCTAGACCAGAAAACAAGTTAACTGAAATCTGGTCACATTAAAATTGAATTCTGAAAAAAAAAAAGTGTTTTAAAATAGCTTGTTTCAAAAGCTCCCTAGCTACATGAGGATTAGTTAGCCTTGTATAGCCTTCTCACCTCGCAAAAGATGCATGAATCTTGTGCATTATATCATTAAGTCCTTTACCCTTCTTTGTGCTTTTGCTGTTTACTCAAAGCTGTTGCTATGTTATAGTCTTCTGATTCCTGGGGGGTTACTGGAATAGATGAAGGGCAAAGCTGTGAAAGTGACTGCAGAATTGAACTACTGAGAAGGTATATTCACATACAACATAAAACCCAAATTGATAAGTGACTTTAATTGTTCTAAGTAAAAAGGCAGTTATGAGAACTGTAAGACAAGGGGAACTTCTGTCTGGCAAGAAACCTTGACGAGCTGTAGGTACAGAAGGTATAAAAAAACGTTGGGCAAAACAGAATAATCAACAAGAAAATGTGGCATACTTTCTTAGATTATGGGAATTTCATTTGCTGTTAACATCTGGTAATTGGTACTGAAACGCCAGGAGAGTAACAACATGGCTTGATAAACCCGTGCATCTCCTTATGAGTGGAAGTTTTCTTTCAGGTTGATTCTCAAGTTTCTGTCTCTGTTTTAAATATGTAAAATTCGGGTGTATCTCAGTTTGCTCCTAGGGTTCCTTCACTACTCCTCCTTCCATTTCATGATTACATCTAATGGGTTTCTGTGTGGATATTATTTAAAAGGAAATCTGACGGTAAATACCTCTCATGAAACATTTATCAATACGAGAAGTAAACAGGTCAGAAAGTCTTTTTAAAAATGTGGCATGGCAAACACACACACACAAATAACCATTATTTCACTCTGTTATCTTATGACTCCTGCCAAAGTATCAGGTGATCACAGAAAAGCACTTTAGCAAGACTAGGTGACTGACAATCATTTCTTAAAAGGAGGAGCAGTCAACACAAAATACTCTGTTGTGTGTTTTGTATTAAATTAGTCTGTGGAACAGCATGTTTTCTGTGAAAAAAAAATAAAACAGCATGTTTTCAGTTTCTACTTTGGAAGCTTAAAACCTTTGAACTTAGTATAAAATTATCTTGTGGACAGAGCATCTTGAACATCTAAAGACCGCTAGTGACTTACAGGCAAAAAAACAGTAGTGGCAGAACACTGACCCATTTCTGATGAGTTCTGGATTCCCTCCAGTTACTTTAAGAGATATATTTTATTACATTCTATAATATAAAAAACATAATTTCACTAGATGCTGGGTAGGATAGATCAACAAGGCTAGTTGGTATATTGGAATGATTTCCTTTAATTAATAATTTTCATTTTTGTGCCTTAACAATCTTGAACACCTGGAATCCCAGTGCTGCTGACATCCCATGTGTTTATTATCTGGTCAGTTGTTCCAGCTACCAACCTGTGCATTTTGTTATTAACCCTGATATATGTCTTTTCCAGTATTAGGCAACCAGAAGGAGGCTACTGGGTGGTGAAAGCTGAGTTTGGTGATGCTGATTACTTTGCTGTGATGCAGTGTGTGACAGCAGGAGGCTGGCTGGAACCCTTAGCTGTTTGCTTCAGATATCCCAGTTCAGTGGTTCACTCCATTTTAAAGGGCTGTACTAAATAAAACAATCTGAGTATTAGCTGGACTCAGGCAAAACTTCTCATTAATTCTTTTATTAAAATAATTCATTTAGGATTTTAGTGTAGGAGTCATTTGAAGTCCTGGTTTTGTTGTGTTTCAAGAATCCTCAACATTTGTTTGTTCGGTTTGCATTATAAGGCTGTTTCTCCACCTCCCAGACCCAGCCTCTGAAAGCAGAGTTCTATTGTTTTCTGCCTGATGAATCCCATTCCCTGTAAAAGCAGAGGTTCACCATGACAAAAACTCTTGGTTGGCAGTGAGGGCAGCCCCAGAGTTCAAATCATGCCCTATGTTACTCATTCTTTCGCTGAGAGCTGAATATTTGTTAGAGGAGGAGAAATCCAATTTCAGTCAGTCTCTCATCTCCACAGGGTGAGCCCAGCATTTGAAGTTTTTAAATTGTAAGATACAACTTTGGGAAAAAAAAAAAAACAAACATATATACATATTGACAAAACTTCCTACTATAATTCACAACATGGAACTGTGCTTAAGGCTCAGCAGGAAGCCTGGCATCGAAGTCCCCTGCTGTCACATTTACCCATGCAAATGGACATGTTGGTCAGGATTAAGCAAAGGTGCTGTGCTGGACTTACTAATAAGGCAATTAGTAAACAGAAGGGCAATAGGACAACTCATATGAGTAAGGAGAGCGAGGTCAGCTAGCTCAGATTTGTAACTCAGGTCATAAAAGCAGTATGGTTATATTAGCATGATGCCCCGTTAGACTGGCTGGGAAGCCAAGTTCTCCTTAGGCTCATCTGGTACATTGTTATATCTTGTTCTGTCATTTCAGGTAGCTGATTCAGTATTACTGCACCATTAATTCAGCAGTAGCACTGAAGCAGCAGTGAATATGGAATTGTGCAAATTGACCAAACTTATTCAGATCTTCACATGTGTAGCATTTGCAAGAATCTTCTGCTATACCTTTCCATCCCCTTTCCATTACCAGTGTCCCAGCAATGAAATGCCACATAAAATAATGATGAAAATTTCCACTAAATCAGTACCTCAGTCACTGTTTGGGTGATGGTATGGCAAAGTAATAATGTTTTCATGTTTTACAGAGTTTTGCTTTTCCTCTCCTGGCCACAAGTACTGTATCTATTCATGATGAGTTGAGAGAAGGATTTGTAATGTATGTAAATTAGGGCAGAAAAAAAGTCAAATTTCAAGAAATGGCCTGCCTGCCTTTTGTCTTGGCACCATTCTATATTAGGCATTTAGAAAGTTCAGCAAAAAGCTTAAGTTATCAGTCAACACAGGATATTTTTTTCTATGATTACTCCACTGTGTTCAAATATGTGCTATTTTTTAGAGTGAACGTAACCAGAAATTACATAAATTTTGAAAAACAATGAAGTTTCATTTACCGCTTTACCATAAAAGATGGAAGCATGACTCTGTTGCTTGCAAGCTCTAGATGGCATGAATGCGAACTTTTGGAATTATTACCTTGTCACTCAGCAGATGGCCTTCATTAATGGCAATTATATGAATTTACCAAGCTGGCCAAGCATTATCTGAGAGAAGGCATTATTAAGCCTCTGTGCAATTACTAAGTCCCTAGACTTCCATGACTTCACTGCAGGAGATTTAAAGCAGCTGCTGTCACTTTATTTTTTGCTGCCTAGAGCTGAATTCATTGATTTCACAGATGTAGTACCCCAGAATCTGGGGCCAGACCGTATCGCTGGTCTTTAATCTGTGTGTTGTCCCATTGGTTTTGATTAAAGATCAATTTTCAGTGTAGGCCGATGGCTATATATCTACTCACATTTGTGCTCTGCTTGTGTGATTGTTTTGCCTTTCACAAAAGATAAATATGTTAGTGCTGCAAGAGTCCTGCAAGGTATAGAATCAAAGCAGTGGTGTGTTTTCATATCACAGTTTATCTGGCTTGCTGTACCATATTTATTAGAACCCTCTGGTGAGTGGTGCTAAGGTGATGTTCTTAGTTCTGGATAGGGCTGCAGTTGCCTGTACTGCAGAAGGTAACTCCGGTGGAACACGGATAGCGCATCTCAGCACCTTCTTTGTTTTCCTCACGTGATCATTTTAGTTTATAGTTGCAGTATCATGTTTTGTTACATAAAACTCTTAAGAATAAACAGAATAGCCTCTGCTGCAGTTCACCTCAAGCCTGCTTCTTCCTCTTGAGAGAAATCAGCAGCCAGGTGAACTGCTGAGGAATATTTATACTGACAAGTTGTTGGAAGCCACTGCACCACTGTTTCTGCCTTGATGGAGCCTCAGTATCCCCCTGCTTCTGCTTAGCTGATGTCACTGAAGAGACTCCTGAGAAATGCTGCTCAATCTCTGTTTTTTAATGGTGCCCGCAGAAAAGAAATCGTAAAACTGTGTTAAAACTCCGATTTAGCTACATTTTTGTTTGTATTTAAAACAAGAAACATCAGCAGTTCCCTTCCTTCACCCTGCCTTTTCAGGTTGATACAAACACTTGAGGTGAACTTGCATGATGGGCTCAGGTTATGTTATGTTTCACCCAGGTCCTGATTTTGTCAAGGTTTTACCAAATCTTTTCAAGTTTGGAATGTGGCTATTGCATATGTTGGCCCCAATAGCATATAAAGACTTACTGATAAAGTGGAGAAAATTAGCGTTTATTAATGCTTGGCATATTTTTGAACTCGAAAGTAACTGGCAGTGAGGTCTGAAAGAGAGTTTTAAATTATATGCTGTGAATTCCAAGTGGTCTTATGAGAATTAACTAGTGACACATATTGCTGTTTCTTTTGGGCCCGGTATATTGCAGTAGAAGCAGCAAAAGAGACTTCTAGGACAGTATTTTGCTAAGGTTTGGTGATTGCAAAGCATACAATTCCTGAGACACGTATAACATTGTCTTCAAAGACGCCCAATCATAGTTTGCATTGACTTAGAGCAAAGTATAGAACAGTGTGTAAGGGACATGAAATAAACAAGATGACACAATTTTTTTTGTTGTTGTTACTCATACAAGTAATTTTTATTTGCAAATAAAAGTCAATTTTTCATTATCCTTAAGAGGGTGCCAAGCAACTACCTATTGACTTTACAGTGTCAGAGTGATGTTTCCAGACAGAACCGACACTGGAGGGAATAGGAAGGGGCACACAGGGGTCTTGTGTGTCCTGACAGCAGCACCAGGACTGTTTCAACTGACTCATCCAATCTGTGCAGAGGATGTGACCGCATGCATTTCCTGGTACATCTGCTGTGTTCTTCTGCTCACGCAGAAGGGAGGAAAGAGATTCTGGCCCCAGCTTGTGACCCCTGTTGGGTTGTTTCTTGGACAGGTGCAGCCTCATATGGCAAGAACTCAGGGATCAAAACTTGGTTCAGCTTTCAAACAGCAACACGGATACTGTCAGAACAGATCGAGTAATATCTTAGTATTTCACCTGGAGCCTGCATGAAATGTTCCACCCTGAATTAAAATATTATACCGTTATAGTGATTATACTTCATTTATCTTTAACCATGTTTCAGGCCTGTGATTTTTTTTTTTCCTACTGCCTAAGGAGAGCTTAATAATGCATCAAGATTCAGATTGGTTTTTTCACTTTGGTAAAACTGACCTAGTTTCCTCCATAACCCCACCCTCCCAAAGAAGGAAACTTTTAAATAAAATATCTCCTATGAAAATGTAAAAGACAACATTCATAATATTTCTTCTACATGTTCTGAAATTAAAACTAATTGATCTCCTCAGGTTGTTAAATAAGATTGAGTTTCATTTACAGGTTTGAGCTTTTTCATGGGTTAGCATTCCAACTGCTTGTGGCAACATCCATGCAGTGTTACTTCACAGAAAGAGATTGTTATGACAGTTGTGAAAATGATACAGATGTTTAGTTTTGAAAATACAGACACCAGCAGTTTTCCTGACGCAAACATGGAACTGCTCACAGGCTAATGAAAGCTCATCATGTAAAAATATTCAGAATCCCAGCAACCTTGCATGACCACATTCTGTCAGATATAAATAGCTTATTAATACAGACTAGTCATCACAAAGCAGCTTTTTCTATGAGTTGTCCAAATTCAGTAGCTGCAGGAAATAACTTATGTAATACGGACTTTTTGGTACTTCCAGTAGGCCCTATAATGTATCATATGCCTTCCTCTCAAGGGCACTTTTTAACAATTTCAACCTCGCTGTACTCACAGGTATCCATTGACTTGTCATTTTGACATTGATGAAAGACTTTTTTTGTTAGTTTGCTCTCAGGGGCAGAATGGACACACAATATACAGTATATACTCTGTGACTATGGGTTTGAGACTGCCTAATTCTGCTTCTGTCAGCATTAGTCAAACACATGGCACAGGTCTATAACAAAATGGACCTTTGTGATTTATTTGTTCAATCTTGTTTGAGAAGAATCCAAATTTATTCTAACCTTGAAGCTGTGGTGTGGACACGTGGCATCCATGGTGTTCTTCCACAGCCAGTGGTTTTCTGAGTTTGTCCATGTCCCTTGCGAGGACTGTGATTTAGAATGACAATCTTCTCCAGTTCTCTTCAGTCATTCAGAATAGTCCCTTCCCAAGTTTTTTTTTAATTAACTACTGAAGGTAAAAGTAGCTATTAACATAACGAAAAAACAATGTTAATTTTTTTTTTAAAGTCAGCTTGATAGAAAAGCAAATCAGCCTGCTTTCAACTTCCCTGGGGAACTACTGTCTTCTAGACTATGATGTAAGACCGTGTTTCATACAGTATCTTAGCTAGAAGCTGTAGCTCTGGTGGAAAAAACATGCTTTTATGGTGTAGCCATGCTTTCCTGGGCATGCTTATCACATAAGAATTTGAAAAAACAGAACACAAGCACAAAGCCAGAAATGTCACTTGATATTCAAGAGATACAAAACTAAAGGTAAACACACCATCAATAGAGATTTTCCATTTCCCTTGAGCTATCATGGAGTTGTGGATGAATGGAAGCATTTCATTACATTGGTTTTGAGCTTGAGTCTGGTTACAGAGGTAAAAAGTCATTATGGAAGAACAAGGGAGGTCTGGTAAGCTGCATACCTCCATGCTACTTACACATACTGCTGGTTGTGTTGGACTTGTTTTCCTTCTTTTAATTGCTCATTAGATCGGTTTTGTAGAAAAGCAAATACTGTTTGAAATCTCAACAAACCTGTTATCATAAAGAGCGTAAATGTCCAAAATAAGGCAAAGACCTTCAAATACTTCAGTGGAGAAGAAGGAAAGATTACCAGAAGAGATGAAAAAGACCCAATAACATCCAACAGTTATAACTCAGAATTGGACAAATTTATCTTAGAAGTAATCCATTTTTAATGGAAATGCTGTTAGCCAGTTGACCAATTTCCTAAACAAGCTGGAGTCTTGAAATTCAAGGAACTTTCTAAAGACTCTCTAGTTCAAGCAAAAATTATGATTGGTGCAGGAATTACCAGATGAGGTTCCATGGTTTATGGTGTAAATGAGGTTGAAAGTGATGAGGTTCCCCCCTGATCTTTGTTTCTTGCCCATTGATGTGGTAGAAATATGATCTGAATTGATTACTGAAGTAGAGCTCTGGTGGGTCTGTCCATGCATCCCAACCAATGCATTCCCCTTGATAGAATATATGTATTGGATTAAGAATGAAAAATACCGGCAAGAAGTTGTGGGGAAGGAAAAAATGCCAAAGAGAATGTGAAGAGGTAAAAATTATGAAACCAAAGTAGAGGGGGAAAAAAGACACAACTGGTTTTGCTGCAGGCGGAAGTTTGCTCTCACAAACAAGGCATCCACAGGCACGGTGGTGGAGGTCAGCAGCTCTCCAGAGCACCTTTGCACCGTAGCTTCTCTCTGTCACAAAAGCAGGTGTCCTCCTGCCCCAAGGACCGGCCCATGCACACCAAATGAGATAACATGTGGGTTTCACCTCTTAGATCAGGAGGCTGAAGGTCTGAGAATAGGCTGCAGATTTCGGGAAGAGGGGAGGACAGAGGCCAGCAGCTGTGCTGAATAAAGCCCATACACACGGACGTGAGCTCTTCTTACCGTGGTAAAAGACTGATTGAGATATTCCGTTCCACTTGACATCTTAGAAGGGAGAAATACTTACTTCATCCTTCTGAACATATGAAGGCAATTAGGAAGACAGGGATTCAGCGTAGTTGATGGAAGAAGCATCATACTGAGGTATAAGTAAATAATTTCTCTTTTATAGCTTAGCCTCAGTTCTGCAAAGATGCGCACATGTCTACTGCTCCACTGACACGACTGCGTAAGTGCAAGGAAACCAATTATCTCTTCCTTGCACTGGTTATTTGCACACTAACTCTTCCTTCTGTACTGTGTATCGGGCTCCTGTCTTCCCTTCCTTGAAAGGCTTCTTCCAAAAATAGATATACAATCCTGTTCTACATTGAAGCAATAAAAAATATGGCAGACGAATGAAAGAAACTAAACCCACATGATTCCAATGTATGTGCTAAACACCACTTATCAGTTGCTTTGCAGATTGCTGCTTCATTCAGTCCTTTAACCTGCTTACCTATGGCACTTACTTAGGTTTTGACTTCTGGAAGGAAGAGTTCTTTGTCTTTATATGTATTATCATACCGCAAACACTGTGAAAACACAGCTGCTTACTACTTCTTACATATGTTATCTCATGCTGTGAAATCCCCAACATTTTCAAAAATGTTGCCTCCTCACTTAGAAATCTCAGAAAAGTTTATCTGAGCCTGCTACTTCACAAGTTTAAATTGCAATATACTCTGCCTTGGGTTTTGTTTGTGAGTTTTTTTAACATTTGTTGATTGCTGAAAAATTATTTCTGCCTCACACCTCTTTCGTTTTGATGCTTAGATGGAGTTGCTTTCACATCTGTTGAGCATAATTATCATAGGTACAGTTGCACTTAGAATTATGTAACGTTTCATCAGGGGAGGAAGCATTGAATACCTCTTACAGAAGTTAATGGAACAAAATCTGTTTAATTAAATTGTAACTTGAAGAATTCAGCAGAAAAGATGCTGCATCATTCAGGTTGTAAACAGAATGCTGCTTCTGGCCACTTTCATAAAATAGGCTGCTAAGTGCACTGTTATTCCTGGACCTCCTTCTGAAGCTTTGCATTGCCTTAAATAGGCCAGCACAGTATGTGCTGATTTGTTATGAGTTCATGTGGAGCAATTTTTGTTAAGAAGTTAGCTCATAAAGTACCTGTAAGGTACCCATTCCCGTGCTTCAGTAACGCTAAACCAGCTGCTTTGCCTCCCAGCCAAATGCGTGGGCCTGAGAACCATCATCATAACAGTAATACCTGCTGCATCTGACTCACTGCAGCTCCTGCTGGGAGTACAAGGAAGATTCACTTCCAAGTTCAAATTTTCTAGTTGTAAGTTTCCTTCCTCACTCTTCTTGTGTTTTTTGCATACTGTGGGAGAAGAACTTTAGATTATGGTGTCTGAAGAGACTACTTGCAGAAGCTGGAGAAGTCTGAGGTCTATATTTGTGTCTTCAGGAGTATTTCTTTATAGGAGTGTTGTATTCCCTGTACCACAGGAAAGAGAAAACAAAGCCGAGTGCGTCGGGCTCCAAAGCACAAATGAGAGCTGTGTGAACAAACCCATCTGTAGCACACTTCTACCCCACAAATGTTCACCATACAGACACCAACAATCTTGGTAGAAATTGCTGTGAGGGAAAATTATCTGAAACATTATCATTTACCTTACAGCTGCAGCTTTGTGTCTTGAAACGTTGACGTTTCACCTATAATTTAATCTCTATTATAAATGAATCGTGGAAACTCTTTTCCCTAGGCACTAAACCATCAGATTGTGTATGGACTCTGCCAGCAAATATTACTAAACACCCGTGTAGTCTTTTAGACACTCTAAAAAGAAATAGCTGTGCATATGAAAATAGATAGGCAGCTTTCTTACAAATCGGTAACGTATAGTAACCATATAGATACTGCCCTGGGCGACTGGCTCTAGGTGGCTTGAGCGGAGGGGTTGGACAAGGTGCCCTCCAGAGATCGCTTCCAACCTCAACGAGTCTGTGACTCTGTGATATGTTAATTGTCTTTCTTCAGTATATTCGTATTGCACAATGGTGTCTTTTGAAATTATTCATCTTTCATGGTCAACAGAGGTCACTGCTTTAAAAGACTTCTTTAGTATTAATAGATATCCTAACAGAGCTTTTCAAATACCTATAATTAAATGCTGCACCTTTTTCTTCTGTACTGAATGATATTTTGACCAAATAAAGAAATCTACAGAAGGTCTTATAAGGACATCTTAAGGATGACATTGTTAGATTCAGGAGAATCACTGTATGCTAAAAATGTAATCAGATGTACAGATAACAATAGGTACTGAAAGGAAAGATTTTACAAAAACATTTCAATTACTTGTTATGTACAGTGGATTGAACAAAAATCTGTCTTCCACTCTGGGTGGATTTAAATGCCACTTTATTTAATTTGAGAACAAAGAGCATTTTCAGTTTATCTGTTGGGTACACACAGAAGAGGCAGCAGAATGGATTCGCTGTGCACAAAACATGGATAAAGTGTTACTGGGAACAGCATAGATAAAGAGGCTAGTGTGACTACAGGCAAACAATGATTATTCACGGACTTCGATGTGCTTTTTGTGCATTGCTAGAATGAGCAATGATTTGATCTGAACCTACAAAGAGTTTAAGGGGCTTGGTGGGATGGGTACAATTAATCTGGTTTTGGTTGTTAAACTGACTTAATAAAAAGCAAGTCATGTAGGTGGGTGTTTTATCCTTCTTAAATTACATTGAAGATGATGTTACAGTCCAATAGTATAATGAGATTTATGAATGCCTCAAGCAGGTATTCAAGATTGGTCACATCTGTTGCTTCTAAAGAGTGAGATTTGACATGCAAGACTTATTTTTCTGAGAATTGTGCTACAGATACTCTCATCACTGATCACTGTTTGCAGAACATCATTTTGAATCCATTATCATTGAGAATTTACGAATGAACACAAGGATTATATGACATAATTGATTGTGTTTTTCAGAAGTTTTTGAATTGGTTGATTCTTTTTTGACATACTAGTTTGATCACACACTAGGAAATTTGTTCTTTCACCGCTACACAAATTAGTTACCAGGATACTGGATATTAGTAAGCCTACTAGCTGCATACTGGTAGGATGCAGACAATATGGAGCTACATGACTCAAACCTAGCCAATAATCACATGAATGTATCATTATCAGCTCACCTTTATGATATTCTACCTTAGTAATTTATATTTTAAAGAACTTCTTAGTAACTGTTCTTATATTTGAAATATTGTGACCTGTTTTTGAAACTATTTAATGTCATAATAGTTCAATAATCAAATATATACTTTTAGACGTTATAGGCAGGCACAGCATTTATAGCTGTGCAAGCAAAACCAGTATGTACAATCAGCTTTTATGCTTTAAGAGAAAGGGAGACCTGCAGATATCAAGAAAATACAGCATAATCAGTGGTTCAATGCAGTATGGGTTTTGAAGTAACAAGTATTTAATGATTCATTACTGCAACACACAGTATTCTTATATAATGTAGCAGTTGTTCTTGTAATTATATAAGAATATGTCCTACGACATAACACAATAAAATTGGAACTGATCTGTACAGGATAATGCTGAGCACGTAGACTCAACACATTTTTATGATGGCATAATCCAGTACAAAGACAGAACAAACCAGAGATCCTTTAGAGGCTATAAAAGAGCTTTCTTTTTCCATATTTTAAAAATTAAAGGCAAAATCCTGACCTCTGCTGAAGTCAATGTCAATTTTACCAATGGAAGCAAAATTTCATTTAAAATAGGGAAAGCAGGAAACTTTTTGGTGTGCTCTCCTCATCTCAGTTTTCTTCACTGGCCCAAACTTTTCTGAATTAAGTCCTAGAATGACTTATATGCTGACAATAGTCAAGAAAAATAATAATTTTGCTGTATTTTGAAAGTGTTTAGCATATTTTAGATCTCTAAAATGGATTTCATATGTTATCTCCTTTCGTTTTTCACATTTCCCTTGTGTATGATATCCCTCAAAAAGGTTTGGGGATCAGTCATCCCAAACATTTTACTCCTCGAGAGTGTTTGATTAGCACGACTACGTCATGTCTGCCAAGATCAGAAATGAGCCACACGTCTTAATTCCATGTAGGTGTTTGCAGCAATATATTCATCAGTGTGTAGGTTTTACAACAACAGGCTCAGCGGGGAGAGATAGATCATTATGGTACTGCATAGCGAGTGGTCAGGACAGGGGGATTGGGAAGTTTTACCTATCAATGGGACAGCTAAGTACACCTTCTCTGCCAAAGTAACATTTATATTGCCAGAGAGAGAAGTTTTGGCGCTCCTGCCGAAGTGTCACTGAATCAGTGAAAGGTAAATAGGTTTTGGAAAGTAAGATTGAATCTGCACTCCTCAAGGACTCTAAGAAAGAGATTGCTGTAAAAGCCAACATACTTTACCAGCAAAGGTTCTCTCTGAGGAGTACAACCTCAGACATAAAGCACATGGGAAGACGAAATTCCTGATGATGTCGGTTAAGACAATGCCCATAGCAAATCAGTGGCATATAGGAACATTTTTTTAGGTTTGGTGGTTTTATAAGAAAATTATATAAAATGTCTTTTTTGTTTGCATTCACCTTTATCTTTCAAAAAAAAAATCCGTATGTTATATATAAATATTTTTGTAAGTTTGCTTTCAAAGTAACTGGCTAGTATCAAAGCATTTTTTAATATTTTTCATCTAAGAGTGTGACAAATGTAGAGAACAAAGGGCCAAGAGTGTATACGAGAAAAAAAAACAGCAGGCAGAAAGCTGTAATATTGGCAGTGTTGATTTACTCATTGTCCATGTCTGACCTGCCAGACTGCCAGCCATTTTGCAATTCCTAGCTATGGTTGATGGAAACCAGTACTGTGACCTTTCTTCAAAATTTTATTTTCACCTCCTTTCTTCAGCATCTGCATGCTGAGCAACTTATATTTTTTTTTTTTTTAACATCGGTTTCATAAATTTTTAGTTCATAGGAGAGTTCAAAGAACAAAGAAGCCCTTGTTGGAGCCTAAGACACCACTCAAATCAGTTCAGTTCATCTGCATGCAAATCAGTTGCCTGGAGACACCAGTTTTTGATAACCTAGAACCTAACTGTCCTGTTTTGGGGAAATGATGTACTAGAGGTGGGAATGGAGTCGTGCTGGAAGATGTACAGTTAAGTTGGCAAAGTGTCATGTGAAACACAGATTGGTGGTTTCTGTAAACCTAGGCATGCATAAGTTTAGCAGTCACTTCTCTGTGGTTGCATGAATGCAGCATTAATGAAAGGCAGTCTTAAGAGGGAAAGGGACTGTCCTGTCTGGGCTAATATAAAGTTCTTGTTTTGCTTCTATAATTAATTTCATTTTATTTTCATGAATATTTTAGGTGTATCAATACATGCATGAAACCATAACTGTTAATGGCTGCCCCGAATTCCGAGCCAGGGCCACTGCAAAGGTAGGACACGTGCAACTGTTGAAATATGTGTTACCAAAGTGACCCAGTAATTGACTGTGCGCGTGTGTGTTTCAGGTATTCGTGTGTACACTGTAAGAAAATTTAGACATCAGTGGCAGCCCAGAGTCTAGAACCAGTGCTACTTCCCAGGTAACAATCATAATGGAAAATTTCAACCTTTATGCTGCTTCTGTAGCTTAAGAAAAGAGAATGATTTTATGGAAATTGATGCTTTTTTGAAAAGTTGCTTTGCAAAAGCAAATATACTGGTTCATTCTATAGAAGTCTGCCTGCAAAAACCAATATTTTAATGGACTATTTTCCCATACAGCACATCCAGAGAGGACACAATGATTTGGGAGACAGAAACTAAACAGTCAAAATTCCACTTTTAACTAATGGGAACTGTAGGTACTGAGCAAGTGGTAAGGATGAACAGTGACAAAAATGGCCTGATCAAGAGACTCTGCAGCCAAATGCAAGCCCATTTTTTCTGATGCATTTCCCATTTTAATAAAATATGTTGCCTTTTTGTCCATGTGGATCTACCTTTCTTATATCCTTAGACGGTGACAGCTACATTACTGCTACTACTGAAATGATAGTTTTCTAAGGGAATTCACATAAATGTGAAAGTACCCATTCTGTGTGCCAGTATGAAATGTGATCTGTATTTTTGTAACATGTACAAAGACAGATGCTTCCAAACACAGAGGTCTACCATGGCTTTTTCCCATTTTCATTTTGTGCTCCACGCTATCTTCTAGGTGGTATAGCAGACACTATGCAAAGCAGGTAAACCCGCAAAACCTATAAATCTTTTTTAGACATACTTCGTTATGGTCCCACTGCTGTGAAGTTAGTGACAAAACTCCCCGAAATCTTAATGGAACTAAGACTTTACCATTATGTATTTGTGTTAAGAGATTGTCATTTAAAGCTGTATCAGAAGATGAAGGTTGGGAGTGTGTTACAAAAGTATTTTAGAGAAGCAAGCTCTATAGCAAACAGCGAATAACCCAATATACACTAAATTGCAGTGTATTTTCCTTACAAAACGGAATGTTCTTTTCTGTAGGCTGTTCATCTGATTTTAACCTTCTTCTAATTGAAAGTTAACGGACAATGTAATATTGTAAGGTCTATGCTTCTGTATAGAGAAATGTTTATATGAAATCCTGAGTTGTCTACACTGCAGGTGAACATAAAAACTACTGCTATGTTCTGTAGTAAATGGGGAGAAATCCAATTAGTGTTTGCCATTCTCATTTCTTATTCATATAGAACAGCAGGGTTACAGAGCAATGTTTCGATATCACAATATTTCCTGGTTATTTCTGGGCTGTCTGCATTGCATTCTCCTAGTGCATTCATGTCTGACATAAAATGTATGCATGATGACAAGGTCTGCATGTGCCAAAACATGTAACTGAGAATGATCCATTATGTCACATCATCCACTAGCTTCTATTAAGCATGAGCATTATTAGGATGCTCAAAACATTAGCGTAATGCAGAATTGTTTGAGCAATGTGGACTACAAATACAGGTTGAAAAGGATAAAATATTTTCTTAATGTTTATTTAATGATTTATGAGAATCTGTAAGTAGGAAAATACTTGCAGTGAAAATGAATTTTAAGATGTAATATTTTTCTGGATGCAAGCTTTACAGTTTGTTATGCGGGGTTTTTTTTCCAGAGTAAGATTAACAATCTAGGATTTTTCTAATTGATTTATAAATCCATTATTTTAAGATTTAATTTTTAAATAAAAGTTTGGATCCAATTATATTATAAAACCTCATATTCCAGTTCCAGGAGTTACTTAGTTTGACAAATTTCATAGAGATTATAAATTCGACTTTTAAAAATAAGAATATCCTTTTAGGATTTTTTTCTGTGCCAAAAAAATAAATAATTCCGCACTTCTGGAAGCAGAGCAGAGAGTTAGCAGTTCAGTCCGTCCACTTCATTTCAACTAGGAACACAGTAGAGATCACATTATCTCACCCCAGAGCAACACATTTTCTCCCTGTGAAAAGGCAAAGAAGAAATGCACTGTGCAGTTGGGCTTCCTGGTGCCTCCTTCTGGCTCTGCCGCTAACTTTCTGCCTTATCTTTGACAAGTCACCTAAACTCTCTATTCCTCTGCTTATTCCTTTATTTCAAAAGCATTGGCATGGAATGCATTAAAAAAAAAAAAAACAAACAAACACAAAAAACAATATGCTTTCAGATGATCAGAAAAAGTCAAAGTAAGATACCGTAATGTTTTCACGAGAATGAATTCTTCCTGGAAATGAACAACAGGGTGCATGTCAGTGTTCTCCCCACATAGCCAAATCACTCCTCTTTCTCTTCCAGGCAACAGTGGCTGCTTTTGCTGCAAGCGAAGGCCATTCACACCCGCGAGTGGTGGAGCTGCCAAAGACTGATGAGGGCCTGGGCTTTAATGTCATGGGAGGAAAGGAACAAAATTCACCTATTTATATTTCTCGCATCATCCCTGGAGGAGTGGCGGAAAGGCATGGAGGACTCAAACGGGGGGACCAGCTGCTTTCGGTTAACGGAGTGGTAGGTGGAAATTTGATAGAGCTTCAATTTCATCTGGATTTTCCTTTTTCACAGCTGCTCTAATGCCGTGATTTGAAATGCAGACACATAAAACAAAAAGAAGTAGCTCTGTGAGGGACCTTCAGTATGCATTTGCAGTGCAGCGAGGCAAAGCATCATCAACAATTTTGTGCCACTACAATTTCTGTTGTAATGGAGGGTGCTTGAAGAGCTTCATTTTAAATCCACGCCACATGCTCTATTTCCAAGGAAGCTATGTCTGTCTGAATTGATAATTCTGCAAATTCCTTTTGTAGTGAAAGCATAATAACGGGCTTTGTGGTTCTTGCACTTCATCACCTCTGAGACACTCAGCCCTGCCCAAGCACAGTGGTGCCTCAGTGGCATTTGTGCAGTCTTGTGACCTTCAGAGTGTTTGAACACATAAAATCAAAGGAAATTTGGTAAGAGCATTTGGTGCTGATTTGCAGTAGAGGATACATTCCAGATTTCTGTCAGTGACATTCATCCAGCTGAGGTATCTTTGTCAGAGAAATCAGGTGTACAAACGAACACATACAGGGATCATGTATTTTCAGAAAAAATATACACTTTTTGCATAGTCATTTTTCTTGTAAGTCAATACTTCAGGGTACATATATTTTGTGTTAGTTTCACTGTGAATGTCAGTATGGAAGTAAAAATGAAAAGAGAGGAAAAACAAGGCTCTGACTATATGACTTGGGTCAAATTCTGCCTTTCATTTTGCTTTTTGTTCCCTTTTACAAGGGAATGTAAAGTACTGAAAGGATAAGCATACTCATTCATATAACCCTACACTTCTCTTAATGAAAATGTAATCCTTTTTCATGCAAAACCTCCATCTAAACCTCATATTTAAATACACAAAAGGCACGTAGGAACAATTCTTGAATCCAGTCATAAATATAAGCGTTTCCAACTTAAATTTCCTCTTTGTTACAAGCCCATAAAGAATGAAAAAAATGCAGCTTTCTACATGCTTTCATGTTGTCATCTGTTTCTCTCAACAATAGCTATTCCCTTTCACTTGAAGCAAAATATCAGTGAAATACTTCAGACAGACTTTTTACCACTTTTTCCATCAACCATAATGTTCTCAAAAAGGAAATAATAGGTCTGGAAGCTTGCTTGCCCCAGTACACAATGAGAAAGGAAACAAAAGAAAGCCCACTGAAAAGATCATATAGTCTCGGGGGAAAAAGAAATCAACTGAATATTTAAGAAGTAAATTGCCTGAACTTCACTGTTTGGAAGGAGTTTGAATAATTCTGTTGTTGTTCAGCACTTCTTTCAGCAGGTAAATAAAAAGGCAGATATGAAGAGTTTATATCCGCTATTCGATGTATGATTCTTGAAAAATCCTTTTACTGTCAACAATGTCAAGGCAAATACTGGAGAAGAAAGTGGTGAACCTTCAGATGTCAAGATGCATTGAATTTGGCTCTGTTGTCATCTCTATTCCATGATACTGTTCAAAAATTTTCTTGAATGTGCTCTAGAATATGTTCTTACCTAATGTAGCAAAAAAACCCACAATATCAAATTCCCAATTGGATGTAGGCACACAAGAAAGTTGTTTCAGAGATCTGACAGAAATATTTTCATATTCAGAGTCTAAACAACAGAATTTGAAATTTGAATTGCAGTTGAAATAAGGCCTATGAGCAACTGTTCATAAACCAATCTTGAGCTGAATTAAGCCCATACAATATAATTCATAAAAAGGCAAAAATTATAGCAGTGGTAGTTTGTTTGCAGACAGCTTGAGACAGGAGAAGAAAGGTCTAAATTTAACATTGTTCACTGGGACTGGTTCACTCTGTGCTTCTCTCAGTTTAGCTGGAAAAAAGCAAATAATATACAGTATGTACAATACAACAGACAGCTCAGCAGTGGAATATGAAATGAAAATGAAATATCTGTAACTTGTTTGTGCTCAGAAGTTGGTGGTTATCCAACTTCGTAATTATCAACATAAAATTAGAGCTGTGTGTTCAGAATGCAGATTTGTTATCCCAGCATGACTGGGATGATTGTTCCTTGAGCTGTTTCACTGGACATTAAAAATAGTGTTTTGTCATTATGCTGGGGATTTTGTTACATACTTTTGTCCAACCCCCTCAAAAGTAAAGGAAATTGAAAGCAGTAAGCCCTGCAGATGGCTCAGCAAAGGCACTTGCTGGTGGCTCTTTGTATCTGGCAAAGATCCTGCATTTGTCAGATACCTGTTGTGAGTCAGACACAGGAAGGGATGCAAAATAGGTTTATAACAGCTAATTTCTGAGCCAAGCATTTGCTTACATACATCTAATAGTAATACCTTTATCAGTTTCTCAACTTGTGCGGTAACGATCAGAGACTTGGATTTTTTCTTATATATTTATGGCAAGTCTGTGAGCCTAGATACAGGAATGGTTGGTGTTTTCCCACACCATATCTGCAGTTCAGTCAATGTTTTTTGTCTCTACAGTATTTTGCATCCCATTTTTTGATGCAGCCTTTCAATGCAATAAGGGGAATACAGCCATAAGTATATATAAATATATGTCATCAAAAATTACAGATTAGATGAAGATACACATTCTGAAACAAATTTATTAAATCCCATGTTTGGTGTAGATCCTCCCAATGTCCTCAACCAGTGTAATCCTGTCAGCAAAATCCCTGCAGGCAAGAATGGTACCAGCACAACCTCACAGATTTGCAGAGGTGGAAGAAATCAAACAGCAAAACAACTTCTTGTGCTGGTATAAGCTCTTCTCCCTACTGCAAGGGGCTCTTACATTTAAGTTGTGCAGCTACAGCCTTAGAAATACGAGTGCAAGCAGCAATGAAGACATTAAGAGCAAGTGTAGCAGTCATGTTGATAGCAATTGAAAACTTTGGTTTTTAAAACCTGGGTTAGGTAGGTTTGGAGAGTAGGATTTGTATTTAGCAGCACTATCTTTTACTTTGCTATTTTCCCCTCTCTGGTTATGGTTCACAGCTTTAGGCTGGATTCTGTGTCATTACTATTCAAGTCAATGGGAGTTTTCCATTGACCTGGATAGCAACAAAGTCAAACCCTTCATTTCTAATTAGAAAACACTGTCTGTTAACTGGAAGAACAAGACCGGAGGCAAATGTGAAAGAAAACAGGCAATCATGAATTAAATACAGGTTACTAAGTCATATGAAGTATTAAAGTACACCGCTTTGTTATTCCCTGAAAGAACAATCACAGTTGCTTACTGGCGCCAGTTAGACCCATCCAGCTCTTTGAAAGCAAATGAGTATTTTAGCTACTTCATGTAGCTTGGAAGCTTACAGTTTTTGTTCATAGCCTGTTCTAAGTTCATACCGTTCCACAGCAAGACTGATCACAACAGTGTCTTTTCCTCTGAGAGCCCATACCGTGTCACATTGACCATAATTGACAAGCAGGAAATAAAATACAAAACAATGCCAAGTTTTATACAGTTCCTCTCAAAGTGAGAAGTGTGTTTACAAAAGCCAGTATCACCGTGTCACAAAACAGTGAGTTATAAAAGATAGCTACTTACATTATCTGCTGTATGATCACCTCTTCTAATATTGAGCAGTTATGGGGTAAGTGACATGGGGAATAGATTTTAATTTGTACCTGTGACTTGTTCATTAAAGCAATTTCACAAAACACGCTGTGCCATCTATAGGTTTTTATCTGAAGTCTCTTTGGAGCATTAGGTACATTCACTGTTTCTTATCCAACAACAATTTCCTCTTTTTTTTCTCCAAATTAACTTTGGTAGCAGTGCTTGTTCGGCAGATTTATACCAATCACAATTTCTAGCAAATACGGACATTACACACCATGATTTTTCTTGAAAATCTTTGAATAGGAGATGTACTGGAGGAATTTCATGAACATACAGTTCAAAAAGGTGAAAGCGTTTATTTCTCTTAACAATCAAGCTTATCACAGTATCACAGTATCACAGTATGTTTGGGATTGGAAGGGACCTCAAAAGATCATCTAGTCCAATCCCCCTGCTGGAGCAGGAACGCCTAGGTGAGGTCGCACAGGAATGTGTCCAGGCGGGCTTTGAATGTCTCCAGGGAAGGAGACTCCACAACCTCCCTGGGTAGCCTGTTCCAGTGCTCTGTTACCCTCACTGAGAAGAAGTTCTTTCTCAAATTTAAGTGGAACCTCTTGTGTTCCAGCTTGATCCCATTGCCCCTTGTCCTATCATTGTTTGCCACTGAGAAGAGCCTGACTCCATCCTCATGGCACTCACCCTTTATATATTTATAAACATTAATAAGGTCACCCCTCAGTCTCCTCTTCTCCAAACTAAAGAGCCCCAGCTCCCTCAGCCTTTCTTCATAAGGGAGATGCTCCACTCCCTTAATCATCTTTGTTGCCCTACGCTGGACCCTCTCCAGCAGTTCCCTGTCCTTCTTGAACTGAGGGGCCCAGAACTGAACACAATATTCTAGATGGGGTCTCACCAGGGCGGAGTAGAGGGGAAGGAGGACCTCTCTCGATCTACTGACCACCCCCCTTGTAATACACCCAAGGATGCCATTAGCCTTCCTGGCCACAAGGGCACAGTGCTGGCTCATGATCATCCTGTTGTCCACCAGGATCCCCAGGTCCCTTTCCCCTACACTGCTCTCTAATAGGTCATGCCCCAACCTATACTGGAACTTGGGATTGTTCCTGCCCAGATGCAGGACTCTACACTTTCCCTTGTTAAATTCCATCAGATTATCCCCCGCCCAACTCTCCAGCCTGTCCAGGTCCCGCTGGATGGCGGCACAGCCTTCTGGCGTGTCAGCCACTCCTCCCAGCTTAGTGTCATCAGCAAACTTGCTGATAGTACACTCAATTCCCTCGTCTAAATCATTAATGAATATATTGAATAATATTGGCCCCAGTACTGACCCCTGAGGCACTCCACTAGATACTGGCCTCCAACTGGACTCCGCACCATTGACCACCACTCTCTGGCTTCTCTCTTTAAGCCAGTTTGCAACCCACCTCACTACTCTATTGTCGAGACCACACCTCCTCAATTTAGCTGTGAGGATGCTGTGAGGGACTGTGTCAAAGGCTTTACTGAAGTCAAGGTAGACCACATCCACCGCTCTGCCATCATCCATCCACCTTGTTACATTCTCATAAAAGGCTATGAGGTTGGTCAAGCATGACTTACCCTTGGTAAAGCCATGCTGACTGCCCCTAATGACCCTCTTATCCCTGATGTGCCTTGAGATGGCACCAAGGATAAGCTGTTCCATTACTTTCCCAGGGACAGAGGTGAGGCTGACCGGTCTATAATTACCCGGGTCCTCCTTCTTGCCCTTTTTAAAGACTGGAGTGACATTTGCTTTCCTCCAATCCTCGGGCACCTCTCCCGTTTCCCAAGACTTGGCAAAAATGATGGATAGCGGTCTAGCAATGACTTCAGCCAGCTCCCTCAGCACCCGCGGATGCATCCCATCTGGACCCATGGATTTATGGACGTCCAGACTACTTAATTGTTCCCTAACCCAGTCCTCATCGACTAAAGCAAACTCCTCCATTAACCTGGCTTCATCCGGGGTCTCAGGGGTACAGGGTTCCCCAGGACATCCTCCAGCGGAGTAGACAGAGACAAAGGCGGCATTCAGCAATTCTGCCTTCTCTGTGTCTTCTGCCACCAGGGCACCCACCTCATTCATCAGTGGGCCTACATTGCCTCTGGTATTAGTTTTATCTGCTATGTATTTGAAAAAGTTCTTTAGCTGTCCTTGACCCCTCTCGCCAGCTGTAATTCTAAGGAGGTCTTGGCTACCCTAGCTGCCCTCCTGCATCCTCTAACAGCAGCCTTATATTCCTCCCAAGTGGCCAGTCCCTCCTTCCATGACCTGTAAACTCGCCTCTTCTGCTTGAGCATACCCAACAGATCCCTATTCAACCACGCAGGCCTTCTGGCTCCCTTCCTCGACTTCCTACGTGTGGGGATGCTCTGATCCTGAGCATGGAAGAAGCAATCTCTGAATGCAATCCAGCTCTCTTGGGCCCCTTTTCCTTCAAGCAGTCTTGCCCATGGGGTTTCCCTCAGCAGTTGCTTGAAAAGGCCGAAATTAGCCCTGCCAAAGTCCAGGGTTGCAATTCTACTTGCTATTCTGTTCCTGCCACACGAGATGCTGAACTCCACCATCTCGTGGTCACTGCAACCCAGGCAGCCCTCAACCTTTACTGCTTCGACCAGACCCTCTTTGTTAGTGAGGATTTCAAGTTTGCCTCTTTATCTAGTAATCATTTCAGCACCTGACAGTATATTCATTATTTCTCTAAGCTGGATTAATATTTTTGAAGCATCTTAACATTTCCATAGAAACATAGTCCAGTCAGTTGACCAAGACAGGGAATAATTATTTGGATTAATATGTTAAAGGTTGTTTAACAGGAGACAGGAAGGCGATAAGCTTGAATTGTGTTGTTTGTATTATATATGTAGAAGCGTATTGTGTCTGCTTCTTGAAACCTTTAAATCATTATTTCTAGTTCAAAGTGTGCCACAGCAGAAGTAATTCTTATTCGCTATTCTTGCACAATGCTAATCAGTCAAACAGGAGAGATGAAAATAGAAAGAATTTTCTTCTGACAGTTGCTATAATCATGCTAAGTTATTCTTTTAGCATGAATTGTACTTCAGTTTTTTTGAATGCTGCTGCTTCTCTTTGGACACCTATGGGTATAGTTTCATTTTAAATAGTGTGGTATACATGTGAGTTGTAAAACACAACAGGGAGTAAAACTTTGATTTATTTAATGTGGGAAGAAAATTACTTATTTTTTAAATGGTCTAAAATCCATGTGAAGAGCTCACTTGTGCGGTCTTTTTTTTTTTTTCTGCGCAGAGATACTTTTGTTTGTTGGAATATATCCGGCAACACCCATGGGCAATCATACACCATTAGAAAATTTCACCCTTTCTCTGAAGGTGGGAAACAACCCACATGCCTGAAAAGCACTCCAGTCAGACCACGTAATGGTAGAAATTAAATACTCTTCACAGCTGAGTCACCTCCCCCTTTTGGAGATTTAGTGTTTCAAACAATGTTAGCATAGAAATCAGAGCTTGAGCCCCTTTGGGAACACTTTGATTTCACAGCAGGTATCATCTTACTGCAAACCGTTTTCCAGAAAGGGAGGGTAAATATATATTCCTTCAGCAAGAATTTGCGATGTTTCAGTTGTTAGTGTTTGATTGCTTACAACTAACCAGATAAAGACCAGTTTATTTCCAGTGGAGAAGCCGTATCACATGAAGAGTAAATGTGTGAGCAATGCCATTAGCTCTCTAGGACACAGGTTGTCCTGGAGCTCCTTCGCCTGCAGCTCAGCAACTGCTTAATCGCCAAACGTCGTCCCCTGCAGGATCCAGACAGGGCCAGGGCGTAAGAAAGGAATTGTTGTTTCAAACTTGCAATTTCTTCATTTCTTACCAACATTTAAGTAGGATTTCATTTTTGTACCTTGCAAACAGTTTGTTTGGGCTTTTACTGCGGGGTTTGGGTGTTTTTTTTAACATCATTTTTGTTTGCATAAAGCTTGTTGAGTGTTTCCCCTCCTTTTCACACAGATCAGAAATTAGGTTTGTAATGAAACCTAAAACAGATTTGGGTTATTTAAAATATGAAAACTAGTATATTCCCAGCAGTGCATAAATCTTAACACTTTCCCTTAAAGGTCCCTTGAGAAATGTAAGGTATAGGAACTTCCTAAAACCCCGATAGCCTTTCTGTATGAAAAACAGGGCTGAGCTCTAGATCAAAGCAGCATTTTTGTGATTAAATCTCTTCTCCCTTCTCCCAGAGCGTGGAAGGAGAGCACCATGAGAAGGCAGTAGAGCTGCTGAAGGCAGCCAAGGACAGTGTCAAGCTGGTGGTCCGCTACACACCCAAGGTGCTGGAGGAGATGGAGGCTCGCTTCGAAAAACTGAGAACAGCCCGACGCCGGCAACAGCAGCAACTGCTCATTCAGCAGCAGCAACAGCAGCAAAATACACAGCAAAACCATATGTCGTAGGTGAGAGGATTCAGTGGTCTTCCCTAAAGCCCGCTGGCGGCACCCTGCCTGGGCCAGCAGTGCTGGCCAGGTTCCAGGGGTCCGTCAGGGCAGGGGCTGGTGTCAGGGCCCATCCCAGCCCCAGCTGGGGGAGCCGGGGGGGCACCAGGGCAGCCCCAGCCCCAGGCGTTGGGCACCTCCCTGGGGATGGGGACCAGCTCAGGCCAGGCCAGGATGTAGACCTGGCAGAGTAGGGCTGTGGGGAGTTGGAGACCGGCCCTGCTGCAGCATCGCTGGGGGTGGGGGCTGATGGCCTCAGGGGGCTGATATGGCGTCCTGGGGTCTGAGCAGGTAGGGAAGCCCTTGGGGGCTGAGATGGGATCCTGGCCCAGGAGAACCCAAGGAGTGGTCAGGGACAGTCAGGGCTGGTGGTGCCCTCAGGAACCCAGCAAGCACACACTGCAAGGAAGATGATCAGAACTCATTCCTTGGTATATTTCCACGTGGTCTGTCAAATCACAAATGCATTTTGAAAAACAGAGGAAAGGCCCTAACAAATTCAGGAGCCAATTTCAAACTAATAACCTTGAGATCAATAACCATTGTGCAGCTCTGGCTTTACAAGCAAGACTGCATAAGAAGTCTGTAGTTACTGGGAACATTTTTTTTAATTAAAAACCAGAGCATTTGTAACAAGGAAGAATATGCTACCAGATTTAGACACAGCTTAATGTATTTTCAAATAGTCTGTTACCACTCTGTAACAGAACATTGAAAATTTCTGCTGGTACATGAAGAAAAGCTTTCCTATTCCTATCCCTGCTGCAGGAAACCCAAACTTCACTCTGCAGTTCCTCTGCTGGGAACCCACAAGTGCTTATTTCTCATTTCCAGTTTGGTAGGAAGTATTTAATTCACTCTCAGCTGACCTTCAATATTACAATAGTTTACAAGAGCCTTGCAAGATTCCCAGTGAAGTCAAAACACATGGCATGTGAGGTACAGAGATACTTTATGCAGTTTTTCTGAAATCAGTGAGAGTTTGTGACATGAATGCAGTTATAGATATGTTCCATTGGCCCAAATGGTCAGAAACTGAAACTCCCAGAGATGGTTTCATCATTAATAATGTTGATACTTAGGGGGAAAAGCCCACCTTGTAGACCCCCTGTGTTGTGACCACTGGAATTCCAGCTTTGTTGATGCAAACAAAGGCTCTGAGTGGGATCTGAATCCCACGTCGGGGCCTCAACTCAGGCAAGAAGTATAAACAGAAGTATTTCATTAAGCTAGTTTTGGGTTTCTGTGTAAAATACGGCAGTCACAGGAGACAAACATACAAATGGCACAGTCTTTTTCATTTAAGGTTTCATGTAAGGTTTTCATTTTTTCAGTTACCTAAATGTTTTCATTAGCAAGGGAGGTATTTTTACTGATGCTAATTTTTCCTTTAAACTGAAAGGGAAGAAAGGCAGGCAGAGACAACCAGCAGCTGAATTCCTCATTTCCTTGTGCTTGCTCTGAGAAATGCGTTTCTTTAATTCTAGGTTATTCTCAAGAAAAAAAAAGCCTCGACCAAGAGTTCAGTAATCAAGCAACCAGAGCTGTACTTCAGTATTCCAGCAAAAGGAAACAACTACAGGAACACAAAACAGAATTCATCTGGAGAATGTGCAGTACAAGAATAATGTAGTTAAGACAGCCGTAGGGAGGGTACCTTCATGATAAGGCTTTTCAGCACACGGCAGTCACGGGTACATAGTACTTTTGTGACTCTGTTCCTAATAAGAATAGCATGATAGGTAAACCCTATGAAACAGAGAAGTCCAGGGCTTCCAAATAATTCTGTTTGAGCTAATCTTGCACTCCTTACTCTGACAAATTGGCCAGTTGGCTTTCTCCGGGTAGGGAAAGTTTTGTTTTAAGGAGATCAAGATTGGCTGCTTTTGGGGACGGAATCTTTCTCTACAGGTATCTCCAGAAATGAACGACGACATCGGTTCAAAATTTTGCCACAGACGTCAAACTCATACATCACGCTTCATAGCCACTTTGTACTATATATTGTAGAACTATTTTAACCTAACTTCCTGTTTATAATTTTCAATTTTCCCTCTGGAAATAGCAATTTACTATATTTATAAAGTATTCCATTTGTAGAAGCAATTGGCTTTTTACTCTTGGTGTTTCCATATATTTTATTATGCATCAACAGAGTGAGAAAGTTTTAGGTCAATTTTAATTTTATTAGTAGAAAGTTAGGGAGTCCTAGAACTGTATTTTTAAACGTAGGTATTGCTTGTATCTATTATAGTTACTATTCAGAAATCTATAACTGGATATATTATATATTTATTCCATAAAATATATATTGTCTGAATGTACCTGTTAGAGAAGTAGGGTCTTTGCTTAGCATGTATTGCAAATGTGATAAGCTAATGTTAGCAGAAGACCAAGCTTTGTTTGGCAGATATTACTGTGATAGCATAATCTCAGCTTTTCTGCATTCTTTAATTTATTTTCCAGGCTAATATTAATCTGTTTTAGAGAGGAGGAAGTGTAAGTTATTTCTTTTAAGACTCACACATTATAATTTAAATCAATTTGAAGTTAGAGTTCTGACTTATTTTTAATCAAACCAAACTGGAATGTGCAAACAAAATATATAAATTCTTGAGTTTACATGTCTGCTTTTCCAAAGAAAATAGTCAAAGCTGGAAGGCTGTGTCATCTACTTTCAAGAAAACAAGTTAATAGAACCCGCAAATTTTAAAAAATAATCATTTTCGGCATGCCTTCTAGGCTTCGTTAGAAAAGACGGGGAGAGAAAAGGAGCACAGGGGAGAACCCTACTGTCCTTGCATGGCGGAAACTCCAGCTGATGTCAGTGAAGGTTTGGTAATGTGAGGAATGTCGAAGTGATCTGAACTGGTGTTCTGGTTGTGAAGTTGGAAGAAAGTCAAAAACAACTAATATTTTGAAGGACCTATTCTCAAACAGAGAGAGGCAAAGCAAAACAGGGGAAATCTGCAGTATCATAGCATGTGTTAGAAACCAAATACAGGCTAGCCAACAGTCTCAACAGTGTTTGATTCCTGTAAGTAGCCATTGAAAGGAGATTACTGTATTTTTAAAACCAAACAGTATGAATTCATCCAGAGAAGCCTCATTTTATACAGAGAAGTAATTCTATCCAGTGGTCGTTGGTGACAATATCAATTAAGACAGTGGAGTTTGAGAATTACCAGGATTAAAGAAGAATTATATTGTATTGTGCTCTGCACGGTGTCTTTTTATACTTAATAAAATTGTATGTACCTATTTTAAAACTGTATTCTCAGACAGGCACTGCTATTAATATTGACAATACATAAATTGTTATTATGACTGCATATAAATGTTCTATATCTCATCAGTACACTTTGAATTACACTGATATCTGCATTTTCAGAGACCAAGTATTTAGATTTAGTCAGCCCACTGGACTGCATTTTTCCAAACCTCCTCCCCACCTCCTCCCCTCCTCTTCCTCAAAAAATTTAGGTTTGATGGAGTGGAATGTGCTGATTAGTAAATTTCAATGATAGAATGTCATTCATATAGAGACTCATATAAAATTCATTTGCATATATTATTATTCAATAAATTATTTATACAAGCTAAAATTAACATTCTAGTCTTTGCCAACATTTAATGATAAGATGAAAGAAAAATAAAAGTTAAAATGCAACATTCAGTTAATTTCAAGTGCAGGCAGGAAGAAATAACTTTTTAAGGGTGACTTTTCATGCCCTTTACTGATCAATAAAACGTATAGCCACTTAATCACAGAATAATCTGTATCCCTAAAACAATCATCTGCACTTGGATGTAGACAGTCTTTTCATTCGTGATTGAAATGTCTCTGGTCCTGATGGAATAAGGCACTTCCACACATGCATGGCTGAATTAGGACCTGAAGGACAGGCAGGGAGGGCAACACTTTTTCCACGTGTAAGTCTGCAGGTACTTGTGCATCATATTTTAACTCATCGGTCTCCTGGCATTTGCTGTTTCACTACACTGAACTGATATTCATTCCATCAACTTGGTGAGTTTTATTGCTCACATTTACCTTTGGGGCTCCTTCATGTTTTCCTGCGTTGTCAGCAAACCGCGGCAGGAGATCGAACAAGTCTTTTCTGTCTCTTTCTTCCAGTAACCCAAGGGGTGCCACATCGTTTTTATGAGCTCTTGCATCATGCTCACTTATGCCAAAGATCCAGATGTAAGATCTAATAAGAACAGAGGTTCAGGGTTGGTGTTGTTTACCTACTACCAAGGCTGATGGATCTGCTGCATTAGGTGTAGGTTTTCTGTTTGCGACATCTGATTGGCACTCTATAGGGGATTGAAGCATTTCATTGCCTCTGGTAAAGCAAGAAGCTCACCAGGTTGCATTTTCCATCTTTTCCTTCTACAGGGACAAATCATAGATGAAAGGTCAATGAATGCCCACAAGTGGAAGAAATTACATAAAAATCTACCTGCAGTTCCCTGGTGAATAATACTGCAGACCTCTTAGTCCTATGCATCATATGTTTATATGTATTTATCACAGCCACACTTCCAATCTGACTTAGGAAATGCTGGCAACTTATGCAGAAGGCACAAAATTATATGCCACATTTACAGGAGAAGAAACTACTTATTCGCCTACTAACTTTAGGGATTTTAGAGTTCTAAATGAAGTTAAGATCTTATAACCAAACAAGGGTCCTCAAGTTAAAAAAAGGCTAAACAAGAAGAGTGGTTTCTGCCTGTGTTTGAAATAACACAGGATTTTAAGCATAATTTCAGATTTTAAAATAGTTATTATGCTCATAGAAGATGCATTTTACTACAGGATGAGAGACTGTTTCAGAAAGTAGCAATTCTTTCTGAAGCTTCCTGAAAAAGGGATAATAAAAGAACACTGACCAAACAATCTCCTAATACAGAGCTATGTCTAGAAGAGCAAAGGGGATCCTTCTGTATATAAGCAGAGGATAACCAGCTAGAAGTAGGACTGTCTGTGCATAAGCATTAGTGAGACTGTTTCTGTATCTAGCGTTCAATAAAAAACAAAACAAGTTTCAAACCCAGAGATTATTCTGGGACAATTTGCAAGAATGTGCTGCCTGCTGCGATACATCTGATGAGAAACACAGTCCATTACGCTTCTCCATGAGAAGGTCAGGATAAATTAGGGATGTGTTCAAACAGCCTTGCAAGCAGACCCAAGCTCACCCTGCTTCTCCATGAAGTGAATCCAGTCTTGAGGTCTGACCCGGTGTGATTTTGATATATGTTTGATGAATTCAATGCCTCTACCTTCAGCTGGCTAAAAACAAGCTGCCGAGCTTTTGTTGGTTGTTTCTTTGCTCAACAGAGAGTTAGAGGCATCCCTTGAATGCAATTCATTCCGCCTGCCTCTGACATGTATTTTAAAACAGGATAAGGCATCTCGTAAGTGGATTTATAAGCAGAGCCACTAACTGAACAGCCTAAATCACTAGCTTGGAGTAAGTGATGTCTTTTGGGGTTTTTTGCTGCTTCAGTCATGTGCAGCTTCCTAATAAATACATAAATATCCAGCCCTCAGATTTAGAATTCCCTAGTCTAAAACCTCTGTGCACACAGCTCAGATGACCAATAGATCTTACACAAGATGTTGTTTTTAAGGAGGTTCCTGTTGCCACAGATGTCTGTCCTGAAACATTCTAAGAAATTTAAGGACTCAGAGCAGGTATCGCTGGCAAAGTGCATTGGTCATGGCATAATACATGACCAGACTACAACACGCCTCAGTTTGGGAATGATAACAGCATAAGTCTGCTGCGACCTGTACCACTGGGCTAGTGTGCATGCATTTTACAGTGCCTGCAGCCAAAAAGATAACCAACTGCTTTTGATTTTTGGTTACAGAAGTGCACAACAATGAGAACCATCAAGCTTTCAACATAGGAATCTGTGATGCCGAGAGCCATAGCAAAACTTTACCAGTTCTGAAATCTAGAAGCCTGCAGCTATCTAGGATAAAGTAAATAGATTACGAAAGCAGATGTCTGTGAGGAGCAGCCAAAATCCAAGGGAAGAAAATCCCATAAGGCTCTAATCTCCAATCTGCTTTTAATTTACTTTCTTATAGTTAGTTTCACTCATGAACTCATCTGACCAAAAGGGAAGAATATGATCCAGCAATTGCACTTTTCTCAAAACCATGAAGAGCTGATAGGGTGGATGGATATCTCTTCCTTCCTCCTTCCTTTCTCTCTGAGGCTTGGATGAAGCTGGGGTCTGTCTGCAGAAAGGTGATAGCCAAACATGTCCCAGTGCTACAGATGGTTTCCCTATTAGCCATATTACCGTTCCTTTCAACCAGCAATTCTCAGTGTGTTTTCTCAAAGCGGGAATGTTTTATAGACCCACAAATTTGTGTTTATTTCAATGAAAACTTGGTGTTAAGCCTGAAGCTGTAAATCTGCCCAACCTTTTCATTTTGACATCCCAAACCAGACCAACCACTGCACTTGTAATAATCCAGCTGGGAGCCTGGGATTAGTTTGTAAAGTGGTCCAATTAAAAATTGTATCCCAGGAGTCACTTCTCTAACATTTCTGTTGAAATGAAAGAAATGTAAAAGACAAACACAACGTATAACTTCAGAAGTACAGACAGTAACCAGTACAACGCTATAGAAAGGGAAAATACTTAAGATTTTTCACATGCGTGGAAGCTTCTCCAGGAATATAAAATATTATTTTTCTCTAAACAAGTTACTTTTCTATGTTGGGAGGAAAAGGCACTTATCTAGTCACAGATTTTGGTGAGAATAAGGCAAGTTTCCTGGCTAAAATGAGAAACAGCATGGGAAAAATCCTGTGTATGTTCAAGTAGCCATGAACAATTTGGTGGGTATAAGGGTGGATCCCCCTCAATTGAGAGTAACTCATGCTTCTCGCACTGATCTCTCTGCTATCCCAAGTCAACTCATATTTAATCCCCCCACTTTTTTGCCTCTCTCAAATTGACTAGAGCACAAGCATCACTATAAAGCTATTCAAACACTCCCACTGGAGTATTCCCCTCCCCTTCCTTCTTGGCAGCTTTCTCTTAGTTTAGCAGTGACAATTCTTGACCACATGCAGTCTCCTCAGTGAGCTGTGGCATTTGGGTTTGCCAGGTCTATCTCCTGGGGTGCTTTATAATACTTCCCTTGCACTACATATCCATTAGCTGCCCTCTCCTGGCCACCAGTCAGCTGTCACGCTTCCTCCGCACAAAATACTTCAACTATCCATGAGGAATATGGGGGGAAAAAATACATTGATGGATAGAAAAATGGCAGACAAATCTTGAAAAAAATCATTGTCAGGGAACACCAAGAATGACCCTCTTTCCTGAGTCAGCTCCTTTCCAGCAGGTGATGGTTTTCACCTTCACTTATTTCCCTGCTGACAAAGCACTACATGCAATGGCACTCCTTGTAAGAACAACCATACAGTTTCCTCCAGCTGAAACAAGAGCTCCTTGTCTGGAACTGACAGACACATAGAGCTTCTTGAAGGCACTGCACAGAGAAGTCACACACATGCCGTAGGGCAGAGTCACTGTGCACACACTGTGTGAGCTGTACAGGTGAAGAAGATTCAGCATGTCTGGCACACAGACCCATGTCTGTCTGGGATTTTGGAGATGGAAAGTCAGCAATATCGTACCACAGAGTTGGACCCTTCAGCCATCCAGCCTGGAAATGTTTGTATCATAAAAAGACATCCAGGAACAAATGTTTCATTTGTTTCAAAATTCTATTCCAAAGTAAATTTTCAACAAGAAGCAGTGAGAAAACAATAACATTTCTTGAATTTTTAAGGATCAAACGTGCAGAGGACTATTAATTTCTCTACTAACTTCGTGCTTCAGGTGCAGAACTTAGGCCAGCACCACCTTTCAAGCCTCAGTTTTATGCATGTCTATATTTATCTTGTCTGTAGTGTTGACAGAAAGAAGTTAAACTATTTACCATCGGGCCTTAGTACCCCTAAAGGAAAACATAAACTTGACTGCTTACAGAAAGGAGGCTTAAGCATCGAGTAACTCAAAGTAAAATCTAGGTGCTGATGAGGTCTTTTGTAGCAATATTTTTCTCCACTGTTTTGTATTGCACCAAATACCTGATTTCAATAACTTGTTCCAAAACATGTTAGATTTGTTTCCTCTGTATCCACAGCAAGTTTACAGCTCTGCTGTATGAATACATCCTAGCTGTCCTTACCTAGACTTGTGTCATAGTTTAAGCCTAGCTAGCAATATAACCACTATGGCCACTTGCTCACCACCCCTCATCCCCAAATAAAGGAGAGAATAAAAAGGGAATGGAGAAACTTGGATTGAGATAAAGACAGTTTAATAAAATAACAAAATACTAATACACTACTATTAAATATATGTATAAAACAGAATTAGATTATGAAATAAAAGATATTCAATTCCTCACAAACTCTGTTTGCACCAAGCAGCCATCCCAGGAGGCAGCACCTGGTCCCAAAGAGCTGATCCCAGAAAGAGAAAAAGGCAGAAAGTCCCAGAGGCCTCTGCAAAAGGGCAGGGTGGCAAAAGGCCAAACTGAAGAAACTCCTGAACAGAACTCCTTTGAACTGGTCTTAGTCCCAGCTCCAAAAAAGAAGCTAGCCTGAAGATCCTGACTCTCCTTAAATATGAACCATGACGCTAGTGGGATGGAATATTCTTATTGATCAGGCTGGATGTCAGTCTCAGTCTGCTCCATCTATGCCCTGCTTATTAGCCGCCTCACACCTGTAGGCAGAGTGCTCGGAATGTCCTTGGCTTTCAGACCAGAGCAACTAAAAACATTAACTCTGTCCCGGGCCGTTATCGTCTTATTCTCAAGCTAAATCCAGACAACGGCTGTGCTAACTATGAAAAAGAAAGGTTTCTAACTATGTGAAAAAAATTAACTCGTTTTCAGTCAAACCAGCACAACTCGACCGTGTTCAGCGAGGCAGTGGCACCGTGCAGCTCTCAGCTGAATAAATACGCTGAGGGAGACGCCTAGTGTAAAACGATGTTCATGGCATCTTTAGCTGCCCGTTCCAGTATCATTGCTGCATTAAAAAGGAGATACATGTAGGCAACATCCATTCAGCGTATTTTCACACATTTCACAGTCCACACATTTCACTGTGAATGGACAGTTCAAAAAAGGCTCCATTTAACATGAGTAATAATACCACATGAATTCTCCATGTATTCACAATGGCTAATAGCAACAGGATAGCAGCAATAAAAGCAATATTCTTACTTGGGTAAGAATTCTATGGTTAATGTAAATATTGCTTAATATGATTAGTGGTTCACACGCAGTGAGGATCTGATCACGCTACACCTGCTGTTGCTGTTGCTCAAGATCATACACATGCTGGTGAAAAAATTCCGCAAAGCACCATTTGGCAAGTGTATCTCCTGCACTGAAATAAATGAAATGTGAAGCACGTGTCTTCATGCCTTGCTGACAGGAGCCATGTGAACCAGGTGCAGTAACGATTTGATGCAAATCATGAATCTCACCCTGCAGCAGCTGCTCTGCTTTCAGTGGAGGACTTACCCAAGACAGTCATCAGTTTGGTTTCCCTTGTAGCTGTGATTTTCTCGATGATGCCAACAGTCTGTACCGTTGCCTGGCTCTACCTTCCTCAGAGTGGCCCCCAAAAGCAGTTGCAGATCATTAGATCCAGGTGCACCTATGGAGTAGCTGTAGAGGTATTTTATTTCTCCCCTTCTCTATAATTTTTTCTTCTTTCTCCCCAAACTCTAACCAAGGCTTTGATATTTAGCTTAAGCATGCAAGTATTTGAAAATTTTCCTTTTTCTCAGTAGGGAAAACGAACTAGGAGCTACAGTTTGTACACCATAGCTTATCTTCTCAGGCAGCATCCTCTCTGAAAGACCTGGAAGAAGGCAATACCCAAGAAACACCAGCTTGACAAATACAGAAAGCCTCAGAAAAGTGGCACCAGTGTTTGAAAGATAAAAAGGTATCACCAGAGGAAGGCAGCGAGGATGATAAAACATTCCTGTCATTGGCAAGCTCCAGTAGTAAAGTCCAGGCACCAACAACCTTCACTTTTTTTCCCCTGAAACATAAGGTACAAAAACAGCACCTTAGAGGGAGACAAGGGCCAGATCACCTGTTCAGTCCTTGTGTCCTCAGTATGGGGCCCAGATTCTCCAGTTCTGTCAGAAAGTCACTTACTCTGACAAGGGTTACAATCTTAGACAAAGAGGTGTAAAATGAGACCTATACTCATCCTGGAATTGGCTGGTATCAAAGAACTTAAATGCTAGGTAAAGTCAAAAACATATTTTGATGAAATGTATGTTAATTGCTTGGAAGTTTCAAACAGTAATTTTCCAACATCTGTAAACAAGTCTTCTGCTGAGGCTGGTGCAGCTGAGGCTGGTTTCTTCCCTGTGTCCCCCGCTAAGTCTCGAATGATTAGCTTAAATCTGAATGGAGCAAGGATGTGAGAAATAAATAATTGGCTCAAGTGCAAATGATTTTCATGAGACACTGAAAAGTTTCCAACCGGATTTTTTGCTGAACTAATGAACCCTTGGCAGCTATCCACGTAACAATTAATATACTTCTGGAGCATGATTGAGTAGCAGTCATCTTGCCTTGAGTAAATTATTCAGCTCAGCTACTCAGGACTAATACTGATCTGGCTTACTATAGAGATGAGTGCAATCTTGAAGCAAATTTGCTCTGCAAGCCAACACTCAAAGAATTACAATCTTCAAAGCTGCAGAAAAAAACAGGAGACAAAAAAGAACACTTCCAAATGTCAAATCAGATTAAGATTTGACAGGTTTCTCTGATGGCAAAAGTAGCTGTTGAAGTGGCTGAAGTGACTCAGAAGTCAGTCAGAACACCTGACATTTTTCAGAGGCCCATGTCAGTGAAGTTGGGATTCATTGCAGGTAACATCTCCCTAAAACAGAGGTTTCTGGTCTAAGCCAAACATGAGCATCTGCAGCTAACAGAGGGAACAATTCTCTCCAATGGGCCATTTTTGCCAGCCTTTATTCCCACCCCAGCTTTAACAGGTTTCTGCTTCACGCATTGAAGCAGCATAAGACCTTTCTCTCACCTTCCTCATTGAAAGTATGGTGGTTTCTTGGTTTGTCTGTAGAAACACCCTATTTCCAACTTGTCACTGCAGAAAATACATTGGGTAATTACATCTCTCCCACCTCAGAATACTGTTAAAGGGAAATGTCTTTTCTTCATTCGCTACAGAGTGAACTTAGATGAATAGATCAGATATAAAGCCTAAATTTTAGATGCTACATAATGCAACAATCTAGCTGACAAGCATGAAAACATTTACCACCAGGGCAGTAACTGCCAAAGGTTATTGCAGAGAAACCAGGCAAACTGATTGACTGTATGGAGTGAATAGTTAATAAATGAAACAAAGAATGATGTCCGCACATTGCCTGTAGCACACAGATAATATTGAATCAACAACTGCTAGGATGTAATTCTAGCAAATCGCGTGCTACCTGACTATAAAACCATCTGGTAATGTGTATTTTGTCAGTTTCAAGAGACCAGAATATTAAAAATCAGAGAGATCTGCTGGCTGAAACCAGGGCTGGGAGACTTGCTTTCCAACTCCAGAGAGCAGAAGGTGAAGCGAGCATTGCAGTGAGCTCCTTCCCACAGAACTCTCCTCCAGCAGCTTGGAGCTTCCTCAAAAGCTTCTTGAACCGAAAATGGGTGACATATTTAGTAGCCTTTGAGGCATTTCTCTTACATTAAACAGTCATTCCCTCCCTGCCTTCCCATGCCACTCCTAGGTTTTTATCATGCCCTTGTCTTTTACCTAGGTCTTTTAATATGGAACTGCATCTTCCTTGAGTCATCGGTCTTCCAGTGTCGGATAAATCATACGAATTATAAATAAAATGGTAGTCCTAGATCACTCTGCAACCTACATTCCTCTTAGGGAAGCTGTTTGGGAATCCTGGGTCACATTTGTTGCCCTGTCATGAATCTTTTCCTATTCTGCTACATAAGTCTTTGTATGAGAGTACTAGAGGAGCCTGTATAGTCTGAGGGCACACTGAGATTTGTATAATAGCATGGAAATATTTTCTGATTACTCATTATCTCTTTCTCTATGACACCTAATACCATTTATTATAACTCTCAAATCTCTTTCTGGAGTTGCAATTCCTAAGACAACTCACAATTTTATACGTGAAGTTAGCAGTGTTTTACCCCATATGCATAATTTTGCATTTATTAAAATTCACTTTCATCTGCCATTTTAACAGCCAGTCACTGACTCCCATGAAGTCCTTCTGCAGTTCTTATTGAAAGTCTTGATTTGATATTTATTATTTACTACCCTGATTTATTAACATCAATAAACTTTTTCCCCTAGTCACATCTCTTTCCAGATCACTTACGATTATGCTATTCAATGCAGAGCTCTGCAGGACTTCACTAATGACTTCACTGTGAAAACTATCCTTTTACTTCAACCTCCTCTTTTCTAACTTTTCTCCAATTATTCATCCAAGCAAAATGAATTACAAGATTCCTATATAATTTTGATTACTTGTTAACTGTTATCTTTTTTAAGCTATTTTTTCAATTATCTTAAATTGCTAAAGAGCTATTTCCAACTGTAGTAGAGTTTGAGGGTTTATATGCAAAGTTTTTTGGGGGTGTTTGGTTTATTGTTTTTTTAAAGTTTATTTTCTTTTACCTCTTCCATCCTCCACAGAAATTTCACATCCCCTCTCAAATTTGAGAGCTGCTGATAGAAGGGGTTCAGATAACCTACTCAAGCCTGTTCCTACTTATACCTCTCAAAACTGAGTTTCTTCTGGGCATACATATATGGAAAGCAGTATGGAAAGGAAGATTTTTATTAAAAAAAAAAGGTAAACCATGTAATAAACAAAATAACTCCCTGTATTTTACATACATCTTACTATGTGTAATGGGCATTTCCCCCTCTCCCCCCTTTTCTTCTTATTCATAAAGCAACACTAACAAAAAAGCTCAAACAAGCAGAACTTAGTCTTACTGACAGACTAAAAGACCAGAGAAGACCGTAACATACTGTTAGGAACCTGCCACTGTGCCCAGTGGCTCCTCAGCCCAGTTGACAGATTATTTCCCCATTGCCATTGTCCCTTGCTGGTTTGGTACCACTCTCAGGGCATGGAGGAGACATGGGGACAACCCTCCAGGAGAAGTTGTCCTGCTGCCAAGGACTCCTTCTGGAGATGCTTTGCTGACAACATACATGTACTTCCTTACTACACACACACATATATATACGTATATATATATATGTGTGCTGCCCTATGTGGCTACAATGACTATATAATGTTTAATTCTCCCTTCTATTCCATGTACTTCCTCTGAGGCCAAACACTGCCTGTTTTCCTGTAGAGCTGCAGTCACCCTGTCTTACATCTTTAAGCTAAAGAATTTGTGATGCTTTGAAGAAAATTAAAAGCAACTGAGCATGATTTGTGTCTGGAGAACCATTTGCTCTGGAAATGGTGATCCAATGCTGTATTTTGCAACTAGGTCCTCAAATCCTCTAAAAAGACAAATCCAAACTGTGTCTGAAATCCATTCCCTGAGTGTCTGAGTCAGAATCTGCCTTTCACCAACAGAAAATACTGCAGAAACCCACTTCATACTGAAAAGGTATCTAGGCAGGATGAATTAATTTTACCAAAATTTGTAGCAGATGGCACATAGCATCATAAGCTATTCTGCAGAAAGTTTACCAGTATAAAACTAGATACAATAGCAAATTATCACAGAAACCTGCCATATACAGATTTTAAGATACTTTAAAAAAGGTGACAAAATTACACTTATGCAACCAGCATATGACTAACTGTGCTTTTTTAGCACTTTTAAAGTGCTATTTATTAGGTACTGATTATCTCTTAAAGGTATAATCACAGATCAAAACTTCGTTGCAATATATGATACTAAAAGAAAAAACAAAACAAACAAACAAACAAACAAAAAAAAAAAAACAAACAAAAAAACCAAAATGAAACAAAAACAAAAACCAGAAGAAATTATTTCCTGCTACAGCCTAAGGTACACAACCATACACTTGAATTCATAAAGCATGCCCATGGCTTCATCAGGGAGTCCATGCCGTTATAAACTGGTCATGCACAGAAATATCCTATTGAATTGAGATCTTATTGACAGATTTTTCTAAGACATTCACGTGTGTATACATAGAGGAAAGATCTGAGGACTAGATACCAAGGGCATCATGCGAGTTAGGAAAAACCTTCCTTTTAACCATTTAAGATGAAAAATGTGATTTTTCAGGATAATCCCAGGGGGCTTGTGGAGTCTCCTTCTCTGGAGACATTCAGAACCCGCCTGGACACATTCCTGTGTAACCTCATCTAGGTGTTCCTGTTCTGGCAGGGGGATTGGACTAGATGATCTTTCAAGGTCCCTTCCAATCCCTAACATTCTGTGATTCTGTGATGTTGATAACCCTGAGGGTACCAATGCTTACCAGTGACTCAGTTTCAATGAGGACATTTCTGGAAGCCTGCTCTTCCTGACAGCACTCTTTCCCATTCATCTACCTGGTGAATCCCAACCAGCGAAGCTCCAACATCACCCACTTCCCCAAAAGAGGCAAGTGGCCACTGCAGTCCCATGTTCATACCCCCTTTGTGTGACCCTTTACCCGTTGTGTGACCAGAGGTGTGGTATGATTTACCCTGCACTACTACCACACAACCCAGCAAATGGATGGATGGATCAAACAGTTTCTCCTAGTTGAGCATTTCTGCTGTGGACAACCACTCTGTATGTTACAAAGTTGTTTGTTTAATAGTCTGGCATGCAATTAGTAAATGCAAAGGGGATGGGAATGGGCAGTTCATGCAAGTTTGGGTGCAAAGTTAGGTTGGGAGTGATAATTTCACGAGGGCTGACCACAGCTTTATCAATGCCATGAATTAAATTACAAATATGAATTCTTAAATTTAGAAATTGCAACTTAATAGGCTGCAGCAAGCCAAACGGTCAGGACAATCTGGGTCATCTCCAAGGATGGGGTTTGACACTCTCTGCCTTTTAATTTGCCACTTTTAAAAAGATTCCTGTGCCTTTCTGTAGTTCCGTGAAAAACATTCCTTATTAACTGATTTTGTGTTGACAGTTTTAAACCACAATCTAAACAGCCAGATTTGGGGGTTTGCTTCATTTTTGTTTGTCTTTAGTTTGTTTCAAATATTCTTATGATTCCCGGTGTTGATTTTGACTGGTAAATTCCTGGTAGGTGCAGACATTTCCTAGCTAGAGTGGAGCTATATAATAAACTTAATTCTGCTCATCTTTACATAATTCCTAACACTTGCAAACCAAAGTCCTAGAAAATGTGAGAATAGATAAAAGGACAGTTTAATCTGATTTCGTCCAAAATTTCAAAGCAGGACTGTGGAGGAAATCATAATTTGGAAAGATGGTACCATTTGGTATATCAGCATTATTTATAATTGAGAAGACTGGGAAGCAGCAGGAAAAAAGGGCTCAGTTTAAATGTGTGAGCACAGCATCCACATTCATTAATCTATTTCCCCAGCGACTCAGATGGAAAATTGCTTTGTGCATTTTGCAGCCACTCCACATCACAACAACTTCTGAAACGTATAAGCAGCCACCTGGGTCTTTGTCATGCATTAGCAATAGCATGGCAGTGTGCACTTTTCAAGCAGTTTTTCCTTTGGGAAAGGAGATAAGCAGGTATGAGCAGGATACGTAGTTATAAGCATCCCACATCCTGCGGGATGGACCTTCTTCTTTAGCATCCTTAAACATGCAAGATCCCAGGAATCTGACATGGGTGACTGCCATCACTTTAAGTCACTTCATCACAGGATTTTAAATGATTCAGATTTTAAAAAAGTAAAAAAAACAGTCCTTCAGCATTAGCCCATGAGTGGCTGCCCCCATACACATTCATTCTGAGGATATTCAAGCCAGCAATTACTTGAGCAAAATAGAAAAGATGAAAAGGAAAGGGAAGGAGAAAGGGGAAAGGGGGAAGGGGGAAGGGGGAAGGGGGAAGGGGGAAGGGGGAAGGAAAAGAAAAGAGAGAAGGAAGGGGAGGGGAGGGGAGGGGAGGGGAGGGGAGGGGAGGGGAGGGGAGGGGAGGGGAGGGGAGGGGAGGGGAGGGGAGGGGAGGGGAGGGGAGACCTTGATGGGGGAAGACACTATATTCCAGTTCAGATTATTACATTTAAGACATGTTCTTCATCAAGTTCTTCTGGCTATTTAGGCAGATCCCTGCTTTGCATAATATATTCCCAGACATTACATTGTGGCCCAGGTGCCCCACTGTCTGTTGTGACTTTCCTGTATTTACAGTGTTCTGTAAAGCCAAGCAATGCACTTGGCACTGGGGATCCCTCACCCCCTTCAAGTGGCTCTGGAATCTGATTCTCAAATATATTTAAACACCAAATCCCACTGGTGAATTTGAGCCTTCACCTGCCATTGGATTTTGAAAAGTGCCTAACTCCTATAGATTTCAGTGCTTTAAATAGTACAGTTGTCTTTTTAAAAGTAATATATTTAAAATTCTGCACAGCAATAATTAAAAAAACAGGATTTTTTAAAAATCCTGCTTTCTTTAGAAAATCTGTCCTTAAATTTCAGAACTTTGGGGGAAAAAAAAAATAAAAAAACAAACAGATTTCATCCTGCACTTCCTAATTTTTCTATTCAGACTAGAAAGACTTTTGCCATGATTAGAACTACTACTGGGCCCAAAATAGATTTGCAATTTCCAAATACTCCCCAGTGACAGCTGAGTAGCATAATGATGCTTTATCCCATGTTAGTGACAAAATAAATTGCTTTTCCAGTGCATACACACACAGAGCTTTATAAAGATAATAATCCCACTGGAAAAAGGATTCTTCAGCTTTGAATTCCTGCAGCCAAAAGGGCCTCAGCTGCAGCAGCCTTCTCTGGAGAAGCCAGGGGGAGTGAAACCTCATGCAAGTGCAGGGCATCACTTGAAGATAGGCACTTCTATTAAGACTAAAAATAGATTATAGTACTCTTAGTCTGGGTGCTGCTGGATTATTTCTAATTTTAGAAGTATTGATTGGTGTGTTATCCTTTCTGCTGGATCTGTATTATGCTCATAAATTCTAGTTTTCAAGCTACAGCTATTTGAGTCACATTTTGGCTGGGATGTACACCATATGCTTTCAATATGGATTGTCTTTTTTTTTTCTGTTCTCTTACCAAATGCTTCATTTCATTTAATTGTATTAGGAGAAATACAGCATCAAAATTAATCCAGAATCTCTCCTCCCCACTTCTAGCTCTAAATTAGAGCCCAGGTCTGCCAGTCTGCCACACCGAACAGCATCAACGCCAGCTCAGTGCCTGGTCGAGCCCTGCCTGAGCCTGCATGTCATCAGAAAATTGTGATTTATCCAGGCAGAAAACCCCACTGCACATAGTCCTTGGAGTGGAGCACACTGACTTGGGGCTGCGCTGACCCACGGGTTACGATGTTTGTTTTTTGCAGGTCTCCTGGGGTATTTGGAAAGGCAGCATGGGCTTATTCCAAGCAGACTGAAATGCTAGAGCTTAAAATCCCCATCCCAGGTGTGTATTCACTACAGGGCAACAGCGAGGAAGGCCGTGTTGTGTGGAGCAGCTCAGCAACTTCACACGGTGCGTGATGCACGGTGTGGCCGAGCCTTGGGACTGTTTGTTGTTGGAGCAATGCTTGTTTGCTGCTCTAATTCCTACAGTGCAGGCTGTTCTCAGATAACCCACATTTTCAGCCAGGTTATACACTGCTTTTCTCTTTTTCTAAAGGAAACAAGAAACAGGAATCTAAAAGCATTCATAAACCACAAAGTATCTGCCAGACAGGTTTTTTTCTGGAATTAGAGGAAGAAGAGTTGTAGGTGTTGCTCACAACAAATGACCTTCAATATCAAAGCTGAAAAGAGATCTTCAGGTACATAAATACTGCAGAACCTCATCCTTGCAGAACTACTGTCTGCCCTGAGCCTCCAGATTCTCTAGTGAAGCTCCTGAGTTTCACAAAACAATTGCCTGGAGCAATATAATAATAAAGGTACTGTGGAAAGGCTTTGCCAGAGACACTATGGACACCTACATCTGACATACCAGGATTATATACAATAAAAATTAATCAGGGGTTGAAGATTTAGTCAAGCACATGATGACTAATCTCCAAACAAAGCAGCTTATGTAAACAATCTGGTAATGCTTATATACTGTTTTCCTTCCTTCCCCCAAATCACAAAGGACCTCCTCACCTCTATTTTTAAGCCTTGAACTTGCTAAAACTTGCATATATAAAGTATGTCTGTGCACAGGTATTTCCATTGGTTCAAAAGGATGTCAAAATAAACTTGGTTGCAGCTTACTCCAAGATCTTACGCACATTTTTTTTAATGAGTCTGAAATTTGTTTTTAAAACTGAATGGTTTTATCCTATGTTCAGCAAAATTTTCTTTCTGACTATACTCTATTTTTAAGTATACAGAGGGGCAAAGTTTTTTAAAAATAATTACACTCCAGAGCAAGAGGTCTTCAAGAATTCCTGGTACTTACTACTTACCTTGGTATTCAATAAGAGCTGACTGGCATTCAAAACCATCCAAAAAAATCACTGCAGTTATTATGAGTGTAATTTCAAGCTCCTACTTCTGGAAATCATGGCCAAACAAAACAAAAAACATTATTGTACTCGGTATTCTATAGTGTGTGAACAGTGTGGGCCTTGGCTCTCAAATACGCTGCAAGCTGTGTGAACCGCTGTACCCATTATAATTGCAATAAAAAGCAATTTTCCACAGCACTATTCATTTAAAGAAAGATTCCTCTCAAATGGGGTTTTTGGGGGGCAGCGCAGCAAATCTCTCAAGGATTACTGAGCTGAAAGGATCAACCCGGGAAGGCAGAGCTGGTGGGGAGGGTGCTGGGCAGCCTGCAGAGCTGGGGCAGCACCTCAGACACAGGCATTCTGCAGTTAACCCTCAGTATTAGCTAGGCTAGACCTTACTTAAGCTTGAGTACCAAAAGCTGTGCCCCTGCCCTTGTTTACCCTTAGCAGCAGTAGCCCCCTCCTTTTGAAAAGAAAGGAACAGTTTTGGATACAAGAGGATTTGGAGCAGAGGATCTGGATATTTTAATGTTGTTCAGGCTTCAGTCATCATGAATATCACTTTACAGCTTGGCACATAAACAGTCCATTTCTGAGGCATGAGAAAATGAATATATTGTAACTATAGTCTAGGCCTTCTGGTCCAAATCTGTTCTTAGTGAAACTCCAGGGGTTTCAATGAAGTTGTGGCAAGAATAAACTTAGCTGTCTAGCTGTGCTTTATAATACACTACTTCTGGTTAAAGGGGAGTTTACATGAAGATAAAGATTTGTTTCCACATGTTAAACCAAAATGGCATTCAACCGTATTCATGTAACCAAGTGCACCGTTTATAAACAATAAAACTTTTTATAGATTGAAAAAATTGAGAATAAAAATCAGTGATAAAAATGGGACTATTCATATTGTAAATAGGAACATAGGGAAGTATGGTATTGCTGAAATTATGGATTAAAGCATGACTACACACCAAAATACATAGGTTTTTTTCTTATAATCCTTATCTTGCGCAGAAAAGAGAGAGGCGGGGACATGGGTCATGGAAGGCAGACGTGGTCAGGAGACCCCTCAGAGCAGAGCACTTCTGCTTGGGAAGACTAATTTCACAAGCACTTTTCTGAAAGGAGCTTCACCGTCCTGCTTATTAGGAAGTTTAGAAATAACAAGTTTCACATTTCGAAGTTCAGTCATTTTTGTATTTCACCCAGGCAATAAACATGTGAGAAATTTGTACCCTGTGAAAAATGTGCATTTCAGGCACTGGTAAGATACAGCTGTCTCTGCCCTTGTTTACTTGGTTTCTCCTCTACTTCATGCTCAGCATGGGGGATTTTAGTGTTTTTAAACTTTTTCCCGGTTGCCCAGAGTCACTACCCCTTTACTCCATACTGAGTCTGTGTGCTGTGTACACAACCAAGTGACAACTGCCCTCCCAGCTTTCTGTGGTACCTTTATGGCTTCAGCAAGAGCCCTTTTTCCTGTAACCAGGTGCATCTTCCAAAGGGAATTCCCAACTTATGAGACTGTGGCTTTCTCCCAGACTGGGTGTTAAGCCACCCATATTTCCAGTAATCAAACAGCTTCTGTTTACCAAGGTGTCCTGCTTCCCACTGCATGAGACACCTGCATGGGATGTGTCTTCCTTGGCCAGTCACACAACAGGAATGAACTCCTACACTGCACCATGACCAGATAAACAATCGCACAGTGTTTGCAAGGAATACATGGATGGATGCTAAAGCACAGGATGAGGCAAAAAAAAAAATTAAAAAAAATCACTATTAAATCAGGCAGGGATCATGAGCTCAAATCTTACTAGTTTGGTGCTGCTCAAGTCTTCACTACTGAGGTTCTGCAGGTGCCCAGTAGGATGGTGCTCACCCATTTGCAGAAGATTTGCAGCTATTCACCGTTGGGAATTTACAGCATTATATACAGCCAAGAACAATAGGCCTGAAGAACTCTCAGCTGCTTATTTGAAGCACAACCTTAATGAAATATAGGAGTCCTGGGACCAGAAAGACAGCCTGCAACAGGCATAGACCCGTGGAAGGGAGTTCAGTGGTCTGCTCCTAATAACAGCTCGCTATTACCCAACAAAGGGAGACTCATGACAGTGAGAACCAGAGCAAAGGCACATACCTCCCAGATGCCTGCCTGACTGTTGCAGCCATCTCTGAGGGGTTTTAAAGTTTTTAAAGCTACTTTTTAAAGTCACTGAGGTAATTCAATTAAATATGAGAAAGAATTATTGCTGTGATCTCTACTGTCTATAAAGGCATTTAGCATAGGTCTACATGTAAGCCTTAAACTTGAAGAAGGGGTTTCAGATATATACTTTGGGTGTGTCTTCAGCATGGCCAGCAGGCACATTTCTTCCTCTACCTTTTCAAAGCACTCAGGCAGCAAGATTCAAATCACACTGTTAGCTCAATTCAAAGATGTACCAAACGAGCAGTTGTAGAAATAAATACTTTTAAAAATAGAAACACTGTTTGTCTTTCTGTTTCTTCAAAGTATCACAAAGTGGACAGGAAAACAAACAAATATAATATTTTTATGCGAGTAATAAAACAAACAAACAAACCTCCCACACAGAAAAAAGCAACAACAAAAAAAAAACCCACAGCATCTTGCCTATATGGTTACCTAAAACATGGAAATGAAGGGGACAGAATGAGTTTTCAGCAGATTCAAATACTTCCATTTACAAAAAAATGAACCTCTTTCCTGGAGCAGTGGTGTGTTTGCTAATGAGGTCTTTGCACTGAGCTATACACAGGTATAATTGAAGTTAGAGTAATTTTTTTGCTCACCATTAATTAAGGAGTTATTGATCTATTAATTTAATAAATTCTGTGGAATCAAACAATTAAAGGCAACGGACTGAATTCAAACTTGGTTTAATCCACAGTTTGCCTCCCTGTAATGTATTATAGGCACACCAGCTTGAGTTTTATACTATAGCCAGACGTTTGCTAGGTTCCTCAGTCCCTGCTAGGTAGCTGAGACCCACTAAAAGTGATAGGATTTGACACTTCAAAAAAAAAAATGTCAGAGCTAAAGCTTTTAGGGCTTCTTGTAGGATATAATTTTTATCTAGCATACATGTTACATGGATTTTTAAGAAAGAAAATAATATCGGTTCAAAAGCATATATCCACAGAAGATCAGAGAAATAAAGAGAACTCACGCATTTATTCTTCTGCTGCTACTCCAGGTTTTAAGGTCTCTCAGAGAGTATCAGGTTCAAATGCACTTGATTTAATGCAGACCCTGAACTACCTTTCTGATCTCCCTCTGGGCTTGCTGACCCTCATCTATCATTCCCACTATCACCTTCTTCAAGCACAGCTGAGCAATGCCTTTGGCATCATTGCCACCAGCATCTTCCAGCAGATTGCCAGGCATAACATACACGTTCTTAATGCTCAAAATGAAACCAGACTCCAGGAGTGGATGGTGCCTATCAGCTGGTCTGGGGAGGAGAAAGGAGAAGACCTTTGAGAACCTTAGCTGGACTCTGCAGTACAGCGGGCTTGGCATGAGGTCCATGAACATCCAGGATCTATAATCTCCTGGGGGAAGGAAAGCGAGGCACCTGCTGAATGAAGGGAAAATGTAGTGCACCGTGTTTGGGAAGGGGAATAACTCCCTCAGGCCAGCCCTGGTCTGGTGGATGGGTATAGTTCTTGAACCGAATGGAGAGAACAGTATGAGATGGAGTGAGGGCAAAAGCCACCAGTGAAGCCTGAGCTAATACTCAACAGAAAACTCAAATAAAGCACAAGAAAAACATCTAATTCCACTAATCCAGTTGGCTGCAGGAGTAGGCTGGCTCTGATGCCCCAGGGCAGCATGTGGACAGATACACTGCTTCTGCTCTCCACATTTGAGGGTGAACTCCTCCATCCCTCGCACAGAGTCAAATTAGCCAGCAGGATCCCAGCCCAGTCCACAGCTGGCCAAGCTCATTAGATCTTTAGTTGCCAGAAACACAGTTGTGGCCAGCTGTAAGGCTGATACCCCATGCAGATCCTGCCAAAGGTCAGCAGTCATCAGCTGCCCAGCTGCAGGTCCTCCTGTGGGACCCCAAGGTCCAGCTCAGAGAAGTAAGGAGAAGTGATGAGCGAGTCAAGGGCTCTGCAGAGGAAGAGAAGAGGAGGGAGCAGGTCTGGGATGGGAAGAAGTGAGGTGCCTCCTGTGGTTAAATCTGACTGCTCCAGACAAGCAGGCTGAGCTGAGAAGAAAAAGATGCTGAATTTCCCCCAAAATGCAGCCATGGATTCGGGGGTTCCTAGGCCTATTTTCACAAACAGTATGAATTAAGACCCCTCCAACTTCCAAGAGCTAATTACTAAAAGTTTATCATTTTTAAGTTATACCACAGAAAAAAGAGGTCTTTTCCTACAGGGAAAATGAGTGTTTTTCCACATAAGCAACTCAGAAGTACAAACATAAAGCAAGCAGGATTTTTTTACTTGATGTTACGTTTAAAAGATCTTTGCTAGGTTCCCATGTTAGTTTTGTAATATACAGTGGCCCTTTTGATCTGAGTTTAAGATATATATTCCACTGAAGATCTCAGCTTGGTTTCTGAATGAAAGACAAAAGATAGGATAAGGTGTTCACACTCACAAACACACAAAAAGCACAGCTGTCTCCCTCAATCAGAATATAAGCCATCAAAAAAAGCCTGATTTTCAGAGGTAAAATTAAAATATAATGTATTTTTCAAATTACACAGAATCACACCCTTGCTTGGAGTGAGTGTTGGAAAACCTGCAGCTTCTGTGTTACATTATTCTGACACTACAGGGCATCCCTCTGGCTGCCTGGCTGTGAGATCACTGTGCGATGTCCCAGAGCCTGCAGCACTCAGGTAGCAGAAGTTGAGAGGGGTAGAGCTCAAGTTTTCTAGACCATCATCTTCTTACATATTTGTGGGCAGAGCCTTCCTTAAAAGAACGTGTTTCACTAAGAATACAAACCTTTCTTTTCAGTTCCAATTATTATTATTATTATTATTGAATATGCAAAGTCTGACTACAACAGCGTTATCTCCCAAAACAGTAGCCTTTTACACCTTATTCCTCTCTATCCACAGGTTAAAGGTGGTTTCATTGTGTTAACTTCCACTCCTTCTGAGGATTACAGCACATTTTGGCTCATGGGAGCTTTGTTTATAGATGTTCTGTAATTAAGAGTTTGTTTCCTAGATATGTATAACAAAACCCACAGATTGTAATCTAGTCTAGTAAGCCTGAGAAGGCTGTGGACAAACATCCCACAGACGGAATACTTCTCACTGTCTGAAAGGCTACTTCTCAGAAGTATTGACCTTTTTGCAACTCTTAAAATGTCTGCCAGCCAAAGAGAGGTGTACATTACCGACATGTGATTTGCTAGTGTTACGGTGCATACTTCACCAGAGATTGCTTGCCAAGGTCAGCACAGTGCAGGATGAAACGCTAAAAGTTCTCCAGCTTTGCTCATTTTAAACCATTGTTTAAAATTATCTGCACTGTATTAGATCCTGGCCATAGGCAGTATCCTTGGGACAGTCTTTTGCTTCAGAGAAGCAAGCACTGCAGCAATGTTTGAGAAATCATGAATAAAACTGACGATGTTCACAGTCCTGCATAAGGATTTCTCCGAACAGAAGGCTCGGGAAAAAATTGCCCATAACCAAGACTGAGTTTGAGTTAAGGCATTTGCATATTCCTGAAGCATCTGCAATGACGAGAGTGTGCAAATACCTTGTTTATACCTCTACACAACCTCAACCCAGGTTTTCAAAAAACATTTCGTCTCCATGATTATTTGGGACTTCTCTATACTCACAGAAACCCCATTCTGCAAAAAAGCTCCTTCGGAGTTACCATGTGGGGAAAAAAAACCACTTATTTCAAGGTTACATGGCAAGAGCAGAACGTGATTTTGAGGGAAGCCATGCAGGAGGGAGTAGGCTGGCCTTGCCCTGTGTCAGAGGCACTGCTGCCTCTGCAGTCCCTTGTGGAGGTCACTGCTCCTTTGTGCACTGCAAGGACAGGGCCATCCCTAAGCTGGGTTTTCTTCGTCCTCAGTTCAGAGACCCTGCCAAAAAGCAGTCAGGTGATAACTTTTGGTGACATGATGAAGCTGGGCTGGGTTCAAGTGAAAGATTTATCAGAGGTGAAATGCCACTTCCAGACCTCTTGGCCACCCCAGGGCAAATGACATAAACACAAATGGCAAATACGTCCTTCTCCCACACTAGTGAGGTGTACATCCCTTCCCACTCAGAAGAGTTTAGCATAGGAGACATTTCTGGATGCACTAGAGGAGCCCATCTCTCCATCTCATCTCTGTCTTTTTGGGGGAGCCTTGCAAGTTTTGGGTTACAACTAGAGAAATAGAAAGGGCTGGGAATTTTTCATGGTAGAAACAGATTTAGTGCCTAGAAGGAAACATTTTTTAACTCAGAAACTCATGAGAACTTGACCTGGCTATTTCTAGACCCATGTAAATAAAGCCATGAATTTTCATCCTGGTTGGTGGGACCAAAAGGCATTAGGAGCCAAAAGATCTAGATTGATTTCTAAACATTACAAAATGTACCTTGTGGATTGTGAAAGGGATACTTGTGGTTTGTTCTTACTAACTCTACTAAATTTGTCTCTGCAAGAGCACCAAGTGTGACTGAGAGCAAAATTCCCCAACAGGGTATCAGAACTAGATCATGCAGTTGTTCTACAGAGAAGAGTCACCATGCAATTTGAGGGCCAAATCCTAAAGCACATGTTTAGTCTTTTTACTCACGGAAAGCAACAAGGCCTTGGGGGCTGGGGGAGAAGGAGGAAAGGAGAAAAATAATAAATAAACAAACAAATAAATAAATAAACAAATGAAGACAACTATGAAATAGTTTTAGTCTCCAAAAACCGAAGGAAACTCTGCCCTTAGCATGGAAGGAATGGAGGGAGAATTTGACCTTCTGCATTTTTGTTCCTCCATGAGCCCTATCTGAATACTCCTCACTCCTGACAGGAGAAACAATCTCCCAGAGCCCGGCCCAGCAAGATACGACATGTCCCCGACATCTCCCGGCCCGTGACCACCGTGGCGAGTCAGGTCCTGAGGGGGCGACTACGTCTGGGCTGAGGCTGACCACAGATGCTGGCGGCCACCTCGCCGCCCGGTCTCGCTGCCCTCCCCAATACGAGGGAATGCACTTAAAGAACCAGCAGACCAGACACCTCTCGTACAGCACGTTTTATTTGCAGCAGGGTTTCCAGGGTGGTGCGTGTGTCCCGAGCCCCGGTGTCTGTCTGCCCCGACGGAAGCCAGGGCCCGGCGGGGCGCTTTGCTCCCAGCCCCGGAGGGAGGCGGTGGGCCGGGCGGCCTCTCCCGCCCGTGAAGCTTTTGCAGGAGGCGGCTGGGCGAGGGAGGCGGCCGCGGAGGTGGCGGAAAGCACGGGATGCCGGTTTCCCCGGGCCCTTCATAGTGCCTGGTAGGTCCGTCGGGGCGGCGGCGTCCCGGGCGTCCCCGGCCCCGAGTCGATGCTGGCGCTGGGCGAGAGGGAGTCGGCGTCGCGGAGGGGCAGCCCCGGCTCCTCCGCCGGGGACAAGCGGTCCACGATGCTGGAGAGACAGTCGAGGCTGGACAGGGCGCTGCTCTGCTCGGCGGCATACCCTGCGGCGGGGGGCGCGGAGGTAACGGCAGCGCGTTACAGCAGGGGCCCGGGCCGCCCTCCCCTAGTGCTGCGGGGAGCAGGGCGGCCCCCCTTCCATCCCCCGCGACTGCCGGTGAGTCGGGCTTACCGTGGGCCATCTCGGAGCAGTAGACGGCGTCGAAGCTGCTGCCTCTCGCCGACCAGACCGGGCTGCCGCAGTCGGCCTGCAAGACAGCGAGGAGCGAGTCCTGGCCCGGCCACCGCCCCCCGGGGCTGCTGGGGCGCTCCCCTCGGAGGGAAAACGCCGTAAACCCGGCGGAGGAGGCCCCGGCGCCCGCTGGGGAGTGGAGCAGCAGCCCCCCCGGCCAGGCTGCCGCTGGACAGTGCCTTCCCCGTCTCCCCACGCCTTATCCTTCTGCTGCGTCGCCCTGAAGTGGGGTTGCGGGAGAGCACCCAGGGGCTGGGGCGCTTGCTGGGTGCCCTCTGGCAGCGTTACCGTCCCCCCATGCATCCCCGGAAAGCCCATGTACATGCTCAATGTTAAATCTGAGAAGGGGCTTGTTCTAACCCAAACCGTCCGCCTTTTGCTGACGTCTGGCTGCATTCGGCCCGTTCCAGACCCATGGGACCGGACCCACAACGTTGGATCGAAGGGAACCTGCCCCCGGGCCTTCCTGGGGTCCCCACAGCCCCATCGCTCCTGCCCCTCTCTTACCATCCCATCGGAGCAGCTGGAAGTGGGGCTGGTCGGTTCAGAGCAACTCTGTCCCGGCAGGTGATAGTAGTTTTCTACCTGTTCCCTCAAGAGTTCCTGGAGACTCTCGATGTATTTGATGGCATTTCTCAGTATCTCTACTTTGGGTAGTCTTTGGTTGGGGTTGGCAGTGGTGCATCTCTTCAGGGTCTCAAACGCCTGGTTCACTTTCTTCAGCCTCCTCCTCTCCCTCATGGTGGCCGCCTTCCGCCGGTCCATTGTGGTGGATTTTCTCTTGCAGGCTTTGCAAGCCCACATGAGGCAGTGGCCGGCCTGGTGGTGGCCGGTGGGAGCTCGGACATGCTCCTCTTCGTCAGGGCAGACGGGCTCGGGGGGTTCGTGGGTGCCGAAGGCAGGCAGGTCCCTGGGCTCGAAATCCTCGGGGAACTCTCCCTCCGGGGAGGAGAGGCAGGAGCTGTCATAGAAGAGCTCGGAGGGGGAGAACTGGCAGCTGTCCATCACCTCCATCCCTGCAGCGGAGGCGTCGACGTGGAGCGGCAGCCACCGGCTCTCGGCAGCTCTCTGGGGCAATTTCCTCAGTAATTAGCGCCCTGAGACGAAGTGTCCTTTGGCTGATGCGGGGGGCCCTTATATATACATGTAAAGGGAGGCTGGTCCACAGCGGCCAGTCTTTATTAGCATATCCCACCACATCCCCTGCCGGGGGCTGTCTGGGCAAGCCCCCTCCAGTCCCCAGGGAACAATTTGCCCCGCATCGCTTCGTTGGAGAGCGGTGAACTGGGCACTCCTCTAACGAACGATCTCCCCAGACCTGGTTGCGACATCTCCGAAGTTTAAACCAGCTTGCGATTTTGGTATGGGAAAAGAAGGAGCGGCACTGGACGCGTATGAACTGCTGACATTTCCTACAAAGCCGTTCCTCGTCCCTGTGTTCCCATGTCCCATCACACGCTGCAGCGAGAGGGACACTGGCTCTCCCCAGGGGAGAATTAACGTAAAGGTGCGTGTCCCCTCCCTCCCCCAGTGTCTACTTGCGTATCTTTATTCCCACAGCCCGCGGTCCAGGTCTAACCTGGAACAATTTACCCCTCTTTTCAGAGCCAAGATTTGTTCATTTAACTTAGGGAGCGCTTTGTCCTGTAAGTAAAGTTGTGTCATCAACCGTTACAATTTACAAACAGGAGGACAAAACCGCGCAGCTACGTGCTGTCGGATCGGGTCACAAGGAAAAGTATTCACAAAAGAAAAGTGTACGTGTTTGCTCCGAGACAAATCCCCTTCCCATTCTTTCTCCTACTCGTGTGACCTAGTGCTGTTAGAGACACAACAGTCGAGCAGTGCCTTGGGCTTGCTAATTTTCTGCTTTCAGGCAAACTTGTACCGTTACAGATGCGTCCCAGCTGCCAGTGCAACAAACCCCTCCTGGAAGTGTAAAATTTCTAACCCCGCAATCCCTAAGTAACTTTACACAAGTCGGGGACAAAAGCTTTGCAGAGCTCCAGCCACAGCAGTAGCTGAGAGGAGCGGTGCAAGGGTCATTAGAGTGGTAATGAAGCCATTTAACAGGCATTTGCTAACGCGCAGGAATCCTTTGGTTTCATCCAGGTGGCTTTTGTAGTTGAGGAAAATATTATGAGAAGGCAAAGGAAACCTTCCCTACCTGGGAATAAAATTATGTGACCTAGGTTAACTCAATCGGAGAGCAAGTGACCCAGCGGCGGTTCAAACGTTACGGAGCCGGTCCGTGTGCCCAGGAAAAAGGCGTCTTCAATTAGGCTCTTCAGGAAGAGGTAATGCGGAGGGCATGGCGAGCCGGTTGTCTCAAGGAGCCGCTCTTCAAGTGAGCAAGGCGGGTAGGGAACATCTCCTTAGAGAGGTGTCTTGCACAAGTGCACACCGCTGGAAAGTTCCGATCCGGGAGCTGGAGCTAAGGCTGGGGAGAACCCAGATGCGCCTTGCCCCCCATCCTTCCAACTCTAAAAATTTTCCTAAAAAACCCCAAACAAACAAACAAAAACCACCAGACATGCACACACCCTTCTTCCTACGGGGACATGCATAAATATCTAAAGGCTGGGGAAAGCTGCATCTGCACCGTTTCGATTTATTTGCGGCCATAAAGCGGGGTAGCCTCCTTTGAAATGAATACTGTAGGAAAAGCAGAGAGCTGATAAAGGAGTAAAGTTACAGAAAGGGGAAAACTCAGAATTTCAAGCTTCTACTGCTCCGAGGTGCAGGTTGCTGTTTAGTTGGGCCGCATCTGAAATAGGGCAGTTCCCTGTTGTTTTCCTAAGAAACCGTCGGTCAGAAAGGGTTTTGCTCGGCAGTATCTTGAACTCTTCACTGGGCTGTGGCATGTGCGCACACACACACAATTTGATTACCACGTTTGCTCTGGCTAAAATAGACCTGTTTACAGATTTATGCTTTGTGCACAAATAAACTTGATCTTTAAAGTGCCGGTTGCAGTTCTGATCACCTTTCAGCGGTTTCTCTCCAAGCATGCACCGTGGATCTCCCGGTGCACAATGCCAACTCCTTCTGGCGTGCAGAGCTTTAGCTGGCAGCTTTAACTCCTAATCTAGCGGGGCTGGGGTTGTTAAGAAATATGCCTTTCCCCAAAAGTATTTGAGGACACAGGAAAATCTGTTTCTTTTTTTCCTTGAATATTTTGGGAGAAGGGGAAGAAAGGATGGAACAGCCTGTCACTCAGGAAGAAAAAAGTCTGTAATCGGTATCCCCTAAGAGCCCCTAGCTCCTCCGGTAAAGTGATCTCAAAACAAATTTGCAAAAGTGCAGTAGGCGAGCAGAACTGAAGAAAGGGGAGAGAAAACACAAACTACAAGGCTGGCTAATGAGGCTGCTCGGGGCGGGGGTGGACGAGGGAGGGGGGATAGTACTGTATTTCAGGAGTCGGGAGGCTCAAGCCCGGAAAGCGGGAACAGTCCTAGCACCAGACACTGTCTGTGCCTGGGGATGGGCAGGGAGAAAATGGTGAACGTGTTAGGATCTCTTTAAATGATTGTTTCTCACCCCAGCTCTGCCTGCTCCGCAACAATTGCCGTGCCGCGCCTATATCTGGAGCGATGATTTCGAGGTCCCTTCCAATCCCTAACATTCTGTGATTCTTTGATTCAGTCCCATGTGAGGACCGTTTCCAGAGTGTGCAATCTTTTTCCAGGCCCCATGACTTTCTATTTAAACAAAGAAAATCCGACCAAAATCATAAGTCATCGGTCCGGGGGGTGAGAGGTGTTTGGGACCCACCTGAACGGTCCCGTCGTGCCCGCCCCTGCTTAGCGCCCTCGGGGCGCACCCACACTTCTCCAAAGCGCTCCGTGGTTCCCCGGCCTCGTCGGAGTAAATTCCCGGGCCCCGGTGCCGAAGAGCAAGCGGTAGACAGAGAGTTTTTAGGGGTGTATTTTATTTAATGGTGCCTGCGGGGACGGAGCCGGCCGACACAAGGGAAACCGCAGCCGATTTCGCCCGCTGCCTCTCCCCTCCGGCGGTCGGTGGGTGCCGGCGGCCGCCCCGGCAGCAAAACTGTTTCCCAGTTGGGCTGTTGTGGCCCGGGCGCTTCCAGCCGTGTGAGAAACGTTTGGTTCCCCTCAGCGCTGGGAACCGTACGCACCTAAGTAAACACATTAGTACCTGCCAGGGGGATTTGTATAGAAGACAGCTGAAGAAGGCATTGGCCTCTGCTGGCACTCTGGGACTCCCAGGAGAGATCAAAGAGACACGAGGGGGTTTTTAGCAGCCTTGAGACTGGGAAAAGTTGCTAGTTCCTGCTATCGGAGGGACGTCCCAGTGAGCACATGGTTCAATTATTCAACCTCCTCCCTCTCTTGCCCCCCTGCTCCCATTTCCCAGCTCATTCTCCAGTGAAACGTGGAAGCTCTGGAAAAATCGTATGGGTTCCCCAAGGCAGCAGCCATCGAAGCAGGAATTTTCCCCGTGGAAATATCTGTTGGGTCGACGCCTGCCTGCCTTGCCTTCCACCTAAGAAAACAGAGCACGCTGCCGGCTGCCCGCCTCCTTCTCCGAGTAGCGGGCCGTTTCACGGAGGAAAATACAGGCGCACAATAAAAAAAAAAAAAAAAAAAAGGGCTTTAAACACACCTCGTTTCGGAGGGGAGCGGCGACGAGGCAGCGGCACTGAAGATACCCTCTCTCCCCCACCCGTGGCTGCCCGGCCCCGCAGCACCTGGGGCGGGTGACGGTGTGGAGCTGCCCCGGGGGGAGCGAGCAGGTGGCTCCCTGGCGAAGCGGAGGCGAGGGAGGCCGATGTTCGCCACGGGCTTTCTGGCAGCAGAGCTTCGGCCCGCGTCCCTCGCGTTAAATAAATGGCAGAGGGAAGGAGGGAGCAGGAGGGGGCACTTGCATTCGTGTAAAAACTTCGACGACTTTGTGCGTGGCCCCTCCGGAAAAAGACTTAATTAAATCACAAACCTCATGTCTTTACCCAGTTATTACCCTTTGATTTTGTGATTCCAGGGCCCTGTTTGCTTTAGCTTGGGGCTTAAGTAAAGATTATCGTTATTAATATCAAACACAAACATTTTAATTGCAAACACACTGAGGACCTTCACTGGGAAGCCCGGCATGTCAACCGCAGCCGCGGGGGTCACAGAGAGTATCTTCGGGAGGTATTTTCTTTATTTAATGAAAAAAAGGCCTCCTTTAGGCAAACTTAGTCCAAACAATCTCTCAAGTTACCCTGGTGCTGGAGGAGACCCTGCCGTGCGGGTCCTACCGGGCGGACGGGTTAATGCTGGGCTAAGGGCAAACCTGAGAGTGGGGTGTTGGCGTGACACTGCGGTTTCGGGGCTGCTTTAACACCGCTCATGCCCCGCTGCGGAAAGTGGGTCCTACGGAGCTTCGTTTGGTCGGTGCTGCATCGGGCATATCAAGTGCGTGTACCCCTTCTCTCTGACCCGGTGGGGATCGAAAGGAATTGGTTAAGGAATGCGGCGAGCTGCGAACCCGATCTGACGTACTATATTGCTGATCAGTTCCCTTCGCTACAGAAGCAAACTATGACATCTTCGCTCTTTGACCAGAAATAGACATTACATGCGAGAACCCATGCTCCCCGAAGCGCGGCTTTCTGAAGAGCCCGAGCGTTCCCTGAGGGGAAGGGTTTTCTTGAAAGGAGAAAAGTGGGGGAAACTGTCGTATCACTACGTGCCCACCACACTGTGCCGCCGCAATTCCTCCTTACAACAGAGATCAATCAGAGCGAGTACTTAACTGGATTAAAAGCCAGGCTGGCCGCGGTGGCACAAAAAGGGAGAAAGGAGAGCACGGCGGTGGCAGAGCCGGCTCTCGGAGCAGGTCTCTTTCTAAAGCTTCCCCTTCAGACGGACGCACCCGCGCCCGAGCCGGCCGGGAAGGGGGAGACCTTTCAGAAACGTGGCTGTGACCTTTCAAAAAACAAAAACAAAATATAAATCAAGGGTTAAGGCTGACGGGAAGAGCGCCCACGGGCAGAGTTGAAGTAGCGTCCCTTTGCTTTTGTCAACTCTCCGGCGAGCCCCGTGTGTGTGCAGGGCAGAGTGTGCAGTTTCCTGGTGGTCGCCCCTTCCCGGGGAATAAACAATCTGTTAAAAACCGTAACGTTCTGACTGTGAGCAGCCCCGCTCCACCATCCTCAGAGAGGCCGTGTTTTTTCACATCACTGAGTGAAAGGCTTCATATGTTGTTAAAGACACCCACGCCCCCCAACCCGTTTTCGGCAGCTTAACTCTTTCCTCCCTGAGGGAACCCATTCTCTCCTCTCTCAGGCTCAAGGAAGTCAAGGGGAGTTATCTTTCCTGGGAAGAAATCTCAGCTCCCAGTCCCCAAGTGCACGGGCTCCTGTCAGAACCTGTCGCTGCCCCGTTAGGGTAGCAGGCCCATCGATTTAGCCGCAGACAAGGTCTGAGTTCAAGTCCTCCGGTGCCGAGACGAAAAGGTGAGACGTGCTGGGAGGGGGACCGGAGGGCGGCTCTTTGCGCTTCACCTTTCTAAGCTCACCCCCCATGTGCAGGACAAGGCCGAAGAGACAGTCCGGCCACGCAGGTGGCACTGCCGCACATTTTGGGGAGCAGTACCGCTCTCCAGGGGCGGACGCTCCTCCCGCAAGCACGACGGGGAAACGGGCCGCGGAGCTGCGGGAGGCCGGACAAGCTGCGGGTCCTGATAGGGCACCCACCCGTGCCTGCCCGGCCTCCCCGGGAGCGGATCGGGGAGGCGGGTAATTAACCCCGCGGGTGCGGTCCTAGATAAGGAGAGACGCTCTTTAGGGAAGAAAACGAAGGAAAAAAAAATGTCCCGAGTGCTGCCTCCCTGTCACCACGGGTCGTGTCTCGGCCACACGTCTGACTCCTCCGAGCTTGATCTCGCTGAAGTCGGTGGCGAGTTTTAACTCCGGGATCGGGTTATTACTGAATTACGAGGGGGGGAGAAACACTGTAACACAAAGAGCTTTATTTTAGAATCCAAGAAACCCGTCTGTTCTTATATACAATATCACATTCCACCATTTAAATATATATTTGTTATGTTTACAAAAGAAAAGACAGTACTAAAATTATTTACAGGAACGAAATGAGGCGGGAACCGTTTAAATACGACTAACACGAAACGCAATCAACAGCTTCACTCAGACAGGAATGAACTTTCCGGTGAATCTCAGACAAAGCCGATCACCGGTACACAGGTAAGTATATTAAATTAAAAAAAAAAAAAAGAGAGACGTGGTCTATGCAACACAATTTAAAGAAAACAAAATTCGGGGGGGGGGGGGGCGCGGGGGAAGGAGTAAAGAAAAAAGAGGAAGGTCTGTTTGACTCAAGTCAGTGACAGCCATTTTCTGTGGGGTAGTGTACCTTGACTCGACCTTAACAAGGCCGCTGCCTGGGCTTTCCACTGCGTTAATTTGCTTCATTACTTAGTTTAGAGCGAAAGGGGTGGGGGCTCCATCTCCGTTAAGTATACTACCAAGGGCAATCGGGTTCATTTCTCCACCACTTCCTCCACGCTGGGCAGTTTGGGCTCGTCGGAAGAAATACTGTCCACTATGGAGGAGAGACAGCGGAGGCTGCTGGAGGCCGACGACTCGACGATGGAGCCTCCTGCTTCAACAAGAGAAAAGGGATTACAAGAGCAGACCCTTCCTCCTCGCAGGGTTCGCGGGTGAGAGGCCGTGAGGGCGAGGGAAGGGCGACCGGCAGCGGCGGGTGAGCCCGGCCCGGCGGCGGCCGCTCCGCCGCGCACACGCAGGACGGCGGCCGCGATGCGAGTTACCTTCCTTGGGGCTGCCGACTCCAAGGGCTCGGGAATGGTCAGAAACGCTTTGCCAGTCGGAGCTGCAGGTGCTCAGGAAGTCTGAACCGGGGATCTGCGGGACATACACACGGGGGTGAGGAGGGGAGGGGGGGGACACACGGGGTGAAGAGGGGGGTTAGTAAGATGGACCGCGACTCCCCAGTATGGTCCCCAGCTCCCCGTTGGAGGCCCGGGGAGCTCGGACGTTTCTCCAGGAGTCCCCTCCGCGCCCGCCAGCCTGCCCGGCCGCCGCAGAGGTCGTGCCGAGGAGGAGCGGACGGGACGGGACGGGCGCGGCGGTTTCGGCGCTGGGTGCCAGGCCAGCGCGGGGACTGAGGCGGTAGCGCTTACATTTCCCTGCTTGGGGCTGAAGCTGAAGGGGTCCCCCCCGATCTCCTGCATTTTCTCCTGCTGATCCAGCCTGTGCAAGAGGTCCTGCAGCCGCTCGATGTAGCTGATGGCGCTCCTCAGGATCTCCACCTTGGGCAGCCTCTGGTTGGGGTTCGCCACAGTCCGCCTTTTCAGAGCCTCGAAAGCTTCGTTTATCTTCTTCAGTCTCCTCCTTTCCCGCAGGGTGGCTGCTTTCCGTCTGTCCGTGGGGGCCGACTTTCTCTTGCAAGTTTTACAAGCCCAGATCAAACACTGGCCGGGGCAGTGAGGGGGTTGTAGTCCCGGGGGTGCCAGCACATGCTCCTCTCCACTGCTGTCACTGCTGGCTTCTGGCGGCATTTGGTCCTGACAGGGGGACAAGGTGCCATCGCTGCCTGGGTACAGTGGGGATCCCTCTGCCATCTCCAGCTGCTGTAGGGCTCCATTCTCCCCGTCCAAGTAGAAGAAATAGGAACCAGTTTCAAAAAGGTCCATCATCATGCTGTCCCTTGGCCTCTCTGCCTGCTGGAGTTGGGTGGCAGGCTCAAAAACACCCCGAGGAGCAACCCAGATGGAATTTAATTAGTGCAGTGACATAAGTCCCCCCTGCTTTATATAGGAGCTGCTGAAACCCTATCCAACTTTTAGCTGTCGCGCTGCATCACCCTCCAAAACTGATTCCAGCCAGTCTCCTGGGCGCTGTCCTGAGGACATCTCCTATTTAGAAGGAGGAGGGGAGGCCCGAGGAGAGGGAGGTAAATGGAAAAAAAAAAAAAAGTGAAACAAAAAATAAATTTACAACCTGACTTTTCCCCTCCCCCCCACAAATCCCGTAAGCTCAGGGTGCAGCAAAAGGATGTGAGGTGGGGGTTTGGGTGCTGCATCAGGGCACAGCAGGCAGCCCTGTCCCCACTGCGGAGCCCATGGGGGCACGACTGGAGGACAAAGGCGCAGGACTTCACACGGAGCCCTCCGCCAGCCCATCCCTCACACCCCCAGTGCACGCTCCTTGCCCTGCTGCTAAGTATAGATCTATAAGGAGAGGTTTCAAAGGCAGCCATCACTCTCCAAATAGACGGGTTAATATTTTTGGAAGAAGCCCCTGCTGTTTCCCCCCACCCCCCTACCCCTCCTCTCTTGAAGCATGCCATTCCTGTGACCCAAGCCACCCTGGCCAGCTCAAGGTTAGGAGCCAAGCTCACTGTTCCTCCACACATAGGGAAGGTTGCCAAGGCAGAGCCTTGCTGAGGTGCTGAAGCACCCTCGGTTATTTCACCTCAGCTTAGTCTTTTAATCTGACCTTTCCCACGTTGCCTGTGAGGCAACAGAAGTGATTTCAGGTGACTGGGTTACAGTCTGACAGCACTATCCAGGCAACCCCGTCCCTGATGGTGTTTAGGGCAAGCAAAACCCAGGCATATGGTGTAACTGCTATTTAATCCCTTAGGGGGATTGGACTAGATGATCTTTCGAGGTCCCTTCCAATCCCAAACATACTGTGATACTGTGATACCTGGCAAGGTATGTAGAGCTTCCTAGCCCCTGAGACAGAAATGGAGCTTGTGAGCACTCTCTTTTAGTGTATACTGTAATGTCATATCACATCTAGGCTTCTCTTACATCAAGAAATAGAAGGTGTGGAAAAGCAGACTGTTTGCCTCTTTCTCTGGACTGCTGTGTGTTCCTTAAATCCCATGTAATTTCTCTCTGGTTATGAAAAAATACCTATATGTGTGTATGCATATATATGTGTCCATAGCTGTAGACACACACACAAAAAGGTATGCGTATTTTTGTGGATAACTATATTGCTCTCTGCGGATATATGCGTGTATACGCATATATATGTGCGTGCTTTATCATAGAAACTCACCATAATATATGAGGAGTGTATGAAGACCCCTGGAATACCACAATATCTCTCAAATGTAGCATCTAACTTCATTCTTTCTGAAGGGAACCATGGCATTTTTGTCCATTTCTTAAGAGCTACAATGAAATTGATAATTGACTTGACCGTTTCTCCAAGACCAATTGCAAAGCAATTTTTCAGAGCACAAAGTTCTTACGAAATAGTTGTGATTTTGTTTTGACCAAATCAGTGCTGTTGGAATGGATCTCCTTTCTGCTTTAATAAGGCAGAACAATATCTAGTTTTGGATGAGACAGATAAATTCAGACTGTTCTCAGTGAAACTAATTTTGTTATTAGTATTCCAGCACTGAGGATTTTTTTCCTCTTCAGATTTAAGGAAAGGTAGTCTTGCAGTTAAGGACCGGAACATAAGACACAGTTTCTCAGTTTTCATGCTCTGCAACTTGCTTTCTGTTTGACCTTTGACCAGTCACTTAATTTCCCTGTGATTTAATTTTCTACCTTTAAAAACTGATATAATGTTGACTGTTACCCATCCCTTGTGTTTCTCATGTAATTTGCTGGCTCTCCAGGGAGGAGCCATCTCTTAGCACTACATGCTTTGGAGTCCCACAGGGATGTTTGTCCCATACCACTAGCAATGGTAGTAATAAAAAATGAAAATTTTAAAAAATGAAAGAAAAAAACATAAGTCTGCTGATTGTTTAAAGCATTTTCACATCTATTACAGCAATTTTTTCTTTTAATCTTTAGTTTCTCCACTGCTATTCTGGGAGTGTTTGGAACAAGACAGAGACAAGACCAGTCTACTGGTGGAGTACACAAATGAAAATTTAGTTTAAAGGAGAAATATCATTACCAAACTGCTGTTGCTGTTTCAAGGGTTTTAACTGGATTTAGGGAGCTGGAAGACTGGAATTTTAGGAGCTAGATGCCCTTCTGCAGTCAACAGATTTTTATTTTTTTTTTTTAATGGGAAACAGAATAAGAAGTAGTTTCTTTCTAGCACAGACCTGGTTCCTCACAGTAATGTGGGCACAACATAGTTAGCCCTTTATTGAGCAAGGCTTCTATCAAATATAACTGAATTTTAATTTGAATGAAGTTGCCCAATTCCCCATCATGTGAGCAACTTGAATTTTGCTGCAGCCATGACACCGCATTTCCCGTTCCAGCTACTTGATGAACATAACACAGCTAGCAAGCAACCCTAATGTAATTGAACAAAATTTCCTTGATGTTCTCCATTGCAAAAGTGGATCAAGTGGACAATTCACAAGCTGGTTCTGGTCTTTTTTCCTCTTCATGCCTTGCATTCCAGATCATGTTAGATATAAGCACAAAGACATGAGAGACAGTAAAACATGTGAACGAGAACAATTGAGCATGGATTTGGAAGGGGGATCACTGCTCAGCTCCGCTTGTCACTTAGTTGGCTTGATAGCCCCTTACAGGAAAACACTCAGTCTGTGAAGCCAGTTCTTTATTCAATTGTTATTGCTTCCACCAGAATACTGTTGTACTCCACTGAAAATGTACTTTCACTATATTTACACAAGTAAAATGTGAGATGTAATGTATTTCACCGGTCTACAAGATCTGTTATCTTACCACAGAAGTATTTCATTAAGTCAATGGGTGATAAGTTCAGTAAGTGGTCAGGATGATCCAAATCCAAGAAAGATACATTGCATTTTAAGTCACAGTTGACTCCAGAACTTTGATTCTTCCATATTCACTTTTCCACTCTGAAAGGGCATGTAGGTGAAAGTGAAATTTTCAGCCTGTCTTTGTTATAGGCCTATTCTGCTTGCACAATATGCCTCTTGATTTGAGAGATGGTTAGACATCTTGGCTACCAGGCAATGATTCTTGAGTTGCTTCTTACAGATTTTGGGAGTGCAGTTTGTCAGTGTAGGCCCAGCTGTGGACATGCTGGCGTTCTCAGAATTAGTTTGCACTTCGGATATGGAAATTTTTCTGTTCACATTCTCCTTTATTCTCCTTCCTTATCTTTTACATTCATGTTAAACAGGATATACCTTAGCAGAAACTTTCCCTTTCAACCTTCTTTTATTAATACACAATGATGTTCTTCCACCTTTATTTCTGTCTTTCTCAAAAAGTTTATATTCTTTAAAACTTGTGTTTTACAAAGTTTCTGAAACATTTGACTTCATGTCTTCTGCTGATATTTCTAGCATGTCCATTTCTTTTTAACTGTAACAGTAACACCTCATTTTTGAATTTTAGCATTTTTCGTCCAATTTCTCAACAGAAAAAAAATGATACACCGTTCTCATTGTAGTCTCAAGGCAACCACTTAAAGTACCTTTTTACTACAGAAAAAGTCTAGGGTCTTACTCCTGTCTTGTTTTCTGTCAATTCCAATTCACACAGAAGACCATCTCACCTGAGTTTGGTAGCATGTTCAGGTCAAGGTAGGTGACACGTCTGGTGATATATGATAGCATCTATGTTTTGTTGTCGCTTGTAACCTGTATATTACATAGTTAGGATACCAGTCTGAGATATTACAGGGTTAATCGTCTGCCATTCCTCCTGGTGTGTCAAGAGGGACACTCAAATACTCACCCAGAATGTGCTTGTTTTCTAATTTTAATTTGTCAGGAATGCCCTTGTAGAGCAAATCTCTGAATAGTCACCACTTATTGCACTTTTGATACAGAGTGCTTTCAGAGTATGTCATCTGAGTTCTGTTCAGGTGAAACTAATCTGGAAGACACCCTGAAAGGTGAAGTGTATTCTTCCACCCTGCCAGTATGTACAGATCTGGTCCTGAGGCACCTGTACTATCTGTCAATGTATTCTTAGTCACAGTTCACTGTGAAGAACTAGAAAAAACCTTGACATGTTGCTGCACTGTGAGATTTGCTGCTTAAATAGTATATTATGCCAAGGATTCCAAAAACTAAGAAGGATGAGACACTGCATCTCTCCTTTTCCCTGAGGAGGAAATTTTAAGCAGATAGAAAGGACTGAGATATCTTTACTTTATAAGGATGTTTGAAATATCTGAGAGATGTGAAAACTGTAAGCAGAAAGTTGGTGCACAAAAGATAGATAATCTGGTAAAGCAAATTTATCTGCCCCTGAATCTATAGTTTATTACAGAAATGTTTGGTGAACAAAGATTAAAGGCTTACTATGAGTTTTCTTGAAAGTCCGTGCAGTGGAGACTACACAGGGGACCAGTTTTTTCTTATGCTGATGATGACCTACAGGAAATTTCAGCAAAATAACTCTACTGACATTCATGGAAGTATAATTCCTGCTACTGGAGTAAAGCATATGGAACTTCACGGCTTGTGGTATGTAGGAGTACTTCATTATCTCTTCATGCCTTACAATGTCTGAATTTCAGAATTTCTGAATTTCACTTTGATTCACTTGATTTTCATCTATATATGTTGTTAGACTATCAGCTGACTTTTGCTTACCTAAACTCTGTTGTTTACTTGATCCTATTCAAATTCTGCTGGTCCAAGAAAGTGGCATTATTTGCATGACCACATTGTCACATGCACTCTCACTTGGGATACTGGAGCTGTCTAGAGGAGGTGTATGTACTGTTCATGCCAGTGCTTGTGTGTACGTCCGTGCCATTTCAGAGGATTTAAAAGTGTGTGGGAGCAATCATCCCTCAAATGCAAGTTTGGCAAGTGGAGCAGTGAATGGTGTAATCTTAATGTATGCTCTGGATCTGGGAAGTTAGAAATGTACAACTTCGTATAATTTTACAGTTTTTTTAGGAGAAGATTTTAAAATTCTTAGTCAGATCTTAGCTGTGTCTCTGTTCCAAATTATTACTGTTTTTCTTTGATTGGATATGGACTTTAGTGTTCATATCAGTTACAGTCCTGTTAGTATCTGAGAGGTGCAACCTTGCTAACTAAACAGACTTCTCTAGTTCAATATGGTAAGGTAGGATTTCATTACAGCTCTCATGTTGGGCAGTTATGAGACGCAGTTCTAAATGGCAGATGCTTTAATGCCTATGTCAGGGTCTACAGTGACAAATAGTCACCACTGCACAAACACATTTATTTTACTACAAGACGTTTTCCTGCAGAGGAGGGAATGCCAATCAGAAACTGGAGGCCCATTGTGCTGCTGCTGGCCAGGACAAGCATTTTCCATGGTTCTATATCCACAAGCAGGAATGTCTTGCAGGAAGAAAAATAGTAATAATGACAGATGTCTTCTACTTGTCTTTAGGCAAAAAACTGGGAACATGACATGTGACATGTGCACATGACACATCATGTGTTATATAATGATATTTTTGCCATCAGGTTTTTTGTAATTACATTAAAGTTAATTTTTGCAGTCATACACTTACTTGTCTGTTTACGTTATAAACTGTTGGAAGTATATAGTGCATTTTCACACTACATAGTTTCAGAACATGATGACTGTGACATCTAAACCTAATCTCAGTTGAAAGGGCAATAGTCAAGCCATAGTTTCTGCTACTAATTAAAACAAACATTCATTTTAATTCTTCAAGTGAAACAAACAAGAAGGTGTGTGTAGAGCTAGTTTTTCCATCCAATGCTCAGGTTAATCACATCCCTGCTTTCCATAGACAGAAAGAGAGTTTAGTGCTCAGACTACGGAAAAATGACAGCTTAGTTTTCTGGGGCTCACAGGAATTTTTGCAGAGCCATGGATTATCATGGAAAACTGGGCTCAGAAGTGGAAACTGTGAGGATACAGTGGAAGTAATGGATGTAGATAGTGCCCTCCTCTTCAGTAATATAGGGATTGTTTAAAACAGCACATCAAAAACCTGTGAAATGTTTATGCCAAATGATCACTTCTTGTACGTAAGTTGTATTCAACTGTTTCATCATTCATTGCCAAATATTCTTCTGATTTCCTGGTGTCAGGTCTCTGACATGCAGGCTTGCCAGCTTAATGAGCCATTTAATTATAGATACATAGCATTGGATGATTAAGATAAAGTTAATAAGCTGTAGTCAAATGTAGGCATTACTCGCTTTTATTTCCTGGTGCTCCATTAATTCAGTCCTCAATTATTCCATGCACATGTGGATTTGAAATGCATAAATAGCTGAAAGGGAATCTCTTGAGATGTTACTATTTCCAAAATGTAACTACATTACCAAAAGTTGTGCAATCTTTTAATATCTCTATAGAATTCCCCCTTCCTCATGAGACTTTATGTATTTTCTCTGTTGTTTATAGTTTCAAACTTTGTTCATTATGTTTTCAGTATTATTCTGCCTTTGTGGACAATCAATTTAGCTCATAATTTGGAAGAAATGTTGATTTTTCCATAATTTGTACTTTGCACTTTTTACATTATTTGCAGTTCGGGGTTTTGTTCTCCATGTGTTATCGTTACCTCTTGCTTTCCACATCTTACCTTGCTCTTAATTGAACAAATAAAGCTTGTGTCATGTACTTTGGTACGGTTTGCTTGAGACCCTTTGGATGGCATGCCATTAATATTTTGATAATATGTGGTAAATACAGAACATTGTTTTTGTCCTGTCACATTTTCTGCTTTAGCTATGTCCTAAGTGTTCTTCAAGTTCTTCCTTAGGCACAAAAATTATCTTTGCTGAGTCTGTCTCAGCTTTGAAAAGCATGTCCACACCATCTTAATTTCCATAAATATGTTCCTGACTGATTTGAATGTAATGTTCACAACATGTACTTTGGGTAGTCTGATACGTGACTGTTCCCTTTCCAAGCATTGGTCAGATTCCTTTCTCTGTGTAGCTTTTCACAAGTCTTTTGATTGCTGTATATCCATAATCCTTGGGCTTCACTGGGCTCTAATGCACAAAAGCAAAAGAAAAAACGAAACAAGAAAATAGGTTTGTATATTTTGTATATTTATTAACAACATTTCCTATTTTCTCCCACTCTAGCAAGAAAGAAAAAGTTTTCACAGATCTGCCTAGCCTTATCCCTTAAGAATATGCTGATCTTCAAGTGTTTTCATTATCCTTTTAACTTCTTACCATTACCACTTGGGTGGGACTGGTACACTAGTTGGTGTATTTTCAGGGCCCCTTTGCAACATTTAATGGTCTCCTGCATCTGCTGTCTTCTTCTAATAATTGAAAGACAAATGTACTTCTATCCCTCCCTGGTGATAACCTCGTCAGTTGTCCACCTGGAAAAGTTCTTAAAGTTTTATCTTCCATCAAATATATTGTCAAGGTGACAGAAATTATTTGCCATGCTGGTGCCCACCCAGTCTGTCATCTGTATTTTCTGAGAAAGGCCAATATCGGATGCTTCAGTGGAAGATACAGGATGATCTGGAGAGGTTTCAACAGAGAAGATTCTTCCTCATCCCTTCAGTTACAGTGCTGTGAGCCCTCAAACATTACAGCTTGAATCACCTTCAAACTTAAAAAAGAAATTCTTTATAATGTATCTGGGACTAAAGAAAATGTCAATATAGAATCCCCAGGTATATTATCTACATGGGCTTTCAAGAGGAAAATAGCTGCTGCTTTTAGAAAACAAGCCATCGAGAGAAGGTCTTCCGGAAATAAATTTGCTCTGTATTAAATAGCAATAATGACCTTGAATCCAACATATATTAGATCCTGTTGTTATTGGAACCCGTTGCACAGCTGCAAAACTGTTTTAGGCTGTGAAGGTCATTCTGTTATGCAGCTATGTGTCATTTAAGGTACATGCTTGTCAATAAGGTTGGTTACCTGTGATCTGTCAGTGCAAGAAATAACAGCAGTCCATCTTCTACTCCTTCACCTCTCTGTTGTGTTCGCTTCACATAATTTTGCTTAATAACTTCTTCATGTTTATATACTAAGACTTCATTTGCTTTGGGATTTCTGAAAGCTCAAAAATATATTCTTTAAAGTACAATGGGATTTAGATTTTTAACATGGTCTCTTGAACGTGCCGTGAGTATGTGGCACAAAGAAAATCTGCAGATTTGTTGTGAGATTTTTGAACTAAAGAAATGGCTCTCACTGCTATTTCTGTACCATGTTAAAACACCCCTGTGATGTTCCAAAAGTACAAAGGAGCCTTATGGTTATCCTAAAAGAGAACATGATATTTCTGAAGGTATGGAAAGAACCTTGGCCGAGTTGACATTCTTCCTTCCCTGTGCAATTCGTCTGGCACATAGGACACAAGGCTGGAATGAAAAGGAGGCAGTATTCAAAAGCTCTGTATGACAAAATGGATCTCACCCTTCTTATCATAGTCAGATTTCACAAAACTATGCTCAAAAAATGCCTGTATGTCATTTTTCACCAGACCAATCTGCACAACATTTCAGAGAAAGTGTGTAAACTAAAAGATTGCCAGATGCTCACTCTGTCTGCAAAAATAATAACAAATAAGGCTTCAGCGGAATTGATGTAAGTGCATGGATTCTTGGAGAAACTGGACAAATTATGTTTTTTGGGGGGAAATTATTTTATAATTAAGCATTGGGGAAAAGTTTTTAAAAAAGAAACACAATCTATTCTGATTAGATAAAGAATCCCTGGAAGAGCGATCTTAGATCTGTATTCTGAAACTGATAACTGGAAAACATATAGCTATGTTTAGACTTAGAGAAAATAGTGAGAAAATATTTTTGTTGTGAAGTGTGAAACAGCTGGCTTATAACAGAATCTGTTGACCTGCAGTGTCATTATCTGTGAACAACATTTGTATATTACAGTAGGCTAATAGAAAGGTTTGTCTGGAAGTGCTAAGCATTACAAGTACTTTGAATTATTATTGATTACTATATAATAACTGAAAAAATAGAACAGACAGAACAAATTGTACACCAGCAGTTCCTAGATAAACTCCAAGCTCCAAATAACAAACAGCCAAGTTTATTTTGATGGTTCCATACATAGCAGCCTGGTCATGAACTTTTCAATGGGAGCTTCTAAAAGCTTGCTGTTTAAGTGAGGTTACTAGTTATAGATTATGAATGTCATTTTATGACAATACACTTTATTGTAAAAATTTGTGTTGAAACTATCGTCTTCAGCTTGAGACAGCATATAGTGGAACAGCACTAACTTCAGTAATGTCTGCAGGTGGTTTCTGAGACTGGATGGTATATGGAAAGGTGAGTTCAGAGCACAACGTTTGCCTGTTCATGTAGCTGCACCTTATCTTTCTTTTCCTTCAGAAATGGTTACTTGCAGCTATTTTAATTAGCAAGTTGCAAATTCTGAAGCCAAGGTAGTGAGAGCAGTTGTGCTTGCAGCAGGGAGGCACAAGTCTAATTGTGAATTGCGTTCATCTTGCATTCGCAGTGCTGTTGTCAGTAAACCATGTCTGGTTTTGAGGAATCGTGATCTGTTGAATTAAATAAAATAAATGAAAGACAGAACCTGTATTTCAGAACCGAGTATCAGTCAGGAAACTACTACAGGAAAAGAAGGAACCAAACTGAACTGGTTATCATAATCAGGAAAATGACCACCACTGACAAAGTCATCAGCAGAAACACTGAAAAAAATTAACACATTAATGTTCACGAGACAATACAAAGTCGTCCAAATTTCTGCTTTGCCTGTGGAGGACAGTATCAGTATTTTTCTATTATATATCAATTTAAAGATTCCGAGTGGTTCCTACAGAGTCAGTTGAGCCCACTCAACAGTATGATTCAGAATCATCTAGCAAATATTCTTATCCACAAGCATCAAACAAGTATTTAAAAATAGGATAAAGAAGCGGTGTCATATTTAGAAGGTACGCAAGGGAGTATATAAAGGCTCTGAAATGTTTACAAGAATGATCATTAGCAGCAACATGGGTAAGACAGAAGTTGTGTCCAATGCTGATTGTCCATGAAGACTCAACCTTTTCTTTTTGCACTTTTCAAGCTGTAAAGTCTGCATGATCTACTAACCTTCAACATCATTAAGATAAAGAAACCAGCATTATGAGAAACCATAGGTAAACTTTTTCTACAGTTCCTTCCAGGGAAATTGTCAGTATTATGAGAGAATTAGGAATCAGTATCCAAAGTATCAGTGTCAATAGTGAAGACTGCCAACTAATTAGTAACTCATTAATAACTAATTAATTGAAAATGCTTTTGGAGAAGAGATCTCTCTGAAGGTTCTGGATCATCAGTGTTGCTCCATTTGGATCCAAAAGTCATGTCAATTTGGAGAAAGACTTTGTATACATACACATTTTGTCTTGAGTCAGCTTGAGTATTTAAGGGAACAAGGAGTTATTAAGTGATCACACAATTTGCACCATCTTTATGAAGTGAGTCATTCATTATAGAATCTGAAAGGCAGTGTACAAGCACACTCAAGCAGCATCAGTGCCTCGTGGATGCTTATAATCAGCTGTCTTTCCAGGTAGAGGATGTGCCTTTGCAGAGTTTGATTTTACATGGGCAGCAACAACAATTTATAAACAATAAAGAGTCTGCAGATGCTCAGATTATCACCTCTCATTGGGGAACTTTCTCAGTCAAGAATCTTAAGGTTGTTGTTTCCATGGCTCCAGGAATTTTGTAGCACTTCACATAAACTATTTTTCAGAATTCCAACTGTTCAGTACTGTGATTATATCCTGATGCTGGGTTTAATTAGCAGTGAACTTGCTGAACATTTTTGGGGAAGTTTTAAGTTGCTCGTAAAGTTGCGTATCTGATGTTAGAGGAGAAAATACAAGACTGCACAAAAGTAATGTCACTTTCTTGAGATGAATGACATTCTCTGATAGAAGATAAATATGTGCTCAGCGTCCCTGAACTGAAATTAAATATGATCAACAGAGAAACTGCCTGAAGTGATCAAATGATTTTTTTTCTTCACCAATGTGAACTATCTAGCAGAAAATAAATTGTAATTGTGTTTTTATTTCTGAAAAAAGTTACTGAGTCCTCTTAGTTACACACAGCACATTTTAGAATTGCCTGTGTGCATACAGAGACCAACAGTCATGCCTGCAACTCAAACTGACACTATTACAAAGAGAGTTGTAAATAGGACTAACATTAGTCAAGTTACTTAATGTAACTCCTCAAGAGCCCCAAAATTTCTCAGTAAAACATGATCTAGAATGATCTTCTCAACTGTACCAGGCTCTTGCAAGGAATTAGCTTTCTCACTACGACAGCCTTTGGGTTGAAATAGCTTGAGATTATTTTAATCACAAAAATCTGATGTAGTAACATGAATGCTTCATAATTTGCTTGCAACTTAATATCATCAGACAACAGAATTGAGTTATGTCTGATGAGTCCAAGTTATACCAACAGCTTTTTTATTTGAGCTGTCATTGCACACTGCTGATCCCAACAAGCAGTCATGCCAAATCATGGTGAAGACAACCAGAAATGCACTACAGGTATTCTTGAAAGAGATTGTGTGATAAGATTTGTCAAATTATCCTTAATAGCACTCCTTGTCCAGTTTACTAGCATCAGTTCAGAAAGATGGCATCTTAGTACAGATCTTTCTCGTCTTAACTTCGTCATATTTGAGGCAACGTGGTACTAACATGAACAGATTTGATTAATCTCAGCCTTCCTTATGTTTGTTTCTGCCACAAGAATAGATAGAAACTACTGAGCTCAACCAACTGGCTTCCTTCAACAATTATCAGAGTCATCAGACCCAGCTCATATATATTCTATGTCCATCATCCACACATCATGTGGTCCTTGACACAGTAATCTTACAGAAGTAGTTAATGGATCAGTGTAAGTGACTCTTCTAACTTTTAAGGCAATCGAATAAAAGTCACATATAAGAAATACACAATATGTGAGAAACTTCCTGCTAGGTCACCACATCTACCAGAATGTTCCAACTATTTAGAAAGTGCATATGAGTCTGGCCAAATCTAGTAAACCATTCCCTTTGTACTTCCCCAGTATCAAGAACTGTCTCATCAGGGATGTCGTGGGGCACATCCCTGCCTAGTTCTGTTAGTATCTATTTATGGACATGTTGCCCATTAATTTATCCCTTTCTGAGCATTTTATAACTTCTTGTATCTGATAATACTTACAGGATCAGATCCCAAAGGACAGGCCAGAGAAGGGAAACCTAGATAGATAATCCTTCTTGGACTAACCATGAGAAGTATCTCAGAGCTGCCATGAGACATCAGGACAGAAGTGTTCAGAACACACATTCTATACTGGACCTTGAACACAACTTAGCCAGAAGAATTCAGGTTGCAGTTCAAGAATTACCAGAATGTCACTCTTCTTGATGAGACTGTATCTACTTCTTAGTGAAACCACAAGATAAATGGCAATCTTGACAGAACAAGACCCTGAGTAACCTGATCAAACTTTGAAGCTGGCTCCAGGCTAGATGTCCTCCACAGGTCCTTTCCAGCCTAAATTATTCTAATATTCTTTTCTAAATTTAAGGAAGAACAGTCATGAACAAGATAGGGGGAAAAAAAAAGGATGTCAGAACTGAGGCTGGGTACTAAGAAAGAACTAAGAAAGGATAACATAGACATGTTAGGACAAAATCAGAAAGGCAAAGGACAAAGCAAAAAATCACTACCAAAAGACATAAAAACTTAAAAGAAACTTTCAATAAGTATTGCAATAGCAAGAGAACTAAGGGAGCCTGAATAAAGAGAAAGCCACTCACAGATGATGCTGTGCTTAATGCCTCTGTCAATTCAAATTACAATTAAAAGATGGTGTGCATTTAGCTGTATAACAAAATTATTAGCACTAGTAACAAAAGGAGAAGGAGTCAGGATGGGACAGGAAAACCAAGAGGTAAAATAACTGGATTAATTTACATGTTAAAACTGGTTTGGCCTCAATATGTTTAGACAATGGGCTCAAGTGATGTCAGTGGCATTTCCTGATATCTTTGGGTATTCAGAGGGGATGAGTGAGATTGCAGAAGAGTATAAATGGGCAAATGTAATGCATATTCTAAAACAGAAGGAAAGAGGGACTTGTAGATGAGGAGTTCAACCTAAGTTTCTGTGAAAATACTGGAAAATGATACAATACTTGTGTGCACCTGGAAGAACACAAGGGGGTGAATAATGCCAGCATGGAATAGTCTTGTTCCTTTTCAAAAATCTTCAAGAATAAGCTGTGCCAAATCAATTTACTGTCCTGCCAGAACAGGAGTACAATTCTTGTGGTTGTGGGATAAGCAGAAGTCATTTACTTGATTTTAATGAAGTTTTTTATACAGATTCACATGAAATCCTCAAATTAATACTAGGAAAATGAAACTCCTATGTTTATTCAACTGCTTGGAAACTCATCAAAGATGAACTCTCAAATGAGGGACTTCCCAGAAGGGCTCTGGGAACTCAATGTTTAAGTTAGTAACTCAGATGATGGAATAGAGAACATGGTTAATCAAGTTTGCAAATATCACAGAGATGACATGAATTATCAGCTTGTTGGAGGACGTGCTTAGATTTCAAACACTGAGACGTATAAGAAATATAGTCTTTAATAGGTTTCGATTTGATGAGGACAAGGTTAGCACTTAGACAAGCTGAATCAACTGCAGAAATATAGGTTGATTAACTAAGTAGTTGGTAATTCTAGCAAAGAATTAAACTGATGGTTCTAGTGAATCATAAGATGAACATATGTCATGCTGTTGAGATAAAAAACACACATGCCACTAGGATACAGAAGGAGAAAGGAGGCACACAAGGTAGTCCTTCCATCTCATTCTAGGCTGATAAGACTAAGTTGCATTTCCATGCCCATTTTTAGGCACTTAACAGCATCTCAAAACAGATACAGTGGGTACAACTAGAGGAAGCACAGAATGCTAACAGGAATGATGTGAGGCTTAGAAACCTTGTCTCAGTAGGTGTTTCAAGAGAAAGTGCTGGCAGTGATCAAGCAAATAGTAAACAATTGCTGCAAAGAGGAAGAGAATAAACTGATGCTGGTGATTCTGTGGATAAAAAAAATCCATATGCAATTAGTTCTAACAATGCAGATTTAGGTAAGTTTCCTGATGGAAGGAAAAAACATCAGATCGCCTTAGCGGCAGAGCAGCAGTTATATAAACCTCTGCCAGGAGTGATGTAGGTTTCAAGCAAAATGTGACACACTATGGGACTTCCTAAGCTTCCTTTTTTAACCTTATTTTGCTATGAATCATGTTGTCATTGTTCCCTATTAGGAAATAATTCTACTTTGTTTGGGATAACTGAGGAGAATTAAGGATGGACAAAGAAAGGCAGTCTAGATATCAGAGCTCTCACAGGGAGGAACAAGATCCAAACAGGCTTCTTTAATTTCTTTAATACTGTACTTGGGAGTATGAACAGCTGCCTTCCACATTTCGTGAGAGACCCTGCCCCCCTCAGGCTACATCCCTTTCTGAATGAATATTTGAATATTCTTGAAAGTGACACTACTGGGGTAAGACAGCACACGTAGTTCCCTGGCAGCCTTAGCCCAGGGATCAACATATTTGCCTGAGATGTGGTAAACAAGGATAAACAGATCCCTGTTCTGAGTCAAGCAGAGGATGAAAGTAAATCAGTTTCTCCTCTGTGTTATCTGAGTGCTTAAAATACACACCTAGAGATTTACTCATGGAATCTTTTTAGAAGGGGAGATCAGAATTGACTATTCCAATTGAATTAGACAACAATTAAATCATAATTGGAAGATAATTCCCTCAGAAGAGGGTATGACAGTCATGGAGCTGTGGGGCCATGTACACTTTGCCACTTTTTATCTGCATTGTCAGTCCTTGTTGTCTCCTAAGTCCCATTTGTAATTTCTGAGAGTGCTTTTCTTAAGTGGCTGTTTTTCTACATGCTTTGAGTTTGAGCACTTATTTGTCAGCTAAGGATTCTGCAGTACGGCAGGATGTCCAAGAATTGAGCACTGTAACACTTAAATGTCCTTGAAATTCTCTAACACAAGCAAACCTCTATTTTATGTCATTACTCCTTTCTCAATACCTCTTTGTGATCTTCAGACCAAAAAAAAAAAAAAAAAAAAAAACCGAAAAAAAAGGCAAAACCTCCCCTTCACACACAAAAGGGTTCCATGGAATACGGGGTGAATTGTAATCTGTCTGCTCTGCATACTGAAAACTTCCTGTGCCCAAGAGCCATAAGTGTTTCTAATACCCAGAGAAGCAGGAGAAGAGCAGACATTTGGAAAGGCTCACATGCAGGAGATGGCACTGGTTATCCTATGATCTCATTATGAAACAGGACTGGGCTGAGTGTCTGGGCTATTTTGATGCTGTTGGCCTCAATAGCTTCCACTGGCTCACTTCCTCCCAGAGTCAGGGGTTTGGATTACCCAGCGATGCCAGCAGACCCTCACTGCCAGTCATGGGATATTTCTTTGGCATGAAATCTGTATTTGAATTGTGTGTGAGAGCTGTGTGCAACACAAGGCAAGTCTCTGCTGAAATATAAAGCCCACAATTACTTTAGCAGTCCTTCTTGTGAGAAGCATACATAGCTCTTCTACAGTATATACTCCCTCTTGATTTCCTAAATGTGATTGGAAATATTCTATGGAGATCATAAAGAATTTCTTTAAAATAGTCATAGAAAATATTGCTTCATTTGATTTGTGAGCTCTTCTTACAAATGAAACCACAAGGGCTTTCTCACAGATTTGATTCTTTGGGAAGATTAACTTTTAACCAAACTTCATCAAAATGTTGAGCTCTGACTTACATTTGGGATTTATTTTTCAGACTAAAGTAAAAGACATTGTATGATGTTGAATATCAGTGGAATATAGTATTTCTATATTTAATTAATACACTATTCTTTTTTCCTAATCATTTTAATACATGCTGAGTCAAACACATTGTTTACAATGGATTTTTGTTAAGTACAAGGATCTTTTCATACAAATATTGGCTCTATTAACATGGTTTCTTCAAGCTCATGTCTAAGTTCTAAATCCTTCTGGAACTGAAACCGACTGTCCATTTGGACACTTGTTCATTAGCTTTCTCTCAATGGAAGCATTCTCCTCTTTTCAGCTGTTGTAGCAATTTTATATTTCACAAAGTCTCCTTACAAGACCCTGCTGAACTTTTTTCTTGGTTTTGGAGAACTAGATAATGTCAGCCTAAAGTATTTCACAGCTCCATTAGAGCAACTTGTCACTTGTTCCAGTGCACATTCAAACAAGGAAAGCTTCAATCTGACCCCTTGCAAGGTTCTTTGTTTGTGTTTGGGTTTTTTTGTTTGTTTGTTTGTTGTTTTTTTTTTTTTTTTTAAATCAGAATCAATGACTTCTGTAGATCAAGACTTAATGGTCATGACAACATTAATCCAAGTCCTGCTTCCCTTTATTAACCTGAAGCACACCAGTCACACCTGACCTGACTGATTTATATGTGCCTTTACTTTCAAGAGCTTCAGTATCTGCTTGTGCCTGCATGTGTGATAAAGGATGTGTGGATGTGGTGTATCAGTGATCAAAAATTAGAAAAAGTTTTGTCATCTTAATTCTTGTCAATTTTTCTGTTATTCCAGGCACAGAGCCAAGAGATTTTTTTGCCCAAAAACTGAATAAGAAGGAAGATGCCTTTTGTGACAAGCACCTTATTGTGCTCCTGGAATGCTCATTCGGAACCTTTCTGTAAAGATGAGGTTCATTGTCTTCAAATGCTCTGTTAGTTGATGTCCTCCATATAGAGAGCCACTGCCTACCACTAGTTCTTTATTGTCAAGATGAGAAAACTGAAGGGATGCAAAACATGAGCGCTGTGTGCCAGTGATGCCATCCTTAGTGGTTTTTGACAATCTACTGGCCATCGGGGTTTTTTGGGGACGATGTTGATAGGAGAAAGAATTTGGCAGTATTACTTTGATGGTGTTGTTGGTTGTGATAGAACGTGTGCAAAGACATTTTGGGAGAAACTGCTTTACCTGCAGAGGTCTCAAATATAAATAGATGGGACACATAAATGTTAGGTAAGAAAGTGGTGGCTTATTTTTTTGTTGTTGTTGTTTTGTATGTGTTTTTTTGCACAAGGGAGAGAGTGTTCTTAGGGAGCTGAGAAACACAACAAAGTGATTTGTTTCAGACATGCAAAGTTTGTGAAAACTTGGAACTAAACACAGATTTTCTCCCACGCTAGTGCAGGACCATGTTTCTCTGACTGCCAGTTGGCTCTGGTACTGATGTCAGAGATCCATTCTGGTTTCAGAGAGAGCACACAAGTATGCAAGAGAGGAATGTTTGTCTCGTTAAGTTTTTTACATAGTAGAGTTGACATTATTAATCTCTATTAACCAGCAACCTGATATGTCCCCAAAACTTGCTGAGAAGTGCCACTAAAGGATAGAAAGAATTGGAAGGGCAAAAAAATAGGGAAAATCAAAAAGTGATAAATGCATTTGCCTTCTTGAGCATTCAGTCACATTCCTAGTGTACAGTATATTTAGTAGATATACTCTTACTATACTCTTACAATAATGGCCGCCCCACTGGAAGCAGGCATATTTTTGAGGAATTGCAATAATATGGCCATTTTCATTGAATATTTTTAATCAAAGTGTCCTCCTGGGGGCTGTTTTATCAGGACAGCTCTGTAGTTTCCTAAGACAACCTGTAGCTATGCTAAAGTCAGTATTTCCAAATGCCTATTTCAAAAGAGAGAGGAAAAAAAAAAGAGACAGAAAGGAGAGAAATATATCAAAACTTTTAATGCAAACCATGAAGAAGATAGTATGTCTTTTTAAATTTAATGTTCTATTAATGCCAATTAAGCAAAAGGTTTTGCTGCTCAGTGTCCTAAGCAGCAAAGGTAAGTTCTTGTGACATACTCTTCTCCACACAGGGATTCAGACAAGGAATATTTGCATAGATGCTACCTTACCTACTGAAGACCTCATTGAAGCTAAACAAATTCGTACCTTTGGTACAAATGGTAAATTTTATTTAGAAGCTTTCCTCTGCTGAATATCATATTTGGCAGATAGCTGAGTTGTCTAAGCTCCTGTAGCTAAAGCCAAGAGACATAAAGCAAATTCGCTTTTATTTAGGTGTGTCTCTCTTAGACGTCTGTTCTTGATCTGGTGTGGACTGTCTCTGCTGTTTGCCTGTGTCTCCCCATTGACAGTGGGAGATGGTTGGCTTAAAGAGAATGAGTAACTATTATGCAACTAAAACTAGGCAAGATCAATTCAACTCTAGCACAGAGGAAGATTTAAAGCGTTGATCTAGACCATATGAAGGTATTACACCTAAGAAGAACATCAGACAAACCACAGATAATCACTCATGTTTAGTGTTCCAGGCATAATGTCCAGATTGGAAAGGTGTTTTTGTTTGCCTTATTGCACTATGCATAGGCTGTTAGTTGCAGAACGGTAAGTAAAGGTTTCTGTGACAGCATTAGCTCTGAATTTTCTTATCCTTAGTAGAGAAAAACTCAGATTAAAATCCTACATATAAATGTCAGTCAGCCTTGGGATCATTTTCTGGGCTCCCTGACTGGGAAAGTGCCTTGTCAGATAACATTCCTGTTCTCAAAAGGGAGTAAGATTACATGGTAGGCAGCCAGGCTCCTCAGGTCAACTCCTTGCCCATGCCTTGAGTGCAGTATCATGTTATTGCAGTTCATTTAAGAATTCGCTGCACAGTATGCAAGTGCAGATTCACACTATGTGTATTGTATCTGTAATACTGACAGAGAATTAGTAGAATTCTGTAAAAAAACAAATTAAATGGACCTTTTGTGAATCCCAACAGATGACCAGTGAACAAAAAGGCACACAGTTCCGTAACTGTTATGTGCTGGATTCTGAGAAAGGGATTACCAATATATTAATCAAATTAAAAGTAGATAGATTTTATTTATCTGAAGTCATCCCCAGCTGATGAGTACATGCAGACAGCAGACAGGGAGAGAGAGTGACATACAGCTTTAATTACTTTTCTGCTTATGCCTCCATTAGTGGGACAAAGTCCCCTTCTCTGTCTATACTCTCTGCCCATGTTCTACACTTGTGATGTCAAAATATTTGTTTATGTATTTAAGATTAGCGAAAAAAATTGACTAAATAGAGTCCTTTGGTTCCTAGCACTAACTTGAATCACAGATGATGGTGTCAGCTGTTATAAGAGGTGTTTTCTGTATTTGTGTTTTTCAGGTGAGCTAGGGACATTTTCCAGTAAAGCTTATTTAAGTGCATTCCTGTATGGATACCAAAAGTGTCCTATATCTTGCAGTGTGCAGCTCTAAGGTAGTGTTGTGTTGTCCCAAATATACTCTGTGTGTTCTGGGTCACACTTCCTGTTCAGCAGGCTTCATGGAATTCAGCTGTGAATGGTAGAGCTTTAGTTGCATATTAAGTTTCCAGTATCCAAGTATTCTTTTTATAACATTCAGAACTCCATCTTCATCAAAATATTTCAGGAACATCCTTGTAAAACTTCCTTCAGTCCATTATTGACTGTAAAGAGTACTGGAATGGTTTATTCATGATTCCAGTGGATAGCTGGGTGCAGCTGTCATCCTACAAAAAGGATCGCCCTGGCAACACCAATCAACAAGCAGAGTAAGATGATCCAAATATAATTGAAACCTTCTAAATGTTGTCTTTCAACTGAAATATAGAGGCACAGCTTCATCCCAAACTTTGCCTCATGAAGTAGGATCCACGAAATGTATCATAGACATTGTTATTCACTGCTGAAAAGCCATTGATTTTCAGTTTTCTTTACATAGTGGAATCTGAGAAGGGGCCTACATGATAAGGGAGCTGTGAGAATAAATAATTAGAATAAGTAATTAGTTCAGCATTGTTTGGGAAAAGTTATTGGGAAAAGAGAATTGCCATGCAAAATATTAAACATTGGATTCGTCTTTCTGTCTTCAGCTGACACTGAACAAACACCAGTGCTAAAATTTATATCAGAATTTATTATAGCAGTAGGGGGAACTTCTGAATAGGAAGCCAGTTTATGCCTATAATTGTATCCAGTGCCTATGCTGCAAAGACATGCAACTGATACCACAGTTCAGCTCTGAGATCAGCACAGCACTTGTCTTGTACCTTGTGACCACAGCCTGAAAGAGAACAGGGCAGAAAATGTATTCTGGGCAAGAGCTAGTGCAAAAATGCAGCCGATATTCCATGATGTCATCTGCAAATGAACTCATAGGGAAAGGGACAGGCAGAAGGTTTGAAGTAAGATCACTGCATACCTTACCTGAGAATGATGAATGCCTGTAGCTCATGCTTGCAGTTTTTGAATCCAGATGATCCATATTACCACTTACAATTCCTTCTAATATATTCACAAATAGACAAGCAACACAGCATTAGGAAACAGAACAAAACAAGAAGAACAATGTTGGAAGGACTTGTACTTTCAAGACCATATGTAAGAGTGGTGACACAACAGTCATGCAAGAGTGGTGAAATAGTGGATCACCTTTCAGTACATTTTCTCTGACTCAGTTCCTTAAAATCAAAACTGACAAAGAAATGTCTAACACTGTGTGTCAGTGGTTTCCAGTTACTGTGCTCAGAGCATTGCAGGTTTTGCAGCATTGAGTGGGTACGTAGCTTAATTATAAAACAACCCTGAATTCATTATTGCCATATATATATATATCCCCTAAAACAGGGAGATAATTGGACACTTCCATAGTTCTTAAAACAAAAATTAATTTGGATCTATTTTTATTGTTTCTCTATTTCCGTGGATAGATAATGATCCTGTCTAATGATTAATATACATATAATACATACTCTGAAACAGGTACTTCTCAAGTTTTATTTTAACTTGCTGTCAAAATATTTTCAGAAAAAAATATCTTCTGCCCACATGCCTCACAGAGCATTGTGTCCTGAGTCTCTGCAAACTTATGTCCACATCCAGGAGGGATGTAACTTCTGTATGCAGCCAGGAAAGTGCAATGTCATGTTACCTTAGTATGAAATACGATTGATTCATTGCTCTTTGCTGCTTTATCTCAATAACTGCATATGAACATACTTTGTATTGCAGCAGCACACAGATGGTATTATACAGATTAATACACATTCTTAATCTTTTATACAATATTATGAAATTAAATTACTGGATAGCTCCGTGTATACAGTAAAAGCACAAGTTTGAGTGCACAATTATTTTTATCAAGTCCTTCAACAGTTAAAAAAACCCGTTTAAATTCAACATGACTGTGATGTTCTACTTTCTATGACTTTTGTAAATAGAACAGATCAGCTTTCGAGGGCACTGACAGTAGCCTCTTCTAATGATATTAAACAGAAATGGTTATACATTTATTTTAAAAACCTGTTTCTTCTATGTGTGGAGATATATCAGTCCCTACAGAAACTGACGGATAATTTAAAACAGTATGACCTAGTTTCAGTACAATTGGAATAATCCTATAGAATTTGTGTATTCTTCAGTTTTTACTAATTTGGTTTCTAATTTTGATGATAGATTACACTATATTACTAGCACCAAGAATGTGTAGAAAACTGAGTGGCAAAATTAAAAATGAAAATGGTGTGCTACTTTATGTATATTATATACATTCTTAAAATAGCAATTGGACAAATTCTGTTTGCTTCCAGCTCTCCAGGTCTGTCTGCAGCACCACCATAGGAGCCATTGCATAGGGGAAGGAGGGCTGGAACACAAGAGACTATGTGGAAATTCTTCCTTCATGACTGTACAGAGGTCTAGGGGATCTCCTGAGACACAGCTGCTCCCCTATCCCTCTAAATCATTGGCAGGCACACAAGAAGGTCAGTGAACTGCTGCTGTATTTATATGGAAAACCAGTTTTGGGGGAGAATTGCTTGAAGATATTTCTTTCCGTGACTGTGTATCTTATGACTTGTGGTCAGCTTACCCTGAATATTGGATTTTACCCTAAAGACAACATAAAATGTGTCAAGGTAGCACGTACCAGATTGCTTACATCAAATTGTATAATAAACTACTTGAATTACTTTTCAGTTTTTCACTTTGCCTCTAGAGGAAAGAGAGTCACATATTTTACTAAATTGTCAGCTAGGCATGCTACTGAATGTCATGTTTGACTGCAGCCAGGTTCCCTAACGGAGGATGTAGGAATCTTCATCATGAAATATTTTATAAAATAGAAAACACTTAAGCACATTTGGAACTTCTGGAGTTCATCTGTAAGTTGTACAAGGCTTCTTAGCTTTTTCCTTGAAAGAGGAATGAACACATACAGATATTCCACCATTGTGGATATAAGATAATAAAAGATTATGACTCTATAATGTCAATTTATCACAGCGCTGCATGTACAGCTACCAAGTAGAAATACAAATAATGAAAAACATCTGTAAGTCCCTATAAGCAATTTGTCAGAATACTTTAAAGTACATGTATAATAAATGAAGAACACTTGTTTCATAGGAACCAAATGAAACTAAAGCTGTACGGAATGCTTTGCCAGAGACTTGAACAGCTGTGGACATCACCTCTCTCTCTACCCAGCTTTAAAAGGCATTGTTTTCCTTTTAGCTTGACAGGTGATGTTTACAGTACCATCAGTCTTCCTGAGAGATAGATTGCCCAAAATATCCCTGTAGACCACTTCCATCTCCTGCAATGCTGTCTTTTGATTTTCATTTTAGATATTTGGCACTTTCCTCACCGCATCATCCTTACCAGCTTCTAAAAAGACACCAAACACCTATCGTCATTTACTTAAGAAAAAATATCATGTGACATGCTGTATAGCATTGTCTGTCTGGTAGCTACAGTTAAGAGATGGAAAAGTTTTGTTCACTCACTGTTCTGTTCATAGTGTGCACACACAAACACACTCACACACACGAATCTTTCGAGATTCTAAACAGTTTTGTCTGACTTCCCCGAGCTCAATGCCTCAGCAAGGCTATGGATTTATTCTGTTTGAACAAGAATATATGATGGCAACTCCAAAGTCTCTTTGCTATTATGTTTTGCATCTCAGATTAAGGTCACAGCTTTAGTATTATTCAGAATGATACATTTCTTTCCACAGAGAAAAACTTTGCCATTAACCCTCCCCCCCAATAATATCAATTGAATACTGTCACTTCTGTGTAAAACTTGGGCGCACCATTTAAATATCTCTTTATAGTCTTCCTATTCTATCAGTTCTTTGCTTCTTAGATAAGAGCTTCCTGCTTTTTTCATTTCTGTTTCAGATTTGTTCCTGATAATGATAATCAGTGAGAGTCGAAGATATTTTATTTTACTAAATCTCTGAATATTAGTTCCCATACTTTTCAGTGTCTATAGTGATTTGCCAAACCTGAGAAAGGAGCAACAACTTTTTTACTTGACAACCTTGAGGTAGAAAATATATTGTTATTAAATTCTGAGTAACCTTTCAAAATACTGAGCACTGTTATATTCAAGAAATATGAATGTGTTATAAACATTCTATTACTCAAGTCAATCTAGCATGCATTACAATGTGTGATAAATTTGTAGTTTACTTTGTTTTATCTGCTTTTAAAAGTAGTAGGAATGTACAATACTTTATTTAGGACTGAACATATGCAATCACCATTGTATATTTAAAAATAAAACAACCCGCTGATCATAGGATAGTTTAAATAGCCCCAAGTGTCCCTGAAGAGCTACTGTGTGCTGTGTAAAAGCTGAATAATCTTCCTTATGTCAGAAGGTGACTCTTCAGCTGTTCAGGATCACAAGCTGATATGCTACCACTTGTAAAAAAAAGAAGATTCAAAACACAATAACATACATTTAGGTAAAAATCACTGTGATGGTATTGGAATTAATCTGCAAGAGCTGACAACACTGAAACCAATCTAGCAAGAATGATTCAAGGAACTGTAACTTTTACTTAAAACCAAACCACAAATAACACAGCAAATTCACACCAAAATAAATTCAATGAGAATATGAAATTTTTACATCATATTTGGCTCACTTTTCTTCTTTTACAAAGATAACTGGAAAAAAGAAATATGTTCAAACGCCCCTTCTATTTAAATCTATACTGAATGCAGTATTTGTAGATTGCCAGAAGTGCAGTCTGTGCAAAAGTACTCCAAATCATTATTTCTTCGTGATCTGAATAAAATACTTCAACATATTTATGAAGGCACATTGATAGAAGAAAAGCTGTTTCAATTGTCTATGTTTGCTTTGATCATCAAAATAGGGGAATTCACTTTGGCCCGTGTGCTTAGAAAAATAAGACTTTTACTTTCAAAGTCTCATTAGCCTTAATATTTAGTCTTGGTATTTACATTGTAGTTTCTTCCCATTCAAGCTCCACATCACCTACAAAAGAAACAGATACATTACATTAAGCTGCCTTGTAAAGAAATGTAACTAGTGGCAGACAACTGCTTTGGCTAAATTTTAAAGATCTTGCAGGGAAAGAAGTGGAAAGTTTGAGAAATGACTATTACCATGAGTGAGACTAATGGGCAACAAAATACTAGAAAATTACACTTCTGAAGCCAAAAAATTCATGTCACAGTATTTCTTTATGCTTCTTAGTCTGGACAAGTCAATGTACCTGCTTTGAAAAAATATTTGAGACAATCTACCTCTCCTTACCTTCCATGGCATCCAGAGAGTCCATCTTTTGCAGTGCTGAATAATTCACAAAACATATGGGCTGACTACTTCCCTTGCTTGCCAGCAGATCCAATACACATTGATGCAAAAATATATATTGTGCCTGTAAGATGTGAATTTAAAGATGCTTGATTAGAAGAAAAGTGTAACTCTAATACAAAAAAAACCAACCAAACAAAAAACCATATATATATATAAAACATTTAGATGTTCTCGAAGTAACTGCAGTTTAACTAAGAAATCTCAATGCTTTGATGATATCATATATGCCTGATCTGATTTCATTCATTATGAGGCATAATGCATTAAAATTTGTCAAAACACGTTAATTCTTTAGCCCAGTAAGATACATGGAATTAGACTAATCCTAACTGAGACTAATATTTTGTTCCACAATTTTCTGTAAAGGTTTCTTCTACAAGAAGTTGTTTAATTACTTTTGTCACTAGATTCTGACTGAAGAAACTGAACCACATGAATGTAATATTTAGATAAGAAAATTTTCCTTTTTCTAGCACAGAGAAAACCAGCAGGGTGCACTCAAATGCAAAAGTTCAAGTAAAACTACATGTTCTATGAACATGCACCATTGCTAAGAGTAAAAAACCCACATTATTTTTAGTGATCCTTTTGCACTGCAGCATAATTTTTAACAGATTATAGTGCAAAGAGTAGGCAACTAAAGTTAATCTGACACTTCCAAGGACATAAAATAACTCTAGGTAATGATTGCTGAATAGAGGGGGTAGGTAATGTAAGAATAATGTAAGAATGAAATAAAGTAATGAAAACAGAAAATAAATGGATTGTGGGTATCTTCACATAGGAGAAGTCTGTATGAAGTATGTAGATGCAAAAAATGAGCCAAATCACAAATTCTTTTGGGTTGGAAAGGACGTCTTGAGATCACCTAGTGCAGCTTCCACTGCTCAAGCTGGATCAGCTAAAGCACATTGCCCAGGACCCTGTCCAGATGGGTTTTGAATTTCTCCACAGACGGAGATGACCAAACTAACTTGAACTTCCTAGACGTTTGCATGGGTAAATAGTATGTGTACTTTTTCTGCTCAACAATTGCTATTGTGTTTTAGACCTGCCATCAGTTTTCAATTCAAGTGTCCACGACTCATAAGAGCTATTTGTTTACATGGATATGGTTTAGGGTCACAGCTCCAGAGCCATGAATAATTAAAACAGGCTTTCACAGGCCCCTGAAGTACACAGGATCATTACACTTTTCCATAGCTCATTTACTGAAGCAATAGCATTACTTCAAACTAGCCTTTGTACTTGCTTTGGCAAGGTGATAAACTTTAACAGATCCACTGGACAAAAATGGATTTCTAGAACAAAGGTCTTAAGTTTCAGTGGAGTTTGGTTATTCTAATTCAGAAAGCAGACTCTGAAAGCTCCATAATCTCTTGCATTCATACAGATACTCGTCGGCAATGAAAATTTTTCTGGTTTTGCCAGGGGAAAGTGAAGCAGGATACCTGGGGAATGTATGTGTGACCAATTATTTTCCCAGTTGCAGTTAATGACATTCTTAATTATTTGAAAGTCTTTCTACAGTTGGTAGTGGGAGACAGAATAAAAAACTTCACTAAAGTTTAGGTTGTACGCTTGTAGTCCAAGGGCAGGTCATGGTAACATACAGGCCAGCAGGCAGAGTACCAGGATATTGAAATTATATTTACATTACAGAAGCAAATAGTGTCTGGGTACATCGCCAGCTGATGCAACTTGATCACCCAAGCTAATTCAAATTAATTGGATAGTCCCTCACATATTTTTGATCCATGTGAACCAGCACTATCTCTAATGTCCAGGTGTGTTTCAGGAGTTACTACAGACTATGGGTCACTTCCTGTAGAAAGCCTGGATGTGGCTATGCAGAGATGTTTAATTGGACAGATGTGGGCCATTCTGTGCCCACTGGCTACAGTAACAGAGGGTAACAGAGAGTGCCCCTGCTGGCAAAATGGGAACTATTTTGAAGCTATAATCAAGCAAAAAACAGGTCTAAGAACAACTAGTTTTAATTTATTTTACTCATAGATCTTACAGGCAGTTTGATTGAGGGATCTCTAAACTGAGTTCTGGGAAGGAATTGCCCCTCTGTTCATTTCTTCTATGCTGATCACATAAAATCTGAATTATAGACTACTAAACAGTTTTATAACAGAACTGCCAGACTAGTTTGACTACTGAATCTGCCATAAAACTTTACAAGATTTGGTTCTCTTTGAGCAAGTTTTAGTGCTGATCTCATTTTGTACTTTTGCAAACATGAGCTAGAAATAGCCTGGTTAGAGAATACCCTGTCTCAGGATTTTGCAGTTAGCATATAGATCAATACTTGATCTGCTTGGAATCAGAACTACGAGACCATCATCTTGTATTGCATTTTGGCACATTGTTTACCAGCCTCTGCCAAAACATGCAAATGAAGAGGTACACAAAAATAATAAAAATGTACATTGATCTTATCAAATGTCTTACTATTTTAAGATTTTATTTTGGCCTTTGCCTTATTTTCAGATTATTCAGTTTCTGGTGAAAAGTGTGAAATGGCAACCAACAAAAGTATTCCCAGAATTCATGATCACAGTAAAGCCCTGGCAATTGTTTAGCTGCATCAAGACTTCAAAAGGAAAAACTGAAAGCAATTGGTAATTGGACAGTACCTTACAAGACACAGCATGACACATTATCACCAGAAGGTCTCACAAAATCTTCTGAAGTGCTGTTGCTAAAGGGAGGTTAGCCTCTCTTTGTACATCGACACACTTTTCTTATATTCTGACATGATATAGAAGCATAGAATTGCATTCCCAAAGGAACAAGTCTCCTTGCATTAAAATCAATTGAAATCCATCTGTCATATGGAAGTTCATCCTGTAACTGCCCACCCACATTGAGAAGCTGGTAAGTCCTCCTGTAGACTCAAAGGGTTGAGGCAGCAGTCTAGGGTTAGATCTGGCCTGCAGGAGACTTATGGTCAGAATCCTTTTGCAAAAGGGCTGGATTTCTATTCCACTGGATGTTAAGGATCAGCTTTAAATTCTGCTATTACTCCTTTACAAACACCCAGATCTCCAGGTACAGCAGAGGGCTTCTTTACTAGCAGGTCATCACTAACTTGTATCCATACTCACTAAGTCTGCCAGAAATGTGCTTTTTTAGACCCATAAACCACCATTGCCTTTATTTTGCGAACTCCAAAGTCTGTGCTTAATTCTGTCCATATGTGTTATTTGATTTGAAGCAATTTAAAAAGAATCAAGGAATCATTAATGAGGTCAAAGATACATGAATATTTAAATGTTTGGAGGACTGTGCTACATATATGTATGTAAAAAATACACATAGTATAGTAGTAAATAAAGTCAAATTGTGTAGTGCATGAGGAAATCCATTTTTTATTTAACAACTGTTCTTCACCTAGAACTCGAACTTTCTCAAAATCTGAGAAATTATGATTTAGGTTCTAAAAACTAAATTTCTCAACAGTCTTTTCGGCACTTGTCAAAGCTTTGCTGGCCAAATATACTTAAACAGATAAAAAGAATACATTTGCATGATGCTTGAAATCCAAATAAAAGCAGGATTTGGTAGACAATGTATTAGTTGCCTGATTGTTATGAGCTTTCTAGTCTTATTTTGTAGGAGATTAGATGATCAGATGACTGATTTTTAAAAAGCAGGAAAACAGAATGGATAACTATATAAATCTTACCAGATTCTGTACCATACACATTCTTTCACTTCTTAATTCAGCTACAAGTCCATAGATATCCACAAAATCATGGTCATTTATATGTTGGGTTAAATGGTCAAGTGCAATATAAACACCTGTTCTTCCAACACCAGCACTGCAAACATAATACACAGGATAAAATAAAGTTTTGTTTTGTTTTTAGTATAAAATATTTTCTTAGAATGTTCTAGTTAAATTAAGTTTATTGTGAAAATAAAACTTTGGAAAAAACATAATCTTTTCCAGTATTTTCTTGTGTGTGTGTGTGTGTGTGTGTGTGTGTGAACATCTCTTGAGTCATGTTCTGATTCTGATTTTAGAAAGGATTGCATCAGACAAATGAGATATAATTAAAGCAAGCCTGTAAAAGGGGAAAAAAATGCTTCTACAGCTTTTCCGTGAATTTTCTAGAGCTCACTAATTCAAAGAAAATAAATCACAAGATTTTGTGAAATTACACGCACCTGGATTCTGTGATGCTTTTGGTGTATGAGACAAAACAACAAAGGATCTAGCAAAACATTTAGAACAAAATACTTTTAAATGGAGGAGGTGTGTGCAAGACACTGGTAGCTACCATTGGTTTATTTCAAGGTTTGAAAACAAATAGAATTTTCTCAAAATAACTGTCTGGCTTCTCTGCAGTTAGTGTAATAAATGCAGCGTATATCACTGCAGAGTATATCACTGCAGATATTCAGGAAAACTGTAGCAAAACTCTCCTGAATCTGCAAGATCTAATGAGTAGAAAGTAGTGAATGAGCTTTCTGGATGTGGGAGCACGTACTGCCGCTTTGTAATGCTGGGAATTTGAGCACAGGTGGAGTATATGGCCCATGCTGACCCCTTAAGGTATCTGTGTTCGGGAAAGGGAATGGTATTCATGGCAGAGGGGCCCTGGGATATGTAAGTGTCCTCAAAACATTAAAAGTTTGTAGTTCTCTCCCATAATAATCACTCTGGTCCTTGCAGTAGAGGAAAATGTCAAACCGTCAATAATGGTGTCAAATAAAACAAGGCTGTATTACCCGTTGTGGGTGGCACCTGTAGGACACTGAGGACAAATAAAAAGAGCTCCCGTGCATGATAACTGGACAGTTAGGAAAGAGATTAGTGGCACCAAACCCAGCTTTTCCTTCCACGCATTTCCAAACTCACACACCGAGTGAGAAGGAGGCAAAGAATCAATTGTATAGCTCTGAATCCAGATCACTATTTTGGAGTGCACCCACTCATTTGGTGGAAACACTGACCTGCATATAAAATGCAGACACACTCATCACCTTCCTGAAGACTTAGCCTTCCCCACACACTTAATCTTTGAAATCGCTATTTAAGAGTGTTGAGTATGAAATCAATGGGAACTATGACAGCTGAACACCTCTAACCATCAGTCCATTTATTTGAGAATCTAAATATAGATTTTAGCTGTTTACAGGCATTCAAACTTGAAATCTGGCATGTACAAACCCTTATTCCTGTTTGTCATTATCTGTGGCTCCCAAATAGTTTCTTCTTCTTCTTTCTTCTTCTTAAGAAAATTTCTTAAGTCTTTTTACAATAAAGAGGAAAATTGAGATAAATCCAGCAGTACCTTATGGTAATTGTTCAAGTAACTATTTCACTGACATCACCTCAATGGGATTTCCACGGATGGAAGAACAGACACACTTTGGCTAAGGACTAAGGAGCATGGCTAGAAGAACCCTCACTACTGTCCACACTAGAGCCATATCTGTGCACTCAGTTTTCATTGTTCTTGCAACTTCTTCAAGCATTAATATACACTTGAAATTCTACTAAACGATGATTTGGTGAATATGCTTACCTGCAGTGAACCACCATCGGTGTATTATCATGTGCTCGACTTGCACGGATAAGTTTTACAAAATGGATAATTGGTGCAGTAGTTTCAGGAACTCCATGTTCCGGCCAAGAAGTAAAGTTGCACTGCCGCACCATCATGCAGTCCCCATGCTGAAAAAATACAAAATAAGACCGTTTTAAAAGAAAGAAGGTGACAGAAGATCAAGGAAGCTACATATAACCTTCTCAGCAATTTCATGTAAGAAAGAAAGTCAGAATAGTTTAGTAATTGTAATATGTATCAAGACATAATTTGTCATGCACAGATCTTCTGGCAGGTTTTTTAAGAGATGGCATCAAGTCCATCCTTCAGGAAGTATTAATGACTTCAGCAGTTACTCTCCATTTCACTTCAGTCACTGTATCAATGTGATTTGTAGATACAGGTTGAAGTTTCTATTGCTCATTTAGAAGTTTAGTGAACTGGGATGACAAATTTATTCAGGGAAAATCAGCCATTCTAGGATTGATCTAATGTAGTAAAGGGAAGCACACATACATTGTTAAATACAGATCTATTTTTTAAGTGTTTGATGCCCTCTCAATCAGAGCAGCAGCAATAGTAACTCAAAAGCTGGTTATTATCTGATACCTACATTAATTATGAAGGACATAAGAATAAAAGCATTGTGTAATGACATCAGCCTGTCTAAACCACCAATATCCTGTGTCCAACAGTATTCAAGGAAAAATCTTAGGGAAAATCATAAAAACATGACAACAAGGTATTTATAGATCCACAGAATATTTTTTCCATTCTTAATAGTTTATGACTTGTGAACTGCCTCGGACAGAGGTGGTATCTCAACATTTAATAGCACTTGTCAGAATTTTCTTCTACTAATTCGTCTAGGGTTTATGAAGCCCTGTAAGTTTTTAGCATTCACAATATTTCGCAACAAGTAGTATCACAGTTTAATCAACTGTTGTATAATGAACCGGTTCCTTTTTTAAAAAATTTCTTTTGAACCAACCTCTTGATCTTCTCATACTGTAAGAACCACTGAACAACTGTGAATGATTATGTGTAGTAACTACTTTGGGTCCATATTTTTTAAATTGGCCAACATAAAACCAAAAGAGAAGTGACTTTGCAAGCAATATGGCAATAATTGTGAATAATATGCCTCATACATGCTTTTTACCTTCACTGGAAGATCATCAACAATTCATCCATTTGTGAATGGAAGATGATGTACAATCTTGAAGTCAGCAATATGGCACATTTAATGACATGCTTATAAAGGACACAGCTTCTTGTTCAGGATAGGTCAGCTGGAGTAAATGGATCACTTAGTCAATTCAGGTTATGTTTTGTTTTCTTTTCAGCCTTGCCTTGGTTAACACAGGTGAATTTATATTTTGCTGTCATGTATTTTTACTCTAAATAGTCCCTTTCCCAGTCTTGTGTATGTCTTATTTAAGCTGAAAAAAAAATTAATCTTCCCTCACTCATTTTAAAATGTTCAGTTGTCCTGTACTATGTGCACAACATATCCTTATGGGGTGACCACTGAGACAATCCCTGATTTGCTATGTTCCTTTTGTCATGTGCACATGCCGCAGGATGGTAATGCATGTATTTGGATGACCAAGCTCAGCTCCCAGGATCTGGCAGGACTACATGCAATGCAGGTCAGTGTTGGGAGTGCAAGAGAAGGCTGACTTCATCTTGGGTCATTACACCCAGATTGCATTCTGAGCCCACCTACTGGTCTGACTTAAGGCTGCTGGGTGTTAATTTTTCCAAAGAGTGGAAATTATAGTTGTGGATCACAAGAAAGATGAACATCTATGCTGTACCCCTACCCCCCTTCCCAGCACAAAGAGTGGGAGTAATACTGATGATTCTCATTTATATTGGGTGAATCTCCTGGGGGTGGAGGCCAATATGACCGGTGGTACAATGAAAAACAGCTGCGCCGCACCAGAGAATCTTGCCCTTTAATCTGAGAGGGATACATTCAAAGGGATTTGTCTGATCCCAGAATGGTTAGGATTACTCCTTTCTAGAAGAGACAACTGAGGTGTCCAAATAGAAACTTCACCTCCCACCAGACCAGAGGTTCAGTAACCTTGATAGGCCCTTCGTAGCAGGTCAGCCACATATCCAAGCTCTTTGTGACAGAAACTGGAGAAAAGAGTAAAATAATAATACTGATAGCTGGGTGGGATGGAGCACATTTGATATTCTTTGAGGTGTTGGATGGATTTTACTAACTCGGTTTCCAGATCTGGCTTACCCTTTCGATTTTTAGATCTCTGATGGTCCAGTCTATTTGAGTATCTTCCATCAATTTAGTAATCACTATATCTCCAAACACAGTAACTGGTTTATTGTCTTCTGGCCAGTACTGATGACATCTTATCTGCAGGAAGATGATTACAAATTAACAGTCATCATATTTCAGTTTTGACAGAAACTACATACAGAATTTCCAATTATATCAAAAGCTGTTAATTGGTACACTGGTAACTTACTCGTCCTTTTTCAAAACATTGTGTAAGCATCACAAGTGTTTTTGCTCTTGTCTCCCACACCATCCTCCAGAAATCGCCCACTGTTCCTGGTAATGGTCCCTGAGTTGCAATAAACTCATTTGGACATAAATAACCCTAAGAAAAAGAAAATATTTAATACATAATGGCTGGTAAGGACAAAAAGAGTTTGCATGTGACTCATAGTTGTGCCTGTAGCTATCATGCCTAAGGCTAGAACCTTCACAAACATACTAAATGAGTTGGCAAAGGCCTGGCTAATCATTGTATGGCAGATGGCCTTGTAAACCTCAGGAAGTAATGGCATTTTTCCACTATGCAGATCAGTTATGAACCAATGTTGTAATAAAGTCTGGGAAATTACATCCTAATAGAAACTTGTTTAGCAGAGAAATTACAGGAACATCAGGTCAGTAATTCCCATTTAAAAATACTCAAGCTTGCACATTTGCCACATTGCAGATCCAGCCAGAGGCTACCAAGAACTGTGTCAGAAAGAGGTCAGCAAAGTAGAACTAAATAGTGCTACGGAGCAGTGGAGCCAGGGAACCCACTAGAGAGTTGAGAGCTAATGCAACCTACACACCCCACTGATGACATTGTCCTTCCAGTGATCCTCAGGAGTCTACTGTTGTAACTTAGGGATGGAGCTCATTCAAACAAATGATCTCTGATAAAAGGTCTTTGAGAAACCTACTGTAGGGGTTGAGTTTTATTTTAATGTTGGCTTCCATTGTTTCATTCATTTATAAATTGATGTAAAACTTTGGGAGAAGGAAGTTTGTTGAAAAAAAATCTGTGTAAATGCTGCCAGTGCACAGGTTTTCATGGATCTGTCTTCTCAAAGAAACTAAGTGTACCCTGCAGAACTCTATGTCCTACAGAAGGTGCAAAATAACAACAATAGCAATAATAGCAATAAATTTATGCTGTAAAGCTAGCAGTCTATAATATTACAGTGTTCAGCTTATTGCTCAAAACAACTGTCACATTGGTTTATAGCACCAGCGAAGCTCCTTGTTGGAATTATAACCCTATAATTCACAGCTGCCTGTTACTTATTCCATCTATAATATACAGAACAGGTGGCAGTGAGAAACTATGTTAATCTTCCCTAGTTTAAGAGTGAAGTGAGAAACTGTAATTCAGGGATGTAAAGTTTACAGTTCAGTTACTGACTTTTTCTTGTTTAACCAATGAAAATAAAAGCAGCATCCAGGTTCCCATTTGTTAGAACTATATACTAGATCTCTTTTTACCTCTTTTTATATGCATGCATGTGTATATACACCTAGATAAATAGGTAGGTAAACACAAACACGTGTTGTATATTTACAGATATATGCATTTATATATTTACACACCTACAAACATGGAAAGTGAGATCATATAGAGGGAAAAACTTTAGCCCTGAGAAATGGTGACATTACAGTTGTTTATTCACTGATGAATGGTGACCTAAAGAGAGATGCCTGTATGCAGTACAGACACAGAAGATCTCAGTAGGGAGCACTCTCTGCAGCTGGCTTTTGCTGCAGCTCTTTGGAAGCTGCTGCTGGTGTTCCCTTCCTAAACCCTGACATGCCAGTGACAGGAAGGGTAAAGACCCGGCCATGCTCTGAGGTGTCTGGTCTTCTCAGCAGATCTGTGTATAGTCCCAGCCTCAAGTAACCACATAGTATGGCTCTTCTTTTCTGCTACCTGTCAGAATCAGGACATTCCATATAAAGTTAATAAATAGCTTTTGCTAATGAGAAAGAAAGATGCTGTTAAGACATCCATTCTCACCTCTATCACTTGTTCCCTGTCAATGTCTCTTAGTTACTTGGTAATAACTATTTCTACTTGCCATGGTATCATCTGTTTAGACTACAGTTGGCATGTCTTGCATTGCGTTTGAATAGTGCTTGAACTCACCTGAGACCACCAGTCACTTCTACAACATAATAAATGCATAATTACGAGTGATACTTTGAGCTTCAATGGGAAAAAATTATACAGGCAAGACAAGAGACAGAAGAATATAGACAAAGAATTTACTGAGAACACAGTTAGAAAATGGAAGGTCTAGGAAGAAAGCTGAGGTTTAGAAGTATAATACTTGTTTCTTCAAGAAGCCTATTTTCCTTCATCCTGACTTTCACCACTTAAGGGGCATACCAATCCCACTCACCAAAATTATTAGCCATTTCTGTCAACTTTCCAGTTCAGTTATCTTTACATTGTTCTGTTCGTATATAATTACTTCAACTTCTGAACCAAAAGACAAAATAATACTTGTCTCTAAACAATTGACCTCATTGGGAGTTTCACTATTGTCTTTAATGATAATGGTATGAAAGAACTTATAGAAAGTAATTTGCGGGACAAAGTTTTGATTACTACTGAAAATCATTGCTTAGCAATGAAAATAGGATAATTTACATTTTTAACTAATCACGTCCAATGCCACAGAAGTCACTTGAACCATGCCATGGCAACAGTAGTCATAGTGAACGAAAGGAAAATTAGAATACTGTACTTGTGAGATATTTTACAACTCTTCTACCAGAAAACAAATACAGTAAAAGTGTGAGAGACTTTCTACTTACAGACACATAGCTGGCATTAATGTAGTCAGATCCAGGAACAGCAGCATCAGGCATCAGTTTTACTCTGTTGTTATTATCTGTTAAGGAAATAAAGTCTATTTAACTAAAAGATTTGTTAAAAAACCATAGGCACATGTGACAAGTGTTCCTGGAGTGCTAAGAAATCAAAAGTAATATTGTTGTTAATCTAACAATAGCTGACCTAGCGAAAAGCTAATTTAACCAATTTCCGTTACTGTATGGTCATCCTTTAATGTACCAGACATATTTTAATATATTTTTATTGAAATTGCGAATATGACAAACCCTCAAATTTGATGTGTATATGGGAGATCCTCTGCCTAAAGGTATCCAGCGTACTTTAAATCACGCTGTTCTAGCACCAACGTCCTCCGTGTAAATCAGACAGCAGGGTCAGGGGTCTGGCAGTCTCTCCTGTGTACTTGCTGTCCAGGTCACAGCTTTGAGCCATATCCTGACACTTTTACATACTTTTACATCTTTTACATATGGTAAGTTCATTATTACAGAAAAAAAAAAAAAGATTGAGCGTTTCCGATTTGGGCCTACGGTGTATATGCAGAAATGACAAAACCCAGGAAAGCTATCATATGTGAATCAGTAAATGTTGAAACCAAACATTCCAAATTTTGATGTTTGGTGCTCAACTCAGTAAAAAAAATTAGCATACAAAGTTAAAGATTTATGAAACTCCTCTGTTTGTATTTAATTGTGAGTTACAAATATAATGTTTTAGTGACTGTGACTTAGACTACATCTTGAAGAAGGCAGTAGATAACAGGAACAGCTGCTCTGAAAAGTTAATAGCACAGAATGTAGCATTATTAACCAAGGAATTCCATGCTCCCCATCTCACATCACAGCTAATGCCTAAAATAATAATGACATTTCTTGTCTTATTAACTGAAAAATGAAGCAGTGTTGAGTACAGAGAGACAGACTCCTGTCTCCTGTGATAAAATCTAGCCTTGGCTTATAAGTTATCATACAGTCACTCTGATCTTCTATGGAACCTTTACAGCACATGTACACATATCGACAAGAAAGCACACCCAGGCTCCTGAAGTAGCTGAAAGCACAAACATGTGGATTTTATATGTTTTTTATAAAAATTACTTCTCACTAAAGAAAAAAAAAAAACCAAAACCATAACAAAACAAAAAAACCCAAGCAAAAATGTTAAAGAGTTTGTTACATGGCTTGAATTACAAAGCTAAGAAACTTGTGAGGCTACAGTTTCTTGCACCTGCATGTTAAAGTTTGTGAGAGCAAGTTGAAAGCTACTTGCAAATAAAACTGTCTTTAAAAAAACACAATGAAAAGACAGATTACTTGACAGAAAATTATTTCATAATGTGGACATGATTGTTCTGCCATTTCAAAGACAGATCAAATAAAAATACACTTGCATTCCAAATATATGCTGCACTATCGAAGGTAGAGATTAAAACAGATGTCAGTAAACAGACATACATGGCTTTATGTTTGGGAAACGGTTCTTAGACCTGTTCCAAGGCAGATCAGCATCAGTTGAAGCAAGGTCTTCAAGAAATTTGGGAAGTTCCTGTAGAGAAATAAATGTTTGTTGGCAAACCTTTGCATTTCACCTTCAGTGAATATACAGAAATGACACAATCACTCCAGTAAGAGGAAGAATTCTTTAGTTCTCCAACAGCGTACATTTCTAAGAACAGCTGGACGCACTACAGAGCATTCCACCTCACTGTCAACCCCAGTTACACAAGCAATGTTAGATGCACTGCTGCAGACAATGCTGTCAAGTTGAACAATTAAAGCTTACATGAACTTTCACCTTTACAAGTCTGGATAAAGTCAGCCCCTCACCTTTGGTAGTTCTTTTCTGTCTCTTCATGAAGTCACATGCTCAGCTAGCGTGCCCTACTGACTCAGCCTTACTCTTGGATAATGTCTTTTCCTGACTCCTGTAGCTTGGGAGAGTTCTTGCCACAGCATGAGAACTGATGAGAATTTAATTAAGTTGAGACAACTGGCAATTAGCTATTTTTCATGGGACTGTGTGTGAAAGGGGTGGGAAGAGTTATTTTGGGTCATACCACAGTTTCATAACTGGTCATTACTTCTCCTGCTGGAGGGCAGAGATGGATAGATTGTTTGTATTGAGGAATGAACTTGATGGGGTGTTTGTGTACAGAAACAGGTATAATTTCCAAAGCTGAATAAAAGAGTGGAAACAACTTCATAACTTGTTAATGGAGAAAACATATAAATGTGCTGATCTCCTAGCTGTGATAAGAGAATAGAAAACTCTTCGAAAAGCCAGAATTTAGCCAGGATTTCTAAGTTATCAACTACCTAAATCGTAACAGATTTTCCCTTTGTTTGACAAACATTATTGCAACTCTGTTTCAACATCTGGCTAAGATACAAATGAAGAGATCTACCTATCCCTTTGAATGAGTACGATACAAAATTTTACCACTTGTGCAGAGTAATCCCTTCCAATTTTCCTTTTCATATTAAGAGTTACTCTCTACATGGGCTACTTCAAAAACCGGGGCAGTTAGCCATACTATCAGATTCAATGTTAATTACTTTCAAGTGCTCTTTTGCACAGGTATTTGAGACAATTTGCCTTCTATAAATAAAATGTAATGGGCAATTATTATCAAATAAATAAATAAATGAGAGAGGTAATGAAAAATGCAAAAAGCAGAAGTGTGTTTTGTTTCAGTGTTTTTCTTTCACTGTTAATTCAAATACTTTGCCAGCCTTATTTGATGGGTTTGGACATTAAAAATAATTTAACATGAGCATTAGTGAAATGGCATAATTTAAAAACTTGTGTAATAAACCAAGTCAATAATTCATCTAATCTGATATCCTATTTTGTACAACGGATAATGTCTGATGTATAGAAGAGATCTCAAAACCCTTGAACTCTATTATATGCAATATTATCCCATGAAAACTATATTTCTTTCACCATCTGACAAAAATTCTCTGGTCTGAAGCAAGAGGACTTTACTTCTATAATTATATCCTCAACAGTTTAATTGCAGGTGCTTCTGAACAAGAGGGGAAAAAAAATGGTTTAATGATAAAAGCAAAGGACTTATCAACAAGGGACCTGACTTCTTGTCCTAGCTCTGACATATATTTCCTTTGAGAAAGAATTAAGGGAAGAATTGCAGAAAACAACTAGATGCTCATCTCCCTTTGAAAATTAACAAGGCACTTGATGCCATCCATGCCCTTCAAAATCTCACTAAATATCTACGTTTCCTAGGGATGATTATGCCCCTTCTGAAAAGAAAGTTTCTGACTTAAAATCACCTTATAAAGCACATGTGACCTTACATTTATATCTGTATGTTAAAAATTTAGAAAATAGGTTTAACAAACATGAAGCAAATAGAAAACTAAATGAAAGACTGTAACGTACTGTAGAAAAATATTTTTAAAGGTACTCATTACTTTAAAACCTTGTCTTTCAACCAACCTCTGCCATAGTCAAGGCACATTTCCTTTACCTATTCAGTTGCCTCTTCCTTTTGTCTCAATAATCCCTTAGAAAACTAAAGCCTCAATCCTAAAACTGAACCTGGAAAAAGATCGCTGTTCTCAGACTTCTGTGAATTCCTGTCAGGATTTGATAAGAACAGTAACACACAGCTAGGGGTGGAGATGTTAAAATTTCTCTCATCAGAAAGCTGAAACTCCCACAAACATTCTGTCATTGAATTTTCCATGAAGGAAGAACATAAACAAAATGCCTGTGGCATTTTGCAGGTAGTATGGGCCGCGGGATCCCATTTCATGTGCAAGTCATGTGAACTTCAACTTGCCTCATTTGCCTTACTCTTCTGACTCTTATTTTGCCAGTTAACTACTGTAGAAGTAGGAAAGTTGTACAGTAATCTGCAGTAGAGAGGAAATAGAGAAGCAGATTATGTTGGTTTTGTAATGATGTTTCGACATCTGAACAAGTGCTCAGAAGCCTCATACCAATTATCTGCATCAGTATGGATTTCAGTCTAAATGATTATTTTCAGAACTTGGGAAAACTATTTGGATTCCCAAATTCAATAACAATTAATCACAGAAACCATATTCCTCTGCAGACTCTTTGAAATAATTAATTTGCACTTTGTTTACTGTAGGACTTTTGTGGTACTATGGTGATATTTGAAGGTATTTCACTTTTTAATTCATGAACAGAACTTACCGTAAAACACTTACAGAGTTATTTCTGTTTCAGTAATTTGCCAGTTACTAGCAAAACTTGATTTCCTAAAGGTATTGAAAGATACACGAATCCTCTGAAAAGCTGGAAGTTTGAAAACCAGCTAGGTGGAGCTCACTATCAGTTACTGTGGCTCCCTATGGTTTCTTTAAACTTGTCTCTTCGGATAAGACATGGATCCAGATCCATTCTGAGGTCCACATTCTCTCTTCATGTCTACAACACAGACCGTTTTCACATGTGGACTGGAGATATCCAGGCAGAGCGGTTTGGTAAGTCCATTAACTTAGATGAGACCAGAAATGTCCCTGGATTTCAAGACTAAGTGAAATGCAAAGAGCCACATTTATGCTAGCAAAACTCCAAATGAGGTTTGTTGTCTACAAACTGCCTGTTGTAAATGATCCCTAGACTATTTTACCTATGAGAAGGTATCCCAGAATTGTCCAGGAAGGCTGCTAGCTGAAACAGTCAAAATTCAAGATAGGGAATATACTAACAGTTTACTAGTGCAAATGATCATGTTCTCATGTCTAATTCCTTTTATACTTGAATTTACTAGAATGGAAGCAGTCAGAGAGCCCAGGTAAGCTCAGCACCATGTTTTTAGTTATGTGCTTGAGATATAATGGTCCATGGATTCATATCTTGAGCTCATTTTGCCTACATATATTGTAGGAGCCTTGAATCATTTATGTGAAATAGAGCATGAATGTGGATGGAAACAATGAAGATCACAAGATCTGCTTTTTTGTTGTGTGCGTTGTCTGTTTCTGCACATTTTCATTTCTGATGTCATTTCAAGCACATCGTCAATCCTACTATTCATCTGGTAAGACAGGCACTACAGAGACTATACTACAGATACAGTCTCAATCTGGGACCGGACCTACCCTGCAATTCTGCCTACTCCTGGACATGTCACCTGGGAAGACAACACTGCATTATGGAACATGGAAGCTGAAGATCAGAGAGAAAAAAAATGGAAGCCCAAAGGACATATAAACCTGTTGATTATAAGTTCACCATACAATTCAGTTGAATGAGGCCTTGGTCTCAGTATTTCTCTAAATTTGAAATGGATTGCCAAGACAATTGTTTAAGTTTTAAGGCTTTTACAATTCTGTAAAGCTACGCTAATGTGGGTCACACCTAAAGAAAGTAATACTAGAAAATTTCCAGTGATGAACGTTATTAATATGTGAAAATGTTATTGCTAGCAAAACTTTTCATCTGTTCAGTCATGCATAATATAACTATAATCACTCTTGTTCAAGTAAAATAACACTTCTACTATTGGAAAAAAAGTTATCCTTACTTCATTTCTCAGAGAATTTTATGGTGCTTTTTATTATTAAATCCAGATCAATTTTAACTAAGGAGCATAACAAAAAGCTGTAGGAAATACCATTAATCTTTTCACACTTTTGTTGGTTTTCCCTCAGAGACTGAAATATTATAATCTAACAGAAGAAAAGCCAATTGTTGAGTCTTCAGTTTTGTTAATCCACCTGATCAGCAATTCATGGTAAATCTATAAATCCAGGATACTAAAGTCACTGGAGACTGACAGATTATTTTTGTGAGGGCAAATGACTGTATGTGTTTAAAATAATGGTAAAGACTCTGAAATAGCAAGAAGAGAAGCTATTGTTGAGAGAAAAAAAAAGTATGATAGCCGTAAAAATGTTACTTAATGAAAATAGTGAAAACTTGGAGATTTAAGTTTGAAAGCATACAGGCATTGTATTGTATGTAATACATATTTTGAAAGCTGTTCTCTTTTCAAGAAGAAGGACAGGCTTGCTGAGTTCATCTACTCTCATAAGGAGGTGGAGGCTATTCACATGGAGGTTTTTCTCAGGAGCGTGACAAGTATGGCCTATTATTTATAAAGGAGCAAAAAGCAAAGCACCATGCACAAACTTTTTACTTTCTGCTCTAAAACCTATGAAAGAAAAACGTTTCTGAGTTGCATGGCAGTATAACTGGGGCCTGAAAATTTCACAGAATAAATGTCAGCTGTGTTTCTGAGGTCATCATCACTCAGGAAAATGAACTTATTTAAAGCAGTTGAATACACTTCTCCATATGCTAGAAAACTATTTCTAAATAAACTGTTCTCAGGTAAACTACATATGCATTTCTACATATGCAAAAACCTAAATATGATGGTGTTTGTGCAAAGATCAATGTCCAAAGCAAATGATCTTTTGCTGACACTTTGGTAAATAATTCTGATCAGGTTGCAGCGTAGACTGCAGAATCCAAATCAGTGTAACATTACTTTCTAAACAATCAAACTGGTAATTGGGTATTGATTATCAAGGCCAGAGTCCTTCATGGCCTTGCCTGCTTAAAATGGACATGAAATGTGACACATGAAACGACTGAAGGTCTTGCGATGTTGTGACAACTGCTAGCAACATACCGAAAATTCTTCCTGAAACTTTAGGTTGTTGTTTGTGCAAAGCTCTTCAACATGTTGTAGGAAGGATTTCTTGCTTATTGGCCTGAAAGTAATGACAGAAGAATTAGAAACCTATAGGGAATTTCTTTGTCATTCTTTTTACTCTTATTTAACTGCAGTTTACTAATAATGTTTTCCAGTTCAACAGAAACTAATAGACACAAAATTATAAATTGCATACAGCATGCTTATTTGGTTTGTTTTCAGTCACTTAAAATAGAAGCATTTTCTCTCCCTATTCTTCCCCCTCACCAAATTTTTAATATTGCTAATGTTAACAACACTGTTGGATAGCATTGTTTTTATAGGTAACAACATTCCAAAGTGAGGTTTTGACATTAATGGAAGTTTGTAAAGTTATCATTACATTCTAAAGTACATAATACTTCTTTGTCACACAGAAAACATTTTATACATTGCAAGGCTTTAGACATATAAAATATTGCAGTGACCTCATTCTCATAATGACATGGTTTTTAAACGCCAAGGAGTTTAAATATCCCTGTATTACTTCCCAAGCTAAAACACAGACATGCAGACTTCACCCCAGAGAGAGAGAAAGCATTTCTCCAGTTACCATGCAATTAGTCATGCTTTTATGATTTATACGCAGCCTGGAGTTTTTTTCTAATAAACATAGAGGAGGGAACCACACATTGAGACTCACCGATGATCACAATATAAAAATCTTTAATCAACTTACTTGATGGATTTTCTATAACTAAGTAACCTGCAACAGAGATTTTTGTTAAATGTAGCAAGCTGAGAGTTAACCAATATTGTCCATGTTAATAGGTTTTGGATGAAATACTCAAGTAACTGAAGAACCAGATTTATTTCTCTCATGGATGCAAATACTATTATATGTCAGATAACTTGGGTGATTGTGTTGCTTAGTTTTTATCTCAGGTATTGGCAGATATAGATATGGTAGTTACAGTTTCTATCATTCTCTTCAGATCATTTTACAGTGCTCTGGGCTCATATTGCCCTGGGAAATCCATACTTCCAGCACACCACTTCACATGCATTGACAGGCTTCATTTTACACTATATCCTCAATGCTGTTCTTCTAAGGACTGTTTCAGAGCACAAGGATAGGATTCATCTGACTGGACACGGACACCTATTTCTGAGTTAGTCACTCTAGATTCCTTTTCTAATCATTGAAGAGAAATAGGTATTATTTCATATCATTTTAAGCAGATATCTAAAATAAGTCACAGATGAATCATGCTATTGATGTGCCTCTACAGAAACCAAACAGCTATGGATTTTTTCATAAGAGTTTAAAAATGAGTGCTTGTTTTCATGTTCATTTTCACATGTTCACTGCTCTTTCTGGTGCACGGTGATTTTAAAAACTGGGCTACGTGTTAAATCTTTAACTTCATCCCACAGCAGATGAAATGAAGATGTTACATGAGCATCTACACTCAGGGGACTTTCAGATGGCCTTGGAACTTGGTCATCATCATCACCTCTGTCCCATTTTAAGAACATCTCAGCATTATGGATTTAGAAGCTAGGCTTTGGCAACTAAGACTCACAAAGCTTGTCTAAAAGACCAAGCCAAAAATTTGAAGTAATACAGTTTAAAAGATAACTTGTTTCTTCAAAAATCTCTAAGTATGCCTTTTATATGTCTGTCTCTCCAAAAATCATACATTCTTATGTATGTACAAATATTACAAAAATTATTCTATAATACAAACACATATGTCTATTTTTAGTAGAATAATGTATTAGAAAAGCCAACAATTTGCTTTAAAAAGACTTTGTTTTGTGAAATTATTCTTAAATTTTAAATTAGATAATAAAATGAGATGATTAATACAATTGTTGAATAATTTCTTATTAACCATCAGAGAAGCTAATTTCAAAGCTACTAAAGATTCCTTTGCGGTACATACTTTATTACGACAGTTCTTTTCAAACAAAGCAATCTGGCTGTGAAAGCCTTGCGTCAGTCTCACTGGAGTAAAAAGGAGCATAAGAATCCACAAAAAAAGGCTTAAACTCAAAGTGGATGCTAGAACAACTGAAGGAGAGCTTTAGGATGAAACAGAAGGCAATAAGATGACAGAGCAAGCAACTATATTCAGAATTTCTAGAAATCCAGCTATTGCTTATTGTATCACTTATATTGTTTGCATTACATGGCAGATGAAACTACCTTCTAGTAATATGAACAACATCATAGAGCTAAAGTTTCCTGAAAAACAAGTATTCACAATAGCTGTGCCAATGTACTACATGCAAATATATTTGTCTTTGAGCAGAAAATAAACTTTTTTCTTTTTTTTTTTTTTAAGGCCTTTTTCCAGGACAGAATTATAAGCAGTCTGCAAATAAATTGTACTTGTTTTTCTTTTGAATTCACCTATCTTCACCATAGAAAAACAAAGTCATCTCCCAACTGACATCTCCATTATTATATGAATACTGTTGGCTTTCCTCCTCTCAAACTGATATCAATTAGGGGCTTACTTCTCCTAATTTGCAGTAAGCAAATGCAGTTTTGTCATTAGGGAATAAAAGTTACCGCTGCGCTGTACATGAGCAACTTGGGTATGTCATTCATTGCTTCATTGCTAGAGGTACACGGATCCAACGACAAAGAACACGAGACAAGCAGCACCATTAACACCAACTTACTCAACAATAATTCTTTTCTGTTACTTTCACTCAAAGCAGGGAAATAAAGCACTGAAATAGCTCAGGGAATGAACGAAACAGTGTTACATAAGTTTCTTTCTAATTCATTTTTAGTATTAATAATAGGTGTTATTTTTTAAAGGCATAATCATATATCATCTTTCACAAGCAGTAAGCATTTTTAAAGAAGGCATCTGCAGATTGACAGTTTAATCTATCTGTGGGAAATTCAATGAAGAATTTGATTTTTAGAAGTACTGAGCTCTCACACTTCTTTGGCAATTTGGAGAGTAAGATGATTTAATTTAAACACTTATAGGAAAATGAATGTCTAACTTGAAGACTGTGGCAAAGATGTTGGCTTTGTTGTGTAAGAATCTTCAGAAAGGATGAATTTTATGTGCTCACTAAAGACTTACAGCTATGCTCTGTTTCAGTATCCTCAAGCTTCAACAATTAGCATTTTTTCCAAGTCTCTTGACTTGGAATATGTAATAATAATCTTATGGTATTTCATCAATGAACAAATTCTCATCTACCTATAATCTTGTTCTCCAGATTTCCCAGTCTTTTGTATAAAACATAAGAATATAGATATCACTAGATTTTGATGAGCACAATTTAGAATCAAACCAAGAAGCTGCAAATTTCCCTGTTTCAGCTGGACAATTTCAGATTCCCACTTGTCTGACTTTGAAACCAGGAAAGAAAAACATTCTCAGAGATAAAGAATGCTTTATTGCCTTAAATCTGATTTTCTTTTAAAATAGTGTATCGTTTCATGTGGGGGATTTTTTGGAAGTCTATCAAAAATCTGAATCCCACTCAGATTACTTATGATAGAGCTAGAAAGAAGCCATTTATTTGTGTTGGCAGTGATAACTGAAGACCATATTGTCACACAGATGTGGCTTTCTCTCTGGGTCAATCATCTGAAAACCACAGGGAATTAAAACTTTGTTCAAATAGAAAACAACAGAAATGAGTATGTAGGCAAAAGGCTTAACTCATAAGCACCATTGACACTTCCTAGGACCAACAGAGGAACTAATTTTTAGCAAGTTAATTGAAAGCAATATGGAGCTTAACCCTTCCTAAATATTAAAGGTCTAAGGAAAGAGAACACATGCTTGTTTCTTCCATTGTACCAGAACATGTACATTCATAAACCTTGTACTCCTGGCATGCAAAGCTCAGGAAGCCTGTTTTCTGTAGGTGATTAGTAAACAAAAACTTGTTGAAAAAAAAGCAAGGCAAGAGTCATGCCTAGCCCCACTCAAAGAGAGAAGAAACATGGTATAGAGAAAGTATTGTCTGTGCAGAAGTGTTACCTTGAATACAGACACTTCTTGAATGCAGGCCACAGTGTCTGTAATTCAGAAATACTACTTCTGAATCTGCGTCCCATTTACTCGACAAGCTGTCTCATGTGGAATAAAACAAAAGCCTCAAAGTATCCACCACAAGGTGTATCTTTTCAAGGAAAAATTTTAAGAAACAGGCACCTACATGGTTTTAGCCTTGCTGCAGAAATCACTGCAAAACTGGGGTGCCAGAGAAGTTGTCTCCTAAGTGAGCACCTGGAGTAGGGAAGGGTTACTTGTCTCTCACCAAACCCTGTGTGCCCTGAAAATTTATCGAGAGGGAGTCTATTCACAGCAGATGAATGTCTGCTTTTAAAAGTGACTTGCCCTGTGGACATGTTACAAAAAGTAAATAATGAGAGGCCACAGTATATGAATATTCAGTGTGTCTAACGATCCAATGTTTAATACAGTTTAGACTGATGGACTATGTATGTTTTAAACAACAGTTGTTTTTTTCTGTTCTTGCCTGTCTCATACCATTTCCATCATCATGGAGATCAGTGTATGTACCAAACATTCCAAGTCAGCATTTTGGCTTCATAAAGTGGATCTCATTTTTCACTGAATTTAGTAAGACTTAACTCCCTCGCATGCCCTCTGAAACTATAGCCCATCAATTAATTGTCTAACAAAAACTTGCGGAGAGATGGTGTATACATATTAGCTAGTATTAATAAATTTCAGACACTTGAAGTTTTTCAAGTAATTTTTTTAATGACCATTATATTAAAAAATTACTACAGGGAACTGTGATTTGCCATGAATTTCCTGATTTGAAAAAAATGTTGACCCAAAAAAAAAGTTTCCAAATTGGCAAAATGGTATACTTGGCACTTTTAAATTTAATGTTTCTTCTACTTAAACTGACTTTTGTAATGCAAAATAATTCATACTAAAAAAAATATGAAAATATATGAAATAAAATGTTTTGATTAACCTACACTGAACATTTGCTGAGTTTTGCTCCTTTAAGCTTTTCAAGCTTTTGAATTGTTGATCTGCTAAAAATGATATAAAAAAAAATATTTCCAGTCATTCTTACAGAACAGGAAAATCCTTTTCTACTTCTTTTTATTTCTCATGTGATCCCAGCTGCACAAATTTTTCTGAGAATATGAGCCAAGATCATGGGCTATGATCCACTAAATATGAGAGAATGTCTGAAGAGACAATGCAGGAGAGACTGTCAAGAAGAATCCAACAGAGCAGGCTACAGTATTTTGATTCTGTGGATGAACTGTGTCAGCTGCAAGTCCACGCTTTACTGATTTATAGCAGCTAACCTGATAAATAATATACTGGTTGAGAAATGACAAAACGGTTGGTTTCCAAAGCATCTCCTTCAAATGAGCACTGAACTGGATGATTGGTAGGTACAGAAAAAATCTATACTGTTCTTTTATCAGGTACAATTTTCACACAAACTCCCCATCACCCTTTTAGGGTAGGAAGTATACTTATTTGGACAATTAAAACCAGATTTCAGCTGACTTACTCCTACCCAAGAAATACAAATAAGCTAGCCTGGAAAAGGAAACTGTCCATCTATGTTTTCCTCATACATTTACAAGATGTCATGAATTGAAACCGGCATTCTGCAGTGCAGCAAGCTTGGCAAATGCAGCCAACATAGGCCAGTAGGTTATGGAGATACAGTGATGCACAGTCCCATTCCAAATGCTTGGTAAATGTGCAAAGGTTATACTGTAGTCATCAACATGTAATACAATCATTTATCATGCTAACATGTTGCTGCTTTAACCACAAGTCATGATAATTATAAGTACAATACAAGAACTGGAACTGTGATTGACTTCTACGTAGCTATTCCCTGAATGCAACAGGTACAAAAGCTCTTTCATGGTGTAACTGTGGAAGTCTGAAAACAGGTAGCAAAACTATCTTAGACATCAGATTTTGCAGTAAGCTGCCTTGTTTCTGCCAGCTTCTTGATCTAGCTCATTGTTATCAGGAAGGATGTATCTATTAATATGTGAAAGACAGCATTAAAGATACCTAAAACCTCTCTTTTGGCCACTGAAATTACCAGAACAGAATCTTAGACATACTGAAACATTCTTTAAAGCTTTAAAAAAAAGCCATAATAAACGAAAAAGTTTTCAGCAGATATCTTGCCCCTCATTACTATATGTATGTTACCAATTAGGGTCCCATAGTACGTTTACTCATTTCCAGTTGAAAATATGGCATGAATCGTGTCTTGAGTGCCTTCCTTTCAGACTTCCACAGCTTGTTGTAATGTCCAACAAAGGACATGGGCAAGAAGTCTGCTGTAGCTTCAGTGCAGCTACTGTTCGAAAAATAATAATCCAAAATTTAACAGCTGGATCCTGTACCTTTGAAGAATGGCAGAAGAATAGAGTCTTTGCTTTTGGCCATTAAAGGAGTGGGAAAGGTGGAAATAGAATAATATAAAGGGTAAGACATCCATAAATTGCAAATCAAAATGTGAGACTGACACTAAGAAGAGCGCAATGTAACTAAAACTGCTGAAGCACTGTCCAATAAAAGCCTTGCTGTGCATAAATCACATAACAAAGTGCACATAAGTATGAAATATTATAGTTTGCAGGTACCCTATAGAGTTTGAGATTGTACAAATCCAAACTATATTACATATAATTGAGACAGAAAAGTGGTAGAATAGTGCTCTGCAAACTCATAAAGGATTTGACTCTAACAGTGTAGATATGTTGCTGAGATTGTAGAGGTGTAGTACAAAACAGCTGCAGTATAAGTGAGTGCAAAAGGCAGTTGAGAAAAAAAATAAACCTCCTAAGTACACAGTTCTAACTGCCAAAGGAAAGAAACAGCATATTTCTTCTGTTACATTTGTACCACATTTACTTCAAGGATAGACAGTATATGTCAGTGCTATGTCATCAGAATCTGTTATAATTTCCATGTCAATTGCCCTGATTTACTTCAAAGTAGTTGTGGAATTGTTGTATGTCAAGGACTACAAATAAACAGGATTTCATTATGACAAATACCACTGTTTGTCATTAATACAGCTGCAAAGATTGACATTTCATCTTGGTTAACTATAATAATTCAATATGGTATGGCAGCACACAGGTTAAGAGAACAGAACAGAAAACACACCACACTGCTTCAATAATACAAAAACTTACTGGATGACAAATATCTCCTTGCGTCTAAAGAAAAATGAAGAGTATCTGGAAGTAAAATCCATTAACACTTCAGTATATAAACAAAATTAGTACTACTCTTATTCAGCTAACAGTTTGGAAACAAGTCCATTTTGAAGATTCATCAAGATAATTTATACAAGTTGCAGTTATCATAGTGCATTGGCAATAGTTCTGTCTTCAGAGCATGTTTTCCACTGTTATTAGCAGGTACTAAACAACACTATCTGAATGACACATGCTCCACGCAGAACATACCACATCCATTACGTCGATGATTTCCAGATGATTCATAGTATATTTTCTCATCTGTTACAAGCAGCCACTCCTGCGTGCACTATTTTGAACAGGTTTGTACCTGCAATCAACTTACTCTGTACCACACACATAGACATACACACACTCAAACAAAACAGGTCAACAGCTACAACCTTTCATCTTACAGCTCTTCGCAGTCTGGAACAGTAGGATGCCTGACTGCTGGGGCAAGACTATTTTAGGCTTCTCATCTTTAAGGAGACTGCCTACCACAGTGCTTCATCTGTGGCACAGCAGGGAGAATACGGGCAGGTAAAGAATGTTCACTAAACATTTCTAACTCAGTTGGGTGTCATATATTATTGAGAATCATGATTATATTTACTCGGTGAACAATCTCCATATTTCTGGCAGTCAGAAAGAGCAGTTTCCCTTCTGATAACTATCTGTTACGAGATTCTTTGTTGGAGAGAAATTATGAATACCCTGGAACTGTGCATATGTCTTAAAGGAGTAGCTGTCAGGATAGCCACTGTGCTGACCACCACGGAAATCCAGATGTTATGCAAATCACCTTATGAAAATATGCTTTCTAAATATCAGTTAAACAATGCCAGATTTGCTCTTGAATTAGCTGACTGTGACTTCTGGGAGTTTGACTCTTTCAAAATGCTTATGTAGGTTTGCAGTCTACACCAAACACTGGGCCATCAAACAAACTTATAAATTCTGCATGTTTAAAAACACAGTCTTTTTTTTTTTTTTTTCCCTAACACAATTAAACAGTGATTTGCACTTAGATCTTTATCTTGTTGTAAAAAGAACTGAAGATTAAGTGATTTTCTAAAAGCTAGTGAGAAGTGTCTTGAGGGTGGAGGTCATTCTTTGAAAGAGGATCTCAGTGACCTGTGTAAATAAGAACACCACAAACACTTCCAAACAAGCAAAGGTCAGAAAGGGGTCATGGCTAAGCCCCTTTGGACTACTGTTTTGCCTAAGGAGTATGCTTACCGCGTAAATCTCTCATCCTTCAGCTCCAGGTCTGCCACTGTGATCAACTGATCCAGCTTAAATTTTGTGTCAATAATTTCAGCATCTCGTGGGGAGTATGTGCCTCCCTCTTTTTGCTTTTGTCGAATTCTAAACAGAAAATCATAGTGAAAAATGAACATGCGAAAGATTTAAGGATGTATACGTAAATACTATGATTAAACAGGCTGAAACTGAAAAATTAGTACTGGAAACCTTGGCCTTTATTCCATTCTCCCTTTTTACCATGTAAATTAGTCAAATCCAGCAGTTATGTTTGTCTAAAACTAGTAGAGAAAGAATCTAGCCTATGTATTCTTTCAGTTTTCCTACATAAATTGTTTGGTAATGCCTGAATCATGCACCTGAGAAAGAACAGAACTTATGTCCAAAGGAGCAAACTAACATCACGCATGCAGTACCCAGTCTGCTTCTTTACACAGGCATTTTGTTCACAATTTGAATTTAGAGGTCCATTTCTCTTTCATGTGTGAGACTTCAGTGTATTTATTATAACTGAAAAATTCATTAGTAAGACAGAAAAGATAATTTAGAGTATTTACTTCATATTGAGCTTTCAATAGGGTTAGCCATCATGCTAACTCAAGCCAGCTGACACTGTGATCTGTATCTAATAGAAGTGTCTCTGAGAGTGCAAGATAGGCTACTGCTCTGACATACCCTGTAGAGAAGTGTTTTTCCCCCTTCATCTATGGAGGTTTGGAGGTTACGCTGACCAGGTTGAAGCTAGTCTTTGTGAATTTTTCCCTAAGTTTCTCGATTGCTTAAACTGTTCTTTAAAACATTTTTGAGTGCTTGCAAACATGATATGGCAAGAATACATAAATCTCACCTTGCAAAAGCATACACTGCAGCCACCAAAAGAACAACAGAAAGTATGCATAAAGTAACAGCAAGAATAACTTCTACAGATCTTCCTGACATCCCTTCACCTGCAACAGAAAGTGAAAAGCTAATATTTCATAGATTCACCACAATTTGTACATTTCTGATAGGGTGAAATCAGGCAGTGGAGTGAGATGGACTCTTTTCTGTCTGTACAACTGCATCTGTTCCGTGTCAGTCGAAGAGCAGCCCGAGAAACAAAAATATAGCAAAACCAGGAACTATTTACTTAAAGGTTCCTAAGCATTGCTGATCTATGTAATACATAATGTTAATAGTACATGTCTGTAGCTATATGTGCAGCCATCCACTGGTGCTTTTCAGTTTTACCTGCTAAGCAGGTTAAGGTAGGTCTCCACCACAGTAACATCAGCCTGAACACTGAGCTGAGCTACTGCTTCAGCCTCTGCACAGTCAAGAACAGACACAGTGCTCCATCACCCAGAAATAAGTTCCAAAAGTGGAAAAGGAAGCGCCACAATTCAAAAGCAATGAGGCTTGCAGCCATCACTTACAGACACAAGATAAAAGGTGCTTTTTCGGAAGCGCTCTCCTCAGGGTGCTAAAGGAACCCACCTAGTGATCGGATGTGAACTTTCTGGATTAATCTGCCTCACTGACCATTACCTCATGCTCTTTATTTATGAGGGAATTGGTGATATTGTTAGGAATAACCAGCAGTAGTGCAAAAGTAATCATAAAGGCCTTTATGATAAAAAGGCAAAGGTGTTGGCATTCTAACCAGTCCTTCCAGGTAAGAATGAAGGCTCATTCAAAGACTTATAAACCATTTAGATTAGCAATTACTAGACCTCTTTTTGAACCTCTTTTGTGCTAAATTTCTGAGACTCATTTAATTTCTCAACCTTCCTGGTAGTTATGTCTCCATCTCAACCTCAGCCTCCTTTTTCCTTAGGCACATAGTGGAAATAAGAAAAGCAAGGGATTTCTACTGCTGGTGTTCTTCACCTAGGTAGGTTTCTACAAAAGGCAGTGTCAGGAAACCCCATTTTGGTTATTTCCTGTCTCACCAGCTTTGTATTTCACATGGAAAAATTCTACACTTACACAACTACCAGCTTCCCCACAACGATTTGCTGAAGTAGGTATCAGAGTTATATGAAAAGGTTATAAGCTGCCTTGATGTATTAGAAGATTAAACAATATTTGTCACCACATCTTAATTATCTCATGGAAAAATTCTGACCTTTCATTGTGGTATGGACGTTACTTTTGCAATGTCAGTCATGTGTTCTGAGGAAGAAACTCCACTTCCCCAGCTCAAGAGGAGAGTTGTGGTACGCCAAGTATGGTTGAGTGGGAGCACCATATTAAAATGTATCCTTTTCTATAATTAAAAAATCATGATTGCAGCTGTGTATTTCAATATTTTCTGCCTCAGTGTTCCTCCCTAGCAAAATTCCTATTGTTTAACAAAAGCATCTGAGATCTGTCACAGAGAACTCTCTCACAGGTTTTCCATGTTTTTTTCTGCTTCAAACATATTTAACATGCAGTATTAAATTGCATAAATACAAGGTTAGCCTTCTGGTTTTCCAGATCCAAGGTCTACCTATTCTATAAGGAGATTTAAAAACCAAAATAATCTAGCCATTAATACCTCTGACAAAAATCAAATTAGTATTTTATCTACTAATATTAAAATGTCATGCTGGAAAAACACAAATTTCAGTGATTATTACAAAAGGAGATCATTAATTGAAAATGAAATTGCAATTTGATCTCAGGTATCATAAATTTATCCTGAAAAGATACTGTTGTTACAAGTGGAATAGAAGTCATTGGTCACGAAGATACCTAACAGCTACTGATCCTTCTGGTATGCTTTCTGGGTTATGCTTCCAGAGGAGGTCTGAAGTTCATATAACGAAAGCATGTTCTATAAGGAAGTGCTTGGACAAGGTTCCTCAGGTTATGTGTCTCAAGAGAAAATGTGTCTGAAAAAAATCTGTTTCCCTTTATTCACTTAAGAGGAGATTGATAGTGGCATTACCGGTGCTGTATCTTCAAAGCCACTCAACTGCAGTACCTGCATCACTTGTGGTATGTTAATTTGATGTTGATTTCACAACAGTTTTGTAAGGAGGCATACAAGGAAGTTTTTTTTGTTCTTTTTGGATAGGCTCTGAAATGTAAAGTTAAGGTCAGAAAAGAGTTTGCTGTAGTGCTCATTTTAAAAGCAGTGTTTGATGTTAAACTTTAGCACTGGAATATGGGTATCAGGAGCCAGGTATAATTGAGGAATTTATCAGGGCCTTTTTTTTTTTTCCTATTACATTTTATTCAGCATACAATCATCTTGCTTCTGTATGATCTACACCAAAGAAGGAAGTGTAACTGGTTTCCACTAACAATACAGAAGCACTATCTGCCTGCCACAACCTGCCATGAGCATAATTTCTCTCTCCTTCTTTTTTTAAAGTTTTCTTAAATGATTTCTTAAATTATTTATTTAAGTTTTCTTAAATGATTTCTTTAAGTATTGCAGAGTTTCCTGTTAGAAAGAGGAAAGTTTCCTGGAGGACTGGATAGTCAGACTAATTTCTGGTAGACTTGTTTTCCTTAACTGGACACGTAGTCTTTCCGTCATTGGGCAAGCTATTTGCTTCATTGCTTTAGAACTTTTAAACTCAGAACACGTAAAGATAACTTTTATGTTGCATTTTCCAAAATATTCAAGGTTAGAGAAATAGTCACAGATCATTTCAGAATATTCAGGTAGTGAATTAACATTTGAAGATCGTCAGTATCAGATCATGTAACGAATTTCTAACATGGATTAAATGCATAAGGGAGCTCATATCACAGAAGACAAATGCCAAATGAAAAATATGTGCCCACTAAAATTCTTCTGGGTACTCAACCAGTTGTCTTGGGATCCCTTTTCAGAAAGTCAGGGCTAATGCTTAGCTAAGTAAGTTTTGGTTTACCAATAGATTAAAAGAACTTACAGATCTTATTGCGATCTGCTATGAGAGTTCATTCCCAGTTTTGGGGGTAAATCAACACTGCCACGGAAGAATTTATTTATTTATTATTTATTATTAAGATTTGAGACCCCATAACAGCTGGCCTATTGGCCAGGGACATCAGAACCAGAGGGGCTCTATAAGATGATATTAATTCACAAATTAATGTGGAGGTTTGTCTGTATCTAAAGGCTGAAGGGTGAAAGGGTCATGTCCTCAGATGAGCTGCCACTAGAAGGAACGATCTGCAGCCAAGAGGTTTCCTACACTGGGCTCACTGGAATAGCTCCACACTCAACACAGATGGAAACAGTATAGCATCTGGCAGCTCACCAAGCAAGATGAGCTGTCCTGGCGAAACAGCAATTTTACCAATATAACTGAACCTCTGCTAAAGAACTTTGTCAATAATGCTTCTTCATTTAACAGTCCAGGCTGAGGTAAGACCTCTTGACAACCTCAAAAGGACATACAGGGAATGAATATGTTTCCTCAGCCATTCTGGTTAAGCTAGGTCCAACAAAAGCAGAGATTATTTACTTCAGGAAAACCATTCTACTAGAAAGAAAAGTGGAATTATAGAGATTCTTTGGAAATAAAAAAATATTTTAATAAATGATACTTTCCTTACCTAAAGTTTTGACAGGGTCAGAATAGTCAGAATCTGTAAACTGTCCTTTAATGTTAGTTGCTCTGAACTTAAATCTGTGAAATAAACCCAAGAAAACTAATGAAACAAAAGTTTATGTGTATTTTCTTATTATTATTTCACTTAGAAACTAAGAACTATTTTTCTGTTTTAGCATAATATAAACTGGAGCCATTATTCACCTACTAAAGTGACATAACGGCAGACATCAAGGACACAGTGCCAATTCTTAAACATATACCCAAACTATGTGAATTACTTATCTTGAATTTACACTTATTTAATTTAGAAACTCAGTAAGAATCTTTAGTTACCTAAAACATTTTTTTTAAATTGTCTTCCATATTTATGCTCAGCCAAAAAAATTAAAAGTAGAGACATGTGAAGATCATTTCAATCTCCACTTTTTCATAATTGAACTACACATTTTGTATGCTTGTAGAAATGTATATTTCACTTAAATCTTTCTCTTGGTCAAACATAGAAACAAATATACTTACAGGTACTGCTTTCTTGGTTTCAGTGGGCCATTACATATTTTGTCTTGACTGCCTGATATCATACATGTAGTATCAGCACCTATGATATATATCTCTTCATTGCCACTCGGATTTTCTTTTCCTTCTATACATGGTGGGTTTGGAAAGCCTTCATTTGTAAAATATGGCCTCGGTCTGTTGAAGTAGGCATCATACCACTTAGTAACATTCCCATCATGCTGAGCTATTGTCAAGAAAACAAATAATCAGAAACAATTTACATTCTCACCAGACTGTAATTAAAGAAGTTAAATATGAAATTATTTTTTTAAGAACTTAGCATGCTAGCAATTCCATTTACACAACTAAGTTTATAACTGTGTTTGCACTTGAACCCAAATTTCTATGTTTTGCTAACTCAGAGTAAGTCAGCTGATTCACAAGTAGAAAATTTCAGAGGCAGTCTCACACAAGAGCTCTGCATGTAGAGAGTATCACTTGTGCAAGACATTTGACTTTGAAATTGAGGATGGCTAGCAAAGACGGTAAAAAGACAGTAAAACACAGTAAAGACCATTGCATAAATGAATTTACTAGACTTCTACAAGTGACCAGTACTCAGCAACTCAGGAGAAAAATCTTCAAAATGTTGCATATCTATCAGTTCAAGAGAATCTTCATAGCAACAGCTGTGAAGTAAATGTCTGTAGCATTAGTACTAAAATGAAAAATTCAGAAAAATGTGAGAGACTTAATGTGAATTCACTTAATGTGAATGCTTTACACATTCTAACCCACAGGCTACAGAAGGGATTTATATAAATCCCTCTGCCCCCGTTATGAAATGGAAATATCAACGGCACATGACCGCATTCTTTTACAGGCAACACTAGTAGCAACAGAAGCAAAACCTTGCAAAAAGCAGCTTTCACAAATGCTTTTTTTTTTTTTTTTCCCAAGGAAATAGGAAGGAAAATGTAATGATAACAATCGTTGGCAAGTGTTTCCAAAATCCAGTACCCAGCCCAGAGGTATTGTGAATGATACTTTCCTCTTAGTACTGTTGCCAAAGGTAAAGTTACTTTGTTAGCTGTTTTCTAAAGTGAAATTAGTGAGTACGAAGAAAAGAAATAAAAAAAGACAAACAGCCTGAAAATAAATAAATTTTTAAAATTAAAAAAGAAAATTAATAGAATTTACAAAATTCTACCTCCAGCTTCCACAACAAGAACTTGTATCTTCTTGATAGGGCCATGATCATCACTGTAATAACATATCGGCATTCTGATCGTAATTGTTGTAGCTGTGACTAATAACGCCCCATCGGTATCATAAACTGGTGCTGGTTTCTTTTTAGGCCGTGGCGGTTCTGTTTTTAAACAAAGATATACCACAGAGTTTTGTTTTAAATTGTTTTCGCTACAAGTACTTTGTTCGGGCACATAGCTGTGTTATGCAAGATAAATCTCCAGCACGTTTTCAGAGACAACTTAATGTTCTACTTAACGCCTTAAGCCTCTAAAAACTTTATTCTGATAAATGCTTCTGCATATCAGTTTTCAATTAAACAGAAAACAAGACAGAGGTTAAGTCTTACTTTTTCAGTGAATTTCAATCCATTATTGTACTTATTTCCACAACTGTGATACTGTATACTTAGCTGTACCTCTGTGATAGTCTTCTAAGCTGTTCACTAATTGTAATCGAAATACTGAAGTCAATATCACAGAATCACAGAATCGACTGGGTTGGAAAAGACCTCAGAGATCATCAAGTCCAACCCTTGGTCCAACTCTAGTCCGTTTACTAGATCATGGCACTAAGTGCCATGTCCAATCTCAGTTTAAAAACCTCCAGGGACGGCGAGTCCACCACCTCCCTGGGCAGGCCATTCCAATGCCTGATCACTCTCTCTGTATAGAATTTCTTTCTAATATCCAGCCTAAACTTCCCCTGGCAGAGTTTAAGCCCACGTCCCCTTGTCCTATTGCTAACTGCCTGGGAGAAGAGACCAATCCCCACCTGGCTATAACTTCCCTTCAGGTAGTTATAGAGAGTGATGAGGTCACCTCTAAGCCTCCTCTTCTCCAGACTAAACAACCCCAGCACCCTCAGACTCTCCCCATAGGTCTTATGTTCAAGTCCCTTCACCAGTCGTGTCGCTCTTCTCTGGACCCGCTCCAGCACTTCAATGTCTTTACTGAACTGAGGGGCCCAGAACTGAACACAATACTCCAGGTGTGGCCTCACCAATGCAGAGTACAGGGGAAGGATCACTTCCCTTGTCTTGCTGACCACGCTATTTTTGATACAGAACAGGATACCCTGCACATGGTTTACAGCATCATTCAGATGTGAATAGGAAATGATCAGTGATATGCAGCAAATCTGATCACTACAATTTAAGGTTATCAGTTACATGTTCCAGTTTCTACATTATTTGACCTCTAACAAAGGTACACAGCTATGTACTCACAGGTAGAAAAGCAATTTCCTCAGCATTTATAGAGATTTCAGCTAAAGGGCAATTTATGAAACATACCTTTGATATCCATGGTTATTTTCAATTGAATTTTTGGCCCTGCACCAGCACCATTTATGGCATACACCTTAAAAACAAACAAACAAACACACACACTTCTTTTAATGAGTATTTTTAATAGCTTCGAATTGGCTAAACCTGGATATATTTGAAGCAACAACGAATGCCGAAACACTCCTTTCGTCATTCACACATTGCTGGAACTTATTCTGAATTTCTTTATAATCCTAAGTACAGTAACACTTGTACCAAGCTCCCCTTGCAGAACTGGACCACTCATCTAAGCAAAATGAGCAATGCAAATGGCAGAATTAAGAGAGGGATTTAGCTTTGTATCTGTGATGATGTGTCACAGGCTGGTTTGCCAACACATAAGGTGATGGTCGAGTACAAAGCCAACCACTAGTGATATGTTCTGCTTCCGTTCACTCCACCCTGTTCATTGCTCCCCTCTTTCCTCAGACTTGTCTCTCATCCCACCCAGCTAACATTCTTGGCATGAAAATCTCATAGCCTAGGTTTGTGTTCCTGTTCAGACTAGTCTCCCACTCATATAAAAGAAAGAAAAAAAAACAAACACAAAGAAAAAGTGTCAATTCTTACGCTGACATTATAGGTGTGACCTCCTTTTAGTCCTTCTATCATGGCAGTGACTGACTGATCTGTTTTATCGATGACACTAAGGTTGTGAATTCGAGTGGCAGCAGGGTCATCTTCATTGTAAACCACAGCTTGATACACCTGAATATTTCCATTCGGTTCAGATGGCGGCACAAATGTTACTTGGAACTTTGTTACTTCATCTGGTATCTTCTGAAATGTTATGTTGTTAGGTGGGTCTTCAGGCACTGAAACAAATATTTCAATTATCCATTCAATCAGTTTACTACTATTGCTATTAGAGTAAAACCTGAAAATTGCAAGTTATATTTTTGAACATCAGTATTGTTTCATTGGTATTTTCTGTTTTTATTAAAACATCTCAAATACTTACTGCATAAGTAAATGTAAATACAACAAAAAGGCAAATATTTAGTGAAATATTGTTCTTAGAGATAGCATTTAATGCTAGCAAAATTAAAAATAATTACTAGATAACCCCAGTAGTTTCTACTCAGGAGAAGTTCCTTCTGATTTCCTACTCTGAAATCCTGAGGGCATCATTATACATTGAAATACAACCAGGGTAAACAAATTCTTGTGTGAGCTGACAAGCAAGAAGCAAGTGTTAGTCTTGAGTATCCCTTTCTGAAAGCTCCCTGTCAACAGCAAGCTCCCTCCTAACACATAAACAAGCCACCGTGCTCCCGAGAGTCTCTACTTATCACAGCTAACTCTTCAGGAAAAGCTTTCCCTTAACCGTTGCCCAGACACAAACACAACATGCGTTTTTCCCAAAGACAGTTTTGTATCAAATGCTTATTCCAGTAGCTTATTCTCACGACAGCAAGAGTATAAATCATTTTTCCAATGTCCCTATTGGAAAGAAAAGGCCGTAACATTCTTTCCAGGCAGCTAAATATTTATTGTTCTACCTGCACAGACAAGTATGTAACGTGACTTCAAAATAGTGAAATCAAGCAACTGAACATAAACACATTCCCTTGACCAAGGATTTAGATGCAGTTGCCGTGTCTTCCAGGTTTTTTACACCAGCCAAGAAATGCTTACTCAGGTTTCTCTGGAGTAAATCTATTTAAATTGGTCCTAACTCAGCCATATGCTAGACTGTACAAACCAGCTGAGACAAGACAAGATGGAAAAAAACTCTGCTCTTCTCTAAGGTTACTACACCTCCTAATGTATCATGTTTTTACATAAAAGAAGGGGCTACCACAAAAGTTAACTCACAGGACAGATCCAGCAACCACCTAATTTAATCTTCATTCATTTTTTCCACAGTAAAAGACTATGTCTGCCTCCAGAGATACAAACAGGTCTTGAAAACCTTAGAATTTAACATATTAGAGGCATTAGAAAGATATATATGTGCACACAGTCATATATATCGGACACTGGATTTTCATACGTCAAAGGAAAGGTAAATGATAAATACAATCACTGTGTAGTCTGCCTAAATCTGAAATTAACCTGAGTATATACCTAAAAAAGCTGACTTGCAGCTAACCTCACTGGAGAGTAGGCATCTGTAGTTTATACACAGTTGATAACTAGCTTGAATCTAACAAAACTTCAATATATTTTCAGAAAAATTTTTTGCTGTTTGGTTTGTCTGTTTAACTGTCCTTAGTGAACAATTCAAAACCAGCAAAGACAGTAGACACAACATAACCAGGCACTGTGTATGTAAAGCTTGGACTATATCTTTCCCATGCTTATATTTTCCTAAGCAAATAGTATCTACTCTTTTGTAATGTAGCCTCTTGGTATCACAAGGTCCTTGCACATGTCCTCACTCTCATCTCTCACTTTTATTTATCTGAATAACTTAATATCGTCAGAATCCTTTGTCACCTCAGTATCTACTTCATTCTCCAGATTGTTGTAAATCTGTGGAAGAGGTGACAAGCACAGTTCTCTGTGGGCCTTCACTAGCAACCTTCTTCCACTGAGAATGTACAGATTGTCTTCTCAGGTCAATACAGGTACCATTTATAAATGGTAGGATTCACTTCACTTGATTTTTATGTTTGAATTTTGCATCAAGACCAAGGATGTCATCTAGGGTTTTCAATAGTCTCTTACAGAAAACAGGCACCGCCACAGGTGAGAATCATCCCTTTCTCAGACAGGTATCTTACATATACATGATAATATATATAGGACCTCTCTTCATTGACTACAGAAGTAATCTAGATGGCTGTGTTCCATACATTCATATTTTACATGAAACAAGTTATGATCTCTGCATTACTAAAGGTAAATATTAGTATTTATTATCACCATCACTTTCTCATTGACTGACGTCTTTTAAATATTAAAGTAAAAATATTGTGAGGGCAAATCTTCATTAAAAAGTGCACCATGTGTTCAAAATTGTCATTTATTTGTCAGATGAAAGAAAAATTGTAAAGTTTGGTCCATAAAAAGTAGAGAAAAATACAAACCTGCTTCAAAAGTGGAGACAATAACTGGAGAACTAGCCTTGCCTTCAAGGAGTGCAGCAGTAACATCCCCCGTAAAGGCAATGATTACTACAGAATACCTTGTAAATGCTTTTAAATCAGAAATTTCTAAGACTTTACCCTCATCATTTGTCTTCAGAAACTGAGCTTTATAATTATCACTATCTACCTGCAAAATAATAATAAAAGAAAAATCATTACAAGACTTGAAACAGCTCAAAGCAGGATATTATTATTTAAACACCTTTTTGACTTTTATCTTTCCAGTTTTCTAACCATTTCACAAGAAGTCTCCAGCTACCAAGACAAGAAATCTGCACAGGGGCGTGCACTCCATTCCTCACCCATGTGTTGTATCTTTAGCACCTCACGTAGGATGAGGTGAAGGAAATGGGCTGTTTGCTTGGCACTGCCTTCCATCAAGCAAACATAAACTGATTGGTATTCACTGCGCCAGGGGAGCTGTAGTGACCTGAAATGGTAATTAAATGAGGCAGAGATCTGGAAGATGAGCATCTATACAGCAGAAAATGGTTAGGAATAAAAGAAGCAAATGAAAAGTAAGCAGCCATATATAATGTTAATAAGATTGAAGAAAGTGCCATTCCTCTTGGTATATATTAATAGAAGAACTTATATTAATAGAAGACAGTGAGGAGGGAGTAATTCTCTCACTAGAAAAGCTGGAAAGCAGAAATAATTTGGGTTCAATCTAGAAAATGAAGAATGGTGACAGACAAAACTTCTATATATAAAAAGCACAGAACTAAATTGAAGATAATCCTTTGTTTCCAGTGTTCATAAAAACATGAATAGAAATTTTATTTGCATCAAAAAAAGACATATTAGAATTAAAAATTACAAAAACTTCAATACTTAAATATATAACTAAAACTATGACTATAAGTTTAGTGAAAAAATACAACAATCTATTGAGGGTTGCTGAGCAACTTTCAGCACTGGACATTTTTAATAAAAAAATAATGAATCATTTGTGAAGAAGACTTTAGATACACTGGTTTCTGTGTCAGAGCAGGCTGTGGTCTGGATGTCTTGGGACATCTCAAATAATCTGTAGTTCTGTAGAAAAATCTACAGTGTTGAGCTTTATATCCAACTAATAACTTACAATATTCACTTAAAAAAGGAGAAAAATGAAAAAAGCGGCAGCTTTTCTCGTGTTCAATCAGGTATCATTTACAAAATTCTTTTAATGTCTATTCCCACTACCTCAGTTAATGATGTTTTCATTATTGTTTCTCCAGTGTGTAATTTGAAAAGAGGATTAGGTAGCTGTACAGTAGTTTTCCCACTGGATGAAATCTGTATTAAATGCAGCTGCTAAAACATTAGAATAGTTCAAGCATACCTTTTATTTGACAGATATGCATCTATCCCCACTGAGAATTAACCTGAACTAAACTTTCTGATGGACTAAACAGACATTCATTTCCTGGGATAGCCATCAAGAGTTGAAACAGTTTTTCCTATCTGACTATCAAAAATCTGGCACATAAATATTTATACAAGAGCTAAAATACAATCACAGTTCTATATCATTAAAATTACTTCAATTCTTCCCAAAGTTTAATGGTTCGGTTCCATCTTCCTTACTCATTTTCAGTGATATTTCATACAGGACTACTAATTGTAGCAGGAACCAAGACAAACTAAAATATGACTTGAAGGAATAATAATGAGGGAGTACTTTTTAGTTTTTTCTGAACTATAAAGGTACAAGGAACATCCTAGAAATTTTAACAGAACTCTAATACATTCACTAATGAGCACTAATTACTGCCTTTAAAAAATAAAGACATCACAGAGTAGAAATCTGAAATAATTATCTTCTGTGAGCCTATTTTTATGTCATTCTTAAAGATACTCAGTTGAGAACTAAAATGAGTAAAGTTACATGTACAGGAAGTTTGTGGTATTTGGAGTCTTCATAAAAATCTTCCCACTGGGACAATAAAATATATACTCAAATTTTCACTGAAAAAAGATTGTGACAGCTTTATTTGCCTTTAAGAAGGAATACATTTGTCTACTAAGATGATTATCTACAGAGCTGACACCTGTAGTTACTGATCATTAGATGGGCAACATTTGATTACAAGGAATCCCTGAATATAAAGCCAGATATATATTGGAAATATATTGAAAACCAAAACCAAAAACGCCAAACAAACAAAAAACCCCAACACAACAAAACACTTTCTAAAAAAAGCAAAATCAAAGCCCTCCAAACTGAATATTTAAAACAGCTTTTTAAGCTACTTCCAAATGCTGACAGGCTCAGATGAAACTCTCCATAGTTCAACTTACTTCATGAATTTTACTATAACTTATATTGGTAATTTATGTCATTTTCATAGTGTAGAATCAGATGACACCCTGTTTATGCTTTAGGGATTATCAGACAGAGGAGAAATTGTTTAAATACAAATTGATTAAATATCACACACACACAAACTATCAAGCTTTGAAAACTGAATTTGGAAGTTTTATCAAAAGCATTAAAATTATTTTTTCTGTTGATGCACTACAGTGCTGTTTAGTCAAAAGCGACAAGAATTTTTCATGAGGCAAAAGTCTTCTCTAACTTCAGTAAAGGAGAAATAAAAACTGTTATGTAGTTTCCATCAGCCTACCCAACAGGCCAAGGAGCCACTCGTTCCCTGTTAGTATTCCCTGTTATTGTGTATACTTCAGCCTGTCATAGTAATTCTGTGTTGTGTTCAGAACTGAATGGATTGTACTCTTCATATTGTACAATGAAGTTAGAGGACAAGAAAATAGCAGGACTACCCATTACTCTCTCTTGTAACTTTACTGAGGAGCTTACAAATATTTGTCATTTTTTACTGATCTCCTTAGAAATTTTTGTTGCATAGAAATCTCAGCATTCATTTTTTAAGCATATCTGTAATTCTTACGACTGATTCAGAAATATTGAAAATATATACATAATACTCTTACTCGTTGCTCAGAAAATTAAAATAACTTTCTATTTATAGCCTTTAAATAGTTTGAAGTAGTCTTAATTTTTTATTTTGAAATTATTTAACAGATTGATTCAGGCTTTTAAACCTGCAAACAACAAGTTTTCCTGGGTATAGTCTTGTAAACTGCTTCCAATTTTCACTGATAGACCTGCCTGTACAGTTTCTGGAAGAACAGGGAATTTATATCCTACTTAAAACTTCTCATGTGCTCGAACATAGAAAGTTTCATATCTTGCCAGAGGGCAGGAAATGAGGTTTATTAAAGGTTGTTTTAAGGAGTATTAAAAGGCTAGTAGGAGATGAAAAGAGAAAGGCTACTAGAGCTTTTCACTCATGTCAGCCTTTTTTACCTATAAAGATCAAGGAAAAAGAAGTATTATTGTTGTGATAACAAAATACAGCCAATCTGATAGACAGAGCACCAAGTGGAAAGTGGGAAATCTAGTTTGAGTTTGAAGTTTGGCCTCTGATGTGCCCTGTAACTTTGTACAAGTCACTTCCTTTTGCCAGGTCTTCTACCCTGGTTTGTAAAATCTTGACAGTGAACTTTTCTTTGCCTGAAGAAAAAGCTCATTATTATTTTTACTGGTAAACAGCATCATTATTGTTAGAAGGAGGCACGTACACCTCTGCAAAGCTCAGCTACTGTTTTCCTGTATACGTTTATAGATATAGTTTTTTTCTTCAAGACCTCTTATTAGCACACATTTTTTTAATAACAAGTAATTAATTTATCTCCCATTAAGAAATTTATAAATCTGCAATTAATTCTTGTGTGGAGTTTATGTGGAAATAGACACAGTCATATTGTTTTTCAATCCAGTTTATGTCTGTCCTGTAATTTCTATAAGAACATGTGCTATGGTATTTATATCACCAAACTTTTGTATTACTACCAACAATAAACCAGAGTTGCCTTACTGAGGTAATGTCTATGAGGTAGCATGTTGGTCCAGTAATGATGAGAGGTTCACTCCAGCTGATATTAATACTGTGAGGAGATGTAGCTAAAACAGTCACATTTTCTGGAGGACCATCTGGAGCTGTAGAAAAAAATATGTATGTGAATCATGGCCTAAGAAATTCACAACAAATAATCCAGTAATTTTACTGACCAGTAGAGATATTTTTCAAATTGAACCCCCCCCACACACCTTTTTCACACATTTACCATTATACACTGCTTACATAATTGCAATATTTTCCCTTTCTCATATATAAAGCATGAAGTGGGATTTAGAAACACATATTTCGTTGCAATAACTACAACTTTTCTAGAGTATGAACTGCCTACAACTTTATCTTAAATTGAAATTATAGGGTTTTTTTAATTACAAGTTGTTTTGTACGTATTTTACATGGCATAAGCAAAATATATATACAACTATTTAGACAAATAGGCAAGCAAAATCTATCAATTTATGTAAAACAAAAAAAAATCATTCAAGGAACAAGAAATTGTGAAAATACAAGGTCTTCTGCATGCTAGAAAATTTTTCCAGCAATCTTGGAAGGTACTAGTATAATACAAAGAGTTTAATACAGAACAATATTTCATAGTTTAATTCAACTTACTCAATATGTTGAGAAACTCTGGAAAACACACACACATACAAAAGTGACAGGAATTGTAAGTGGGCAAGAATGTCCACATAATAACTGGTATTTTCCTAAAATTTCCTTTTGTGAAGGTGATACATTAATTAACCTAGTTATTATTCATGAATAATAAATTCATGAAATCATGATAACGACACAGCAATTTGCAGTAAGTGGTTTTTACTTTTTCATAACAACTGTGGTAAATATCAGGAAAATAAAATTTGGAATAGAAGGGACAACTGATTTGTAGATAATGTCAGAACTTGGCTCCATAGTGTCTTTTTTTTGTTGCTTTTTTTGGCCAGCACAAAAAAAAAGACAGCTATGGTACATATCAGTAAACAGCCTGCTATAGAAGCAACAACAGATTTGTACATTTTTCCAGAATCTGGCTTTTATTTTTAAAGCTACCACAAAACAATTCACCTATGATTAACACATACCTTTTAAAAGTCTGTTATAAAACACAATAGAAGTGATTGCATCTATCCTAATAAGAAGATGCAGTCTCTTCTCTCAAACATGATTAATGCATGAGTATGTATTTTTTTCACCATTAATCATTAGGTAAGAGGGCTTAATGAGGAAAATTGGAGTGTATATAAGGCTACTTAGTTTTTCAGGTAGAAAACCGTTTAGGAAAAGGAAAAAAAAAAAGCATGGAAGGAGGTACGTAGCTATTGAAATTATGTGTGAAAGATTAATGAGGAGAAGTAATAAAATTTTGCATCACGGTTTCAGAATGAAACAGGAAGATTTGGGAGATAATACAATGCTATGAAGGGTTTAAAGTGTTGGATATAGGAGGTATACTGCTGTGCTGGGATTAGCAGGAATACACTACACTTTGTAGTCGGAATCAAATTCAACCATTGGAAGCAGTCCCCCAAAATACTGAGTAGCATGGAACAACTGAAGGAGGAGCATAACTGAAAGAACTGCAAAAGTGCATGGGAGTGGTGACGGAGGAGACTGCTCAGAGAAGGCTGCCTGTCAAGTGGGGTGCTAGAACAAACAGAGCAAAATAAAAGGGCAAACATGTTCCCTAAAAGCTAGAATTAGCACAAATTAAGCTTATTTTGCAGGTAATGTGTGTCAGACTTTTTGCTCAAACAGCGTCTTTTAGTGTGAACAATGCTTTCAGTAACTATAGCAGTGGTATTACCTTTATCACCAGCTGAAATTTCTGAAAAACAGTATAAAATTATGTACATAGTTTCTCCAGTCTTAGTTTCCAAACCAATCAAGTTTCCGAAGACAATTTTGCATTACTTTTTATAGCATGAATAGAGCAGTTAATCTCTCAATATTTCTTTTTTCAGAAGCCAATTCAGGTTTATGCATCAGAGAATGATGCTGCAAAATAATTTTAAAGCATAATCTATTCCACAAATTATCCAACCTGAAGAATCTATATGTATAATTTCCACATGCAGTTTATATTTGATACATTTTTACATCTTTGCAGGAAAAATCTAATTGAGTATGCTATATTTAAAACAGCTAAAATACATCTAAGTGTTCCTATCTGGTTTAGTTTCATCATGAAAATTACAATATCAGACATTAACTGAATGATACTGAAATTTAGGAATTTTTTTCTGAAATAACCTGTATGGTTAGAAGGAAAACTAGAAAATTAAATGTGTCTAACATCTCTCATGTCTTACAAAAACCATCTTTTTAAAAACCGTGTTTGCTTCAGAGGGTAACTGCCATATTCTGATTTAGGTTTGTTTGTGAAATGAATCTAGTCAATACGAGGCCATGATATCACTATACCCTTTCCCTTATAAATCACAGCAATTTACTCAGTAGAAATGACCTAGTCTTATTCTCTCATTCCCCCATAATCCAATCACTTCCTCTCATAAGCACTTTTCTCCTGGTTTTCACAATAATGCATTTTCTGTAACTAATAACCATCATTTCCTGATTATCATGGTTCTATCCTTGCACAGGAATGTGGGTCTTATGGAGGTCAGGGTCATCTTTCCCATCCATCTGTGTCCTGATGCTAAGGCAGCAGTTAAGTGTGTTAGATTGAAGATAAGTCTGGATAGCCCATCATTTAGCATAATCCTTAAAAATAAGACTGAATACTCCAGTCTTCTAACAGAAATTCGTGCTTGCTAGTTTGGTTAAGACGAGCCCTTTTTAATTTTTCCCAACAAAAACTAAGTGTGAGGTTCAGTTATTTCATTTCATTTCAGAATCACCTAGGTTACTTTTGCCCGTATTTAAACATTCCTATCTTATATTAGGCCACATTTACTTTCCAACATTTTGTTCTAAGAGAATGAAAGGAACAAAGAAACCCAAGTTCCCTCAGGCAAAATCTGCCAGAAGAAAGGCATAAAACAAGAGATGCAATCTCATTGCTTTTCACCATATAGAAGCATTCCTTGAAGTATACCAAACAGCAGGGTATTGGCACGGGTTGGGAAAGAAGGTGCTGAAAAGAGAAGCATAACCCTCTGCCCCATGCATCCATGTTCTAGCCTTCCTGGGACATTTGAACATCTGGGATTTTTCTTTATACCTCTGTATATCCTGGCATTAGGAGCCTTGGCAGTTCACCAAAAAGCATTGCAATGTGTAACCGTACGAGATCCAAAACAAGGTCAGTGATCTCACTGCCATTCATTTTCCACCTAACATTGACCCTCCAAAGTGATTTTTCTCTTAGAAAGCACAAGTTTAGCCAATCTTATTCTCCTTATGAATGTAAACATGAAGCTTTGAGTAAGTGCAGGTGTGAGGGAACAAAGTTTACTCAACTATGGAAAATATTTCTTGTCCTTTCCCTTACTGAGATACAGCTCTATGATCTTCTGTACCAGTAACTATGTAAATCCAGCTTATGTTGAGAATATTTCATCTTGCAGAGTACGTTTGGCTCTTGGGTAATCCATCAACTAAGCAATAACAGTGCCATCAAACTACTTTATGAGGCAGTAGGACAATTCCTGTGAGAATAATCTGCAAGACAGAAGCCCGAATAGTTTATCTGTGTGATGTGAGAACTGGACTGTACTGAACAACTTGTACCATTTTCCACAGACTAACCCTATAACCACTTTCATTACAGAGTGCAACCGTTATTTTTTATTTGAAACTTACAAATGAGTTAAAGAATATGGAAAAGAATTCCTGTAACTTCGAATTTACCTTCACAATGAACAACTGAAATAGCTAAGATTCTCACCTGAATAACTAGATATTCAGAACTGTTATATATATCTGCTTTACCACAACAGTAGAATACTCAGCACTTCTAAATGTAGAGAATATTCAGGGTTTCTGTAATGTAATTTTTGCTTTTGTTGAAGTTTCATCTCTTTCTATTCCAGGAACTGAGTCTAACAGTTTTCAGCTTAAATGCAGTCCTTTCCTGAATATAATAACGATAGCATGTTCTTTAGGGTCAAAAACCCCAAAATTTTCTGAGAACCAATTATTTCTGAATAAAATAATTTTACTATTATTTCACAACTAAGGTAACTTTCCCTTTGGCAGTAGTAATGTCTCACAGAGGCATTTCTTGAAAATCAGCAACAGTGGCTGACTCCTGCCCTGAAATCTGTAAACACAACTCCTATTGATTTTATGGGCTAAGTACCCAGCCTATTCTACATAGCAGCTAAGCACCCTTAAGCCCTAACAGACCATGTATACTGGCTGTGGACCAGCAGGCTAATCCAGAGGATGCTTGGCCCTGTTCATGAGGGAGAGGAGAGGGGGATCGACACCTGTTCTCTGGATAGATACACACTGCACGGCTGCCCAGAGTACTGGATCTGTTCTGTGCATCCTGAATTTCTCTTCCCTGCTACTGGTAGGACCCTTTGGAAAGAAAAAGAAAAAAAAAAAAAGGGAGAAGGGGAACTGAGGTTTTTTAATCTGTTTAATAATACTTCTGAAGACTGGTCTTTGGAAAGTATGAGGTCAGGTAGCGAGAGACGTGCCCTTACTGAAGATCCACCACTGCTCAGGGAGGCTCTCAGTGCTGCTGAAGCAGGCTGATGTCAGGTGGCCGCCCAGCTGTGACACATCATGTTATTTTACTTTTCCTCCTCAGCTGATTGTTATTACTCCAGGAAAAAAAGACCAGCACCTGACCATGACATCCGGGACAGTGCCCATGCTTCCTTGACCCCATGGCAGTGTGTTTTATAGTCAGCTCATCTGATTTTTTTTTTCACTTTCATTTAACATATTACATTAATTTACCAGGCATAGCATCCCCATAAGAACCACTGGACAAAGAAAGTAAATGCGCATGAGAATGACCCTGCAGCTGATTCCAGTACTTCTCAGTCCAAAGGACTGCTTCTGTGCTTTATGTGAAAAATGGGCTGTTGTGATGTTCACTATCACAGTGTCCAAATTCATTTGACCTTTGGGACTAAAAATATCTCTATTGCAATTTCTCATCTGCATCTGAAGATGACGATGTTTCCTTACCTAATAGAAGAATTGTGAGGTATTTAAGTATAGATGGCTGTATTACTGTACAGAGTGTACACAGATACTATGAGGAGCATTATATAAAAGCCACCTGGATTCCCATCATGTGGTTGTAAAAACATGAATGGAACAAAATAAGTATGGGGACTATTGAATAGTCCTCGGTAAGCAGCTCTGTAAGTCCTTGCTGTCTCAATTATTATTAGTTTGGAAGGGGAAATGAGTGAAGCAGCTGTGATTTAGTTGGACCACTTACGGCAGTTCTGTTGTTCTACAAAAGCCAGAGGCTGGATCTCAGATGTGCTCTGACCTAGGTTGGCTATGGACTTGGAGGGAAGGTCATATGTCAACATGACAACTTCCTAAATAATTTATATTTCATGTCCCCTTCTCTCAAATATCTAGTGATGACTTATCTGTGACAACTAACTCCTCTCTCACTTGGAAACCAAAATCCTCAGCTGAGGCATGACAGTCCTAATATGTGTCACAACAGTCCTGTTGGTGTTATATGGCTACTTTGATTTGTAATATATTCTTTAGGTGGATATGGTTTTGGAAAGAAATGTGAATTCCTCTGAAACTATTACTTAAATTCTGTTGTCAGGAACATACAGTAGTATTTCAGGAAAGTGTTTTGACATTAGAGAAGAGATCTTTAGTCAAAGAATGAAAAAAGGACTACTTTTCATTGACGCACCCCACATGTGAAGATGGATTCAAAATGGTGTATCCATCCAAAGCAGCCAAAATTCAGACTTAGCAATTCTAGAGGTGGAGTAGAGCTGAGGAATGAAATTGCTGTTGGGTAAGCAGTAAATATAACAGAACATCCAAAAGGCACTAAAATCTGAAGTAATGTCAAGTATGTATATCTACAGCATGATTTATACCATGATATTTCATACGTGAAGAGTTGCAATAAAAGCTTAATAACATCACCAATATTGTAGATCTGTTAAGAAGTAACTTCTACAAAGTGTTCTTGCTTATTTAGATTACTGTCACATTTTTATAGCATTATGACACTTGGTAAACATCCTTACTTACAGCCAGGAAGTGTTTGCGTAGAAATCCAAGGTGAGGAACTGCCATAACCAACATTCGTACTGGCAGCAACTGTGAATCTGTACCATCTGTATTTTTTCAGTCCATACACAGTCTGTTCTATTCGGTCATCCACAACATTTTCATATAAATATTGATGTATTTCAGATTCAATACAATCCTTAGTTTCCCAGTCACTGCAGTCAATGGACTGTAGCTGTGTGGTAATCTTGTAGTTTTGAAAGTAGCCAAGGATAGATTTCGGTGATCTCCAATTCAAGGTCACACTTGTTGATTGCACGTTGGAAAAAACTATATCCCTGGGAGCACTAGGAACTAGAAATTAAAACACTTGTAAGATATCTTCATTTGAACGAAAAGTGATTGCAACTATAACCCTTCTATCCAGTGTTGAAAAAATATTTTAATAAACAAATCTAAAGACCAGGACTCAATTTCATATGGTTAATAAGGAATAATTCCTTTGGTGTAAATCACACCATACATATATGGGTGGCATACATGTACTTACCATAGCTCTTGAAATAAAGAAAAATACTTGTAGGTGTGGCATGCAGGGTGCAGCTTTGGGAGGTGTAATATTGCTGTTGCTACATTTGGGGCTCTGTTTCAACTGGGGATGGGAACATCAAGCAAAGTTATTTTTGGCCTTACCATTGCATCTTTTACTGCTGTTGCTAACTGGGATTTCTCACCTCTCACTCAGAAACACCCATTTGTCTCCCTCTCTCTTGGCAACATATGAAATCCTCAAGCAAGACTTTGAGGTTTCATAAGTGTCCTGTTTCACCTCCTGAATGTATCAATACATGTAATATGTTTGTCTGTCTTTATAGAAATGCTTTACAAGCTCTTCAGTAAACAACAAAGTCAAAGAATGCCAACTGAAAGAGCTAAATAATATGACAATACAAAGGAAAAAAAAAAAAAAGAAGAAACTTCCAACAAACTTTGCTTCTGTGTGTTCATACATATGTACATGTATACACAGATTATATTCATGTGCATGGAAACAGAAGTAGTATATGGATGTATGTACATATACATACACACATGCACATACATTTATCCATATTTCTATTCAGCCAACCCAGCTCTCGCAGGCTGGATGCAACATATGGTTTTTTGCTGTATCACATAGTCATACAGTAAGCTAATATTATCTCTAAGACTCTGTAAGATAATACTAATACTCTCTGTGGCAAAAACTGTGCAGAGAAATCAGCTCAGAAATCATTCTGTGCACTTAGCTTTAAAGAGTGCTTTAGAGTCTTTGGGGGAAGGAGTATCGCTGGTAAAAGAAAAACATATGATACATCCTCAAACCGAAATCGAAGAAGCCCCAAGGCTTACATAAAGAATAAAAGAATCCCAGACCAACGTTACTGGGCAAGAAAGAGAAAACCCTCTGTTTTTTCTTCAGCCTTGTGAGAATATCTGATCTCTGCTTTCATCTGCAACAAATCATTTATAAAAAAATCATAATATATATGACAAGCTGAAGCCTCTCCATTAATTCAGAATATTTAACATGAAACGTAAATTCTGAGTCAAACCAAGCTGTGACGATGAAAAGGTTAGGAAACTCAAATCACTTCAAATGAGCCCAAAGCAGCTGGAACCTGCCAGAGAGGGGTCAGCCACAGGAACCGTGCCTTGCCTCTTCCCTTGCCCTTCTGCTCAGCCCTCACGCACCCGTACACACCTCAGCATGCAATATCCCCACGTGCTCCCACCCTGCTACACACTAAGCAGACACAGAAACAGAGCAAACTAAGAAAAAAATCTTCACTACAGACAACTTCTATCACACTCCTTACTATCACATTTAAAGTTGTTCTGCTCTGCTGTTCTTAGCATGGAGAGAAGCACAGGAAATACTAACTAAAAGCAAAATAGGCAGTACCCTTTTTTCTTGATCACAGTTTTAGAGATGTAATACTCAGTTTGTCCACTTTCAGAAAGATAAAAACTGCAATGTTTTCATACTAGCTCTGTAAACTGTATTTTCTGCTTGTATAAATTAGAAGAAATGGCTTAGCTTGACCTTTAGTTAATGGAAAATCAAGGAAGAGAAGTGTTCAATAACCTATATTTTTCCTTTAGAAGTCCCCTAGTCTGTTGTAATACAAGCTATTATTATCTGTTAAGATACAGCAAAGAATATGAATCTTACACGCTCAATTATGATGATGATGATAATGGTAAAATCTGGGATAAAATGCATACATTTATTTGAGTGAAATAAAAGCTACCATCCAGTCTCACTCTGAATTTGAATTAAAGTATTTTTAAGACCCACTGCTATATATTCCAGAAATTAAAAAAATATAAGAGTCAGCAATTCCAAAGACATCAGAACAGATAAAAATTTAAAGAATTTAAGAAAATATAATTCTCCTCCTTCTCAGTCAGAGGGGATTACTCTTTTTTTGATAAGCAATGTGACCTCGCCTTCCCAGGCGTGCGACTCCAGGAACTCTTGTTGCAATAGGAACAGCCAACATTGGCAGGTTTGGAATAAAATTGTGGAAGTATGCAACATGGTGATGGAAACAACTGGATCTAATGCCTCTTAGTCTATCATTACTAACTTCCATCTGGTGAAAATGATTATTGGACTATACTCCAATTTAAATGAAAGACTGGATCAAATACTGAAACAGGGGCTTGGAATGAAGTAGGTAGTAACTGGCTGCTTCCTGGGTGCCAGGAGGAAGGTGGAAAAATACACCTTCACTTGCTCAAACGTGCGTTTGGTAGAGCCATGGCTGGCACAACTACAGTATCTGTATCCAAATCAAGACAGGCTGAAGAGGCCAGTCACAGGCAGAAAGAGCACTGCCCATGTTCTAGCCAGCATGGTGGGCTTCCCTTCTCAAGGAGAGTACCCTGCTCCCTCAGTTTCAATAGGGATGAAGCCATCAAAAAAACCTGAGAGACTGCAATGTTGCAGTAAAGATGGAAAAGACACTCAGCGGTTTCACAGAACTAGAAATTATATTCAAGAAAAATAACAGTGGCTGTGATTTGTGTGCGCTCACAAAGACCAGTAAAAGTCTAATAAAAACTCCATGAGCTCTCCTTGTGTTTGGTGGAAAGAGAACTCTCAGAGAGCAAGGGAAAGAACTGAGGGCAGAAAAATGATGTTTCTCTTTCCATCTGTTCTTTTTCCCACTGACTACAGAGGAAACCCATCCATATTACCCTCAAAAGGCTGAAGAAAGTATCTGTGATTATCCCGATGAGTAACACTGCACGAAAATCACCATTTTGAAAGATAAACTCACAGGTATTATAATGACAGATCAGACAAGTACTTCTCCTTTCATACAAAAACTTTTATTGCTATTTTATGTCATTATTTTTCCAGTTTACTAAGACTCATATAAACAACATATTTCTAACCCATGAAGTCAGTTGAAAGAAGACATAAGAAAACTTTCTGCACCAGTGCCTAGAAAAACCTTGAAAATGGAATCAGAGCCTTAAACATTGGTCAGTTTAAAAGTCCATTTCATCTCATTGCTAACATAGACAAATAAAATACAAATGTAATCTCTCATTAGAACAAGTGAAAAGATGTGATCTGAATGTGGAGCAAATCAAAGAGCTTTGTTCTGAGGGCCACTGTGAGGAGCAGTGACACCCAGTGGCACAGTGCATTTGATGACAGCGTTCAATGAGACAATTTCAAGACAAATACACTATTGGGTTACAGATACAAAGAGGATTACAATTACTCTAGCATGGAGAATCAGATTTCCATTCCTCAAGAATGACTAAAATTCCCCCAACTTTTTCTGTCCACAGATGGTACTTATTTGAACAAACCATTCCATGCTTCCTAGAGTAATCATGCAGCTTGTTTAAATTTTCCAAACATGACTCAACTATGATGAAGTGATCACTGTTCATACCAAAAACAATTAAAGGCAAAAACTGCATCTTTATCAATTATTCTTTCAGATTAAACTGGAACTGTAATGAAGACTTATGTGTCTGCCCTTATACACTGCTGCTTTGATATGTCCCTAACAGGAACTTTATTATTCTTCCTGTTTTCCAGGAAGGTGCACTTAAAGAAAAGGCAAGAAAAAAGCTGTGTTTGTGGTGGTGTGGGACACTAATTGTCTAGGACTCTGTTCCAATTAGCTGGTTGATATTCTAGTGTTAATCCAATATTTAAATTTCCCAAGAATCATGAGTAGGACCCATTACATCTCATCATCATATATCTGACATCCATTCTCTATTGACTTTTGTTGCATTTGCTACAACTCAGCTAGCTCTGAGAGTAGGGAGTTTTTCAAATGTGGAATTTTTGGTGCAATGTACTCTATCATTTTCCATTTAATAGCTTTTAATTCAGTTTCTGAAAGCCAGCCAGGGAGCTGGCAGAGAGGCTGGCCATGAAATGCCAGTGAATTCAGTTTCTGGACTGGAGGAGGAATGAGGTATTTTCAGGTTCATCCAACATTGTTCACATGATGGCCAAACTCGAACAAAAAGTGCCTGAAGCCAGAACCACATGGGATTTCAAGCTCCTAAAACCTATTTATGTGCCTGAACTCACGCTGAAGTTGACAGGAAACTAAGCACCTAAATAGAAGTTACTTTCACAGATCTTGGCTCCAGTTCCTTGCGCTCATCCGGTTGCCATGCTAATCTACCCTTCCAAAGCTGGTGGACTGGTCTGAGATCAAGTATTTATTTGAGAACCTAAATGAAAGGGAATTCCTGGTAGAAATATTACAAGGACTGTGCAAAGTCTCAGATCAACTGTGCCAGTGGATCTGGTTTAAATCAACAGAAATACCCAGCAGAAAAATCTTACTCACAATGCAAAGACAACCTAAGGGCAGCAAAGGACACACACGAAAAAAATCTGCTGAGAAAAGAAAGAAGTTACGGCTTTCTATAAAGTCTTCTGTGGAAAGCAATGACTACAGCTGCGCGGGTCAGGAACAGAAGACAGTAATATGATATAGCATAGTTCCTAACGAAGTTAATAAAAAAAAGTCTGCCTACAGAACAGCTGCTTGTAGCTGGAGTTTGGATTAAAAGAACAGCGGCAGCCTAGAAGTCAGTTGGGTGGTATTAAGAACATCAATAGGAGGAAAATGAAGAACAAAGTAGAACAGATAGCAGTGGGCACACGACAAAAGAGTCTTCAGAAAATGGAGATATCTGAAAAGAAAATTAATATTCTATATTGATTAACTGTATTAATTTTTAAAAGCTTAGTTACCCAAAGGAGTTCCTTGGGTTAAGCTCATATTCCTTATCATACTAAATAGTACTCTGGTATAGACTGCTAATTTCAAGGAGACTCATCATGATACAAAATCCTGCTCAGTATGAACAAGGACATCACAAATAGGTTCCAAATTATTTTACTAACATAAACATGGAAAAAAATGTAGACTAATTTTTCCCATGACTTGGGACTGATACTATCAGACATGCTTTAAAGGAAATTGCACAGTTGAGAAAATGTTTTTAAAAAAAATCTCCTTGGACTGTGCCTCTTAGTCTTCAGCACATTAGAAAATTCAGTCTCTGACTATGAAATCTAAGCACTGAAAAATCAAATCTACAAATCTGAGGAGAAATGCACACCTTGAACATAAACTTAGAAAACTAGTGGAAAGCTGTTATTATCCCAGTCTGAAATTAAATAAGAATGCTCAGCTTTCTGAAAACAGGACCATCATCTACTTATCAGCAAACAATTCATTTGACCTGTACATGTTTTCAATGTCATCTTTGTATATATGTCACCACCATTTCTTATACATTAATCTAGAGTTGACCTAGTCCTCAAAAAATATTTTTTTCATCCTACACTATATGATTCTTCTGTTTTTATCTACCTGCTTATAAAAATAACATCAATGCAATTTCATTGGCAGCAAAGTAATCATTGCATTTGTCTAGTGAAGATTGCCTATAAACATCAAACATATTAACTGATGTTTGAACACACCAACTGATCAGAAAATCTAAAAAAAAAAAAATCACATTAGGTTAAGAAAATAGAAATCTGGTAAAAAAAAAATCAGTTTTAGTCATCTTGGAAAGAAGCATTTCAAAAATTCTTAGTCATGATTCACTCCGCAGTTTTTGGATGCTTTTTCTTCAGTACAGTTTGGAAATACGAACTTTCAGCATTGACTGAACATGTGAAACACACTGTTCTTATGTGTAGTAGTGACAGGGGACACCATTTCCGAAGATGTGGCTCTGCAGTAGGTTGATTATTCCTTTAGGTAATCAGGCCAGCACACTACACTGGATGTCATGCTTGGGGCCATAAGGACCGCTTTAGGGTATGGACTTAAATATATCTTCCATCACGGTCATCTGTAGTTCTCTTCACAAGTTAATGAGGAAATTAATGTATAATAACTCTAACTCAGAGCTGCCATGAGCTGCCATGTCCCATGAAAAGGATTCATGTTAAAGGAATTTCCATGATCATGAAGAAGGTTTTAAGGCCACACTGTGTTTTGTGCCCCTCATGGGCCTGGGTGAAAAAAAAGGCCCACATTTTCCAATGGGCACCTCCATCCTGGAGGTACAAACACAGAATCTTTAAAGGTTCCCCTTTGCACAGAGTAAAGATATTTTGTGGACAAGTAACAACAGATTGTGTAAATTTGCCACCTCCAAACCAAGAAACCTAAGAAACTTTCCCATTACCAATCCTTTTGGGCACTACTCTCCTCGATGTACAATGCATACTTCTGTGTAGAGCTACAAGTTAGTATCGGCCAGCAAAATTAAGCACAGATTAAATTAAAAAATGTTTCCTGGACAAATTCCTAACCATATTTCTTATAAATGCAAGTTATGAATGAATCTCTGTTTAGTAGAAAGCAAATGGTAAGGACTGACACCACAATACAATAGGGGCCTCAACCTGTTCCAAGATTCTGTGCTCAGTTATTCTATTAAGTAGGACCAGCAACAAGGAGAGAAAAAATACTGTGTGTGTCTTAACACTATAATCAATATGACTAATAATTTCAGAGAACAATAAAAAGCCTGTGAAGAAAAATCTAGCTTAAAAAAATTGAAAACAGCAGCAGTTTTCTTTGGGTTATTCATGCTTTGAACCACCCAAATGGCTTTTCAATAATTTTATTGTTATTCTTAACTGAATATTACGCAGGTCCTAGACTTGTGAGTTAACTGAATCTTCACAGCTTTAGTGTGCCTTTTGGAGAAGTTTCCTACCATTATATGGCTCTTTCTTCCTTCTAAAAACTCACTCAACCTTAATGAAATTTCATTTTAATATGTGCGTTTTCCTGAAAATAACCTAAGGATAGCTATTCAGTCATAAAATCCTAATTCATTTATGCACATGCACTTGTTATAATATCTTTCATACCCTGTATAATATATTTAAACACAAAGTAATATTACCACTACAAAGCTGACAATTTTTATAACATACTGCAGCCCAGCAGAAGTAGTTTACCATGACAGTGGAGCTAGATTAGACAAAAAACACTGCTAATCTCCTCATAAATTTAATCTTTGTGATTCATGTTTAATTGTACCCAGATACGAACAGATTTACCTCAAAAAAAAAGGCAAATAATCTTGCTAAGAATGTAAAGGTCAAATACTATGCAGTGAGACACTGAGCCAAATCCGATTTCACTTTATGTCAGAAATAAATGCATTGTCAGTGACTCAGTGCTCGCTACATATTCTGTGACTAATCTTAGACCACCATAAATAAGAAGCTGACAACAGCTATAAAACTGTTTCCATTCCCAACCATTAATCTCCAATTCCTAGTACCTAGTCACCACGAAACAATTCAAGCAAATGTCCTAATAATAACTAGTTTGTTGTAAATATGACTAAGCAACAACATGTATGCCGTGCTAAAACAGCGAGAAAGGGTCTGTGCACCGTATGCGGGAAAAAAAACCCCAAACCAACAAACATGTACTGTGGTATAAGGCCTTAGGAAAACTCTCACTGATAAGAGACACAAGCCAAATATTGTCAGAAAATAAAGTATGTGTTTTTTCTTTTTTAATCCTACTAGTACAATTCCATGTAACACACCACAACAGATGAGCAGCCTCTCTCTCAAACCCAGGCTTAATTACACATCCACAGCTTCTCCAGGCTTTCCTCAAGCACTAATTAATAGACAACCCCAAATTTATCAGAAATCCCAACAATGAAGTTTCCCAGGTGCCAGGCTTCTTTAGCACTACTATTAATAGAAGCCTTTCCCCCAGCCTCCCAAAAGTGAGGTACTAAGGAAGCCTCCTGGTCTCCTCTGTACCAAAAGGTAATACGTCTCCTATAAGAGTATCTCCAAAACCTTCGGGTTTTGGACAAGTCCAGTTTTAATTGTGCATCAGCCCACCTATCTGCACATCCATCCTCAGTTTTGGTTTTACTCCAGCTCTGAGTCAGGGATGGTTATTCAGAAGCCCTGATTTAAAAGAAAGGGTGGAAAGTTATGACTGCAGTTGAGAAGTGTACTTAGGTGCACACTCGCACGCATCCAGCTTCAACACTGAAGTCAAGCTCACCATGGTATTTACAGCCAACACTGTATGATATGAGTATGCTCACCTCTAATATTTAAACAATGCTTCCTTCAGAAGTGGATTTTGAACCTTGCTGATGGACAGAATTTTCTGAGGAAACTATAGGGTGGATGACCCAGGGAGAAATTTCAGCTCACCAAAGAGCTGGATTGGAGGGAACCAACAGGGATCTCAAAATGGCAGAATTTGTAGGGGGTCTGCTGTTCATTAGGAAGCCAATCCAGAGAGGACATTTTTACCAGAAACAAGTATGAATGTGCCACCTTATTGTTCAAATAGGGGATGGGGTCAGACTTTAGTGGGATGGTTGGTATTACAAGGAGTGGCAGTCATCAAAGTACAACCCTGGCTATTCTCACAATGTTGACTTCATTACACCTGCAAGGGGCTGCTCTGCTTATCCCCATTTGGAGCTCAGCCATTTGATCTGGAACCAAGGCAGCAGAAGTGCACCTGCTGACACAGACGTAGCCTGGATTCATTCAGACATACACATCCACAAGTCTAAGTTTAAATAGTGTTTTAATCAAAGCTCAGAGTGGGGCATTAAGGCTTTTTGACTAGGAGAGATCCAAAGTCTGAACCTGAAGAGGTTCATGCTGCTCAGGAATCTACCAACAGGTAGTCTAAGCATAAGGGTAATTCTGATTTCCTTCAAGTTTAGGTGTCCAATCCAAGTCTGCATATTAGATCTACCCCCCTCCACTTATCAACCAAAACATAAAACCTGTCACTGACATCAACTCTATGTTTTTTCTAACATAACTGAGCAGAACTCATTCTTTCAGTTTAAATATATGTGTGAATGAATGCTGCCACTCATCATTTCAGTTATTTGATAACTTAGTAATTAAAGTATTATGCAAGTTAGGTTTGGTTCCTAAACATCAGGAGATACAGTTGTGCCCTCCCCATCTCACCCCCAAGTTTCCTAATGATCCAGCTGTTCTGAATTAAAAGACTCCCTCAACTCCACTGCATTAATTTGCTCACTGAAGAAGAAATAGCATTAGGAAACAAATGCAATAATTTCTCCTGTAACTCAGTGGGAAGGTGAAGTCTTGCCCTGGATCCTACTTGCTGAACATTATTTTCTATTTTTATACTAAACTAACACTGAAGACATAAAAGCCAAGAGAAACAACTCCGAGAGCAGAAATTGCCCCTAACTGGTGAAGAGAACTGAAACAGGCATGTATTTCCTGGACTGGGCACTGGGCTCCTCTCCATGTCCAGTTCAGAAACTGGACACATAGCTATTTACACAGCAGTGACACTGTATTTTGCACAGAATTGTATCTCTGAGTGCCTAAGGAAGTTTCAGGTGCTGGATGAAAGCACAGCAAGGATTAGGTAAAGTCTGCAGTGTACATGAAGAGAGAAGGAAAGATGGATTTTGGGTGGCAATTTTTGATTCCAATGCCAAAAAACCTGTCTATGTTCTTCTCTGGATTTAGCTCACAGTTTTCTTCATTATTAAAAAATCCTTTTCCTCAAGAGTTATGATGAAAGTCTGCTTCAAGAAGTTAAATGCTTCTTAATTACACAAATTCTGAGCAGCTGTATTGTTCTCAACACAGAAAAAAGGTACTCTGAGCTTTTTAAAATGGCAAATAATTGCATTCTTATTAAGAAATGTATTCTGAAACAGGAGAAAGAAGCAGCTCTGTTTCTCCTCATCCACTATCAGCACAAAATTTCAACAGAAGGATTTAGCTCTCTGAATTGAAATAGGTATTTCAGGTCTCCTTGTTTCATAGTCGTAATTTAAATTAAACAAAATAATTAACTTGAATAATTTGTTACCTTTTTCTGGAAGCGTACTGGCATTGCATATCTGTTCTTCACCTTCACCAGCAGATGTTGCAGCTTTTATTTTGAATTGATAAGTAAAATTGGAAGACAGATTTCTGAAAGTATGCAATGTATCATAAGCTGAAAAAATTGTAGTATTTCCTTCGACCGTTATAACATAATGAGTAATTACACCATTGGATGAAGCAGGAGGGTCCCACTGCATTTGGATCGACTGCCAACTCGTTGCAAGACAATGAACATTCCGGACAGCATCTGGTACTTAAAAGATACATGCGCACCAAAGATTAACATTTCCAAACAATTAAAATGGTAATCACAGAACAATATAGTCAGAGAAGCAGAACTATCCTTCAGAGCAAGGGCCAAACAAGAATATGTCTTTTCCCTCATTAGATGGTTCATTTCCAACTACTACGAACATGACAGACTCTCATACTTGAAACATAGAGGCCACATATCTGGCTTTTTCCTGGTTGTGTGCTCTAATTTTATTTTCACATCTGTTCGTATTTTCCCCATGATTTTTTTAATCAAAGTGTAATAAAACATACACAGTAGTGTGAAACCCATAGACACACTCCATGACAGTATCAGCAGCAGAATTTCCTTATTTATGTTAGCTTTGTTTCTTTTAGGCACTATATCATAGCTCTGTCCTTTCAGCAGGGGCATGACCTGCCCAGAAGTCATTGAGCAGCTTTCAGAGCTGTCATATCAATGCTATTACCTTATTGTTCCCCACCTCTTCGCTGGTTCCAGCAGGAGAAACTTTCTAAAATGCTCATAAAAATTTGATAAAAAGTAGCAAATACTAATGCCGAAAATAGAGAAACTATCTGTGAACAGATAGTTAACCTGTGAACAGGTTAAAAAGAACAATAAATTAAAATGTCTCAGAAAAGGCTAAAGTGCTGGCTGTACCAGCTCAGAGAAAGTTAATATATAGTGAGGGGTTCTGCAACCTACTTCATCTATTGAAACATGTCCCAGAATCCATAAAACAATAAACAGATTGTTAGTGGGGTACCAGAAATTGAGGGAAATATGTTCGTCATCACTGCACAGAGGTAAATGAATCTCTTTAAAATTATCTTTTTCTTTTCCCAGTCCAAATATATATATATATATATATAAAGCAGCATCTACAGAAGAAATAATAACTGGCATGTTTAATAAAGACTAGAGACAGAATTCTTGGGTGAACTCAGTGAGGACTGATCAAGCAATTACCTAAAATCTAGGTTGGAGGGAAAGGAAACAATGCTGCTGGTAGCTGAACATAAAATCTGAGAAAACCGTGTAAAATATGCTTCCTTTGCTGCCAGTAAAATGGAACCTGGGATTTGGGAGGTCAGACACATCACCTGACCCATGCTGGTCCCCTGGCACTGTCAGACCTTCTAGACTACATGAGCGTGGGGATCGCTCTGAGTGGGCAAAGGCGCTACCACTTTGCACAAAGGCCAGTTTCTCAAACCTGCAGAGCTCCTGGGCTCTTTTTAATGAACATTGAATATTCACTTTCACATGATACAATCTTTCATTTTGAAACAACATGCAACTTGAAAGGACATGTGGAAGGCACAAGACAAAACTGTACATAATTAATTAATTAATTAAACTAGCTATACTGCATAGTCCTCCCCAGTTGCCAGGAAGAATAAGATCTAACAAATCAGGATATTTAATTAGTGGCTAGGTTCCCTTCCTAAAATAAACTATAAAAAAATGTTAAAAATTTGTATTTGTTTAATACCATTTCCAGGACATTTGCCAATCTTTTGTCCACCTGCTTTTGATACTGCTAAAGTTTCAGTTATTTTCACAGGGATCTGAATTATTGCTTTGATCTGCGAAGACTGATATCTATCTAATTTTCCTCCCTTTATCTGTGATGCTATTAAAAGACTTATAGTAGCCATATAAGCCTCCCATTTCAGATGAGGACATTTCTAATTCTACACTTCCGACACCAAACTTCAAACCCAGCCTATCCGATACAATTGGAGTGTGAATTAGTGTTACATGGGCAGAAGAAAATGAGATAGTGTTATGTTACACTTTCTTTGGAGAGAAGAGGAAGACTGTTTTTCAGCCATATGAGGAAAAAATATAAAAACAGAACTGCAGCTTAGAAAAAGTCATCTCTAACCTGATTCCATAGTTGTAAACTGGACAGCATTGCTGAACTGATTGCCATTCCCAAGCCTGGTAAATGCAGAGACACTGATAAAATAGGGGCTGAACGGTTCTAATCCAACAAGGTTTGCCTCATGGCTTGAACCTGAAATGTTCTTAAGGAAGGAAAAAATATTAATACACAATCAATCTATGTAAACTTGAAACCACTGAAATGAACAGATTTTGAGTCATAGTCTTGCCTCTTCTACTTTGAGCAGCTTTTAGTGGAAGTAGTCCCTGAGCTCAACAAAAACAAACAAACAAAAAATGCAGGCTCAAATTCTTTCCTTTCCTTTCCTTTCCTTTCCTTTCCTTTCCTTTCCTTTCCTTTCCTTTCCTTTCCTTTCCTTTCCTTTCCTTTCCTTTCCTTTCCTTTCCTTTCCTTTCCTTTCCTTTCCTTTCCTTTCCTTTCCTTTCCTTTCCTTTCCTTTCCTTTCCTTCCCCTTTTCCCTTCCCTTCCCTTCCCTTCCCTTCCCTTCCCTTCCCTTCCCTTCCCTTCCCTTCCCTTCCCTTCCCTTCCCTTCCCTTCCCCTTTTCCCTTCCCCTTTTCCCTTCCCCTTTTCCCTTCCCCTTTTCCCTTCCCCTTTTCCCTTCCCCTTTTCCCTTCCCCTCTTCCCTTCCCCTTTTCCCTTCCCCTCTTCCCTTCCCCTTTTCCCTTCCTTTCCTTCTTCTCCCTCTTTCAATGTGGTTTATGAGGAAGGTAGGCCAAAGGATGGTCACATAATTACAGTAGTGTTCGAACAGATTAACCCCATTTAACTTCTTATTTCTTTTACTTCACCTGAGTCAGACAAACAGAGCGATGAAGAGCTTTAAAAAAAAGCTAAAAAACACAGTTCAGTTCCTGGTAGCTGTTTTTCACAGAGGATGCACGGCATATTTTGTGCAACTGTTGAGAGGACTATAATAGCAGCAGGGAAAAAGCTGAATTTCAGCAAGAAAACCTGGTGAACATTTAGTGGGATCCAAGTCACCAGAGCATGATGGTGCCTAACTACAATATTTCTATATAAACTGCTCTGCCTATCTTGCTGTCACAACTTAAATCTAGTTTCTTGCCCATATAACATTACAAAACATGAAGAAATGTACAGCATAGCAAATGCATTCAAGCACTCCAGCCAGTTTCTGTAATCTCGTTGAACTTGAGTCTGCTTCAGATGGACAGTGGGGAATAATCTCTGGTGGCCTCCACAAGCACTCAAAGAATGTCTTTCCAGAGGCAACTGGCTGTAGAAAACACTGTTGATCTTCCACATATGCATTGTACTCCTTTTCTTCTAAGGATTATGGAAGAAATTGAGGGGATGATGTCACTTCATTCTACAAGGAGGAATAACAGCCAACTGCTCAAGGGGTAGCACAGCAGGCCACCCCATGGGGACCAGTTTCCACAGTTCATATGCTTAACAACAGCACAAGCACTTGCCTTGCATGCTAAGTTGCTGCAATAAGGACTGTACGGCTGAGGGAGTTGGGAGTAATGGACCTCCTCACAGTCCCACCACATTCTATGTCTCAAACTCAGAGCTCACTGCAGTGACGCCTTTTCCCTACAGCTTCTACAAGTGTCTTAGGTGAACAGAATTCACTCCATATAATGGTTTCTAAGCCCAAGATGCAACCCAGGCCTCAGCTTGCTGCCATTACAGCACACGGCGCATTTCTTGATGCCATCCAAGCAACCAAATATAGGCTGATATAAATGCTTTGATCAGCTTTTGTATATAATTTTATAACATCTATTTTGGTTAAAATGAATTGTTATTCTTATTCTGCAAAAATAAAAAAATGCAAACTTCTAAACAGTTTCTAACCATTTTTCAAGGCAACTAGGGATGTCTGTCTTTCTTTTTGTACCTTGAAAGTCTGCAGATACTAAATAGCCAAACAAAAGTAGCCACAAAACAAGTAACTTCTGTCATTTTCTAACATCAAACTTACACCAAAATATGAAGATTAATAAAGCTCATCATTAATGAAATACTAGAAGTTCAAAGCACATCAAAATCTAACAATTTTTTTCTATCTAATTTTAAAAATGGAATTACAGGCATGGTGGGAGAGAAAGTGAACTGTCTTAACAAATAGAAATTTAGAGGACCTTCAAAATTCTAGGAGCATAACAGACAGTTAAATTATTTGTCACATATTTTGTTTCTTAAACATGAAAAAAGTATCTGCCAAAAAAATTTAAACACTGTTAATTATGAACATACCTGATAAAATAGTTTTTTTGTGTTGTTTTGATAAATCTTAAAACTATATCTCATAATAACACCATTTGGCTGAGGGCTTGGATCCCATTTTAGCCACACAGAATCTGCAGTGTAGTTGGTAATGGTCAAATTCTGGGGCGGAGCTAATGGCACTGCAAAAGAGAAATGCTCTTTAGTTCCAAATTAGAAACGATCCAGGCAAAACCAGACAAGAAGCAGGAGAACGTTTGTATGTTTGCTACCATTTTTATCTGAGCTCAACAAAACAGTACTTCATTGCTATTTTAAATATTTTTTTTCTTTTTGGCATGATGCAAATTCCATTAATAGGGAATACATGTTTATTCAGCAAAGGAACTTCTTAGAGAGCTAAGGAATCTACTAATCACTTAAACATCCACATTGTCAGAGCTAAGGCATTTGACAAAAGTTGTATTGCATCTGTTACTGGAATGTGATGTACTTTGCTTCCTCAATATACGTTTACAAGATATGTCATTTACCATGCAGGTGAGAGGAGGTCCATGTAAAGGAGACCTCAGAAAGTGTCAGAAATATTTCCATGTTTTATCATTCTTCAGTTATGTGGGGGGATGAAGAGAAAGTTACTGTTGCTTTCTTCAAAATCCCTGACACTTGGCAATCTGTAACACATTCCACAGGCAAAAGGCATTTCTCCTTGGAGTTATTTTTGCAATCCTATGCATAACATGGCCTCGTCTTGCACACAGTGGTGGGAGGAGGAGAACTCAGAAAATACTTCCCTTTTAGTGCTTCCTTCTTCTGAAACTTTTCACAGACTGATGGAAAAATTACTCTCAGCTCTCTCTCTGATATTCAGATCTAAGACAGACGCAGAAATATAGGGCCAAAATTTCAAAGTCAGTTACAATAGAATTTGCTCACCTGACTCATCTGTGTAGAACTGAAGCACGGCAGATGGACCAGGTCCTTTTATAGTTCTTGCAGCTGCATAAATGCTGTATAATGTGAATGGTAGAAGGTCTTCCAAGATGATAAAATTATTGGTGGTAGAGAATGAGTCATTCCTTTCTGGCCCAAATAAATTTAAATCATAACTTATTATAACACCGCTTGGCTTAACAGGAGGGTCCCATGAAAGCATAACTGAGGTAGTTGAAAGATTGAAAAATGTTTTGATTATAGGTGCTGATTCTGGGACTACAGGAAGAAATAAGAAAAAAAAATATAACCTCAGAAAAATATGGGTTACAATGAAAAATGTCTTTTAGTTATCAGTTAAAGCTGTGCTCTGAGTGGAAAATTCTATGTCATGGTCTAAACACGGAAATGTGTAGTAGTAGTTTGTGTCCTTATATAACAAAAAAAGCTTTAAAATAAACACAATAATCTCTTTTTCTTCTAGAAAGCTACTTGTTGTCTGTTTGTTTTTTCTACATGTCGTTAAGTATGAATAACATATCTTACCATCTTCATCGGTTCTTATATGCAGACTTAGAGCGTGCAGTTCAGAAGATCCTTTGTCAGTGGCTGGTGTGATTTTCAGAATGTACTCAGTATATTTCTCCAGATTGTCAAAAACGATGCTTGTATTGTGAGTAAGGAAAGACAATATCTTATGGGTTCCCAGTTGCAATAAACTTAGAGAAACATGAAAGAAGACTAAGCCATTTGGTTGAGATGGTGGAAGCCAGCTTACATTTACAGAAGATGAGGAAATGTTTTGATAGACCAGATTTTCAACAGAACCATCTGGGACTATGAGAGATAATAAGCAAAAAATAAATACATGGATTACAGTAATAAAAAAATCCTAAACCAAACCAGAAATAAATGCCCAAAGTATGATTAGTTTGTAAATCTCATTTGTAAGACTTTGTGTTTCATTATCAAAAGCAAAATATTTTGAAGGCATATATGAATAATAATCCATTTTTAATTTGAGTAATAAAAGACTGGTTTGAGACAAATGATGGTTTGAGACAATATTTTTATAGCTCATATCCAAAGCAGTTTGTGAGCTATGTTGTTAGCATTGCAAAGCAAAGACTCAGATCAGAATGTCCTTCTTGCAAAAATACTGTAGTGTTGAAAACAGTACTTACTGGATTTTTTTGACACCATAAAAATAAAATAATTCTGATGTTAGAGAATATTTAACAAATGGAAGCACTGATATACACTGAACATTGCAAAAGTTATTAACTTACTATCCTGATCTGTATACACGTCTATTATTTCACTGGTTTTGTTTCCATCTCCAAAAGCTGTGCTTGCAGTTAACCATAGGGTATAATGGCTGTATTTTGCCAAGCCATCCAGAACTGCAGACTGGGACACATCAACATTGTTGTCATTACCATAACTCGTGAAATTCTAAAAAAATAATAATTCAAAAAAAAAAAAGTTGTAATTGAAAATGTTATTTATTCATTGATATATCTTTCTAGTTTCCCATTTATCCATCACCGCCACCAAGAGAGATGATTCACAGTAGTGTTCAGGAGATGTAAACCTAATGACTCTTAATGACTCCTGATTTTTACTGAAATACTCAAGTAATTTATTGTATGATGCTTACGATTACGCCCTGTAAGTACTACAGAGTATCTAATTGACTCCTCCTGTTGTCTGTAGTTGTTGAATTCCAGTCAATCTTTTTTTAAAACACATTAAATCTGGAATATTGAAATGTATTTATCCATATTGCATCAAGAAAACAAAATATTATCATCTGCTAATTGTACATAGATTACATGATCACACATGTGATTGTCTTGCCTGATCTGTGTGAAGTAAATCAAAGACTTGTCTCACTTTATTCCATTTTTATGAGAACAAATCTTATAGAAAACTGTCTGATTTTGAATTTAAAACTTCCAGCGGCAGAGATCTCACTGCAACACTTGATAAACTGTTTCTTTCATTAGTTGTCCTTTCCGTTAAAAACATGCCAAGATTTCTAATGCAAATGTCTATATCCAATGGTTTGTGTTAAAATGAAGGAACCAACAGAGTTCCTCTTCTTCATGCAGTTACTTGCTAGTGAAAGGATTGCATCAGAACCAAGTATCACTTCCTTTTGAACTACAGAAAAAATTCCACTAAAACTGTGACTGTTACAAGAGTTTAGTGCTCTTGATCAACACTTCTGAGAAGGTTATTCCTGTCTAGAATAAACCATTTAGGAAACTAAAAAGAAAAAAAGTAAGTCGGATTATTTATGTAAAGTCAGCTATGCCACATGACTGAATGTGTCAAATCACCTGCTGCTTTACAGGAACCTGGCTTAGATGATCTAAAGAACTTTGGCTCATGATCTGAAAACTGCTGAGAGGTCAGGTACCCTAAAAGAACATTCAGCTCCATCTCCCAATTCAAAGACTCAGTATCATTCCTCTCCAGCAGCCATACTGCCCCACTGAGCAGATGGCATGGGTAGCACTTCTCTGGACCAAAAGAAGTACTCATAATTTTTCTACATGGCAACAGTCTCATGGTGAGCTAGTTTGCCCAACACCCTAGCAAACATTCCAGTTATCTGGCCTGCCCACTATTTTTGGTGTCACATCTTATTTGCACCTTTCATCTCCTTAAAATCAAAGCTGGCTTTGAATTAGATGATATCCTAAAAAAAGAGAGGCTGAGATAGCAGACTTACTAAAATAGGTGACTCTAATGTTTGCATATTTAAATTCAGAAATACCACATATAAACACACACATACTGAAACCGCATACTAAAAAAAAAAAAAAAAAAATGGGTTATATTTCTCTTGAGGAAAGTTCCTACTGAAGAAATCACTGTTATACGCTCTACGAAATATTTGAGTCAGTACTGTGTAAATCGACGGTTCAATATGCAATCTTGATGTCTCTCACCAATATGTACCAATTAAAATATCTAACATAACACTCTATCTTTTTTGATAGAAATTTGTTTTATTTTTCAGAAAAGAATAAGCAACACTTCCGTTCATTTCCTTGAAATTTTTATACCAATATCCGAAGATCTGGTTTTGCCTGTAGTCACTAGTGTTCATGTAACATTAATAAGCAAACTTCGTTTGGCAATAAAAAGGTAAGCCTTTGTTCTGACTGCAGAACAGAAGTTGCATCAGTGAAAATACTAAGAAATTCTACATTAATATATGTCTTCCTTCTAAACATAACTGGAAGCTCACACTATCTTCATGTAACTAACTGAAAAAGGCTAAGAAGAGTTTTTCTTTACTCTTGGGTAAGCTAAGATACAGGAACAGAGGACTGACTTCTCAGGTATTTAATTAAACTTTCTAATGCTCAAGCACAATATGACAGAAAATATCTTCTGACCCAGAAACATCATTCCACAACCCTCCTGTTGTTATTTTTATATGTTGTAATTATTAATAATTAGTAATTGTTAATATCTAATAATAAGGTCCTGAAAATGACCTTAAATAATTCTCTGAGTTTTCAAGGTTAAAATGTCAATGGTACCACATCAAGTTTCGATTCTAGATTTACCAGGAGTTTAGTGGTATGAACAGCTGAAAATCCAGCTCTTAGTTTAAAAAGCATACCTTAACAATTTTGTCAGCTGTCTGGTCGTCAAGGACTTGCTGAACCAACATGAATGCTATAGCAACAGGCTTTTTGGTGGTTCAACAAAAACTGTTTTAAGAGGTAGTGCCCTTAACATGAGGAGCCCAAGGACTGGGGAGTACCTCAAACTTCTGATATAACAAAATACTAGAAAAGAATGAACGCATAAGAGTAAGGGTAAACAGGAAGAACTGTGTGGGTACAAACTAAGAAAATATGAAACTTGCACTAATTTTGCCCTGCGGATAGAACACTATAGGAAGTTTTACAATTAACTGTGGCTGCAGATGAAAGCAAACAGCTCAGGATCTTTGGCTACAGCTGAAGAAATTCTTCCTTCTGTCCCCTTCTTCATCTATACATGAAAGAAGTTTTGACATAGCAAGGTATCAAATTATTAGAAGCAGCTAAGTGTAAGCAATACACACAAGCCATGAAAGCATCAGCAGAAAGTCCTATCTTCTTCACCTCAGGAAGCGGCAGAAGTTTCCAGTGGCATAAAGCTATAATTAGTTGTATACAGACAACACAGTGCTGCTGTGCTTCACTGTTAACCTTTTTCCCTCATTCTATTTCATTCTCTAGGTTCATTGTACTGCACTGTTGTCATGAGTTAGAGTATCACATAAATGACTCTGGCAATTAGATGAGAGTGGTGACACTGGGGGCAAATCCAAGCCACTCCTCAAGGAGTGTAATGCACACTGTTCCAGCACTAATCTAAGTGAAGTTATTTCCATTCAGACAACATCTTTTAAAAAAATTGCAGTGTATTTTAGGGAAGTTCCCCTTTTACCCCTGCTTTTATTATACTGGTAAAAGAAAATGTTCGACTGTTAACACAGCACACTGTGTGAATCCCTAGTCTGCATCCAAGGGCAGATCAAACCAGATTTCATTCTGAACTGTATCCAGTCATGTTCACTTAGGTTGGCTTGTAGCACAGGGGTTGGATGATTTGGGATCTAATGTTCCGTTTCTAGAAGGTTAGTGGGCTTCTTTTCTCCACTTAGGTCCTGGTTCCCCTGTCCCGTTTGGCAGGGCAGGAAAGTTTTCACCTGTACTGAAATCCCTACACTGGATAACTTTCTCCGAGCATAAATTTATATTTGTAATTAGCCCCTTTCCCACTTTCTTGCTAATCAAAACACAAGTATAGAGAGATTGAATAAAAGAGTTTATTCAAGTCAACAGCATCTTTGAGCAACCTGGTCTAGTGGAAGTGTCCCTATCCGGGGCAGGGGGGTTGGAACTAGATTAAGGTCTCTTCCCACTGAAACCATTCTATGATTCTATGATCTCTCATAGATGAGTTTTTAACAATGAGATAATTACTACCATAGATTCTTCAACTTCTGTCCTCGATAGGACTGGGAAAATGAACAGTATGATTGTTTTGAACATCAGGTAAGGAAACCACAGAGCAAAATTTTCAAAGCTGCTATTGTCAATAGTGAAAGCTCAAATTGTAGGAATCCAGCAGCGTCACAGAGAACTGATGTGAACAAGAGGTACAGTGTCATGTCACCTGGATAAGAAGTGCCCTTTGCCAGAATACATGCCATATCTTTACTGCACTGAGGCAGAGTAGTGAACATAAATCAGAAAGTAGCAATTTCCCTAGACCTACGACAGCAAATGATGAAAGATAAAGCTGAACTTGAACCAAGCCTAGTGCAAATGATGGTTTCTTCTATATGGCTACCAGTCATTCCTCCCTCACTGACACTTTCTTTTACAATCTGTCAGCATCCCCCTAGAAACAGTCCCCTCACCTACCAAAATCCTCAGATCTAATCTCCATCACTAAATTTTTCCTTCTGCAGTTCTGGGTCTGAATCCTAGGGCTGAGCATCCCAGGCTCTCTGACTGGACAGCCACACTGTGATTTTCATGTAGACCTCTAAAGCAAAGAAACCGTCCATTATTCTTCTGCTCTACTAGTGTATGTAACTGGGGTGGGGTTTTTTTGTTTGATTGGTTGGTTGTTTTTTTGTGTGTGGGTTGTTTTTTTTACCCATTTTAAAGGAAAACTATCATGTAAAGGAGTAAACTTTTGCTTTTTACCCCCCCAAAGAAAATGCTTTATTCTGCAGCTACTGATTTTCTGTTTTTAACACTGCTTCTGATAATCAGCACTTTATATTCATTAGGTGTTAATATGCCTGAGGAGTTTGAGAACATATGAGGAGAACTGACAACTTGAGACAACAGAATAGCAGCAGTTTTAATACGCCTTTTATATTTCAGATTATGACAGCATTGGAAGATGTTAATCAGCCTGAGATTCTTCAGTCAGGTTGCTTTTCAGGCATCTAGAAGATATGCTTGAAGACTTGGACCTCTGTTATTATGTCCTGACAAAGAAGCAGCTGAAGGACTGGCAGAGAAAGGCTGCCTGCAGTGGGTGGGTTTCCCAGAAATGTGAAAAGCCCATCTACTTTTTAAATTGTATTGTATCCTTTCCCAAACTGAAAACACAGTTCTGACAAACATAAGCAGAATGGTGATCTAGATGCAGAATAAGCCAGCCAAGGATTATTTCCTTCCAAATGTGTGAAACACAAAAGTACCAATAATCCCTGCAACTACACGGTTATACTTCAAAGTTATAGACAGTTGTAAGCTCTGTGTGTGCATACACTCATACAGTTTACAGCAGTCTATATATGTCATATATATCATATATATGCACATATCAGGCTGGCTTTCATACATACATTTCTCCATAATGAAAAGAGCAATGTGCAAAATCTGACAGAAGGGAGCAGGGTTGAGTTCAGTTTCCCTCCTGTTTGAAATCTGTCTTGCACCTACAGAATGCCAAGGTACAGAACAGAAGTGCAATGTAGATGTGGTAGTTGCCATACCAAATAGTGAACAGAGAGGCACGTGGAGAGTTAAGGGAAGCAGACAGATTAGGAGTGAATCATGATTTGACAGACTAATGGTGATCTCCCATGGCCGGTAAGAGACAGATGCAACAGCCGCTGAAACCTATCTTCTCATAGCTTTCTGCAGAGGGATGGGTTAAAAAATCAAAGCTGAAAGTGCAAAAATGGTAGTTTCCACACCTAGAAGTGGAGCTACTGTCAGCACTTTTCCTGCCATCCACCATATCATCTGCCAAAGCAGAGGTAACTTCCATCCATGCGCCATCCAGTCCTTGCCCAACTATGTCACACAGTAATGAAACTGGAGCCTCACCTTGCTGGGTCAGTGTTACTGTGCTCAATCTTCCCTATCTTGGTCCTTCATTCCAGAGTCCTAGGCACATCCAGAGGGATTACAGCTCTCAGTGTACCAGTTTCACCTTACTCATTCACCTCAGAGTTGCACCTTCCCAAAGGCAGGAACAGGCCAAGTCCATAGTCCTCCTCTAAAATCACTTGAGTTGTCCAAGAATTAGATAAATGTAGAGACTTTTCATAGGATGGACTAGTTCAGGTAACGTACCAGCTCAAATGTTTGTCCAGGGACTTGTTAGGCTAAGAAAAATGTTGTTGGTACAGCAGTGTGTGCAAGCAGAGGCTGAAGCTCTGAACTGCTGCCCTGATTTTAATCTCATCAGAATGTGAATTCGTGGCACGGTCCTGCTTGCATCTGAAACTCTGCAGACAGAGCCTGGTAACCACACAGCTTCACAGAAGTCAGAGAAGTGTATACACTGAAGTATGTCAACAATTATTCAGTCACAGGTATTTGTAAAATATTTTTTCTAATTATTCTCAAACATATGCATACCTCACACTAGATATATCTTGAGCATAAAGTTATGCAGTAGAGGTAATTTTTCATGCACTAGTTTCTTCATTACTTTATGCTTCTTCCTCCCAAAAGTATAATGCTTGTAACCAAAAACCTGTAAAGGAAGCTTATTTCTTCTTATTATATTTTTTTATCATAATATATTCTTAGAAAGGAGAACAGGAAAACTATATATACAATTAATAAATGTGGTGCATAATTAAGGATGATGGTAGCAACAACAACAAAAAAAACCACAAGGAAATGTGTGGATGACCAAAAAATAATAAATAACATTTTATTTGTCTTTTATGCTTTAATTTAGGAATCTCAATACCTTTGCTTCAATATACTAGAGAGTAATTTTAAACAAAAATATGAAATAATAATGTATTCACTACTTTGACATTATCTTCTTATTTTCAGTACTGTACAAAGATGCATTAAAAAGTAAAAACAGAACTGTTACAGAAATTTATTCAAATCTATAGATTAGACATAACAGTCTTCAGGATGTGCAATGAATGTAATGGGTCTTGTGTTTAGCTGTCAACACATATGTATTGCAAGTTTGTATGTGTATATACATATACATATACATATACATATACATATACATATACATATACATATACATATACATATACATATACATATACACATACACATACACATACACTTTGCAATATGGAATATTACACAAAGTCTATTTGCTTTAATGCTTAATGATATGAATGCCCAATGAGATGCACAACACACCACAAGATGTGCTTCTGTCTTTATAAGTTAAAATAACTGCCTGAACTGCCTTTATTTTCCATAAAGGCAATATGAAAAAAAAAATATGTATAACTATGAAATTGTTTTAATATTTAATAGATGGTTAGAACACTTTATTGAATTCTACAAAAGAAGAATATAAAAATAAGCTTACCTGTATGAATATTCCTGAATTATTTTTGAAATAAACTGAGTAGTATCGTATATTTCCATTAGGCTTTTGAGGAGGAGACCAGAATAGCCTTATTGATGTGGAAGTAAGGTTTCTGTACACAACATCTTTTGGTGGATCGCTCGGTGCTGGAAAAATGTTAAGTTTTAGCATACTGAACTCAAGGTTTCGTACATTCTAGTGCCCAAGAAACATCTACTATAGATTTGCAACATCCTATATAAAATTAAATGTATTTCTGACTACGGTATAAAAAAACTGCTTCTGGGAATTATTCAATAAATAAGTAGATAAAACAAATTTTTAAACTCATATTTTTTCAGACCCATTTGTATTTAGCCGCATATGTAGACAGATTCTCTTGTCTTACAGAATTTGTCCTGTACTTACTGGTTTGGGCACATGGAAAGTCTGATTTGCAGACAGGGAAGTTGACTGAGTTAGGCCTCTATGCTCCATATATAGTTAACAGGGGAAAAAAGAAAAAAAAGGATTTGTTTCAGAAAGCCTAAATTAAAAAGCCTTGTTCTCTTTGCAGGCTATAAACAGAATTCAGGTTCCCAAATCATGTAGGCAAACCAGATACTTAAGCTTGGAGAGTATGACCATTTCTGTTTTTTCCTCTTTCCTCAGCCTATTAAACATGCAGGAAAGACTCTGTAAGTCTTCTTCAATTAGCCTCTCCTCCTATCCTGTAAAGAATGGCTGCATATGGTCCTCCTCAATAGAACAGTGATAAGGGAGGCTCAAATTCAGTTCCTTAAGCTTAAGAGAATTTATATCGATATTTCTCACCATCCAAGTGCCCTACACAATATGCAATGGAGTACTGAACACTATAAATTCTATTATCTCTCTCAGTTTGTGCTGTTCTAGTTCGTATAAAATACTAAAATATTAATTGAAGGGGGAGTTCTGGGGTTGATTCCTAAAAATCCTGCCCTCAAACATCAGTTCATGCTTGCATAACAGCTTCAATAGGAAAGGCTGGGAATACCTACAGCCTGATGATTTAGACAGTCTTTTGAGGGATGGCTTGGATAGATGCTAATCCTGCCATTGACTGTGCATTAGGAAGTCAGTTTATCTATGCAGGACGAGTCTGAAATATGCCTGTATACTGTCCATTTTGGAACAGATTGTAGCAATATGACTGATGGGAAAACTAGGAACCATGATTAAACTGAATGATTTTCAAAGCATAATACAGAGTATGACCATTTATAAAAGTCATCTGCCATGTTGGAATTATAAAACCTTTAAAATAGAATGTAAAAAAAAATCAGTGTACACTTACAGATTTAAATTTCAATTAAAATAATTTCAGACTTGTGAGAGACTAAAGAGTATTTTCCCTGTCAGAAGTTGTGTCACAGAAGATAAAGGAAAGAACTGTTAAAATATATTATAAATTAATTTCTTTCAAAATTTAAAATTAAATTATTTTTAGTCTTACCTGTCTTGAAGGGAAATGCAAAATTTTGCTCAGTAAATTAACAGAAATACCCATCACAGCTTTACAGAGCCGTGGATACATGTACACACAGAGACACACACAGACAGAATGTCTCTTCTTGATCACAAAAATGCCACTTCTACTTCAGTAGCTTTATTAACTTAAATAAGGCTGATAGAAATGTAAGGTTTAATGAAATTAAAGATTCATATTATACACAAGCTTACCCCCTTCAGAAGTTCTGAATGTTATAGTATCACTTTTTATGTTGCCATCTCCAAATCTTGTACTTGCTGTTAGGTAAGCACTATACTCAGAGTTATTTTCCAGATCTGTGAACTCCAGTGATGTTTCTGTCACATTAGCACTTCTTTTTGACATTTTATTCCTAATGAAAAAGTGTTCTATTAATTATATACACACACCATTTCTGTACTCACGTAACTGTGGCATACAAAGTAAAATTTACAAATGCAATATTATGGTAAATGCAAATATTTCAGGCTTTAAAAAAAGACTGGGAAAACTTTTGTCTTTTATGTTGAAAAGCTCACTTTTGAACTGTTGCATCCCCATAGGGCTCTTAATTTTGCTTAAAGAAGAAAAAGCCCCACAAAAATAATTGTAAGTTACATCGGCAAAGATAATGATTATGTGGAGTATCAAGGAGGAGCATGTCCATCTAGTAACTTCTATCAAATTGTTACGTGTTACCCTTAGGAAGGACACAGTAGGGCATAACTAAACTGTCTCCCTGGACAGGAATAGCGAAATATAAAAAGATTATAGCAGAGAGCATGCCCTACTGTGACTCTGTGAAATTGGTCAGAAGGCTGAAGTTATAAATGGAATAATAGAAGATGATATGGAACAGGAATTAGCTGGTGCTGAGTTAATTCTGGTGGAATGTAGCAGGGGATCAGAATGGAATTCTAGTCAGGTCAGAACCCGCCTAGAAAGACTGTAAGATGTAACATTAATAAAACGCTGGTATTAGCATAGGTATGAAATGATTATCAGAAAGTAAAATAAGATACAGAAATAACTATATTGAACTCAAAAAGTCTGCTATTACTCATTAAATTAATCTAATCTTTTATGAAAAAATAGCAGGAAAAAAAGCTAGCTAATATTCCAGTCCTGCAAAGATTTCTGTATGAGTGAGTGCCCTGTGTCTTTCAAGAGTTTTCATACAGGGATGATAATTCGACAAGTAAAACCCAATATCTTGCTCCAGGAGTCACTGTAGAGCTCTTCACAAACAAGTGAACGAGTTCTAATTCTAGAAAAAAAAAAAAAAAAAAAAAAAAGGGAAAGGGAAAGGCTGATTCAAAATTATTAGATGGTCTGATTTGCATCCTTTGGTAAATGATTGAATGTCCCATTAGCAAAGATCACCATCTGATAGTCCTGAAGTAAAGTTACATTAACAAACAACTAGAATGAGAAAATTTATGAGAATGAAAAAATACTAAATTGTCCCTTTCCCTTTCAGATTTTGAGTGGAATGTCTCTTGACATGGGAAACACTCTTGGTAACAGATAAATTTAACAACATTTACATTTTTCCCAAACTTCTGACATTTCAAATAGTCAATAAAGAGATACAAAGGGCTGCAGCTGCAGTTATCAAATTCTACACAAAGACAAGACATCTTTTCTTGGATCTTTGCCCAATATATTCTTAGTATGGAAAAACGTAGCGGGTTATAATTTAAGTAAGAAGAAAATCCACAGCTTAGTGCTGCAAACACTGCCAGTCTGAGTAATTGCATTCTTATAATACCTTATTTGCCAAAAAATGTTTCCACAATCAGTCATAGTTAAGAAGAAGAAGAAAAGCTTGGGGTGTTTCAAAAATAGTTTATTTTCTGTTTAGGAACAATTGAGATTGTCATCAAAATAGTAAGAAAACACTGATCAAAGTGAGTGCAAGTCTTTACAGATAATGAGAAAGAAAGTGCCTAGCAGAATAAGCTAAGCCAAGGAATTTTAATGAAGAATAATAACATTGAATTTTAAATTACACCTTGCAGAAACCCAGACAAGAGAGTTTCTAAGAAATAGCATACTTCTACTTGACAAAGACAGGTACCATATTTTCTTAAAAATCTGTACCTCAAAGTAGATCTAGTCAGTAATTATCTCACAAAAATTTGCTGAAGAGGATAACACCAAAAGACAATAGCTATATTTGAGTTCAGCAATTTTGCTATCATGCGTACAATACTCTAGAATTGCAGACTTGGGGACTATGAGTTTTCAGACTTAAGGCATGCAGAAAATTGCTTTAATACCTGCTAACACCCAAAACCATCTTGTCCTGTGACAAATTCCATGAAAGATAACAACAATGGAAACATTACACATACTATCCATTCTGCTCTAGTAGCTGTGGATTCTTGTTCCCAAATCATTAAGGAAAGGTTGCCGAATTCTCTATAACTGTTGCAATATATGTAAGAGAGGGAACTTTTATTTAATGTCTGTATTAACCTTTCTCTTTCTGCTTTATTGAGTAGCTCTGGGATTAACAATCTTCCTCAAAATATATTGAATGCCTCCCAAAAGCAGCAACGATGGCACAGCAGTTTGCCTTGTCAAATTTCATCCTGGAATGCATTTTATGAAATTGTATAGACAGTTCTGTTAAATAATTAAAATTCCCCTTCTTCCTCCTTCCTCCCCCCTGGCCCAAGAAACCTCAAAGGAAGGAGTGAAGTTGTGGCCCCTTTGAAGGCAACAGGAGTTATTCTCCAATGTCCTTGCCTCAAGATGATACCTAATGCCTCTCTAATTTTAGACATGGCACAGTAAGGACAAATGAGACAGTGCAGGGAGGACATGGAAGTAAAAAGTACAAGGCTTACTGCAAAAAGGTTATGTGGCTGCTTAATTTGAATATTTAGAAAGATGGATCAATTAACAGTTTTTAAAAAATTATTCTTATTAACTCATTCGTCATAATAACAAACTCAACAAGCTTTAAGTCAATATAAGGATGAAAATTTGTACTTTTTGCTATCTATAGTATTTTTTTTCCTTTTTTCTTTTTTTTTCTTGTGTGTGTATGTGGTAAAAGAACACCAAACCTTGCCAATACAGTAGAATTAACAAGACAAGGCAAACCAAATTTAACTTTTTTGGAAATAAGAGCTCATTCCTGCTTACTTTATCACCAACTTAACTAGAAGCTATGATTTAAAATAATTCATTAGGAACTGAGGCCAAACCCTACCCCAAAACTGTCAAGTAACATTAAAATAACAAATGTAAGCTCAATAATTGTGTGTTTATAACTACTGCTGATTTGCACATCTGGTTCACATCTCATAAGGTGCATGTTAGCATTTGCTTCCTACACTTTAGTAGTGACAATAAAATGGTACAGCATAAATGCAACGTATTAAAAGTGATTAATAACAAAATCTTTTCAGTTCCAGCAGAAATCATACACAGATCTTTGAAGAGATGCCACATCACTAGACCAGACTATGTTATGCAGAGAATAGGACAGAAGCTGCAAGTTTTAAAGTGGCAAAATTATTTTTTAAAGGTTTTAAAGGTGAAAAAAGATTCCAGGATGGATGACCAAAACAAACAAAAAAAAAAACCAAAAAGGACAGATTAAAAAAACCCCACACTAAATGAAAAATCTGTTAAAAAAAACCTTTTTGCTATGAATATATAACAATAAATATAAAATATAATAATACACGTAACAACACATGTGAAGACTTTTAACATTGCTCTTATGTACTTTCTACAAAAGAAAACATTTCTCTATTTTAAGCCTATTTCAAATCTCCTTGATAATTTAACAAAGGCTTGTGCCCTGCCTTACAATTGGCCTAATCAGAATATAATGGAAATAGCCACCATGTTCTAATTGAAATTGGAATTCATTAACCATAACACAGCCTTTAGAAAAATGTTGAAAATGCTTACAAAATATTTAATACCCCAATTTTCAGCTGCTACATTGTATCTGAATTTGTATATACAAAAGGCTAGTATTCTAAGTCTTGGATGAATATTCTCCAAAAATGTGTAATCAACACATTGCGTAAGAAAAATCTAACATTCCTGATAGGTTACAGATTAATATTTATCCTCAGAACTACTTCCAGAAAATCTTACCAGACGTAAACTGTGTAATAGAGGATAATTCCATTTGGCTCCAGTGGAGGTTTCCATGACAACTTCACAGTGACACCCGACAACTGTTTTACGGAGAGGGATTCTGGAGGAGAACTTGGAGCTACAAAATGAGAGAACAGGACACAACATCTTGTTAAACAGCTAAGATTGATGGGATACGCAGCATCCTTAAATAGGTTTTTAATTATTTGTGATGGAAAGTGAACTTTGTACTACACCGGTAGAGTATCCATCAACTAATGTTAAGGCACAGCTTCTTTTCCTTTTTCTGACAGATGATAAAAGAAGATTTTTCATGGTGGTGTTAGAACATCTGTTTCTGTGATTCAATGGAAAATGTACTTCATGAGAAAACAGAGCAACGGGTAGGTCACAGTGATTCACCTACTGTCCAAGTACATTGCTGCAATTTTTTTTACCCTTCTAATAAAAGCAAGAGCTTTATAGGTATGAACACATGTAAAATATAGCAAAGTAGTTCCCCTGAGGAAAAAGAGGTGCTGTGAAGACTTATACAAAGCACCAAAAGGTGGAAAAATGGATGAGCATGGCATTGAGAGACGATAAAAGTGTGGGATACTAGGCAGCGGTAAAATCTATTCACTCAATCAAATAAGGACCACATTCATTCATTTAATATGCCACAAGGGAAAATATAAGGATAGGCATTGACAGAGATCCTTAAAATTCATTTGAAGATGAACTCTAGATGACACCATATCACAACTCTGTAGGGAAACAAGGTAAGCAAATGAAAATGTTAGATCACGTTTGATTTCATTCTAAAGTTTACATAAGTATTGCTGAGGAAAAATATACCCATGTATGCATAAACGACACTGCTTTGTATTAGTATGTTATTGAGAAGCAAATCTTTTTCTTCATCTTGATTCATGGATATATGCATCACTATGAAGTAATGTAGAGCTACTTTTGTTTTTCTCAAATTAAACCAAAGAGCATCATGCACTAAAAATTCAGGTCATAGCTGTAGTCATGCATGAAAATTGAGAATATGAGCATAGCTATTAGGAAATCTATGAAACATTTGGTCTGAACCTTGGAACACTGTGTTCCTGTGAATAAAGAACATGTGGTGTATTATAAATATTGTTGTTTTTCAGTTGTTGTTCCTTCTTTCACTATCCCAAAAGCTGGCAGAAAGGTTTTAGAAATCTCTACATTTAAAAAAAATATTTTTCATGAGCAAAGGTTCACCAAATTCAGTGAATGTCTGTATTTACTAGTGAAAAAGGGTGATAGCAGTATTTAGTGTTTTACTTGTTATATTATCATCAGTGGCTATATAATGAAAGATCTGTCATACTGTGAATGTCATGTCTTTTTGGCATGTCTAGTTCATTCTACAGTTCTTATTCAGAGGTTATTTTTTGCTGAAGAACAGAGTCTACATTGCTCTAAGTAAAAATACTCTATGCAAAAGACAGATTTATCCAAATTAACTGTTCCCAGTGTTGTCCAGCAACATTACTCTTGAGAAAAGGTTTATTACTGACAGTGTGAATGTAGGTCCATCAACATCTTGGAGATTTGCAAAGATCCATTATAATTAAAAGCTGGATCTTAGGGAAGTCGGTGCCCCCTGAGGCATGAAAAGATATTTAATTTGGGAATGTCTGGTGGGAAGTTTATGCCAATACCGCTTTAGTCCAGCTTCCCAGAGACTTACTCCCCAAGCAAGGTAAGAGGGACAGACACAGGTTCCTCCAAAATGTGATTCACATCGCCTAAGTTAAGATTTTGTTTTGAGTTTTTTCTGGATTCCCTCTCCAGAAACTATAGAGGGGACCAATGATAACTTCCTACAACAAATATTTTAAGGTTCCTCTGCTGAGTTGTGACCTACTGTACTAATGAGCAGAGGATGCAAAGACTGTGTTCTACCTTCAGCCTGCATGGCAGAACACTCCTCTGCTCAATTTGTAAGTCCACTACTACAGATGATGGATGGAGCATTTTTATAATATTAATAATTTTAAATCTATACATGTGAATCTGTACAGGCATCTGTTTAGAAGAATCAAAAAGTCTCCAAACAAAAGAATCAGATATGTCCCTAGACCATTCAAGCTCTCTTTTGGTGATTTTTCCTTTTTCCACTTCTTACATTCCTGCAGAACCAAACACGATATTTAATTTTACCGTGTGGTGTGTTAGATTAGATAATATTAGTACATTAAGATTCTTCAAATTCGTAAGATATTGGTAAGACCAAATGCCCATGCAGAGCTATTGTGCCATTTCACATAGCTTGTACTGATAAATATATTAAATAACAGATAGATATGTACGTTTGTGTGTAGATTGACAGATACAGATATCAATACAGAGATATAAATGCAAAAAAAAAAAAGTATATAGCATCTACACATATCTGACATGAAGTGTAAGATTAGTTTAAGACTACAGGCAGACAATGACACATTGCAACTGCTCTTCTGACTTACCATCTTCATCAGTCAGTATATGCAGAGGTGCACTAAGAAGGCCCTCCCCCATTGTGGTACTGGCAGAGACTTCTACAGTATATTCTGTATACTTCTTTAAATCTAAATAAAGAAGAAGAATTCAGTAAACTCAGTGGGCCAAATTAGGCTTTTTTAATGGACTATAAGTAGTTTTGAAGTGCTGAACAGGCCCATCACTTAAACTGATCTGTGTCTTTCGAGATGTAAGTATGCATTAGGAAAACTTGAACACAAAATATTCGTCATGAACAAAAGCAGGGGCAAAGCCCAAATTACCAGTACATACTTCATATTCCTAGAATGTCTTACAGTTTGTCCATGGCTATATTCTGAAAGTTTACTGGTTAATGCACGGAGCTCGCAGCATTAACTGCTGTGTCATGCCTCTGTTAATACTGACAGAACACAGAAAATATGGAAATGTGAGTAGAAAGGGAAGTATTTATTGCTATTCAGACTAAGATCAGAGAGGTATATATGTGACTTCAGTGTTTACTTTGTTATGATGATAGATTTGCAAAGAAATCTATTGAAGTTCCATCTAAAATATGAGATGTATATCTATAGTTATTGTGGCCCATTTCATCACATTACTGCAAGACACAACAGGTTACTTATCAGTACAGATAGCATATAACTTTATGTAAGGACAAGAAGGATCATGTGCAACCAATGAACTAACTCATCTGCATCAGTCTACTGGTCCCTTCTCAGAAAAATTTACTGTTGCCATACGTTTCAGATGATCATATACTGGCCTGTAATACGTAGTGTCAGAAGAGTAGTGTTTATGACTCTTTGCTCAGTTCCATTAGTCCTCTTGAGATATACTGTGTAGGTCTGTACGATTCCATTGGGGGTGGATGGTGGTAAAAAAGATAATTCAATTTCCATGGATGAGATGTTCCTATAGGTTATATTTTCTGGTGCAGAATCAGGAACTAGAAGACAAAATTTAGACTTACAGAAGATTCCAGTCAGTTTCATTTATTTGTTATGCATTTTCTTAAACTGGTTTAAATGAAATGCGCTGTAAACACTGTTATTTTTATCCCATTTTTTGTACAAAATACATTATAAAAGAGGCTGAAATGGAAAATGAAAACCACAGGACAGACAGATACTGTAACAAGGTACGGGTCACTCTTCAAAAAAAAAAAATAAAAAAAAAAAATAAATGTAATCCCCTTAAAATGCCAGTTAAAGAAATTTGGAGCATGATACTAAACCTTCCTTCTAACACCTCATAACTGCCACTGCAACCCTTCAAGTTAGCTATTGTTAGGAGATTTTCCATGTTGTCCTGCCATAACTTACACTTGTATCAGCAACCCACATATTCTCCCTTTTCCTTGGGTACTTTACACAAACTATATGAAAATTTGTATGGAATAACAAAGAGAGTCTAACCTATTGCTGTAAAGGCCTTGAGAGCATCCTCCACCTTCCTGCAGATTAGGATGCTGAGGCTCAAGGCCAACTCAGCAATAGCGCAGACAAGGGCTGTCCCCTCCTCGCTGGTGACACGATCCCAGGTAATGCTGTGGTGAGGCTGCAGCCAGGGTTGTCCACTGGCCTCTGAGAGCTGCTTTCAGCTGGGGGTCTCATGGATTGTCCCTCTATGAGCTACATTTCCTCCTGCATTTCTGTCATGTCCTTGCTTGGCCCATGGATCCACTGATCTAACTGGTACAGGTTGCCTACAGAGGTGGCAGATGCCCCATCCCTGGAAACATTCAACATCAGGCTGGACGGGGCTCTGAGCAACCTGACCTAGATGAAGATGCCCCTGCTCATTGCAGGGGGGGTGGACTAGGTCAACTTTGAAGATCCTTTTCCGACCCAAACTGTTCTATGATTTTATGATCTACCCCCCAACTTGCAGCTTGATGCGGCAGCCTGACCTCAGCTTGGTCCCATCACTACAGACCTGCCCAGCTGTCACTGGGCTGTGTCTGACTTGGCTGGTGTCACTGAACCTCCTAACTCGCTTTCCTGGTTCCATCTCAGACCTGTCTCATCACCATGGAGTGTTTGTCTATCTGGACTCGGGGTTGCCCCTGGCTGCCACCCCCAGACCTGCCCTGCTCCCTTCACTGAGGGTTGGTGGGACAAGTTCTGGCGAGTGAGACCCCTGCCTCACTGGCCCAGGGACCTCCTTGGCTCTTGGCTCCCTGTCCCTGATAGGGAAGCTGGCCCTTGCTAAGTCATGACGATTGTTTTTGTGTACATGGGTCTGTTTGTCCCCAAACAAATACAAAAGTAGTTTTCCAGTATCTGAAACTGGTCTGATAGCATAATATATCTTATTCCAGAAAATCAATCATACAATGACAGCACAATTTACCCAAAAGGTCAAGCAAGGCATGGGTATGCTTTAGGATGCCCTAAACATTCTTATAAATGTACTGATGTGATGAAACTCCACATTCAAAAGTATAAACAATTTCTGCTTAAGCAATATCCAGAAAGGGAATAAATGCCATGGAATGCAGTGAAAACAGTCCACAATTCTTCCTAATTCCATGGTAGAATGGTAACAGAGAACTCCCAAGAACTGTTCAAACAGGCTAGCCCGTTAGTTGTGTTACACTCAAAATGCTCTGTCCTCCAGATCCTGCCTTATTTTTATTCTTGTCATCTCAGAAGATGTTTTTGCAGTTTCACAACTCTATCACAGGCCACTGGAATTCAAATTTTTGTTCTGAGTATCAGCAGAGTTAGGCACTGAAAAAGAACTAACTGCCTTAAAATACAACTTAGACAAAATACGGATGTCTAAGCTAAAGAGAGCAATAATAAAGGTTATATCTAAAGATATTGTATCAGTTGGGCAGGTGCATACATACCTATGATACCTGATAAAAACGTACCTGTGATACCTGATTAAAAAAAAACAAACTCAAAAGTAGCATGATGTCTTGGCAGAGCTAGCTTGGTGTTTCTATTATGACTACTGTTTCATGCAATCTGAAAATTAAGTGTGTCCCCATTCCTTTGAGCTTGACTTGTTAGGCAGGCCTGGACCACAACTACTTCACACAGGAAAAATCGAAGTTCATTTCAGAAACAAGAAGGAGAAGGAGAAGATGCATTCTACTGTGTCTTTACAGTCAAGGAGTCAGAGCATCTCCCTGCCCCTTCTGAGAGACACCAGTATGTGCAATTCCTTCCTTACTGAGAAAAAGGTGACAAACAGAGCATGCTTAGCTCCAGAGCTAGCTCTAGGTATAGATAAAGTGGGCAGTTGTCTGAGGTAGGAAATTAGTGAAGATGGGAAAAAGCACCCCAAAACAGATTATCATATAATCAGTGCTACCTGCATGAGGCTGAGTCCTAAAGGAAACAAATCTTCATGTCTGTGTCCTTAGTCACCTTTCATTCCTGAGTCTACAGCACAACCCAAACATCTATTCCTTTATGTAAACCATTATCCTCATTTTTTTTCTCCAATATCTCTCCTGTTTAGCTCCACTGCAAATTTAATTACCCTCTACCTATATTTTATATCCGTTTCCCTACATTGTCCTACCTTACAGCTACTTACTTATTTCAATTCTCTTCCTCTGCCTTGTTATGTATCTTTAACATTCATCCTTCCCAGTCCTCACTTCTAAACTTACTTTCCTTTCTTGGAAAATCTTCACCTACTGTAACTCTCTATTTTTTATCTGTACCTTCTCCAAAATATTTGTAGTAACATAAACGACATTTCATCTGTGAATTCTGTGGGGTTTTTTTCACCATTAGGATTGAATTCTTACCAAATTTCAGTTCATAATGTGAATTCAAAGTCAAACTCAATTTTTGAAACCCTTCCTCTCCTAAAAAAGAAATATTTTCCTGCAAGACACCAGAAATCTGCAAGGACAAACAGTAAAATAATGAAGTCCATCAGGCATACAACTTCCCCCTGTTTTCTTTACTTCTTAATTTTTCTCACTATTTCCTTACTTTTGTTTTCTATATAAAAAAGAAAACAGGGTTCTAACTTACTGCTTTTAAAAGTATGTGTTTGCTTTGCAAATTAATTGAACTGATCTTCTGAGCATGAAATGTCACCATAAAGCAGCTGATTGCGGAAAATGTACATTTTTATACTCACCAGTTTCAGAAGTTCTCACCAGAAGTGGGAAAGAAGACTGATTCCCATGGCCAAGCCTGGTGAATGCCCTTACAGAGATGTTGTAGAGAGTATATGGCTTCATTTCACCTAGTGATATACTTGTAGATGAGGTATTTTTGATAAATAAATCATTGGAATCACTGTACAGAACTTCATAGTGAGTTACGAGACCATTAGGATGCTCAGGTGGTAACCATCTCAGGTTTATTTCTGTTGCAGTTACATTTATTAACTCTACATTTTGGGGTGGAGAGTCTGGTTCTGCAACACAGAAATCAAAGAAAAAAAAAAACAACTTCAGAAACTTTCAATTAAGTTAATATAAGACTGACCTCATAAACCTATTGGATCCTAACATTTACATATGCATAGCTAACTGTACCACAAGGGCCACACTCACCACACTCATTCACTCTTCTTCTCAAAGCTTTACCACTTTTTAATCTCAGTTTCTGTATTTCATATTTTTCACTAACAAATCTAGGTATATCTTTGCTTCCCAGAGAGTTTAGCTTTCTTGGAATTTATTTTCTCATCAGCTTATAAATCAACCTGAAACTGCCTCTATTAAGAAACAAATCTCTTCCGTCTACTGCTCTCATACAGCCTGATCCTTCAAATCCTCTCACTGACTCCCTCAAATTCAAGTTCTTTGTCTGAATGTTGTCTTACTGCCTTCTTCTTAAATAACTACCCCTTTATTTTACTCAGCCAACATTAAACAAAGAAATGGACTGTACACACTGTAACTAAATTCCCTCTAGTTTACTTATACAGCTGCTAAATGATGACCATAAAGATCCCAGTATAAATCTTTCATGCACTGGTGTGAAGGTCATGCACAATACAAGCCCAGCTCTGGGATAGCGTGTTGGTTAAATCTACTGGCAACATATGATTTCATGCGACTCCAGTGAGCTAATAACACGTGAAAGTGTTGAAGGAGTGAGTGGGCTGCGCTTATGAACAAACTCAGCTCTGAATGTCAACCTTAATTCCTCTGAAGGCTTCATCACTTCACACCTGAAATAACCTGCCTATAAAATTTTAAAATAGTGCAATAAGAACTCAGGATTATGCAATTCAGTTTGTGTACAAATCCCTATATACAGAAATTTCAGAATTTATCTTGATTTTTTTTGGCCTACAGGTCTTACAAACCATTCCTGATTTCTGAGCCCATGAATGAAAAGCGTTAACTGCAACGGATCACTACTCTGGATGACAGGACTGTCCTCATGGATATTTCCCATGTGAAGAAGCTTAGTTTTCAATTCAAAGGCATTTTGCAATATATCTGGCATGGAACAACATTTGAATGCCACAGCCTAGTATCTTCCATCCTAACATAAGTTATCTAAGACAGACATAGTGAATCTTTTATTTGGAGGTCTCTCTCTTTTCAACTAAGCAGGAGTCAAATGAGTTTTCACTCACAGATTGGCTAAAGTTAGGAGAATGAATCTCAGCTTGAATTACCTCAGGGAAATCGAAGAACAACAAGACAAGACTAACTGCACACAGCCCTGAAGAAAGGTTGGAATTATTGGTGGCTTTCTCAATAGTTTCATCTAGGTTCGTGGGCATCTCTTCCCAATGGACAAACTGTTGGCCTGAAACTCCACTCTGAACAAATTTCTGTCATGCTCAGAGGCAGGGAATTGTTTAAACTTTCAGAGAAAAAGATATTTAGGTAGGTAATTTTCTTTAGTAGTGATATGCCTTTCCTTTGTGAAAAAACTAACAGAACAGAAAGCACAGAACTTAAAAAAAATTACAAGCACTTTTAGTTTCACTATTTAATTTGATATTTTGGTTGGTTATTTAAATCATCTAAACTTCATAGATCACTATGTTTTTTAATCCTGTAATACTTTGCTTTCTTTTCTTCCCACATAATTATTCTTCCTGTGTTGTAACGTATTTGGCAATGAGATAAATGACAACTGGTCAATTACCTTCTTTATTACTTTGGTAAAAACTGCAAATAGTTTTCTGAAACTAGTAAAAATAAAAGGTTGATATAAATGAGAAAAGATTAAGTTTTGATACTAAGAATTCTCTGCAAATCAAATTCCTGCACTGTCCCCGTACCTTCATGGGTGGAGACTGCCTTGCAAGCAAGCAAGCAAGTTAGATCCAGAAGTCTTCGTAAAGTAGTATTATACCCAACATTAAAACTGTTGATCAGTCTTAACACAAATAAAGCCCCAAACCTGCATAAAAACAACTCCATATAAAAACCTGCATAAAAACAACTCCATATAAAAAAACCCTCACTTTATCAGCAGTTATGCTTGTAGACAGCAATATGGCTTCTGAATTGTTGAAAAGAAGAAGCTGGCATCCCAAAAATAATTAGTTATGGTTTAGATGGGGTCTGGGAACACAGTATTTTCAGTGAAGGAACCTCAGCTCTGCAGCTAACCTCCCATTTGTCTGTTGGAGTGGACATTAGTTGATTGTTCATTATGCTGCAGTTTTCACTATTATTCCATTATTTCTAGCACCTACCTAACAATAGTCTGAATGCAGTAACTGACTGATAGAAGATTAATAATTCCAATAGTGATTTTATTTGTACACTTTCCCTCCTTATGTATGTGCCCAGTCTTCTGAAGAAGCACAAACTTCAATTCAGAAATCAAATCGTCATTGCAAACAATGTATTTACCATCTTCAGGGGTTCTCACGAAAACATCGTTTTCTTCAGATAAAGCACTTTCTCCAATTGTTGTAGAGGCTGCAACTCTCATTTTATATTTCGTGTACTTTTTTAAACCTAAAAAGAAGAAGTAAAAAAATATTGACTGTGACTTCTTAAGCATATTTTTGCCTCATAGCTATTTATAAAATTATAAACATGGTTACTGTTCTTGGAGGTTTTAATGCACATTTGTCAACTAAATATAAAATATATATAATACCATTTATCTGGGGAGAACCAAATAGGCAATAGGCACTCAGTCAAATCAAAAGATTTTGAAATAAGTGAAACAGCTTCAACCCTGTAAATAGCTTTAAGAATTCATTTGTCAAACCAAAAGATCTGTATGTGTACATCCAAATATGTGTTTTTATTCTATATGTATTACTCTGATTAGTATAAATAAATGCCTGAAACATCACAAGGGATGCATTTTCTTCAATTATTATCAAAATTATCACCTTAAAAGAAAAAAAATATTATTAATGTCAGACAAATACTGTGGGGAAAAAAACCCAAGTCTTAAAAATAACTGACAATTTAGGAACATTTTTCTATGTGGAAAGAAGAGGCTGAGGAAAAAATTCTAAGCAGAAATCAATTTCACAAATTACTACTTGGCACATTTCACAAATTACTACTTGGCACATTTCAGAAATGAGTGCTCGTCTTACCTAGACCTCTTCTCTCATCTCACATTCCCTACATACCCCTCCACAGTAGACAAATCTGGGAGTAGTGACCCAACCTTACATTCACATGCAGTTGTGCTGTGTGTATGTGGACGTGTGTGAATGGGGGCGATTTGGTCCACTTACCTCGCAAATGGCTATGGTATATAAAGCTGGAAAATACAATTTTGTATAATATATTTGCAATATTTTTTTTAATCAAATGACACTGTACCTGTCATAAGTAAGCTGTTGTTTGAAGTTACCATGTGGAATGCTCTTTCTGTATCCAGTTCCATTGCATAAACAGTATAATGAATAATTTTCCCGTTGGGATTTGCTGGAGGATCCCAATATAGCAAAATAGAAGAGGAGGTAATATTCTTGTAAGATATGTTTTGTACTGAGCTTGGAACTTAAATGAAAACAGAAGAACATAACAATAAGCAAGTAAGTGATTAAAAAACATTCAGTGAAAGAAATCATGTATGTTAACCTACATCAGAGTTACAACATTTTACCTTGTTCTTGTGTCCTAACCATGAGAACTGATGGTGACCCTTCTCCAACAGCAGTGAAAGCAGACACACTGATGGTGTAATCTGTGAAAGGTATGAGGCCCTTTACAACATATGACAGTTCTTCAGCCAAAATGTTAACACTATATTGATCACCTGAGATTAAATGGAGAGAAATATTTACTTACTCATAAACTCTGTTTTTTTCTTCAGCATTCTAAACTCAGGATGACATGGTGACCTAGAACTATTTTATTGCAAAAGAATTAACTTTCATGGCAAATACAAAAATACAGAGAAAAGCTTACACACTCTTAACTTAATCAAAGAGAGGCTATTACAGGTCCACTTTCATGTGTACAATCCTCTCTGCTTTCCTGAGGTCTTGTACAAAGCATAGAATTTAGATGGTAAGAATAATGGTCAGATTGGCCTAGGTGAAAAAATGAATGGGTGAGAACTAAAAGCATGAGGTTTATACTGACAGCTATCTCCAAAAAAATTTGAGAACAATTTCCTAGGAATGCAGAAAAGGCTTGGAGATGGCATAGTCTCCCCAGTGACTTGAGAATCATGACTCATAGGTTATTGTGGTTTTTGGTTTTGTTTTCAATTTATTTTTTTTTAATTGAGAAAGATAGATGCCTTCTTCCCTGCCCTCCCATCTGTGCTATAATAACTGTATTTGAATGGCTCCCCTCGTGGATTCCTTCACACTGGTGTTTTTTAGCAGAAGAGTTGTGGTCAGCAGAATGAAGAAGACATACACCCACACCCACAAAGAGTTACTGGTGCATCTGCAATAAAGTTCAAAGTCAGCAGCAACCCAAACTGTGCTATTCAAAGTCACCTGTTACAACACTGCCATTATGTCACTGCAACATGGAAAAGTGTGGGTGCTTCACATAAACGAGTATCAGGCTCAGAGTTTCCTAAGAAGAGCATTAAAATTGAGGCATGTAAAAATCAGAGGGTCCTGTTGAAAATTTGGCCGTCAACAACTTTAGTTACTGTAATAACTATTATAAAATGATAATCATGTGCTAGATTACAACAGGTGCTGTCTGAAATCAATATTTCAGCAACACAGACGTCTTTTAGCAGCTCAATGCCTCAAGCTGAATGAGGCTGCAAAAAGAAGATTCACATTTAAAGCACTGCACGTTTCTCTGCATGACAAAAAAGATTCTTCGGGATTAATATAGTATGGAAAAGATCCACTATAGTTTAAACTAATGGATTAAATTCTGGTCTTAGATACTGATGTATATGGAGGTATTCAGTGACCTTAATTAAAAAAAGAAGTCATAAAATAAAAACCTGACTTTCTGCCTACAAAAAGACCCTCTCACTGTAAAAATTTAAAGTGGTATTTTAAGTCCCTGCCTGTCAGCTGAGGCCTGCTTAATGACTTATAAATATCCATTCCTGGTAAAGAAACACTGGTCCATTGATACTACAGAACAAGTGTACACGCTAATGACACCACTGTGTCATGGGGTCATCTCCACCTGTTTGTCACCCATATAGCAAAGTTGTAACTTTTTGACCTATTTAGCTTCACTGACATTTGAAAACCCATTAGTCAAAAGGCTTAGAGAAATCAAGGTCTCTGAAGGGCTTGGAGATATGTTAATCCCTGACAATCACACCTGCTTTGGCAACTGTAATAACTGATTGTCTATGCAGCTTGGCTGATGGCTTTCGGGTGCTCCTTTCACTAGGAAGAAGGTCAGCTGGGTGACAAGGGGCTAGTTCCTGCCTGTGTGGCATTCCCATTTGCTTTGGAAGGTTATTTGGTAGTAAAAAAATCCGACTCCAGCAAATGACCCACTCATAATGTGCTTGAACCATGTGCAAAAGACCATATCTGGGACAGTGATGAGGGTCCTTCAGAACAAAGGAGCACGTAGAAAAATATCCTAAAGTATCTTACCCGAAGCAGAATGTAATTCTGCAACTCCATTTGTAGCAGGTAAATTATCACCAGATACACTTGTAAATATTACTGGGGAAGTGGCCTGAATGCTGGAAAACATTTCAGCTGAACCTTCATATAATTCATTGGTTGTTTCTATTGAATTCCAGGTGGGAGAAGGCTTGGTGTTTTCACTTATCATGTATGGTTCCAAAGAATCAGTGAAATACTAAAAAATAAAAATATAAAAATAAATCGCAAACCTTGTAATCATTAAATTATTTTATTAAATTTGTATATCATACCTAAAAAGTGCTTGTATCTTTGTGCATATATATACACACACGCTATGTAAATGTTGGCATAGAAACATGATCTTTCATTACAACAATAATTAACATGGAAAAATTCAACATTTCTCATGAAAAAGCTCAGCTGCCAGCAGCCTACAAACTTTTATTCATTTTTATGGTTTAAATAAATGCCGCATGCTTTTAAAAAAAATAATTCTTAAAATATGGGTTTCATATTAAAGTGGTAATTTTAGAACAAGGCCTTTAATACTTTATCCTTAGAGTTATATTGAATAGACACATGTTTGAGCCTAGGAGATTCCATTTGTACTAAACATGTTCTGAAACAGAGTCGCAGGCACTTACGACAAGAGGCCTTCAGATGCTCCTACTCAAGAATAGTAGTAAAAGGTTGACTAGATGGCTGAGAAGGAATAAGGAAAGAGGGAGGAAAACAGAAGCTAGTGAAATAAAGTGGAAATAAGGGAGTACGTATGTGAAAAGGGAGAGTGAAAGGGAGACAAGTAATACAGAGGGGTCCACAGGGTCCCACGGGACAGAAGGGGAAAAGACAAATGCCAGAAAGGGATCGCAGTAGATATAAGGGATGTGAGAACTACAAAGAGGGGAACAAAAGCAAAAGAGAAAAGAGAGAGAGGCAAAGGTACAAAATGGTGTGCAAGCACTAGATCATCATGCCCCTTCAGAATGTGGGACTGAATCCAGGACTGTAGTGTCTCTAAATTGTTCTGCTGTCATCTGTGAGCGCTCCCCACTCACACATGTGGCCCACTTCACCGCCAGAAAGAAATGCTTTAACAGTGATGTAACTAATGCACATTAGCTCTCTCCCTACAGACTCTGGGTGGAGAGAGGGCAAAGCAGCTTTTTTACTGCTGTAACTGAGGAGGATTAACCATGGGCAGTGACAGAGCATCAATCTCATCTAAGTACCAACAGGTAACAGCTACATATTCCTCATCTTCACCAACATTTTATAGCAAAATAGTAATCAATGTGGAAATACTTTTTGCTTCTGAGGCTTTTCCACTTAAGATAACAGCCTTTTATTGCTATTAGTTATTGAGTATTGTTAGCACTGTGGATCTGACAGTTCAAATCCTGTTAATGTTCTAAACTTGGGTGAATGAGGTTTTAAATAAAGTAATGTTATTATTTGTTTTGGTTTTTAATTTAAAAAATTACATTCATTAAACTGTAATAAAGGCAGCAATGATGCTAAATTGAGAACTCAAAAAAAATAGGAAATCCCATCATTAAAACATGTCTGCGCAGACAATTTTAATTTTTTGAGTCTGTACTATGATACAATCTTTAATTATAGAGTTATATACTTTCATTTTGCAAGGACTCCTGCTTGTTTTGATGAATGAATCCTTACTCTCATTTCCCACCCACCCACCTCCCCCCGCCTTACTCCTTATGTAATGTTTGGCTCCAGGGCTCTATTTAATGTATATCATTCAACATGAAAGCAAAATCCTTTGTTGAGCTCTACATCAAAAACTTAGATTCTGTGTCAGATCCAGAGAAACATATCCTTGTTTTTAAAAATTTAATTATTCACACTTTGGACTCCTATGTTCAAAATTAAGACCCAAAAACACCACCTCAGAATGCACTCAGTCCTGAGCTGAACATTTGCTAGGGGTCTACAGTTCTGTGCTGCATGCTGAGAGCTGCCCCATCTAAGCATGTAGAGCACGTCAGCACCCAAAATCCTGAAGCTAGAATGACTAACAGCACAAAACTCCTAAAAAATCTGATCTGGTAGCTGCATGCAGATATCCTTAATATACAACCACAGCATGAAGTTCAGCATGCATTATCAGACACGTAAATTCAAGGACACAAATGGGGGTAAAAAAGTCTAGGGGTGTTAGCCTTGCAAGCAGAGCACTTGACCAGCCTTGGGAGACTTATGCCAAATTCACTTCCCCATAGGATTTGCACCCACACCTTCTAGGAGTTTCCTTGAGTTTTTATGTATCGATCTAGGCACCTAAAGCTGTACTGTTGCTGTTAGGTCATCCTAAAGATGATGCAAAGAACTCAGGGGCTATAAACAGTAATACTATGGGCTATGGCTTTCTTGCCTTCAGTACCTAAGTAATCTGGATCACTCTGTTAGAATTATTTACTGTTTTCATGTTGTGGAAACAGCATTACTGGAATGTCTTTAAAACCCAGTCAGAGAAAGAGGGTGGGGTGAAGAAGGTGGTTTTTAAAAGCACTGACAACTCATCTGCCATGGCTAATTCCACATACTGTACCTGTCAGATAAGGCAGAGAAGCAAATTTAATCTAGCAAAGAAATCCATATTGAAAAACAAACAAAGAAAAAAAAAAAAACAAACACAGAATACCTTATTTTTTCCATCTATAATAGTGTTTTCCAGAGTCACCTCTGTCTCATGCACATTAACTTTAACTCTGTACTGAGTAATGATTCCATTTGGTTGTCGTGGCTTCCTCCAAACAATTTTTATGTATGTGGCTTCCACTTCTGTTGGATGCAAATCTGATACGATACCTGGGACTAAACATTCAAGAAGAAACTTGGTTTTATTAAACATCTGTGATTATTACAGGCTTTTTCAGCACTGTGTGTATTTAATCAAATTTCATATCTTTACCTTTTAAGTGGCTCCCATGAAGGTAAAAAGTTACTTCACATGGAGTTTATTTAGCAAAAAAGTTACAGTTCTAATAATATGCACACAGTTTTTTTTTACATATATGACATAAGTATGAGTATGGTCATATCTTAAAATTATGTAAATCAGGATAGCTTCACTGAAGTCAGTGCACTGGAAGCAAGAATACGTTTTCTAGCTTACTATATGGAACATCAAGTATATTGAAAATGTGATACACCTTGTTCATTTCACTTATATAGTAGGTTTTGGTTCAGTTTCTGCTTTAATTATGCAGTAATAATGATACTGTACTCCATGATGGACTGCCAGATATCAGAAACTTTTATATGCAATAGAATGATATTCAGGTTTGATGTGAAAAATATTTTCTCCTAATATGCCACCAAAAAAAAAGACATGCTTGAAATTATTCACATGATGAATGTTTGCAGATTTGGCATTAAAATGACACATTCTATGTCACCCTCACCAAAAACAAACAAACAAACAAACAAACAAACAAACAAATAAGTACATTGGCTTCGGACATTCAGACAGAAGATGAGCATGGCTGTATTGAGGAAGGCCATCTCTGGAAATTGTCTCTGAGAGCTGACAAAAGCAGATACTTCGGTGAAGAATACGATTAAATAAGGATAGATGTTCCTCCTGCTCTTACACCTTGACAGCAAGCATTGCGTCAATCACTGATTGAGAGATTGTCTAAATTTTCTGCTGTGTGGCACAAACATAACACAAAAATAACCACCTTGAAACTGCCTGCCTATTACACAGCGATTCTCGATTTTTTTTCTGGTTGCATCCTCAGATGCAGACCATTAATCCTGCACAATCTCACACACATGTAAGATAAAACTGTGTTTCTATTGAGCAGAGGACTCTCACCTGGCGAGTGAACTATCGGGAGCCAAAACTCCCAAACAACAGAGTAGATGCGTCAAGGCAGAACCAACCCCTCGATTGCCCCAGGATAAGATCTGGATGCTGTGTCTGCCTCAGAGCTACGGGCCCTGGGAAAGGTGGCTCCGTTAGAAACGGGAATGGGGCCTTGGATTTGGTGAAAATTAGTGAAACGAGAGATGTTTAGTAAAAGACAAACCAGCCGGGGAGGGAGGGGGGGCGTGAATCCTGCGCTGTTCTTTCTCTTCCACTTGCTGCCATCTAACGGGTAACTGGAGGCCCTGCAACTTAATCACCGTATCTAACTATAATTCAGGCAGAAACTGCATTTCTGTCACCATCTCTGAAGGCTTCTGGTAGCAAACAGATTTAGTGACAGTGTATGAACCGGGAAAAAAATGGAGAAATAAATCTATGTAAAAAATTTTCAGCTAACTTCTTTCATTAGCTTATTATACCTCTCTTGCAAGACTCTTATAAAACACACCTATTCTTTCCTTTGCAAAGTACCTTAAAGGGCTTTGAAGAGAAAATTTAAACCAGTTATGATATACAACCCACCAACTTCACTTCTTTATTCTTACTTACCATCTGCAGGAGTGAAAACTGTAAGGTTTGTCTTTGGCCCCACCCCAGCACTTGTCTCTGCACCAACGTACACGTCATATGTTGTAAACGGCACAAGGTTACTAAATACAAACTTGTGATCCTTTGTGCTGTTATCCAGAATGTGACCTGGAGTGAAAAATGAAGAGATTCTAGCTCAGAAATAAAAAAGTCCATTATTTGCTTACACTAGATATAGCCACTTTTCAGGATGATGAACAGTGAAAAGCCAAATTTATTTGTGAAAAGTTAGTTTGACATCAATGTCATTGGAAATAATACTGAATGCCTGAAAAAAATGTCCCAAAACCTTCTCAAGAAGATACAAGATTCAAGAAGTGGAGATTTTCTTAATTATAAATTGATTTCCAGTGTTTTTCTCGTGTGGTTCCATTAAAACATTAGTGTACAGCTCACTAACTTCTTACTTAACTACAGGCAGTTGTATAATTTCTTTATACATACATGTCTGAGTTTAAAAAATTACAAAAAACAAAAAACATCAAAACAGTCGATTAAATACTACACAGGAACGAGAATCCTCCAGAAATCTTTACCATAAAGAGAAAAAAGGTAAGATACCACATGATTTGTATATATAAGCATGCTAATGCAGCTGCGATCTTAGCCTGTCATCTCTCTAAAAGAGTGAGGAAAGTTGGTTTCGTCCGCTCTTAAGAATACCCAATGTGAGTTTCATTGCATACTTTTCATCATGATGAGCAGACTTTTCCCTTAAAAGTAATTTAAAATTTATTAAGAAGTCTAATAGTAAAAAGGATACATAGCACTGCTTTCAAATATACATTCTTATTGACAGGGACACTAAGAATGCAAGTACAAGGAAATAATCACAAAAAAGAAAAAGAAATAAAACCGTTAATTCAGGCTTACCAGACGGTCCATACAGTTCAACTCTGTAACTGAACTTTCCTGTTACTATGGTTGGTGGGTCCCACATCACTGAGAAAGACTTTGCTGTAATGTTGCTCTTGGCAAAATTTTGTGGTGGATCTTCTGGAACTTAAACAATATTGGAAAAATGTCTTTGAACATAAAATAATTCATATTAGGATTTCCAAGAACCATGTATCAGACAATTAATTTTACACATAAACATTAAATATTCTGAAGGGAAGCTACATTAATAGCATCTCTCACTAAAAGGGCTTATTTTAATTTTGTTTATTTTTTTAATGTAATGCTCTCAAAGGGTATCAAAAGACCTGGCAGTATGCAAACAATCTTTAGAAGACAAAGGTGGCAGGGATTCTACCAAGTTTAGCAGTGACTTCATCATGATATAGATTACATACACAAGATGCTCAAATAAGATTATAATGCTCAGCAATACAGAGTTCACATCAGGTACATTTTTTTTCCTTGAACAGGTTCTTTTTTCATACAGACAATACTTCGTATCGAAGATTTCTGACGGCACTATTGATATACATTACTGTCCAAAAGGATACACCTGGAAACAATTAAGCTTGCAAAAACATTGCATACTTGAGTAATTTTCTATTTTCATTAAACTATTCACATTAATTACATGAACCTCATACTCAAGTGATTATGAAATCCAATCCCTGTCCTTTCTAAAGTATACCTTCCTGTATCGAAAGTTAATGAGAGATTACTATTGAAGTGAAAATCTGAATCCAAAGACAACTAAAAGAGGTGAATTCTTTACATCTGTATAGAATAAAAACAAATCTGACTTTCAAAACTGCTGCATGCCCAAGTAAACTTATGGAAGCTGCCTGATATGTATTTATATTAAAATTAGGTCAATATGTCGTGTGTGAGATTTAAGCCAACATGGAAATAGAGACTGATCCTGTAAAAAACATGCAAGTTAACTAACATATTACTCTTTAAAAGTGCTGCCGTCTTTTGCAAAAACTAATGTACAAATGAAAGAAATGAAAAATCCTGCTGTTCCTAGAAGATATCCTATAGATTTGTCCTTAGTCATTCTTGGTTAAGCAAATTGCATCAGCTACAATAGTGCATAATTCTGAAGTATCATCTTAAAAGCCCACTTTCTTTTTCTCCAAGGTTTAAATCTTTTTCACAGACACCCCAGCAAAGGAAATATTTACACGCTGGATTTTCAAAAAAAGTATTTATTTATAATGAAACATTTTTAAATGTTTTAAAGAGGTAGCCTCTTTTTCAAAAATCAAAGCAAGGAAAATATCACCTTTATCAAGAACACAGGAGAGCTTCAGCACAGCTCAGAAAATTCTGGTTGGAGGGGCAGAAATAGTTTTCAGCATTTTAAAATGGAGCACTATGAGCTGTACGGTAGAGACACATATCATCTTCCTCTTTGTGGTGAAATGGGCATGACAACAATTCCATGTCATGCTCCTCTGTGAGCAAGGAAGTGAGATCTGAAATAAATGTGCTCTCCATCCTCCCATCTGCTAACTGAAACTATATCAATTCCTTTCCCTCAAGCCTCATCTCAGACACTTCAGTGGAGGACTGAAATGTGACGTTTTGGCCATATGAGCAACTGGTAGCTTGCAAGGGGTGGCTAGAACAGAACTAAATAGACTCTTGTAAGAATTAGAATGCTTGGAAAAGGGAAGTGGATTTCAGTAATTACAGAGAGACTGGTTGGTGCTAGATGTTGGAGGGGGGACCTGTTACAGTAACTGCAAAGCAACAGTCCTAAACAATGATTTTACTCTATAGGCTATATAGATAAATACAAACTTTAGCATGTAAAAATATCTTGTTCACTGAAGCAATTTAAAGGTGAGAAAATAAAAGTAATGAGGCAAAGCATCTATTAACTCATAATGACTTTGTAACAGATCACCACCAGCTCTATGGCCAGCCCCAAAGGGGTTCCCTGGCACATGGGCATGCCGGACTCTCCAGGGAGCACTTTACAAGCACCTGCATGCTTAGAAGGTGAAGATCTAATAGAGGTGGATCCAGAGGCTTGGGTGTGCCAGTGCGCTGCTAAGAGGAGGCATTTGCTGAGGCTCGTGCCATGAGAGATGATGGTCCCCTCACACCGACCAGCATGACAGCTTCGCTTTCCCCAGATCACGCTTCAGTGGATGAACCCCGGCTGTATAGGTACCTGGTAGGCAAGGACTGAAGACCTTGCACACAGCAGAGATCTTTCTATGTATTTGGCAGAACTAAGCCTCATGGCATAAGCTTTTCATCACTTCCCAGGGTTTTCTTATTATTATACCAGTACACTTATCCTGGGATGTTAACAGGGTGAAAAATAAACTGGAAATTAGCCCTGAGATAGCTAGAACAGAAACTATCCGAAACTTCATCAACCCTAGACACAGCAGCAAATTAGGGATAATTCAATTCTGACAAAACAATTCAAATAAACAGTGCTAGGAGGGAATTGAATTTATTTCCATCTGAACAGTGCTATGAATTCTGGATGTATGAAAGGGGAACTCAGTAACAGCTAACTGTGTCAGGCATAAAAAAAACCCTATGAACTAGCAAACAGAAAGCAATAACATTCCTCTAGAACACCTATTTGATATGGCTCTATTAATGATGTTGCCTACCACTTAAGCCATTACAAAACTCATGCTCCTGGACAGCCTTCTTTTCCAATTCTGATTTCTCAGTGCATTGCAGATAATCCAGAATCAACTTTCTCAGTGTTTTAAAGATTTCTTCAGCACTGAACAACTTTCTGCAGTAGGTCCAGATGGAAGAACCATGGGACAGGAATTTTATTTATACTGCTCATCTTTCCACAAAGGCAAAGTAGCTTTAAGTGCATCACTATGTGCATAATACACACACTTTTTGAATACCGTGCCTGACACCTTCTCTCTTCAGGTGCATTTTTAATTCTCCTTCCATTGTGCCATTAAATGCAGTTCTTACATTATCCTTAGTTTTTCATAAAATTTTATCTGTTCTTAACATAGTTTGCTATCTTAGACTTTTAAAAATAACAGAACTCCTGCCAACTGTGCATTATCAGATACATTAATAGTTATATACACTTCCAGTTGATTCCATTAGGTAAAATTAAGGAATCATGTAAATAGAAGAGTGTGATACAAAGACAGATTTAGACTGACATATCTTGCAGTATAACTTCAAACTGATATTTTTAAGTTTTTATATAAATCTGAGAACTTTATTTCCGTTTGAAAGCAGTATATACCTGATTCTGGTGTCCGCACAATTGCACTGTCAATGTAACCTGCTTCAGTGGTAACTGCAGAGACTTCAAAAAGGTAGGTGGTATATGGCCTGAGATTAGTTACAACAAAACTAATTGGTTCATTCCAAACAGAGCTTGTTTGACTCGGTGCCTCCATGCTTGGTGTAACCGTAGTCCGTGAAGGAATTGTAGATTTGCCAAAAGTAGTTGAAGGAGTGGTAGTGCTCCACAAAAATGATTCACTGTTATCCTATAACGACAAAATATGAAACACGATAAGCTGCACCTATACATTACAATTGTAAATATATGTAGATCAAAAAAGGCAGATCGCCTTTGAAACTGGTTCTCCTTTCCGTGCTTCAATCTTCAAATTCAGGTTGTTTCTTTCATTAGCTGACATTATTAGTACATTCTGTTAGTGACAGTATTATAGCTTCCTGCCTTATCCCAAAAATTCTCACATCTGACTAAACAGAAGCCACTCTCTAGCATTCATTTAATAATTTCCAAATTCCTTTTTCAGTCTCTCTCTTAAAAAAAAACCAAAGTCCTGTAGTAAGGTCCTTCTACATCACATGTGTATTACATATGATGGATGAGACTAGACAGCAGTTTCCTAACCCATACTGTCAGGAGACACCTCTGAAAAGCCACTAGACATTACAATAACAAATACTTCTGATTCAGTAGGTAGCAGGTTTTCAGTGCTGAATTAAATTAGCTTCATGTTGGGAACCTTCACAGTGCCCAAGATAATCTTCCAAATACAATCTGAAGCCTAAGTCCTGATAACTTTTACCACGTAAAACTGCACTTTTCATCAAAGTTCTAAGCCTACCATCCCCTCCCGCCCCGCAAAAAAAAAAAAAAAAGAAAAAAAAAAGAAAAAAGAAAAAAGAAAAAAGTTAGGCAAGTTGACATCCAAGTAATCACAACACTCTGCTCAGGATAAAGAGAAAAATGAGAAAAAACACCGGAAGAGATAGTTTTTTCAAGAAATTCAGAAAGGTATACATTGGTTACAGATCTGAATCCAATGAATAGTCAAAATTCAGAAGCTTTTCAATGAATGCTTATTTTAAGAACAACTCTGACTACAAATATTTTTAAGAAAAAAGTCACTCTGTTACTAGCAGTCTTTTTATTTTGATATAAAAAGTATTTAAATAATGTTGAAATTTGTTACACAGAATAAAGCATACATTTAAAATATTAAAAGCACTATTATAATATATATAAAAATGAGATACTAACATTACACAATGTCTGCACTGGTCAAAAAAAAAAATCTGAGCTGAACTTTTCAAAGAAAATGCAGCGCTTACATTGCATTCTGGTAACCTCCCAGACAGAAGGTCCTCTACTTTAACCAAGACATCTTTCACTACAATTCCACTTCTTGCATGTTTCACACTAATCTTGAAACTAGTTATCTTTCCATTTGGTTGCCGAGGGAGAAACCAGATCAGATTTACAGCTGAATAATTCAAGGCTTCAACTGTGAGATTCACTACTTTACCTGGAGCTTGGAAACAAAACAAACAAAAGCAGTGTGACATACTTTTCTTCTCAGCACTGGAAAAAAAAATCCCATTTTTTCTTGCAATGCCATTTCTAGCTTCCAAACCCTGAAGCAAATAAGTAACGACCATTCACAAACACATGTAAAGTAGCTGATATGCAATCAGCTCTTTTCCAACCTGGTTTAAGTGAGAAATATAATTATTTCCACCCCATAATAATATAGTAACTGGTTTGGTCAACTTAAAAATATTCTTCCTAGAAGCAACTCGTCCACTGTGTCAGAAGTAGCAGACTTTTGCCCACTTTTGTTTGTTTAAAAGCATATGATAGCACTGGGTGTTTTATTTCACTTCATCTGTGCCATCCTTTCAGCTGGATGTAGATTTTTGGTAGCTTTAAATAGCTCAATTTAATTTAATTATTACAGAAATTGTGTTCTTTGTATCAGTGACAGCTTCCAAGCATTTTGTCAGAGCATCTGCATTAATCATGGCACAAATGAATGGGATGCAACATCTAAATGAGATTTTACAAGCTATATGAACTTTCCTGAGAACAAGAGCACTGTGACTCTTTCTTAGTCCTGTCTGCATTTTGTGGGCAGCAGAATTTCCTGCTATAACTAGCCTTAGTACAAAAGAGAAAATGGTTATGCTGCCTTAAAAATATAGTATATTTTCATATACTATATATTATATTATAAATATACCTATACTGGTATCCACTAGTACAAACCTTCCAGGGCTGAATTGAGACAGAACCTCTCAGCCTCAAGTGCTTAGGCCATGCTGAATCTTTTGCACATCTTTCACCTCCTATTCCCTCCTCCCAGACTACAGCCTTTATATTTAAATAATGCTCTTCTAACCTTCCTACTTTAAACTATACATCTTCAAGATGTTAGGGTTTCTTCAGCCATTAAAGGAAGACTTATAAAAAAGATGTTGAGAAGATAAAAGTATAAATGCAGTATCAGAGACACAGAACTCTCATCTAGAATTTCAAAACACCTTCAAATTATATTTATAATAACAGATTTTAGCTGTAATAAAATGTAAGCAGGAATGCATAAATAAAGCTAATACTCTCATATGAAGAAACACTGATGCCTCTGTCAAACACGAGCAAATAAAGCTCAAAGAAATAAGGTTTTCTACCAACAATAACATAGAAAGAATAGTTAAAATCAATGACTTTGCATAGCTCCACATGGCAAGTTTACTACCCCTTCTCATATTTTGTTTCATAGCTCATTGCACTATCCCAAAAATTTGATGCAGAATGATGATTTCCTGCAAATAACTGAGATGTGGCACCCTGTGGTTTGCACAGCCACGGAAACCAACCAGGAGTCCCAAACACAGTGGGATGGTCACCACCATGGTAGCACAAATTCTGTATTCCACTAAGACTTATTAACTCCAATGTAACTGGCCTGGTGCCAGCTCTTCAGCCAAGGGTCAGCTGCTCCTGGAGCGTGAGCAAGACTACAAACACTAAATCAATAAATATTAACCAAATTCAGACTATAATTATAATTTTTTAATCTTCAAAGGCATCAAATCAAATTTTCATTTCAGCCATATATTATAATTTTTTTTTTCTTCAGAACAAAGAAGTAAAAACTTAGTACAATACATTCTGTCCTGGGCTTTGTAGAAAAGGCACTTGACTCCAGCACTAAACAAATATGGTTTGACAAAAGCAGACAATGTCAGAGCTGGCCACACAACAAAGTCAGTCTCCTACTACTGTTGAAGGCAACAGCAGATGGGTCCAATTGATACCCTGTTTTCTTGAAAATAAGGCAGGGTCTTATATTAATTTTTGCTCCAAAAGATGTGTTAGGACGTGTTTTCAGGGGATGTCTTATTTTTCCATAAGCAATAATCTACATTTATTCTTGAATAAAAAATCAACAGTTGTTCAGATATAGTCATGTCATCACATTCTGGAACATCATCATAACTCTCCAATCTGTGTGTGAGAGCCCGGTACTTGCCAACCCTTACTGTTTTGAATCTCATGAAGTCTTTTGAGTGTGATTCTTTTGGGGGGTATCTGCTTTTCTTGGTGAAGAGTCTATCTGTCCTGCTGCATTCTACTGCCAATTAGTTTTACTCTTTTACATGTATAGCTGCCTGGACACTATTTAGATTGATTTTTCTTATGAACTGTAACTAGGGCTTGTTTTTAGAGTAGGGCTTATATTTCGAGCATCCTCAAAAATCCTGAAAAATCATGCTAGAGCTTATTCTCGGGGTAGGACTTATTTTCAGGGAAACAGGGTAGGTAGCTCTGCTCTCTTGTGACCTTGCTTTCTGGAAGCGTCCTGCTTAGAAACTGGCATAGCAAAACCCCAACAGAAACAGACTGTGTATAATAAATATGTACACACTCTAAATGGTGTTACTAGCAAATGGGACAAATGCACCTTTTCCATTGAATGAGAGAATAAGAACAGAATTAGGATTTTGTACTTAACGCATCAGAATTTGGTCAAGTATAAAATACGCTATGGATACTTTACTTGGACAAGGTAGAGGAGCTCTAGTTAAAATAATCATCAGCTCTAGTTAGAATAACTATTAGCAGCTTTTTTAAAATTACCACTTTCTGCGGTCTGAAAAAGAAAAGGATTGCTAAATACTCCTACGCCAGCACTGTTCTCAGCAGCAACCTATAGGAAAAAAAAAGTTACATTAGAAAATCTATAGCATATGTAGTAAACGAAAGCACTAAGCCACAGCAGACAACTACAGCAAAGAAATATGAGGTAACATGGAAGACTTAATCTAGAATGTAAAGAGATGCATACGCCTCTGACCACTTCCCAGTGCAGTGCATACTCTGCTTGATGAAGGAGAATCTGTATCACTGGTAGTTCCTCCCTAAGCTGTACAAACACCCCTTTCCATGCATGCACACCTTGTGACTCCAGCCAACCCCATCTACTTCTGTGTCACTGAAAGAGCGACTGGAAATATCCTTAAGCACTGATGAATTTTATAGTAACTGCAACAGCTGAGGAAATGACCTGGAGATCTTCAGGGGGGTTGGTAGGTAATGAGAAAATTCTGACAGTGTTAAAATTACATCATATAAATCTAAAGGTATGTCCTTTCCTGAGCACTGATTTTTAATTATCTCAACTCAAAGTAGGTATAGTAGAAAGGGTCCAGAAAGGCAAACTAGCATTAAGAGAGACATGGAAACTCCCTTTTCATACGTGTAGTTGCAAGAGAACTCACAAGTAAGCGAAAATTTGCATTGTAAAGGTGTCAGATACATGCACCAACTAGCTATGAAGAGAAATCAAAATAAATGCTTACACAATGCACTGCTAGCTTCTAGACATCACTGCCACAAAAAGACATTACAGAAAAAAACCTTGGAAACATTTAAGAAGGACAAGTTTACTATGTAGATAAGAAAGTATTATCCAAAATTCAAGTAGCTGCAGTTCACATTTGGAAGGAGTATTAGTTTTTATGCTTTGGATTATGATGATGCCACCAATTATTTAAGTTCAGAAAAAAATCCTGAGTGTAGAGCTTTACAAAATTATCAATTATCAGGTGTCCAAAATTATCTATAGCTCCCCAACATTTCACGAATTATCACTTGTCACTGCTATTGCTTAAAAAATGGGTTTTTTTCATTAGATGTAAAGAAATTAAGACTGGGCTGTTACAAACAGATTGGAAACCCATATTCAAAGCTTATAAGCTTTGTTGATCTGTACTGTCAAGGTATTTACATGAAAGAATTTAATAACAGGACCAAGTCAGGTACCTTAAAGCAATGAAGAATTTTCACCTATTCAAAAACCAAGAGCTGCTTTTAAATGATACAGACTCCAAAAATTAACCACAGAACCACAATAAATTGCTCAAGAGAAGGAAAACATGTAATGTTTCTTTTCGGTCACATCTGCCAGGTAGAAAAAGTGTTTCCACCCGAGTTGTTATTGAATCTGTGAGGTTGCTCGTGGGTCAGGCAGTCAGGGCACCCGCCAAAGCAGTAGGTAATGTAACAGCACTTTGCCAACAGACTTTTATTCACTCATGTGAAAAGCTGTGTGGTCCCTACTAGACAGAGGTTGTTGGGTCACAAGTCACTTTCCTGAGCCAAATTCTGCTCTAAGATCAATGTTTCAGGCTCCAGCAATGGGAGTAATTGCCTGCCATATATACCAACAAAAGCCAAATTATTGCTAAAGTAAAACAAATTATTTAAAATGGCCCCCAGTCTTCCCAGGGAAGATTCATACATGGAGCAAAGAACAGAATTTGTAAAACCTTTAATAGTGAATCCCACACAAGTGCTACTGAGGTACTCAAAATTACAAATTATATTCTCTTAATGACTTGATTTGTCTGAGAAGATTAAATTGCTTAGAGTCTAAGTGATAATACATTTCTCAAACAGTAGCTGAACGTTTTTCATGGTTTTTTGAGTCTTTTTTTTAGCAGATGACTGGAGGCAGAAGATCAAAGGACAAACATTTCTGCAGCTGTGGATATACTGGATTTTATCAACATAGCCATCGCTACGTTCACAATGAGCAGCTTTCCCACAGTGGCAGGCATAATTGCATTTGTACTTTCTGACACACGCACACCACCTTTACAAAGAATCACTGCACAGCCCTATTCCCAGTCTGGTCAACTTCAATATTTTGTTATAGCTTTGTGCTGCGTGAACTTACATGACACAGAATGAAGCAAATCAAACACATTATTTCACTTAATTCTTGACATTGACCTCTCCGAGGTTCTGATAAAAGAGTAAGTCAGGCAAAGAACTGCTAGGCCAGTATTGCCAAGGGGACAGCAGTTCATTTCTGTCCACCTGAAGTCATTTATTGCTGAAGAGTTCAGAGATGGATGGGGAGTGCCTAATCTCGGTGTAAACAAATTCCACATACAAAAGTAATGAAAATACATGCACTGATTTTGGCAGTAGATAGTAACTGTGAATATCTAGGTAACAAAAATCTATGGGTAGGGAATGGAAAAGCATGACATTGTATTTCAGGATATAACACTAGGTTACCTACCAGGATCAGGGAAACCAGGCAAAAGCATTTATAGACTACATCAAAACAGATATTCAGGTCATAAAACTCCTTCTTAAACTAATTAAATTTTAAAACAAAGAAAGAAGTATGAAGCTACATGCTTTTGTGCATCTGGCTGAGATGATTTAGAAATCTATTTGTAATATCCAAAGTGCACCAGTGATTTGAAAGATAAAATCTCAATGAAGATGAAGAAGGATTTACATGGTTTTGAAAATTCTACCCTTTGCTTTTTACTTTCTACCACATGCCATATGTCAACAAGAACATCAAGAGACGAAACTGCAGTTCAGTCCAATTTTGGTCAGAAATTATTTAAACTAGATTTAGAAACTACTACTGTAAACAAATACCTGCGTAATATATTTTCCTATATGACAATGGTAATTAGCGAGGTCCTTCAGAAAACACCTGCTGTAAACTCATACAATGTACAATCAGTCAGAATTCAAAATACTAAAAAGCATTCACAAAGCTTTTACCATAATTTCATACGTTGTTCCAGGGTTAAGACTGGTAAGAAGAACTTCCAAACTGTCTGGCTTTGTTGTGACCTGTGTATAAGCTGTCTGCATCCACGGGCAGACCTCTTTATATTTGACAATATAGGAGAGAATTCTCCCATTCAGATGCAGTGGTGTATTCCACGAGAGCAGAATCCCAGCAGAGCCCACTCTTTCACCTGCAAGAAACACAGGGGGCCCAGGATCTAAAACAAAAACAAACAAACAAACAAAAAAAGTAATAGTTTTATTTACATATATACACACACAAACACAAACATGTAAAACAGTTTTTAGTTAAGTTTCCAGATAATGGCAACAACTTCCCAGATTATATAAAGAAATTAAATCATTTGCCAACATAAACCAATTAAACTACTGAAAACTAACGTACTGTTGAATAAAAAGCTTTTTCTTTTTTTTTCTCCTGGCTAGAGTCCTGTTACAAGAATGATAAAATGAACTTTGGAACACCAGGAACATTCTTCTATAAGAACGCAAAAAATTTAGTGATAAGATCTTCATGGACAAAACAGAGTTTAATATCAATTTAATATCTGAGATATTCTAGCAGGCTTAATTTCTGCTCCTTTCCCTAAACCACTAAAAACCAAACTGCACTCTTTTATAGAACATGTCTGATATGGCTATGTTTTTCAGAAACGTCTCCAAAGTCTCCACTCTACATATAAATTGGGGTATGAATTGGGGTATGAATATTTTTATATGACACAATAGGAAATGTTTCTAAAGCTTATAAATTATTCCCCCCTGGCTTTTTTTTAATAGCCAAGCTAATGGATGAATACAACTACAAGTCATATCCAGGGCTGCTGCTTAAAAATATCCAACAGAGAAACATTCATGTTCTCAAATAATGCCTCAGACTCAGTGTGGGTTTTTATGGTTAAAGAAGATGAAAAATCCTAATGACTGCTCATAACTGATTATAATTTCTCAGATACTGTTGTGCATATAATAAACCCAAAAAAACACAGTTAAAAAAATAATCAACAAGATTTCATCAGTCATTCTTAACTCACTTGTCACATTTGTTGTCACCGTTCGACTGGCAGGTGAACTGTAGAGTGAAGAAGAAACTGCAGAAACTGTAACATTGTATGTTGTTCCAGGAATAGTATTAGAGAAGTCAGCCTGAAATAGGATGTAGATTTATTTAAGTATTTTACCAAGAATTTAAAAATAAATAAATAAATAAAATACATATATATATATATATATAAAACCACACCACAAAACCCAAAAGTTTAAGCATTGTCTTACTGAAAGTGATCTGTTAATAAGCTTTTAGAAATCCAACAGTATATACAACAATAAATATAGTACTTTAAATGTTAGCTACAACATAGTATTTTGCCACCTTTTTCAACTACCATCTCTAAGATTTGTATAAATTTCAATATTAAAGAACAACAAAATTATTAATTTTATCACAGAATCACCTATCAGTGTATCTATAGAGGTTTTACGTATCATTGTTATCAAAGTACATATGAAACATTATAAAATTCCTTTTTAAAATAATAAACACAAAAGCAGTCCAAAAAACTTGCAAGTTTCTAATACTTAAGCTAGCCCATCTTGTGAAAAAAATATAACTAACAACATTTTAGCAAGTATTTACATAAAATACCTGTATCTTTGTAGTTCCAATAAGAAACAAAAGCAAAACCACCAGAACAACCATTATTTCTGTAAATATTCCTATATTTTCCAGAAAGCAGGATCAAAAAGTGCTCCTATTCCTTTTTGATGGCTTAGCAGTGAAACGTCGCCTGCATTAATGATTTAAGCACAGGTCTTCCTGGCAAGTACACAATTAATGAGTCTGTATTACTCAATAGCTCTGCCCTTCCTTTGTTAAACTATTCATGAACCCTTGGATGACTGGCTGTATCTTTCTAGCAGACTTTAAAAATAAAAGAGTAAATTCACTACCTGTTGTTAGGTAACAAACTCTGGATTCTGAAATTTGCTCTCACTGATTTTTCATTAATACCTGCATATTCATGTTTGCATTAAATAGCTAAGGAGGCAAGCTTGAATTACTCATCAGCACAGTGCATAAGGAAAACCTGGCCATGCGGTCCTGTAATAAAAGCACATACTTGATATTCCCTAACTCCAAGATCTAGGATAACAACAGAGCCATGATCAGGAATAAGATCCACAAGAAATCTGTCTACATGTCCATATGGTAGTCTCCAATACAGTGAAAAGGAATGTGACGAAACATTGAAGAATTTAAGTCCTTCTGGCTTTGCAGGTTCTGAAAGACAATTATGGAATGAAAGACAATTTAAATCACCCCCTTTAAAAATATATTAATAGTTACAACTGAATAAAAAAGCATCCAAGAACAGTTTACTTGCTACATGAAGGATAACTGTCAATTAGCCTGGATACAGCATTATTTTATAGTATAGTTTCTATACTACCTCTGAGACTCAGTCGATAAGCTCTGAGCCCTGCAGACATCCCCATTCACAGTGAGGGAGCTCAAGTAGCTCTGCTCAGTGTGCAGTTAACAAAGAATCTCTGCATAATCCAGGTGTTTCTGCTCTTCAGCACTATTACTGTCATAGCTGGTGCTACTGTCAAAATTCAAGATACAGCTGGTGCCTGTTCTGTTGCTAGCCACAGGGTAGTTAACTCTTTTAAGAGTTCTCCTGTATTTGGAATCCCAGTAAGTCCATGAAGTCTAGTGAATCAAGTCCCCCAAATCTGGATGTTTTATTCCTTTTATTAATCCCAAGTTTTCACCCTACCCCTGTCAAATCATCTCACTTTCTTCTGCCCTTAAACACACCTTTAAATCTGTATCACCATCTCAAAGTCTAATAATGAACAAGATTTTAGCTTCTTCAATAGCTCATTAAAACATTATCTGCCTTTAATATTGCATATATTATCCACCTGTGCAATACATAGCCATATGCATCTGTCTTCCTTCTGCTTTGGAAAATGCACACAGCCAACAACTGTTCCTGTGCTTATCTCCCTGAGCGAGCCCAGTCAGTGACGCTATTTGTCACATTTGAGATTCACTTCTACCCTTGCGTTCAGTCCTCTGGCTTCTTTACAAAGTTCTTTAGAATCCAAACAAAATCTTCTAGTATTGTTTATACACTAACATCATAGTATGCAGTTTGAATATCATATCACTTCTATCCTGAAAGAGCTCCACTCCTCTCTTATTTACTGTAAATCTGCTTAGATTGTTATATATTTCATGAACTCTTTACACTGACTATCCAGTTACAAAGTCACTTCAGTATACTCCAGTTTGGCCATCTGAAATATTACTATATGCAAATATTATATTTAGATTTTATATTCAGTCCATATTTATCTTGTATGCATGATTTCTAACTTGCTGCTTTATTTTAATAATAACAGAACAACCAAAAAAATCAACAAATGTGGAGGTGTGCAAGTGTAACTGAGAGCATAAATTCTTCCTTTTAGTATACTTTCATAAATTTGAAGTCCTGTCGTTATCATCAGTAGTGTTATTTCTATGGATCTCAACCTCCTTTAAAGCTGCATTTTATGCTTATACAGGTCTTGTTATACAGACCCATGAGTACTCTCTGGGTGTACAGTTATCACAATACTTAAATCATCTCTTTACCTCAGTTCAATTCCTTTTGTCATAGCAGTAGAAGAGAACATAAAAATGCCCACGTGGAAAGAGAAATTTAGTCCCATGAAGGTCATGTTTTTCCTGCTATTATTCTATGACTGAGAATTACCCTTCCCACTGATGCCCAAGGATAACCACCTCAGTTCTACCCTTGTGCAGACTTAATCACATCATCAGAGAAGGTGCATATGAGTGTGGTCCACTGGAGTCTCAATGCACCTGCTTTTCTATCATCCTCCTCCCAGTTTCATGTACACGAACACACACGCTGCTCTACAGCAGCGCTCAGCCTATTAGTATAATGTATACAGCCAGTATATTTGTGTAAAGCATAGTCAGAACATTTTGCTGTAAATTTCACAATTTCATGTACAAAAATAATACTGAATGCCTGTGAGATATATATATCACGAGTGAGTGGACTGAAAATTGATTGAGGTCAAACAGATATATCGGTGAATATGGAGTGAAAAATACAACATGTTAATTTTTCCCAAAATTAACCATCGTAAACCAGCAGGCTCAGGATTGCAATGTAATCTCAAAATATTTCAGCAAGATGAAGCACAGTTAGCTCAACTAAACTGACTTAAATCTTCCCTGTATTTAAAAAAATATATTAATTGCAAGTAAAGTATTATAGCATTGCAGTCCTAGTTTAAAAAATATATGATATTTTTCCTTATTAATTTTACATTCAAGACACTATCTCAAAAGAAATGTAAGGATTTTCATCCCCATATCACTTTATTTTAAAAGCTCTCTAACCTCTTGCTTCAGTCTACCTAACAAAGAAGCACAAACAGTTTGTCAAGCACTGATCCAAAAAGCAGACATACAAATGTCATGACATTTGGTCAAAGTAGTCAATCAATGACAAATTCCAACACTCTCATATGGCCCTGTCATTGCCACAAAAAACCCTATAAAAAGTAGTACAGGAAAGTAGTAAGAGAAATTAGTTGAGGTAGTTCTGGTGCACGTTTCTCCTCTTTAAATTTAATCTGTATTTTACATTATTATAGTATGGTGAACTTCAGACGTGTCAGTATTGAGATTTTACCCCACTACATTTTAATCACTAATCTAACAAAAAAAAAAAAGTACTTGAATAGAATAGTTTACAATATGAAGCCTTAACTCTACCAACTTTTGTAAACCTGTTTAACTTCACTCACTGTAAAAAAACAACTGAAATCAGGTATGGTAAAATCCAGCTCATGGAAGGTCTTTGGAAGATAAGACCTGAAAAACAATGCAAATACTAAAAACGGTCAGAAGAAAGGCAGCCCTACTAAATAAATAGGTTTTGACTGGTGTAGTACTAGGTGCAGGTTGAATAGGGCATAAGTAATGTACGGCCACAGCCACAGCTAGATATAACATGCAAGATCTCTTGAAATTCCAGTGTTATCCTACAGCATGAGATGTACAAAGTTAAACGTGTGCTGTTATTGACAGCTACCATCCACCGGTGAGGAGAGAAAGCGAGAAACCATACAGACCTATTACAATTTCAATGAAAGCAGAAGCTCCTTCAATATTTCCTCTTAGTCTTTGCAGTGTGAAATTATAAATGCCCCCAGCAGTCAGGTCTGTAACGCTGTAGTCAGTCAGTGCTCCTGGAATCCTGAACTTCTTTATAAAGGTCTCATTTGATAAAGATGCTTCGTAAGAAGTGAAGTTAGTCTTGGTTGGATTCCACATTAAAGTTGCAGAGGAAGTATTTACCATTTTTAATGCCAGACCACATATTCCAGCAGGTCCTGCAGTAAAAATTATTCAGATTGATAAAGAAAAATTTAATGCATAGTCCTTAAAATATAAGAAAAGTACACTCTTTAAAAATAAGTAGGTTTTACTTAAATTAATTGAGGGTTCGTAGAGTCATGAAATATTCATACAAATTTAAGAAATACTTCTTAAAAATACTATAGTAAGCAGTACCATTATGCTGCACAGGGTAAAACCTGAAAATGTACCTCCTATGTGTACTATGTATTACAAAGAAAATTTCAGACTTCTCAGATCTTCTGAAAGAACAGTAACATTGCTCACTGGTGAAATGGTATGAGAATGGAACGCTTTGTAAACAGAAGTAGAGATTTTACTCACTTAAAATTTTTCTAAAAGACATCATAGGCAATATAATCTTGGAAAACTGTTCATCTATTCACCTAGGTATACAGTAAATTCAATCATCTCAGTGATTAACCCTTTTTTACATTTTAAATATTCTGTTCTGTTATATTAAAATTCCTAAAATCACGGCTAATTATTTACGAATAGTACTTCCATTAATCTGTGCAGCATAGCCACAGAGAGAAAAGAAAGGTGTTTCCATTCCTCCTAAAAAAGTAAATCTTCCAGATGATTGATTCATCTTTCTTGAAGCTTTCTGAAAAATACTAATAAGCGTAATCCCATTAAGGGCTGGATTATTCAGCATGTAAAAAATCCTGAATGTTTGCCACTAAAAAGAATAAACTCTCCATAATCTAACCACATGCTGGACTCATTCACAATACTCTTGAAAACATTTGCTTGAGAATAAAAAGCAACTTCAGGACCACGATGATGATGATAATGATGATGACCATTCTGTTGCATTTTTCATTAACAAGGATCTGCAGGACTAGATTTGGGTGTTATTCGGTGATTTGCTCATCTTTGAATATTTAAGTGCATACACTCCTTGACTGTTAATGGGGTTAGTGAGTTACAGTTCAAACAAACCACAGAAAACACTTAAAAGAAGGAAGGTGATTCATGACTTGAATGTGTAGAAATCTGGGAGTTGATTTATTTTTGGATTACATTTGGCTGCTCTTTATCTGCTTTGGTAGTCTGGAATCCAGTATAAATCCATTCCTTCAAATCTCTGCCACTAACGAACTCTCCTCTTCTTATGCTTTATCTCAGGGACATCGGAAAATCCATGTTTGCTCAGAGACAAAAAAAATGAGTGCAGGATACAGAGTAATTTTCTGGACCTTGTTAACCTGGTTGAAGCATAATGCCTTTTGCTCTTTAAAGCATTCTGTGGCCTTGTACAGGAGCAATCCTCCAATCTTAGACCATGGGCTTGCAAGCATTTATGAGATGCAGAAACCATTGTAAACAAAATGAAAGGTAATTCTTAAAGTATAGGATGTTATTCTGGCAAGATCCTATTCTGCTAAACATTCAAGAATTTTGTGAGTTCACCTTTTTTTTTTTTTCAAAGAGGTATCTGCAATTATGTCTATAGATTCCTCAGCTTCAATTCAGCAAGCTATGTACAAGGCTCCTGTTCAAACAACTATCACAAGAGGAAGCGGAACTTGCCACCCAAACTTAAAGTTTCTCTTTGAACCATGTGACCCTTTTGAGTCACATACATACAACAATTTAAATGTCTCAGAACATTCATTGTTTTTCAAAAAGAAAAAGAAATGACAAGTCATAAGGCGTGTCTTACTTGTGATGACTTTTTTCTCCACAGCCACAGAGGAATCCAAGCCTTTAACTGTCCTCAACTGAAAAAAATATTCTGTCCCAGGGGCCAGATTTTTCACTGCAGCTCTGCTGTCGTAAACTGTTCTGGTAAGCAGCTTTTCATTATTCACTAAATAATATGAAAGCTATGGAAGAAAAATAGTTTCTTATATCAGACTATTTCACATCATAAAAGTAATGTTCAGAGATTCAAACTACATGTTTATATAAAAATATTTCCAATGTTTTCCGTACTTTGAAGACAAAAACGTCAAGGGTATAGCTTAAGCTTTATATTATGTTCTACAAGACTGATCCACTACTTACTTTAAGATTCCTTAATAGCCCAGTGGTGAAAGCAGTGACTTTAATCTTTAAAGGTAGATGGAGGAAGCAAAGTTAAGTCATGCCTTACAGGTGACATGTTTTTCTCTTGGAAGAAAGATAATGAAATGTGGTCTGACTGCTCAGTCACACAACTGTACTGATGAGCCATACAACTGACTACAAGACAGAATGAGAATAGTCAAGGGGTAGAAGATGTGCCTAAGGATTAATCAACAGCATGAGGTTGGGGCTTTTTTAATTCTAAAATGGAGACACTTCTGAAATCTCTGTACATTTCTGGCAAAGGAAGAAAAATAATCAGACAAAACAAAACAACAAACACCCAGAGGCGAGATTCTGAAAAGAGCCCCAAGGAATAAGCCACTCAACTCCACTCCCTGCTAACCTTGAAAACTCACTTGTGTGGAGCCACTGCAGAGAATAAAAGTGCTGGAGATACCAAGTAATTGAAATTTGGGCACTTAAATCCTAGAAGCTGTGAGAATTCCCTCTGACCTCCCAGACAACTCTAAGGTGAGAAAAACATGCATGTTGTGTCTGCCCTGCAGAGGAGGCTCTGGAGAAGCATCTCCAGCATATGCACATGGGTTTCTCAGTTAGTACTAAGTTAGTACTAAGAAATTGAGAAGGTTTGCAGCTGCTGACATCAGTGTGTCCTGTCCTGCCTCCTGTTGTTTCCTCCAACAGAAAAGGGATATTCAACACATGGTAGTGACCTGAAAGCACTTTGGTTCAGCTGCTATTCATTTGGGGGTGAATGATCCAGTTGCCCTCTGTATATTTTACCAGCACAGTACCTGTTAATACACACTAAATCTTGGAGACTGTCATCACCTTATTAGAATTACAGCACTGCAAAATGCTAGAAGCAAAGCTGTAGATTAAAGATTTACCTCTAGTATAAACAAGTTAGGAAAATACCTTTTGTGTACTCTTTGCTCTACAAACTACAATATATTGCATAGAAAGTTGGTAAGCTGGGATAATTAATTTTAAATGATTAGTAAAATGATCCCTTTTATGCAGGTGCACCTTACTAAGCAACCAGTCTACTGAAGCCTTTCTCATTAAAGATTTAAAGATAAGCTCATTTATTCAGACAAAGCACTGTCTAATGTGCCTGCTTGCTCTGAGATGCTGAACAATAATACTGTGCCATAAAGATCAATATTACAGATGACAATTACTTTCCACAGGATGGTAAAAATAACCTGACCACATACAAAAGTAGATTTGAATTGGTTCAAAACATGAACAAGAGATCTTAATTTAATTTTAAAATTTATAAATATACTCCAGGCTACATCAGCAAATTGTGCTGTGCAAGGTGAACTGACTACTCTCAATCATTCAGATCAGCGAAGTTTTACACTAATGAAGAGACATGAAATGTCAAGAAACTATACTAATACACAGATTTCAAGTTTTAGGTAAGGATATAATTGAAGTCATGGGGATGTCACTGGATGCAGTAATATTGAGGTATAAACAGTGTAAGGCCATTAAAGCAAAGTACTTTTCACATGGTAGTGCTACATACTGAAGAATATCCTAGTGAAGTAAGTCCACCATACAGGACCATACCTTGAAATCTTTATTGATTTAAATGACATGTTTAAAGAACAGTTTACTGCCACAGTTTTATTGACCACATGACCGTGTTCATACAGTGACTGCAAAATGCAAAGGATAATACAAGGCAGACTGAAAAAGACGGGATACAAAGGAGAGAATGGTTGAATGTCATAGTGAAACAGGATCCACAAAGTATTTAGATGTGACAGCAGATTATTTCTGAGCAGAGAACTGAACTAATAGAAATAACTCTGGATTTTGTGCCAAATGTTGCAAAGAACATTGTTCGAACTACAAATGGTGAAGAGCCACTCTGTAATACCAACCATGAAGTATTAGGACTCAACTTCTTTGTAAGCATAAAAAGTCCAGCACAGTGACATTTAATTAGACCAGGAGAAATACTTAAAAATTATCAAGCAAATTAAAAGAAATCATGAGCAGCACCCAAAAACATCATGGTATGAAAAACACTGAAATGCAACTTTAATACATGAAATACCACTCCAAAAGTTTGTAGAGGGAATGTAGAAATAGCAAAACCGTTTGAACAGTAAAGAGAGTTACTTCAAGAAAATATATCCTTAAAAATGGGACATCATGTCAAAACAAGAAAAATAAAAAGTATGAACTTACCTAATTCATGCAAGTTATATTAAGAAGCACAGGGAAGCAGGGTAAAGCAGAAAGATGGGCCAGCAGGCCAAAAGATATTGAAGAGTGAATTGAAAATGGTATAACAACTAATGAAAACAATCATTTAAACATACAATAAGCTTATCTGGATGTTGGGGAGGCCAGTAGCTGACCAAAGTACAAAGGGAGAACCCAATATAGGGAGGTCCATATGAGAAATAGTAACTAAATTTTTTGTTTCAGTGGTCAAGAATGTTTCCACTCCAGAAAAAGTCACTCTTTTTCTTCTGTATGTCCAGTTTCAATCTATCACTCAGGAAATCCCTAAATTGCTTAGTGCCCAAGGTATGGGAGGTATCAAATGTTTGCAGTTCTGCCTTTTAAATTGCTACATTTAAAAAAAAAAAAAAAAAAAGGTTTTATTCTGGAAATTTCTAAACAAAAAGTTAGAGCCTTCTATCTAGAATGATTTTTTTTCCATTTAATTAAATTAATTTGTATTACAAATATGAAAAAACTAAGGAAAAAATATCACATTGCAGTTCCATTCAGCCCTTGACCTGTAATCTTTCTTATTGCATACTAGATGAAAAATGATTTTTTGAAAGCTTTTAAAGGCCTAATTTCATAATATTTTTTAAAATTCTTATGTACTCTGAAGTATGTATTTAGCTGATCTTCTCTCATAGCAGTATTTCCCTCCTATACTTATGTGGGTTATAAGTACATATATTTATTGTTAGGTTTGCAATACATACAGGATGATAATTTCATTGACAAATTTAAAAAAAAGATATAAAGTATTGCACTGGTTTCTTCCCATTCTTATCTCACCTGAAACATATCATATCCTCCTCTTGGTAGTTTCCAGGAAAAATAGACTGTATTTTCCTCTTGACCAAACACCTGTAAATCTGATGGTGGATCAGGATCTGTGGTAAAGATAGGAGTGGGTGCAAAATTTATTATCAAAATAATCTATATTAATTTGAGGAAAATTAACATCTGCAGAAGACACTGCTGTATTTCATTATTTTACACTTCAGTGTAGAAACAGATTTCATTTTGGACTTAAGAAGAATGTAAAATCAGTCAAATTCACCTCTACATATTAGCAATAAAATCAGAAATAAAATCACTGTTTATACGTTTTTATGAAAAAAGTTCTATCGTGCTAATATTATTGCTGTTGCAGCTACTGGCAGAATCTCATTAACTACAGAGGAAACTTGTTTGTGCTTTAATAGCTTTTATTTACTTAGTAACTTTCAAGGATGTTTAATTGAAAAGACATATATATTAATTTGGCCATTATTGAGAAACCTTGATTTGAGAAGGAATAGCTTTTCTTAGACACCACCTTAAAATGTAACAACTCTAATTATCTGAAGTCATGAAAAGTTACTAATAAACCATGAACCTACAGGTCCTAATCTTGAGGATGGTGGGGCGACTTCTTTTTAATCCATTGGTTGTCACAATACTGATCAAGAAATCGGTACCCGGCAGAAGACTCTCAAATTTGTGCATTCTACAAAGATTAAACAAAGAGATTGTTTTCTTTAGGATTTTTAAATTGCCTGTATATTCATATGTTGATTCTTTACAGTATTATGGGTAATATTTATACGTGATGTGTGTATACATATGTATATGCTGTCAGTGAAAAACGATTTCAGTATAATAAAATCTTAAATAGAATGCATCACACTATGGTTCACAGCAAGTTCAAGTACTGTAACAGAAAGTCTTAAATGATTAAACATCCAGAATGACACACAGGTTCTACTGGTGCTCAATCCAGTACAGTATTTCGTTTGCTCCTCTTTGCACAAACACATCTTATGAGATTTGTATTTTGTTAAGCAACGTAATTCTTAATCTTTTTTCACGTGGGTAAAGTACATCGATTAAAACTTCAAATACATACCACATATAAGTTGCACTGCTACTTATTTTAAATATACAGTGAAACATCTGGTTTGAGTTAATTTTTAAATGTAGTCTTCATACCTTGCACTAGAAGGTAACATTTTCTCCTCATTGAAGACTTTACTGTTTATTGAAATCATGTATCCATCAAACATATTTTGGGCTGGTGGCCAGGTAACAGTTATTGATTCAGAGTCTCTGCTGTAGTTCAGGTATTTCACAGGGCTTGGTGCTGTGTGACAATTAAAAAAAAGTAAAAAAATCTGTTACTTTAAAAATACATTTTGAATGCATTACTTTATGACAGGACTCATGTCATCAGAATGCAATGAAAACTCCACATATATGTGGCCAGCCACACAGATGGCAGACAGAACTCAGAGGGTTCACAGGAACACAGACAGCACCAAGACTCCCATCCTGTTCCCCTTTCTGGTTGAGAGAACAGAGGTCCACTAGTGAGAATACTTATATATATGTGTACAAGGGGGCTTCCCAGGTCCAAAAAGGGGACACCCTTGTGCTCTTGCCCTTAGAGACACACAGATGCTCTCACAGTCAGAGCTGGCCCACTCAACCCCTTGTTCCCAGGCCACTTCACCCACCCACCAGCTCACCTGGCTGGATCTCACTAGCACTCACACATTCAGTCATGTTGTGATCACTTAAAAGAAAGAATCCTGCCTGCAACTGCTAACCTAAAGATATGTAAATCCTTTCAGTTTTAGGTTGGTCTGCTCATATAATAAAGATAAGACTGGCTTGCAAAACATTTAATCACAAACTACAAACACTACTGACTTTGTAGCTTTAGACCTTCTGAAGCCCGCACAATTATTCGAGTCTTGCTTTAATACATATCTCAAGACTGTTGAATAAAGTGTCCTTCAGCTGAATGTTGCTCATTATATGCTAAAAGATTATGTAATGTGATATGCAAATGTGTAACCAATTGGCTCTTCGGGTCTGCCCCAAGTAGTCATAAGATATTGTATATAATGGCTGTTACTTTTCTTGCTGGCAAGCTGGCCACTGAAAGAACATCATAAAACCATTTTAGTTCTGAACATCTAAGTGTGTTCAAACTTAGCACTGAAATGAGGAACCAAACATTAAAGAGAAGTCTAAGACAAAAAGATTTTCTGTAATGTTGGTAGCCAGACAGTGTGCAAGTGCCAGTTACTGCGGGGTACGGCTGCTTGGGTCATTATGAAGTTAACTTTGGTAGCTCATTGTACACTGTAACCGTATTCAAATTCACATTTTTAAAGTACACAAGCAGTTAAAGAATAAGGAAAATAACAATGACAGAGAATAAGGAGAAAATGGTGAAGATTGTTGGATTACTTTTCTCTATTTGAGAAAAAAAATAAAGAAACTGTAGATTAAAGCAAGACATATAAATGGAGCAAAACAAATGCTGAATTTGACAAGACCATGGTCTCACCTGTCTCTATCTCCTTTGTCACAGAAATGCTGTCTCTGAAACCTTCCTTTTCTGTTCGAATTGTAAAGTTGTACAGCTTACCAGGAATAAGGTTAGAAAATGTTGCTGTTTCTTGCTTGACCTTCTGGACCTAGAAAATCGAATACAGCTTTCAAAAAACTGCTTGCAAAATTTAGTTATATTATGTAAATGATACCTATATCTATTCTATTAGGAGACATAGCTTTTAATTTAACCTCTGATTCCTGCATTGCCTACACACAAGTGGTCCTTTAAAAAGCATACCCTGAAAGCATTTGCACAATTTATACATGTGACTTCATATTGATGAAAATCTCCATCAGCACGGTCCCAAGCAATCCGTATTGAAGTGTCTGTAATGTCACCTTCTCGTACATTGAGTGGAGCTGCCAGACCTACAGAAGAACATAAAAGACGTTACTGTTCAGTCCAACACATTTTATATCTCCTGTGGAGACATAAATATGAAGACAATCAGTAAAACAAATAGAGGGCAAAATCTCAACTCAGGCGTGCAAACACATGGACATTCCAAAATAGGAAAATGGAGAAAGAACAAATAGATAATATTACTGCTATTCAAAGAAAATTGCTTTATTGCTTATCTTAAAATCACATGGGACTGAATGTATATTTCTCCCTGAGGACAGAACTGGCACTTCTAGGAAGAAAAAAATCTTCCAGAATGAAGTTAATCCCTCCAATACCATCATCATAGTGCTCCGAATGTACCTGAATTTTGTCAAACAGCTCAGCAAAACTGGGTAGACCAGGCAAGACACTGTCTGCCTAATATACTATACCCCCGTATGACACAACACAGATCACATTACAGAGGACCTTCCATTCTTCTCTGCATCTCTTTCATCCCCACTACAGTTGTTTCTGGCTGGAACATTCCAAAATTTGTCATAGAAGACACAGACCAAAACTAAGTCTTCTAAGCTAGTTTCACAGTAAATGTAGGGCATGCTTTCATAAAATCAAAACCCAAGTTCTTATTAAAAACTTAAAGAAAAAGCAGCTTTCAAAGTTTTCACTATTTGGGGAAGAATTTTTCTATCTTGTCCTCATTGTTGTCTTCTTTCTCCCTTGTTTGTTTTTATCCTTTCTTATTTTTTCCTTTTATAATATTTCCACTCTGAGAGAAACAAAATAGAAAAGAATTTCAAAGAAAAATGGTGAAGCTTGAAAATAAAAGTTTCTGGAAGTATAACTATCATAAATAATAGGAAAATCAAAACGCCGAATTTTAGCTGGTATTTTAAAACATTTTTTAATTTATATTAAGTACTTTTTTTTAAAGCCTTGCTAGAACGAGTACCCCTGCCATAATACTTCTTTAAAATGTCTTTGTTATTGAAGTTATTATCTTGAAAAATGGGAACATCAATGCTGTCATTTTTTGCTCAAAGATGCACTGGGAGGAATAAAATTACTAATTTCAAATAGAGAAATAATTTCATGGATATTCATCTTCTTGACTAGAATAAATGCTATAAATGTGTTTTCTTTCCCACAAGGACAAAAACTTAATACTGCCTAAATTCCAGAAATACTTGTTAGACATTTTTATAGACTTGATATAAAAAACAAAAAACAACACAGTTTAGAAGGTTTAGAAACTATAAGGCATAGTTACAGTCTTGTTCGAAAGTCAGCTAGTGTTGGTATAATTATCAATTTCTTACACACACATATCGGTGTTTTTAAATAACCTGCTTTTCTACTGCACTGAAATCAAGTTAAAAGACTTTATAAATCAATTAACTATGGTGCAATTTTATAGGAATAAACTTTAAATACTCACATGTTTTTACACCAGATACATGGTAAAAGGAGCTCAACATTGTTCCACTTTTTGTGGAGATGCAGAAATCATATTCTGTTCCTGCAGTAAGGTTTTCAATTGTTATTTTACCATCACTTTTTAAAACGAATGTTGCATTAGGTCCTCCTTTACTTGCAACATATATGCCATCAAATACTCCGATATCTGGCATGCGAACAAATAACACCACTGCATCGCTATAAAGCATGTAAGGAACTACAATTTGAACAGGTTTTGGCTCTAAAAGAAGAAGAAAAAAAAAAATTGTCACATGTTAAAATAGCTGAAAATAAATTCAGGGAAAACCACGTAATAAATCTGAAGCAACTGTCCTGAGAAATATGCTTCCCCAGTGCAAACAAATAGCTACCATAAAACACATCATTGCTCAGAAGCAGTAACAACTAGATCTTTTTAGGTGCTTAGTGCTGGAATCCTAAGAGCATTTGACAAATTATTTAGGAATCATAGCAAGCTAGCTTTCCAAATATATCAGTGAATTACTCTTTTAGCTACAACAGCACCAAGATTGTAAGTCAAGATAGTTGAAAAAATATACAGTAAGTTACATCTGGACAGGGAGATGAGCATGGAGAATGAGATACATTTGATGGATGCAATTTTGGTGCGTTTCATATTCTTACAGCTGGATCTGGCAGCTGTGAAAAATCCTATCTAGAATTTTGTGTCATCTGTGTCTTGAATGAGGTATTAAATCTAATCCTATATAAAAAAGTCTGAGAAAGGCTAAGTCTGCTACCCTCCAAAATACTGTAATCATCCAGAAAAAAATGACAACGCAGCATTTCACATATCTATAACCTGACAGCTGCAGCCTTTATATACCACATGTAGAAGTGAATCCTGCCCATTCCTTTCAAATATGCAAAAACTGTATACTGTGCCAAAAGCATTTCAACATCTTGGTAAACTATGACTAACAGGAAAAACCCTTCAATAAACAATGCAAATCTTTTACCTTTCAGCTACTACTACTTCTAACTCTTAAAAATTTTTCCCAGCACCCTCTCACCAACACCAGGGCAATTTCGCTCTCGGAGTTCACAGAACTCCTAATGCATCTCCAAAAACAGTCTGTTTCAACCATTCCAATATTTTGTTATTTCGCTGCAAATCAGTGATTCAGTTCATTTCTTGTGTTAGTGGGAACAAGATTCCTTACTGTGGTACTCCCCACAGTTAAACAATATTCAGCACTACCAATGTTTTTCCCAAGGCTGCACCTCTTTGGAAGTTAACAACATCTGCTTTGCTGTTAACAATTAGGATTGGATCAGTACATTTCACATTGTAGTTTTGATCTTTGGCTATTAAGCAAATCGACTTGTTCTACCAAATCTGTTAGATGACAGTAACGATAATGAGACAGATGTGTGTATTATAATCTATAGTTTCCACCGTTAAGAGATATCTTACTTAAGGTGCATTGAATGGTCTTCAGTTCACTCATATTTCCATTATTTACACTTGCCACTGCTATTTCATAAGCCATTCCAGGAATTAGGAGATCAATCTTAAATTCTTCTGTGTTGCTCACTAAAAACTTCATGGTGTCACCAATGTCTGCAGTCGGCTTCACCTGAATGAAGGATTCCTGACTCTCTTGTGGTAGCTTCCAGTGAAGGATGACACTCTCTTCTTGTACATCCTCTGGGTGAATGTAAACGGTTGTAGGTGGACTGACAGCTTGATCAGAGAAAAATATGTCAGTATAAAACCACAGACCAAACTTACTATTAATCACTTCCCAAAGCTCACTTTTGGTTTATTTTCTCTTCTAAAAAATTTCATTTGTTTAAAACTGCTAATCCATTTAATTATTTCTTAAAATAGTTTGCAGAAAACTACCTGTTACAGGCTGATTCTGCTTTCTGTTTTCTCAGAACAAATAGAAACTTATTTTACAAGTATATCCTGTTCCATTGGATATATACAGATTAATAAAAATGACACAATCTGAGTCACAATATCTGTGATGAGAAAAATAATCTGTCTTTACCTACATAATTTGAGACATCATGGTAATGTTTCTACTTTGCTGAAATTAAATATACAAACCATAAATATTTATCAAATAGGATGTTGCTTCTCTAGCACATATTAATGTGCTGTAAGTAAGTGAGTGAGTAAATAAATAAGGGGATAGGTAAATTCACCCTTTTAGAAGGTTCTGAAGGTTAGAATCAGTCAACACAGAATATAGAAAATAATCCCTCTGACTTTCCCCCAGTACATCTCAACAAACAGCAACCTGTACGTGGCCTTAAAAATACTTTTGTGCCTTGTATTTTCAATTTAAACTCTGCCTAGTGAAACAAAGCCTGCAGAAAAGAGATACATCACCTGTTGTGATTAATATAGGCTTCTCATGGCAGCTTAGAGTTCCTTTTTCTGCTACATTCTGTATATATACGTGATACTGATGATAAGGTTTTACATTTCCTATTACTATTGAAGTCTTGCTTTTTTCAACTGACAACTGTTCCCAAATATTGGTTTCGGTATCCAAAATGTTGATGAGGTAGTAATGAAAATAAACGCTGGATGAATGCTGTGGAGGCTTCCACTTCAAATGTATTTCTGCAGATGAAACATGTGTAGCCTCTAACTTCTGGGAGTGTAACGGTCCTATAGATTAAGATTAGGAATAGAAATAGGATAATAGCTTCTAATATCTTTTACCAATAACTAACTTTTTCTTTTTTTCCCAAATACAGCCTGAAAAGCTAAAAGTTCACACTGACATAAATGCTAAATAATGTTAGAGCAAATTAAACAAAGCAACCTTGCTTTGTTTAAAACTGCTAATTTGTTATAACATTGATCTGCAGGGGAATATTCTCACTATCTAACTGAGGTTTTCTGAATCACTTGGTTCTTTATGAAGAACTCAGTATCCTCACTTAAGTCCTCTCTCTTGTGTGTCAGTGAGATCAGAAACATTATCGAAGATAAGTGGTATGAATTACCCATGGTGGTTAAAACCTGGTCCTAATGAATAAATAGGCAAAATCTACTGAATTTTAGAAAGTGTAAGTGTTCTATGCACACTATTTTCATCAAACATTTCAAAACAGTTCTCTTCCAACAATTTAGTCACCAGTCTAATAATCAGTGAATCATCCAATTTTTCATTGCCTGGACAATCAGGTTTCTGTAGATACCAATGTTGCAGCTGAAAAGCTGATCTCTGAGGAAAAAAACACGTATTTGCTTCTCATAGTAGAAAGCAGGAATATCTTCCCTCCATCACAGAGGTAAGTTGCATTACAGGGTCTTTCATAAAGAGAAGAAATCATCATATTAGGAAGCAGAGAAGCTGGTATCCGCTGGTATGTGCAAGAGATGGAAAGACTTTCAAGTGCACTGAAGCAGCCCAGGGGAAGAAGTGCTGCACTGTACAAAATATGCTTGCTGAAGAAAAGGAATAGCTCTTTCCCCTAAAGAACAACCTGTATTTTGTTCTGACCTGAAAAAGATGGACCCCATCTCATATGTGGATTGCTTTGCCAGAATTGGTTAAAATGCTAGGGTAGTATGTTTTCTTTAACTCTTGCAAATCTGGATATTTTCCCAATACCACAGAAATAGGAATCCGAAGAAAATCTGCATGTGAAGTTGTGCCCATGAGCTAATTTTTCCTTGAGGACATGTCTGTTTGACCACCTTTAGATGCAAAGGTATCTTTCATCAATATCAATTGGCGGGCTTCATTTGGCTTCATTCATCTAGATTTTACTAGAAAACAAATTAATCAGCTTATGAATTTTTCTTATGTCCTACTGTATAATACAGTAGGTCAAAACACAGTGTATTTTTAAACCATGAAGCTTGTCTTAATCTTTACTGCAGATATATAGGTATATCACTGTTTATTCCCACAAATCTTTTACTTCAGATTAGAATGTAGGCTTCTGCATTTCATCAACATGGCCAAAAAACACCCTACTGCTACTCTGACATCCAGCTTTCCCTACGGACATCAGTACGAATCCTGTGAGTAAAATAATGGTAAGAATAAGCTTTTAAAATATACTTCACAGAAATGGAATTTGTAGCTGACTTTCTGCTTGTGGCCACCAGAATCTGCTGAACTTTTCCTCATCAATCCCAATAAAGCATTTTAACACAAAAGCAAAATTAAGACATTGGAATCCACCATAACAACTGGTCTCTCTTGGATTCAGAATTCATATTCAGAGTTATTTATATTTTCAGACAATATCAGCAAATGGAATAGGGTAATTAAAGGAAAAACATTTAAAAAAAAGTATGATTACCTGGTGATTACTGCTATTTTTTTTGGGACTTACTTGTTTCTACCTTCAGAATTGGACTTAAGATAGTCTGTGCCCCTTCTTGGTTCCTTGCTGCTAATAAAAAGCTATAGCAAAGGCCAGAAGACAACTGCACGATTTTTATTTGAGTTGTATTCACAGGCAAGCTCAGAATGTATGGTTTCCGCTGATCAAAATAGTATTTAATCATAAGTGCAAAGCCTGACTTAAGCCATATGTCCGTATCACTCCATGTAAATACAGCTTCAGTTGTCTTGACATCATGCACACTAAATGTGAAGTTTTCTGGTACCAGAGGTACTGAAAAAAAACACCAAGAATTAAAAGAAAATAATTGAAAATAATGAAAACCTTTTTATACTTTTATCTTCAAAGATAAACATAATCAGAGATAAGGCTTTTAAAAATGAATGTAAAATATTGGAAGAAAGATAATTACATTCATATTCACAAATATATGGTAGCTGTATATAGCAGAAAAATCCTGTGAAGAAATAGCCTGGACCAGTGGGATCTCTCTGAAGGGCATAGCAGTCAGTTTCATTTCCTGGTATCATCGACAAAGTTGAGATATCAGCCTTTAGAAGATAAGGAGATCCATCTGTCCACAAGAGCTGACCTTCTTCCTGCATTGAAAAAGAGAAAAAAAAAAAAAAATCCATGTTTTTTACATTGTATTGATGAATTACGAAGGCTTTTGTCATTGCAAGCATATCTCCTAAACATACAAAATTTACATAATTTATACAAATTATTTATACAGTGACATTTTGAATGCAGTAAATATTTCAGTGTAAATTTCTATCCCTTCTACTACAAGAGATTACAAGGTAATAATAAAATGTAGTGTAGTGTAGTGTAGTGTAGTGTAGTATAACATAACATCAGCAACAAAAGGTTAATGTAGTGTTTGAGCATTACAAACAGTCCTTTAAGAAAAACTATTAATCAAATAATCTTATAAAAAATGAATGGATGGTTTTCTAAAAATTGTATTCACTGAAAAAAAAAATCCATCAAAAATATTAATAAATTCAGTCTGAAAGGAAAACTAGTTTAGCTGAATACAATCCAGGGCTCGATTCACAATCAGATGAGGAGGTGCCATCTTTTCCTCTTTCTCCCATGGGCAGGTAGCTCAGCAGTTGGGACCCTCACTCACATCTGGCTCCAAGTTTCTAACCTTTGAGGTACTTAAGCTTCCCCAGCAGAGCCCTACAAATATGAGACTGGGGCAGTGTGATATTTGGAAGGAAAAATGCTTGCAGAACATGCTCACAGCATTGCAATGCAGACCCCTCTAGTGGGGACCGATTTCAGCCTGCACTGCACTAACATACGTGAACATCTACGGGGATTAATAAAAACCTATCATACTCATTCACGATACTGGAGCACTCTCAGGAGTGACACTAGCATAAGTACCTTCAGGTACAGCAAGTCTGCAATGCTGAAGTCTAAGTAAACGGTTCAAACTTGAAAGAGAAAGTAAAAAACAATGGAATCTGTATTTCCTTACTTCAGATTTTAAACAAATCCTGCAATTCCTAGCGTATGTCCCATGATCTTTGAACTCCTGGGATAAGTACAATTTTGTGACAGCAAATAAGAACCATGACACTTAGAAGGATTGTAACATGTTCATATGGTACTTGAACAAGCTAATAAAATAAAAATATTAGGAAAGAGGTACTTGAAAAGCAACCATTTTATTATAATTCCTTGCTACTCTTAAAACAAGGCACTCGTCTAGTTCATTTAACTGACTATACTCCCACAGACATAAAAGTGAATGTAATGATTAAACAGTTGACTAACAGATTCCAAACTGGCAATGAACTCTTTTCTGGGTAATGATATTTTAGGAAAAAAAAAAAAAAAAAGTTTACTTTATTTTTACCGGTTTTCAGAGCATTTCTTTTAAAATTAATTTGACCAAAACAATAATAAAAACAAATTTCGGAGTGCAGATTATCCAAACTGAAAAACACTGGCTATCCCTCTACCTTCTGCTACTTACCACAAAAAGACATTCTCGCTAGGTCTAAGGACAGGATGACTGGATCCCATGTTTCTGGTAAAGCATCTCCATCTTTCAGAGAGCTTTCCAAATACTTATATTTATCTCTCTAGCTGTTCCCAAATCACATACCACACCACAGTGACTCCATAAAAGCAGAGCTGCCATTAAGAACCCTCATATCCCAAATGCGATGAACAGGAAACTTTTTACAAGAAATAACTTGCTACCATTCCTTTTGCCACTGGTCTATCCAGCATCCAGCCATATTGGATAGACCTTGCCAAGCTCAACACTCAGTATTTCAGACCCACATCAAAACTGAGAAAGACAGCCCCAGGCTTTGATAGCCGAAGTGAGTAACATGCGAAAAGATTTAAAATCTGGTAATGCAGCACCACCTGCAGGCCGAACAATATCCATGTGAAGTACTCACAAAAAAAAAAAAAAAAAGAAAATTAAACTCGTTCTGTATAAACTGTATTGGGTTTTTTTGGCTTGCTAAATATTTTCAGTATTTCTAAATATGAAGAAATTATTATTCCTCTTACAGCTACTAAAAACTGCACACACACAACCCCCAACACACGCACACACACACACAAAAAAGAAAACACACAACCAAAAAACCCTATTTATGGTGTGGAAATTTTTATTCCAACGAACTGGGTTCTGTATTTCCAAACTTTCCTGTTTCCATATATGCAACAGTAAAGTAGAAAATATAAACTGACCTTTAGGTCATTAAGTCCCGTCCATAACATGATTATTTGACTAATTGTCTGGAGGTAAGACAAAATAAAACTATGTTCTTCTTCATTCCCTATGTCAAGAAGATGTGCCCCTTGTGAAGGCGTTTCACAGGTTTGTTGTGCTGCTTTCCAGGGCTTGCTGTCCTGAGCCATGCGATAGCAGCTGCTTTGGAATGCCACCCAGCCTGGGGAACAGGTGCCTACAGGGGAACAGGGACAGGATTTTAAAGATGCATTATCAGAGTAGTACATTTAAAGTGATGAAGTTACATAATCAAGCCTTAAAATCCTCAGAATGCCTCCTTCAAAGTACTTCTAACAAAACAGCGCAGCTGGCTTAGCCAGTCAGCAGTACAAACCCATCACTGGGCTGGCATAGTGTGTTCCAAATCCTTAGAAACTTCAGGATTTTCCCTGCCTTTTCATTGAAACTATATAGCAAATTTAATCCATACACTTGAAAAATTACAATGCCAAACCTCAACATTCACTTGACTATTTTAGACTGCAAAATACGTAGTTAGCTTACGATGTATGCACATACAAATTTGAATTCTTGCTCCTAAAAATACTAAGAAATACTAATTAGAAATAACCTTCCTATGTCATTAGCATTCAATTCCTTCAGCTTTTTAGAAATGAAACAATCCGCATCTATTAAAAATTGTAAAATGGAATACAGGCATTTTACAATTTACTTTTAACTCTTCTAGAAAATTTGCAGTGTTTCCTTGCATTCACTGTGACAACAACAGACTCTAACATATACCTGTTTCAACTTGAACATCCAGTGACTGTGACACATTTATAAATTCCTGAGGCAGTTGTTCAAATATAAACTTAAATGTATATAAAGTGGCAGGTGTCAAATTGCTCCATACAAAGAATCCACTGGGTTGTTTTATAATCTGAGAAGTATCATTCAATGAAACTGAAACTGAAAATTCTTTAGCCATTGTACTCCAATTAAATGACACTGTAGTAGCTGTCACAAATGTTCTGATGTCATCTTCTGAAATTCCACCTAGTAGACCAAGAGAAAACAAATACCACAACAGAATAATTAGCTCACAGTTATATTGCAGTACCTTTTTATTTTTTTAATGTTAAGAAGTGATGCAGGATACACACAGTAGGCAAAGAAAGGTAGTGTGAAAACAGAAAATGTCTTACTGAGCAATTAGGAAAGTCATGTTCTTTTTTATCATCATGGTATGTAAAATTAAGTCTGAAGTAACCAGAAATAAAAATGCACAGTTTAAGAACTACTGTAAAAGTACATACTTGGCTAGAAATCAGTGAAGTAATAGATGTCAAGTACAGTAGCACATTAGTAGCATAACCTGAATTATTTCCAATTGCTTGCTAAACATACTAACTTTCAGCAGAGTGGACGGTTGCTGCAATGTTTTCAACTTACTATGTATTTTTTCCAATGATGTTGTTTGTATTCAGATCCAAGACTGTATTCCAAAGCTAATATGAGCTTGTAATGTGTACAAGAGTAATGTCAAAAACTATCCTAAAGGAATTAACAAAATCAAGATTAGAAAGCCCTTTCATTCTAGTAATCAGTGGGACCTGTGGCCCTGAACAGATTTACAGTTATAAATGATTTTTTTGTAAGTTCAGTGGCTAGACCCACAAATTCTTATAATAAAGTCTGTCCCATTTAGTCACGATACTAACATCTTCATGTGACTCATTAACCCTTTTTAAAGAGGGACTGTCATAAAGTGGAAATAGAATTATTTAATATTGAACCAATATGTTTAATATATGTAAGGCAAATAACCACAATCCTACATTGCAATTGCCAGGCTGCAAGGAACTTTCTCAGTGGTCCTATTTTATAAATCTCTTCTAAAATGACTGTAGTATACCAGACCCTGTAACCTTTAAAAATCTCCCAAACTTTTACAACAGTCCCAAACTGGGGAACAGTTTTGTTAACCAAACAAGTTATATAAAATTATTCCTTCTGCTCTTCATGGTTGAAAATATACATTGATGCAAAGTTTCTAAATACATGATTAAGCTCAACATTTCAATACCCACTTTTTAATCTTCAGTATTAGATTAACTATGATGATACCAAAATATTTTTGTACTACACTACTTACGTGTCTTAAATGATTTCACACTTATGATTTGGCCATTTTTTATGGATTCTATTGTAATATCATACTTCTTATTTTCCTCAAGCAGAATTGTAGTACTGACAGGTTTCTGTTCAAATCTAGAAATGTTTCTTACATTCTGCAAGTTAAAAGAATTTCTGGATATAGTGAAAGTAATAAAAATACAATTCATAAATTAGCTACAAAGTTTTTTAAAGGGTATATATTGCAGCATGTCAAACTTAGGGAAGTGGTTAAACTGCAAAATACCTAATGTTTTAGAAATCAAACTATTATCAGATATCTTCATATTAAAATCACCGTATTTTCTTTAAGTTCCTGTACATCATGTGCTCAACAATGCCTTCCCACAGATATCTCCTGGAGAAGTTAAAGTCCTCCTCCAAACCACAGCACCTTGAAGAACTTGCATATTCTCTCTATCCTTATTCAACCAGGGTAACCGACGGTCTTTTAGGTCCAGCTGGCTTCAATAAGACTTTGTAAGAGTGCACATAAATGACATGAATTACAGAATTCAGCATGATTTTTCAAAACTCCCTCTTTATTTGCTATTTTACATTACTGTTTTTTCAAACAAACACACAATGCTATTAACTGCTGGTATGTACAGCTCAAATACATTTGGAACTACTTATCGCTTATATTGATGAAATTTACTTTTTGACTTAAAGCATCTGCTCTCTGGTACTTTACAATATAATGGTCTGGATCCTCTCCTTTGGGCAATTCAGTCCATTCCACCAAAACTACTCTAGTAGGCTTATTCATTTGGTCACAGTCTAGACTTTCTGAACCCTGCAACAGAAACATATAAGAATTCAAATTAGTAGGAAATGCAGAAGACATACCTCTAACTAAATAATTTTTAACTACTTTTACCTAGAAGCTGTCAGCTAGCAACAGTTTTTATATGCATTAGTGTTACCAACCTTAATGTGTGACAGAGAGGCTTTGTAATTATTTACAAATAACGCATAGTAGCAGTAATAGAGAGCTCTCTGTGACTGCTAGAACACCAAAAAACCAGCCCAAATCACATGCCATCAAATTTTAGCATTCACTGAGAATATCTAAACACTTTAAAAAAAAAAAAAAGGAGTATCTTTCTTACCTTAAATAAATATTTTAATAAAAACAGGAAAATAATTGTTTGATCCATAGAGAAACGTTACAGCATCAGTGTCTATTATTTGAATCACAACAGCTTCAAAATAAAATCATGTTAGGATTCCTAAGGGATAAGAAAAGAAAAATTAATACACACATTTATACTTCACAGGGACACAGCATCAGCCAATGGTTTAACCAAGATTTGTGTCCTCACCCTGGCCCTGCCTCTTCCCAGGGCTCATATAGTTTCCTGAGATCAGCAAACAGCTGATCCTTTAGTTTCCCTGAACGAGGGATGTGTCTGTTGTTCATTAGTCAACTAAGCCTCCTTCAGTGTAAAAAATGCCAGGTTTTTTTAGGTTTTACTGGCAATTACTGGATCAAAATCCATTAAAATCAGTGTAACCCCTTGCACTTGTCCTCAAGACACTGGTTGTTTTCCACAGCACACATTTCTAGCAATTTGCCCCTTCATCAGTATTCAAAATAAGCCTGTGGAAGAATTAAGCAGATGTGCAGAACCCATTGATGTGTCTTGCTAGAGTGCTCAAGAGGAATACACCCCAACAGTGAAAGTTTATTATAATCTCTGTTAAATTTGCCCATGAAAAGGCAGGTGCACACCAGTAGAGCACCAGGAACTGCAGGAATAAGTCTAAAATTGCCTACAGAAAATAAAAAATCCTGCATCTCAATGTAGAAGCGGAAACCATAAATTTCCTAACTCGTACATAATCTGCTTATGAGACGTGAGGAGAGACCTCACGTCCCTCCCCCAGGGGAGGTTCTGCCAGGCTGCAGCTCAAAGCCGAAGTTTCTCGCTAATTTTGCAATCCCCGAGGGGCAGCTCCGCTCCTCGGGGCTCACCAGGCTGGTCCCGAGGTGGGTGTCACTGTCAAACTACTCCTGCGAAGTTACAGGTCTGGAAAGAAACACCAGCAGGCAAACGGGTATCACAGAGCTGAGTGTGCATGTGAAGAGCTGCGGTGTTTTGTGATGCTGCAACCCCATGGGAACAGCTCGGCCGCCACATTTTAGTGCTTTGTTATCCACCTGTTGGGCCCATCTTATTATACATTTGCTACATGCAGTTCCTCAACTCTTTTTACAGGTAATAGTTACGCCTTTGAGGCTTTATATAATATACACATGTGTGCAAAACACAAAAGTTTCTCCCAGGAGTGCTGGCTCTAATTTCCTTTGAGAAAATGCTTTCCAGTTGGCACCACAGAGTTTCAGAGTACATCTGCAGGAGGTGTTAGTAACAAATGCAATCAAAGCAACTACCATTAAGTACTGCATTGTAATCCTTTTAACAGACCTTTTTTTTTGCATTCAGGGTTCTACACAGAAAGGGTTAAATCAGATCACTTAGGAATAAAGTTGGTCTCAGAACCCGGATAATTGCCTCCCAGTGTGACACCCGTTTCCTCACCATGAGTATCCCTACTGTAAACCACAGATACTTGCCCCAGGGGAGAAATAGTCACTGTCATTGTCTCACTGCTGGAGTCACTGCAAAGATCCTAATCTACCTTCTTGGGGCAGAAATGATTCTCCTTAAGCTGTTGGCCTCAGTGAGGAGGTACTTACCACAAAGGTACTGGTGCAAGCATCTGTAAACAAAGAATAGACAAGAATATGTAACAGTAGGACCACTGTTCTAGTTACTGAACAAGAACTTGGCTCAGACAAAAGCTTTGGGTGACACCACCTCTGGCTGGGTTTAGAGCAGTGCATTCAGAGATAAACTTAACTCAATATTTAATTCCCAATACCCTAACCTTCCCCAAATTAACCTTTTTAATAGAAAATTAGTTCTCTGCTGTACTCTTTGAAAATAGATCCTTTTAATAATCTGATAAAAAAATTTTACCTGTTATTTCCAGACAAAATTATTATGGAATAAATAAAAACTGGTGCCACTGTGTATACGTACCATAAATAAGTGGGAAACGTATTATTCACTGTATATTTTTTTAGATGCTATCATCACATAATATATTATTTCCATCTTGAGATAGTATCTTGTTCTTCAGTGGGTTTTTCCTTATTTTTCATAAAACCTGTATGCAACTGAACTTTGAATTGTGAAATAAGGATCACAGATTTTAATTAGGTCGTTATTTAGAACTTCTAGTAAACAAGACAAGCTTAATGTCACCAGAAAAATACCATTTCGGAGCTCTTACGTTACCAAGGCTCAAAGACAGATGCAGTAAATCAAAAGCTGCTGCAATGAAACCCCTGGTCTCAAAACACCGAGTCAGTCTCTCTCTGAGAAACACATACACATACAGAGCACACACGGGGGTATCACCTGAATGCTATTTTAGCTATAAATGCCACAAGTTAGCTGCTGCTTTTCAGCTGTTTTACAAAGCAGACACACTTTTTTTTCTTTTCTTTTTTTCTTTTTCCCCAGAGAACTTTGTAATCACCGAGCACAAAGGGAGGCTTTATTAATAGGGTGATTTTCAAGACAACAGCAGGAGCCCTGTCCTTTTTAATCTCACTAAATTAAGTGTGCATGGCACATTCCACCTTAATCAAAAGAACACTCCCTAAAACATAACCACTTTGCTTTCAGTCAGCATTTCTAGTGATTAAGTTTTAACATTAACTATTAGCTTTCTCCAGCATGCAACATCAGTACAGAAGCAGCTCATCAAGTTCCACCCACTCCTCGTACAAAAACTGATTGTGAAAGTAGAAACTACATGTGTAAGACATTTTTTTCAGACTATCTCTGAGTGAGATTCTCAAATCTCTGACCTTAGGGAATCTTTTACTGCTGATTTTTACAGGCATATGAGCACTTAATGGGTCAAAAGGTAGAATTGTTTTTCAAAATAGGCAAAAAATGGTTAGTATGTGGCTGCCAAGAACTAATCAGTGAATTGTATTTGCAGTTGCTAGAGTTCATTGTTCTTCAGCTCTGAATCTGCCCTTCTCCCCTAAACTGTGGTGACTTCTTAACAATAATGGATAGATAATTTTTCATGTTTCCTTTTTCTATAGGCAGCTTGCACAGTCCACCTGGTATTTAAAGAATGGTTAGAGAAACAGAAAGTTTAGTCCACAATGTTACATATAGACCCTCTACATCATAACTTTTCCTCAGTAAAAGCCTTTTTTTTCTTTTGCATTAGTGTTAAGTGTTGAAATTTATCCCTAAAAGATTATTTGTGTTCACTTCATGAATGTTTTTTGAAAATACATTCTCCAGAATGCTTGGGAATGTGAACTCCAGTCTAATATAGAGAATACAGTACCAATATCCCACTGTAACTACAAAACTTTTCCGTTTGTGTTCTGGCTTTCATGCTGCCCCTCTACGATTGCTATACTGCCACGGTTATGTGTTACAACTCATGTTTTGTCCCCTGTACTAGAACACACATCTGTGGGATTTTTGCATAGGATAAATACCATTTGGACTCAGTGATCTTACAGGTCTTTTCCTACCTAAATGATTCCGTGATTACATAGGCAGCATAACATCAAGGTACATTCTGGGAAAGGATTTGATTGGACAGATCTTGAAAAAAATTAGTTCAGGTCAATGTTTCACATGGCCAAAGTACTCCTGATTAGTACCCACACACTTATTTGTCAGTGAGTTTTTACACAGAGGTGAACTTCTGGAGGATTTGGAAACTGGATTTGTCCTTAAATTCTCATAAAAGGAATGATGAACAAAAAGATGGAAAGAGTTGTACAGAATGAATGCATAATAAAAAGAAAATTATCCAGGCTCTGTAAGCTGAGTTTATCTGCAGTGCAGAAGGTCAAGAGAAAAGAAGTTGAATTTGTGTCAGGAAAAATGGGGTGCGAAAGAGAGAGGAAAGGAGCCACGTTAGAAGCAGGTTTTATGACTGTGGAAAAGTAATGAATCATGAAAATGTATTTAGTTTAACCTTCAAATTTTACTATACAGATTTGGCTAGCTAAAAATGAGAATATTAGCTGCCTGTATAGCTGTACTCTAGGTCTTGGGCTTAATTAACGAAAACACACAGTGGGTGGTTTGAACCCAAAATTAAAAGATGTGCTTCTAATTCTAATTGCATAGAATCGGTCTTAACAAATGACCTGGTAATAAGGCAAAGGAATTACCAAAGTTAAATATTATAAATAGTATGGCCAAAAGTTTATTATTTTATAGAGGCATATTCAGTATCAATCTGATTCTAAGTATCTATTTACATTAACCCCTAAGCTTAAAAAAACCTGCGCAGTTTTACAGGTAAGCCTTTATATTGTGGAATACCTTTTGCGAGCAGAAGTAGGAGAAGAGAGCAGTGGAAATGTGGGAATTAAGGTGACGTGCGAGCAGCTGGGACTGGGGAAACTGAGGCAGGACTGCCTCAAAAGGCAAGCGCTTGCTCCGGCACGCAGCTTCTCCCCAGCGTGGGAGGTTGGGAGAGGCACAAATTCCCAGCCTGTCTCCTAGGGGAGTAGAGATTGTTCAATTCTTAGTTTCAGAGGAGGTAGAAGGGAGGGGACTCTGTGGGTGTTAAAGTTCTTTTAGTCAATAATAAACAAGCTGATTAATTTTGGTATTTAACTGGGTTGAATTTGAGATGGATCAGCTTTCCCAAGCAGCTCACGAGATGCCTGCGTGAACAGGGTTACACGGAGCTGGAAGCCAGGGCTTGAGGTGGGAGAGTTGAAGAGAGTTGGAGAGAGGTGAGGAAACTGAGAAAGAACTGTGAACTGCATCTACTCTCATATTTAAGTCACAGACAGAAAAATATGTTTGAAGCAGAACAACCCTGCCACACCACAGGCTCATTGAAATCTTCTCTCCGTCACGAGGCCTGCAAGGGCCAGTTCACATTGTATAAAACATTCCACGTTGTGCCAGTGTCATCTTCATGGAGGTAAGGCAGATGGGATGGCTGTCCTGAAAATGATTCAGAAGTTTTACTAGATGTTCATTTTTGAACCAGGCCAAAGCAGCCTGAATTTGAAGTTTAAGTGTAAAATGAAAGGCAATCTTAGACCTTTTCCAGCTCCACTGAAGATGTGAGATTTTGCTATAGGTTTCAGGGATGTTCATGACACAGTTCCTACTGACTGTTGCACTTAAAAAGTGGGAAAGTGGTTAAGTGGGAAAAAGATCTTTTAATACCATTTTTCCTGTTTCAGATTATCATGATGTTAATTTTAACTGTAACTGCTTTTATAATTTCCAGATGTAAGATTTTGCATTATCAGTCATCTTTAGTGGCACAGGTAAATTAATTGCATCAACACTGATTTATTAATATTATCATTCTGCAAAATAATGTTTATTAATTTCTCTTTGATTATAAATACAGTTCTAAATCTTAGAAAAGCACATTGCTTATAAAAAGTACAGCTGTTCAGACAAAACAGATCCATGTTCAGTTATCATATGGAAAAGTATCACCTTGCAGGATCTTCCTGAAGTAATTTATCAAATGCTAAATTCATGAAGACCTTTTGGGCCAAACTTCCTTGATGCAAATGTAAGATTTCTATCTCTATGTTAATAAATCAAAAGGCCCTAAGAATGTATTTTTCTTTTAAAAGTTGTCCTTTCAATTTGCTGTCTGAGTACACAAACTTTAAGGCTATGACTATGATTTAATTTCCATTTCTAGTCTGCATGAAAAGTTTCTGTACACAAATTCCAACAACAATAGCAGAGAATACTTTTGGTTCTAGGCCCTAGTATATAACACAGCTTGAAATATCTGTTATACAAATAATAAAAATGTGCAAATGAAATATACACTTTCTGAAGATGGCACTTTAGTTTGATTGCTAGGTGATCAGTATTTCTTTATAATGGTTACATATTTTACTGATAATGAAATGGGTTGTTCTTTAATTTTTAAATCGTCACTATTTTTAAGGAAATGGATGAGTACATGGCAGTCTTGTTAGTAAAGACAGATTCACTGTATATGCCGTTTTTTTCTTTATAAGCCATCAAACTGAATACAGCAAACATTTATAGATTTGTCATACAAAGTAGGAAAATAGCCTTGAATTTTCAGGTTTTTTAATTTTATATTGCCTATTTTTCATTGTAAAAACTGATGTCATAATCCCACCTTTTTGGTAATCAAATTATTACACTTTGAAATAAAAACTGTTCATCAAAAAGTCCTCAGACTTTTAGACAAGAATTTTAATTCTGAAATAATTTCCATTATAAGGAAAACGTTGTCATACAAATGAGCTTCATTCAGTGAGTTTATGAAGCAAAGCAATCTTCTAAAATCAAGCCTAAAATTCTATCCTTAGTTTTTAAGATGAGATTATGTAGTATGTTTAATAAAAGGAACAGTATATTCAGTTTAAGGCGCTGAATTATGGACATTCACAGCCTGACGGAACATGAATAGCTCACCTAAGCCCTTCGAAACATATATTTTACCTGGATGTTTTCTTCCTGGACTCAAAAATTATGAATCCTAAGTTCAGTCAGTAGTCCAAATCTCAATATTTTAAAAACCCAAACAATTTTTCTATATTTTATAAAAATATACTTAACACAAATCTTTAAACTGGAAAACAAAGGAAGAAACCCATTGTGAAGTTAGAATGTGCAGTATCCTGGTTTTTTAATAAAAAATACATATATATATACATAGTCTTACCCTACACCTGGTAGACAGCCAATTTCTTATTTGTGAAAGCTGAAAAATGGATATAAAACAGAATCCTTCATATCAGAAACAGCTTTTTGATATTTTTAATAAAGGCACAAAAGCTTGGACTCTTCAGCTTTTGCCTAATCATGCTTCTTCTTTATAATATATAAAAAAATTAAATACATGTCTGAGGTTTAAAGACATGACTATGTTTCTACTACATGCTCTGGAGACTTACCACAGGTACTTACAGGCAATAGCTGTGGTGTTTCTCGGTGACTTATGCTGTAAGCAGAGTCTAGTCATTGGTAACAGCTTAATGGAAAAAAGATAGACTTTTCAACAAGATTCAAAAAATGTTTCAGTTTTGCTATTTTTTTTAATAAATCGGTCATTCTCAAAACCCTAATATGCTTCTTTCCCTTTCAAACCAGTGATGGTTCCCAACTGGAAGCTGAAAGAAAAATAACCACTGAGAAATTTTGAACTTCGATAAGTAGCCACAATCCAAAATTTTAAACCAGTGGAAACACCGTCAGCTTTCAAGAGCTCATTGCAAAACCACTGAGTAGAAACAAATGATGCCTAAACTATACCTTGTTCAAAAGGATTTATATTTTTCTTTCTATCCATACCAATATTTAAAAAGTAAATTTGAAGAACAACAGACAACATCATCTTTACTAAATCTGTGAAAAGTTAGAAATATAGAATAATTGACAACATCTAATTTATTTTTTTTTTCCCTGCAGAGTGCTACAGCCATCCAAGATCAAAAAGTAGAGTCTGGTGAAAGGAAATTCATTTTAATGCTTCAAATTAAATCCTGTCCACAGTAATGTTCAGTTCCATTGGCATGAGCAGTCTATAGGCTCTTGAATGACGTACATGATTTCAGTGCCATTTCCTGAGCAGCGTAATGGCACAGTCAGGTTACGTGTTCCAGTTTCTCGACAACATTTACAGAATCTTAAATGGCTATCAATATTGACATTGAAAATTGTTGCAGATGGGCATTTTCCATCACAAGACGCCACGTTTATCTATGAGTAAAATAAGAACTGAAATTAGCCATCTCAAATGTCATTATGAAGATATTACATTTTAAGCTTCTTTGTAACTAAAACCCATTTTTACATTTGAAAAGGACTCTGGTCTTAAAAATATTTCCTCTTCTAAAATTCTTTCATTCATTCATTCAAAGTGTAGACACTTCTTTTTTTCAATTAAACTTTTTTGTTGTTGTTTATTCATGTGTTCTACCTTAACCTTGAGCAAAATGTGCTGTGGACACCAAACTTGAATCCCTAGTCTAAAAATTCATAACTTCAAAACAGCGTAACGAAATTGATGTTCTCTTCATGTTCACTACTGAAAAGTTAAATTCTTCTAAGCAAAATGAAGGAAAGTCTGTCCTTCTCCTCAAACATTCAAGAGGAAAAGCATATCAGTGCAAAAGCTTTTCCCTGTCTTGTTCATACTGCTTGTGACTAATGGCACACCAATATCAGCTGTGTTATCACTGGACCAAATATATCCAAAAAGCAGACGAAATAACAAACCAGCAAGGGCATAGACTGGCCATAAAATTATTTGTGCTCTCAACTTCACCAGAGCAAAGATTTCCCTCACTATTGCATTGTGTGAGAAGTCTTCTTAGCTGATACTTTGACAGAAATTAAATTGGTACTCTTTGATGAAAACTTAAGCATAGTTTATATGCTGGGAAATCAAGAATGGCCGTAATAGATTTAGTTCTTTTGTGGCAGTTTTAAATCTGATTTCTTATGCAGGTGAGGTGTATGAAAGATGCTTTGATCCACTCACTTCCAAACAAACCATGAACAAATGGGTCATGTCCAAACAAACTAGATCAAAAGGTTACTCTTACAGCTTTCCTGAAATTTGACATGTGGAAAAAAAAAAAAAAAAAGACCTTGTCCTAAGCACTAATAATGTCAGTTACTATTAATTAAATGTAATTTTGCTCAACCCTATCCAAAGTTTGACAGCATTAATCTGGGTAAAAAACATATATGTAGTTCCAAACCAGCTACAGTAGTTACCACCATTTGATGGGCCAAAATCACACAACTGAAATAGAACACCAAGGGTTTTGAGTGGTGGAAGTGGAGAGGAAAGGAGGTGGAGCTAAGGATATTAACAGATACTTTGAGCGCATGAAAACCTGGAGGTAGTTCTGGGTGATGGGCAAGGGAATCTGGACTGTCGGAAGGGTGGGTAGCCATCAAGGAAATAGGGAACAAGAAGATTCTAGGGAAAGGGGCTTGTGATATGGATGGAGGTGGGATGTGGGTAGGTCTTTTCGGAAAGTGGCTAAAGGGGGAAGATAAGGAATCTACACTAGAAAGACATTAAAAAGAAGGCTTCATTTCTCGTACCATTTGTGGAATGACCTGGCCAACATTCTGGTTGCTCCTCTCTGAACCCTCTCTAGTTCTGCAGCAGAGTAGAGGGATCATAATGTCACAGAGCACCCTCAGTAGTACAGCATCATTGGCTCGTAACAGACACTAAAATGAGTTTGATACCACTCCTTATTCTGTTCCCTAAATGTCTTTCTGTCTGCATGAGAGTATTTGGCAGAGGTTTCCACAGAACTGGATGCAAGGGCAAAGTCCTTTTCATCTAGCTTAAAAACTAATGAGCTTTGACTAAATCATTCTTTTTAATATCCTTTGCTTTGGTCAATACTATATCAATATTTTGTCATATTGCTGCCCCTTAACCTACTTTGTTGAAGTATCTGTGAAGGTCTTCACAGTCTTCTCTTAACTGTGGCAAATAACTGTATTTTCATCTACATACTTAAACTCCCTCACCAACAACCCTTCTTCTAAATCTGAATAAATACACACCACACTCTTCGATCTGCTATTAAACTTCAGGCATGTCACTGTTGACCTCCTTTCAGGATGGAAATGAACCTGCTGAGCTTTCAGTCCGTGATTATACTTTGCCTCTTCCCTTATGACTGTTTAGGCTCCTCAAGAGAATCTTACCAGAGACCTTTTGGAAGTCTGAAGATGTTGTATTGATCGTTTCTCCTTTAAATGCTTCATGAGAAGCACATTTGACCTTGGATATGTCCTGGGTTTGTAGCTGAGGCTACACAGAAGCTGAGAAATAAGATCTCTTAAACAGACCCATAAATAAATGGGATTGTGATTTCGTGATATGGAGACACGTGCTATGTGGAGAAGACACCTAGAAAGTAAAGGTCTTCAAAGCGGAATGCAGCAGTGTTCCCATCACCTCCTAAGTGGAAACATTTTTACTCCTCTTTTAGAGTGGGATGTTATCTCATGGTGAAGAGTTCAATGGCTCTGTTAGTTCCAAGCAATTCTGCTGTGTATTTTCCATTTAAAGTCAGATGTTTTTCTAGGTAGGAGGGTTGAATCTTTCAGCCATAGGAACAGCTAATTTTACTCCATTTACAAGTAGGATAACATTCCTAGGGTCAAAGGTCTGCTTTTGTGAAGACAGCAGCATTTTTTGTTGCTTGTTGATAGCTGTAACCAACTTCTTAATAGTTGATTTGGAATGCCATAGGTCCAGAATTAAACACAGCTTTTTTATGCTTACCGGGCTTTGACTTATACAGTCATGCTTTCTTATGGTTGTCCTGATTGTCATTTTCTGGCAAATCCTTTCTTCCTTTTTGCCTGATAAAATACAGAAAATGCATAATGAATCAATGCACTTTTTGTATTGTATTTCCTACTAAAAAAGTGAAACTATTAAGACAATTTTAATAATTATACTTTGTTTTCTTTGATGTACAAAATGAAAGTGTTACTCATAATTAAATATTTTTTATTAAAAAAATCTCTTGCGTTAATAAATCCTTCCTGTGCAGAATTATCAATTTTATAGGTGACACATATGAGGCATCAAATGGCTCATTAAGCTATATAGATTTTATAATTATGAAAGTAATAATATGATTTTAAATCACACATATGGTAAGACAAACGTAAGAATTAGAAAAAAAAGAAGGATGTCTCAAGTAATTTTGAATAGTATTTGAATTAATCCTGTTTTAATAGGAAAATTGAATGTAAATGAGATTTTGATTCTGCATTTTAGAAAATTTTCAGAACTTAACATTTGATAAGGTAAAGCTGTGAATGTAATTACAGCCTTGATGCTATTTTGAATGCTTAAAATGTATATAAAACTATATAATGTCAGTATATCTTTGAGAAACATGTACTTCAAGGAAGCTTTGAAAGAAAGAGATGCATGTATTTGCTAAATATGGTGCAGTGGTTACTACCAGAACAGAACCGTGTAGCACTGAGTCAGCATATGGATCTAGGAGTAGGGAAATACTGCATGTGTAAGTACATTCTGGAAGAGAGTGGTAGGAGGTTTTTTCTTTTATTTGAAAAATAAAGCTGCACAGTGCAATCCAATTTTTAGCGTGATAAAAATAATACTATAATACTGAAACAATTAAACGTATTAATTTTTTTTATGCTGCACTCAGCAGCAGTTTTTTAGATCTCTTATTTCACTACCTGTCAAAACCATGTTAGTTTTGCTATGCAATCATTCTGGACAACCAGCATATAGAATAGTAAGCACTATTCAGCAGTTTCTCCACCTTTAGCACATGCTTTCATAGCTGGGTGTACACAAACCCAGCAACTTTTCTGTTCCCCAGAAGCTTGTGAGCACTTTGTTAAGATAAATGAGCTGTGAGCAAACAAGATGTCCAGCAACCACAGCTCCAGCGTGTATTTAAAAATCAGGCTGGCCATGGACTACAGCTAGATTTTATTCTGTGCATTGCAGGATCAAACAAGTTTCTGTTACTGAAGCAGCAGATCACTGTACAATGGAAGTTGTTATCCTACAGGGTCTTCGCTTTGCTTCCTCAACAACACTTAAGAAAAAGAAGTCCTGTGATATTTCCATCAGAAAGCACTTGCCAGTATGGACATGTGTAGGCAACACAGTCTGTACTTCTACAAGTTGTACAGAGGGATATATGACATTTCACCATATAAGGTGCTGATGTCTACTGAAAACTCTGCTGCTATACTTTCCTTGCTCCCACCTTCAGCTATCAAGAAGATCTGCATTCAGTATCAGGTGTGCTTTTCTCACTTACTCCTTATTTGAGCAAGGAGCTTCTGTGACTTACCTATCCTTAAAAGCAAATAATTACAATCGTAATGCCACAGTTCTGTAACATTCTGTAATTTCTGGTGCAAAGAACATTTATTAACATATAAATGTATGTTCCCCCACCTCCCAACATATTCATAACTTTGTAAAATGCATTATTTGTGTCAAAGAAATACAGCATAAATCCATATCTGCAAAGGTGAGACCGGGCATTAGTGCAAATTAAGGCAAAACCAGTTCATTCAGAGACCTGGAATCAGATTTAGAATATCTTGGTAACAGTATTCACGGTGACGGTATTTTTTTAAAGTAACATTTTTTACTAGAGCTACGCTGCTCAGTAAGTTCACGTATTAAAACCAATTTCAGAAGTGGACAGGAGGAGGAACCATCAGCATCATATACCATAAATGACTAATTCTGACAGATGCTGAGCAGTGAACCCCAACCAGGCTTTAGGAAATTACTGATCTGGGAGGCTAACAGGGCATCAGCATCTCTCAGTATCAGCCCCAATACCATTAACTTCGCGGTAACATTTAACAGTGAGTACAGCTATATGCATATATCAAGCAGTGCTTAAACTAATATTAAAAAAAAAAAAAAAAAAAAAAAAACACATTATTAAAAGTAATACCTGGTTCACAATTAATACTATCAGTAGGCACTACTGGACTAATGGCAAAGGGCAATAGACCCAATCCAGAACCTGGCAGAATCATTAGGAATGTAAGTTTCTCATGAAATAAAAACATTTTTACATAAATGACATTTCATTAATTCTTACACTGCCAGCTGCAATTTATTTTTTAGCAAAAGATGATGAACTTTCCTGTTAGTCTTCCAAATTTAGAAACTCTGCAGCTGCTTCAAGTCTCACTAAGTATGGCCTAAACTTTATTGCTCTCCTGGTTAACACAAAATTGGAATGATGCTTCCTTGTAAATCGAACATGTGCAATGAGTCTCTCTAAGGCAAGGTAAGAATTAAATATATGCTCTCACTTCTGCATGCATTGAATCAAGCTCTTTTAGAAAGATTATTTGTTCCCATTAAAACCCCAAGGTGTTGCAAGCTCTATTTGTAAGTACTCTTTTTAACTGCTTCACCACAAGGCACATGCTTTTAGTTAAAACAAAATAAAATAGCATATCATGTAGGAATTATATCTGGGTTTGTAGCAGCCACCTCAGCAAGTATTTCTGAAGTATAACGATGCCTTTCCTGAGGCCACAGCATATAGCCAAAATTAGAAATCTTCCTGGTCAACAGAAAGCCAGTAACCACTAATAATTTAGGTAATTTGGGGAAATTTATTAAATATTTTTCAACACAGCTTATCTCATCAGAGAAAAAATACCGAATAATAAGATTTCAGTGCAATTCTGGTACAAGACTTCGCTGCTTCTCATTCAAAAAAAAAAGAAGAAGTATTTTGTTGTATTAAAATAGCTTTTATTTTCTACGTTTCGGGTACAATAGAACAAGAATACTTGCAATTTACTTTCAAAGCTTAGCATATCTTGGAAACCTGACGATTGTTTAATGTTTAATAAATATTAATATTTCCCCTTATATCACCAAATTATTTACAATATGTTGCACTTCTGAATTTTAATAACTGTGCAATGCACTTATGTCTGTGACTTCCTTTTCAATATTATCAAATAAAGGCTTGCCTAAAAATGTTCCAAAAACTAATTTTCTTATAATGTTCAACACAAAAAAAAAAGGCTAAAAAAAAAGGAGGGAGGAGGATTTTCCGTGGCATTTAACAAGTTTTTGCTCTACACAATTAGTTTTACACAACAGTGTTCTATTTTTATGTATACATAATTAAATAGCTTGATAATAAAACATTTTCTAGTCAAAACTGCAGAGAAAAACAGTTCTCAACTTTTGAAATTACATGTCTTATGAAACCTTTATATTAGGTTTCATCACAATTCTTCATGTTTTAAAGTTACACACTCAGAAAATGTGAATATATTCCCAGATAGTAAAAAAGTCAAATTTATGTAATGGTTGCTAATATCAGTATTACTATAAATTTTCCTCATTTGGAATTAAAAATTAAAAAAAAAAAAAATTCCAATATTTTAGCCCTAGAAAATACATACTTGTGATAAAGAATAAATTGATAAGTTTACAGACATATTTCAAAACAACAAATTAGGAATCAATTTTAGGGAAGTAAATCCTTATCCTTTTTGTGAAAATCATATTTTAGAGGCAGTTTAGGAAGAAAGAGAATGTTTTCATTATTTCAGTTGGGTTAACTTCTTATCTTCCACAGGTTATATTTGGAGAAATTTGGTTATACTCCAGAACAACAGTGCTAAAAATCACCAAGTCAGCAGCCAAATGAAGCAAGACCTTATAATAGGAATAGTTAGTTAACTATAACATTTTTATGTGATTTGGGGAGGGACTGCATGCTTTTTCCTTCTTTAGGTCCCAGCAACTGAGGTTAAAAAACAAGCCCTCCAAAACCAAAGCCAAACTAGCATGTACTGCAGCCTTCAGCACTTACAAGTCTTGCAGCAGCCATCATTGTACGTCTGCACAATTCCTCCGTTCTAGGAAAATAAGAGGAGAATATATCAAAAAAGACTGTGCCCAATGCAAAAGTGAATTGTATCTCAAGACATTCCATGTTTTAAATATGTCCAACTAATAAAAGATAATATCACTGAAATCTAGATAATTGCACAGATATAATCGGCAGAAGGTTTGGTTCACAAATTCTTTACAGCCTTTGACATTGAAAACAAACTTGTCACTGCTTATCTGAGCTGATCTAGTCTCCTTTGAATAAGCCACTTTGTTTCTATGAGCATCTCTTTATGTCATCCACTACCATCTATTTCCTCACCACTGAGATTTATTAGGATAGTTCAAAAAATTCATGTATGCAACTTTGCTGATGGTTTACACTGATCATATGCCAAGGAGAAAATTAATACCTAATAAGTAGCTCTTTACAATATTAACTATATATGTGTATGTACACACTTTTGAAAGAGAACTTTAGCTGCAGAATTTCAGAACCTTCGGTGTGCTCAATTCTTTTTCTCAGTTATAGTCTGTTATTGATTTCTCCTAAAATTGCTTGTTAGCTAGAAAGTAGAAATGCATGACAGTGAAGAAAATGTCCTTTTGAGACGAAGAAACAGAGAGACTGATTCAGAACCGGTCAGAATGTGTGCAAGCAATAAACATGCACCCAGAATTTTAGTATATGGCTCAGATCTCTCTGTCAAACAGACAACTGAACACAAATAGCACCGTTACAGCAGCAGCAGACAAAAGCCCTTTTAAAACTTCCATCTTTTCATGCCAGCATACATACTTTATCTCATTACTGAAAAAATACTGAATTATTTTTTCAAAACTTCTTAAAAGAGCACTTAAACTCGGCCTCTTAAATCCCTGGTCCCAAGCTGCCTGTCAGAAGAGCTTTCTCCTCGACTGCTGGCTCAAGTTTATGCTCAGTATCTCTGAAAAATAGGTCAGACTGAGTCAAGACATGAATTTCAGGGTTTCATTCTTTAAAATCTTAACCATTATTGCTAAGGAAAGATCCTAATAGACATTGGCAAAAAGGGTTCCAAGGAAGAAACTAGAGCATAAAGTCAAAGTAGAACAAACATTAATTTTAGATAGAATGCCTTCTTCAGGACTGGAATAAATAAGGACTTTCTGAAAAAAAAAGCAACGCGTAAATAGGACTTGTGCTAAATTTGTAATCTGTAGTCAAGGCAGCAATGGTACTTACCCTCTCTACATGTATATTTATTTTATTTTTATTTGTAGCTTATATTAACTATATGGTGTACTACAAGTGCAAGAAGTATAAGAAGTAGTATAAAGTTAAAGAAGTGTTAAATTAGGAATTAAAATTGTAAACAAACACATGATGTACATGAAGCATCCACATTCTTCAAACCAGTTTATATGTATATGCCAAATTTACATTTTTAGATATATGATGAAGGTAGATACCCATTCTTGCATGACAGATATTTTTTGTTATGTTACACAATGGTTAGTTTAAGAGACAATAAAGTTTATATATACTCTGTCATCTTTCTCGTCTTTGCACAGCTTAAGGAATTTTAAATATAGCCCACCTTGACCTCCAGCATTTCTGAATTGTCTGATCCAATTTATTCAGTGTATGTGCACTATGAACTTGGTAAAGTGCTATTCCAAACTAAGACATGGTGATTAGCACTTTATGTAATGGTATCTCAAACATTATTCCAATTCCACAATACTTAAACATCAGTTATCATTAAGACAAACTTTCATACTCCTCACAGATATTTTGTCAGTCAAAAATCAAACAGGAACATAGAAAACAACACTGTAAATTGCTCACTTACATGTTTTTACTTACCACTTTTTCAGTTTAAAGAAAGTGCATGTGGTGTGCATGCACTGTCAAGTGTAAACCAAACTCCAGATCAGGTATTGTCACTTACCTCACCCAAAGTACAAACCTTTGTACACTCAGTGTCATTAAAAGGAGGGCAGACAACACCTGATGCCAGTATGACAGCCCCTACAGCACTCTTTGCACACTTGTAGTTGGTGCAGTTGGAGCTCCACGTGCTCCCTTCCTGAATACATAAAACAAAACCATTGACAGGAAAAAAAACAAAACAAAACAAACAAACAAACAAACAAAACTTTCCAGCTTTATCTTCAACCCCAAATGTCTGAAAAAGTGGTGCATTCATGCTATATCACCTACTGCAGTGGAAAGTTTGCTGCAGACCACCCAAGGGCAGCAAAGGGAAAGACTGTTCTCTAGATACCAGTGGCTACTCCTGCCCAGATCCATGGCTCTAGTCTCCAGCATGATGCTCAGCACAGCTTCCCTAGTGCAGAACAAAAGGGTTCTGGGCCAGAAAAAAGGTCTGGTAGTTTCTTTTGCTCCAAAAGCAATGGCAAACATGAAACAAGTCATGGTCGCATCTAAATTTCCTCATATGTGGATGCTGGAACACACCATCAGGATCCTGAACCCCAGTGCTTCAGTTTGTACATTTTCCTTCTGTAGCAACCAAAATGAAGAGAAGAGTGGGCCTGGGAAGAGGGGGACATAGGAGTCCTGATGTGGACTCAGAAACTACTAACTCATCTAAATCCCAGTGTATGGTTTTTTCAATTTGAACCCTGCCCTGCATTTAGAGCATATCCAGCCTTGAGCAAATGCTGACATTCACGTATCTTTGTAGAACATATTACAACCAATAAAATGAAATAAGGTGTTCACCTAGAGTGAAATGACAAGTCTTTAAATAAACAGGCTTTTTCCTATCATATACCATAAATATTCCCTAAATGCATAGCCAGCAGTTAGCAAGTATGAAGGAGGACACGCTGTGTGAGTTAACTGAGAAGTGACTGTCAGATGCCTGTTTAGCATATCATCATGGCTATTTTCTACCTCTGCCCAAAGGCACTTACCTCATACACAATCAGTGTTCCATTCTCAGTATGAAAAGAGCAGGACACATTTTGGCAGGTACCGCAACAAGTATGGTGACTGGAGGAAGGAATATATATTTGATGCTGGAAAGAAATTAAAAAAATTAAAAAAATTTAAAAAAGGAAAAAATTCAACATACAGTATATGAAAATCAATTGATTTCTGAAACTCAAAATACCAAGAGAAACAACATATAAATGGATGAATGCATGTGTTTACATACTCTGATATGCTTAAATATGGTGCTAGAAATTACATCTCAGAATAATCCTAGAGACAAAAGGTACACATCATCACTATTAAGTTCTCAAGCTCTTGCTGAACAAACAGGACTAGCAAAAGTCTTCACTTTGACTTCAACCCTAATTGTGTGGTTGTTCTCACAAATTGCATCATTCCTGTATTTTACGGATACTCACCGCTTCACATTGCTGGGAGCAGTTCACCATTGTAAAATGCATGGCATTGTATCCTGTGTTCTGGTCTTTTTCTTGTAAACACTGTACAGTGTAACAAAGGTCTCCATCCAAGTACTGAATCACTGATTGTCCAGGATTCAGTACTGTGACCTCTTGGAAGATGCACACATCATCCTTCTCTAACACCAAAAGAAACAAATGTTACCAGAAGGGGGAAAAAATCATCAAGCAAACTAACAGAATCACTGAAGACAAAAGCAGGGCAAAGTCCTACTCTCTGCTAAAGTTTGCTCACTTTTAGACTTGATTGGTCTGTGATTTTGATTACCAAGCAAGGAGTGGGGGGATACATAATTCAGTTTAGGAAAATGCTACAAAATGCAAAACTGTCTAAAATGAATAGTGTTACTATCATGGAAGTAACAAAAGTATCTATTGTTCTTATTTCGAAAGAGTTCTAATATTTAACATTAGGCTAAGCACACTGTATGAATTATTCTGTACATCACAAAATGTAGCCTTTCTGTCAATTAAAATAGTATCTCTACAGTTAACTGTTGGAAACAACCATGCTCAAGCTGTGCTCGAAGTGTGTGCTTTGCTCCCAGAGGTAATTTAGCCTGGGCTGCAGTGAGGATTGCAGCACACCTGAAGAACCTCCATGCACAGTACAGCTGAAATTTGGTCTACGTGGGGTAGCTGAGTGAGGGAAGGGAGCAGAGATTGGATCTTAAGACTGGGCACCTGCCCTTGTGCTGTCTGACAGGTCTGTGAGATGTCATCTCCTTTGTGCTTGATAGTTCAACATGCAGTTGAACATGAGCCAACAGTGTTTGAACATGAGCCAACAGTGTACCAGGGGAGATTTAGGTTGGACATTAGGAAAAGGTTCTTCACCCAGAGGATGGTGGAGCACTGGAACAGGCTCCCCAGAGAGGTGTCATGGCCTCAGGCCTGACAGTATTCAAGAAGAGATTGGACAACGTCCTTAGACATATGGTGTGAATTTGGGGTTTGTCCTGTACAGAGACAGGAGTTGGACTTGATGATCCTTGTGGGTCCCTCCCAACTCAGGACATAATATGACAGTGAGCTGGGAGCAACTGCACTGCTGAGACTCAACAAAGGTTCAGACCCTGCTTCCTATCTGCCTCTTGCCATAGAGACAGTACCTGGCTCTGAAACCATGGGTAGTTTTACAACACTCCTGTGCCCCACCAATACAGACATAAAATGGATGGGCTGGCAGACAAAGTATCATCTTCAGAAAAGAGAGCATAATTGCATAGATAGGCAGACATCCAGAAAATCGAGATAATAGAATGTTTATGTTTGAGAAGGTTGTTATGGTCCTATTTCTGCTTTCTTTGTGTGCCCTTTTTACTAAAAACCAAAAAAAGAAAAAACAGATAGCAATATGAAAAAGTTACCACAAATGTAGTGAGTGCATCCACAAGCACTGGAAACACTACTATCTATTCTTTTAACTTCTCCCTGAGTATAAAAATATAAAAGAGTTTTCAAAGTCATACACAATTAAATGTAGGCTAAATAGACAATTTTTCTCTAAAAATGTAAAATATTACTTTCCTTACTTCCACTCCTGCTTTAATGAAAGAGAAAAATTGCAACGCATTCAAGGAACAGCAGCATATTCAGAGTTATTCAAAGTATTTGTCTCTTTAAAATGAGCAAAGGACTTCATTTTCCTCTAGGAATGCATATAAAGACCAGAGGGGCTAAAGAGCATTTTTTTTTCTAAAGAAAAAATTATTTCAATCATAAACATATTAGCAGAGGACTGCCTTCTATGAATTTTCTTCCAAAAGATCGGTGAAAACTATTCAAATATGTAGCTCCTGCTCAGACTTTACATTATGCAGTCTTCACAGAAAGGTAAGAGAAAGTCAAGCTACAGGTACTACCCCGTCACTGTGGTAATAATGGGAGTTTCAAAATTTACTCATAATTGTTTTCCAGATCACAGTCTCTATTACAAGAAGGTATGTGAAGAGCAAGACGTTTATGATTTCTTATATCAGCTAAATTCTGTAATGTTAAATCATTTTAATTAAAAGCATAAATGATTAACAAAATAACACATTTCTCTAGATGATACATATGATCATAAAGCTAATTCCTGATTAATTATTAAAAGCAGTTGGGAATTATTTACATGGAAAACCTTCCCAGCATATTGCTTCTAGTCAGCATTGCACAGGATAATATTACAGTTGTTTTTTTCTTTTGATGTTTTTGATGTCTTAGAACACACAAAGTGAAATTTCCCCAAGGAACAGTTGACAACACTGGGCAGATGCCTGATGGAGTTACAGCCTGTCCCTGTTCAGCCTTATCACACTGTACAATTAATTGAAACAAGGAAAGGAAAGGCAGGAGCAAGAGGGCTGAACATCACTAATAAAAATATCTAAAAGACAGTGCTTACCAATTTACAGGTCAGCATAGCAGTGTTTTCACAGCTACATTCTGAGAACAAGAAAAGTATATTAGTCAGTTAGCTAATCGTTAGCTTTTGTTAACAGCAATGATAAGGAATAAAGAACTGATTACCACAGTGCCATTCTGGACAACACTGCCCAGGTATTCTTTCCTTCACAAGTGTCATTTCATCTGTGCAATTCATAGGAGGCTCAGAACAAAGATTTTCATCACAAACTAAATGGAGGGAAAATACATGTATGAGAATTTACTCTTTTTTTTTTCTCTCATCTACTAATGTGCTGTAAAGCACATTTCTGTAAGATAACAGGGAGCAACTGCCCTCCTGGGATGACACTATGAAGAAAATACTTGTCTGTCTTATTGGAGGTGGCTTCCTGGACTCTGGAAGAAGACTACAGACTAAGATCTAATTTTCTACCTGCCAGAATTTGGCAAAACGGGTGCCAAACACCTTTGCAGAAACTTTCACCTGGGTACAAGTGCTAGGAAAAGGAAAGAACCCAAATATGGAACCAGCTGAAGAAAAAATTACTGAACTCCAAACTTATTGGAAGACAATCTAACTACTTAAAATTACCCAAAAGCTGCAATAGGAGAGAAATTAATCAAAACTAAGTAGTTGCCCTTGTAGACAGTACTAAGAATGTACAGCACAGTTTGTTTTAGGAGGCTACCAAAGAGACTACATTACACTGCAAATATTTTTCTTCTGGCTGCTCATTGTCTGAATAGTAGTAAGCCCAGGAGTATTTGAAACCCTTGGCCTACTCCTTCCCCTAAAAGCTAAAAGTGTGAAGAAACTGCCTAAACACTAATGAATGGTACAATAGAACAACAACATAGAGACAACTGGATATTTATACTCCAAGAATGGGATTCAGTTCCATGGTAACAAATAGGCATTTAGATCACCCTGAAAGTGCCTATATACTGTCTTGTGAACTAAATAACCTCTTCAGACTCCACTGACTGGGTTGATTAGACCACCACTGAGTATACCAAGAACTTTGAACCTAACTCAAATGCAGACACCCTCATTTAGCTTTCAATTCCTATCTGAAGCCCACCCTAAATGATGAATCAAAAAGATATCCACACACACAGACTGTCATTTTTACTAAATCTGGTAACTTATTAAACTGACAATTATCACACTCACCACAGTAGTAATGAGGACAACAGTAATGTATGGTATGAAGGTCTACAGTGAGAATTTCCCCTTCATTACACAATGGAACTGGCTCAATACAGGATTCACAAACTAAATTTTAAAAAAAATCAGACATTTACAAAGTTTTAAATAATAAAAAGTTAGCACATGTGAATTCTATTTAACAAGCTATATAAAAATTATGTTTGCTACTTGGATAACTGAGGTTTTATGGATTGACATTAAAATATAAAAATATCGCAAAGTTCAAGTATGAGGTTCAAAATGATGTTAGAAACAAAAGATCCCAGCACCCAAGAATAATTCATGCTCCAGTCAGCCTGACTTGTGTGAAGTCTTGCTGACATCTCCAAGAATTCCTGGCTTAATTTGTTAGGTTTAGAACTGTAGACTGTTTTCATAAATACCTGGCTATTTCTTAGTTATTCATAAAAATTTTAGAGACTTTTTTACCACAGAGATAAGAGAAACAACAGGGATCTTCCTGTTTTGCTTCAACAATAAATTGATCTTCTCTGCAGTCCAGCTGGGAAGCATTGAAACAAATTGAAGGATCACATTCTGTAGGATGCAAAATAAACAGTCTTTTTAAAAGAGTCAGAGAAACAATACTAAAAAAAAAAAAAAAAACAGATAAAGAAAATCTATTCTTCATCTCCTTATTATAACAATATATCCCAAGATGACTGCAAATCAAAAGTGACACAAAAAATACTCGAGTGAGAAAAAGAAATACATAATTGCCTGGTGCTATTTAGAGTGTCCCATTCTGTTAACAATCAAAACAGCTTGCAGGACAGATTTTCTTACAGCACATAATACAAGTATGGAAAATGTCCCAGTAACTGTGGTTTTGTGTTTCCCTTACCACAACGGTACTGTGGACAGCAGGAGAGAGGGTGGTAGCCCACCACTAATTTTTCATTGGGTTCGCAAGTTGGAATAATGGTATCACACAAGGACATGTTACATTCTGTGGGATAAAAAGACAATCAATTTCATCATATTTGAACAGATACAAGTGCAGACCCTATAGTTTGAGATATTTATACCATCTAGTATAGAGATCCACAACCTAAGAGAAGCCCAAGTCAGCTTGAAGTACACTCCATACCATGATGTAAACCTTCAGGCTCAGCTTGGGGCTGGTATAGTTCCCTTTACATGGCGCTGAGCAAGCACAGTTATGCCCCTCTTACAGCAAGTATTTACTTGCTCTCCTTCCTACACATGAAGTCAGCTAAAATTTGCCAGAGAAAATATTCCCCAAGTAAATTGACAATACAGTGTCGGTTACAGGTATCTAACTGATAAGCAAAAGCACCATGACAGCTGGACCATTTGTTCTCATTTTCCCTGAAGATGTTGTGAAGAATTAAGTATCTTTAGCTTGACATTTTTTTCTAACAACTATGGCCAGACTGAATACTAGTATTCAGTGATCAGGTCACAGAATACTGCTTCTGGGAAACAGCAGCAGGTCAGAGGATACTGCTCTTGACACCAAAGCAGTAATAAGAAAAGTGCTTCAGCACACATGGCTCTGATGACTGTGCCAACTAGCAAGTTACTTCTGTCATTGAGTATTTATCAATTTCTTTTGAAGTTCCACCCAAGAGCTCAAAACCAAATTTTTAACAGAAGTTTTGTTTTACAAGTGGACTTCTAAGAAAAAAAAAATAAATCAGTCCATTCGTAGAAAGAAAACAAACCTGCTTCTCTGGCCCAACAAGCCACAAGTACCTAAAAATCAGGTCTGAAAAATGTTACATCAAACCCTCTCTAAAGATTATCATCTGTCAGAGAATGTCAAGCACTTTACTTTATACTTCTGTTACTGAAAACAAGTGTGGTACATACCACAAACTTTCTTTGGACAACAAGCTCTCTCCTCAATGATATGGACGATAACTTCCCCTTCTCTTTCACAGACTGGTGGTGGATCTTCATGACATTCAGGTTCTACGGCAACAATGCTTCCATTTTCTAAACAATTGTACATGCAACAGCCTCTCATGGACCCATTCCAGGTCTCCCCAGCAGAGCGGGGTTGTCCTTTGTTATCTGTACACGCTGAGAGAAAAACATTATATCCCTTCAACAAATAGAGAGTGCAGATTTCCCGCAAGCAGCTCTCAGTTGTAGAAAATTAATGCATAAAATAAAAGCACTGTTGAGCATTATGATCAAGGAATCTGAGAAAATATGACGACCTTAAAAACTCCAAATGGACAAATACTTTACTATTGGTGAAAATAAATACTGAGTGCAAGGGAAAGAACCTGCCCATGCTTTTCCTTTCTGAGGACACCAGAAAATAGTCTGGGAGCTAGGGAAGAATGACCATCATTTTTCCCCCACAGAAGTCCATCAGCACAGGGCCTTCAGTCCAAGTCAACTGAAAGCACAAAATCCTGTAGCTTGAGATACAGCTGGACTCTGTTGAATGGACCTGTACCAGAATCACACTTGCTGAGGACTAACACAGAACTTAAACATAGATTACAATGAGCTGCAGTTAATATTAGCATAACTGCAAAACCACTCTGTCCTGCTTTACTTACTACATTTTTCTTCTGGTATACAGAGGTCAGAGTCGGTTCTATGCAGAATAGTGCCATTTTTACACACACAGTCTTCCCTTAAATATGAACAGTGAGAATCTTCATAGAACCACTTATTCAAGCATGTCTTGGCTTCACAGGGTTGCACACAAGGCTGATATTCCTTCCCCTCAGGACAACTCAATGCTGAAAGTCATAAAAATAGGACATTGGGTGCTGCTGTCATTCAGCATTTCATTGGATAAACAGCCAGTAAGAACAAGTGAGTGTATCATCATAGAAAGCATACATTTATATGTTTAACAGTACCTTAGGTAAGAAACTCATTTAATCAAGATTAAAACGGATTCACGACACTTTGACTAAAACAATAAATCTTAAGAACTTGTACCCTGATTTACTAATGCTGTGATAGAATGAGATGGTATTTCCAATAACAATAGATTTTTATTTTTTTTAACTCATCACTAAACACTACAGCAGTTTAAAGTCACACTGGGGTATAGAACATGGCTGTCTGCTTACAGCAATAATCAGATGTCCTCCATTTAATGCAGATGTTGTGCTTGTTGCATAAAGCCACATATGCAGAAAGTGCATCACACTCATAATTCCAAAAATAAGTACTGTTGATCCACATCTTCTCACAAAACTCCTGTGGTGAAACCTAGGAACATATTGTAATTGAGATTTAACATGTAGAAAAGCTTTCTGTAATTAAAATGAATCATTAATTACAATAAATAATACAGCTGGAAGGGGAAAAATCACAAAGAGTGTTTAAAATAAAAATATAATCTTTTTTCAGAACACTCATTCTGCAAAACTTAAACTACCAGAGTTTTTTATGTTCATCAGTAGGCACAGAACACAACTCTAATAAGATTGTCACTCTACTTACAAGAATTTCTACAGTCTAGCCCTGTCAGCTAAAAGTCAACAATCTCAGCTAAACATTGCTGCTATACCTTCCATAAATCCTTGATGGCATCAAATTATTACCAAATGTTCTCTTTCTGTGTCTATAAGACCTGATAGCCTATGTTACTGGGTGTAAATGCAGGTGGTCCAACCTATCTTATTTCTGTCATTTTTATTTGCATAAGCTTACGACAAGATGGAAAAAATCAGATTTTGTTTCATTCTGCCTGTTCAATACAGAGCTGCAGCCCAGCTCTCCCTGTGGTTTCAGCAAACCTTCAAGCAGTCGCTCACTTCTGCCAGAAAGTTCATTACACTGATAACTCTGTTACGTATCCTTGTCCAGTTTCTTCATAGCTGTGAAGTACACAATACACTCCATCCACTCTGATTCTGCCACCATTGGGTTTAGGAAAGAAAACAAATTTCACAATGGATGAACAAAATGTTTCGCCATTTTGATGTTATGTCAGGTTTTGTTATAAACCAGGAAAAGATGCAATTGCATTGTATCAGAGGCTATGAGGCTTGTCCTGGAAGCACATAAGAAGTAGGAATTCTGACTATTCAGATTAACTTTCGTTATTTTAGAATAAGATATTTTAAAACAATTATGAAAAGCATCATGCTACCCACTGGTACTCTTCTCCCTTCTTGATTGCAAACTACTTAACACTGCTTCTTCCCATTAGGTTTCTGTGGCATATATCTATTAATATTTTAAAAATAAATACACAAATAAATAAATAAAATCTCTTTAACTCCTTTCTTTCAGAAGAACTCCCTCCATTTTTTTCCGTCTGAGGAAGGTGAAGAGAGGTCTTGGCAGTTTGAAGGAAGAGGCTCAGCTGCCTGTAGTACCTTTAACAGCATTTGTCTGTGATGAAAACCGAAGAGTAACACAATGCAAACCAAGGTTGGGAAGGTAGAACAGCAAGAAATGAATCAGGAATCTGGACACATTTGCCTCTGAGAAAGAAAGGGTCATTGAGTAATCAATCCTTTTTATTTTAAATTAAGTGGGAAAAGTATGTCAGACCTCAGAGATTTGGGTCTTCCTTGTTTCCCATTCCTAGAAACAGCTACACTGCACTACCCAACTCTAGCGGTAGTCTGCATGCTACAGCTATATCCCCCTCAGAAAGTACAATGTCCAGAAAAAAAATTATCATAATTTCTTTTAGAAATACTACCAAATTGTCAACATAATAGTGACTACATCAAAATTTGCTTAACTGGAAATTTCTTTAGTCCAATTAGTCTCAGACTGGATGAGTTGCTGTTGTGTGTGGCAGAAGCATGAGACTTTCCATTCTAGTGACCCATGTCACGCCTTTATTAAAAATAACTCTCTTGGAATGTGTTTGTGTTGAGATGATAATCTGGTATCTTGACTTGGAGCTTTGCCTACTCAATAATTTAAGAAACAACATGATAGCACAGGGATCCATATAGATGTGTGTTTACAATGGACAACATGCCAGCAGTATTAAAGCCAATATGACTGAAGTATTAAAGGCACTCATCCAGTTGTCAGTTCATGAAAGTAAGCAAAACATAAAAATGTGCATCTGTCTTTTCTTAACTATACATGTTTTATTTAATTTTCATCTGGAATTTCTCTGATCTTCATACTCACTTGCTTGTGACAAGGGATGAAAACACTTCTGTTTAACAGTTCCATACAGTATGTGCAGTTATCTTCAGTACAGTTTCTCACTGGTCTCCTGGTTGTTACATCAAGTGATTTCTCAATTTCCCAACTCTTAACGAACACTTCAATTTCCGCCATACTTGTAATTATGGTCCTATTTTGCATTTTCAGGTCATCGGTAGGGTCTCCATTACACACCCCTGGAAACAGAGCATCACATTCAGAGCACAAACAAACAAGACATAGCGCTTCCTTTGGGAAAGAAAAACACTCTTAGTAAGGTAAGATTAACATTGCATCAGGCTCACCTGTGAGACATAGTCATCTGAATTTGTACATGAAAGCAGATATATGTCCACTTGTGATTTTAGTTGTCAGCTCAACAGCTTAGCAAAACAAGCAGCTCATACAATAGAAGTGATGATATTTTTCACAACAATGAATTTACTTTTGAGAAAAACTGCTATCCAACTGCCACTTCTCTACTGGAAACTTTTCCGTTTACTTGACTTCAATTATATTCTTAAACACAGGCAGAAGACAAGTACATTTTTTTGCCGTTAATTAAACACAATATACTGATCATTACTTGCTCTGAGAACTACTTTATTAGCAAGTAGTGCTTTGAAACAGAATTATTGATTTATTATTGTTAATTAACAGAATTTCATGAGCCCACCTCAAATAGGATTGCCAGTGTAGTTAATGGAGGTCACAAAGAGAGTTATAGGGACAAAAGTCACAAACACAAAAGGGAGGTGTAAATTTTAAATGAGAAACTACTAAGTAAGAAAAAAATAGCCACCATAGCCTCACCACAAAGTCCTTCTGTCTTCATTGTTGTGTTAGAGTATAATCCATACTGAATATCTATGATGCCTGTGACATGAGCCCACTTGATGCTAATACCAGCTGGGGTATTAATGACATACATTGCACCAGTATCCTGAATACTCAGTCCTTCTTTTGAAAATGGTAATGATTGAAATACAGAATCCACTACTACCTAAAATAAACCAAATAGATTTTAGGGATAAAAACAGATTGTGATGACATCTTTACATCTTATAGCAAAAAACCCATTTTTTATGGTCTCTGCCACTGTTTAAGTCACAGTGCTTAAATCACAGTTTCCTGTCAGTGCCATTTCCTATAACTGCAAATGAAGTAGGCAGGAGAAAAAATAATTATATGGAAATATTTTCAAATTAAGGAAGCAATTAATCTCCTTCATCACATACCATATGATTAAAAACAAACAAACAAACAAACAAACAAACAAACAAATGAAACACCTCATGCTGGTTATTCAAAGTTATATGCTCTGACCTGTTATTGACCAGCAGGAAAGGTAGCTAAAGTATTTCTAAAGTATTTGTCACATCTTGGAACATTTCTGTCCAGTTCTAGATTATCTGGAAATGTAGTCTCAAGTATAAATGCCTTTTACAGCTTCTTTAAAATATAAAAAAAACTTTGAAGTGTCATTTTGGATAAATGACATGTAAGTGAAGCATGGTATTAGAAATGCGTGGTTTTTGATTCTAGCATACCATGAGCTGCTGGAAAACTGAACTGCAAAAGTAATCCCAGTTCTCTAATACACTCATTATCAGTCTGATCTATTGCATCGTGCAGCTCTCCAGCTGTCTTTTAAGTGTGCACGTAGTATATACTGGTGATACATACTTACCTTTCTTGCTAAACGATTGATAAGTAATTTATGTGTGCGTGTTGTTACATTTAGTTTCTTAAAGCAGAGCCCTGAAGTGCTTGCAGGTGGCACCTTGAAAGAAAAGTGACAAGTTTAGTTACTATTGTTTTTCTAATTGTCTACCAGTGCTATAGGGAATTTTTTCAATATGAGTAATATTAATGTGTTTTATAATTAGTAAAAGAAAAAAGTACTCACTAGTTTTCTTATTGAATTTGCACTCTGTAAAACATTAAAAAATATATTAGAAATGAAATTATAACTAGCAGTATTCTTATTTTACAAAAATCCATTGACTATTTTCTTTGTGTTTGAAGTTCTTCTACAATCAGCATCATAATTCAATTAATTTAATATGTTCCTTATAAATAAAAAACCCACACATTTCCCAGCTAGTGTAGTGCACCTTTCAATGGCCTATTTTTAGAAACTTAATTTACTTGTTAAAGATCTAATTCAAATGTGTTTAAGTGAAAAACAATACAGAAAAAGAAAAAGGAAAAGGAAAAGAAAAAGAAAAAGAAAAAGAAAAAGAAAAAGAAAAAGAAAAAGAAAAAGAAAAAGAAAAAGAAAAAGAAAAAGAAAAAGAAAAAGAAAAAGAAAAAGAAAAAGAAAAAGAAAAAGAAACAAACAACACAATTAACAGAACAAGTTGAGTTAAAAATATACAGAAAGACAATGCCAATAAAATCACCTGCCCTGAAATTTGGTGAAACTGCTATTTTACCCAAGGCCTCTTTCAGCACAAGATTGTAGCTCATATATATCGCAGCTGGCTTTTAACTAAACAGCTTTAACATTGAGACCAACTCATTGCCATCATCACAAGACTCAGCATACACTGCAAAGCCCTTTCAAAAAATATTTCTTAAAGAACTGCACCTCCAGATTTCCAAACCCCGTCTGCTTATGTGAGCTGTGTTCACACCTTTAGACTGCAACCAAGAAACAGTGAAGAGAACAATTTAAAGGAAAACTTCTAAAACAGTGTAAGACTGAAGACTTAAAAGAGAAATGTGCAGTTGCCCAGTGTGAGTAGATAAGAGACCAAATAGGGACGGGAAGGAAAGAAGCTTGACGAGGTTCCTCATCAGGAACTTGCTTATCCACAAAACAAAGATCGAAATACAAGCCTGTTGTGCAATGGTTGCATAGATTAGGACTCTGGACAATGCAAAGGAAACGTGTGTACAGATTCTGAGGATGAGACCAACCTGACCTATACTGCGAGACTGAAAACAGAGTGGCTGCACCCCACTGTAGGCAATGCAGAGAGTGAGACAACCAGAAAAAACAGCCCATCACAGTGATCCCAAACTCATTAATACCTTCCTAAAATAAATATAAAATATTTTTGTGACTGTTCAAAATATTTTAGTGTTTTGACTGTACAAATTCGAGGCCTCAAGAAGATTTGTGGGTGGAGAGCCTGAAAATATTCAGAAGTTTTGTCACATCCGATAATTTAAAAGGAACCTACATTTAAATTTCCTTATAACATAATACAACAATTAAAATTTAAATAGATAAAATTTGTTCATCTAGATAGTATGATGAAGCATGCTCCTTGAAAATTAAATAACTTGCCATTTTTCTATGGGTATGGCTTTTGTCTCAGAGTTTTAAGTGACATATTTTTGCAGAATTTCATATCTACAATACAAAAATTCAAGAAAGTATTACAGTTATTGTGGAAATGCAAGAATCTTACCTGATTAGCAGGACATTTTTCAATATGAGCAACAATAATTTCTCCCGGTAACTTGACTAAAATGTAGGAAGCCATATTGCAAAGGGCAATGTTGTTTCCATCAAATGTAATAATACTCAGTTCTGACAGTACAGAACATTGACCTGAAAAAGAACTGTCATTTAATGAGGTTACCACAAAACCGAACATGAGGCATCTCTAAAAACCTCTGTAAAAAAAAACTTCTCTAAAAAATCTGTAGTTAGAGTTAACTGAAATTTGGGGGCTCTGGTTTTCAGAAAATGCCAATATTTAATTTACTTTCTTTACAAAATGTTGAAATCTCACCGTTTCCAGTGAAAGAAATTCTGAAAAGTCTCAGCTGGAAAATGTTAACATTTATGTTGCAGATTTCATTTTAATGTTTTCATTCAAAGCAAAATATTTTTACTGTCTTGAATGTTAATTCAAAGATACCCAAACATTCACTGTATTTTGTTCTGTTTTGCTGATGAACAGCTCTTTTAAATTCATTCCATTGTTCAACCTCATATTCTCACTGTAATAAACCCTTAATTTATTACTTGAAATTTACAGATACAGGCTCTATGTTGTATTTAAAAATAAAACTGTGACTTACAGGGACATTTCCATTCTGGGCAACAACTATCAGTGTTAACTTGAACTGGCATTCCTCGAAAGCCACAGTCTGGCTTCTGCACATTCTTCGGGCAGTTCCTTGAAAGGTTGTATAACATCCAACCCATATTAACACATACATACTGGCTACATTTGTCAACAGGTTCAAGGTATCTTGGCTGTCATACAAGGGAAAAACAACCAGAATCAACTTTATATTCATTGCCCTTATGAAGTCTAAGTGATCATTGTCCTGCTCTGAGACAGGATCAGCCTATCTATATGACTCCTCACTGGCTAATTTGGAATGAATTGGTTTTGTGTGGTTATAATAGGTGAATATGATGCACATCCATTCATCCATGTGCTCGTTCCATCTAGCTTTGGTGGAATACCCTTTGTAAAGCATTATGCATTGAGGCTATTATATTCAGCAATGATCTGAAGCATTTTAAGAGATACAGAATCATGCATTCCCATAATTTTAAATTCTATGACAAATAATTAAATGGGGAAAAAAGTCAGAGTGAGATTATGCAGAAACCCACAAATTTCATGGGTTATGATTTTTCTGTACCTCAGAAATATATTTTGCTATCCAGAATCAGCACATAGCTTTAAAAGCCATTTTTTTTCAGGGCAATACATCCAGGTTACAGAATATACCACAGCAGCATAAGAGCAGCGATACAACAAACTTCTAAGTATAACAGAGTACTTTAAAATATACAAATAAAAACAAACATAGGAAGTATTTGATATCTCTGGTATTACATATGTAGCATAACAGAAATGGACTGAAAAGCACCATATATTTTAACACATAAGGGTAAGTAAAACTGATCATACCACACATTCAGATGTTGCATCTGGAACTCCAGAAAGAGAGAGATTTTTCACTGAGGTTGTATTTCTTGAAAAAGACGAACTCTGAACTGCAGATACTGTCAGATAAGGCAGGGAGGATTTCTCAGTTGTGGTTGACTTTATCTTGGTAACATTTCTGTGCTCATGTGAAGTCTGACCACTTCCTAAAATATCCACAGTTCTTTCAAATGAGGTTGCATATTTGACTTCTGAAGCTGTAAATGAGGTACTCTTCATCTCTGATAATGGATTTGTAGTACCAGTTGTTTTCATGACCATCATTTTTTGAGTTTCTTTAGTACTCTGTGAAGCTTGAGTCACTGCAGGTGTAAATAAAGATTTGTGTGACACATGTATGGGTGTTTCTATGGTGGTAGGAACTGAGGCTGAAGCTGTATAAAACTCCAAACTGGCAAGAAAAGCATCAGAGGTTTTTGTAGTATTCCTAGGGGCTACAGTAGTGCCAGAAGCAACTAATAAACTGGCTGAAGAACTAGGTGGTATTTTTGCAAAAATGTATGGTGCTTTTAAGGACGTAGCATTCACTGTTGGGCTCATGATCAATGGTGTCGTGGATTGAGTGATGATTCCAGCTGATGTGGCTGATATTGTTCCATCTTCTTCTGAAGAACTTACTGGAGAACTTTGGTTTCCTAGAGAAACAGTAGAGATACAAGCGGTCTTAGGAGAAGGTGAAGACATAGAGACCCTGCTGGACTGGCTTTCTAAAGCGGCTTCAGGAATTTTAGTCATTAGTAAAGAAGGCATTACAATAGATGTTTCGAGTGCTGCTGAAAGGCTAGTAGAAGGGCTTATTAATGTAGAAAAATCTACAGAAGAAGTTGCAAAGTGTGGACTTTTTGAGGTTCCTTGTGTATCTAGAGATGAAACTGATGTTTGAGTAACAGTTATATTTTGTGTTAATGATGATGTCATACTGACTGAGGTTATCAATGGAGAGCTTGTAGTATGAGATGTCACAGAGGATGGTACTGATAAAGATGATGACCTTGTAAAAGAAGGATCTTTAGGAATAAAAGCACCTGAACTTTGTGCCACAGGGTCAGTGGTCATTAATGTAGCACTTAGAGGTAATATCCATGTCCTAAGAGGGAAGACTGGCTTCTTAGAAATCGATGACACTGAAAAGGAATCAATGTGCATTATGTATTTATTTTCTGTCAAGGATTTACTTGCCTTAGACATATCAGAGACTGTTGGATTGACTAGAAGAGTGGAAGTAGTGGAAGGTACTTTATAAAGACTTTTGGAGGCAACTTGTGGTGAAGATACGGTTGTTATGGGCAGAGCAGCAGAAATATGGCCTTTGATTAAGGGAGAAGTCTGCTTGGGAACAATCACTGAAATTTCCACTGGAAACAGCTTTGGAGAAAAACTAGTTAAATAACTTGTATTTAATTATATCAGAGATATTTTAGACAAGGGGTTTGCTGTTTCAAAGCATGAAACTGTGATTAATTGAGGAAAACTTATCTCAAAGCTAGCAAATCTAGTAGTTACAGGAATTTGAGGAGCAGATGAAGTCAATGCAGAAACAGGTGTTAGGTGAACTGCCGTTTGACCAACACCAGACTTAGTTCGAACAGATGAAGTAGATATAGGAGAAGGAGATGTGTTTAGTGTCAGCTGTGAACCTAGAAGAAATACAGGTCTTGTGAAATTTGCTCTGCCAGCCAGCAAAGCAAAGACACTGCAGAGGGTACTTCTGCTCCCTTAGAATGATTTACTGAAGGACTCCTACTCTTCCCAGTCCCTGAAGGCACCTCAGAAGTGACAGAAGAGGGCTTGGAGGTTAAAGTTGTTAATGCTGAGGTAGAAGGAACAGTTCCTAACTGAACAGTTGATGTTTCAAGTGGAAATGGGACTGCCACTAGGGAAGTGGGTGTTAATAACACAGAACGTGTTGGAAAACAAATTGCACTGAGTTGTTGAAGCTGCTGTTGTAATGGGTAAAGTCCTGGATGCAGCTGAACTGACAGTATGTGATGTGATTGCTGAAGCCTGAAGAACAGTTGGAAAATCTGAGGAAGAGATGAGTTTGGAAAGGACAGTAGGGCTGGCTGTGCTGGGAAATACATCAGAAGGTTCCACTGTACTTGGTAATGAAAATGTTGAGTAGGTGGCTGCATGAGATGCTTTCAGTGAATAAAAGTCTGTAATGGACTGTGCCGACATATTCATTCCCATTAAAGTTGTGTTTGCCTTCATGATTATTTTGTCTGTCACACCGACATGAGTTGACTCAGTCCCTGAAGTAACAAATAAAGGAGGTATGTGAGGAAATCTCTCTGTGGTAGCACCCATGTGAGAGATTAACAATGAAGGTTTTGTTCCAGTTGTTGATTCTGTAGGTGTCACAGGTATGCCTAAAAGAAAAAAGTCATGTTTCACTGTCTTTTATGGATTATTGGTAAAGAAAAATAGCAATATCTATCTCTACTCAAGTCCCATTTAAATATTGGCAAATCAGACCACCATTTTGTTGAGAAGATAACTTGCCAATGGTTCCATGTTACTTGATGACTTTGAGGAACTCAGCTATCTCAAGAAGTTTCCTAATTTTATTTGCAAAAGAAGTAGCTGATTTTTTTATTATTAGTGAAAACTTTAATTTTGCAGAGCAGTTTTGAAGTAACAAATTTAGTAAATCCAAAATAGTAAAATATTTGAAATAAAGATATCTTTGGAAAGTAGTATGCTATATAACTTTGTACTAGCAAATATCAGGCATTTAGGTATTGTACCAGCAAATATCAAGCATTTAAGTATTTAATTCAAAACTCAAAAAATTAAAAAAAAAAAAGAGAGAGAATTAAAATGTAATTGTTATATTAAAAGAATACTGTATCCCCAAAATAAGCAAATAATGCACTGTCTTCACACACCAGAAATGACAAAATAGATGCACTGAGTTTGTTAGTGGTGACACATCAACTGAAAAGTCTTAAGTTTTTTTGCCACAGCAGTGTTTCTTCCATTTGGGATCTTTCTCTTACATACATATGATATACTAGCAGCATATAGCCAAATATAGTTGTGATGAGTATAATACCACCACAAAAGGTTAAATTTAACACACTATTAGAGAAATGAAAGAAATCAACTTGTTTGGATATTGGAGATGTACTTGGGATGACTGCGAATGGAGTCTCTGTCCCAGAGAGACATTCTGCAACAGAAAGGTATTCTGGTGAAGTGCTTAACAAAAAAATCCCAAGAATGTACATTTGATTAAAACCTTTCCTGGGATCTGTAAAGTGATTTAGAAAATTAAACCAATAAAATAAAATATACTTACAGTCTTCTGGATAAACACATTTAAGTGTGACTTCATCAAGGATCATGTTTTTGGGGCAGTATGGCAAGCATCCTTCAACCCTTTAAAATATTGTGTAGTTAATTCTAAAGCCACAGTAGAAATATAGATTAATTTTAAATTATTTTACTTTGGCAAAATTAAACATTTGAATGTCTTCCCAACAGAGTCCTGAGAACTTTCCAGTGTAATGGTGAACACAGCATTTTGAGGCATTTTAATGTTAAAAAAAAGACATTTAACAGTACAATTCTGTTTCAAAATTGTTAATAATCGTTTGTATAGGCTGAAGAACATGATAGCTCTGGACCATTCTACTTTCACAACCAGGTGGAAGTTCAAATCCCTAAGCAGAAAGTTTTTCCATGGATGAAGAACTTCTCTATAAGACCACTTTTTTACCTAGATACATTTGAGACATTAAAATATTTAGACTGACTCCATAGAAAGTCTTGTTGTTGTGCACTTTGAGCATAGGAGAGTGCAGACAAGTCCATACATGTCCTCGTTTTTTCATTTTTGGGGAATTTTAAATAAGAAAAATATGACATTAACAACCAGTGTACCCATATCGAAAAAACTAAGAATAACAGAGAAAATTAGTAATGGTAGTAATATTCCTAATTATAAACAGAATATGCTAGGGAGGTATTCCAAAATTTAAAATATCATTGCTTTTTTTCCATCAGATTTTGTCTCTTGAGTTTTTAGGCATTTTTCCTTGTAGTTTATTGTGGCTCCATAGATGCCGGGGAGATTAACGGAGACACATCAGCTGTGTGAAATCCTTCAGGTCACACCAATGAGCATCTCCCAGTATAAAGTTCCTTTCTCTTACAGGAGAGGGCATAGTCCACCCTTATTATTCCTACAGTTTTTGGTCTCGGTCGTGTAAACAGGAGAGGTCGTCATTTACAGCATCGTGGGATGGTGGTTTAGGATCTGAATATAAATCTACAGAAGCGAATAACCTTCATTCAATTTAGTAGGTTTCTACTTAACCACTACCAGAAGCAAATCCCCTGGGCTATGTATAAACCCTCTTATTCTTGTGTTGAAGGATCACATGTAAACAGGAATATATACCGTGGGAAAAGAGAGGCTTGTTACAAATGTTTTCACACGACGTGTGAGAGTTGCTCACAAGAGAGATACTGAAATCTGGAGGACTAAAAATATATGGATATTGCAGCTGCAGTAACTTTCAGATAGCTCATGGTATACATATTAAAAAACAAACAAACAAACTAACTAACCAACAAACAAACAAACTATGGCAGCAATATGAGCTTAATTTTACTTACGGCGGAAGGAATTTACATGCTATTCCTTCAGGATCACCACATGTTTTAACACAAGGGTTAGCACAAGATTCATATCGCCATTCACACATCCTTCTATAAGGCACAGATGCATCAAGTTCTGAGAAAGAAGGAAAAGGTATTATTTATTGATTGTGTAGTCAATAAATTATAAATTTTATACTTTTATACACTGGCATTTTCAGAAAAATGAAAAAAAAAAAAAACAAGTAGAGAAATTTTTGAGAGCTTTCAAACATTTTCAGTTTCAACTATTTTAAGAAGTTCAATCAGCTAAAACACACTGAAGCTTCAAAGACACAAACAGCAACTTTTTTACAAAATACTCTGTTAAAAACCCTTAAAATTCAGTTAAACATAGTGAAGGTACTGCTGGTTGCAGAAGCAATAAGGTTACCCCATTCATTTAAAAGAACGGTTATCTATAGCTCACTAACAAGACATTAATGTGAATCTTTTTATGACACCGTATTTATTTTCCAAGAGTAAAACAATAAAAATGTAGTTCAAAGATAAACTTCTTATCATATCTGCAAAAATTAGAAAATAATAGCATTTGGAGGCTATTGGGTGGAAGACAAATCACAGAATCACAGAATGTTAGGGATTGGAAGGGACCTCAAAAGATCATCGAGTCCAGTCCCCCTTCCAGCGCAGGAACACTTAGATGAGGTTACACAGGAAGGTGTCCAGGCAGGTTTTGAATGTCTCCAGAGGAGGAGACTCCACAACCTCCCTGGGCAGCCTGTTCCAGTGTTCCGTCACTCTCACTGTGAAGAAGCTTCTTCTCATACTTAAGCGGAACCTCCTGTGTTCCAGGTTGTACCCATTGCCCCTTGTCTTACCATTGGTTATCACAGAGAAGAGCCTGGTTCCATCCTTGTGAAGACAGAATAGTAATTAAAAATAGGATAAAACATATTTGTTACTATCGCTGATGAAACACAAGTGCTCTGAAGGCCAGCAGTAAAAACATGCTTATCCCTGGAGATTATGTAGAATTTACCTTCAATATTAAAGCTACTCAAACGTTTGAATTCTTCTGAATCATCATACTTTGCCACTTTAACACCAGACGAGGTGAGAATGATGAAAAAGCCTTTTTTACTGTGCAGTTCAAAGGCGCTGAGCCCTGGACTCCAGAGGCCATGGTGGTGGAAAAAGGTGGCTCGTCTCCGAAAGGAGGCACTTGCCTGCCACTGTTCCAACCCAATGGTTTCATTGTCGTGTACATACAGAAAGTAGTTTGGCCTTTCAGCAGACTCAAGGGAAACAAGAGAGAGAACTTCCACAAAAGAAAAAAGAAAAAGAAAATAGTTCAATTTTCACAGAAAACAACCTAAAAGTGAGATTACAGTCTAAATATTGGCTGTTAAGTGGCTCCTTTTAAACAACTGCTTTTCACAAAAAAAAAAAAAAAAAAAAGAAAATTTCAGTTTTAGGTAACACACACAAAAAATTTTGAAATGCAGGGCCTAAAGCAGACTCAAATGATCACATAATCCAGAGTCACCAAAGAAATAATCAGTTAGATCTATACATTATATATTATTCTATAAATTACATATGTATATATATCATTATATATCCTATACATTCAGCCAAACTGCTACCAGCTTTTTAAATCATTCATACACAGTTTCAAATTTGGACTTTCTCAAATTGGGACAGTTTTTTCTCCATTTTGGACAAATGCCTGACAGTTCAGCTATACCAAAATTTCATTACTAAATAATAACACACAAGTATTGTAGTAACACACTGGAGTTTAGCTTGAGGCCAGGCTTTCGGTTTACATTCAACCATATCCAGCATTACAGTAAGAAAATTTGTGGCCAGATAGAAGACTCGACCCTCCATTTGCTCCACCTATGCCAGAAATCAAAAGTGAAGAATATTCTCTGACCATTTAAGAACTTAGAAGAACATTGATTTCAGATTCGGTTGTCAACTGGAATAAAGTCTTATTGTGTCTTTAATCCGTATGAATACCATCTCATTCCTCACAGATACGAAAACTGCCTGTGTGCTGCACAGATATAGTGAATATTTCTCTTACAATTTACATCAGTTGGAGATGTACAAGACTGATTCTTCTGTTCTATGTAATTTCTCCTTTCAAAATAATATCTAAAAACCTAATTTCTCCGCTGCAAAGCTGTCAACTGTTTGTGAAAATAGTTTCAAATTTGACTGTGAAAACAGCCCTTCTCTACGTTGATTTTTGAGAGTTTGAGATTTTTCAACAAATTAAATTCTGTGAGAAAGCAATGACAGAATCTGTATTGACTTAATTGACACAAACCAAATATATATGAAGAAAGATATTATGCAGAAAGAAAAATACTTAAACATGTTTCTTTTGGGTTGTATAGCTTGGACCAGTCTCTGATAAGTGAAAAACAGAGTTTAGGAATAGCTATTCACCTAAGAAACTTCCTTCTACATTGTATGGAGATGATGTGAACTAACAACGCAGGAGACAGACTGGTTGTTGTAAGTCGCACATTTTATAGTCCACTGAAAGTCACAAAAAAGAAGAAAAGATAAAGCAAAAGTGATTTTATTGAAGACAAAAGTATCCTACATTCATCTTCAGTGTTGATATTTACTGGATACATGTCCAAAATTTTCCGGTTTCCATTTATGCAAACTATATATTTTTTTTTCACTGAGAAATTCTATTTACTTGTTGTTCACAATACTTCTAAAAAATCTTTGAAAAGTCAGCTTTAAAGCTGGCAGAAAGGTTTTTTCAATATTTTATTCTTTAAAAAATGAGCATTTCTCCTCAAAAATAGAACACACAGTTTTGAAATGGGATGCTTCATCCTCATTGATTCCAGTAACTAAAAATGTCTAGACTGTTTGAAGAGGTAGAGAAGATGCAGCAAAAATCATTCATATAGTTTGAAAAATATGTATTACCATTAGCAAAATTGTTGAGAACACTTACATGAATCTTCATCTTTGAAAAGACCTGGAGTTATCATGAAACTGAAATATACGTTTCCATATGTTCTAGTTCTAGGCAGGGGAAATATCCTTCTACTGGATATGTTAGCCCCTATAATTGTGTCGTTCATTCCATAACTTGCCAAAATATAGGGTCCTTCACCAAGACCTAAGGGAAGAAAAGTCAAATAGATTAAAAAACAAAAAAAAAAAAAAGAAAAATTCTACTTGTATAACACACAAAACTTAAGTCTTAATTGACATAATATATTGCCTTAGATATTTCACCATACCTGGAATCAATAAATTTGGAACTACAGCTCAGTGCCTCAAGGTGTCACTCTGGAGTAGCTCTGTATCTCTCTATTCAATGTAGTCCCTTTTTCTTTGCTTTCTTCCCAGAATAAAAGAGGTTTCCCTTCCTTTTCAATATCATGCTCCCCACAAAGCACATGCACAGTATGCGAATATAGGACAGGATGCCACAGGAATTCAGTTTGTTGAATGCATACTACTCTTATTCCAAGGACAATACTTGGGCGACTTGTGCATAAAATGCTGTAACCAATCGATTTCAAAATATATTACATCCCAGTTCCGAAATTTACAGTAGAAGCACAAGATAACATCCTTCTAGAGCTTCTCCCTGACTGCCAGGATACACTGCATGGTGCATTAATCCACCCCTGCATTGAATATGATGAAGTTATTAACTGAGACATTGGGGAATACTAAGATCATTCAACACAGCTGGGCTACTGACCTTCACCCATTAAAAACAGAAGCAATGTTAAACTACATATAGTAAGTCAAGGAAAAAGCCGATCAACTAATTCAATTGAGTTTTTAATTGAGCCAGACTAATCTCTTTTATATGTCAATGTAAGAAGGAAAAATAAAACAAAGCAAGCCACTTCAAGGTGAAAATCTAGAAGATAATTGCGTAGTGTGACAAAGGTTCATAACATTTATGAGATTTTTTTTTTTTTTCAAAAAATCACACCAAATTAATTATTATTCCCATTACTCTTAATTCAGTATCATCACAGATGCATTACTTCCACACTATTCATTTTTGGAGAAAAGGACTCGAGTTTCCTTGTGCCATAGGCAATTAATTCAGCAAGGTGAAAATTCAAATAGCAATAGCCATGTATAACCTTGTAAGATGCATGCTACGTGTCAGTATTTTAATTCCTTACTAAAGTAGAATTGGCTGTTTGTGTCTATATAGGATAAATCTCAAGTAATACATGAGGCATTTCACAGAAAAACAGTATTTTAGATATCCATAGCAGAACAGGAGGGAAGACCAAGTCAGTAAAAATACATAATGGTATCAAATAAAGGAATATATTGCAAACTGACATGCAATACCTCAGGCTCATACAAGTCACTTCCCTTTTCTAATGGATTTGAAGGTCCGGTGAGCTCGAGGGATTGTGACTAAGGAATCCTAACCTAGGGAACAGGCAGAACGGAAGAGAGAACATCCAGCACTGCTGCAGCTGACAGAGATTATTCTCAGCACAAGCTCTGAAGGGTTTGATTTGCAGTGTGCACTGTATCACATTTCATCTGAGATTCCAGACGTGTCATTTTGCTTACCAGTATGATGTTTATTTCCATGCCACTACTGTCCCTGGACAGAGAGCAGAAAGGCCCATGGGGACTTGCTTTGCCAGCTTGCTGAGCTTGTTAAACTCACAAAATCAGAAGTACCATCAAAAAAAAAAACTCTCTAACCTGTGAAAGATTTGTTTCTAGCACATAGCTAGCTGGTACGCTAGAAAACACGAAGCATAAGTGTATTCAGCAAGACATATAAATATGAGTATGAATCAAAGTCAGCAATATCAAATACTATGTACCTTGATTGTAGTATTCACAGTCATAGGCTAAAATAAAAAAAAAGCACACTATTATTATTAAGCAACAACAGAATTTATGTATATTTGCATCCTAAAAATGTAAAATTATCTTTCATCAGCAGAAGTTTTATTTCCCATTATGTATTTCAAGCCAGTGACTTTATTTTCTTAGGCTTTTATTCAGTGACATACAGCTGTATTTAAATAAATGTTGCCAGGACAGCAGACCTAAAGGAAAAGTTATTCTATAGCTGAGAACCCTTCTCACTGCCAGTGAAGAGTAGAACAGACTGATTCTCTTTGCAGCCCCACATAGAACACTGGATATACCCCAGATCTGGTACACTGGTGCCTTTACAACATTCCACAGGGGCGCACCCTGATCACAGCCTCTTCAGTAAAACAGCAGAATTGAGTGTATGAGACTAACAACTAACATATAGGTAAACTGGAATAAGTGAAGAAGTATCTTTATTAGCCACATGCTTCTGTCGTATTTGTATTACTGGGCAGCAAAAGGCCAAATGTGCCTCAAACAGGAGGTCAGGTGCAAGGCCAGCCTTGGTACCTACCACAGAGTGAAGGAGATCGCCAGTGAATTGCTGCTCCTTGCTGGCAGCACTTGTGGGCATAAGCTGCAATACTGGTACACAAACACTCGCAGTCCCCACCAAGATTGCAGTTGCATGTATCTGTGTGACAATTTTTGACAAAAGAGGTCACATCAATCTGGGGGGAAAAAAAAGAGGGTTGGTGACTTAATTGCGTGAATTGCACAAATTCCTGTTGCACCATTTTCATCACGAGTGCTACCTATGTACCGAATGAAAGAATTTAATGTGAAAATAAGGCATTTTCTAAGGTTTGGATACTTTCCTATATAAAAAGTATACTTTTATTGTCAGCTTGTGTCTACATTGCAGGTCAAGAGAAAATGTCACTGAGTGACAATTAACACGTGTCTGTCCACACACTTGCTGTTCATCAATTTTGCAGAGTGTACTGAAACTGGCAGTTCTGCGTTTTTGTAAGGCAAATACTGCCATCTATAGTCATCCTGTCAGTTGTGCATGAACAACAAAATCAGAGCTGCAGCTCTGATTATCAAGTAATTAATGTAATAATTTGTAGCAGCGAATTTGTTCAGGGAAAAAAGCTTGAATGTGCTGGTGACATTTTGCAGAAAAATATTTCTGCCCTTATGAAGATTTTAATATCCTTTGTCCACAAACCTTCATTATATTATTCATTAGAATAGAAATCCACGTCCTCACTCTAAAATCCTATCACATAATTTTGTGGTTTTACATGATATGCTATTTCTTGGGGTTTAATCATCTTTTTTGTAATGTTGAGCGATGTTTCCAAAACAACATTCCTATTCAATACATGGAATGTTTAAAGCAATGCTTTTCCTTCGTTTAGGCTCTAGTCTAGCTCGGTTGGGGAGCACTCAAATGGCACACGTCAGATTACAGAAATACCATCACAGTAACAAAGCAGCACTTATCTAACACAGAGACGGCTTCTCAGCTGGCAATTGCTAGAAGCTGGCCGGGATACGAAGACTGTTTTTCTGCCTTCAGTAGAGAGAGATGCCATTTTGGTTTAATTCTTTTTCTTGTTTTGAAAACAGGGACACCACTGGGGTGTGGCCACAAGCGTTAGCTCCATTGAAAATGGTTGTAATAGCTTTGCAGGAACCACCGAGCAGCAGATCGACTCCCAAGAGCTCAACCTGTCTCTCACATCTGCAGGACAGCATCTCTCCATGGGTCAGCAACACCCTGCTGTTGTGACAAACTGGGAGTCTCAGGTCAAGGCTCCTGCTGAGTTTAGGAGTCATGGGGAAGATCTTTATTTCTGTGAGTGTTGAGGCTCCTCAGCCCCCACTGAGTTCAGCACTTAGCTGGGTAACCGCAACCCGTCAGTCGCTGCCAACCAGAGACGCAAGATATTTTCTCCATGAAAACGGGGTTTTCCAGCCTCAGCTGAACTCTGAGGCCGCCTGTCCCAGGGGTAGGAACTTGCCTCCGGGCACAGCAGGACCCACCACTGCCTACACAGCAGAATCATCTCTAAGAGCGCTGCTCCAAGCAAAGCCTGAAACCCACATCAACTTTTTCTGTTCCTTCCATGCCTCCAGTGTCAGCCCCTGCCTGGGCTTTTTCCCTTGGCATTCAGTTCCCCACCCATGCAGCCAGCAGTCAGCTGCAGATATCCTTGACAGGAGGTCACTTTACATTAGTAAGAGCTGTATTTTCACACACTGATCAAGAGGTTGTAAAAACACCTGAAAGATATTTGCTTTACAGTCTGTCCCATACAAGATAGATATGTGCATGTGAAAATACTTGGCTACTGATTAAATGACATGTTTTGCATCTGACATGGATTTTTTTAACATAATCATGCTCAATTTTTTGGCATAATGTTTGAAAATTTAAATGGCAACATGGATAAGATACAGAAAATGAATGTTCAAGAGAAAACATCTTTCTTTATGAGTTATAATAATACAGCTCCTTAAAAACTCTCAAAAGTTCCATTTTTATTTATTGCTTTCCACTTTGAAAATACACTCATTGCTATGTTCTCAGGCATACGTCCAAAAAATTCTTTACATAGTAACTAGAGTCAACATTAATAAATCTCTTGGGTTAAGCTACTGCAACCTCCTCCTCAGGCAAATTCCTAACCATGTTGATATCAAACTCAGTCTTGAAAGTCAGGAGGTTCAGCTGGGAATTCTAATTATCTAATTTAGTATTAATAGTCATAAAGAAAATAAGAGACTGAGATGAAATTTTGTAGTGGTTCTTGCTTGCACAGGTGTAAAGAAGTACCTTCAATAGCTAAATAGCTTTGGGAGGATAAAATCAGAAACACTGAAAGATATATAGAGCATGTCTTGTGTTGATAAAGGATGAACTAAAATGGAATAAAAGATCCCACACAAGCCATTGTTGTCCCCATCTTGCCTAGAACAAACTTAAGGACATTCTTGTAACTCAAATCCCAGGCTAAGACAGGTTTTAGGAAAACAAGGACACCAAACCTCAGAATTTTGATAAAAAGCAGATGATAAGCTGTTAGCCAAGTAAAAATATCAATAATTCTGAAGCTGAAATCTCATTCTCTCATATTTCTTTCTATATTGAGTAGGACAGTTAACAAAATACATTTGAGTTAAGCTGAGGGAAATTACACAAATGTTTATTTTAGAATCCTGCAATATATACAAAAGCCATAAAAATTTAGTTACCTATATAAATAAAATATATAAATAAAACATAAAGAGAGCAGAACCTTGATTATCTGGTCTACTAACTCATGTCTCCCAGTTATCACTATTATGTTTAGGCTCCACTCGTGAAAGGAACAAGGAGCTCTGCACAAACATAGCCCACCCACATAGAGATACTTGCACGGCTCTACTCTGTATCCTCCACGGCATTCAGGCTGAGAGGAATGGCAAGAAGAAATTAATTACTGGAATTTTAATATTTTCCTACATGAGAGCACATCTTGGATATTTAATAAACTTACCATGTTGCGACAAGGTGCAAAAACATCACTGTATAAAATTGAGCATTCCTTTTTGGCGTAAGGGAACTTGCTCTGATGTACTTCACATGGTCTTAGTGTTTCATTTGGGCTCTTGCACTTAAAAACAAGCAAAAACACCACAAATGTTTTATAGGAAGGTGTGTTTACCCTAGACTCAGCTACACTATAGTATCATGAAATTCAATACCTGCACACTCAGAAAAAAAAGTAAAGTTTGAATGCTACCTTCTTCATCTTCCTTTTTCCCTGATTTGTTGTTATAATTGAAAACATTTGCACAAAAAAGAATCTTTGTGTTTTGTTCTGAAGTACTAAAATGTTCCTGCTGTCTGCTCAGCGTATAAAGACAAAATGTTTTCTTTGTGACACATTATAATCATTACCAGAGCAACCAACTGTAACATCACAAACAAATACATAGTCCAAACCCATCCCTGATGATTTTGCACTGACTTTAAATGGAGTCACACTACAGATGGCTTCAGCCTTGTAAGTTCAAATAAAGAAGCAGCGGTAGGAAGAGAGCAACTCATAAAAAAAATAGAGTCAAAGATCATTATGATAACTCAAAAATGGCTGAGATACAACTCCCTCTCTTAAAGTCTCTCTTCAAGAAGAAAAACAAATGAGCAGAGAAATATAACAAAGTGACACTCAGCTCAGAAAACCTGAGTTCATCCAAAACCATACGTTCTTGGCGCAGCATAGAAGGGGGTTAGTGATGGATCCGTAGACAGATTTGGGGTGTCCTGGCATGGTTTCAGTTGCAGCACAGTCGTCCACCTACACTGCCCTCCTGTGTGGATGCTCGGACACGGCCATGGGGGGACGTGCTGCCATGTGGGGTCCCACTACCATGAGGTGATAATGCTGCCATGGGGGAATAGCACTGCCATGGGGGGATAACACTGCCACCACCGGGAGGGAGACACCTTGGAAGCATCCCACGCTTTACAGGGCTAATGCAAGTGTGTTTGTAGGTAGCAGAGTTGAGTCCTAAGCCTGCAGTTATGAAATACCCCTTTACAGTATTTAGATTTTGCAGAAAAGATGACCAGGATAGTTCTCTATGAATGCCAAAGATCTTTTCTGAAAAAATCCCCAAAGCCTACTGTGCAGGTAGATGAAGTGTCAAGTCTGGTGGAGCGCAGGCTGCCTTTGAGGCCAATATTGAACTTAGATCCTGAGTTCTCTGGCAGCCACAGAGATCAGAATACTACATGAGATTTTACAAAAATATATGTATATGGCCACAAAAAAAGGCAAGTCCAAGTTTGGGCAAAGATCATAACATCCTAGAAGTTCATGTGCTATGCAAACACTACACGCTTTTAAAGCAGCCACTGAACTATATAAATTCAAAAAGAGAATTTCATACACTTCATACAAAGTATTTACAGATATCTTCATGTACCATCTTCTAGATGAGCAGTATAACCACCAACACTATATGTTTGCCTTGCTTGCTCACACAATTTGAACATTTTATGTAGAATAAAATCGATCCAATGGGAGTTATGGAGGGAGAGAAGCCTCAAAATATTTACTCCAATATAGAATAGGTATTATATGCTTTCATGAGGTAGTATAAGAGATTTTCATTCAATTTGCTGCTGTGAGTCAAGGAGAAAACAGATTAAAAACTGGTTCTCACAGACATCTTAAGGGAGTGCTTTACAAATAATGATTTTTTGGGAGGTTCACAAGGCTCACCTTTCATTACAAGGTTCACCTTACATCTTTTCAGCACAAATTAATAAAACATTTGTCCTCCTGTGTTAAAAAAAACACAGTTCTGGTCATCCATTCTCTAGAGCCTTTTCCCTCCTCCTCAGAAAAAAGTTTCCATACTGGGTTGTGCCTGTTGCTGTCCTGAGCCTTTTCTGTCTCCCCCCACTGCTTGTCAGTTAGTTCCCTGTTCACAAACTATAACTAAAAATCGCCATTTTTTTTTTTCAGTGTTCAAAAAGAAACCTTTTTTCCAGACCTTTGGATTCTATTTACTTTTGATATCCTGACGCCTCCAACACCAGAGATATTACAATTGTTTTTAAAATTTGGCTGAGTCCAAAATGTCAGAAGCAATGTATCTAACTACATAAAAAAGTATAATCCAGCCAGCTATGATAGTTACCTCATATAGGGAAAAATACATTCTTCCCTAAAGAGATTGTTTGGTTTCATTTAAATTCAGTACATATTTGCTATGACATAAGATGTTTTTAAGACATTTCACATCTACAGACATAAAAATTAAAATGTCCTCTTGTACAAAGACCATGTATTTAGAAAATCCCTGCACATCATGTGCTTATAACATGTTCATTTATAGATTAAAACTGTCAGTTTTACTGACATGGGACTTACCTGCCCTAATACCCAGCTGTCTCCAAACACCTGTGCATTTCTCACCTCCATGTTGTTTGATGTAGTCAGATCATTTGAAGTATATTTGTCAAAATTTCCACACAATCCTGCCAGTTTACCCTGAAAGAGAGGGATTATATTTTTTTACATATACTGACAGTCAATAATCAGTACAAATGACATATGTGGAATAAAATATTCTTAAGCTGAAAAAGGTGAATGCAACTCTAACTTATGCTTTGAAAATATCTGACACTCTGCTATGCTTACAGTTCTATATTGCATATAACTTTTAATAGAAATGTATGTTTTCCTTTTCTTTCCTTTTTCCAGAACCTGTCCTTACTGTCTGCCTGTGAAAAGGGACTGGAATCTAGTCAGATGTTTTTCTGAAAGCTTAGTACTTCACCCAGTCCAAGAGTCAAAAGTTCAGGTGAATTACCTCATTATTGTGAAGCCTGACTAGTTGTTGTCATTAAAACTTGCTGCCTCTAATTTTAGCTCACAATAGCAAGAACATTTGTAACAGCAGTTACAAAAGAGCTGCAACTTTCTTCTGTTGGGGTAAGTGCTGCTGATGAAAAAAGTATATATACATGCATACACATATACACACATAGAGAAAAATATGTTTCTCCACAACACTAAAATGTGGAGTTGCATTTCTAGAGTGCTGTGGCTCACTCTCATGAATTCTTTTTATTTAAGGTCTGCTGCAGACATTATCTTACTGGACTGAAGCCCCTGGAAGAAACAGTCATTGGAAACAGAAAGAGCTTGATGTATTGGTGTCCTTGCATGCAACCTGTAGAATTCAGCTCCCTGCTAGCTTACTCAAAAACAGAAGAATTTTCTTTTTTCACTGTGTGTACTGATGGCTGGTGTCAGCTTGTATGTGAAGTAAGCATTTTATGTTTACTGGGACAAAAGCCTGCAATAATGTTGTTTTAAAAACAGATTAGATGGTCATTGTAACTTTGAGTTACACTTGTATTCCAGCATAGAGTGCCTTCTTTTACTGGATACAGCCCCTTCTCAATATGTGTATTCACAGTTGAGATGAAGCAGGAATGTAATTATTGAATGTGCAGATAAGGTTACTCTGCTGGGACCCAAAGACTGAGTTGCAGAGACACCAAAGCAGATGATGGTGTAGGAATGGAATAGAGAAGAGCAACTGGCAAGAAAAGGAGCCTCATATTCACTGCATCATGGCAGAACACCATCACAGTACACTTATTAGGTTTAAATGTCAAGCTTTGTCTAGAACCTCTCCTGTATCTTGTCTTCTTAAATTAAACCCAAGATGTGACTCCATTTGTTCATCTCAACAGCCTCTACTACACCTCAGGGTGCAATTCAATCATCAGTCTAATCCAATCTGTGCTACAAACCTGCTGTCTTCCACGTCACTAAATATGGAAGCTTCTTTTCCATTGGTTTCACCAATTATGAAAACAACACAGTGAACTGGGTAACTCAAAACTAACCCTCTCTTCCCACCCCCAGACCAGCTTTGAGTCAGAGCACTGCATATCTGCAAGGCTGCAATGTACGGAGCATGAGAGTAAACATGCCTGTAGGAAACACTTTGTCTCTTCAGGAGTCCAGCCATTAAATCACATTGTCAGTCTCTTCTTACCTGGGAAATGCTAGCAGCTGAACACCATGATAAACAGCTATATCACTGGGAAAGTTAGTCATGAAGAAAATACAATCACAGTTATTTAAAGAGAGATCATATTAACAACACTGTTACACAAAATCTCAGGTTTTTATTTTGCCTCACCTTCCATCGAGGTCCAACTTTAACATGCATCATTGTCTTCTTATCCCACAGAATTGTAATGTCCTGTTCTGGAAAGTGTATCACAGTATAATATCCAGCCTTCCAAAGCTGATAGTTAGATTTGTTTTTCTGTCCCCTTAAGGTCTTCTGACAGAAATGAATATTTATTAAGATCTAATAAAGTAATTCTACTAAGACATGCAGCCAAATAATAACAAAGTGTACACTGAAGAATACTTTATATTTAGCATATAGCTGCATCAATAATATTACTAGAAAAGTTCTTTAATACTTTGAGATTTTATCTTTTCAATTATTCAAGTTTGCTTTGATTTTGTATTTTGGTTTCCCTTTCAAAACCAAGTGGAAAGAAACAAATATATGCCAATATGCTCTGACTGCTTGAGGCTATCGAGCAGTATTTGTAGGACAAATAGAACTTGGAAAAAAAAATTTTCTTGGGACCTGCTGCTTTATTCAGGCCTAGGCACTTATACTATGTTAGACTGAGAGTTGTTTTCTAAAAACACGCTCCTTTGGAGTTGTAACAATGCTTATCTTAAAGGGCAACCCAAAAAGGAAAGAAAATAACTAACCTGCTTCTCAGAAGGTTCACTAAAATAAATCTCAGTGTCTCCAACAGTGATGAAAACATTCTTCGAGCAAACAATATCATTGTCAAAGCACTTTTTGTTCTGAGCAATTATAGATATATTTGAGTTATCTGTGCTCTGCAAGATGAAGAAGAAATCATTTTGCTTATAGATTCAGTTGCATTTTACTCCTGCAGATTTATGCCCGGTTTACCATCACAAAAAGGTGGTTAACTCAGTATTTACACATCTTTGAAATTAAATTTAAGAAAGCTACCTAACAAGGAAATGCATTTTTAAATTCAAAACTGAGCTCACAACCAACTCAAGCTTTGGAGTTAAACAGAAAAAGCCATTACTTTGAGCTGTGAGTCCTCTTTTTGAGGACCTCAGAAAACTAAGGAGGAACAGCCTACCCATAAAATAAGAGTCTGGTTAAGGCTTTTAAAATGCACTCACACATGGAATCCGATATTTACTGCAGAGTATGGTTGTCAAAATTGAGACATACTATAAAAAGAGCTTTATTTTTAAACCAAGATACATGAGATCAAGCTGTTTTCGTATTTTTAAAACCAAGAAACCTACCATCTGTCAGTAGTAGATAGAACAATTTTGGTACCACCACCCATCAAAGTTCGCAAAAGCATGAGTCATATTTAATGTTATTAGAGGAGGCAAAGGTTTCTGCTGATATTTTTGTTTGTCTTTTTTTCATTAACATTAAGATTTGTCTACTCTGTTGCCTTTTGATTTACTGCCTTCCCAATCCCATATCTGTTGGTTCTCCAGCCTGTAAATTAATTTGCATTCTGAGCACGTAAAATCACTTTTGCACCTTGAGTCAACATGTCTGTTTATTCACCTACAACTTCCGTGGTTCTTCTGCACTCTGAGAGAAACATACATGCAGCTTATAATTCCCATGCTAGGATTGGTGCTGGAACAAAGACAACCAGCTGTGTTTTCACAGTTGATAATGTTATCACAAGCAAAATTAAAGTTGAGTTACTATTTCTAATTTCAATTTACCTGTCTTTTCATTTGTGTACCAATCCTTGAAAGTCAACAAGAAGTCATACTATAGAAAAAACTTGAGAATTAACTTGATAACATTAATATAAGCCAATGACAATACTTCTGAATCCACTTTAATTTTTGATCGAATTCAGTCCTACAGTCAGTGCAAACCTGAGGCAGATATGAAATAAAAATCCTGGACGTGGCAAGCTATATATCTCACCCTCTGAGTAATCCAGTCTTATATGAGACACTTGGGTAGTGCTGGAAACAAAAAGATGTTTAAACTTCTCTTCTTACTCCTGCTCTCCTTTAAACACTGAGAGTATAACTAGCTGAAACTAATTGCAGGTGCTAATGGGCATGGTGGCCAAGATGGGAATGGTGGCTTTCAGCAGTTCCCCAGTCCTGGGATGTCCTCTTGGAGATCTCAGCTTGGACACGATGGGAGGGATCCCTTGCCTCGGTTTGGGCCTGCAGCATCTCCCCCAGACCTCTTGTCCCCTCCCTTGGTCACTGTATCCCTGAAAGGTCCTAGCTATTTCTTGTCTGTTTCACATTTGTGCCCTTGTTCTGTGCTCATCAGAATTCAAGAATAAAAACATATTAGCAGTTTTTCCTCATCAGTGAGAAACACTGCATACAGAAAATATGGGTAATACAGGAAGCAGTTTTTTTTTTTCTTAATAAAAGCCATAGTGACCAAACTGTTTAAAAAACACTTTCAATTAAAAAACAAACAAATCTGCATGATGGGAAAGGTAGAGGTATTTTATTTTTGTCGCCACACAGAGCAGGTGCTACATCTTGGCTGCCGTTAGTCTGGCATGGCCCACAAGGCAGAGGATGCTGCGACTTGGCATAGATAACACTCCACAGCAAGTGTGAGAACATGTGATGAACATAAGGTATTGGAGACTGTCTACAAGCTTTATGTTACCCTAATGCCAGGGTTTAAGAAACAGGTGGTATTTGTCAGAAATTAGCTTGGAAGACAACAGTTAAGGTGAGTAAAATTAGGCACTAGCGTCTAGTGGTAAAGAGGTGTACTAAATCAGCTCTTCATGATGAAACAGGGCAACTCAGTTTGAAAGTCCTGAAAGCTTCAGGGTAAAGCAGAGTTCATCTGCTGCATTTTGTTGTAAAGTTGTTTTAGATTTCACTCAGAATAAAATTGGTCACTACCTTTTTGGGAAATACACTGTGTTTTAATTAAGCCAGGCTTGCTGCTGGAGCAAATCCAGTAATTATTCCCCTCCAAGTCAGATAACAACCCAGAGCATTTTGGGATTTATTGGAGGTGATGTGGTAAATTAAAAAGGAGACAAACTCATTACTTGGGTAGATAGGATGCAAGCTGATACATTCTGTGCTAGACAAATGAAAAGTGAGCAAGGAAGCTCCCTCCCTCCATGAGTCCCTTCAGAAAAGGACTTTGCTCATAGTCCCTGGGTCTATTTGATGCCCAGGACATTGTGGGCTGTTTTCATTGCAGAGCTCATTCCTCTTCAGTTATTATAGCTTAGCCTCAACTAAAGGGGACACTCTGAGTTAACAGGGTAGCAATGTCTTCACGGTAAGAAGAGAGATGGTGGGCTTTATTTTTTAAAAAAGGACGGTTAATTCAGGCTAATTATCCTACAGTAAAAATACACCTTTTTTGGCAATGAAGACAGGTTCTTGGAGCAGCAGCGGGTAGCTGTATTAACTCTGCTAATGGAAGCTGCTGCCTGTGCCTTCTGACAGCCCAGGCCAACCCCTTCAGCTGAACAGCATCAACATACTCAAGTCAGAAGTTTTTGTGTACGCTTGGGATTTGAGCCAAGGGCAAAAGTTGAGTTATATTTCAAGTTAACTCTGCAGTAGAGAGAAGCCTGGAGACAGGGAGTGTTTTGCTGACCAAAGCCAGAACAGGGAGTCCTGAAGACATGTGAAGTACTTCCTTGCTTGTAGGACTGCATGTTTGCATTAAATTACTAGAAATGTTGCAGAATAGAAATGCAGAGAGACAGTGGTGGTGGTGGTTCAGTAGAGCTATGAGTAAACCAGGCATTTAGAAAAAAGAGCTTTGCATTAAATCCTGAGCCTTCTGTGCTTTCTCTCTTTCTACTTAAATCTTAGACCTAAACCCATATATGAAAACACCATTATGGATTATGTATGTCTTGCGGCTCAAAGCTTTCACGGTAAAATTTGCTTTACATACATACCCTTGCCATTCTCTCTATATATCTCAATAAAAATTTAGTCCTTTTCCAGCCGTACAGTACCAGCCAAATTCAAAGGTGAATGACAGTTTCTACCATGGTCTTCAAACAATTCTGTAACTGGTACATGTGCAGCATCTTCTTTCAGCAGAGAAGAAATAAACTGCAATCGAAACTTAGCACTTAACTATTGGCAACACAAAAGAAAGAACAAGGACTATTTAGATAAACTAAGGATCATCTTTTAATGTTTGTATAAGACTGTGAGGTCCTGGGCAAATCTCAACAGCTCTTAAGGATTGTTATATATAAATGATAATGATCGAGTTCCATCTCTCTAATCTGCACTGGATCCACCCAGGTATGAAAAGAAGCTTTTGTCACTACCTCTGGAAGAAATGTCTGAGTAGACACTAGGAGGAGGTCTAACGAATAACAAGGTGGGGGGTTTTGTTGGGTTTTCTTTTTTTTTTTCTGCGCAGTCTCTTTCCAAGGCAGAGTCACTCTTTACCTTTTTAGGTAAAATGCACCCAACAGGGGATGTACTACAGTTCATCATGTGAAACCTACTTATGCTGACAGAAACTAGAAATAAAATGGTTTTCCCACTGCAAGAGTATCTTCCCACGTAAATTACCATATGCAGCCTGTTCCAACTTAATATCAGTTTCTTTGTGATAACATGGAGTTGCCAAGCAACAGGGAAGACAGAGTCACAGCTCCGGGCAATCAGTCAAAAGCTCATTGTCAGTCCCACTTCTCAGGACATTCTTTTTCTAGCTAGATTTCACTGCACTTTTCTTCCATGTTTCTTCCATATTTCTTCCTAGCTGAAAAAGCAAGGCATTTCTTTCTTTTTTTTTTTCCTTTTTTTTTTTTTTCAGTAGTGCTTGGGAATGCTAGGGTTTATTTTTGTTAGAAACTTTCTATTTCAATATCCCATTAGAAATATTCTATTGCTATCAACCAATAACAACACTGTGCAGTGTGCCTACGTAGTCAAAATGCAGCCTGGGAGAAGATAATTTAAAAGTGGCTGTATTTATCCTCTTTGAAAATTTCATTAAAATCTCTCTAACTGTTCAGTGTAAAGACTCATTCTTTTCCATTCTTATTCTCTTGATTTCCCTCTCCTCACTCTTTTTTGTTCCCTACAATACACCAACTTGCAAACTAGGGTGGCCATAGAAGCATCTAGGGACACATTGGAAACTGGGTATAGATTAGTCCTGTTTTCCTTTTGTTTCAATGACTCTTTAGAGATTTTCATATATAGCCACACACACAAACAAATGCAAAAGCTCTAAAAACACTGAAAAAAATATACAGTAGTTTAAAAAGTAGGATTTCTTTTCTTGCTACTTATTTTCAGATATACCATTAGCTTTTTTCAGATTTAGCCTTTCAGAAAATTTTATGGAAACTCAGAATTAGTTTGGTTGTTTATATTGCGCCCTGAGTTTCTTCAGAAGGAACCTAACATTACTTCCAGTGAGGTTGTTCCTAGGTGAAGCGTGTTTGCCCAGATTTAGTGAGCATTTAGACTTACATATTTAAATGCTTTGGAGAGCAGACAAATGCCTTGACATCTCACATGATCCTGCTCTCTTAGTTTCTTGTGCCATTTAATAGTTGGGTTTACCTCCAGATAATCAGTGAAAACATATTAATTGCACAAAACTCATTCACTATTTACACTAAGAAATATTGCTGATTGGAAGGCTTTTTTTCATTTTTCCAGTGTGATAATTTCTTCTGTACCATTTCAAAATGATACACATACATTCTGTGTAACTCTATTTAATCCCTGGTTTTGCATCCTCTACAAATTTCTGTCAGCGAATGCTCTTCTCCATAGCTATTCAAACATTGTAGCAATATTGTTTGGAGTCAGCAGATGGCACTGATACACGCTCAGTTTGGAAATAAATCCATGTGAAAGTTGGGGTATAATATCATAAGAATTATAGTAGGTGATCTTCTTACAGGACAGAGAAAAGAAAGAGTAATATTATGTATTTTTCCACTGTTGTTATGTATTTATACACAAGTACTTAAAAAAAAACATTTAGGAACTAAGAACCTAGGTATATATTCACACACACACACAGAGGCACATAACTTTTTTCCTGAGCATCTTCTACAGTGCAGCAGATTATGTTATTATTTTCACTTACAATATGGCAAAGAAATTTGCAACATACCTATAAGATATGATATTTCTAGCATTGTAGCACAGTTGAGCAGAAATGAAGGAGAGCAACATGACTGAGTAGATTCACCAATGCAAATTCAAAGGGAGTGAGATTATTCCAGCTACTGTCTCATCTTCAAACTACTTCCAGATGTCTGTTAATGCATCCATGATAACTCTTTCCTATTTCTTTAAGTGAGTTCCAAAAAGGATGCACCTCAGGCAGAATAAACTCTCAACAGCTCTTGAGAAAGATACAAGTATCTGTGTGTATGTATACAAGCAATTAAAACAATAACTCATTATATCATGTTTTCTTTATTATGCATAGTTTTTCTGTAATAGATTTTATGGAAATATAGAGTCGTTGGGTGTTCTGAGGATTTATCAACAAGATTTTTTTAATTAAAATAATTTTTAAAATCTAGTGCTAATAATGAGAAATACAGGACATGCTTTACTTTATATACTTCAAAACTTTGTCCTAAGTCAATGTATCTTAATTTTGAAAAATTTGATTAAATCAGATAGAGATCACTGGAAAGGTTTTGTTTTTCTTTTTTATATTTTAAGGGAACTATATTAAAAGGTTTGAGGAAAGATCATTTAAAGCAGATTTTCTTTTGTTTCATTTACTTAGTTTTGCCTGTTTGTGTATCAGATTTGGCTTTTGCACAGGTCGCATTACTGCAATCCTTTTCTAATTAAAAATGAGATATTTTGAAGATTAAGGATTTGGGAACTTTCAAATATTTGTTTCTCAGTGACACATTCTGCAACACAAGCTATTCTGAATCACAAATCAGCAGCACAGCTGGCGGTGTTAGTTTTAAATATCTAAAAGCAGGTATATATATATGTATATATATATGAGACCTATTAGTACTCTTTTATTAATAAGTGCATGATAAATGTCATTATTTTATCATTGTTGGCTGTAATGATAAAGTACAACATAACAGAGGAAAAAAAGGACAAGACACAGTCGTGATAAATTTGCCTTTTCTGAGCTCCAGCACACGGTGGCAGGAGCTAGAAAGCTGGAACTTGCAGAAAGCTTTTACTTTTTAAATATAATTAATGTTAATGGTGCTCATTTACACAGCTGAAGTTTAGCATCTATGCATTCAGAAATAAAAATACTTATAACCTGATCTAAACCAGAGTAAATTTAATTCACAGTTCTTGTAGCTCACCAACACCGAGACAGATGCCAGAAACTGTGGAGCAGCACCTGCAGGGGACTTGTCTGAGCATCCTCCCACCTCAAACACAGCCAAAGGCTTTCATTTTACTGCTGCCAACATATCGCACCATTTTCTGAAACAGCAGCACATGATGCTGGTTTTTGCTTATGTTTTACTGTTGTTATCAGTAGAACGTGGACATCAATAGTACCCACCAGAGGTGATCAAACTCAGGCAGTCATTCTTAGAGTGAACTGTCTTTTTGGGCAGACATCAGATATAACATCTTGGAGTCAATGTAGCCAAATGAATGTTGGATGCTGGACGTTAACCCAAAAGCAGAAATTCAAGGTGAAAAGGTTGCTTTTCTTCAAGCTGTGTGGTCGCTAAATGGCAAGTTCCTCAGAGAGAGGATCCAACTTCTGAGTCACGTCATGCACACACCACCTCCAAATTGCCATTTTCATGGCAAGAAACTTTTCCCAAAGCCTTTCCTGGAAGTCCTCCGTGCTAATCACAAATCAAAATAAATCCATCCTTTGTTGGAGAATAAAAGTGATTCATTCACTGCATAATTTAATGGTCTGGAGAATCAGGTGGTGGAGATGGAAAGGCACGCAGAGGTAATTGAGTCTGAAATCACTGATCTGGAGAAAATGGAACCAGAGCATAAAGCCATTGCCAACTGTAATCAAATCTTTTGCTCACAGAAGGGGCAGAACAAATGGAAAAACAGGTACAAGCCAACGTTATCTGAGCATTGTGCTTCCCAGCTAAATACAAGAATGGAAAGGGATGTATTATGCAGGAAGCTCACTGCTGACCCTTCCAGGACTTCCAGAGACACAGAAAAAAAAGAGGGCATCCATAAAGGTTTCATCTGAAATTATGACACTGATGAAAAGCAAACTGTTGCTATTCTTCGCAACTAGGGCCAGGCAAACTATTCACAGTAAATAATATTTTCAGTGAAATGCAGCCTCTATCTTTTTTTGACACAGATTGGCATGCAAGTTGTCAAGAAACACATCATTATTTCTACAGAGTTACTGTTACTATAAATTATTTGACAAGTGGTTTAGGTGGACATATTTTGGCACATCACTTACTCATAAAACTATTTGCTGGAATATGGCTTTGCACATTACATATGTTAATTAAAAAATTAAAGGCATTCTGATTAGAACCCCATGTTACACTTCTATTCCCTGAATAGATGGAAAATACTTTTAGAGTCAGGTTTCCGGTTTAAAACACTTGTAATTTCAAATTCAACACTACCTACTTTCCCATTAAAATGTTCAGAGCCTATTAAAAGAAAATATTTGTCTTAACTATGAAGAGTCGCTTGACAATATTGGTTAAACATAAACCTGCAGCTTTAGTCCTCCATGGGATGACTAACAGCAAGTAAAATGCATTAATTTTAGAAACAGGCAAAGAGACACCATGCAAAATACTATTTCATTTTATAGGTTTGCCAACTTCATGGATCTACAGATTGGCTACCTAGCACAAATGATGTTGAAAAAAGCTGCACATTAAATTACAGATATTCGATAAGGGGAAATGGGAAAAGGCTGCTCCTGCCTCCTCAGATGTGACAAGTGAGTAGTTGTAGACCTGTTGATTTGTGTGTGATTGCTCCAGTTTATGCTCAGTCAACATTAAGCAAATTTACCAATCAAGCTAAATATATCAGCAAGTAATGGGTGAAAGATTATCAATGCGTCAACCAACTTCTGAATTAAGCTCTCTAATAAAAGCATCATAAACCAGGAGCTTTGATTTTGTCTCAAGTTACAGAAGAAGAGTGTGCAAGAAAAGAGCTCCCTTGCTGTATTCCCTAGGGCAGACCAGGTATCTAACACTGGGGAATACTCATCAATAGGACAGTCATTTGGGAAACTGTAGTACTGGTTCACCACATCATGCATGTTTTGCTAAATAAACCTCTGCCTTAACAAATGGGCTCTCATGTGGTGTCTCCTGACCCAAAAGAGTTACATCTGCACTTCTAATTGGCATAAGAGTTCAATTATTTGATCAAATGCCTGATTGTTGCTTTCATAATCTTCCAACACACTAGATCTGGTGGTAACTTTGGCTTTAAAGAGCCTTCAGGGTTGCATCAAAGAGATTTAAAATGTGACTTTAAAATGGCCACATCCCCAGTGCCAGATGACAAGAAGTGAAAATATTTTCATTACACACTTTAAAGTTAGGACTAATCTGTAAGATGTGAATACTTGAGGATGAAAGCTTAGTTCTGCTGACCTCCATCTTGCAGGATACAGGAATGAAACAGTCCTTCCTTTTCTTGGCTTAAGGACCTTATTGACAACCTACTAAAGTTAATGGAAAGACTAAAATGGGTTGTTTTGGGTTTGTTTTTTTTTTTTTTTTAAAGGCAGATAAACACAAGAAAAGAGTTCTCTGTCATTCAGGGGTATTCTGGTGGATAGACTATCCCTCTAAATGTTTGCTTGGAGACTCCCCCAAATCAGAGAAAATATAATTCTTCTTCTCAGCAGAGAACAGATCTGAGAGGCTCCAAGGGCACTGACACTACAAGCCTTAACAAACACACTGAACTGCGAGACTGAAAACCACCACAAAGCTAGAAAAAAGCCAACACGTGTGATAGGACGACAGTAATTTTACTATAAAAGCAGAAGTCTATGAAACAGACAAGTGGAAGAAACAGACTGCAAGTACAAATAACGCACAGTAAAAGTTTGCTAGAAAGATAACACCATTTTGTTAAGGGAAAAGATGTGAAGCATCATCAAAGAAGATAAGAAAGAAAATTGAAGAAAAATTATTTAAATATTTTTAAGTAAGAAATTGACTGGTGTAAATTCATCAATATTCAGATAAACTAAAATAGTTTACATGATCTACACTGACAAGACTTAAATGAGTTGTTTTGCTAAGATTTTTCTTTTTTTCCTTTGAAATTACTGAGGTTTCAAAATGTTAGAAGCAAATATTGATGTCTTCTCAATGAACATCTCCTAATTCTTGAGAAAGGTGAAGTTATAATTTCATGAAACATTACTGCCTTAATTTTCTTAATTGTTGCATTAAATCTTTTGGGTCATTTTCTGACCAATGGATACATTTGCTGACCTAGTTATAAAGGGTTTTTTCATACACCTACTGACACCTTAAGCAAAAAGTCCTGACAGTGATACTGAGATTGAAAATGAAGTTTGAAGTTCCATAACTGGCTGAAAGGTGACTCTTGATTTTTCTCCCAAAAGAGCACAAGAGCTCCTTATTAAAACCTTAGTAAAAGGTAAGGATGACTTATTTGTTTGATACAGTGCAATGCAGTGACAAATCGAAGAGCTGTTCAAACAGACCACATTTAGAGAGGTTAAAAGCCAAACTGAACAGTGAGGGCTGGTGACATGGATGGGAACAATGCATTATCATGCCACTGGGGACATGGGATTCAGATTATAATTCTTGAACTCAGTTCTATGTCTAGAAAGAACTAGTATACTAACAAATTTATTGTAGTATTGCACTGCTACAACACCTTTGTTTAGAGTATGTAAGATAGCAGAGACAAAACTGTCTACTTCTCACAAAACATTAGTAAAAGGAAAAGGATAAAGTTATTACAATTTTGTATATACAACATTACAACCACTTCAGTTGTTTTAATTTCAGGTATTTGGTGAACCTTTTCATGTTATCCATAAAAATCAGCCTTGTAACAGCACTGCAAACTACCATTAAGTCAATGGACTGTGTACTAACAACTATCAGATTGATGTTCCTTACAGGTAGGGAGTATGAAGCACATAGCACATACCTACCATGGTAGGAGCCTCAGACTAGATGATCTTTAAAGGTCCCTTCTAATTCAAACTATTATACAGTTCTATGATTTATGTTAAAAATATATATGTATGTATGCACATATATACTGGTTTGTAGAACAAGTAGCACAGTTTAGGTAGCAGGACTGCCTTGGACAGCTGTGCCTGCTGAGGAGTTAGGCAAAGTACTTAAAATTTTGCAACTACATATACTTTCTCACCTTTCATCTGGCTTCTTTATAAGAGCTATAAGAGGCAGGGCTGTCTCACATACCTTCTAAACAAAGAGAAGCTCAAGGGATACTCATTGTATTACTCTGATACTACTATTAAAAAATGTCACGGCACATGGCCACATGGATGATTATGAAGAGAAGACCACGGAAACCTCTGCTCTAGGAACAACAAAAGTGTATTTCAAAAAAGAGCAGCCTCATCGTGCTGTCACATCTGGACATACAATGTAGTTTAACCACATCAGCATGTGGTACAACTGTGGTGTAACTGTGTACATGCAAATAAAAGCATATGTGAAATTGAAGAACAGTTGCCACCAGAAAGAAGTCAATTACAGCTGTTTCATATATTATTTTTCACATAAAATTATATTCCTGCATACTAGTACCTAATTTAGTGTCTATCTTCATGATAGTGTAGTCACAGGGTTTTTTTCTCTTCAATGTTTTTCATATTTCATTGTTGAATTTCATCCTCCATTTTACCATGCACTATTTTCTACCATAAGACCTTCTGAACCTTTTGGTGGCCCGTCTTTGTTTCAGCTGTTCAAATTTATTCTTTATCATCAGCATATTCCACTTCAAACCTCACACCATCTTTTCAAAATTGTTTCTGAACGTGCTGAGCACAGGCTTCAGTGTGGATCCCTATGATATGTCACTGGGATTTCTGCATTCTAAAAACAAGCAATTTGTTCCTAATCTCTAACTTCTAACTTTTAATTCATGTCTCAAAGAATCTTCACTCTCATCCAATGAGAGACTAGTCTCTAATAAAATATTTGTTGAAATCTGTCTCTAAAAGATCTCTAAGCTAAAATACACACATTGACCTAATAATCCTCATCCATATGTTTATTGTCTTTACGGAATAATTCAGAAGATTCATCATGCATGAGGGTTTTTTTCACAAGAAAAGAGTTCAACTCTTCCCCAATATCATGTCATCTCTCTTTATTAGAATTTATATTAATTTTCTTCATATGGAAATCAGACATATAGGTCTGTTCTTGCCAAATTCTGCCTTGGAGTCCTTTTAAAATATTTGATTATACTACCATCTTCCATTCCTCTGATTCCAGGATTGCACATCACATAGTTCATCAGTTCTGTGTTTTAGTTCCCTCAAAGCTCTTGGGCATCTGCCATATGATCCCATCCTTTCTTTCTTTTTTGTATTTTTTTCCCCTTAAACTTCTCCAAACATTTCACAGTCAAAAATGAGCCCACAAATACATCATGTGTTCCAGACATAATTATGCAGCGCCTAATTTGCAATAAACAGTCTCTCAATATAAATCCTGAAAGTTTTCCATATACTAAAGTAAAAAAGAAAAATTATGAACAAATTAGATCATACTTTCTCACATTAGCTAAGTTTGGGGAAAACAAAACAAAACAAAACAGTTTGAAAAGTCTGAAAAGCAGGTCTATGTAGGCAGCATTTTCATCATTTGTGTTATCACGTTTTCTGAAGAAAAGTCTGTTGGCAGTGTGCCACATGCCTTAATTATGTGGCTGCCAACTTTATTCTTGGACTCCAAACGCTCCCCATGTTTTATTTCCAGACATGTACTTTCTTATACAGTAGAGTGGCAGGTGAGATTTTATTATAAAAGCAAAATATTCTAGTATAAAACTAAAGTTTGAAAAAGCAGCATACATTCATCTTACACACCTCTCTGGTCAGTTGGCTAGGAATAAGAAACGGCAACCCACTTTTCTACCACATCATACAGGCAAGACAATTTTACAGATAAAGTAACCCTATTTTTTGCATCTTAAATGAGGAAGATTTGTGCAAAGGTTCATATACCTCTAAGAGTAAGAGCTCTTTTATGAGACAAAATGATTCATTCCAAGAGTTTGTTATGAGGTATTCTTATTATCTTTATCAAACATCTCTGTTTTGTTTTGGGTTTTTTTAACCAAAGGAAGAAAATATGGAACCAATCTATTTTATTTCACAGCTGTGAATACTCTACTAAAACATATATGAAATGAACTATTTGCAGTAGTCCCTGTTGATAAACCATGCCTTTTCTTAGACAGTTAAGGTTGACAGTAAGTGAATATTCTTCTAAACACATTACTGTAACTCAGAAGACAGACTCTTAGCCTTAATAATAGCAACAATGATAATAAACAATAGTGTTGTTAGTAATAGAGTATATTTCTAAATGTCAGTAATGGTATTTTTAAACAAAAAAGGCTAGCAATGTACTGTAAATGTGTGCTATGAGGAACATCAGCACATAGCTGCCAGATAATCTCAATGAAGGATTTCATAGTTGAATTATGAAATCCTTGTGTTTGATGTTGTTATACACACACACTCCATGTAGATGCAGATGCAGATAACTTTCAGGAGAGATTCCAAGCAGCCTTAGAGATCCCTCTACCAAGCAGTGTTTATAGATACTTGTTGAATAAATCTATGCTTTATACCTCATTCAAGAAGACTTTCTCTAGTGTTATTCTTTGTTCATGATGAAAGCATGGTTCGGGTAGAACAGAAAACATTGTTTTCTATTTTCGTCTAGATCACATAGACACATAAGGACACATTCATCTACATTTTCAAATGTCTGAGCACAAAATGTCCTTTGCATATTCTTCCTTTCAGACACATCTGTTCTGCACCTGTTTTCTTAATATTTATTTCTACAGTTCACCTCCTGATGTTCAAAGCATTTGCCCTCTCACTGAAAGTTTCACTTGGACACATGGAAATGTATGAATAATCCTACCTTTAGCAGGTAAGCTTGGCAGTCACTGACATAATCATACTCCAATCCGTCAAAGGTATAATAATGCCGATCTCCATAAATAGTACATACAGCAGGACAGGGGTAACTAGTGCAATTGAATATCCCTCTCCGACAAACACTGCAAGGAAAAACAGCAATTGGTATCTTCTCATAGCAGGGTCATTTTCTTTTTATTTTTGACAAAAAGATTACTTGCATCCTTTATTTCAAGTCACACAGAAGTTCATGAAAGGGAGAATAGTCTCAGATCTTGAAACACAGAGCTATTCTGGAGGTTGCTTCTAGAATTATTGGTGATGCCATAGCAGAAAAGTGCTGAACATTTTGCCATCAGCACATATGTACAATACAAATGCATAAAAACAGAATGCAAAATTTTAAAATTTTCATGGCTTTTGCAAATATTTCAACCACTGGCTCCAGTATAGTTAAGACACTGTGCCACAACACGCTCATTCATAAAACATCAATATTATTTTTTTTCTCAAGAAATATTGATAAATTTTCAGAGATGTAAACTTCACATGTTCAATGTAAAAGACCTCTGGTTGCTACCTGTAAGATTTCAAGACATCATACAAGTACAAAATAAGTTTAAGAAAAAATTGCTCATATTTCAAGGGATTACCTTTCCTGTTCAGCTGCATTCAGTGATTTACATGAATTCGTATGAAGGTAGTACTGACAGCTTCCAGTTTTGCTTGTGTAAGTGTGTAAGTTCTGTTGATCTGACACTGATGTTTGTAACTGATTAAAAACTGCCATGCCAAACATTTTTAAAAATTATTAAATATATACTTAAGTGATCATAAATATTTTGACTAGCAAATTATAATGGACAAAAAACTTTTACATTAACAGCAGTCAGGTAAGCCTCCTTAAAAAAAGATGCTGGGTGCTAGCTTGTTTTCCATTCTAATGCTTTTTTATTTCCTTTTCTTCTCTTTTTTTTATTGCCCATCTTCTTCCTATACTCATGCTGAATAGCAACTCACACTGCAAACAGTCCAGTTCTCAAAGACTGTTTACCACTGCCATACATTTAATTTGTCTTTTTTTCTCTTTGGTTGTCTTTCATGATATTGTATTCTCAAAATGCCAAATAACATTTCTTTCAGAGGTTAACTGATATGTGTGGAATCAAGAATGTTTTCTTGACTGTTTTTTAACTTGGATATCTTCTGCTTCCTTTCCAGACCAGAAGCACTCACCCAAAAGTCTGCCTACTGTTTCAAGTCTATTAGTCAGCCTAATAAAAGATGTATCTTGTAACTGCCTTTTCAGAAAGCATATACATTTCTGATTTTCAATGTACTCAATACATTTTCATATCAATTTCCCTTTGTGGCTAGATCCAGATGATTTGGAAGTATGCAAAATTCAGGTCACTCACCAGGTGTAACACGGTGTAGCTATCACTTCTCCTGACAGAAATTCCCTGTCCTTCCAGGTGCACGGACAACTGTCAGGAATATAACATCTCCCTCTATGCTCAGCCATCCTTCAAAATACAGGAATTATTAAGATGAAGGTGTAAATTCACAAGTAGATCAACATAATTGAACATGCATTGTATTGTCTAAACCCCTCCAAGGACAACTGGTCTTGCATGCAGTCAAAGGACAATTGTTTGAGTATTAAGAGCTGCCCGAATCAGATGATCTCCACTGTGCCCAGCTGGAGACTTTGCAAAACTCACAGCTGTGGCTGTCCTTTTACCTCAAAAGGGATATGTTGAAAGAACACAAGTAGCATAGATACTCCTGCACGCAAACTGCAGAGTATCTGCTCATTCTACATGCTGCAGAGGCTGTGCAGCTGGGCTGCCCTTCCCTCTCTGCTGCTCCCTCATCCTCCTGTTGCAGCCACAAAAATGATCAGAGGGCTGGAGCACGTCTCCTACAGAGACAGGCTGAGAGAGCTGGGATTGTTCAGCCTGGAGAAGAGAAGGCTCTGGGAAGACCTTATTACAGCCTTTCAGTACTTAAAATGGATCTATAAAAAATAAGGCTTTTGTGACTTGTCCATATAGATTTAATATCATGAGGTATATGTTTAACATTTTCTTGTATAAAAAGAGGACTTCTGAATCCAATTTTTAAGATAACCCTGCTGGCGTCTTCGTTACTGAAAGCCATGCTCATTTTTTGGAACCATCAGCCCAAAAGGCATAATGGTTCCAGAAATACAGCTTAACACCAGTGATGGTACTAACTCATCTAAATGTTACATATTTACATTTCTAATAGCAAAATAAGTGCTTATTCTCTTATTTTATGAAATACTTTACGTGTTTTGCTCCATTATTTGACAGAACCTTGGGATTTACCTTCTGTCTACCCCTTTCATAGTTTATCATTCAGAAAATAATCAAGTAACATATTCAATTTGAAACGGTATAATACTGCCTGACTGTGAGAGCAGGGCTTTAGCTCTTATTTTTAACTTATATTTTAATTATTTCAAAATCTCAAATGAACTTCCATGACAATGCTGCCAGTTTAAGCTCATGCAAATGATGCTTCAGTAAAAAAATTAAATGATGCCTTGTACAGATTCATGCATTTTTGTGTTAAAAACAATCAGTTATTTCTGTAACACTCATAACTCTCGAAAGCTAACTCCTCAGTTGAGGCAGAGGTTGTAGAGGACTACAGAATACCAGGCAATAACAACTAGTGAAATCTTGAATAGCTACACCTGAAATCTGTCCTTCACCAGTGCTTAGTCACCTATGAACACCACAAGTTGCTGGAAGGGGAATTCTGGCAATCTCATTACACTCTGATCTGTGGACAACTGATACACTGTCAGGGCACCACTGGCTACACATACAGTGAAATAAAATCAAATGTTGAGGGAAACCAGGGAGCACTCCACCTGAGGTCAAATTGCAGCAATTTGCACAGTGTATTTGACTCTTCAAAACTGAAAGTGCACACAGAAAGTGTCAGGGGAGGTAATGGAAATTGATGCAGTGAGTGGTGGTTGTTCCTGACAGAAACTTCAGAACAAATGCTTTTAGCTTTTGTACTTTGATTTGATCCCTGCAAAGCTCAGTAGACTGCTTCTGGGCACCGAATCCAAATACATGAGCTGAGAAAACAAAAACGTTGGCTCAGTTCAGATGGGCAGAGAGAATGAAGGTGAAGAGGGAAGGATCCAGCCCACACCACACCACACTCTTGTCCATATAGAGTGTCTCTGTCCCTGCCCCATCAATCACTACTGTAAGCCTGAGTAGAAGTCCAGGTGGGACAATCACTTGGGCAGCAATCAGGCTTGCAGATGGTTTACATTACGATTTTTTGTCATGTTTGCTTCTATACTCAAATAAACTATGCTGTGCAAGTGGTGGGTGTCATCTCCTGTCCAGAGAGTCCCAAGCAGCGGCCAGTTGGACTGGTAGCAAACTGGATATCTCATGGCATAGTGCAATCATGGTCTCAGGATGAACTGTGGGACTCCAATTGAGAAAGCATTATAGCACGGAGCCTCACACCAGCAAGGAGGAGGAAAGGGCTCTCAGAGACAAAATAAGGAGTTGGTCTTTTAGCTGTGACTTTATATCTGCAAAAATGTATAGAACAATAGCTTCAAAATCAGGGGTGTGATACCAGTGGAATTTAAAAAGCAAAAGAATATGCAGAGTTAAACTGTGAAAAATATGTATACGGCCTGTGCTGCAGGTTGTTCTGCCAAAGCTTACCCAGGGGGGCAAATGCAGCCACTTGCACAGGGTGGTGAGGGGATGCAGGAGAAGTTCATGGCAAGGTTTGCGCAAGAGATCCCACAATTCACACCCGCTGCTGGTAATCCAGGCACTGGAGATCTACAGTCATAGTAGATTTTTCCTTCAGGGCATATGTGAACTTCAAATGCGAAATGCAGGTTAAATGAGATCTACTGCTCTTTTACACAGGTTTTCTATTTGTTTTTGTTTACAATCTATTTATTTTAGTGCACAGTTAGCCTACATTACAGTACATATAAGAATACAACTCTATAACTACATTTGTATCACAGAGATATAAAATTAATATATGCTTCCTGCAAAAAAACACCCTTAATATTAATCATCTCGATCTATGCACCCTGGATCTAATACACAGTCCATTCTTAAAGATGGAGTTATTATGCTTTAGGTAGACAGAATCTCTAGAAGTGGCATAATTTTTGGTGTTCTGATATCCCTTCTAAATCCATTATAAATTCATTGAAAATTTTCTTTCTAGAAATCAGGATCTTATGGCTTCGTAAACATGGATAGCAAGCCTAATATAAGATACTTCCATAAGAACAAATTGACCTACACCTCACATGTTGGGTTTTTTTTTTTTCATTTCCCAAGTGACTTAGTAGTACAATTTGTGCTACAGAAAAAGGAAAAAGAAAAAAACATGACAACTTGTGCTCCTAAGCTCCTTTTTCAATCATGGAATGACATTAAGTATCTCATAACGAAAATACATATGAGGAGAAAAGCAAATGACTATTCAATGTCAAAATTTTCTCTGTGTAACTGTACTATGAGACAAGACTGTAAATTACCTGTATTTTCTGTAGTGGCTTCAATACATTTCACTGTTCCGTTTAAACACTGACTGGAAAAGAAAAGCAAACCCACCTTTATCTAAGGGGAAATTTTTTTTGCCACCATGTTAAAAAAGATAATGCAACTTAACCCAATTTAAATAACAGAAATCAGGAGGAGAAGGAGGATTAAATTCCAAGAGCATGAGTTCTGACCAACATTTTGTTGTTGTTTTTTAGTCACTGATCTGTAACAAGGACCCAGACTCACAAAGGTATTTATGTACTATTTAATTACCTAACTTTCACTGAAATAAAAAAGAAGCTGGATCTGTCAGCCTCTGTGGGAAGAGAGGGCTAGGTGATTCAGGACGCTGGCAGTAGAACACAAAACCTTGTTCACCTTGGTGAATATGGAAGGATACGGTATGCAAATCTCCTGTTGCACAGACGTTGGGATACACAGCTTGATTCATTTTGCAATAAAATACAGGATCGTAGGAAAATGCATTTGACAATAAACCTAGTCCTCATTTTTTCCTTAAAAAAACCCCAAAGCATTGTGGAGACATAGAAATGGCAGAAAAATTAAGCCCCTACTCCCGCTTCTTGAACTATGTGATTGTCAAGCTTCAATTATAACAATATATAACATATAAGACCTCAGTAAGAATCAGCCTTGATATTTAAATCAGAAACATAATTTTAAATCAGCAGGTTGAGGGCATTTCTTGTAAAACGAAAAAGTTCGACCAGGAAAGCTGGGAGGTTTCCACCCTTGTTTCAGTGAAATCAGCACTCTTCCATGAATTAACAATACAAAATGGCACAAATATAGCTTCCTGGAAGCCTTTATTTGGAAGACTTTCCAAAATAGAATCACATTGTTTATTCTTCCAAAATCAGCCTCATATTTCTATCATAATGCCGCTACGTCTACAAACAGAACTGCAACCTCTGTGTGTGTGTTTTGTGATACTCTTTACTCCCTGGCTTACAGAATTTTCCAGGTATCATGTTGTTACAATAAGCAGATACGTAATTCAGTTTAATTACGCTTCATTTTACTAAAAAATAATAAATAAATAAATAAATAAATAAAAAATTTGACACAGTAGACCTTCATTCTATGTGAAAAAATTCTCAAGGCTCTTGAGCAGCATCGAGACTGTGACATGAAATGTAAAACTCTTGGCACTCAAACCTACCAGGAGCCTGTTGGCGTAGGGAGGATTTCTCCAGGCTGGAGAGCTTTGCCCTCGTAATGACAATGACAGGCAGATCTGTTAAAAGAATATTTATGCATGTAGATACAAAAGCAAGATGAAGTGGGATTTAAGGGCAATTCATTTATCAAACTATTATGACAACCAGGCCTCATAATTCATTAACTCAATCCATATTTACGATATACTTCTAAAGGCAAAAACTAAAGGATGACACTCTGACTGTATTGAAGTCAGTGGCAAAACTCCTACCATCTTCAGCAAAGCCAGCATTTTCCTCAGTCTCTGTATTCTTTATTTACTGGTTCTTTGCATTAGTCTTATAAAGACGAGTTTTTCTTCCCAGTTATGGGAATAATATGGCAACATTTACTTTCCATTCCTAGTAATGTCAAAATCAGGGGACAGAAGAATTATCATAGCAAAATCCATTGTCTGTCTCTGTGATAAGAGCCAGATCAGACAGAAGTAGCAAGAGAATTCCCTAGAAACCATACATAAATATGGGAATACCAAGTTACCTCACATTGATTAATAGTTTGAAATAGCCTTTATCCCTACAGTATAAACATTATTCTTTCCGAAATAAATGTTGCAATGAACAGCAATAGCTTTGTATAATCTTGATATTTATATAAATACCCATTCCAGTTTTTAATTCAGTACCTGAACTCAGTAACTCTACATGATATTAAGCTGTAAAATCTTGGTACGCAATGTAAAAATACTATTTCTTTTCATCAACCATTTCCTTCCATTTAATTGAAGTGTTTTGCATACTATCCCTGACTTTATGAATTGCTGCTACATAGATTCCTTCTCGTTTTTTCCTAAGTGTTAAAAAAAAAAAAAAAAAATCATGTGAAAATGCTTTCCCATGAATTAAAAAAAGTTTCATCATCCTTCTTTGAAGTAGTGTAACATATCTTCTCTGAAGTGCAGTAGGTGGCTGTACACACAGTAGCAGATGAGGCTCCACTACTGATTAGTACAAAAGAATATGAAATCTTCATGTATTGCTTTCTACCCTATTTAGGCAGTTAAAATCTTGAGAGAAACAACAGAAAAACTACTTTAAATCTTGCTGGAAAGAGGAAAATGTGCTTATGCATATGTTCTATTTTCTTATGACTTACATCGATACACAAGAGTTGACTGACTCTTCAAAATATTTCCCATCTGGACAATTACATCCTTCTGCACAGTCATCACCACAGGCATTTGTCATAGAAAGTGAAGCACAGGAGTGTTTACAAAAAGAAGAACACTGATGATAAAGCATACCACTGTGACACATCACAGCTGGAAGAGAGAGACGGAGAGAGTAGAACAACATACTCTTAAAATGTGAAAAATGGAAAACAAAGCAATATATCATAGGAGTGCAAAACAGCAAAGCAAAATGGTCTCTTGCTACACTGGGGTGAATTAAAATGCATGAGGAAAATACATTATTTTACTGATTTCTTAAGTTAGAAATGTTTACATTCAGGTGGTTTTATGTTAGAAAATTCCTTGGCTGGAATTGTCTGTCTTGTAAGCAGTAGGTGTCTGTTCTTATGTTAAGTCTGTGGTAGTGTGCCTATCTAGTGACTCAGGGTTCCAAGAGAGGAAAAATGGTCCAGTTAAGGCTGAGGCATTTACTCTATGGTTTAGAAATGCCTTCCTTTAGGGAATAGCCCTGCTCCTGCCACTCCCTGACTACTTTAACCTCCATGTGACTTAGGACATCAAACTCAGACATCTAGATTCTCTCTGTAGCCTAGAGAAAGGGACAGACACCCCTTGTGAGGCAGCTCAGGGTCCCCAATTCAGATACCTAACGTGAAGGTTATTAGTCTTCTCCCCTGAGTATGGCATCAGCCCATGGCACAACTCCAGTTTCCAGTATTTTGTGAAGGGAATAATAGTTGTGGAATTTTAGACATTTCTAAAAGATACCCCCTTCTGCGAACATTACTCACCACAGTAAGAAATATGAGATCTGAAGTCAACGACGACCCCGTGCTTGCCACAGACATGAGCATAATGTGCCAAGGCATTACACAAACAGCTGCTTCCACATTTGCACGCGTCAAAGCGACATAGCTGGTAGTATAGTGTTGGGCTGATGTAGGCATGACAGGGAGCAAAAACCTCTTGATTGATGATATCACAGTGAGATGCATACCCAGCTAAGAGAAGGTGACATTGTTTTAGCCAGATCCATTTTAATATGTTAGTCAAATGAATAACACAGAGTATTAAAACTAAACATAGCCAGTTGTGCAACAAAAACATGTATACGATGTCTTTCTGCAAAGTTCTGTAGATTAACACTGATACTGTAAGCAACTCCCTCAACAATAAAATCCACTTAAGATAAAAATACCTGTATGGATACAGTTACGCCTTCTTCTAGTAGTGCAGGAAACTTAAATTACAAAATCATATATTTCAGAAAAATTAGTTAGAAGAGTCATCCAGAGCTTAGAACATGTTATTTCCTACTTGATGTTTCGTTCAGCTTTGCAGCTAGAAATGGTCATTACACTTCTTGGCATATGGACTCAGGAAGCATTACAGCTGGAGCTAGTAGGCATGCAAGTCCCATTTGGCCATGTATCTTCTAGTGCCAACAGACCCTTCTCCTACCACTGAAGTGTACTAGCACCACAAGTGGTAGAATATCTTGGAAACACCATAATGTGGATCATATTTAAGCCAATTTTACTACTAAAAGAGTGTCCCTCTCTTTATCCTCCCTGTTCATTCCCACATACACAGGCTGACACAAGGATTTCTGGAGTCTCTCAGTGAACTAGATTCAAGGAATGAACTTGACTTGGTTGAAAAGTAACCTGATAAAATACGTAAACAAAAAAAACAAACAATAGTTTATTTTTTCGGTTCATCAGATTAAGACCATAACAGACCTGGAAAAATGTTTGTGCTGGCTCAGCATAGGTGGTAGCATGGGGCAGGACCACGTACTTGGGGACTGTTTTTTCCAGTTACGATTACAGGATCACAGGAAAATTCTGGCTGGAAGGGACCTCAGAAGGTCATCTAGTTCACCCTCCCTCTCTAAGCAGCTTACATTTATGTCAAATTCCACCTTCACTGAGGAAGCACAGAACTGAAGGTGAGGGATGAAGCAGCTTGGAGAGAGCTAACTTGGCTGAGATGCAATGCTTTAGAAAGCAAACAATGCTGAAGGCATAAAAAGTCTTAGAATGCCCCACATTCTTCAGTTTATGGTTATTCTAGGCTTGCTCCCACAGGCTCTAAACATGGCCAAATCCCACATCCTTAATGAGACCTTATGTCTAAAACATTAAAAACATTATGCTAAATTCTGTTGGAATTGGCAACTATTGTCTGCCCATTGTCTTCATTAATTGAAAAGAACAGCAACATGGAAAGGATAAGACAGTCAAAGTTCAACACAGAACATGGGCACGTCAAACAGCCAAGACTAAATCTTTCCTCAGGAATTTGAACAAATCCCCAAATCTCAGGTTGTTTGCATCAGTTTGTGTCAGAGAGCATAGATGGAGGATAAGGAAACATTTAATGCAGCAAACATGGAGAAGACAGAGACAAGACTTTTGATCTGAAGACTGTCTTGGCAAGACATTGTCTCCTGTACTTTCTTTGTCAATCTACAAATGCACATCACATCATTCTTCTTGACTGGCATCATTTACAGGAGTGCAGACGGTGTTCTGCCTAGCACTTTGCATCTATATTAGACAGCAGAATTTAGGACTTGGGGCCAGCACACCCAGCATTTAATGATCAACTAGCTTGTATTTATGAAGTATCTACTTCATTTTACATGCTAAAGGTGTAGAAAGAAAAAGAAAGAAGGAAGAAAGAAGAAGGAAGAAAGAAGGAAGAAAGAAGAAGGAACAAGAAACAAGAAACAAGAAACAAAGAAAGCACATCTAAAACTGAAGATGAAATACATATATGTGCAACTCATTCAGAGAGAAAACAAAAAAAATCCCCGAATAATAATATACAGCTAATTCCAGACTCCCATGAGAAAACATACCATTTTGCTGATTAACGTTGCACGGATCAACCACAGGAATATTGATAGGCATAGAGCAAGCTGAGGAAACCTTCCATGCATTGGCATGGAGTTGTGGGGTCCCTTCTATCATCCCTGCTGGAGAACTAAAAAGGAAAAGGTCAACACTGCAAGCTTCCTGCTGACCTTATGGACTACGTGGGTGAGGACACAAGTACATCAAAAAGCCTTAGATGCACAGTCACATTGAATGTTCATCATGTAAAAAGAATTCCTATCTATGAGATATAAAAGAAGAAAGGGCATGTGCAGCTTTTTCCTCAATATTTTACTCACGCAACAATATTCTTACACTTAAAGCCCGCCTTCACCTACACATAATTCAAGTGCCCTGAAATCAGCTGGAGGAGGCGTTAACGAGAGGAGAATTTGGCCTTCATTCAAGTACATACATTCGGTGAAATGTCAAAAATTTGACCCATTAGCTTATTACAGTATTCTAGAGTGGGGCTGTTTGCATTTTTATGCTGGTTTTCACCAGGTATTTCAGAAGCATTTATTATTGCTAGAAAAGTTTTGCGACATTTTAGCTTGAGGAACTTTGGAGGAAATAAAGTAAAATAATAAGGAAAGTGTACCCTTCTAATTAAACTGTTCCTGTATTAATCAGGTGAGAATGATCCTATTATTATCATTCACTCATTTTGTCAGTGCTCATTTGTTTGCTCTGATGATAAAGGAGCAGCAGGGAAGAAAAAAGTGCATTCAAAAATATCATCATCCAATAACTTCTATAAATAATATGGCAGTTTTCTAGAATTACTTAGCTAAACATCTGAGAATGACTTAGATAAATTTACGAGTTTCATATTTTTTAAATGACTAACAGTTTATTTAAAACATTTTATATTGGTTAGTTTAATAAAGTATGAGCATGTTAATGAAATGATCATACGATTACATTCAACAAAACTTCTCATTTATTAAACACAATCTAAATGTACAATATGCAACTTACAGAAAATCATCTCTTAAATTCCCATTGTATGTTCCACATAGTCCTAATGTTCTTCTCTTCCAGCCAACATCAACTTGAACATAGATCCTCTCTCCATCTTTAGCAAACAGTATCTTCAAACCAAAATTGGTTTTCAGTTGAACAAAGAAAGAAGATATATTCTGAATTTCAATAGCTCCTGAACATAGCAAATGAAAAAGAAAAACACAGTCACTGAAATCCAACTTCCAGGTTGTATTGGTTTACTCTTTAAACAAAACAGATTTTGAAAACTCAGAAATAAAATGAGAAACTATGCACAACCTCACCTGCAGCCAAATAACCTTGCCCGTTCTCCATCTGAACTTAGGAGACTACATGTCTTTTTCATTAGCAACACAAATCATTAATTGCAACTGTCAACAGTAAAAAATCTCTCACTTTTCTGTACCTGCAAGTCATCCAGAAACCACAGTTGCAACAGCATGTCTCTGGCAATGAGAAGACAAGAAACAACTTGTTTCTTGTCTTCAGGGATAAGATTAATTAACAGAAGTCTGTAAAGTGTATTGCAGTCTTCAGATAGAAGGTTACCTCTCACTACTATTGATATGACATCAGTAGAGTTTCTTCCTTAAACTGTATGTGAACTAAGGCTCTATGAAATTCCCAGCTTTCCTACCCAGCAAATCCATTATGTGAGGAAATTGAAATTTCACAGTCACAGCATTCATTTGCTACACATTGTTGGGCTACTTGCAGCTGCAGATCTACCTTCACAAGAAGCCTTTATGCATGCACACACACGCTTAGGTGCACAAACTGAGAAGAGGCAGATAAAATGTTTATGTCAGCTTAAAAATATCCTTAGGTGATAAAACTTACTAGCTACACCCAATTATCATGTGACACCAAAATATTTTTCATAGATTATATTTGTCTTAGGCTATGGAAAGACAAAAAGTGAAATAGGGACTGATTCAAAAGACATAAAATGAAATTATCAGAATTATCAGTGAAATTATGAAGCAGAACTGTCAACATAATTGAAAGCATAACTTAGCTATGAAACTCATTGCCATAGGAAGCTGTTAATGTCAAAAGCAGAACTGTGACTGAACAAATTCAATGAAGAAAAGACATAGCTGCAAAGCTGCAACCACCAGCAGAGAACTCCCTAAATTGCTTTGCTGGAGGCTGGAAAAGGAGAAGGGAACTCCCACTTTACTCTTTCAGAATGGGATTAAATCCAGTAAGAATTTACTACTGATTACTGTAAGACAAAAAATGTAGCAATAACATTCCCACCCTTATTGCTTAATTTTATAACAGCTGTTTAAAGCTGATCTATTTTACTGCCTTTTGCAAAAAGATGAAGTAATCTGCCTGAAATCACAATGTAAGTCAGAGCTGAAAGCAATGTAGATCCTGTAGAGTATATACATCATATTCCAGGCCATTTATTCCAAAAAGCTTTAATCAAGCTAGACCTTAGCATCAGCATCAAGATGACTTCCAGCCTCTCTTCACTTCCTTTTTTTTTTTCCTTACCTCCTCCCCTCTAAACATGAAAAAAATAAGTGGAATTTCTAGGTACACTGCAAGATCAGGAATGTAAAGAATTGGGGGTATAATGAAGAATTCTGTTTCACGGGCTAAGTACATTTCTAGAACAATTACTGAGGTTATAAGGAGTAAGTGATTGTACATTTCATAAGTTATGCTTGAAGAAATTCCTTTTTTTCACAGACAGATGTTATTGAAAAGCTTTGGAGCATATAAAAGAAAGAATGTGAACCCTGGTAAAATTGTATTCTGTACACTTCTTACCATTAAGGTTAAAAACTTGGCTAGGACCAGTTTGGACTTGACCATATCTTGTGAGAGTTACTTGTTTGCTCACATCATCTTCAAGAACTAGTGTTATGGACTCAATGCAGGCGTGGTCAAAGTTCTAAGCAGAAACAAGTTTCACCATCAGAAAAAGGCAAGGAAACTCATATTACCATGGAAAGCAAAAACAAACAAAAAAACCCAGTTGTATAGAAGGAAAATACCAGAACTGTCATCAGGTAAATCAGTTGTAAACTGTCACTCAAAAAATTAAAGATAGCACCCAAAATTGTATGTAGAATGTAATAAATCATTGCATATGCATATAAGAGCAAGGAGAATGCATTTTAGCTATTATGGCTGTCAAGCAGTAAGTAGGCAGATGTTCCCACGTACTGATACAGGGTTCAGAAAGGTCACATTTGCATGGCCACCCTGGGTACTCCTCTTTGTTGAGTTAACCCATGTTTGAGTGAGATTGACCCTGTCTATATCAAGCTGGTGCAGCCAGAGCCCAAATGCAGCAACACAGGAGATAGAAACTCTTGCGCACATGAAGGTGCTTCTTGCCTTGAAACATTGGCATGATCTCTGACTGAAGACCAAAAGAATAGAATTTCTCCAGAATTATACTACAATAATTTATATCTGACTATCAGAAAATGGTGACTTACAATCTAACTCAAACCCACCATTTTAGAGTGCTATCCAGGTAGAATTTATGAATCTAAGTACAGGACAAAAGGTGACACACAACCAGCTTAAACCACGCATTTTGCGTTTTGCAGGGCCCCTATATTTTCAACCAGAAACTTTCCAAGGTGCCTAGAGCTGTGCTAAGGGTCATTTTCAGTAGCATCCTTGTCTCTCAGTGGTTACCTAACCAACCATTTCATGCTTGAGGCCACCTGAAATGTAAAAAGAGGAGGCTCAACACCTATGCTTACAAAAAAAGAGCAGAGACAGCAGCTCATAGTATAAATTTTGAAGGGATGGGAGAGACAGTCATGCAGTAGGGCAGCTTCAGTGCGTCACTCCCTGCTGATGGGTTCAGGCATCCCAGCCCTCAGCACATGGGTGGCTGTGAGTCATGGCCTCAACCCCCTTTTGAGAGCCTAGGTTTTAACATCATTAAATCCAGCTCACAGATAAGTACTTTTTATAAGCACTTCTGTTTGTAAAGCCAGTTGTTGGATAACTGCCCAGATACTTTTAAACAAATATGTGATGGCTAACCTCTTCAATAGTTTTCTAAAAGGCATTGTTCCAACAAATTAATATGATATAACGTATCAAACAAAAATCTAAAGCTACCAAAAAAAAGAAAAAATCTCTTGCCGACCTAGCAGTGTACTAAACCTGCCAGGAAGAGTTTTTCTAAAGCCTGTGACATACCATAACCAAAGACGCATATACTCATTTAATGTTCACGAATGAGTAACTTTCTAGATTTTATCCCTCTAAAGATGCACTTGATTTCACAACAGTCAATACGACACATAGCAATACAATTGCTTACAAAAAAACTGTAAAATGGTTTCAATTTATGATCTTTTCTTTAAACATAACCTGATAGTTTACATTAGAACAAGATCGCCTGAAATATCGATGGACACATTTGTTGTGAATGTTCAACAAAAATGTGACTTACCTGACCACAAGGTGATTTCTGTAAAGTGATTGTGAATTTGTTTTTCCCGGTACCTTTTACCAAAATGTACTGGCAAATCCCAAGAAAGGTAAAATGACGTCCATCAAATGTTGTAAAATGAGAGCTACCTGTGATGGAGCACTCAGCTTGAGAGAAAAGGGATAAACAAAAAAGGTTCACTTGCATAAGAATGTATTATTACTCTGTAAATGATGAAAGAGATAAATGAGAAACTCTGCTTATTTCTAAGCATATAATTCAGGCTAACTTTAATCTATCTAGCTATTATAGCATTTGGAAACAAAATACTTTATATACAACTATTTCCATGAGATACCATCTCAAATTGCACACACTGATGCACAGCATCTTTTGGTTCTAACTAGATGAGACATCTTTGAGTCACAAGTTCTCAAAAATACAAAAGAGTTTTATCTTTATTACAACTGAAGTTTCCTAGAATCATCTTCTTCATCAGATTTTGGCATGACACAGTGTGTAGGAGGACAAGCTACTTTCTTCTTCCTTCTAGGTACTATGACACTGCTTGTTACCACTGGTATGACGAGGTTGCAGGTGCCTGTCCTCAGGACTCATTTTTAGTTTTTCAGTTCAGATCAGGAGACCACTGTTGAAGCAAGTCTCCAGGGTATCCCCACTTACTACACTTTGATTCACACCATGGGGCAGTGTCAGAGCACAAGAACTAGATGCATTCGGGCTGCAACTAGTCATAATCAACACACACAAGACAGCGGTTCTCAGTGTCAATTGTTTTACACTGTAGATCCGTCTGTCAAGACTTGCTTAGTAACTGTTAAGCCTTATTACCTCATTCAGAGGGAGTTCCTTAATTTGTAAAAAATTCTCTCTTTCACAAGTTTCATAGTGTAATCTTGTCTAAGACACGGAACTGTCGAGGGAGTTTCATTACTTGACTACTGCATGTGCCTCTGAGTAACTCACTACAGAGATATGTAATCTTCAAAGGTAATTATCATTATCTAAACATTAATTGCTGTTACAAGGGAGAAAATACGGCATACTGAGCATCAGAATGATATTTTTCTTATTATTTGCATTACAATTGCACCTAGAAGTGCAAGATCCTTGTACCTGGCCTAGGTACTGCATAGGCAATAGAAATAAACTGCCTGCCCCAAAGAACACAGGGCATAAACAGGAGACAGAAAACAAGATGTGGATGTAACATGCTGAGTTAGGGAAGCAAATGGGAAAAGGTAAGATAAATAGGGTCAGGTAGTTAAGAGCTTCACCCCAGCTGACCCACTGCCACTCTCAACACCCATCTCCTTAATCTTCCTTCTTAAATGAGCAAATCAAGCCCTTGGATCATATTTGGTTCTGTTGCCTTCTGAAAAGTATATTCCTTATGTTCATTGAGGAAATAAAAGAATAATGAAACACAGATACCTGGGCAATCATGATCAGTGCAATTCCAAATGCCACCAATACAAATACTAAAAAGAAAAATCACAAAACAGAAATTCAGTGTTCTGATCTTTAGCAAAAAAAAAAAAAAAAAAAAGGCAGGTTAAAGCTAATCAATATGTCTTGAATTCACCCTTTCCATGCAACAGCCTACATGTTTTAGTGGTACACAGGGTCCACACTGTAAAACGTATAGACTAACTAGTCTTCTAAATGTGACTATGATGTTACACTAACTATGGGCAGCAGTCACGGAGAGAGGAAACACACACGTGAGGCTTTCACATACCAGTTGCTACATTCTTGTTCAATTTTTGAGCCTACAGGGAAGGCAGTTCCATGATAAACACAAGGACAATTCGACACAGAGATACAAGTTCCATTTTCCATAATGAGACCTATTGGGAGGGAAGTTAATAAATGAGAGAAAAACCAAGTTAACAAACTCCGGATCACTGCTCTTGCTCCATCTGACTCAAACATTCAAATCTGCCAGAAGGTGATCTCACCAGTCTTAACTGGGGAGCAGCAAAAAGAGTTACCCAGGGAGTGCAGAGAGCTCAGAGTGATGAACAGTGAAGCTCTCTCAAAGTAGCTGCCACTCTGAATAGTTGCTTTATGAAGAATGTCTGCTTTAAGCACGTAAAACTGTACAGACGCAAAAATTAAAATATTCTGATATCACATAATCTCTAGTCCTTCTAGAACAGGACTGTTCATAGTCCAATCCCTTTTTTGTATTGACTATAGGTCACAGCAAGTTTGTTTTCTTGCACAAAGCACAAGACATATCCTGTTTAAACAGATTCTCAGTAGATTTTGGAATAATTCAAATAAAGTGGATTAAATGTGTTCAATATCTTCTTGTAGCAAGCATTAGTGATGGCTCCAGGTTTTAACTGATATTTTGTTCTGAGTCACCTTTTTATCCTAGAGAAATGTTTAGAATACAATAAAAGGAAGAATCACAGTGAGAATAACAGCTAGAGCAGAATTTAAAATGTTCATATTTTCAGGCTTTAACTTTAAGCACAGTGTATTTAGATAACTTTATTATGATGCTGGATAATAGCTTTGCACATATTTTTTTCACAATAAATTGGCAGCACTTACCATCTGGACAGTAACAGCCATCTAAACAGTGTAGATTGCTGCCAAGACAATCTTTTTCAAAAGTGCAGGTTGGTGGACAACAACTGATACAGTCACGATGTACAAAGCTGTCTTCACACTTCTCAGCTAGAAAAAAAATACATGGCACGTTGAACATTAGAGCCATTTCTCTTTCCATACTGGACAACCCCTCTCTATCAAATAAACAGTTGTTCAGTGCTTCTGATATGGGTATTTATTCAAATAAGGTACAATGGATTGTTTGGAGATGTTTTAACTGATGAACTGTGGTGAATCTCTCAGCAGTATTTAAATGTCTTTACCAAATTCTTACATCACCTCTCCAAAAGAAGTTATCATTTCAATGACAGGCGAACATGTGCTTATATCTCAGCTAGTTCAGAGCCTTGTGCATGAGACTGAAATGCAATTGATGGGTGGTGGTCATAAATAGAAGGAGCTGGATTAACTGCATAAATTCTGTTATCGGGCCTGTAGAGGCTGAAAGGTTATCTGGGAAGAGAGGCAACATCAGATCTCCACAGAATTTTGTTCTTCATCCTATAATATGATTAGCACACATGATGTTTCAAGCAATTTGCAGAATCATTAATTTCGTACGGATCTAGGTCATATCAAATTTGAATTAAAATATTCCTCAAACAAGTCATGAACTTAAGTGTTCACCAGCAATAGTGGAGCTAGCTGATCTATTTAATACTTCAGTACCAGGTCTGAGTACTATACTGACAAATGTTGTCCAGATGGAATTATTTGAAATGAATAGATGGGGTATCTCAAAGGTCACATAGTATGCTTTATTAAAGTCTTACTACAGGCAGGAAAGTCATCCCTCCAGTCTCGCACTGGGGATCCGGCGTGAGAGCACGCTCTTGCGTACTCTGTCACTGCCCTGCAGTACGTTTCATCATCATCCACTCTGAAATGATAAAACAAGAGAGTAATCAAGGACCTCAGATCCAAGTTACTAATCTCTGCTATAGGACATTGCACAGGGTACACACAGCTGACTCCACTCAGTCATAATGACACACAAGGAAAATACTATGGAAAGGAATGAGCTATACTGAGCTAAACTGTTGTGGTTTTATTATTTGATCTCATAAAAAGTTATTTAATTTTAATATTACTACACTGAACAAAATCACTAATTATGGTGAAAGAGAAACATGACCTTGTCTTGAAGACAACAAGCAACTCAATAGTCTTAAGATCCATGTCTCAGGCCCTCTCGCTCCCGCATAATGTGGAAACTCTGACCTACTCTGAAAAAAAGATATTCTGGTCCAAGTAATAAGTTCAAGTTTCCAATTGCCTGTCAGTCCTTGAACTTGGGCAAGAAGAACCCTCTTGGTGGACTCCTGACCTTGTGCTGGAGTACTCGGCGCCAGAAGCATTATCCACTGAGTACTGCAGACAGGCTCAGGGATTTACAGCGTGACCTTGGGCAAAGGCATTATCTCTGCCTTAGTCTGTACGGAAGAAGCTGTACACTGCACTTCTGCCAGGATCAAGTTAAGAGACATTCATCAGTGTCTAGGTAAGCTCAAATTTTATTCAGATCTAAGTCACATAAAGTGAGATACCACCAACCTTTTGTTGCTGTGAAAGTCCAGCAACTCCCGCCATTCACTATGGAGGACGTGATGCCAAAATGAAAACACGACATTGCTATTATAAGCATGACTGTGACAGATCAGCTGAGTTTGTCTTTCAGCACACAAGATCGTGCTTCCAAAATTAATGATCTTAAGAATATATTTGTATTCTTCTTTCAACACCTCTGTTATCAAATCAAACACCACTACATCAGAATCTCTCTAGTTCTCCTTATCTAATCCAATTAAATGGGTTTTAATAGAAAGAATACTTGGCATATATTATGGCCCCACAAAAAACTTTGTAAACTGACACTAAGCCAGAAGAAGAGAGGTCTCTTTTATAAGAAAAATAAGCCTAAACTAATGAGGTTCTGAGACACAGAAACTTCCTTCAGGGTTTTTAACATTCACACAATTCACTTCAATACACATATGCATGTTGACAAAAATCAAATCCACATTAACACCGTTGATACTTATTCAATATCACATTTGAAAACTTGCTTGTCATTATTCTTCTTGTGCTAAGAAGCAGTCGCAATGAACTCCTGCGTTCCTCCAGAATCATTGATATTTCCCACTAGTATCATTTCTTCATATTTTTGATTCAGGGCATCTAGATACAGTTTTCAGGGGTTTTTTGTGGTTAGCATCTCCTCTTTTGTCATTAATAATTCTCTATGGATTTCTCTTCCATGTATTTGTCTAACATTTCCTTGAATCTATGTAAACCTTTAGCAATCAAAATATCCCATGGCAGGCTGGTACTGTGATCTTTGTTTCCACACTAAATCACTCACTGAGAAGTTGGATCTCTTTCAGTTTGAACTTAGTTCCTCCTAACTTCCCTCAATTCTGCTCAGTTCTGGCCTCAAACAAAAGAGTGAACATTCATTTCATGCATCAAAAATAAATACACAAGAACTCCAGTCTTACCTGCAAAGATCATTCATACAGCTAGAAATATAAGAATACGGATCTATGCTTTCATGACAGCTGAGAAAAGGAAACTGCAGGAAGATTTGGCACTTGAAGAATATGTCCTGCACATTAAGGAGAGTCAGTAAAGGACAGTTAGCAAATACTTTCTGAACAAGCATAATTCTTTTTTAGCTTTGTTTCCCTAATCTAAGGTCCTTTTAATCCCCATTAAAATGTGAGAATCTCACAGTCTCAATTTATTGTTATGTCTCCTTTATTCCTCTTCCTAAAATTTGTCCACTCTGCCTAGGCCGTCTTGCTTGCATGCAGCTTCTAAACCAGCTGGAATGAAAGAGCGTGAAATTACCACAAAAAAAAAAGGTATTTTGTGCTAATGCAGGAGCCGAGCATGTTACTTCTGCAGTATTTCACACTTTTCAAAATAATGAGGTGTAAGATGCCAGGACTGGAAATTGAACTCAAGTTTAATGCAGCAATGAAGAGTTCTGCCAAGCAGACCTGTACGCACCCTATCTGAGCCTTTATACTTTTAAGCTAAACATCTGAAGATCTTCAGACATTCTCTAGCAACAGTCCTGACCTGAATCTTCTGGTTTTGAGAGCCTCAATGCATTTAAGGCTTTTTTCAATATGGTGTATATTGCTATATTCTTGTACCATCACTAGGCAGTGAAGATTAAGAAAATATATATATGCGTAATATATATATATTACATTATTAATTTACCTCAGTGGATTCTGCATCAGCTGAGCAAGGACTGGAAAAGTCTGAAGCAGTAGGTACACAAGCGACGTCATCTGAGGTTTGCACAGCCCAGCTATTTGCAAATTCAGCAATGTCTTCTGTGTATTCACCTACTGCATGAAAATATTGAAAGAGCATCCAGGAAAAAAAAAATAGTCAATATAAACACAAAAGACAGCTTGGAAATTTCTGGTAGTTTTTCGATGTGTTCATTACCTCAGAGATATGTTTGGAGTGTGGGTGGTGTGGAAAAATGTTATTTTTATTTTTAAATTTCAGATAGTATTTTGTAGTGCATTTAAATGAAAATACAAGAACAGAAAAACAAAAAAAAAAAAACAACAAGCTGTTGATTGGGTGCAATCACTGAAAATTTAATAAAAAATATACAAATAAGGACAAGCATAAGGCATTCAATACTTAAGAAAAACACATTTCTTTAAAACAGTTTAAGACTTTCATCATGTTTCACAAAGGCTAGCACTGTTATCTCCTTTTCCCTTGCAGCAGAAAAGCCCTATGGCAAACACACCACTACATGCCCAGCTATCCTCACAGCATGAGCATGGGAGAATTAATGAGTAAGATGCACGACTGGAAGTCATGGCAACCAGCTGAGGAAGATACACGAACACACAAGAAGGTTGGTAGTAAAGAAACAGACCCCAAATTTCCATATTTTTGCAGCGAGAGCTAAACATTACATTTTCTCTATGTTCTTAAGTATGTTAAAAAAGGCACATTACCTTCACAGTAAACCTTACAGTAATTGGTATCTATGCCAGTGCTATCTGTATCTATACATGGTTAGGAGACAGAGTATTGAAATGAAATCAGCTACAGTTTGTTTCGCAGAGTTGTGCTATCCAAAACTTCATCTAACTTCTTCCAGTACAAGATGTACAAAGTTTGACATTGCAATGTGGAAAGCCCCAAAGCACACTAATCAGATATTTGTATTTGGATCTCCACAAACAAACAAGATAAGATCCTAACAACCAGTATATTTTACCTAAGAGCCAGGGAGAATTAGACATTTCTCCCTCTCTGACAGAATAGTTCTTTGTGCAGAAAACCCTTCCCAAACATAAAAAAAAAAAAATGTGGTTTGGTCTAGAGGTAAACCTATTGACATAACTTTGTTTCTGCAAAAACATTAGAGATGGTTTATTTATATTTCAATATGCCATGAAAAAATTCCTAAGTCCTCAAAAAATGCCACAAAATAAAACCATTGTCCTTGAAACTGTTCTATACACAGATACAGCCTTGTATATTAAAACAATGCAAAGGTGCCATTAAAGATGAAGATAAAGAGACAGAAAAGGAGTTTGGTTTTAAACTGTGATTCAAAATGGGGTATTACATGCCTCTCAGCAATCTATTTGTTTGGAGCATTGCAAATAGAGAGCATTCAAACTCTGCAAAACTCAAGACAGATGTAAGAGCTTACCTTACACTACCGGGAGAAGTAGTTTAGCTGGGGAAGGTAAATCATCATCCCGGATTATTTATAACATTCGGAAAGACTTAGGAAAAAATGCTGTAGCTTAAAAGTTATTCTAATTACCAGTCTATTCTTGTGAAGATACCAGAAACTTGTGCTTTGTATTTGCATAGATTCAAGGCACCATGTTATACAACTGTTCAAGGACAAAAATTATTCGTAGTGCTCTTGATTGTACACTACGATAATACTGTAATTTCTGAAGAATTTCTGAAGAAACATGCTAGAAGAAATTACAATGGTGAAGAAATGCAGCTCTGGAAATGAAGAAAGCTAAGAGCTTGAAGTCTTTATAACAGATAATACAAGTAAAGATACTGAAATTAATATTTTTTAGAAATCATGTGAATTCATTATTTCCTCCAAACTCCATTTTTCTCCATTATACATATTACCAGTTTTAACTAGTTATTATACATATTATATACCGGTGTGCAGAAGTCAATGCATGAAACAGGGAATTTAACTCCTCTCATGGCAGAAGAGGTATGAGAAATTTATAATGGGCAGATTTTTAAAGACTACACAAAGATACGTACATTATGTGTTCCTTCACTTCAAAAGCCAAAAAGTTTCACTATCAACCATTAAAAAATGAGGAAAAACAAAGGAGGGAAACAAGTTACAGTGAGATAACTTTTGTGATTTAAGAATATGCAAGGCCATGGGACTGGAGTATCTCAGCAATTAATGGTAACAGTAAAACAGTCCTATCTTTGTTTTTATCAGAGACTGAGAAAAATATTCCTTATATTCTCAAGCTTGTTCTTTTAATTTTTTTTTTCCACATTGGTTGTAAGTAGGACAAAAATCCATGTTGAATATTCCCTACATAGACTACAGAAAATTCTACCAGTTTAGCAAGTCATCTCTGCTCCAGGCACAGCATTGGACAACTCCTCATCCTACAGGGTAGTTGGAGGCACGTAGTATACCAGAACAACAAAGAGATACAAGGAACTCCCTGGCAACAGCCTTGAAATTTATATATTTCAACTAGTATTTTTATGATGCTCATATAAACAAATGACTTGAGATCATGCTTTTTTTAAAATATTAATAATTTGGCTCCTCTCCTCCTCCCTCAATCCTTAAACATAGAGAAAACCACAAGCATTTTTTTGTTTATTTATTATTTGAAGGCATTTTCATTAGCTAAGATAAATGTACCCCAAGTGCTTTTTTCATCAAGAAAAGACTTAAACATACATATAAATATTTGCTTGAAAAGGGACCTTTTCCTTTAGCATCTTTAATGATGAGCTAGAGCAGATATTCCATTTTCTACCGAAATAAATGAAGCTGCCTTTTTACTGTATTCTATATGAAGCGAACATGGAAAGTTTTCACACAAGGTAAATGTGTATTTCTAAGCTATTTACTTACTATTTTGCAGTATCAGGTCATCATATTTATTGCCATTAAAATTTCCACAGAGGCCACAAGGTTTCCCCATATGTTCTTCTGTCAGCTTAATATAAATACCAGAGTTTCCATCCCAAGCAAGAGAAAAACCAAAGGTTGTCTTCACCAGAATATAGTCAGCCAGTCTCTCGAGGAAAGCATTTCCAATTGTTTGAGGCAATGTTAACCTGGAAAAATAAACAGTCTGCTTCAAAGATCTCATACAAAACAAGGTTAGTGCTATAAAAATATCACTCAAATGTCACCTTCTAACTCACAAAGCCCTTTTTCCCAGCTGTGTATAGTTGCTTCTATCCAATTCTTTGTAATTTTTTTACTTGTTTTCTTCTGTTTACTTCTCTACATCAACCATCAAAAATGAAATGTTTTTCTGCTGTTTACACCTATCACTTGTACCAATTATAAGCCTGAAAGAATAATGAATCTCAATTTTCAAAGCCCAGCATGAGCACATTGAGGAATATGTGACTTCATGAGTTTGCTGCGTTGCAGGAGGAGCTATGTGACACTGTGACCACCAGCAGCCCTTCAGGCACAGGGTTCTCATTAGGTTAGATGTCTGCAAATGGAGGAATTTACAGTACAGAAAATAGCGTTGACCAAAATACTGTATATCTTCCTCCTGGTGCCAGAGAACGCTGGACAATAATATTGCAGTGTGGATGTAATCCTAATCTTCCAAAGTCGCTTCTGTTGGGATGAACAGCATCACTGTAGTTGTCAGTCCAGATGGTAATGGCTACAGTATTACCTCAAAACGGATGGCAAGAACACCTTAACAACTCTTCGAAATTTTCTGTACTTTATCAACCACTAAAACATGCAGATTTTATCTATACGAAGTAGGGATGGGTAACTGTTACTTTACACTTGAGGTGAACACAAGGTTCTTGTGGGGAGTTGTGGCAGTTGCACATCCCCCCTGAGATCAGGAGCCTTCAATAGGGCAGCTGATGGCTCTTTTAGCACCTTTTGTGCCCCACTGTGCCTATCCCCAAGTACACACCTAGGGTGTCACCAAGGTGCTGACAGTCACATCCTCCCCTGCCCTGGGGTAAGGTTACTTCACCTCTGCCAGCTGACGGGGCAGGATGGCTGGGACCCTGGGTCAATTGAAAGGGTTCTTAACGAGACCTTGAATCAATCGACAGCATCGTTAACAGAGGAGGTGCCCAGAGTAGCTGCAAAGCTTCTGGACTATGTTCTAATGCCCACAGCCAGATCTGACCAGGCTATAAAACAGGGTCCCCACCGAAGACCCCCTTTGAGCAGTCTTCTTGGAGCAGCAGATCTATGAACTGGAGCCCTCCCCTTAGACTGGGACACCATCTAAGGAGCCTTCCCAGGATTGAGTGCACCTCACCTCGTCGTTTGGGTGAGTGGTTATTTACTAGATATATCCTTGAATGAGCCCTTGCCTAACCCAGGCAACTGCGAGTCCTTGCCTAACGCAGCTAAGTAATGGTTTCTTGTGGATAGCCTGTAGTCAGAGGGCTCTGGTTTTGTTTCTTGTGAGTGAATGCACGCATGCTGTGGATTCTCATTATTCTTACGCTGTTGTGCCTCAATAATCTCCTCAGCTGATATCCAAACCTGTATTTTTTTGTTGTTGGAGTGCTAACTAATGGTATAAACCCTGTTTCTAGTCAGTTTATTGGCTACACTTTTCTGGCTAGAGTAAAGTCTGTTTTGGAACTTGTTTGTGTAAAACTGACTTTGGAGTGCCTCTGTGACAGGAGTGTATGCTATCCTCACTCAGGTTTTACAGCAGCACCATTACACCTACTCACACTAGAATTCTATCAGCCCCAATACAAAATAGTGAGAGATAAATAAATAAATATACATATCAAATTATCTTCTATGGCTTAGGTAAAAAGCATCATTTTTCCGAGTTCTGTGCTATCTTTTTGTAATAAAATGCTAAAACCCACCATTAGAACACTTACCTGATTCCTTCTTTTCTTACTTCATGTCCTGAAATAGTTATCTCTTCTTGGTTTGAAAAAAATAAGCTGATGGACCTCTGACAAGTATATACCGAACCATAACAGTAAGGACTGTTATGAACCTTGGAGGGGAAAAATATACACGCAATAAGAATAAATGTTTGTTCTCAATAATTTAATGCAATTTGTCATAAACTCATATATTTTATATTTCTATGCACCCGTCACTGAAAGAGCTTTGAAAAAAAATACTTAGAATATGAAAATAATAGTTACAAAATATCCAAAACTAGAAGTTCATGTTACCTGATACTACTAGGAAATACAAACAAGACAAACTGTTTAATAGCATGAAGCATCACAAGACAGTGGTTTAAATACTGAATGAAATACTCAGCTATTTCACATGCATGAACATCAGAGACACTGTAGTGAGCTGTCTTATAACTGCCAATGTAGGACCTTGTTATTTACACTGAGGAGACACCCCTGTTGCTCTGTTTCTAGAGGGCTGATCTAGAAGAGGCAACTAATAAAAAACCTCAGCATAATACCAGCATTCTCCGTGTCAGCTGCAACTGGTACCAGCTGAACTACAACATGCCTTCCTGAGCCACTCAGGATTTGTTGAGATTTTGGAATGCTTTCACAGATTACTGCAGGTATCTAACTTACGTGAATCTGTTAAAACCTGTTTCACACTGGCTTTCCAGCCCTGCTAATGGAGAAGGGAAGGCTTTCCTAAAGTCTGCCTCTGCCTGTTATATGGATATAGTATAGTGAGCTATGGTATCAGTTTGAATTGCATATCAGCTTCCCTAGTGTGAACACAACAATAGAAATACAGGTTTCAGTCAGCCAGAGAGATTTGCAAAACTGTGTGTCTCAGATATTGTCAATGTATGACTTCCATGACTGCCCACTGCTAGAGATCACAGATGCATGCTTCCAGAAGTGAAAACTACGCAACTCCTATCACAGCATGCCTACAGTGTTAGGGCAGTGAAGTAAACATTGCACAAAATATGTATAATCAGACCCTGAAACAGACATGATAAGCCAGTACTCTTCCTTTTAATAGTCTGGCAAAAAGGAGGCATAGCAGAGCACAACTCCTGCAGGAGGGTCCTTGCCCCCAGAGGCCACAGAGCTTTCGTTGGCCAGGGTGTGATCTCACAACTTGGAAACTGTGGCTTCAGATTTACACTAATTGATGGCAGGGATACAGCTCTCCAACTTTCTGTGCATATGCTCTGATCGATTAACTACTACACAGTTTTGAAATACACACATAATCTAAGTGAGTTTTAAGCACACACCTACACCAAGGGCTTGAGCAAAACTTCAATAGCTTTCCTTCATCCCAGGGGGGCTGGACCACCCAAAGCTGCGGGATGCCTTAGACTACAGTGCTTCACAAGCTGATTTTAGACAAAGCCCCTGATTTTAGGGAACATTTTGTGAATCTTAGATACCTATCATTATCTAAATTAAAATGTAGACATAGTTTATGTAACTCAAATACGACACCTGTGACTGTGTATCAGCTTTCTATGAGAAGGATGGGAGTGCATTACCAGTTTACTTGACAGTTCTGTGAAGCTAAATAGATTAGTAACTGGGAAACATTTTGCCAACATAGTAATGAAGTCTGTAAAAGTAACCAGAGCTATCATTTTTGTAGAAAAGCTCTGCTGGTAAACACATACAGTGCTAACACATACTCAAATTAATCTTCCTAAACTAACAATCCTGGAAGTAAAAAACAGTTACTGTTTCTTTGAGTAAAATAAACCAAAACAGGAAAAACATTAGTGTTTTGGGATTTTTATATAAAGAAAATAATAATTAAAGACATCATAAATGTTACTGGTGTTGACAGATGATTTCTATGTAAACCTGGCCCAAGAAATAAACACAATCGAGGAAAACCAAAATAATTATTTTGTTTTTTTCTCCTCTGGAGAGGTGGATTATCAAAGCCAGAAGGACCATAATGTGAGGACTTGGCAAGGTTCTTGGCTCTCCATTGCCCAACCTGCAGTGACTGCAGTGCTTCAACATTACTTATTACTTTTCTGAGTAACCATTTTCAGTTTTTAACAAAACATGACATTTGCTCCAGCGATTGAATGGTAGTTTCTCTCTTTCCAGAGCAACTGGGATCCACTGAAATATTGATTCTAGATTTTAATACAATCTTGGGCTTTGCTACAGCATTTTCTGAAAAATCCTGAAATATCATAGCAGCATAAAGAATCAAAATAAAATTGTGGAAGGTAGATGTAACAACACCTGTCTATAACCTGAGTGAATAGAAATGGCAGTCTTGTCCCTGTGAGCACTGTGACCACCAGGGCTCGGAAGCAGGATCGCTCTTGTCCCCTCTCCCCTGTTCAGTCAGCACCGAATCCCAACCATTGTTTAAAAAGTAGTATAATAAGCCTGTATCCTCTCCCCACAGTAACCAACAGCCTGACAAATAGGGCATCTTCCTTCAGAGAGGGTTTAGGTTTGAACTCTCCCTGACCCAAAGTCATTTAACCATGGACACTCAGCAATTTGAGGAAATCACTAAAAAGAGTGCTTTCCATACATAGGTCAAGACAAAGGCTTCTGAGCTGTTAATCTTCTCTGCATGACGTAGAGGTAATCCAAAATTAGAACGCAAATCTCCAGAGGGGACAGAGTTTTCCACAGGCCAGGAAGGCAGCTCCCCATAGCATCCTGATAGATGTGAATTTGGGTCCTGTATGCTTCAGTGCCAAGCTATCAGGCAGGTGACAGCTCTTTGTGCCTTACTCTGCAACTCTTTTTCAACTCTCTTTTTTTGCAAACTAATGGCTAAAGTTTACTGAAGTTTCTGAAGTCTGCTTTAAGACCCACTTTTGCTCCCAGAAAGGAGAGATGAGAAATCCTTATTAGGATAAGGGGAGTAAGAAATACTATTTTTAATATACTGACTGATGATTAAAATTTCATCAGTGTTTTGAGTTACTGCACATAGGCTTAGACGTTTTCCAGCAGCATAGTTTTATATTTAAGTAAGCAATACAGCAGTTTGATCCATTTATTGTGTGCCTAGTTATTTTACTCCTGATGAAAAATAAGTCCTGTAATACAGGAATACTCAGTGTGTTATTTTTAGCATATGCGCACATACTTACCCAAACAGTGTACTGGGGTTCTGGAGTACTGCAGTCTTTTGCAAAAATATAGGAGCAATTTCCCGGGAAGTAGTAGTAGATGCCATCAAATGTTTCAAAATGATACTGTCCCCATGATTTGCAAATCCCATCTCGGTCCTTACCAGAGTTAGGCACTGGAAAGAACAAGCATGGTAATCAAAAATTGACAGGCGTCCACAAAATAAAGAGCTCAAAACCAAAACAAGAGCTTAAAAAGGAAATACACCACAAGGACAAAATATAACCTAATTTCCTCAACTTTTGATAAAGTCAGTACATTTTTTTTAAACTGTTGGCTGCAGTTTTAGTCATATGCAGTCATCATTTTTAATTTGCTTCAGTGGATACATTGTAATTACAACTACAGGTAAGGGATTTAGATCTACTGCAGATTCTGGAGGACAATACTTGTTGAGCCCTGCACACAGCAGATTCCAGAAACCAATGCATTGCAATAGTTGGCAGTTTTATTTGCAATAAGTCACTGCTTGTTAGAAAACTGCAGTGACTTTTTGGTTCAGCTAACTATAAAAAAAAACTGGCTGGCTACTGATGGACTAGACAGTGATCTATTTGTTACAGTATCTATGTATCTTTACAACCCAAGTGCTAAAATGTAGGTGTTCCTGATGTTGCTCTACATATAACCTCAACATATCTAATTTTAATTTTCTTAGCTACTTGTGGAATGATAATCTTACTACAGAGGAATCACAGATATACTGTTAACAGTATTGTTTTAAAAACCTGAACCTTAAACCTCACTTGAAGCTGAATCTTTGGTCCCAACACCTACCAATTTGGCACCTGCTTCCTTGAGCCTGAAATAACTGACAGTCACAGTCACCTGCCTCTGTGCAGGCTGCTCCATTGAGGCACTCCTGAAGACATGGACCTGTAAGCAAGCACAGTAGCCTCTTAGTACATACTATATTTTGCAAACAAGCTCAGAGACCAACATTAAATCAGTTTATTGTTAAATTATAAGCAGCTATATTAGCTAAGAAAATTAACCAACAACAATCTCCAGATTTTAACATTTGCTTAATTTTATCCTTTGGTTAATCCTTGGTTAAAAGAGAAGCAAGGTTCCCTCTCGTTTGGTTTGAGACTTGTAAACTGACAAAGGAGCAAAAGGTCAGCCTCCTCCCAGAAAACAAAAGGTCAAGTTCCCATGCAAAGAAACCAAATCCCAATCCTGCTGATCTTGAAATACATAGGACACAGATTATTCTAATTGACTAAATTAAGCACAATTTATACTTATGTTCAGCTCCTCCCTCTTAAGCATTACAGCAAAGGGTACATTCAGTTTATAAACAGTCCAGAATATATAATTTACAGAATCAAAAGCAGCTATAAATAACCTTCCCCTCATGCTTAAAAAAAAAAAAAAAAAGTCAGTTAAAAAGGTTATTTCTGCTTCAGAGGTGGCTGAAGTTGGAGACTTAAGATTCCATGGGAATGGCTTGTTTTATGTTATAGTTAGTAATTGTTTCCAAAAGCAGTTTCATTAAAGGGTTTTATGGTCTGAAAGCTAGGACCTCACTGTAATATCTATAATCTACTAACCACTTGATGAGGTGGTTCTAAATCATAATCCCCCAAAAGAAAGGTAGTCACAAAGTAAAATTTCATCATGTCTTGCAGATAGTTTCTTTGTTTCTTGGGGGAGGATTAAAACCCTAGGTACTAATGCTTACAATCTTGCTGATGAAGATCAAAAAAGCAGGAATTAAATTAAATAAACAGGCCCTTTGACTCCCAATGAATCTATGGTGAAGTTGCTAGTGACATTAAATGGAAAAAAAAAAAAAAAAAAAGGGACTTTCACAGTAAAGCACACACAGAAGTTACCACTAATTCAGAACATCAGCCTTCACCGGGAAAACTCCTTTCCTTGCTTAGTTTTGAATTTTTCCCATTTAAGAATTGCTTCCAAAAATACACAAATGCTCCGAAAATACAGATGAGGCAGAAAATATTGTTTATAGAACAGCAGCAATGTGGAAAACTTATCTGTTGTTGTTAGACTTGTGAGCTGTGAAGTTACATATATCCATTTACATGGAAAATCACAACAGAAAACACATATCAAGACATACGTATATTCCAAGAATACCAAGTTCAGTTGCATACAATGAACTTTTCTGCAAAATAACTTCTGTAGCTTGGACATGCTTTACATGTCTGTACGATGCCTAAAACCTTCCAGGAGCAGCTGCATGCTCATTGCCTTAGCACCACTGTCCCTTCACATAACCAGCTACACACCTCTCTGACATACTTACTCTGCAAAGGCCACAAAAAGTGGCAGAAAAGACACATTGTAATGGAATTAAACTTTTTGAAAAAATCAAAGATTTGCCTTAGTTAGCTGTTCAAATTTGTTTGTAAGACTATGCTGAAAGTACAGTTTTAATGGGAATTTTCTATGATTTAACACGGACAAAACAAGACAATGAGGTAGACCAGGGGTTTGTAGGGTCGTAATGAGGAGGGCTTCCACAGCCCATGGTGACATAGAAGGGCTGACAGGAAGGCAGGAGCCCCTCTCATCCCACGGGTGTGAGGAACACGGCACTGACCTCCTGGCAGACTCCGCGTCAAGGCTCCATGAAGGTGCGGCCGAGGAGAGGCACCTTGAATCTGTCAGAGGAATGTAAAAGCAAAATCAGGGTGTTTGTGCTTTACAAGTGAGATGATAGAAGCCTGAGGCCTCACAGCCTAACATTGGATTGGGACTTTTATCACAAAAGGGTAATCTATGGCTTGGCCAGCACACAGCACAGCCACAGGAGCCTGGGTCATTTGGGGAAGGCAATGCCTGCAGCAACTGTGGGGAGGGAAAGCACAGCTTTTGAGGGGGTGGAGAAGGACACAGCTGTGCTGTGGGGTCACTACATGCCTTACAGTCCCAGTAAACCAGCAGGGATCCATTGGAAGGAAGAGTGAGAGGATGGAGAGCACTTGTGCTGTTTTCACTTTGGCCAAATACCAATAGTTGGTGAGCCTGGAGATGTGATATCCCTCCATTTCCCCTAACTCATGCTCTGTGCTGCACCCCAGTCATCCTGCTATGGATGGATGGATGGATGGATGGATGGATTTAATGTCCCCCTTGACATCCTTCAGAATTGCATTTCAGTTCATCGCAAACAAAAGAGGAAACGGATCTGCCTGATGTGCTTTCTGTCTTGTCTAGGAACCGGCAAGCATCGGATTATAAGGAAGCCCTGGACCTGACCCAGCACTCTGCTACTGGAGTTTGTCACGTCACATCATCCCTTCCAAGAGCTGATCCCATTCCAGGCTGAAAGTACTCTGGGGCTTTCCCCCACACTAGTCTGATTGGAAAGTTTACCAGAGTAAAGTGCTGGGTAGTTAGATATTTCCCTCTCACATTTATTCATGGTCAGGTTCAATCCTTTCGTTTTATAAAGCTTGGCTGTTTTGCTTAAGTAGCTCTTCTGCCCTGTGGTTTATTCCCTCTCTGAGGTACTATGAGAAAATAGTTACCCTTCTATGCTCCCCACAGACGTATATGCCAGCCTTCAGCTGTAGAGCTAAGCAAAACAAATTGTTCAAGTCTTTGCTTGTAAGCTAATTTCCTTCTTCCCTCCTGCCACTAGTCAGGAGTCTGAGCTAACGGATCTTGAAGTGAACAGCACTGTGCAAGGAACGGGCCAGGCTGAGTCTCACTAATGCCTCATATAGCAACATAAATGCTTCCCTTTTCCAACTGGAAATACTGTGTGGGGTGCATCCAAGTCGCACAATCTGTCTAAAATCAACCTGAAATGGACTTCACCAAGTCACCGCCTGTAAGCCCTCTGCACAAAAACTATTCCTGGTCCCCCTGGTCTGTTGTTAGCCAGAGAGGATCCTTTCCCTCCCTGCACAACAAGACCTTTTTCCATTTCTCCTGCTAGTTACTCTGAGCCAAGTCTCCCTAGGAATGCAGCTTTTGACCTTTGCATTGTTTCGGGAGGTGGAGCACCCTCCTGAGACACCGTCAGTCTCCAAGGCCCATTTGCCTCAGAGGCTTGATTCTCCTTAGCCACACCAGCTGCCCTCTGACTCGATCAGGAGGCACATAGAACTCAAAGGGACTCAGAGAAAATCTTCCATGGTTCAGCTGCAGGCTCCCTGCAAGGCCATGAGGAGGGACTGCCTTGGGCTTCACACCTGCCCCCATCAAATGGGCTTATAACTCTTGTTTGGACTCCAAAACCTGAGATGTATACCAGCAGTGGAATGAGATTCCACCATTTGTTATTTAATTTCAGTGCAACATGGCTGGGACACAGCATTGAGGCAGCAGTGGGCTGGGGCGGTGGCGGGAGCGTTGCTGTCGGCGCCACCATGGTGCCTCTCACCAAACACTGACAGCTTTCTGGGGCTCTCTGTTCACCTTCACAAAAGATGGAGGCGTCACAGTTTTATTTCCCACTCGGCTCATCAGGGTGGGTCACCCACCGGGCGCCTTGCTGAGAGCAAATGAAGGGGTGAGGCCACGGGCTCAGGTGTGGGTGAGCAGACAGGGAATGGTTGCTCCTCCTCCCTGTCCTCCTGCCCTTCTCCCCACAAAGGTTCCTTTGTAAGGACAGCAAAGGCCCAGAAGAAAAAAAAGGGAGAGGATTTCCCCTCCCTCCTGCTTTTGGAGATAATACCTACCTCGGCTGTTACAAGATCTCTTTTCTGTCGACTTGCATTAAACCCGCTCCTGGAAGAAAACAAAAAGGATTTTGTATAATCAAAGGTCCTTGGAGCAACCTGAATAAGCAGGTCCTCAGAGAGAAGTGTTTCTCTCTGATTACCATCACTTTATCAAAGAGGTCTTTCTTGGGTTAACATTTTAAAAGGTGATTCTTTTTTTTTCTTCTTTTTTTTTTAATTTTCATGGTCTCATTTTTCAGAATTGGGAAGGACTCTGAACTCTGCTCGGACAGGGAGGTACCTGGAGCTTGTGGGGGAGACACAAACAGGCAAAATAGGCTTACATGACAGGATACAAAATTGTAAAGCAGCTTCATATTTACTTAACTCTGGGTGTGAGTGGCTGCAAGTTCCCCCCAGTATTATTTAAATGTACTCTGACGGTACTTTTAATAGAAAGAGATGTATCTCCAGCTGTAGCTGACTTAAACTTGTGACTAAATTTAGAAAGCAGAGCATCAAACTATAAAACATACCTAGTTTTATCAACAGTCCAAGATGGTATATCATTTGATATGCATATGTGTTCGCTAGATGTATATTGAAGGTCATTAGATATCTGAAGCTACCTCCAACTGGATGCTTCCATTGAAATCGATGGCAAAGTTCCCATTTAATTCAATGGGATCAGGAACATTCCCTAGTTTGGGTTTTGTTTGGATTTCAGCTTCTACATGAGAACTCGTATTGAAAATGTTTATTTTAGGGCTGTATAGTACTTTTCTGTGCTCCAAAAAGCAGCTAGGATTTTATCATGCAATTAAAACTGTAGCAGGGTATCAATTTAATGTATTTTTCCAGTAATGAAATCATGATCTCATCCTGTTTTCGTTCCATTGTTGCTCTAAGTTTTCTCGAGACCATAGAAGTGTCATTTTTCATACAGACCTCCATTTTTCAAACAGAGGATCAATGTCCTTTATGTAAATTTTTTGAGAAGAGTTGTAAACACTCTGAAAGTGTGCTTTACATCCAATGTACATGCACACGACATTCTACATGTCAAATTCAAGGCTATATTTTACAATCTAACTTGCACTGCGTCACACTTATTCATTCTCGTTCTGTTTGTAGGACTTGACAAATAAGAAATAAAAACTTACCTTGAAGTTCTTCTCAATAGAGAAAGCTTGCAATAAGATCCTGTAGATTAAAAAGTCATCAAGTTAAATGTTTTTTCTACAGCCTCACTCTGCACTTGGCAAACAGCAGTTTGTCAAGTTTAAAACAACACTATTGAATTTTGGTTTTGAATGACCCTAAGTTTTCCAGAGCATCTTTACACAAACTTTTTCTGTTCCCAAGGAATGTAGCACTACGTGTTTTCCTTCCTGAGAGTTTGATTCTGTCAAGTACTCATCACCTGCAAGTTTCCCTGGTCTCAGCTCTGGTACATGCTACATCAAAAAGAGTAAAGAATTCATAGTTCTTCCAAGGCTCAGACTAAAACTAGTAAAATACAAGAGACGCTTAGAGCTTTCCAGAATCAAACCTCTACTGTGGTTACCTATAATAATTTTCAGAATGTTACCTGGAATTGTAATCCATTTAAAACACTCTAGACACCACACTTCAAAAAAACACAACCAACCAAATAAAAAAACACCACTCCTTTTTCATATTACCTTAGAAGTTTTTGTAGTTGTTGCAAGAAAACTGTCCATACAGTCCACTTGCATGAAATAGAAAATAGGGTCGTTTGCATAACCAGAAGACCAATTATTTACCTTAGCATTCTAAAAATGCTTAAACAAACTACAGGTGTAGTCTGATCAAACCAAATCATAGCCCACTGAAAATCATTATCTGCTTACTCACCTGACAGTAATGGCAAGAAAGCCAAGAAACTCAAATTTCATTTCTAAATAATTATTTCATAACAAATTAAGACATAAAAATGTGTTGGGAGGAAAAAAAAAAAAAAACACACCTCTATTTGAGTTTCTTTGCTTTCAAAGAGAATAGTATTATATACTTTATTAACCTGCGTTAAAAAATACTTCTATTTATAAAATCCAGCAAGGGTAAAATAAATTGCTTTATAATGACAGAAAAAGAAGTAGCCATATTGTTAAAGTATCTAGAAAAATATTTTTTAAAGTTTGCATTACTGCAAAAAAGGAATTAAGGTCTTACCTTGCAAAGAGTACAGCAGTGAATGAAGCAAGAATATACTCCACGGTATCATTAAATTGAGCTTTCCGACAATGTTCATTTCAGTATAACTTAGTAAGAGGAAATTTATCCAAATTAATGGCTTTGATTATGATGGCATCTTAGAACTATTTAATTCTACAGCGTGTATAAATCCTTTAAAAGTCAGATAGCAAGATGCTTTATTTAAAATAATGCAATGCGGAAAAGGAAAAGGAAAGGAGACATGAAGCCTGGTAGCCACATGCAGCTTCAGGAGCTTTGCAAGCGTTGCGGACAACCGACTGGCTGCGTGTCTCTCATTAGTGATGCACGGTGACTCCTCTGCAGAGTCTGGATTAGTTACACTTTCACTGGACCTGCGAGCATTATCCCTCTGCTGAATTGAATCGGCTCTTTATAACGTGGCAGACAATGACACAGAAATGTTGCCATGTCGTGATGATCTGAGCGTTCCTGAAGCCATCACACACCTTTGTGCGCTCTGAGATGTGCGATGAGTGCCGCCCTTTACTGCTTACTACGGTGAAATATTTTAGCAAGAACCTGCAATTATTCTGCTGTATAAACTATAACCAGGTGGTTTTAGAGATTAACATATTAATGTTCCTTATCTATTCTAAAAGGAGAAACATGAACTTCCATTAATACACCTGGATTTTTAAGAATATTTTAGATACATTTTTGTATCTATTTCACATTTCTTAACAAAAGAAAGCATCCCAGAATATAATTATATTCCATTTTTAATAAAACATGTTATGAAATGTTCATATTAGCAAAAATAAGAAGTCAACAGGCCCAATGGGGTTTGTTCCTAATTTTCATTAAAATATAAAAATAGAATTTCACCCAAATTAGAAATTACCATATTTTAAAATAGAAATATCTTACCTGCTTTACTATAACATTAATGCTGCATTTTTAAAGACACACATAATATTAATTGAAACTGCTGCTACTCATTTTATTTTGCAAAGCCTATCTTTTTCCTAGGACGTGCTTTGTGGGACCCCGTGAGCACATTACAGAAGGGGAGTTTGAACAACAATAAAATTCAGAACCTGGTGGCCTCTCTCAGGTAAAAAGTTCTGTCATTTCTTCTAGCCTTTTCTCCTCCCCACTCGTCAGCTAGACTAGAAGAGAAAGTAAAGGAAAACACAAAACCTCTTCAGCTGCAGACAAAGACAAACCCTGTGTCCACACAGTAGCCAAGAACAGTCATGCTCTGGATCTGGACCGGCTGGACCGATAGGCTGAGGCCAACTCTACAAGGTTCAACAAGGCCAAGTGCCAGATCCTGCACTTGGTTCACAACCACCCCAGGCACCGCTACAGGCTTGGGGAAGAGTGGCTGGAAAGCTGCCTGGGGGAAAAGGATCTGGGGTCTTGTTTGACAGCAGCTGAACATGAGCCAGCAGTGTGGCCAGGTGGCCAAAAAGGCCAACAGCATCCTGGCTTGTATCAGGAATAGTGTGGCCAGCAGGACTAGGGAAGTGATCGTGCCCCTGTACTCAGCGCTGGTGAGGCCCTACCTTGAATCCTGTGTTCAGTTTTGGGTACCTCACTACAAGAAAGACATTGAGGTGCTGGAGAGAGTTACCAGCATTGTGAACACTGACTAAAAAAATAACCACCTTCAGAGCCAGGGCTACAAGCTTGCCCTGGTTTGGAATGGCATCCGCTGTCACCAGGAACAAAACAGGGTACTTTTTAGAGCTCACACTCCAGCCTTCACAGACCCAGTATTTTCAAAGAAGAATTCAAGTAAGGCCACGTTTTGATGTGCACACCTGATCTGCCTAAGGATTAGTATAAATGAAACTAATGAAAGAGGTGGACAATACAAGGTCAGAGGCATTTCTTCTGCTCCAAGAACCAACTCCACAGTGGCTCAAGAGCCTCACTAGGGCCTTGAAGATCGAACTGTTACTACTTCTCTGTGGAAGGGTGTCACTTGGTCAGAGCAGATTGCCATTCGTGCGGAAAAACGACATCAGGAAAGGAAACACCTTTATGAAGAAGTTTTCTCCTCACACCTTCAAACTTCATGGTAGTTTTCCTTCCCCAATGAAGTTCAGCCCTCTAGTGGGTGATCAGTAAGTAACCATTTAGAATAAAAATCTTCAGCCACCCAGACAGACACACCAGCCTGATTCCATTGACATTTCTCATTTAGAAAGTCTGTGGGGATGACATCACTCTACAGGATTAACAGAGCATTTTTATAGGATCAGAGTTCAGTTCAGAAAGCATTTTTATTATGGTAAGAGCCTTTTGGTTGAAGAAATGACATGCAGATATGACCTATGGATATATTAATAGTAATGTTTTATTCTCAACCTTTCCATAAAAGAGTAGCAAAACAAAAATCCCCAATTGCTACAAGCTGTTCTGTGGGCAGAAAAACTGGTCAGTCAGATTTCCCTGTAACTGTAAAATCCACACATAAGGTTACTGGCATCAGGTATTGCATCTCCTGCTGTCTCCCTGAGTTTCGCACCCTAGTAACTTCGTGTTCTCTCTTTTTCCCTGCATCCCACTGCTCTAACAGCTCAGCAAAAAACTAGTTCTGGACAAACCACAGCATAGGGTGGGGATGTGCCAACTGGCAGGCCAGCACGCATCTCCTAAGCAGTGAGAGACATTGCTTTTCGCTCACCAGACAAGCCAAACAACTAAAAAGCTTATCTTTCCTCAGCTGGAGCTAATTAACATCTATCAAGACACCAGTTTCCACAGAACTCATAGGAATTCAAGCAATCAAAATGTGATGTTGGTCCTGCATAGTATATTTTCCTTAGGAAGCCAGGCTAGGAGGCAGAATATCACATTCTTCAGCAGCCCAAGAGCTAGAATTTGTAAGCAGCTCTACTGCAAGGTATAAACTCTGAGGAACTCACTGGATGAGGAATGGGTCAGATCTGAGGGTGCAGAAAGGGATAACTAAGGAAAGTAAACCATACTCTCCTCCAGACGCTGTGTCTCTGGGAAGTTGTATCTTGTTCACTTAGTGTGAGACAAAAAAATCCGATGTGTAAGTTGGTGATAGAACATATAACAGTCCCTTCCCCTTCCCTGGGAGTGTGAGGAGTGTTAACAAGAGTGTTCTACTCCGATCATGTCATGCAGGATTTTGTGGCAGACACTGACAGCTAAAATTGGAGATGGATGAAGAATTCCTTTTCAGAAGGATTTTTTTCAAGTTACACATTTAACTCTTGAATAACTACACTTCAGTGAAGATGCTTTTCTACAGAAGAAAAGCAAAGACATCATAACAAATGCTAACATCTATAAAGGCCATGAGCACTTACTTTCCTAAACTAGAGCAAAAGGGTAAAATTGTACTATTCTTTCTAATTCCCCAACCCAACTCACAGAGGAAGCTGGTCCAGCTTTGGCTGAGTACGCTGAAATTACTTATCATGAAACAAGCGAGAAAAGAAATACCACATTAATAGAAAGCCCAACAAAAGTCTCATGTATCAAGGTGCTGCTATAACCACGTCAGTATTGGCACACAAACGTACAATGCACAAAAATACAACGCACAAAAATATCAGGCTTAGGGAGCGATGCAGCAGAAGCCAGGCTCTTGGTTGCTTGGGTCAGCTCATATCCAAGGCCTCATTCAGTTACTTGCAACTCTTCCAAGGGACAGAATTTGCCCTTCCAACAGCCTTTTGTTGGCACATGCCACGTCTTACTTGAAACTTCACTCTTCTTTGTCCCCAGCAGATCACTTCTGGAATTAAAATCCTCTTTTTTATTGGATTAGAAACTGAAACTTACCCACCATTTCTTTTTATGTTTGATACACATACATCCTAACTAGATCTTTGAAAATTACTGTCATATTTTTGACTCCAGGTTTTTCCCACTTACCTCCCTAAGGCCTTCAAATTGCTGCATGTGGCTCATGACATAGGCAACTGTCTGCTGTTTGGCTTCCAAAGGGATTTTTCTGGCGGTTTTTTGTTTGTTTTTGGTTGTGGGTTGTGTGTGATAGGGTTTTTTGCTGGTTTTTGTTGGTTGCTTGTTTTTTGTGGGGGTGGTGGTGGTGTTTTAATCATTTAACATTCTCTAGGTCTGCATCCCTCTGTGCTTGTACAATGAACATGTGAAGGACAAATCATTTGGACCCAATCTTAGTTACAACATAAAACCTTTGTTTTACATTCACAAAATACTATTTTGAAAGACAATATATGAAGTTTGTTATTTAAAAAAGAAAAATCCAACATTCAGACATACTAATCCAGAAAACTTCCCCTGTATTATCTGGTAAATCAAAAGTTCAATAAACCTCTCTCCTCCACCCCCATAATTACGTTGGTTTTCACAGCGTAAACTTTAAATGCGAACTTCAGAATATGTGCCTGAACACCCACTTCAGCACCATGTTGAGGCAGTTACCCTAACAAGGGCAAATTCCTTGCCACTGACTGCTAAAGATGCACAAACAAAAGCATTGGTGTAGACAATACTCATTGCCATAGAATATCCTATAGTGCTGTTTAGAATTTAACTCTCAATGTGGGATTTCAGGTGAACATACAAGGAAAACAGAAATCCTTCGCCAGAACACAAACCACCGGCACTGAAGCATTATGCCAAAAGATGCTTAATGCGTCGCATTACACTGGCACAGTACTAAAGCAAGTCACACAACACCAAAGTTACCAGCTAGGAATGAGATCCACACTCATATACGTACGACTGAGTCTGTAACCAGGCTGAGACATACATTTTTGCGTGGCAAGAGCATGGGATACTCACGCTGGATCACAACGCCACAAGTAGCCATCCAGGTACTGGAGAAGATCCATCTTTCTTTAGATTTACCAGAAAGGCAAAGACTAAACTCTGCTTTAATCAACTGCTACTGTGCTGCATGTACTCACAGAAAAACATCATGCAAGCTTTCTTTAATTTCTGATAACTGCACATTGATCAACAGAAGAAAGCTTTTTCTTTGTTCCCAAGACCCTGCCTATCTAAAGTTACTATGAAGGGATAGAAGAGAACTGCCAACAGCCATCTGATTTTCCTTTAATATCAATTTGTGTACCAGTCTTAACACAGTGAAAAAAATCTATTTACTCATACAGAAAAACACAATTTAGACACATGAAATGTATCAAATTCTCTTTATTGAGTGTCACATGACTGCAGAACAATTTTAACGGTAAGACTTCTGGTAGCGTGCACGAGCACCAGGTCCTCCAAATTTCTTGGATTCACAACGGCGAGGATCTGCAACCAGCAGAGTCCTATCGTACTGGATTAGAATATCCTTGATCTCTTTCTTGGAAGCTTCATCAACATCTGTTTAAAAACAAAAAAATCTTCAGTTTAAGAAGCTGCACAGGGAACAAATTTATATTAATATATTTTGCATCAAAACTACCAGAAGCCATACATTTCCACTTAAGGTAACAACACATACAACAATCAAAATTACTTACATTTTTGATAGTAAGCCACCAATGCTTTGGAGATAGCTTGACGGATAGCTGTTAAAAAAAAAAAGGCAGTGTATCAGTAAGGATTGCAAATGTATTTAAAACTTAAACACAAAGTGCCAGTTATCCGAGATACTTGCTGTCTTGTTTTCTGCTAAATTTTCCTCTCCCTCAATCTCCCATCCCACATACTCCACATGACGTTTACTTTGGCAAATGCGAAGAAGTCTGTGCCAAGAGGCCACCCATAGTTCATTTGTTGATTTGACAGCTGCCAGCTAGCCAAGAAATTGTACAAGGGCAGTCCTGATCACCTTTCTGCCAACTACTAACGTAGGTTCATCTTCTACCTACAGGCAGCTTTCAAAATTCTCAGAAACACAGTTCTCTGAAATGTCTACACATTTCAACAAGGATAAAATAGATCAGTGTGTTCAAAGACTGAGGCAAAAGGGACGACAGGAAGATATGAACAGTTCTTCCAGCAGACCTCAATAAAACAAGCCTGTAGCACAGTAACCCAGCAATCAAAACTCAAAGCAACACCAGGAAGTAACTGTAAAGATGTTGGTGTTCTGACAGATAACAGCCTAAAGCCAGAATTTAGATGAAAATCAAAATTTTCTGAAAAATGAATGCAATCAACTTGGAGACTGAAACATGTCTATGCTCTTTCTGCAGCTTCAGCTCCTCTAATCTATACCCAAACTACAACAGCAGAACTGATATATCACTTGTAAAGAGTAACTATATCAACAAGTAAGTTTTCAGTCTTTTCTGCAAGGGACAAAACTGCCCAGCTTTGCAGGTCAGCTGATAGATGGTTCTCAACAACTTGGAAATTCACAACTAAACATACAACTTCTAATGACAAATTCCCTTTTGCTCTCCCCAAATCTTTGTGCTCAGCAGCACCTGAACTTTCCTGTCACACTGCAAGGCACAAATACAGTTTCCTCACATCTCCCAAAATTTCATCAACATTCTACTTACTCTAGATGTTACAGATTTGCATATAAAATACAATCAATAAGCCGTTATGAAAAACTACATTTGTGTGGTGGAAAAATAAATAGAATGTCAGGACGCATAAGTTACTATTCTAAACTAAAGCCTCTTAAATCTGTGGCTTGACCTGTTCTAGCCCACATGGAAGATCTGACATGGAACCATACCATAGATTTGTGCTACGTGGCCACCACCCTTTACACGGACTCTGATGTCAACACCAGCAAATCGCTCCTTCCCCAGGAGGAGGACAGGTTCAAGCAGCTGGAAAACAGAACACAGAAAGAAAATTCACTTATGATCAGAAACAACAAGGATCAGAGCTTGTAGTGTGTTTACCAGATATGAGGTTATTGAATGTTCTGAAAAACACAGCCTTCATTTTAGAAGCACACAATTCAATGTAACTACATCTCCTGCAGAGCTCTTGGACATCTACCAGTGCTGTTATAAAATAAACTTGCTGAAGTCTTAAGTTTACCTTTTTATGTTTCAGAAATCTTAATAGCAAAGCATACACACGTGGTAATTCAGAGCAAGGGAACAGTTTAGTGGAATGCTACAACTACATCCAAAAAATAAATTGATTTTATTAAAATGAATATTCTAAGTAACTTGTGTGTGGTCTTCTCCACTGTTTATTACACTTTATATTAACACAGTCACTTTGATTCTCTCAGCAGTGTTCAAACAACTATGTTTTTAAGTCCTAAACAATCTTCTAAAAAGGAGGGGTTTAAGTCACTCATTTAAATTTTAAAAATAGATGTATAGTGCTGAAAATACTTTGCAAAATTACATTAACATACACAAACCCAGTTAAGCAAAAAGCCCACCCTTTCTAACAAGGCAATCATAGGACAGTTTTCTGAATTTTCATAACAGCATTTACACTTCAGGTAATCAGGTAACACACAACCAAAAATTTAGTACTACCAATAAGGCAAGCAACAATTCTCCATCCCCAAGCAATCACACATATAAAGGTATTTGAACATCCAAGGTAGGGTGGCAGGAGGCTGGCTGGATGCTTACTTTATATTGCAGAGTTCTGGGCTCAATCATTTCCAGAGGTCTTCCATTCACTTTAATGAGGCCATTACCTCTCTTGCAGTGGGCAACAGCAGTTGCTGTTTTCTGAAAATCCAAATGCGTATTAGTACAGCATTTTCATTTTTGCATTAGCAGTGTGAAGCGAATTTCTATTTATTTAGAACAATCTAAAAATCTTAGGTATATGTCAGAGATTAGTATCTCTCACTAAACAAAACAGTTCTGCTGCTTACATTTGCAGGTATTTACTAAAAGTATTAAGGCACCTTCTTAATAAAATTCTATTTAATTTACAGTTTTAAGTGCTACGTAGCTATAATAGTTATAAAAGAGGGAAAGATACCCTCTCCATTCTGCAACACAGTATTTTTGTGGCTCATGTCCTCATGAAGGCCTGTTAACTGGGACTATTCAAACGAGTGGATCCCAGAAGTGCGAACTGTGATATAAACTAGAACATTTATGGATATAAACTGGAACACAAGAGGTAGCATTTAAATTTGAGAATAAACTTCTTCACGGCGAGGGTGACAGAACACTGGAACAGGCTGCCCAGGGAGGCTGTGGAGTCTCCTTCTCTGGAGACATTCAAAACTCACCTGGACACATTCTTGTGTAACCTCATCTGGGTGTTCCTGCTCCGGCAGGGGGATTGGACTAGATGATCTTTCAAGATCCCTTTCAATCTCTAACATTCCGTGTAACTTTTATTCTCCCACCACCCCCTAGTAACATGGCTGTCGCACACAGGCAATAATGAGCGAGGCCCCAACAGCCCGGGGACGACAGCGGCGGCTGCTCCCGAGAGGTGGAGTAGAGCTCGCACCCAGAGGGCTCGAACCCACTCCCTAAAAGAGCGAATCTCTCCCCCCGCTCCCGCAGGGCCCCGGGGACACCACGAGCCCGGCACCCACGGAGCATGACACGTGGAGCTGCCCGACAGGCCCCGCGCCGCCGGCCGCCCGCGCCCCAGCCCCGCCAAGAGCTGGGGCCGCGGGATCCCGAGCGCCTGAGGTCCCCAGGCGCGGCCCAGCCCGGCAGCGAGGAGCACACAGCGCGGCCGCAGCGCCCCGGCCTCACCTTCCGCCCGAAGACCTGAACGCTCTGCAAGGGACCCTTGGCCGGCATGGCTGCTCCTGCAAGAGAGAGGGAGGCGGCGTTAGCTCTGCCGAGAAGAGAGGGCGCGGGCAGCGCGGCGGAGGCCGGAGCCCCCGCACACTCACCCTCCCCTCGGCGGCGGCACCGCGAAAAGACCGAACGGGGTTTCCCAGGCTCTTCTCAGGGGCAGCCGAGCCGCAAAGCGCAACGCCGTCTTCCGGCAGTGCGGCAGAATACACATCCAGCCCTTCCTCGTCCGGCCGCACTTTGCGGCAGCTCGGAGCTGGGCGGGCAGGGTGAGCGGGCGGGCAGCGCGTGCACTTTCTGTTAACGGCTGTCCCGTGCGGCGCCCCGGGGAGGGAGGACGGACGGGCGGGCCGTGTCGCTGTCTCTCCGGTTCCTTTTGGCGGGGCTGCGGCTGCCGCCTCCCCGCTGGCACAGAGACGCGGTACCCCGGCGCTGCGGCCGCCGGAAAGGTTTGGTGGGCGCTGAGAATGGTTGGACGGCGTCCACAGGACCTTTTGTGAGGCTCTTCGCCTCGGCACCGTGGTGCAGGGTCACTGTGGGGGACTACGGTGGGTCCGTGGATTCCCTGGCGGAGGGTATGGGAACAGAAATTGACCTTGAAGATATTAAGGTGCACCCGTGAGAAAGAAGGGAGTAAAAGAGTAACATTGACGGTAGCAAAATTAACCAATGGTATGTTACTATTGCGGCCTGTAACCAATAGCAAAAAGACACATGAACTGATAAAGACTATATAAAAAGACATTTTTGGCAATAAATGAAGACTCTACATAAGAACTTTGTTGTTTGTCTGTCTCAACTGCAACAGGTCACCTGGTCTTTTCCCCCTCCCTGGTTTGCACTGTGGTTCGTTGGGGATTGTTTGTTATTCTAAAAATTTATAGTACACAGAATTACTTCACTTTCTCTTTTTTACCCGAAAGGATGGAATCCCGCTTTTGCAGAGACTCAAAGGACTTCTTGAGAGCGACAGAGGGTGCACAGCCTGCGAGAGGCTTTTTCTTCAGTTCCTTAGGAAACATCTAGTGTAGACAGCATAGGGAACCTTCTGTTAGGTACCCAGTGACAAGCAGAACCCAGCTGGGCTTCTGGTATAAGCACAACAAAATGATACCTTCCCCGAAAGGTTTAGAGTCACTCTTTGGAGCACCTTGAGATGCAGCAATACAAACCACATAGTTTTTTTTTTAGTTTTGAGGTTTGATAAAGTGCTGGAGAAGATGAAGCATTAAACCCTGTGTTCTGTTCTGGCACTGGACACCAAGGCACCTTCAGGCAATTCATTACACCAACTTAAATAGTCGGTGATCATTATGTTTAAAATAAGGAGTTCTGAGATTCAGGGCATCCACAGAGCACCATTAATTTGAGCTTTTATCTGTGTTTTCCTTGTTTAGTATCTGTCTTAAAACATGGAGATTAGTCACTTTCAGATTGAAAATATTTTACTTCTAAGGCTTCATATTTAATATGCAAAGTTTTCCAGAAGGAAAAAAGCAGAATCTTATCGATGAAGCAAGGTCATGCTTCTTAGCTATTTTAAACAATAGAGATTTCAATTGCTATGATTAATTAGAAAGTTGACTGCTCAAATGAAACAATCAGTTCCTTTGTCTTTTGACAGGATTTTAAATACTGAACATTAGTCATGAGTCATGTGAGGATTTAAACAAGCACTTAGCTTTATGCAATTGGAGTGATTAGTTCTATTCAAGTGAATAGTACTGTGCAGAGCGTGTAAGACTTAGCACATCTCAAACCCCCAATTGTACAAAGCTTTAACATGTGACCCAAAAAGTGATATTTTTTTTAAGGCTGTTTCCTAAGGAACAGTGTTTATGCTGTCACAGATGTCTATCATCCACTTTTTTCCGATCATCAGGGGAAGGGGAATGGTTACCAGCTTGTTGGGCAGTTTCAGTTAGTTTTCACAGAATAATGGAAATTTCAAAACCAAATTAGTTTGTACATATTTGGTGAAAATATGTGGCTTTGTATAAGAGAGAACTTGCATAATGAAAGCAGCTGCAAGAGCTGAAATATTGGACATTACAAAACCTTAAGTGAAAAAGAGAAAACATAATGCCTAATTAACCCAGTTAGATGAAAAATTTCGGCTAAGATTTAGGATCAACCCAAAGGTGAGCTATTAGTAAATGAGTTTTGTTAGGTGTCCAGGACACTTTTAAAGGAGAGGAAATCTCTATTTTGTGGGCATTATCTGAGGTCTGCTAATGAAGATCTGTGGTTTAATACCAAGTACACCATTAACTAGGGGGTTTTCAAATGTCTGGGTTTATAAAGCTTACATTTTGGAAACATGCTTTTTTAGGTCCTTCAGAATTCGTCTTCCTTTGGCTGTTCATCTGCTGTGTGCTCTTTCTGGAATTGAAAACATTAAGCCTAGAAGAGCCTCTGTATAAAACCAGTGATGTGCATACACATGTGTATCTTTCTGTTTTCTGTTACCAAAATAAGAAGAAAACCAATAAATATTGATAGTGTTGCCTAGAAGATAAGGTTAGAGGCTTTGTTCTCTTTTTTCCTTTGGGAAATGGGAATAGGAGATAAAAGGCGTTTAGAAACCACCTACCACAGAAATTAGGCTGTAATATGGGAAGAGAGAATTAGATCATAAGTATCACTACATAAAAAAAACAAAAAGCAAAATGGGGGAAATCCCTCAGGTAAGATACTGGACTTTTAAGAAAAGTCCAAGCACAAACAATGTTACTACTTAGTTTTACTGGGAACAGAATACTTCAAAACAGTAATGTATCTCTGATTTCAAAAGAATAACAAGGGAAGACTCTCCAAGCACCACCTACAAACTCTTGTATTTTATTCCTTTTTATTTGTAAAATTGCACCTGTGGAATGTAAGGCACTTGTTTAGCAGCCTTCTTATTTTAACCTTACTGTGCACCAGTGTGAAGAGTTACACAGCATGCAAAACTCAGTATTCAGGCCCAGAGAAATTAAAGCATATTTACTGGTAAACCACTCTTAACAGAAAGAGCATTTCAAGAGAAAGTTGGCAGGTTCGAAGCCATCTTGATAAGGGTTTTTTTTATTATTTCCTTTGTACCAACAAGCATCTTAAAAGGACTAAATATTTTAAAAGTGGCGTTCAGCAAGGCTTTAGGGGATTGAGACTGACCAACCTCCTCCGCTGGAGCTGCTTTGACCTCATTGCAGGCTGTGGTGTGAGATGTTGCTGTGACCTCCTGTCCTCCCCCAGCCCAGGCACGTGCGCTGCTGCTCTACCAGTTTGCTGGGAAAAGCTGCAGTCCAGCAGCAGGTTTAGTGCTATAGGGGAACGGCTCCAAGTGTTTCCTCTCTTTGCGACAGGAGCACAAACCTTGTGTAGGTAACGTGGCTCCATGGGGAGGAGGACAGGAAGGGAATGGCAGGAGATGGACAAAGGTGGACCCAGCAGCTGGGCTGGGCAGCTCTGTGTCTGTTTGGAAATTTGCCGGTGTGGAGCACATGGAAAACTAGTACAAAACCTGGGTGTCAGGCACTGCCCACCAAAACTGTCAGGCTGACATAGTACAACCCATGAACTTAAAATGTATGGTTATTTGTTACTTGAATGCTAACAGAGATTTTATTTGGCTCCCTATACAAGAGTCTAATCTATTGAAGATATTTTGCTATTTACGTGTTTGTGCGAGGTTTGTTTGTTTGCTTGTTTTTCTTTCTGTTTTGTTTTGTAGTTTGGAATTTAAAATAGCAAGTAACTGGGCTTCCATGTGGAATCATGATGTTGGTTCTCCACTTGGACCTTGTCATCTTTCAAATCAAATTCACATGTAAGTTCAAAAGGTAAACATTCCAGGAGGATGACATTGTAGCTTCCACTTAACACAGAAATATGTAGCTACTGAGAGTATAAGGCAACGAAGAGTCAAGGTCAATATGTTAACAAGGCCAGCTGTAATGTGACTCTAAATTTCCTCCTATTTAAAGGAGAGAACATACTTTCCATAGAAAAACAGTGTGAGAATTAATGATATTATCTTCCTAATGTAATGTCTGAAAGGTGAGATGGCAAAATATGATCAGTTACTTCTGTGTGTGTTGCGATAGAAAATTCTGAAAAATCATTGTAAAAGTAAAGGGGCACTTCAGGGAACTACGAAAACACATTTCTTCTACATAGTCCGTAATCACATTAGAAAAAAAAAAAAAATCCATGCCTTCTACCAAAACTTCACATTTTGCAATTGAATTATACATCGTAAGATTTTTTTTTTTTAGGAGAGTGGATAATTTTAACAAGGTAAAAGATTTGTTGATATTTCATGCATGATAAACAAAGCATGTTCCCTGAAGTTTTTATTTCAGACAGCAAAATCATCTCCATACACTTCAGAAGGGTCCTGCCTTGTACAGATTTATACCTTTAGAAAATCAGTGGGCTGATTTATACTTTTAGAAAATCAGTATTTCAGGAAAGAAGATACTGATGTGCTTTTTTTTTTCTTTTCCTGGCAGCTCTTACAGTCTGAAAGATCTGGGATACCGGAATATAGTTCTCAGATTACATTTTGCAACTGATGCATGTTTGATGATAAAGCATAATTAGCTAATGGATCCCATTATTTCTGATGCTTGCTTTTCACAGATCATATTTGTCCAGGCAGCAGCTGAAGAGTTTTCTAAACTCAATTAGTGCAAGAATGCTGTGACCAATGGAAAAACATTTGATGCATGCCAGAAAACGGATCTTCCCAGCTCTTGGAAATACGTTCTGAAAACAATTAAGGATCACACAATATTTTTTTCCTAAGAAAATATTAAAAATATAAAGCAAAATTTTTGGTTTAATTATTCTTCTGTGAGGAAGCTCTGTAGCATAAGTTCCAGAACATAAGGATATAGATTATCCTGATTGGTGTGAATACTGACTCCCATTTGCAGATTATCAATGTTAATGTCACACTGAGATTATTAACAACAACCAATTTGTACTGTAGAAGTTGACACAGTGACAGGCATATTCACACCTAAATTCATTGCATGTAAATAATTAGCAATACAATAGGTTGCTCAGGACCAACTCTTAGCATTGCTACTTGGGAAAAATCACAATTAATGGTTGTCTTGACTTTAGTTTTGCATGAATAGGATAGCTCTTCCAGTACAATAAACAAAAGAAACACGAAGCCCATCTTGGATCCAAACATACAGACAGACATTAAGGCTTGTTGTTTTAGCTCTGTTACCTGACTTGTTGCTGGAATCTCAAAATGTTGTGGCTTAAATTTGCAACATGTGTCCTATTTACAAAGGCTAGAAATGCATATATGCAGTTGCTGTAGTTTAGCGGGAAAGTGTATTAACTGCTCATTTTAGAATGTCCATATATTAAAGGATAAAATCTAAAAATCTAGGACTTAGATTTGGAATATGAATTCGTCTATTTTCAGCCTCTCTCACAGTGCACAAGGCTTTAGGGAAATTCGTTGACAGTAAATTAGAATTACTTAAATCTCCTGTACATCCACAGAAGCTGCACTTAAGCACGTGTGCATGAGCTCATACACCCACACTTTTACATGTCAACAGGAATCAAAGTTGTAAGAAGCTGACCGGGCAACAACCCAGTACCCCGAAGCTATACAAATAAGCCAACAAGTAAATAGAGTCACGTACATGAAACAATTTATTTTTTTAGAACAGAACGGCATTTCCAGGCTTCCTGCTGTATGTTGCTGCCCCTGGAGGCTGCTGCTCCGTTTAGTTCCCTTATTTAGCAACTAAACACAGCAGGGTCCAGTGGGATCCAGCTGCCCTCTCTCAACTCTTCTGCAGAGAGTTGTCGTCCTGGGTTTCAGCTTCCGCAGGTCTGTTGGGATCCTTTCTACTTTTCCATGCTAAAGAAATTTGGGGAAGAGAGACTGCAAAATTGGACGCCTATTTTGCACATCTTTAAAATGCAGGCTGCTTGCCTCGGTTGTGTTTAGATTACAAATACAATATCATGCTCTGTGATCTGTAGGTCTATATTTCTCTTTAAATCTCACTTTTGATGTCATGCATACAGAAGGATGCTGTCTTTTAGGTAGGTGAAAAGGTGTGATTATTGTTATTGATTGCAGAAATAGGCTATTACATATGCACATGCTTAATTTGCTGAAACATCAATCACAGTGTAGAGCAGAAAGAGGTGGGTTTCTGTGAAGTTATATTAATCTCTACTGAGGTCATTTCTATTTCTGATTTTGAATCTGTTTGTTGTTTCAAGTGAAACATTTTTCCATTGCCTGTGGTAATAGGGCAGATAAGGCAGAAGCATCAGAGCTCATGAACTGTTGTGTACTGACTGACCTACCAAAGAATGGAGACATTTTCTCCAGAAACTGGAGCAGCTGAACTCTGAAGGAGAATTAACCCTTTTGGCAAGGCTTTGTAAAGGCTTCGGATGGAAAATCATCTGTTTATGAAGCAAAGAGAGCAAGCAGAAATGTAGTGACTGTCCAGCTTGTAGCATTAGGGGAAAACAATACGAATAATACATTTTATTTGCTCAGGGATGAACATGGCTGGGTTATCTGGACCCCGCACACTGCCAGGAATTGTGAAGCCATCAAACCCAACGGAGTCCCCATCTGATGAGGCACTGATAAAGTGGTTGTTACCTGTGACCAGCTGTAGCTCTTGAACTGAGACAGAGGTTGGTGCTTGGTGTCTTGTTACATGTTAAACGGTGAAACATTTTAGAGTTATCTGTCCACCCCACCTAGCCCTCCGTTGAGGGAAAGCAGTGAAGAAGTCGTAGGAGCTGGTATCTCCAAATGGCTCTTTCATAATTCATTCCTCCACTGTTCCCAAGAGAATCTAGCCCGTAATATCTACTCACTAGGAGATCTACACACAGTTCACAGAAACACAAACACATGCAGCATTACAACACACGTATTAAAATGACTTTTTTTTTTTTTTTTTTTTTACAAGATCAAAAACAGATAGAAAAGTGCTGTGGGAAAGCTTTTACCAAATAAAAATGTCTGTGGAGGCTTGATCATATGTGGGCCTGCGAATGACACTCGGGAGACTATAAACTTTAGACAAACCAGATGGTGAGACAGCAAACCAGATGGTTTTATTTATGCAGACAAAGTTCACGTTTAGTGAGGTACTTTGTTCTTCTAGAGAAGGTTTCACACACAAAGTAAAAGAATTATATACATGCCCTATGATGATGGACTGAAACATTCATACAAATGTCTCATCAAGTAGTCCTTTTGATAGAAATATCATAATTACATCACTGGGATACTCATGGGCTGCTCTTGTATATGGTGTTGCTTCTTTTTACCACAGTAGCATCCAAAGGCTTTAGTGAGAATTATAACCAGCTTTTGTTACATTATAAAACTGCATAGGAAGATATAGTCCTTCTTCAGCAGAATTTAGAATCTAAGGAAGATGAAGCATAACACAGAAGTTGGGCAATAATAGAAGAAATTAAGAGTTAGATAATAGTCTTTTATTGAAATAATTTGATGAGTTTCAACTAGGAACAAGCTCTCATGTTCAGTATTTATGAAAGAGATAGGAAAACAACCTTGACATTAACCAAACTGACCTTCTAGTCCTTCAGGTTTAGTTTTACTTCAAACCCAGAAAGAGCGTTTGTCTTAACCGTAAAGTATATGCATACCTGCTTCTCCTTCTGTTTTAAAAGCTGCCTCATCAAAACCTGTTGAAATCTCAAGGTCCCTTGAAATGCCATATTTTGCAAACTGTCATCTGTACTCATTCAGATGTGCTTCAGCCACTCCAAGAAACTGTTACTGACTGGTAGGGGGAAGTTCTCTGACAGAATGACAAACAATAGGTAGATTCCAGATTATTTCAATGCAAAATTGACATTTTAGGTTAAAAATCTAAGCTCTACTGTTCAGTAGCCTCCAGCAACACAGCGGTCATAGCAACTGATGATCTATAATGTTTTAACACAATTCTCTTTTGAGTGTTTTTTTATGTCATAATTTCATAGGAGCTTTTGAACTTTTGACCTCCTTTTTTTTTTTTTTTTTTTTCTGATGGCACTACCTGTATCTTCTTGCTGGTCTTAGAAACAAAATATTTCTGGCAAGTGTATTTCCACAGTCTTAACATAGGTGTGGCATATAGTGACATATATTGTCACTAGAAGATTAAGAAGCAAGAGAAATTTCTTTGGTGACTTTCTTGATGTGGTTTAAAAAAAAAAAAAAAACAGATGCATGAACTTTTACCATCCCTTCCTTATGAAGAATCACACCTCAATTGTAAACACCGCTTCAACAAAGATCCATTCTCTTCCTATTTACATTCAGCTTTGCTAGGGCTTTCATCCTATCCATATTCTTGTTCAGCTACTGGTTTTATAAGAGTGTTCTTTAAGGGTTATGACTGCTCAACAGAAGTTTGGAGATTAGAAAATAAAAGCAGATAAAAGATTTCTTTTTCACTGGTGGCAAAAGTGGCAGGCTGATCTAAACATTAGACAGACCACCTCATGATTTTTCCTGGCAAGTATTATCTTTCCAAAATAAATATCATAGAAATAATGGCACTAGTGTTGCATCTATGAATCATAACAAAAGGAAAATATGTATTTTTAAAAATCAAAATGGCTTGTTTAATTTTATGGCAATTGAAATCAAGGAAAATGTACAATATCTCAGTTTGAGAAAAAACTTAACTGAGCACATCAACACAGAAATGATAGTTTCCCTACAGAATGGGAGACACATATGCATTTCACACTCCAAAAGAAATTAAATAGGATTTTCATGTAGTTATTGAATACAGAGATTGAATGGACACGGACTGGAGAAACAATAATCCCCTTGCCCTAGCGAAACACCCCTCACAGCATGAGATACTTGTGCTTTTTCCGTGGCCCTTCGTGCTCTAACAGGCACCTCGGATGTTGTGTCACTTCAGCGGGTCAGATGCTGCTCTTGGCTCCACGGGAATCCCTGAGTTCAGCACGTTTTCTTCACAAGGAATAAAAATGCGGTGTATCAACCACACAGCATCAGAGCCACTCAGAACAGTGAGCAATAATCCTCCCACACTGATTTTGCTGCCTGTGGTTTTACGCAGTAGAAGATACTGTTGATGCAAGCTTGCAGCCTTGTCAAATGAAGGGGTTTGGACGGTAATACAGATGTGGAAATACAAACTCTGGTGATTTTATACCACACAGAAATCAGTAGTTAGATGGGAAATGAACCCAAGGTTTCAAAAATGTTTAAAATGTATATAGCAGGAGGTGCCTGAGTCCTGTTTGCAGAATGACATAGATTCAGAGTATATATATACTTGAAATTAACTAGATTAGACTTTTTAAAGTGTCTGTATCTTTTGAAAATTATATTTCTGTTCATTATCACTGGAAGTCTTTGGAACATTTATTTTTTATCTGTTGTGCTCTTTGTATTGAGTGGACTTGCCCTCTCTGTTCTAGCAAATCCATTATTGGGTAGGAGCTGAAAACAAGCAGGTCAAGCTTCTCACAGACAGGCCAGGTTGTGCTTGAGACAAATGCAGCGGATCTGAGAGAATGTATTCCATTGGATTTAAAGAAACTCTGGACTGTTATTCTTATATAAACACTTTTTCTTTCTTTTTTCTTTTTTTTTTTTCTTTTTTAAGATCAGAGTTAAAAGCTCTTGAAGTCTGTTTATTGTGCATTCTGGGCTCAGTTGCTAGTAATTTATTTTAAGAGTTAAGGTATTTTGACAAAAAAAGTCCCATATAATCTCTACCATGTAATTCCATTCCATGGTCAGTGACATTTTTGATAGATAAGACATCAATGTAACTTTTCACAATCTTCCCAAAACCAGTTTAATGCTAAGTATGTATTTTTGTCACATCACGTGGAGCTGATATTAATATATTTTTTAAATCCATAGACGGCATCAGGTTTCAAATCTGTTGGAGTTTGATTTTAATGTATTAAATGTTTGGACCTTTTTAATTAAAACAATGGAATGCTTGAGATTTTCCCATATGTATTAATTTTTAAAACATCGCTCATAAAGTTCACATTTAATAGAGAGAATTTTAAGCATGCTTCAATAAAATATTGAAATGTGATATGTCGATTTATCATTTTGAACAGAATTTTTTGCAGTGAGTTGTGTCTCATAAGAGTTTGAGAGGGTACTTGCCTTTCAACAGCACAAAGAGTTGAACCACCCTTTGTGTAAAAATTTTAAAAAGACCATTTTGTCTCTGTGTGATCTCAGCCTGTGCATGTATGAATTTCCCCTATGCAATTAGCAAATCTTCTGAATGCAAAGACTTAAACAAACTAACCAATAGTTTTGAATATGCACAGAGGCCTTGCTTTCAGCATCAGAAGCTGCACAGTCCCCATCAGTCTTCCTGATTTAATTTTAATTCAGTGTGTTTATTGATTGCTCACCAAATGTGGCCACTTGGAAACCGTAGCAACTGAAATCTTGCTTTGTATAAAGCAGTGTCAGTGCAAACTTCTCTGCTTATAGTTTGAGATGCACATTTTATCTGAAGTCTCTAGGTTCCTGTTAATGTCTGCATGTTTGGATTTCAAACTTTGTTGGCATATGTTCCTAAGTAGCGATGTGACAACTGTTCAGTAGGCAGCTCTGGTCCAAACTATATACCTCTGCTCTAAAGAATAGATGTAGTTATTCTTTGCCCAACATCCAAAAGAAACAACCACTTCGTGTGCTGTTCTGAGAATGAGAAAGTAATCTCAAAATGCACTTTCTTTCTGCTTTTCCTGCATTAACTCTCCAGAGGAAAGACTGAGCAGAGGGTTCAGGTCAGACAGAGAGTTTACATCTTCTGCAGTGCCAGCTCATACCACTCAAATTGCACTATAAGAACCAACTGATGATTTCACATGAGACTGTTGCATAACTATCTAGTGATCAGACCTCCAGCCCTTCTAATTGGAGCTAGATTCAAAATCAGTTTGCTTAAAGTGACCTTTGCCACTTCTGTCATCTGTTAGGCATCCTTGTAGAAGTGCTTATGACTAAAGGCCTCCCCAAACACAACTGAAAACCATGGTAGGATGTTTTTTTCAGCCAATGATCTATCTGTCCCTTTCCCACTCCACATGAATGTTCCTTCTATCTCTGCTCTCCTTGCTAATTCACTCTGTATCCTTCACCCTTTTGTCTCTCTTTGCTTTGTCAGAGAATTGTGACAAGCCTGGAAGAAACTCATTGCTGATCTCAGTGCATGTGGGTGGATGGAGATGGGGAGGGCGAAGCTGGGCTGATGTCCAGCCCTACATAGCTGTGGGTGCCCTTGTACATGGGTCAGCATTACTGCCAGTTGCAATGGGGTGAATGCTAAAGCTGCCTTAGCTTTTCCATCACCACCGAGCGATTACCATACCTCCAACCCCATCTTTACACAGTGGACAAACTAAGCCAAAGTGTGTTTGCACTAACTCAAATACGTCTCTACTAATCCCCACTAAAGAACACCTAGAAATCAGTTAATTAGTTTCATTTACTTGAATATAACTATTGACAAAATATTGTATTAGATTTTGATGCAGATCTGAAAACTAACAGTATTCAAGCTGATTTTGTCAGGGGACAGGGGAAGCAGGGCTGCTCCTCGAGGTGTGATAAGCTAGGAGCTGAGGGTGACCCCAGTGCAGGCAGTGCCTCCAACCAAAGGGGCACCATCCCATGGGGACTGAGCTGGCAGCTGGTAACGGGTTCTGTTTCACATTTTGTTATTAATTTGTTTTGGTAAGTATGGCTGCTTCTTGATTTGCCTGTTCCTGTGAAAATCCTGCAATCCATGGGTACCACCTACTTATAAAGAGAAATATTGCTGCCTGAAATTGCTGGTGGTTTAGTGTAAAAATATTGTGAATTAATTAGCTTTTTGTGAACTTTGGTCCTTTTGACCTCTCCCAGCACTCTTCTGGTAGTTTGAGAAGCGCTGCTCTAGCCAATGGCTTATATTATCAGCAAACTGCTTTGGCAAATTAAAAAGAAATATTAACCTGGAAGTAATCAAGCAGCTTTCTTGAACATGAAGGCACTTCTACTGAGATGCCTGCTGGCGTTTAGATAACTGTAGTGTTTATTTGTGTTCATATTGTCTCTAGAGGCCTCCACCACCCTAAAGAGTTGCCTGTTCTCCTCTCCGCAGGCACGTGCATCCGGTGTCGCCCCACAAACAAGAGGCTTGAGAACAAACAGGAACCCGCCAACAGTGGGTGGGGAGAAAAACTGCAAGGCCAGCGAAGGGACACGGTAAGTGACAAGCAGATGGTGAGAGGCTGAGCTGTGGGTTCAGCGGGGCTGAGCCCTCACCTACTGCTGCCCTCACAGAAATCCACTCCCCATTAAAATTTAGATTTCTCCTTTCGCAAATAGTCACTGATGTTTATATGCTTTCTTTTTTTTTTTTTTTTTTTTTTTGCCTTTCCCATGATTCAGTCTCCAAGGGTTGTTTCTGCTGCCCTGGGAGAACAGCAGGAAGCCCCAGTTGTTCTGTGTTTCCCCATCTCACAGCCCTGGCTGTGCCACCTTTCCTTGCACACCCGGGGCTCCCTCTGTGCCATCTTGTAACGAGAACAGGAGGGATTAGGGATATCACTTTTAACTCATTCTGTAATACTGCAATACCTTCCTGTGCAAGCTATACCCACCACTGTATTTAGCTTACTTTAACCCAGGTATTTTATGTTCTTCTGATAAAAAAAAAAAAGGGGCTGGGGGTGGCAGCTTCATTTATTTTTTCCATCTGCTTTGTGGCACTTCCAGCAATGCAGAGCAACTGTAAACCCTGGTTAATTGGGCAATTAAACTTTATGATTGCTCTGCAGCCCTGAAGAGATAAAAGGCAGTCAGAATGCACCAGGAAATTTCATCCATCAGTTTGAAAAACTAAGGATGCACAACCACCTCGTCAGACCAGCCCACAGCCTGTGCAGAGAGGCTGAGCATCATCTCTGGCCCTGCTAGGCCGTGCTGGCTGCAGGATGTCCAGAAGACAGGTGTACACAGAGTTTAGGCACAGTTTACCTTTGCAGAAATCTGTCATTATGTTTTTTAGGATCAAGTCTTACTGTTCAGGAGCACCTCTGATGTAAAATTTCATCTTTGTTTCTAGTAACCCATCTGGAAATAGAAGAATAACTACTGCGAGCAGTCTCATCACTGTTTTGTTAGTCTTTCTTGGTTGCGGTCACTAGCACTGTTTGTCTAAAAAATGAAAGTAACAGAAGTGTCACGATGATGGAGCCAGGCTCTTCTCGGTGACAACCAATGATAGGACAAGGGGCAGTGGATACAAACCGGAACACAGGAACACTTAAATATGAGAAGAAGCTTCTTCACAGTGAGGGTAACAGAACACTGGAACAGGCTGCCTGGGGGGATTGTGGAGTCTCCTTCTCTGGAGACATTCAAACCTGCCTGGACACCTTCCTGTGTAACCTCATCTAGGTGTTCCTGCTCCGGCAGGGGGATTGGACTAGATGATCTTTCGAGGTCCCTTACAGTCCCTAACGTTCTGTGATTCTGTGATTCAGTGAAGTGGTCTGAGCACAGGAGGCAGGTCTGGGAGCAATACTGGTCTCAGCCTCTGCTCCCAGTGTGCTCCTGACCCCATGGGTGACCTTGAACCGAAACCCTAGGTCTCTCCTTTGCAAAAGCTGAGGTCTGTGTTTGAAGTGTGCATTGTAAACCTGCCTCTTGAAACACCTCTTCCAGAGGAGAGGTGTTAAATGTGCCAGGAAGGGGTTAAGCGGGTCTGGCTCTGTCATAAAGGCAGGCATTTTGTTATTCCCTAAGGAAATGGGAGCTGAAGGGACATGGGCTGTGCATGGTTCTGAATGATCCACAGAAAGGCTCAAGTTGAATTATGTAGAGATTGTAACTAGAATATGAAGTTATTGCTAATACCCTTGTCAGTGAAAACCGTCTCTAGGAAGAAGATTTAGTTTAAGATTATGTAAGTAAAGCACCCACACAAGACCTACTATTCCTTTTTCTCACTCCATTCGCATTAAAAAATCTACTTGTTCTGTTACAAAGACTTGTTTTGCCCTTACTCTTAGCAGTGCAAGTAGCTGGGAAATGTCCCTTTTAGATTTTGTGGCTGCCTGGTTACCACAGCTTCTCGCTATCCAAATAGACTCGCTCTGTTAGGGCTGTGAGATGGGGAGAGATAAACAGAGGGAGCAATTGTGGCTTCCTGCCACCAGCCCTGCTCCCAACGCAAGGCAGCAAGAGCAGATGAGCCGTTTCTGCAGCGGCGATGGGAAGCTGTGGCCTCACAGGAACAGGGCAACTGAAACGCACAAGCCAATATCCTGAGAGTGGGATAAGTAACGCCAAATAATGCACTCTCTTCTAGTTCCACTTTACTCGTGCAATAGCTTTGAGGCAGCTGTTTTTCTATGCAGATATGCATAGAAAGTATCAGGTTTGAGGTAATGCAGTGGGATGCACTATATGCAAAGCTTACTGTGGTGGCAGCCAAATCAAATATGATGTAATGCAGCCATTTATCAACTGGGATTGTTGCATCAGTGTTCCCTAAAAGTAACTGTCAGGTGTTGAGTTCTGTCACCTGACCTTACATTTTCCTTGTTTATTCAATCTTGGAAACTGCAAAAGAACAAAAAGAAAATTTGCTGATGGGAGACAAAATAAGAGAAATGAAACAGAAACAATAAAGTTGAAATTAGAGAAGCACCAGCGATGCGAAAGAGGCAAGATCCAAAACACAAATAGCTCTCAAGCCAACCAGCCTTTCCATTCACTGGGGTGGGATGTGGAACATCAGAAACTGCAGGACTCTTTCTGCCGTCACAGGGCTTTATAGCCGGAGTCTAATCAGACCCACTTTTGCAGAGGGGGGGAAATATAATCCGTTTGTTGTTTTTTTAACTTGCAGCGAGGTTGCACAGGGTGCAATTAACTGGCGCTAACAGTAGCCAAGCCCAACCGTGTTTCACGCTGAAGGAAAGTTGCACAATGCTGTGGGTGGCAGAGTGCTCCTGGGAGGCACACTGCACTGGGGACTGCACTTGCATCACTTCCTCAAACAGAGATTGACTGATGTGATATATTTATTTTTATTCAGCTTTTTTTCTCAATCCACACATTACACTCGCATGCTGTTTGCAGAGCTAGGTTTTGAAGAGAAGACCATAAATGCTCAAAACGAGTGCACTGTATTTTAACGTAAGCACTCCCTGACTTTTCCATTTTTTTTCTGTTTCTCTGGCATCTCAGAATGGAAATTCTGCTAACGCACTGAATAAAAAGGGAATGGCTTTATTGAATTAAAATTAGATTCCTTGTGATATTTATCATCATTTTAATTCACTTTACTTTGGGCTGTCTTCAACTTGCGCTTTCTTAATGTGCTGCAGATTTCGGAGTTGACGGTGGATAACTGTGAGGAGCCAAGAGCTGGTCAGGATGCAACTGGAGTTTTAACCCACAGGAAAGTGTAGGAGGTAGTTTAGAATTTAAGTTTTTGTTTTGTTTTGTTTTCCATGGGAAAAAGATACCTCTACTCTGTCCCCTGTGCATGGGAGAGATGTGAAAGAAGGGAGGTCTGGCAATTTCCTGCTTTCCTACTTAGCAAGCCCCTGACAGCAACTGTCAGCGTCCTACCCTTTAGCCTGCTATTTAGCACTGACTATTTTTGATGAAATGATTAACAGAAATGGATTTAATTATGATAAATTACACGCTCAGATTCAGTGTCTACCAGCACTGGAGGGGAATGTCACTCTGGGAAATGGTGTTTCGATTTGTCTGGTGCTTCTGCATGACATTATTTCATCAAAATCCATTTGTTTCATTGAATTAGCCTTGATTATGTTGTTACTATTAATGTGGACTAGGCAACAAGTTCAGCTTTGAGAACTAAAATTTATTATTTCTAGCATTACAACAGTGAAAGATATGGGATAACAACCAAAAGTAGACATGGTTCATCACTCAAAAATGACAGCTCATCAGCTGAGCTGTCTGAGCACCCCTAACTGTTATGAAAATGTAAATGTGCTTTTTCTGTAGTAGTTTAAATCCATATATTTAACTTGGTTTTAAGTCATGTATAGGTATTGAAGCAGCTCAGAATCCTATTTCCAACAATGGTTACTTGAGAAAAAAAATTTTGAAGAAAAGGCATGAACCAACAAATTTCCTCCCTTTCCTGACTTATCCAACGAACAGCTAGCAATTAGCTCTTCCTCCAATATAAACTGCACATGGATTATCCTGTTTATTAGGCAGCTTTGGATTTACACTCCGTGAATTTATTTCACCTCTTTTTCTTAACTCATTTGTATTTTGAAGTTCAAATTCTGCAGTTCAGTTACTTCTGCATTAAGTAAAAAACAAAAAAAACCCCTCACACAAACCCAACAACAAAATCTATTTATTTTCAAGTTTGCTGTCTACCAATTTCATTGAATGTCATTTATCACAAGAAATAATGAGTCATAATTCTATTCACCTTCTTGATCCCAAACATGTTTTTTTGTAGGTCCTTAGTGTAGCTTTTTCACACGCATGTTTCCCAAGGTGAAAAATTTGATCCATACTGTGTTCTCACACAGGAGTTGGCCAGTATCTGTTGTTCATCTCTAAGACATTTCTACCACTGCTTACCCAAACTGATCATGGTGTTCACATTTGGATCATAGTGGCACAGTCTTCTTTTTAAATTTTATCTCACTTTTGATCATTGCTGACCATTGTGGGCATTTCTAGGTTAATATCTGCTAGGTATTTCTTAGATTACTTTTAGAGGTAGATGCATCTCCCTGTGTCCTTAAGTGGAAGCCTATCTTCCAGACATGGTTTTGTATTGCATTCTGATGGCCAGGTACCTAATCCTGTATTGTCTGCTCTGAAATCAGTATGTATTCAGAGGATGGAATAGTGATCTTCAGATTAAAAACAGTGGATCATTAGAGATATTTTTGACTGCAGAAGACCAGTTTGCATAAAAAATTAACCTACTTTAAGTCTTTTGCTCCTCTGTTCAATAATGTGTAATTTCCACAAAAGCTATGAGACTCTAGAAAAAGTAACTATCAGGCTATGATATTTATAAGTTAAAATTATAACCTTAAACTTAAGTATTATGGTCTTTTATATCAGCATTGGGGCATGATATTAAAATCCTTAATTTAATGTAGTAAAAATACCAGATCTATAACAAGGCATGCTAAGCTGCATTCCATTTTTTCCTGCTTGGTGGCCGTCTGTTGATCCCTGCTTAAATTACTGCCTGTAAAAAGAAACTCTAAATGGGCAGCACCTGGGAAGGTCAAAGAATGACTCTTTGAAAACTTGTGTTCAAATATGCCAAGAAGTGGTGGAGGAAAGTTCCTGTAGCACTAGCAGACGAATTTGCAAGAGGTAAGGAAGGCTGAAGCCATGTAAGGTCCTTGGAAAAAGGCATGATTTTGCTGCTTTGGTGTTGATTGTATCTGAAAGGTCCTGCTTCCCTTCTTCTCCTGCACACATACATCTTCTACAGATTAGACGGATATCTATTTACACTGAAAACAGGGTTTGCCTTCACCTTAGCTCTTTGTCTATCTTGTGTAATAACAGCTGCTAAAGGAAAACACACATTTCTTGCTGCTTTGCTCTGTAATCGTTGATGGAATCTGTCTTATTCCAATTAAAATGATAAGTCATGGGGCCGTGGTAAATTTCCCGTGCTTTAATAGGCCCTCGTTCGAGCCAGTTGTGTTCAATGCGTTGTGTAGTGCGGGGGCTCGTTACTCAATACCTCTCAGATTAAATGAAAGCTCCTTTTGTCCAGGAGCAGGAGCTGGAATGCCAACACACGGCAGTGCAGGATGCAGCTTCCCTCGTTGCTGTGGAGAATAGGTGCTGCTCTGCTCCGCTCCGCCACCAGCCTCCTTCTACCTTAAATCAAGACCTCTTGAAGTAAGCGCATGTCTCTCAGATGCTTCAGCGCTCTCTGCTTTCTGTGCAAAATCCGTATCAACCTGTTGCTTTGCCTTTTGTAAATGCTGCATCTCTCTCCAGTGATGGACAAAACAGTTTTGTGGGTCATCCCAGGACCATACTTTGCCTCATTGTTGCCCAGAATGGTGCAAGTTCCATTTTCAAAGTGTGCCCCAAAATAAACAAGCCAAAATCTGGAAATACTGCTGTCATCACACGTCCACAGATGCAAACAAAGTCTATGGCATATTAGAAATAACTTCTACTTCTGGTCAGTATTTTAATGTCAAAGATCTTATTTTCCTAAAAATGCTGATATACTTTCATTTTCCTCAAAATACTGATTTTGACAAGCGTGCTTTTGCACTTAAATGTGTTCACCCAAATTTTGCTCAGTTTTGGGGATGTCAGTCCACATTTTGGTTGCAATTCTTTTTTTGACTGAGAAAATGAAGAGCAGGACATAAAAATATTGCTTTGTCTTCTCTTCTAAACACTTTTTTTGTTTTTCCACCTTGCCCACAAAGAGAGGAAAATAAGTAAGACATAATAGTGGTCTACTTCCTCCATTGTTTTTCATCATTTCCTAGCTCTGAACTAGGCTTGTACAGAATTACACCAATAGTTTGGTAATTTGTTGTCTATCATGCTTTTTAATTGTTTGTTAAGAATTTAAAGCAGTATGAATCACTCAGAAAGACAATGAAGCTAAAGTTAATGCTAAAACACTATTATTAGTGTTTTAGAGGGCTATTTTAGATGGTCTACAGTTTGCAAGATCCCTGCACTTGATGATTAATAATGTTTTTTCAGTACAATCTCTGCTTCTTGTAAAGCTAACAAAATATGAGACGGTAATCATAACAATATTATGGCTATAAGCAAATAATTATAACTATCTCACCCAATTTTGATTATTGAGATTTAACTTAAAATATGTAACATCTTCTTTTGCTCCATACTTTCAGTCATAGCTAAAATCCACCAATTAGTACAATAAATTCTCCCCTGGTTTCACTGGAATGTGGGTGAGATCGTTTAGATTTGAATTATTGTGCAGCTTTGAAGAGAATCAAAATGATCATACAAACAACTTCTTTAAAAGCTGTCTACAGTTTTCATGTTTCCAACAGATTGCTCAATCAGAATGTAAGACCTGAGGGTTGTATTTGTCTTTATCCTTGACCTGTGAGTCTCTTGTACCAAGAATTACTTACATTTAAAAAAAATAAAGGACATTTTTCTGTCCTCTTCATATGCTAACATATCAGTGAGCAACCGTTTCAGCACACAAAAGCAAGAGAAGTAAAGTTTGTTTTGATTTCTGAGTGCTTTTACATTTCTGCATCCAAAGGACAGGAGTGGTAATGAAGTGCCTGAAGTACTTGGAAAAATAATACACCAGGATTAACTATTCAACGAGTGTAGAGATCATGATGGGGACAGCCTGCGCTGTTTCTGAACTTGTGGAGTTCCCTATTTTCTGAAAAGAGGAACCGTATGAGGCAACAGATACTCAAAAAAAAAGCAGATTTTGCCAACCTCAGAGGATAATAGGTAAAGTCAGAGAGAAACAAAGAAGCTGGGAGAAGAGAGGATGGAGAAGGCTCTGTTACCCACCTGGGTGCAGAAAAACACTAAAAACCCCAGCATGACTGCGACAGTGCAAGAGCAACAGGCTACAAGGGAGGGGGAAAGCAGAGAGGCCGTGGCCGTGAGGAGGAGCAGGAAATCCTTCTGTAATTGCCCTCAGAGGAAGAGGAAGGCAGAGAAGGCTTTGGTCTGCTGCGCTGAGGGGAGGAGAGATCTGCACAGATGATGCTGAGAAGGCTGAAGTGTTTAATGCCTTTTCACTGCAGAGCTCTCTGCAAAGGACATTTGCTACCAGACGTCACCCAAGTGACAAAGGGCTAGGGCAAAGAAAATACAAGCACTTAAGTAAGTTTACGGTTCCCAAATCAGCTAGTGAGAACGTCACCTGATAAAACTCATCCTGAAGCATTAGACAGAGTAAGCCGAGATCTGCTATGGGGGATTAACCTCATTCAAATGTAGCCAACTGAAAGCTCACCACACAGTGCAAATTATTTCTTTATTTTAGGGTTCTCTGACCACTCCCCAGGGTTCCCCCCACCCTGTCCATGGCCCAGGAGCCCATTTCAGCCGCCTGGGACCATCAGTCCCTGCTCTGGTTATGCTGCAGCAGAGCTGGTCTCCAGCTCCTCCCAGCCCTTCCCTGCAGGAATACTTAAGTTTAAAAATATATTACCAGGTGGTCTCACTCCCTTTTCAGTAAATATGTCTAAACAAGGAAGGGAAATATCCACTGACCCCTGTAACAATGTAGATTAAATCTTTTGCCTTGTACACTCCGAAGTGTGGAAGAACCATTCCAAAATATCTGCGTCTGCCACCTGTTCCCTCTGCATCCTGACCTCCATGCAAAATGACTTTGTTTTCCCAGCGTGTCATTTAAATAAATGTATTTACTTCACACATATCTGTAATACTTGCTCAGCTCTTAGAAACTGCAGGTATTCCACACCTGGCAGATTGCATAATCCAGCCCGATGAAAGAGAAATATGGTCAATAAGTCCTTAACATAACCCTTTCATCTCTTCTTGCCAGCAGCTTGTCTCTCTGCAGTTTCCTTTTACAGGGTGATTTGGAAGTTCCTTTTGAGTAGCTTACATTTTATCTCTGGTTGGACATGAAATAACTCCACATGCTGTACTGGAGGGAACATGTTGTTCTGCTCTCATAGGCACAGCTGCCTGGGCAGAGGATACTATTAACTAATGAGACATCCAGATACAGTGAGTAGATACCTGCAAAAAAAAAAATACTACCTCATTAGAGATATCCTATCTTGCAGCACAGCTCTTTGGAGAACCCATTTGGCTAGTGAAATATGAAATTAAAGGACAAACACGCAGATGATCCTTTTAAATCAGTTTAATTAAAAAGGAAGGCTAGTCCCTACTTTTACTTCCTTTCATTTTAATCAAGCAAAAAAATGTAGTGTAATTTGTGTACCATAGGCAGCCAAAATAGTAGAAAAAACCTGCTGCACAGTTTTATCAGCTTAATCTTTTTCTTCTGAATGTCATTTGGCATTTGCGCTCAGAACTCATATGGACAAAATCCTTAGAAAAATATTCAAAGGGAACACTGCCAAATTTGGTGGCTGTGTCCTAGTTAAACGCTCTTTCCTCTTTTAGCTTTGTATTGCAAATGAAAGATACCCAAACAAGACTATCCATCTGTGGAAAGGTTGATTACAGAGGTGCCCGACTGCATTGTCAATAGAGAGGGAGCTGTGATTTATCTTTTTTTTAATGGAAAAGTACCAGTCCCTCATCAAATGTACTTCTTGTTCAGCAGAGGTGACTGCAGAAGAACCATTGCAATCCCAGTCTCTCATTACCCCTGAGTCAGGAAAGGAGCCAGTAGCACCACTTCAGCTGCTTCCCAAGTCCTCTGAGTCTGTGACTGGGTGTTTCTGCTAAAGAGACACAAGCTGGAGGGATCGAGGATATTTATATTTCTTTAACTGTTCTGAAGGGACTTCTCTCACTTCCTTACCACACTCCTTTCATGTGATTTTTGACTGGCAGTCTTTCCGGATCCAGATTGGCACTGCTCAAAATGTGTCTATTCTAGAGCCTCTTGCCCTTGAAAGAACTCAAAAGAGAATTACTGTTTCACTAACTTTTCTTCAACTGTTTCTAAAAGTTATTGAATACAGACAGGCCTTCTCATTTAGGTAAATCTGAATTCCAAGTGAAAACTGATGTGACAGCCTATTTGCCTTTTAAACCATCTCCAATATAGTCACTAGAGAACTTTAAGAGAGGGAGAGAGCACATGAGAAAACGTGGCCACCTCAGGTCTTTGTTTACTAAGAGAAAAAGGTGACTCTGGGTGGCGTCTGGATAGTCTGCTTGTTACTAGGGGTTGCTCCAGGAAAGAGGACAAAGCAAGTGCATGGGGTTTCTTCCTTTGCAGTGCCTCTTGCTCCTTTGCTCCTGCCTATTTGATTATCATCTTTCACTGCTCATTTCTTTGTGTATACAACCACGTTTTGGTTGCATTTTTTCCTTTGTCTTCTTCCATTTATTTTCTGGGGTTTGCTGTGTGTATTTATGGCCTTCAGTACCATAAGGCAGAGGTCCAGCCATTGAAAACTGCTTATGTCTAGTCTCTTCACGAAAAAAAACCACGCGGGGCCAGTTCTGGACAGAGGTGCATTAGCACAGTCATATGGGCAGGTTTATCAAATCAGTCTTGCTTAAGAAGGCAGAACACGTGCACATGGCAGAATAGTTTGAGTTTGCAAAATGTCAGAGCTGAGTGCTTCCCTGCCTGCTCTGGTTTCATGGTGCTGCTGCTCTTCACTCCTTTCCATGCAGGCTTAGGTTCCCTCCTATCAAGGTGTTTGCATTTGAGTGGCTCCTCCAGTTTTGCTCAGAACAGTTTGCTGCATGGTTCACTCCTCACAGAAGGACTTTGTCTCCCATGGGGCTTTATCATGTCCTAGGAGATGATTAGCACTATGTGGAATCAGGACCTCTTCGCGAGTGGTCTGGGAAGTGTTTAGCAGAAGGAACATCTTATCAAGCTCATTGATAACTCACGTTTATAAAATTGTCTATAAGATGTATGCGGTTGCATTGATCTAATTTTATAATGCAATCATAAAGCATTCCTCAGGTTCAATGTCAAGACTGAAGTATTCAATCCTTTGTGAAGTTTACCTTTCTCCTTTTTTCACCTTATAAACAATCTTCAAATGTTTTCTTATTCACTGTGGTGTTATTGAGGACCTTATGTGTTCAAATCATATCTGTTCACCACTCTAGCACATTTTTTTTATTTTTTAAAATCAAATTATAGCTTTACAATAGAGGCCACTGAAGAGCAAATTCATGGAAGTCAGCAAAGAAGATGAAATTGCCTCTGAAAAATTCTGCAGGGCTTTTGTAATATGAACTCCAAACAATCTGTCTGGATTTGCAGGCCACTGGATGTCACTTTTGCTTTACACTTATAGAATAAAACCTGGATTTTTAAGGTCTTTTGCTTTTTACCTACAGATACATTTCTGATGCACTTGGTGTCTTCTACTTCTTGACTTCCAGACAAATCTTTCTGAGGATTACCGTTCCACTGTGTCATATCACGATAACTGATGACAACAGTGGCAAAACAGCTTGTAAGAAAAATATCCGAAAGCAGGGAAGGTTCTGTGACAGACCTTAATCCAGGTCCCTTCCTGTAAAGAAGGGTATGGATGTGGCCTCTTTGATCACATTGGCAGTGACTGTAGGCTCCCAACCAGGATCAAGGAGGCTGGACATGATGAAGTAGGGCCTGAAATATCATTTGAAGGACCCCAGTGATGCAAGATGGTGGATTGTTCTGTTGCTTTCCAATATTTGATTTATATTAATAGAAGATGGTCCTGGGAGAAAGACTGAAAGACCCTGTTGATGGTGAATTCTTCAGTGTCTCAGAAAGAAGAACGCTAGCAAGTAATTATTACCTTAAAATCATAGTGACATGAATATCCTTGCATGGATATTCATTTTTATGGATAAGACTCTTGCCTATATTTCCCAGGAAGAATTAGAATGTTAAATTTTAGTAGTTGGCTATTGAGGTAGAAACATCCTGGGACAAGGGACCCACTGAAGTGTAAGAGAAACTTGCATGAATTATAAAGGCTTGGTGCACAGAAAAGCTAAAGATGCAGAGGAAATATCTATTGTGTTGGAAAACAGCAAATCTCATCAGAGCATAGAGGGAAATACACTTCGATTAATGTGGAAAACTCCCTTCACCTGACCCATAAGGCTCCAGCTACCACTGGAGCAAGGACTGATCACCCTCAGCCTTGATCATCCCTGCGGTTTGTCAGATGGTGATTCTTCTGCGTATTTAAATGCATTGTATGCAAGGAGGTATGTTAGTGAAGGAAGACGTTACCTCATGGCAAAGAGAACTGCTGATGACCTCGGTCCCACCGCTTTGTCCTCCCTGCACCAGGTAGGACCCAGAAGCAAGACCAGGCTGCACCCTCGTGTTAGGCTGTTCAGCACCTCAAAACCAGCCCCAGGCAGCAGGGGCGAGCTCAGCCGGACATACACCAAGAATAATTGGCAAATCACAAGTTTCACATCAGGGCTCTGGACCACACCAGGACTTTCTAATCTATTGCAATGATTCTTTCAGAAAGTGGAGGCAGCACACACTGGGAAAATGTTTTGACTAGATTTATATGCTTTAAAAGCTGTTAAGAGAAAATAAAGGAGGTTTTTAACCCTAGGTGTTTGTACTTCATTAAAAAACTTCAGTTATTCAAGATAACATACTTGAATATGTATGACTAATATCTTTTTTAATATTAACGTGATTTGACTTTGTAAATCCAGTAGTAGTGTGGTATGACAATTAATATCTCAAAAGCCTAATTAAGTAATGAATTAGTCATGATATATAAAGAAGTCCATTCGCAAAAATACATTTTCATGTATGTCTGGGAAGTTAAAAGAAAAAAATGGTATAACATTGTATTTTTATAATGATCAGTATTTTCAAAAATCCCATGCTTGAAAACTACATGAGGTTTCATATATGTTCTAGTACTTCTGTAGGCCTCAGTTGCCATAGGAACAGCTTTGAGGTGCTAAGTATTTTTCTAGCATCAATACTTTACCATCTATTTCCTCCTGCAAGCATCATTCTCAGCAGCAACCAAGGGGCAAGCAATGAAAAATGGTAGGACTATAATGTAGGCACACAGTATATCAAAACATCTCCTCATAGAGTGGACAGTCACCGATGGAAGCAATTTTTATTTTTTGGTGCAATGAAACAAAATAATTGTGCCACATTGAACCATTGCTGCAGTTTTAACACCAAATGCTAAAATATGAGGTACCTGATAATGTTTTTAAGTTATACACAGTACATGACATAAAATCAGATTGCAAGCCATTGTGCATAATACAGCACTGCAGATCAGGAATTCTTTTCAAGATCAGTAAATGAACAATGAAATAAGTGATGTCATTTTTAGTCTTCTTCAGTTTCTATGGCTACTGAAAACCAAGCTTAGAAACTGAATGATGCATGTGTTTAACATGGAAAATGATTAAAAGTGTAAATAACAGTTTACTTCTGAATATTATTGTGGCTTCCTGTACTTGAATTGCCTTTACATGAGCTTGAGATGAGGTAGAACATAATTACTTGTTAATTGCTTTTCAGAAAAGACTGCAAGAAGACATGTCCAGCACCAGGAAAAGTTAACAGGCATGAAAACATTGGTTTATATTTAAGCTGAACTTTCCATGGCACAATAATATGTTTATGCTCAGCTCCTGAGGCTCAATCCGGTTACCCAAATGTAGGCATCTTGTGTAACTTCACGTGAACCAAAGGTCATCTGCCCTCGTCTCTACCTGCCGCTCGACAAGGGTGTAGGTTTCCCACGGATCTTGTGTTATCAGCTCTGATGGGTGGCTTAGATACCTCAGAGCTTCTCAAATAGCATCAGGCACCCAAGTTAGGCAACTGAATTGCTCTCATAGTGACTGAAATAGCCTTCAGGCTACTAGAACGACAGCTAAACAAATTCTGGGGTTGTGCTCGGGCAGCAGGTAATGAACTGAAGGAATTATGCTGGGACATGTTAATTGCATCGAGGAATTAGCAGGCAATGAATTTAAAAGTTCATCTGGGGAGGGAACGCAAGAAAAATAGTTTGGGAAATGATGCATTGAACACAAAAAGAAAGAAACACAGGTTTTGTGTTCCGATAAGATCACAACGACTGATGTAACCTGCTTGCCTCTTGACGTATCAGATCATACTGGTACAACTTACATGCATCCGAATGATTGTCTGGCACAGAATACTGGAAGTGATTCAGTATTTAAGTACTGTAGCAGGCAAAGCTCCTTTTTCCTCACAGGCCTTACACCTCACCTCTCTGAGCATTCCTCTTTCAAGCACAGGCTGTGTTTTTTAAGGTTCTATGCCAACCATACAGAGACTTTGTTAAACATGGGCAATTTTTAGTTCATAGGGACACATACAATTTCTTCACCCACCAAAAAAAAAAAGTAAATCTATAATTAATCACTTGTTAAAATTAATGCAATTTGATCTCTTCTGGTTTGGCCCTGCTCTTTGCTACAGCTGCAAGGCCACCACCCACTGTTGGCTTCACCAAGGTCTCCCCCTCCTCAGCTCCATCCCCCAGGTCCCACAGGCTTGGCCTGGAAGGGCTTCACCTCTCACCTCTGCCGGCCCTGGGCCTCCATCCACCCCGAAATGGCTACAGCAACAGCACCACAGCCACACCGGGGGGGTTTCTTCCAGTTACAGGCTGTTTTCTCCCAGATGGCATGTATCTCTTTTTAATAATCACCAAGTTTCTTTTTTAGATCTCACCTATAAGTAGAAATCAAAGGATGTTCCTTAAACTGAAATTATGAACCTGCAACAATTTATGCTTTAGGAAAAGTCTCTCACATCGCGTAGTCCTTTGGAACTCCTCTTTTTGTGATTTTCACCTTCTTGAAAACTTGGTATATATCTGGCAGCACATTTAGAAGAGTATTAAATTAAGTCAATATAAATGGACTCAATCAGATTCCTTTTATCCATACAGGAAATGGAGAGGACTTTGTGTCAGATGAATTAATTGAATTAAGACATTGTCTGAACACCAAAATCACCTTGTTCATGCATCAGTGTAAAAAATAAATTAAGAGTGATAAGCAATGTAGCGCCTTGCCAAGTGATGGTATTCTGAGAGTCTGAAACATAACGGGGTCCAAATGCTGTGCATCACATTTATTCAATTTGCCAGACTGATATTTCCTTTCATTTTCTTTTTGAATCTTCATCGGTTTGTTTCTTTTTCCTCTGAATCCATGTAAAGTTGTCTCAGGTTTTATCGGATTTCTTTTGTTTCCTTTTTTTATACATACAGTATGTGAGGATGGATGCTAAATTTTATCACAATAACTTTAATCGTGACAGAAAAAAGGTATCACTTCACTGGAGGCTTCACTGTAAAGTGTGAGTTCACCAGAGAGTTTTCATTTTTAAACAAGTGATACTTTATGTGAGTCATTCATGGAGGTATCCAGCTGCATGAGCATATAGTTCATACTGTCTTGTGAGCTGTTCTGGGAGCTTCAGGCTGCAATAATGTGATCAGTTTTATTTCTATAGATAGAAGAGACCTCTTTGACACTTGTATTCACATTTATTTCCTCCAAAATATTCCAGAATGGTAATTAGCAGGGATAGCAGTAGCAAGCAAATATGACAGAGGAAAAAGCAGTAGATGTAAAGAAACATAAACATTTTGTCCAGTTGGTTTTGTTTGGGACATGTTTAAATAAAGAAATGCACACTGTACAGCAAGACATGTACATAGCTTGGCAGAGGTTTTATAGCTGAAATTAAACTACTCCCTGGCTACAAAGAAGAGTCTCAAACAAATCTCTTAAAAGTTCTCTTTGCACTTCTCTGCATCAACATAAATTTACAGGAGTACATCTAAGAAAGACATCGCATTACCATTTTTGCCAGTATTTACTGTGATAATTAACTAATTCTATCACGTGGTATGAACTACAGTGTTCTGGTTTTGAAACTTTTTTTATTATTATTGTTTCCTGAGAGTATAATTATGCTGGCCTCCAAAAAGGGATTGGGCAATTTTCCCTGTTTAAAGGGAATGACGAAATGTTGGAAGTATTTGAAGCCCAAGGAGCTTCTGAAAAGATTTATAGAAGTTACTGCTATAACTGTCCAGTCTTGGAGAGCTGCCACTTGGAAGGGCCCAGCTAAGACTTTGAACTTAATTTGTCAGCATCACGTCTTTAAAATGTAATCTGCAGCACTTCAGCTGTCTCCCCAAAACTATAACACCAGTGCACTGGTAAACTGGGGCAGATATCCATGAGTCTGGGATCCCAGAGGAGCTGATCACAAAGATATTCCTCGAGAACAGCGGAAACTTCATTTGCTATAAGAATCTTCTTTTGGTCCCTCGCTGCGTGCTGTTGGCACAAGGCAGTCAGAGAGCAAGGGCTTTGTGGTTCCTTTATGCCCCAATAATCCTGTCTACTAAAATAGCCTTTTTGAGTCTGCTGGCATCTCTGCTAGCCTTTCAATTCTCTGCTATACACCAGTCCCAACAGGGTTCCACAACGAGGAGAAAATAAAGTTGGCTTAAAACCTGTTTTGCACAGCCTGGGTGCTGCTCTGAACACTCTCTTCACCGCGCCAAAGATCTGAGCTTGCTTTTGTGGTGGAAAGTTTATGCAGAAATAGCAAGACTCTATTTTTATGTAGTGAGCTTGTAGTATTTTCTTCCTGCTCCAACTGAAAGCTTAATGATAAGGGGGATAGCATCTGTGAAATGTTGTGTATTATTGTGTAATGCTCCTAGGCTACTGTATTACTGATGTAAACTCCAAATTCAAGATGCTGTTGTTTGGTGTATTAAGAAGTTACTAATCTTCATGCTGTCAAGTGGCAACTGAATTTCTTTAGCTAAAGAGCACTGCTGATCAGCTGTCACTGAAGCAACACATTGCTTTTTAAGACAGAGATCTTTGACTAATATATTCATCTAGTTTGTCACGAAAAAATGCCTGCATATTGTGCTGTCCACAGAACCTTATGCACAATTACATGTAACTTGATGCTTAATCTTTTAGCACAATTAGAAGGGCTTCTAAGACAACCAGCCTTTGACACTGGCAGCTTAAGCCATCTGCTCCAGCCTGGCGCATGGTCTAAAATAAATCATAGCTATGTCACAACCTAAATATCTGGAGTCTGTTTCTCTCTTAGTAGAAACAAAATCTATTCTATATGTGAGGTGCTGAATTTTTAGCACCAAGTAAAAGCTCTAACCAGGCTTAATTTAATTGTCCCTGGGTATTGACCAAGTCATTTTACATAAGGATAGAAATGAATTCCTTACATACTTGTAAGCTGAGATTTCTCTCATTGGATTTTTAACACGGTATTTAAGATCTTCTCCAAGAAATACTCATTTAGTGAAATCCTGGTCCCAATTAATGTAATGGCAAACCTCCCACTGACATTTGTGGGGCTGAGATTTAACTCGTAGCCTGAAAGCTGAGTGTAACTTTTGAATTCATTGGACAGAAACCCAAGATCCAGCAGGAAGGGCATATATTAGATAGATAATAAGTTTATTTCTAGCCTGTATGCCAACAAGCAAGCAAAAACATGTTTATATCATTTGCAATGACACAAGGAAAGCAACTACTCCCTACAGGTACTACAAGATGCAGCATATATTTGTCCCACCCCATTTTTTCTGTATTCAGAAAGATAGCTTATATTCTGAAGTATTTAATTTACTTCCTGAACCAAGAGAATAGTCACTGCTTTTAAGAAAAAGAGATCTCTAGATTATACCTTTAGATAATGCCATTCATACTTAATGTACAGAATTTTAAAATGCACAAAATTAAGTAGCAGTTTTGATTTTAGTTATTATATATGTACACACAGTACTTGGAAAAGATTCATCTGCATCTATGAATACTTTCCAGATTACTCTATGAGTGCAAATTATAGAATAATTGTTCTGTTGCCAACTAATAATTAAATAAAACACAAACCAAGATTTCTAAACAACAGTTTTAGAATCAGCTATAGAGATCTTGGGAGACACTTCATTATCTTCTTGAATATTACATCTCCTTTTCTCACAGCATGGTCTGTCAAAGCAGCAATTTTAACAGTCTTCCTCAGATTCCCAGTGCAGTAAACAGCGTAAAAGTAGATAGCCAGCCACCAGCAAGTACTTACAGACAAAATTACCTGTGGTGAACTCGGAGGGCAGAGCACATGTTGCAGGAAGGCAGAGCTTGGAGGCAGCACAGCCGGGCAAGTTGTGTGCATCTGATTTGCCAGCTCAGTGTCCCGGTAAATGAGACTGTTTAATAAAGAGAGAGTTCAATTTTAGAAACAGGGAGTCCTCTCGTGCCGATGTGCCGCACGAAGCAGGGCAGTCAGAGGAATGTTTCCAGTGTCCATTACTCTTTCTTCACCTGATGTGATTGGCAAGAGGAGCTTGCGGACACAGAAAAAAAGAGGGGCTGCCTCATTATAAAAAATAAATGTGCTCTGAGGCTGAGAAAAGTGAAGTTCTTCAGAGACATTTCCATCCAGAAAAGGGGGTCTGAGGAAGAGTCAGGCCTGGCTACCTTTCGAGTGAGATATTGTCTCGTCTCGCATTAACATTTTTCTCCCTGAGTGCCCTGTTCCTATGAATAAGTCATAGTTTGTTTGGGAGAAGCCTTTCTCAGTCACTGCATTTACCTTCTTGGGCCTGGCTGCTGAAGGGCAGCCCCTGGCAGACACTGGATCCAGTCAGACCTGCTGCGAAGCAGTGGCTGAGTGCCGGAGGAGCTGCGGCTGTGGCGGGGAGAACGTCCCGTCTCCACCCAGGCAGGGAGGGATGGAGGGATGGAGACAGAGATTGAAGGAGGGAGGAATAGAGGGAGAGAGGGATGGAGGGATGAAGAGAGAGATGGAGGGAAAGAGGGAGAGAGGAATGGAGAGAAGGAGGGATGGAGGGCACAACCCACCACAGAATGGGTGGGTGTGGGTGAGACCAGTGAGGTGTCTCAGGGCGGTTTAGCTCGTAGTTATGGAAGCAGCCACTTTTGCACACTCTGCTCCTCTGAAGCCAGGACAAGCAGGCAGTGGTCACCCAGAAATAAAAAACAGGAAAAACCTCCAGAGGTGTATGCTGTACCAGTACAACTAACCAGTCTGTAATGTGCATACACTAGTTCTCTGTTGATAACCATAGCGTATACACAGTGGGTGTTTAGGTGGCCCTGGACTCTTTCTTCAACATTATGCTATAAATCAGATTTCCAAGGAAAAGAGTTTTTCAAGTAGTACACCACTTCCTTGTGTAATCTTAATATTAAAATTGGCCACAGAAATTTGAATTATGTCCCAACTTATTCCAACTTCCATCTTCCAGTGAAAATGCAAAATTAAGTTTTATTGCTGTTTAAACATCATGAATGAAATGGCTACCAAAGATGTTCAGAGATCCATGGTCAAATAAGACATTTAAAGAGAAAGTCCCAGTAGCTGTTTTAATTAATGTACATGTCTTGACCCATTGAAGTTAATAGTAGGACTGCAATTTGCCTGAGTGAAAAAGACATCACTCACTCAATTTGCCATGCAATTTCCTGGTCTAGGGCTGGACAGAGAACTGGTCTAGGACTATTAAATCTGGTTAGCTTAGCAGGTTTGCATTCAGTAGATCTTGTCCCATTGAAGAAACAGATAATGCTTTAGCAGGGAGAAGCCAGTTGAAGAAGCTTTCCAGTCTCCTACATCACTACTACCCACCTGCCCTTCATCTTTTAAAACTGAGCTTCATAGCACTCACTCCCACATCATTTCCCTGCAAAGCCACTTCCACATAAATCTGGTGTGTATTCAGCCCCAAATGGAAGGCAGAGCACCGATTATTGGTTAACACTGGACAAAATATTTTATTTGAAGTTACTTTTTTCCAGGAAAAAAAAAAAAAAGCAGCATACTCTGTAGATAAAAGAAACAGTCTCTGCACCTGCTTGTCTTTTCTAAGGCTAGAATCTGAAAAAAGGTTATCTTTCTGCTTTTGGAGACTCCGACAGCATGTGTGTGTGCTTATGTGTTCACTTGCAAAAGATCTCACAATTTTCTCTCCACCTCATCACAAGCCAGTGACTTCTAATCATTCTGTCTTCCTCTGAGCTCACAAACATGGTGAATCAGTGCTTTCATTCCAAAATGGAGCCTCCTGTTTCTGAAAGGAATTGCACAGAAAACAACTCATATGGCGTTGCTTTCTTAGCTTTCCAATAATTTCCTCTTAAGGAAGATCTTATGTTCCCTTATTATTCAGTCACCACCACATATAACGATGTATTACTATCTTTAGAAAATTACGTCTCAGCTACACGTTGCTTTAATGACACACACGTAATTGCTCTCAGCCATGATCATCGACCATTACAGTTTCAGAACTATTACAAATTAATTTGTTACTCACATGAAATTGGAGAAGCAAAGGACATACTCTGGCTTCCAAGGATGGTGTGAATATAACTATAGCCCTTGGAGTTGGGCAAGAAAGCCCCAGGCATGATGCTGTTTGGGCCATACACAGAGGGTCTATCTATTTTCTAACATGGCACTGGAAAGCAGTCCCAGCCGGGCCTGAAATGGTGGCCTAAGCTGTAAAAGAAAGAAAGAGCTTCTTAAACGTCTTTTACAATATTCAATTAACTCACATAAATCAGTTAAATAGCATCATATGGGGGAGATATCACCTTCATATATAAGGTGAGTTTCTTCAGCTTGTGTTACAACAACATTTGTGATTTTCTGTGAATAACTGGTATAATAGAAAAAAATGTGCCAGACCGAATTTATAAAAGGTAAGGCAGATAAAACCTTTATGTTAGCTTTTAACTAAAAACATGTGATTCCAGCAGTACCATTGATGTTAACGGAGTCAAGGTTATGAACGACAAAGGACAGAATGAGTAAAATAGGTTTATGACATGAATCACGCCACTGAGTTAATACCAAGAGGAAGCAGAGATGATATATTTATCATTGTAATGTTCACTTCATGACTCATGCAAACGCAAAAAAATAAAGTATGTGAATGATTAGGCAGTGAAGATAGGTGTTAGGGAGGGAGGGACAATGGAAAATATTATTAAGATGATAAAAACAACTTGACCTATTCATTAATTTGAAGATAATCTGTTGCTTTTCCAATTAGCCTAAGAATAAATACATTTTTTTTCTCTATGAAAGACAATTCTAACAATTTGGATGACAGTCAAATATGTTTGAATGACAGGCTGCATAAAATGATTTAAGGCTTTATTTGGCACATACTTTTCGTGTGAATCAGCGTGCTTATTTTTCTTATGATTCCTCACCTCCATGCTTTAGGGCCATAAATCAAATCCTTGATGTTTAAAAACTGGACGAAGAGTGGCAGCTGTAACATCTAAAGCATCAAGCCAAACCTGTAGTGTAAAAGCTTTTTCTACCAGATCATTTTGGGGATTACAGTCTCTGTTGATTTGGATATTGTTAAAACTTTGTTTTATGTGTGACATACAAATTGCCAACTTAAAAAGGTCAATTGCATGAAAAACATGCAACAGTAGATAGTAGTTTGGTTCTGCCAACCCTAAATTGGTTTTTTTGGGGGGAGGGTGTTATTATTTTTAGAGCTGGAACTGTGGTTTTCACTGTCTCCATATTTCAAACGTCCTTTGGCTTCCTCCAGTCTACAGGGGGTAGGACAATTAAAGCCATGTCTGACCAAATGTAAGTATGTCAAATGGGGCTATCAGCTGTTGAACTAGTTATCTGTGCTACCCTTCTAGTCAGTGGAAACAAAGAGATTCTTCCAGGATTCAAGTAGTTTCATCCAAAGGTAGGAATCTAAAAGGCATGAGATGAATCATGTCTCCAAGCACCTATTTCTTTCCACTGTAAGGCAGGATGATGAGAGGTTCATGTCTGAAGTCAGACGGGATGAGTTCTGCCCTGAAAATCTGACCTGGGACTGAGTAACTGGGGACAAAGTACAGAGGGAAGACACAATAAACACATCTCATTGTTACAGGCCATGACTATGCTATACGTCTGGATTTGACAGATCTAATTCACTTATTAATTTCTTCCAATGTTTAGAAAACAAAGACAAAGAAACTATGAGAGAGAGTAGCAGGAATCAGGGAACAGATAGCAATCAACATACAGAAATGGAAAGGAAGAGACATACGTGAGAGAGAAGGTGATGAGGGACAGACAATGTAAGAGAAGATTTTATTTGGCTGTTGTCACCCCAGACACTTCAATGGATGTGCACAGGCATAGCTGAGGGAATCACATTACTAAGTCTGGATAAAGCAAAGTTGAATGAATCCATGCAGATAAGATCAGAGCTTCTCTGGACCAAAATTGCAGCTCTTGCTTTTAGCATTTCAGCATTTCTCTCTTGCACATCTCTGCTTACTTATGGAGCCTGAGAATGGCAAAACTGAAGCTCTCAGAGCCAGTGCTATAAGAAATCTATCAAATTTCTTCATAACCAAGGGCAACCAGAAGTCGCTCCCAAATATAGAATCCTGATTTGGGGAGATTTCTAAAGCAATAACACCAAGATACATGTCTTGAAAATGTTTCTATCACTAGCTTGGAGATATTTGCCATAAGGTTTCCAAATGGATTTTCAAGGTACTTCTCTTTCCTGCACTTAGCTAGGACAACAGGCAGAACTGACTGAAAATGCAGTGACTTTGCGTTTTCAAAACAGGTTTGGTGTTGTTCATTGGCATGGAAATAAATGTCTTCTCTGTGCCTCAGCACACATATTGATGTACATAAGTAATGATCAAGAATGCATAGTAGCTTTCATCTCCTTTGTAAATAATGAGATTTATTTATAATTCTATTGTCTTAAATTGACATGCTTCAAAATCTCCAGCTGGTGAATTCAACAGACCACAAATGCTTTAATAATCCAGATGTAATCTGGATTATATCATCTGGATTAGGTTGAAATTTACCACCAAAAAATGAACCTAGCTGTATTCTGCAATGCTAATCAAGCAGAACACCATGTCATTAGAACATTTCCACTGCATTTTCAAGGATTAGTATTTGCATGAGTAATGGTAGGAGAATAGGACCAAGAATAAATATAATTTTTAATACACAGCAATCCAGAATCTCTTTATATAAAAACCCTAGCTGGATAGTACAAAAAAAAGTCACAATCCTGGGATATTAGCATGAGTGTAAATATTCAATTGCATTGCTTTCTGTAAACATTAAACTTGCCTATATGTTTCATCTTTTAAAAAATGTAATGGAAAACAGAAATGGCAAAACCTTAGGTCGTGAGAGGAAGGGAATACATCATACATAAAGTTTCACCTGAGAGATCCGATGAACATAAACCACTGATGAACTCCGCTGAAACTCTTATAAACTGCTGGGTTCTCCACATAAATATCACAATATTTGTATCATGTACCGACTTTTGTTCACTAAAGTGAGAATCATTAATCATTCCAGAGCAAAACTATTAATTAGGTGCAGTTGGATTAGCAAACCAATGGGGAATAGGGATGAGCTAGACAGAAAGTACTTTCTATAATATGTTTCTTTTAGGAAGATACTTACTAATCAGTAGCATTTGCAGGAATGATAATTACACTGTTAATTCTCTGGACTGAGAGCTCGGGGACTGAGTTTAGTTTTGTGCTGTGTCCCAGACATAACATATAATCTTGTGCAAATCTTCAGAATTGGCCTTTCATTCCCGATTCCTTAATTTCTGAGTATTTGGCCTGAATTTCAGACTTGTTAGGTGCCTACAGATCCTGTTGACTTTAATTGAAACGACAAGTGCATAGCAGTCTTGAAAATGAGTTTCCGAGTCACGTCAATTTGGTTAATTAGAAATTGAACAACTCAAAGCTAATGATTGCTTGGAAACGTGGTCTTAGTGACGCTGCCTCAGTTTCTTCTTTTGCAAAATGGACATAACATTTTCCATTCATTACTTAACAAGAAGCCTTTTGTAAAATGACTTCATCCTATATATTTTAACGTAAATATATCAGCTAAAAGCATGGATGAGGAGTAACTTATAAACATTGTAGATAGGCAATTGCACATTGATTGCTGCATATGGAAACTTATTCCTTCCAGATTTTGGTAATGAAAACAAAGTACGTGTGAAAAATGACTGTGGGGCTCCACTAAATCATTTACCCACAGTGTTTGAGTACTGTTTCCCATAAAGGAGCAGAAACATTGTCAGTCTTGTGACTACAGTACTGAGGAAGGTGAAAGATAGCATCTTTGGAATGAAACTAAAGAAATATGACTCATCCTTTTTTGTCGCCTGCCAAGCTTACCTTGACATTTATTTCTTTGCTGGAGTGCAGAACATGTTTACAGAAGTTTACTCCATGCAAATGCATCTGGATTTCCTCTGAACTGTCAGCAGCCTGCACAATGAGAAGTGAGACTTAGTTTTCCATCTCATGGAATATTCTTTGTTCATGATGGTAAATTAAATGGTAACATGGCTCTGAACACTGAGAGCATACATGGGCAGCCTCTTATTCTGGAATCTTCATATCCAAAGTTGAAAACTTGTAACCTTCCCCTGTCTTTAGAAGATGAAAGCAAAACTTAGATGTGAGTTGGCTGAGACCTCCCTGGGTAAGAACTTTACATCTTAGGCCACGTTTCCAAATGACAAACAATGCAGAAGTCCTGCAAAGATTCTGACACGGTTTACAGGGTTTTTATGACCTAGGCCATGTCTGCATGAAAAGAGTTGAAACAAAGTATTCCTGATGCATTATAATACAAAGCAAAATGCATTTGTTTAAAAAAATCATTAGTGATTTACTCTGTACAGGGAATACACGCACAGTTAGGGATCACCTCTTTGGTGAGGGAGGGTAATTTTCTTAATTTCTCTTTTACTGGAGTGGATAAGATGGTCTGATCAAACCAAAACTTAGTTTAGTTTAATATGGTAATTTACTGATACAAGCAAAACCAGCTTTTGCATGGTTTACACCTTCTGGACACATATTCATAAGGGGTTTATGCTTGTAACTAGGCAAACTTCTTAAATGTAGTTAGATTCATGCAATTTTTCCAGTCTAGACAAACTATCTTGGTGCCATACAAATCAAGGCAATTTTTTTTAGCTTCATAAGCAGTAAATGCAATTGTTGTGCCGTCAGAAAGCAGCCACCAGCATAGAACTAAGGAAGAGTGTCAACAGTCTAAAGGATGTGGAGCTCTAAAATGCATTCCCATGTAGACATTTACCAGTATTTGTGGGTATGGTTTTTACTTCTTTATCAAATATTTTTGTCTTGTAATCATGTTGTCAAACCAAAACCTTTTATATTATTTTATATGTTACAGAAGAAATGGCACAGGTAATTCTTCTCTCATTTAAACAGAATATGGTTCTTATGACAGAAGCATCTAGGCATTAAACAACATACTTTGCATAATAATATTTACTTGGTATTATGTTATGATGACATCAGAGAAGTAACCAAATTTTTTCCACCAACTCTGTATTACTTAAAGAAATTATTTACTCCTGCCTACTTCATATTTGCAAAGTAAAAGAGAGGAAAAAGTAAGAATTCTGTTATTACAAGAGCAATCTTCAGTGGCGGCAGCATCACATACGTATTATATCCTCACCTTTGTAATTAGTTTAAAGAAATTTGAAGCTGCTATCATATGTAATTTAACTGATTAGATAATAGTAGCCTGAGCCATATCTCCTGTTATTTGTTGTGTTTGGTAAAGATGATTATATATGTTTAAGTTCTCTATTATGTGTATGTTTGATTTTAATGTTGTATATAATTGACCACATAAGCTGCTTTGTATTTAGAGCTTTTGCTGCATGGTCATAAGCTGATCTACCCAAATAAGTAAACACATGAGCCCAAAGGGTTGTGTGAATATATGACACCTGGCAGTCCTCAGAGATCCATACTCCAAATGGAATACTTTTTTTCATCTGTGAAGACTGATGCCAGGCTTCTTGGATTTGAACAGCATCACCCTCTTTGAAGAAAAATATATGTATCATTTGGGTTAATTTTTAATATTTATCCAGTGTTTCAACTTTGGGAAATTTAGTGGAGCTACTTTAAGGTGTATCATTGCTTTAGAGGAATACCAAATAGTTTTTAGGTAAAGTTTGCTCCTAGCTCTTTCTGTGCTAATCTTCTCCAGGAATGTATGGACTAATTTGGATTTTTGTATGTGAGATCCTTCTTTCACTTTCAGCCACATGATGAGAAGAGCCATGCTGCTGGGGAATAAAGGAGATTAAGGACTAATTCTCATTTACATCTCCTTCTGCTAGTCAGGATCAAACTTCCCTACAAGCTATGAACCTGCTCAGACCGTTGCTTGTATTCACCAATTTCCCAGAGACTTTAAGTGCAGCTTTGGGAACAGCATCTAACCATAACATTCTCTGACATCTGTACACTTTCAAAATGTCCTGTACAAACACAGCAACTTCAAGAACTTACTGATGTACAGGTTGACCACGAGTGAACAATATGCCTTTGCAGCCAAGAAGGCCAATGGTACCCTGGGTGCATTAAGAAGAGTGTGACCAGCAGGACAAGGGAGGTTCTCCTCCCCCTCTGCTCTGCCCTGGTGAGGCCGTATCTGGAGTACTGTGTCAAGTTCTGGGCTCTCCAGTTTAAGAAGGACAAGGAATTACTGGAAGGAGTCCAACAGCAGGCTACGAAGATGATTAGGGGCCTAGAGAATCTTTCCTAAGAAGAGAGACTGAGAGAGCTGGGTCTGTTCAGTCTGGAAAAGAAAAGGCTGAGAGGGGATCTCATCAATGTTTATAAATATCTCAAGGGTGGATGTCAAGAGGATGGGACCAGACTCATTTCAGTGGTGCCCAATGAGAGAATGAGGGGCAATGGACACAAGCTGAACCACAGGAGGTTCCATCTGAATATGAGGAGAAACTTATTTACTCTGAGGGTGCCAGAGCCCTGGAACAGGCTGCCCAGAGGGGCTGTGGAGTCTTCTTCTCTGGAGACATTCAAGACCTGCCTGGACACATTCCTGTGCAATCTCCTCTGGTGAACCTGCTTTAGCAGGTGGGTTGGACTAGCTGATCTTTCAAGGTTCCTTCCAACTCTAACCATTCTGTGATTCCCTTGTATTGTGGGAGTCTTGTGCCCTCATGCCATTTATTTAATTAACCAGCAGAGTATTAAGAGCTAGTTTTGATCCCTGTATGTTTAGACTCACTGAAAGTTTCCCACTATGAATCAGAACCAACCTAAAGACCCCATCTCTCTGACTTGAGCGTGCCGTCACCAAACATGCCTCCCATGTTGGCTCAAGAACTTATATCTTCAATTATGTCCTCTTTCCTTTTGTTCAAGATATGACCTAGCAGACATCAAAAAGCTAATGCCCATTTTAGGAGATATGAGTACAATGGCAGGAACGGTGTAGATACATCTACCTTTTGGCACTTCCACTAGCTATGCTGAAGCCCTATTTTTAGGTTCCCTGTAATCTAAGTGGAGGGTCCTGACTTAGGATGTCACTGTAGAGGGTATTTCCAGGCCAGAAACGCTTTTCATCTGGCTAGGACAATCACAAAAGACAAGGAAGCCCCTCTGTACTCTGCCTACCTGTTGCAGAATTGCCTTCTACCATAATTTAGCAGCAGAACCTGTCTTTAAAGGTGTCATCAGCTCTCAGCACTGTCACAGGCACAGGTCACCATGCCATCAAGCTAAGCAGCTTTACTCTCTTCCTCAACACTGTTCACCTGGGGCATCAGAGAGCAGCTAACAGATGTCATCCCTTCAGCAGAAACCCACCTCCTCCCTTGTTTCAAGTAGATTATTTCACTCAATGTGGCAAAAAAGCCATTGGTCTACCCTAGATCAGAAACTACATGTAAAAAAGAGTTAATACTTGTGAGATGGTTTAAGGTCTTAGTCAAGAATAATCTACTTTGGAAAACCATAAAAACTTAGGTAGACCAGATACATCATGTTTCTCTGGGCAGATTGGGCTAGGGATCAAGCTATAACTGCTGGCTAGTTATAAGAATGAGCTTTTTCTGGGGAGTGAAAAAACTCCATCTTAACTGTCAAGTTTCTCTTTAACAAGAAGCCTACATTTACTTCAAATTAAAAAGATAGTATCTCTTAAAAGAGACTCAGGTGAAACACTCCAGAGGAACATACTGGCTGGAAACTAAGCTGCCAGAGTGCTACAAAGTTAAGAGCAATACATTGTTAAAACAGTTGCTATGAGATATTTTCAGTATGGGAGTTGATATTAAATACTGAAATATATACAATCACTCCTAATATAAGCCATGTAAGACTAAATAATTACAAAGGTATGGTGAGCAACAAATGTACTAAGGCTCCAGATGACTAAACTTGGATTCTCTATGAATACCCAGACTGAATCTGTGGTAAACCACCTTTACAGCATTCTTTATGTCTATTGCAGTTCTAAATCAGATAATTATATCAAAGCCTTATTATTCTGGTAGTTGACTAACATCTGTTCACTTGCCACAACAAACAAGCTGTACGTTAACAGTGTAATTTCTTTTAAGATACAGCTTAGTTGGTGCCTCCCCTGAGACCAGAAATCTGCATATCAAACTTTGTAATTTCTTGCTAGAAGGAAAATGTTGAGAAGGGTGTTCATTAAAGTCCAATTATTCATTTGATTGGTTCATTTTTATAAATGGAGGGCCATATCATTCTGTATTTACACACCACATGAACTGTATTACTCCACAAATAGTGTCATTGCAGTGACTTGCAATATGGAAACCCTTGCATGGTCCAGATATTATCTTCTCAGTTGCTAAGAAGGCTCTAATCAAAAGAAAAGCATCACACTTGATTTGGGATGAAAAGACACAGAAAGCCAAATGGAAATTTCCAGTTGCTCTATGGATTTGAATATTGGACTGTATTCCACAGATCTCCCAAATACTCACTTCTAAATAAAGCTGTGAACTACAGATGCTCTGCTAATTTTGAGTCTATAAACACTCTAGAAAAGTAAATGAGGTTCCAATACAGCATGTAATTCTTGCTTTATCACTGGTACAAGGCATATACACAAGCTAAAAATAAAGAACAGTATTTATTATCTGATTTTAAAGTTCTGTATGTGATAATGTTTATTGTACTCTGAATTTCTGTGTTGCCTGTTAACCACTTGCCAGATATTATTGCAAAACTGGGAGCGCAAAGTGATGCCTAATGAGGAAATGTACTGCTTTGACTATGACTGTAGGCATCATGAAGTCTTAGAAGACATCGATGCAGATAAAATCACGGAGACAACATAGGATCAGGCAGTTTTATCGCATCTAACAGCAATTCTTAGGAATTCCATGAAACCTGCCATATCCTCTATGTGTTTTATGATCACTTGTGATCACACCAGAATAAAACTTAAGCTTTAAGACTCTCTAGGCCCCTCAAAACAGAAACCCTCTGCTGCTGTTGAATTTTATGTTGGTGGAAGCCATTTGAGTAATTAAAGCCTACAGTGTTTGTACTCAAAACACAGACTGAGGAACCCAGATCCAAATCTACCCTAGCGTAGCCAGTGTAATGTACTTTATTCTTTGGATTAATTGGTTCAAAGCCTGTTGAATTTAATGGCAGTCTCTCCATTGACCTCAGGGAGTTCTGGGCTGCACTTTGCATTTGGAGACTTGTTTGCTAATAAGCCTGTAGGGAGTAAGTGCATGCTTGCCAGCAGCTCACCTCACTAAAAGTCTAACTTCACAGGAAAGGAAAAAAAAATCCCAGCATGGACTCCCTAAAAAGGGGATTTTGTATAGAGCAATAAAGGAATATTGTTTACCTTTTCATAAATGAAAGCCTTAAGATTCAGTCAGCTGTTTCTTCTTCAATAACATTTCTTAGAAAGTATTTATGAGAATGGCAGGAACATGAGTACACTGTAATTCAGATAATGGGGTATTACTTGACAATGTTTAAAGATCTAGTAGCCAAAGAAATGATAGGCAAGTGTGCCTTTGGGAAATTAAATTTTGCTGTATTGCACAGCTTCAGACAATAACGGAAGATGAGCAGCTGAATTTATGTCATCTATTTTGTCATGATTATTGGTATGGAAAATAGAGTACTAACCATGATTAGCTTTGCATCAGCACATGACCTCTTGCTTTAAATAAACTGTCCAATGTCAGAAAACTGAAACATCAAATGAAGTTCTGGCAAGGCTCTTTCTCCATTACATCAGTAAAATTTTACATTCATTTGGGGTGAAATAGCTGTGTGTACTGATGTATCCACCTTTTTAAATACGTGACAAAACCAGCTATTACATAACTTTCTGGGGTGGGTTTTTCCTTAGTGGGGAAAACATGACAAAACAAGAGGAGCTGTTATGTGCTGTGAGTGAGGCTCTCGCAGCCATGTGCTGGGTGGCACCGGGCTCCTTTCAGGAATACCGGCTGCTGGAGCCGGCCAGAGACCCAGCTGGGAGAAGGGGTCGGCACCCAGTCCAGACAAAATCGTAACAACAAAAAAATCATTCATACACAGTTCTGATGGGTTGTTTTGTTCATATGCATTAGGTACAGACGCCCTTACAGCAAAGGAGGAGTATTGTTTAAAATTACTCCTGTGTATGCATGGAAGACAGAACCAACCATATAATCATAGAATAGTTTGGGTTGGAAGGGACCTTTAAAAGTCATCTAGTCCAATCCTCTGCAATGGGCAGGGACATCTTCAACTAGATCAGGTTGCTCAGAGCCCCGTCCAGCCTGACCTTAAATGTTTCCCGGAATGGGGCATCTACCACCTCTCTGGACAACCTGTGTCAGTGTTTTACCACCCTCATTGTAAAAAAACTTTCTTCCTCATTTCTATCCTGAATCTCACCTCTTTTAGTGTAAAACCATTACCCTTTGTCCTCTCACAACAGGCCCTGCTAAAAAGTGTGTCCCCCTCTTCCTTATAGGCCCCTTTTAAGTACTGAAAGGGCAAATCTGATGATGAGGAAAGACCTTTTCCAGAGAGAACGGCCATGAGCCCTGGCAAGGGATCTCCTTTATGGCAAGGGCACTAGGCCAGGGTATGTATTACATCACACATGAGGTTCTCTGATTTTGAGTCAGCTGGTTCAGACAGAACTAAGTCAGAGCACTGTGCAGCAGTAATTACTAGCTGAGACACTAATTGGAACAAATTGCCCTTAGGGGGAAATTAAAAACAAAGGGATAGAGCTTCCCATGATCTTTGCACTGCTGAATCCCTTTGCAGCAGTGAGTTCTCTGTCACCATGGGCAGGGGCAGTGGTGGGCTCTGAACCAGCACCGAAATCGAACATCTCTCAGCAGGTGCCACAAAGCCACTCTTCAGGAGGGAAAGAATAAGACATGCTTAAAGACTTATATTGTTACTAGGACTATATGGCTGGAGGGGAAAAATTAAGCCATTAACTTTCTCATTCAATATAGAGATGATAAACAACGTTGCCATAATAATGGGACCTTTCCTGTGGAAGGAACATACTGTAGTAAAGCAAGAAACATTGTTTGGTTTCTTACGTTCCCTGGAGCAACTTGTAAAAAAATATTTTGCATGTTCAACTCGTACCATTTTCCACTCCTAAAATGATGAGACTGAGACCAACAAATTGTAGCTTCTTCTGGCATGGTCCTAAGACTCAGAAGTGCATGGAATATGACTTGCAGGGCTAAACTCTTCTCTGGGAACTTTAGGCATATTCAGCCTGCTGTATTTTCATCTCAGTCTTTTTCGAAATGTATCTGAATTGTCCCACTGGGAGATTTTCTCCCCTGGATTGCCTGTGAACAATACATTCTATTTTTCTGGGAACAAAATAATTTTTATGGTTTATTTTCCAGGTTATTTCTTGAATATATGCAAGCTTGTAATGCTGCTAGATGATAACTTAGCTGATGCTGAGCTCTGTAATACTGCACACATGTAGCAATAGTTTGTTTATCCTGCCCTGAACAGCAAGGAGTCAGCTACTGAAATCAGTCTGGTAAGAGTGAGTTCAAGTAGCAGCAGTGTCGGGGACAGCACAGTTGAACTGTAAAGCATATCCAGACCTAGTTCCACTGATTTGGGAATTTATGAATCTTTTCCCTGGGAGGCTGAAGGGGGCTCCTTTTTTTAGGGAGGTTATATAAAGCAAGACTTCAACACTCCTCTGAAGTTAGAAGTCAATATAGTCTGCTTTTTTTCTCATGGCTGATCTTAGAGTTGTAGGACTGAAAATCCCCCTAAATATCTGTACTCCTCTCCCAAGACAGTATCAGCAACCCATTTTAGGGCTTAATTTGTATTTGAAAATATTGGGCATTTTTCTAATATCTAACCTGTTTTTTTCTTGTTGTCTACTTATTCTGCAAGGCATTGGATTTATCTCCTTTTCAGCAACTTTTTGTGTGTGTGCTAAAGACTGTTAACATCATCTTCTTACATCTTTTGGGGTTAACAATATTGATAGATTCAGTTTTACTCCTAGACTACGATCTTTTGGACATCTAAAAAGATTTTATTGCTCTAATTCTGATTCCCTAAGTGTACAAAAACTGAACATGGTCGACACACTGAACACAGAGCTCTATCTGACCCATACCTGTGCTGAGCAGAACACGGCCATAGATTTTAATTTGTGTTTATACATCTTAGCTTGCTATCTTCCTTTTTTTCTTTTCTGTAATAGCGAGGTATTGTTCCATATCTAACTCAGCATAATTTCTAATTCTTTTCCTATAAATTTGCTACCTGAACAGCTGTTCACCATTCGCAAAAGTATAATTTGGTAAATAATCAATGGCTGAATGGGCTCCAGAGTGGATGGAGGCAAGGAGCCATATACTTCTACATCTCATTCCTGAACTGCATAAACATGAAAAGGCAATCATTAGAATCAAGTCAACAGGCATATGGGCAAATACAATAACTTTTGCAAAGGGAATTTATGTGTCAGAAGTGTTCTAGCATTCTCTGAAGGCCTCACTCAGTGTGTGGCCAGGAGAGGCTCTTACTTGTTACAAAATGTATTAACAGCACTCCTCACAAAAACTCTTTAAAGAAACTAAACTCTGTATACACATATGTTACTAACGGGTTAAAAGACAGGAAACTGTGATTAGAAATGGATGCCCAGGCTTTACAACAGAGGGACTTCAGTGGTTTTCTGCAGAGATCTGTGCCAGGACTTCTGTTATGGAACACCTTTATACATGACCTTGGAAAGGGAAGAGAGTAAGGTGACAAAGTTTGCTGACTAAAATTATTCAGGATAGTAAAAGAAAAACTATCTGCAAAAAGTTGCAGAGGATCTAATGACACTGTGTTCTTGGACAATAAAATGGTAGGGGATGTTAATAAATGCAAAATGATGCACAGGAGGAAAACCAGACAGTTTATACGCACAGTGACTCAATATTATGGCCTAGTAATCTCTAGGGATCTTGGAGTTATATTAGATGGTTCTATGAAAACATCAGCTCAGTGGCAGTCAAACAAATGAGTGTAAAAAAAAAAAAGGCAAACAAAGAAGCAGAAAAATCAAGAAAATGCTGTTACGCTATAATTTCAATGCGTTATGTACCCACTTCTTGAATCATCGCCTTCTTCTACCTCAGGAAAGATATTTTAGAACTGGAACTGTTACATGCTGACCAAAAAAGAGACATGAAAGGTATGGAGCAGTTTCCATACATGAAAAGATCAAAGAGTTGAGTTTGAAGAAAGATGCTGGGGGTTAATACAATAAACTATATAATCATGAACAGTGTGGAGAAGGTGAGCAGAAAATTATCATTTACCATAACACAAGAAACAGGGGTGACTCAAATCATGAGACACAAAGAAGACAAAAGGAAATACTTTTTCACACTGCCTACAACAGGATGTTGTCAATGGCGAAAGATCAGATGGTTTCAAAAACAATTAGATGCATTTCTGGAAGAAAGAAGTTGCTAAAGAAGAGGAGATAAAGATATCACCTCTTGCTCATCTAGTGCCTGAGCCATGGAGTGCTGGGAAAATTAAGAATATTTCAAGAACGCATCATTATGTGTTTGCCTTTTTTTATATTCTTCCATAAACAACTGCTTTGGCCATTGTCAGACACAGGATACTGGGCTAAGCGAACACTTTGCTCTGACCCAACATTGTTATTGCTTTTATGTTCTTCTGACGAATTTATTTTCTGCTTCATTGACTCAATCTTCAGGCTGCAGGGCCCATTACCTTGTTATAAAGGAAATTAGACTGACAAATTATTCTTGACAATTCCTCTGGAGCTGGTACTCCTTACTCTTTGCTTTGTTATCCTCTCAGGATGCACAGAAACAGACTGGGATACCTCTTATTTGGGCTTGCTTTTGTCAAAACCTCCTTTTTTTCCTATGGCAAAAGCCAAATTCAATTTTACTTTAGATATGGAGGTTATAGGACTACAGACTATTCTACACTTCCTCTAATTTTTATTTTCAACCCAACAGACATATCTTTGCAATAGTTATTATTTAGCCTATAGATAAAAAGCACTAAATTATTGCCTAAATAGTTGCCAAGTTCCGTAAAGGTAGATACGCGGCCCTAGCATTTAGTGATGTGGTTAGGTTGCCTATCTGAAAATGATGGTGTATGACTTACATTGGAACACAAATAATACAGCTGAAAAGCAACATGAACAGTGTCTTTATACGTTAATCAACAGAGTGAGGAACTGAATGTTGTTTGATCATCATCATAATCACATTTGTTTCACACTAGTAAAATAAAAAATGGATTTCATTGTTCTCTCTCTAATAAATGTATTCTTTGTTTTACAAATACAGGAAGATCTTTAGTGGCATTAGCTCTGGCTTTTTCTATTCCAAAAAAACCCCAGCAAGTTGCTGTAAAAAAACTGATGGAACACAACAAATTGGTGAAACTGGAAACATGCACATGATCCACCTTTTAACTGTCTCAGGTGCTTTGCATTTGTTCATTATAATAGTTGTTTGCAACAGCATGAAATAAGTCACTAACTCTGATCACAATATACCAGAGTAGACTGTGTCCTTTGCTTCAGCAGAGAAAGGAAGTTACTAATATTGCTACTGCATCTTTCAATCCATCCTTTGACCTTCATTTCACAGTTCAGTTGCAGCATGCTGAAAAATAGCGCTTTCAGCAACTGGCCTGGTAGTTGCAAAATAGGCAAATCAAGAATCTGAAGACACAGAATAAACAGTCATGGATCTAGTTCTGGCTGAAGGGTGTTGTATGGGGATGCCAAATCCCACATCACAATTACCAGTGATACAACAAATTAGTCCATTCATCAGTTCCTTCTGACATGGCTTTCTTGCAACTCACTTTCATAGTTCAAATGTATTTCTCATTCAAAGACAATGTTAGGTCTTCAAAGTCCTCCTATTTACTGTTGTTTAGATAACTACAAGATTTTTTTACATCTGTTACTGCTATTTCAGATAAGGCATCAGTAACATTCTTAATTGGCTGGTTACAATTTCCTGATTTTGTTTCTTTTCATTTGATGATTTCAGAGCTGCTAACAATGCCTTGATTGTCAAGGAATTTCAAAGAAGTCATGGTCAATGAGGGTTTATTTTAAATTTATGAATAATTTTTAATCCTCTGAATCTCTAGTTAGATGTGCATGCAGCTTCTTTGACACATTTTTACCAGGTCTATACGCTGAGTAGATCGCTTGACAACATAGAGATGAAAAAAAAATCATAAGTGAAAATATGATTTTATTCTATGTCATGAACTTCTTTAAGCATAATGTATCCCTAAGATTTGGTTTATGAGAGAGATTCTGAGATGCTCCCACAAAAAATAAAAGTAATGATTTGAGGTGATTAACATCCCTTGCCACTTTTCTTGCCAAAAGTTGAAGTGCTGCTAAATGTCTTGGCTAAGTCAAAATTCAGCAAGTTAGAGGGGTTTGGTATGAGCACTGGACGTTCTCCTTAGCATGAATGGTCTCATTCAGATACAGTTCTATAAAATGTGTGCAAGAGCAAGTGCTGCGCTCCCTGTGAGCTCCAGAACTGAACACAGCAAGACTGAGTCTCCCCAGTGCTCGTTTTGTGGGAGCTCAGGCAAGCCCAAAGAAGTTGTGGTGCAAACCTGCAGAAGATTGTTTCCTCACTGCTTTTGTGAATATTTTTCTTTTTTTTTTTTTTTTTAATTGCACATGTACGTGTAAATGTGGGTGGGAGCAGGAAAGGGGGAAGGAGGTTGTATGTGCACTTCCTGAGTTCATGGTACCTTCAAAACAACCACATTTTCTGAGATCACCAAAAAAGATAAAACAAGCACTACTCTTCCTTGCTCAATAGACTTCTGTGTCTCAACTCCACCCCTCACTGAGGACAAAACATACATATTTTTACACTGTCTCTACATTGTCTCAGCAGCTTTCTGCAATTCAGAGATGCTCAATAACCAGCCCTGTGTGTTCACACCATCCTCAGAAGCCTGAGTTTGGCCTGCCAGCCAATCCCACCTGACGCTGCAGCAGTCAGTGCACGTTGGGACCATGCCAGGTTTCAACCTCAACCACCCTTTCTGTCCAGTAGTGACCACTGCAATGGCAGACACGTGCTTGGAGGTGGCTGAGCCAAGCACAAGTAGAGCTTCTTTACACTGTAGAAAAAATCATGTTTGAGTATAATTTAAAGTGTGGGGCATAGCTGATGGCTTCCTTCAAACATACTATATAGGTACTGTATAGTGATTTAGAAGTCACAGTCCAAAACCACAATTACTTTTGCACCAACCTAATATCTCCAGGAGCATGACAGCGAGTGAACAGTGCGGACCTGTCACTATGCTTAGTCTTGTCACTATGCTCAGCCTTAACTCTTCCCTTTTAATACTGTGGCTATAACCACCATGACTTCAGTGCATCTTTACTGATGCTTGTATTTTTCAACATAGTTATTTTCTCGCTTCTTTCATTGTCTTTTTTTTCTATTTATGTCTTGCAAATAACTTGTTTATATCAACATTGTTATTAATAGCTTGACTGTGCCCTTTAGCATATTATCATGACATAAATTATATATTTCTATACAAACATTATTTTTTGCAGAGAATCACATAATGCATCAGGATATTGCCAATTGTGGGATGACCATTTTTCATTGTGCAACTTCGATAAAATATAAAAGTTGAAGTCTTTTCATTCAAGAGCAAAAATTGACTGAAGGGGAAAATAATGGGTGTTTATTCTGTAAGTGAATAATGAAATTTAAAATATTGAATTATAAAGTTAAATATGTTTAGAAGAACTTAATGAATCTCAGATGTTTTTGAAATTGGAAAAAAAAAAAAAACAACAAAGGACTGACCCAGAGCCCTGGCTGGTATCAATTCACTGTTGGGAGGTTGATTTGCCAGTTCATTTTAACTTGTTTGTTGTTTTAGTTTTACTGAGCTTACCTGAAGGTAGAAATACACAATACCAAAAGCAGAATTATCCCTCCCTTTCTCTTTTGTTTGTGTCTGTTTTCTTTGTTGCTAGACAACATGTTATTTTCTAGTTTATTTCCCATAATTTAAAAAATACCGCTATAGTAGATAATATTAGAGAAAGCAAAATAACATACTGTTTCTTTTATCCTAATAATGGGAAGGTATTTGTCTGGATAAGGTCACAGTTGCTTCTAAGTATAAATTACTTAATTGTTTTCAGTAGGGCTGTTGTGAGCTCCAGCACTAGGCAATCTAATCTAAAGTAGAACTCTCTGTCTTTGAAAGAATGTTTCTGGGGACAACCATTGCAGGATATAGGGACTGCTAGATCACCAGGGGCTGGACAGCTTGGGTTTTATTAATACTTTTTGTGCTGTTTTTCAAGAGAAAATGGATAATAAAGAAACATCATTTTACTGGCATTGTTTTCTATGACCATATACTTTCAATTCTTTGCATTGTGTAGGCAGAACCCACTGTCAAAACTTCTTCAAAAAAAAAAAAACTTCTTCAAAAAACTTCTTCAAAATCAAAACTTCAAAAAATTCTTCATGATAGCTGAATACATCAGCTGCAAGCTTGGTTTGTGAGATGTTTAATAACAGCCTGCTTTTTAAAAAAGAAAAAAACAGAAAATATTTTATGCTATTTATGTTATCTACATGGTAGCAAATTAAAGTCGGGGGACAGTGGCTCCCCGTAAGTATCACCTGCACATGTGCCTGATGCAGCTGGAACCACGTTGCTATGCACTCACGGAGCAGCTCCATCTTCCCAGATAAAAATAAATTTCATTCCATCTAAGTTTTTATATCCTTTGAATATGGATGGACAAGCCTGTGTGCACAGCCTTGCAAAGAACTCTGTCAGCATAAACACTCTCTCGCAAAATCAAAGCTGGAGGCCAGTTCAGTCAAGATATGTACCAGCTTAACAACAAATTGTACTAAAGAGTTGGGTTTTTTTTAACTGATATATCTGTGGACAGTCTAACCCCTACTTTAATCTGGCTTGTATCAACTAACAAACCCACAACTTTTGTGGGAAAACAAGCCCTGGCCCGACCCAAGTCTTGTGCCTGTGCAGAGTTTATAGAAAACTATGCAGCAGACTGCATTAGTTACAATGCAGAGATTCGCTGGGAGGGAAGAAAAGGACTTGTCCTTATGTGAACTGTGTATAAGATGCCTTTAATTCCTCACAGGGGCTTTTCTGGTGACATAAACTGAGGGAATGTTGGAGACAGATTTACAACGTAAATTTATGTAAGGTTTAGGAGCACATTTGAAATTATTAATTAATCAAATTTTTAAATATCCCTTTTATTAGCCAAATGCCTGCAACAGTTCTGAGATGGATAAATGCCAATACTGCAAGAATAAATTTAGCATGCACCACTATGCGAACAAACAGTTATCCAAAACACAAGGCACAAGGGGGGTCGGATTTCAGGGTGGGTTGGTTGGTTGGTTGGTTGGTTGGGGTTTTTTGCAGATTTTCCTATGGAAAGCTAGAGTAACCTTCTTGGAAGAAAGCAGGGCTTGCTTAGGAGCTTTGTCCAGGGCAAGCAGTACACACACACAAACCCACACCTGCAAACGCACAGAGATCCATACCCTACATTGCCTCAGCACCATTATGTCCAGCTCCAGTGGAAGAAGACCTATCGAACAGTTTCTCACTGGTCACGTAAGGAAAACAGGAATAGAAATAAACATTTTAATAAATATTCCAAGTCTCACTTCTTAGCACAGATTTCCAAGTAGCTTATTTCCAAAGACTTTTTACATGTTTGCATTATGATGTTTGACTTTCTTGTCTCCGTCTTGAATCATGTTCAGCCTTATCCCTCTGCCTCAATTTATTTGGTCCTCATATCCCTCCAGCTTGAGGCTCTTTTTGTAAACATAATAGTAAACTTAAATGTGGGAGCATCGATTGCTTCACTTTATTATGCTTTCGGTGCTCAGCAATACTAATATAAATATTTCTGGTTTTACATTTTGATTTTAATAGTTTAATCTTCTGTGTGTTTAAATTGGATGTCAGCATGGCTGCAGCCCTTAGCAGGCAATCCCATTCCTTCAGTGAGGATGCCTATTTTGTATAAAACATGTGATGTTAGAAAGGTTGGTTAGCGTATACAACGAGACAGCTAGGATGCCATCTATGGTTTTTGCTGTAGCCGATTATCTTATACCGTAGCTACAACCTGATAAATGTTGTTTAAATGCCTCAAAGTGCATCTTTAGCATGGTGCGAGGCATTTATACACATGCAGCTCCTGTTATTATCAGTAGGATATATATCTACTGCATACATCACTCTTGGCATGATACAGTAACTCTAGATTTATAGTTGTTCTCTGAAAGAGCAAGCATTTCTGTATAGGTGCTGCTGAATATATACAGAGATATCTTTTTTTACAATGTTCCACAGAGGAAAAGTTTGCTAATATCCTGTATATCTTGATGTGGAGCTTCAAGAGAAAAAAAAAAAAGGGAATAATGTATAGCTGAAAAGCCTCACCAACACTGAAAGGCACTGAAAGGCTCTGGAAAGCTGCAGCAGGACATAAATAAAGACCAGCCCACCATTTTGTGCCAGCTACTACTTAGTTGGGAAACTATGCAATGATTAAACAATGAAATTAAACACATAGGACCTGGTACATTTAAATATTTAAATGCCACTTTTCATAACAAATCATACTAATGCATGACTGTGAGTCTGACCTTGCTCTAGGATGGCCTATAACACTGCAAATAAGACAGCTAACTTTGTGCATTCCTCTACATCTTCAGTTCAGATCTGTGCTCTCACATAAAGGCAGGGCTACCCACATCGGATATTTATTGTGAAACATCTTCGTTCATATATATTTATCAGGGATATGACCATCATTTTTAAGTGAAAGGAGTCTGCTTTCATATAAGCATAAATCTGAAGCAAATCTATTTACCTCAGTAATGCTACAGGAAAATTTGAATCTGGGCTATTGATGGCTTTCTGTTACCTAAAAGTATCCTCATGGCATTTTAACTACTACTCACATTACCTTGCTGAATAACTTCATGGCTTCCTTCAGTGGAGTTATCTCCCTGGTCATCTGCCATTCAGGTAAACTTCATACTGGAAGGTCCTTCAAGAAAGAGGGTGACAGCTAGGGACAAACCTCCAGCAGGAGGAAACCTCCGTACTAGCCATGTAATAAAGCAAAATATTGCTATGTGTTGCCAACAGAAGTTTATATTACAGAAGGGGAGGGTCTGTAGGAGTCCATTCAGTGGCATACCAAACAGTAGTTCTCATTTTTTTAGTGATTTGATTTACATCAGCAAAGAGATGTTGGCTCCGCCTTGTTTCCACGTCAAAACTGTATTATAAGATGCATGTAAGTACATTAAGTGGTTTCCTAAAATTATTTTCAATTGAAAGCAATTGCAGGACTGCAACAGTATTGTGCAGTCATTGAGAAGGTAACTTGCTACTCTCCGTTTACAGCATGTCTAGAGGGGAAACAGAAGTGCACTTAACTAACAGGTTAAAAAAGCAAGAAAAACAAGGTAACATGGAGTCTAACTCTGGATAATGAATAGCTTGAGTTCAAATCGGCATTTTTCCACAGATGTCAGCTCCAGGTGCCAAGCAGAGCTAAACCAGACTTGCACTGTCACTGTCTCAGCCAGGGCTTTGTGTAGCAGAAGGGGGTGGGAAACAGCTTGGTCTGGGACTATGCTGCTCTAAAGGTCACTCTGCCTTGCGCAGGCAGCCTGCAGCAATGTGAATTCCTGAGTCAAGATGGTCAGGAAACATTTTTAGCTGGAACTACCCTTGAAATCATGTTTAAAAAAAAAATCAATAGAAATGGATCATCCTCACAGAAGTCCCTTATCACATGGGCATTTTCTCTTGGAGGGAATTTATCTTGATAGGAGCTTTTTAACCAACTTTAATCCTAAAAACAAAGTATTTGTGGCACAGATATGCAATGGCCCTCAGGGATTATTATTGTAGCCCTACTCTGACACCTGCACATCTTCTGTTTGTTCAGATTTTGCCGCAGGGAAAATATTTGCCCCTACATGCAAACCTAAGAATTTAAAAGGATTTTCTATCACGGATGTTCTGTCTCACAGCTCCAGCTCATATTTTTGAAATGTGTCAAAGTACATATTAGGGTATGCTAAGGCCTGCTGACACAGCCGGCTTCAGCTCCATCATTCACTCTTTTTCAGTTAGTCCTGTAGGGTGCCTGTGTGCGCGTATGTATGTATCTAGCTTGCCATGCACCCATCCATCCATCCATCCATTCTGTCTACCTGTCTGTATCTTTTCATGAGATAAATACATATATAGATTGAATAACCTTTTTATTTTCTGTTCACACCAACATAAAAAAACCCCAAACCGCAAAGGCAGATAATATGGCTTTAGAGATAGTTCAGATAGAAATTGTTTTCAATTGTAAATGACTGGTATATGTTATACAAAATTTCTTTAGGGCCCTTCTATAATTTGAAAGGTAAATTCTGGTTAGTCACCAATACAATAAGTTTTTTATTCCTTTTGTTTCTAGAAGTCTGTCTGCCTAATCATGTACCAAAACATTGCTCTACTCATTCAGCAAGTAATTTATTTTCTGGTTTATGACTTTACAATAGCAAAGACTTCTTTGCCTTTATCCAAATCCTCTCTAAAATTGATTTCTTCTCTTTGATTAATTCTGATCTATATATCCATTTCACCAGTTCTTAACAGTGAGCTCAGAGCTCCTGTTACCTTTAACTTTTTAGAAAGCTGTTCTCATAATGGTGTAGGAAAAGATTTAGTCCATAAAGAGCAGGACTAAGTATTGCATCATGGAGATCACGCGATTGCACTGAGAGTGGAGTCACGGCTGTCGGGCAGTGAGAGCGGTGAGGACATGTCAGAGTGGCTCAGGCTGTGGCCCTCTCACCCCTAGGCAGAAAAGCCATGTTCAAATCTCATTTTCGGATACTGTGGACAGAAGTTGCAACACTTAGTGGCTTCATCGCTCAAACAAGATATTGACCTGTGGTTTCTGGAAGTTGGTGATTTCAGGACACATTTCGAAAAGGGAATAACCCCAGTGCCTTGGCCAACATCCCGGTCTTCAGCAGAACTAGTATCAAAACAGAGTGTGATTAATGCTCAGTGTATAATGGCTGCGACATTTGCCTCTGCTAGCATTATGTCTCTTGCATGACGACTTTTTATTCTTTGTTTCTGGTTCTGGTTAAAAGTCACAAACTTTTCTTAGGTGCAGAACAAGCGCTGTAAAATATTTTGGTGTTCTAATGTTTTATAGAGATTATCTTGACTTTCACATATGTTTTTGCTGCCAATTTTAGATTTATGTAATTTAAAAACTTTCAGAAGATTTCCACTCCTCTTTAAGACAACAGTCTGTGGCCTGAGCTTATTCTCTTCAAACTCAACACCTCTGCTCTGATAATCTCTCTAAAGACAGAATGGTACTTAATATTCAAAGATGGGATTTTTGAGTGAAATATAAATCTCTCCTTGTTTCTGTTGCTCTTGAAATTTGCTGTAGCTAATGCTGGAGAAACCTAAGTGGTCAAGTTTAGTTTGATTTTCAGAATTATACTCTCCCACAAAATATGTGTTTAGAAAATCAGCTTTTGATAGTATGCTCTTCAGTACATAGGAGCTCAGACTGTGTCTCAGACAGTTCCCATGCTGATCACATATGGTTTGGACTTAGCACATTGGGAAACTGCATTAGAAGCAAATGTTATGATAAAAATTTGTCTTAAGCCATATAAAAACTTACTTTTCCAAGTGGTGAAGTTAGGCTGTGGTAGCCATTTGGGGCAGTCAGCAGCAGCTGTACAGCTCCTGGCTGGGGAGAACAACACTCCCTGAGCTGCCTGCCAGCCTTGCCCTTGCAGAAATGAAGCCTCTAAAAAGTAGGAAATGAATCATTAAAATGGCAGAAACTTGTGCTCCTAACATGTAGGAAGTACAGAGGTGAAATACATTCACTTCTGAAATGCAGCCCAAATTCTGCCCTGAGGCCTACAAGGCCAACACTGCGTGTACAAGCAAGCTGCAGTTGTAGATGTACTTTGGAGAGAAACCATATGAATACTGTAGTAAAGTAGTTGCCAGAACACCTTCTCTTTGCTAGGGCAGAGCTTGGCTTCTCAGACACAGAAAACAGGAGCTCCGTATACTTGGCCGATTTTCATATACTCGGGGTCATGTCAGCATGAAGACATTTACCCACTGGCGTTACCTCTGGCACGCAGCTGCCAGCACCATGGTTTGGATAGACCAGGTGAACAGCTGTCACCCACGGTGGCCTTCCCTGGGGAAGGCTGCAGGGTGATGTGCAGGAGGTTGTAGCATGGAGGGTGTTGGTCTCTCCTCCCGAGTAGCAAGTGATAGGACAAGGGGAAATGGCCTCAAGTTGCACCCAGGGAAGGTTTAGATTGGATATTAGGAAAAGTTTCTTCATGAAAAGGGTTGAGCAGGCTGCCCAGGGAAAGTGGATGAATCACAAACCCTGGAGGTATTTAAAAGATGGAAGATGTGGTTCTTAGGGACATGGTTTAGAGGTGGACTTGGCAGCATTAGGTTAACAGTTGGACTCAATGAACTTAAATGTTTTTTCCAACCAAAATGATTCTATGATTCTATACCCCAGCCCCCCTTACCCTGCTGCCTGCTGTGGTGCTGCCCTGGTGGGCAGCTTAGTGCTGTACTGTGAGTCCAAAATCCCTGCTTTAGATTTGTGATGGGACTTATAGGGAAAAGTTATTACATACCAGCCTACACTTCCTATAATCTTCTCATGCCTTTTATTTTATGTTTCCTCTGTAACATCCAGATTTTTTCCTGTCATGGTTCATTCTCTTCATTAATTTGCATAGGAATACAGGTGTGTGCAGGTCAATAGATGTTTTGGTACTAGAGAGATAAAACATCAGGGAGCTTTTTAAATTATCATTATTATTTGCAGAATTTCAACAATTATTAAAAGGACTGGTCGTAAAGCAGTGAGAATAACTGGAGTGGACAAGAAATTAATTCCTGCATATTACTGGTATTTAAATAACACCTACACATGGTAAGGGATTGCAAAGCATGTAATGAAAAGTGAGGCTGAACTGTCATATAAGCCTTGACAATCACCAGGAGGAGAGAGGCTATAGAGACAACTCTCTTGGAGAGTTCAGCCTCACCTCTTCAATTTGACATCCACTGAATGATGAGAGCTTTGATGGAGGAAAAAGACATGGTACTTACACTGCTGAAGACTATTATTTGTTTTTTCCGCAACTATGTGGAAGCTGGAAGATCTAAGGCATTTCATCCAAGACTGCAAAGCTACCAAGTGTGCGTGGTATTATGACCGTGGGCAATATAGGGCAAGTAACAGAGGAACACAATGCAATTTGCCTCCCAAACTGTGCTTTAGAGGGAGGTAATATCACAATTTTGCCACCCACACCCTCCTCTCTACTTTGCCAATGAAAGAAAAAGACCTAATTTGTCAGGGTTGTGAAAATGTTATTGGATCTTTGGGGACATATTACTGTGAACAGAACCGGTTGGGGAGATCCATGGTAAGTCTTCAGAATAAAAGGATTTTTTTAAAGCTTTTTCTAAGTCCTAAGGGGGAAAATCTTCCTCGACTGGCACTTTCACATTGGTTTTGTTGCCAGACTAACAGCTTCCTGAGGAACCACCTGTTTTCCCTATTCATCATGAAGCCACTGGGATGCAAAGGCAGATGTAAGCATAGCTTGAACATTTTACATTGCCATGCAAAATGACTGCTTAATGCATATTACCTGGAAACGCCTCATAATTAGACTATGTCCAAGTAAGCCAAAATATTTTTTCTTGTGATATTTGAACGCTGCATTTTCCAGAATATTTGTAAAACAAAAAGGCAAATGTTACCAGAAAAGGGGGCAGGGATGGAAACACCTTTGCTGATTTTCAACTACCAGACACAAACGCAATTATCAGAGCAGACTGTGGAGATGTGCACCTGAAGGAGGCCTTAAGGGCATGCTTTGATGGTATGTCAAAATCAGAGAACTATCTGCTTTGTGCTCATTTGAGTCATTGTAGTTGGCTTGCATACAGACTTTAAATAAACTGCTGGTTTTAAATGAATATGTCAGTTTTGAAAGCCAAAGTAAAACATGATCTACATAAGAAATCACAGCAAACAGAAACATTTCTATAAGGATTTAAGCCATGAACAGCAAAGATTCATGGTACTGACTATTCCTACATGAATCACAAATTAGAGTATCACTCCCCTTAGTGCACACTGTGGTCATGTGAAAAGACCCGGCTTGGCCATTATATGTTATCACGTGTCAGAAGATGGCTGTAACCCAGATCACAAAACCACTCGTGCAGTAGCTCCTGGCAAGTTTTAGGTTCTTCAGCATCCTAATGCTTTGTGATATATTCTTCTGGTACTTGAAGGGCTGCAAAACATCTTGTGTGCTTCCAGAACCACCTTCTGGTTCTTCTGCCCTCTTTTGAAAAGATACTCCCTTTGCTTCTCAGCTTCTGCACACCCTTGATCAAGTTAGAGGTCATGTCCTCCCTTTTTCAATTTCTTCTTTCTTCTAGTTAAGTTTCTATACTTGCTTTTTCCTGGGGTTGTTCTGCAGCCAAACTTATCACTGATTCTTCTCCACATAGACTGAGGAAGTTCAGGGCTTCTTTCCTGAGAAAGCTGGGGAGCTAGACTTTAAATGGCATTTTTTCTTTAGATTCTGCACCAAGTCATACCTTTATGCTTTAGAGGTAGAAGTACTGGGAAAGAGACCTTTTAAAGCACACTGGAAATTATAATGGAGGGAAAGGAGGGCTTTGAGATGTAATCAACGGGATTTTGGGCCATGGAGTTCAAGCCAATAACATGAACAGTGCTAGTTGTAGGAACATAGGCATTTTTGGTGAAGGACTGCTTTCATTGAGGATTAATGCAGCATCCAGACATATGCTAACAGAAAAGGATCAAAAGGGGATATATGTAGCTAGTTTTATTTAATCAGCCAACATTTGAGATTTTACCAACCAGACTTCAGATTGCAACATGGAAGTGCGTGCCAAACCAGGGGTAGGAAGATGTTCATTGCAGGGGGTTGAACTAGATGACCTTTGAAGGTCCCTTCCAACCCAAACTGTTCTATCATTCTACTGGCAAAATCATGGTGGCTAGACCTTGCCTACCTGTATTTAACAGCAGCCACATGAGATCTGCTCAATGTTAACAGTGTTCATCACTATTCTGACAACATCTTGTAAAATGACAGTCTTTACTCATCACCATGCCATAGAAACTAAAGTTATGCACGCAAACAGCCTGCTGACAATCAAATTGACAAGGTATCTTTCTGCTTCTACTGTTCACAGTCTACAGCCTACAGACTCTGGTACATTAATTCCATCTATCAGGAAAACTGTCTTCATATCTCAGTTTATATAGCCGCTGCTCAGGATCAGCCTTAAGGATCTTTAGCAGTAAAACTCAGAGAGAATTCTTCCCTGCCTTTTTTTGTGTCTCTGAATGCCTGAGTGCTAAAGGACTGGTTTATGAAACAAGAAAAGGCAGAGTATATTTCATGTCCCCGTTCAACAGAGTGGCCGGGCTGGAAAGCATCAGAGAGCTGAGCCAGAAGAGTGATGATGTCTGGCTTTCAGAGCAAATACGAAGTCCACACTAATTATCACCAAAGATATACCAACATAATAGCAGTTCTTGCCACCTTCTCTAATTTGAGTCTTTATCATTAAATAAAGACAGACTTAATTCTTGAAATAATGTCCCTTTTAAAAAATAAATAAATAACTTTTTTCATCCCTGCTTATTGTGAAACAGCAATTGCTGACTCATTTTGAGTCACTATTGCCATAACTGCATGGAAGCAACTGAGGCTTCTCTGCACTAATGGCATATGTAATACATCCTCAACAGTAGTTTTTAAGCAATTGTATTTTACCCAATGACTTTTTCCTTAACAGACCCCTCCAAAATACAACTCATTTTTGGGATTCTGGAAAGACTTTGTTACATGAAAGACACCAACACTACTTCTCTCATTCTTTCTAAAGAGAAACATCCAAATCTCTGCAGTGAGCAAGCACTTTCATGCGTTATAGTCTAAAGCAGGATCTTCCTCTCTTGCTGGTTACCTATACTATTAATATTTTAACAGATTTAGGGCACTAAGTACCAGAAAAAGTGGTATTAGTGTTATCACACCTCCCTTGAACACCTCATATATTATCTAAGGAAAATGTGGTAGAGAAAACTAGACTGTGATTCATTTTACAGCATCCCCAGTGCTTCTAAACACTCCTCAAATGACACTCATTATATGGATCCTGTTTCTAAATAAATTTTGCCAGTCTGGGTTGTCTTAGTTTACTCCTGATCTTCTAAAACCTCAGAAATTTTACATGCTCTATACTAATAACTCAAATGATTTTAAAATTAACCTTCTTTTGTGTGTTGTTCCTCTTCTTCAGAAGTTGTCGGTAAACTCATTTTTTATAAAAGCAGAGCTTTTGAGATAATGTATTTTTAACCTGAATTTTTGAGCCTCTTCACAAGAATTTAATAGACATGATAGCTTTTGTAAACCAGTTACCAAATGTTACAGAGGCTGCACAAAGACCAGGTGTTTTTCTTATTTACATTAAAATTGTAAAGTTATGGAAAAATAACTTTTATTAGTAACTACATTAAATAATCTCTTTTAAATCATTCATCACTATGGCATTAACACATACTTTTGTTGTCAAACGTCTCTGTTCTGAGCTGGGAAAATATATTTAAAATGAGCTGGAGATCAGATGCTCTCATTGTCAAACCAAAAAGTTCATGCCTTGAGACAGCAGCAAATTGTTCTGAAATATTACAAAAGTAGGATGAGTAAGGGTGATTTATTAGGAGTATATAAAATGAAGTGCAAGTTTTTAGATTAGCATAATTCACATACTCACAGTAACTCCTGTAATGTCTTGTTTGCTTCTTAAATATAAAAACAAGCATCTAGCTTCAAGAAACTGAATTCTTCTTCCTGCATGTAAGACCCAGGGTATCTGGTTTATATCCATGACACACAAATGAATGTCACATAACCAAATAAACTGAAAAACTGCAATCCTCCAAGTGTTTTCCATTTCTCTATATAGAAGCTTTAGGAGGGCTGAAATAGCAGAGTGATGTAGTTCATCACACAGATGTGCAGTAATATTAATTAGAGGCAGCAGTCCTGATCCTGGTGAAGATTTGGTCATTGACTTATGGTGGAGCGGTGGAGCGGTCTCAGTGATCAGTGTTCAGTAGCCAGACGCTGCACCTGCAGGAGGGTTTTTGTTCAGAATAGTAGTGAGGTTTCAAAGTGAATCTTCTGATCATCCCCACTCACTACCCATGGGCTTGGCTTGCAGAGTGGATTTGGTGTGTACAACAGATATTCTTTCTGGGAGGAACAGAACTGTAACTTTCACTCCAAAAGTCTATCTACTGCACTCCAAGTCTAATCAGTGCAGAAGGATTTTGAACCACATGTATGGCAGGCACCATCCACAGTATAAACCTGGAAACAGTTCAAGCATCACAGTAAATTTGATCTAATGTAAAGTGCCCATACAGACAGAATATAAATGTAGGACCCAGTGCCAGCCATTTCCAGCTGCTGCTCTGTTCCTGTTGCATTGAATTCCTTCTTGAGGTAGATGTGACCACGGTGCTAACACACAGCAGCTTGCAGCTGACTACTCAGTATTGAACAGGGAATCAGGTTCTGTAACATCAGAAATTTCCAAAACAGATCTACAAAGTGTGGGATCAACAGTGAAAGCTGTGCAAATCCAAGGGTTGGAAATAAAGTTGTGAATAATAATTACTTCCTACAGGCGGTTGCTCTGTGAGGTAAGTCTTGTTTTGGATTCTGCTTCTCTTGTTCATATCACTGGCATATAGTTAATGGGACTATGCAGGCTGAGGTGTAATTGAAGCAGCTTGATTGACTGTCCAGCCATTTACAGGTGTGCAAAGACAATGGAACAGTAGTGTTTAAAATCATCTCACCAGAAGCCAAATCCTTTCATTCCACTTTGTGCATGCATTTTGTCAGTTTAAATGAGTGTAAAGTGGGGGATATTAATGCTGCCTGGCTCCAGGCACCCATCTTAGGAGAGCAGTCTCCTTGGACTCCACAGTCAGTGGGAAGAGAAAGAGCTTTCTGAAGGGCAACTCTGATGACCAAACTTCAATGACTGAATTCGGATTGTGGAAACATTCTCTAATACATAGCAAAACAGAACCAAGTCTCCTGTCAACAGAATTTGGACCTCTATAATATAAAAGTGCATTAAAATAGTGAATTCATGCATTTTAATGCATTAAAATGATGGAAAATCAATTATTTTTGTACAGCACGGAATTTGAAATAAACATGGTTATTTCATGAGAAACCCATGTGATTCTTAAATCTGACGCAACAGAATTTTAGGTTGTAGAACCAGAGGAAAATAATCCTAAAGCTTTGGAAATTTTTGCTTTTTAAACTACTTGATAAACAGCAAACTGAAGAGCACCTGCTTCAAAAACAAAAGACCTGACAAACCTTCCAGCTAGAGCAAGGTTAATACATGATTATTTCTGTTTACTGTGACATGATGAAGTCATCTGTAAAACACAAAGCATTGGAAATCTCACATTTGCTTTTGATACATAACCTAAACATATTGTAAGATATGACATTATCTTTTCCATTTCCTTATTTAATATGTAAGAAATATGAAAAGTATTTGAAATTGTTCTGGTTGTGGGTCTGGTTTTGGTTTGTTTGTTTGTTTGTTTATTTTTCTGGGATAAATGAAGATCACTGTCAACAGAAGATAAGTTACTGTGAGTGCATTTTACAATCTTAAGTATGTCACTGGAAGAAGAAAATTCTGCTTGAAGAAGGTATCTGACAGAAACAAGTAAACGTAGATAATTCAGCACGCAGGCTAATCCCCTTTGTCATGTACGTTTATAGTTATGTAAGAACATCCCATCTTGAAAAACCCATCTCACTGCTGACAGTAGTTAGTCTTACTAATAGTTTATAAGTCTAAAGGTAAGCTGGGGATGAACTGGTGCACTGCCTAAACAGCAAAGGCCAAAACCTTTTTGTTTTTGAAGACCCAAAAGCTGGCATAGTGTCAAACAGCACTTTGTCAGAATCCCACCTTCTTGCATGTATATGTATCAATAAGCCTCACAGCTTTCCAGCTAGAAGCAAATGCACCAAGGGAAAAAGACTCTTATCCGGTCCTGTTGCACTGCATGGGAGCAATGGGTGCTAAAGATGTAATTGTTGTTCTATCTCTTTGGTTAAATTAATATAAATATTGTAATTTATATAGCATTAATCTCCTGGCAGTCATTTCACAGGCGCTGTGCAAAGATGTACACACCTTTGCAGCAAAATGTTTTATTTTAATGAATGACACACATGCCAGAAAGCTAACTCGTCCTCTTGCACCACCTTCAGCCCTACGGGTACTGAAAAGCCCAGGTTCACTGTTTATTACATCCTTTCATCCCCTTAAAAATTAAGGCTCCTGCTTATATTGAAGTTGAGGCCTTAATAAGTAGGTATGCATAAGTGTACATGTAAGCATATGCATACCTACTAGGCATTATAGCTCTCAATGGGACTGATTACATGATTGCACCTCATTATATTGATTAATATTGTGTGGAAACAAATGTTCCACAGATTTCTCTACAGTCCTGCTCTAACTTAATTAAAATTAATAAATGCAGTCCCTTCTAGGCCCGAGTACGCAATGACTAGCCAAGGAAGATGATTCTTCCCTCCAGCAGCCAGTCATTGGGTGCTGTGCCCTCAGGAACTAGACCTGGCTTCAAAAAGAGGTGCTATAGCCAGCAGACAGATGTCATTAGATGTTGGTAGATAGGTGTGTGCACAAAAGATGTCCTGAGAACAAGTACAGTGGCTTGAACTCTGTTCTGTGCCTTGCCTCTAGGTGTGGTCTCTGCTCTTGTCTCTGATTTCACCAGTCAGGATACAGCTCGCATCTGCCGCCACTTCAGTCGTAGTTCTGTCCCAGGCTGTCTGTCCTTGCTGCTGCTCTGTCTGCTCCTTCTCCTGGACCTACCTCATGAATTGCACTCCCTTGTTCCATCCAAAGCTTAGCTACGCTCTTGTCAAGGTGTGTGCAAGCTTCCTGGCTTCTTGGTGCCAAACCCTATCTCCAACCATACGCTTGCCTTGCTCTGTTAGGCTAATGAGTACTATATGTCTCTGGTTCTTGATTTCAGATTGCCTTAATTACATCACCTGGCTCCTGTCTCCACCCCAGACTCCAGCCTGGGGCCTCACTATGAGGCTTGCAACACCCATGTCCCGTCATAACAGTCTATGCGGACAGGTGCAGACAGACAAACAGCCTGTTTCACTAGTGCTCCAAGCTGGGCAGAAACAGGACAGCTTTGGTCTATGAGCCGTACACCTACATTACCTGAAGAGAAGAGCTCTTTTCTTTCCAGACAAGACACACAGCAGCTTGGAGCACAGACAAACCAAATCCACCTCTCTCTATACTTGCTCAGTTAGACATACTGTGTAAACCTATAAGAACTTTCAAGGTACAGAGTAAATTTCAATGCTAAATGTGCAGATTTCTCAAATGTCTACCCTGATGTTGAGCAGCACTCCTCTTGACACATAGATAAACAGAAGACTACTGTGTGGGTCAGATGGAACCAAGGCAGAAAGATTTCCACTAAACTTCTCTCATCTAAAAGTTTTTTTTAGCTTACCTGAGAACGTTACCTATGTTCACCATGTCGTTCAGGTGAGGCATAGAAACTGTATTTCATTATGTTTGTGTATGAACACAATTCTAGTCTCAAGCACACATCTGTGAATTAGGTGTCCCTGTTTCAGTAGTTAGTCTGGACTTTCTCAAAACATCTATTTCTATGAGTGAAACTCAAATCTTATACCTAAAGTACTAAACTTTGAAGTTCAGGCCTTTATCCAGTGTAGTTACATTAAGTTTATATCAGCTGATGATTTGATCCTGTGTAACTTCCATGCCAGCAGATAAAACATCAACAGATACAGAAGATGCCAGAAAGATGCACTTGAGCTACCTTAAAATTAACTAGCTTGGCCACTAGTAGTAGTGTAACCAGAGCTGCAAAAAGCTCAAGTGTAAACTAAGTTAGATTTAATCTAGACCACCAGAATTTTGCAGCTTAGGCTGATCTCTGTGCTTGCATAGCTCATACCCAAGCCAGGTAACACAAACCTAACAAAGGTCCTGTACACTGCAATCATTAAAGCAAAGACTGGATCTAAATGGTGCCTATTTTATGGCAGTTTTCAAAGCAAATGAAGTATTTATTAACTTCCAAACTGTTTCTAATACCCTAGTGCCTCAGTGGAACAGCTCACAAGTACTGCACGATGTGAGCAGCAGTGGCAGGATCTGATCATAAACTCCTTCAGGCATGTGATAGAAACAGAGACTTTTGTGCTTTTGTTTCTAGGTAACTGCCTGTTTTGGTTTACCTATGTTTTCGTTATGGTATGGAGCTCTTTAACACTGTACGGGCAAATGGTAAGCTTTATGTTATATTTAGCTTTATCTCTCTATGTATGATGACCATGTCTGGTAATTGCTTCTTTGAGGATCAATCCTTATCTCCTCCCTAAAGCTGAAGTGTGAATCCACGAGAACCTTACATAACAGGGGAATGTGATTCTAGATCTGCTACAGTATGTTTGACTTGAATAAACAGTCGGTCTGGATGTTGTCTGTGTGTTGTATAAGCCCATCATAAGTTAACACATAATAAAATTTCAGATTTTGGAACTTATACTGGAAATCACTTACTTGCATAAGTAACTCCACTGGTATTCTGTGGGGTATTAGTGGAAGCCAATACAAACTCACTAAGGCAAGGAGGACTTCCTAAACGGAGCCTTGACTGTTAAATAAAAATAAATTAATGTATTTAGACATTCTCTAGACAGAACAAGTGTCTTATGTGACCTATGTATGTATCACCTATACAACTATTATACTTCTAAAAGAAATTGTCATTCAAACAACTGCATATATTTGAGGCATAATATATTAAGAAATGTATTTTCCTTTGTGCTTACTGCTGCTGCAGAGACGTGTGAGTGTTATATGACAGCGATTGTATGCAGGACGTGGTTGCAGGATATTCCTATTTTGTGTGCCTGGTGTCTCTTAGAAGGTAAGAATCTTCCAAAATATGGGATGCAGAAAAGCAGTGACATGGATTTTGAATTTTAAATATGGATTAGCTATTTTTTTACAGAGAAATTCAGAGGAATGTTTCTTCAAGTTACTAATTTTTTCACACTGTTTCCTTTTCTATAGTAGTTAGGCCTCTTCCCCAATCTTATCTAAATGCAAAGAGAGAGTAGGCCCAGACCTTTCCCCTTCTGAAGTAGTTGACATTTATTTTCCTGTAGCTGTGATTTTTTAAGATCATAAGATATAATATTACATACAATGTCAAGATTATGCAAAACCTAAGTTTTTCAAGTATAGGAGCACACAGAACTATAACACAGACATTACAGCACAAAAATCACTTCAGTGCTTTCTAACAGACAAGAGTGTTTGTGTTTTTCAGAGTAGTCCCTGCTCAGTCAAAATTCCCACTGCAGAAGAAGCTGTAGCATCAGGTGCTTTATCTCCAGCAGACTTTTATATCTTTATTAAGGCTTTATTTTAAATCTTTTAAATCTTAAACTGTGAAGATTAGGAGTGGAAAGATACTAATTAATGTGACCAAAGTTTTTTATTCAGCTCTTGAAGTTTAAATACAAACTGAGGTCAGCATTGCAGAATTAAAAACTTTGTCTTATTTATCCCATATAAAATCATGATTCAGATGCAGAGCCAGGAATGGTCTGACTTCCTATTAGTTATTCTACTGATCAGCTCAGTGTCCTAAATAAGTAATCAAAACATTAATAATAAAAATAATCAACTCAATTCAATTTAAAAATTGTATCTTTAATTATATACACTAGTAGAAAGTTAATTTTACTGCTATTAATCTAGTTGAAATGTCATTTCACATCTATCTACCCACTCATTTGTCTTAAAATAAATGTAATGTGGGACTTTTCTAGGACCAGTCTTTACTTTCTTGAGCCTGTTCTATTAAAGAGAGAGAGCAACAAAGTCCACGTAAATAAAACTACAAATCAGGGAGTGCTTAATGCAACCTGGAGCCAAGTGTCTGATCTCAGCAAAATCAGTGTTTTACGTCTCAATTAGTGTTTGAACTAAAAGTAACCTGTGACTGTTTCATAATCACAGAGAGGGAGCTGTACCAGTATTGCATGCAGGGAAGTGACCACGATCCAAACATACCTGAGAGGAAGGGGTAGGTGGACATGGGAGATGAACATCAGCATCGCCCAGTTGTGGTTGGGACTGAGTTTGAGTTGGGGTCCTGGCTTGCTTCATGTCGCTGTTGCTGGAGTCCCAGGACTGAGTGGGTGCTAACAGTGTCCGCTCAAGATTGTTGCTTTTTAAAATGAAAACTGCCAAGAATGAGGAAGTTATTTTTATTATTTAATATGAAAATTATCTATCCCTCTACTTGCTACTGTGTTTGCACAGAATCCTGTTTGAGAGCTGCCACATGGAAACAAACATAAAGTGAAATGAAGACAGATACATTACCTCCATGGAGAAGACAAAATGGTGGGTAAAGGAGCGTGGGGAATTAACTTGACAGTTCTTGCTTGCCTTACTCTAGTTAGGTGATTTATTTTCCATGAGTCAGAATCCAGGCCCAAATGACACCAAATTATTAGAGAAACCTTCCCAGAGAGGAAAGATAATGATTTCATGGTCATAGCTAGAACTATGGGGGAGATTTAATGGGATGGTTGAGCCTACATAATGTGTCCCGGCTTCTGAGGAGAGCAACTCTGTCCTTCCTCAGGCCTGGCCACACACTCCTATCTCTCTGGGAAGCCCTCTGATGAGTCTCCTGAGTTTGCCAGACCAGCAGAAAACTAGCCAAGCCATTAAGTAAACAGTCTGCCAGTGCAGACGACTCGCTCAGGTGTCAAATGAACACCAAAGCCTGGGAAAAGCCTGGGAATGGTGTCTGTGCATCCAGGGGCAGGGAATGAGCAGTACAAAGAAAGGAAGATTGGCCCTTTCCATGGCAGTAACCTTCCTGGATGCCTCCACTATCTAGTGAAACAGCCTATGTCTCTTAGAAAATGCTGGAAGAGATAAGTTTCTCTCAGCCGAAGAGAAGGCTGTGTCATAAATCCAAAATGTTTAGGGGAAGAGAAAAGTTTGGCTAAGAACTAGAGGTTACAGCCTTTTCCTCACCTTACACTAAGCGACTAAATAATGCTTTGGTGGGAAGAAGCTGGCTTTGAGTTACTTTAAGTACCCGCTAAAGGAAAAGGACTTTTACGGTTCCCTTCTCAATGAGGCCTTTTGAGTTATCGTGATGACTGAAAGAGGGAGTTGCAGGACATCAAGACGATTTAGGAATGGTTAGGAAATGTGATTTCATCAGATGAGGGCTGAAAGTCATAAACCTGTTGAACCAGAAGCCATGTAAGAAGATTCTGAAGTGAAGTGTACATCTTTGTGCATTCATGATACAGACATTAAAGCTTCTAGAGTACCTTAGCATTACATTAGTGGTTGCTGCAGATTAATGTTGCTTCGGATTAATTGTCTCAATTAAGTCACTCTTCTTTTGAACTGACAGGATGAAGCAATTCAATTTCTTAATGGCCTTGTGCTAAGGAACAATAGGAGGCCACCAAAGGAGTGATCTGATGGTTTGGGATCAAGTCCGATCAGCTAACCTGTAGCCTGAGGAGTTACCTACCAGAGAAGTAACTCTACATAGCAAACACAGGGCTAGTAACAAATACAGGGGACAGAAAGAGACACCGCAAGTGTTTGTTAGGCCACTGAACTACTAGAAAAAGTGATTTCTAAGCAACGAAACTGCTTTCAGTTGCTCATTTGTGTTGTATTCAGGGAAACAGGTCTTTATGAATATCCTTATAAATAAGCATCACTATACTCTATCAAGCAGTTCTTTTTTAAATAAAACCACTTGGTTTTCCTTTTAATGTCTGTCTGAATAGGCTAAAGGATGACATTATTTTTGTCAGTGATATAGGTGTGTTACTTACATTACTACATTGCTAAGTGTAAACATGATATGAGAATGCAGTTATGTCATATGCTCTGCTGGCTCATAAAAACAGAGCCTGTAGGCACCGGGAGCAGCAGAGCACACTCCTGGATACCCAAAATCCAAGCCAATTGTTCAGCCATGCAGCGATTTTAGTATTTTTAAACTCCAAGTTAGAGAAAGGACACTTTCACATACCAAACCAAATATTTAAAGGAAGGCAGGAAGGCAGAAATCAAAGTGTCACAGCTGTCAATAACCTTTGACTATATGTATATTTGCATTGTGAGTGAGAAGCTAGAGAAGGGTGTCTTTCATTTCTCTTTGTCCAAATCGTCCTCCTGCAGCCCTGTAAGTATGTTTCTCAGCTGTGATATGTTCAGAATGTGGCTCACAGGGAACATCTCGCCTGCATTTCAGAGGGACAGGTCATTCCCTTCCTCCCTCAGTATTTAGTTCGACAGTACACTCCTTCACTCCAGCCACACACAATAGTGGAAAAGAAACACTTTACCAGCAGAAACGTTGAACAGAGGTTCACAAAAGCTACTGTGAGATTATGTGGCCTTGTGGACATCACAGCAAAGCAAAAATACTTGTTCTTAGCAGCAAGAGGCCAAAATGGGCAATTGTCACGGCAGAGTGTCTAACACCATACATGCAGTATTCCCAGCACTGCAGAGGCTGAATACAAACCTATATTGCTGTTACATGATGTATGGCTCAGTTCTGTTTTTGCACAGAGGGACTAGGCAAAACATGAAATTCAGTTGACAGTAAGAATGGTTTTATAAAGTCAATTTTATAAATAAGTGTATTTCCCGATTTCTAAAGGACATAGTGTTACTTTTTACTAGCCAAGGCAACTATTTTTAGCTTAACCCATGCACCGTTGAAATTGTCAGTCGACCAAATGCTGCTTTAACAGATGGGTACACGTAGAAGTATCTCAGAGAATCAAGCTTAAATGTTAGCTTGCATTGCCATCCAAGAATACAGAGACAGCAATCTGTGGAAAGCTCATGAAAGACGCTGGGAGAATACACCATTGCAACTCTGATTCAGAACTGCATAGTTTATAAATATGTGCCCTGGTTGCTATGGTAGTTTTAGTTTGGTGACTCAGGATTATGCAGCATCAAAAAGTAGCCCACCTTGAAACGTGGAGTTTCTGTGTAAGAATCTTACTCAGAACTGACAAAACCAAAGAGTGAGAAGTTCACTTCTTATATAATTGACTTCAAAATTTTGATAGCACTTTGTATATAGTCTTCCTATTTCTTTTTATCTGGATACAGAATGTACCAGAGTTTTCACTGCTACTTGTGTGGATTTGTCACACAACTGGAGTGGAGAATAAACCAGATTTAAAAATAGAAAGGCCTATGAGTGTCAAACTAAAAAATGAAAGAAATGCTTTATTCTTATGGTAAATATCTCTGTCATGACCTTTTCATCATGAAAAAGGTTTTTCTATTTTCTTATCCCATCTCTCCTTTTACAATCTGTGATTCTTTATAAAAACCTGGAAGATTTATTACAAAGTATTGTGTCAATATATACAGTATTTGTCTCTATCTCTTCAAATTATCCATTTTTCCCAGAGCTGGAGTTGAATAAATAAACTTTGATATATTAGTTTTCTTCAGTGGGGAGAGAAAAATGTTAGAACAAAATTTTTAGAAGCCACACTGTGTCTATTGCTGTTCTAGATGAAAGACAAGACAATAATTATCCTTAGGAGGTCAGAACAAAAAAAATTCTACATCCCAGAGGCTGACTATTTTGGGTAGTGCAAAAGCTTCATCTGTGTACTTCTGTGGTTCAGAAGCCTGCATGAAATACCTCTGAACAATGGTTGTAATGTTTTTAAGAAAAAATGGAAACCCAGAAAGCACACTGATAACAATCTCATTGCTAAATAATTTTATAGATCACTTGAAGCCTGCCACTAAATTAACTAAAAATGTATAAATGCACAGATGCTATCTCTGCAAAGGTTTACATGATTATCTCTAGAGAAAAGTAGGTCTACTGAATTCAGTGCTATTATTTGTATGTGGAAAATCACATACTCACTCACCTTTAGGAATATGTATATGCAGGCAAACAAAGGATTTTACAGCACATCTACTGTGTTGAGTAGTCTGGTAGAGATACATCAGAACAGCCTGATAAAACTAGGTCTGCTTAGTCTGTCCTTAAGTTGCATGCATCAGGTACCTAAAATGAGAAGTGACAATTGTTAGCATACTATTATTATTGTAAACACACGTGCAAGCTTATGCAGTTATCTAATCTAATCTTGTGATACTGTATTGCAGTAGTTATTGTTTTAGGACAAATTTTATACTCGCTTTCAATATGGTTTTCAAAGTGAGCCTTAATATATGGGATTTGGTCTAACCCTCTGCACAGATTAATTTCATCCTCCATGCTTAGGTAAATAAACGGATGAGAAAATCAGGTTTCTACTGCAAATATTATTGGTAATTCTTTGTATTTTTCTCAATTAGCACTGAATTAGAAGCTGTAGATGGTCTCACCTTCTCTCAGCTACACTGATTTTACAATAAAATTGAATCATATCAAGCTGGTAGGATGGAGTAAAGAATATGGCCCAGTATGACTTTGCTATAGGAGTATAAACTTTTAGGTGAGATATGAAATAGGAAAAACATGGAAATTAAAACCAAGTTGTTGTTGTTATTATTATTACTCTCACCATTTTTCCCTTCTTGCTCTGAAGTGTGGCTTGATTTTGTTGAATACAGAAAATGTGAACTGTAGAGTTTACATGAATGACAGATCTACCTGTTGCTTAAGGAAGAACAAATGCTTTGCTAGATCACATTCAATGGCCACATATAATTTACTGTAGAGCATACAGCTATCTAGGAAAGGCATATATACCCCATAAATATGGAATAACTGAATTTCAGCTGGCAACACACAATTTATATGTTGCCTGTGGGGTCTGTAAAAGGACTCAAACATAACTTCCCAATCACGTACAACCCAAAAAATATTGAAAATGGAAAGTCAAGGAAAAATAAAGTCAAGAATGTACAACATACAAATAGCTGCAAAGTAAGGAAAGGTATGTGCTCAAGTTCTCTGAAAAGCTGGAGCTGCATCAATGAAAAATGCCTTGGATAAAGGAACAATAGGAAAGTATTAGGTCTGATATTTAAAAAGACTGTGAGATACTGTCCTGGTTTTGTTAAAAACAAGACCAGTTCTCTTTTAATGATTTTTCTTTCAGCTAAGTTCTTCTAGGTGGCTGTATTTTTCTGAGTTTTAGCCTGCATTTTTCCTAGGATGCTGTACTTGGTGCTGATAAGAGACCCACGGAATGCTGAAGAAGCTCATGTTTAGATTTATTACTATGATAAGTAAGAAAGATTGATAAGTTCTCTCACGTTCTGTTGTGAGAGGGGTGTGTTTGAGGAAGGGTGGATGGAACAGGTGACTAGAACTGACCAACGGAAGTATTGCATCCCATAATCATCATACCCCCTATATAAGAGGGTGATCAGGAGGGTCAAGCTCTCTTCGACCATCTAGAGAGGACCCTGCCTGTCTGCCTGTGATCTACAGGCCTCATGCCCTGCATCCCTGCAACCAGGTTCCGGTTTGCTGTGAAGTGCCACCCATGACTTCCAGGGGCCTGAGCTGCACCTGCTGGAGCCGCCAGTTCCACACACCCAGCTCTGCCGCTGCTGGAGTGAAGCCAGCTCCGCACACCCTGCTCCGCCGCTGCTGGAGTGACGCCAACTCCGCATCGAGCACTCACGATTGGTTTTGTATATTTTGTATATATATTCTCTATTTATTAGTAGCACTAGTAAAACCCTTTAAAGCTCTCCAACTGGAAGTCTAAGTCTCTCTTCCTTTCCTCTTACCTTTCCAAACATCTTTCCGATCTAAAGGAAAGGGGTGGCGGGAAGTGAGGGGATAACAGGGAGCGTCTGCCACAGTTTATTGCTGCCTTGCCAGATACTTAAGAACACAAAGAGTTGTGCCTTCTGAGCTGGAGAACCTCTACAATTCGCTAACAAGCCAAGGAGAGTGAGCTGAAGGTGTTAAATAAGGATCCGTGATGAGAAAGAAAAAGCTGAGCTGGAAGAATAGTCAAGGAGAGAGGACTGGAGTCCATCTCCTGATGGAAACCTTAAAAAATGCTCCATAACGATGAAATTCCTGAGAGGGCATTTTGAATAAGTGCCTATCAATTTGCCTAGAATTACTCTGCAACAAAGCATTTGATTTAAATACTGCTTGCTGAAATCAGTGTATTACATTCTTCAGCTATGTGGTGTCTTTGATGAGTCAAATTTTCAGTCAGTCAACTGAAGAAAGAGAGAATCAGTGTGTTGGCGAGGGCACATGCAAAATACCAGAGATGTCTGTGGAAGGAGGACACAGCTCTTGTCTTGCATTACCTTCTCCTGGGTTATAGTTTTCAGCTCCTTGGGAAACAGCACTGGACTGAGAGTCTGTCCCCAGGAAAGTTTGCCCACAAGGACAAGACCACAGCAGGCAGCTGGAGCCTGCACAAATCCCCTCCTCAGGCATGAGTCAGTAGATGCTGCCAAGCTCCCGGCTGGTGACTGTCCACACTGGGCCGATGGTATCAGCACTGTGCCAAAGTACAACTCAGTCACTCCTGTGAGCAATAAACACTGCAAAAACTGCTTCTGAAGTGCATCGTGCACAGCCAGCCAGACTTTCAAACCCAGGAGCCTAAGCTGTACCTCTGGGCAGTCACAAAGGCTGTCAATTGGTAGGTATAAATTAGGTGCTGGGTAATTGTTCATCCACCTACTTGGAACTGCAAATCCTTATATGGCAAATCTTTCATCTGGAGTACGAGATGTCATCTTTCGTTCATAATCACATTGTGCCGTGTCTTATGCGCTGCTGTATGAGTAACCTGATGGATACTATACAAATATCTCCATATGAAAATCTGTTCTGAAAGACACTGAATACAAAACATTGCTGCAGGTACCTTATGACTCCTACTTCTTGTGAAATGCTGCTGACATTTTTAATCAATAAAAATGGAAATAAGAAGTCTGAGTAGGCTGTGAGACTGTCCAACATATGAAGGAGACATTATAATTAGAAAAGAACAAACTATACAAAATTTGAAGCGTATGAGGTTTGGTGATCCTCTCAAACTACACTTTGTTTCCTATAATTAGTTGAAAACAAAACTTGTTTTTTTTTTCCTGTAAATTTAAAACGACATTTTATCTCCAGTGATGATTCAATTTAAAACAAAATACATATTGCTTATAGCTAAAGAAAATACGTTGTTTATGAAAAAAAAAATACTACATATAATTGCTTGGTGCCTAGAAGTCACAACTCTAAATAAATACATTTTAATCTCTATTTATGCTTTGTAACCACTTGGTTTCTTCCAACAGAAAAGATGGATAAGCTACCTCAGGTTTTCAGCTAATAGAAGTTTTCTTTCATTAAAACAAACAATAAGCACAGGGATTTTCCCACTGTCATGCAAAAGTCTCATGGTAAATGGGAGATGATGCTTCTGTATAGCAACCTGGCCTAACGCAGGCATGTCTAACTTCCCAAAATGGAGGACCCTCAGTAAGTCACCCCGTTTGTTTCCTTCTTTCCTCCAGGCAGCTGCATTTGTGCTGTTTGCCAATGCAGGCAGGAATGCTGATGCTGTTGCGGTCACAGACAGCAACAGACAACACCTTTAACTAAGGTGCCTGGTAAGAGGTGAGAAGAGCAACATGTCTCCAGTCACTGCAGGCCCTGGGAGCCGCACGTCCAAAGCCTGGCTTACGTTTTTGGGTTTCAGGCCTACTAGTCCCACTGCCTTTCCTCATACACTTCATAAAATCACAGAATAATCTTGGTTAGAAAAGACCCTCAAGATAAAGTCCAACCATAGCCTAACACTAACCTGTGTCCCTAAGAACCTCATCTACATGTCTTTTAAATACCTCCAGGGATGGTGACTCCACCACTTCCCTGGGCAGCCTGTTCCAATGACCGACGCTTTCCATGAAGAGATGTTTCCTAATATCCAACCAGAACATCCCCTGGCACATCTTGAGGCCATTTGCCCTTGTCCTATCACTTGTTACTTGCAAGAAGAGACCAACACCCTCCATGCTGCAACCTCCTTTCAGGTAGTTGTAGAAAGCAGTAAGGTCTCTTCTCCACCGCCTTTTCTTCAGGCTAAACAGCCCCAGTTCCCTCAGCTGCTTCCCCTTGTGCTCCAGACCCCTCACCAGCTTCATTGCCCTTCTCTGAATTCTCTTCAGCACCTCAATGTCTTTCCTGTAGTGAGGGGCCCAAAACTGAACACAGGATTCAAGCTGGGGCCTCACCAGTGCTGAGTACAGTGGGCCAATCACTTCCCTGGTTCTGCTGGCCACACTATTCCTGATACACGCCAGGACGCTGTTGGCCTTTTTGGCCTTTGCTCTGGTCACCCCTCCGTGGCAGCTGTTTCACTAGCAAGGCCCTCATCTCTCTTTGCGTTCGTCCTCCCAGCCTTGCTGGCAGACCCAGGCCGCAGAAAGAGGAGGTCGGTGCCCCAACCACCCCCTAGCAGACAGCGGGCGCCGTGTGATGCCGCGGCCGCCTCTCGGCCCGGCTCTTCCCCGCAGGCGCGGGGATTTCCGCTCCGCGGCGGAGCAGAGGAAGCCGGTGACCCTTCGGCTGAACTCCTGAACTCATGGGCCCGCGATGAGGCAAAGCGAGCCGGCCTCGCCCCAGTCACAACACGGGCGGCGGCGCCACTCCCCCACCCGGCCCCCGCCAACCCCCGCCCGCCCGCCCGCCCGCCCGTCCGTGACACCTCCCGTCCCCGCCGTCCCTCCCACACCGCTTCCCCGCAGCGTGGCTCCTCCCAGCCCCGCCTTCCCGCCGCCGGTACTCTCGCGGGGTTATGCTAACGAGGCTGCCGCCACCGCCCCGCCCCTCCGGTTCCCTCCCGCCCTGCGCCCTCCATCTGGGTGGGTGAGCGAGCGAGGGCGAGTGCGGGCCGCGGTGCGCTGTGGGATACTGGCGGTATATAGTCTATCCTCGGTGCGGCGTTAGCTAAGGGGGCCAGGCAGGAGCGGGGTATGAAGATGGCGGACGCCAAGCAGAAGCGGAACGAGCAGCTGAAGCGCTGGATCGGCTCCGAGACCGACCTGGAGCCGCCCGTGGTCAAGCGCAAAAAGACCAAGGTGAAGTTTGACGACGGCGCCGTCTTCCTGGCCGCCTGCTCCAGCGGGGACACCGAGGAGGTGCTGCGGCTGCTGGAGCGGGGCGCCGACATCAACTACGCCAATGTGGACGGGCTCACCGCGCTCCACCAGGTCGGTGCGGAGCCGTTCCCGCCGGCCGAGGGGGGCCTGGCCGAGCTCGGCGGCGGGACCGGGGCTTGGGACAGGCAGGGAAGCGGGGGGGTGGGGGTGGTGGGGCTGGCCGGCCAAGTGCCCTCCCGGGAGGAGGTGGAGGAGGAAGGGGCCGGAGGCGGCTGCTCTCCCCTCCGCTGGGGGGTGTCGGGGCGGGGAGGGGCCGGGAGCGCGGGGCGGGAGGCGGCTGCGACCGGGGTCAGGCCCGGGGGCGGCCGGAGGGGGGAGCAGCCCGGGCTCCGGGCCGGCTGGGCTGGAGGGGGTCAGAGAGGCTGCGCCCCATCCCCGTAGGCCGGACGGGGGTGGTTGGGCCTCTCCCTGTGCGGGGAGGAGGTGCCGGTGACCCTCTTTCGCTTTCCCTGCTCGCCTCGCTTCCCTTGGGAGGGCCGGGGGCAGCGGGCCTGGCCCCGTGTTGTCTGGGAGGCAGGCGGGGGGAGCGGGCCAAGTGCCCCCCCGGCGAAGGGAGGGGTGGTGGCCGGCAGGTGAGGGAGGCGGGCCCGCCTCGGGGGCGCTGCCCCGGGTGCCTCCGGCCCGGGATCCCGGCAGCAGTTTCCTGCCGGCCCCGTCTCCCCTGTTTCACACCAGTTGAGGCGGTGAAACCCCCCGCGTGTGCGTGCGGAGGGACGGATCGCCGGTTTCCCTCCGGTTTCTAAGGGGAACCAGTGTTTTGTTCCTAACATAGAGACGTGTATCGATAACAGGCTTTCTGTAGCGATAGCTCCTGCCGCAGTGTGAAAGCCGAACTTTGAGGGGAGCGGGGCTCTTATAGTTCTCTTCCGTGCGGAGAGCAGTAAAAAAAAAAAAAAAAAAAAACCCACAACCGAATCCATATTGCTTTGTTCTGGTGTGGGTATGTAGGAGGGGGAGTTGGTGTTAAGGGAGATAACTTTCACTTGGGGCAGCGGGGGAATGGAAGGGAAACTGGCTGTGAAGTTTCCTCAAAATGGATGCTTTGTGCATGTTGAACTTCATAGCAGTCTGATTGGAATCTCAAAACGTTAGCCAAATAAGGAAAGGCTGTGGCAATCCGGAGATAATGCGGGTTTGCCTGAATAGTTTTTGTTTCTCTAGAAGGCCAAAAGCTTCCACACGACATTAAATTAACTAGATATCTAAAAAAAAAAAAAATCTTTGACAAGCTAGCTTCTTGTTTTTAAGTTTAGAAGTTGTTCCACAGTTAAAAAAAAATCCTTTACGATTATGAGATCTAGGTTGATTAAGTGGAAATCTTCTCAGAATGATTAGGTGAGGTAATTAGGATGTTATTATACAGTACTGTTCTTAAATTCACCACCTCATTTTTATTTGATGTATTTTATCCATCCCATAAAGACTTTTCAAGGATGTGAGGCTCTACAAATACATAAGTTGCCCCATACTACCGGATAGAATCGCCTCTTTGAACATAAGATGTGAAATTCTATTGCTCCTTGCACTATTTCCTGTGTATAAGTAGTTGCTTGCTCCTCTATAAAGGGTTTGGGTTTGCTTTCAGTTATGAACTGAACTAGAAGAATGTGTGTTATGGTTGAACGTGTCAGTATGTTACTGCAGCACGGTTACCTGACTTCAGGCTAGCCTGATGCTAGTGAGGTTTTATGTATTTATCCTTCTCTAATCAAGTCATGATTGCTTCGTACTTCCAGGGAGCTCTGTATGAGAAGTCATACCTTAACTGGTTAGATCGTTAGGTCTACAAGTTATTCTACAGCAGGGATTGGTAGGAAAGGATGACGTTTAGTTTAACTCTGTTAGAATAAGAGATGAACAGTGTTATCTCTCTTCATGAAGTCTGGATGGCATTTTCAAAATGGCTTTGATTACTATATACAACAAAGCTTTTATCAAGATGATTCTGAGCTTATTCTCCCCTTCTTGTTACCTGTAGTCGGCTTGCAGTTTGGAAGGGCAAAGTCTAAGGGAACAGAGGTGAAGATTTACATCACTGCTAAATCTCTTACTCACTCTCCTCCTTCCTCCCTCCCCTCTTGTAGCGATACTGAAGAGTCTTTTCTGGTTTGATGGTATAAAAAGCAAAGAAGAAGATGAATTGTGAAGTTATAATCCTCTTGAGGCAGCCCAGTAAATGTTGCCTGTTGCTATAAAAAAAGAAAGGCATATAACAACCCCCTGCCTGTGACCACCTCTGAATGGTTTCACTTCATTATTAGCAATAAATCAATATTTATCAATGTTATCAAGAAATCGTATTTTCCTCTAATATGCCATATAAGTGGTGCAAATCATACATGATAGAGTCTGTAACATGAAGCTGTTTAATCAGATTTGGCTGTGGCATGGAACAAAGCTGTATGCTTTCCCAAAGGAAACTCTTCAAAAACTTGTCATTCTTCCCGACAGAGTTGTGACTGATTGATGTCATCTGTCTTGAAGCTGGATGTCAACTGTGTTGAAGTTGTTATGTTTAAGACTGCCGTCGTTTTCTTTTGCTTTTGTGTGTGTGTGTGTGTGTGCATATGTGTTGTCTGTCAGATCCTATGTAGAGTTTAGTGCTCCACAAGAATAAATTTATCTTAGCAAGGATAAAGTGACTACCTTTTCTGGGTTCTGTCCTTCTTGTCTTGCATCTAAATTTTTTTGTGGTTATTGAGAACAAATGCATGTGTCTGAAATAGCAGTAGAATTAAATATTTAGTATACTATTCAGCCTTTGTTTTTCCTGCTAGATGTGACAGTTATAAGAAGAGACTTAAGGTTTGTTCTCAGCAGCCCAGGTGGTTGGAAGTGCTAAAGGGAAAGTACCATTAATCCTGGAATTCTGGGGAACTTCAGATCTGGTCTTTAATAGCGCATCAAGCTTTGTTACTAAAGCCATTAGCTAAAGTTTTTCCATATCAGTGGGTTAGAATGCCATCACCATCAGAAAGCTTTATGTAGCAGTTGTTCTCTTGCTGCAGGTACTTTCTTCATCTCTTGACACTGCCAATGAGTGATTTTGTTTTATATTTGCATGTGCATAAATGAGTGGACTTGAGTGTATCAAATCTGAGGACATATCAGTTAAATTTCTTTGCATTAAAAATCTTGCAGAAGGGGAAGAATTGACATTAGATGATGATCATTATTCCCGTATGTAATGTTGGCTTCAAATGTCATTCTCTTTAAGGACTTGTCTATTATATGTTTAGACTTGGCCTTCAGCACAAAGAACAAAACTGTGTATGTACTGTGTTTCTGTCTGTGTGAGATATATGCAATGTAGGATATTGCAGCAGGGTAGTATGTACTGTGCTGCAATATCCTGCATTTTATATAGCTATTGTGCATGTATGTCTGTAAGACCAGAAAACTTACCTTTAAATTAGACCTTAAATTTGCAATTGCATGTCCCTTCCATTAATTTAGTGGAGGCTGGAGTTCATTGTTTTTAAACATTGCATTCCCAGACAGTTGTCACACAGGTTGAGATCTAACTTAGTGCACCTTTTCTAATCTACCTTAACAGTTGAATGTAAGGAGCACTTGAGAAAAAGATGAAGCCCAAAGGTGAGCTGTGACCTTGCAAATTAATAGTTTCTGCAGAGGTGGAGAGAAAAGTGGCATATTTTGAAATAATGTTAAGCTGAGAGTATATACTGTTTCCAGTAAAACTTTGTCCCTTCTAGGACACACATATATTTATTTGGAGTGGGATTCAGTTTTATCATCCTGGAGTCTTAGCACCTCTCCTTAAGAGTCTGGACTCTTTTCTACTCTTTCCTTGGCTTCCATGAAAGAGGACTGGGTTCGCTAGCTCTGATTGGAATTTATCTCTTAAGTGACTGAAAGTAGCTTGTCTGCAAGTGACACAGAGCTTTGTACAGGAAAGAGGAGCCCACCCTTTCTGGGCAGCACCATGGGAAGGCTGTGTGTGGTGGGGAGGGACCGTGATGTGACCGATTTCCTGGAAGGCTGGATTTCCCGTGCACGCTGCTCCCCTGGGAGCGCGGGGTGTGTGCTGTGGAGTACCTGCATGCTCCTGATAAAGAAACCGACTGAGATTACGCTGTGGTTAGGTATGACAGTTTAAGCAGTCTTCTTTTTTGGCTGCCCTTTTTCTTTGAAGCTGCTCAGACTTAGGAGGTGGTAACCTGGTTTTTGGCCTCATTCTCTCCGGGTGAGGAAGGTGGGTGCTGTGGCCTAATTCCACTACACAGCATGAAAGGAGCGTGTCCTTCTGTCTTGATCTTACTTCTTCCTGGGGAATGGTGCTGCTTTGGATGTAAGGTAAGGGAAATTGTCCTGGCTGTTTGTGTGTGGGGCTCATTGAGTACGACTAGGTGTTGTCATTGTTGAAGGCTGAACAGCAAGAGAGGCTCCTTATCCTTAATAAAGGATTCATGTGCTTTTTTTTTTTTTCTAGGACAAATATGGTTTAATTAAGCAAAGTTCCCCAAAGGCTGTGTCTCTGTTGCAAATATTAGTGTTTTTCTGCAACTCTTCAAGTACTAAATTGAATGTGGAGACTGCTTTACCCACACTATAGTTATGTTTTAGTTATGTTTTAGCTTGCAGGCACAGCAGTATGCAATTTTAAATAGAAATTTTGATTTGATGCCACTACTGTAGGACTCTGCTGCATTGATTCCTTAGTAGTAATTAAGATGCTGGGAAACTCTTCACAAGTGTATTTCACTGAACATTTTTTCTTTCGAACTGGTTAAGAACAGTTATTACTGTCTTAACATTTCCTGTAGATTCTATGGGATTTATTTGTTGGGTAGGAATACCTTCTTTTGTGGGAGTCTCTGCAATAGTTTATGTGAAAAATTCTACTGGGACTCCTGGCGGCATGCTCATAGTGCCTGTTATGGTAAAGGGTATTGTTACAGTAGACATTAACTGTTGTCCTTGTTATATCATCCTTTCGAACAGCAGGGAGTGATGGAAAAGGGCCATAGAATCTACCAGCACTGGATCCCTTTGCCTTAGGACTTGATAGAGGCACTGTCAGGATCCTTTTTGACAAATGATAACACAGGTCACATATTTGAGCTGGGACCACAGCATGCGCAGCATGTCAAGACATAAGAGCAAAGAGCAGGTTGCTAAAGTCTTAAATCTCTACGGTGTTTGCATCATAACAGCAGCACCCAGCAACCAAGGGTAAGGAAGTTATGGAAATAGCTCAAAGCTGTCCTGGTAGCCTCCCAGCTATGACTTCTGCATTGCTTCTTTTGGAGGGAGAAAATAGTGGTGTGTATGGTAAATCTGTTATTTTTTCCAAGACTTAAGTAAGAGAACTTCCTTTCATATGAAAAGGTTTGCACTCAATTATGAACCTGATGCTTAAATCTCAGTGTTTGGAGGGGGAACAACCTCCCACCCCCAGAACCATCTAATGCTCTTGTTGTAGATGATACACAACTGAGAATTTTGGAGTAATTTGCTCAGCTTGTATTATGCCATTCTGACTTTTAAAAAAATTTCTCTATCTGGACAGCAAAGCACAGAGAAAATCAGTCCTGAAATAAGCGTGATGTTGAATTCACTCAGTGATTAGACTACAGAGGCATATTTGTTTAAAATCCCCTTTGTAATAGCAGTTGGTTCTTGTGTGGGCCATAGATCTTTCTCTCCATAGTTACAGTAGCTAGGTTCAGGTTCTACAATAAGTACTGGTTAACTTCCTACTAGTCTTGTCATCTAAGAATTTTTTTTAATGCTTTGAAATGGAGGCAAGAAGAGGAGAAAAAAAGTGATTCTTTGTAATATACCAGAAGTATAATAGTGGAAATTTAGATGTTGCATTCAAAACAATTGTGATCTGCTTAGTGTTTTGTAAAATAAAAAAGTAACAATCTTTTCACCTTTTTGTTTGTTATCTCAAAGTGTGTCTTGGCCTATTCGTGGTCTGTCAGGTTTGAACCTGGGATTTCTGTGTCTGGTTACATAGCAGTTTTCATTGCTATGGATCTTTCTTTTGCACAGATAAACAGCCCAAGTCATTTTAAATATGTGAAGCATGTTTCTATGTTAGTGTAACTGACAGATTTCTTAAACTTATGTAGTAATGGAGGAAGAGTTCTACATTCAGTATAAGGATGAATTCAGCTGGTAGGGCTTTAGTGTTTAACAAAGCTAATGTTCAGGGACAATTTCTGCTGTTCTATAGCTATGAGTTTTACTGTAGCATTAATGTTACTTTTACAGTAAAGCTTCCTCTATGGTTTTCTATGTATTCTGGCAAATTCATGGCATTGTTTGAACATTTTTTCATAATAAATCATGAAAAGCACTTTAAGAGTAGATGAGATGTGCTCTTGTATGTATGTATGAAACTGATGTCAACACACTTGATTTGAGGCCTTTTTGATCTTGACATTATAGTAGAAAGCATGCTGGTTTTTACCAGATTACTAAATTTCAGTTTGTTAGATAAATCTGAAGCTAGGTGACAGAAGCAGTCAGTATAAATCATTAGTAGAGATATAGCTTGGGTCTTCTAACTGAGGACCTGTATTCCAGGCTAAAGGGTATATGTTCAATTTTAGTTGGAACACATGGTTTGGCACACTCTTGGTCAGTTCTTGTTTATCCATTTGCTTGTACTCTCACTTGCTCTTTTTCCTCAAAGTTCTTACTTGAGCTTGGAAGACACTTATTGCAATCTTCTCAGACTTTGAGAGCCCAGCAGATTATTGCTTCTTTCTGTGTAATTTTGATTCCTGAGATTGGGCTAACAGGATGTGGAATTGAGGAACATGCATGTGTTCTAGAAAATACTTAAAATTTTATCCAAGAATATATTTGAACAGGTTAGTCTTACACAAACTGATATGCTCTGAAAGGAATGTGGTGGTAGTTTTGGATAACTATAGCATGAGTACACCCCGCTGGGTCTCTTGCAACCAAGAAACTGTAAATTATGCCTTGTTGCTGCCATACTGTAGTATCAGCATAGGGTATATACATATGGGACATGCAATGTATGAGGACATTTACCTAACAAATATTGTATCAGTGCTTAGCAATGTATCTTTCTTCATTGATCTGGACATCTGTATAAGTGAAAACTGGAATGCAGCTCCAAGGCAGTGGAGCTGTTGGTAAGCTGGGCAGCTTCTGATGCTGCTGGATGGGTGGAGACATTCCAAGCTGCTTTACTTTCCTATATGCATTCCTGAAATGACAGTCAATGGAAAGCATGGCATAAGAGTGGCAGCATTCCTCAGCTGTTTCCTTTCTAGTAATTTCAAGACTGTAAGGATAGAACAAGAAGGTAAAAGATAAGGGTACCTGGGGGTAGGGGAGGGAGTGTTTCTGGATTTATTATTTTTAAGTGCTTTGTTTTGACAAGACCTGGAACCCAGCTTTTCTGTCTCAGTTGTTTTGTGAGAACACTGAAACAGCTACTGTGCTTATCCTGGAAACGCTGGATCTTTGACTCTTTCACAAAACCAAAATTAGAGCAATATGATGAAGTCTTTGGAAAATACTATTTCCCACTTAATGCCTGAGCAGTGTTAGCACTTACCCCATTAACAATATATTTCTTAGACTAATGGCTTCTAAAGGTCTGTTGAACAGTAAAGAGTAGAGTTGGCTTTAAGAAGAGGGTGAAACCTCTTAAAAAAACCAACCAAACACAAAAAACGAACCACACCAAACAACAACAACAAAACAAAAAATAAACAAAACAAAAAAAAACTTGACCAGCAAATGCAGCCTCATTTTGGGCCTACATACAGAAGTAGATTTGTCTTCAAGGCAGAGTGTAAATAGTTTTTATGCTACTGTAACTTCTGAATACTTTTATTTTACATTTGGTCTATAACTGGCACATAACCATCTATTTTGATACTAAAATATCTGTAAGCTGTGATTTTTCAGGATGTTTCCAGTTCTAAAACATTCTGTCAGAGAATGGGGTTTTTTTTTAAATTAGTCTGAAATATTCTTTGATTTATTTTCTCATGTTGTGATTGTAATTCATGGTCTTGAGTTCAAACTATGACAGCTGGCTTTAACAAGATCAGTTAGACAGCCAGTGGTGGTTATTTTGCAAGTTTTAGTTCTGGGATGATTATTTATTTAGTTTTGCTGTTGCTGTTTTACTATCCTGATAGTGAAGCAGAGGAGTAACTGAAGTATCTTCTACATACATACTTGGGTATTTGAAGTTTCTTGTACATCAAGGGATTACATGCAGGTCTTGTGTGTTGTGGATCTGGAGTACATATAGATATATGTATATATATGCCACTTTTCATGTGAATTTCATTTTCCTGTTATTTTTTTGGTTCTTTCACAGAATGACTGAGTGTTAGCAACATGAGGCCTGTTTGTTAATAATTCTGCTTAAAACTTATAGGATGAACTTACCAAAAGTATTTTTCTTCAGATTTCATAATTGAATCAAGTATTTGTCTAAGGCAAAACACCAACATCTTCATCTGGTAACAAAGGTGAAGACAGCTGACAGTCGTGTACACCGATGTATGTGTGTGGTCAGTGCTCCCTTGGGAAACACTTAACTTGGATGAAGCTTTTACCAAGAATCTGCATTCTTCTGTCAAGTCCGGGATCCTTGTGGGCCCCATTTGAAAGAAAAATGCTGTCTTGGACTTTGACTTTGAAAGTTTTGGCTTACTAATGCCCTGAAAGTTGCTATAGCATTCTTGACTGAAAACCTGTGCTTCCATTACTTAAGTAGAAAATTTGTTATTTTAAAGCTGCGAAGCATGGCATCCCAAGTTTTAACAAAAGTGTTTTTGCTTGCAGTATGTTCACGAATGTATGCAATAATACTTGAATAAGTAGGCTATATTAAGTGAATAATCTTAATGAAATCAATGAGAATTTTCCAAAAGTGTGCCTCCATCCCAGAGGTGAAACAATCCAAAGATATTGGTGTTGGTTTCTTGGCTTCTGAGTAGAGCAGAACGGGTTGGTTGCATTAACACTGTGACTGTCAGTGGGTTTTTGTGAATCTCTCTGGATGTGGCTTTCTGGTCACTCATTTTCTACTTGCTTGCAGACCACGTGGCCAAATGGTGGAATTTGTATCTCTGTATAGCTGCACTAGTATGTGCATAGTAGTTGTATTGAATACTAGTATATGTATGTCACAGTGCTTGTTGGTTATTTGTGGGTTTAGTAAGAGAATCAACTTTCCCCTTTCTCTTTACAGCAGTAACTTAGCAAATCCAGTGGCTCTTGTGCTTAACGCTTGTAAAATACTGAAGAAAGCCACTGGCAAGTATATGATTGCCCTCTGTTTTAGTTGAGCTGCCCTCAAACTTGGGTTTATGGGAAATAATTTCTTCATATTTTTACCAGCCATTTGCAGTGTCATACTTCACCACAGTCTGCCTGGCTTTGGCCTGATCCATCAAATGTGACTTCAAAGAAAGCTCATGAAATTATTGTATAAACAAGTTTTACCTATAGCTCTAGGTAAGTATAGCAGTGACTTAAAAACTACTCTTTCAATGGAAAATACAAAACAACTTAGTGTGAATGCCAGAGGACATATTGTTTATTTTGTGAAGAGAAAGACGCAAGTTAGAGGACCTGCACCTGGGATCCTGGAAGAGAGTGTCTTGAGAAACTTCTGCTTTGGCAACATCTGCCGGTGCTGGATGTGTCTGCAGATACTGATGTGAAGTATAGAAACACAGGTAACCCTCTGGCTGCTTGTGTATATGAATTCTTATTTAAAAAGAGGTATTACTTGCTTTTCTGAGAGTAGGATGAGAGGTGTGGGGGAATTGTATTCTTTCTCTAATTTCTTCTAGAGGGTTGTTCTTGAGTTTGGTTATCTCAGTGCTAACCTCTGTATCTAGTCATCCTTCACTTAAAACCAGTAATTCCTGGCTAATTCCTTGCTAATGGTCTAGCTTTACACTAGTGAATAGCAATGATAATCTAATTTCATAAGGCTGAGTTTGGAATCCATGTGCTGTTCTAGTGTCTAAGCAATGAAAAGATGATGCTGTCTTATGGTGAGTTTACTTTTAAAAAGCTAAACGCAGACTATGCATTTTTTTCCTCCTTTTCCCTATAGTGATAATTGTAGGTAGTTGACTACTGCTAATTGGGAAAAATATTTAGTGTCAGATAATCAGTTTACATGATGGTGTGGTAGATTACTTCTGTCTCTTCCATAGTACCAGCATGGCAGATGTTACTCTTCTGTTTTTCTGAAGGGGAATGTGCTAAGAGAAGGTATTTATGTCACTATGAGGAAAAGCCTGTTTCCATTTAGCTGTCCCTTTGCCTTTTTTTTTAATGCACTTTTGTGACAGCTTGAGATACTGCTTTATATATGTGTGTGTGTATATATATATATATATGAAATTAATTGCTAGAGTCCATTCAACATATCTAAATTCTGAAATAGTGCTTTTTCCCCCAGTCCCTAGGAAAGCAAAGCTATGCTATGTTGATAGGTGTGACTGTTCTACAGATGGTGGAAGTTCTGCTTGGAGAAATGTCTATTGTAGGCTGGAAGTGCCAGGTGATTCTTAGCATGCCTGAGAAGGACTGTTTGATTTATCTACTTGGTAGTTGCAGATGAGCTGGTATTCAGGTTTAGTTTGTTGGGTTTGGTCTTGCTTAAGGCTAGAGGCTTCCCCAAAGTATTTGATTGCCACATTGCCTTCAGTAAGAACTTTGTGGTCAACTGAACACCACGCAGCCGCTTACTCATTCCCCCCAAAAGGGGGAGCGGGGAGAAAAACAGAAAAGTGAGAACTTCTGGGTTGAGATGGAAACAGTTTAATAAGTAAAGCAAAAGCTGCACACACAAGCAAAGCAAAACAAGGGATTCATTCAGCACTTCCCATCAGCTGGCAGGTGTTCAGACATCTCCAGGACAGCTGGGATCCGTTATGTGTAGTGGTTACTTGGGAAGATAAAATGGCATCACTCTGAATGTACCCCCCCAGCTTTATGTACTGAACATGATGTCATACGGTACGGGATATCCCTGTGGTCAGTTGGCTCAGCTGTCCCGGCTGTGTCCCCTCCCAACTTCTTGTGCACCCCCATCCAACTCTCTGGTGTGGTGGTGTGAGAGGCAGAAATGGCCTTGATGCCGTGTGAGCACTGCCCAGCAGTAACAAAAGTATCCCTGTATTTTTAACACTGTTTCCAGCACAAATCCAAAATGTAGCCCCATACCATCTACTATTATGAAAAAATTAATTATATACCAACCAAAACCTGCACGTAGTTATAAAAACAGGCTCGGAATTCGAGTCTGCATCTGTACAGAGCTAAACAAGGTGCTAATGCTTCTTGAAACTCAGCACATATCCTACTATGATTTCTTCCTCCAAGAAACGTCTGCTGCAAGTTTGTTTCCTTTTTTTTTGTGGTATCAACAGCCATTGAGACACGGGATATTTACATCTCTGCTCCTCTTGACTTTATGAAGATACCTAACATGATACCTTGTCCTCTCAAATGCATGATTGCACTATAAATTTCTTTTTTAACTCTCTTAACACAAATTGCAGAACACAGATTTGTTCCTGTAAAGCAAATTGTGTGAACCAAAGGTTTTTGGGAACTCTAGTTTTTGTCAGTCTCAGTATGTAGATTGTGAAATGCTTGTCGTTTCCAGTGAGTCTTGATTCACTGAGAACATTGGTAACTCAGCTAAGCTATTTACCTTCTTAATCTCAAATATTTCTGGGTGAAGTCCAATTTTAGTAATGCTCTGGCTTTAGAAGGTGCATGTAAGAATCTTTCTTAAATTCTTACACTGAGGTGCAGATAATTTGCCTGCTTTAGGGAAAATGTGGCATGTACGTTTTCTGCAATTTTCTTGATTTCTGAATACGAGACTAAGTTTCAGATACTTCAGTGGCTGAGTTTTATCAGTTGGTAGAACTTGACTCGATGTCCAGGGCTTGGAAAAAAGTTATTAAGCACTCCAGTGAATATTGCAAAAATTTGTCAGTCTCTTGGAGGTGATTCCCTCCTTCCTCAAAAAACTTCAGTTATACAACAATAATACTGTTGTCAATTTAGAAGAGTATGCAAAATGAGGGGAAACTGTTGCTTACAAGATGATGCTGATATATAAAGAGTGAGTAGCAGACTGTTGGTGGCCCACTGGAATAGCTAGGGAAAGGTAATTTATCTGCTTTGTGGGGGTGGAAGGGATGAGAACAGCACTTAATTTGTAAAATTACACCTGCAGGTTGGCACAGTGTCTAAACCAAAAAATAGGCAGTAAGTCACTGGCTAAATGGACTGGTCTGTCATGCCCTCTCTTCAGCCAGTGACTCTGGCTGCTTTGCTATCTTGTATTTGAATGTGCATTTAGAGGCCTGTTTAACTTGAGGCTTTTGACTTGTCATCAGGTTTATCCCTTTGGCTCTGTCACAGCTGATGTCCACAAAAGCAAAAATCAAAGGGAAGCACCTTGCTGAGTGAGAGAGTAGAAAATGTCAGATTGGACATTGGTTATGGTAAAGTCTGTAGGAGCTGTAGTATGAAGTAGAGCTTACTGAAAAGTTGTGCAAAAGATGCTGTAGTTACAAACAACTGTGGGAAAGTTATATTTTTGCAACAGGAATAAATATCCTCTATCAGCAAGTATCAAGAGGTTATAGGTAAAAGCAAACTCAGTGATTTTTTGGTTGATTGTCTAGTTTTAAAAGTATTTGGGGGCATCTCACTTTCTGACCTGCCTGTTCCACTTGAAGAGTATTTGGTTTCTAGCCTGAAGACTGGTGGCATATTTTTAAAATGGGCTGTTGTGATGGTTATGCTGTGTTTTGTTTTTTCTCCCCTCCCACTTAAAGTGTAAACTACATTTTATGGTTAATAATTCTTAAAATTCTGAGTGGCTTTTCTTTCCAGTTATTCAGAGATGTTTCTGTGTCATGTAGTTTGAATTTAGTGGCATCCCTCGAGTTCCAGGGTTGAACAGACAGGTCTGCTGTAGAACCTTCAGGTGTATAGCAGTGATGTGATTAACCTGTAATATCTCCATGTTATTACAAGATCTTCATACTGTTTTTACTAGAGTTTTCACACCTGTGATTAGTGAATAGTACAGGTGCTTAGCGGGTTGCCAGCACTCTTCCGCCATAAAACAAAGAGTTAAAATTTTGGCTTTAATTGATGCAATAAACTTTTACAGCATTATTTTTAAGCTTGAGAATTCAAGTGAATATAATACATCAACAGTAACTTTCTTTTTAGAAGAACATGCAAATTGGCAGGCTTTGTCTTCTCTAATTTATGTTTGCATAGGGTTTGACCGATAATTTAAATATACACACCACATAGAGTTAAAGAATTGTGGATTTTCAGTATTGTCATAATTCCTTCCTGTATTATGCCAGTAGTTACAACACTTTGTACTTCCACTAAATGTTGTAAGCCAGTAATCCTAATTGGCAAACTTAGGTTGAGTTGTACATGCTGCTGAATCTGAAGATAGAGGAGAATTCTCTGAATGCATGAAGCCAAAATGTTTACCCCACCTGTGATATGGGATTATTGAACTTGTAATTGTATCCAGTGCTTGAGCTAAAACTGCTAGAAGCAGGTGTAAAGTTCTCCAGTAGTAGCTGAATATCAGTAATAAAGTTCAGTGCAACTTCTGCCTCAGCTGATGAAGTTCTAGTATGCTTGCTTTGATGAATTTAGATTATCTTTTGTGCATGTACTGGCACAAGTAGATCCTTCAGATTGTAACCAGCCATGATGTGTAATCAAGGATAGCCAGATTGCTCTGACCTCCTGCAAGTTGGTCTCCTAAAATGGAAATTATTCATTTTGCAGATGGAAATTGGAGCCAAGCAGCTGTGAATTCCATAAGGCAAATATTGAGACAAATTCATAACTTTGCTTTTCTGGTCAACAACCGGATGACAGTTGATTCCAGTATTTGCCACTTGCTTTTGATCTTTGATTCAAAGATCTTTACCAGAAAGCCAGCAAGTATTTATATGATGATACTGCTTAATATCCGAAGTGATTTTTGTTTGTAGAAGTCTTTTTTTTATAATCCCTGCAATCCCTAGCTTCCGTTCCTTCCCTACAACAACAAGCTCTCGCTGTTCCCCCAGTCTTTACATCTGTGGCTGGTGTTTCAGGGAGTTATTGTTAATTTGCATTTGATCAGCTCTTACAGACTGAATGACAGGAAATTTGGATAGTTTGACTACTTTGTGTGCACATTTTCCTTGGCGTGCAGCAGTGACTCTGATTACTTGTGGTCTGAGGGGTCAGTGTGGAACTGCTGAACTAAAAGGGCTATGAAAAGTAGAAGTCAGAAACTACATGCTTATAAAAGACACTTCCATGAATCTCTGCTCCACTTTGGCTCAGCATAAGTGTTCTTGACTAGATGGAAGTTTCACTGGTTTATGTTTGATTTAGGTTTGGAAATTAAACACAAAAATTGGGTGAAACTGTAGTACTACTGTTGCTGGTGTTCTGTACTGTTCTCAGAGGACTACTTACTTAAACTTATAAAACCATCATCTAACTGATGTAGAAATTCAGTCTTGTGTGAAAGCTTGCTGCGTATTTCAGGTTTTGATGGAGGCTTACAACTAGCACTACTTCAGGTTTAGTTTTTGACAAAAATCTGACTCAAAAGCAAAAGCAGAGCTGGGAATATATGCAGGCAAACTACCAAACAGTTCTGCTGGTATGTTCTCAGGGTTATACAGAAAGTGGAATAAAAATTATGCAGCCTCCTTAAACTGCAGTCCTGGTAGCTATATTAAAACCTTGCCTTTAAAGAAGGAAGGCTCTTGTAGTTGCGCCCTGGGGCTGCAAAAAACCTAATACAATGGTATACATATGCAGAATGTTTAGGATCCTTTCTGAATAGCCAGGTCAGACTTGGAATTCTTTTTGGTGGAAAGTACTGTTTTGGAGGACCATTAAGAACATGAAAGACAAAGTAGAGCTATGGTTTGCTTTAAATTATTTTAGAAAATTAATTGATAATTATTTATTAATAGATATGTATTTACCACTAATTAATAAATTACTGGGTCCTGAAGGCAAGAAGCTGCTGTTGTGTGAGCTTTACAACCTTCCTGATTCAGCTCTTAAGGAATAAACTCTCTGAACAGGGTACTGCTTTCTTATGTATCTTTAGATGCCAGCTGTTGAGTGCCTAATGAAAGGCTGTACTATTTCTACTGCTGAAGTACCTGGAAGATAATTTGCTTAACCTTTGTCTGAGTATTTTAAGTGGAATTAAAATGGGAAGGCTGTCTTAAAAAAATCTCTAATATGATTTATGTGGCTTTTGATTTATAGGGTCTAAGGAATTCTACCTTCCCTGAGTCCTTAGCTGTGGAAGGCAAGTAAATATTTGGAGACTGGGTATTTACCACAGTTGGGTACCAGTCTTCTGTTTCCTGCTGTATTCTGGGTAGCCTTTTTAAGATGATCTTTGCTCTGCGCTTTTTTGTTTTGGTTTGTTTTTTTTTGTTTGTGTGTTGTTGTGTTGTGTGGTGTTGTTGTTGTTTTTTTTTTTTTTTTTGTTAGCCATGTACATTTAGCAGTTAGTTTTAGAATGCTGTTTGGTATTACACTGACCTCAACAGCTTGTGGTGTGGTCTTTTGTATTTCAGTTGGTGTAATAAGCAAGGAGTTTCTCTTCAGTCTAGATGCAAGCTTCAGTCTCTTAAGATGGGACATCTTTGCTCAACCTATTCTTGGACTTGATTTTATTTCTTTGACAGGTAGGCACGTGTTAGTTAGTTAGTCTAGATAGAAGTTTTGGTCATCTGAAGTGGTCTTGGTTCCTGAAAAGCATAATGTAGGAAGCAGAGGAACTAGGGAAGAGGAGGAATGGCAACAGCAGCATACTGAAAAAGTTTGTGGTTTAGATTGTCTGCTTTGAATAATTATTTTTAGAATTGAATGCAGAGATTTAGATGCCCAGGGTAGCTCTTCAGCAGCATTGTGGAGTTCACGACTTTTGGTGGCATGCTAATTAATGCTCATCTGTCTCTTCCCCGCCCCCCCCCCCCCCCCGCCTCTTTGGAGACTCTCTTGTTTTTTGCTGCACTTGGGGAGATTTTAGGTATTGAAGCAGAAACCTTTTCCAGAAAACCTGAATTGCTCCACAGATGTGGATATAGATACTTCTGGATATCCTGGTCCGTGTCTAGAGCTCCTAGGGGTCACAGTAATACAGGGATTTATGGGGTAACTGTTATACATTTAATGCCTTTTCTCCCACGATCTGCCTAATGTACAGACCCAGCGGAAATTCCTAATGAAACAGCAGCTTCACTTCCACAAAGCTCTGTGCAGAACTTGGAAGACGTTGTTCCTGCTCTACAGTGTGTCATAGTGGAAGATGTATATGAAGTTGAGGGAGGAAGAATACAATCAAATAAATCATGCTAGCCTGCATTTTAATGTCAGTTTCTTGTTGAATGAAAATAAATTTTTGACTTACTATAACATTCTGTCAAAGCTAGGTTGTACTTCATTTGTATCTGTATCTGCAAACTGAGGAGTGCTATAGTCACGCTGAGGGCAAAGAACAAAAAAATTGTCCATTGTTCCTGTGCTGTTTGGTTTTTATGTGGTTTTTTGTTGTGTTTTGGGTTTGGTTTTTGTTGTGTTTTTTTTTTTTTTTGCCTTACCTCATAAATTTAATTAGAGTAGTTGGGTAGGAATAATTATTCAGGATTTCTTGAGGGCAATTTTACTCCAACTTTTAAACATATTTTCTTTCTTTGAAAACTGGAATGGTATCACATCTGTGAAATGATCTGATTCTGTAAACTGTAAGGTTTTTTGTAATCTTATATGCACGTATTTAATGCAATAGCTATTAAAGAAACAAATATGCCATCTTGCTGTTCAGAGACTTCATTTGTAACACAACAAAGCAGAGGATCTTTTAACAGTCCGTAGTTTTTTTTAAGATTTCATTTATATAAAGCTGAGATCCTAAAGAAGTAAGTTTAAAACTGCACAGTTGAATCCCTGTCAGCAGCTGTGATGGTATAAGATATGGTATAAGATATCTGGTGAATTAAAAAAAAAATATCTAAGTGTTTGGTCCCTAAAATCCATCGGAAAGGTAATAAAACTGTTAATGTGTTATCTGATAACAAAGAAGGAATGGGTTATGTTTTGTATTTTGGTATTAAAGTATTACACAGATTTTTTTGTTGTTGTTGTTGGGCTGTAACTCTTACTTCAAGATCATGTTAATTGCAGCAAATTTTATCTTGCTTTAACCATAGTTCTCAATTTGTGATGTTCTGAACATGCTTAGAGTGAAAGGATCCAATAAAAACAAAGTAGCTTGCAGTAATGGAAAACATGACTCAGTACAAGTTGAGAACAGAAATTAGCTAAAAGGCAGACAGTAATCCTTAAAACAGAAGCTAAATTTAAGCACTTTATAAACTAGGTTCGGAATCAGTCTATTCTGCTGGATTTCCAGTTACACAAGTGCTTCAGTCATAGTCTTCATGTGCCGTTTTTATTAAGATTTCTGTTTTTCCAAACAGATTTCACACTTTGATATATTTTAGGTTTAGCCAATTATTATCGTAATTCAAGAACCATAAGCCAAGGCACGTGCAGTCACCTGAGATCAAGGTCCAATTTAACCAAGGAAACTCATGCTGCACACTTCAGAATGTCACCTGAAGAGTAAGGATGGTGCCAATTAGTTTGTCTTCTGCTGGTTGTGCCAAGAAGTGCATACTTCTTTGGAGTAATGAGGAGATTGCTGATGACATGAGGGCCATGGATGGTTCAACTTCTCCAGTTCCGTGTCTACGTGCCAGAGTTCCGTGATGTAGATAAAATAAATCTCAAATGAAAGAAACAAACCATTTATGAGTAAGCCAAATGTACTGCAGTTCCACATTTAACCTTCATTTAGACCTCATATCTTCAGTTCAAGACCTTAAGTACAGGCTAATTTTAAATATTAAACATTAATAGGGAAGATTGCTGTAATTAGGGACTGATTACTTCATAGTTATGAGTGAGGCTAGTTCAAAGACATCTCATATAAAGAATGGTATTAATCAAATTAACAATAAGGTGGTTCTTTCCTTGAATTCCTGTCTAATTCAAGCTGTTCTAACTGAACCTTTGCCCAAATGGAAAGTAATAACTAGAGTATTCTTTTTAAACTACCCAGTTATATTCTGCGATGTTATACTCGGCATTGCTAGACATAGCAGGTACCAACCAAAACAATAGCTGGAACTTGTGTTGTAATATGTGTTGCAAAACTTATTCCATAGACACTTCTTTTGCTGCCTCAGTGTTCCCTGAACATGCTTATGACATGGGAGGAACTAACTCCTGTTTTTATGACATCCAAATGAGATCCAAATTATAGAAAACTGGCTCTGTCACCTGGTGTTCCCAAGAAGAAGTAAAAATTAAAGACAACTTACTCTTGAACTTCTTAATCACTTTTTTCAAGGTGAAAATTCTCAGGTTTACATTCCTTTTACTTTCCCACATCTCTGATGTTGGCTCCTACGTGAATGGTGTCTTTAGTATGTAGGCAGCTGAAGGCACAAATGTGTGGACTTATTCCTTAAATAGCATTAGCTTTCCAAATAAGAATGGATAAGTTCTGAAGCAAAGGCTTTGGGTTACCTTTGTAGGCGCTTGCCACATTTGAGTCCGTCAACGCTTTCTAGTCTCGTTGTTAGACTCTACAATCACCTGAGTGCAGTGATTTAAAACACCAAGAAAATAAATACAATTAATCCTTATTTGTTGTCCTGTTTGTGATAAAATTGAGTCAAGTTACATTGGATAACTTGTTAACCAAACCTTACTAATAATTCTTCTAAGAACACAATTAATCAGTGTCTGACACCTTCATCTGAACACCTCAATTATCAATGCTTGTCTAAAGAAACAATGATTGATGTATTTGCAGGTCCTTATTGGACTCTACTGTAGATGGTAGTGAGCACAGACTCAAAAACTGGATGTTGCTTCTATACCTGGAAACACTTAAACTCCTATAAATGCTGCAGCTTTAGTCACATTATCAATAAGGCTTGCCCAGCTGGGACCAAACTCTACAGTCCTTTCTTAGTATTCTTGGAGCATCCTTTTTCAATGCTCACATTTAAGATCATATCTTACAGATTACTTGAAACTAAAAGCTAAACTTTAATGCAGTTTCCAGTTTGCAAAGGCATTGTTTTCCCCATCTCTAGAACAGTAAATAACCCTTATCTAAGCACACAGTTTGTGTCTGCTTTGAGTAAATAAGCTGCTTAGCAGAAGAAACCATCCTAATAGTAATACCTAAACCTGTTTTACTGCACACAATATCAAAGTGCTTTTTTTTTCTGGTCTGCTGGATAATTATATACTCTACTTTTAGAATGGTGTGGTTAAACACAAACCTCTAGAGCAGCAAGGTGGTGTGTCTTCTGTCACCACTGGTTTTGACTGTCATCTTCATGTGAGGGAACTTTGACACAGCTCAGCTCTTTCTTCTGCTTGCATAATAACCTCATTTGTTCATAAGTGTGCTGCTGCTGGTGTCCCTGATGTCCTGTTGCTTTCCATTAGGGCTAAGAAAAGTGCTTGTCATAACCATCTTAAAACAAAGCCTTTTCTTCTGAAACTCAGCATCTACATTGATTTTAGTGTAAATATATACACATGCTATTTTATTGATGAATACATCAGCAATATGATGTTATATGAAGATACAAAGAACAACTGCAAAGTTACTGCAAGCTTCTTGGCCAGAAAGTGACTGAGTTGGATTTGGATTCAACTAGTTTGGATCTGAACTTCTCTTTGGCCTCAGACAGCGATGGTTGTGTTCTGCCACATGATTGTCTTCCACAACTGCCCTCCACAGCTGCACAGATGCAACTATGTGATAAGCTGAGCACTGCCCTAGCATGTGATGGAAGGCAGCTGTTTGTAGGTTTTGAAAGAAGAGTGCTTGTTATTCTTTGTGACCTTACAAGGCTTAAGATTTCTAAATTATCACACATTAAACTAAGAAGTGTGAATGCTTCTGTTTTGTCCTGACCTGAATTCCCACTTTTCCTAAGTGATCATAAGGACTGCAACATATGAACCAATTCTAAAATTTTAAGCTGGATGACTTGTTAGTGATTGGATAAGAAGGTCTGGAGTGACTGTGCAGCATCAGCTGTTGTATGTATAGAACTCCACTCCTTGTAGGCTGCAGCTTAGGCTATTAAAGTGCAAAGTACTTCACTGTTTTAGCAACCTGTTCTGTCTCAGATGCTGGTTATTTCCATGGAAATAAAGTCATCTATAACCCAGACTAACTTGGAAAGGCAAAATCTCGCCTGCCATCTCACTTCCCTCTCCCTCTTGCCTACTGGCACATCACAGAGGACTTGGACACCCTCATGGTGTTCCTACGCCTGCGGCATGCTACAGCTGCACTGCGTTTTTTGCCTAACCTCATTTAGTCTAACAGGAGAAGTCTTCAGCAGAACAGTAGGTATTTTCTGTACCATTCCTGAGGTCAGTAATGTATTAACGCTGTATTGCTTCAGCTTTAACCCGATGGTTTATTTTTAGTGCAGAACTGTTAAGAGATAACTTTGTTGGATTGTAGAAGAATCTCAGTGCTGAGCACTGTTCTTCTAAATGAGAGCTCGCCTTCCAGCAGCCACAGAGGCAAGGCCTGGGGTGCCCATAGGAACTGAATGAGCATGCTTCCTTAGACACTTAGTCTGACGAGCACCCATATATGCAGCTTTTTGAGTCCAAGCCCACATAAACTGTACTTTAAGTGAGCTAATACCCTGTAGAGCAGAAATATAGTTGTAGCTACTATAAATTTATCTGAAGTAGCTTGGTATAATGATACTTTATTCTAAACCAAGCGTGCATTCACTTTAGATAGGGATGTAGATACTCTCAGCTACAATGCTGCTGTTATTCTAGACTAAACGCTTACTTAAGCACAGTACTTACTCCTTGACAGCTCCTGTACATTCCCATGCTTGTTCACTCTTGTGTAGAGGAGTTTAATTTGTCCACTTGGCAAGTCACTTAGTAGACGAGCTTGTAGTTGGAGTGCAGTAACTTCTAAAATATTGGTATAAGAACTAATTGAGCAGTTCATTAAATTAATGCTTAGGACAACCCATGATAAGATCTTGAGAACTGGAGTCTTAGCTCTCTTCTGTGAATAAAATCACATAAATCTAAATGCTTTACAGCTCCTTAAGGGATCTTTTTAATTTGGGGGAATACCAGCCAAATGAATTCCAAACTTGAATAGAGATGGCTCTGGTTCCCAGCATGGCACATAGATTTCAAAGGTGGTTAGTGTTGGGGGCAAATTTAAGAACAGACTGAAATTTCATCTTACCCACAGATGTAGTTGTCATCTCTCATCTTTGTGTATGTATTTATACTGTGGTCACATAGGTACTTAATTTCTAGATGTACTGATTTTTGAGACTTCTGCCAGTAACTCACACCTCAGCTGGAACAGAATCTTCAGGAGATCTATGTGTATATATTTATATAGTTTAATAGGAAAATTGTCTTGTTACAGAAAGCTCTGTTCTGTCTTAAAGTGATAGCCATCATTTTACATTTAATAACTGTGAAAAGATCCCCCCTGCTGGGGTGTATCAAATATCTTATGAGAAGAGAAAGCAGTAGATTTTTTAATCCTTTCTTAAAGCTTAATGCTTCGAAGACTGTTGTGCCATCCATAAGTATTAAATACATAGGTGAAATCTTACTCAGTCAAAGATGTGTATCCCACGTGCCTCATAGATAAATCTGGCCTTTCCCCAGAAAGAAGCCAGATTTCTGAATCTTATAGCTTTTATGTTCTATTCCAAATCTTGAGGACTGTCTCTCTAAATAAAAGGTTTTTTTTGTCAGTACATCCACTTCTGAGTCTGTTTATTTGCATTGAGGAAAACCTCATGAGCTGTTTTAGTACTTGAAAGTCTGTGCTTTAAGTTCCCAAGGAGCAAAGAGTTGTTTGCCTTCATCCATTATGGATGTTATACTCTTGTTATGGATACAAATACATATCAGTATGGTACTTAGAATAGAAGGTTCGTCCTTCTGTAAGTGGTTTTGCTTTTCCAAATCCGAACTCTGTCTTTTGACTGTTGCCTCAACTAAAAATGCCAGTTAACGATTACATGAAGTTTAAACATTGAAGTGGAACACAGTCTTCTTCTTTTCCTCAGGAAATTAAAAAAAAAAAAAAAAAAACAAACACATAACAAACCTAGGGGATGTAAAATTTAAGAAAAATATTTGAAGTTGACTGGTTTTGGATACAGGAGTTGTCATATGTAGGGGTGCTGTAGTGATGTGATTGATTAGGCATTGGAGTATGTGGTGTGTGTGTGTGTTGATAGTTAACATGATTTTTCAGTGTGCTTGCAGGAACGACTCAGATGCTTTTGTAGGCAATATAATTAAAATGGTTACATTATTTGGAGCTCTTTTATTTTTATGTAAGATATATGAAGTTGATCTCACTACTTGTCATTTTACAGATTCTTTGATGTCAGTGAATGGGATAGTAGCTAATATGTTGGTGATGTTGTCATTCAGTTTGTAAGCAGTTAGGTTGTGGCAGAGGGAATCCCAAAACAGCTATTAGAAATAAATAGCATAAGCCATATGCAATACAGAAAGCATTTAAATTTTGAGCATTTAATGAATAGGATTGTTGATGACTGATACTAATTACTGTGCATTATTACATGTTGTTTCACTGAACGTGTCTTACTTCCATGATAGACAGGATAGCAACAGTCTAAAATTTCCCTTCTTTGTTAGGGAAAGGATATTTTTAGGTGGAGAATTCTGTATTGAAAATACTGACTTCCAGCGTCATGTAACACGAGCCTGTGTCATACAGGCAGCTGGTAACTGGTGCATATAGTAGTAAGGAAGTAGAGATGCTTTTAAAAAAATCTGAGTGTTATTTTTAATATTAGTACAGAGGTTGATGTGTCTGTTAGATAAGTATATTCTCTGAGGTGCAAGCAAGCAGCTAGATCTCACAGCAGTTGGTATTTATTGGAATGAAAAGTTCTGTTCAGATTGTATTAAACTACACACACATTTTTTGTCCTTATGAATCAATAGACTATGTGTCGATTGAAGAATTACCTTCCACTCCCAGATAAAGCAGGTGCAAATGTCCTAGTTAATTTAACAGATCGGGTAGTCTGGTACACAGAATACTGTGAAGTTTGGTATCTGTTTGAAAAACAAATGCAGTGTTGAACAAACTGTACCATGTATTGGCCAGATCAAGTTCTCATAAAGCATTGATCTGTGTTGCAAAATTCATGCTTTAAAATATATTAATTTACATAACTGATTAGCCTTTTAATAAATGCAAATAGTAAGAGTTCTCTAGTAATTTTGATGCTGCGTTAAAAGTGTTGCTTCCCAACATCTAAATGCTTGATTCTTTCTGAAAAATAATTCCTAGAGCTGGAAAGACACTGTCGTCATGCTGGCACATTCCTCTGACTGAGGCTTTTAGTATTGCTGTGTTTGTCTGTCTAACCTTAAAGTCCGCATACTTTCTTGCCCCCCTTCTTTGAGACTGGCGATGTTTTCCTTCCTTCATCTCAAAAGCTCCCCTGCCCTTCTGGAGTGGAAGCCATACATTCCGTTTCGTTTTGCACCCCTGCCTGTTCAAGAATGGTGCTTTCCCCAGCCCTCCTTGTCCTTTCTCTGTTGGCTGTGTATTACCATCTCCTTATAAGCCCTTGCTCGTTAGAGTTATTCCTGTTGGAATCTAGGCTACAAATAATCTTTCCATGCAGCAAGTTGCTGCCTCTGATAAATACAGGCTGCAGCCAGCGGCTGGCAGGGAGTTTTGTTTGCTCTCAGACCCTTGAGTTGTGAATTAGGCTTTTCAGGTACTTTTCATTTGCACCAAAATCAAGGAGGTTGTGTTTATGAATGCTGCCTGCAGTTTTCAAATCGATCTGATCTAATATTACATAAAGAAACATATTCGGTTGAATGTTAAGCTGTAGATTCTTCTGGAATGCTACTTACATGAACTCTGTTAAGGCAAAAGTAATGCTATATCTGTAAGATTTAATTCTGAAGTGTGTTTTAAAAATGTACTGCAAATGTTCATATTAGCTATACTATATAAACTAAAAAGATGGCATGGATCTGATTTGTGTAAGCGTTTTCCATGGGAATCCCAGTGCCTTATATGGTCAACTTGCTTTGTAGTGTTTCAGTGAAATGAAGGCAGTCATCCAAAACCGAAAAAAAGCAGCCCAGCTGGCTTTAGCTTTGTCTGTAATACCCTCTTTCTTGGCCTCCTTCAGAAGCACAGTAGCTAATTATTAAAACTAAAAATGTGGCAAGAGTCTATGCAGCTAGTAGGAGAAATTCCTTTTGTGGCAGTGATTTAATAAAGAATAGTAGCATATTGATAATACAGCTTTATTGCCTAATGAACTTTTGCCATCAGATAAGCTTTACCCAAGCTTGTTGTAAACTAGGTGATAATTCCTGTAGCTGTTATAAACAAAGGTTAGTCGACAGAATCCAGCATGTTTTTTTCTGTGTGTTTGACTTGTTTGTTAACTGCTTGAATAGATGCTAACAGTTTAAATAATTGCCTGTTGAGGCTTGCATGTTAAGGGATTGCTTCAGAGAGATCTGGTTCAGGTTCCTCTGGAAAAAGCATCTGAGCATGATGGCACGAGTCATTGAAAATGACAATGTTGGCACTGAAGTAAGCTACCCTGTATTTACTTTCAAGTGTTAGGATGCCTATAAACTTTTCTGTAATTTTCCTTGTGGTAACTGTAATACCTATACTTTAAAAAACCCTCCTGAATGAGAGGCTAGACTGTCAAACTTAGTCATATATCTTTATTCAGATACACAGAATCCTGTTTTACAAGAAGTATGATAAGTTGAGAACACAGGAACGTCAGTACCTTTATTTGAAATACTAATGAAAAACACAACCTGTTTTCTGTTGCAAAACAGAAAACACAGAGCACTTTGTCACTTACCTGCTGTGATGAGAGTACTCTGCAGTAAAAATGCTATAGTATTCATTTGACTTGCAGTGAAGAGGGTTTCTTTCCCTCTGGGCTGCCTAGGGCCTTAAGGACTCTTTCAGTTAATCACATAGCTCCAGTGTAAAAAGGAAGGGCCAGTCTACTAAGCTCAGTAATAAGTCATCTCTGCTTTTGCTGATATGGGGCATTCCAGTCAGCTCTCAGAAAAGCAGCTTTTGTTTCTTAATGCCTTTTGGTTTCAGCTCTTACTAGCTTCATGAAATGACTTCAGCTCCTTGTACCAGCAGAAAAGGTGAACAACTGGTTTCATATTTGCTTTCTTCCTATTATTCATGATTTTGTAGTTGTATATTATATGGTCATCAAAGTGATTTTGTTCTAGGCTGAAGAGTTCTGGCCTATTGAGTTCTTCCTTTTCAGGAAGTTAGTCTGTACCTTTAATCCAAACCATGGATCTCTATGAAGTCTGTTCTCCTACTATTTTCAGCTAAGGGCTGTAAAGGAAGATGATACTGTCTTTCTTCTTCAGTCAGGCAGTGTTGGGTTTGCCACCATGTAGGACATTCTGTCAATTGTAGCTACAGAATGACAGCTGGATTTTTTTTATACTTAATCAGATTGGGAGAAGCAAAGAGAAAGTCTTGGTTGGATCTGTGTTTTTAATACTCTAGCATTTTGGAAGGTGCTAGGTTTTCTCAGAAGAACTCATTTCTTTAAAGCATTTTCATATTCACTGGAAGAAGAGTGCTTCAGAGAAAAGACGGTATCTAAGAGAATTTACCAAGACCTAAAGAAGAACTGTGGTACTGTACAGTGATTTATCTAAGTTAATTTTCAATATCGTAATTCAGGGCATGGAATCGGTGCAGATGTCAGGTGTCTGTGGAATTCTAAGATTCATTTAGAGATACACTAGTGCTATCTGTGCTGTGACCTCTTTGCCTCCACTAGCACAGAGGAGGAAGCTGTAAGATGCAAAAATAGAGTAGGGATGTAGGAGTGAGTCAGAAGAGTGGAGGCAACAGCAAGCTGTCAGATGTGGGCTGGCTGTCAGGATGAAACTGAGAGTTAGGAAAATTAAATGGTGGTGTGGAAGAGGAAGCAGGAAAGAAAGGCTGACACTAGGAATACTACAATAATGGAAGTTGGGCGTTAGTATATTGGATATCAGGTAATTAATGTTTCCTGTGAAATGTGTACTTGGATTTAACATGCATTAACCTTTTAATACTCTATTATGTCATCATACCTGGATTACAGGGCCTGTATAGAGGATTTGCTCTTAGGATAATTCAGGACATCTGATGAAAGATGCTGTTGCTTGTGGGCCTTCTGCTTGATCAGTGGGGGAAAAAAAGAAGAGAATAGTAAATGGGGTAGGAGACTGCAGGGAAATCTGTAGAAACATTATGCACTTGTGGCTCTGAATGTGATGAAAGGAAGATTTTCTTTAGAAATATGAAATGGTGTATATCTTAAAACCTCAGTTCCATAGTATTTCAAATTGTATGGTTAAATCAGGGAATGTGGCTTATGATGACTTTTTTGTCTGTTTATGACCTATAAAATGAGAACTTTTGTGGTGGAGGGTTTTTGAAAATCTTGCTTATGCCCCTAAATGGTGGTGAGTGCTGATAGGTGGAGGAGCCCATGAGAAAATGAGTTCCGTTTGAAACAAGATTTGAGTAATACAGGCTGAGCACTAAACAGTGAAGAAAAATCCATGATTTTGAATAGCTACATTATGAAAGCAATGATCGTCTCATAGATTGAATGAAACAAGTTCCTTTGGTCACAGGGAAATAGAGCTCACATAGGACTGCACACAGGTCAGATGTTTGTGGAGCTGGTAGCTTTGGCTTAGGTAGCATTAATTAAAGCATTTCCTAGTTCTGGAATATTTGGCTGTTCAGCCTTGCTATTGCTTACATATAGGTCTGTATGTAAATGAACATTTAATGTAAAAGTAGAGTACTTAGAGAAGTATAAAGCTTAAACATTATTTGGCTAATTTAATTGTGTAAGTTAAGCTGGCAGAACAGCTTTCCCCTGCAGGATTTCTTGTAGAGGAGAAAAAGCAAACTCAAGGCATGGAAGGTCATCTTCTGGCATGTCAGGGAGTGGGTTTCTGTTTTCTGTTTAACATGGAGGCATTTTCTCACCATGCGCTCCAAGGTATTTGGAGCATAGCTTCTAGCCAGATGGATAGATCTTCCACGAAAATAAATGGAGAACTAGTTTTAAAAAAAGTTTGCGTTGCAGAAGCTTTTGGTTTGCAGCATGAATGGTGGATGATTGAACAGTAGAGAAAGCCAGATGGGCCTTTGTCCGTCTGTCTGAAATGAGGAAACTTGGAAGTCTTCCCTGTCAGACCCAACCCCAGCCCTTGCCGCTGCTCTGGCCCTGCCAGCGCTGCTGAATGGTTACCTGCCAAAACTGCAGCGCATAGACTGTCCCCATGCTCTGGCAGTGTGTATACTTTCTCCATATAATCAAATCTGTTTCGTTTTTTGTGTTTTTCCACCTGTTTACTTTAGCACTTGTTCTTACGTATTTGTGGGGGAAATGCAGTCAGTAAAGGGCAGTCACGTGGTGATGACTGACCATGAATCTAAGATACTTTTAAACTGGGCTTTCGTTTTTGCGCTCTTTGATAATAATCGTCTTTAACTAGCAGTCTGATGTACAAGAAGCAGACTTTAAAACCTTTATGATTAATTTCATGATGACGTGCATACTGCTAAGATCAGGTAAACAGCATACTTCTGGGTTCTCATTTCTTTCAAGCTGACACAGTCCTGGTAAAGAGAAGGCCAGAGTGTTTTCTGTCCTGGTGCAAATCAAAGCTGTCAGCAGTCTCAGAGCTTAGAAGTCAACACAGAAGAGTTACTATGTAACTAGAAATGTAGACTTTTATCCCTTTCTCCAGAATCTTTTCTGAGAAGAAAAGTCAGAAATGGCTGCAGCTCCAGGTGCGATGAAGGAACTAATACTGTACTTCACTGCCTTGAAAGGGTGTACTCCGGGTTCTTCCTCCTGCCATGCTGCTTTCTTTCCCTCCTTTATTTATTTATTTATTTCAGTGGGTGGGGAGGGAGAAAAGGTTTCTACCTTGCTGGTGAGTTGAATTGGATAATGGAGAGTCTGACAAATGCTTTTGGGAGTGTGCAGTTGAGAATGAACAGGGAGACTGGGACCTCCCTGTTTGTCAACAGTGAGCTCCTGTGGAATCATGCCCTGAGTAATTAGTGTATGTTAACAGAAAACAATTAAGAGTTTGCTGGGTTTATTACACTGCCTCCTGCAAGGAACAGAATATTGCTTAAAACTCATCTTGAAACATAGAAATGCAAATTATCCAATAGGGATGATATTTATGAGTACTTTGAAACATTGTCATCTTCTGAATGTCAGAGTTTCTAATGCAGAATATTCAGTTGAGGGTCTAATTATTATCAACTAGGATATCCTTTCCATATAACTGCCCAAAATCAAGTGTAGTGGGGGAAGAAGATCCTATAAGCTCAGTTAGAATACTTTCTTAAATTGTTTTTATCAGCATTTGACTACAAGACCTTTTACCGAAGATACCTTCTGCTATTAATAACTTCTTAAAAGTGCTATTCTGCACTGCTAAAGACAGTCGAAGAAATACATCAATGTGTTTCTTTGATTCAGATGAAAGCTTCCTGCAGAGTGACACTACTGATGAAGTAGTGAGAATAAGTGCTTAAACTTTTTTAAGAAATATTTTGGTTTTCTGGCAAGTTTCTTTAGTGCCTTTTCTCCTCAAAACTGATGTCTGAGTTTGTGAAGACCAAAGGCTCTGTAAAGGATGAGGAAAATACAACTGTATCCTTTCCCTTTTTGTAAGCTCTTTGCTAGGCATTTACTGAGAATTAGAGGATGTCAGGCACAGTCTCTTCATGTCATGCCCCACAGCTCTGACTTGGAGAGTTTTTAAGTCCTTTCACGTGAGATGCTGCTTGCTGTCTGTTCGGTGGCAGTGGTGAGGGTGGTATAGCATGAACCGTAGCATACAGACAAATATGCCAGAATGGCGCTGGAGACATTGTCGATAATGGAGCAGTTTGAAGAAAAAAAAGCTGCTTTTGTAATATGCTGATCAAAGGTGTAACATTCTTAGTATACTTTACTTTGTTAGTATAGTGACCAAAAGTCAGCATCTATTTTCCTTTCCTCCTCTGTCACAGTAAATATGGAGCTGAGGAGTCTGGTTTGGCTTTCCCTTTAATGCCATGAGAAGAACAGTAATGCTGGTTGCAGAGAACTGCTGCTCAAAAATCTTGAATTCAGGAAGACATACTTAATGGTGTCCTCTAGTGAGGGAGCCTGCTCAGGTTCTCCACCTAAAGTGCCTTTGTTAATGAGCTTTTGTGAATATTTATGAACAGTTGCTGTGTGTGGAGTCAGCTTTCATCTGGCAAGGCTACAAGCTTAAAAAGCCTCATTGGATCCACGTTGGTTCAAAACCGTGTTTGCTGGTGGTCCGAGTCTTAGAAGCGTGTGTGAGCTGGGGTCCTTCGGTGTTGGTCAGCTCTGGCCTCATGGTGCAAAAAAAGTGGTGCTGTTGGTGAGGTTCAACAGCCTTTGAAGCAATATAACTGTGTTGGCACAGTATTGCCTTCCTGCTAATAAGGTTAATGAACCTCTGTTATCATGACATCTGTCACATGGATTTTTGTGTGTGTGGTTTTTATTTATTTTACACAGTGTGGCTGACAAGCTGGCTCATTTAGGCATCTGTGTTACCACTTTGCAGCGCTGGTCCAGTGTTAAGTCATCTACTGTTTCCCAGATGTTGCAAGATCTGTTTCGAAGATAAACATGGGCAAACTGGAAGCTGCCTTAAGTTACTGAATAGTGGCTAGAGACCTCCTTAAGCATACTGGCACTTTGTCCTACTAAGATCCACTGTGGGTTTTCAGTGTTTTTCTTTATTATTAGCAGATGAGAGGGTATATAAGTCTCATTATACAAGACAAATAAAACTTTCTGCTTCTTTCAAAACACAAAGTGGAGATATTTGTTGACAAAATCTCTCTCCCCTATATTATATATATATATATACACACACATATATATATGCCCTATATCATGGCTATTTTTTTCTCATTCTTAATATATTTAAGAAATGCATTGGTATTCCTGCCCCTGCCAGCTGTTTTCTTCCATGGATGTTAATAGCTTTCCTTTCCAGATTTCTGCTCTCTGTTACTTAAAGTTTATACTATTTATACACATTTTAAAAATTCTGGTTTTATATTGATTTTCACAGTTTTGCTTGTTAAACATTTTATTTTCAATTGCTGCCATTCCTTTGCTTTTTCTCTGTAGTACAGGAACATCCTAATCAAATGGCGTTGTAGAATAATGACTTCTGCTATTGGTCTGTGTGATACCCATTTGAAAAAAAAATTACTTAGAAATTGGCCTTTTTAAAATGCCACGTATTGTGTGTATATATAGTGGTATACACTGTTGTATATCTATAAACTTAGATTATTTTACTTGTTGGCTGTTGTCTTCCTGTCCATTTTTCAATGTAATTGGGATGTAAGTGGTTTCCTAGGAACTTGTGATTACTTGCAGTTTCTTCGTTAATCTGTTTTAATGAGTTTCTAATGGGACAACAGTACCAAAGTATTTCCTGTTTAGACAGAGCAGAGGAGTCTGATGCCGAAGCTGGTACTTCTGTCCTGCTCTTTTGGGAGAGAGAAAGTTCACAAAGTGGATGTTGTTTTTATAGTTGTGGGTAGAGATAAATTGTTAGACGTCTCTGCTAAGAAGTACTCACGGCTGTTTTCTTGTGCTGGTAAAAAATTTGGGTGCAGTTGATGGGCAGTTGTTGGAGGTGGAGCTGGGTAGCACGCACCCCTGAGCGCAGATTTCCTTGTCGTTCCAGCCAGTCCGGGTTTGCTCAGCAAGTTCACGAAGTGGCTGGCCTGTTGAAAATAAAGTATTGAGTTACACTGTGAGCAAAAATGCCTTTTTTAGAAGTTGCAAACCATATCTGTGTAGATGGAACAGCTGCGTAGCTAGCCTTTGAGAGAGAGGGGGTTTGGTGTTGAATACTTATTTTTATTCTTTATACTTGACAGAGGCTTGTGCATTTGGTTATCATCCCCTTATTTGTTTGTACAGTTAGCTACACTAAAACATGGCAAAGTATTTCATGTAAGTTGTTTTAGAAGATTGTTTAGCAAATTTAACAAAGGCACAGCATGAGTACACACTTGTTTAATTTTGAAGGGATTCCTGAAGTACCGAGGCTGACTTGAATTTTGGGTTTAGGTGTATTCTGAGCTGATCTTATTCTTGCAGAGGATTTATTCGAGCCTTGGTGACCTTTGTCTGTTGCAGGTTCCTTACCTTTTGGGGATCACAGTGACATTTCTTTGTGCAGATTAAATGAGAAAAAAGGCTTTTGGACAGGTTGTTCCAAGTGTTGTGGAATGCGAAAATGTATATGGAAATTACCCGACATTGATTTTTTTTTGGCGTTGTCTATACCTGATGTGCTCTGCTGAGTAATTCCTTCAGACTTTTGGCACATCAGAAAAGAAACATGATCCGATTTTTTTTAGGCTTTGTGCTGAATATATTTCTGAAGTTAGAAATGAATCGAGCTATTTTAAAATCTAGTTATGTATGTATCTGTATACCACAGCCACTCTTTTCTAAAAAGTAAAAATAGGAGACCTGCTGCTTTTTTTTTTTCATGTTGAAGAGTGAAGTTAAAATGCATATACATCACTGATGACTGTAAAACATACTCTGCTGTCTCTAGGTGTTTCAAATGCCAGGAGGATGATGCTGGAGGTTTATCGACATGTCTCCATTGTCCTGTTTGGGAGCCAGGAGGTTTGTTCCTTCTGCTGCCCCAGGCAAAGGCTGTGCCTGACACCTGCAGGGTTGTGGGAGCTGGAAGCTGCATATTTCTTACCTTCTTACCAACTGAATAGACAAAATCTGTATTAAAAAATATGGTTTTAAGAAAGAGCAGCTCTTTGATATTTACTGTAACAAATTTGGGCTGATTCGCTTTTGGATAACTTCACTAAAACTCTAATTGCTTTTTAGACAGTCCTTGGTTTTCTTCTAAAATTTTAGTGAGACTGTCTGAATACTCCACTTTCATTTTGAACCTGCTGATTTGAAGCCTACATCAGCTTCAAGATCTAGTAGCATTTTTTAAGAACTGAAAATGCTTTCCAATTTATCTAGTCAATTCAGCAAATTGTAAGTTTGATCATAAATAGGAAAAAAATACTGAGATTTATATGAGAGAAGGGTAGCTTTTCTTTTCCCGGTCTAGGAACTGAAAGTAGGAGTAGCAATACCTTCTTTCCTTAAAAATGGAAAGTGTTGAGAAACAGTTAGTTGAATTTCCTGTTAATATGTAGTACTACTTTTACTTAATTGGTTTTGTGTATAAAACGCAGTTTTGATAAACTAATATATTTACCGCATTTAAGATAATTTGATTAATGTTTAAGCAATTCAAAATTTCACTTTTACTTGTAATTTAGTTCTTGTTTCCGTCCAGGTGCAACATGATCATATTAATTTTTTTAACATATAAAATGTATATAAATCTAACTGATGTATCATTCATAGTTCATGTGTACTTTTAAATTCAATTATGTTAAATTGAATTTGTTTGTTTACATATATTCCTCTGCTTTGGGAAGAAAAAAGCCCTGAACGATACCAGCGTTACCTAAAAATATGCTTTTATTTATATTGTATAATGGTGAGGATAAAACCACACATAGCAAATGCTAATTGAATGAAGCATTCATAGGTGTGTAGTTGCAAATTTGAGTGTCTGACTGCCTTTTTGTACCTGTAATCTTGATTTCTTCTGTTAAAGGTGCTGTGTATGCAGTAATGTCTAGTAGGAAAATGAACTCAGGGAATGTTTGTCTTGGTTAGTTTAGTATAACCTGTCAATATTTATATTCTTTTTTTCCCTGATGGGATGAAGGGTTGTCGTTGTTTTTATTAAAGTCAGTGTCATTACTTTTCTTCTACTCAGCTTTTCCTCTTCAGTTGGCTAAAATCAGAAAGCAATGAAAACTTACACTAGATCCTTCTAAAGCAGAAGATAAAATGTCAGTCAACGAGTAGCCTATCGGAATTCGCTGGTAGATGTGGTCCGATTTGCTTTGTCCCTGGGTCCCAGCACAGTTTTTTGCCCCGAAGAACTCAAAGCTGAATAGAGTATCAGTATGTTAGGTATTTTAAATAGAAAAGCTACTTGGGCGCTTGAACTTGTGAAGTTGCCAATATGCTAAAAGCAGATCATGTTTACTCACAAAAAAAATTACGCATTTGAAATATGATTGGCATATACTTGAATTTGACTGTGACAGAAATACGTATACTATATGACACTGCCTTTCTCCTTCTCAAATTTAGTATTTACACAGTGTGACCATGAAAACATCACAATAAATGCGTGATGAAAGCATAGTTGCATAATGGCACTGTGTTTTTACAGTATCAAAATTTTGTTTACTCCTGAAACACATCTCTTTTCAATGAACAGGACTGCTTCAGTACCTGCCAGAAAGTAGATGTGGAGGGTCCTTTGTCTGTGTCCTACTGAGCATGGTGCATCAGCCACAACTGCTGAAATTGCTCCAGAAAGCAAACTGCAAAGGCATAGACCAGAGGAGTGAGAAAACCACTTGTGAAATGTCTGAGTCTGAAATTTGGTTCTGGATTTAATTTCCAAATTCACAGATTTGGTGCTGCTGCGCAAATGGCATAGGTTTCAACAATGTGGAGCTAAAACGAGAATCTGTCACATGTAATCTGTCTGTACATACCTGCCTGCCTATGCCTGCAGGGTTCAAGACAGCTTGTGAATTTATGCATCTACTCGATGTAGTACCATGCTGTCAGTCAAATCTTCGTTTCTCCATTTCACTGAGTAAACTCATGCTCTTTTACCTGCACTATGGTTAAAAAGCTAAGAAACCTGAATCTACATATAAGGGCAGGTTCTGTTGTTCCACAGAATGTACTGGTTTTGTTTTTAAATGGAAAGAAACCAGAAGGAACAGAAGAAGTTGTTTTTCAAATGCATAAGACCAAGAGTTGAAGGGAGACCCTCATTTGTGTCAAGCTAAGGGACAGGCTGCTTCCTAAATTCCTTTGTTTCCAGTATCTTCACCAAGTTCGTGACAGTATATTGAGCCAGGAGAGAAAAGGGCATTCAGGCAAATGGAACTGCTCCAGTATCAGCAGTTTAACAGTCTGAATGCTATATGGTTTGATTTCCTCCAAAATAATTTTGTAAAGGCTACGTTGTTTTTTTTTTTTTCCCATGACATCTCGGTTTTCCATGTTTGTTTGGGGTTTTTTTGGGGTGGCTTTTCAGAAGTATTTTTTGGCAGATTGTCTTGAGATTTTTCTCTGAATTGCAATAAATTACTACCAGTAAAGTTTAATATTAAACATTTAGTATGGTAGTTTTAATTAAGAGGTAACTTCTAGTGTGGGAATTTCAAGTGTTCCTGAAAAGAGATTTGCAGGCCGCTAAAAAAGAAAACAAATATTTATTTGAAAGTAGATTTGCATTTAATACTAGATAGCCTGGAGGATTTGGGTTTTTTTCAGCAAAAACAGGAAAGCAGGCATTAGACTGGGTTGTTTTGCCCATATAATGTCTGTCAGTGAGTCTTGATCCATTACTGGAATTGCTAGCAGGAATGGTAGTATCTCTGGTTATAGTAAATAACATGTTATGGCCAACTCTTCCACTTTATCTCAGCGGGAGGTTAGAGGACAAGAATAATTCTGTATCCAATTGTAACACGCTAAAAACACTTAAATATGTATATATTCTGATTGAGAACTGTACCTAAGCTTTCTTTAGAGCTTAAATGGTAGGATGTCCCTATGAACTTAGTTTAATAACACATAGTTTATATCACTCTCAACAGCAATAAATTTTAATGTTTTCCATGAATTGTGACCTTAATTAAATTTACAGTTTTAACTATAAATTACAAACTAGCAAAGCTCAAGTGCTTGTAATTAATTCAGTAGTTCAGTGTAACAGAGAGAACAAGGCAGAACTGTAGTATGGAAATGACATTATGCTCTTACTGAATAATTGAGCTAAACAATTATCAGTTTCATGTAGCTTCTGGTTTCACCTCTTGGAGCTGAAATGAAATCTAAGTCAACTGCTGTTGAGATATGCATATGACAAGGTGTTTACATGAAGTGGAATTAATAGCTAGAGAACTTTGAGTTCTGCAATGATTTGCCTGTTTTTGTCAGTGTTTGACAGCTCTGCAGTGTTCGAATTAAGTGGTGGTGGTGAATGGGTGCTCAGTTTCCATCGTCTCTGCATGCCTTCCCCATGAGACTTGAATGGACCTGAAATGTTGCATCAGCCTCAAACAGTGTTTTCTCCTTAGGAGAAAGCGTCTTGCCCACCTGCTGTTGCAGGTGTCTAAAAGGATTCTCATTTTCTACACTTAGAAGTGAAACGTTTCTAAGAAGTTTCTCCAGAGAAAAGTTTGCTGCCCTGCAGTGAGGGAAGGGGTTTGACATTGAGATTAACCCCAAGATTGGCTCTGATTCTGGGGTGAAACACACACAATAAACATGAAACTGATGAAACTTACAGAAACAATAAGATGCTCTTGAAATGACATGTTAATTTGGGTTACTGGAGGTGGAAACTATCATTTGAAGAATTTTGTGTGGATTTAAAATTTCTTAACTGAAAATAACACACACACACACTTCAGACACACATTATTTACAAACAAGTTAAACAAAACAACACTGTAGCAATAAAAGGTAATATTGCTAGTTTATCAAGAATGTTTACAAGGTAAAGCATTCTCCTTTTTACTAGTAAACATACTTTTAAAAAGTAAGATATTTAATCAGAAAACTAGATTTTGTCAGTATGCAGAGATATCTGTCATTACCCCAGCTCACTGAAAAATATAAGCTGCGACTTGTGGGTTGGCTAAATGAGCACTGGAAAGATTATACTTAATTTAATAATTGAGCAATATTTGTCATCTGTAATACTAGATTAGTGCCTAGAGTTCTGTTACAACACCAACTGTGCTGTTTCATACAATAAACATGAACGTCAACAGCAGCCTTTCCACCTTGTATGTATTATATTAAAAAAGAATACCCAGCAAATGTAAACTACATGCTTTTATAGTGATTCCTTAAATAGTAAATAGGTGTAATAATCACTAATATTTCATGATCTAATTTGTTGGTTATTTATGTTACCCTTTATCCTGGAAGTGTTCCCAAATAGTCAGTCTTAGGACATTGTCATTACTAATATTAGACTCTTAAGATGTCATGCTTTGTATGAAAACATTGAATTAATGACTTGCAAGCAAATTTGAGGTGCAAAAAGTACTCCTCCATTTTTCTATTGGCTGTAACTGCCAGGTTATCTGAAATCTGTAGCTGGCAAGTTAGATACGGCTTATGATTTCATTTTATACGCCTTACTGACATTTGACTTGTTTATGCTGCATTTGTAATTAATGTGCAGCATAAATATGTTACCTGCCAGAAGTGGTAAGTGTTGCTCAAGCTTGCTTTGGATCTATTGAACAAATTTCTTTTTATGCCTTCTCAATTAGTAGTTTATTGAAATAAAATAAAAAAATAAAATTAAGAAAAGGAATTGCAACACGTAATTTTTTTTTCCCTAAGGAAAATAAAGATGAACAGAAGATGTTCACAAACAGTGTCACCAGTGAACTGTGATGTCCTTTGTCCTTACAAAACCTTTCCTCCTGGTGGCAAAAATCATTGCAGGCTGAGACGGGTGTTCAAATTGTGGGGATTATCTGACAGTGCTGAGCTCACTGGTGGGGCAGCGAGAGCACCCAGGCAGAAGTGGTATGATAGTTGTTGAGTTTACACTGTGAACTGCTCTGGGTCAGCATTGTTCCAGAGGACTCATCCTTAAACTACCTTTTTGTGACAAGCAGGGAATTTAATTCTCTGCAACCTCTATTCCTGTTTCAGTTGAAATTGCAGTAGGGGGGGAGAACAGCCAGGTAGACGCAGTGAGTACCGTGATTTCCTTTGGAAGTCGGTGCAAACATGAAAGTAGTCTAAAGTGTGTTGTAAATTTGAAAGTAGAGGTGGTAGAAGTGATTGCAAATTTAGAAGTATGTTCTTTGAAAAGTGTCAGTTTTAAACAAGAAGCTTTAACACAAAGTTTGTAATGGGTGAAATTTCACAGTAAAAAAAAATTTTGGTTCTCTTCATAGTGGAATTAGGACATAAAGATGAATCTCAGAATAAGGCTTCTTCGCTGAATATGAAAAATGTTTTAATATAATCAAAGTAAATAATTCCGGTTTAGTCAGATAAAGACAATACTTTATTCCTGTCATTATTTTATTAAATTCTAAATTCTCTTTGCTTTTCTGATCCACTTTAGATCCAGTTCAGCAAAGTATGTCGGCATAACTGTAAGGGTGTGGTAGATGATGGCAGAGGGAACAGGTGATCAAGGGTGAAGAGAACAGGAACCACTTCTAACCAGCTCTGCTGCTGGGTGTGGATACCCTCCCTTAATTTGATTCTCAGGTGCAATAAAAAAGATGTTAATGTCCTGCTTAGTTCCATTGGACATACTGGACTTGGTTCACTAGGTGAATCAAAGGAAGCAATAATCTGTTCCCCAGGCCACTGCGTGGTCTTTCTCCCGTTTCAAGCATTCCCACAAATGGTTGTTTGGCTTGTTTTATCCCTTTAAGTCTAATGTATTATTCCATGTTTGTATTTTTGACTCTTTTCTTTATGAAAATTAAATAAGGAAAAATGAAATGTGATGACAGAAGTTAAATATACAGTGTTTATTTTCTGCTGTTAGAGGCAAAATATCTTAATTTGTTGTATAGATCAGGTTACTAATCCGGTAACAATAAAAAATAGGTTTTAACTGCTCTCTCTAGAGAATACTGGTAAAAAATCAAACGTCTAAAGCTTATTAGATGGCATTAGCTCATTAGATCTCATCATTGATGAAAACCAATAAAAACTGTAGTCTAAAGTACATACTGTATAGCTTTGCTGCATGTATGTGGGACCATGGTGTAACTGATCGCTTGTCTCCCTACAAGTTTTCTGATTAAAAAAAAAATGCCCAGGCGCTTTTTTTTTCCTGTCTTTTGAGGAGAATTCTTTAAGTTGTTACTCATTGAGGGATCAAGCACTCTAGATGTCTCTTTTAAAGCTATCTCTTATTAAGGTTACCTACCAAGTTAGGTCACCTCTGTACTTCACACCCGATAGCGAGGAGAGCCACTTGGGTCACACGCCACTTCCACTGGGACACATGGTGAATACAGTTAAAATCTAACACGTTCAGCAGGCACCTGGTTATCCCCTCCCAGGTGATCAGAAGGTATTTCTGGGAAAAGCTGAAAGTGTCGTTTCACTTAACACAGGCATGTTGTTTCCAGGACAAGCTGGGCCTGCCTGGGGCTGGTCTGTATGGGAGCCGGGCGCTGTGGCTCTGTGCTGGTCTTTTGAGTCCAAGTTTCAGGTTGTTGTGTAAATAGAAAGTGGTTTTCTTTCCTGGGCCTTAATATACTTCCTTCCTCTGTTCTTATCAGAAAAGGTAACCAGACTTTGTATTATCAACTTTGCTTTGTTTTGCTTCCTTTGTGACTAATTAGCCTAGTTTCTAAATTAGTTCTCGAAGGAAACGAGGTTTGTATGATTGCACTGTCCAGCTGTTGTTCTGTTTGGGGGCCGCTGGCCAACTTCCATTAAATTTGGCAGGGTAAGGAGTGCGCTTCTTGCAGAAATGCTGCCTTTCTACCAGTTTGTGGGGCCTGGGAATGCGGTTGAGAGACAGAACCCCAGTGTGTGGGATGAAGGGAAGCTAGAGCATGAGCTCACGTGCTCTTCTGCTCACCCCAGGAGCTGGCTGGTGTCTGTGCTCTGCAGATGTTAGCAAGTGCTCAGAAGGAGCTTAGGGCAACCTGTTGTTTCACAAAGCAGGAACTGAAGCTCTACGTGGGAGCTAAGGACCGTGAAGGAAGAGACTGAGGATGGGGAGGTGAATGCCAAGAACCCAGATTAGTCCTAGAAAGATGGTAGCAGGCCTGGAAGAGGAAGGCCTGTGGCTGTCTCTCCCCTGTGCAGAGAGTGGGACAGATGTAGTCACGGAATTTTGTCTTTTTGAGTCACTGTAACATCAGTGGAACTCTTGTTATTTATGTCTTTACATGTACGTTGCATTTTCCTTTGTAATACTTTTGAGCTGAGGTCTAGAAGGGCTGAGATTTCGGAGGCTGTAAGTTTATCATGCTGTTCTGACTAGCTTTCCTTTTGGGGTTGAGATGTCAGTCTTTAACAACAGAGGCACTTCCGACACTTGATAAATACTGCTTTTAGAAGTGACTGTGACGATAGTGCAATGACAGTTGGAATAGAAATGGAAAAAACATTTAGATAAAAATTCTTTTATAACATTTGTTTCTTGGCTTTCTGACTTAAGGTATCTGCTGATAGTCAGAGGTGTCTTTCATAGGGAAATTGCTGAGAGTCATAAGGTCCCTCAAACACCTGCTTGTGGTGCTGTCAAAGGGAAAAGGGAACACAGATGTATTATATATGTGTTCTTCAGTGATAGGATCCATTGCATTTACTTTTCTTCATTTTAAGATAGGTAATAACCTTCTTGGAGACCACAGTGAGTTTTCTGTAAAATATTTCATGTACAAGGCTCATTTTTAAATAATCTTTGTTTAAGGAAGCTTGAAGGTCATATTTTTTAAATTATACAACTGTCTTCCATTTCATCAACTTCAGCTTCTGAGGCTCCTGTTGTCCTATAATAAAATTGTTAGAACAGTTATTCAGATTGTATAATCAGTTATGAGGAACATTTAAACATCACAAATATGATCACTAGTAATGCCAGTACTCTCCCATTTGCATATGCAAGTGAATTCTTTTGCTATCTTAATAGTTACTTTTCTATTATCCTAATATATATAATCTCACAGATTGTTTATCTTTGCCTGTCATTAATGTGCAACCTCTGATAATACTTGAGAAGTGTATTTGAGCTCTCCTGGTTCTTGCCATATATGGCACAATAAACTGCCCAAATTTGGTCAAATATTTTTAGCCACTTAGTCATATGTCTTTTAATGTGCTGCATATGTAAGCTTTTGATTCACTTAGCAACAGTATTTTTATGAGTATGTCTTGCCAGTTTTTCTTATGTATACTTGAAAAACAGGCAAAGATTGTTCTTTGTTGTGTTCTGTCACAATCAGATGGTCAGGATTTTTTTTTTTTAATAGTGCTAATCAATTTTAAGATATCCTTTCTTTCACAGATTATGAATTTTATGAAATTTTAAGATATACCAGTATGCAGCACATTGAAATGTGATATTAAAATACCTCTGTTTAAAAATGCTTAGGCAATTTCAAAGTTTTCTGATATAGATTTATTTTCTTCGAATAAATTGATGAATATTATGCTATACATAGGGTATCAATGGTCAGGCAAATTGTATATCCAGAAAAAATGGATAGATGGCACGTGTGGAATATGGCTAGGTTAATGTTTCTGTTAAGTGTAAACATATGTGTTTCTTGAATTTGTTTTCCTCCTTGTCTGAGGCATAATGTCTTTCATTTAGTTCCTTCTGATTTAAATGACAAAATGCCTTGCAAAGAGAGGCAATTATTTTGTTCCAGAGCTTTTTACTAGCATATAAGCATTGTACACTGAAGTGGAAGAAATTGAAGACAGTATCTATGAGGAGTTTGTACTCTATTTTTGGAGTCTGTTCATCAATTATTTTATTAAAATAATTGCTGATTTTAGGGATGGGTATGGCTAAAAAGCTAATTCAAAAACCCTTTAGGGAGGTAGTTTTCAAGACTACCTGAAAAGCCAGGAAGGTTTACGGATGTTTTCACTCAATAATGTTTTTGTTTTTAATTTAAAAATAAATAATGCAAACAGTGTACTACAGGCCAGTTGCAGTCTAGCTGCAAGTTTATGGATGACCAAGTCCAGATGAGAGTCATCATTAAAACAATTTGGTGTTAAATTCTAAACAAAGCTTTAAGTTTGTACCTAACTAAAGCAGATGGGGTCAAAGAGGGATAATTTCTTGCTGGTTTTGTTTGGCTGGTTAAACGGGGCAGCAACACATCTCCCTCATGGTGCAACTGTTGCCTCACTGCTGCAGAATGAAAGAAAGCTTCGGGATTCATCTTGGAAGGCACAATAAAGACATCTGAGGTTTTTTGCTGTAATAAAGTATATAATGTTCAGTCTTTATTGCAGTAGAATATTCTGAATATACCTTAATTGCACTCAGCTAGAGGCATAATTCTTCAGAAGGATTTTGGAGCCCAGCAGTAAGAGTTCTCATTTCAGCCTTCTGGTTATGTAGTATTGTTTATTTATTAAGCTAAAAAATTAATACCAGTCTTGTGGGGTCTAGCTGTTTTGAGTCCTTGCTGTCCTGAAAGGCAGAGGGACTTTTCTCTCTGTTGCTCTGCCCTTTTAAGGGCAGCAGTATGGAAGTTGGCAAGAAACCTCCCTGAGAGCACCCTGTGAGAAAAATACTCAAATGCAGAGAAGAAAGGGAAAATAGGAGCCAGTCAAGATGGAGATCTGGAGAGCAGCAGTAGTCCTGCGTCTGGGCAACACTGTTTGCTTGGTAATTAAGGGATGTGCACACATGATAATATCTTTGCGATGTGCCAAATTGATACTCAAGTAAGTTTATAAACAGCAGTGATTAATGGACTGTTAAAAGATGTATGGTGGTATAGAATATGCTGCAGTAGAAGACAGCAGGGGGGTGCTGAAATACATCCCCTTCCATACTGCTTAATCTCTGCATTGTAATTAAAACCAGGTTATGCTATTGTTTTCCAAACTGCTTCCCATCGCTTGGTCACAACAGTTCTACTTCATGGCATAGCTGCTTATTCAACTCTAATATCCACTCAAGTGACTAAGCTGGGCCTGGCATGGAGCGAGGGCCTGGGTGCTTGATAAAGGGAACCACTTTGTACTGGACAACAAGATTGCAGTGGGGGTAATAAATGGCTTCTCAGAAGACCTGAACAAGTTCACCTCAGGAAATCACATTTGTTGGTTTTGTTACACTCTGTTTGAATTTGTTTATTTAAGGCTTTGGTTTCATATCTATTACACCTGCTGCTTTTCTCTCAAATTCTTCCTGTATTGCTGTCAAATCCCAACAAATAAACCCTCCTCCCTCATCATATCTGAAAATGCTTAACTTTTTTTCCTGAAGATGTTGTGTAAAGATGCAGAGTGTTGTAGAACAGCTGTAATATGAACTTATTTCTTAAATCTTTCTTTCTTTATAGGCTTGTATAGATGATAACGTAGATATGGTGAAATTTCTGGTGGAAAATGGAGCAAATATTAATCAACCAGATAATGAAGGCTGGATACCTCTACATGCAGCTGCTTCCTGTGGATATCTTGATATAGCAGAGTAAGGCTTTTTCCTCTATTTTTGAAATACATGTATTTTGCTAATACACTAGAAGCAGATGGCATTCATAAATTGTCTTTTTAGTTGCCTCTGGGATGTGTTATGAGAGAGAATGCTTTTATATTGTATGTTGGTTGTGAAGTGTTCTGTGTGTCTTTGTGCACCGCATTTTCTCTTTCTAGCTTTCTAACATTGTATCTTAGGTAGCTGTAAGATGTAAACATTTAAGACTGTTCATGTCTGTAAGATGATTATTTTAAAATCATTTTCTTCTGTCGAAAGGTTGTTATGGGAGAGGCATGGGGAGAAAGTTCAAATTTACACTTCATTAGTAGTCTGAAACCTTACCCCAGGTTAAGTTTATGTGTAGGAGATTAATTTTTCAATTGTGTTTGCAGTCTTGAAACTTGTTTTTCAGGTGTGGTATAAAGTGGTAACTTTTGCTAATTATTTTGGCTGTGGAGCAAAATCTTGCAGTTCAAGTTAGATGCCTGTTATGGTATTAGTTAAAGCTTACTCAGTACTAAATTCCAGGAGTGGTTTTGTTGTTATTCTCAAAGCCTGTTGATGGCCACTGAAGATATGCTAAAATCAAGATTTTTCAAGAGGTTGTCCGTTTTAACCTGAAGTAATTATTGATTTGAGAAAATGTGTGACATATGTTCAGCACTCCATTCTCGCAGTGAAGAAGGTTATAGTTTCTTTCTGTAGTGTCTTTCTTTACCTTTGGGTAAACACAGACTCCATTAATTCTGCTAAACTCAGTGTGGTGTCTGATCAAGTGTAAGACTTGGATAAAATATAAAGTAGTATTTTGTCACATAATTATGTTACTGTACTAATTACAGTGAAAAAACATGGAAATTGTAAGTTTAGGGGATCGCTTAATGATGTTCTGTAAGTTTGAGACATTTGCTTGAATCTTAAGGGAAAGGAACAATTCTGGAGATGTTTGTATATTGTTTTCACTGGGAATTTTTTTTTCTTTTTTTTTGGGTGTTCATACAGTAAAGTGCTTTGCATATCCTTCTTTTAACTGGGACACTGACCACAAATTTCTGTAATCTGCCTTTCTACACTATGCAGATGTTTGATGCTATAATCTCCCTTGCATGCACGCTGGAAGTGTTCACTTGTTGGCTATTCTGTCACAAGAATTTTCCTACAGACTGAGATAACATAAGCCTTTCTTCAGTTTAGTGGAGGTAACACACCTGCCTTTTTCCGCAACGTAATGTAGGCAGATGTTCAGGGAAGAAGCAGCAATGTCCCTTGTCCACAGTAGAGTTTTTCCACTATTGACTTGAGTATCTGAAATCTGTAATATCGCTGAAGTCTGTAATCTTTCAAGACGGGGACAGGACCTGTCTGTATATTTTCTCTAAAGAAATGAGATGATTGGAGGATAATCATGTGGGATGTGGGACATTAATTTGTTGGAAGAGTGCTGTTTTTAAGGTGCAAGGAGTTTGAAGATAAGGTGTGGAAACAAATTTCCACATGTAGCTGAGAAGGATAACCTGACCTGAATGGAGCAATATTTATATCTGATGAGGCCCATAGAGTTTAGATTTTCTTCACACTTCTTCTCCAGGAGCCCAGCTTCAAGTAATTTGCAAAACTGACAGCAGCATTTGCACCTGAGACAAAACTTGAGGGAGATGAAAGGATGATACAGTAAATTGACAGAGGTTAGAAGTTGGGTTTTTATTTGGCCGATACTACATGATGGGTCCAGCATCTGCTTGAGCGAGGATGCATCTTTCTTGAGAAGCGTGAGAATGTGTGTTTGTGTGTGTCTGTGGGTGAATCTGGGTTTTCTTTCTAGCACTACATTTTCTGGTTCAAAGAAGGGAGCTTTTAATTTGAGTAAATGATGAAGCTTATATATATATAGTTCTGAAAAGATAACAGCCGATAGCTTGTCATCTTTCTGTCATATATGATATGGACTAGCATTTTTGTACCGAACATCATAATTTCCTATTTTCTTGCAAGGTGTGAGAGAGAAGAGAGTTAGGGAATGGTTTCTGGTGTTCCCTAAGTTTGATAATGAAGGACTGGAGAGAGTCTGACTTACGCTTCCCGTTCTCCTCCTTGCAGAGAACTAGCTGCCTGTTACACGGCTTTGTAGAGCTTCTCAAATTGGAACCTCAGCACTCTCTATTCCTGCTTCCTCTGCTGCCATCTTAAGTCTTCTTAGGGCTTCCTTCAGATGTAAATAGCTAGAATCTATTTCTCTTGAAATGGCAGAGTCTGTAAAATCCTCCAAATATGCAAAAGTAGTTAATATATTGATTTTGTTTACAATGCTTATATTATTACAATTCATAAGAAAAATGTGGCATAATAGCATACTTTCATTACTTCAGATTTTCTTGTCTCAAAATCTAAAATTATGACAGAGCTTGGAGATGGACATGTTTGCAGTTATGAATGCATTTCTATGTTTAGAGTGTAATTTAGGGACTTTGTAGCACTATATATGTCACCTGTGTGTTGACTATGTTCACCTTTCAATGCTACCATTCTTCATGTTTGTGTGTACATCACTTTCTAGGCTTAGAAGAGGGGGAAAGAAAGCAGAAGTTCTGTTAATGTTGAATGATAACTCTTGCATGATTTATTACTAGGAGTAGTGTATGAAATACAACTGAGATGGGCTGCGGTGGAGTTTGTAGATCTGTTAATAGAATGTGAAACCTTGGTTCTGCTTCCAAACTGGAAAAAAAAACCCTCTGTAGTATAATCTTTGTCATAGTTTTCCTTCTCCTGATGCTCATTTGACTTCCATAGAATTATATTTGGAGTGATTAATGTACTTTCTTATAGACTGAGAAAGGTTTCTGTTCGGATTGCTTTTATAATGGAATCAGTACACAAGCAGTCTCACAGTTCAGCTGTTCTTTCTGTGTGTTCCATCCATTTGCTACTAACACCCATTTCCTATTATGTACAGTAAATGGGAATGGCTGGGAGTCACTCTGGGTTAATATGGAATGATGCCTATGTGGTGAATGCAGGATCCTTGCCATGTCGCTGTGCTTTCACAGAACACCGCATTCTCTCTCTCTCTTGCTCTATAATGTACATGTTCTTAATTAGCACCTGCAACTCCTCAGATGTTCCTGAGTGAACCCAAGACTGGGGAGAAGTACAGGATGATATGTAGGTGGTAGGAGCTTCTCAAAAAAAACTCGTGATCTCTCTAGGAGCCACCACTTCAGCCATGTTTTGGTGCTGATCCTGTGTTAATTGGCCAAATGAATTCGTGGCATGGCCCCCACTCACTGGGTTTTTATTTTGCTTTCTCTAACTGCGCTGTCTGGCCCGTGGGCCTCTCACCGCAGCTGTATTCCCTGTCCCTGTCATCCTGCGCTGTGTTAACCAGTCCTATGGCATCCTCTCCCAGCAGTAGCTCCTGTCCCATTTTAGTTTTCAGTGCCTTTGGAAAAGCCACCTTCTCATGAATGTTAATCCCATCTCCTGTAAAAAAGGCATCCTCCAGTTTAAGAAGTGTTAGTGTTGTAGAAGCCCACTTCAGGCTAAACACAGCAAAGAAACTTAGCTTAGTGGGAATTAGAGTGTCAGATGGTTGCAGATGGAGAGTTGTGCTTTAGAAGCAAAAACTCTGCAATGGGGGGCAACTGATCTTTTTGTTTCTGAGATCTGTAAATCCTGAGAGAGCTTCAGCTTACTGGAAATTCTTTGAATAGTTTAATTTTAGAATTGCCTACTTAAGTTAGTGTTCATCTAGTTTATGATCATGTGAATTAGCTTACAAGTAATTATAACATGAACATGATATACATTAAAATCCTTGAAAATTGCCAAAACAGGTAGATTTTGTATAGCATGTTCTCTTTTTCTCTTGTTCTCCTTTTTTTTTCTTATACAGAAAGCTTTACACAAAGAAGCCTTTGTTTCTCCAATATGTTAGTATGAATTAAAAAGTCAGCATCAAATGCTTTGAAAAATTGTAGTTATGTGGAAACAAGCTTTACTGCAGGAGGACTTCGACAGAAATTTTGTGTGCATTCTTTAAGGTGGTATTTAATGGGTAGGACCCTTAAATTTACCTTTGTTAAACTTTTACAAAACTATTCGGGTGTATGTAATGCGTTTTTTATTTGATAGATCTACACTTTAAAATCTTGTGTATTATTTCAATGTAAGGGAATAAACAAATTCCTTTTTAGAATGAAAGAATCTAGTAGAGGAGGAAAAATAGTGCAAGGTGGCATTTAAGAAACAGGATTTTAAAATGCTTACTTTTTTATTTCTCTCTGCTTTGTATTGTACCAGATTAATGTAAAATAAACCTGAAATGCTAGAAATTTATTTTCTGATCAAGAGTTAAAGTTTGTAAGTAATGTATTTTCTTGTTGACTTTGTACCATGCCTAGTTGTGAGGGCATAGTTGATTTATTTTAAAGCTTGTTTGCAAGTATTTAGTTGCTTCAATACAGTTTTATTACTTAAATACAAATGCTTTTTCCTTTTCCCTGGAATGAAAGACGGTGCATCTTCCAGCGAGTGCAAGGAGAACATTTTTCAAAAATAACAGAGAAGTCAGTGACAGTTACACTTTTTTACAAAAAAAAAAAAAAAAAGAGAGAGAGGGAGGTGGCTCCTGAGGGGGAGAAGAGGGGTTTTATACCTTCATGTGGTAGGTACTACATCAGAATAACAGTTTGGCAGATGTTGCTGTAGATACTAAAATTTCTCACAGGTTCAAGGGACGAGAAATCCAGTGAGGGTGGAAAAAATACAAATGCAGAATTTATACATACAGATGGGATGTGGTTCAGAAAATCCAGGAAAATAATTAGAGAATGAAAAGCTATTACAGGAAGAGTAGCATGTATTTGCCCCATTTTTATTCTCTTTGAAGATGTGCCACTTATGGAGACAGGCTAGATGTTAAATGGATGTTGGGTCTAATTCAGTATGGTTGCTTTCCTGTTTGGGAGGCATGTTTGATACATGTAATTATACATACAGAACCTAAGACTTGGCACAGTTTCTAAATACATCTTCCTTATTTTACAGATTTTAAAGGCTAAAGCATATGATTGCACTTAGAAGGAGAATAACTTCAGAAGTTCAGAGCCTCCTCACTCAGTTTATTTGGGAAGAGAACTCCACTGCTCTGAAACCCAGCTCACCCTCTTTCCTTGCTGCCCAAAGTTTCCTATGTTGTATCCCCTCCTTCCCCTAACATTTAAAAGACTTCATGGGCTTGTGTGTCCCCACTGCCTTGTGCTGACGCCCATCTGTTTTTCCAGGCGCCAGACACGTGAAAGTGAACCCAGCCAAACTAGTTTGCTGAAACCTCAGCAAGCCACTGTCCCAGGATCTCTCTATTTTAGTAACAGTCTGTTAAGACTAAATGAGTGATCATTGTCTGATGTACAGAGTGAGAGGTCTGCAAACCTGTAGTTGAATACATAGATGTTCAGTGATAGGTGGTTTACTTACAGCTCTAATTGCCTTGTGGGGCTTGCTGTGGATGCTGGGTGGCAGCGAGTCCTGCGCTTGGTAGAATTGAGGGATCAGTGCACATCTGGCAACAGCTGCTAAAGCAAATTCAGCGCAGTTTCACAATGTGTTTAATAGGATCTAACTTGAGACTACTGCAGAAACAGGCAGAAACAGTCATTCCCTTGATTCCTTGATTTTCTCTCCTCCACAGGCTCTTACCCCCTCTCTTACATTATCTAATGATCACACAACCATGTGGAAACTGTTAGTGTAAGATGAGCCTGGTGGGGGTTGGAGGGTTTATTCTCTCTTGGATCAGTGAGCAGCAGTTGGCATAGATGTGAGGGTATAAAAAAGAAGTCAGGGCTGCTTTTCAGACATAGCTTGTGCCTCTGGTCAGAAAGCTAGCTGTGCAGAGCTGCCTGTGCTGAGGTGGAGTCCTCTCCTTCATCTCCCACCTCATGAGCCTGAACCAGCTGGTTCTCCCACAACATCTGAGGGTGGTGGTGCCACAAAATATGTTTCGAAGCAGTTGTCTCTTATCCATTTCTCTCTACGTTTTAATAAGCTGATCATCTGGAGCCATTACTTACTGGAGTGTTTTTAATCTAAGCTCTTTCAACTGTAAGCTGTTAAAATCCTAGAGGAGCAAGACGTTATTTAGGCAAAGCAGACTGATAAAAATGTCAGGGATAACTCCTGTCTCGTTTAGCTTTGTTCCTAGTTACAGCGTTAACTGAGTGTGACGTGATGTTATTAGTGATACATTCCAAAACGGATAATCAGAAGTTTGTATTTTTGAATGACAAGGTGAAGTTGGTGGTCTGATGTAAACTACGTGCAAATTGATTATGCAAACTGTTAGGGGCTTTGGTGCTGCAAGGTGATACAGCATTTTTGTCAGGATTCAAGATGTCACTTTAAATGACACAAGGAAATGTTAACTGGAGGAGTAGAATTAAAAGGAAGAAGGACCAAAGATGAAATTTGGTACAACCCACTCAGCAAATAAGAAGCGGACTTCACAAGGATATATTATAAAACAAGCCACGGGGCAAAATAATAGCAGGAAAAAAAATTTATTCCCAGCCAAAGAACAGCTCTTCTAGAAGAATGACTAATGTCTTACAAGTTGACACTGGTAAAGATGAGAGCTGTGAAAAGCTCACTGCGGGCTTTGGAAAATTGTTACAGTTAATTCACCTCCGTTTCCTGCCATGTTTCTTTCCGGAAGAACAGATTGGGAAAAAAATTAATGGGAGAGAAAATATGCTAGTATAGTAGTCTCTTCCCACCCCTGTCCCCAAATCAAAGTGCAATGCTTGTTCTTTAAGAGCAACATAGAAGTTTCTCCTCCAAACTTCTACTGGATACCTGGAGGGATAAAGCTAAATTCCATTGGAGAAAGGAGTGGAGAAACTTGGAGAAGATCAGTGTGCTCATATCAGTTGGCATTTTCTTTTGTGGAGACATACTGGGGCAGTCTGCTGTTTTCAACATGTTTCGTTGCATGTATGTATGTCCTAAAAATAATGAAACACTAATTAAATTGTTTAGGTTGATGGTGAAATTCCCTTTTTAAATTAATGTCATTATGTGGTAGAGTTTAATCTTTTCTGCTGTGTAGCTGTGATCTGCTGTTTGGATAAAAACCAGCTGGCAGAAATACACAGTAAGATATGGTTGATGGGTTACAGGGAATTATAGGACCTAACTGGCTTGATACCTGTTTGTTCAAATGAGGAGGGAGTCCAGAAGAGCTGCTCACTCTAAGATGTACAGACAGTGTGTGCTCTGTAGCTGCCTCCTTCCCATTGGATTATTGTGTGCAGCTCCACTTATGACCATAAATATTTGTTAGTAAGTATATTGTGTTTCTGTTCTTTTGCGGGTAAAACTACTAGACCTTCAAGTTGGAGAGATCTTCTTCAGGGACATAATTCAGTGGAAAGTGTCTTTTTTTTTTTTTTAATATGCTTTAGCAGTTCATTGGATCTAATGAAAAGTGTAAAGCTCAGAGCACTCTCATTTTCGTCTGAAGAAGAATTTAAAAGTGCAGCTCGTATCTGAAAAAAAAACCACATCCTGCTTTGAGAAGCAACGTGCATAGGGAAGATCATAATTGTTTATCACAGAGCACTGAATTTATTGGTATCCTGAGAACAGTTTACTCAAGAATTCTGAAGTTAAGTGTGAGCATCTGAGTGATACGTATGGAGAAGAAGACGTACAACGGATATATATGGAAGCCCCCAGAGCTTGGGCAGACTCCTGAGAAATGTAGCATATCAGGATGATGGCTTGGAACTGCCTGTTGGCACCGATTGACTCCCGTTCTCTGGCTATGACAGGAACATGTGAGGGCAGCTCTAGATACATGAGCCACCACATTTTGAGTTGAGCATGTGCTCGCTAAGTATGGCATCCTGGCACTTGTGAAGGCCTCAACAACTAGTTCAAAATTGCTGTTTTAGAGAGAGGAAGTGATGGTTTCTTCTTAGACAATGACATCTATGGAATTATTAGTGCCATTAAATACTGAATATAGTATTTATTCAGTTATCTGATTTAAAAAAATAATTTTATTCACAATAAAGCTGTTTTTGAGTGTTGTTTTTCAGGAGAAAACATGAGTTTGATGTAGGTTGTCACCTTTGTGCATCTCAGTTTTTATTTTCTTTGAGCATTTTCTCTGTTGTGAGTTTGACCCTATTCTGCCACTTATAGTAAGTTTTCTAATGACACTAAAGCAACTTATGGCCTACTTATCCCTTCTTACAGCTGTCTCTTTTGTTGAATATCCCAAACTACGTCATTTCAGTGCAAGTGATCCTAATCTGTATTTTTCTAGTCTTATCCATGACTGGGGCAGTATAAAAGCTGCTTGAATTCTTCTGAAGTCTCTGTAAATAGTGTGGTATCTCTAGCGACCTAAGGCTGCTGTGCCTTGATGAGAGTGAGTTATTTGGATGCAATTTAGATACTAAGACACAAAAATATGATTTTTTTTTTTTTATTAACAGCAGCTATGACAGAAAAAAAGTGTTAAAAAGGAATTACTTGAAACCTCTTGATTACAGATGAGGAACTGCTTATCAAATTTGAATAAAAAGTAAGAGTTTCGTTTGGAAGAAATGTATTTTCAAAGAAGTTCAGAGTGGACTGGACAGATAAACAACTGCTATGAATTGCAGATTGCTGGTACCTAGTGAGAGGTCAGGCATAGTTCAGTCCTACTGCATGATGCAAAAAGCTGCACTGTGATAGCAGTGTTGCTTCATAGAGAGATTTGGTCACTCTATTATTGCATAATATAATTACAAACAAGTTCTGTGATGTAGTGATTATATCTATGCTAATATCTCTTTAAGCACAGTAAAATAATTGATCCTCATTTAAATTTTTCTGATATAAGTACCAACACACAGCTGTTGGAGGAAAATAAAGTTGTTAAGTTAGGTCCAGACTCAAAACTTCATTGAAATAGAAAGCAGCAGTTAAAAAATCAGGATTTGTGGTACAACTGTAGGCAACTCTAGCAGTGCTGCTCTTGGCACACGGCAGGAGGGATGGGGAGCTGGTGCTGTGACATCTCTTGTTGTTGAGGAGTCAGCTGAGGAAGGTGGGCAGCAGCATGGTTTTCCTTCTTCCTCCTCCTTTTCAGCTTCCATGCTGTTGTTACTTCTTTTTAACTCAATCCCAAGTATTCACCTTGGTGACACTTCTGTAAATCACCACAAGTGCTTGGAGGATTACTGTAGGAAAGCATCCTGAGCACAGAGAGCATCGTGAGCTGGAGTTGCTTTATATACCATGTGTACCTCTGCAGCTGCAACAAGATGTTTTTCAAACTCAACCTTCACTTTTGGACTGTAGGGTACAAGAAGGATAATCAGATTTAGATAAACGCAGTCTCTAGGGAGGAAAAAAAAAAAAGCACGGTCTGTGGTTGAATAATAACATGTATTTTCATTTCAAAACATTATGAAGTCCAAAAATTTCTGATACTATTTGAGAATGTTGGACTTCAAAACATGTTGGTCTGGTACCTTAAAACTTGATGAATTCTTTGGGGATTTTTTTTTTTTTTTAAGCTTTGTTTTGTTTAGGAAATTGTATGAATTTTGACAATATTTGCTATAAAACCTCATTTGCCTGACCTTGAAAATCAGCATATATTTGCTAGCTAGCATAAAAAGTATTTGTTTCTTAATTTTTCAAAGACTTCAAAGTAAAAGAGAGAAACACTTGTTCACAAAGTGCATAGTAGAATTAATATTTGGTATGCACTTTAAAAATACAGTTTGTTTTCTTTCCTTCCTTCCTTCCTTCCTTCTGTCCGTCTGTTCGTCCTTTTCATCCTGGCATTACCAGGCTCCAGATCTCTGGGCTTTTTTTTCTTCCCCCCCATTATTTTTTGCTAAATAGATTATAGCGTATGTTTCCCTATATAGTGTTCTTCATATTTCCCACTTTCCTCTTCTCAGTCACTGTTTACTTACACCTAAACATTACTCTGCCACCTCTCATACGCCTTTCCTCTATATGGATATGGTAAAATATAAAGGCTTAGTTGCTTTTTATATGCTCCCAGTAGGAATTTTTCCTGTTCCATCTTCGCACCATTAATGTTTAGGTGACTGCCTACATACAAATATTTCTAGAGCCTATTGCTGGCTTGTTTCAGAGGTTTCTCTGTACACAGGAGGGCTAAGACTAACTAGATACTGTTATCTACGCTGTTTCTTGGCTCCAGCAAACTAAGGGGAACAGCTGTGATTCTAGTTACTGGGCTTCTTTGGGCGTGCAAGTTGCCGTGCGGGCTGGGGACAGCCAACTATATGCAGAGCTCAGTGGTACGATGATACACTGTGGAGTGTTGGCTTCGTAAACATAAATATGTTTTTCATATAGGTAGAAAGTACTGTTTGCATGGGGGAAAATTTTGTCTCATCTCTGTGGCATGCTACGTTGATAGTTGGGAGTATTTGACAATTTTGAAGCAAAGATGTGTGTCTCTCCAAGATGCCTTTTGTGACAGGTTCACAAGGGAGAATCAGAAGCTAAATTTCCTACTATCTGGAGGAGCTCTTGCGTAGCATTTTTTTTCCAAGAGAGAGAGATATGAGTGAGAATCTTCTGGAATTTGCAAAGAAACATAACCTTAAAAGTGCCTGAGTTTTATCATGATTTGATTTTAATTTAAATGCCATCACAGAAGCCTGCCTTCTTATGTCAGTTTGTATTAAATTCTAGATGTTTAGAGGCAGAAGGTTGAGGCACAGCAGTGACTGATGGCGTGGGATGGTGTTTTGCAAAGTGCCTGAATAAGACACCCCTATGAGTTTGACTTAATTGTTTTTCAAGTCATTTGATTTCTTCTACATCGGTCTCAAAATTATGCAGGAGAAAGTATTCTTGGCCCAATTAAAATTGCACAGTTTGGGCTCCAGTATTACATGTGGAGCCTTCGTTTTCCTCTGTAAATCATAGATTCAGGAGAAAAGATGACTGCAGGAGTATCTCAGCTGCAATGAAAGGGGACAAGTGAAATTATTGGTATGTTGACACTAAAGATGGCAAGGAGATCCTGTGTTGTGTGGAGCATGGTGTCCCTACCCAGGCAAGCAGGGCTCCTCTGTGCCTTATGACACCTGCCAGCCACCTGCCCCGTGTGGCAAACATTTTAACCCTCTCCACCAAATGCTTACGAGGGTTACAATACATATTTCAAAAAATCATAGAATCATTTTGGTTGAAAAAGACCTTTAAGATCATCAAGTGCAACCATTAACCTGTCACTGCCAAGTCCACCTCTAAACCATGTCTCTAAGAAGCACATCTGCACAGCAGGGATGGTGACTCCACCACTTCCCTGGGCAGCCTGTTCCAATGCCTGACGCTTTCAGTGAAGAAATTTTTCCTGATATTCAATCTGAACCTTCCCTGGCACAACTTGAGTCAGTTTGCTCTTGTCCTATCATTTGTTACTTGGGAGAAGAGACCAATACCCTCCATGCTACAACCTCCTTTCAGGTAGGTGTAGAGAGCAGTACAGTCTCCCCTCAGCCTCCTTTTCTCCAGGCTAAACAGCCCCAGTTCCCTCAGCTGCTCCTCATCAGACTTGTGCTCCAGACCCCTCACCAGCTTCATTGCCCTTCTCTGCACTCTCTCCAACACCTCGATGTCTTTCCTGTAGTGAGGGGCCCAAAACTGAACACGGGATTCGAGGTGCAGCCTCACCAGTGCTGAGCATGTTCTGTGACTTTTTGTCATTACATTTATATGGGTTTCAAATAACGTGTTTGAAAGTGAGTGTGACAGTGTGAGTGTCCATGAGAGAGGATTTGGGGGCTGGCTGGGTACTGGCTGTTCACTCATATTAAACTGACTCTACGGTTTCCTTGAAACTTGCCTGCTGACACAGGGCATATGCATACTGTGTGCCATAACAGAATTTAACACAATGTTATTCTAATGCTATTGTATTTGCTTCAAGTTTGTATTATTTGCATTATTATTTGTATATTATTGTATTATTTAAGATTTAAAAGAGAAAGGCTAAGCCTTTTCTTCACCATCTTTAACATCATTGAGAAGTACACCTTAAAAATTCAAGCATCACATATAAACTGTGACTTTATCTCTTGATATATTGTGTATGCAGATAGGTTTAGCTTTGCTTACCTTGCCTTTAAATATTCTTTTTGTTTCAGTTAAAAAACAAATGGACCCAAACTGAATTTGTTTCTCATTCATTGTTTCTTCAAATGGTAACTTGCACAGGTACATGAATATAATGGCAGTTTTTCTGTCTTCAGCTCTTGTCATTCAGCTAAGACACTCATGGAATTAATTTAAATTCCACCATCTATGGATTTTTGAAAAAACAGCTGGGTTTAGCTGAAATTGCTTATTAGTTAAGAGACCGCTTGTGCTGTTGGTTGGTGCCCCCACTAGCAATTAAGCCATGTTTCCCTGGAAGGCCACACTAAATGCATTTATTTTGAATGTATATACTAGATGTTGAACCTCTGTTCAGTGAGATGTCTTTTCGGAGGGTCCCTCTCCTCACATTTTGGGAGTTAGAGGCTACCATCCAGCCTTCTGACTAGTCTGAAGAGGCCTCTACTTTTCACGAGTGAAACTCCAATGACCTCAGTAAGCAATTTTTAATTAACTGGATCAGTTCAGTGGCCACTTCTCTGCCCTATCTTGTGCTTGCCACCCTTCTGGTGACCTTCAGGTTCAGCAAGTACTTAAAGTTAATTATATCCCTAATGACTTGTTTCCAGATACTGTGAACTGAGGTTTGAACGTAAACATAGGCCCCTCTTTCTGTTGCTGAGATAAACAATATTTAAATGATATCTTCTCCGTATGTTGTTGTCAGCACTAACAAACTTTAGTAAAGGCAAAGTTTGAGTGTCTTCCAGGTTCTTAAGTAAATATTTCCTAAATTCACAAATATAAGAAGACTCAAGTTTGGGTGTAACTCTGTTCAGATAGGTGTTTTCCTCTCTGTTTGCTCTGTCTCACTATATGCATTTTGTTAATCGACTTACACACAAAAGTCAGCCCTAAGGATTTTTAATTCAAAGTGTAAGTCAAGCTGCTAGGTAGAACTTTTTGCTCCCAGTTCATTAGCTGGTTTTTGGTGTGGACTGTTTGGCTTTTCTACAGTAATCTCAAAGGGCTGGTATTTATTGTCTTAGAGATACTGAGATTCCAACTCTTTATGAAAGGTATTAAAATGTATTTTTCATAAAATGGTGGGAGACAGTCTGGGTTTCATAATAATTACAGAAAACAAATCTTTCATGTTTTTTTCAATATTGTTAATTTCAGTCTATAATAGCTATCGAGGAGTATACAGCAGTGATTCCTAAAAGACAAATTTAAATTAGAAGTCGTTTTGCCTGCATAAAACTAGTGTATCACAAAGCAGACTTGTTCTTCCAGTCTTTTGCAGACTACATAATGTGTGTCATGGAAACATCAGGGCAGAAGTCCCAGGAGTTATTTTGTTTTCCTGCTCTTGTCTTTCTTTGTATTCCTGCGAGACTTACAATTCTCCATACTTAGACTAAGAGAGTGTCTAGAAGAGGTACCTTTAACTTCAGTATCGACACTCGAAATCTTTAGATCCAAAAATAACCATCTTATGGATCAAGCTACTGTTGCCTTCTCATTTATTTGCTATTTGAAAGAGCACCTACCAGGATATTACATGACTTATGGTTGGTTTTTCTGAATTATTCTGCTATAGGTGTCTGTTGAACATGGACATTTTGCAACAAGTGAATTACGAAAGACACACATTTAGGTACTTTACCAGAATGTTTTGTAAGTAAGTGATGGTGGAAGTCCTGTATGTTTTTACTTTTTCACTATATCCAAGTTTCATAAAGCACCTTTTTCTGGACACGGTGTCAAAGGGCATGGTTCTGGACTTTTTATTACACAGCTCCAATTCCTTTTTCACTGTACACATGTAGCTCTACCAATTAAATATCAGCTGAAGAATTAAAGTTATATTATGTTTACTTGCTTTAGAAAGATGAAATTTCAAGATGAAGGTAACACCCACTAATAAAGATAAGATCCAAGCAATTATTTGCAGGTTTTTTCTTGCAAAACATGGGTTACTTTTTAAACACCCATACATACCTACACACAATGATATGCTGTTGCATGTGAAGATTTTAGTATATGGTACCAGAACAACTGAAATGTCAAATACACCCATATTTGAAGTCATACTGTAAGTTTTAATTAACATTTAAGTTGAAGTAGAATCTTTTGGAAAGTAATTTTAAAAAGATTTTAAAAAAATTAAAAAACACCTTCTGATTTTTAGGATTGTTCTGGTTCTGGCTTCTACTCAACTGTGCCTTACAAACTTATTTATCAAATCTGTTTCCTTTCTGTATGTGATGCGGAGTCAAGTTACCTACACATCTGAAACGATTGCCCTACCTTCCCTTGGTAGCGCTTGGTTTTCCAATTAAAGCTACAATCGTGTAAGCATCAGGGTGACTTCATGCACCATCTGAACTTCATCATTACTTCGCTGCAACTATTTTTACTGTAAATGAAGATAAACAAACACATAAACTTTTTTGGGGCAGGGGCATTTATTACTAAATGGTGCGAAAAGCAGAACAAACATGGATTTCACTTTGCAGGCTTACAAGATATCTTGAAAGTAGTTGGAAATTGCATAATTTGGTTTAGACTGAGTAATGCTCTTTCACTATTAATTTGCTTGAGGGGATCACTATGAATTTTGGTTGGGATAACAGAGGGGAGGCCCACTTGGAGCGGCTGAAGGCAGGTTGGGAAAGGACCGTTCTCACTTCTCTGGCCAGGAGCCTTCTGCCTTTCGTCCTCCTCCTTTTTCTCCCATCCCTTTACATCCTGTGAACTCGAGGCAGGTTCACCCATCCTTCCTTTGCTGACCCAGAAAATCATAAGCCTGTAAGCACATACAAAGGGGAACTCACATAACTCTCCTCTTCCAACCCCACTAATGCCCCTTGCTCTGCCGATCCGATTTTGGTCTGGAAGCAGCTCCATTTTGGAGTCTGCTTTGAAGGATCATTTGGTTGCGAAGTTGTTCATGTATCTAAATAATAACTTTCTGAAATGCTCCTGTAGCCTGTTGTTCATTCCCTACACTTTGTTATGCATTGCTCCTTTTCTTATGTCTATAAGTTTTAGACCCAGTTGACCCAATACATTCACTTCAATGAGATACATATTTTCCTTACAAAAGCACCTGCATTTTTCCTTGTAGGTATTATGCAGAAATAGATAAAAATCAGGTTTTTGAAGTCATCACTTTTTTGTGTCAAAAGAACATGAATGTTGATTTGGGATCTTTTTATAAAAATATTTTTGTCAGTGGTTGACTTTGGTCTTGAATCAACATTTTGTCTTTTTAAGGTAGTTTCCCCACTGCTTTTTTGCCTGTTTAGCAGACATCCTGCATAGCAATTATCTGATCTGCAACCTGGAAGCCTGTGTCACTGTTAGAACAGTACAACTGGTATTGTTGAGAAATGTTGTTGCCTTTTATCAATTTTTATTTCCCACAGTGGTTAAATCTTTAAACTGCAGAGCGTTAAGAGTCACCATGGCACTCTTTTCAGAGGAACAGAATAAAACCAGCACTGCATCTCAGCATCAAAGTTAGTGGTGGCAACTGGTGATGCATATCTCAGGACATACAGTTACACTTCTGGGAATTAATTTCCGTTTTGTGATCTGTCGGTTCTTACCTCTTCTTGATGTAATTACAGAGGTTTCATAAGAGGCGCTATTTAAATCATACATTAAAAAATAGAAATTTATGAGAGTACTTGATGCTGAGTTATCGAATAAAGAGAAGATAAATATGATTGTAGATTTGGAATCTGTTATTGTTAATTGGCAGTAGTTAAGCAGAAAAAAAGCATTTGTGTGAGTGTTGGATTAATTTTGTGATTGGCTTCTGCATCATTTGGCATTTTGCAATAGTGAGGTTAAGAAAGCGCTTTTGATTTCATACACCTGTTACCAAAGGGATAGCTAGTTCTTTATGTCTCTTTCCAGATTTTTTTTTTCCTCAAATCTATAGGAAGTTTAAGTTCTGCAAGGAGGGAGATATGTCTGCATTTTTTTGCTTGTGTGAAGTCCTGTCGTGGCTCAAACTGTTGAGTTTGTTAGGGAAGTGGATATGTTATAGTCAGAAGGTATAAGACTGATCTGAATTGATGTTTTAATTATTGTTCATTGTCTACTTAGAAACAGACTATATATAAAGCTGTAGGTTCTGAATAACTTCATAGGCTTATGTTTAATACAATGAAATAACTTAATCGTTTTGTGACTTATTGTTGGAATTGATCCATTTGACTTAATTTGAAATTCAGAAAGAAATTTCTCTGAGTCTGGATTGTTGATTCGTGACACCGTAGTACTTTAAGTAAGAAAACACTTAGTGGGGTTGGAATAGAATGTAAATTACTGTTTCTTCTCTCCCCTTGCCTCTTCTTTCACCAAAAGCTGACCTTATGAATACTTAAGAGCAGAGGTGGTTCTCGTTTTATTAGCTTTATGAAGCTGCCTCAGAGATCAGGAGTCATCATTCTGGCAAAGCAGAGAAACATGATGTGGCACTGAACATGGGAAGAATGGCTTAATATGAGGAGCTCATGGGAATCAGTGGTTTGACCTCTGTTCGCCTTGTGTTCCTTTTTGTTTCTCATCTAACCGTTTTCTTCTTTCAGTTCTTGCGAGTATGTATTTAAACACGCCAGGAGTCTTTGGGGCAAACTGAAGAGCAAAGTGCTGTTTGTATTTATGGGTATTATGGTGAAAAGACAAACAGATATTCAGGGGTTGTCGACTACCGTGAGGTTTTTTACTTATACCTAATACGGTTGTTTCTATGAATTATATGTGTGCATGTATATACCCATTGCATATGGTATCTTCGTGGCTGCTATTTGTTTTGCATCAGCTTTACTGTATTGCTTACAGTTTGTTTTTCTTTTTCGATTGGCAGGTATTTAATTAGTCAAGGAGCACATGTAGGAGCTGTAAATAGTGAAGGAGACACTCCATTAGATATTGCTGAAGAAGAGGCAATGGAAGAGCTGCTTCAGAATGAAGTAAATAGACAAGGTAATTTTGAATAGGAAAGGGTGGTTTTGTTTATTGGACACTAAATATATTTTTGAAAGCTTATGTAAGTTAGAAATTTTAAAGTCACTCAATTTATTTTCTAAGGAGAACTGTCAATACAATATGTAGTGTTCAAGCTGTCTTCTAGGTGTTTTCACTCAGCCCAGCCTCTTGTGAAGAAAGATGTCAGAAGTATTGAACTCAGGTGTTGATTGGATTTCTGCATTCACTTAACAGAATTTACATGGTATTCAGATACTAGGGATGGTGTTCAGTGCATCTGGGATATAGAGTTCTATATCCCAGCTTTAGACTATCTCTGAAGAGATTCCTGCCTCAGAGAGGAGAGAGATAGGCACTTTTAGGGTGAGTCATAGTCAGTTTTGTGATGAGTTGAATCCAGCCCTGAGGTAACTCTTTCCATTGACTGCAAGAAAGCCTAGAATATGTGAAACAAGAGTAAGCAACTATACTGTATCCCATAAATCACCCTTTGTGTCTAGTTCTGACCTTTTGAATGCCCTTCTGCAGTGCCAAATGCCCAAAACCACTTCTTGGGATAAGAGGTTTTAGATGGCACTTGTTTTTGGCCTGAGAACCCATCATGAACCTTTACGTTCCTCCTGGTTCTCTGTACTCTCTTGAGAGCACTATCTAAGTGAGTGTTCATGTGACAGTTAATGGATAGGTATAAAGTTTTGACAGTATCATTTTAAAACATACCCTGAATATATGTACCTTGCTTCTAGAAGTTGCTAGGGTGGTACTGGCAGTGGTGTCTTCACAAGAGAAATTTGCCTTTGAAAAAGCATATTGATTAGTTTTTCTCTGCTGTTTTTACCCCTCCTTACACCACTGTTTTCCATGTTCCAGTCCTCAGAGGAAAGAATATTAAGTTCTTGACATCTTGAGTCCAGTACAAATGCACTGCTATCCCAGCACTCCCATACAAGAACTGGGGTGATGTGGTCCGAGTTCTACTGTGTATTGAAGGAAGGTGACATTCAGAGTGAAGATGGAGCCTTTTTGGGGCACGTGCTGCGGGACTGCATCTGCATTACTTCTAGACTCCTGCCTGCCTTTTAAAAGGCTTCTTTCTCCTAGAAAATGTTACTTTTTTTGTAGCATTTAATTTATATCTGCAAGACATATTTACATAATTTAAAACAATTAATTGCTTCAGGCTTTGCTCTGATGTAATTTGTGTGGTTAAACCCATTTAGTGCCCAAAGCAAATAATAAAGAGAAAGTGAATGACATGATATGCAGAGAAATAAGAGATGCATACTGATACACAGCAGTAGACTGGAGATTTCACAGAGGCTTTGATTCATTAATTTTGTCGTGTTAACTGATTTTTCATTAGCAGTTCTTATAGTTAACACATGAAGAACATCAGTTTAGATAGCTGGGAATATTTTTTTAATTTGTACTACCATTTGTCTATTTTAATTGGTTTGGAAAACAAATGTTGTTCTCTTTTCAAACAGTACTGTCTATCTTTGCTGGAGAGTTGTTTCTGGAATGTGCTTCAGCCTAAATTCTTTAAGGTTGTTTTTGAAATGTTTGGCTTTACTGATGTGCTATCCTAATTGACTGTAGTAGTTCTTTGTTAAAATGGGCATTATTTTGGAAAATAACTCTTTTCCAAACTGTCTTATTTGGTTTTGCTTTTTAAAAAAATATTATTTGTTATATAGGGTTCTCTTTTTACAATGCAGAGATTCAACATTACATGCTAATTTTTATTCATTTGCAAGTTTAATTATTTGAACAGCCCAATTGTAAAGTTAACATTGTCAACTTGAACTAAATTCCACAATTCACTGCAAATTTCAGTGTGGTTTATTTATTTCATATTTAAAGCTTACAATAAACTATCTATGGTACTGTCTTTATAAGTCTGAGAAGAATATAGATATTCCCACACTGTAGCTGTTAGCTTCTAAAGGAATAATTCAGGTTGTTATAAAATACCACATTTCAGTTGCTGTGGAAGTCCTCTTACATTTTTATGTCAGTTGGTTTGCTGATTAGCTAAAGGATTTTCAGAAGATTTGTCTTCCTAAGATGATTTGAAAAATATATTGATGGAATGAGGCACCATGTTGTGTGATGAAGAAACTTGCTGGGGTTGCACTTGAGTGTGGTTGGACCTCCCTGTGTGGAGAACAGGAGTGGGATCCGCTCCTGAAGAGTCACCACACCATGAACATCCCTGACAGCATTTCTGCCTTCCTGGTCTCAACAGGGCACCAAAGCCTATGGTTGTATATGTAACCTTTACATATATATGTGTGTGTGTGTATATATACATATATACACACACACACACATATATATATAATTTATTTTGTGTATATGTATGTGTATATATTTACACACACACATATGTGAATGAGTTTATACGAAAGTATTCCACCAAGCTTGTTTTGCTGTTAGACCACTTAGGAGTTTCAGTTTCAGAGAAGCATGCTGCATCCCTTCTTCTGAATTTGTGTATGAAATTATAAGAACCAAGGGCTTTTATCTGCAGGGATGAAATCACAGAAAATATTTGATGATTATGGATGAGAATGGAATAGGAAGAGTATGAATCTGGATGGGGATTTGTAGTGGATATCATACTAAATCACGAGACAGTTGTCTCAGTAAAAATATTTTAGTCATGTACTTTTGATGGCATCCTTAACTTGCATATGAAGTTAATATTATATGAAGATTGATTATTTAGCCATTATCATAATCGCTTGAAAAGTGCCTAATTGTGTGTATGTTGTGACCAGAGAAATTCGTAGCTCTAAAGTAGGAACTTAATTGTTTTTGTTAATATGGAATTAACACTGATGTGTTGTGACAGTTTCATCTTTGACTATACATGTGGCTGAATGCAGTTATCCCTCCAGCTTTGGCATTGCTGCTTGTATAAAATAAAGTGGTGCCACAGTTTTGATAATGCAAGTTAACTGTAGGGTCTGTGGAAAGATCAGCCCTATCTCAGCGTTACTGGTAGTGGAAGATCAGCCAATTTATTTTGAAGATAAACAAACCTGGGTGCCAAAAAACCACTTTCCTCTGTGTAGGTAAAACATGCAGCATGAAAATAAAGTGGACGTTATCTCTAAGTCTTGCCTTGCAGCCTTTCCATGTGTATTTGTTCCATCACTCATTTTTGTTTCAGTTTTGTGTTGCTTAGTTGGTGTTGTGAGTGTGGCTTCCTACATATTGACGTTCGCAGTCAGAGTCGTTTGGTGGCAAAAGATTGCCTGGGAAGATCTGTCAGGTTCATTGTGATTTCAGATATCTGTAAGTGATGATGTGTGACATTTTTGGTAGAAATCTGAGGAGAATCACCGTGTTAGCTCACCCTTTTTACTGCTTTTGCCAGGGTTTCAGTTGTCATAGGAAAAGATCAAACAGAACCTTCTGTTGTACAACTATTCCTCCTTCTACAGATCATCAGTTTGTATTTATGCCCAATTTTCACAGGTATCAAATTATATGTTAAGGAAACTTCTAACTACAGGACACAAAATAGGAGCCCCTGGAGACACTAAATTAATGGAAATAAGCTATAGAATAGAATATAATTCAGTTCTATGTGACATTACGGGCTTAATACAAAGAGGGATTTGCAGTGTTTGCTCATCCCACTTTAGCAATCAGACTCCAAAATCTGACCTGCCTAGAGAGAAGATGATCAGTGATCCAAATTAATCTTCTTGTTTTACAAATTCTGTTGTAAGGTGTGTTGGACATCATCCAACAGCTTGCTATCTTCAGTAACTCTGATCTCCGAATGTGACATTTCTGAACTGTGACCCTCGGTTCAGGCTGTGGGCTACAGGTCCCCAGACAAGGCCACCTTGTGTTCTGCGGCGCATATAGCGGGACCCTGGTGATGTAATGGAATATGTGAGAGTTCTGAGACAAGGGGCTCACTGCCTTGTAAGTAAAGCCATAGCACTCCAATGTTAGGGAAAGCATTTTTCTACAAAGAGGAATTTATTTTTTCATTTTTCTTCAAAGGGAAGTCATTGGCCTAATAATTTTTTAAGCTTAAAACCTAGTTTAGTTTTATATTTTGTGAAGAGGTAAATGACATACACACTCTAGTAAGGTATAAAGATTTTCTGACACAAACACTTCAAAAATAGCGAAACTAGGTGTTTTATGGAAATTATTCCACAGCAGTGCTGAAAAACTGTTCCCTTTGCCTGTTTTGTATGTTATACAAAAAATCCATTGTAGGACCTATTTTGTTTCTCCACATGGCTGATGTCTTTATCGTGGGCCAACCCCATGTATATAGATACCACTACCCACAGAATTCCATGTTTTCATTAGAAATATTATGATTTCCAGTTTCTTGATATGATCACTTATGTCTTAGCTTTGCAGTGTTTCATCATTTCGTACTTGTAGAAATTGTCTTTTGCCAGTAGTGTGAAGTTTTCATTTGCACTGGTGAAAACCAGCAGACTGGAGGGAGATGTCGCTTGGCCGTGGCTTCAGTCCTGGCTTGCCCAGGCCAGTTTTAAATGTTGCCTCTCCTCAGGTCTCAAGTAGGGTTAAATGTAATGGTTTGCAGCAGTTTTTTATCTGTTTATCATCCGATGTCCTCTTAAAATTATTTTTAACTGCTTAAGCAGTTATTTTGAATTACGGAAAACATTCTCGGGAGGTGAGTTAGTGAGGAGGGGTGACATGAGGTGAATCAGGAGTTCATGATGCAGCGCGGTAGCTATTCAGTAACTCTTGGAGAGATCATTTCTCCTTTACCAAGGAGAAGTAAATGTTCCTCATACTTAATTATAGGTAAATGTAACAGGACTCTCTTGGATGTATTGCTTAACTCAGCTTTGTTTGTGTGGATAAAATGCGAACTATTACATTTGTATATAAACATTCACTACATGAAGTAAAAAGTGGGTTGATCTTCCATGCAGTATCTATAAAACATGCCTTTATATGGAGGAGCCCTGAAACAATGATTCAGCATTTAAATTTATGCTGAATTTCATTAAACGCTCACCAAACGGCACACCGTTTTCAAACCTACTTGAAAATTTTGAATAATACTTGTTGATCAGAAAAAAAATGAAAGCATTTAGCAACAAATTTTTAATGATTTAAGGAGTTGTTGGAGTGCCAGAGAGGTTAAGTGTCTGGTGGTGTGAGTGAATACTGGGGCTGAGCTGAGCTCAGAGGCAGCACATTGCCATCTATGGGCCGGATGAAGAAAGTGTTTGAAATGTGTGAGGAGCATTTTCATTTTCACTGATATCTTAATAGAGTCTGGAAAACAAAAGCAAGGAGAAAGGTCTGTACAAGGTATAATAAAGGCTGTTTACGTTCTGTTTTCTGTAGTTAATAATGGGAATTGTATCTAGCTTATCTCAGAGCACAGCTTTTTATCTATGACACAAAGTTCAATTCCCATTTTTGTGCCAGTTATTAAAGTGGGATGTTTTGTTTACATTGGCAAGATTTTGCTGCTTTCTTCTGTTGAAATATGATCAGAAATATACTGTCTTGTAAAATAATATATCAATGCAGCCATTAGTCCTCGGCAGACATTAAATCTTGTATGGGCTTCAGAAATGCAATTGTTTGTGATATTAATAAAAATCTATATTCAGTATTAGTTACTTATTCTGCAAAAGCACGTGAATCTTTGGGTCTTCAGGCATACCTGGAAGGTACACTTAGGCATTAACTGTTAGAAGTTCAAGATCAGGGCTTAGGAAGAGCTTTGTTCTTCATTTCTACAAACGTGCCTCAAAACTACCAGCCATGCACAGGAGCAGCTTTACGCTGATAGGAATTTATATCGGATTCTTCGGGTGGAGAAGGTTACTCATGCTGATAAGGATGGACACAAATGTGACCAACAGGTCATATATAAACTATTTATTTGTGTAGTTGTGTTTTGCATGCACCACTGACACGTAAATATGACTGCACTCTGAAGAATGATTTTCCCAGGATGTGCTGGTCTGCACTGCTCTGTCATTCAGAAAGGCGAGCAGATGTGAAGGCCCAAGGAAGTTACAGTTTGCAGTGGTTCACCCATCAGTATGTAGGAGCCTTCTGGAGACACAAGAATATGTGATTTATCAATATGTTATTGATTCAGAGTTCCTGCTTATCATTATTTTTATCTGTCAGAGTTACAAAGATTATGAGATATGTAAAATTTAATCTCTGTTGAGATTTATTTAGTCATGGTTAGTCTTGAGAGAGTCAGTTTTGGAAGCTTCCATGTATTCAATTTTTACCACAGCATCTTTCAAACAAGTGCATTTTAGCTTTTTCCTCTGCTTTGTGCTTCAACAATCTTTTGTATCTTCATGCAACTTAGAGACTTAGCCTCTGTATTATGAGTTTTCATCAGTGTCTGATGGAACATAATTCTATTGGTTTTTATTAAATTGCCAAGACTGAAATGATTGTTTTAATTGAGTAAGTGAATGAGTCTAGGAGTTCAGTCAACTGCTTAGAACAGTAACTGTATAACCTGCCTCAGTTATTTTGATACTCAGAGAACTTTTATATTTTCATCTGTCCTTAGCATAAACTTTTACCAGATCTACTTTTTTTGGTTTGTTTGTTTGATTGTTTTTTGATTATGTTAGTTTGTTGGGGGGGGGGAAGTGTTCAGTAATTTTAAAAAAATTCAATTATTTTTTTCTTAATTTATTTGTAGGCAACAAATATCTGTTACTGGGTGAATTGATGGAAGAATAGTTTAAAAAGAAGTGAACTCTGTTATAGCACTGTTGTATGCTACTGCAAACCAAACAAATGGCATGTTATGTTTCCAGAAGCATGTAATAATTATATTCCTTCTTCCTGCATTTCAGGAAATTTTTATTTGGGCATGTCATTTTCAAGGATTTTTTTGCTCTATAATTGAGGATTGCTGCATTTGTGAAATACTAGTTCACACATAATATAATAGACATATCAGTTAACTGTCCACTGTATTACGGGTGTTTCAACTGTGCCAATATAATTGCTTTCAGTTGGCCAGTTTGTTTCTCTGGCTTTCTAGTTACAAGTTGATTGATAAGAGCTTGACTAATCTGTTTTATTATAATCAGGTTTATCATGCTTTGCACAGTAGAATGATGCATTGTACTACATATGATCAGCTCTGTATTCTATGTCTTCTCATTTTCTAATATCAATAATTTCTTTAATGAAGGCCACTTCATCCCTTAGCTCAGTTTCTGCTGTGTGTTGAAATGGGCAACAGGCTGGATTTCATTTGTCTTCCATATTCTGGGGATCTTTTCATCCTCTGAAGGATTAATAGCTTACAGTTTCTTTGAAGACATAGAGCCTGAAGTTGCTGTTCGTTATAAAGACTTTGAAAGTTAATTAAAATTAATTAATTATGTAGAGTAGTTTTGAAAAGAGACGTTCTATCTTTGCATAGTGTTGTTTGTGGTCTGCTTTATACGGTTGTGATTTGATTATTTGGGCAGTTAGGAAAGTTATGTGATAGGAACGTATGCAGGTGCAGCTTCAGCAGAAAACACTGAAAGAAGGCAGAATTAGATGAGAGTTAAGGATTATCTATCTCTAAAGTGTTTTAAAAATCATCTTCTGTTTTATAGGCTATAAAGAATACTGTTGAAGTTTGCGGTCTTATCTAGCAAATCAGTACCTCTTTCTAGATTTCACTTGTTTTTATTATGTCCAGGTTAATGCTTTGCTCCACAAGAAATTAAAAATTCGTAAAAACAGCATGTATTTCCCAAGTTCCTGCACACCAGTGTCTAAGATTAGATAAATTGTACACATAAAATAATTTTGCTGAAGGTTGGCCCACTGATTTTCTGTTAAGAGGTCAACTCAGGTAGAATTTGTGCTCTTGATGACCACAGTTCCCAAGTCCCCTTTCCTCACAAAGTTGCCACTCTTCAGTCAACACGCACAGAGCAATCAATGCTCATGCGTAGTTCTCTTCAAGGCCCCTTTCCTCTTGTGTTCTATAGATCACTCCATATGGTAGTAATTTAAAAATGCTTGCAAATACATGCTTTGCTTTGCCCATTCAGGGTCTGAGTTGGTTTTCTTTTTCAGTGTTTAACATGATGTGTATACTTGTAAATATTATATTGGGTTCCTCCCTTTTCATCAGTGTGTGATAATTGTGTTGTGACACAGACTACAAAAGATTTTGGTGGGTTTGTTTTTTTTTTTTACCTAACATAGGAAGGGAGATTTCCAAAGGCTTGCCTATTTGAGTGTAAGGTTTCTGTTTTACAGTGATAGAGAAAACAAACCGATTTAATGAGAAATTCTATAGAAAGTATAAAAAACATAGCTCTGTCTTTCTTGTAAGTATTCATTCCCAGAGATACGTCGCTGTTAAAAAATTGTAGCTGTTTTCTACTTTCTTGCAGCTAACATCAACCCAGACATATTTTGCTGCTTAGAAGGTTCAAATATCGTTTTTCTCTTTTTTTAACAGGTCACTTCAGTGATGATTATTGTGATGGCAGACATTCTTAAAATCAAAGGGCCAGTTTTAGTGGAGTTTTTTTGTCCTTCTTTTGGGAAAAAATTGCGTTATGCATGCAAAGAGTCATTCAGTAATGGATGTTTCCATAACCACTTGGGGTTCATCTTCAAAGAGATGTTCATATCTAACCATTAACATCATTCATGTTGTTTAGCTCTTATTTTATTGTACCACATAAAAGTCGTATAAGATTGGTTACGTAACTGAATTGAAGTATTTGTACTAAAATATTTTGTGTCCTTTCTTCCCCTCTCCCCCTCTTGAATTAGGTGTTGATATAGAGGCAGCTCGAAAAGAAGAAGAACGAATAATGCTGAGAGATGCAAGACAGTGGCTCAACAGCGGCCGTATAAATGATGTCAGGCATGCTAAATCTGGTGGTACAGCACTTCATGTAGCTGCTGCTAAGGGCTATACAGAAGTCTTAAAGTAAGTGTGGTTTAAATGGAAAGTTTTCATATTTGATTAGCTTATTGATATAATGCTGCTTGGAATCAAAAGGGTTGAACGATTGTGGTTTTTGGGGCTTGCATCTTGGAAAAAAACAATCTCTAGAACTGTCTTTTCCTCAAAGATTGATTTTATGTTTTCAAGCACTCATAAATCATAATGCTGCTAGCTTTCTGTCATAAGTCATTCAAGATATGAACACGGTGGACCTGTTGAGCCTGAATACTTGTTTTAAAAGAATAAAATTGACAAAAATCTTGGCCTGTTTCTAAAGCCAACTGTGTAAACAAGCTTAATGCCTTTTTATAGTGCCAACTATATGCATATTTTCAAGACAACATATTAGTTTGCATACATGAAGCAGATTTTTCATCCAGACTAAAGATTTTCAGACCTAGAGAACATAGAATTTAATTTTACTTTTTTTTATATTGTTGTTGAAAATCATTACATTCAAAATCTTTTATAGAAACCTTCAGGCTTTTGGTGTCCCGTAATTCTCAGGTGGCTTTTCAGTAATACAACACAATACTGTAACAGAGGTTTAATTTGTTTTTCATCAAAGCTCTGCTTTTATTGAAGCTAAGCTTACTTAATAATGCATTGCTTTACTGTGATTGTGAATGTATTTGACTGCTTTGGCAGTAGTATGAACAGTTATATATTGTAACATGAATGAAAATAGGCACACACCCTGACTGTGCGAGTATTGCTGCCTTTAAGGTCTGCAGGGCCAGTAATGCTTTGTCAACACAGAAGTTGAAAGACAGAGCTTTTTAATTGTTAAAACGGTTACATACAATTTACTGAATGAGAGTTCTGCTTCAAAAAGGACTGATGCTTCAGCATGATGAAGAGAGATTATTCTGTTTGAAAATATTAATAACATTTTTTGGTTTAGAATAGTGTATATCTGTAAGGCAGTTACATCTAGAACCATTTTTTTTTCAGCTTTCTCAGTTCGTGTCTTTTTTGTAGTCCAGTCCATGTACTTTTCCTAGGAAGGCAAAATCATACGTGCAGTCTATTTTTGCGATGGCTTCAAATTATCAAAAATGTGTGCTCTGTGTAGGATGCAAGTTTGGCAGCTGTGCATATGTGCAAGTTGACTCATTGGAAGATATTACTATAAGTATATTGGCTCTTGAGAAATGGGGAGAAATTTTGAGATTACTTCACGGTTATAAGATTTGTAATAATTATGGACAGTGTTTCAGGGGGCTGATAGCCCTTTATACAAAACTCTGTGTCAGGTTAAGTGCGTGTCATCACTCTGACACTCACATCAGAGCCGTGCCGAATTTGAGTGTTGAACGCAGACTGAAAAGCAGGTACTGTATTTGAAGAGCTCCCCTCCCTCTCAGAGAGCAATTGAAGCACATAAACACTGGATTGTTACAACATCAAATGTTAACGACAAGAGGCGATGCAAGTTTCAAGGAGCTGATATTAGACTTAACAGCTTTTAGCAACTAATATAACAGGAGGAGGTTTTAATAATTTACTAGTTAAGAACACTGTATCTAACAGTTTTTTGACATTTTACAGGATCCCTTTCCTTAAAAGGCCTTTTGTCTGTTACTGCACATGTAGAGAAAAATATTAACTGTACAGAAGCAATGGATTTTTAATTAAGAGAAGTGAATAAAGAAGAAAATGGAAAAGGCTGTTTTTCTTGAATTTTACTTACAAATATGTACACCTACTGAACAATGAAAAGAATAAAGTTTCTGTGGGGAAATAAAATTAATTGATTGTCAGTAGCCCAACTAAAATATGTATGATGAAAAAGGAGAAGGGTATTACTGTTGAATGATGTGATGCTTTTACAGAAGATTATTGTTTATCCCTGTCAGCAATCTCAATATCCAATTCTTTCAATTTCTTTAGGCTTTTAATACAGGCTCGCTACGATGTAAATATTAAAGATTATGATGGCTGGACACCACTTCATGCTGCAGCTCACTGGGGTAAAGAAGAAGCATGTCGCATTTTAGTGGAAAACCTATGTGATATGGAGGCTGTCAACAAAGTGGTAGGATTTTTATGTAATCCTTGTCAAGATACAAAGTTCTGGTCTCTAAAGTGACTTTAGAAGCCAGGGTAAGAAAAGTGATGATAAACTGCTGTTTACTGTACGTGGAGCTTTATATAATGCATGTTTTGTCAAAACAGCATGTTTGTGTTCAAAACTAAATTCTCCAATTGTCTAAATTAATTTTTAGGTCCACTTCATGCTTAGTTCTATATTAAATGATCCGTGTAATCTTTGACAGGGAAAATTCTAACAGAATGAGTTTATTCACATTTCAGAGGTACAAAATTAGCGACTTGGTGGATTGCACACGGGCTTTCGTTGCTATACTAAAGGAGTTATCACTGTGCTGGTTTGGGTAAGCTGGAAGATAACTTCCAGGCATCTCTGGGCTCCCTAGACATAACTTGAATGCTTCCTAAGCTATATTTCCTAGATTTTTATGTAAAGACCTGCATAGCTTGCTAGCTTTTCAAGATCTTGCTCCCAACAGGTATAAATTTTTCATGATTCACAAAGGCATCACAAAGATCCAAAACTTTTCATTCACCTGTGTGAGTACTGAAGCTCTCTTTCTTCTCTTTGTACCATGTTTTACAGAGAGATTCTGATCTGTTTCCGATTTCTCTCAATACTGTATATGTAAATTACCTGCCCATTTTTTAGGATAGCTTCTTCATTAAATTTTTTCCTAAACTTTAAAAAATAAATTAGGGGAATATGCAGATACACATCATGAATTAGCAACAACTTACTCCATATAAGGGCAAAACTACAGCTGCTTAACATTTTTAGTCTTTGTTGACTTTTTCTTCCTTAGAAATTGAGGTTGCTTATAATAAAATCAATGAAATCTGGAATTACAATAGCTTCAACGCTGTTTCTGTATAATACTCATAGAACTTCTACATATCAGCTGTGTAGCCATATATTGTATCAGGCAATCAAAAGCTCATGCAATGAATTAAAACCAGTTTATTGAGTTATCTGTTAGACTTTTTACTGGGGTTGTGAGAATGTGGAAGGTGGTGTTCCAGAAAGCACTCTCATGAAAGTATGTTCAACTCAACTGAGGGAAGAATAAGAATGGAAGAGGTACAGAGAGATGTAGGCTGCTTTGTCTGGTGTATGGGCTTGTCTGTGCAAGCTACGAAAGCTTTGCCTGTTTTGTTCTGAAGTAAGCTAGTAAGCATTTTTGCTTTTGGAGATCTTCAGATTGAAAATTCCTTTGAATTTGGTTTTAGCTGTAGGTGTTTAGCATCTCAGAGAACTCAGCCATTATTGTTTAGGCACTTGACTTCAGGTGTCAACTTTTACGGGTTGAATTTAGATAAAACCTTCCAGCTACAACAGTTTTTTTTTGCTAAGTTGCTTTTTCTGGTCAAGGTAGGTCTAACTTGTTTGTTTGTTTGTTTTTAATAAACCCACTTAATAGCTACCTATAAAATAGAAGGCCAGATTAAAAACTGTAGTCATAATGCAGATATAAACTTGAGATAATTTTGTTGTTTAGTTTCCAGGTTAGTACTGTGTTATACTAGATGGAATAGTTCACATGTCAGAGGACCTCAAGCTGTTTTGGGTAATGCTTGTTGAAAGGTGCACGTGCTTCTGCTGTACAGTCAGAAGTTTTACGAATGTGAACATTAGTGGTTTGAACGTCCATCCTTTCTAAACAGTTGAGATAACGTTCACAGTGTAAGTAGGAATATGTTTGCCTTTAGTTCACATTTTGAGAAACTGAAATAAGTAGAGACAAATATGAACACCTTTAGTTACCTTTATAAGCTGCTGTGACCACTTTTAAATGACAGGTCTGCCTTTACTGCTGGTTATTGTACAGAAACACTTACTTGACTGATCTTGTCATGATCCTTCCAACATTTCAGAATGTCCACAGGTCAGTGTTGGGCCAGCTGCATTTATACCAATGGATGTAGGACTATGTTTAGATTCCAGCCTTCTTGTATTTGAATCGAAACTTCCAAATACAAAACTCCATATTGCAGTTTCAATGTAAGTTAGGCTTTCTTTGTGAAACTCTGTGAGCTTCGGCCCTTCTCGTCTTCAAGTAGAGATGAAGAAAGGGAATTTTTGAAATCTTTACCAGTTCAGACCTTAAAGATAGAATCTCATGTCCTGTTGGCATCTGGTCTAATCAAGAATTGCAGTGACTATGTAGATGTAAGATACAGCAAGCTGAAGAAATTCCAGCTGACAGGATTACTCTGTTAATGAATCACATTATGATCTGTTTATTCAAGTACATGTCCAATGGAAATCATACACTAAAGGAGAATGAGAACAAATGGTTGTTAGCAGATCCCTTCTAAAACAGAATGTAAAATGTACAATAAGGTTTTATTGCAAAAATGTGAAAGTTTAACTATTTAGATTTAGTATAACTTGCTTGAATAATTTAAACTAAAAAAAAATCAAGCTGTATGTAGTAGCCTAGGATGGAGAGGATACTGAACTGTTCAGTATTCATCCATACATCTGCAATTGGAATAGTTGTTTGGAACTAATATTATGATAATCATATTCTTTCCATCTGTATTATTTTCCTTCATAGTTTTTTTCCTTCAAAGGGCAGCAAAATTTTTTTGAAGTCATGTTTTTACCTCTTAAAAAATGTGTTTACTCATCAAGAGTAGACGTTTCTGTTTCAATTACCCAAAAAAAGTAATATTGCAACATTGTTTTCAACTACTGACTTACTAATAGTTTGTAATAGACCTTGGCTTATACATTCTAATTCCTCTCTGAATGTGCCCCTTACCAGCATCATCATGTGATAAGGCATCGTAATCTGTTATATTTAAATTCTGCTCTACAGTTACGGTGTTTTATTTTTTCCCCTTCTCCAGGGGCAGACAGCATTTGATGTGGCAGATGAAGATATTCTAGGATATTTAGAAGAATTACAAAAGAAGCAGAATCTGGTAGGCCTTTCGTGTTTGTGTATGTGTACACATATATATATGTTATACTTAATTGTGCATATGACCATGGTACACAGCTCAGAGCAGCATATAACTTAAAAACAAAGGTTCGATTTGGAGCTTCAGTTCAGGTAATGTCGCAGTCATCTCACAAGTTATTTCATCTCCTTGTTTGGTCAATCATGGTGACTAAAAAGCCTTGGAAGAAAGAAGGTGCTTGTCTATGTGCCTTCACCAGCAGGTAGTTCATGATCTGAAGTATCAAGAATTAACAACTTGCTTGAACTAAGTTTCTGAGATATTAGAATTTTGAACTTTGACACTTCCAAAGCTTATGCACATTCTGTTCTTTGTAGTAGTTAGAGGAAATTTCCCTCTGTTTGTAATCTTGTCACACTGATAACCATTCTGTCAATTTAACTGCATCGTTCTATATGTTTTGAAGCTTCATAGTGAAAAACGGGAAAAGAAATCTCCCCTAATTGAATCCACAGCCAACATGGATAATAATCAGACACAAAAATCATTCAAAAAGTAAGTAAACTTGGAAACCTAATAAACTATTAATAAAAAAGATAACTTTTATAAGCTGTCACAAAGTCCTGCTTGACAAACTTCAGTAAATTTTTCAGGACTTAGTAAGTATTTTTCTTTTCAAACTCAGTAAAGAGACATTGATTATGGAGCAAGAAAAGAATGCATCCAGTATAGAGTCTCTGGAGCAAGAAAAAGCAGATGAGGAAGAAGAGGGAAAGAAGGATGAATCCAGTTGTTCTAGTGAAGAAGAAGAGGATGATGACTCAGAATCCGAAGCAGAGACAGGTAAGTTGTTTGTAGTATTGTCTTTCTTTAAGTTTTTGCTTTATAAATTTGCTTACTTAATAATTTATTATACAGAGTTTAGTATCTTAAGTTTCACTTATTCAGCATTCCACTAAACTTCCAGTCGTTTAAAAACAAGTTGATATACATGTCTAAAGTCAAGTCTTAACAGAGATATCAAAAAGGTGTCTTTACTGGTGGCTATTTAGGTTAAAGCAATTAACCTGCTTATTTTATTGACTTTTTAACAGCTGATACTTTTAATCAAATAATTGGAATAATACAAGCCTGAAAGAACATGTCTGAAAACACTGAAGAAGTTAGATGAAATTAGAAATGAAGTCTTTACAGCAGTGTTTGCTTGTGGAACTGGTGTAGAGATTGGAACAGGCGAAAAACATCTGTCAAGCTTTGTAATTAGTCTTTCAACATAGTATACTTGCATCCCTCATTTACAGAGACTGAGCTTTGGTAAACACAAAACACTTGTAATGTATAACATGTAGTAATTTCTCAGACACTGAACTAACCGTAATGTTTCCTGAACTTTATGGCTCTGGTAACTGTGTTCTGTTCGTTACCAGTAGATAGTTTGTGCCAGGAAACTTTGACTGTGACTCAAGAATTAATTTATGTAAACTCTGAGGTTTTTAATATCAACAAGGCTTTATCATACTTTATTTGGCAAGCTGGGCTTTAAACTTTTCCCTGTAGAGCTGCATCTCTAAATTCCAAGCTTGTACTTTCCCTTTTTTCCCATTATTCAGCTTAAGGTAGTTTTCTAGTGAAAAACCTTGAGATTACCAGAAGCATTCCGGTTGTAAAATATGTTAACAGTGTTCAATATTCAGAAGTACTTGAAAGCGCGGTTTCTAATGTATTGGGATATTGCAAATGTTCTCCTAACACATTCTGTTTCATTGATTATGGGAGAATGCAGTTTAAAAATAAATTCATTTCTGTCTGTAAGACCAAGAAGGCAAATATGAATATGAAGCTATCATTTCCTAAAGGACAGGGAAACAAACTGAAAAATACAATTATCAGCAGTTCGTGTTTTTAACCTACTTTGTTTGAGATAGTTTAATGTTTGTTGAGAGTTAGTCAATGTTAGCTCAGTCATGCATAAAGCTATGTTCTTGCCATCCTTGAAATAATTTCAGAATGCAGCTGTGAAAAATCCATTTTGCTCCTTCCATTCTTTAATTCCTGATAACTTTTTCTGGTTTACTCATTTGCAAATTTCCAGCAGATCTGCCAGTGCATCATTTCGAACTGTTCTGTCAGTCCACATTGCCCTGTTGAACTTTTTATCATCATGACCTAGACGTTTACCAGCCTTTATTTTCACTTGTGTTTTAACATAACTTTCCATTAAGTGCACAGTTACTGATGTAAACCATTTTTTTCATTTGTTTACTGCATCATTAATTATTCATAACATCGGTCCACCTATGTCCATAACTCAAACAAGTGTGTAACAGCAATACCGTTACTTATATGATTTCCAGTCATAGGTTGGTACTTTGCTGAATTTGAACGTTAGATATGCGAACGCTGTAAGAAAACATTGCATACTTTCTAAATAGAGCTCCTACACTCTATGGGTACTGTGGATATAAAGGTATGTTTGTAGTAGGGCAAAAACCAGCGGGGACTGAACCCCGTGTTGCTCCAAACTTTAGAGATAGGATGTAGCATCCCACTCCAAATAGATGAAATAGAAGTGAGATGTAAGATTATGAAGCTCAAGCAAGTGCAGTGACAACAGTTGTTGCGTCACAACCATGACATTTTGGGTTTGTTTGTGTAAAAAGGGTTAAGGTACACAAACAAAAGACAGAGGAAGAAATGTGGGCAGGAAGGACAAAGCAGAGGAGGACAGAGTAAGTGAACAGGGAAAGTTTGGTAAGAAAACAAAGAACAAAACAGGAATGAAGCAAAAAGAAAGTCAGAGCTCCACAAGGCAAGTCTCTCAGCTCATTCTGACCGGAATCCCGGGCTGGATTCTCTGTACAGTTAATTATCTCTTTGCGCTCAACATGCAGTTATCCAAGCATAAATGTTTTACTTTGACTTAGCATCTTCTGTAGTTCAAATTAACCATTACATGCCAACATACCTCCTATTGTGGAGGCTGTGGAATCTCTCTAGAGGTTTTCAAGACTTGACTCATCGAAGTCCTAAGCGACCTGATCCATGTGCGATATTGACCCTGCTTTGAGCAGGAGGCTGAATTAGGATCTCCCGAGGTCATGTTAAACCTGAATGAATCTGTGGTTCTGTCTCTACATCTCTGAGCGTTATTATAAAAAAAGTTTGTATATGCGTGAGTGTTATGGAAAAAAGATGGACCTAACTAAGATACAGATTGGGAATGAGGTGGAAAACACTGAGGAAAAAATAATATAATGCTGTTGGGAAAGTTTGCTCTCAAATTTGTTCAGAAGAAATTCAGCTCTGTGTTGTAGAAGTGAAGAAATTGTGAATGAAAAAATTAAAATTAAAATCTTGTAAATATTTTGCAGATAAGACCAAAACCTTAGCAGGTGTAACTAATAATGCAAATACCACAAGTACACAATCAGCATCAGTAGCTGTGACAGCACCTTCGGTAGCTGGTGGCCAAGGAGCACCTACATCACCTGTTAAGAAGGTAAAACAAAATACCTTTCTTGTGATATTAGATTTCTGTTCTTCTGTGTTAGCATACATTTTTTTATTCTTATATAAAACGTGGATTGGGTTATCCAGTGAATTGATGAAAATATCCCCCGATTCCTAAAATATTTTGTTTTTCTGCAGAAACTGTTTCTTTTAAATTTTGAATGGTTTTGATTGTAAAGAAGGATCTAAAATACAGAACTACAAAATAGATGAACATAAGATCCTTTCAAAAAAGCAAAAATCTGTTGCACAGTGACTGGAATTCTTGTTTTTCTGAAGCTAAACATTTTTGAAAGTCTTTTCTTTGCCAGACTCCTCCAGAATTTTTAGAAACTACAATTTTAGTGTCTCTCTCTCTGTGCCTGTATTTGTGATGCACTTAAGGGAGGCAGGTGTAACTAAGGTACTTTCAGGAGTCCCTGGAAGCGTTCAGCTAGTGCTTAGGCACAGAATTTGAAAATCGTACCTGAAATAAGAAATCGAAGTGCTGTAGGTCCCAGCCGTCATTCCAGTATGTTTAGGACCTCACGGGAGGAGCTGGAGAATTGAGACACATGATTTATTCAATGCACAGCTCAAAAACACACCTAGCAAAGCCATATTGCATGCAGGAAGCTTTTTACAGCTTTATGTGAAAAGTTAATTGGAATTAATTTTAGTTTTGGTTATCAAAAGGGAAAATGTGTATGCCTGGGGCAGAAAATTACAGTAGATAATAATGCATAGTCAGTAGTCGGTATACAAGTCAAATATTTAGAATATCTAAGCAAACTGGATAGTAAGCCATTAAGGCTTCCTTTGTCAATTATTACAACTTTTCTGTACCCATCATAATGAAAACATAACCCTCGACTGATGTTTCTGATAAGTGTGCTCAGGAGGAACAGTAGCCATGATATACTGAAACCACAGTAGGGAGAGAAGATGTACTGCTGTGTGAATAGTATGTGTTTTATTTAGTTTATTGGAGTTATACTTTCATATTCACAATAGAACCTAATGATGTTTCATCTTGCAAAGTATAATATAACGGTTGCCCAACTGCATTGTATTATGTGATACTGTACAACAGGGTTGGGCCAACCTTCCTTATCCTAAGAGCTGCTTTACAAAAATTGTGACTGATGTCCATAAGATTTATCTTAAAAAAAACATGAGAGCGAAAGGGAAATCATGGGCACGGCTCACGGGCAGGAATGACCACCACTTCCCCTCTCCGAGCTCTGCGGCTGGGCAGACAGCTGGATTCCATGGTGGCCTCGTGACATTAATCTAAATGGTTCCTGCTGGCTCAGTAAGGAGTTGCGGTTCTGTATCATGGGAGCTGCATTTGCATTGCTCAGGAGCTGCACAGAACTCGGGAGCCACAAGTTCTCTGTACAAACCATAGGAAATGCATGAGGGAGGGACAACGTTGTGAGTGATTGCTGTTTTGCTAGCTGTGCCTAACTGGAATGAGTTCAAATATAGAGTGAGGATTTTATTGCCGGGAAATAGGCCTACTTTATATAGTTTATTTTTTGAAATCACTTCGGTAATACAAGCATTTGTGACAGTTGGGCAGTATAACTGATGCACTCTCCACCCAGTTTTATTACTGCACTTAGAATCTCCAGCATGCAATGACAATTAAGATATCTAACACTTCAAACAGTTCATTATTCATCTTGAAGTCAAAAGTTTCCTAGCTTGTCCCTTACAATCAATTTATTTCATATTATGGAAAAGCCTTCTGAAGTGTATGACCTTCAGCAGTAGGACATTACCAAATTGTTGCTAACTGCGCTGTGGCTTGATATTCCAGAGCTGAATGATCAAATAAACATTTTTTTTTGGTATGTGATTAAATGGCAATGGGAGGCAAGGGGGAACTTTTTTATAAGAAGAATTGGGTGTGGTTTTAAGCTGAATGGTAATCTTTTATAAATAATTAATACACTGGCATTTAGTTCTGATTTTATTATGCAGTTCTATTGGTCTTAAAGGTAAAAGGTGCAGGTTAAAAGTAAAGTGTAGTTATCTTTCTCATATTATGTGTGAAAAATTCAGGGCCTTCTGTATCTACAAAATAAATGCGCATGCATATCAAGACTGATCAACTTGTAACATGGCATGTACAAGTGATCTAGAGAAGCAGTTGCAGCTCATATCAATGACCAAAAAGACTTTAAAATCATCTTAGTAATGAAGGTAAAACAGCACTTTAGGTGTGATCCTGCACCTACCCTTCCACCCACCTTTTCAGGTTTGCACCATCAGTGCTACTGCAGCTGCTTTTCTGCTCTTAGACCATAGATGGCCAAGCCATGTGTTGCTCACTGGTGGTGCAGGTGCTGTGTACCAAGCTTGGAATGGGATTTTCTTCACTCTGTATGGCATTCAGTAATTCTGATTTCTGTCTGAGGGTACTCAGTAAAGGCCAGTTTGGGAGTGAAGGTGTGGGTTGGGTAGCTAAGCCAACATGGGATGTACTTAAGGGATGTGAGTGAAATATTATAAGATTAGAGATATTTTAGTGTGAATCTTCCAGTATTCTCAACCATTTGAGAATGCAGGCCATGGACCTTGTTAGGTCAACAGGCTTTGCTGTCCTCCTCTGTGCAAACTGTAATTCTATCTTTGAATTAGCTAAACCTGCTATGTTGTGTTTTAAAACCTTAGTAACAGATTCCTTTTATCTCTTACTGCTTTTTTGTATTTTGTGCTGTAATGAAGAGCTGCATAACATAAACATAGGAACAAACTGTGCGGTTATAAAACAACCTTTTGTTTCTATTTTCCATTCTTTCAATCTTCATCTTTCTCTCGTCTTAACTGGCTTTAGTCTGATTTCATTCCTCCTATCATGCCTGTCGTGGAGTCAGTAGATCCTGCATCATGGAGGCAGGGCTTGCGCAAAACTGGCATTGTTCTTGTGCCCAATAAGGGTGAAAAATATCTGGTGAGGTTCTGGTGTGCACAGCTTTGTGTACAGGTTGCAAAATAACATTTTTTAATCAAAATGTTGATACTGGATTTGCATGTTTCTAAGTTTGCATCTCATGATCACAGTGTGTATTACAAAGTGTGGGTTTTTCTAACGGTTAGAGGAGTAGTATACCTTGATCAGTCTTACATTTCTTATCTCATTAACTAATTAAAGAGATGAGTGTATAGGTTGTCTCTCACCACAACTCCCCTACAAACTGAACACTTCTATGATGATTAAAAATGGTTGTGTTCTCAAATCTCTGGAAGTAGCATGAATTACCACAGTTAATGTAAATTAATAATGTAAATTAATAATGTAAATCCATGTACATGTGTTTTATAGTTTCCAACATCTACAGCCAAGGTTTCTCCCAAAGAAGAAGAGAGAAAAGATGAATCTCCAGCTTCGTGGAGGTTATGTCTTAGAAAAACTGGTAGTTATGGTGCACTTGCAGAGATTACTGCTTCCAAAGAAGCTCAGAAAGAAAAGGACTCTGCAGGTGTCATGCGTTCTGCTTCAAGTCCTAGACTTTCCTCTTCGTTGGACAACAAAGAAAAGGTGACCATGTTCATTTCAGTGTGAAACAACATTCTGAGGAACTGGTCTGCCTTACTTAGTGTAGATGTTTATGATGTATTGTAGAAGTAAGGCTGTACTACACATCTGTTCTTTACCAAAATCCCAAAAAGCTAAATGGTGCTGCTTCTGCATAGTCCTTTTAAAAGTGTAGTATATACACTTTCATCATCTGGTGACCAGGTACATAGATCTGGGGCTTTCCCCTTTTTGAAATTTGCAATGCTAGTAGTAGTTTTTACAGTTAATGGGGATCAGAGGTTTGGTAATTTCAGCATCACTTGGAGAGTGATGTTGAAAGAATCTTATAAAAAAAGAGTCTCTTTTTGTATTCAATAGTAATTTTTTATTTAAAAAATTTAGTTCTATAATTAAACATGTATACACAGAACCAAGTGAAGGACTGATTTGGAACAGGTAACTGAAAAGCATAGAACCTGTGGTTGTGTTTCAAGTACAGATGTCTAAATGTTTTCAGGAGTAAGAAGTGTAGTGTAGTGTAGTGTAGTGTAGTGTAGTGTAGTGTAGTGTAGTGTAGTGTAGTATAGTATAGTATAGTATAGTATAGTATAGTATAGTATAGTATAGTATAGTATAGTATAGTATAGTATAGTATATAAAAATACTGAAACAGTTGCTTTCAGTAATCAGTGTTGGAATTTTACTGCAGCAAAGCAGAAAAAAAAAAGAAATCAAGTCATTTACATCACTAGAATGAAAACAAAGAGTTTCTTCTTCCCATTGTAGTCCTTATAATATTTAACTGAAGCTTAAAACTCATTTTTATAACCAGGTCACAATAAATCCAGCTGAAATAATTATGATTTTCCAGCAAATGGCAGTGTAATCAATAATAGTAGCACTTAATAAAAAATATGTGTCTTTCAGGAGAAAGATGGAAAAGGAGCTCGACTTGCATATGTTGCACCTACAATACCAAGACGACTGGCTAGTACCTCTGACATTGATGAAAAAGAAAACAGGTAACTCTGAAGTTATAATTTCTGTTAAGTAGAAAATGACTGGATTTTAGAGTGGCTGAAAAACTTACAGATTTTAAGACAATGCTGATTTGTAGCATTATCCTGCTCTATAGATTATGCTAATCGGTAGGGCAATCCAATTCCTGATGGTTTTTGATTTTGTAAATTATAATGACTCATTTTAAAATCAAATTTATTATATGTCAAGAACAGAACTGGGCAATGAGTGTTTTCTTCTTGGAGGAGAAAAGAAATAAAATCCAAAATATGAAGTTATAAACTTTAAGCCACTGAAAAGTGGTAAAAACATTTTACTGCTTTGTCTTGAGCCATAGGTTGCTGCTACTGGGCTCCATCATTACTTTTGATAATAAAAAAATGCTGTTTCTTACAGTCTTTGCTTAAAACCAAATGTACATCAGCAATGATTCACAAAAAGAAGTTCTTCTATTTTCTTGTTTACATGTTGACCTTTCATCTTCTTTTGTAGTTTTTCACCTTCTTTGTGTAGCTTTCAGTATAAAAGAGGCAATAGTTTTGGTGCATAGGCTTGTTACCTGTTAGGATTTGTGGTACTTTCATGGCACATTTACATTGTCAGAACCTTCCTGTTTTTCACTTCTCCCCTTTATTGAGGTTCTTCTTGGACATTTTCTTGAGTTAACAGAATGCACAGTACAAAACTTAGAAGTCTCCTTAATGTCTTGTTTTTGTTGGATCATATCTAGGTAGCTGAATGTTGGATGAGCTGAACTGAAAATCCTCTAATTGCTCAAAATGTGCTATTATAATCATTGTATGCAAGACTGATAAAATTTCCTTATGTCTGAGAGAAACTTCTTTGCTGCTGCTTTGAAAGTGGATCATTTCAGCACAAACACAAGATGAATACTGGCTTTTCTTACACTTGCAGAATACTGTTGCCTAGGGATAGTGTCTGGGTGACAAATTTGGTCTCGAAGTAGGCGTATTCTCAAAAACTCTTGGTCTCCGAAAGTATCTTGACTAGGTGATACCTTACGATTGGGACAAAATATTTCACTGCAATTTTATTTTTAGATGCTGTTACTGTTTGTAACAAAGGAATTAAATTTCACTTTAGTGTTGAGGTTTATTTGTATCCTTGATGTGCAAATTGGAACCATCATGGCTTATTCACAGACACAGTTCCAAAAGTGAGCACCAGCAATAGCATATTTTTCTTCATATGCACTGAGTGAACTGGGGTCATCAGTCTTGTTTAGTCCCAGTCCTGACCAAGCAATCGAGCTGAGAACTTCGTGTATTCCTTGATTTACCAGAGATGAAGCCTACTTTTAGGCCAGCCTATTTAGGCACTGACCCTTTGCCTAGTGTATGATGTGGCAGACAACTCACTTAAAACCGTAAGAGATTTTTGACATTTAGTCTGACCTTCTTTACCTGTTGAATTTAACCATCTGCCCTACAGGTACCTTAATAAACTATTGTTTCTGCCTTTGTCCTTGTTGCTTAGCTTAATGCTGGGTTTGTGTTCAACCTGTCTGAACACCTGCTTGTTTGTCTTATCAATGATGTGGTATAATCCAGCTACATCCTACTGTGAGTAATGGGAAGGGTTTCAAGATGAGTCCCAGCTGGGCTTTTAGATGAACAAATCTCAGACATGCAACCTCAGTCAAGTAGCCAATGCTGCAGCAAAAGTGCTGAGTCTGTAGTGTCTTGGCAAAGTGAAACCTTCAGTAATTATGAAAAATCTGTCATGCAGCAGGACCTTTCTGTGGTAGATGGTATCTTGGAATTTGTGTTTCTCTTTGGTAGTAAGAAATAATACTTCATTGGCCTGTGCTTGGTCATTTTTTAAAGTTGTTACCGACTGCTAGTGTAAATTTATGTGTAGAAAGAGGTACCTGCTGAAGGACAAAGGTATACATCTTTACAAAGTATTCTTTCATTTCCTGTCACAGACCTGGTTGCATTTTATGTATGGTTTTGTGAAAGACAAATTTTTTCTTCCTTCTCTCTGAACTTTACTTCAAATGTGGAGCTGACATTTTTATTAGAATTTCAGCTTTTTACATCTCAGTCTCAGTTTTCGAGGTAGTTTTTCTAAGTAGATTTTTGCAAGGTTATTCCTTGCTTCTATAAACTGCAACAACAGGCTGGAAATTCCTTATGACTAAAGTAATGTCAGCTAGTGATACGTGGCAGGCCGCTCAGGAATGGCTGCTGCAGGCCTGTTTACACTAGTCTGCAGAATCATGAGTTCTAAAGGCTAGTCAGCTTTTGAACTTCTTCTTATAACATCCAAGAATGAAGATCCTGTGAAATAAGTTTCTAAAAAACCTGATTCTTCCCTTTATTGCTTTGAATAATTTCAGGAGCAAACAGAAAAACCTCTTTTTTGAGAAAAACAAAGCCAGCAATGGTCATGGATAAAAGCCAATGATTGATTTCATATTGATTAAATCCTCTTTAGCATTTTTTCTTTTGATGCTGCTCTTCTGTTATATTTCTAACAGTGCTAATATGAATGTAGTATTTTTCCACAGGAGCTTGAAAATGATTCGCCATAAAGGTCATTTTATTCCTGTTCTGCACCGTTATATTTAAGTGCATTATCCCGAGTTTTAATCTTTAATTTGAAACTCCTTTTCAGCTCACAGCAAGAAACAACCTTCCCTGCTTATTGCAGGGGGTTGGAGTAGATGACCTTTGAAGGTCCCTTCCAACCCAAACTGTTCTATGAGTCTTTATACGAGTTTGCTGAACTGAAGTCTTTTTTACAGAGACTCATCTGCTAGCTCGATACGTGGTGGCAGTTCCTACACCAGGAGAAAATGGGAGGAAGACGCCAAGAAAAACAGTTTGAATGAAGGTCCTACATCATTAAACACAGGTTATCAAAGAAGGTGCGGAATTTTCTCTTTTTTTAATCAAAATAAGCTGACAAATTAAAAGAAACAAATTCAAGTACTGAATCACATTTTTAAGGACAGTTAAAAATTGAATGGTGACATATTGAAGTGTTGTTCATAATAATTGCAAAGTATGCACTTACGCTGATGCAATGCTCATGCTGATTTTAAAGCTACGCCATTTTTACTAGTTTAGACTGTTGCAGCAACTGCTATATGATTAAAATTATATACTTACTTTTTCTTACTGTTTATTTCAGATTGAGGTTCATTTGACTCCAGATTAGTTCAGTAGCCAAAGATAACTATTTTAAATATTGGAATGCGAGTAATTCTGCTTGGTATCTGAAAAGGGGAAAAATACTGTCTATGTTGAATTTTGGGTTTTGTATGAGAGTATCAGAGGTCTTGGGCTGCTCTCCAGATTGTAGCTGCGCCTACACTGACTGTCAGCATCATAGAATGCATACGAGAAACTAAGAATGCAAAGTAAATGGTGATTAATATGAAAATAATTTTCAGATGTGCATGGCTACTATCTTGCAGGATCTTCTCAGAAGGAATCGCATCCTGGAAATATATACATGGTTAACGTTACTCAACTGTATAGTTTCAGTGTAGCTATTTGAGTGAAATTCTTCATTGGAATTAGTGGAGCAATATCTATGTAAAATGAATAGATCACAAGAAAGAATGCACGTAGCTAAGCTGCATATTGATAAGCACTGCGGATGTACATAGTGATGACTAGTTAACCTCTTTTTTAGTCTTGACATTGATGTTGTCAGCAGCATGTAGTCAGGCCGTTTCATACAGCGTAATACATCTTATATCTTTGTTAACCTCCTGTCGTAAAAAGAGAACTCAGTTTTCCTAACTTCAAGTTTGGAAAGTTGTTGCACAGGTTTACGGTTATGGAAGGAAAATATCGAGATAAGAACAATCTCTGCATGTTAGCTTTTATCAATATTTGCACTCCCCTCGTCAAATAAAATGTACTCGATCACTTTTAAAGTACGTGTGGTGCTTTAATGGTGTAGTTGTTCTTGTACAGTTATTTTTTCTTTGTCGTTATAGAATTTATAGTAATAGAAAAAATGATCAATTGCAGAATGACTAATAAGCATCTTTCCTTAAATCTTTTGCAGTTAGTAATATGATGCTCTGTCTGTCCTAACTCTAAATTCTGAGGTTTAGTAATGGGCAAACATCTTGACACGGTAATACAAAATTTGTTCAGCCATAACCAATGGATAAAAATGTGGAAATCACTGTGTCTTCATTAAAACTTGAAGAACAAGGGAAAAGGCTGAGTGGGAGGTTAATCTTTCCGGGAATTAATATAAGTTTAAAAAAAAAAAAAAAGGGCAGTGAATTTAATTGGTTGAAAATTGTAAGAGGAGTGATATTGATGACATTTTCTTTTCTGACAAGCTGTGGAGTATAATTCTGCATTTTCTGAGGTATTCAGTGTGGGGGAAACAGCAGTTTAAAAATGGGAACACGGTAGGTGTGATCAAGACAGCCTTACATAAACGAGTGAGATTCTGTTCTTTATCTTCTCTTCTTGTGGAGCAATGGTCAGGACTAAGGGACATTTCTGCTGCCCTCTGAAGTCATAATTTGAAAGTCCTAGTCAAGGAGATAATGAAGAAAATGCTTCTTTTGCCCCAGAAGTTTCTAAGACTGAACTGAACCACAGAATACATGGGCAAGACTTTAATGGATCCTTCACAGCTTTGTGATGTTTTAATGAGCAAAGATAAGTGATACAAATGCATCCCTTGTATGTGTCTCTCTTTCAGTGGCTCCTTTGGTAGAAGACAAGATGATTTGATTAGTTCTAATGTTTCAAGTACTGCATCAACAGTTACCTCTTCTGCTGGTCTTCAGAAAACACTGCCTGCCAGCACAAACACTACTACAAAGAGTACAACGGGTTCTACTTCAGCAAGTGTACAAAGCAGGTAATGGCACCAACACGCTTCTTTTTTCCTTTCTTTTTTGTCAGGTCTACTATGTGCTTATGTACGTGCATGCGTTCTTGTTTAGTAGATCCTGGGGCTCTGGATTTTTTCACTTTTCTTTTAAATTTGTATTGATTTTATACAATTTGGCTCAAAAATTCTGAATGGCTTTCTACTGTAAAGTGATGGCCATGTTGGTGTAAAAGAATAAATCCAATGTTAGAAGGGTGTGAAAAATAAAAATTCAATTATTGTGAACTGCTCAATTCTTAATTCATTCAATTTAATAGCTCAAGTTGAGCTTTTGTAGTAGAGAAATTTCTCAACTTGCTTTTAAAAAAAATCCATCCCTCAATTTACATGTTATTAGTTGTTTAGTAAAGTGCTTTCATTGTTTAGCTGTTTCCTTTTCTCTTTTTTTGTGTTTGCTGCTCGTTATGCTGTAGTACCTCAAATCGTTTGTGGGCTGAGGATAGTACTGAGAAAGAAAAGGACAGTGTTCCTACAGCAGTGACCGTTCCTGTTGCACCATCGGTTGTAAATGCTACAGCCACTACCACAGCCATGACCACAGCTACTTCTGGCACTGTGTCCTCAACATCAGAGGTCAGGGAGAGACGGAGGTGTGTAAAGGTCCTAAGAGTAACATTGCGCTTGTACAAAAGTTTTTTTTTTTTTTTTCTTATGTAAAGGAATGTGTTGGTTACCACAAATTCGGGTAGTACACTACATAATGCAGTGTTGTTTGCTTGCTCTGTATTGAAACAACTAGCGACGTGCCTCAGTTTATGTGAGAGCTTAGTGCTGGTAGAGGCCATTCATGAAGTTTAAACTTTGATACTGTATATTTTTGACTGGCTTGGGGGTTTCATTTGACATGCAGCATTTTCGTATTTTTATTTCTGTTAATAGATTAAATGGGTCCTCTTAAAATACCCATAATGGAACTATGTAAAAACACTGAATTAAAAATAAGAAAATCAATAATTTGTTACTTACTACAAGTACCTTGCTACTGGGTGAGCTACTGTGCCAGTGGCAGTGTGATAATGAATTACAACATAGCATTTTTTTGGTTATTTTTTGTGCCTGACACTACTGAGAAAAAGTATTGAACCCAACACATTCTGTTTCTTTCTTTGCATCCTTTAGAATCTTTTCTACTTGAAACATAATATACTGTTGTAAATGCAATGGATTAAGAGCTATTCAGTATAAAGAATGAGTAAGAAGCTGTTGTAAATCTTATTTGAAGACTATGGTGTTTTTTCTATTGCAGTTACATGGAGGATGAGTTAAGATTGGTGCATATTTATGTTTCTGTAGAGTTGTTACCTGCTATTTATGGATCAAGGCTGTTAATTCTGTTAGCTTTCTCTGGGTTCTTCTTCTTCTGGATATTTATAAATGTTTATCCTTTAACCCTTCTGCTGAAGTGCAAGTTCAGATTTGTGTGCTGCTCCCATAGTAGGTTTGAAATGTAACCCATGTATCAGTGCCAGACATGTCTATCTCTGCATGTTCATGGAGGTGATGGAGCTGTTGGTTGTTACAGAAGAAACCTGCATTCTTTTGGTTCACTTAAGGCTGCAACAACATTTAAAGATTCCTCATAGCTTTAGGCCTATTTAGGGTAGTGTGTTTTCCATAGCCCTCCCTTCACACCCAAAACTGAGATGAAGTAACTTCTAGGAAATTACTCAGGAGGTACCCACACGTGCTTACAGCTCATTTCACTAACAACCGTAGTTGGAACCCTTTTTCCATAGCAAAATTTGACTGAACCCAACAAATCAAAAGAAAAAACAACAAAATGCATCTTTTTTTCAAAAGTAGTTCCAGTTTTAACATGCAAATGATATTTCAGTCTGTAAGAGCTAGAAAAGCAAGGAAAATCAGAATTAAGGCTTTTGCTGTCTCGTTTGCTCTCACTAGTGTGTCCGTACTAATGCGCATATACGACATACATTCCAGTTACCTGCAATTGGCCTGGAATACCTTATTTTATCTGACTCTGGGCCGATTGTGTAATATGCTGTTGCAGATGCATTCTTGATGGCATATTCAAATATCCATTGTATCTTAGAAATCAGCAAAACTGGAATAATTACTGTGTGCATATGAGAAGGTAGTGCTCTAAATATCAGCACATGCACGTATATGTATCTCTATGTGCAGATCCATATATGTGCATGAGTGTGTATCTGTGTGTGTTTATATGCACATGAAAAACTTGTCTGTATATGAAATATTATATGCTGAATATTTTCTTAAGAAGTGAAGTTGGTTAAGCCACATTTATAGACTGTAAATGTATATTTAGAAAGTATGTTTGAAATAGTATTTCAAAGAATATTTGGAAAGCGAGGATATTATTAACTACTTCTAGTAATGAAACATGTAATGGTGCATCCTTTTGGAGTAGCTAAGGAAGCTATATTCTTTACCTAATTTTTAGGATTGATTTAGAGAAACAGGGAAGAGAATGACAAACTTGAATTTTAAATCTTTGTATCAGGACTAATACCTCTTAGGTGAGCTGTGTGGCATATGTATAGGGGGTGCTGGGAAAGGGCACTTGCTACTCTGCTGGTTGCCATACTTGGCAAGTTGAGAGTTTTCTCTCCACGAGGTGTAAATGATTTCAGATTTATTGAAGGGTAGGCATATGTACACCAGTTAATAAAGAGTAACTTATATGGAGTGATTTGTAGCAGTTTTCAGGCCCTACAGATTACACCTGCTCTGCAATCAGAACCTCCTCCATAGGCAACGTTTCAGGTCATGTTTGCTGGAGCATCTAACAGGCACCATCTTCCTCATAGAAATAGAGCCTAGGGCTCTAGGGAAAGTCTATAAAAATGCTGGAAATCAAATCAATTACAGTGGTATTTTTTTAAGATGTGTCATAAGACGGGAGATGTTTCTACATTTGTATTTATAGCAGCTAATTATAAATATTTTGCTGTGTTTTGGGGGTAATTTGATTAATAGAGGTAGAATATGGGTAGTAATCCATGGGTCTGTGTAAATGAAGTTATTTTAAAACTTAAGATTGTTTTAGAACTGGTTTTAGTTTGTGCTAAGGGTGACCAAAGAACTGCTCATGCCATAGATAAATCTCTGCAGCCTTCTACCCCTATATTAGTAGACTAGTGAAATAACAAAAAAAGCTTAAGTTGTATTTAGAGAAAATGGTAAAAGGAAATCTAAAATAACTGCGAAAACACTGTGTATTTTAATTGAGTTCTAAGGCTGCTATCTTGATGAATAGATCATTACGATATGGATGAAGTGACTAAAAAGTAATCTGTCGTATATAGTTAAAGATTTTCTTCTAACTGCTTTGGGTTTCAGTCATAATGTGTTGTGGGTATTTCTTTTTCCTGACCATTTGATACATCTGTAGAAAAACTATGGTTTACCAATTTTGTTTGTAATTAACTCTTTAGATCATACCTCACTCCAGTACGGGATGAAGAGTCAGAGTCCCAAAGAAAAGCTAGATCCAGGCAAGCAAGACAGTCTAGAAGATCTACACAGGTATAGTTTTATTAAACCTTCTACATTTATGGAAATGTACACATGTAGCTCCCTGAGAACAGCAAAGTTCTAATTTCCCACTAAAGCTCCAAATAAATTGATGGGTCTTCCTGGTACAAAACAACTTTCACCAGATGAAATAAAGCCTCTTTTTTTCCCCTCTCTTCCTTGAAGTCTTTAAGACCCTTCATTGTGTACTGAAAGTTGCTGCTTCTAATCACTGAAGAGTGACTTAATACAAATTTGAAAGTACAAACTCCTCCACTGAAAGGAAGTTTTTGATTGCATTATGGTAACATGGCTTCCTGGAGTAATTGTATCTGATGTTATGCAGATGTTTAAATCTAGAACTTTGAATTCTTCCAGAACTAACAGCTCTAAGCTTCTGACTGAAGACTTGATACTTGAGAACCAGGCATAGAGTACTGTATTTGTTTTCATTTCTAAGTCTCTTTCCTGTGCATAGACTATTGAACATAATGTGATTGAGATGACCAACATACAGATAGCTAATAAGATCCATGGCATAGAAAAATATACATTCAACCTAGTTTATGTGGACACGGAAGAGTACTAAGGAAGAGTATCTTGTTACTTGCTAATAATCTAGAATTTCACGGCATGTCTCCTTTCAGCAGTTCTTACTTTACGTACTGAAATATGTGATGGTTCTTTCCAGTTTCTCTCAGAACTAACTCATACTGAATTGCAACCAGTGCAATCCTAACATAGGGAAGGATGTCACAGTAGCAAAACAGATTATCTCTAAATGGTGGTTGAACAATTTTTGGGCAGTGGAGCAGTTACCAGCCACTGTCCTCTGGATTGTATCTCTCCATCTCTTCTTCTGTCTGCTGACAAACTGAGCGTAGTCCCTGGATAAAACAGCACAAAGAAATATTCCAGCCATCATTCTTATCTGCTTTAAGACTGAGTCTATGTCTATGTTGCTTACTGATGTTAGTTTAATATCTTTGCAGTTTTTTAAACCCTTCAAATATTTCTGTTTACCATTCCTGTTGAGAGATCCTCACTGCTTAATACAACTATATCTTGCTGGAGTTCTTTTTTACCTCTTGATACTATTTCAGAGCCCTTGAGAGATGGTCAAACCACAGGACAACTATTGTTGAATCTTTACAGTGAAGAAACTACGAGGAATTACTGCATTAAAGCATTTTCAACACAAAAAAAAAACCCAAATAACAGATAAGCTGCAAAGTTGGCTTTGAAGAATAGGTTATGAGGTGTTTTGAGCAGTATCTTCACAAGATACATCAGCTGAAAAATGCACTTGAGAAAAACTGTCTTAAAAATCATTTGCTTTCTGAGCTTATTTCAAAACTATTTTTTTGCATCAGAATAACAAGGAAATAAGAAATTAATTGCAACTTTCTCTGGTGCTGTCAATGCCATTTTTTTTTGTTGTTGACCTGAAAATCCAGTTGCAATGAGTGAATTTGTAAAGTACCAACATTTCTCAAAATTTTATAAATATTGTATTTTTAGGGTTCTTTCAAAAATATTTACTACGCTTGTGATTATATTGGAAGGATCTAGTGGGTTCTTGCATTATTTCTGTATGATTTTCTGTGTGATCTATGTGTACCAGTTCAACTAAAAATTGTGTTGCTGTAGAATCTGTGGTAGATCACCTTACAGCAAACACTTGCCAGTAATGAAAGAGGGATGTTTGGTTCCAAGATTTGAGAGAAAACCTTATAGGTAGAATATATAGATAAAATTTATTTTTAATAGATAGAATTAATTTTCTGAAGGTGAATTTTGTCTTTAAAATATGTATTTATATAATGTGATCATCTACATTAATAGAAGTGAAATATTGAAATGTTGTTTGCTGACTGCTGTTTTCACAGGGAGTAACACTGACAGATCTTCAGGAAGCTGAGAAAACTATAGGAAGAAGTCGTCCCACACGAACTAGAGAACAGGAAAATGAAGAAAAAGAAAAAGAAGAGAAAGAAAAGCAAGACAAAGAAAAACAAGAAGAAAAGAAAGAATCTGAAACTAAAGATGATGATTATAGACAAAGATATTCCCGAACTGTTGAAGAGGTATTTTCATGATGGGTCACTTTAGGTAGAGAAATTATATGAGTCTTAACTCCAACTATAATATTTTAGTTTTGGTACTACTGTAAGAATTATTTCTATATTTAAATGTTTTAAATCCTGTGGTTTATATTTGTTTAATCTTGGTGAATTAATTTTGACATTTCTCTGCTGAATAGCCATATCATCGCTATAGACCAACTTCGACGTCAACTCCTTCATCAACCACCTCCTCGCTCTCCACCTCCACTAGCTCTCTTTCAACTTCAAGTCAACTAAACAGACCAAACAGCCTTATAGGTATAACTTCTGCCTATTCTCGGAGTGGAACAAAGGAAAGTGAGAGAGGTAGGAGTACTATTTGTGAAGGAATATTTTTTGTTGTTTTAGTTGACAAATGGCAGCTTATGTTTCTAAAGATAGTTCAAAATAGGGTGGGAGGTAAGTAAGACCATCAGGGTTGGATCTTACTCTTGCCTTCTGTAAGAAATTCCAAAACTTGCATATAGAGAGGAAAAATGGTTTTTTTGTACTTGTGGTGTTTTGCAGCCATTTAGTATGTGAATCTGTGTTTTCCATTGGTGGGTCATAGCACATCAAATATGCCACCATCACTATCCACATAATGCTTTCAGGTCTGCTTTACCAGAGCAACTATAATGAAATATCGCATTTCAGAGTTTAAATATTTACATGTATTGAGGAGTAATTTTACTTGATTAAATAATTGCTGGCATTTTGTTTCAGTCCTTCCACACTGAAAGACTGAAAGGATGCTTTAATGCTTTAAGGACCTCGCAGGGTTTCGTGAGCAGCTGAAAACAAAGGGAAGGGGATATTTCCAGTGGTAGTTCAGAATATTTAATGGAACCATACTTCTAGATACTTAACTAGTTCATGTAGTATGAAGCTGGGGATCAGATGTGTGGTTCGGAGGTCAGAAAAAAGCTTTTCTCTAGTATCACAGAGTTTTTGCCCTCATTTCAAATGCGAATCATTGGTTGTAATTCTCAGCAATATTGTGCCTGATTAGTTGCCCACCAAAGGAGGAGGCTGTTGACATACAGTGTGAATCTCCTCTTTTCTCTCAGAGGCATGCCACAGTTGACTTGTGAGAGATACTTTGATTCAAGTTATTGATCAGTAACTGGTATAGGATTACTGAATGAATTTGATATTTTTGTTATACAGAGGATCAGATTAAGCGATCCATTGAACAGATCTCCATTAACTATATAGCACTATTGCCATGTTCCCTAGACTGGTATTTTCTGAGGAAATTACTTCAGGGATGCGCTTTCTGATTTTTTTCTTCTCTGTCCCAATATGAAATGAAATTTGGATTAAGATTCTTCAGTAATGCATGCTTACTCTAGGAAACTCCAGATTGTTCTGTGGAAAAGATTTTCATGGGTAAATATCAGCAGCAACAGTGGTTTTTTTTTCCAATTATGACTTTAGGAGGAGTAATACGTTACTGTTTGAAAGCCCAAAGGTAAAATCACCTTTTATTTAATTAGGAAAGGTATATTTCACCATGAATATTTGTGTTTCCTTCTTTTCTGGTTCATTCTTGTCTCACACTAAAATGTTTATTTACCTCTGAAGACTAGTGATGCTAAAGTTATTAGTGATGGTTCTATCTGAACTCAAATCTGTGGTTTGTTTAATAACAGCAGACTATATAGACTGCAAAAAAATTTGATTTGGGCAGGTTTGTTTCACTTTTTTTTCTTGGTACAATTTGCTGGTAAACATACAGGAGAAGAAACACAATCCCGAGTTATGTCAGTTTTGAATTGCAGCTGCATTTCTTTCAAAGAAAAAAGAAATCTGTAATATAATATTAATCTAATCTACAAGATCACATTTTATTCTTCCTTAGAGCAAAAATGGAGAAGACTGTGATGAAAAGGGGGACTCTAAGGAGCACTTAACAGACTTTTAAAATTTGGGTCATTTTTATATTGAATTCTTGATGTAAGCAAAAAAAACCCTTGTTTGAAGAAGAATGGTGAAGAATTACTTTGTACTTTTATACATTTACTGGCACAAATACTTGAATTATTACGTGACAGTTTTGAAAATTGAATTTTAAGTCTAATTTGTAGTGTATCACTGTTACATGGAAACATTTTCTTTAGGTGACTGAGATGGAATTAGTATTTTGCAGTTGCTCTTCAAGAATTGGAGCAATATTTACAGTATTTAGAGCTATATTCTGAGGAATGTAGATTACAGCAAACCCTGTATGTGGTAAGCTCTTTAGCAAATTCATTTCAGGTTAAAAAGTAATTGTAAGCATTTTAAAGACTGAGAATTATTACAGCAAATGTTCATAAAATTAGATTGTGTCGTGCTTAAATGAGTAAGAAAGTTGTTATTAGCAGAAGGGGGCAAAAAAGAGGAAGAAAAGGAAGAAGATAAGTCACAGCCTAAGTCTATAAGGGAAAGGCGGCGACCAAGAGAAAAACGACGATCTACAGGAGTTTCTTTTTGGACACAAGATGTAAGTAAATGATTGCTACTGCTGATGTTATAGCCTTAGCTTGTAGCAATATGGAATGTGCATAGTGTATTCTTAAAATAGAGAATACTTTAGAGTAACAGAGTATGTAACTAATTGTTCTGGAAAAACTGATGCTTGTTCCAGTTCTGTATTCTCTGTTTTGAAGCTTTCGGGAGCAAAATGAAAATTAAGTCTAAGTTATGTTGGTAATGCTAAAAAGAATTCTTGAATTAATAGGAATTAATCATAATCTAAGGAAAAAATAATAATTGAACAATTCTCTTGCATGCATACCAAAGCTGTAAGAATGACCCTCATTATCTGGCACATCACAAGTAGCCATGTACTTAGATCTGAAGGAACAGCTGTCAGATTAAAAGGGTTGTAGTTGGTGTTTCAGCTGATTGGCTTTCTCTTTGTCATGGTATCAGTATGTAAGTTTGTAAAAGCAAGATTTTCACATGCCAAATGTGAAGTTCCCTTTCCTCTCCTCCTGGTACTGAAAACATGTATTCTTTTGCGAATTTTTATCATATACCCCATATACCCTCTATTCATTTCAGTTAGGCAGAATTCTACTGCTCTTAGATTTTCGTATTAGAAGTCTAGAATGCCTTAGAATCTCAGTAAGCTTTCAGCAGTGTAATTATTTTTCCTTTTCCACTTATTTTAGCAGAGTGATGAAAATGAACAGGAACAGCAGTCTGATTCAGAAGAAGGAACAAATAAGAAAGAAACTCAGGTAATTTTAAAAAGATAATGAGTTTATTACCTTTCTAACAGATACATTTTGATCGTAACATTTCTATTGCAGTTGGATTCAATTAGAAGAATATATGTGGTAGAGTTTTTACAAGTACTTTCTGATTCATAATTTGTGGCTATGGTTCAGTGCCATTTCCTTTGCAGGCTTTAATAACAATTTTTAACGTATTAACCGTGGCTAAAAGTGATGTTTTCCTCTTCCATTCTGATTATGTAGAATAAGCATCCAAAAAATGTAGGTGAAATTTCTGACGCGTAGGTCAGGGACACGTTGCAGCATGTTACTGGAGAGAACCTTCCGTTTCTGCCTTGCAAAAATCTTTGTTCCATCTTCTCTGTAATTTTCAGATAAATGATGCCCAGTGACTTACGCACACTAATTAAAACCTTTTAAAATTAAACCCAGTGCTCTCAGTAATTAATAAATAATATGAGAGGTTAATATAATGAGGTATAGAAAGTTACACGCAGTGTACCTGATTTCTCCATTGAAGAAAATGGATTTCTGAACATCATAGTTCAGTATTATTAGTCTCGTTAAAAATTCAGTGGAAAACAATATAGTATGCTTGATTTGATGAAAAAAAGTCCTTATAAACTGAATGGTGTGTGACAGAGGGGTTAAAAGGGAAGTGGTAACTTGAGCTGTGCTATAAAATGGTGTAGCAGAAATTGAGAAATAAAACTCAAGTGGTGTTTCTCTCCTTTTTTATAAAAGCTTCCATTACACATTCATTAAATGCTTTAGTTAAGAGATTCATACTGTGCCATTTTGGTTTGCTGTATTTTTTATTTCCATGTCACATTAAAATAAATACACAGGCATGTTTCCTTTCCTCCCAGTAGTACTTATGCTTATCCTTAGATCTGTAATTACTCCATATTCTGTTCTGTAGAAATTCATTTTGGTAGAATGTGCATGCGATGCTTCTTCTAGAATTAGACTTATAGAAAACTACAGCGAAATAGTGGTAAATCAGGCCCCAAATTATTACTATGGTCTATGATTAAAAGAGTGGGTGTGTTGGGGTGAGAGGTTGAAGTGTAGAACTGGCTGCTTAATCATGGCTTGGCTCGGGAGTCAGAGCATTCTCCTAGCCTGTATACTTCTTTCATTATAAATCAATATAATATCAGATTTGAGTTCATGGAGAGTTCTGAAATGAATGTGTGAAGCAAGTTCACTGTCACCTAGCTACATAAATTGATTTTGGCTTGTTGATATTAGCTCTTTTGTCACATCAGCTGCATAAAATACAAAAACATAGTGAAAGTGAACTGTATCACTTATCACAATAAGTATTTAATGTGGTTTTAAGTTTTCTTTTCAAATTTTGTCAAACCTAATATGGGATTTCCAGTATAGTATCAAAATTGCAGAAAATGTCCTAGGCTTGTAATTATCATTAACTATAAGAGATCTTAAAATTTGTGTATAGTAATTTCATTGATTTCATATTATTGTGGGTTTTTTTCCTTTGCATACAAATGGTTTGTCACAGATTTAAAACATTATGTAGATTTCAATTAACTTCATCTCATTGATAAACAACTATTTAGCATTTATCAGTGCCGAACTGAGAACTAAATACATTAATTTTGACAATGCAGTATTTTGCCATCTTGGAAAAATAACAGTGGAATAGATCTTGAACATTCTAATAGGCGATTTGTTCCCAAATCCATAGCAAAACGTATGGGGTTTTTATTATTTTTAAATGCTTGAAGAAATTGTACTTTCATTTTTGCAGTTGCTAACGGTGCTTTCACTTCGACAGAAATCTTGCATGCTTTATTGTAGAAATTCATCATTATTTGCTTATAAATCCGTTTCAGTTCTAGGAAGAGAAAAGGGAAAAGGCATGAATAAACTGGAATTATAAAGAATGACGTTCAGAAAATAGTTATGCCTTTTCAGTTCTACTGATTATTTGATGTACTGCTATTCGGAAGACAGAAAATTTGGAAATACTGAAATTCTCAGTTATTCCCTTATGTGGTGCTGCTGTTGTGGTTTTTGCTTGGGGAAGCTACAGGCCAAAGGTAGAAGGCGGTAACTTCCAAAGGCTTTGGCAGTAACTCAGGAATTTAAACTAAAGAGAGGAGGTCAAGAACAAGCCTTGCACATGGGTGCATGCTACAAAGGAAATTAAAGGACTTTAGACAAAATGATTTATAGCCTGAAATCTTTTAGGAGCCAGAAAAATGATCTTATTCATCTCAGAGGTCTTTGAAAGAACTATGTTGTAAGATTTTAGTTTGTGCTTTCTTGGTCTTCAGAACTCTCTTTTAACCTCTTAGGTGGTCATTTGTCCATAAAGGAGAGGTAGTAAAGAGAAGTCGGACTTTGCCAAGCACTTTGACTGCTGGAGGTTGCTCTAATGAAATTTTGTTTAGGCTTTTCAGTGTCAAGAGCTGAGAATTTCTTCAGTTTGCACAAAAAATGCCACATTACGTAAGGGGTTTTCCCACCAGAAGGATAGTCTTAGAACTAAGTTGTAGGGTACCTGTTTAAAAATAGGGAAGTCAGAAGATCACTTGTGCAACTGAAGGATTCTAAGTAAAAAAACGTTTATGTGAAGCCTGTTTTTCAGTATGAAGTATTACAAAACAAAACAAAACAAAATTGAATAGGTACAACAACTCTGATCAGGTTATAATCGGATAGACTGAAATTGGATCAGTATGTAAGTTTGTAAAAGCAAGAGAACAGATACATGACCTCTGAAAGATGAAAGCTAGCAGTATTAGAATAATAAATGTCATCGGGTCTTCTAATCCTGTGGGAATGAACATGAGAAGCTGACATCAATAGTGTTAATGAAGTGCTGTACTCAAATTTTGTTCCTCACTTTCACTGCTGTGGCAGTTTCACAGAAACATTCATTTATAACAATACAGAAAATTCCACCTGACTTCCATATTTTATTTGCATTACCAATAATCATCCTAAGCTCACTAAAATGTGATGTGCCTGTCTAGAAGCTTAGTGTATATTTTTGAACGCAGTTTCTTTTTGGGCACCCTTATGACCTGTATAGACTGATAGCACAGAGTTAGATGTGTTATCTCGGGTGTAGATACGATATGTATGTTTTGATTTTTCATTACTGCTGGTGTGCTGCCAGTGCAACTGTGGCTGCTCATTGTGCTCAGTTCTGTGACTGTACAAAGAACATCCATCTCATGTGATTTGGAGGCACAGGGATATCTGTGTTGGCATCATTTCTTCCCAAGCTTTAGGCAAAGTTTGTACACTTACACCTTTTCACAATTTTTTTTTGTCAAATGTCAGAAATTGTGAGCTGAACTGACAGAAATTGAAAGAGAAAATAAAGAAAACAGCTAAGACTTTGCTTAAAAAAAAAAAAAATCTACAAACCAGACATGTTTTGTGCAAAGTGAGGGGAACAACCACAGGCATGTGCTTGAGGAATGTGCTGCTCCTTCAGTGAGGTGTGGAGCTGGATGGTGCTCAAACAGCAGGAGCCTTACAGCTCCCAGGGAATGGGCACCACTGATTTTCTGGAGATGACGGAGTCCTCATCCAGCTTCTTAGACTCCCATCCTTAGCCAGGAAAACGGGAATGGGCTGCATCCGTGTTTTCCTGCCTCTAGTGATTAGTGCTCTCTTACCTCACCAGTTCATCTGTTGTTCTTCTCTAGCTGGAGAATCGTGTTTTTAAGGTGGTCTTTGGGTAGCTGTAGTGCAGCAGGGGAATGGAGATCTGGGGGGTTTTCACATTCCCTTGGCACCACAGGCAGTCCACTAGAAGCAAAGCAGCCTATAGAAAGCATATTTGTGAAGAAATAATGTAGGAATCATTTATTTCCTTGTAGTGGCTGTTCTACAGTGTAGGTAAAGGTTCAAAGGGCCAGCTCAGCATTTTTCTGTACACAGCGTTCCCCCAAGGTAGGAAGAGGAAACCCAAAGTCTACAGACGAAGCTTCCCCTGCTGAGGTGAGAAGGAAGCAGCAAGAAAGGGATTTTGTAGGTCGTTGATGACTTGGTGGAGTGTTGTAATATCATGCTGATCTTACTTTAACATATGATAATGTGAGATAAGACACTGAGGTGGAAGCTCATCTTGTTTTAGCCATTGGCTTAAAAACTATCCATGTATAGCTGTGTGCCACCTAACTGTGACATTTTATGCAAAATCTCTTGAGTTATCAGAATTATTCATGCTCATAACAGAAAATAACAATGTTTTATTAGGAGTAGTTAGGCCACAGCGTGTTCCTACGTCTAGTAAATGCACTTCAAGGTGTCTGAGGGGAAATTGAGTGTATTGTGAATAATGTGGCTATTCTCCTCAATGCAAGTTGAAAAAATAGTTTCCTTCTAAAAAAGGAAACAAACAAACCACACCACTCCCCAGCAAAACCCACCTGTGGCATTTTTCACCACTGTGAGGTGAATAATGTTGAAGGATGTGCAGGTGATGATACGTCAGTAGAGTTTCTTGACTGAAATGTCTTAATTCCAGATTATTATAATTGGAATAAATGATGAATCTGTATTGACCACCCAGAGGGGAAAAAGGTTTGTTATGACTGACGTAATGCTTAGAGGGTTCTTGCTCACTCTTAAGTCATCACTTCTAATTAAATTCACTTGTCAAGTAAAATGAGTGAACTTTGTGCCTGTGGATTTGCCTGAAATGAATGAATGAAAGTAACTTAAAAAATGAAATAGTGTCATTTAAATTAAGTCTAATAAGTACTCCCTTATGTTGTTGGTATAATGGTGTGTTTCCCATTGAGCTATGTTGAAACAGTGACCTTGTATTTTATATTATTATTTTGAGCTGAAGTCATTATTATGTTGACCTTCCAAAACATTATTGCTAATATTAGAGAAGAGGAAGAAGGAGTAGGGAACACAGGTCTGATGCCTTTGATACCAGGCAGGCAAATCACAGAATGCACTGACTGCTGAAATGACTCCAGTGTTTAGGACAGTCCAGACTTTTAGAGTGAAATGTTAATGTTAAATCAAATTTTGGCAAGTAACATCCTAGCACATACTTCTTTTATGTTCCAGACATAACAAAATTAAATGTTGACAATGTTCAGATAATACATACTGTTGGATAGCATATGCATGTAATGTAAAGCTTTGACCACACTTGTTGACAGATAGTTATATATTTAATTTAATTATATTATTGACTTGATCTATTCTTTTTCTCTCTTTTTACCCCTCCCCACCTCAGAGTGATAGCCTTTCAAGGTATGTGTAATTTAAACAAATGAATTTAAAATTGTTAAGCTTTTTGTTCGCACATTCTCATTGTAAGTTCATTATGTACAAGTTTAGCTTAACCCTTGTAGTCAGCTGCCTTAAAAGGCATTAATGATATTTTACATTTGTGTCATATACGGGTGTAAAGCTACAGAGCTGAATTTTTTTTTCCATGTGTGAGTGGCATACTCGATTCTGGGAAATGTGTTTGACTCTGTAGCGCACTGAAGGCAGGCATGGCATTTTGTAGAACACAGTGGATACAGCACCATTCTCAGCAATTTTTTCAGCATGGTCAGCTTTTACAAAGAAGACAAGAAGTTCTTGTTGCCCCTCTTTTAGAATAATACCCTACTGAAAATTTTCTAAGGAATCTCGAGAAAGGTACTACAGCCTCTGAAAATAATTTGTCCTTAAGATTTGTTGAAAAGGAAATGCAGAAATATCAATAATTTTTTTAAAAAGTTTTCATTTGATTTTAGACTTTTAGAATTAATTATAGGATTTTATTGTGTTCTGTCCGTGCTGCAGATCTGTTAAACAGAACTACTACAGCACACGATCAGTGAAAAGTCAGCAATGTGAAATTATTCTAAACTGTATTAATACTAGCTGTAATTTAGTGATTAATAGGATAAAGACTGCTGAAGATTTGTTTCATAAATCACTTCTGTTGAAATACTGGAATTCAGACCAAATAGTTTTGAAATCTTTTTGATTTCTCTAATAAAACTTGGAGAATTCATCTAGGCCAATATTTTATAAGTTACTTGTTAAAATCCTTCCATTAAAGTAATGCATTTTTTTAAATAGGTCTTCTTTATAAACAAAGAATTATTGAAGTATCTAAACTAATATAAAATCCTTTAAGACACATAAATATTTGCTTGGATTAAAGAATTTAAAAGATTGCATACGAGGCAGGCACTTGGCAGACTGAGCAATTTGCAAGTATTTTCACACAAGAATCTTGAAGTACTGAGAATGTAGAAATTAAATTTGCATCCAAGTAGAAGGCAGTGGCTCAATTAAAATACAGGGTGTTTCCAAAAGATGGACCCAATTTCAAAGCAATGTATTTCCTGATACAACGTGTTACAGTTACACAAAAATTTACATACAGTTTAATGAAGCATCTAGCGGACATCATTTGAAACTCTGTGCCCTGCCCTTTCAAGTGTAAGAGTTTCATTTATGGGCGGTTCGTGGTTGCAAAGATACAGTGATTTCAAATTGGGTCCGTCATTTTGAAACACCCCACATATAATTGGCATTTGGTATTTTCACCAGGGTAACGGCAAACTCAGAATGTTTGATGCAGTGTGTGGTCTTGGCTTGAATGTGAAGGCAAAGAAAAATGAGAACTTTTCTTTTCACAGGTATGATACGGGATCCCTCAGCACGTCCTCAGGTGACCGTTACGATTCAGCACAGGGGCGATCGGGGTCACAGACTTACCTTGAAGATCGAAAACCGTACTGCAGTAGACTAGAGAAAGAAGATAGCACTGATTATAAGAAGGTATCTGATCCAAGAATTTTGGTGTGAAAATAGAGCCTTATTTCTGTTTTTTGTAAGTTGACTGGAAATGATCTCATGTTGCATCACAAATTGCTGCTTAAAGGAACTCAGCTGAATGGAGGAGCAGAACAGCCATTACAGTGGGGAGAATGCACATTACAAAACAGCTTCTGGCTTTTGCTCTTTTCAAGGCAAGGGAGAAATCCAGAGGAGACAAGATCCATTTTTTATGACAAATTCTATCATATTATTTTTTTAGTTGATTGTATCATTAAAACTGCTTTATACATATGAGAAGCCTTTTATTTTATATGTTTGCTAGCTTACATACAAATAGTGTAAAAATGTGGTTAGATCTTGCTTTAAAATAGAGGAGGAAGGAGTTTGTTGAAAAGTTTACTGTGGTGTCTCATTTGTGAAGTCTGGAGCAAAGAAACTGGCAAGTATGTTTTTAATATGTGTAAGGTAAGTCATGTGCTTCCTATGCAAAGTTCCTTATTTCCAGAGATATTTGGTAACAGTTCTTTCAAGTGCTTGCTAATTCTAAAGATCTTTCAAATTTGTAACTGGTTTTTACTTCTTAGGCTGTTGAAGTATTTGTTCATGTTATGTGCAGCTCAGTCATGGTTTTGAAATTTTTCAGCTAATCTCTCTGAATTATTATTTGATATTTTTTTAAATTAATATTTTCTCTTAGCTTTATGAACAGACTCTAGCTGAAAATGAACAACTGAAAGCACAGATACATGATACCAACATGGAACTTACAGAACTTAAGCTAGAGTTGGAGAAGACCACTCAGGTTTGTATAAAACAAATAAGCATGTACGTAGCTGACAAGGTAGACAGCAAACTAGAAGCACCCCAGGGTATGGGCTGCTCTTTACTAGGCATCAGCTTTGTTTCTTATCCAAAGATGGGAGTGAAGAAGAAAGAGTACCTCTCTGTTTCTAAAGAGAAAAGAGCACAGGATTCTGGTCTTCAGCTGTGAACAAAATGTGTGAGGCTGCCTGCTGCCTTTTTAAGTAGTAGTGGTTCTTGCCAGCATGTATCTGGAACTTCTTTGCAGGGTAGGGATAAACACTTTCTACACTGTTATGCTTATATTCAACTGTCAGTTGGGATTGATTGATTAGTTCATAAACCTGCTTGCACATTGGCATGACCGTCCAGTTCTTCCCGGCTGGTTAGATAGCTTTATCTTACAACTGAAGAGCAAATAGTGCACTCCAGTTACACACAACTGCTGTCAGATAGGAGTGTGGCACACAGTGATACCAGATATGTACACAAAACTTAAATTTGTCTTTAAATTGCTCTAGAAAGAGTATTTCCTGTTCTCATATCGCATTTGCCACAATTTGCCTGTGTAGGTACTTAAGTGTCTTCTGTGTGTACCCCGTAAACATCAGCGAAGTACGTTAAAAAGATGTTTGTTTTGTAATGCTTTTAGATAGAAATACTATATTGCTCCTATTTGCCAAAGGCAATGTAATGATTAAATTCCTTAGGGATGGTCACAGAGCAAGTGCGTGATAAATCCAGTTCGTTCTTCTTTATTTTATATTTCAGTGTTACTTCCCTGAACATACTTTAAAATGCCTTTGAAAGCATATTTCAGACAGAATACTAAAATTGTCCAACTGAATTGTTTTTCCTCAGTTTTATTTTGTTCAAGAACAAGTACCAGTGTCTTTATTAATTTTGTGTTTCAGAGACAAGAGAGATATGCTGACAGATCACTCTTGGAAATGGAGAAAAGGGTGAGTTTCTGCCAAAGATCTCTTAAGTACTCCAATTCAGGCTTTTTTTAGTTTGTTTTGCAACCCTTGGCGTGGACACGTTTTAGTGGGAACAGAAGCCTTTATAACTTGCATTTTTTAGAAGATTTGGGGATTTTAGGTTTCAAAGTAGCAATGAATGTGAGATACTGTGAGATGGAATTACTCTTCAAAAATGCCTTCAGGTTGCCTGTTGGTTCCTGATGATCAGGTTCTAAAGACCACTGCCCTCCAGGGATCTGCCACTTGTTCTGTCTCATCCAAAACAATGTTGGCACCCCAGAGGGTTAAGCAGATTCAGGAGCGTTTCACCTTCTAATGCATTTCCAACATTCAGAGACTTTAATTTCCTCAGAGCTTTCCAGAGGCACACATGTCGTTTTACCAGTATTGTTGGTAATGAAGTAGATGTTTCTAGCTCACAGACATGAGACTTTAAACCTGCTAATGATATAAAATGAATCATAATCTGTCTCTGTCCTTGTATTTTAACTTTTTCCAGAGAGAATATGGCAGGTGGGGGAAGAATGATATAAGCAGTGTGGGCAGAGGAGCATCAGGGTCAGAGACAACCACCCTAAATTGAATGGGAAAGGAGTCATGTAATAAATCCATATGTGAGGTAGACTACAGGAATTATTTCAGAAGTTGGACACATTATAATTTTAGGCTGTAGTTTCATGCTAGTTTAAAAACCATCCCTATAAAATTTTAGTTCCACAGCAATGTAAGGCAAACTACACTGGTTTTGCTGTGGTCCTGGCTTCCTTCTTGACCCTGGCCACATCTTCCTTTCTCCTCCTTTCATCCAGGAGAGACATATTAGGCACTTAAACAGGAAGAAAACTAAATGGACTTTGGCAGGAATAAGTGATATGATGTATATTTATTTATCCCTGATAAGCTTCACATTCACTAGCCTTTTATGTTTACTTTCCAGTATTTGAGATTTAGAAAACAATTTTTAGTTCTACAAACCTGTCTGGCATGTAAACAAACACTGGGTAGATTTTATAGGAGCACATGGAGATGCAGAAGTGCTCTCAGGCACTTCCTGAACTTCCATTATCTTAATAATCTCTCCAGATAATTGCAGCAGCCTTTTAGCACCTATTTCTCCTTGATTTTTGGCAACCTGCTGTAGACAGTGATTTCATCCCTAGAAAAGTTTCATCAGCATCTTTAATTACTTTCTTGCTTGCTATCATGGCCACACAAGTGGACATCTAATTATTTCATGGATTTAGCTGCATCCATTACTCTATAGCTTCCATTCTGCAGAACATTCAGTACTGCCTAGCTAGACATTATTTCAGTTTTAAATTAACAGCTGTGCTTTTTTCCAGAATAGGCCATTGCATTAAAACAACTGGCTATATTAGCAATTCTTACACCTTTTTTTTTGTAAAGACATTTAGCCCAACAGCAAATAGAATAGAATGGTACTTACTATGTTCATTACTATCGATCAGCGTCTTAACTTGGAGGAGTTAAGTACATTAAGTACTAACAACTGCAGTAACCTATGTGATTAACTTTTGATAGACTTTTAAATTTGTTTGCTAAAATGAGAAAATGTTGGGATATAACTGCACTATAATTAAACTAAATTCAAATGATTTATATCTGAAAGGTGACCGGCAAGAGTCAGTATCTACTGGGCGGTATGATCTAACCAAAGTTTTACACACCTCAGTCAATGCTGCTTGCTGTTTGCATAACACCGTTGTATGCGGATGCATATGTCCACTTTGCAATAATCTGCTGCTTTTGCCTTTCACACTTTGGAAAAATATGAATGTAGAGTTCTGATAACCGCAGCTGCTTTTCAATGAGACACACCGCATTGTCTGACACAGGAAAGCAAGCAATCAAGCTGTAAAGCCCTGAAGTCTACTGCATTAGCTATTCATCTGTCGGATGTCTTGAAAATTAGGTTTAAATGAAATAATAGAATTTAGAAATACGATAGTGTGTCTGCACTGCAGACTGCAGCATAGTATAGAAAACCCTAAGCTAACTTTCAATAAGGGAGCTTGGGTGCAGTAATCAAAATGACCTGAAGTTCTGTACAAAGGATGATTTCTCCTGCTTCTCAGATAAAAATAGAAGAAAGGAAAATAAAACTATACTAGAAACGCAGAAAATATTCAGGAAACATTTAGTCAAGAAGCAGGTGTTCTTACGTAGCTAGATTTATTTGGTACTCAGCTGAACTCCTTTAGTATAAATTTGGGTGTATCTACACTACGTGGCAGTTTATGGTGTGGGCAGATCCCACCAAGCTGAGACAGATGTTTCAGCTACGTTTGCTTGTCTATGAAAGCTTCTGCTTTTATGCTTAATATTCTTGTTTGTTTCTGATCATTTTCTGCATTTCTTGTATATTAAGCTATTACAGAAGCCTAGCTCACGAAAAATAAATGCAAACAAATGGTAGGTGCAAGTTGTCTAAATTTGTGCCAAGGAAGGAGTATATTTTGTAGGACTTGATGTAAATTTCAGTATCTCTTCCTCCTCAGATATTAATTTTCCATATTGAAAAAATTTCTATTTTTCACTGCCATCACAAGTTTCCTGTCCACACTACGCTTTTGGTTGTATGATCTTTGAAACTTGAAGTATTTCACTGTTACCACAGAATTTACAAGCAGTAATTATTAAAAAATGGTATTGTTCAGTGTTAACACACATCTTTTGATTTAGGAAAGAAGAGCTCTAGAAAGAAGGATATCTGAAATGGAAGAGGAACTTAAAGTAAGTAAACTATTACACTTTAAATAAACAATAACAAAGTGTATGACTGTGTAAGTGTAACATGTAGTCTGGCAGTATTACTGGTCTCTATAATTTAATTAGAAAATAACTAAGCTGTAGCTGCATTTCAGAATCACTCGTGTCATGTAGCCTGTGCCGAAGCTGTTAAACTGGCATAAGCAGTCATACATGCGGGACTTCTAAGAAGGTGCTGAGATTTATACTTCCATAACATATTGGCTAGCGAAAACCATTCAAGAGATGGTTGGAGTGAAGCACATCTTGATCTGATAAAGACAAAATTGCAATCTATGATTTTGATGTGATACCCCATATTTTATTACCTTAAAAATACTAGCAGCATATAATTCCATAGGTATTTAAGCATTAAATGTTGCTCCAACCTGTGTCTCATGCTCTTTAAATTATGTATGAGACAGCATGTTACCTATATCAAAAGAAAAGCTTTCATTTGTATAGAGTAAATAATAAATCAGTTTTTAGCTTACAAAAAGCAGTAGATGGATTTCAAATGTTGATGAATAACTAAAATTTGCCCCATGTACTCATTTCCATCTTTTTCAACTATGTATAAACTGAATCCCAGAAGTAAAGTATTTTTTAATCCATCTCTGGCCTTTTTTTTTTTTTAACCAATCATGGTATAACTTTTCTCATTTCCTGGTTTATCAATGTTAAGTGCTCAGATACGATTAAGAAGGGTGAGAAATGTGGCAGGTTTGTTTTCTATTATGTCCTCGCATATAACATTGGACAGGCCCAACCAAACTGATAGAAGTAAAGTATGACTAGAAAACTAGTGAAACATGATGAAATAGAAAACATTCTTACTCTCCAGAATTTTAAAAAATTACCAATGTTTTGATACTTGTCACTGGTTAATAATAAGTTCCCTTTCAAGCTCATTTTTTAGCTCCCTCTGCTGCTTGGAAATGGCATTAACTTCCAAATACTTTTGATTAAAACACACAGGTGAAGTTTTGTTGAAATAATTGAAACTGACAGGCAGATGTAGGCAGAAGGCAACCACGATGACTCCAGCTCCCTTGGATTCAGGCCAAGATAGTTGTTGTAAGAGAGGACACAATGTCTGTGTTTCCTTGAGGGGTCTTTAGAAGTGAATTATGTAGAAAGCAAACTGTGGTATAGGAAAATAATTGCGTCTAAGAGTGGAAGACTGGACATGAGCTTCTCTCATCAACCTCCAAATTCTTTTCAGGGAAGGGTGGGCTTCCAAGAAAAATAGAGAATACAAATATAATGCCTTTTTTTCGAGAGTTTACTTTCAATAAGCAGTATGTGCAAGTTTTGAACTAAAGACTAAATAATCTTCCTATCATTTGTTACACAGCCATGTAAAAGTGTATGTTAAATGTGTCATTATTTACAGACTTTTGAATAGGAGATTTAGTCTGTGCAATTAGGATGTTAAGTAAAGAATTCCAGGAATAGCTCTCATTGTTAATGTATCCTGGACTGTTTTGGAAGGCTGTGACTAATGACTGCTGGTTGTTAGATTGCTTTTCAAAGAATGTGCCACTTGTTTGATACTTTCCTTTCACAGTGACTTATCTGCTTTAAACAGGACTGTCTCTTCTAAGTTTTCTTTCAATTCTGCTCATCTCTAGTTCTTTTAAACATAATATACATGTTGTTTTCCTGTTTTCACTCCTATTTCTTTGATTCCTGCAGAACCTGCAACAAATAAAGCAGATTCAATCTTTGAGGCACATAAATGAGCGACTGGTGACAGAGAATAGGGCCTTGACCCGAGTGGTTGCCAAGCTGTCAGAGTCCTGTAGGCAACTGCGCTCTGTGGACTTGTAATTTCTGCCTTCTCCTTTGTGTAGCCAGGCAGGTGTTGACGTTCAGTTTGTGCTTGGGTAGAATTTTACTATTAACACTTGTGTGTCAGACACTGACTGACTGCTGCTCGGCTGTGGAAGTGTGGCTAAAGCATGGTGTCCGGTGTACCAACTACAGGTGTCGCGGACGTGTTGGTTTGGTGTGGTGGTGTCCTTACTAGCACCGAAGCTCATCCGACAGACTTGAAGATAAATTGGCAGTGATCCAGGAGACCTTCGACATGTTAAAACCTTGGCAACAATTCAAAGGGTTTGAGTTTGCACTAGAATACCCCAAAGTCACTCCCTTGTTTCAGTGTTTGAGCGAATGCTCAAATAGATAGATCTGCCTCTAGTATTCTGACAAATTGAAATTAAGAATTGAGCTTTCTGCTGCAGTATAACTGAAGTGCACAGAATTGATACAAACCTAGTCTCAATTCAAGAACGTTTGAGAAGTGGTTTCAGTACTGTGCATTCTCAAACAGTTGCGTTAGCAACTTTATTTCTTACGTTTGTGTGTTTTAATGTTTAGAGGGGACCAAACTCTTCCCTTTCAAAAATGCATCGGAGCTTCAAGTTGATTAATATCTTCACATATTAGCTTCCACGTGATTCTGGCCAATTCTTCTTATCTAGACATCTTAAAATATCCAGTTTCACCACTTACTTAAGGTGATAGATTTATATTGCTATATATGTAGGCATTCCAGTCATAGAATCCTATCATGCAAGAACTGTACAAACACACACATGAAAAACACCTGCCTGGTGTGTCAGATTGGTTCATATGTACTAGATCATTTGGCTCAGCCCCCTTCTGTTAAAGGTGTGAACTGCTTTGAGTTTCATATTGGAAAAAAATGCCAGTTTGTTGTCCTTCATGTTATTGCAGGGCTGCTTCAGAAACCCACTGAAGCTTCAGAACTTTTGTGAGGAACAAAATGTGGTTTCATTCCACATCAATCTATGTGCCTTTTTTCCTCCGCTAATATTAACAGCTGTATAGGGTGAAGGTTGCAGTGAGCTTTTAAGATCTGTAGGTAAAAAAACAATAAATTCCTCTGCACAGTCATTCTTGCTAAACTGCTTCCCCTCACCTGCCCCTTTTCTCCCTGAGAAGCAAGGCAATAAACATACATTTTGTCATTCTGCTCAAAGTCCCATCTGAGGTTTTCCTCGCTAAGAGACATGAAATAAAGAGAAGGTTTATCCTTTGGCTTCTGTGTCTACCTGGAGTTGGTCTAACAATAGGATGTGGACAGAAAGCTTGTTCCTGGTCCAGGTCCTGCATTCCTCAGTGTTCCCTTCTGTTAACCCTTGCTGAGTGAGTCAAGTCAGCTCACTGACCTGGCTGAAAACAAATCCCATTATTCGCTATATGATTTGCTCTGTCTCACCCCAGCGTTGTTGAATCACTGGTCTGACAGGCAGAAAGCTTCAGGAGCTGCTCCACGTGAAGGGAGAGCTGTCCCTTTACGGCAGCCCATCTTACATCAGCTTCAGCTCACAATGTGGTTTTTCAACACAGCTGAGCTAATCTAATAACTGCTGTCCACAGCCACATGTCCAAACCGTCCTTTTTTGCTAGCACTGGCATTCCTTTAACCATGCTAAGCCAGTTCAGGGTGTTAAACCACAGAAAACCATTCGACTTTCTTTTTTGTGGGCGTAGTTTTCAATGGAAGATCATTGTGGAGCTTGAGGAGCCTGACTGGCAAAAGAAAAGGAAACACAGCAAGGAGGTTTGATGTTATGATGGTGGCTTAACCCATAGCACTGTGCCTGATTAATCTGAACAGGTACCTTAAGAGTTCATGAGCCTGTTGTAATCTTAATTTACAAAGCTGCTTTGTATGTAAAACCTGTTAAATATTCCAGCAAACACAGATATTATTACTGTACAGATCTGAGTTGGCTCCATGTGTGTCAGGTGATTACTGAACAATTATTTGCTCAAGGACAGCACTCCAAAGTTACCAGCTGGCCGTATATTGCAGATAGGCAAAATAGCACATTTGTAATCTTATTCAAGAATCTCATCACAGGAAGATACTTTGCTATTTTAGTGAGAAGCAAATTGGGATTCAAAGTGTTAAGTACAGTATGTAACTGTAATTTTACGGAATTTACCGCAAAGCCTTTTTTTCATGCCTCTCTGCATTAAAGGTGTGTGGTGTCACCTCATGAGAGGTTTGAGTGCCATAGGAATGCACTGCTACAAGAAAATGGTATAATTGTGTTTGGCTGGGGTTTAAGTATGTGGGGATTAGTATAGATGAGAAGCATAAGTGTCTTAGGTTACTTGAGCTTATCCTTCCTGATCAGTCTCCTATTACTAATAACTGCTTTTGTCTCCTACCAGTCTTCCCTTATTCTTTAACAGACTCCCGACAAAAGAGAAAATATTTTCTTAATACCTATTCTACCTATTATCTTATTCAGGATTAAAATATATCTGCAGTGATTTGCAGACATATACTGCTGCTGGGTTATGTTAAAGCTCTAAATTTGAAGGGCAGCTTTTTTTGTTAAAACAGTTCACCACAAAATATACCTCTCTGTGGGTCTGCCTGTATGTAATTAAGCATTATGGGCTGCGGGGAAAAGGAACTTCCCTAACAACTGTGAAATTCCTGGAGTTGCTTTGAGGTTTCATCGGAAAGCGTACACGACAACTCTTGTTGAGAGACCGTTGAACAAGAACAAAACCAGACTCCCTTGCTTCCTTGTGCATGGCTAGATGAAGGCTGTTGTGGTTTCACTCAGGATCTTTGGTATGAAGTCTGTAACAGAATGAGAGGGAGGAAAGAAAGGTGTTAGTTGCTTTGCCTGAACAAACATTTTTTTCATTGTTAGCAGATGGATGTCATAGAACAACCCCAGGTTTATCCTGGTATTACAGGTGCATGCACAAATGCACCGTACACGTGCCTGTTATCTGGATATGACCCCCAGCACGTGTATCCCAGACAACAGTAGTTGTTTTTTACAGCTTAGAAAACTTAACACAGATAATAGTTGATAATTGCCAAACGATTACTTATGTTGCCCAATTTCAAATTCCTTAACATGGTTTTTGCAAGTAATGGGCATTATACAGCACTTTCTGTTTGGAGCACAGCTCCCCCTTGACTGTAAAGGCAACTTCCCTCGGACTCTGTGAAGAGCTGGGTTTAGGTGGCTTGCCCTAAGCTCCACCATGGTGCACAATTGGAATCCAGGTTGACAGGATTTTTACTTACTGTAAATGTAGAGACCACCTTTTTTCCGCTTACGATCTTTCGTCTTCCTTTCACATACTGTGGTATTGGCAGGTAAATGAACTCAAGATAACCTCAGTCACCTTCAGTGCACGATGGTGTTTCAGTCTGTGAAAGGGTCTTTTGTTTGGGGAGGGGAGTGTGGACAAGAATCCTTTACAGGAGATGCGTAAATGAAGCCTCTAGAGTAATGCACAGTTTATTAACCCTGCATTTTTAAGCTTCTCAGTTCTTTCTGTTCCATAATAATGTTCTGAATATAATGGGGTTGAAAGTATAATTTTGCTTGAATAAAATGAAAACAAAACCAGGGGCAAGGAAATTTCATCATGAAGCAGTTGTTACATAGGTTACTAGCTGGACTTAGACCTCTTGTGTGCACTTGCACTCGAGGTTACTGAATAACCACTGTGCAGGAATAGGCTGTTACCTCCTGTGTAAACCTGCTGCTAGGAAACATACACGTCATTTAGCCCTGAGTTATTATAGGTGGTTTGTTATCAGTGTGTGAATGTAGATATGGAGAACTGCTGAGCTTACTTCTGGTTCCTCCGACAAGTTATAGTCTCCCAGTACAAACCTCTGTGCACTGACTTGTCCTCCTTTCCTGTCTGATCCTGTCCAGCCCTCACCTTACTTAGCTTCCACCTTCCAGCTTTTGTGCTTGTGTGTCACCATCTCGTGTGGCAAGCTGGACTTGCCATCTCCTAACGTGGATGCCTGAGAATGCAGCCTGGTGTTTCAGCGATCTGATCTTGTGTGAACTGTGCTATTCAGGGATAAGATCGCAAATTATACGATGTGTGCTTCAACACGAGTTTCGAAAATTAATGCTATGAGCTAACAAGCTGAATCACACCGTATGTGATCAGGATGAAATCATTCGAGGGCACAGCGGTAGATAAGCTTAGCCACAGCATGTTTTTTTGAAACTGTGCAAGTGCAGTATAGACAAGCCTCTTTAAATTGTTGGTAATTAACATTTGTTTGTTTTGCAGTGAAATTTGAAGCGTTTAATTACTTTCCTCTTGCTACCATAACTGCTTTTTTAGAGGCTTGTCATCTGCACCACTGAAATTTGGTGCATCTAGTCCAAGCAAATGAAAACTCCTGATCTATAAGTCTTAACTGTATCATGCTAAAAGGTGAGATTTTTCTGAACTGCTAATACAAAGGGAGAGAACTGCCGAGATGCTTAAGCTGAATCAAGATTTTTATCCCCAGCGCTTGCCTAGTCTTGCTGCTTTGACTTGGGGTTTAACAGCAAATAACCATCGTGTTTCATTCTTCACAGATGCTACCAGACCTGAAGGCAGACAACCAGAGGCTAAAAGATGAAAATGGGGCCTTGATCAGAGTTATAAGCAAACTTTCCAAATAAAGGGTTTACTACAGCAGCAAATAACGGTATTGCACATCACTAGTAGCTCCAGTGGACCACAGTATGGCAGTCACTGGAAGTGTGGGAAGATCCCTTGGAGACTTTCATTTTCAGATATCCTGCCAAACGCCCTCTTACCTGTGTGGTTTTTTGTATCAAGATCATTGTTTCTGTTAAAAAGCAGCTGCTGAGAAGATAAAATGACTGAGAAATCTTGTTTACAGCTACAGCATAATAAGGAAAGTGTTCAAGGCCAGATACGCCTCAGATATTTAACCAGTAAGCCTTAGTTGTACATAAACACTTTTACATCAACAAAAGCTTTCAGCTCTCACAGAAGACAGTTACTCAATAATGTTTTTGTTGTGCCACAATTCCCAGTTTTTTTCTATACTCAGTTTTTCTTTAAATCTTAAGTTTGGATTTTCTTTCCCTTCTAATTATTCATGTACCAGATTTTCTTGTACAGTGTTTTCACAGCTTTACCATTTGCAGAGACCACACACCCTTTTAAATTACATATTTGTGTAGCTACCTAGAATTGTATTGTCCAACCACCTGGAACAGAGATGTTTGGTGGAACATTTGCTTTCACTGTTTGTGCAATATGCGTTTATTTCCTCTACAAAATGCTTTAAAAGTCAGTTGAAACTAGAAGTATTTTAAGAGTCCTGTTTTCTGCCTTTATTGGTCACTTTAAAGAAAAAGGAAAAAAAAAAGAGTTTGTAGTGAAAGATGTTAGATCCTGTAATCGTCACATTCATTTGAGCAGGTACTGAGTGATGCTGTATATATAAATGTGTACTGGTTTGATTTTTCAGACCACCACGTGGCATGCTTGAATATATTTCCCTATTGCAATGTCTGTTAATGCAAATTAGGCTACTCCAGAATAGTGTGTTTAACAAAGTTCATTAATTTTTATGGTATAAAGAATTTAGACATTGTACATTGTATGGAGCCCTATCTTTACAAAAGGTCTAAACTATATAAAATACTTTATTATCTTTTCCTCCCATTTTTTTTTTCATTTGATAGTGTTCACCATAATAAAAAATTGCATAAATATAACTGCTTCACTACATTTCACATACCTGTATTTATCTGAGTGCTGTCCAAAACTGTTGTGCTAGCCAAAGTAATGTACTAAATCATTTGAAAAACATAACCCATTACACTCACATTAATGTTTATATGCACTGTTGTTGCCATGTGAGAAGGCATCCAATTTGATAACACCATCATGTCAGACCATTTTATACATTTCAGTGGCCTTTAAAAACAACAAAAAAGTACTTAAGTGAAACCGCTTTTGTTAGAAACAGCTTTTATATTTTCACTAAACCATTCAAAATACGACATCCTAACGGCACATAGTTTATTGCCTAAAACCACTGAACAGATCAGCCATTAAAACAAATTGTACATTGTAAAGCTTGTAGTAGCTATTGTATTATTGATTATATTGTATACTATATTAAATGTGAATTTGTACCCCTTCATTTAAAAAGGTCATTGTGTTCTACTGCCTACTTGGGGGGGTGGGGATTAGTTTTACGGGGCTGGGATATGTTTTGGTAAGGAAGACATGATGTCCTCTCTCTGTTGATTGGTTTTTTGAAGATGTAAGGTTATGCTCTTACTACCAAGCTCAGGATTCTTGATTTTAAAGGTACACAGATAGTTTGAGATATCTTATTGTAATTGATCTGTATGAGAGGTGGGTCTGAACCATAGGGACTTCCATTGTCTGACGCTAACATAAAATAAAGAATTGAATGGCTGCAACGTATTGAGTTCTGTTACAAGACAGTTAGGCATATTCTGGATTATATTGGGTAAAGTTTGGGTGCCTGTGAATGATTAAATACGTGTTTCTAATATTTTAGTGTTTTATATTTAGGTTATTTATTCTTTATATCTAAAAAATGAATGGCTAATGTGCTATATTGATTTTATTGGTAGTACTGAGCAGACCTTGTATCTGCATGAAACTAGTTGCAAAACCCACTATTTTGGAAAAAAAAAATTGTATTTTGACATATACAAATAAAATGAATACAAACTATTTTAAATGTGTGAAAGTTTTACTGAGAAGACATTGAAATTTGTTATGAATTTAAACCGTGTTATAAGTTTGCTATTTAAATCCTTTGGTGGGCATTTTTCATTCATTGCGTTACTTGGATGCAAGGTTCAAGTACCTTTAAAAGATTGTAATCAAATTGTGATTATTTGCACATCATTGTACATGCACATCTGTAAATGCAACAGTAAAAATGCCATATTTATGCAATCTGTAACAACTTGGACAAATGTTTATATATTTTACATAAACCTGTCTGTGTGCAGAATCTGAGAACCATTTGTTACGCGATATTAACCGCATCTCACAAAGCAACTGCTAAACTTGTGTCACTGTCTTACTGCACTGATTGTGTTGCAGATCGAACACATCCTCAGAAAATTTGGCTATCACAGAGAGAAAATGGGTAGTGGAGGAATGTTTTATCATTCAGCAGATAGTTTGCATATGAGAAATGTATTATTGCTGGTTCTGGCAAGCCTCCTTCAGCAGCACGAATGGTAATTCAGAGCAGCAACTTTGATTTTCAATTACCTGGAAGAAAAGACTTGGGAGCTGGAACTTCATTTTTTGCCCATCCTCACTCCCTCACCATAAACAGTTCCCTCTGGACCTCCCTAGCTCTGACTACATAGCGCTTTCAGACTTTTGCTATTTCCTTGCCAGATTCCAAACAGAGCAGTTATAATTCATAGAGAATCATAGAATCATTTTGGGTGGAAGAGACCCTCAAGATCATAGAGTCCAACCATAATCTAACTCTGGCACTAAACCATGTCCCTAAGAACCACATCCACGTGTCTTTTAAACACCTCCAGGGATGGTGATTCCACCACTTCCCTGGGCAGCCTGTTCCAATGCCTGACAACCCTTTCCAGGAATAAATTTTTCTTAATATCCAATCTGAATCTTCCCTGGTGCAACTTGATGCCATTTCTTGTCATCCTGTCACTTGTTACTTGACAGAAGAGACCAACACCCTCCATGCTACAACCTCCTTTCAGGTAGGTGTAGACAGCGATAAGGTCTCCTCTCAGCCTCCTTTTCTCCAGGCTGAACAGCCCCAGTTCCCTCAGCCACTCCTCATCAGACTTGTATGTCTTACGGTGTAGGTTGGTGCATTTGTTTGCTCAGCACCAACTATGAAACACGAGTCACAGCATTCTTCCCTTTAAAAATATCCTCCATGCTGAACGTTGGTTTGTGCTCAGATGAACATGAAACCAGTGAGTATTACCTGGCCACTGGCCATTTGGTGGTCTTCTAAGAGCAAATGTATTGTCATAGAACACACATCCTCTCCTTTCTTTCTTAGAGCAGCTATTTAGATGTCATCTTATAGAAGATAATAAAAGCTTCCTTTGGGTAGCTGAAGATACCTGCTTTAGGAGACTTGTGTCAAGGGAGACATTTTAATTACGTCCTTCACCTTTATCATACAAAAATGGGCTCCAAACGAGATGGCTCCTACCCCTGCCAGCCGAACTAACCATGGAGTTTATAGTCAGGCATGAGGGCACCACGTAATGCCAAAAATATCCATATGATGGTAGATGGGAAATCTACACAAATGCAGGTGGCAAGGAGGAAGCATGCCATGATGCTGGACGTGGAAAGGCAACACCATGGCAGAAAATGAAGAGTTCACGTGGAGAAAGGCAGGGGGACACATCAAAACAAAACTGGTCAGAAGTCAGAGCTCAGGGCCCCAGTCGTATCCAAACTCCTCAACAGAGAAAAACTGTCCAAAGTTAGCGAAAGTGTCAATTATGGCTTGTGCTGCTGCTCAAGAGGAGGTATTAATTTCTTGTTAAATGAAGTTGTGATGATGAAAATAATCCTTACACCGACCCTTACTTGATCTGGATGACCCTGGAAATGGTATGACTCTGCACAGCTGGCACTTTACACTTCCCCTATGGGCACCTTGAGGTCTTGCCTGCCTGTGTAACACACCAGCTCCTCTGGAAAGGAATGTTCATCCATTTATCATGTTGCTTGTAGCCTTGTGGCAGCAGCTTAAGTGGAGGTGGCCAAATCTGCCACGGTGCAGCTGTGGGTCCCAGAAGCTCCGGCTGGGCCCCTCCAAGAGCACCCCAGACCCTCCGTGGGGTGAGGGGACCCAGAGCTCTTGGGAGCTGTGGCCTCCAGCCTGTCCCGTGTGGCAGGGGTGGGCAACCACACTTGAGTTACACTTCAAACCACTTCTCCCCTTCTAGCGATACTGACAGCTTCAGCTTCCCCAGCTTGACACGACGTAGTGTGGGCAGCAGGTAATTTTGATTGCGCAACTGAGAGGTTAATATGCACTTATAAACGAAATCTGATTTCCAGCTCCAATCCAGAGGACCATCACAGCAAAACATGACACAAATTCACTATATAATGTGAAAAGAAAAGCTCCACAGCCATGCAAACATTACAGAATTTCTTGTGGAGCCTAATTTTATAGAGGATGGAGTAACAATTGTAACTGCATCGTAGAGAGATGCTTTCCCACCTGCTTTAAATCTTAGAATAGTTTTGTTGTCGCTTTGCTGGTCACCTTTATGAAATTGCAGGTTTTTCCCATGTAGGAATAGCCAGTTTGTCTATTGGGAAATGGAAGAAATTATCCGCTTAAGTTTTTGGGAACAAGTTCTCGCTGTTCATGGTTATGTACACAATGCTAACATTTAGCTATGGTGATTCAGCTTCCTTGAGTTGTTAGGTCAAAGCCACTAATAACAAGGCTAAAAAATGCTGGTAACTGGAGTTATTTGCTTTACATTTGTTTTGAACGCAAGAGCAGCAGTTGGGGTTTGTTAGAGAGTAATAGCAAGAAATATTGTGCTCTGCCTCAGCATAGATTTAAAGAAAGACTAGAACAGTCCTAAAGGTGATTGACCGCAGGGTCCAGCATAGCAGACAATTTAAAAAATAAAATAAAAAGCACACACAAAACCTTCTAAACCCACAGTGAACTGCTCACACTTTGAAGGGAGAGCTGCTGCCACACTGGTGAAGTCATCAGCTATTCTTGCTTGTGTCAGCACCTCCCCATTTTGTATTACTGATTAGATAGCAAAAGTATGTAGCCTTTAGAGAAAGGAGGAACTGTTCAGTTCTTCCATCCAAAAGCATCACCTGTTGGATGTCTAATGTTTCTGATGTGGCCTAGGGGTAATTACAGCAGGGACAAAAGCCCCACATTCCAGCTCTAATTATTTCACCCTTCTTACGTGGGTTCTACGCGTCTGTTTTGCAAACCTATTAAAGCTTTGCAGCAGTTGGCCAAGACAGCACAAATCATCTCCCAGTGTGGTCTCTTCCCTTTGTTTTATTCACTGGAGAGGAAACAAAACAAAAAAGGGGGGGGGAGGCGGGAGGAGGTGAGCAGAACCTGTTTATTTCCATGGTCCTGTCTTTCTGCTCTCCACCTGTTCCACTAGAGAGTCCTTTGAGCAGAGACTCACTGGGCTGAATTCCTCTCAATAGCCCTCATTTGTGTCTGCATTATATATCCCTGTTTTAATGACACATCTCAGGACAGGCCTGGTCTGAGGGAGTTGCTACATTAGAGCTAAAATAAAGCTACTGCTCTCTGTGAGTGGTTACCTGGATCTGCACCCCAAGTCTTCCAAATAAAAGACCATGACTTCATTATATCAGCTGCTATTAAATACACATTTACACACAATTTACATAATATACACATGTAGATACACAGTCTAGTCAGTGCCCAGAAAGATTTAATGAAAAAAAGCTTGTTTAGAAATATAAATCCACAGTTACATCAACTGCTGGTACCACAGGCACGATTTTCCAACTGTTATCAGCTCACCTCTATTTTTAGCTGAATGAAAAGTAGCAAATTAAGTTATTTCCTCCCACTTAATCCATGGCTATAGGTGCTGCATTATGTTAAGTATATTGCCTGTGTATATATCCTCAGCTCCCCTTGTATAACATGCCAGTGCTCTACGAATCATAGAATCATAGAATAGTTTGGATTGGAAGGGACTTTGAAAGCTCATCTAGTCCAACCCGCCTGCAATGAGCAGGGACATCTTCAATAGATCAGATTGCTCAGAGACCCATCCAGCCCAGCCTTGAAAATAGAAGAGTTTTCACTATGGGCTTTTATTACGAGTATTTATTCCTGTGCATTAAAAAAAAAAAAGGCGCAAATCTATTTAAAATGGAAAGGGTGTGGGGGGAGGGGGACGCACTGCTACTTGGGGACTGAAGTGCTCATATAACTTCACCGGTTTCCTCCTGGGAACAATGACACCGAGATCAGTTTCCAGGCCGGCCCGGGGCCGGGCGGCTGAGCCGGGAGGTGGCACCAGACGGCTTCGCTTCTCCCGGGCTGCTCTGGGCTCTCCGGGCTCTGCGGGCCCAGGGGCCGCCCCGGCCGGCTCCGACCCGGGCAGCGAGGCGCGGCCCGGACACCCGCCCAGCCCGGGTTTGTCTGGTTTCCCCCTGTTTTTTTATTTCCCGCCCCCCCCCCCCCCCAACAATAAAATGTACGAATGACTCAAACGACAGCGACTCGAGGAAATTCTGCCTCCTCTGTAAGTTAAGCCGGTTCGAGTGTGACAGATGAAGCGTGGCAGAGAACAGCAATCACAAATCAATTCAGACGCCGAGTTAGTCTGAAGGCGGCAAGTACACCTTTTAAATATGCTGCAAGCCTGCAAAAGGAGCTGCCTGATTTTAATACCCTGGGCCCGGCGGGGAGAGCTCTCAGCCGGGCGGGTGAGCTAAAACCCGTGCCGTGGCTTGGCAGAGCTGCAGCCCAAGGAGGGCTGGGCCGTGGGGCTGGGGGACCCCTCGGTGAGGGCAGGCAGGGACCTGCTGCACAGCGAGCACTCCCGTACTGCCCAGACAAATGTACAGACACTCACCAAGCCCCACAGGATGGCTCTGCTACAGCCCAGAGAGAGGAAAAGCAAAAAAAAAACAAAAAAAAAAATTAAAAAAACAATTCTCTGAATTCTCCATATCAAACCTCGCTGAGCCAGCAGCACTGGACTCGGCTGAAATGCCAGAACACCTGCTTGTTCAACCTCCTTTCAATGTGATCTGTATATAACCGTGTTGCTTCGCCTTGTAACCAGAGCACTTTTTGCACTGGGAGGTTCTCACAGAACTCTCTTTGCCCCCTTCAGCCTATACTCTCTCTGCACTGCCTTGTAAGCACCTGCAGCACAACACAACTCCAGTATCCTCAACCTTTTCTCCTCAGCTCTGCATGTATAGGGTTCTGCCCCTGCTTCCAAGCTACCATACATAATTATATTCCAATCCCAAACATACTGTGATACTGTGATATGTAATTGTTTTCTATGTAAGAGAAGACTCTGATGTCTGATGACCTGTGGGAGAGCAGTGTAGGGGAAAGGGACCTGGGGGTCCTGGTGGACAGCAGGATGACCATGAGCCAGCACTGTGCCCTTGTGACCAGGAAGGCCAATGGCATCCTGGGGTGTATTAGAAGGGGGGTGGTTAGTAGGCAGAGAGAGGTTCTCCTTCCCCTCTTCTCCGTCCTGGTGAGACCACACCTGGAATATTGTGTCCAGTTCTGGGCCCCTCAGTTCAAGAAGGACAGGGAACTGCTGGAGAGGGTCCAACGCAGTGCAACGAAGATGATTAAGGGAGTGGAGCATCTCCCTTATGAGAAAAGGCTGAGGGAGCTGGGGCTCTTTAGCTTGGAGAAGAGGAGACTGAGGGGTGACCTCATTAATGTTTACAAATATGTAAAGGGTGAGTGTCATGAGGATGGAGCCAGGCTCTTCTCAGTGAAAACCAACGACAGGACAAGGGGCAATGGGTATAAACTGGAACACAGGAGGTTCCTTTTAAATATGAGAAGAAACTTCTCAGTGAGGGTGACAGAACACTGGAACAGGCTGCCCAGGGAGGTTATGGAGTCTCCTACTCTGGAGACATTCAAAACCCGCCTGGACACATTCCTGTGTAACCTCATCTAAGTGTTCCTGCTCCGGCAGGGGGATTGGACTAGATGATCTTTCGAGGTCTCTTCCAATCCCTGACATTCTGTGATTCTGTGATTACATTCCCTGTTATTCAGGGTGACAGCCACAACAACCAAAAGATCCCAGAAGCCACTTCCCCTGGGACCATGAGCGCCCTGAATTTCCCCTGTCTGGGGAGTGGCACTCAGAATTGCTACACACAGACACTGATTATAAGAACTCCCTTCATATTTTACTAACAAGTCACTACAAGCCTACTGACATGCCACAGCTGCTGGAGAGAACAGGCTCTGCTCTGTCTTCTGCTCATCTCAGCTGTCAGTCTTCTCAGTCACTCCTGCGTGCCACACAGACCACCCAGACCCTCCTTGGACACTCAGTTCCCTGGACTTCTCATCCAGTCCTTCTGATACTTGCTGCCTATTCCTGCCCCTGTCCCACGCTTCCACTTGCTTCTTGCATTTTCTACTCATTTGCTGCTTCTCTCTCCTGCTTCATTCCCCCTTCAGACCTAATCACTGGTCACTTCTACCCAAACAGTTGTATTTTCTATTGACTTCTCTGCTGTCCACATCTCCTCTCTCCGCAACACTTGGTGTGCTCTCCTTCCACCTCTGTCACTCACCTCCCCCTTTGCTCTCACCGCCATATCCCCAGCTCTCACAAGCACACATCCCTAATGGTTTCAAAGACCCCGTTAATCTTTTCCTGACCACTGGATCTTTTTTTCACTGATAACCTAATCTTTCTGTACTCAGTAGGAATGTCTCTATCCAGCCATTCAGTTCCCACCTACTCTCATTTCTCTCTAATCCAAGGGGGTGGTTTTGCCATAAACTAAGCACTCTCTACAAGTCACCTGTTCCCACTTAATCCAGTTATTCCTCTCCTCAGGAATCAATGCTGTTTTCCATGGGCCTCCTTCCTATTTTTCCTCCTTCTCCCTAAAGAGTTTCAGGGTGAAAACAGTGAAAGGTCTTACACTCCTGCTTTTGTTTTCAGCCCATCAAGGTGTTTGCAGGCAAACAGCCATTCACTATTTCTCCATCAGTTTGATCACTTTCCTAGTGTCCAACAATAAATCAAATACAGAAGGCAAGGCCTGTGGGGTCCTAATGCCTAATTTGGGAATAAAACCTATAAACTGAGCACTGGCTGTGGATTTGCTTGAATGCAAAGGACGAAGTATGCAGCTTGTCCTCTTTCAAGCAGCTTTAAAATTTAAAACATATTTTTAATATATATTTAAAGCTTGTCATCTTAAATACGTTGGCAATTTTCACCTTGAAAGATCAAATGTGTATTATGAGCAAAACACAAAATTTGTTTTCAAGCATTGTCCACATTTGTTTATATAAAATCATTACAATGTAGGCACATAGATTATGTTCCAATTGTTCACACAAAAATTCAGTCCCAAGCTTTCATCCTATATGTCTACAGCACAGCCACGTATCATTAAAATAAGTTTCATAACATAAAATATCAACATAATTTGAACAATAGGAAGTGTATTTCATTTTTTATGTTCTTTAAGCTATTCTCTCCCTTTGTAGTCTGTCTGCTTTCATACACGCTGACTCTGAACTCTTCTAAGTGCTTCCCCCTCCTCTGCTTACACTCACTGATACGTCACAGCCGTTGATTGATTGCTGTTTGTGTTTGTTTTGGACACTTCCAGATGATTGCTACTAATAACCAGCACTAAATTCCTGAAATATCTGCCTGATTCTTTTTACAAGGCAACTTCGTTATGGCCTGTCATATGAAACACAGTAGGCCCTAGGAATACTGCGGTGCAGGAGAAAACTAATCGCCAAATGATCGGATAGCTCAAACAAAGCATTGTGAAAAGCCATCACACTAAATTCTGCATGCATCATCTGCTGCATTTCAGTGAAGGCCAAGTTTCTTAGTCAGCTCTCCGAGGAGATCCGTCAGCCCGGACTATGACTCTTTTGGGATATAGTTTTGTGCCCACTGCACTTTGCTGCTGCGTGCAGCTCGTCACCTGCATGAGGTTAGATCCAAAGGATGCGATAAAACAGTTTAACCGAGAGGTACACAGCGAGAATCCAGAGAACTGATTCTTTTTTTCTGGCTCTGTACTGGTTCTTCAAAAAATCAAAATAATTCTTAAAAGCTAGAGAGCTGTTGATTTTTAAAAAAAGAAAAAGCCCTGAAGGGTTATGAATTGTAACCAGTACCAACAAGACATGCACTGACGGTAAGCCAGTAACCACTGGATTTGTTTCCTAATTACTCATTAGCATGCTTCTATTTGGAGATACAGGAAGACAAGAACCAAATTGTCTTTGTTGTGGACCAAAATGTGCTTAACAATGTTTTAAGCTGCAATGAGAGCTGGCTGTATAGAGGTGACTGTGGTCAGAGGATGCTGTCTTTAAGGAGAATGAATTTCTGTAGGCACTGGAAACATCAAAAGCAACAAATGTAGTGTTATTCAGATAACTTAAGGTTATCTTCAGGGTAATTTAAACCTACAATATTATTTCTGTCCCGTGGATAGGTACAGTCAGGTCTCCATTATCTAGGTGACAGATGGTATCTTAGATGTCACATCGGCTTGGTAACTTGGCAGCTCCCACTAGCTACAACGGTGGCAGCTCAGCTGCCCACACAGGGTGTCCCTGGGAACTCAGGAGTCTAGACAGCAATGTGGCACAGAAACATGCCCCAGAAATCACCCAAGGCTAGCTTATGACTGGAAGACTACACGAGCTTGCTCTCTCGTGGAGGAATACAAAGATAGAATCATAGAATCATTGCGGTTGGCAAAGACCCCCAGGATCATTGGTCCAACCATAACCTAACTCTAGCACTAAACCATGTCCCTAACAACTTTGGCTACAGACCTTTCAAACACCTCCAGGGATAGTGACTCCACCACTTCCCTGGGCAGCCTGTTCCAATGCCTGACAACCATTCTGTGAAGAATTTTTTCCTAATATCCAATATGAACCTTCCCTGGTGCAACTTGAGGTATTTCCCCTTGTCCTATCACTTGTTACTTAGCAGAAGAGACCAACACCCTCGATGCCACAACCTCCTTTCAGGTAGTTGCAGACAGCAATGAGGTCTCCCCTCAGCCTCCTTTTCTCCAGGCTAAACAGCCCCAGTTCCTTCAGCTGCTCCTCATTAGACTTGTGCTCCAGGCCCCTCACCAGCTTTGTTGTCCAGCAGCACCTCTATCTGAAAGCAGCTCGTTCGCAAAAGGGCCAGTGTGGGGGCTGGACTGATGAGCCAATGTACGGCCAAATCCAGTTCCTCTGTGCTACGATCCCTGGTATTCTTACTGTGAGGCTGCACAAGCATTCTGCTGGAACATTTCAGTTTGACAGACTCAGCACTGCTCAAGTATGCCTAGGTAGCTTGTCACCTTGGAAAATTTTCCCCAACATAAGTAACTTTACATTTATCTACAAAGAATTCCATCTGCTGCTTTATCACTGCCACTCCCTTTGGCAAACTGTTAGTTTTCACTTTCCCAGTTTTTGGGGTTTTCTTGAATACTTTGATTTCGATGGATCCTCCATAATGAAGAGCACCATTGTGAGATGCTCCCTGGGTTCCTTCACAGTGAACACAAAAGTGAGGACCATAATGGTAAAAACATCTCCTCCATGTGCTTCTTTTATGTAGTGACCATACCCTAGCCCTACTGATTTGCCATCAGGGGATTTGCTTTTCATGCCATTTGCAAACTGGTCCTCAAGCACAATCATAGCCTGACATAGAGCACCCACCCTTTCCCTCCTTCTCTCCGAAGCCCTGTCAAGCTTGTCAGAGTCACTTTTTCTCTGCCTTCTTATACCTCACTATGAAACATTTTGACCCCATGTCTCTTTTTCACCCCTACTTCTCAGTAAGTTGCTCGAGGGCAAACTTACCCAGTTCACTGTTCAAATCTGGCCTCAGAGAGTACCTGTCTGGGTGGAAAAAGAGGTAGCATGGTTGCTCAATAAACTGTTCCAGGGCTATGCTGGCTGAACTTCATCAGAAATAGCAAGAACTAAGGTGAGCCGAGTCATCGGTCTGTACCCTCATATGGTGCAGAACATGAGAAGCAGCAACAGACCCTATTCCAGAGTGAGGTTATGAATTGTGGCAGAAAATGTTCTCATCACGGCTTTGTAGGCACCTGCACAGACACTGAATCCATTCCCATCCCCACTGTCGTTCTTATCCAGCAACTGCCAGCTGGAGACAGATGTCAATCTCTGCATTGATTTCTCATAATCTAAGATGAAATACTTGAAAAATCAAGCCAACTTCTTTCTGTTTTAAGCATCCAATTCAGTAGCACAGCAAACAGGATAAAAACTGATATTTCAGTGAAAGTGGAACTGTCAGATTTCTAGAGTTTCCAGGTGCAAGTCATAACAACGTAATCTAGTTAAACCACTGACTACAGTGACTACAATGTAATTGTTAGACCCTTACAGAGGAAAAACTTGCCAGGAGGTTAGCACTGTGACACCAAGCTCCAGTGAAGGAATGAAAAAGAATAATTTAATTAATACCTGGAAGAAAAGGAAATAAAAATCCATTATGATATGCTAAGCCTCTGTAGATAACGTGAATAGCTCACAAGTAGCAGAAAGTGGTATTAATAAACTGCGAGGGATAGTGGTTTATCCGCATGTAGGCAAAAATGCAAAAAACAAGACCAAACACTAACAGAATTTGGTGGGTAAGAAGAGATAAACCAAAGATTAAGAGAGAATTTGAAAAACACACAGCTGAGATGTGAGCAGAGAAATGATAACTTCCTCTGCATACTTAAAAAAAAGGAAGCTGCTTAGAGACAAAATATCCAATAACTTCACTGCCAGCATCTCCATGTTACCTTCCACAGCTTCACTGAGGTGCTCCACAAACAAATCTTCTGAAGTCATGGGAAAGAGGCCAATGCTTAAGACTACGGAGCACCACCTAATTTTCCAAACTCTTTTGACCGTTAGCAATATAACTGGGAATAATGAAGAAGTGCAAGGAGGAAGACACTTGCAATGCATGTTTCACTGGGTTTTGCCTCATCCTGGGCATGTGGTGTGAGGCAGCAGGGTGGCTGGAGAGAAGAGGATTGCTGCAGGATGGCAGAGCATGGGCTTGGGATGCAGGAGTAAGAAAAGGTTTCAAGGAAGAGTCAAGAGGGATAGCAGTACTATGCTTGAGGATTATTTTACTTTTAGGGGGGCATTTGACATTAGAAATGTCACGGAGCATAAGTGGGGACTTCGCAGAAAGATTAGAGGGAGGTTACGGTGAGAAAGGTGAAAAGTTACAGTGTGAAAGGTTTAAAGAGATGTTTTTGAAATGTTATGGTTAAAAAGAGGAACCAATATTTCTACAGAAAGATGGCAGGAAGATTTCTCTGCCATTTTAAGCAACATGGAAGGCTAGAGCAGAAATAAGTAGGTAGATAGGTAAGCTGGGGTACAGCAATGGATGTGAGGGTTTTATCCAGCAGGTGAAATTTAAAGCAGCAGAGAGTGAAGATTTAAAGGCACAGCACCGGAGTGAGCTTAATAAACATAGTTTAATAAAGCATAAGCGATAAAGCATGTATCATAGAAAAAGTATGTGACTGAAAAAGTTTGCATTGGGAGAAGAAACATGAAGGATGCTGATCAAATGGATGTCAAAGGGGATCAGATATGGGAAGCCGTAGATGGGTGCATGAAGTGAAAGAGTTTCATGGAAGCTCAGGTGACACAGGCAGAGGTGGGTGAAGTCCCAAGCAGAAGGGTGTGTTTGAGGGACAGAATCACAGAATGTCAGGGATTGGAAGGGACCTCGAAAGATCATCTAGTCCAATCCCCCTGCCGGAGCAGGAACACCTAGATGAGGTTACACAGGAAGGTGTCCAGGCGGGTGTTGAATGTCTCCAGAGAATGACTCTACAACCTCCCTGGGCAGCCTGTTCCAGTGCTCTGTCACCCTCATTGTGAAGAAGTTTTCCTCTCATATTTAAGTGGAACCTCCTGTGTTCCAGTTTGTACTCACTGCCCCTTGTCCTATCATTGGTTGTCACCGAGAAGACCCTGGCTCCATCCTCATGACACTCACCCTTTACATATTTGTAAACATTAATGAGGTCACCCCTCAGTCTCCTCTTCTCCAAGCTAAAGAGACCCAGCTCCCTCAGCCTTTCCTCATAAGGGAGATGCTCCACTCCCTCAGTCATCTTTGTGGACAGGCAGGTAAAGCTTCCAGAGATGCGGTGTAACAAATGTTCACTAAGCTCAGAGCACGATGGTAACAAGCAAACAGACATTAGGCTGGAATTTGGATGTTGTCCTTAATTACCTCAGCCAATAATACGTTATTGTGTTCACTGTTTTATTTTCCAGATCTTGAAAACTGCCACTTCAGAAAAGATCAAGGCTCAGATAAACTATTATGCAGAATTGGATAATTTTGTTGAATCTCTAGAAGAAATTACAAAAATCTTTAACAGTTTTCAACCCTTTACAAAGGAACCAGCTGTGAAGCGCCCAACTACAAAAGGCACTTCATTTCCTCAAGATTTTAAGAATAAATGATGGCTTTTATTCTAAATTAAAAAATGAAAAGTGTTTGTTTTATGCCTGGCAGAGGAGGTGAAGATCATCCTACCCAATCCTGGTGGTAATTCTACCTCAAGGGGAGAGGTTCATTCCATAATACTGAATATATAAAAAACAATCTCTTAAAGCTTAGGGATTCTTGTCATTATGCCAGCTTAAAACATAGCTAATAAAATGAATTGTATTTGTAGGACTTAAGAATATCTTGAGCATTTTTTTGGTAAGAAAAAAGTGCTGGTCTAAAAATGTTTGCAAGCTATTAAGCTGTTCTCCATTGTGGCAGAGGAAAACATGCAGTGTGATACTTAAACTATTTGGGACTTTACCCCTGAAAGCTCTCCAGCACAGACAACCTTATTGAGATGCAAACATCTGACAGTCAGCATTTTTGTATTGGGCACTTAAGCCCAACCTCACTCACCACAACATAACTTCTGTTAATATATAACAGACTGTAAGGAACACAAAGCCTTTTTGCCACTAAAAAAAAACAACAAAAAAACAAACCCAAACCGGAATGTTTTTTTATCCAACAGCAATGGCAGATGCAGCTAAAGCCTGGCAAGGGCACCTCCTACATATAAGAAAGGTGGGCAGAGAAGATGCGAAACAGGGTGAGCACATCTAAGCCTTGTTCGCTGCTAAGAATTGCCGCAGAGAGAAGGGCCCAGGCAGCAGCTGAGGGTATCCTAAGAACTATTAATAAAATGCATTGCTTTATTTCTCCATATACACAACATACTACAAGTAACGACTTTCTCGTCTGACTCTTTTTACTCATTCCTGGCCAAACGTGGTGCTCATGGGGTATAATAGTGAGGGGCGAAATACTAGTATTGTCACAGTGATATGATTCTCTCAAGAAATGCTCTTCGTCATATAAATGGAAAAAAATGGCAGAATGGCAAATAAAAGAGTTCACATGAAGGATCCTTTTTCTAAATTGTGTTTTCTAAAAATACAACTGAGTAGTTTTCTAACTTAAAAACCCTATAGAGTGAAGGTAAGAATGTTTTTTTCAGGAGGGTGCTTAGTCAAAACTTTTGTTAGGTCAACTTCTTGTTAAATGCCTGATCTGCAAATAGAAATGTGACTTTACCAATTTTGTATTGCTGAGTATTAAAAGTAGAGCCATTACAGAGCTATGTTTTCACCATCTACTTTTCTGCCTATTTACAGTTTTCCAGCATAACACAGAACAACCAGCCTGCTCTGTTTTGGGATTTTCACTTATCCTGAAAGATCTGAGGTTTTGTCGGCACTGAGGATGCTGAAACCCTAACTTCCATATACACAAACATTTAAACAACCCTTCAAAAACAACTGCCACATCAAAAAAAAAAAACAAACCAAACCAAAAAACAACCCCGCCCAATAACAACAACAAACTAAACTCAAACCAGAGCAGAAATCAGATATAAGCAAAAAGTCAAAGTAAATGAGTGATCACCAGAAGGGCAGAGAAGGTTGATAGGGTGAGACAGTGCCCACTGCTGTGGAAGAGAATGAGGCAGAGACACACCTAAGGTGAAAGTAGTTACATGGACTAAGCCTGTTATTTATACTGTAGCAAGCGGAGAGCCCAGAGCTTAGCTAAATATTTTTATCGGCATCTGTAGCATCTATTTTTTTTTTTTTTTCTGTATAAAGAAACCAAAAACTTCTGCAAGGTTTATGTTCCGAAGTCCTAATTAATTTTATTCACCAGGCAGCCAAATTCAGGAGTGAATCTGAAAGAGAAAAAAAAAAGGTGATGAAAATGTGAGAATGTGCCGCCAGCTCTGTAAGCCCACGCTGTATGGATTGCCTCTGAGGTAAGGTTGTATCTTGTCCTGAGCCTGCTGGAAAGGTAGCACCAATGCACCCCTTCATTTCATCAGCATACTCTTTATAAAGCAGGACAAAACCAACCACAAATGTATTGAAAGCAGCGATTTTGAAAAAAACCACGACCGATTTTCAGGGCGCTAATTAAGACATAGCGAATTCAGCAAACCCCCAAAAGTTGAGGTTTCCTTGCAGGTTCAGGCACTTGGTCACCTACACAAACCGTTTATTGGGTACTGCACACTCCCACCACATTCCCTGCAGGTTGGTTTCCCCTAACATTCAACCCGGTTGAGTTTCCTCGCTGACTGCTGCGTTATTTATAAACGAGACATCTTTCAAGCCTTTGCAGCGTGACTGGCGGAACCCCCTTGAATCTTTGTTTCTTGTAACATCACGAAAACACAGCCTTCCGCCTGCGGGAGCGAACTGCGCTGAACAACTTCGCTCTGCCCGCCAGAGGAGCGGACCAGAGGAAGTTATTATCCTGCGGGAGCGATTAACTTCAGGCTTTTCCCACCGTGCATCGACCCCGCTCAGAGACGAAGCGACAGCATCGGCAGTCACCGCGTTTTCAGGCCGATCCGGCGCTTCTGTCCCCAGCGCGCCGTTTCCCTAACGACAGCCGCAGCTTGGCCAAGCCGGGCTTTACACACGCTTCGTGCCCCGCCGCCGCTGACAGCCGCCGCGGGCCGGGGAGCCCGGGCACCTGCCCCGCGGTGAGGCGGCCCCACGCCGGGTCCTCGGCTCCCCTCACCGGAGGCTTTCCGGCAGGTGCGGGGCGGGTTCGGAGCCCCCTGCGGGCCAGGGGGGGTGACAGCAGACCGCCTCCTCCTGCCCGGGATCTGGCAGCCCCCGCCCGTTAAAGCTGCCCGTGAGGCGGGAGCGCGGACTGAGGCGGGCGGCGGCGTCCCGCTCCACTCCTCGCCCCCTCCCGCCCGCGTTGCCGCTCGTCGAGAGCGCCGGGGTCCGTGTCCCCTTCCCGGGCGGGCGGCGGGGCCCCGCGGCGGGCCGGCACCCGGCGCGGTCAGGTCGCGGCGCGCAGCGCACCGGGCCGGGCGGGGCCTCTCCGCCCTCACCCCATTGTTGAGGCCATCTCGGCAGTTTCCGCCCTGGCTTCGGCTCTGACCGCGCCGCGATGGGGAAAGGGGAGGGAGGGAGAGAGGGGGAGCTCGGGAAGCCTCGGGGCCGCGCCGCTCCTTCCGGGACGGCGGGAGGCGGTGCCGCTCACCTGGTGCCGCCGGCGCTGGGGAGCGCCCGAGCCGGGGCCCCGCCGGGCGGGAGGTGAGCGCCGGCCGCCTCCGCCCCGCCCCGCGCGGGATCACGGTCCCCTGGCAGGCAAGCGGGCGTCGGGGGGATGGCACACGCTCCGGCCCCGGGGGCGAGGGACGGCGCTTCGCCGTTGCCGTGGCAGGCGAGCGTCGGCGAGCGGGGGAGGCGGGCACCGCCGGGCGGCCCCGCGCCGAGGGGTGAGGGGAGCCCCGGTGGGAGCGGGGTGGTGCACCGGGGCCGGGCAGTGCCGTCCGAGCTGCGGGTGCCGGGCGTGCGAGGGCGGGCGGTGATGGAGACCCGGGGGCTCCCTGAGCAGCTGAGACAAGGACGGACAGCCCTGCGGGACGGCTCACATCTCCCCTTTTGTTTCTCTCCAGGGTGTTTGTGCTTCTCTGAGTCTCTCTCCCCGCCCCCGTCTCTCCCGCCCGCCCCGCCGGGACCTCTCCTCTCCGGACGGCAGCAGAGCCGCCTCAGGGCGGGCGGCGGCGGCAGAGGTGCTGGTGGGGCGTTCTCACCGTCCAGCCCGCCGGGAACATGGCGACCGGCGGCTATCGCGGCACCGGGGGCAGCACGACGGACTTTCTGGAGGAGTGGAAAGCCAAGCGGGAGAAGATGCGGGCGAAGCAAGCACCGGCGGCGGCCCCCGGCGGGGAGGCCCGGCCCGCAGGGGGCGCCTCCTCCGCCGAACTGAACAACAACCTGCCCCCCGGCGGCCCCGCCGTCCCGCCTGACCGCCCGGCGCCCCCCGCCGGCGGGGCCGTCAACTGCGTCAGCCTGTCCAGCACCGCCTTGAGCCGGGCCGCCCCTGCCAAGGAGCCGCCGCCGACCCTTGCCGGGGGCCGGGGGGCTGAGCCCGGCGCCAAGCCCCCTCCCGCCGCCGCGCCCGGTTCCCCCGAGGCCGAGGAGAAGCTGGCGGCCAAGGGGAAGAGCTCTGGCCCCAGCGCCAGGAAGGGGAAGGGGCAGATCGAGAAGAGGAAGCTGAGGGAGAAGAGGAGGTCGACAGGTGTGGTGAACATCCCGGCGGCCGAGGTGAGCCCGCGGGGTTGGGAGGGGGACGGCCGGAGCGGGCGTCGGGGAGCGCCCGGTGCGGGCGGGGGCTCGTCCCGCGGGGCCGCAGCGCTGCCCTCCGGTGCGGTTGTCGCTCCGGTGCGGTTGTCGCTCCGGTGCGGTTGTGCGGAGCGGTCCTGCCCGTGGCTGCACCTTGTCGTGGGCTGGCTGCATGGGGAGGGATCGCCACCACACGGTGTGGGAAAGAGTGATGGACTGCGAGGAGGCTGTACAGTGGTCGATACAGTGCGGCGTCCCGACAGAAAAGGTGCTATTTGTTCTAAATAAATCAGACCTGTCACGACCTGTGACCTTTTTTTTCTTTTTCATTGTCTTCCTACTGGCAGAGGGTAAGTTCTAGGTATTTTTGAAGATCAAACTGAGAAACGTGCCTTGCTAAAGAATGGTCAAAACAATAGTAATGAAAGAAAGCTGATTTATCAGCTCTGACTAGATGTTCAGGTGTAAATATTATTCAGTTTGGAATCCAAAAGAATTTCCTGCACTGGAAAAAATGTAGTGGTTTAAAAAGCATTTTTTTGAAGACAGAGGAAGATATTTTTATCAGCCAACACCACTGTCCTCTGTGGTTTGCTACTAGTATAAAAATCTGGCATTGATTTATAATACTCCTAGAGGAATTCCGAAGAATGATAACTTAAGTTTTTAGCTTTTTTTGCAGTTAATAAAAAAGGCCACAGGAAACTTTGAACAAAGCTGGATTTTAGTCTACAATTTTGCACATGCTGACCACCATCCCTCTAAAAAAAAACTTGTAGTTCCTGTTTTGGTTAATATTATAGATTATGAAAATAACACTAGAAAGTAAGATCTTTGGTTCTAAAGCAGCAGAAGATGAAAACATGTTCTCCATACCTGAAGTCGATAAGCCTTTTTTTGTGACATCCTAAGCACTTTCACAGCACACACTTTTACAGGTCACACTTTCATGCGAGAAGGTATCGGAACGTCAGGAATGGGTTTTAGAACAGTAGAAATCTTTAAAGTTGTGGGGTTTGAGAGTAATTACTTGCATGTCTTTAGATTGAGGTAAAGTGCTTTGGCATAGGTCTTCAATATTTTTTCAATATTCAGTATTCTTGCTTTGTAGAGTGAGAAATACAAGTGAGTTCTTTAATTCTCTGGCTTCAGAGCGTGCAAGCTTCTGAGACTATGGTTTGCTTTATACCAAGCCCCCTAAATACATGCCTCCTATACTTCTATAGGAACTCTTCAAATGCTGTATCTTTACTTCCTTAAGTAAACTAGTCTTAACCCAGTTAATAGTGGGCTTGCACCTTGCAGCAAGCATTGTACATCATGATATTTTAGGGCCCTCTACTGTGTACCACATCCCCAGTTGTCTTTGTTTGGGTTTGGGTCATGTCTCTTTTTGTTCTTTGAAATTGGTGTCCTTGTTCTCTGAACTAGTTTTCTGAACTAGTGTTCTTTTGGTAGTTTTTTGGGTGATGTGGTTTGGAATTTGCTAGTTTGGTGGTGGTTGGGGTTTTTGCTTGTTTGTCCTGTGTAAGTATTGCTCAAAACATGTTTGCTTTCCAGGAAAAGACATTCCTTGCTCAGCAGCCATTAGAGTCTGATGTGGGAATATGCTGCTGTAGTTTCTGCTGTATTATTAAGGGCAGCTTATTTATTAGAGTTAACATATTTAGGCTCTGAGAAGTAAGTTTTCGCCTGTTGCCATGTTTCTGAGGGCCTTATAACTTTACTGCCTGTTGGCAGATGTTGGCACTTCTTGGAAACTTCTTGTACCTTGCTACTAATTACTTCCGTAACTAGCGTTGAAGCATTCTATCACATTTTCAGGGTCAAATTTTAATAAATGTAGATACCTGTTGTACAATGTAGTATTGGGGAAACTTGCTAGTAGTACATGTTGCATTTTTGAGTGGCATAAACTAATGCAAAGCTCTGTCTGTTCAGTATTTCACATTTCTTAGTTGTTTTTAATCATTACCAAGTGCATTCCTAAGAATTATTTAACTGGAGAACACTAGGTCGTTCCTGATGGTGGGCGGCTTCAAAAACTCTCCCCAGTGTCAAATGGGAGTGATGACTTACCAAAGTATGTTTTGCAGAGTATTTACTTGTACTGTCTTTCATATATCCATTTATTCATGAGAAAGTATTTTAAAGCACCGATTCAATGTGATCAGTTGAAGTTCTTGGACAAAAGAAGGCTGTGATATAAATGGTGATTTGTTGGAATAATCTATAACACTCCAGTTTCTTGCTGTCTTTCTCATGCTTTACTATGCTATACATAGTGACTGGTTAGTAGTACACACTGAATGTAACATCTTACACCACACAGAGCTATGAGTGCTCTGTTTTAAAATTACTTTTCAGGAGATGTTCTGTTAGAGCTTTACTGTGTGTTTTAGTGTCTTAATTTTCAAGAGAATAGTCTTTATGTAGAATGGGATAGCCATTTTATGCTAAGCATCTCCCTTTTATGATCAGCATGCTACTCTGGTGGAGAAATATGATAGGAGATTCTGATACTCTGAAATTAAAATGGGTAGCTGTCAACAAAATACACTCACAGAACATACATAGTGCCTAGAAGCTTCTCTGCCCCAAATGGAATACAAACCCCGTTGTTGTCCCAAAGAAGTGTCATCTAATGGCAGCTGCAATGCAGCTGGAGAACTGAATGATATGACATGTGTTGGAATAAGGAAAGTAAAAGTTTTTGTTGCCTTAGTTATCTTGAAATAGGCATGAAGAACGTTAGCAGATCACTATTCATTAATGATTAATTTCTCTTCTGTTCAATAGCAAGTTAATAGAGCTAGGTCATGAAGTTCTGCATCTTAAATGTATTTTGTATTGGAGTTGGTAGAGGACAGAAACCATAGGGAAAGCTGTAAAAACAGATGGTGACAGGTTGGGAGTAGTGGTAACACCTTGTATTTAGAGACCATTGTGACAGAAGTCAAGGCCGTTTTTTTATCTTCTCAGCATTAGTGCTTATCTAAGTAATAGTGGCTTTTGAAAATGGCTTCTGAAATCACAGAATCACAGAATGTCGGGGATTGGAAGGGACCTCGAAAGATCATCTAGTCCAATCCCCCTGCCGGAGCAGGAACACCTAGATGAGGTTACACAGGAATGTGTCCAGGCGGGCTTTGAATGTCTCCAGAGAAAGAGACTCCACAACCTCCCTGGGCAGCCTGTTCCAGTGTTCTGTCACCCTAATTATGAAGAAGTTTTCTTCTTGTATATAAGTGGAACCTCTTGTGTTACAGTTTATACCCATTGCCCCTTGTCTTATCATCGGTTGTCACCCAGAAGAGCCTGGCTCCATCCTCGTGACACTCACCCTTTACATATTTATAAACATTATTGAGGTCACCCCTCAGTCTCCTCCAACTTGCAACTTTTTTGCTTTTCAGTAGTTGTAAAGTAGTTTCTTGATATCTTGTTGAACCTTGAAAGTTGATTTCAGTCTGAATATTAAGCACTGTGGGATTTGGGATTTGTTGACTTGTAACAATTCTTCAGGTTGTGAAAGGTAACTAAATTGTATGTAATTATCATTACTATGCAAGTTTTCTTTCTTAAAATATTAAGCTTTATAACTGCATTTAGTTATGTTAGAAAGTGTTTCTCAGTTCGTAGGTATTCACTTGATGCAGGTGTCAAGTTTACTTGCAATGTATTTCTCATTTGCAGCTGTGCTGGTACCTATCCAAGAAACACACAGAATTCCCATTCTGCTATATTGACAGTGTTTTGTGAGGACCCACATTTAAGATGAAAGTTACGTTTTGTATTGTTCTAGTAATTCTTCTGTCCTTCTCCAAGCAAAACAAGCTGCCCTGGCAAAAGTGCAGTTTTAGTTTTGCAACTGTTTACACTGGAGGATTCTGCTGGTGTAGCTGTGTGGGTAAGTTTTTTCTGAACCCCAACCAGAAGAGTAATAGCTATTTCTGTGGTTACCTTTCTAAAAAAGGTGTGTATATAACAAAAATCTTGGTCCATGTAGGAAGGACAGTTCGATACCTGTTTTTTATTTAATGTGTGCTTCTAGACAAAGTTTACATTTTCACCTAACCAGATGGAAGTCATCTGAATTCAAAAGTGTTCTTCTGTTAGTAACAAGGTGATGAATGATTTAAAAAGGTGTAAAGAACTCGGATCTGTGTATTTTGCACGTGAAACTGCCAGATTTGAGACACAACAGTCTTCTGACCCATTTGCAGGAAATACTGGAGATACTAATAGAGTAAAAGGTAGAAGTGACTGAAATGTGGAATCTGCGTAGGACGTATAGCCAGTCTGTGTCCAGCTCTTGTCTTATTAACAACAATAAGGGTATGACTTCTTGAAACCAGGTGTCTGCCTGCCTATTTAGAAGACACCGTGTGTGTGGTGCTTGGTAGGTACCACACTGAACGACAGCATTGTAAGTAAGCAGAGAGCAATGAGCTCTTTCTGTGGGGAAAAAGTTCCTGCTACTGGAGTAGTCCAGCATGCTGAGTTGCATAGGCTGACAGAAAGTCGCTGTGTTCCAGTTGGAAAAACTTAAGGAAACTTTAAATGCCAATTGTGTCAAGCATAGCAATTACTGGGTACATTGCAAAGGAATTGAAATCCCTCTATGAATGGCTGGAAACTACAGAGAGGAGTGGAATCCTCTGCTAGTGGTTGGACTTTTTTGACCAGGAGTTTGCCTTGAGCAATATCTTGGGGATTTTACAAGGCCATGTAGCGATAGGACAAGAAATAATGACTTTAAACTGAAAGAGGGTAGATTTAGCTTAAATATAAGGAAGAAATTCTTCATCATGAGTGTGGTGAGGCACTGGAACAGGCTGCCCAGACAAGCTGTGGATGCCCATCCCTGGAGCTGTTCAAGTCCAGGCTGGATGGGGCTTTGAGTAACCTGGTTTAGTGGAAGTGTCCCTACCCATGGCAGCGGGGTTGGAACTAGGTCATCTTTAAAGTCCCTTCATGAGGTACTGTCTTTGCATTTTCTATCATCTCTGTGCATTTCTCATAAAACAACTTGGGTTTTTTTGTATATGTTGGAGGGAAAAAAAAAAGAGTCTCAGGGAATAAGCCACTGTTTCTGACCACTGGTACCCTTACCATCCATGCAGAGGTATTTGTGTTATGATGGCAGTCTGAAATATGTTTCATAGAGGAAATACTCATTTCATGGAGGGGGGAGATGTTTTTGTCAGATTATTGTCTTTACCTGCAATAAACTATATGCTTACCTGGGGAAGTCATTGAGTCACCATCCTTGGAGGTGTTTAAAAGACATTTAGATGTGGCACTTTGGGACATGTTCCAGTGGTGGACTTAGCAGTGTTAGGTTAATGGCTGGACTTGATGATCTTAAAAGTCTTTTTCAACCTTAATGATTCTATTCTATATACAAAACCAATCTTGAAAGTCTCAGCAACTGCAGAGCCAGCACCCAAAGTCCTGGATTGGACTCTGCAGCCAACCGGAGCTGGATTCAGTCTGTCACTAGGCCTCAGTTCGCAGGGACGACCAGCAAGGTCCTCTCCTAATGTCGGCCATGAGGAAAAAGGGACGAGATCCTCATGATCTCCCACTTTTATATGAAATATTCACATGAATGGAATGTTATACACAGTTGATCAGTTTCTTGGTCACCGGTTTTTCGTTGCCCCTCTTGCTAGATGTCCATCCGTGCTTATCAATAAGTTTGCATTCCATTGCTAGGTTTACCAAAACATGTATCTGGTTCTCCAGGAAAATGCAGCTAATATGAAGGCTTTAGCTGACAGGCAAATCCACTGAAACAGAAACTTGTTTTTTAACAAAACCAGGACAATGACCATTCATGATATGTCAGGCCATCCTCCTACTTCCTTTGTCTAGTGAACACATCGTATAGTTCAGTCATCATAGTTCCATTTATGGTTCTTCCTTCAGACATAGTGAAAGAAGCAATATAAGCATTCTCAGATTCTGATAAAAGGATCTTATCAAGATTTTTTACATCCAGTCTGTTTTACTGTTGATGCCTTTGTAAATTCTCATCTTGACCAAGCCTCTGGGCAATACCCATTCAAGGACATATTCTTTGTTTCTTTCCATCTTTATTTTTAGAACATGATGAACTTACATGCTTCTTCTTCCCCCTCTTCTCCTCCCCTGCCATGTTTAACGGTATGCTTTAAAATCCTGACAATTTGCTAGGTAAAGGAGATATTTGGTCAAATAAATCACATAACTTTACAGATTTCTAAGTTTGTTTTCAATTCTAGAACCCTTGTAGCAGCTTCTAAATCACTACATGTGCATCTTCCAAATCTGGGGTCTCTGTGCCCTAGGATAGCACTGTTCTGGAATAGGGCTAGACAGTGCAGTAGTTTTATAGTGGAAAATATATATGGAAGTAGTGCAATTTCTCTTTTAGGGGTGATATGGATAACTTTATTCTTACTGAATTTAGTAAGTCTGTCTTCATAGAGAGACAGATTGTAGACCAACAGGTTCAGCTGGAATTCACAGGACTCAACCAGAAAGTACTGTTTTTTTTACATACTCAGTTCTTTTTGGTTCAGAACTTGGTCCTAATGGAATGGGAGGGACAGTGACAGAAAAGTATCAGAAGCCATTAATTTCCCCTCTAGTTCTTTTAACTTTGCATTTATCTCTGAGTGCAGTTTTGGGAAGGTTGGTTTTTAAAACAATCTTTTAATAGTTAGGTGTAATTGGAAAACATTATTGTATGGTTTTTTTTTTTTTTTCCACTTTTCTGTTTTGGGGGTGAATCATCTAAAATGATACAGTTACTAGGTGGAAAATAAATGCAATGAAAGAAAAGTATTTCCTCTTCTGTTGAGTACTGAATTCTACAGAAAGTAAGAGGAGTGTTTAGTTTAGGTTGCAATTTGTGGTTGAAAGCTTCGTATTGCCAGTTACTGCCTTTTCTTGCCAGTCTGTCATGTAGCCAGTAACCTTAAATAAATGTAGATGTTGGTTGACTGAAGATAAATATTCCTAAATATTTCTAGGCTATTTCTCGAAGACTGAAACACTGTCTGTCCCATTGTTGTTTGTTCCTGAAGCCTACTTAAAAGACAAGATAATCTGGGAAAAAACATTGTAGGGCAAAGAATGGAAAGAGCTTGTCAGCTGTACATTTGTCTACTTTTACACTGAAATATGTGAAAGATCTTGCTTTCCGGTGGAAACTGGGTGACTTTGGCCTTATTGAAAAGCACAAGGAGAGAAGAGTTGATATGACCAGTTATTGCACTGATGTGAATGTGCAGCTAAGTACTACTCAAAATTGACCTGACAGTTTTTTTAAAAGTTGTATGTAGCTTCAATGTAACCAGTAATTGCTCTGAAAATATTTAATTATTGTTGTTTTATAAAAATGCCTTTATCTAATCCTCAAGTTGGAAATTTTTCACTGAACTGATAGGTTGATGGTTTCCTACAAAACAAAAATAAACTACTGCCACTTTGGCTATTTGAAACTAGTGGCTCAGACATAAACATGAAAAGTATAACTTCAGGTTAATTTTGAGAGATTTAAACCTGTATCCTCAATATGAATAATTATAATAATATTGTGAGGTTATACTGTAGCTAAACTTCATCACAAGAGACAGATATGGACAACCTGCACGTTTAAAGCTAGGTACTGAAGATTTTTAGCATTGGTATATAATAAATTAGACTGTAATAGACAAGGAATCGTAACAGTAATATAGATCGGAAGACATCTCTGAAAAAGTCATCCGGCCTGTTCCCCTCCTCTTAAGTGAGGCCAGTTTTTATCAGGTTGCTTAGGGTCTTATCTAGCAAAGTTATGAAGATACTCAGCCTGTTGAGGCTGATACAAATAGCAACTCTGCCTTCCAGCCTCTCAACCAGTCCATATTAGTCCCTACCCTACCAGTTGGGTGTCAGCAACAAACTTGCTTGGAGCACCTTCCACCGCATTGTTCAGGTTGTTCGTAAAGATGTTGGATATTATTGGCACTAATGTCAATGCCTGTTGATGCCGCTCAACTGTCGGCTGGAGTTTATAATATTGATTTCAACCTCTTGAGCCTGAAGATGCAGCCAATATTCCACCACCTAATAGTACACTTCTGTGGGCCATAATTAACCAGTTCAGCTTTAAGGATACCACAGGGGCACCAAGCCAAAGGCCGTTCTTCAGACTTGAAGGAAACTTTCAAGGTTTCTGGAACTGCTGGTGCAGAAAACCTTAATGTGAGAGCTGTGTGCACTAATACAGCTGAAATGTTAAAGTTGTCTATGTGAGGGAAATTGTTTAGGGTTTTCTGGTTTCTTTTTCGTAGTGGGAGTGCTGGAAAACTTTCCAAGGCAGCAGAACAAAAGAATACGTAGTTTGAAAGATGGCAAGAGGTCAGTCCATCTTGTTGTTCTGTTGTATTGTCTCAGGTAGATGAAGCTATAAATACTTCAAAAGAGTAATACTAAAATAGATTTTCTGTGGAAAACTTGTAGTTATTTGATATTTACTATTTAAACAATATTATAAACCCCTAAAACTTTGTAATATTTTAGGGAAGCTGCCCTGAATGATGAATAGTGAGTTGGTACTCTGGCTTCATCCTCCAACTGAATCTGCCTTTGCTATCTACCTTTGCTACAAAAGGTGTCTTGTAGCACTTATTTAGAACTGTACTCTGGAGGTAATGGGGTTAAATAGCAATCTCAGGTATTTGTAATAGTGTTTTTAAAAGTAAGTTCTAATATTCATGGCTGTGGAGGAAACAATAACTTAATGAGTAAACCCCTAAGGTTGAAAAAAGTGAAAGGATGGACAAAGAAGCACTCCAAAGTTACTACTTCTGAAACCTCAGTATTTGAAATTTTCATGTCTTCAAAATGCATTAATGACTTTGGGATCCTGATTCATTGCAAATCTGAATGTTCAGAACTAATACCTGAGAGACTCATTTATTGAGCACATCAGGAAGGGAATGATTGGAATGGATGATGAAATAGAAAATCTGTTTTAAGACAGAATTAGGCTTATGTGTTCATTTCTTTAGAAGAAGGAACAAATTACAGATTGTATGCATTTTAGACTTCCCTGTTTTGACTTTGGTTTGATTATTTCTAGTGAAACTGTGCTGATTCTAGTTCTTAATTTCCAAAGATAAAGTAAATTAGTCTGTAATTTTTTTCTTTTTATTTTTCTACTGTAGATTCAGTAGGCTGAAGAATAATCCCTCTAGAAAGGGAGAGGAGGGCATTTTTAACAAAAAGAATGGGAGATTTCTGTCTAGACTAGGGAGTATGTATGTCTTCATAACAATATTTTTCTATCTGTGAGAACTTTCATAAGTTTAATTTTTTAAAAAAGGGAAAAAATAGAAAATACAACCTTCTTCCACTAGGGTTCCACAGATGTAACTTTCTCTGAGGATACAGGAGAGTAAAAACCACAAATGGATTAATTTCTGCATTCATTTATAAACCACCAGAAGTCTTGTGAATTATTTTATAATTTCTCCAGACTTGCATTATGACTTTCCAGCAGCCTGTTTGTGCTTTGAATGTACTGTATCCCAGAAATTACTTTCAAAAGAACCAAGATGAAACAAACAAAAACCAAACCACAAAACCTCCCAAAACAAATAATCCTCCACCTCCTACATGAGACAAGCAAAGAAACATCCCCTTAAAAACCATCCAGCTCTTGACTACAGCTTGCCCTGTTTCAATTTTACTTTAGTCAGCTTGAATATTCATGTGTCCCTGATGGCAACTAATTTTGTTTGAGCAGATCTTTCTGTACTACTTTAAAAAAATACTGTGTCAAAAACATAGTTTCTGTATATTCCATTAAGACCTGGTGGGAAATAGGTTACTTTTTTCCAAGGAAAAGTTAAAACAGACCCCACCCCAACTCTAAATTAAATACAATAATATAAATTGATATGTAAGATATTTATTGGCACAAGCTTCTCATGGTTATTACTTCATTGCATCTCTGGAGCACAGTTGTGTAAATCCTCCTGTAGCTCCAAGTGCATGGGGGACTTTTGGAAAGGTCACTGTTAAGTGTCCACTTCCACAAAAGTTTGTACTGATTTCTTAAAACTATCTGGTTTACCTTTATTACATATATGCAAACTAGAGTATGTTTTTATCTGCTAACTTATTTAACTTATTTATTTATTTATTTTTTCCTAAGTTGGAGATGTGTATTTAAAGACTTCCCAATTGGAAGACTGTAGGTGGATGACTATTTCCCGTGCTTCACAAGGTCATGGGAAATTAAAATAAAAACCACAACCCTGATGTTTTATTTCAGGATTTTACTGTGTTTGATCTGCTTGCATGTTGCTGGGAAGGACTGGATGGAACGTTTAAGTCTCCTGTTCCAGGCCCGTAAATGTCATGTGCAACTCTGTGGTGTAGTCTCATCACGTAATAACCACGTCATCTTTAATGTAGCCAGGTTTGGTGCCTAATGTAAGAACATCATCCTGGGTGAAGGTAAGCTTAAAAAAACCCAAAACATACTAAACAACAAACAAACCCTCCAAGAAACAAAAAAACACTGTGTCAACTGTAAATTTTGCCTATCTTAGCTCTCAACTCTCACCTTCGAACAAAAATATGTGCTAGGCACCTTTGCAAAGTGTGTTACGCAGTATCAACAATGAGATAGCATTGATTTTTCTTGATGTGAAGCCTGTGTAGGTAACTAATGTTTTGAACCTTCCTAAGAGACTTTTAAGTAGGTGAGAGACTTGTAGAAGCAGTCTGGGACAGCACTGAGTGTTTTGTGCATGTAGATATTGAATCTGAGTGTAATTAAGGCTGGATGGAACCTCAGGAGGTCTTTAATCCAACCTGGTTGCTCAAGGCTTTATCCAGTCAGATCTCAAACACCTCCAAGGATGAAGACAGCGCAGCCTCTTTGGGAAACTGTTCCAGTGCTTGACTGTCTTTACAATCAAAGTGTTTTTCTCTCTCTTGGTCAGAACCTTTCTTCTTTACGCCCATTGTCTCCGGCCATGCGCTGCTGCAAAGAGCCTGGCTCTATACTCGGTGGCTGCCTGGGACAACTGGAAAAAAGATGCTTTTGTTTTTTTGGCAGAGCAACTACTTAGGCGTGCTTTACTCAGCAGAAATAAGAGGTGCTACGATGAGATTTGAGGCACAGAGGCAGGGTAGCTGGGCAGAATGCATATAGCACTCAGATGTTGAAAAAGTGATGTGGAATAACTGCTGTTTGTCTGTATGTCTGGTGTCTAAGCCAAATGTATCAGTGACCAGAGTGGTAGGCAGAAGCCAAGCAAGCAGCAATTGGGATTTCCCTTCTTTCACTGTTGCTCCTTTCAGCACTTTCTGACCTTGCTAATTCTTTTTATGAGTCATAGCAACCTGTGCAATTCTGACTTGTCTGCTGTAGTTATGGGTATGTATTCTATAAGTTATTTTATGTGCAGTGTGCAGTTTAGTGTTTGTAGGAACATGGGATATCAATTGAAACTTGTGGTAATCTGGACCGATCTGTTCTCACTGTATGCGCATAAGGTGCATTTAATTGCTTTGTGAAGGTGAGCTTAATTTTTCTTCGCTGTACACTGTAAAAAAACCAACCAAACAATCAAACCAAAAAACAAACAAAACCCCACACAACAAGAAAACCCACAACTGATTATAGTGAGTGTGATTAGAGGAGCCACATAGCTCAGTGCCCTGCTCCTACAATCGCCTTGAACAGACAGATAGCAAGGAAGAAAGTAGAAATCTTATCAGATATATCCTGTGAAGTATTTTTCTAACTCTTAGAAATTTTCATCTTGGAGACTTGCAGCATCAGATGGAAGTTACCAAATAGATAGATTCATTGTAATTTCTGTCTGCCAAGTACTCGTTCAGTTTCCGCTTGAACCTGTGTAAATTTCTGGTATACAAAAAATCACTGGGCAGTGAGGTTTACATTTCTAAGAACCCTTATATATGATGAACCACCTCTTTATGATTTTTATTTCCTCTTCTTCCCTCCAAAAACCCAACCTGATACTTGTTAGCTTCATGTCTTGATCCCTGTTCACTAGTTATTCTAGAGCAAGGCTGGTTAAAAGACACGTTTAGTACATGTTTGCATACTAATGTATTTTTTGTTTGTTTGTTTGTCTGTATTTCTTTTTTAGATTAACAAGCAGGAAACTGTTATACTATTTTTTTAACAAAATAACTTTTCTTCCCCCTGTCCTCCCCCCTCCCCTTTTTTTTTTTAAGAGCATTTGTTTTTCTGGACAGGAGTATGAAGCTTTTCAATTTGATATGTTTTCCCTGAATTTAAAAATAAATATATTCTTAAAGATCTTTTGAGCTTACAAAAGATGACATTTATTGCAAAATTTAGGAGTTAATTAATGTTATGGTACCCTCAAGCAGATTATTAAACAAACGTACCTTCAAAAAAGCTCTTAAAACTACAATGCATTGTGAGTGAGCTCTAAGGACGATTAGTCTGCTCTCAGAGCTCTTAGAACTAATTTAATCTGAATAGTTCTTCCAAGGTGCAACAAACAGACTAGTCAGTGATGTGAAGTATAATTTCAGTTTATTCCATAAAAACACTTTTTTGTCTTTGCAGGTTAAACTAGGAATTATTCATTATTGTTACTGATCAATTAAGCAATTACAGAAGCTCCTGCTGTGATGCAACTTCAGTAGCCGTGTCCAGATGCAAAATTAGCCTTTCCAAATGAAATCGAGTAACCAACAGGTATTTTGAGTTGTGACCAACTAGAAGATCCGAATATGACGTTTAAGTACCGATTTTAATTTAAAGAGGAGAAATGTTAGTCTTTCCCATGAATGCAAGGCTACTTAGTAAATGCATTTCATGATTCCCCTCTCATATTTCATTAATCTCCATCTACTTTTGCATTGATGACTGAAAACTAGTTGATTTGTTAGAATATGTTTGTAATGTTAATGTTCTAAATCTATTCTTGTGATAGTGTTGGCAGTATCTGAGCTGTACTTACAAACTAACGAAAAATATTTTCATTTATTTCTCAAGTTTTTCGTTAAACACAAATCCTAATGTTAAAAAAATATAATCCCCCTCCCCCACTACACTGTGATACTTTAGGGGATTGATTAATGATGTATTAGTGCAGCTTCCTAATAAACATAGTGTGCAAGTGGAAGAACCATCCTTGCACAGAAGAGAGAAAAATCTGAGTTCTGAAAACTGGATAGAAGCAGATAATAATGGGAAAAAATTCCACTTAGAGCTGTGAGAAAATGTTTTACAGGCCCTACTTCCCTTTTGCTAATCAGTAAGTTCCGATATTGACAAAATACTCGCCCAACAACAGATCTTAGTTCATAAAGTCCCTCCGAACTTCAACCAGAGTTCTGCTATGCAAAACCAATGACTGTGGGAAACCAACCAAAAAAAAAAAGTCTCTGTAGCTATTTGTTTGAGATTTAGATCGCTACATTAAACTATTCATTACTTAAATAGTAACAGTTCAATTTCTCAAATTCATGGGGGAATAAAGAGGTGCATTTTAAATTGTACATTTTAAACAGTGGCTCATATAAACATAACCAAGCTAATTTTCACATTTTAGCTTGTATTCATATACATTTATATGAACTAAAATTTTGGTCACCTGTGTTCTAAGAATGCCTGTAACATGCTTTCCACTTCAGAACCTAGAATTAAAATAAACCTGTATACACAATTTGACTGGCACACACTTTTTCTTTCTCCCTTCTCACACTCAAATTCTGCTGCTCTACTTTCTCTTTGCCATGTGCTCGCCTCTGTTTTTCCAATACAAGTTTTGTCTGTCACACACTCATTCCGGAATCACTTTGGAAAATTAAGGGCAAGTCCAGTCATCTAGTCATTGCAGATTTAAAGCAATTAATGCTTACTCCAACCCAGCCTGTTCTTTTCCAGGATTCTTTAAAAAAAATTATCTCAGTCTCAGAATTATGACAAAACCCAAAAGGCTCTATAAATGTGGTCGCATATGCAAGTATGCGCATTGGATCATTCAGCAGACAAAAAAAGAGTAAAAGAAAATGGAGATAAAACTAAACTACTGGACCACACAAAATCATGGAGGAAACATTACCAAAAAGTAATTGTTTTCTTCGTGTCAGGTTATTGACTAAAGTTCTGATGTTCTAGCAGCAAGGGGAATTTAATCTGTTCTAAACTTCCATTTGTTCATTTTATTTACTAGGATAAATAAAGTATAGTGATCAATTATGGCAGTAGTGAAGTAAAAAACAATAGCTTGTGCACTTGTATGTTTAGGAGCTCTTAGTTTGCTTGTTATTAAACCTGTTACAACTGTTCATCTGAGTAATGTAATCTTCAATCCATCCTTACACATTTGTTCAATGAGGTGTTCCTGTTAATCAGTTCTCTACAGATAGTGCAACCTTGAGTCCTAATGGAGAAGAAGATTCACAAAACTATGTATGTAGTTAGCTATCATTAGCTATCATCTGCTTTTTTAAATATCAGGACATTTGTGATTTTTGTTGAAGTTCTGTAACATATTAAGAGACAGCTCCATCTTGAATTTATCCTTCAGTTCAGCCTTTTTGGTCATTTACTCGAACTTCAGTGTATCTACTTTTTTTTTAATTGAAAAAACCCCACAAAACCAACAAACCCCAAAACACAATACCAAAACAAACAATCAATCAAAGGTTTTTAAAGGCATGTTTTAAAGGGACAGAACACAGTTTCAGGTATATCTTTAGCATTCCATTCTTCCAAAGTGGTACAAAAGCCATTTGTAATATCACTGCTTCCAAACTGAGCTCTGAGACACACAGATTGACCCAAGTGGGATCTCAAAGCAGCATAACAACCACCCTCAATCTGAATGAATGAGCTGTACCAGCTTATAAGAAAGCTGTAGGGATGCCTGTGCTCATCCTAGTGGAATAGAAAATGAACTGATAGCTTGCAATATGGAGATTTCAGGCTGCAGATCTAAGTTTCCAGTCTCTCTGAGCCAGCTTGCGGTTGAGTGCTGAAAGCTTTAGGACATATAAACACACAAACAACCTCCAAATCTTTCTAAATAAATGGGACACAAAAAAAATATTTGAAGAATCAGAAAGGAAAGCAGCACGGTAGCTGGGATTATTTCATACATGGATAAATACATGAATAGATCAATTTCTGATTTCTTGTTTTGATTCTCAAACATTCTCTCACTTTCCAAAAAACTGTAAGGTTCTCTGAGAAGTGGTTTCCAGTGCTGAGCTGCTTAGCAACACCTGTGTTCAAATAGCCTCAGGGTAAGTTTCACAAAAACTGATCTGGCATCTGACGAGGCTGGGTTTATTTGTGATTGAAAGGAAGAAGCAAACCCACAAAATGGGATTATATTAAAACACCCATTTATGTTTTAGACTAAAGAAGACTGTCAAATAATAGGATGCTCCTCAGTTTCTGCCTCAGGCTAAAAATAACTCCTGCATTTTGCTGTAAAAGTCAACTGCCTGAGGTGTCTTTATTTCATGCAAGATAATTACGATGCACATCAACAGGATACAAAATATGTGCACTTACTCTACAAGTTTCCTTAATTTTTAGTGTAATTCCTTTTTCCCAAAGAATTACCTTTAGGGTTTCTATGTCTTTCTAGCCATAGGAGTTTGTTAAGAAGTGTTAAGGACTCTCTCCTTTGTCAATGCTTTCGATTATTAACAAATCAAGTTAGTAGAGAGATAGGCCGACCAGGAAATTCTTTCACAGATGTGTTAGGGCCAACTAAGCTCTAGCTATGCCATTATTCAGAAGTATCTGGATGCAGGTCCGTAAATATTTGATTGTCAAGTGCAGGCCCCTAATTTAATTGTCACGTATGCTCAAGGTGCCCAATTCCAATACACTTCACTGGAAGTTGCTTTAGTAGAGTACTTAGCACACCAAATACATGCTACTTGCTCAAACATTCAGCTGTAGATTTCCAGTTCTGAAAAACTACCACATTTCTGAGTTTACTAGAGTATTTAATATCTTTGTGAAATAAATGTGACTTCTTTGTGAAAGAAGCGCTTAATTAATGTAACATTCCTACAGTCAAACTTCCAGCAGCACTTTCCCGTTGCCCATGGTAGCAGAAACTTCCCTAACACCCAGTTCTGCTGCTGCTTTATATCTGGAATTTAGCCTGGACCACACTTTTCTAGCCCTCTTCATGTGTGCCAACTATTTGTAAGCCAGCCTGCTACGAACTTCATTAATGACGGAGTGTAAGAAGTCAGGTTAGAGGGAGGGGTACTGGTGTGGGGAACCGAATATGCCGAACGACATGTGCAAGAGTGGCCTGGCTGGGGTGGGCAGCAGCTTGCCCAGGCAAAGAAGCTTAGAGAATTCAGTGGTAAGTTACAGAAGCTTGTGCCTGGAGATAGCTCCTGACTCTGAAATCAGCTCCACATCCAGGCTTGAACCAAAATAAATGCAGCTGGTTTGATTTGGGAAGGCCTTGGCTTTGAGTCAGCTGTAGGTACCAGGGAGAGCACATTTTCTGTGTGATAGGCAGCCCTTCCAAAGCGGACTTTAAATAATATGTTCTGTCTGCTCCTTTTTTTTCATATATAGAGGAAGCCTTTGTGAAAACAAAGTTTTGCAGTTTACTTGGCTTGTTGTTAGGGAAATCTATACCTTCGAATATTTTGCTTTGAAAAAATGATGAATTTTCTAGTCAGTGTTTTCATGAGTTAGCAGCTGTTGGTAGAGGTTCATTTGAAAAGTGCAATTGTAAGTGAAAGTGAAATTTTCCTGAAAATAAAACCAAATTATTCACCTTATTTTTCACTTTTTACTTTTCGGTACTAGATTAAAATTTTAGTTGTCATACATCATGTCTGTAAGAGGACATTCCCTTAATCAGTTGTAGCTGCAGGTTTTATTTAACAAGAACAATCTCAAAATGGCATGTTCAGTCATGCCTTAACTGTATGACAAACAAAATACCTGAAGCCGATAGAGATAACAGCAAGTGGGGACTATCTCCTAGCAGAGAGACAGTGGCTCATTAAACAATCATGTTCATCCCTGGCATTCCAACCCTGTCTTTTCTTTCTTCCCTCCAAATTCTGGCACTGCCAGACACTGGCATTAGTATGCACTAGTAATTAAGAGGAGAAGGATATGAAGCCTATATGCCTGAAAAAGTTCATTTGAGGTAAAAATCTATGCTATCAGTACAACATTTCTCATTGATCGTTGAGAGGATTTAATTCGTAGTAAATCTTTTTCCCGAAGTAGAAAAGTAGAATAACAAGCAAAAAAAACCAAACACTTACTGAGGGAAACAAAGAGAGTAACCCATTCAAAGTACATCTAGTAAGCTTCTAAAGTCTATATTCTTTCTGTGTCTGTATCTAATGAAGCATGAATTTTGAAGATTCAGTGTTAAAACTTATTTCTTAAAGACTAGGGGGAACTGTATCTGGGTCTTTGCTTGGGTTCACTTAGCAAATAGATAGGCTTCCTTTTTTGCAGAGGTTGTTTTTTTATTTCTGCTTTGTCTCCCCTAATCTGATACTCTATAGTCTCAGTAATTTGGTTTTGACTAATTTTTTTAATAGCCTGTTGGTACCATGTCTACTTCTGTAATCAATGTGTGAGTTATTGTTGTTCATTCTCTGCCATAGCATCCAATTTAATTAAATTAGACCAACTGTTTTTACTAGTATGGTAGCCATTACATTCTTAAATTCACCATGACTCTTAGGTGTATACTTCTAGGGATTTATTTCTTATTTACTGCTTTAGATCTTCATTCTTGGTTTGAGTTTGTAATGTTTATGCAAAACTATGCTTGTAGAGGAATTTTTATTGAATCACCTTTTGAAGTTTTAATGGGTTTGTTGGGTTTTTTTTTAAGACTGTGTGCTGAGCACTTTAAAATAAAACATCCTTTCAGAGTGTGAATGCATGTTGCATGCCTTGGACTTTTTTTTTTGTCTCCAGGTATGTCTGAGGTAGAGCAAAGGTCAAATGTTAACCATCTCCTCAAGTTACGTTTCAGATTAAGAAGACATGAATGTCAGGAATTTGCAGGATTGAGTTTAGTGAGGCCAGTAATGTCAAAGTATTAGTTCAAAATGTGAGGAGGGGGAGAAGGGAATGTGGCAAGAGGGAGGGGGCTATTTTCAAGAGATTTAAATGCATTTTAGCCAGAATAGGCAATGTGTTCCAAGGGATTACAGAACTGGCAGTGTTGGGGTGAAAAACCATGTGTGGATTTTGCTTTTAAGTTAAAACCAGTTTATTAGTTGCAAAATGGTTTTGTTTTGAACAAAATAAACATTTGCTGTGCTTTGGATTTTGTTGCTCTTACTTCTGCTTAAAAGTTTTAACACCTTTGAAAGTCTACAATATAAATAAGTACAAGTGTAATCATTGATGTTTAGGTGTTATTTTATTTTTTTTAATTGGGAAGCTTTTCAACAATGTAGTTATTTTCTGCTTAAATGCATTTGCTGCTTATAATTTTAATGAGTTTATAGATGAGTGCTTTTTACTTTTAAGACCCATCCTCTTCTAAAGATGTATCAGTCCTTGAAAGGTGGATTTATTTCTAAGAGCTTTATAAAAAAGCCATTTATCTCCCGAAGGCTCTTTTTATTGTTCAAAACATAATCTTGCCCTCTAAATATTTAATCTATTGGTCAGAATGTTTTCTACACAGCGGTTGGATTGATTCCCTTAAGTTTCAGGGAACATTGGACTTGAAGATAGTGCCATGGCACTGAGTTGGTTCTTGCCAAAATATGGCTACATGTCCACTGCTGCCATCAGCTGATCTAGCAAGAACTTTTCAGGAATTCAGTCCACACAGTTGTGATATATTTAAACTTGCTTCTCTGTTGGAGTGACTTAAGTTGTTTGTATGTCATTGGCAGAAGTACCAAAACCTGGACAAAGATAACAAGAAGGAACAATTCCCAACAAACTGTTTTAAAATATTTGGAAGTAGAACTACAAAGCAAAGTGGAGACTTTTAAATTTATTTGTTTTAAGCTTTAGTTCATACTACAATATACTTAAATGTGCCTGTAATGAGGCAGAATGAATTGTCATTGTCTGCCTACCTATTTCAGACATTTGGTGGCTGCCTGGTTAGTCCCATAAAAAGTCCTTTGATGGTAAATAGCGAGGGGTAAAGGTGTTGTGAAGCTTACACAGTGGAAGCTACTGTGGTGTACCTGCTGGTGGAGTACAGTAACAGAAATGTTAATGTCTGCTAGGAAGGTTAAGTGCAATTGGTTTTGAGAACAGAGTAAAATTAAAGTACACTTGAGCTGTGTGCTTTTTTACTTAAGCTTAATTTGAAGGCAGCCTTCATTCCCAAGACAGGCTTTATGAATTTTATTTTATTTTATGCTGCTATGATTTGGCCAAAGATTTTCATTGTTTTTGTCTTTGGTTCCTAATTTTGACAGTTAATTTCTGGCATAGATCTGCCTTTGTCTGTACACTCACTGCTTACTGTAGTATTGACTGCAGGTTTACTTGTTTTCATCAAACAGTCTTTTCCTGTCTAAATGGGGCATTTGGGAAAATAATCTAGAGAAGTTACTTTATAATGAAGATACAGTTGGCTTAGTGTGCCTTGTACACCAAATCATTGTGAAAAATAAGTTAGTTTAATGGCAGTAGGTATCTTTTGGACTTCAATAAACAGTTTTGTAGACAAATCCAAATTCAGCTTATGAAATTCCATAGAACTCATATTTATATTATATTTATTTGTATCCCCTTTCCTCAGAAGTCCTGCTCAGTAACCTAGAAAAACAGGCTTTCAAAATCAGGGGGGGAAATGGATGTGAAATCATTATTACTGTAGGCTACTGTTAAGGGATAGACTGCCTTAGCTTATTGAATTATTTAAGAAGAATTTCTGGAATCTGTGGCGGAGTCTCTGCTTCAGGAAACCTCGCCAAAGAAACTGCCTTAAAATTGTTCCGTTATAGAGCCGGGTCTTATTCATGTGTACTGGAGAGACAGTTGGGCTCATATCCAGTGTACCTTTGCCAGTGGCCTTTGTTGAACTTTATCAGTGCCATGCAGAATGAACAGTTAAGGGCTGCACCTGTATGTCCTTTGGCTTCCCACTGAGATCATGGCAGCTGTTTACAAGGAATAGGATCTGTGAAGTGTCTTTGAGAAAAGCCTGCATATTGTCACTTATGTGTGTATGGGTTGATAGCTTCTTCATTGGGAAAGTAGTGGTAAAAATGAATATTTTGTTGTTTTTGTTTTGTTTTGTCTTGTTTTGTTTTGTTTTTTTTCCCTGCAGCTTTTAACCCATGAGTCCCATTTCTTCTTTTCTGTAAATCTGAGAACGTTGCCACTCTCAGTAATAATAAAGCTCTTACAGATTCCTTAATGGAAGGCCAAGAAAAGAAGAGAGTCAGTTAATGTGCAACAGAAGGAAATGTAATGTAGTCAAATGCATCACCAGAAAACAACATACAATAATTCATGCAAAAGAGAGAGATTTCTGAGTTTGTCGGCTTGTTCTAATTTCAGGGAACCATCAGATCACAAATCCATTGGAATCTGACCTCCACTGGATCTGGTGCATTCAGAGCTCCTTGCTCAATATACAGTCTTTGTCATGTGGTGTTTGATATGCGTTGTGGCTTGACTCTTTGTATATATATATGCCTGTAGACCATAGAGTATAAGAGTTGGAAGAGTAAAGCAATAAAGAAACCTTTGGTAGGACAGCTCACTTTTTGGAGGTGAGTAACACATTAAGCAGACGTTACAGGAAGAAGTACACATCTCTTCAGATAAGGTGTGTGCATTTTATAAACAGTCGTCTTTCTCCATTCTACTCATGGATAATAGCATATCAGTTGTTTCAAAACCAAAGCTTTGGCTTCTAAAAGCTTTTCCTTTGTATATTTTAGTAGAAATTTTCTGCACATTCTTCTTAACAAATGCATCTGATTACCTGTTGGCTTGGATTTTTTTTTCTGTTTCCAAATGTTTTGCTTTTGGGTGTTTTTTTGGATGCATCTTTGGATTTGTGCCTGCATCCTTCTTTGCACAGGGCTTTGAATCACAGAACATTTTGCCTGGATCATCTATGGAAGGAAGTATTAATGTTAGCTGTTGCCCAAATGTGAAAAAAAATAAAAGCCAAGTGGACCCTGAGGTTTCCAGTTTGGGGGAAGGTGGGGGACAAGGCAGAAAAAGAAATCAAACAAGCCCTGTAAATACATAGAAATGTTGGCTGAAGGGGGCCTTTGGAAGCCTCAGAGTAGTACTTTCAGCAGTACAGGTCAAGTCAGCCACAGCTTTGTCTTGCTGAGGCTGGAAAACCTCTGATCATGGAGGTTCTGCTGTCTCTGGGTAGCCTGGCCCAGCGCTCTGCTGCCCTCACACTGTTCCCCATGTGCAGTTGATGCATTTTTTACCCTTTGGTACATCATCTACTGCTTCCCAGAGGAACCTGGCTCCATTGCCTTTGTAACCAACCTTCAAATAGCTCTAGGTTGCTATTAAATTGCTCCTTGACTTCCTCTTCAGCAGACTAAACAAGCCCTTCTTCATGTGCTTTTGCTCTGTAAGACCCCCTCTAGTTTCTTTTCCTCCAGTTCACTTGCTTCCCTCATTTCAGAAATTATTCCAGTTTTGGTTTATGCAAGTAAAGGGAGTTTAAGGCATTATTGATTATTTCTGTTGATTCTCCTTGCTCTGGTTGTCAGTGAGCAGAAGCTTATCTGAGCCAAGTTTATTTTTGTTGGTTCTCCTTGTTGAAGTTACTGGTCATCAGAAGCATTTTTAAGAGATTTTTAAGAAAAAAGACATAAAGAAAATTACATTGCAACACAGATCATTATTTCTCTGAAGCTAGTTCAAGCTTACATTTTTCTCAGATCCTTTTATTTCCAGATGTTTCAGAGGCCTAGGGAGCTTAATTAATTCAACTGTTCTTTCAACGATGGAGTCAAGATGGATCTACAAAGGATATGTCCAATACAGTAACTTTAAGTAGGAAATATTTTTTAGGTTGTTCCTCATTCTTTAAACTGAAGCATTTTGATTGCTAACAGAACCAAAAGTATTTCTAGTAATAAAAATAGTCAGTGTTTATTTGGATAGATACGTATTCTAGTATTCTAAAGAATTCCGCTATTGCTTGCAGCAGCCATCTAGGAGACTTATAATCTTGACGAATTATGCCATGCAGATATAAATATATCTGTTCTTCAGTTATAGATAACTGAGGTTTAAATTTGAATGTGAAAACAGCATTAAATGTTTATTCTGACCAGTAGAAAAATATCATAAATCTTCAAGTCCATCCCAATATCTTAATCATTCTGATAGTGCTTGTTTTGATAAAAGTTATTTGCCGCCTTCATGCTGATAAGAAAAAATACTTACTCCAGTATTTTAAGAAGAATATTTGTTCTTTCTTAAAAGTTTCAATAAATGTTTGTAAGATACAATAGACTGCATAGTGGGTTTTTTTACAGGATGGTTTTGGAAGTTGAATAAAGCTACTATTTGTGAAGCATCACTTAGCTTGATGCTTTCAAGAATGGTGTTTCTTTCCCTGATTTCCTTTCAGAAATCAAATTCTGAATTATGTGTCCAAATTTTTTCTTATTTATTTTTTAAGCTTCCCTTAATACACAATATGAATCCTCAAACATTACTTTCCATTGGTGAAGTTCTTCTTTGTTCCTGGGTTGAAAATAAAGTCCATCCTTTGATTTTGATTTGATTGACACTGCTATTAAAATTTTACTTGGGCAATAAAGAAAAAGAAATCTGCACTTTGTTAATCAGAGTGCCATGGAATGGCTTGTTCATGAGTAAAGTGCTTGATCTTTGTATAGTCGTGGAGCCCAAAAGCAATTTGGGGAAAGTTCAAAGTAATTTTGTCATCCTAATACTTGTCAGTGTTCTGTTTTTATTTTTTAGTGAAGCATGTGCTAGGGCCCAAGAACTGGCTCTTGGGATGCCTAAAAGACTTTTTCTTTGACGATTTGAGGGAGTTTCTCAAGCGACATACTCAGGTGGGCTCTGTCTTCCACTAGTGAATAAATGGGACATCTGTAGGGTAAAATTTGTGGATGGGGTAACACTCCATAGTGTTCAATAATAATATTAGTGATAAAATCCATTTGATTTTATGGCCTCCTGCTCAGATGAGGCTATTGTGTACAGCAACAGTTGTTTGTTCGGTGGTTTTGTTGGTGGTGGTTTTGGTTGGTTGGTTTTTTTTACTGTCTTGCTATTAAACTCAAGGTTGTGTGAGAATCCCCAGGAATCACCCATTTCCGAAGAATGTGACTCCTGGAAGATGGTCTGTTCTGACACGCTGCTTCTGCAGCCGCGATGCGCTGCCCGTCAGAGTAAATTAGAGCACAGCTTATTCATTCTCCTCCTACATCACGGGAGTTGGATTTTGAATACCCGTTACTCTTTATTCTTCAGGCTTCATTAATAGTTTCGGACCATGGGTAAAGTTCTCGGTCACTGGCCCCTTCTCCGTTAGTGTTAATGGAGCTTTTTTTAAGTCTCCTGGAATGTGAAGAATGAAGTTTTGCTTCCTTTTTTGGGAACTCTTAATTTTTGCCAGTTGTATGATTACTTCAAGCTTCTGCATTGCTTTAAGCAATAAAAGAGTACTACTAATTTATTTACTATGAATAATTAGAATTTACAACACAAAGAAATGACATTTAAGCCTTAGCCTTTCAGGAAACTAATTATCATGTATATGAAGATTCCCCTAGGATGGGAACTGAATGCTGAGAAGATTTGATTTAATGAGACTGTTTTAAGTCTCTTTTTTATGTTAAGGCTCTTTTTTCTTCTGATGCCCTACTGATAGGCTGAGGGGAAAAATCAGATTGGAATGAACAAATAAATTATTTTAAGATAAGCATCTCTCAAATCCTATTAAAAAAAACAGGAATTACATTTGAAATTGAGATGTACAATTCCAGTCCTGAATGCAAAATTATCTTTTCACATGTTAGTTTAAAACTAGCAGCTTCAGCTAGCAAATTTCATAGGATTTTACAAAGTCAGATTCTGTAGTAGTTTTGAGAAGTAAAAACAGGTTTAATTTGGTTTAGGAACAGTATTGCAGTAAGTACTTTTCACTTACCAAGAAAACCATCACATTATCTTATTAAAACTAACTTTGCATGTTGATAATTATGTTATTCAAAGAAAAAGATCAGGAGGAATGAGAACATTCACTTTTCTTGGTGTGTGTGTGACTGTATCCAAGTTACTATCCGTAACCCAGGTTTTGTTCGGCAGTGACTAATTTAAATCCTCCTAGGAATGCACAATATCCTTGCCAAAGGGTTTCACACAGCAATTGAAAGCTGTGTTTCAAAATAGGCATTCTTTACAAATACTTCAATTAAAATTTTGTCTTTAAGAATACACCATAATAGCGCATGTGCTTTGTGGCAAATAGAGGTAAACGTTTAGTCTGCACTGTTGAATGAGTTTTTGCTCAGCATGCTCTGCTTTGCCAGTGGGGCAGCTCAGTGGAGGGTGGCATTTGAAGAAAACCACGAATTAAAGCACTGTAGGAGTGTAATAAATAAAACAAACTCTTGGATTGATTAAAAAGAAAAACAAAAAAATTGCAATTCCTGTCTCTTTTTTAAGAAGATTACAGACAAGTAATGTATCAAAGCTGGTGCAGTCAGGTAAATCCCCAGTGTTTCCAACACTTGGCTCCACACACAGATAGATGGTTCAAGCAGTGGCTTTCAGATCTTTCCTCTGACAGTTCACAGCAGCATCTGTTACTGAGAACTGTGACCACTATGGGTCATGTTGCACCTGTCCCGCTTCCAGTAGAAGTTCCATTCTTCTACCAGAGAGATCCGCAAGAGGCCGACTGCTTTAGGCTTGGGGTTATGGTGCCATCAGCTGCGATGGTATTAATACTAGTTTTTGTGCCCCTCACTTGCCTTTCTCACTTAAGGTAGAGTTACTAATAGTGGGTGTGCTGCTAGCGTGTTACAATGCAAAATAAGCGGTTTGTTTCAAATACTCGGTTTTGATACCTTAAATGAATCCTTTCATTTCAGAGGTCTGGTAGCATGGCCGTGGCCATGTGCTGCGTTTCCTTTGGATCTCGTCTCACTTAAATGCGCTGATTTTTTTCTCAAACAATTATTTGGTCATAATCTAAGTCATGTCGTTTTATCTTCTTGGTTAGAATGGTGTTGTTATGCTACACTGAAGAGTGCTTGCCATTAAGAGTACATGTTCAAGATGTTTTCTGCCTGCTGGAAACAGGAATAAGTATTCATGTCAAAAGAGGGTTTTCCAGGGAACTACTTCATCTCCAGTAAGGATAAACATTTGGAAATGAGCATGTCACTTGCACTCAAAGCAGTTGACCAGAGTGGTTTCTGGTCTAGTAATACTGATTTCTAAGAAACCCTGGAATACTGGAGAAGAATTTGAGTATAAAATTTTGATTAAAATCATTAATAAAAAAAGCAAATCCAGGAGCATAAATCTAGATTAGCAGATGGTAGCTGGATAGATGTCAGTTCCATGTAAATTAGTAGTGGATCTGTTTTATTTAATTCTCTTGACTAAAGAACAGGCAGTGTAATTTAAGAGGTAGTTTTTTGGGTTTTTTTCTTCCTAGGATTTTACCTGGATCTTTGAGACCTTCATCACAGAAGTCTCTCGTAGGCTTCTTGTGAATAGCTTGTGTTAATAGGAAGGCAGAGATTGTAAGAAGGTTAGTAATTTTGACTGAACAAGTAGGGAAAATGGACATGGGTCACAGTTGCTTCAGTAGATAGGATAGAGGATAGGCTAGTAGTAATTCAAGTTAATACTATGATGCAGAAAAATGGGTAAGGTCAAGAGGGGAAAAACAGTTTAAGATCTGATATTCTGTGCTTAAAAAAAAGAAGTCTGTGCATTGAAATGGCATAGGAGCAGTTGTCCTCATTCAGGGAAACATTCCAACTATCCCAGCATCCTTTCTTGGCAAAGATGAGTAGGAATGTGTTTGAGAGCAAAGTAGATATAGAACAAACTTTTTTTTTTTAATTACTGTTACCTTCCCAGATTAGAGCAATAGTCAGTTTAGGGAGTTCTTGGTGCATGTGCTCATGTCTTCTAATGAAGAGCCAGAGTGCTGCAGCCCCAGACATGCTGGATGATGCCATGGGGGAGTTGCTTGGCTTCATATGCTCGCTTTTCCCAGTTCGCTTTGCAACTACAGGAGAGCGTCAGAGTCTCTTATTACCCCAAATCCACTTAATAAGATACTCCATTATATATAAATAAAGATAGACAAATGTTAACCTAGCTGTTTTGCATTTTCAGATTCACAGTGAGAAAAGTTCCTAGAGCCAGACTTCTATTTCAGTCGCAAACCACTACAGTTGAATTAACAATACCTTCTTTTTATCTTATTACAAATCCATGTCAGAAGCACATGAAAAAAAAAAAATCATGGAAGTGTGAATGGAGCTCTAATAGTTTTAAGAAAAACAAGTTCCACTTAGACAAGTGTGGAACATTTTACTTGAAGCAATAATAAGAGAATACCAAAACCCTTATACATAGGACATGGTGTAGCAGCTGTGTTATGATATTTGTGGTCTTGATTTCAACTGATATCTCTTCCTAAAATTACTTGCATATGTTGGCAGGAGAAATCACTGATGTCAGGAATGCTACATATACAAGGTACACATACACATATTTTAATGACATTTTTGCATATCTGTGCCAAGAGAGGGGGTGCTCGATACAAATTTCACAAGAACTTAGGCCAGGTCTAGTGGTTCCTGTCCTTGTGCCGTCCCTATTGTGTGTGGACATCTGTTTTTATAGTAGGAGAAGTGGCAGGTCTGAAAATAACATTTTTGGGTTTTGATGAATTCATTTACAGTGGGATCAATTCCTGTACAGGTAAACATTGTGCTGGAACAGAAGAATGTGCAGTGCAAGGCTCCAGAATGAGCAGAAGATGACACAAGGCTATTTGAGCAGTCTATAGATACTTCTGGGTTCATGTTGTTTTTGGTGGAGAAGCCAAGTTGAGACATCCAGCTTGTCTCTTCATCCTGCTCATTTATATTTATGTTGCTGCATGTGGAGCCAAGCTGGAGAAAGGAGCATGTTAATCCACTATCCATGACTCTCAATGGGCCTTTTTACCCAAGGAGTTGTAACATGGGGCTGTGTCTTTATGTGGCAAGCTGGTGAAATTTACAGCGTGTGGATGGATGAGCTCTGCAGCTCTGAGGAAGTCCTCTTGTTGCTACTTCCAGTGATAGCAACTGTGCAAATTACTGGGGGGAAAGCTGTTCTGTAGTCCATACAACCTGCAGGTTAAAGAAATCACCGTGGCCAAGTGTCAGAGCTCTGAACTCTGCATCAACACTTTGGCTCCTCTCCAAAGTAGAGAGTGTTTACTGTTATCAGGGACATATCCCAAAACAGTTAATGATGTTCCACATTAGTATGTGCTTTAGGTGAATACTTCGGTAATTCTCTGGTTTGAATTTCTGAGGTTTTAATTTTATGAGAGCTTAACCTTTTCCATGTCAGGGCTGCTTTGGATCCTTGCTTTTTACCTGCCTTGCCTGTGTGGCCTCTGGCTCTCACTTGATCCTGTAGTTAGCTAGACCAACGTGTTAGAAAAGACTGTTCACTTTTCGTAGGGTTAGCTTTCTGCTGGTGAGTTACCTCCTAGTGCCAGGGAGGTGTTGCAGGGAGCTGGTGAGTGCCCATGGGCAGGAGTGCGAAAAGGGAGGGCGGGTTTACAGCTGAATGGGAACAGGGTGATTTAAACTGTTGTGGAGCCCCAGCCCTTGTCTGTCATGTTAAATTTGTTAGGAATCCTGGGGGAGCGAGAACAGTCTTGTTTTCTTGGTTGGAAAAAGCAACTGCAGGGGGGCATGTGAAAATAAAAAATAGGAAGTAAAAATAAAATCAAAGCAAGGCAGAGTTATTTCAGTGTCTGAATAAAGTTTGGCTCAATTTTGAGGTGAAGGTTCAGTTCTGATTCTATCTAGAGTAGTTTCCTTTCTTTAAATTGTCTGGTGCCCTCATGCAGTTAGTCATAGATATGCAGAGAGACTTTTTACTTCCACATTGTTTTTATGGTATTTGAGAGACTTTCGGATTCCTTACTCTTCCAAATCTACAGGCAAGAATCCTGTGGTAGGGGAGGGGAAGAGTTTAAAATTGTTCTTGGACAGAAAGTAATGTGTATGTAAAGCCTTCTGGTAATTTTTGTATCTTTTAGCACAGGTGCTAAGAGGTTAATAGCTAGCCTGTCACTCCTATTGTATCAAGAGATTTTTTCTTTTCTAACCTAAAGCAATGTTAATTTCCATTTAAGGAAGAATGTCTGCAGGAGCCAGTGGTATTTACTAACTGCGCCTGTGAAAACATTCCTTTTCACCCTCAGATGCTCACTCAGCCTTCTGTTTTCCAAGTGACGTGATTACAGGCTTTAGCTTGCAGTCTGAGAAATTAAAAGCACGTTTTAATAACGTGAACAGCAGAGTTCTCAGTCCTGACTCCGCCTCGGATACTTCCTCGCTTATGTTCCCCTGGCTTGGATTGGAGTACAAGTGTAGCGATGGCTGAGGGATTTATGCTTTTGGTGGTTTTGTCTGTGGTTTTGTTGTTGGTTTATTTATTATTCTCGTTTACAACATGAAGTCCCCTACTGGAGCATCGTTTTACCTTTGTCATTAAGCTTCTTAAACCCAGATTTTGTTCTTGATTTGAAGTATCATTTGACTGTGACAGGTTATTGCAGGGAATGAATTGAGCTCTGAACCCCATCTGCGGTGTTGTCAGCTGATGCTAATTCCTCTCCTTGTCCTCTTTGGTCAGAGTGAAAGGCTGTGGGGTTGGACACATGAATGGCTCAGGGCTGCTCCATGGTAACGCTGTGAATGCTCCTACCCTGTGGTACCTACAGGATATATAAAATTGTTTGCCTTTCTTTCACGGGGGGATGGTAAAGCTTGAATTAACTTGTGTCTACCACAGTTTGGTGACCAGAAAGCAGCACATGTGAACAGCTACTGTGGAGAGGATGATGCACGTTAACTGTGTATCAGTCTTAACCTCATGCTCTCTTTATACTCAGTAGAAAACAGGGGGGGAGGGGTATCAGGAGGGTGTTGTGGCCCGTTTATCTGGTGCTTCAGCAAAGGAGACCCTTGCCAGTGCAGTGCTTTGGGTCTGAAGCTTAGAGCAGATCCATGTCAGCATGTAACAACATTTCCTGAGCACTTTTGATGGGTAGATTTCTAAATACTTCAAAAAAGAGGACTGTACCCTTTATTCCTATTTTACAGTTGGGAAATGCATGTTACCTAGGCGTTCCTGCTCCAGCAGGGGGATTGGACTAGATGATCTTTTGAGGTCCCTTCCAATCCCAAACATACTGTGATACTGTGATACTGTGATACTGTGATACAGTTCTTTTGAATGGAGAAAGCAACTGGTTTGCAAGCTGAAATCTGAAGGATTTGCTTGAGCTGTCTGGGCTGAAATGGTAGATCTGTTGACATGCAAAGAATTTCTCAGTAGTTGCAGACCTGGCCGAGACTTACACTGTGTTGTACCCAAGTAACTGTATAACTAAAAAAACCTTAAAACTGTCACTCAACAAATTAAAAAAATATCAGCCTATGAAAAATTACTTTTTTTCTGCACTTGTGAATATAAGGTTTGTATTTAGCTGGTATTTTCCCTGCTTTATTTATTCCTGCCTTATTCTGATTTGATTTGCTGTAGAAATACCATAGCTCTCTTATGCAGTGCGTTACAATAGTGCAGGCTTCCAGTGAGTGCAGTTGTTTTGACCCAAGCATATGACGTGTCTCATCACGATCCTATACTACATTGCCTCACACCTAGATGGATTTAGGTTTGTGTCTGTGCATGTTCTGCTGTGTTCTGAGGTCACCATATGCAAATGCTTCTGCTGTGCTAAGGTACTTGAACCTGCTGGTACTGTTGTGTGGGCTTAAAGTGAGCACATGAAATATTCTTGAGTGATGAAGTCTTGTCTATCTGCATGCTCCCATCCCAAAGTCCTCATTTTCCTTATCTTCTGACAGAGAAATATGTCCAGCTCTGTTTTAGATCCAGTAATCAAAATGTAAAGATTTGGGGTGAGTGCTGCAAGGGAAATTAGACAGATCACTCTGACAGTGACAGAAAGACCACAAAAAAGTATAATGCGTAGTTTTCCTTCTCAGACTGATCCAAGCAGATGTGTTCTTTGCTTGCTTGCTTATTTTTGCTGCTGTAATCTCAGTTTACTTGGGTAGCTCCCTCTCACCAGGCATCGACTTCGTGTTCTTTCTCTGATCCTTTCCCACAGCTATTTTTGTCTCCCACACTTTCTCCTCCTCACTCATAGGTCAATCCTATAGTTCCCTTAGTTCCTCACAGAGCCTTTGAATGGGAAGAGTCAAACACCCGCTGAGTTGTTCCAGGGCTGAATATGCAGTGGTGACTGCTCAGGTGGAAGGGTAAGGGCCTGCTTTGTCCAGCCTTTGAGTTACTGTGGCAGCTAATCTGCATCTTTCACTTGCAGTAAACCTGAATTAAGAAACACCATGCTTGTGCAACTTTCATATCTTAAACATACTGCTTTGTTATCAAACATTATTTATTGCTGTCTAGAACACACTACCGCTGCCCCCCTGCTCCCCCCATCACTAGTGATTTCTTGAAAATACAGGGGCAAAAGAGCTGTGATTTCTGAGCACTGTTTCCATAAGAAGCAGGGGTACAAAGGCTGATGACAGAAGACTGTCATGCTGTTAGGACATGGGATTGCACTATGAGAACTTGGACTGGATTTCCATCAGGAGCCTTGGACATTGATACGAGCATTTATCAAAAAAAGCATTGGCAGAGCTCCTGAGGAAGAGGCCTTCCTTCCAAATACAGAGCTAAAGGGTGATCTCAGAAGTCTAGGTTGGGAACCAGCTAAACAGCATTGTCTCTAGGATTAATTTCTAGGTGTAAGGTGTTCTCCCAAGAAATAGTTACAATGTTGACTGCAGCAGCAGCTTTAAACTTTTTTGATCTTATCTGGGTATTGGCATCCTGCAGGCTTTAGTACAACAGATGTGCTTTGTCTGCCGCATGGCTTCATTCGGTACTGTCTATTCCTGACATCAGTTCTGAGGTCTTCAAAAGTGCTTGTTTATTGCCTTGAAAGTCAAACGCAGCAGTTTTTGTCCAGGTATGTGCCTGTCCTGTTTAAGGTGCTCTCCCTTTCTGCCCCCACCTGAGTGTAGAGTCCTCATATCTGTCTGGTTAGAACAACTATTTATATTAAGACTCAAAAGAAACAGCTGGGAGAGCAGAAAACTTGGTTGATATTTTTATCAGCTTTTCTATGGATTTAGAACATCCCAAATGAGAAATGCAGTACAACTCTCAAACAGCATTGTGCCGAAGTTTTCTTTTTCCTTTGGAATTGGTTCTGAGTCTATTGTCGTGGCTTGTCCATGCTCACTTGGTTGTCAGCAGCCTCTTTGGCTTTGTTTAGTTTGACCAATCCCACACCCACCGTGTGTAAACACTGGGTGAGAGTCAGTTGGGTAGAAAAATGACAAATGACAATTAGCCCATTAAGCAAGAGAGCAGAAACCTATGAAGGCCCTCTACTACGTTAAAAAAAAAAAAAGAAAAAAAGGCAACCACATTTTAAATGCAACTTGGTATTCAGACAATATGAACTGCATGCTTGAGAGGATAGGGTAGTTAGAAAGACAGTACACTGATTAACGTTTTTCTCTCTTGTCAGAACCTTCCTCAAATACTGATTTCATCTTAATTTCTTTTTAGAAATACCCTAGATGTGTTAGGGAAGAAGACAGGAATTAGATGTGTTCTATATTACATGGTCACCTTAAGAGGAAAATTTCTGTTTTGAAAATAATGTGCTTATCTTCTCCAAGATTTGTTTATCTCCATGTTCTTCTCAGTTTAAAGAGAAGGGTGCTCAATCTCTATGGTCTTTATCTGCCTGACAATACATCTTTCTCTCTTTTGAAACGTTGTTTCTGTTTACAGTGGAGGTCAAAATGATGGTGGTTACAGGAATTTTAATTTCATTATCTAACTGTTCTTTGAGTGGCTTTTGTTCAGGTGTTGTTCCCAGTGGGTAAACTACTGTCGTTTCAGACAGATTACATGATCTCTAATATTTGTATCTCCCAGAATCCTGTCTAATACAGGAGCAAGTTTTATAGGAAAAATTGTGTGGAAGGGTGTCAAGTCTGTAAGCTATAGCATGTTTTCTATACATCCAGGATGAGTTCTCTTTTTCTGCTATTGCAATCTGTGATTGCTCTTTTCTAACAGGTATGGCATGATGCAAACTGAGAAATACTTTTTCTGTGAACAGTGCAAATACCCTAACAATTCTCTCTCTTTCTTCCTGGTTGAAAGAAGCAAACTTTGTTTTGTCAGTTTCCTTCTCAGCCACTGGTTTGTGATCTCTGTATTAGGTAAGATGCATCATTTCAGAATGTTAATTAGGAGATGGGTTTGGTGACTGACTCTACTTTAGAGCACTTTTTTTTTTTTTTCTCTAGTTTGTGTGCTTTTTTGAGAACATTGCTGTAACTTTTGGATTCGTACATTCAATGTTTTTAGTGATTTCTGTGTTCAGACTGTAGTCTTCATTAACTCTATACCAGATGTAAACCATCAGCAAGAGAGGGAAAAGATGAGTTGTCACTAGCAGAATTTGATTAGAGCATAGAGGTAAGAAGAGCAGTGTGCAAAATTCCAAAAAGAAGGGAGATATTTAATTTCACACTTCACTATATAGAGCTGTACTGTATCTGAAGTCTGAGCCCTGTAGTCAGGAGGCAGGAGCTGCCTGGGGCTCATACCAAGAGCAAGAAGAGGATTTGGCTGCTTTTCTCTTAGCCCCTTTATTTGCTGTTGGTTGTTGTTTTCTTCTTAAGAACAGGACATTGGCACTTCGTTTGCATGAGTCATTAGTACATTCATGTTATAATATACTGGCATCAGCAGTTTGACTTCTTCACATAAGGATCTTCAGTTCTGCTGTTGGGTACTTCGGTTCTCAGATGCTGATCAATCTGAAAAGGGTCTAAGACACTAACTTTCAATGTAGTATTAAATAGTTTGGCGCTTCATTCTGATAGCTTACCAATCCATATTTTTATTACGCTTTTCTCTTTTCTAGAAGGGTTTTAATAATGCTAGATAGCTTGTCTTTTGCAGTTTCTCTTGTATCCCTGGCACTTTACTCTGTGACTTTAATATTAATGTCACACACTGAGTAGTTAAATTGAGCATTTCCACCAATCATTCTTGACAAGCCTCGTGATAAAGGATTTCTTGGCGATTAGTTTAAGTTAAACATTTGACTTTTGAACTCATTCTTGTGGTATGTTTGAAGATGGTGGTGGCCAAACAGTGTATTTTGCTGAATAACAAACTGCAAACATAGCTGCTTTTTGTTATTATAATGGAGGGATAATTGACATTCTGGTGCTGATGTAGCTGATGTTTTACTTGAAGCTTTAGAAGAATTCAAAATACTTTGTTATTTTGCTCTAATACAGACAAGTATGTTGATTTATTTTTGTTTTGTTTTTTTTCTAAAACCATTTCTAAGTGGCTTTTAAGACTGCAGATTGTATTCGCTCTGAATTACAATTGAGTATACAAAGCAGGCACTTGTAAATTCTCCTTATGGGTGAGCAGAGGATAGAATTCAAACAAAATATAAACGTGACTTAAAATCACGAATGCTTAGAGTTCTGTACAGCAGGATGTGCATCTCACTGATCTGTAAGATGCTTGTCTTTTTGGTTTGCTTTGTTGGAAGCGTGGTCAAGGATGAGCGCGTCCGATGGCTGCAGTCAGCTGTGCCCTGGCCCACCTGCTGGTCACTGACCCGTTGCTGCATTCGGGTCTCCTTTGATCTTGGATACCAAAGATTCCTGCCTTTATTCTTATTCTGGGTGAAAAATCCATGGTCGTGATCACACTAATTGTTGATGTTGGACCACTCCATTTGGATTGGTAGACTTTTAAAAGTGCACGAAGATCGTTCAGATAATGTGTTCGAGTTCAGAATCCTTTTTTGGACTATCTTAATGTGAGAACTAAGGTCAAGTATTCTTAAAAAAATAAAATCTTTTCCTGGGTAATTTATATCCATAAATAATAAATAAATAAACCCTGTTTGTAGGGTTTAGATAGTTCCTACAATAACATTAGCTCTTTTCATCTCTGTAAAGATGTTTTTCAACTTGTAAGGAACAGCAGTTAGGCAAGCTAAACCTGTTGAAAGGCTTGCATAGTGAAAAAGATGCGTTTTTTCCAATTATACTGTTGTTCTGTAAAAGATTATATAACTGTAAACCCATTTTACTTAAATATTTTGGGTACTGTCTGGACATTGTAATAAAACTGTGTTTGAAAATTATTGTTAAAATGCTGAAGGGGAAAGGTGATATAATGTCAAATAGTTGAGATTTAGGATTTTTCCTTGGTTTTGCTATGTATTATGGAAGGTGATGACAATAAGGTTTGATATTGTGCAAAGAGCTATGAGGATGGTACTTAGCAGATATCAGAGTTGTGCATGGTAAAGCAAGGAGGTATTTGATTCTCAGTGCTTCAGTAAGAAGAATGACTATGAAGAAATTATGTGTAAAATAGTTGTCTTTTTATTTTCAGTTAACTTTTCCAAGCTTTTATGAATGGTCAGCTGAAGGAAAAATAGTGTTTATTCCCAAAGTGTATTTTGTTGTAGTCAATTACTTGGTTACATTTTTTTTCAGAGTTAAAACCAAAATTCTTATATATTGTCTTGTGAAACTTTTTGGGAATTGTTTCCATTTAATAGAAACCTTTGCACTTTTTCAGTATTTTGACATGAACTTTGACTAAACACAGAAAATATCTTTGCTGTTTTTTTTTTTAAACTTTCTCTTTAATTGTTCAAAGTCATTTTGGGCCAATGGAAAAAAGCCTGGATTTGTTTCCTCTCCTAGCTTGTTAGCATGGTTAAGAAGCTAAAAAAAATGTTGAGATAACCGATGGTGCTTGTGTTGTAGAGATTCTATTTATTGCCCAATGTGGAGTTCAACGTGGGTTTATTGAGAGTATGTATCTGCTTGCACATCTCGCTGTACTAGTTAAATATGTTATTATCTCAAGTGCTCATCCTGCTGATGTAGCGCAAGCATCCCTGGAGTTCTGCGAAAATAATAGTTTGAATGGGGTTGCATCTAGTTTGGGCAAAATCAACTGGTCTAGTTAATAGGGCTGAGACTAACCTGCCTGACCTTTCATGACATGAACTGAGAAGCTCCGAGATATGTGCTCGGCCAGCAGAACCACAAGGAAAAGCAGATTGGTGCTGGAAAGGGGATGCGGATTGTGACATTTTGACTTGGCACTGTTTCTTGTGGTGAGAGCAGCTTATGTGCACTCAGAAGCTGATGTTTTGCATGTAGGAATACGGCTTGTTCTCATGGAAAAGACAATCCATCCCCAGATTTTGTTTGTTCTTAGCAATGCACAGTTGTTTATAGGAAGCAAACCAGTGAATAATTAGAAATGTTGTTTGTATGATGTCTCTTTAAACTGGGGACTGGTGGTGTGATGGAATGCAGGGATGTCTTTGTGGCTGTTTCCTTCATCAGTCTGATTCTTTTGAAAGCATCTTATTCTGCTTGTATTTTCCATACTAGAGGTTTACAGAAAAATGTTTATACTACAGCTTCAAACATTTACTGAAATGCTAGAAAACCTAAAGAATTTCTGTGGATTCCTTATATTAAGATCAGATGTGGGAATGTCACATTGAATATCTGCTGTACAAAACTCAGATGATTTTAATGGAAAATAAGAATCCGAAGTGGTATGTGCCTAGCAGCAAAATAAAAAAGCAGGGGGAAGGGAATGGACAGAGAGAATTATATAATGGGTCAGAATTGCACCTTGGTGGTAACAAGTACATTTCTCTACTGTGCTGACAGCCAAAGTAATTACTCCATTTATGTCTTTTTCATTGATATTAAACTAGTTTCTGAAGTAAATGTAGGATTTGAGAGAAGCCTGCAATGCAAGCAACGCAGTAATCCATCTGATTGAAATGTCCTGTGGGCTGGGGCAGTTTCAGCCGCAGGGCAGTTTAAACAAAAATGTTTTTTAAAGTGTGTCACAACACTTCATACAGTTTTAATTTTTCCATAATAACTAATCTGTCAACCAAAACTTGCCTTAGTTGATATTTATTATTCTAAAAGTTACGTGGAATATAAATAGCATTAAGATTAGCAGTCTAACTGAAGCTGATGGAGAAGCACATAAGGAAAACACTGAATGTAAAGTATTATGAAAGCTTATTTCATAATGATTTCCCTGTTAAGGCTAATGGTTATTGAAACAAAATAACTCTAGTAAAAAGTAGTAAAATGTTAAAATTCTGTAATTATTATCATGTCACCTTGTGCTCAGCAGGCGTTTCATGGTCATTGTTTAAATTAGTGTGTATGTGCATGTCTGTATGGAAGGCTGAGAGAGGATCTTACCAATGCTTACAAATATCTCAAGGGTGGTTTGTCAAGAGGATGAGACCAGACTCCTTTCAGTGGTGCGCAGTGACAGGATGAGAGGCAACAGACACACAGAAGCACAGGAGGTTCCATCTGAATATGAGGAGAAATTTCTTCACAGTGAGGGTGCCAGAACACTGGAACAGGCTGCCCAGCAAGGTTGCGGAGTCTCCTTCTCTGGAGACATTCAAAACCCACCTGGACACATTCCTGTGTGATCTGCTCTGGGTGAACCTGCTTTACTTAGCAGGTAGGTTGGACTAGATGATCTCCAGAGATCCCTTCCAACCCCAACCGTTCTGTGATTCTGTGAAGAGGAATGTAACCTTTGTGTTTGGCAAACCAGGGAAGGTCCTTGACAGTGACTGGTAATCTGCTTGGACCTTCCCAAGAAGAAGGGAAAGGGCAGAAGGGGCATTGCTGGTAAATCCTAGCTGGAAATAATTAGTTTGTGGCTGAAAATTTTGTGTCAGATGATGACATATTGTTCCTGTCCAAAATATGTAAGAGAATAGTTAGTAGCAGGTGATCTTAAATCGAAAGAGAGAAGAGCATTCTTCCTCACAGATGTAATTGTGTATTCAGAGAAAAATATTTCAGTGGAATGCTGGTGGTCTCTGGGAAGCTGATGGGAAGTATGTATCTAGACAAGGAGACAATTTTTGAAGAAAGGTGCACTTGTCTACTTAGTTGCTACAAAGATTTTTTTTTTTCTATCTACAGTATTGTAATATGAGATTTATGCTTCTCCTTAAAGAATGTTGTTCCTTCAACATGCAAAGCTTCTTTGAGGTGTGTGAAGATTACCGGTCTCTTCTGTCTCCAGGCACTTTTCTCCTACACTTATTAGAGGCTGCTCTTTCAAACTCATGTCAAACTATGTTGTTCCTTGGAGTTTATCTGGGATCTCTGTTCTCTTACATGAACAACCTGGAGACTGGAAGAACAATCCAAAAAGTTTTCCTGGTTTTCTAACACAATATCGTTCTTCATCTGCATGACGTTAGTGATACTTTTTTGCGATACCTTCTGTGAGCCTCATAGTTCTTTCTGAAGAAGACTGATTTTGTAAGAGCTGAAGATCACACCTTTTCTTTTTGCAGTAGTGGCTCATTATTTCTTATTTTGTCACTTCAGAATGGGTTATTAGGATAATATAATAAATTAGGATACAGACATAAGTTTGTTTTACCAAAATTTTTAAACTTTACGGTTTGTAAAAGGTAGAGGATGTTGATTTGAAACTCATCTCCTAGAATGTGCTGTGACAGTGTTTTAAACACTCTGATAAAAATGGATCTGAGAGAACCAATTTAACTATTTATCTCTAGTTATTTTATTTGAAAAGAGCACTTATTGAAAGTGGGTTTGAATGTATAATGATTCAGCTGTAATAATCTTTCAAGTATGCCTTTTCTTATGGATATTAGTAGACAGTTCTATATCAGTTACATTAAAATGTTGGTTAGAAATAGAGTGGTGAAATCACATTAGTATTCTGCTATGAGTGCTACTGTAGAGAATTTAAATGGCCTTTATTCGAGTTCACTTTATTATGTTCACTTTTGGAAACATACACCTTCCCAGTTTGTCAGCTTCCTAGCACTTCTATCACCATAGTGTTCGCTTTGGAGCAGGTAAAATTAGTTTTTTACATACTAGTGCTATTTTTAGCTAGTAAATAACACTGTTTCTTTTTAAAAAATACTTCATTCTAGCATTCTCATTATATACTTTCGATGAGTTTTGCGTCTGCTGGATAAGGTGATGTTGGAGACTGTCAATATCTAGGCACCAGAACAGTGATTTTTGGTTTTGTGCATGAGAAACTTCCATTGAAATAATTTGACATTCATCTTTATTCGCTTGCAGCCTTGTCGTCTGTTTCTCAAGCTATTGCATATTAACCTAGAAGCTTTTTCTGATGACTTAGAATGGTTAGTTCCCCAGGTTTTTGAAACGAGGTGTAACACACCTCTTTTTAATGCAGTGCTGGCAAACAGCTTGTGATGTTTTGATCAGATTTTTTTTTGGAGCTTCATGGCTGCTTCATGTGAGGCTTCTAAACATGAGATTGTGGGTTTTTTTTCTTTCTATAAATTTGTATACGTTAAGCTAATAGACCTATTTAGACGTAGTTGTCCTAGTCCAAAGCTGGTTGAGTCCTTTCATTTCTACCCTGGCCTCGGTGTGGCTTTGAGCTAGAACAGAGACAGAGTTACTGATTTTTATTTATTTACTTCCTTACTTTTCCTGTCTCTCACCTGTCAGCACTCAGTGGTTTAGAAACTCAATCCTTTTGAATCAAGTATTTCAGCAAATCTAATACGGAACGTATGTGTTGAAGAGCTAAAATGTTATGTACAAGTGTTATTGTTAGTAATTAATGACTGCCCAACTAATTTAAAAATGACTAATTTTTGATGGTGAATTTTCAAAGACAAAGCCAAAACCAAGGATGGGTGATTGAGACTTGACACTTGAATCTCAGCCAATGCCACTGTGTCCAAAAAGGTCAGCTGTTGATTGAGGTGTATAATTAACTTTTTTTTTCCTTTTCTGTGCTTCCTCAAAATCTCTGCTGTAGAGGTAAAATTTTTGCTCATGTCAAACGTGATTGTAGAGTCATTCCAATGGAAGGACTCTGGTATAATTCAGGCTCCTGCTCATGGCAGGATTAGCACTAAATTCGGACAACGTTGCCTGAAGCTTTGTCAAGTTGGATCTTGATTAGACTTTTTCTTATTTTGTGGTTAAGAAAAAGTAATTGATTGTCAAACTTTATTCTTATATTGGAGATATAAATATCCATGGAAAGAAAACGTGTTTAAACGTTTAATTCAACTTTTCTGAAATATTAAATTAATCTTGAAAGAATTCACTGATGTGTGAGTTCTGTGGAATATGGGAAGCCTGTAAAGCAACATTCAAAGACTGTTTTATAACTAAATATTTTTGGTTTTAGAGCCTTGACGAGTATGAAGATGATGAAGCAGGGCAGAAGGAGCGGAAGAAAGAAGATGCTATCACCCAACAGAATACAATACAAAATGAGAGTTCCAGTGCAGATACCCCTGGCTCATACTTACTACAGGTGAGATCATAACACTTGTTAATTTTGATATTTTACTCTGTTTCAAAACTCATACTGCTGCCTTCTTTGTACTCCTACTTAACAGTAGATCATGTGCTATATTGAAACAAACATGAAGTTTGGGAGCTGTCACATTACTAAAAACAGAGTATGAGGTACCATTCTCCAAATTCAACACTACTGAGAGCCAGTTCTGTTTCTGAAGGGGCTTTGAAGGCAACAGTGTTGATGTTCACCATAGAACTTTTCATTTAATGACACAAAGAGAAACCTGGAGATTCAAGTGAAAAATACTCACGGGTTTAGAATTCAGTTAACTGGAGGTAGACTTTTCAAATCAGGACCCTATTTCCTAATTCAATTTATTGTCAATTAAAAAACCTTCTAATTACTGATTCTGGGATTGAGATAGACACTCACACTCTTAGGGAATACACCCCTTGCCACTGTGTCAGCTCTTCTCCATTTTTTTTTGTTCTCCAGTCCCCTCGCCACAGGTTACACTCAGTCCTGTGGCCTCAGCGCCATCAAAACATTACAGTTATGCCCAATACACCCCTATCAAATGTTGTGTCCTTCTCCCTTTTGTGGCCTTAGTCTCTTTAGCCAGTCCTGTTTCTCCTCCTCTTCTGTTATCTAACAGCATATGCAAACCCATCTGTACACACTGAGGCCATCCAGCTCTGCCTGGTGACTCCAACAGAGGCAGCTGGACATATATAGGGAGAAAAATATATGAACAGAGCAAGCACATGGTGATAGTTTTCAAACCACCCATAACCAGAGGGGGCATCGCTGAATTTAGCAAGTCAGGATGTGCTTTCCTTCTAAAATTTTGCCTGCTCTTTCATACGCTCATGGATGCATTTGACATTTAGAAGAGCCTATGGCAAAGAAGTCTACAGCTTAATCACCTGGAATGTGAAGAACAGTCTCCTTTTGCTTAAGTTGAAACTGTCACTTGCCATCTGTTCCGTGTGATTTCACCAAGGTGTCCCAGTGCAAGATGTGGGGAACAACTGCTTCCTCTGTATGTGACAGTGCCACAGAGAGAGCATGACCCCTCTCAGCTGCCTCTTCTCTAGGCTGAATAGTCCTGTTTTATTTAGTCATTGCTTGTACAGGAGGTATTCAGTAACATTCTGTACTTTTTCCAGTTTGCCTATATTTTTATTTGGGATCAGGAAACAGAACTGAAGAGTTCAGTACAGCATACAATTGCAGACTGGTTTAATGATTTTGTTTTGTTTTGTTCTTTGTCTCTTTCCTGACAATTCCTAGTATCTGCCTGTTTGTCTGCTGAGTTTACTATTGTTGTTATGTGTCTAACTTAACATTTTTGAGTTATCTGTGAGCGATCATAATAAGCTCAGAGGCTGATGCATAGGTAAATTTAGAAGCATGTTTACCCTTTTGTCTAGTTTGTGCTTAGCTACACTAAATTTCATCTCCTGTTTCACCTCCCAGCCACTCCCAACAGAAATCCTGCATGTTTTCACAGTTGACCCTCATCCTTTCTGTTTTGAATAGCATCATTGGACACCTCCTTCCCGACAATATAGAAAAGCACAGGTCCCAAACAGGTTCCTGTGGAACTCTTCCGGGTGCTCCATCCACTGCAAGAGCTGATCATCAGAGCCCACCATTATTTCCTCTGTTCACCAGTGATTTATTCATGGAAGGACATTGGCTCTTATTCCAGTATGGCTTAATTTCTTTAAGAGGCTTTGAGGAGTGACTTTTTGAAACTCAGTAGGCTGCCAACCAACTTTCTCTTCTGGACACTTTTTCACTTTAAAAGCTGTATTGGGTTTGTGGAGTCTAACTGTTTTATAAATGCTCTGGTTATTCTTCAACACTATATCATATTTGCTCACTTATTCTCCAGTTATTTTAGACCTACTAGCACCACTTTATTCAGTATAAATATCAAGCTTACTGGTCTATAGTTTCTCATCTACTGTAGAATCTTCTTAAAGATAGTGATTATGTTAACTGCTAGTATTAGGGCAGTTTTAAGTGAGAGACTATATACAACCTTGAGTAGTTTAGCTGTTATGTTTTTCAGTAACATCAATAATTCCTTCAAAGCTCAAGGAGTAAATACCTTCTTATTCTGGCAACTAGCTTTTTTTTTTTTTTCTTTTATTCCACATTGTTCATTTGTTTTAAAGTTCTGCCAGCACTTCTGTTTGAAACAGACCCTTTGAGTCTTCCGTGAAGAAGTGCTCTGATGTGAGACTCTTACCATGCTTTTCCATTATGAACAGCAGCAGAAATATTTCTGCAGAGAAACTGTCTCCTTTGAGCACACTGCCTCGTATAACTTGATCTATTGTCTTCGCAGATTCTTTGCCAGGATTCCTCATTCTGAAATGTTTTTATGCTTTTTCCAAGTTGCTTGTTAGACCCTCTCTTATTGTATTCACTCTGTTTTCAATTCTTCAACTAATATTCTGAAAGTTGTCACTTTTAGTTTCCCCTAGTGGTATTATTACATAAAGCTTTGGCTGTATTCCCGTGCCCTGTTCTTTTCATCCATATTTTCTATTCTTCTCGACAAACAACCTCAGTTTCTGTTTACCAGGCTGTCTGTATTAATTGTGTCCTACATCGTTCCAAGTTTGTCACCTCCGTATTCCAACAGGCAGTACTACTATGTTGACAGAGCACAGCAGGGGCGTCCTGTCTCTGACAATACAGAAGAGAGTCCCAGGCCTCAGATCTGGCAAAGACCCAGGATGGCACATGTACAGAACAGATGGAACCGTAGAAAGTTGTAGCTGCTAAGACTTAATCGGTTTATTACTGACTCTGTCAACTCGCTTTTTATTAGAAGACTTACAGCTTGCCCCATTTGAACAGAATTTGACAGCAGTGTTATTTCGGCTTTGATGACTTAGTTTCCTTTTGAGTCTACTTTGTGTAACAGCTAAACCTAATTCTGTTCTTGAAAGTAGAATTTTTCTTTTAGATTTAAGAATTCAGTCAATTCTAGTTGCTATTGACCAATAGCTATTCTCACTCTACCTACTCAACAAAATACATTTCTGTAGTTGTAGATGTGTTCACTGATTTGTCCATTCTATTAATAATTTTATGAAATTTCTCTAATTACTGACAATTATATGGGAAACAAGACAATATTTACCTAATATATGATGAATAAATATGTTGCTGAATAATGTTTTGTTTCCAAGCTTTTACCTGATTCTTCAGTTCTATTTTAACATTGTCAGAAGTTGCCATTATCCTTGCCATGAGCAAAATGCACAGTTTTTGAAAACTCTGGCTGAATTTAAAGTCCTTGATCCAAAGCACAGAGATATCTGATTTGTTTAAGAATAGATCTAAAAATATACCAGTTGTGATAGAAGTAGAACTAATGGCTGAAATCAGTGTCTCAATTTTTTTATAATGGAGATGTGGAGGTTGCCAGGTCTGGCAACACTATAAACATCAGAAAACAATCACAATCAGAACTATTACTTAACACCAGCAAAAGATAGCGTGGAAAGCCCCACCTCACCAGGTGGATCAACAATAAATCCACTCCCAAATACAAAACAAATGTTACATCTGGCTCTGATTTCCTTGCCTGGTTTTTCTCTTGTTTTTAATGCTTCAATTCAGTGATTCTCAGCTTGGGGGTCACTGTGCTGTGGACTACTCACTGATGTGTACAGGGATACAGACTAAGAGTAATAAGTTATATGCAATGAAGTTTAGAACTCTTACAAATAAGCTAAATGTTTGTAATGCTAATGACAAGCAAAGTTACTCCTTTAAAGTTACCTAAGTTACTATTATAGGAATCTGTGCAGTCTAGCAATTACATAAATCTAGCTCTTGCTTAGTAGCAATTGTAAAATTGAAAATACTGCAAAACTATCTCATAGCAATAGCTTTCTTGCAGTGGGACAGAAATTATACTATGCACAAGGTAATGAACATCATCTCTTTTCATTATTGAAGATGATGTTAACAGGCACTTGGTATAAAGATAACATGCATCAAAAACCTGCAAGATTTGGCTAGAAAAATGATTAACTTACTGATGATTTTTCTAAGTCTCTTAGAAGACTGACTGAATTCCAGAAAATATGCTAATACTCAAACAATATGTACATACAAGGCCTGACATTTTTGCATCAAAGAATCCGGGTTGTGCCAATTCCATGGTCACCTGCCTCCTGGAACTCAGTGGTTTGGGGAATATTTTAGGAGACTAGATGCACAAATATGTGTTCTTAGTGTAGTCCTGTGGTAGGAAGGGTTAATATGACTTCATCTTTATAGAAGTGAGATCTGAGTGTGATACCATCCTGTAGTGCCTGTGAATGCTACTTGTTGTGCTATGCACTGTATGAACACACTGCAGAAAATGTCATCAGTTGTGGACAGTTTGACATGTAAGATGTGGGAATAGTTGAGTAAATGTGTATTCGCAAAAGCAGCAAGAAACAATAAGGTATTTGAGATCTTCACAGTTATTTTTGGCATTGACATGGGCTAAAATTAGACGTGCTGAATCCTTTCCTCTCCCTGGCAAACCTGCACCAAGCATGTCAGAATGATTTTTGCTACTAAGATAACTTAGAAATAGGGGGCAATTAGAGTGCGAGATACCAGTTTTTGTGCCTGTGAGTGTGAAAAGGGAAAGCTCTGAGTCACGTAGACAATGAGGTTCAACCTTTGTGAGCTAAATACTCTGAATCCTTCAAGTGAAAGATAATGATTTATAAAAGTGTGAATGGTTTACAGTATCCTGCTGTAAAACGGGAATGCTGATCTTTCTTATTGCCACACAGTAGCAAAATTTGTCCAATGTATTTCTTATTTCCAAGTGAAGACACTGCAGATAACCATCGCAGTTACCAACACCTTTTGTGTCTGGAATGACTGCTGAAGATCTCTGTGGTCATCTGCTAGAAACCTGATTTAAAATTTGTATTGCTGGCATGAAACTGGTTGGGGAATTTTGCCTCTCAGACATTCTAAAGCCTGGGACCCCAGTGGGAGACATGACTCACTCTTCTTGTTAAACCATGCCGACTGTTTTGCTGTACCTGAGTATTACGTAGTGCTGCAAAGCCCAGGACCTCATTTAAGAGCCATGGACACTAGTTAGAAATTGTGACTGTCTCGTTCCAGTCATTAATTTGTTTTGTCTATGCAGCTGAAATGAGTGTTTCTTGGAGTCCACACATTGCTCTCAGATTGTGCAGCAACAAGAAATTCAAGAAATTATTATGTTGAATCTTATATCTTCATCTGATGGTGCAATCATAAACTCGTGCTGTAGCAGATTGGGTTCACCATCGTTAACTTCATTAGTGAATAGGTTAGATGGCTGGTGAAGTAATCTAAACTTGATTTATTAGCATGACCATTTAGTTATGACTTGTGCATGTAATCGTAAGTCATCCAAGAGCCTGTGAGAACTGAAGGAAAACCACATCTGATATTTTTTTAACCTTTTGTTCTAAAAGAGCTTAACGTTTCGCCAGAACATCGCAGGCATTTTCTAAGAAGAACACGGTCCAAAGATATTCCCATAGAAGTGCTCTGGTGCAATTCTGATTTCTTAAATACCATCTTTTACTTTAGATGTGGCCCAACACATTGGAATTTTCAGAAGCAGTAATATATATCAGTGTTACAAAGCTGTAAATGTTTAATAGAGGCACCTTATAAGCTCTGCTGAAAGCAGTAAATAAAATAAAATTAGGGAATAAAAGTTTCTAGTGACTTCTTAGCTGTGTGATGAAGTGCGAGGAATGCAGGGAACTGAAGTATTACATGTATCTCCATTAGGAAACACAGCTGAAAACCTGCCTGACACAACCTTCCCCAGAGTTTTGCGCTTCAATCTTATGCCAAGAAGATACTGCCAAATAAGCTTCTCAACTCGCACTGCAGTTTGTGCCTGTCTATTATGCATTTCCCGGCTTTTTATTTTCTGCAGCAGTGTAATGTCACACAGCATCATTTTGCAATTAGTCTCATTATCCAAAGTATGTGGTAATGGCATTTATATCTATTCATACCTGACCACAGCTTTTGAAAGATGTTTTGCTTCTAGGTTTCAAGTGGTTGTTGCAAAGGAGAACTCTGTACATGCATTCAAGAGTAGTAATTAATCTTGTCTAAGTATATTCTCATGATACTGCTTGGTGTTAATTTCTGTCCATAGAGAGAATGCAGGTGTGGTACAGGGCATGCCCAGATGTATCAAGGCATGTGTTTTATAGGCTATATTTCTTTAGATATTAGGCCAAGGATTATTTTATGTAACAACATGATTATAATATTGGTATTATTTTAAGAAGTGAGTAAATAAAATGTGATTGAAACACTAACATATGTAAATTAGGAGGAACTGTGTTTGAATACATTAGGTTATATGTAATTCTGCCAAATCAGGTTGTGGGACCCTGGTATTTGACAGTTGATTACCAGAGAATGTTCATCTTGGGTTTTCTATCTGCAGATCTACTTCACAGAGATGGTATGAAAAGTCATTAGTATTCACAAAGCACTTAAACAACGAGTGAATGCAGTAGAAAGGGTCATGAGGAATTTTTATGGTATGTCTAAAAATGTTCCATAAAGATGGGTTGAAAAGTATTCAAATTCAATGTTGTTTAAGTATTAAGAGATCACTTAATTTTTAAAATATATTTGCGTCTAAAGTCAGTCTTGTATGTGCAGCGTTTTTAAAGTGACATCAGTCACAGGGAATTTGCTGCCCTGTACAGTTCATGACAGGAACCAGGTGCTTCAGATGTTTAACTGCCCTGGTTGGTAGGGCTTGGAAGATCCAAATAAGCCCTGTAATCTGTGTAAGGAAAACAGGAGCACAGAAATTCCATCTTTCCATGATCACATACGGTCAGGCCATCACTCAAGTAGTTTGTAGCAGTATGGGGGTGTATTCAGAGCAGTTTGGGTTTGTTAATAGCAGTAAGTAAGGCATGGTGGCCACTTTGTGAGAAACAAGCTAACACAAATTACTCAACACTACTCACTGAGTGCTCTTTGTGTTCCACCTAAGAGATCCTGTGGAAAAAGACATCATGTGGTGATGTCAGGAAAGGCAGTATTGTCATGCATGTAGTTGTAAGAATCTGAATGAAAGTTACTTAAGTCAACAGTGTTCTGACCCATTCTGAATTGGTTGACTTTGCAGCCTTGATTTTCTTTACATGTCTTTTGTCTATATTATTGGACACTGAAAAAGAAACAAAACCAAAAAACAACCAAAAGCAAAAACAATTGAATTAATCCTCAAGGTAACTTCTCTGAGTTTAGGAGTAACAACGTTGCGTGGTGGTCTTGCCTGCTATAATTGGAGCCTTTAAAGACACTGGATGAGTTATTTTGCAAAACTGAGATTGCTAGTTTTTAGTTAAATTGTGTGTGTGGTTTTTAATAGAAACTTGAGTTTTGAAACAATGGAGTCTGGATTTCTCAGTGGAAAGGGCTGTGTAACAGAGATGGTTGTTGCAGCATAGGTTTCTCTGCCAAAATCCTTCTCCTCTCATGTGAACAAATTCAGTGTATGTGTGCCTACGTGTAGTGCTGCTGATCCGTGTGTGATCAGTGGGTTTTACATTCCCAAAGGATCTGCACATGCTCAGCAAATCCGATTCAACTATATTGCATGTGCACTATCTAATACTGCTGCTTTCAGAAAGTGCTTACAAGTGAAATCAGGGTCCCCTTTGTCCCTAAGAAGTCAGGGAGCTGAGAGACTGCAGTGACTGATGTGAGGCCGAAGGCAAAGTGGGTGGCTCTCAGCTGGCCACGAGCCAGATGAAGGTGATTGGCCAGTGATATGTAGCCTTGAGGATGCAGGTTGGGCATCCCTGCTTGGAGTCATCTGACCACTGCTCTGGTAGGGAAGTACGAATACGTGGTTATCAACATTTGTCTTCGTAATAGCTGATCAAAAAGAGAAATCTTTCAGCTTGTTTGTGGAAGGCACCATTTGTGTTCAGTGCCTGATTATTGTCAGCATAAATTTGATTACCTTTGGCAAGCAAACTTTACTTTTCTTAGAAAGAAATGCAGCATGGTGAACATTTTTAATGTCTGTGTTCAGTAAGTTTAATTTAGTGGTTTAGAGGTTTAATCTTAGGGTTTTTTTTTAAGGAATGCATGTGACCCCCAGTAAATGGAGTTAAATGTACTCATGAAAGTCTCTCATAATTGAATACTGGGTTTTGTGTGCCTGTGTCACAGGACCTGCATGAAAACTAAGAGCGAATCAAGCCTGTGTCTGTGAAGGCAAAGTGGTGTGGAGGTTTCTTACTCCTGCTTTGGGTTCACGATTGTCCCTAGAAATTGCTGGGGCTTCACCACAGCTGTTTCTTCAAGTCTTTTCTAAGTCTTGTGCAGACCAAGTAGGAAGCAAAGTGTTTAAGTTATTTCTTCCTTGTAGTTTCTCTCAAGTTTGGTTGTGATCCTTTCATTTGGATTTTACTTTTTAGGGGCTTTGTTTACTTTTCTTCTTCTTCTTTTTTTTTTTTTTTTAATCTACAGATGTTTCTGCAATGTACTCAGCCCAGATGTGCAGGCTTTTGTTTCGTTGTTGCCCTGTTTGTTTCTGTCCCTGTTCAGTTCATGAAGCTGTGCTCCAGAATTCCATAAACTGGGGCATTAGCTGGTTTGGAGCCTTTATGTAGCCGTAAGGAATAGGAAGCAGTTTCTCAAATTCCCAGCTAATGTTTTGAGCAGTCAGCAGGGGCCTCATGTGAAAGAATTGATTTTCCTTCCCACATGCTTTCTCTTTTCGACTGGCATCACTTTTTAACTCAGCTGACTTGGATGCTGGTTTGAGAAGATTGTTTCACCTCTGAAAGAGTCGAGATGGAAATTCTGTTCAGCTGTCAAAAATGACAATGTCTAAGTGGATATCTCCTCCCAGTCTTCTCTTAAAATTTCTTGGGGGTGGAGGGGGAAGTGATCAGTAAAGTATAATGATACATTGTAGCTGAGGTTTCTGTGGGAACAAGAGCACTCAGGTAAACACAAATTTATTGAAAAAGGAAGGACTACCTGCCCTATCTGCTTGTACAAATAGATGACACAGCCTGACTGATATCAAATGCTTCTGTAGGTATGTTGATACTTCTGACTCCCACACTTTTCTGCTGTTCTTTTCTAGAGAGAGACTTTTAATTCTGTTTTCATGCTCGGAACAAGTCGGACACCTAGATAATGAAGTTGTAGGTACTTGCCGAGTGTGTACAGTGGGGGAGGATGCTTTTGGCAAGAAACATGGGCCAAGGGGGTCCCCGCTGAATGAATGTCCTTGTGCAAGGTAGAAGACCACTTGCTCGCTATCGCAGAAAGATAAGCAGAAATTTATACAGCTCTGCAGAAATAGACGTAGCAATAGTTGTCAAACATTTTTAAAACATGGATCATACATTTGTATTATTTATACTAAGTTAGAGAATATTGTGTTGGTAGTTACTTAGATGCGCTTGTGCCTTTAGAAACTGCATATTCCAGTTCCGCAGTGATGTGAGGATGGTGGGGTGGGGGGAAGGCCTGCTTCTCTACAGCCTTGTAGTGTGGTGTAATAAATGTGATGGCTCAGGAGGGAGGAGGCATCTGGAATTCAGAGTTATTTGGTGGAGACACTCTGACTAAGTTTATACTGCTAAAAAGAGCAAGACCTGGGTGTGAGCTCAACTGCTGCACTGCTGATCGAGCCTATGGCTTAATTATTAGCAAGGTTTTCTGGCATGGTTTTGGTTCATGCTACCTAGCGCTCTCCTGTATCATACCTGGGGACTGTTTGAGGAATAATGTGCCAGGAACCAGTCCTTACATGTCACAGCATCAGGTTTGGCTGCCTGTGTAGTGCTACAAGGACATTAGTAGCCTTTGCTAGCTCAAAACCAGCTCCATGCCCTTAATCAACACACTGGGGTGTGCAGCACAGACCTCAGTTTCACGCTATGAAAACACCGCTTGGGGCTGTAGTTCAGCCCTTGCATTATTTCAGATGCTTTTGAAAGGGGAGGAACCTACAGATTATTATTTCTTGGGGACACCACATGGAGGAGACCCACTGTCAAGTGCTTTGGAGTATGGATGTGGCAACTGTTGCTTGGCTTTGGAGCCACAGCATAGTCTCTGGCTTGTCTGCCTCCATTTACTCCTTTTTTAGTAGAATCTGTCAGGCCCATTCTGCTGGTAAACACACTGACAAGGATCTCTCTTTTCTTGGAACCAGCACCTAGCAGAGATAGGCAGGATGGTTCATTCTTTTAAACTGGTTCCACTGAAGAAGCTGGTGTTATCTCTAGTTGTGTTTCTAGTACATAGTGTGCAAACCACTGTGTGGACGTGTCAACAAGCAGCTTGATGCTCTGAGGTGAAGTTGAAAAAGTTAAAATGCTCTGTAAAATTTGAGACAAATCTCATTAAAAATAACTTTGGGAAATTGAATTTTGGCTGTTTGTATGCCTGGACACAGGGTAGTGTGTTGTGAAGGGGCTATGCACATAGCTCCGTGCAGGACTTTATATTTACCGTTGCTATAAAGTACTTCAGCAAGTTCTGTTCGTGTTTTCACCGTCATCATGTCTGCTGTGGGTTTCATATGATGACTTAGCTCTTCTGTGACTCGAGATCCTGGAATCATAGAATCATTTAGTTTGGAAAAGACCCTTAAGAACTGACACTACTCTCATAATTTCTCTGAGCTATAAAGGTTTATTTTGTCTTTTTTTAAAATGTTCTCCTCTTTCAGCATCAAATTGTGTGTCTTAGATCCCATGCTTTTTGCTTATGACTTGGAGATATTCCTCAGGCAATATATTGATTCTTTTTATTTTCTTTTTTTCTTCTTTTATTTTTTTTTAAATGACTGACTGACACACTGAATTTCGGAGCTTTGTGCAAATATTTCTAGGTTCCCTTTCCTTTCAGGGATTTAGGAAGCCTACATTTTCAGTTGGTGACTATTCAGCACTGATCCATGAAGATCATATGTTGGATATAATCAGTGTCTTTCTGATCATTTATCCAGCTCTGCTCATTCAGTGAGTCACCTGTGATCTAGTCAGGCTCTGTCAGCCTAACCTAATCAGCTCCTTCGTAGTTTTTGTTCTGGGTGCCTGCCTGCTTGTCCTGAACTCTTGCTCTGGCTCTTTGGTGTCAAGTATTGCTTGGAGTTACTGAATAAAGAAAAAAAAAAACCTGCTCATATGCTTTAGTGAGTATTTCCAGTTTCCTTATTTTTGAAGCTTTTTTCTTCTTGATTACACTTGGCTTCCCTGTGAATTACTTGTTTTACCTGCAGGTATTTCTTTAATTTTTTCCTCTCACGCAATGTCCTTGATAGATTGCTTCATAGGTAGGAATTGAGGATACTTAATCTTCCTCTTAGACATCTGATTGGATTCCCTGGTCTTGCAGTGTTTCTCCGTGGCCTCCTGGCTCTATGTAAACAGGGAGATGAGTCATAACTCCTTTGGCTTTGCAGGAATAATACGTATTGCTTGCACCCGGGCGTTCTAACACGTCTGTGTTAGTTCTTGTTTGAAATCCTTGTTACTTACATATTAATTCAAGGTAGTAGATCAGGCTGTAAAAAAAGCAAGGTTAAGGTTCACTTAAGTAAGTAAACGGAATTAAGGACACTTAACTTTTCCCTGACTGAAATGTGTTTTTCCAATATGTTGAGTCTGTGTGTGTGTCCCGCCTTTAGGGCACCCTGTAGTTTTATAGTTTTACTTCAGTCACTTGACTATGTTTATCAATCAACATGTAAACAATATGCTGCAATCTAACAGGAGAAGATATACAAAAATATTTGTATGTAAGTGTGTAATATATTTACTAGAAATATAACGTCCCTCTAACCTTAACGATTCTGTAAGTCTGTGTTACTGACATCTATTTTAAAGGTGATTAAGAGATACTGGTGAACTATAAGAACTAATAAACTTTTAAGTTCTCTATTTGTTTGTATAAAAATGCAAATACGTTTGTAAACCATATTAACTGAGAAGTAGCCCAAAACATTATGCATTAGTTATTTAGTTCATACTGGGTTTTTTAGGGAAAGAACAACCATGAACTTACATGTTTGGATGTTTTTCTTCGTATGAAACATTTATGCCTTTGCAACTATGGAATTATGTAAGGGCAGATTTAAAAAACAAAACAAAACCTCATATTAAGGTTTTTAAATTATATTAACCTGTTATGCAATAAATCTGACCTGAAGTACCACAGTTTAATAATTGGTGTGCTAATATATTTGGGTTTTTTCTTCATAACTGGACAGACAATTAATAGTTGGAATAGCTGAATTTTATCCTATGAAGCGATTAGAGACAAAGAATGTGTGTACTACGCAGTATTTTTGGGAACATGCTGCACATGTATTTGAGTAGGTCAGGACAGAATGAACATCTTTTTGACAGAGTTGGGTATCGCTCCCCATGCTGGGGACACTCGGTGCCTTTGGGCCACACTGCCGTGCACCTGGGCCGCACTCTGTGTGGTCTGGGCCCCCGCAGGCTGCCCCACAAGCACATCTGGGTCACTCTGCAGGAACCAGAGCTCGTAGATACCCTTGGATCCTGGCAGATTTTGGGAAGAGGCATTATTTGCATGGTTGTGGTCATTGTTCCTAATCTCTAGAAAAGCAACACCAGCACATGAACAGGCTTGGCGTACAAGTGTGTTGGGTGTACAGTTCTTTGTTGAGGCTCTGCTCTGTCAGGTAAAGAGACCTGCAGTGTTTTCACCTGGGGCATCATTCGACCACAGTCCAGAAACACACAGACATCACAGAGAATTATGTGTTTTCAGATTTCCCTTTTGAATAAATAAATTGAATAGCTTTTCTCCCTGAAGGGTTGCATAGCCAAGGGGTAGGTGAGACTGCCTGGAACCTGTTTGAGATGTGTGTATTTCATATGGGCTGCAGCAAAAGTGCCTGGGAAATTCAAAGTCAGTGTAGAGAACTAGTAACTTGTGGTGCTGTCCTAATTTATTTGCAGGTTACTCTACGACTGCAGAGATGTGTACTCTTTGGACCTTCCATTTGGTTGGTCGGTCGGTCTGTCTGTCTCTTTCCTTCCCTTCTCCCCCCTGCTGATGCTCTGCTGGATTAGTGTACTTATTGAACTGATATTTTCTCTTACATCTTCCTTCCTAAAGAAAGCATGATTCTTCTATAGACTGTAATGCCATTCCCTTTCCATTTCTATTAATGCCTGTGTGAATCAATCAGCCAGTATTTCAGATATTAACCTTAAATATCCTCTGTGCAGCGTTGGTAAAGAAACTGTATCTTCCTTTTCCCCATGACTTTTTTTTTTGGTCTTGCTTGTCTACATCAACTGCTTCACATGAAGAGGTTGTTCTGTATTGATGATCCGGAATTAAATGTTTATGTGCCACAATATCAAAATAATTCTGGCAATTGGATTTTAATCTCCAGAATATAGGAATGTCTCTTTCCTGCTCGAAGGTTTATTCTGTTAAGTGTTATTCATTATGGCGTGTTTTAAAAAGATCAGTTGGATGTAAATTAAACAAGACACTTTTAAAATGTGTTGGTTCTAACTTGAGAAAGTACAAATCAAAGGAAGATCATAATATGAAAATAAGTCAGGCTATTTAGAACAGTAGATCAGCTTTTGTTTAATCTTACAAGGTTTCCGTTTCAGTTTACTTTGTAACTGATTAATAGGTGGTGGTAACTTCGTGCTTTCTTAACAGTTTTAGGAAGAAAAGCTCATTTTTAGAATGTCTGCTTTTAAAAGAGATTTATTGGCTGAGTAAAGAGTGTTTAAGGTCATCTTAGGAAAAAATAAAATGTAATGAATCTCGGAAATAGACGTAAAATCTTGGCAGCTAGGAGAAGAAGGGGAGGTGAAGGAGCCTGGGGTGGTTTTGTACGTGAAGTATTCTGTCCAAGTAGAGATCTAGAAAGTGCCCAGCTACAAGGGGTGCAAGCAGCTGAGTGACACAATTGCTGCTTTAAGCTTATTGAAAGCACCTTAGAGTGCTTCAGGAAACAATGGTTTCTGCGCAAATAATGAATGGAGACTTTTTTTCCTGTGAGTGGTGAAAGCATTTCCATTCAAAGTTGAATTTGTGTTGAATTCCATGGGAAACATCTTTAGAAATATTTGACGGTTTAGAGCCAGGAACGTAAGGTAAATTGTATCACCATGACTCTATAGCTCATGAAAAATGCTTTCTTTTGGGGGAATTTTGGTGGGAAGAAGTGTATCACATTTTCTTTCTCCTGCTTTTCATATCTGCAGTTATTCTTGGTTTATATTAGGATCAGATTACCTTGCAGTTGTCAGGCATTCCGATGTTATCTCACTTTAATATCTGAATGAAACTTTGTGTTGCAGAAGATACTTAACTGCTGTTTCCAAGGAAATGGCAACGTAAAGTTGTACTGTAATTAATCAAGATGTGACTCATGAAGGAGACTGGAGTTAACTTCATTGGCTAGGTGAAGAATCTCCCTGTTCCTTGATATGGAACAAGGCAAGAAACCCCAGCAATACTGCTGCTTCTTCCGTGCAGTGAAGCTGTATCTGCTCACATCTTGAAGAACATACAGGAAACTTTGTAAGGAGCCCATATTTGAATTGCACTGGAGAAGATAAATTGTTCCGTTGGCCTGATTTCAGTCAAAATTTAACCTTGCCTGTTGCAGGAATATCATTATGTAGTCATAATTTACACTAGTATATAGTCAAATTCTAAAACACTGTATGTATTCTGTATGCCAGTATATAGACTGGCATACCCTAGCAGCCTGATTTGATCCAGACAATTTGCTTTCATTATTTGCAAAACTCTTAAGTAGTCTTTTAAAGGATTCCAGGGAACCATTTTTATAGTCCAGCTGAGTCCAGAGTTTGTACATATTTTAAAACAATGTTTGTTAGTGCGTTTTAACTATCGGATTTGTAATGGTGGGGTCGATTTAACATCTGGAAATCTTTGTCAGGCCCTTGTAAACACAAGCAACTCTATTTATTTAAAGCCTGATCACCAGCTTGTTTATGTAATATCTGTATTGGGCAGATGAGCAGGAGCAGAGAGGGGAGTTAGTAAAATTGCTTACATCCTAGTTTGACAGAAATTTAATTGGCAGTAAATGGTTTCGTTAATAGCAATGGTCTCAGCTGCCTTTTTTCCCCTTGCACATTCTCCTGTGCAGCAGGTGTGTGTGTGTGTTAGGTTTGTGGTGTATCAGATGAAAGAGCTCATGTGGAATGAGACAAATCTTTGCTTTTTCCTCAGTTATTTTCACTCAGATCACACCCTGTTGTGCATTAATATGTGGCTGCAGAAACACTTTTGTAGACATGACGAAAAGGGAGCGTGACCAGTTTTCTGGAGCAGTGCTGACATATGTCAGTCTGCAGTGTTCTTGAACTCCCACTTGAGATGGAGCAAGACCAAGACTACTGGAGTATATAGTTTATTGGCAGTAGTATATCCTGTAACAAGGTAATGAAAACTGCCAGAGATCACATGCAAGAAGTAAAAGTAATGTTAAAGCTATGTTTTGAATACTGTATTGAAACGAGTGTCTGATTTCAACCCTGGATGGAGAACTGATGTTGTTAGATTACTTTGGCAGCAATATTTTTTCACCAGTATGAAGGAAACCATTAGCATAATTGTTGTGGGTCACTTCTGATTGCTTTTCTGTTCAGGATTTCCACAGACAGTAAAGTTAATTCATTTTTTAAAGGGAGACGTTCAAATAAACTAATCTCTTCATTGCTCATAAACAATTATTTTGACAAATCATTCTTTTTATATTACTGACTAGATATTTTAAATGTGGGTTAAAACTTGAATTTTAAAAATACCAAAGAATTTAAGCAAGATTTGTAAATTGGTGCTCGTATACATGTCTAATCATCTGCTTTTAGGTTAATTCTTTGCAGAACAGGTATCTCACTCCTTTTTCCTTCCCCTTCTTTTTCTGTCAGTCTCTTCTCCAAAAGTAGTGGAGGAGACGACCTTAAATTGTGAGAGATGTTTGCCTCATTTTAAGAGCTTTTGAATAGTTTGAAATCTTAGATACATTTTTGTTTAACAGACAGATAATACTGTTTATAGTATGAGTACATATGTTCCCGTTCCTGGTAACTTTTGGATAAATTACAAAAAATACATTTCATAACATGAAAACAGAGATAGATAATATATTTCCCTGGTGCTTGTATCAAAACTTCAAAGAATGATTGGTTTGCATTTAGATTAGGCATTCTAGGATAATAAAAGTCACAGTTTATCAAATCTGCAGTATTAATTTGGGTATCAGAGGAAATTGTTTTTATGCCTCAGATGTGTATTTTTAACTTTTTGTTCATAGATAAACTGCAAAATAAAACCCACTAATATTTGCTGTAACATCAGTTACAAAAGGACTAGCTAATTGGGTTTTTTAGTTTTAACAGCTGTCATTTGTAGCAGTTGAGAGTATTTGCCGTGTACTTTGTCCCTGAGCATTTGTTTGCCTTCCCAGCTTTCTTTTTTCTGAAGAACTTTTTTTTTCTGCATAGTACTGCCAAACCTTTAGAGGTCTCTTGTTGAGGTAAATATACAAGTCTTATGTATACAAACCGCCTTACAGCTTGTATTTGCATTCACTTATATGAAAAGGGTTTTCACAAATTTGAGGGTGTAGGGTGCATACATTGCATTCTTTGGTGTCTATAGTAGAAAACAAGCATCTAAGATCCAGAGATTTCTTTGTACAAGGGTATGTGTGTTTCACTAGACTGCAGTGTCACATGCAGATTCTCTCTTTTTTGTGAATTCTGCCTTTCACTGTAAGCCTGGCCGTAACCTCAAGGCTTCAGCATTTTCCTGAAAAAGAAGCTGTTTGAAAAATAAGATCCGAGGAAGCTTACAACTCAGAGTTCCTGTGTTATTGGCAAGAGTTGTATCTACAGTTAGGTGACTGTGTCAAAATTTTACCTATGTGTCTCTATTTCTCCTTCCAAGATTAAAAAGAGAGTTGAACCACTTGTCCATGGCTAATGGGACAACCAGGATGTTTCTGAGACCATCACCACCAAGAGCTGTGACTGATGTTACTGATACAACATTTCAGTTTTGATATACAATGAACATATATCTTAATGTATTAGATTAAACTACTTCAATCTATTCACATACCTCAGAGTCAAATCACCTTGTCACAGAATCACAAAATGTCAGGGATTGGAAGGGACCTCGAAAGATCATCTAGTCCAGTTCCCCTGCTGGAGCAGGAACACCCAGATGAGGTTACACAGGAAGGTGTCCAGGTGGGTTTTGAATATTTCCAGAGTAGGAGACTCCACAACCTCCCTGGGCAGCCTGTTCCAGTGTTCTGTCACCCTCACTGAGAAGAAGTTTCTTCTCAAATTTAAATGGAACCTCCCACGTTCCAGTTTATACCTATTACCCCTTGTCCTATCATTGGTTGTCACCAAGAAGAGCCTGGCTCCATCCTTGTGACACTCACCCTTTACATATTTATAAACATTAATGAGGTCACCCCTCAGTCTCCTCTTCTCCAAGCTAAAGAGCCCCAGCTCCCTCAGCCTTTCTTCATAAGGGAGATGCTCCACTCCCTTAATCATCTTTGTTGCCCTGCACTGGACTCTCTCCAGCAGTTCCCTGTCCTTGAACTGAAGGGCCCAGAACTGGACACAATATTCCAGATGCGGTCTCCTCTGAAGCTGCCAGGTGCTGGGTTTGTGTTCACTTAAACTCACGAAGCAGAGAAAAGAGCGCAGATGGAAACCCCACACAAGCAGAGCAGAAGCACTGGAAGGCTGGAAGGGATCTTGGGAAGTCTCTAGTCAAACCCTTGCAGACAAAGCAGGGTCACCTCCAGCAAATTGCTCAGGACTGTGACCAGTTGGGTTTTTATTATCTCCATGGATAAAAACTCCATAACTTCTTGAGGCAACCTGTCACAGTGTTTCATCTCACAGCAATAAAGTCTTATGTTTAAGTTGAATTTCCTATATTTCAGTTTCTGTCCATTGCCCCTCATCCGTTCTCTGGACGCAATGGAGTATGACTCCATCTTTTTTATGCCATCACATGTTTATACACATTGGCAAGATAACTCCGGAGCATTCTCTTCTCCGGGCTGAACTGCAGAATTCTGAGCACTCTCGGGTTCCCCTCATGTGTCAGATGGTCCAAACCTTTAATCATCTATGTGGCCCATTGCTGGAGTCTCTCCAGTATGTCTTTCTCATACTGAGAAGCCCAGTACTGGATGCAGCACTCCACCCCTGTGTCCAGGGCTGAGCAGAGAGGAAGGACCACCTCCCTTGGCCTGCTGACAGTGCATCCTGAGGATGCCATTGACTTTCTTTGCTGCAAGGGCACACTGATAACACATGTTCAACTTGGTGTCCACCAGGACCCCCACGTCCTTTTCTGCACAGCAGCTTTCCAACTGGTCCACAACATGTACTGGTGCTTGGGGTTGTTCCTCCCCAGGTGCTAGACTTTGTATTTCCCTTTTTTTGAACTTCATGAGGTCTCTGTTAGCAGATCTTCCAGCCTGTCAATGTCCCTCTGCATGGCACCCCATCTGTCTGATGATGTATTATTAACTGCTCATCCAAGTTCTGTGCAGCCTGCAAGCTCACTGGGGGTGCACTTTGTCCCATCATTTGGGTCATTAATGAAGATGTTAAATAGTGCTGCCCCCTGTATCAACCATTGCGAAGTGACTGGTGTCCAACTGGACTTCGTGCTGCTGTTCATAACCCTGTGGGTCCAGTAGTCCAGTCACAGTTTACTTACCTGGTCCATATTTCAACAGTTGACCTGTCCATATGTTATGTGGGAAGCTGTTGAAAGCCTTGTTAAAACTGAGATAAACATCATCTGCTCTCCCTTCATCCACTGAGCCAGTCATCTCGTCAGTCAGGCAGGATTTCCCCTTCATATATCCATGGTGATATCACCACCTTGTCCTTCAGGATTTGGGACTGAGGTAAGGACTGGCCTGTAGTTCTCTGGATTCTACTTGAAGACAGGAGTGACCTGTACTTGCTCCTAGTCCTCAGAAACACGCCCTACTGCCATGACCTTTTAAAGATAATGTACACTTACTAGACTTTATAAATAGCATTGGTGTAATTTGAAATTCTGTTTCCTTGCCCTTTTAGAGGTGAAATTAGGTTGCTGTTTCATAGCTCTGAGTTGCTACTTTTCCGATGCTGTCATCAATATTAAAGTAGTTATCAGTGTTAAAACAGTAATTTTACACCACTTTGTGGGTTTCTTTAAATAATTCCCATGACTTAACTTTGTTGAATATTGTTCCTCTGCTTATATTAGGAAAAGGGCAGCACATATTGCAGAGTTTGAAAATGCTTCATAAAATAAAATGCACTTTAAGATCAAGTTTTGTTTCTGTCATACAAATATTTCTGTCAGCTTTATTTTCTGTAATAGAATAATATTATTTTAATCCTATTTTTTTAGCTAATTTATTTACTTACAGAAACATAAATGCACTGATCAGGGAAGGTGGAACAATATTTTGCACAGTTTTCGGAGTGGATGTAATTTCTCTTGCATCTTGTTTTGAGAACTTACTCCGCTGTCTGCAGTTAGTGTCACAAATAGACAGAATTTCATGCTTTCCTGGTGTGTGATTTTGTGTTGTTGGTTTTGTTCTTCTTTTTTTTATTCTTCTTCCAGTAAATGCAATTGTTCAGTTCATTAACTTTTACCTAATAGTTGCTGATGCTGGGGAGAGTTTTGACTATGACTAATAAAATAATTGGGTTGTGTTTTTCTTACCACATCCTGAAAAATGTTTCTGGACTTACTCTGTCTAATCTTAGCCATCATTTACCAGTTGAAACTTGTCTTAATTGTTCTGTGTGATCAGGCTGCTATTGGGAAGCTGCAAGCATAACATTATTGATGGATGTATATTCTTTCAGGTTTTCTCATTTGTACGTAATGCATCAATGCTTTTTTCATGGATTGTGTGGCAATAAATGAGCCCTTTTCCCCACACTACTTTTTGTTTCCATTTCCATCTTTACAGAGCTAGAATAAAAATGTGGGTTTTTTTCAAATTTAAAATCAAGCAAACAAAAAAACCTGAACAAAATGTCATGTTAGTGAAAATATTCTACTGCATTGTGAGAATCTGAAAAGTAATGAAATTCTTTACTTTAAAGTAGAAAAAAATATGGCGAGACTTACAGTCTGTAAGTAATTCTTGTATGTATCTTTGAAGGGCTAGATGCAGAGCTCTTGCAGTGCTGAACTTGTATTTAAAATCTGTACTCTTACTTAAAATGTGTTCTCTTTCTCACTATTTCAGTTGTTAAAATAATTTTCAAATAGCAATCAAAGCAGATGCAGAGGATTCTTTTAAGTTTGTTGTCAAAATGCATCAAGCCTCTGCGGGTGCCCAAAAAGCAATGATCTAAAAATTGACTTACCATAGCTTGACAAGTCACTGTCTGACATTTGAGTGCATGAAATATCCCCGTACAGACCTCTAGCCTGCCCAATTGACAGCACAAGCCAGGACAAGACCACTTCAGTTAGCCCGAGAGGAACTGAGGTGAGCCAGGTTGCAACACCAGGGTTAGCACGGCGAAGAGCATCACTGTAGTTACCGTGACCCAGCTGATGCATGATAAATTGACTTGGGTCTCAACTCTGACTATTTTCTGGCTTTGGTTTTCTTTCTTTCCAGGACAGTGGTGGCACTGGAGAATCCGAACAGTTTTGCTCTGCTGCTCTTGGCCAAGCAGATGAGCAGCTGCCAGAGTGCACAAGCATGTTCCCTGTTAGCAGTGGCAGTGACAGTGTATTGACAATGGGGTGTTTTGGTAAGGTGCGCTTTCTGGATGCTGGCTGCCCAGTATGTGCACCCAGTTTTAAGATGTAACCGGAGGCTACTGTTCAGAACCAGTAACATGGTGACAATAATCCTGCTATTCTGTCTATTCCTGACAGCAAACTAGTGCAAAACTGAGTTGTACAACAGCTTTTTGAGACATGAGCCTCCTGCTCTTAACTGCAGGCTTCATTTTCCATGGAGTGATAAAATATTTTGGAAGTACAAATACAATAAAAGTGTTAATTAGTTTTTCCTTTCTCTTTCTTTTAGGACTCCTCCAGGATGGTTTCAAGCAGGTATAAAAGGTATGAGATCTTTGTACACAACACATTCCTTTACATATATAGTTCTGCCAGAAATAAAACTGATTAAATGAGTGTTTTTAGTAGAGACCATCATATTTTGGTTAAAGACCTGAGAGATGCGGCAAACTTATCCAAACCCTTTTGTTATGTTACAATTTTAAAATAAATTCAGCTGGTATTTTGCTGGGTCTTACTAGTTCAGAAGAGTTTCCTAAGCAAATGTGTAACTTGACTACACGTTACCTAGGAGCTAGTAGTTTCACCATTGATTTGTGAACCGCTTTCTTCTGAACTTTAATACAGGAAGATAATTCTGTTGCTCTCCACAGTAACATTAAAAGAAATTGCTATAGTTTTGTCATACTACTGTCTCAGTTGTAGGGGATACTGCCCACATGTAGCAGGTCCTGTTTGTTATTTGAGTCAAGTATTACCCTGGTTGGGACTCAAGTTCTTCAATTAGGAAAATATTTCAGAAGCTCTTTATGCACCTGACCAATATGTGAAATCTTTGCCCATGTGGAATTAATATGGACACAGCTATCACAATGATTAGGAAAATGCGATGGTAACCTGAAGTCTAAAATACATTAACTGAAGCAAGGCATTTGCATAAATGTATTTTTATTTGATATATTAATGTATTCTCTTTTAGATGTCCTTTACTCAGATAAAATGTGTAGGTGGTTAATTCATCCGTGTATGTATATTCTGGCTGCAGAAGTAAGTGTAAAGAATAACTGTAATTATCTAGTCCTCGCTGGTGTCTTTTCGACCCGTCAGACTTGTTCACCTATAGAGTCATAGAATGGTTTGGGTTGGAAGGGGCCTTCAAAGATCATCTAGTCCAGGTGTGTCAAACTCATTTTTGCCGGGGGCCACATCAGTCTTGCGGTTGCCTTCAAAGGGCCGAATGTAACTTTAGGACTGTATAAATGTAACTATTCCCACATTACTATAGTCCTAAAATTACATTCGGCCCTTTGAAGGCAACCACAAGGCTGATGTGTCTGCCGGTGAAAATGAATTTGACACCTCTGGGCTGGTCCAGCCCCCTTGCCATGTGCAGGAACATCTTTCACTAGCCCAGGTTGCTCAAAGCCCCATCCAGCCTGGCCTTGAACACTTCCAGGGATGGAACATCCACAGCTTCTCTGGGCAGACTGTTCCAGTGCCTCGCCACCCTCCTTGTAAAAAAGTAATATCCTATCCTGTCATACCTTAGATTTCTCAGTGTGGTGCCATGGTTTATATTTGTATTCCTGGATTCTCATAAACCTAGTTGAGTGATGCTTTTTGTTGCTGTAGGTTTGGGGTTTTTTTAATCACTTAGTCATTGCAGAATGGGTAGACTTACTGTCACAATCTTAACAACTGTATAATTTCATGATTACTTTCTTATTAATCAAACACATTTTAGTTCAGTCTCTACTTCTTCCTCAGTTGCTGTGCAGAGTTTTGTTGCTGTTTTTATTTGCCAAATACTTAGTGGTGTGTGTCACAGTGCTCTGTGGTTTTTCATAAACCTTATCTTTACTCTGTTCATGTGTTGTATATACTCACTCACTTGCACTTACTGGGGTGGTAATAAATAGTAGTTTGGATAATCACATTCTTAGCTTATTTGAAAATTGACTAATTATTCTGGTTAATGTTGCAAAAATAGGAAACTCCAAACTTAGTAAATGCTAAAATAAGACTTGTTTGTGTAGTCTTTGTTCAGTCAGCTTTAGTTATTATATATGTGGGATGTTCATTCTTCTGTTTGTCAGATTTCCCCCTCAGGACTGACATCACATTCAGAAGAAATCTGACTTGCTGTAAGCTGCTGTTCAATATTTTGTTATGTATGTTGTCATCTGTCCTACTCATTGTGTAGTCTTCAAAGCTCATGTTGAAAACAAAGGATTATTTTCCTGTGAAGTCAGCACAGTGCCCAGTGCTCACAAATACTAAGTGGGTTTTATTCTGACTGTACCTCCATGAGCTATACAATGTCAATTGTGATTAGAGTTAACAGTATCTATTGACTTTTCCTCTATATTTGAAAATTTCTACCTTCCCTGAAGTGATTCTTCAGGTAAGAGTGCCTGCACAAAGGATGTCTCCCAGTGGCTTTGCTTTCTGGTGTGTGTGGCAAAGGAGTCAGGACCAGAGTCCTCTTCTGTTGGGACAATGTTTGGCTTGTTGGCCTCTTCCAACATCTGCAGTAAGGGAAGGTATTACAGAAAGCAGCCTCCTCTACAGTAATTCTAGTTCAGATCACTCAGATCTCCCTTAAATCCCAAAGACAGTAGCAGTCCTTTGGAAACCAAAAATGCTGTTCTGTGATTATATCTAGAGCTGGAATGTGAATGCCAAAAGGCCGCACTGAGACCATAAGCTGCTTGAAGGGCCAGATATGTTCACCTTAACGTGCTTGTAAGAGTTTTGTGTGTGCTCCCTTAGGTTTTCAAAGCAAACTGAGAGCAAAGCATGTTCTCCCGTAGGAACAACCACTTTGAGATCCCATTTGAAACTGTTATTTGTGTTTTTGCTGACAACAGGTGGTCAATACTTTGTAGGTGGGGAAGAGGGTGTCAGTAGACTTTATAGACAAATGACAGTAAAAGTTGAAAAGATGTTTTTCTACAGTCTTGGGCTCTGTTATAGACTCCCTCCCCCATAGAAAGAATGCATTATTTTCAGGACATTCTCCTCCATCTTTACTGCTCCTTCTGCTTCTCTTTTGCCTTCTCCCACTTCCCCAGTTGTTCCTCATCAGAAGTGACATCTCTTAATCTCAGCTTTTTTCTTCACTTCACTGTTTTCCATTTCCTAGCCCAGTTAAATGTCCTTTCCTCTCTCTCCCCCTTTCTCTTCCATGCTTGCATCCTTATATTTAACCACTGAGGTTCTAGTCTTCTCTTTGTTATTCTTTTCTGATTTCTTGTTTTGTTGGTTGTGGGGTTGTTTTTTTTTTTTTTTTATTTTTCCTGTTTTGTCTTTGTCTTCTCTTCTGACTTGTAAGTCCTCGGTTACTGATGCCATCCCTGCCTTCCAGTACCTTCCCTTCCCCTTCCCATATCACTGTTTTCATGTCTACATTGAGATACCCAGCCTCCTGGACCTAACAATACAAGAGAGACTTAAGAGCTGAGAAGGAGGATCTGTGCTGCGTGTTCTCATGGAATCACTGTTCTCTCAGTGTATTCCAGGGAACTGCACAGATTTTACCTCCTACTTAATCAAACACACTGGCTACTTTGCTTTATATGGATGCAGCAGTCCATGATTAAACATTTATCTGGCATTGCCGAGAAACCCATTTCACTGAGTGTCCATTGACTGGAAGACATGTTTACAAATGAACTCTGCTGGCTGCTGTTGTGTTATTCTACTTCTGTTCTGGCTGACTTGGGTAAGCTGAGCCTGTATCCTTGTCCAGTAAAGTAAATACAAGTTTGGGATGAGGATCTTAGTTGAGAATTGCATTCTGTCTTCTGAATTTTCTTCCAAAATTTCCATGCTTACACCCCAAAAGTTAGTGGAGGAGTTTCTTTGTAGTTTCATGATCAACTGCATGAAATGTTTTCAAAAGGTGATTCTGTTGTGGTCTGGAGTGGTACTGTGAGATCTATTAAAAGCATGACCAGAATTTTCAAGGTCGTGCTGACATGAAGGCTACAGGACATGTTCATGAGAGTATTTGGGAGTTGTCATCAGCCATCTGTGCTGACTGTGAGCTTCATGTGTTTAAAAGGTGTAGGTGTCCTTCAGCTATAACAACCCTTATCAACTTCCTCATCTCTCATTTTTCTCTAAGCTTTGCTTAATGTGATACACCTCATGTTGACCATTCCAAACTGCTGTTAGTGTGACTGGGTCTACCAGTTTTTGCACTGCTTTCTTAGTAGTTATTTTAAAGCAAAAAACACTTTGCCATTTGTAAGAATGGTTTTCTGATTCAGGCCTGATGCTATCAGCATAGTTGGTGTCATCACTGATTTCTGAAATGACAATGGCAAAGGGTATTCTGTTGATTGAAATATTTGAGTATAATCTACATGAAAACATGAATTACGCCGCTTTTGTGCTCTGTTTGCAAGTAACAGTGAAGCAGGACATAGGAATATTTTTATAAGCACAAAGAATTTGTTTTAGCAGCTTATTTATAGGACTATCCTACTAGCTTTTGAACCTATTTAGCTTCTTTTTTCTAAAAATGTCTTAAATTGAAAAGAAAATCTTGCAAATCAGGATTTAAAATAACTGAGAAGATTTTTGCATGGTTCAGGGATCAGACAGATCAGACCGGATCAGTTTATAGAAAGAGTTAGATTAAAATCTCATAGTGGTTCAGGGTTGTGTTCTCATTATAAGTATATTAGCGGAAATGAATAAAATATGGTATGGGTTTATGGCTTCCAGACAAAATATCAGAGGTTTTTTTCCTTCTTTTAGGTTAGTACAGCACACTATTATGGAACCCAAGAGGTAGAGACCCCTGCCCACTAATCATAGTTGCCCGTTGTCTCATAGTTGAAAAATAGAAGAGGAAGAAGAGACCACTAGAAGAGAAGAAGTTATCCCACGTCAGGGCACTCAGTGGAGCTGCTTTGAAAGAGATACTAGAGCGCTGCTGAAATTCTCTTGCTCAGTGTTTTTAGATTTCTACAAAGCTTAAACTACAACAATTTACATTCCATCATACTAACCTTGGTCTCGCTAATTCCAAAAAAATACCACTGCAAAATACTGTTTCGTTGCACTATGCCCAGACTTGCCTGCTTGCCTGTGGTTGGGAGTTTTGCGGCGAGGAGTGACTGTGCAAGCATCGTCTCATCTGGCTTGTTCCATTAGGACCAATGCTGTGCAGATAGGAACACTTAAGTTAGATAGGGGTCACTCAAGGTGCTTTTCTTGACGTCTGTATCCCCTTTTCAGCCAATGCTGATGTTATGAGAAGACATAAACATGTAGGGGTTTATTTCTGCAGAAGTTTTTGGTGGTGTAAGCTGAGCCGGCTGCACTGCTTCAGTGTCCCTTGTGGCAGTGCTCCTGCAGCTGGACAGGGTGATGCTTCAGGAGAAGGGGAAATGGCCTCAAGTTGCACCAGGGAAAGTTCAGTTTGGATATTAGGAAACATTTCTTCACAGAAAGGGTTGTCAGGCATTGGAACTGGGAACTGCCCAGACAAGTGATGGAGTCACCATCCCTGGAGGTGTTTAAAAAGTGTATAGATGAGGCTCTTAGGGACATGGTTTAGTGCTAGTTTAAGTTATGGCTGGACTCGATGATCTTAAGGGTGTCTTCCAACGAAAATGATTCTATGATTCAGGGAGCTGCTGTGGCTGGAAGCCAATGACTTCCTTGTGCTACGGTCCTGGATTGCTGTGTCAGCTCCTGGAATGGTTTCTTATACAGTCACCTGAAGGCCAGAGCCAGGATAAGTGGAGGAGGCTGGGAACGGGCAGCTCTAGAGAAGACAAGACTGCCTTTCCTTAGCTCAGCTCCGAAAGCCACAGGCTCGGCTTAAGCAGTCCAAACTAACAAGATAGTCTTTAGAAAGATAGTCTTTTGCTCATTTTTCTAAAGAAGGTGTTAGCCACTGAATGGATTGCAATGACATAATTAACTAGAAATTTCTGAATCAAGTATAGTTAGAAGATTCTGGAAGTAATAATAAATGTGTTGTAGTTGAAATCAATGAAATCTGTTTTTGACTGGGTGATTTTAGTTGGATGAAATTGCTCTTTGGACAGTGCTTCTGGAAGACATTGAGAGAACCAAAGAGGCATTGGAAAGAGCAAAATTTATTCTGTTTTTCTGAAACATTGCTATTAAACCTGCCCCTGAGTGAGTAACTGATTTTATTTTAAAGAAAATGACTAGAACAACATTCTGAGACAAAACTTTTGTTTCTATGTAAGAACAGTCAAGCTGTGTTGTGGGTTGATTTTGCTGTATGATTTTTGTTGAAGTACAGCCAGAAAATCTTTTAAAAGCAGGTCTTCTTAAGTTGCAAAAGTGTTTTCTGTTTTCAGCATTCCAATTAAAAGTAAGCTAGTGGAACAACAGGTTGAGTTTTGTTGAATATGTGGTTGAACATGCCTTTTTGAAGCAGCAGTGAGGGATGTTTCTGTACAGCCACATTCTCATTTGCTACTCTCCGGGTGGGCACTCTGATCCAGTGTTACCTATGGCTACAAATACAATCTGACATACTCTTGTTGAAAAATAATTTTAAAAATACTGTTTTCTGCAGCCTGTGGGCAGATGTGGCAGCTGCAAGTGTTGAAACAGTCATGTGCCTGCTAAAACGTGGAGGAAGTTTTGACTTGCATTCTTGAGCAGTGACTCTAAATTTCTTCAACTTGCAGACCCCCATCATTTTTCTTCTGGTGCTAATGACAGCTTTTACCCAATGTACATCTACGGACAATAGGTTTTCTTTCCTTTCCTACCTTTTGTGAGATTCCAGCAACTTCAAGTTGCAAGTATTTGTAAACCTTTGTTCAGGTAGGAAGTGTAGGAAGTAAGGTTGTAGTCTCAAACTAAATGTGTTCTGCTGTCACATTTATGCACTTTCCCTGCCCTTCCCCAAAAGAAAGCACAAACTCAATTTGTTTTCTCTTCAGTTTGGACAAAATTGTCATTATTATTAGTATTATATATATATATATATATATATATATATATATATATATATATAAAATACAGGTTTATTTCCATAGAGAGATCTTTGCTGGGGCTGGCTGATAGATATTTTCTCTTAGACACCAAGTTCAGTGATACTGTTATTCTAGATAAGTTTTCTTTCTTTAATGCTCACAAACTGTCATTGTATCTGAAGACTGAAATTCCATGCCGTGTGAAAGATATTTCTACTGTGTCTCAAATGGTACCATTTTTGCTTTTGCTGTATATTGGACATTGGTTATAACAACCAAAATAGTGAACTTTGTATCTGTCACATTTCTCGTGTTAGGTTACGAACTAATATCCCCTTAAATGTTTTCTTAAATCTCATTTCCTAGAAGCCTTCATGATTTGTCCCTTGTACTTGCTGATACTGAAAAGGAATCTGCTTCATTAAGGTCTGCTCCTCAGTTGAAGAGATGAGATTTTTGAGTGTTAGTTTCAGGGGAAATGCAGAAAATGTGTTAATTTTCAGTATTAAAGATACCCTTCCTATCTTGGTATTTTTTCTTCTAATTTTCATGTAGGAGCATCTGCCAGTATCAATCACTGGAGCTGAGCTGAGATACTCCAGTATATTGGCAAAAGAGTTCATTTTTGAGTGATGAAAAAAATTGAGACTTTCTTGTGTGGTCTGTCCTTGTGATATTAACAGCACAAACCAATACATTTTTCAGAAAGCCAAATAACCTAGAACTTTAATAGTTAAACTAAAGTATTCCTCTTATGTTGTGTTGCAACATGCGTATCCGGCCCTAGAAATGTTTTTTAAAAAAAACTTCTAGATGAAGAATAAACAGTGCTAAATATGGTAATAATGTTAAGCTACAAAATTCCTTACAATTGTGTCAGTATTTCTTGGAAACTTCACACATACTAGAGCAAAACAGTATTTATATCCATGAAAAGATATCCTTTTGCCAGATACTCCTGCTTTTGATTTGCATTGTATCCATCTAGATTTGCACACTGTCCCCGGGGGTTTTCTAGAGTTATGAAATGTTAAATGGACACATTAATCATATTCTCTTCTGTGTTGTAGGGATACTCATAGTGCTTTTTGTTCCTTTCCTAAGTGCTCTAGAAAACCATATATGTATTTTCAGCTGCGTGATTTCACAGACTGGTTGAGGTTGGAAGGGACCTCTGGAGGGCTTCGTGTCTAACCCTCCCTGCTCAGGCAGGACCACCTAGACTCAGTTGCCCAGGACCATGTCCACATGCCTTTTGAATGTCTCTATTTGAGTTCTCCTTGTAAAGACTGAACAAGGGGTTTTTTTGTCATTCGTGGGGATTTTTTGTTTGTTTGGGGTTCTGTTTGTTTGATTTTTATTTATTTGGTGTGGTTTTGTGAGTTTTTTTTTTTGTTTTGTTTTGGTTTGGTTTTTTTCTGTCTTGGGCAGTGTAGCTGTGTATTTTCAAAGTCAAAGAAGTGTGCTTTTGGTGGATCGGGGAGTGAAAGATCTGTATCTCTCTGCCTGGTCCCAGGGCACTCTGTTCTGCTACCCTTAATTATTAATTGAATTCTACATAGAAGGTAAATAATATTGCTATTGGGAAGAAAATAGCTATGGGAAGAACACTCTTAAATACGTGACCTTGAAAATGTTTGACTTCTAATATGTATTTTTAAAATAGCACGGTTTTGTACCTAGCTATCACAATGGAGGACCCATAAGCTTTTAAAAAACTAGTTTATGTGCCTTTGCAGTGCCTATCTGTTAAGATTCCATTGCAGTGTTTTTTAAGGAATAGACACATGATCTAAAGCAAATAAAAAATATACCAGCAGTTAATGAAGGGGTGCCTACCAACTGAGCTGTGACAACCTGCTGTGTATAAGTTCTGAAGTAAAATATTGGGAAATGGCATAAAATTAATATGTTGGGCTGCATCACATTCCTAGGTTGACTTCCAGTTCCTTACAGGCCATATCCATATTTCCTGCAAAGTCAGTGAACACATGTAAGCTTCTTACAGTTTGGACATGTACTTGTTTTTCATCCTTTATGTTTTCATCAGCTTAAAACGGTGCTTGGTTTAAACTCTGCAGTGGTACATTATTTTTTTTTAATGAAATTGTTTAGCTTGGTTTTTAATGTGCACAGTTCATACTTTAAGATAGGATAAGTCTGTCTTGAAAGTTGATGACTTAGGTCATGAGAGCTGCATTATCCAAGTATTCGACTCCTGAAGGGAGTGAATTTAGTGAGTTCTCAACAACACAAGAACTGTGAAATAAGTTCTCTGCAGTTTATTAGACTGACCTATTGAGTGCTTTGGAAAGCACTTGTTACTTCTATCGTTTTCATGTTGTTAAATGTGTAAATAGGCTTCTGCTTTGCTCTTTGCCTTTATAGCACAGCTAATGCACCAGAAGACGATGCTCCAACTAGGTATTCCCGAACAGAGAGGACAACCTACAGCAGATACAGCAGGGATGCAAATTCTTCTGGCGGTTCTTTACCAAGTAATGCTTTGGAAAAGAGGGTTGAAGAACTTGAAAGGGTAAGTACCATCTAACACCTGCTTGCCATACATCTGAAATGAAGTCCCTTTGAAACCCCATGGAGAAATTTGCAAGTAAAAGGTACAGAAATGATGCTAAATGCTTGAAGTACAGATAGGTATGCCAATAAAAATGTATAGAGTCAGACTGAGAAGAAAGTGAACTTTCTAATCACAAATGTTTAGTTTTCATTTGGTATATAACTGAGAAGGTAAACATAATACCCTTAGAGAGCCAGCTGTGATCTGTATATTTCTCATATATACCTCATGACACAAAGGGCAAATAACTTGGGGAAGGAGGATCTCACTACCTGTTGAGAAAATTAGCAAGCCTGCTTCTAATCTCCTCCTTGCTTAGGATTTTTTTAATATACTGAAGTATAAAAACTAATTGCTATCCAGATGTTTGTTAAACTTTTAAACATTAAAGTACATATTTAAAAGAAAATTTTCATTACACCAGACATTCTTCATACAAACAATTTTGAAAGAGTGTAATAATGTTAAAGCTGAGATTTTCACCTAAAACAGCATTTTGCTAAATAGAGTTATCTGTGTAATCTATTGCTGTCTTCTTTGAAGTGGATTTTTGTGGATAACTTGCCAAATATTCTTGCATTCATATGGATGAAAGCTACTAAGTAAACACAATATGAATATATTTTTTTTAAAGGGTGAAAATAAAGCGTATTTTGTAGAAATTACTATTTTTTTCAGACTGGGGAAACCTGATTTGAGTGAAGTGCACCATAATTCTCACTTCCACATCAGCTTCCTTCTGAAATACTTTAACTACCAGTAACACAGAAAGTAGAGGAAGATTGAAGAGTTTTCTTTCAATATCCTGAACCCTCATGTACTGAATTCCTAATGGACATCTTTATTTTTTCTCATATTCAGGCCCACATTCCTTGTAACAGTAATAGACTCCTAGCTCCCCAAAAAACCCAAAATCAAACACAACACCAGCACTGTCCTTCCAAAAAAAAAAGGCGAGTAATCCTCCTAATGTAACAGATTTGGAACTTGATACTTTACATTTATTTACTTCTGTTTTGGGCCTCTATCCAATTTTGGGTTTATGCTTAAGTTAAATATTAATTAAATTAAAATACATCTGGAATCAGAGATACCAAACTGGTTTGCTGTGGGTAAAATATTTTCTTAGACATGATTCTTTAGCTCCTTGAAATGTAAGGGCTTGAAGATGTGGAATTACAGGTAAGCAGCGTGTGTGGGTTTTTCTTCTTTTTTTTTGTTTTAAATGGTAATAGCTTTAAACTGTCTCTTAAAACCAAAAATTACATTTCAAACTTCATTGCATTTTAGGAACTTGCAAAGGAGAGACAGGAAAATGCGAGATTAATGAAGATGACACAGGATAAAGAGGAACTAATTGGAAAGCTGAAGGAGGAGATTGATTTATTAAACAGAGTAAGCACATATTTTCTTTTATGGTGCTGTATGTAAGAGGAGATAAAATCTCTGCATTCTCTGTGCTCTTTTTCAGGTGCCTACATCCACTGAGCAAGGTCAGAAGAAATTAAATGTGGTGGTTTTTTATATTTGTGTAACTTTTCAAGAAGCATGCCAATAGCTTGTATCTTTTACAGGTGACTTGATTGTCATGGTTTACTTCTGTAAGTTGTGTGTTGTTGGAATACCTGGATTTCTTGCTGCTTTAAGTATTCATAGAACCAGGTTATAAAAGCAAGACTTCTGTATTGCCTCTTCTTTCCCAATTCAGTACGTAGCATTCCAGGAAATAATAGAGTTGGGGTTTTGACAGTTTTCTAAAGAAATTGTTACTTAGGACTTTTGTTAGATAAAATAAATAGAGACTTAATTTCATTGTAGTGAGCTTTTAATTACTAATAATAGTGTAGATGATCTTAGAAAGTTTTGGAGTAAGTGCTTTGTATTCTGACACATATTCTCATACTTTTTGTTGTTGATCCCCAAGTAAAGGCAGAAGGTGACGGGGCAGGAGACTTGGGCAAGCATCCCTCAGGCGAGGTGTGTAGGCAGGAGAAGAGAGGGTAGGAGAGTGAGATGTGTTTGGGAATGGGACAGGATGAGAAGTTTTAAAGTTGATAGAAGAGAGTGATTTTAAGTCCCAGTTTTAAGGGTGATCTGGAACTCTTTCATGGAAGGGATAAGTGACCTCATCTTGCACTTTAGTGGCTGAGATGCAGAGCCTGGCTGTACTAGGGAAATGTGCTTCTGCTGGTCCAGCGCAGGTATTCCCATAAAAATTCAGAAAAAGAAAAAAATCAGGACTGGCTTTTGTGAATACTGGAGTGAAGGGAGGCAATAACTCTATGTGCCTAGTGACAAACTGTCATTTGTACTATTCATGTTTAGCAAAGGAGGACAACAAAACTTTGCAAACTATTCTAGGGGACTAAAATAGCTAAGATTATTCTGAAAAAGGTTGTTTTTTGTTTGTTTGTTTTTTTTTTTTCTTTTATAAAGAAAGTTGGAAGTTAATTCATAGGGTAAATGAAGTCTTGTCTGTTTTGGAGAGATTTCTGTTTTAATCCAATAATTGGTCTTTATGCTGTTCTTCCATTCTGGAAAGAATCTGTCACATCTAAGCCAGTGACCTTATTACAGTCAAGGCAAGTGTTCATTCCTTCTACATAATGGATGGCAAAGCTACTTAATACTGCTGGTCACACCTGACTTCCTGACTCAGAGGTCAGAAAGAACAAATCAAAAGTACCTAAATCACTGAAAGCTTCTTTTTTAGGACCGTGACTGTTTGCAAGATTTGCTGTTCCAGAAACAAATTTATTTTTTTCTCTGCTGTGTTTCAAGTTTGATGTCCTAAATTAAATCCCTGAAGCGCCTGACTAGAAACCATCTTTACATGTTTGCAGTGAAGTCAAGTAGTGCCTGTGCCTTGCCTTTGTTGAAGTATGATGGCAATTTCTGCTTGTTGCACAAAAAGAAAACACAAACAGAGTATAGTCCTTCCAAAAAATTATTTACTATAAAATGACTAAAATGGTACTGTTCCATGAGATGCACAAAGCCAATTTATTGGTGGTCCATAGGTAACCTCTCTTAAATGCAGAAGAGAATGTTTTCTTTTTTTTTTTTTCTCCATCAGGTCAGCATTTATCGTGGCTATAACATCGTCTGTTAGCTTAATTGCAGTGCAAGTTACTTATGTTTGCATCCCTTGGGGTTTTCCTAATGATGAAATGGCTGCCTTTTGACTTTATGACCAGCCTAATAGTTTGTATTACAAAAGTTCAAAACCATGTCTCAAGTAATGCTTCCATTGAAACAGATGCAGTTTTACTTTCTTTTTTAATACCTCTTGGATTTATGACTGTTTCTATATTGGCTATCCATGTGGATTTTGAAAGAGGAAAGATTTAGAATATTAAGCTACAGAAATTCTGCATCATTCTCATGATGGAAGTTAACAGGGTAATCCTGTTTGCCTAAGGTTCATTATCGTAACTGAGATCATGAGAACCAGCACTTGGGCATCCATTTGTTCTTCTTGGAATGTTACTCTCTAGACTTGGCATCAGTTGTGATCTTGTGCTCAGGTAAAAGGGTGTCCTGAGGAATAAACTTTACTTAGTGAGCTAATGCAGAGATATTTTTAAAAGGTTCTGCTGGTAGGTAACATAAATAGTGGTCTTTAAATTTGACCATCTACGCGTTCGTGATGTTCCTCCGTCTTTTCTATTAATCAACATATGCAGTTATTGCATGTTAGGTTGCACAGACATGGAAAGAATTTCAAGTCAAAGAGTCTAAATAACTTTTTAAAATGCCATTTCATTGCATAGCTTCTGACTGCTCAACCCTCATATTTAAAGAAACGCTCTTTCTAGAAGTTTCAGCCAGTTCATAACCATGGATGTGTATCCTTCATGGGCAGGGATCTTGTGTTATATTTGAAAAACTTTTTCCAAGAGTCCTGAAATTTCTTGGCAGACTTTTTGTCCTTTTAAGTAAATATATCTATTTAATGTAACAATATAATTTTACTGAGATCAGTCAGTACATCACCAGACACTTGAAGAGCATGAACTGCATTTATATTGAGAAACAGAAAAGGCTTTCTGCCATAAATGACATTCTTTCGCTGCAGTACATTAGCCACTAAAAGTATGTCTACCACAGTTTTTTTGAAAGCGAGGGGTAATTGCTTCATAAAAACCTCAAATGTCTGAAGGGAAAGGCATCTCAAGACATTTAAATATTTGTAGGCTAAGTTCAACTGTTGACTAGTTTACACTTGGTCATCTCTGACCTCACTAAGATGTCATTTTAGTTAAATGGGTGTTTGGAGAGAGTCTGTCAGTGAGGATTTACAACCCAGTTAGTGTCAGTTGTGTAGTTGCTGGTTCCTTTGGTATGTGAAGGCCAAGCTTTCCTCCTAGTGCATGTTTTTAACTAATAAGCATGAATTAGTGTTGTAATTTTGAATGAGAAACTTTAAATCTCAGAGTGGCAAAAAACACCTGTATCTCTCAGTCCATTGTTTCTGCAGATATTTAAACTGCAATAGATATTTTTCCTGGCTCATAGTCAAGAAACTTTTACTTGTAATAATCTTTGGAATGTTTTTTTTTGTAGCTTAAACATTTCACAAACTTAATATTTTGAGTAAATTACAGGTATTTTAAGCAGAAGGTTTTTAGGGAAGCTTTAATTGAGGCATCTGATGGCTAGATTTAATAACAAGTTCAAACACAGTATTATAAATCCTGAAGTAAAAAAAATATCATTTTATTGGAAAAGTGTTGTCCCTTCCATCTGATTATTGATCTGAACTGCACAAGAGAGAAATTCGAGTGTGTTTCATACAGTTACACAGTAAACTATATAGTAGCTATCCACCAAAACTTTTCATGTTTAGATGTTTAAGTCACTTGTATCTGTTATGTCAGAGTGGTCAAATGCTTTTCCTGGAAGTCATTCGTCCTGTTGTGCAGCATTACATCTGTGAGGCAAAGAGGAATTTCTGCTGGCGATTTCTTGATTCCCCATTACAAAACCAACAGAATAATTGCAACGGTATTGTGGTGTGGATTCTGGCTTGGCTTTTAAAGATCATTGTATTGATTAAACACAACAGCTCCACCGTGCACTTCTGGAATGGCCCCACTAGAAAGCAACAAGACAGTAGGCTCCGTATGTCAAACACTTCCTAAGAACTTGAAAGAACAAGAAAGAGAATATCTTTTCTCTGCTGTTTTATGTTTAATCCAGCATGGCAACAGTAGGGTTTTCCACACTTGAATCAAAAGGGCATCTAAGATCTCTAATGAGAGTCCTGGTTCTTCTTCCTCTGCCTGCCTTTCATTTTCCTCCTTAAAAGTGCTGTCATTGAGGTCACTCTTCTGTTCCTTCATTTTTTCATTCTCATTCTGTTTCTTTGATGGGTTTTTTGGTACAGTAAAATTAGTATTACTGAAGTAACGCTTATATTAAACAGCCAATTTGACTGGTTTCCACTTTAAAGACTTGAAAAGATTTGGTAGGAAGTGAAGAAGTGCAACGGAAACTGGGTAAATATGGTAACTGGTGGAAAAGGGATAGACATTTGGGGTGGGAGCAATCTATGTTAAGCACCCATTATTACTGTGTGTGCTATCTGTTCTTACAGTAGCAGTTTAGACGAAGGTTCCAAAATGCCTGTTCAGGCACTACTTTCTCTCAAAAATTTGATACTCGATTTAACACACAAAGCAGGTTGTCTTGCAGTAATAACCAGTGATGTGTGTATGTGAGTGGGACAGTTGCAGACAAGCAGTCTGGGGAGCAGAAGCAATAGGTGACTAATATGCTCTCTGTATATGCCAATAAAATAATCACACAGATCCTATTTTGGTTTCTTGATGCATTAATTCCCACTGTAGCTTTAGTTTTGATTATATGTTTCCATTTAAAGGTGCTTGTACACGTGAATATAACATTATTATTTTGTAATTACAGTAACACTTGGAAAAAGTCTGGTTTAACAGATTTAAGAGTAGCTACTGTAACACTGATTCTTCCCAACCCCAACTTCTTCATTTCAGAGCTGAGATTCTAAATTCCTGGTGCACCTAATTGAGATGTTGTATTTATGGCCTGTATTTATGGCTTTTTCCTTTCACAGGACCTAGATGATATAGAAGATGAAAATGAACAATTGAAGCAAGAAAATAAAACCCTCTTAAAAGTTGTTGGACAGCTGACAAGGTAGAAGATTCAAACCTCAATGAGGAAAGATTTAAAAACTACTGATTGAACATTAAGGTCAATATAGTAATACTTCCTGTGTTACAGTATGTTATAATAACTGTGTTTATATTTATTGTTAGGAAACGAGATGAATGTTTATTTTCATAGTATTTTCTTCTTCATTCAATGAAATGGCATCAAATCTGGGGTATATTTTTAGCTTGCTTTTCATGTAAGAATAATGAAAATTTTGGACATATTTTGGAATATTAAATTCAAAAATATTTGGGTTTTCTATCTTCAGGCTACATCTGGATAAATTACATTAATTTAAAATTCATAGCACCAAGGTCACTTTCAGTCCACGTGGGTGTATATTTTTTAAAGAATGGGAGCAATACATGTAAGCTTTGTTTACACAGATCCAAAATATATATTTTGGTAAATATTTCATTTTTGTTTAAGCAGCTGTAAAGTGGATGCCTTATTACTGATGTATAACATTTTGCAGATTGATTACTTGCTCTGAAACTCTTGTACATTGAGGTTTTTTACCATATCTGAAAGACTGACAGTAGTAGAGAGTAGCTTTCTTTTTTCTGTGTAACAGTATTCTGGCAGGAAGCAGAGATTTAATTAAAAAAAAAGGAAAAAAAAAAAAAGAAAAAAAGACAAAACCAAAAAACAATAAACCACCTGTGGTATCAGCATTAATAAGTTCTTAGAATCATCTTGAAGTTGTGCACTGCAGTTTATTTTAAAGCTGAAATGCAAGTTTGCTGTCAGACAGGAAGTTTGTTTGCTGTGTTGAGAATTGAAAAAAAGCCTGGAGCTTTCATTTTAGCAAAGACAGGTTTGCAATGCTCTTCTACTTAAGTTGTCACCTTAAAATTCGTAGTGATCATAACCAATCTGAGGGTTTTTATGTTTTCATTTTTTAAGCTGGGTGAAAATTTTTGTACATAACAAAGTGCAGAGGCATACAAGTGATTCATACCCTTTTGAAACATCAAATGATTTAAGAAAACCTTTTATCCTTGATTTTATACTAACAAGTTGTTTAAAAAGTTTCTGTTTAGATGCCACAATGCAGTTATGGCTGTGTACTGATTCTTCTATAACATGATAGTAGGCAAAATTTTCATTTTATATTGACCACAGACAATTCTCTTCTTAAAATTCTAGTTAGACGACATTTCCTGTACTTTATTTTGTCTTAGCGCAGCTAATTTTTCATTCCCGATCAGAATAAATGTCATTTGAGTCAGGACACTAAAAATGAAAACACTTTGAAGAGTCCAGGCTTTTTCTTAACCATTTTGAAGTTGGGTGTCAGAAAGTTGCATGCATATAGTTTTTGTTACCTTAAAACTTAAAAGCAACTTCAATATATAATAACGATCGCCTTTTCAGATTTGCTCATTGTTTTCATAATGTGTATTTAACGACTGTAAGAGTTTCTTAAATTTAAAATCCAGGTATTCCTGTTAACGCCTTGGATTGTTTTGGATCTAGGATAGGTTCTTTTGCATTTGTGTATTCTAATGAGGAGGAACTTCTCAAAGCTTCGAAGTATTTTTCAAGACTTCTATTCCAGGATGCCTTGATGTTTTCCTTCACAGTGGATGAGAAACCATGGGAGACCATTTAAAACCTTTACTCAGGGGTTTAAATGGTATGGGGGGGTTGTGTAGGCCCTCTGAACTATGATATACACCAATTAATATTGCCTTTAATATCATTATAACAGTATGAAGTCCCTTAATTTATCAATGTCATGGAATTAAAAATTGGAAGCAATAAAAAATCAGTTGAGATGTATGTCTTCTAAATAAATATGAAATTTTCTTTGGAAGAAAATCTGATTTCCTTCTCTGTGTACTAGGTAGGAAACATACATACTGATTTATGGCATGGAATGTCAAACATAGTGAAGCATCATTAAGGAGTTAATGCAGAACGCACACATACACACATATATTGATACGAAGTTGTAAATGAGATATTTCGTAAACTGTATTTCACAAGCATTTTAAACCAAAGAACAGTAACAACAAACAACAAGAATTACTTGCCTTCCTATTACCTCTTCTTGGTTTGCATATGTCTTGGCTTAAATTTAGCAGCACTAAGGCCATCCAGCTGACAGGAATATTTGGCAGAAGTACTTCTGATACTCCACCTTGAAGAGGTACTGGCAAGTGAAGTTGCCAAATATTTGAAACCAGTAATGGCTCAGGCAGAACATGTGAACATAGGAGCTGTTGGGAACTCACAGATCAAGTACCTCAGGGCATTATTGTTGTGTATTATTATATAAATGTAAAGCTCTCCGTGGTTTTAAAAATTACCATAAATTGTACGTTGAAGCATAACACTTCTGCTGACACTCTGGAGGATTTAGGTGGCTTTTTGGAAAAAAGTATGTCAATAACAATTCATTACGACATTATCAGGCTCTGGGGAGAAGTTCAGTAGTTTCTAGGAAAAAGGATGTGTTACATAGAATGTTAATAATTGTCTAGTCAGTTACTTGCCATTGACATTTCATTTCAGTAGAGTACTCTTAGAGTCAAGCTCAAACCTAGAATAAATTTTTATCCTAGGTGATCCAAAGGTGTTAAATTTCCTGTTTACCAGCAATTCACTAACCCATGTCCACATCCTTGCCAGTCCAACACTGACTGTTCTCAAATGTGTGATTTAAAAGTGGGGAGAATGCTGGAAGTGGGAACCCTCCTCACTTGGGAAGGCTAGATGAGTCCTGAATGAATCTGGGTATTAACGTACCTAGGCTTAATCAATGTACTAGGGCTTGTGGGGGGCATTAGTATGGAATATTAACTGTATAGGCAAGTCTCTTGGAGATTTCCAGACATTCATGTCTTAAAAGTCATGCCGAACCACTTAGGTCTAGCATCTCTGTTTCTGAGTCACTCAAGTCATCTAGGAAATCTGAACAGAAAAGTACTCCCATTGACTATAGCAAATAGGGCATCCTTTTTTTCAAAATACTTTAATAACGAGCAGCACGATTCCTGTTTCGATAATGCACAATGATACTCCTGTTACAATCACATACTGTTGTATAGAAAACATATACTACATCCAGAGCTGAAGGTTAAAATTGTGCAGAAATATTTTTATCATTGAAAATGACACGAATGTTTGTGGCATTTATTCCCTAAAGAAGTTCGACCATATATAAATGTTGGTGATTTTTACAAGGAAATTCAAAATGGTTCATTTTTCATTTTTTAAGTAACAAAGTTGCCATGTTTAAGTTCAGTGTTACTTGATGTATATCTTAACGGAAAAACTCCAGTCTGTGTTTGCAAATGAGAGGTTTTTTATGTCTTTAAAGTGAAAATGTCTTGGTTAATTACCAGATTTGTGTTTACATCTTCAGAGATTAATTATTTGTGTGTTAGATTGGCTCTGAGTTTGAGAGGTGGACTGAGAAAAGAGGGTAACAAGAAATAAATCAATAATGTCCAAAGTAGCAAGTATAACCTAATGATTTTAGATTTTTTTTTCTTTAAATTCAGCTGTACTGAAAATTAGCTGTGGGAAGATTTGTGATTGGTATAAGCACTATAAATATATAGGGGTTTTAATATGTTGGAAACAACTGATTAACCTACATCAAAGCTCTTTTCACCTTGTCTAGTATCATTACAGCTTGGAAACTTGCTACCGTAAGAGAGACCAAAAGGAATACTGGAGATCACATTACTTTTTAACTTTTTGCTAGGAGAGCAGTTAGAGTGACTTCAGCTATTTTATGGTTTTCTGTAAGTTCTTTGTGGATATTTCCAACTTGAATTGAAACAAATCAGTATTAGTAGCCAAGAGGAAAGCTAATTATTGGGAAACAAATACATGAGTAATAACTATGGGTGCCATTAACATATGACTGTCAGTATTTCTTGGGCTCAGACCCTTTATGAGGATGTCAGTTGAATCGGTCTACTTGCATCAGTATTCATGATAAACATCTGACACTATTCAGTTGGAGAAGATACCATTGCAAGCCATGACTTAAAAACTTAGCACAATTTAAAAAATTATGCTGATGCATGTAGCTGCTGAAACTGAGGGGCTAAGGATTATACTAAAAAAGTTTTGTTAAAAATGAAACAAATGACTTCTGGATCTTGTCATTTAATTTGATAGAGAAGTTCAGTACAGATCTGTTCCATGCCAATCATTCTGGTGTCAATACCTGCAAAAGGTATTGACACCAGTATTTCTAGAAGTATTTCTAATTCTGTTATTAAACATTTCTTTAGGACTACTTAAATATATCCAGGACAAAAAGGACTTAGATTATCTGTTTTAGCAGCATTCGTGATCTTCCAAGTATGTTGAGGTACTGTAGCAGATCTCTGTCTACCATTTCTCCTCATACTGTAGCAGATGTACATTACCTTGTTAATTTAATCTTTTTGCCTTTATTTCTGGATTTCTGGTGTAACTGTTCTTGTTCAGGGCTAGTTGTGATTTTTTTCTCTTCTGGAAAAGTTATGATAGTTGAGTTTTCCACTGAAAATAGTCTCATAATGTGGAGTCTTTTTTAAAAAATACCCATTTTTGTGCATTTAGAAAGTTGAAGCATCATTAAGCTATAAATAAGTAGATACCCATTTTAGTTTTGAACATTGAGTAGTTGTGATATTGTTTGTGATACTAGATTAAAAATGATGTTGAGATTCTTACTATTGCAGGTAAAAGATACGTGTTTAATCTAACAATAAAGACTGTGTGCCTTTGTCCAAATAAAACAAAAGTATTTTTAATCCAGGCTGGCTACTTATTGTGTTTTAAGGATAATTAACGTTGTCTGACTAACTGCTAGAATTACTTTTACGTTGAGTTTCAGTTCTTTAAGTGTGCGTGTGTTTGCACACACACAAGAGAGAAATCTGCGTATTTTCACCACGCTGGTTTTCTGCTTCGGGAGTGTAGCGAGTATCCTCCCATGAATTAGATGGAAACGACCTTTGCCCGTGCTTCAAAGCTGAAGTACAGCCCTTCCCGGGAAAAGTTACCGAAGGATGTTACAGTGCTACTTCTACAAATGAAGTGACTTCACGATAGATTTAATTGCTGAAATTTCTATATGAATGCATGCTCTCTTCTCCTGCGCAGGCAGAATCATTAAAGGCGACCTTCAGACTACATGTAATGAGAACAAGTGGATCATCGGTAAATACCAGTGAGATAATAACTTTTTAAGAAAACAACTCAAAACATAAATACCTAAAGAAACCAGGCACTGAACACCATGGTTCCATTATGGATAAGGATGCTATGAGCATTTGCACTTGGTAAATTTTAAAATTTTAGGTGAATTCAGTTTAGGAGTATTACTCCTACAATTGACTTCCTTTATGAAAGCCCACTGGCTATCAGATTTTGTTTTAAAATACAGAAGTCTGTCCTTCCTCAGTTTTTGCCTTTGGCATTTTAGATTATTCAGTCTTCCTGGGAAATTTTAGTTCCCATTACAGAAGTGCCTGGTCCATGCTCCTCCTGTAGCCTCTGGACTTGCTGTACAAAATACACCTGATCTTAGCACTTGTTCTGTTTTCCTGTGGATGTTCTAATTTTTCTTTCATAGCACATCTCTTCCTTTCTCTTTTGTAATTTTTTTATCTCCTTGCTTCCCTTGTTCTGCTAGAACCTCCAAGTGGTATCTATAAAGTGTAACAAGGTCCATGAAACTATTCTTTGCTGGATTTTTCCATTTCTTATACAGACCTCAAATGTTTGTATGAGAAAATTTTCTCATTTGGTGAAGAATTACACTGTGGAATGTACTGCAGCTGGAAGTTGCTCTGGGACACCGAGAACCTACCATGGTTTTGAGAGGGATTGAATATTGATGTGGATATTGAGGTGATCCGATGCCCTAGTTATACCATAAAAATTTCTGTTAGTCTCCCACTATTAGAAAGGAGAAGGAAACCTTGTAGGAATATCACATGTGAGAGTGATGTTGACATACGGACAGCATTTGGGCAGGAGCAAACAACAGGGATATATCTTTCTGATGTGTATCTAACAATCCCAAATTGCAGAATTCTCTATAGAGATCTCATGGGTTTCCACTAACACCTCCAGGTTGGCAGCCAAGAGCTTCCAGCCCAGTGGTGACAACCCTTTGTGTGCGGGAACTGATGCTCCCATTTCTCTTGGTGACCCTGGAGCAGGAAGGTCTCATTCCACAGCCTGTAGCCTCTTGCTGGTGTCTCAGTAGGGATTTCTGTTTAAGCAAAACTGACTGGCAATTTCTGGATTCACTCAGGACATTTGAAGTAATATTAAGCATTTGACATGTATTTAGTGTTTGATTAGGAAAGGGGTGGAGTCTTGTATACCATGTGCTTCATTTTCTTGGGCAACGTCAAGTCCCTTAGGCCTTTTCTTGAAGTGAAGGTTGCTGCCTTCAGTGAAGACTTTTTAAGCTTAGCACCTTTAAATTGGGCTCATTTTATAGTCTGATGAGGGTACTTACAAACTCAAAACCTCCAGGCCTTCTTTTAACAAACACCATAAGATAAATGTCTTTGGAAAAGTTCTAGGAGCAGATTTGAGGGTTAAGGGCTTTATGATCAAAAGAAATCTCTGAAGTCCTTGTTCTCCTGGTTAAAGAAAATCTGGCTAAAAAGACAAAACCCAGCAGCGTTTCTGAGGGACAAGCTTGGTAGTTACTAATGGGCTTCTGGGGAACACAATTGTCTCCACACACCAAAGTCCTGCAGGTTGCTTAATATAGCAAAGATTAACAGCAGAGTTCTAGAAATGTCTGACTTACATTTTCTAGTGGTTTGGGCCAGACCGTGCAAAACATGGTGAGTATGTAGTGATGGGATTGTAGTGGATGTTGCGAATGAGAGTAAGAAAAGTGAGATCCTCTTTCTTTTTTATTCATATTTTAGTCTTTCTTCAAGAAGTGTGTCTGTGATGTTAATTGCTGAGAGATTAAACAGTAAACTTTGGCAATAATTGTATAAGTTTTTGAATCTTTGAGGTAAAAGCTGCCATCTTCATTATGCTTAATTAACGCCTTTGACTTACAGGTATTTGTTACATGGTAAAGATCTGTTACAGATAACAAAAGATAAAGGCCCGATCAGTATTGCAGAGATAATAATCTTCGTCTACACTGATTTTCAATCAATATGCTGTAAGTTTTAAAGAATATTAAATAACATAGGTATCAAACTTTGTTTTGGTATCTGAAATTTCTTTAATAAGGGAGGTAATGAAAATATATGCTTGTTTGGTGCTACTGCTCTGCCTTTTTTTCTGGTAAACAGAAATGCTATTGGAAATTAACCAGTTCTATAATTGATCTTCTCGTTGTTGACTTCTTGAGGTGTTACAGCTAATTAATTCCATGCTTTCTGAAATAGCAAAAGGATGCACTTATAATTTGGTGAGAGCAAAAATGAGAGCTTCATCTCTGCGTAGTCTTTTAGGGAGAGGAACTGAAGCAATTTTTATGGGTTTTCCTTGATGAAATGACCTGAAAGTAGTTAGGTATTATGGGCTCATTCAATAAGCTATTGCGTATCTCATGCAACAAAGCAGCTTTAACTCTTGTCCTTCCCTTGTACCAGGATATTTTCTAAGAACCCAAAGCATACGATAAAAGAAAAACAGTGTTTTTCTGTTGCACAAGGTTCTGTTTGAAAAAACTACAACTTGATAATTGGCATCTTGACACTGTCTGGAAATCAGGTTTTGTAGTCTGAGAGCCTTTGGAATGAAATCTTTGTTTTTTCTCTCCCTCAGAAATGTTAATCTCTGCTTTTGCCTGGAGGCTCGTTACAACAATGATGCATTTTGGAGTTTAAAATGTTGATTGCAACAGTGTAAGTGTGGTTACAGCCAGCTACCAAATATATTTAATGGGTGGGGACAATAAAACCACTGAAGCTTTGCAAGTTGAGACTCTCTAGAAATAACTCTCATATTTCTCTGTGAAGCAATTATATAGAAAATGCTAATTGTTCCCGACTGAATCACTCTTTCTTCCCATTTAACTGCTTCTGCTCACTATAGTTTTGTCATAAAATACCACTTAAAACCTCCTGTAATTGTATTACTCTGGCTTTCTGTGAGAAAAAACTGACCACTTATAATTTTCACTCTCCAGATTATAGGATTTATAAAGGTGACTGAGGGCAGGGAGGAAAATACGAGAAAATGCCTGGGTTGAGACTGTGCAGGATGGAATATCAGGGAGAGGAATAAGTGTCTCAGGGTGAAGAAAATCTATGTTTTGTCCAACACTTTTTTCACATAGTTTTCAACAAGAAAAGGATTGCAAGCTGAATTAATTTATTTTATAAGGAACTAAAAATGATTCTGGTTATCACAGCAATATACTGTTTTTACGAGAAAAATGTGATCTCCAGCCCTTCATTTGCTTTGCACAAATACTTAAAAACATGGAAAGTCCACGACTGCAAACTGGCTGAAGGAAAGAAGCCAGAGAGTTGTGGTCAATGGTGGGTAGTCTAGTTGGAGGACTGTATCTAGTGGAGTGCCTCAGGGGTCAGTGCTGGGGCCTGTATTATTCAGTATATTCATCAATGATTTGGATGAGGGAATAGAGTGCACTATCAGCAAGTTTGCTGATGACACCAAGCTGGGAGGAGTGGCTGACACGCCAGAAGGCTGTGCTGCCATCCAGCGGGACCTGGACAGGCTGGAGAGTTGGGCGGGGAAAAATTTAATGAAATATAACAAGGGAAAGTGTAGAGTCCTGCATCTGGGTAGGAACAACCCCAGGTTCCAGTATAAGTTGGGGAATGACCTGTTAGCAGTGTAGGGTAAAGGGACCTGGGGGTCCTGGTGGACAGCAGGATGACCATGAGCCAGCACTGTGTCCTTGTGGCCAAGAAGGCCAATGGCATCCTGGGGTGTATTACAAGGGGGGTGGTTAGTAGGTCAAGAGAGGTTCTCCTTCCCCTCTACTCTGCCCTGGTGAGACCACACCTGGAATATTGTGTCCAGTTCTGGGCCCCTCAGTTCAAGAAGGACAGGGAACTGCTGGAGAGAGTCCAGCACAGGGCAACCAAGATGATTAAGGGAGTGGAGCATCTCCCTTATGAGGAAAGGCTGAGGGAGCTGGGGCTCTTTAGCCTGGAGAAGAGGAGACTGAGGGGTGACCTTATTAATGTTTACAAATATATAAAGGGTGAGTGTCACGAGGATGGAGCCAGGCTCTTCTCGGTGACAACCAACAGTAGGACGAGGGGTAATGGGCTCAAACTGGAACACGAGAGGTTCCACTTACATTTGAGAAGAAACTTCTCAGTAATGGTGACAGAACACTGGAAGAGGCTGCCCAGGGGGGGTGTGGAGTCTCCTACTCTGGAGACATTCAAACCCGCCTGGACACCTTCCTGTGTAACCTCATCTAGGTGTTCCTGCTCCGGCAGGGGGATTGGACTAGATGACCTTTCGAGGTCCCTTCCAATCCCTGACATTCTGTGATTACGTGAAAGAGTATGACTTTCCACACTTGAAGAAATCCAAATTCCTATTTAAAAATCACAGCTTCGATCATATCTTTCCTAGAGCGTGGTAGGCTGTAGATGAGTAGGCAGAAATTTTGGACGTTGCTTTTCAAATATTGCATCATTTGTGGTACTACTGGAGTAACATCAGTTAGTATGTTTGATGATTTTGGGAATGTGTTGGGCTTGCCCCAGGCATTTACATCTCTAGCGGAAATGTGATAAAGCCGATTCTCAGGATATGGTGGGAACCCCTTGCTGAAGAGCCTGGACCATATGGGGGAATTCTGATTTGCTTGCGTTTGAACCCTCTTGCTGCATCCTGCAGATTTAAATATAACAAAGTTATCTTCAGCAACTGCTGAGAGATTTATGAAAAAAAAAAAGAAAAAAGACAGCTATCTTTGTAGTATACCTGATAGGTGTATGCAGGTGTTACAGATCAACATGATTTTTAAAGTATTTTTAAAAGCACATTGAATATAATTTTACTGAGTTAAGTCATTAAGTATATTTTAATGTATTTCACTATGCCTGTCTGGTCTAAAGTGATGGTGCTTGTATGAAATTTTAAAAACACTTAATTACAAGTCTATATATCACAGGGTTATGTTTACAAGGTTAGAGTGATATTTTATAACTGAAAACCTTTGTATTGAGGTGCTTCCTTACATCCATTTAAATAGCTTTACTTGCCTGAAATATTCACTGTTTTGTTATAGGAGGTGCTAACTAGAACTAGCAGTTTGCTGCTGGTGTAATGATGCATCATTTTTTAATACTAAAAATTTTAAGCCAAAAATTGATGGCTTTAAAGTCATGTTCCTGCAAGAACTGCAGTGCGTATTAAGTATATTATAAGTAATACCTAGAACTACTTAAAAATTAAGTAAAAGAAAACGTTTACATTTTCCTACTTCATTTTCAGTAACAATAATTACTCACTTTCTTCATCCGTTTCACTGAGAATTTATATGTTTAGTTTTGGTTGATCTGCATGGAAAAGGATACTCCTCTGGCTGCACTTAATTGTATAAGCCCAGAACTGGGTAAGGATCTCAAAAGAGGTGTTTTTAATTTATATTGCTTATTTATCATTCTTATGAAGCAGCTCTTGCAGTTCTGTAACCATGCTCTCCACCAAGGAACTCTCTGCATGGGTATCATATCCTTTTTGTTTGGCAACCTGTCCATTGAGTTTACACAACTTCTTTAATGCTGTTAATATTGTAGCTGAGTCAGCTAAGAGCAGAAAGAATCGCTCTGGCTTCCTTCTGTGGGAGTGGATTCTGATATTTGGAAACTGTTCCTGGCAATAACAACTGGGTAACTTACTCCACCAGTAGAAGAAATTGGATTGTGATTTGGGATTTGTAACAAGAAGTGGAAATGTTCAGTGGTTCAGAGGCAGCGGTGGCCAGCGGGTATTCACAGGGACCTCCGTAGCACAGAGTAATACACTGTCCTGAATTTTGGTCACAGAGATCCACAGTGAGGTTGTAAACTGGGTGTTAGCTCAGGTGAGAGGTCAAAGAGTTATTCGAAGTAGAAACTAAACTCCTGTTTCCAAAAGTGTGTTGCTGAAATGGATGGATAAAGCTGATGTCTTTGGCTTTCTGTTCTGTAGGTAAGTGAAGATATGGATGGACTTCTCAGGTGTTTTGCTTTTGTGCTTCTGTCTAATCTGTAGGTAAAGAAAGACTCGAGCTTTTCAGATCTGTCACTTAACTATCCTTTTTTCTTCAACAGTGTTGAATTAGTTCTTTTGACACTTCAAACAAAGGCAAGTAGATCTCATCTGACTCCTTGAGGATTCTATGGTAGACAAGTGTAACTGTCTTTTTTTCTTCGTCTAATTTTATTGTGTCATCTCGTACCTTAGTGATACCTCTTGAGATTTTTAGTGCTTAAGATGAAATATAGTTCACTTTACATTCTAAATCTAAGGAAGGTTATCCCAACAGATTACTATTTACCTCTGCACTTGGAATGTTCTGTGTATTTTACTCATTTTCTAATGCCATGGAGGCAAAACCACTTAGCTGGCGGGTTCAGGAAATGCCTCTATCGATGCTGCCAAATACTCAACATTTGGATCTATTAGCAATCTTTTCTGGCCCCATGCTGCAGCCAGCGCTGTGTGATTGCAGAAAGTAAACAACTGAAGTACCTATGCAGGGAGCTAGAGCTATAGGTAAGCACTTAGTGTTTGGGTTTTTCCTCTCTGGGGCCATGCACCAGATGAATCGCTGTGCTGCCCACTAAGCTGCTGCACCCAGACAGCTGACCCGACATATTTCGGGGCAGTATCATTAACCGAGTGCTGATACGAAAAGCCACCGGACAGGATGAATCAGCTTCCATTTATTTGCAAATTGGCAAAATGTCATGTTCCTCTTCTGCTCTTCCTCTGTTAAAATTTTTACCCCGTTTTTCTCACCGCTCTTTTGCAAATAACAGTGTGTCCCCATATCGAGAAACAGGAAGGTTTTACAGCAAAGTCACCTAGTGATTTATCAGCTGCCTCGTGCAGAACCGCGGCACTCAGACGCAGGATGCAGTTTACTAGGCGTTGGCACCAAGAAGAATTTTTCCTCCTTGTAACCTGGCAAGACGCCATATCTCCTCACCAAAGAGACTGAAACAAAACATATTTCTCCTCATCAGTATGCAAGAATTAAAATAATAAACCGTTCTGAGATCTTGGCAAGCGTTACTTTGGATTTTAATGAACTTTAATCAGCTCTTAAGTAATAATTAAATCACTTTGAATAAAGCGTCTGAATTTGAAATCATGGGCAGAACTTTTTTGCCCGTTTTGTCCCCTGCATCGCATTACGTTAGTTAGCTTGTTAGGCATTCTTGGTGCTTGCAAGAAGAGATAAAATGACGTTCTGAAGAATATTTCTAGTGGTGCTTATGAAGTCAGATCTCTGTAAAACAATATCCCAATGAGCACAGAATATAACTAAATATTAGGCCTATTTCCAAAATAGAAAAGGAAACGCTCTTATTAAGCACAAGCTCCAAGTGAGTCATGTTCTGCCTGGTGAGTCGCAAAGACCGAGTACGTGTGTACATTTTTTATGGACGTGGCTCTGGGATTTCAACCCTGGGGTGGGCTGCTGCAAGGCCAAGGAAAACAGGCCTCTGCTTCAAATTCAGTGTCACCCGATTGGGGACAAGGCTGGGTGTTTATTTTTCACCTTTCTGACTAAGCTTTTTATGCTGGTCGACTTCATCGCAGGTCTGCTACACTATATTGTTTTGTTTGTGTGTCAAGAGCGAGAGTTTAGGGTGTGTCGGCGAGAGATGGGAAGGCAAGCAAAGGTCAGGCCGGATGGCAGGTAGGGACCGAGGCGCTGGTACACACACCTGCATGGAGTATATTTGTACGAGATGATGGTATTTGGCTTGGGAGGGGAAATGTAATGCTGTTTGGTTGATACGTTGGCATGGGAGTAGTTATCACAGTAGCTAGGCTGTGCTGAACCTGTGGAAAACATTATCGTTTAAAAACAAGTCCTTATGCGTACCAATTTTGTCTTCCCTTTTATCTGGTGTGACAGAGCAATAGCGATGGGGTGCAGAGGAAGTAGAAAGGGGCAGAAGCGGGGTCAGAGAGCGGGACGTTGCAGACAGGCTTTGAAACGAATGCGGGAGGAGGGTGGCTGGAGCCCTCTTGCCAGCAGACAGCCTGTCCCAGCGCTCAGCAAAATAGCAGCAGTCAACCAGAAAGGCATCCAGACTATGGGCTGTGAAAGGTGAGAGCTGGGAGGTTCTTCCTTTTCAGGCAGATAAGCTTTTAAAGGCTACAGCTTTTGTCAGTTTTCAGCTGATTAAAAATAAAGAAGATATGTATGTATATATATACATATGCTATTGTTAAGCCTATATGATTTTTGGTGAAGGTCGCAGTAGAAGGCTTAAAACTTATTACATATTTTCAGATATATTTCGAAGGTGTATTTGGCACATGTAATTTAAAAAAATATTTATCCTTTTACTGCATGTCACTGAGACAAACTCCCCGCAGGCGATGAAGGTGGCTCAGCGGAAGCGAGTTGTGAGCAGCAGCTGTGAGTGTGTGTGCACTGTGTGACTCTTTGGGGCTTTCCTTGGAATCGCCGTGTGGGTACGTCCCTGCTCCTGGCTGACAGTGAGACTGGTGTGGTGGAGCTGCAGAGAAAGCCAGGAGTCCACAAACCCTGCAAGAACCAGCCAGATTTTACAGGGCAGTTAATGGAGAACAGACTGGCTGTGGTGGGACTTTGCACTGAATAAGGAGGGAATTTGACTATGAGTAACAGCAGTAAGGACAGAACACTGCAAACTCCACAGACCAGTGTCACTACCAGGAGTAACCTGTTCTTTGAATCACAGCAAAGTAAGAGTAGGGTCTGCGAGGGAAACTAAAGAATAGCACGGGATAGTCTTACTGTGGAGTGTTTTCTGTGCTCCGTGTTTAAAACAAACAAACAACAAACAAACAAACCTGGGCAGCATCTAGTCCTTTGAAAAGACTCTTCAAAAGGAAGGAGAAATGCCACGATGCCATTCATAGCACCAGGTGCATTTAAAGCAAGCAGAGCTTACCTTCCATAGCTCTCGTCTGCTGTAGAAGGATTCTGATTGTATTTAAGAGATTTTTTTTTTCTATAAAGGGAATAGATCTCTCGGTGTAAGGTTTTCCACAAGAACTCCTCAACTCTGAAGTTTTCTGTGTTTTATAACTCATGTTTAGTATTCAAGAGAACTAATGTTTTAGCTATCTAGATACTGTAAGCACATCTCATTCCTCCCCCTTGCAAGTGAAATGTTAGGGAAAAAGTTATTTATTAGAAGACTGTGGTTTAATGGGTTTTAGTGTTATTGGAGAGCTGGATATTTTGGAAAACATGCCCAGAACTTTGGATGGCCATTCTAGAATCTGGTTTTAATATATTTCTAAATTAGGAATCAAAACCAGATGCAACACAAGATTAATTAGTCTCCATGTACTTTCCCTTGTCACCATGCAGTCCTCCTGTGAGAGCTGTATGCCAGAGAGCCAGGAAGAGGGCAGTCTCACCACAAGTAATTTCATTGTACAAGAACAAAAACTAATTCCCAAGTTTCCTCCCAGATATAACCATGTTAAATAGAGGATCTGTGCAGGATTGCATAATTCCTTCTGTAGCTATTACAGAAAATGCTTACATGGAAAAGCAACAGTAGGAAAGCATCTGTGTTTCTAGCTTGTCTCTCTATTAGGTTTTCTTTCCTTTTCTGGTAATTTAAGACACATACAACTGTACAATCCATTTTTCTCTTCAGTACATTTTTTTTGCATTTGTTTTTTCCCCCAAGTGAAATGAGTGGAGTCAGCTTGACAGAACCAGCCAGCTTTCTGTAGATGAAGGACATGTGATTTGTGGCCCACAGTTGGGAAACCACAGGTATTAAGTTGTTTATGACATCTGCGTCTGCAAGCACGGTGACTAGAGAAGGATGTCAGGCCCGGGAGGGACCAGGCTGGATGCAGCGATGAAGAGGAGGGGAGAGAAAAATCCCATAGCTTGCTTGACCACAGGCTGCTCAAATCACTCAAACTCGGGTTGAAACGCCGACCTCTCTGAACAATTAATGGTGTCTTTTTGATAACTCTCTTTGCCCTGCTCTCTGACTTGCTGCTGAGGACACAGGATCTCTATCCAGTTTATTTCTGGGTTGTGTACATGCTAGATTATATACAACAGGTGCTATGAACTCCATCCTAAACCAGCATTTTTGTTTTCAGTAGCCTAGTTACTCTTTAGATAAGAGATACTTAGATCTCTCCATCAAGACCTTCCCATCAGCTGTTTAGTTCTTCAGGCAGCTGCCTCTCACAGACCTGGCCTGCACCCTCTGCTGGGCTGGGCTTGGTTGGGGCTGCTCTCAGCTGGCCTCAAGGTACAAATACTGCTGGGCAGCACGTGCTGATAATTTAATGGAAAGGCTGGGATCAAAGAATCACACTGTGGGAAGCAGCCAGCTGGGGAATGAAATAAGAAGCCCATTCAGCAATCCACTTTTTCAGGAGAAAGCAGACTAGATGGCTTTCTGAGGGAGCCAGAGCAGAGGCCTGGGCAAGGAAAAAGAAGAAAAGCTGGTGGCAAACTGCTGCCTTGCATGTAAGGTGTCACACTTTCCTCCTCCTCCGCTGAGTCTGGAAGGGACGTGTCTAAATGGGGGGGGTGACGTGAAAAGCCCATGTCCTGCAGAAAGGGAAAAAGGATGCAGCAGATCCCCGTGACTGCCCTTCGGACAAGGTGAGGGAGAATGGGAGCTGTGTGCTGGGCATGGAGGGTTTCCCTACCCTGACACACGGTAAGAGACCAGGGTGCCTGGTGACATCCAGATGTCCAGCTCTGTTTGTAGTGAGGCTTTTCATTTGAATTCTCAATCTGAAATGGGACAGAAAAGCTTGTTTTGTGGGAGGCCAGGTCATTTCACAAGGCCTGAAGAGGCCAGAATATCCCAAATGAAAACTTGTAGAGACGCTCAGAATCATCGAGTCCAACCATAACCTAACACTAAACCATGTCCCTAAGAACCTCATCTAAACACCTTTATAGAACTACTAGAGCTATGTAAAAAGGAAAAAGTAGCAAACCAAAACCAGTAACAACAAAAAACCCCAAACCTAAAGGAACTTAATGCTATCTTCATTAAAAGGTAGCAGGCTGCTTTTAAATTGAGGGGCTTGGTAAGTTTTTCTCAGAAGGAAGAGGTGGGGCTCGTTGTTTTGCCCAGATGATGACTCAAGTGCCAATTTAATTCAAAGGGGAATACAAATTAATCATCTGCCTTTCCTCCCATACAGAATGTTCTAATGTAATGTCATTTCACAGAATAGAGTTCATAAAATAAACCTGAGCAGTTCTACCTAGCTCTTAGAAGCGGAGCCTGAAGGTGTGCAAGGACACCACATATGGCTCTCCCAGCCTCCGAATTCCTCAGGAGCCGGGGTTTGGATGAAGTCACGTCTCTTGGCCGGTCTGTTTACTGTCTCCCATTTTCAACTTTCTTCTCTTGACCTGCAGTGTTAGTTATGAACTCCCATTACGAATTCCAGTCCTGCAGGTCAGTAGATGGAGTAAAGATTTTAAATAATTCCAGGCTGGTTTAGTGTGCGGCAGATAGGGGTGTGTGATTGAATCCGACTCAAGTTAGGTGTGGTTTATCTTGATTTTACTCAATTGAAGTGAAACAAAATGACAAGAAATATAAATATAATCAACTTCTGAGAGGTATGGACAGCATATGCCAAAATTACAGCTACAGGAAACTAAAACATTAATGAAATTGCAGTATTAGAGCTGCATCTGTTCTAGACCTTAAAGTGAAGAGTCATTTCTCAGGCAATTGAATTAGTATACACTTGTAAATAACTTCCAGTAACTGTTGCTTATTTTTAAGGCTGTGAACTTTTTAAATACAGTAATTTCTTACTGTAAGCTTGGCTTTATTTGTGTTTTTAATGCTGGAGATAGATAGATAGAACTTTTCAGATCTACAATCACAAACACCAGTTGAACCAAATATCTATTACCCCCACCCTGCCTTTTGCTGAAGGCTGGGACAGCAAAATGTTCTGTCCTGGGGAAATGAAAAAGGTCACTGGTTCTTCCTTTGGAATTCAGACTGTTCTGTTTCTTGGTTTTATGTGAACCTGAACCACATGGGGATTGCCAGCTAGAAGGCGAAACAGTCCCATCACATAGTCTCAAGTCTATAGGGTGTTTTGCCTGATAAAGCACTAGTGATTCTTGCTGTTTCTGCAGGACCATTTATGATTGAAGAAGAAAAAGAAAAAGAGAAAAAAAAAAAAAGACTTGCAATCCAGTATCTGAAAGTTGGTGGATTACATTAGTCCAGAATGTCTTCAGATGGATGACTAGTTGCTGCTTGCCTAGCACTAGCCACAGGACAGAAATGAATCCACAGAGGTGGGTTGTTATTGCCCCATTTGTCATCCCAGTACTCAGTAAAGATTATGGATGGTTATAAGGAAATGGAAAAGAAGTCATAAAAATCTACTGGAGTAAAATCTCTTGTAGTGAGAGCAAAAGCCAAGGAGTCGATAAGCACTGTAATCTTAAATGTCATAAACCTTTAGGCCTGCAATATACTGAGCTCAGTTCTATTCTTAGTAATCAATACCTTCCCTTGAGTACCCGGAAAGGGAACCTGCGGAAAGAGAAAGTGCTACAGTCAAACACAATTCACTCTGTTTTCTTGGATAAAACAGTTCTAATTAATTGCATTGAAGCCTCTTCAGTCATTATGGGCTTTGTATTCTGATACACTAATTTTAGCTTCAGGAAGTTGTTGTAGCACATATCAAACGTCGTGCTTTTTCCCAGGGTTGTGCATGTGTATACCCCAACACATAGGCAGGTGTGTTGGTTTGAAGCATTCAAGTCTTAGTCAAATTGCTCTTCTGAAGCATTAAAAGAACTAGTAAGAAGAGATGAGAAAGGTATTTTTACTTTTAATTTTGAGATTTTACAGCATCAGAAACCTTATTTTCTATTTTTCCCACATTGGCATTTTTCTTGAGTACAAAGTACTGACACAGTATTAGCAGTGACATCTGTGCCTGTCAAATACTTTTCAGCTGAGTGTTTATTTCTGTGGGTTTGGCTTGTTCAGGCATCGCCCCCGCTCACGCTCCGTGCCTGACATCTTCTGGTGGCATTTCCATACTACACAGTAGCCTGCACGGCAATTAATGAGGGCCTTAGAGCTTGAAATAAAACAAAACAAAACAAAAAACCACAAACCACCATAACTGCTTCTGTGAAACTGTCATACTAAGCTTTCATAACCGTCGAAATGGTTTTTGTTGTCGTCTTCTTCATCAGCTTACCTGCATATGCAAAATCTCACATAAATTCTGTGTTTGCAGTTATTCCTGCTTCCAAGTGCCTCTTGCAGAATTGTTGATTTTGCTGTCATTTTTTTAAAAAGGGGCGGGATGTGTGTGTGTGAGCATTTTTTTTAAAACATATCAAATATGTAAGATGCATTTAAACTGTATTGTGAAGTCTCATGAATTTTTTAAATGCATTTGGCATCTGACTTGCAGCATGGGGACTTGTGTCACGTAGCAGCAAAGCCTCATAACAGTACAGGCTTTAGACTCTCATAAATTTCATTTCCTTAAGCAAAGCATAAAGCAATGATGTTTTCTTGGATGCTAGACGACTCCCTCTCGTATTTCCCAGGAATTTACTGAGCTGCTGTGCGTATGTATGCGAAGCAGTGGGAAGATAGGTATGTGTTTAATTTAAAAGAAGCTGATGGTTTTGTTTACAGGAATTACATTCAAGTCCTTCATCTCCATTCCTCTCCGCATTCCTTTCATTCAGAGGCTCAGACTGTTTACATGGTCCACTTCCCTGGCGTTATGCTAAACCCTGGAAAGAAAGACGATTTTCTCCAGAGAAGTCTGCTTGGGAAACTCCCCCCAAATGAATGGTCTGTGTGGAGAGCCGGTGGGAATGTAAAGCCTGAAGCCCTCAGCATTAGCATGAGGGGTTTGGCAGCAGTCCCAAAAGGAGGGCTGCTGCCCCTGCTCCAGATGCCTGCTTACTTCTTAAGGTGGCCAAGGATGTGGCGTCCCTGGGCCTGGGAGATGCCATCACCAGTTACTAGCTGTGCTAGTTCCTCAAATTAGTTTAAACAAAACCTTTTTGAACACTTTCTCCTCCCAGCTCTGACTTCTCAAGCCCGCAGGCCCCGCCAGAGCTTTCTGTGGTTCCCTCCTTCTCCATCAACACCAACACTGTCCCACTACATGGCGTCCAAAGAGAAGGTTTCAGGTCTGCTTGCACCATCCTTCAAGAACTTTCCCTAGATTGTATGTATACAAGTGAGGTATCCAACCTCATGTTCTTCCTTTAGGGCACCACTGATTTTTCACTGCTCCCTTGGCATGCCTTAGCCTGTGTGGACAGAGCTGAACATTACACTGCCACAAAGTGGTGTCCATTTCTTGATGTCACGTGTGGTCTTCAGAGCTCCAGGTGTGGTAGAAGCCGAAGTACCCTTCTCAGCGTTTTCCACATCATGTCAAAAATCTCATTACCTTTTTCCCTTACTGTCTGCCTTCCACAAAAGTCCTCAAATGCCTGGTGAAGATTATTCAGAACATGTCTGTCTCCTGCTCCTCACAGAGAACTGAGGCTTTCTCCTCAGACAAGACCCTGAAATGAAATTACTGAGTCAACAGATTTGTGGGTGAGCATTTCAAAGCACCTCAGCTGCTTTCATTTTTTTTGTGCTGACTCTGGTTTGAGTACAGCCTACAAAGCATTATAAGCATTGGCCCTAAAATCCAAAGCTGAGATAATGCCTTCACCTACTAAAAGGATAATCCAGCTCCTCTCTCTTCCTGTTATTCTGATGTGGTTTTGATCAAACTGACATGACCAGCACTTAGTGAGGCTTTACAGCTCTTGCCACAGTCTGACATGACATGAACTTGAAATTAAGAGAGCAGGCTGTGCTAAAACACAGGATGGGGCCAGCACTGAGAGGGGTTCCTGAACTGCTTCGCTGTTTCTTCAGAGATAAGTGCAGGGATAACACTTCATCCCGTGTGGGGCCAACTTGTCAGAAAGCAGCTTTGGTTGGTTTGGGAGAGAGTTATTGTGAATCTGGCATTAAACTGAGGTGCCCACCTACAGGTGTCTGCATCAGCACTGGGTGCCTGAACCCCCAGTGCAGTCTCTGCAGCTCAGCGAGTGATGTTGCTCCCTAATGCAACCACCCGGTGCCCCGTGTGTGAAATATTGCTGTTTCATTGACTAAATCTCTGCTGTCTGTACTTGGAATTAAGTATCAGATACACTTGTAGGCATCTGTATGTGGAGATCGATAGGCAGACGTCTTAAGCCAAATCCTCAACCTCATTATAAAGTGGTCTTGATTTTGCAGCATCCAGAAGTACCAGTGTTTTTTTTTTTCTAAAGAAAGTATATTCCAGATCACCTTCCTTGAAAAATCATTTCAGTTCTGTGCAGCCAGTAGGTAGCCCTGTGAGAAATCCAGCCCTCTTCTGTTGTGTGGAAAACAGATTTAAAAGCCAATTGGTAAATATAATTTAAGTATTCTTATTAATTATTTAATACCTTTAAAAACATTCATAACTACAGCCTCTGGACACACAAAACCATGCCAGTTTGGCTCCAGCATTAACCTTAGAACTGGAGATTTTCCTGAGGGATGGAATACATTAATTTCTATCAGAACATTCAACAGGGTACCGAGCAGGTTAAAAAAATCTTTCTCCTTTATGAAAAATGAATCTGTGGTTAGGCAGTTTCCATGGCTGCGTGTATATGGATATATAGGAAATACATTTCCTTTCATTTTGTTTTGCATGCTGTATTTTACAGGGTTTTGTTTGTTTGTTTTTGTATATTTACAACTAGGTAGAAGGAAGAAATACAGCAAGGTGTAGATTTGAGTGCCTTTCAAGTTGAAAAGGAATGAGAAATGGTCTAAGTCCTCTCTAACCGCTGGCTGATTCTGAAGACCCGCATCTTTTATGCATCTGCCAGGTTCAGAAACTCTGCGCAGCCCCGCAGTTTGCGCACCTGTTCACTCTCTGCTTTCCTCATCTTCCACAAAGTGGAGCTACAGCTGCACTACGAGAAAGGGATGTGGAAAAACGATTGAAGCATAAAGAAATAATATTCTGCACTGAAAAAAAGTTGAGGCTTGACAGCTGAAAGTGAAGGAGAGATAATCCATCAATCTAGCTTTGCAGTGCTCTAGACCCAGAAATCATAGAGGCTTCTCATCTTAATCCATCTTGAGTGAGTGATGAAGTACGTGTACTGCTTGCACGTGGCGTACCCTTTCTTTACCTTAGCACGAATTTTACCAGAGTGGGGGGTGGTAGGATGTGTTTCTTGTGGGAGACAATGGCTGTTTTCTAAAACAGTGGTTTCCTTTAGGGGCAGAAATGCGTGGAAGCACATAGCACACCACCGAGTAGCGGTGAGTACTTTCTGCTGTAACTCCTCACAAGATACTGTACAAGCAGCTTTGTGAAATCTCTAAAAACTCTTCAGTGATGCTTTATGGCTGAGTGAGAGTGTCCAGATGTTCTTCAGGTCTGGACCAAAACTCTAATCACTGCTGCAGCCCTGTGTGGTGTGTTGCTGACCTGAGGTCAAACAACTGGCATTCAATTTCTGCTTGCAGAAGAAGAGTAATGCTGCTTACCAACTCATTACTGAAATAATTATTTTGATATAATGGTCAAGGTTAATACAGCACACTGAAAAAAACCAAAGAGTTCCTAATTAAAGAATTAGTGGTATTGTTAATATACATCTCCTGCTAATATATAACTGCCTACAAAACTCTCTTCCTCAAATTCTCCAGGAGAATTACACACATGGGAGCAGGGGTAGCAGAAAAGTGAAGTAAATTACGTAAGATTCCCTGGAAAAAAAGCCAGTCAGGAGTAAAACCTGATCATCACAATGAAGCATTCTGCCAGTCAGGTCAGCAATTACTTAATTATCTCCTAAGCACACGAAAAGTTCAATTAATTAGGATAGTGAGGCTGATAGAAAAAACCAGCTGCAGCTGTGGTTGGGATCAGAGAAGGTTTGGGAAATGTAGCCTTAGACTGTAGAGCAGAAAAGACCATATAGGATACATCCAGCTGTGTGGTACACATACAGGCAGCATTTTACTCAGTTTTTATTGACAAAATCAGCACTGAAGATGGATCAGCCGTGTCTGTGCATGAACTGGTGCTCACTGATGTGGAGGTGAGAAGCTTGGGGAGGTTAAGCTAGCAGGTGAGAGATGGTGGCTTCTGGGATCATGGGACTGATGGGACTAATGCTGGACATCCCTGAAGTACACATACTTTTTGGCTCCTTGCTGCTGTGTTTACCAGTAAATCCCTGACCTGACACCCTTTGGTACCTTTTACGCCAGGAAGGGAGGAGGAAGGGGATGCAAAAGGAGCTGGTGCAAAATCCAGTTCTGCCCCTCGGCAGGACCCTCCTCATTTCATCCTGCAGTTCTGGCAAAGCAGGAGGCCTGGCCTTATGTCTTTGCTACATGCTGTGCGCTTACTAAACGTGGGAAAACTGCTCACCTGTATCCAGAAACTAAGCAAAAAGCTCACTGCTCCGTCTAAGTCCCTGATTTCTGTTACTACATGAAAGGTTGACATTGAACTGCATTCTCCAGACAGTTTCCAGGAGCCCTGTGTTAGGAGTCAGTTATTTCATGGCATTATCCAGATCAGTATTTTCCACAGCACAGGGATCTCCCACCCCCGCACTGATTTGTACCCTGTGGCTGGGTTACCCGGCATGCAATGAATTGTGTAGCATGGCCAGGAACAGACCGTGTTGCTACTAATAGGACCAAGTGAGCTCCATGGATAACTGTTTTAGATAATTACTAGGATCAAATGTTTTCATATGTTCTAAGTAGTTTAGATGAAAAGGATACAAATCTTGCAGGATTTTGAAAATGATCTAGCTCTGCCAACTCACATCACAGTAAGTGGCTGTTCTACAATGTGGGAAATATATTGTTAATGAGGTGATTAGGAAGTGGCATTAATCTTCTCTTTTTATTTTTTTTTTTAAATTTTATTTAAGAAGAGTACGGCAATCTTTAAGGGTATGAAAATCCAGACAGCTTTTGACTAAGATGATTTGGCTGGCGATAATATGATTGTTTAGCAGATTGTGTCAATGGTAATTTCAGATTTGTAATGTTTAAAGCTAGGGATCTTGAGGCCCTTTGCTGTGGCTTTGAAATTTGAATAGCTGGCATTGGTAATTTGGTAGTGCCCAGGCACCCAAATTGTGGACCAGAAACCTGTGTGCTGCAGGCCACAGGAAAAGAAGTCGAACGTGGCAACAGAATGAAGTAGGGAAGTGTGGTATATGCCGTGTGACACACTCAGCAAGGAATGGTGCGTTGCTGCTTATGTGTGAAGGAGACCTACTCTCTTCTCTTCTGAGGTGCTGAGGAACGCTGTGTGCCACTGCATATTTGTATTTAACAGCTGCTAGTCAAGGAATGTGCTGTGCAATTGTGCGGGGACACGAAATATTCTGTCGTGAAGGAGCTCCTCATCTGTCCTTGAACATATCAAGAGTGTGAGAGGATTTATGGAGCTGTCACCCAGGAGATAATGAATGCACACACATACGAAAGAAAGTGAAGACACTATAAAACCATTTGCCTGACTAGCAGGGAAATGAAAGAGTTCCCTGACATTTAACGCTTTTAACTTCCTTATTCTTTCAGTGCATTTTAAAAATCTAGATTCCAGTGACGTTGGCTTTCATTTCAACCGTATTGACGGTCTGTTTAATGTTTGCTGTCTACTCTGTATCAGGTAAATGTTGCCTTTTAAGATAACTGTGAGTGGGAATGGGATAGTGGTGCAACGAAAAGTTTGCTCCCTGTGAGGTGCCTTCAAGAGAGAACGTGAGTTGGCCCAAGCCGGCTCTAGAGCAGAGACAGTCCTCTTCGTGTGTGATCAGAGGAGAGGTATTCGTGCTGCCAACTTCAAACAAGGCTGGGAGGAGACTGGCTGAGGCTAATGTGCAGTTCATATTGATTATTCGACTCCCTTGGGTATAATGAGATGGGCTTGCACTACAGCACTAGGCAGAGAGAGTGTTCACTCTCTCTTAGGGAAAGGGTTACCAGAGATTTGATGAAGGCACTTGAGATGATGAAAGTCAAAGTAGGAACTGACTTAGAATTTCTGGTGCGGGGTGGGGTGGGGGAAAAAAGCCCTTTGTGACACCCAGTCCATCACATTTCTTCTCCATCAAAAGTGCTACTACACTTTGAAGTGCTGGTATGACTCAGCATTGCTAATAAGGCATAGAATAACTTCATGGAAAAAGTGTATTATTTTACACTGCACATGTTCAGAAGGGTATTATACTGTGGGAAGCGATTAAATATTGTAGCACCTTTGTAATTCAACTCAAACAGGTATTAATTGGTTGCAAAGGGTTTTGCAGCTTGGTGTTTTCCCCTGATCACCATGTTCCTAAGAGATTGTGAGGCACCAGTTGTCACAGAGTGGTTGAATAAACTTCACAGAGGACAGAAAGCTGGGGAAGCAGAAGTGGAGCAGGGAAAGCATGAGAAGAATCAACAACTGAACAGCTTGTGCTCAGCTGGATTAGGCAGCACAGTAAACAGTAGCAAACATAAGATCAAAAGTTTAGTTAGAGGAGATCTGGTGGCTCTATTGACATAACAGTGACACAGAGAAAGAAAAAACCATGTAAGACCATAGGCAGTATGGTAGGAGACAAAGATTTGCTCCCCTGATCTGCCAGTGATTGCTTTTTCTTCCTGCATTTTTTACCAATTTATTTCTCGGTGTTATCTATACTTTAAAAACTGTCAGCTGGAGAAGCTTGCTTGTTTTTCTTGCTTGCTGTTGTTGCATTACTAATTACTGCAGATTTAATTATGGTCACGGTGCTCAAACCTTTCAGGCAGCCATTAGTTTGTGTTAAATCTGAGGAGTGAGAGTGTGAACCAGCTCTGCTCATGACTGAGATGTGAGTCTTTGTGTGGGGAAAAAGGCTCTTTTTGGGAGTGTTCAGAAAAGCAGCAGTGATAACCTGAATCTTCTTGGGTTTTTATTCTGGAGTCTTGGAAGGCTCAAAGAAAGATAGTATGTGGCTTCGGTAGGACTCATCTTTGCTGTGATACAAATCTGTAGCTAGATACTTTTTTTCTAGTATGGTAGAAGTCTGTAGCTAGGGTATATATTTATTAATTTGCTCCACATTCATTTTTCTGCTAATTTATATAATCTCCATGAGTGTCTTATGTTTCCCTCAAGATTTGCTTATCTTAGATTTACTTCTCAAAACTTCTTCCCGCCAAGGACTCACTCAATTCCTTTTTATACCCAGTGTTCGAGATACACAGACTTACGGGTTGCAGGTGCTACAAAGAAATTCTTTCTCATACCAGATCATACGAAAGCTTTTAATGGGTTAGTGTTTTCCAACAGGTAATTTTCAAGGCTTAGTTTGATCTTTGAAAAGCACTTTGAGGCATTTGTGTGGATCGTGCTGTATCTCAGTGGCGTTAATCACTGTAATGGAGAAATGCCTTTACTGAGGTCAGGAAGCGTCCTGGCATCTGCATACAGTGCTGCACTGGGACACCTGGACGTATTCTGCAGATGTGTGAAGTGTGTCTACAACTAAACATACACCAAATAACATATATGAGGTCTAAATATGTATATGAGGATAGTAATTTGAACACCCTTTGTGTTTCATCATAAGCTTTCATTGTGTTGTTGGAGATTACTGAGAAGACAAATCTATTCTGTCAGCAATTCCTGTACAAAAAAAGTTCTGACTTTATTTTCCTTAATGGCTTGACCAGCTCTCCTACCTTCTCTTCTTATTTGAGATCATCTTTATATACATTTTTCTACTACTGTTCACAAATCTCTCCAGAATACTTGGGTGACGAATATCATTTGAGTCAAAGTGCCTGTCTGGGCACTTGATTCTCAATATATGAAGTTAGAGATGGCCTCATAATTTAGACCTGTTTCAGCTGAAACGATTTTACGCTATAGATAAATTGTGTCAACTCATCTGTTTGCTAGATCATTAATAAATGTTAATCTGCAACAATTAACCCCTTAGCACTCTACCCCTTAATCTTACACTATGTTGAAATTTGACCATTTAATCTTCATTTAATCCAGGAAAAGGACTCTCTTATCATTCACTCTGATTACTTAATTTCCTTGATAGCCTTCCATCAGGGCTGTTGTGTATCAATCAGTGTCAGATCATTGTGTATGGTTGGAGAGGAGTGAGGGAAACTCAAAGTTTGATGAAGCAAGGCGTTGAAGCCAGTTAAACAATTTAGCCACTTATTATTAACTTTGAAGAGTTGGCTTAGACATTCTTAACTGAGTTAAACATTAGAGGCAACCTTGTCTTTGAAAGAAAGAAAATTTATGAAAGTCATTTAGACTCTGAATGTCACAGAAACTATCTATCTCTCAAAAAGTTTAATAATATTTCCAGTTTCATGAAGAAAAAAAGCCCAACACATAGTCAGCAGGATGTGAGTTAGTGAGCCTCAGAGTCTGTCTTTCGCCAGAACAAGTGGATGATAATGTCTCTAAGTGTGAAATAATTGACTTCAGCATTGCATTCCAGGTTCCAACCTGTCAGGCTTTCAGTCAGGATTTACAGCCTGATTTCCTTGTCCTTGTGATGAATAATCTAAGGGAGAAGACAAATACAGCCCAAGCCTGATGTGGAGCTCTTCAGTGACATCCACATCAGGGTTTTGGAACAACCTCTTGGTGCCAGTAGGCACCACTGCTTCTTATGAAAGAGTCATTAAATCTTCTAGGCTAACATACAAGTATGTGAACACAATAAATACAAGGAGAGAACTGTCCCTGGGCTCTGGGAGAATGTGAGCAAAATTAGGGAGGTTTGTGCAGGATTGTGGGATAATCCTGATTAGTGGAACAAAGAATATTTTGCCGCTTTTGTGCATTGTTCTTTTGTTTATGAGGAAAAACTGATGTTTGGTCTATTTGGTGTAAAACATCAGTGCAACGCCTACTTCATGCTTTCCTTGTAAGTAATAAGAGAGTGTACAAAGATATGAAATGGTTGACAGAAATTAAATGTGAGCTGTCAAACTGATGAGACTGGTTCTGTCAGAAAATGAATGGGTTATTTTTTTGTGTGAAAATGACTGTTCAAAATCTCAGAGAACAAAAGGTTTATGCTCCCTGACCCCTCCACCTTCACCCCAAAAGCCTGGAAGAACTGTCTCCACTTCCCAGCCTATTTGGCCTTTCCATAAGCTCCATTGAGGACGTCTAGCTCATTCTCTAGTTCGTAATTTTTTCTTTTTCTATATTGAATACAGCATAATCTTAAAATAAAGCTCTTTGTATGGCTCTTGTGTCTGAAAATATTGCTGCAGGTGTCAGTCAGAAAGTACCATATAGAGGTAAATTCTTCTCTGTACTAGTTTGTCGCATACTTTTGAAGCTACTTTTCAGTGCAATATTCAAAGCATTCTCTGTATAGAATATAAAAGAATTTACTGCATATAAGGTAAATGTAACTAAGACTGGGGTGAAAGTTCTTGTATGTATAGAAACCCCTTTTTCCATGCTTTAATGCCTGGATGAGTAATAGTGTCTGAACTGACACTGAAAATCGGGACATGAATTTGGTAGATGTGTGTTTTGAAAAACAGCTCAGTATGTGTGTAAGAAACTGAACTGGCAGCCTGGAGTGAAAATGCTAATGCATAAATAAATAAGGGAATTGACTGTTAGAGTAATCAGAAAATATAATGTTCTAATTCTTGCTTTGCATAACTAACAGGCAATTAACTTTCATTGACTCATGATGTGAAAAGTGATCGAGAGACGCAGATCCTTTGCTTTGGTAACAGTCTGTCAGTTGGGAAGAATGTTTTTCTTGACAGTTGATTAGGGGTTAAATGAGCTGAATAAAATTGGTAATTTTTGCTGCTTTTCCCACTTAGTATAGCAGCTATTACATGAAGCATTTTTTTCCTTACATTAGTTGTAATGACTGCCTTTAACTGATTACCCCTGTTGGAAGAACTGGTTTTGATTGACAAAGATAGATATCATTTTGGTACTCTCAGGATCTGCAAAAACGGCTGGGGCATATAGAACCTGGATCAAGGTATTTTTAGTTATTGACTTTGATAGATTTGGTTCTGCTCTTAAGCAAACTGCCCCTCTCAGGGAATTACATGCTTGGTCTGATCATGCAACAGGTTAGGTGGTGAAGAAGGGAGCAGCACCACCTCATACTTCCATACCATGGTTCCAGTGTGCACCCATGGGGAACTACGCTGCCCCCCAGGAGCGTTACCGCAGCTCCTACAGACCAAGCAGGCGTCACCTCCTAGCAGAGCTGTAAAGCCCCAGACACAGACTCCGTCATTCACAGATTTGGAAGAGTAACTTACAATGAGCTTTTTGACTCTGAGTAAGGACTTGTGTAAGCAACGGCTGTAGTTAAACTGGTGCGTATCAGTTCCAAAAGGAACGGGCAATATTTCTTCTCAGACTGGGGAAAAAGCAAGGGAAGCAGAGGCAGGGGAGGGAATTGCTGTGGAAAATGGTTACATAAAGTAAACAAGGCTACAGGTCTGGGATTTTTTTTTTGGGGGGGTGGGGGGTAGGGCGATTGAGTTGTTTCTCTTCATAGACTCAATAACTTCAACTGATAGCAATTTTTTTTCAACCATTTTTCATTTGTGGATTCGCTTCCTCCCACACATTCGCCTCCCCCTCGACCCTCTACAGTTCTATCTCTTATTTAACAATCTTTAGTCTACACAAGGCTTCATTTTATAGCCAGCTTAGAAGTGGCTCTTGATTGTAGGTTAAAATATACCATCTCTCTCCAAATGAAAACTTCAATCACAGCTCTAATGCAATTGGCTTGAAAAGTAATGATGCGTAGGTAACTACTTGGAGTTTTTGTTGTGGTATAGAAACAAGTCCACGATTTGATAGAGAATGATGTTTTTGGAGGAAAATAATCAGGCTCTTGGGAAAACAAGGTAATAGTTCTTCATCTGCAATAGATAAGGAGAATTCATCTACTGGAGTTGTGCTGGCTGTGACTCTTACAGTGGACCACATGGTTGAAAGCAGGGTTTTCATAGCCCCACAAAAAAAGTGTTGTGCTATTACATTTTGAAGTTTATGATTGTGCTGAAGTCCTAGAGTGAAATGTGTTTCCACAAGCTTAGAGCGAAAGAGAAATGCTAGAACATCAACAGGAAATAAAACATTTTTATTGAATATCTGTGTAATATGTATGTTATTTTAACGACAATTGGAAAACTCTACTGTGGGAAGTCACTACACAAAGTGAAACAAAATATAAACCACCTCATCAAAAATGAAGGTAAAATACGGCTAAAGTTGTCAGCTCGCGGGCCACGAGCGATATGGCAGGATAAAACACCCCAAACATTTCTACAAGATACAGAGAAAACCCACACAGAGAAACACTCAAGCAGGCAGTAAATATACACAAAGGCAACTAGGATCTTTCTACAGCATCAGATTCTAATACTTCACACAGCTTTGTCAGGAAGGTACATGTGGCTTCTTTGAGGATGAAAATGTCATCTCGGTCACATGGCAGGTTCAGTCTCTGAGAATCATCGTACCTCGCAAACCAGTTCTACGGTGACGTTCAGTCTGGCAGTGTAGGAAGAGAAAGCATTAAGAAAACCTTACCACAACGAGTCAGTCCTGGCAGTTTGAACCTGCAGCTATCCTGGATGAACAACTGAAAGTTGGAGACCATGAAGCTCTTATGCTGGAAAGCTGACTGTCTACTTCTGCTCTTTGGTGGGGTTTGGTCCTTAAAGTTAAGATTTTAAAGTATTCCAGCTTGATGCTTTGCATGTATGCGCCTGTTTCTATCAGAAAATGTCTCACTTGTGTTTTTTCCGTGTTTCATGTAAAAAAGAAAGAAAATGGGTCTTGCTGTTCTCCCTTTTGGAGGTGGGGAGAGATCCAGGCTTTTATTCTCTTCCCGATTCTTTGCTGCCTCTTTTAACCCAAATGTACTGAAAATGGTGCTTGGTCATCACTGCAGTGACCTCTCAGGCTGTCACACCTCTCCAAGGAGCAAAGCCTTGAGGGAGGCTGTGCAATTTGGTTTTCAGTACACAGTTCTCTGATTACATTCATCTTTGTTCCTCATTTTCAGTCATTTCTTTTGGGTACAAAGGATAAGAACATTCATGGTGAACTTCTCAAGCCGCCCTCCAAAAGGTATAGCATTTCCACATTTCTGGGGTAGTTTGCATTGCTGAAAATAATGAACTCTTCAAAGCATTATAAATATATTCACAGCTTGGAAAAATAAGTGAGAGGCCTCGAAGGACGGTACATGAGATAGAAGTGATGCCCTAAAATGACTTGATGAGATGGTACAAGCTGAGATGATGTGCTGGCTAGCCATAAGATGACTATCTACAGTAAAGCGGCGGGAGGGGGGCAAGGGCCAGGGAGGTTGGACATGTAGAGTATTGCACAGGGCTTGACAAAATGCTGCGTGGTCAACCCATTCAATATAGCATCCTTGTCTCCTGCATAGCTCTCCAGTTCTAAATTGGTCCATCGTAACTAGAACTGCTTGTGCTATGCATTCCTTCGGCAGTGCAGTAGAAGGGAATGGCAGTATTATTACAATATCACTACGGAATAAATTGATTGCTATCCACTGAGAAAACTACATTTCTAAGCACACACGGCAGTCACAGTGATACACAGAGCAGTCTTTCAAGACTCTTATGGAATGACTAATAGCTTCATAATAGTGCCATTTACTACATAATAACATTGAAAACATTTAAAAACTCCTCCTGAAACGAGCATCTAGTATACAGAAGAGGTTGCTTCAGTTTTCTAGAACTTGTTCTTTGTTTTCACTTTTTTTTTAAAGGACAAATTAAAACTTAAGTATAAATAGTATATAAAAGGTCACTAGCTGTTCTCTTTTGGCTTACTTTGAAGTGCATTTAGAACTATGGCTAAATTTTGTCATCTTCTGATGGGATTACAATACTGTCTGTTTACCATGAAACTATTTTGTATAATAAACCCACACGGCTGTGTCTAAAAAATATTCTGCATTCCTTCTAATCTGAGTTAGTATAATAAAATATTTTGTTACAAAGTCTAATGTGCAAACTCATTATAATGTGAAATCGTGGATGGAATTCACAGTATGCAAATTTTGTATAAAGGTGATAACGGAGAGCTACTCTTGTTTTTCATGTTTTCATGGCAGCGTTTTGCTACTGCTGCATCTCCCGCCCCTCCCTGCACAACCTTGGCAACGGCCTTACTTTGTATGTTCAATGAAATCGTTGCCTCCTACGGAAATGCTTCCTCAACTTTCAAGCTAAAGCCATTTCTGTCTGTCGTGTGTTTGCTTTGGAATATATACAGAAAAAATTGTATCCTGTCTTCTGGCTGCATCTCCTTGAGGATCAGATCATGCTAAGTTGCCTGTGAAAGAAGTCTACCCCGCTGGATTTGCCCCTCCAAGATTCACTGTGGACGCGTAGCGTGTTATTAGGATGGTCCAGTTGAAAGCTCAGATTTAAGTTGTCCTTTAAGATGTCAGTGTAACACTACTAGTGCCTTACAAGTTGGAATTTTTGTGTTTTTTTTTTTTTTTTTCCTGGAATGCAGACGATACAATAGTTACCCTATAATATATTATCAGCTCTCCTATATCTCAGTCAATTTACATAATTTAAAATAGAACATCTTATTAAAAACATCTAGATATACACAGATTAGGAAACGCTTACAACATACAAATACACAAACTAGAAATAAATTCTCAGCATACTGGTGTATATATACAACTGTGTGATACAATAAATAATTTCTGTCATGCTCTATCTACACATCATATTGCTTAAAAGAAGAGTAGATCTGGGGGGCAGTGGTGAAATGAAGTGCCTTTAGAGGGCTCTCTACATTTAAATTTGTGCAAATTAAAAAGGGAACTGAAAAGTACAACTGATCTGTGTCAGGAACACATGGCTGGAAATGAAAGGACCCATATTACAGAGGTATTTACAAATACTGGCTAAAGAGCACTATGTGGGCAAATGCAGAAAGGCTTCTTCTTCTTCTTCTTTTTCTTCTTTATAATTTTAAATTTAATTTAATTTACTTCTTGACTGCCAGCATGGCATCTACCTCCTCCTCGGGCTGTAAGGTGTGCCACTGTGCGATGGGCCGCCGAGGGTTGGCCAGCATGTCTGACCAGTGCCGCAGCTCCGCTCCGGTGCTGTTGTAGCCCACAAAGACTTTCCCGATGGCATCGTTCTTGCCAATCTTGTCATAGTCCAAAACAGTCACAACAATTTGCACTTTCTACAATGAGACAGAGAAAAGCCAGTGAGCGTGACAGTAAGGGGAAAGTGGGCAGGGATGAAGCTTGGGACAGACAATGACAACGGAGACTTCATGAAAGGGGTTAAGTGTGTGACAGCCAGAGCAGGTTCCCCCAGCGAGAAGCAAATTCAAACTTTTGTCTTTTTGCTTCTTGTGAACCTTCCAAATAAAAATTCACAATCTCCCCATTAACTTGAAACTTGCCCCTTTTAATCAAAGAGCTTCATATGAGAAGCGAGGTTGATTTTTTTTTTCCTATTAACAGATTAACAACCTATGGGTTTTTTTGTTGTTTTGTTGAAGACTCAGACTGCTAAGTAGTCTGTAGGGCTAAAAGCAAGAGCTCAAGGTAAGCTAAGTAAAAAGTAGTGCAATTTATAACATCATTATCGTTTAAGTAAATAAGTAAAAATCAGCTAAAATTCAGAAATGGCTCTACCCCAAGTTACCATCTGCAATGTCATACTATATTCTATTAATTGCTTTTCTGCTTCTAAACAACTCTTATGTATCCATCCAGCATGCTAATCAGTTATTTTCAGATGAATTCAGAAGCTAGCCCTTATGGTTACTATATACATATAAACACACACGTACTCATCTGTGTGTGGGTGTGCTTGTGCACATGTGTAAGTATGTGTGTATATGCTACATATTTATAAAGGCGCCTAGAAAACTGGCTCAGGGAAGCTGCAAAGTATAAACCCCACTGTCCTGGACTCTGATACAGCCGTGCCGCCTGGGACTGAGCTGGTGTTGGAGTTGCTGCTTCTGCTGTGGGAACAGTGACCTCTGGCAAACAGTGTTAAACTACTCCCACCAAACTGGCCTGAGCCCACCTGTCACAGCTCATAGACAATTTTCCATTCACTTAGGCTGGGGCACACTGGGAGGTGACGCTTAAGCCAGGCATTTGCGTATGTATTTGCGTGCACATGCCCACATCCCTCTCCACGGGGTCATTAATATTTGTTGAAAGAACACAAACAGTTATTCGGAGTGGTGTTCTCCCTCAACAGTGCCTAAGACATTAACAGCCTTGGGCTGATTTTACTAAACTGTAAATGCTTCTCCTTTAGGGAGCTTGATTTTTGAAGATGAACATACAGTTCTTTTGCTGATTCCTTTCTATCCCGTGGTAAATACACACAGCCCCTTATTCCAGTGTGAGTTTCCTGAATCGGAGGAAGAAATGCCCTGAAACACATTTCTTCCAGAAAAATCTTTCTTTTATTCTCAAGTATCAGGTTTTTAAATGTAAGGTTTTAAATATATGTACAATCTGAATTTCTTACGAGAATGATTAATTTCAGTGCTTGTAGCAGGATCATCTTTTACACGTAACTGACTCTTTTAAGCATATCTGCAAGACCAGGCTCATGAGGTCTACTTTCCAGAGTCCATTCCCTTACAAGATTGTACAATTCACTGAGCCAGAGAAAAAGATGGTTCCAACAGGCACTAAAGTATTTATATAGCTGCTGATGACAAAAATGTACATCAAACTCAAGACTCTCTCTCCTCCGAGTGCTAACAATAAAAGACAATATCCTAAAGCAACTATTTCTAGATGCCAAATGATGTTTCAGTGTTGCCGTTTGCAATATACTCACTTTTAATGTTGATGCTACCTCCGCAAATGAACATTTATGTTTTAGATGCATGGTACAATCACAGATATAACAAGTAAGCAGGAGACTGTAATTTTATGGTACAAAAAAGTTGCCTGCTGTACCTTTGGATTATTATTTTTTTTTTATTAATCATAAGACAACAATGAGCATTGTAAACAAAAGGTGATTTCCCTTGCTCTATAAAGATGTAAGAACAAGTAGCTCAGATGGCTAACTCTGAGGTGATTTTGACCTCATGGTCTCTCTCTTAAACCTACAGAACAATGTAAGCATCTCTTTGCCTTCATAGCACATATTAAAAGAACAGCTGAACTACAAAACCCAACAGGTGCTAGTAGAAAGCACCACCTCTGCTAATAAACAGGCATCCTTTGGGCTGAAAGGCCTGGAGACCTTGCTGCCTACAGAGGCGTTCTGTCTTTAAAGTGGCAAAACGTGCTTGATCTGTCTGTAGCAACAGTATTTGACCTCCCAGCGCTGTTCCCCCATTACCCTTAAAGACATCACTTTCTTTCCTTTAAGAGCCACAATTCATAGTCACTATTAAATTGTTGAAAATGTTAATGATGTTTGGCCCAACTTAAATTACATAGATATACTGCTATAGAGGTGCTTTCCTTCCATGAGCTCTCCTCTATTCACTCTCCAACAATCATGAAATTTTTATAACCATTATTTGCCTGTGAAAGTTTGCTTCATGACTTTTTGTAAAAGCTACCCAAAAGTCACACTGATCCTTACCATATTAAGTCTAAGTAACATTTAAAATGTGTTTTTCTAATGATGGAATCACTTCTAAATGCAGCCTTTTATAACTCCAAAATACATTGGCATATGGTCAAAGAGCACAATTACAGATTTTAAATTGTGGTTATATACTGAATTAAACAGCTATAAACTCATTCTAATAGACTTATTAAAAAAGTGAAAAATATTAAACTGCAGTACTTTTCAAAAGGCCTATATCCACCTTATAAAACTAACAAGATCAGAAGGTAAAATGGCCAAGTACCTACAGAATACAGTTCATTGTACCAAAGCTCAGATCTGATGGCTTGGAGGTACCCATTCCAGTTCCCCAGTCCTGTTGTCTTTGGAAATCAAGACATTTATTGCGTAAATTGCCACAGAGGTTCAATTTGCTTGATCTTTTTTTTTTTCCTTTTTTTTTTTTCTTCTGGGTCTTTGATGCCTGCTATGAGATTCTCCACAAGCATGCAGACCAGCTTTCATTAAAATCAAGGGGAATTAGACCTCACTGGGTTTCCTGCTTTTTGTCCACAGACACCTGTACATGCCATGGGGCATGAAGAAACTCCTGAATGTGCTACTCACGTACCCAAGTCACTATTCCTAGTGCCTCACCTTGTCTAGTTTCATTATCTTTGTCAGCACCAAGTCAATAAAAACCAAGCACACAGGTTCAGTTGAAATGTAAGCTGTAACTCCTGGGCTTCTCTCCAGTGCAGTTGCTATCAAAATCCAAGACACAGAGTCTCAAAAACCCATACCATGCTCTCATCTAATCAAGAGGTGTCTGTGTGTCCCTATTGCCTGGGAGTTTTCCTTGGCAATGTCTTCTGGCACTAAATTTGGCTCATGCTATTTAAACCCTCACAGCAGCAAGACACTTTAAGTCCTACCTAGTCCTCTCTTACAAGCCACAAAAGGATGTATTCCCAGGCCGGTTCATTTATGGTCATTCCAACTGGGAGGCCCCTGAACGTACACTTTCCACACTCAGCTCCACCCAGAAAAGCTACCGTCTTGCTTAATATCTCCACGGTCACAGAGCTCCGTGGGGTGAGTGGGAAGCCACCACACAGTTCTTTTCTCTCCTGAGGATATTTAAACCAATACATCTTGCCCTCCCAGAGAATGCTCCAACAAGTGAGCAAAAGACCAACATGGTTTAACACTAATGGTAATGGCCTAACAGAAATGGAGGAGGCCTGTACCAACCAATCTTCATGTGGTTTGCATCACCTGGATCAGACCAGAGACCAAAGCCTCCCAATTTCCAAGTAAACTACCCAACTAACAAGTGATGTTATGCTTTGTGGCCAGTCATATACTTATTATTTATGCATAAATGATGTTGCACTCCCAACACAAGCCATAGGCACAGGCGACACGAGCACTTGCTAAAGACATTGAAGATACAGGTTCAAAATCACTTAGGGAGGGGAGTGAATTGGATGTGGGCTTCCCACATGCCTCCTGGGATGGTTAAGAAGACCTTCTCTCTCATGAAGAAAGGTTAGTTAGCATCAGAAGACATTAAATCTCACTCTCATGAGTGGGAGATAATTTGCCTCCCAGTAGCCCAAAGGTAGGTAACTGAGTCCCTGAAAAAATGACATGAGTTATGTGTTTTACTTAAGAGGAATGCAGCAGTACTTTCAACAAACAGGACTGATAAATGCACAGGGAACACAAATGTGACTGATGATGCTAATTTATTATTTCAAATAATTTGGGGAAAATGACTATGTATGCCTTCTCTTTTATACTTTTTTTTCTTTCTGGCACATTCCTTCGCCATCTCCCTGTGGATTTTTTTTTTCAGAATCCATTTCTGTTAACAGAAAATGTCAGTTATCTATTTCTCACTGATGAATCAAAGCTTCATAAGTACTGTGCATTTTATCATTTCCCTCTTGAAGCAGTCACACTCATCTAATGTAGCACAGGGCTGGCACCTAGGCGCTAATGAAGGCATGCACACGTGATAATTAACAAGATTCCTTTTAAATATTTATAAGGTCTGAGAAATGGAATGCAGAGGGAAGCCAAAACACTGTTTGACATTACCTGAATTTGCTCGAATGGTACTTCAAAGCTGAAAGACTCATTGTAGTAGGGATTGAGAGTGTTCTTTTTAATTGTAGTCTTTTTCTTCTTCAGCCTCTTACCGTTCTGCATCAGATGGATCTTCACATAGGGATCTAAGTAATCAAGAGAAGAAGCAGAGCTAAGAAGGGTAGTTCAGTGTGTTAGCTACAGATTTTAATCCTGCAAATTTAAGGCTCAGTGAAAAAAAAAGAAAAACCTTTAGCAACAAACAGGTTGTTTTTAAACAAAATCCTAATTTCCATTATAGAAAAACTCCTTTATGATTACAAAGTGCTCCTGCTGGAAAGACGTACAAAACCCTTACTGCATTATCTCCCTGCAAGGGAGGGGTAAATTCCCACCTAACTTTGTTCCACAGCTCATTAACCACCCTGGAAACGTTTTTACTTTAACATTATTTATTTACTGCCAACAGCATGGCAGGAGAGGGTTTTAACCTTTAAATACCAGTCTTCTACCTTACCTTACCTTACCTCTACCTTAGATGCAGCTACCGTAAGGTGTAGGCCATGGTAGCAGTATAAATTATGAATTGTTTTGCTACTCTCTGTTGAATTCTCATTGCTATTTTGTATTACTTCTGATGGCTAAGGGACAGAACTAATCTGGTACCTACTCAGGTACTCCTTGCGCAAGCAAAACTGTCATGGATGTTACTACTATGAAGTGGCATCTCAGTGGTTATACTTTCAAATGGAATTTTGCATGTTTAAAAGAATAGCATTATCAGTCTATAATCTCTCTCAAGAGCTGTGTTTCCATTTAGAATCATAGAACAGTTTGGGTTGGAAAGGACCTTCAAAGCTCATCTAGTCCAACCCCCCTGCAATGAGCAGGGACATCTTCAACTAGATCAGGTTGCTCGGAGCCCCATCCAGCCTGGCCTTGAATGTCTCCAGGGATGAGGCATCTGCCACCTCTCTGGGCAACCTGGGCCTGTGTTTCACCAATCCCATTGTAAAAAAATATCTTCTTCATGTCTGGCCTGAATCTCCTCTCTTGTAGTTTAAACACTTTACCCCTTGTCCTGTCATAACACGCCCTTCTAAAAAAGTCTGCCCCAATCCTTCTTACAGGCTCCTTTTAATTACTGCAAGTACTTTAAAAGTTCATTAGAGAAAAAACTAGCAGTTGTTCTTTCATGTTGGTGTTAGTTGGCAGTACCTTCACCTGAGCTCAGCTGTTTTTCTGTCTAGGCCTACTGTGAAGCACCATTTGAAGCATTTCAAGCTCATCCTTTTTGACAACCTGTATGGTACTGTCACCAAAATTTGGCTAGGTACCTCCCTTGGCTTTAGGCAGCCGAACTGTGACGTAGGTCAAGGCAAGCCTTCCCTCCAGGAGCTAAACAAAGAGTCCGCCAGCCACAAGCCATCTGTGGCATAAACAAAGAGAGCCTGAATGCAAACTATCAAAGGAAAGGGCTTCTCCCTTCTCTCCTGAGAAGAAGAATGGCAAATTAACACAGAAATTAAATATCATCACTATAAGCAAGCCATGCTTTATGATTTTGCAATGAAATTCATGCTTGGAGTGTCTGAGAAGAGCAGCATTCTGCTACAGTCAAAATATGCTTTACTGTGGAAGACCTAGGAGTTTGGGACAGTTAAGTTACTGGAGTGACTTATTCACAGTCTACAGTTCCTCTGAAGGGAGCAGAATTTTGGTAGCGGACTCTTCAAGCCAGAAGACATGGGTAGGTATAACAAGACCCAATGGCTATGAGAAGCAACTAGACAAATTCTAACTTAGAAATAGGCAAGTACTTCAGTAATAAGACTACAGAAACAGCTGAAGCAGCTTCTCAGTGTTTGTGGTGAACTCTGTCACGGAGGGTTAGGATTCCTTCTTCCTCAAAAGACTCAAGTTCAAATAGAAATTGAATCTGGGTAGGTTTATGCTCGAGGCTAGACAGGGGATTGCAAGGGTTCCTTTTGGTTGCACAATGTATGAATTAAGGAATATCATGTGAAGAGCAGAAATGCTAGTGAAAAGGCAACAGAGTTCTAGCTCTTTTTGAATATTCAGTTCAGCATCACTGCATACAGGGTTTTGAAGGTGGAAACCTGGTAAATCTGGACTCCTTCAACATTAACTCATACTTGAGAGCAGCTAATCTGCCTTATTACTTTTGCTGAGGCTCTATGATGAATGCACAGTTACAAAATTACATTTTAGGTATAGCTAATAAATAGTAAGAAAGGTCAGTAGTCAAGGAGCCAGCGGTAGTGTATTAAGATAAGAAAATGAGATAAGGTGCTGTTAAAATACAATCTGAGTAACTAGAGTGAGCTGGGATGCTAAACAGTGCAGTAATACATTATTTTTAAGAGGATTAGAACTGAGGTACTATTAAAATAAATGCAGTTGATGTAAGTCAATCCTTTGCTGACCTGTGCTTGTGCACAGGCAATATACAGAGATTTGCTGATTATTTATATCCCCATAAGGAACTGTATAGTAATGATTTATATAGCAATGCAGATATATTCCTATTTTGATAAACATTCCATATTTTGGAGAAAAATATTTTGAACCTAGAATTCAAGTGTACGTGAATGCTCAGGGTCCACATGTATAGTCACTTTAAATGATTCCCTTCTATTGACTTTCTAGATTTTCTACCTTCATGCTGGTATTAGAGCAAAATCTGACCCTGGATAACTCATGGCCACGAGACAAGGCCCAGAAGCTAGGTTTCTGTGGTTTCTTTTTCATGTCCTGAACAGCTTGTTATGTTTGTCTGTCTGGGGATTTGAGTTAGGCTCAGACAAATGCCAGGTTTTTAGTAGGAAAGATCCCAGTGGTACCAGATTGACACGGTAGTGCAGAACTGTCATAGAATCATGTGGCAGAGGTCTCAAATGGAGCACAGAAGAGGACATTTCATATGATATAGCATCCTAATTGTTTTCATCCAAGGTAAAGTTGTCATGCCACAACAAATACAAATTGAATATCACCTAACTGAAATCACGTTCCTTCTTTTCCAGTTTCAGAGGAAGGTATTAAATAAGTTTACTGATCACAAAGCCACTGCAAATCAGAACTGAGTGTCCAGCTCAAGTAAGTGGATGTGCCATTACAGACTTTGAGTGTCTGATTGTACATTCACTTCCTATTTCTTGAAGTATCCTTGTTTTACCTAGTTCTCCCCTCTCTTCATTCTTCTGTGCCTCATATATGGCCCTCTCCACCACTGCATTACCTTCAGTTACACTCTCCCATATCCCATGACATTATCCCTAACTCCCTCAGTTCTCCTGTAATCTGTTTGCTTGTGATCTACACAGACAACCCGATTCCCAAGCACAGACTTTCTTGTGACTTCATGAATAAATCTCTGAAAAAGAGATTCTGTTCCACCAAATAAGAGAAGATAAACTGCTTGGAGTCAATTATTAGAAGAAGGGAAGATAATAAAAAGAAAGCAGAACCTCTGGGAAGTGCCAGTCTCCAGTGATTTTTTCGAGATGAGGTTTAGTGCTAATGGAAACATCTCTTCTCTCTACTTGCAACATAACCTCAGTGCTGGCACCATTACTCATGCTGAGTAATACTTTAATATGTAAATAGTCTCACTGAATAAGTGAGACCAGTAAGGATGACAGAACTGTTATTACAGTCCAGCAAAGATAAATTATCTGTTAAGTGCATTACTGGGCATAAAGGGCAGAATTCTTTCAACCAAGCAGAATTGTCTACATCTGACGCCAATGATAATAAATAAGCATTTCTCTTGACGTATTCTGGATAGTTACCTCATTCCAGAGTAAATATCTGTCTTTGGTCAAATAAATAGCACCCCCAAATATTTATTTCTCTCCACTGATACATGACAGCCTATTCACGTTCACATAAGCAGTTACATGGAAGAAATTTCAAGTTAGAAGAGGTGAACACTGCTCTTTTTTTCCCTCCAGTTTTATTCTTTTCAAGTAAACAAGGATTTAGATCCACATTACATCCACAGGTACCTGTGGATGAACCTTGCCCATCCGCCCATCCATCTGTAAGAAGGGATGTTGCATCCAGAGCACTATGGATGTCCCTCTGCGAAAGGGGACAGAATAGTTCTGTGTCCCTTGCTTAAGAATTCATGTTAAGCAACGTGTGGGATTAAATAAAATTCTGCTATTTATTCCCTCATTAACGGTCTAGCCATGAATACTAAAGAGATGCAAAATTCATAACTAATTGTGCATTGTAGATTTTACAACAACATCTCAAGGGAGGCAAGCTGAACAGCTTTAAAAGCACTGGGGGACTAGCTGACACATTTTGTTTTCCTGAAGCTTGCAGTAAGATGCCAATACATTATTTAAAGGATAACAGAAATGGTATGTAATAGCAGGTCTTTTGGACTGTGAGGCACATATGCACAATAAGAAGCACCGTAAAATAATGACTAGTTCATCATCATCATCATCTTGTAGACAAGATGCACTTAATTATTAGAGGTTTTAGAAAAGCAAATTTACAGCTGAAAAGACTACAGCTCAAGAAAATTGTGGCTAATGATAATATCTGAGGAAAAAGCGGAACTTGAGAATGACTACTTGTCAGTGGGTTTTAAGATGAAAAATTTGTTATAGGGATCAGTAGTTAATGAAAAATCCTTTTCCACCTTGGTGGGAGAAAATTCAGCACATAAGTTTCCAGCTGTATGGATCTTCACCAGAAAAGTGTCAACGCAGTACTCAACTTGGAATGGTTTTACTACAATGGTTTATTCTGAATGCAAACATAAGGATGGTGCCGATCTTTGACAAATATTTGCAAGGCTTCTGTAATCTCATCAAAATATGAAAAGCTAGTGCCTCGAAAATTGACAGATTTGAAAAATGATACAGGGGTAACGCTGGACTTGACTGGGTGTGCAATTAGAGTCCTAAGCCTGTGTGAGGGGGAAGCCTAATGGTTTAAAGAAAAATACCCCAACACAGCTCTGAGCAGTGGGATCAGAGAATACCCTCTACAAGCCTTGAGTAAGCCTAACATGATTAATAGGAAAAAAATTGAACCAGAAGAAATTACTTACAGATACAGCTGAATAAAGTTTCATATGACAAAACACAGTAATAAAAAGATGTTCTCAACTCAAATGTAGGAATGGAGAAGAAATACAGTGCCAGAATTGCCTCCAGTTGTATTTTTGTCTTCAAAATGTTCAGGATAACTGAGTGCTAATTAGCACACGTTTTTCCCCATCAGAAGAAAATTTATGCCAAACCCGTGCCAAAGCACACATCACTGACATTTAGAGCAAAGGTGTCAGCAGACAGTGAAGTTTCTATTCCAGGAAGCAGAACGAATTCTTGAAGAGCTCAACAATTGATTCAATAACTGAAGAAAACCAGGTTTGGAAATGCAGCCGTATAAATGGCTCTGAAAACACACTCAGGACAGAGGTGACTTACAGGGTGGATCGTTAGTTCTGTGCTAAAGAACCACGATCACTCACATCCCGCAGCAGCACAGTGGGGTGGGAAGCTGAGGAAAGGCCAAGCCAGTGCTGTAGATCGGAGCAGAGACTGCTCTAAACTCAATATTGCACCCTTAACCTGTTCCTGTTCCACACAAACCCCCTTCAGACAAAGGTTTTTTTGGCTTTCAGAAGCGGCAGCAGGAAGAACAGCAATTTTATCCAGCAAACAACTTTATTTTCTATAGAGCCTGTGCCGGGGATGAAGGCCTGTGTGCTTGCGGCCACCACGGCTGCGCTATGGAAAGCAGCAGGACTCTGCTCTCGGGGCAGGACAAGATGAACTTTCCTGAGAGTTCCCACAGATTTGCTGATTTTTCCCAAGGATCACGGGAAATGCTCCCTCCGTGGGGCATATAAACCCTTCTCTCCCAAGAGAGGGATGATTCACATTGATGCCTGTGGCGTCCAGGCCATGGGTAATTTGCCCTGACTTTTCTTCTTCTGTTTATTCATGTATGGATGGAGATGGGATAATTAAAGTCTCTGAAATAATGAGTTTAAAGTGATATTGTGCCTGGATTGTCTAAACTAGTATTTTTCAGATGAATGGAAAGCTTTGAACAGGAAGGAAAGCCGGAGGGGGGGAAAATGTGTTATCGTTGGAAGAAACAATATAAGGTATTATACAATTACCAAGGAGTACAAGTGCTATGGTACATTCTAGATTGCAGAGAAATTATAGTTTACATTCATTGACGCAAGCTGTTGGGCCATCTACCTTCCCCCACAAATGAGCAAATTGAAGTTGGAACATTATTTTTAAGGAGCAGCTGATGTCTCAAGGGAAATATTGGAAAACATTCTCATTAGAAACAATTCTCTTGGCATAAAATATAGGGTTTGTGTTTTTTTCTTATCGCATTTCCTTGAAAACAGGATTGTTGACTTTTTTTTTTTCCTAAGGTTAATTTGCTACATAATGCTGAGTCCTCAGCTAATGTTCATATTTAGCTACTTGAGACCTCATCATAGTTTCCATAACCCCACTGGGCTGTACATTACTTGATGTTATGGGCCAAATCTTTAGCTGCAGTCAGTACTTGATCAATAGACGAGGGAAAGGTGGGTGGCAAAAGTATTTGCTGTAGGTTCATGTGTAGCATCTATACCAGCTCTGATCACAGCAAAACACTTCTAAAAATCACTTTAATAAGCAGGCTGAGGATTGAATGGTGAGCCTGGGAGATTCTCCCAACACCACCCAGTAGGGTACTGGCCATGAATGGAGTTGAGAAGTTCCAAGCAGCCCAAATGGGCTGCCAGAGTGGCCCTGATAGCTGCAAATAGTTGAAAGGACTCACATTACACTTTCTAATGTCTATCTATGTCCCACGGGTGGACTGCTCCACAAGCACACATTGCCCATTGGGCCCTTCCTCGCTCATATTATGTCATAGTGTAACTTTGGATTACATATTTCCATCAGCATCTTTAAAAGAAGACGTCGTGAGGCTGGGTAATTTATAAACTAAAGCATTTGTAATTTCATGTTCAATAACATTAGGCAGATTCTCATAGGAATAATCCATTTATAGAGGGGCAGAAGGGTTGGTATTTATAAAAAGTAACAATAGGCTGCCTATAATGAAAAAAGTTACATGGAGAGTGTAGCAAAGTGGTCTCAAAATAACAACTCTTCACTGTTGTGCAGTTAGATGAATATCGAGTTGCTATTCAAATGCTGAATTCAGAGAACCAGGGAGCCTTGGGATGAAGGAGGTGCTGTTAAAACCGACAGCAAGCCAATGATTTCTTCATTGGAGAATCCCAAACTGAGGTTGCTAAACATGTAGAACTGAGAGTGGAAACAGAAATGTTCACAGTGGCCTAAGGGCTATTCAGCCAGCACTTGAGTCTGCAATTCCACCCACAGCGCTTCCAACTGGAACATAACAACAAATGTTACAGTGCCAGATGGGGAAAGTAGCAGAAAACTGAAAAAAAGAGAAGCTAAAATTCTTATTTAAAACCAGCACAAATTAGTGCATATGAGCTTATGATTAAGTTTACCGCCAGAGCAAAGGCAGCTGATCTGTCTCTCTTGCATCCAAGCAGTTCATTTCAGCATAGTTACACACAAGGCAAAACAAAGAGTTTTATAAAGCGCAACAAATGTGGGTTGAACCAACAGGAAAATGCACCTTGAGCTTTGGCTGTGGGTAAACACAGAATACGCTTGTGGAAAAGCAAAGCAAGTCAACCAAGCACTTCGTAAATGTGATTACACGGAAACAATGAGCATCGAAGCAGTAAACCTTGCTCCCCTGTATTTGCACCAAAAAGGGAGGAACTGACTGCTCATGAAGCTTGAATGTAGCTAGGAGTGGGAGACTCTAGATAGGATGTTAAAATTTTAACATACAGGAGAAGGGCACCTGCAATCTTACATAAGAAATAACGAAATAAAAAAGCATATTGTCACATGTCCTGTTTGTATACAAACAGAAAGAGTACAGTAGCAACTAAGATGAAGGAGGCATTACCATCAAATGGTGGAAAGATATTAATTGGGGCTGCTGATACAGGCAGATTCTCCAGCACAGGAATTCAGACAGAAACCAAAGCAAACTGGCAATACTTCAGGCAGCCAATTCCATCAAAACACTGAGTTTGAATACATGTAATGCTTTTTGATGATCTAGGAAAAAAACCACAAACCCTAAATTTATATTTATTAAATTGGTGGTACTGAAAATACCAGAAGATAATACACAGAGGCTTAGAGAAATTCAAAATACTGTCCTCAAGTGAACTGGGGAGGAGGAAGGAGGGAATACAGATTGACTGAGGAATCATGACAGGCAGAAGAGTGGAGAGAAGCAAAAGCGCATAATATAGGAAAACCCAAGGTTAAAGAGCAGACCATGTGGGATGTTTTAGCAGAAAACAACAGGAGCAGAGTACATAATGATGTATCTCACTGGACTGTTGGTAAATACCTTAAAGTCTTCCAGACCTGAGCTGGCTATCTAACACGGCCACGTAAAGACTGGTAGCAACATTTGAGGAGGAGGTCAGAACCACCCTACCTCACTCTGAGGCACATGGTGCCACAATTAAAAAATCAGGCTGAAAAAGTGAGAACATGAGAAGCATCAGGTGGCAAAGGCTGGGCCAGACACCTGGGTGCAGAGTTGCTTCAACACACCTGGAAAAGTGTGATGGAAAGGAACTACAGTTCACCTTTTCCCGTCTCTACTGTTTTTCTTCAGCTCTGCCAGTTTAGGGGACTTGGGGTTTATCTACTTTGTTTTACAAAACAAAGCAATTAAACACTGGCTTTTTCTCTCCACCGCTCTCTTGCTGATAGCCAAGAGGTTAAACTGCTAATTGCTGATTTAGGAAATGTTCTTCAGACCACTCTGTTGGTTGAAGGGACCTGAACCTACATTTCCCACCTCTTGAGAGAGTGACAAAAGGTTGTAAGATACGAGAAACCGGTTCTCGGTCTGCTTTGCTGAGAAGAAAGTTGTATTTTTTGTGCTCCTTTCAATCACTCAGCAGAGTGAAGGCTGGTGCCAGGTCTCCTTTCTTGGAGTGCCCTTGCCCACCTTGTTTGAGCCTCTGTTCTTGCAAATAGCTACTGCCTATAGGTATTTGCCTGCATCCTGGATTCCTGGATGATGGTGAAAAGGCAATTGCTTAAGGAACCCCAGCAGGTGATGCTGCTGGGTGGTAGTGTAACTATCAAGATTTTAGTGGACTTGACTGAAAGAAACCCCAGGGCATTTACAGATATTGGTTAGTCAGGAATTTCTATTTGCATGGCGATGTTTCTCTGTGCTTCCAGGCTTTAATAGCAGGGATGACTGTCCCAAGGAAAGTTGCTATGCCACACAGAGTCAAGGGAGAGGACACACACCCAAAAATAACTGGAAGAAAGCAAAAAAAGGGATTTCTTTCATGTAGTGAAAGGCTGCACTCATAGAAAGAACTGACTGAAAGAAACTAATGCCAGTCAGAAATAAGCATAGATGATACCTATTCTAAAAAGAATATTTTGCCGTGACCAAACACGGAGACACTTCTACCTAGGACAAACATTATGGGGACGGTGGTGTGGTAGGGAGCAACATTACATGCCCACTTTCTTTCTCTGAAAACAGCTGACACATTTTGTTTTCCCTTCATAAACTGCTGTCTGATAACAAAGATGTTCCTCTTTTGGTTACTCCCCTTCCCTCCCCTCAAAACATCCACTCATCACAAAAAACCCCAAACCAAATTCCAGTAGCTGTGAGGCAAAGCAAGTCCTAATCTCAACCACACTGGAGTGAGTGGCAGTATTTATTCAAAGGAATTACTCAACCCTGAAACACAGATAAACTCTATTAAAACCAAAACTGGTCTAACCAGTGTATCAGCAATTTACTCTAGCAGGAATACACATTTACTGCTACAGACTCTTCATGTCAGCATTGCCACAGTAAGGTTTTATAGCTTGACTGCACATCAGCACGGTACTACTGTGTTGTGATTGTCTTCACGTGGAAAAAAGCTAACATACCCTTCTCAAGGGTAATTGGCATCCTCTCCCACAGAGAGTTAGAAGGAACACACTCAAAAGAAGACAAAGGCAGTGACAAAGGCTGCCTCACATCAAAACCACTGAACTATCATATTGTTTACACGTGAGAGTTTTTTTCAAATGCAGCAAACACAGTTATGACTGTATATTCCATACCCTTGCAAGTCCAAAGTAACATTACTTTGGATAGGTGAGTTGGAAGGAAAACCAGAGGATAGCAAAAACAGAAAAGTAAAGCAGCAGGATGTTCTATCTACATATGACAGAAAGGGCAGGAAACACCCAATTTAAATGAGACACCAGAAGAATGCAAACCAATATGCTGCAAAATAATTCTGATGCTTTAAATCAAAACCTATTGCTTCTACTTTATAAACCGCTTTTCTCATTCAGGTAAGCTTTCAGTCTTAGACAACGTGAAAGAGACTTGTTTTTTGATTCAGATGATTAAACTAGAAATAGCACTGAGAGCAAATGCTGCAGGAATGCTGCAGTACAGAAGGAATTAGAAAAATCTCACAACATCAGCGACTACCAGTAAGGCAGCCTGATCTGAGCTCTTCACAGCTGAGAAAGCAACCTTAGTTATGCTTCATCAAGGTTGGTATTTATTTTAAGATCATACTAAGACATTCAAACTACATTTCATTCATCAGTGGCTGCATGTAAAGGGAGTCCATCAGCATCCAGTTTTCAGTCTCAATTTGAAATTATACTCCTAGTACTTTCTCTACCTGAGAAGTTTATACTTAAATAAATATCAGTTCTCATTCTGTTTTCATTATTTTTCTGTTAGATTTGAGCTTTACAGAAAACATGTAAATGGAAGGAGGGAGCTAGATGATTGCAGTCGTGCTTTTTGCCTACAAAACATACATTCAGAATTACTTGAAGAAAATACTTAACAGCTCTCTTTCTCCCCCTTTCTCCTGCTTCCCAACACGCCCAGTCTCTGCTAAGCAGGATTTTGAAAACCATTTTGGGTATTCATATACGATAATTGTGGCACCTAATTTTAATGCGATTCAGAGGATCAAAGTCTTTACTGCCTCAACACATACACCACCAATCCCATATATGAAACCTAAAGCAAGTCATGATACAGTCGATTATATTTGTGCAAGAACTGCATCTGCTCAGGGAGTGAAAGGGGCCATTCTGGATAGTGTTTCCCAATTTTGTTGGAAAGACTGCCTTTGTTTTGCTCTAAATTTAAACACAGTAAGGAAATGAAGATCAAAAGCAGATTTTCTTGGGATGAGCAACATCATCTCAATCTCAGCATGAGAAGTTACAACGTAAGCTAAATTTATCAGCAGTTTCAACCGAGTTCGGCTAAGTTATGTCTGCTTTTCAAAAATGACAGCTGAGTGAAAACCTATTTTGCAGTATGACAAAAAAATAGTTTTGAAAAGCCTGAAGGTCAGATTTTTAACTCGGGTACTTACAGAGGAATGGCTGGGAGGCTGCATGCCTGCACGCATTCCTGTCAATTCCACATAATGAGAAGCAGTGACCTGAAACTTAAGGCAAATTTTTACTTGGGCAACAGTAACATCTAGGTTATGGCCACTGAAGAGCTATAGAAGTGCCGAAGTCCTTGACAGAACAAGGAATCTACCTTGTTTGTTTACCTCAGATAAGTTACAAGAAACAACAAGGCCAGCAGGTACTTAAGGGCCAACATCCAAGGTAGACTAAAGAACAAGTGTTCAAGGCCAACGGCATCTCCAGCAAGAACATTTTGCTGCTGAGCACATTCTTCCTGCTATAACACAAGAGAACAGACAACTTGACGAATGGCACCATTAGGTGAAAGATGGAAGTATTTCTGATAACACAACCAATAGCTCATGACCCAACGTACCCAAATTCTTCTTCAAATTCTACCAGCCATTTAATGGCACAAATTGATATTTGACTGACAAGTTCACCACTTACTGTACACCACTTTAGCTTAAAAGGCAGCCAAATGCAATACAACCTATCAGAAATCCAAACGTACATGATGGTTTTCAGCTTGGATGCCTGCTACAAATTTTTATAGCAGATATCCAATTTGGTACAAAAGTAGTGGCGCAATCTGATCTTGTGCTTCACTGACAAACCAGATTGAATCTGGGCAGCTCAGCATATTTCTGTGTGCTACTCCACTGAAACAAGACCTTGATGTAGTCTAGTCAAGGGATCATGATCTGTAATAAAATCAAATAACCCAAGAATCCAAAAAGCACATATAAATTTCAGAAACTATATTCAGAGAATATAAATAATTTCAGTGAAACTAAGCTCAAAAAGCCATACTCCTTTCAAGTAATGTTAGCAAAATTTAGAACAGATTTTGAAAGATATTCAGTATTCAAAGTTGTAGATAGGTCCATTTTCAAATGCCTCACTCCTGTTAAAAATCACTGGTAAGAATGTGAAGAAATTGCCCTGGAATCCCAGGCTGCTTCTTTCCTCTAGAAATTCCTACTGAACGTTTTTCTGCACTAGTCAGTACCTAGGTGACAACAGGTTTGTTGGTTTTTTTGGCTGTGAACAATGAGAGTCAAGGCAGTCACTCATCAGCAACAAGAAATAATTTAAATTCTCTTTGCTTAATGTGCATGCCAGTAAGGGCAATCAACAAGCAATAATATTAAATCCACGGATTTCAGAAAGACAAAAAATTCCCCTGTCAGAGATGAAGATCACAAATTTTAAAAAGCATGACCTACGGAGAGCTGAGGTTTTAATTAAAAAAAAGCTAGGTTAGCAAACAATAAACCTCCCTTTCCGAGACCCTCAAGAGAGAGAGAGAGTCAGGGAGAAAGAGAGGGAGCGCCTTCGGTTAGCTTGCCATTAGCACAAAGGAAAACAATTGCAGGGCTTAGGGAGGATTTAGCTTTAGCAAATGCTTATCACAAAGTCATGTCACTGCACAGTATTGTTCTGTACTTGGAATGAAATTAATTTCCAACTCCATATTAACCTTTTAGGGACCCTGCTTGGTGGAGGAATTTAATCCTTTGGATTTTGGTGTGTCACCAGCAAGGGCCATTTCTAGATTTGGTGAGCTTGACAACCTGAAGAACACTTTATTAAATGGAAAAAAAAAAAAAAAAAAAAAAATCAGTTTCTGTCCATAATGGACAGCAGAGATTTCAGAGCACTGAAAAGTTGAGTGTCTTGAAACAAATAGGTAAGAAAAACAAAATAAAAGGGGAAATACTAATTCCCATAATGTGTTATCCCTCTATGCTGATCCACTGATACTGCAGCAACATGCTTCAAGCCATGCACTAGTATAATAAACCATTTATTGTGACGGAGTAGGTATTTTCCAAACTTATTGAAAAATACGTTTTCTGATGTGATCAAGAAAGAACATTCAGCTGGGTAACAATCTGTAGCCTTACCATGAAGTAAGACAAAAGCGGTGATTTAGAAAGCAGTGAAAGCAGGAATTTCAGCGCTTGTGGGGAAGCCCATTTTCTCGTCTTTATTAGTCTTAGTGCAACAACTGCCTTTGTTGGTCTCTGCAGGACTCTTTCCCCGCTGCATTCCAGGAGCTGAGGGAGAGGAGCCCTCTGGAAGTCAGACAAAATCTGCTGTCGCTACCATATTAGGAATTAAAGTAAGCAGCAAAAGCCCCTGGCTGAGCAGAGAGAAATCAACAGGGAACGCGTTTGCCTCCCAGCCAAATGAGTAAAGCAAAATGATTGAGGAAACAAAATAAATAATAATTAAAAAACAAATCCCAGGCAGTAGGACTGACTGCTTCTTTATCTCTTTTTACTTTTATCGTGCTTCCTACTGAAGTGTAGCTGGAAAGTAGATTTGAAGATACGAGCAAACCCTGTTCCTTACATTTCTTGCTGTGGAGTGACATAATCCCAAGATACATATCAATGATCAGCTTCAAATGTTTTTAACACATTCTCTTTGGCTGGGAAGCCATCATTATACTGCAGTGGAGCCACTGTAAATTGCTCTCACTCTATTTACACAAATTTCAGTTTACAGCCAATCTGGCCCTTCCAACAAGATTTCCACTAATCACAGATGTAGTCACTCTTTCACTGGTGATCAGCCTGTAGAAGGAAATCCCACCTGAAGCACAAGCTTTACTAATGGTTCAGCTCTTTGTGCATGGAGGCATAATGCAAGACTTGCTAATACACCTCTGCATATGTACATGGATGTATTTTGGGCGATCTTTATTAAAGAGGGTCTGTAAGATAACTATTCATTACACCGTTGGTGAAAGGATGCAATTCCATGCAGATGTAATTGAAATCTATAGGTTTTGTATCTGCTGTGCATGAAAAAGGGCCAGATCTGCAAGGCACATCAGTGCATAGCCTGTAAAATATGGGTAAGTCTTTACTCCTATTATGTGGCATTTGGGAGTCCAAACTCAGTGTTAAGAACTGTCCTGGCTCTACTCTCAGCATTGCAGGTGCTGTGACATGGTGGATGCTCACACGATGCAGGTGCTTCAGATCATAGAATCACAGAATGGTTGATGTTGGAAGGGACCTCTGGAGATCATCTAGTCCAACAGAATCACAGAATCACACAGAATCACAGAATTGGCTAGGTTGGAAAAGACCTCAGAGATCATCAAGTCCAACCCTTGGTCCAACTTCAGCCCATTTACTAGATCATGGCACTAAGAGCCATGTCCAATCTCAGTTTAAAAACCTCCAGGGACAGTGAGTCCACCACCTCCCTGGGCAGGCCATTCCAATGCCTGATCACTCTCTCCATAAAGAACTTCTTCCTAATATCCAGCCTAAACTTCCCCTGGCAGAGTTTAAGCCCATGTCCCCTTGTCCTATTGCTAACTGCCTGGGAGAAGAGACCAGTTCCCACCTGGCTATAACTTCCCTTCAGGTAGTTATAGAGAGCGATGAGGTCACCTCTAAGCCTCCTCTTCTCCAGACTGAACAACCCCAGCTCCCTCAGCCTCTCACCATAGGTCGTGTGCTCAAGTCCCTTCACCAGTCGTGTTGCTCTTCTCTGGACCCGCTCCAGCACCTCAATATCCCTCCTGAACTGAGGGGCCCAGAACTGAACACAATACTCCAGGTGTGGCCTCACCAATGCAGAGTACAGGGGAAGGATCACTTCCCTTGTCCTGCTGACCACACTATTTTTGATACAGGCCAGGATACCATTGGCCTTCTTGGTCACCTGGGCACACCGTTGGCTCATGAACGTGTCCAGGTGGGTTTTGAATGTCTCCAGAGAAGGAGACTCCACAACCTCCCTGAGCAGCCTGTTCCAGGGCTCTGGCATCCTCAAACTAAAGAAGTTTCTCCTCATACTCAGATGGAACCTCCTGTGCTTCAGTCTGTGCCTGTTGCCCCTCTTCCTATCGTTGGACACCACTGAAAGGAGTCTGGTCCCATCCTCCTGATGCCCACGCTTGAGATACTTATAAACCATCCCAACAGAGAGGAAGGACCGCTGAGGTTTGGTGTCTTGACCCATGCTCCAGCCCCACATATCTGGCGATGTGCCATGTACCCTCCTGCTCCTCAGCAGCCCGCAGCACAACCATTCCACCTTCTCTCAAAACACCTAAGTACGCACCCAACTGCTTGTTTAACAAAATCAAGGTATAGGTGAGGTCTGGGTTTCTGTGCTGAAATCCAGATGAGCTTTGTTTTTAGCATCTGTTATTCCACAGAAAGAAAAGAGTGTAGAGAGTAAGAAAAAAATAGGGAGATGGATACACTGTTGAGCAACAACAGTATTTCAGCCTCAGTAACCTCCCATGTCACTTGGTGATGGTTGTCTTTGGTTGAAATGGGTAGGGAACTGTCATATCCACCCTTAGCTATCAGGCTCTCATGGCATCCCTTGTCTCATACAACCAAAATTAATGGGGTGGTTTCCTCACAGAATTTTATTCAAAGCGTTGTAAAGATAGTGGCAGAAATAATATTTTGCCCATGTAAATATTGCCACCTCTTCTGAGAGGAGAGGTGGTTTATGGAAGGTGGTAGACTAACAATAAAAGAGAAGATTGTATGTTTGTCTTGTATTTGTTCAGGGGAAGAAATTCAGCAGGATCCTGTCAACCAGCATGTTGTCTTGGTATAAAAATAAGCAATGGATGAAGGAATGCAGAAATAGGATGGTAGTCATGGCTTTCTATAGCTTTTGAGACAAGAATAAAGCTGCAGTTCCCTAATTATAAAGCACTCACCCTCTAGCGTACTGATTTAATTGTTATGTGTTCTCCTTTCTTGCTAAGGTGTTGTAGTTGCATGCTGTTGTCAGCTCCAAGCACGTTGATTTCCTAAAATCCAGTGTTAACTATGCAAATATCCATAAACTACAGGAACCCTAGCAAATAAAAACTGTGCATAATACAGTTGAAGTTGTGTCAAGATACTCCTATCCACTCCCCAAAAAAGCAAAGGTCATGACACGGAGCAGTGGTGGAAGATGAGAAACATACCTTTGTAGGGTGTCACACCATTAAGCACTCATCACCAGTGGGAGCATGGAAACTGGGCTCCCCCCTGGGGCGTGGGACACCTAAAAGGTGATGTGGTGGCACCTAGAGGATCGAACTAGAAAGCAGCCTACATCCACCTTCCTTCTAATTTGAGTTCATTTTTCTTTTTTAGCTGGGATGATGAAGGAATTTGCATTCTGTCTTCTCATTTATGTTTGTGGCTGATAAAAAAAGCTGGTGTGCTGAGTGAGAATTAAGAGCAATATGGAACTGTGAGGTTGGAAGCCCTGCTCCCTTCCATTCCAGGTTATGAGACTTGTATCTATACCACTGATTGAAAAGCGACACACAGAGCAGAGTACAGAAGACTCAACTTCCTATTAAGTTCACTAGATTTTCCTTCGTAAGACAGTTACTACATACTTTGTCACAGATATTGCTCACCTATAGAGGAGCATTGTTCGATTAAGAGTTAATACCTCACGTAAAGTTTCCAGCAAAAGTTGCAGATTGCAAAGAAAAACAGTGAAAATATGTGAAAAATATAACTTTCATTCTGCTACAATTTTCTGTCAACTAACTTTTCCCCAAATTGGGTAGAACATAAGCTCTTGCTGGCACACACTAGGTAGCTCGATTAGATTTTGACAAAATAAAGGCTTAAAGTGCCTTTAAAGCTTTAAAGTAAAGTCTATTACACAAATTTGCCTACAACATGTTATGCATGACACCGCAACATTTCAGATTTATTTTTCATAGCATCTGTCTCATTCTAGCCATAGCAAATTCCAGACAGGGCTGTAAGCAAAACCCACAGAAGCTTTTCAAAGGCTCTGTATTTTCCTGCTTCTCCTGGAATTATCAGTGCCTTTGTTTCATAAACTTTTGAACTTGCCATAAACATGTCAAAGTATTGTCCTTCACCCAACCCCAGACTGTGAAAATACAGTAGAATACAAAAAGATTTGACATTTATTTAAAAAAAATACCCATATACCCCAACTTGATATGTTTTACTTTTTTGTAAGTAAAGGGGTGACTTTGCCAACCATTTCTAAAGGATTAAAAAGCCTGCTGTGTCATCTCATATATCTTCGTTCAGTTTCTAATGCAGCCAGAGAGCACAAAGGCTGAGAGAAAACCTTTTATCATTTGCAGTTATCGACTGGGCCAGAATACAGTATTAGGTACCTTAGAAACTTTCAGCTAAAACTTCTTTGCTTTGAAAAATGGCTGATCTCCTAAGTGAAGGAGAGCAAGCAGCCTAACTTCAAAAAGGTTGTTATTATTATCCAGAAACCTAACACATTTTAAGAAAAAAAATTATTGGGGGCACTTAAAATAATAATCTATTTCCTACTACATTGTTACTACAGTTCAGAAGTTTTTGGATGTTCTAAATCACTTTGTACACCAGGATGAGAGTTGCTTTAGGAGAGTTTTAGTTGCCTCAGATGATAAGGTCTTTTACTTAAGAATATATATATCAGAAGGCAAAACCAATTTAAAAAATTGTTGCTTCAAAAAGAGTGAAAGTTAGTGCTTTGTCCTGAGGCTCTTTATCCAAGACACAGCTTATCTTAATGTTACAGGTTTATAGCAAAACGTAGGCAGAATTCTTTTCTCCTGACAGCCTCTTGCAACTGTCAGTGCATCGTGGCATCCACAAACTGGAAAGTCACGGGTAAAGGCTGATATGAAACACCGGAGTAATGCCCCAAACTAGGTGCCAAGATCTCTGCAAGATAATAATATAAAATTCTATACTTTCGTAAGCAAATTTGTAACTTTTATATACAAAGTATTTTAAAAATCCTTCTACTTGCTTATGATTCCTGGGGTTAGCTTTGCTTTTGCATTTGTTGTCTCTTTCATTATGGATCAAAATCCAGACCTCATTCTAAGTCATCAGCCTATTTTCTGATCAGAAATAACCCCCCGAAGAAATCTGGCATTGATATTTATGGCAGAAACCAGCTCCTGTAAGTATTATTTCATTAAAGAAGTAAGACTGCAAAATCTACTGTATGGAAACTTTAAGAATATTCACTGCTGCTAACTCTTGTGTTTTTATCACAGTCCCTGAGACAGAGAGTATATTTCTCAAAGCCTTAGTTTCTTGGCATTATGTTATGAGAGATTCTCAGCTTGCATTTCAAGTAAAAATAATTTCTTTAATCCTCACGGGCAAAAATAGAAGTCTGAAAGCATAGAATCCAAAGCTTCCAATCAGGAGTAATTTATTTATTGCTACTTAAAATGTATTTATTTTTAAGCCAAGAGCAAGAATTTTGAGAACTTTGGTTTGGCAATATTGCTACTGTCCTCTGCCTTCAAACAGCATGCTCTAAAACTGAGCTATTTGTGACCTTTTTCCTTATGTTTTCTCTCAGTTCCCATTTCAACCACTTTCGACATGCAGTGATAAAAGCTTTAAAAGCATTGTCAGAAAGGCCTTTCACCGGTAGTTTTGCCTGACATTTCTCCCAGGAAATTTTCAGAAGTGAGTCAGACTCAGTCAACATAAAGTCTTCAGAAAATTCTTGTTGGTGTCCTCCTTGGAACTAGGATGGTGGCATCGCTAACATACTGGACTGGGTAAAACATCAAAACAGACAAAGGAAAGCACCAGAACTGTACTGGCTGACTCGCTATCAGTTCAGCATGAACTCATCCATACAGGTATTCTCATCATTTTGATAAATAATTTTCTAACTACTGTAGCCTTTGTTGCAGTGTTTTTATTGTTTGGAGAAGATTTATCGCTACCTGTCCTACAGCCCTCTCCCAGCTTTAAGTGTGATAGAAAGCTCCTTTCTCAATTATTATTTAGGTTTCCTCCTGAGAAGAAAATAAAGACTAATCAGACAAACGTAGGGTTTTGAAGTGCTGGACACACAAAACCCTCCCTGGAGTTTCCACAACAAAATAGCTGTGCCACATCATTCTCAGATGGTGCCTGTTTATTTTGCTTTGGTTTTGCCAATACAATCAAACTTTGAGCTCTGGAAGGCATGAAAGAAGGGTGTCACACAAGAGGGATGGACAAAGAAGAGCAACGAGTCGGTACGTGATCAGTGGCTCCTTGGACAGCTGGTCTCACAGGGTCACAATGAGACCAGCACCTGAGTCATGCTCTTCCTCTGAATCACTTGGAAAGAATCTGTCCTCCTCTGCTGCTTACAAACAGAGATAAGGGGCAAAAAAAAAGGGCTCTGTCTATAGTTTAACTATTATCCTGAAGATCCCTGGCTAGTCTGGTATCCCTCATCCTGACATGCTGTGCTTGTGGGAACTCTGCATTTTATCATGCTCAATTGCCAGGTTTCTTGCCCAGGTTTGTTAACATGGATTAAAGATTTGGATTGCTCTAACCACATTTCTCCTTTCTCTTTATGTCCTGACTGTAGAAGGTAACTATTTCACATCTGTTTATGCCATGCCCTAAAAAATTTGATCCATCTCTTAAAGAGACTTCAAAGTAGGGAGCAGTAAATATCCAGATCATCATTTTATTGTCTTGATTCATAGCACAGCACAGCTGACTTCCATGGATAGTTGCCCATGACTGTAACCTGAATCCAGACATTTCCTTCCAGAATTCAGTGCACAAGCTCCCTTGTTGTTGACTTTTCATTGGAGTTTATTTGCACATGTAAGAGGAAAGCGGGAACACTGCAACCAGCCAATCTGATCTTTAGCACACACGCGTGCTATTTCACCAAATGGTTACTTCATCAAGGTAGTATCTTCCGACCAAGCTAAAGGAGATCATTTAGAAAGACATCAAACCAGACTTAGAGAGTTGAGGCTGCTTTGTTAGCTCATATTCTTGGTCTTTAAGTTGCTTTCACATGAAATCTCCTGGGATCACTCTCTTATCACTTATCAATCATCCCCATTGCTCTGAGGTGCTTTGTTAGAATTTAAAGAAATCCAGCAAACTCAAAAACCTCTTAATAGTTATGAGTGTCTCTGAAATGTATATAGTCTTTATTTCTTCATGTATTGATGCTGGTAGTTTTAGTTTATGTGGTAGAATTCTCTAATGACTTGGTTTTCACTGTTTCATGTTAAGAATTGAAAATAGCATAGTAACACAACTATTGCAAAATACAAAAAATTGGTTTAGTAGTTGAGAGCAATTATATAGTTGAGCTACATTACATAAAGCAACACCTTAGAGAAGTATTCAAACCTATTACAATCATGTCACCACAGATTCAGCTTTGTACAATGACTGTCCTGGACATATTCAGCTTTGTTTAAAGAAAGTAAAATCTGTCTTTCACCTGTTGACAGCCATAACTTTTTCAAAATACTAATTAGGAGAGGAATTGGAAAAGTTCTCTCTGTCTTTGTGGTGCTCTATAGGTCTTCCAAAGGATTAGATGAGAACATGATTTAAGTCCTGGGAAAGGTAATCAGCCCCCCAGTTCAAGAAGGACAGGGAACTGCTGGAGAGGGTCCAGTGTAGGGCAACAAAGATGATTAAGGGAGTGGAGCATCTCCCTTATGAAGAAAGGCTGAGGGAGTTGGGGCTCTTCAGTTTGGAGAAGAGGAGACTGAGGGGTGACCTTATTAATGTTTATAAATATATAAAGGGTGAGTGCCACGAGGATGGAGCCAGGCTCTTCTCAATGGCAAACAATGATAGGACAAGGAGTAATGGGATCAAGCTGGAACACAAGAGGTTCCACTTAAATTTGAGAAAAAATTTCTTCTCAGTGAGGGTGACAGAACACTGGAACAGGCTACCCAGGGGGGTTGTGGAGTCTCCTTCCCTGGAGACATTCAAAGCCCACCTGGACGTGTTCCTGTGCGACCTCACCTAGGGGTTCTTGCTCCAGCAGGGGGATTGAACTAGATGATCTTTTGAGGTCCCTTCCAATCCCAAACATACTGTGATACTGTGATACTGTGAAATACAATTGGAAGCATCCATTCATATGCAGGCACAGAGTCAATAAAATCAGCTGACTGGTTTCAAATGTGACATTTCTTAAGAAGTGCAAGAGACAAGCTAGCTAGTCTTCACATCATCATTCCATCTAGAACTTTGATAATTTCAAGGGGCCATGGAGTTGAGTGCCACAGCCTGTTTAGCCTTTAATTACAAAAAAAAACAGAGTGAGAGAAACAGAAAGAAGGGGTAAGGAAGGAGCATTGAATCTAATGGTTAAGAAGTTTACCTGAACGGTGGGTCAAAGGGGTTAAAGCCATTCCTCCAATGCATATTTAGTTATTTATAAGAGTGGAATAATTATATTCTAGTAGCTAATTACCTAGTGTCGAGGAGACTCCCCTGGGAAGGAGGAGATCTGGTTCTCTGTTCCAAATGGAGTTTACACTCCCCAAATGTGAAGTTTGAAAATCTTCTTGGCTGTGTTTCTCCCACGAGGAGAATCCTTGGTTCTGTCAAGTTTTGAGGAATTTAAGAGAGTTCTGAGGAACTCGGAGCCTAAAACTAGCCTTTTTTTCTAAACTGTTGCCTTGATCTCCTAGATACTTTTGTAAACATTATTTTCATGCTGTTCTCTCCTACAATGGAAGCAAAAAATTCCTTTCACAGGCAGTGCTTGACAGTCCTCCTCTGGCACGATAATATAACTCTGTGTGTTGCACAAACAAGGCACCCCAGATTGGATTTACTGGCAGTTAAAAATGCTGCATCCAAAAACTTAGATAAACTGAGAAATAAGGATTGGCCGAGTCTGCTGCAGACAGAGCAAATGCATGGGCAGCACGCAAGAGGTGAGTCAGTGGGATTTGTGTTTGACTAACAGCTCTGCGTGACACACATCAAGTAAAGGCAGGCACAATTATCGCATTTATGGCCATGGAAACACAATTCCCCAGCTAGTGCTCAATAGACAAAGGCAGCTGATCGGTGAAAATTATGTGGTGCTCCCCCGCAAAAGAAGAATAAGGACCACATTGTGTTACATATTTAGATGCTCGCCAGCACCCTGCTAGGTCCCGATCCCAGGCTCGGTCCCTGTGCCACAAAACCAATCGTGCTGCCCAAAGCTGCCTTTGAAGCAACCCCAGTGAGAAAATGGTGAGAAACTGATTCTAACAAAGCAAAGAGACAAGGAGGCACGTCAGACGACATCAGACAATTTAAAACTGCACACGGCTCCCTGCTAGAATAAATGGGCACATCACTGTCATCATTGGTGAAATTTTATCTGTTCAGATAAGCAGAGAATTAGGCCAATAATGCCCTACCAGACTAAATTATGTAACTACTTATCTGTAAAGGTTACCTTTGTTTTCTTTATAATGGAATTATCTCCACAAAAACAGTTATTTAGCCACTTAGTTATAAAACCATGTAGGAACACCACAATTTCTATCTTCAGTTTATGATTGTCTTTCATTAATTCCAATAGTGCTATATAATGATAATGAATCACAACAGGGGCACTGCTTCAGATATTGTAGCACAGTATATCCACCAGACTAGAACAACTACCTGCTGCATTAGGATAATTCTGACATGCTTTATCTTTTTTTTTCCTATTATTTTTTTTTTGTTCCCTGTTTATTTTCTCTGCTCTCAGCTTCCTAATCTAAGCAAAAACAATGATAATATTTTCATCTTTGATAAATCCCCTAGTGACATCTTAATTTATTTTTGAATTGGTCTGCCTTTTTCAGTTGAGATCAATAGTCAAGTCCACTAGACATATCAAGACCAGCAAGGGAAAAGGCATACTTGTCAAAACTTGAAAAGTTGACCCTAACCACACCATCCAACATTTAAAGTATCAGTAACAGCCCTTGAACAAGCAACATGACATACTAAGTTGTTCAAAATAATGAGATTACTTTTTTTTTTTTTAGGCCTGGTCTCACTGCTTTGCATCTTGCTAAATTATTTACATCTGTGCTGAATGAGTATAGAACCATGCCTTTACAGTCTGGTAGCACCCTGCACCATCTTTCATACACAGCTACATGATTGAACAAGTCTTTTGTTGAACTAGAAAATTAGGTTCATGCTCATCTCTCAACCCATTCCCTAATAAAGATTTTTCCATCTTGCAATCTGAACTTCAATTTAAGGACTAAGGAGAGATGAAAACTGTATTTTTCCTCTCACAAGAATTTGTCTTGTTCAGATCTAAAAATCAACAAAACATATGTTAGGAATGTACTGTCTTCATTTGTAAGTGAATAACTTTTTACTTGTTCCTTCTTTCTTCCTCTCTTGAGGGAGGATAGTCCGTGTCCCCTGCTGGCATTTAAACCCCCTACCTGATCTTGCACCAGGGAAGTCATTTACTGTTGTGACTGTAACCCCTTTTTTGCAATCTACTGCTCAGTCATATTAAGCTTGGCAGATGCTGCACACACTTTTCAGATCCTTACAGCATCAGCTTCAAGTCCATAATAAGGCTGCTTAAGTCTAAATCCAAAAGGATACAAACTAGATATATATCTCTTTCAGTATGTAAGTTATACTGCAAAGGCACACTGTGCATAGAGAAAGGCATTCTGCCTATGTTTACTGTTGTAGGTATTTTACGGCATCTCAAATTTTGTAAAGGAATCTGCTAATTTATTACTGACTGGATTACATAATGACCTAATTTTCTTAGCACATAATCTATCAGAAATAATGCTCATATGACTATGATAATAAAATACTAACTTAATAGAATATGTTCTATGAACATTGTTCGCCTCTCTTCAATTTCAGTACTTAAGGATGCTGAAATGGAAGTTTATCATAATGTTCAAAATGGCCCTTGCTCTTAGCAGAAACAAGTGAAAAAATACTAGTGGTTGTTTTCTATACTTCCACAGTATTTGGTTACAACAAAATGAGCATTTTCATAGTGGTGAAACACTGGCACAGGTTGCCCAGAGAGGTGGTAGATGCCTCATCCTTGGAAACATTCAAGACCAGGCTGGATGGGGCTCTGAGCAACCTGACCTAGTTGAAGATGTTCCTGCTCATTGCAGAGGGCTGGACCAGATGACCTTTGAAGGTCCCTTCCAGTCTAAAGTATTCAATGATTCTATGGCCATTTAAAATACTTAAGTGGGGCAGAGTATGATAATATTTTTGCAATGTTTAAAATACTTGTTAGTTCATGAGGGTTCTCAACGCCAGAGCACGTTCGTCCAAAGGCTCTTGTCATCTCAGTTGTTCAGTTGCACTGCTCCGAACGCCAGGTACCTGCCATACACAGGCTCAGGTTGTTGCTTTGCATTTTCCAACATATTTTGCACTCCCAGGCAGGCAGTCTAGGGCCTGCTTGGCACAACAAGCAGAGCAGCCTGAACAAAAGGAATCTCCATCTCTTTCCTAATCTCTTTTCTCTTAATCACGTAATAATATGAAATAGTTATTCTCAATACTCTGAGGTTAAGATTGCAGTAATTCTAAAAGAGGAAGTCTTTCTCTTCTCTTGGAAATCTTACCAACGTATAGAAAATAATGAAAAGAGCCCATTTTAGCTGCTGGCCGTCTTGTTGATATACACGTTAGAACTAATGATCCGTGGATCTTGCTTTTTACATCTTTTTCCCTTTTTAATTTACTAGCACCAAGCTCTCAAGTTTTCCTTACACAAGGCTAGAAAACATGCTTTTCCCTTGTTTTCAAGATCCTTCTTTTGCAGCATATGATTAGCTGGAACAATGCTCTGCTCAAACTGATGTTCAGAAATCGGCTTGGTGGCTCATTTTGAGACCAACACAATCTTAGAAAGAGATTGCAAGTATTTTAGTGCTAGTCATTCATATACAGAAATGTCTTTTTCATTAGGTGTCTTTTAATAAGTTTCATTGTCTGTGCACGTACAGACTAAGAGATAACCTGGCCCCAAACAGCCAGCAATACGGATACAGTCTAAAACTATAAATTTTATATGTATATACCTTTTCCATCTCACAGGCTACAATCAGAATATCAGTTTAGATAATTTCTCGGAAAACATTCATCAATATGCATTTTCTTCCTCAGTGGTGGAATAAATAAAATCTAGTAATCAGCAACACTCCACCACAAGTGAAACAGGTAGGTAGAAAGAACGAATTTGAGGTAAGCAATCCTCTCTTCCTTTAAACCAAACGTGAAAATTCATACTGTCTTTTTTCATCTGATTGATACTTGAACTAGCACAGCAATATTTACATGACATAAAAGTCAGAATTTACTCAGAGCTGCAGGCTACTATTCACAACACTGCTACTTTACCATCATCAACTGTCGCTTTACACAGTCCAACCGAGTTGAAGCCTGATCCATGACCAAGACTACTGTGCACAAACAAACAGTAACAACGTGATTGCTGTATTGAAGAATTATAGGCTGAACTGTCAGGATAATGTCAACTACTATTGCATTACAGATTTTAATTTTCTTTTTTTTGGTACAAGGAAGACAAGATGTTTTTATTTTGCATTCTTGAGCAAAAGCATTCATTAGCAGCTCTCAGAGTTATGCTTAGCTTAATCCAAGTTGGGCATGCGATATCTATATTTCAAACTGCCCATAAATCACTCTCTGAAGATAAGAATTGGTTGTTAAAAGAGAACAGTCAAACAATATTTCAGAATTTTGGTATTGAACTCTCTTTATAGAACCAAAATACTACAAATATTGCCTGCATAAGTCAGGAGAATGTAATTTGAGTGTATGAGATAAAAAGTAACACATTTCTTTCACACATGCCATGAAAACAGAATAAACACGATAAAGGTATTTGTCACTTTTCCAATTCTGTGATGATCCTGTATAGTGGGGTACATTAAACTAGCACTATAAAAGGTGGATATAAAGTTCTTCAAGTCTTCAAAATAGAAGTATTTTTATGTAAAAATGTTGCTTTATTCTTTCATTCACAAGGTAATTTGTAAAGTTATAAAAATAGTATTCATCTAAAAAAACTGTTTGTGTATAAACTGGCATCATTATTGGTGAAGCCATAAAAATAAGAAAAGGAGGAAAACATGCAAAAAGCATTACAGAAATGGTTTGCACAAATTTTCACAAAGCATGCCACCTAGCCAAAATAGATGAGAAAGCATTTGCAATTTCTGGCAATAAGCAATGGTTTTCTTAGTACCTATAAATACCTAAAATCAGCCACAGTGCAAGTTTCTACCAGGTGCAAGTTACCATTGTTCAGAGAAATACAGTAGTTTTCCAGTATAAACCTAATAATACACTGAGCTATGGAGCAGTTTTGTTTTCACTCCCTCCAACCCCATCCTGTTGTTTAGCACATAAGGGGCAACCATTTGGAACAACTTATGAGTTCCAAGCACCCATGAAGCAGTGAGATACTTTGGATTTCTGAACATAAAGCATGACACAAATCTCATATATGTCTTATAGGTCTCTGGTAATATAGTCATAGTCTTCATTTTTTTGATCCTATGACATATGTTTCCAGCTGTTATGCTGAAATACTGTCAATCCTTGACAAAACTCTGCATCCATGTATATTAACTTACTGTATACATATCGTTTTCTCATAAACATGCATAAATACATATATTTATCCCATAAACCTCATAGGACTAGCTGTATATGATGCAGAATGCTAATTCAATATTGTATAGAGGGAATGTTTATTCATTTCTTCCAGGATGTCTTGGTTATAGGAACCACAAATTATTCTGCTTTGGAAACAGTGTGGGAGTGAGGGAGGATGACACCTGTTCAGCACCACTCCTGCATTACTCCCACGCAAGGGATTTGCATAGTAATAGAAAAGCGTTTTTTGCAGGTTTTTATTTACTACATAAATAGCTGTACACTATAGATTATTGACCGTAGCACTGAGCATAACAAAATGGAACCCACGTTTCTGCTCCTGTCTTCATTTGTCATAACTATGAATTACAGCTGCAGTTCTTCTAGCATTATTTTTCTACCATACTCTTTTATGTTTACTGCCATTATTATTACACCAACAACAGGTATGCATCTATATACATTTTCCAAAAAGTCTTAACAGGTTACATGATTAATCATTTAATAATGAAATGATCAGCTTCACAATATTGTTCCTATTACCTACATGAAGTTGTATGTATTCTCAGGCACCCATGACAAACCAAAACACTGTCCCAGGAGTGCAAATTTCCTTAGATATATCTAGCATAATTCAGTGACATTCAGCCAACTGAAAACTTTTTGAAAATGTTTTCTAGTCATTTGGCTAGGTGCCTGTTTGGCTGATGCCCTTTCCTACTCCTGGGTGATTCATCTCTTCCTACCCGGGAGAATCAATTCAGTGGAAATTGCCCTTGCTTTTCTATAGCAAAGAGACAGGACTGCAACGGATTTCTCTGGAAAATGCTAACCCAGTTTACACGATTTCAAAAAGTAGTGAAACTATCTACTCTTAAAAGGATATAGTTATTTTAAATCTTAACTTACCTTAAGGCAAAGGATTCCCTCCCCCAAATAAATGGCTGTCTTGCATGCTCAGATCAATAGCAGCACCAGTGCTTCAAGCTCAAACCAGTTAAGGGCTTTAGACAGGACTATGGCTTTGCAGAATAAAATTAAAACAGAGAGCCAGAAAGCTATTCTGCAGTTTGGGGAGTGTCTGGATTGAACCCCTCAGGAAATCCATGGCTCAACAGCCTGGACTGCAAGGTCTTCTCTATGTGTCCTCCGGGAGGGGAGTGAGGCAAGTGCTGCAGGAGCTGCCCACCATCCTTCTTGTTATTAGTTTTCCTGTGGCCTTACAAAGCTCCTCTTATTGCCTGACTACAACCACATTCATCCTATGACCGCAAGGTTTTCCATCCACAGCTTGCGAACAGATAGGAAGGGGATACCAGCTCTTTGGTCGTGTGGTGAGCATATTTTCAGTTGCATGATGGGAGAAAGATTGGAGAATTTAAGCCCTACTGTGCTCCCATACCAGGTGAATAGTTCCTCATTGCTGCTTTAAATTACAGACTTTAAGTTTTTTGGAAGAGGTGAGAATATGCGAAAGCTGCGATGCAGTTATTTCTTAGTTTCCCATCTATTTTTGTATTTCACTGTCTAAATTATCTTGTTACATAAAATGAACTTATATCCACCCACTATTCAGGATCCTTAATTTCACATCTTTCCTGCCCCGCCCCCCCCCCCACCGCCCCCCAGTTATTACTAAATTTTCTCCCAACATAGTTGTGTCATTTTTTGTAACTCTGGACTATTTTGTTTTGCGGAACTTGAAATACATCATTAATCTTGTGAATGATTTCAGTTCTCCCTAAAGCTTTCCTATATTATTCATTTTACCCAGCTTAAATGTTTTGACTGATTTCAAAGAGTTAACAACTAACAGCTTGTACTGCTGCACAAAGTATTCTTCTCCATACATGTGCATCAGTTTGCTCCACGCTTCACATAACTAATAACACACATCAAAAAATCTATGGATTTGAGATTAATGCGATCAATCCATTTATGTAATCCAATCAATCTGTTTATGCTTAAATATGCTTGTACATTGTTATGGCGTTTGGGTACCTCCCATGACTAAAATCTACCACTAAATTAATGACACCCATAGAGAATTGTCAGGTCCCAATTACTTGTGTGCTGGTGCTGTCGGTAAACTGAGTAAATAGCCCGTCTGTGTTGCAGTACAGACAGTGGAGATGATGTATTGTAATGCAGATCCCAGTCCTGTGGCATTAGCATAGCAGCTGAGTGTATGAAGTGTTTATACTGTGCTAACTTAAAAGAATCAGCTTCATTCCCATGTAATACACAACTAATAATTACATGGAAAAACCTCCAATTAAAACCCCATCTGAAAGCTTTTCAGACCTGCAGAATCCCAAACAAGGAATGGTCAATGTCAAGCAAAAATTAAATTAAAAAGAATTTGATAAAAACCTTAATTAAAAGTGTGTCAGAACAAATACACCTCACTTTATGTCCTGAAGCCCATTACATTTCAATATGACAAAGTGCCACTGGGTATGAATGTCAGAGATTCGGTGCTGCTAGAGATTCAGTGCTGCTTTCCCCAAAGCCCAAAGCCCCTCCTTGGCCTGAAAATTTCCCCTTTTGCACCCCGTTTCTGCAGCCAGAAGGAAAAGTGGCGTCTCAGAAAACTTCTCTCTGAAACACCCAGGACCGCAGGCAGCCTCTGGGAGGTGGCAGTGAACAGGCACAGGTATTACTTGTTCCCAGCTCCCGACACACAGAATGTGCTACTGGTACCACTTGCATCAGTTGTCAGCTTCTGGGCAGCTGGCAAAGATAAACAGCAATAATAAAACTGGCGTTCAGTCCTGTCCAAGTTCAGATTCAATGTGCACACGAGCGACAAACCATAGCCAGCTAAACACCAAAATTGGCTCTGGTTCTGCCCCAAATAGTTAGGAGCAACCTTCACCTCAACCACTAACAACCAGGACAACTCCAACCTGTGCTGAAAAGAGTGGATATGACATCTTCTCCTCCCCCAAAAGGGTAACAGAATAAATCCCTGCGAAATTCTCCACAAATTTTCCCCTTACCAATATATAAAGTTTCTTACCTCAGCCTAGTCTTAGATGGGAGACACTTTTTCAGACGTGTATTTTGTCTACTGAGGAGGAAGACAGAGTAACATAGAACCTAATTGCAAAATATATGCTGCAAAAATCTTAAGCCATGATAGCCACAAAGCAAAAAAAGAAGGCAATCAAAGAGAAGATTATTTTTCATTTTATTCGGCTATTGTTCAAAATTAATAGACTAACACAATTGAAAATCACTGCCATTTCCATACATAGACATTTTTTGCAAACATAAGGGGTATCTTGATATTTTTTCAATAACGAGTTGTTGAATAATACAGTTGCCTATTATAAAAACCTACCAGAGACAGAATCTCCAAACCAATGGCAAATCCCTCTGGGAAGAAACCCAAAAATCATTATAGCACTATATAATTACTTTATGATTTTATCAGTGTGTGTGTCAGCAGGAGCAAGAAAGAGACTGCTCTTCACAGAGACAATTCGATCACAACAAGGCTTACAAAGATATTAATGTAAAAGCTTCTCATTGTCTGAAAATCCTTTGCCATGGCAACTTAAAATCGGCTGCCTCCAAGTGATTTTAAAGCTTAACCATCCCTCCTAACCCTTGAGCTTCAGACCTAGTATTTCAACCACAACTATTAAATCTTCCAAACAGGTGTATACATTATCTCTACAAAGACCTGCATGATGAGCACGTCCAGTTACCCTACAGGGATAAGTAATCATTTCAGTTCTCATGCATGGCTGAAATTATGGTATCAAGAATCCTGCATTCAAATCACTCAAACTCTTGCACACACACTCCCAGAATGGCTGGGGTGCTGAGATGGTTTTTGCATTACAATGAAGCTGCTTTTCACCAAACCGTATTTTTGTGCTGCTTTGCGCTTGCTGACAGCATTGATCCTCTTATCATCTTCAAGGATATCTGATAAGAATTATCTGATTCAATGGGAACTGGAGACAGTTTCAGCTACAGATGTAGCAAAATTTGCTTTGAAATCTACAGATGCTCCTACATTCAGTCAGTCTGACTGAATAGATAGATAAGTTGAAAAAAAATCTGTTACAAATTTGAACCAGAGAATTGTGTGCCTCAATTGCTGTGAATACAAAAAAAAATGCAGAGTACACTTTCAGCTGTGAGTTTTCAAACTGTGCTGTGCTAACAGTTCTCAGGCTTGTGTTCCATGTAAACAAGTTAACTCGCCTGAGAAAATACCCAACTTTATGCATTGCATAAGGAGTGCTTACCATTTCTTCATCCACTATATTCCTGATTCATGTTCAAGTGATGGCAAGGAAGAAGAATATTTAAAATTCTGCTACATGGCTTTGGGGACTTACATTATTACTACCACAGAAGCACTCAGAGACTCCTTTTCATTTGGACATTGGCTCTATATGATAAGAATCACTCCTGTCCCACCCTGAAGATGATACGAGTGCAAACAAAGGCACAAAGAAACACTCTCCAAGGTCAAATTTAGCCAAATACCTTTACACATGGTCAAACAAGAAGTTACTAGCAAATCTGGGAACAGCAGTTAGCCTTAAGGTTTAAAGTAGCATTTAGGTGCATACAGAACAACATTGGTACATCTTGGGTACCAAAAAGAGTAAATGTAAAAAGACCTTATATATGCCTGTGAGAAGACATAGCTGTCAGTTTTCTGGAAAAATACTAATTTTTTCCTAAGTGCCCAAAGTCCCACCACTGCACCTTTCACAGATCATGTTCATTTGGTTTCCCAACATGCGGAAATACCCTCACCTTCCTCAACGTTTAGGACATGGAAAACTGCACACTTCCAATCCCTTTGGGTTGCACCCTGTTGGGCTCAGCTCTTGCTTAGCACAGAGACAGACTGAGGGGTTGCAACTGAGATCTGCACGAAGCGCAGCCTTTGTGTGTTTGGGAAAAGAGAATAAAAATCTACCTGTTTCTGGAAAAAGAGAAGGTCATTCTGAAAATTGAGTTTTCGCGAGGAGAACATGCACCAGGGAATCAGGGAACCCTGGTCCTGTTCCTGCTCAGCATGAGGGAATTTAATCCTTTACCTCCTCTGAGCATTTCCCATCCACCAGGGTATACCCTCAGCTGGTGGTTGGGCAATTAAACCCCTTTCTCAAATCTCAACACAAGTAAACGAAAAAGAAAGGCTCCTGGGACAAGAAGGATGTCTGGGAGGAAACGTCTTGACTTCACAAACCACTGGTAAGGACACTCAGGCAGATGAGGACAGATGAAGGTCTCTAGTTTATGAGATTTTACTTTGCTGGGATCATACAAGTATTTTACATCAGGAAGTTCAGAGTTAAAGCCCACCCACAAGCGGAACCAGAAATTAAGATTTCTCCGAAGGTTCAGAGCGGAAGCTGCTAATAAATTAGTCACGTTCCCATGCGACCCGTATCTCCACCGCCTCATGCAACTGCATTTCCAGAGCCATACTAATGTTTAGAGATTCCCCGAGAAATGCTAGAGGTACTTCTCAGATAAATGCAGTCCAACTTTTTCTCTTTTGGTTTTGTTTTGATGCCTGGGCAAGTTAAGTGTACTTACTAGTCTAGGCTCTCATTTAAATATTTTTATCATCTAGCCCTATGTGGTTCATTGACATCCACGAATCAGTTTTTGGACAAAAGACTCAAGGGAATGTGCAACATGCACATTTTTCTTCTAAGTGCTCCTTTTCAAATTTGGCTGTCCAAGTCACCTGATAGATGGTTAAATTCACATGCATTCTGTCATCTCCCTGTTGACTGCACATCTAAGAGACTCAGGTAAACATTAGCTTAAGCCTTAAAATATCTATGAAGCCTCAGGTATTAGAAAGTTGTTTTTTTTTTTTTTATTTAAGACCTCTTATTAATTGGAAAAAAACCCATTAACAGCTTATCTGTGCTGTCAGAGCTGTGTAAAAGATTTTTCATAAAACTGAGACACCAACCTTCTCCTGTTCAGTTTATCAAGGCTTGGCCTTGAACTGCTGATTCAGTGGAAATTTGGTCACTGTGACGGACTGAATCAGATAAAGTTGATAAAAATACAGTTTACAATGTATTTAAAACCCTAAGTATGATGAGATTTTCAAAAGTAGATAGCTAAGCACCTTTCAGAGAACTACTGAAAATCCCATCTGACTTCTAATTCTGTATCTCAAGATAAACAAATTAATTAAAAAATGTGGTCACTATGCTCCTGTTTTTAAAAAACACTGTAAAATTATCCATTTTACTCAGCAATTTTCTTCCACAGCTAAGTGCAAAGTTGTTTGTATATGGTTATTCATATTGTCTATTAAAAAATCATCTGCCTCATAAGAATAACTGAATGCCATCATTTTGCATATGCAAGACGACAAATACAGACAAATCAATGGTCTATCTATGGTTAGAAGAGGAAGAAACCAAAAACTCCTGTCACCCACTGGAGTTCAAATTAATGAATTGTCCTTATTTGAAATAAAATAAGCAGAAGTAGTTCCTGATCATCTTAGTAAGGCTTGTCTTGCCCTTCATTGCATTTAATTTTTTTGTATGTTATCTGTTGAGCTTCCAGAGTAGAACTGGAGGTCTGATGTCAGCATATGCTGTCAAATCTGTTGATGTCAAATTTGAAAATATGCATTTGACCCAATTTTAATGCTTCACCTTACCAGGACTTTGGAAAGGAAAAGCCAAGCTTTCTGTGGATTTAGCGTGACTATTGAAAAGCTTGTGCTGTTCTACAGTGGTTTGTGTTTTATTACCATTGGCAAAACCATGATTGTGACTGTGTTACCTAGACCAGTCTTTGGTGATGCACAGATGGCAATTCCCTGTGTCTTTTTTATGAACCCCAAATTTTTGCCTTCTTGGCAGCTTGCACACAATTTCTTTCAAATACTTTTCACTGTAACTAGGTGTTTTTTTTTTTTTTTCCACCTTGCTGAGTATCTTTATTTATCATGCTAACCTGATTAAGTCATTAAGTGATTTACTATTGCTTATATACCCTATTTCTTTCATTCTGATTAGTTTGTGAGACGTGCTTTAATTGCTGCACTTCTCCTCTTTAAGATCATTTAGGAATATGTGCTATCCAGACTATTTTATTATCCCCATATAAAATTCACATATAAATTGTTGACAAGAAATAAAAAAACACAGACAACGTTCCTCATTTCCTAGAGGCAAAAAGGTGGCATTCATTTCTACACAAGCAGAACAAACATCCAGACAACACAGATTATTCCAACAACAGCCAGAGCCCTTATTAATTGTGGATATGTAGATATTTAAACAAAACAGCACTAAAAAAATTCCAAAATCTCAATTCTATCGTCCTTTACACGATGAAATAAAAACTTAATCTGGTGGAAATTAGTGGGACAATCTGAAAACATGTCTTATTGGTATGTTGTGGAATGGCAGAATCTAACTCTGGGTGTTACAGGCAGATTTCACTTCTGAAGATATGTACGCAATTTGGGAGACAAAAAGGAAAAGAAACATTCAGTGTACATGGAAAGATAAAAGTGGCAGATGGAGAAGATGGCTTTTATGCTTCTGAGAATAAATAAAAATTAACAGAGAAAAACAGAGGTAAAAAAAATACATGAATGTTTTGCATTTGACCAGAATGTTATATTTCAATGAAACGATACTAGAATTAATACCGAACACTGTTGTACCATATGGATGCTTGGACCTCTGCCGGAAAAATGGTATCATCTGTCCTTTTACCAGGAAATGGACTGTAGTGCTGTGTGTTACAGGAAGGCTACCATTCTTTTCAATATCCCAGATGCTATCCTGACTAGCAAGACATTTCTCAGTCCAGTAGGATTAGTAATGGTCCCGAGATGGCACTGGTAACCAGGTCTGACCCAAAGACACTGAAGGACTGTTTAATTACTGTGTCATACTTCAGAAACCCAGGGCAGTGACATAAAATTCGATCACCATTAATGAGGAACTGTCATTAATCATATTCAGAAGCAGCTTAGAGCTCTTCTCTCTTCTCTTTGGTTAAAATATAACATTATTAACAAACTTTTAGACAAGAAATCCAAGCTCCTCCATGTTTCTCATGAAGCTGAGTATAATAACTTCGTTTTGTCTACAGATGGCAGTACTATCGATTTACTTACTTCACCCTGTTATCAAACTCATGACATAAACAGCACTCAGAACACGCGCTTATATAATGCACCTCATTTAGTATGCCTGATTGCTATAATATAAGTCAAACAAACAAAAAACGCCCATTCCCCCGGGGTTCTTCACATTTGAAGCAGATTTCATGGAAATTTCACTCAGTTTCAGGAATATAATTGAACTAACAATCTGTTCTCTCAGACAGGATGTCCCCTGCTTGGTACTACGCAGGGCTGGACAGATGCCAAAGCAGATTCGAATGTACGTCAAAGTGCTCATGAAAAATGACGGGGCTTTTCTAAAAGCAAGTTGTGTGTGCTGGATCGGTCGGGCAGCAGCACTCTGGCTGATGCTAGTCTTCCCTTCCATTTAACCTGTCAGGATTCAAATACGCTGGAATTGTAAACAAGGAGAAAATACAACAAACAGCACGTAAACAAGAAAAGCCTGTGAACGCTCTGCAAACCTGGATGCAAATGCACAGTAATGGAAAGCCTGGGGACTGTACTCTTTGCTGAAGGATGGTCCCAACAGCACCAAATTCTGTTTTCTAAAATCAGGGTATGGCTTAGGTTATTCAGATTCAGGGTTTCCTGTGCATGGCAAGCAATTAAAACTAGGGAGGAATTAATGGAATGAGTTGGAGTGGCTATCTAGATTAAAAATTAAAAAAAAAAAAGTATTAATTTGCTTTTTCTAGAGATCAGAAAGAAGGCAAAACCAAACCATACAACAAAAAATGAGAATAGATTTATATATGAATCATCAAAACATGTTTGTCACTGGATTTTTGATAAAACAAAGTACTATTGTTTTTTTTTTAGTTTGGGTTTCCAAGGAAACACCTTGTAGGTAATCATTCTGTCTTCTTTGTGTGCAAGTACCAGCCAGGTGACTGACTGCCCGCTTTCCATACCTTTTTAGTGTATTGGCCAGTGCCAATCAAACTTGACAGGACTGCAGACCTCTCAAGGATATTAAATTCCTACAAGCTTTGTGAAAGTAGGCAACAAGCTGGGATAGAGAGAGCCTACTAAGTATCCCTATATGAGGTGAAGGCTGCAACATGGTCTCACCTCTTATTACACACCAGAAAATACACATGTGAAAGAGATATTATGGATGTTCAAAATGTGGGAAAAAAAGATCCAATTGAAGCACATATTTTCTTAGACATCAGAATACCTAGTCACACTCTGAAATTTAAAGGAAATCATGCCTTATAATTTCACAGGTCACAGAACTGTATTTTAGCTTACTAGAGGACTACTCATGGCCCTGGGCTTTTGACAACTCTTAATGCAATGGAACGTTTCATCAGTGCAAACCCCACCTTAATGCTGAAAAGCTGTCATGTCCATATCCCCTGCTGCCTCATGGAACCTGAAGCTGAGGACCATAATACCTAGACACTTCAGCAATTGGTATTTCATCATATTGTAGACATATTATTACAGTGACACAAAGGAAAGTGTGCACTGGTGTATGTGGAAGTTGTGCTTGTCTGAATAATTTCATTTATAAATAAATGATTGTCTATGCTTTGGTGTGGATTCTCTTATACTACTCCATTTTGTTGCGAGAAGAATTCAGACCCTGAGCAAAAAGACACAATCCATGCCCAGATTAGACAAAAGCAAAATCTATCTCATACTTGAGTCTATTTCTTAACTAATTCAGGTCAAAGAACTCAATCAATTTAGGAAATCACTTGCGCTCCTGCAGGGACTACCAGACACATTGACTGAGCATAGGAGCAGATGGAAAGATTGTTCTTGTCAAGTGCTTGTTTCCCAACCAGAAGCCAGACAGTAACTTCCTTAAGTAGATGTTCCTGAGCAATGGGGCACTACTGATAGTCTCCAGGACTGGCTGAGCCAGGCCCTGACTTCCACCATCCACTAAGGAGTTTGGTCCGATACCCTTTAAGCTTGCTTCATGCCAATGGAAGTGACTTTGAATGACAACAGTAGAAAAATCTCTCCCAGAAATACCTGTGCTCCCACAGCTTTCCAGATGCTGATCCCAAATACCTTATTTGTAATGTATCATGCACTTCTTTTTAATTAAACATTGCCCCCCTCTATTTTTTATCCATGAGGGAGCAGTGTGAATTAACTTAGCTCCCAACCAGCTGAAACAATTTGCAGCACAAGACTTGCTGATGCTCTCACATCCTTACATAAGCATTTCTTCACATCCCACATAGCCAGGGCTCCTGAACTTAAAAAACCCGTTATGTTGCATGCTCTCATAATTGCCACTTTTAGCATCCCTCAGATGTTGACAAGCATGTGATGGTTTGCTGATGGGAAGCAACCGATATAGCTGAGTATTTCACCTCAGCTCCTGGAACTTGCTACAGGAATGCATCCCCTCACAACAATATTGTAAGGAGATTGGTCCTGGAGACAGCTGTACTGCAAAGATTTCTGGAGAGGCTCAAACAGAATTTAAGATGCTTTCTCACTAGGGCTCAATCAGGAAATTATCATATTCTCTTCACTGGAAAGGTAGATTTAACCTGCAGACCTGTATATGTAAATGTTCTGTGATGCCACTGGGAATCTGATGAGAAAGAGGTCCCACGAATTTGGCTTGATAGCTGAGATTAAACAGAACCCCTTAGTTCTCTGACCTGAAGCAATTCCTACAGAGAGGCTGCTGAGCTGCAGAGATGACATTTGGATCCCCGAATCCTCATGTGTCACTACTCACAGGACCAGAATTAGAATTTGGTTCTGCCTATTATTAGATCATGCACAGTTTTAGAATGTATATCGGCATCTCTATTGGTTTTCGACAAACTCAAATCTGAGAGAGATGATGCTGTAACAAAGCTCACAACACAGAGTTTACAAATCCTTTCTGTCTTCACAAGAAAAAGTAGAAAACAGCTGAGCTTTGCAGTGGGTGGGATTCTTTATGACAAATTTCCTTTCAGGTACGTTTTGCAAGAAAAGCTCCAAATGTTACCCATTGCACATTAGTCAGTTGTGTTACATAACATTTGAATTTTGCAGACAAATAAAGAAGTTTGTCTGTTGGCACATATACTGGACAGATGCTATGTGATCTGTGCTTTGTACCTTTTCTTAATGAGAGAATTCTACTATTCAGTAATTATTACATTCATATCTAATGTGATGGGATGCAGCAAGAAACCCCTGCACATAAATTACTTTGATTTAAAGAGAGCAAAAAATGTTGCTATTTGTAAACTTGAAGACGGCTCAGCAGAAACAAAAGGAATTCATGGGCGGAATAAGCGACAGCTTATTAATCAACAAGACAGAAAAAAGCTTAATGAACACAAGAGGAAGAAAAACTTAATCTTCTCCTATAGACTAGAGTCACTACAGTAAAAACCCTAAAATGTCAGGAGATGTTCCCTTCGTATTACCAGTTTTACTATTGCATTAGGTTGGTGATCAATGCATCAATAGAGAGAAACACATCTGGCACCATCTTATCAATAAGACTGGTATAATGGAGGAAAACCCCCCACAATTATTAGTTTAAAACCAATCATATAGTTAAGGGAGAAAAAGAAAGACCAGATTCCTCTCTTCAGCTTTGTAAAACAATTGCTTAGCACCTTAGTGGTTCTAAATAAACTAAATATCTAAATAAAGGTGTTGCTTGTGTAGGTACATCACTCATACCCAGCCTGGTCTTCCCATACATCTGAAAGTTTCACAGAAGTGACACATACACAGGGGAAAAAGTTGCATTTCTGCAACTTTTCCACCTTGTCGACAGGTAATTTGCAGCTAATCAATCACCTATCCCACCTGTGACTGATTCAGCTAGAACAATGTGGCCCTAAGGCAGCATGGCCTGTGCTGGGGGAAGAAATAGGACCCAAATGTTGGCTTTTCTGCCTCATTGATGGCATCATGGAAGTAAAGTGAGGGATAAAACATTTGGAAAGACAATTCCAGTGAGATTCTTAGGCACAGACTGAATGTTGGCACCTCAGTATCAATCAGCACCTAGATTATATTTCTTTTCTGTTACCTCAAGAAAGGTAATGGGACCTTTTTGGACAACTGTGTCCATAGAAGAGAGGACAGGACTTCCACCTTCAGTTAGAAAAGTTTTGGAAAATAAATTTTGGAATTGGCAATGGGAAAACTTTTCCATTTCTGTTGAATGATAAGCATCTCACAGCTGCCAGTGGAGAGCTTCAGTGGCCAAACGTGTGAACTGATTTGAGTAACTATCACCCATAAAGCATAGGTGCAAAGTAATGATACCAACGAAGAACTGGAAACACCCATTTTCCTATCTCTTCTTACACTGATGTATACATTTTCTCTGTTGTCACAGACCCATTTTCGGCACAGTGTACAAGAGGAGATGTGCAGTTCCCTCCTCACTATACAACCTCTGTTCTCTTCAGGGATGATTCAGAATCAGGATTGAGGGTCTAATTTGTGGTGTTTCTTTCCACTGAGATGTGCACACAGAGGAGTTACACACTGGAAACAGTCAAGAGGCCTATAAGAAGTAATCACGTGAAGATCTAGCAGAAACTAATAATCTTCCTTGCCCACATGGGATTAATCAAACAAAAAATGGATGTAAGATTTAAAGTAATGTAAAATCTCAAATTTAAAGTTGTTTCTCTTTCTTCAGAAAGTCCCACAAACTTCATTAAACCGCAGCCACATTAACAGCACTAATAAAATGCTCATCATGCTGTCTTGAAAACCTGTATCACTTTATACGGTCCTGAAAAGGAAATACCCTCAACTATATTTTCCTCGCTTTCTGTGGACATTTAATCACTGATTTAACTGTATTTATAGAGATGAAAAAAGATATTTTCTTTTCGAGTTCATATTTTTTTCCTTCAAACCCACTAAATGAAAAGACATAGGCTGCAATTTTCAGAGTAAAAATAAATTTAATTTACTTGTAAGAGAACTGACTAATTTCCCTAAGGACTCCAGGATCTATCTACAGTATTTCTACATACATTTTACAGCCACTCACATTGCTATGAAATTCTCGGAGAGCTTGAAAACCTAAAGTATTAACTATCTCATTTTCATATAAGTAATTAACACACATATCTTCACACTTGCTTTGGGACTGCATAACCGAATAAAAACATACTTTAATTTAATCAAGAAGAAGCACGCATGCAAACACATACAAAATGCATTATTTAGAAGTGGCTATTCAAATAAAAGAATAAGAAGTCTTCCTGCTCTCTGTTTTGAGGACAGGATGGTGAGGGAAAAATCAACAGCAATACCAGAAAATTATAACTATTGGCTTGCGAAGTCCACACAGCTGGATGCTGATCTCCTGTACCTTTGGTCGGTGTGCACGATTAAGGAGATGTACACATACTATAAGGTTTCTTTCCTTTCTCATATCAAGAAGCTGTTCAAACACCTCCTGAGCTGAGGTGCTTTTCCGGCAGCGTTTGCCCTAAGGTTTCTCAGTGCAATGCTTACAGGCTTTGTACAATTTCACTGGTAATCAACAGACACAATTTCTTTTTTTTCCTCAGTTTCAGCACAGGAGGAGAAAAAGAGCAGAATAATTTGACTCTGTTTCTTTGTAGGAATCGTCATATTTCATGGTTCATTTAATACAATATATTATTGTGAGCACTAGCCTGTAACATATTATTCAGTGGAAATTGTGTACTTACTCTCAAATGGACAATCACCTGACAGCTTCTTCATAAGACTCTCTAAAATGCCTTGGAGTATGAGAGTCTATGTATTCTTTAACAAGGCTTCTATGATGAATATACTGTAATTCGGAATATACTTTGATTTTGGAATTGCCTTCTTCAGCTTTTAACTTGAGGAAGAAGGTGGTCTGATGTCAAAGGCTTGAGTTGGGATTAGAAGAAACAAGTCCCTAAGATCATATTTATCCCTTGAAAGAGGACCATTTCAGACAAATCGCACCACACTCCACTGCCCAGTTTTAGGGAAGATGTCAACAACAAGAATATTCTCCCAGGTAGGAGAAAAGAAATTTAGCATGATGGGGATTTGGTGGCTGATCCCATCACCACTGTAAGGAGCCCACGGTGAATTTACTGTGATGCTGCAAGACCGCTTTGCAAGTGCAGAGAGATGTATTGCTGCAGCCACCTACTGTTGGAACTTCTGCCAGTGTATTACAGTAGATATACTGAGATATGGGATGTTGTAGAAATCCTTAGAGTAAGTAGAAATCTTAAAATATTTGTTGTTACTGTTCTCTGTTGGTTTCTTCAGGATTAGGCTAGCTGTAAATGCAGCTATTGTGGTGGTGTTTGTTGTCTATTTTTACTATTGTCTTTTAATGCAGCTGTTTTCCCTTAATATTCACTGAGTTATGCTTACAATATAGCTTATAGCAAGACCATGGTATATTTCCTCTTCCCATAATATTGCATTTGTGTTAGCTAGCTTTTAAAGTTTCTTATGTTTTAATGAAGTTACTAAACTGAATGCCCTGCATAATTCATGAGCATTCACTGTCTTCAAAGAGCTGGTCTCTAAACAACTTCTCATTTTTCAATTATTTTCTAAGACATCCAACCAGCCTTTTGATTTTGAATGCAATATTTAAAATAAATGTCTATTTGTATAAAACTAGCTTTGTTTCTGCTACAGTACCATTTGGTCCCCAGGGATGGTTCTGATTTATAGTATTTGCTTGGCAGATACAAAGAGGTGCTGTGTATTTTCTATTTATAACTCATAAATATTGAGATTAGCTTTCACACATAATGGACAGGATTACAGGCTGCTTTCTCTTCATGGCTGAAGCTGCAGCCTTCTGCAGAAGGAAGAGCACAGCGATCCAATGACAATCCTCTCCTTGCAGTTCTTCCTAAGCATTAATTTGGCATAAACAGGTATAGTTTAGGGTCGGCTACAATATTTGCTACTTGGCAACAGTTCCTAAGGCAATACCTGAGCCCATGCCAGCTATGGCATCTGAAATCCTGGCTCTGTTTGGGGGGTGTGGTGAGGTGCAGCAGTGCTGAGGAGATAAGCAGAGGGTACACTGCTTGCAACCGAGATAGATTCCTGGTAATTAGATTCACTAAAAGCTAAGCATACTAAAATAATACACAGAGAACAAAGTCACATTAGCTTGCAAAGATTTTTAGAAGGAATAAACCATATGGAAATTAATCCTGAAATGACGATAAGCTATGTTAAGTCTTACACTTACTATCAGCTAGTAAGAGATGACTTTTTGATACAAAACAGTATTTATGCCAAAGGGCCTGGGTAGCCAAACACCAATAACAGAGTCTGTCCAGGTGCCAGCACCAGCCTCTTCTGCAGATTACCTCTGCAGACTGAGAGGGAAAATGCTTTTCAATGTATTCAGGTAACTTATTGCAATGATTGGCTTGGTCAAAGCAGGGAAAGCTGTTGGAAGTTGAAATGAAAGCTTTTATTTCATGAACAAAAATGAATACAAATGGAGGGTACAACTAAATACACAGAAATCTATAGAATTGCCTGCATAAACATGTATTAATATTGGGAATCTTCCTATGTAATAAAAAGAAGGAACATATTTATTGCACAGACCACATTTAGCTGCTAGTCACATATGTTGAGGTTTAAACAACAATTTTTTCTTTAGAAAATAAGTAAAAACAACAAATACAAAACAAGATGAAAATGAATTTAGATTAAAGTTTCATACTCATTTAAATCCATCTAGGAAATCACTACCACTTTGATTTAAATGAATATCTCACAGGGGAGCTGCAGATAATTCCTGCCCTCTTTTCTTTCTCAAGCAGAAGGGATTGCAAACTTGAATAAAGTATCATAATTCATAGACAGCCCTCATGAACTGAACGGCATTGCTGAACTGTATCATGCCCTTATCAAGGAATTAGTCAGACTATGTCTCTATGGCCTGTTTGGAGAGATTAAACTGTAAACTGGTTTTGAAATCTTGCAATTTTGCAAATCACCTCAATGAAATAAGAAACCAAAACAAAACAGACAACAAAACTAAAACAACAACTACACAGTGACTTGAGAGTCTAAGTTCCCTTGATTTGCTGTAAGACCTAAGCTTGTCTCGTAGACATTTGGGGTGAAGGATACCTATAAAGCCATGTAACCTGAGTTTACCAAATTCAGACAAATAAAAATAATCTCTTTAGAGCTTACATGCCTATATGTCACCTGCCAGATGTCAGATTCATTAGAAATGCATTTGAATATAATTTAAATAATTAAAATGCCATTTAAAAACATGCATAATTGTTTGCCAGAGGCCCTTGCTCACCAGAAGTAATAACTTCCACTTGTGGCGACTTGATGAGCTCAGGCTGAACAGTTCCATTGTGTGAGCCAAGGTTTGCTTTAGTCCCAGCCTGATGTTGCAATTAAGCTTAAGACCTGGGAGTTTATTGCTTAGATGGGTGAGCTGGTTTTGTTACAAAGAGTCTAATGAATTTGATGATTAGTCTGTTGTCTTTTATTGCCTGTTTCTGAAGTAATTTGCGCTTGGCTTTTGACTGCTAATAAAATTTATGGAAAAGTTCAAAATGCTGGAGATAGAGGCTTGCTTTTTTTTTTTTTTTGCAACTGTAGTAACCATTGATCAGGATTTATGTGCTGACTGGCAGGATTAAGGTTTCACCAGTAGAAGCCCTGCAGAAATGCTAGGAAAGGTGGTACTCTCAATCTACTTTGACTGGTCTCTTACTTTTTATGGGTACTTTTGTAACTGGGCTCTCTAGCTGCACAACAGAAAGACACATGATAAAAATCAACCATGTTTTTAATTCTGATTGACCACAATTATGGATATCATAAATTTTTAAATAGAAGCTCAGAAGACTACTGAGCCACAGTGCCTGGTTCTTTGTATTCACAGAATCACAGAATGTCAGGGATTGCAAGGGACCTCAAAAGATCATCGAGTCCGATCCCCCTGCCGGAGCAGGAACACCTAGATGAGGCTACACAGGAACATGTCCAGGCAGGTTTTGAATGTCTCCAGAGAAGGAGACTCCACAGCCCGCCCTGGGCAGCCTGTTCCAGTGTTCTGTTACCCTCACTGAGAAGAAGTTTCTTCTCATATTTAAGTGGAATCTCCTGTGTTCCAGTTTGTACCCATTGCCCCTTGTCCTATCATTGGTTGTCACTGAGAAGAGCCTATCTCCATCCTCATGACATATTTAGAAACATTAATGAGTTCATCCCTCAGTCTCCTCCAAGCTAAAGAGCCCCAGCACCCTCAGCCTTTTCTCATAAGGGAGATGTTCCACTCCCTTCATCATCTTCGTTGCCCTACGCTGGACCCTCTCCAGCAGTTCCCTGTCCTTCTTGAACTGAGGGGCCCAGAACTGGACACAATATTCCAGATGTGGTCTCACCAGGGCAGAGTAGAGGGGAAGGAGGACCTCTCTCGACCTACTAACCACCCCCCTTCTAATACACCCCAGGACTAAAGATAACATAAACACCAAAGCTTTCCACATTGCTGACGTGCAAAGGTAGAGCAGATATTTGCTAGTAGCAGTAATAGTCAAGATGTGGAGAGAAGCAGCCAGAAGGAAACCACAAGATCGCCTGTCACGGTGCTGCAAACACTTGGCGATGCCAGAGCTCCTGTGGGAGCCAGGGCCCTGTTCCTCCTTTCTGCAAGGTAGATCAGCTCCCCAGAGAGGCACAGAGGCTTGATGCAAGAGAAAGCAGAGCCCTTTCCAAATGCCTGTCTTCTGCTTTTCCAGCATCTTCTCCAAAATCGGAGAGAACAACAAAAAGATATATTCTAAACTCAGAAGCAGATCCTTTCTGCCTATTTTTGACAAACTTCTAAGATATTTTTTTCCTCTGTGACAACTATGTAATTTTCACCTCTTGCTAATAGCTTTCCCTTGGTGACAGTAAGTGCTGTTGAGTATATAGGTAACATCCAGTTGGAGATCACATTTGATTGTTAACATTTTCCCACCTCCACTGCAGTGCAAAACTTTCAGTTTTGCAAGACAAAAAGCCATTTTAGTATCTAGAGAAAATAATAAAACTAGTGGGGAAAGCATTCGCTAATTGAGATAAAATCCTTCCACCTTCATTACCACTTAGCAATACTGTACTTTGAGAGTAGGTATTATTTAGTGTGAATAATGACAACAGAAGCTCAGCTTGATTTAAAAAGTTATTTCTGCATAATTTATTCAAAAGATAAATTCCCTAATGGAAGATACTGGATCCACTTTAAACCAACATTATTTCATGTATAATTACTGCCTCAGAAACACCGTACAAACTGCTATTTATCACTGTCAGTGACTTTTGAATTCCTGCTACCACCATGGTATCCCATCGGGTTTGTTTGTCTCTGAGAGAACATGATGTTTCTAGTTTGGCATGGCCCTAAAAAAAGGAGAACAAAACCTGTCATCCCCTAGAAAAATATTTAAATGAGAGCAAGCCCATTCATTTTGTTATTTAGTTATTTCCAACACAATACATTATATTTGCCATCTGAAGTTTGTAGGTGGTCTTCAGTTCATTAGTGCTTTCCTTGACCCTTTCTTTTTTTATGAGCTGAGTACCCATTATCCACCACATTTCTCGCAATGCTTGGAAAAGAATATAGATGCTCTAGCTCACAGAGCTACACTTCAGTCAAACACCCCCACATCTCCTCATTATGAGAACCTAATCTTTCACTAGCAAACAATTAGGAAGTAAATATTCTTAAGAACCAATTAATTTGCAATTGGTTCGGTACAAGCATTAGGGAAATTATTAGTGTTGCATCCTAATCTTGTGTCCATTTTATACAAGGAAAACCCAGACTTGATTCAGGTAATGACTACAACAATATTTTGATGTCTTTTACTTTATTATCTCTGTTGCTGTACAGCGGAAGACTTTAGAAGCAATTAAAAAAAAAGATAACTGGTTACTGGTAAGAGACTTTGTTCCCTTTAACTTTGTGAATCTCCTCCTGTTACTATTCATCAAAAGTGGTAAACAAAACCTTCAAGCTTGCTTTTAGCAGGTCCCCATTTCTCTGTGTATTTGGGATAAAACTCTTACCTTGTGCTAAGTTTATAAGAAAATAAAAACCAAACCCATTTTTCTTGTCAGCAATATCAGCAATAATATCATCTGTGTGTTAAGGACAGCTGTAAAAGCCTTCAGTTCTAGAGCTGCGCTGGAAATATCCTCACTCTCAATGGTCAGTAGAAACTGCCTCTTTTAAACAGAGGGTATATAAAATAAAATTATCCTGGAAAGACCTTTCCTTATAAAGCATCTTGTTATTTAATTTGCTCTCAGCTAATTGGCTATTTAGACTGTAATTGGTGTCCAAGAATTCCAGACAGAGCAGAGAACAGAAGCCTACACAGAGCTCCACCAGGTCGCTGGGACACAGCCTCGATGCCACGTGTGCTGGGTGCTCCCTCCATTAGAGATGGCGTACATCACCTCACTCACGGCATGTACAGCCTCACTACGAGCAAAGACCATGAGGACTATTTGTAGGTACTGAGCATGTTGGAAATACGAACCTCATTGACTACCACAAGTACAAGATTGTCATTTTGATTGCTGGTGCACCCACCAAAGCAGAGCACTCCCAACTCTGCACATGGGAGCAATGACACCCAAGACCTTCAAATGTAGAAACAATTATCCTAGCACCTCAACCAGCAGCCAGTACGGTGACCTGTGGTGAGTTCCTCTATTATGTATTATCAGTAACATTGCAGGGAAATGCTCACGTTTTGTGAGATTAAACAGACAATAGGGATTGTAGTGAGATTATTTTCTCTTGCCTGAATAGTCTGTATTTATCTCCAGGCAACAGGAGAGAAGGAAAGTACAGAGAGCTTGCAATGTCATCTGACTGTTTAACTCTTCAGACCTCGTCTTGGAGCAGAATGCAACATATAATGAAATTCCTTTTTTTAAGCTAGAATGAGTTCTGATACCCTCAGCTGCACCCTGACTTTCAGAGAACACAAGCCACATTTTTCAGACAGTGAACAAGAGCCCTTACCTTCTCAACCAAGAGATCTCCAAGAGAAAATGAGTTGATTTTCTGCCTTTACAAGCCTGCAAAATCTACAAACAGATTTTCATGCACGTACCTGATAGTCCACCGACATCCATCTTCTTCAGGTTCTTTGCCTCCAGAATGACTACAGTCAGCTTGCCAGCAGTAGGCACATAACGGAGGGAGAAGCAGATATCACCCAGTTTTTCTTGCTGTGAAAGCAAACAAGACATGGTGTTATATTTTAATATTTTTTTGTACCTTTTAAAAATGTAAATTTGAAAGCTTCACAGAAAATCAATAGGATTACATCTCAAACTCCTCCTGTTAAACAAAACATTCAAATGAAGAATATGAGATATGTGCCACAAGTTGCCCAGCTTAAATACTTGATAGCCTCAAATCTGCTGCAGCAACTAGAGTCCACAGCAACTGCCCTGTATGGAGCCAAATGACAAGATCTGTACTGGCTGCAAAGTACATTATACTGCTCAGCATTTCACCCCTGACAATCAAGGTGCCACAAATACTGTTTGCTCTTTAAATCAAGTCGTGACCGTATTTTTTTTTCCCAGGTTGTGTTCCAGGGGAAATCACGTGCATACACAACTACTAGACTGTTTTCCATGGAACAGCAACATGGGTGTCTCTCACCACACTGTCACAAAAGCAAACAGTATAAATACCACAAAGCACAAAACATCTAGTATAAAAAAAGGACTTGTCTCTCATCTGACAGGTAAAAAAGGAAAAAAAAAAGGGAAGATACAGGCTGGCAAAGCTCACTGTGGATCCCTCCTCACATCACGAATGGCTGGAAGGATATTTGGTTTTGCATTCAGCCTTGCCTATCATCTGGGATCGTGCCAAACACAACTTTTTGCAGTTCATTGCTTAGTACTTTCCTAACAGTCCTGGCAAAGAGGGAAGGGTTGAATTATGTTCAGAATTACAGGAAGTTCGTTATAAAAGGAGGAGCAATAGACTTGAATTTGCAGATGAGAGAAAGAGAAGAGTGGAGTACTGCTCAGAAAGGATCACTAGGTTGACCAGAACTGCTTTCCTCCTTCCTTTCAAGCACAACGGTATCTCTAGGGGGGTAACTACGTTGCTTTTGCGGCAAGAAGAATGAGATTACACTGAATAGTCCAATAAAGCATTTCAGATAGCAGTGTTATTCTTTCAAAGACACTAGTTCTTATGGCACGTGTGTTTCCACAATTTATTTTGGCAGTAGAATATAAAGTACGTTTCTATCAAGATATATTGCTTTGGTTCCAGTGTTTTGTTAGAATAAATTGGAAGGTTTGTTGTTGAAAAGTTTTGAGGGTATATCCAAGCTTTTCATTAAGATACTAGGTAATTTTTGCAAGACTTGTGCACCTTTTCCCCATACCATAAATACAAAAGGGAGATGGCAATTTACCAGGTTCAAATTGCTAAGGAGAAAAGCCAAAGTCAGAACCTGACCTAAAGAGCTGGGGGAACACTTCCGAGAGCAACTGCTCACACATTCATGGATGTAGTGGGTATTTCCTAGACAAACGACAGCCCATGTCCTAAGCACTTTTAAAAGGAATCAAAATGTTCCTTTCCAGCTGGGAACTCAAACTTCCAAGACATTTAAGAGAAATTGAACTTCATCTCTTAAGCCAAATTTCCAGCATCAGTGGCAGTTCTTCTCTTAATAGCTCTTCGACACAATCACTTTTTATTCAGGTTTGGATAAGCATCTGCAGTATATCTATCTGAGGGATGCATGACAGATACTTGGCTATGCTTCAGGGTTTACATCTTCCTCTCCTATCAAAAGGTGCATGGGCTTGTCTCAGAAGACTTCCTTGGGGATGCAGGATTCTGCTTATGTTGTTCCAAGCAAAAGCCTGAGGCAGTATATATTAAGAATGGTATCACGTAGCTAATGTTCCTTTTAATTTTTGAACACTTAGAAACTGCAATAATAATGTAATATCTATAAAGTGACAGACTCTGAATTGATTATTACAGGTTGGGAACAAGGCCCAGGCATTGTAATGGACAATTTCCTGCAAAACATCAGCTCAGGGATCACCAGTGGTCAGAAAACATGCAGAACAAATATAAAGCTATGTGTAATTAGGGAATGCTCAGAAAGAACACAACAAAACAGCTTATGACGTTAAATGTATGCATCATATACAAAAACTCTGTCAGAATGCAAATGTACCAGTATTTTGGAAACTTATGGTGCCCTCCTCATCTCAAAAAGGATAAGGTAGAGCTGGGAAAGACTGCAAGAAAAGCATCAGGAATGATCAAAGATATGACACAGCTTCTGCGGAAGGAACAGCTAAGTAGATTAGGACTCTTTAGGCTGAAAAGGGGCTGGATGGGGAGCAGTATCTCAGAGACCTTGATATGACCCAGGAAGGCTATAATAATGTTATGACCTTGCTCAAAAGAAGAGATCCTCTCAGAAAATTTACATTTTTAACTCATACCTAGAATAACCACAGACCACACTGCAGTGGAAGGACACAATTACTATTCCTCCCTGTCTGCATATACTGTTACGAATCCCAGCATAGATTCTGACCACGGAAATACGGATTTCAGCCATGTGATCTGCACATCTCATTTGCAGCTCTAACTGAGCCTGCAATGGCATGGTGACAGCACAACACGGTGACAGCACAACACGCTCCAGTTCCCCTGACGTTTGGTTTTGGAAGTCCGTATTGACTAGGCTAGCAGCGAAGTTGACCTATCACTTGCAGCTTGTTCAGAATGGAAGAAGTCAATTGCTTATTGATTTGTGTTATCATGATCACAGCTCACCCAGTCACCCGCTCTTCTCTGCAGTTGCTGTTCTATTATATGGTAGACCTGGTTTAAATTAGCTTGGTTGATTCATGGGGCTCTGAGTAAGACTGAAAGCTCATTTTAGTCCCCTGTCTTAGAGACCTTCGTACTCATGTATCACCCAACATTGAGGGGCTCTGCCCTCACTCCTAGAGTCACTAGGCAGAGCTTTGGTTGCAGCAGCATGGGAATTTGTATTCCTCAGAAATGTACCTCATTGACAGACTATGTGAACTTCTGTTTTGGAAGGTACTTTTAAATCAATACCATGCTTCTATTTGTTCTGTTGATAATTTTTTTTTTAATTTTTGTTTGTTTGTACTTGTGTTGAGTCTACAGTGCGCTTAGTAAGCATAAAATTGTGTTAGAATTGCTGTTTCTTATCTGAGTACTTCAACAGAGGCCGGAGGAGGTACTTGACAAATACAGTTATTGCCACGGAGACCATCACCTCTCACCAGTCTTTCTCCATCTGTAATCATGCTATGCCTCTGTGCAAATACTGCAATTGTCTACACAGAAGAGTAATTTTATGAGAGCATTTAATGCATTTTCAACCTCTTTTAATGTGTTTTTAGCTGCAGGAAGCACGTAGAAGGAGTCAGCACCATGTAAACAGCCAGTTTTCCATAGATCACCAGCAATCCATGGGAAATGACAGCAGATGATAGGCTCATTCCAGTGAATAACTTGAAGAAAAAGCATAAGTACCTCCTTAAATGCCTACGGAATCACATTTAGTACTTTTTTGTTGTTATTAAGATCTGTATTAACTGCATTTCTTCAATATTTCTTGTACTTTTAACATCTTCTCTTCACATGACTGCCACGAGTTTTCTATTCCTAGCTTTTTAATTTTTTTAAATTTAAAAATATTCGTTAGGCAAAATACTTCAAGTGGCAGCACTGCAATGAAGCAACAAAAAGCAATCACTAGAGGTGTGGTTTGCAGGAGATAATTACAAACCCCTGCAGGGCTATGAGGTACAGATGAGTGCTTCTGCTGTGGTGATTATCTCATGGAGGTGCCTTATTGTTATTATGAATTTCTTTCAGCCCTAGGTATAAATAATTTATGTTAGTAAATTACTTTGATCTCTGACGGAAACTGTAAGTTAGTGTTAGAAACTTCCAGCTGGGAGGTTCATAGACATTAACCTATTCCTGTATAATGCCTAAACAGCAATCAAAGACTCTCTCCATCTAAGCGACTCCATAACTTCATTACATTTAAAGAGGATGCAATGAAGCAGGACAGAAATGACACAGACAGAGCTGGTAACACTCCTTCAGCTTAGAAAAGGCTATTTCAAGTCTTGTTGTGAACCTGGACTTTTGAGAGATGACTCCAAGCAGCTCCTGCCTGTCTCATGTTTCTTCTTGTATTTGTCAGCAGTCATTTCTGCCTTGACAGCACACTCTCCTAAGGAGCTACAGAGAAAAATGCTATTTATGCAGATTATTCTCATTTGCACTGCAGAATCTCTGAGAGCAATATCTGTCTTCTTAATATAAACATTCTCCACATTTTTGTGGAAGATATTGCAAGAAAGTCGATGCTTGCAGCTCTGTTGGTAAAACAATTCCAAAATAATGAGCCATAGCACCATATGCTTTTTCCTAATTGGATCTCCAAAATGTAAACACAGTGAGGTTGGTTTCCAACTTCAATACCTGGTTTTGATTGTGGATATTTGCATAAGCCAGAGAGAAAAACAATAGGATGTGGTTTCCACAAATCAGATTTTCAACTAAGACTCAAAACATTCATTGTGTTGTTTCCATACCACCCAAAATGTTTTAAAACTCTGTGGAGAAAACAGGAACAGCATAAATGTGGTTACAAGCCAAATTAGAGCCTCTCAAATCCAGGAAACCTGGATAAACTGTAATGACAGAATCTCTAATCCTAGTTCCCATATCCACAGGCTTCAGACAGTTTTGAGGCAATCACACTCTGTCTACACACGGAGATCTCAAATCCAACAAATTCCTTTTCTTGGCCTGCAAACCATGAAAATGCACTAAGCCACAAAGCTGTCACAATAACACTAGTAGCAGCATCACATGGATGCAGAAATGGATGAGACTGGCCACAACTTCAATTAAGCCACCATAGCAGGTGGGCAGAATTAGTAACCCATACGCATAGCTGAGATCCATAACTGGGAAAATATTGTTCCTCCACACCCCTAGGACAAACAGGGATCATACTGGGAAAAGAAAATACTGGTTTGTTTGGCTCCCTTTTTTTTTTTCTTTAAACCTGAAATTGTATTGCCACAGCAGCTGTCCTTAACACTACCGGTTTCAAAGGCACTGAATTTTTTACAAATACATGGTTAAAGAACAAAGCGGAACATTTCAAACCTGCATAAGGTACAATTACGAAACAAAGACAATATTTTTTCTCTTATGGTTGCAAATCAGGGACCAGATGACCCCACAATATGCAGACAATTCTGCCACAATTAGGCAAAGGAGTGGGAAGTGAGCAAGAAGCTCTTAAAACTCAGTTTGCATAAATAGGCTAGAAATAGATGGTACAGCACAGAAAGATAAAGGAGAATCGGAAAGAGAAAGAAAAGCTGGAGCTAATGTGTCAGCTCATTATTACAACACTTTTGGAGACTATCACATGAATATGTATGCACACTAAGTACCACTGTACCCCAAAGTCAATGAACTACTTTTGAGATAAAGTAGCGAGAGCGAACAGGAGAGGCAGAGTTCTTTTCAATCAAAAGGCCGACTACAGAAGTAGCTATTTCAGACTTGCAAAATGTTAACTGTAAACCCAGTCAATATAAACTTACGGATTTTAACAGCTAAACCATTAATCTGACAAGCAGAGTAATTCCTTTGCTGTCTAAAATAATTTCATGCCCATGAATGGAGCAGCTACACCTTTATAAAGCTAGCAGTAAATAGGTGCTAAAGCCTCTGGAGAGAAGGAAGAACCTTCTTCATGACTGTACATACTGCACTTTTGAAAAGAATATTTTAAAACAATAGAATATGAACAGACAATGCCCTACTGTGTATTTCCTTATTCAGGGATCAGTCTTTATTAGAAGAAAAAACCCACTTGTTTTACAAAATGGAAGTACAAAGTGTCTGTGATCAAAAGCCTCTCCTGTGTTTGCTTTTGCTAACATTATTTCAGAAGCGTCTTCATAGGTTACACCCTCTTCAAATGTCCAAACTTGGCCATAAAAGGAAGCTCTTGTTAATGTAAAGTGTTCCTTTACAAGCTACATAACAAGTAAATTAAGAGTGTAGCAAACTGAAATATGTTACAGCAGGAGATCTTGGAAGAAACAGAAGCTTCTTGAGGCAAAGATCCAGAGGGCTCATTTTGGATGCTGTAAAAAAGGGAATAGCAGTGACAACAGATTGAAGAAGAGACGGAAAGGAGACCGGTTACGTGAAGAGAGAACAGAAATAGAAGCAAAGGTCCATGAGGTAAGTTTTAAAAGGGAGAAGTTTTAGGGTAGACAGGGAACAATCTTTCAAATGAAGTGAATTATTAAAGTTATCAGGAGGTGGTATCTGTAGGGATAAAGTAACAGTATAAAGTAGGAGTGAGGAAGAGCCAAAAGAAGCTGTTTAATTGCACATTCCTTTTGACTGATTTTCCTACTACAGTCCTACTCTCTGACTCTTTTGTGATACAACTTCTGTATGCCAGCACTACTTTTTACCTTTGCTTAAAGGGAACCGACCTGGCAGGATCTTTCTGTGGAAACAAAATCTACCTTTTTTCCCCCCCTCCTCTGAACAGCACTACTTGACATAGAAATTCTTCACAAATCTCTGTCCTCTTATTGCAATATATATATAGAAAGTCAGTACATCGCATTTCTTTTAACTGCCCTAATTATGTAATATTCTCCAATGCAATGGTAAATCAGACTTGAAAGCAAGTTGGGTAATAATTTGAACCACTCAATGTTATTAAAAGATTAACAAGTCAGGTTTTGTCAGCTTCCTCCTTTTAGTCCTCTTCATTACCTTTTTAACTGTTTCGAGAAAGCACTTCTATTATTTCTTTCTAAAAAGCAGAGGAAATGGAAAGAGAAAACACTGTTATTATTAGTAGAAAATGACACTTCACGGTCATCAGTTTAAAAGCATTACAATCAGCTGCCTCTGGCAAAATGAAAAACGCTGTGGCTGAAGGCACTTGAAATCGAAGATTAGCAGAAACAGACTATTTGATTTCCAAACAAGGGACCACGGTACCAAACATACAGAGTTCTTAATTAAAACAGGAAGAAAATGAATTTCTTAAATAAATGAGATAGGGAGGAATGAATTAAAAGAAACACATACGCCCAAACATCATAGCCTGGTTTTCTGTAACTCTTTGCCTACCCATAAATGCTTGCAGCCGGCTGCTCTGCTTTAATGATTGAATCTCGCTCTATTTTGCCACTTGGCTTCTCCTCAGCTCCTGCCTGATCATATTTCTAAATGTCACTCACGTTTATGTAGACCAGTGCACAAAACAAAATTAATTTAACTGAATGTCACATTAACATTATTACTTTTGACAGCATGGAAAACTTATTAACTATAGCATGTCACAAGGCTAGTTGTCTAGTGAGTAGTCTAAGTACAACATTGAAAGGAAATGTAATACACTTGAAAGGTTTTCTTTGGCTTATCAGACACCGTGAGAAGTCAGATCACAAAGCTTTTCTATAATTATTAGAATATTGTATGTGCATTGCAGTCACTTTGCAGAAAATCCTTGTCCTCTTGTGACAGAGGAGGCCACAGTACAGTACCCTTATTTGATTCGAAAACATTTCTTGTAGTAAGTATGGCACCTTAATGCTTAGTTAATGTAGCTTCTACTACCAAGAGCATCTTAGCTTCCAAAAGCAACGGACCCAAAACTAAGATTATGGATTGAAATTACAGTATGTATCAAAAAATATACAGGATCAGTAAACAGCAGAAAACTGTAATTAAGAATCAAATCAATTACTGGTTTCTTACTTGTGAGATGTATAACTGGATGAGTTGGTGTATTAAAAACCTGTCATGAACAGAATCCTTGCAACAATGACCACACATTATCGATCAATGTAAGACAGAACAAATAGATTAAAGAAACCAGTAGGTGGGAATGACTGGCATGATGGAATGAGTAATCCTCTACAGCTGCTGGTAAATTCTGCTGAAATTAAACAGCTCCAGGGAAAAACTATCAGGTGAATTCAGTACCTTCATTACTGAAGCTAGATAATATATTTCTATTTGATCTGCAAGAACTACAAAGAGAAATTCAGTGGAATTTGTGGACTATCTTTGTAGCCAGCAATCTTCTTCCCTTTCCTCTGTAACAAACTACCAACATAAAAATACCTTGCACCTTGTTCCAGTCCCAGCTACACTATAAATAAATAGTCCCTTTTCTAGTGACACTAACAGAGCCTCATTCACTCAGCTCCCATGGATATATGTCCTCCTTTCTCTCATCTCTTGCTTGCTGTAACACCAGCTTTCATGTTCCTCTATAATATCCCTCAGCACTGTATCCAGTTCCCTTCCATGACTCCAATCACAAACTCCGCACAACACAACGGCCTTCTCCAAAATCTCCTAAGTGGGCAATTAGGCAAGAGACAGTGCATGATGTCATTGTTTTAAAACTAGAAGCTTGCTGGTTAGCTAGCAGGAGGCCAAACAGGACACATGCCCAAGGGTTTCCCTGAACAAGTCAAGAATCTGAGTATCTATCCTAAGGCTTTATTTTCCATTAAATTTACAGGTGCCTTCTTACTGTGCTCACCAGCCTCCAGGGCAGCATGCAACACAGTTCTGTGACAAAACCAACTTATGCCTTCATCTTGACACAACAAAAACTCAAGCATACAAACAGGTCAGGATCCTCACTGCTCTGAGCCACAGTGGTGACCTGGAAAAAACTGCAGACCAGGGGACTCACAGCTGAAACACAACTCGATTTGCTAACGGAAAACCACAGGCAGCTGATGTAATTAACAGCTGATAGGTGAAGTCTTACCATGAGACAGTTCTCTACCTGTAATTTATTAATATGAGGAAGACTTTCCTTCATGTATAATTTCACCGAAGTCTATTTCATCTTTTATTTCTATCTACTGCTTCTGTGCTACAAGCACAGGCAGGATTTGAAATCCCTTTCTGTGTCATTGCTCTTCGTTCAAAAGTTTTCTTCCATTGTCCTCTTTTACTGATTTTTGTACTGGAGATTTTTCCAGATCATCCAAACTGTCTAAAAATATGTAATGGGGTAGAGGATATGCAGCTGGAAGAGCAGCAAGCTGAAAACCCTCAGAATAGCTCAAAGCCACTCTTGTTCTAGTGCTTCCTAGTTTTGGGAAGTCAGAAATATGTAAAATAGTCTCTCAGATAATTTCAATATTTTTGTCTTTGGTTCCAGTTGAAATGAAGAAACTAGTATATGCTTCCTTCTACAACTCCTTCCATTATAAATTTTAAGTGCAGCTTGTTAAAAATTTGTGCTTAGTTCAATAACAAGTTCCTTTAAACTAGTGCTATGTATTCACATCTATTGACTTACCCTTGCCAGGCTCACATCCACTTCTCAAACTAAGCATTCAAAACCACATTTTAATGAAACTACTGAAATATATTCAGGTTTTTTGATAAACACATATAGGCAAAAACCTCTTTTATTACTCCACTTCCTCTGGCTATTTCACTTTGAAAAACTCTCTTAACACATTCTTTAGGAAGACAAGACAGCTCATCAAAGGTCATCATAGCAATCAGTACCACACACTGAATTTCATTAATCTCTTCAGTAAAAAGAAAGAGGTCACTGCAGTCATCTATAAAAATCTATGAAAGAAGACTGTACTTATCATGAGATCTCTGGCTCACTGATGTTCATTTTTAATAAATCTTAGACCACAAGGGAAATTCCAGAAGACTGGCACAGTGCTAATGTTATGCCTGTCTTACTCAGAAGAGACCAAATGGGATGAAGGTGGTATCTATCACCCATTTGTCTTTTATCAAACCCAGATGAAACAAAGGAAAAACTCATAAAAGTTTGCATTAGTGGTGGTTTAAAGGATATGGAATATAATGAATGTGAAGTCACACGGTTTTATGGAAAATAGGTCCTTTCAACTAAAACCAGATTCATTCCTTGAGAAGAAAGTAAAATTGGTTGATGAAGGAAACATGCTTTTTTTTTTTTTTTGTCCTGTTCAAGGTCTACTGCTGTTTTTACAGAGGCAGAAGATATTTCTGTTGATAAAATAAGCAGGTGATACAATAATTAACATAATGGTAAATAGTAATGCAACGGGTTGGTCAGAAAGCGCTAAATCACTTAGCTGTAACCAGTCATGCAAAGTACATTTTCATACAGCCAAAAGCAAAAATTCTACATCCCAAGACAAAGAACTCAAGACTATTTCTAAAGTATCTACTGAATCAGGAAATGTATCTTACCAGGCAGTGTCTCCTGCTGAAGATTTAGGGTCATAAGTTACAGACCTTGAACTGCTAGAGTACTGCTGTGCAAAACACTCAATAGCAGAGGTGAGCAGAAGCAGCTGGTGAATTTGCCTGTCTAGCAAGGATATGAACTACACTGCACAGAGCTCTTGAGAACATATATATATATATATATATTTTTTTTTTAAGGTGCTAAAAACTACAAAGAAGGTAAAAAAGTCACAACTCTTATCGGAAAAATGGAGAAAACACCTGATTGTGAAAAACATAAAAGATGAATTTCTGCAGCTTTCTGAAAAGAGGATTGTGACTTGATTACAGTGCAGAAGTACTGTAGAGAAGAGGAAGCATCACGTATTAAAAGGCTTGAATCTACTGAAGAAGGGCATAACAACAATCAGTGACTTGCAGCAGAGTCCAGCGACATCCAAATAACAAAGTACACATTTTAACAGAGAGATAGAGTAACTGCTGAAGCTATGATGGATGTGTTATTTTCTCCATCTATTGATGTCTTAAAATCAGTAATTTGTAACCTCTCTGGGTTTGAAGACCACCTAAGAGTTTTCCAGCAAAGGTGCAAAGCTCTTTATAACAAATGCTGATATACTGTCAGCAAACTTCTCGTTGTAACCTTTGACAATAAGGTCTCATGCAGAATTTTCTAGTGAATTTCCACAAAATTCTGATTAGATAATATTAAAATGTGTCATGAGAAACTTACTTTTGGTGAACTTCCACTAAAAAAAAATGCAGGATAATGCTGGCAATCAGCATGCTATGAGGAAAACTGAGCTTTCCGAGTTTGCAGTCTAGAGCCATGCAGCCAGGACAAAAAAAGAGGGTTTCTAGATCTTTGCTCCAAAACTAAGCAAGGTCTAAATTTCAAGCTTGTAAGGGGGTTTCCTTGCACCACCTTCATCCCAGTTTGGCACAGGGGCAACACCACTATCTCCTGGATGCTGCCTGTTTACTGGATTGAGTTTGGTTATATGAGGTTCTTTAAAATATTCCTTGAAGATCTAGGAGTCCTCTGTATTTAGGGCAGGCAACCTCACTTCATTTAGAAAAATACCAAATTTGATAAGAAATAGTAGTATCTCTAAACATAGCAGAGGTTTTTGAAAGGGGACATTTTTTTCTGCAGAATGAAAATGTTAATGTTAGCTAGCCTAGGCTAAATGCAAATAAAACGGATCAGATATAAAAAGCTCTCATCCTCAGCAAGTTGTAAGAGCTCATATAGTGGTGGCTTCTGGCGGTAACCCAAGGAATCAACGAACAGGTGAGCTAAAAAGTCAAGGGAGCATGTCCCAGTGTTTACACACAAGATATTCACAGCTTTGTATGTAGTGATTGTGCTTGGGGCTGACTAGCAGCTGGTTTTCATGGTAGGGAACATGTAAATGGGGAAGTTTCAGAGCCTTAAATTGTTACATAATGTGATGGGTGTTTGTACTTGCAGGACATTATGCCAACTCCAGAACTCTACAGCTGAAATTCAAGCAGGAAGCCAATATTCTCGAGTCATGCTGGAACATATGATTGCTGCAACAAATCTAGTAGAGCTTAATTAAAATTTCTTCTCATTTACAATTATCAGAAAATGACATTTTTGATTATACGTTTTTAATCAAAAGTTTTTACTTTCAATACATCAAAAGTGCAGATTTTACATTTAGGCTGATGGATAAAACTAGAAGTATACATTTCTCCATTAAGAAATCAACTAATAGTTTACTATCACAGACAGACATTCTGAAAAAAGAATCTTGTCTTTGAGAGATGTAAAATGATTTCATGATTTAAAGGGTATGTGGAAAAGTATGATTCTATATTTGAGAAACATCATCAGTTGCTATATCAAGTTGCAATGAGACAAATTGGTCCTCATTGTAAAAAAAGGAGGTCAAGGAAGCATGCACATGTTTGGAGGGCACATAAGTTACAGGGTTTGTTTTTTTTTTTTGAGGGCTTTGATGTATTGTCATATACAAGTTAATGTTTAAGAGTGATAGAAAAAGCAAATGCAGGGACTAAAATCTACTATGTCAACAAAGAAATCATGGCTTATGGAGATGTTCTGTGGAAGAACTGCAGCTCTTACTTTGTGTCACAGAATTGTAATAGTTGCAGCTATTTTCTGTACAATAAGTACAAGAAAAAAAGAGTAATCAAAACTAATTCAAATGACCCACATCTCCTGGAAAACCTGCCTGCTCTAAAGCATCACAGAAAATTGATGTTTGGTCTGACTGTTTAATGTGGAAGTCTGAATGAATTAAAACACTTTCAGCATAATCTGCTGCTGTCTAATTCTGGGCTGGGCATTAACAGACAGGAGATGTCAGCTGCAGACCTCAGGGCACTCATATGAAAACAAGATGCTGTCAGTTTTGAAGCCTGAGCTGCACTCATCAACAGAGATCCTCCTGTTAATTTTCACAGTTACTGACAAAGATATGGAAAAGCAAAAGTAAAATAACTAGATTCCAGACAACCCAGTAGTTCTCAAGATTATTAGAAGTAATTAAAGTAGCAGCTAAAATTGGTTAAGGATCTAATGAGAAGCTCAGGTGCTGTCTTCCCAGTGCCATCGATACCACCTAGAAGCTGCAGTCCTGTGTCCTGTGCTGGTAGCACCAAAAGCAATTTATAAATCCCACATAATGGTAATTGTCTAGGGAATGACTTGGGTTAGAATTTTATGGCAAGGTCTCTGTCTAAGAAGAAGAGATTTGAACTCAGGGTCAGCCACAAGTGGAAAAAGGCACTACAGAAGGGTTCCCAAATTTAGTTGCCATTATCAGTGACAGTAGAAGTAGCAATAACTCCTAATTCTTTTCTGTTGTAGGTGAGTGCATCCAGCTGATCAAGCAGCAATAACATATCACTTTGAACTCTCTCACTGCTAGTTTGGAAACTCCTGCCTTTGGCACTATTTCTATAACTGTAATTGCTGACATAATGCTCAAAGAAAATGTCTCGGCTTGCATGTCACTGGGTACCATTTCGGGAACTTCATTTAGTGCTTGGCCAGCAAGAAGCACATAGAGGCAATATCTGGGTTCAAAAAGGAGATCAGAAATCAATTTCATCTGCACACTGATTATTGTAGCTTGAAGTGAGTTATATTCTGCTCCAAGGAGACAGCTGGAGTAGTATTTCTGTGGCAGTGACCATAGTCAAGTCCTCCACAGAAAAAAACCTACTCTGTAAACTCCATCAGTGTAAAGGACAGAACATCTACAGTACCACTCCATCCATCTACTGAGCGAGCTGGCCAAGCAGCCATCTGAAACAAAACTTCCTAGTTAATGCAATTAAAGGCCACTCACAAAACTACTATAGTCTGCACAAAAGCTCCCATCATGGAAGATGTGTCATAAAAGAAAGTTATATTTCTGCTGCATACTCGAGTCTACATCTTATACGCACAAATACACACAGAGTGAGAATATGCTGAGAAGTGAGGAGGTGGAGTGATTCACAGTAGTTCGATCTCTGGTCAACATAGATACGAAAAAGCAACATCAGCTGTGGACTGTGGAGGCTAAAAAGTGCAGCTTAATTATGAACTGACTCACTCAGGTGTATAGAATGATGGTTGAATTTGAAAAAAAAAAAAAAAGAAAAAAACCTAGAAGAATAAGAAACTGAGAGATCAGTCAGCTTTTTATTACTTTCTCCCTTCGTGTGGCCACTGCTATGAAAGTCCGGAGAGACAGAGAAAGAGGAGAAATAGTTTGATCTTTAGACAGTAGCATCATTCTTGGAGCAGAATTCCTCACTATTAGAATTCTGGATGACAGAGAGGTTAAAAAAAGCTTTGAACTGTATAGCACCAACATTATAAATGTTTGTGCTCTAATAAGCTACACAAAAGCATTTACATCTATCTTGTTAATTTCTTTAAATCTTATGTATGATGTAGAGTTACCTAGGAACATACAAGAATAATATATTTGCTTTGATCTGTGTGATTGAAAGTGAAAGACTAGCCATAATCAGTCCTTCAAGAAGAACTGTGTGTACGTCATGGACTGCAAGATCTTAAAAACTAGAAATGTCAGTTCTCCACTAACCAACAAGGGAAGAATGCATAAAACACAGGAACAGAGATGTTCTATGAAAATAGTTTTTTCTGCAAGTTATTATTTTGTACAAGAGCATTCTGCCCAGACTGAATTAGACATGAACAAGAGAAAAAGGCTATGCTGTTCCAAGAGTTTTTAGAATCTAATTTAAATCATCATGTCCTGAGTGTTTCTCTGGTTATGATGATAACAATCACAGAGTAAAGCTGCAGAAGGCCACGGAAAAGAATGAAGAATGAAGCACAGGGTTGGTTGCACTAAACCCACCCAGCTGCATCACCTGTAATACACCAACAACACATCAGCCAACGTGAGGAATTTCTTTGGCCTTTGCTGGAAGGCTGAGCTTTATGATACAATCGAACAGGTAGCTTTAGGAATGAGTTATCACAGTCTGTCTTCTGTTTAGCCCAGAAATAAGACCTGGTAATACATCCTAAATCAATGCACTCTACCTCTGAAAAATATTAGCATAAACCAAATAAAAGCCTAATACCACCAAATTGAAAATACAGTATTATGTTCTAGATTCTAACTGTGACTCCTCTAAAATAAGGGCATTTGGTGCTAATTCCTGTCACAGTTACAATACAAAGTGCTTGAAATGACAGTTAAGCTCGTTGTTAAACTAAACTGAAACACAACAGGCTCTGAAGAGAGGTTAAATGGTTACTATGGTAATCCCTGACATGGTTTAAATTGGTGTTTAAGACCTGACAGAGGAAAAAAACGTAGAAAATGGCTAATCCCTTTCTTTCTCAGACCACTATTCCTAAATCCTTTTCTTTAAGCTTTTCATAAATATATCTTTCTTTGATACTTCTGGAAACCAAGATTTTTTAGATCTATGTGGAGTGGGCACAAAAAAATGAGGAGATCAGAGTGGCATGGTATGGCTCAACCTTTGAATGAAAAAGCTGTTGTCTCCTTTGTGAGAGTTGCACTTTCCTTGTGACTATTAAAATGCTGGTCTGTGTTTTGAAGGTCCATCTAATGATACTTATGATTGAGTATTTTGAAACAGCCAGCTTACAGCTTCTCCTAGCTCCTGATCCTGGTTTGTAACAGTAATCAGATAATTATTTTTGTCACTGTTGGTTTGCAAGGGGAGGGGAGAAAGGAAATAAGGTATTGCCCTAGACTACTGCAAAGTCTCTGCTTAGAATCCCAGTGAGAAATGCAATTTCTGTCTCTGATGCATTCACTGGTGCTAGTAGTCAGAAAAACAAGTACCTAAAAGTCCAGGTGGAGAACAATGCAGGAAAATTTAATATATAGCATGTTCTGTGGCCTTTTGACAACAATCAGTTGATTCTGAAAATGCATTTGCAATTCTTCCCAGATTTCAGAGTTTCATAACCAGGAATACTCCATGATTATGGCTGAATTCCCTGGGATTCCTTCTGCAGCTTCCATCCAAAACTTCTCTTCATAGTGTAGCTTCAGCTTCTTCTACTTGGAATATACTTCAATCCATGCAAATGACTGATAGATCAGCTATCTGAATGAATCACCCACAGGTACACGGAGAATACTTCCAGCATCTACGTGATATGAATTCTCCTTAAGTTTTGTTAAGAAGAACTCTAAGATGATTGTGATCCCTCTCAGCATCTTTCTCAAAAGCCTACAAAAACAGCATTCAGAACATTGTTTTCCAAATGCCACTTTATGTTTAACAGCCAAGTCCAGTGCTTTTGAACTCCTTGGCTGGTCTGGCCTCTCTCCTCTATTAAGCATTTTAAAATATCCTATCCTTAAGCAATAAAACCCCACACAATAACATGAAGAGGCAGAGATGGGGAATTGTCCACTATTCCTTCCTTCAGCCTTGTAACTTTCTACAAGGTCTTCAGGTATATGCCTTATCTAGAATCAACATTAATATTATTATTTTGATGCTTAATACCAAGTGTATGATCTACTCTCTCAGCACAGTTTAACCTCAAGATGCCCTTCAACACTTGAAAGTCAAATAGTAATAAGTATGTTTTTGACAAATAAGCAATACAAGTTTTTCTCATCTCAGAATGAGTACTGTTCAGAAACAGAAGGACCCCAGCAGAGCTTGAATTTAACACTATCACTGAACTTCTCCTTCTTGTCTACTCTCATCTGTATTTGAATTCAATATCTGTAAAGCCAGACAGTCTGAGATGAATCAAGACAAGTTCCCCTTTGATTTCAAGTAAGCCAATTATATTCTTTTTGTTATAACACAAGAATGCCTCTGACCTCTTAAAGTAGGTGTCTCTTCCAGAGACGGAGTTAAGAAAGAGAATACTCAACAAAGGGGTATAGTGGAATTGTCAGCATTTTGAGTATGAAAGGCAAGAAAAGAAATGTGTAATTTTAATAGCCTAAAACAGTACTGTAGCTGTTCTACTTGAGTCATATAGTTTTACTTTTAAAATCACAACATTTCAACATCTTCAATTTCAAGATGAAAACCAACTAATTAACTGCTGAAGAATTTCAAAACAGGCTTGCTTATTCTCAAACTTGAAAACCTATGTTTTGTTCCCTAACTATCAAATTCAGTTCCTTTGCAGGACAGATACTGCACTTAAAATGCTCAACATGCATTCAACATCGTGCATTTATTCTATGTCACTCTGACACAAAATCTGAAAATTAAACCCCCCTCAGACTTAACATTTTAAAGATTTAATTGGGTATAAGAAGAAGTGAACTTGAGAAAACTTGAATATCATGCAGAAAACATGGTGATCTGATATCACATACAGCTAAATAAAGGAGACCTCACATTTTAAAATGTGTCTGACACTCTGACAGCATCTCCATAGGAAAAATGATACTTACTTTTGCAAAGCACTGTGCTAGCTGCAAAGCTGTATAAGAACTAAGCGTTATTATTAGAGATGGGAAAGGCCTATTAGATCATCTGTCCATCTCTGATACAACAGAAAATGACAGTGATTTGCTACTGAGATTTGACAGTGACATTTGTAAAAATGTCCTTTCCTCTTAAGTCTCTGCAAGTTTCAGTGCTGAGGATTCAATAAGCTAGATGGCTTACTAACTTTTGTCAGTCTCCAACTTCTATGAAGCATACCAAGGTATTAAATATATCAATTTCAGGCCCACTTTCCCATCTCCTTCCTTCAACTTTCCATTCTTTAAAATTTTTTTAATGGACGGAAAGAGCAATCCTCATGAATGGCACACATCAAGCTTCACAGACTTGGTCTCCCACTTACCAGCTGCAAATCACTTGCATCTGACCCCTGTGCAAAGCAATGCTGTAGCATCTCTCCCGCTTGGGACTGTGTACCATGCAGGAGGGAAGCTGTTGTGCATCTTGCTGGTGTTTTCCTACAGGCTTCCAACCCAGAAGCCATGTACAAAATACACACATCACAACCCACTTTGATATCAGCGTGCACCCGTCATGTAACCTATCCATGGTGGATGCCAGATTAGTCGGAAGAGGTCTGCAGAACTCTTGGTGCTACATAATGGCAGGTCAAAGATCCTTCTCCTCATGGAATAAGGCTCTGCTTCTCTACTGCTTTCAAGGGAAAGAACTGTTTTTGCTCTTCCTTATATTCCCCAACATTTCTTGGGATGTTTGTTACAACAGGTTTTCAATTTAAGTGCCAATATAACAAAATGTCTGGAGGGAAATCAGCTGAAGTATTCAGAAGATGACTCTCAGTATGATTCACACTGCTGTGAGCAAAGAGGTCTGTCTGGCCTTCTGTACTGGAGTGATAACAGATATTGAATGCAGTGTGTACTCAGATAAAGTTAATGGCAGTGACATCTGGTAGATGACACAGAGGAACAAACTCCTATCATCTGTTTTTTAACACTCTGTGCCCAAACCATTATATGTCACACTTGGTAAAAGTGAATAATCTTTCAACATCTACCACTCTTCCCTTCCATGCTCTCAGTCATACGAGACTGAAGGACTACTAGATAAATCACCTCCATATATTCACAAGGACAGCAGAGCTAAAAGCAGCCAGGGACAAAGGATTCAAGGTATGCAGCTCATTAGGAGTGGCCTCCCCAATATTTAGAAGTCATTGTACAGACTTGTACATTCCCACAGCCCTCTCACAGTCATAACAAATGCTTACATAAAGCATTGTACCTTCAAAGTGCTTCACCAACATAAATATATTAATAAGAGCTTTCCCAGATGAGAATGCAGTGTCAGAGAGATGCCATTCAAATGGCTGGGCTGTGAGAGGTAGAGCTTCAAATATTTAATTAAACCTTCATCCTCTGCCTTCCATTTCAAGTCCATTTAGAAAAAAGAATTGAAAGTATAGTGGAGCTTTATGAGCAAAAAGAAGAGTAACTGCTCGTAAAATGATTTTGACCTCTATGATTGCAGTGTTAATTAAATTGTATATTCTGTGATGTGCATCAACTGAATTAGACATAAAGTGAAATAAAAATAAGATTTTTGTACTCAGTTTGACTGATGCCACCTAGATGGTTCTTTCAAAGTGACTGGTGACAACTGCCACTGAGGTGCTTTGCTGTACATCTTGTTTAGGGTTCGTAACTAAAACATTAAGGACAGTTTGGCATCTGATACTTAATTGCAAACAAATTTAGAATTCTAGTTAGTGCCAGGTTGTTAAGAACTGAAAAACTTACCTAAGTTCTGTGAGGGCAAAAAAGGAAATAAAACATGTCATTCTTCAAATATTGCAGACCACATAGAGATGTGCTTTTCAAGGACAAATTCATTGTACAATTGTAACATGTAGAATAGTTTACAAAAGACTTACGGTGACAGGACCTCTCCCATCCCTCTTTGTCACCTACTTACTTTCTCCTAAAATCTACTAGAATTTCTAGGACATCTTTGCTGCTGTGCAGAGGCCAGAATAACGAAGATGGTGAGGTACTCGGCAGTAGTCAAATATGGAAATATGAATTCCTGGAAAACAAAGCTCCCAAACCACTGACAGATGTAACTCTTTCGGTTCTTGATAGGGATTTCTTTTGCAAATTGGGCTAAGCAATTCTTTGACTCAAGCTCAACACAAACATGACAGTAGAGGTTCCATAACAGAGCAAAAACAAGTGAAGATCTTTTGGATTAAATACACTTGACTGACCTACATCTTGAGTAACTCTCTTCTGTGGTGTCATTTTTTATTATTACAGTAAATGCAGGAGCTGTTGTAGGAAAGCTGCAACTAATACACAGGAAACTAAGATTAACAAAGTCTCAAACTAACATGTTATATTTTTCCACATGTGTTGGATACTTCACATGCTTATGAGAATAGAGATGAGGTGGGGGCAGACACTTGAAGAGGAACTAAGGAAGGCTATTTTCTTCTAGTTAACACAACCCTCATGCAAATATATTTGTATGGACAAATGACAAATACATATAAAAACATACATCTATCCGTTCACTTGGGTTCTGAAAGCACAAAAGTACAACTTAGGTTTCATACCTTCTGCAAACTACTAAAAGTTCTTGTAATATTCTTCTAATACCCAAATACTGTAACAATTATTTATTTTAATTATCTTCTTTTATTTCAATAAACAATCTTGCCAAGTTAGAATGCATTTTTGGAAGTATCTCACACTGTATTTCAAACAACTTAAACATCATATTGCATTTGTAGAATATGAACTTTATGAAGCAACCAAGGGCCTGAGTCAGGTCTCACTGTGGATATCAACTAAGAAATGCGAGAGGCAACATTCTATGCCACAAGACAGATGAAATCCCCCATGAATCTATGCCATATTCTCTGTCACTTGCATATCATTGTTCATGTTCTAAAAGCTTGAAGTTATACCGAAAAGATGAAGGTTCAGTTCCTCTTTGTGTACTATCTGGCTGTTATTTTTACAACAGCACAACATGAAATACTTTGATATCACACACAATAGTGCAATAAAAGTCCAGTTTGATACTTAATAAAGTTTGGAAGGATTAATACACCCTGATTTCACATTTCTAGCTTTCTGCTATGCTGAGGCTTTAAAGGAACAGGGCCCTTGAACTGCAAACTTCCTCCTTCTCTTTTTTTCATTTTCATCTTTAGCTCTAAGAGTGGAAGAAAAAAAGCCCCATTTAGCATGTATAGCAATGTCACATGCAATAAGGGAGCCCTGCGAATGCTGTCACTATGAAACAATGTCATGCAGAACAGTCTCAATGTAGCAGTGGATTTCAAATCAATAAACAGTAGAAGAAAGACATCTGAAAATACAGCCTTTAAAAACAAACACTCAAAAAGGCAAGACTGAAATCTACCATTTTTGAAAGTCTGAGGTGGCTGCATGGCTCTGCGTCTGCTGAATTTTTCACAACTTGTAGTCTAAATCACATATTCAGGTTTTCGCTACTTGTATTAGGGAAAGATTTCATCCAGAGATTGTCCCTTTAATTACAGAAACTAAGGTTTGAAACCCAAGCGGCTTATCAGCTAAATTAGACAACAAGGAACTCAGACTCTGATTCCTTCTTCTCGCACCAGAGAACTGAAGCAAGCCATGCACCCTGGCTATGATGAGTGGGCAGATACTATCTAGCAATTAAAAGGAAAAATAATATAAGACTGAGTACAAAATGGCCTTATAATAAGCAAAAAGGTGGGTGTCTCAGTATGAAAAACCTGACATGATCCACAATTAAGTGATGAAATATCTCCAAAAAGTGACTTGTGTACATGTAGCACTGTACCTACTAAATAATGAACGCACAGGATGTTGGCACAGAGAGCAAAATAAAAGGGTGATTAATATTTGAGTCAGATGCTGTTCCAAGGTCTTTGTCATATGCATAATTCTAATCAATGGATATTATTGCACAGCAGTTCAATAAAACGGTAAGATATTTCAATGAAAACCTACCATCTTCATGCACAATAAGATGTCTTGAGTTGCAGACACTGAGAATGATTAGGGCCAGAAGAAGCCTAAATGCACACTGCTCTTATAATTCAAATGCAAATTCTATGTACCCACACTGTATCAATTCAAGAAAAAGTAAAACTCATAAAAACTTTCTTAATATGTTGCCTAAAATATCTAAAAGATTTGAAATAGGATTAGCAAAGGAGAATGTACCATTCAATGAGTATTGGAAAAGATGTTTATCAAAAATTTATCAGGTGAAGTAAGTCTGAGAAATGCTGATAACAGATGGGAGCTGTCTCAGGAAAAAAAAAAAATGTTGCTAGTTTGACTGTTTCTCTAGGTGAGGATAAAAGTGTCCTGGGGGGAAAAAAAGTCTCATTTTTCTTACCTCTTCCTTCTCCGCACTTTGCAAGTCCCTCCATTCCTCAGTGACGTGACCAAAGTCCACTGTGTTCATCGCAACCTTATATTCCCCAATGATATCATGTTTGGAGAACCGATCAAAGTCATAAACTGCCATTACTAAAGTTTTTCCACCCAGTTCAGAGTATGGCACCTGCAAAGAAGAGAAAATGACAAACTCTGTATCTGAGACAATAAAGATCAGTCCACTACAATGCAAATCTATTTATTTGGTTTATCAGCTGTCATCTCAGGTAAATTGAACTGCAGAGAAAATTATGAGGTGTATTTGTTTCAGAGTCACCAGACGCAGTATTTTTAAAGGCTGGGCTCTGGCACTCAATAGAACAAGGTGGCAGCTCACCCATCATGCCTTGGGTTTTTCCTTCTACTTCAAATCATTTTGAAGGTGATGAAACCGAAACAGGAAGCCCAATTATTTGCACTGAAGACACATGAACTTTTCACACAATAATGTCTTTTCCTCAATAAATCAACTGTCATCACTCAGAAATGGGTAGCTCCCCGACTGATGAAAAAAAACCAGAACTTGCTTACTGTATCTGACACAAAGTAATTAGACACTAAATAGTTCTCTCACAGTACCACTACCTATTACTTACCAAGGTGTATTTTTCATCATTATACCTTTCACGCTGTAGACACTAAGATGCGTTCTAAGTCACAGTATACTGCTAGAAATTGTGGTGGCAGAAGGCCAAGTTCTAACTAATTCTCCAGCTGTTCTGATGTGTTTCAGACAGATGCTGTGGGTTAGGATGCTTATGAGTCACATTTTTAATATTCAGATGAAGATGTACATTTCAGATAAGCTACACCTGAGTGGCTGTCTGGAGAGGCCTGATTTAGGAATTGTTTGGATTTACACTGAACACTTGGTCAATCTGAACATATTATGCAGATATAAATGGTTTCCATGGGCTTCAGTAAACATTTATCTATTAATTATATAGAAAGAGAAATGGAAGCATGGCATTGTCATTGGCCTAGTTAACTGCAGTATGTTCCGGTCTGTTTAAACCCTAGGACTGATGTCCTTTGTTATTGTTTGGCTTTCACCTGCTTTTAGAAATAGTTACTAATAACACGAGTAGTTTTTCTTTTTCATAACATATTATATAATGTTTAAAAGAAGCTTTTCAAGTTGAGAGCCAGCTCCAGCTTCCATTACTGAGTACAATAGTTTCAGTGAGCACAGAGTTGTGTACTGTAGTAAATACTATTGTAAAATCTATTTTGATTCTGTAAATTCTTTGTAGCTTCTAAAAAGCTATAAAAGGCAAAAGTATGTACAACAAAAAGTTGTAAATAATTCCACTTTTATTTTTATGCAGTCTCAAAACCAGAAATGTTCTAAACCTTCTTTCTCCATCAGTTTACAATACCACTTAATGGATCCTAGATATCTAGAATGGATGAAAAGACTACATGTACTATTATTTACTTTATTTTTAGCAGTATCTTAACCTCAGTAATGCTTATGCTAGCTACCTTCCTTTTTAAAGAAGATCTAGTGGCAGTGCTTCCTCTATTCATTATCTCTAAAGTAGCCTCAGCCTCCACCTTTGTTCAGGAATACCAAGGATGTCCTCAGCTCTTGTGAAGGTTTGTTCCCTCTCCCTGCCCTTTGCTCTGCTCAGAGATACTCAGCCTCTTGAGATAATGTAGGGGAGACCTTGGTAGAAGGACAAGTATAGGAGTGTTTTTCTGTCCGAGACATGTCACTCCTCTAGACATGAACCCTCTTCCCGCTTTGGGCCTGAGGAGGAACACCTCCCTCTGCCAGACTGGTGTAGTCCAGCCAGGATCTCTCCGTTTCCTTTTGGCAGCACAACTGGGGTACACAATTCAGACAGCTGGAGCCTGACGAACACCTGCACCCTGGAACAGCACCCTCGATGTCTGGGAAATGGAAATGAAATGAGCACTAACACAGGAAACCACCCAAAGAAGAGAAGGAATGAGGTCTAGGGCTCAAGATGCAATACAGCAGAAACATAACCCATCTGGTCCCCACTAGCCTGTCTTTGTGAGGAAGGCAGGTGTCTCAGAGCTGTGCCCTGGGAGAGGGTAACAAAATGCGCCTGGGCTGCCTGGTGGGCAGCTCTGACAGAGAGAGAGATGGGAAAGGGTAGCCACAGAAGCTGTGTACCACCTGAAGTGGGTCACAGAAGTAAGGCTCTGCCCAAGCAAACGAGATATTATCAGTAGTGCCCACAGAAGTTATTTATTACAGCTGCAATGCTAATGAAATGGTCATTTGTATTTTTCACTGTAGTCCCCAGAACAATGATAGTACTCAGCATGCTCTGTTGGTTTTCTCCTGAGTCCAGATCACAGCATCCAAGGGATGATCAGGACCATACCGGGATGTACCTAAACACTGTCAGGTCTTATGTGGAAAGCAAACTTTCTTCTGGAGCGTAAAATCTGAATATTAAAAATGTGACTTAAAACAAGTGGACATTATAGTCCAGGAGTGGATGATCTGATTTATAATTTATGCCTTCATCTTAGATGACTGCATTATTGGTCCTTTCTTTTATTTTGTGAACTGCACAGGAATCTGTAATTTATAACTCCGTTTTCTTTTAAATATTCTCTTAGGAAAGATCAAGAAAAAAAATAACTCCCCACAAAAGATTATTTTTATGAACATCTTCAAGGGAAAAAATAAGCTTATATATGCAGTAGTAGCTCTGGCCTCCAGGGATATCTTTCTCATTGAATGATTACATAGCCTGAGTCTTTCACTGTTCCTGTTTTCAATCTGTAGCTGTCATTATAAGATTGGGCATAAAGAGAAAGGCCTAAAGTAACAGCAAAGGAATGTATATTAGGAGAAGCCCTATGAAACATGCTGTGTAGTATTCCTTTATTGTACTAACTGGAATTTAGGTACAGCTACAGTTTTAGAAAAACACTATTGATAGATACTATTAGAAGGACTTAAATATTACAAGGTAAGGCTTAGCTACATTTATTTAATTCTTATGTTATTAAATTTGATACATAATTTCTTTTCCTATGTAAAGTAGCACAGCAAAGAATTGCTATGACAAAGCCTAGCAAGATTAATCTGCCATATCGTCCTTCATCCATTTACCTTCTTTGAGATTTAATTTATTTTTGAGGGAAAAAGAAATGGTATACTGAAATTCATAAATCAGACTACAAAGATATTTAAAGAAAATGCTGGTCTAGTGAAATTTACCTGACATTTGTCAAACTGTCACTGTTTTCTGACTTTCTTGTAAGTTTTATCCAGCCATAAAATATGGATCAAATTGTCATACCTCAGGATGACTGAATGAATAAATGAACGAAATCAAACTGTACCTTCTACACCTACTGAGGTCTGACCCTATGTTAAACCATTTTCATCATAAGATTGAATATCACAGGTTTCTATAACAAAAAATTCCTGTGCTGCTGTTACCAATTAACTAGGACATCTAACTTTGTAGTCAAGCATGAGATACATAGTGGCTAAATAAAAAAAGTTCAATAAGTATAAAAAAATACCTTGAATGTAAATTGCTCATTGAAAACAGGGTTAAGGGTCTTTCTGTGGACTTTTGTCTCATATTTCTTCTTCTTATCCGGCAGAAGGAAAACTTTCACATAGGGATCAGATGTACCACCCATATCTAATGCAGGCAGCTCAGCTGCTTGAATAATCCCAACCAGAAGCTGAAAAGAGAGAAAAACAGCAGAATGAAATATCAAACAGATATTTATAAAAAAAACTGTAACAGAGAAATACACATGCAGACTCTGTTTCTGGTCTATAAAAAACTATTCCCCCTCTGCCCCCTTCCAGGAAGGCAAATGAAGCAACACCATAGACTTTAGAAAACCAATTATGGCAGATGCAGACTGTACAAAGGCTGTTTTTAAGCAGAAAAGAGGTTTTCAAAGGGCAGCTGATTACAGCTAAATACAGACTTCATCTTTTTAAAGACTGCAATCAAATAACTTTCAATTGCTCTCTCCTCTTGTGCATTATTTTTCTATGCTGGGCACCATGAATAGAAATCACATTATTAAACAATCAAGAATGTCTAATTTTGACTACAAAATTTGTATTCTAAATCCCTAACATGTAACCTTCCCCTCAGCCAAACACAAAAAGGTGATATAGCAAATCCAAGTCCTCAGACAGAGCTTTATTGAAAACCAATGGATCTTGCAGTCTTCCTTATATTTAACTTTTCTTGCTATGTATACAGATGGGTTTAGGTAGTAAACTAAGGACAGCATTTTCAAAAAATATCCCATGAAAACTAACCTTTGGTAACTAAATCCTAGTAACAGTTTCTAATCTCATTGCAAATCAGAAAAAATAGTTTCTTAAATTTCTTATACACTTTTGAAAATAAGACTGAAGCACATTTGAAATTTGTAAATGCTGTGGCCGTGTTTTAAGTGCTATAAATTAAGGCTTATGTTATGTTACGTTATCTAGACATCCCAGCCTGTATAAGACCTCATCAACATAATGGATCTGAGAGAAACGAAATACTTTAAATCTTGTTTCAGACACAAAACTAAGGTAAACATTCAAGTGACTCTTCAAGGTCAATCTGGAGATAAGATATTAAGAACTAGGAATGAAGTTTGAGAATATTTTCTTCTAAATCAGTGCTTCAGTCACAATATATTTGCTTCTCTCATGGACGAGTTGTTTAAAATCGGAAACAGAAGCTCTAACAACTGGAATGCAGAACAATTTAGTCAAACTAGGAAAGAAGCTTCTGAGAGATTCCTCAAAGTTGGACTTATTTTTACCAGTTTAAATTCACAGTATGGCCTGCAAGCTTTCCCACCTATAAGACTCTCAAGCTCCATGAAATATTTTCCTTTAAGCGTAACACTTCTCCTTTTCTGTCTCTTTTTTATTCTAGACGCATAACAGTTCATAAATACATGGATAGGCTCAGGATCTACATCAAGTCTTTCACATCAAAGAGTGAAAAACAAGCCTATGACTTTTAGTTAACAGAGTGGAAAAGGAATTCAATTCCCTTTTAAAATTTGCCTCTAAAACTGAGACATCATGCTCTAGAGAGTACATCGGTCATCTTGTCTCCATTCTTAACCCTGTACAATGTATTAGTCAGATTTTTGGTTTGTACTTTAATGCTACCGTACCATACTAACCTAACTGAATCCCTTCTGCTATTGTTTTATATCACCTATCCTCTGACAAATTCCAATCTACAACATAGTTTAAAGCAGCAAAATAAAATAGGAATCCTAACTGAAATAATTGATTACATTAATTAAATACTACACACTTTAAAAAACTTGTTGCTTTCCCACCCTATTTCTTGTTGTAAAACATAGTTCACAAAATCAATATTTCCTTCAACAACATTCACACAGGAAGTTTGTTTTCATATTCTAAGGAAACTGAAATCCGTTTGTCAGAACACATTTGTAGCTTTCCCTTTCCCTCTCTTTAGATCTTCTGCTTCTGAAGGGTCTAACGCTTCATACTGATTTCATACAGATTTCAAGGGACATCAGTGTGACTCATCACAAGGCCAGGGAATTTGCTCTGGGAGTCGAGCAAAAGCTCCTGTAACCATAGGTTCTTGAAAGGCTTCAGAAAACTTTTTGGCTCTTGCATTGAAAAACAAGCACTGGTAGTCAGAAGATAGTTAAAAAGACAGGGAAATACTATGTATTATGCCAGGTCATAGCTGTGCGTAAATACCTTGCTACTGGCATAGACACTTTTCTTAATTTCTCTTATTTTCTTTGTCTTGCAACAAGTGTAACTCATACCATGAACAGCATCAAATAAACAATCTGAATGTGGAAATAAGTCACAAGTACATGTGGAAGTCTATTCAGATGAAGAATAAGAATTAAGAGGGATTTAAGTTCAGTAGTCATTTATTTCCCTAAATAGAGTAGAATGATGTGATTTTGACTGAAGTTGTCAAAAAATGAAATGCAAGTTATGCATTCTCAAGTTCACTGAAGGACATGCAGTAGAAGCGAAGAAGTCAGATGTGTTGGTGTACTTTAGTCCAAAGTTAAGCACAGTGAGACTGTGAATTGGTATAACTGACAAAAGTGATCCTGACCACACAGCAAGAGGCCAGGGAGGGGAATTAAATATAAGCTAGTTCAGGTTGTGGCCAGATCTGTTAAGTAGGTTGATTCTAGTTCCACCTCAAATTATCATGTCTATTCCTATGGAAAACTCAGCCAAGTATGCCAAAGTTTGGTCTTCTCAGCTTCAGAGTAGAGTACTGAAGGAGTATCAGTCCTTGACTGGAGAGATTCTTCTTGTCCAACGTTCCTGTTTCGTGGGGGGACAGGGCTTTTTGTTTGGGCTTCTGTTCCAAAGTAAAATTTTCTTGGCTAGTGGATGTAGTTTCATGGAGAGCAACTGAACCTGACACAGCTAGTTAATAAGGCAAAGTGCACACCCAATGAAGTGAGAGAAAGCAATCTTATCAACTTGCTAAAAGATTCACAACAAATCAACTTACTTTTATGTCCCTCTCATATCCTTCCATCTTTTGTTTGCTTACATTTTAAATACCTGAAGGCTAAAGCTATCTTTTACTGTCTGCATGCAGGCTCCATAATATAATGTGGGTTGACATTGATTGGTGATGCCTTAATATAAGTTATTAATAACCGTTAAATAAAACTGTGTCTTCAATTTTGATTAAAGGTGTAATATAAACACGGGGTACATGGAATATCAGTTTAGTAGTGCCTTTGTCATGAATCTTTAGTCTTGCTTTCTCCCTTTACTCCATGCAAGCAGGAAGGAGTTCAGAAATATCTACTGTAACTAAATGTATTAGTTTATTCACTTGCACATACAGAAATTAAATGTTATGGCTTCATTGTTTCAAACCTGATTGTTCTGGAAGTCATAATCTAAAGAATATTGTATTTTCCCTAGTTTCTCCACTTCTTTGGGTTCTTCTTTCTCTTCTCCATCAGTCAGGCCAGTCTCAGCATCATCATCCTTAAGAGCCTAGAAAAAATCAAGGTAATATTCATAAATAAGACAAACTCTTAAGTACCAGATTAAAATAGACACTGTCCTCAAATCTATTTTAAAGCCATTAAAAGCAAGCATGACAGCAGAAATCCAAATATGCAGTTTACAGATATATATTTATACTATTTAGATTGCTCAAGAAGATGTTATAAATCAGCAAGCAAGCAATGGAAGTAGGAAGAAAGCTTCTTGGACTAGTACAAGCAACAACTGTTATAAAACCTGAAAGTCGAAACAAAATACCATCTTGATATCAACAAATTCTTCTGGGCTCACACGGGCTCTTAAAGAGGCACAAGGAGGCAAACATGCTATTAAATAAGCAAAGTCACACATTCATTCAACTTAAGAATATCTTGGCAATGTCAAACCTGGTCGTGCATGCTGTGAATTGTTTGCAATTGGCAACAGGTTTCTGTAGGATTACTGTGATAAAGAGCATGTGCTGTGGATGAGTTCTTCCTACAATCATATGCCAGACATTTTTCATGTTTATTTAGAATGAATATGGAAGCAAAGTTTTCATCATGCCATTAGCAAATGCATGTTTGTGCTTTTCCCTCCCTCCCGAGACCAATTTCCTTTATATTCATTCTCGCTATAAAGCTTGGCTGAACCAAATTGATTGAAAGTTGATTTTAGTTTGCTTAGAAAGAAACACAAAAACAAAGAAATACAGAACTGCTTACAGCTTTGTCTGTTGCATAAAACCTGCTATTTTTCAAGGACACAGCAGTTATCTTAGATTTTATACATAATTAAAATACTAAACGATGTAATCATGTTTTTTGCTGTACCAGAAAGCGGAAGTATTGCACCGTGGGAAAGGGACTTCATACAATTATTAAATCACATGAACCATAACTAACTATGTAGATCTTATTCCAGCATATTCTTACTTGTGTAAGAACTGGAAAATGGGCAAAAGTGATGAGACAAATGGTGAAAAATTGTGGAAAATGTGCAAATAAAGTTGAGAGTGTGAAAACAAGGAATCAATACTGTGCATTCATTCATAATTGTTATTTGCATGTTATAGTAAACTGTATGCTTATCTGTAAGAGCCCTATCTGCATGGAAGTTTCTTCTGTATGGAGCTTCTGCTTGCAGAAACAGACTATTAAGCGCAAGCATAAGATTTGCTCTGTAATTCCTTTTTTCACAACATGAGGTGAAGAAACCTACAACAATAGGTTGCAGCTGGAGTTTGCTATCCAAAGAGACAGCAAGGGTGGAAAGTAGCTACACCCATGGACGGTGGTGGTCGGTGAAAGAAAGAGCGTGAAAGCATTAACATTCTCACTCAGCCATTAAGGCAGTAGGGGCCTTGCAACATTTGCGTGGGTGTGGTAAGAGGCAAGATTGATCTCTGAGGTAGAAAATGTTATTTTTCAGAAGCCAGATCTAAATTCAAAAGGTCAGACTCAAAACTGTACAGCAATTATTTCTCCACTTTTTGAAATAAGCTAGAAATTCAGCTGGCATAGCTCCACCGAAATCAATGCAACATTGATTTATGCAAGCTGAGGAGCTGGGTTAGAGTTAAATATCTGAATGTTAGTGAATGATAGACTCTTTACTAGGAACATAAATTACAGTGTACCTGGACGAGATTGGTGGGAAAGGTTGATAATGGATGAGAATCACCTGTGATGTTGGAAGAGCAATACTTTTTGAACTAAACCATTTCTATTTGGAAGGGCTGTACTGCCTGAAATGAAAATTATTTTGACACATTTTAATTGCTGAGCTCCTAGTGAGTTCCTTAGCTGTAGCACAACATTTTTCTTGGTACAAAACCAAGCATGATGCTTCAATAGTGACAGGTTCAATGGCAAGACGATAGCCTTGGACCAGAGCCAATCTGAGGTACATCCCCTGCAGGACCATAAGCGGGACTTTCAGGATATGGGGTGATAAAATTACACCAAACACCTTGCTTGCCTTGGTAATAAAAATAAACTTGAGGTTCTGAGATCAAGAGAAAAAAAATGTGGCTCAATCCAACCAAAGCAACCATATTTATCTGAGCCTGGAGACAACAGGATGCAATAACTCAGAGTGGGATGTTAACTCCAGGACCAATTGCTCTGAATCATCTCAGTATTGCCCTAGTAGAGGACTCCATGATAGAAGAGTGATAAACAGCTCCAGTATATCACCATTTCTGGGATAAGTACTGGACTTTCTGCTGTTCTGCCTACTTTTGACCTGAATTTTGTTTGAGCCATTCCTCAGGGATAAAAGGGAAAATGCAAAAAGAATCTTCTATGGTAATTTCCAGGTATGAGGGATTTGGAACTATTGCATTAAGGCAATAGTTACTTATCCATGCTCTCTCTAAAAAAATTATATACTCTTCTGCATAGCTGATCAATTCAGGAGATGCCAGAACTGTGGGTAACTCAATGTGAAAAAGTTTTTACTATCACTATAGAAAATACAATGCGAAGCTAATGTCCCTCTTGCAAGGGAGTTTGAAGTGCAGGCAGAAAACATTGCATGGTTGGGAAACTCTTCTCCACAGGTTATGAGATGTCTATTGGAAGTTGAAAGCTATTTCCCAAGGAAGCTGGAAAACACTGCACGTTACTCCCAGCAGATGAGGAGCTATATGATTCTTCTTGACCTTGACTCAGCAACACTGAAGCACTAAGAGACACTAAGAATGAGATAGTGTTCAGATTTGGCCAAGGTCAGGGCATGAGAGAAGGGAAGAAGCGACAAATTATTATCTCTGCAGCAGTCTGTACATAACAGTTTTTCCCACCAAGAGAGGTATTTGCTTTCAAACTAGAGGCCAATGCTTCAAGATGCCGAGTCAAAGGAAGCACAGAGGTTTCTCATGTTTGATGCAGCTGCTGAGTTCCAAAGAGGAAGAAGAACTGGATTGCTCCAAAGTACTTGAAACACCCCGTAGGGATTTTCATTTTGTATTGAGATTCTCTGAAAGATCAATATTTAATGGAATAGTACTGCAACCCTCAATTTATAGCCCACTGTATCACACTATATTGGATCTTACTGTTGTATTGCTACAATCAATTAAAATAAGCAGCTATATTTTATTGATTTTAGAAACAATAAAATATTTTTAATTATAAGCCAGCTTTTTCCTCAAACCTCTTCAAATGACACAATTGTGATTAGAAGGCCTGGATTTAGATATAGAGGAATATAAGTGTTTACTTTCCTAGTATTTCTTTTAATTCCATGACATTTTAAATGCCTTTTCTGTGAAATAAGCAGCACAGAAATGCATTATTATATTTTGCTGAAGTTCAGAATTATTTTTTTCTGATTTGGGATGACAGTGAAGCTCACTCAAGTGGTTTCTCCATTTCTGCATAACGTATGCAGAAACACACAACCACAAAAACCCTGTATCCTCTTACATGTGTGTAAGTATCTGAAAAACATAGGCTTGCATGTAAGAAGATGCAGGAATGTACAAAAACAGTGTCAATCCAATTCAACCATGATAAGGTGATATATGCACATGTTATGAAATCAGCAAGTGGGAAAAGTTATGTTGTGACAGGGACCTCAACAGACCCACACAATATAAAATATTTATTTTCTTAGACCTGGAAGACAAAATGATTTTTTGAGCAACTTCTCACTTAAACCATATTTGAATGACCTCTGTAACTAGTTCTAACCAAGGGTGCAGCCATAAATCTACATATGGCACTAGGATTTTCTTTTCTGTGCCACATTTATTCAATCGTTTTCAAGCTCATGTAGTCTTCAGTGGTTCCTATCAACAAACAGGGCTAAATTACAGCAATCTGGGATGCACAGTTCAGTCTGCTGTTGTTTTTTCACTTCCCTATCATAATTAACAGCGGTTTTGCAGTCTCTTCTTCTTGATTATTAAAGAAAATACTTCTTTTTTTTTTTTTTTTTTTTTTTTGTAGTTTCATCTTTCACATAAAAATGAAACAAAAGCCAAAACTGCCAGTAACTGGAGTTCTGCAAACTCCACACCTTGCAGTGGGTTTTTACATTTCCTGGGCTTCCTCCCCCTCCTATTCCCCCAGACGACAAAAGCCTCTCTCCAGTGACGCTGCTCCTCTGATACCATGAAAGTCCTTTGCTTCCAGCTCAGTTCCACTAAAAACCTTTCACCCTGTCGCTGGGTTAACCCCACTGCTATCTACCACAAACCACAAGAGAGATTCTGGGGATTAAAGCAGCTTTATGTACACTTCCATTTAATCCCTCCCAAAACCATGTGTAGAAATCTAAAGAGTCTGCAAGGGATTTCTCACAGCTGGTCTGCTGGTTGCCTCCAGATTCCACATGTGCAGAAGTTCCAGGAAGGCAAACTGATAGGGGACTTGGGAATCAAAGCAGCTGGAAGAGCATGTGCACTTCCTTGCCTCCTGTAAGGCAAGGCAGAGGCCACAATCATGTCTGAGTTCCCAGAAGGATGCAAAGACCCGTGAACATGTATTTTGATCATGGATTCTGGTCTCAGTTACCTTCGTGTCTCATTGTTAATGCCTAGTTCATGTCATACGCTATTGAAGAATGCAAGGAAAGTGTCTTTCACTCTTGGATGTAAAGAAGCACTTTCATTAACAGAGTTTTTAGGGTATCTTCCGTTCATGGGGTGGCCTATGGCCTACCTTTTGAGGGAGCAAGTTATGAGTAAGCAAGAAGGAGAGACGTTAGGAAGGAAAACATAACCCTGACTGCAGCCTGTAAGTTTATTTGCTGCAGAGTGCATGCTGCCGTCCCGAGTTCCATCTCTGCCTGCCCCATCAATCATTCCTTTTGTTCACACGGTGAAGGGGATATTTTTTTAACAAGTGAATGATGCCCAGTCCTCAGGCTTGTGCAATGCCTGCTGAGCTGAATGGAATAAAACAATATTATTTTGTAGCAAGAATGTTCTGTGCCATGTCCAACAATGAATTTATCAGAAAGGCAATTTTTCCTCCACACCTAGGAATGGCTTCTTTTCCACTAATGCTAGTGTATCTCTTATCAATGTTTTTACGTTCAAAAACACTGTAATTCTGACCCGGCCAGCTTTTATCCCAGGTGAAAAGAAAACCTTTTAAAAATTCCTGGCCGATTCCCTATCACAAAGCAGAAAAGCTTGCAATTGTAGCACACTCTTTATCAGAGTCCCTCAGAAGGATAGGTAGCACCTCATTTTTTCAGCATCTGCTTTCTCTCCTTGAATTAATTTAAAAAGCATGTTGCACATGGGTTTCCAGTGGCTGAGCCAGGCTTTGGTCATTGTGAAATCTGCTTTGCCATTACTGCTGTAAGAGCATTGGTCTCAGACACCAGCAGTGGGCCACAGCGATGTACACAATGATCAAGACCCTGCTGTGTCCAGCATGCAAGGCCTTGATGTTACTGCCTTGCTTGTTATCCAGGTTTTAACTGGTCTGTTGTATTCTTCAAAAGGCATTCTTTCTTAAGAAGCTCTATGACATGAGGATATTATGTTCAGCTTAAGGAGACTGAGGGGAGACCTCATTGCAGTTACAGCTTCCTCACAAGGGGAGGAGGAGGGACAGGTGCTGATCTCTTCTCTCCAGCAACCACCAATAGGACCCAAGGGAATGTCAGGAAGATGTGCCAGGGGAGATTTAGGTTGGACATTAGGAAAAGGTTCTTCACCCAGAGAGTGGTGGAGCACTGGAACAGGCTCCCCAGGGAGGCAGTCATGGCCCCAAGCCTGACAGTGTTCAAGAAGAGACTGGAAAACATCCTCAGACACATGGTGTGAATTTTGGGGTTGTCCTATGCAGGGAGAGGAGTTGGACTCAATGATCCTTGTGGGTCCCTCCCAACCCAGGACATTATATGATTCTACTAAAATACCAACTTATTCTGGTGCAATAGAAGAACACAGCAAATGCTGGAAGTGTTCAATGTAAAATATCACTACATACATTCAAGTTGGAACTGTCAAACCCCCAAATCAACCTGATTTTCTTGTAGCCAGTGTTTATTTGCTGAAAAAAACATGCAGCAAATCTCAGTCCGGGGGCCTATTTTGGAAGTTCACCCTGTGGGTCAGGGCTCTGCTTTGAACACAGGGCCCATGCACACGAGCGAAAAGAAGAAAAAGCTCTTGCAAGTCTGCCAGCATTCTCTGCCCCCACTTCCCATATGGCCGTGCCTGGCTGCTCTAAGCAGCAGGTTGTGAGTAGGAGGCAGCTTGAGGCCGCTTGGCCAGCATGTGCTGCTCAATCAATTGTTCTTTCCCCCCCAAAATGAATGGCAGCGGGCCAGATGGAAGTATGCTTTGGGACAGAGCTGGCTCCTCAACATGGGAGGACCACTCCGAATACTACATTTATTTCTCAGAAATTTGTCATACTATGTAATTAGAACTACATCTATTTAACAGTGAAAATTAAGCTGAATACAGGCAGACATGATTTATTGGGTGCCGTATGGATACATGGGGAAAAAGTTGGCAAAGAACTGTTCTTTTGGCTCTTAAAAAGAAATAAAATCACCCTCTGGCCATCCTCTAAATAGGGCTTCATCAGGTACCTGATATTCTCATGCTTGTTTTGCTATTTATATTTCTTATTGCTAATTTTGTAAAGAATAAATGCCTTTGCTTAATAAGTAAACAATTAAATATTCCCAACAGGATATGAAATGTATATATCACTGATATGAACTGGTGTTCCTGTTGTATGTTATTCATACCCAGTAACATCAGGCACTTAGTACACGAGTATAGCTCTCCATATAATCAGTGGATACAGGTAAATGTCTCAAGAGTGTGATTCAGATCACTTAATTTAGGGAACAATTGCATACTTCCTAGACACTACTCATTAGGAACCTGCAGACTCTGATCTTGAATAAAGAATTCAAAAGTTGGTCTGTTAATCAAGAGAATGCAAGGAAGAAACATCCTTGACTATGGAAACTTCCAGTGGCATGACCTTCAACATAGAAAATGAGGCATGTAAGAAAATGAGTAGTATCTATATATTCATATCATACTAAGAGTACAATAGGTTATCAAAAAAGTAAATTAATTATTTTACAGGAAAAAATATTATTTAAAAAGGAGGAAAAAGAAACTCAGGAGACATGCAGAGCAAGCTCTTATGTCTTCTTAGGAGTGACTGAGAGGAGGAGACAGAATGGAAATAATCCCAGCCTTGTGGCTCACAGCTGTTGCTTCCATATTTTCAGGGTTCTGAAGTCTAGTATAAATCTAAATTACAAAAGAGTTTTGCAGAAAATTCTGCAGAACACAAACACTAGTCTATAACATCATACAAATGGGACACAGTCAATCAATTTTGACTGCCAGAGTATAGTTAGTGGGCTTGTTTTCTAAGAAAGGCTTGTCCTCACTGTTTCTGACTGATTTTCTGCATTGTAATAGCTTTGCAGCACATACTGTCTTTTTGAGTGTGAACTGGGATGTCTCATTGCATTGTGGATAAGGTATGGTGACCATTAACATCAGTGTGGGTTGACATTGCCAACGAATGGGAATTGGCATGTTGAGACCAAGACAGGTGGAATAAGTACATTCACTATTCTCTGGATATTCAACTGAGAAAACAATCACATGAGCAAAAATTGCAGAAGACCACTGCCAACAAGTCCTCAAAAAGATCCTCTTGGATTATTTTTTGGCACTAAAGGCTTGGGTTCCTTTGAAAGAAATCCAGGCTCTCTAGATGTCAGTGTAGATTTTACTGACTTCATTTTGGCTATTGATTTCATGGTCCCACGTCGACACACACTGCTTTGAAATATTTGGGGGCACCTAACATTAAAAAGCTTGTTCCTTCAGTATTTTGTCTGCATGAGGGCAAGCGTGTTTACTATTCAACAGTTAAAATCATAAAGCGAAATAGTCTAAGAAAGCCATATAATGTTGAAGTTTGGTTAGGCGCAATTGCAGTCTTAATATCATATTACTTTATAATGCCCTGATATTTTACTGCTATTAACACATGAACATTAATCAGAATATTCTGATTAAGTTGCTACATAACCCTGATGTAAAAGGAGGGCCTACACAAAGGAAAAACAAACATACAGAGAAGTCAGGTGGCTGACTGAAGGTCACTGTAAGTCATTTGCAGAGCCAAGAATATTTTCCTCATACTCCAGGGTGTAGTACATATACCTGATCCCAAATCTCCTGTTTCACCTAAGAGGCACATTCACTGTAAACCAAAAATCTTTCACTAGTGACAGTGTTTCAGCCTGGTGCAATGAGAAAAGACGAAGCTGTTAAATCTCCTTCTGCACAAATGCTTTGTGACCTAATAAAATGTTCAGACCACCACAATAGTATTTCTCCAAGCAACAGGGCTAAAAGTTTTGTAATTTTTCAGTGCTGCTGCTCCTGACTGGAATGATTATGTCTATACCTTTCCTCAGCCCACAGGCTGAGCTTAAGCAAGAATTTTGTTGTACCAATGCATTAAATTCAGACCCAGTATATCAGCAGCTATTCTAGTGTCTCTGGACCTAGGTGTTTGGGGGCTTTTTTCTCCCACTAAACCAAAAAGTAGTGAGAGCCACTAATGGCATGGCAGAGACTGGAAAGTTATCAAGATGAAAACTGTAATGGGAAGATCATATAAAAACACCGGTGCTAGTTGTCATTCAGTTGCACCAACAGAAACCTGGAGTAAGACCACTTAAAAGAGTTTGGTATGGAGTATTAAGAACTTTAAGTGTAAGCACTGCAGTGAGATGATATGAGAGTCCACAGCAAGTTTCATGAGGTACCAAAAAGTTTAGCAACACTTAGGAAGTAAGACATTAAAAATACATACTGCTTTCATCTGCTTTTGATATGGTGACATTTATACAAAAAAGAAATAAAATTAGCAAGTTGTTTTGATGTGCCTATCAATTTAAACTTGAGCTTTCTAGTACAGTTTGACTTAATATTTTAACTACAGGAAGAATGACAATGGCTTTTCTTTTGCCCTCCTCCAGCCTCCCACCTAAATACATACTCAACCAAAAAAATACCCAATCAATTTAGTTCAGCCTCTTGATGTGTGTATCAAAGCTACTACATATAAATCTCAGCTGAGGAGCCAGAGCTGTCAGAAAACCGTATGTATCAGAGCTTTAGTCTAGGTGCGTCCAAATAGCAAAATAAACCTACCGCAAGTGACAATCCAGAACAGTCATGAGACACAACACAGACAAGGAGGACATAGAAGGAAGAAATAAAAATTAAAACATCCACACACAAACGTTAGTAAAAACCATGGAGAAATGACCTTTTACAGTAGTATGTTCATTAATGGTTTGCCTTGCCTAGAAAGAATCTAATCCTCCCAGTGGCCATTGGCAGAGTTGTATACTCGAAAAAGTAAGCATTGCCTGCAATGAAAATGGGTTTCAAGACCAAAAACCTGAGCTTATTTTCAACTCCTCTCCCACTTTACCTCAACTATATTTGCTCATCATCGCTCTCATTTCATAAACAGTTTCTCATTTGAAATATCATACTAGAAGTTGTGTTCAGGAAAGTGGACATTTTGAAGCACGAATCTTCCAACAGAGACCAAAATTTCATTCCACTTCCTGTAATATCTAACTATCATGGGTGACGATGGATCTGACCGCATCTCTATGTCAAAAGGATCTTTTAACTTTGTCAAGCTACATGTATCTGTAATGATTTGGCACAGATGTGCAGGTCAGTGTGAGCACATGTAGAAATTCTCTTTGACAAACAAAAACAGACTAAGATGGAAATTATATTTCCAGAAGCTGATACTTTCAATTTACCAAATCCTACTCCCTTTCAAGTTTTGTGTGCCTAGGGAACTAGGATCTTGCAAGATGCCAAGTGCCTATCAACTGCTATTATGCACTTTCAACTAAGGCAGCAGGTAATTAGCACTTGCAGGTTCAAGCCTAACAATGACTGAACTAAGCTCTTTGGGATTTTTTGACAACATTTCAGATCTTTGGTATTGTGTGTTGCCCTTTATAATGGCATTAGATTTACATCTTGATCTTCAATTACTTGGTTTTTTTTTTTTTAAAACATTAAAATATGCTTCTTTTGAAGAGCTAAAAGGCATTTTTCCACCTTTGTACTTTATGCCAGAGCTCCTAAAGTGATTCAACTCTCTTAACTGAAATACTCTGCACTTAGCATTGTGTCAAGTTCAGCTTGGTATATTAAAACTTTCACTGATAATTCAAGAATAAACTGTCAGAATAAACAATCAGTCACACTGAAAAAAAATAAAAGACAGCTAAGACTTCATAAATTAGGAATTTCAGAATGCCTAGGACTTCTACACTGTATATTAACCGACTGATAAGTATAAGTTTAAGGGGTTAATTTAAGTAGCCTCTTTTTGAAATCCCAGTGAAGAGGAAGCTTGACTGGAGAGCTGGTGATTCATCCACTTACTAAAGGTCTAACATTTAGATTTCTCAACTAAGGATCTACCCTCCTTAGATTTAACAGTGCAAAACAAGATATGTTGATTAAAACCCAAAATACTTGGGCAAAAGTGTGTTTAAATAGCTATACAGAATATTTAGATTGGAATCATCTTAAAATATCTATCTATCTGTGCAAATTTCAGAGTTTGAGTTCTCTTTATAGACAGGAGCTGCATGATTCAGCTCTTTATCAAATTTTCCTATGACAAAAATAGAAATAAAATTCAATATTAATTACATAATGCAATTTTGCATTTAATAGATTTATTTTCCAAGAATCCATGGTCATTTATCCAGGTCCTAATGAATATAATTAAAAACACTTAATAATAAATTGTAAATACAACAATGTAGATTGTAAATACAACAATGGCCTTACACGATATGGAACAAATTCCACATAAATATCATTCAACAAATTGCACATTTTTTGTCCTACAACAAAGTATTAGGTTTGTTATCATTGGTAGAACATAACAACCATTTCAATGAATCTTTCCACAAGCATAATCAAACAGTTCTTCAAAACTATTATAGGTTCAATGGGAGGAAGTTGGCTAACAGTAGCCCTGGGTAAACCAAAAATTGATGATCTGATTTTCCATGCATTGCTGAGGGGGAAATATATCACAATTATTTAATATTAATAGCCCAGAACATAGTCTATAGATCAAATAAAGGGAATCTAAGAATGCCAAATCAAAGTGTTTAAAGAAAAGGGATTTGCTTCACATTCATCATATGGAGAAAACGAAATCAGCATAAATTCTTTTTCGAGGAAGAATTCAAAATTTCTGCTCTGTTGCTTTTTTGATTTTAATTGTGTGTTTTGTTTTGTTTTTTAAATTTTCCTAACCTTGGAATAGTCACATCTACATTAGCAATTTTGTGCACTGCTGAGGTTGTTTTCAGGTGTGAACTTGTCTTGTGTTGGTGTTGTGCCCTCCAGTACACCAGTGTAGGACATGAAGAATCAAGGCTGAAGCTGCGTACCAGGGCACTATCTAAAGTGCTTTCCTTGCAATGTGGATGCAAAGGTCTCCATACGTTGATTCTTTGTGCCTGTGCAGGACTCTGTTAGTTGTGGTAAGGCAATCTGGGATGGCTATAGAGAAATCCGTTTTGTACTGCCTACTAGCAAGTAGACACTTGAGTATACCTAGGATGGGCAACTGGTGTGAACTCCATTACCTGTAAGTATGCCATGTGTACTTATGGTCTGAGAACCAAAACAGATTGGGTCAGATCAAGCCTCACTCTTTCCTTCGTCACTCAAATGATGACAGTCTGCACAGTGGTCACTATAAAATGTTGATACATACAGCTTGAAAGTAATGAATTTTGCCAAGGCTTCTTTTATTGGCATAATGGATAGACTAGAAATGTTAATTACTGTCTAGTGAGTCAAGATTTTGGCAGTGGCTACTTCAGTTGAGTAGCATGAATGGGAATAAAACAACTGGATCTTCAGTTATTTTCTTGCCATACTGTCTACTGAGCAACAACATCAAAAACTGTCCTCTTATCTGATAATGGAAACTGAAAACAGCTCTGATAGCTCTGTACCTTTGAAGCTCGTCCATTACTTTCCTCTCCTTATCTGAGTTTTTTTCAGACGCTACTTGGTGATCCAGTTGCTCCCAGTCATCAGACTTCTAAGGCTCCCTCATCCACTCTCCTGATTTTGCTCTTCCCCCATCACATCTTACGTGCCTGGAGAAGCATGCTAACTTGTTCAAGGACTCCTAAGACTGGCTAACAAGCCACTTTGCTGGCTGCTCCATCACTGTACAGTGGCATCTCACAACTTGTTCAGGACTGACCATGGGCCCCTTAGCTACTGTGCTCTAGGCTTTTTTCTTGGATCGTGTTCTCAACCAGCTGGTCATAGTCCTCAGGCACACAGCTTTGGTTTGTACTTCTAACCAACCTGCCTTCTGCCCAGCTTTCTTCATACACTAGATTCCGACACATGGAAGGAACTGCTCATTCCTGACCATGCTTTTATCCTCTCTCTCTTTGGCTGGATAACCACTCCTAAAATACTCTGGCTCAACCTTACCAGGGGTCTTGGGAGCACAGACTTGACGACATTGTATCTTAAGAGTTATCGGCTCCTACTGAAGAGGCTTCACAAAGCAATTCTCTAAATCTCTTCAGCACTTTCTGTTTTAAAAAAATATAGCCCTTTTTATTCTTAGCCTAGGAAATATGGCAATGGAGTGAGGACACATGGATACTTCAGATTTACTTCCCCATTGTTTTGCTTATTCTCAACAGTTTGCTTCAGGAAAGACAATACTAAAACCCCGTTAAAATACAAGAAAACAGCTTAATTTTCTTTCAGGAACATATTAGTCAAGTCTATGCCCCCGAGGATTAGGTCCTGCAACCTTCTGCTTCTCTTGTGTGAAGCAGATCCAAAGGACAAATTTTCTGCCCTTATGAAAATAATGCTACTCAAAGGGCATTATGCTAATACTTTCCTCCAAGTTACTCAGTTGACTTACAGCTAGAAGTATGGGCTGTTATCTTTAATCTCCCCCTCTCTAGTACAAAACGAATTCTCCCAACATAGTGTTGAATGCCCCTGTGCTCTTCCTTTTCCATTGTTTTCCCTTGTTTCTATGATTCTCATTTTTTCTTCTATCCTGCTGTTTCTTTCTCTGCTGAACTTCTTCTTTTGTGTAAAAAGAGATTTAGAGCTCAGAGCTACTTTTGTTTATCATGTAAGCTCAGAAATGCTGCTAGAAAGATATACAAACACTGTACTAGCTCCTGATGAAAGTTTTGAAAGAGGACAGTGAAAACTGCACACGTTTGCTTCATTTTTGGGACAACCAAGATATTCTCTATAAACTTGCCCCTTCCAGATGAGTCATCATGTGCCTGGTCATTTTTTATAGCGGAGCAGGGAAACTGGGTGACTGCTTTATCAGTGACACCACACCCAGATTCATCTTTTGTGATACCACTAAGAAGATGCTGCCATCTTCTCTTCACCGAGCCACTGAGGCAACAAGCAGAACTTTACGTAGAAACATCAAACAGTAACTTTCAAATGCAACTCAAGAGTTCAAGAAAAGGAGAAGTACTTTACCTGGTCTTTCATGGTTTTCCCTAAATCTTTAACATCTTTCATGTTAATAGCATTCTTCCCTCCCTTCTCCTTTCCCTTCTTCTTGTTCTTCTTTTTGAACAAGCATTTCTTACAGAGACAAAAGCAGCAGGTAAGGATTAATAGGACTGCAACTATGGCTATGGCTATTAAGGCCCAAGGTGGCACTAGAAGAGAAAAAGAAACACACACAAAAAGAAGGTGGAAAACTGTCAGTAGGGTTAAATTTAGAAACAAGCACATTTCTCTCACAGCTAAGCCTTTTTCAATGAAAATGCCTTACAGAAATACCTGAAATCCTTTCTAAAATATCCTGTCATCATTTGCATATTTTCCCAACTGAGCATTTGCACACACAACACCAATTTAACACATCCATCTATTTACATGCCTGGTGACATATATCAAACTCACTTGAAGCTATTTTGATTAATCAACTGTCTGAAAACAATATGTCCAAAATATATACACCATGCAAATCTGTAAAATGCTTAGGACATTTAGGCAATTACTTGCTTCTTTGTTTATTCATCTCCCCAACCCACCTGGCATTGTGGCTGAAAAGGGTGGAACTGACAGGGAATCTCCCTTTTTCGGAACGGCATCCGGTCGAAGCAGTCAGTTCTAATGAACAGCCCTTCTCCTCTGCCCACTGCTGTACTTGACAGACTCGCAGACTCCTCGCGACAGAGGCAGGTCAAGGTCACCAGTAAAGACTGACCAAGGACAAAGGACTGTCTAATCCAAGGGTATTTGTCCTATTTGTCATCATGCCCTAATGTTAGCAAAGTTTCAGTACATAGCTACATTCTCATCTACCCTTTCCTATAAGGAAAAGAGTATCTTCCATTTATTCATTCAGTCCAGGATGCTGGACATGGCTGAAGCATGAATAAATAACACAGAACACTTGACATGATAAAATAGTCTTGTTAAAGATGAAATTTTTTTGGGAAAAAAAGGAATTAAGATGGCACTTAAACACAAGTACTCCAGAAGTGAGTTATCTTCATACAAATCAGATTTAATGATCACTGATTCCCATACTTAACCAGAACACCTGAGAAAACTTTAAATCCTTTAAACTGTCATTTTCTAAAAATCTTGAAACACACTCAGTCTATCAGGTCTCCAAGATACTCTCTCAGCGCATTACCTAAAGGTCTCTAATACGATACAGACCAAAACCAAAGAGTGAATCAGATTTGACATGTTGATGTCAGTGAATCACGAAAGGGAATGGACAGTATATACTGAGAAAATTAATTGTTTAAAGGAGCTAAGCAGAGTGCGAAGTGTGGTCACAGGAACTTTGACTACAAATTGCCAGTTCAGGGAGAGGACAGAGCACCTACATCTTCCTTTCTCTAATGACAATTTTTTCTAACTGTTATTCAAATGTCCTTGGTGACAGATACAAAAATAATGCAGGCAAATAGTCAAACAATACTTTCTCTAATACTTCCATGCCTCCAAATGTTCACTAAATGCAGTTGCTATAAAAGGGAAGCTGTACCATATGTAGAACAAATAAGAACTGATTACTAAACAAATGAATGTTAAAAGATAAACAGTGAATAGGTTAACAGCTGTTTATGGGATGCATTTTATGGAGTCAGCAGCAGCAATCCTGCAGTTAAAGTTGCATTAGATCTGCACTTATCACAACTTAGAATTTGTATTTCATGCATTAATGATTTAGTTTTTTCTTCAAATCTGGTGTGGTAACACACTGAAGCACAACTGACTCTCCTACATTTTTTTTATCCTACACTCACCAACCTAAAACCATTGCCTTTCAGAGGCAATGTGTGCTCTTCTCAAACTCTGAACTTCACATGTGTACTTAGGCTGTCAGACACTTAGCATCTGAAATGGTATTTACATAACACTATACTTTATAGCTGAGCTAATCTACAGTAGTTAAGTCAATATGAAATGAATGCTGTGCCCAAATTTATCAGCTATTTCTTCAGCTGCCTTGTCAGCAGTGCTTGAAGCACGATGCTGGCAAGTATGGGGAGCAGCAAGAATATGGGATGGGGTTCTGCCAACAGGTTGGCACCGTGGGAGGAAAGAGAGAAGGGACACATCAAACACGGGTAAGCTTGAGGAACTGAGGAGACAGGGAATGTGGGCATTAATAGGATACAAACATATGCATCCTACAGATAAAAGAGCATGTGTAGGAAGTGAAGTCAGGTGTCTTTGTGCTGCAACTGTTGTGTAAAGTGGTATTCCGGCACTGCTGCCTCGGTTCTCTGGAGCATGAACAACGTAGGGTGCCTTGGGGAGCATGTGAAACACTTCCAGATACCTCAGCTTCTCTTTTATAATGCATTATCAGCTCTCATCTGTTTGTAATTTCATTTCACCCAATAGCTCTTCTGATGCAATTAAATGATCACCAGATTAATATCTGGGGCACCGAGAATTATGTACAATTCCTTATTTATCTTTTCGAAGAAAACACAATTCCTTTTTTTTTTTTTTAATTAAAATAAGCATAAGCAAAAAAGTAAAAAAATTGGGCTAACCCAAAATCTGGACATTTCCAAACCAAATTCAATATTTAAGTCTGAAAAAGCAGCAAGGAGTGGATTTTTTTTTCTTCTTTTCCCAGTAAAAGTGTTCTATGTCTGTCAAGGAGATGGCTCATCGGAACATTGTCACTGACAGAGATTGCTCAGTCAGTGGATGTACATGCTAGATTTAAGACAAGTGAAACATACAGTTACCACTGGCTTTGAAACAATGTTTGTTTCCTTTCAAAGGCATTATCTAAATAACTTTAAATGTTAACGATTTTACATAATACACGGGAGGTTTTCCAAAATTACTAAAGACTTCAAGGGCTTTCATATCTGTGCTCCCCAATTCATGATGCTGCCAGAAGAGCTTGAAAAAGATGAGTTTTAAAAAATTAGTTCTCTATAAATTCATCTCAAGATGGACAGACCAGATTGAAACGACTGAAGTCACGAGTCAGTTTGGAAGATTCAGGTCTATGGCCTTTAATTTTTCAGCCTTTGCTAACTGTAAATAATACCTAGAAAAAACCTTACCGGCAGTATATGAACTTGCTTGTTTTTGCACAGTGGCTCACTTTGGAGACTCATATTTGTTAATTTCATTTGGACTTTACCCACACTTATGAAATATGTTCAAATAATTTCATTTTTTTGGTGTTTAAATGGACAACAAAGGAAATCTACAGCTTGAAGACTACTTCCATCTATATTAAACCAATTTGATCAGGTTCAGTAGCACAGTTTGAAACCTCATGAGGTCTTTGGGCACAATCCATTGAACGAAAGACCTCTGCGGCAGACAAAGCAGAGTGGGTGACATGAAAAACACAGATCCTGACCAAATGACCGAGGTGTCAGGGAGCCAGAAGTTTCTTGTACAACTTGTCTTACCCAGTGTCTGCACAAGGGGGTGCTTTGAAACAAGCAATACTTACCCATGCGATCAAGGAAAAGCTATTGGCTTAAGGATAATTAATATACATGTAAACTTTCTGGTATTTCAGTGCTATTTTCTTTGTTCTGCTCCTGTAGGCAAATACAGAATACTTATTTTGAAGAAGCTGTCATGAATTGCTATGTGATTTGGTGATTCTACAAGGCTCTTAAAGACAAATCTATAGGAGGAGATCTGCTGACTAGCACAGTTAGTAAATAAGGTCTTGAATTAGTCTTATTGATCCAATCTAAACAGGGTATGCTCCACAACTTTACTCAGAAATGCAGGAATGAAGCCTATCTGTAAAAGGAGAGTGTAGAGAAAATGAAATGCATGGCTTACTCCTGAGCAATAGCAGTGCACTGAAAAGAGTAAGCTGTAGATTTTATTGATGATTGAGGCATTTTGGGTACTGATTTTGCACCCTTCACTCATGCTGAACATCAGTCAGATGTGGATGCAGCTAAAGGAGTTGTGAGCTCTCTCATCCCTCTCTGTTGCTTCCTTCCATGAACACCAGCCAGGGTTGTGTGCATATTGTGGGCCATTTGATGCACTTGTAGCATTTCACAAATACAGCAGCTGTGACGCACTTACATTATGATTTTTGTTTGGGCTTAGGAGTGTATTTATGACGCGTATCTCCAGACCATACCCACATACCCTGCTTGGACTCATGTTATGCAGCGGTCTGGGAGGGCACAATGGACCAAATGTGAATATACACTCCCATGGCTCACCTAACGGAGCTCCAACTGCAAAAGGCACTTGACTTGGCGCACGGGAGCAAACCTAAATTAAAGCATTAGCTCCACAAAGTTTGCAGTATGGGGCTGGGTCCTCAGGACTGACTGCTTCACTCCACTGATTTGCTTCTACCGTGCTGCACTAAATACAGCTTGTGTCCCAACCTGTCATTAAATCTTGTTCCACTGAATATACTAGACTGAAAGGAAAGGATGTATTACCGAGTTATTCAATTTAAGAGCTACAAATTATGCCCTTTATGTAAAGATATCCTTACTTGGCCTTACACAAAATGCTTGGAGAGTTACAGGCCCTGAGTCTAAAACTGACGTTCCCATTAGATGATCTAAAATTATCAAATGCCCCAGAGGATGTTTGACTCCAGAGGAAAGACAGTAAGAGGGATGTCACACAACATGTAACAGCATCAAAGTGCTACAGTCTGTAAAACAGAATAAAATCCCTCATCCTAATAATTTTCTTGCCTTTCTGTATGCAATGTCAGAGGAAACTTTATTAACTTAGAAGCCAAAGAGAAGGAAGGTCAAGAAAGAACTGAAGAGAGGAGACGAATTAAAAAGTGAAGACTTCCATATCAAAAATGTTGTCTACTGACAACTCCCAATTAAGCAATTAAACAGCCCCATTTTAACTGTGACAGCAAAGGACTATCAGATGATGGCAACTTCCATATTACTCTGCGAAGGAGGCCCATGGCATGTCAGAATTGATAAATATTAATAACCTACATTTCAGAGGGGGCATGATACTTAACAGGAAGCTGCAACTGCCGAATACAACTTCACTTGTATGTGAAGTGAATTGCATTAATCTAAAGGTCTGGTAGCCTAAACATAAGAGGACTGGCAGTTTTCATTTACTAAGCCATCGTTTTATCTTAGCTTTTTGCACTTACAGCTTCTAGGCAGGAAGCAAACCCCATATATAGCCATATACAGACTTTCCGTATAGAAATTCCCCAGGGGCCACATTCTGGGTATCAATGTGACTTTCATTAGAAGTTACTTAAAGAAAATGTACTGAAAGCAAGGAGCCAGGTAACAGATACCACTGTTTACAGCAGAAGGAATACAAAGGTGATTAATGCAAAGAAAAGGAAATGCTAATACACGGTAAAATTGCTTTTAAAAGAAGAAGATAAAAACTGCAAATACATACATACAAATACTGATGATTTAAATAATAGCCTTCAGGCTTACACAGCTGTGTTTCCACCCCAAACACTCTTACATATGATCTCTTGCTTCAATAGTATGTTTGTAAAATATTATTTTCACTTTCTTACATTTATCACGGGTTTTCTATGTGGTTCAAGTTAATGATGTTACATTTGACCTGCCACAAGCAGGAACCATTAATAAATATATTAACGAACACTCTCACTCTAACATTTCCACCCTTCTTTATTTTTTGAGCATGTGTGCAGTTGCATAAGACTACCTCAATGAACAGTTTATGGAAGTTACTGAAGCTTTGACTGAGCTAAGATATATGTGTTTTGACAGTGAAAACTCCTCACATGCAAAAGTCTATGAAAGCACACTGATCAGATGGGCTTCACTCATTGAATATACTCCTGCCTATAGCTTCTTTGTTAGACATTATCATGCAAAATTATGCAAACTTTGTATGACTGAACATTCCAGTCTTTGCAAATTAACTGACATTGATTTTAGCAGTAATTCTAGATATGGCTACAAATTTATTTGAGGTGCTTGGGCTGCTTCAGAATCTGATGTATCTACTGTATGCTCCAGAGCTGAAAGTCAGAATGCATAAAATGACTAAAATATTTACCTGAAGGTGAACCCACACCTACTATTGGAATTTGCAGGTCAGTTATGTTTATTATTGCCGGTATTAATTCACCTTTCGGGGCACGTGACAGGTTCTCTGTCATGGTAAACCACATCTACTCAACAGCATATCTTCTTTCTGCAGAGCAGAACTATTTCTGTCTCTTGATGGCTCTCTCTCCTTCTTTCCACATGTTTTGCTCCCTCTCTCTGCCAGCTCCTCACTGCTCAGTGTCATCAGATCCTCTGCCCCTCATCTCTTGAGATACATGGAGCAGTAATCAAGGCAGGGGAGTTTCTAGGTGAGAAGGGACAGTGAGGCAGCCACAGTGAGGAAGAGAAACTGCTGAGATGTCTCCTTGAATGAAGTACCTCAGAGAGATCACAAAGGCCTTCAAGCTCAAATGTCAGGTTTCAACTGTATAAATGCTAAAAAGAAAACTGTTAACCTGCCCGTTCCACCCTGAATCAAAATGAAACAGAATACGAACCAAAGAGAGTTAGCACAGATCTCCCCTCTGCCAGCCGTGTCACCGCCAGTCAGGGCTGCTCTCTTGGGCTTTTTTCAGCTCACCACCATTGCACAGTCTCCTTGGTGGCCACATGGCTCCAAATGAAGGTCCCTCCTGTGGTCTCTGGTGCCTGGCTACTCTTCCAAGCAGTGCTGTGCTTCTATGGGGCTGCCAGCTCTCCTCTCACAGCTCCCAGCCCTCCTGCCTCCCAATTCCTCCAGCAAACACAGCCATTTCTTCCATTGCCCTCCATGAGAGAATGTTGTTCCCCCACTTGGCACACAACGGCCCAGCAGCAGGAGCAGCCACCCAGCTCCCTGCTGCACAGCGTGTGCCCTGTGATGGACCACAACGCCGGCCAGCATGACAAATAAAACCTCTAGGTCACTTACTACAGAAAACAGAGTAGGGAAAGGAGAGACTTTGGTGGAAGATGCTTTCTAATCAAGTACATAATATTTTTAGACTGATGCTTCCTATCCGTTCATCTATCTGCTGCCATAAAGCTTTTAAAATAAAATGAATGAACTCAGGCTCTAGATAATTGCCAGAGAAAGCACTGGGCACACTGACCAGCTGGGGAAGGTGAAGGAAGATGAAGTTTCCAACTAGACCTGGAAGCCAGCAGGTTTGCTGAAGGCTTTCTGAAAACTGTATGTACCAACATCAGCTGAGGCTAAATACCTTCCTGAGAAGGGATAAAACAACTCATGGGTCTAATATTCAACTCCGACAAACATAACTGTAGAAGCTTGAGACGACTGCTTTCCCTCATGTGGACAACTGTATTTTGTGCTTACAACACATTTCACTTTTTCTGTGACATATACAATATGTTGCACTTCAAAATTCGATTGATAGTTTGAAGAAAAAAAACAAAAAAAACAACAGTAAAAAAAAAAAAGTCATGCAACTCCTTCTGACTTGGAACTGGAATTTTCAGAGGTACAAATTACTGTAGTCAGATCAATGCTGGGACTCAGAAATAAAGAGAATAAAACTCAAAAGTAATGAAACTGACGGGAAAAAATTAATTATGCCTATGTATACTGGATTTTCTTAGCTGATTTTATTCACTACATGCAATGAACGCTGGTTTAGTTTTATCTTCCTTCCCAGTTTTTGAACATTTGGGAATATTATTTGTGTCACATTTTCAAGGTTTACCCTGCATATATGAAGGCCAGGGTTGTATTTCAGTCTTCAAACCAAGAGTCACATTTCTTGCATACAAGAACCAGTTATGCATAGTACATTTTGAATGTTATAAGCTTCAAAACTAGATGAAAAATTCCAGTTTCAAGGAAGGAAAAGGTAATTTGGTACATTTTGTTATAAAACATTATGCAGGGGCAAAGTTCTTTAAAAATGGAGCTAATTTGTGTTTTCTGACAAGGCGAACTTATAGAAACAATATCTGCCTGTAAGCCAGTGGTCTGTTAACATATACACAGGAGGCTATTACATGATGTCTTAAGGTTTAAAGGAGAAGAGCTACTATTAAAAGAATTAACAACCATTGGAGTAATACACTAAGTTCCCACTGAAAGTAATAACCAGGTTTACTCCTTACTGAGAGTTAATATTCATTTAGGAGGTCTCAAATGAAAATGGTTCATATATAGCACTTTTCATCAGTAGATCACAAAGTGTTTTATAAAGGAGGCAGGTAATGATATGTAAACTGCAGAGATGCAGACATCAATACATACAGAATAAAATGATCTTGGTTAGCATCATATAGAAGACACTGTGGGAGCATTGGTGTACATTACTGGCTGTTGCAGAGCACAGGGGCTTCATTTGCTGTGAGCATGTCTCCAGGACTGAAAATCCCTGCTATGTCTTTGCCAGCAGCAAAGTTCACATCAGCTGCAGGTTCTAGGCATGTACCTGCAAGCGTAGGGAGCTACGTGCTGGAGGATGCCATGGGCATGTTGTGAGTGACTGCACCAGAGAGCAGCCTGGGTGCAGTGTCAACCTCAGGTCCCACCAGAAGAAGCACCTCAAGCAGTACCCTGGGGTGCATGGACGCTGGATGGCTCCCAGTCCTACAGAGGCAACACAAACTCACACCCAGAAGGAACCTCTCCAGCACGCTAAATCACTAGCATTGAGCACCCTCTGTGACACCAGAGCCAAGCACACAGCAGAGGTGCCCCGGGTCCCAGTGCCAGGCCCCTCAAGGCTGGAATCTTTCCATCACATCTCACTGGCACCTCAACTACCGCAGCACGAGGGGCCTCACATGGCCCTTCAGTCACGTCCTTTGCTCTGCTGCTTCCCAAGCAGCAAGTCAGGGAACGACTTCCAGATTTTCTGCGTGGCCGTCTCACACAAAACAGTGATGCTGCTGAAAAGAAGGACTGAAACACTGCACTTCCCAACCTGCTGTGGAAGTTACTGTCAGCAGGGTAATTACTGTCCCACGGAGAACATAATGACATGCTGTGCTCTGGCAATGTTCCAGGTTTGAAGAGCGTTTGGGACCTTAAAACTTAATTTTGTTTATAACTATAGAGCTGTAGCATAAACAAATAGAATTAAGTTTCATTTGTCATGATGTACAAATTTGATAATAATTTTTCACTTCTTATTTAAAGCTTTAAAAACAATCTTATTTTTCCCTTGACTCCTGTCATTTTATTATACTAATATTGTATGCAGAGTCCATACACTCAGGCAAAACACTGAAGTATGGGATATCACAGAGTAAGTAGAACTTACTCCTCATACATGCTGAACTGATGAACTAACTCACCAAAATGATCTTCCTGTTCCTCAGCCTTGTTGCCAGTTCAGATTTTCATTTCCCACCTTATTAAAAAAGTTGGTGAAATTCTCAGTGAAATTTACTGTCTCTCCATGTGAAACAAGACCAAATGTCAAAATGTAAAGCGTTTCTAACTTGTAAATAATCACCTCTTTCTGTTTGTAAAAAGTATGACATCATTCCCTTAGGACTTGATCTTTTGCCTCTGTCCAATACACAGCCTGGTAGAGCCATGTTATTGACTTTGAACAGATACTAAGCAGGTTCATGTATCTGTTTTCGTCTAGCCCTTGAAAAGACCTGAGATTAACCCGTTTTTCTCCCTCTGACAGGGAAGATAAAGACAGGTTAAAAAGACTAATCTACATAGAATGTTTTTTATATATATGTGTACGTATTCTATCTGACATCCACATATTAAAAAAACAGAGGTATTCTGTGTGAAGGGGTTTCGTTAGAAGGAGCTATGTTGTTGAATTAGTCAGGCCCAAAGGAATCTCAAGGCCACTTTGAGAAGCTGAGAACAGAATCTGCTGTGAGAAAGAGGGGCGTTTCTTCATTAACAGGGCCTCAGCATGGCGTGAGTCGTCGGACCTATCATCAGTGGGGCTCCAGCGTGTGGACTGCCCATGATACTCATTTAGCGAATCCATGCTTGGAGCGTGGATTCGTGATTAGAGAATAGTTGCGTATATAAGGAGACATGTTTCTGTAATAAATGGCTTTGGCGTGATTCACATTGAATCGGAGTGCTGAGTCCTTTATCGTTCCAACAATTCTGCAGTTAAGAAGCACAGGAACAGCTAACTTCTAAAATTGATTAATATTTTTAGACGTAAAAGCCTTTGTTGTTGTTCTTTTTTTTTTAAAATTACTTCAACAGGTAAGCATTCACATACATAAGCATGGTAAGCAGTGAGAAAGGCTAATTTCTAATCAGTTTGGGAACTTTTTCATAGCTTCAATTTCCAGAAAGATTTTTTTTTTTTTTAATTAATTGCAAAGCTGTAGTAGTGATAAATCAACTACAAAAACAATCAAGGAGCAAACAAAAAAAATCTCCTCTTCCAGCTAGAATTAAAGTTTTGGTTTTAATTTTTTACTCTCTGTTAGGCTGATTGCAATATGTAGGCAGTAAATGCTCATATGAGAAGCCATATTTCTTTTTGTGACAGGAATGTATCTGTAAAAGTATATTTCTTTTGCTGGGCAATAGTTTATACCCAGTGAAATCAACAGAATATCTGCATTTCTTGATCTGTTATTTTAAATGTACAGATACAACTTTGAACCAGATTCTTTCATTAAATATTATCATTATTAATAGACACTCATTTGTGCGTGGGTAGTGCCTAAAGGCACCGACTCAGAAGAAATGCCTCACCAGATTAGACATTGCACGCAGATGAAACAGAAAGACAGTTTTGCCTGAGAGGCTTTACATCATAAGGTCCCAAGCCTGTGTGGTGGGCATGTGTGCATCTTGGTCTAAGTGACTGCTCACAAGAGCTGTGTCCTCGTCCACCTATCAGCCTACGAGAATGCACCAAGCTTGTGCACTACCGATCCAGTCTGTACAAGCACATATTCTAGCACTCCCTGGTGCACATCCCTTGCTAAATACACCTTCTACCACCCCAACAAGAATCTCCTAGGATATTGCCTACCTAGGATATGAATACCCTCTTTCTGGAGGGAACACAGCCAGCCAGCCTGGCACGTCCATAGCTCACCAGTGGCCAAGGTTATGGCCAAGATTGGACCCTGAAACAAAGGACACAAACCCAAGAGACTCTCTTTGGCCTGGAACTTCCAAAAGGAGTGCCTGAGCTGACTGCGCTATTGAGACAACAGCAGATAGCCCCAGACAAACGAGATTTCAATGATGGTTCATTCTGGTGATCTAGGTGTCAGCTTTTAATAGGAATGCCCCAAATAAAAATTTGGTACATTCAATAATTCTTCAGGCTACAGAATCTTGTCTGTTTTTTCCATAAATGCTTGTATGGCAAGCACTTTCATGCTGAACCCTCAGTGTGAGATGACATTCCCTATCTCTAATCACAATCACTGAAACATCCCACATGATTCGTCACTGTGTGCACAGGCACAGGCACATCGCAAGGAGAGCCAGAGGCCACGAATGCATTTGCAAAGAGCAAGTTTTATTTTAGTTACCTCTCTACTGGGGGATCTACGAAGTGGCACCGAAGCTCCCATGCAGAGGTGACACAAGCGGGGACACAGGCGCTGCAGCAATTCAGCCCTAGTAGATCACTGGGCCTGCTGAGCTCGCCTGTATTTCAAGGCTTCAGGCAGGCGCAGCCTCCCGCTCTTTCTCACAACAAAGCAGGAATCTCAGACATAGTGATAAGGTGCCTGGAGTTTCTCACGGGCCTATGTTATCTAACACAGAGGTCCTACTCGTCAAGCATATGAGGTCAGTAAAACAATTAGTGTGATGTATGTGCTTTTTCTACAGAGAGCTGCAAGTCATTTGAGCGTATTTACATTTAACCAACTTCCTTGCCATTCTTCCGATATATTCCCATACAGTCATTTTTGTTTCTTGGGTGTCCGTAACACCAAGAATGGTCCTATAACACTTATGTGGAGCTGTTGGCAGATGACAACCAGCATGTGCCACACACATGTTCACAGAGATTGTCAATAAGATACACTGCGTTGGTCCAGTGCCCTCTCAAATCTGGATGCAAGTGGATGCTAGGGTTGCTGGGTAATCCTGGTCTCAGTCCACGGCCAACAATGCCTGATTGGGTGCATCATACACAGGCAAAGGCTCATACTGTGTGTCCATCGTGGAGTGCAGCAGAGCAAGGTGCAGGATGTGCAACAGTGCTATTCCACCCCTGGCTGGCTCTGTGCACCTCAGCAGCACTGAGCGAGGCTGGTTGGATGCATTTTTGCAAGGAACCTCAAAGTGGGTTATTGATTCAGTTTTACAGAGGTGTGTGGGAGAGCGTTCCTGGCAGGCCCCTGTCCTTGCTGTGGCACTCTGCTCAACTCAGGAAAGGGCAGAAAGCAAACCGTCCATGCTGCAGGTGTTCTGAGAACGTTACATGGATGACACTGGTTCGTGGGACTGGGGGCATAATGGTGTGGGTTCATGCTGTCTCATCCCAGTGCTGGGGTGGAAAGGGAGACCCATTCCCATGGCACACCTCACCTCTGCCTCAACCAGCACCACAAAAGACAACTCCCCTCGCTCCTTCCCCATCAAGTGAAACTTCCCAAGAAAGCACCACTGGCATGAATGTGCACAGCAGCTTTTGCAGCTCTCTTCTGTTCCACCTGCATACGGCTGTCACTATGAAAATGTGTATCAAAAGATATTGTAAAGATACAGTTTTGTGGAATCTCTATGTTATTAGAGACTTAGACTGCTAATACAGATAAAAAGAAATTTAATTTGATTATTCACTGACTATATACAACTCAAATGCCTTGGACAAAATGTTGTTTTCACCTGCTATTTAAAAAAAAATAGCAGGCTTTGACCTTTCTCTTTTTAAGTATTTAGTTTGATCTTAAAAGACTGAAGCAAAGAATCTAAATATGGGTTGTGTCCCTGCCTAGTATTTTGGCCTCCTTTATTCTGCAAGAAGCTATCAAGGCTGCAACCCACAGATCAGTAGCGGCCTTAGTAGGAAGAAATCTATTTTCAAGGTACAGTTAAGGTTAATAGCCATGTTGCTCTTCTTTTTCAGAAGCTCATCTAGCAGCACTATTATGATGAGGATGATGATGATTGATTACTAACTTCTGTGTTTTTGCACAAAAAAGCACCATTCTTGATTGGCTAACTTAGAAATGCTGTAATGGTCATTAACTTTGTTGCAGGAACCGCTGCCAAAGTGATAAATAGATTCGGTTTACATTAGCTACCAGCCTAAAAGCATCATTTGACCTCATTAATAGATCTAATCAAATCTGGAGTTACGCTCCCTAAGAAAGAACACTATCGATTTTAGGAAAGGAATTCTGAGGCTTTTTTCTGGTCTCCATAAATACAAAAGTTGAAATTTTGTTCCATTGAGCTAAGGTCACAATTCTCCCTAAAATTACTTGTGCAAATGCCGGGCAGTGAAGTTTTCCTTCTTGTTCAGTGTGGAAGAAGTTCAGACCGCTCATGGAGGCACTAAAAGCTACTCATCCAAGACCAGGGAAGCAGTATTTCTTGGAAAAGTGGTCAGTTTGCTGAAGGAAACTAGAATAAAACCTTTCTGTATACACATCCGGAATTTTATGTTAGTGTGTTGAAATCTACATCAAAATTATATGGCTGATGTATAGATATAGCTCTTCAGGTCTGTGAAATGAAAACTGCAGACTGCATTAGATCTCTTAATCCACATACTACCTGTAAACTGTTTCTTGTATCCTTCATCTTTACTTCTGTAAGGTACAATTATAACACACTCCTCACTGTGGCTGCACTTCTTAATTTGCCTACCTAGCAATGTTAGAAGTTATTAATTTAGCATGTTTGGAATATGTTTTCTCTCATGTTGTGCTTCAGTTTTCTGCTAATTAGCTTGAATAGTTAATTTACACAAGCTCTAGTCAGGCCCTATATACAGCTAAGCCATGAGCGTGTATTACAGCTGCAACCCAAGGTTGATAAGTTTTAGTTTAGGGGATGATGTGAATCTGAAAGAAGCCTGGAAAGGACTGTTTTATAACCACACATATCAACCTGAAGGACAGCACAAAATGTTCTTGTATGGCGTGGATTAATACGGGCAGTTTGTCCCAATGCTTTCTTTGTCCTGTTAATCTTATTGGCTATCAACAAAAGCAGCTACTATCAGTTTGTTTCTTAAGACAGCACCTCTCCCTAAAAATCTCATCTAGTACTTTTTATCTCCCCATTTTTAAAACCTGACATAAAGTAGAGGTGAAGTATGACTTGGCAAGCTTTGGGAAGAGGAACCATGAAAAGGAAGACTCTTTTCACCAACTTCTGTATTTTATTTGGTGACTGCTGCTTATTCTAAAATTTACCAGTGTTGAGTATGGGAACCAGAAATCTGTTCTCCCCTCTCATTTTGACCTATAGTTTGAATTATTTCTTACACAATGCCATGACTTCAGCAGGAGCTTTAAGTGCTGTCATACATTAGAGCTTGTGGCTTGATGAAGGAATTGAATAAGTCTCTCCATCTCCTGAAGGAACGCTCTAACTTTCAGATTAATATATTAAAGTGGCGGACTCTGCTACCAGTGTAGTACCAGAAGACCCAGCCTCATTCTACTCCTATCCCCATTCCCCAAAAACAAGGGCTCTAGGCACTTGTCCTTCAAAGCAGAATTTTTGGTCCCCAGTGTTAAGTGGACAGGTGAACCAGGCTGCTGCTCTGAAACCTGTGCAAAGGGTTTCAGATGAAAACCGTCCATTTTACAGCCCTGTATCCAGCTTGTTGCTGGCCAGCCAGCCTGGGAGGTTTTTCATCATTTTGAGACCCCTTGACTTCCACCTGTGCTGTGTCTGAAGTTCCGCCATGTAACACTGAATGCGGCCTGAAAGCTCTTCTCAAATTACATCAGTCATTTTTCCTGGATATGACAGAAAGAACTAAATCCCCTCTCTCAACACCAGTCCACCTTTGATTATCTGCAGTAGGTGTCAGTTTTGCCTTACACTGCCCAAAAATCAGAAACATTCTAGGCACTTATATCCCTTATGGGATCCAATTGTATGAGCTGAATTCAAAGAAAGAGCATCCTTTTCCTCCATCTCCTTCTGCAGAGTCCTATTGACACTGAGAGCGCTCAGCACAGATTGATCCCTATGGGTACATCCAGGCCAGACTTTCTCCGCTAAGTAAAGCATTCCTGTAAGGACATATTGAAAACTCGGTGCTGAAATGTCAGCGGCTTCTTCTATTCATTGGGAGAGAACAGGAAACAGAATCTTATGTCAGTTCTGAAAATCAGTTATTAGACTTTCTTGTTTTACTTCACTGCAGTAAACAGTCATCAGGGTCTGACTTAAAAGTTCTATATTAGACTTGGATCTACAGTCCTGTAGTTGGCACCATGCCATGTCCATCGCTTTTTATCTTTGAATTGCTTTCTCAATTAGGACTTGCAAATTTGTATAGTCAGAGAAAAGTATAAATTTCATTTTAAAGAAAGAAAATGAGGAGATGATGACCTGTGACTTGCTTTTAGGATCACAAAGAATGTCACTAAAACTTGAGAGTGGTCAATCTAATGCAATGCTCAGTGTATGCTTCTCTCCTAAGAGTGGCATGTTTCTACTCTAGTAATATTTTGCTCCAGTATTTACAGCCAACCTTAGGAGCTGCTCTACATGGACACATCTTCTCATTGCAATTTAACAAGCACTGCATCACTTTGTTGCTCAAAAGTGCATCCCACTTATCAAAACAATTTAATTAAAATCCATTATTTTTGTTGGATTAATTTCATTGCTACTGATCAAAAAGGCTGAGAAAATGATAAAATCTTAAAATTAAAAGTACACAGTAGAGTTCCTACTTCTGTCCCTATATAAATGCAATCAGACCTGAAGTGATAAACCCCAAGTTTGGCCAGAAAGGGAATTAGGAGTCAGGGTTAAAGGCTCATTCTGCTGAAATCAATGCCCACAGTCCTGATGACTTTTGTCCAGTGAGGATCCTGTTTGTGATTCTCAATTCCTCTTGCAAGTACTGTCCCATTAACTAAAGGAGCGGCTGTGATTTCACCTAATAAGAACTTTGCAATAGCTAATCAACAATTCTTTCAAACCTGTAGCGTCACCAGTAATGAACTATTAATCCTCTGTCTCCTCAGAACTGAGTTAAGCTCAGAACAGAAAGGGAGAGGCAGCAAAAGAAAATGGACTCTGTGAAGCATGAAGAAATAAAAATGAAAAGATCATAAAGAAAACAAACATTAAGGGTAGAAGAGCAATCAATAAAGTCCAAAGCTTGCAAAGACTGTCTTGGAAAATAAGTACTCTAAAGGAATGCAAATAAGTAAAAATGCAATTCTCAGAAAGATTTATTTAAGAGTGAATTAATTCTTCAGTGCGATTTTCTTTTCTTCTTCCCTTGAATGATTGTCTCTTAGGCTACTTCACTTTCTGCATATGGTGCCACATGACAATAACACCACATTAATCTCTACGTTATATACGTTCTTCTATAGTGATAATTCCAGCAAGCAAAAGGTTAGCACATTTAAATGAATGCAAATAAGATGGTGGTTTGTTATTGGCTGAAAGTGTCTCAAAACAGACTAATAGTGATACACAGATGCAACTTTGCATCTGCAGTCTAATTAAAACTAATCTAATTAAATATTGTGCATCTGTAAAGCAGCTTGAGTGCTGTGGAGAACACACAGAATTCCTTTTATTGTTGGAAAGAGCTTCCAAGACCCAGTGTGTCTGCCATTTCACTTTATTTGGAACCGCTTTAATAGCAGGTGAGTAATCAGCAAATAAATTCGCTGTAGCTGCTTTGGAGTCGTTCATTCACAGAAGCAGAAGCAGTGATAATGTATCCACAGATACATTACAACAGCAGTGGAGGCCACACTGACTGAGGGAGGTAATGTCCCTTCATTAGGCAAAATGATACAGTTGGAAAAAAAAAAAAAATCTTAAAGCTGTAAATCATCCTTCAGCCTCACTTATTAAGGCAGAAGTCAACTACAAAAAAACACTTTTGCAGATGTGTTATATTGCTGATGTGAGTTGTTCACAGTAAAATCAGGCATGAGCAAAACCTTGTTGAGGGATTTCTTTTAAAATATTCTTATTACAGAATCCTCAGAATATTTTTTTTCTTGCAAATAAACATTCCTCAAACATTTTATTCAGTATGAAAACTTATTGCTCTCAATTGAAATTCTGCCATAAGCGATTCTAGCACTGAGAACAAAAATAGCCATGAGGTAATAAAATAATGTGTATAACCATCTACCCAGAACTCAGTCTACAGGCTGTGAGACCAATGTAAGGGAATAAATACCAGTGTTTTATCTTTTTTCTTTCCCTCTCAAAAATGTGCATATGTAACTTCATGTTAGAAAACTGTCTTAAAATGCTTAAATCATCAATTCTCAGATGAAAGAAGGTCAAAGGAGAACAAATTTTGATGAAAAGTTCATCACAACATTCTTTCATAAGGTATTACAGTAGACAAAGATACTCTGCATATTCGCACCTTAGAGAAATAGTCTGAACTGTCTTGATCCTGTTGTAACCGAAAATAATGATGTTTGTAGAAAGTCCAAGATACGAAGGTATAGTGCGTGGCAGGAGTCTGAATCCACGCAGGGTAAAGAGATTCTCCAAATCTCATAGTTTTTCTTCTTTCTCCCCTTCTCAAGGCTCACCAGATTGCTAAAATGCTGAATTTAATGCTATCCAGATTGCTAGAATTCTGAATTTAGTACCATGCAGATTGCTAAACTGTTGAATTCCAATACGTCCTTGACTCTGTGGGCTGGGCATGGATCTATATTCCTGGGAAATTCTCCACATCAAGCAACACTTTGTGTTGGAGCAGATTCATAGAATGAGAGCATGCAAGAACTACACTGTAGATATGTACACTCTTCTAGAAGTCCAGCAAACTGACTCTTCCTACCGCTTTAGGTGAAATATTCACTGTATGAAAAATTGAAATGTGCTTGAGAGTAAAGCTCTGGAGACTTCTCTTTTCTTGGTTGGTGCCCTAACCGGTGAGCTATTTACCCCACACATACCAGAAGCTAAGTCACTTCTCCCACAGAACAATATTCCCGAGTCACAGGGTCCCCCACAGAGGATGAGTAAGGCATCCTCCATGCAGTCTAACCTATAGCCGATAGGGTCGCTCTCTTCTCTATGGGCTGAGATTTGTGGGTTTAAACTCGTTTAGGCTCAGTAAGATGCAAGCCATGTTCTTCCTCTCGTGATAGTGCCTTAGTAACTATACTTATTAGAAAATAAAATTGGCGACAACACTATCAGCATTTCCCTTTCCTGCTTTAGCCCCATTGTAGTCCCACTAGTTTCAAGAATGAAAATAGAACCTCCAAGCAAGAGAATAATAGATATGACAGATAAATCCCATAGTGGAAATCATGTCTGCTGTTTGAAAATTGTACATAGAGGTCTCTATTATAAAAAAGGAATCATAAATGATGAAAATTCTCAAAATTGTCCCATTAAAGTAATTTTCTTTGCTGCCTGATGTTTCTAGACAAGTAGAGCTTCGATTTGAGTCTCTTCTGTTGTAAATAGTTCCATTAATTCCGGGAAAACTATGCTGAACAATGTTTGTAGGATTATATCTTGAGGTGAACTTACTAATAAACAGGAAAAAAAGCATTGTGTGTTTTTGACAGCATTCCTTTAGCCTAGGAAAGATAAGTGTGGTGATTCATAGAAAAGGGATACTTTGGTAAGCCATAATGAATTTTCAAATGAAATGTCAGTCTGAAATTGCTAATCAAATAGTCATTTCCATGGTATTTTTCTATATGCTGCTGTGAAATTCACTCCATTGTAGAAGACTGCGAAAGGCATCTTTCATAATTCAAAACTTATATTAAGGTGATGTTTATGTGCTGCACAGGTTGTCACAGAAGCCCATGTAGCAGAATGAATATTGCCCTTTGTGAATATGTGTACTGAGGGTTAACAGTACTGTGCAATACATTAAAAAGCCTTAGGGCAACAGAGGTTTCAAAAAAAAAAAGTGTTTTCTTTCTCGCAAATATGTAGCATAAAGGAAAGTTCTAAATGGAAAGCATTTAACTTTATACGAAGGAATTTTTCTTCAGACCTAGATTTTCTTGATGCATTTTATCATGGTATCATACATTTCCTAAGGAATGAAAAGAGGATTGTCAAACATGCTGTCATTTTTACATCATATTTTGATTTCAGTACAACTTAGAGCTTTTACAGCATGGTACAAACATGTGGCTCTAGCTACATTGCATTAAGGACATTGCATTTACTTGTTTTAGTCTTTATTATATATCATATTTAATTTACTAATTAGTCATTATGTATTTATTGTTTGTGTATTTTTATTTATTATCTTTACTATTACTCTTGTATTACTTTGATCACACTTTTGTCTGATGTTTGCTCAATATACAGTACTCATAAGACAAACTGCTTTTATAATGTATGAAGGCCTGATCATGGCTCAGCCACCTGCAAATTGTCTTTAAATCAGCATGGAGTTTTAAGCCACCATAAATACAGAATGCTGATTTATATATGGAAAAAACCAGGTATGATACAGCGAAACAGAAATTGTTTAAAAAAAAGGCAGGACAACTGATGCAAAGTTTCTAACTGCTTCTAGACTTAAAAGTTTACTCTATTGGTGATCACAACACTTAATAAAATTTGAATCTTAACCCTGTGCTGCCTTTGCTATATTCATAATAACAAATGAATGCAGCAAAATAATACTCTTTTGCTCAAATTACCTCAGAAATAAATCTGCAAATATTTTCCTCACTTTCTGATTGCTGATACTAGCAGATTACTCTGCAGTACAGCAAAATTAGGACTTATTCGGTGAGATCTCAAAAAGGGTTTCAGAAACTAGCAGATAACTTCTGCTTATTTTGAGATGGTAGTTTGAGTGTTTCTAATCAGACTTGTCACAAACTCCTGGATCTTCCAACTGGTGAGAAGCCTGTCCTTGAGCTCAGGAAAAGGAAGACCTCATCAATACTGCTTTTCAATGGAGCTTCAGAACCAAAGTTATGGCTCCATCCAGGAACACTATAGTATATGAGAACTGCAGCTGGAAGAGGTAAAAATGGGCTGATAAATTTTATTATTATGGTGAAATAGTCCTTTAATAAGGACAAAGTTTTGTCTCTGTCACCTGCAATATCCAGTAAACTTGGAAGGTAGTATTTTTGTGCTGTGACTAGTACTCAACCCATCCCCAGTAATAAATAACTTATGTTGGCAGTATTCTCCCAGGAGACTCCACTAAAGTAAGTCAAGCTAGCTACATTTATTCAGACACATCATGGTGGAGGTGACACGTGATGAAAGAAGAAACCTTTCCCTGGAGCAAAACTAAATGCCACTTACCTCACTGCTGATGGCTTAGAGATCTGCAGTGGCTTCCACAGATTCAACCACGGAAGAGATAAATATGCCACCCCAAATTAAACCCGATTAGACAGCTCTCTAGTCAAAGCATTTTAATTATGGCCAACATGTAGACTATATTTTGATTGATAGCCCTTTTATCCCTTTATGAAAGCAGTTTCTCATAGGCATAACCCTCGTGAGTGGCTGGTACATACTTAATTGGCCTCACATGCCTTCAACCTGAGCCAGCTCATGCCAGGAAACAACCTTGTGGAAGCCAGCACCATAACCAGTTTTCCTTTGGCTTCTCTCTAAACTTGGCAATGCTGTGATTTATCCTGGCTTGTCTCAGCTGTTGATCCCTATCTGAGGTCACACACAATTTTGCTGACTGCCATTGACATGGCAGGGTCATATGCAACACACGTTTCTCTACTGCCTCGCCTTCCAAAAATTGTCCAACTAGCAGTATAGTTAGTGGTTGTTAGAAAACAATTGAGTGGGGATATAAGGTTCATGGTTCAGTGAAGGAAGATTTAACATATTAATGGGGTAAAGAACAACCACTGACAGAAGCCCTGCTAGTCTTGAGCAAAAAAACAACTAGTCCTACCCTCATGACTTCTGCCACTGAGAGAAAAATTTGTGTATTTTACAGTACATTACTCTTGAAGTGACTAAAAAATAAACATCAGAATTCAGTCTGCTTTGCTAAAATGTTAGCTGAAAGCTTTTCACTCCTTCTTAGCAAGCTTTGTGTGAAGTAAAGAGAAAATTAGAGAAATATTGTTTTATGTTTATTGTTTTTCATCAGAAGCATCCTATGGCAGCCAGCCAGCCTGGAGAATGGAGCAGAGCCTAGCACTGGCAGGGAGCCTTGTGCCTCTCTCAACCGTATGTGAAAAAAAACTTTAGAGGCCTTAACTTTTCCTTAACTTTGCCAAACTTTTTTTCTGAAGAGACAGGAACCATAAACGACAGGAGAAGGTGCTGTGTGATGAGGGAACCAGGAAAAAGTAAGGAAAAGAGGCAGCAGATGAAAGATGGCAGGAAGAACTGGAGTTGTAAGTCACAAATTGGTTATCGTTTACTTTCAGATCACAGACGTGACCTCTAATGCTTAGAAGCCATACATCTCGGCAACATACACTGTAATAGTAATTTTCAGAACATCAAACCTATCGACATGGAGTTTGTGAAGACATATACTGTCATTAATGTTTATTCGTCCAGTGGAAGCAAATGTTGCACCTTCTTGGAAAAAGAGACACTGATTTCTGTGTGTTTGTTTGTTTGTTTTTTTTTACCTTAGAAAGGACAATTTTAACTTTAACTAGCATCAGAACAAGAACATAGATATTTTACAGCTCTCAATTCTCTACTCCGCAAATGTCAGTACAAACAAAGTACTGATGGAAAAACCCTTTATTTTCTTCGCACCATAAAATATTGTGGGAAAGTGGGGAATATCAGTGTTGCTTTGCTACATCAAGAATCCTCACTGACACTTCAGGCTCCTAATGGCTCCCAATCCTTATTCTGACAATGCTGTAACAAACTGCTGTAATTCAACATCCACAGACCTTGGGTATAGCCTCATTAACTTCGGGAACTGGACAGTAAGTACACTCACCTACAACTGTAAGCATGGACGTAATTTATTTTAGTCCTGTGTTGACATAGGTGTATTACAACCTCTTAGGAAAAAAAAAACCAAACAACAAAGCAAACTCAACCTTGGAATAGAGAGGCACTATAGCACTTGTTTATCTATTCAAAGTGATCCATCTTAGCATACATGACTGACACAATATACACTCCTAGCACTTTATAAATACTCCTGATACCAGGGGAAAAATTCAAGAAGTCTGCCCAGAGTAGCTTTGGAGGCAATCCTATAATTTTGTCTGCAAGAATTAAAGTACTGCTGGAATCCAGCCACTGAAAGAGTCTTGAACTCTCTGTTAGCCTGATGCTGACTTTCAGATGCTTCTCAGCGCTGAATCTGGAAGGAGGGAGGAATCAGTGAGGCATCACATCTGCTCCTTGCTCACTGCCACAGCACTCCAATACACCCACCAAACAGCTGAACCAAAAGCTCATGGATGATCGAAACCCAGAAGAAAGCTAAACACCATCATCTGCCAGTATTCTGGATCCCTCTCAGGCACAGAAAGCAGCACCGTGGTGGCTTGCGTCCGCCTGCGCCAGTGATGCTGAAGAGCGGTGGTGGAGACACACTGATGCAAGGGCTGCTGTGCTTTGGAGGAAGCATAAAACCAATGTCCTCAGTTTTCGTGGTGATGAAAGATCCCCTGGGATTTCCCCAAAAGGACTGTAAAAGTCTCACAGCCCCATGCAACTCTCATTAAACTAAATGGAAAGAACCTCAATCACTTCTGTGGAAATTGGATGTTTGCAGAGTTGGCCCAAATCCCGAGCGAGGTAATTGCATTCTTCCAATGGTTTCCATTGGAAAATTTCAGTGTTCCCCGTCTCAAACGATCTCAAAGTAGCACTCTACTGATCATTTTAACTAAACAACTGTCCTAAATGCTGTCTTTTTTTGACAACAATAATGAAAATCTGTGTTATGGTAATAAGCCATGTGACAAAAGAGGGTATAAATCTCAGCAAGCAGCCTACTAAAATGAAATGGAGGGTAAAAAAATTACACTGAAAAAGGTCTGAAAAGAAATTTGCTACTACCACTATATGTGTGTGTGGTGCATCTCTAAAATTACATCTCCTGTAGAGTTACAAACTTTTAAAATAACCATAGCTAAAGCAGAATTAATTTATGTTAAAATATGAATTAATGTAGCAGTTCATCCCGTAAATTGCAGCATATATTAGAAATGTGTTTACAGTCTTGATCCTCCAAACCACTTGTGTGTAACAAATTTAATTCAATGAACTATTCAGGAGCTTAAAGGTTAGTACATATTTAAATACTTTACTGGATTAAACCTTTTGAAATTCTAAATTCTGCTGTGTATCATTTCAGTAGCTGAACTCAGCCTGCATATCCATGTTATACTTGCATGGCTATAACAAGCCTTTTAGGTTATTTACAGGAGCGGTGTAGGCCAGCCAAGAAAAAGACTTGAAAACAAGAAAAATCTTGTTCGCCAATTTGCACTCATCCTGCACTGCAGGGTTCAGCTGGTGTTGCTATGACATCAGGTCTTTGGTATCACAAATTATTTTACCAAATGGAGACACAATTTAGGCAATTGGTTGGTTGTTTTTCAAGAGGATATATCCCAGAAAATACTGGGATAAATATTGAGTTCAACAGAACAAAAATGCTTCTTGTCATTATCATTATAAAATTATAGCTAGTTTTCTTATTCTAGGTGGCACTGAGAAGCAGTAGTGATTTTGGATAGATCCATGCACTTTGCACGATCAAAGCTCAGCTGTCCGTGGGTTCCTAGCAAAAATGAGCTACTGCAAATCAAGGATGTTCCACAGCTCAAACACATCAGTCAGTGCATTAACTGAATAGGAAAATTATTTTTGTAAATAGTTCCCCTCTTCCATTTTACCTCTTCCTATGTGTGCGCTAAGTATCTTGTACCATACATTCACTGTTGAATAAATGCGTGGCTGTTTCAGAATAGTCAATTTCGAAATTTTTTTCATGCTATTTTATCATCATTAATGTTACGCCCCGAGTTCAGGTAACAGTAAGCTTTCTTGTTTGCCCACTGTCCTCTCCACCCCCCATACTACTTTCTGCCATCGTGGTCACCTCGCTGTCCTAGGACTTAAAACCCATCAATAAATATCCCATGAGGCAAAAGAGATTAGAAATTGGTATTCTGGAACAATTTCCTATAAAGTGATTACTATCACTGAGTTGTAATCTAAAATGCTACGCTAGACTGAAATTTATTAATAGTAAGCTTCCCTTATCTTCCCTGTTTTTCTCTTAACCAAACTGTGAGTAAATCTGCATTTATGGCATATTACAAATAACTGACTCCAGGGTTGAGACCTGAAATGCTATATTCCAGCTTAGAGAATGTTTGCTGAAAATTTGGTACTGAGGTCTTAGGACCAACCTGATAAAATAGCTGGCTTTGAAGGAGAAGTGAGGTTTGAACTTAAAAAGAAACAAGTCTGAATGTTGGGTTAACAAATATATTGCTTGTGCCAATCTTTTAATATGAGTTCTGGGTAGGAGAAAAGTGTTAATAAATACCTAAATGAAATAATACAGAAGGAAGATAGAAAATTCAATGAACTCTAGTAGAGAGGGACCATAAAAATATCTATAAGAAAGGTATAAAAATTATTATCAACATTGTCGCCTACGTGAAGAATGTACTGCCTCTCTGTAAACTGTTCCCAATAATAAAAAAATCTGATGCCTGCCCTAGTCCTGGAGGTTTCCTGCCCATTGGGGTACAGCCATATGGGGGATGGTGCTGACACAGCTCCAGGAGGAGAAAGCTTCTCATGTGGAAATGACTTCCAATCCTATTGGCAGCTCATCAGCTTTAGGATACTCCTTCTCCCTTCTTCTTCAAGGAACCACCACCTCTACTCCACTGAGTCAAACAAATGGTTCGTGTGGCTGCTTCAAACTGACCTGGGAGCTGCCATCAAAGGTTGAGGAATATAATTTCAGGCTGCAGCTTGAAATACCCAAGTTCCTGCTTTTTCTGAGACTAAAGGAAATCGAAGGATCAAGCTGGAAAGCTAACTTGGATCTACTTTTCCTGCAGGAAGAGCTGGGCAAGAAATGCAGGATATGTGGGGTCAGAATCTGCAGCCCACTGTGGGACATTTGTTTAAGAGTAAGGAGCCCTAAATACCCGGTGTTACTTGCTTATTTTGTCCAGCAGCATTTCACAGCAAAATGCATATTCTATCCTTCAGCCACATCTCTGCTCTGGTGAGCTCTCTTGCTCTTCAACCCACTGTACATTGACAGAAGAGAGTGAACCAATCACTCTCAACATAAGAGAAAGCAGTTCTTTAAGTCCAGTGAAAGTGGTTTTGGGCTGTGAATATGTCTTATAATGGCTTAACCTAGAGCTCTTCCTAGATACTTAAGTCTGTGAGACCACTACGATTTCGGAGTCCATTTTTCCCTTCTGGATAAACCTGGGTATCCTGTTTCTGTGTCATTCTGAAGAGAACCAAGGCTTTTAATTCAGATCTGTGAATTCAAGTCCCAAAGCCTGGTTCCTAAAAGCTAAGTGTAGAAAGCTTGAACATTTCCGGAACTCATTTTTCGATTTGGGTTGAGATGCCTTTCCCATCTGAAAGGACAAATCTCATCTTTCACTTTGGCGGCTCTTGCTGCAATAGGGAAACAGTGCCAGCTACAGTACTGAAACATGCCCCCAGATGATACTGGGCCTGTGAGCAAATTAGGGAGCTCTTGCTGAAGTTGATAATTAAGATTAGATTCAGACTCAGAAAACTGCACAGGAGTAGGCAGATGGTTCGCTCAGCTGCCAGCTGGAACTCAGCCTTCATGAGGCAGTCATTCAAGTTCAACAGCACAGCTTCCTTCCGCAGAGTCAGAGCAAAGTCTACCCATACCAAGATCCTTCTAAAGATCTGAGGCCACCTCCACAGCTCTTGCAAACTGGCTGCATGTTCTGGAAGAAGTAGAGGTTTTCAGATCTAGACCAGTTCAAGATCTCACTTGAAATACAAGCCAAGACTAAAGAGGTAACAGTAATGCAAGAAAAGATGATATGGACCTACAGCACTCCTGAAAACTTCTGTTGGTGGTCAGTTGTTTAGTATTTCACCCACCTTGGCGATCTGGCACTGGTGATCAGATATCTTAAACACTTCCTATATCAATAAAGGAATTTTTGTCTATTTAAAAAAGTTTGAATACTTTAAAAATCATGTATCGATCAAAATAAGGAGGTATTATATATTTATAATCCCTCAGGGAAGACTTTGGATAATTCTCAGCCGCAAACTCAGTTCTAAGTAGAACTGCTAACAATAACAACAGAAAATGACATTCTATTCTTCATCTGTTCTAGTTTACAACAGTGCCTCAGAATTACACAACCTTCATTATCTGCTCTTGGTTCTTATAAAAATATCTTCTAGCTTGCCACAGTGCCTAGGCACAAGTATCTGAGGTAAAGTATGGAATATCAATCTTAACAGCAATTCCTGTATTTTCATTGCATATTTACACCATGTTTTTAAAAAGCAAATCTATTAACCATAGTCCCAAGTGTTTTGTTTTTTTTTCTTTTATGCAGTATGCTGCTGAGAATCAATCTTTAAATGTATTCTCAGTTTTAAGTTCAGAACAATCGCTCCATGAACTCTCTTTATAGAGCATTTTCAGAGCAAGATTACGAACTGAATTATAAGAGATAATGGGTAATTTCTGTAGATACTGCATCTGCAGGTAAGTTTGAGAAAGACTAGCAAAGATTCTGTTTATTTTACACATGTAAACATAATTTTAGTGCACTTTCCCTCATACAAAGTAATGAAATTTTAAGATACATTCCTAGTGCTAAAAGAAATCCAGCAACCATGTTCAGTTTTCTGCTTGTAAATTGAATTCTCTAGTCAATTTATAAGGCACTGGCACAACTTGACATATCTATAGTGTAATAAAATACCTACCAGGGTCATTGTAACATATAAAATAATAATCACAGTGATGTGCTAGAGGAGACCCAAGGGGATATGCTGGCACCCCTTGTTAAAACCCTGTCACCAAACCAAAGGTAGGTGTTCACCCCTGCTTCTGCTATAGATGGATTTCACCCCATGGCTGTAAAAGTTAATTTGAACAGAGATTTTTTTGTTTTCTTATGTTTTGCTGAAATGTTCTCAGAATCATTTATTTTACAGGAGAAGGAGAACTTGCTTCTCCTTCTTCTTTCAGATTATGAAACTCAAAACCAACTGCTGTTTCTGAAAGCAATCTTTCAGACACATGTAATCAATAATGTATAATTTTGTTTGACACTGAGGTTATGCTCCCAGTATGCTTCTGGTTAACAGACAGTATTTCCTTCCAGACAGGACAGTGCACCCTTGAGGTGCTGCAGACTAGAACATGGGTTAAATGTGCGACAACTGTGCTGGGAATGGAGGGTGCCGCAGCTGGTGCTCCAAGTTGTAGGTGTCTACAGATGACATCAAGTTGTGTGGCAGCGTTGATCTGTCGGAGGGTAGGATGGCTATAGAGAGGGAACTGGACCAGCTGGATCAATGGGCTGAGGCCAAGGGCATGAGGTTCAACAAGGCCAAGTGCTGAGTCCTACACTTGGGTCACAACAACCCCAGGCAGCGCTACAGGCTCAGGGAAGAGTGGCTGGAAAGCTGCCTGGAGGAAAAGGATCTGGGGGTGTTGATCAACAGCCAGCTGAACATGAGCCAGGGGTGTGCCCAGGTGGGCAAAAAGGCCAACAGCATCCTGGCTTGTATACGGAATAGTGTGGCTAGCAGGACTAGGGGAGTGATTTTGCCCCCCGTGAACAGCACTGGTGAGGCCCCACCTTGAATCCTGTGTTCAGTTCACTACAAGAAAGACATTGAGGTGATGGAGCGAATTCAGAGAAGGGCAATGAAACTGGTGAGGGGTCTGGAGCACAAGTCTGAGGAGGAGCAGCTGATGGAACTGCGGCTGTTTAGCCTGGAGAAAAGGAGGCTGAGGGGAGACCTCATCGTTGTCTGCAACTACCTGAAAGGAGGTTGTAGCATCGAGGGTGTTGGTCTCTTCTCCCAAGTAGCAAGTGACAGGACAAGAAGAAATGGCCTCAAGTTGCACCAAAGGAGGTTTAGATTGGATATTAGGAAAAATTCCTTTATGGAAGGGGTTGTCAGGCATTGGAACAGGCTGCCCAGGGAGGTGGATGGGTCACCGTCCGTGGAGGTGTTTAAAAGACATGTAAATGTGGTTCTTAGGGACATGGTTTAGTGACAGTGTTAGGTTAACAGTTGGACTCAATGATCTTGAGGGTCTTTTCCAACCAAAATGACTCTATGATTCTGATCTCTCTCCTTTGCTTGTCCAAGGAGCCAAGATAAGGGCCAGCACAGGAACAGGGCCATTCCTCAGACCTAAGTGCATCAGATGTGTGAGCTGAGGTTGCTTTGATCAGAGGGGATGTGTAACCTCATGGCAAGCATGTGTGCTTGATGGTGCTGGATCCAGCTGTAGCCTGCAGCAGCACTTCTGGGTCATATTAGAGCAGCTCATACCTCTAACAGCTTAAGGTTCTTAGCTCAGTCCTGTATCAGGATCAAGCTGGTAGCTTTCACAGATCCGAAAATTTAATTACAGGACATGTTAAGGGGATCTTATCAGAAGCATATGAAAATAACTCACAGATTTTGAAAATTTTCTTTGTGACAGACTGTAATTCAGCAGGATCTCAGACCATGAGCTCTTTCTTCCAGACAAGGATTTTCATCCATGTTCTTCCTCATGAGTTTTTCACTTCCATTCTTCCACTCTTCAGTATCTATTTGGATACTTTGGATTTAAAAGCTGTATTTTCAGGACTTCTAATTTCAAGCATTCAAAATATACTGGACCCCTAAAAATAATAAAGGTATTTTCGTACTACGAATTTATACAATAACAGAGTTGTATTGTTTTTCTTCTTCTCACGATTTTTGTGTCTTCTGGGGGTGTGTGGGCAGTATTTCCAAGCTTTTCCCTACCAGCAGGTGACCTAGAAACTTCTCTTCAATGAAAAAAAATAATTCTGAAGTTCTCATGCAATTACTGTACTTTAGGACTGGGGGTTCAGGGAGAAAACAAGTTAATTAGAGATTTGCATTTAAATTGCTGTATTTAGAAATTATTTCCCCCCTCTACTATTGTACTGTAACAGCTCTTTCTTGTGCTTGTTCTGTGTTCCAAAATAAATCTTTATTTCTGATTTCCCCTATTTCTTTCCCAGTGTAAAGCTGCATATATTTGCTTGGCATGAGAAATTGCTGATGGTTTGATGATTGGAAGGGAAACAAGAAGACTTGGATTTATGCCTTTCCTCTTCCTCCAGTGCTGTTCTTCACTCTTTCCTAAACATCAAGAAACTTCTTTCTTTATTCTCCTCTAAATCTCTCTTTACAAGTCCTCTTTGCCAGGATATCTAAACAGTTTGCCAACGTCAGACTGCTTCTCAGCAGAGATCACTACTTATTGTATTGACAAATATACATGTGTACATATCTATCCATCTATATCTAGATGAACATACGTTTACATAGTCCTTATTTTCTGTAGGTGGGCAGAATTCCTTGCCTTATATTTAGACAGGAAGGTCTCTGAAACAAAGACTAATTTTTTTTCCAGTTAACCTAAGATCTTACGCAAGGACAAACACCGGTACGTGTCACAGAAATATAAAGAATAGGTAATGCTGAGAACTTCTGATTTTATGGTATTTGTTACTCTCTGTTCATCCAGTTTGGAAATCTGAAAGCACTCTATTATCAGCATTTTGCTTCTTTTTTATGAACTTAGAAAAGAATGTGCCCTCACATCCCCGTGCCAGTGACACTTGTACTCCAGGAACCATTAGAAGAAGCAGTGAAACGAACTGCCTAAATTTATTTTCTGCAAATGATCAAGCTGGGAGCTCCATAACAATTAAATTTCAGAAAGACCCCATGCATAAAATCATCAATTTTCTAATAATAGCCAAAATTCGATAATATGTCCTTGCTAATCTTGATGCTAAATAAGAAAGAAAAATTAAAAAATGAACTTTATTACCACTTACAGAGGGCAAAAAGAACTCTTAATACACCCTCAGTTAGTCAACCAAGGAAGGCAGAAGGGCAAAAAGGCAGACATCAGTAGGGGGAAAGAAATGATCCGTTCTGTCCAAGGTGACTGCTGAAAGCTGAAGATTTAACTTCAGTGGCTAAACTTGTAATTCCAGAATTATCTTACTTGCCAATTCATCCACAGATATCTACAAGTCTGGACTTCAGATTACTAAGATACTATTTAGTATTAACCCAGACCTTAGTCTTCCAGTTATTTTTACATTTTTTATTACGGTTTCCTTTATAGCCTCCAGTCCCATTTTGTTTTGACAGTTATTCACTAAGCCAAGCAGAGGTAAACAAACCTTTCTCTGAATATGTGCAAACAGAATGTGAAACAAGCCTGCACAGAACATTGGGTTTTAGCCTGAATCATCTCACAGGTTTGAGCTCCTGGTTTGGGGGATTATCAGTCAGTTGTACCCAATGAATCAAATGCAGGAGTTTGGAACTCCAGCTACTGGAGCCAAATGGAGTTGCAAGCCAGCCAAACAGTTCTGAATAAGGTTGGTACGGAAGTGTAATTTTTTATCCAATTACAATGCAAGAGAGCAAAGACTATTAGAAATATCCAATCACTTCCTATTAAAGAAGTAATGATAGTATCCTGGACTCAATGCATTCAGTATTACAGCTATTCAAGATTATACGAGAAGCATTAAAAGATTATCGTTATTCAGTCGGATGTATGCTGGAATTTTATGGGATTTTTTCTGTTTTATTTACCGTAATGGCAGAATGAGGTCTTCTGTTCATACAGGAATGTGTTCTCAGGAAACACATAAAGATCAGTTTGCTTTTACAAAGATGCTTGTTAAGTAAACTAATGCTGATCGATGCTAAGTTTTATTTTTGTATGGTTAGTATCAGCATCTCGACATTGAAAGCCTGTGCCCAAAAGCTGTTGCTTTCTTGCATTTCCATCGTCTTGCTAGAACTCACTTACTGTAAATGTATGGCAGATATTTTCCTAGCCTGTAGACAAAGGCACAGATGGAAGAGTAGTGAGAAGGAGGAAGGAAAGAATCAATGTATCTTATAAAGTCTTTTAATGCAATTTTCTTTTCAGACGTGTAAGTGCCGTTTTATCTGGGTTTTTTTTACCCCCTTTTTCAGGTGTTGTAATTACTATGTTTAAAATGCAAAGCGCAAAAGCAGAGATGGTGCCTTTTTTCTCCTTCTGGTAAACAGCTTAAAAATTCTTCCGATTAAAGATAAATTGTGATAGAAAGCATAAGAACCAATTAAGATAGAGTGACTTTTATGGAAAAACAACTGTACTGTGATTATGCAAACCAAGCACTCACAACCAAAATGCAGAGATTTATGTAACAGAGAAAAAAATTCTTCAGAGTTATGCCTCAGTAACCTCACAGGTTTTTTGCACTTTTATTGTACGACTCATTGTAATAAAGTGATCCCACTTGCTTTATCCAGAGTGAAATATATATTAGGATATCACCATTCTGAATGATTTGTGTGTTTTTGGCAGTCTACACCCTCCTGCCACAAAAGGTGGGGTACATTCTACTTTAAAGAGACACGAATCTATGAAAAAACAGAATTTCTGCTTGCATCAATCAAAATTTTAACTGTGTTTACATATTGCATCACTACTCTTGTAATAAATATATACTAAAATAAATGGGACCTCTGTTCTTCTTGGAACTTTTATTTCCTCATTCTATTAAATTCATCTGTTTTCGATAAAATAAGAATTATCTGGTCCTTACATTACAGGAGGAAACATCAGTGTAATTTAAATTGCACAGGCCCTATCTTGGAGTTTTGCAAAGTTAAATCTTCATTGGAATCCTGGTATTTTTAGTCAGCTAAGTATGTCTAGACTATTTATCTTGTGACTTCTATGTGTTCTACAAAATACTTTATTTTAAAAAGATGACTGTTCTATTACAAGTCATATGGAAGGAACTGTATTTATTCAGTTCAGTGTAATTTACTGTGCCTTTACTTTTCTCATAATGTATCGCACTATTTTAATGTTGGATTTTTTTAAATAAGCATAACTTGATATTATGTAGTTTCTGTGAAAAGTCAGAAAGAGGAGACTGTAAATTAGCCCTTCCTATGGCTGAGCTTTTTTATCACTCAAGCCAGGTTGATAGCAAGTGAGCTTTTTCACAATATGGGTATATTCTGTGGTATTATATATTCACTAAATCATGATGGCTTATTTTCCATCTGCAGACATCTTAGGCAGAAGCAACTAAAACATTTACTTGTTTCTCTCTTGCACACAGAAAACAGCACTGAGAAAAAAAGTCCTCTCTCAGTAACCTGTCAAAGCCTTCCCTGTCACATGGGGAGGAAGACAAGGCCTTTAGGAGTTTTAAATGAGCAAGTAACTAGAAAACAGGTTTGTCACTGATCTGCAAAAATTAGAGAACTTGCTGACTATGGCATTCCTCTGCCATATGATTTGGGGTCAGGTCTTCAGCTTGAATCTACCAGAGGGAAAACCTGGTCCATGATCTTGGGAGTGTTCTTAGACCCAAGTACCTGTGCTGCCTCAGTGAGGCCCATTCACCATCTTCATTCTCTCTAACCTGGCAAGAAATTTCCAGAAGGGCACTATAAAAACAATTTGGTCGAAATAAATTCACATTCTGCTCTGTTTTAAGAGAAATTACCTCCAAAACTTGCAGCCATCTGTAAGAGGTAAGGTCTGACAACTTTTCCACCACAATTAAATCCTCAGCTTTGTAACAGGCTAACACCACCACACTGACAACTCACTACTGACATACATGAACAAATAGTAAGGAAATACTCGAACCTTCTGATAAAGAAATGGGTTCTCCTCTCCCCTTCCACCCTCAATATTTTAGAGACAGACTACTTAAACTTATTTGGTGATCTCGTACAAATGACAAACACATTTAGACTTGTTAATTATCTACTCGTTACGATTTGATATTGTTCTTAATGGGGAAAACTTAAGTTATTTGGGATATTAAATGCCTCAACGTGTCAATGGCACTATTTAATATTTAAATATTTAAAAAAAGATTCCATGTCCAAGCCCTTTGCCTCTTTGTGCTACAATTAATATTTGACTTCCTTTTTGAAAAGGCAAAATTTTAAAAAATATATATACACAACTGAATGTCATGTTAAACAGTCCTGGTATTTGGTGGAGATGCTGAGACGATCCAATCATATCTGCAGCCTCTAGAAGGAGAGCAGACAATAGGTGTGGGATCTGTGACTACCCCAGGTTAATTTCTCCACTCACCACAGAATACCTGCATGATCTTGGATAAGAGTCTGGATTTCTAAAATGTGTGTAATATGTTCTGGTCTCAGTATCAGCATAAGGTACCATATTTTATAGTAACTAAAATGTATCTCATAATAAATTAGGGTTGTGTTATCACCTAGTACACTTTTTTCAGCAAGCACTTCAATCACCAAATAAAAAAAGGAAAAAAGTATTCGGAAAGATTCTCCACATTGGACTTTCCTCTTGCTTTCACTGCTGTTTGAAAATAAGGATCCAGCAATGCATTCAAAGTTCCCGTCCATCTACAGACCTTTTCCCAGACCTGCCAATTACAGAGTCCATACACTAGAAACCTATTCATGCCTTCGCAATGTTATCATCAAAGTTTAAAAACAAAGAAATATCCACATAAAAGTGTCCTCTACCTCATAGCATGGTCAGCTAAAAATTAAAAGCGAAAATGTTTCAAGTGCTGACCATTTCTGCCTCAATGTCTTGTATTGTGTTTTTTCTTCTTTTTCTTCTCGTAGTTTTGTTTCTCCCATGCTATCATCAGGCAATTTCATTTCAGTATGGTCTGCAATGGACTGTGCAGATTTCCAAACCAATGACATAGAGATTTCTTACCACTGTAACAACTCAGTTCTTGCAAGTGAGAATTTTGAGTGACAGAGCAAAGCTGTTTGCTATCAATTTTGCAAAAACCACATCTGCCAGACTGCCAAGATCTACTTCAATGATAAAAAATCGATTAATATTCTAATTTGTTATCTATTCTTATCATTCACATATTTCTTTATCCATATGATAACCTTCTAAAATGAGCTCTTACATATGCTAAAATACTTCCCTGAAAATGTTTTACTTTTACTTATTCTTCTGAAGTAAAAATTAATAAAGATTGAATGTCTTTCTAATACCTGCTATTAAAATATATATATATATATACACACAGGCTTCACCCTCATATCTACAAAAGTGCCAAAATTATCTGCCTGTAACATTAGGTAATTTTTCTGTCAGTAATAAAAATGTTTTTTTTTCTTTATTATGTGAAACTACATTGACAATGTTTAATTAGTTGTATATTTAATGCCAGTGTATGCATAATAAAACATACTAAACATGTTCAAGAACTCTACTATTATCATAAACACCGGCAAAAAGCTAGTGCTTATATTTTTTTTTACAAACCTGAACAAATTGATGCTTCAACTTTGAATCAATACTTTCTAGCACAGACCAAAAGAACCCTGCTAACTTTAACCCTACTGACTTCACAGAAATCTACATTGATACTTTTAAAGTATTCTGTGTAGGTACAGGAACTCATGCAAAAAACCTTCAATGGCTCAGCTAACAGAATTACTCAGTGGGAAAAGCACAGCTATCCTCATACATTATTGAGGTATTAGAGCTATTTTCTTGTTAAAAAGTCATTTTGCTGCTTTTTCAACATTTTCTAAACTCCAAAGAAACACAGTCTCCTCACTTTATCCACTTTTATGAGTTTTGACCAAATTTTGCTTTAAGATAGTACGTGTAGACACATCACACATATTTGGCATAAACACAAAACTGTAATTGTTACTGTAAATAAATATTTTGCTTATTGGTTCCATGGCCACTGCGAAGTTCTGCCATTACAATTTTGATGACTCAGTAATAATTCATCAGTAAAAATTATCAAGGCAATCTGACATATCGAAAATAGACTCGAACTACATATGACTTCAATCCTATTTTTGATACTGCGATTAATTCTGGGGAGCTTACAAAACCAGCATTCTCTGTTGATTTTTCTACTTTCACTAGAAAACATTTAGTATGCTGTCTAAATAACTAACAAAGAAGAAAATGTTTAATCTGCCAACAGAAGCGTTTTAATCAATCAAGTTTTACTCACATGGAATTTTGTTCAGTTCATTCATGAACTTCTCTTTTAACTTTGAAAATGCATCTTCTTTTCCTCCCCCTCCTCCAGGACTGGCTGGCTCCGTGACATTACTCGGAGGGGCTGCTGCTACTGTGGTAGCTGGCGGTGCTGCCAGGGCCTCATGATGACTTTCACTCACCATTTTAACCCCTGGTTAAGCTGTTGGAATAAAAATATACATATATTAAAATCATTGAAAGGCGTCTCCCATCAGTAAAAGACTAATTACGCAGAATATCACTTGGTGCTCATGCTTACTAGGTAAATCTAACTGCATCAGCATATTGCTTCATGTTCTTCATAAAATATTTATTAGGTAAGAGAGAAAAGTCCTTTGCAGGGTTAATTTCAGCCAGAATCATTTTATTGCTTAGAGTTCTTCTCCAGCTGAACTGCTGAATTCGAGACCTCAAAATTCCTATTAAAATCTCATGCAGATTTACGTTTTGCTCCTCAATTTTGAAAGTACAGGCAAATTGTGTAATAAATGCTCTCTATGTGCAAATTTCACAGTGTATTTACAGAATTATTTTTCTATGAGTTACAGAGGTGTAAATCATAGCCAGAGTTTCTACATAAAATAAATGAAGTGATTCTAAAAACACTTTAAGATTTCCTGTCAAAGTAATAACCTGTTGTTTCCTATTTAAGCAAGTTGTATATCAAACAGAAATTGATTTGCATCCATTTTTATCTTCACTTATTGAAGGCAATTTTCCTTCCAGTTATTTTGTGTGACATTTGCTACTGACAATATTCTCTTAAATTATTCAGTTGTTTCGTTGGTGTATTCATGAAGCTATGACATCTGTAGGGTAACTAAATGCAGCCATATTGAAATATCTGAAAGGCTGTCACAATCATAATCCCACAATCGCATATTTTAAATTTCATGTTGTTTAACAGGCATTTTGCAAAACCTTACACAGCAAAGAATTTTGGGCCAGTGGGGTGAAGCTTAGATGACACGCACAAAGCAATTTCAATATCACAAGAAGGCTGGCTGAAATGTTCATATTGGTTTTGAACGTATTGTTCTGATTTTCTGCTGCATCCTAAATATCTCTGAATAATCATTCTGTTTTTCTTCAGAAAACCAGAGGGTTTGAGAGACAACAAACATTCATTATTGTACAATTGCTCTCAGCCCCAAAAGACATTTGGCCTTTGACCTTTTGCTGAGAAATTTAAACACCACCACAGGAAAAAAAAAAAGCAACACATCAAGATTAAAGGGGCATAAGAGCATCCAACTGCATGAAGTAGGATGAATCATGAGCTTTCCTGCCTGACGTGACTGTTTTCATGGATGTTGCTGAGAGTGCTCGAATCACTAAATCAAGATGAGGACTGGATTTCCGTCCTTCAACTTTGCTTCTATGAGCCTGCAGTCAGGAAGCCATGAAAGCGCAGACCTCACTGCAGGCAGAGCGAACCCTCTGCAATCACCCTCATCATTCTTGTCATTAAACGGGAGTTTACGCACAAGTATAGCCTGGAGTAGAAGCCATTCTCCAATACTCTCATCCAATGAAAAAAGATTTTAACTAAATAGGGGGTTGGCCTTGTTCCGAAGAAGCAATTTGGCGGATATCTTGCAGCAATTTTTTTGATGCAGCACTGAATAAAGCAGTTTTCCCTGCCTGCCCATCACTTCTGCCTTTGCCCTCACAGTCTCTAGCCTAATATAAAATCATGTTGATGTTGACACAGAATATGTATATGATACAGGTCCATAAATATTTCATCAGCATGTAGTCTTATCTTTTTGCCTGTAACAACATGGGAGCAGTTCACTGTCTAAAGCAGACTGAAGTCGATGGAAAGATTCCAGTTAATATCCATGAACTTTGGCTCAAGTCTGATGTCTGTGAAGATTTCCCCACCTGCCTCCCAAAATAACAATCAGGAAAAAACATGTAGTGCATAATTTGGCTAGTTTGAAATAACGTGTCAGCTATTCCAGACTAGAAGACTTTTTCCATATGCTCTGATGAATGCCAAATACTACGAAGGAAAACATGCAGAGCCACCAGCTGTAGACATTAGTGCTGTTTTATATTACAGCATTTTGTCAATGCATGTCAGTTAAATCAGAAGAAAAGTTGTTGGATATATCATAATTAAATCAAAATTAAGTTGCTTAATTATAATATATTGCTTAATTATTTCAGGCCTGGCAGTTGACTATTTTGTTTTGTAATGGAAGACACAATTTGCAGCGATGACTTTCAGCTAATTAAAAATTAAGGCAAATGTAATTTATTTGCTTCCAGTTTTGGAGCTATAGTTTGAAAATATATTAGAACAAATTCGAAGCTTTACACTCTCATTTATTTAAAAGAAGGAAAAAATAACAAAACAGAGTATTCCTCTGATCTCCAGGAACAATCCTCGGTAGAGTCCTAGTGCAGTTAGAGGTCACTACATCTAATGAGGCATGCACAAATACTTCGAGACTTGCTACAAAGCCTTTGACCTTTACATGCCAACACCACTGTCCTGATATTTTAAATAGGTGTGAAGGGGCTGGAAAAGCATCTTTTCTCAGAAAAAGCTTTCTGCAGCAAAGAATTTTCTGAAGAGCACATGCCCACTCGCTTATAGAGATAACAACTGAGAGCTTCTATTATTGTAATGCTGCAGCTTTCCACAATAATGGTATAAACACTGTGGTACTATTAGAGACTGCAGAGTACCGGATAATTAGATTTAAGTTGTCCTTTTACAAAAAAAGGGGGTCACTTTAACACTGCAGTGCATCACCGAAGGTAAAGATCTACAAAATACTAGCAGATTATCTACCATTTATGAAATGGCAGTTGGAAGCAAAAATTTTTTGCAGGTTAAAAAATGAAATGTCATAGACTTCATTTATGTTCAGTGTCCCCTACAATTATTATAGTGCTAGTTATGAAAATTACGTGTTGCGTGTGCAACATTCAGTCATAAGTAAGAGTACATTTGTAGGCATGAATAAAAGTATTTACATGCTTCTCTAAAACACAGCATAGACTGCATTTCCTGACCATGCGAATTCTTTGGTATATTACTGTGCACCCATGCTAGTACCATATAATATTATAAGACAGATGTAAAACACAGAAATGAACACACACATAGAATGTTTCAAAGTAATACTTGTTGTCACTATACAGAAGTAGTCAAGTGTTGACTGAAAATCCAGAGATGATTATTTGAACCCTTGAGGAAACTTACTCTTCCCTATGCAAGAAAAATTCTGACAAAAATTAATATCAGTGCCAACTTCTCCATCATTTTACATCCTTTCATCTAAAAGTATCTGAATAATACACAAATGCAGTCATCAGGTTCACAAGAAGCAAGAGATTTCCTTATAGAATCACAGAATGTCCTGAGGTGAAAGGGACCCGTAAGGTTCATCGAGTCCAACCCCTGTCCCTGTATAGGACAGCCCCCAAATTAACACCATGCGTCTCTGGGAAGAGGAGTAAAGAAGACGATCAAGACTTCAGGCACAGGTGACTGCAGAGCATGGAGTAGCCTCTGGAAATCTGAAAGCTGAGAGACTGTGTTGCAGGGGCAGCAGCCTGTCTTTGCAAACATTTAGGTATCTCCAAAGTGAGGTGTGGAGGAGACTAATCCCATGAGAAAATTTTACTTGTTTTAAATTCTTTTTTAAAAATAAACTGAATAGTGAGAAAATCAATGAGAGAGATGTGGGATATCCACAGCGATTCACGTGAAAGAGGGATCTTTAGGATTTGGAATGAAAGCAACTCAGAGTAGAGTATCATCTCGCAAATCACAGGGAAATTTATGATAGAATGACAAACCAACCAACCAAACCGAAACAGAAAAGAAAACAAAACAATGACAACAAAAAAACCCAACCCAAACCAAAATGCCCAAAACTCCCAAACAAACAATAAAACAAACTGGACAAAAAAAAGAAAAAGGCCCAAAGGGCAACAAAGTGAATTTCTATGGTTTCTGTGTGGTATAATTACAGCAGGTATACCATACCTGCTGCTGAAGGACTTAGTGAATACTTAATCCCATGGATATAAAATTGGTGACATTCCTTCTGCATGGTGGATTTCAGACAATTTACTTTTACTCCTTCCTACTCTTATCTGCTGAATACAAACTGGGTGGAGTGACATGGTGAATATGTCAGACATTCCATGCTGACCAAATAATTTCCTCCCAAAGAGAAATTTTCTGGAAAGTGTCCTTTTACCTTGCTGCCTCTCAAGTATTTCTGCCGTACTAAAAATTAAAATCAATGAAATTACTAAAACATACAAATATAGTGTTACTATGAGAAATTGTGTAAGTTTTCAGAAGTGATTGTCACCATTCTTTCAGTGTTTAATGCTGTAAGTGTAGTAGAGCTGGTCACTGGACCTCAAGAAGCCTAAGAAGTTGTAAATCGGGATCTATAAGATGAAATGGTATTTCCTGGACAGCTTATCTTTTCAGTATCCCAAACATGTTAACCTCAGCAATTACATCCACCTTGAATTGTGATCACAAAACTTACGTAAGAAAGAAAAAAAATAACATGTTAACATCAGTTGTGTTCCTCTGTTGTTTTTGTTCACTGCTCCTGTGCACTGAAAGAGGAAGAAACTATGAGCTTTCAGTGCTGATGCGTCCAGGCTAAGCACACCCTGTTACCAGAGAAAGGCTTGACACCACATTGAAAATTTACCCTATTCCATTAGAATGTTTTTAATGAAATTAATTTGTCATTAAGAAGATGGGAACATTACCAGAATGTCTAAAGATATCTACAATAAATGATCTCTTCCTAGATTTAAGTATTCTGGGATGTTAATAATACATTTTTCACTCATTCATCTTCCTATTAATGAAATACGCTATCTTTCTAGCTTCAGTAATGGACATTATTTTAAAAGACAAGCTCAGAAAAGAGACTTCCTTAGCTTTTCATAAAGATGGGTCTGTAAGTACATTTTCAGAAGAATGGAAGGTCACGGTAAAGATGTGATAACAAAACAGCCTTTTCACCTCTACCACAAAGGCTTACAATGCAATCCAGATTTAGCATCGCTTTAGAGAAAGTACATGAAAGGCACAGCATTTAATGGGGAAAAATGTTGTGATGAAGAATCTGGGTGGGGGGAGTCAGGTGTCCTATCTGTGCTGCTACTGATGCACAAGAAATGTCCCAGCAAACCCCCCCAAGAATGACCTTGCACCACTTTCAGCGGAGGAGAGAGATTTCTTCATGCTGCCATATGTGAAACATCGATTCACTTGATGCTTTCTGGATCCCAGCTGCACATTAGCTCTTTTAACTCTCATTTCCAATCCTTGCTACTAATACCACACCAATACTTTCATTGGCTTGACTAAATGAACAAGATAAAGCACCTAACTCTCTCCCCAAAAGCCCATGGCTACTTTATTGTTGAGTTTTAGAAATGACAATGCCAGCGTGTCCTGCCAAAGGAGTATCACTGGTCATGGGGCAGGATGCAGGAACACGGTGCTGCAGGTGAGAAGAAAAGCAAAAGGTCCTGAGTCAGCAGGGACAAGGACACTACATACAAGGAGGGGGGGGATGTCTGAGCACAAGTTTAAGCAAGTTTCGGGGTAGCAAAGAGGTCACATACCAAGTCAGGCAGAAGTGCTGCAACTCCAAGGTGTTATAGCAGGGAGAAGGAGAGCTTGGCAGAAAGATTTGTTGACAGTTAGTCAAAACTGTTAAGTTCTGGGAGCCAGCAGCTACTTAGATTGAGTTATCGACTGCACAGTCCTAGATCAGGCAACAAATCTTCCAATTATTAGACATAAGCTCAGTACCATTCTCCAGAATTTGCTTAAAATAGAAACAAATATTTTTAGAAAAACAGTTGAAAGAAACTAACTTAATGGACAAATCCAAACTTTTTTTTTCCCCCCAGTAGGTTCAAACATGTTCTGCTTCACTCTTGAGACATCCCTTTAGTTCTCATCCCCAGTGCTTCCAGCATTGTAGCTATCCAGAAGTTTTGTGTAAGTAGCTATGAATTGCAGCTGGGTCCTTCTCAAAGAGTCAGACAACGCAACAATAATAAGCACTGGAAAAGTAATGAGGAAATGAAATATTGTAAGATTTCCAGTCTAATATTCATGCTGAAAACCTGAGTTATATTCAAATAATATCCACATTTCTATGTACTTTTCTTAACCTATTTCACTTTTTAAATTCACTGTATATCTCATAAGCGTAGAATACATATCGAAAAAGCACAGAATAGTTCACAGTTCTCTGTCACAATAAAAACATTTTATTTAATTGAAATCATTACAAGTTCATCTCTAAGAATGTTTCAAAGCTAATCATATAATGTCACAGAAAATTACCTTCCCAGTGGACAGCAAACCATCTGAATATTTTGGGAGGGATATGGATTGGAGAAAGACTAATTCCTCAGTACACAGCACAATCTACATGTTTCTGTTTCAGTTTCCTGGTCACCTTTTATTAAGTATGGTGGAACTGTTCAACATACAGGGCTCCAAAATACCTTATGTTGCAGAGTCCGTGCAAGAGAAATTTTGGCTCACATTTTCAGAAAGAACCTCAGTCCAATATGTAATCTATGAACAGTTAATCACTGTATATTTTGCAGACCGAAGTTATGCAAAATGGTATTTTCAGACTAACTTCTTAAGTTGTTGGTAAGACTGTTGTTAATTTCAATGGAAGGGTGAATGCAACACGATTTTCCTTTAAGCTAAAAGCCACAATTTTTTGACTGTACTTCAAACTTCTGCTCCTGCAATGCAGAGGAGCACACGGGAGCCAGAAAAGTTAGTCACAGCAGCTTAGAGAGAAACATCAAGAAACATCCAGAGCAAGGAGCATTGCAGCAAGTCAGGAGCAGTGAGTCCCTTGCAGAGATTCACCGTATAAATGTCTGGTTCCCTGGCCATGTTCTGAAACTCTTGTTTTACCCTAAGTATATGATATTTCTTAGTAATATATTTCTTTGGTTTTCAGAGGTAGTGGGGCTAGAGACAGCCCTGTCTCTCTGAATGTTGACATTGTTGTCGTGTTTCAGCAGCAGTGAGGTTACCCAATCTGTCAAAGCATCAGAATATGTATAATTTAACCGCTCTGTCTTCCTCTACAACTGCAAATGTTGTTTCTAAATGACTGAGGTCCTTGATAATAGCTAGTTATGAATAGGAATAAGGGAAAGAAACTACAGTAATTTCCTCCCACATGATCATTCTGCCATCTTTCATGCTTGCATCTTGTTTCCTCAAGCTGTGATCTGCATTTTTACTCCCCTGGTATTTACTTCCAGACTTCCCTTTTACAAAAGTCTAAGACAAAAGAATTCTTATAAAAATTAGTGTTCAACTGCATTTAAGCATGAAATTCTAATACATTCCACAGAGAATTCCACTGTTCCAAAACCATTTTAGAGTAATCCTACAAATAATGAAGCCCTTTATATCAATAAAATGCTTGTTGTGTACATTACATAAAATTAATTTATATTCACATATTTGGCTCCTGTCCAATCAATGGCTCTAATAAAGACTATAAACTAGTGAAGTGCCATAGAGATTAACTACGACGTGGTAAAATTCATGGGGAACAAGACAACAGAAATTGTAAAAGAATACAGAGAAATGCTATTAACATTCTTGTTTCATTATCTGTAGGTCATAGCTCTAAATTCACTATCTCCCCTTTGAATTTTCCTTTTATTGAGATTGCCTATGTGTCCCAATTTCTATACTCCGTAACCACGGGGTTAGTAAAATTAATTAGGAACAAGCAGGATGGTACGTGCACTAAGGAACCAAATATGGGGAGCTGAGATGTGCAATTCAGTGGTACCTCACAGATTAGTTAAGTCTTGGACTTAGGTTGTGAAATAATTGGCACCTCAGAGTGTGATTTTATTCTGACAAGTGACTATATAAAAATGGCACCTTCTTTCTGAAAAAAAGATCTGCTCTCTATGTACACTCAGTCATATACGCTGAATTTAATGAGTACCACAGTCCAACTTCACCACGAAGTGTGATTTTCCCTGTTACATCTGCAGTCTCAAAAAGCTAAGAAAACAAGGAGAGCACAATAAGATTGTATTCCTCCTCTGCATCATGAATGCAATTATAAACTAAATTTCAATGACCAGCTAACGATGTCTTTGAGAACCTACTGCAGATTACACAGTTACAGCTGAAGGCATGGGATTCTGTCCTTGTAGCCAAGCACATGAAATTTAGGCTGCATTACTTGGTGGTAGCTAAGAGAAGGAAACAGCTCAGCTAGTTTTTCGGATCCTGTGATGAAATTACATGGTTGGCATTTAGAAAAATGTAAACAGTTGGTATTTGGCATTAAAGCTTTAAAATGCATCACCCAAGTGTACTAATGGGAAAAATACTCACATGTGAGTGAATTTTGTAGATCAAGCTTTGCAAATTCTGTGCAATAAAAGATTCAGACTTTCCATGTAGATGCATTTAAAAAGATCTCAGTAGTTCAACACACAGATACCAATCAGATACGTGTAAAGTACCAGTGTGTACACAAATACGTATCTCTGTACATAGTATCACAGGTATATTCCTCCCATGTGTGCATTAATGCTATGCTACTATACTTGCTATACAGTGATCAAGTATTATGATTTCACTATTAATAAAACAAACAATGACAGTTTAAGTCCAAGAATTTTCTTGTAAACAGATGGTGGGTATGTGAGGAAACACACAATTATCATAAATTGAGATGCTGATAAAACAGATTTTTCAGGGTTTTCTTCAGCCATATCATATCAGCACTGAAATCAGGAACAATGCTGCTAAACCATGAGCGTGAGCTGATTGACTGTGACAGGTTCTGTAAATTGCAGTTATGTAAAAATTACTGTTTTGTGAATGTCATCAGTCCAGAAAAAAAGAGCATGGGGGGATAGGAACCATCTGCATTTAGATTTGTTTTTTAAGTTAAAAATTAAAAAAGTTACTTGATATTTATGGTTAATTATCGTACTTACACTTTGAAGGCAATCTTATCAGCACGTGGAAGAAAAAGAGTGGAAATTGGAACTAATTGTCCCATAATGACTGGTATTTTTTCCTTCTGTTGAGAATGACATGCCATCATCCAATAGCTTTCTGCACACAGCAGGAGGGAAAATTATCAATCAATTACGTGACAATTAATTCCTAACTTGTAACGTTTTCCTACTGAAAAGAAAACAAAAAAAGATCCCAATTTTAGATTAATAATCATGCATTCCCTACAGTGGTTTGGAAAGCCATTTTTTAAAAGACGCCCTTACATGTGTCTGAAATTATTTTAACAACAGATAACCATAAATTGAGGCAGTTTATAAAGTATTAGTTTAAGCACTACTTTCTGCTGTTAGTACAACTGTTTTTCTGCCATTATTTCTGTGGATGAACAATTTAGCAAGGATCTCATTCTCAATAATGTTGCATCTGACTCATACAAGAGCAATACTAGAGAAAACAACTTCAGAATAAAGATGAGGAAGTAACAAAAGGAAAAATTAAAACTAATGGAATATTTTCTGTTTAAATGTTGTTAAGGACTGAACAGTAATTCAGGGATTTTCAGAAATTTAAAACCTTCAGGTTTTTTGCACATGGAAATGCTTGGTGTGGCCACGTCCCCACCTCTTCTCTAGACCAGAAAAAGCTCACATGATGTAGCCTTGAATTCCTTTGGTAACCTTAGCCTAAGGTTACCTTCACTGAGTGAGTTCACCTGTCACTGAACTTTGCATACAACAGGGTTGCTGCCTCCATTCATTTGTGCTTCTGTGAAAAGGAAGAGTCATCAATCATCACTCTTCAGCTTTTGAAAAAATGACCTGTGTGCCCACCTTCAGGAGAGGACGCAAATATCACCTGGAAGAAGTTGCTGGAGACAGTTCAAAGGACTTATGAGTCACTCCTGTTCTTAGCACAGCCTGCTGATTAGGCAGCTTCTCACTCAGCATGCTGGCTGCTGAGCAACCCATTTTGAGATACTCACATCTTCTGGATGTTATATGGGAAGCCTGGTTTAAAGCGATGATACAGCCTAGGGTTGTAGAGAGTAGGGGTTTTTAGATGCACAGCATCAGGGATGCTCTAATCAAATCCACAACCTGGATTCACTCTGCTTGTATAAATAGGATGACAAAAGCAGTCCAGTGTCCCTGTCTGATGGTATGACCCTTCTGGGTCATGAATATTTGCCACTTCCATCTGGAAGTTCAGCACAGCTTTGAAAGGAACTTGGTGGACTGGAGCCAACTGAGATGCCTGGGCTGAATTCCGAAAGAAGTCCTCCTGAGTGCCTCATCTAGGATGGCAGCTAAAGTCCTAGAGCATCCTGCCCTTTTAGACTGAGGGATGGATCTACCCTAAATTTGGACAACAGTCTGCAGTAAGTAGCATTCTGACTGAGGCAGTGATTGATAGACTATTTTGCCTCATTAGCCACTTACTGCTGCAGGAGGGCAACTAAGGTTAGTGCTATTGCCAAAACAACCTGAGGGAGATAGAAATCCTACTTAATAGGCATGGCTGATTTATTGCTATTGCTGGTTTTCCCAATTTTGTTCTGAGCGCTTCTTCCTTCTGCCCAATACAGTGCTCTTTGTTTTAAACCATTGACTCAGTGCTTGCTGGGGGGAACGTGCTGTTAATAAAAAGCCTCTAAGAAGGGTAATGCAGTTTTTCATGTTTTTAGCTGGAAACTCAAGCAAATTTTACTTAACTTACTCATAATTAAACTTGGACCACCGTGAACACCTCCTAGGCTACAGGATGGTTACAGGTTGAGATCAGCAGGTACTGCTATTGCAGTTGGATCTCTAGCAGTTAAACACCTTAGTGCACATTGTCACATACTCTAAGTTTTTCTGTAGATTTGGTTGATTGAGCTAATTGTCCAGCTGGGATATCAGAAGAAGGGCTGCGTGTACGCTAAGTGCTATACAGTTAGCATTCGTGGAGAAAAACAACAGTTTTAAGTGAGTAAATGAACATGAGAGAAACTAAGAGTTCTACTTCATGTAGTCATCTTATTGATATATTTCAAACAATCTGTTCTGTTTCAGATCTTATTTTCTTTGATGATCATGTTGTCTAATTGATGCTTCAATGTGATAAGGCCTTTTTTTTGGTTTGTTTGTTCAGTTTTCTTTTTTGTTCCCCATTTTGTTTATTGTGAAGCTCTATATACACCTCTGGCATTATAACCATTTATTGGTCACGAACCCTAACCTATAATTGTCAGCCATTTAAAAACGAAACCAAAAAACTTACTGATCATATGTGCATGGAAAATAAGATTATCTGTCATCACAGAGCACAGAACAAATACAATTAGTTATGTATTCAGTTCTCACTTTTTTTTTTTTTTTAGGTCACCATAGCTGTTGTACAACTATGCATCTTTATCGAATGTCTAGCTAAAAATAGTATTGTTTTTACTAGTATGAGGTCTGTGGCCTGCTGAGCATGGTGTGGCACAGCAGACTTGCAGCTGGGGAGCTTCAGCACTAAAGCTACACATCCTCCAAGGTCGTGTGCTTGGCTGGTAAACTTGACCAGCAAGGAGGATGACACAAGGCAGAGATAACGCTCCCTGCTGCTCCGTGTGCTCACCGGGAGGAAGCGACCAGGACAGACAAGTGACAATTTTAACTTCATTTCCAGCCTCTGGTAGCTGTTTTTCAAACTGTAAATCAAAGTGTATTGCTCTGGAAAAGGATGAGGATACTGAGCCAAAACAGAAGCAGGAGGTAGGGAGACTAGCATCACCTTTAAGACCCTTTCAATGCATGTGTTTCTGTGGTGGGGCACTGGCATTTTATCTTTATGAAAGCATGTAAACACAGGACTGAAATCAAATGATAATGCTTGGTCCTCTATAACAAATGTAGCACTAATTATTAAAGAAATCCTTGGCTTTCTCTAAAAAAACTTGCAGCCAAGAGCTTTCGCAAGATTATACCTACATTATAAAAAGGGAGCACAAAAGGATTCAAAATGATTGATGAAATTGTTTGCTTTCTCCTTAGAAGAGAGTAATAAATAAGTTAGCATTTCAAAGTTCTGTGAAGAGGAAAGATATTTGAGAGAAATCACATGGATGCATTGTTCTGTAGCACAGGCATTTGATGAGCTCCAGAAACCTCTTTGGAAGAGAAAAGATGTATTATAGTGTGTGAAAAGAAGAAATCTTCAGTATCAGGCTGTTATCTAGTTGCTAAGGGCTGGTTCTTGATGAAAACAGAGCAGAATAGAATGGATAGTTTAAGCACTGTGAGGTAAAAGCAGAAAATTGGACTTACAGCACAAGGGACATTCACAATGGAATGAAAGTGGATGCAGTAAAATGTTAAGAATGTGACAAGAAAAAGATTATCATAAATATGAAGAGACAAAAGTCAGAGTTTTGCCTTTGTGCAACAAAGCCCTTGGAGAAAGAAAAAAGAGGAATTAGCCCTGCTGGAATGTACATTAGCAAAGGGAAAAGAAGGAAGAAGAGAAGAATACCACTTCAAGGTCATTTTAAATGAAGCAGCAACTACTAAAACCTTTAATTATAAGCTTGTAATTCTTGTTTGTTTGTTATTAATTGCTAGCAAAAAAGGAGATAAAAGCCTGAAACAACATAATTTTGAACTTCATTATTTTCATATTTTTGCTGCCAGAAATATAAACAGGATAATTTAAAATTGTTTAAACCCAGACAAAAAGACTTTTTATGTAAATGGCAAAGTGTAGTATCTAATTCCTTTAAAACACACACTAATTAGCACTTTTTCCCTCCCTGTGCCCTTTATAAAAACATCAGTTTTAAGTTCACAGAGCAGCTAAAGAGCCAAAAGCCAAGTTATCTCCTCAGAAGTCAGAACAACTGCAGCTTCCTTGTCCTACACACATGCAGTCCAGCTCGCTTTGAAGAGTTTAACAAACCTGGACCAGTCCCCACTGAAAGTCCCTTCCTATTGAAACCTGGGCTAATGTGGCATCTCCGTTTCAGCCATTACCAGCTGTCTCAGTAGGAGAGAGAAGCAGCACTTATGGCAACGAGTGATATTTGTTTTTAGTCCACAAGCACAAGCACTAACTGCAATTTTCATCACCTTTCCAACCATTTGAAAACAATAATTGTTAGCTCTGTTAAATACCTTCTCTTTCTAAACCAATCCTCTCCAAATGCAAATTGTATCCACAGCTGCAAAAGAAATCTACTGCCAAAATACACCATTGGGAGAGAAGAAAATATAGTGGCAGCTGGCAGTCTCAAAAGAGGAAGAGTGTCATCTCTCTGAAACACTGTCGGCGCTGGTAGAAGAAATGCTAAAGAGCAAAGAACTGCAATATCAGCCAGGGACTGGCTGATAGGGTGTGTTGCTAATGGGAACAAATTGGAGGCTGTAACTTCAGTAGAAGAAGGAGGAAAGGATGAGGAGGGCTGATGCACTGGAATGCTGCTGCCTGCACGCAAGGGGAAACTTTAGTCAAAACTGTGTAGTGCAAAGATGCTTTTTCAGTTAGTTTGGATTCAACAAGTATTCTTTACCTCTCTCACTCAAACATTTCTTATTCTCTGTGTTTCAGATTCCTGACTAGAGCTCAGTGATTGCTTCACTAGCTATTTGTTTATCCCACATCTCAGCCCCATGAGTTTATCATTATCAGGGGACAGTTTAAGGAATAAAACTCAGGGAGGTGACGTAGCCCATTAGTGCAGCTTCACCAAGGAAGCTGTGATGGCATAAATTTTGAGAAATGCACATTGCCTATGACATGGGAATAGTTCAACACAGCAGCATTTACTGCTGACAGAAGGGGCTGGATTCAAAGCGGGGACCTAGAAGGTGAGACACTGCGGCTGATGAGAACTACCCTACAGCATTAAGTCCTCTGTTCAGAGCTCACTGCAGAGGGAACTCACCTACAGCCATGCCACGAGAACACTGAAGACTCTCAAAGATACCCCTGAAGCATTTATATTTCTGTTTTTTTACCCAGCATAGCAATAACCTCAAGTTATATGATCATTAAATATTTTACTGAGTCCTTTGGAACGCCTGAATCAAGAGTTTTTAGATTTACAGTACAGCTACTTTACAGCACAGTTTAGTATTAGCAGCAGTAGTTTCTGAATCTAGTCTACACCGGAAAAGAACAGTACGTGCTTTGCCTTGTTACAAAACCAGTTTTAAGACAGCAGGGAACTAATGGAGACTGGGGTCTCAGGTATCTACATTCTGCTTACCAAGGGTGATTATTGCCTAGAATTTAGAGCAGTGTTTAGAAACATGACAGTTAGGTATATTTATTTCTCTATTTAATCCTTTCTGACAGGCAAAGGTGGTACAGTAGGTGAAGTTTGCTTCCTTCTGTTGAAGCCTCCTCACACTTCTTGTGACAAGCCACCCTGTGGCAAAATGGGAGAGTGGTACCTGCTGTGAAATGAGAACCTGGTCAATAACAAAGGTTGTGAGTTAGGTTTAAATATACATACTAGCCAAAAAGGCACTTAGGGCTGCATTTACACCTGACATCTACATGTGCAGTCTCAGTGGAAGCCATGACATGTTCTAAGAGACCTTCAGTTTAGATATTCAGAACCAGCACCCTGTGGTGCATTGCAGCAGCATCTACGTGCAGGCAAGGTTAGACACATACACTCTCCTTGTCATCACTGGATACCTGAGCACAACCTGCACTAATGTCTGTTTCTTTTTAAATAAAGTACTTCGCCTTTTTTTTGAATGCTAAGTTTCTTCTACTTATTTGGTGTTTTTAACCTTTTCTCTTCCCTTTGGTCATGGCTGTTGTTTCGTTCTCCTTTTTCTTATCCTGATATGTGACTCATGCTACTCCAAGAATCACATTTCTCTGCTTCATTAACCATCTTCAGCCTATCCCTTTAGATTCCTCCTCCAGACATTCTCTCCTGTTCTCTGTTCTTCCCCTCTCTTACCTCAGTCTCTGTCTAATAAGAGATTTTCAGAAGCAGAAAGTGAAATTTAGACACTTAGCTATCATTCATGCCTTTGAAAATTCTCCTCCTACACCTTCATAACTCTCTTGCTATGCAGCAAACCCTTTTCTTACTCTTAACTCCCCTTCCTCTCATTGGCTGTCCCTTCCATCCTCTGTTCTCATTCAGTTTTGCTTATGGAGCTGAGGCCACAGCTATGCCAGCAGATCTCTGCAGTGCAAATATGTCAGCAAAACTTGTAAGATACGCCATTATCCTAGTAGAAACTGCCTTTGTCAGCCTGCATCACCTGATTTCACAAGACAGCGCAACTTCACCAGCAAACTTGCCTCCTCTTCAGTCTACCTACACATGGGAATGGGTCTGCAGTTACAGAAGACTTAAGACAGTCCTTGATGCAGAGACTGTCCTCTTAGAACAACAACAACAAAACAAAGAAAGAAACAAACAAGGAAACAACAAATAATGTTAATTATGGTACAAAACAAGAATTTGATAGAATGCATTTATAGATCCTGATACTTCACTTCTATCTAATGGGCTAAGGAAGGGAAGTGGTTCAGTTTGCAGAATGTAACTTCAACTGCTCAACTCCAGCAGAAGCAAATAAATCTATTCATTTAGCATAGCTGGAGTGAATAATAACCAATTATTTTCAGGTCTTTTTCATGAGTCACAAATGTTTAGGAGTGATGGAAATTTTAATTTAAAATGGCTGTCTCGTTAGAACATGGGACTGTTAAAAGAACTGTGTAAGAAAATTCATTATAATAGCATAGAAAATAAAGGACTGGTTTTTAGCAGTCCTGTTCATCTCATTGTGTATTGCAGCCTAATGATGCTGTACAGAATTTAATTGGCTATATTTTTGAGCCCACCATTTCCCCTTGAAATGGAAACTAGTATTGAAAAGGTAAAAGGAAATTGCATCTTGAGAACCTATCAGGACCAATTTTCAACTTTTGTTAACATAAATCTCTGTAAACTCTTCTGGGTTTATATTTTAACAAGTTTCTTTGATTATGTTTTAGGCAGACACAACCAAGAACTTCTCTCTCCTGAGATGAGAGAGAGGAAAAACAAAAAAGTATTTTGTGTAAACGGAGAGATATTGGATGTACCCTTTGGGACGTGAATTGCAATGTGACATAAACAGTCTTCTCTCACACACTGAATCTTTTTTTCTGAAACTACCTTCACTACCCTTGGAAAGCCACAACGTCTCTTTCCTCTGTGCACTTATCAAACTGTCAGCAGTGAAGAGTTAGGAGTAATTTCCCAGGCGACAGATTACTCCACAACAAGCTGGTTTAGGATTTCTTGCATGTCTATTTGAAGCATCTGACTCTAAATACTGCCCGACATTATATACTGTCTTGGATGGGGACTAACCTGTATTAAACTGGATGGAATATAGGTTTAATCTAGTATAGTAAATCTCTATATTTCTCTATACTCCTAAACACAGAATAGTGCTTGGCCATATTCCAAGTTCTACTACATTTCTGTTGCATAGTTTACACACAAAGTATGAATCATGGTTAGGTCCTCTAAATACGGGAAAGTAATAGTCATCCAACTCATCTTCATTTAATTATACTAAAATGGCTATAATGCTCAAGAAGCCGAGAAGTTAAACAACCCAATTCACTTCTGATGTTAGACTAACTGCTTCTTCCATCCTGTAGTAAAGTATTGCTTATTGCTTTGAAGTAATTTTAATGGTCACCATCTAGTGCCTGGTATATTCAAGGCTAAGGTTTTTGTATGTTCCTGTCTATCATCCTTTCCTTTAAATGAATCTTTCAATTTCCAGAACGTTGGAACAGGCTGCCCAGGGAGGTTGTGGAGTCTCCTACTCTGGAGACATTCAAAACCCGCCTGGACACCTTCCTGTGTAATCTCATCTGGGTGTTCCTGCTCCAGCAGGGGGACTGGACTAGGTGATCTTTCGAGGTCCCTTCCAATCACTAACATTCTGTGATTCTTTGGTTTTTATTGCCTGGTGTGGAGTTTTTTGTTTATTTGTTTTACTTTATTTTTATTGAGTAAGGCAGGTATATAAAGCAGAGGAAAAAGGATGAGTTAATGTTTGAAAATAATCTCTCCACATTAGCCACTCAATAAAAATCATAGTTCTTGTTTTGAATGCCTGAGGGCAGTATTTACAGAGTACATCTCAAACTGCAGACTATAGCAAATTTCTTATGTTTCGGGTAGATCTCATTGAAATGTTTTGCTCCTTAAAGAGAATAAACTGTAAGTAGTAAAAAATGGGATTATTCTTGTATGCAGTAATCACCTTACTTGTTTTAGGAGGAGCTATGAGAAGTGTGAGTGAGAACTATGTAAATACTACACTTAATGTGCAGATTTTGTAAATGAGCAGAGCTCTGGGCAGGCAAACATTATCTGTTAATGAACTGGCCCAATGCAGATAAGGACAGTTCTGAACCAAGAAAGTTTTTTGGGGGGTAAAAACGGGAAGCAGATTCTGGTTTGACATCTTTGTTCTGCTGGACAGCTTCTAAGCTGCACAGCAGGGTTTTTTTGTGGGGTTCAGCTCCTAAGCACAGAAGAGAGACCTCCTCTGGCATACTATATAATCACTGAACAATCAAACTGGTGAATCACTTTCAAACGGCGACACTTATGTAGGCATTGGACATAGTTCAATAATCTCACAGCCTCCACAAATTTAACAACCTTGGATTTTTCCGTTGAAAACACGAAAATAAAGACTTAAAGGTACCAAGCATAAGACTTGGAATGTTAATGTTTGTTTGCAAATTCTACCCTTGGGTATCCAGTTCTGTCATTTCTATGTGCTCATTGCAAGATGCTTCTGTTTCAAAATTTAGAATAATTTCTATTCATTATTTTTTTGGTTTTATACTACTAGGTCTAGGTAGCCCATTATTTCAGTTCAATAAACATATAAACGTAATAGGTTTCACAATAAATCTGTTATTTGTTTTTTTTTGAGAAGTCAGACGAATATTTGTAATACAAAATACTGCAAAATTCAGTAAACGCCGATTAGCAATGGGCTGTGGTATTTGATTTATATTTTAAATAACTAATTAAAATCATTAACTTGTAAAGACTTTAAATTCGTACATCTGTGAGAGCCAAAAGTTAATAAAAATTTTCCAGCTTTACAAAACTGCTCGTGGATTTCCACCTGGTAACAAAACAAATATTTCCAGCAAAGAGTAGATAATAATGTTACATTTATTATAAAGGTATTATTAAAGCAGTTCAACCCTCAAATTTATTTATGTCTGCACACAATGCTTATAGGAATTTTAAATCATGACACTATGCTGTGTTTCGTTTTTGTTTATTTTTCAGTGAATTCTGATGTATAGAACATGGATTATTCCAGGACACTTCACATCTTTAGTGATTTAGCAGGAAAGAAACAATATGAAATCATATTAAAACTATCACAAGCTACAAACTGTAGGGAGCAAAATGGTCATTTTAGTTTATGCTTTGTATTTCCTGTCTCCTAAATGCTTAGAAGCGTGCTTGGGATATAAGCAAGATATTTTCTCTCTCTGAAGACACATTAATAGCACCCTTTTTATTGTCTACATTCTAGTGGTCTCATATGATTTGAATCCCAAAATATCTAATCAGAAATCTTGATTTCTAATTCATCTTTGAAGTTTGGATGCATTTTTCATAAGTTCTAAAAATAAAGAGTTCTGTCTTCTGCAGCGACACGTCATGCATATGTATGAAGGCACTGTGACAAAATTCCAAGGCATTTTAAGAAATGTTAATGGAAGAGAAAACATACTAGCAAAATATGATGCAGCATTTCAGTCTTTTACATATGGGAAGTCTTTGAATATATCAATATAATTAAGGGCAACCCAGTGACAACGGCAGACAAAATAGGGTCGTGCACTGGAGTTACAGACTGGAGACTGTTAGAGGTACAGTCTAACAGCGAAGCACTCATTTTCTGGAACATAACATCTTATAGGAGTGTGTGGGTAAGCTTAAACAATGCGCAGTCCAATTACACCGGAAAACAAGTAAAGGGGAAAGAATAAAGCTGCTGAAAACTGCTACTATTGAGAATGACTGATTCACAGAGCTATGCAAGCTTAGTTCACTGTTCCCGTGTTAAAAGAACCCAGTCTAATTGTGTCAGAGGGCTAAGATCATATGAATGAGCAAATATATATTTTTTTATTTTTAGAAAATTTGTCGATTTTTCTATGGGCTCTGAAATAATTCCAACAGGTAGAACAGAGCACCCCCCACTTATCCATAAGAAAAACTAAAAAAAAACCCTGTGAAAATAACTCCAAGGACATGAAAAGGGTTAAACGGATGCTTTTATAGACAGACTTTTACAAAAAATGCTTCCGAGGAGACGTTTTGTAAGAGATGATGCATATATGAGTAAACAAGCACTTTAGAAAAATGTTCTCAAATACTATAAAAACACTAAAACCCCTTCAGTTTTCAAAGAATGTAATCCAATGTGAAAGTCAGGTGGGAGATAAGGCAAAGTGAGATGCAAGTACTTGACTGTGTCATACAGTCCTTTTGAGAATTTTTTCAAAATCCTCTTAAATTCAGTTCAGGATGTTTCTCTTCCTACATTCACAGGAAGATTGTTCCTGAATCTCATTGTTCTCATGGTTGGAAAGCTTCCTTTAATTTCCAGTCTATGTGTATTCATGGCCAGAGTTGTCTTTTAGTTTCAACGATGTTTTTCCCCTGCTAGTATTTATATCACCAATATTTTTCAATATTCCTCTTGCTAGAGTGAACAAGCTTGTTCTTTTTTGTAGAATTCAGGTTATCCAGTCCCCTCGTGATCTAATTAGGCATTTTTGTATTTTTCAGCATTTTCTTCTTAATCTGGACACATCATATTAGTCCTAAGAGCACCTGCTGTCATTGCCAGAAAACTGATAGAGAAACAGAATCTCAGAAGAAAGTAGAGAGCATGGATGGCACTGAACCTATGATGACACAAGTAGGCTACTACAATTACTGTGAAATGTAGTTTTGCCTTGTGCAGCTGCTACCTATGATCACCTTTATCCTCTCTTCATTATGCACCTACATTTAAGTGTTATTTTAGGCCTTGTCTGCTGAACCCCTTCCCAGTGTCTGTTCCTGCCACCTCAGGAACCTGGTTTTGTGAAGCATTTCCAAGGCACTGTAGAGACAGGATAGAAAATAACCATTAAAAACTGAAGAATAATTTTATTGCCTGAAGCTAAACAATTTTCTGACCTAGATATAGCCTTCCCTTTGATGATAAGCCTTAAAAAAAAAGTCTGTCTAGGTTTGTACATGGAGATGGATGCATCTGAACAACTGCCTATGAGGGTTGGTAGTATCCAGAAGCGTCATTCCCAAATAAAGCCTTTTCAGCCATATCTGCTCTAGCTAGGGAGAGAGATTTTTATGCACTGTTCCCTCGCTCCATTAGAGAATAGAGGTACACAAAAATGTGGATAATGTACACAAAATCAATGAAGACTTGACTAAGTAATGGCTAAGCAGTGGAGCCTAATGTAATATTCCAGTATTCAGTGTACTCCACAAGAACATGACTTTTTCCACCACCTTCTTTTGTTATGTAATATTTATTAAGAGACTTTGGATAAGAAGATTGTGGAATGCAGTGATCAAACACTAGAAAAAGCAAAAGCAGAACTTCTTGTAAGAGAAATAACTAATTAAATAGTAATGGGCATGGAATCAAAAACCTGTGGGGCTATAAATCCCCCAATCCCATATCTCACGAAGCTCAATATTAACATTTAAACTCAGTGAGCATTTAAAAGGACTAGTGCTGTGTTCCTCTTTGACCGTAATTGATGTTTCATACTGGCATTTCGGTCTTCTTAAGTCAGCTCCTTCCCCTGACACCAGCAGTACCAACAGCAGAAAGAAAAGTCTGGGCTGAATTCAGATGTGGGTTTCCTTCTCCTCTTTACAGGTGATGCTACCTCAGGACAGAATAAGCATCTGCTAAAGTTCCTCCTGTCCTTCCTACTGCAGTGGGAAGAACTCAGTATACTGCTGATGGGGAGGAGACAAATCTGTAGGGAAAACTCTAACCTAAAAATGCCTATGATGGGAAGGAAAAGGAAATCCTGAAAGGGATGAAAACAAATGACAAATCACTTGAAAAGTGCTAGAGGTAGTAAAATAGTAATGGAAGGAGGCGACAGACAGAGAGGTGTTGGGTGCAATTCAGGGGAGAGAACAGAAAAACAAAAGGAGAAGAACAAAGTGAAAGAACAGCAAGAAATGGTGAAATATGGAAGAGGGAGAAAAGCATGCAACAGAAGAATGACTCACAGATCCTAAGAAAGGTCACAAGAAGGAAAGTCAAAAGTGCAAGGAATGAAAAAATAAAAAAATACCCAGCACTGAGGCTGTCTCATGTAGGCTGTGTATTTTAATCAACATCCTTAGGATACATTCTACACATCTTTCAATTAAAAAAGCATTAAGTCTTGTTTTGATCCTCCTATTGCACCATACTGTTGAATATACTGGACTACCTATTTAAATTGGGAAAGAAGGAGGAATAGAAACCATAATTTCTTTTACTTTTTGGCATCTTCTGGCAGAGGTAAGAACCTTTGGACTGGGCACCTTAAAACTTGGGGAGCAATACTAATTAGAGAGACAAGCAAGGATAACACTCGGTTGTTTCCTTCCACTAGAGAAATGGCAGGAGACAGCTGGCAAGGACACAGGATTCAGCAGGACAATGAGGTGACACCAAGGGCAAGGCGCTCAGGCCCACAGTGGTCTCCTGGGTTCTCACCTCAGTCTGCCATAGCTCCAGCTCATGGGCTCTAAACAAACCCATCATCTCACTGTCTCACAGTAATGCACAGCCGAATGTAATTTTAGGGCTGTGTAAATGGTCCTAAAATTACATTCGGCCCTTTAAAGGCATACGCGAAGCTGATGCGGCCCCCACTGAAAATGAGTTTGACACCCCTGGCTTGTATGGGTGAAAACTGGCAGAAACAGGCCCCACATACAAGCAGGTTAGGTAGAAAGAGTGGCACAGCTGTAAGGGGTGTGTTGGTTTTTTGCCCCCATTCAAGGCTTCTGCTCTGTCACAGAGACTGGGAGATTTTTGGTGGGATTCTGCCCATTAATCATATGACCCTTGTGACCTACTTCTGGTCTGTGCTTCCTACACGTTCAGTTATCCTGCTCTAATCCATATCTCTAGAAAACAAGAAGAATGGCTTGTTTGGCACAAAGGTTTGTTTAAAACCATCAAAGTTTATGAAGCAATTTAAAATGGGCTTTCACATTCTATTTATAACTACAACTTCTTTATGAAGGCTCCTTACATAATCTTCATCCTTCACGGTCAGCCATTATCACATAATGTTAAGTATTTTTTTCTGAAACTAGTATCCCAGTTTATAAGAGCTAATAAAATACCCATGCTTGTACACGCTGCACAGTTTGTAATGGAGCTGTTTAAAAATTCCTAGATACAGCAAACAACAGTGAGTTGTCCATCGCATATATTGTTGCCATGAGACCTTCAATATTTTCTCCTGCGTGTCCTCTGTGAGTACTAGAAAATGTTCTGAATATAAATAACTTGTCTAGAGAATCTAAATGACTTTATAAAACAAAGAAAACAACAATATAACCAGTTCAACAAAAGACCTCTCCCCCTATCCCCATACTACTGCCTTAACTACTTTAAGGTTGTGGAACAAATCTCATCAGTGCTGGAAACCCTAAATGCCATGTTAACCACACCAAATACTAGACAACACTTTAAATCAACATAGGTGCAACAAAAACATTCTATATTTGTCTCAAAAATGCTTTCTGCTTAGGAAAACTCTGTATAGTACTGTATCTTGGTAAAAATACATCTAATTATGATTTGTATATGTAGATAGATATATTTCTTTGCCAGGCTTCAAAATAAAAGTGTCCTCAATCTCTAAAAGAAAAGGTCATATCAAACACAGAAGGAATGAAACAAGCAGGAAATTCTACAGAACTTGTTATTTGGGTTCATAGAATATAACTGAAAACAAGAAATCCCCTCCTGAAGACTATAAATCCAGAGTTTCAGAACCACTATAAATATCACATAATAATAAATTACACAGCCAGTTGAATGATTTAAAAATTGTACAGAAAGAAAATAGTTTATCACTTTTATAATTGTCCTAGCCAGCCTTAGGTAAAACTTATTTATTCAGAGGCCCTGGAGATCTTAATCCAAGATAACAGAAGTTGACTGCTCATACAAAGTGAAGCTCAACCCAAGACTATATGAGCTGGTATTTTGTAAACACCTGCAAAACAGTACAATCCATGACATTTTTAAAAGAAAACCTATGTCTCTGAAACAGAGGCATATTGAGAGCTATTAAAAGTGGAAATGACTCTATTATTCTGGTATTCAACATGCTTATTGCTGAGATATACTGTCCACATTGAGTATTTTACATTTTAAGAGTAATTAGCAGTCAAATCTTGAGGGGTGAAAAACATCTTAACAATGAGTACAGAACGTTTTAATACAAATTTGCATCTATTTTTGATTTGTTTTCATCTACAGTGACACTGTAAATAAAACCAAACAGAAGGAAAAAAATCTGTATTAAAATCATGAACTGTAAAGACATTCTATGAGTTTTTAAATATCTACTATACAATAGACTTAAGGGAAAAAAATCACATAGAAGTAGTGGAAGATATATTTTAAAATGTTAAAGATCATAGAATAACCTCAAACTTGGATTATTTATTATAGATATCAGGTAGAATGAATTTTAAAGAGTAATTAATTAGACCATGGAAGGATTTTGGCCATACTAAAAATTATTCTAATTTGATGTAGTAGGTAGCTTGGCAAAAGCTACTTAAAGTCAGGAATGAAGACTACTTGGTAGAATGTCATACAGTTTTAATATAGTTGAAATGAAAAGGATTCTGGCACAGGAAGGTAATATTATGTGAAAGTGGAAATTGTGAATTAATTCTGTTAATTGCATTTATTCTTTGAACTGTAATATCAAGATCACCTGAACAACACCAACTATAAATATTGGATCCTGCATACTAGTATATATCCTATTACATTATGATGCCACCTTCATCATGTTCCTTTTTAGGTAAAGACCTCATTTCCTCAAAATGACCAAAGGTGCTTTTAACCTGCAAAAGTGGAAAAGTGGATAAACTGTGAAGAGTTCTATAGAACTTTAAACTGCCTCTGTATTAAAGCTACAGAGTGAAGCAGCAGTCCAGAGGACGTAGGTCTATTGTGGAATAGGAGGGGATGCACAAAGTTCCTGCAAAGTTGTTGCTGTCCCAGAAGTCAGCTTTGGATATTTGGTGTACTAAAAAGGCCAGAGAATGCTAAATAAAGAGTAATCCAGTGATTTAATCCAGCTGGGATTTTGCTGGGTGAAAGGCAGCTAGTGCAGATACACTTTGACTAGAGGCAGCATCTATTTCTATGAAGTTATCAAGCTTTGAACATCCAGTAGGATTTTGTCTCACAAGTGTTAACATTTCAGCATGCAGAAAAGTGACACCAGTTAAGGTGACACCACCCCACTTAAAAACATACTGAAGTACCTCGTCTGCTTTAATGAGACTTTGATTTATAATTTAATTGTCTAAGAAAAGAGCTGAGCACACTGATTTGCTTTACCGTGTAGAGGTGACTATTCATTATTGGAGAGAATGTTCTCCATTATTAACTTGGAGGATGCTGATATCTTATATGTAATCCACCTTGCTCAGTGAATGATTTTTAGCAGGAAATTTGGCTCTTATTTCAAATGCAAATTTCTCTGCATATTGCATTGAAGCAATATATTTGTTAATATAAACACAGGAAAAGGTATTTTAAATTAAGTGGTTATTTGCAGATATTATAAAGCAGAGACATACCTAACACTGATTACGTCTTCACATTGAGGTATCAAAAAGCCTTGGTCTCACCTCTGAAGTGAAAACAATCAGCTTTGTACCACACTTGGGTATAACTCATTGCAACAATGAATGGGGATGAGAAAGGGCATTTTTTTTTCCTGTTTTGAATGAGTTCCAGCATATAAAGTATCTTTAGCAAACCAGTAGTAGCACGGATTTTCATAGATTCTGAGAAGACACAAATTTGACTGAAGGCAAGGGGAGGGAAGGTACTCAGGAAGTTTGAAAATCAGGTTATTGAAAGGCTTTTCTAACAATGAACTAATTTAGCTTTGTTACCACAGAACAAGCATCAGACAAATGAACCCTAATTTCTGAAGCATCTGGTTTAACTTCTTGAGCTCAGCTTATATTTAATCAAGGAGGTGTACACAATGTGCTGATTATTCCTAATGCTACCAGCCCTGCAAAGCTTCTGTTGAGGCTGACTATCCCGGTGGTAGTGTTATTTCAGTCAGTAGATGGCATTAGCTGCCTCAGTGTCATTTTTGCTGTGCGATTTATCAAGAAGTGGGTCAGCCACAGCCTGTGGCTGTGTGTATGTTCCCAGCAGGCTGAGGAAAATAAAATAATTAAAAAAAAAAAAAGACTTTGTTTTTGTTTGTTAATTAATCTTGCCATATTTTAGTTGTTTCACCGGACAATATAATTAGACAATAAGGAACAGATCCAACAGTAGTTACACATCTTCAGACATTGGTGTAAGAAGTAGGTAGGCTGGCACAGGCGCTGGTGTTCAGACAGTAAATCCTTTTGCTGTGGGCATTGCTCAGGATTACGGTGGCACAGGGGCAGTAAGGACAGCAAAAGTGTTCAAAGCCAGGAGGGGAAAGACAGCTGACACAGCTCAAACCCTCTTTTCACCCCTCTGTTCTACCTGACTCCTCCCAGCATCTTCTATTAATGAAGAGCACATTCGATGACAGAGATAGATGTAAATTGAACAGCATGGTTTATATTTTGCAGATTTTTTTACACCTAGCAGTTCTTTAAAAGGATGTTTTTCTGTTATCTTTGTGATATAACTTAGGCTGTTAAAATAGACACATGTATATATACCATAGACAAAATCTTAATCCTGTATTATTCAAATATCCAATGGGAATGTTCAAATATTCCTCTGAAGTGGTTCCAACCCAAACCCTGCAGTTAAACACCATGAAAGTGTGTTTGTACGTGTTTGAGACCCACAATCTGAAATTGCCTAGTGCTGAGCAGGAAGCAATTCTCTCCTCATGTAAAAATAAATCAAGCTGATTTTTTTTTTTTCTTCCCTTCCAGACTGAGATGAATTTGACAAACTTCAAAGTCCTTTTCGGTAAAGTTTGAAACACTTCCACTCCCTGCTCCCACAGCCAGCGATTAGAACGTGCACTGGGGAGGTGAGAAAAGCCAAAAGACATGTCAGTGGGTTTCTCACACCCCACTTACACCCTGACCACCCAACCGGGGCTGCGGCTGCTTCGCAGTCTGGAAATCTCTGTTCCTTCCTCAGTCCTCTCAAACCAGTGCATGCATTGCTGCTGATTATTTTCAGTCTTCAGGTTCTAGCTGTAGAGCTGAAAAGATGCTTGTAGTTTGTGGGAAGGGGTTAGATTTTGGAGGGCACAAGAAAGGGAAAATGGGTAGATGATATAACTGGCTTTCGCTGTCTTATAGGACACACTGAAAATGATATTTTCAAGCACATTTCTTGACTTTTCTCTTTGATATTTGTTTTTCTTATGTGGCTTCCTTGATTATTCTCACTTGTATGTTCAAGGCAACAACTCACAACAGGTATTTCTTATTTGCAGTTAGTGTTTCCTCTTGAAATTTCAGGTGTTTACTTTGCTCGTATATCAAAACTAGAGCAAACTTTGAACAACAAATGTAATGATTTTTTTCTGAAGAATCCACACTGAATATGCACATGGTATGTTTTCCATTTTACAGCAAAAGTAGTTTTACGTACAGCTCTATTCTTTAATCTTACTTCCCAACTCTGATTATTGATATATATGACTGGCAAATCCTTATCTAGTCAAATGGTTATATGCTCAGGCAAATCGAGAAGTGACTGCCTCAGTACCTTTAGCCCAGCTATGCACAAACAGAGACTCATCTAAATTTGTCCTCATTATTTTATACTGTAATATATTCACTCAAGTGCAAGCCAAAACAAGCAAGAGTTTTTTCTCAAACTGGCATGGAATGTAACTGCAATGAATGAACTATAAACAAGTAACAAATGATCCCTTTTGTTAAAACTCTGTAGTAGTGGGCTTACTCTCTTCAACCCTCTAAATATAATTTTTTTGAGTTCCTTACCTAACTATTTGGAGTATTCGCTTGCTGTAGGGCGACTGGAAGAGTAGTATGGCTGGCAGTGGGGAGATATTATCTCAGTTTTGTAAGTGGGTAACTGAAGCACAGAAAAATTAAAGGACTTTATCAGGCTTGTATACAGCATTATGAAAATCTTATTCCCAAATTTCCCATTCTAGTATCTTTATATCAAAATATTGCAAATACCCTGCCATCCATAGCTTTTTAAGTGCCAATATAAACAAAAAATGTTATATTGAAAGATACAGTCAGAACATAAAAGCAAATAAGCAAAATCAGCAGCACAGTGAAAGAAACAAATCTTAAAATGATGCTTGATGCACTCTCCTAGTAAGCACATTTCCTCTGCTTCACATTTCAGCATCTCTCATGCTTTAGTTTTCTATAATGACTAGCAGTGTAGCACAACATCTTCATAACTTGGAGGTAAACATGGGTTTAATGTTTAAATGAGACATTAATATACAGACAGCTAGCTAGAACGCAAGGGTGTGATGCTGCTTCTGCCATAGTCAATCCTCCAGATAGCAACACAAAATGGAGAAAAATGAGGATAAAAAGCCCTTACGTGTACAGAAATCCAGGATACGAGTTCATCAAGGGTAAAAGACTTTGCTTCCAGCCATTAAAACATCCAACACTGGAAATGTAAGGCTTCTTGCCAGCCTAAATATGGCATCAGACTAGCGAGTTCACAACATACAAACCTTGTACCCCACAAGGAATTCTCAGTTAAAGACCAGGAGAAATTATTTCTGGAATAAACTGAGAAAACAGAACCAGAATTCTTTAGAACTGTAACCTAACGTGCTCTGTTGTCACAAAATTTATGCGACATGTACAAATGGCAAATTATGTCAGGATAATTATTTATTCTACAAAAAGACTTTGGCTTCAAGTTCGAACATCATATTTTTTTCCAACAGCAAAGAAAAACAATGACAATTTCAGTCCCAAAACACTGACTTGGCAGAAGGCCTGTGCTGCTGTTCTTAAATTCAATGACACTGAAAGCTCAATAAAATAACTTTGCCTGGGAACTCACAAGACAGAAAGAACAAATGAAGGGACCCAGTTCTGAAAGGAAATTAAGAATTTAGGAGGACTCACAACAGTGATTGTTCTAGAAGCATTTTCCAGGGTTGAAACTTGTGTTTGATATTTTAGAAGGAAGACTGAAAGGAATGGAATTTCAAGGCAAGCAGGAAAATATCAAGCCATCTCAGATACCAATGCATTTCTAGATAGATAATCATCCATATATACTTCATTCCCTGAACAATGCAATGACAATAAAACCTCCACACACATTAGGACAAGAGAAGAGATGATTAGATAAAACAAGTATCCTGAGCCTTTTCAAAATAGAAAAATCCCCCCAGCAACTCTTCAAACGTGAAATGACAGTCACTATAATGGATGAAAGTTTTTGTTTAATGGCAGTCATTTCCAAATTTATAATTTTCAATGACTTAAACATCTGCTCAAAATTCAGTTCATGTCTGAATACCCTGAATGTTTCATATCATGTGCACATAAACATTACTAGACTATTATATATGACTTTGTAGGCCTGGCTCTAGGCATTTAACACTAGGAAAGCTCCCTAGCTAATACCACTTTCTAAGATTTGTGAAACAAACTCAAATTACCAGATGAGGGCAAGCATTTTAGAAAGCGCAAGCACTTTCCTACACAGAAGCCAGGCAAAAAGGTCAATTATCTGTGTGAAATTATTTATTTTTTTGGGTTTCTTTGTCCTTCACCCAGCTGCATCTCCCCAGCAAGGCTGGGCCTACGTGGTTCAATCTGATATAACATTTTATGCCAGCTGAATTTCAGTCTTTTTTTTCACAAGTATTTGTCATGCTGGAAGAAGACTAGGCTTGAGTTACACAGATAAACACCACAAATATTGACTCACATTTGGCATTTCCAGAGCTGCATAATGTGATTCACACAGAGTCTGTAGTCCTGGAGCAATCCTGAACAACAAATAATACGCTGGAGGCCCAGCTCAGTGTAAATATCTAAATAAATAAATTACTGGACTACGTCTTACTCCATAATCTGGCCCCAAATAGAAAAATAGCCTAATATTATTTGGAAATTGTTATTATTTAGTAGAGAGAGTATTTTTCTGACAAGTCCTAATGCAGTTTTCCCTTTATCACTTGGCTGAGTGCTGTACTGAACAGCTCCTTACAAAAATATTGGAATAATACTGTTAGGCAATACAACACTTTGGAAGGATAAGACTGAACTCCCAAGGATTTTCTACTGCTATTTTTTTACTAATGAAGCTGCACAAATGCAATCAGAAAGCAAATCATCCAGCAGGTAAAATGCTACCCTTGATCTTTGGATTCAGTTCTGTCACAGGAACGATCTATCACAGTGAACTCACATGAAATTTGATGGGTCACTAAAGGATTTACTTCCTAAGTATGTTTTAGTAGATACCGAATATCTTGGTGCATCACAGTGTGAAGATGTCTATTCACTGTTGTGAGCTACTAAAATGACAGACCATGAAGATACTGCTTAATAACACACATGCACAAAGTTTAATATGGGTTTTATAAAAAATTGGCACAAAGGTAAGATTAAGCAATTGTCAAATGTGGTACCATAACTCCTTACATGGAATACTAAGGAATGTAGAAAACATAGCACAGGCATTCAAACACTACCTGAAATTTAGGTTTTCCATTTGCCAGCCTGTGCTGACCTCCAGGGTCCCTGTCCAACCCTTGGATATTAAGGCAACTGTGACAGACATCTGATCATTAACTGATTTTGCTTATGCAATGAGTTTCCTCATTGCTCTGATCATTTTAACAATCCTCCTCTTCACCTGCTCTAATATGGATTTATCTCTGTGGAAGCGTGATTCGCTATATAGCATTCCAAGTGGAATTTCACCTGTGTCTTTCTAAATTAACACGTCAACTTTTCCTGAACATCTTACTCGATAACCCCTAGAAACCTTTCAGTTTTCCATGGTGGCTTCTCTAGTCACCTGTGAACTGATATTTTGTTTTCTTCTTTATTGTTTTCAAGGAATGAGAGCCCAGGTAGGGTAGACTTTTTATTTCCTTTTTTAAAAAATTATTTTTAAAAATCACTGATTACTTCTCATTTTTTACTTATACATACTATCTATTTCCAATTATCCTATCCTCAGTCTTGACCCTTTTCGCAAAAAGACATCATTCCTTCTACAAGTTGCCAATGCTTTACAATATGCACCAGAAGCAAATTTCTTTAGTTTTCTGACTTTCTGGGGCCAGTTGTTAAATGAATAATATTGATTCAAGATTAATGTTCCTTTAAGAATTGTGCCAATAGCCTCCTTCCTATCCAATAACTTTAAATATAGGCCATCATCATGGCTACCCCTTCTGACAGTATGTTCATCACTTTTACAACATAACTAAGACCTCCTTTAAAACGTGTTTCTGTATCAAATACTAGCAAGTCCATATAGATAAAATTCACTGAGCTTCCTTTCTCAAGAAAAAAACCTCTGTATCATCAAAGAACATGGTCAATTTAATCTGGTATGCTCTATATTTGGTAATTCCATGTGGGCTTCCATTACCTCCATGCTGTTTTCTTAAAATATCTTCTAAATCCCTGTATATTACTGAGGTCAGACTAATGGTCTACCATTGCCCAAATCATATTTTAAGATGAAAGCAAGACAATTTTTGTGTACAATAAAGTGCCTTTTCCAGGTACACGTTAAATCATAGATTTTTAAAACATCATTTTCTAAATCTAGGACATCTCTAAATTATTTACAGTTTTTTTTTTAAAAAAAAACACAGGCAATAGAATATGAAAATAGGCATGATAAATCAAAAAGAAAACAAAAATACTTAAATATATTATAGTTTCTGAAAACTTATAAGCAATTATAAATGCTCATTGTTCAGATTATTTTAAAACAAATATGTATTTCAATCAGTTTATTTTGCTTATTGAAATGGAGTTTAAAATAAAAACAAATTTGAAAATATAAAATACCTAATATTTATGCTTGTTTTTCTGGGGAATTAATATTTCTCTTTAATATAACCCTTCTGTCAGGAAGAAATATGGAGGTGATCCTCTGATGTGGAATTTCTAGACTACAGTCTTCCATGTCTCAGCTGAATTGCTTCAACAGTTTGTGATTTCATGATATTTACTGAGGAGATGTGGTTATGAAACACAAGGGTAAACTGGTATTGTAAAAATGGTTTAATTTTCAAATTGACTGCCAAAGAACAAGGACTTCAGAATATTCAGAGTTGCTGCACACAGGCAGCTCTGAGACGAACGGATGCTTTAGGTTCTCATCATTACTTCAAAGGCGGTTTCTTATTTGGGTAGCATCTGTGTGCTTAGCTTTAAGGACTCAGAAAAGTCATCTTTGTTTAAGTAGCACGTGATGAGTATAAAGAGCATGAGCCAGCAGTTCTTACACAGACATAATTTCCACAAAATAAACAGTAACATGCTACTTCTAAAATACTCTAGATGTGGTTTGAGTTGAAAACTGCACATAAATATAAATAATAAAAAATAGACATGTTTGGCTATTAGTTTTAATATAACCATGTCCACTCATTAAACACTTCATATAAATCATTGATAGTGCTCTTCAGTGACCAGTCAATGTTGTTTTACACTTCTATAGAAAGGTTTGAAAAATGTTAGTTAAGAATTATGTGAAACTATGTTAATGTAATATTAAAAACTGCCGATGGCTTAGTTTTCAGTAAATCTTTATGAGAAGAATAAGAAATTTACAGTTATCTCTGTACTTCAAATACCAGTCTATGGGTTATTTAACTGGAAAGTACAATAGATTTACATGTTCTGTTTGTAGTGAGGAACTGCAAAATAGAATAATATCAGTCCTCGCTATCACAGACACTGAAACAAGCTCATTCATCCTCTGAGGATAAGAAATCTGTACACCAAAAATATTTGCAATGAAAATGCAGAATCTTTATTTAAAGCCAGTGTCGAGGACTCAGATGCAATCTCTTGTGCTTATAATAGTACAAAGAGAGTAGTTGCAAAAAAGGGGAGTGCTATAGGATGAGGCTAGTATAGGGTGAGGAAAGTGTGGGCTGGATGAATGCATGGTGAGATGGATCCTGAACTGTCTGGATGGCAAAGCACAGATCAATGGTGTAGAGTCTGGGTGGAGACCTGTAGCTATTGGGGTTACCCAGGGGTCAGTATCAGGTCCAGTCCTGTTCAACCTGCTCATCAATGACCTGGATGAAAAGACTGATTGCACCATCAGCAAGTTTCCCGATGATACCAAACTGGGTGGAAGGGCAGACACACCATAAGGCTGTGCTGAAATTCAGCAAGACCTGGACAAGCTGGAGGACTGTGAAGAGAAGAACCTAATGAAGTTCAACATGGGCAAGTGTAAGGTCTTGCACCTGGGGAGGAATAACTCCAGGCACCAGTACAGGTTAGGGGCGGACCTGCTGGAAAGCTTCTCTGCAGAGAATAACATGGGAGTTCTGATTGACAACAGGTTGACCATGGGTCAACAATGTGCCCTTGTGGCCAATAAGACCAACGGTATCCTGGGGTGCATTAAGAAGAGTGTAACCACCAGGTCGAGGGAGGTTCTCCTGCCCCTCTACTCTGCCCTGGTGAGGCTGCATCTGGAGTACTGTGTCCAGTTCTGGGCTTCCCAGTTTAAGAAGGACAAGGAATTACTGGAGAGAGTCCAGCGTTGGGCTACGAAGATGATTAGAGGCCTGGAGCATCTTTCTTATGAGGACAAACTGAGAGAGCTGGGTCTGTTCAGTCTGGAGAAGAGAAGGTTAAGAGGGGATCTCATCAATGTTTATAAATATCTCAAAGGTGGGTGCCAAGTAGATTGGACCAGACTCCTTTCAGTGGTGCCCAATGATAGGATGAGGGGCAACAGGTACAGGCTGAAGCACAGGAGGTTCCATCTGAATATGAGGAGAAACTTCTTTACTTTGAGGGTGACAGAGCACTGGAACAGGCTGCCCAGAGGGGTTGTGGAGCCTCCTTCTCTGGAGACATTCAGGACCCATTCCTGTGTCCAGATGGTCTGGGTGAACCTGCTTTAGCAGGTCGGTTGGACTAGATGATCTCTTCAGGTCCCTTTCAACCCTAACCATTATGTGATTCTGTGAAAGAAAAGTTCTTTAGTTCTTAAAAGCTAAATGCCTTCTTCTGAGACTCCCTTTTATCAACAACTTCAATATCTTTTCATTATAAAAATTGTTTTACAAATCACTATTAGCACTTTTATGTCCATCCCAACAACCTTTCCTCCATAATATCATAATTTATATGCAAAAAATAATGTGCCTGATTTAATATGCTTATCGGTCCTTGTACTAATTAATGCATACATATTTTCCATCAACAGTTGAGATTAGTAACAGTAATTTAAAAAATATACAAACTGTATGTCAAAATAATCACTAAGCCATCATGAACTCTTTATTTGTGCATGCCAACATTCGCACCCCTGCAAGTGTGCTTAGGATAGAATTCAGTAGTTTTTAGCACAGCAATTTAAATCACAATGCTTTTGACAAGGAAACTGCAATCTAATTACTACATATATTGGCCATCTTGAGAATCACCTCTGCCAAAGTACAACCGACACATACTTATTTAGAATCTTTCTTCAGCACAATAGATACAACAGAACAGATATTTACAGAGCAAGTCTGCGTCACCCACGATTAAAAGGATCTGAAATGCCAAGGATTTAAGTTTCCACCTTTGTCTGCCAGTACGCTGATGGACACAAAGACAGATTTGAAGAGTTGTAAGGACCCCCAGTTATACTGACCAATTTTGTGCAAACTCTTTATGTTATTTTATCTGTTTTACTACAGCAGAGCCTAATGAGTTGAAGACAGCAGCTATAGCAATGCACCAGGAGACTGATTCCACTGGACTAGACCAGTAGAGTCTTTGGAAATTCATCGGAGGGAATAATTTCTTTAAATGCTGTTCAGCTAGGGAATCCCACTGCAAGCAGTATTTATTTTTCTTGTTGGTGTTAGTGTCGTGCAGGCTAAAAGCTGTACTTCTGAGATAAGGTGTACTTCTTGTCCCCTAAGCTGTGCTTCAGAATTGTTATTTAAAATGTTGCCTAGGCACCTTAAGTGATTTTCCAAGATGTATTTCATTTTCCTTGGAAATAGTTTATTTAAGTTTTTTTTGACCCCATAAAATACTATGAGCTGTTGTAATACATTTCAAATACATGATAGCGAAATCATTAGTAATCAGGACTGTGTGTTGCCTCTTTTTTGTGTAACTTCAATAATCCTTAGATAGATTAGTATTTTAACTGGACGTCTTAGGGCACTAAGGGCTTCAAGAGTGGGATTTGTCTCACTTGACTTTTCATACGAAGTCTGAGCTAACAGCAGAATAGGAAGAACTAAAATTAGGTAAGATGAATCCATCTCTTGGCAACTTTATGAGGTGACATGCATTGTACTGTAATTTATTTTTTTTTTCTAGAAGACAGCAGCCTGGGAAACAATCCTTGCCCCCCCCCCCCAAAAAGGGTGAGTTTTATGAGAATGTTCAGTGAGGGAGGGGGGAAAGCACAGCACGGGTCAATATGAGCCTGTGAGAAACATGAAAGCTATTTTACAAATATATAAAAAGGAGAAGTAAATTTCACTTTGGCTTAAATTACTCTACATATAGCTTTAGTATCAACTAGAAGGAAGAAAACCAGAAAGAAGAAAAAAAGACCTTGAAAGTATAAAAAGCAGTTTAGTATTATTTTATATATGATTGCATTTAGACTATGACCAGTACATTAAAAAAAAAAAAAAAAAGATTCATTTTATTTGGTTAGAGAGAAAATGAAAAGGAAGGGATTTTTCCATGCATTTGGCTTTTGGAAGCATTCACTGTAATTGAATCCATGTGAAAAGGTGGGTTGCTATATACAAGTTTCATTTATATGAAAATGACCACCTGCTATGGTAATGAAAAAGTCAGTATGTTAAAACTTGAGAAATATCTTTTTATGAGCTATTCCTTCACCATCTTTACAAAATATCACAAAATGGTAATATAAGCTATTTTTCATATTTTCTTCTTGAAGTTTGAAAAGAAGATAAGAACTCTTAACAGAAAACAAGAGTAAGAATGGGAAAAAAGGATTTGAACCCAGTCTTCCATCACCTCCATCACCATCACCTCTCCAAAACAAAACAAATAAAATACAATGAGTTTTTTACTACCTCTAAAGCAATTCTCCATTTTGTATTCAAAAGCTGTAATGTTTTCCTATAGCCTCAGGTATGAGAAACTGAGAAATGGCTAAGAAATCTACCTCATTCCCTATTGCCACATAATCCTATGCAAGTATATGAAATCCTTGGTTGAACAGTATTGCCTTAGTTATCAATCTGTCATCTCTGAATCCTTTTCCACTTACCTATTACTTGCTATCAGAAGACAGATTTGTTAATACCTATTACAGCTAATATACTTGTGTTCTAGAATACAAGTATTTTACACTGGAGATACTGTGGATGTCTGTATTTACAGGATTGTAATTATGGTTCAGAAGAAATGGTATAACAACTCTCTTCATTTGAAGGCAAGGAAGGCAAGGGACTACTGGCAAGTATTTATTTTGTTCCTAGCCTTTTGAATTAATTCCCTTCTCTCCTCTTCAGTTTACAGGGGACCTAACTTGCCAATTCTTTGGACACATTACACAACAGTCTTACACATACTAGACATGTGGCATTTCGAAACTGAGAACTTTGAGAAACTTTTTTTTTTAATGTTGAACATGCTTTTCATGATTTGGAAACTAAAGTTTGTGCAGATGATGGTGGATTCTATAAATTACAAAATAGGTAATTATCACAGGATTTCACGTAGACCAGATACAGACATGCTAGCCTTGGACATTTTATTAAGTTAGTCATTTCCTATGTGGAGACAACCATAGCAGCAATACTCCTCACAAGGAGATTTCAACAGGGCATCTAAACACTTCTTGGAGATTAAGTGTTGAAGGAGTTTAGAGCAGCAGAACTAAGTAACTGGCATGTGTTTTGCACATTAGCACTCAAGCTAGTTATAAAACAGTAACAAGAAAGGGCACTGAAATACTTGAAAACAAGCCAATGATCGCCCAGAAAGTAAGAATAAAGGGTGGTCCTACCAGAGCTTAGAGTTCACAGATATACAAAATATGTGATGTTGTTCTTACATAATAAACCTGCTCAAATCTGTTGCTGCCCTTATTAGAACCATTTAAGTTTCTCAGCAGTTCAGTGGCTCAGTATAAAAATGTATATAATTTAAGCAGTAAATCACAGCTTGGTTTTTATCTTCCCTATGAGGACTTGGCAATTTAAAATATCCCTTTGGCCCTGTTTTAATTTTGTGCAGCTTTTCTATTTTCTGAAGAGATACACTAATATTCTCACTCTTTGGAACATCTGTGTAATCTATAATACTTCAGCCAGGTAGAGGTTTTTTCCACTAAAAGAACCACCTTTGCAAATTAGAACGTCCTTCTGAAACAGCTGTCATTATACTCAGTCCCTCTTCCAAGCACATCCCACTGAGGTACCAAAGCAATCACCAGCCACCAACCAAAAAATCAGTTTCAAAGCCCCAAGAAGCATTTGTTATGGCTGAACTTCGGGTAATCTGAAGTCTAGACAGGGTGTGTCTTATTTCTAACAACCTGTGACTTCTGTAACCTGCTTCTTAACCAGAATTTGCTGAAATAAACATAAAAGGTTTCCATTGCCTTCAATTAACTTTTTCTCAAGCTTTAGCTGCTACTTCTTATCCTCACCCTCCCACTCACCTTCCCAATATATGTACCACATCCTTCTGCTCTATTTTTCTGCTTCCAATTAGTTGTGCTTTCTATCCCACTGACTTCCCTCTGTTCACTCTTTAAACTGCTTTTTTTAATTACCTCTTCTTTCTTGCAAACTTCACTCCTCTTGCCCTTAAAAAAATGCTAGTCACATGTTAATCACAATCTCCTCTTGTCATATCCATTACTTAAAACCCTTGCTATGACCATCTGTGAAAAAAAAAAAACACTGGTGAGACCACATCTGGACTTCACTTCCCAGTTGTGTTTTCCCCAGTTTGAGAGAGACATGGTCATACTGGAAATGTGCCCAGAGAAGAGCCCCAAAAATCATTAACAGACTGGAGCATCTGTCAAATGAAGAGAGGCTGTGAGAGCTGTGACTGTTCTCTCCAAGAGCTGCAACTGCTCCATCCCAGTGAGAGGGAAGCGAGGCAAAAATGCCAGGAGGCTTGCATGGACAAACAAGGAGCTCCCACTAAAACTCAAACACAAAAAATGAATCATCCAGAAAGCGGAAACAGAGAGAGGCAGCCTCAGAGGAATACGGAGATACTGGCTGAGCATGCAGAGATGCAGTTAAGAAAGCCATGGCCTATCTGGAACTGAACCTGGCAATGGATGTTAAAGACAACAAGAATGGTAGAGCCACCATCCCTGGAGGTGTTTAAAAAGTGTTTAGACGAGGTTCTTCGGGACATGGTTTAGTGCTAGAATTAGGTTATGGATGGACTCGATGTTCCTGAGGGTCTCTTCTAATTGAAATGATTCTATGATTCTAAGAAAAGCTTCCATAAGCACATAGGTGACAAAAAGAAGACTAGGAAAAATGTGAACCCACTGCTGAATGTGAACTAGTGACAGAAAAAGTTCAGGTACTGAATACCTTCTTCATCTCAGCCTCTAATAGGCAAGACCAGCCTTCAGGAATCTCAGGCCCTGGAGACCAAAGGGAATGTCTGGAGCAAGGAGGATGGAAGGTGGACCAGGTCAGGCAATACTTCAGTAAACTTGGCATACACAAGACCGTGGTCCCTAATGGGATGCACACACCAGTGCTGAGGGAGATGCCTGCTGCCATTTCAAGGCTACTCTTGATAACCTTTGAATGATTGTGGCAACTGGGAGAAGTGTCCAAAGAATGGAGGAAAGCAAATGTTACTTCAAACTTCAAGAAGGGCAGGAAGGAGGGTCCAGGGAACTATGGAGCATGTAATCTCAGACACCATCTTCAGGCACATGAAGGACAAGAAGGTGATTGGGACTAATCAGCATGGGGAAGTCATGCTTAACCAACCTGACAACCTGCTGTGATGAAATGCTTGACTTTGTAGATGAAGGGAGAGCAGTGGCTTTTCTCAGCTTTGATTCAGTAAGGCTTTCAACACTGTCTCCTGTAAGATCCTCATAAAGAAGCCAGATGAGCAGGCAGTGAGGTGGTTGCAAACAGGCTGAACAGGTGTTGATCAGTGGTACACAGTCTAGCTGGAGGCAAGTAACTAAAGGTTGTACCACAGGGGTCAACACTGGGTCCAGCCCTATTTAGCATCTTCATTAATGGTCTGGAAGATGGGGGAAAGTGTACCCTCAGCAAGCCTGCAATCTGTTAAAAGCAAGCAGTTCAAACTGAAAGTGGTAAGAGGACAGCAGGTAAACAACAACATATTCCTCTAAACCTCACACTCCTTGAGCCAACTGCTATCATCTGTTATCTCTTTGGTTGCTTTTTTTGTCCAATTTTAGATTGCAAACACTTTAGGGCATGGATGACATTTTTTTAATTTGCTTAAGATGTGAACAGCAGCTATACATAAACCATATAAATAATTAATAATGATAAAAGCAGCAGTGCAATAGAAAAATAGAGCTCTGCCTCCACCTTGCATTTAGAAATCCAGTAATCCAAAATAAAAACTCAAATAGTCTACAAATGAGGAATCACTTTTACTATTTGTATATTAATTTTTCCTACAATCTTTATTTGGACACAATGGAGAGTATTTTCCACCTTAATAATGCTACAGAAGGTTAAAAAAAAAAAAGAGATCCTAAATTTCAGAAATTCAAAGAAAACTTGACTGTTCCTGCAGAAAAAAAAGGCTCTCTAATTCAAAAGGTCAGATAGAAAATGTTAATGAAAACAGAACCCAGTCAAGTCAAATAAAATAAGAAAATAAACAGGGATTTCGCTCCAGGCAGCTTGAATCTGATTTAAGCAGCATTCTTGGAAGAATCCAGCTGTTGTTTACTGAAATGTAAAATAGTGTGCTTATTCTTTTATGTGACAGCATTCATGAACCTTCAAATCAGGCTGTAACATATTTCTTCTCATCGACAATAATAATTTTATGTACACTTACTAATCTGACCAATTACCTGAAAGCTAATTACTCAGACCTTACAGAATGGGACAGCTAACCCAATGTATTTTGATTTTAATTACTGGTATTGAATAAGGAGCACTGCCAAATACATCCATACATTCATGTTTCACAACAGAATTACAGATATTTTAATAGTGATTGAACAAGTCTATGTTCACCTATGTTTCATAGACTCAGAGCTTAATCTAATTTTTAGCTAATGCAGAGCTGGGCTATGCTGTGGCAATTACAATACATTATTGATTTTAAGAATTTACTTCTTTTCTCTTTATACACACTGAACTTCCATGTTGTGACACGGTAATTCTCTCAAGACAGCAGGAGAACACGGAAGGTTCAAAATGATGTATTATTAAGAAGAAAAAGCCACAGCCTTCCTCAAGAATATAACTTGTGGCAAGTTTAGACAGAGACTTAGCCCAGGCTAAGTGAGCTCTCAAAATCATAAGCTGCAAAACCCATCTGCACTTTGATCTAACACATCTCTAAAGACAATGTGCAGTCTATCCCCACCTGTAGTTCCTGATTTTTGCAGAAAATTAATGAAAGGCTAGTGCTACTACTGAAAAATATTGTTTCCTTCCTATATTATTGTGCTAAGCTATGTTCTACATAATTGTGTATATTATACACATTCTATATTACCGCACTAAAAATTCAGTGTGATTTTGTGCTGCTTATAAAGCTAAAAAAGGTCAGAAGAGAGAGATACGCTCCCACAATCCATGCTAAAATGGTTATTTCAGTCTCATGGTCTCCAAGCTTTCACAAGTGCTTTAAGAGGAGATTGGAAAGAATTTGCTGCCCACTCACGATGATGTCTCATAAACGGTTCTTCAAAAACGGATCAAAGGCTGTAATTTCCATGCCATTTCTGTCCAATTTCCTTTTCTCTTAGTGTTTTCATTTTTGAAATGGCTATGATTGCAATCCAATTTTGCCCACACAGCACTGCAGGTCTAAATGAACCATTTATCACAAACTTTTTGTCCTTTGGCTGCTCGTGATTTTATTTGCTTTGCAATTTTTTAATTTCATTTTTTTTGGTACTACTTATACTGCATTGCAATTACCTTCATAATTATACCTGCAGCGATTTACATTATTCTGCTCCCAGATGCATCATCAAGACTTCTGATCCAACCCAATTGCACTTAAATATTGATGTTAATTTTTCCTCCTCCTCCTCTATCACCAACAAGATTTTCACAAGAAAAACTTTTCTCTTTTGTCCTTCCCACAGCATGCTCAGAATGCTGACATCTTGCGTTGTTTTTGCTGAGTGGGACTGCCTTACTTTACACGTGAACCTCGCATCTTAGTTTTGACCCCCAAAAAATTAATGTATGAGAAAAAGAATCAAGATGATAAAGGTTAGCCTATATTCCACTGATTCACATTATCTCACTAGACAGATGTCATATTTAGAGTAACAGTTGTGTTGTTCTTCTTCAGTATAAAATAGTACCAGCCATGAGCAGACAGGTTCTCTATCATTTGTCTAAATGTTTTTTGAGTTCCTTGCTTCTGATTTACCAACAAACAAACAAACAAAACCCAGCAAAACCCCTCTTATGACTCAGTTTAACCAACAAAAGATCTTTCAAAAGAGATTTTAAAGCCTTTCATCTGTTGCCTTTCAAAATTAGGAAAGACATTTCAGGCTTCAGAGTCATCTAGCCCTTTATAAAAAAGGCCAAAGAACAATACATTTTACTTTAATATTTACTGTTTTCCTCCAATTTCTCTCTCTTCCAATACTTGACCTTTAATAATAGTGTTATTTATCACAGTGTATGCACATCAAAAGATTAAATATTATTTCAAGGATACGTTTTATTGCTATACTTTTTTTCAAATTTATCTTTCAATATAAAACAATATGGTGTATTACAAAAATGCAAAATAGATTTGGTTCAGACTTAATGGTCTTTAGAGTGAGAAAAATAAACTATGTGTGATCACTGAGGGATGATAAAATGAGACAGACAATAAAGTAATAAATACAGCAATATTCAGAAGTCTCTGCAGAGTGGTGATACATGGCTAAAATACCTCAATTTTTTGTTGCCACAGTGTTCACATCACTGAGTCTAGTACCTCACAATATTTCAGCTACATATGGTATTCTGAGAAGGCTAAGTGAAACTGTGGCTGAATTCTAAGTGAAGGGAAATGAATATATAAAAAATAAACATATTTAAATAGGTATGATAAATATAGATATAAAAATTAACTAAAACCTTATATATGTATATATGTATGTATATTTATTTATTTTGCACAGTATCTAACTCATAAAATCTCAGAATATATCTAATAGAATCTGTGTTTACTAATGATGCTAACAAGGAGAAAACGTTCCCCCTAAACCTTCATGGATGGATGTGTGTTACACTTGACCAGATCGATTCAGCTCAAAGCTTGATTTGGTAAGGTAGTGGAAATCACTGGATGCTGTGCTAAACTTCTGTACAGATACAACCACTTAATATATAACTTATAACCAAAGTTATAAGCAAACAACAGTATATGACCAAAGTAAATGAGAATTTGTATGGAAGTGGATAGGGAAGAACAAATATAAGAAAAAATACATTGTTGTTTTAATATAGGCTTTTCCCACACGCAAGGATTCCTGATGTTTCATAACAGAACGAACGAAACACTGATGGAAATCAATGGAAATACTTTGATTTGGAGGTAGAGGTTAGGAGATGTACATCACAAAGGAAATTAAGTGAAAGACTTCTCCCAGTTATTCAGCAATGATGAAAAGGCAAATAAAATGACAAATAAAAAAATCAACTTTAAAATGAGAGAAATATTCTATAGGACAAAAAAGAAAGTGCTTCTGTAGAATTCTGTACAATACAAGAAGTAAATAAGCACATTTATTGGGTCTCAGTGCTTGTAAAAACAGCTTAACAACAATGAAAGTAGATACTTAGAGGAAATAAACCCCTAACTGTTTCTTCACTTAATTTAATCAAATAAGGGTACGAGGCAGTAAATATTAGATGCAGTTTCTAGAGTATCCTTTTCCATTTTCATCTAAAAACATGCAGGACACATTCTGTTCTCAGAAATACCACTAAAAGACATAAACTGAAAAAATGACATTCAATTCAATACAGCTAATCCTGATTTATACACACATAACTCAGAGCAAAATCTATCCCAATGTATTACATCTTGTGTGACAGACAATCAGAACTTCATCTGTATGTGAATGACTTTCTGTAACACTGCATTCTTTTAAGGGAGTAATTAAAATCACTAATCAATGCAATAACACTTATCCAGTATAAGATCAGAAACTGTCCCTATTCACCCTGAGGAAAAAGAAAAAATAAAGAACAATTAATCCAAGATGGTAATTTTTGATTCCGCTGGTGTCATGGAGACCACCATGTGTTCCACAGCAATTGTGAAAAAGTCTTTTCCTAGAAATGTGTTTTGTTTTGTTTTTCTCATAGAGCATGATGACCCATATCTGCAAAGGCATTCAGGAACTATTAGAATCTACTGAATCTGGACTTAGAAATGCCTTGTGAATTTGAGCCTTAATGCATTTTCTCTCATCAGTTTAATTTCAGTTTTCCCAGCTCTTACAATTCTTGTTCTTACTTTTTTTGTGGACAGAGCAATGTTTTGTTGTCTTGATCTTCAAGACAAAAAGGCCAAAACGGTGGTTGCAGCTTCAACAGTGACAACCACTTTGGCTTCCGTCCAAGGCTACTGACCAAAAGTAGACTACAATGTTTACTTGATTAAGAAAAGTAAAATCTATGATCAGTACATAGTTACTGTATTATAGCAAAGTAAGAAAAAAAAAAAGTAAAATGAAACATCATTATTTGTTTGCAAGTTTCTTCTAATATCAGCTATTCTTTCCATCCCGGGAATGATGCCAATTTTTAAACAGGAAAAAATACTGAAAACACAGCATACAACACAGTGTAACATATAACATAAATGGCCATTCAATTTAAAACACAGAAAGGTATACATGCACATATAGTTGCTGTTCCGTACGTGGGAAAAAAAAAGCAATTTTATTTACTGCAAAATTAATGGAGCCAAACTTGTTTAGGATGCCATGTATATGTAGAGATACAGAGAAATGTATTTCAAATAACTTGTGCAGCAATGAAAGACATAATCAACTGAGAAGTAAGTACATAAACAAATTCTATGATTTTATTTTTGTTTTGTGTCCTGAATTCTCTTGTACCCAAATCTGTTGTCATTGGATGGGGTTTACCTTAGGTGTAAAATGGCATTTTTAGATATGGCCCATGTATCTCACAACTTTATAGCACATCATCTTTTGTTACCAAGGTCAAAGAAAAATTTTGTACTTCCTTCTATGTCTAACATGACTACCATAATTAAATCTATTGAAATATGCTACACTGTATCCACATGCAGACATTCTCAAATTTAAATGATAGAAAAAAACACAGGGAAAAAAAAAACCCTCAAGCAACAGTTCATGGTCATTTCAATGTAATTCTTCTTCTCACAATAAAGTTTTGATTAAAAGTGTGATGAGAATAAAACTTAAATCTCACAATGGGATTGCATGAGCTGAATGAACAATAATGGGAGACAGTTACACAGTTATGTTCCTAGGTTTCTACTAGATTTTTCACCCAACTTTCGCTAACGTTGCTGTATTTGATTGACTGCAATTTTCTGCATTTCTAAGCTTTGTGCCAGAAAGCAACATCTTGTTCCATTCATCACAGCAAGTGACACAATGTTCCCTGGCATGTGATTTTAATAAAGAATCATGTTGCCTGTCTCTCTTGGTTGGTCACACCAAGGATGATTTTTGGTAGCATTTAATATTTGGTTAGCTTGTGAGCCACATCCCTATTTAAATTTGAAATAAGCTTCTGAAAATAAATACATTTATGGAAAAAAAAGCCCAGTTTAGTTAATTTACATTGCATGTCTCCCCCAGCATAACACACACTGCCCTCAGCCTCTGTACAGAACCAACACAAAGGCCTCAGGTTTGATTTTCATTCCTTGGTGATATCTTCAGGCCAAAAAGTCAGATTAGATTCTTACCTCGCTTCCCATATGGACCCTGTTTGAAGCTCTACCGAAATTCTTTGTAAAGTGACCCAGCACTGTCTTACAGGTGACAAACCGGCCCATCTCTGCCACTTGCGGCTCACTGAACACCAATGCTGACAGCCTCAAGAGGTTATAAGGCAGGCACAGCAACTCAGGGTCACTGGATAGTGTTGGAAACAAACTTCTACAATTTCTTCGAGCGATGCTGCTCACGTCTCACACAAGACAGCTACCTAAGCATGTTCAAGGGCATTCCCCAAGAAATAATATGCTAATTTCCTATCCTGAGCTAAGCTGGGTCCTGGTACACAACCAAATACACCACAAAAGGAAACTGAAATTGAGGATAGAGACTGTATCACATACTGGACTATACTGGCAAAGTAATATCTTATTAACATATAATATCACACATATTAGACACACATACACACAGATTATATTTATTGATGAATGTGTAAAATTGCACTGAAGAGTAAAAAGTTATAATATATTTACTACAAAATTAGTACAGATCTGATTTTAGTCCACTCATTTCTTACGCACGACTTCTGTTTAAACTATAAAACTTACAGATGTTACGATTTTAATATCAAAAGGACACAGAAATCCCACATTAGTCTAAAACTTTTACTATAGTCTTGCAGCAAATTCGTATTTTCTCATTATTTACACTGGAGTGACGAATCGGCCTATTTTTGCCTGTTTTTATTGTATTCTGCAGCTTGTCTCAGTATTTAGTATTTAAGTTCACCTATATTTTACATTAACGCTTATTGAACACTCTTGTAGTGGTATGAATATGCACAAACACAAAGAACAGTAAAACCAGGTACTACATAATGCAAAAGAAGTTGACCAATTATTTTATTTAGGAAGTTACACATTCCTATGTGTAGGGGTAAGACCTGTAAGCCTCAGGACTAGCAAAACATCCAAGACAAGGGTATAAAAGTACAGAGCAATGTAAAGACTCAATAGAGAACTTGTGGAAAGCGAGCCTGTTCCTTCAGTGGTGCAGCACAGGTCATTTGCATTCAAAACACTCACCCTGTGGTCAAACCTAAAAAATGTACTCTCCAACTAGCAATCCCATAGCTGACACCAGAACAAGGAACAATTATTTTTGTCTGGTAAAATATACAGCTGTGTCTTTTTAATTTTCCAGACATCTGGTTATGAATAAAAAAAAAAAATATTGCTAGAAGGAATTATGTTGACTCTAGCAGGGTGCCTGTCTTGACCTCTAGTGTTTAAGGGGGCAGTAGCAAAGCTGTGGCTCTGTGGTTTAGGAAAATGGAAGGAGGCACAAAACACTGCATTGAGAGGATATAGCTTTCATGAGACAAACGGAGAAAAGAGAGAAAAGGATATAAGATTTTTGATATCTAAGAACAAAACAGGGGGCAGTAAAGAACTGCCCTGATTTAAGGGCTTATTGATACTGAGAAGAGGAGGTTTTGCCTTCATTTCTTATTTCTTTCCCTATTCCTGGCTACGTCGTTCCACAAACTCTTTCTACTCTCTTAGATGTTCAGTGGCTCCTGCTATGAAATAATTCTACCTATTAGTACAGCTGTAATCTATCCATCTTCTACTGCTAGCTTATCTTTTCGCTGGATCAGTAAAATGTCTTGGCTCACAGCAAGTTCCAGAGTTGGGAGAACTGGTAAGTGTGAAGACAGGGAAAATAGATACTCCTGACTTTGGTGGCAGGGAGCTATTAGACCACAGACAGAAACGACATTCAACATTAAAGGACAAATATATAGGCAAATGACATTAAGAAACAACTAATGTTGGTAACTTCTATATTCATTGGCAGCCTTCGATGGAGTGAAGGATAGGGAGAACTTTTTTTTTAATTGCAAAAATTATATAGTGGTATCAAAACAGTCTTACGATTTTGTGTACTCTAATTCATGCTCTGTAAACTTCCCTACCCTTTACACCATGGTCACTTGTGCAGAGTTCACGGGAGCCCTCTAGTTGCATTTAGTTCTTGGCAATTCCACAGCACTTCTTCGGGAAAACAGATGACTGGCCCTGCCAGCCTACAAACATGAGATGCGAACTCAGTGAAGTCTCTTTTCTCCCTTTATTCAGCCAGGAAGGAGAGGGAAAAGATATATGAAGCCGGATACTAAGCTGAACAGAGCCATGCAATCCCAGGTCTGTGCTGACACACTTGGGTTGCAGTGAGCTGAGATGTTGTGACACTGAATTGGGACTCACCAGTGGTGATGAAGTGCTAGAAAAACAAACATGGCCCCTTTGCATGAGAGCAGCATGTTGCTGTCTGCTGCTTCATCTGAGAGGAAAGCCGTGTGTTTATTCTCACACCTGCAATGCACAACCGCTTTCACACCATGGTTGAAATTTTATATCAATCTACACAGTCCCAATACTCTTCTTATCACTCAAGCAAAACATCCACCACTGTGAATCAAAGATGTACCGTAAGCAACCCAGACTGTAGTTTGCAGTGTTCTGTCTTTTCTGTTCTTACTTTTTGCCTTCACTATGCTGCATTCTGCTTCCTTCGTTTTACTGTTTTCAGTTAGCCTTTTCTCACAATCTTGTGCTTTTTAATAATACTTAAGTAAGCAGCCACTTATTACAATAATTACTTTTTAAAATTAATTAATACAATGGCATGCTATGGTTACAAACATCTTAATTATTTGCATAGAACAGAGAGCACAGAAGTCTAGGGCTCTTTTGTGAAGATTGCTGCAGTTCAGGCAAACAAAACAGTCTTCGTACCATGTATTTATAGACAATCCATATATTGTGTGGAGTCAGGAAGTCAGTCTGTACTTTCTGCAGAAAGAGAAGTAGACTGGAGATGAGGTCACTTGATCACATTCACCCCATAACAAGAAGAGCCACAATTTGAGCCTGTTAGAGAAGAGCTTTTCCTGCAGTGCTGATACAGAAAAGTTTGCTGTTAGCTGAAACACAGTTCTGATTTTATGTTTCCTGTACATCAGATGGCTCAACCATTTCAGTAACTTCAAATCTAGTGTGGCAAAGGTTTCAGTGTTTTATCAGTGGCCATGATGAGATCTCAAAAACTTATTTTTCTCTTCCATAGTGTTTTACACACCTAAGATATCCAATTATATCCTCCTAAGTATTTTGTTGTAGGCTACTTGCTCAGATAGAGCTTTCATGAGAATTAATGAAAAAAGCCAAGTACCTGAAGAGAAAATGCAGGGCCCTGGAGTGTGTCCTATGGCTCCATGGGTTCTATAACACATGAACTAAGTCAAGTTATCATGGGTTTTATAGTTCCGGTGCTAGACCTGCAGCTGTGACTGGCGATGTTAACATTAACCCCATACTCTCTTCTGTTTCAACTAACAACATAGGAAATAGAATCAGTACAAAACAGCAGAAATACTATTACTTCACACTTTATCTGTCTCCTTCACAAAAGAAGCACCAACAAGAACTAAAGAACTCGGAGAAAGTCCTGCATACTGAGGAAATAAGTATCGAATTCTGATTGCCACTCATATCATCCCATGTTGTGCCACAGAGAACCTGTTAGCTACTTAGAGACTATGTAAGGTGAATGGATGAAGTTTGTTATTATGCTACAGAAATGTTTATAGTTATTTAGCTTTGGGGTTTTTTTTTTTTTAGTAGTCACAGAGATCATTGCTTGATATGTGCAACTATACATATGCCTTCTGCAGAACCAGAAATCAAGGAGGGAATATTCAGTAATAATGACAATAAAAAAACCCCAGGAAGTTATTTCGTTATCTTCTGTTCTTTTTCAGGTTCTCTTTTTTTTTTTTTTTCCCCCTCTCAGTACTCCTTCATTAAGTTCTTGTTTGGTAAACAGAGTACACAAAGTGGATAAAGATGCCAGTGGTCTCATACATGATTATAAGTAATTTTTATAATTATTGCAGAAACCGCCCAAGCGTAAGACCCACTTGCCTGAGCAGCATCAGAAAAGCTGAAAATCAACCAGACATGGACAAGTGTGAATTCCCTTCACATTCCTCATCCATCCTCCTACCTGTTGATATCAGCACAGTAGCCAGAGCAAACCTCACACCAGATTGCACATATGTGATGGCAATAGGGCCAGGTGGCATGATGTTCCAACTGACCTACACTCAGCTTCAGCATAGCCTCGATCTTCTCCCACAGCTGGAGGGCTGTGGTTACACCAGTGGCATCAGTTGAGCACACAAAAGAGTTAACACAGATAATAAAAAGTAAAATTCTATTAATTATATTCAAGTGTGCTCACCCAATGGATTTTCTTGCCTCAAGGCCAACACTAATCTGCAGATTGCTCAAATACCTTTTAATTAGTACAACACATTAATACTACAAGTCATTTAACTAGCCTTTCTTACTTAAGAGCCAAGAAAGTCCATACAAATCTGAAACATTCTTGAATATTTTCTTACTCTAGTGTGCTTACTTACAACAGTCTTTCTGAGACATTGCTCACTTAACCACCTGCAGCCTTCTTACAAAGATCTAAAATGTGACAGAAAATTCCTAAAAATACTAACTCATACCTTGGAATATAATAATTTAGAAGGTACTGCAATATAATAAACATATATTCATTTAGAAGGTACTGCAATATAAACACACAGGCACAATCAAGCATTGCATTGTATTTCTATTTTTGTCATCTGTCAAATTAAACAAAACAAACATTAGAGTAAAAGAGTATTTTTTAAATAGAAGAGAAAGATACATTCTGTAATCGAAGCCTGTATTTCAAGGCAAATGATTACAAATCTCTGTACCATGAACGATACAACTTAGCTTGTTCTTAGTATTGCTGTGAGTTCTTTACCTTTCTGTGTTTACGCACATACTTTCAGAGAGCTATGCTGATATTTGCAATGATATTTAAAGTTCCTTTGTAAAGATAAATTATAATATTAGGCTAAAAGTGCAAAATTATTTTTCAGTGTTATTCTTGTGATCAAGAGCTAGTTGGAGGGTATCACCTCCTCGGCCAGTGTGTATCCATAGGGGCCTATTCTAGTACAACACCATGTGCTCTGAGACCCAATTACAGCCATGTATTACTTTCAGTGCAACTCAAAGCCATACCTGCTTTGCTGACTCACAGAGGCAGATTAGAAAACCAGAAGAGACTATTGTTATCGTGCAGTCTGACCTGCAGTATTACAAAGGGCTTGGGAATTCCCAGAAGCAATTCCTATTTGCAGCAGAGAATGTCTTAGAAAATCACGACTTTGATTTATAGACTTACCGTCTTAAAGAATTCATAGTTGCTATTTTCAGAGATGTCACCATGGTTCTTTATCCATGGTATGAATTAATCTACTTTCAATTGCTAATCTGTTTACATCTTTGTCTGCTACGTTTTAAGCCTTCCGTTTTCAGTCTTCTGTTCTCCACGTATGCAATTACAGACTATTATCAAGTCTTCTCTTATATTTTTTTTTTATTTTGCTAAATGAATTGAATAAAACTCCTCAAGATACTGTATCACTGTACGGAACATTTTCTAACGAGTCTTGTGGCTCTTCAAGCCTTCTTCAGGTTTCGAGCATCCCTGCTGAATAGTGGGAAACGGGATTAGGTTTTGTATTCACCAGCCGCAGATAAAATGATCTTTATTCTATATTACCCTGTTTATATGTTCAGTGATTACATTAGCTCTTGTTGACTACTGTTCTCAATGAAAAATTTAAGCTCTATCCACTAGTATTATCCATTACAGCACCTAAATGTTTTTTTTCTGGTAGCACTCACCCTTCTGTAACTTGAGCTACCTTCCTTATGTCTTAACAGCTTTGTTATAAAACATTGTTTGCCTCAGCAGAGTTCAAGCCTTTACTGTTCAAGTCCCACACCTGCATTTCCATTATTTTGCCTGAGACTGATGTCAGACTGACAGGCTTATAATTACCTAGGTTATCTCATCCATTTAAAAAAACCAAATAGTTAGCACGACCTTAACTCCCACAGGCTTCTGGAACATCCCCAGTGCTCCAAGCTATAACAAAAATCAATATTCATAATCCAGAGAGTTCTTTTGCCAATCCTTTAAAAATATTTGGATGTAAGTTACCCCAATGTACTGACTTAAGACGTCCAGCTTTAGTAGCCTTAGTGACTGTTGGAGTAGAAAGAATTTCACAACCACAATACAGTATGAGTATGGCAACCTGCTTATCCTCACATACGGAAGTATTTAGGAACATTCCTGGCTTTAGTTGCTCTTTGTCTGTCACAGACTTTATTCATTCAGTCAGAGCCACTAATTCTATAATGCTTAGTACCTTTCAGAAACAGGACCAAAGAAGACCAAACTTAGTAAACTCTAAACAAGTATGTGGCAGGGGTTAGTCAGTAAAAGCCAAAATTAAAGCTAATTTTTAAGGGAGAAGAAAGACTCTAGTGAGAAGGCTCATCATGACAAAAATCAGCATCCAAGAAGCTTTTCCTCAAGAAGTCTGAAGTCCAGCCAGACAGTTCCATGCTCATTCTTCACATTTGCGAAATATGACACTCTTATTTCCCAAGAGCCAAATCCTTGCCCAATTATCCATGAAAGCAAAAAGAGCAAATACTTCAAGATTCTACCTAGAAGAATAGCAGTAAATTTATTGCAAAGTTACGGCCAAGTAAGTGAATTTCATAGAAGGTTCAAAATAATATTTTATGCTGGACCTTTAGCATTGAGAAATGGTAACTAAAGAGGTCCTAGAGGCACAAAAAGCACTTTAAAAGTCAAGAAACTCTTGGTAGAACACAGCCGGAGAGAATGCGTTAAAAAAGATAACGCCTTACATAACAATCCCCATACATCTCCCAAATTCAAAATGCGTGAACAGTCAGGGAAAAGCTTTTAGAAAAGACACATAGTACCATGGAAATAACTACCTTTGCATGGAATCGGTGACATTCACACGTGTTATGGATGTTTAATAGGCAGATCTCTGGACTGGTATTGGGCCAAGGATGTGCAGCAAGAACGGCAAAAGTTTGTCCCCATGTATTTAGTTTTTTAATATAAATTAAAATGAATTTACTAAAAATGGTGGAAAAAAAAAATCATCACACAGAAAATTTAGCTGTAATAGGCTTATTCCATGATGTTCGAAAGTTTTTAGCGGATCGCGAAACCCCACCGTTTTCCCTGAAAGTGTCAGCAGAAGAGATTGCTATCATAGGTTGCAGAATTAGACCCATGCATACAAATGCAAGGTTATATTTTTAAGAACTGAACATTATTCTGCTGCATATATTTTCAAGCACCCTACCTTAGTATTCCCTGTCAATCAAACATAGAACACATGCAAACTCTACATATAACCTTAGTCACATTCACTGACATTATTTTCTAACCTTTTGCATGATACTTTCCATTTTAATACAAAACTATTTCAATTGCTTGAATAAGTGATTTAATACTTGCAATTATGGCAATATTAAGACATGACACTGCCTGCTTTTAACTTCTGTCCACTCAGTTATTACCTAGTAACAGCCTACTGACGACAGCAAACTTGCTAATACAATCATGAGCAACAATAAGAATATAAAGACTCAGGGAACTAATCCAGTTACTGGTCTATTCATCTGATGACGCGTTATTTTTGAGCTTTAAGCTGTTAACCTTTTAATCTCACAATGTGAGTGTCAACTGTTAGTGATGAGGCAGACGCATCAGTAAACACCTTTTTCTAAAGCGCACCTGCATGCATTTGGCTTTTAGTGACACATTGTTCCTTTGAAGGGATGTTTTACGGAAAGATGTTCTGAAACACAAACACTCTCAGAAGCTGCCACAGCCAGCAGCAGTTGAAACCAAAACAGGACAGATGGGGGAATATTTTATATTGACTAAGAATACCATGTAGTGGGGGAAAAAAAGTATTACCACCAGGAGATAAACACTCAAAAAGGTGGCAGCTTGCTACTTCTATCTATTATAGAGATTTAACATTATATTACTGAACTGGATTAGAATATTCAACACATATTTTGGTTTTGCATAGGAAAAAACAGGGATCTATAAAAATTAGCTGTGCTTTACAAAGGATGTCCTTTAATTCTTTTCCAATATATCATTTGAAGAAAGTAAGCAACAAAACCTCAAACAGGTTTTAAAAATAAAATTTATATATAAAGAAATTAAAATTTGAAGTTATGTTCCATCAAATTTTCTTAAAACCAACTACTTTTATGTGAATATTTATACTTGAATTACCAAATTGAAAAGGCATTTAGCCAATGTATCCACACGAATGCATTGAATGGTTGAGTCACAGTTACACAGTAAAAAATGAGGACAAAGAGGTGGGCCAGCACTACAAAGGGCCGCTGTGGTAAAACAGCTGAACAGCTGGGGAAGAGAAGAGGAACAGCAGGTGAGACACCATCTAAAGAGGTGGGCAGGAGTGTGGGTCTCAGTAGATGACTTGTGTGAACACTCAGCTGCAGGTCAGTATGTGCTGGGAAGACAGTAAAGGCCACAATGCAGCAGAAACATGGATGTGAACTCTAGCTGTTCAATTAGAGTGAAATCTATACAATCTGAATCTATACAATGATGTTTCATATTTGTCAAAAAAATTAAAGTATATTTTCATGTTCCACTAGTTTTTATTTTTACTAACAGCAACAAAAAGGTTTTACCATGACTTATGGATATATTTCCTCTGAATAATTACCCTAATTTATTTTAGGTTAGACTGAGATTTGAGGATGCAACAAGAAATTCACAAATATTCAAGATACAACATATGCACTTTGAATCTGTTTTTTAATCAGGTGAAATTAGTTTTAATGCTGAATCAGACCAGCAGGTTCTGCATTTTCAAGCCACACTGGAAACTTGATGCAATTATTTTTGTATGTAGATTAAATCTTAAAACACCCCCCTTGTAATACTTGAGCTAAGTATCATTGCCAGATATTGGAAGCATGAGTAAGCACATAAAAAAGTACTAAGCAAAGGAGGACAAGAGATGGGTTAGGAAAATCAAATCTATTGCTTAAAATTCTGTTGCACATGCCACACAAAAGAAATCTATGTAAATTCTCTACACCAAGCATATACTATTCAAGGGATATTGACCATGCTGAAGTCAACGGCAAATATCTTGATTAATTTGAGGGCACAACATGCAAATCTTCACAAAGAACATTTAATGCTTTCTGCAATACTATTCTTTAATAAGAAAGTCCTTTTTGTGACAGGCTCACGGCAGAGGACTGAACATAGGTCAGACTCCCTGTTTAGCAGCTCAGGTTTTAAGAAGTATTCTCTAATCATTAATTCCCTCAAAGCCAAATACTGCTCTGAAGATGGGGTTGTTTCCTCTCATGATCTGGAAATAAAAGTAATTGCTTGCTGATAGATGTTAGCTAAAGACAAAGTAAGCAACAAGAGTTAAATGAAAGGCTTTTCACATCTGACAAGTCATCTAAAGTGATGAATAAACACATAAAACAACAATAGGAATTACATGGAAAGAAAAGATTTGATTACTGGTCAATTTAGCTTGTCCACCATCTTTGTGAATTCTCTCTCTCCTCAAGTGCAAAGAATTCTTTAATCCAAAATATTTAACTACCTTTTCACATGAAAAAAGACTACATTGTCCATCACTTCAAGGTTTCCTCTTTTGCAGAGAAGATAAACCTTTCCATAAAGGTTTTGGACATGCATGGCCTAGTTCTTTATATACGCGCGGATCTACTCTGTGAATAATGGAAATGTATTTTTAAGTTACGACGTGATAAATGCTAGATTTATAGGAACTGGTGCATTGCGACTGGCTGAGTGCTCTGAACACAAAGCAAGAGACATCATTATTGTTGCTATAAATACTTTGCACTGTAAAATAGTACTGTATTTTATGTGGCAATACAAAACAAAACAATACTTTTTCTGGCCCAATTGAAACCATAATAATCTCTGAACGATCCCAACAGAAGCAGATCTGAGCGGGCACAGGCATAGCTTCCAGTTTTTATAGGACCCCAAATCCATTTCATCATCGCAGCTCCAATACAGAAAACTGCATCATCTAATTTCTTAATTAAATCAGCCATCTCTCTTTCATGCAAAGTGATATGTTTACAGCTCATTTATAGGCCATATTCTTTCTTTCACCCATCGAACTCTACAGGATGCTTTTATGCCTTTGAAGAAAAGTAGAGATGCAAAGTTTCTGTGTGCTTGAGGTCTCTAAGACCTGAGCAAAACTACATTGGTGAAGCCCTTAAAAGGTGTCTGAAATATTATTCTAATGCCATAGTTAGGCATCTGAGGATGACAGCACCATGAAAAGGTTACGTGGTAAGACAAATGTATACATCAAGAAGATTAAGACTTTTTGTGTATTGAGTTCATCTGTTCATTCCATAAACGTGCAATTGTTCTCTCCTCAACCTTTTTTCCTGATTTTTAGGCATACTGAGTCCCAACAGCTCTCAGCAGGTTCAGAGGGAGCTTCAAGGTAGTTACTTCAGTTAAGCTTGACCTAGAATTTAAGTGCCCAAAGGGCTCAGAACCCTACTTCAAAGGCAAATATTTTTAAAAGCATGCCTAAATTTATCTGTTCCACTTTTTCTATTATTTGTTGAACAATAATAATACTGTCTCACATTTACAAAGCACTTTGGGATCTCCAGCTGAAGGATGCTATTCAATTACTCTTATGAAATTGTTGTTAAAAATGAGATTCCCTATTATGCCCATTTTCTAATCAGCTGAAGAACACTAAGTTCAAAAGTTCACCTTGTTCTTAACTACATTCATAATCTATTTAGGAAATTGAAAAAAGAAGGCAGAAAAGGGGCAGCAGAAAAATGTCCAGTGATAACAAAGCAAAGGGAGAAGAGCAAGTAAAATTAAAGAGACTGTAAAATGATTCCGAGAATGCATGAAAAAAAAAATCAAATTATAACTATGATTAATTTCATAAATAGAGTGCTAGCAACATTAGCTTTGTCTTTATTCCTACTATCATACATCATACACAGTTTCTAATAGTTTTTATTATTTAATGAACTTCCCTTATCAAAATTCCACAGAGTAGAAACGGTTGAGAAACCAAATGATTTGCGAACCCTGCCTGTCCACAAAATATTTTGCAAGGTTAATTAAGATATGTCAGATTTTAGAAGTTTTTTTCCCTAATTATGATATTGATCTAATATAAATATCAAGCCATCCCCTCAGACTCACAGCTTTGCAGTAACCAGTAAGATCATTTCCCATGAAAAAGGAGACTAAGGTCATGATGTACCTACTGTGGAGCCAGACTTCTTGTTGATACCAAAATCTGTATAGTAATGTTTTTAAAGATAATTTTAATTGTCTTTATTTGAAATTTCCACTACAAAACACACTAAACTGATATGATCTTAAGAAATTATTTGGCACTAGTTTTTAGGAAATTCATCACTGTGATCTAAATATTAAGTTTTACTAAACACCTTATCAAATTTTTAAGGATTTTTGCTTCTAAGACTTATTTTCTTAAAGTATCGACTCCACTTGCTCTGGCAAAAAAAAGTAGTTAATGTTTACACTAGATTAGGGTGTCATATGTCAGCATCAAGTAAAATAATTTTACACTTCTCAGATATTTTCCCATTTCTTTTTTCAGAATACCATACATCCATGGGGCAAAGGCATGTCTGAGCCATTTATTGAACCATTTGTTTAACTATAGAAAAGTATCTTATTTTACTTTCCTCCTGAGACAAAAACCATACACTGTTTATTGGGAAAACCAGACAACCATAAAAAAATAACATCTTTATCTATAAATTTTAACCTAAAGTTTTGATTCACTACTAGTGCACATACAACTCCATCCAAACATTTGCTGTTTCCAGTTCTGTGAAGTAATTGTGTATTTCCCTTAAGTATTTTGAGTTTCAGATATGATTTATATTTCCAGGAGGTAGACACAGCAAGCTGCATGGCAAGTACATCTGCCCTAATTTAATTGACAGACACTATGTTCCTTCATAGTCAATGGCCAGAAACAGTTCCCTTAGAAGATGAGTCATCCCATCCTATAATAGAGGTTGAAATAAAATAAGATGAATTGCTCTTCCACTGGCTGTAAAACCAGCTCAGATCTGTACTGTAAACTTACACACCAGATTTACAGGTATCTACAACTGGACAAAATAAATCCCTCTCCTTAGCTCTCAAATAATTGAAAATAAGATGAGAGAGCACAATGATTTAAAAAAAAAAACAAACAAACCAACAAACCAACAACTTCAAATGATTAATTTACCCTCCCCTAGTCATTTTTTTCCAGTTTCAGCAACAGAATTAATCCATTTGACTGGCACTGCTGACTGCACTTTTCACCTTCATGCTTCATATGTTAAAATATGTCAAACCAGCACTGCTATCTGATCTCATCCATGTTCTGATGTCGGCAAGCTCCATAAGTGTGGTGAGGTGCAACTGAAGCTAACCTATGGAAACAAAATGGTTGAAAACCTGTTGCAAAAGCATTGCAAAGATGTATAAAAGCACTAGAAAGCCATGCTGCTGCTGGAGAAAGGACAGAACATTCTTATAGCATGCTGCACTCACAAAGTTTCTGTTCTATCCAAAATATTCATCAGTAATTAATGCTTCTCACAAAAGAACTTGATCACATTGGGTGAGAACTTCTGAGGTGATTCGACACTGCATCCAGGCAAGGTAAATTGAGAATATAAAACACAGAGTCACACGCCAACACTGTATGCTCACACTCGACTATTTGCCAGATAAAGCTTATCTGGGGTACTGATAACCACATGCAATGAAAGATGCAGATCTGGCAGACAAAGCATAATTATCTGTATCTGTTCTATTAATCTGGTCCTGTATGTGCTTCAAATCAGGAAGTGCAAGGTGAAAATTTCAGCGAAACAAGTAGGAATTTTGGCTAAGAAAAGTGAAGAAGAACTTTAGAATCTGCCCTTTACATATCAGTGTTCAGCTTTCAAGCCTTTGCAATTATTTTAAATTGCTTACATCATATAACTTTGCTTTAGTGCCACTCAACAGGAAAAGAATTATGGTTCTATTTTAAAATAAGCTCGGTAAAAATATCTTATAAATCAACAGCCAATCTGACACTATGCTGCAAGTATTTGGCAGGGAAAAAAAGCTGCTTGTAATGCATTTCAGTGCAAGTTTAGAAGTTCTTCAGCAAGACTGAAGCAACTGCCAATTTTTTTTTATTCTTAGGAAGCAGTAGTCCCTTAGTAGTGTGATATTTAATCTTAACAGGCTGTTTTATATTTGTGTTGATGAAACAGCAGAAAAGAACATGAGGACTATAATTTGATTCTACAATTCTGGAATTACATGGATTTGTGGATTACTTTTTAAAACAAGTTGTATTAATAGAAAAAGTCAGAGCGAGACCTAACTACCGTGTTGATTTCAAGTTGCAGAGCTCCACAGAAACTTTGGCTAATTCTTCCTTGAGGCTATACTGTCTTCTGAGTACCTGAAATATAAGATTAAGGCTAAAAACTGACTGATGGATTGGAATTCTCCCATTAAGGTTAATTGCTAAGACCTCTTCCACCGTCATTAGGCTGTAAAATGGCAATAAACCCCCTTTCGTACCACTTCATCCACTTTCTCAACTTCCCATCCTTCTGGCAAAGGCAGTAGGACTGCATGTTTGACAAATACATCCCTTACTTCACTCCCAATGCTCCATCCCCACAATCCCCTGTAGCCTGGGGCATGGGTACCCCTTGACAAGCTCATCCAGAGCTGTGTGTGGAGCAGTTCACACAGAGGCAATTGCACTCACCGTAGCAGCACTGAGCTGTAAGAAGGGAGAACCAAGTTGGACCTGGCACACAGCTGTCGTGAGGAAGTAACTCATGTTTACCTCGAGACTGATGGTAGCAGAGACCACAGAGAACAGGTGGAGGTGAGCTCTGCCCAGAGATCAGCACTCAGAATTAACATGAGGAAGAAACTGGCAGCAGGAGGTGAAAGGGATAATGATCGGATATTTGATTCAGCAAACCATGATATGCTTAGACCAGGAGGCTGGTGATACAAACACAGCATGGTAAAGCAAATAGGATGTTCATGAGACCATGAGGTATTTAAGGAACATCATCTGAAGATGAATCCTGCAGGCGTGGCAACAGTGTGGGGGCGTGGCCTCACAGGAGGAGGTGTGGAGCCTCACCTGTTGGGGTCAGTGCATGGTCCATGGCTTCCGTGGTGTGGCTGGGGCATGGCCTATAGGTAGTGTGCAACTCCAGCAGGCTGTGAGTGAGTGAGTTAGTGTGCTACAAGTGTTATTATTTGCAAACGTTGTTATTTAGGTAGAGCTTCTTTCCGTATTATCACTTTACTACTTTTAGATGTCACTGTCTTATTAATATCCGTTAATAAAACAAATATTCCAATCAAGCAAGAGCTTGTCTGTCACTGTCATGGCCTCACTCACACAGTACCCCACAACATCAGGTGTGTGGTACGCGGGTGGAAAGCACTGAGATGACTGAGAGCTGCAAACCGATGCCAATGTGCCAGGTCTGTGAGTGCCTGCGAGGCAGCAATGTGGACGGCCAGCAGCTGCCGCTGCCCTGTGGCACTGGGGGGGGGGGCACACGCTGCCTAAGGCGAGGTCTCATATTTCTCACCCTACTACTATTGTTGCAGAACTTTCACGTTCGCCCGTGACAAATTTGTCATCCTGTCCTTTATCAGCAGTAGTTACAATCCAAACGCTATCATTTTCAAGTACTACCATGACAGTAATGGAACAAAGATAGATATTTCTCCTTTCCTTTGGAAAAAATACTTGCATTGGAGAAAAGGGGGAAAGGCCAATAATGCACAAATGAAGAGTGGCTTCAAGTCTGTGATAAACTATTTTCAGTTTCACACTTGCAATGGTGGCACTTTACTACTTTCTTGGACACAATTTCTTCCTTGTCTAGGTCTGATATACTGAAAAGTAAAAACTTTTCAGAACCTAGCAGTGGGCTAACCAGTGAGGTGAGGGAGACTGCCTCCATATATACTAACTATACTCTGGTAAAAAATGTAGCTATATAAGACAGATTCCTTTATAAGCTCTTGCAGGACAGGGAAAAGGCAATTAGGACAGAAAGGTCTTTGAAAATGTGATGACCGTACCACTTCAGTACATGAAGATTGTGTGGCTGACCTAATACAAGTTAACAACAAGGTGAGGAAAAATCTTTCTCTTCATTTACTCTACAAAAAGACATTGTCTAGTTTGTACAAATCTATTTATGCTCTAATTACGCATTTGTATCAAGTACCATAGCGGTGTTTGTGCCACAGAAGCCTCATTTCAGTTACAATTATCTAGTTTAAGGAAAGAGTGAAACAGCACTTATAGTACCTAAATTAGCTGTTGCCCAGTTTTGTCTGTAGTTCTCTACTGTCATGGTCAAACATTCTTCCAAAAGGTGCCAATGACAAAAAGTGGCAGTTCTTAGCATGCAACAAACTACTTCTGATCTAATATTACTAAAACTTGAGGTGGTAGGATATTCACAGTTTTTCAGTAATACCCCTGGAACTGAAAGATCCTGCCCACAATGAAAAATATTTTCCTTGAATTGGTCGTTAGTAATCTCATTCTTTTCAAAATGAAAAATGACTGTAATATGCAGACGATATTGGGAAGTAGGGCAAGTTAGTACATATTCTCCTCAAATGTTGTATTTGGTTTTTGCCTTACTGCAGAACAAAGGTCCAAAACTATGTTTCTCTCCAGTACTTTTTTTTCCTTTGGCATTGAAAGATAGCTAGGTAAAGATGATGATGATGTTCATTCACACTGAAGTTCCTTCCTTTTCTTACTCCTGTTGATGCTTTTGAAAAAGTCTAAAGGAATTCTTTTGGTATAATTTATATGCCCTTCCTGTGCCTGCATACTGCCAGTTTAGATACGTCACCTGTAATAACAATGAAAAATTGCTGTGTGCCTCATGCTCTATATTTTTCATCTGCTTTAGAAGCTCACTCCAGCTACTGTAAGGGAGTTCAGGTGTGAGTAGTAACAAATCTAATTTAACCTCACTAAATCACAGTTTTTTCATCTTAATAGCTATTCTCTACAGCCCGGAAAACTCATTAATAGAAAGACTCTCAAGTCTATTTCATGTCTTTTATGGGAATGAACTAGATTACCAAACAGAATGCATTTCTTAAAAAGATAGATACCTTATAGACATCCTCAACTACAATTGGCAGTACTATACAGTTACTGACCCAAGCACTACCTTCACACTGCTTCTTGTAGCATCTTAAAGAATAAGTGTGCTTAACAATACTGAGTGACATGCAGAGAAATTTAAAACAAAGACAACCAGGAATGTTCGGTTTGGAGGTGAGCTCAGTTACCTGTATTACTCAAGACGCAGCAGCATATTCTTTCATTTTCTCCTCTAATAAGTGATACTAGCTAGACTGACACTCAGAAGTCATTAGCACCTTTAGATGTCATAATTTAAATTCTACGTTAACTAAAGAGGCAGCAGCTCCCACCTCCTTCCATCCTGAGACAAAAATTGTGTCTCGCTAATGTTAACCTTAGGATAACTCACAGCAAAAACTGGATAGCTGGGCCTAGACTATAAGGCCAAAGTTACTGTCAAAAATAACAAATTCAATATCTGTGCCTCAAAGCCCTTAAATGGGAGAATTCTCCTGGGAAAGGAAAAAGAAAGAGGAGGAAAGTAGAGCCAGATGTGGAGGAAAGGAGATGATCACTACAAGAAACATGTTTCCTGGGGGTGACTAAAGAGAACTGATGTTTTATGTTTTGCAATGAACTTTTCCCTGTCGTCACCGAAGATGAAGAAATATTCTCTGAATAAGCCACAGAACAGGACAATTTATTTCAACAGAATTTTCCTAACACTTGTTGATTTCCAAAGCATACCCATTTCTGGTGTGGTAGAAGCAAGATTCTAAAAGCAAATCTGTGCTGGACATACCATGACAGCATATGTTACTAAAGCAGCATCAAGACAAGCCAAGAATGAAGCAAACTTGGCTAGAAGTGAGTTAGGACTATGGACTTAGAGCAATATGCATAAACACAAAGACTATACCCCGAGTTCTAAATTATCAGTGTCTACAATAGCCACAGAATTTGTAATGGATGAAGACAAATAAGTTAAATGCTTACAAAGCTTCTTTACAAGGAAGTCAAAAGGATTTAAGTATAGAACAGAACAGTCAACAACTTGTCTTAATTTTAGATGTCTACCATATAGACATCTACAGTTGAACTATCTTTCTAAGTGCCTAGAGCACAACTCCTCTCATTGTAAGTAAGGAATACATCTAAGATAGGGTGATTAATTCAATCTGAAAGTCCCTATCTTCCCCACAGACATTAACAATAGAGGCATTTTCATCTGACCTAGTCATCCAAGAGGATCTTCGTACAGTCACTGGACTGCAGAGTTGGCATTGACTATATTGGAACAACCTGTTGAGTTGTAGAGCATACCTTTCACTTCTTAAAGTAGATATCAAAAGCAGATGTGTCATTGAAGTGCATACTTCTCTCCACTGGCTATGAAAGAAACTATGGGTTACTAAGTCATATATGTATCCCAAGTATTGAAAAATATCTGCCTTAAAGTCCACCACTGTGCACTCACATGAAGTGCTAACCTGTTGCTTCTGTAGGGACAGTGAATTCTAGTTTGGACTAAACCCCTGTTTTCTACCCAACTCAAACTGAAGAGTGATAGGCCTGAACATTTCTAAGATTGCTGATTCCTTTAAGTTTTCATTTTCATGCTTTCCTGCATTCTGACCAAAGGAAAATAGAAAAGTAAGAAGAGAATGATCATTCTGACTTTGTTGCAGGATTTTAAATCAAAACTTCCTTTCTGGTCAGAAAACGGGACTCTATGTAAGGAAAAAAAGTTTATAGTTTTAGTTTGTGACAAGAAAATTAAAGAGATCCCTCATAGCTGTAAAGGATGAAGTATCATCAGTCAACCATGACTTCTAATAGTGCAGTGTGGAAAAGCTTCCTAGTGACAGCTTCACATCGTATCACCACAAGATAACTTAGATCTGGGTATTTCATCCCAGCACTAATCATAGTCTCCCAATTCACTAAGTTGATATCCAAGTAAACAAAACAATGATTTGGGTGCTGAATGGTTCCTTGTAAATACATGTCATCCTCCAGAAGCAGAAATGGCATATCTGGTTGCTGCTCCATAGCAAGAAGCACTACTATGATGAAGACGCATTGCAGTCACGTTTGCCTTGGGTAGCCTGCTTAGCTAGTAAAATACACAACATGCAGTATGAAACCCTTTCACTGCTGAAGCTTCTTACAAGCATATGCTTTAACCAGTAGTTTGAGTGCTGTCCTGATTTCTACTTAAGCTGTGAATACTGAAATACTCATGAAGAAAAGAAGAACGACAATGTACTGTTAGCCCCATGTATTCAGAAACTACCTTTAAGGAGTCCCCAAAGCATGAGACTGGTACATGGAAACGCTTTGTTGTTGGGGTTTTTTTTGTGTGTTTTTTTTTTGTTTTTTTGTTTTTTTTGGTTTTCTTAAAGGGATAACTATGTGATCATTTTCTGCATGTAAGGTTTTTGAGCTGTAAAAAAAGTCAAAAACAAACACCACCACCACAAAAAAAAAAAACCCTAAACAGAGTAAAAGTTTCGTTTCCCCTTTTTCCCAGAAAGAATTAGAAAACGACCTTAAAGAGAGAAGTGATTCTCATGTAAATAACTTAATTCCCAGAGATATGGCTCTAAAAATATTCTCACCCCAAATATTGAGAGGTTTATAACAAATCACAGATGCTTTATTTCTGTGAACAATGACCATTTTATCTTCCTCTGCATTTGGTAGGAAATAATATCCTCTCCGTGTACCTGAGATTGAGAACCACTTTAATCTTGCTCTTCTGTGTTAAAGTCCTAATTTCAAAAGTAAGGCTAATTGAATACAACACCTGGAAAAATGGGTTGAGGGGGTTTTTTTACTACTTAAACCTCATTTAGCTAAGTAAACCAAAACCCAAAATTCTAGATGTGGAGGTAACTTTTTAAAAATACCAAAACATATATTCCAGTAAAGAAACAAATAAAACCCCATATAAATGTAATTTTTTAACTTGCTCTAAATGCAAGTACTTTTTTTCTGTGAGCTTCCCAAACAGTAGCCTATCAACAGAGAAATCTCATCTTCTTTGCTTGTCAGAATCAATCTAGAAGACTTTGCAGGTTTAACACAGTCATGTATCCATCCCTCATCCCTTATTTGTATATTTATCATTTTGACTTCAACATGGTACCAACGCTTTTCACAAAGAAGGGCTCTCAAAATAAGTGCTAATGTTAGGAGTAGGCATTTTAACTGCATTTCTCTTTCTCACAGTTCCAAGTAAACACACTCTTTCATAATGATTTTGTGGTCATTATTAACTACTTTCCACCAGAAGATTTGATTTACATTAGAACAGCAGTAACAGCAGCCTCCACTACTTTAAATGCTTGAGAAGTTCTGAAATGCAGGGCTGATGTTTAAATAGAATAAATCTTACAGAAACAGACAGTATGTTGCATTATATTACAATAAATGTACAATGAAAAAAATATATGTAGCATAGACAATTTAGAAACACTTTTGCATTCATGTACATGCAATGCATATAACAGTAAATCATAAGGCTGTCTCCCAGGAATTGTCTTGTATTGATAGCATCTCTGTATCAAGCTAAGAGGAATAAATAACTACAGATTAAGACTTATGCTTCCCTTGATAGACTGCTCCAGGTACCCTGAATAACTCACACAGATCTAGTTCTGGTGTCTTTATATTACAACACAGACTAACTATGCTTTTAAGACATATCAAATCAAATCAAATCAAACAGTAGCAATAATATGCAAGAGTGGAGAGACAGGCAAAAAATAAAATGAGGAGACAACAAACATGGACCACAGTGTGTAACTGAAATTTGTCATTGGATGGTAGGAGTATTCACAACTGAAAGAAGAGGTTTCTCATTCACAGCGAAATCCGTAAGATGACTTTGGTGTTTTATTTGCTTTACTAGAAATAATTTAGGCGGCACATTCATGTTCTGAAGTGTAATGGTATTTCCTTATTTGCTGAATGGTTGAGAAACTTAATAAAATCCAGTGGAAAACATAAGCTAGAAAAGCTTAAAAAGAACCATCAGGAAAAGAAAGGCATAAAAAGCAAATCACCTTCAAAATTTATCAGACTACTATATGCTGGAAAATTTTATATCACAGCTGTCTCAAGTTACACTGATACCTACTTTGGTTTAAAGAATGTACTCAATATGCAAAGCTGCAGGCTTGTGTGTTCAGTTTCAACTGAAGGAAATTCCACTAATTACTTATTAATGCAGTACAGTGATTTTTCATATGCTTTCTTCATACAGAATAAAATCTGTGCCTTTAAAATTTTAATAGAGGGAAGCTAGACTGAGCAGATCGGTGAACATAAACAGATTTTTTCACATTCATATCAGTGGTTCAAATTCAGATAAAGTTGCTAGGGATGAAGAGAAACCATCTGTTTAGAAGCCTACATGAAATGAGATGATGATCTTAAACATAACCCCTAACGGGTGTATGTTCATCACCTCCTTGATTGACACACATGCTGATAGATAGCAGAGAACAAAAACTGACCTATTTTCACATGAAGAGCTGAACCTAAAGAGCAAAGATGAAGTATATTGCTATGGCAATCAGCAGAAGCTTGTATCAATACTGTTTATAGTGAAATTGTTCTGCAGATAATAGAGAGATAATTTCAGTTGTCATCAGCTGAAGTTGTTATGTACTAAATTACATAACAGAATTGAGTAAGGGACAGTCTGTTATTCACAAATGTTTTTCTATCCATGTAACCAAAAATGTTTCTCTAGCTCAGAACAGTCAAATTCAAAATCTAATTACAGTGGGTGAAAGCTGGTTGAATTTTGACACAAGGTTTAAGATAAAATAGACTGACCTAAATGTGAAGCATGTCGTTCACTTTTCACAATAGATAACTTGTAATGATGATGCCAGGTCAATGGAGGAGTTTGCTTTAGTCACTGAGGACTAGGTTAGGGAGCAGTTAAATAGTCTGGACATCCATAAATCCACGCGTCCAGATGGGATGCATTCGTGGGTGCTGAGGGAGCTGGCTGAAGTCACTGCTAGACCGCTCTCCATCATCTTTGCCAAGTCTTGGGAAACGGGAGAGGTGCCCGAGGATTGGAGGAAAGCAAATGTCACTCCAGTCTTCAAAAAGGGCAAGAAGGAGGACCCAGGTAATTACAGACTGGTCAGCCTCACCTCTGTCCCTGGGAAAGTAATGGAACAGCTTGTCCTTGGTGGCATCTCAAGGCATATCAGGGATAAGAGGGTCATTAGGGGCAGTCAGCATGGCTTTACCAAGGGAAAGTCATGCTTGACCAACCTCATAGCCTTTTATGAGAATGTAACAAGGTGGATGGATGATGGCAGAGCGGTGGATGTGGTCTACCTTGACTTCAGTAAAGCCTTTGACACAGTCTCCTACAGCATCCTCACAGCCAAGTTGAGGAGGTGTTGTCTAGACAATAGAGTAGTGAGGTGGGTTGCAAACTGGCTTAAGGAGAGAAGCCAGAGAGTGGTAGTCAACGGTGCAGAATCTAGTTGGAGGCCAGTATCTAGTGGAGTGCCCCAGGGGTCAGTACTGGGGTCAATATTATTCGATATATTCATTAACGATTTGGACGAGGGAATTGAGTGTACTATCAGTAAGTTTGCTGATGACACTAAGCTGGGAGGAGTGGCTGACACACCAGAAGGCTGTGCTGCCATCCAGCGGGACCTGGACAGGCTGGAGTTGGAATTTAACAAGGGAAAGTGTAGACTCCTGCATCTGGGCAGGAACAATCCCAGGTTCCAGTATAGATTGGGAAATTACATATTAGAGAGCAGTGTAGGGGAAAGGGACCGGGGGTCCTAGTGGACAGCAGGATGACCATGAGCCAGCACTGTGCCCTTGTGGCCAGGAAGGCTAATGGCATCCTCGGGTGTATTACAAGGGGGGTGGTTAGTAGGTCCAGAGAGGTCCTCCTTCCCCTCTACTCCGCCCTGGTGAGACCCCATCAAGAATATTGTGTCCAGTTCTGGGCCCCTCAGTTCGAGAAGGACAGGGAACTGCTGGAGAGGGTCCAGCGTAGGGCAACAAAGATGATTAAGGGAGTGGAGCATCTCCCTTATGAGGAAAGGCTGAGGGAGGTGGGTCTCTTTAGCTTGGAGGAGACTGAGGGGTGACCTTATTAATGTTTATAAATATATAAAGGGTGAGTGCCACGAGGATGGAGCCAGGCTCTTCTCAGTGGCAACCAATGATAGGACAAGGGGTAATGGGATCAAGCTGGAACACAAGAGGTTCCACTTAAATTTGAGAAAAAACTTCTTCTCAGTGAGGGTGACAGAACACTGGAACAGGCTGCCTAGGGAGGTTGTGGAGTCTCCTTCCCTGGAGACATTCAAAATCCACCTGGACATGTTTCTGTGCAACCTCATCTAGGTGTTCCTGCTCCAGCAGGGGGATTGGACTAGATGATCTTTTGAGGTCCCTTGCAATCCCAAACATACTGTGATACTGCAATAACTTTCTTCTAGTCCAAGCCATTTGTCTCCCCATTTACATTTTTCCCAACTCTGTTTCCCTTCTTTGTATGGTTCTTCTAATTTATTTTCTGAACAAACCAGATTTTACTTTTCCCACAGAAGTAATTTAAAGTTAATGCTTATTCCTTAATTTTTATTAACCCAGGCAGACAAAACCACATCATGCAAATAGTTCTGGAACTAATATAGAAGCCAGAGAAGAACAGATAACCTAGAAAAAAGTTTTTGGAATTCACTGCACAAACATACTATTCCCCTCTCACATTCTAACAGTTTTTCCAGTGTGCTGTCTATACACTCAAAAATTGTTAGCTACCAGCCTGCCCTATGATGAGAATTCACATTGTCATAGAGAATACTTTATGGATTTTTCCACTTCATCTGTCTTCTCACCAAGAAAGCAACTGTCTTCACTACCAAACAGACACTGGAACAGTGACAATGTCTAAGACGTTCCACCTCACACCTTCACCTTTAGGCTGCTACAATCTGCAAAAATGACCATGAAGTCTCTAAGCAATTTTCCACCTGGACAGTTCAAACAAATAACTGCTAAAGGCATCCTGTGGCTTTCTAATACTTGCTTCTCTTTTTATTACAAAAAGGTAGATTTCAGTACGCATTTGTAACTCTAACTTTCACCCATGGCAGCAGCCCTGTAGAAGAAACAGTAACTAAGATTTGATTGATCATCTGTGTCCTAAAATAACAATAGGATAAAAAAGATCCTAAAGACAGACTGGCAAAAAAGGAACCAAGTCCTGTTACGTGTTATTTGTACGGTTCTAGATCATGACATTACAAATCCACACTAGCACTGTAGTGCTGGTTGCCGAAAGTGCCAGCAAGCCAGACTTGACCCATACGATGTCTATTTTTCCTGCCTGTGACTTTACAGGTGTTGCAGCAACTTGGCAGAACTGAAGTCATCTTCCCTTTCATGGTCCTACCTGTGATCTAGGAACCATCACGGAGGAATTAGTTCACTGTCTCACTACACCATCCTACAAAACGTAGAACACAGTTTATCTGTAACGTGTACTTCAGAGTCAAATTATTTCAGATAGCGACTGCATTTTTTGTTTCAAGTTTCTATAGTATTCAAACAAGTTGACTCTTGATGTATAATGAGTGCTTTACTGACTATCACAATAGTAATCAAATTCCATTAAGCACTAGCAGAGGTAAAATTCAGCCCAACCACTGAATTTCTGCTGAAAGCCATTTACACTGGTTAAACAACAGGTTCAGAACAAAAAGAAAGTACAGCAACATCATAAGAACTCTAAATGAGCTTTTACATTAAATTTCAGTAAAGAACAAAGATCACAGTGAAATGCTTTTCATTCAGGAGAAAACTTCCCTGTTCATACATAACAAAGAGGAGAATTTGGTATTCCTGTGACCCTGGAGTAACAGGTATAGGAAATGCCAGGCCTCCAACTTGGAGCCTTGGTTGAAGATCCAAAATGCAAATGTTCTCCACTCAAAGGTGATTTTGTTCTTTAATGCCAATTGTAGAAAACTGCAAGCAGTGACCTCCTTCCAAGTTCACTCTGTCCATGACCTTTCTGCTTTTCTTATGATGAAGACAGATTTTTCTGATAATTCATTACAATTACCATCATTATCTGCTTGGCAAACTTGATTTAAAACCACATTTTTTTGCCCTGCCTTCAACTGAGTAAGACCAAGAATAAGATGAAGGTCCATGTTCAGCTTTTTAGGAAGGTAGACTCAGAGTGGTAGATGAGTCATAGCGAAAGCACTCTCCCCATGCCTATTCCTTTAAAGCTATCTGCTAACAACTACCGTATCCTGCACTGAAGCTGTTTTCATCTCAGAGGGTCTCTGTGATTACTAGACCATGTCTACACTAGGAATACTTTGCTGGAATAAGTATTTTCTCTGCCAGTGACTCCTGATCGTTCTTGACAGGCAATCAAAGTCTCTCCCCAGGTGATTTCTTATTTAGTTATCAACACACCAAAGTGCAAACTTGAAAAACTAGCTTGATGCGTGTGGCTTCCACCTTTTTGTAGTGGGGGTTCCAAGTAAATAAAGGAGTATGATGTTTTATGAGAGCTCAGTATCGCACTCATCTGTAACTCACGCCATAAAGGAAAGCACAAGGACAGACAACAGAGAAAGATCCCACATTCCTGGTGGATTTTGCCACATGAAAGATACACACAGAGCACTCTCAACATCAGCTACAGGAAGATTGCCACAGTATTATGGATTACAGCAGTTTATTAGAAAACACATTTTCCATTATACCTAGTATCCTTCTCAAATCCAGCAGCAGAAACTTATGAATGGTCCAACTACTGCCCTTGAATAATGAGGGACAAAGGACAAAAGAGCAGCTCCAGCTGGCTCCGATAAACTCAGGTCTCTTCAGAATTGTAATTTTGGTATAACATAATTCAGGTGAACTCCTTGAAAATAACAGGGCAGACCAACTTTTGGACTTTAACTAATTTTGTTTTGAAATAAAATGCTGCAGCCTTAGACGTCCACCTTCCTCTTACTGTGAAGTGCAATATAATTTACAAAAGTAATAGGAGTGAATATCATCACATGCTTAAAATGGCTATGGATTCATTCACACATCATCACTTTTTGCCAACTTTGTGTTTGCTTCATACCGAACATTAAATTTCTTCTTCCATCAGAATTATTTCAAATTCTTTTCATCACTCTCATCTACACTGTTTAATTACAGTTTAAGTGATATTTTATGGTATGCAATATCCTCAGAAAATAAAACCACCAAAATTCTATCCTGAGCAATATAAATCAAAGCAGTTTCGTGTATTTCAATTCAATTACAGAGCATCTCAGTCTTTAATACAAACACCCCAAATCCTTTATCAGTTATTATCTAGTGTTTCTACAATAAGTCTATGGACAACTCCATTAGTACCTGATTTTTAAATCTGCAAAATAGCATAAAATATTTATTTTAAATTTGAATGAGATACCCAAGTAATACTGCAATGAATATATGTATTGAAATATTAAATCAGTTCATCAAAACCAGTCTGAACCAAAGAAAAGTTGCTAAATTAATAATTTGGATAAGATGCTGTCATTTAGTGTTTATACATGTTTCAGGATTTAAATATTTTTAAATGATTAATTGATAGAGGATTTTATGAGTCAACTTGCTCTTAGTCTCTTTACAAATCCACCTACTGTCCGCACAGTAAAATTTCAATATTCTGTGGGGCTATTTTCTCTTCAGGCTGCTCAGTTTTTTCCCCAAGAAACTTTTAAGTCTAATCCTCACACTAGAAGTATGAGGTATAGGATAAAAGATTTCCAGAGCAAACAGAACTAGCTTTACAAGATCTGTCTGCCTTTAACCCTTTCTCATCATCTTTTCTTACTGTTGTTGATCCTGGTTCCCCTTTTTAGTCCATTACTGGATGCAGTGGTGATTATGAGACAGGTAACAAACCAGATTCACCTCCAGGACAGAACATTCTTTAGCCACTTAGTCCAGAACAGTTTCCTATAACTAAGATAGCTCCTTGGTACTTGTGGACAGCCAACACAATTCCAAAACACGTGAAGAGGATGCGGAACTTGCAAATGAGGATGACGAGATCATCTGTTAATCACTAGAGAAAACAAAAGTAATTATTTGAAAGCAGGTCACTAGCTAGTCTGTTTTGTTTCAGAGCACTTCTGATCATACAGATTAAGGCTTTACAAAGCAGCTAATCTTATTCAGTTACAGAAACCTTGCTCAGATCTCTGATGCTAATTGATACTCAGTCCTCTGATGCACCCTGTTTAGGGATAAAAAGCCTTGAGAAATATCAAGTTTCCCCAATGAATATGTGAAATGCTTCTTAAGTCCTGTGAGTCCTCCACCTGTTCATGTTCATAGACCCTGAGGCAATTCAACTGCCAAAAACTCAGTGGCCTGTCCAGTGCCCAAGTCAGCCCTGAATGGAAAGAACAAACAAGGCGTTTTAACTTCCTTCCAAAAAGAATTGCATGTCTTTATTGACTGGTTATTTTCCCACAGTCATATATATACACATATATATTTCAAAAGCAGCAAACACTAAATATTACCACGAGAGTATTTCAGGTAGTTACATTCTTATATTTTTTTACCATTTCTTTCAAAGCAATGTATAAAAAGGAAGTTTAAGCTTGGTCAGCCCACGTAGAGACGGAAAAGTACTGTAATATTCAGAGGTAATGGAGAAGAATTACACATTTTACAGTTTCGCAAATACTAAAATTAATTCAGTGGTGATATAAAAAGAATGATGTTTATTATACTCCATTTTGTTTGGTCTGAGTTATTAAAACAAACAAAATTTAATAATAAATGTTGATTCTTCTCTAATGTTTTTCTACATTTCTGATGTATTTCTCTAATTTATTTCATAAAAGGTATTCTAGTATCATAGCAGATTTGATAACTGAAATTAAATTAGAAAAACAGAAGTCGCTTCAAACTTATTGTTCAGACACAAGAAATTATTTCTTATAATAAATATATTTATATTCCCTCAAAATGAATTCTTGGGTGAGTGATTACTTAGGATTTCCATGCACTTACAAGGGCAAGGCTACAAGGAGTTTTTAGAGCTGGAAATCAAAAACTTTAAGCCTTTGTTCCTACAGAATGAAAAAAAAAAAAAAATCAGTAACTCCATATATTTTTTTATTCTCAAAACAGCACATTTGCAAAGTTGTTGCTTTTACTGGCAAATTATTTCCAATTTTCAGTTTAATGCACCTTCGAGGATTTGGATGGGAAGGAATATTTGAATGAAGTAGTAGAAAATTTACCATTATATGTTGCCCAGGGTAAACTGTCTTCATGAAATGAAAGAAAGAATGTTTACACTGTTAAAGCAAGCAGTTTTCAATACTCTGGTTATATTTGACAGCCTGAAATCAATGAAAGTTGCTGAAGACCCTACTTTGGGCTGGACTTAATACTAACCCTGATTTAATCTTATTGCTGTCTTAATATTAAACAAGTGTTAAACATAAGCAGACCACTGCTAAGTAGTGCACTTACAGAGACACTGGCTTCTGGTTTGTGTTTTATGCAGTTATTTCCACATTTGTATCAGGAAGCTTGAAAGGACAAAAAAAAATCAATACTAATATAGTGGACCAATTCAAAATTGTTCTCTAGAATATCTTGTTTAGTGTGCTGCTCACATACTCTGAAATCATATGTGGCAAGCCATCAATTTTGAGACCACAAAAAGTCTTGTTTTTCTTAAATCAGATCCATCTTAGGAAAATGCATATTAGCTCAGAAAAGAACATAAGAACTCAACGGAATTACAAAATCATTAAGAAGCCACCACTGACAAGATGTAGTTCTTCACCTGGACAATAACAAATGTGCTAGATCCACGACTTTCTAAACTGATGACTGTTGGCACCATTTAGCTCATGTTAAAGAGTTGTTATTTTTCATAGAACTAATGTTCAGTGTGTGCTGAAAATCATGCTCTTTTAAACCCTCAGAAGTAGGATACTCACAAATCACATTTCCCAAGCATCTTGGCAAGCATGCCTAAGCCTTAAGTGATTAGAAAACAAAGAAAATAAAATCACCTCTTGGTTGACACCTGGCCATAATGGTCCAAAGGCAGGCAAATTAAGGGAGGAAGGGTAGAGAAGAACTTAAAACAAATAGAATAATGACCTTTTTTAAAAAAAATAGAATTTTATAGGAAAAAAGGAAAGAATAATTTTGAAACTTGAATGCAATGTCAGTCAATTTTAGAAGTTAGAAAAGTTAAATTATGAAAAGAAAATACGTATTACCTAGAAAAGAAAAAGTAATTTCCACTAAGAGGATGGATTTAAAAGCATGATTTTTTGTTAAAAGAAAAGCTGAAAACAGTCATCGTCTTTAGAATAAAGATTGCCTGGAAATTCTGGTATCTTCTGGAAGGGATAACGCCCTGCCTCTTCTTTAGCTAAACACTGTATATAAAACTTCAGCAGTCATATGATTTGTATGTGCTCCTTTTAAATAATATTGAACCACATTAAGTTCAAACTACAAAATAATTATTTCTGTTTCAATACTTATCACGATGTACATTTTCAAGAGAACACTAAGTTCGTGTCTGAAATATTTTTAACTAACTGTAGAACTAATGTTCCAGTACTGCTATAATTGGAAAAGATTATAGGTTTCTTCTCTTGCTTCTGATCCTGCTGGTTTATTCTGTGCATTTAACAACAGTAGATTAATAGTTTCTCTGCCATATAGTCCTTTCCCTTTCCTCCTCTTTCTTCCTCTCCCCTTCCTCTTTCACTCTTCAGGGGAAGAAAAGGAACACTGAAACAACAAACTACTTTGCCTAAATTAGGAGGAAAACTCAAGTAGCATTGATGTTCCTGAAACTACTTTAAAGCATAAATCATTAAATTGGTAACATATTACACACTAATGGTGCACTTACGATTAACCAACTTGTAATTCAGTTGAGCTAACAGGTGACAAGATGATAAATCCTAAATAGCCTGAACAAGATGACCCTACTAAACTTAATTTCTAGCTTGTAAAAATATCCATTACATATTTATTTCCTTGGAATTTGATTTTGGAAGAATTAAAACAAAACAGGCTAGGCTATTATCTGAGTTAAAAGTTAATGCAGAGATTTTTCTTACCAAGTTAAAAACATGCTGCAAAGGCTTTAATAAAACTGTAATTTCATAAGCCAGGGCTAAAAAAACCCATGTTTGCTGCCAGCAGCAAGTGGGAGGCATGGTGAACAAAATCTTACAGAAAAGGCAAGTCTATGGCAAAGTAGCAGTGACCATTTTGTCTTTCTCCATAGGGAGTTATCCCACACAAGACTAGACAGAGAGATCATTTTCACCCCCAAGTTGTTACACAGTCATTACTGGGATAGTCCCTGCAGGCAGCAATCAATGACACACAAACGTTTCAATATGGATTGGCAGGTGTTTTTCATCTCCATCTAAAGCGAACAGAAAAATAAAAACAGCATGCGGAAAAGATGCCACTGTTGTTTGGTATAGATTAGTCAAAATCCAGCTAAAATAGAAATACATGCTGAATTCTTCACACCTATACCAGATATCTGCTCTTGTTGCCAACATCTATTCTTCACACCTTTTATTGGGATAGAAGAAGATCTGTACAAAAAGCAAAAGATGAGAAGCAAACACTATTTCATTTTAAATTTGCACATCATGGGCATCAAAGTTATTATGCCTCTGAAATAATATTTTTACAAATTGCAAACCAAATATTCAACAGAAGAATCCTAACAAGAAAGGAAAGTAGCATTTAAAGCAATGCTTCTAAAGCATCAACTTGATCAAAACCAATGCTGCTTAAATACACTGTGGCATTTTCCCATGATTTCTGTGTAGAACATGTTACATAATACAGCTGGATTTCTATTTGCATTAAGGGCAGAGACAACAAATGTTGTTTATATTGCCTCGTACCTATAGCTAACAGAAGGAGTTCAGTACTTCATAAAAAAGCAAACTTACAGGTCTGGAAGTCTTCATCCAATAAATAATTGAGAACCCTCCCCCCCAACTTGTATAATTTAACAGCTGCAAAATCACTAATTTTAGACCTGTTTCTATTACTTCAGAAAACATATTTGTGACTGCTGTATATCACAGTTAGATGCATTGAGGCTTATTTAACTCAGGGATACTATTTTGGGAAAGATGCCATGATTTTTTAAAAGTGGCTTATTAATATGAAATAAAAAAATTAAGTGGGGTATGTGGAGGAATATTTTACAAATTCACGCAAATCACCCTGATGGATTATAAACACAATGTGTCTATGTGTACAAATATAAAACATAAAAATTATTTCACTGAGAGTCTGCTGTATGCAGCAAGCTATGGCCTTGGGAAAGAACCATGTCAAATGCCATTTGATGCTGCTCAGCCAGGCACATATAAAGGCACATTGCACCAATAATATTTGACAACACTGGCTGTGCTTTTTCTGCTTCAGTGGCTAGCTTGTCCAAATTTCAGGCAAAGCAACGCACGGATAGTTTATAAGCAGCTACGTTGTCAGCATCATCCTTTCAAAGCAATGACCACACTGGTTTCCTAATAAACATACTTCATATTTCAGGTTTGAATTGATGAAATAACAAGAAGGGGAAAAAGAGAAATCTAGTAGCCTTGGGCCATCAAAAAGACATAATTTGAAAACTAAATTACCAGCAGTTAGCTTGACATTAAACTTTACTGCCCAGTAAGCACTTATTTATCTTCAAAAGTGTTTCCAACGCACTTCCCCCCCTCCCCCCAGTCATTATTGAGCACAGTTCCTGCATTTGGACAGAGGTTTGAATAAAAACATCTCACATTTGACAATCAAAAGTCGCTACATCTCGAAGCACTGAGTTTGACAGCTCCATTTTCTAACGATTAGCAGGGGTGAATACACATTATGAGAATGTTGTATCCAGAAGTCAAGAAGGGACAGACCCCTTTCATAGTTTCCACAGCAACAAACCACTTTTTTTTTAACCCCCCCAAAAAACGTACTTCTCTTCTTGGGCTACAGCAACAGTAGTTTGGTTTCCATACCGTATTTCACATTTTCTTTCTTCTGGAGTTAGTGGAGGAGCATGGAGACAGTGGATATTTCACCAAGGCTTCAGCCCAGACACACTGTCCCTCCCTACACCAAACTGCTCGGCCTGAGCTGTTAAACATCACTCACCCCAGCCAGGAAGGACAAGGCAGCAGAAGACCAAACACAGCCCTACTGCTCTGGGCAGAGACTGAGCTCTTTCTGAACCAGCACATCAACGAAGAGCTGCAGGAGCTTCCATGGTCCTTTGAGAAATTATGGCTGAACTTTTAAAAGTTATCATGCCTCTTATTGGGTGGGTACAGTGAGGATGTGTAAGCTCTCTTACATCACTTCAGAGCAAATCAAAGAGAAGCTTAAACTGGTCTCAGTACTGATGATTTATTTCCAGAGTCTTTACCCATCTTCAGTCTCACCTCTGCAAACATAGCCTGGGAAACCCTCTACACTCGCAAGCTTTTATTTGACTGCACAGGAGCACTACCATGCAGCTGCAGGCACGGCATGGGAGCCTTCTGCCTTGATCTTTAGCTGTAGATAGCCCAGATTTAAATAGTAGCTAAGCTCCAAGAATTCACATGCAGCTCATGTACAACTTTTCATGACCCTGACAACTGAAACCAATGGCAATGCTGATGTGACTAACCATTCAGCCAGATAAGTATAGGATTCAAAAGCCTGAATTTAGTGTAAGCCATTCCACCACACAGCCCACCATGACCCATCATGTTCAAAAAGCACTTGAGGCTCTCATCGTTCAACAAGCACAACTTATTTCTAAACATGTTGTAAATCAATCCTCTCTCATCTCTGTTCTCTGTTGCCATTTTCCTTCTTAGCATTAGATAGTACCCTCCTGAAGGGTGAGGGGAGAGACAGAAAAGAGCAAACCTTTTTTATTAATGTAGTGATGGGTCATGATACAGTTTCTTCCCAACTCTCCTGCTTCATGGCTGTGGGAATCCTATCCCTGGTGCTGCCACCCTACAACTCCAGAGAGTAATGGTGGCTCCTAAATACATCCAGGCTGAAGGAAACCTCAGTCCTTGTGCTAGATCAGGTGGAGTCAAACTGAGCCCAGCTGTATTTCATGTGGTGTGTCAGATTTCAGATTTGATATCCCTCTTTTGCTTTTCCTTCCTGCTCATCTTCGCTCCTTCGTGCATGGACGCAAAGCAGTGTTGTACTGCACGTAGCCACTCCAAACCTGTGTTCTAATAACTAATAATCAGCATTAAGCTACCACACTGTATCCTTCCAAATCCCTCCCGGGAACTTAAAATTAATCATATTTACTTATTATCAAAATGGAATCAGATAATACTATTACAAAGTCACAACAATTTAACAGTCACTTAGATTATGACATTTTCACGCAAGTGGAGCTCTCATTCCAGGGAGGCTGAAAACTGCATGAGAAGCAGGACAACATAAATTTGGGCTTAATTTCTTCCCCTGGATCTAACCAGCTTACCCATGATCAGAAACAGTTCAAAAGAATTACCTCTGGGTTTTTGCAGACTATGTTGGTTTATGACAGATACCAGAGGCTCACAGTATTTCTGGACACATGGCTTTCGGTAAAATTCGTTCAGCTACAGTGAAGCACAGACTGATTACATGTTTCCCCCACAAGTGTTTATGTTCATGGCAAGATAAGATTATTCCTGTTCTACAGTTTCCCATATTGAAATGGCATGAAAAGCTATGCAGGAGAAGGGAGTAGCAGGAAGGAGAAGAATCATGGAATGGTTGGGGTTGGAAAGGACCTCTGGAGACCATCCTGTCCAGCCCATCTGCTGAAGTAGGTTCACCTAAAGCAGATGACACAGGCATGTGTCTGGGGGGGGTCTGAATGTCTCCAGAGAAGGAGACTCCACAAACCCTCTGGCCAGCCTGAAGAGAAGGATGAGACCACAAGGTGTGCCCCAACACTGAAATAATGTATTATTTGTGAGGGAAGCTGGAAAAGACATCTGACCAGAGCCCAAGTGGTTTTTGTTCTCCATTTTATCTGAAATTATCCTGTCTCTAACTTAAAATTGTATCCTGACCGACAGCCCAGTCTCATTTTGTCTGCTGGCTGGGGACAGTCTGTACTTTTAGTCATTACGAGGATGCTCTCACATGGTTCTCCCTCCCAGCTTCACTGTCACATATGGCAAACAGGGTGTAGGGTATAAATGAAAAGATGAGGTGAAAATGAAAGCACTGCACTGATTAACTGTTGGGATTTTTGTGGAGCTGTTCATTATCCTTAGTTACAGAACCCATAATCAAAGATAACCTAAGATCACCACAGCAAATTGCTAAACCAGAGTTGTAGGTTTTAATTTTTGACAATTCATTTGACAAGTCAAACAGCTCACAACATATATATATTTTTTTCTTCTTCAGGAACTAGAGTACAAAAGAGAGTGGGAGGGGCTAATACCAGAAGCAAAATGTTGTCAACGTTGTTCAAAGCCTGATATTGAGTCTCTTAACTTCTAGCCTCCCACTGTTCTGTAATATGTGGATCAGCAGTTGTGCCACTTCCCACTATCCCAGATCCAGCCTTTGTACTGCTGGAAGGATTTAAGTCAGTACGTTCCAAAAAGAGTTTTTGCTAAATCAATCACAAGTTCATGTCTGTTTACATTTACTTACACATTTCCTTTGACATTATACTGTCAAAGCCTTCAACACAATTGCGACCGTAGGATAACGTATTTCAAGTTGCTTTCTAATTAATATTGTGCATTTATGTTTTAAAATTAACAAAGGAAAATAGCTTGGTAGTCCCATAGCTTCACAAACTACATTTTTTATACAGAAAGACACCATAATAGGATCTCCTTGAGACACCAAATAATTACACATTTTATTTAACTTGTAGCTTCAAATATGGAAAGGAGAAAAACTCACAGACATAGACTCAAATACTTTTTCCTCAAAAGACATTCTTAACTGAAACCTGCTTTAAATACACAGAGCATGTGTGTGTAAGAAGCCAACAATGTTTTCTAGGACACATTTGTAAGAATGGTAAAGATATTTGTAAGATATTGAAGTGCTGGAGCGGGTCCAGAGAAGAGCAAGAAGACTGGTGAAGGGACTTGAACACAAGACCTATGGGGAGAGGCTGAGGGAGCTGGGGTTGTTTAATCTGGAGAAGAGGAGGCTTAGAGGTGACCTCATCACTCTCTCTAACTACCTGAAGGGAAGTTATAGCCAGGTGGGGATTGGTCTCTTCTCCCAGGCAGTCAGCAATAGGACAAGGGGGCATGGGCTTAAACTCTGCCAGGGGAAATTTAGGTTGGATATTAGAAAGAAATTCTTTGCAGAGAGAGTGGTCAGGCATTGGAATGGCTGCCCAGGGAGGTGGTGGACTCGCCATCCCTGGAGGTTTTTAAACTGAGATTGGACATGGCACTTATGCCATGATCTAGTAAATGGACTGGAGTTGGACCAAGGGTTGGACTTGATGATCTCCGAGGTCTTTTCCAACCCAGTCGATTCTGTGATTTTCAAGAGGAGATTTGGAAAATAAAGAGGAAAAATATTTTTTTCATTAGGATAGAGAAAGTTGTTAGACGTGATATCTACCATTAAAAAAACCCATAATTTTCTCGATTCAGCCTTATCAAAACCCACTAGTCAGTTTTATGACCTATATTTACTTACTATTCACTTGTTCGCTTCCTTTCCTGCAATACTCCTATGATGTTCATCTGTTGAGCCAATACTGGAATAGGAGTTTTAAGTATTAGTTTGGTTGGTAATTTTTTTTCCCGTTCTGGACTAAATTATATTGGCAGAGTACCGTGAGAAAACCTGTATATCACTCAAGTAAAGTGTTCCAAGTCCAACTAATAACACTAAGCCATCACTTTCAGCTCATTAAATTCATTCCTTTTACAATTAAAAAATTATAAGTGTAAAAATAGCAACATTTGAGTGGAACATCTATCAGTATATTAAATGCATTTTTGCATTAATTTGCAATTCTATATTTGCCCTTGATATTTCCAAGGTTCTGACAATCAAAACAGCAAACCAGCTTTCTGTAAACATATACTAACCAAATTTCTTGAAAAAGGAATATGGTACAATATTAAATGAGTTTATGAAAATAGGCGTAAGTTCTTCAATAGAAGTAAACTGTCACTTATTGGAAGCCTAACAAATGCTTCATTTTTCCTTTCATGGCAGTCATTTAAATCTCAACACAATGCTCTATTAGATCCTATAATTGAATTTTTTCTTGTTTTGTCCTCCAGCTTAATGAGAATGATTTATGTACTGCTTTTAATAAAGAAGTAAATTCAGCAGTTTACTGTAAAAGATGTCTATCTTCAATCCACAGCTTATGAATTTTGTCATAAGGAGAAATACACAAGGAATTTATTTTAAACACTATATGAAAGGCAACAACCTCAGGCCTATTCTTAGAAGCTGTCAGTACTTTTGATTATATGAGTCTGTTTACTGTGCCAAATCTGCTGGCCATTGCTATTCCTACACTGCATAGCTTTCTCAAATCAATTTAAAATATAATACTCGGGAAAAGACAGCATTTTTTTTGAAAGAACATTTCTCACAAATCCTTCAAGAAGAAGAAATTTTACTTCCCCACCTGTTTCCAGCCTGGCAGAAGATTCACCCTGGCACCAGAAATGTGTTGATTTTTGTGAAGGTCTAAATCCATCTAATCAATGAGCCTTTAGAAAAAATTCCTCAGTTCGTCTATTTGCAGTAGAGACTAAAGATCAGCAGCTACATCCCTATCAACCAATTTCCATCTGCAGTCAATGTGTTCCAGCTAAGAACTGGAAGGACCAAGGATTTCTACTGTAGAGGAGGAGAAAATTTTAGGAATATTTCTGCAGTGCTACATACAGGATTTCAAAATAAAAGGATCATCTTGTCTACACAAAGCCTTACAGGCAACCACACAGTATGAAAAAGCATGAAAGACAAAGTCTTGATTGGCTTTCAATCAGAAAGAAAGGAATAGATGGTGATAAAAATCATGATGCAAGGGGAGAGCTGTTCAGAGTGTTTATGTTTGCCTGTTCTGGGACCAACACTGGGCAATGAAACTGGACTAGAAGAAGGGATGGAAACTGGAGGCAGCATGAATGGACATGGCCAGGCCAACAGCCCGGGGAGGAATCATAGAATGTCCTGAGTCAGAAGAAACCCAGAACGATCATCAAGTCCAACTCCTGTCCCTGCATAGGACAACCCCACAGTTCATGCCATGTGTCTGAGGGCGTTGTCCAGTCTCTTCTTGAACACTGTCAGCCGTGGGGCCGTGACATCTCCCCTGGGGAGCCTGTTCCAGTGCTCCACCACCCTCTGGGTGAAGAACCGTTTCCTAACGTCCAATCTAAACCTCCCCTGGCACATATTCCTGCCATTCCCTCGGGTTCTGCCATTGATTGCCAGAGACAGGAGATCAGCATCTGCCCCAGAGAAAGGAGAGAAGAGACAGAAGGCAAGAAGGGACTTGGAAAAGAAGCACAAAGGGGCAGACAGATGGATAGAGACTGGGAAAGAGCACATAAGGATGGGACAAGCTAGCAGGAAGAGTCCAGGGAAGACTGTGTGTGTGGAGACAGCAAGAACTATTATAGGTGGAATAAATCCAAAGAAAAGCATCAGCAGTTGCAGAAATAGAAGCTCAGAGCAATGCCACACAGAAGAGCTCCCCCACCAGTATCTGGCTTTGAACTCAGTTTCTCAGCCCTTCTCTGCTCTCCACAAATAACTGTGAAATCTGCTAACAGTGTGTCTTGCCTCCTTCCAGTTTTAAGTCCCTCCAAGGGAGGCTTTTAATGCATTATATGCTACAAAAAATGTAGCATTCTGGAGGACTCAAGATGTGTTAAAGGTCGTGTGCTCATTGGACACACAAAATGAATGGACACTCCTGTGCATTATGTGCCTTAGCAACTCATTTATAAAATGGAACTAAAACCTTTTTCTCTTGTCACGTGGGTGCTGCAAGTTTCTTAGTAACTAAGTACCATACCATTACCCTTGCTAGATGATGATGTTAAGTATCACAGAAAAGCTGACAGAAAAAAAAAATAATAATCCCGTGTTCAGAGAAAGATTTGAATAGCGCATGTAAATACCCCACTGAACAATGAGGATGAAACAACAGCCCAAGCGTCCACTGTTTCCCTGAGCATTCTGCATTTTGCTTATATTCTGGAATCCTCTGCCTCATTCCTTTAGGATATGATTACACAACTAAAATTGCATATGCTGAAGCCAACGGAAAGGCTTGTTTATTACTAGCAATTCCCATTTTCCAGTGTTTTGATTTAAAAACTGTACCTTTTTTTTTTGTCTATCCATGTGTATGGGTATCTATAATGCACCTACAATTATACTACATTCTGATAAGATTAAATTAATCGTATGAAAAACACATGAAAAATTTGTTGGAGGCTTTTTCACGATAAATTATTTCCATTCCAGACTTTGGCTTGTGTCCATTAGATATCAAAAACTGCTTCTTCTTTTAGTATTTTCAGCACTGCCTAGCTATAGCTTATTATTTTGGAGTTTTAATGTCGAAACGGGAGAAAGTGTTCAATCTTATGGACATGAACCTACACGTATCATTACACAAAAATGTAGTATGCATCATTAAATATACACATATATATTTCTATAAATATGAAGTGCAATAAGTCCTCTCTCTGTGTCTCTCTCTCCCCATAAGCACATTTCAGCCACAGTTTTATATTAATATATATAAGTGGGAAAAAGACTACATTTGCTTCACCATCACAATGACAATCCAAATTTAATCTTTTTCCAAGGACAAGTATGTGAACACTGAGTTTTGTTTTTTTTTTCTTTTTTTTTTTTTTCCAAAGGACTGAAAATGCATTTTGTCTCTATGTTAAAAACACCATTGTCCTTTCCATAGACAAGACTTCTTGGATACATGATGAAACATTATAATATGATGAAAGCATTATTTGTAATGGTAACACTTTGAATAATTGATAGAACATTACCTGATAACGCAGTCTGTTATGATATGTTGGACCAAAGCCCAGGGTCACCTGTTTCTATTGTCATTGCAGAATTCAGAATGGATATTTAAAATTTCAGCATCACAAAGAATATTTTGCCAAAAAAAAAAAAATACCTCTACCGGTAGCCTTTTCAAAGCTTTTTAAACCTAAGACTTATTAAAAATCTAGATACTTCTATGATTCTAGTAACAAAAACGTAAGAAGACTGATAACTTTTGGTGGAAAAAGGCTGATATGTACTCCACTGGAACTGACCCTACATAGTTGTGTGGTCACTCTTATTATCCCCTACTAGAAGAACAGACAAGATAGTGAAGCTTCTAATCTCCTTTCAAGTTCATTAATATAATTAAATTCAGATATGCTTTACATCTGTTTTCCCAGTGTTTCAGAATGGAAGCTTTCCAGACTGATAAAGAATATTGGTGATAAAGAACTTTTGTTTTGCTTGAATGACAGTTCCAAATATATTTTTCACAATACAGCCCAGATGTTGTGCTCTCATAAAGCAGCAGCTCTGAGAAGCTGTAAGCAGTGTCTTTCTGAGAATCTGTTTGTGCACATTTTAGCCAAGGAACTCTTCCACTGGAGAGGAAAAATATGTGTTTTTGAGATATTATACCTTTATAAAACTCCCCTAAATAGATTTGAAAAGTAAATAAGGAAAAAATAAAATATAATTATTGAAAGTTTTATATTAAGAACAGTTCTGGATTTTGCCTTAAAAGCTGTTTTTAATTTTATACATTATACACTTCAATTTATACATTTTGTATATGAATTCAGGTCAAAACATGACATGACAGACTTGTTATTGCTATGCATGTAATACTAATTTACGTAAGTTGTATTTATAGATCATGCTGTTCTGTGAGAGAACAAGAGACAACAATCATTAATTCATACTTGAAAGTTCTAACTGAATGTGAGAAAAAACACTTCCACAAAAAGACAATTAAGCATTGGTACTGGTTGCCTAGCGAGGCTGCAGAAACTCCATCTTGGAGGTTTACAAGACTCGCCCAGAGAAAGTGCTGAGCAACCTGGCCTAAACTTAAGTGCTGATCCTGCTTTGAGCAGGAGGCCAGGATATGAGACCTCTCAAGGTCACCTCCAACCTGAATGATTATGTGATTCTACAGTTTCAGAATCAATCTAATTGTTTCTCTTGCTTCCTTTGCCAGAGATACCTGCTGATACCAACTCCCTTCTCAGTGTGCAAAATGAGTAAGAAGTAATGTGACCAAGTAGCATTTCCTCATTCTCATTATTTTATGGTTAATCTTCATCCTAAAAACGCCATCTCAACTCATGATAATGAGAAAGTTAGATACTAAGACTTTGAATCAGAAAATAAAATAATCAGAGTGCTATGTGAGGAATTACTGGGATCCAGATCTCTGTGTTACACTGAAAGAGAAAAGAGTGGTTTATCAAACTATAAATTGAGTGCTTCTCATACTTTAAAAATAAAAGTATACAAAGTGGTTAAATAGAACATTTTACCACAGGTATTAGTTACAAAAATTGTGATTTGTTGTCCCAATTCTGAAATGCCTTGCTGAAAAATTGACAAGAAAGACTAACGGGAAACCAGTAGGTTTGATATGAAATGACTTATCTTGTTATACGTGTTTCTGACAAATCATAAAAATAATACTGCAAACATGAAAAATATCACACAAATCTAAACAGAAAGAATTCTCTGAAAATGCTTCATACACAAGTGTCAAAATCTTTCCAGGACAGAAGTTCAGAACTGCGATCAACATGAGTTTTAAGCTGTATCTGTTGTGCTTCCCTAATTCTGCAATGGCACATACCATGCAGTTTCAAGGCAGGCAATATAGGGCAATTATGCAAACAAAACAGTGAAGAGTTTTGTTTAATTTGGAAAAACCTGGGCAGTTGAAACAAATCTGTTTATTTTTCACATAATGCTAATATGGTATTACAAATATAATAATCATATTACCACTATTATTAATAAGATAAACTTACATTTGTTATTAATGAAGCAAAAAAGAACAGTGGTCTCTTATGACCAACCTTTGCGGCAGGCTGTATTTTCATCACTGCGGTTTCCATGACCTCAATGGTTTTAATAAAATTAGGTACACAATTTACAAAAAGCCCTAAGAGCAAAACTCTTAATAGTAAAATAAATGCTGTGCTAGAAAACAATAACTGTTTCTCTAAAGGCTTCCATGGCCTACCATAAAACTTGGTGAGGTAAGAATGAACCACAACAGCGAACTGATAAGATTATTCCAGACAGACAGAATTGCCTAATCTGGAGATGCAGTCTTAGCGAAGCCAATAAAATTGCAGTATGCACAGGTGTAAAATATGTAGGCTAAGATGAATTTTGAAGATCAAGGCTGATAATTTACTTCTTACACAGCTAACTATAACTAACTCCTGGACACTTAATTGCCTCAAAGTAAGACTGCAAAAATGTTTTGTTTTTAAAACGGCATAATTATTTGCAAGTAACCATGGGAACTGGCATTAACCAAAATGCCCTTTCCATTGTAGCTTTCAATTATACATAAAAACTTCATCTCTTCTCCCCATAAAACCCTTTCTTTGTTCCTCAAGTTTTGACATATAATATTAATTTAGGTATAAAGACCGCATGTAACTTTTATCGTGGAACAGAAAATAACATTCTAGGCAATAAGAATTGATCATTTTCACAGCTGCCTGTTACCTCCACTGAAATTGGGATAATTATACACAGTCCAGAAAACAACTGCACTATATAGTGACATTTGATATAGGGATATTACATATTATTCCAAATTCTATTAAAGACCATTATTCACTCCCTTCTATGTACTGAAGCATCAAGAGACCATGAACATGCCCTACGGTAAATAGACTTTTAAAAACATAGCTGTAAATTTAAAAAATAAACCCACACCTTTTCAAGTGTCACTTGTAGAAGACTACAGAATTTAACTGCAGAATTTAACAATTTCTACTGAAAGGTAATTTTTTTAATTCTTGCAGGCAGTAGCTAAATCATCATCTTAGGACAAAATTCAGTGTCACCTCTTCATGTGTGAACCGCTCTGTATTCCTTCCATATTTTTGTTCAAGCTACTCTATGACCTAGGAAGTCCAAGTAGGCATCATAGTAGAAGACATGGAAATTAACTAATCTCTTCTTCCACAACAATAAATATCTAAATCACTCACCTACAGAAATCAAGCTTAAAGAAGACATGTATTTACTAATTGCCAGCAACTGACAGAATGGTGAACTAAAGGGAGTTAATTAGGCAAACTCCTTTTGCTAGGTTACCTCAGATATGCATCTTTAATTAAAAAGCTAAAAAACTTACCTGTGTATCCTGACAGCTCTACTGGAATAAATGGGTGGCATTTCAGTAATTATAAATCAAAGGCATCACACAGTGCTTTGAATCAGACAGGCTCAGTCTCTGGGGAAGGGCCGTCTAGTGGGCTCTCCTGAAGTAACACTCTGCTGCTGGTTTAAAAAGCAGCATTTGAGTAACCTGGGGGCGAACTGATTGCTTGTCCCGATAACAAGTGTTATTCATGTGAGCACTAGAGACAACACTGAGTTTCCACAACCAGGCACAAAGACAAGTCACATAAGCGGGAGAAGACTGCAGGAGCAAAACCAAGTAGGAAACAACGTGTGTATCTGCCTTCCTGCTCTGGATGTGACAGCTTTGGCATCTGTCCATCTTGTAGTGGTGACTGAGAAACAGAAAGCCAACTTTCTTAAAGTACGAGGTCTCCTGGCATGTACGATGATCGTTAAAAATTCTTGAAGCTGTTTTCAGGGTCTCAAGTTTCACAGCTCATGAAGTTAGACAGTACAGACAACTAACACACATTTACTAGCCACCTGCACATCCAAAAGTAATAAACACAGAATAAAACATTAAATGTAAAGAACATACATAGTAAAATGCATAGCACCAAGACTATCATAATATCAAGCACAAATACATATATTAAAAAAAAGAAAAAAAGAAAAAATGCCAAAACAGCCAAGGAGGAAGAAAACTACATATCATAACAGAAGAGAGTAAGATCTTCTAGAACTGACTCACCTTCTTTATTAGCAAGATTTACCTACCTAGAACTCACATCCTACCTAGCAACCACAATTAACTATAGTAGAAACGTGCTTTACTCTCCACTGAAGGAGATAAATTTTTTCTCTTGAAAAACTAAGTAAGAGTTACATGAAAAAGCCACAAGAAAGTAGACTTTGAATCTTTCCCCACAAAAGTTCCGCATATCAGCCAGCATTTTTCCAGTGGACATTTCTGCAGACCATGAGCTGTGCCAGCAGATAGGGCCTGCACAGGATCTTGCAACAGATCCCACTGTTTTATTGGCAAAGCATTTGCCAGACTACCCTCCATACCCAAGTATAGCCGAAAACCACTAAAAGCATTTGCCTCATCTGTACAAAAGTGTAATTGATTGCATAGGTTATCTTTTAGAACAGCTACTGTGAAGACTACTTTGTTCATGTAAGTTAATAAGGCACTGGGTATTCATGTCCAGGGAAGATGAGAGAATCCAAGCAGAGTACATGTTAAGTTTACAGTAACTATGGAAATTCTTATAAGGTTTCTGTGGACTGTAAAGTATTTTATTGGTGATCCTATCACAAATTTATAAGGTAAGTAGCAACACTGATATATGAAACTCCCCCCAAAAGCAAAGCAACAAAACTCACTTCAGGCTTCTTCTAAGGAAAGTCTTGTCTTGGAACTCGTTGTTCCAGAGGGAAAAACAAGCGATGAGCAGAGAAGCATCACTGCCCCAGAAAATGACAAGATAATCAACCTGAGGATAGCTCCTGTCAAAAAACCTTAAAAGTAATAGAAGATTTTGCTTACCAAGGAAAATATATTTGTATAAAATAAACAGTCAAGTCCTAGTACACAGAAATACATACACTCTCTTACGTCATCAAGCTGCTGCAGCATACTCTCCATAAAGGTACTGAAACCGAGTGATGTACATGCACCATTATCAGTTTCCCCAAAAACCAACTGAATTACAATTCTTCATTAATGGTGTACCAAAACTACACATCCAAAACACACCTGAAACCACTTAATCTGTGAACAAGCATCAATATAAACTACAGGCACCTGTGAGAACATCTGAGGGTATTCTACATCATTTCAGAGTAAAACCATTACCTACAGATCAGACACCATTTGTCACTGACAAATATTTCTACTTTTTCTTACCAGGCACAATCTAGAAAAATGTAATGCTTTCTGAATGACTACTCATATTTTGGGTGAAAATGACAGAAGTTTACAGAAAATATACTGGAGGTCAAGGCAACCACAAGACAAAAACAACTAGTGGTAATTTTTCATCAGGATATCTAGAGGAGCTTACCAGTATTTTGACAAAATCTGTACCTTTATTCTTCTAGCTCTAAGTTGCCATTGCTCTTGTTTATCAATAAAGCTAAATCATACCTGCAATAAATGTCTGTTCCATTACACATTTTTACATCTTTCAGATGTAAATAAACAAATATACAGACTCAAATAAATAAATATTCCACCTTCACAATGTAATTCTTGGGCCTCTTCTTACATATACTGCTATTACTTCTTATCTTACCAAAGAACATCACCCGTATTTCACCCTGCTCACCCTTATTTCTTTAATTTCAATCACTTGCCCTTTCTGAGATAAATCGATGGTAAAAGTCACATCAAATTCTAGGAGACCAAATAAATTTCACCCAATCAGAGAACTTGGAGGTAACAATACATGTATCAAGTATCTTAAATGAATGCTGTTACTATGGAGATCCCTTTTACATTTAAATAACTGCAATCTTTTGTCCTTTATCTTCTGTATTGTCACTGCATGTCCCTAATTCTTTCTTTTCTGTCCAGTACAGCGTAGTACATTTTCTGAGTATAACTATTTCTATATGTGGCCTAAAAAATTCCAGTCTCTGAAAAATAAATGAGCAAATCCGTTTTTCTACTGGCACCATAGCACCACACCAAGTCCAACCATCATAAGTGAACTTAAGAAGTCAGCAATGTGACAGTTGATGGATGCTTCTATTTAGAAACACACTGACATTCCCTGTTCTCCTTTTTTTTTTTTTCTTTCCTTGTTTCTTCTCAGTATCACTCAGGTGTTTGTGACATCCTAAATTGTGACTGGAACCCAGGGCTCATCTGCTCCTCCAGCTTATTCCTGTGAGAAGAACTAACTACACTTCACATAACTTTAAAAAAAAAAGCTTAAATATAAACATTATCTAAATCTCCTGATAAGTATTTCTAAATCCCCAGTTCGAGCTAACTTACATACGGCGGGTTGTACCATAGTGTAAAATCAACTGACACAGCTTCAGTAATTCTAAATCTGTGAGTTTCAAGTTGTTAAGTGAATTGTCCAATTACTGTGTCATAACTTTCTGTTAAAGAAGTTGTGACAGCATTTATATTGTATTCCTAAGCTAAAAAAAACCTGTCAAAGTAACATTTTGGTAACCGAAATACTTCTAGAAATAGGCAAGGCTAAACAGGGACATGTATCCTGTATGCTGATTCACTTCCCAAAAGCCACCCATTAACTTTGGCAACACAGCAGTGTTGAGCGCTATAAAAAGGCTTTACTGATATCTCAATCAACTTTATAGAGAATCCTTACAGAAGGCTTTAATGTGTCCTCGTAGCCATTGTATCTTTAAGCAGCAATGATTCACAACTGTCATACAGTTCTAGTATTAACTGCTTTCCTTGTACCATCCACTTCATGATACTCTATAACTCATAACCTGTCTCTTCTCCTTTACTGACCAATAGATTAACTCACAAAATGAGTTACTAGTCAGCAATCACAGATTGTTCAACAGTTTATTGAAGCCCATACACTTTTTTTTTAATATCTCCTGTTGATACCATACACAAATGGATGCTGTTTCTGAAAAATAACAAATTACTTAATCATCCATATTTATTTTCAGCATTCCTCACCATGAGGGTGGTGAGGCACTGGAACGGCTGCCCAGAGCATCTGTGAATGCTCCATCCCTGGAACTGTTCAAGTCCAGGCTGGATGAGGCATTGAGCAACCTGGTTCAGTGGAACGTGTCCCTGCCCATGGCAGGGGGCTTGGAACTAGATGATCTTCAAGGTACCATTCCAACCCAAACCATTCTAAGATTCTGTGACTGTATCATTCTAGCTGACCAATAGTTGCACTTTGGTGGTTTTGTTCCTGGGAAGCTAATATTGAAGAGATGCTGTAAACCTGATTTAATATACTGCAACAAACAAAAGGACACTTAGGATTAATAAAACAGAGCTTTATTTAGCCTGTAGAAACAAGCAGATCATTCAAATAAGCCTTAAAGGTTTCATAATCTTATAATAGCATTTCCATTCTTATATGCTCAATCTTAGAGATTCTTTTTCACAAGCTTAATATTGCATTTTTAATAATACACTTTTTTTTTCATTTAAGACTCCTAAAATTCAGTTTCACTGTAAAAATGAATCATTTTCCTGAGCTTCTGGCTGATTTCTTTCAATTCAGCATTGGAACTTCAGCTGAGAGAAAGCTATTTGACAACTGAGGACATAATGTTCCAGCAAAACAGAGAAAAAAAAGCAAGAGAGACACAGAAAGCAAAACCGAGAAAGCAAGCACACATGCGTGCAAGAAGAAAAGGAAGAAATATAAACGTGGGGTTTTTTTTGAGCTCTTAGTAAGATATCTAATCAGCAGAAAACAGCAGTTCTTCAAACAGATCAGACAGAGTGTGCTACAGGCAGATAATCTGGAGAAAGTACTATATGCTAATGCTACGGGTTTAACAATCAACAAAAAGACACAGAGATAATGTATTCTTGTATCATCTGTAAGTAAATTTAGTGTGTTCTATCTGAAGTAATCTAACCTTATAGTCCCATGTCCATAGTACATAGAAAAGTAAGAAGTAGAAACAAAGCCGAAAAGACAGTTTGCTGAGTGGGATAAAGAGATGCCAAAAGAGCTCTGAGCTTATGTCAAGAAAACAAACACAGAGGGAATAGGTACAAACCCCAGGTTCCCTCACTGCTTTATAGTATGACAGTAGAACACCTGGGCATGTCATGGAAGAAACGTGCACATAAAAGCAAGTACTTTCTCTATGTCTGGATACATTGCTGATCACATAAATGGGTACCATCCCAGCTTGAGTACCTCATTGCAAGGTCAGTCACAACCTAGTTGCAGCACTCCAGCAGATGTAAGTGAAATAAGCTGTATTTTATCCCTATTGTTACCCTTCTGAAAGCACTGTTATGAAGACAGTCAGGACTATGGAAACTACAAGAACACAAATTAGGTGACAATGGGGAATGAGGGATCTTTTCCAGAAGAGTATGGTCAAGGTAGCTCTACAAGGGAAACTAAGATTTAGGCAGAGCTGCCAAGGAGACAGTAGCAAAGGGAGAGACATGGGCATATAAACAAAAATGGAAGAATAGAGAATCAGAAACAATATGAGGGTAGATGTCACAGTAGTAGCAGGTTAGGATAATTATACCAGAGCTTTCCTCTTCCCTAGCCCCATCTCATTATTCAGGCTTGTGAAGTCTGCTGTTTTTTTCCCAGGAGAACGAATAGGGGAAAGCAGGGAGATTTTATATTGGTGAAAAATGCAGCAAGAATCTCTGTTTGATGTTTGCAGGATTTGCTCACAGTCTTATACAGGCATTTTCAAAACTAGAAAACACCAAGCAAGCCATTTTTTTTTTTAAATACATAGTTAGTTAACAACAGATAAGAACTCAGTTTCTTTTAACATACATCAAAAATAATTAGGTACTGATGAACACATCAGATAGACCAACATGCTGGCATCTCCTCAGAAGTATGTGCTGCTGGACAAACAATACTCAGAACAGTCGCAGAGTCTGAAAGAATAATGATATGTAACAGCAGTGCATGGCCCTGTCGTTCTTCAAGGCCTTCACAATACTAGGATGGCATCAGCTCATTCTTTTCATGCCAGTAACAATACTATGAATTTCACCACAGGAGTGAATGTCAAACCTCCTGGAAAGTTACGTGCCACCATACTCGTTTTTAAAAGGAAAGCTACTCAAGAGGGTTTAAGCAAGTTGTTCATGTCCACTAACATAGCCTTTGAAAATTTTAGTATCAGACACCTGGATTTCTCCCATGCCTTCCCCTCCCCGCCCACCTTTTTTTATTCTTTTTTTTTTCCCCCTTCCAATTAATTAAAAGTAAAGCTAGTTAAGTGATCGGGGTTTTTTTTGGAATAGCACAGTGAAAATGTGATACAAAAGATACACATTAATGAAAAAAGAACTTCAACAATGATACTAAAAATGCTTGACAAGTACAAGAAACAGTTTCTAATTCAGGATAGAACTTCACAGAATCACAGAATGGTTGGGGTTGGAAGGGACCTCTGGAGATCATCCAGTCCAACCCACCCGCTAAAGCAGGTTCACCCAGAGCAGATCGCACAGGAATGTGTCCAGGGAGGTTTTGAATGACTCCCAGAGAAGGAGACTCCACAACCTCTCTGGGCAGCCTGTTCCAGTGCTCTGGCACCCTCACCGTGAAGAAGTTTCTCCTCATATACAGATGAAAGCTCCTGTGCTTCAGTCTGTGATAACTGCCCCTCATCCTATCGTCGGGCGCCACTGAAAGGTGTCTGGTCCCATCTTCTTGACACCCACCCTGGAAATATTTATAAACATTGATGAGATCCCCTCTCAGCCTTCTCCAGGCTGAACAGACCCAGCTCTCTCAGTCTCGCCTCATAAAAAGGGTGCTCTGGACCTCTAATCATCTTTGTAGCCCAAAGTGTGACCCCTACGAGTTCTGCCACAAAGAGACTGGAGAAAATGAAGTCTCACTATTGAGCAGCCACGAAGGACAGCCCCACAAAGGAATGGGAAAGTACAGCTGCCACACTGGTGAATGCCAGAAAGCTGCGAAAGCCATTGTAGATGATCCATGATGGGCCTGGATAGCATCACACCCTTTCCACATGCTTATAATCACTGGTTCTGCTTCAAAGGCAATAAGTGTAAGTAGAATTCTACTTGTGGTTTAATATAATGAGCTTACTCGGCAGATTATTAATGTAAATGACAATTATTACTTCTGGAAGAAACAGTCTTTAAAATACATGTGAAAACACAACAAACAGAGAGAGGGTTTGCAAAACTCTTGTGCATTAACAATGCCCGCATGAAGTTATAAAAAACCCACGTTTTTTTTTTGAACAATTGTTTTTTAAAGGAAGTCAGGTCTCAAATACTTTTACTCTTTTTAAATGGATATGGAACTAGTCCACAAGGACTGAGATATGGACCGGTTTTCCAGGGTGCAACTGGAGTGTCTACACTGACAGGCCATAACTCCAAATACTGAGGCTGCAAATAGTCAAATTTCAGAGCAAACAAAACAATGAGGACGATGATACAGCAACTGAGATGTAGCAATTCCTTATTATAAACATAGCAGTGTACTGCTAACGTTTACATGTTTCTGAGCAGCGTATGGCTTCATACATAAAAAGCTACTGATTCTATTTTCCTCAAGAAATGTCTAAGTACATAATTATAAAGTCTGGATCTAACTCTCATTTTAAAACCTCCCTAAATGCATATTTGCCCAATAGACCATAACTCTCCAGAAGGAATCATTGTTATCTGCAGGATAAACTATAAACAATTTAATAGCTAGTGGTTTATTAACTAATGGTTTAATGCAGTTTAAAGTTCTTAAAATTATTACCCCTCAAGTAAAATTAGATCTTTAAATAAACTCTGTTCGTGTTAAGCATTTCATTTAAATTAAAGATTCAAACACTGAGACACACTTCTAAGAACAAAATTCCATCAAAAATGGTTAAGGTTGCACAGTCTGAATGACATTGTATACCTTTTTTTTCTCATTCTTCTTTCTAAAACAATGTTTTCACTTGGCATTGCAACTTACAGGGGTGAGTGAAACAGGCTTATTGTATAAAAGCAGCCTGGGCACTACTTCTGTTAGAGATGAAAAGGTATTGGGAGACCTGTTACATGGAAGATCAAAGTGTAGTGCTGTACAGAACTATCAGAGACCTCCAGGCTATCACACACTTTACACAGCGTTGCCAGACTTTGCAATAAATGTTTGGGAGTTAATCCTTGGAAGCTCCAGCTCCTGGATCCACGTGACCACATGAGAATCTCATCTTTCAGTAAAAAAGACACTTCTAAATGTTGAGATTTTTGAGAGACTGAAGCAGTCATGGACATCAGGCAGCAATGAGAAAACCTCCCAAATACACAGTCCATGGGAATACCAGAATCTCAGTATCTTTAATGGCTTAACTAAAGCTTTTCAATTGGCAAGACTGGAAACACGCCTTGTATGTTACGTGCTTTATGACCACCACATTGAAAAACTTGTGCCTTCAGCTCAAATCACCATTTTTGCATTTAATAGCATAGCTATAAGAGTCATGAGTATGAAATACATCAATCAACATTATAGGAAGAGCCCTTGTGTAGAAGCTTCTCTCACATTAAAACCATGTCCTTGCGTCTTGAGCGCTCAGGACAAAACTGAAGGTATAGCAGCAGAAGCACACTTCAGACACATGGCTAACGTATTTGACATATTCCAGAGCACCCCTAATCACTCCTAATTTCTAGCCATTCTAAAGTATATCCCCCTTGCCCAATCATGTTTTTTTTCCATATATACTTAATTTTGAATTTTGTACTTTTAAAATCATTTATTGCAAGAAAAATTCTACATTGCCCATTTTCATGCACTTCAGATATCTATATAAACAAAGCAGATTAACATCATGAAATATATTTTTGTGTGCTATCTTTGATAATGGCTTGGCAAAACATTTTTGTTTACATAAGAAAGTGAGTAACAGAATATCCTATTCTCTTTGCATTTTCAGAGATAAATGTTATTATACCAGTAACTTAAAGATATGACTGCAAACAGGTCTAAGATGCATCTTTTCTCATTTCTGAATAAACTTACTTGAATGAGTTTCATTCACATGAGAAAAGCTGTCAAAATGTGATGTTTATGATGGCTATATGTCTTCAAAATAAGATTTATAGTGCAAAACTTTGAATGAAGGCAACAAAGAACGTCATCACTAAAGAACTAACTCATACTTGGAGAGAATTCAAATCTGTCACATAGTGTTCCTTCTCTGTCACCAACTCTTTAACCTGCATGTATATAATCACTTGTATTATATTAATTATTTTTTGAGTTAACCTTCATGTACCATAAACGTGAAATAGCGGAGCTGACAAGAAAGTCTATCTTCTTAGTTCCTAATCGAAGTCACTACAAGACTGACAGAACTGGTTATCATCTCCAATTCTGTAAGGAAATGTGAGCTGGAATTTACCTTCCAGGAAGCTAACCCGGCAGTCTTTAAAAGGGGATTGTGCAAAGAGATCAACAAAAACAAACAAAAGGTAAACACTGATTAAAGCTTACTCTCCCAAAAAAAAGAACACCAAACTGCCCCCAAAAAGCAGATGTCTATTCATTTTGTTTGATTGTATTTAGAGATAGGACTACAACAGCAGCTACCGACGTCAGCAAAGCTGCATTATGATGGCACAGTATAATTCTTCTTACTGAGAGATTTTAATCACAAATATTAAATATAGTCAGTAACTAAAAAGGAAAAAAAAAAACAAAAAAATCAAAACAAATTATCAACCTCCCCAATCAGAAACACAGATAACATAGAGCCATAATAAAAACTACAGGAGAAAAGGAAATTTGACATTGGAACATCTTTGACATGTGCATCATAGATGCAGTTCATTACAGTAGCTTCGTGGAAGTTGCCTCAGTACTTGTGTAAAACTGCTGCCATGTGTATACACAGTATGACTTAATGCAAAAAAAACCCCACATCTGTTTAAAATGGGAACTTGATATTACTCTGAAACAGCCCGATTTAAAATAAAATCCAATTTGATATTCAATGTAATGCTTAAAAATAGCAAATTACAATACAGGAAAACAGTATATAAGAAAACAAACACACATTAACCCTACTGACTGAAGCTGGCTTGTGAAATTTCAAGGAGTAAATCAACCTAACCAATATTTTGCTTTTGAAGCCAAATGGGCAAAGGTGATTAAAGTCTACGGTAGCAGCATCACCCAGGCATTTGGCTCCTACACTTAAAAAAGGTGCTCATTTCTTTTACTGTTTTTTGGTGGACAAAGAAGCAGTTGTTAAATACACTTGTATTTCAGAATAAATATATATGATAACATTGAAAAATGGAAAATGCAACACAGATTTACAGTGCAAATCTTCCAAGTAATACAGAAAATATCCACCAATAATTTATTGAAACCACTGAAACCATTAAATGGCTTAAACAGTTAAATTCCTAGCTGAGAAAAATATGATTACATGACTTCTGGGGCACTTGGAAAACACATCATTTGAAAATGTGCCTTGAAAATTATGTGTTTACCAATTGAAGAAAAAGCTGAGAAGCTGCAGCAGATAAATTAAATAGTAGAGAGTAATCAATCACAGTGCTAAAATGATAGATGACAACTAAACTGAAGCCCCAGGGAAGTACAAACATAGAGCCATTTTGCAAACTTAGGTTGCATAACTAGCATACCTCAAAGCAGTACAGAATCTAAATCTGTGTCAGAGATCTCACATTAAAAAATGCAAAGCTGTGTCTGTAACACAAGATCGATAAAAAAAAAGAAAAATGAGGTTTTGAGGCACAGAATTTTGTAAGCATATGAGTCACAGAGAATATACTACTCGGAATAGTCACAACATGATAAACAAAACAGAGACAAAATAAAAAACCTTACACTGTGCAAATGTTGCCATATAATTTAGCAGAAGTTCATATATCCGCTGTGGGAGGAAAAAAAAAAAAAAAAAAGGAAACGTGAAACTAATTTAGGGGAAGACCTCATTACAGAATTCAGGTAGTATGAACACTCAAATGAACTATTTTACCCAAGCCTGCAGTATACGCACATGAATTTTAATGGGCAGTGACAAAACCTGGGAGCACAGGGAATGAGGGCGCTTCCATGCTGCTTCTAGATTACTATATTACAATGAAAGATTGAAATCGTAATGTAAGGGAAGATTATTGTGATTAGGAGAGAACATTCAGAAACCACAGGCTCATTTCTTTTTGAAGGCTCATAAATTCAACTTTTACAAAACTGACCCTTCCAAAACCATGGAACCCTTCATTTAGCTGCTTCATCACTGGTACATTACAGGCCTCTAGATATAATATGGTAAATAGTAAAATATAAAACACAGTAGCTTTTGAAACATATATTAGGGTAAACAACAATAATATTGCCTTCTCATGAGCTAATGGTAAGTCTAACATGAGTTTTCTTCTACATATAATGGAGTCAAACTGCCTGTACAATAATTTTCAGCAGGCCAAGTCTCCTCTCATCTGCTCACGGGGGAGGGAGGCTTGGCCTTCCTCCTCCTATATTAGCGCTTTGTTTGTGCAGTCTCTAATTTTATGTCACATTTCCTGAACTTGTCTTTATGAAACATGAATAATGAAAAAACTATTATTAACCAGCAGTCACCAAAGATGTCAATTATTTGATAAACCAAAGCATGTGGCAGATGAATGATTGCTGCTGAATATGTCAGGATGACAGGCACCTTTTTTGGAACACATATTGCAAGATTTTTTTCCCTCCTCCACAAAGGACGATTGTGATTTTTTGCAATATCAAAGTCAAAAGACAATGGCCTTTGCATTTAAAACAAACATGAGAACAATTAAAACTAACAAAATATAGTATATATTATGACTTTTATTTTATCCTTTTCTTAAGAAGAACAATATTAATTTTAATCTTCTTCCTATATCTGGAATCCAATATTTTTGCCTCTCAGCACTGGATATTTTGAATTTTAGCTTTTCATTCAGGTTGAGAAAAAGAAATATTTTAAAATAAAGATCCACCATTTGTCAATCTCAGTGTTAGACAAATGACTTGTTGCTTGGTGTATGTATAACATACGGTTCACAAGGGTGTTTTAAGCAGGCCCAAAGGTAGTATACACGAACTTCCCTACAAGGCTGAACGTATAGCCTGATTGAGCTGGTAACATTGCTTCTCACTGATGATGGATGAGAGATAGATGTAATTTTATTTCTGTTTTATTATTCTAATTTCCCATGTATATTCCAAGGAGAGTGTTAAATAAATTACACATTACAAATGTTAAATAACCACTGTACAGTTTCATTTCTGCAATTATATATTCATTGTTAGATCATTTGTAGTTTATAATCATTATACCATGACTGATAAAATTAACTGATGGATACTATGAAAAGGTTCTGTCAACCTATTCTGCCAGGAGAGAATTTGTATGTGATGGAGTACCAGTCCAATAAGAGTTGATTAATTTTTTCTCACTATACACAGATAAATCCACACTACTGAAAAAGCTGCCTCCAAGTTCTGGCCACTTGACACAGAAACCCAAGTGAGGAGAAAAGTTTTGAGCATCTGCAGTAGAGAAATTTACTGCCTACAAACAGGTCTATAACAACTCCTTGATTTTCTGTATAGGTACATCAGTTGCATTACACAAATGGCTTGAATTGCAAATATTTATGCATGTAACTATCAGTCAACTGCTGCCAAAACTTAAGATCCAGGGGAAAAGCATAATTGATTTGGTTAGATAACAGCTCCAAAAAGTTCCACTATATCTTTCCACATATCAAATAAAAATTGCAAAAGCTGACCCATATTGCAATACGTTGCAACCCTTCATAACTTCCTTAGAAACAGGTATATAGCATTATTCAGTGTATTATTACCGACAATGCCAATAATGCTTTTGGTCTGCAGAGTATCTGTTTCATATTAGAAGAAGCAAGCTCAAAATTTGCCAAAGATCTGGAACATTCCACAAGGCAGCTCTGCCAAGAGCCAGAAGAGATGGCCCTGTGTGGGAGATGTGAGGAGAAACTGTGAAGTTGGACCAGATAAGTTATGTAGGTACAAGACTGGAAAGATAAAAGGTGAAGAGAAGTGTGATAGCACGTAAGGAATATAAACCACAAGTTGAGAGGGAAGAAGAGAAAATGGAAGGAAAGTATGATTGACAGAAGAAGCAATGGAAAGTGAAAAGGAACAGAGAAATGAGGTGAGTTTTAAGAAGTTTTTTATAAAGCTGATTTTTTTTTTTTTCCTAATGACCTTCTGGAACACGTGTATGATTTGGTATATGTCTGAAAAATGCCTACTGGTAGCACAGTTCAGTACACTGTATAAATAACCATACAGATTTTCAAACAAGCATTATGTTGCCCTCAGCTTCAGCAAAATGTCACGCATTTCCTTTCATGCATTTGATTAAGTAACTAATCATTGAACTTGGTTAGCCAGAGAGATACTGGGTATTTTTTAGCTTTTGAGGTTTACATATATTATTTTCCACAAAAGAGTTTTATTTTTACTGCTTGCCAAAAAAAATTCAAGATTTATTTCTATCCAAAATGAGTCTGTTCCATATGCCAGTTTGACTAAATAAGGGATTTCGTATATAACAATAAAATTCCTTCAATTCTACTGTATGACATACTGTCAAATGTGTATTCTATAAGCAGAATGGTGCTGAAGAGCACATATTCTCTCTACATTACTTACTGTCCACAATCTTCTGCCATAAATAAGCAGGCTCTATTAGGTCTATATCTCAGAGAATATAAATACCCAGTAATGCAATACATCCATATACCCTGCTGCATTTCCCATGGAATATTACTTAGGACTGGCAATAAAAGTAGGGTCTGTATCACAACTCCTATCACAACCAGCAGCCTGAGATTTTTTTCAAAGGACAACATCAATAATATCATCTGCAATACAACCACGGCTCATTTTCTTGTCTCAGCAAGTAGTCTTAATTTCTCAATGTTTTATAAAGCTGTAGTTATTAGAGACCAGTGCAGCCATGCATTGTGACTGGTCATACTGTACAGTGGACAACACGGCTCTGATGGCAGTTCAGAACAATTAATCAGTGATTAAGTGGTTAACACAAACCCATAAAACTCTCTTACCTGTGTCCTGACCCAACAAGATCTGACTACACTGACCCAAATCTAAGTGTTCTGCTGCAAAGTCTCAGGTGTGAGCAAACATTAGTGTAATACTATTTTTAGCTTTGTACCTTCTAGTATTACAATTCACTTTTACTGAGAAGAAAAAGACAATATTTTCAGTAAGGGTAGTGATGAAGACACATTGGGTGGATTATCTGGGCCTCTTACCTAAGATGATTATAGGATTAATAAAACTCTACCCCTGTGAAATGAAACTGAGTTGGATAAAAGGCAGAAATGCTCACTGCATTAATTTCTTACACTTGTTAAAAGAACTGTGAATAAGAAAAAATACAAAAATGGAAGTACAAACAGTATTCAGCTTCAGAGTATACAATCCAGTCACTTACTGTTCACAATACAGACTGTGTGCTTAACTCGCTTCTCTTTGTTTATTCAGGGCTCCACGTTTCTGTAACAAAAACAAATACATGCATTTATCATCCATATAAAATGAATTACCTAGTTTCATTTGTGCCATAGAAGTTTACTATTTTCATATTTAGTTTTGGTTTACTTCAAGATTCAAAGCCTTGGGTTTTTGTGAAATTGTCCAAAAGAGAAAACCCATGTCACTCCTTTTACTTAAAAACCAAGTTTCCAGTGTTAGGTACTACAATAGCAGCAGAGATGGAAAATCCACAGGTGTAGGGCACAAATCTCTTTTGAAACCTCTTACTAAATTCTGGGCATCTGAATCACATTTGGGCACCTGCAGCTCTCCCCAGTTCAGGGAAGGTGAAAGGCTTTCCCACCTGTGAGTCTGGCAATCCTCTGCTCAAAATTCAATTCTCATGCTGTATTAGATCTTGCCTGGATTAACCCATTAGATTGAAGAGTTAAAGAAGAAACAACATATACCTGCAACAACAGCCACAGCCTTCCCCACTACTTCTGGAGAGGGACAAGCTCAAGAGGGGAGTTTCATGCCTTACTCCCATCGTTTCATGCAGACAATTAGCATAATAAGCACTGATCACAGCACACCAGCTGCTTAGCCCTTCTTGGGCAGTTTACAGGCATCACAGCTGAGGTGAGTTTGAAGGCAGAATTTGAAAGAACACAGCGTACTGGCTTTGCAGATTTTTACTATAAACAATTTTCATGAATAATGGTTGCATGAGAGAAGGGAGAAAATTGGGACTGATGGGCAATAAGGGTTGCAATAAGGGCAACACTGATGTGAAAGAGCAGGCAGGATCAAGCTGTGAAGGCACTTAAAGTGCACAGATGACCAATTCTGATGGAGTTAAAAAAAGGAGCCAAATGCACAGTTACCAAGATAGGTAAATGTATTTTTAATTTCTATCAACTTTGTCAAAGGAAAATGAAACTGCCATTACCTAAAATTGTCAAGCTATATCACATCAACCCTTATTCTGGTCTTTAAAAAAGTCAAATCACGATTCCATCCAGCATCTCACTCTAAATTAACCAGGCTACCATCTTTCATGACCCAAGTAAGGGATTCAGAACATAACCAATTAAAAATATCCATTTTTCCCTTCTTCTTTAGTAAAAAAATATTATTGCTTTCTGTATAGTTCTGTTAATATCTATGATATCCCAGAAATCACTTGCACGTCAGTCTACTGAAGAAACATGTTAGGCAACAAGTAACAGGTGTTAAGCTGAGGGCTATATGGTCCATGAGTCCAAAGCACACAATATTATGTTGTTATTAAGTTTAAAACTTTTTTGAACTGTATGGATTAGCTCTTCCATCCAACAGCCCATTTTGTTATGTCCTAGACATTAGTGAGGAGTTGTGGAGCACCCAAACAATGCAAAGTTAGCTGGAAAATGATATAAACCCCTTATATCAAAAGAGTTTAGAGTAATTCAGATGCTGGTGTAAAACACAGCTGTGGGATCAACTCACTTCTTTCCCAAAGTTTGTAATACATGTGACAATAGTCTTATCAGGCCTTACATAGCTTGGTGCTCCGTAATAGCTGTATGAAATGTCCTGGTACAGGCCATGACAGGCCTACTATGAACTACTGTACTCTAGTGCCTCTTGAAGGGGTTCAATGAAACCTTTGCCTCTCCTTGTCATACCAGCCCTCCTAAACTGAGGAATTTGAAATTCAGACATACTTCAAAACAGATTTAAATTAAAAGCTCTAAACCCAACCTTCTCCCAGCGTTCAGAGCCAGAGTTTTGGTTCAGCTCCCTGTGTACATCTTGCATTTGAACAGAAGTAGCTGCAAGTGCCTTAGAGAAATGAACCCAGAGAGTCACACCTGCTCTGCGGTGCACTGTCTCAATCTTCCCCTGTTTCTCTAAGCTGTCTGTGTCATGCTGTGTCATATTATTACTGAGCCTTTCAGAAGATTAACTATTTCCTTCTGCTGCGAAGAAATGGAAAGCTAGATGTTTACTTGAGTATTAATAGGAAATAAGTGAACAAAAACACAGGTTATGTGCTAGAGTAGAGAAGCAAATTTGAGTGAAACCACAAGTAAGTGTGGTACTTCAATGAATACAAGCAGAGACAGCCTGCCTGCTCCATTGAAATTGATAGACAGAGTTTCCAAAACATATTGAAAGTATAATGGAGGCCTGGAAAAGATAAGTAAAACCCAATCAATAAAAATCAACAGTAATCAACGAGACTTGCACTCTTTGCAAGGATTTGCAGAACTAAAATAGGTAGAGAGAAATGAAAAGGAGAGATTTGCATTTCTAGAGAAAGATCAAAAAAATTGCCAGAGACATTCAACTGTGTTTCTATCACTTACTATTAAACACAGGCTATTTTTTATGAGGTGTGTTGGAAGATTAATTCATTCACCCTTGGTTATGGACTCCTATGGGTCTTCAGTGCAGGAGATTCCCTGCAGTGACAACTAACTATATTTCCAGAGCTACAAATAGCATCTGTCATGCCGCTAGTATCTTCCAAGGCTCCGTTTTCATTTCAATAATATTTGCAAGGGAAGACTTTTCCTAATGAAACCATTGGAAATATCAACAGAAACACATTTTGATATGCCTCAATACATCTCATAATATCCCTTTGAAGCATAATCTATATTTTACAAATGGTATCAACAGAAGATACTTCAGGGCATGTAATTTTAGGGTAAGTAATCATGTAAATGATCTGCAACTTCATTTATTCATAAAGATATGCAAAAGCAATAAAAACAAAGGCTTTTTTTTAGTTATTTCTAAGCTCTCTGTTCTCAGTTACCTTTAGTGGAAAGCAATTATGGAAATAATCCCATTAAGCTGGAGTAGAAGGACTGGACCTCTAAAACAAACAAAGTTCAGTCAACCACACTGAATTTAAGGATATACATGCATATCTTTGCTCGTTAAATGAAACCCAGCTCCACTGCAAGGAAGGGATTCTTTGTAGATTTTCTCAGTTTAACTCACACAGATACAGAGTAGATTTGCATTTATTACAGATGACAACATTTTTAGCATCACAGAATCATGGAAAAATTAAGCCCCATCTATTACAAGTTTCACTATTCATTGTGAACTGTAATACAAAAGACGAAAGGAAAGTTGCATGGTAACTAAAAATTTCTCAAGATCTCTTAGGCCGTCTGCAATTTCTTTATTCTGTTACCATTTTTACGGGCAGGAAGAACCGTGTGATCTTTCACAAACTCCATGAAGAAACAATTTTTGTCTCTTTAGGATTATGGGCTAAACAATCAGTAGTAGAGCATATAGCTGTTATTTGAATATTGTTCTATCTCTTTCAAACTTTGAGGAATAATTTTGCAAACTGAATCTCTATACTCTGTAGTAATAAAGAACTACTAATACATCATCACCATGGTTTAGTGACACTTCAAGGGCAAAACTGGACCACATTTTTATTATGAAGTACTAAAAGCTCTGAAAAGTAGTTTCAGGACAATTTTGGTTTTGACAGAGCTGAATCTTAGCTTAGGTTTGCTGAGGAGTTCATTGATCATCTTTCAAACTTGAGGACAACCCTCTACATAGCATATCTGGGAAGTTTTGAACAAATCATTTTGAAATTCTGCGTGGCAAAATGAGCAAATAATGAGAAAAAAAAAAGAGAAAAAATCATCTGGTGTTTAGCCTACTGAATTTAGCAGCGCAGCCTCAGAATCTAACTCAGTAATGTCAGAAATGAAAATGGGAATTTCAAATTTTATTCTCTGCTTTAGAATTATTTATAAGAGAGAAAATCAGATTAATTGAAAGTGGAAGTTATACAGTGTTATGAATAGACTGACATCCTGTAAAACATAGAACTGACATCTGGGAAAATGAAGCTAGCATTTGATTATGAAGTTTAAATTAGCTAATAACCAGTAGAGAGTCTGGATAATTTCTAGTTGCATAATGTGCAACAAATTAAATGTATTTTGAAAAAAATGGAGTTGTGGGCATTTATTAATTGCTTCACATATTAAAACAGAAATTGTCATACATTATGAACTTTACAGTCCTTAATCATATGCATATTCTAATGTTTTATGGGCTTAATTTGCTCAGCGTAAACTTTTTACTGTGAGTAACATTGATTTTGTTGAAGCCTCAAATAAGTCACAGAACAGATCTGAGGATTAGTTCAGAAGGGATTTAAAGCACACACTGTGAATCCCTATACAGCCGCCACTTAAAACACTACCCATTCAGGCCCAGATGGATTGCTATGGCAACAGAATCCCAAATACCAGGTTTGTAACTAACAAAAATGTAAATTATTGATGAACTCAGAGTTGTCTCTCTTGGACACCCTCCTATTCAAATACCAAACCGTATGGTTAGAGTACAGAGAAAAGGTTGATATGCAATTTCCCCAGCCCAGTGAGCACTAATCCCAAAGGATTTCATTAAATCTTTTGGCTTAAATTTTTATTCTTGGAACAGCAGTCAGCAAGCAGGGATTACATTAAAACAGGCACTATTGAGGTCATTACTGACAGAATTCAGGCCTGTAATATAACAAAACAGAAACTAATTTTAAATACATCTCCACAAAAAACACCTAAATAGCACTTCTCTAAGTTACCATATATTAGATGACAGAATTCTTCCCCTTTCACCCATCGCCCTGCCTCCTTGCCAGTAAGAAATGATGGAGAACAGTAAAGAAGAGTAAAAAACAATGTACATATTATTTGACAAGGAGGTACACATATCATGGAAGAGGTGACCGTGCACAAAGTGAGTTGCAGAACAGTGAATGAAAGAAGGCTCAGTAGTCTTTGATATTCTGTAAATCAAAATCCAATAAAAAGTGCTCTAGCAGATAAGCAAACTAGGAAAAAAAACAGGTATTTATTGCCATCTTCATTGCAAATTTCATGAAAAGTCTGGTAAGGGAATAAATAGTAGTAGGAAAGCTAAGCATTTCTATGTACCCCCTTTTCTGGAAAGCCTCTCAGACTGTACCCCGAATGGGATTAACACAGAGAGTGCCACACAAAAATGTATGCACTGGCTCTCATATTTTGGACTGCAACAGTCCAGGGGGTTTTAAAACAACCTAAGGCTTTAAAAAAAATAAAACTCAGATGTGTGCCTGCCATTAGGTGTCAGTGTACAGAGAAGAGAAATGGCGAACTTCTGCCTGTAAGAACTTGTTACCAGATCCTCTGTCCTCTCAAAACTAGGTGGAAAAACCAGGACAGAAAGTAAGTTCATGGAAATGGATAAGTATCTATGCATGATGCTGGTTTTCCTAAGGGAAAGGAAAACAATTATTCAAAGAGGAAATGAAAGAGGAAAAAAATAAATCAGGACAAAGAGACCTTTTTTTTAAGTCAAAGGAAAAATTTAGAGCAACAGATTGAAAAATAAAAGATACTCGTTATACATATAGTTCCTGGTGGGGCAGGAGAAATTCTCCCATCCTCATTCATACACATAGGCATTTATTCAGGACAGTTTGTAAAGACAGAGTACGTATACAGGGGAGCAGCCGATGATTTAGCAGAATACACACTGTGTCACTGTGGGCACTAGTGGTAAAACCAGTATTTAGAATCTGCTTCCTTTGCCCATTCAGACTGTGGCTCAGCCATCCCAACCCTGTAACCCATGTGGTTAAATTCAAACACAATTTTCAGCTCTAGGGATTTCGCTACTTAGTGAAGGACCCTGCTTACTGCAGAATTTGTCCATGGAAGTACTTTTTACAATATTGGCAATGAAGCTGCTTTTTTTGGCCTCTGTTCACTTGTGTTTAATTACCTACTGCCTAATGTTCAAAGATGCTGCTCACTCGTGGCTTCCTCAAAATTTCAGTTCTTAGCAGATTTAAGATCCAACTCAGATTTAAGTTTCAACTCTATGAAGGCCCTATGGTCCTTTTTCCATAGGAAACTGGCTAGTCTTTTCTTGCTTATATTCCACACCTCCAACTGACATACTGTGTTTCTGCTACACACAATTCATACAGTGGCTAAGGAGCAGCTACGAACCCTCAGTAGGTGCTAGCTGTTCCTCAACTGCCTTTGCATCTCTCTCCCAGCTGCGTGATGCTTCTCACATTCTCAGCTTCTGTTTTTCCTGCCAGCACGGCACAGAACATGCCTTGCTGCCCTCCTTGGTTCATAGTCCTGGTGGATTCAGACCTCGCGTTGCTCATCAACAGCCTTTTCCAGCTTTGTCCTCACACTTGGCTTGATGTTGAAAGAGCCATCCACTCTGATATTTCAATCAACCACACTTAGGTCAGTATCGTAACTTCATGATCAATAAACAATCATATGAATCAGTGGGCACTAAAAGATTCTCTTTTCATGGAAGAAGACCTATTAATGGTGACAATACAGTCAGTGACAATAGAGTCACAAACCAGTAAATGAATCAGCTCAAGCTTATGTTCCTGTTACAAGTCTTGGCTATATGCAGGAATGGCAAAGGATTATCAGATTTCAACCAGCACTAGCATTCCCCACAGTATCTAACCAGGACAATAAATGGCTCTTCCTCTAGTAACACCCATTTCACAGTGAATTACTGGAGTCCTGCTGTATAAATAGGATATCAGATGTGCCAGAGATGTGGATGTACACCAAATGTGACATAGACTCCCAGGAAATCTTTGCATATGACAGACCATTAAAGTAGATAAATTGAATGTGTTCACACTATATAGGGACACTTCAACCACTTTGCTGCATCTGCCATATAGTAATCATGGAGAATCTCTGGGAGGAATCTTTACAGTGCATAGCTTGCCATTCCTGCTTTGTGATTGCTGGGTATGTCTCACCAATTTCCTTAGAAAATAGTAGAATTTTCAAACTTTACATGAAGCCTACATTTTTCCATTTGCAAATATGAAATCACGAGAATACTACTAACATTTATTAGTAATAAAAACCCCTAAAAACTTTATACATCAGAGGGTACCTTCATTTTCCTGCCTGAAAACTTTCAAGGCTTCATTTGAAACAACAAGCACTCCTGACACAGCATTTCATCAAATTTAATTTCAATTATTTTCAGGCTTTCCTAGACAAAAAGATAAAGAGCTAGCATTATTTTCTGAGCTTTTTAAGAAAAAAAGAAATCCTGTCCTTCACGATACTATGTAGATGAGATATCTTGGCTCATATGAAAAGATAAGAATATAGTTCCTAGCAAAATTGGCTTCAGAACTCATATTTAGGTTCCTTGTTACAGCTATAGACCAAGATTTATTTAGAAGCACAGTGAAGGTTTTTAATCAGTCTCCCAAATCCTTCCTAGAAAGATAACATAGATCTTTACATTAATAGCTGGTGTATTTTATGGAACTAACACAAGACATCTAACTGCAAATACCCCAAAGAAATTCAGTACCTTCAATGCACACTCAGCTGCATTCCAGTGTTTAGAGATTCAAAATCTAATTGCATTTACCACAGGACGAAAGCACCTGCTGCAATATCCACTGCAGGAAGTGATTATAGGTTACATAATGTTGCTGATCTTTTTGTTCTGGAAGTTTGGTGCAAGGGTTTTTTAATTTATTTCTCAATTCTGCTTTACAAAAATGCACAATTGTGGGCAAGCAATTCACCCATAAAACCCGAGATCGAATATCGGCACCTTAGCAGATTAAGCAATGTAATCTATGGATGAGTTGTTCTAATAACGTTTCTGTATTACACTAAGGAGACTTACAGTGGCAACAACTTCAATATTTGCTAGCCACTTAAATGCATCCCTTCAAAGATAACTTTTTAGAGTAAGAGAAAATCCTAAACAGACTTATTCTGAGGTTCACCTGGATATGTACAGTAAAAGATTCACCATTGGTATAATGTTATCCCACACCTTCTCTCACATATTGTATTTTTCATTCATGCTGCTATTTTTAATTCTCCTAAAGAAAATTATTAAAAAGAAATACGAAAGCCTGCCACGTCTAAATACAGACAAAACCAAGTTACCGCCTCCCTCTACCTCTTCCTTAACTAATCAATGAAGTAATGGCCTGCATAGTGCTCAGATTTCTGGTAAGCAGCAAAACAAATCCTATAAAAACAGGCACACAGATTTCCAAAGTTGCTGTCCACGGTCTCTCACACTTCTTTTAATGTTGCTTGCTCTGCACCCACCTTGCAACATCTTTTGTTCTACACCAAGAGCTCTCTGCTCCCTTTCACCCTTCTCTATCTGTCTGAGGGCTTCATATCCTAAGACTACTGTTTTTAATCTTCATGTGAAATTTCACTGCTTTCATGGTCACAGTTGACTCTTTAATTCTGTTGAACCACATTTTAAATTAATGAGAATTAAATGTCATCAACTTAAATGAAGTTTTTTTCTCTACAAGAAGAGATGATACAGTATACTTTTATGTGGCCAGCAGTAGCAAAGAAGGAAAAACTCAAAATCAATAACCAAACTAGAAAGCATTGATCTTTTGTACTGGCACTAGAATTTATTAATAATAGGGTCACTAAATAAGGTAAGCATACTTGAAGGTTTTAAAGATTGCTTTCCAGGTTGGTTCTCTGGTTCAGCTGCAGTGCCTGTTGTCAGGGTTGGAGTAGCTGCAGCACTTGTCATGAGGGTGGGAGCAACCACAGTGCCTCGCGGTCTGTTTTCCCTCTCTTCTCCCTGAGGATGCTGCATAATATCAAGCACCGTTTGGCAGATACTGGCTAAGGCCCAGCACAATGCAATAAATCGTGCCTCTTTGGAACAGCCACAGCATTTTCCTTTTAAATATTCTCTCACTTCATCAGGGTTCTGTAGTTTTTCAGGAGTGAAGCTCCAAAATGCTGGCGATTACAAGATCTCTAGATACCTATCCATGTTCTTCCATGTGCCACGCCACCCATGACTATCCAGCCTCAGGGCAGATCTCTGGGTGGTATTCTTGAAGAACCTTTCGTAACCCTGAACAAGACCTGAAGCACATTCATGAGACACAGCAATAAGAGCATGCTGGCTTGACCATCCCGAGGATGTTCAAAATTCTCAATAGCTGTTGTGGATATCCTGAGGGAGAAAGGGGAGGTGAAAAAGCGGGAAAAAGTATCCTTCTTTGTCTTCCCCAAAAATTGGGGATGACTACTAATAAAATCTGATGTGGTGTCCAAGGTATGGACATGACAACAATGTTGCATACAAATACCAGCTTAAACTCATGGCTAGTGATGTTCTCATAAGTCAATATTACACAGGATGGTAAAATTATAATCTTGATTCGTCTCCCAGAGGTGATGAACAGCATCACAGGGAATACATAAAGAATGTAAGAATTTACATAACACAACCATGTGGAAAAAAAAACCCACAACATTGTGACCAGATACTATTAATATAATAAACACATATAATAAATTTGTTTTAACATGCTCTGGTTGGATCTGTTGCTATCCCAACCTTTCAAGCCCCACACTGAGCACCAAAAAGGACCACTGTGGTTTAGCCTCAGCCATCAACTAAGTACCACACAACTGCTTGCTCACTCTTCCTTGCTCCCAGGGAGATGGGGAAGAGAATAGGGGGGAAAAAAAGGTAAAACTCGTGTGTTGGGATAAAAATAGTTTAACAGGACAGCAAAGGAAGAGACAAACAACAATAATAAAAGAATATACAAAGTGGGGTACACAATGCAATCACTCACCACGTGGAAAACCAATGCCTAGCCCGCTCCTGAGAAACAACTGCCTCCGCCTCTGGCAAGCTCCCCAGGTTTATACTGAGCATGACATCATATGGTATCAAATATCCCTTTGGCTAATTTCAATCAGCTCTCCTGGCTGTGTCCCCTCCAGCTTCCAGAAACATTTCCTTACAGTTAGTAAAAAAAGCCCTTGCAATTGTTAAAATTTGCGTTTTGATAAGTTATGGTTCTACAATACAAAATCTCAAGAAACAAAAAATAAAATTAATTAGAATCAAAATAACATGATTTGTGGAGATGTCCCTGAAAATTAGAGAACTCAACTGGTCAGATTTTGTAAAACTGTTACATTCACATTTGTAACATTTGTTGCAGCCTATTTCTGACACTGTCAAGCATCTTTCTTCTTTAGTACTATCCAGAAAATTATATTTTCAGTGACTTTCATTGTAGCAGACAGCAGTGTCTCCTGGAACAGGCAGTATATAGTGCCACCACAGAAGTAAAAATGAGATGTGCTAAGCAGTATCAGCAGTCCTCAAACACAAGTAATCAGATGACCAGTCAGTAGGTCTTTCAATTTCTTCAGTGTTCTTCCTTTTGCCTAGAAACAGAGGAGCAACAAATAAACCAAACGTAAAATAGTAGACAGAAGCATTGTCTGGGTCTAAAATACATGAATGCCAAGAGCAATGCAAAATGGAGTTTACTGTCAGTCTACAACTTCCTGAAGAAACATACCACCCAAATGACAACAGTCCACCTTGAATGATAAAAGACAACAGCCTGTGAAAAGTACAGAGCGGGTATGTAAGTGGCCATGATGGCAAATGCTACTTTCTCAAAAGCTGCAAAGCCAACTCAGCAGCAGCTGCGCAGTTCAGCAGAAACGTCTCATATTCCTGAGATAAATTGTCATCAGCCTGGCTGGCTGTCCATGGGACAGAATTTAGTCATCGGAGTTCTCAACCAGTTGCCGGTGGTGTCTCAGTGTCGTGTGGCTAAGTCATGCTACTGCCCGTAGTAAATGGCACACAGTAACATACCACCTGGCCACCTTGGCTTCCTTCCCTGGTCGACAAATTGGTAGGGCTAGCATTTGAAGAAAATTCCATCTCCATGCTCATGGAAGCACAGTACAAGTTTTAACCAGCCTATTGCTACTGGGATTTGGGTCTAAATTCATAATTGTGTAATATCATCTAGAGGTATCATTCCAGTATCTCAAAACATTTATTTACACAGTATGTGCACATGCCTGACAAATGCAGCTGGATTTGCAGTCCTAGAGATGAAACTTTGAAGCATCATGACTTTTTTCATCTTGAAACTACAAGCAAAAACCTAGAGACTGCGGAATTCAGGCAGACCTTTTAATCACAGGTGTCACCCTGGGCCGCGACAGAAGAGCTTAACAGCCAGTCCTTGCAGACTACATGCCAAGATATTATTACAAAAAGCAGGATAAAAGACAAGCGGTGGTTTTGCAAGTCTACATGAAAGGAAAAAAGGAAGCATCAAGTCCACATTCAGCAAATCTGATAGCCTAATCAAAAAGTAGCACATCAGACATTGCAGAGTGTTGAAGCACAGATGGCTAGGAATATTAAAAGAAGTAGTTATCATTATTGTTCCTTACATAGTTGAGGAAAGAAAAGACATCTTGATATTGTATTTGGCTATAAAATAAACTTCCTGAGCTAGATATGGCCAGAAGGAATCTAATGGAAATGTCTATTTAGTGAAAATCAAATAATTACCTTGTAATTACCATCGCACGTGTCACATTTAATGTTAGCATCTTTGAATCAAGGAAAATTCAAGAAAGGTCTATTTGAAATCCCTAAAAAACCCATATGGCAAATATTTTAATTGGGCTACTTTTGCTAATGAAGCGAAGTATTCCACATTGCAATATTTCTCCCTCTTTGTAGAGCCAAATGTTAATGTAAACCACCCTTTAATTTAATCTTCCTATCCATCTTGAGGAAACCTGTTCAATTTTTGATTACTAGATTTTCTGTAATATAGCTTATGGAGACCAAACTTTAGCCACTTCATAAAAACCACTGATTTGCACTCAAATAGCACACTGGAGCAGTTTGAAGGGAAAAACCATTTGTTCTGTCTCAGCTGATGTATAGCGTAATTTTCTGAGATTCCTTCATTGCAATTTGCAAACACATTAGCTAAGACTATAAAACAAAAGCAATCTGTACTACCCATGGCCCAGAAGAGGCAGAAACAGAAAGTTAGAAAACATAACAAATGTCTGAATCATCTCGAGGCAGGGACGCACTCTACCTCAACACAGAACATCATTATCCAAAATGTGCCTCATCTATTTTTCTAACTAACAAAGCAAGCCTGGCCACTGAGTACCTGATACTGCAATATATTCTTAAACCAGGCTGTATTATACATTATGCTAGACTAATTCAGGGGAGCAACACTGTAGTTAGGCTAGGAGACTTCTTCTAGTCCCTTTGTCCAGTTCCTTCAGTTCCATCCTCAATTCTGTAGTCAGTCTAGCTCTGGAGGGGAATTTATTTCCCTTTCTTCTATATCAGACTGCTGTAACACTACAGATCTCACAGCAATCCCGACAGAGAGAAGCTGCTTAACACTGAAACGCTGAAATTCTCTGCTGAATAATCCAATGCAGAATTTAGCACTAAACATGGTTTAAGATTATTTTTTCTTAAACAAAGCAGAAGTAAGGGAATACATTGCCAGTAGGAAGGTGCATGTAAATGTAGCTTTGGTAAACAGTCAGATGAGAGCATAACTTCATTCACGGCTAGGAAAGGACAACATAAGAAATATCGCTACGCAGAACGATTGTTTCAGCATCTCTCAGCATGGATTTTAAACAAATCAAGAAAACACCACATGATGTATTTAAAATTGCATTTCAGCATCTGGCAAAAAGGAAATCTCTCTTAAAGATCATCTAGTTCAGGGAAGCCCTTAATATGAGTTTCTGCAAAAAGAGAACTTGAAATTGCCTGTCAACAAATCAGCAGATGCCCTTTCTGAAGCTGACAGGTGCTTTTTGGCATTAATGTAATGACTGTAAATACCTCCTTGCACAGCATACAATCAATTGCTTTAATCAATTTCTACTATCACTTATGAAGTATGCAGACAATTTTCTAATCTATGCTTTGCAGTGACATTAAATATGCATGTTCAACATACTCTAGCAAACCTGACTGTCAGTTTCTTTTCCTTTTGACAAAAATCAGTGTTTTGCCTATAAGGTTACAGTCTTGGCTCAAGAACAACTTAACTATGGGCTCTTAGTCAAAATTAATTCCCCTAGAACACAATAACAGTGTCAGTCTTCAGCAAAGCTCTGTGACACATAGAGATTTTAGTATGCCATGTGGAATGTTGCTTTATGAACAGAACAAATGGACAACTTAAAACAGGAACATTAGGGGTGTATTCACACACATGGATAGATATCAATAAATCAAAAACCTCTGTTATCTATTTTCTTAAAGATCAGTCTGTACATCAGAAAATTAATGACAGTAAGTCTCTATACGATTAGAAACCAGTAACAGAAAAAAATATAAAAGACCAAAGAAATGAAACGTCTCCTTCCCTGGCCCTGGTTCCATTTGCTCCTTCCTGATGTGCTTTGTCTCCTTCTCTACCGTCTCCTTAAACTTTCTTTGCACCTAAACTTTGTTAACGTACTTTTATACTGAATCTTGCAACAACGCTAAGAACAGATAAAAAAGAACCAGAGGTTAAGTTACCTTAACTGCAAAGCAATTCTTGCTTGACATGAAAGTCAGATCTACTGTCTTGTAATCTGCCCAGTGCTCCCTCCTAAATATGAGTTTGCAATGAGATGTAACAACAAAACAGACCAATGTGATTTCTAGACTTTTAACTACTATCTTCAATGCATATTACACATCATATCCTTACCTTGGCCTGTTGAAAAAATACATCTGCTTTCATTTTTTTGCTTTGTACATATACATAGTAAACCATTTAAGCAGATCACTGATAATGTTAGGAAAAGCAAAGAGAACCCTCCAAAGGTAGATTTTGAAGAAATGAGGCAGGCAGATAAGAAAAGAGAGAGTAGGAAGTATCTGAAAATTTGAAGTTTGTGCAGTATTTGGCACATGACCAGCATTTTAAGCAGGCATAACAGCACTGAATAGGGAAAGAAAGCACTGTGTGCACACCCAAAAAAACTTCTTTTGCTCTAAAATATTTTAAGGGAAATAGTAAAGTTCAAGTATGTGTGAAATTTAAAGCTCGACTAAGAAAAGCAAAATAAAGTAGGTAGCTGAAATCATCTCACATTAGTTGAATTGAGAACTAGTTGAACTAAATTTTTATTTTATTGTTTCCACCTTTCCTCTCAGTGAATACCAAGCTATTATTGTGGAGGTAAGTGGAGTTACTGGCGCTAATACAGGGTTAGAAGTCTAGAACTCTAGAGCTGTAATCCTGGCTTGGTCTCTATCGTGCTCTGATACCATGTTTATGTCACTGTTCAGTCTCCCTACTAATAATGCAAACACAATATCCAACTCATGAAGGAGCTTGAAGGATTAAAGTCTGTAGTATTTTGAATAAACACTGACACTTATAAGGATCAGTACTTATAAGGATCAGACTATAGGACTGCATCTTAGCTTATGTCCATAAAAATGTTGACTTCGGTATGAGAGAATCAAGGCAACCCTGACTTTTTAAAAATCTCGCCTTTGCATTACTAACCTTTGCTATGGGGACTGAAATTTTGCACCTCTGGAACTTTGTATGATTTTCAGAATTATATTACAGGACAGTCTGAGTTCTCCTTTGGCCCTAATGCCTTAAGATTGCTTTTATAATGCAATATAAAGAGAAAAAATTTTATCCCTCTATTCACTTTTTTCACCATCTTGTTTTACAAAATTCTTTGCAGCTACAAGTGCCTCTTACTATTCATCTGTAGAGGGCTCATCACATTTGACTCTCCAGGCAAGGCCGTATTACAAAGAAACAACATGTTTGATAATACATTTAACGTGGTTCACCAGCCACTGCTGTTAATACTACATTTATCCTACTAAATCCCAAAGTAATATCTCTTCACCAGCATAGGAATTATTCAACCAAAACATAAATGGAGTGGTTTAAACAAAGATGAGGAAGTAGTGTAGGGCCAAAGGACTGTAACACTCTTACCAGTATTTTCTGTCAGTTGACAGTATTTGCTAGATTGCTTAAACATAATGAAGTGAATTCAGTAACAATTCTAAATTGTTCACTGTTCCATGTCGCACACTCATAAAGATTTTTTTTTTTGCTGTGTGTTATTTTTTTTTCCTTTTTCTAGTCACAGTTATTGTGTTACATAATTAAAACACTATGATAAGGCATTTTTATGTATGGTAGCCCTAAATGAAAACATACTACCTTATGTATAGGCACAGATCTGTATTTGCAGTGTGTGCCTTTGTCAAGCTGTATCCACTCACACATATATTCCCCCTTTCCTTACCCAGTGGCCCCAGAAAACCAAACTCAAACTCTGTTGCATTCAGCTGTCCTGGATTTATTTGGGGATTATTGGCTACACCAGAAAATAACTGAATTAGGTCCATATATAAGCTTATGACAGACATAAAATATATTATTTATATGATTAAAAGACTGAGGCAGAAATATTTATTTTGGGTAACACACCAAAATGAGCATAAAACTGAATGTGCAAATAAACAATGTATTGAAAAATTAATTGTAATTTCTGAATATATATAAAGGTATAGTGTTTAAAATATGTCATGTGACATTACCACATAAAATATATATATTGTTAAAGGATCACCCATATCTAAGATATTGGGCTACAGACTCTAGAATTACACAAGGGAAGAGGGGAGATGATCCCAATTTAGACACCTCCATGGCAGCAATTAGAGATTTATATCACTCTGTGCAAAACCAGTGACGTCTTTGACACCCAGGCTGTGCGAAAACCTTCAGTTAGGTCAGTGTACCATTCTGAAATAACAACTGCAACAAATGCTATATAATTTATGGCACAAGAATAATGAAGGAAGATGGTGTGATCCAGCCTGGATATGGCACACAGAGATGGAGTGAGAGACTTTACTTAACAAGGTTCTGGGTCTTTATTCCATCTGAATGCCTTCTGAAGTCTTAAGCAATGTAACTAAAATAGACATTGAAAGATATTGTCATTGATAGTGATAATTACCTTGGCAGGAGGCAAAGGATTGTGCTGCTGACAAGGGTTGTGATGCTGAACATCTCTTTTGGAAGTCTGCTAAGTATATTGATGTTCTGTACCACAAGTCTGTTTATTAAAATCACTACTTTACCTACAATAGTTTTCCAAGCATCAATAGAAAACTTCATGTCTGAATTTTTGGATTTAATGTAATAAATACAAATAATAGCTTCCCAGTTTTTCTGTTACAGTACATAGAATGAAGTGGCTAACTAATTTCAAATAATGAAGAAGCTAGAAACAAATTAAATTATCAGCTGTCAGTTATTGCCTGTGCATCAAGAGTATATCCATGACACAATACTATGCGGAGAAACATGAGTTAGATCTGCTTGAATTTGAGTGTCAATATAGCCTGGTTTTCTGCCTGAAGGTAACAGGTAGCCCTGCACTGGAGATGGCAGATGTTGGGATTTACCCCTGAAGGAAGGTGGCCAAGGGCACTTACCATCTTAACATTAAAAAGGGAAGACAAAACAGAGTCAAGTTCAGCTAGGTCAAGAACATTGCAGGAAGGATTTCAACCTTTGTGGGCTCCAGGGATAGCACTGAGCCAGTTAGGCTGCTGGCCTTGGCTGGTCCTTAGTACTAAAGACTGATCTTGTCTAAAATTATTGGTAAAGCATCAATAAAACCCCTTCTCCCTGGGAACCAAAGTAACAGGATTACTAAAAAAAATAGAGGATCTGACATTTTTTGGCTGGGACAGCCTCATTCATCTTCCTGCTTAGTTCAACCTACCTTGTTTAAAGCAAAGTCAGACAATTCTGTGTAACTTAACAATTTCTTATGTAACCTACCCTGAGGATATTGGCCACTCCTCCCAGTTCTGTATCATCAGCAAACTTGCTGAGGGTACACTCTGTCCCTTCATCCAGGTCACTGATGAATACGTTCCTTTCCCTAGGTAATATTTCCCCAAATTTTTTAAGGAGTTAGTAAACTGTTTGTTTCATTGCCTTTTTGTTTGGCAGGTAAACTTCATTCACTGCTCAACTCTAAACATATATGCTTCCTCTCAGATCAAGAAACATCTATTTACTTTATATTTAGGCAGTTTAACATGACCGGAAGGCATTTTCCTGTGAGATGCCAAATTCCCTAAACAATAGCTATAGTTGTAGAGAGATAAAGGTGCTCAGGAAGATGCTTAAGCACATACTCAGCTACTTTCAGTAGTCTGGAAACCTCTGAGACTACTTCTGCACTGAAACGTATGTTTGTATAACTGAACCAATGAACAATACTCATAGCCAGGTAGAAGAGAGGCATGATGGTAAAATTTGGTGGAAAAGGTCCAGATGCATTCTGACAATAAATCAACCACAAAATCACAGCATTTTAATTCTGCTTTATTGTTCTACTCAGGGATGCTTACAGTTTTAATTTTTGATGGTTGCATGGTAATTTATTTGTGTACACGGACCAAGCATGCCCTGAGACAGGTAATCTATCTCAAATATGATTATCTTGCACCATCAGACATAGTTTTCACACATGCCAAACACATTACCTTCTGCATGCTTTTGTCTAATCTTGACATTAATTCCATTCCCAGTAGGCCAGTAAAAGGCAAACAAACAAATGTTAAAATTCACATAATAGTAACATGCAACAGAGGCCAGATGATCTCCTGGATCTTCCTCACAGAGACTCTGAACACCTTATTGTCCACCTTGTTAGTACTAGTTGTGTACCTGTTAGGCCTACCACGTAGTTTCATTGTTAACTTTTGGCTACAGTCCCTGATATCTCAGGTTGAGCAAAATATCTTGACATTGGTATTTAATGACTATATAGATAAAAAGAAGTGCTTTTTTCTCTCTCTTCAAAATGATGTTAAAATTGCAAGTAGACACTCATCACTACTGGCATCTAATTCCAAAACCAAAAATGTTGTTAAAAGCTAAATTTTAAAATGTTCTGAAGCAATTAATCTTGCTACTTTAGAGAAACAATAGTATCCTTTGAAAGAAAAATACTTAACTGGACTTCTGTTAAAAAGTCTTTGTGTTCCACTTTCTCAATGTAATTATAAAGAAATCCAGCTATGGGGTTTTTTTGTGTGTGTGTGGTTTTTGTTTTTGTTTTTAATAAATATTACAGAGCAGATTCCAATACTCTCCATTGTTTTGTGTGGTCCTTCACCTCTAAATTATCACCATTCATCTACTTCTGTAATGATATATTACCTTATTTGAGAACTATCCATAGTTCTTTATCACTGAAATTAACATTGGCAAAAGAAAAGTATCTGATGTATTAATAAAAAAGTATTTGTTATAAAATACAAATAAATAATACAGGAGTATACATTTCTATTTGAACCTTTTTCTCTATCTTACATCTTCTTAGACAAGATGTAGCTAATGTCTTCTTATGCTTAAATTTGAATCTTGAAAGAAATAAATCTACCTGCCAATCCCTTCTTCATCTATAGATGAACTCTGGACTAGTAACCAAATTTTAAAAAACCCTATAAAACTACATTGCTCATAAATATTTTTTAGCTCCCAAATATTACCACTTCACATTTGTCATGATGATTTGGGAAAGAGATGAAAAGAAGTTAAAATAGTTTTTCCATTCTGGAATTAAAAAAGGAACGAGAAATTCCAAATGTGAAAGAAATTCACTCTATATCTGGAAAACCAATGAGAATATTAAAATCCATTTCAACCTTAGCAGGATCAGGTATGGCAAATCAGTTCTTTCAGGGAAAAAAAAAAAAAAAAAGAAAAAGGCTGCCTTTACTCTCAGGTAATTTCTCATTCCCTTCTAAGTAAAAAGGGACATTCAATAAATAAAACTGTAAATATTCAAGTACATGAAAAGTAATTCAAATTACAAATGTTGATACCCAAAGGGGTCTTTCAGTGAGCTGTGAAAACTGATACTGAAAAAAAAAAATCTTTCATGATTTAAAAATTATTGCATTGAAACCCAGAACATTTATTAACAACAAAAAAAATGTATTTAATATAAAATGAATATTTCATCCAATTCTTCCAGAATGCCTTTTCCTATACAATGAAAGTACATTTGTAATGCTGACACTGATTCCATAAGAATTTTTTTAATTGAAGGTTTATAAAATCTATAGTTATTTGAAAGCAGACATCATTTCAGACAATTTTATATGTTTTCATTCTCTAGCTACGTACTGCACCATTACTCTTAAAGCCTGAGGAATGTTTCACATTTAACCTATCACCTGAAAAGTTCTTGGAAGTAAGGATTGTCTGTTTAGTTTGGGTTTGTATGTTCTCCTTGTACAAACAAGGTTGCTTCATAATACAGTCTTAGTCACTGCCATAGCAGGAATACATTCTATGAGATAATAACAGTCCTCCTCATTGCTATCAGTTGCCCAAAGAACTTTCATTTTCTTTAGATACTGAACCTTGCACATTATAAAATTTCCTGACAGAAAAATTAAAGATTTATGCTCTCCTTAGCTATTACTTTTCTTGATTTTTTAGAAATTGAAGTCTGTATACATAGTGATAGGAAAAAAAAAAAAAATTGTTTTTATGTAGCTGTCTTTTTTTTTTTAAAGGAAGCTTGGAAAATGATTTCTTATTTTGATTTTGTTGAAAATAAATGCTTTTAGGTAAATATGTTAATCGCACTGACAACACTCAGGGACTGAAAGAACATCCTGTACTCTGCAAAAAGTAAATCACCCATTAGTTCTCTGGTAGGTCAGTTTTTACAAGAGATTTATGTTTCGAGGTCAGGACAAACCTGATGGATTTCATGAAATATGAGATTCCTTTTAAAACAATACAGAGCTATTTTCAGCTCACTGAACATATATTTTGCAATCACTCCGCCTCCTCCATTCTTCTTCTGACCTATAACCTTCAAATTCCATTTCCTATTTCTGCTCAGTCTGAATGCCCTTGGGTGAAAAGATGGGGCCAAATCAATTTCTTTCACTACAAATCTGTTCTGTCCTTTTTCAGTTCAGTCCCTGTCCTGGCCAAGAAGCAATTATTTTCCAAGCCTAATGAATATCACACCTTCTACTTATATACAGTTTTCACTTCACCTCTACCATTCCTGCTGTCCTGTGATATATCAGCTTCTTCAGTCAGTTCAACAGAAGTCATCCTTCCCTTTGAGTCTTCTCTATCTCCTTCTTACCTTCTCTTCACTTTCCTTCTTCCATTTGCCTTCCTTTCTCCTGCTCCCAAGTCAAATTCTTCCTAAACTCTTATTCCTTAATCTATTCTTTGTCACCTTGTCTCTAATTTTCATCCCCTGACAATGCTGTAAAAATGTAGCTGTCCTTTTTGACTCTTGTGTCCAGTTTCCAATCCCTCACACAATTATTTCCTTCAGCTCAATTCTCCTGTTAATTTTCCTGCTCCTCTTTGACCTCATGATCTCTTCTGGTTTTCTGACTCATTGTTTTCAAATACTAAGGAAGAAAGAGGCAATTTCCAGTTTCAGTACTTTTTTCCTACAGTTATATCACTGAAAATATGTCTCAGCTACTGCAATGTAGAAGTGTGGATGCTTCAACATTCTAGTTCATAATTGACAGTGATGTCAAAACCAGAAATGTTTGTGGTTCATACTTACTGTTATCCCCGCAAGTGATTCAGTTCTACATACAGTAACCAGAAGTGATGACAAACTATTTTACATCTATCACACATCGGTTTTATATTCTGAAATTGTTTTAAAATGCATGACTTCAGAATATTAAGCACCAACCCCCAGCAGAAAAACGTGCTGACTTACTTTTGGACATGGAAAAGGACACCATCCTGCACCCCTAGACCTTCTGAAAATCACAGGGGGTATATATTGATATATGGATTTTTTTTAATTAAGCAATATAATGTAGTATGGGTAACAAGTGTTTATCACCCTGATAGCACAACTATCTGAAAGCATGAAATTCTTTTAGCAGACATGGCACATTGAGACTGATGTTGTTAGCTCCATGTAACTACTGTCCATCTTGGAAGTAAAGATTATAACCGACCTTCAATTTTGAGTGACCAGAGCAGGCCAGCAGGCTGAAGAGGTACACTACAAGGGTATGTGGGAGGCAGAACTAAGTGTATAGAGCATTTTCAAGTCTGCAAACATCTTTCTCTAGAGGTCATGTTCACATTAAACTGATCCTGTATAACAGTGACAATACAAACATTTCTCTCTTTTTTGTGACATGTAATATATGGTAGGAAATAGAATCAAACCAAGATACCTAACTAATTTTTGCCTCTGGACCTTCAAAATGAAAAGTGAACAACCCAACCCAGGATGCACATTAACCAGTCTTTCATTGAGGGCCATGGTGGGATCAAAATATCAAGTGCAGTTCATATTCATTAGTCTCAAGACATCCCAAAGTATCACTCAATTTTCTTTGCTTGAGTTCAAGATCACTTGCATTTATATTTGTTCTTGCTTCCCATCTAGCCACCTTATAGTATTCTTTCTCAAGAATTTCCTTAATGAAATGATGTGAATCAAAATTCTATTCAAAATACATAAATAAAATAGCTTTTCCTAATAGTCTAGCCTGTCCTTTCAGATATGACCATACTGATACCCATTTCTAAGCTTGTAAAAAGTGATGCATGTCTTATTTAAAAAAAACTAGTGGACACATTGAGAAACTTGATTTGAGCTTACAGCAAAAACACAGATCTTGTAATATAAAACCTCTGATTCTGGCAATACTGGATTACAAAACAAGCAAACAAACAAACAAAGAAGTAATGTTTTGCTAGGCATTTTTGTACCTTATAGCATAGTTATATTTCCGCCCTAGCCAGTATTTTGCTGTTATCTGTAAACGGCAGAGTGTGTAAGGAAAGCTGAAATTGTAATGTTTTTTCAGGCCACGATTCCAGCTCATTGTCATGAAAGAAGGGACAGAACAAGGTAAAGACAAGAATAATTTTCCTAATTGAAAGCCCAAAAGCTCTTTACAAGAAGTGCTGACTGCCCTCCATCTCAGAATTACTGAATCCCTTTCAACTTGCTCTCTGAGGAGCCAAGCAGCAAGAACAGATATCACAGTTTGACTCTGTACTGACTTCAGGTAACTGTGTTTCTCAATCTGTTGGCATTTGCGGAACAGTTCTTTTTATCACCATCCTTTACTTCTGCAATTGCCTACATTTCATAATTTGGGTTTCTCTTGTTATGGAGTAGAGCTACATCGGAAAACTAAGAATCTCTTGGGGTTTAAGGAAGAATTATTGGAAGGAATTGTCCAAATAGCTTTTACCATGACTAATGTGTACATCTCTCTCAGATGAGATCTTTTGCGCACTGGATCCAATGCTTGGACATCAGCTGCTACAGAAATTTTGTCAACTGCCGACAGCCAAGAAGGTTCTCAGACGCACAAATCTGTCAGAATTTCTTCCTTTAGCAGCATAATGCTACCCACTGGCATGAAGCAAATGACTCACATCCTAGCCTTGTCCCTTGTTAAATTGATTTAGGTAGATCAAAATTACATGTTTGAAAATATCCAGAGTTCATAGACAGGTAAATTATAAAGTTGTTAATTTATTTTGATGGAGAAGGACCTTGGCAACGTGTTTAATTTTCATTCCAGGGCACAAACATTATTAATATCAAGGTTAATGAAGAAGTGAGTTGACCTTCTAAAAAATTTGTTTTAGTTTTGAACTGTCAGATTCTATATGAGCTATGAATGTAGTATTCACTCTCCTGCCATGTAAAATGACATGGGTTTAGTTTCACAAAATGAGGTTTTGCAGCAGCTTAGAGTGCAAGTGTCACTACACAGTGAAGTGTGGCATTCTAAACCAATTTGTAAGGTTATTGGTAGAAAAAAATTGTTCTATTTATGCCAATGTGAAGAGCTGCTAGTAAAATGAGGTATAAAAAAGTAAAATATTTTATACAACTAAAGAGAGTCAAATAGCCTTTCTGTATTCTTTCCCACATTCTGTGTCTGCTGCAATGCAAGGAAAAAGTTGCTTAAGGCAAGCTGTTGGGGGTAGACTTGGAGACAGCAGTATAGCATTCTGTAACTATTCATCAAGATGTTTAATGCAGACACAGCACTTCCGTCAGACACTGGTAACATGCTTGGATTTGTAATGTTTATGCTGATAAGACATGTAACTGCAGGCTCCAGTAACTCTTCCAGCTATCCATCTAGTGACCTACTGGACTTAAGTTAGCTACTCATTCAACTACAGTCATGTATTAGTTACCTTAAGGAGATTATATTTTATAGAAAAGCAATAGGAAGCTTTTAGTCTAATATACAGGTTACTCAACCAACACACAGAATTGTTTACAGACTCACACATACAGATTAAAGATGTATTCAGCAATGGTTTTGTCAAATCTGCAAAGTCAAGCAGCTGAATGTTGAGAAATGTTGTACTCCCTAGTTAATTCCCTAGAAATGTTTTGGCCCCATCTGCCACACCAAATTATTAATATGGTGCCCTGTGTTGGTCTGGTATAATTTTCTTCCTAGTAGCTGGTATATTGCTGTGTCTTGGATTTAGAGGGATAACGTCAATAACACACTACTGTTTTCATTGTTGCCAAGCAGTCAAGGACTTTTCAGCTTCTCATAACTGGCCTGGCAATGAGAAGGTGGAAAGTGCATGAATAGCTTGGAGGGGACACAGCTGGGAGAGCTGACCCCAACTGCCCAAAGGCTATTCCATACCATATGACCTTATGATCAGCATATAAAGCCGGGGAAGAAGAAGGTAGAAGGGATGTTTGGAGTGATGGTGTTTGTCTTCCCAAGTAATTATTACGCATGATAGAAACCGGCTTTCCCGGAGACGGCTGAATACCTGTCTGCCCAAGCGAAGGAGTGAATGAATTCCTTGTTTTGCTTGCTTGTGCGTGTGGCTTTTCCTTTACTTATTAAACTGTTTTTATCTAAAACCATGAGTTTTCTCACTTTTACTCTTCTGATTCTCTTCCACCGGGGCAGGGGGAAGTGAGTGCGTGGCTGGGTGGTGCTCAGTTGCCAGCTGGGGTTAAACCACAAGATACGGCATCAGAGTTTCGTTTCTACAATGGAGACCATGAATGTTTGGGAGTATATGCTTGCACAGTTGAAGCAGTTCATAAAAAGTCATTCCCAATTTTTTTTCTTTTAAAGCAGGCAAATATATACGTATCACAAGCAGAGTTTGAAGTTTGAACTGTTCAAAACTTGCAAGGGAGATTTTTCTCGTATACACTTGAACTCCTGCTGCTGTGAGCAGTAGTTACCCAGCTGAGAGATGAAAGCTGGTGTTCCAGCTGAGAGGAGCTTGGGCAGAATACTATGTCCACCTGGAAGATCCACTAGCTGATAGGAGAGAGGAGAAGAACAGCACAGTTTTACAGAAGTCATGCAGTGGACACTAAGCAGATAGGCAGAAAGAAACTATGGGGAATTCACCTGACTGGACTGCTTCAGCAGCTCCTGTGCACTCTCAGTGTATTCTCACTGTATTTTTATGAAGCTCTTCTATTTCAGTGTGGATGTTTCAAATCACAAAAGCTGAACACAAAAGCTCTTAGAAAGGATACTAATACCATGGAAATTCTGGCAAAACTGAAAAAAAAAATTTAGAAATGGAGGGAATGGAAATTCAATTTAGTTTGAGTTATAAAATAAACATTTTTATTATAGATACCTACAACTTAAAAAAAAAAAAAGTTTAAGTATGTATTGTGATACTTTAGGCAAACAGAAAATTCAAAATTTTGCTTTCAAGATGTCTACAGGCTTGTCATGAGATCTTATTTTTAGGGTAAATTTGAATGGTTTTATTCTACCAAATCAATTCCAAGAATTCCATGAATATCACAAATACCTGAAAGAATTTTAATGCAGTTCAATGAAAATTGCTAATTCATAATACATTGACTTTGACTTCAACCATAGCATTCTGCCTGTGCTGGCTTTTTTTTGGTTCTGTAACAGGATATCAGTACTTAAAAACAAGGACAGTGCAAAAAAGTGTCATTGACATTAAATCTGATTTTATATAGAACTGACATTCATCAAACACTTTAAACTTCTGGACTTACTAGGGCAATTCACAGCAACCACAGTGCAGTCAAACTTTGGCTGGGAATATTGAGTGACTTTGGTAAGCTTCCAGTTCTTTCACCAGATGTGAGAAGCAAAATGGTAATTTTAATAGACTGTATTTCAATCAAACTTGAGGAGCATGTCAAAGGATAAATAAAGGAGTTCATCTCTAGGGCCTTCAGATTAGTTTGTGAATAGAAGTGCAAGTGAAAGCTATTTGGAAGAGCAGCAAAAAAGTTTATCTCAGAAATTTAGAAGTTAATAGAAATACGACATTAAATTGCAGAGGAAAGCAGAGACAAGTGTAAAGATAGATAGAATCATAGAATCATTTTCATTGGAAGAGACCCTTAAGATCATCAAGTCAAGTCCAACCATTTACCTAAGTCTGGCACTGAACCATGTCCCTAAGAACCTCATCTATACATCTTTTAAACATCTCCAGGGATGATGACTCAACCACTTCCCTGGGCAGCCTGTATTACAAAGGGGAAGAAATTTTCTGAACAGAGTGAGAGGCTGCATAGGAGTTTTTATGTTTCTAAGAAAGTCATTCCATGGTTTTGATTTTCCTCAGTGGAATTAGTAAAAAAGTAAAAGAAGGCTATTAGTCAACAAGTTTGGCATCTATTCAAATACTCATTAATTTTAGAAATGTATTTTTTACTTTAGATATATGAGTCAGTTACAGGCCTATGTTTCTGTCACTGATGTTGTTGGTTAATATTTAAATTGATTCTGATTTTGAAAAACCTGCCCACTTACTTTAAAAGTTACCTTCATATATCAGAAATTGTATTAAATAGAACAGCCATTTTGTACAGCATTGTAAAAATAAACAGCACAAAAGATACTCAGCTGAAGATCACTGCTGTTTAAATATGGAAAATGCTTTTTATAGGACAGACATATGTTTCGTGAAAAAACCAAAATCAACCAACCAACCAACAAACCCAAACAAAAAAAATAAACAAAAACAAATGACAAACAAACTAAACAAAAACCAAACAAATCTAAACCCCAAATCCAAAGCCCAACACCATACTTTTAATCCAAGTTACAGGTCTCCCTTAGTATCAGCAATATATGGAGCTATCATCACAGCTGTTAACACCGAGCTGGTACAGAGGTGCTAAACGTGTTTGAGATTGCCATCAGTAAAACTTATGCAGTAACAGTAACAACAATACTTGAAGTGCAGTTAACACCTTGAAGGAAGAACTTAACATTTCCTGATTTTATTTTTATGTTTTGAATAAAATATCCTAAGTATTTAAAAATGAAAAAATAAAAAAAATTAAATGTTCTGCTATTCCTCCTGTTCAAATTAGTTTCCCATAAACCACATGAAGTTATCAGCTCCTAAAAGCCCTTCCTTAGCCCAGCCTTGGGTTTATAATACTCTAAGGTAACATGTTTACTTATTATTCTTATTAATACATTAAACATTGGCTAAAATTAACAAACTTTGTGAATATGATTTGTAAATAAAATGAATGTAATAAAGAAAATATTGCCAGAGCAAGGAAGCCAAAGCAGAATAGGAATATGGAGAGACAACAGTAGCATGAAATGTAAGATAGGATGTGGTGTACACTTGGTGAAAATAAACCAAGACCAACATAGACCTGTATATCATGTTTCAGGTAGCATGGTAAAAAGCAGTAGTGGTCATCTGTACAGAGTCAGGCATAACAGCTGTTTGAAAAGCCTACTATGGTCTTAGGGCACATAAGCAAGGGGATTATTTATAAACCAAGAGAAATAATGGTTCCATTAAACAAAATCCTCGTGTCGGGGGCTATATCTAACATCTCTGGTTTTAATCTTTGCAATACCTGTATGTATGATTTTAAAGGTTAGTACCTGAGCTCGAGCTTTCCTAAATGCAAAGCAGATAAAAATGACCTAGCCATTTACCTTTTCAATGGGAAAAAAAATGCAACCAACGCCATCTTTTAATAGACAAGATTCAAGAAAGGATCAAAGTTAATGGAAGAAACTTGCTTATTCTGCAAGGTGCAGAGATGTGTGAGTTGAAATAATTGCAAGAAAGAAAGGTATAACAGTATTTATTAAAGAGAAATCTGATGAACTCACAACCAAAATTTCTGTCAGTAAGTTATGGGCCAATATATTTTAAAAAATTAAATATGTATATTGCAAAGGAAACATCTTTTGACAAATCGAACTGTTCAGCCTTTGATATACGGGCTACTTTTCTCCATACTCCAAACATTTCCTGCTCTGAAGACAAACTTTTCCAGAAGGCTTATTGATTTAACAGGTAGTAATAAATTCAGGTATTAACATTTTCAGTAACTGATGTTTAAGCTCATGTTGTAAACATCACGACCTGGTGAGTTTTTGCTAGCTTTTGCCCTCTAATGTTCCACCCATTTGTAGAAATGGATGACTTTGACTAGGAGTTCATTTTGCTACTTGAATTAGTCAGAAAACACTGCTGTTGAGACAAAGAAAATAGAAATAGCTGGTTACCAGAATCTAAAATAAGATGGTGGAATTTGTATTTTTTAAGAAGAGTTGGTAATTTAAAACAACAACAACAACAACACAACTAAAGAACTCCAAAATGCAAGCTATAGACATACAGCAGTCTCGAAATGTCATTAGCTGTTCAGGACACTAAAGTCAAGGACATTCCAATTCTTTAACATAGGGGACCTGGAGATCTTATCTGGAGGTTAAAAGGTCTAGGATGAAAGGCTTCAAGAGTTCTCGGCCTATTCAGTATTTGAAAGAAGAATAAAATGATCATAGGTGGTACCTTAAATAATAGTGTACAGACTATAAATCCAGAAGAATGAAAAATAAGAATCGGAGGGTGGATAAAGAAGTAATATAACAGAGGAAACGGAGGTGAAACTTTTCTATGTTGCACAAGAAGCAACAGAAAATATGAAGGTAGTAAAAGACTGTCAAGAGGATTCACAGCTGCTTAAATAGTTAGTATCACTATTTGCCAGCTGGTAAACTGGCTGTATCTGTCCAAAGGCAACTGGATGGAGGTGGTGAATCTGTATCATTCCTCAGCTTCCACAAGTGCTAAAATACACTCATAGTGATCTGGGCTGTTTGTTTGAGCAGAATATTACAGGCCTGAATCTTTAACCATGCAATAGTTGTTCGGTATTTCAAAACTTTCTTGTCATGACTAAACACTGAAAAGCAGGACCTATTACCGTACTATCTCCTCTTGTAACCTGTTCAGGATCTCAGGCTTTGAATTGAAAGAAAATCAATAGGCTTAGGCTTATTTCCTCTCTCCTTTGCCTTTTCTTTCATTTCTTTTTAAGTTCACTGATTAAAGCATTTTCCTCTTGCCCTACTACTTGTGCCTCATCACACTACCATACTTACGCTATCTGACGCCATTCATTGTTCGTACTCCATCCAGTTTATCAGTAATCTCCGTTTCTGCTTACTGGTCCTAAACGGAAGGATCTTCAACTCCATCTGCCATTTTATTATTCATGTCACAGCCCTATCTTCATCTCTTATCTTTCTGATGCATTTTTAACCAGAGTTTTACAGCCTCCTTATAAAATGTGTGTCCTGCTATTTCCTTGCCAGTGTCTTCTACAACTCTGATCAGTTCTTAGACAAGTCTTATATCTGCCACCCTAACACCTCTACCGTCTTTCATATAACTGTCTACACTCTTGAGATCTATTTCAGACTCTGTGGTCCTGTAGTTTAGTTTTCACTCATCTGGCTTTTGCCTTATAGTTTCTTTTCTCTGTTGTACTGAGCTCTCCTACCTTTTCATCTCATCTCTGGTGACTATTATGTGGATTTAGCTATAATTTGTGAGTCAATGACTCATCTCTGTTTCACAACCAGACAGTTCCCCGTTCCGCATGTTTGACTTCCTTTCTAATGCATTACTCTAAATGCCCTGTTAGCAGCTCAAGCTTACTACGGCTAGTCCAGAGCAACTTTGACTTCTTTAAATCTTTTACCCATATTCTGGCTTAGCTATTCTTCAGTGCTTAGCCTCATTAATAGGAAAGTTTCTGCTGTGGATCAGGATATTTAAATCTTGCTTCTTCCTTCTTTACAAAAATCCAACAAACAAATAGCACTATTTCTCTTCGAAGTGAAAAATACTGTCCCCAGTCTAGCATCTTTCTGTCTTGATAACCATAATCTTCTTGCCTCCTCCTCAACTCTTGCTCACCTGTCATAAGCCTCTCCTGATCTGCTCCTCAGATCCTGTTTCTTATACATTCAACAGCCTTATCAAAATCATAACTTCTCTCTGTGCTTCATTTTGTAACTTCTTTCAAGCTGCTCCTGAACAATGTGATCTTTATTAGTTTCAACATAACCATATTCACATAATTTTTTAAAAATCCATTTCATGGAATCACAAATTTTAACTCACATTAGCTAAATTAATCTTCCCACCTCAACAGCATATAGTAATGAAACAAATCAGGTACTTTTGTAATAAAAGTATTCCTCACAGACTTCTAAGTGCATCTTGTTTGGCTGCAAGACCCTAAACCAGAGACTGGTTTAATTTGTATCCCATCTGAATTTAAATACATGGTATCTCAAAAGCACTAACTGGGATGATGCAATTGGAGCCCACGCTATGGGAAATACCAATGTGAAATTCCATTCATAACTTAATGGCGCTCCAATATAAGCTTTTTTGCCTGTATTAGATGGCTATACCAATTGTAGCAATAGCAACCTACTTTCTAAAACTAGCCTGAAATCATTCACAGAGGGTTTTACCTCTGTTTGTTCTGGAGTATATTTGGTACTTCGCAAATACTCAGAGCTAAAGAAAGTGAGTAAGAGTTTACCATACAAAGAGAAAAGCCAGACAGTTGTTTTGTCTCTACAGCGAAAAAAAGGGGTAGGTGATTTGAAAAGCTTTCTCTTCAGAAACAGTCTAATAACACAACAAAATCTGCCAGACAAGGAGACAGAAGTATTGGTACCTCAAATTAAAAATTAACTACTATCAGTTAAAGTGAAAGGAAAAGAACGTACAAGAGGAAGAGTGAAGAAAATCTCAGTTTTAAGTTTGATCATCAAGTAAGATTAATATAAATGAGAAGGAAAAACTAAATCAGATTAGAAATACATTCCTATGAGAAGCACTGCTAATAAGAAGTATCGTCTGCTAGAGAAATGAAGAAAAAAATGCTTCTAAAAGTGAACAATATACAACTGTGACAGCCACTAGGGATCCATTGTAATCTGTGCATTAGATAACACTTTCTAACACTTCTGTATGCACAAACCTTTTAATATGTCTGCCATTCTTATTTCATACTGAGTTACAGCCTTCTGCCAAAACATTATGACTGGCCTCATGTAGTAAATAAAAAGTTATCCCTACCTGTAAGATATTCATTTAGAGGTTGGAACTCTCAGTAGAGGCAAGGCAATAGTGTCTCTTTCTTGCTCCCCACTCACTGAAAACTGAGCTTTCTGCCCATAAACATGTAAATGATTCTCATTGCAGCACAAATAAAACGACGATGTTAAAAAAGAAAATAACATATTAAATATTTTTTCCGTTATAGACATCTTAGCCAGCTACACATTACTGGATTCATATTTCATGTTTATTTTTGTGTCAAATGCAAATTAAGGGGCTGCTTAATAGCTAGACTGGATGTAGGTACTTCTTCACTTCAAACTTTAAAAATGTAAGTTTAATGTTTGCACCGTCTAAAATTCAATGTATGTTGAATGCTACCACCATATTAGATAGCCTGCCACTATCTAGTTAATGTTGTAAAGCCTATCCAAGATAAAAGTGAGCGCCTATAAAATGATGTACTTTTATTTCTCACTTATTTGAAGTGGATATTCCTGTTGCTTAACATGTTTTGAAATCTACCACAAATACGGGGTGAGATACATTATGGTTGGAGTTGCAATATAGAAAAGTTCTAATGTAATCTCAGGCATGATCTCTGCAATCTTGTAAACCAAATTTATCCCTATATAACCAACAAACTGCTAAAGATTGCCACATCCCTATACATGGATATACACAAATGCGTATGAACAAATGGAAATCTCTCTCTCGATATATACAAACATATTCTTTTTCTGCAAACATAGAAAAGAAAATGCATACATAAGTATTCAATATATATACACACAGAGACACAAACACAATTTTAATGATCAAATTAATGATTCAGAAAGAACTTTAATTACTGTCACTCTTTTCCACAGGTTTCTAAGGATGGGCAAAGGACGAGACATTATTCTAATTCTCCTATAAGAATGTAGCAGTAAAGACAATGTAATCATCAAACAAATGTAGTGTTTAGCAAGGCCATACTACATGCACTGCTAATGTTGACATGGAATATAAATTGAATAAGCTGGAGGCAAGAGTTCAGGGCAACTCAATAAAAACAGAATCAGATTGTTTACAGGATCATCACCTGAATTTTGAAGCGGATGCTCAAGAGCCACACAGTTTCAAGATCAACAAACAAAGAAGCTACTGAAAAAAAATTATTCTAAGCACACTTTCAAAAACAGGCTCAGACAGAAATTAGTCTTCAAGAGTTAGATGCAGTACAGTTAATCTTTCATCTTGAAGCTAGATATATATTATTATTCCATCTCCATAACCATACCTACAAGATAAAGTTATTCATGAAAGTAAATTATGAAGAATGAGTAGAAAGCATATGGCTTGATGAGTTTTAATTTACTACCACAGCTAACCTACTGGGACAGTGCTCTGACATGTTTTATTCCCTTATGAAACTCTTTCCATACAATTCCTTCCAAAATTTGCATCTAGAGTGAAACCATTTTAAAGTAGGTTTAATTAAGCATTTCTGTAGCATAACAGATACCACATATACTAGATTTATAAAACAATAATTTGAAAATTTTCTGCTGTGCCCTCCAGCTTAAAAATGTAAATTATTGTATTATGTGGATCATTAAAGGAGAAGATCTACTTACGGAAAACTCACAAAACCTTCAAATTTTCTAATGCAAACTTGTTGGTTAACTCTACCATTCAACTTAATCCATGCAAATTAAACATTTTTAATTTTTTTTAAAATGGGATAAAAGTCTTGCACCCCAAACAAACCCCATAGTTTGGTTAAAAATATATAGCTATGAAAATAAGAAAAATACTAATAAGGTAAGTTTCACATCCTTTGAGAAAAAAAAATACATACAAATATGGTTAAAATGGTTTCCTTTTTAAATTAAAAAAAACCTCCCACAGACATTCACTTTTATATTCATTTTTTTATTAGTATCTACATGTGAAGTAAACTAGAAGTTGGTTGATAGCAGTGTCAACATGTAGCAGCACTGTCTAGACCTATCTATCTATTCTATATATCTGTAAAAACCTCAGGAAAGAATAACGATCTATCATTTATCTATTATAATTATCTCTTTTTTCTTACCTCTGATTCATATCCCATTATGTCAGACTGTTTACGTTGCCTTCTGTATATGACTCCGTTGGGTAGGTGCAAGATACTATCATATCAAGCCAGGAATGTTTACAGACACAAACCACCATTCATGTTTAAAAATTCAGGAAGCCTTATCCAGTGATGGCTAGACAGAAAAACTGAATGGCATAAAGTATAATCACCTCCAGCTCCTCAGAGTTCCTCCTACCCTCCAGGCAGGACAACTGATGGGCCTATCAGGTAGCTCCTGAAATGCCAACCAGTTTTTTAAGATCAATGCATTGCAGTAAACCAAAGACAGACAAAGTCAAATGAACAGGTTGGACATGTTCTCAGTGAAGATACTACGAATATCTATCAGAAGGGTGAAGACAAACACCCATCCCTCCTCAAGTCATCTCCCTTCAATCCACTGTTAGCTGTATCAGATCTCTAAATAGAAGTAGCATATTAGTGGAAGAACAGTATCAGGAATGGCTGAATTAAGGTTGAGATACATAACAAAAAAAATCCAGCATGTAAAACTTGAAACAACTACATTGGAAATGTTTGGAGAGCAACTCCCAGCATTGACACTTCTGTTTTCAATATGAAATAGCCCATGATGTGGCTAAATGATAAGCAAATACAATGAACTTTTTCCCTTTAAATTATATGAAGTGTTTTACGTAAGATTTAATCAAAAAGGCTGAGTATTGTATCTATATCTGCATTCTTACCCATTACATCTTTTTTCCTCACAAGATTATATGTAAGCAGACATAAGTATATGAAGAAGTCAGTACTTCCATAGACCTAATATCATATGTCAGGGTGGTATTTTAGAACAGTACACTTTTACTGTAGTACTGGGAAACATTCGTCGTACAAGTAAATTAGCGGTGACCCTGAGTGTAAATCTGAGGCCAAATGCGCATGCAGCATCAAGCACAACAAAGTCTTGAGGTATACCAGAATAAATAAGATCACCCTTCAAAATGTCTGTAAGATTTTCTGCTTCTTCATTTTCTAGAGGACACATACTTGACCAGTAGATTTCTTGCAACTATAAGCTTGCATAGGAAATTTGGTATGTGACCCTATTTGGGAATGTGAGTAATTTCCTACTGAGAAATTACCTATTGTTTAATGGAAAGTCATTGATCTCTGCCCACCACCTGCTTAGTCCAACTGGTTATTTAACACATTGGGTGATAGCAATACTTTATCTCAGAAATTACCCTTGCTGAAGCTAATGAACAACATGTTGTAATTTTAACTAGATTCAGATTTATCTCCAGTCCTAGCCAAGCACTGAGTTCATTAGTTGCTGACAGTGACTTGTGTGTTTGGCTAGCATCTTAATCCACAAATTGTTTCGCTAAAACCAACATAACCAAACAAGCAAAAGTTGGCTCAACGACTCTCAGGTGGGACACAATGTGTATTTCAAGGTGTCATCCTTTCACAAGATCTGTACACAACACTTTGATTTATTAAGAAAACTTATTTTGGATGCTTTTATGCTACTGATTTGTAGACACATATCCTCATCTGTAAACATCTGTAAAGATCAGAAGGGCTGGCTGTGATGCCTATGTGAAACACAACTCAATCACTGCTAATCTGTATTCGAAAAGAGAAAGGAACTCCTGGATTTCACTGGAAATTACTTACATATCAGTAAAACATCCACGCTTCCTGTAGAGAGCTTGTTATTCAAGAAACACATGATCAGGGAATTTACAGATGCAAACGAATACCCCCAGACACAAGTAGAAAATCTCCCACCAGACACCTGTACCTCTCAAAATGTGGTACTGGAAGCCAGGAAGGGCTATTGAGTTCTGCTGACACCACCCAAGTGGGAGGACGTGATCCTTTGAGAAGTGGCAGAACGTGGCCTTAACACTGTGCTGGTTTGGTTAGGACATGGTTAATTCTCACAGGAAGCTGAGAGCGGACACAGCCAGGCCAGCTGACCCAAACTAGTCAAAGGGGTATTCAATACCATGTAATGCCATGTTCAGTATAAAACTGGAGCAGCTGGCCAGAGGAGGAACAGTTGCTGGTTGGGGAATGACTGCTCTCTGGGACACTCTGTTTTCCAGGGCCTGCGGTGCGGCACAATCCTGTTCAAGTGCAACCTGCTGTCCGAGTCTTTGTTTTCCTGGTTGGTGAGCAATTGCATTGTGTATCTCTCACTTTGTGTATTCTTTCATTGCTACTGTTGTTGCCCATCTTTTCCCTTTTGCTGCTCTGTTAAAACTGTTTTTATCCCAATCCACGAGTTTCACCCTTTTTCCCCTGATTCTCCTCCCCATCCCATGGGCGAAGGGGGACCAGGTGAGCAAGAGACACATGATCCCAGTTGCCAGCTGGGGCTGCATCACAAGGAACACTTACACAGATTTATGCTTGAACATTTTACTTTTACAATTTTTCCATGGACAAAGAGTTTGAACCAGCTTTAATTTTATTGAGACCAGTTTATTCATTGTGCCACTGTTACCATGCCACTGTTAACTTCTGATGTCATTTTTTTTTCCCAAAAGCTGGACTTCTAGCATAATCAACATCATTGTCAACAAAACAACATGTAAAGAGGTTTTCAAATGGTATCATCAAACTGAAGATTGCTAATACATAATAGTAAGTGAAGTCATACAGACACACAAAAGAGGAGGAGAGGGAAGTTAATGTAAAAATTACCCAACATAAAATAATGTCTTTTATGTCCTTCCTCTTTATAAAGAATGTATTGATTCATAATGGAAGCCGCTGATTCACAAAGTGACTGAGTAACTGGTAGGTTAACATTATCTAGCCAACCTCCTCATGCTGCTCAAGAACAAACATGCCTGAGCAGCCATAAGCAAAATCTGGTATTATACACATACAGCTGCATGCATGAATATATGTTTCTCACATTTATTAGATAACATTCTCCACACAAGATCAGAGGATAGAGACTTGCAAGGTTGGTTTGCCTTCCATGGTGTTTATAAATGACAATAAAATGCACATTTTAAAACACCGTTCACTGTAGCATGATCTGAATCTATCCCTCTTCCAGCAGCACACATGGAGAATGTATTTATCTAGAAATAACCACTTGGTTGCTAGTGGAAAAAGAAACAGCAGAATGCACAGCAGTAGAGAGAGATCAAAAATATATATTTTTTTTAATCTGTACATTACTGTGTTATAAACAATGGCTTATTTGCAAAATGAATTTGAGGTTACAAATATTTCATGCATACCCTTGTATATGAATTACATACCATTTTGCAGCAGCGGAATTAAATTTTACAGCCAACACCCTTCATGTGTAACTAGTTTGTGCTGAAACTATTTGTCACTCTTATTTAATTGTCATTATTTGCTGCAGTAGAAGGAAATTCTAACTGATGCAGGTTAGACTTCTGCTGTCAAATAAAAGTCGTAACAGCTGTCTTTCACAAAATATAGTAAAGCTGGCTTGCATCTTCCCTGCCAAAACTAATCACATATTCTAAGGATGTCCATGTGTTGTCATGTATCTTTTCTTCTGTCCCTGAAAAATAGAGCTGCATAGTCTACCTCTATGTGGGTAATTTCTCCACAAAAATTATATATATATTTTTTTTTAAACGGCATTTGGGATTACAGAATGGAAAGGAATCCCATTTCACTGTAGCCATCTGTTCCTAACACAGAGATGGAACAGCATGACAAGATGGAAGCTCTCTCTCCTGTCTCCACCTGCTCCCTCTGTAACTTCTTAAAGTACTATTCCAGTACACGTTAAACCTTACTTACAAAAGCCAATATACCAGATGTCCTTGATTGTCCCACCTGCTGGCTGTGCTGACATTCACCCTAACTGATCCTGTCTTTCACATGGATACACAAAAAAGGCACTGGCCAGTGTGCATGATGTGTCCTCTCTTGGACACTGTCTGGTGTAAGTTAGGAGTGACAGTTGCTTGTTTTCAGAGCTTTTTGTTATAGTTCTAGCTGTACAGCCTGGTGTACTTTGGTTGGGAGGTTCCCTGTTGACAATACTGTAATAAACAATTTAGAAGCCACCACAAAAGCACGACCTGGTCCGGGAACTGAAATGCAAACAGCCTCAGCTACTCAATATGAGCTTCCTCTACCTAGGGAAAATATGTAATCCCTGATCTGTGGGCATACATCTTCCTCACACAGCTGTTGTCACACAGCTGTATCAACCTTGCTTCTTCTTTCATACAAGCTTTTAAACAATATGATGAACTTAGAAAATCCTGGTTTCTCGCTCTGCTTCTCCTGAAAAGTAAGCCACACTGTGCAGACTCTTCTGTGGTACTTGTTTACTACTTCTATCAAAGCCTATTGACAGGCTATCAGAGAACCAAAAATATTTTTAGTTTTCCCACAATATAAAGCAGATTGCCACTGTTGTTCTCATCAAATCAGATATCCCGGCAATGAAACACACAGGTTTCTCACTGCAGTCTTCAGTCAGCAGTGAAACTGGTTGCTCAGACCAAGAAGTACAAAGTCAAAGCCCCATAAAAGGATCATTGAGCACATATAGCACTGTGCAATCAAGAAATATATGTTCGTATTTTTTTTAAAAAAAGAAATATATTGTGTTTTGCAAACAAACCTAAAACTCTGCATATATTGGAACATAAAAACCATCAAAATTTCCTATTTTTCTAAGATGTATTTACATCTTACCCCAAATACTCCCAATAAATACATGTAAGTACACCAGGTTGCACTTATTGTCCATTTCATTATACACAAGTACAGACCAAAGTCAGGTATATAAACACATTCTACACATAAATATTCAGTATTTTCAATCATTTAAACTGGAAACTAAAAGCAAGAGTTATGTCTACAGTTGCATGTATTTATATCCCTAGTTCTTTAATGACAGATTTCCTTTGCAGATGATATAAAATTCTACATGTTTGCAATTGTACACTTTTTTCCAGCTGACTACACTTACCTGTAGACACCAGATATTAAGACTATCTTTCCTCTTTGTACTGACCTCCTATCCTCACCACATCCCTCAGAACTTGAGGAACGGACCCAAGCATCACATACCTTGAAGAGTCCAATTATGGTAGTTATGAATAGAAATAACCATGGCAATTAGTAATTAACAATTTTCCAGATGATCTGGAAAAGGGAACAAAGAAACTCATGAGTGAACTAGAACTGTCTGTCTTAGCTCATTCCTTGTTTGGACAATGATTTATTTGGTTTGGTGGGCATGATTGCCATGCTAAAGCTGCTTTTATGATATCTGTTTTCTGAGATACCTGAAAAGCTAAGTCTGATGCAAAGACTTGATGGATGTCTGACTAACTAATGCATGTAGCTATTACTTTGTATTTTTTTTCTTTATTACATTTTCAGAATCAAAAGGAGATAAGCATTACCATGAGCCACTGTTATCAATATCAAGGAGACATACATACAAAAGATGTTTGAACAAAATGAAATTCCGCATGTCAGTAGTAGACAAGCTGCTGTTGGAAAGTGCCAGATAATTAAATTTCAGAGAGAACCACAAATTTTGGACCTCTCATAGTGATGAGATCTGTCAGACACAGATATGAATTCGTATTTTAAAAATATAAAAGGTTTCATATCGCATCTTTTTTTAATGTGAGAACAAAATAAACCGGTTGTTTGTGCCAACAGTTTCAACCAGTTTGTCAGGCTGTAAAGGACAATGTATCACTCTGGTTGGCACAGCACCTTTCTGACACTGGGAGACAGAAGTTATAAATAATAATGCAGGAATAAATAAATAAAACCAAAAACCAAAACAAAAAACCAACAACTTCCTTAAATACACGATGGAATTTATTCTGTTTATATATACAGAGGAATTCCGAAAGAAGAGCTCCCATGCAATCATTGTTGGTGTACTATTGGAAAACACATGTTTGTTAGATCAGGTTAGGAAAACACGCCGCAAGTTTTCAAGATTCTTCTCCTGCACTGCCCAGTGTGGGGAGGCAGAAGAGCTGAGAATGAAGGACTGAAGTTGAGGCTGGAAACAAGGGAAGAAGGTGTTTTAGTTTTCACCTTTGTCTCTAACCATCCAAATCTATTTTAACTGACAATAAATTAAATTAATCTTCCTCAAGTTGAGTTTGTTTTGCTTGTGACGGTAATCAGTAAACTATCTCCCTGTCTTTGCCCTGGCCCACAAGCTTTTCCATCTTAATTTCTCCCCCTGCCCTGTTGAGAAGGAGTGAGAGAGCCACTGGGTAGGGGCCTGGCAGACAGCCAAGGTCAACCCACCACTCTGAGGATCAAATTCGGGAACTGTTTTTCACTAATTGGGGTAGTCCAATTATATGAAAGTGACTGAAGTTCAATCTTCATTACTATGCTAAGCACACTTGCTAATAGTGAGGTGAGCAGTACTTGCTTCATAGAAAGTGAATGGTGGTGTCAGCACCCACTGCCCCCAGCCACCTTCTGCGAAGGCTCGAAGTTCTGGAGCGTTTTCAGAAGCTGCTTAAACTGATTTAAGGCTTTGCTGCTGCCAAAAGAGAAGAGATCCTGCCCTGCTTTCCACATGCACATCATTGCACCATTCCTTGTGGGGCAGCAATAAAGCTTATCTGGCTGAAAACTACTCTCTTAACTTTTACTGCTGGAACAAAAAGGGAGCATAAGATCATCACTTCCAGAAAAAATGTCACTTTATGCTATCATGAAACTATACCCTTGGACTCTTTCAGGCTCATGATTCCAATGTACCTCAGAAAATAACTATCCTTATTAGACTTGGATCACAGTTCTTCCCCTAACTTGGGGTTTCTCAAAATGTCCATTCTGATTTATTGAGATAGTCAGAAATATCCTGTCAGGGTTTTTTTTAGCCAATTTGTCTCAAAATGTTTTCCACACCACTTGACCCAACCTGTGATAAGACCAGAGGACTTTCTGAACCAAACTAAATTTATGCCCTACCTAACCTTGTATCCTCTTTCTGACAAATGACAACATCAATTATTTAAAAAAATGTGCACGACCTATGGCAGAAGTTATCTGGAATATAATTAATTTCATGAAAGAGTATCCTACCCACCTATCCATTTATTTTGCCCTACATGTGAGGTTTTTTTTCTTCACTCTAAAAACTTGCAAGAATTTACAGCCACATTGCTCATTACCATAAAAATTCGGAACCATTTTGAATTTTGCCACCTTCCTGACTTTATCCTCTAGTTATCTAGTGGGCCTTTTAACCAGCCAGAAAAAAACCACAAAACTCTTTCCAGGTATGGTATGCGCTTGTAGGTGCATACTTGAGCCATATATCTAGTTTTTTCCCAAGTGTTTTCAGTTTATTTGCCTGCCAAAAAGGAAAGACAAGCCATGTCCCCCCCGCCACATAAACATATGCAGGAGAATGAGGATCTATTTTCTGACCATTGCTGACGCTGAGATTGACTGGGAGAAACAGCAAGGACTCCGAGTACCACCTCTGGCTCAGTGAGCCAACTGTTTGATTGTTCTCATTTTGTTTAACAGCTTATGTATAATTGCTGCTGGTTTAGACTGTAACACAATAAATGCAGCGCTGTGGGAAGAAATAAGCCCTTTTTTTTGCACCAGCAATTTTATTCTTTTTCTTACAGGGAGAGTAAGATCTAAACTTAACTACATTACTTTCTGAAATTTCTTTTCCCCAAAAAGCCATTGGTATGCTTGATTCAATTGCCGAGACCCAGATATCTCGTTGCAGCATTTATTGCTGAAGAAACTTCAATAATAACTTCAATTTCATCAAATTAATTAATTTTTGCATTTATTGTTCTCCTTATTTTTAATGGATGCATACACCACAGATCTATGTAAAATTCAATTTTCACTGTTACTTAATGGTTTATCTTTAAGATGGAAATTATTAGAGGAGGCAAGATGTATCCATCTACAGCATAGGGATTTTCATTTATTGGTGGAATGCTGGCTCCCAAGAGTCATGAAGGAAACTGTTAGTTCAGACAAAAGGTCAAAAAAAAAAAAGCAATAGTGCAAATATTTGTATTTTTGAAACAGGTTTACAGGCTATCCACCTTTGCTCTCAGACAAGTCTGCAAACTGTAGCAACACTTTTCACCTGTAATTTTGGTGCTCTTTGCAACAATACCTTAGTCCTTGATTCTTGAACACTCCCATGAACATCTTCCCAATAGATAAGACCTTGCTGAACATAAAATGTAGAAACATACTAAAATTATTTAAAAGGAAAAAAAAATTGAATAAGTTGGAAAAGTATTATTTTTCTCAACCAATTTAGGGAACACATATGTAATATCCTTTGCCTTGTGAGGAGATATTTAATACTGGTTTGTAAGATATTTTGTTTTACTGAACTATGCTGCGTATAAGTCCCAAAATTAATCACCCATTTTCTCTACCAGCCAAACTCACTGACTGAAATGGAATTTTATTTGCAGTCCTACATGCTCCATCACGGTTAATGGAGTTTTACAAGCATGAGAGTGAAATGGGGATTCCAGGATTTCTTTGCGTTTTCATAAATGGGCTAGAAACAAAATACCAAGGCAAGAAAAGGAAAAAGAATTCATGGCAGTTTTGCATGGTTTCTTGAATTAAATGGGATCAGACTATTGCGACTGGTTGGTCTGTGGCCTCCTGATTCTGGACATGTACAGCCTTCTTCTTTTGCTCTGTGGAGATTCCCCCAGTGCTGGCCTGAGCATCACTCTCAATTTCTAGAAATGTCCAAATCAACTACAATGGAAGTAATAGATCCTTTAACAGGAGGACTGCTTTCATCCTTGTTACCATCATCACATGCAAGCAAAATATAACACCAAAATCAACACACCATGAATATTGCTAAATGGAAAGTAGTATTAAGGATAAATTGCATCTAAAACAATTAAAGGAGCATTTTTACAAATTTAATTGATTTTTTTAAATAGGAAGACTCCTTTTAACACATCTGCAATTATTTTGTGTTTCAGAAAGTGCTTCATAATAATACTAAAGTCTCAGAAGACATTTGCTACTGACTCTATTTATTACAGTATTCCCTTTATCTCAATTTGTACTGTATCATACAGACAATAACACTGAGAGACCTACCATTAAAATTCTATGACTTGAGTGACAGTTTAAGAAGCATTTCTAGCTCAGATCTCTGCATCGGATCCTTGGGGTTTGTTGCATTCTAAGTTCCCAGTGTACATTTTTAAAAATTCTCCTGGATTCATTCTTATTCTTATTCAATTTTTTGCTTTGATTTGCTTTTCCACTTCGTATTTACCTTACAGACAACTTTATTCTATTTCACATTCCTGTGAACCTTATTGTGGCTCATGGGTATATGTGGATAATCTCTTTAGTTGCAATCCACCTCAGGGCATGAGACAGTCAAATGTGCATGCAAGTCCTTGAAGCCGTTGTTCAAATGGAAATTCAACTTTCAGATCCTAAAACATTTGCCTTCATTTAAATCATTTTGAGTTATAACATTGGTGACTTAGTCCCAGACACATTCATAGAGAGTATTTCATATTCTCAGAAGAAACTGTCTGTAACTGAGACACGCATGATAGTGAACAGAGATGGAAATTAGTTTTATCACTGTGATGAACACACTACTACTTCAATCAAAATTCATTTGCAAGTTTGGGTGGAACAGGAACACAGGCAGGGGAATTAGAAAACAAAATATTTTTTCCAATCTCTCTCTCTCGCTCTCTCCTCGCTTATTCTGTATTCAGCACAGAGCTGTGCTGTTTTATTACTGAAAATAAAAGGTAGGCTGTGGGCAGAACGACAGCCACTGCTAAAGTCACACATTGAGAGTTATTCTCACAACAATCTGCTGTAAAACACAAAAGAACAGTATTATTCTTTCCAAGTGAGTTATTTTCTTTGGGGACAATTTACTTGGAGGAAATATTGCTTTGCATTTTCGTGTGGCTTTTCACTTGTTTTGTGAACTTTCACTGAGAAGAGCCCTGACATTTCATTGTCTTTATTTGTTGTTGCTTTTCATTTGACCTGTGAAAAATCTCCACTTCCACAAGCTCTCTGGGAAACATCTACACAAACAGAAAAAGCATAAAAAGCTCTAAGACAAATGAAGCCTCCAAGCCTTTGCATGTATAAACAATTAACTGGTATGGGAGCCGTGACGTGCAAACAGAAGTCCTGTAAATATCTTCAGACTGCACTGAAACTATTTTCGTCTATTAAAACTAGTGGGTTTAGTATAATGTTTCACTGAAATTTCATCGTTCGACAATTATAAGGAATCTTAAGAGAAGAAGATTGTTTCTCTTACTCTCCTCATCTCTGGAGAAAATATCAAAGCAAGTGGGTGAAGACAGCCTATCTAGGCTGCAGTAAGCAATGCTACTTAGATTTAACATATTCAGAAAAGTATCCATGCAATTTCCTAAAAACAGTTTCTTTGATTAATTTCAAATAGTTATCAAGTCAAGAAGTGCCGCAATAAAACTAAAATGGGTAGTAATAAATTTTCACTGTTGATTGCTAAAACAAGTTATTTTCCAGATGAAGCAGTAACAGTAGTAGCATAATAAATTATTTTCCAAATATTGTATCATCAGAATAGCAGTGAAATTACCTTAGAATATCCCTGGAAAATATATGTTCCTTTTCTCCTAATGATGATAGTTAAACAGAGATGTAAATTAGAGGAAAGAAGACGACTTTATTTACTAATAACTGTGAGCACTGTGCATTTTTACTAATTGTCTTTCAAAAAAAAAAGAATAATAGTCTCTTACCAATGTAATTACCTTACAGGAAATAAAGACTTCCTTAGCAAATATATTTCTCTCTGGACATTATTGGTCTCTATTAATAAAATTCTGACGTAAATTTAATGTCAAAATATAGGATCTAGAATGCAAGACAGACACTATAATCACAGCTGCTAATTTCAATGTGCTGCCTACATCAGTGGTACAGGAGCTTATGAATCGACTACAGAAGTGATGTGACTGCTTGGTGGAGATTGAGTTGTACAAGCATTAACTCAAATGGAACTCATTAGCTAAAAAGGCACAGGAGACATTACATCTACAGCCTGAAAAATCACAGTAACGTAGTATATGCAGCTTTCATTGCTTAAGATAGTCAAAAATTCAAAAATATAAGAGCACACACCACCGAATCTATAAATCAAAGACAAAACTTACTCAGAAGTGATCTGTATAGTGGTGCACAACGGCAGATGCCACAGCATATTTTTTTATGATGCAAGGCTGCTCAAGATCATCTATGGATAATGAACCATGACAGCTTGGGATTTGATAAAATGCAAGTTGATGGTGAGAAAAGGCAAAGAATACAGCTACTATCTGAACAGCCAACAAATGCATGTAAACTGTTTTTTTTTCATCTTTAATGTCAGTATGAAATATGATGTATTACCACAAAATTATATATTCACTAATCTAATAGACTTTACATAAAAAAGCTATTTCTTTAGGTTATTAACTACCTCCATTTTATTTCTCAGAAAGCACCATGCATTAAAGCATTTAACAGGGTATGGAAGGTAACAGAATCCATGTTTGTTTAAAATACCTTATATGATTGGCATCAACACAGTTTTCTTTTCACAGGGAAATCTTGAATGAAGGCTCTATCAGTCAGTTTCTAGTTTCTTCACAGCTCAGGAAAAAATCCCTTTTCTCCCTTTAAGAGAAAAACATTCCATGTAAACACTATCCAGTACCTATGCAGCTGTATTTTCCATCTTTGCCCACAAACAACTGCTGCTTAAAAACTCCTTTAATTATACTTGGATTGTTCAGCGCCCTTCAGTTGCTGATTGCCAGAAGTTGATTATCATGAGAGTTAATCAGATTGTTAAAATACACAGAAAAAAAAAAAAAAAACAAAACACAAACCAACCCACAAAACAATCAACAAACCATGAACAAGTTTTCTTCATCATGAACTCATTTGAACTGTTTCCTTAGTGTGCTCCAATACATTTCTATAGATTTCATCAGCGAGCCAAGTACAGAGAATTGTAGTGATGTCACACACATCGTACTTCCCTCCTGCTGCATCCCACAAGGTTCCTTAAGTTAGCATGCCCAGTGAATTCATTTGATACCAAAAAGACATGGATTCATAGTTGCATCTTTTTTAACTTCTACACACAAGCAGACAATTTCAAACCAATTTGCATTAAGGGGCAAAAGTGACATAAGACTCAAACAATTTCATAGAAATATTCAGATTATAGAAGGGATTATTATTTTTTTCTCCCTTCTCAGCTCTTCTATTTTCCTTCTACAGAATCTCCTATTCTCATAAATTAAGAGAACTGATGTTGCTTTTTCCTGACAACTATGACTAGAAGCTCCATTGAAGACTGAATGCTTACTGTGCTGGAAATTGTTTGAACAAGACTGTTAGAGATCTTTAAGATTTTGATAAAGCAAATCCCTGAGAGAGGCAAAGTATAGGAGTAAAGTTATATCAACATATTTGTTCTATAGATTGAAGCTGAGGTACACATTAAACAATACGCTGAATGTCACACAAGGAGTCTGGTTTAAGTGAGCTTCTCAGCCTCAGATGTCTTGAATACTTGCCCAATACCTTAATCATACACCATAAAGTCTGTCCTCGGTCCCCATATCTTACATCTAGTGCTTTTGATTATTTTCCTTAATATGAAATGCCACCACTATTTCAATTTGCCAGTTTTGGTAATAGTTAAAACAGGAAAAATGCTTGTAAATAAAGATTTTTTAAACAATACAGCATTGCACAATTCAAAAGTTCAAAGTTTTTTTAATAGTTTGGAAGCTCTCATTTTTTGCTATTTAAGTACTAAGAAATCAATATTGTTAGCCACAACAGTAAAAATGATTGAATTTTCTGAAACGTGAAAATCTACAATTTGCCTTCTAATTTTTTAGGGAATAAAGCCCTTATCAACAAGGTGCATTGCATTGAATTTACAGTCACCAAAGTCATGGGGCAACAAGAATTTACACCACCACACAATGTGCCCTTTCAATCAGAAAATAAAAGAAAGGCTAAATCCTTTAACTGACTCCAGGACCCAGGATTTTAATGAAATAAATACCAGGGAAAGCTGGTTACAAATGTTCCAGCTTTTGCAGTCAACAATTATTTTGCACCTTGTGGCTGTCTGGATAGAATATATTTATTTATCAAAACAATAAAGCAAAATTAAGCTCATTAGATGCAAACCACAACATTAATAAAAGAACAGCACTGCAATGTCAAGCACTCAAAGTTTAAATCAGCTTCTTTCTGGGCCTTTATGACAGTCTCTGAGTCATGTATTTTGCGGGGGGAGTCATGCTTCTCCAGTGCCTAGGTTGCGTTTTTTTTTAAGGAATTTAAAAGGTCCACACCCCCTATTCTGTAAATGCTCTAGAATTTATATACTGTACAGAGTATAATAACAAAATAAAACTATGGTTTTCATGGTGAAATTTTTTCAAGATTAAAAAAATCCACTATTTTTTTACACCCAATAATGGATCCTCATTTTGTCCCTTTTTTTTTCCTTAGAGTATGTAGTTTATACCTTATGTTCCTATATACACAAGCACAGTTCCCACTGAATTCCATTTTTGTGCCTTCCTCTCTCAGTTCTCAACCAGTCCCAGTCATCCCCATCTAGGATTACTGGCTGATGCTCCTGCCAGTGTGTTGGCAATTCTACATCTGCTGTCCGGGTAACCAATTCCTTATTAAATATGCCTTCCCTAGAGCTCCCTGCCAATTCTCACTCTTTTTGTCTGGTCAGTCCCAGTTTCCCACTCCATCTCCAATTTTTATGTCCCTTCCCATTCTCCAGGCTATTAATCTTCATTGCCTTTGCCCATCAAGCCTCAGTTCTTCCCTCCTCAGCCCAATGCCGACAAATTTTCTCCCATATTGGTGCTTTTCTGCCCACTGGGGTCCAGCAACACCCCAGTTCTCACTGTTGGGGCTGGTTCCTTCCCATCGCTCAGAGGAGTTACCCAAAGACATCACAGGAAACTCTTTTTCTATCCTTTTTGTCTTCCAACACGACTATATTGAGTCATTCCATGGGAATGCCACAAGTTTTTCACAGACAGCCTTTGGGTTTTAGAGGAGCTTGAGCACACTCGCAATGACCGCAAATTGAGATTTTACATCTTTGGCATTAACAGATCTCTCCTTCCTCTGTGAATTCTATCATTTTTAAAAAGGCTTATTACGATTTTGCTAATTCTAGTGGATATTCACAGGGATGGCCACAAACACATTCTGTTGAGAATTGGCAATTTCATTACTAGGCAGAAAAACTAACTCCACCAAAAAGGAAACTTTCAAATATGACACTTAGTTTTGTGTTGAGATCTTAATTGTGTTAAAAAAATCCTAGTCAGAAGCAAATATTTCTAAGGAGACAGCAGTTAACCTTTGGGAGTCAGGGAAGGATGGATAACTCAATCAATAAAGTAAGTTTTACTATGTTAATAATGGTAACAGTGAAACGTGATCTATGTTTCAACAAGAATTTTCAGGTTTTCTTAGCGATTTAAAACTTCTTTTTACAAGTCCCTTGGGGAGCAGAATGAACCTCTCTCACTTATTGGACGAACACTGCATAATACTTTGCGTAATGAAATTAAGCAGCCTGAAATACATGTGAACATGACTAATGAGGCAAAATGTAGCAGGAAAACCAAGCAGATGGGTTGAGCATGCTGGAACAGAGTAGCAAGGAGACATACGAATGTTTTGGGTTTTTGTAGGGTACATACAGAAACACAAATATAATCTTTGCATTGCTGTATAATACTGCATCTGTCAGCACTTGTATGGTCTATGGATCATAAGAAGGAGCTTGCCAGAATACTAGTAGTGTCTGTGGAAAATCTTTATGTGTCTTCCACAGACACACAAAACATAAACAAAATGAGGTTGGAGTGGGGAAGTTCCCTTTTGCATTTTGTGTCTTTGCTCTTTTAATTGCATGAAAAGATACTTAATCTAGTGGTGCCTTTTAAAGGAAGCAGTCTTTCTCCATCAAGAGGCTGGTTCTCAGATACCTCCCCAGCAGGATGAACATTCAGGGGAAAAAAAGAGAAAAGGAGAGAAAAAAGAAGGCAGCAGGCATTAAAAGATGATGGGAAAAGGCTTTCTGATCAAGAAAGGTCAATGACCAGCTTATGAAAGATGCAACCAGGAACACAGGAAGATGAAGATAAAATCAGTTTTGTCTCATTGCTTTCTGGAGAAAAAAAAAAAATCCTCTCTCCATAGAAAAGAATAACTGTTCATTTTTATGATTCAGAGCTACAATGAGGCTTACTAGGCAGGTTCTTCTTCAGAGGCATTTGTTGGCTGAAGGTATAATTTTGCTCCACATGCAACACATACTGACACTGGCAATTTACATCTGTAAACTTACGGGATCACCCGTAGTTATCTTGCAAAGTGCAAGCAGATTCAGAAAGAAAAAGTATCAATCTGAGCAACTTAAAATGTCATCCTGTGCCTTATCTACCACAGATGATTGGGATAAAATGCTTTTTTCTGAAAGCTGAGATTTTTTTTTTTCACTAGAAAACTTTATTTGATGTTTTTGAAGAAAAACAGAGATGCTACCTGTGATCATAATATAACAACATCCTGTCAACAAAGTAATAATCAATGTTCAGATGAAAACAATTTAATTAATTTATATGCACCTGTTGGTATGTATAATCATCTGTTCCACTGTTGATGCAAATGCTACAGCTGTAGCCCACCTACCACATCTCTGACTATTACATACTCCTATCATTTTGTGCTCACACCGCAATTCAGTAGTGCAGAATATTTTTATAACCAACACAAACTGTAGGGGTTCAACATTCAGATATTCTTTAATCCCTTCAGCTAATTTTCAAAATGTATCTCTACACTGTCTGTGTTGGTTTCTCTTTTCGATGTTCAGAATTTTTATAATCATGTAATGATGCTGAATAATTTCATGGAGTAGCACTATTCAGCAAATAAAAAGAACCAAAACCCACAAAACCCAAACCTTTCTAATTCTATAAGACATTAATGATATTTCTTTACAGTTTTTTTAATGACTTCTGACTGTACTTTTATCTCTTGTACTAAACAAAACCCACTTCTTTCCATCTGAAGCACGTTAAAGTTATCTCCACTCTGCAACAACCACAGGAGTCTCTAAAAACCTGGCACCTGTAGACCAGCAAGATCTTCCAGTCAGCATTGACCTAAATTTACCAGGTGACATATGTAGAGATCTGGATGATCTCTTTATTTAACTGCAAATGGTTCTTAATTACACTGCAGTGAACTTTTAAGCTTCAACTCAAGAAGTGTTATAAAGTGCTTGTTACATTATAAATAACCTTAAATGAGAATTGCAACATATAGACATCATTCCAACCCATGTTATTTATATCAGGTCCCCATCTGACCTTCCATTTTAAACCCTGGCTGCTATTCAAGCGATCAGCAAAATTCAGCTTTTATCACCATCCTTGTAGCTTTCTAACATAACTTGTGTTAAATATGAATACCTGCCACAGTACTAATAAAAACACAGAGTTTATGATCCCAGTGCATTTTACTGCTGATCAAATGGGGTCTGCAAACATCCTGGTAACCATATCTACCAATCTGTGTACAAGATATCATACAATGTTTGTACAGACGAGATATGTAATACAGTCTTCGAGGAAAAGTATCAACTGACTATTTCTATATTGTTACTGCTGTAAAAATTATAGTCTCCTTCTGTAAAGCTGTTTGCAAATAAATTCAGTTGTAAAGCTGAGTTTCTGTGATCTTCTGCAACAATTGGTATCAAAACAGAGGGCTGCAACTGTATTTTTGTATCAGAGTTCAGTATATTGTTGTATATAGGACAACTAGCAATCATAAAGGAAGATCTTTGAAATGCTCAGAAACATATTAAGGAGTGCAAGAAATTTTTAAAAAGCTGCAAGGGGAAACTGAACAAGAACTTGGAAGAGAGATACACTGAGATTTAGAGAAACCACAGCGGGCTTAGGAAATCCCCTGAGCTGAAAACAGTCTGAGGCTGGGAATTCTCAAGAAATGTGTGATATATTCTCACTATTTTCCTCTCTTCCTGAAAATCTGTTATGACTTGTTGGAGATGGGACACTGGACTCTTTAAGTCCCAGGCTGTAAGAATCCTCAGTCTGAATCCTTGGGACCATTCTTCCATTCGAACAAGAGACGCTCTGAATTTGACCTATGCTTTTGCCTAAGCAAGGAAACAGACGCCTTCGTATTCCAGAAATCAGTCAAAACCACTGCATGATGCATTCACATTCCCCACTAATCCTTACTATTAGATGTGAGTTCATTTCTACTGAAAAAAATTTTATGGCTTAAACTTGTTATGTCCATGATCATCGTTTCATTAGCAGCAGTACAACTGTACCTAGAGTACAAGTACTCAGTTATCTAGAAAAATACAGGATTCAAAAAGCATGTATGAGAAAGTTTCATACTATACTACAAATGAAATGTATACGAACCTTCAAAACAGTTATTCTATAAGTACTTTGGGATTAAAATATGCAAAAAGACCACTGCAACATGCCTACCTTTCCTGTTACTCAGAATGGTGAAGGAAAAAGGCAATAATAATAATAATTAATAATAATTTTTAAAGCAATTTTCTGTCCTTATGTAGCATGTGCCAGTGTGAGGCAGACAAGTGTAAACACAGAATCCAACAGGATGGTCTATAAACTAGGAGGAACTCCATCTTACCTGGTAAAGCAAATGCAGAACATAAATTGACTGCAGCACAGTCACCTGAACACAAAGGCTTATACCCACCTGATCTAGAAATTGTAAATTTCAACGTGTCCTTTCCCTCCATATTGTTTTAAGCATCCATATGGTAGCACCTAGCTAGGTATTTATAAAAAATTGACCTTGGTGACATGTGGCCAACATCTTCAAGTTGTCACCCTTTTAGAAAACGTGCCTGTCCTCACCTCACTTTTCAAGTTCATATGTGTTGTCTAAGTCTCTCTTGTCTCAGTAGGATATTTTTTTACTTTCCTTTTGGGGATATTTTTCACCAGGAGAATTTGGACTTAATTTCTTGTTTGGCTATTAAAGTTATAAACAATTAATGAAGGCAATTCTGCTCCACTTCTCCACTTCCTAATCAAAAGCAGCAAGCAATAAATACATGCAAATACACACTTTAGGTTGCACTAGCAAAAGTAACACTCTTTGTCTTGGTAACACTTAACTGACAGAAGCCAAGAAAAGTATTTCAAGAACTGCCCTATCTTATTGGTCTTTGTAGAAATTTTGTGTAACTATCACCCTCCTACTTCCACTTCATTTATGTAAAGATGTTACTTGATAACATTCTTTTTGCTTTAGCTACATCTCAGATCATTAACATTAATTTTTCTACTATAGCAAAAGCAGCCTGTGACAGACATCTTGCTTTAGCATAAACTCTTTTCCTCCACATGAATGCTGAAGCATGCAATAAAAAGTAAGAATCAATAGTTCACTACAGATTGAACACATCAATTTTATATTATTTCCTTATATTGTGCCAAGTCCTGTGCCAAGTCCTATCCTCAAACTCTCATTCCGACCTCTCTTACCAACACAATTCCACACTGATCAACTCATTTACTTGTTACTAAGGAACAATTTCAAGCTTAAACTATGAGTGTGACTTTCAATTTATGAAAGACATCAAACACAAGATCAGTCTGATGGTATAGAACTCATTGCAGAAGGAAACAAAACTTTTCTTTTTCCATGCTACAAGTGAAAACAACTCCCAACACATAAAACTAACAAGCTGACAGCAAAAAGGAAAGTTTCTGAGGTTCTGTCTTCCAGTTCTGTGCATTTGCTCAATTAGCAATTATTAAAGTCAACTGATGTGACCAGCTGACAACTCGTAATGCCAAATTAAGAGTTTAATGTTCTTTGCCGAAATCCAGCTGATGTACAATGTGCCAGTCTGTACCTAGGAAACTCTGCATGTCCTTTTTAAGACGACAAAACAATTTTCACAAAACTTTGGCAATAGGAGCTCCTGTACGTTTTCTCAGGTTGGACTCTCTTCAAAACAAGACATTATTAGGTTGGAAGAAGAATTTTCCCCTACAAAGAGCTTTGATGAGTTGATTTGCCATTCTTCTCACATACACAAAGGAAAAAAAAAATCCACTTGCAAAGCACTACTTCCCAACTGCAGCATTTGAAGGGATGGCTGCCATTTCCTCTGGCGAAAACTTATGAACATAAAAAATACAAATGCTGTAACCATAAAACCAGGAAAAGAATATACAATCAAATTAGAAATCTCAAAAGGCATGAACCTATCACATGCATTCAGGCAGAGCTCTCTCACAGCTAGGGATCAGATAAAGATTTTAATTAGCTCCCTTGAAAATTGGTGTTCCTGTTTTGAGGGAATGAAAAGTTCATCACTGCTTCTTTTTCATCCACTATCCAGGAAGCTTCCTTGTCAGAATATACACTAAAATGTTACACTCAAGCAATGAATAGGCGTGCACATAAAGCAGTCGTATCATGGTAAGTTACAATAAAGAGTCATTTAAGAGTGGGAGTGCTTTGCATTTTCAGCTTGGAGTTCCTATTATCCATTTTGCAACACAGCTTACATCACTAGTTTTTACACTTGTGCTTATTAGGAAACAGGTAAACATGGGATCATCACAGTCAACTTACAACACTGAAACCAGGTTTTAAACAGGAATGATATAAATTACAGCATACGTGAGATTTTAAAACTAGTTCAGAAAAACAAATACATGGCACAGCTAATTCTTCATTGGCAGAGGAAAGAGTGCAAGGCCCACGTATTTTTTCAACCTGCATTTTCTATTTTTAACTTTTACATATATGCATATAAATTAATGAACATCAATGTATTCATATCAAATTCATAATCCCACACTAGCCAGGATGTGGTAATGATACAATTTTTAATTATTTTCGTCTGTCTCTGAAGTACTACTTTCTTAACTATAAGGAAATGCCTATACAACACCTAATAGGAGAGGAAACTAATCCATGTTGCCTCTGTGTGGGTGCAGGTGAAATGTAGTTTTATAGTCTTTTAGTTTTCACCTCAACTAGACATTCTGAAAGACAATGTGACCTTATTGTAGATAGTTCTGTTTCTCTCAAGACTCAAAACAGAAGTGAAGAAAATAACCAGATACAAATTGCTTGATTATTTGAATAACAAAAGTAAGTTCAAACTCATTGATGTAGTCCCCATGTGATGAGCAAAATCTCTTGACCAATGGCTTCATAAGCCTTCAAATCATTACTTCAAAAATACTGCTCAAGAAAAATCCATTAAAAACACATTAAAAAAAACCTACTTAGTTTTCTAAGGATTTTCTGAGGTTTGTCAGTATTACATGATCAGGCTTAAAAGCTGTGAAGTAATAAACAAGTGTTTTCTGAGAACCTACAACAGAATATTAAGTGATACAGAAGATCTTCTCAGAGAAGTAATAACACAGTGCCAGAAGAACTTAAAAAAAACCCCAAATGGTCATTGACAGTTTATTAGACAACATCCATGTCAATATTACCCTTTTTTTCTTTTGTTTGCAAATTTTCAACCAAATATTTTTAACTACAAATAAACAGACACTACCACTTCATCTCTAAACAGTGGGATTCAGAGAACTCTCAAGTTTCAGACACTGTGGTAGGGTGACCCTGGCCAAAAACTAAGCCAGTCACTCACTCACTCCACTTCCCTGCATGGAGGAGAGAATCTGAAGCACAAACACTAGAGAAACTTGTGGGTCAAGATAAAGGCAATTTAATAAGTGATGGGAAAAAGAAGGAGAAAGAATACACAAGTGAAGCAAAGGCAATCACTCCCTGCCTCCCACCAGCAGCACAATGCTCACGCAGCCTCCAAGCGACAATTACTTTGGAAAGACTAAGTTTTTATTGCTGAGAATGACATTGCTGTCCCCAAACAGGGTTCTTTACCCAGTGTATATACAAATGAGCCAAAATTAGCACACAGAGAGGAGATATTTATTACAGAGTTGCGCAAGTCTGGACGCTGGAATAAAGCCCGCTTGCCAGCAAGAAAAGTAAAAGGCATTATATACAAAATCTTATCACTACGTTCACACCCTAAAGAGTCAACTGGTTACACATTTGCATATTGCATTACATAATCCTTTTAGCATATAATGAGCAATATTCAGCTAAAGGACACTTAATCCAATGGTCTTGAGATATGTGTTAATGCAAGACTCAACTAATTGTGCAGGCTTCAAATTGTCTAAAGCTGCAAGGTCAGTAGTTCAGTCTGTAGCTCCTGATTAGGTGTTTTGCAAGTCACTCGTTGTTATATGGGCAGAACAACCTAAAACTGAAAGGACTTAGGTATTTTTAGGTTAGCAATTGCAGACAGGATTCATTCTTTTAAGAGATGACAACAACATAATAAGGTAGAGAGTAACCCTTTGGTTGATTTGGGTCAGCAGTCCCGGCTGTGTCCCCTCTCAGGCTCTTGCCCAGCCCCAGGCTACTTGCTGGGGGCAGAGTACGAGAAGGCCCTGATGCTGTACAAGCCCTGTTCAGCAACTGGTGTGTTATCAACACTGGTTTAGTCACTAACCTAAATCAGCACCATGCAACCTGTAATAAAGAAAGTTAGTTCCATCCCCGTCAGACCCAATACAGATAGACTTCACAGTTCGTGTCTCAGTTTGTCAGGACAACATCTAACCGCATACAAACGATTTCTCCCCATTTTCTTTCTCCTATCATTTCCACCCTGGTTTGCAGGCACACTGATAAACAGGCAGTCAGGATCCCCAAAAGCACAAGTCATGCAGTCTAGATGTAGCTATTGAGGTCACAGTCCTCAAACTAGATGTCACCTCCAACTGCCATCAGTCTCATTTCCATCCCCTTCACGTTCCATTCTCCAAATACCAGCAGAAGAAAAATAGAAAAATTACTTAACTTTTTGGGTTTTTTTGGTCTTTCTACTACCTTCAATTTCTCCCCTTTAATTTACAGTCTGTGAGAGCTTGTCCAGTTCTGGATTATCTCATACTTGGCGTATTTGACATCTCTCAGCTTCCTTCTACTCAGTACATTTCTTTAATTTCTCTAAAAAATCCAACTAGCACCCAGCCCACTAAGGAACTACTCTGTCATATTCTCTGTTGGTGTTCCCGAGTAATTTTTTTCTTGAATGGGAGTCATGCAGTTAAAAGTTTAAATAGTGGCCCTTATTGATAAACACACAACTTCTAAAATTTCTGATAATATATATGTAAAAAGAAGTGAAAGACTATTAAATAAGTCATTCTGATTTTCATACCATTTTGAAGTTCACTTCAGGAATACTATAACATGGCTGAAATAATACTTGAGTTAGAACTTAATTTCCAGTATAAATGGTATATTGCACTGTGTTCAAGAAAACAGAAGGCTGACTCACTGCAATGTTGTCATTCTATATTGAACTGAAACAAAGTGAAGAAGTAATTCATATTACAATAGCATTCCCCACAGTTGCACACACTATCCAGGCTATTTAAATATTCTATAAATAATTGCTCAGAAAGGCACAATTGACAGTGTGCATAGACTGGATGATGAATCATCAGGTAGTTTAAGTAAAATTTTGCTTGATTAACTGTTTTGTTTTTAAACCACCTGCACCATATTGTCTGATGTACCAGGACAGATCAAATTGTTCTCAGTCTTTTTTTTGAAAACCAGACAAGCTTACAAATGATAAGTTTTATTGTATTATGAAACTGATGCCAAACTGAAGAGCTGTGTATTGTGTGATTCCAATTATCTATTTTTTGGCCAAGGATTTAATATCAGCCATTGTTATAGATGAAACTAATCCAGATTTATCAGACCTCTAATAGCTTTGTGTCATATGGAAGTAATTTTACTTTTTGTCTCCCTGTCTTCAAAACACATTTATTAGTCCTCTTGAAATGTAATTTTTCAGTTGATTTTTTTTTTTGTCATCTGGCAACCAAACAGATTACAGAGAGAATATTTTCAGACAGAAGCCTAAATGAACAGAGCCTACTGATCTGAGTCAAAGCATACCTGACTTCCATCACTGTAAATGTTGCCAGTGCATGAACTTCTTTGTTTAGACCAGTGGATGAGGTATCTAGATGTCTAATGATGCACAAAAGCACCCAGTGGAGTTTATGAAAGCATCTAAATGAGTAAGCACCTTATTTCCATGGACTTCCATAGAGTTCCGGCACCTATTATGCTTAATCACTTCAGAAAAACCTACTACGTATTTTCCTTTAGCTTTGGTCACCCCCACATATTTCTTTAAAATATCCTTAGTAACATCAGTCAGAAACCTGCTTTTCCAAAGGGTAACCATAAAAATGTAACATTCAAATCAATATAGCAAACCTTAAAATCAGGGTATAAAAAAAATCTATTTGCTCTATCTTTTGACAAAAATAACATCTTAGGTAACAGAATCAGCTTAATCTCCAAGTTCTGCAATTGCAACGTTCTTCTTCCTGGTGTATATATGATTTTAGAATACTGCCTTTATACAATATATTACTATATAATGTTTACCAAGGTTTTCCCTCATCTTCATGTCATTTCAGTTTTTGGTTCACGCTTAAGTAAGAGTTACAAATGAACCATACAGAAGACCTTTTTTCTTGTAGTCACAGTATTGTAGATTTATGTCACTGCTGGCATAAAATGACACTAATGAACTTGCTAACTACCTGGTTTCACATGTCCATTTAAGTTCCTAAATTAATGTTTTTCAACTGTTCCTCTAATTGCTGGTGGGGTGATTTCCAGGACAACAAAGAGAATGACGGAACTGGTTACTTCATCTCATGTGTATTTATGGGATCTCAGATCTTTCTCTGCCACATTTTCCCCCGGTAATTAAAACTCATTTCTTTTTCAGCTGAGTCACAAGTTTCAGCTAAGATCAGAGTCTCAGTGTGCTGGGAACAGTGCAAACATGCAGTCAAAGGAAAGAAAAACATTATAGCAATAAGCCAAAGAGTTTAAACATGCTACTGATGTATCGGCATTGAAGAGTCACAGAATCACAGAATGGTTGAGGTTGGAAGTGACCTCTGGAGATCATCTGGTCCAATCCACCTGCTAAAGCAGGTTCAGCAGAACAGATTGTACAGGAATGTGTTCAGGGGCGTTTCAAATGTCTCCAGAGAAGGAAACTCCACAACCTCTCTGGGCAGCCTGTTCCAGTGCTCTGTCACCCTCAAAGTAAAGAAGTTTCTCCTCATATTCAGATGGAACCTCCTGTGCTTCAGCTTGTGCCCGTTGCCTCTAAGCCTACCACTGGGCACCACTGAAAGGTGTCTGGTCCCATCCTCTTGACACCCACCCTTGAGGAATTTATACACATTGATGAGATCCCCTCTCAGCCTTCTCCAGGCTGAACAGACCCAGCTCTCTCAGTCTGTCTTCAATAAGAAAGGTGCTCTAGGCCCCTAATCATCTTTGTAGTCCACTGCTGGACTCTCTCCAATAATTCCTTGTCCTTCTTAAACTGGGGAGCCCAGAACTGGACACAGTACTTCAGCTGCAGCCTCACCAGGGCAGAGCAGAGGGGGAGGAGAACCTCCCTCGACCTGCTGGCCACACTTTTCTTAATGCCCCCCAGGATACCATTGGCCTTCTTGGCGACAAGGGCACATTGCTGACCCATGGTCAACCTGTTGTCAACCAGAACTCCCATGTCATTCTCTGCAGTGCAGCTTTCCAGCAGGTCAGCCCTTAACCTGTACTGGTGCCTGGAGTTATTCCTCCCCAGGTACAGGATCCTACACTTGCCCATGTTGAACTTCACTAAGTTCTTCTCTCTGCCCAGTCCTCCAGCCTGTCCAGGTTTTGCTTAGTCAGGACATAGTACCCAGTTACTTTTGGAAATTGCCACATATAAGTCCCGTTTCTACTGGAAAATCTTCTACAATCCCTATCCAGCAGAGATGGTTCAGTAAGAATGTCAGAACAGAGAATGTAAGATATATATACTATCTGAATGAAGGTGTAAAGACAAAATATAAAGAACAGCTGAGAAAAAAATGCACTTGTTCTTAACATTGGGAGAAGCTGAAGACAAAGGCTATTTTACACCTGGAAAGGAAGCAAAACATGAGTCTTTCAATAGCCACATACAGCTTTTTGTTAACTCCTCAAAATGGTATTTCAAGAAATAATATTCATTTATACATTAAAATTCCGTTTCTGGAAGATTAGAAGAAAATAATAAGATTTCATTTTTTTGCTGTATGCTCCTTAGAATTGCTCTTGGTATTCTATTCTTTTATATACTATAGGAGCACACAAAACTATATTCAGTTCAAACAGCACATCCGAACAACTCACCTCAGAGGCTATTTTAAGGCAGCATGCTGGCACATCAAATGGGATGAGCCTGGAACAAAGAGATGTGAGGCCAAGCTCTGCTACTATTTCAGGCTGTCTCTGGTGGAGAATTTAGGTGTCAGTTATGAAGATCATATAAATGCTTTATGTTTTGCACAATCACTATTGATTAATTATGACCTACATTAGCATTCAAACAACCTCAGCAATAAGATCCTGTAAGACTGTAGACAGTCATTTCAGGTGAATTACTGGTGCGATCCTACAGAATGCCAGTAAATAAAGAGATCATCTCACCACAATAATTATCGAGGCAGTAGAAAAACAAACAAACAGAACAGCATAGCACTGACATATTATCTAGTCACAATGTCATGTTTGTGTAGAGCTTATTTTTAAACGTATCAGTTTGAAAATATTGAACCCTTCTGTTATGGCTATTCTAATATACACCATTCAACTCATGAAAATAAGGATTTATAACACGAGGTTCATCTGCTGTCTTGGACTGCTTATATCCATTACTATTTCTACAAGCGCTTGTGCATTCTTTGAAGCCCATGCTCAGAACAAAACTAATAGTATGAGAATTGAACATCTCAGGGTAGCACCCTCATTTATGTGGCAGAGGACACGGATGTCCAAGGAGCTGTACTGGAGAAGAGGGCAGTGAGCTGCCACTAAAGCTGTTTGCAGCAAGTAATACTGGAAGCTTTCATAGCGCCATGGCTGAAACTACACTAAGCTTTACTCTGACTAACAAATCACTGACAGTAGTTAAAAATGACCCAATTATTTCTGGGGGAAAAAAAAAAAGCTCTTAATTTAAAGGTGAAATATATAGAAAGAAGGAGAACAAGAGCAAAATGACCAGTATGAAAATTCAATAGAATTTCAGTTGAAAATAGAAAAATTGAATTTCAGTCTTTATTGTCTTTCAGCAAATGAACATAATAAAACAAGCTACTCTAATAGTTTTTTAACAACAGTTTTTTCCATAAATAGCATTTATATTTTAATTGCGTTGTTGAAGCTGTGCGAAGAGAATTTATTTCATTAGGTACTGTTTCTTTACAGCCATTCTCAATATTGCTCATTAAACTGGCATACCATTGAGATAAAAGAGCATTTTTATCTTATTCCTTTAAATCACTTGAACATCTATATAATTCTTTACCAGAAAATCCAGTCAGCTGAGCATCTTTATCCCTTTCACCTAAATCTAATAGACAGAACAGATTTGCTAAGAGTCCCATGTAGACCCATAAAGCTATAAACCTTGGGAACGTATTTGTTGTACAAGGTTTTTCCCCCCATACAGCTTAATTAACCCTTAGAAGGATTCTTTAAATACTTAAAATCATGAGAGCAACAAATTACTTAAAGTGAATACATTCTCCTAATACTATAAAACAATATTAGAAGTTTGCTAATAACAGAGGCTGTGACACCATATTTCATAGCCTTCATTAGTTATTTTTTGTTACGAATGAAACTTCTGAGGATGAAATAGCTAAGAACAGAACCAAAGTTTACAACAAACAGAGTCATATTTCCTGATTTATCCAAATGCTGCAGAGGCCACTAAAATTTTAGAAAGCAAAACAGTCATTCCTGTCTCTAGTTTTAAAGCCTCAACCCATAATGTCTGCAAAGAATAGTATAATACTTATTAATGCAGCCAGTAGTACTACTAACCTGGCTAGACCCTATTAAGCACGATGGCTGCAGAACTGAGCTTTTTAACTCTGGCTGTGACCAAAACTGACCTAACAATTATGCATTTCTTAAAATCGATTTCTGGGGACTTGAAACCCCTTTTATTGTCATATCCATCTGCTGTCTCTTGTCTTAAACTGGAGTCCTCTGCCAGTGGTGTCTTTGTCTTTACATATACTGAACACCCCACATGATGGATCTACATTTCTTGACCAGGTGTCAGATCAGTCCCATAGTAGAAGTTGGCAGGAGCTTCATGAAGTGCTCCAACAAGCACAAGAGTTAAGCTTCTGTTTTAAAGTTTTCATCCATTTTTTCCCCAAAATGTAGGATGTTTGGCACTGCCCGCAAGATCAGACTCTCAGTTTCATTAAAACTTACCAAACTGTTTTCTACCACTCAAGAAGACACAGGAATGTCTCACCTCGGTAACTGCCCAGTAGCTGTATGTCTATCACAGCTCCTTCAATTTTGGTTGAAGGAATGAGCTGGTACTTCAAAGGGGATGAAGAGGCACAGTGATGGATTGCTTTCTGTACGCCATTCTGAGCAAGCGAAGGGCTATTCTAATTTACACCAGATTTCCAGCCACAAGGAGCCAGCAGAGCTTTGTGAAAGCTCGGCCACCTCTGTTCTAACACATATGCCCATATCCTGCCCTCTTGTTGTAGATGTTATTCGACAGAAATTTGGCAAATGCATGCACACACGCACACACTCATGCACACAAGCCCTCGGCAACCCATATGACTCATGATACTTTCCTGGTCCCTGTCTTGGCCATGCAGATGTAATTAAACAACACTGTTCCCCAGAGTTTGGTATATTGTTATTGGTATCATCAATCTCTCAGTTCAGACACTAAGTTACAAATAAATCAAGACCATGTTGCTTTACATACCATTAAATAATTAATAGAAAGTAAGTCATTTAAAAAAAAAAAAAGGAAACCTCAAAAGAAACCCTATGATCTCTTGAGATAAGCAGTTCTGGGCTTTGCTCTGTATTACTCAATTAATATACTGAAGAGTTCTAACACTATGATTCCAGCATCTATTATCAAAATACATGCAAAAGAGCCAGATTTTTTCTTAATACTGAATACTGTCAGCAATTAAACTATTTTTTTTTAAACAGCAAGCTGGCAAGCTGGCAAGTAATGCAACACATTATGGAGTACCTGAATTATTCAGAAGCTTGAAGAATACTGTACTCCTTTCAAAGGGCAAAAAAGACCCCCACTAATACATCATACAGATAAAGGAGGTCAAGAATGTTAGCAGAAGTTACCAGAATTTTTTTGGTGGGGAAACAGATTAAAAACAAACAAACTTTGACCTCTCACTTTTTTTTTGCTTAACCCAAACGTGGCCAGAATCATACACTGCCACTTTCTGCTCTCATCTGAAGAAATTATTACATGCATTAGTACACTGTTCTACTTTGTGTTAGCTTTTTATTTCACTGTATCACTGAAGCTGTGGTTGCCTCCAGTGAACACGCATCTTTCTCCTCAAGGCTCAAAATCTTTTTCCTCTTCCTTTTCTCCCCTTGTTTTTTCACATTGCCTTAAGTTGAAAATTTCAGTCATCACTCTTCTCCTAGCAGAGAACTTGGTTCTACCCCACTGAAATCCCTACACCCCATGACCTGCCTGGCTCTCACTTCCTCTTCACTGTCCATGACTGCCTGGCAATGACCTTCCTCATTGCTTTTTTCTTTTCCTATCTTCTTGTCTTGCATTTATTTCTGCTCTCTGTGTTTAACTTACAGGTTTTCATTCTGGAGTGTTTAATTTTTTTCCTTAGTGATTTCATACATTCAACTTGTCTTTGGGGAACAGTCTCCCAACTACCACCTGACTGGCACTTTCCACTTCTCCTTTCAGTCTTCCTGAACCCCACTTGATCTGAACAGTATCTTGACTTAACCAACAAAAGAGAAGCCAATGCCTTCTTTTAACATAGATCATAATATGAAGTTTTAAACCTATTATTTCATTTTATTTGCACAGGTTACGCTAAGTAAAAACCTAAGCAAATAAATTATGCTGCTCCTTTGAATATCTGCCTAACCTTATGTATATGCAGTGTACTATAAAATAAAGTTACTTCAACGTTTGTGTATGGATATAAGGACAAAAATTCAGAGGATCCTGCTGTTTAAGTATATTTTAGTACTCTAAAGTATCCGTTCTTTGTATACACACACACACATATATACAAAAAGTAGAAATAGCAATAAATAAATACGCTAGTCTTATTGCCAGTGGTTGAAGTAGATGACGATAAAAAGTGAAGATAAAATCTCTGTATTTAAATAAAAACAAATGGTAAAATATTTTTTTCACCTATATGAATAAAATACAAATTAAAAAATGAGAAAGATCACAATGGAGTAAGGATGGTGAAGAATTTAGAATTATGCTGAAAATACTGAATGCAGGGATGAAGATAGGACAGATAACAAGAGTGAAAATTAGACATGATCAGTTATGTTATTTATACAGCTTAGATAGAAGAAAAGCTCAAGAAGACTAAGTTGAGGGTGACAGGACAGCCTCCAGCCCAGATTCTGAAAGAAAAGGAACATGACACTTCGGGCAGCAAGATCTCTACCTTGTCCTACAGACAGGAAAAAGTTGAACAGTACAGAGGAGAAAGCAATCTGAGCAACAGGTGGTCAGTAAACCTAATTTCCATACACCTTTCCATAATCTTCATGTTTTTAGAGGAAGTTTTCAGAGAAAAGACACATAGGTCAAGGGAGGATGAGAAGGCAGATCACACTACATCATATCAATAGCCTTTGTCCAGATTCTGGGGTTTACAAGACACTGGGAGTGTGAGAGATCTCACATATCTGAAGTTCAGAAAAGCATCTTTCATACGGTGCCCCATGGGAAATCATTACTCAGTCTAGAGGAAATTAGGATTAATATCAGAAATATCAAGTCAATAAGAAACTAACTAAAGGGAAAATGAAAGTGCTTAGTGTTGAAAAGCATCAGGCTAGAGGGAAGCTATTAAGAGAGTTCCTCAATGATCAGTCTTGGGAGAAATCTTGTTATTTTCATAATGACCTTGGCCAAACTATCAGTACTATACTGGCAAAATCTTATGATAATTTTTTTTTTTTAGGAGATAATCAATATTGAGCAGCATTAGGATATCCATATGCAAAGAACTCGATTACCTTGAGAACACGAACAATATAAATGAAATAAAAATCTATCACACGTATAGCAAGGCCATCCCCCTAAGGACTAATAAAAACATTTCTTCCATAAGTCAGAAGTTCATCACTTGAAAATGACTGAGGTGGAAAAGGATCAGTCATAGGATTTAGCTCTGAGGTGTCAGTGTTATACGGGCAATGCAACCCTAAGCCGCATCAAAAAAGATTTTTCAGGAGAGAAGGAAGTACTGATGCTATTGTACAAGATGGGGAAATCTAATCATCAGCATCTCTAATATGCCATGGAACCCTGTTCACTCATGTTAAAGAACGATAAGCTTAAATTGGAAGAGGTGCAGAAAAGAGGTGCCAACATGATGAGACAAATGGAAAATCTGTCTGACAAAAAGAGACTAAAAGTGCTTAAGCAGATCTGGTTTGGTGAAGTGGAAGTTGAGACAAAATATGCCAGGGAACTGAACAGTGAAGGATTAAAAACAAAAAAAAATAAATTACTCAGTCTATGGGCCACAGCTGGCATAAGAAAGAATGAATACAAGATGGCCATATGAATAAAGTTAGGCTGAAAATTGGAGGAAAAAAAAAAAAAGTCTAAACATTAGAACAATGAGAATCTGGAACAGCTTTGGAATAGAAGAAATGGTGCAGGTCCCCTCCTCTCCCCAGACTAACACCGAGCTTCACAAGCTCCAGAGCTGGACCATTACTGAGTGCTGCCTGAAACAGTAAGGAGCTGGAGTTGGCAACTGAAGAGAGTTCAAAATTCCTTAAATAGGAACAAGTATTTTTCATGAGCAGCTCTGTCTGTTTACAGAATCATACTCCTGTTTTTCCATAGAGTAAATGTGCTAATTAAAACAATCTATTTAACTTTTTCAGGAATTCACTACTGCATGCCCTAGAGACATTTGTGATCATTCCACTTCAACTACATTTTATTACTGAACTGTTAAGTGACATTTTCATATACTTGAATATCAACTTTGTCTTAAATCAAGCAAAATACCTAGAAAAATACCATCCAGTACCAGCCATTAAGAATTCCATTTCTCACACTGCAAATCTATTACTCATCCTCTTCCCAATATATATATATATATATATATATATTACTACTTGTTTAAAACCATGAAATAGTACAGGCATAACAGTTTTGCTTTGTCTTTACATAACTGTTCAGACATAGTATAAAACATGCACTTAGTTGATGTAGTCTGAATGAACAGAGGGGAAAAAAGAGCTTTCATAATGCCACTGCGTATCTGTGCTGCTCTTCCATTAACAGCCACTTTCCAGAACAGGCTCACACGTGTGATTTCTTCCTAAGGAGGTAAGAACTGACAAAAGTCAAGTATTTATTTTTTGTAAAGAAAGAGTCTTATCTAACCAGATACATGAATTCAGACAGTTCAATTATCATAGACCCTTGTGAAGGGATATTGAAAGAGCAATAACCTTTTCATTTGCCTGAACAGAAATGAGTGAGGAGCAAGAAGAAGTAAGTGTCAGCGAGACCTTGGCAGTCCTTTCTTTTATGATAAGGTCAGGACTCTTTATTGGACCAAATGAAGAGCAAAGAACTGGTTGGGAAAGCCATTGTAGGAGATGCTTGATTATGAATTTTCCAAGCTAAGTTACTAATAAATCTGTTGACTGAACAACATTCTGGCTAATGGTCCCCAGCTCAGCATCTGGGATATTACAGTACAGTAAACTTCCCCATCCTCTACATTTTGCATTGCCATGTTGTTGGAACACTTACCAGCTCATGATGCTCACAGCTTCAGACACCTGACTGAAGGGGATATAAACTGCTTGCAAAATTACTTTGCAAATATATATACTATCCTTAGACATCACTATTTTTTTTAAGTCAACTGTACACTTCTCAGCACAAGCCCATGCCTTGGATCCAATTGCCTACCGCAATATTCGCTTCTTTTATTTGCAAGTTATTTAAACTTTATTTTAAATAAATCCATAAGAAACCACATATATCAAAACAGATGGTGAGAAAATATACAAGTACTGATAGTTAGAGCTTGTTTTGACCCTAGCCTAATGTAAATGAGGAAAGGCAACACTGATTGCAATATCAGAGATCCACCATTTGTACACAAATATAAAAGAAAGACTAAACAACTATGTAATAAGAACTTCATTCAGAAAACAATTATCTGGTTGACTATACACAAGTATAGTGCCCCGCAACAAACAGGTATTCAATTTTGTGCCTCTATTATTAGTATGACAGTTATTTTCCAATACTTCCTGACTGCAGTGAAGTTACACAGGATTTATATGTGTTCAGGGATAAAAAAATATAGCTCAGTGCCTTCAGCTCAACCTGCTCTGAATAAAACGTTGTTCATCCTCTTTTACCACAAAACTTGAAGAAAAGACATTTGGACTTTGCTTACAGACGCATCCATCCTAGAGAGCTTCATGTAGGTCTAGGATGTTTGTGTCGAGCTTAATGAAAGACATTTTGCTCTAGCAGGGTTCAAGGATATGTATTAATGGCTATACTGTGGTCACCGAGCTACCTGTGCAGGGAGAGCTATAAATGCTTCTGTTTACACTCAACTGGCTTAATTTCTCCAACACAAGATACGGTCTGCCCTGTGCCCATTGACATAAGTGGTGCCATGGGATGTATTGCTGTGCATTTTCACCATGGCAGTGCAAAACCTACCACCATTCTCGATTTCTCTCCTGCCCTTGGGCTTTTCTGCACTAGTCTTGACAGAATCTGATAAATTATAGTTTTTGTGAGCTCATTTGAGAACTGAAAAGTACAGGTTGGATTTTTAAAACATGGAGCCCTCCAGAATTCACTTTCTGTTCATTCATTTTTTTAGTATTTGTTCTGAACGCTACCTCCAAGGTAATTCACATCTCATCACCAGCCATCTTGAATTGCTGGGTTGCAATACATGACTTTGATCCTAGATCCCTAGAAATACGGAATTATTAAAAAAATCTCTTTGATAACTGAACCCCAAATTTACATTTAAATGAGATATTACTTGAAAAAAATAACTATTTCATGTTACTCTAAAACTATTAGAATACTCAGTTTTAGAGCTTGCCTTCTTTTATGTAGCTCTTGAGTACTGACTTTGATCAATGCTCAGCTGTTTCATTTATTAAAATCTGCCATTTCATTTGCAGAATTTGTACTTGTTTAGTATTGCAGTTTCATCAAGATCTCTTAAATAAGCTTAAAAAAAAAAAAAGATGTTGTATAAATATAATATTAGGCACAATATATTGCTCAGTGATTTTCCTAGAAATCCTTACATTTGTACCGCTGAGCAAAATGACTGGAGAACTACATTTATTTCTGTTGTCACTTAAGTGTTCTCTCTTATTTCTGGCACTTTCTAATTAGCTAATTGGTTTTATCCTTGCTGGGCTCTGCAAAAGCAATCTACATGGCAAACTATGCAAAGAGAGCAGGTGGTTGCATGATGTTACTGTACATAGCTTCACTTCCTGAACAAGATTTATCTCCCTGATCCAATCAGTCATATGATTTTGGGGAAAAAAAAAATAAATTTGTTTGTTTGTTTACTCAGAAAAATGCTTAAATCAGAAACGTAGAACAATTTCCAGTGAGTGTGAAAACACTGTGAATGCAGTGTTTTCTTAGGACAGTGGGAAACTAATTTGTTTCTTTCCTGGGCCTGTTAAATAGATGATGTTGTTATCTCGGGTGACATGTCAGCAGAAAGCTAACATGCAGTAGAGGCAGTACACAATACTAATGAAACACTCCAGAGGCAAATCTGGTACACACTGTCACTAATTCAAAGTTTATAGTAGGTTTTCTTATCAGTGAAGCCACCTTTTCCAATTTCTCTTTCTCTACTGGCTTTATCCATATTAAGCTCGAAGGCACAAGAAAGCTCTCGGACATGGCTTGCTGAATATTGGCATGATTAATACCTGCTCCCTGACAGCTGTTTGAATTGAGGTATTCGCTCATTGTAAACAGCCTGGACTGTGTTCGTACTGGGGTCTGGCTTTTAAGGACTTCTTGTATGCAGAAGAGGATGGTAGGAGAGAGGGGCTGCAAAACCATTCTCCACACTTGCCCTACTTTCTACAATAGCTTTTGTACCATTAAAGTAGTCTGAGCAGTCACGGTCAGGATTACAGCAGTGCAGATTTTTAAATAATTCTGACTCTGAATTAGCATCGGGTGCCAACAATTTATTCCATATTAAAAGAAGGTGCTGTTTACTTGTCCATGAAAAGGCAGCTCCAGCTGAAACACAAATGGGGCTCCATTGATTATGCGTGACAGCACAAGTGACAATAATTAAAACAGTTTTCAAAGAAAAAAAATCTCTTCAATTAATTGCAGGCCTGTAGCCTGGGGGTCACCGAAGATTTCTAAACAAATCTAAATTGCCTTTTTAATGTAGTCAATATAGCATTTCCATGATACAGGCAAGTATTGTTGCCATTTCTTAGAGAGATAGACAGGAAACGGTGATGGCATAAGGTGAACAGATAACATATGACAGCAATCCCTAGTACTTCTCTGCAAGGGTGCTTTTATTCATACCTCTCTGTTCAATCAGGATGTATCTTCTGCTATTTCTTTTGCCAAAAGGCATCTCAGTTGCCCAGGTGGATGGGGAGAAGCTCTATGCCCAAAGCATGTGTTTCATTGACCCCGTCCTCTCCTATTCCCTGTAAATGCAAATTGGTTGCCATTCACTACCAACTGCAGGCAGCTACCACCATGGCTTCCCTGAGTATCTATTATAGGAAAATGCTTGGAAACAACCTACAAGATGAAGGTTAGCTCTCTAGTAATTAATTCGATGCGTGTTGTTTGCACCAGAACTCACGAGAAACCTCCAACTTGAACTACTGGTCCTCATCTTGAAGAGTGTCTTCACATAACAGAAGGTATTAAACATTTCAAGGAATGCTTATACTAATTAAAGCAAATCACAGCAGTGGGCCCTAAAACATGATCTCAGCCATGCAATTACAGATCTTGATTTCATTTTTTAATTCTTTTTCTTCCAAGAAGCTGCTGGTGGATTGCAGCACCTCTCTTTCCATGATATAAGCAAAACTGATTTTCCATGGTTCTGAAAAGCCAAATCTCTTTAGGGAGACAATGCTTGTTCCTATTGCATCTCCTTTTCCTCTCACCGTGTCACGTGCACACTTCAGAAGCACAAGATACCTTCCTGTTTTGTGCTGAATACCGTTTTTTGCTCAATTTCTAATCAGCCGTTTGTTAAGTGAACTGCAAAAGCACAGAAAGAGAGCAGCTGTTCCCTTGCTGTTGCAGCTCCCTGGGCAAATGCTGTTTGAGGCGCTACCCAGAAGTGGCTGCTCACATCCATTACGACCTCCCCTCACCCCAAACTAAATATAATACTTCTCCTCTGAGATAACCCTCACTCTATGGCATGATTAACTGAAGTCCCGTCAGCACTTTGTTTAATATAGGTGTTAACCTTCTGAAAAGTCCAGACATTTTCTAAAGGTGTGACTTTAACTAAAGTATACTCTAAAGCCCCAGAGGCTGCTTTAAGAAATGTAACACCTTTTTTTTTTAATAGTCTACATATTTTGCAGCAGAGGTTACTTTACTATTTGGTAAATGTCATGCTATTATAAGCACCAAAACATTTGGTAACACAACATAACTAACAAAATTACATGTAATACCTAAGGTAGATATATCCAGCACGGTAAACAAAAAAAGAGTGTTTCCTAAACCACAAGTCAAAGGTACAGGGCACATTAAGTAATGGACACAAAACCAGGATAATTCAAAATTAAAATGGAACACTTAGGCTGATACTCCATCTTATTACACTTTGTAACACTTCATTTTTAAATAAGCAATATCTATTAAATCTGATTTCCTCAGTGTTCTATATATACATACATTTCTTTTTAAGAGGGGAGGGGAGAATGGTTATATGAAAGTGATCAACATACATGGATATTAGTACAGCTTCTAAATGGAAGTTGTTGATGTGCTGCTTCTTTAAAGTACCACCAGTTGAGCATGCTAAAATACAAGTTCATGACAATGCAGTCAGTGACTTCAAGGCAAGTTTCAATACTTTAAGGAGTGTTCCCAGGGTTGTCCAAATAAAACAGTTTATTCCCTCCCAAGAAAGAAACCAGCCTTTTTGTGCTTTGCTCCAGTGAAGACTCCTTGTGTCAGCAGAGCTCCATGATATGGCCATACAGATTAATTCAAGGTCCCTTGGTCCAAACTACTACTCAAGAAATGATCATACAGCTATTCAGTTCCCAAAGAAGATATACGATCCTCCACTTTAAAAAACTCATGTGGAAGATGAGAACAGTGTTCATGTGAATAGCATTTTTTACTGGACAGATACTAGTTAGCTGGATAGTTTCTGGTTTTGTTGCTTACTACTTCCACTGGGCTTAAAATTAATACTTCTGGGTTTGTTTATGGTGAAACTTTTTATAGAGTATGTTTTACAGTTGAGTATCTCTAGAATAAAAGATAGATAACCATGTTGCCACTGTGAAAATTGCCCAATAAATTATCTAATAACAACTTTGGTTTGTATTAATGTGCAAAAAAATGAGTAAAAGAGAAATTAGACAGATTTTAATGAGACTTTAAGCATTTCCACTGTGTTTTCTGCAGGTTTAAACCTAGTCATCAAGGAAAATTATTTGAACAATACATGGCCTTTTCCTAATTCAGTTTATTTGATAGTAGTAGATCATCAAATTTGTCTATATTAAATACACATAAGCAGACAGCAAGATATTGAATAGAGAAATGTCAGGTTAAATCAAAATAAAAATTTACTGTAGGACTTGACTCCTCTTGAATTTTGAATTTAAGGAAGTAATCTTACATTGTTACGTACATAATTGCTACTATCAATAAATATGGTGAATTATAAATTAAAATAAGCTATTCCACTCACACAAAACAGACTGGAAGTAACCTCATCTAAGTGTTCCTGCTCCAGCAGGGGGACTGAACTAGATGATCTTTCAAGGTCCTTTCCAATCCCTGACATTCTGTGACTCTGTGAAAAGGAATATTTTGTCCCTAGGAAGCAAAACAAAAAATAAGACACCTATACAGTTTCATATCCCCAGATCATCACAAATAGAAAGCAGTTATGCTAATTGCTAGTATTTAGCGTTACATTATGTACAGCAAACCTGTACTTAAATACCTATTTCTAGAGTAATTACATATGAGAAGGCTGTAATTGCACACGTTTAGCACGACAGGGCCGACGTCCCAAGTGACAAAACTCCTCCGCCATCCTTGGGTGGTGCCAGGATGGCACCGCTCAGCTTGGTGCCGTGCACCGGTAAGACTGAATTCACCACGCCGGTGCTCCGAAAGGAATTGAGCGACACAAAGGGAGCTGACCCCAGCTGGAAAATGGCTCCTCTGCCCGAAAAGCTGGCCTGGCTCCCCCAGGAGGCCTCAGGTGATGCATCGTGAAGAAGAGCGGGGTGGCTGGAGCAGCTTCCCAGGAGCTCTCTCGTCCCACCAGATGTTCAGGGCTCTGCTCCTTCCTTCACCACTCTCATCAGTGCAAGGGTACGTGCCCTTCATCTTTAGAGAGGAAATATCATTTTTATCGATGTATTAGGAAGCCTTGAGTGGTTCTGTGTGAGACTAAAATCACAATTTTTTCCATTTACACTAGCTGATATAATGAAGGAGAGAATCAGACCCCTAAAGCAAATGATACTGTGCCACCTTCCGTGCGAGGGATATACATAAAATCTAAAATACGTTCTATTTGAGGGAGAATATAAATAAAATTATGTAAAGTATATGCTCGTGACACGAAGTAATTTTTTGTGGTAATTTCTGTGTGGGAATGTTGCCTAGGCAATAGCCTGTAGGGTAAGGACACAATTAGAACTAAAACGCCTCCCTGGAAAAAGTATGATAAATTGCAGAGTTACATGGAGTTTACTGAGTTTATGGCACTGCTCCTGTTGAGCTATAATCTAGTCTGGCTGTCATTCTTCCTCTGATAGCCATTTTGCACAGGGATTGAAAAAAAACAACCAGCACCACGTTCTCTACGTCTGCTGCCACACGAATGCTTTCTGGAGTTTATTAACAAAACATGCAACCACACCAAAGATGAGCTGAAATATTCTCCTCAGCCCTGCTATATGACTCCCATCCCAAAATCTTGTTAGCTTGAACTAGTCCCTGTGAAGAAACCCACACCCATTTGCTGTGTAACCCAGCAGGCAAACAACTCATCTGACACAGCATGAGCCAGAAGCATCCACATATACTAACAAGATGAAATGTTTTAGATAAACATTACTCGCTTGTTAAAGAAACTGTACATTGGGTCAAGTGATTTCCCTTTTTGGGAAGTTGCAAAAGAGTTACTCTACTTCAACATCTGCCTCTGCTACTCCTCCAAAATAATCACTCAAGTTTAATGAAATATTTACACTGTTTAAAAGATTTAGGCCATTTCATTATTATTTAAGATGGGAAATGATGGTTAAGAGCAGCAGGTTTAAGTCTGAGGAAGGTTACATAACAGGTCGAACTCACTAATAAACAACATTGTATATACTGGCCTTTACCTAATTTTAGTTACAAAAAGTGTTAACAGACACACACACATATGAAAAACGAAAATACTAATTGCATTTGTATTGCATTTCAATAAAGTGTATTATACATAAATATGAAATTCTTGACAGTCCAGTGACCTGTGTTGAATAGCCTGGCTTTTGCTGCTTCTGCTGTTTATGTGAAGATTATAATGTAAATTAGAAAAGCAATATAAAATATTACTCATTTTATGAATGTTATTAAAAAATAAAAAGAGCTAAAATACTCAGCTAAGAGGAACGTACTTCAGAAGTGAATGTTTCTCCCCTCTGACTATAAAAAGAGATGCTAGATCAGTCTGATGGTCATCACTGTAGAGATCCAAAAGGTAAGTTGAATTCTACTCACTGTTTCCAGTTTCAAACAATATTACTGATGAGCAGCACTTGCTTAGTTTAGAGGGAGGTTTAAGTGCAATATACACTGTTTCCTGCAAAAAGGAGAGAGATAAAAGCATCTTCTCCATTCACTCAGGACAGAACATTCAGCAGGCATCTGAAATCACAGCCACACAAACGTAGACCTTCTGTCAGGGCAAACTTTCCAGCGGTCACCTAACTGCTGTCCAAGCCTAAATACACTCCTTAAGAATGCTGTGAAATCTCCACTCCTCTGAATTTCACTAGAAGAGCTGATACGTCTTGAAAATTATTTCTGTTTCAAAGGTAGGGGACAGACAAGATGTCTTTATAATCCCTCCACCTTAAGAGCCGTGCTTGGCAGACGAGTTCAGTCCATCTTACACACCTCTTCATCCCCAAGCACTTTACAAAGCCCATCAGAAATCACTGCTACTCAAGCTTGGCAGCACCATTCCAGCTTTCAAATCCAGCACCAAAAGTTGAGTGCCCATAAATGCACAACACATACAACTTTTTTTTGCTTTTTCCCTCCTGTTTAATGTCAGCAATGAAGGCAGCATGCTTGATTTCATTATGGTGTTGCAAATTAGCCTTCCTTTAACCCAGCAACAGTCATTTGGCACAGTGGCTTACTTTTCCATTAACTTTCCCTAATCATATTCCAAGTCCCCGTAATGATTTAATACCTTGTGTTCATTGCCAGGTCTGCTGCTGCCAGCATTTTACCTGCCTTCTTCCCCCTCTCCCAGCCCCATCATTCACACAGCCTAGGCAAGGCACAGTTAGGAGAGCGCTTACCCACCATTAATACTCCATGTCTCTCAGTCTCAAGGAAGCCATCAAGTCTCCTTGCATCAGTGAGTTTGCACTCAATTAGCTCGAAGAGCACTAAAAGTTCTCACTTAGGGCTATGAGAGGTACTATTTTGTCTTTATTCCCTCCACACCAATAAACTTTCATAAACCAAATACACTGACTGTTCTTTTCCTCTACCAAATCATTACGCCTAACTGGAAAAACCAAAGTGGCAAAGTTCTACAAGTTCTAAAGAAATTCTGTTTTATTTGAGAAATTTGTAAAACACAGTGTTTTCCCAGAAATGGGGTGGGGGGGGAGGGTAGTTTTGGTGTCTGCTTATTAGTGTTTTTCAGAGCAATTTTGCGTTCCATTTTTGTCCAATCTAGAGGAAATTAGTTGCTTCAAGAGTGTGTTGATCCTCAACAGTATCCCACCCACCCTCCTTAACTGTTCTCGTTTTCTCCCAAAATTTTTCTTCCATTCTTTCACCTCACAGCGATATTTCTTGCTGCTTTACTTTTACTCCCTTCTTTTTCCAGCAATCATATTTGACACCATGTCTACATATATTTCTTACACTAGTACCACTGTTACAGCTGACTGAAGCTCTTGGTAAAAAAATGACAATAAAAAAAGCCTTTGAAGTATTCTGAAACTAATCACACTTTTGGGGGAATTTGATTAAGCACAACAGTATGAGGATACCCTATAGATTATACACAAATCATATCTGCTTTTTATGACTGAGACTGGACACCTAAACCATGAAACTATGATTTTCTATTGAATTACTAACCTATACTGGTGTTACGCCTTGCAAGGGAGAGAAATACTGCCAAGAATTTCTATAATTCAATCTGGATCTTCAAACTCTCCAGTTTCTAAAATAGTTTGAGTGCCTTTGCAACAGAAGTAGAAAAAGAATGTATTAGCTATCTCAGATTTCCTTTTAACACTCCTATTAATCAAATTTTGTAGCTGTTGTGTGTTTTGCCTGTATCTTTCTGTTCAGAATTTTTATATAGTGCCTATAACAATAGGAATGAAATGTTCATTTTCGTCTTTCCCCTTAACATTAGCTATGGTTGGTTTTCTGTATGTCCCTGATGGCAATGGAAGGAACACTTAATGGTCCATCTCTGGGCATTTGTGCTGTTACATCCAAAATGGGATCAGTGTGCAACCAACTGACGACAGAAATTCTCCTGTATCATGGTCAGAATTAGTCCCAGATGAGGCTGAGTGACTTAAAATAAACTCTAACAACTAATCTGGACCCATTTTAAGCAAACATCAATAGTTACAGTCCTAATTTAAAGAAATTCAGTACTACTTGTCACTCCATCAATAGACTAAAACAAGCATTAAGAGAAATTCCCATAGAAACTTTCTGCATCCACAGAGAATAATGGAAACTACAAATATGTTAAAGTAATTCCAAACACTGCACATTTCATTAAATCTTGATAGGTCAAATCTGAAAAGGGGAGCAAAATGAAGTCTGAAAGACTTTGCACTACTATTTGAGATCTCGTAAACAGGTATTTCAATCTTTCATTTGAGTTCTTAGTCAAGTACCTACAAGAAAACACAAAAGCACATTTTATTGCCATAAAAATCAGAGTAAAAAACGCTCTTGTTAAGTATAATTTTTGCACACGTGCACTGCAGAGAGAATGGGAATACTTCTCTGGTGTTACTGCGAGGAAAAGAATATGGCTGCATGTTCTTGTCCATGCTCAAATACACATCACAGATATAGCAGGACCTCTTCTCAGAAAGGTGAACATCAACAGTGCACTCGGATGGTGCTGGACATCAACCCAGCTCATGTCCAGGAATGAGGAAGCAGATGAATTTATGCATAGGTACAGAGTAGAGCATACCTGTGTTAAAAAATGGGAGTCTGTTCCAACTTGAGTAGACTGTTGTGTGAACAAATAATAACAACCTGAAAAAAAATAAATATATATTTTGGCTAAAATACAGGCAGGCTTTTATATTTAATACTTCTTACTACACAAAATTGGCTGAGCATTCAAGATATAACTATCCCTGACCCAGAGAGATTCAAATTTCCCTTTCTGAGGTATCTAACTCCAAGACTTGGAACAATTTTGCATCATTACACACTTGTCTCACTGAAAGACTACTCAAAAGACCAGAGAAGTCAGATCCGTTTTGTGCAGTTCTCAGCTGAGTGAACTTGTTTTCTCAGTCCCTTCAAAATGGTGGCGTGATAAGTGATCTTTACCGAGCACTGTGAAAAAACAGTGGGAATCAACCAGCCAGGTTCTCATTTCCTGGTGGCACCTTTTGTGTTGCCTCTGAGGTTGGAATAATAGGAAGCTAAGGTCATGGTCTTGTACCACCTGATAAATTGCAGGGCTTTTCAGTAGATGTTGTTCTTGTTGGTGTTGTTTTTTTTTTTCCTAGCAATACACATAAGGACTGTAATGTTTACAAGCAAGTCATTGACTTTTGAAGTAGAAAGGAGGGTTGCTCCATAGGGGAGTTTTCCCTGGAGACCAGAAAGAAAAACATGAGATGGAGCTTTGGCAGCAGCATATGCCAGACAAGGGATCTTCAATGGACAGCTGGTACAAAGAAGCTAGCTGCAGTCTCGCAGATGGTTTTTGCAGTGTGTACTTCTACAATCATTGTCAAGGAAAGATAATAGACAGGAGAAGTTGGTGCTATTAAAAAAAATATTGACTTAGGCACACATACAAGTCATAGGGAAGTCACCCTTCAGAAATGTATATACAAACACAAGGAGATTGGAAAGTGGGAAGAATAATATGACTGACATTTCTAGAGAAATGAACCATTAAAGAAGCAATTAAAAGCCTCAGTTTGAAAGAATATTATCAAACAAACATATAGTCATGGAAGTAATTAAAAGCATTTGATTGCTTCATAATGGGCAGAGCTAATCAAGCTTGTTCCTAATCAAGGTTTCTTCTGCTCGTTTTAAATGTAACTATAAAAAAATATTCAAATTAATAAAGAACAGGCTACACTGCAATGTAGTAGCTATAACTTAGGTAAAATATGCCCAGGTACACCATATACCATGCAAGGAACCAATGTGGATACTGTGATATCAGAAGGATAAAAAAGCACCTGCACATCAACAACCCAGCTATTTATGTCCCAGGGAGGTTGCTTAAGTAGGTCAGAGATGTGGAAGAATGTATGAACCCACATTCCTGTACTATGTGCACATCTGCCTATGGCAGCTGGCACTCCTGCCCACAGGCAATTGCAGTAGAACAGGCTGCACCCATCGAGGTAGGGTGCGGAAACCTTGCTGTATTTCCTTACCTGACTAGCAAGGAATCATTTTGGTCCTCAAAGGAATATTTTTATTAATGTGAATAAAAGCAAATCTGAGTCTTTTTGCTCCCTCCCTCTTGCTAATGCTACAAGGAAAATAAATGCTCGTTTAATGATGGTGGGCAAGAAGAAAGAGGGAATGATATAGATGATGCATGACACAGAGCAATGCAACGCTTTGATCATAATTTAGGCGAGCACAGGCTTCACTTACAATCTTTGTCCATTTTAACGCCAGTGTCATATCACTGACTCTCCAACATTTACTCCAAACATTGGAATAAAAATGGAAGAAACAAACAAACCAACACATTTTTGAGGTAAAGCCTTTGCTATACTGCCCACTAATCCTACAAGGCAGGACTGTGTGTGTTGGCTCATAAGTAGGAACAACTTGACCTCCAGTGGCACTCATCAGTCAATCTCAAAGCATTTTACCAGGCAGAGCAGCACCACTTTCCCAAAAGCACAGATGGTGATGGTGAATAATTTGCCCAGGGTCAGCACAGGCCAGTGGTAGAGCCAGGACCATAATTCAAGGCTCCTGAGTACCAGCCTGGTACCCTAACACATCATAAAACTAGAACAAAACAAGCACCAAGTGTTTTCATTTATCATATAACATCTGAAAGCTACATACACATTGAATGTACACGATGAATCATGTTACAATACCTAGAGAATGTAACAGAACGACGATCATTTATTATTGACTCAATACTGTTATTATAATCTGGATTTTAAACACTTAAATATGGATTCTTATTTAAAACACAATTCACAGAAGAGTCTCCAGGAACAATTCTAGTTTATTGTTATTTCTGAGTATAATAGTTCTCAGATCATCTAAGATATCTCACTTCCACTTAAATTAAAAATACTAAACTGCCATCCTCTTTTGAAAAACAAAAACAAAAACAAAACAAACAACCAAAACCCAAACCAAAAACAAAACAGCTGAACATCCTTGGGTGCTACTCGAATTCAGGTTCATTTTTTTCAGCAAATATATTCATGTTACTATTTGACAGACTTTTGAAAATAAAAAAAGGCTGCGTCAGTCTCTATTTTCAGCTACAATAGTATGAATTTGAAGAAAATGCTACTGTTGCGATGTCTGATATTTATGCTCACAAGCTGCTTTGCTGACATGAAGCAAAACGTCAATACTCTTCTCACCAAAATTATCATCCACCCCCTCTTTTCACAGTCCCTTTTCTTACAATACAATCAAAATATAATATAGAAAGTGGTGAACAAGTCAAGTATGACAAATACAGGTCTGACTAAATGTTACACATAAATACCATATTGACACCCATATTCTGGGAAATTAAAATTATATTTAAAGCTTTTTACGTAGATCAATAATAATATAGTCACATTTACTAAATTAAATAACAATAGTTACTTGAAAGAAAATTCTTACCTGGCAAGCAAACGAAGTGCAACCTTTAATACGGTCTTTCTTTGACTTACTGGTTGCTGCATATCCCTCTCTGTACAGGAATTTAAGAGTACATCACCTATGGGCAAAATGCCATTTTTCATTCACAGAAGAAGCCACAAGTAGGCACCTCTTCCACTCTACATTTCTAAGCATCAAGTTCTGGACCTGCTTAGCAAACAACATCACAGCTAATGTAAGGAAGAACATAAGATATTTCACTTTCTCCTTTCCTGGCCCTTATCCCAGCACCATGGTATCCTGTGATGGAAGATGTAGGGTGTCAGTCATTCTAAATCCAGTGTCAGCCCAAAGTGGTTTATTATCATCACTTCTGTCAGTTAGAAGATACACACATTTATTATTGCATTAAGTAGGCTGAACTAGTTCTTGGTCAGTACCACACTCCAGAAACGTCTCCTATTGTTTGCAGTGACTTGTCTGGCATCTTGCCCTAAGTCTTGAAGAAGAGATATGGGTAGACTATTATCTCTCATTGAGTTGATGAATTGTTAACTGTTTAATCAATACAGAAAATAACCCTGTGTCTAACAAACAGACATGTATGTCTCCAAAGGAACAGAAGGATCTTTATTGTAGTTAAATATGCTGATTAAAGAAAAAGACAACTTTGGGGAGAAAATATCAATCTGCATTGATTCTCTGAAGGATTTCAAGAAGGAAATTAATCAGAAAGATGGATGCAATCAGGGGTTAGACAAATACAGAATTCCTGGCAAGCCGAGAAACCTCAGAAGTACACAGCAAGTCTGTTGAATGAAGAGGGAGAAAGAGAAGGAGGGAGAGGGAGCTTTCCAATTTAATTTTAGTAACAAAGAGATGTAGCCATCACCTTTCTTTCATTTCTTCTTTCATATCCTATTATAGACATCTTGTAAGTGTTTCATATCCAGGTGTCCAGCTCCTATTCGCCAAGCAGACAAAGGACAAAGATATCCAGTTGGTCCAGAAGAACTCTTCGTGCAGTAACGATGACAAACTGCAAGGCTCCCTGACACACTGTACGCCAAACCCGTGAAGGTCCCAAGGGAATTTTCCACACACTAACTTTTCCATGTCCTGCAAGGTCCCACCAAAAACCTTTTACGGCTTCGCAGGTGACTGGACAGTGTAGTAAAGGGCTGCAGCTTCAAGAGTATCACAGCCTACACAGAATCAGTAGTAGGAGCACAGATCAACACTTTGTGAACTGTGACCCCAGCAATGGTGTCAGTTATCAAAGTCTCCTGCATCATTCCTGTGACTGCATAACAGCAGCTGCATTCACAGAATGTTAGGGATTCGAAGTGACCTCGAAAGATCATCTAGTCTGTTGTTAGGAAACGAAGTACAAAACAGAATAATAGCTTAATATGTGCAAAATTTAAACACTATAACATCAGAATATAAAATATAGCTGGTTTATGTACTTGCTTCCTATTTGTAAGCTATTAATGGTATTGTATATAACAGAAAAAAAGAGACAAACAACAACAAGCAAACAAAAAAACCCCACCACCCTGGATGATGATAATGCATCCCGTTCAACAATCACAAACTGTCCTGTAGACTCTAAATATAGTAAATCACAATTTTATAAAGAATATAGGTAGTTGCATCAACTACACAATTTGTCTTTGCACAGTAGAAACTGTATGCAACATTATATCAGGAATAAGTACTGCTTTCTGCTGTAATTTCACAAGTGTGAAAAAGAGATGACTAACTAAGGATTTGTCAAGAGTGCCAAAATAATTATTTTACATCAATAACATCCTCAAAAGTTCAGGCACTGGAAATTTTAGTTTCACCTGGGCTTTGAAACATCTAAATAATTGGACTTTGTAAAACCATTATTCTCCAGAGTGACGTACTGTTTATGTTATACTGTGTTCAGTCTGAATTCCAGATAGACTCAACAGCCTCCTACATAATGTAACTGTCCTGGAATAAAATGACTTTTTTTCTTTCTTTCAGGCATGAAATGTAGGAACGCTAGAAGCAAACAACATGTCTCTAGCGCAGCATTTGGGCTCTATTAGTCAAAGTGTTGTATTCCTTAAGTATACATTAGAGGATAGATGTGCACATAAAATACCATATGTCAGTTTCAAAGCTATAATTTACATAGTTATTTAAACTTATGCAAATGAGGACATTAAAGTTGAGACACACACCAATAAAAGGAAATTATAAGTTTAAGCTGCCACATCGGCCGTAACTTCCTGGCCGTGACTAGGTATAGTAGAACATATGGCACCTACACTCTCCCACTGTTCCCATCGCTCCTGAGAGAAGGCCATATGTGCTGTATTACCTAGACACAACAGGGCGCGTTATGAGCACACGGTAGCCTTACTTCTGTGTTTAACTCTTACAAAGCTCAGACCAACTTCTCTCTGGAGGCCAACAGAACCCAAGGGAATGGCAGGAAAATGTGCCATGGGAGGTTTAGGTTGGACATGAGGAAAAGGTTCTGCACCCAGAGGGTGGTGGAGCACTGAACCAGGATCCCCAGGGAAGTGTCACGGCCCCAAGCCTGACAGTGTTCAAGAAGAGACTGGACAAGCCCTCAGACACGTGGCGTGAATTTTGGGGTTGTCCTATGCAGGGGCAGGAGTTGGACTTGATGATCCTTGTGGGTCCCTTCCAACTTAGGACATTCTATGATTCTATGATCGAACTACCTGGAAACAATCCTTATGCCATGGTCTTTCTTGTCCTGTTACTCCTCTAGTTCTTATCACAGTGCAACATGGACTGGGAGGAGTAGCTCAAGCCAGTTCCCCATCACAGCTTGGAGAATTCAGCATGTCCAAGCAAGATTCATAGGATTTTCTACCCCCACTTACAAGGTAGCTTGCTATAAGTCACTTACACCTCTCCCCTATGCATTGTGAGGCCTTTGCCTATTCCAGATGGAAAAAAGGGTTACAGAAAGTTTATTTCCTTAAACCTGTACTCAACCTCCTACAGTTTTCCCACGTACAAAATACTGGATATAAAGTTTGAACAAGAGTCACGTGACAACTCTGACAAAGTTTTAAAATCATCAAACAGATGATGTTGACAATCAGAAAGGAGATAAAATATCAGCAGTGCAGAGAAAGAATAACATGATATGTGGGTTTGTTTTGCCAAAGTGGTAGAGACTCTATTTTGCCTGATTTTACAAAAAATGCCTTTTAATTATGAAATTATTACATTGGTTTTTCCAGTTCATGGTAAAAAACAAGGTGTGGTTTTCCCCCCTGCCTAAAGCTATTATCATTCCGGGCCTTATTTTACTAACCAAAAAGAGAACATTTGCAAATTTAGCATTTGTAAAATGGCCTCTCCATACACTGATACTATATGCACCATTTAAGAACTTTTTTTTTTCCCCCTGTTTGTTAGTTTGGTTTGGTTTATGTTTGGTTTTGGTTTGTTGGTTTTTTGCTTGTTTGTGTTTTTTTGAAGGGTGTTTGTTCAGTTTTGTTTTTTTCAATTAAGCTAAACTATTCATGCAGGTCTCTAAAGCAAAGGAGACAGACAATGAATTATAAAATCAGGAAGATTAGCCAAAAAAAAAAAGCAGGGATCGAATGAAGACAAATATCATACTGTTAGGCTTCACTTGTTTGTTTCACATTTCAAACAGTAAAAAGAAAGAAAAAAAGTTTACGGTTTCTTCCCAGTAAGAGACCATCATAGAAGAAGAGAAATATATATTTCACCCATGCCCTTCACCATGCTGTTCCTCAAAATTTAGCATCATTTTACAAAATTGCTTTGGTGAATCCATCTATAAAAACAGCAGAGCTGTTATTTTCCAAAAAACCACTCCAGTTTCCTGAGACTGTCTACTTATTCCTCTCAACATTAAACTGTCAAAACCTCAAAGCTTTACAAGATATCTTAATTCCGACCTATAAATTTTACTTGAACGTATTTGAAAATGAACAGGCTGACAACCGCTATTCGTTACTGTCACCACTAGGAAGTTCAAGTTACAAGACAATGAAAATACTTGAGAGAGAAGTGGGATATGTAAATAAAAAAGTCAATATAGCCTTTATGGCACTAATTCTACCTAGTCACTTCTTCCAGCAATCGCTCATGGAAAAGCATACGCATCCTTTCATGAGCCTTCCTGTTTCCTATGCGGTGATGTGAGACTCCACTAAAAGGCTCCCCAGGTCTCAGGGGTGAGGGAAAGCGATATGAGCATACACAGGTTGTCTGCATCGTGTGACGGAGCTACTCGTGACACAGGAGAAAAGCCACAGCCTGCAGCTGCTCACATTGCAAAATGTTCTTCTGGGCTTAGAAAATCTCTGCCACTTAGTTGAGAACACACAAACCGCAGCTCTGCTGCAGGGAAGGGAGGCAGGTCTGGATTAACCAAACCTCTCCCTGACAGATGGAGATCTCCATCCCATTATTTTATATTACACCGTGTAAAAGTCCACAGGACTCGTGTATGACAAAGGAATGCAGCATAAAAACCAAAACAGTTATTTTCTCTGCTGGTGGCTCTCCAGAAAGTGTAGCCTTGGTGTAAATTATGTCAGAGGCATTGACAAACTCTGTGCAAGTTAATCAGACCACAGACTACTGTTATTTCAGCTGAATGAGGCCTCAGTGATATCAGTTCCATTTATTGGTTTGTGTGAAGCTTTTGTCACAAGGAGGAAAAAAAGACTTTCCGGTCACAAGCACATGAGGGACTAGCAATTATTCCTTAGCCTCCCATTTGCTATAGGTTTGAAAAATACCCTCTCAGTGTAAAAAAATAAAAATAAAAATAATGAAGGATGTAATTTTACTAATAACTTGAAGAGACACTGCCTCGGGGATGTGCACACAACATGGTGTAACTGCTAGGTCAGAAAAATAGAACAGATCAAGTTCGATGGACATAACAGAACAGTGCTACAGGTTAATCTCTGAAGATGTCATATGACTACACTGAGGAAATCAAGAGGAGTTGCAGATACCACTGTGAGCCATAATCTCAACTTTTAAAAGGTCTGATAAATGCAGTAACTCACAGTAACAATCAGTCTATGTAACTCATTCTGAGCTATAAGAGAAATTACGTGAAGCAATTTTGCTACTATTCTTTCCTTAAGGAGTAGTTCAGAGAGGTGGCATCCTTCCAGTGTATACAGCCTATTGATCATATTCAATGTCAGCCTAAAATGCCTCATTAATAAGTGAGGATATTTTAATGCTGCCTAAGTTAAAAATCTCTTTGCCAAAGGACATAAAAACACTATATTCCATTGGATACATCAAGGAAATTGGATATTTGCAAACACTACCAATTATGGAGTCAAAATTTTGTGGCAAATATAGACCGTAAACAAAAGACACAGGTGGGAAAAGAACAGATTTTCTTGGTGAATATTTCTGAATGAAGTATTTCTGTGAGGTCACATGAGTGCAGAAAGATCAGAAGCCAATCTATGGCCCTTCCAAAACACCTTCTGGAGCCTGAAGCTATGACGGAACGCTATGCCAGATGGCAATGGCCAGTGGTGCTGTGGTGGGCAGATTTGCTGAGGTCTTACAGCATTTTCTCCCCTTGCCTGGAGTCACCAGCCTCTCTTGGCAGCGGCATCCAGTATTTGGATAAAGTGCTCTGACTGCTGGCACCAGCTTTTCAAATACAACCATGTGGGATGGTGGGAAAGATTATCACAGAGAGGGATCCTGACGGGGCACTGAGGCCAATTAATAATAAGGTAAGAACAGAGCAACCACAGAACCCAAATGGAAAATGGCAGAGCAGGGGGAAGGTTCTACTGGAACGGTCATCCCTTAGTGACCATTCTGCTGTTCTGCCCTTTCCCCTTCCCCACCGTCAAAGTTAGTCACTCAGAAAAAAGAATCATGATGTGTTGACAAAGAGAAAATTTTCATCTCCCTCAAGCTGTAAAACATCTTAGCTGAGCAATACTTAAATGTCAACATAAATGTGTTTTGGTGTAAAGAAAAATGTATTATTATTAGAAATCACAGCTGCCATTGCATTTCATAGTCAGGTGGATTATGTTGTCTAGAACTAGGTTTTGACAACAGCTCTTTGATGCGCCAGCTACATACTGTAACCAATTTCATCTGCTTTATAAGTAACTGAAACGCACTAAAATCTGAATTTTTTACCTGGAGACCAGCTCTTCCAAAGTTTAGATGACCTCTAATCAGAAGGTATGGTTTGAATTCAGTTAAGTTAGCTTAATTTTGCCTAGCTGGCCATAATCACCTAAAGGCTGGCCCAAGCTCCTGGGACTGCAAACCTCCACCAATGTTTTTTAGGTGTTTTGTTGTTGTGTTTGTTGTTGTTTTTGTTTGTTTTTCAGATAAACTTAACAGTTGTGGACTCATGTTTCAGTAGGACATTTCACAGCTTTCCAAATTCAGAAATAATCCAGGCCATTCCCATTCCCACCATTCTAGGAGTGAATCAAAGCTTCTGCTCGTCTCTTCTTCGAAAGCCTGGCTCTCCAATTATCACCAACAGCATTACTCTGGAGAAACAGGTTTACTTATAAACAACAGCAAATCTGTGATAGGATTTTTTAAACAGTGTATTTCTGTACTTTTAGTCAACTGTGTAATCTCCATCCCATTAAGAGTAAGGCCTCGCTTCTTCGACACTTGGCAGTGTTCCCTGCTCCTCTCTTTCTGGTCTCTTCCCACTCCCCACCCCCCTCACACATACTTTTTAAACCTGGCAGGACTGCTCTGGACCTTTGAGTTTGGTGCTTTATGCCTTTCTTTGTCCGGTTAGAATTTGCAGATTGGCCAGAAACAAGACAATAGGACTTGTCAGTGTTAATGGACCCAGCACTGTCTCTTCCTAAGTTCTTCAGCATTTGCTGGTTTGCTAATCTGGTGTAATAAAGTTCAACTGCATTTTGCATCTGACTAAGAATGAGGTATCTAAAACCATTCTCCCCTTTGTATCTGATCAAAATACATAATGGAGTTAAACTAATCCATTCCTTTAAGAAATAACACTGCAATGGCTACATCAAAATTTAGTATTCTTCAACTATTACAGATGATTCCACACGCATTATTGAAAAGTTTCCACTTTAGTGCACTATGAATCACACCCTAAACATGGTAGGTTGAAACTAAATTACTAATGTTCGATCAATAAACACATTTACTGTTTTCTAGTCTCATTGATTATTAAATGGCTTGTAAGGTCCCATAAAGAATTTTCCATGGCTTCCAAAATAATCATACCTGGCATTTAATTTCCTTTTTCTCCTTAAGCAACATTATTTTAGGATTGGCTTAAATGGATCTATGCTGTTCTTCTCCTTTTGACATTCATTCTTAGAAGAAACAGGTTCTTCAACTGGTATCTAGTTTGTTTGTATCTAGTTGATTAATCATATTAAAATATAGTCAGTCTTATTTGATCATTGCTAATACAGAGCTCATAATACCCACATTATACTTAGCCAATTTTGTTTTGTTTAGACAGTCATTGTTTAGTTGGCAGACTGAACAATGGGGCTAAAATAATCTATGCTTCATCTCCTACTCTGCCAGTCTTCAGGGCGGGGGTGGGACACATGACAAGCTCCAAGATTGAAATACTCATTTTCAAAAACTCAGCCAAAGAATAAATACACAACTTTCTAAGTACTAGCATTCTCTTACCTCCCTCCTCCACCTTCCCCACACTCTTTCCAGTCTTTGTTTAATATAGGAGGAGATATAGGAAAGGAGTCAAAAGCATTGACCCATGAAAATACATACAAATTTGGTCAGGCTGAAGCTATTAAAAATTGCTAGCTGTGGTTGTTCCTAAACACAAAGTTCCTATTCTTGCTACATAAAGGTGGCATAAAACTAATGACAACATGAACTCTACATCTATTTCCTCCAATTCTCATATCAATAATGTTTGCATCTTACTCATACCATACAGAGAAAGATACAGACAACCTTCATTTAGCCCTCTTGTGGGTCTCGTAATTATATATCAAGCTTTCAGTCCTCTGCCTCAGATGGACAATGAGATTGGCAGTAAACAAAACTGAGGACTGCAAGAAGACTGAAAATAATCTTTGGAGATTACAGACACTGATGAAAAAAGTAAAAATTTGCTTCTTCTCTTCCAGTATGATAGTTGGGAAAAACCCTACACTAAAATATGAAGACAGTGGAAATAAAGTTATCTGGGCAACATTATAATCAGCACTGCCTAGATGTTAGTGCTTGACTTCACAGCTTTAAGATTAATCTTCTCTGTAATTTTATCCTGTACACACGTGCTAAATTGTGAGAAGAACCACCTGAGATCAACACAGGCTTGTATCTCTATTCTGCAAAATGATACCTAGCTTACCCACCACAGTAAAAGGTGAACTGTACCTCAAGTCTGAAGCCCAGATATTCAAAGACTGTATTTTCACCTATATTCAAGAAAGTGGTATGCTGCTCCATGTTCTTCCTTTCTGCCAAAAAAACCCCTCAAATTTTATTTGCAAAGAAAAAAAAACACTTCTTCATTTTAATATATGGCATGGAGTTTAGCTTGCAGATATATCATATAACCAGGTTTTTAAAATTGTTTCTTGTCACCATTTAGCTACATAAATGAAGCTTAATTTAAACTTGTACATTCATGTTTAAAAAAAAAAAATTCACTATCATCTAAAAATTAAGATTTTTACATTGAAGCAAAAGCTATAAAACAAGGCACTGCAAAAGCTCTGTCTGTCCCTTGCCATATGTATATAAAACCTTAATTTAGCACACATTACAAGATGTAGTTTTACCAGCCAGGGCTATATCATATGGTAAACTCTTTAAATTCATCAATAGTGTGATTATCATTCAGTATTACCATAGGATATAATTCCTGCAGCAAGTAAGACTTCATCCAAGCACACCAAATTAAGTTTTTATAGGAGAAAACTGAAGAGTATTTCTTCCAAGATTACTTATGTTCTAGCTCCAAGCTGAAACTTCACTTTTCCCCATCCTATTAGAAAAAGGGGGAAAAAAAGATTTATGCTTACATATTAAGCTGTTCAAGTAATTGGACTCTTCCTGGCAACAGCAGTTTCCTTGCCAAAGCTAGTAATCATAGCTTCCACTTTTGTTGCTACATGATTCATTTTTGTAAGTTTAGTAGGTATTACATAATATCTGACTATTTTTCAGTTGTCTTGTTTTTCTCCCAGAAATGATTCATTTGAAGTTTGATCCATCTCTCATTAATAACACAGAAAAGATCTATATGAATATAATTGGTCCTTACAGTCTAGGAGGTGACTGGCTGGTCCATCACTCCTGCATATGCAAATAAACAGATTTTTGGATATTTTTACCTCAGAAGGCGACAGAAAGAATATGTCTTCCTGCACCTGATCTGAGATGAACATTATTAGTTGCACTAAAATCAAGTGACCTTAACAAAAGGGAAGATGATTCCCATTACTACCAACTGAGATTAGCTTGCTTTACCTTTTATTCAGGTATTACCATCCAAGAAAATGTCACCCGTTTACCATGCCAAGAACATCTATACACTAAAAACATTAAAATTACCCTTTGTGCAGCTTGCCATCCATTCAACTTCAAAGCCAAATTTTTGCTATTCCTCAGCACAAGAAAGCAGCACAGAAGATTTAAATAAAAGACAGGACTTCCTGAGAAGTCTTTAGTTAAACTTCAGCGCTGAACATGACAGGAACGTAACGCTTCAGTGAGAAGTGAATACAGCATCAAAAATGGCAACGCTATTATTCACCACTTTGTCCTGTTACATTCCCTTGTTTGTCCTAAGATAACATTTGCTTTAAAAAGAACAACACTTGAAAACAATTTTTGTTTCTAAGCATTTGTTCAGAATTTTGCAGCCAGGAAGTAGCTTTTGCATGGAAATTGTTATCTTCTGCAATAATTTCTTCCAATTTCATGGCCTTAGAAGATCCTGTCACACACGGACAATAATCAGTCACTGTCTGTTTGGGGGCAGATTAGGTATCATAGCTGTGATTTCTCCTGCAAGAGGTGAACCTATCTCAAGGAGTCAGCAGGCAGCCACACGGAAGACCTCTGAGCAGCAGGATGAGTTCACCACCTTGTTCCTTCCTTTGATTTCAGTGTTTGCTCCTGCTGCAGGTATCTGGCTTGCAATCTTAGCTTATCTCTTGCTCTGACTTAACCTAGAGATCCATTATCAAGGACTCCTGATATTGATATAATCAGCATAAGGTTTTTTGCTCTGGTTCCCTGGCTTCTCTTTCTGATCCTGATGGTGAGTTTGGCAATGGGATGCTGGCTTTCCAAATCAACAGGCCTTCCCTAACCTACCTGCAAGAAGCAAAAAGCGGGGAAACACGAGGAATACACAGCTCCTTTCTAAAGTCTCATTTCTGTTTAAAACAAACCATAAGGCTATACTGTTTCCAAAATATTCCCTTCAACATTTTCCTAAGAACTCTTTGCTTTTACCACACCTACATATTTTACTTTCTCCTTCATCTTTCAAGTAGCCCTAGGAAAGTATGTGTCCTTCTGCTGCATACTGTTACAAACACATGGGAGTAACATAGGTGGCCAGATTTAAAATTTCAAAATTCAAACAAAATCAGCATTTTAGTTTTTGAGTAATTAAAATATGACTGCAGAACACACGAGGCTGACAACACTGGTTTCTGCTGCCAGTGACAACACGGAGCCAGAAGAGAGAGTCAGAAGTCAGAGAACATGATATCACTATCACCTCCTCACCACTAACGCACAAATCTTCAGCTTTTTGCTAACTGAGGCACATTCACCATCTAAATGATGCCAAACCAAGAGTCTGAAAAAAAAAATAATAAAGTAAATAAAAGTCTTGAAGTGCTGGCAGTGATCTCATATAAAAAGCTATGCAAGCCACTATGGGAAAGTGAAAGATAACCTTAGTTAATACTCACAGAAATTAATTATGTATCATTAAAGTTTTACTAATAAAATTTCTATATGATGCTTTAGAAGAAACCAAACCTGGGGGACTTTAGTGTTGGGAAATGGGAAAACTTTATTAATTCATTTGCATAGTTAATTCCTGCAATTGGTAAAATCCAATGAAAGACTATCCACTTTAGGGTCCCACAAACAGTTTAAAATGATCCTGTATTCATAATGTGAAAAAATGAAAAGTATCAATGTTTTCAGTAAAAGAATAAGACACTCGTAAATACTATTTAAATGAATGCGTATGTTTTGAAACCAAAGAGACGCTGTTCAGGAGAAAATGCATTTGATAACATATCTTATGAACAGTGATATGTGATTTGATTCCTCCTAGATAGATTTTGTTTGAATTTGAAGAGAAAATAATCCACAGCTCAATATAAAAAGGGAAAGGGAGTGTGTGTTTTTGGAAGGGAGGATAGCATGCTAGCCAATGACAATTTAATTTTTCAGGCTTTACATACTAACTATTCATAAAGACTGGTTACTTTAATCGTTGTCATGAAGTATTACCTAACCCTTCAACCGATGACTAATTTTGCCACCCTGTTGGTAGTTAATCAGACATCTCTCACTGCACATATGCTGAGCACATAGCTTCCAGAACGTCTGGCAAAACACTCAGTATTTTTTCGTTCACTTGGATCCATAAAGCGTGTTATGTCACTGTCTTGCTTGGGCTCCATCCACTTTTAATCTTTCAGCTCTGGTACAAATGCCTGTGCAAGGTAACTGAGAAAAGCATTTATAATCTCTTATGTGTTTTACAGGACTTAGAAAACGCAATCAGAAGGGTAACAGAGAGGCACAGGATGCTACTTGATGTACCCAGCCCCTAGGATACACTAAGCATCTCCAGAAGCCCACCCACCCCTGTAGGGGGGTGCGGATTTCTGATGGCTCTTGTGTAGCACCTGGCAGTCTTAAAGAGAAATCTCACACCATCTAAGACATCTCAGAAAGAAGCAAGTGCCTCTATCTGGGTAAATCACTCAAGTTCAACAATCCTCCATGTGAAACAAGGAAAAGACGACAGAAAAGTCTCACAATAATTCAAGCTCAAGTTAGCAAAGAGAAGGTTTGCCTCTGTTAGGACAAGAGAGGGCATGATGAAGCAGGCTTGACCTCTTGTCCTAATCATTAGAACTACTGCTCAGAGTATCTTCCTTAAAAGATCTTCCCATTTGTCCTCCATCAGTTCTTTGTCTGACTGGACACCTGCAAGTGTTCACCCATTTCCCAATTTATTGGTAACTTGAGCCTCAACATCCTGAGCTGTAACACTGTGCTAATGTCAGCACAGTATAACAGCAAGCGGCTCTAGCTGTAGTAACATTATGTATATAATATGTATCTTGGTTGCATTTCCAATTTTTATGGTACATCTGTTAGAGACATGTAATGTATTTTTAAAGTATCAAGGTTCCTTTTCATTCTTTTCCGTCCATTATACTTTTAAAAGATAATATTGACTAGTCTTCTGAGTCCCTAAAATTCTGACTATAGAAAATCTGATTTCTTCCTTGCTTAAACTAAGACCAAAGAGGTAAAAATCACAGAATGTATTTCTGTAATGCAAGAATAACTAATAACAACTCAAGTTGTCATCTAGCAAACAAAGGACAGAATATAACAGCACTTGAGTTTCCAAGACTAGCTATGACAATATTCCCCCTTGTGGCCTTGGGCAAGTTACTTAGCCTCTCCAGATGACAGTCCCTGTCTGTAAAAATGAGGATAATGATATTTACTTACCTCTCTCAGAGGAGATGTGAAAACTAATTAAAATAATTTGTGTAAAGAGCTTTGAACCTGAAAAGCACTACATAAAGTGCTAAGGAAATAGTGTCTATATAAAAGACTGAGGGGAAAAGATTCAACTTACACAGTAATGCACTAGTTCAAGAAACACACACAGCTCAGTTTTCCTTTCTTTTATTTGTATGTCAAATCAAAACTATACACCTAAGGTAATTTTCCTGCTATGAAATAAGTTTAGTTATAAAGGACATTGGTATTGTGGCATTTTCAGACTACTGACCATTTGTACTCCCCTTTTGTCTAAACTCAGTCAAGGGGATGATCCAAGGAAATAGTTATGAAATTTGCCCTTCAATATTCCAAACACATCATATGGATAAACTGTAATCAAAATTTGTTAGGAATATTGACATTTTCTTACCCATAAGCATTATGTCACTTACTTTGGCCAAGGCCTGGACACTGTCTACTCATGCTGAATTCAGTGAACGTCACTGTGTCTTCATAAGGGAGTGGATGAGTCCATTATATTATTTTCCAACTGTGGAAAACTGTGCAAGTGAACATGGGGGAGTTGTTAGCTGGAGAGACACATTCTTCTTTACTAAGCATTTCATTCAGACTGTTTGCAAGTAACTCAAGTGCTGTTTGAGAACAGCAGTTTACTCAGCGAGAGTGATGTGAGAGCAGGTTAAACTACAGCACCACCATAACACAGCACATGACAATCCCTGGGAGTGAGATACTTATCAAACATAGCAATGCTTTTAGGAGAAAAATATGTGTTTTTAGAAGAAAAAGAAGTTCTCTCTCTAATGTCACCCAAACACCAAGTCAAATTAATTGATAATCTTCAAGACTATGGCAAAGGAAATCTTTGAACTGTAAACTGAAGAATAATATACCAAAAGCAGTGAAGACTCATTCTGGGCAAAAACACTTCATAATTAATGCCATGACTAGATCTTAACATCACTTAACTTCTGGGGTGGTATTTAGTAATAGCCAAATAAAAATATATCTACTGTCAGTTCAGAAAGCAGCATAACATTCATTAAAATAATCAGAGAAATAAAACAAATATCTTCATTAAATATGTGAATTCTAATGGACGGTTTTGATCACTGTTTACTAATGTGATGACATTACCAAGTCATTCTCTGTCAGAAAAATTACATGCATTGGATTAGGTAAATTCTGTTTTCAAAGGCTTCCTAAGAAAAAGAAGCAATATAAAGCTAAATATTTACCAGCACTACAGCAAAGTATTAAAATAAACAGGCAATATACCCTATTTTACTTATAGCTCCCTCCCAGTGCATGGTTGACAATTAAGAGAATGTGAGAGGGAAGCGAGGAAACAAAGAAGAATAGTTATTTTAACAAAAAGGAAATAAAATCATTCTCTCCATACACTTTTTTGACAAGTCCAGTATCTCCACCCACATGCTAAAAAAGATTCTTTGCCCACCCACTCCCAGATCAGCAAAGGCAAACAGGGAGAAATCAGCTGCAGAAGAGATCAAGGTGACTCAAACCAGGTTTTTTGTTATGGGTTTTTTTTTTTGTTATGGGTTTTTTTTAAGTTGGTTTCAGCCTTTATTAAAAAAAAAAAAAACAAACGCACCAAAGCAAGAAACCTGTTCATATACATCCAGGCACCATCATAGGAGGTTATTTGAGTGCTGACCATACAAGGTGTACGGCTGGACAGTAAAGAAACAGCACGGAGGGGTGGCTGACTGCGAGCCATCCTTATATGCCTAGCTCATTTAAAACCTGCACAAACCAACGTTGTCTTACACCTTCCATCAACTAGTCTAGGCCATACTGTTTCTTTGCATACGTCTGTACACAGTGCAGAATATGGAGTTCAATTACCTTTATTTACAATACATCTGTATTTTCTTCTTTGCTTATGATTAAAAATTACTCATCAGACAGATCAAAACTGTTGATTAATGCACTTCATAATACTGTAGATGGCATAATTGCTTTAAAATGCATTTCTTGATTAGTATAAATACATGAATAAAAGCTTTTGTCTAACAAGGAAAAAAAATGTGATTGCACACGCAAGCAAGCTTAACAGCCCCCTCAGCATCACTATACCTGCTCTGGTATCCTGTTACAAACCAAAGCATTAGGATTCTCAATCCCAGTGAAAAACAGCAAACAGAATTATCTCTAGTTTAATGTTTTTCTGCTTAGATAATTCTGTTATGATTTTCAGAGGGTATACTTCATCTTTAGAACTGTTAGATACTACTTCAGGTTACTGATGTTCAAATTGGAACAACTGGAACTAATCTAGAATCCTGCGTTGCTTCATCTTTTGTACTGTAAGTTTTAATTATTCTGCTACTTTATTATGCTTTCCAAAGGAAAAAATCAGCCTTGGGCAGAAAGATTAGAAAAGATGTTTATATGTCATAACATATTTTTGGTAGCATCGTGGGGTGTGCATATGAAGTGTTTCATTGCAGGGCTCCCCCCATCTTCACCCCTCCCCACCATAAAAGAGGTTTGTGATGCATTTGTTACTTCTCCAAGTTGATTGCTAATCATCCACAGACATTAATATCCTGCTGGTCCCTGTGCTTTAGAAGGGTTTTCTTTGGGTTTTTGTTTGTTTTTGTGGTGGTTTTGTGTGTTGTTTTTAGATTCTTTTTTTTTTTCCTCCTGTTTAAACAAGTTGATTGCCATTTTCAAACACATACCTCGAAGTAAAACCAAGATGAGTCAATATTGTCAAAAAGTTATTCTGATCAGTAACTTTAAAAAAACCCACAACATTTCAAATAGAAAATTAAAATTATAACGGAAGATGAATCCCAAAACATGTCAGCTATTGTGGTTAAAGAGAAAAAGCTCTGTGAAGATGCTGACAAACAAAGTAACTCTCCATGTGTTACTTCTTCTAAGGAAACAAGCATGTATCTTTGATCATTTTACACATAGCCTAAAATAATTCCTATTCTGATCATTTTAATTACTTCAGTAAAACCTAGCAGTACCAGCATATAAGTTTTGTATTAAGACTCACATTCATGTTCATAAATGTTGATATAATACTTAAGCTGTAAGTTACACAATTATTTTAATTGACTCTGTAGATCATATCAAAGAACTCAAATTTAAGTACGAAAAGCCAATTTAAGTTGCTACAAAAAACATTAATTTTCCTCAAATAAATCAGTCTTCTATGAAAATGTAATTACAAAGTAAAAGTATTTTATTTGAAATTTGCTCTTTGTTAAATCAAAGCTTGAGTGATCTGGATGAGGGGATTGAGTGCACCCTTTCTAAGTTTGCAGATGACACCAAATTGGGTGGGAGTGTTGATCTGCTGGAGGGTAGGATGGCCATACAAAGGGATCTGGACCGGCTGGATTGTTTGGCTGATGCCACTTGTATGAGGTTCAACAAGGCCAAGTGCCGGGTCCCGCACTTGGGTCACAAAAACTCCAGGCAGCGCTACAGGTTTGGGGAAGAGTGGCTGGCAAGCTGCCTGGAGGAAAACGATCTGGGAGTGTTGATTGACAGCAGCTGAACATGAGCCAACAGTGTGCCCAGGTGGGCAAAAAGGCCAACAGCATCCTGGCTTGTATCAGGAATAGTGTGGCCAGCAGGACAAGGGAAGTGATCATGCCACTGTACTCAGCTCTGGTGAGGTCCCACCTTGAATTCTGTGTTCAGTTTTGGACCCCTCACCACAGGAAAGACATTGAGGTGTTGGAGAGAGTTCAGAGAAGGGCAACAAAGCTGGTGAGGGGTCTGGAGCACAAGTCTGAGGAGGAGCAGCTGAGGGAACTGAGGCTGTTAAGCCTGGAGAAAAGGAGGCTGAGGGGAGACCTTATGAGTATCTACAACTACCTGAAAGGAGGTTGTAGCGTGGAGGGTGTTGGTCTCTTCTCCCAAGTAACAAGTGATAGGACAACAACAAATGGCCTCAGGTTGCACCAGGTTCAGATTGAATATCTGGAAAAATATCGTCTCAGAAAGGGTTTGTCAGTCATTGGAACAAGCTGCCCATGGAAGTGGTGGAGTCACTATCCCTGGAGGATAAAAAGCGTTTAGACTAGGTTCTTAGGGACATGGTTTAGTGCTAGAATTAGGTTAGGTTATGGTTGGACTTGATGATCTTGAGGGTCTCTTCCAACCGATTCTATGATCATCAAGACCTTCCTGACAGACAAGTTTTAATTAAAAGGTGATTGTTTGTAAGGTTTCACAGCTCTCTCCCTTCTTACCACTTACCTTACCATCTCAGAGATTACGCAAGAGGAGACTGCGTCATTACATACCTTTCTCTTTCCTTTCATGGGCAGAATATGTGATGTGCTTCAAACATATCCCAGAACTGCTATGCCTCAATATGACAAGATGGACTTAAACTCTATCTCAAGTGTTACAACACAGAAACTTTCCTCTTGGCATGAAAGAGCTTTTACTGTTATTTCATATATATTTCATCTCTATACAGGCAATATATATTTTTATTTTTCTTCTCTACAAAAAAGCTAAGATTTCTGCAGGACAGGTTGGACTCAACACAAGTGACAGATTTACTGATTGGAAAGAAGGTGTGGGTTTGTTTTTTTTTTTGAGACATAGACTTTAAATAGGCTGAAATAAGATACAGATAAAAATATTATTTTATAAATTCAAGCATTCATCACCAAGCCAGCAGCCCAAATTACAATATGCAGTGTTAACTGAAATAAAGTTGTCAGAGGATGTTTGGATGAAAGGTGGATGTGATAGAAATAAATGAACTTAAAATAAATAGAACAGCCTTGAGTGTATTTCAAAAGCCCATGCAGCTTCAAATGAGGATTTATGAACTAATAAACTATAACCATTCTTTTGTTCTTCAAGCCTGCACTGCAAACCTAGGAGACTGAAACGACAGTCTTATAAGTAGATACAGTATTGATAATCTCTTTGCAAGCTATCTTATATTTCAAACAGTAGTCAGCGTATTTTAACAATTTTCACAGTGAAGTGGGTAGCAGGTGTTGCAAAGAGCAGCAGCAGCATTGAGCCTGGTAACTGCTGCCTGAAGAGCAAGATTTTTCTGCCATTTCCCTTCTGTCATAGCTTTGGTTTCCTGGTTTCTGGTACCTACTCCAGGGCTCAGCCATTCACCATTTGTACGGCAACACTGATCTCAAATTCTGTAGTATTTTCTTCATTCAAAGAGAAGTTGGCTTTTGAGGAAAGCTGTTTGTCTTTTAACCTTTAGCAATAAAGGCTCTTCTTTGATCCAAAGGTGTGTGATTTCCTCTGTTTATAATAAGCCCCCAAAAGTCTCTAGTGGAGTTACAGACCACAACAGTTACAACGCTGATTCTTCGTAACTCTACTCACAAGTATACACATGCACTTAAACAGCACTTAGCGTAAAATGTTATGTGAGTAAATGCCACTATGAGGCACACTCAGTAAAAACACTGGGCTATTACTATTTTAATAATTATTCCTTGAGCTAAAATCCACTATTTGAAACCAACTAGCAGCGTACATAAATTACCTTTCAGACAAGTTTTACATGTTATAACAGCTAACAACTGACACCAAGTATAACACCACCCATCTCTTCAGCAGATACTTACAACCAAACTCCCAGGACTTCAGAGACAGAGTGGACAATTATATTTTGGCTTGATCTCCATCTTCCTTGTGACAGAAAACAGAAGTATCAATGGTAATTAGATGTTTCCAGTTACCATCTCATCCTACAACCTCTTTCGGCTTGGTATGAGTGGAACAAAATGTTTTAACAAGTAACATTAACATCATCATCAACAATGCTTTAGCTACCCCGTTTTACTGATGAAAAGATAGAAATGACATAATGAAAAGAAGAAAGGAATAAAGACTATATAAAAGAATTATGCTGTTTCCAAATCCCATGTATACTTACAAATTTTTAAGTGCAGTCTGTCAGCCTGATACTGCTACAAAAGTTAACAAAAGGGATAACAGGCTATAGACAGGGAAGGAGCTTCTTGTTTTAATAATGTCTGCATACTAACCTATTCTTAAAAAACTTATCAATTTTATAAAAAACACCATTAATGTTTTAAGTATTTTAAATAAATCACTAAGCTCAAGGCTTAAGTGCATGGAATAGCATTCATGCAGTATTTGGATGATAATTCTGCTGGCTCTGCACATTTCACCCTTGAGGTGAAGATGAATCAGCTTCACGTGGAGCTACTCACCAAGAGACTGGTTGGTCTGATGAGGAGGGGTCTGTCCTATCCCACACTTGATGGTCATTTCACTGCTGCACGAAAAACTGGGTTCTTGTACAAGTGCAACCCAAGTTTCACCTGTGATTTACAGTGCCTGTTTCCTCCCTTGTCTAAGGGAGGTAAACTTCAACAAAATCAACATTTTTTTTTACCGAAAATAAAAATAAGGAGGGATCCTAAGTCTAAAATTGATCACTGCCACCAGTGTATTGTTCTCATCTGTTTCCTGGGACTTGCTGTCCAAACAGAGCAAGATAAACGTTCACCGTCTTCCATTAAGAACCACTCTCAATGCGAGCACTCAGTCAAATGGTCTATGAGATAAAAGGCACTATAATAACAGCAAAACACCACAAGCTATACAAACAAAGCAAAACCACAAGTAGTTTTCAACCATCTCATGCCCTGGCCCATATTACATCATGTTGTTCCTTTTTCGGTTTGTAAAGCCTGGCTGCTTTCCCCCCACACACCAAATTTCTACGTGTCCTCCATAGCTGAAGAAGAAAAATTCAGCATGGAAATGCTCAAGAGCCGGGGTTTAACACACTAAAGAAAAGAAACAGACCCCACCCCCATCTCCCCCCGCAAAACCCACACCACAAACACTCAAGGCAGATTCCTGCTTTCCCCTCTTCCAGCCTAAATCAGTATCTACAGCTTTACAGAATCACAGAATGTCAGGGATTGGAAGTGACCTCGAAAGATCATCTAGTCCAATCCCCCTGCCAGCGCAGGAACACCTAGATGAGGTTACACAGGAAGGCATTCAGGCAGGTTTTGAATGTTTCCAGAGAAGGACACTCCCAACCCCCAATGGGCAGCCTGTTCCAGTGCTCTGTCACCCTCACTGAGAAGAAGTTCCTTCTCAAATTTAAGTGGAATCTCCTGTGTTCCCGTTTGTATCCATTGCCCCTTGTCCTACCATTGGTTGTCACTAAGAAGAGCCTGGCTCCATCCTCATGACACTCACCCTTTACATATTTATAAACATTAATGAGGTCACCCCTCAGTCTCCTCCAAGCTAAAGAGACCCAGCTCCCTCAGCCTTTCCTCATAAGGAAGATTCTCCACTCCCTTAATCATCTTTGTTGCCCTGAGCTGGACTCTCTCCAGCAGTTCCCTGTCCTTCTTGAACTGAGGGGCCCAGAACTGGACACAATATTCCAGATGGGGTCTCACCAGGGCAGAGTAGAGGGGGAGGAGAACCTCTCTTGACCTACTAACCACCCCCTTCTAATACACCCCAGGATGCCATTGGTCTTCCTGGCCACAAGGACACAGTGCTGGCTCATGGTCATCCTGCTGTCCACCAGGACCCCCAGGTCCCTTTACCCTACACTGCTGTAATAGGTCATTCCCCAGCTTATACTGGAACCTGGGGTTCTTCATGCCCAGATGCAAGACTCTACACTTTCCCTTGTTATATTTCATTAAATTTCTCCGTGCCCAACTCTCCAGCCTGTCCTGGTCATGCTGGATGGCAGCACAGCCTTCTGGCATGTCAGCCACTCCTCCCAGCTTGGTGTCATCAGCAAACTTGCTGATAGTGCACTCTATTCCCTCATCCAAATCATTGATGAGTATATTGAATAGTTCAAGAAAACAAACCAGGCAACAAAGAAATAAGCAAGACTGTGGCACATTTCAAATGGATCTTCCTAGAAGGGGTGCTCCTTTTTCTATTTTCCTGTTATTTTTGTTAGAAACATTTCATTAGATCTAGTTCTTTCACTGCCAGGCAGCCAGTAACTCTGTCAGGGATTTTGATAGGTAATATCATCAAAGTTTATTTTAGGAAAGACAAGGTGATTGCCTAGATGAAATAGGCTACAGCACACCTTAATAAATCACTAGGAGACAATATTTTAAGCCACAAGTATCTTCTTCAGTTCTGTCGGGTTTTAAAAGTTTCAAGAAGACCTTAAAAAAAAAAAATCACTGCAGAAAAACTTTAGTGGTTTAATTAAATAGAGGAATGCTAAACAAAAAAAAATAGTGAATAGTAAAGCATCTCACTTTAATTTCAGTATGGATATTGGACAGTTAGCTGAATATGGGGGAGAAGTTATTCTATAATTAGTTAAACTTTGGCTTCAGAAGAACAGCAGCTGAAGATGTGAACCTCATCCCTAGTTTTACCAGCCAGGAGTTACTCAACACTAGCAAAGCTGTCTGTGATACAAATAAAGAAGAAACAAGCATATATTCTAAGGTTAGCCATAAGTTAAATCAGGGATAATAGTACTTGCTTGATCAAATAGGTATTTGCAAGGTTTATGTCACTGTAATTCTTAAATGCTTCAACACTGAGTTAAGTCTAAGTGGAACAGTCTTTGAAATCAGACTCAAATGTGGAGTCTGTTCCCAAACCTGGAAGAAATTCTTTCAGATGGCTTTCGAAAAGCCAGTTAAATTAAGTAAGTAGCGATAGATGGTAGGTATCTCATTTGAGCTCTGAACTAGATACAGCAATGGATCTGACTCTCACAGGAGTTGACATCTCATGACATGGATGAAGAGGTCTCACCTTGATGTTGGGGCATTAGACTTCAGTGTTTGTCACGCTCTCAGATGTCATATAGAACTTAAATACAAAACTGTAACTGCAGAGCATTATTATAAAGAATGCCCAGTTATTTTGAGATATCTGTGACAAGAGATCTCTGAAATACAGTTTACCCCAGGTGAAGCAATAGCAGGTATGATGATCCAGTTCAGTAGTTTCAAGTAATGACTTTTTAATGTCATCACATTAAACTTAAAATTAAGTTCTAGATTCCCCTCATTCAAGGAAAAAAAGCAGCCCGAAAAAGTAATGTAGGATTACTCATTCCCACATACTCCTGCTCAGGTCCACCATCTGTGCTCTCTGCTTCTCAGTTACCTTGTTCCTTCTCTACAACGGCAAGTTAAGATGAGGTTGGTCATTAAGAATTCAGGAAACACAACTTTTCCAACACCCTGAATTATTAAAAAAAACCCACAGATGCAATATGCAACACAGATGTAATATTAAGAAAGTGTTACCTGCTAAACTCTAAGGCTCTTATTCAAGTCTTCTAGAAAAACAACTCCCATAGATTTTAAGCCTGTTCACTAACAATTATTCATGAGTCAGATTGAAAGTCCAACTAAAACATGGACACAGTAGAGCTTCTGATAAAAAGGCCACTAAAAGTTGTTGATATTTCTAGCCAAGTAAATATTTAATATTTGCACAAGATAAAAAAAAAAAAAAAAAAAAAAAAAAAAAAAGGACTGGCCCATACAAGTTTCTTCTGAGAACAAATATTGGAAATTGAAAAATTGTTGATTAAAAGCTATTTATTTATCCATCTTGTTTCTTCTGCTTTGCACTGGTTTGATGGCAAGAATCCCAGGTCTCAGCTGCTGTCTACTGAAGCAAATGAAAGACGAGTGGACAGAAGTTACTTTGGTCATTTATACCATGTGAACACACTCATTATGGGCCACTGAAATGAGGAATTTTATGAAGTGACATTTGATAGCGTACAGGCAAGACCTTCATGTTCTCCTCCATCTCTGTGAGTGCGTTATTTGCAAGGAACTGTATCAAGGCATAAAATCTGAAGCTCCCATGAAATTAGAATTTCACACTAGCTAGTGCTGAATTGCTTAGTGCCCTACACTAATGTGCCTGGATCGATAACATGGTCAGGATACATTACAGACTGGAATACTAGATTCATTTTACTTCTGTGTATGAACGCACCGATGCAATCATTTTAAAGTTTAGTCCATCTACATATTGCACAGGGAAGAATGACTATCCAAAAAAAAAAAAATTCAAAATTCTTTAGGGGAAGACATCTGGGAATGTCAAACTAGGAAACCATGATATCCCAAATGCAGTGTAAGGTACTTTCTTCAAGATAAGTTCCAAATCAACCCTTTTAACAGACAGAATTTACCAATAAAGGAATAATTGTACTCTGCTCTATTAGAAACAGTTAAATGTAGATCTGCAACAAGAAGAAACAATCATCTCCCTCCCCTCCCCAACCACATAACAAGGAAAATCAATCATGACTGCTGTTAGCCCCTCAGCTCATCTAGAAAGTTCTTCCTTACTGCACAGCTCCATAGCAGCATCTAAATGAAGGCTTCCAGTCTCCTGCTTTTCTCCTTGCCCTTGACCATGCAGTCGTGGCCCCTTCTTTGCACTGGCACTCATGCTCAAATGAGTAGGTTATAAGCAAGTCCAGCGACCTGAGCCAGCCAAAATAATTAGTATTTTTCCTCTCCTGGATCCACTTTCTGTTGGCTCAGTTCCTTGCACTGACTTACCATCTGGTCATACAAGCGCAAGAAGTGGCATAAGAGGAGGTAGGACCACAAAGTCAAGGGGAAAAGGGAGGAGGGGAGGTCTGATGGCAGCCCAAGCTGAGCTACTGTAGGTTGGCATTCCACCTCTGGTGGAGGATGTCTCCTTTTAGATACCACACCACAAAAAAACCATAATATACTACACAGTATATTGCATATGAGGAGACAAATCCTGCCACTGGACAAATGCGTACCAATCCCGGTATAACTGAGGAAAGTCAACTCTAAAACATACATTTTATACATCTGGTGTGATAACTATTTAACAGACAAACCAAATGAGCTCTGGCTACTGTAATTATTTACAGTTGACTGAATTCACATCAGAAAAAAGTGCATCCATTATTAATATCTGCACTTCCCATGGATAAGACAATGATTTCCTATACATTCGTACCATTTGGTAAAGTTTTTCCAATCACACAAAGTCATAATGAAGCAATGAAATATATGTCTGATTTCTTCGATATAGCAAGTTTTCTAAATAGTCATCCACAAAACAGTAAGTACAGTCTTCTGAATGTTCCAAAAAGAAATTGTTATACAGGAAATAGGAAGTTATTATATACTAGTATTTTAACATTAGAATAAGTCTTATCTATAAAAGCAATACATGTAGCTCAGTTTTTAGCAGACTGATAGAATAAACTTCCTTTTCTCTACTGCTATTCTCTTCTGTTCATTGCAGAAAGAGTTAACTCAGCCTCTAATTGTGGGCTTTCTTTAGATGAGGAAAGATAAAGCAGGATTTAAAGACCATTTTCAACTAGCTTCATAATACACTAAAAGGTCACTTGCTTGTTCAACTAATTCTGACTTTAAGTTCAATGGCTATTTTAAAGACATTGATCTTCAGACTACTTTTATTTACAGATCAAAGAAAATAAGCCCAGATTTTAAAACAAATGCCAGCAAATGCCCTATACATTTCTGATTTATTGTGTTCTTCAATTAATGGTAGTAGTTCTTGTTGCCTAGAAACATTTAAATATATTTTTATTTTAATATTACAAAAATTAGACTTTCTAATCAACATATAGAGATCGGGCATTCACACGGGGAAAAAATAAGGGAACCAAAATAAATAGCTACATCTGATCTGAACGAGACTTCTCTTTTTCAGTCCATGTCAGATATTTTCCTTATTATCATTAGAAACTGAGAGCAGCCGATTGCAATATATCTTAATATTGCCAGGAGAACCAGATAACAACTTCAAATTGTAAGCTATGTATGTTGCCTCTTTAAATTAGGAGATTAATTTAACATTTCTTCAGTACAAAAAAAATCGACAATACAATTTGAGAGTTAAGAGTTACATTCAACTACTGTTTAGGAAGCTGTGACTACCTTTGAGATTGTGTTGTTTATCTGTAAGCACTATTTAAGCTTGCTTCTTGGGAAATTCATTACTGGAAGAATTATCTTCATTTTTCTTTCAGTTGCACCCCGGGTCTTTTAAGATCAACAAATTTATTTTCTCAATTTATATAAACTACCTAGTGAAATTTTATTGTCAGAGTTGTGGAAGAGAAAGAGGAAGCGAAATGAAGCCTGCATCAATTCAGGAGCCTGACGTCCTGGTTTATGTAGTTTCACATTCTAGAAAAGAGTCAGACTGCAGTATCTCACTTCAATTACATATATTTATGGGAATTCATTATAGATAAATATACACAGCTATCAAAATCTTATATAATACTATTACAGCTACGCAGAGGCTCCACATTCAAAACAATATGTAAATGCATCTAGTCAAGTATTTCTGACCTATTTTGTTGAGTGTATATTTTTACATATATAATTGGGTCATGTTCCACTAATATCGTGTTTTCCTCTTCAACTCATTTTTATTCATTTATTTTATCACATTTGAACAGCTCCTGCTAATCCTATTCTCTGTCATATTTGGATTAGAGCAGTGTAGAACTTTAACATCATTTTAGCTGACAGATAGGATTTCTGGCAACCCTGAAGACGTGGGTGGAAAAGGCTGCAGAGTGAAATGTTTTTCTTCATGCGCACCTATTAGTTACAGTCCCAGGCTGCGTTAAGAGACCTGCAAACAAAGCTCTGGATTCAAAAAGTGTTCTAAGAAAACGCTTCAGTCCTTTTCATGATTAATATTTGTAATCCAACTATTAAATAATTCACAAAGAGTGCTCACTTTCAGACTGCTAGGTGGGTCAACACACCTGGAAGCAATAGCTATTTACATAATACAGATGAAATCATTGAAAAGATGTGCTAGGATTTAGAAATCGTTTTCATGGTAACTGTAACAGCTATTCTGCAAGTATCTCCCTTCCACAGTTCCCTCTTTAAGAAACCTCCCCTCTCAGCTTTCTGTCTGAGCCTTCTCTTTTCATAGTATTTTGAAAGTAAAAATGATTAAGTAGAAGGGAAATTGCCTCTTCAAATCAATGACACAATGAGGTCAGGAAGAGCTGCAGTTCCATAGGAATACAGCAGGTTGGATGTTTCCTGCATACTTCGCAGTTGTCCATAAAATTTATCTGTAGTTATCACAACCCTCTTCTCCACCAAACTTAGCTTAAAATAATGCTGCAGTTGCTAAGATAAGCACACTAAAGTTAAGAAAAGCCAGAACTGAGATTGCTAGTGCAAAGTGTCTTTCATTTTTTTTTCTTAAGTCTCTACTATATTTCTCCACAGGATCCTGCTTCATTTAGTGCACAGGATGCTCTGGGGATTAATTTGGGTTATGTAGTGAAGGAGACTGTCAGTAGAATCCCAGCTTCATTTGCTGCAGTAATAGGAAACTGTGTAGTAAATGAAGCAGACGAGTGCCTCCATCCCTTCCTTCCCATCGCTCACACCCAGATCCCTTTTCTTTCCTGTTCCCCTGACTCACATTCACTGCCTTCAAGTTGTAACACCTTTGACCAGGCATTTTGCCTCTTCCCCTACAACTTCTTATCTCCAAGAATGGCATCTGCATCCAATTTGGTACTACCACCCAAGGATCAGCAATGGGGACAGGCTCCCACCACACACTATCTGGGCTGCTGCAGGGAAAGCACAAGCTCAGGAGAAATAGGCTACGCAGTTTCCACAACCAGGGCTCTCCAGTCAAGAGGAACTATTGTGCAAGTTACCATTGGATCCTGAGATAACTAACTTAACCAACAGCAAGACAAAGTGGCTATTACCTATTTTGGTGGCACATAGCTCCCAGGCGCTCGGCATGTTCTGGTTGCTTGGCCATTGAGTTCATGGAGCGAAGTAACTGAATTCAGCTTTGCTGGGCACATTTATCAGAAATACTTCCAAATTACTAAGACTATACTAATTATTTTAATGAACTTATATTACAATAACTATTTCAATTTTTATTAATTGGCAGATCACAGCAAAGACTTCTGAATATATAAACGCTAGGAAGTAGTTACAGCCCAGTGTCAGTTTTATACATGACTCCACCAGAACAACTGGATACAGCTTTTACTTAAATAAGTAATTACCACTAGTAACATATTAAGCTTTTACGAGTTGTTATATTCTATTTGAACCTATCGCATCAAGAAAAAGAAATCAGGTGGCAGCCTTTTTCATGTGCCCAGATGCAACATCAAATTTGCCAGTGTGTAGGTGGCAATGACAGAAGCATGAAGTAATCACTGAGCATTAGAATCACAAACAGATCAATATGCAATTGTGGGAGTGACCAGCATACACAGTGACTCCTATTAATTGAACTCAATTTAGCTGGAACTCATGTGACATATTTCCGTCACATACTGAGGAGCTTCATGCCACTAGAGTAGTGAGCAGGAACAGCAGCTGGCTAGACTGAAAAATCAATTCATTTTTATTCCTTGGACTCAGATTCTGGATAAGCAAAAGTAAGTATTATAGCTCAATTCCTACATTTCTAAACAAACCTATTCAACATAAATTTCACATTCAAACTACAGCATGGTTATTGTAACACTTAATTGGAGTCTTTTTCCCTCGAACACTTAAACTCCATGAATCATGACTACCTGACTTTTCATCACGTAACAGAGTTTCTAGACCCAAATCAAAATGAAGATAAACTTTTAAAGTAATTTGTAAAACAAAAATTTGTGACAGTTTTCTATTTTAGGTCAATTCATGACTTCTTAATAGCTATGATAAATATTCTTGAAGTAGACAGAGAACTCATGAAAAATCAGCTCAACTTTCTCCATGATGCTCAACACATGCTCCTACACACAGATAACTTCTGGAAACAATGATATTTATACAGCAATTCTGCTTTTATAAAGTTAAATTCGTGAACTTGTATTCCAATCTGACTGATAGAAACAAATTTTCAATTTCTTTCATATTACATAAGTCTCAGGCACATTAAAAAGGCTTCTTTTTAATGCACTGTCTAGAGAGATTCATTAAATCTGTAGGGTTTAAGTAGCTCATAAAAACAAGACAGAAAAGCTAGATATCAAACATCTGAAATTATGAGCAACGTGACAAGAAACAACATATGTCACCAGAACTACTGATGGCTAAATTACGATATTGCACAGTTTTAACAATTTTTTTTTCTGCGTACTATTTGATAGACTTACATTGGCTAAAGCTTCCAAGCTTTATTAAAATAAATTTAGACCTGTAATGTACTTCCTTCTGAAGAGAAGACAGGGAATATATTTAACTCAACCCTTTCTTATTCACATTGCAGTTCCAAAAGTTCATCTTAAATCCCAGTTCAATTTACTTCAGCCTTCTTCAATAAGTTTCTGACAGCTCTCTTCTTGGGTCTACATGCTGAAACTGTCAAGTCTTAAAGATACTTAACTTCTACTGAGATTTATTTTTCATAGGAGCAAACATGCACAACAGATCCCTCTTGCTTGCTCGCTCTTCTAGACTAATGTCTTTCGGTTTCTTCATTAAAACATCCTTAAGGCCAGAGAGAGAATTTCTAATGTTGCATGTGATCACTTCAGAGATTGAGGACAGGTCACGTACACAATTCCCAATCTCTTTACCAAGAGGCTGGCATCTACATCTTTCAGTTAAGCTCTACAGGTATCAAAAATTCTGAATACATCAAAAATGCTTCTGTTCGACAAAGTTTGTCTTCTGTAATTCCCACCTTCTTGGGACACCTATGCTGAGCATTCATCTATCTATCTATCCATCCATCCATCTACCTACCTATCTCCTGAGGGTACATTGGGGTAGGCTTTGGGTATCTGTAGTCTTCACCTGCAGGCAATATTTTTAAATCCAAAACCAGAGTCAGATGAGGAAGGGGTATCTATCTCCCATTTTAATTAACAATCCAAGAAATAGTAGCCACTTATGTATTTTATCCAGTGTCTTAAGAATGTAAATAATTAAGAAGCAATCCTAAGAACAAGACTGGAAAGCCAGGTATCTTCATTCTGAACTCCTTCTGGGAGAGGACTGATTTGAAGGAACAGATCACTGTATGAGGAATATTCACCACTACAAAAACAAAACAAAACAAACAAACAACAAAAATCAACAACAACAACAACAAAAAACACAACCAAACAGACAAAGGTACCTTTATGAAAATGATACATGCACACTTATTTTCAGAAGAGGGCTCCAGGGCTGCTGAAACCCTAGTCATCAAGGACACTTGCAGGTAACCCAAAGATAGGAGCTAGGTGGTAGCACCATGACAGAAGTGTCTTTACAGCATTTTCAGCATTGAGAATTACTACTCCAGCTTTTACAAAACTTGTTCCGAGATGTTCAACTCATTGTATAAGGAGTTATGGTTCCTGTACTAAATTTCTAAAATCGATACTAAGTAACAAGTGCCTAATAGCAAGATTATTATGATTTTTCAGCATCACAGTGTCTAAGGTTCTTTGAGGACACAGGACTAAGTAACCTCAGCACAAGGCTGAACAAGCAACCACCACTCTAGCCATCAATTGTCCAAGCATTTCACTATTTGACTGCTTACTGTGTTGTTATGGACCAGGATCCTGTTAGGGGCAGGTCAAAAAGAAGAAAAAAAAGAAAAAAAAGTTGTCTGGCTTATGCATGTGGGTTTTTGTTTTGGTTTGTTTTTTTCTTTGGTTGGTTAGTTTGAGATTTTTTTGTGGGTTTTTGTTTGTTTGTTTTTAATATTGCATAATAGTAAAAAAAAACACTTTTTTTTTTTTCACTGATATTGGAAGCTATCACTTAAAACTTTGGAACTATTTTCTGACTACAGGAAAGAAAATGAGGTATTGGAGAATGTTCAGAGGAGGGCAACAAAACTTTCTTCATGGAAAGGGTTTTGAAGAACTGGAACAGGCTGCCCAGGGAAGTGGTGGAGTCACCATCCCTGGATGTGTTTAAAAGGCATTTAGATGAGGTTCTTAGGGACATGGTTTAGCACTAGAGTTAGGTTACGGTTGGGACCAATCATCTTAAGGGTCTCTTCCAAACACTACCACTAGGCACTAAAGTCCACTTAGCTTGGACTTTATTATCTTAAAGGTCTTCCAACCAAAAAGATTCTGTGATTTGTTTGGGGAATATATAAGGAATTAAAGTTTGTTGCAGTTATCCCTTAGAATTTTGTAGTATTCTCATACCTGGGATCCGACTCACCAAAGCTCCACCAACAGAATTGTAGAAAAAAGGGTTTGGCTTATGATGACACAGAGAAGAGCTTGCAAATCTGTCTTTAGGAAAGAAATAGCAAATGACAGTGGATACTCTTCATAGGCCTCTTCATTTTTATGGTGCTTGACACTGGCATTACAATCATCAATTTGTAGGCTTTGTAGTTGCTTCTTTACATGTCATTTTATTGTGTTTTATTAAAAGGACATCTTATTTGCATAAAGAATTAATTTAGCAGCTTTAAAGCATAGTTATTCTAACCTTTTTCTTCTAACTTAACTGATGGATAACTAATATAGGTAATTTGAACAGAACAATCACACAAGTTCACACTGTCCTTAAGGATAAGGAGTGTTCTCAAGGATACAAAACACCCAGTATTCGCACACATATTTCCATACCCTTAAGAAAAGGCTATTTGCATGCCTAATACTTAAACGCCCTAAGTGTGGCTACCCAAAAACACTACTTTAAGGACATTCCTGAAGTACCTTGGCTAAATGACACTTATTTAGCATCTCCAAGTTCTCTCCCGCAAATACAGAGTGACAGAGAATATGAGGGAAAACACAAGCTCCTAAAAATAGCAATGACATACCCAAGGCCAGAAAAATTCACAACCAAGCCAGGCTAAAAGCATTATTATTGGCAGAAATGTGCAAGTTGTGCAATGACAATGTATACTGTACATGTATCTATATAGTCATATGCACATTCAACTCAGCTGAAGTATAATAGTAACACTACTACTTAAATATGTGGGATTCACAGTAACACATATGCAGAGAAAGAGAAGAAGCACAAGCAAGAGATTTCTGCTGAGATTTTATACAATATTCAGAAATCAGTTTTGGTGCACCAGTAGGTATCCAGCTTCCAAGACCTTAAGAGAAAAATGCTTAATGGCTGGTCCCTCTGGATCCCATTAAGTGATCATGTAAACAGCAGGGCACTGAAAGGTACTCAACAGAAACCTCTTAGTAACGTTTTATGTCACCATGAAGTTTGTATTTTATTTGTTCCTTAGGAGACTTAGAAATTCATTCCCATTTGCAGAACCAAAATATCATAAATGAGAATCTGTACCTGAATACTGACTGAAGTATGTATCAGCTACAAGTATGAATAAAGATCAAATTAATGGACACAAGACATGCATATCCTGACAACAAACTATTATGGACATGCTTTTCATCTCTATTCAATAGCCCTCTGCGATAGCAAATATGTAGAAACCTACTTAGTCCAGTTTTTACACCACTGTGCATGAAGAAGTTTCTATGTTTTCATTAGATTAAACGAAGTAAAACACACACTAAAGCTTGGAAGGTTGATCAGATTAGAAAAAAATATGATACAGCAGAATGGTCATACTACAACCAGCACTAATTAAAACTGATCAGTTTTAATTTTTCCTGATTCAATACTCAAAGTCATCTTCAGTATCATGCTTTAAGACACTATATCCAAAGTCCAAGAGGTACAAAAAAAATGAACACTATATGATAAAAACCCAGAATCAAAACACACAAGTAAATTAAGAAAAAGAAAGTACCTTATTGCCTTTATTTCACTACCTGTTTATGCTTTCAGTACAACTCTCCACAAAGCTCTTTACCATGAAACTTACTCTTCTTGCTGAATAGAAGTCAGCATCATCTACTTGTTCTCACAGATAGAAGATTAGAAAAATTCTTGAAAAATGTTTACCTAAACAAAAACTTTAAAAATTCCATTTAACTAATCCACCCTAAAATTGTGGAAATCAAAGAATCTTTTTGATGCAGACATCACACCTTCCTAGATCAATGGCAACTACTTTGATTCCCACTGTAGGTAACACTGAAACAACTCCAGCATTAAAGGATGATTCCTCATCCTAAAACATTTATCTAAGATGCGGACAGAGAAGTATCCCTTATTCTGTCTATTAACGACAGAAAGTCACCCTTCGCAGCTTGGGCTAGACAGCTACCTTTAAGTCAGCTGACACTGAGGACGTACCAAAATTTATAACAATACTTTTGTATAGATCTGCTCAGTGGGGAGTGAGAAGACAAAGGGTTTGGTGCCAGCTTGAAAGAATTCCTAAAAGCCACTGTACTGGTCTAGCAAAGCATATCTTGCCTATGAATCACATGTTACACACAGTACATTTATGCTTATCTCAAAGACTTTACATGGGATATATCTGACCGGTAGCCAGGACATCCTGGATGAGGAAGATGGGCCTATAACAGCATCAGTTTTTCTCTATAGTCATAGCACTCGTGCTCAAAGTGCCTCTATCTCAAAGCTTCTCTAATGCATGAATAAAACTTGCCTTTGGGTCAAGTGCACATAAAGCCTGATTTTAGCAGGATGCATGCCCAGCACATGCTGAAAACAAAGCACTTCCAAATGTGCTTCAAGCTGGGAACTGCTGATAGAACCAGTCATTTACAAACCCTGACCTGCATAAACAGTAATAGTAATTTAGCTATTCAGTTTTGCCATTCACCCAAAAAACTCAGGGATATCTTCTGTCCAATATTACCTACCCTATCTGCTTAAAATGGACAAGATTGTTATGTATTTATAATCTTGACACTGTTGCATCCTTACTATTAAATTTTCCAGCATCTATTCTAGTCCGTATCAAGCTATTTGTCACAGTACCATCTGTCTTTGATAATTCTTTCTCTGGCAAAAAAAAAAAAAGCTCTTTAGCAATGAAATAATCATAGTAGCACATTGACCACATCTTGAGTTTGGGCATATGTCCCAAGTAGATCTATATCAAAAGCAATGAAGCACAACCTAAAACTGAACAGAATAATATGTCACTATCTTCTACCATTGAAGGGAACTCCTGTGCAGTTTTTGCTTTTATTCTTTGTGGGAAAAATAACCTTTGAACTCCCTGCCTGTAATGTGATTACTGCTTTTGTCAGCATAATTGATTTTTAGTTCCAAAACTATAATCTACTGAAAACTGAAACAGCAGTGAAAAGTTTCCACGTAAAAGTTAGAGATATTATTTAGTGTCATGTTTCTACATTGCTCCAGGTATCTCTTGCAGCTTGAACCTGCCCCCCCCAACCGGACCAATTGTCTATATCTATAAATGTCACAGTGAAATCAGTTCAGAAAGTCAAAATATGAAGGAAAAAAAAGGTAAAAAAATAAGCTCTATCAACATTTTTCAAGTATGAACTCCTTATACTTTTAGTACACCTAGTTTTTATTCACTTGTCAGTAGAAAGTATTAAGACATTCTGTTCCACAACAAGGACAGTAATCTTAAGGCCCAATTACTGGCATAACTGGAATTTGGAAGTTTTAATGAACTCGAGTTTGTACACTGCTGTTTGTCACAAGTATAAACAAGAACAATTTAGAGGGTCATGTTCCTTTTTTATAACATGCAGAATTATAAATGAATTCTCATTTTGACAAAGATTGATATGTCTAAAGTGTTCAGTGTCACCAAGTGATTCAAGTAACGATTGGTTCCCGCTGTTGAACAGAAAGTAAAGCTACTTAAGCAACAGAAATTTATTTCATAGAATAGTTTGGGGTTGAAGAACCTTCAAAGGTCACTTGGTACAACTGCACTGCAATGAGCAGGGACATCTTGCGCTACATCAGGTCTCTCAGAGCCCCATCCAGCCTGACCTTGAACATTTCCAGTGATGAGGCATCTATCACCTCTCTGAACAACCTGTGCCAGTGTTTCACCACCCTCAACATAAAAATTCTTCCATATATCTAGCCTGAATCTGCCCTCTTTCAGTTTAAAACCATTACCCCCTTGTCCTAACACTACATATAGCCATCTAAACTTACACACTTAGTTATTTTTAAACACCGCTAAAATGTAGCAGAGGTTTCTGAGTGAAAGTTTTTCAACTAACTTCAGGAAATTTAAATTACATATATGTCTTGAGACAAAATCTGGCTGCAATAATAGCCAGGTGACTAAGGTTTCAGATCAGACATTTGCTAATAAACCATAACGTTCATAGGGTTCAATAGCATTGCTTAGACTAAAACATTAAGTGGCTCTGCAACTCTAACAAGAGTTTAAAAGATTCGAAAAAACAAAACAACAGAAAATTTTGCCCTTTTCATACACTATCTGAAATATTTCATGGAATACTCTTAGTCTCTCTGGTACACCTTCACAATCAGACATAGCAATAAAGTCTTGTCTGAAGAGATCCTCAGCTCACATATGCCATGTTTCTCTGACAAAATAAAACTGGCATGGTGAAAGTTCCACCAAGATCTCTTCCAAGCAAAAGTAAGTCTACACACAGTAGCCATTTGATAGCAGTATCTCATGCTTTTATTTCAGAAGTTTTATTGGGGTTTTGGGGGGAGGTTTTAATTGTTGTCTGTTTTTTTTGTTTGGTTTGGGGTTTTGTGCTTGTGGGTTTTTTGCATGTGTGGTTTTTTTGTTGTTGTTGTTGTTTTGGGGGTTGTTTGTTTGGGGTTTGTTTAAATAGGAGCACACTTTCACTTGTACAGATTACTTCAACTTCAGAGGGGTTTCCAGATGCTTAGAGACTCACACAGAGCACTGCATAGGATAAGTGCCTGGCCATAGCGACATCAGGGCTCACCCACCAAGCACCACCACGTTTTCTGGGAGGATAGCACAGGAGCACTGAGAAATCCAGACTTTAATCACTGCAGAACAGCTGAATCAGTGATAAACTCAGGGTCAACAGGGTGATACTTAATCACTTTGACTACTGTATTAATGATGGTTATTTTTTTCTTATGTATATATATGATACCTCTTAGCCTTTCCAGTATACTAAGTGCTCTTTGCTTTCAAACCACAGCTCATTGCAGATACCTGTGTTTAATTTTATTTCTTATCCTCCTTCCCTCATTTTTTTTTTTCAAGTATGGGAGAGAAGAGAACATTGCAAAGGAAGAAAAGTGTGGGGAAAGTGTCTGGTAAATTCACATCCTAACACAGCCATCAGCAAAATCAATTCCAAAATCATATTTAGGTGTTCCTAAAAAAAAAAAAAGAAACACAAGCAAGAGTTGTTTAAGGTTTCTGCAAGTGTGATATTTTACCCTTAAACACATGGTGCTGACTTTGCATTTTCACATATCATCTCTCTTCTGTGATGAGGTCTTTTGTCAAAAGCAAAGTAAAAAACCCAATTATTTACATATTTCACCTGACATATGTGATGCTACATTAAGAACTCTGCTACAGAAGAGTGGGAAAAAAATAGCTTACTGAAACCAAAACTTGGAACAAAAAAGTTCAAAGTGTTTTGCTACTGTGGACACACCTAGAAACACTGCTAAATTAATTTTCATGAGAAAGGTGATAGATGGCTGCAGCTTCACTTTTCAGTTTCTGAACCTTTAAGTCTCTTCCTCCCACAAAAGGATGCTGCTTCAAAGCTTTCGTATCTGGAAATGAAAGCACCATTGTAATTGCTACAGGATGTGCTGCCGATTTGCTCTGAATGTGCTAGCGTGCCCAGCACCTTGGGCTGTGTTTGATGAGAGCCCTGCAGCTGAACAGATTGGGCCATGGCTGTCCCCGTCCTCATGTGCATAGGAGCCATCTGGAAGCAAACAGCTCAATCATGAAAGAGTAAAGATAACAAGGAACATTTCAGTTCCCTGTTCAAGAAAAAAAAAAAAAAAGATACTCGCTTATCTCCTTATTACTCCTATTTTAATCCTCACCAAAGATGCAGGCTTTTCTTTATCTCCCTCTCTAAGTATCCTTTTTAACAACTGCATTAAGAGCATCACGACTGGAAAACAAAGAGTCAGTTACGAGAGGCAAGGGCTAGTACATCGTTCATCTGCTGTTGATGAACAGAGGTATTGCAGACCCAGAAGACATGCAGCCTAGAAAATTTTGCTGAAGACTTGTCAGGTCAGCGAGACCCTCTGAGTGGTTGCTTATATATAAATTTAAGTCCACAGCATCCTCTCTCCCTCTCAGAATACTACTCAAGAGAAACTGTAGTTGGAGGAAGGAGACAAGAAGTTAAACAAACTCTGTACATCATCTGGGATCAGATTTTAACCACCTCAAAGAAGAGCTGGCCACCGATAAACCACATTAATAAGGCGCTATTTAGCTTGGCCAACTTCACTGCGACTCCAAGCCAGCCTGTGCCCGGGCTCTATCAACAACAGCTACCTAGAGCCAACCCCAGCTGCTCTGAAGTTCAGGACTCCACCTTTTATGAGCCTAATTAATTTACTTTTAAGGTAGCCTGACTCCAGATTGCACTGCATTTTCCAAATGTTTTCCATAAAGCCGGAGGGAAGGAACGTGGGCTCCCCCCAAGCCTTGCTGCGATCCGAGGGCATCCTTCCAGCTCCAGAGCTGCTCGGCACCTCTCCCAGCCAAGGGGAAAGACCCAGCGCCTGCTCCCAGGAGGGCCTGGGGAAAAGCAAAAAGGAAAAATACCACAGAGCAAAATATTCTGATGAAAGACTGAACTGGGACTTTATTATTAAAGCCAGTCCTCAGATGAAGAATTTTAAATACTAAAATCACACAAAAAAAATACAATTTTTAACATGAAGTGACATAGAAACAAGGGATCACTACACTCAATAAAAGGTGCTTTTATTTCCTTATTCACTCAGCTTTCTAATGTAAGTTTTCCTCTGCTACTGACAACTTCTGCATTATTTATACAACGGCTAAAGTATAATTGGCCTCTTTCACATGGGTGAATATCAACTTATGGGGGAGAAAGTAGGGCAGGGAAAGAATGCAGATAAGTGACAATTTCCATATTCGTAGAGAAAACAGTTGTACTCTGACAGAGTGACAGATTTTAGATGTACTGTTCTGCATTTATATATAGTTGATGTCTAGCTTATAAAGCTTCATTTAGCTACAAAAACATCGTGTTTAGTTGTTAACTCAAGGAGGGAGGATAGAAAGGATGAGAAATTCTCATGACCAAATATGTCAACAAGAAAACCATTTTGCTGTGATACAATCTTTCAGAGTACTGGGCTTTTGTTTCTAGATCATTCTAATTTAACTTTACTTTAGACCTAACATGAAGATACAATTCCTACTATACACAGTATCGTGAAACCAATAACCAATCCCCAATTTTTAGAGGAAGAAATTCCATAAGCTTAAAATATACATCATATTTTATTCTCCACATGAATAGCCTCTGTTTTATCTTAATACAGCAGAATTCTCCCCACTTGTTTTTTTCTACTGCACTTCATTGAAAAAAATATTTTACTCTCTAAATCTTTAATATGGCAGTGTATTCCTATGTAAAGAGATGTGATGCCGTGAATTTAAGGGGGTCACATACTACCATCCTCATCTGAGCAGATTTGTAAGTATAAATTACACAAATCTATTTAAACAGACTCTGCACTGCAGTTCTGAAAACGATTTCATCTCAGTCACAAAACATACCAAACCTACAGCCAATAAAGTGTGTTGAGGTGGAATGGGGAGTGGTGTGGGTGTGTGTGCAGGGGGGCAAGCAAGAAAGGCACAAGCTAACCCCTCAAAACATCATGCGCATTCAGGTGCAAAACTTGCTGCATTTCAGAGGGGGAAAAACACACACTCTGGCTTTGGTGACCAGAGAAGAGGCAACATGACAAGCCTGTCCACACTTGGCCAAGTGTGATTATTTCCATTACTATCATTTGTGCAGACCTACTTGGTTCCCTACACACTTCGGGTAAGATCCAGAGCCTGGCAAGGCTGACAGCATTCTTCATATCAGCTTTAGTTATTCAGGTTTCAGAAAACATTACATCACTTACATCACAGTAACATAAGGCATGTCCTTTCACACAAGCCCACTTACATCAGCACAAACTGGACAAGACCAACTTCAACAAACTGCCCATAATCATGAATAAAATATTGTCTATGCCAATACAATGGACCTTCATTTACAGTTTTACTGCTGGGAAAAACTTGTCCATCTTGCTGTGGAGCTAACAGTAAAATTTTCATTACTAATAAGAACTCCAAGATAAAAGGTTATTCTTTCCCAATAGCACTGCACAGATTCTGCAGACAAATTTGCTATTCCACACTGCAAAAGATTTCTCTCCAAATATTCTTTTTAAACCTAGTCTCTTGCACAGTTACTGCACTACTGAGGTTGACATATTCCCATGAATCAAATACAGTAATACTAACTGCAGTAAAATAAATAATTTGGGCTGGATTTTAAGGGAGTACTTCCAAATACACCACGACTCCCCTTTAGACCAATTACTTTTTTTATTTGCAACTGTTAAAAAGCAATTTTAAGCAGTCACCACACACTAGTTTTAGTCACAGATCTAATTCTCCACTTCACAAAAGAGATGGTATTGTGATTAGCAATATAAATTTGGATTCAGAAAACCCGGGTTCAGTTTTCAGCCTTGCCACATGCTTCCCAGTAAGGCCTCAGGCACATCACTTACGATTCAAGTGTCCCATGTCAGGTATCTAAAAAGTGCCTGATTAAGTCTCATTTAGTGATCCTAGACTGTTTACAGTCACTGGAAAGCAACAGATACCTCCAGAGAGCAGTCCGTCTCGCACCAAGACAGATGCCTAAGGTAGGTCAAATGAATCACCTTCTGAGGGTATTTAAAGTTAAATGAGATGAGTCCTGTCCTTAATCTCCCTTTGCCATTGATCCCCATCTGTCATATGGGATTTATGTTTCACCACATCAATAGGACACTACTTTGATTGGCTCCTGCACAATATAAATGACCACCTGATGTGTACAGACTTGTATGCTTCACAAAAAGCTAATTCTAGAATCTTTACCTGAAATCTTCAGGTCTACCTCCAAGACAGGCTACCTTGGCAGTGATAGTTTTGGCTTTGGATGTTTTACCCATTTATCCTATCATGTAAGGACAGGACTAGATGTTCTCCTGTATCAACTTCTCATAGAAAGGGGGAGCAGAAATCTCCAATAATTACATCAACCTCCAGACAGATAAACTGGCTCCTGTATTGGGGAAGCTGATGTAGCAGAACTTCGCTAATTCCTTTATCATAGAAACCTTTAGAAATTGCTTTCTGGCATGAAGTAGCTAGTCTCTTAAGTACTACTGGAGCTGGAACTAGTTTATCTCAGATAAATTCCCTCCCGGCCACATAAAGGCTAAAATCCAGCCCCTTTGTATCATCCCACCTGCAAATAATTCAAATCCCACTAGTGAGCATGGCATTATGCATAAAACAGCTTTCTTCAGTAGCAAGCCAAACAGCTTATCCAGTTTTCAATTGGAAAGTGGCAAATCAGGTTACTGGGAAACAGGAAACTTTTTCCTCTCTTTAAACTGATACATTCATAAGTTACACCAGGATGAAGATAAAGAGGTTGTAAAGAGTAACTCAGCATAGATTCTAATTAGAGCTCTAAACTGAGCATCCAAGTCCCCCAGTATGAACGGTACAACCTTAATTACCAGTAAAATATGCTTATATCTAGCAGAGTGCCTAACAGACAAGCATTCATATTTTCAAGTATGAAGTTTCCATGATACAATTAAAATCCCTTTGAAGAAGAAGGTTGATATGGTTACAGCAAAGAATAGTTTATCCATCTCTGGGGGTCTTAAATAATTGCACTTTTTCAACATTTGGCCTAATTATTATTTGTTTTGCACAACAGTCTACATCCCCAGTCAAAGATCTGGATCCTATTATGTCAGGCACAGTATAAACACACTGCAAGATATGTCAGGCCCTGTTCTAAAAAGACTGCAGAGCAAACACTGCTTCTCGCAAACATGGAACAGCTCTTGATGAAACAGCTGTCACCAGTTACAACCCACATTTGGAATTCACTGTGTTAACAGAGGATGTGGAGAGGTAAGCCATCGTCCCCAGATCTCTTCCTTTGTTCCATACCGGGAGGCAAAAAAACAAACCACCCCCCCACCACCACAACCACCATCAAAAAAAGCCCTTGCCCACCACCACACATTAGGATGTTTGCCAAAAAAATTAAATACTGCTTTTGATTTTTCCCATGCGTGCAGGCAAGCAAGCAGCCTACAAAAACAAGATAGGTTTAAAAGCCAAACTAGCTATTCAAAGTGATGGTGACAATAACTGACTTCTTATCTTGCCTTCCAACTCATCTATAAGTGCTTTGAAGGAAAAAAAAAAAAATGTAAGTTTCTGTGATCTAATTCAGCTCATCCAGTGAAAGTAAATATGATATACTGAGAAATACATTAACAAGAATTCTAGTCTAAGCAAGCGAGAATTGAATGTACAATACTAGGATAAGTCCAATGGAAAAAGCAATGGGGCCTGAAGCAGTTGCTTTGTAATAAGGAACAAATTTCAGCACGTGTCCACTGCAGGCTAGCTCTGTGCACCTTATCTAGGAAAAAACACACGTATTTACTACTCTTGCACCTGATAGCTATTGTACTTGCTTTGTCTGTATCCACATTTGCAAAGATACTGGCCCCTATGGTGAATGTGCTTATTGCACCTCAGTCTTAGAAATTAACCTGCTGCAACTAACTAGGTAACACTGGTTCCAATCTCTGCTATGCAGAGATTAAGTGGGACATCATCTCAGCACCAACGTGTAGAGAATTTTTGACCGATACACAGCCCCTGCACTTGCACACTTCACTACTAATCCTTTAGTTCCTCCCACTCCTACTAACATTTCACATACATACAGAAAACACATACACTGAATAATAATGGGGTGATAGCTTTAAACTAAAACAAAATTGATTAATCACAGTCTATAGACTTCATGATAGTCTTTAAGAGTCAAAGTTTCAGTACACTCCCCCGCTATTTTTTTATAAGCACTTCAGCTTAAGATAAACACTAAGCACAGTTCCACATTACTTACAATGCACATCACAAACTTTGTACTTGGAATCTATTCATCACAATTATCTCTAAGCCTGATTGAAGGGGCTACCTTTAAGTATCTTACCAGTACCATGGCTATAAGTAGGCCAGGCTGAACTAGTGTTTTTCACTGTTCAAGGATAAGTGCTTACATCAGCTATTAAAAATCATCAATACATTATTCCAAAAGGACCCATGAAATAGCCAATACTTGGCCTAAGGAAAAAAATAGAATAATTTCTTAATTATAACAATCTGAACGTGTCTTCAACCAGGCTTAGCACTCAGTACATTCACCTACGGCCTTCTGTCCACTCTTGTGTTCATCCTTCCAAATTCACACATTCACATACTTAAAACATACAAAGCCAACACTGCAAACTATGCTAAGAGGTTGGAGTTTTACCTCCCCAAAAAAGATTACATCTCTTCATCACTAAAAAGGGCACAAAACTGAGTAGGAGAGGGCAATAATACCACAGACTATGGGATGCCAGGTGATGATCCCTTCCAGCAAATAATTTAGCTTTATTCTGTGAAACAAGTTAATACAATTGAACTCAAGTTATTTTAAGATAAAAGTAGACAAAGAGCAGAGTCATTCTAAGATCCAAATTTCAACCCAAAGCAAATTCAATGCTCCCAGTTTCTTGTTAATACTAAAAGGAAATTTTAAAAACTGTAACTGGAGTAATATTGACAGGTTCCATTAAAATTGTGCCAATTATTTTTCCTTTCACCTATATGCAATATATACATTTTGGAATCCTGTTGATGGGTACGGATATCCATGAGCTATCTGGAAAGGCAGAAAAAGGTTTTGTCTTTACAGATACATTTGAATTCTTCAGTAACAGTATAGACAGTCTCTACCACGCCTGTAGAAGTCTGGTTCATCACCTTTAATGGACATTTGGCTGGTTGTTGCTTTGGAATCCAATTGACAATATATGAACAGTACTCACTCAAAAGTCTGAGTTGACACTGAGATAAAATATTTATTACTATTCTTCTAGAATACCAATTTTCACAGCAAGTTTTATGCCTTATTCACCTGTAACACTGAACTTCCATCAATATTTATAAAGAATAATTTATTCTAGAGTAAACAGCTCACTATTATTAGCCAGTGTACGATTTGTAAAGCCAATGTTTGCATATCAAATATTAAAGTAGGTCCAAGTCATTATTAAAAGCGCACATATATTTTCAAAATGACAAATGCAAGAAAGAACTACAGCACATGACTTCAGGTGGTTTTGTCACAGATGTTTTTTTTACTTCAAGTTTTCACTTCTAGCATTTTCTCATCAAGTTACAAGAGCGTTAAATATAATACAAATTAATACAGAAAACAACCTTTCAATCCTATTATGTAGGATTCACAAAAATAAAACAGATATAGAAGATAAAAGCAGCAAAGGCCTTATGCAGCTACAGCATATCATGAAGCAGCAGCCAACCTCTGTCAAGGTCACATGGATATTTCCTGGTGTTTCTCTGCTCTAACTAGCAGCTGAGTAAGCTAAGTAAGCTTGAAGTAAGGACGAATCTGAAGAGCAAGTGCAAGATAATTACTTGTTATTAGTATACGAAAAACAACTATGACAAAACGAGAACTACAGAAAAGATAAATAGGCATCTTACTGGCAGACTTTTCCTGAGGAAATATTAATATGTCCCAGATATAATGATCAAATGCAACAGTTTAAGAAATACATCTTTAAATAAACACTTGGGATGTCAGAAACTAGGTAAACTTTAATTTCAGGATCCGGCAAGCCTGCCACTCAACCATCCTTCCACTCACAGTCAAAAATGTGTTTGTCTTCCACCCTCGCCTGGACTACTCAAGGACATATCTTCAGCAATTCAGTGGGAGGAGACGGAGGAGACTCTCAAAAATAACTCCTACTTGCCACTTCAGCAGAGCTGCATCCCTCTCATAGGAGACACCTGTTGTGTTACCAATACCACCAATTAACCAGCCATGGCTCGACACAAGGAAAAAGGACATGGAAGACTCTCATCAAGACAAGTTTACCTTTGTGCACAGCAGATGCATGACAGGGTTCCCTGTCTCTGATGCCAGGCACAATGATTGCCACCTGCAAGGCCAGCTCCAGATCAGGTTGGGCGCAACATGGTCCTTCAGGTAGCATCTGACTGATGGGCATCTGCAAACTAGTCAACGCCTATTTACACAAGCCCAGGCCAGACTGATAGGACACACGATATTGGTGCTCCCATGTTTGAAAGAACAATAGGCATTCTCTTTTTAAACAGAATTTGTATTAATAAGCACAATTTATGGTTTTAAGACACATCAGAGGAACAAAATAAATGGAAGGAACAGTTACCAGTTTCTACGGGCTTTAAATCAGGTCTTAAAGATTAACACCAGCTAGACAAATAAGGAGAAATTGCTTGTCAGTAAGGTGGGACAAAAACAGGATTACAACAATAGAAGGGCATCTTGAGAGAAATTCAGACAAAACCTCTTCACACTACAAGAATAACATGTCACAAGGCCTTTTACAAAAATAAAGAAAAAAAGGTTTTAATCCAAGAAACTCAATTAGAGATAATGGCAGCAAGTTCAATGGGTTGGTGATTTTAGGGCCAGGAGGGCAGCTGATTATCTACTCTGTTCTCATGGATTAACACAAATCAGAAATCCAGCATTTTCTGCATCAAATCTAGAACTTGTACTTGGTTTAGTTAAAAAGAAAAATACTGATCTAGAGACTTCAAGCAGAAAGCTGTCATCTCCTCAGTAAGTTGGCCCATACACTTGATGGTCTATTAATAGACAAAAAAAAAGCACCCCATTTCCAGTTGGAGCTTGCTCACTGACGAGTCTGTTACATGAACTTTTATTAATACTTCCTAGAACACAATTTAATACCAGTATTTCCACCATGTGGGAAACAGGAAAGCTTTCAGAATGTACAGTTTTCCAAATAGAATGGGAAGCTTTTAGGAATCTCAGTAAGAAGCAGATTTGCCACATCTCAAATGATACAATTCTTGGGTGCCTCCTCTAAAGTAATTCTAATCGCCCAACATTGTTTTTGAAGTTGGGCACACTTCCTACTCTCAAGGCTCCAGTGTTTACAGCTGCATATGGCTTCTCTTTAAAATAATGATAGATGTTGTCTGGATGTAATCCCCAAGTCTTTTCTCAGAGCCACTCTTCAAGGAGAAATAACTTTTTTTTTCTTTTACTAAAAGTAGGCAAAAGTATTACAGTTCATTTTGTTGAAACTCCTCTGATGTGGTAGAATGAGAAACCAAACTAAAAATCAGTCTATAATAGCACTTTTTCCAACTTTATTTATTAAAACTGTTACCACAAAGAAACCCCACACAAACAACAAAAACAAACAGAGGTATTCTCAAGAATGTGGATTTTGTATTTTATTCCAGATCATTGTTAAAGGTAATAGAGTTGGAATAATAGAGATGGCAGTTCCCCTTACACCGTCTATTTTGTCTATTTTTACTATTAAGTAAAAAAAAAAATTCATCTGTTCATATGGACAATGGTGTCCTTCCACAGTACTATTTCTTCCGATCAGAAAAATCACTCTAAGCTAAATCAAATGCCTTACTGCAGTCAATACACAAAGCTTAGTTTCAACAAGAAACAGAAATGGTCTTTTTTTTTTTTAAATAACACTTTCAAAACTATTCTTATTGGGATGTATTGCATTACTAATCTTTAACCCCCAACTAAAAATCAAAGAGATGATTATAAAGAAATATTCTCCAGAGCTTTGGAAAGAAGAGATATAGATATATATAGATATATATATATATAAAATTACAACTACATGTTACAAGCAATCATTAAGTTTTCAAAATAAGAAGAGTAGGTCTAATGTCTACCTGTCAATGACATATGTGTATGCATTTTCTAGAAAAAGTATTACCATTAGAGACAGGGTCATGAACCAAATAAACCATTTGCCAAGCAATTTCCACAGCACCTTCCACAAAAGCACTCCAGTTATTTTCAACTGCCATATCTACATGGTTATTCAAAATACACAGATATGAGGGAGTTTGCAGGTAATGTTGTATCTCCAAGCCAAGCTGGGTAACGGTTACCAGCTTTCCCGTACTGCAAATGCTACACTGATATTCAACCACACATAGAAAAACAATACCCACAAGATAAAGGTACAAAAGAAAACTTACAAATGGGTTTCTAATCAACTTCATTAAATCATCATTGAGCATGTATCCTCCCATATTTGAGGCACTGTACTACCTACTCACTACAACCGTGGCTACATTATTAAAACTACTACAGTACATTTGACTACTACCATAAATCCTGAATAATGCCCGGGAAGTTTACAGACAGCATCATTAAGGCAACTGAACTGTTTTTAGCTACTTCTAAATAAAATTTTATTTTCCTGAAATATTATATTAATATAATTATTCAGAGCTGATGAATAATGAATAGTTTGGATAATTTCTTTAAACTTCAAAATTTGTATGGTGTTCCATTTAGAAGAACCATATAAATATTAATAGCTTATCAGATAACTACGCTGCACAGGAGACATTCTAGATTTACTTTGTGTTCTAACATATTTCTCCCAGCATCTTTAGGGATGGCTAGAAAAGAGAAGTGGCATCTTGAGCTAGCAAACCTCTGAGAATTCAAAAGATGGCAACATCACTCCCTCTAGGATGGAGAAGGAAAAGTGTTCAGTGTCTGCTCTTCTGAGGAAATACCTCCATACTAGTAGTGATAAGAAAACAGGTTAAGAAAAATTAACAATTCTCTCACAAGCATATATAGTAAACAGAAGACCCATGAAGTGCTACTCATTAAGTCAATGGGGGGAAAAAAAACACACAAAACAAAACCAAAAAAACCCAACACAATAGAATAGAAAAGCCAGCCTCTAAAACATTCAGATTAGACATTTGTCAAAAGTAATACTTAAGGAGATGTTTTGATTACAGCTGTTATCTAGGTTTCAATCATTACATGCTTCAGGAAAAAAAAAAAATATTTTTTTTTTTATCTAAAGCAGACAACTTTTTCCACACACTGCTTATGCAAATCACTCGGCTGGTCCACGTAGTCCCTGAAAGAGATTGCTTGTAGCCTGCTCTTATCCTCTCACCAGTAGAAATCAAGAAGAGCCCCTGTGAGTTGTCCTCCTCCTAGTGCATTCTGCTTTGGTATCTGGTACTTCTGTAAAAGATATAACTGTATAACCAGCATTTCCTAATCCCCCCTCTTACTGAGGTGTATTAGGAAGGAGTAGAGCCTACTCTAGAAGAGATGACATTGGTACATAACAATCCTGAAAATATTTGTTAACATAATGCTTTGTTTATTCAGTCTGGCAAATGCTTTTATTTTAACCTCAAGTATCTTTAGTAAATGTCAGTGGTAAACACAAATTCATAGTTGGCTAACAAGCTTCCCTTTCGTGTATTTCTAATTAAGCTTCTTCCTAGACACTGAGTAATGTTTAAAATAAACATTCTATAGAGAATCTAAGTAAACCAAACGATAAAAATATTTCTCTTTGTGAAGCTACATATTTGTATGGGCATCACCAGCAGAGGGAAGGAGATCACAGCTCCAGGAGTAATAATTCCTCCATGCTTTTCTTCTGGATGTGTAGAAATATATTCTTGTCCTTTTCAATCATATTGCAAACTTCGATATCTCTTCCACAGCAGCTAATATGTGGTGGCATGTATTCTTTACTCTGAATGCAGTCCCCAGTAAGATTTTACCTATGTGCTTAAATATGTATGTAAATGTAAATCCTGTACACACATTCACACATAAGTATTTTTAAAACTGTAATCAGATTGCTGAATGGACAAGAGAAGACAGCGATATACTAAATAAGAGCTTCATTCTCATGTGAGGAAACATCAATTAACTGAGTTCTGTACAGCTGAGTGGCTTAAAAACTTCTGCCAAGACCCTAAGCTGTTCCTTCTTTTTACTTATTACAGCCAACCCTGCCAAAAGGCCATAAAAATTGATTTTATGTTTCCAGTCTCTCTATGCTAGCTGGAAAAGTATAGATTCCCCCTGCTCCGTGTTTCTGACAAACAGAACCTTCCCTTATTCTCACACCTTCTCAACTACCACACTAACTAACACTGAACAAATTCTAGGCTCATATATCTGATTTAGGTCATGATTAAGGTAAGAAAACATTTCAGATTGTTAAATCAAACACTGTTTTGTATCTGTGGTTTTAAAGGGTTTCTCACTCGTAGAGCGTTACAGAGAAGGATATATCCCACTTGCACTGCTATGGCATACATGGTAAACGATTATTTTTCACATTTATTCTAAGAAAGTGTTAGAACTGCACTGTTAGTCTGTGAGCTACCTCTTTAAATTCCAGCATCAATCCTTAAAATGGATTTAGCATCTTTAGCATCAAACATTAATAAGGCTCACTTAGGCACTCTTAATGTGAAGGAAAATTGGGCTTGTATGAAATGGCTACACTGGAACATTTCATGCTTTTGCAAGTGCAGGAGTATGATTATTTCCTACAGTATGTCATTATCTTCTGCCCTGTGGTTCTTTTTTAAATTATCTCTTCTCACTCAAGCTGCCTACACTATGTTTTTAAGCTATATAGTTTTCAATTTATGAATTGCATGCATGCAAATTTTGAGCAACTATACCACAAGCCAAGTAATAGACCGCATTAAAGTATATTCCCCTTGGACACTACTAATAGAACTACAATTCCATAAGGCTTGTAAGAAGGTACATGTTCGACTCAAGACATAAAATCAGGTCATCTGTTTCCAAGATAGACAACAAAAATACTATTCTAGACACACGTGGAATCTCCTTACACTTTTCCTGAACAGGTTCATTTAAGCATGGCAGGCGACATCATTTCATATCCTCACAAAGCAAATTACTTTGCCACCTACTTGTCCTTGTACCCAAAATCTCCCCCTCGCCTTTTCAGGGTCACTCCTAAAACAACTGCTCATCTGTAACTCTAGACATCAATGCACCAGGGAAAGGAGTCTCCCCTTAGGTCTACCACTATCGTCTTCTGTTTTTTATGATGAAGTAACTCTCTTGGACAATAAAGCACTTTAAACGGCAAGTAACAGATTAACACACAACACGGATGGCACACTGCATAGCCACTCAGAGGATCAATATTGCTGCTGACTGATTAGTAGTCTAGTTGTGGTCTACAACATATATGTGTATCTAAAATTACTCTACTGACCTTTGTACAAAAAAATATTATTTCAGAGACAGTGAAATATTATTGCACTACAGCATTTTGCATTGAGTTTACAAGGTAATAAAACACAGAGCTCATTCTTCTTCACCCGCAAATTGCTATTAAATAAGGAAAATAAGACTTGACATCCCCCGGACAATCAAAAGAAATTATTTATTTGGATGCTAACATCTGTCTCAAGATTGTGGCCAAGTGCTTTTCTGTGCTCATTTAGGACTCCACTTGGAAAGCTTTTCAGTTACATTTACCTAGAGATTTCTCTCTACCACTTCCCATCTGACAGAAATCACTCAGCTGGGTCTGATGAATAATAGCAAAAGGCAGCTTGTATCAGAGATGATTGAATTACAGATTGTTGAAAGTGCCATAAAGGCTCATTCCAATGACTACATTTAATTTACTTACTACACTGCCTACCAGAAGCTGGTAGTCTTTTGATATCTTTATTTCAGAAAATTAGAAACAAAAGAAATATTAACATGCTTTGCCACTTTCTTACTACTCTACCTAGTAGAGTTTGATAGGCAAAATTAACTTTTAAACAGAGCGCTGATCCCCTATCCATACCGTGTGCGCATATGGACCAGACCATAACACACCTGAAAATCGGAGCAAGGCAAGTGGTATTAAATAAGATGAGGGAAATGATGTCCGAGGACACGAAATGAAATTGCATGGAAAGAAAATGCATTAGCTTGACAGTCTAAGTAATGGAGGAAAGGCTTTTTGTAAATTGATACACAAACGATTAGATGTAGCCCTGCAGACAGAAGAGGAGGTCAGCGCTCGGGGGCCGGTGCCGGGGAGGACACACCGGCGAGTCCCACCGGCCGCAGCCGGGGCGGCCACCGGGACAGACCACCCTGCCGAGGGCGGGGGCACCGCGGCAGCGGCAGCCAGGTGAAACCCGGAGAAACAAGTTGGCCCGGCGGCCCCCTGGGCGCCTGCTCCGGGCAGCGGTGCGCAGGGAGGGATGGAAGCATGGAGGGCGGACGGCGCCCCGCGCCCGCAGCCGGGGCGGGGGGCGACGGCGAAGCACGGCGGCGGTGGCGGGCGGGGGCGCCCCCTTTGTCTGAGCCGCCCCCCCCGCACGGACCGCTCCGGGGGCGGGCCCCCGCCCCCCGGCAGCCACGGGCAGAGCTGCTGGGCAGGCAGCGCCGTCAGCCGCCCCCGGAGCATGTGCTCTCCCCCCGCCGCGCAGCGGGCCGGCGGGCGCACCCCCGCCCAACGAGCCCCCCCGCCCGAGGCGACACCGCCCGGGCGCGGCTGCGGGCGGCCCCGGAGCGCTGCCTTACCTGGCAACCGGGGCGGGCGCAGCCGGCTCGTCCTTCAGCCTCTCCCCGCGGCGGCACTACACGCGGTCGGGCCCCTCCCGGGGCGAGGCTGCGATGCACGGCGGGGTGCGCGGCGGACCGCCCCCGCGCACGGCAGGCAGCTGCCCCAGCCCCTGCGCTCAGCGGGCTGACGGCGCGCCGGGCGTTAAGTTTCAGCGGCGGTGGCCGCCGGCGGGCAGGGCAAGGCAAGGCAATGCAAGGCGGGCGGGGAGGCGGAGGCGGCACGGGGGCTACGCGGCGCCTGGAGCGCCGCCACACTGCAGCGTCTCCAGGAATCCCTCCCGCGAGAGGCAGCCCATCACCCCCGGCCCGCCGCCCTCATTGGCTGGGGGGCGGGGAGACGGACACTGCCACCCAATCGCCTGGCGCACAGCATGGGTGGAGCCGCCGTGCCGGCCTCGCCCATCCCGCGGCCGTGCGGTCCCTGTCCGCCCCGTCGGGCGGGGCCGGGCGGCGGCAGGCAGGGGAGGAGGAAAGGGAGGATGAGCAGGGCATCCCCGCGCATGGCGGTCGCGTCTGGCACCGCGATCCGCGGGGCCGCCGCCGGGCGGCACAAGTAGCTGTGCCACAGGCACAGCGGCCGTCGGGTGACCCGGGTGCCCCGGGCAGAGCGCGGCGCTGGCCCCAGAGCGTTAGGGCGGCGGGGAGCGGAGGCGGAGGCGGCGGCGACCCCCCACCAGGCGCTGCCGCTGCCCCCAGGTACTTGGTACTTTTAGCGAACCGGCATTGCGCGGCCCTCCCGGTGCGGCGGAGCCTCGGGCAGCGCGCCCCGGGCAGTCGCGACTGAGCATTGGGTCGTTATGGGCGTCTGTGGCTTAGGCGAGAGCAGAGCGTATCGCGTGTTCAGGTAAGGACGTGCAGGGGTTGACTTAATTCCCTTGATCCATCCACTCTGAACTGGAGCTTTGATTAACATTGGTCTGCAAAATGTAACTGTAACAAATTCAATTAAGGGAAGCACATTTCTTCGACTTTTAATTAGATCTACCCTATTTGTCTAATGTTTAATATAACATAAAAAGCTGCTCAGATTTCAGAGGGAAATGGAAATAGATTTAGATGTAAGGTTAGCTTTTAAAAGCACAACGGATTAAAGTTCTTTGTTCCTCAGCATATATTATTTTTGCATCTATACCCTCAAAGGCTCAGGAAGAAAACAAAATTTGATCTGCAAAACTGTAAAAATAGTAGTGTGGTATTTATGTAGGAGTTTCCCATAACCTTTAACTGGTCACAGATACTGAACATACAGGTTCTAGCCCAGGCTTGATGCACAGTAGTACAACATGCTGCTTAATTACAGTTATTCTAAGAAAACAGAAGTAGTTTTGTATTCCACAACAATTTAGTTGGTTTTGCTTAGTATACAAGACTGAAAGTTATTTAAATTATAGCTCAGTATGATAAATCGCAAATGTTGGCAAAAAGAGGAGCCCCTATGACATTTTTAGCAGGTAACTGGGAAGACAAGAATCTCCCAGGCACATCCCAGAAGTGGCTTACTGTGCCTCCAACAGAATGTCATTCTGCAATTCACCATGCTTGGATGGTGGGATTTACCTTTGAAAATTACAGCCCTCTTCCTGGTCACTTCAAATACACATTTTCTGATCAAGTCAGTGCTGGACATGTGTTTTTAGGTCTGTTGGAATCATAGAATCATTTCACTTGGAAGAGACCCTCAGTATCATCGAGTCCAACCATAACCTAACTCTAGCACTAAACCACGTCCCTAAGAACCTCGTCTAAACACCTTTTAAACACCTCCGGGGATGGTGACTCCACCACTTCCCTGAGCAGCCTGTTCCAATGACTGACAACCCCTTCTGTGAAGAATTTTTTCCTAATATCCACAATAGGGGTCTTGGATGGGAACATTAGGTCATGAGAGGGAAAAGGAAAGCAAATACCAGCTCTTGCTGAGCTATGGAAAGAAGGAGTCACCATAATTAAAACTGCATACACAGAAGTGGTCACCTCTGCCTAGATTACCCTGTATGACTTAAAAATGTGGCTGTTTTCTCTCTTCAAAATCAATAGTTATCAAGGACAGCTTTCTCTAGGTTCATTTATCTGGTCAGTTAAAACCCCACACATTTCAATGCTAATAATTATGCGAACTTGATGCTGTGTTCCTAACAGCCACACAGCCAGAAGTCTGTGGGTGTCTGGCATTCACAAGGCATGACACATCATACCCTGTTGGTAGTATTTGAGCAAAGAAACATCTTTTAAGCCCAGTGACCCCCTCTTAGTGTACAGACAGTAAGGAACAGAAATGCTGTCTAACAGTAGCCCTGAAGAGTATACCAGCACTTTCTTACTTCTGACTGTGGTAGTCCATACGTGATTATTCTGCTAGATTAAAAAAACTAAATAAATAATAAAATAAAATAAAAGTGCAGGTGTGGTAGGGTCTGAGAGGGTGGTGGAAGAGATTTCGTCTAATCTTTTCTGAATCTGGTAATTTGCAATGGAGAAATTGCTGCAAAAGTTGCATTCCTTCTTAGCCCACACACTCCCTTCAGTTCTTTTCGCGCCCAAAAGCTTGTTCACACAGAAAGAGGTCCTCAGTCCAATTAGTGAGTTTTATTTCTCTGCTGCATCCACAATTAAATAAGTAGTTACTGTCCAGGCATAGTGATTAATTAAACCAAAGGAAGCTGGGAAACTTAAGGGATAACATACATGTCCTGAATGAACAAGATTGTTCTAGAAGAGCTCAGGAGCCATTTGATGAATGCTTGGAGTGCTAGCCAAATGCTAGCCACTAAACTCATGAAACACAGATCATTTTATTTATTGTCGTTATGTCTTCCACAGTTGTGTTAAGGGAAGAAGAATCAACACTATCATGAGTAAAAAGAAGAAACATGCAAAACCAGAAGAAATGACGTTCTAAACCCAAGACCTGTTTTGTTTTGTTTATTTTTTAATGTGCATTAGTACATCAAAAGTGAAATTTAAATAGTGTCTACTATTCAGAAGTTCCGTCGGGAACCTGCTAAAGTACAAATGAAGAACCAGGCGCTCTTATATCCTTCATTTCCCTTGTTTTTAATTTAGACTTTGGCTGAGCTAGAAGTACATGAGCATCTGTGAAGAATCTGAATAAAAAAGCAATGGCACAAATGATGCAATGTTTGTCTTTGCCATTTTTATTTTTTGCTCTGTGTATACTGTGACTTCAAGATTAAACCTCAAGATTAGAAAGCAATACGAGCCATAAAAACTCTAAGTTTTCAAAGTAAAAGACTCCTGCTTGCTCCATAAAAAAGGAGAAAGCCTGGACCAAAGCCAATGAAACCAAAAATATTCTTGAGCCTGTCCTGGCAAGTTTTATGGCCTATAAAGAGCAGATACTAGTAGGACAGTCACTGAAATGAGGCAAATTCAGGGGCAACAGCAGTTGTAGCTCATCCGAAACAGCGATCAGGGCTCTGACTTTGGGCACAAACTGCCATTGATTTTCTTTTTTACATCAGCCTTCGAGTGACCAAGTATCACAAACACCACAATTAGATATACAGGATGGGGAGCCAGGCAAATCATGAAGGAGAATCAGTGGCAGGTGAATGACTAAATAATACTAGTGGCATGTTAATTTACTTATCAGGAAGAGTTTAGGACTGTAAACTAGCAGGGACTGAACCATGACTATCATTATGAAATTATTCACTGACCTTGAGTTGCACAAGATCACAAGCACCTATCTTTAAAATAAAGATACTTTTACTTTGCTCTTCATTGTCATGTTATTTTACTCCTGCTTTTTCTCTGGTTTGGTCTCTTCTATCCTCAAGTTTTTAATTTTGAGAGTAGTTTTAATGCCTGAAGACAAAGGCTTTTGCTTAGGGAAATGGGACCGCTTTTCAAATGAGTTTCTGATTGTATGAGTTCAGGCACACATTTCTGAAACTTCTTGTAGCAAATGAAACGCCTGGTCTTGATTGTTTTTTCCCAGTTGACTGGGAATCCAAGGGCTGGTATGTACAGCTGAAAATTAATAACTTAGAATCCCATTTTAGGGCACTGTCATCCCACCCTCGATTTCAGTGAAGTTTCCATAAGTGGGTGATGATGTATTTAGAAGGCACATTCATAGTCAAGGAAGCCAAGCCTACATCAGGAGAACATGAAAGACAGGAAAGCAAAGTGAGAAAGACAAGTCCCATAAGTGAGAATTAACCTTCAGTCAAATGAATAAATACTGGAATAACTATTCATCTGTACACAACTAACAAAAGCATCTTATGAAGGTGATTTTTGGAGCAATGTGTGAGATTGTGAGTTGTATACAGGGAGTGGAGAACAAGTGTTGGGGTTTTGTTTTGGTTTAATTCTAGCTAAAAATCAAAGGGTAAGATCAAAGATGTTGTTAGTCCACTGACTGATGTTTGTCTCAACGTGTCATTTGATTTCATTGTTTTCTTGTGTTTGATCTGCACACATCTGCTGCTTCTTCCAAGTTGTTTATGCAGAGATGATCTCTTTTAATCTGCATTTGTATAGCAGCTAACACAGAGAGCTCCTGCTCTGTGCCCAGGGCTCCTGGACCCTGTGGCAGTATAAATTAAAATGAAAATGGAAAAACTCTTCTATAAGGGAGTGTTCAAGTGTAGTCAAACTGACCTGCATATGTTTTCCACAGACATCAACTGTGTAACTCAAGGACAGATCTGAGTCAGTGTCTCTTCCCCTGTAGATGGTGCCCCTAGTTCAGGGATTCTCTTTTGGGTTGACAGCTCGGCATCTCTAATGTTCCTCCCCTCTTTGAACATCAGTTTTCACCAAAGTGGTGCTCAGGGTGATACTCCAGAAAAACAGCATTTTCAGTGCAGGTAGGATGAACTGGACTGAAGTCATGGGTTTCTTTTCAATCAGAATCTACTATGTAAAATGACGAACTACTGAACCATTAGCTTAGAGAGTGCCCAGATATTATAAATGTCCAATCTTACCCCTATAGTGGTAGACATTATGGTTTCTCCCATGTAAAATCTCTAATCTCTGGTAAGTGTATGTATCTTATAGATGACTGCATAATGAAAAAAAAAAAAATAAAAAAGGGAAGTGGGATTTCTAATTTAATTTTGTGGAGCTGACCTTCACAAAACATAAGGAAGAGCTGTGTAATGGCAGTCACTGTTACCTCTGAGGAGACTTAAACAAGGTCTTTTCAAATTGGTATGCGTGATTGATGATTGTCAAAATGTGCATAAGAGAGGAGATTCATTGCCTCCAGTACAAAATAGGGATACCTCTGTTTACAGAGACAGAATTGCCTGTGAAATGCGCAATATGCTTGTATTTACACCAATCTGAGAGTGGACCAAAGATGGATAATATCCTCATTAGAATGTATCACTGAAATGTAGGTAAAATCTCATGGCTACAGGCTTCTTGAATTTCATGTGTCTAATTTGAGATAGTCACAAAACTTTCACCATGCAGCAGACATATAACAAGAAACCCAGAAAGCCAGCCCAGCTGTGAAGCATGGCAACTTCTACCATTTAATTATACAAAGCAGGCCAAGAACATTGATGTGAAGAAAAAAATGGGATAGAGTTACTAGGATAAAAAAACTTGTTAATGTATTTTACATTCCAGAAAATACTTTTGAAAATCAGTAGCCCAATAAATAATTCTCAAGGGAGTTTGTGTTCATTTAGCTCGCATTGTTATTTCATTCAAAGCCACAGTGAAATTACCCTAGTATTTATATTTAAAATGCTGAACCGTAAAATTGTTAGGTTTTTTTTACAGAAGTCACCATTTCATAATATTTTCTGTCCTTTTCAAAAAATGTACTTACTTCTCTTGCAGGAATGCAGTCATTGTACAATTCTGATGTTTAGACTTCATTGGGCTTAAAAGTTTGCAAAACACATGGCTAAATGAACTGGAAATTTTATGTCATTAATATTATTAGGAGAGAAGAATTTTTAATTTTGATTTCTTCATAGCTATGTTTTAGCCAGTATGCAATACAGTAAACTAGTTACCTCTGGTAATTCTGTCTATCAGCAGCACCATTTTGTTTGCAAACTAAAGGGCTTGTTTTATTTCCTGTGTTGCTTTTTCTATAGTATATGCCATAGCCTTCAAATTACATGAGTCTAAGAAGGGAATAAAGCTCCCTTACTGTGGCAGTGTTGTTAAAATGATAAGGTCAGTGGTAATGTCTCTTCTGCAAACCTTGGTAGATATTTACCCAAGTCAAAACTGAATTTTTAATCGTTGCAATATGTTAGTAAAAAAAAAAAAAAAAAAAAAAGGCCAAAAGTGCCTTTCTTTGTTTTTGAAAACTTAGACAAAGAAAACAGAAAATATACCCAGTGAACCTAATTCTCCTTTTAGTTAAACAGGTATAAATGTGCAGTAAGACCTCCTGTCTTAAAAGCACAGTTTCCATAACTGCTATCTTCTATAAATCAAGCTATCTTAGAGACCAAAAGAAGTGTTAATGTAGCAATGAATAATGTTAATTCAAGTCAGGAATTAAAAAATGAAATTTTAAGGAAACAGAAACTCCAGTTTGCACACTGGAGACATAGTTTCTTTCTTACTCGATAGTTCTTAGTCTTGGGCAAGATCATCTTCTCCAGGTGCTCATACATGTCTGAATGATAATCCCCTATCACCTTCCCGTTTTTTTGCTTTTGTCCTCTTTAGTTGCCGGTCCCCTTACCTTCCTTCTCTGTCTTTCCTGTTCATCTGAGAATATGTTTTGTGATAACATTGCTCATCCTAAGTGAGAAATTATCTGAGCAGAAACAGTCATCCCCTTCAGCCTTGGCATTAGACCTGTTTTGGCAAGAATCAGGGTTGGTCCTTTTCTTTTGGGGATGGAGGTTGAGCCTGCAGTCAGAATTATGACTGATGATGAAGTATAATAGTAGGTTGTTCCCTGCTGAGGAATGAAAAATTCACAAGAAGTCATTGTGGTTTTTTAATTCTTGTTTATATGTGAACAGAAGGAACTAGTCAGGAATGTTATCTAATGGATAGAATTAAAAACAGGAAGAAAAGAATGAAAACAGACTAAAAAGCAATTCAGGACAGAGATGATAAAGATTCTCATCACCAGAAGCTCATCCTCACCTACACTGGGATCAGGCTAAGGGCTTGCTAGCTTAAGCTCAGCAATTTGATCCTAGGGAAAAGTTCAGCCCAGAGGAGTGTTTGGTACTAATTAGTTTAAGGATTTTGACCAATATCTTCTTGTCCTTAAGTATGGATTTTCAAAGAAATGGTGATTTCATATGGTCTTTGATGTTGAAACTCTAAATTAAAATGTTCTTTCTAAAGATGAGAAACTAGATTAAGTTATTCTGAGACTTACTGTGGACTCCTTCATGCTTTCACTTTCTTCCTTCTGCTGGAATCTGTGACCCACACTTTCTCCACCATAATTACAGGAAGACATTACAGTCATTATTCCTTCATAAATACGAAGGTATCTGCAGAATAATCTCGGGATTTATTAGAGCAACAGTCATCCCTCCTAAGTTTAAAAAGGTCTGTTCAATGCTAAGGTTTTTTTATTAACTAACACTTCACTTTGGCTTTTCCTCTGAAAGTTATTAAGGTTTATCTCTGACCAAATCGATTTTTTTTTAAGGAAACTGGTCATGCCATTTTTTGTCTTAGAAGAGTTCATAAAAATGTCCACATTTGACTTTTTCCAAATGATTTATATTAGTTTGCTTTCTAATTAAAGAGAACTTGTTTGATATTTCCTGCAGTTACTTCTCCTAGAAAAGCCTTGACAGTTTTCTTTGAGGAAAAAAGGTTATTTGCTGAAGTTATTTACAGCTTAATTGCCAGTTTAATTACAAACTAATATCTCATTTACTGTGACACACTCTACTCTGCAGGCTGAGCTGCGATAGATTACAGGAATCAAAATGGCAATAGATTCACCTTTGTCTGGGGCTGGGCAGCCTCACACTGTTGTCAGCAGAGCAGCCCTGGAAAACAGCACCGACACTAGTGATAATCAGAACATGAAGAATGTTCTGACCAAACATATTGTGGGTATTTCAATATAGTTGTATTTTCACACTCCCAGTTTTTGCCACTGACTCATAGTCCACTGACTCTGGGTGTTGATGAACACGTTCAGAAGCTGTCCCAGAGAAGGCATCATGTAGCATGAGTACAGAGACAAGCTGATGCTTTTGGCATGCAAATAACCTTTTTTCTCAAAGAAAACTGTCAAGGCTTTTCTAGAAGTGACTGCCAGAAGGCTGTGCTGCCATCCAGCGAGACCTGGACAGGCTGGAGAGTTGGGTGGGGAAAGATTTAATGAAATATAACAAGGGCAACTGTAGAGTCTTGCATCTGGGCAGGAACAACCCCAGGTTCCAGTATGAGTTGGGGAACGACCCAACTGGGGAACAGGGTAGGGGAAAGGGACCTGGGGGTCCTGGTGGACAACAGGATGACCATGAGCCAGCACTGTGCCCTTGTGGTCAAGAAGGCCAATGAAATCCTGGGATGGTGGTTAGTAGGGGAGTGGTTAGTAGGTCAAGAGAGGTTCTCCCTCCCCTCTACTCTGCCCTGGTGAGACCACATCTGGAATATTGTGTCCAGTTCTGGGCCCCTCAGTTCAAGAAGGACAGGGAACTGCTGGAGAGAGTCCAGCTCAGGGCAACAAAGATGATGGAGTGGAGAATCTTCCATACGAGGAAAGGCTGAGGGAGCTGGGGCTTTTTAGCTTGGAGGAGACTGAGGGGTGACCTTATTAATGTTCATAAATATGTAAAGGGTGAGTGTCACAAGGATGGAACCAGGCTCTTCTTAGTGACAACCAATGATAAGACAAGGGGCAATGGGTATAAACTGGAACACAGGAGGTTCCATTTAAATTTGAGAAGAAACTTCTTTATGGTGAGGGTGACAGAGCACTGGAACAGGCTTCCCAGGGAGCTTGTGTAGTCTCCTCCGGAGACATTCAAAACCTGCATAGACGCCTTCCTGTGCAACCTCATCTAAGTGTTCCTGCTCCGGCAGGGGGATTGGACCAGATGATCTTTCAAGGTCCCTTCCAGTCCCTGACATTCTGTGATTCTGTGATTCTGTGCTTTGGCTCTCTTCACTATGGATGCTATCATACCATGTCTGGCCAGCTTCTAGTCCTCCAAAGGGATCCCAGCAACCTATGTACCTTTATGGAAGGACCTCTAACCCTCACTGCCATACTATGAAGAGCTGTATTTGTAGTATAGAGAGGATCCATTTGATTTTCTTTTCCTATTTCTGGGGCTGGTTAGGGAGCTATGTGAGAAAATAAGGTTTGATGTATCCAGGTGCTAAATTTCATAGTAATGAAGGTTTGCTGCTAATAACACATAGTCATGGATTTATAAAATAACTTTGGTTGGGGAGACCTTTAGGGGTTGTCTACTCCAACCACATGCTCAAAGCAGATCCCAATAGAACAGGTTCCTCGGGGCTTTGTTCAGTCAAATCTGAGTGTTGTGAAGGATGAAGATTCCATAACCATTTAGGTGGCTCTCTCCTATCTTTACTCAAGGGTGTCAGTGTCTTTTTTGTACTGCAATGCCCCAGACTGACATAGCACTGCAGATGTGGTCTTACAAGTACTGAACAAAAATAAAAGATTTCTTCCCTTGACCTCCTGGGTTTTCTCTTGCTGATACAGCCAAAGTAGTTGTAGTTGGCCTTCTTTGCTGCAATGGCACACTGCTGATTCATGTTCATGGTTCAGAGTCACAGCTCTAAGTTGAAGAACCGAAATGCTGTGCATGTGCATCCCCACCCTTCATCAGAACCAACCAGAAATGGGGCAGCTTTCTACACCTGCTTCATGAAATTAGTGTCAGGGAGGCCATGAGCGAGCCTCTGAGGGACCAGAACCATGCTCCTGTTACAGGAGCCTCTGGGATGGTGACCAGCTGGTGATGTGAACACCATTTATGGCTCTGAAAGTTGAGGAAGCTGTGTAATGCCTGGTGCTGGAGGAGTACAGGGTGTCATCTGAAACCATTCAGTCATGGATGATATATATGAGGCCTGAGTGCATCTCTGTGATCTTGACAGAAGATTCTCCTAGCTCAAACTAATGATCAGTAATGACTAAGCTTGAAGGGGTAATGACTTCCTTCTTAGATCAGGAGCTCAGAAGAGTATCCCAAACACCGGGCAAATGTTATTATTCTTGTCTTCAAATTCACTGTCATCCTGAAAACCTGCTGTCAGCTGTTCCAGGCCTGGAGAGGCATGTTGTTCCACTAGCTGGAATAAATTCAATTTGTTCAAAGTTGCCAGACCAAGGGTAGACTGCACTCGGATGTAGCTATTACCCAGTCTACCCTGCTAGGAGGTTAGGACTTGCTTAACAGATACTGTCCTGGTTCTCCTGACAGAGGAGTGGAAATGAATGAGCACTCACAGGCAGGATGTCTGCACAGCAGATTCAGAGTGCCTGTGATGCACTGTGGGCTTTGGGAAGCAGAAAGTACCCCTGTATTTGGGACAATTACAGCATGTTTTTGAAACAGATATTGAGTGTCAATAAATGCGAAATAATGGTCTGTAATGATCTACAACTGCTGAGATTTTGTAGTGAGGGGAAACCAATGTGGAACACAATGTGCCTCCTGGGAAACCAATGTGGAACACAATGTGCCTCCTGCATTCTACAGGTTGCAGCAATGTGAATGCAACTGGTGGACACACCTTGGATGGGAACTTAAGTGCACATCAAGGTGCTGCTTCCAAAGACAGTACAGACTCAGTCCATGAATCACCTTTGCAAAAGTGTGTGTAGTATCTATATACAACTCTTGATGTAGGTGTAGATTTATACTTAGGCTTTTAATGTTCATTCATATAATCCAACCTTGGAATAAATATCTCAGCACCTTTTCCTTGCTTATTCTTTCTACCTTCTCATCATATACCGGAAACCTCCTTTCCAAGCTGTCATGAACAGACTCATAAAGAGGTGGGAGGATGGTACCTATATTTTCTACAATGAAGTGTTATGATCTCTATGCCCTCTGATGTGCTTACCCATACTACAGAAGCAGGAAAACTAGTGTGATAGTAGTAAAACTAGTATAGAGTAATAAAAATAAAATAGTAAGTTAATAAAAAATAAAATAAAATGGTGTATTTTGTAAAGTAAACAAAAATAATATATAAAGTAAAATGAAATAGTAAATAACGTAGCAAAGCTTGTATAGGAGCAATAGTATAGTATAACATATATAGACTATAGTAGTATAATATAAAGTAAATACAATAGTAAGGCTAGTATAGCAATAGTAAAGCTAGTAGTAAAGCTAGTATAGCAATGAAGAAACTCTTTTCTTGGCATGGCGAACAGACTGGGAGTTTAAAGTGTGTTTTAGAATTGGGGTTTGTGCTGTCTGGAAAAAAGATGAAAAAGGCTCTTTCGGATATTATTCTTTTTAACTTCAAGGGGTTGCTGGAATACCCTGAAGCAACCTTAAAATATGCAAGAGCCTTTCAGTTTTCTAGAACTATGTTTTTAATACAATTTCAGTAACAGTTCCTTCTATAGTACTTTTCCTCAAGAAAAATTATGTATATTTATTCTTCCAGTTAAACAATATATCAAATGCATTCTTCCATGGTAGAAAGTGTAGCAGAGTAATCTTTGCCTTCACATCATACCACTTGAGTCAGGGTTGGAGAGTTGGCTGAATTAGAATTCTCCTAATAAGCCACAGAGAAGTGACTCATATCATGATAAACATAATCTCTGCAGCTCTTGCTGGAACCATCAGCACTATCTGAGATCGAATATTATTACAATTCATCATCAATATCCTCTGCCTCAGGATGTCATTTCTAAGGTGATTTTCTCATCAGTATTTTTTTCATTTTTGGTTTCTTATCTTGACTTCTTTATCCTTGCCATAATATTTCTAATGTTCCACACAGGAACCGTAATTAAACCTTTTCTTTGGTCTGTGCCTTCAGCCTCTAATGCATTGTATAATGTTATAGTCCAAAAGTAGAAGAGTGAGAATCCACTAATGTAAATTTCTGGGAAGGTTTCCAGAAGTACGTTCCGATTTGAATCCTGTAATCAATTGCACTGACATACAACTATGCTGATAATAGTGTACCAAGATCTCTCCACAGACATCATGGGATTCTGGGACTTTTGTGACTTAGCATTCATAAAGTGGAGCTCTTGGTGAAAGAACCCAGGTTTTCTGAAGTCTGAGGATGCTTATGACCAGTTGTCTTTCCACTTCTTAATAACTGAACCCCTCTCTATTTTTAATTGGCAAGTAAATGTGGCTATTATCATTTAAATTAAGGTAATTCAGATATTTTCTGGCCTTTGTTTTTCATACTGTGAGAAATGTGTTTGGCTGTGGGAATACAGGGGTTTTGCTGTCTTTTAAAATTTAATTTCCCTGTCTTGTTTGTATTTAACAGTATCACTTTAGTCCCAGTTCTTCAAAGTTCTTCCTCCCTCTTTTTCTTTCCTAACACCACGTGAAATATCTAAATTGCGTTTGAACTAGACTTCCTGTATGTGACTCACTATATACAGATTGCATTATTTTTCATTACTAAACTCGTCAAAAATCCATTGCTTATAAGATGACTGACAGTTTTGCGACGTGTCCTTGCTGTTTTCCATTTGGACATTTTAATGACCTCAAAGTCAGTTTAATAGAACCTACACCTGTCCAATTAGAAATAATTTAGGAGCGTGAAGCTAGTTTGATCTTTGGCTATCCTAACTTCTCAGATTCAAACCTTTTACTTAAATGCCTTTATTGACTTCTGGTTCCTTACATACTTGACGTCATTGACCTCAAGAATACTGGCCCTTCAGTCAAACATGCTATTCTAGCAGCCTAATTTAATGTCAGCCTACATGTCTACTCAGAAGCTGCTGAACCTCAGGTTCCTCTCTAGAAATTGCCTCTATATGTTTTGGCATCACCTTGACAGATACTGTTAATGCATCATTCAGCTTCAAACCCATGCTTATATTAAAAATAAAATAAATTTTACATCTGCATTATTATACTTTGCTTTAAAGCAAATTTACTGCTTTTCCTTAGAATTCAAAGAAGCTCAAATGTAGATAGGCACAAAACCACTGCTCATAGCATAAAAAAACTCTGTGCTTCTAAAAATGCTTTCCCTTGTTTTCACATCATGTGGCTTCAGGTTGGCTGTTATCTTGGCAAAACCAGTTTGCTGTTAAAACCAAGGAAAAGTTGGAACCTGTGTTCCAAACACAGAGATGTGTGGTTAGAGAAAGACCATCATGCAGCAGGAAACAGAACCACAGTTTTACACAGGGTCAAATTTACCTAAGAATCGAGATCCACGAGGTTCTTATTGATGCTCTAATCAATTAAAGAAAGATAGCTGATCTGAAAATGGCAAATTCCCAGTGGAACTGCACTGGAAATGCGAGGCTGTAGGGAGGTGGAGGAGGGCACAGTGTAGGTTCTGGTTTCCATACTGTGACTGTGTCTGTGCCAGGATGCCCTGACTGGTACAGTTTTGTTGAGGTTGGGTTTGGGGGGTGCAGGCAGGGTTCCAGGTGACACAATGTCCTTCTCAGCTGAACCCCGCTCCATCACCCAGTGTCTTGGGTAAGAGACTTAGAAATCACATTCACATCAGGGCTGTGCTCTCCTCAAACAGTATCTGCCGTAACAGATATAACATGAATACCAATCAGAAAAGATTCAGTTTTAAAAACCAATTTGCATGAAGCCTCTCCTAGCAGCTGTCAGTATCTCCTGGGTTGGGCTAGAACTACATAACATCCTGCTCACACGCTAACACTCAGACGTTTTCTGTTATTAAAATGCCAGTCATACTATATCACTAGAACATGTTTAGCATAACTGTTTTGCATTGGCATCCTTATGTTTCTGATACTCTGCATATCTCTTTCTCTCTTGTTTCACCACAGTTTCAGTCCTCTACCATTTTTTTATCAATAATTCATCTCTTGTAGTTTGAATATCAGTCTGCTTATCTTTTGAAGCAGATCTTTCTCTTTCAAAACAGAAGAAGAAATGGTGGAATCAATGTGATGTAGCTAGGATTTAATTAATTGGATATATATTTACAGAATTAAGATGCTGTCTTTTTCATAGCCAGAATTTGCAAGCCAGTTTAATAAAGATTGTCCCCCAAAGCTTGCATACTATCATTGCAGAAAATAAGTTGTTTTGTAAACAAGTTATGTGGAATGGTGCAACCTGGCATGAGTCATGCAGTTTAAGATTAATTCAAAGTTAAAATTAATATACTACATTTATTTGTTACATTTCAAATGCTCTCTTTTTAAAAAATGTTATGCATTGGTATTATAATTTACCCATAGTACAGCAGCAAATGAAATAAAAAAATTACTTCTGTTCACTCCATTTCTCTTGACATTGAGCACTTTTCCTAGCTACACTCAGAGCCTCAGGATTTAAGGAAGATTTCAGATTTATTTTTTACTTGGTTTACATTTATAGCTAACTTAAAAACGTTATGCAGCAAAGCCTGAAAAAAACAACACCCAAGTGTCAAATAACACAGGAGCACATATGATCCACAAATTCATGTATCTTTGAAATTTCATTTTCAAGCCAGCCTTTTGAGATCTAGGTTTGGTATCTTTTGTTTGAATAGTTGTAGTTGGCAAAACTGAAGACCCTCAAATCCTCTGCAATCCAGTCACAACATCAATATACAGGAATTTACATTTACTGAACTATTCAGAAATCATTATTAGAAAGATGAACAAAAAAAAATAATTTCACCTTATATTACTGCTCCAAATACACAAAATAACTTTTTCCTGCTCTCTTATTCATAATTTGAAGGTAAACACAGAACAGCCAGTATTCTAAGATCCTTAGTAAACACCACAGCAACAATAAACCAGATTTGAAATGTAAAGCTAGGACTTTGGAGACACAGTTCATGTCTTTAAATAATGATACAGTGAACTTCCACCCATTGTCCACCACTGGCTCCTGTACAATTCTCAAGTATGAATATATTAAGCAATCAAGGACCTGTGTGACTAATATTGCCTCCTATAAAATTTAGGATGACAAACCTCACCTATAATGAAATGTGATGAAGTGGGGATTTCTTGCAACTTGATGTTGCCCCAGATAGATAAGTAGAAGAGAGGAAATTAGATGCCTTTGCAATAAAAGAAAACCAACTTGATGATCATAACCACAGAACTCCACGTCATATCTATTCTCTGCATATAAAGGGACTTCTGGTTAGAAAAGAAAATAAGAAACAAAGAGGAAAAAATAGTGTTTTCCAACAGGATTTCTAAATACTAACCTCCAGAACAGAATCAGAGGAAACACTGACTATGAAAGACCAAAGGATTACCAGAAGAATCCTGAGGCTTTTGCTCTATGACAGATCACCTCAGTCATATGCTGTTAAACCTAACAGACACCTAAGAGATTTCTCTCATTAGTTTTAATAAATAACCTCTTAAATGGACAAGTGTGTCTTTGATCATGTCCTTAATTTTAGTTGTTGCTAGATATGCAAAATATCCTGTCTTTTCAAATGAGTTGAAAATGATGTCTCAGCATGGTGATTCTGACCTTTGATCCGTTACTTAAAGTAATGCTAGGAGAACTTTATTAATTAAACCTTTTGACTTGGAGCATTCTAGTGGGTATTTATGCTAGCACTTCTTGCCTTACAGAAGCAGGCAGGACAGTGTTTGCTTTCTACCTCTGGGAAGTGAGTTTCTTTCCGGGCAAGGACGCCTAAATGAAATTCCACCTTTCTCTTCGGATGCCGTTGTCCAATATTTAAAAGATAAACCAACCCATAGCAAAATGCATGTCGCAGGGAAGAATGTTGATAGGGAAGAAGTGGAAATAGGCTGGACAAAAGCGTCTCACGGTAGCGGGAGCTTCTGGAGTATGGTAGTTACATCTATCCCCCAGAGGGGTTGCTGCACCTCATCACACGTAAGTATAGGTGGATAGTGGGTTGTTTTTTTTGTGTGTGTGTTGTAGGATGTAAAAAGTCAAAGCAACACACCACTACCTTTTCTTCAGTCTAAAACCAGAAAAATAATGACCGGAGGAAACATCGGGTAAGAATCTCCCTCTCACTCCCCCCGGACCTCCAATCCCTCTGGCTTTTCTTCAAAAATACACTTTAGTTTACTACAATTCTTTTGAGCATTTATTCACTTTTACAGAAAGACACTGGTTCCAGCACTTTTCTGTAGGTGTGCAGTCTGACATCTCTGCAGAGCGTCTCCCGGAAATGATGAAATCTCTTCCATGCCTTACTTTTTCCCCCTTCGTTTGGAAGTATTACCTTGAGTGAGTCACAAGGTCTTAATGACCCTCCAAATTAAGAGAGCCAGTATCAAAATGTAGTGACCCTCAACTTGTGCGCTTGGCTCAGCGACAGGAATAAGAGTTGGCTACACGGAAGCCATTATTATCGGTCTGCATCTCCTGCTAGCTCAGATTTGATTTCAGAAAACCTGAAGGGCTTAGGGGCCAAAGAAATCCTTCTTTGGACCACATCCTCTTCGGACGCAGCGCTTCACTTGAAGACAAAGAGTAGTGACGGTCGTATGAGAGCCAGGTTCAGTGGGCCTTGACGGTGAACACCTACATCTACACCAACAGTAGAAACTAGACTTACTAACACTCTTGCCAAATTGGCTCAAAATGCTTTTGTAAATATCATAAAAGTGGAAACTGGAATGTGACTGAAATGTATTCAGTACACAGCTACCTACACTAGAAACTAACTAACTAACTAACTAACTAACTAACTAACTAACTAACTAACTAAGTAACTAACTAACTAAGTAACTAACTTACTTAGTAACTTACTAACTAACTTAGTAACTAACTAACAAAATCTCTTGCCCTACTGGCTAAAACCCCTATTATAACTATCTGAAAATTGCCAACGGGCATGTGAAAAGAAACGTGAAAGTTCTGCAGGAAGGACGAGAAGTGCTCTTCTTTCTCGGAACCCCTGCTAGACCGTCCATCTGAGCCAAACGGGTGGCAGCATGAGGGTGATGTCTTCAGATGCCACCTGTACAACCTGCCTTGAGAAAGATGGGGGGAAAAGACAGGCATTAGGCACCAGGTTGAGAGAAGAACAAGCAACTTGTGCTTTGACGTGAAAGGCAATAGCCATCCAGCCATCCAATAGCCATTCTCCCCTGCAGGATTCCTTCGAGCTGTGTATTTGGCTTTGGTGTTTTCCTAGTAATTCTTTAGATTGCAGAAGTTTGGGGAGGCTTAAGTGAACACACGGGCTTTTGACTCAAGTGCCGTACAAATCTATGCTTCTAGGGCCAGGCCTGGGTACAGCTGCAGCAAGAATGGAGGGTAAAACTGAACCTGAGTACAGCCATGAGGAAGAAAGACAAAGACAAGAGGAAGAAGTCTTTTACAACGAGCATGGTGAAATACTGGCACAGGTTGCCCGGAGGGGTGGTGGATGCCCCTTCCCTGGAAACATTCCAGGCCAGGCTGGGCAGGGCTCTGAGCAACCTGATCTAGCTGAAGATGTCCCTGCTCATTGCAGTGGGGTTGGACTAGATGACCTTGGAAGGTCCCTTCCAACCCAAACTCTACTTTGATTCTATGATTCTAAGCGCAAAATGGAAACTGCCAGTACTGGAGAGCTCTTTTCCTCCAGACATTCACCTTCTCCTAAGGACAGGTGACTGCTTCCTCTCTGGGACCATCTCTGGACACCACAGAACTGTTTCCTATCCTCAGAGCAGCGTGAAAACTGGCAAGAGGGAGAGCAGGCTCTGTTACACATCTGGGTTCCTTGGTCTTCTCACCCTGCTTGGGTTGTCTCAGTTGTCCGTTGCTGAGCTCTCTGCGGCCAGCACCCGCCTTCGCTTGAGCGGTGGGCCGTCGCTCTCCTCTTCGCAGGTGTGTGGTCTCTTCCTGGGGGATGGTGCTTCCCCCTCCTGCGAAGAGCTTGGCAAAGTGTCCATTCAAGAGGATTGTTAGACAGGTAGAGCCAGGATCACCATGAATCACTTCTACTCTTAATCAAAGCTAGCTCATGTTACCTGCTCTGCCCAGGGGAGCTCTCCTGGGGTGCGCGTTCTGGAGGTACTGCAGGCACCTGCAAGGGAAACGAAGAAGGTGACAGCTGCCCACTTTCCAGCTCGGCGGCAATGCCAGCTACTGAGGGGGGAGGCATTCTCTCACGCTGTGTGTGGACCTCACGTACCTCTGCAGTTTCTCCTTCCGATGCTGGTGCCGGTGACTCCTCAAGGTGTCCACCGGCACTCCCAGCCTCGGCCGGCGGCCCTGGAAGCTCAGCCTCCTCCTCCTCTTCCTCAAAGAGCTCCTCCTGGTGTTCGATGAGGAGCTCGACCAGCCGTGTCACCTGCACACAGTAAACCCTTGGTTTCCAACCCGCTGGCTGCAAATGGGTCCAACAGCCCTTCCCACTCCTGATGCTGCTTTCTGCACCGAAAGCTGCAGCTGTGGGGCTGCTCTTCCCAGCAGCTCCGGCACGAGCATTTGCTGAAGAGAGGAGGCAGCCAGGAAGCCTTAAAGAGCAAAGCTGGCGTGGGTCTGGAAGGCTGCAGCGGGCTGGGAAACACAGCGTACCTTCCCCGTCACCTGCATCAAGACCTCCAGGGGCAGCCTGTCCTCCTCCGGTGGGCTGAGGAGGTTGGGCCCCACGCAGATGGCCAGGTTGCCGGCGGTCATCTTGGTGATGGTGACATTGCGGCTGATCTTCTGGAGCAGGCTCAGTAAGGTTTGGAGGAGGAGGAGGTTGGCCTCAGGTAACTTGCTGGCCACCCTGCGGTAACAGGAAGGCAACGTTAACAGGTGAATTAGGTGTTGTCAAGACGGGTGCCCCACGCAGATGTCAGCCAGCCAAGCCAAGCCCAGGGCAGGCTCCTTGGCCAAGCCGGCTCTACGGCAGAGGGACTGCCTTCGCTGAGATATGGGCAGCTCCCTCCCTGCCCGCCCTGCTGCTGAGAGTCCCTTTGTGGAGCCACCCCCAATGCTTGCAGGCAGTGCTCCAAGGAGAGAGAGGAAAACGCTTTTCTGTGCCACTTTCCCCCCAAAATGCTGAGCCCGCAGCAGCAGCAAGAGGTGGGTGGCCAAAAACACAGCTTGTTCAGGCAGGCTGTGGCTTTGCAGGCAGGTGTCGGGCTCTGGCAGTCCCTGTGGAGCTGCCAGGCTGCTGGCCACACTTACTCTCTCAGCCCCGCCAGCCTCTCCTGCCCGCTGGTCTTCTGCAGGGCATCCATCCACTGGTGGTAAAGCTCCGAGTGGAGGAGCTTGGAGGGGATCTTGCGCAGGAAGTCCTGCAATGGCAAGGGCTGCTGGTGAGGCTGCGAGCAGTGCCGCCGGGAGCACAGGCAGCATCCCCAGCACGCTGGGTGCCGAGCAGCTCCTGGGTTTGGGCTCCGGCCCGGGCAGGTGCCCATCAGCAGCGCCAGAGCCGGGAGCTGCCGGACGCCAGGTCAGCGGGGCTCACCTTGAGGATGACGGCCAGGACGTGCACCGGCTGGCTGGCGAGGTGGACCTGAGCGCCGGTGTCCAGGGCCTCCCTGATGTCCCGGGAGGCGCGCTCGCTGGCCGCCAGCCGGAAGATCCCCTCCGTGGATGGGCCCTGCTCGTGCAGCAGAGCCAGCAGGTCCTGCAGGGGAGAGAGGAGGACATTGGTGGGCTGGAGACGGGCCCTGGGACAGCCCAACCTTCCTCAGGGACGGGAGGGAGTGTGGATGGTGCGCAGCTCTCCCTGGGGCAGGACAGAGGGGTGACTGGAGTTGGGTGAGATGGAGAGGAGTGCGCTTTATTCCCAAGACTCATCTGGGATGCCTCCGATGGAGACACGGGCTGTGCAGAGGAGGCAGCGGGGTGGGGATCCCCTGGCCAGGCTTGCTTACCTGGATGGGCTGGGGCAGCGCACCATCCTGGCTGCAGATGGCTTCCAGGGGCCGGCCGAAGAGAAGCCCCGAGTGGGCAGAGCCCGACGGCCCCTGTGCCTCTGCAGCCTCCGAGGTCCCCGGGCGCAGAAAGTGCCAGGGCAGCCACCTGCTGCGGCTGCGGGTCTCACCTTCTGCCAAGGAGAAGAGAACAAAGAGAGGTGGAGCAGAAGCACCAGGCCAGTGCTCGCGGGGCCTCTCACACTGTACCCCACCCTCAAGCGCACGGGACAAGCGTCATTTGGGAAGAAGGGACCCCGGGGGCTCAGGTGTCTCCTGCTGCAGAATAAGAGGGGCAGGCAGGCTCCGCGGGAAGGGCGGCAGCAGCCCCAGTGCGGCAGGAGTGGAGGGCCGGGCTGTTCTGCGCCCGTCTTCTCGCAACTCACCAGCCAGGTGGGCACTTCTGCCTTGGCTGCCAGAGGGGACGACAGGTGGTGGCCGCTGCTCTGCATCAGCCTGCAAGAAACGTGCTGCGCTCACCCAAGAGCCCTGCAGCAGAAAGGGCCCCCAGCGAGCTGCATCGTGCCCTGGCCATGTGTGAGAGGTGGGGATGGCTGAGATTTGTGTCTGTGCGATCCTCACCTTTGCCTGGCCCTCAAGCAGCCTCTCCAGGCTGCCGGCATGCAGTGGCGTGGCCTGGGCAAGCAAAAAAGAGAAGAAGGTAAGAAGCGATGCAGCTGGTGCTGGGCTGGAACAGCCTCTGGAGACAGAGTGGAGACAGGAGGGACACTCACGGCATTGCGTCCCCTGAGCTCCTTTAGCAGCGCCTTGAAGGAGGGCAGCCGGGTGACCTGGGCTCCCTCCACTCCTTCTGGTGGTCTGTGCGTGGGGAAGGGGCAAAGAGCGAGCTGTGAGAGACACAAGCCACTTTTTCCCTCCCCTGCCAGCCCAGAGAGCCCTTCCAAGCTGCGCGAAGCACCCGAGTGCCACTCGGAATGCGAGCGGAGAGCGGCAGCAAAGGTCCAGGTGGGGTTGGGCAGGTGTTGTCTGGACACAGCTGGGCGAAGGTGGTCCAGCAGCTTCGCCCACTCCAAGAGCTGCCCAGCGCCCTGGGGGCAGCTCTTCCCAGCTGGGGAGCGCTGTTTCCACATTGCAGGGCCATGATACTTAGAGCATCCCCCTAGGATGTGAGCATGAGTCCCCCAGGCTTCACTGCCAGGCAGGGCTTACCCAAGGAGAGCGCTGAGCCAGAGCTCCTTCACTGCCCGGCAGCTGCAGAAGGAGAGGAGAAGCAGCCTGAGTGCCGCTGCTCCCCAGGCTGCGGGCAGGGGCGGGCACTGGCACAGCCCTGCCCCGTGGGGATGGGCACAGAGGCTCTGCCCAGCCCTGCCGTGGGACGTGGCACCGAGACTCACCGGAAAGTGATAACACACGAGCCGCAGGGCCAGACGAGGAGGAGTGAGGTGGTGTGCTTTCCTTCCTCCTCTTCAGCGGCATCGCCGGCTGCCCCCTTGGTGCTGCCCAGCACCTGCAGCTGGCCCAGGGCCAGGCAGAGCTTTGGGCGCGGGGCGCTGCCACGTCTGCAGAGAGGAGCGGCAGGGAGTGAGCTGGAGGTGTCTGAGCCCGCTGGTTCCCCTCCCCAGTCCCCCTGCCGCAGTCACGGCCACGGGTGTATCCAGCACCAGGGCGCCGGTGGCCCGGGGTGCTCCTGGGGTCTCCCTGCCCTGGTGCCAGGGCCAGCGCTTTGGAGGAAAGGCAGCTGGGCTCTGCAAATCTTACTGGTGTTTGGCGATGACCAGGGTGTCGCTGAAGAGGAGGAGGTCCCTCTTCCTCGTCACACGGCCCTGGGTCACCCGCACACGCTGCCGGAGCAGTGGTTCGCGTGACGCCGGGATGGGCACGCACTGCTGCACGGGCTCAGGCTCGTCCCTGCAGAGTAAACGGTGTTGGGCATGAGAAAGTGGGCTGCTGCGGGCTCCAGATCTTCTGGGCTGTCTCTGAGCTGTGAATGGGGGAAGCCTACCTGGAGCCACGGCAGCAGTTCACCTGTCCCATCCCGACGAGGCAAGGAGATCCCTTTGGCAGGACACACTTGTTGAGGACAAGACAGCGCTCAGAGAGCTGGCAAAAGTCTGCCCAAGTGTGTCCTAGTGCCGAGTGGCGCTGCTGGGCAAGAGCTTGGCTCCTGCCCGTGACAGTCCGTGTTGGCACAGAGCCGTTGCCAGGACACCGCGGGGTCAACCCAACACCCCATTCCAATGACCTCAGTGGTGGGGGAGGGGCACTGGGGGCTCTCCCCAGTACGCCCGTGTCTCTCTCGGACCGGGAGCCCAGACCCGGGCTGAAAGCAACCCGTTGTGCCCACAGCAAAGCGCCTGAGGGCGGGCATCTAATTCATTGTGCCGAACCAGTTTCCCACTGGAGTAATTTCAAAAGCACCAAGCAAATGACAGCTCTTCGTGTGCTCTCAAGAGCACCAGCACAGTGTAATATGAAGAATTTTTCACATCACCTTTTATGGTACATATTTTCATTCTATGATAAAGCACGCCTCTCTCTATTAAATACATTTTGATACAACAAACCTGCCTATGAGATACAAGGTTTCTCCATGGAAGCATTCTATTTCTGTAAACTGCACGACAGTCTGTTTGTGGCCACCATTTTGCTGTTTCTTGTCTTCCATGAAAACCTGTCTAAGTGTACCTTGGAGGCTCTTGAGGACTTGCGCTTTGACGGCTTTTCTTGGTTTGGTTGTTTTTGTTTTTTACAGGGCTCAAAGGAATGATATTGCGATACAGTTAACGCGTAATAGGCGTATCATCATTCCAGAAGACCTGTCCAGTCAAACGGGGAGAAGCACGCAGCTTGCTTGTGTGATGCAGCTCTGTACACATGTTCTTTCTGATACAGTGAGAAGGGCACAGAGGAGCAGCATTTCAGCAGGGACGTACGCACCACCCATATGCTTGTGTGTTCATGTGATACGGAGGTCATCTCAGTGCTTGCTACTGGTTTTCTCCAACCTGCAGAAAATGTCTTCAAACGACTGTTTTATCACCTACGTCATTAGAGGAAATGCTTGCAGCTCAATGAGTGCCTTCTGCAGCAGGTGCAACTGGGTAGAAGTAAAAGTGCAGTGAGAAGGAGCCTTTGAAAGGAAGGTTCTGCTCTTGGTATCTGACGCACATCGGGGTTTGGGCTGAAGCAGTTGCCGTTGGCTCAGCGCTTGGGAAGAGGTGTGTTTGCAGCGTGTCAGCCGAGGCGGTCGGCATAGTCCTTGCCAAGGACAGTGAGCTAGAATACAGCCGCACCACTTCTTCCAGCTTGCTGCCTCACAAGCCACTTGGTCTGCCGCTCAAAAGTGAGATGTGTCTCCAAAGTATTTGTCACGTCAAATGAGCAAGACGTCTTCAAAGAGGGTCAGAATTGAAAATGACTTGCTTTGGAAGGATGTACACGGGACATCTTAGGTCATCTCTCCATACTTGTCAATGAATTCTAAGGTTTTGAGTGAAAGTATCCCAGGTTCATACAGACTGTGTAGTCACATGTTGTCTAAGAGGAAACGTGAAAGCTCTTGGAGAAATGCAGCTGTTGTTCAGTCTCTAAGTGACAGCACGATGGCCATAAAGTACAAAGAAAAGGCCTCCGGTGGTCCAAATTCTGACAAGCTTTTGAAGAAAAGGCCACAGCAGTCCTATTACGCCAGAGAAGAAAACGGGTGAAAGTGAGGGGAGGTTTAGGTTGGATATTAGGAAAGGGTTCTTCACCCAGAGGGTGGTGGAGCACTGGAACAGGTTTCCCGGGGAGGCGATCACGGCACCAAGCCTGACAGCGTTCAAGAAGAGCTTGGACAACGCCCTCAGACACATGGTGTGAACTGTGGGGCTGTGGCATGCAGGGGCAGGAGTTGGACTCGGTGATCCTTGTGGGTCCCTTCCTACTCAGGACGTTCTATGTTTCCATGACCTAATTCAAGAATATCATTCCTGCAAAGTCCCAATGATGTCATGAACAGTTAGATGATCCTTCAACTAGTTGACGAGTGACAGCAGAACGTGATGTATATTGACCTCCTCTATGCAGTACACAACTACCTACAGTAGAAACTCACTGAGTGACTGACTGACTGACTCACTCACTCACTCTCTCCCGTTCACAGGGTAGGTGTTTCCTGCAGGCAGCAGCCATGAGGGATAGACGCAGCATGTTGAAATACAGTGGACTGGCATGGATGCAGCTTGTTGTGCAGCACTAACACGGTTCCCCGCCTCTCCAAGTTTGGGCATCGGTTTGTGCCAGGTCTTCTTGAAGCAAGGGTGAGAATCAATTTCCTGTCTCCTTAACAAGTCTTGTGCATCAGAGACAACAGACGTTCTAGCTTTAGATGGACGGAGGTAGTTCAGATGGAAGTTCTCTCTACTAAGAGATTAACTTTTTTTTTGATTAAGAAGGCTTAATCCAATATGCATGTATTGTAGTGCTTTTAAAGTCTAAGAAACACAGCGTCAGTAAAGACCTTTTGATTGCCAGTTATCTCTGAGATGAGTATTTCATTCAGATTCCTTGCAGGTTTAACACTGTAGAGACTCCTTAAATTAGAAGCATTTCCTTTGCCTAGAGTGAAAATCAACTACGTTCTAAAATACCTTGATATGGCAGAAATCAGATTTCTGAGATCAGAGAAAAGGAGTACATGCAAGGGAGATTTTTCTCAGGTAAATCATTTGTATAGAGTCATTCCGCAAGGTACGGTGTATAGTAATAACCAGTCTCCGGGGCTTTACCTTGTTGGAATTGGTCACCTACTATAGGGCCTGGGTTGGCTTTGTGGAGTCTATTAGGTGAATAACACAAGATTGTTTTGTGGCAAGTGCATATTTTGCCATGTTGCTTTCCAGCAGCTTTGGCAAGCTGCTTTGGGTCACAAGTCTGTGTGGATGTGTCCTGGGATGCTTCATGCCCATAGCGGTGCCATCTGCAGTCAGTCCCATCCTCTTTCCTCGGGTGTCCTGGTGCCACGGGCATGAGGATGAGGAGGGTGTGTTTCCTGCAGCCAAAGCAGTGGTTCAGGTGGAAAGGCTCTGTCTTGTTACGGGACAGGGAGAAAGAGAATGCACCCTGGTGACAGGGTCCAGAGACGGAGCTTCCGTAGGACTCCATCTTTGTCTTTTTTCCCTAATTCCAGCTTTTTCACACCAGCTTTGTTCTTCACATAACATTTTGGGGAAAAGGTGGTGGTTCAGAGAATCATGGAATCACACTTGTGACTATCTTCCTGGGGAGCCTGTTCCAGCGCTCCACTGCCCTCTGGGTGAAGAAGCTTTTCCTAGTGTCCAGCCTAAACCTCTCCTGGCACATCTTCTTCCTGCCATTCCCTCAGGTTCTGTCGCTGGTCACTAGGGAGAAGAGTTGGGTGCCTACCCTTCCTCCTCGCCTTGTGAGGAAGCTGTAGACCGTGATGAGGTCTCCTCTCAGTCTCCTCTTCTCCAGGCTGAACAAACCAAGTGACTTTAGCTGCTACTCATATGTCTTCCTCTCCAAACCCGTCACCACCTTCCCTTGTTGAACTTCACGTAGTTGGTGATTGCTCAGATCCCTCTGCAGGGCCTCTCTGCCCTCGAGAGCGTGAGCAGCTCCCCCCAGTTTTGTGTCAACAGTAAACTTGCTAAGCAATCCCTCAAGTCCTGCGTCCAAGTCATTTATGAAGACAGGGAAGAGTGCTGGCCCTAAGATGGGTCTCTGTGGAACCCTGCTAGTGACTGGTCACCAGCCCAACATTACCCCATTTACTAGAAGGCTTTGATCCCGACCCGTCAGGCAGTTGCTCACCCACTGCCTTGTGTGTTTATCCACCTATGTACTGGACATCTTGTCCAGGAGAATACTGTGAGAGACAGTGGTTGGTACTCCCTTCTGGACCCCAGCCTTTAAAATATCGAGGAGAAACTCCAAGGCACAGAGCAGATCAGAACTGTGCAGCCCAGTGGGATTGCCCACTTCCCACTCTTGCTGGGGTGCCTGAGACAGTTGGGAGAGAGAAGAAAGCTGTCCTTATGGCTTCCCCAGGCCAGTCCTGTTGTCTCTTTGGCTCCAAATCTATGAAGCAAAGTCAGGAGAAGCCAAAAACCCAAGCCCAAACTGCTGTGTTCCATTTTGTAGAGGGGGAGAAGGGAGACACCTAACAGATTTCTCTTCTGAATTTTAATACATTACCTCTTGAACGGGCAAGTATGTTTTTGATCATGTCCAAAATTTTAGTTTTTGCTAGTTATGCAAAATATCCTGTCTTTTCAAATGAGTTGAAAATGATGTCTCAGCATGGTGATTCTGACCTTAGATCCGTTACTCAAAGTAATGCTAGGAGAACTTTATTAATTAAACCTTTTGACTTGGAGCATTCTAGTGGGTATTTATGCTAGTACTTCTTGCCTTACAGAAGCAGGCAGGACAGTGTTTGCTTTCTACCTCTGGGAAGTGAGTTTGTTTCCGGGCAAGGACGCCTAAATGAAATTCCACCTTTCTCTTCGGATGCCGTTGTCCAATATTTAAAAGATAAACCAACCCATAGCAAAATGCATGTCGCAGGGAAGAATGTTGATACGGAAGAAGGGGAAATAGGCTGGACAAAAGCGTCTCACGGTAGCGGGAGTTTCTGGAGTATGGTAGTTACATCTATCCCCCAGAGGGGTTGCTGCACCTCATCACACGTAAGTATAGGTGGATAGTGTTGTTTTTTTTTTTTGTGTTGTAGGATGTAAAAAGTCAAAGCAATACACCACTACCTTTTCTTCAGTCTAAAACCAGAAAAATAATGACCGGAGGAAACATCGGGTAAGAATCTCCCTCTCACTCCCCCCGGACCTCCAATCCCTCTGGCTTTTCTTCAAAAATACACTTTAGTTTACTACAATTCTTTTGAGCATTTATTCACTTTTACAGAAAGACACTGGTTCCAGCACTTTTCTGTAGGTGTGCAGTCTGACATCTCTGCAGAGCGTCTCCCGGAAATGATGAAATCTCTTCCATGGCTTACTTTTCCCCCTTCGTTTGGAAGTATTGCCTTGAGTGAGTCACAAGGTCTTAATGACCCTCCAAATTAAGAGAGCCAGTATCAAAATGTAGTGACCCTCAACTTGTGCACTTGGCTCAGCGACAGGAATAAGAGTTGGCTACACGGAAGCCATTATTATCGGTCTGCATCTCCTGCTAGCTCAGATTTGATTTCAGAAAACCTGAAGGGCTTAGGGGCCAAAGAAATCCTTCTTTGGACCACATCCTCTTCGGACGCGGGGCTTCACTTGAAGACAAAGAGTAGTGACGGTCGTATGAGAGCCAGGTTCAGTGGGCCTTGACGGTGAACACCTACATCTACACCAACAGTAGAAACTAGACTTACTAACTCTCTTGCCAAATTGGCTCAAAACGCTTTTGTAAATATCGTAAAAGTGGAAACTGGAATGTGACTGAAATGTATTCAGTACACAGCTACCTACACTAGAAACTAACTAACTAACTAACTAACTAACTAACTAACTAACTAACTAACTAACTAACTAACTAACTAAGTAACTTGTTGGAACGATAAAGGACTCAGCACTCCGATTCAATGTGAATCACGCCAAAGCCATTTATTACAGACACATGTCTCCTTATATACGCAACTATTCTCTAATCACGAATCCACGCTCCAAGCATGGATTCGCTAAATGAGCATCATGGGCAGTCCACACGCTGGAGCCCCACCGATGATAGGTCCGACGACTCACGCCATGCTGAGGCCCTGTTAATGAAGAAACGCCCCTCTTTCTCACAGCAGATTCTGTTCTCAGCTTCTTGAAGTGGCCTTGAGATTCCTTTGGGCCTGACTAATTCAACAACATATCTCCTTCTAACGAAACCCCTTCACAATTCCCCCTTTTTGTTCTTGAACTAGTCAGGCCCCTTAAACAGCATGCTGTATCGTCTTTGAAATACACTGCAACATAGGACACGTGATTAACAACATAACTACAATTACATATAATGTAGCTAAACCTTACTTAATAAGATTAAACAACTATCTGCTTATACTCAAACCTTCATATCATATATAAAACCTTAATTCTACTTATGACAACCTTACCAACGCACTATTTTAGAATAGTCAGACAACTTAATACAATATATTCTCTTAAATTCTTAAAAGATCTATAACTGCGCAGTTTATAGAGTAACGTACTTAATACCATCAGCATATGCTAATTATTGACTTAATATCGTAAAACTTATATTAACCTATTCATATGCTAATTATTGAATTAATATCTTAAAACTTATATTAACCTATTTAAAAGATCTATAGCTTAATCTTAATATCTCTTTTAAAACCTTACCAGTTGCTAAATTAGGTTACCATGGTAGAAATATCTTATACTTTTACCTTATCTATGCATAGATTATCTAATTGTAATATCACCCTTTTGGAATTCTTACCATCTGTTCAAATTAGCATTCTCTATGGAAGGTACCTTATCTGTTTACTAATAAGCTTTTAGACCACTGGGTCTAAGAGCATCTATAACACTGAATAAGAATTCATGGTTTACATTTGAGACAATTCTCACAACTTATCTCCCTCCTGTCCTTCTGCATCTGTCAAATCTTTGTTGTCTTTATTCAGCCATGGCTTGATCCATTTCGCAGGAATCCATTTTGATCCTTGGTCTGTAATGACACAAGCATAACCCTTTCCCCAAGTTATTAATTGGAAAGGACCCTCCCATTCACCAGTAACTCCATTGCGTATTTTGACCTGACACTGGTTTTCTCTAAGGTCTGTCAAGTGTCCTTTTAAGCTTGTTCCATGACGAATCATAGGTGGAATGTCGAACCCTTGTGGAAGGCGTAAAAAATTCAAGACATATAATGCTTTGCTTAGTCTGTCATGTGGAGTAGTACAGTCAGTTCCCCCTTTTTGTTTGTCAAGCTGATGCTTGAGAGTTCGATTCATCCTTTCTACCAAGGCCTGACCAGTAGGAGAATTTGGTATCCCTGTAATGTGCTTAACATCCCACAACTGAAAAAAGGTGGCAGTAGCTTTGGCGATATAACCAGGTGCGTTGTCTGTCTTGACCTGTGCAGGAACTCCCAAAGCTGCAAAAGCAGAACGTAAATGTCGTTGCACATGTGAACTAGTTTCACCAGTCTGAGCAGTGGCTCATATGGCGAAAGAATATGTATCACTAGACATATGCACATACTTCAGCCTGCTAAATTCAGGGACATGTGTGACGTCCATTTGCCACAATTCCAAGGCTCCTAATCCTCTTGGATTGACTCCTGCACCCAGCCCTACTGGGATGCGCTGACAATCTGCACAACTTTTAACAATATCTCGGGCTTCACTTTCGGACAATGAAAATTGCTGCTGTAAGACCTGAGCAGACTGATGGAGGAAACTATGAGAGCATACTGCTTGCCCAAACCTATCTATTGGAGGTGGAACCGAGGCAGGAGATACAAGAAAATCAGCTCGGCGGTTTCCTTCAGCTAAATCGCCTTGAATTGTCAGATGACTACGGATATGTGTTATGAAGTATCGGTGTTGTCTCTCTTCGATCAACAACCATAGTTGCTTGAACAAAGACATCAGTTGTGCATCCTGAACCTCTTTGAGCAATGATCTTTCAATGCGAGCTACCACACCTACCACATACAAAGAATCACAAACAATATTCACTGGGCTATGAGCAAATCTGATAAACACTTCTGTTACAGCCCTGAGTTCCAAATGCTGAGTTGATCCTTTCAGGTCAGTTAGTATCACATCGTGCCATTTTCCATCTGTTTTCCATGTAATTGCTGCTTTCTGCATTTTACCCCCTGCGTCAGTGAACACTGTGGGTCTTTTAACAGGAAATTCTGAGAGAAGAGAGGGACCCTCCTTCATTGATCCCATATTCAAAACTGACATTAACTTGTGTGGAGGGGAGAATGTCTTAATTAAAGCTTGAGAATCTAATAACGCAATCTGAAAAGGTAAGGAGTTCTGCAGAGCCCACTGTAAATATTCTGAAACGAGGGGAACAATGATATATGCAGGCTCAGCCCCTGAAATTTCGACTATTCTCTGCCCACCTTTCATTATAAGCTGAGCAAAGACCTCAACCCTGGTTGTAATGGTTCATTTGAGTCGAAAATGCAAAAACACCCACTCTAAGATCTTTAACGGCTCCTTACCAGTTGTCCATTGCATTATGAGAGCAAAAGGATAGTTAGTATTGTTTACAATTAGTAGTCCGATTACATAATCTGGGTTCCACCTATGGCTGAAAGCTTTTACAAGTTTGGACATAATCTTTTTCAGGGCAGCATCCGCCTCAGCAGTAAGCGTTCTAGGAGAGCTAATGTCACTATCCCCTTTTAGCAGTTTTACAATTGGAGCTAGATCCTCATTAGTGATCCCACAAATGCTCCGGACCCAATTCAGATCACCCACTAGTTTCTGCACATCATTTAAGGATTGAATGACAGGCCGACATACTATTTTCTGAGGTTTCACTGTGGACTGAGAAATTTCCCAACCAAGATATTTCCACGCTGGTTGAATTTGTACCTTTTCTGGAGCAATTAGCAATCCTCTATGCTGCAATGTATCAGATACTTCATTTATCAACAAATCGGTCAAAAAAGTTTTCCCAGCTATTAATATGTCATCCATGTAGTGGTAAATCACTAACTCAGGATGAGATTTTCTGACTGATTGCAAGGCCCAAGCTACATAAATTTGACACATAGTTGGGGAATTTTTCATTCCCTGTGGCAAAACTACCCATTGATACCTTTTCGCAGGTTCAGCCTTATTTACAGAATTTATGGAAAATGCAAAACGTTTACAGTCATCAGGATGCAAAGCAATGGTGAAAAAACAATCTTTCAAGTCAATTATTAAGATCTGCCAATTTTCTGGAATCATGACAGGGGATGGTAATCCCGGCTGTAATGCTCCCATGTCTTCCATGGTATCATTAATTTTTCGAAGATCCTGTAACAACCTCCATTTCTTTGATTTTTTCTGAATAGTAAACACAGGAGTATTCCAGGGACTTGTAGACGGCTCTAAATGCCCTTTTTCAAGCTGTTCCTGTACTAGCTCTTCGACATGGGCAAGTTTTTCTTTACTGAGCGGCCATTGATTTACCCATACTGGATCATCATTTTTCCACTGTAATTTCAGTACTGGTCGCCCATCATCAATGGCCGCTTCTAGAAATGCTGTTGTTTTGTCACCAGAGTTGCTCCTAGTTGTCCTAACACATCTCATCCTAATAGAGAAACAGGGATAGACATCACATTCATGCAGTAAAGAACTAAATTACTCATGTTCTTCTGTATTATCACAAAATGCACATTTTGAGTCAACGGAATCTCATGATTTAACAGACTGTGAACTTATCGTACCATGTAACAAAGACCTATCAAAATTGCAACATGCTTAAACAGATACCCACAAAGGAAACAGGTTAATAAGGAAAGCATCTTGCAGACTTTAACAAGTTTTCTGACCTGTGTGTTATCAGTTAAGTCTCTCTCAGCTTGTTGAAGTTCAAATCGCCATGCCTGTAAAACTGTCTGAAAAGATTTAATGATTTCTTGTCCGAGTGCTTTTCTATGTTTTAAAACACCTCCCAATACCGATTTTTTAGGAACACAACTGAAAACAATCATTCCTGACCCCATCTTGCAAGTAAAAACCTTGGCGTGGGGGGGGGGGGGGGAGGGGAGCACAGGGCTGCTTGCAGCCTGAGTGGGAAGAGCAGGCAGAAGGTTTTATGGCGCACTTAAAAACAACTAGTAAAACAATTAACTCACATTCCTGACAAGCTGCTTGATTTTCAGAGAGACGGTACACAGGAACACATAATATGTACTGTAAAACTCGCAAATAACATGCTGATAGCAAACATTAGTATTTTCTACTGCTAATTTCAACACCAGTGCTTCCTTAACTTCTAAGTTTTCAATCTGCTTATTGATGGTCTCTTGAAGGTGGTCAATAAATTGCATGTAATTCTCATTGGGACCCTGATTTACAGATTGACAGTTGCAAATGATTTGGCTGCTTTGTTGGTTTCAGGCACCTCTCTCATAGCTTGATATTGCTGACCGTTGGATTCACTCGCTAATAGCTGATCTGATCTTTCACACAGTTCTTTTGCCCAGTTCTTATCCGGCGGCTCCTTCTGTTCTCTTGTAGGAGTTAGAAGGATAGAAAGCGGTGAAGGCGGACACAAATCAGTAAAATAATTGATATTACACTTATTTACGACTTTAGCATTCTCAACTTTCACCAGTCCTTTTGACAAATTATCTGACTCCAGTTCTTTGGACTTCTTGGTCTCTCCAGGGTCGTGTGATGGTACAGGAGGCCATCCACTCGGTAATTTTCCTCCCTCCACCCCAGACTGTTGTATCATCAGGGGTGCCGAAGGCACAACAGGGGATGGAGTAAGGAGGGTATTGAAAACACGAACTGGGTAAGCTTCACAGTTATTTTTAGAGTTCTTATCAGGCTGTAACGCTGCAAAAATTCCAGTAACAGCAGCCCGCTCAGCCTTAAATTCTTTTAAGGTGGAAATTATAAGCTTCCGTGTAGTCGCTAATGATTTAGCTTCATCTCCGTCGCTAACCTTATCCCGTAATTTCTGCCCTATATCATCCCAAAATTCAATTTTAAAAGCTTTCTCAGCTTCTGACGGGTAGCCGTTAGTTCTACAACAAACCAACAGTCTACGTATGCTACTTTCTTCATATTTAAGTCCTCTCATAGAGAGAATATGCAGGAGGATCTTAACTATAGCTTCTTCCTCTGAGGATATATTCTGCCCCATAACTTCACTCTTCCCTCCTCCTGCTCCCAGCCGCTCACCTTTCCCGGGGCCTTCTTCAACAAAATTTATCCGCGGAACGTCCGTACGTCTCCGCCCGGCTCTCAGTCCAGCTGAGCCGCCTCCGGCTGGGCCGCTCCAGGCTTTTCCCCGACATTAGTGAGACGCCGTTCAGAGTATCACGTCGGGGTCACCATTTGTTGGAACGATAAAGGACTCAGCACTCCGATTCAATGTGAATCACGCCAAAGCCATTTATTACAGACACATGTCTCCTTATATACGCAACTATTCTCTAATCACGAATCCACGCTCCAAGCATGGATTCGCTAAATGAGCATCATGGGCAGTCCACACGCTGGAGCCCCACCGATGATAGGTCCGACGACTCACGCCATGCTGAGGCCCTGTTAATGAAGAAACGCCCCTCTTTCTCACAGCAGATTCTGTTCTCAGCTTCTTGAAGTGGCCTTGAGATTCCTTTGGGCCTGACTAATTCAACAACATATCTCCTTCTAACGAAACCCCTTCACAGTAACTAACTAACTAAGTAACTAACTTACTAAGTAACTAACTTACTAAGTAACTTACTAACTAACTTAGTAACTAACTAACAAACTCTCTTGCCCTACTGGCTAAAACCCCTATTATAACTATCTGAAAATTGCCAACGGGCATGTGAAAAGAAACGTGAAAGTTCTGCAGGAAGGACGAGAAGTGCTCTTCTTTCTCGGAACCCCTGCTAGACCGTCCATCTGAGCCAAGCGGGTGGCAGCATGAGGGTGATGTCTTCAGATGCCACCTGTACAACCTGCCTTGAGAAAGATGGGGGGAAAAGACAGGCATTAGGCACCAGGTTGAGAGAAGAACAAGCAACTTGTGCTTTAACGTGAAAGGCAATAGCCATCCAGCCATCCAATAGCCATTCTCCCCTGCAGGATTCTTTCGAGCTGTGTATTTGGCTTTGGTGTTTTCCTAGTAATTCTTTAGATTGCAGAAGTTTGGGGAGGCTTAAGTGAACACACGGGCTTTTGACTCAAGTGCCGTAGAAATCTGTGCTTCTAGGGCCAGGCCTGGGTACAGCTGCAGCAAGAATGCAGGGTAAAACTGAACCTGAGTACAGCCATGAGGAAGAAAGACAAAGACAAGAGGAAGAAGTCTTTTACAACGAGCGTGGTGAAATACTGGCACAGGTTGCCCGGAGGGGTGGTGGATGCCCCTTCCCTGGAAACATTCCAGGCCAGGCTGGGCAGGGCTCTGAGCAACCTGATCTAGCTGAAGGTGTCCCTGCTCATTGCAGTGGGGTTGGACTAGATGACCTTGGAAGGTCCCTTCCAACCCAAACTCTACTTTGATTCTATGATTCTAAGCGCAAAATGGAAACTGCCAGTACTGGAGAGCTCTTTTCCTCCAGACATCCACCTTCTCCTAAGGACAGGTGACTGCTTCCTCTCTAGGACCATCTCTGGACACCACAGAACTGTTTCCTATCCTCAGAGCAGCGTGAAAACTGGCAAGAGGGAGAGCAGGCTCTGTTACACATCTGGGTTCCTTGGTCTTCTCACCCTGCTTGGGTTGTCTCAGTTGTCCGTTGCTGAGCTCTCTGCGGCCAGCACCCGCCTTCGCTTGAGCGGTGGGCCGTCGCTCTCCTCTTCGCAGGTGTGTGGTCTCTTCCTGGGGGATGGTGCTTCCCCCTCCTGCGAAGAGCTTGGCAAAGTGTCCATTCAAGAGGATTGTTAGACAGGTAGAGCCAGGATCACCATGAATCACTTCTACTCTTAATCAAAGCTAGCTCATGTTACCTGCTCTGCCCAGGGGAGCTCTCCTGGGGTGCGCGTTCTGGAGGTACTGCAGGCACCTGCAAGGGAAACGAAGAAGGTGACAGCTGCCCACTTTCCAGCTCGGCGGCAATGCCAGCTACTGAGGGGGGAGGCATTCTCTCACGCTGTGTGTGGACCTCACGTACCTCTGCAGTTTCTCCTTCCGATGCTGGTGCCGGTGACTCCTCAAGGTGTCCACCGGCACTCCCAGCCTCGGCCGGCGGCCCTGGAAGCTCAGCCTCCTCCTCCTCTTCCTCAAAGAGCTCCTCCTGGTGTTCAATGAGGAACTCGACCAGCCGTGTCACCTGCACACAGTAAACCCTTGGTTTCCAACCCGCTGGCTGCAAATGGGTCCAACAGCCCTTCCCACTCCTGATGCTGCTTTCTGCACCGAAAGCTGCAGCTGTGGGGCTGCTCTTCCCAGCAGCTCCGGCACGAGCATTTGCTGAAGAGAGGAGGCAGCCAGGAAGCCTTAAAGAGCAAAGCTGGCGTGGGTCTGGAAGGCTGCAGCGGGCTGGGAAACACAGCGTACCTTCCCCGTCACCTGCATCAAGACCTCCAGGGGCAGCCTGTCCTCCTCCGGTGGGCTGAGGAGGTTGGGCCCCACGCAGATGGCCAGGTTGCCGGCGGTCATCTTGGTGACGGTGACATTGCGGCTGATCTTCTGGAGCAGGCTCAGTAAGGTTTGGAGGAGGAGGAGGTTGGCCTCAGGTAACTTGCTGGCCACCCTGCGGTAACAGGAAGGCAACGTTAACAGGTGAATTAGGTGTTGTCAAGACGGGTGCCCCACGCAGATGTCAGCCAGCCAAGCCAAGCCCAGGGCAGGCTCCTTGGCCAAGCCGGCTCTACGGCAGAGGGACTGCCTTCGCTGAGATATGGGCAGCTCCCTCCCTGCCCGCCCTGCTGCTGAGAGTCCCTTTGTGGAGCCACCCCCAATGCTTGCAGGCAGTGCTCCAAGGAGAGAGAGGAAAACGCTTTTCTGTGCCACTTTCCCCCCAAAATGCTGAGCCCGCAGCAGCAGCAAGAGGTGGGTGGCCAAAAACACAGCTTGTTCAGGCAGGCTGTGGCTTTGCAGGCAGGTGTCGGGCTCTGGCAGTCCCTGTGGAGCTGCCAGGCTGCTGGCCACACTTACTCTCTCAGCCCCGCCAGCCTCTCCTGCCCGCTGGTCTTCTGCAGGGCATCCATCCACTGGTGGTAAAGCTCCGAGTGGAGGAGCTTGGAGGGGATCTTGCGCAGGAAGTCCTGCAATGGCAAGGGCTGCTGGTGAGGCTGCGAGCAGTGCCGCCGGGAGCACAGGCAGCATCCCCAGCACGCTGGGTGCCGAGCAGCTCCTGGGTTTGGGCTCCGGCCCGGGCAGGTGCCCATCAGCAGCGCCAGAGCCGGGAGCTGCCGGACGCCAGGTCAGCGGGGCTCACCTTGAGGATGACGGCCAGGACGTGCACCGGCTGGCTGGCGAGGTGGACCTGAGCGCCGGTGTCCAGGGCCTCCCTGATGTCCCGGGAGGCGCGCTCGCTGGCCGCCAGCCGGAAGATCCCCTCCGTGGATGGGCCCTGCTCGTGCAGCAGAGCCAGCAGGTCCTGCAGGGGAGAGAGGAGGACATTGGTGGGCTGGAGACGGGCCCTGGGACAGCCCAACCTTCCTCAGGGACGGGAGGGAGTGTGGATGGTGCGCAGCTCTCCCTGGGGCAGGACAGAGGGGTGACTGGAGTTGGGTGAGATGGAGAGGAGTGCGCTTTATTCCCAAGACTCATCTGGGATGCCTCCGATGGAGACACGGGCTGTGCAGAGGAGGCAGCGGGGTGGGGATCCCCTGGCCAGGCTTGCTTACCTGGATGGGCTGGGGCAGCGCACCATCCTGGCTGCAGATGGCTTCCAGGGGCCGGCCGAAGAGAAGCCCCGAGTGGGCAGAGCCCGACGGCCCCTGTGCCTCTGCAGCCTCCGAGGTCCCCGGGCGCAGAAAGTGCCAGGGCAGCCACCTGCTGCGGCTGCGGGTCTCACCTTCTGCCAAGGAGAAGAGAACAAAGAGAGGTGGAGCAGAAGCACCAGGCCAGTGCTCGCGGGGCCTCTCACACTGTACCCCACCCTCAAGCGCACGGGACAAGCGTCATTTGGGAAGAAGGGACCCCGGGGGCTCAGGTGTCTCCTGCTGCAGAATAAGAGGGGCAGGCAGGCTCCGCGGGAAGGGCGGCAGCAGCCCCAGTGCGGCAGGAGTGGAGGGCCGGGCTGTTCTGCGCCCGTCTTCTCGCAACTCACCAGCCAGGTGGGCACTTCTGCCTTGGCTGCCAGAGGGGACGACAGGTGGTGGCCGCTGCTCTGCATCAGCCTGCAAGAAACGTGCTGCGCTCACCCAAGAGCCCTGCAGCAGAAAGGGCCCCCAGCGAGCTGCATCGTGCCCTGGCCATGTGTGAGAGGTGGGGATGGCTGAGATTTGTGTCTGTGCGATCCTCACCTTTGCCTGGCCCTCAAGCAGCCTCTCCAGGCTGCCGGCATGCAGTGGCGTGGCCTGGGCAAGCAAAAAAGAGAAGAAGGTAAGAAGCGATGCAGCTGGTGCTGGGCTGGAACAGCCTCTGGAGACAGAGTGGAGACAGGAGGGACACTCACGGCATTGCGTCCCCTGAGCTCCTTTAGCAGCGCCTTGAAGGAGGGCAGCCGGGTGACCTGGGCTCCCTCCACTCCTTCTGGTGGTCTGTGCGTGGGGAAGGGGCAAAGAGCGAGCTGTGAGAGACACAAGCCACTTTTTCCCTCCCCTGCCAGCCCAGAGAGCCCTTCCAAGCTGCGCGAAGCACCCGAGTGCCACTCGGAATGCGAGCGGAGAGCGGCAGCAAAGGTCCAGGTGGGGTTGGGCAGGTGTTGTCTGGACACAGCTGGGCGAAGGTGGTCCAGCAGCTTCGCCCACTCCAAGAGCTGCCCAGCGCCCTGGGGGCAGCTCTTCCCAGCTGGGGAGCGCTGTTTCCACATTGCAGGGCCATGATACTTAGAGCATCCCCCTAGGATGTGAGCATGAGTCCCCCAGGCTTCACTGCCAGGCAGGGCTTACCCAAGGAGAGCGCTGAGCCAGAGCTCCTTCACTGCCCGGCAGCTGCAGAAGGAGAGGAGAAGCAGCCTGAGTGCCGCTGCTCCCCAGGCTGCGGGCAGGGGCGGGCACTGGCACAGCCCTGCCCCGTGGGGATGGGCACAGAGGCTCTGCCCAGCCCTGCCGTGGGACGTGGCACCGAGACTCACCGGAAAGTGATAACACACGAGCCGCAGGGCCAGACGAGGAGGAGTGAGGTGGTGTGCTTTCCTTCCTCCTCTTCAGCGGCATCGCCGGCTGCCCCCTTGGTGCTGCCCAGCACCTGCAGCTGGCCCAGGGCCAGGCAGAGCTTTGGGCGCGGGGCGCTGCCACGTCTGCAGAGAGGAGCGGCAGGGAGTGAGCTGGAGGTGTCTGAGCCCGCTGGTTCCCCTCCCCAGTCCCCCTGCCGCAGTCACGGCCACGGGTGTATCCAGCACCAGGGCGCCGGTGGCCCGGGGTGCTCCTGGGGTCTCCCTGCCCTGGTGCCAGGGCCAGCGCTTTGGAGGAAAGGCAGCTGGGCTCTGCAAATCTTACTGGTGTTTGGCGATGACCAGGGTGTCGCTGAAGAGGAGGAGGTCCCTCTTCCTCGTCACACGGCCCTGGGTCACCCGCACACGCTGCCGGAGCAGTGGTTCGCGTGACGCCGGGATGGGCACGCACTGCTGCACGGGCTCAGGCTCGTCCCTGCAGAGTAAACGGTGTTGGGCATGAGAAAGTGGGCTGCTGCGGGCTCCAGATCTTCTGGGCTGTCTCTGAGCTGTGAATGGGGGAAGCCTACCTGGAGCCACGGCAGCAGTTCACCTGTCCCATCCCGATGAGGCAAGGAGATCCCTTTGGCAGGACACACTTGTTGAGGACAAGACAGCGCTCAGAGAGCTGGCAAAAGTCTGCCCAAGTGTGTCCTAGTGCCGAGTGGCGCTGCTGGGCAAGAGCTTGGCTCCTGCCCGTGACAGTCCGTGTTGGCACAGAGCCGTTGCCAGGACACCGCGGGGTCAACCCAACACCCCATTCCAATGACCTCAGTGGTGGGGGAGGGGCACTGGGGGCTCTCCCCAGTACGCCCGTGTCTCTCTCGGACCGGGAGCCCAGACCCGGGCTGAAAGCAACCCGTTGTGCCCACAGCAAAGCGCCTGAGGGCGGGCATCTAATTCATTGTGCCGAACCAGTTTCCCACTGGAGTAATTTCAAAAGCACCAAGCAAATGACAGCTCTTCGTGTGCTCTCAAGAGCACCAGCACAGTGTAATATGAAGAATTTTTCACATCACCTTTTATGGTACATATTTTCATTCTATGATAAAGCACGCCTCTCTCTATTAAATACATTTTGATACAACAAACCTGCCTATGAGATACAAGGTTTCTCCATGGAAGCATTCTATTTCTGTAAAGTGCACGACAGTCTGTTTGTGGCCACCATTTTGCTGTTTCTTGTCTTCCATGAAAACCTGTCTAAGTGTACCTTGGAGGCTCTTGAGGACTTGCGCTTTGATGGCTTTTCTTGGTTTGGTTGGTTTTGTTTTTTACAGGGCTCAAAGCAAGTTGCTTTTGGCTTTCTGAGGCTAAGGAATGATATTGCGATACAGTTAACGCGTAATAGGCGTATCATCATTCCAGAAGACCTGTCCAGTCAAACGGGGAGAAGCACACAGCTTGCTTGTGTGATGCAGCTCTGTACACATGTTCTTTCTGATACAGTGAGAAGGGCACAGAGGAGCAGCATTTCAGCAGGGACGTACGCACCACCCATATGCTTGTGTGTTCATGTGATACGGAGGTCATCTCAGTGCTTGCTACTGGTTTTCTCCAACCTGCAGAAAATGTCTTCAAACGACTGTTTTATCACCTACGTCATTAGAGGAAATGCTTGCAGCTCAATGAGTGCCTTCTGCAGCAGGTGCAACTGGGTAGAAGTAAAAGTGCAGTGAGAAGGAGCCTTTGAAAGGAAGGTTCTGCTCTTGGTATCTGACGCACATCGGGGTTTGGGCTGAAGCAGTTGCCGTTGGCTCAGCGCTTGGGAAGAGGTGTGTTTGCAGCGTGTCAGCCGAGGCGGTCGGCATAGTCCTTGCCAAGGACAGTGAGCTAGAATACAGCCGCACCACTTCTTCCAGCTTGCTGCCTCACAAGCCACTTGGTCTGCCGCTCAAAAGTGAGATGTGTCTCCAAAGTATTTGTCACGTCAAATGAGCAAGACGTCTTCAAAGAGGGTCAGAATTGAAAATGACTTGCTTTGGAAGGATGTACACGGGACATCTTAGGTCATCTCTCCATACTTGTCAATGAATTCTAAGGTTTTGAGTGAAAGTATCCCAGGTTCATACAGACTGTGTAGTCACATGTTGTCTAAGAGGAAACGTGAAAGCTCTTGGAGAAATGCAGCTGTTGTTCAGTCTCTAAGTGACAGCACGATGGCCATAAAGTACAAAGAAAAGGCCTCCGGTGGTCCAAATTCTGACAAGCTTTTGAAGAAAAGGCCACAGCAGTCCTATTACGCCAGAGAAGAAAACGGGTGAAAGTGAGGGGAGGTTTAGGTTGGATATTAGGAAAGGGTTCTTCACCCAGAGGGTGGTGGAGCACTGGAACAGGTTTCCCGGGGAGGCGATCACGGCACCAAGCCTGACAGCGTTCAAGAAGAGCTTGGACAACGCCCTCAGACACATGGTGTGAACTGTGGGGCTGTGGCATGCAGGGGCAGGAGTTGGACTCGGTGATCCTTGTGGGTCCCTTCCTACTCAGGACGTTCTATGTTTCCATGACCTAATTCAAGAATATCATTCCTGCAAAGTCCCAATGATGTCATGAACAGTTAGATGATCCTTCAACTAGTTGACGAGTGACAGCAGAACGTGATGTATATTGACCTCCTCTATGCAGTACACAACTACCTACAGTAGAAACTCACTGAGTGACTGACTGACTGACTCACTCACTCACTCTCTCCCGTTCACAGGGTAGGTGTTTCCTGCAGGCAGCAGCCATGAGGGATAGACGCAGCATGTTGAAATACAGTGGACTGGCATGGATGCAGCTTGTTGTGCAGCACTAACACGGTTCCCCGCCTCTCCAAGTTTGGGCATCGGTTTGTGCCAGGTCTTCTTGAAGCAAGGGTGAGAATCAATTTCCTGTCTCCTTAACAAGTCTTGTGCATCAGAGACAACAGACGTTCTAGCTTTAGATGGACGGAGGTAGTTCAGATGGAAGTTCTCTCTACTAAGAGATTAACTTTTTTTTTGATTAAGAAGGCTTAATCCAATATGCATGTATTGTAGTGCTTTTAAAGTCTAAGAAACACAGCGTCAGTAAAGACCTTTTGATTGCCAGTTATCTCTGAGATGAGTATTTCATTCAGATTCCTTGCAGGTTTAACACTGTAGAGACTCCTTAAATTAGAAGCATTTCCTTTGCCTAGAGTGAAAATCAACTACGTTCTAAAATACCTTGATATGGCAGAAATCAGATTTCTGAGATCAGAGAAAAGGAGTACATGCAAGGGAGATTTTTCTCAGGTAAATCATTTGTATAGAGTCATTCCGCAAGGTACGGTGTATAGTAATAACCAGTCTCCGGGGCTTTACCTTGTTGGAATTGGTCACCTACTATAGGGCCTGGGTTGGCTTTGTGGAGTCTATTAGGTGAATAACACAAGATTGTTTTGTGGCAAGTGCATATTTTGCCATGTTGCTTTCCAGCAGCTTTGGCAAGCTGCTTTGGGTCACAAGTCTGTGTGGATGTGTCCTGGGATGCTTCATGCCCATAGCGGTGCCATCTGCAGTCAGTCCCATCCTCTTTCCTCGGGTGTCCTGGTGCCACGGGCATGAGGATGAGGAGGGTGTGTTTCCTGCAGCCAAAGCAGTGGTTCAGGTGGAAAGGCTCTGTCTTGTTACGGGACAGGGAGAAAGAGAATGCACCCTGGTGACAGGGTCCAGAGACGGAGCTTCCGTAGGACTCCATCTTTGTCTTTTTTCCCTAATTCCAGCTTTTTCACACCAGCTTTGTTCTTCACATAACATTTTGGGGAAAAGGTGGTGGTTCAGAGAATCATGGAATCACACTTGTGACTATCTTCCTGGGGAGCCTGTTCCAGCGCTCCACTGCCCTCTGGGTGAAGAAGCTTTTCCTAGTGTCCAGCCTAAACCTCTCCTGGCACATCTTCTTCCTGCCATTCCCTCAGGTTCTGTCGCTGGTCACTAGGGAGAAGAGTTGGGTGCCTACCCTTCCTCCTCGCCTTGTGAGGAAGCTGTAGACCGTGATGAGGTCTCCTCTCAGTCTCCTCTTCTCCAGGCTGAACAAACCAAGTGACTTTAGCTGCTACTCATATGTCTTCCTCTCCAAACCCGTCACCACCTTCCCTTGTTGAACTTCACGTAGTTGGTGATTGCTCAGATCCCTCTGCAGGGCCTCTCTGCCCTCGAGAGCGTGAGCAGCTCCCCCCAGTTTTGTGTCAACAGTAAACTTGCTAAGCAATCCCTCAAGTCCTGCGTCCAAGTCATTTATGAAGACAGGGAAGAGTGCTGGCCCTAAGATGGGTCTCTGTGGAACCCTGCTAGTGACTGGTCACCAGCCCAACATTACCCCATTTACTAGAAGGCTTTGATCCCGACCCGTCAGGCAGTTGCTCACCCACTGCCTTGTGTGTTTATCCACCTATGTACTGGACATCTTGTCCAGGAGAATACTGTGAGAGACAGTGGTTGGTACTCCCTTCTGGACCCCAGCCTTTAAAATATCGAGGAGAAACTCCAAGGCACAGAGCAGATCAGAACTGTGCAGCCCAGTGGGATTGCCCACTTCCCACTCTTGCTGGGGTGCCTGAGACAGTTGGGAGAGAGAAGAAAGCTGTCCTTATGGCTTCCCCAGGCCAGTCCTGTTGTCTCTTTGGCTCCAAATCTATGAAGCAAAGTCAGGAGAAGCCAAAAACCCAAGCCCAAACTGCTGTGTTCCATTTTGTAGAGGGGGAGAAGGGAGACACCTAACAGATTTCTCTTCTGAATTTTAATACATTACCTCTTGAACGGGCAAGTATGTTTTTGATCATGTCCAAAATTTTAGTTTTTGCTAGTTATGCAAAATATCCTGTCTTTTCAAATGAGTTGAAAATGATGTCTCAGCATGGTGATTCTGACCTTAGATCCGTTACTCAAAGTAATGCTAGGAGAACTTTATTAATTAAACCTTTTGACTTGGAGCATTCTAGTGGGTATTTATGCTAGTACTTCTTGCCTTACAGAAGCAGGCAGGACAGTGTTTGCTTTCTACCTCTGGGAAGTGAGTTTGTTTCCGGGCAAGGACGCCTAAATGAAATTCCACCTTTCTCTTCGGATGCCGTTGTCCAATATTTAAAAGATAAACCAACCCATAGCAAAATGCATGTCGCAGGGAAGAATGTTGATACGGAAGAAGGGGAAATAGGCTGGACAAAAGCGTCTCACGGTAGCGGGAGTTTCTGGAGTATGGTAGTTACATCTATCCCCCAGAGGGGTTGCTGCACCTCATCACACGTAAGTATAGGTGGATAGTGTTGTTTTTTTTTTTTGTGTTGTAGGATGTAAAAAGTCAAAGCAATACACCACTACCTTTTCTTCAGTCTAAAACCAGAAAAATAATGACCGGAGGAAACATCGGGTAAGAATCTCCCTCTCACTCCCCCCGGACCTCCAATCCCTCTGGCTTTTCTTCAAAAATACACTTTAGTTTACTACAATTCTTTTGAGCATTTATTCACTTTTACAGAAAGACACTGGTTCCAGCACTTTTCTGTAGGTGTGCAGTCTGACATCTCTGCAGAGCGTCTCCCGGAAATGATGAAATCTCTTCCATGGCTTACTTTTCCCCCTTCGTTTGGAAGTATTGCCTTGAGTGAGTCACAAGGTCTTAATGACCCTCCAAATTAAGAGAGCCAGTATCAAAATGTAGTGACCCTCAACTTGTGCACTTGGCTCAGCGACAGGAATAAGAGTTGGCTACACGGAAGCCATTATTATCGGTCTGCATCTCCTGCTAGCTCAGATTTGATTTCAGAAAACCTGAAGGGCTTAGGGGCCAAAGAAATCCTTCTTTGGACCACATCCTCTTCGGACGCGGGGCTTCACTTGAAGACAAAGAGTAGTGACGGTCGTATGAGAGCCAGGTTCAGTGGGCCTTGACGGTGAACACCTACATCTACACCAACAGTAGAAACTAGACTTACTAACTCTCTTGCCAAATTGGCTCAAAACGCTTTTGTAAATATCGTAAAAGTGGAAACTGGAATGTGACTGAAATGTATTCAGTACACAGCTACCTACACTAGAAACTAACTAACTAACTAACTAACTAACTAACTTACTATGTAACTTATTAACTAACTAACTAACTAAGTAACTTACTAACTAACTTAGTAACTACCTAACAAACTCTCTTGCCCTACTGGCTAAAACCCCTATTATAACTATCTGAAAATTGCCAACGGGCATGTGAAAAGAAACGTGAAAGTTCTGCAGGAAGGACGAGAAGTGCTCTTCTTTCTCGGAACCCCTGCTAGACCGTCCATCTGAGCCAAGCGGGTGGCAGCATGAGGGTGATGTCTTCAGATGCCACCTGTACAACCTGCCTTGAGAAAGATGGGGGGAAAAGACAGGCATTAGGCACCAGGTTGAGAGAAGAACAAGCAACTTGTGCTTTGACGTGAAAGGCAATAGGCATCCAGAGTTGTCCCCTGCAGGATTCCTTCGAGCTGTGTATTTGACTTTGGTGTTTTCCTAGTAATTCTTTAGATTGCAGAAGTTTGGGGAGGCTTAAGTGAACACACGGGCTTTTGACTCAAGTGCCGTACAAATCTATGCTTCTAGGGCCAGGCCTGGGTACAGCTGCAGCAAGAATGCAGGGTAAAACTGAACCTGAGTACAGCCATGAGGAAGAAAGACAAAGACAAGAGGAAGAAGTCTTTTACAACGAGCGTGGTGAAATACTGGCACAGGTTGCCCGGAGGGGTGGTGGATGCCCCTTCCCTGGAAACATTCCAGGCCAGGCTGGGCAGGGCTCTGAGCAACCTGATCTAGCTGAAGGTGTCCCTGCTCATTGCAGTGGGGTTGGACTAGATGACCTTGGAAGGTCCCTTCCAACCCAAACTCTACTTTGATTCTATGATTCTAAGCGCAAAATGGAAACTGCCAGTACTGGAGAGCTCTTTTCCTCCAGACATCCACCTTCTCCTAAGGACAGGTGACTGCTTCCTCTCTAGGACCATCTCTGGACACCACAGAACTGTTTCCTATCCTCAGAGCAGCGTGAAAACTGGCAAGAGGGAGAGCAGGCTCTGTTACACATCTGGGTTCCTTGGTCTTCTCACCCTGCTTGGGTTGTCTCAGTTGTCCGTTGCTGAGCTCTCTGCGGCCAGCACCCGCCTTCGCTTGAGCGGTGGGCCGTCGCTCTCCTCTTCGCAGGTGTGTGGTCTCTTCCTGGGGGATGGTGCTTCCCCCTCCTGCGAAGAGCTTGGCAAAGTGTCCATTCAAGAGGATTGTTAGACAGGTAGAGCCAGGATCACCATGAATCACTTCTACTCTTAATCAAAGCTAGCTCATGTTACCTGCTCTGCCCAGGGGAGCTCTCCTGGGGTGCGCTTTCTGGAGGTACTGCAGGCACCTGCAAGGGAAACGAAGTAGGTGACAGCTGCCCACTTTCCAGCTCGGCGGCAATGCCAGCTACTGAGGGGGGAGGCATTCTCTCACGCTGTGTGTGGACCTCACGTACCTCTGCAGTTTCTCCTTCCGATGCTGGTGCCGGTGACTCCTCAAGGTGTCCACCGGCACTACCAGCCTCGGCCGGCGGCCCTGTAAGCTCAGCCTCCTCCTCCTCTTCCTCAAAGAGCTCCTCCTGGTGTTCAATGAGGAACTCGACCAGCCGTGTCACCTGCACACAGTAAACCCTTGGTTTCCAACCTGCTGGCTGCAAATGGGTCCAACAGCCCTTCCCACTCCTGATGCTGCTTTCTGCACCGAAAGCTGCAGCTGTGGGGCTGCTCTTCCCAGCAGCCCCGGCACGAGCATTTGCTGAAGAGAGGAGGCAGCCAGGAAGCCTTAAAGAGCAAAGCTGGCGTGGGTCTGGAAGGCTGCAGCGGGCTGGGAAACACAGCGTACCTTCCCCGTCACCTGCATCAAGACCTCCAGGGGCAGCCTGTCCTCCTCCGGTGGGCTGAGGAGGTTGGGCCCCACGCAGATGGCCAGGTTGCCGGCGGTCATCTTGGTGACGGTGACATTGCGGCTGATCTTCTGGAGCAGGCTCAGTAAGGTTTGGAGGAGGAGGAGGTTGGCCTCAGGTAACTTGCTGGCCACCCTGCGGTAACAGGAAGGCAACGTTAACAGGTGAATTAGGTGTTGTCAAGACGGGTGCCCCACGCAGATGTCAGCCAGCCAAGCCAAGCCCAGGGCAGGCTCCTTGGCCAAGCCGGCTCTACGGCAGAGGGACTGCCTTCGCTGAGATATGGGCAGCTCCCTCCCTGCCCGCCCTGCTGCTGAGAGTCCCTTTGTGGAGCCACCCCCAATGCTTGCAGGCAGTGCTCCAAGGAGAGAGAGGAAAACGCTTTTCTGTGCCACTTTCCCCCCAAAATGCTGAGCCCGCAGCAGCAGCAAGAGGTGGGTGGCCAAAAACACAGCTTGTTCAGGCAGGCTGTGGCTTTGCAGGCAGGTGTCGGGCTCTGGCAGTCCCTGTGGAGCTGCCAGGCTGCTGGCCACACTTACTCTCTCAGCCCCGCCAGCCTCTCCTGCCCGCTGGTCTTCTGCAGGGCATCCATCCACTGGTGGTAAAGCTCCGATTGGAGGAGCTTGGAGGGGATCTTGCGCAGGAAGTCCTGCAATGGCAAGGGCTGCTGGTGAGGCTGCGAGCAGTGCCGCCGGGAGCACAGGCAGCATCCCCAGCACGCTGGGTGCCGAGCAGCTCCTGGGTTTGGGCTCCGGCTCGGGCAGGTGCCCATCAGCAGCGCCAGAGCCGGGAGCTGCCGGACGCCAGGTCAGTGGGGCTCACCTTGAGGATGACGGCCAGGACGTGCACCGGCTGGCTGGCGAGGTGGACCTGAGCGCCGGTGTCCAGGGCCTCCCTGATGTCCCGGGAGGCGCGCTCGCTGGCCGCCAGCCGGAAGATCCCCTCCGTGGATGGGCCCTGCTCGTGCAGCAGAGCCAGCAGGTCCTGCAGGGGAGAGAGGAGGACATTGGTGGGCTGGAGACGGGCCCTGGGACAGCCCAACCTTCCTCAGGGACGGGAGGGAGTGTGGATGGTGCGCAGCTCTCCCTGGGGCAGGACAGAGGGGTGACTGGAGTTGGGTGAGATGGAGAGGAGTGCGCTTTATTCCCAAGACTCATCTGGGATGCCTCCGATGGAGACACGGGCTCTGCAGAGGAGGCAGCGGGGTGGGGATCCCCTGGCCAGGCTTGCTTACCTGGATGGGCTGGGGCAGCGCACCATCCTGGCTGCAGATGGCTTCCAGGGGCCGGCCGAAGAGAAGCCCCGAGTGGGCAGAGCCCGACGGCCCCTGTGCCTCTGCAGCCTCCGAGGTCCCCGGGCGCAGAAAGTGCCAGGGCAGCCACCTCCTGCGGCTGCGGGTCTCACCTTCTGCCAAGGAGAAGAGAACAAAGAGAGGTGGAGCAGAAGCACCAGGCCAGTGCTCGTGGGGCCTCTCACACTGTACCCCACTGTCAAGCGCACAGGACAAGCGTCATTTGGGAAGAAGGGACCCCGGGGGCTCAGGTGTCTCCTGCTGCAGAATAAGAGGGGCAGGCAGGCTCCGCGGGAAGGGCAGCAGCAGCCCCAGTGCGGCAGGAGTGGAGGGCCGAGCTGTTCTGCGCCCGTCTTCTCGCAACTCACCAGCCAGGTGGGCACTTCTGCCTTGGCTGCCAGAGGGGACGACAGGTGGTGGCCGCTGCTCTGCATCAGCCTGCAAGAAACGTGCTGCGCTCACCCAAGAGCCCTGCAGCAGAAAGGGCCCCCAGCGAGCTGCATCGTGCCCTGGCCATGTGTGAGAGGTGGGGATGGCTGAGATTTGTGTCTGTGCGATCCTCACCTTTGCCTGGCCCTCAAGCAGCCTCTCCAGGCTGCCGGCATGCAGTGGCGTGGCCTGGGCAAGCAAAAAAGAGAAGAAGGTAAGAAGCGATGCAGCTGGTGCTGGGCTGGAACAGCCTCTGGAGACAGAGTGGAGACAGGAGGGACACTCACGGCATTGCGTCCCCTGAGCTCCTTTAGCAGCGCCTTGAAGGAGGGCAGCCGGGTGACCTGGGCTCCCTCCACTCCTTCTGGTGGTCTGTGCGTGGGGAAGGGGCAAAGAGCGAGCTGTGAGAGACACAAGCCACTTTTTCCCTCCCCTGCCAGCCCAGAGAGCCCTTCCAAGCTGCGCGAAGCACCCGAGTGCCACTCGGAATGCGAGCGGAGAGCGGCAGCAAAGGTCCAGGTGGGGTTGGGCAGGTGTTGTCTGGACACAGCTGGGTGAAGGTGGTCCAGCAGCTTCGCCCACTCCAAGAGCTGCCCAGCGCCCTGGGGGCAGCTCTTCCCAGCTGGGGAGCGCTGTTTCCACATTGCAGGGCCATGATACTTAGAGCATCCCCCTAGGATGTGAGCATGAGTCCCCCAGGCTTCACTGCCAGGCAGGGCTTACCCAAGGAGAGCGCTGAGCCAGAGCTCCTTCACTGCCCGGCAGCTGCAGAAGGAGAGGAGAAGCAGCCTGAGTGCCGCTGCTCCCCAGGCTGCGGGCAGGGGCGGGCACTGGCACAGCCCTGCCCCGTGGGGATGGGCACAGAGGCTCTGCCCAGCCCTGCCGTGGGACGTGGCACCGAGACTCACCGGAAAGTGATAACACACGAGCCGCAGGGCCAGACGAGGAGGAGTGAGGTGGTGTGCTTTCCTTCCTCCTCTTCAGCGGCATCGCCGGCTGCCCCCTTGGTGCTGCCCAGCACCTGCAGCTGGCCCAGGGCCAGGCAGAGCTTTGGGCGCGGGGCGCTGCCACGTCTGCAGAGAGGAGCGGCAGGGAGTGAGCTGGAGGTGTCTGAGCCCGCTGGCTCCCCTCCCCAGTCCCCCTGCCGCAGTCACGGCCACGGGTGTATCCAGCACCAGGGCGCCGGTGGCCCGGGGTGCTCCTGGGGTCTCCCTGCCCTGGTGCCAGGGCCAGCGCTTGGGAGGAAAGGCAGCTGGGCTCTGCAAATCTTACTGGTGTTTGGCGATGACCAGGGTGTCGCTGAAGAGGAGGAGGTCCCTCTTCCTCGTCACACGGCCCTGGGTCACCCGCACACGCTGCCGGAGCAGTGGTTCGCGTGACGCCGGGATGGGCACGCACTGCTGCACGGGCTCAGGCTCGTCCCTGCAGAGTAAACGGTGTTGGGCATGAGAAAGTGGGCTGCTGCGGGCTCCAGATCTTCTGGGCTGTCTCTGAGCTGTGAATGGGGGAAGCCTACCTGGAGCCACGGCAGCAGTTCACCTGTCCCATCCCGACGAGGCAAGGAGATCCCTTTGGCAGGACACACTTGTTGAGGACAAGACAGCGCTCAGAGAGCTGGCAAAAGTCTGCCCAAGTGTGTCCTAGTGCCGAGTGGCGCTGCTGGGCAAGAGCTTGGCTCCTGCCCGTGACAGTCCGTGTTGGCACAGAGCCGTTGCCAGGACACCGCGGGGTCAACCCAACACCCCATTCCAATGACCTCAGTGGTGGGGGAGGGGCACTGGGGGCTCTCCCCAGTACGCCCGTGTCTCTCTCGGACCGGGAGCCCAGACCCGGGCTGAAAGCAACCCGTTGTGCCCACAGCAAAGCGCCTGAGGGCGGGCATCTAATTCATTGTGCCGAACCAGTTTCCCACTGAAGTAATTTTAAAAGCACCAAGCAAACGACAGCTCTTCGTGTGCTCTCAAGAGCACCAGCACAGTGTAATATGAAGAATTTTTCACATCACCTTTTATGGTACATATTTTCATTCTATGATAAAGCACTCCTCTCTCTATTAAATACATTTTGATACAACAAACCTGCCCATGAGATACAAGGTTTCTCCATGGAAGCATTCTATTTCTGTAAACTGCACGACAGTCTGTTTGTGGCCACCATTTTGCTGTTTTTTGTCTTCCATGAAAACCTGTCTAAGTGTACCTTGGAGGCTCTTGAGGACTTGCGCTTTGATGGCTTTTCTTGGTTTGGTTGGTTTTGTTTTTTACAGGGCTCAAAGCAAGTTGCTTTTGGCTTTCTGAGGCTAAGGAATGATATTGCGATACAGTTAACGCGTAATAGGCGTATCATCATTCCAGAAGACCTGTCCAGTCAAACGGGGAGAAGCACACAGCTTGCTTGTGTGATGCAGCTCTGTACACATGTTCTTTCTGATACAGTGAGAAGGGCACAGAGGAGCAGCATTTCAGCAGGGACGTACGCACCACCCATATGCTTGTGTGTTCATGTGATACGGAGGTCATCTCAGTGCTTGCTACTGGTTTTCTCCAACCTGCAGAAAATGTCTTCAAACGACTGTTTTATCACCTACGTCATTAGAGGAAATGCTTGCAGCTCAATGAGTGCCTTCTGCAGCAGGTGCAACTGGGTAGAAGTAAAAGTGCAGTGAGAAGGAGCCTTTGAAAGGAAGGTTCTGCTCTTGGTATCTGACGCACATCGGGGTTTGGGCTGAAGCAGTTGCCGTTGGCTCAGCGCTTGGGAAGAGGTGTGTTTGCAGCGTGTCAGCCGAGGCGGTCGGCATAGTCCTTGGCAACGACAGTGAGCTAGAATACAGCCGCACCACTTCTTCCAGCTTGCTGCCTCACAAGCCACTTGGTCTGCCGCTCAAAAGTGAGATGTGTCTCCAAAGTATTTGTCACGTCAAATGAGCAAGACGTCTTCAAAGAGGGTCAGAATTGAAAATGACTTGCTTTGGAAGGATGTACACGGGACATCTTAGGTCATCTCTCCATACTTGTCAATGAATTCTAAGGTTTTGAGTGAAAGTATCCCAGGTTCATACAGACTGTGTAGTCACATGTTGTCTAAGAGGAAACGTGAAAGCTCTTGGAGAAATGCAGCTGTTGTTCAGTCTCTAAGTGACAGCACGATGGCCATAAAGTACGAAGAAAAGGCCTCCGATGGTCCAAATTCTGACAAGCTTTTGAAGAAAAGGCCACAGCAGTCCTATTACGCCAGAGAAGAAAACGGGTGAAAGTGAGGGGAGGTTTAGGTTGGATATTAGGAAAGGGTTCTTCACCCAGAGGGTGGTGGAGCACTGGAACAGGTTTCCCGGGGAGGCGATCACGGTCCCAAGCCTGACAGCGTTCAAGAAGAGCTTGGACAACGCCCTCAGACACATGGTGTGAACTGTGGGGCTGTGGCATGCAGGGGCAGGAGTTGGACTCGGTGATCCTTGTGGGTCCCTTCCTACTCAGGACGTTCTATGTTTCCATGACCTAATTCAAGAATATCATTCCTGCAAAGTCCCAATGATGTCATGAACAGTTAGATGATCCTTCAACTAGTTGACGAGTGACAGCAGAACGTGATGTATATTGACCTCCTCTATGCAGTACACAACTACCTACAGTAGAAACTCACTCACTCACTCACTCACTGACTCACTCACTCTCTCCCGTTCACAGGGTAGGTGTTTCCTGCAGGCAGCAGCCATGAGGGATAGACGCAGCATGTTGAAATACAGTGGACTGGCATGGATGCAGCTTGTTGTGCAGCACTAACATGGTTCCCCACCTCTCCAAGTTTGGGCATCGGTTTGTGCCAGGTCTTCTTGAAGCAAGGGTGAGAATCAAATTCCTGTCTCCTTAACAAGTCTTGTGCATCAGAGACAACAGAAGTTCTAGCTTTAGATGGACGGAGGTAGTTCAGATGGAAGTTCTCTCTACTAAGAGATTAACTTTTTTTTTGATTAAGAAGGCTCAATCCAATATGCATGTATTGTAGTACTTTTAAAGTCTAAGAAACACAGCGTCAGTAAAGACCTTTTGATTGCCAGTTATCTCTGAGATGAGTATTTCATTCAGATTCCTTGCAGGTTTAACACTGTAGAGACTCCTTAAATTAGAAGCATTTCCTTTGCCTAGAGTGAAAATCAACTACGTTCTAAAATACCTTGATATGGCAGAAATCAGATTTCTGAGATCAGAGAAAAGGAGTACATGCAAGGGAGATTTTTCTCAGGTAAATCATTTGTATAGAGTAATTCCGCAAGGTACGGTGTATAGTAATAACCAGTCTCCGGGGCTTTACCTTGTTGGAATTGGTCACCTACTATAGGGCTTGGGTTGGATTTGTGGAGTCTATTACGTGAATAACACAAGATTGTTTTGTGGCAAGTGCATATTTTGCCCTGTTGCTTTCCAGCAGCTTTGGCAAGCTGCTTTGGGTCACAAGTCTGTGTGGATGTGTCCTGGGATGCTTCATGCCCATTCCGGTGCCATCTGCAGTCAGTCCCATCCTCTTTCCTCGGGTGTCCTGGTGCCACGGGCATGAGGACGAGGAGGGTGTGTTTCCTGCAGCCAAAGCAGTGGTTCAGGTGGAAAGGCTCTGTCTTGTTATGGGACAGGGAGAAAGAGAATGCACCCTGGTGACAGGGTCCAGAGACGGAGCTTCCGTAGGACTCCATCTTTGTCTTTTTTCCCTAATTCCAGCTTTTTCACACCAGCTTTGTTCTTCACATAACATTTTGGGGAAAAGGTGGTGGTTCATAGAATCATGAAATCACGCTTGTGACTATCTTCCTGGGGAGCCTGTTCCAGCGCTCCACTGCCCTCTGGGTGAAGAAGCTTTTCCTAGTGTCCAACCTAAACCTCTCCTGGCACGTCTTCTTCCTGCCATTCCCTCAGGTTCTGTCGCTGGTCACTAGGGAGAAGAGTTGGGTGCCTACCCTTCCTCCTTGCCTTGTGAGGAAGCTGTGGACCGTGATGAGGTCTCCTCTCAGTCTCCTCTTCTCCAGGCTGAACAAACCAAGTGACTTTAGCTGCTACTCATATGTCTTCCTCTCCAAACCCGTCACCACCCTCCCTTGTTGAACTTCACGTAGTTGGTGATTGCTCAGATCCCTCTGCATGGCCTCTCTGCCCTCGAGAGCGTGAGCAGCTCCCCCCAGTTTTGTGTCAACGGTAAACTTGCTAAGCAATCCCTCAAGTCCTGCGTCCAAGTCATTTATGAAGACAGGGAAGAGTGCTGGCCCTAAGATGGGTCTCTGTGGAACCCTGCTAGTGACTGGTCACCAGCCCAACATTACCCCATTTACTAGAAGGCTTTGATCCCGGCCCGTCAGGCAGTTGCTCACCCACTGCCTTGTGTGTTTATCCACCTACGTGCTGGACATCTTGTCCAGGAGAATACTGTGAGAGACAGTGGTTGGTACTCCCTTCTGGACCCCAGCCTTTAAAATATCGAGGAGAAACTCCAAGGCACAGAGCAGATCAGAACTGTGCAGCCCAGTGGGATTGCCCACTTCCCACTCTTGCTGGGGTGCCTGAGACAGTTGGGAGAGAGAAGAAAGCTGTCCTTATGGCTTCCCCAGGCCAGTCCTGTTGTCTCTTTGGCTCCAAATCTATGAAGCCAAGTCAGCAGAAGCCAAAAACCCAAGCCCAAACTGCTGTGTTCCATTTTGTAGAGGGGGAGAAGGGAGACACCTAACAGATTTCTCTTCTGAATTTTAATACATTACCTCTTGAACGGGCAAGTATGTTTTTGATCATGTCCTAAATTTTAGTTTTTGCTAGTTATGCAAAATATCCTGTCTTTTCAAATGAGTTGAAAATGATGCCTCAGCATGGTGATTCTGACCTTTGATCCGTTACTCAAAGTAATGCTAGGAGAACTTTATTAATTAAACCTTTTGACTTGGAGCATTCTAGTGGGTATTTGTGCTAGCACTTCTTGCCTTACAGAAGCAGGCAAGACAGTGTTTGCTTTCTACCTCTGGGAAGTGAGTTTGTTTCCGGGCAAGGACGCCTAAATGAAATTCCACCTTTCTCTTCGGATGCCGTTGTCCAATATTTAAAAGATAAACCAACCCATAGCAAAATGCATGTCGCAGGGAAGAATGTTGATAGGGAAGAAGGGGAAATAAGCTGGACAAAAGTGTCTCACGGTAGTGGGAGCTTCTGGAGTATGGTAGTTACATCTATCCACCAGAGGGGTTGCTGCACCTCATCACACGTAAGTATAGGTGGATAGTGGGTTGGGTTTTTTTTGGTGTGTGTTGTAGGATGTAAAAAGTCAAAGCAACACACCACTACCTTTTCTTCAGTCTAAAACCAGAAAAATAATGACCGGAGGAAACATCGGGTAAGAATCTCCCTCTCACTCCCCCCGGACTTTTAATCCCTCTGGCTTTTCTTCAAAAATACACTTTAGTTTACTACAATTCTTTTGAGCATTTATTCCCTTTTACAGAAAGACACTGGTTCCAGCACTTTTCTGTAGGTGTGCAGTCTGACATCTCTGCAGAGCGTCTCCCGGAAATGATGAAATCTCTTCCATGCCTTACTTTTCCCCCTTCGTTTGGAAGTATTACCTTGAGTGAGTCACAAGGTCTTAATGACCCTCCAAATTAAGAGAGCCAGTATCAAAATGTAGTGACCCTCAACTTGTGCGCTTGGCTCAGCGACAGGAATAAGAGTTGGCTACGCGGAAGCCATTATTATCGGTCTGCATCTCCTGCTAGCTCAGATTTGATTTCAGAAAACCTGAAGGGCTTAGGGGCCAAAGAAATCCTTCTTTGGACCACATCCTCTTCTGACGCGGCGCTTCACTTGAAGACAAAGAGTAGTGAGGGTCGTATGAGAGCCAGGTTCAGTGGGCCTTGACGGTGAACACCTACATCTACACCAACAGTAGAAACTAGACTTACTAACTCTCTTGCCAAATTGGCTCAAAACGCTTTTGTAAATATCGTAAAAGTGGAAACTGGAATGTGACTGAAATGTATTCAGTACACAGCTACCTACACTAGAAACTAACTAACTAACTAACTAACTAACTAACTAACTAACTAACTAACTAACTAACTAACTAACTAACTAACTTACTATGTAACTTATTAACTAACTAACTAAGTAACTTACTAACTAACTTAGTAACTAACTAACAAACTCTCTTGCCCTACTGGCTAAAACCCCTATTATAACTATCTGAAAATTGCCAACGGGCATGTGAAAAGAAACGTGAAAGTTCTGCAGGAAGGACGAGAAGTGCTCTTCTTCCTCGGAACCCCTGCTAGACCGTCCATCTGAGCCAAGCGGGTGGCAGCATGAGGGTGATGTCTTCAGATGCCACCTCTACAACCTGCCTTGAGAAAGATGGGGGGAAAAGACAGGCATTAGGCACCAGGTTGAGAGAAGAACAAGCAACTTGTGCTTTGACGTGAAAGGCAATAGCGATCCAGCCATCCAATAGCCATTCTCCCCTGCAAGATTCCTTCGAGCTGTGGATTTGGCTTTGGTGTTTTCCTAGTAATTCTTTAGACTGCAGAAGTTTGGGGAGGCTTAAGTGAACACACGGGCTTTTAACTCAAGTGCCGTACAAATCTATGCTTCTAGGGCCAGGCCTGGGTACAGCTGCAGCAAGAGTGCAGGGTAAAACTGAACCTGAGTACAGCCATGAGGAAGAAAGACAAAGACAAGAGGAAGAAGTCTTTTACAACGAGCGTGGTGAAATACTGGCACAGGTTGCCTGGAGGGGTGGTGGATGCCCCTTCCCTGGAAACATTCCAGGCCAGGCTGGGCAGGGCTCTGAGCAACCTGATCTCGCTGAAGGTGTCCCTGCTCATTGCAGTGGGGTTGGACTAGATGACCTTGGAAGGTCCCTTCCAACCCAAACTCTACTTTGATTCTATGATTCTAAGCGCAAAATGGAAACTGCCAGTACTGGAGAGCTCTTTTCCTCCAGACATCCACCTTCTCCTAAGGACAGGTGACTGCTTCCTCTCTGGGACCATCTCTGGACACCACAGAACTGTTTCCTATCCTCAGAGCAGCGTGAAAACTGGCAAGAGGGAGAGCAGGCTCTGTTACACATCTGGGTTCCTTGGTCTTCTCACCCTGCTTGGGTTGTCTCAGTTGTCCGTTGCTGAGCTCTCTGCGGCCAGCACCCGCCTTCGCTTGAGCGGTGGGCCGTCGCTCTCCTCTTCGCAGGTGTGTGGTCTCTTCCTGGGGGATGGTGCTTCCCCCTCCTGCGAAGAGCTTGGCAAAGTGTCCATTCAAGAGGATTGTTAGACAGGTAGAGCCAGGATCACCATGAATCACTTCTACTCTTAATCAAAGCTAGCTCATGTTACCTGCTCTGCCCAGGGGAGCTCTCCTGGGGTGCGCGTTCTGGAGGTACTGCAGGCACCTGCAAGGGAAACGAAGAAGGTGACAGCTGCCCACTTTCCAGCTCGGCGGCAATGCCAGCTACTGAGGGGGGAGGCATTCTCTCACGCTGTGTGTGGACCTCACGTACCTCTGCAGTTTCTCCTTCCGATGCTGGTGCCGGTGACTCCTCAAGGTGTCCACCGGCACTCCCAGCCTCGACCGGCGGCCCTGGAAGCTCAGCCTCCTCCTCCTCTTCCTCAAAGAGCTCCTCCTGGTGTTCAATGAGGAACTCGACCAGCCGTGTCACCTGCACACAGTAAACCCTTGGTTTCCAACCCGCTGGCTGCAAATGGGTCCAACAGCCCTTCCCACTCCTGATGCTGCTTTCTGCACCGAAAGCTGCAGCTGTGGGGCTGCTCTTCCCAGCAGCCCCGGCACGAGCATTTGCTGAAGAGAGGAGGCAGCCAGGAAGCCTTAAAGAGCAAAGCTGGCGTGGGTCTGGAAGGCTGCAGCGGGCTGGGAAACACAGCGTACCTTCCCCGTCACCTGCATCAAGACCTCCAGGGGCAGCCTGTCCTCCTCCGGTGGGCTGAGGAGGTTGGGCCCCACGCAGATGGCCAGGTTGCCGGCGGTCATCTTGGTGACGGTGACATTGCGGCTGATCTTCTGGAGCAGGCTCAGTAAGGTTTGGAGGAGGAGGAGGTTGGCCTCAGGTAACTTGCTGGCCACCCTGCGGTAACAGGAAGGCAACGTTAACAGGTGAATTAGGTGTTGTCAAGACGGGTGCCCCACGCAGATGTCAGCCAGCCAAGCCAAGCCAAGCCCAGGGCAGGCTCCTTGGCCAAGCCGGCTCTACGGCAGAGGGACTGCCTTCGCTGAGATATGGGCAGCTCCCTCCCTGCCCACCCTGCTGCTGAGAGTCCCTTTGTGGAGCCACCCCCAATGCTTGCAGGCAGTGCTCCAAGGAGAGAGAGGAAAACGCTTTTCTGTGCCACTTTCCCCCCAAAATGCTGAGCCCGCAGCAGCAGCAAGAGGTGGGTGGCCAAAAACACAGCTTGTTCAGGCAGGCTGTGGCTTTGCAGGCAGGTGTCGGGCTCTGGCAGTCCCTGTGGAGCTGCCAGGCTGCTGGCCACACTTACTCTCTCAGCCCCGCCAGCCTCTCCTGCCCGCTGGTCTTTTGCAGGGCATCCATCCACTGGTGGTAAAGCTCCGAGTGGAGGAGCTTGGAGGGGATCTTGCGCAGGAAGTCCTGCAATGGCAAGGGCTGCTGGTGAGGCTGCGAGCAGTGCCGCCGGGAGCACAGGCAGCATCCCCAGCACGCTGGGTGCCGAGCAGCTCCTGGGTTTGGGCTCCGGCTCGGGCAGGTGCCCATCAGCAGCGCCAGAGCCGGGAGCTGCCGGACGCCAGGTCAGCGGGGCTCACCTTGAGGATGACGGCCAGGACGTGCACCGGCTGGCTGGCGAGGTGGACCTGAGCGCCGGTGTCCAGGGCCTCCCTGATGTCCCGGGAGGCGCGCTCGCTGGCCGCCAGCCGGAAGATCCCCTCCGTGGATGGGCCCTGCTCGTGCAGCAGAGCCAGCAGGTCCTGCAGGGGAGAGAGGAGGACATTGGCGGGCTGGAGACGGGCCCTGGGACAGCCCAACCTTCCTCAGGGACGGGAGGGAGTGTGGATGGTGCGCAGCTCTCCCTGGGGCAGGACAGAGGGGTGACTGGAGTTGGGTGAGATGGAGAGGAGTGCGCTTTATTCCCAAGACTCATCTGGGATGCCTCCGATGGAGACACGGGCTGTGCAGAGGAGGCAGCGGGGTGGGGATCCCCTGGCCAGGCTTGCTTACCTGGATGGGCTGGGGCAGCGCACCATCCTGGCTGCAGATGGCTTCCAGGGGCCGGCCGAAGAGAAGCCCCGAGTGGGCAGAGCCCGACGGCCCCTGTGCCTCTGCAGCCTCCGAGGTCCCCGGGCGCAGAAAGTGCCAGGGCAGCCACCTCCTGCGGCTGCGGGTCTCACCTTCTGCCAAGGAGAAGAGAACAAAGAGAGGTGGAGCAGAAGCACCAGGCCAGTGCTCGCGGGGCGTCTCACACTGTACCCCACCCTCAAGCGCACGGGACAAGCGTCATTTGGGAAGAAGGGACCCCGGGGGCTCAGGTGTCTCCTGCTGCAGAATAAGAGGGGCAGGCAGGCTCCGCGGGAAGGGCAGCAGCAGCCCCAGTGCGGCAGGAGTGGAGGGCCGGGCTGTTCTGCGCCCGTCTTCTCGCAACTCACCAGCCAGGTGGGCACTTCTGCCTTGGCTGCCAGAGGGGACGACAGGTGGTGGCCGCTGCTCTGCATCAGCCTGCAAGAAACGTGCTGCGCTCACCCAAGAGCCCTGCAGCAGAAAGGGCCCCCAGCGAGCTGCATCGTGCCCTGGCCATGTGTGAGAGGTGGGGATGGCTGAGATTTGTGTCTGTGCGATCCTCACCTTTGCCTGGCCCTCAAGCAGCCTCTCCAGGCTGCCGGCATGCAGTGGCGTGGCCTGGGCAAGCAAAAAAGAGAAGAAGGTAAGAAGCGATGCAGCTGGTGCTGGGCTGGAACAGCCTCTGGAGACAGAGTGGAGACAGGAGGGACACTCACGGCATTGCGTCCCCTGAGCTCCTTTAGCAGCGCCTTGAAGGAGGGCAGCCGGGTGACCTGGGCTCCCTCCACTCCTTCTGGTGGTCTGTGCGTGGGGAAGGGGCAAAGAGCGAGCTGTGAGAGACACAAGCCACTTTTTCCCTCCCCTGCCAGCCCAGAGAGCCCTTCCAAGCTGCGCGAAGCACCCGAGTGCCACTCGGAATGCGAGCGGAGAGCGGCAGCAAAGGTCCAGGTGGGGTTGGGCAGGTGTTGTCTGGACACAGCTGGGTGAAGGTGGTCCAGCAGCTTCGCCCACTCCAAGAGCTGCCCAGCGCCCTGGGGGCAGCTCTTCCCAGCTGGGGAGCGCTGTTTCCACATTGCAGGGCCATGATACTTAGAGCATCCCCCTAGGATGTGAGCATGAGTCCCCCAGGCTTCACTGCCAGGCAGGGCTTACCCAAGGAGAGCGCTGAGCCAGAGCTCCTTCACTGCCCGGCAGCTGCAGAAGGAGAGGAGAAGCAGCCTGAGTGCCGCTGCTCCCCAGGCTGGGGTCAGGGGCGGGCACTGGCACAGCCCTGCCCCGTGGGGATGGGCACAGAGGCTCTGCCCAGCCCTGCCGTGGGACGTGGCACCGAGACTCACCGGAAAGTGATAACACACGAGCCGCAGGGCCAGACGAGGAGGAGTGAGGTGGTGTGCTTGCCTTCCTCCTCTTCAGCGGCATCGCCGGCTGCCCCCTTGGTGCTGCCCAGCACCTGCAGCTGGCCCAGGGCCAGGCAGAGCTTTGGGCGCGGGGCGCTGCCACGTCTGCAGAGAGGAGCGGCAGGGAGTGAGCTGGAGGTGTCTGAGCCCGCTGGTTCCCCTCCCCAGTCCCCCTGCCGCAGTCACGGCCACGGGTGTATCCAGCACCAGGGCGCCGGTGGCCCGGGGTGCTCCTGGGGTCTCCCTGCCCTGGTGCCAGGGCAAGCGCTTGGGAGGAAAGGCAGCTGGGCTCTGCAAATCTTACTGGTGTTTGGCGATGACCAGGGTGTCGCTGAAGAGGAGGAGGTCCCTCTTCCTCGTCACACGGCCCTGGGTCACCCGCACACGCTGCCGGAGCAGTGGTTCGCGTGACGCCGGGATGGGCACGCACTGCTGCACGGGCTCAGGCTCGTCCCTGCAGAGTAAACGGTGTTGGGCATGAGAAAATGGGCTGCTGCGGGCTCCAGATCTTCTGGGCTGTCTCTGAGCTGTGAATGGGGGAAGCCTACCTGGAGCCACGGCAGCAGTTCACCTGTCCCATCCCGACGAGGCAAGGAGAACGCTCCTGTAGGACACACTGGCGCAACGCAAGGGTCAGAGAGCTGGCAAAAGTCTGCCCAAGTGTGTCCTAGTGCCGAGTGGCGCTGCTGGGCAAGAGCTTGGCTCCTGCCCGTGACAGTCCGTGTTGGCACAGAGCCGTTGCCAGGACACCGCGGGGTCAACCCAACACCCCATTCCAATGACATCAGTGGTGGGGGAGGGGCACTGGGGGCTCTCCCCAGTACGCCCGTGTCTCTCTCGGACCAGGAGCCCAGACCCGGGCTGAAAGCAACCCGTTGTGCCCACAGCAAAGCGCCTGAGGGCGGGCATCTAATTCATTGTGCCGAACCAGTTTCCCACTGGAGTAATTTCAAAAGCACCAAGCAAATGACAGCTCTTCGTGTGCTCTCAAGAGCACCAGCACAGTGTAATATGAAGAATTTTTCACATCACCTTTTATGGTACATATTTTCATTCTATGATAAAGCACTCCTCTCTCTATTAAATACATTTTGATACAACAAACCTGCCCATGAGATACAAGGTTTCTCCATGGAAGCATTCTATTTCTGTAAACTGCACGACAGTCTGTTTGTGGCCACCATTTTGCTGTTTCTTGTCTTCCATGAAAACCTGTCTAAGTGTACCTTGGAGGCTCTTGAGGACTTGCGCTTTGATGGCTTTTCTTGGTTTGGTTGGTTTTGTTTTTTACAGGGCTCAAAGCAAGTTGCTTTTGGCTTTCTGAGGCTAAGGAATGATATTGCGATACAGTTAACGCGTAATAGGCGTATCATCATTCCAGAAGACCTGTCCAGTCAAACGGGGAGAAGCACACAGCTTGCTTGTGTGATGCAGCTCTGTACACATGTTCTTTCTAATACAGTGAGAAGGGCACAGAGGAGCAGCATTTCAGCAGGGACGTACGCACCACCCATATGCTTGTGTGTTCATGTGATACGGAGGTCATCTCAGTGCTTGCTACTGGTTTTCTCCAACCTGCAGAAAATGTCTTCAAACGCCTGTTTTATCACCTACGTCATTAGAGGAAATGCTTGCAGCTCAATGAGTGCCTTCTGCAGCAGGTGCAACTGGGTAGAAGTAAAAGTGCAGTGAGAAGGAGCCTTTGAAAGGAAGGTTCTGCTCTTGGTATCTGACGCACATCGGGGTTTGGGCTGAAGCAGTTGCCGTTGGCTCAGCGCTTGGGAAGAGGTGTGTTTGCAGCGTGTCAGCCGAGGCGGTCGGCATAGTCCTTGGCAACGACAGTGAGCTAGAATACAGCCGCACCACTTCTTCCAGCTTGCTGCCTCACAAGCCACTTGGTCTGCCGCTCAAAAGTGAGATGTGTCTCCAAAGTATTTGTCACGTCAAATGAGCAAGACGTCTTCAAAGAGGGTCAGAATTGAAAATGACTTGCTTTGGAAGGATGTACACGGGACATCTTAGGTCATCTCTCCATTCTTGTCAATGAATTCTAAGGTTTTGAGTGAAAGTATCCCAGGTTCATACAGACTGTGTAGTCACATGTTGTCTAAGAGGAAACGTGAAAGCTCTTGGAGAAATGCAGCTGTTGTTCAGTCTCTAAGTGACAGCACGATGGCCATAAAGTACAAAGAAAAGGCCTCCGGTGGTCCAAATTCTGACAAGCTTTTGAAGAAAAGGCCACAGCAGTCCTATTACGCCAGAGAGGAAAACGGGTGAAAGTGAGGGGAGGTTTAGGTTGGATATTAGGAAAGGGTTCTTCACCCAGAGGGTGGTGGAGCACTGGAACAGGTTTCCCGGGGAGGCGATCACGGTCCCAAGCCTGACAGCGTTCAAGAAGAGCTTGGACAACGCCCTCAGACACATGGTGTGAACTGTGGGGCTGTGGCATGCAGGGGCAGGAGTTGGACTCGGTGATCCTTGTGGGTCCCTTCCTACTCAGGACGTTCTATGTTTCTATGACCTAATTCAAGAATATCATTCCTCTATGCAGTACACAACTACCTACAGTAGAAACTCACTGACTGACTGAGTGACTGAGTGACTGAGTGACTGACTGACTGACTGACTCACTCACTCACTCACTCACTCACTCACTCACTCACTCACTCACTCACTCAGTCTCTCCGTTCACAGGGTAGGTGTTTTCTGCAGGCAGTAGCCATAGGGATAGATGTAGCATGTTGAAATACAGTGGACTGGCATGGATGCAGCTTGTTGTGCAGCACTAACACGGTTCCCCGCCTCTCCAAGTTTGGGCATCGGTTTGTGCCAGGTCTTCTTGAAGCAAGGGTGAGAATCAATTTCCTGTCTCCTTAACAAGTCTTGTGCATCAGAGACAACAGACGTTCTAGCTTTAGATGGACGGAGGTAGTTCAGATGGAAGTTCTCTCTACTAAGAGATTAACTTTTTTTTTGATTAAGAACGCTTAATCCAATATTCATGTATTGTAGTACTTTTAAATTCTAAGAAACACAGCGTCATTAAAGACCTTTTGATTGCCAGTTATCTCTGAGATGAGTATTTCATTCAGATTCCTTGCAGGTTTAACACTGTAGAGACTCCTTAAATTAGAAGCATTTCCTTTGCCTAGAGTGAAAATCAACTACGTTCTAAAATACCTTGATATGGCAGAAATCAGATTTCTGAGATCAGAGAAAAGGAGTACATGCAAGGGACATTTTTCTCAGGTAAATCATTTGTATAGAGTCATTCCGCAAGGTACGGTGTATAGCAATAACCAATCTCCGGGGCTTTACCTTGTTGGAATTGTTCACCTACTATAGGGCCTGGGTTGGCTTTGTGGAGTCTATTAGGTGAATAACACAAGATTGTTTTGTGGAAACGCATATTTTGCCATGTTGCTTTCCAGCAGCTTTGGCAAACTGCTTTGGGTCACAAGTCTGTGTGGATGTGTCCTGGGATGCTTCATGCCCATACCAGTGCCATCTGCAGTCAGCCCTATCCTCTTTCCTCGGGTGTCCTGGTGCCACGGGCATGAGGATGAGGAGGGTGTGTTTCCTGCAGCCAAAGCAGTGGTTCAGGTGGAAAGGCTCTGTCTTGTTATGGGACATGGGGGAAAGAGAATGCACCCTGGTGACAGGGTCCAGAGGTGGAGCTTCTGTAGGACTCCATCTTTGTCTTTTTTCCCTAATTCCAGCTTTTTCACACCAGCTTTGTTCTTCACATAACATTTTGGGGAAAAGGTGGTGGTTCAGAGAATCATGGAATCACACTTGTGACTATCTTCCTGGGGAGCCTGTTCCAGCGCTCCACTGCCCTCTGGGTGAAGAAGCTTTTCCTAGTGTCCAACCTAAACCTCTCCTGGCACGTCTTCTTCCTGCCATTCCCTCAGGTTCTGTCGCTGGTCACTAGGGAGAAGAGTTGGGTGCCTACCCTTCCTCCTTGCCTTGTGAGGAAGCTGTAGACCGTGATGAGGTCTCCTCTCAGTCTCCTCTTCTCCAGGCTGAACAAACCAAGTGACTTTAGCTGCTACTCATATGTCTTCCTCTCCAAACCCGTCACCACCTTCCCTTGTTGAACTTCACGTAGTTGGTGATTGCTCAGATCCCTCTGCAGGGCCTCTCTGCCCTCGAGAGCGTGAGCAGCTCCCCCCAGTTTTGTGTCAACGGTAAACTTGCTAAGCAATCCCTCAAGTCCTGCGTCCAAGTCATTTATGAAGACAGGGAAGAGTGCTGGCCCTAAGATGGGTCTCTGTGGAACCCTGCTAGTGACTGGTCACCAGCCCAACATTACCCCATTTACTAGAAGGCTTTGATCCCGGCCCGTCAGGCAGTTGCTCACCCACTGCCTTGTGTGTTTATCCACCTATGTGCTGGACATCTTGTCCAGGAGAATACTGTGAGAGACAGTGGTTGGTACTCCCTTCTGGACCCCAGCCTTTAAAATATCGAGGAGAAACTCCAAGGCACAGAGCAGATCAGAACTGTGCAGCCCAGTGGGATTGCCCACTTCCCACTCTTGCTGGGGTGCCTGAGACAGTTGGGAGAGAGAAGAAAGCTGTCCTTATGGCTTCCCCAGGCCAGTCCTGTTGTCTCTTTGGCTCCAAATCTATGAAGCAAAGTCAGCAGAAGCCAAAAACCCAAGCCCAAACTGCTGTGTTCCATTTTGTAGAGGGGGAGAAGGGAGACACCTAACAGATTTCTCTTCTGAATTTTAATACATTACCTCTTGAACGGGCAAGTATGTTTTTGATCATGTCCTAAATTTTAGTTTTTGCTAGTTATGCAAAATATCCTGTCTTTTCAAATGAGTTGAAAATGATGCCTCAGCATGGTGATTCTGACCTTTGATCCGTTACTCAAAGTAATGCTAGGAGAACTTTATTAATTAAACCTTTTGACTTGGAGCATTCTAGTGGGTATTTATGCTAGTACTTCTTGCCTTACAGAAGCAGGCAGGACAGTGTTTGCTTTCTACATCTGGGAAGTGAGTTTTTTTCCGGGCCAGGACGCCTAAATGAAATTCCACCTTTCTCTTCGGATGCCGTTGTCCAATATTTAAAAGATAAACCAACCCATAGCAAAATGCATGTCGCAGGGAAGAATGTTGGTAGGGAAGAAGGGGAAATAGGCTGGACAAAAGCGTCTCACGGTAGCGGGAGCTTCTGGAGTATGGTAGTTACATCTATCCACCAGAGGGGTTGCTGCACCTCATCACACGTAAGTATAGGTGGATAGTGGGTTGGTTTTTTTGTGTGTGTGTTGTAGGATGTAAAAAGTCAAAGCAACACACCACTACCTTTTCTTCAGTCTAAAACCAGAAAAATAATGACTGGAGGAAACATCGGGTAAGAATCTCCCTCTCACTCCCCCCGGACCTCCAATCCCTCTGGCTTTTCTTCAAAAATACACTTTAGTTTACTACAATTCTTTTGAGCATTTATTCACTTTTACAGAAAGACACTGGTTCCAGCACTTTTCTGTAGGTGTGCAGTCTGACATCTCTGCAGAGCGTCTCCCGGAAATGATGAAATCTCTTCCATGCCTTACTTTTTCCCCCTTCATTTGGAAGTATTACCTTGAGTGACTCACAAGGTCTTAATGACCCTCCAAATTAAGAGCGCCAGTATCAAAATGTAGTGACCCTCAACTTGTGCGCTTGGCTCAGCGACAGGAAGAAGAGTTGGCTACAGGGAAGCCATTATTATCGGTCTGCATCTCCTGCTAGCTCAGATTTGATTTCAGAAAACCTGAAGGGCTTAGGGGCCAAAGAAATCCTTCTTTGGACCACATCCTCTTCGGACGCGGGGCTTCACTTGAAGACAAAGAGTAGTGACGGTCGTATGAGAGCCAGGTTCAGTGGGCCTTGACGGTGAACACCTACATCTACACCAACAGTAGAAACTAGACTTACTAACTCTCTTGCCAAATTGGCTCAAAACGCTTTTGTAAATATTGTAAAAGTGGAAACTGGAATGTGACTGAAATGTATTCAGTACACAGCTACCTACACTAGAAACTAACTAACTAACTAACTAACTAACTAACTTACTATGTAACTTACTAACTAACTAACTAACTAAGTAACTTACTAACTAACTTAGTAACTAACTAACAAACTCTCTTGCCCTACTGGCTAAAACCCCTATTATAACTATCTGAAAATTGCCAACGGGCATGTGAAAAGAAACGTGAAAGTTCTGCAGGAAGGACGAGAAGTGCTCTTCTTCCTCGGAACCCCTGCTAGACCGTCCATCTGAGCCAAGCGGGTGGCAGCATGAGGGTGATGTCTTCAGATGCCACCTCTACAACCTGCCTTGAGAAAGATGGGGGGAAAAGACAGGCATTAGGCACCAGGTTGAGAGAAGAACAAGCAACTTGTGCTTTGACGTGAAAGGCAACAGGCATCCAGAGTTGTCCCCTGCAGGATTCCTTCGAGCTGTGTATTTGACTTTGGTGTTTTCCTAGTAATTCTTTAGATTGCAGAAGTTTGGGGAGGCTTAAGTGAACACACGGGCTTTTGACTCAAGTGCCGTACAAATCTATGCTTCTAGGGCCAGGCCTGGGTACAGCTGCAGCAAGAATGGAAGGTAAAACTGAACCTGAGTACAGCCATGAGGAAGAAAGACAAAGACAAGAGGAAGAAGTCTTTTACAACGAGCGTGGTGAAATACTGGCACAGGTTGCCTGGAGGGGTGGTGGATGCCCCTTCCCTGGAAACATTCCAGGCCAGGCTGGGCAGGGCTCTGAGCAACCTGATCTAGCTGCAGGTGTCCCTGCTCATTGCAGTGGGGTTGGACTAGATGACCTTGGAAGGTCCCTTCCAACCCAAACTCTACTTTGATTCTATGATTCTAAGCGCAAAATGGAAACTGCCAGTACTGGAGAGCTCTTCTCCTCCAGACATCCACCTTCTCCTAAGGACAGGTGACTGCTTCCTCTCTAGGACCATCTCTGGACACCACAGAACTGTTTCCTATCCTCAGAGCAGCGTGAAAACTGGCAAGAGGGAGAGCAGGCTCTGTTACACATCTGGGTTCCTTGGTCTTCTCACCCTGCTTGGGTTGTCTCAGTTGTCCGTTGCTGAGCTCTCTGCGGCCAGCACCCGCCTTCGCTTGAGCGGTGGGCCGTCGCTCTCCTCTTCGCAGGTGTGTGGTCTCTTCCTGGGGGATGGTGCTTCCCCCTCCTGCAAAGAGCTTGGCAAAGTGTCCATTCAAGAGGATTGTTAGACAGGTAGAGCCAGGATCACCATGAATCACTTCTACTCTTAATCAAAGCTAGCTCATGTTACCTGCTCTGCCCAGGGGAGCTCTCCTGGGGTGCGCGTTCTGGAGGTACTGCAGGTACCTGCAAGGGAAACGAAGAAGGTGACAGCTGCCCACTTTCCAGCTCGGCGGCAATGCCAGCTACTGAGGGGGGAGGCATTCTCTCACGCTGTGTGTGGACCTCACGTACCTCTGCAGTTTCTCCTTCCGATGCTGGTGCCGGTGACTCCTCAAGGTGTCCACCGGCACTCCCAGCCTCGACCGGCGGCCCTGGAAGCTCAGCCTCCTCCTCCTCTTCCTCAAAGAGCTCCTCCTGGTGTTCAATGAGGAACTCGACCAGCCGTGTCACCTGCACACAGTAAACCCTTGGTTTCCAACCCGCTGGCTGCAAATGGGTCCAACAGCCCTTCCCACTCCTGATGCTGCTTTCTGCACCAAAAGCTGCAGCTGTGGGGCTGCTCTTCCCAGCAGCCCCGGCACGAGCATTTGCTGAAGAGAGGAGGCAGCCAGGAAGCCTTAAAGAGCAAAGCTGGCGTGGGTCTGGAAGGCTGCAGCGGGCTGGGAAACACAGCGTACCTTCCCCGTCACCTGCATCAAGACCTCCAGGGGCAGCCTGTCCTCCTCCGGTGGGCTGAGGAGGTTGGGCCCCACGCAGATGGCCAGGTTGCCGGCGGTCATCTTGGTGACGGTGACATTGCGGCTGATCTTCTGGAGCAGGCTCAGTAAGGTTTGGAGGAGGAGGAGGTTGGCCTCAGGTAACTTGCTGGCCACCCTGCGGTAACAGGAAGGCAACGTTAACAGGTGAATTAGGTGTTGTCAAGACGGGTGCCCCACGCAGATGTCAGCCAGCCAAGCCAAGCCAAGCCCAGGGCAGGCTCCTTGGCCAAGCCGGCTCTACGGCAGAGGGACTGCCTTCGCTGAGATATGGGCAGCTCCCTCCCTGCCCACCCTGCTGCTGAGAGTCCCTTTGTGGAGCCACCCCCAATGCTTGCAGGCAGTGCTCCAAGGAGAGAGAGGAAAACGCTTTTCTGTGCCACTTTCCCCCCAAAATGCTGAGCCCGCAGCAGCAGCAAGAGGTGGGTGGCCAAAAACACAGCTTGTTCAGGCAGGCTGTGGCTTTGCAGGCAGGTGTCGGGCTCTGGCAGTCCCTGTGGAGCTGCCAGGCTGCTGGCCACACTTACTCTCTCAGCCCCGCCAGCCTCTCCTGCCCGCTGGTCTTCTGCAGGGCATCCATCCACTGGTGGTAAAGCTCCGAGTGGAGGAGCTTGGAGGGGATCTTGCGCAGGAAGTCCTGCAATGGCAAGGGCTGCTGGTGAGGCTGCGAGCAGTGCCGCCGGGAGCACAGGCAGCATCCCCAGCACGCTGGGTGCCGAGCAGCTCCTGGGTTTGGGCTCCGGCTCGGGCAGGTGCCCATCAGCAGCGCCAGAGCCGGGAGCTGCCGGACGCCAGGTCAGCGGGGCTCACCTTGAGGATGACGGCCAGGACGTGCACCGGCTGGCTGGCGAGGTGGACCTGAGCGCCGGTGTCCAGGGCCTCCCTGATGTCCCGGGAGGCGCGCTCGCTGGCCGCCAGCCGGAAGATCCCCTCCGTGGATGGGCCCTGCTCGTGCAGCAGAGCCAGCAGGTCCTGCAGGGGAGAGAGGAGGACATTGGCGGGCTGGAGACGGGCCCTGGGACAGCCCAACCTTCCTCAGGGACGGGAGGGAGTGTGGATGGTGCGCAGCTCTCCCTGGGGCAGGACAGAGGGGTGACTGGAGTTGGGTGAGATGGAGAGGAGTGCGCTTTATTCCCAAGACTCATCTGGGATGCCTCCGATGGAGACACGGGCTCTGCAGAGGAGGCAGCGGGGTGGGGATCCCCTGGCCAGGCTTGCTTACCTGGATGGGCTGGGGCAGCGCACCATCCTGGCTGCAGATGGCTTCCAGGGGCCGGCCGAAGAGAAGCCCCGAGTGGGCAGAGCCCGACGGCCCCTGTGCCTCTGCAGCCTCCGAGGTCCCCGGGCGCAGAAAGTGCCAGGGCAGCCACCTCCTGCGGCTGCGGGTCTCACCTTCTGCCAAGGAGAAGAGAACAAAGAGAGGTGGAGCAGAAGCACCAGGCCAGTGCTCGCGGGGCGTCTCACACTGTACCCCACCCTCAAGCGCACGGGACAAGCGTCATTTGGGAAGAAGGGACCCCGGGGGCTCAGGTGTCTCCTGCTGCAGAATAAGAGGGGCAGGCAGGCTCCGCGGGAAGGGCAGCAGCAGCCCCAGTGCGGCAGGAGTGGAGGGCCGGGCTGTTCTGCGCCCGTCTTCTCGCAACTCACCAGCCAGGTGGGCACTTCTGCCTTGGCTGCCAGAGGGGACGACAGGTGGTGGCCGCTGCTCTGCATCAGCCTGCAAGAAACGTGCTGCGCTCACCCAAGAGCCCTGCAGCAGAAAGGGCCCCCAGCGAGCTGCATCGTGCCCTGGCCATGTGTGAGAGGTGGGGATGGCTGAGATTTGTGTCTGTGCGATCCTCACCTTTGCCTGGCCCTCAAGCAGCCTCTCCAGGCTGCCGGCATGCAGTGGCGTGGCCTGGGCAAGCAAAAAAGAGAAGAAGGTAAGAAGCGATGCAGCTGGTGCTGGGCTGGAACAGCCTCTGGAGACAGAGTGGAGACAGGAGGGACACTCACGGCATTGCGTCCCCTGAGCTCCTTTAGCAGCGCCTTGAAGGAGGGCAGCCGGGTGACCTGGGCTCCCTCCACTCCTTCTGGTGGTCTGTGCGTGGGGAAGGGGCAAAGAGCGAGCTGTGAGAGACACAAGCCACTTTTTCCCTCCCCTGCCAGCCCAGAGAGCCCTTCCAAGCTGCGCGAAGCACCCGAGTGCCACTCGGAATGCGAGCGGAGAGCGGCAGCAAAGGTCCAGGTGGGGTTGGGCAGGTGTTGTCTGGACACAGCTGGGTGAAGGTGGTCCAGCAGCTTCGCCCACTCCAAGAGCTGCCCAGCGCCCTGGGGGCAGCTCTTCCCAGCTGGGGAGCGCTGTTTCCACATTGCAGGGCCATGATACTTAGAGCATCCCCCTAGGATGTGAGCATGAGTCCCCCAGGCTTCACTGCCAGGCAGGGCTTACCCAAGGAGAGCGCTGAGCCAGAGCTCCTTCACTGCCCGGCAGCTGCAGAAGGAGAGGAGAAGCAGCCTGAGTGCCGCTGCTCCCCAGGCTGCGGGCAGGGGCGGGCACTGGCACAGCCCTGCCCCGTGGGGATGGGCACAGAGGCTCTGCCCAGCCCTGCCGTGGGACGTGGCACCGAGACTCACCGGAAAGTGATAACACACGAGCCGCAGGGCCAGACGAGGAGGAGTGAGGTGGTGTGCTTTCCTTCCTCCTCTTCAGCGCCATCGCCGGCTGCCCCCTTGGTGCTGCCCAGCACCTGCAGCTGGCCCAGGGCCAGGCAGAGCTTTGGGCGCGGGGCGCTGCCACGTCTGCAGAGAGGAGCGGCAGGGAGTGAGCTGGAGGTGTCTGAGCCCGCTGGTTCCCCTCCCCAGTCCCCCTGCCGCAGTCACGGCCACGGGTGTATCCAGCACCAGGGCGCCGGTGGCCCGGGGTGCTCCTGGGGTCTCCCTGCCCTGGTGCCAGGGCCAGCGCTTGGGAGGAAAGGCAGCTGGGCTCTGCAAATCTTACTGGTGTTTGGCAATGACCAGGGTGTCGCTGAAGAGGAGGAGGTCCCTCTTCCTCGTCACACGGCCCTGGGTCACCCGCACACGCTGCCGGAGCAGTGGTTCGCGTGACGCCGGGATGGGCACGCACTGCTGCACGGGCTCAGGCTCGTCCCTGCAGAGTAAACGGTGTTGGGCATGAGAAAATGGGCTGCTGCGGGCTCCAGATCTTCTGGGCTGTCTCTGAGCTGTGAATGGGGGAAGCCTACCTGGAGCCACGGCAGCAGTTCACCTGTCCCATCCCGACGAGGCAAGGAGAACGCTCCTGTAGGACACACTGGCGCAACACAAGGGTCAGAGAGCTGGCAAAAGTCTGCCCAAGTGTGTCCTAGTGCCGAGTGGCGCTGCTGGGCAAGAGCTTGGCTCCTGCCCGTGACAGTCCGTGTTGGCACAGAGCCGTTGCCAGGACACCGCGGGGTCAACCCAACACCCCGTTCCAATGACATCAGTGGTGGGGGAGGGGCACTGGGGGCTCTCCCCAGTACGCCCGTGTCTCTCTCGGACCAGGAGCCCAGACCCGGGCTGAAAGCAACCCGTTGTGCCCACAGCAAAGCGCCTGAGGGCGGGCATCTAATTCATTGTGCCGAACCAGTTTCCCACTGGAGTAATTTCAAAAGCACCAAGCAAATGACAGCTCTTCGTGTGCTCTCAAGAGCACCAGCACAGTGTAATATGAAGAATTTTTCACATCACCTTTTATGGTACATATTTTCATTCTATGATAAAGCACTCCTCTCTCTATTAAATACATTTTGATACAACAAACCTGCCCATGAGATACAAGGTTTCTCCATGGAAGCATTCTATTTCTGTAAACTGCACGACAGTCTGTTTGTGGCCACCATTTTGCTGTTTCTTGTCTTCCATGAAAACCTGTCTAAGTGTACCTTGGAGGCTCTTGAGGACTTGCGCTTTGATGGCTTTTCTTGGTTTGGTTGGTTTTGTTTTTTACAGGGCTCAAAGCAAGTTGCTTTTGGCTTTCTGAGGCTAAGGAATGATATTGCGATACAGTTAACGCGTAATAGGCGTATCATCATTCCAGAAGACCTGTCCAGTCAAACGGGGAGAAGCACACAGCTTGCTTGTGTGATGCAGCTCTGTACACATGTTCTTTCTAATACAGTGAGAAGGGCACAGAGGAGCAGCATTTCAGCAGGGACGTACGCACCACCCATATGCTTGTGTGTTCATGTGATACGGAGGTCATCTCAGTGCTTGCTACTGGTTTTCTCCAACCTGCAGAAAATGTCTTCAAACGCCTGTTTTATCACCTACGTCATTAGAGGAAATGCTTGCAGCTCAATGAGTGCCTTCTGCAGCAGGTGCAACTGGGTAGAAGTAAAAGTGCAGTGAGAAGGAGCCTTTGAAAGGAAGGTTCTGGTCTTGGTATCTGACGCACATCGGGGTTTGGGCTGAAGCAGTTGCCGTTGGCTCAGCGCTTGGGAAGAGGTGTGTTTGCAGCGTGTCAGCCGAGGCGGTCGGCATAGTCCTTGCCAAGGACAGTGAGCTAGAATACAGCCGCACCACTTCTTCCAGCTTGCTGCCTCACAAGCCACTTGGTCTGCCGCTCAAAAGTGAGATGTGTCTCCAAAGTATTTGTCACGTCAAATGAGCAAGACGTCTTCAAAGAGGGTCAGAATTGAAAATGACTTGCTTTGGAAGGATGTACACGGGACATCTTAGGTCATCTCTCCATACTTGTCAATGAATTCTAAGGTTTTGAGTGAAAGTATCCCAGGTTCATACAGACTGTGTAGTCACATGTTGTCTAAGAGGAAACGTGAAAGCTCTTGGAGAAATGCAGCTGTTGTTCAGTCTCTAAGTGACAGCACGATGGCCATAAAGTACAAAGAAAAGGCCTCCGGTGGTCCAAATTCTGACAAGCTTTTGAAGAAAAGGCCACAGCAGTCCTATTACGCCAGAGAAGAAAACGGGTGAAAGTGAGGGGAGGTTTAGGTTGGATATTAGGAAAGGGTTCTTCACCCAGAGGGTGGTGGAACACTGGAACAGGTTTCCCGGGGAGGCGATCACGGTCCCAAGCCTGACAGCGTTCAAGAAGAGCTTGGACAACGCCCTCAGACACATGGTGTGAACTGTGGGGCTGTGGCATGCAGGGGCAGGAGTTGGACTCGGTGATCCTTGTGGGTCCCTTCCTACTCAGGACGTTCTATGTTTCTATGACCTAATTCAAGAATATCATTCCTGCAAAGTCCCAATGATGTCATGAACAGTTAGATTATCCTTCAACTAGTTGACGAGTGACAGCAGAACGTGATGTATATTGACCTCCTCTATGCAGTACACAACTACCTACAGTAGAAACTCACTGACTGACTGAGTGACTGAGTGACTGACTGACTGACTAACTGACTGACTGACTGACTGACTGACTCACTTACTCACTCACTCACTCACTCACTCACTCACTCACTCACTCACTCACTCAGTCTCTCCGTTCACAGGGTAGGTGTTTTCTGCAGGCAGCAGCCATAGGGATAGACGCAGCATGTTGAAATACAGTGGACTGGCATGGATGCAGCTTGTTGTGCAGCACTAACACGGTTCCCCGCCTCTCCAAGTTTGGGCATCGGTTTGTGCCAGGTCTTCTTGAAGCAAGGGTGAGAATCAATTTCCTGTCTCCTTAACAAGTCTTGTGCATCAGAGACAACAGAAGTTCTAGCTTTAGATGGACGGAGGTAGTTCAGATGGAAGTTCTCTCTACTAAGAGATTAACTTTTTTTTTGATTAAGAACGCTTAATCCAATATTCATGTATTGTAGTACTTTTAAATTCTAAGAAACACAGCGTCATCAAAGACCTTTTGATTGCCAGTTATCTCTGAGATGAGTATTTCATTCAGATTCCTTGCAGGTTTAACACTATAGAGACTCCTTAAATTAGAAGCATTTCCTTTGCCTAGAGTGAAAATCAACTACGTTCTAAAATACCTTGATATGGCAGAAATCAGATTTCTGAGATCAGAGAAAAGGAGTACATGCAAGGGAGATTTTTCTCAGGTAAATCATTTGTATAGAGTCATTCCGCAAGGTACGGTGTATAGCAATAACCAATCTCCGGGGCTTTACCTTGTTGGAATTGTTCACCTACTATAGGGCCTGGGTTGGCTTTGTGGAGTCTATTAGGTGAATAACACAAGATTGTTTTGTGGAAACGCATATTTTGCCCTGTTGCTTTCCAGCAGCTTTGGCAAACTGCTTTGGGTCACAAGTCTGTGTGGATGTGTCCTGGGATGCTTCATGCCCATACCAGTGCCATCTGCAGTCAGCCCTATCCTCTTTCCTCGGGTGTCCTGGTGCCACGGGCATGAGGATGAGGAGGGTGTGTTTCCTGCAGCCAAAGCAGTGGTTCAGGTGGAAAGGCTCTGTCTTGTTATGGGACATGGGGGAAAGAGAATGCACCCTGGTGACAGGGTCCAGAGGTGGAGCTTCTGTAGGACTCCATCTTTGTCTTTTTTCCCTAATTCCAGCTTTTTCACACCAGCTTTGTTCTTCACATAACATTTTGGGGAAAAGGTGGTGGTTCAGAGAATCATGGAATCACACTTGTGACTATCTTCCTGGGGAGCCTGTTCCAGCGCTCCACTGCCCTCTGGGTGAAGAAGCTTTTCCTAGTGTCCAACCTAAACCTCTCCTGGCACGTCTTCTTCCTGCCATTCCCTCAGGTTCTGTCGCTGGTCACTAGGGAGAAGAGTTGGGTGCCTACCCTTCCTCCTTGCCTTGTGAGGAAGCTGTAGACCGTGATGAGGTCTCCTCTCAGTCTCCTCTTCTCCAGGCTGAACAAACCAAGTGACTTTAGCTGCTACTCATATGTCTTCCTCTCCAAACCCGTCACCACCTTCCCTTGTTGAACTTCACGTAGTTGGTGATTGCTCAGATCCCTCTGCAGGGCCTCTCTGCCCTCGAGAGCGTGAGCAGCTCCCCCCAGTTTTGTGTCAACGGTAAACTTGCTAAGCAATCCCTCAAGTCCTGCGTCCAAGTCATTTATGAAGACAGGGAAGAGTGCTGGCCCTAAGATGGGTCTCTGTGGAACCCTGCTAGTGACTGGTCACCAGCCCAACATTACCCCATTTACTAGAAGGCTTTGATCCCGGCCCGTCAGGCAGTTGCTCACCCACTGCCTTGTGTGTTTATCCACCTATGTGCTGGACATCTTGTCCAGGAGAATACTGTGAGAGACAGTGGTTGGTACTCCCTTCTGGACCCCAGCCTTTAAAATATCGAGGAGAAACTCCAAGGCACAGAGCAGATCAGAACTGTGCAGCCCAGTGGGATTGCCCACTTCCCACTCTTGCTGGGGTGCCTGAGACAGTTGGGACAGAGAAGAAAGCTGTCCTTATGGCTTCCCCAGGCCAGTCCTGTTGTCTCTTTGGCTCCAAATCTATGAAGCCAAGTCAGCAGAAGCCAAAAACCCAAGCCCAAACTGCTGTGTTCCATTTTGTAGAGGGGGAGAAGGGAGACACCTAACAGATTTCTCTTCTGAATTTTAATACATTACCTCTTGAACGGGCAAGTATGTTTTTGATCATGTCCTAAATTTTAGTTTTTGCTAGTTATGCAAAATATCCTGTCTTTTCAAATGAGTTGAAAATGATGCCTCAGCATGGTGATTCTGACCTTTGATCCGTTACTCAAAGTAATGCTAGGAGAACTTTATTAATTAAACCTTTTGACTTGGAGCATTCCAGTGGGTATTTATGCTAGCACTTCTTGCCTTACAGAAGCAGGCAGGACAGTGTTTGCTTTCTACATCTGGGAAGTGAGTTTGTTTCCGGGCAAGGACGCCTAAATGAAATTCCACCTTTCTCTTCGGATGCCGTTGTCCAATATTTAAAAGATAAACCAACCCATAGCAAAATGCATGTCGCAGGGAAGAATGTTGGTAGGGAAGAAGGGGAAATAGGCTGGACAAAAGCGTCTCACGGTAGCGGGAGCTTCTGGAGTATGGTAGTTACATCTATCCACCAGAGGGGTTGCTGCACCTCATCACACGTAAGTATAGGTGGATAGTGGGTTGGTTTTTTTTTGTGTGTGTTGTAGGATGTAAAAAGTCAAAGCAACACACCACTACCTTTTCTTCAGTCTAAAACCAGAAAAATAATGACTGGAGGAAACATCGGGTAAGAATCTCCCTCTCACTCCCCCCGGACCTCCAATCCCTCTGGCTTTTCTTCAAAAATACACTTTAGTTTACTACAATTCTTTTGAGCATTTATTCACTTTTACAGAAAGACACTGGTTCCAGCACTTTTCTGTAGGTGTGCAGTCTGACATCTCTGCAGAGCGTCTCCCGGAAATGATGAAATCTCTTCCATGCCTTACTTTTTCCCCCTTCATTTGGAAGTATTACCTTGAGTGAGTCACAAGGTCTTAATGACCCTCCAAATTAAGAGAGCCAGTATCAAAATGTAGTGACCCTCAACTTGTGCGCTTGGCTCAGCGACAGGAATAAGAGTTGGCTACACGGAAGCCATTATTATCGGTCTGCATCTCCTGCTAGCTCAGATTTGATTTCAGAAAACCTGAAGGGCTTAGGGGCCAAAGAAATCCTTCTTTGGACCACATCCTCTTCGGACGCGGGGCTTCACTTGAAGACAAAGAGTAGTGACGGTCGTATGAGAGCCAGGTTCAGTGGGCCTTGACGGTGAACACCTACATCTACACCAACAGTAGAAACTAGACTTACTAACTCTCTTGCCAAATTGGCTCAAAACGCTTTTGTAAATATCGTAAAAGTGGAAACTGGAATGTGACTGAAATGTATTCAGTACACAGCTACCTACACTAGAAACTAACTAACTAACTAACTAACTAACTAACTAACTAACTAACTAACTAACTAACTAACTAACTTACTATGTAACTTATTAACTAACTAACTAAGTAACTTACTAACTAACTTAGTAACTAACTAACAAACTCTCTTGCCCTACTGGCTAAAACCCCTATTATAACTATCTGAAAATTGCCAACGGGCATGTGAAAAGAAACGTGAAAGTTCTGCAGGAAGGACGAGAAGTGCTCTTCTTCCTCGGAACCCCTGCTAGACCGTCCATCTGAGCCAAGCGGGTGGCAGCATGAGGGTGATGTCTTCAGATGCCACCTCTACAACCTGCCTTGAGAAAGATGGGGGGAAAAGACAGGCATTAGGCACCAGGTTGAGAGAAGAACAAGCAACTTGTGCTTTGACGTGAAAGGCAATAGGCATCCAGAGTTGTCCCCTGCAGGATTCCTTCGAGCTGTGTATTTGACTTTGGTGTTTTCCTAGTAATTCTTTAGATTGCAGAAGTTTGGGGAGGCTTAAGTGAACACACGGGCTTTTGACTCAAGTGCCGTACAAATCTATGCTTCTAGGGCCAGGCCTGGGTACAGCTGCAGCAAGAGTGCAGGGTAAAACTGAACCTGAGTACAGCCATGAGGAAGAAAGACAAAGACAAGAGGAAGAAGTCTTTTACAACGAGCGTGGTGAAATACTGGCACAGGTTGCCCGGAGGGGTGGTGGATGCCCCTTCCCTGGAAACATTCCAGGCCAGGCTGGGCAGGGCTCTGAGCAACCTGATCTAGCTGAAGGTGTCCCTGCTCATTGCAGTGGGGTTGGACTAGATGACCTTGGAAGGTCCCTTCCAACCCAAACTCTACTTTGATTCTATGATTCTAAGCGCAAAATGGAAACTGCCAGTACTGGAGAGCTCTTTTCCTCCAGACATCCACCTTCTCCTAAGGACAGGTGACTGCTTCCTCTCTAGGACCATCTCTGGACACCACAGAACTGTTTCCTATCCTCAGAGCATCGTGAAAACTGGCAAGAGGGAGAGCAGGCTCTGTTACACATCTGGGTTCCTTGGTCTTCTCACCCTGCTTGGGTTGTCTCAGTTGTCCGTTGCTGAGCTCTCTGCGGCCAGCACCCGCCTTCGCTTGAGCGGTGGGCCGTCGCTCTCCTCTTCGCAGGTGTGTGGTCTCTTCCTGGGGGATGGTGCTTCCCCCTCCTGCGAAGAGCTTGGCAAAGTGTCCATTCAAGAGGATTGTTAGACAGGTAGAGCCAGGATCACCATGAATCACTTCTACTCTTAATCAAAGCTAGCTCATGTTACCTGCTCTGCCCAGGGGAGCTCTCCTGGGGTGCGCGTTCTGGAGGTACTGCAGGCACCTGCAAGGGAAACGAAGAAGGTGACAGCTGCCAACTTTCCAGCTCGGCGGCAATGCCAGCTACTGAGGGGGGAGGCATTCTCTCACGCTGTGTGTGGACCTCACGTACCTCTGCAGTTTCTCCTTCCGATGCTGGTGCCGGTGACTCCTCAAGGTGTCCACCGGCACTCCCAGCCTCGACCGGCGGCCCTGGAAGCTCAGCCTCCTCCTCCTCTTCCTCAAAGAGCTCCTCCTGGTGTTCAATGAGGAACTCGACCAGCCGTGTCACCTGCACACAGTAAACCCTTGGTTTCCAACCCGCTGGCTGCAAATGGGTCCAACAGCCCTTCCCACTCCTGATGCTGCTTTCTGCACCGAAAGCTGCAGCTGTGGGGCTGCTCTTCCCAGCAGCCCCGGCACGAGCATTTGCTGAAGAGAGGAGGCAGCCAGGAAGCCTTAAAGAGCAAAGCTGGCGTGGGTCTGGAAGGCTGCAGCGGGCTGGGAAACACAGCGTACCTTCCCCGTCACCTGCATCAAGACCTCCAGGGGCAGCCTGTCCTCCTCCGGTGGGCTGAGGAGGTTGGGCCCCACGCAGATGGCCAGGTTGCCGGCGGTCATCTTGGTGACGGTGACATTGCGGCTGATCTTCTGGAGCAGGCTCAGTAAGGTTTGGAGGAGGAGGAGGTTGGCCTCAGGTAACTTGCTGGCCACCCTGCGGTAAGAGGAAGGCAACGTTAACAGGTGAATTAGGTGTTGTCAAGACGGGTGCCCCACGCAGATGTCAGCCAGCCAAGCCAAGCCAAGCCCAGGGCAGGCTCCTTGGCCAAGCCGGCTCTACGGCAGAGGGACTGCCTTCGCTGAGATATGGGCAGCTCCCTCCCTGCCCGCCCTGCTGCTGAGAGTCCCTTTGTGGAGCCACCCCCAATGCTTGCAGGCAGTGCTCCAAGGAGAGAGAGGAAAACGCTTTTCTGTGCCACTTTCCCCCCAAAATGCTGAGCCCGCAGCAGCAGCAAGAGGTGGGTGGCCAAAAACACAGCTTGTTCAGGCAGGCTGTGGCTTTGCAGGCAGGTGTCGGGCTCTGGCAGTCCCTGTGGAGCTGCCAGGCTGCTGGCCACACTTACTCTCTCAGCCCCGCCAGCCTCTCCTGCCCGCTGGTCTTCTGCAGGGCATCCATCCACTGGTGGTAAAGCTCCGAGTGGAGGAGCTTGGAGGGGATCTTGCGCAGGAAGTCCTGCAATGGCAAGGGCTGCTGGTGAGGCTGCGAGCAGTGCCGCCGGGAGCACAGGCAGCATCCCCAGCACGCTGGGTGCCGAGCAGCTCCTGGGTTTGGGCTCCGGCTCGGGCAGGTGCCCATCAGCAGCGCCAGAGCCGGGAGCTGCCGGACGCCAGGTCAGCGGGGCTCACCTTGAGGATGACGGCCAGGACGTGCACCGGCTGGCTGGCGAGGTGGACCTGAGCGCCGGTGTCCAGGGCCTCCCTGATGTCCCGGGAGGCGCGCTCGCTGGCCGCCAGCCGGAAGATCCCCTCCGTGGATGGGCCCTGCTCGTGCAGCAGAGCCAGCAGGTCCTGCAGGGGAGAGAGGAGGACATTGGCGGGCTGGAGACGGGCCCTGGGACAGCCCAACCTTCCTCAGGGACGGGAGGGAGTGTGGATGGTGCGCAGCTCTCCCTGGGGCAGGACAGAGGGGTGACTGGAGTTGGGTGAGATGGAGAGGAGTGCGCTTTATTCCCAAGACTCATCTGGGATGCCTCCGATGGAGACACGGGCTCTGCAGAGGAGGCAGCGGGGTGGGGATCCCCTGGCCAGGCTTGCTTACCTGGATGGGCTGGGGCAGCGCACCATCCTGGCTGCAGATGGCTTCCAGGGGCCGGCCGAAGAGAAGCCCCGAGTGGGCAGAGCCCGACGGCCCCTGTGCCTCTGCAGCCTCCGAGGTCCCCGGGCGCAGAAAGTGCCAGGGCAGCCACCTCCTGCGGCTGCGGGTCTCACCTTCTGCCAAGGAGAAGAGAACAAAGAGAGGTGGAGCAGAAGCACCAGGCCAGTGCTCGCGGGGCGTCTCACACTGTACCCCACCCTCAAGCGCACGGGACAAGCGTCATTTGGGAAGAAGGGACCCCGGGGGCTCAGGTGTCTCCTGCTGCAGAATAAGAGGGGCAGGCAGGCTCCGCGGGAAGGGCAGCAGCAGCCCCAGTGCGGCAGGAGTGGAGGGCCGGGCTGTTCTGCGCCCGTCTTCTCGCAACTCACCAGCCAGGTGGGCACTTCTGCCTTGGCTGCCAGAGGGGACGACAGGTGGTGGCCGCTGCTCTGCATCAGCCTGCAAGAAACGTGCTGCGCTCACCCGAGAGCCCTGCAGCAGAAAGGGCCCCCAGCGAGCTGCATCGTGCCCTGGCCATGTGTGAGAGGTGGGGATGGCTGAGATTTGTGTCTGTGCGATCCTCACCTTTGCCTGGCCCTCAAGCAGCCTCTCCAGGCTGCCGGCATGCAGTGGCGTGGCCTGGGCAAGCAAAAAAGAGAAGAAGGTAAGAAGCGATGCAGCTGGTGCTGGGCTGGAACAGCCTCTGGAGACAGAGTGGAGACAGGAGGGACACTCACGGCATTGCGTCCCCTGAGCTCCTTTAGCAGCGCCTTGAAGGAGGGCAGCCGGGTGACCTGGGCTCCCTCCACTCCTTCTGGTGGTCTGTGCGTGGGGAAGGGGCAAAGAGCGAGCTGTGAGAGACACAAGCCACTTTTTCCCTCCCCTGCCAGCCCAGAGAGCCCTTCCAAGCTGCGCGAAGCACCCGAGTGCCACTCGGAATGCGAGCGGAGAGCGGCAGCAAAGGTCCAGGTGGGGTTGGGCAGGTGTTGTCTGGACACAGCTGGGTGAAGGTGGTCCAGCAGCTTCGCCCACTCCAAGAGCTGCCCAGCGCCCTGGGGGCAGCTCTTCCCAGCTGGGGAGCGCTGTTTCCACATTGCAGGGCCATGATACTTAGAGCATCCCCCTAGGATGTGAGCATGAGTCCCCCAGGCTTCACTGCCAGGCAGGGCTTACCCAAGGAGAGCGCTGAGCCAGAGCTCCTTCACTGCCCGGCAGCTGCAGAAGGAGAGGAGAAGCAGCCTGAGTGCCGCTGCTCCCCAGGCTGCGGGCAGGGGCGGGCACTGGCACAGCCCTGCCCCGTGGGGATGGGCACAGAGGCTCTGCCCAGCCCTGCCGTGGGACGTGGCACCGAGACTCACCGGAAAGTGATAACACACGAGCCGCAGGGCCAGACGAGGAGGAGTGAGGTGGTGTGCTTTCCTTCCTCCTCTTCAGCGCCATCGCCGGCTGCCCCCTTGGTGCTGCCCAGCACCTGCAGCTGGCCCAGGGCCAGGCAGAGCTTTGGGCGCGGGGCGCTGCCACGTCTGCAGAGAGGAGCGGCAGGGAGTGAGCTGGAGGTGTCTGAGCCCGCTGGTTCCCCTCCCCAGTCCCCCTGCCGCAGTCACGGCCACGGGTGTATCCAGCACCAGGGCGCCGGTGGCCCGGGGTGCTCCTGGGGTCTCCCTGCCCTGGTGCCAGGGCCAGCGCTTGGGAGGAAAGGCAGCTGGGCTCTGCAAATCTTACTGGTGTTTGGCAATGACCAGGGTGTCGCTGAAGAGGAGGAGGTCCCTCTTCCTCGTCACACGGCCCTGGGTCACCCGCACACGCTGCCGGAGCAGTGGTTCGCGTGACGCCGGGATGGGCACGCACTGCTGCACGGGCTCAGGCTCGTCCCTGCAGAGTAAACGGTGTTGGGCATGAGAAAATGGGCTGCTGCGGGCTCCAGATCTTCTGGGCTGTCTCTGAGCTGTGAATGGGGGAAGCCTACCTGGAGCCACGGCAGCAGTTCACCTGTCCCATCCCGACGAGGCAAGGAGAACGCTCCTGTAGGACACACTGGCGCAACGCAAGGGTCAGAGAGCTGGCAAAAGTCTGCCCAAGTGTGTCCTAGTGCCGAGTGGCGCTGCTGGGCAAGAGCTTGGCTCCTGCCCGTGACAGTCCGTGTTGGCACAGAGCCGTTGCCAGGACACCGCGGGGTCAACCCAACACCCCGTTCCAATGACATCAGTGGTGGGGGAGGGGCACTGGGGGCTCTCCCCAGTACGCCCGTGTCTCTCTCGGACCAGGAGCCCAGACCCGGGCTGAAAGCAACCCGTTGTGCCCACAGCAAAGCGCCTGAGGGCGGGCATCTAATTCATTGTGCCGAACCAGTTTCCCACTGGAGTAATTTCAAAAGCACCAAGCAAATGACAGCTCTTCGTGTGCTCTCAAGAGCACCAGCACAGTGTAATATGAAGAATTTTTCACATCACCTTTTATGGTACATATTTTCATTCTATGATAAAGCACTCCTCTCTCTATTAAATACATTTTGATACAACAAACCTGCCCATGAGATACAAGGTTTCTCCATGGAAGCATTCTATTTCTGTAAACAGCACGACAGTCTGTTTGTGGCCACCATTTTGCTGTTTCTTGTCTTCCATGAAAACCTGTCTAAGTGTACCTTGGAGGCTCTTGAGGACTTGCGCTTTGATGGCTTTTCTTGGTTTGGTTGGTTTTGTTTTTTACAGGGCTCAAAGCAAGTTGCTTTTGGCTTTCTGAGGCTAAGGAATGATATTGCGATACAGTTAACGCGTAATAGGCGTATCATCATTCCAGAAGACCTGTCCAGTCAAACGGGGAGAAGCACACAGCTTGCTTGTGTGATGCAGCTCTGTACACATGTTCTTTCTAATACAGTGAGAAGGGCACAGAGGAGCAGCATTTCAGCAGGGACGTACGCACCACCCATATGCTTGTGTGTTCATGTGATACGGAGGTCATCTCAGTGCTTGCTACTGGTTTTCTCCAACCTGCAGAAAATGTCTTCAAACGCCTGTTTTATCACCTACGTCATTAGAGGAAATGCTTGCAGCTCAATGAGTGCCTTCTGCAGCAGGTGCAACTGGGTAGAAGTAAAAGTGCAGTGAGAAGGAGCCTTTGAAAGGAAGGTTCTGGTCTTGGTATCTGACGCACATCGGGGTTTGGGCTGAAGCAGTTGCCGTTGGCTCAGCGCTTGGGAAGAGGTGTGTTTGCAGCGTGTCAGCCGAGGCGGTCGGCATAGTCCTTGCCAAGGACAGTGAGCTAGAATACAGCCGCACCACTTCTTCCAGCTTGCTGCCTCACAAGCCACTTGGTCTGCCGCTCAAAAGTGAGATGTGTCTCCAAAGTATTTGTCACGTCAAATGAGCAAGACGTCTTCAAAGAGGGTCAGAATTGAAAATGACTTGCTTTGGAAGGATGTACACGGGACATCTTAGGTCATCTCTCCATACTTGTCAATGAATTCTAAGGTTTTGAGTGAAAGTATCCCAGGTTCATACAGACTGTGTAGTCACATGTTGTCTAAGAGGAAACGTGAAAGCTCTTGGAGAAATGCAGCTGTTGTTCAGTCTCTAAGTGACAGCACGATGGCCATAAAGTACAAAGAAAAGGCCTCCGGTGGTCCAAATTCTGACAAGCTTTTGAAGAAAAGGCCACAGCAGTCCTATTACGCCAGAGAAGAAAACGGGTGAAAGTGAGGGGAGGTTTAGGTTGGATATTAGGAAAGGGTTCTTCACCCAGAGGGTGGTGGAACACTGGAACAGGTTTCCCGGGGAGGCGATCACGGTCCCAAGCCTGACAGCGTTCAAGAAGAGCTTGGACAACGCCCTCAGACACATGGTGTGAACTGTGGGGCTGTGGCATGCAGGGGCAGGAGTTGGACTCGGTGATCCTTGTGGGTCCCTTCCTACTCAGGACGTTCTATGTTTCTATGACCTAATTCAAGAATATCATTCCTGCAAAGTCCCAATGATGTCATGAACAGTTAGATTATCCTTCAACTAGTTGACGAGTGACAGCAGAACGTGATGTATATTGACCTCCTCTATGCAGTACACAACTACCTACAGTAGAAACTCACTGACTGACTGAGTGACTGAGTGACTGACTGACTGACTAACTGACTGACTGACTGACTGACTGACTCACTTACTCACTCACTCACTCACTCACTCACTCACTCACTCACTCACTCAGTCTCTCCGTTCACAGGGTAGGTGTTTTCTGCAGGCAGCAGCCATAGGGATAGACGCAGCATGTTGAAATACAGTGGACTGGCATGGATGCAGCTTGTTGTGCAGCACTAACACGGTTCCCCGCCTCTCCAAGTTTGGGCATCGGTTTGTGCCAGGTCTTCTTGAAGCAAGGGTGAGAATCAATTTCCTGTCTCCTTAACAAGTCTTGTGCATCAGAGACAACAGAAGTTCTAGCTTTAGATGGACGGAGGTAGTTCAGATGGAAGTTCTCTCTACTAAGAGATTAACTTTTTTTTTGATTAAGAACGCTTAATCCAATATTCATGTATTGTAGTACTTTTAAATTCTAAGAAACACAGCGTCATCAAAGACCTTTTGATTGCCAGTTATCTCTGAGATGAGTATTTCATTCAGATTCCTTGCAGGTTTAACACTATAGAGACTCCTTAAATTAGAAGCATTTCCTTTGCCTAGAGTGAAAATCAACTACGTTCTAAAATACCTTGATATGGCAGAAATCAGATTTCTGAGATCAGAGAAAAGGAGTACATGCAAGGGAGATTTTTCTCAGGTAAATCATTTGTATAGAGTCATTCCGCAAGGTACGGTGTATAGCAATAACCAATCTCCGGGGCTTTACCTTGTTGGAATTGTTCACCTACTATAGGGCCTGGGTTGGCTTTGTGGAGTCTATTAGGTGAATAACACAAGATTGTTTTGTGGAAACGCATATTTTGCCCTGTTGCTTTCCAGCAGCTTTGGCAAACTGCTTTGGGTCACAAGTCTGTGTGGATGTGTCCTGGGATGCTTCATGCCCATACCAGTGCCATCTGCAGTCAGCCCTATCCTCTTTCCTCGGGTGTCCTGGTGCCACGGGCATGAGGATGAGGAGGGTGTGTTTCCTGCAGCCAAAGCAGTGGTTCAGGTGGAAAGGCTCTGTCTTGTTATGGGACATGGGGGAAAGAGAATGCACCCTGGTGACAGGGTCCAGAGGTGGAGCTTCTGTAGGACTCCATCTTTGTCTTTTTTCCCTAATTCCAGCTTTTTCACACCAGCTTTGTTCTTCACATAACATTTTGGGGAAAAGGTGGTGGTTCAGAGAATCATGGAATCACACTTGTGACTATCTTCCTGGGGAGCCTGTTCCAGCGCTCCACTGCCCTCTGGGTGAAGAAGCTTTTCCTAGTGTCCAACCTAAACCTCTCCTGGCACGTCTTCTTCCTGCCATTCCCTCAGGTTCTGTCGCTGGTCACTAGGGAGAAGAGTTGGGTGCCTACCCTTCCTCCTTGCCTTGTGAGGAAGCTGTAGACCGTGATGAGGTCTCCTCTCAGTCTCCTCTTCTCCAGGCTGAACAAACCAAGTGACTTTAGCTGCTACTCATATGTCTTCCTCTCCAAACCCGTCACCACCTTCCCTTGTTGAACTTCACGTAGTTGGTGATTGCTCAGATCCCTCTGCAGGGCCTCTCTGCCCTCGAGAGCGTGAGCAGCTCCCCCCAGTTTTGTGTCAACGGTAAACTTGCTAAGCAATCCCTCAAGTCCTGCGTCCAAGTCATTTATGAAGACAGGGAAGAGTGCTGGCCCTAAGATGGGTCTCTGTGGAACCCTGCTAGTGACTGGTCACCAGCCCAACATTACCCCATTTACTAGAAGGCTTTGATCCCGGCCCGTCAGGCAGTTGCTCACCCACTGCCTTGTGTGTTTATCCACCTATGTGCTGGACATCTTGTCCAGGAGAATACTGTGAGAGACAGTGGTTGGTACTCCCTTCTGGACCCCAGCCTTTAAAATATCGAGGAGAAACTCCAAGGCACAGAGCAGATCAGAACTGTGCAGCCCAGTGGGATTGCCCACTTCCCACTCTTGCTGGGGTGCCTGAGACAGTTGGGACAGAGAAGAAAGCTGTCCTTATGGCTTCCCCAGGCCAGTCCTGTTGTCTCTTTGGCTCCAAATCTATGAAGCCAAGTCAGCAGAAGCCAAAAACCCAAGCCCAAACTGCTGTGTTCCATTTTGTAGAGGGGGAGAAGGGAGACACCTAACAGATTTCTCTTCTGAATTTTAATACATTACCTCTTGAACGGGCAAGTATGTTTTTGATCATGTCCTAAATTTTAGTTTTTGCTAGTTATGCAAAATATCCTGTCTTTTCAAATGAGTTGAAAATGATGCCTCAGCATGGTGATTCTGACCTTTGATCCGTTACTCAAAGTAATGCTAGGAGAACTTTATTAATTAAACCTTTTGACTTGGAGCATTCCAGTGGGTATTTATGCTAGCACTTCTTGCCTTACAGAAGCAGGCAGGACAGTGTTTGCTTTCTACATCTGGGAAGTGAGTTTGTTTCCGGGCAAGGACGCCTAAATGAAATTCCACCTTTCTCTTCGGATGCCGTTGTCCAATATTTAAAAGATAAACCAACCCATAGCAAAATGCATGTCGCAGGGAAGAATGTTGGTAGGGAAGAAGGGGAAATAGGCTGGACAAAAGCGTCTCACGGTAGCGGGAGCTTCTGGAGTATGGTAGTTACATCTATCCACCAGAGGGGTTGCTGCACCTCATCACACGTAAGTATAGGTGGATAGTGGGTTGGTTTTTTTTTGTGTGTGTTGTAGGATGTAAAAAGTCAAAGCAACACACCACTACCTTTTCTTCAGTCTAAAACCAGAAAAATAATGACTGGAGGAAACATCGGGTAAGAATCTCCCTCTCACTCCCCCCGGACCTCCAATCCCTCTGGCTTTTCTTCAAAAATACACTTTAGTTTACTACAATTCTTTTGAGCATTTATTCACTTTTACAGAAAGACACTGGTTCCAGCACTTTTCTGTAGGTGTGCAGTCTGACATCTCTGCAGAGCGTCTCCCGGAAATGATGAAATCTCTTCCATGCCTTACTTTTTCCCCCTTCATTTGGAAGTATTACCTTGAGTGAGTCACAAGGTCTTAATGACCCTCCAAATTAAGAGAGCCAGTATCAAAATGTAGTGACCCTCAACTTGTGCGCTTGGCTCAGCGACAGGAATAAGAGTTGGCTACACGGAAGCCATTATTATCGGTCTGCATCTCCTGCTAGCTCAGATTTGATTTCAGAAAACCTGAAGGGCTTAGGGGCCAAAGAAATCCTTCTTTGGACCACATCCTCTTCGGACGCGGGGCTTCACTTGAAGACAAAGAGTAGTGACGGTCGTATGAGAGCCAGGTTCAGTGGGCCTTGACGGTGAACACCTACATCTACACCAACAGTAGAAACTAGACTTACTAACTCTCTTGCCAAATTGGCTCAAAACGCTTTTGTAAATATCGTAAAAGTGGAAACTGGAATGTGACTGAAATGTATTCAGTACACAGCTACCTACACTAGAAACTAACTAACTAACTAACTAACTAACTAACTAACTAACTAACTAACTAACTAACTAACTAACTAACTTACTATGTAACTTATTAACTAACTAACTAAGTAACTTACTAACTAACTTAGTAACTAACTAACAAACTCTCTTGCCCTACTGGCTAAAACCCCTATTATAACTATCTGAAAATTGCCAACGGGCATGTGAAAAGAAACGTGAAAGTTCTGCAGGAAGGACGAGAAGTGCTCTTCTTCCTCGGAACCCCTGCTAGACCGTCCATCTGAGCCAAGCGGGTGGCAGCATGAGGGTGATGTCTTCAGATGCCACCTCTACAACCTGCCTTGAGAAAGATGGGGGGAAAAGACAGGCATTAGGCACCAGGTTGAGAGAAGAACAAGCAACTTGTGCTTTGACGTGAAAGGCAATAGGCATCCAGAGTTGTCCCCTGCAGGATTCCTTCGAGCTGTGTATTTGACTTTGGTGTTTTCCTAGTAATTCTTTAGATTGCAGAAGTTTGGGGAGGCTTAAGTGAACACACGGGCTTTTGACTCAAGTGCCGTACAAATCTATGCTTCTAGGGCCAGGCCTGGGTACAGCTGCAGCAAGAGTGCAGGGTAAAACTGAACCTGAGTACAGCCATGAGGAAGAAAGACAAAGACAAGAGGAAGAAGTCTTTTACAACGAGCGTGGTGAAATACTGGCACAGGTTGCCCGGAGGGGTGGTGGATGCCCCTTCCCTGGAAACATTCCAGGCCAGGCTGGGCAGGGCTCTGAGCAACCTGATCTAGCTGAAGGTGTCCCTGCTCATTGCAGTGGGGTTGGACTAGATGACCTTGGAAGGTCCCTTCCAACCCAAACTCTACTTTGATTCTATGATTCTAAGCGCAAAATGGAAACTGCCAGTACTGGAGAGCTCTTTTCCTCCAGACATCCACCTTCTCCTAAGGACAGGTGACTGCTTCCTCTCTAGGACCATCTCTGGACACCACAGAACTGTTTCCTATCCTCAGAGCATCGTGAAAACTGGCAAGAGGGAGAGCAGGCTCTGTTACACATCTGGGTTCCTTGGTCTTCTCACCCTGCTTGGGTTGTCTCAGTTGTCCGTTGCTGAGCTCTCTGCGGCCAGCACCCGCCTTCGCTTGAGCGGTGGGCCGTCGCTCTCCTCTTCGCAGGTGTGTGGTCTCTTCCTGGGGGATGGTGCTTCCCCCTCCTGCGAAGAGCTTGGCAAAGTGTCCATTCAAGAGGATTGTTAGACAGGTAGAGCCAGGATCACCATGAATCACTTCTACTCTTAATCAAAGCTAGCTCATGTTACCTGCTCTGCCCAGGGGAGCTCTCCTGGGGTGCGCGTTCTGGAGGTACTGCAGGCACCTGCAAGGGAAACGAAGAAGGTGACAGCTGCCAACTTTCCAGCTCGGCGGCAATGCCAGCTACTGAGGGGGGAGGCATTCTCTCACGCTGTGTGTGGACCTCACGTACCTCTGCAGTTTCTCCTTCCGATGCTGGTGCCGGTGACTCCTCAAGGTGTCCACCGGCACTCCCAGCCTCGACCGGCGGCCCTGGAAGCTCAGCCTCCTCCTCCTCTTCCTCAAAGAGCTCCTCCTGGTGTTCAATGAGGAACTCGACCAGCCGTGTCACCTGCACACAGTAAACCCTTGGTTTCCAACCCGCTGGCTGCAAATGGGTCCAACAGCCCTTCCCACTCCTGATGCTGCTTTCTGCACCGAAAGCTGCAGCTGTGGGGCTGCTCTTCCCAGCAGCCCCGGCACGAGCATTTGCTGAAGAGAGGAGGCAGCCAGGAAGCCTTAAAGAGCAAAGCTGGCGTGGGTCTGGAAGGCTGCAGCGGGCTGGGAAACACAGCGTACCTTCCCCGTCACCTGCATCAAGACCTCCAGGGGCAGCCTGTCCTCCTCCGGTGGGCTGAGGAGGTTGGGCCCCACGCAGATGGCCAGGTTGCCGGCGGTCATCTTGGTGACGGTGACATTGCGGCTGATCTTCTGGAGCAGGCTCAGTAAGGTTTGGAGGAGGAGGAGGTTGGCCTCAGGTAACTTGCTGGCCACCCTGCGGTAAGAGGAAGGCAACGTTAACAGGTGAATTAGGTGTTGTCAAGACGGGTGCCCCACGCAGATGTCAGCCAGCCAAGCCAAGCCAAGCCCAGGGCAGGCTCCTTGGCCAAGCCGGCTCTACGGCAGAGGGACTGCCTTCGCTGAGATATGGGCAGCTCCCTCCCTGCCCGCCCTGCTGCTGAGAGTCCCTTTGTGGAGCCACCCCCAATGCTTGCAGGCAGTGCTCCAAGGAGAGAGAGGAAAACGCTTTTCTGTGCCACTTTCCCCCCAAAATGCTGAGCCCGCAGCAGCAGCAAGAGGTGGGTGGCCAAAAACACAGCTTGTTCAGGCAGGCTGTGGCTTTGCAGGCAGGTGTCGGGCTCTGGCAGTCCCTGTGGAGCTGCCAGGCTGCTGGCCACACTTACTCTCTCAGCCCCGCCAGCCTCTCCTGCCCGCTGGTCTTCTGCAGGGCATCCATCCACTGGTGGTAAAGCTCCGAGTGGAGGAGCTTGGAGGGGATCTTGCGCAGGAAGTCCTGCAATGGCAAGGGCTGCTGGTGAGGCTGCGAGCAGTGCCGCCGGGAGCACAGGCAGCATCCCCAGCACGCTGGGTGCCGAGCAGCTCCTGGGTTTGGGCTCCGGCTCGGGCAGGTGCCCATCAGCAGCGCCAGAGCCGGGAGCTGCCGGACGCCAGGTCAGCGGGGCTCACCTTGAGGATGACGGCCAGGACGTGCACCGGCTGGCTGGCGAGGTGGACCTGAGCGCCGGTGTCCAGGGCCTCCCTGATGTCCCGGGAGGCGCGCTCGCTGGCCGCCAGCCGGAAGATCCCCTCCGTGGATGGGCCCTGCTCGTGCAGCAGAGCCAGCAGGTCCTGCAGGGGAGAGAGGAGGACATTGGCGGGCTGGAGACGGGCCCTGGGACAGCCCAACCTTCCTCAGGGACGGGAGGGAGTGTGGATGGTGCGCAGCTCTCCCTGGGGCAGGACAGAGGGGTGACTGGAGTTGGGTGAGATGGAGAGGAGTGCGCTTTATTCCCAAGACTCATCTGGGATGCCTCCGATGGAGACACGGGCTCTGCAGAGGAGGCAGCGGGGTGGGGATCCCCTGGCCAGGCTTGCTTACCTGGATGGGCTGGGGCAGCGCACCATCCTGGCTGCAGATGGCTTCCAGGGGCCGGCCGAAGAGAAGCCCCGAGTGGGCAGAGCCCGACGGCCCCTGTGCCTCTGCAGCCTCCGAGGTCCCCGGGCGCAGAAAGTGCCAGGGCAGCCACCTCCTGCGGCTGCGGGTCTCACCTTCTGCCAAGGAGAAGAGAACAAAGAGAGGTGGAGCAGAAGCACCAGGCCAGTGCTCGCGGGGCGTCTCACACTGTACCCCACCCTCAAGCGCACGGGACAAGCGTCATTTGGGAAGAAGGGACCCCGGGGGCTCAGGTGTCTCCTGCTGCAGAATAAGAGGGGCAGGCAGGCTCCGCGGGAAGGGCAGCAGCAGCCCCAGTGCGGCAGGAGTGGAGGGCCGGGCTGTTCTGCGCCCGTCTTCTCGCAACTCACCAGCCAGGTGGGCACTTCTGCCTTGGCTGCCAGAGGGGACGACAGGTGGTGGCCGCTGCTCTGCATCAGCCTGCAAGAAACGTGCTGCGCTCACCCGAGAGCCCTGCAGCAGAAAGGGCCCCCAGCGAGCTGCATCGTGCTCTGGCCATGTGTGAGAGGTGGGGATGGCTGAGATTTGTGTCTGTGCGATCCTCACCTTTGCCTGGGCCTCAAGCAGCCTCTCCAGGCTGCCGGCATGCAGTGGCGTGGCCTGGGCAAGCAAAAAAGAGAAGAAGGTAAGAAGCGATGCAGCTGGTGCTGGGCTGGAACAGCCTCTGGAGACAGAGTGGAGACAGGAGGGACACTCACGGCATTGCGTCCCCTGAGCTCCTTTAGCAGCGCCTTGAAGGAGGGCAGCCGGGTGACCTGGGCTCCCTCCACTCCTTCTGGTGGTCTGTGCGTGGGGAAGGGGCAAAGAGCGAGCTGTGAGAGACACAAGCCACTTTTTCCCTCCCCTGCCAGCCCAGAGAGCCCTTCCAAGCTGCGCGAAGCACCCGAGTGCCACTCGGAATGCGAGCGGAGAGCGGCAGCAAAGGTCCAGGTGGGGTTGGGCAGGTGTTGTCTGGACACAGCTGGGTGAAGGTGGTCCAGCAGCTTCGCCCACTCCAAGAGCTGCCCAGCGCCCTGGGGGCAGCTCTTCCCAGCTGGGGAGCGCTGTTTCCACATTGCAGGGCCATGATACTTAGAGCATCCCCCTAGGATGTGAGCATGAGTCCCCCAGGCTTCACTGCCAGGCAGGGCTTACCCAAGGAGAGCGCTGAGCCAGAGCTCCTTCACTGCCCGGCAGCTGCAGAAGGAGAGGAGAAGCAGCCTGAGTGCCGCTGCTCCCCAGGCTGCGGGCAGGGGCGGGCACTGGCACAGCCCTGCCCCGTGGGGATGGGCACAGAGGCTCTGCCCAGCCCTGCCGTGGGACGTGGCACCGAGACTCACCGGAAAGTGATAACACACGAGCCGCAGGGCCAGACGAGGAGGAGTGAGGTGGTGTGCTTTCCTTCCTCCTCTTCAGCGGCATCGCCGGCTGCCCCCTTGGTGCTGCCCAGCACCTGCAGCTGGCCCAGGGCCAGGCAGAGCTTTGGGCGCGGGGCGCTGCCACGTCTGCAGAGAGGAGCGGCAGGGAGTGAGCTGGAGGTGTCTGAGCCCGCTGGTTCCCCTCCCCAGTCCCCCTGCCGCAGTCACGGCCACGGGTGTATCCAGCACCAGGGCGCCGGTGGCCCGGGGTGCTCCTGGGGTCTCCCTGCCCTGGTGCCAGGGCCAGCGCTTGGGAGGAAAGGCAGCTGGGCTCTGCAAATCTTACTGGTGTTTGGCGATGACCAGGGTGTCGCTGAAGAGGAGGAGGTCCCTCTTCCTCGTCACACGGCCCTGGGTCACCCGCACACGCTGCCGGAGCAGTGGTTCGCGTGACGCCGGGATGGGCACGCACTGCTGCACGGGCTCAGGCTCGTCCCTGCAGAGTAAACGGTGTTGGGCATGAGAAAGTGGGCTGCTGCGGGCTCCAGATCTTCTGGGCTGTCTCTGAGCTGTGAATGGGGGAAGCCTACCTGGAGCCACGGCAGCAGTTCACCTGTCCCATCCCGACGAGGCAAGGAGAACGCTCCTGTAGGACACACTGGCGCAACGCAAGGGTCAGAGAGCTGGCAAAAGTCTGCCCAAGTGTGTCCTAGTGCCGAGTGGCGCTGCTGGGCAAGAGCTTGGCTCCTGCCCGTGACAGTCCGTGTTGGCACAGAGCCGTTGCCAGGACACCACGGGGTCAACCCAACACCCCGTTCCAATGACATCAGTGGTGGGGGAGGGGCACTGGGGGCTCTCCCCAGTACGCCCGTGTCTCTCTCGGACCAGGAGCCCAGACCCGGGCTGAAAGCAACCCGTTGTGCCCACAGCAAAGCGCCTGAGGGCGGGCATCTAATTCATTGTGCCGAACCAGTTTCCCACTGGAGTAATTTCAAAAGCACCAAGCAAATGACAGCTCTTCGTGTGCTCTCAAGAGCACCAGCACAGTGTAATATGAAGAATTTTTCACATCACCTTTTATGGTACATATTTTCATTCTATGATAAAGCACTCCTCTCTCTATTAAATACATTTTGATACAACAAACCTGCCCATGAGATACAAGGTTTCTCCATGGAAGCATTCTATTTCTGTAAACTGCAGGACAGTCTGTTTGTGGCCACCATTTTGCTGTTTCTTGTCTTCCATGAAAACCTGTCTAAGTGTACCTTGGAGGCTCTTGAGGACTTGCGCTTTGATGGCTTTTCTTGGTTTGGTTGGTTTTGTTTTTTACAGGGCTCAAAGCAAGTTGCTTTTGGCTTTCTGAGGCTAAGGAATGATATTGCGATACAGTTAACGCGTAATAGGCGTATCATCATTCCAGAAGACCTGTCCAGTCAAACGGGGAGAAGCACACAGCTTGCTTGTGTGATGCAGCTCTGTACACATGTTCTTTCTGATACAGTGAGAAGGGCACAGAGGAGCAGCATTTCAGCAGGGACGTACGCACCACCCATATGCTTGTGTGTTCATGTGATACGGAGGTCATCTCAGTGCTTGCTACTGGTTTTCTCCAACCTGCAGAAAATGTCTTCAAACGACTGTTTTATCACCTACGTCATTAGAGGAAATGCTTGCAGCTCAATGAGTGCCTTCTGCAGCAGGTGCAACTGGGTAGAAGTAAAAGTGCAGTGAGAAGGAGCCTTTGAAAGGAAGGTTCTGGTCTTGGTATCTGACGCACATCGGGGTTTGGGCTGAAGCAGTTGCCGTTGGCTCAGCGCTTGGGAAGAGGTGTGTTTGCAGCGTGTCAGCCGAGGCGGTCGGCATAGTCCTTGCCAAGGACAGTGAGCTAGAATACAGCCGCACCACTTCTTCCAGCTTGCTGCCTCACAAGCCACTTGGTCTGCCGCTCAAAAGTGAGATGTGTCTCCAAAGTATTTGTCACGTCAAATGAGCAAGACGTCTTCAAAGAGGGTCAGAATTGAAAATGACTTGCTTTGGAAGGATGTACACGGGACATCTTAGGTCATCTCTCCATACTTGTCAATGAATTCTAAGGTTTTGAGTGAAAGTATCCCAGGTTCATACAGACTGTGTAGTCACATGTTGTCTAAGAGGAAACGTGAAAGCTCTTGGAGAAATGCAGCTGTTGTTCAGTCTCTAAGTGACAGCACGATGGCCATAAAGTACAAAGAAAAGGCCTCCGGTGGTCCAAATTCTGACAAGCTTTTGAAGAAAAGGCCACAGCAGTCCTATTACGCCAGAGAAGAAAACGGGTGAAAGTGAGGGGAGGTTTAGGTTGGATATTAGGAAAGGGTTCTTCACCCAGAGGGTGGTGGAGCACTGGAACAGGTTTCCCGGGGAGGCGATCACGGTCCCAAGCCTGACAGCGTTCAAGAAGAGCTTGGACAACGCCCTCAGACACATGGTGTGAACTGTGGGGCTGTGGCATGCAGGGGCAGGAGTTGGACTCGGTGATCCTTGTGGGTCCCTTCCTACTCAGGACGTTCTATGTTTCTATGACCTAATTCAAGAATATCATTCCTGCAAAGTCCCAATGATGTCATGAACAGTTAGATGATCCTTCAACTAGTTGACGAGTGACAGCAGAACGTGATGTATATTGACCTCCTCTATGCAGTACACAACTACCTACAGTAGAAACTCACGGACTGACTGACTGACTGAGTGACTGAGTGACTGAGTGACTGAGTGACTGACTGACTGACTGACTCACTCACTCACTCACTCACTCACTCAGTCTCTCCGTTCACAGGGTAGGTGTTTTCTGCAGGCAGCAGCCATAGGGATAGACGCAGCATGTTGAAATACAGTGGACTGGCATGGATGCAGCTTGTTGTGCAGCACTAACACGGTTCCCCGCCTCTCCAAGTTTGGGCATCGGTTTGTGCCAGGTCTTCTTGAAGCAAGGGTGAGAATCAATTTCCTGTCTCCTTAACAAGTCTTGTGCATCAGAGACAACAGACGTTCTAGCTTTAGATGGACAGAGGTAGTTCAGATGGAAGTTCTCTCTACTAAGAGATTAACTTTTTTTTTGATTAAGAACGCTTAATCCAATATTCATGTATTGTAGTACTTTTAAATTCTAAGAAACACAGCGTCATCAAAGACCTTTTGATTGCCAGTTATCTCTGAGATGAGTATTTCATTCAGATTCCTTGCAGGTTTAACACTATAGAGACTCCTTAAATTAGAAGCATTTCCTTTGCCTAGAGTGAAAATCAACTACGTTCTAAAATACCTTGATATGGCAGAAATCAGATTTCTGAGATCAGAGAAAAGGAGTACATGCAAGGGACATTTTTCTCAGGTAAATCATTTGTATAGAGTCATTCCGCAAGGTACGGTGTATAGCAATAACCAATCTCCGGGGCTTTACCTTGTTGGAATTGTCCACCTACTATAGGGCCTGGGTTGGCTTTGTGGAGTCTATTAGGTGAATAACACAAGATTGTTTTGTGGAAACGCATATTTTGCCATGTTGCTTTCCAGCAGCTTTGGCAAACTGCTTTGGGTCACAAGTCTGTGTGGATGTGTCCTGGGATGCTTCATGCCCATACCAGTGCCATCTGCAGTCAGCCCTATCCTCTTTCCTCGGGTGTCCTGGTGCCACGGGCATGAGGATGAGGAGGGTGTGTTTCCTGCAGCCAAAGCAGTGGTTCAGGTGGAAAGGCTCTGTCTTGTTATGGGACATGGGGGAAAGAGAATGCACCCTGGTGACAGGGTCCAGAGGTGGAGCTTCTGTAGGACTCCATCTTTGTCTTTTTTCCCTAATTCCAGCTTTTTCACACCAGCTTTGTTCTTCACATAACATTTTGGGGAAAAGATGGTGGTTCAGAGAATCATGGAATCACACTTGTGACTATCTTCCTGGGGAGCCTGTTCCAGCGCTCCACTGCCCTCTGGGTGAAGAAGCTTTTCCTAGTGTCCAACCTAAACCTCTCCTGGCACGTCTTCTTCCTGCCATTCCCTCAGGTTCTGTCGCTGGTCACTAGGGAGAAGAGTTGGGTGCCTACCCTTCCTCCTTGCCTTGTGAGGAAGCTGTAGACCGTGATGAGGTCTCCTCTCAGTCTCCTCTTCTCCAGGCTGAACAAACCAAGTGACTTTAGCTGCTACTCATATGTCTTCCTCTCCAAACCCGTCACCACCTTCCCTTGTTGAACTTCACGTAGTTGGTGATTGCTCAGATCCCTCTGCAGGGCCTCTCTGCCCTCGAGAGCGTGAGCAGCTCCCCCCAGTTTTGTGTCAACGGTAAACTTGCTAAGCAATCCCTCAAGTCCTGCGTCCAAGTCATTTATGAAGACAGGGAAGAGTGCTGGCCCTAAGATGGGTCTCTGTGGAACCCTGCTAGTGACTGGTCACCAGCCCAACATTACCCCATTTACTAGAAGGCTTTGATCCCGGCCCGTCAGGCAGTTGCTCACCCACTGCCTTGTGTGTTTATCCACCTATGTGCTGGACATCTTGTCCAGGAGAATACTGTGAGAGACAGTGGTTGGTACTCCCTTCTGGACCCCAGCCTTTAAAATATCGAGGAGAAACTCCAAGGCACAGAGCAGATCAGAACTGTGCAGCCCAGTGGGATTGCCCACTTCCCACTCTTGCTGGGGTGCCTGAGACAGTTGGGAGAGAGAAGAAAGCTGTCCTTATGGCTTCCCCAGGCCAGTCCTGTTGTCTCTTTGGCTCCAAATCTATGAAGCCAAGTCAGCAGAAGCCAAAAACCCAAGCCCAAACTGCTGTGTTCCATTTTGTAGAGGGGGAGAAGGGAGACACCTAACAGATTTCTCTTCTGAATTTTAATACATTACCTCTTGAATGGGCAAGTATGTTTTTGATCATGTCCTAAATTTTAGTTTTTGCTAGTTATGCAAAATATCCTGTCTTTTCAAATGAGTTGAAAATGATGCCTCAGCATGGTGATTCTGACCTTTGATCCGTTACTCAAAGTAATGCTAGGAGAACTTTATTAATTAAACCTTTTGACTTGGAGCATTCCAGTGGGTATTTATGCTAGCACTTCTTGCCTTACAGAAGCAGGCAGGACAGTGTTTGCTTTCTACATCTGGGAAGTGAGTTTGTTTCCGGGCAAGGACGCCTAAATGAAATTCCACCTTTCTCTTCGGATGCCGTTGTCCAATATTTAAAAGATAAACCAACCCATAGCAAAATGCATGTCGCAGGGAAGAATGTTGGTAGGGAAGAAGGGGAAATAGGCTGGACAAAAGCGTCTCACGGTAGCGGGAGCTTCTGGAGTATGGTAGTTACATCTATCCACCAGAGGGGTTGCTGCACCTCATCACACGTAAGTATAGGTGGATAGTGGGTTGGTTTTTTTTTGTGTGTGTTGTAGGATGTAAAAAGTCAAAGCAACACACCACTACCTTTTCTTCAGTCTAAAACCAGAAAAATAATGACTGGAGGAAACATCGGGTAAGAATCTCCCTCTCACTCCCCCCGGACCTCCAATCCCTCTGGCTTTTCTTCAAAAATACACTTTAGTTTACTACAATTCTTTTGAGCATTTATTCACTTTTACAGAAAGACACTGGTTCCAGCACTTTTCTGTAGGTGTGCAGTCTGACATCTCTGCAGAGCGTCTCCCGGAAATGATGAAATCTCTTCCATGCCTTACTTTTTCCCCCTTCATTTGGAAGTATTACCTTGAGTGAGTCACAAGGTCTTAATGACCCTCCAAATTAAGAGAGCCAGTATCAAAATGTAGTGACCCTCAACTTGTGCGCTTGGCTCAGCGACAGGAATAAGAGTTGGCTACAGGGAAGCCATTATTATCGGTCTGCATCTCCTGCTAGCTCAGATTTGATTTCAGAAAACCTGAAGGGCTTAGGGGCCAAAGAAATCCTTCTTTGGACCACATCCTCTTCGGACGCGGGGCTTCACTTGAAGACAAAGAGTAGTGACAGTCGTATGAGAGCCAGGTTCAGTGGGCCTTGACGGTGAACACCTACATCTACACCAACAGTAGAAACTAGACTTACTAACTCTCTTGCCAAATTGGCTCAAAACGCTTTTGTAAATATCGTAAAAGTGGAAACTGGAATGTGACTGAAATGTATTCAGTACACAGCTACCTACACTAGAAACTAACTAACTAACTAACTAACTAACTAACTAACTAACTAACTAACTTACTATGTAACTTATTAACTGACTAACTAACTAAGTAACTTACTAACTAACTTAGTAACTAACTAACAAACTCTCTTGTCCTACTGGCTAAAACCCCTATTATAACTATCTGAAAATTGCCAACGGGCATGTGAAAAGAAACGTGAAAGTTCTGCAGGAAGGACGAGAAGTGCTCTTCTTCCTCGGAACCCCTGCTAGACCGTCCATCTGAGCCAAGCGGGTGGCAGCATGAGGGTGATGTCTTCAGATGCCACCTCTACAACCTGCCTTGAGAAAGATGGGGGGAAAAGACAGGCATTAGGCACCAGGTTGAGAGAAGAACAAGCAACTTGTGCTTTGACGTGAAAGGCAATAGGCATCCAGAGTTGTCCCCTGCAGGATTCCTTCGAGCTGTGTATTTGACTTTGGTGTTTTCCTAGTAATTCTTTAGATTGCAGAAGTTTGGGGAGGCTTAAGTGAACACACGGGCTTTTGACTCAAGTGCCGTACAAATCTATGCTTCTAGGGCCAGGCCTGGGTACAGCTGCAGCAAGAGTGCAGGGTAAAACTGAACCTGAGTACAGCCATGAGGAAGAAAGACAAAGACAAGAGGAAGAAGTCTTTTACAACGAGCGTGGTGAAATACTGGCACAGGTTGCCCGGAGGGGTGGTGGATGCCCCTTCCCTGGAAACATTCCAGGCCAGGCTGGGCAGGGCTCTGAGCAACCTGATCTAGCTGAAGGTGTCCCTGCTCATTGCAGTGGGGTTGGACTAGATGACCTTGGAAGGTCCCTTCCAACCCAAACTCTACTTTGATTCTATGATTCTAAGCGCAAAATGGAAACTGCCAGTACTGGAGAGCTCTTTTCCTCCAGACATCCACCTTCTCCTAAGGACAGGTGACTGCTTCCTCTCTAGGACCATCTCTGGACACCACAGAACTGTTTCCTATCCTCAGAGCATCGTGAAAACTGGCAAGAGGGAGAGCAGGCTCTGTTACACATCTGGGTTCCTTGGTCTTCTCACCCTGCTTGGGTTGTCTCAGTTGTCCGTTGCTGAGCTCTCTGCGGCCAGCACCCGCCTTCGCTTGAGCGGTGGGCCGTCGCTCTCCTCTTCGCAGGTGTGTGGTCTCTTCCTGGGGGATGGTGCTTCCCCCTCCTGCGAAGAGCTTGGCAAAGTGTCCATTCAAGAGGATTGTTAGACAGGTAGAGCCAGGATCACCATGAATCACTTCTACTCTTAATCAAAGCTAGCTCATGTTACCTGCTCTGCCCAGGGGAGCTCTCCTGGGGTGCGCGTTCTGGAGGTACTGCAGGCACCTGCAAGGGAAACGAAGAAGGTGACAGCTGCCAACTTTCCAGCTCGGCGGCAATGCCAGCTACTGAGGGGGGAGGCATTCTCTCACGCTGTGTGTGGACCTCACGTACCTCTGCAGTTTCTCCTTCCGATGCTGGTGCCGGTGACTCCTCAAGGTGTCCACCGGCACTCCCAGCCTCGACCGGCGGCCCTGGAAGCTCAGCCTCCTCCTCCTCTTCCTCAAAGAGCTCCTCCTGGTGTTCAATGAGGAACTCGACCAGCCGTGTCACCTGCACACAGTAAACCCTTGGTTTCCAACCCGCTGGCTGCAAATGGGTCCAACAGCCCTTCCCACTCCTGATGCTGCTTTCTGCACCGAAAGCTGCAGCTGTGGGGCTGCTCTTCCCAGCAGCCCCGGCACGAGCATTTGCTGAAGAGAGGAGGCAGCCAGGAAGCCTTAAAGAGCAAAGCTGGCGTGGGTCTGGAAGGCTGCAGCGGGCTGGGAAACACAGCGTACCTTCCCCGTCACCTGCATCAAGACCTCCAGGGGCAGCCTGTCCTCCTCCGGTGGGCTGAGGAGGTTGGGCCCCACGCAGATGGCCAGGTTGCCGGCGGTCATCTTGGTGACGGTGACATTGCGGCTGATCTTCTGGAGCAGGCTCAGTAAGGTTTGGAGGAGGAGGAGGTTGGCCTCAGGTAACTTGCTGGCCACCCTGCGGTAAGAGGAAGGCAACGTTAACAGGTGAATTAGGTGTTGTCAAGACGGGTGCCCCACGCAGATGTCAGCCAGCCAAGCCAAGCCAAGCCCAGGGCAGGCTCCTTGGCCAAGCCGGCTCTACGGCAGAGGGACTGCCTTCGCTGAGATATGGGCAGCTCCCTCCCTGCCCGCCCTGCTGCTGAGAGTCCCTTTGTGGAGCCACCCCCAATGCTTGCAGGCAGTGCTCCAAGGAGAGAGAGGAAAACGCTTTTCTGTGCCACTTTCCCCCCAAAATGCTGAGCCCGCAGCAGCAGCAAGAGGTGGGTGGCCAAAAACACAGCTTGTTCAGGCAGGCTGTGGCTTTGCAGGCAGGTGTCGGGCTCTGGCAGTCCCTGTGGAGCTGCCAGGCTGCTGGCCACACTTACTCTCTCAGCCCCGCCAGCCTCTCCTGCCCGCTGGTCTTCTGCAGGGCATCCATCCACTGGTGGTAAAGCTCCGAGTGGAGGAGCTTGGAGGGGATCTTGCGCAGGAAGTCCTGCAATGGCAAGGGCTGCTGGTGAGGCTGCGAGCAGTGCCGCCGGGAGCACAGGCAGCATCCCCAGCACGCTGGGTGCCGAGCAGCTCCTGGGTTTGGGCTCCGGCTCGGGCAGGTGCCCATCAGCAGCGCCAGAGCCGGGAGCTGCCGGACGCCAGGTCAGCGGGGCTCACCTTGAGGATGACGGCCAGGACGTGCACCGGCTGGCTGGCGAGGTGGACCTGAGCGCCGGTGTCCAGGGCCTCCCTGATGTCCCGGGAGGCGCGCTCGCTGGCCGCCAGCCGGAAGATCCCCTCCGTGGATGGGCCCTGCTCGTGCAGCAGAGCCAGCAGGTCCTGCAGGGGAGAGAGGAGGACATTGGCGGGCTGGAGACGGGCCCTGGGACAGCCCAACCTTCCTCAGGGACGGGAGGGAGTGTGGATGGTGCGCAGCTCTCCCTGGGGCAGGACAGAGGGGTGACTGGAGTTGGGTGAGATGGAGAGGAGTGCGCTTTATTCCCAAGACTCATCTGGGATGCCTCCGATGGAGACACGGGCTCTGCAGAGGAGGCAGCGGGGTGGGGATCCCCTGGCCAGGCTTGCTTACCTGGATGGGCTGGGGCAGCGCACCATCCTGGCTGCAGATGGCTTCCAGGGGCCGGCCGAAGAGAAGCCCCGAGTGGGCAGAGCCCGACGGCCCCTGTGCCTCTGCAGCCTCCGAGGTCCCCGGGCGCAGAAAGTGCCAGGGCAGCCACCTCCTGCGGCTGCGGGTCTCACCTTCTGCCAAGGAGAAGAGAACAAAGAGAGGTGGAGCAGAAGCACCAGGCCAGTGCTCGCGGGGCGTCTCACACTGTACCCCACCCTCAAGCGCACGGGACAAGCGTCATTTGGGAAGAAGGGACCCCGGGGGCTCAGGTGTCTCCTGCTGCAGAATAAGAGGGGCAGGCAGGCTCCGCGGGAAGGGCAGCAGCAGCCCCAGTGCGGCAGGAGTGGAGGGCCGGGCTGTTCTGCGCCCGTCTTCTCGCAACTCACCAGCCAGGTGGGCACTTCTGCCTTGGCTGCCAGAGGGGACGACAGGTGGTGGCCGCTGCTCTGCATCAGCCTGCAAGAAACGTGCTGCGCTCACCCAAGAGCCCTGCAGCAGAAAGGGCCCCCAGCGAGCTGCATCGTGCCCTGGCCATGTGTGAGAGGTGGGGATGGCTGAGATTTGTGTCTGTGCGATCCTCACCTTTGCCTGGGCCTCAAGCAGCCTCTCCAGGCTGCCGGCATGCAGTGGCGTGGCCTGGGCAAGCAAAAAAGAGAAGAAGGTAAGAAGCGATGCAGCTGGTGCTGGGCTGGAACAGCCTCTGGAGACAGAGTGGAGACAGGAGGGACACTCACGGCATTGCGTCCCCTGAGCTCCTTTAGCAGCGCCTTGAAGGAGGGCAGCCGGGTGACCTGGGCTCCCTCCACTCCTTCTGGTGGTCTGTGCGTGGGGAAGGGGCAAAGAGCGAGCTGTGAGAGACACAAGCCACTTTTTCCCTCCCCTGCCAGCCCAGAGAGCCCTTCCAAGCTGCGCGAAGCACCCGAGTGCCACTCGGAATGCGAGCGGAGAGCGGCAGCAAAGGTCCAGGTGGGGTTGGGCAGGTGTTGTCTGGACACAGCTGGGTGAAGGTGGTCCAGCAGCTTCGCCCACTCCAAGAGCTGCCCAGCGCCCTGGGGGCAGCTCTTCCCAGCTGGGGAGCGCTGTTTCCACATTGCAGGGCCATGATACTTAGAGCATCCCCCTAGGATGTGAGCATGAGTCCCCCAGGCTTCACTGCCAGGCAGGGCTTACCCAAGGAGAGCGCTGAGCCAGAGCTCCTTCACTGCCCGGCAGCTGCAGAAGGAGAGGAGAAGCAGCCTGAGTGCCGCTGCTCCCCAGGCTGCGGGCAGGGGCGGGCACTGGCACAGCCCTGCCCCGTGGGGATGGGCACAGAGGCTCTGCCCAGCCCTGCCGTGGGACGTGGCACCGAGACTCACCGGAAAGTGATAACACACGAGCCGCAGGGCCAGACGAGGAGGAGTGAGGTGGTGTGCTTGCCTTCCTCCTCTTCAGCGGCATCGCCGGCTGCCCCCTTGGTGCTGCCCAGCACCTGCAGCTGGCCCAGGGCCAGGCAGAGCTTTGGGCGCGGGGCGCTGCCACGTCTGCAGAGAGGAGCGGCAGGGAGTGAGCTGGAGGTGTCTGAGCCCGCTGGTTCCCCTCCCCAGTCCCCCTGCCGCAGTCACGGCCACGGGTGTATCCAGCACCAGGGCGCCGGTGGCCCGGGGTGCTCCTGGGGTCTCCCTGCCCTGGTGCCAGGGCCAGCGCTTGGGAGGAAAGGCAGCTGGGCTCTGCAAATCTTACTGGTGTTTGGCGATGACCAGGGTGTCGCTGAAGAGGAGGAGGTCCCTCTTCCTCGTCACACGGCCCTGGGTCACCCGCACACGCTGCCGGAGCAGTGGTTCGCGTGACGCCGGGATGGGCACGCACTGCTGCACGGGCTCAGGCTCGTCCCTGCAGAGTAAACGGTGTTGGGCATGAGAAAGTGGGCTGCTGCGGGCTCCAGATCTTCTGGGCTGTCTCTGAGCTGTGAATGGGGGAAGCCTACCTGGAGCCACGGCAGCAGTTCACCTGTCCCATCCCGACGAGGCAAGGAGAACGCTCCTGTAGGACACACTGGCGCAACGCAAGGGTCAGAGAGCTGGCAAAAGTCTGCCCAAGTGTGTCCTAGTGCCGAGTGGCGCTGCTGGGCAAGAGCTTGGCTCCTGCCCGTGACAGTCCGTGTTGGCACAGAGCCGTTGCCAGGACACCGCGGGGTCAACCCAACACCCCGTTCCAATGACATCAGTGGTGGGGGAGGGGCACTGGGGGCTCTCCCCAGTACGCCCGTGTCTCTCTCGGACCAGGAGCCCAGACCCGGGCTGAAAGCAACCCGTTGTGCCCACAGCAAAGCGCCTGAGGGCGGGCATCTAATTCATTGTGCCGAACCAGTTTCCCACTGGAGTAATTTCAAAAGCACCAAGCAAATGACAGCTCTTCGTGTGCTCTCAAGAGCACCAGCACAGTGTAATATGAAGAATTTTTCACATCACCTTTTATGGTACATATTTTCATTCTATGATAAAGCACTCCTCTCTCTATTAAATACATTTTGATACAACAAACCTGCCCATGAGATACAAGGTTTCTCCATGGAAGCATTCTATTTCTGTAAACTGCAGGACAGTCTGTTTGTGGCCACCATTTTGCTGTTTCTTGTCTTCCATGAAAACCTGTCTAAGTGTACCTTGGAGGCTCTTGAGGACTTGCGCTTTGATGGCTTTTCTTGGTTTGGTTGGTTTTGTTTTTTACAGGGCTCAAAGCAAGTTGCTTTTGGCTTTCTGAGGCTAAGGAATGATATTGCGATACAGTTAACGCGTAATAGGCGTATCATCATTCCAGAAGACCTGTCCAGTCAAACGGGGAGAAGCACACAGCTTGCTTGTGTGATGCAGCTCTGTACACATGTTCTTTCTGATACAGTGAGAAGGGCACAGAGGAGCAGCATTTCAGCAGGGACGTACGCACCACCCATATGCTTGTGTGTTCATGTGATACGGAGGTCATCTCAGTGCTTGCTACTGGTTTTCTCCAACCTGCAGAAAATGTCTTCAAACGACTGTTTTATCACCTACGTCATTAGAGGAAATGCTTGCAGCTCAATGAGTGCCTTCTGCAGCAGGTGCAACTGGGTAGAAGTAAAAGTGCAGTGAGAAGGAGCCTTTGAAAGGAAGGTTCTGGTCTTGGTATCTGACGCACATCGGGGTTTGGGCTGAAGCAGTTGCCGTTGGCTCAGCGCTTGGGAAGAGGTGTGTTTGCAGCGTGTCAGCCGAGGCGGTCGGCATAGTCCTTGCCAAGGACAGTGAGCTAGAATACAGCCGCACCACTTCTTCCAGCTTGCTGCCTCACAAGCCACTTGGTCTGCCGCTCAAAAGTGAGATGTGTCTCCAAAGTATTTGTCACGTCAAATGAGCAAGACGTCTTCAAAGAGGGTCAGAATTGAAAATGACTTGCTTTGGAAGGATGTACACGGGACATCTTAGGTCATCTCTCCATACTTGTCAATGAATTCTAAGGTTTTGAGTGAAAGTATCCCAGGTTCATACAGACTGTGTAGTCACATGTTGTCTAAGAGGAAACGTGAAAGCTCTTGGAGAAATGCAGCTGTTGTTCAGTCTCTAAGTGACAGCACGATGGCCATAAAGTACAAAGAAAAGGCCTCCGGTGGTCCAAATTCTGACAAGCTTTTGAAGAAAAGGCCACAGCAGTCCTATTACGCCAGAGAAGAAAACGGGTGAAAGTGAGGGGAGGTTTAGGTTGGATATTAGGAAAGGGTTCTTCACCCAGAGGGTGGTGGAGCACTGGAACAGGTTTCCCGGGGAGGCGATCACGGTCCCAAGCCTGACAGCGTTCAAGAAGAGCTTGGACAACGCCCTCAGACACATGGTGTGAACTGTGGGGCTGTGGCATGCAGGGGCAGGAGTTGGACTCGGTGATCCTTGTGGGTCCCTTCCTACTCAGGACGTTCTATGTTTCTATGACCTAATTCAAGAATATCATTCCTGCAAAGTCCCAATGATGTCATGAACAGTTAGATTATCCTTCAACTAGTTGACGAGTGACAGCAGAACGTGATGTATATTGACCTCCTCTATGCAGTACACAACTACCTACAGTAGAAACTCACGGACTGACTGAGTGACTGAGTGACTGACTGACTGACTGACTGACTGACTCACTTACTCACTCACTCACTCACTCACTCACTCACTCACTCACTCACTCAGTCTCTCCGTTCACAGGGTAGGTGTTTTCTGCAGGCAGCAGCCATAGGGATAGACGCAGCATGTTGAAATACAGTGGACTGGCATGGATGCAGCTTGTTGTGCAGCACTAACACGGTTCCCCGCCTCTCCAAGTTTGGGCATCGGTTTGTGCCAGGTCTTCTTGAAGCAAGGGTGAGAATCAATTTCCTGTCTCCTTAACAAGTCTTGTGCATCAGAGACAACAGACGTTCTAGCTTTAGATGGACGGAGGTAGTTCAGATGGAAGTTCTCTCTACTAAGAGATTAACTTTTTTTTTGATTAAGAACGCTTAATCCAATATTCATGTATTGTAGTACTTTTAAATTCTAAGAAACACAGCGTCATCAAAGACCTTTTGATTGCCAGTTATCTCTGAGATGAGTATTTCATTCAGATTCCTTGCAGGTTTAACACTATAGAGACTCCTTAAATTAGAAGCATTTCCTTTGCCTAGAGTGAAAATCAACTACGTTCTAAAATACCTTGATATGGCAGAAATCAGATTTCTGAGATCAGAGAAAAGGAGTACATGCAAGGGACATTTTTCTCAGGTAAATCATTTGTATAGAGTCATTCCGCAAGGTACGGTGTATAGCAATAACCAATCTCCGGGGCTTTACCTTGTTGGAATTGTTCACCTACTATAGGGCCTGGGTTGGCTTTGTGGAGTCTATTAGGTGAATAACACAAGATTGTTTTGTGGAAACGCATATTTTGCCATGTTGCTTTCCAGCAGCTTTGGCAAACTGCTTTGGGTCACAAGTCTGTGTGGATGTGTCCTGGGATGCTTCATGCCCATACCAGTGCCATCTGCAGTCAGCCCTATCCTCTTTCCTCGGGTGTCCTGGTGCCACGGGCATGAGGATGAGGAGGGTGTGTTTCCTGCAGCCAAAGCAGTGGTTCAGGTGGAAAGGCTCTGTCTTGTTATGGGACATGGGGGAAAGAGAATGCACCCTGGTGACAGGGTCCAGAGGTGGAGCTTCTGTAGGACTCCATCTTTGTCTTTTTTCCCTAATTCCAGCTTTTTCACACCAGCTTTGTTCTTCACATAACATTTTGGGGAAAAGGTGGTGGTTCAGAGAATCATGGAATCACACTTGTGACTATCTTCCTGGGGAGCCTGTTCCAGCGCTCCACTGCCCTCTGGGTGAAGAAGCTTTTCCTAGTGTCCAACCTAAACCTCTCCTGGCACGTCTTCTTCCTGCCATTCCCTCAGGTTCTGTCGCTGGTCACTAGGGAGAAGAGTTGGGTGCCTACCCTTCCTCCTTGCCTTGTGAGGAAGCTGTAGACCGTGATGAGGTCTCCTCTCAGTCTCCTCTTCTCCAGGCTGAACAAACCAAGTGACTTTAGCTGCTACTCATATGTCTTCCTCTCCAAACCCGTCACCACCTTCCCTTGTTGAACTTCACGTAGTTGGTGATTGCTCAGATCCCTCTGCAGGGCCTCTCTGCCCTCGAGAGCGTGAGCAGCTCCCCCCAGTTTTGTGTCAACGGTAAACTTGCTAAGCAATCCCTCAAGTCCTGCGTCCAAGTCATTTATGAAGACAGGGAAGAGTGCTGGCCCTAAGATGGGTCTCTGTGGAACCCTGCTAGTGACTGGTCACCAGCCCAACATTACCCCATTTACTAGAAGGCTTTGATCCCGGCCCGTCAGGCAGTTGCTCACCCACTGCCTTGTGTGTTTATCCACCTATGTGCTGGACATCTTGTCCAGGAGAATACTGTGAGAGACAGTGGTTGGTACTCCCTTCTGGACCCCAGCCTTTAAAATATCGAGGAGAAACTCCAAGGCACAGAGCAGATCAGAACTGTGCAGCCCAGGGGGATTGCCCACTTCCCACTCTTGCTGGGGTGCCTGAGACAGTTGGGAGAGAGAAGAAAGCTGTCCTTATGGCTTCCCCAGGCCAGTCCTGTTGTCTCTTTGGCTCCAAATCTATGAAGCCAAGTCAGCAGAAGCCAAAAACCCAAGCCCAAACTGCTGTGTTCCATTTTGTAGAGGGGGAGAAGGGAGACACCTAACAGATTTCTCTTCTGAATTTTAATACATTACCTCTTGAACGGGCAAGTATGTTTTTGATCATGTCCGAAATTTTAGTTTTTGCTAGTTATGCAAAATATCCTGTCTTTTCAAATGAGTTGAAAATGATGCCTCAGCATGGTGATTCTGACCTTTGATCCGTTACTCAAAGTAATGCTAGGAGAACTTTATTAATTAAACCTTTTGACTTGGAGCATTCCAGTGGGTATTTATGCTAGCACTTCTTGCCTTACAGAAGCAGGCAGGACAGTGTTTGCTTTCTACATCTGGGAAGTGAGTTTGTTTCCGGGCAAGGACGCCTAAATGAAATTCCACCTTTCTCTTCGGATGCCGTTGTCCAATATTTAAAAGATAAACCAACCCATAGCAAAATGCATGTCGCAGGGAAGAATGTTGGTAGGGAAGAAGGGGAAATAGGCTGGACAAAAGCGTCTCACGGTAGCGGGAGCTTCTGGAGTATGGTAGTTACATCTATCCACCAGAGGGGTTGCTGCACCTCATCACACGTAAGTATAGGTGGATAGTGGGTTGGTTTTTTTTTGTGTGTGTTGTAGGATGTAAAAAGTCAAAGCAACACACCACTACCTTTTCTTCAGTCTAAAACCAGAAAAATAATGACTGGAGGAAACATCGGGTAAGAATCTCCCTCTCACTCCCCCCGGACCTCCAATCCCTCTGGCTTTTCTTCAAAAATACACTTTAGTTTACTACAATTCTTTTGAGCATTTATTCACTTTTACAGAAAGACACTGGTTCCAGCACTTTTCTGTAGGTGTGCAGTCTGACATCTCTGCAGAGCGTCTCCCGGAAATGATGAAATCTCTTCCATGCCTTACTTTTTCCCCCTTCATTTGGAAGTATTACCTTGAGTGAGTCACAAGGTCTTAATGACCCTCCAAATTAAGAGAGCCAGTATCAAAATGTAGTGACCCTCAACTTGTGCGCTTGGCTCAGCGACAGGAATAAGAGTTGGCTACAGGGAAGCCATTATTATCGGTCTGCATCTCCTGCTAGCTCAGATTTGATTTCAGAAAACCTGAAGGGCTTAGGGGCCAAAGAAATCCTTCTTTGGACCACATCCTCTTCGGACGCGGGGCTTCACTTGAAGACAAAGAGTAGTGACGGTCGTATGAGAGCCAGGTTCAGTGGGCCTTGACGGTGAACACCTACATCTACACCAACAGTAGAAACTAGACTTACTAACTCTCTTGCCAAATTGGCTCAAAACGCTTTTGTAAATATCGTAAAAGTGGAAACTGGAATGTGACTGAAATGTATTCAGTACACAGCTACCTACACTAGAAACTAACTAACTAACTAACTAACTAACTAACTAACTAACTTACTATGTAACTTATTAACTAACTAACTAACTAACTAAGTAACTTACTAACTAACTTAGTAACTAACTAACAAACTCTCTTGTCCTACTGGCTAAAACCCCTATTATAACTATCTGAAAATTGCCAACGGGCATGTGAAAAGAAACGTGAAAGTTCTGCAGGAAGGACGAGAAGTGCTCTTCTTCCTCGGAACCCCTGCTAGACCGTCCATCTGAGCCAAGTGGGTGGCAGCATGAGGGTGATGTCTTCAGATGCCACCTCTACAACCTGCCTTGAGAAAGATGGGGGGAAAAGACAGGCATTAGGCACCAGGTTGAGAGAAGAACAAGCAACTTGTGCTTTGACGTGAAAGGCAATAGGCATCCAGAGTTGTCCCCTGCAGGATTCCTTCGAGCTGTGTATTTGACTTTGGTGTTTTCCTAGTAATTCTTTAGATTGCAGAAGTTTGGGGAGGCTTAAGTGAACACACGGGCTTTTGACTCAAGTGCCGTACAAATCTATGCTTCTAGGGCCAGGCCTGGGTACAGCTGCAGCAAGAATGCAGGGTAAAACTGAACCTGAGTACAGCCATGAGGAAGAAAGACAAAGACAAGAGGAAGAAGTCTTTTACAACGAGCGTGGTGAAATACTGGCACAGGTTGCCCGGAGGGGTGGTGGATGCCCCTTCCCTGGAAACATTCCAGGCCAGGCTGGGCAGGGCTCTGAGCAACCTGATCTAGCTGAAGGTGTCCCTGCTCATTGCAGTGGGGTTGGACTAGATGACCTTGGAAGGTCCCTTCCAACCCAAACTATACTTTGATTCTATGATTCTAAGCGCAAAACGGAAACTGCCAGTACTGGAGAGCTCTTTTCCTCCAGACATCCACCTTCTCCTAAGGACAGGTGACTGCTTCCTCTCTAGGACCATCTCTGGACACCACAGAACTGTTTCCTATCCTCAGAGCAGCGTGAAAACTGGCAAGAGGGAGAGCAGGCTCTGTTACACATCTGGGTTCCTTGGTCTTCTCACCCTGCTTGGGTTGTCTCAGTTGTCCGTTGCTGAGCTCTCTGCGGCCAGCACCCGCCTTCGCTTGAGCGGTGGGCCGTCGCTCTCCTCTTCGCAGGTGTGTGGTCTCTTCCTGGGGGATGGTGCTTCCCCCTCCTGCGAAGAGCTTGGCAAAGTGTCCATTCAAGAGGATTGTTAGACAGGTAGAGCCAGGATCACCATGAATCACTTCTACTCTTAATCAAAGCTAGCTCATGTTACCTGCTCTGCCCAGGGGAGCTCTCCTGGGGTGCGCGTTCTGGAGGTACTGCAGGCACCTGCAAGGGAAACGAAGAAGGTGACAGCTGCCAACTTTCCAGCTCGGCGGCAATGCCAGCTACTGAGGGGGGAGGCATTCTCTCACGCTGTGTGTGGACCTCACGTACCTCTGCAGTTTCTCCTTCCGATGCTGGTGCCGGTGACTCCTCAAGGTGTCCACCGGCACTCCCAGCCTCGACCGGCGGCCCTGGAAGCTCAGCCTCCTCCTCCTCTTCCTCAAAGAGCTCCTCCTGGTGTTCGATGAGGAACTCGACCAGCCGTGTCACCTGCACACAGTAAACCCTTGGTTTCCAACCCGCTGGCTGCAAATGGGTCCAACAGCCCTTCCCACTCCTGATGCTGCTTTCTGCACCGAAAGCTGCAGCTGTGGGGCTGCTCTTCCCAGCAGCCCCGGCACGAGCATTTGCTGAAGAGAGGAGGCAGCCAGGAAGCCTTAAAGAGCAAAGCTGGCGTGGGTCTGGAAGGCTGCAGCGGGCTGGGAAACACAGCGTACCTTCCCCGTCACCTGCATCAAGACCTCCAGGGGCACCGTGTCCTCCTCCGGTGGGCTGAGGAGGTTGGGCCCCACGCAGATGGCCAGGTTGCCGGCGGTCATCTTGGTGACGGTGACATTGCGGCTGATCTTCTGGAGCAGGCTCAGTAAGGTTTGGAGGAGGAGGAGGTTGGCCTCAGGTAACTTGCTGGCCACCCTGCGGTAAGAGGAAGGCAACGTTAACAGGTGAATTAGGTGTTGTCAAGACGGGTGCCCCACGCAGATGTCAGCCAGCCAAGCCAAGCCCAGGGCAGGCTCCTTGGCCAAGCCGGCTCTACGGCAGAGGGACTGCCTTCGCTGAGATATGGGCAGCTCCCTCCCTGCCCGCCCTGCTGCTGAGAGTCCCTTTGTGGAGCCACCCCCAATGCTTGCAGGCAGTGCTCCAAGGAGAGAGAGGAAAACGCTTTTCTGTGCCACTTTCCCCCCAAAATGCTGAGCCCGCAGCAGCAGCAAGAGGTGGGTGGCCAAAAACACAGCTTGTTCAGGCAGGCTGTGGCTTTGCAGGCAGGTGTCGGGCTCTGGCAGTCCCTGTGGAGCTGCCAGGCTGCTGGCCACACTTACTCTCTCAGCCCCGCCAGCCTCTCCTGCCCGCTGGTCTTCTGCAGGGCATCCATCCACTGGTGGTAAAGCTCCGAGTGGAGGAGCTTGGAGGGGATCTTGCGCAGGAAGTCCTGCAATGGCAAGGGCTGCTGGTGAGGCTGCGAGCAGTGCCGCCGGGAGCACAGGCAGCATCCCCAGCACGCTGGGTGCCGAGCAGCTCCTGGGTTTGGGCTCCGGCTCGGGCAGGTGCCCATCAGCAGCGCCAGAGCCGGGAGCTGCCGGACGCCAGGTCAGCGGGGCTCACCTTGAGGATGACGGCCAGGACGTGCACCGGCTGGCTGGCGAGGTGGACCTGAGCGCCGGTGTCCAGGGCCTCCCTGATGTCCCGGGAGGCGCGCTCGCTGGCCGCCAGCCGGAAGATCCCCTCCGTGGATGGGCCCTGCTCGTGCAGCAGAGCCAGCAGGTCCTGCAGGGGAGAGAGGAGGACATTGGCGGGCTGGAGACGGGCCCTGGGACAGCCCAACCTTCCTCAGGGACGGGAGGGAGTGTGGATGGTGCGCAGCTCTCCCTGGGGGAGGACAGAGGGGTGACTGGAGTTGGGTGAGATGGAGAGGAGTGCGCTTTATTCCCAAGACTCATCTGGGATGCCTCCGATGGAGACACGGGCTCTGCAGAGGAGGCAGCGGGGTGGGGATCCCCTGGCCAGGCTTGCTTACCTGGATGGGCTGGGGCAGCGCACCATCCTGGCTGCAGATGGCTTCCAGGGGCCGGCCGAAGAGAAGCCCCGAGTGGGCAGAGCCCGACGGCCCCTGTGCCTCTGCAGCCTCCGAGGTCCCCGGGCGCAGAAAGTGCCAGGGCAGCCACCTCCTGCGGCTGCGGGTCTCACCTTCTGCCAAGGAGAAGAGAACAAAGAGAGGTGGAGCAGAAGCACCAGGCCAGTGCTCGCGGGGCCTCTCACACTGTACCCCACCCTCAAGCGCACGGGACAAGCGTCATTTGGGAAGAAGGGACCCCGGGGGCTCAGGTGTCTCCTGCTGCAGAATAAGAGGGGCAGGCAGGCTCCGCGGGAAGGGCAGCAGCAGCCCCAGTGCGGCAGGAGTGGAGGGCCGGGCTGTTCTGCGCCCGTCTTCTCGCAACTCACCAGCCAGGTGGGCACTTCTGCCTTGGCTGCCAGAGGGGACGACAGGTGGTGGCCGCTGCTCTGCATCAGCCTGCAAGAAACGTGCTGCGCTCACCCAAGAGCCCTGCAGCAGAAAGGGCCCCCAGCGAGCTGCATCGTGCCCTGGCCATGTGTGAGAGGTGGGGATGGCTGAGATTTGTGTCTGTGCGATCCTCACCTTTGCCTGGCCCTCAAGCAGCCTCTCCAGGCTGCCGGCATGCAGTGGCGTGGCCTGGGCAAGCAAAAAAGAGAAGAAGGTAAGAAGCGATGCAGCTGGTGCTGGGCTGGAACAGCCTCTGGAGACAGAGTGGAGACAGGAGGGACACTCACGGCATTGCGTCCCCTGAGCTCCTTTAGCAGCGCCTTGAAGGAGGGCAGCCGGGTGACCTGGGCTCCCTCCACTCCTTCTGGTGGTCTGTGCGTGGGGAAGGGGCAAAGAGCGAGCTGTGAGAGACACAAGCCACTTTTTCCCTCCCCTGCCAGCCCAGAGAGCCCTTCCAAGCTGCGCGAAGCACCCGAGTGCCACTCGGAATGCGAGCGGAGAGCGGCAGCAAAGGTCCAGGTGGGGTTGGGCAGGTGTTGTCTGGACACAGCTGGGTGAAGGTGGTCCAGCAGCTTCGCCCACTCCAAGAGCTGCCCAGCGCCCTGGGGGCAGCTCTTCCCAGCTGGGGAGCGCTGTTTCCACATTGCAGGGCCATGATACTTAGAGCATCCCCCTAGGATGTGAGCATGAGTCCCCCAGGCTTCACTGCCAGGCAGGGCTTACCCAAGGAGAGCGCTGAGCCAGAGCTCCTTCACTGCCCGGCAGCTGCAGAAGGAGAGGAGAAGCAGCCTGAGTGCCGCTGCTCCCCAGGCTGCGGGCAGGGGCGGGCACTGGCACAGCCCTGCCCCGTGGGGATGGGCACAGAGGCTCTGCCCAGCCCTGCCGTGGGACGTGGCACCGAGACTCACCGGAAAGTGATAACACACGAGCCGCAGGGCCAGACGAGGAGGAGTGAGGTGGTGTGCTTTCCTTCCTCCTCTTCAGCGGCATCGCCGGCTGCCCCCTTGGTGCTGCCCAGCACCTGCAGCTGGCCCAGGGCCAGGCAGAGCTTTGGGCGCGGGGCGCTGCCACGTCTGCAGAGAGGAGCGGCAGGGAGTGAGCTGGAGGTGTCTGAGCCCGCTGGTTCCCCTCCCCAGTCCCCCTGCCGCAGTCACGGCCACGGGTGTATCCAGCACCAGGGCGCCGGTGGCCCGGGGTGCTCCTGGGGTCTCCCTGCCCTGGTGCCAGGGCCAGCGCTTGGGAGGAAAGGCAGCTGGGCTCTGCAAATCTTACTGGTGTTTGGCAATGACCAGGGTGTCGCTGAAGAGGAGGAGGTCCCTCTTCCTCGTCACACGGCCCTGGGTCACCCGCACACACTGCCGGAGCAGTGGTTCGCGTGACGCCGGGATGGGCACGCACTGCTGCACGGGCTCAGGCTCGTCCCTGCAGAGTAAACGGTGTTGGGCATGAGAAAGTGGGCTGCTGCGGGCTCCAGATCTTCTGGGCTGTCTCTGAGCTGTGAATGGGGGAAGCCTACCTGGAGCCACGGCAGCAGTTCACCTGTCCCATCCCGACGAGGCAAGGAGAACGCTCCTGTAGGACACACTGGCGCAACGCAAGGGTCAGAGAGCTGGCAAAAGTCTGCCCAAGTGTGTCTTAGTGCCGAGTGGCGCTGCTGGGCAAGAGCTTGGCTCCTGCCCGTGACAGTCCGTGTTGGCACAGAGCCGTTGCCAGGACACCACGGGGTCAACCCAACACCCCGTTCCAATGACATCAGTGGTGGGGGAGGGGCACTGGGGGCTCTCCCCAGTACGCCCGTGTCTCTCTCGGACCAGGAGCCCAGACCCGGGCTGAAAGCAACCCGTTGTGCCCACAGCAAAGCGCCTGAGGGCGGGCATCTAATTCATTGTGCCGAACCAGTTTCCCACTGGAGTAATTTCAAAAGCACCAAGCAAATGACAGCTCTTCGTGTGCTCTCAAGAGCACCAGCACAGTGTAATATGAAGAATTTTTCACATCACCTTTTATGGTACATATTTTCATTCTATGATAAAGCACGCCTCTCTCTATTAAATACATTTTGATACAACTAACCTGCCCATGAGATACAAGGCTTCTCCATGGAAGCATTCTATTTCTGTAAACTGCAGGACAGTCTGTTTGTGGCCACCATTTTGCTGTTTCTTGTCTTCCATGAAAACCTGTCTAAGTGTACCTTGGAGGCTCTTGAGGACTTGCGCTTTGATGGCTTTTCTTGGTTTGGTTGGTTTTGTTTTTTACAGGGCTCAAAGCAAGTTGCTTTTGGCTTTCTGAGGCTAAGGAATGATATTGCGATACAGTTAACGCGTAATAGGCGTATCATCATTCCAGAAGACCTGTCCAGTCAAACGGGGAGAAGCACACAGCTTGCTTGTGTGATGCAGCTCTGTACACATGTTCTTTCTGATACAGTGAGAAGGGCACAGAGGAGCAGCATTTCAGCAGGGACGTACGCACCACCCATATGCTTGTGTGTTCATGTGATACGGAGGTCATCTCAGTGCTTGCTACTGGTTTTCTCCAACCTGCAGAAAATGTCTTCAAACGACTGTTTTATCACCTACGTCATTAGAGGAAATGCTTGCAGCTCAATGAGTGCCTTCTGCAGCAGGTGCAACTGGGTAGAAGTAAAAGTGCAGTGAGAAGGAGCCTTTGAAAGGAAGGTTCTGGTCTTGGTATCTGACGCACATCGGGGTTTGGGCTGAAGCAGTTGCCGTTGGCTCAGCGCTTGGGAAGAGGTGTGTTTGCAGCGTGTCAGCCGAGGCGGTCGGCATAGTCCTTGCCAAGGACAGTGAGCTAGAATACAGCCGCACCACTTCTTCCAGCTTGCTGCCTCACAAGCCACTTGGTCTGCCGCTCAAAAGTGAGATGTGTCTCCAAAGTATTTGTCACGTCAAATGAGCAAGACGTCTTCAAAGAGGGTCAGAATTGAAAATGACTTGCTTTGGAAGGATGTACACGGGACATCTTAGGTCATCTCTCCATACTTGTCAATGAATTCTAAGGTTTTGAGTGAAAGTATCCCAGGTTCATACAGACTGTGTAGTCACATGTTGTCTAAGAGGAAACGTGAAAGCTCTTGGAGAAATGCAGCTGTTGTTCAGTCTCTAAGTGACAGCACGATGGCCATAAAGTACAAAGAAAAGGCCTCCGGTGGTCCAAATTCTGACAAGCTTTTGAAGAAAAGGCCACAGCAGTCCTATTACGCCAGAGAAGAAAACGGGTGAAAGTGAGGGGAGGTTTAGGTTGGATATTAGGAAAGGGTTCTTCACCCAGAGGGTGGTGGAGCACTGGAACAGGTTTCCCGGGGAGGCGATCACGGTCCCAAGCCTGACAGCGTTCAAGAAGAGCTTGGACAACGCCCTCAGACACATGGTGTGAACTGTGGGGCTGTGGCATGCAGGGGCAGGAGTTGGACTCGGTGATCCTTGTGGGTCCCTTCCTACTCAGGACGTTCTATGTTTCTATGACCTAATTCAAGAATATCATTCCTGCAAAGTCCCAATGATGTCATGAACAGTTAGATTATCCTTCAACTAGTTGACGAGTGACAGCAGAACGTGATGTATATTGACCTCCTCTATGCAGTACACAACTACCTACAGTAGAAACTCACTGACTGACTGAGTGACTGAGTGACTGAGTGACTGAGTGACTGACTGACTCACTCACTCACTCACTCACTCACTCACTCACTCACTCAGTCTCTCCGTTCACAGGGTAGGTGTTTTCTGCAGGCAGCAGCCATAGGGATAGACGCAGCATGTTGAAATACAGTGGACTGGCATGGATGCAGCTTGTTGTGCAGCACTAACACGGTTCCCCGCCTCTCCAAGTTTGGGCATCGGTTTGTGCCAGGTCTTCTTGAAGCAAGGGTGAGAATCAATTTCCTGTCTCCTTAACAAGTCTTGTGCATCAGAGACAACAGAAGTTCTAGCTTTAGATGGACGGAGGTAGTTCAGATGGAAGTTCTCTCTACTAAGAGATTAACTTTTTTTTTGATTAAGAACGCTTAATCCAATATTCATGTATTGTAGTACTTTTAAAGTCTAAGAAACACAGCGTCATTAAAGACCTTTTGATTGCCAGTTATCTCTGAGATGAGTATTTCATTCAGATTCCTTGCAGGTTTAACACTATAGAGACGCCTTAAATTAGAAGCATTTCCTTTGCCTAGAGTGAAAATCAACTACGTTCTAAAATACCTTGATATGGCAGAAATCAGATTTCTGAGATCAGAGAAAAGGAGTACATGCAAGGGAGATTTTTCTCAGGTAAATCATTTGTATAGAGTAATTCCGCAAGGTACGGTGTATAGTAATAACCAGTCTCCGGGGCTTTACCTTGTTGGAATTGGTCACCTACTATAGGGCCTGGGTTGGCTTTGTGGAGTCTATTAGGTGAATAACACAAGATTGTTTTGTGGCAAGTGCATATTTTGCCATGTTGCTTTCCAGCAGCTTTGGCAAGCTGCTTTGGGTCACAAGTCTGTGTGGATGTGTCCTGGGATGCTTCATGCCCATTCCGGTGCCATCTGCAGTCAGTCCCATCCTCTTTCCTCGGGTGTCCTGGTGCCACGGGCATGAGGATGAGGAGGGTGTGTTTCCTGCAGCCAAAGCAGTGGTTCAGGTGGAAAGGCTCTGTCTTGTTATGGAACACGGAGAAAGAGAATGCACCCTGGTGACAGGGTCCAGAGACGGAGCTTCCGTAGGACTCCATCTTTGTCTTTTTTCCCTAATTCCAGCTTTTTCACACCAGCTTTGTTCTTCACATAACATTTTGGGGAAAAGGTGGTGGTTCAGAGAATCATGGAATCACACTTGTGACTACCTTCCTGGGGAGCCTGTTCCAGCGCTCCACTGCCCTCTGGGTGAAGAAGCTTTTCCTAGTGTCCAACCTAAACCTCTCCTGGCACGTCTTCTTCCTGCCATTCCCTCAGGTTCTGTCGCTGGTCACTAGGGAGAAGAGTTGGGTGCCTACCCTTCCTCCTCGCCTTGTGAGGAAGCTGTAGACCGTGATGAGGTCTCCTCTCAGTCTCCTCTTCTCCAGGCTGAACAAACCAAGTGACTTTAGCTGCTACTCATATGTCTTCCTCTCCAAACCCGTCACCACCTTCCCTTGTTGAACTTCACGTAGTTGGTGATTGCTCAGATCCCTCTGCAGGGCCTCTCTGCCCTCGAGAGCGTGAGCAGCTCCCCCCAGTTTTGTGTCAACGGTAAACTTGCTAAGCAATCCCTCAAGTCCTGCGTCCAAGTCATTTATGAAGGCAGGGAAGAGTGCTGGCCCTAAGATGGGTCTCTGTGGAACCTCGCTGTTGACTGGTCGCCAGCCCAACATTACCCCATTTACTAGAAGGCTTTGATCCCGGCCCGTCAGGCAGTTGCTCACCCACTGCCTTGTGTGTTTATCCACCCATGTGCTGGACATCTTGTCCAGGAGAATACTGTGAGAGACAGTGGTTGGTACTCCCTTCTGGACCCCAGCCTTTAAAATATCGAGGAGAAACTCCAAGGCACAGAGCAGATCAGAACTGTGCAGCCCAGTGGGATTGCCCACTTCCCACTCTTGCTGGGGTGCCTGAGACAGTTGGGAGAGAGAAGAAAGCTCTCCTTATGGCTTCCCCAGGCCAGTCCTGTTGTCTCTTTGGCTCCAAATCTATGAAGCCAAGTCAGCAGAAGCCAAAAACCCAAGCCCAAACTGCTGTGTTCCATTTTGTAGAGGGGGAGAAGGGAGACACCTAACAGATTTCTCTTCTGAATTTTAATACATTACCTCTTGAACGGGCAAGTATGTTTTTGATCATGTCCTAAACTTTAGTTTTTGCTAGTTATGCAAAATATCCTGTCTTTTCAAATGAGTTGAAAATGATGTCTCAGCATGGTGATTCTGACCTTTGATCCGTTACTCAAAGTAATGCTAGGAGAACTTTATTAATTAAACCTTTTGACTTTGAAACTGAGCATTCTAGTGGGTATTTATGCTAGTACTTCTTGCCTTACAGAAGCAGGCAGGACAGTGTTTGCTTTCTACATCTGGGAAGTGAGTTTGTTTCCGGGCAAGGACGCCTAAATGAAATTCCACCTTTCTCTTCGGATGCCGTTGTCCAATATTTAAAAGATAAACCAACCCATAGCAAAATGCATGTCGCAGGGAAGAATGTTGGTAGGGAAGAAGGGGAAATAGGCTGGACAAAAGCGTCTCACGGTAGCGGGAGCTTCTGGAGTATGGTAGTTACATCTATCCACCAGAGGGGTTGCTGCACCTCATCACACGTAAGTATAGGTGGATAGTGGGTTGTTTTTTTTTTGTGTGTGTTCTAGGATGTAAAAAGTCAAAGCAACACACCACTACCTTTTCTTCAGTTTAAAACCAGAAAAATAATGACTGGAGGAAACATTGGGTAAGAATCTCCCTCTCACTCCCCCCGGACCTCCAATCCCTCTGGCTTTTCTTCAAAAATACACTTTAGTTTACTACAATTCTTTTGAGCATTTATTCACTTTTACAGAAAGACACTGGTTCCAGCACTTTTCTGTAGGTGTGCAGTCTGACATCTCTGCAGAGCGTCTCCCGGAAATGATGAAATCTCTTCCATGCCTTACTTTTTCCCCCTTCATTTGGAAGTATTACCTTGAGTGACTCACAAGGTCTTAATGACCCTCCAAATTAAGAGAGCCAGTATCAAAATGTAGTGACCCTCAACTTGTGCGCTTGGCTCAGCGACAGGAATAAGAGTTGGCTACAGGGAAGCCATTATTATCGGTCTGCATCTCCTGCTAGCTCAGATTTGATTTCAGAAAACCTGAAGGGCTTAGGGGCCAAAGAAATCCTTCTTTGGACCACATCCTCTTCGGACGCGGGGCTTCACTTGAAGACAAAGAGTAGTGACGGTCGTATGAGAGCCAGGTTCAGTGGGCCTTGACGGTGAACACCTACATCTACACCAACAGTAGAAACTAGACTTACTAACTCTCTTGCCAAATTGGCTCAAAACGCTTTTGTAAATATCGTAAAAGTGGAAACTGGAATGTGACTGAAATGTATTCAGTACACAGCTACCTACACTAGAAACTAACTAACTAACTAACTAACTAACTAACTAACTAACTAACTAACTAACTAACTAACTAACTAACTAACTTACTTACTTACTTACTATGTAACTTATTAACTAACTAACTAAGTAACTTACTAACTAACTTAGTAACTAACTAACAAACTCTCTTGCCCTACTGGCTAAAACCCCTATTATAACTATCTGAAAATTGCCAACGGGCATGTGAAAAGAAACGTGAAAGTTCTGCAGGAAGGACGAGAAGTGCTCTTCTTCCTCGGAACCCCTGCTAGACCGTCCATCTGAGCCAAGCGGGTGGCAGCATGAGGGTGATGTCTTCAGATGCCACCTCTACAACCTGCCTTGAGAAAGATGGGGGGAAAAGACAGGCATTAGGCACCAGGTTGAGAGAAGAACAAGCAACTTGTGCTTTGACGTGAAAGGCAACAGGCATCCAGAGTTGTCCCCTGCAGGATTCCTTCGAGCTGTGTATTTGACTTTGGTGTTTTCCTAGTAATTCTTTAGATTGCAGAAGTTTGGGGAGGCTTAAGTGAACACACGGGCTTTTGACTCAAGTGCCGTACAAATCTATGCTTCTAGGGCCAGGTCTGGGTACAGCTGCAGCAAGAATGCAGGGTAAAACTGAACCTGAGTACAGCCATGAGGAAGAAAGACAAAGACAAGAGGAAGAAGTCTTTTACAACGAGCGTGGTGAAATACTGGCACAGGTTGCCCGGAGGGGTGGTGGATGCCCCTTCCCTGGAAACATTCCAGGCCAGGCTGGGCAGGGCTCTGAGCAACCTGATCTAGCTGAAGGTGTCCCTGCTCATTGCAGTGGGGTTGGACTAGATGACCTTGGAAGGTCCCTTCCAACCCAAACTCTACTTTGATTCTATGATTCTAAGCGCAAAATGGAAACTGCCAGTACTGGAGAGCTCTTTTCCTCCAGACATCCACCTTCTCCTAAGGACAGGTGACTGCTTCCTCTCTAGGACCATCTCTGGACACCACAGAACTGTTTCCTATCCTCAGAGCAGCGTGAAAACTGGCAAGAGGGAGAGCAGGCTCTGTTACACATCTGGGTTCCTTGGTCTTCTCACCCTGCTTGGGTTGTCTCAGTTGTCTGTTGCTGAGCTCTCTGCGGCCAGCACCCGCCTTCGCTTGAGCGGTGGGCCGTCGCTCTCCTCTTCGCAGGTGTGTGGTCTCTTCCTGGGGGATGGTGCTTCCCCCTCCTGCGAAGAGCTTGGCAAAGTGTCCATTCAAGAGGATTGTTAGACAGGTAGAGCCAGGATCACCATGAATCACTTCTACTCTTAATCAAAGCTAGCTCATGTTACCTGCTCTGCCCAGGGGAGCTCTCCTGGGGTGCGCGTTCTGGAGGTACTGCAGGCACCTGCAAGGGAAACGAAGAAGGTGACAGCTGCCCACTTTCCAGCTCGGCGGCAATGCCAGCTACTGAGGGGGGAGGCATTCTCTCACGCTGTGTGTGGACCTCACGTACCTCTGCAGTTTCTCCTTCCGATGCTGGTGCCGGTGACTCCTCAAGGTGTCCACCGGCACTCCCAGCCTCGGCCGGCGGCCCTGGAAGCTCAGCCTCCTCCTCCTCTTCCTCAAAGAGCTCCTCCTGGTGTTCGATGAGGAACTCGACCAGCCGTGTCACCTGCACACAGTAAACCCTTGGTTTCCAACCCGCTGGCTGCAAATGGGTCCAACAGCCCTTCCCACTCCTGATGCTGCTTTCTGCACCAAAAGCTGCAGCTGTGGGGCTGCTCTTCCCAGCAGCCCCGGCACGAGCATTTGCTGAAGAGAGGAGGCAGCCAGGAAGCCTTAAAGAGCAAAGCTGGCGTGGGTCTGGAAGGCTGCAGCGGGCTGGGAAACACAGCGTACCTTCCCCGTCACCTGCATCAAGACCTCCAGGGGCAGCCTGTCCTCCTCCGGTGGGCTGAGGAGGTTGGGCCCCACGCAGATGGCCAGGTTGCCGGCGGTCATCTTGGTGACGGTGACATTGCGGCTGATCTTCTGGAGCAGGCTCAGTAAGGTTTGGAGGAGGAGGAGGTTGGCCTCAGGTAACTTGCTGGCCACCCTGCGGTAACAGGAAGGCAACGTTAACAGGTGAATTAGGTGTTGTCAAGACGGGTGCCCCACGCAGATGTCAGCCAGCCAAGCCAAGCCAAGCCCAGGGCAGGCTCCTTGGCCAAGCCGGCTCTACGGCAGAGGGACTGCCTTCGCTGAGATATGGGCAGCTCCCTCCCTGCCCACCCTGCTGCTGAGAGTCCCTTTGTGGAGCCACCCCCAATGCTTGCAGGCAGTGCTCCAAGGAGAGAGAGGAAAACGCTTTTCTGTGCCACTTTCCCCCCAAAATGCTGAGCCCGCAGCAGCAGCAAGAGGTGGGTGGCCAAAAACACAGCTTGTTCAGGCAGGCTGTGGCTTTGCAGGCAGGTGTCGGGCTCTGGCAGTCCCTGTGGAGCTGCCAGGCTGCTGGCCACACTTACTCTCTCAGCCCCGCCAGCCTCTCCTGCCCGCTGGTCTTCTGCAGGGCATCCATCCACTGGTGGTAAAGCTCCGAGTGGAGGAGCTTGGAGGGGATCTTGCGCAGGAAGTCCTGCAATGGCAAGGGCTGCTGGTGAGGCTGCGAGCAGTGCCGCCGGGAGCACAGGCAGCATCCCCAGCACGCTGGGTGCCGAGCAGCTCCTGGGTTTGGGCTCCGGCTCGGGCAGGTGCCCATCAGCAGCGCCAGAGCCGGGAGCTGCCGGACGCCAGGTCAGCGGGGCTCACCTTGAGGATGACGGCCAGGACGTGCACCGGCTGGCTGGCGAGGTGGACCTGAGCGCTGGTGTCCAGGGCCTCCCTGATGTCCCGGGAGGCGCGCTCGCTGGCCGCCAGCCGGAAGATCCCCTCCGTGGATGGGCCCTGCTCGTGCAGCAGAGCCAGCAGGTCCTGCAGGGGAGAGAGGAGGACATTGGTGGGCTGGAGACGGGCCCTGGGACAGCCCAACCTTCCTCAGGGACGGGAGGGAGTGTGGATGGTGCGCAGCTCTCCCTGGGGGAGGACAGAGGGGTGACTGGAGTTGGGTGAGATGGAGAGGAGTGCGCTTTATTCCCAAGACTCATCTGGGATGCCTCCGATGGAGACACGGGCTCTGCAGAGGAGGCAGCGGGGTGGGGATCCCCTGGCCAGGCTTGCTTACCTGGATGGGCTGGGGCAGCGCACCATCCTGGCTGCAGATGGCTTCCAGGGGCCGGCCGAAGAGAAGCCCCGAGTGGGCAGAGCCTGACGGCCCCTGTGCCTCTGCAGCCTCCAAGGTCCCCGGGCGCAGAAAGTGCCAGGGCAGCCACCTCCTGCGGCTGCGGGTCTCACCTTCTGCCAAGGAGAAGAGAACAAAGAGAGGTGGAGCAGAAGCACCAGGCCAGCGCTCACGGGGCGTCTCACACTGTACCCCACCCTCAAGCGCACGGGACAAGCGTCATTTGGGAAGAAGGGACCCCGGGGGCTCAGGTGTCTCCTGCTGCAGAATAAGAGGGGCAGGCAGGCTCCGCGGGAAGGGCAGCAGCAGCCCCAGTGCGGCAGGAGTGGAGGGCCGGGCTGTTCTGCGCCCGTCTTCTCGCAACTCACCAGCCAGGTGGGCACTTCTGCCTTGGCTGCCAGAGGGGACGACAGGTGGTGGCCGCTGCTCTGCATCAGCCTGCAAGAAACGTGCTGCGCTCACCCAAGAGCCCTGCAGCAGAAAGGGCCCCCAGCGAGCTGCATCGTGCCCTGGCCATGTGTGAGAGGTGGGGATGGCTGAGATTTGTGTCTGTGCGATCCTCACCTTTGCCTGGGCCTCAAGCAGCCTCTCCAGGCTGCCGGCATGCAGTGGCGTGGCCTGGGCAAGCAAAAAAGAGAAGAAGGTAAGAAGCGATGCAGCTGGTGCTGGGCTGGAACAGCCTCTGGAGACAGAGTGGAGACAGGAGGGACACTCACGGCATTGCGTCCCCTGAGCTCCTTTAGCAGCGCCTTGAAGGAGGGCAGCCGGGTGACCTGGGCTCCCTCCACTCCTTCTGGTGGTCTGTGCGTGGGGAAGGGGCAAAGAGCGAGCTGTGAGAGACACAAGCCACTTTTTCCCTCCCCTGCCAGCCCAGAGAGCCCTTCCAAGCTGCACGAAGCACCCGAGTGCCGCTCGGAAGGCGAGCGGAGAGCGGCAGCAAAGGTCCAGGTGGGGTTGGGCAGGTGTTGTCTGGACACAGCTGGGTGAAGGTGGTCCAGCAGCTTCGCCCACTCCAAGAGCTGCCCAGCGCCCTGGGTGCAGCTCTTCCCAGCTGGGGAGCGCTGTTTCCACATTGCAGGGCCATGATACTTAGAGCATCCCCCTAGGATGCGAGCATGAGTCCCCCAGGCTTCACTGCCAGGCAGGGCTTACCCAAGGAGAGCGCTGAGCCAGAGCTCCTTCACTGCCCGGCAGCTGCAGAAGGAGAGGAGAAGCAGCCTGAGTGCCGCTGCTCCCCAGGCTGCGGGCAGGGGCGGGCACTGGCACAGCCCTGCGTCGTGGGGATGGGCACAGAGGCTCTGCCCAGCCCTGCCGTGGGACGTGGCACCGAGACTCACCGGAAAGTGATAACACACGAGCCGCAGGGCCAGACGAGGAGGAGTGAGGTGGTGTGCTTTCCTTCCTCCTCTTCAGCGGCATCGCCGGCTGCCCCCTTGGTGCTGCCCAGCACCTGCAGCTGGCCCAGGGCCAGGCAGAGCTTTGCGCGCGGGGCGCTGCCACGTCTGCAGAGAGGAGCGGCAGGGAGTGAGCTGGAGGTGTCTGAGCCCGCTGGTTCCCCTCCCCAGTCCCCCTGCCGCAGTCACGGCCACGGGTGTATCCAGCACCAGGACGCCGGTGGCCCGGGGTGCTCCTGGGGTCTCCCTGCCCTGGTGCCAGGGCCAGCGCTTGGGAGGAAAGGCAGCTGGGCTCTGCAAATCTTACTGGTGTTTGGCGATGACCAGGGTGTCGCTGAAGAGGAGGAGGTCCCTCTTCCTCGTCACACGGCCCTGGGTCACCCGCACACGCTGCCGGAGCAGTGGTTCGCGTGACGCCGGGATGGGCACGCGCTGCTGCACGGGCTCAGGCTCGTCCCTGCAGAGTAAACGGTGTTGGGCATGAGAAAGTGGGCTGCTGCGGGCTCCAGATCTTCTGGGCTGTCTCTGAGCTGTGAATGGGCGAAGCCTACCTGGAGCCACGGCAGCAGTTCACCTGTCCCATCCCGACGAGGCAAGGAGATCCCTTTGGCAGGACACACTTGTTGAGGACAAGACAGCGCTCAGAGAGCTGGCAAAAGTCTGCCCAAGTGTGTCCTAGTGCCGAGTGGCGCTGCTGGGCAAGAGCTTGGCTCCTGCCCGTGACAGTCCGTGTTGGCACAGAACCGTTGCCAGGACACCGCGGGGTCAACCCAACACCCCATTCCAATGACCTCAGTGGTGGGGGAGGGGCACTGGGGGCTCTCCCTAGTACACCCGTGTCTCTCTCGGACCGGGAGCCCAGACCTGGGCAGAGCACTTCAGGCCTGGGCTGAGCAGCGCTGAGCAGAGGGGAAGGGTGACCTCTCTCCAGCTGCTGGCAATGCTCTGCCTCATGCAGCCCAGGGCACCACTCGCTGCCGCCTTTGGCCAAGGGCACCTTGCAGGCTCCTAGTCAACTTGGTGTTCACCAGAAGCCCAGGACCTTTTGTGCCATGCTCTGTTCCAGTAACTTTGCCAAGCTGCCTTGAGTCAGAGTTCTGTGTGGATGGGTCCTGACATGCTTCATACCCATAGCATTGCCAGAGATTTCTCCTGATTTCCTACGGAATAGCTCACCAGTGCTGTCATTCTGGTTGGGTGATTGACGGTAGACACACACAATGACATCTTTGTTTTCCACCCCCACATCCTCATTCACAATCTTTCAACTACATCACCCCTAGACTGTAAGGGCTTCAAAGTCAAACCTCTCCTTCACATACAGTGCAAGTGCCCCTGCTCACCTGCCTGTCTCTTTTCAACAGCCTGTTCAGCCCTCCTGAACAGTGATGGTCTCTTCCCATTCTGCACTAGGGACAGGGAAAATTGTGTGCATAAGTTCCAGCTTCCCCAGGGAACAAGGTCACTTGAAGCATGGCATAAACATGGTTTTGGCAAGTAAATGTAAGTGACTGCTTATAGAAAATGTATGTTTTTCTTCAGTCAGGTGACACACAAAATTTGACAGCACGTGAGGTTTTGATAGTAATTCTCTCCCCGATCTTCAATTTCTCCCTGGATATTCCCAAAGCACCTTAGTCATGTTTGAGCAGGGACAGCCATAGCCCACTCCAGGAGGCTCTGCAAACAAAACATTGTGTTTTCCAGTGGCACATGCCAGCTGAATCCTGGCAACCCGGTCTGGGAAGTCTATCAGTCACCTTTGACATCTGACAGAGTAGTAAATGCTTGTCTTGAAGAGTGGGCCAGAGATGCTGAGGTCACTCTCTCAAACATGAGACACCAAATTGTCTATTCAGCTCCTCTAAATTTACATAGCTATATTGCAGCTTTTTTATGCTAAACATGCTAAGATCTCAATATAGGAGGCGGAGTAAGAAGCTATTCCTAGTGTCCTAAAGCAGACATCATTAGTACACCTTTAGACCTGATGGAATGTATTGACTAGGGCCTCAGTTTGATTACCTACACACAGGTAACCTCATGCCATTTAAGATGCTGTAAAGAAACCAGCACCTAGAGATCAGCAGATGTGACACAGGACCTATGATAGTCTTGCCCTTCTGAGGGGACAGCTGGAGGTCAGAGAACATCACCTATAGAATCTCAGATGATTGCCAAATGATGCCCAGGGATAGGCTACGTCATCAAGCCCATGCTATCCACTTACTCTAACAACTTTATGGAAACCAAGTCCAAACACAGACTCCAAATTCAGAGGGAGCAGAATCCCATCCTAGTTGTAGTTCCCTCTTCTGCCAAGGAGTTTTGTGTCCTGTATGCCCATAGCTGAGACCATTTGTGCCACACTCTTTACCAGCAACCTTTCCTTGGATCTGGCTTGGGTCAGAAGTCTGTGTGTCCCAAGATGCTTCATGCCCATGGTATATCCAGAAGTTTCTCCTGATTTCCTATGGAATAACTCACCAGTGCTGTCATCCTGGCTGGTTGATTGATAGTAGACACACACAATGACGTATTTGTTTTCCACCCCCTAATCCTCACTCACAGGCTCTCAACTACATCACCCCTAACTGTAAGGGCTGCAAAGTCAAACCTCTCCCTTGCACATAGTGCAAGTGCCCCAGCTCACCTTCCCTGTCTGTTCCTCCTGAACAGTCATGCCGTCTTCCCATTCTGCACCAGGGACAGGAAAGCTTGTGTTTCTAAGTTCCAGCTTCACAAGAGAAAAGGTCACCTGAAGTATGGCTTAATCTAGTTTTAATCTAGATAGTGCTATAGCTTGGCTTGCACCATTGGGCCAGCACTCTAATATTGATGAAGACCGGGAGGCCTCCCATCTCCTTAGGCTGAAATCGGTGTGCTCAGCTTGCTCTCTGAAATGCCTGTGCGCCAATGTACACAGTGTGGGCAATAAGCAGGAGGAGTTAGAAACCTGTGTTCAGTCAGTGGATTATGATCTGGTGCAATTACAGAGACATGGTGGGACAGCTCACATGACTGGAATGTGGTCATGGGTGTCTATATCCTTCTCAGGAAAGACAGGTCAGCAAGTCAAAGTGGTGGAGTTGCTCTTTATGTGAGAGAGCAACTACAATGTATTGAGTATTGTCCAGACACTAATGAGGAGTGAGTTGAGAGTCTATGGGTGAGAATTAAGGGGCAGGCTGGAAGGGGTCATACTGTTGTGGGTGTCTATTACATGCCACCAGATCAGGGTGAGGAAGTTGACAAGGCCTTTTACAGGCAGCTGAGAGCAGCCTCGCAGTTACAGGCTCTTCTTATTCTGGGGGATTTTAGCTACCCTGATGTTTGCTGGAAGGACTACTCAGCCAGACAACCACAGTTCAGGAGGTTCCTCCAATGCATTGATGATAACTTTCTGATGCAAATGATGGAGGAGCTGACTAGGAGAGGAGCGCTGCTGGATCTCATCCTCACTAACAAGGACGGTCTAGATGAAGCAGTAAATGTGGAGGGCTGCCTTGGTTGCAGTGACCATGAGATAGTGGAATTAAGGATCTCATGTGACAGGAACAGAATCACAACCCTGAACTTCAGTAGGTCCAACTGTGGTCTTCTCAAGTAATTGCTAGTGGAAATTCCATGGGACAGGGTACTTGAAGGTAAAAGGGCCCAAGATAGTTGGTTAGCATTCAAGGACTGCTTCTTCCAAGCTCAAGATCAGAGCGTCGCAGTAGGTAGGAAGTCAAGGAAGGGAGCCAGGAGACCTGTGTGGTTAAACAGGGAACTGCTTGGCAAACTCAAGTGGAAGAGAAGAGTCTACAGATCATGGAAGGAGGGGCTGGCCACTTGGGAAGAATATAAGGTTGTTGTCAGAGGATATAGGGAGGCAACTAGGAAAGCTAGGGCCTCCTCAGAATTAAACCTTGCAAGAGGGGTCAAGGACAACAGAAAGAGCTTCTTCAAATACATGGCAGATAAAACTAACACTGGAGTCAATGTGGGCCCACTGATGAATGAGGTAGGTGCCCTGGTGACAGAAGATACAGAGAAGGCAGAGTTACTGAATGCCGCCTTTGTCTCTGTCTACACTGCTGGAGGCTGAGGAGCCCCCACATCCCTGAGGCCCCAGAGGAAGTGTGAACTGGATGATTGGGTAGTGAGGTGGACTGTGAACTGGCTGAAGGAAAGAAGCCAGAGAGTTGTGGTCAATGGGGTGGAGTCTAGTTGGAGGACTGTACCTAGTGGAGTCCCTCAAGGGTTGGTACTGGGACCAGTACTGTTCAATATATTCATCAATGACTTGGATGAGGTAATAGAGTGCACTGTCAGCAAGTCTGCTGATGACACCCAGCTGGGAGGAGTGGTTGACACGCCAGAAGGCTGTGCTGCCATCAAACGAGACCTGGACAGGCTGGAGAGTTGGGTGGGGAAAATTTTAATGAAATCTAACAAGGGCAAGTGTAGAGTCTTGCATCTGGGCAAGAACAACCGAAGGTTCCAGTATAGGTCGGGGAATTACCTGTTAGAGAGCAGTGTAGGGGAAAGGGACCTGGGGGTCCTGGTGGGCAGCAGGATGATCATGAGCCAGCATTGTGCCCTTGTGGCCAGAAAGGCCAATGGCATCTTGGGTTGTATTAGAAGGGGAGTGGTTAGTAGGTCCAGAGAGGTTCTCTTCCCCCTCTACTCTGCCCTGGTGAGACCACACCTGTGTCCAGTTCTGGACAAGAAGGACAAGGAACTGTTGGTAAGAGTCCAGTGCAGGGCCACAAAGATGATGGAGTGGAGCATCTCCCTTATGAGGAAGGGTTGAGGGAGCTGGAGCTCTTTAGCTTGGAGAAGAGGAGACTGAGGGGTGACCTCATTAATGTTTGTAAATGTGTAAAGGGTGAGTGTCACAAGGATGGAGCCAGGCTCTTCTCAGTGACAACCAGTGATAAGACAAAGGGCAATGGATACAAACTGGAACACAGGAGGTTCCACTTAAATGACAAGAAACTTCTTCTCAGTGAGGGTGACAGAGCACTGGAACAGGCTGCCCAGGGAGGTTGTGGAGTCTCCTTCTCTGGAGACATTCAAACCCGCCTGGATGTTTTCCTGTGTAACCTCATCTAGGTGTTCCTGCTCTGGCAGGGGAATTGGACTAGATGATCTTTTGAGGTCCCTTCCAATCCCAAACATACTGTAATTCTGTGATTCTAAACAAAACAGAGGGTTAATAGAAAGTAGTAGCAATAGTAGCGTCTTCCTTGAACAGTCAGAAAACTGTTTCAGTTTTCCTAAAATACAATCCTCTACACGTAAAACTAATAGTACAGAACAGGTACCTCAGGTTGAATTCCTGTCTAAAACCAAATTAATATTATTTCATCTGATAATCATCAAGATTACTATGTATATACTCGGAAATTTCCCAGGAGACCTTCCCAGGGGACACCTTATTCCCTCCAGTAATGTCATCAACTCACTCACATGCACTGGATTTGCTTAGCTGCAGCAGCTTCTTCTTGTAATTTAGTAGTTTGGCACAAACATGCCACACATCCTGGCATATGCTGAACTGATGGGATTGCTTTATATGAAAAGATAAATTTTAAACTCAATTGCGCTCCAGAAGGCCCATTTTTGTGTTTCTATCTGCTACTTTCATGTAAGATCTTCTTCTATACCTTTCCTGTTACATCTCAGAAAATCTGTCTGCATTCGCATGGTTTAGAACTCTAGAGCTTTTCCTGATTTAAGGTTTTCTTTACCATTTCAATGGTCTGTTCTTAATCCTCTAGATATTTGGGTTATCATCCTGTTAATTTGGCCTAGAATTCAGGCACTCCTAAGGAGTCCGTACAGAATCGGTAAAAAACAATTGACCTAGACTCTAGGTATTTTCATGTTTTTGCACATAGCCACAACACTTCTTAACCTGTTGACCTTTGTGATTCCTATGCATTTTTTTCACCTAACCTTTAGTTATCTGTGAGTTAAACTGGACCCTGTGATACAAAAGTCCCTCATGCATGTTCTACAATGATCATTTAGATCATGTCAACACTGTTTACAGTTGAAATGAGATGTGGCTGCAGTTCTGCAGACTTTACAAGAAGCCAGTTTGACATCAAACCCATGAGATCTCTGAGGTAGAAACCAGGTAAGATTAGACATTTATACTATTACGTATCTCAATAAAGTGGGAGAGATAAAAAAAGCTCTAATATATTTCAGTGTTGTCCTCCTTCACTCTAACCAAATCTTATTACCTCATGGTTAAAAAATTTAATCTCTTTAACTCAGAGGCTACTAGAATGCACATTTCTTCTTTCAAACCAGGTGATTTTCTCAAAAGAGTAAGTCCGTTATTCTGAGGAAAACAAACACATCAGCACATCTGCTCAAAGGAACAAAGCAGGAACTTTGTCTCCTTGATGAATGATTTTGAAACTTCTGGACAAAACAGTGTCAGTGCAATAAAAAAGAATCCTACTCTACCTGAGGGCAGTGTAGAAAACAAAAGGGCACTTACATAAATAAAATTTACTTCAGAAAGTGTAAAAGGAGAAAGGTGAGTAAAAAGGCAGAAGAGGAAGCTTTGCTGACTGCAATAGACATCAAGGGTCTTGATCCTAAATGAAGCTCTAATGGTCCAGCATTCTGAATTCAAAACTGATAATTCAGTGAATTAATAAACAGCTCCTTTTCTGATTTGGTGCTCACTGGTGAGCAGAAAGTCTGTTGGTCTTAAAATTGTAAGCAGGACAGACATCCAACCAGGAATGGTTTGGATATATTTTTAAAATGGAAGACAAGTTTTTGTTTCCTCTCCAAATAGGACTATATTTTGGCTTATCTACCTTATTCTCTGATCCCCTGGCATTCTCTTCTTTTACCCTTCCCATTTGTCTTCTTTTAAATAATCTTCCTCTAGTGCAGCTCCCCAAAATATTCTTGATTCATTGATGTTGGCAGAAAACGTCAATCTGTTTTAAATCAGATTCTATAGGAATATATTTGTTTCAATGAAACTACAGCTGAAAGCAATTATGGACTCCAATTTGGAATCCCTGTAAGAAAATTAAAATTAAAAAATCCCAGGAGCCTTTCTAGCTACTAGGTTTTAACTTAGTGGCACTTGCTTGGGAATTCAGCTGCAAGTTCAAGTCCCTGTTCCATCCAATTTGGTCGTGGAATTGGAAGTCAAAATTGGATCTGGGTCATCTGCATTTCAGGGAAGTATCCTGCTTAGCAATCCAAGAAGTCAACATCCCTTATCCAATAGACATTTTTTATTTAAACAAATCCTGAATCGGAGGGATTCAGGTTGTTCCATGCTTCGCAGAGGAGGCACCTGTAACTGGCCCCTCATGTTCCTCCGCTTGTCCTGAACCTTGTGGCAGTTCCAGGAACAGACTTTCAATTTCAATAGACCCATTCCTTTCTAGCAAGTGTACAACATCAAAAGCCTTGCTAAACAGGATTTTTGTACTCCAGCTGGCACTTGTGTGAAGCTCTGGGCTGTCACTCACCCTGGCACAGCAGAGATATTCTGTTTGGTCATGGAGATGGAGCCAGGAAACATGGAAAAGGAACTGGGGAGATGCAGGCTCCCCACTCCCCTTTGATTCCTACTCCAGTCACAGCCCTGCTGCCCATTCCCAGGTCCCAGGTTGGAAAATAAAGGAGGAAAAGAAGACAGAGGATGTGTACCCAGATAGAACTTGCCTGACGTACTTTTTCTTTTCTTAAGGGGAAAGGCTGGTAAATGGAAATTTAGGAGTTTGTAGTCTATTAGAAGTATCGAACTCTAGTGTTTAATTCATTATCTTCCTGGATGTACAAGTGTGAGCGATTTTCAGCCAAACTAAAATGAAACGCACAGGCAAAATGACATGTGTGGTAAGCAGTTTCTTCCTATCTCATGCAGGTCTATTATGCAGGCCTATTTTAACTTTTCTTTTTTTCCCAAAAGACATGTTAAACTCAGTTTTTAAGGGCTTTATGGTATAATCAAACTAGCTCAGCGCAGCAGGCATTCGCATCTTGTTGTCATATTATTATAAAGTCTGCTTTCAAGTGTGTTTGTAACCCATTGCATTTTGGGAATTCTGGAGAGTATAAATAAAAGCATCTTCTTTTCTTGAAAGAACCTCCCGGCAGGTTCTTTCAACAAAAGCTTCTCTGCACAATGTTAGATAATGTAGCGTAAAGTTCACTGTTACAGTGAAAATGTTCCTCCCACATATCAAACAATTATTTTAGGCACATTAGTTTAAGATATATCTTTAAAAACTTGGCTGTTCAAAAAGCACAACAAAACTCTTTCTCTTCTTGATGTGCATGCTTGCTTTGCTACTTCCAGGCTCTAATTTCATCCTTTTGTTGCTTGTTTACTTATTGCACATATTTTCTAAAAGCACACAGATCAACTTGCAAACACCATTTGTTCACATATGGGCATGACCTTATCAGAAGTGACAGGTGGATACAGGCAGGTAGCAGCGTGAGATATGTGAAAAGCAGAGATTTTCATTTGTACTTTTTTGACAAGTCTTTCTGGAAAATGGGAAGGGATTTACTTATTCCTCCTTCGGTGAAGGTGGATCTATACTCTCAAGCAAATCCAATGGGAAATTCATATTAGGTCTGCCAACTTTGTCTGTTTTGTGAAATGACAGCTTTGTATGCAAATTATACCATTAGGATTTCAGAGAAAATAGTGGTGATTCAAGTCATTTAGTTAAAAGTTTTCATCTAACCTTGAGATGTTATACAATGCTTTGTGGAGGGTTGGTTATGTAGCACTCAGAAACTCAGAGAGCTCCAGAAAAGGTCCACCCAAATGTATGAGAAAATGACATACTCAAAATGTCAACTGATTATACAAGCCACTTTTATCTGAGGTTTTAAAATATACGACAGGTGTCTTCTCTCCCACATTCCCACATCAGAATGAAGAAGATCAGAAGAGAAAACGGGAATTAATCATAATTGCTGCTGAAATGATGATGGTCAATGGCCTTCTTCACTGATGAGAACAGTAACATTTTCAATGGATGAAATATGTACTTTCAAGAATGTGGCTCACAAATAGAAAATCAATAAGGAGAAAGTTCAAATTCTGCTGCCTGTGTACTAAATGTTTGCTGACCAAAATAAGAGCTTCATAGTCAGGTCTGTGATCTATTGAGTTTTACAGTACTTCTCAGTTTGAATCTGGTATAGAAGTAGCCCAGCTGGAACTGAGACTTACTATGCACACCCACTGTGTAGTTTCACAAACTAACAAGAGAAAATGAGTTTTTGAAAAATATGGGAAATGGTAGTTTATAAAATGAAAGCTTTTTTCTCCAAAGAAATGGCTTCCCAATTATTTTCAGAGCTGATTTCAGCAGGAAATTCAACACATCACATGCATCAGTGGGGAAGAAAAAGCATGACCATGATTGTTGGCATACAAATGTTTATAAAACACCTCTTCTTAGAGTGTTCAATGCACAGGATCAAAATGTAAGGTAGTTTTTAGATCGGTCACATCTTAATTTCAGTAAATATTTATCTTTACTCGTGCTGTAAAATGCATATTCTTGCTTTAGCTCTTGCCAAAAGCTATTGAATTAAATTAAAAATATATGGGCGGTTATTTTTCAGAATCAGTGACTTCACAGAACATTACAACAGGAACTCGAAGAGTCCATTGCGTTCAGTTTTAATTTTATAATATCCTGGTTAATAATGTCTATTAAAACATCCATTAAAAGACCATCATGCTAATTTAACTGGGAACATATAATAGATGCTATTGGAAAGCTTCCATTAAATTAATGGTAGAGACTTAATGTCTTAAATAGATGTTGTTATTAACAATATCTTAAATAGATGCTGTTATTAAAAAGAGTAATGCAACATTAATTAAAAGCAAGCTAGGGCTTCACTGACAAGAGAAAAACTCTTTACTTTATAGACACCAAAATATTAGTAGTAACAAAACATTTTTTTCTTTGGTTCACTGTATTCTGCATTCCACCATTATTTTCCCTCTAGTGCAATGATCTCAACTGTGCTATGTAATCATGTGAAATGCCAAATCGATCTAAAATGGATGCTACCACAGTGATAGAATGCTTCTTAGTTCCTTTTTTAGTTTGATTTTTAAATTAGTAAATGTAAAGTTTAAAAGAACCAAAAAAGTTTTTATGACCAATTTTTATTTGGTGCTGATTTCTGTGTATTTATTGACATAAATGTATTGTTTTCAAGACTTTTTATTTTTTATATATATATATATATATTTTATTCAGTCACTTTCATAAAGCCATTAAGCCACTAAAAGGCAAGAAATGGCCATATTTGACTGGTGATGTTTGACTGCTATGAGAAAGAAACATACACGTAGATCTCAGCACATGTGTCCATGATGAAGCTGAAGCAAGTACAAAAAAATATGAAAGCCAAAAGCCATGTTTTATTACAAATAACACAGTATAATGTATCTTACTGGCCAATATGGCTTTTCCTCACTTTGAAATGCAAGGTAAAGTACTCTTAACCAGAGTCAGAATATTAGATAACTTTAAAAAATATTTTTAGCTCGAAAGCCATTGCTTTTCTCTGTCATCACAGAACTGGAAAAAAGCATAGCAGAAATAAGTGCATGAGAAAGAAAATATCATGAAGATAATGCTCATAGTCACATCTCTGATAGGGAACAAGATTTACTTCACTTTGTAGGCTCATATTTCCTGACATTTGTCCTAGCATATTATGATCAAAGAACTAAAGCAGTGGCTGGGAAACACCACAGGAGGGATTAAATTAAACGATTATGTAAACTTCCAAAGGAAGGCAGCTTCCACTGGTATCCTGACTGCTAGAAACCTTCCAGTTTTTATTTAGAAACTGCCTCTTTTTCAATATAGCAGGCTCTTGTTTAGGGATCCCCTGATGATTTTAGCTTGTTTTATCAGGCATGCATTGCCCTACAGTTGCCATCACCTTGAACAAACCAGCAGCTGCTGCGTGTAACCCATTCACTCACCAGTTCCAGCCAGCAAGAAACCATGACTGAACTGCAAAGAAAGATAATATCATACATAATCCACTGGAGTAATATTAGGTTGGTATGTAATTAAAAATCTTGGGGACAATGCTGAGTGGAAACTCTGTACCAAATCCCCATATTTCTAATGAAGAATTATTCCAATAAAGTCAGAGAGCTTTGCATTTGAAAGTGAAAAAAATAAAAATTATTTCCCTGTTCTAACCTGAGTTCCTTAATATATTTCAGGCAGGGAATTCAATTCAGTGAAAGCTAAGTGAATTGAACACTGAAAGGATTTTTAAAACAGATTGGACAGGTTTATAGTCTATGTAAAACAAAAATAATTAAATCTTATTCATGTACTAAACTGATTACCTTCAGCTCCAGTACTGCACAACAGACATGGTCATAAGGGAATGGGAGGAGGACTGTAAAGGTAGATAGATCATAGTTAGCTTGACACTGGTGGGGATTTTTTCCTGATGCAAAGAACAGAGAGAAAGCAGCGTTGATGTTCACAATAATAGACCTTTCCTTCAAGCAGAGGATTATCTGATGTTTGATAAAGGCTTTTTTTAAGTTTCCATTTTCATTTTCATTTTGCTTTATAGAATTAGTTACAATCCAGTTGCCAAAAACGCACATGGAATGTATATGATAATATTTGGAAACTATCAACCACCAATCTCTCTAAAGAAGTCTTTGGTTTTTAACTTACAGGCTCTCCCTTATGTTCATTCTCCTCAGATAAAAAGATACCTTTTTAACTTACCCCTAACTCCTACAACCCACGTTAACCAAAGCCTTGTGTTTTAGGTAAACAACTGTGCAGACAGCGCAAAGGGAATACTAAATGTTACCGTGCTGGTTTCATGCTTTACATCTGTTTTCAACAGATACGACCAAGGAAAGCAGCGAAGAATCATACTTCAGTGGCCTTTTACCTTGCAATATGTAGAGGCTTTTTTTTCAGTTGGAAAAAAATAATAATTTCTGTAAAATTAACTCACACTATTAATGATTAATTCATAGCTTACCTATGCATCCTGTATTATAGAGGAAAGAAGAGGTAGATAATGTTTTAATGAGTACCAGCTAGTAAAGTTAAACATTATTGAAGAGTTAAACATAATTGTAGAGTTAGAAGGTATTTTAAATTCATCTTGTTGAGATTCTCTGAGATGACCATCTGAGGAGCTATTTTTATTTTTAATATAAACTGACCTCTGAGGAAATATTTGGTGTTTCCTTACACCTTATTTACCACATGAATTCATAGCTTTAGAAACACACTCATTGGTGCATGTTTATGAACTATTGTTCACTGAAATTTTGTAGATTTGTGATGTTCTCATAGAAGTTTGCGAACACAAATGTATAAAGTTTTTGTCCATATTCTAAATCATTACTTTGAACCATTTATCCATTTATAACTAACAGGACGCTTTTATCACATTTTCAACAGTATTTTAGAAAGATTTTATCCAGACAAGTCACAAATAATAACCAAAGAAAAAAAAAAAAGAATTTTAATTGAATTTATGGCTCTCACAAGTAGAGGAAAGATTCCATTTTGGGTGTTGAAAAGCTGAAATAGTTACAAAGCTCTCAAAACACTCATTTTCAGCTTTGAAATCAATGCACATAGGAAAAATCCAACACCTTATGCATTCTCTTTCTGACAACAAAATACCTAATCTGTGATACACTATTAGAAATAAAAAGTTCCAGCAAATGGCCTAGAAAAATAGAGCAGTTCCTAAATCTGATGGCTGAGTCATTCCTCTTATTTCATGGTTCTGCTCAACATTAAAGCACACTGCTGAGCTACCTGCAAGCCAATGATTTGCAATGCCAAACCTTTCAGAACAAAGATGATAGCTTCTTAAAAGTTCCTTAATTTTGGTGGTCACACTGTCCATGAATCAAGACAAGTTGTTTTGAGAGCTTGCACTGGTAAACAGCAAGGCTGTCATAGAAAAATTGGCTGTGGAAAATAATCTTCGATTGTGCGATAAAGAGATGATTCATTTTGTATTCATAGATTAAAAAACGCAAGGGAATATAAAGAAAATCTTATAACAAATGTATTCCTTTTCAAAAAGACAAACTTGGATAAACTTTGATAAACTGAAGAAATCTCTGAGGACAAGAAGAAGAAATCAAGCTGAGGACACCAGGAGTCATGTGCAAAAGAAGATTTAAATTCCTTCCAGTCAATGGATGTAAAACTGTCTGGAATTTATGTTCCAAACAACACAGAGGTTAAAAAACCTGCAGGCTACAGATCTCCTGGTTGGCTGACTATTTTATGAAGGGCACTTTGGAACACGGAGAAAGCATGTTCAGAAAGGGAGAAGGACTGATTAACAAAGAGGTCAAATAGTGCAGGGACGAGAAAGGACTTGAGAAATATATTAAAATAATAAAAGGTTCTTCATCAATCCAAATAAAAAGAGAACAAAAATACCCAGGGTTCCATACAGTTGGAAGAAAATAACAGCTTTGGCATGATGCCTTTGGTAGCACTTTTTTTTTTTTTTTTTTTTTTTTTTACTTTTCAAAACATGACTGTGATATAAACTAGAAGGGTAAAGCTAGAGGATAATGCAAAGAAAACGGGCATAGATAGATACTTGCCACCAATTTTGATAGACATGTCATATGAACTTACAAATTAAATAGCATGTATTTTTAACAAATCTTTTCAGTAAGAAGCGTTACTATATTGTTGGCAAAAAGTGGTAGTGACATTTTCAGTAGAGGATAAATGTGATTTGGGCAAATGCAAATTTGCCATTTTGTCTGCTTATAAGGTATTAGAACAAATGGTGAAGGAAAGCTCATTAGACACATTAGGGGTGAGGGAAAATTGGTAAAATATAACAATAAATGACCAAAAGTAGATTTTGTGAAAGTAGTCAATGCATTTTCTAGACAAAGTCAAGACAGTAGATCTTAATTGTGTTAATACATGAAGCACTGGATAACTGAGTCAAATCTAAAATTGTCAGTGAATTTGAAGAGGCCAGCCATCAAGACTGAAAGCAAATAAAGACCTTTTCAAGGCAGATAGATGAGTAATGATGGAAAAACAACAGTGGGCTGGAGGAAGTTTATTAGCAGTGCTTCCAAGGGTCTGATTTTCTCTGATAACTTCATTAATGAGAGGCACCAGCAATAGGTTAAAATTTTCTGGTGTAAAAAAGCAAACCAGATGAGGAACAGACTGGCAAGGATCTATAGCAGCCTTCTCAGGAAGAGGGAACTCTATGCACCCTTCAGGATGAGATAAAATGATTGCTATAACAGCAATTATTGGATCTGATGGAAAAGAGGTCCCTTTCAGATATCTTTGCATTCACCAGGATGCTTCAGAACCAGAAGCTTCTCTTCAGCCTTTTATTTTAATTTGCATTTCATAAACCACATGCTAAACTGGCATGGATCTTACTTCCTGTTTGGATGCATAAGTAGTTTACATGTTCTTTGAACAGTCTGCCCACAGTATACAGATGCTCTGGAGTCAGAAAGATCGTGCTTATGAATCTGACTGGATCCAATTGCCAGCTTTATGGTGCCAATAAAGCCTGTAACATATGCACTGGGACCCAACACCCATACCAGATCAGACTGAACAAGTAAAAGATTGGTTAGATATTTTGGCAAGGCAATAGAGGCATTGATGGAGCATATGCCAACAGTACTTTTACATTTACGATGAAATTCTTAGGCTATGCATAAATGTACTCCCTGTTTTTACTTCCATATTAACAAACTTTACATGTTATAACTGTTTTACTAATAGAACCCTCCTCTTTAAGTCTCCTAGATGCTAAATGGTTCAGGTAGAGATGGCCACTTTAAGTAGTACACCTATGAGATCTCTTTTTGATGACTTCAGACACAGATTTCAGCACAGAGAGTTTCAATTGTTTCAGGTGAGATATGATCTCAGCTGCTCATCAAGAAAGAAGGGATCTTTCATGTGTCACCAGGATTTACTAGCTGGTTCCCCCATCTTGGAAGCTGCATGAAGATTTGGTGAAGTCCATATTCAGTTCACAATATACCAGCTAGCACAAATGAGTGAAATGTTCTGCAAACAAAAAGGTTAGTGTGGGTTGGGTCATTGCTTATTTTTCACTCCAGGTTAGGTTAGGTTATAGCTGAACTCAGGTCTGAGTAGAAGTGCATATAAAAACATTTTCTTTAAGCGTGAGGGTGTTTTTCACTTGAGTTAGTTACACTTCAGGAAATCATTGCACAAACATTCAGTTCTGCTGGAGGTGTAGTTAGTGGTATGACTGTTTTCTTGTGTTAGCTCTTCCGTGAAAACATAGCTTAAAAATCTATCTTTGTTGCAGAATTAATTTCAGTGTTATGAATTCGCTTGTTAAGAACTAGGTGGTTTCTGCCATACTTGTGGGCAGTGCATTTAGCAGACATGCTCACTCTCCTAGGTCATAGGTTTACAATGAAGCCTTCAGAAATGTAGATGGAAAAGCTGCCTTGCTGCTGCCTGTGGCACAGATTCTCTTACTTCATGTAGCTTTTAAACTACTTCACTGTTCTTCTTTCTCTCCTTGATTGCATATTCATTCATACAAGTAAGCATGGAATAAGTGACTGCTTTATACGTGCAATGTCCCAGAATGTAGAGCTGCTATCTGCAGAAAACATTTATTCACTGAGGGCCTGCAAGGCCATGGTGTGAGCAGTAATGTAATCTGACGATGACTGCATGTAACTGAGGGCAGCCATGCCATCAAGTCTTACAGCTGCTGACCTTGGGAATGCTGTGTTTACAGCAAGTCACAGAAAGGCACCAGAACCAAGAACAGGTGGCCTTGAGTTGTGCGAACAGCCTACAGGGTTTTAAACAGTTATGATTTATTCAGTGTGACAGTCCCTGAATAATAAGGTTGGACTTGAAGATTGCAAATATGAAGTTTCCACTTTTTTTTGTGAATCTGATAAGGAAAATGGGTTATAGCTTTTCATGTGAGTGATTGACATTCACTCCGTCATCACCTTTAAGGTTCTGAACAGCACCACTCACGCACACATCTTGTTTCCACTGCTATTATGTGATCTCTCAGCCAACAGTGCTCAGGCAGAGCTTCCCATTTCTTGAACCCAATCTTTATAATTTCTTGCCTTCTACCATGGTGGTCATGTTAATAACAATCTCAGACTAATAAGAAAAGTACTGCTGAAATGACTTACTGAATTTTCTAGTTTTCCTGTTTTACCTTTTTCTTTCCCCCCCTTGTTTTTTGCCTAATTTATATCCTAGTCCTTCAGTTGGACCAATGAATTCAGTGGAACTGTAAAACAGACACACAGGTCCACCCATAAAAATCAAACTCTTTACTTGTTTAGCTCTCTTGAGCACGAATCTTTCAAGCTTATGTTTGTCATACTACCAGAGCTAAATCACACATTTCAATACAATATCCTTTTCTCTGGTCTTAAACAAGCTTATTCTTGTCTCAAAAAAGCTGCCTGTTGTTGCAGTCAAATATTTAGCAACTACAGCTTTCACTTTGGGTTATTTAATATTGTTATGCACTCCATTCTATTCTCAGTATAAAGTAATAGAAGACCTGGCTGAATATAAATAACAGCCCAGCTCATTCCATTTATTACAACTAAAATATTAGAAGCTGGGAGGTAAAAATACACAAAACTTCGACAGCTCTGCAAAAGCATGTCCTTATGAAACTGTTTTCTGCTCAGTGTTTCTTTCAGGGAATGTAACCTGCCCTGACTTCTTGATGAGGATGTGACACAACCATACTGGCAAAGGTGCTCCCATCTTCTGCTCTAGAAGGACTCAGTCAGAACCTCTAAGTGCAGTTCTCAGTCCAGTCATAAAGATGGCTGCTCTTTGCTTTTGACAATAAAGAAATTCTTGGTAGGACAAAATTTGCCTCCAGTTCTTCACAGTTTGTTCTATGTCATTTCCCAATTACTCATGCCTTCATAGCAAAAGGTTGAGTCAGAACTTCCTTTGAGGAGATTCTTCATATTTCCAGTCCTGGGCCTTTAGAGGTGGGCCATTCTCATGGCCTCCCTGAATTCTTCTCTCTCCATTTCCCAGCTGTTTTGTGGGCCTCTCTGACCCACAGCAGAAGATACCTGTAATACCCATCCTCACTTGGAATAACACTGCCATTCTCACAGTTATGGCTGCAGGCTGTATTCTGTACTGGCCTTTTATCAGCCTCCCAGTCAACGACCAGCTACAGGGCCTTGGAGACATAAGAAAGAGCCTTTCTTATTTTCTTGGTGAGTAGCTGAGTTTACACCCCATCTGAAGCAGTCAGCTGAAACTCTCTCACAGATAGCCTGAAACCATCAAAAAGAGGTCTCACTGGTATGTAAAGTGGCCCTGTTCTAGACAAATTTTTCTAGACAAATTAGCATCCTTTGGAGTGCTTGCAAGTATTAGTAGCTAATGCACTTACATATACTGATGATCAGAAAGGCAAGCCAATGCTTTTACGAAGTAGGGGAAGATCATATTGGATCAGCTCTATTTTCTATTAAACCACAAGTATGCAGTGAGCTTTCGCTGACTTCTGTCATTTGTCACATGATTTTATCTTAAAGAAGGCAGAAACTGAAGGAAACTTAATGATTTTTGGATTATATTTATGTTCACTTTATGAAAAGTTCCTGTTACATGGCCTCTTTTATCCTGTCTATTTTTTATTCACTGGCAACTCTGTCACCACCTTTTAGAATCACATCAGTGCCAGCAGCACCTCTAGCATTCTTATTCAGCAAAACACATATGTTCCAAAGTTTCACATGCCCCTGCAGCAAAAACAGTTACGGAATGATCTGGGAAAAAAATCTCATTTTTCTTGAAATTCTGTCTAACAATATTGTACTTTTGCTGTTATTGAGGTTACAGTAATAATATGGAAAATGTGTTTTGGCTTTTGTAGGCTTTTTGTCTTGATAAAGTATCACTAGGAGCTTTCTGTGCCTGATAAAGCGATGGAATCACATTTATGTTTGATATAAGAAAGGTAGATGAAAGCAGGCAGAGAAAAAATGACGCAACTTAAGAGCAAAGCAATCAGGTGCTCTAAAAAGATGACTTCTTTTATTTAAAAAAAGCCATGCACATCTCCAGTCAAAAGGCAGGGATAGAAAATGAGGAGAATTTGAGCTGCACCATTTGCTCCAGCAGTATTCTTTCCACCTACTCTCTTCATCCATCTTCCTTTTTCCATTTAACTTGACTGGGTGGGAGAACAGGCAATAAAAGGCAGCGGAGAATGGTGGGTGCTGCATTTTTGTTCCCTGGGAAATCAGTATAACACTTCTACAAATCAGGATGCTGTAGCTGTCTGGGCTCATTCTGCATGTTCAACTAAACTGCAGTGCAAATTTTCTTCCTCCGTTTGCTTATTTTAAGCTCCAGCTAATTACAACTCTTTAATAGTCTTACTAAGATTACCCTGCGGAAACATTAGAATAATAGTTTTTTTCTTAGAATCGTGAATACAAGGATTTTTTAAGGTGAATGTGGAATCTTGAATGCTATGCAAGTGCCCATATTGCTTATGCAAGCATATGTTTGTATGTGTGTGCATTGGTCTGAATGTATACCTAACTACATAAGCTGACAGATACCTCAAAAGGGCACTTCTCCTGACCTTGGCATCAGGAGCTTAAGGATGACAAAAAATAAGCATCTTTGGCATGAATATAAAGGCTCCTGGAGCATGAGGCAGCTTTATTCCAGTGCATTGATCCCTATCCGTTTGTGGAAGAAAATTCCTGGCTTGTTTACAATACTCCCAAATTTCAATTAACTCCCTTCACAACTGCTTTGTGCAGTTAATTTCTCTAAGCTACTGGTTATCTCTCCTTTTGCCATGGATTTATACAGTGCTTAGCATAATGCATTGCTGCTACTCACTATTTCTATAAGTGAACACTGAAGAAGCTGAAGAACTGAGTAGCTTTTAACTGCTTTAAAGTAAATTAGGTAGCATTCATCATTGGCAGAGTGTTTACTAAGTCCTTTGGGGAAGGGGTTTCTTTCTTCTCCTTTTTCTTTCCCTCAAATTTTCTCAACTCAGAGATTCATGAACTGCTTATTGAATTTCAACCTGCAGTTCATGAATCACTTAGCTGCTGGCCTGATTAAATAATAACAAGACTATTTCCATAGAAATAGACTCATTATTATGTTACTTTTTCTTTTTTTTTTTTTTTTAGATAGCAGTTAGAGGGAAAAAAAAACCTCAAAAATACCTTTATTTTGGGATAGAGATTTGGCCTTCGGAGGGAAGCAGTCCTCCTGCTCTGTACTTGTATTATTTCAGTGCAGAAGATTCCTTGTTCTGAATCGGGATGGATGGTCATTTGTCATTTTTCTTGTCCAGGATAAATTTTTTTTTGTTTGAGAGAGTGTAAATCATCAGAGTGAACTTCTGTTACAACCTAAATTCCTGAATTTTACTGTATATGGTTAATGGATGTATCTGAGACCAAGACTGATTGCCCAATAACTGGAAAAGGCTTAAAATATTGACAGCTGAAATAAAATATTTGGGTATTCCTAAATTAAAATGTTTTGTTTTCAGCCCTTATGCTGGCCCAAGGACTACATTTTGAACTTCTGCAGTTCTGAACTACATTACCCAGGAAAGCACACTACCACTGTTTGTTAGCATTTTGTCATTCTATTTTGCCTTTAGACTAGATTTCCTGGCAGGTATTTATATTCGTCGTTTACTCAGAGTTAAGAGGTATGCTAATGCATTAAACAGCTTTGGTAAAAGAGTGACCACAGTGAAGTCAAACCTGAGTGACTGTTTTTGAGTAGTCAGAGATAAGTTGCATGAGAAGAAGGAAGAAGTATTTTTGTTTAAGGGAAATTTTAGGAAAAATAACATTTCAAATAGCATATTGTGCTACTTTCTCTCAGTTATGTTTTTCTACTGTAATTTGATTGTCAGAAGCTTCTTAAGCTTCTTTTTTTTTTTTTTTCCTGAAACTGTAATTATCAGTTTCAATGCAATTCAATACATCTTTGTTTTTCTACCTCACTTCACAAAGCTCTTGTGCTTGTACAAATGAAATTAATTGTACTTTGTTACCTGGCTGTAAATGATTAAATATTTAACAACTTTTTTGCTGTATTTTCAAGTCTGTTTCCACATGGAAGATGTTTTTTCCCAACACATTTGAAATAGAAATTAATATGACAAAGCCAACAAGCTTTAGAATTGAAGATGTAGTTTGAAGATTGAACATTATACAGATATGAACTATACATACCTATGCTGTTGAATCTCTTAGCATGCATGCAGTATGCTTCAGACAAAAATATTTGTGTCTCACAACTTCTCAAGTTTCAATCCTTGAGTAATTCATAGAGTCATACAATTATAACATAGTTTAAGGTGGAAGGGACATCTGGAGCCTGTCTTGTCCAGCCTCCCACTCAAAGAGGCACACTTTAAAATCAAATTAGGTTAATCTGGCCCTTGTCCCAGCAGAGTTTGAACATCTCCAAAGATGCAGATTCTATAGTCTCTCTGGGCAATAACTCTCACTGTTTGAGTGCTCCTACTGTGAAAAGATTTTTTCTTTTCATCTAACCAAAATGTCACTTGCTGCAGTTTCTATCCATTCCTTTCATTATGTAGCTCCAGAAAAAGCCTTATCTATACCCTCCCATTAGTTGTACATAGTCATAATGTCTTACCATAGCTCCCTTCTCCAGGCCGAACAGACTCAGGTCTCTCAGCCTCTTCTTGTACATCATGCCCTCCAGCACCTTAGCCAACCTGGTGGCCCTCCACTGACCAGACTGCTTTATCCTAGTGCTTCTTTAGCTACAAATTTCCTAGTGCTTCTTTAGCTACAGATTCTCATTAGTGCATTACTTTACCATTCATTTCTTATTTCACTGATTGCAGGATGTCATAAATATCAATGACCTTAGAAGATCATGTAATAGAAGTAAATCGTCAAAGCATATAAGTAACACTGGTTCACTGGAAGAGTTCTTCTCTTTTCTGGTTTATGTCACCCTTGAAGGAAACAGAGTTGCAAATGGACACACACCTACCTAATTCTAAAATTCTAATGGCAGAAAGACCTTTCCATCTGCCAGGTAGAGAGAGAACTTTAGTTTGGGGACTTGCCTCGAGATTTCAAGGTTCGTATCTGACTCCTGAGATGCTTCAACTTATAAAGAAAAGTGACTGAGAAGCTTTATGCTTTTGAATATCATGTAACAAAGATATATAACATGTTATGTACAGCATACTCTGCTGCATATTCAGTATATGAGCTGGGCATCAGCTGTAAGTTTTTATTTTTCATTATTTCTTAAACATAGCTTCCTTAAATGTTAAACAGCATCAGCAGCTATGCTGTCAATGTTAAATTTTTTACCATTTTTATAATTAGTTATATGATTTTCTCCTGCCTTATAAATTCTCAGGTAAACAATGCTTTCAACTGAATATTTATTTTCAGTGGAAGGCAGAGTAATTTCTGTTCATAGTTTATAAGAGAAACTAGCTCTTTTAACAGTAAATACCACGATAATATAAAAAGAACAATATGCAAAGATACTGCTGTTTTTTGCAGTCCCTTTGGGGAGTGAATATTCATAATAGCCTTAATCACTCTTGGTTCTGGCTATATTCTTCTGTCTTAAAGTTGTTCATGTTCTTAGTTCAGAGAAAACACATTTCTCTTTCCAGTTGCATTAAATGGTTCTCCCTAAACACTCTCCTCAATAGCTCAGTCTATACCAGCAATATAATACAGCAAAGCCTCATGAGGGATGAAGCACTACTATTTTTATAGGATGCAAACTGGATTAAAATTCACAGAGAGTCCTAGTATGATTCCTACTTATAAACTTCCAGGGTCTGCCAGAAGAAAATGGCTTATTATTGTTTTTCAAAGCTCTCACTTGCACAGAGTACACAGCCAATAGGAAACACTAATTCCCCTGGGAATCATAAACAAGAAGCAAACTCTTCCAAGTGAAGCTACAGGAAAGCTTTGTGTTCCAGGTTTTAAATTTAGTTTGATCTTGGAACAACACAAAAGAATAATCACTTTTAAGCTTTTGAGGTTAGCTTTTACTAAATGCATAGGTTTCCTCAGGGTGGATTTTACAGTGGGAAGAAAGTTTAATCAACACTTACTTTCCTTAGAGTTACTTTGCAAAGGTTTTTTGGATTGTTCAACAAATTACAGCTTGCTTTTACTCCAGTGATGAACCAAAGCAAGAGGTGGTCATCACCACACTGACATCGCATCCAACCCTCTGGCTACCAGTTGGAGCTTCTTGATCTAGTGGATTTCACCTCTTGTGAATGTGGTCAGTTTGAGAGGAGTATTTTTGGGGGGAATGTAGAGCTGTCTGTTGATTGCAATAGAAGAGACAGGCACAGTTGTAGTTTCATCTCATTTATAATCTCTCTAGCAATGCAAACTCATTTATTTTTAGCCCCTAATGCAATAAAGTAAGCAATTTGAAAACATCAAATTATTGGTCTCAAAATGCCTGGCTGCTGATCATAAGCTTCCCTCTTGGTGATTTCTAAACAGAGCCCTCACACATTTTTCAGTGGGAAAACTATTAGCAATCAAAGTTGTCTCAGGATGTGAGGTAAGCTTGACTTTAACAAAGAAGCTTGCATTCAAACTACTTTATTGTTCCAGCAAGACTGCTGGAGTGGGAACTCTGTAATTGAACTTTGAGGATTAGTACCTCTGTTCTCAATTTGATATAGTTCATAGCATTTTCAAATTGGGATATTAGAAGGCAGGGGATTTTGTGTGTTTGCTAAGGGACTGATTATGGCTGGGACAGAATTCTTTATTTGCAGTCAGAATTTCTGTTGCAGCTGAATCCACGGGTGGAATCATACAGAAACACTGGATATTTACACCATAACCTAAATTACATAGTGTTTTTGTATCAAAACACCACTTTAGAGCGAATCATACTTGTTGGATTCTACCTGTTGTCTAATTGCTCTGTTAGCAAGTTGTAAATTTAAGTCTCAGCATGAGGGGGGACAAAAATCAATCTTTCTTGTGTAATTATCTTGCTATTGAGTGGTTTTGCACGTAACAATTTCCAGTTTCATTTCTGTTTCTTTTCAGAGTTCATGTAAGTGAACACAGCGTAGAACATTTTTTTGCCTTATCACTTTGAAGACTAGAGGTGTCTCCCTATCCCTGTCCCCAGATATGACCTGATGTGGTCTGTTGTTAAAAACAATAGTGATTATGTGTGTTTCTCTGACAACTGATACTCTTTAATTAGATGTGGGCTGTTAAGAGAAAAACTCTGTGGTATGCATTCTTGAAGATATGTCATTGATACAGTGAAGTCCTAGCCATATTTTGAAAAGAACCTTAATGCTCTGGGAAATGCTTGTAGGGATCTAAATTAACATCTCCCACTGATAATTATTGAGTTGCCAAAGTTAGCTATGTTCATGTAGCAGCAGCATGAAATTAAATATTTTTATACCCTTCCACATCAGGGCTAGAAGTCCAAGGAGAAAATTTATCTGCAGTGCACTTGAATCACATAGGTTCTAGTAAACAAAGAGGCAAAAAAACCCAGTTTCAGATGCCACTGGAATTTCAAGAAGAAAAAAATGTAAAGCTGACATTTTTCAAAGTTCATAATTAGTAACTGTCCATATAATTATTTTTAAAATTAGTAAATAACTTGGGAAAATTACTTGACATTTTTCTTGAGTATTTTAAGTATTGTTTTAATTTTTTAAGCCAAATGAGTTGCTTTTCTGGTTAGAAAAATCTGTTGTGCACCCTTCCAAATGGTAAGTCTGTTTTGTTATTGCAGGCATATTGAAAGCAAGACAGCCTATGACTAAGCAAGAATAAATCAGCCCAATTTCCTTTTATCAATCTATATTCCTTAGACTGAAGACTCCTATCCTTTTGCTTGAAGGAAGCAATAGTGCTTGCCTGCTTCTCTCAACAACAAAGGAAAATTATCTCAACAAGGGTCATTTACTCCAGTGTATTTTTATTGGCCACTGCAGCATCCCACTTCTACATCATGAAGATATGATACTGTATGGCAGCCTATTAGGAATGACAAGTATGGTTAAATGATAACAAGTGATTTGATAAAAACCAGGAAAGATGAAGATGCTAAGAAAAAGGAAGACAGAAAGAGAGAGAGGCACCAGAGAAAAGTTAAGAAAGAATAATGAAAAAGTGCCATAGCAACAAAAAGAACTCTGGTGTGCAAAAGAGCAGGGTCCTTCTCAGTGAATCCTGCTAAAATTTGAACCTGCTGCCTACTGATTTGGGTGCTGGGACCAAGAGAAGCAGTATCATTAAGAAACTTCTGAAAACGAGCAGTAATTCTAGTTTGCTGACCAAAAGCATCACAGACAGCGCAGAGTTCAAGCAGGAGGCGGGGAGGGGTACAAACAAATATGGTGAGGTGGTCAAAGTATCTGGAGTGTTGGAAGCAGCAGAAAGCTTGGGTTTATTTTTAAAGGTAAAATGTGGTTTCATGAAGTAGGAAAGAATGGAATAAGGTCCAAGTTAGGTCCCATCTAAAGTCTGGAGATTCTTTCCTGGCATCACTTTGTCTCCAGCAGAGCTCCCATGGTGAGCCAGAATATCTCCTCCCTGGTCTGTGTCTCCAAATCTTGTTCCTCTGCTCTGTCTCCGTGGCTGGACGTCCTTGGACAGTGCTGCTGACGGTGCAGCTGCCTGCCTGGAGATCTTCATTCTTCACCTCTTTCAGCTTTGTAACTGAAATAGCCTGTCCATAGTTATCCCTGAGAAGCAGGTCATATGTGACCAGTATAATAGAAACAGTAATACATGAAACAAAACTATATGTATTCTTATTAGCACTGTTAGTAAAGCCAGCTTCATTTGCTGAAAGGAATCCAAGTGTGTAGTAACGTTTGAATTAAACGCTGAGTACATTTTCAGTGAGAATATCCTTTTTGATTACTGAAACTTAAGTGCTTCAGTGAATTATTACCATAAGGTGTTCTTGGGAAATATTTATGTACAAAACACCTGTGGACTGTACCTCTCCAAACAATTTGGATGTTTAGTCATACAACAGTTACACACAAGTAACAAGATACTGACAAGACTAACGGAGAAGATTTTATCAAAATGACTACTCTATTTCTTGAAAGGAAGGAAATAATTATAGTAAGGTCTGCAAAGGAGAAAATTACATGTTGTCACCATTTATTTTACACAGGAGGAAAGTTGTGTTTTTCCATGCTCAGTGTAGCAGCAAATTTGAAGAAGAGAACCACGTATAAATACTGCGCAGTTCCAACTAAAATAAAGCTACATTGTAAGCTTCAAGAAAAAAATCCAAAATGCTGAACCACCACCATGATCCTTTATTTCCTTGTGACCACCTGAGTGATCCTGCCTAGATCAGACACTGAACACACCTGGTCTTGTATATGTCAGATACAGAATCCCAGTTCTCTATGGTATGAGGAAAGAGTCCATTCAAGCACCACAAACCTACCCCAAACCACTGTAAAGAGTAAAGTGAACTTCAAAAATTATATAGGATCAAATGGTGCTACTGCAGCTCTATCTCTGGAAAGTTACTGTCAGAAAAGCAGAGCAACTGTTCACACCTTCAGATTAGATGTTTAAGATGGCTGTCATATGTCTTAAAAAAATAAAAAAAGCTGTGTGTCAATGCACTTACTGTGCTTGCCTTGTAGAGACAAGTAGGCCTTTCCTAAAGTCATAAATTACATGGTTCAATTGAAATCTGTTTTAAAATCAATTCTGTTAACTCAGTGCCTCTGAATTCACTGACGCAAATCTAACAGGAAAAAAACAGGTTTAAGCTGATTAAAGAGACTGGAAATAAAGACTGAACATAACCCATTTTCTGTAGCCTGAGTAAATGCAGATAGTGTGGATTTATTAAAGAGAAACCTATGGCTAACTCTGTAGAAGTTTGTTTTTCAAGGAGCAGGAGGATAACCAGAACTTACTGGGGCAGTTTGCTTAGTCTTGCTCCTGTTTGCATCATGCCTCACTTAAGGTCATTTGCTCTCACGAGCATTACATTCAGAAACAATTTCTTTTAAATTTCCATTTCAATGCATCATGAATCACTTTCACTTAAAAAGTGACAGAGCTTAGATTCGCATGAAATTGCTTCCAAAAAGGAGCAAGACACCTTGGCAAGTATTAACTCATTTAGAATCACTTAAATCTTTCAGAGGAACAACTGAAATCTCAGATGCTCTGCTCTGCGTCGTGTCCAGAGATAGCTATGAGTGTGAGAAGACCAAAGAGGGTTCTTGGCAGTTCTCACACAGCATGAAAGGAAGACTTCTCACTTTCTTTGCTTCAGGTATACTGGCTCCAGCATTTGCTGTGTGTCAAAACCACCTCCAAACTCCTAAAAATGAGACTTCTTTATCCATAAGCTTACAACCCATGATATGCAGCCACAGCCTTAGGGAATTTTGGTAGAGGTTTCTGATGCAATCAACAGCTCTGCAACATGAGTATATAGTTGGATTTTTTTTTTTAAGCATCATCCTTCTACAAGTGTCCCTAGTGCTTACAACCTTATCTCATTTATCATCAGCAAAATCCTATACAGAATTCATTTATAGTTTTGGCTGTTCTACGAGTGTGTTCTACAGGTAGGACAGTGTAGCTGATGATGCTTGTAAGACATTTCAGTACTGAAAACACCAGGTACATACTATCCTTCCAAGACCTCAACTTTTTTGCTCGTACCCTTTATTTCATCTAAGAAAAATGGATGTAGAAATAAGAAAAATATCTTCCCCTCTCCTCCCCCCGCCCCATATTCTGTTCAGTTAATGCATACAGGAAAAAAAATAATAGAAAGGACTACATTCATTTTTGCCCTCATACCTACTGTCATTCAAGTCCAATTGCTATAAAGCCTTTACTACAGCACCTTCTTGCTCTTATTGATAATAGCAATTTGCCTATTGACGTCAGCAGGAGAAAAGCAGGACTTTGATGAAATAGCTCATCTAGGTACACTCTTCATTTTTTGAAGTTTGGCATCAATTAAATAAAAAGCATACTTCATTGTTACCAGGTCAGTACACTCGGTTATTTAAGACCAACCTCACCAATGACAATCTAATGGATACCAAATTACTTGTAACATACGTTTCTTCTGGTTCCTCTTTTCATACTTAAGAATGTTTCATTACAGATCTTAGAGCTTCATTAGCGTACAGGACAAAAGTTGTTGCCACGCTCTGTTTTGCTTTTCATTATTAAAATAAATTGTTGATGGTTCTTGAAATTTGTGAAGGTTTGTCAGTTCCAGTGATCTAAACATATTAAGCTATCTTCTTGGGAGAAAACAATAAGGCCGCATCAGCAAGACTGACATTTATTTCAAACTCCTACTCTAAAATCTGCGGTTAACAAGGTCAAAAAGCTTTGGGTGAATTATGGGACAGGAATTCTTAAGATGATTTGCAGCAGGGATTTATTATGAAGCCAAAATTGTATCGTCAGGAGGAAACAGATATGTAGTGAATATGAGCAAAACCCAGTCCATCTACTTTACATGCTGTCAAGTGTTAAAGGCAGGAATGATTCACAACTGTACAAATGCACAACTCTGAAACTGTAGAAATTATTCCCTCTTGTGTCAACCTTTGAGAAGAAATAGCTTAGCATAGGTTAAAATGTGAAAATAACTAAGTTTTTCCCCCTCTCTAAAATAGGAAAGTATTACCCTATGTCCAATTAAACTTACCTTACATTGAATAACTAAGATACATGAGAATAAATTTCCTGGAAATGGATCAAACCATGCATTTTAACTTACCCACAAAGGGTTCCCTCACTGCCATTTCCTTTGCTCTCTTCCAAGCAATGGAAGTTCCACAGGTCTTTTTTTTTTTTTTACTTCTTCTTACACTTTACAGGTGTAGGGGGTCTTCTGTGTAGCTACATATTCCCCTTGAAAAGCTGTTGCAATATGCATCAGAAAAATTCAAGAGAATGCTCCAAGAGGCTAGTGGACAAGATGGAAGTCCAGGGTTGAATGAAAAACACATCCTGAACTCCCAAAAAAAAAGAAACACTGAGAAAGCTACCAAGAGGGTCCTCTTATCTCTAGAACTTTTCATATCTTTGGACTCATGCAATGCGTATTGTACAGACAACTATGTTGTCAGCTCTAAGCATGTTCCCCGCTTTTCCATATTGTTACACTGTTGCTAAATAATCTAATAATTCACCTGAAATACTTCGCAGCATATAGCAAAGCAAATTTTCTCAAAGTCCTGATTCACTATTTCACCAAAGCCCTGGAGAAAGTATCCAGGGAAGGAGGATCCCTGCACCCTGACTCTGCCAGGGCGGATGTGGAGAGATTGAGAAGTGGTTGAGTCACCTCATTTGAAAACCAGTCTGTATCTAATTAGTGAATCCTTGCCACAGTCCTGGAAGGTATAAAATTATTGCTGCTCTATTTTACAGGAATCTGGGATGGAAGGGGATGAATTTTTGTATGCTATAAAAAAAATGCCTTTAACCAGTTGAATGAAGGCAAATTAGGCAGTAAGATGCTGTGAATGTGCCTTATAAAGTACAATTTATGTCTCTGCTGATTGCAGTTCCAGTTTACCTGCTACAGAACCTTTGTAGTTATTGTTTTTACAACTTTGTTAAATTTCACATCCACAAACTGTTTTTTCTTGGAACACATGATAAGATATACTCTGGAAACCTGCTAACAGTTCGGTTATCAATTCTCATACCCAAGGGACAAGACTTATCCTCTTATAAGAAAGTCTTACTGGTAAGTAGGTATCCAGTCTTTCCTAACTCCTGAGAAGCATATGATGCAAGAGAAAACATATAGCATCTGAACACAGCATAACAGAGCAAATGAGGTACAAATATTGCTGTATCAAAACATACATTGAATTTTCTCCTCCCAAAGCTCCTTTCTGTTATACTGGTAATGTTTACTGGGGAGTGGGGGAAGGAAGTAGGACTTTTACAGCTCCTGGAAAAGCAGAAAATAAAACCAAAATCAATAATATGAGTAACATGGAGGAAATATTTGTGCTCTGAATGAAACTGGATTTGTAGTTTTCTGAACTGATTGCATATTTAGTTGATAAACTTACCAAGTATTTAAAAATATTTTATTAGCAAGCAAAATAATGTTATATACAGGTGTGCTTCTCTTGGTGATATCTGGTGAATCTGGGAATCAGATTCAATAAGAATGAGAATGTTGTGCTCTTAAGATGAAAATACCATGTGTTTCTTGTCACTACTTAAAGCAATCAGTCCAGAACACACTATTTCCTTGCACTCTCTGCTTTTATTATTAGGTAAAAAGAAACTTTTTTTTTTTTTTTTCTCTGAGTGGATGTCACTTGAATATAACCAGAAGAGCCACAACTGATTTTGAACATCTTGAAGAAACCTATTACGCAAATAAAGTGTACTTTGGGGCTTCCATATTGACGAGTTAAAAGAAAGACATTTTCAAACTGATGCATGCTTGGGAATGCTAATGACTGATCTTGGACATATGACTAAACAGCAGTGTTAGAATGCTAGTGAGCAGTCATCTTCCCCAGACTCTGTCTGACAAACAATAGCTAGTAATTTTATTTTCATTACAAAAGCTTCTTCCTTTGTATGTGGCTTTTTCTTTTTCTTTTTTTCTTTTTCTTTTTCTTTTTCTTTTTTTCTCTTTCTCTTTCTTTTCCTTTTCCTTTTTCTCTTTCTTTTCCTTTTTATTTTGCTTTTTCTTCTCTTTCTTTTTTTCTCTGTTTTCTTCTTTCTCTTTCTCTTTTCTTTTCTGCTAGCTGAATATTAAAAAAAAAACATTAGCACAAAAAATCCTGGTTATGGTCAGTCATTTTTTTTTTTTTTTTTGTAAGAGTCAGCAGCAAAAGTTCAGAAACATTCTATAGTTTATTTTGTATGGGATTGGGGCAAGGAATGGGAAAATAACTTCACTTTGATAGGAAGTACTTCCTCCCTGGACAACTGATTTTTTCATTTCTTCTTTCAAGCTGTACAAAATATGTCAAGATTGCATAAAGATACAAGTATTACATCTGTATTACAGATAATTCTCAAAATTTCAGTAGGTCAGGCTGGAAAAGCACATAATATTCAGAGTATCTATGCAGAGACACATATCTCTGAAACCACTGAAATTTTCTCCCTTCTGCAAGGTCCAGTCTTCTTTATTATTGTTTTTTCTCATCACCTTTAAGACCTGATGAAAACTCCATACCATTAGTTACTCCCTGTGCCTTACTAGGGTGATGCTTAGGGTTGTCCTTCTAGGACTGTATTCCTCATATATATTTGCCTCCTTCAAGAAATATGTTAAATGCCTGCGGGAGAAAGAACACTCTAAGATGCCAACAGCTGGAAATCCTAAAAGCTTACAGTTAAAAGAAAAAGTTGATATGCTATAACAGATAGAAGCTTTGTGATGCATTTATATTCTCAATGAATACGAAAAGATAGGAGTCAAATATGAGACTATATGGCCAAACATGATGTGCTGGTTAGCACTGACAGATGAATATGTCAGCATGGAAAAAAAATGATACAGAAATTTCAAGATATTTTAAAAACTAAAGAGAAAGGTAATTAAGAGTATGGAGATTTTCCATTTTCTTTATTTAAGGTGCTTATCTTGAGTGAACACTGGTAAATATATAAATGAACCAAGAAGAAGACAGACACTAAAGACCAAATTGCTGTGAGCACAATGAAGTTATAGTTTCTTAGTCCAGTGACCATGAGAAAGAAAAATCAGTATCATCCAAGTTTAAAAGTGATGTAAAACTAATAAGTGGTCATAACTGTCCAAACAGGAAGGAATGACAGAGTAGTTCAATTACACTGAACATAAATTAAACACATTTGTCAATGAGTTCTAATGGCAACTACAGTGACATTTATGCAGGTGAAGTCTCTCGAAGAAGCAACTTATCCCATATATTGATTATAAGTTTGAATAGTATACTTTATGTTAAAGATTCTTCCAAAAGACAATGTCACCTTGCATTTTTTCCTACAATATGATGGGACTCATCAGTTCTTCTAAAAATAATAGCAATGTTTTGCTATCAAAAATGCTATCAACAAAGTGGTCATTTAAATATATTACAGAAATATTTTCCAAATCTAGTTCTCTGTATACAAATATTTACATATTTTATGTGCCTGAATATGATTTTACAGACCATTAAAGATTTACACAATCAACATTGCGTTCCTGAAATACACCGTTTACTCTTATTAAAAATCGCCATGTTAAAAATGGTCATGCTGATGCCTCTAACTTTTTTGAAGTTGTCTTATGATGTCAGAACTGCTTGTGCTAGCCTCTTTACAACCCAAAATACAAGTTACTTCTTTCATCATCCCATTACTTTTTAAAGAGATCTGACAGGCTTAAATATTCTGCTTATCTAATTCCTGATTGCGAACCGAATTTCTGTGCTGCCGGATAACCACTTATCTTCAAATAACACAGTATTCTAAAAATTTAGCAGGTTGTGGCTATTAATAATTGCATCTGCTGAAGCTGCAGCCCACAGAATACACTGTATTTTATTAGAAGACTGTGTCTTCCAGAAAGATACTTTCTCGTTTGGGAGCTGCTGTATCAGTGTTGAGATATGCCAGTACACAGGTACTGCATACACCTACATTCATATCCAAGGCTTCCTACCAAACTACATTGCTTTTGTAGCAAGATTCTCCTGATTACTCAAGAAAAGAGAGGGTGAGCACAAGAAATACCAATGTGGGAAAGTGTTGCTCTAGAATTGCTAAATACCATAGGAGTTCACTGGAATTACATTTTAAAAATCCAGTTATCATAAGCTCTGCGGTCCAATGTTAATGCTAAAGTGTGGCTATTACTAGTCATTATTATTTTAAAAATGCATAATTCTGAATTTCAAAGTATTAGGTGTGATGATTTGCTTTGGCCGTTAATGATGACTAACGCTAAAGCAAAGAGACTATAGGTTTAAATCACAAGACACAAAACGATATTCAGGAACAGTAGAAAGTTCAACCCCTTTCAAAGGTCAAATGGGAATAAATAAAAAAAAAAAGACATGGTCCTGCACTTTTATTAAAGCAATAAGATCTTGCCTTTATATGGTGTCTTCTGTCTGAGCACTGTATAAACATTAATAACATAAAAGTTCTGCTAGCCCTGGAGTCTCCATTTCACAGATAGGGAAAAGTGAGGAGTAGAAAAAGTTATAGTTTACACTCTCAGCAGTGACACTTAGATCAATCTTAGAAAGCACTGCTTAATTTATGGTATTACAGAATCGCCAAAATTCCTAGGAAATTTGCAGAAGAGATGAATAATCCAGTACTAACGGATCCAGATCCAGAGCTCCTGAAGATGCATCCTCAAAAATTAGCTGTCTTGCTCACAGTCACACAAAGGCAGCAGGAGTGGCACTAGGCAGCTCTACTTGAATTTTTACTTCAGGGTTTACACATAGCAATGATTCAGCAGATAGCAAGCAGAGGAATCAGTAATGTGCCCTTTGTATATATAAAGACAGGATCAATTTACTGTTTGCGTTTTGTTTCTTCAGGGCAAAAATCAGTCTTACTGTGGCTTATTATAAATGGTCAGTCCCTTTGAAGACAGGTCAGTTGAGACTTACCCAGAGAGTGGGGAAGTCCACCAAGCCATATTTTGGCTTACAGTGCTTTAATTCTGCTCTTTGAGTGGTACACAGAGCTCCCTTATAAACCTCTTTCAAATCTAGTTCACAGTTGTATTTTTTGTTGCTAGAAAATCTTGTATGTCTGTACTATGCAACAGAACACTGTGTAGGTACACTTCAGCTACACCAGAGCATGTACGTTCATCAACATGAACATAAGAAACAGTGCATCAGACCAGTGGTCTGTCTAGCCCTCTATTCTGTCTAGCACTGGGAAAAGTTATTTAGGATGAAAATGCAACACTGGCCATTTCTCTCAATTGTCTGCCAGCATCCACCATCATTGGATGGGTGTTCCTGGAGGACACATCTATGACATCAGTATCTGTTTATGCATTTTTGACCATGAATTTGTTGAGTACTTTGACAAATCCGATGATCGTTCTACTGATTTTCTACTAGTTTCATTGAATACCATCTAGTTCTTGTTTGTTGAATGTGTGTGTTCATCTTACTCAGCAGCACCCTCATGTTTTCATCATAACCCCTTTCAGTTTATTCCTCTCCAAACTGAGAAGTTATGGCCTTTTTTGTCTCTTTATGTAGGCACCTGCTCCATCTCTTTAATCACTTGAGTTGCCCTTCTGTAGCTTCTTACCAGCCAAATGAAGATGCATTGCCAGGCTAATCTGATCAGCCTGTGCTGGGTTGGGCATCCTTATCCTTTTTCTTTGTGTGGTGTATTCCTGCCACAAAAGCATGATTTTACATCCACTGACTGCCTCAGTGAGACTGCCCTACATTCCCCTCCATTGTGATCAAAATAGGTACAGTAGCTTGCATTGTATGCAAAAAAGTTTTTTCCCTTTAACTGAAAGAATAGGAATAACAGGGTATTTTTTTATGCTTTTTAGATGGATTTGGAGATGCTGACAGTCTCCAGAAAAGCTTCTTTTTACCTCCTTTAGTGTCAAACTTCACAAAATTACTGCTTAACCATGCATTGACCCCACACAAAGAAACTTGTGCATTGTGATTGCCTGTATTAAAACAAGTTTTAAAATATAACTTCCAAATAAAATCCAAATTCTCAAGCTGTTTTTTGTATGTGAAAGTAACAAGATCCTTTTAATTTTTTGGTGTTCTTTAGAAACTCATGTTTCTAAAAATACAAGCAATTTCCATGTCCTACAAGCAAGACAACACAGCAGTTTAATTAAACAAAATTTTTAACCTAAAGGATTCAGGAGAAGGAGAGAAATCAGCTGATTTGTTTGACTAAATAGTTTCTGCAGCTCCATTCTGAAGCAACTGTATTAGTGACCCAGTTCTGTTACAGCTTTTATAGCTGTGTTAGCCAAGTGACAGGGATGTTATCTTGGCATTCAAACACCACAAGTTCTTTCCCTCCTTTGCCACCAACTCTTGTGTGACCATAAGCATGCTACTCAGGTCACTGATTTTTCTAGCAAATTTCCATAGGAATAAAGCCCTTAAATATTTTTTAAGCTTACCCTTGTTTCTCCTAAGTCTACAATCTGTGGTTATAATGGAAATATAGTATTACTACGTGTATCACCCTTAAGTACGGAAGACCCAGGATAACTTCATGTCACTCAAGGTAAAAAAAATTAGCATCTGAGTGATGCAAATACTTTTCTGTTGAACCAGACTAGCTGGGTGCCTTCAGCAAGTGAGTTGTCTGACCTATTTTGGAATATACACACTGTCATGTAACCAAGATTTCTGATTTGTTTTTGGGTCCTGATCATCCACATTGCTAAAGAAGAGGTTCTCTGGCCTCCTGGGATCTCCTTGGAGGGAATCCAAGAGTCGAAGCCTGAGTGTGGCTCTGATAGGTTGTTAATGGCCTTATTCCTCAAATGCAATGGGGATGACATTCTGCCAGATGGAGTGTGTTCAGTCTCCGGAGATCTTCAAACCTTGCCCTGTCAAATACTGTTCCTTCCCTTAACCTCATGGTGGGCCTCAGACCATGCAACATATACTCCCACTGCCAATCTATAAATACACTGGTCTGTGGGCCACTTCTTTCCAGACACTTTGAAGCGAAAGACACAAATATATATAGCTACAGACATATGCCTTAGGATCGCACACAGGGTACCAGAAGAGGCCTGGGCCAAGCTGTCTGCAGTGTGGGAGTAGATGGCCAACTCTAGAGGAGGTTACTCAGAGGCATGGGGACACAAATCACTCCTCACTTTTGCCAGACAGTTTATGGCAGATGATTTCCTCAATACCTCCACATTCTCCTTGGGCATCCTCATGTGCTTTAAGCAGGAGATTTAGGAGTACTTTGAAATGACAGAACAAAGTGCCAGTGGTCTCTGCATTACTAAAGCACTGGCTTTAAAGCTATGCATCTATTTACCTAAGTTCTTTTCCCCAAAGCTGTTGTTCACTAGAGTGTAATAATTTTGATCTCTTCATACTGCTACTGCTTCTTGGTGAAGTTTGAAAATATCACAAGGCTAAATGAGATCTTAGTTTACCTTAAAATAGACTCAAGCAGTTCGAAGACAAATGTAGTTTAAATATGGAGCAGAAAAAGGTCTCTCTGGAAAAAAATACTTGGATCTCTGCCGAAGCCACTGCAAAGTTTGCCATTTCTCCATTAGTTCAATATTCAAGTGCTAGACTGAAAATGATTCTTGCTCTTCCTCAGAAGGACTACTTAAAAATGGAAATGACTCTAACTTGCCAGGCAATAATTGCTCTCGGGGGGCCTGCTACTTTTTAATCCTACTTCTGTCTTTTCCCCTATTTACACCATCCTTCAAATCTTCTATTTGCTTAAGGCTGTTTATCCTCCATCATGAAATTTCTGTGCTCTGTCTGCCAGACGAAAATATTCAAAAGTAAGTGAATGCACAGAAAGTGATACCCGTCTTAGCTGACACACCTGATGGCTACAGCATTTATACCAAGTCAGGTAAAGTGACCTTACATGGGAGTCCTACCAATACAGACTTTTCATAGTCACGATAAATGGTTGATTTTTCCTCAACTAAAAACCAGTATTTAAACCTTAACAGCTATTCTGAATGAAATAGGGTCCTACTGAAGTAGCGAACTTTTAACAACCACTTAAACCATGGAGAAAAAAGCACTGAAAGGGGCTGGAGACACAAATGCAGGTGAAGAGAGCTTGTGGAACATGATACATTGAGAACTTTCCTCCTGAAACCCTCAGGAACTGTCATCCATACAGGCAAGCAGGTAAACCCTTTAATCTATGTAACTACAATAGTCCCACTTCCATTTTGGTCTGGTAATGAGTTATCTATCATATGCACATATCATATGCACAACACAAGTGAGCCAAATCCTGTTGAAATCTGTACATCTTCAAGACTTGATAAAACAGCATAAAACTTCAGTAGGTTGTTAAATCTTATGACTGACGAGAAAATATCTCTAAGAGTTATATACTGGAGTTCTAAAATTGTTGAGAGGAGAAAGGGCAATTTCTTAGTTTTCTAGTTACTAGAGAACTTCAAGAGAGACAATGACATTTTCTATGATGGAAGAAGGATCTGGTCATCCTTTCCACCATCCCACAGGGAAAATGGCGAAGCACCACATCAGTGAACCATTCATTCTGTCCTGAACCATTACATGTTTTACCACACATTCTGCAACATGTTAAACCCACAACCTGGAAAGAGCGGAGCCCAGCAGAAGTATGTCCTTCATAGTAGTGCATCCCTCTGCATCATTTAAGGATTTTCTGTTTCACTTTGATCCACTGAAGTCCTGAGAGTTTCTGTGAGTTGACGGTGAGGGGGGCAAACCAAGAAGAGGAAAGGAGCATCAAATTTATGTGGAGCTATAACACATAGATCAATGCTTCAGTGCTTTTTGGAGGCACTGTTCTATGAGAGGAATGCTATATCCATGAATGCTTTAGCTTTCAGTAGCCTATGAAAAAGGAGAAGACGGAAAGGGGCTTTTGTTTCTGCTTTCTGTTTACTTGCTTTAGGTCAGCATGATGCGTTGTTTCTCAGGGAGAAAAAAAAAAGTTATAAATTCATATGCAGAGCCAGGCTGCGGTGGTCTGTTGTGTGTTCTTTGCAGGGCAGCACTATACTTATTTCCTTTCCTTTATTTTTCATAAATATATGATGATTTAAATACTGTAACATGAAAACATAAATAAGGTTTATGTGTAGGATAAAAAAGAATTACAAGAAGTAAAACTCACTGTATATAAAGAGCCGAATTTTAGGAATATCTAGGTCTATATTTCTTTTCTGTTGTCACAAGTAACTACTTTGCACAGGTCTCCTTTGAGGGTTTAAGTAGGACTGGCCTCATTTTTAGAAACTATGGTTGAATGAACAGCAGGTAAAGACAATGTGTCAAGTTGCAATTAATGACATTAAAACAAGGCTGAGACAGACATAACACTTGTGTTTAGCCTTGAATTTTTATAAAATCGATTCAGATATTCTGACCTAAACATTACTATTAGCACAGCTGAATTCATGGAACATGTATTCAAAACAGGCTTTGATATCGTAAGTAAATTAAAATTGATTTTGTAATGAGAATATCTTGTATTTCTTCCTTAGTTAAAAATCTCACTTCAAGCTGAGTGGCTCGGGTTTGACAAGCCAAGGAAGTAAAATAATTTATATCTGATGGTAGGCAAGTTCATAATGAAGAACTATATGGACACAAGAGTATCGATAACAATAAAAAAATGTACTACATACCAGATACTGTTCCTTCCTTTGCAGTTGTGCCATTGCTAGGTGACTGAAAATGGATGAATAATATATTTCAGATGTATATCTATAAACTTATGTTAGGCTTCATTTGGAGGATCGTGAAAGGCATTTGTGAAAAAGAATTATTTTGTTTCTGATCAAGGTCCAATATGTCTTTACTGTCAATAGAAACAAAAATCAGATTATTTCCAACATGAACAACTTCTGCTGATAAACATCACGGTGTACATGGACTTTTTAAAAAATGCAGCCTCCTATTTAGTAACAGAGCACTTTCTCAAATTTTCATGCTGTAATTTTTCAGTCACCATATCGTGACATTGTACAAGCTATGTGTCCCATAGTCAATGAAATCATCATTGGTGAGTAATCAGCATTTAAATTTTAAAATATTCATAAAATTTTCTTCAACGGTGCTTGTACATAGCTGTAACAGGTGGTAACTCTTTTTACTTGAATAAGTAACCTAATGACTTCACTGTCATTTTAAATCCAGTTATTCAACTCCTACTACATTTTGTACATGCTTCAGCAAACATTTAAATTCTTATTTCTAGCTATGTTACAACATTAAGGGAAGAGAGACTGCTACAGGAACATTAGAAGTAGCTGATAATTCGCACTTTCTCTATAGCCTGCTGCTCCTTAAAAAAGGGGAAAAGAAGGAAAAAATCCAGTCCCTTGATAATTAGTACCCTTTGTCAAAGCTTCAGTTATAGTTTGATGAAAAAATATTCTTAAATGTCAAGAACCATGCAGTCTGATAAATATGGATGACATTTAAAAAGCAAAGGAGGCAGCTTCTACAAAAGCAGGAGACGCAAAAAGAAATGGAATATGTATTTACAGAGAGAAATAGTTTTCCTACCATGTATTCTCCTCATATATTGGCTATTTTGTACTACTGGTTCTGTTTTTTGTGATGACTGTGACCCTTTTGTCTCATATCAAATGCCTCATCTGCATTTTGTAGTGTTTCTTCAGTGGAAAACAGTACATTTGAATGGCTCAGGCCTTTCCACTTGTAATCACTCAGTATAATTGATTGAGAAGACAGAGTCAGAGAGCCCTCCAAATATTTTAATTCTTCAGCACTGCTTAAATTTAGCAAAAAAATGACACCCTGAGAAAATTGAATGGCACGTACTCATAAATTGCTAACTGTGTGATACAGATCAATCACAGCCCTCAGTGATTACTCTTCAAACAAGTCTGTCGCACAAGCAGATTCAAAGGAATTGACTTGCTGAGTGTTAACAAACAGAAGGGGTAAATCTTTCACTTTCAACAACTTTGAAAACTCTTTTGTTGGAAAGGTTGAAAGACAAGCCTTTTTTAGTAGGTTGAAGCAGAAAACTAGGTTCTCCACATTGCTCATGCTGAGTGTGACAGTACCTCCTACTGCAGTCTTTATTGGAACAGTACTCACTAAGAAAGCTGTAAAAGAGTGGAAGACTATCATGTAATAAACAACTAATTGAAAAATAATGTACAATGAGAAATAAATAAGTGAATGACTTTTTGAATGCTAAGGTTAGAAACCTGTGTCAGTGTGCCTGCAACGACAGTAGGAGAGACGGTGGATTCACAGTCTTCATTCGCCGATTTATCATCCTGCCAGATCTGAGACCATCAGGAATGTAAATGCAGTTGAGCAGTAAGTCCCCATCTTACACAACCAGCATTGACAGGGGTCCAGGTATCATCACCACTGAGTTGCTATACCTGCTCTGACTTATTTTTCAAGAGCTGGCGGTAGAAATATCCAAGTCCCATCCATATTGTTAGCAGTAGCATAACTTTACTACACTGCCTAGTGAGTGCCTGTCATGGTAGCTCTTACTCCCTGAGGTATCCCGATCTCTGTGAGCTGCTCAACCAAGGCTACTTTTAGCAAACTTCAGTGACTGTGAACAAAAACCAGCCTACCATATTACAAAAATATATTAGGAAATTTTATTTCTAGACCAATTTTATTATCTCCAAAACTATGTTTGACCTATTTATGAGTGTAAAATAAGAGTCTTTCCTATTTAATTGTAATATAAAAGAATGTAAAAATAAGAACCTCTCAAATTATTGTGTTAACAGATCTTGACCCTTATTATAAAGAGATGTCGATGTAGTTTTCATATGAAAACGGTAATATATAGTAAATTTATCTCAGATATAAAAAACACACATCTGTTTTCATATATGATGAGGCTACCATGAGTTTACTTAATAAACTGGAAACTGTTGGACAGCCCCTTGAATCTGCTGTCCTTTAACCATTTCTAACACCTCCATCAGTCTGATGCATTATATCAGGTATGTCTCCAACACTGACTACTTGAGCTCCACATTACTTTGCACTGATGAACTTCTACAGTATCAATTCTTCCATAAGAAGGACTGATCTGCACAAAAATTACGTGGGAGGTATGTTAAGCAAGCACCTATATCCCACCACTAAACACGTGAACCATTTAATTTACTTGGTGCCAACATGCAGTTCACAGAGACTCCCCTTTCCTGAGCTTTTTGAGGCAAGTGGGTCCTTTCCAGATTATTGCAAGACTGTATTTGTCCCCAGGCTTGCCCACTGATGCATGCGGAAGGGCAAGAAGAGACGCTGTCATAGCACCGTAGTCCTCTTCTCTAGACCAGGGGGGACAGAGTCTGGCCTCAGATAGAAAGACAATGCCCTACCAGCAAATATCCTTTAAAAGAAGGATTAACACATCAGCACTGAAAAAGTGCTCAAAACCATGAGAAAAAAAGAGATATGCATATGTATGTATATTTCTCTTGCTGATAAAAGAGGAGAAATATGCAGGAAGAGAAAAAGTATTGGCAGTGTTGAGTTTGTGGAAAAACACAAATCTTCAAGGCATGTATCCAATCTTGGCCTTGAGTTTCTGAGGAAATACAGCTGGTCTGCCAGCAATCAGCCAGCGTGCAGAGGTGGGACATTTTGTTACAGTATATATACTTGACCAGCTGTTCCACCACCTGCACTATAAGAAGGTCAAAAAATAAGGATATAGGACACTCATTTCAGCTGTTCTGCTAATTACTGTTCCATTCTGTTTCTCGTGAAGTCAGGGAGAGCTTTGCCCTTGTTTTTGGGGGGGACCAGGGACCAAAAGTCCTGTAGTTAAATAATATATCTATATATCCAGGTCATTTTGTTTTCAGGCTTATTCACAGTATGATTAAGTTAAATATCCTGCCGCACAGGCAGAATACTTTTAGGTTATGTATTAAAAGAACCAGTGACATATCTGTACTCATACACAGCTGCAGCAACTGTCCAGAAGCCATGTGATTTGCTCCATATTGTATTTTAAATCATAACCTTACTTATAAAAATTTGCTCTGCCCTTGTGCAGTCCGTTATGTTGGTTGTGGGCTTTTGTTTTTCAGTGTTGATTTCTCAAGTGAGCTTTCCCTCTTGCACTGGACTGTTTGATATGCACAGCGCAGCAGTGCCTTTAACTGGAATGGTAGTTATACAGAGGGAAACGTGGTGTTGTGATCTCTCCTGTTTCTGGGAGTGCTTTGCAAAAATTGCTTTTCATGGAAAAAAAATCATTGTATCCTCTGAAGGGTGTTGGAATTCAAGTAGCAAAAGACTAGATAGAGGGTTATTTAAAATGTAATGTTTAAATATTCACATCCCTTAAAAAGAAAAAAATTATAAAAGTAATGAACGTTTAAAAATTAATAACATATTACTTTTTCAGATTCAGTAGGTACTTTTTTATAAAACCATGTATTTGAGAATGAAAGCTATCTGATTTTTTTTTTGTAGCATTGTCGTCTTTTTCTAAGGCAAATGCAAGAATATCTTTGTCTTCAGAAATAGCACTTCAGCATGAACTTTGAATCCCAACCCCCAGCCATCAGCTTCTTCCTAGATTAGCTGAGTGCATTGGGTCTATTTAACCATTAGCTTTTATTGAAGGATAGATGAATATCAGTCCCTGAAGAATAGTGAATTAGCTACTGCCTTGTAGCAAAGCATTTTCTCTTTTCACTCTACAATACATCTGCTATAAGCACAGCTTTTCATAACACAACTAGCAAGTAAAGTGGCAGGTCTGGAGAAGAAAATGGAAATCTTTTGGAAAAAAAGAGTCTAATGTGCAAGGACTCTTGCTTTCATTTTGGTAACCTTAGAATAAGGTGATCTTTCCAGAATAGACTTTTATGATAAAAGGATTTGACTGATGCTTAGCTGGTCCAAAAATATTCTGGTGAGTATTAAACAACATATGTCTAATAGCATATAGAAAAGTGATAGCATCTCTCAGAGGAAAAAAAAAAAAATCTGAAATCATTGACAAGAGACATGTGAAGTATGAAATACAATCACATAAACCCTGAAATGAAGAACATGAAAAGCTTGATAAAGAATTATAGTAAATGAAATTAATTTCTGTTGCTGCATCTATGTTTATCCCACTTATTTTCCCTTATTCTTTCCTACCATATGAGGCCAACTGAAATTACATCAGTTTAAGAAAATAAGATGAGTCAGGACTATGGCTTTTTTTCCTTTATTTGAAAATATCTGTGTTTACTTTGAGAGAAAAATATTAAGGCTATATTGTATTCTGTATTAGCTCTCAGCTAAAGCTCACTCAGATCTTGGATTTCTTTCTTTTAAATTTGAAAGGATATTCTTGCTAAGCCAGCATAAATAAATCTCTGTGTTTGCTTCAACACAGAACTAACAGAAAGAGGGAGGAAAGGAGCTATGGATTCTGATGCCTGTGTCTCTGATAACGATGGTACTAAAAGAGGCAGACAACAGATGCTGTAGCTGTAGAAAAAATATCTCTCTGGACACAACAAATTGTTTCCCAAGCTTTAAAGCATTATGGCCCTTCAAATTTAGTGAGTTTGTATTTTGGTGGCAGTGAGCAACAGAAAGAGAAAAATCTTGCATTTAAAGCAGAGAAACATGGAACAGCCTCAGGAATATAGCGGAGTGTATTACCTTAATCTCCAGCAAAGATCAAGACAAGTCATTCCATCCCAGTCGTGAGAGAAACGGGTTTAGAAGAAAGGTGGAGGAAGGGAGAAAGGCTGATGTTCTGGGTTTGTTTCTCCAGCCACTTGTCTTCACAAGTGACAAACTATAATTTTTCACAACAAAAGTTACCAATATACCAACTTTTTAAAAATAACCATGCAGATCTGAAAGGCAGAGGAGAGCCATGGTTCAGGTAACCCATAATATGCTCAGGGATTCTGGATGAGGTCTCACATAGTATGAGGACTCCTGGTGCTCCCATATGAAATACCAATTTCTGTCTCATTTTCTTCACACATTCACATCACTGGCCAACAGCACCTTTGCTGTTCACTCCATTCTTTCCTTCTTGATAAAAATACCCAAAGCAGAAATCCCTCAAAGAAACAAATTTACAGATACATGCTGGGAAGGATGTATTCCCTCTCTGGAAGTGAAGGGAGAGCTCCCCTATCCCAAGGGCTTGGTCATTTTCAATAATCAATCTAAACTCAAAAGCCTAGGTTTAATCCATTTGGCCTTCATGACTTGGGAATCTAAGAGCCCAATATCTTACTTTCTGTTTCTAGATAAAGACTTGGGAACCAGAGGTTGCTCATCTAGTATAATAGGTTGGTTCCTAACAACAGGTCATCTTCCACTGGACAGGTTATCATCAGATGGTCTGTTCAAATGTGCAGGATCTGTCAATAGATTAGAAATAAAAGCTCAGGCTCACAAATTTTCTATGTGCCTCTCAGCTTCTCTGTAATCTTACTGTAATCTGTGCTGTAGATATAAAACTAAAACAAAATGGCCAAATCTGTTTACTGCACAAAAGTGAAAGTAACCAAAATGACAAAGTTGCTTCTGTTCTATTTGGCTTTTTAGGGGAATATGGTTAACTTAGTGTTCACAGTTTCTTGCTTAGTTTTAGTTAAGTCCATAATTGAGGGAGTATAAGTGCATCTTACATGGTAAACATTGGACTATGATTAGGCAAAGCCTGCAAATGGCAGAGGAGGAAAAACACACCATAATAATATTTCAAGTGGCAGAACAAACAGGTTTGAGTGCCCACTTTTGAAGATATTTATTTGCGCATGTCACAAAGTGTTAAGTTGCATATGGAGCAACAGAACAGAATGTTAGTGAGAGAGATGGAGACAAAAAGGAGTAGCTATGTCCTGAGATGCTCGTTTTATCTAGCAAACAGTTGGTTCCTGCTCAGAAGCTGTGCCAGCTCATCCAGCACACCTGGCTTCTCTCCCTATGGAACATGGCAGCCCTCAGCCTCATCCTGAACAGGATCTCTGAAGGAAACCATGTGGGGAGGTAGAATAATATCTCAGATTCAGAATGGGCTCAGACCTGTGTTTAACTGATAACATAGAAATCTCTGCTGCATCATCCATGGTGACTAACCCATGTGAGCATCAGAAACACAAAATCTTTCTAAGGTCTAAAGACAAGCCAGAGATATTAACCAGCATATCAATCTATCAGCTTCAGCCTTTCTCTGAACTAGTGTTTAGGACTGGCCTGCTTTCCAGGTGAATGAAGTTCAAGTTACACTTATCTACAGTACCAGAGTGATGGGTAACCATTAAAAATATAAGGATTAACAGAATATTACTGCCCAGGGAATGAATATTACTGTATGGGAATGAGACAGCATTGATCAAAAAAAGTTGAATGCCTTCCAGAATGATTAAAACCCAGAAAGTGAATGAAGCAGACCTTTGGACCCCAACACTGATTGTGGATGTTTCTGAATGCCAAAAAGTTGCAATATAGCCTTAACTCCATAGAGGCTTCAAGGTCTACTTATTTCATCCTCACAGCCAGACAAAGAGTTACTCAGCCATGAGATCTGAATGTATCCAAATTAGAAAGTTTCATTTCGTAGAATCATAAAATCATAGAATCTTAGAATAGTTTGGATTGGATGTGACCTTAAAGATCATCTAGTTCCAACTCCCCTGCCATGTGCAGAGACACCTTCTACTAGACCAGGTTGCTCAAAGCCCCATCTAACCTGCCCTTGAATATTTCAAATTATGACACTGAGAGCTAAGAAGTTAGAACAGTAGTGGACAATAATAAACAACTATTTTATTTTTTAATCTTTAGAAGCTTTACTCCCTTACTCAAGTACACATGTTTTGTCTTGGAAAAAAATGTGAAGACATACAAATATTTACTTCAAATAGCCACAAAATTGCAGCAGATTGACGCAGAAGTTGCTAGCTTCAGAAAAGATGATACATTATCCATTCCTTCTATTGTTTGGTGGCAGCCATGAGACCCAGCAGATAAGTAGTGACAGAAACATTCCTAGTGACATCTGGTTCCTTGGCAGGTTCCTCTGGCAGCTCTAGTATTGCCTCTAGGTTTGTCACATGGTCAGTTTGTTGATGGGCTGCCTACACATCCAGATTACTTGATAGAAATAATTATAAAACATTGGAGGCACATGGAATTTTTTTGAGTTGCATTATAGTCCCTTTGTCCAATATACCTAACATTTCTAAGATTGACTACATGTTGAAAAACTCTGGGCACAATATGTCCCAGATTTGTGATGAAACATGGGCAGATTTTTATAAGTACATTTTGGCTGTGTGTACCACTTTCCTCGTCCATAAATTGCTCTGAAGCCAGTATTTTTCTTCTGAGAGCTCTGCTGCACAAAATACAGTCCACACAACATAATGGAAAAGCTTAAAGGGACTAGATTGCAGAGCAGCTAGAACAATCAAGTGACTGTGAAAGAACTAGCTACTATATTCATCTTCAAACTTCAAAAGGCACTCTGTTAATCAAAAAGGTAGGCACTATGGCTACTACCATAACTGACATTTACTGTTATCTCTATTGTGCTCTTCGGTGGACATAATTTGTGACTTTCCCATCCATTTAGATAAAAACCCATATTTGCCCATGCAGGAGCCAAAGGCCAATTTTATCACATTTTGCCTGAGTTTTCATCCTTCTTTGCAAGCTTTGATGAGTTTCATTCATCCCAGGGACTCAGGATAGGTGAGCGGCCTTGCAGCACTTTCTGGCTGTTTGTATGTCTGAGATTCCTTCAAAGAAATTCGCAGGCAACTGCTTCGGCTTCCTTGGTGTTTTCTAGGTCAGTGGTTCAGCATCCTTGATCCTGGCCTTAGGACTGCAAAGATGAAACCTCTCTAGTTTAGAAGGAGCCAGGTAGGGATATTGGCCAGTTAACAGTGCCTCACTCTCTAAGGAGATTAATTTTTTGTTTGTTTGTTTTCCTTTTTCATTTTCTCCTTACTTTTCTTTCTAAAAACCCCATTTACTCATTCCCAAACCATCAAGCAAGATACCATCTCACTGATAAGCTCAATGTTTGGCATAATGTAACAAGGCCTGTGAAACCAGTGTTTCAGAACAGGAACACCAGCATGGTCTATGCTGTACTCCTTGCTGCATGTTGGGCAGGTGCTGTTTGAATATATATATTTGGAGAGAATATTTCTTTTTAACACACGTTATTTTTCCTACAAACTGATATAGCTTCCATTTTGTGGATGTGCAAACTGCAAAGCCTATGTGCTTTTGTAATACACAAGGAATTTCGTAATCTTCTACTCAATATAATTATTTTAATGCTGCAGCCCAATAAACAAGTGAAAACTTGAAGACAGACAGAGCAAGTCAGCTAAATGTAAAATTATGTCTGATTAGGTGAAAATATTGACCTGCTGACAAATTTATTCTAAGCAGCAATATCCTGAGTTATTGTGATGCTCCTCACAACAGTAACACGTATCCCAAATCTCTTATCCTTGTAGATGGGATGGTCTGCAGCACTGTATTTCACACTTGCATGGAGCCTGAAGGCTGAAGCCACTGTGGTGACACTCAGCAAAATGCAGACTGGGAAACCCTAGCTGGGCAAGTTTTTTCCTATTCTGCCTTGTAAATTAAAGGCTGTAGGGAATGCTGCTCACCATTGAATTCACAGCACAGTAGATCCAAAAGCAGCACCTAACAGAGAGCTGTGTTTGGGATTGTCCTCCAGAAATTAACTGATGCAAGGTAAATCCATGCATATTTATTAGCTTTGGTTAAGCTCACATATCCACCAACTTTTTTAGAAGTAATCATTCAAAACAGACTTTACAATAGTTTAATTATGTTATTTCCATTTCCTACTCATCCCCCAAATCTATGCAAAGTAGCATCATTAATTAGTCTGCCCACTGAGATTGCTAACAAGGTCACTGATTGATAACAGAGCCTTCTCAGAGTAAGCTCTTGAAGCCTGAAATGTCATTTCAAGTAAGATTAGACAGACTTTGTCCCTCACTGCTTTCAGGTCACTGTCAGCCACTGTTCTCTGCCTGTGTATTTACTCTTCCCACCACAAAAATTTCAGTAATCTAAGAGATTCAGAAATGTTTCAGTAATGTACAAGACCCAGACCACCTAGAATTGGAAAACAGTTTCATAAGCTTTATCTCTAAAATGTAGACGCTGTTCCGCTCTACACAATTCAGATCAATATGGTTTGGTCTTTACAATTTAAATCAGATTTTAATTTTTGAAAACATGCAAGAGAATTTCATTAAATAAAATACTTAATAGACACTAAAAATAATATAAATGTAAAATTTTATTTCTAGCATATGAGAATATACTTTACACATAGAAAGCATTACAGTCACTTCAAAGTTTGTGAAAATTGACAATGTGCTCAAATTAAGGACCTCATCAGAATAAAGGAATTGAAGAAAGAAAATACTACCCATGGAACAAAAGTCACTCTACCTCTTAATAAGGAAATGTGAGATGAGGATTAAGATCAGGACTAACCTTAAAATCCTGTCTTGATTTGTACCTGCTCTTTCCCTGGTCCAAGTAAAACACCCTTGTTAAACTGGCAGTAACCCTTGAGATTTGCTCTCTTTTCAGCCCTGTGCTCCATTTATTTCTGGCTTTGCAGTGGCCAGAAGAAGTAAAAACATGAAGACTACTCTAATTTATATTCAACTAGTTATATATAGTAAGAAAAGCTGTAATTTTAATTAAAATGTAACTCTCATTAGCAATCAGTATCAGGTGTGCATAAGCAACATTAATCAATCAATCACTTGTAATTGGTCTGGTTCTCAGCTAATTGCCATATAGCTCTCAATCTAAAAAAATAAGCAGATTCACGAGAACATGGATGTCACAGGATGTCAACTAATAAACATCTAGGGATATGGTAAAAAGATTCAGTGGAGAAGTTCTGCAAATGGTTATGGACTCAACAAGTTGTGGGAACAACTCCATTAAAATCAGTGGGACAAGAATTGAATATTATTGTATAGAAATCTAACTGGGTATTCAGTGTATCACTTTTGTTGAAGCTCAACAGTGATGTCTAACAGCAAAGTGACTCAGAGTACTACATTTCTTGTAGGTCTTTAAACTTTTTTAACTTTAATTTTTGAAGATATCTCTCTACCTACCCTTCCAGAAGATACCAGTTTTACATTAGTTCTGTTTAATTCTTTTCTCCATTGATTGCAGTCTCACTGACTCATGCTAAAGAAGTGGAGTGCTTTGCAATCAAAATATAGAGCCTTAAAAAGGTCAAAATTAGTTTAGCACATTACAATAATTTCCAAGATTGCATTAAAACTCCAAATCCTGATGCCCTGTTCAGTGAAAAAATATATAATACTGAATGTAAAATGCACAACAGGATTCCACTCTCTTGACAAGAGGCCACAAAAGATTGGCAAATGATCCCATAATTAGGGAGTAAAATGTACTACAGAGTTTTATGTAAGAGAACATTAAATTGGGAAAGTCAGTAATTTAAAACTAAAGAAATAAAGTTAGAGTTATGTTCCAGTATGGCCCTGGGGAAACATGCTCTAATTGACCCTTCTCTAAGCAGGGGGGTTGGACTAGTTGATCTCCAGTGGTCTCTTCCAACTTCAGCCATTATGAGATTTTGTGATTCCTTTAAATATACGCCCCATGCACAGCCATTATATATTCCGACATAATTACAAGGTCTCATGCTATTATTTTCCACAAGAACCCTGACCTGTTCAGAGACTGATCTAAAGCTCACTGAAGGCCACAGGAGTTTTCCAATGGACTTCAGTATGCTTTAGATAAAATCTACAATTCATATGGTGGGCAGTATCTCTTGAAAGAGGGAAAAAGACTATTGCCTTGAAATAATAATTATCACAGCAGTGCAGAGCAAGACAGCAAGGAGTACAATTGCTGTCAATGCAAACGTTATTTAATTTATTAATGGACAGAACATTAAACCGACCTAATTAATTGTTACTTAACCAATATATTCAATACTTATTTTTATTCACTGCTCAGTGAGAGAAGCCCTGCATTTCTGTCTATATTCAATATGTGACATTATCTGATCTACCCATTTTGAATTAGGGCTTGCTCTGAATTACTTTGCTATCAATTTAAAATAACTTCTTTACCTTTAACTGAACATGCTGATCTGAATGTAACAGGACTGGGTCCCATGGTCAGGGAGGAATCAGCTGGACTCTTATCTCTGTCATGATGGTTGAGTGCGTAGTGAACATGGAAGTTAGTCCTGCACAGCGATTTTTGTCAATACTGGAAAGCTTTATGATAAATGACTGGAATGCCCTCTGTGAAAATAATGAACAATGAAGTATTCTTTCTTTGATAGCTACTTAATTTTTACTTTGCCTTTTGGTTATTTTGCTTACATGACAGTTCTTTCTCTCCCCTCTCACCTAATGCAACATCTGTTAAGTCTTTTGAGATCCAGCTTTCTGTCCAGAGACTGGTATTTCACGTAATTATGTTTTTCCATCAGTTTGTGTTTCTATAAAGCACCTACTTTAAATAATAGTGAGTAAAAAAAAAAATGAGGTATTTTTGCTGCTTGCCTCCAGGCAACTGGGGAACCATTACTGAGTCTTGAAAAAAAATTCCTCATTGCAGAAAGCACAGTATACTTTCTGGATTTGAGTCCAATTAATTTTTTTATCTTTTGGCTTTGTAGACATTATGTGGCAAACCTGAGAGAAGTTGTCAAAGAGCTGATAGAACAAAGCACCTTGGTGTGTCTCACACTCATCTCCTTCTCTTTCCTGTGATTTCTTACGCTTACCAATTCAGCTTAGCTCAGGTATTGAGTTCTTGGCAGAAAGACTGCTAATCTGCCCTGTAGTTTTGCAGTAAAAAGCAACAGACTTTCAAACCCTGATTGTGGTCTCTGGCAGGTATGCAGAATAGATCTGTAGTAAGAGGAGTAGCTACTACTGAGTGCCACTTCCACAAAAAGCTGGTGTTTTCTAAGTTTATCAGCCAAGTTAATTGACCATTACAAAGCTTTCAGAAACACACTGAGTGCTGCATAGCAGCACAAAAAGCATATTAAAGCCTCAATTGAGGCAATTTTAAAAATTTCAGTACCATCAGGAAGCTGTACATCTTTTGCTAGAGACTAAAGACTTTTTTTCTTGGAAAAGAATACAAGTTTTTGTCTTCAGGATATCATGAATCTAGAAGTAATGAAAGTTTTAAGGCTAATGGGTTTTTGCCTATAGGGAGTAAATTTTGCTTTTGTCTTGTATAAATAACACGTATATGCCAGGATGTTATATAACTGAAAATTTCTGACCAGAAGTATTAATGCTCACTAGTTTATCTTACTTTCGGGCACAGAGGGAAAGATACTGAAATGGAATTCCCTCAGTAACAATAAACTAAAATTGTACCACATTTTATTTTGATGACACATTGTATTATTTCAGTTGCCTTTTCACCTTATCTTCCTAGTGGAACAATTGCCTTCGGAAGACTGAGTCATATAATGAAAAGCAAGAAACACAGGAAGTCAGTGAGAAAATCGTTCAGAGTCAGAAGAAAACAAGGAATTGCATTTTTTATAAATTACAAACAGTGAACTATTACTAGTATTATACAGTGTAAATAAACTTAATGTGGAATATGTACAAAATTTAAAAAAAGTAAGAGGTTAACAAAACTGGAAAATATTCACTTTTGAATAACAGGGTTCACAGATCCACTGCAGTGAGTATTTTAGCCTGCTATCACAACTGTGGACAGAACCAGAGCTGTTAGTCCAGAAGCTGCAGGAGCTTGCTGGCTTATCTCTTGATTTTGATCCTAAATGAAATAGCTTCTATTGTCAGGATAATTTCAGTCAAATTTCTTAAATTAGGAACCTTGTTAAATCTACAATAGGAAAAAAAAAAACAAAAAACAACTGAGTTTTTCTCAAAGTAGACCACTAATGGATTATATATAGATCACACTACTGTGATCTGTGGATTACTTGCTCTGTGATAATTTTTGCATCATCATGTCACAGTGATACTTTTACATAGTCTTTCCATTGCTAAGAAATAGCTAGGCACTGATCTTCAGCATCTTCTGACCTCTCAAGCACCTTCCAGATGGATGCAAGAAGATCTAAAGATGACCAAAGAAGACTTGTAAGTTCTCAGATATGCAGGAGCAAATAATCTTTATGCTGTATCATCTTTACATGCTTTCAATGGGATTGCAGCACACTTGTCTGGTGGAAGACCTTAACTATAGCTGTCCAAGACAAATTATAATACAGAAATCCTTATTCTTTTATTTTTCCATTAGTTTGGTCCTTCTTAACCGCTGTGACAGATCTCACTGATAAGGCACAAGTGAGATGAAAAAAGGTGGCACTGTGGGAAAGAGCTGAGAAGTATCAGACTTGGGTTAGAAAAGAAAGGAGGAAGACAAGAAATTGGAGACAATAAGGCATAGTACAATAGCACTCTTCTCCAATCAACTGATTTTTGTGGTAGACAATGTTAGTTAGTCATTGGTTTAGACAGGCACAGGACAGAATTTGATTTATGTGATCAGTAGTGTAGATAATGTTATTCTGCCATGTCATTTTTTTCTCACTGTCAAATTTGGATGCAGGGATAACTCACAGATTCTTGGCTTGCCACAAGGAAAGGCATGGTTTTCTGATGATCCAGGCTACTTAAAATTCTCTTTTTCTTCCACGTTATGCTGTATGGGTAAGGTCAAGGCAAGTATTTGTCCTACAGCAGGCTCCCGCATCTCATCGTGGAATGGGAAACATCTCAACAAGCATAAATGGAAGACAAGGATCATAGCCTGTGACTGCACAGGATTACTATGTGCTGTTCTTTCCACTCCACCACTTCTGTTTGTTGGAAACGCGACAGTCCTAGACATCTCTTTTTCATGTGAAGGATTTGCATGCATTAGGGTCTAGTTCTCTTTGATTTGTCTGTTAAAGTGCTGACTCTCATAAAATAATTATGTTATTAGTTATCATGTATGTTTGGTGTACTAATCTATGATCTTTAGGCATTCCTGAAACTGGTTAAACTAGCACCACTTTGTGTGATGCCCAGGACCTGAAGTTCTCTTACTTTCTTATCTTCTCAGAAGCTCCAGCAACTTCATGTCTTCTTTTAAAAAATGCATGGGAAGGTGAAAAGTCTTTATCTTTAGTACCATGAAACCACAGATCAGGAGGCCTCCAGCTACTGTATTAGCTATAATTTTTTACTAAATAGAAGGTATGGTCAGAAAGAATGGCAGAATATAGCAAAGCCAACTATTTGTCAGTGCAGTCAGTCAGACTTAATGCTTTTTTTTACATTCTGCCAGTTTCAAAGGGAACTTTGTTAACCGAGTAAAACTGGGAGACCAGTTAAATGTCAAAGGGTATGTTTGTCATTCCTCCATCCCTTATCATCCCTAACAATCTTCTTATCCAAGGAAGGTAAAAACAAATTGAATGTTCCCAACAGACTAAGATCAACAACTTTAACAGACAGCAGAGAAGGGGAAAAAAAAATAAAAAGAAATAAAAAATGTATGCTTCAAGTTAGATATTTATCTGTGTTTGCTTGTTCAATTGCTGAGACATTTTCATTCTTGCCTGTAGCAGGCACCACCTACCAGCTGCATAATATAGTCAGCATATCCAAACTCCCCCAGAACACTTTTGATACTTTCACTACATGTCACAGGATGGCATGAACAATCATTCCATTATCATTGCTTTGATTTCCAAAGCCCTCCTAATTTTCTAAGTAGTTAAGAGTAACTAACAGTAATTGAATTTCATACATTATATATATATATTCATTATGTATAATATGAAATATACTTCTGATTAAGTATTCAGAAGAAACTTAAGGGAGAATACTTCACTTCTCTGTTCTGCTTGCAGGCACAATCTAATCCTAATATTCTACCAAGACAAAACTCACAAACTTAGTCAGGATTGTGCCTGCTGGAACAAGAAACTGCTGTATGAAGACCAGTTTTCCAAGGAACAAATGGTTGTGGGTCTCTGACACAGAAGTGGTGACATGAATATTTAGAATATTTTTGCTGCAGAATTTAGGGCAACCTGTACACCAATAAAGATAATAATATCTTGAATCTAAAATATGAGAACTGACAATGATCATAGACAATACTTTGCTGTCATCTTTCCTATGATAGGCTCTGAATTATAGAATAATTCAAGTTGGAAGTGACTTCTAGAGGTCACCTAGTTCAGCTCCTGCTGCTGCTCCAAAAGCAGGAACTACTTGTGTCAACTTGCTCAGGGCCACATCTGTTCAGTTTTGAATATCTCCATGGGTGGAGATCATTCAACATCTCTGGACAAGCTGTTCCAGTGTTTGATCACCCTCACTATGAATTTTTTTGTTCCTAGCATCTAATCATCATTTCCCATGTTTCACCTAGTGTTTCTTGTCTCTCTTTGTTTCAGCAACAAAGACACGATTTCAAATGAAAGTCAGACTTTTTTCATGTCAGTTCCTTCAAATGTTAGTCTGCTACTATTCGTTGCAGGGGAGATGTTTAACGGTGGAGATATATGGACTTCCCAAGGCTAGCAAGGAAGAGTTTCTAGTAAAATAGGAAACAAGAATGCTATTAAATCCAGCTCTATAAATTCAGAAATGAAATAGGCATTTCCTATGAAAAAACAAGCTTGAACATTTTTTTCAGTGTCTGGACAGAAAGACAAAAATATTCAAAATGCTGAAGCTTTCATAACAAATCCATATGTGTTCACAAATGATAGAGAAAAATCAAACTGTATCAGTTAGATGGCTTTGGTTTTTACCACAGTTTCATCAGGTGCAAATCAACTGTCAGCTAAGAGAAAGATCATTGAAGATGGTTAACAACCCTTTTGGCCTGTCCATGTAAATGGAGAGTTAGCTTTTCTTGTTCGTTTGTTTGTTCGTGTTTTTTTTTCTTTTTTAAAAAAAGAAGTAAAATCAATTGCAATTGTTTTTTAGTTCCAGTAGAGAAAGCTGACAGCAAGTATACTTTGTTTCTTCTATGCATTACTAAAATGTGGCTTTGATCCAAGTGAGTCTACTGGTATATGAGTTTACAGGTACACACAAGGGCAAATGGACAATCTAACCTTACAGATGCTGCAAAAAAGTTATTTATTCATGTCTGGGAAAAAATAATTATAGCCTTTTCAGATTAGCAATTTATCCAAGTTCATTCAAATGTTTTAATAATGCAAATGTTTTAGTGTCATGAATATATTTACTCATGCTCTGAGAAAAAGAGGAATAAATGAGTTATCCTTTTCTAAACTTAGTGTTTATAGTTGTAAAATTAAAAATTGCAGTACCTGACCTTCAGTCTCATATGTCTGGCAGAAATCAAGACTTAATCTGGGTTTTCTAATGACTCTACACAGCCTTAACTTTCCCTTAGATTTCCATGTTGTAACCCTGAAATGGCCAAGGACAGTAAATCCAATAATCTATGTAAATAGACCCACTGTGTTACTAATTTATTTAAAGAAATGAATACCTCTGGCAGACTGCTTTGCAGGTTGAGGACCACTGCTTACCAAATTTGTCCAACAGGATGTGAAGGTGAAAGAATGACCATCTGCACATCATCCACATAACAGGAGGTTACTTGCTGAGAATAAAAGGAGAGTTCCTGACAAACAAAGGAACCTATGAACAGTTATTTCTGAGAGGTATAAAAGATTAATCTCTTACTGATGCATGGTGAGAAACCTTCTTTTGCAAAATTAGAAGCTGAGCTGGAAACATATAAATCATAAACCAAAGGGTCCCACACTGTCTGCTGATATTTTTAGTGAGTTGCCACCTGCTTTAAAGGTCATGGTGAATGTAGGTGGCTATAAGTGACAAATGCACTGCAGCAGAAGCCAGAAATGCTAAACTGGTTAATGGGAAGTAACAGTCCATAAAATTATTTAGGATGTCCAGTCAATATATTTAAGCATGTTTGGAAATGTCTGCTCCAAACAATACCCTCCTAGTGTTCATTAACAGGTTGCCTAGTCTAGCTGCAAACGTCCTAAACACAACCTCATCATGTTTTCTGGGGTATTTCTTATGGATCTGCATGCTACTTATTGGTCTGTTTCTCTGTCTATTTGCCTTGGTCTGTAGGGTTCTCCCAGGTTAAGAGAGGAAATTGAAAGGGAGTGTCCAAGTACCACTCAGAGATAGAGTCACTGGTGCAAGATATAACTAAATTCTTGTCTAGGCTTCGTCTTGTATGTTGCCCTCCTGGGAAACTCTGTCTATGGAAGTGAGGTAGGGACTAGAAATTCTCCAAAGCCAGGTTCTCTTTATTTCTTGTCTCCTTTCTCTTCTTGCGTGGGAGCAACTCATCTGGAATTAGGTTTTCACACAAAATTCACTTGATTTAAATAGCTCTCTGAACTGCCCAATACACCTACCAGGATAGGGCAAGGAGCAAAAGGTACTGATTTTTTCTCTGCTTAGCTCATAGTGGAACTACATAATAAAACAGAGAAAACAAGATTTCCACGGTGTAAATTTCCCATCCACAGACTGAAGACTGGTCTCGGGATACAGGTAAGAATTAGTCAGTTTTTTGGCCTAAGCTGTTAGTCTAAAGTTTGAAGTTTAAAATTCAGAAATCTCAGAGAAGCACTGCAGATCAGGGAATCAGTGTGTCTAGTTTTTCCTGCTAGGAAGAAGAAAGCTGGCAGCATTCTTACAATGTACAGAATTTCCCTTCTACATGTGATGAATATGTCTCATACTGCTTTCAGTCTGCTAGGAGGCTAAAATACCACTATAATAAACCCAGAGGCCTTAACATGAGAAAAAAAAAAATAGATGGATTCCAGCTGAGAGACTTGGATATAAGAACAATCTAGCATGTGCTAGCCAAGTGCAAATAACTAGTCCTGTAATGACCTGAGAAATGTTTCAGTTCCTCTGAGTTTGCTTTAATACTGCAGACTCTCATTGCATGTGTCAGACTCCAAACAGAAAACTGATTGAAGGTTTTGTCTATCTGTGTGTCTTCATCTGTGTAGAAGTAGAAAGTGATACAGCGCTAACAGGAGAAGCCTGTGAGTCCCTGATGATCACTCATTCACGTGGAAGCACCACTGGATGAAGTAACTGGCAGCTCTGCAGAAGAGACAGCTTGGCTAAGGGTACCAGTAACTAATCAATCAGTCACCTGGCAAAGCAGAACAGGGGGTAGTTTGTCAAGAAGAGCTGGAATTTGTTTTTTCAAGGGCTTATGGCTGGTTGTTTTAGACAGGAGGAATGAGAGAAAAGGAACAAGATGTGAAAGAAAAAAAACCACCAAAGTAAAACTTTGAGGATTTTGACTAGTCTTTTAAAAATACACCACAAGAAGCAAATAAAACCAATCCCAAACAGCTGAGGAAGGTAGAAAACTGAAGCAGGGAAAGTCATGCAGGCATTTTGCCTTTCTCTCTCATCTACTGTGAGTTCTTTTCCAGGTTCACAGTTCCGATTCAATAGGATAAGGTCTCTTGTTCTACATGGCCCTCTAGACTGAACCTCCAGACTGGTCAATATATATGATGCCAATGGCAGCAATTGCCAGCTGTTTCCAAGGCTTCAGCTATATAGCACATGCATCCCCATTGCCCCTGAGAGCATTTACCCGAGTTGCCTTCTCTACTCTTTTCCAAAGCCCACACTAGCAGCACTCATACTTTCTCTACCCATTGTGGCTTTTCAGGATACTTCAAGTAGTGGAAAACACTAGACACATCAGTATTCTAATTCAGAAATGTGTGCCTCTGTTAACTAGAACAGTGAGGCCCAGCCCCCTCTGTGGGTCACACACCAAGGACCAAGTGTGCCACAGACAGCATGCAGAAGTCCTAGCCAAGCTCCTTTCCATCCCAAACCAGTGGCAACACCACAGACAGGAAGCTTAACACAGCTTCTGGGGATTTCACTGCATCCCTTTCTACTTTCTCTCTGAAATGGTGAGGCTCTTCATTCACCTGTGCTGTGCCAGTAGTGTGTGTGGTACCAAAGTCATCCAGCTACAACAACTGACAGAAACGAAACACCTCCTTGCTCCCCTTCCAGCATATTCATGCCTATATATTAAATTGTCAGAATTGTCTGTCTAGTGGGAAAATGAGAACCTGGAGTCTTTGGACTTCTCCCATAATCCATTCAACTGGAACATGCTCATCTTTATTGTGTCTGCGTCACTCCTCCTGTTACTTTAGAATCAATCTATTCTGATTTATTTCCTTTTCAGAAATATGAAACAGGGGGAAAAAAAGTAAGCATATCAGTGACAAACTCCTTCTCAGTTGCCAACACCATGAAAGGGAATTTAGCTGAGAAAACCTCAGCTTCTTTCTGGATTCACAGCACAGATGCAGAGTTAATGTAAGCTGTTTCAAAATCTGACATTGTTTCGATAAGTGTGCACCAGGTATAATATACATCTATTGCATTTATAATGTGAGCTACTTTCCTTACCTATTAATTATATACCACATCTCGGTGCAAATAATACAGCCTGAAACTCAGATAATCTATTTAATTGTTAACAGATATATTTTTGAAATAGATCCACTTCCATTAAGACACTTCTTAGAGCTCCACAGAAACTCCAAAGTGTATCTGGACTGGTAATTTCTTTCTGGAGTCAAATCCAGTCCAGACTGGTAGTAACCTGAAATTGTTATCTTCTGTAAGTTATCTCATCACTTTATTCCCTATAGACAAGTGTGCCTATTAGAAATATGCAACAGCTGGCACAAATCGGCTTCTTGCTGGCATTCGCAGGAGCGAGGCAGGGGAAAGTGTGTGGTCGGAATCTAAATGATTCCTCCCTCGAGGTGGTCTGGCCAGCATGGGTAGAGGCACTTTAATTGGAAAGGGAAACTTGAACTTTGTACTTAACGGGTGAATAAACGGAAGGCTTTGGTCTGCAGGACTATCAGATTGGTAGCTTTCACAAACACTCAAATCAAATACCACATCTGAGTGGAAGAAATTAAGATGTAAATATCCAGGAGCCAGTGCCAAGCCCAGTGAAATCAGTAAACAGATTTGCACTATTTTGGTTCTGTGCCTCAAAATATAATGATACATTAAGATCTTGTTGCCTATAAAGATGTTTTGTCATGTTTTAAAAATGGTACAAAGGACCTCAAATCTTTATTCTGTGATCTGCCAACAAAATAGAAAAACAAGAGAGACAGTTATAAATGGCTTCTGTAAAAAATCAGATATTTATGTAGAGAGGGGTTAATTGGACACTACCATTGCTATCAACAGAAATTTCTCTCTGCCAAACATGAGTGCTTTTCTGAGAATTATAAGCAGCCCACTTCTGTGTCTTCTTACTGATGAATTGTACCAGTAAGGTAATTTATAGGGCTCCCAGAATGACCACTGTACAAGTCATTGAAAACAAATATTGGACATTCCATCAGTTTATCCTTAACTCCTTTTACATGAAATAATCAAGACATGTTTATAACAGCGTAATGTAAACATGCGCTGAACCTCCTGAGCTTGGAAGAAAATGAGGCTCTTGCTTTCCAGGCTGGCTGTCTACTGCAAAAGCTCTGACTCCAGTAGGCTCGGCCACTAGTGTCAGGCTTCACTATGATTCAAGGCACCTCATGGCTCAGGAAGGCGAGCTGCTCGTCACAGACAGCTGGTGTAGACTAATGCATGTATTCTATACTCCTGACTGTCAGTATGTGGAGTACCAGCTGTAAGGAAACATAAATTGTACAGTTGATTCAGTTTTGCATATCAAATATGTGCAGCATATTATTCACAGATTCCGTTAATTAATCCTGATGAAATCATAATGAAAAGAACATTAGCACTAATAGATTTGGATGATATGAAATTTCAGACCTTTCTGACATTCTCATTTGTGGCACATACCATATTAAAAAACAACCAACCAGCTTCCCCCTTGCAATACAAGCATTAGCGTCCCCAAAGGTAAAACAGAAGGCCAGCTTAAAAGTCCCATTTTCTACAATGAACAGCAGTGGTTTAAATGACATAGAACAGCATGCAAGCATTAGAGCTATTGTTTTCATAAAGCTGTTCTGCTAGTGACTATTCATAGTCACCCTTTGGCACGTGATTTCTTTCCCAAGCACTTTCCAATTTAGGTTTCCATAGACGATGGTTTGACTGAGTAGCTAGAAGAATTCATGCATGTATGTTATGAAGTTTCTTTTTTTTTTTTTTTTAATTAATAGCATTCCTTACAGGATATGTTCTGTCGCTGCACCCAGACAGTATTTTTCTCACAACTTGGCAAATAAGGGTTCTCCACAGAGAGATCAGAGGGTTGCGCAAAGATACATCTTTTTTGAGGGCTCAGGAAAAGGCAACTTTTGGTAGCAAGCAGCTGGACCCTCATGAAAGTCCCCTGACAACATCAGTGGCTGTTCAGAGCGTGAACTGATGGCTGACCTGGGCTGGTTCCACACTCGGCACTGACTGCCACAGGAGGCCCCTGGAAACCCACCACAAGCCTCCTACTCATAAGGCTTGTTAGTAGCTGCTGATGCCAAACACCAGGATAATATGAACAGAAATAAAAACCTGAGGCAGAGTCTAGCCCATAATACATATCTTTCAGCCAAGTTGGAAACCATTGTATAATTTCTCACCCAGATTCTAATAACTTTGTTTAATCAGCCCTTTCCTTTGGGGTGGTAGATACTTCTAAAGTTACCATTTTGTCTTCTCTCTCTCAAACAAGACCACATATTTCTATTTAAAATGCAACTGACAAAATAAAAATGTACCTCAAGCTTTTCATATCTGCAGTTCTGATGCTGTAACACCTCCAGCTGACTAGGTAAACTGATGATCACATCAGAACAAATTTTCAGCAGAAAATGTAAAAGACGCAGTTTCATTATGCAAAGGTAATGCACGGCTTACTCCAGGAAATTCTGCAATCTTCCAGAAAAAAAGAAAGGCAATGAAGAAATGTTGGAGTAAAATATCGACCTTTGACTATCCAAGAAGGCAGTTCCCTGTGGTCATTTCAAATGGCTATGAAAAGGTCTCCAGTTTGCACTTTCCTAAACTATGCATGAACAGGAGACTTGTATCACAGTTTGCCTTTCATTTTCTTGTATATTTGTACTCATGGCTTGTGAAGGCCTAAAAATGAGTATGTATGATGCCCAAGTTATATCCATCTGTCACCAGCACTAAAGGCTGCTGCATTTTAAATCACTTCAGCACACTGCTTTCACAATGACTCAGCCCTGACAGGGGCGTCCACCCTGAGGGTGAGAAAATGATTCAGTATTCATTAGTCTACCTTAATGCAGTCTCCTCAGCAGGAGAATAGCCAATCATGTACCTTATCTGTGGCTTTTTCTGTGATTTATCTACTGAGGACTGACCTACAATCAAGAACTTTACTTAAAACCTTTTGACAGGCAGTTAGCTGCCAGTCTAGAGATAAAGCTGAGCTAAATACACCCATGCTAATTTCAGACTTTGCATTTCTTTCATTCTGAGAGCTCTCCTTGATGTATTTGAACAAAATAACTCAAGCATACTGCTTAGCCATATAGATTTTTTCTTGTATAACAGAGCAGTTCTGTTTTCTAGAATTACCTTGCATAGGTTTTTTGGGGGGTGAAAAAATGTTGAATGACATAACTCTTAGTACATCGCTTCATCAACCATGTGCAGGATTTCGGGATGGTGGTATACTGTAAGATTAAACCGTTAAACACCTTCAGCCTTCTGGGTCAAAACTGAACTTTTTTGTTTGTGAAGGTGAGAAAACAGACCGTGCTTAACTAAAGAACAGAGAGAGAGAGATGGATCTGATTCTGGCACACTCTTCTCAAATACACCTGAAGTTGAAGCATTTCGAAGCTCTGTGCATCAAGAGACAATCTGAAAATGCTTTCCAAGGGTGACTGATTTGATAACAAGACATGAAGGGGGAATAGAGTGACAGACCTGTCAGTCTACCTATATCAAGAAATCTGCTTTCTATTCTCTGTGTTGATATTTCCTTGTCAAACTTTTTTTTTTGTGTTTGTGGGAGAAAGGGGAGAAGAGAGAAGGCAATAAGCTTACTTTGTTTGTTTGTTGTTGTTGTTTTGCTTTGCTTGAAAGACACTTCCAAATATGATCTTTTCTTCCAGCCTGGGATATACTGTAATTTCTGAAATAATATTAACAACAAACATTCAAAATCTCAGTAGATTTTCCCCTAAAGCTTTACAGAGCCTTTGATTCAGTCAATACGAGACACTTAGTTTAGAGAACACCAGACTGAATGTTTCAGCCCAGAGCAAGGGTGAACTGAGAAGGATGAAGCCAGAAGGATCATTTTTAAAGTGTTATTTGGCCTTATGTAAATTTAAATTCAGAGTGAGAAAAAAAAAAAAAATCACATTTTTTCTTGCCTAAGGGTGAAATTATTTGACTCCGAAGGAAGCTAGATAGATTTAGAAGATTCAAGTGCTTTCCAATACCTAGTCAATTTATAGATAGCAGTTTTCCATATAATCCTACGATTGAAGAATGAATGAATCTGACAACCAACATCTCGGTAAGGTAAGGACTCAGACTGAACTTTTCTTTTTTTCTTTTCCCAATGTCAAATCAGTGTCCTTTTTTTGGGGAGCTGAGAACATACCTGTTCGAACTATGTTTTCTGAGTTACTCCTGACTCCAACAGAAAAAAAGGAGAGGAAGCAGTCCATAGTGAATATAAGTGTAAACATGTTTTGATTTTTTTTTAATAGATCTTGCTTCTGTCAGCTCCAAGCATTATCAGATGAAGTTAGTATTAGCCATCAAGTAATTCTCAAAAAAAATTTTGATGTGAATAGACCATGTAAGTCCTGAGATATTTTTCAATAACCTTTTCTTAAATTCAGCAAACAGTTTCCCTTAGCTCAGGAGTAATGTATTTTTTTTGTTTGTCTTTGAGGTTTCTTTGGTGCCTAAGAGAAAACCATGAGATAAAACCACATTTCTGAAGACTAATGCTGGAATTCAGCTCATGTATGTGTACTCTACCAATTTTTTTGCACTTGAATCAGTTTTTCTGTTACTAGTCTGTGATACATTTTAAGACATTTAGACTGTTTCCTTTTAACTGATAAAACTGATGTTTTAAGTAGATCTTTTAATTAATGTGTATGTAGAAAGACATTTTCTGTGTTGTATCAGATGGAGAATGGGGACTTCTCAATGTCCAGCAGCCATTATACAATCCAGCACTCATGTTAAAAGCTCTAGTGAGCCTTCTTGAAGCCTTGATTCTTAAAAAAAGCTTTAAAAGCTTGTGTAGGAAGAGTTTACTTCTCCATACAAGCAATAGATGCTTTGTATGCATCTGAATGTCACCATTTTTAAGACTGCCAGACAAAGCCAGTAATAATGATTTGTATGTCTGGTATGTATTGGTATTTTTGATCCTTCTGCTTTTCAGATAAGCAGATGGGAAATGGATGAATGCTATGAAGCTCTATGGAAGCATATGAAGCATATGGAAACATAAATAAAGTGGTGTAAAACAATGTGTTCAGCTAGCCTCCAATTTTAACTGCTGCAAGCATTACAGCAGAAAGAGTGGTAACATTTAGAAAGGCAACAGTCAACCCATAAACAAAGATGAACTATGTAGGACCGGGATTTTTATTTTACATTTAAAAATATCTAATTGTTAACAATTTAAGCCCTAGGAATATTTGAGTCAAAATTCCAAAGCTGAGAAACACCAAAGCAGTTTTATGCATTACTGTATGGCTTGCCCTTTTTTATATTTAAATGCAAACATTGCCTTTGATTTTTAAGGCTGGTCAAGAACTGAGACTGGGTGTTCTTATGTTTATTTCCCCTTAGGATGACAGAAAGTTATGCATATTTGATTTTGTAACACGTATGTAGCAGAAATTCAGTTCTACGGTACCTTTCTCAAATGTTTTCAAATGAAGGTTGCTCACACATCATTATAGAAATATTTTGAAGGTACCAGTACTGCAAGGTCAATGTGGAGAAGAAGCAACAACTACACTTTCCCTATACTTTTCCTGCTTGACTTTCACTGGTTAGGAGATTTTTTTTTTTTTTTCCCACATCTGACTGAAGTAAATCAGACTGCACTCATTCTACCAACATACGAATACTGGAATGGAAAAGCAAATTTCGGGAAGAGTTTTAAAATGCCCTCAAATTGACGTTTACTGTTGTACACAGGAATTAATTAAACACATGGGCTTTCCCTCTCATTACCATTATTTTATCCAGATCTGGAAGATAATCAGACTGTTATTTGAGTTTTCAGAAATACTGTCTGCTTTCTGGACTTCTTCTAATGTCCAGTTGAGTTAGAAGAATACTATGGATATTCAGTCATATCCATTATCATTTTGTTGGTTCACCTTTCATCCTCCAAACAAGTGGAGTTGTGTGCAATACTTCTCCTCACAAATTACTGTTCAGCTATTTTAAAAATCTGATTTTTTTTTTTTTTTGTGGTTTTGCTCCTTCTTCAGGAAAGAAGACATCACTCCAAAGTCTATCAAGAAATAAGAAAGTCTGACGTGACATGTTTTCTCTCTTCTTGTGAACACACAATTAGATCTAAACAATTTCACTTTCATATTTTACCAAATCATTCCTCTCATCAGCTGTCTTTCTACCCTGTCTGTATAAAATACTAAGGTCGCCAACAATGATTTAGAAGATCATGTGGTTTTACCGTACATTATACAATCAAGTCTCAATAGTAGTAGTTTAGGAGGATTCAACTCTTTTTGCTTTGAACACTTTCATTCCTGCTGCTTAGGAAGATGAGGCTTAATTCTATCTCAAACAGAAGATGTAAAGCGATTTTGTCATCTAAAAACCCTGAAGGTCAGAAAACATGTCTGTTTTCAAGTTATTGTAAAAAGAATATGATGTTAAAAATGCAAAAAGAATATGACGTTCAAATAAAGCCAGAGATGTAGAAATAATGTTACTGTAGCCACTTCATAAGAGAAGGATAAAGACAAATATTGCTATACTCAAACTCTTATTTTAAATAGCAAAAAAATTAAAAGCAGACCAAAAATAAAGGTATGTTCAAAATGGATTTTGCAAGACATTTTCTGAGTCCTCTTAGTTCACTTAATGAGTACTAGTAATAGCAATGGTTATCTTGCCAGTCATATGAAATACTTTCCTGTGTGAAATCACATCAGCCTTACCTAATTGCTTTCCTAGATAAAAGGGAAGCGAAGAAACCACTGATGCATCATGACTGCAACTTTATATTATGAAGGATATTCTGTTTTCCATATAGATGAGCTGCCTCTTGGAGTATGAAGTTCTAGAATATGCATAAGGTTGCAGATTAAAAAGGACCAGTACTATTACATTTCCCATAGTTCTAGATATCAACACAAATAGCTATCAGTTGCTCTCTTACTTGCTTGTAACTTCTTCATGACTGTTCATAAAAGTCTGCTATTCAGAATTTGACAGGTACTTGATAAGCTTTTCCATTTCCTCTTTGTAAGAGTTTAATTTCCTTTACTCATTTAATTGCTTGTATTTCCAAACTTTCAAAGCCTATGCTCTTAAAAATGGATTTGCAAAAGCAAAAGACAATCACTTCAGCAAATTTTGAATTACGCTGACAGCATAATAAATGTACATTTTTCAAGACTAAGACCAAGAAAAATCTTTGCTGATAGATATTCTGTTTAGTGGCTAAATACCAAGAGTTTATCTGCAGCTATAGCTGAGAATTACAAGTGCCCATCAGCAGCTATCTGGTCTTTACAAGACACGGAGAATTCAGAGTAAAGTCACCTGACACAACTTGGCAAACTTCCATGATGTAATAAATGGGAGGTATCCTCACATTTTAAGTAGCAGAAACATTTAAGCACTGTGAAGGCTGAAAAGTTTGGATCCACACGTCTGTGAAGAAGACTTTTGCAGCAATGCAGTCTCTTTGCAGAGCGAAGATGTGGGGTAAACAGGGGAGAAAAAAGATCTCAACACAGTGGGTAACACTGTTCTGGATACACTTAAGTTTTCTTAATTTTTGTTTTATGAATTCTGTATGATAGTGACAGAATATTCTAATAAACGCTAAGAAATCGCAGCTCACAAAATAGCACATCATGGTGGTATAAACATACTGGTTCTCTTCACTTTCATTTGCTATGCTTACTGTTGGTTAGATAGCTGAAACACAACTAAACTGATAATTTCATATTAATAGAGTCAGAGCTGAGGTTACACTGTGTACTTTCATTCTCCATGGTAACCATGAAGATGATGTATATATATATATTTTTAAATGAAATTAATTGGATTAAAAAAAACAGATTTAAGAACCAGAAGTGATTTATTGATGTATCAGTATCTTCTGTGTCACAAAAATGAGTCGTTACTTCTGTGATTAGGTCAAAGAGAGACAGGATGTGTTCATGGACATTCTATTTTATTAAATCTATTTTTGATATGTAACTTGTATGTATTGGAGAGTGTGACTGATTTTTAAGGGGGATTTCTATCTCTATGAATTTAGACCTTGTACGACCCAGATTATAGCCAGCAGAGATCCAGAAAAAAGACAGTGATACACCTAAAACAGTTTAGGTCATGGTCTACTGAACTCTATGATACTTGCTGACTCTTTTCTGGAGAACACTTTTTTCCCGATGAAATCTTGCTACAGCTTATGTACACCAAGAAGATTCAGACTCCATTTCCTCACAACTCAACTGTAGAACATAAGACTTACCATCTCACTCATTGTATCATTTTAATTAATGATATATAAAAAATACGTATGGATAAATAAACTAAAAATAATTAGAGTCTCCAGTGCTCTCCTTTCTTTTGGTATGTGCTTCCTTCCACTGTCATCTTTTCACTTTTGACTCCCTCTTCAAGATTTACATGCTACTCTTTTGCTATTATGACTGGCTGTAAATAAAGTAGATCACTATGTTACTTTCAGAAAATATCACCTGCCTTGCTGACTTACCACCCTCAATTTTTTACTTTCTATAGAGATGTTGAATTTACTGTTACTGATCTTGTGCATGAAGGAAAACAATTTGGAAGTGAGAGTGAACATCAGAACCACAGCCACCACTTCAGAGAATGCAGGGAACATGGAATTAAGCACCTGCTGATCTGACTGGGCTGGTTTGCATCTACTTTGAGTTCACTTTGAGTGCCAGTACTCATTGTCTACCCTTGCTGTCACAGTTACTCACAGTACTCCCACACTCATCCATGACTGACGCTTGCTCCATTGCTCTCGGCCAGGACTCAGTCTGCCAGGAGGGGTGGGAGGCATTCAGGTCTCCTCGGCAATAGGATGTACCCACCTCACGGTGCCTACAGGATGCAGCTGGGACAACAGAAAAGAACTCTGGCTTTTCCATGGGCCAGGGAACCTACTTATCCCCGGGCATGTTGTCCTGCTGAAAAACCAGAGCTGCACCAATAGGATGTAGAGATGGGTGCGAGTAGGTGGCCACACAGCCAAATGTGCTGGTATAATGCATGAGAGTGTGTGACCTTCAGGGCCCAGCTGTGACTTCAAGCAGAAGGGATTTTATGAGAAGAAATAAACAGTATATATTTTCCTTGTATAGTGCAAACATAGTGGCCAGCAGTGGTGCCAGCTGTCTAGCTCTTCAACTTTATTTATGAACATTCTTCTCTCCCCTACTCATTTTTCCCTGGTAGCAAGTGATCGTGCAAATGTAAAGTTTGAATAGATGGTCTCACTAAGATTAAAGCCAAGAAACGGAGTTTCCTGTCTCCCTGTTACAGTCCTACTACACAATGATCTAGTCTTCCTTCCAGAAAGGAAACGTATCATGCTGTGCTTAAACTATCTTTAACAGGATAATATCTACTCTTTGCTGAAATTGCAGAATTAACAGAAAAGAAGAGCATTAATTCAACTCCATTTTTTTTCCAAGCTCACTTTTACCATGATTCTAGTTTCTTCATTTATTTTCACAAGGGATCTAAAGTTTGTTAGATGCAGAGTAGGAAAAGCCCACCAACATCAGTGAGAAAAATAATAATTAGTACAAACATTTAAGAATCTGTTGTATTCTCCATATTTAGAACTGTGTTACTCTAAAAGCACATGACCCTATTTATTCTTAAGCCTGACTGTTTTCTTGACTTGGATGCTTTTACTGGTTGCATTCCACTTAATTTTGCTCAAGGAAAGAAGGTCTGCAATTTTTTTTGGAATAGTTTTGATGGCATCTTCTTTTTTTGATTCCTTTCAGAAAAACTAGAAAAAAAAGCCTCCAGGTTTTCTGTGCTCCAATTAGTATTTCATTTATATGTTTACAAAACTTTACTCTCATAATCTATGAAAATATTTATGTGCTTCATCTCCTTGCAGAAAGTATTTTTAATTGGATCCAATAAGTATAACTTACAGTGCTAGCTGAACGTGAAATTATTCAAAGTTTCAAATTTGGATTAGCTAGAAAAGCAAAGATGAAGTCCTGTTTTCAAGGAAATCCTTAGGAGATTTAAAACTGTCTTTGAGGCATCAGATTTTATTCCAAAACTTGATATTCACATGTAGTTAAAATCAATATGCTAGGCTGGAGCCTCACATCATATTGGTATCCTCATCATCTACTTGTATTACCTGAGAGGCGAGGAGTCTCCATTGTAGGTTAAACAGTGCATAAATAGCAGATGTTCCCTCCTTCAAAGGATGGATGCAGAGAGAATACTACAAAGAAACAACAAAATATTTTTCAGCAGGAGACATGACTGTATGAGGACAACAGCACCAGATGAATGTCATATCAGTACAACAACCTGAAGCATGACGATAAATTAGAAGTGTCTATGCAGAACATCTCCAAAGTCAAAGCGGTAATACATGGGCTAAGCCAGAGGTTTGAAAGTTTTGCCTGTGTAGAATTTATGCCAGATGAACAGGAAAAGCAGAGTCCAGAAGGAGAAGTCAGAGCAAAGATACTCTCCAAACTCAATAATGTTAGTTGAGACCAAATATAAATTTGGAATGGAGTTCAGCTCGTGTTTTGCTCACTTGTTGCCATTTTGGATCATCATCAGTACTGGGATACTCAACTACAGAAGATCACAGAATCACAGAATGACAGAATGGTTGATGTTTGAAGTGACCTCTGGAGGTCACCTGGTCCACCCCAGGGCCACTTAGAACCGGTTGCCCAAGACCATCTCCAGATGGCATTTGAATATCTCCAAGGATGGAGGTTACACAACCTCCCTGGGCAACCTCTGACAGTGCTCTCACCCTTACAGTAAAAAATGTTTCCTGATGTTCAGGAGGAACTTCCTGTGTTTCAATTTGTGTCCAGGTCCTCTTGTCCTGTCACTGGGCATCACTGAAAAGAACCTGCGTCCATCTTATGTGCACCCTCCCTTCAGGTATTTACATACATTGACAAAATCTCCCTGAGCCTTCTCCAGGCTGACCAGTCCACGGTCTCTCAGCCTTTCCTCATATCAGAGATGCTCCAGTCCCAGTCCGTTAGTCATCCTAGTGGTAATGCATTGGACTCTTTACAGTACGCCCATATCTCACATCACTAACCTTCTTTGCAAGGGCACACCACTGGCTCATGTTCAGTGTTTGGCAGTATGGAAAAAACAATGTAATGTTCAATAATTTTACTTTAAAACTTCATTTTATTTTAGAAAAAGCTTTATTCTGTTAAGGAGTTGGTAAAGAAACGCTATTAAGTCTACACCAGATCAAGAGGAATCCAAGGTCATTAGCTATGGGATTATAAACCAGCCCTTCAAAGGGCCATTTGATAGCAAACTGCCACTCCAGAACAGGTTTCCAAGGACAGTTAAAGTATAGAAAACCAGTTGCATCAAGGAGAAGAGCAAAATCTCCCATTTGTGACTGCCTATGATGTTTTTATTCTCAACTACACCAGGCATTTATCATTCATCTCCTGTGAAAGGAACAAAGACAGCATGTTAAAGGGTCAAGTGGATTATTCTTCCTGATACTGAAAAAAAATTTACCACTCTACCTTTTCAGAAGCATGTTCATTGAAATCATAACTACATTTCACACCTCACTGACCACATATTTTACAAGTAAAACCAGTAGCTCTTAGGTCATGCAAATTAATATGCAGTGGTAGCTTTGTAAGTTTTTATACTTTGCCATATTTACCTCTCTCCATAATATTTCAAAAGTTAACATGTTCAGTTGTAAATGTTGACCCTCTGTCTAGTCAGAATGATTAAGTGACGGTCATTGTAGCATGACTCATGGCTTCTGGATAGGAACATTTACACAATATTATCTTTGTTATGAAGTGCAGCTATGATTCACATCAGTCCAAGACTTCTTCAAGTGAGGATAGTTATGATTATATTTGGAATACTTCATTCTACTTGGTGATTTACCGGTAAGTGAGCTCAGTACTTATGCTGATACTTTCTAAAGGAAGAAAAAAAAAAAAGGTGACTGCATTCCTTAAAGACTGGTACTGTCAAAACCGTATGTTCTCATTAGACAAAAATGAACCTCCTTAGAGGAAAATTCTTGAAAATTCCTGTATTAGAAACTTCCCACAGAGAACAGGAGGTTGCTGACGCATTTGGTTTCGTACAACGCACTGACTGACAGAGATATAGGGTAAAATCATAGGCAGAACTTCACCCTTCAGTGAAGCTTTGATTTTACTTATGCTACTACCTCTGCAGGAAGATTGCAATAAAAGAGGATGATTTGGAACAGAGTTACTATAAAACATGTCCCCATTAAGCTGAATTATTTGAACTGGTGTTTGAAATAAAACAGCTGAGCCCAGCTTGTACACTAATACTGGTATCTGGGATTGTATGATCTAACCCAGCCTTTTGCTATGTTGACTTTGCACACTACATTCAGTGTTTCAAATCTAGCTCAGTATCTGATCGAACATGGCAATTTCTGTCCCATAAAACTGATTTTCTAATAGTAAAGAGAAATTAGAAGTTCCTAATGCCTTTAAAAAAAAAAAATTAGTTATAGGGACAATAACATCAACTTAACTATAAGGTTTTGACAAACCTATATGGTTTTATTTTGATTATTCTATTAAAGTAAGAGATAAATATAAAGATAGTTTCTATCTGAGAGCATACAGATCTACATTTTTTTTCTAGTAAAGTAAGAATGTGAACCTTGAAACAATCAAAACATTCCAGGTATGCTTGAAAAGGAAAGGTTTTGACCTTATCAAAAAAGCAGTATTTCATCTTTTTCTTCCTCAAAACAAACAGACACATTGACAGACATCAAGGGAACTGCTGAATTTTAAAGATGCGATATTCTCTGAGACAAAAACAATATTTGTGACTGTTGTTTTTGACTCCTTCATATCTCTTAGTGTGCACTTCTAAAAGCCACAAAGATGCCTCTGCTTGCCTTATGCAGGACATGCCTAGTGTATGAGTTAGATATGCATTGGTTCTGCCTTCTACATAATGAGTCAATCAAGGACTTGCATTTGTCATTTATACAAGTCTCAGAAGGTGTGAGCATGAACTGAACTGTCTTCCTTTCACAGATTCACATTTACCTTTCCTTCCCTGCACTTTCATGTCACTTGGACTGTAGCAACTACCTTTTACAAACTAATTCACATGGCACATCTTACTTAACCTAACCCAAGTAAAAGGGAGGTTCCTAATCAGCTTAGCTGACTCTGACTTACATGAAAGTGAATAGATTAGGTTTCTTCAATTGTTTCAATTGATGAAAAAAAATCAAAATTAATATCTTGCCCTTTAACACACATAAAGATACCTAGCAGTAGTAGTGTTGAAGCAATCAAGAAACGCTTTTACAATGCAGTTTGGCAGCACAAAGTCCATAGCTTTATTAATAGCATTCAATCTACGGAGGGTATTTCATCTATGTAGGACAATAAATACAACTACACCTGCAGCAGCTCTGGACATCTCATTACAGGGAGACAGTGACAGATTGGAAGAAATCCAGGGTAGCAAAACACAAGTGATAATTCACTTGCAAGACAGACTTATGGAAATAGTAGATGGGATAAATACATACCAGTTGAGCCAAAGAGTAAGTAAGTGGAGAAAGAATTCCACCGCTTTTGGAATAATACAGAGAGAGGAGATGGAGATAGATGTGTTTTGTTTGGCTGGTCTTAACCTTGATATAATGAGATTTCACTGAGCTCATAGCAACAAATGAAAGATTTTGGACAACACCAGGAAAAAGTCCTCAGCTGTATCACTCCAAGTGCTGGTCTGTACTAATCTGGGTATACCACATCTAGGTGCAGATAGAACTACCAAAAATGTGCCCCAAACTAACCAATCAACCCCCTCCAACCTTCAAAAACACCTAACACAACCCAAAAACAAAACCAAGAACTTCCAGACTACACCTACTTAGCTGCACAATGGGGGCAATTTCTCTCACACAAATGAACTTCTAGTACTTACTGTTTTGTTGTAGTTATTGTCTTAATACTTTGCTGTAAATAATGATGATGGTAGAGATACAGTAGTGACTCTGTCTTCCCTTGACTGAATAAAGCTCGCCTCACATGAGGGACTGACAATAACATAATGAATAAGTTCTTATTTTCTGGAGAACCCTCAAACTCTCATATATAGAGGGTTGGACTCTGCCTATTGGAAGGCTGGAATACAGAGGGGAAAAAACCCACATCCTTGGGACATATAGTAGTAACATAAAGCAAATGTCACTGCAGCTCTGGAAGTTTACCCCTCCCTGTCCAAAAGTCTTCCTTTCCAGTCCAAATGTTTACCACACTGAAAACCTTCCACTTAGTACAGCGATACTGAGAAAGGTTTTCTAATAGGGATAGAGCTATACACTGTTTTCTATGCAAGATTTATCTAGGAGGCTTTCTGGATCTTGAGATATTCTCCTCCAGATTAATCTCCAGAATTTTGCAAAGGTATAATTTTCAAAACTTTGTCATATACAAAGTGTTTGCTGAAATATATTCAGGACAAGAGCAACAAGAGGACTGTTTTCTAAAAGAAGCTTTAAAAAAGTTTCTAGAAACAGCCATTACTTGAAAAGAAACCCATTGCCATGAGGACATGATTAATTCCTATTAATTGCTATCATTCTGGGAAGAATTCCTAATTTCATAATTCTGTTCAGGGAGTCAGAAAGAAGAAGTGCACCAGGAGGATAACAAGAATCTGATCAACAATGGTGCTGATTTCTAATTCATCAAGTACTCTCTATTTTGAGGGATCTACCAAAGATAATCAATTAGCATTACACTGATCCTAGATTAGTTTTGTTTGCTGAGGTTACGGCATGAAACATGATTACCCGTAATAATTCAAACAATGTCCAAATCCAAACAGCAGTGTGCAATGACAGTGGCATTTATTTGAAGTTTGCAGGAATGTGATGCATTTCTCCTTGCTGAGATGTCTTGCCATCATTGCTATTGCTTACTACAACAGAACACGAAATTGATGTTAAAGCGAACATATAAATTAACTGCCAAATATTTAAGGAAGGTAAGAATATTTTCTCCTCTTTCAAGAATACAACATGCCAAAATTTAAGACCACAAAATGTTTCATCCAAAGCCTCCAAAGCAACTTGTTACTGGCTCATAGGTAGGGATTTACAGGAAAGGGAGTGTTCACTTTAGAGATGTGAATAGCCAAAAAAGGGGGGAAATGGTAAATTATGCCCCTTTGTAAGACATGGAATTAAACATAAAAGAATTAGACAGGAATCAAGGCATTTGCTAGGTAATATCCTTAACAGTTTTAAAAGGGATGTTATAATAATAATAAGAGATTTGCACCTAGAGGCAGGCAGATGGGAGAAGCCCAGGAGGGTGGCTCAGCAGGACAACCTACCAGTGAGTTCTGCCTGCACAGACTGAACATCAGTGCCTGACAGTTCGAGTCTGTCCATCCAGAGAGGAGGCCCTAAGCTAACGAAAACTGCTGCCAACAACAGCCTACACAAACCCATTTGGCTGCCAAACTGCAGCAACATCAGGCTGTGAAGTTGTTTTTCCCTGTTGTTGCCAGGTTTATAAAGGGACTGTCACTTTGATGCCTTTTTTAAACATTCGTTAGGTTCGTTAGGTTTTTTTTTCTCCTAATGGCAAATTGGCAAATATGTATTTCTTAAACCTTCTATAACAAGACCAACAGGGGCACCAGAGCCAATGGCATGTAGAGCTCTACCTCTGCATTTTTATTTTACAGAGGACAAAACTCAAACAAAAATAGTAATCACTGAATGCATATTTTCCTGTTAGTAACTATGTTGGCAGTGGTTTTGTTTTCTGTGACAAGCCTTCTTGAACAGGCAGAAGAGACAGCTGTGCTCAGAATTGTGCACCTGTAGTGTAAGTCCTCTCTCTCTTCCAGCTGATGGGTCCATAAAAAAATTGAAAAAGAAAAAAAAAATGTTGGCAAGGGTTTTTAATTCTGTAGAAAAATAATAGAAACATTAAACATGCTGAGCACTGTCTCACAGCTTATTAGAAAGAGTTATCAACTTGAAAGCAATTTAGAGGCAGACACCTTAGACAGTACATTCATGGACAACAAGCAATCATGCTGCCTCAGACTGAGAAATCATAGAAGTGAAGAAAATCAGTGGAGAAGTGAAGCCAGCTAGAGCCAGGGTGCAGAAAAAAGGAGAATCCAAGATGATTTACAGTCCTCCTAACCTAAAATAAAACATGTGACTCCAACTGTAAGATGTTCTCATGCACACACCATAGGTTGCTAGTGTACATTACTGTGGCATATCTATGCACATAACTGTTAGTATAGCCCCTGTTACTGAGCAACCTGGAGGTTTACAGTATCCAAAGAGGCACAAATGTGCCTCTGGGGACACAACATAGCTTTATAATGGTCAGTATGACTGTGAGGTGACTGATACGAGGTGCACATTAATTTTTCTCCAAAATTCTATTTTTGTGTTATTTTGAAAGAAGTGTGTATTAGAAATTATCTTTGTCCTTTATAGGGCCCCAGTAAAATTATCTGCAGTCTTAGCTTTCTTGGGGAACAGGTAGCCCATTGAAAACAAAATTTCTCCTGCTTCAATTAGTGGGTTACTGTTTTCTTTATGTCTCCCAGGAAATCAGATAATACTTTTAGTCTCTGGACTACACCAGCTTGGCTTTTCTTAAGACTGCCTAAAACCTAAGCTTTCTGCTCACTGAATATCAGACAAGGCTCTTCCATTTTTTCCATGTGATGCTCACGTATGGATTCTTAGCTGTGAGCCAGCCATGAGTGGAGCAAAGGGCTGGTGACTGCTAGTTGGGTGCTGCCACCAGGATCACCCGGCCCACCCAGCAGCAGTGCTCTTGGCCTTTTTTTTGGTGCAACAGCTTTGTGTGAAAGATTGGCAATGTACAATGGCCCCAGATGAAGAGCATGCACTGCCCTGATCTCTAGCCCAGATGCTGCCTATGCAGCTTCTCAGACAAGTGTGGTTCCAGTGGCCATGGCTATTAAATAGCCCCAACACCTGAACCAGTGTGGTAGATGCATTCTCCCTACTCCCCGCCCCCTAAGACCAATGGGAGGTTCTAGGCTGATGGACCACTGTGGTTGTACATGAGCCCCTTGGTTGACAGACAGGGCCTTTGACCAGTGAGACAACTTGGTTGAGAGAAGTTTCTAGACAACTACCATAAATGACCAGATTCAATTAGGGTATAAATGGAGCCTGCCAGAGACCCCCGTTGACTTAGTCACTGGCCATCTAAGCAACATTCCCTGGGGACTGAGACACCTTACCAACCTGGTAAGTGATCCGGGTACCTTTGAGAGTCCTCTCTTTGACACAGAGTGGAAAGATACACATTTCTGAATTACCACTGTAGAGTTTTAGGAACTGATCCCTTTGAGTTTGTCTTGGTTGTGTAGTAATTGAACTTCTAATTGGTGTGCAAACCTGTGTTGTATAATGTTACTGGAGTGCTGAATAACTTTAGATAAACCCTGTTTGTTGCTGGTTTCTGTTAAACAGCTCTGATTAGAATAAAGTCTGTTCAGAGCTTGTTGCCTGTGTAAATTGACTTTTGAGGTGACTCCATGACAACTTGTCAAACCTATTGCAACAGAATAGCTTCTCCTTATACCAGCTTGGCAAGTCAGGATACAATGGGGTAGTTTTGATGCAGCAGAGCTTCACGATACTCAGGTAATGCAAATTGATGCTAATTGGCACAGTGGTACCCTCCAGCCCTGTGTGCAATGAGGGGTGAATAAATACTTTTATGTACAGAATGGAATTTTAAACTGTTACTTCCCATCACTGCAGTTTTCTGAGCAGCCCTACTGAAAATTCTTTACAGTGGAATCACACCTCCACAACTTGCTTTCAGCTGTGGCCTCTGCATAGTTGTGCACCATCTGTCATGAAGGCGGCAGAGAGGAGCGCTGGAATAGCATCCCTGAGTCATTCGGGAAACATTGGCATTGATTACGTGGCAGAGCAACCGGGAGCTTCGTGAGGGAGGCGATGGCTTCCTATTGTAGCCTCCTGAGAAATGACAGGCAGAGTCACTGCACAAAACAGATCTGGGCTCTCCAGGAGCTGAAACAGCAGACAGCACAGCTAGTGAGAAGGTGTTGCAGGCAATTCTCTGAACTTGCTGTGTAAGACCCCTAATCTGCTGTTGCTAGCAAAGGCAGGGCTGATGCCTTGCAGTGCTTTTTCTCCCCACGCTCTCATATGGTCCTTTTAACAAAAATGTCAATATGTGGGTAAAAAAGTACTTTGGTACAGAGAGCATGTTTGTGAGCAACAGTAACACGCTCAGCTGCTCTTAATGGAATATGGGAGAAATCAAACATGCAGCGAAAAGATAAATGGGAAGGAATTGTGGTAGCTTTAATATGTATCTACTCTGCAATCAAAGAAAAGAAACAGAGAATTTACAGTGAATGTCTCTCTTCAATTAGTATACCTTGAAAAGCTGAGTTTGAATCTCATGTGCTGGGGGCTACGTGCACAAGGTTTCATTATGCATGCAATGCAAAATTAGCAGGAGTTACTTAGTGCCCAGCAGGGCATTTGACAGCTGTTTCAACCAGAAGCTGATCAACAAGTTTAGAGAGTTGGCTAGAAAAGAGAGAAGCCTGGGAAAATCCTACAGGTTCACAGTGCAAGCAGAAGTCTTAGTTCAGAGCCTTGTGAAATCAGAGAGAAGCTTTCCATTAATTTTACAGTGAGTTGTGAAGACCTTTAGTAAAGAATCATATGAGCTGAGTAGGGACTGACAAGGAGAGAGAAGTGGGTATGAACACTACAGGATTGGACAAAGGTCTTCTTTCAATAAAGATAGAAATCTGCTGGAGAAGCTCTGGAGTTTTGTAGGGGTTGGAGGAACAGCTGGAATCCTCTGAAGATTCACCAGAAGCTGGTAACTTTACAGATAGTATTGATCTTACAAAACTCCCTTTAGTGAAAGAGAAAAAAATGTACTGGGTAGTCAGAGATTGTTGTCCAGGTTTTATCTGAAGTCAGTGGAGAGACAGCAGCAGCCACAAAGCAATTCACTCAATCTACTTCTTTCTGCTGACAACAAAGGAAGATGACTATCTTATGCTGCACCGAAGCAACTCATAACGGACTAAATTTATGTACAAAGAATGCAACTCTTAGTTGTTAATAAGCAGTGTCACTTGAAAGCATACTTTGAAGAACCCAAAAGATAATCTAGGGTCTGCTTCTTGGAATCTGTTGAACATTGCCACTTTACAGATTGCGTTGTGATTTTGTAATTGTATCTCTTTTAGAGAACGGTTTACTTAAAAGAACAAAATTACATTCAACTGCACTTTTATTAAATGAAATAAAAGCCATTTTCTGCAAAAGTGCCTATTTAGAAAACCCTGACATTGTAATCATCCTTGTTTATTCTGGCTGTGCAGGGCTTGAATGGGTGGAGGCTTCCTAACACTAATAGCTGTGATTAGAATTGTTGAGCACTTCAGTCTAGGAAGTTCTCTTACCTTGCCTCTTTGTAGTGCTCTGAGAAGTTGTAGTAGCAAAAACATCTCATAAATTTAAAGCAAGGTCTTGAGCTGGGTATTTGGGGTGAGGGTGGTGGAAACTCCCTATAAGAAGAGGTAAGCAATGAAAGAAATTGCTTAGGGGGATTATTGAGCTGTCAGCATTGGCAATGTTTAGAAATTACATGTTATTTGCAGCTGATCCTAAATTTGGACAGAAGGATGAATCTTTAAGGATCATGAATCTTCCATCAGGAAGGAGCAGTTTGAAATCAGAATACTGACATGGTTTAGAGAAGTACAGCCTTGTTTAATATTTCAGATATCAGCTAAATAGATATTAGACAATTGAGTATACAGATAAACCATTATGCTGTATTGCATTTGAGTTGTGTCTAGAATTAAGCCACAGTCAGTCTTGGATAAAGTAAGATTTACCTCATCTATGCAGTGTGAGAGGTCTCTACCATGCTGAGCAGATGGTTACCTCACTAGCCTCTCCTCAACCAGCTCATTTTCTCAACTGTTTCTCAACATTTCCTTAAGAATCACATCTGTTTCTTAATGTCACATGCACACACATGTAGATGGACTTGGTATTCTTCTGGTTAGAGACCAATAAATGAATGGAAAAATCATTTTTCTTCGCAAAAAATTCTGTCAACAAAAAAATATATATGCATAAACAAATACTTATACTTCTTTCAGATGATCTTCTAAATATCTGCTTGAATTTTTGCTCTTGAATATGCAGGACATATTGCACAATCTTACTGTTAAAAAAGGACTTAACAGACATCAGTGCAATAAGCAAAAAAAGACTGTGTCATGTTAAAAGAGCTTCGCTAGTTTACATGGATGGGCAAGAAAATGGAAAATATTACTTAAATGTAAAAAAACCTCACATTGATGTAGATGCTAATAGTTAAATTATGTTTCAAAAACTGTATGAAGTTGAAATTCCTAGTAAGGTTAGATGCAGAGTGGCTAAGCATTCCTACTAACATCAAGAAAAATATGTCTGTAGAAATGAGGGGATGAAAATATTGCGAATAAAAAAAAAAAAATCATAAACTAGAAGCTGTTTCCACATGATATCATGATACAAGGCTCATGAGATATAAGGCTCTGATAATCCTTGAGAAGTGATTCCATTTAATCCTTCTTTGTGCCCCTTTATTTACATAGTTTCTTGCTTCACCTGCTTATAACAAACATTAATACTGATAAAACCCCCTATTTTCATGATGCAGTGGATCATGATCAGAAAAATGAACACTATGTATAAAGTTCCATAATCGAAATGGCTTCTAGCAGATAGCACACTTTCTTCATTTTCCCACGTGAGCTGTAGCATATAGTTCTAAAATACAAAAGTCTTGATGCAGTATGTCTTTACATCTCTTGCTAAATATATAGTCACTGGACTTATAAGGCACACTTAAAGATAATATCTTCCAAGAGAGATAAAATGCTACATAAAATGTAACTTCAGAATTATGAGGACAAAATCTGAACAAAGAAAGAAAATGAAAAAATCAGCTTTGATTTTACCACCAGATTTATTCTGGAAAAAAAGTCACATTTTTTTCACCAAATCTTCAAGTGAGTACTTTAGTCTGACCATCAGAAAATTGAGAGTAAATGTATCTACTATATTGAAAAAGGAAGAGTTAACTGGACTAAGCTATTGAAAAAGTGAACAGCTGCCAGTTTCTGAACATCCTTCCTAAAAGTCCCATCTCACCCTGCCTGCGGTGCTGGATCTTCATTCTGTTTATTCCAGACAGCTGAGGACAAAACTCAAACTTGACTCTAGTGAAGTGTTTCAGGCAGTTGTATGTGCAGATATTATAAGGGAATGGAAAAAAGATGTGTGCCACAAAACCAGTGCTGTGTTTTTTGGGTTTTAAGAGTGATGAGGAGATTCATAACTATCTCTTTTGAAACATGTAATTTATTTTCCTTCTTTATTCTAAGGTTTAATCATGAAGTCAAGAATCAAACCATACCAATGGTGATGGACTTAAAGACAGATGGTTTTCCTTGAAAGCATAATACAGAAATATATACTCCAACTCAAAGATATAAAACAATGTAAAACTTTTTTTAGATGTGATTTTATTGTATAGATCATGCATTATAATTTAAGCATTAAATAACACAGTCTAAGACATTGTTGGAAAATATTGCTGTAGAATTTTGTAAATTTGTATCTCTTGCTAAAATACAAATTTGGTGAAAATTTTACCTGGTGGTAAAATTTGGTGGTGATATTTCTAGCCACTGATTTTTGATAAAAATACCGCCTGAATCCTATCAGTCCTACATAAAAACTTTTCATATATCTCCATAGTTAAACATAATACCGACGCAAACAGGTTGAGCCTGCATGTTTTTAGGCCAGGATTTACACCGACAAGGCAGGTGATGACCTCATCTTGAGCCATGCAGAAGCATAAGTGGGATAAGAGTCCACAGGTTACTCTACCTATAGTTGTTTAGGTAAGTTAAGATGTCAGCACAGAAACAAGGGTGAAGTGTGCTAAAACCACATAAATGAAATTTGTCTGCTTTTTTTTTTCTTCTTAAAAATCTTTACATAAAAGGTCTGGTAGATAACATGGCTACTTTAACTGTGATACATACCTCTCCCTTCAGGGAAATACTGATCTTTTGGTATAGCCATGTGAATGTGTTACTGCAGGATCTGTTAAGATACTAATTTCCAACATGGTAAAATATTCATGATCGAAAGTAAAACTTAGTCCATGGTAATTTGTAATGATTTTTTCTCCTTCACTACCAGTTCAGAGCTCTTAGGTCAGCCAGGAGTTTCACTGTCTAAACTGGCAACTACTGACATGTTGGTCTTATGATGCAGGTTTAAATCAGGTTAGTCTGCAGTGACTTGTTCCTGTGTGTGTGTGTGCCAAGCACTAACCAGATGCTGTTTAAGTGCTAAAGAGAGTTGCATGTATGATATTTGGGACAGTGATCTGCTTGCTATTTATATTTCAAATTGAGTCAAGCTAAATGGATTTTTGTAAGCCTCTTAAGGAAGATTTAAAGGAAGGAACAAAATCCTAGAATAGAACAAACAAAGCAATTTCTCCCCACTCACATACCTTCCTCACCCCCCCACCCAGAATAGTTGGTGCCTCCATTTACCTATTTAGCATTACATTGGGCAAAAGAACAAAATTTAAAGATGACTAGAAGGAAGGGAAGGGAAATTATCTTTACTTGGGAGATGTTCACTTACTTGATTCCAGCCAGGTTAACATGATTATTTTGCCTTAGGCCTATGCCTTGGGGTTTCCAACAGTGTAGACTTGAAAGAAAGATGCAAACTAACAGAAACTGTAAGTGAATTTCTAACAAAAGGCTACCAGCTAAACACTATAGGAACAGTTTTGTGCCCCACATCAATAACAAGGAGGTCTGAATTGTACCAAATGTACCAAAAACATGCAAGGAAAGAAGGTCTACCAACTCGCGTGGCCGACTATACCACACACTTCTCCAGCCCATGAAATTCCTTTGACTGTTGTATCTTCCTTTTATCAAAGCTGAACAGTGATCATTTTCTGGTCACCAGATAAATTGCTCCTGTTTATGAGAAAGCAAAGTGATGGACAGCAGGGCCGAAACCTTAGTACGGTGGTAGCTCCATTTGTTAGAAGAAAGCATGCGCTGGGTGTCTGCAGGAGAGCAAGATGTATCAAACTATCTTCCTTTGAAAAGGCCAAACACTAACTCCAAGAGTTTTAATCTTTAATGTGGCCATTTAACTGCAAACCATCCGAGACTTGTTGAAAAGATGAACCAGTGGTCAATTTGAAGCATAAGCTACTGACATGCATATGTTTTCACAGCCTGAGTCTTTGTTTTTCTAACTGCTTAACTAAATTTCAAAACAGCACCTCTTGAAAAATGCTTCTTGAAAAGCAACTTCATTTACAACTATGATTGCTTGATATTGTTATGAATTCTGCATGCTCTATCACTGAAGATTTTCTTATACTTCCTATCAAGTAAAGCTCATACATCATTAAATGCATCCTGATTATTTAGTGATATTTAGTAATATTTATTAATCCTGAACATCATTCCACTATTACCTATATTTTTTGCTTTAAGTAAATACATTTAAATTCATTGTAAAGCAATTTCTGTGAGACTTAAAAGAGAAAATTACACTCCAGTAGCTGACATTACAGTACCTGAGCATTCAGGCAGAAATTCCCTAGAATTACATATATCACTAGGCCACAATACCTTATCAATGAGATATAGTGATGCTGTTCCTTTGTTGCCTTTAAGACTGCATATAATATTCAGTTTCCAAATTGGAAATTATCTTTTTTCCTTACTTCTTCCAGAAGAATGTCTATAAGCTTTGCCATAATCATTGAGCCTTCCATGTCAATTCCATTTCTTAAAGAGATTTAAGTTGCCTCAGCACACGTAGCTGTTTTATATGATGCTTAAATCTCATCCACCCATGAGTCACCTTTTTTTCCTAAATCCTTAGGCAAGCGTGATTTTGGGGATTTTTTTTTTCCAGTGCTCTTTTTACAGAAGTGGGCAATATGCATTTAACATTATCATCACTTAGTCTCAGGTTTCCTGAAGCATAGCCTCTGCCTGCTGAAGCACACACAGCTTTTAAAGTTCATCTACCAGCTTTTGGAGACTGTTAAAAAGCCACCCTACTTAGCAATGATTTTGCTTAACATCTCACATTATTCCTTATTTGTTCCCCTGTCACTCCTGATGCTGAATTTCATGGCAATGATTCCATATATCAATATTTGAGATAGAATTATGGCCACATAAGCAGAATTATGGCTTCAGATAGAAAAGAAGTAGGTAGTGACTTCCTTTCTTTTGTTGGGAAGGGATGAGCATGTTGTACATAATGGTCAGTCAGAGGCATTTATGAATATAATGTTAATTTAAAGTAAAAATAAAATCAGGAGTCAGCCCTTTTATAAGATATTCAGAAAATACAACATTTCTACTGATAGCTTAAGATTAAATTTTGAGTAACAGCCCCTGTGAACTAAAAACCTAGTTCAGTAACCACGGAAACTAATCATCTGGCTTTCTACAGGTTGATGTCCTGGGGTTGATCATTTTTTGTGTGTTAGGAGACACAAGATACACCAAAGCATATGGAGGACATTTATAAGACATTTCTCCAGTGTGGATTCTCCATTGGTTGATGAGCTAATGTCAGCCTTTTCTTTACTGGGGCTGCTGCAAAAGTATCACAGTTGCATAAGTCTTGACAAATATAATTAACCCTGAGACCTTCAGTTTTCTGCCAAATGTGGTTGAAACTGGCCAACAGAAAAAAAAAAAAAAAAAAAAAGAAAAAAAAAGACCGAGATTTTTTTTTAGTGGGAGAGTAGGCATGATAGACAAAGCACACGACAACATACAGTTTTCCAAAGAGTATGTGATTTAACTTCCCTTCTCCCCATTTGCTCACCAATGGCTTAAACTCTGTCCTGGTCAAATGCTATTACAGTTAATGACACTGATTTTAGAGCTGTTAATGGGCATGAAGATTACAGCTACTTTCTTCTCATACTGCTTGATTTCCATTAGCACACTTTATCATCAGACTGTACCTAATAGAAGGTGCTGAAATCTCTGACAGTAATTCCACATATTTTTGGCTCACCTGGAAATAAAAATGCATCCCCCAGGTGAAGCAGTACATCCATTTTCGCATGCATCCTGCTAAACACAGTATTAATTTTCAGTTGGCCTAGATGTTGTACCCCTTCAACTAAAATGAAATTATGTTCGGCAAGCAAGTGCTGTAGATTTTTCTATTTATTTCATTACATGGAATGTGCTTCATCTTAAAATATAATCTAACAATATATTTCCAGCTCTCAAACTGACATTTCATTAATTTTCATAGACATCTGAGCATATTTTAAATGGTAACTTTGTGCATAGTGAGTGGGATTTTTCAACTTAGTAATTTTTTTTTAATTACTAGATTTCCTCTATGACCATGAAATGTCATGGTGGGCTGCACTGCTGAAACATCTTTAATCGTGGAGCACTACTGGTCATATCTTGTGATCTCTGCTGGTGATACACAGCACATGAATATGTTTATCTCCCCTCCAATGAAAACGTACATTTCTGCCAACAAGTACACATCATATTTTCAATATGTCAGTAATGAAATGGCACAGGCATGGATTGGTGTCTCAGGACCAAAAAATGGAAGGAGAAAGACTCCTAGGAATGTACCTACACAGATTTCAAACAAAAAAAAAAAAAACCATCACTTGTGCAAGGTTCTTTGCAGGCAGCACAGTGGAAAATGAATGAGGGGGCAAAGGGAGATTCAAGAGCCAGAGGCCAGACATCCCAGAGAGGACAGTGGGGCAGAAACCCCTGTGCTGGAGCTCTCTTTGCTTGCTGCATTGAGTACTGCTCTGACCTGCTGTGAACAGTTCAGTCATGGACCTGATCCAACAAAAGGATCTGCAGAAGCAACCAGTTGTGGCTGCTGAGGTGGCCCCACCTGTGGGTCAGGTCACACCTGAGCAGCTCAGCAGCCCTACTTTCCTGTGGCCATGGGAGAAGCTCCAAAAGTGCCTTGTCAAGTGGCAGCAATTTCTGTTAGAAAGTAGATATTAGAAGGGATCAGGTGTCTAATTGTACTACGTGTTGCTGTCCCCGCCATCCATGTTCCCAGACTGGAGGCAAGGGTCTGTGCAGACACTGAACACGTTTTGTGGGGGGATATACCGGCCACAATCCAATAGTGTCCTCCTGACTGGCAGGAACAAATGGAGCCACTGAGTAAATGTTATGCCCAATTCATGGGGCAGAAAAGTGTGACTTGGTGTTAGGAAGCTACAGTGGAGGCAATAAGACTGAAACACTTGCAGAAAATGACATATTTGTAGAAAGGCTTGGAAGGAAGTACTTAGAGAGATGGAGCATCCTATGTGAGCTGCTAACTGAGAGGTCAGAGGGAACAGATAGACACAGAGTAGAATGGGGATTTTTTTTTTTCTCCTGTGTTTCACTAATACTCTGCTGGGCGTTGCATAGTCTGGCCAGCAATGTTGGTTCCCCTTCTTCATGGAAAGGGTTGTCAGGCATTGGAACAGGCTGCTCAGGGAAGTGGTGGAGTCACCACCCCTGGAGGTGTTTAAAAGGCATTTAGATGAGGTTCTTAGGAACATGGTTTAATGCTAGAATTAGGTTAGGTTATGGTTTGACTGGATGATCCTGACGGTCTCTTCCAACTGAAGCAATTCTATGATTCTATGTCTAGTTTGAAAGCTGACTCAGCAAGAAAAGTGGTGTTTGATTCTTGGCTATAATAGATCTTACATAAAACCATAATTGACAAAAATACTAGCATTTCTCTGATATATTCCTGTCATTCTCTATTTAGAACTCTAAATTAGTGTTTCTAAAATTCAATAGCAATGTTTTGGCAAAGATGCAATGTGAGAATGACAGTTTTCCAAAGATGATCTTATGCTATATGCCTATTGAATTTAGGTGCTGTGCTCTATGATGGATGCCCTTAGTACTTACTACACCCATTAAGTTAAGGGAAGAAAAAAATCAAGCTCACAATTTAATCTCAATATTTCATCTGAATATAGCATATTTTTGTGTGTGTTATCAATCTTCAACTAACTCAAAGCTGGTTTCTGTAACAAATAAAAAATGAAAATACTTTCAATTATATCATGCATCAGAAATTCATTGACTAAGTAATTACAGGTTTGTTATGAAACAGTCCTTATGGGACCTCAGCATGTATTTCCTAGAAGTAGACAGCCTCAAACAGTAAAGTAAAATAGAGTTTTTATCTCAAGACTTTCAAACTAAGATAGCAAGCAGAACAAATGGTCAAAATATTCTGACACATTCACAGAATATTAGAGGAATATCTACCTTATTTTTTTAAAAAAAGTCATAAATTGATTAAAGTAGGTCCTCTTCCTACATGACTACTTTTACAAAGTCATCTTAAGAGAAAAAAAAATATTTAGGGGTTAACCATAAAATAAATATCTCTTGTTTTAAAGATAAGATCAGTATTGTTAAGAACTTCAGCACCTGTTTGACCACTGCTTTTATGACATATTTTACAAAGAACTTTTGAGCACATGTATTTTCAAGGACAGCAAAAGTATGTAGGTGATGTAAAGATACATTAACATAAAACCAGCATTGTCTACCACTAAACACACATATTTCTACTTAATACATCTAAAAAGTAACTTTGCCTGATACTGTCAAGGAAATTTGCAGTACATTTTCCTTTATTGAGATCAATCAGATCTGTGAATACAAACAAGCACATGCGTTGCTAGAAGTTCTGTGGGAAATGTCTTGAAATGGGCATTTTTTTCTGTCCTTTTCACTTTGATTTTATTATAAAAATGGTAATAAACCTATCTAAACTTAAACAACCACAAAGTAAAGTATTAACATTTTCTTCTTGTGTGCTCCTTCACTGATCTGACACACAGCTCTTCAGAGGTAAGTCAAATGATCCAAAAATCTTCCTTCTCACGCTGATGTAAGGATTGTCACCAGCCTCGTGGCCTCAAACTTTCACAGTCACTTCAGTGGACCAACATACAGCCCAAAGAGGACAATGCAAGATTGTGCTCTGACATCCTTAGACTGCAGATTTCTCAGGGTCAGTTTGGTTCTTGGATCAGCAAAATCCGCATCTTTTAAGATTCTTCCATATGTTTAAGGAACTGCAAATATAGGCACATGCCTTCCTAGTCTGCTGCCACATGAAGCAAAACAGGTCAGAGCAAACCACGACAGGCAACAGCCAAGAATAAAGGGATGTATGTGGACCCACTGGATGGACATAGTTGTCTTGGAAAGGAGCATGAACCTCCACTAGAGACGGATGCAACTCTTCAGATCTTTCCAGAAGACATATTCCTCTCATCCTGTCCCACCTAAATACAGTGAAAAAAACCACAACAAATCAGCAGGAACATAAATACAAGTTGCTGCTCTCATTTCTGTTGACAGGAAGAGAAGGAGTTAACTTACTTTTTGTTCTTTGCAAATCGTGAATAGCTCTCAGACTTGGAGAAGTGAAAACTGATTTACCATGAAAGCAAAATATGGTTGCAGTACTGCTCTGCCCACCTACACAATGACAAGAACAGGACAAAGCTGCAAATCTATTCCCAAGGAAAAGTGAATCCTAAGTAAGAGGGGATGAGAAAAACCAAACCAAACCAAAAAACTCCATCTTAATAGGAAGCTGTAAGATACATATGGCTTAACCTATAGCTCTTGATGAAGATGCTGTCAGTACAAAAGCTTTTAACGGCATTGCATTTTCTGAAATCCTTGCAATACTCGACATTGAATTTAAATCTCAAAAACTACATTAAGGACGATTGTGTACTAGCCAGAAAAAGCAAACTGTTCCTTCCCAGCTCTTGATGAATCATGTGAATGATGTGGTAGAACAGATAGCGCACTAATGGTCAATATTTTATGGAGGGCTGCCTTGAGATGACAACTGTACTCCATAATGTGTATATTACCGTTCAGGAGATTTTTGGGTAAAGCAAGGGATCTTTAAAAAAATTATCCCCAAACTGTACAGTGAGCACAAGCAGGTATTTCTAACCTTGTTCACAAACAGCTGTGATTCTCAATCAGAGTCTCACAAAAACAGAAATCAAATCAGAAGAAATAAAGAAGGAAATAATTACATACATGAGGAAAAATGCAGATTAAAATCTAAGGAGATGAGGGTACAAATCAACTCATATAATGAAATCACATGGGTGTTTTGCAAGTGAACTTCATGAATGATAATGAAGTCACAGCAGTTATGCCAAAATATAGCTGATATATCGAAGTTATATATAAAGTCTTGAATATAGCATAGTATTATAAATACTGCATAGTATAATAAAGGATATAGTACATAATGGTATACACTGCATGTCCGTTAACATACTGCTGAGATTTGGCTCTGTATACTCTGGGCTACTTCTGGATATCTAAGTAGAGGTTTTTTGAACACATAATCTGAAATCTTACATTATCACTTTCAAGAACATTTTATGGAGATTTTTGCTCACCAACTAGGATTAGTTGCTGCCTAGCAGGGTGAGAATAATTCAAATTGCATTCATTGCTTCTGTAATTATTTTAAGTGACTTCTAATCAGGATTTAAGGACCATGTCTATACTCTCATTTTTAATTACAAACTGAGGTTTGAAGGACTTTAACTTGACTCAAGTGGCCCTGATGTATGCAGCTCATGACTCATTCATGCTAGACCACCAATTGTTCCATTGCGTTGAGGGAAGAGAAACTAAACTTTCATTTTAAAGAGAAATAAGTCACTAAAATACGTCACTCTTCAAACTGCAGTATCTTTAAATCTACGTTATATAACATGATGTTTTTGGAACAAGCCAAAACAAAAAATAATTTCAACCAGATCTGCAAGTCAATTCGTCTGAGAGAGACAAGTTTTCTTTAATGACAAACCGTCTACTGATTAAGAAACCTCTCTTTAACCCAATTTCCAAGATAGGCTGCCTGGCAGAATTAGTTTTAAATTAAAGCTCTCCAGGAGCTGCATGCTATCAGCACTGAGTTGTGAAGCCACGAGACTGTGGAAGTTACATGTTTTCCAAAGAAAATCTTGGACAGTGGATAGGTATAGATGGAATATGGTTGCTTTTCAAGCATGACACATTTCCCAGTCAGGACACATCAAACCTGTGAGAAGGTTTGGTTCGGGGAGGTGGAGTCCAAGGGGAGGCGACTGGAGAGCATGGTCTTGTCTCTGGAGGTCCGCTGTGGCTGTCACTGCCCCAGGGCTCCTGGGCCTCTTCCCCAAACACTGTGGGGTACCCTGCCCATCTAGGCAAGGCATGAACACAGCAAATTTCCCACCTATTTAAAAATTAGGATATTCAAGATGTGTGCAAGTTACCCCAGCTTCTTCCAAAGCAATGTTTTGTATGTAAGTCAGCTAATAAAATGTCTTAAGGACCCCTGGTTTTTTATTTTTCCATTCTCCAGATATGCTTTTAATATTTTGCCTTTCCTCAGGCAATGATTAATCCAACCAGAAATTCCTGAGTTTGGGGGTGAACATAATAAAATCTGTGGAATTGACTCAAAGCAGCTACAAAACCAGAGAGGTCTTCACTTCCCTCTTACCTCATTAGAAAACAAACTGAATTAGAAAGTACATATAAAGAAGACAGAGTTGTTCCAGGACTTGTCTTCTTGCCTGTGAGTGATTAATATGTAAAGTCAGCTGAAAAACATTTTTTTCTTGGCAGGTGAAAACAGAGATACCAGGACCAAATTCATCTCCGGTGACAATTCATTAGGCTCAATAGAGTTACATTAGGACAGTTTTTAACATTGTTTCAAAACCAAAACATAACAGAAACCTCTCTCTTCTCTGTGAATAAATACTGAACAAGTATTTCTGCATTCATTTACCTAGATTGTTTTAAAAGAAATAATTTGCAAAGCTATGAGACAATTTCTGTTTATTCAGACAAACAAGGCTTTTATCCTCACACACCTGTGTCTTCTAACCCAGAAAATTAATCAGCTATGTTCTGCTAAAGATAAAGGAGCATGTTTTTAACTAATTATACTGAATGCTCTAGCAAAGTGTTTCTGAACAGGAGAGTAAACCACTATGCCATTTAATATGGAAATCAATAGAAGCATGATTTTGTGTCACTTGCTGTAGGAAGCCACTGGAGTATCTCACCTTTTCTGCAGGACATGGGACTGGGGATCAGGACACTGGGCTTATTTTTTTCTTTTTTTATTTTTGTCTTTGAAGGAACTCCTCTCACATCATGATCACATAAAACTGACTGCTTGAGCTATTGTGAAGCTTAGCTATTAAGTATCTTGACAGCCCAGTTGTCTGTGAGCAAACACGAATGTTTAAAAATATATTTTGGGTAGGGAGTGGCAGACTTACCACTGCTCAAAAATTAAAAATTCTTGACTATTAATGTGTTTGTGAGTTATGTAGATTCCTGCTGATTTTCCTCAGCTTTGATTGGATACATAGGGAAGACAGAAGTTCTCATAATAGACTTGGTAAAAATCTCAGCCCAGCATCTCAAATGGAGATGCACCATGGTGAGCAGCCAAAACTCCATTATTCCCAACAGCGCTCAGTGCAGAAGTTCTTTTCAAATTTTCAACAGAAACATGTCCTCACTAGTTCTGTGCTCTTGGGGTGGGGATAACATGGGATTTTATCTTCTTGTTTTTAAAGCAAACTGTTCAATAGCACAAAGAAACTGATAATGCATACAAGTCTCAATTTGTATAAGCCATTCTTCACCACCTAGATGCTCTAATAATGCACAAAAAATATGCAGTTTAAGTTAACCTACAGTGGGGAATTAGTAAAGGAAAGCTATGGCATTTTACAATCATACTCTCACTAGTTCACTTTTGCTTTCTAAGGGATTCTCTGTATAGACAGAAAAAGCTTTGGTGGGCATGGAAATTCGCAAAAACCAGTTGAGATTCCCATCCAGTCTTATCTGTTATAAAGCATAAATTATTACTTATAAAGTCCTCCTATACTTACAAATGGATGTAATTCATTGGAAAACTCTCAATATATTATTAGAGACTTCTATGTTAAATGGGCTCTTCTCTGATGGCAAGTATGAGCAGGCAGGGAAGGCCTAGGACGGAGGGGTGGCTGTGAAGGGATTTCTGCTGTATCATTTCCTATTCTCATTGCTCTTTCTATCCTTGTTTCAAGGTGACCATTCACAGAGATGGCTATTCACACAGGTTACAAAGCAAAAAAACACACTAATGTGGCAAAGGAGAGTAAAAAGAGAAGATTTTTTTTACTTTCTTGTTCATTTAAAGAATATTTTACCCATTTTAAATATGAGAGAAAAGTTGAAATGTCAGAATTTCCCTAGTGAAGATGCAGTTAAACATGTGTTCATGCCAATATAATGTCATATTGGCTCCATGTTGCACAGGAAGGATGGTATAAAGAACTTGATATCAGCACATTTCTGCACTGTGACTTTTCACAACAGGATTGTGTACATATATATAGCCTACCAAAAAGGCTGCTTTTACCACCTCTGAAAACTATATGATGTCTGAAAACAAAAACACTAGTATGTCCCATGTTTGTGATTTTGTCAGGCTACAGTAGGTTCAGACAAAATTCCTAAGGATGAAGTAGGGGATGAAAATTTGACTGGCAGCTTGGCTGCCTTTGTAGCAATCCTTTTGGAATAGTCAATTTTCTTATTTTCACAAAACTAGATTTAAATTTCTCAACCTATTGCTTTGCTAAGCTATGGGTATTTTCCCCTCATTTTTGACAATGGCAGTCAAAACTGCCTTCTTATTTATATGCAGCAGCTCCATTGCCCTGCTGGGAAAGTGGGGAAGGCAGCAAGCAAGCTTATTTTCCTACTTAACTTCTTAAAATATTGAGCGTCTTTGATGTTCTTGTCATTATATAGCAATAAAAAAGGGCCTCTTAAAAATAAAAAAAAAAGATAAATGAAATATGAACCTGCTCCCAATTGTGTTAGTTGTAGAATGTATGATTTTATTAGCAACATTTGATCCTTTCCAGTTCAGTCTGGAATTAGAAGCAACATTTTTTGTTGTTGCTGTTGTTATTTTTATTTATTTATTTTTTTCTGCCTGCTCTCACTCAGCTGCACCATTCCCCTTAGCAGTGAGATGTCGTACCATCCACCAACTTCCTGGAGCTGAGATACGGCAAGATGAATTTAACTGTATGATGTTATTCTGTTTTGTTTCTTCTGTTTTTCAGGGACAGATCTGAGCTACGATGGGCACTATAATTCAGTTTGGATTCTGTACTAGGAACCTTGTATGTAGCCCTTCCAGAAGTGTTCCTTTATGAAAGAAGGCTGCACCTCAAAGATAACTGGTTGCCATGCAGAAATCAAGTTATTAAGACAACTTCTTTTTTTTTGGTGCATATGTGTCTCACTTCATTACTAATACTGTGTCCAGAAAGTGGTGGAGAAAGACACAAATGATTCAATTTCTTTGTCTGAATACGTATTTCCGTTTTCAGTCATTTGAAAGACAAAAAATACCCCATGATTTTTATCATCAGTTAATTTTTTCCCAGGTTCTGCAAAGTCTATAATTGGAATAAGATACTTTCTTTCCTACACCACAACAGATTCTAGAATTTGGTTTTGAGCACCTGTTGTGATTTAACCCAGCAGGCAGCTAAGCACCACACAGTTGTTCGCTCACTCCTCCTCAGTGGGATGGGGAAGAGAATTGGAAAAAAAGGAAATAAAAGGTAGAACTTAGGGGTTAAGATAAAGACAGTTTAATAGGACAAAAATATATTATAATAATAACAATAACAGATGATATAGAAACAAATGAGGCACAATACACCATCTGCCAATTGATGCCCAGCCAGTTCCCTAGCAGTGGCCCCCCCAGGTAACTATCCCCATAGTGTATATACTGACATCATATGGTATGGAATATAATTTTGGTCATTCAGGTCAGCTGTCCTAGCTGTGTCCCCTCCCAGCTTCTCATTCACTTCCAGCCTTCTCACTGTCAGGGCAGTATGAGAAGCTGAAAAGTCCTTGACTCAGTGTATGCACTGCTGAGCAACAATTAAAATATCAGTTATCCACATTATTCTCATACTAAATCCAAAAGACAGCACTGTACCAGCTACTAGGAAGAAAATTAAATCTAGTCTAGTTGAAACCAGGACAGCACCACTTTCTTTGATGTAAGAATTTTAGCATGTTTTTATACCACTTACTTATCCTTTTTGTCTTTCACCATTGTACTGCTTACTTTCCCAGTCAGACCCTATTCAAACACTGTCCAGTATTTTTTCCTGCTCATAAAACATACATCTACAGCATCAGTTAAACCTAAACATCTGCCTAATTGCAGCCCTAAGCCTCCTAGCATCTTCAATAACCTCCTCTTCTCAGTTTATAAGCAGGCACTCTGGAGAAATCTAGTAGGTGGACCATGCCAGAGAAACTTCCCCAGTCACAAGGATGATCTTATTAGACACAACTGTAAGAAACTGCCACCATTTGAATAACTGATTTGGAGAAAATGCAATTTCTGTGTATATTAACTACCCATGGTGTTTTGGGGCTGTACGTTTTTAATTCCAAATCCTGGACTTTGCCTTAATCATGTCATTAAACATAACAAATAAATGGGTGTTCTATATTATGAGTAAATAACATAGATATATTACAGGAACATAATACAACTTTAGCTTTTCTGTATGAATCCTAGCACAGTTTGTTTTCCCTTCAGTGCCAAATCTTTCTGGATGATTAGCAGCAGAACCATAGTGAAACTCTTCCCCTTTAAGCATTTTTCTATTCTCTACGTTGTTTCATTCCCACTCTCCCTCATCTTACATATCCACATCAATATTCATCTGTATTTATTGATACAGACTCCCTTAAGTGTTTCCATTTAATTAATTGGTTTGGTTTGTTTCAACACTGATTGACTCAAGTCCCAGCTTCCATTAATCTTCCCTGCTGACCATGACAAAGCTCTCATAAGTTTGTCCCACTCACAGAAATGGCAGATCATTTTTCAACCTCATTTCATGTTACGTTGTGCAGGAGAGGCTTTTTCCCTTGGCCAAGGGCAATGCTTGTTAAACAACTATGCAGCATTTAAGAACCAGGCGACAGCTTCTGATTTTGTTAGACCAGGCAGCTTCTAAAATAACTTGATATAGGGCAAAGCCTGAAGCAGATTGCCAAATAAAATACAGTTTTGGAACAATTGCAGAAGTCTGTTTCTCTCTTGCATAAATTTATTTGTTGTTAGATGGAAAACATTTCTCTTATTTTTAGCTGAAATACTAAATATGTAGAGGGGTTATTAGACATTTTTCTTTTAGACTAAAAACAAGAAGTGAGCTGTTCAAGGCCACACAATAGACAATTTCAAAATTAGTTCTCAGAGAGCTGGCTGTCAGCCAAATTTCCTGATAAACACAATTTTACAAAGCCATTACCACACGGTGCTTTGAGGCCTGCAGAACTGAGTGTTATCACTCATTGCAAACACATTTTCTGCCAGTGAATTCAGGGGGAACTGTTTCCTTCTCTCTCTTCCACCTTCAGGAAGCTGAAGAAGAAAAGACACAACAGATGTATGTATTCATCTGCATGGTAGAGAGAAATTTGGAGGTATAGACAACAGTGTGCCTTGGGATGAAGGAACAGTGAAATCCCATAAACCAGCTTTCAGACAAGAATGTGGAGACCTTCTAGGACAGCAAAGATACCCTTGCACTTTAGTTTCATATTTTTAAACCCATCTTTTTTGAGTTTTACACTGTGATAAGCAGTCAGGACACAGCAGTGGAGATGTGGAGCCATGATCTGTCAGTAGCTAAGCAGTAGATACCTAGTCCTAACTGCACCTAGGATATTTCTTCTTTAATAGAACGATAAATAGTTTATGCCCATTAATTCAAATATAAATCATCAAATTTCCAGCTCCAGCTTTTCTGCACGAGTCCTAGAACAGTATTTCCTCACAGCATACCAAATCCTTCTGGATGATCAGCAGCAGGAGACATTGTGAAACTCTTTAGCTGTCGTTAGCCAAGTACTAGATACCTAGTCCTAATTGTATGTAGGATATTTCTTCTTTAATAGGGAATAGGACAAGAACAAACAGTCTATGATCATTAAATTGAATAAAAGCTATCAAATTTCAATTTCTTCTTGGGAATATCCACTCTCTTCACCTCCTGTAAAATTCTAGACAGCTTTGAAGTGAGCATCCTTTTGGGAAACTGACTTTATCATCTCGTAGAGAGGCTGAAGCAGCAGTACTGTTCAGTCTGACATTGAATAGTATCCTTATTTAATAATGGAAAACGAACCTTTTCTTGACAAAATTAAAAACAGAAAAATAAGTCATTTTCTGTGGCATAGGAGGACTTTATCACTTAGTCAGAATGTTTAACTGAGATGACAATGAAAACCCATCCAGCTGTTGGGAGTGATACACTGTCAAAACTTAGATAATTTGATTTTGTTCCATTTTCACCTTTGGGAAAAAAATATTGGGTAGGGCAGCTTTGGAATATAGTTGAAGAATGAACTTTGAATGCTTCAATAAAGCTACAAGCACCTGAAAACCACATCAGAATGATAAGTGTTTGCAAACTTAATTGGAGTAGGCATTACACACATCGCTGCAGTTCAGAAATACATTATTTCTAGAACAGGTAATCGAAGAAATCATGTCAGATTTCACAATGCTAGTAGCAGTTGCATTTGCCAAGATCATCCCTTGCTACTTAGCCTGTTCAGACAGAAACACTTTCTTCCTTCAGGCATGTGCCAGCAGAACTGCCAGATGAACCAAAACCTGAATATGCTGAGTTTGCAGAGGAAAAAAGGGTCCAGAAAGCTACTGGAGGGAGACTGCAACTGAAGGGCAGCATTGTACCTGAAGAGGGAGAAAGATAGGGAGGGAGAAAGAGAGACTAAGGGAAGGGAAGGGAAGGCAAGGCAAGGCAAGGAAAGGAAAGGAACAAAGTCCAATCATGTATCAGGTGCTCTCAATTTCATTGCTTAGCTCCAGTGACAATGAATAGGCAGCAACAAATTTTGGGAACCCTGATTCTCTCTAGATAACCTGGTTTAGCGCAATATTTCTGGAGTACGGCAATGCGTGTTAGCCACATGAAGATTTTGCTCTATGTTGATGTTCAGTGCTCTGGGAAGAAAACGCATTTGATTTCAGGAGATGAACATTTTCCTTTTTCCTTCTTCTACATCAGCTGGGCTTTAAAAGTTAATCCTTAAGCTTTTTACCAAGTGTTACGTTGTCTACACTGATCAAATGTTTCTCCACTCCTACTGATACAACCATTTTATTAAAGATTGGATGCTTTTCTTCTCTTTACTGGTCAGATAGTATCTCCATAATCCCTAGTTCCGTCTGTGTTGTACAGAGTCCTGCTGATGGCGGCAGAGCTGACTGACTCAGCATCACGTGCCTTTTGATCACACAACACAGGAACTTCAAATGTGATGCCAGGAGAAAGGGAGAGACACACAGTCCAAATGAAAATTAATTTATCCTGTCCAAGTCCACTGTTTCCCTGAGGCAGATCAGCAGGATAATACAGAGGCAAGTCAACTCCCTTTCCCAGAACCACACAAAGTACAAGTAGAAAAAACCCAATGAAGTCATACAGTCCTCTGACTTATCACTGTAGAATTGTCCTTTACATTGCAGTTTTGACCAACACAACCATGGAAGCAACCAACATTTCCCTGGGGAATTTATTCTACAGTCTACTAGGTCTCATTCTGAGGAAATATTGGGATAATAATTGCAAAAGCTTGCCATCTGTCAGATTTTAAAAGTCATATATAAAAATTATGTACGAAGCTACATTAAAAGGTCATGGAGTATAACACTTGGAAGTATAGAAATGCAGAAATTAATGCTAGAGTACTCAACCTTATGTACATCTACATGACGGTATATTCTCCAGTTAAATAATTACATATATTTCTTTTTTCACCCACCTGACCCTGTCTCATTCAGAATGGACAGGTTCACTTAATGAGCTGACCATGACTGTTTTACCTTCTTCTCATTTTTCTGTTTTTGGATTCAGGCACTACACGTAAAACAAACTCTACTGAAGATTAATCTCCTTAAAGGCTTTTCTCTGGTGCTCTTCACAATATCGTTTGGATGTTTCGCACACACTCTCCTCAGGGCAACCTTGAGAGCTGCCAAGAGTGGTGTTAATTCCTTCTGACAGCCAAAGAGACCAGGCTTGGAGACCTCCCAGTGTTTGGATGCTCAGTCTGAACCCCCAGAGCCTGAATGTTCAAAATACTCTGACTTATGCACTACTGTATTCACCACAAATACAGCTGCTACTGCATCAATTACAGTGAAGTGCATGTAGTACTTCTGCAAATCACAGCACATCCTAGGTCAGGCTCTAGAATCCAAGGGATGAAAGTGATGAGAATCGGTGTAAAGGGCTGGTTTAATGCTGGCTAGACAAACAGCCCAGACTCCACAGACTGGCCCCAGTCTACTTACAAGCTTCCACAGCCTCATGCTCCTTGTACAGTATCTAAGAGTAAGATTTGCAAACTCAATGATTCACAATTCCTCAGGGGAACCTATTTCAGATTGAACAAAATAAATACATATTTGCTGAACTAGAGAAACAGAAAATGCTTCAAATTTAGCAGATGGTCATCCATGGACATGCACTTATGGATAATAGGTGTGAAACCAAGGGAGCTGAGTTCTGATTCTACTTCAGGTGAATGATTTAACCAATTTAGACAAAACAGAGAAAATTCAGCAGAAGCCACTGAGCTTTTTTAACCAAAGAATGCCGTTCATTAAGGTCATTATAGTACACTGGCTGGTTAAATAATTTAAGCCAAGTGCATGTTCTAAACACTGGAATTCTGGAAAAATACTGGTGGCCTTGCCTTTGACAGTTGCACCCTGTGTTGTGCAAGGCTTAATCTAATAGGTAGGCTCTGAAACAGATTTGTAATCAAAAAAGACAGGCAAAAGAATGGCAATCTGTGAATCTTGACAACATTTAGTTGTAAGATAGATAGCTATACAGCACTGTCAAGTCTTACGAGACTTAGCTAGAGCAGGAAAATTGCTGGCACAGGTGTGGATATCTGGGGACTAAGAGTGAGGTCCCCCATTGAGGTTCTCCATTCAACATGTGGAAAAGAGGCAAAGTTCGACATGATATTTGCATTGACATTAGCCGATCCCACCACATTCAGACCTACTGCACAGTATCCTGTTAAATGGTTTGTTGTAATCAAGATGTGTTTGTGTTGTTGCTCTCTGTTTTCTTGGAATCAAATTCTTGAACAACTGCATATGTGAGAGTTCTCATCTGGATCAGAACTGATCCAAACTTTTGGCTTCTGATGTGGATATGACCATTTTTGTCCTGAGCACTAGGCCTGTCCCTCACAGACAGCAAAGCAGTGTGTATCAGCCAGGTATTGGTGTGGAATTCGTACACTGTTTTGTGCTGTAACATGTCTGCATTATTTGAACCCTAATACATACCTGGTGTCAGAGGTATAAGCGTAAACTGGGTCCTTCCCAGGTCTCTGATTAGGTGCAATCACACCCAAAGGAGATCATATCTCCACATCCTCATCATTATCTAGTCTAAATAGAGCAAACTGGCATGGGTAGCATATTCTGCAAATACAGGCACACCCAGTCATCGTTGGATCAAGAGGCCCTGGGATCTTGTGTCCAGCACATGGCTCTATAGGAGACTGTGGTTTAGTGGGAACAGACATTGAAAGCAGAAACAGATGTCCCCTTCTCCCTCTTCCAGAAGTCTTGTTAACTGGTTTCATTTTCCCTTTCTGGTGGCTCAATTATATTTTCACTTTCTTCTACCCTAGGTTTCCAGTTCTCTTGTAAACTCTGTCTTCCCTGTTCCAGTTACCTCCTTCAACCTCACTCCCTACTCTCACTATCTGAGATGTTGCTGCCCTCCCACTGGCACTGAAACTTCTTTTCAGATCTATTTCTCCTTTTTTTTTTCTTTTTCCAATTTCACTGATTCCTAGATCTCTTTCCAAGCTCCTTGGGAGACCAAGAACACTGCTCTCAGGATTTCCTGGTCTTGACCAAAAACATTAAAGTGTCTCTGGCAGCAGCTCCACACTAAACTCATGATTTTGCTCCCCAGTGTGACTCACAGTCAAAGTTCCTCGCTCTGTTTGCCACCCACCTTTCCAGTGTCTCTGTCCCAGCTCTGCCTTATGCCCTGTACATTTGACGTGGGTAGTTTAGTCTTGCAAACCACCAGATAAAAGGGTAGGAAGAGAACTGGAGAAACACACGACTTCATCCAGTGTGGGTGTATGGACCACGCACAATCACAGCAGCCCAGAGCTGCGATGTCAGGAAGAAATCCTGCTCTGTTCCACATTCAGAGAAAATGACACTTTCAGGGCATTTTTATGCTGGAATTTCAAAATGTGTGAGCTGTCTACATTGACTTATAAAGTGTGTGGGTTTTTTTATGTAAAGAAGTTACTCCTCACTAAATGCCAAATCTGACTCTGAGCCAGGAACTTCTGGAGTTTCTAAGCAAAATGATAATGTATATTCTCTGCAACCTTCCTCTATGCTGATCTCCCTTTTGAAAAAAGTTGTTGGTTTATAAGAGTCTGAAACATTCTTCTCAGCATTCTACCAAACTCATCCGCACTAGAACAAATAAGTTAAAGGAAAAAATAAACAGTAATGTGTTAATGTCTCCCACAGAGAGTGATTTCTGAAGACTGGAACTTGAAAACCAAACCAGAGAATTGGTTATAAGAAAAACTTCCCCTAACGTGTTGCAGGAGCAACCTTTTTTCAATGGACCAGCCAGTATCATGGGTGTATAATAAGCACTTAAAACAATGGAAATCAATCCAAACCACAAACACTATAGAAGTAAACATTATTGCCTTTGACTTGCCTCACCCCATTCATGTAGATTTAGCACACGAATGACAGCAGATATGAAAGTTCTACTTGAATAGAATGACCTACATGCAGAAGGCAGTACGTGTGATATCTCACATTCACAGACATGTTTATCTTGCATTTTGCTACCTCTGTAAGGGGTAACAGGCTATTTCAAAACAGTAATTTTGGTTGTTTGCCTTGTAAATGTTTTTTTCACAAGTTTTAATTAACTGTAACAAGAAAAATAGCAATTGGGTTAAATAACATGCTGTGAGAATAAAACTACCCAGTAGTCAAAGAGAAATAATAATGTAAGACCAAAAATGCTAATGACATGCTATGAATGTAATGATCAGTTGATTAGCCATTTAATTTCTCATTTGAAATCAAATTTACATACCTAACTTATCAATTCAGATGTGACAGTAACATTAAAATTAAATATGTAGTTTGGTATTTCGGTAAATGACAGTCATTGGTTAAATAGCAATAATACTAGCCTTTGGGACAAACATCTAATGCACATTCCCTAATTCATTTCATTTTCAAATGAACAAAGCCTGGCTTTGAATGCCCTGGTTTTCCACAAATATGCCTGGAAGGACTTGTTGTTAACTCTGGAGACTGAAAGATGGTGGCTGCAAAATGAGCCCCATTTATTATGTCAAAACTCAGCCTCTCAAACAGAAGGGCACAGTTCAGACAGCACAGCAGCTCCCCAGAGAGGATGGGTGTTTTGGATGTGGTCTGTACAGAGCTGCTACCGACCACATTAGGCCTCCACAGCTCTGCAGCTACTAATAATTTGTAGCATTACACTCTCAAGAAGAGAATATGAGATTTTTCAGCCTTTTTAAATGAGAAACAACCCCCCTTCCCTGAAAATTAATAGCTTATGTAATATTTCATTCATTATTTTTCAGAAAAAATGGCTGTTGTGGATCACACATCCATGAAATTTGGGTTAATGTCTGCTTTGCTGTTGATACTGTTGAGTGACTTCAGGAACACCAAGAGCAAAATTTGAGGAAAAAATAAAGATATCTTTTCTGATGCATTTTTCAGTACTGCTAATTAATGCATCGTTGATTAGGACAGTGTGTCTGAGATAACTATACTTTATAACAACTTTTCCATTATAAATTCCTATTTATAAATCTGGGAACAGAGACACTTTGCAATCCGTCATGGATGGATTATTATTCTGCTTTTAAAATATGGCTGAGAAATAATAAGGAAAAGTAAAAATCTTCTTTTTTCTTTTTAACCGAGAGAACAGAATTGGACTTCCCCACAGACAGGTTACCTTTTCTTCCATTTTCTCTTTGTGACAAAGGCACTTGCCTGGAATATTAATTCACAGAGGAGAGAGAAGAGGAAAAGAAAAAGAAAAACCTGGCAGATTGGGACTCTATCTCCTATTGCACATTTAGAATGATGGAAACAGAGCCTAAGGAGATAGAGAAACAAGCCATAGTGCAAGCTGCGTGGTAAAACCTGCATGCAGAAATCAGATGGCTATAAAGACTGTCATACATGGCTGTGGGCTACCACATGAATATCTTTGCTAACAGCATGTGTATATATACATAGTGCCCAGATATATGCAAAGATGGAGAAAATATTACTTGCCCTGTGATGTTTAAGGCTTTTAGTCACTTCTGTTGCTACTTACTGTGGTTATTTGTCCCATCTGCACAGCAATATGCTGTGCGTCAGCTTGCGAAAACTATAGGAGATCACCACCTACATAAATGAGAACATAAATGGGAACATTTATGGCCTGAAAAAATAGTCTGAAATGCTGTGTTAGTTTTGCTTTTATTCCTAACTGAGTTTCACATATCTGTTTTCCCAGAATTTACAGTCATTCAGCATAGAGCACTTTCTGTGTTGTCAGACTCAAGAGTAGTCTGCAGTTTCAGAGACAAGGTTTTTTATAAGCTTATTTCCTTTTACTTCTTATGTTCTTAACAAAACCCCAACTTTTCTATCTGTCAAACATTGCCATGCCACAAAAATTAGTATGGTGGATGTGGGCATTAAAGTTCTTCAATTTTTCTAGTACATATTTATCTCAAAATGGTGTATATACATTTTGTTTGTAGTAGAAGAGAAAACTTGGTTTTCCACAAGCATGGAGGATTAAAGGAAATATTGCAGATAGACAGTGAGGCTGCTTGAAGTGTACAGAGTACCCTGCCTTCTGGGCTCTGCACCATCTCTGCTTGTGGCAGTGATTAGGTGGATAATTTCATAAAGAAAAGTGCTGTCAGAAAACTGTAAGACTAATATATTTTGAACTACACATTGTTCTTGGAGAATATTGCACAGAACACAGGTTCATCTCCTTGACTCCCCCTTTGAACAAAGTGCTGTGGAAGGAATTGAGACTCTGACCATCAGTCCCTCACCTAACTGCCCCCAGGGACATCAATTAGCAAATCTGAAGATCATAGTGACAGACTGAATGTTGGTTGCACATATTTCATCATGCAAGAGAGCTAAATTTGGCAGCTAGGCTGTCATTTCATTGAAGGAGAAGGGAAAAGCATGCACTTTTTTTTTTTTTTAATTTCCCGAAGAATATTCAAACTGTGAAAGTTTGTGGACACTGGTCCATCGGTTAAATTAAAACCCAGTGAGTCCATTCAGACTCTGACAGACAAACGACGAGCCTCTGTTTCCAGTTTTTACTGGCTTAATAAGAAACCAAGTTGTCACCACAGCATAAAAGAGCCAGAGTTACTCCTATGCCATGCCTCCACTCCAACGCTAAGCCATCAGAAATTTCTGAAGAGTCACTCCATTCATCCTCTCCTCAACAGCCCTAATGGCACTTTTGGAGCAGGCAGACAGCCTGAGTGACAGCAGCCCTGAAGTTACTTTAATGTGTTTCACAGACATAGACTGGTATTTGTTACCTGAGGTTCAGGGCGATGCGTCAGTGTCTTAATGCCTCTTCCTTCTACTTCAGATGTGCTTTAAGCACTGCTCCACTATTCCAGAAAGTCAAGGCCCAACTGCAAGCTATTAGTTACTGCCTAGAGCGGAGCTAGCCACAAGCAGCACAGAGGGAAGAACTTAATCTTGGGATTATCTGCCACAGCTCTGTATTCAAATTATTTTTGCCCTGAATGCATTTTTTTTCTCTATTTGTTAACTAAACTTTTGCTATATAGATCTGCTAATGTGACATTTGTAAAAAATAAAAAGCCCATGATGAGTTTGAAAACAAAATCAGGTATAATTCTTTCCAAGGGAACTTGTATTTCTTGCAATGACAAAAAAATTACGCTTTCATATTTATTAGTAATAACAGGTAGCATTGCCATTCCCCATCAATGCTATCAGGTGATTTGCAGAGAGATAAACATAACTGTTGATGAATACTCACAACAAACAGAGATAGAAACCAGCATCCTGAATGTGACTGATTTCTTTAAGGTACTCTAATGAATCAATGTCATTGCTTCTGTTAGATTTCTGGATTCCTATCACCCAGGCCTGGAACTGAGCAACCCTTTTATTCCGTAACAAGATCTGAAATGTTGCAGTAAACTCTAGTTGAAGGACAGATCAGTTCCTTGGTGTATTAACTACAAAACTGATAACCAAAGCAGCTGCATCCTTTCATAATACCCAGGATCTTCACACTTCATAGGATAGCCATGTTTGCAGCAGTTAAACTCCTCATCAAGGCTGTAGCACTATCCAAACTCTCTCTTGTTTACTTATTTATTTTACATATTCATTCAACAGCAGGAAGGGTAATAATTACTTTATTGGTCACTGATTTTTTCCCCATGCATCTCTATGACCACAAGATTCTTGTGTTCCCATTTCCTGTTTGACCTGTTGCATTTTATTTTTATAGCATCCAGCTGGCTACTCAGTTTTTAATTTGTCCTGGGATTCTGGCAATTTTTGGCTGTCTTGTGTTGACATCTGTCATTGCTGATACCTCACTGACCATGAGTTAGGGTGGAGGGAGATGCTGCCTCAGACTGAGTGAAAGTGGTCAGGGTTGCATTCCTTAAGTGAGTTGATGGTACTGATATAAATGACTTGCAAAGTGATTTCTGTGCTTTTTTGCAAAGTAACTACATCTGCTACAGGCTCACAGGAGGAGGAAGCAGCTCAGGAGATAACGCTGATGGATTAGTGGAATGAGAAACTTGTTCCACAGACAGCTTTGCTGCTGATCCTGTTTGTCACACTTGAGTGAAAAGGAGGTGGGAAAACATTATCCTTCATCACAGCTGCTACAGGTGGACAAATAATACACTAGGTTTGGGGGTTGTTATAAACAAGTCCTTCATCAAATATCACTATAATTCTCTTATCACTATCAGTATGCTCCTTAGTTTCTGTTTCTTCATTTTACATAATCCATCTTATCTTTTTATTTTCTCCTAGTTCAGTCCCAGTTCCTCGTTATGATTTGCAGCCATTCTCTTCACTGTTTAAATTATGTGTCAAATGCAAGACTGCAGGAGGAGCCTGCAGGAACCAAAATGTCAGAGAAATGCTGCTTTTCCCCATGCCTTCAGCACTCTGCCACTCCTTGTTTCCGAGGCAGTGCCTACAACAACTGCCTTCTTGCACTTGCCTGTGACTCGTGATTTCTTTTGCATAACCACAATAAGGAACACCCACACAGATCCATCCATGAGTTCAGCAATGACAGCAGCAAGCAATTTCTTTACTTCTTATGAAATATTATTTAAAAAAAACCAAACCAAACAAAAAAAACCACCTCAAAACCCCAGACAACTACTTAACACTTGCTTAATTGTTCAGGGTCACATTTTCAAGGACTATTTAAATTTGTTTTGGAGAGAAATTCTCTTGCATAGACTATTAAGCAGATAAGAAGCATTCTGAGAGTCTGCAAAATAATTTAATTTTAAGCAATTACTGAGTCCTTTCAGATTTTAGGGAACCAAGTTCATTATAATCTGCTGATGGCAGATTTATACAGAATAAGGAAGACTGAATATCACAATGGCTAGATAACTGGCACCTCCTCTATGCCAAACGCTTTACTGTGTTCCCTAGCACACATTACCCTACCTCAGATGAAGTTCAAATAATAATAATATAATTACTGAAGAAACTCTGATAAATACAAATATAAATTACCAAGACAACAGCACATGAGTTGCAGAAAGGCTGCAAAAAAAAGAAATTACTAGAATTGCTGGTTTGAAAACTTCTGTCTAGGTCTTTTGGGTTTCTAATAGTAGGACATATATGAAGCTACTGCATAAAGACCATGAACTCTCTGTGACCAAACTATTTGCTTTTAGAATTTGAGGCACATACTTTCATACTCTACTGAAGTCTCAAACATTAAAACTAAAGGTTTAGATCACAGTTTCATGAACATATTGCTGTATTCTTTTGAAATTAGCACAGTAAGTAAAGCAGAATTTTATCTTCAGCAGTAGCTCAGAGACAAGGAGCACAGTTAACCTAATTCCTCCTGCATCCATCACTTCACTTTATTTAAGGAGCCAGCTGATGTACAATGAAAGTGACAGGATTTTAAGAAACTGGAATTTTTAATGGTCTTTTTGCTAATCTGCTTTAACTTCTAATCGACCTTACATAGAGACACAGCATTGCATGATAAAGCACTGAAAATCCAGCATAGACAGCATGCATTACTCTACCTGACTGTTTATTTGAAAATAAAATCAGTTTTCCCTCCTGTTTAAAAAAACAAACAAAAAAAACCAACCAAACAAAAAAAGAGCATTTATTCCCTGGTCTGACTGGTATATCAAAGGTTGCAAGTTCCGATTTAATTTACTTGATAATAAACTTTAGCGGGGGCACAGTATGTAATACTCAAAGAGGAAATTAGCACGTCATTTACTGAACAAGATAATATGCACTGGGTGTGTGGGTATCTTTTGTATTCTTCTCATTCCTTGGCTTTTTCACCTCTGTTCTCAGTCCTTTATTCCCAGAGAGAAACATGAATGCTTATCCGCAAACACACCTTTATAGTTCTTATTTCCCATATAAATCAACAACTTGTAACAAGCGACAGAGCTAGCAATATTTTTCATGATCCATGCCCTCAATTAACACTATTCCAAGTGGCATCCATGATAGAATGGATTTCTTCCTGGATTTCTCTTAACAGGATGCACAGTCATTAACATGGGATGTACAAAGACATACAATGCTCTCACCCACTGCTTTTGTTTGGCCTTCTGATGACACTGTCCAAAAATCACTCTCAGCATTTCGTGTTTGTTATCACTTGTAGCAATATTGTCTAAGAGACAGAAGGAAGTTCTTCAGGTTGGGTTGTGGTTTAGATACAACTAAATCTGTCGGGGATTCCTGGGTTCTGTCAGTGTTTGCAGGCTTGAAATGTTGCCTTTTCACAATCCAGTCTGCTGCATCTTGTGCTCTCTGTGCGGATATTCCCCATACTGCCACCGAAGACAAAGGATCAAGGATGAGCAGTTCAGTGCCTGCATTGCAGGAAGCCTCTGGTGGGCCAGAAGTTTTTCACAGTGTACTAGCTGCAGAACTAAAGAAAACAACTGCTGAGGTGGTTTCACAGAATCACAGAATGTTTAGGGTTGGAAGGGACCTCAGGAGACCATCTAGTCCAACCCACCTGCTAAAGCAGGTTCACCAGAGCAGATTGCACAGGAATGTGTCCATCTGGGTTTTGAATGTCTCCAGAGAAGGAGACTCCACAACCTCTCTGGGCAGCCTGTTCCAGGGCTCTGGCACCGGCAAAGTAAAGATGGAGCCTCCTGTGTTTCAGTCTGTGCCTGTTGTCCCTCATCCCATCAATGGGCACCACAGAAAGGACATTTATGAGATCCCCTCTCAGCATTCTCTTCTCCAGGCTGAACAGACCCAGCTCTCACGGTCTCTCCTCATAAGAAAGGTGCTCTAGGCCCCTAATCATCTTTGTAGCCTGCTGCTGGACTCCTTCCTGTAATTCCTTATCTTTCTTAAAATGGGAAGTCCAAAATTAGATGCAGTACTCCAGGTGTGGCATCACTAGGGCAGAGTAGAGGATGAGAAGAACCTCTCTCGCCCTGCTGGTCACACTCTTCTTGCTGCATCCCAGGACACCACTGGCCTTCTTGGCCACAAGGGAACATTGTTGACTCATGGTCAACCTGTTGTTGACCAGAACTCCCAAGTCCTTCTCTGCAGTGCTGCTTTCTAGCAGGTCCGCCCCTAACCTGTACTGGTGCCCGGGGTTATTCCTCCCCAGGTGCAGGACCCTACACTTACCCTTGTTAAACTTCATTGGGTTCTTCCCTGTCCAGTCCTCCAGCCTGTCCAGGTGTTCCTGCATGGCAGCACAGCCTTCTGGTGTGTCAGCTGTTCCTCCCAGGCTGGTATCATCAGCAAACTTGCTCAGTCTCTTCATCTAGGTCACTGAGGAGCAGGTTGAACAGGAGTGGACCTAACACTGGCCCCTGGAGAGCCCCACTAACTATAGTCCTCCAACCAGACTTTGTACCATTGATCACTACCCTCAGAGCTCTGCCATTGAGCCAGTTCATGACCCACCTCACCATCCATTCACCCAGCCTGCACTTCCTGAGCTTCTCTGTGAGGGTGTTGTGAGAGATGGTGTCAACAACCTTGCTGAAGTTGAGGTAGACAATGTCCACTTCTCTTCCCTCATCTACCCCACTAGTCATACCATCATAGAAGGCTATCAGGTTGGTCAAACACAATTTCCCTTTGGTGAACCCATACTGACTACTCCTGATAACCTCCTTTTCCTCCACATGCTTGGTGATGAGGCCCAGAATGAGCTGTTCCATCACCTTTCCAAGGATGGAGGTGAGGCTGACTGGCCTGTAGTTTCCTGGGTTGTCCTTCTTGCCCTTTTTGAAGATTGGAGTGATGTTGGCTTTCCTCCAGTCCTCAGGCACCTCTCCTGTTCTCCAAGACCTTTCAAAAATGATGAAGAGTGGCTTAGTAGTAACATTTGCCAAGTTTTTCAGCACTTTTGGGTACATCCCATTGTGTCCCATGGATTTGTGGATGTTCAGTTTGTGTAAATGTTCTCTAATCTGATCTTCCTTAACCAAGGGAAAACCCTGCTTTTACCAGACTTTCTCTTCTATCTCTGGGTTTCTGGGATACCTGACAGCCAGTTTTAGCGGTAAAGGTGGAAGCAAAGAAGGCATTCAGTAACTCTACCCTCTCTGTATTATCTGTCATCAGGGCACCCTCCTCATTCAGCAGCAGACTTGTATTGTCTCTAACCTTCCTTTTGCTGCTGATATACTTGAAGAAACCCTTCTTGTTATCTTTGATATCCCTGGCCAGATCTGCTTCCAAGTGGATCTTGGCCTTCCTCACTGCATCCCTGCATACTCTTAACAGCCTCCTTGTATTCCTCCCAGGTGGTCTGTCCCTTTTTCCACATTACAGAAACATTCTTCTTCCACCTGAGTTTTGACTGGAGTTACTTATTCATCCATGCTAGCCTCTTACTCCCTTTACTCGATTTCTTCCTTGTAGGGGTGCATGAGTCTTGAGCTTGGAGGAAGTGATGTTTGAATATTAGCCAGCTCTCTTGGACCGCCTACCTTCTAGAGCCGTATGCCATGGGATTCTTCCAAACAAGACGTTGAAGAAGCCAAAGCTCGCTCTGCTGAAGTCCAGTCCTATTTATTGTCCTACTTCGCCTACGCAGGATCCTGAACTCTACAATCTCATGGTCACTGCAGTTGAGGCCGCCCCCAACCATGACATCTCCAACAAGTTTCTGATTTGTTAGGACGAGGTCCAGAAGCATGCATCTCCTTGTTGGCTCCTCCACCATCTGTGTCAAAAAGTTGTCACCAACTATCTGTAGGAACCTCCTGGACTGTGCGTGCTTAGCTGTGTTGCCCACCCAGCAGGTGTCAGGGTGACTGAAGTCTCCCATGAGAACCAGGGTGTGTAATCATAAGACTGCTTCTAGCTGTCTATAGAAAGCCTCATCAGCTGCTTCCTCCTGATCACATGGCATGTCGTAAACACCCACAACAGTGTCCCCCTTGTTAGCTTGTCCCTTAATTTTTACCCATTAGGTTTCAACTCGCTTATCATCCCCCCGCTATGAGAGTTCAAGACATTTGAGTTGCTCCCTCACAAAATGTGCAACTCCTACACCTCGCCTTGCTGGCCTGTCTTTTCTAAAAAGTACATAGGCCTCCATAACAGCATTCCAGTCACATGAGCTGTCCCACCATGTCTCTGTAATAGCAGTGAAATCATGGCCCTGTGAATGCACATAGATCTCTAATTCTTCCTGTTTATTCCCCATACTACGTGTGTTGGTGTATAGACACTTCAGGGAAGTACTCAAGCATGCAGATTTTTCATGAGGGGTGGAGAAAGATCTACTGCAGCCATGTGTACCCTTGAGGTGGTTGGCCTTCTGGTTATCATCTTGGAGGGCAGCTAAGGAATATTTGTCACTGTTCTGGCTGGTCTGGCATGTTCCCCATTTGGACGTGATTGCCTGAGCATGACCACTGTGGACCCCATTGCCCAAGCTCATCAGTTTAGAACCTGCTTCACCTTGCCCCTCTATGCTTGCTATCTTGTCCCACAGTGTCTCTTCAAATATTTTTCTAATTTTTTTTTTTTCTAAAAAAATCTTTTAAAAGGCTCTTGCAGTTTCAAAACTTCGTGGCTCTGTGACTGTTTTCAAACAGAGTCAATTGCTTCGGCAGAAACTTGAATTATCTTATTTGCATTAATGTTCAGTAATAATTAGCAAAAGCATCCTTAGCATGTGACTTCACCTGTGCAATGGTTTTGCTGGCTTTGTGATTGATGTTCTAAATAGATAAAACTTTTTTTCTTAAGATAGCCTTAGCTGCAGAGGTCATGTGCTGCTCCACACATATGAGGGAACTGAATTGTGTTCTTTCTTATTCCCAAGGATCTCTGAAACCTTTTCAGGCTAAACTGGCAATTAATTTGTTGAACTGAAATTCATTAAGTGTTCAAATTTCAAACATGCCACTGAGTATTAACAGTATATGAATCATAGTTTGCTGCTTTATGCAAAAAAATTAATTTCCAGTTGAACTCAGTAGGACGAGTCACACTGCCTGAGGGAGTGATTCCTTAACTCATGGGACTGAGTCAGATTCCTTTATAATCAATATTCCCTCAAGACGGCAAAACACTGAGAATGAAGTTGAGCTAAAATGCTGATTAAACTAGTGAGTTCTGGATTATTTACTGGAGGAATTATTATGTCTGTGCTGAATTGTCCTTTTGATTCAGTTGTCTAAGTGAGAAGCACGACGGCTGGGTTAAATACCTGTGCACATATGGGCATGGCCTGGCATGAGATTTATACTATCTCCTCCAGATTTTCAAGGACCAGCAAGAGCTCACTGGATGCTGCCAGGACCATGGCACTTTCCCAGGCTCAAATCCTTCTGTCAGAGCAAACCAGTTCCAGGATAGGCTGCCCTTCGCAGAGAAAACACATATTTCCCTGGGTCCCACCAGCTTTCCCTGGATGGTTTGCATTGCAGCACTGGGTAGTGCCTCTAAGAAAGGCAAGAGGAAGGGTCCAGGGACTTACAAGCCGGCCAGTCTCACTTCAGTCCCTGGGAAGATCACACATCCTGTCTTTTTGGGATGCATTTTCAAACAGATGAAGAACAAAAAGTTTAAAGTTGTAATCTGCATGCATTTACCAGGGATAAATGATGTTTGGCAAATCTGAGTGCCTCCTACAACAAAATGACAAGGGGAGGCCTCTGGATGTGATATACCTCAGCTTTAGGAAAGCTTTTAACTCTGTGCTCCACAACATTTTCATTTGGCAGCTGAGGAATTGTGGACTGGAAGAAATTATCATTAGATGCACTGAAAATTGTCTGTATTTCTGGGCCCAAAGAGTGGCAGTGAGTGGCTCAGCATCTGCTCACTGGCCAGCAATGAGCATAGTATCCCAGGGGCTGAACTCTTGCTCATATTGATCAATGTCTTAATCAATGACCTAGGTGATGACCTAGGATGCATGACCTGCAAATATATCAATGATGCTAAATTATAAGGTGAGACTTGCACAGTGAATGACAGAACTTGAATCCATGGGGACTTGAGAACTGGGCCAACAGAAACCTCACGATGTCCAACAAGGAGAAAAGTAAACTTCTTTTCTTGCGACAGTTTAAACTCACACAGGATTAAAGGATGAGTAGCAGTCATACTGAAGAGTAATGATGGACTCTGCACCATGAATTCTGTCTGCTCCACAGGATTTGAAGATTAATAGCTTGGAAAATACCTTTTCCATGGTTGTCTGGGAATCCTTAGCTCTGTCTCTTTTACATGCAGAATGTATATATTACCAAGACCTGGGTCCTGTGGTGAAAGCATTATGAACTGTACCTTCCCATGCAAATTTGTATGCGAATTAAGATCACACAGACAGCCTAATTACTGGAACATCCTATATTTCAGCAGTTTGGCCTTTCAACCTAAGTATGGCTTATCTTTCTATAGCAAACCCAGTATTTACTATCAATCAGGAGTGTTTGCACCTTGTACCTCCAGAATAGACATGTTGAAGCATACTTGCTCATTAGCAGCTGGTAAAGGGGAGGACTGTTGCTCCAAGGGATGGCGCAAAAGAATCAAATCCAACAAATAGTTATTTTTGTCTTTTCCCACACTTAGCACCCATACACAGAGAAGAAGTGAGGAATGTGGAAACCTCTCCATGATGACTTCCAACATCATCTCACCACAGGAGTGAGGCTGGTCCCAGCTGTAATTCCAGAGAGCTCTGTACAATTTTCTCTGCCCACCAGAATATGAGAGAATGCAAGGGGTGACCCAGATGAGATGAAATAGTGGCACTGCTGATAAGTTTTGAGTTTGCAGAAATGTAGGACACAGCAGGTTTATCTCTCTCATAACCTCTTCCGTAACAGTCACTTCTGCAAGAAGCAGCCAGGCACTGGTGATGCAGCTGGTGCTAGAGACACTGATCAAGGCCAGTGAGCCAGCCTCTGCAGAACATTTCTAGACATTCATTAATTTTAATGCAATGCAGAATCTTCCCAACAAACACACATTACTGAAACCAATTAGTTATTTTAAATAATTCTCACTTCAACCAAAACTAAATGCACTGGTCAAGAATAAAATATATCCCTACCTAAGGATTTCCTACTTTCACGTTCTAAAAGCCCTGGGATAAAACAAACAAAACCATAAACCAACAAACATGCAAAAAAACCCCAAACAAAACAAACAAACAAACATACTGTAAAACCTAACCTAACCTAACATTACTAAAAAAAATCTTTCTTGATTCAGGTAGTAAACTGATAAATGGAAACAACACATATGATAGAAAAATGCATTACTCTCAGAAGGCTTTATTTTAAGACAAATTCCTTACTGTCAGAAGGTTTTATTTTTAAGACAAGAATTTACAGTTGTTGTTTTTTTTTTTTTTTTTATTTAGAAGATTAGAAGCAGGTGCTCCCTTCTTATGTTAATGCCAGAAAAATTGCAGAATTTGGCACAAAAATAACAGAAATACAGTCAAAGAGAAAATATGCTTTAATTATTGTACCTTCTTAAAAGCTGTATTTATGATCCTCCAGGAAGCTCTGCTTACATGTTTGTTTGCTTTTATTTGATGAGCCTTCACCCATTCTGCTTTATTTTTCTCACTCTTTAAACCCGCATCTGAGATAACTGTGAAATTAATGGCCTGCATGCCTGTGGGTGTTCACTGAGAGCCTTTGCAACTCATCTCACATGATTTCTCTCAGTGTTGCAGAGACCATTGTAGAAGTCTCTATTCAGGCTGCAAAGTAAAGCATGAGAAAGAGGAAAATAGCACAGATAATTTAACAAGAGAGCCAGTCGTGCTGTGTGTGCACACAGTAGAAGCAAGAGGGAGCGATGAGGGGTTTGAAAGGCTGCAGCCATTAGCCCAGTCTGCCTCTTTCCATCCTTCTTCCAGGACCTTTCTCTCTATCTCTAGACTGCTGTTCCTATCTCCACCTTTGTTAATCTATTTGCCCATACCGTATTAACAGAGAAAATCTGTCCAAACTATTGACACCTGTGGAAGTTACACGCAACTGTTACCAGCTGGCAATTTTGGATTATGACTCACCTAAAGCCACTTCCCAAGTGTCACTGATTTGGGCTCACCCCATGGTTTGTGGGTGCAGGGCTGTGGATGGTGGCAGCTGCACTCCTCATCACCTGTCAAGGCAAAGGCGAAGGAACAGGCATTGTCCATCTCTTCCTCTGCCTCTTCTACCATATGCCCTTGACACTTCCTGAGATCTCAGTTTGCCCCATTTCCTACCTCCCCTATGTCCTGCTTTATCCAAAGAAGAGATAAAGAGGTTTATTCCCTATACTCAATTGAATCTCTGTGGTCTCCTTTATCTACCCTGATGACTTGGAAGGCCTCAGACCACCCTTACAACCCTGTTGACCAGCCTTACAATGCTGGTACAGCACTTGTCTCGTAGCCTCCATGGCTGGAATTTCCAACCTGAATCCTCAAAGGTACTGAAAGATGACAAACAGAGGCATCGCTGAATAGCAGTCTCTTGAGAGTTAACATCATAGTGTAACTGTTGCCAGTTATTTATCATATTGCAATCCATATTGATAGAGAACTAGTCTGAACTTTAACATTCACATCCCTCAAAGCGTTTGGCTTAAATGGATACTTCATTTCCCCAACAAAAGGCAAGCTGAGGCTTGATTGTTAAGTCACACTCTCTTTGGTGAATCCCACAGTAGGAATTATGAATCTTCACTCTCTTTTCTCCTGAACAAAGCTGTTGCAATATCATTTACAGAGTGAGGCTCTGAATAGAACTACAGCTAACAGCTAATATGTTCTCAGCACCCCACACAACTGTGTCAGACTACTAAGGGATAAAATTTCCACTTCTTGATGCTTCTTGGAAGAGCTCGGTTTTCTTTTTCCATAGAAATTACAAGCCTAAATTTACTGTTAGTGACTCTAATAATGAACTTTCTACAGACAACCATATTTTTTCTGGAAATCGCACCAGTATCCTCCTCTAGCTCATCCTCTAAAATACTGTAATACTGGTAAGAATGGTTGAAACCTTAATTTTCTGCTTTCTGTGGAAAATGTCTACAGTGACATAATGAATGAATAGTCCTCTCAAAGCATGCATTTTGTTTCCTTGTTTAGAGCTTTCTGGCCTGTGTAGAGCACAGACAGTTCTACTGAGCAATGTTCTACCTCTCTTCTGCTGTTTCTATTAACAGCTGGACTCTCTGCCCTTTTCTGCCTTATATCTGACAGAGCTTAGGAAAATATGGCAGGTTCCTTGACATGCAGCTAGGTTTTTAAATTCTTCATTACAGTGTAAAAATCCCTACTGGGGAATGAATTTTCTGATCATTCAAACTCAAGCAAGTCAAGGAGTCTATTATATTAATGGCATATTTCATTGCTTTAAAATTCAAAAGGGACAATATACGATACCATTAAAGAATAACAGAGGGGGAATAACCCCAGCAGCCAAGGGAGTGAATGACACACTGCTCTGCACAGAGCCCAATTTCAACTCTAAGCAATAGAACTTCCTATGGCTAAAAACTACTGCCACAGCTGAAAATTCAGTGTCTTAGAAGGAGAACACTTTGTGGGGTTTTTTTGTTTTATTTTATTTTTAATCCATAACTGACAGCATCTGCCTGGTAAAAGAAATGTCAGATTCTGGGGGTGCCTATTTATGATCAGCATTCATTTTGTTGCTATTCTGCTATTGCAGAGTTTGGGTAAATTCTCCAGGCATCAGAGGGAAATTATTTGGACTGTTTCCTAAGCGGCAAAATGTTGGGGGACATTGTCAGGAGACCTCTCCTCCCTCTAAACAAATACTCTCGACAGCAGTGATTATGTCTTTGAATAAGGTAAGTTACATCAGTCAGAGACTAAACTATGGTCATAATGACTGTAATAAAGCAGTGAATACCATCTGAAATGATTCATAGAACTGCAATAATTTGAATTTTATCTAAATTGTGTAAACATATAGTAGTAGTCAGAAAAAATCTCAACCCCAAATTCAAAAACATACACAGAATAATCCCTAAATTATCTGTGATTTTCCGCTGCAATAGAGACTGTGGGGAATCTGTCTATGCAATCTTAATTAATTTTGTTTGATTTTATGAACTCTATTTATTACTAGAACCTTTGGTTTCCTTTAAAACTTTCTTTTTATGGTAGAAAAAGGCAGCATGTTTGAATCTGAAATGGGAACATCAAAGACTGTCATCAAAGAGACAGGCTCTTCAAGGAGAACAAAAAGAGACGAATCACCAACCACATCAGAGGGCTGAGCTGAGCAAGTGAAGGACTGGAAAGACACACTCTCCCTAAGGATGTTGAAAGGCATTCCAGCAATGGTGCTGATACAAGAGGGAGGAGTTTGCTGACAGATATTGTTGTTTTCTGTACACATCTGTAAATCTCCTCAGTTACCTGCAAGCAAAGCTTCTGCAAGTTTAAGACGAGGTTTCGCACAGCAAACTAGTTTATGTCTTTTATTTGGTTGAAGAATTAAACTAAAGACCCCGCTTCATTAAGTTCTGAGTAGTGCATGCAAGGGGTTTGCAGGTATCCTGCAGTGGTGTCAGGTCCAGCACTAATACTGGGAGCCAGAGGAGTGGTCTGTAGCCTTCCAGAAAGGGGTCAGTGGAAATCAATGCCTTTTTTCCCCTTGAAGGTGTGCCTTGCATGCCAAAACTAGACGTGGTGTCTATGCTTCTACACTCATCATGTGGAATCCATGATGTCCCAGTTGTCCTTTGGCAAAACAAGGTCATATTCTATACACATACAGCTTCATTTTAGGGTGCTGTTTCCTGTCAGTAACAAAGATTGCTTTGCTTTCTAGCAAAACTGAAAGCTTCCATATGCCAGCAAATAACTATCACTTTCAGTCTTTACTGGCCTGGGATCAATTATGACAATGTAGTTCAGAGAAGATTCCAAAACCTTGCAGCCTTTCTGATTGCTCTCTCCTCATCTATTGTTTCTATTTCAGCTTCTGCCATTTTTTTTTTTTTCAAATAGCTATGTATTTTCTTTTCTCCCCCCAGATACGTGCCCAGATTTAATATAAGCCATTCATTGCAACACCAAAAAAACCCTGAAACCCCAAGCCAGGCAAAACCTAACAGAAATAGTCACTGTAAATTCTGTCATTTCCTAAAATATGACTTCATAGCTTAGCTGTCTTACCAAGCTCCTTTAATAAAGCATTATTTATTCAAGCTTGAGGGGGAGAAAAAAATCCTCAAAATCTAAGGGTGTAGCCATTTAAGGGAGTTGGGGAAACAGAGTTTCTTGTGAGAGTTCACAGCTTATTATTTAGTTCTTGTTGAGATTCATGTACACAGGATACAAAAATGCTGTCCCTATTCTTCATCTCTTATATTCATGTTTATCTCCCCAGTTCTTGAATCTTGCCCACCTCCATTCTTCCTTTCTCTCCAGTGCTTACCTCGGTCATCCCACCTAAAGATGCCTCCTGTTCTCTTTTGCCACTGTAAGAATCTTCCTCTTTTTTTTTTCTTCTCTCCTTAATACTTCCTCCCTTCAAGTAACTTCACACCCTCTTGTCTTCATTCATTTCCAAATCTTCTGTTTTGAATTAATTGTTCTCAGTTCCAGGTCTCACCACTGTCCTCTGCTTTATCTTCACCTCTGCACATCTCTCTCTTACTCCCAGTTCCTCACCCCTCTTTGTTTTAGTCCCACTGATGAGAAAAAAAGATGTTTTCTTGCATAGCTTAGAGTTATTCAAGGGCCAGTAGATGGGAGATGTTCCTTGGACAAGGAGGGAGGGTATCAAGTCCAGGCCATTGGCAGGAAAAGGTCAGGAAGGTGTGAGAATTTTGCTACCAGATTTATGAGTTACTACAGAACATAAACACGTGGAGTTTGGGCCAGCTGTAGGTGATTTTTGCAAAAATAGCAAGGGACCTTATACTTCAAAACAGTATAACACCCTGTTAAGTTACGCTTTTTGGCTCCAAGGCTTGGAAGGTATAGAGCTGCTCAGTCAAACAGCTGTTACTACTTTACTTTTTTAGCATGGGAAAAGCATTCTTTTGTCCATAATCTCAGTTCTGGAAACACCTTAAACTTTTACAAACAAATACATGATGCACCTAGGCAGGAAAAATACTATTCTGAATCATTCAAGTTGTTAAATGTCACCGACAGTTAATAACAGGATCTCACAGTACAGGGTACAGAGCCTTCTTGTTCCTATAGGTGCACGTCTTACAATGATAATGATTGACTGGTATAGCAGGGAGTTGAGTACAGTCCTTGTAAATTTAATACAATATTTCAAATGCATTTTCCAACAGCACAAGTCCTTGGTGGTTGTAGGCTGTACATCTCACCACTTTGTGTTCTCATCATGTCAAATCCTTCAAGTTAAGTGACATTACACTCAGTCTGCACTAAACAGTGCTGGTGATTCACTAGACTGCAGTCTTCCTTTTACGTCTGTTCTGAGCCAATACTCCGATAGGGGTTTATTAAAGAGCACCCTGATGATGCAGGTCTAATCCTTTGATGGGGCCTACTGTTGGGATATAACCCCTTTTTGATCATTTAACACTCACAGCAATTTTTCTGAAAGCCACAGTTTGCCTCTTAACCTGGAAATCTTGGACAAATTCCAGCTCAGGAACAACATGCTGAAAACTCAAATCCCCAGATAGTTTCAGTGATGGAAACCAAGTTACGGTTTAAACTGTTTATTATTGATGAAGATTTTAAGCAGGAGTTGGCCTCAACACCAGAGGTGATCACCTCTGGTAATTCCATCCTTTACAGAGTACTCATTGCATATCTGTTCTCTGTATTTTAGAGGTGTTATGAAAAATGATTATTTCAGTCATTGTGAAGGCACTGCAGACTTTTATGTAAGAGGTGCCATGTAAGTGTTAAGTATTATTGCATTCCTTGCAATGTTATTACTTTTATTTTCTTTCCAGTAGATCCTACAGCTCACTCCACACTGGTTTAAAAATACAGTTCACAGGCACCTAGAAAGGAATCCTTTCCATGGGCTGGGAAAACAGGGTGCTAAAATATTTTTGTTTGTGAACTTGGCACATAAATTCATAATAACTTGATTAGGTAGAAAGCAGCATTAAAAGAAGCTTGTTACGTTTCCTATTTCATATGCAGTAAACAATAACTATAAATCATATTTAGAACATGGAGTTGTAACATACCTTTTGGAAAAAAAGAATAAAGAGAACAGAGTTTGCTGGAATCTTTAAAGGAGACCAGTCTTCCAGAATGAGAATGAGTCATCTATAATCACACATCATATTTTCTAAGCAGCTCTTTGTCAGGTGTATATGTTTAATTTCCTGCTGGGTTTTTAATTCTGCCAGATAACATGGGGGGAGAAAGGGAAAGATTTTTGAGCCATAAAAATTTTTTTGTTGTCCTCCCTTCCCCCCTCTCTTCTCTAAAACTGTCATTTGGATGGCTCAAATTTTGATCTGTTACAGTGCCAAACAGAGTGGCAGCTAACATTCGCAGCAATAGATTCAGGCTCTTTACAGTATTTTCACTTTTTCTCTGCTGGAATTCTAACAGAATTGGTTTGTGTGTGTGTGGGGGGGGGGTATTATTTTTAAAAATTCTATTTATTTTTTTACTATTGCCCTAAAAAGCAATGGAACAATTGTCCTGTGTCAGGGCAGCAGTGCAAACTATACAACTGCTATGGCCTCTGGCCATTTTAAAGCTGCAAACCACAGGGCAGGGAACAACTGCAAACAAGTGTGTGACTGCCCAGAAGTGGACACTTCTCCAGCTGTCAGAAAGGCACAGTGGAGAGGTAAGGCTGGAGGGGCTCTGGTGAAAGCCTCTCCATAACAACCAACTAGGGAGAAGTAAGGAAAGGTGAGTTCTCTCCCTTCCACATGCTGTGCTATAATGTATTTGTTAATTACACTTTGCATTTTTTACTTAACAACCTTTCTGAAAAAAGGAACAAATTCAGGTATTTGTCATGCTAATCATTCTTCCTTTGAATCTGTCAAGATTTAGAATATTTTTAACTGTCAGAAATGATTGACTGTATGAAGAGTTGATCTTTTGACCAGCCAGACCCAGACCATGACTGGAGTTTTCTATATTTCCTGTCTGAATATCAAGGAGTCAGAATGTATCTGCTTAAGGCAACCCTGAATAAAGAGTATTTTCCTTGTAACAACCCTTCCAATAACTTCAACTTTGATCTATAAATGGCGGTATTTCTGAATTGCTCTGTGTTCTGGGCCCTTAATTGTTTTACAGCTCCAAAAAGGATGTCTGGAATCTGGACCTCTCTCACAATACACAAATGGGAAAACACACAGCAACCTGCATGGATTTAAATCACTCTTCTAAATACTCCTAAGGTATTCAGCTCCCCTCTAGGTATCTGAACAGGCACCTCTCAGAGCATTAGGGTGTATAATGCTCTGGTAAGTACTAAGTAGGCAGCTGTTTTTCCAAGCAGAAAGAGCTATTCTTTTTCCCTCCCCCATATTGGCCTCCAAGAAACATGGTTTCCATAAGAGCAAAATGGAGACTCTATTTCAAGTCTCTAGAAAAGCACACACAGAGAATGGAAAAAAAAAAAAAATCAATATGAGCCCCTTAGGCACCTGAAATTAGATGCTTCATAATGCTGTGCCAGTTTCACTGAGCATCATGTACCTTACCTCTGGGTCTTTTCACTTCATTTTTGTCCCTTTACCTGTGGGAATAACATTCACCATGGCTTTTTTTTTTTTTGACAAGTTTTCACATGCCTTAGCATTTTTTAATTATTAATAAAAAAAAGGTCACATCCCACTTCAGGGGTTGGTATCCCTTTTTAATGAAATGCTCCCACATGAGATGTTCCTAGTTCGATTAGGTTTTCGGGGAGCATCTTTTGGTTATATCCTAAACAAACCAAATCAGTAGCTTTCACGAAAGGTCCCTCCTAAGAAAGATGCTCAGAGCAGGCAGAAGCAGTATGCGTGATAGGGTGCTCTGAGACTGGCTGAAGGAACATAATTTTGAGATATTCCTGAATATATTAGCATTGTAGCAGTGAAATCAATCCAAAAGGACTACTGAATTTGCAGCGGCTGTGTAAAAGTACTTTTGGGTTGTCAGCTGGAAAGAACAATGTCAAGCACAACTTAGGAAATGTTTCTTTACTAAAAGGGTGGCCAGACACTGGAACAGGCTTCCTAGAGAGGTGATCGATGCCCAAAGCCTGTCAATGTTTAAAAGACATTTGGACAATGTTCTTAATAACATGCTTTAACTTTTAGTCAGCCCTGAAGAAGTCAGGCATTTGAACTAGATAATTGTTGTAGGTCCTTTCCAACTGAAACACGCCTATTCTATTCTGTTCTGTTCTACCTTTACAATATGATGTTTAAAACATCCTATGTAGCAATTATTCAGAGCTGCATGTAAACTGCAACTTTTTCTAGTGATAACCAGCAAAAGACGATACTGTTGAACATTGCTATGAGACAAGAAGTATATTTTAGTGGTTATCTATGCCCTTTACTGACCTTCGCAATCCTGATTAAATCAAGAGGCCAAGTATGCCGTCTTGTTCAACACGTTGTTTGACTGAAGCAGCATGAAGCAGCAGAAGAAACATGCTTTCTGTTTTTTCTTTTCTTAAAAGAGAGAAAATGACCATTGACATAGATTCAGAAAAGAAGGATGCGATGCTTCTTGTTTCTAGGGCTACCGAAGTAAAACCTATATAGAAGTTAATTCTAGTATGTTAGTATTTTTATTTGTTAATCTCAGCACATTGAACTGTTTAATAACATTTAAGTTTATTAAGTGATGTTATCAACAGCAGTAAAAGCTAAAATTTAGTCCCACATATTTCAGTCAGGTATTGGGTGACAGTGCTCTGAACAGCGGGCAAGGCAACAGGTGTACTCCCTGCTTAGCCTGTACCCCTGCCAAGGGTTACAAAATGTTGAATTCTGCATCTGTGACCTTTATGTAATGAAGAAGGTCATTTTAATGCTAGGACATCTGCACTAAGCCATATGGTGAGCTAGAAATGGTGTGATCACCACTCAAAATATGTTGCAGAGATATTATTCTGGTGCCACATGCCCTCTGGTATCTTCAGGCAGAGCCTTATTTATCACACAGTAAAAGTATAATCATTAAAAGAAAAATGATCTGGAGTACTTAAAAAGATACTAAATACTTAAACAGAAATATTGGTTGCAGGATCTAAAGATCATGTCATGGACATTGCTCCCCTACATGCCCTCTTCTTTGGCTTGGGATGCACATTACATTTGCTGCAATCCATCATAGGACCGGTGAAGCTGGGAGCTCTCACAAGTAATGAATTAATGAGGCTAATTAGAGAACGGTGGGTTATTTCTGCTCCTGTTTGCATGACATCATGATTTAAGCCCACAATATGGCTCAGGTGCCAGATGAGAAGACCCCAAATGGTGGCCACCCAGAAGAGTTCCTTCAAAAAGTTGGTGACCAGTACACTGAACATTGTACGACTACGGAAGAAACTGGCGTAAGTCTTACATTTGTTCATAAATGTTTCCCTGTCTTCATACAGTAGGAATTGTTCTATTTACTGATGCAGTATCAGAAGGCCCCCTGCACAGATGGAGTTGGTTTTTAGATGAAAGAAGTGCTGGAAAAGGGAGTCAAATCCCAAATACGTAATGCTTGTGTAAGAACATAGTCCAAAATAACCAAGAGAGCCAGTTGGCATGTTCTCAAAAGCTGCCCTACTATTGTTAAGCGTATTAAGAGGATTAGAATCAGGATGTGCTGAACACATGTGAAACACCTGTGATAAATGCTTCGAAAATAACTCAGCAGTACAGAGCTCTTACTGGGTCACAAATTACTTGATTAAAGCTGGAAAAGCCAAGGTTGTTTTTATTTTTCTTTATCAAAGCCATGATCAGTTTTTCTTCCAGAAAACAATCCTTTAATGTTGAGTTACAATGGGATTCTTATCATTCAGATGCAGAATATAACATTTTAGTGATTGTCCTGTTATTTTTTCTAACACTGTTATTTCACTGTTACTTTTGAAAAGCTGATGAATGGATAAAATGAAAGAAAATGTGAAGTATTCCACAGAAACAAAGGAAGTCTATTTCCAAGAGGATTCTTTGATTTCAAAAAATGTTGCCCTTCCTTATTATAACAATACAGCTTTCGATTGATCTGTAAAGTTTCTTCAGGTTAAGAGATTGTCAGCTTTGTCTCAGTGAGGTAATTTAAACTTGGCTCTGGAATGGGTGAGAGACACTATCATACTTTTTTTTTTTTTTTTAAATTATCAGAGATAATGAAGGAGATTACAAACAAGGACATGTAGTTATGGTGGGTGGCTTTTCTTTTCCCAAAAAGCTAATTTCACAGAAGATAATTAATAATTAAGATAAATTTAGACTTGATGCACAAAAATACAGCTTTCAGCATCATAATGAAAAATCACAAATTGAATATCTTTAGAGGAATAGTTTAGAAACATGAATAAAGTACTAGCAAAACTTCTAATCTACTAATGAGGTCCCCAGCGAGCTCTCCAAAGCTTTACCTCTTAACTAGGGACAGGGTTTTGTCCTGCAAGCTTGGGCATCTGAGGGTAATAAATGTACCTGCAGGCTTTCTGCTTGTGATGTGTGCCCTTACAGCATAGGCACGTGGATTCTACCCACACAATCTGGGTTCAAAAACTGGGTTTTAACAATTCTGCCTGAGTCTACAAAAAAACTCCCAACAACCCTCCCCGTGGCTAGTTTTTCAGCTGAAAAATCCATCTAGAATATCCTGCAGCCACAGCATGAGCCCAGCAGCCATGGAAGAAAATGGGGAAGGTTGTTACTTCTATCAGCTCCTTCCTTTGCAGAGTGCTTTTTCTCAGTAAACACTAATAATCTCCCGGCAGCCCTTGTAGACTTTTGGACAATAAGAGCATACTGCGGGAAATCTGCACTTCGATATCTCCCCTGAACTCTGAAAGAAGTCTCCCCACACACTGATTTAACTACAGGATTGTATTCTCAGTATCTGTGCTGTTAGTCTCCGGTGAAATACAGTATTCAAGAGACCTACTAATTTATTTCTGCTCTTGCCAGCTGACTTACCCTGCATATTAATATTAACAGCCATGTTGTTACAAATGTGCCCATTAATTGCAATTTCATTTCTTTTTCAATTGGTAGTATATGTAAAGAACAATAACCAATACAGCATAATTTTACCCATGTCAATTATAAGTGGATGAACAATAACATATTTATTTCCCTCTAAAAGCATTGCTTTTAAATGAGCAAAGAATATTACAACAGTGTTATTTTTTCTCCTTCCCCCAATGCATTGCAAAGCTGTGAGAGGGTTGGGGAAGTAGAAACCATTTAAACTCAGACTGGAGTTTGATGTTGGTGGGGGGCCTGACCCACAGTCAGATGCCTCCAGGGGGAATGTTTCCTTTTAATTGTTAAGCTTAGGTATCGGCTCATAATGAGCATTAACAAAGATGCCCTAGAAGACATAGAAAATGTTCTAGAAACTGTGCTTTCACTTGGTCACCATAAACTGTATTTAACTGAGTCATTATGGGAAAGGAATAAATGTATTACAAAGCACTACTGAAAAAATACTGTGAATTTCAACACCACAGAAACCTTAATTCTCAATCCAAATCTCCTGTGCCAAGAAAAATTAGCAAGCATTCTTTTATAAATTAAATTAGGATTATATTTCAGATTAGGAGCACAGAAGCGGGTCAACTGATAGTTGCAATCATACTTCAGTGTTAGATTGTACAGCAGGGAAGGCAATCAAGAAAGTTAAAACTACCTTTGGGAAACTCAAGCTGTAACACTTAAGGAAACAGAACAGAGTTGTACTTGCTCTTGAGTTTTTAATAGGCAAGACCCTGAATAATGAGGAAAAAAAACAATCAGATCCTTCCTTCCAGGCAAAATACTGAGAAGATCAGATGATCTTGTTTCTGTAAGAAAAAAGGGCAGTTACTGAAGAATTCCTGATGGTATGGCTAGAGCTTCAAAGTTAGGGTCAAATAGATTCCCACATAGAAAATCCCATGAGAAAACACTTCAGTGCAACATCAATACTGTCATCTTGCACGGTCAATACCTGCAAGCCAAACACAGCACTTACATCCCATTGCAGCTGCCCCCATGAATCTGAACTATAAATTGTTTTCCAATTGGATTTGCTAAACACTCTTTATATTTTTAAAACTTTCCCAAGATGGGCAAAAAGCATGGGTTTCTGAAAAGATGTTTTACCACTTTCTCTAGGAAACATTTTTACTATCTCCTACCAAGTCTGTCCTAAGGTCTTACCAGAATGGGATAAAGCATCACAGAGTGTACATCAAAAGAAATTTCCCAGTGGAGTAAGCATCTTCAAACAACTGAGCTGGCCTCAGTGAATGGAAATATCCAGTGCCCCAAAGAGATCTGTTTGTCACCTGCTTCACAAATCACCATTGCAAAGATAACTGAAATTAGCTGACATTACTTTCCAGAGATATCTACATATTTTACTTTTCCATATTTTTTAGTGGTGGTTATTAGATCGTTTCTGAGAAACAGACACCATGTAGCTCATAGCTAAATAGAAAATGTGGTTGTCAGTACCAAAATCTTCTTTCAAGTTATCCTGGTTTTCTTTCCCTTTAGACTAGACCACTCTGACACATGATGGTCAAAGATTAACTCTTAATGAAGTAAGTGTACTGGACAGGAGCAGGTCAAGCCTATTTACTTTCATATAGAACTTCGAAAATGGAGATAAATGCTTGCCATGGTTGTATGGTACAAAGCCCTGGGGGGTGGGAGTTCTGCCCGAGGACATGTCCAGTGCTCCACAGGGAGCAGACTGCAAGCTGGCATGCAGTTTCATTGTAAAGTTTTTATCTGAGATAGCATTGATAGCATTAGGTGCGATTAAGTGTTTGTTGTTGTCATTTTTTTGTTTGTTTGTTTTTGTTTTTGTTTGTTTGTTTGTTTTCCCTCCAACAGGTTTATCTCCCTCACCAACATAAAGATTTAGTTCAGAAAGGTCTATGGGACTTTACCCTGTGAACATCTATCCAAAACCCCAAGTACCCTCCATGTATTTCTCAGGCTCAAAGGCTTACTGCTTAAACAGTAAAAGCACATTATTACATCATGTCACCAAAACAGAGCAGGAGGGATCAAGCGGCTCTGCAATAGGAAGAAATTTGTGCTATCAAATTTGTGGACCATCTGTGGTAATGCTCCATGCAATAGGGCAAGAAAAACAGAAATAAGAGTTCTCAACTATCTGCCCTGTTGAACTATTATTTACTTCCCACAAATGAGTCAGTCTCTTTAAATCTGAGCAAGCTACACTAATCAACTCCCCCAAGAAATTTTAGCAACAGTAACAGTACTACTGTACCACTCCCAACAACCGGTCTCCAGTCTCCAGTGCTTCAAAAGAAAAGCAACTTACCCTCTTCTCTGTTCCCCATCCTCTGTTTCTCTCCTATCAAATTATGCATCCAGGGAAAAATTTCCTATGCTGCTTTTTCTTTCTCATTCTGCCTGCTTCACCTTCCTTTTCACTATCACTTCATAATAATTCTTCTTGGAAATACTCCCTGAATTTTGATTTAACTTCCAGAATTGAAAAACCACTTTGAGCAAAAACTCTCTTTAGCATACAGTTGGCAGACTTTCTCCCTTGCTGGTAACAGGCATTTGGGTATGTTGCCAGCAGTTACTTTGGTAATAGTCACACTATCTTACAGACAATTAATGTAGCCTTCTCTTTTAGACTAGTAATTAGGCTTTCGAAATGTCAGAATCTGGTCCAGGTTGATTATTCTGGATAGTAATTGAAAATTTATAAATCAAAAATTAAAGTTAATGGGAACTGACAATATCTGTGCAACCTGGATCCAAGTGCAATTCTGCTCCCTGGTAGGGATCACAGGCTGATTTGTCCTTGTGGGTGCTGAGGGGTGTTCCCCTTCATCTCACCCAGAGAAATCAGTGCCCTTGCTCACTGGCCGAATCAGATATTTTTCACATGAGTAAAGGAAACAAAATCTGTCACTGCGCAAGACAGAGAAAGCTCTTTCTGAAACACAAAGTGCCATTACAGTGGGTGTGTTTATTAGTAGTCTTGATGAACACTGCAATTAAAATGGCTGGAATAAACTTTATCCTCCAGCTGCACAGTAGTCGATGGCAGAAGGACAAAGCCAGGAGCAGGAGGACTCCCAGTTATACTCAGCTACGGAAGATGACACAAATTCCTGCTTGCTCAAACCAAGAAAATCAGATAAGGGGCATCTGCTACCGCCTGTTCTCATTATAGTATGTTTATTTATGGCACATGCCATTGAATCAAAATAGATGTTGTTCCTTATAAGTTTACTTTCCCTGGTAGGATTTGGAGAGTAAAGCAGCTGCCAGTTGAGGTGTACAGCCTTCATGTGTCTCTGAGTCACCTCTGTTTTCAAAAATACTGATTTGTCAGAAGACAGACATTTAACCAAGTTCTGCTGGCTAAGCTGTAAAACACTGCTGCCCTTTTTGACCCAAGCATTTAGACTGAGGATTTTGGTTCAAAGGAAAATCTAAGATTAGACAGACATCTCTCCCCTGCAACCTGTGTATTTCTGACTAAGGATCCCTGGCCAAAACAAGAATAAGACTTGGGTATGATGAAGTTCACAGCTCCTTTTTATTTAGTCCCTGGTCCTAAAAAAAGATTTCACTTTCTTCTTTTTCTTATACTCTCTAATGTTACTCCTGCCTTTTTTCACAAAGAAGCTAATACACATATTTCCCTACAAAAGGAAAAATGCTTAATCATATCTCTTCATTCACACGTGCTCTGCAAGTATCCCAGGGACAGCTGTATCCCAGAAGCTGTTGTACCATCTCAGTCTAGAGTAGAATGTACCAAATTTTTTTTTTTAATTATCTATTAATAATGAAGGATATGTAATATCATGTCATGGTTATTTAATTCAACTGCAGCATCAAGTTTTTGCTCCTGTCTTCCAATTTAATATATTGAAATAAGAAATAGATTCTATTTCAAAGTTGTGTCAAACATATTTTTTCAGTACACATGTAAAGGAAATAATAAAATACACTCATAAACTTTCTCTTCTATTTAGAGGGAAAAAGACTGTTCTGTGCTCTTTAATTTCATATAAAATATCTCTGTTTTCAGTAAACTTCACATATTCTACTTTTAAATGAAAAATATGTTCGAGGCATGGAAAGATGATCAGTTTGGCAGTAAACTTATTCTAAAAGACAGAAGAAATCTTTGTTCTGAAACAGCAGAAATATTGTTTCTATTTTGTGTTAGTTTTCTTTTGAACTGAGCAATCTAGTTATTTGAAAAATAAACCAAGTTTATATTTCAGCCCGCCATATTCTGCAGGCAAAAAAATATCAGAATTGCAAAGTGCTGTAATCACCCAAAACGGGAAACTGGAGTTGATAAGCTTGGTTTCCCATATAATCATTTCAGGTGAGCTGGTGACAGCTGAAATCAAATTCCAGGGATGAGCAGATGTGTCTTTAAATGGCTGATTTCCTCCCCCCTCTTCCCTCTGTATGCAGATTTAGGGAAAAAAAAAAAGAAAAAAAAAAGATATTTCAGGGGTTGGATAATATGGCTTTTAAACCAAACTGTCTTTTCCATCTTTGCTAATGTGTTTGAGAAAGAGAGGGCTTTTGATTGAGAAAACAGTGTAAAATACAGATCACATTTTGAAGGACAGGTTCTTCCCCTCTGCTTCAAATATCATCTCTATTGCTTTTTATTTACGAATATGTTTATTTGTTGGACTATGTGTGTGTTGGAGTGATAAGAAGGTCCTGGACTTGTCAGTAGGCTAGATGGCTGAATGCTACCACTAGAAAAAAAAACCACATAATAATTTCTTATGGGTGTGATCTTAAGTTTCTAAGTTTCAGGTTTTCCAGAGTTTTCCACTAGCTTCACTCTACAGTGATAAGAGAAACTCCAGCTGTGGCAGAGATAGGAATGCACAATTTATGTTTGATAGCTCTTCATTTTAGGTAGGGTGGGTTAGTAATTTCTGAGGTCAGCAAAAGAGCTGTTCTTGGAAGTGAGGGGTTGGAAATCATGACTCTGGACATGACAGGGACTTGGAGTGAGGAAGGGTGGGGAATTAGAGAAACCTGAAAAGGAAGAATAAACATTTCCCTCATGAGAAAGGGATTTTTTTGTTGTTTTTGTTTTTCAGGTAGAAAAGCAAAGCAAACAAAAATGGTTAAAGGAGGTCTGGAGGATGGAAGCTGTGACTCAAACACCATTAGCAACTCAGTAGCTGCTTTGAACTAAATCTGCATTTCTCTTATCCTATTAAATAGGAAGGCCAGGTTATATTTACTGCTTGCTCCAATTAAAGAGCAGCACAGAGCAGCACCACCTCCAGAAGAGACTGGGGATGAAGCTTTTGCTGCAGACTCTCCATGTGGTTCCTTGTTGTCCTCCCCTTGCCCTCATGCCCCCACCTCCAATCAAAGGATCTCCCTCCTCCTCCACAGGACCTCACATCCCCTGGGCCTGGCAGTAGAAGGGCAATGCATCTCCTGGGTCTGCTTGCACTTGACTTGTCTTCACCAGCTCTGTGACCATTTTTACAGGTAAAGTGTGAAAAAGTATCTTCTCACTAAACTGTAAACCACAAAATGGCTAGCTAAGGGAGAGGGTCAGAGGGATATCTTTCAGAGTATTCTTCTACCACCTATGATTTAAGCTCTTCAAGAAGTAGCAGAAATTTCCAGAGAGAGCTTGACACACCCAAATATCTCCAGTGAAGGAAAGGAATAAGATGCAAACACTGTCACAAAGTCCTTTTTCTGCTTCTTTCCGGTCAACCACAAAAAAAGACAAAAAAAAAAGGCTGTAATGAGAGCAAAAATCCTTGAAAAAGATCATACCATCCTAACCAAGAAGGACCTTTCTCATCATTGCCAAAATACAAGGATTTTCAATCGCTAAAAAGCTTCACCTTCTGTGACAAGAGGGCCGACTTTCCCAGGTCCTCTCAAGGGGCTGAGAGCTCCTTGTTCTCTCTTCAGTGTGCCACTGGAGCTGGCAGACATCCTCACACACCAGGTTTATTTGATTCCATTACACCCTTTATTTTACACCTAGGATGAATTAATTAACATTAAAGTTTGCCCACTAAAGGTGCATTATTATGCATCAGCAGGGGCAGCCCAGGGTGGGATAACTGAGCTTGGTTCTTATTCAGGCATCTGAGGGGACTGTGCGAATACACTGAGTAAGGCACAGGGGTATCAAGAGAGCATCGTGTCCTGCAAGCCAGTGCCAGATTTAGCAGCCTAATGGAGTAGCTACAATGCGGCTCAGCACCTACGCTGCTGGGAACCACGAGAGTTGTGCTGGTAAGGCAAATGGAAACAGGATTAGGCCCAATGCCAAAGGCTCGCAGACCACACACGGTCTACTTTTGCAGCTCCTTTAATAGCCAAATTGACCATCTCACTTGCTTCTTCTCCATCTCACTTATTTCTTCTCTAGTCCACCTAGAAGATGTTAGAAACCACACGTTTCAAATAAAGTTCAGTAGAAATTCCGACTCACATTCTCAGACATAATTTCCTATGAATGGTCTGTGATCTGGTGGGTGCCTCTAACAGAAGATGGCTGCTGTGTCAGACTTGGACGAGCAAGCCTGTCCTGATTACCAGAGTCTTATTACGTGAGAATTTGTGGCATATTTCCCCTGAAACAAAGAAACTTGGCACATAAGCCACCCAGAGACTGACACACATTTCTCTCCTGTAGCTACTGGGTGTTATTATATTGGAAGGCAGCAGTGCCATCTGGGGGATGGAAAACCAATATTTCAGTCACAGTTCAGCTACTGTGTGTATGTGAAGGGGTGTGTGGAAACATGGAAAAATAAATAGAATGCTGCAGAAGCTCACAATTATTTTCTTATAGTATACATGAATCAACAATCCCCTCTTGGATTATTGCTTTCAGATCGGGTAATGTTATTTTTCACTTTAATACAAAGGTTCTACCCTTCCAGAAGCATAAGTGGGGTCTTGCCTTTTTAATGTTTAGATCATTTAACAACTGGCTACGTGGTGCAAACTCTCTGTAATGAATTCCCTGTAATTCCTTGAATTACAATATTATTCCCTTTTTGCTCATTTATACCAGTAAACAAGGGCAGAGGTGATTTGCTGAGCCCAGCTAATAAACTGTTCCAGAGGCCAGTCTGCAGTCTTTGAAATTTGTAACAAATAATAATGCAGACATTACCATACCCATATATTTTGACATCCTACTGAGCCTAGTGTCATGTTATTTACGCACAGCATTTATTCTGAAACATGTGTTTTATTCCTGGAAAAACTGTTGTCCTTTCTTCCCTCTCATCTAGGTCTGTCAGGATTTCCTTCTGTTTCACTGAGAGAGAAGTTGCTGTGCATACTTCCATAGATAATTATTTCTCTGATTCAGCTTAAAGCTGAAGTAGAATATAGAGCTAGAAGTCTTAAAAAACCCCAAACAAACACAACCACAAAAACACATGAAAATAAAAACAAACCCAAAAGCCAGCAATGTGATTTTTCAATAATTATGATATGCTGGCATGTAGCCAGCTGTTTATGACATCCTAAATGGACTGTATGTTTTGTGCATATGTGTATTCATATCAAGTCCCATATGCATGAGTGACCCAGATGAGAAAGGTGGGGAGGGAGCAACATAGGTGCAGTGCTTTGCCCCCCTTGGCATGTCTTTTGCAGCCCCAGTGCCCCTGGAGCTGTAGCCATTGCAGATCTCAGAACCCTAACGCTAAACTTAACTGAAACAAAATGGCAGCTTGGTCCTTGGGCTCAGGTCCCCACATGCATTGGTGGTCCAGATGAGAAAGGTGTGGAGGGAGTAAAGTAGGTGCAGTACCAGGTTCCCTTTACTTGCCTTTTGCAGCTCCAGAGCCACAAAGCCTACAGCTCCAGGGACACTGGGACTTCAAAAGGCATGCAAAGGGGAGCATGGCACTGCACCTACATTCCTCAACACCTTTCTCATCTGGACCACCCATGGTTGAGGTGACCTGAACCCATGTTGCTGGGTGTAATTAGGGTTAGTGTTAGGGTTGTGAAAGCCACAAAACCTACATCTCCAGGGATGCTGGGGCTTCAAAAGGCATGCCAAGGGGAGGACAGCACTGCATCTATATTGCTCCCTCCACACCTTTCTCATCTGGGATACTCATGGATGTGCAGACCTGAGCCCAAGGACCAAACTGCCATTAGCGTTAAGGTTATGGTTAGTGTTAAGTCTACCTGAGACCGCACAGATGCCAGAACATGATTCCTGCTCCTGCTCTGCTCTTAGCCTTATGCTTCCTTCCTTTCATTTGGTTGGCTCAGCCGAGAAAACTGACCTTGCTGAAACCTTTGTGTTTTATTTTTTTTTCAGTTTTTGCAAATGAAGGTTAGCCTTCAGCTAGGTCTGTGCCCTGCTAACACCAGCACAAGGGAAAGCTGAGATCCTTCAGTTAAAATGGCTATTTTGAGAGGTAGTACAAGATATGTATTACCTTACACTGAGCAGGAAACGACATCCTCCCATATGCAGTCGACAAATCTAATAAATAAGTCATATTTGAGGTAACATGTTTAAGTTCAGAAGATTATTGTATGAGAATTCTGATAGTTCATGAGTTTTCTAAAAGAACAAACCAATTTTTTTGTTTAAAGCATACAGAAGGAACATTCATTTTAAGTCCAAGACAACATAAAACTGAACAAGACTCTTAAGACTGAGTACAGAGATTTTATGTAGATTCTTATATAAATAAATTATATAAGCACACCCAAATGGATTACCCCAAACAATATTATTTTAACTGATTCACTACTTATTTGTCATTTAACTGCAAATGTTTGTCCTCTGCATGAAGCCAGTTTCTTTTTATATCATTTACTATTTTAGTGAGCCCATCTATCCTACCTCTGCTGAAAGGATTCTCCTGCAGTAGATGGAGAACATTTTTAATTCTGTCTTACAAACCTAAATTTTTACACAGTTTTCATGGAGCAATGTTTCATGATAAATGCCAAAGACCCTTTTATGCGGATGTTCATGAAATACAACTGCCATCAGAAAGACATTACTTACCCACACAATAGAAAGGCTTTGGTGCAGTATTTCTGCTCTTGAGCTATTTGGCAGTTTGCCTAAGAACAAAGTGACCAGAGGGTGGTTCTTGAGCCTTGTACAATTCAAATGTGACTCCCCAGCACAACAGGTTGCAGCTCCTCCAGCTGTGAGAGCCTCCAAGCTCTCAGCTGCCAGGAGAAGTGGTGCAGGAAGGACAGCTAAGGTCTGTGCTCGCAGTTGAAATCCAGCCTGCAGGATAACTGGGACCAGCTGCCTGCTCTTTTCTTGTCTGTTTTGTATATATGGAAGGGCTTTTGTTGATGGGATCATGTGAAGATTTTGGAGCCTGACATTAAGGCTGGCCACCCTTGGTCCATAGCATCTTAAAGCAAACTGCTGCATATTTGTCATATCACAGATGACTGCTGCTACTGATGGCTGCCAGAATTTTATGTACTTTTATGAATACCAAGTTTTGCTCTAATGTAAGACATTTAAAATGTTGTGTTTATACTGAACAACAAAATATAGCATTCTGTTCTTCTAGTCAACTATTTTAGGAATAAAAATGAAATATACTTGGTAAGGTACTCAAGAGGTTTGTTCACTCTTAACCAAGCCAACAATGTTTCCTTTAAGGTACAATAAAGCAAGCTTTGGCCACTTTACACAGTAACTAGTGTGTCAAGTGTTAAGACTGCATAGCATCCTATTATCTCAGGTCAGCTTAATGGCTTTTTCTTCTGAAAGTCTCAAAGCACTTATGAACCCAAGAAGATGCAGGTGATGTATTTAAAGCTGCCCAGGGGTTTTGGACACCCAAATCTCATTAATTATAATGGAAAGATGGGCTTTCAACCCTTAGAGGCAAGTCTGAAAACCTCAGCCAGATGGTATTGTTATTAAAGCACAGAACTGGGAGTTAAGAGCTGCTGTGAAGAGCTTCACAAAGAAAACAATGCTGTGCACAAGAACAATTCGCATTACTGGATTTATTAAAAAAAAAATACAGGTGCATGGGTACATAATTCAATATCACCTGTTCTACATTTAGCAAAAACCTATATGGGTATACAAATGCTTATAGTTTTTCGTTTTCTTGTGTCTTGTTATATTCCTCTAAGCCAATTCCTTCCTGTCTGCTGAAGTGATTTTGCTACTGAAGTAACATGTATGGAAGTGGATGATATAAGTCTAGGTTTTATATTAATACTTTAAAAGAAGTCTAACCATCGTTATATACTGAGTGGAATCCAAATAGAAAGAGATTATGTATTTTTTTCCCTACTAGTACTTTTCAGTTATTGTTTCAACCCAGTGAGTGCAACTTATTATGAAAGCTCCATGCTGGAATTACATCAGGATGGACTACAAGCCAATGTGTATGAAGGCGTTTAACAGCTGGGGAGAAAAATTAAAAAAATAAAAGAAGCAAAACACAACACACAAAACCAAACCAACCAATCAACCAAATAAAACCCAACAAATATCCACCTTAGATCATTTTAAATAGGATACATCAACTACATATTCCATAAAATAAAACAGCCTCCATGTTCTCTGCTTTGTGGAAATCAGGGAATCAAAAGGAATAGAAATACTGCATATAGACAAAGAAAAAAGCTGGGTAAGGAGGAAATTAGACCTTGCTTTCAAATCTAGGTTTTCCTTTAAATTACATAGGCCTTCCACAAAATATGGTGGAGATTCCATCCAGGGACAGATGGAGCCATGTCCTAATCCACACTGGAAGAACTGCTTGCTGTAAACACAGACATTAAATTTGCTTGTCACAACATCCATTTTCATTTGACAATGTTCTGGCCCTTTAACTGGAATAAAAGCTTGCAGACAGTGTGTGACAGCACAGCTCTTAAGATGCTGTAGTTTTGCAGAGTGGAAGGGCATTTCCTGCTGGAGAGCAAGAACGAACTCTGGGAGCATCAGGGGTTGTTTTATTCACAGTCAATACAACTGTTGTTTCCTTATAGCCGCGATAAAATAATAACTTGAGTTATGTCTCAAGGATTTGTTAGATGTCTACTTCCTTATCAGGTTATAGAAGAGAATCTATTCTCTTTTCTCTGTTGCTTTGTGTTACAGGATATTGCTGGACTCTCAAAATATCACAGCCAGAGGAAGCTATCTATTTGAAAGAAAATTTAGGCATTACATTTCAGAAAACTTCTGTTTTGGCTTAGGGTCAAAGCATTTGTAATCTACTGGTTCTGTTCATCCTCCACATGTTCCAGTACTTTGCTTTTAAATCCAAGTCACAGCCTTGGCAGACAGAGTTGCATTTGCTCTGAAAATGAGGGACCAGCAAAGGTGGCAAATCACAGGTGGGGTGCAGTGTTTCATCTGTGTTACATGCAACATTGAAGCCTTTATTGGGAAAAGTTAAAAGGAGTATGTACAGACTGTTGTCCTCTGGAGCTAAATGGAGCAGTACACCCTTCCTGGGGAAGCTGAATGGTTGTGGAATAGGCTCAAATCTCTCAGTGGAAGTAGTGAAACCAAGTCACACCTATAACAGCTGAACCTGTAGAGAACTCCGACAGCAGCTAGGTTAAAAGCACTGCCAAATTTACAAAACTGCAGTAAAGAAGCTGCTGAAGGACTTTAGGAAAGTAGAAAGTATCATGAAACAGCAAAAGAGCCTTTTGGACTTTTGGGTCTTTTCTGAGAGCAGTGGAGACTAGAAAGCTGTAGACTATAGAGGAGCATCTGACTGGCCACTGACAGCTGTCAGAGTCAGAATATGAGGTTAGACAGGCCTTTGGCTTTACCCTCTAAAACTGCTCTTGTGTCATTTACTGTTGTGTCAAGATCTGCATACTTGTACTGATTAGTGAGGGCAAGGAGGATGAATCTCTTTACTTCCACCTTGGTGGATCTTTAAAGAATTCAGAGAGCTCTGAGTAATATGGGACTTAAAATATGAAATGAAGGGGCAGTTTCTGAGAAACTTTTAAGATACCATATAAAATAGATGGGATGTTTCACACAAACAGGTTTATAATGGTCACTCTAAGGCTGCCTGAACTCTAACAGGGGATAGTTATATAGAAGAAAAAAAAAACAAACCAACAAGCCAACTCACAGAGGAAAGAAGTCCTTTACCTTTGCTTTATCTTGAAGGCAGCAAGAGAAACTTTTTTCCCCCTTCTCATAAACAGCCTCGCTTGAGGCCATTCTTCTAGTCACACTGTAGGGGAAGAGCCTGGAGGAGCCATCACATGTCCCAGTCTGCCCTTTCTAATATATCCTTTTTTGTTAAGGAGGCAGCTTTAATTGAAAATATGTCTGCTTGAGAAAGAACAAGGGTCATGAACTTACTCCACGGTGGGAGCCTGCAGGAAAGAACTGGTCTAGCTTTGTTAAATGCTTTTTTCCACGAGACGGATGCCGTCTCTGCAGAGTTCAGTCCTGCTCATACGCACATGACCCCTCCACCTCCTGCTCCCAGCGGCTCAATTGTTTTGCAGCTGGTCCAGCAGAAATAAGTCCAAACAGGAACCCTCTTAAAGACATCATTTCAATAAAGGTGAGACAAGGCATGAGGCAGGGCACAGACCCTGCACGCATAGATGCCCATCATCCTCGGTACACAGCCAGGTCAGTTAATCCCAGACACTCTGAACAGTGAGGAATCTTGTTCTGCTATAATTTTACTATTTGTAAAACTGCTCAAGCTCGCACTGTTTTAGTAATTCTCAGTTGCATCATGGCATTTTGCCCAAACAACAACAAAAAATAATCCAACCCACAAAGCTGCAAATCATAAGCTAAGGATTAAGCCTGCCTTAGACTGTGAAGTTTACTACAGCAGCAGAAAAAAAGAGGAATAAAATTAATGATCCCATTACCCAATCTACTGCTAATTGTACCGGCTACAGCAAAGCTGGAACTTGGAAAAAGGTGTAGTCTCAGAAAAAACATTCAGTCCTCCACTGTGTTGGCCTTCTGCTTTTGTTGATTGAGTAAACTGACCTGTCCCATTTAAAATAATCTAAGCCTGAAGCCAACTAAACAAGGCACTTAGATACTTTTATCCTGAAACTGAAAGGATGCTTTCTTTCCAAAACCTAACCTTTTCCAGACCCTGAAGTGGACGACTGCTGTGTTACGTGGACATCGCTGCAGAGCCCCACCGTCACTGCAGACAGACTCACCTGTTGCAGGAGACCTTGGAAAAAAGATCTGTGCTCCCAAAATGGCCAGCAAAAGCAGTGGGAGGATTAGTGACATCTCATTTCTCCTTCTACAATCAGCTAGGGACTCGGAAAGGACAGCTTTATTCGTTTGAAGCTGAAGTTGTGTGGGGTAAATTGATTCTTTTACCCTAAATCTCGCTCCAGTGGTAAGAGTGGAACTGATTTCCTCCAGGTCCCCAGGAGTGTCATAACAGGCTGTCTGTCGTTCCATTACGCTGCTCCCGACACCTCTTGCTGATGGCAGAGACAGCCCCATTTACCTGCTTTATTTTTTTTTTTTCCAACAGAGAAACCACAACAAATATAAGTCAATCACTCTCTTTTGGAGGGTAGCAGCAGGAAGACAGGAACATTGCTGCTGAATTACAGTTATACTAAAGAAATTTATTGTCCTCTTGGGCTTATACTGGAGGGCCGGCTTGTTAAATGGTGTAAATCAGCGCACTCACAATTTCACCTAAGCTTCTAAAAGAAAGCGCTTTCTCTACTTCTCTGAAGAGATGCCTGACCTCTATCATGTGATTATTTCCATGTATGACTCTTGTAAATCATTGCCAATAGAGAGCACAGTATAAATTTTGATGATGGAGAGATTCATGTGAACAGACTGACTGGCAACATGGCATCCACTTTGCTCAATCAAAAGTGAATGTGATGTATCCAGCACAACCCAAAGTTACTGTGAAAAACAAACACATTCGTAATTAATCTGTTGGAACAGCAACAGAAACAAATTAACTGACTGCTACCATCTGAGAAATAGGATAGAAACATTTTAGCTGGAAGTAAAGTTTGTGTGAGATTTATGTCATATTCTGCTTATTCAGTTTTACTGGCTGAATCCTAGAGGTCCTGGTTCAACTGTGAATTCAAATGCATTTTTAGACTCTGCTACAGCAAATAGAACTCTTGTAAAGCTTTTGGGCTGCCGATTCATAACCCAATAAGGCAGTATTCCCATTAAAATTCAGTGGTTATATCTACCTTGGCCTTTGAGGGCCCCCTCTGCTTGCCTCTTGAGATGACACACAGTCAGTCCTGAGTCTGGATTTGCCTCTTTTGAAACATCTGACACCCCACGTGCCTGAGAGCATCTGGGGCTTAAGTGGCTTAGGATGCCACGAGCTGACTTCTGATGTTTCCATAGACTCCCACAGAGCCTGCGCAGAGATCATTGCACTCACTGAGAGCTGGGGGAGGCAGAGAGGGGAGGCAAAGCTGCCCTTGGGGGTACCCATCCAGGGCCATGCAGGCAAAACCACCCTCACTAGAGACTCCTCTTGAAAAGGGCTGGCCTGCAATAATTTAAGCCTAAATTACAAGAGTAGCTATCAAATTAAATAAAGACATGATTCTAGTTAACCAGATCTGCAGTTGGTTAAAAATTCAAGGCAGGCGTTTTCCCCCTGTAGTTTTGCAATCTAATTTGAAAGACATTTATTCCCTCCCTGCTCCACTTCACCCAACCGTGACGATCATCAAACAGAAGTTGTTTGGCCTCATTGCATGAGATGAGCTGTCTGGCTCACAAGCAGGCAAACCCTCTTCTCCCCTCCAAACTCTTCTGTAACTGAGCTATTAATCACCCTTTTTATTACAATAGTTGAAAGGTGCCACTAAAACAGTGGCATGGAGCTGTAGCAATGTCCTGGTGATTGTCACGGTGGGGAAAACAATAGGGGTTGGGGGGACACAAATTTTGAAATGCAGATAAATCACAATTGTTATTCTAACAGAAAATTTCCATCTGTGCTTGTACCTGGTTCTCATTTTATGCCACTGTTGTTCACTCCCTTCAGCTAGGAAAGGAGGAGTCCTGCGTTTTGATTCAGGCTTCTAATGAGAGAAGAACAGAAACCTGCTGAAAGAGCAGAAGGTACCCATATGGGTGAGAGCAGTAGCCAGATAGACAATGGTGTAAATTAAACTGCTACAGATAATCCTTCAAGAAAACTGTGTCTGAGAGGGCTCCAAGGATATTACTGCAAGAAGCAACTCTAACCACTGGCTTAGAATGTAAAAATTGTTGCTGCAGAGATAAATAAAACCTGGTGGGAGGGAAAGAGTTGTATCAAATGATACACTCTTTTCAGGAAATAAAGAAATTGAGGTGAAGGTGCTCTTATAACCTGCATTAATGATGTAATGACATAAGGTAAAAGAAAGAATAACATGGACAAAGCAGATTTCTTTGTTGTTTTTACAACGTCAGGGAAGGACAGTAAGAAGCCTGTACTGAGGCGGGCCTTTTTCCTAAGAGAAACTGCTATCAGATCATGGAGGGACATCTGGAGGGCAAGGAGGCAAAAGCATCAGGTCTGTGGTAGAATTCAGCTAGGCACCTGAATTAATCATTTAGTGATGATAAATTTCAAAGAAGTCAAAAAAGACAAACGTGACCCAAGAACTCACATCAACAGTCCTGGTTTTGTCTGATATAGAGTTAATTATCTTCCTAGTAGCTGATATAGCACTATGTTTTGATTTAGTATAAGAAGAATATTGATAATACACTGATGTTTTAGTTGTTGCCAAGTGATATGTATACCAAGTCAAAGACTTTTCAGCAAGAAGGCTAGAGATGCACAAGAAGCCGGGAGGGGGCACAGCTGGAAGACTTAATCCAAACTAGCCAAAGTGATATTTGATAGTATATAACATCATGTTCAGTATAAAGTATAAAGCTGGGGGAAGAAGAAAGAAGGGGTGGCATTCAGAGTGATGGCATTTGTATTCCCAAGTAACCATTACATGTGATGGAGCCCTGCTTTCCTGAAGATGGCTGGACACCTGCATGCTGATGGGAATCAGTGAACAAATTCCTTGTTTTGCTTTGCTTGGGTGTGCAGCTTTTGCTTTATTTGTTAAACTGTCTTTATCTCAAACCATGAGTTTTCTCACTTTTACTCTTTTGATTCTTTCCCCCATCCTACCAGTGGGGAGGGAGTGAGCAGCTACATGGTGTGCCCATGGCTGGGTGTCACAGAAGCACTCCAAAAGTCAATTTAGGTGGGCAACAAGCTCCAAACAGACTTTGTTCTAGACAGAAAAGTATAGCCAATAAACCAATTAGAAATGGGGTTTATTCAAATTATTTAGCATTCTGACAACACAAACCACAAGTTTGGATACCAGTTGAGGAAATTATTGTTGTACAACCATATAAGAATAATGAGGATCCACAGCATGCATGCCTTCACTCACAAAAAACAAACGTAGAGGCCTTTTTTACTCAAGTGTACCCAGTAGAGAATAATCACTTGCCTGGGGTGGGCAAGGCCTTGCTCAAGGTTATATCCAGAAGGAAAAAACATTCAACAAAAGAGGAGGTGAGGGGTACTCAGTCCTGGGAAGTCTCCTTAGGTGGCATCCCAGTCTAAGGGAAGGGCTCCAGTTCGCAGTCCTGCTGCTCAAAGATGAGTCAAAGTGGGTCTTCAGTGGGGACCTTGGTTTACAGCCTGGTCAGAACTGGCTGTGGGAATTTTGACATGGTCCAGAAGTTTCTCAGCTTCTCTGGGAACCTCCTTTGTTGAGCACCCTGTCAACTGACTGAAGGTCCCACCCCTCTTCCCCTTCCAGCTAGGTGGAGGTGAAGTCACCTTACCCCCACATGGAGGAGGGTGTGACTCTCAGCACCTTGGCACCATGGGGACAGGTACAGTGGGGTACAAAAGGTGTTAAAGAGCCATCAGCTGCCCTATTGAAGGCTCCAGTTCTCATCAGGTGATGTGCAACTGCCACACTGGGGTTAAACCATGACAACATGTGCTAGTCCTCCTGGAGTGATCCATCATCTCTAGAAACAAATAACAGGAATTCTGTCCTTGGTATCATTCACTGCTGATTCTGTATTTACAAAGAGAAGAACCAATAATACTAAAAATGTGATGCAATGAATAGATAACAATCAGCATGGAAAAATTCCCCATTAGAATAAATTTGACACAATGGGGTCAGAAAATTACAACCTATCATTTACAAAGACACAGAAATCCATTGCAGAAGATAGCCTGGTAAAAAACAGCAAGACAGGGATATTTCATACATTTTATTTTTTTTCTGTATGCTTCACATAGATTTTCCTAGCAAGAACTCATCTGCAAGACAGACGTTTTTATTTACTTATGTTCAAGAGACCTGACTTGCAATAGAAATACTGCAAATTGAGCAGATGCAGTATACTTTTCCTAGATTGGCAGAGGCATCAAAAACTTGAGCTATTGGAGAAGACTAGGAGAACTTGGCTTGTTAAGCTAAACTACACAGAGGATGAAGGTGGATAAGACTCCTATCTATTAATACATAGGGTGGGAGATGAAAGAATAAACGCAGAGACATAGGAACTTTTTAAACTCAAAGGCAGCACTGGCACAAGAACAAATGAGTATAAAGGAGTCACAAATACATTTAGGCTGGAAATAAGAAAAAGTTTCTAACCATCACAGGAATGAAGCAGCTTTATAACAGGAAAGAAAAGGGTCAGAAATTTAACTAGTGTTAAAGACAGAGCTTAAGAGCTATCGTTTAATGAGTGGAATTGAATATTGCACTGATGAGAGGAGAATAAACTCAAATATGAAAGATTCCTTCTAGTTCATTTTTTGCTATAAAAATACCTTTTTTTTTTTTTTCTGAAGTCCTAGATAAGGACTGAAAGAAAACATTTTATTTAATTATCACCTGCAAGTTATTTTCTAAATTACAATAATAGGAACATGAAAGGACACTAATTAAAAAGCAAATGTCATGCTAATAGTCACCTTTCTCTCTTATGTTTTCATTTGCCGTAGCTCACAATTGGTATATGTGACACCAAAGACAGAGATCTAATGAGCAACTATGAAAGATCCAACAGTTTTTATTTGCTTAGTATTTACAGCATAGTAACACAGTGTTCCAAGGCGGGCATAAATTACATTGTTTGATGAAGAAGGGCTAGAACATGCTTCCAAGATGGGGATCATTGACTAGTTGTAGGGATCATTGTCCCTGGATAACTGATAAATGAGAATCAAGATGTACCTTTTTCTTTTTTCTTTTTATTTTTCCCCTCCCTCCCCCTTTGTGAATCACAGCATGAGATACCACAGGGAATCTTCTAGTAACAGAAGATTTTTGCTTACTCTTACTGCTCTGGTGGACTGATGTCCCCTATTACTAGGATAAAATCAGGCAGGGATTTGCCTTAAGTACTTTATACTTAACTGTATTGGCACACCTATCTATTAGCTTATGCATGCATACACTCACACAAGACATTAACCCCTTTCTAGATGCCGTCCCTCATACTTTGCCTTGTCACTACATTTCAAGGATGAAACACATGTTGTAGGAAGTGATTATAGGAAAAACCTTCTCTTGATACGCCCAGGTTGTTTCATACAACCTTCTCTACACATAGCAGAGGTCCTGGGGCAGTACAGAGACTTTCCTTAGAGAGGCAGCATACACACCTGGGCATAACATAGAAACTTTTGAGAGCCACTGCAAACTGGTAATCTTCTGCCCTCAGAAATAAATGGATTTTTAGCTCTTTTATAAGTGTAGAGTTTACCAAGAGCTAATGGAGAATTGCTGATTTCAAACAAAAATTCTACGCTTAAGTACCACTGAAATCCAGTAAATTTCTTTAATTATCTTTAGAAAGCACATTGTCTCATCTTGTTCTACACATTCAAGTAATTGTTTGCGTTATATAGCACTTTACACAAGAATATGGGTATAACTGCAATACTCTCTTAAACTATTTTAAACTATATTGAGAATCTATTTATGCTGCTTGATGCAAAAAGCTGTTAACTATGTAAGATGAGGTTTTGAGAAAGCTCCATCAAATCCTAGGAGACATATTAGAGAGTTAAGTGTAGAGCCTAACAAAATATTGTAACAAGAAAAACAATCACTTTATCCATAATGTCTTTATTACTTTCATAGTGCTTAGTTTAAGTGCTTAAACAACTTTTGTTATTACCTTCTCATTGTATTAGAATCTCAATGTTCACTAGACCATTTTTGCCAACATATCAGTGGAACCACTGAGGATTCAGTTGTTTCTATCATTAATAAATAAAACTGTGAATCTCAAGCAAATGGAAAATCGTGGTATTAGTAAGAAATCAGGAAATATTAATGGAGCCTTCCAACATCTCTCGAAAGAAGCACGACGGAGTCACCACGATCTTCAGGGAACTAAAGGACTCCTACACAAAACAATATTTAAGAACAGGCAGATTCAAAACCTGATGCTACTTACTAAGTGTGAAAGGCACGCAGAAAAGAGAAAAACTTTAAAGCAGAAGCACTGCAAGACCTGGAGCAGAATAGCAAATTAGATGGCTAGGTTTTAAACAAAACACCAGCTAGCCGTCTCCTTTTCAGCCCTTCCTTCATGCATCAGAAAGTGGTTGGGAGAAATACTGAAAGGCAGGAAAGAATTCCAGAAAGACCAATAAGTAGACCATAGAGGAAAATGTCAGTAGATCTAGTGTAGTAGAAAACGTTATGTAGTTGATGAACGGAGAAAGGGTTTAAGAAACTGTTTACTCCAGATAGAGCTGGAGGAGTCCCTCAGCCTCCAAGTCACTGGAGGCTAGTGGTGGGGAGGGAAGTCAGGGGACTACTTAAAGGGAATTGCCAGAACAAGGAGTGAGCTCTGCTGCAACCACCCTGAGCAGTGCATTGGGCCATAGGTATCATGAAGATGACTGCTGCAGCTGAGACAAAGACCTAGAATCAGTTACGCTGTGTCTCAGAGGTTAACAAGATTGCATAAGGTCACATTAAGTTCCCTCTTCTGGGGTGGAGAAAGTTCAGTGCTGTATCTCTGTGAAAATATTAACCTTTATTCTCATTGCCAGGGCCTTCACCACTACTACTACTTCCACACAAAAAGGGGGCTAACGGCATATACTTGGCTTATCTGATCTGTGGGAAGCAACTTTTGTTTTTGTCTGTATGTGTTACAGCTTTGCAGCCTGTTTCTGTTTCTTTGGTTAATGTCTTCTCAAATAGTACCATTGACTGTCCTATCCCAGGACAGTACTGAAGTACTCATCACTCCTCTTCATTCAGACACTTTTGGTTGGGTTTTAACTTCCTGTGCTACTTTAATTGTGTTTGGTTTGATTTTTAATTTGTCTCTTGCATCCACTCTGCAAGAGGAATGTTTTGAATACGCTGCCCATTAGTTGTCTGATCCCTTTATCCCAGGGCCGTGCCCTCCGCCTTTGATTTGTATACAGTAGATTTGCAGATTTAGTGATGTGTTTCTCTGCTAGAGTGGACAAAAATCAAACAACTGCTTTCAAGTAGATGCTACTGTTAATGGTACAGTTTACTGGAGTACAGCGGTCAGAACAGTCATTCAGATGACTAATGATTTGCTATACAGCCAAAACAGTTTTCCAGGACATCCACATCAGCACTTTTGTATGATGATCATAGAAATTGCTTTCTTTCTTTTCCCGAGCTCCTTTTATACTCCTAGAAGGTCATTAATAGGGTTCCCTTTGGTACTGAAGTGGCAATGTGATTCAAGTCAAACCTGAACCATAACCATGACAGAAATCTATTGCTGTCCTGAAGTAACCGTTTTCAGAAATATAACTGAAAACTGCATACAGCAAAGGGATAAAGAAATAAAATTAGATAGCAATTTATTGTTTCTTGCTAATCTGTTTTACTGAAGGAAAAAATAGAGAATTCACCTAATTGAAACCCTGGCAGTTCTCCTTGGGCCAATACATTTCCTGATGAGACAAGATATAAATGAAGAGATGCCATCAGAATTTCCTGAAATAAATAGACATGATGATTCCATTTGGCCTTCCTTCTAAATGAAATCTATTCATAAGATCAAACTGATGCTTTAAACATAAGCCTTGCCTTGGGGGAAGAATCACAACCTACAAATTGCTTCACAACAGTTCAAGCATTCAAAACACAGGCTTCCTGATGAGCAGATTCTTGGGAAATGAGTCCCATCTAACATGCTTTCTGTGCTAACTCCAAATGTTTCTTCTGTCTGCCACAGCATTCTTCTATACTTTCTCTGCTTCTGTACCTGTACTCCAATTCTCTAATGTATTGCTCTCAAAGCCCCCAGGTCTGACAATACGTTTGTCATTGTACAAGGGTACTACCTTGAAAATGAGAAAGTGTTTGACAAGGCAAGAACTGTTTCTTGAGAAGGCGTAGAACTGGTAGAAAATGAATTAAATGAAAAATAACACTAACAACGCCAAACCAGAACCAAAGTAAATAAAACTCCCTGAAATACTAATAAATAGTGTATCAAATATATTTTCTAATAAGACAATACTTATTTAAATGCCTTTTTATTTGATTTGTTAACTGTTATGGGGTTCTCTCTTCTACAATTCCTTCTGCATCTGCCAGAAGGGATCATCTACAATTCCTTCCCACCTGCAAGGAACACAGGCTGTTTTCTTGTTGCAGAAAATATCCACTTTACACATAGGAAAACAGATTTTCAGTCTAAATAATACTAATGAACCTGAATAGGGAGACAGCCAGATTCAATGCAATGCCCCTTCCAGGAAAATATCAGCTTCTTGAAATTCCAGTGCTCAGGCTGGTGTGTGGCTAACTTTATGTAAAATTCTGAGCATATCACTATCAGTCTACCTTGGTTTGCTCAGTTACAAAAGACTGAGACATAATTGCTGCCTGCTCTCAAATGTCACAGAGACTGTGAGCTAGTCAGGGCTTCTGTCTAACGAGCCTACCTGTCTAGTATCATAACCCTAGCCTGTTCCCAATATGAATATCCTAATTATTAGGTTGCAGATTGGACTGGCTTTTAATTGCTTATATCTCAATTCTTAAAATTTCAAAGCTTGCTTGAAGAGCAGCACTATCCCAATATGGATTTCAGCATGGCAGGAAGAGAATTCCTTTACCCTGGTACTCTGCAGCCTCTGTCCATAGAAGAACATACACAACGGTAAGAGAAAATTCCCTGTTTGTGCTGCATGCTCCTTTGGACAAGCAGCTGGGGGTGATCAGGATTTGGGCAGGGTACAGGTGTTTCAGATTCCTAGGAAGAAGTGATGTCTTCTAGATTAATGGAATAAACCAGTATTTACTAAGTATGTACCTTCAGCTGTGACCTTTCAAGAATTATTCTGATGTAGCTGAGATTTCTACGCAGAGAAAAACAGGTGTTATTTCTTTATGTGGTAGGGTGCTTAAATGTTTTAAGAGAAACAGTGTGGACATATAGGGGAGAGTCCCATCCAGCTCTCTCTGAAAGACTAGGTGTGATGTGTGAGAGATGGAGAAATAAGCAAATGGGCAGGGGAGGGAAGAAGGAGGAATGAAAGAGAACCGATGATAATTGGAAAGGTCATCTTGAAGGATATTAAAAAAAATTCCCCTCCCACACAGGGAACAGAGTCGTTTTACTCTAATGGAAAACAGCACAGAGCAAAGAGAATCATCTCTGCAGACTGTCTCTGCTCAGATGAGAAGTGGGATCTGCAGAAAGCCTTGTTAATAAAAACAAGCAGGAGAGAACATTCCAGAAAAAGGTTCATCCCCTTCTTCCAGGTCCCAACACTACTTACTAATATTTCCAATGCAGAACAGCAATCTCAAAAACCAAAATATTGTAGATGGAGCTTTAGTTAGCTGAGAATAATTTCAGTGTTGCCAATAAGATTTTTATGGGAAAGCCAGGGCACAGCACTAATACCTGAAGTGCTCTCCTACCTTGTCTCTTTGACAGGACATGCTTATGAATGTGGGTGGTTTTTCCACATCTGTTAGCTTAGAATTGTAGATCTGCAGGAAGACAATGACTTTTGTCATCCAGCAAATACTTCATATTGAGCTTGCCACTAAAAATAATGCAATGGAATAGTGATGAGTGAGAGGATTAAAACTCAGCACCTCTTCACGGTAATTTCATTTTAATCTTTCTTTTTTTTGTCACAGCAGTGTGATTTCTGTCTTTCAGTTTCTTATCTTTAACCTTCCTTTGATTTGATCCTGTATCTTGCTTTTTGTTGTATGGTTACGTGTACCTTTGAAGATTAAATGGTAGAAAATAGAACAGTGGCTGTACTGTTCTTCCCCTCACCTCTGTTTCTTTGCATGTTTGCAGATGCCTGGAGCTTTGTCTTTCGAAAGAGCTACACAGCACAGAGCTCTGTAAGCATTTCCTGATTTATGTTATAAATAAGATGTTAATTATAATATTTATTTAAATTAAACCATTTGTATGCACATAGGGTACTTTCAAAACCGTTTTGTTCACAAAATTGCTGCTACCATTTATTACTACATGAATATTAATAGTTTTAATTAAATTGCAGTAACATGAACATTACAAGCCATAAGGAATAGTACACAATACATTCATCAGTAAATTGCAGGGGGAGGGGTTGGAATCAAGACTGTGTTATAGCCAATGGGAAGACAGTTATTCAATGGGTTGAGGACTGAGTGTACCTGTCAGATATGGAAACAGCTCATGCCTTCAATAGGCTATGTAAGTTTAGGTTCAACTTGACAAATATATGCTCAGAAGTGTATACTGTTGTATTAATATTTTCATGATTTAAAATAAATAAATCAAAATTTCCAAACAAGTAGTGTTAAGGAGCATGCAAATCCAGAATGACAGGAAAAAATATCCCTATTCTAAGTAGACCATAGTTCTCTGAAGACAGAATGCCTGAAGCAGGACAAACAGGCAGCTCCTGGCTGGGCTCAAAGCTCTCTGAAATTCCTGGGGAGCAGTATTTTAAGCCTTGACATTTTAAGGAGATGAGCATTTCCCTCAGCCCGCCTTCTACTCCTTTTCACCAGTCCTCACATACGTTCTTTTTAAATACTCATTACTTGGATGCTGTGGTCACACAGCATCGATTTCAAAGCTTTGCTTTCACGCACAGAGCTGAGCAACCACAGGAACAGGGCTTTGAAGGAAGAGACAAACAGCTGAGTTCACACAGCCTTGAAACACTGAGCAGCAAGAAAGGACAAGTGAAGGGGAAACTCGAGTCTGATGTCAGAACCAGCATTACCAATGCCTGCTAGAATGTCCCCTGCTTTTCTTCAGGGAGTGAGAGACAGGCCTGAGCTCTGGGTCCAGTCCTGGGATCCTTGGTCTGGGTGTGCTTAGAGCTTGCACAAGGCTTCTCTTCAGAGAGGGGAAATGGCCCAGCATCTTCTATGACAGGTGGAATGCTTAACCTGAAACAGGCATCTTAAGCTTTGCTGTGATGCACCTGTGGAGTTTCTTCCTAAACAGGATTCAGAAGTGAGTTACTAATAGTCCACTCTTTTCTTAACTAATTTGCCAGCATTGTTCAGTCCACTGAAGTTGTTACAAGCTCCAAAGTGAAATCACCCCAGTCCCCTTCATCTCAGCATCAATTTGACATTCAAGACATATCATTATTTTTAAGTACTAGTCAATATCAAATTCCTCAGCAATCATAATCACACATACACTCTGTAGTTCTTATAATAACTGCTTGTTCAGAAATAAAGCAGTTTTTAACCAATCTTTTCATCTGATCATCAGGGATACCAAGGTGGTCAGGGATGGGAACACTTGCCCTGTGAGGAACAGCTGAAGGAATCATTCAGCCTGGAGAAAAGATGGCCTCAGGGGGACCTGATAGCACCCTCATGCTACCTAAAAGGTGGTTACTAGGAAGATGAAACCAAACACTTTTCGGAGGTGCGTGATGACAGAATCGCAACAATGGTCATAAATGAGAATGGGAGTTTCTGACTTGAAATATAGGAAAATTAAAAAAAACCCCACCTCAACAAGGAAAACTAAGCATTGGAACAAGTTTCTCAAAGGATTGTGGAAAAAGCCCTGGGCAACCTGCTCTGAATTCAGTGCTAACTCCACTTTACCCAGGAAGTTTGGTTAGGAGACATCCAACATCTTAGTCAGCCCAAATGAGTCTGTAACTCTGTGTGGATCTTATGACTACAGCTACACCAAGGGAGTAAAGCCTCAGGATGTGTGCCATAATGCAACCTCAGTCTTGCTCTGGAAAATCCCTGAAGTCTCAAGAGCTGATTTATAACTTTTCATGGCACTGTGAAATAATATGAGTAAGATAAACTCAGGCTGTGTGTATTCTGTATGTGCTGTTCTAGATAAGAACTTAAAAAGATAAAGCCCTATCTATCCTCTAGTCAGTAATGATCTTATGGAAACATTTATTGCTTCAGAGTTTTGCCGCAAGTCCTTGCCAAGACTCTTATTTTTGTGAACCTACCTATGGCCTTCTAACTCAGTTCTTCAGAATTAGTTTGAATGAAGACACCAATTAATTTTATTCATATTTTGAATGACCCATAATCCAGAAATACTGAGAGATTTATTTTCAGCTAGCCATACATGTCAGAATAGTAATTTAAAAACCCTAACTTTCAGCTTAAGGTCCATACCATACTGAGAATTCATTTTATATTATCGACACCTTATCGACTGCATAAGGATTTGTTCATTAGTATCTATTGGCTAATATGAAACCATGTTTTTTCACATGTATCAGAATCTTTGTTCTTGATAATATTTATTTGCATTTATTTCCACACACAGTGACACTATAACGTAAGAGACAAAAATCCTAAAGAGGCAATGAAGATGTAATTGGATCGTGAGCTATGGATCTTACACAAGTTCTGCCTGTGGACCCCATATGGCACCCTGTGACCACTTCTGGTCTGCCTTCCCTCTTCTTCAGGACAGATGAATTCAAATGGGAAGAGATGCAGAAAAGAACCACTAGATCAATCAAGAAAGGCAGGCTCTGGAGACTAAGAGCTTGGCTCAAGATGGAGGTTGAGATTAGATATGATTTTTCTCTCTGAATATATTAGAGGGTGACAGCAGGAAGAGAAAAGACCTATTAAAGCTGAAGAACAACACTAACACAGGAACAAATGGGTATGTGGTATGACTCAGTTTAGACTGGAAGTTAGAGGAGTATTTACAGGAATGGCCTTTCAGTAGGAGTCATGAAGAGATAAACAACCTGTATGGCTTTAAGATAAAGCTTTATTAACTTTATGACACAATTTCTGGTGATGGCATATATGCAGGAGTTCCCTTCAGTCTTATGAAATGTGTTAACAAGACACATCTACTTAGACAATGTTCCTCCTCCATGATTGCTATCTCAGGATAAATTTAGGATGAGGAGACATCCTCTTCCATGTGACTAGCAAAGCAATCTTGCATCTTAGATTAAGAGATAGCATTACATAATTTGTTCATGCCTCCTTTGCTCAAAACAGAACATCTTTTTACTTTAAAATCTTGGCTCCCCAGCCTGCAGGAATTTTTTCACTTGATCACTGTAAAAGGCAACTGCACTTTTATATATTACAATCCATATACTGTATGGCTAGTGCTATGGCTAGTCAACATTAAACAAAGAGAAACACTGGAAAAGTCAACCTCCCAAAAGCACAGAGGTAACTGTTAGAGAAAAACCGTGAAAACCTCTTGTTACTACTTGCTGACTTCTGGCCAGGCTTTGGGGCACAAAAAAAGAAAACCACCCATATCTATATGGCAATTAGCAGTGCTTTGGGTAAAGGATATTTCACTCAAGGAAACAGTGTCTAGATACCTATAAATCTAGGATAATATGCAGTGATAACATTAAATTGAAAAAAATCGTTTTTACTCAAAACAACATGCTTCTTAAAAGGAGAGCTGAATTTTCTATTACAAAATGAATAGGTGGCCAAACACCCAGACATCTCATAAAAGCATATTATAAACTAATATGAAATCAGATTAATAAAAACTTCATGGTGAAATGAAAGACAAACAAATCCTTAAAGAAAAGAACATCTCACACACGAATGAGTCTTAAAAAACCATGAAAACCAGGACAAACTGAAAAGATATATGCAGGTCGTGAAGTAGCCAGGAACTGTGTACTGTGTATGCTATAGCTGCAGCTGCAGTATAAAAACCCTTTGCACTCTGAAGATAATCTTTTTAAATTATGGATTTGAAACCCTAAGATTTCCTGTTGCCATGACAGCATGAAACAGTTGTTGCCCATCATTATGGATCATGTGTTTTAGAAATTTGATTATATTGCTGTAGTATTTAGGTTACTTGGAAAACACCCTGCTGCTTTTCAATGTATTGCATTTTTAGGGAGATGGGGTTTATTAATTATTTCAAAAGGCCCTCTTACGAAGAGTGAAATATCAGAAATGTAGAAGGTTCTGCTCTCAACAAAATTAACCTTTCTCTGACTACAGATGCTGTACTGAACATTTAATTAACATAGTGCTGTAAAATTCTGTAAATCTACACCAGAGATCAGGCTCTGTTAAAATGGAATTATGGTTCTGTGACCAATGGAAATATGATACATTGACAGCACATATAACCCTTTCGATTTCTGAAAGTATAGTACTAATTACTAAGTGTACCACATAGGGTATACAACACTTATTTAAGGCAGCAATTATGGTTGGCCCAGGATGGGCTTATGGTTGCATCAGGGCATCCCCATGCTGTGAAAGTTCTTGTTTATTTTGGTGGGGATTTTTTTTTCTTCCTAACTTTCATGGGATAGCAGAGGAGAAGCAGGTGGGAACATATGGGTCTTATTGAATTCCTTACTTGCTGCAAATGTTCTGTCCTCTAAGCCCCAGGTATGGTAAATCAGAGGTAACGACACCTCTGGCTAGCAGATGGACAGGCAGAATCTCCTCTAGGCGTGATTTTAGAGCAACATTTCTTCACTTCTGCTTGAGCTCTTAAAATATATTAACATATAATGAAAGCATAGGTGTTTTATACTGGAACAATACAAGCAAATACAGCCCCAGCTTTGCAGAGGATTACCACTGGCAGTGTTCATATCTAGACTGGAGCACAAGAAAAGCCCCTGCAAAGTCTCCAAGGGCAGGTAGCCCCTGGAGCACTGATGGGATCAACAAAGCCATCCAGCTCTCACATGAGCAAGTTGACCCTCCTTTTGTCTCCTATAACAAAATAATAATTTTTCTTTGCTTTCCCTCCACTCCATGCAGCATGTAAAACCATACTACCATTTTGAGATGCATCACAACAATGCTGTCTGTATCTCATAAAACAAATTTTCATGATTAGCTATTTACCAAATAGTAAAATGAACATGAGATTCCCCGTTAGGGTACCATCAGTAGGATAATGAACTTGGGCAAACACATCATGATCTGGTGCCACAGCATCAGCTAACGGGATTAACTGGCTGATTTTATCCCCTTTGGTCTTACTTCAGACTCCTACGTGTGATTATTGTAAATAGCTTAGTGTTTTTTTAAGCAGAGTGAAACAGCTATATTTGTGTACACATAAGCCTCAATCTCTCTATCAGATAAGGGATGGACAAGCTCTTTTTCAGGCAACACAGATTTTTCTGTATTGAAGAGGAGTAGTGGAGAAGAAAATATAAGCAACATTTGGTTCTTAACTTTTTCTATCATTAAACATGACATATAACTGAAAAGGTAATAAACATGATAATGAGTTTGGCAAATTCAAGAAATTATCTCTAAATTTGAGGTGAATTTCTGAATTAACATGAAGAAGTGAGCAATGTATTCAGATCCTATACAGCATCTAACTGCCTCTGCTAAAGATTATCAAATGTATTTATGATGCGTTGAAAGCAAAGTTAAGCCTCACAGCAAAACGCAGCTGAAGGTGTATTAGTGAATCAGAGTATTCAGGAACATTCAAAAATTCATCTGCCTGCATTAGTAAACCGTTGTAATGCATCCTTGCGTTGCTTTGGCCTGTAACAATTAGCACTACCCCCAGCAATTCCCCAGCCTGGCTTGGATGCTGCGTGCCCCACAGGCAGCAACCTCACAGACACTTCATTTCCCAGGCTGGGCACAGGGCATACTGTGCCAGTGCCTTCGGGTCCATGGATGTTCCTGGACATGTTTAATTGACCCCTATATGGAGTCTACAGCATCTGAGACACATGGGGTAATACAGGGATTATAAATAATGATGTTGTCATGAGAGGAAACTGGAAGATGGCCTCAAAAGTATTTTCTGTTAAGTGCTAAGCTCTAGCATTATTTGATAGAATTTGGATGAATTAAAGATCGTTATGTTGCTAAATACCTCTACATATGCTTTTACAGTTTATTATGGGTGCACTTTTTACAGTTTATTTTAACTGCTCCATGCAAAGGGCCCGTTATTTTACCATCTTCTGCTGTATATTGCATCCTGCATTCTTGTGAACACACCCGGTGACACAATCACAATCCAATAGTATAAAAAAGGACAATAGTAAAAGCCAGTTCTTCCTATGGCTTTAAGCAGTATTAACAACATTAAACTGTTCCACTGTCTCCATTTCACCTTACAACAGTTTCCTGGTGCTGCATCTGCATTGATATGTAGGCAAACCAACTCTTTCACAGGCCTGTTTGTTCAGCCATTACAACTCAAAAGTCAGAGATTGCCCTGTCAATCAGTAGAAGCCATATCTCAAAGCCAGGTGCAATGCCAACCCCACCTCTGTGGGTATTCTGACCTTCAGTCAGAATCAGCAAAGTTGCAAGCATACGAATATACTGAATTTTTTTTTTTTTTGTTGTGTGTGGAGGATTGGTAAGGAGTTTTTTGTGCCTTGTTAAGTCAGACTTTATATCTAGCAAATCACTGTTTTTCCTGATCTGAGCCCAAATTGATCATGTAGAGCTGGATAGCAATCCACTGACACAGACAAGTACAAAACTGCCTGAGAGAAGAACCCCCCTTCCTAACAAGCTGACTCAATGTTACTTGTCTCTCCTATCTTTCATTAAACTTGCCAATTTATTAATGTTCAAAAAGATTCATTTTTTCTTCCTCAGTCAACAATTTCATTTCAGGTTGTTAACACAACCATAATCTTGTGGTCCAGGTTTGCATATTGTAGTAGCATGGGAATTACTTTGCTTTAACAAGTCCCCCCTGCATTATGCTTGAAGAAAATACATTTCTTAGCTTCCACAAAACCCTTAATAGAGCTTCCTATAAACATGATGGGACTTGCTGACAGAAAAAGCTATTCAGAGGGAACGCTCAGAGCAAATGCATGCAGCAAAACATCTAACACATCCAAAAGGAATTATAGCACAGAGGGCACCTCAGCATGTTTATCCTTTCATGGAGTGCTAGTAATTTGTTTTTTCTTACTTCAGTAGTCTAACAGTTCTTTGCAAGTGTGCAAGGACAATTCAGATCTCTATTATGTGGCATATATAATCCACATTAAATCTAAAAAAGTTAGACATAACCTTTCCTAAAATCCTTCATTTCTACAATTTGTCAGAGTCTATATATGGACCAACCAGAAAAAGAGATTCAACTTACAGACATACAAGAGGGTATTCATATTTTACTTACAGTATAAAATGCAAGCCAGTCATGTTTATTCTACCATAAATGTGGTCTTGCTTCCTTGACTGGAATGAGCTACTCAAGGAATTTTTTCATACTTTATTAGCAATTGCACAGGACATATGGCATTAGTATGCATCAGAACAATAGGTGTCCAAGAATATGGTGGGATTCAGCCACACCTGAAATTACACATGACAGTATAAGCCTGGCTTTCCCAAGTCATGGAGCTGGCAGTAAAAGATGTCTATAAGCCACTTTGGGGTTTTGAAGACCAAGAGGTCGATGAGCAGGAATGATTCCTCTCACTCATCCCCTGCAAAGAATCAGACCTTAGGTACCCAGAGTATTTATATACTTGTTCAGTCAGAACATCTAAAGCAAGACAGAAGGAGAGATCGGTATTTGGCCTACAATTTGGTAGTTACCCTCATAGCTCAAAGATGCCTCGTAGCTCTTACCTTAACAGCATTTATAAAGAAAGATCAAATAAAATAGCTCCATTCATACAATCAGGAGATTCTGTACATTTTCCAGTGAGATTCAAACTACCAAAGTTTTGTCTCTTCAGAGTCTGAAATATCTGTAAAAAATGTAGGTATTATGTTTTTCAGACTTGCAATGTAGTCATACAATTCTGCTTCTTTTCCTGTCTAGACTCTGATGATTTCGTCCATGTAACAATCTTTTAGAACTCATACTATTTTTTACAGTACTTGCATGTCAGAAAAACAGATTTACAGCTCTTTCTTTTGATAAGTACCAACTGTGTCAGTAGTATCTGCCTGCTGGAAAACAAGGAAGCAAACCATGCAGTCTGTGGTGGAGCCTGGATGCTTTCAGCAGAATTTTGAAGGAACATTTTCTCATCCCATCCCAGAATTGATGCCAGTCCTACACTTAAAGAAATGGGTCAACAAGAGCTGCGTTGCCTGGGGTCCTTATTATCCTTCTGCTGCAGTGAAAGAGAAGCTGTCTCCAAAAGATGAAAAAGAAGACAGAAAAATGTGTTCAAATAGATCTAAGTTTAAAAGGTAGCATTACAGATCTTGGTACAGCACAGACAGAAAGCTGACTCACAGCCGACCTCTCTCAGTCCCAGGCTCCCCTTTACTCTGGGGCTTTTGGTATCGGTGTCAGTACAGACCATCACAGATAAACACAGGCATAGGCAGAGAAATTTGAAGAATTTGTCAAAAAGTCCAAACAACTGGCCTGTTTCCTGAGGAACAGCAGCAGTTTGGTGCAGATACTACTTTGCATTACCCTTTGTACTCAGTGCTGGTGAGTCTGCACCTCAAATCCTGTGTTCAGTTTTGGGTCCCTCACCACAAGACACTTAGGCACTGGAGAGAGTTCAGAGAAGGGCGATGGAGCTGGTGGGGGGTCTGGAGCACAAGTCTGATGAGGAGCAGCTGAGGGAACTGGGGCTGTTTAGCCTGAAGAACAGACGGCTGAGGGGAGACTTTATCGCTGTCTACAACTACCTGAAAGGAGGTTGTAGCATGGAGCATGTCAGTTCCTTTTCCTACGTGACAAGCAACAGGATGAGAGGAAACGGCCTCTAGTTGTGCCAGGAGAGGCTTAGATTGGAAATTAGAAAAAAATTCTTCACTGAAAGGGTTGTCAGGCATTGGGTTCAAACTGGAACACAAGAGGTTCCACTTTAATTTGAGAAGAAACTTCTTCTCAGTAAGGGTGACAGAGCACTGGAACAGGCTGCCCAGGGAGGTTGTGGAGTCTCCTACTCTGGAGGCATTCAAACCCACTTGGACGCCTTCCTGTGTAACCTCATCTGGGTGTTCCTGCTCCGGCAGGGGGATTGGACTAGATGATCTTTCGAGGTCCCTTCCAATCCCTAACATTCTTTAATTCTGTGATTCTGTGAATAGGCTGTCCAGGGAAGTGGAGCTTGGAAGTGGTTACCACCATCCCTGGAGGTGTTTAAAAGGTGTTTAGATGAGGTTTTTAGGCACATGGTTTAGTTACAGTGTTAGGTTAACGGTTGGATTCAATGATCTTGAGAGTTTCTTCCAACCAAAATCGTTCTATGATTCAGTGATTACTGTGTTCTGGACATTTCCATTATCTATAAGTTTTGACTCCTGATGGGATGATTTTTTTTTTTTTTTTTCTTTTGGGCATGAATAGCGCTGGTGTAAATTGAGGGGCAAAGAGCTGAATTGCCAAGCAGAGATGATGTTGGTTTCACAAATATATGACAATAAGACACAAAGTAAAATGTTCTTAAAAAGGCCTCAGGCAAGAGAGAGATAAGAGGAAATTCTGTTGGGGCAGTGTCCTGAAAACAAGGAGAAAATGGAAGAAGAGCTGTTACCATTAGCAGGACCAGGGAGATGCAGCCAACGACGACAACCAGTTTGCTACCTCCTGAATGGTCTGGCATAACACAGCAACACACTTGTAGGGTGTTAATTGAAAGACATGGTTATGACATTGAGAGGAGCTCAGTTGGGGGTTCAGAAAGATGGTAAAGCTTCTGGAACACAAACCTAGACATGCTCTGCCCATTCAAATTCCACACTACTACATAAATTGCAGAGGTATAAAGTTAAGGTTGAGAAAATAAAAGTGAAATAAAAAATTTATTGAGTCTTCAGGTCCAGAAGAACTGTAATATACTTTAGCTTATACTTTAGCACACTTTTCCCTGCTTTGGGCATTAAATTAATGAATTCTTGTCACTGGATGTTGTGTTGAACTAGGTGACAGGCCATTTCTCTCATTTACTCCACTGGCAGGGCCAGAGCTGGACTGAGTTTATGAAGTCAGACATCTGTATGCTTGGCTATTAAATTTACAGGCTCTTACTCCTAACTATAGCCCAGTAAGGGATGACAGAATGACCTATCAAAAATCAATCAATCAAGCAAGCAAGCAAACAAACAAGTTGTAGTCATTCTCATAAAGGCTGTGGAGAAAACAACAACAACAACAAACAACAAACAACAAAACCCCCAAAAAACAAAAAACAACCTGAAAAAGCAAAGAGACTTTCCCTCAGAAAGAAACTTTCATTGCCTGTACAGGAAAATCCTTTGGTATGGTTATGCAGTTTCAGATTTCACCTAGGTGTAGAAAAGGAGTGAGCTTATTTCTCAGCTGAACTGAACTGCAAAACTCACAGTACAGAGCTGCAAATGAAAATGGCTGTATGTCTGCTGGAGTGGTGCAGGTAACTCTCCACTCAGATTCAGTCTCTGGAATCCTACACGTGTCTACCCGTGTTTCACTGTTGCGGAATCTATTTGAAAGCAGGGTGCTGGGGCTCTAAGTAGTGGTCCCCAGAACCCATTTCTAAATGGGATATGGAAACAGTGTTTTCTTCACATTTCTGCCACTCAAGTGCCACATCTAGTAGAACAATGCTTCCATTGATTTATAGCAACAAAGCCACTGCTTTTTCAGAGCATGACATTTTCTATTATCTCTTTGCAAAGCACGACAATCTCAGGGCAACAGAAAGAAGACTTGGATATCGATTAAAACAAACTTGATTCATTAAAAATACTGCTGACATTTCCACTGATCTGTGGTACTCTTTTCGTTCACATTAAACAATGTAGTCATTTAAAGCTCTTAAGGTCACTGTTCTATAAACGCGCTATGTTTAAGGTACATGCCATTTACTCATTCCTTGGACTAAAGAAAAAAAGAAAGAAAGAAAGAAAGCAACAGAAAGTAAAAAAAAAAAATGGCAAGGGGAACAATACAGGGTTTGGGTGCCACAACTTGCACTGTTTCCCCTGCTCCAGAGATGGGCTTTCCCTCTGAGGAGGAGAACAAGATTTACCAGTTAGACACATGCAAGTACTTCACATGCAGACTCCCTCATTAAGCAAAGTAATGACAAAACTTCACACTGTTAGGAGTATTTGTTTGTTCTTCCCTAGTGTCACTTTAAGATTGCCATTAGAGAAGAAGGTCCAGCAAAGTGCAGGCAGCACCTGAACACTTCAGAACAAAACCTTGATGCAGAGCTCCTATGAGTCCACCTCCCAGCACCCATCACATCAGCAGCCTCATCTGTCATCAGTTCAGCTCTCTAGCAACATATGGCTACACCCTGTTCCCTGCTGAGAATAATATTTAAGAGTTTTATGATTTAAGAGTACAGTTCCTACAGTTTTCTTGCATAGCGTGGAACTCTAATTCACCGTTTGTTTTACAATTAAAGGGAGAGAACGTAGTTCTAGAGAATTTCCCATATCCAGCAGCATTACTGCATCAGGAAATGTTCATAACAGCCCAAACATGGCACACTTTGCCATGAGCATTACTCATGGTCTAAAAGGCCAAAGCTGTATCAATTGTTTGACTTCATGTCTAATGGAGTGATGGTATTCTCTCCCCTGAGGAAGACAAATACCTCCATTAGGCAGAGGTCCTAGAGAGTGAGAGAAGCTGTTTTTTCACTCTGGAAGCTGCCTTAAATCTCACAAGCCTACTTTCACAAAGGGCTGAAAGGTAGGTATATGCTTGAAACAACTGAAACAAAACATGATCTCTGGAAATTTTTGGCTCTGGAAAAATCAATAGTTAAGGATTTGGCTGTCTGTAGAAGAATTTTACTATCTTACCCGCCCAAAACTTTCTCTCTCTCTTTTTTTTTTTTTCTTTTCTTTTGGGGACATTTTTCTTTCCTGTTTTTATGAGTAAGACAACAGTAGCTTAGTCTCAAAACATACACCTGCAGTTGTGTTAGGATTTGTCCCTAAGCCTTCATCTGACTTCATTGGGACAACTGGATATACTAAAGCCTTGCAGAAGAACCCATCTGTTTTTGAAAGGTCAGGGAAAAGTTATTGAAATCCTCTGCTTTTTCATTTGTCTGTATATTGACTAATGTAGATCTCCTGAATACTGAGGTAAAATGCTCTCAAAGAGGCCTTAACAAGGTGTGAATGAAGTAAGTTCTGTCTTGATCACTCTCCAAACAAGAGGCCAGATTCTAGTTTCCTCATAAGTCTTTGCAAAATAATAAAATGTAAAAGACCAAGAGCATTATTTTTATGCTACGATGGGCTGATAAAAGGCTAGAATTGGGAATAAAAGAGAAAATCTAATCAAGATGGAATTTGCTCTGATGACACCAAATGATGTTTGCCTTTTGATGTGTATGTGATTTTCATTTGCTTGTTGATCAAACCCTCATGTGCCCAAGTGTGTACTTTGGAAGCAGAACCAGTACGGTTCACCAGTCACTAGACTTTAACATGCAGCCTGGGTTATTTCTGAGTAAATGCATGGCCTGTCTCACAAACGCCTGATGAATTGGCACTGTGCAAACTCCTGTGAGCAATTTCAGAATTTACAGAATTTAAATGTAAGGGGAATTAATGTACAAAAAAGTTTAACGCACAAATCAGTTTACCTTTCTGTATAGAAAGCACACTTTGAAACAGCCATCTGTGAGCTGATATCTGAGAAGCACATTGACACTGAAGAAAGTAGCATGGAACTTTGGAGGGAATTGTTTTTTATCACTAGCATTATTAACAGAAATTTTGAGGCTATGATTTTTTATTATTGGCATTATTAAAAGCATCCATTAACTACTCTATTCCTGGTTCTTCCAATAACAAACTCTGCCCTAACATCACTGATCAATGATTCTTGTTATAATCCCACTGTTGCAGACAAATAATATGTCATGTTAATGACCATAGTTATAATCCAAGCATGAATTCAAAGCATTTATGTCCACATAGATTTGATAATACCAATGTTGCACACTTGAACGATCTGGAAAAAAATAAATAAATGGAAGACTATCTGTCTTGGTGAGTTACTTCTGAAATAGAGATTTGATCCTCCTAGGGGCATTTTAGACTGCCTGCAAGAACACAAGAACTCAGAAAGATTTTTACAGCTGTGTTGTAGTTGAAATTGGGAATGGAACTGGAATGACTTTGAAAATTTCAGAATACTCAGAGTAATTCTTTATCTGGTCTGTTCCCAACCAGATATATGGTATATGGATTAGGATCTACTACTGTAAGGTACTAGACCCAGACAAAATGTGAGGTGAAGATGTATGGCAATTCCCAAAAGTAAGACAGGAAATGTTTCCTTCCTTTGAGAAACTCAAGATCTTGCCATTTCATTTTAGGGTCGTATGGGATTTTATTTTATATTTATCTCTTTATACTATATTTATTTCTTTATACTATATTTATTATATCTCTTTCTATTATATTTATCTCTTTTCTACAGTATGATATTGCAAAATGCAGTCATTACATAATTTCTGATGCTTCCAGGGATATTCTTAGATTGAAGAGATGATCTTAGAAATTGAAGAAACTTCAGAGGTAAGAATAGTTACTGAATGCAAATGTGAATGGAATGTTGACCTATTGCTAGAGAAAAAAAGTCACATTTTAAAATGCTTAAACATATGGCTGTATAGTCATACTAAATTTCCAGAAGTGAACACTGCGTATCATGAAGCAGAACAATTAATTTAAATCAAGACGTAGGTATGGCATTATGCTCCTAAAATATCTAAGAAGGAAAAAAACCTGCAGAGCACAGAAAAGGAATCAGTTTAGCTTCTGAAACTTTTTCAAGCTGCAAATGTGTGACAGCTGAATTCTGCAGCATCAGATAAAATAAGTATTGATTTATAGAGAAAGAAGAAAAAAAAACCAACGAAAATTTGGTCTTGCAGCAACTCCAGTTATAAAGACGTCTGTCTTGGTGATTCAGTTATTTATGCACAAACAGCATCCTTCCCTCACTTTCTTGCTGCTGTGCATCTCGAGGTGTGTCAAAACTACAAATTAAGATGCATGTTCTTCAGCTAAGAAACCTGCCTTTCCTCTGAAGCACTAACATCAGTAGATGTACCCAGGTAAATACAAATTCCATAAAGAACTGCCTGCTACCAAAGATACTGATGAAAAGCGTAGACATTTATACACAAACCTGTTAAAAAGCTGTAATTATAGAAGAACCACAAAGATTCTGCAAAGTCATATTTTGCAAAGAAAAGAGAGAGATTATTGCCAGTATGTTGTCCCCTGAAACACAGTTCAGTTTTGAATGTGACGGTGTAAAAGGCAACCTATCTGCAAACCAGACTGGGAGTAAGGAAGAAAGCCAATCTTGACTTCTGAAAATGTCACAGAGTACAGCACGAGTTTGGACAGATCACGTTGGTCATGACTGCTAGCTGAGATGCAGAATTATGGAAATACAGTTAGTTCACTTGTGTTTCTTTTTCACCTTAAAACTACTTTGACCTTAGTGTTCTCATATACTAGGTAGCACATTTTCTTTGCAATCTTCTGGTTCATCAAATAAATAACAGCAAATAGGGTTTGCAATGCTAATTCTTATACTTACTTGTTATCTCATTTCTTTCAGAACATTGCTGGACTAGATAGTAGCCTCTTAAGCCCAAGACCTCAATAATTTTGCTACTAGAAACATGCAGATTCAAAGTCTGTGAGGTTAATGATGAGGAAAATGGGTAGCAGGAAGTTTGACTATGTGAAATATGGTGATTATTGAAATAAATAATGGAAATAGCAAGTGGTATCAGTGAAAATGTGAAGAGATTCTGGACAAATCTACCTGAATGTTAAACTGAGGTTAATTTTGTCTGACTTTGCCTTGTCCCCAGCAAGCTTTAAGAAATTAAGCAATCTGACAAATGTGGTGTCCTACCAATCTCTTCATTATTATACTGTTTTTAAAGCTATGCTATTTGCATTTACTAAAAGCATGGAACACTGTGTATCTCATGGCAGAAGGAGCAACTATACTTCAGTGACATACCAGTCATGGAAAGTGCCTTTGAGGTTACGATGTCTTTAGATTGGCGGCTGTTGCTCCATTGGTGCTTGTCAGGACAAATGATCGACTTGTGCACCATAAAGGTGCACTTGTGCACCATAGCTCTGCAGCTAATTATCCATGCAATTAGCCTTGCCTTCCTTGATGCCATGAAAGAGGCTGTCTTTTAAGTTCAGTTTATACAGGCCAAGAAGTCCTATTCAGTCAAAAGCTTTAATTAATACTAAGTCTGTGATAAAGCATTGAAAAACAAGGAAAAAAGACAAGTGGCTAATGCAAACACAATTAATATGCAGCACTCTGAAATATAAATTCTGTTCAGTTTAGCCTTACTGGAAGAGCAAATAACAGAGGTGCTATCATTGTTACTGATTGGCTTTATACACTCAGGAATTGTGGAGATAGAAATTAGAGTCTGTTTTTCATGCCTATCTAGACCTTTTCGTGTCCTCCCTATTCTTTTTTTTCCCTCAGTTGCTGTTTCTTATCTCTACAGTTTTAGGTCCTTTGCTCCAGGGACTTTCTTTTAATGCATACCCCTCCAGTACAGTGGGTCCCTGACCTAGTTAAGGTTGTAAAAGCTAATGTGGTGCAAATAAGCATTAAGAGATGGTTGTTTATTTGTAGCAAGTAACAAAACTATGTTATGCATGAGACACTTCCCCCTATTTCAAGATCTTCCAGTATGACTTTTACTAATAAGCAAAATTAATGCCACTGAACAAAGAAAGATATAAGCTAATAGACTAGGGAATAACGGAGAAAGCAAAAGTTGAAAATTATAAAAAGGTTGCTGCCACTACAAAAAATGATTTATGGCTCCTTAATGCCAGTCTTAAATACAGAAAGATTCGTTTACAGTGAAGTCTCAAGATTCAGTGAGACCTCACAGACCTAATCGTCAGGTTGTGTGAGTTTGTGAGGCTTCATGGTGGTCAATGAAATTATAGCAATTTATACACCAGAAGGATCTGCCTCTCTCATGACTCTATTATCTCTTAGGAGACAGCATCAATTAAAACTTAATACAACTATTATCTATTTAATATCTCCAAGGACTTAAAAAGAACACTTCTACAAATGTATTTCAGGGAACATAATAAGACCTTTTCTCTCTCATTCTCTTTTATTTTTTTCTGCGATTCCAGAGTGAACACACTGAATTCCATTTTGTTCTAAAGATGGGACTCTGGTAAGAGTGATGAATAGGTTAAGCCAAAGAATATAAATTAGAATACCATTAGTCACTCAAGATATTAGAAGAGATTACTTAGAAAATAAGAGGGATGACCTTGAAGAAGGTATTCCCATGGTCTGTGCCATGAATGTTCAGAAGCCATGATCCATGTGGAATGAGTGTTCCAGTAGGCATAGTGGTTTCCAAATGAACTTGCAAGTGAAATTACAAACAGGTTTCACTACCTAAAACTCCTTCAAATAAGCTGTTATAGTGAAAGAGAAATACCAGCTCCTGAGAAGTGGCTTACTTAAAAAGTCCCTGGTCTGAAAAAAAATGTGCCTGCAGCAGTCCCTGTTGTCTCCCTCCTGAATACACTTGGTTTCTCCCTGATTCAGAGTGGGCTCTGCCAGTTCTCCAGGCAGCTGCTTCTGTCTGCAGAAGCAGGAAGCTGGTACTGTTCCCTTTGACATAAAAATAGGATTAAAAAAACCAAAATTGGACAAAGAATGGAAGAAGCCAGTCTCTCATACAGGAGCACTGCTAGCAATGCCAAGGACAGCCCACAGTGCTCAGACCCTCAGATCCTTCTCTGTACAATTATATCTCCTTTAAGCTCTTCAGCATGGAATGATGTTATACATAGATATATAGAGTTATATAGAGCTGTCATACAGCTCTATATTGGACACAGTGTTTCTCTCACGTCTTGTCTGTGAGAGAGGTCAAGAGAAAGTGATGGTCAGGAGAAACCTAATAAAGGAAGAATGAAGGAGAGGGAAAACCAATAATTGTTAGGTAGGAAAGGAAGAGATCATCCAAGAACACAGAGAAAAGAAATATAGGCACCATAAAGCCAGAGAGACAGGAACTTAGTATTGAGGAGTTACTAGTATGTAAAAAAAATAGCATAAAATACATATTAATTGTATATACAGTGAGCACTTACACTAATGAGACCTGTCTCCTGCTGAGGTTTATCACACTTCTCTGCTGCAGACCTGTCCTGGTTTCAGCTGGGATACAATGCTTTTTCTTCCTAGTAGCTGCTATAGTCCTGTGTTTTGGATTTGGTATAGTGTTGATAACACACTGATGTTTTAGTTGTTGCTGAGTGGTGTTTATACTAAGTCAAGGACTTTTCAACTTCCCATGCTCTGCCAGTGAGGAGGTGCACAAGAAGCTGGGAGGAGACATAGCCAGGACAACTGACCCAAACTGGACAAAGGGATATTCCATACCATATAATGTCATTCTCTGTATATAAACTGCTGGGGGGGATTTGGCCAGGGAGTAGAGGGGACTGCTGCTCAGGAACTGGCTGGGTATTGGTCGATGAGTGATGAGCAATTGCATTGTGTATCACATGTTTATTATTATTATCATCATCATTTTCCTTTTATGTCCTATTAAATTGCATTTGTTTTAACCTATGAGGTTTACCTTTTCTCTGATACGTGGTGCGGGGTGAACAAACAGCTGTGTGTGGTGTTTGCTGCTGGCTCAAACCACAACAGGTGCTTTCTCTGGCTCACTGTTCCAAGAGAGATCTGTCTCTCCCTGGCTTAGATGTTTCACTTTCAGGCACTTGAGTTACCCATCCCAAGCTCCCTTTATAGTCAAGGAAGAAAAATAGGTACCTCTAAAGAGCAATTCATTTGACCCACCTTAGATGTCTTCAGATAAGGTGAATCGCTTTCTAGAAAAACCTGTTTCTATAAAAGGAGCCAACAATAGCTAGCTTAATGTCAGATATCAGAACTTTAATGACCTATGATTGGAAGAAAGTTACTTTATCTGGCTTTCTACATTAGGATGAAGCAAATGTCTTCCATTTTCAGAAAAATATACTCAAAGAAGACTGGTCTTGGTGCTTTGCTGCAGTGAAGGAAGTGCTACTCTAATGCCTTTTAAGGGATGGATCAGGAGCCTAATAAGACCTGGTACCCTCAGCATCCTGTCAGGGTAGCAAGCTACTGTACCAGACGTTGTCATAATTGCAAAAAGTGACAAATTTGCCTTACCCTGTGGTCTTCTAAATCATTCTGCCGAGCAAACCAGGCACTGCTTGTATTTATATAAGCTTATTGGCAGATTGGTATAGATCTACTTCGGCATTTGGACCAGCTGATTAAAATAGTCTTACAAAAGATACTGGACTGCCCTTCTCCATTGTGTTGTGGAGTTATTAGGAGGCTATTGTAAAGAGCTGCAACTTGTTTGGCTCTTGAATTTCATGTCTCAATTTGTCAAACACACTGTATGTCCTGTCCTCCTCCACACTACATGCTTCCTGCAAAAACACTCGGAGACTCTTGGGAAACAATTCTAGAATACCAGGTTGGAAGGGACCTCAAGGATCATCTGGTCCAACCTTTCTTGGCAAAAGCACAGTCTAGACAAGATGGCTCAGCACTCTGTAAGGCTGAATCTTTAAAGTGTCCAGTGTGGCAGAATCATCCAGTTCCCTGGAGAGTTTATTCCAATGGCTGCTCTCATTGTGAAAAATTTCCCTCTTGTGTCTAATTGAAATCTCCCCTGGAGTAACTTGCACCCATTACCCCTCATCTTTTCCATGTCACTCCTTGTAAAAAGGGAGTCTCCATCTTCTCTGTAGCCACCCTTTAAATACTGGAACATGGTGACAAGGTCTCCCCTAAGCCTTCTTTTTCTCAAGGCTGAACAAATCCAGTTGTCTCAGCCTTTTCTCATATGGTAGTTTCCCTGTCCTTTGATCATCTTTGTGGACCTTCTCTGGTAGACTGTACTCCATCATCACAATTATAAATAGCAGCAGACCAGTGAGAAGAAGAAAAAACATTTTAGTTCCTTATTTGCTTGCATAGTCTCTTAACCTAGAAGAAAACTACTATTTATTTTCTTCTTTCCCTCCCTGCATTCCTAATAGGGAAATCCCTCCTTAATAAGAATAACAAATACAAATTAATAAATGCTTCTCTTCCAGAAGAAAATAAATACATCTCTAGCACAACTACTTGTGCCAGATACTAAAAAACAGACATCTTGGAGCAAAACTGATTTCTAAGTCCCAACAGCATGCACAACAGTAAAGACAGAATGCTAGAAACTTCCTATTATTTTGTTTGTAACCCTTATAAAATGGACAAATTCACTGCCTTAATAAACACTAGACAATCTCCAGAAGCTGTGTAGCAGTATCATTTGGCAGGGATACAGCAATTATCTAACAAAGTGGCTGCCAACACAGGAGAAAAAAAACACTCTTGAAAACCTGTTATTTGCTGTGGGAGTCAGGAACTTCTATCTTAATACACATCTTCTTACTTTAAAGACTTCCAGCTATTTTTTTTTTCTCTATGCACATTAAGACTTTCTTTACTACTTTCTGCACATATATTTATATCTTCTGGAGGTGGATGGTAGCTGCAGCCTTACATTGCTGACAATGGCAATTACCGTGTTAGCCACAGAGCACAAGATCTCATTTAGCCCATAATGTACCCCAGAGCCAGGGACTGAAACTCCCTCCCTCTGGGTCTGTAATGACTGCCAAGATCCAATATCTGCAGGTTATTCGAACTGTGTGGGATTTGGATATGAGTAGTAGTTTTCCATAGGTCTGGGACAAGCAGGGATGGCTGAAGGAGTGGCCTCAGCATCAGGGAGCCAGAGTCCTTCACACACCATCCTGGATTCCTGGCATGGGCATGCCAAGGACACCCCAGCTTCAGTGTCTAGATACCCATCAGCCACAGGAAAGCAACCTCAGATTCCCCAGATCCCCACCACTTTTTTTTCCCTCTTCTAGTAGTTTGAGCATTTTTTGGCCTTTTATTTGTGTGTGTGTGTGTGTGTGTGTTTTGTTTGTTGTTTTGGTTAGTTTTGTGGGTTGTTTTGTTTTTGTTTGTTTGTTTTTGTTTTCTGATAGGTTGGACAGAATTGCAGGAATATTTAAGTTTGGAAAACAATACATTTGACCAAACCATATATTCCACAATTTTTACACATAAATTAAGTGTAGTCTGTCTTATTCCATCTCGTTTTGCTTCCATGACAAAAAATTCATTTTACAAAAACAGAAGTTCTCACATCATCTAAGAAACCCGTGATTATTTCACCTGTTTTTTGTAAAATACTTTGTGTTCAAATTGCAGAACAATGTTCCCTTTTAACTAACTATCATAAGACTGTAATATTAGGCAGACTGAAGTTGAGAAACTGCCAGAAAAATTGCAGTCTGTCTGTGGAAAACAGGTCTTGCAATAGTCTGTAATATGGATCTGCATTGTGCATAGACTACAGTTCCCAACATTCAACTTCACTTCTTGCAAGCTGTCTTCTTCCCTGCGGCACTGTGAAACACTGCAGAGTGGGACTTGTAGTCTATAAAAGGCACAAAATTAGGGCAAGTGTTGTTGGATCAGTCTTTTAAGTTGAATATTAGCACCATTTGTACCAGAGGCAGCAGTCTACCTTCTTTGACAGCAAATTTTACAGTAGACAATATTCTCTCAGCTACATACTTGTCTAAATCTTTTCCTGCTCACTGCAGCTGCTCAGAAGTTTCTAATATTTATTTTTGTAATTGTAGGCAAGCCTAGTAGAAAAGACTAAGTCGCTGTTGCAAGACATTGTTTGCTGAAAAGCCTTTTCTTTAATGCAGCAAGATGCTTTCTGTGTGGAAAAGACCATCAATGGAGGGAAAGTAGTGGGATTTGAAACTCATATTTAAAAATATCTCAAATCCCAGTGACTTAGTTTTTATTGGAATCTGAATCCACATTCAGTAATTAAAACTGAAATTCATTTCCATGTTGTATATAACTCCTTTTCCTCAGATAACAGCCTAAGCCATAAGCTTCAAATGGGAACATTTGAAGAGACTCTTTCATAAACCTTGATTTCAGTGAAACTAGCTGGCATTAGTCACGGCATGAAAAACAGCCAGTGTGCTTATCTGTCTTGGCTTTATAAAAAGTCAGGAAGAGATGAAATTCTGCACCAGCCCAGTCTGGCAAACAGCAAGTATATTTTTTTTCTTAAATGAAAATCAACAGGTTTGACTAGTAGCAGGTCTTCATCTGAGACTGGATCACTCTATAAAGATAGTGTATGGGATAAGAGTTGCTTGATCTTGGCTACTTTCATAATAAGGCGGATACATCTCTGAACTACATGATGTCTAGAGCCTGTTTTCAAGCTGGGTTTGTTTTCACATGAACACTTCATCTCTACCCACCTTCATCTGTGCACAAGTCAAGGTGGTCCCAGCAGCACTGTCCCCTCTTGTTATGGGGAGGGTCTTCAGTCTATCTGTTCTTTTTCCCTTTCTGGACTGCTGATGAAGAAACTGATTTGACAACCACAAGTGCAAAAATTAGCATCCATAAAACATAATGAGCCACTGCCAGGCAGAACCAGATGTCATTCTGACATGGTCTTCACTTTTTGTGCTGTCATGAATATTATTCTCCAGCTACTTGCAAATCCAGCAGTAAAACCTCAAGTTAGGAGTCTGGATTATTTAAAGGTGATCCTTATGACTGTATCTAAAAGCCCATCAGTTCCCTCCATGCTTCAGAAGTGTTGCTGAGTCTTCGCTGGATCAATATATCTCTCCAAACTATGGCACAATGCCGAGGAGCATTACTTAATAATTTCAAGGAGCTTCTTAATGAACCTTCTTATCTGGCTGCTGTAGAATATCCCTTTCCTGCTTTCTAACTTGAAAGCCTTTCTCCTTTCCTCAGCTTATAGGACCTCATCCTCACTAAGAGAGGATGCTTGCCATCATCTACTGACTTTTCTGAAGATGTCTTTCTAAGGCACCGGCCTCATTAATTGCAAGGAGTGGTCCCCTCTTAAGGGAAGTGGCTCCTGATAATAAGCAAATCTTGCCCAGGTCAGCAAGCCCTACTGCTCATCACTGGGGTTTGCCTGTACAGGGCCCCAGGAGTCCAGGAGTGTGAGCAGCAGCTGCCATGGGGTGCCCCATGGCAGCAAATGTCCCTGTTCCTAATCACCTCCTTTGAGCTCTGCCTCTTTCCAAAGTCAGAAGAAGATTAGCCTGTCATCCTCAAGGTAGCCATGAGCCAGGGTTGTGAGCTCCAAAGCTTTATCTGTAGCTGAAGCCAGGTCAGTAGAGGGCCAGAGCTACCCAATAACTGGTGGTGCCACCACATGGAGTTTGGCTGTGAAGTGGTCCCCAGGGCTGGTGGCTTCCCAACATTCGTGGCTGCTTTGTGCACAGGTTTAAGATCTGCACCTCACTCTACAGGCAAGGGCTCCCAGAAGCATCAGCAAGAAGCTTTGTTCTACTGATTTATTCAGGATTAGCCTAGAAGTCCATAAATGGAGACTAAGTGGCACCAGAGCTGATTGCTGGCTTTTTGATAAATCCCTGACATAATATGCTGCTTTCACAAAATGCTCAGAAAAGAATGTATCATTCAACAAATAAAAATCTTCATAATTTTGTGGTTTGTCTCATTTAATTCAGAAAAGGATGGCAGTCATTTCACGGAGATCTCACAGTACCTATTCTGCTTTTGAGGCATTTTTCACCCATTTAAAAAGTAGGAATGTTTTCAGTCTTCGTAACAGGGATCGAACAGATGGGTGGGCAGACGGTGGGTATAAAATAGTGCTGCAGGAAACAACCAGGGAAGCAGCTTGCTCCCATCGATCCCTGCTTGTTTGTTAGAGGAAAGATGCTATTTGAGGTGTGGACTAAAACGGGGCAATGCCTCAAAAGCATAAGGCCTAATCTCATCGTCGTACCATTGCTCAATAGCACCCACTGACTTCAGTGGGAACAGGGCCATGCTCAATGAACAGTGCGATTTAAATGCTGCCTGATATAAAAAGGGCATTTTGTGCAACTGTTCTGCCTTCCATGCCACCTGGCACACTGTAGGAGACTGAACAGGAGAAAAAAAAGGTTTTTATGTAATGCCTTTATATGACGAGCAGTGCATATAGTTTTAGGATGCTGAAAGCTGCAGGACAGAAAGAGAAAGGCAGGCACTCTTAGAGAAGCAATGAATTGATACCAAACCCAAGAATTTACATCTTGGCTGACCTTTTCTAGGACTGATGCAGTCTTGCTGTCTGCCAACAGACTTCTCACTCATTCACGACTCTCTGGCAAATGCCATCCTCTCAGACGCGAGCTTCATTCCTCCTTCCGTCTTCTCTGCTGGCAGGCATGTTCTTGGTGGGACCAGGTTTTCCCCTGGCATTTAACTACTTCCACCTGCATCTTTGGTGATGATCTGTGCTTTATCAGCTGCTTTGCCCTTCCCAATTTCCTCACAAGTGTCCCTGCTTCTTTCTGACTTTCATTCTTCTGTTTGTTCTTCTCTGTCTTGTCTTTCAACATTGCCTCTTGTGCCTCCTGTATTATCTCCACACTGATGAGGGACCACTCTCTCTCTCAAAAGAAAATAATAATAAAAAAATAAATAAATTAAAAAAAAAAAATCACCTTTTCCTTGTCATTGTCCTCACTGCTATGACTAGTTTTCTCATCTCTTACTTCTGCATTAAAGCTATGCAGATGCATATATCAGAAAGCTATGATAAGGCTAAAATATCACCCTAAAGTACCATGAATACACATGTATTATGAAGGACAGGGCTAAGAAATTATCCTAAAAAGCTTCTGTTTTCAAAAGCACAAGTCCTTCAAGCGCAATTTACATGGAATACATGAATAATTGAAGCAGAGGCTGGTTTAGAGTACTAAAATAGGACTGTGGCTTTAATAGCAACACGTCTGTACTTCAAAAGGGGACCTGGCAGGAATCCGCTTTTGTGAAGATCAGTGTCATGAGCAACCTCTCTTCCCTTACTTAAGATATATTGAAAGTCCAGATTTTTACAGTGTCTACTGATTAATTCTGGAGTGAGCATGTGTACTTTCTTCTTGCTCATCTTAGTCCAGATGCACTTATGTATTTTGAGCCTTTACTCCACAAAGACTGTTTGTAATTTTACAGCCAAGCTCTTTATCTCTGAAAAACTGCATGTTATAAAGGTTATTAAAATTTTATGAGTGGTGGATCCTCAGAGCTAGTAAGCCTGGGCAGTGCTGTTCCACATCAGTGCTATCACGCTTTTGCAATACAAGGAGGTGCAACAGGGAGTTGAAATCCTGACTGCTGTTTACTTACCTCATTTTATTCTTCCTGTAGCTCTACTGATTTGAATGCTTAACTATGTTACAATCTTTCATTAATATCCTTACAATGTTTTTTCTTGTCTTCAAAGATTTATTCTTATCCCATGAAATATATCCTTATTGAGGAGTATTTTCTGCTTCATCTGATTAGTAATTCCAAGTTCTAATACAATAATAAACTTATGTAAACTGGAAAGAATGTAAAAACATTTATGACAACACAAAATTAGCTGATGACTTCTATCCAGCTGTCTATATCATTACATTGTTTTCTACAGTTACCATTACTTGTTACTGCTGTAGATGATAAAGTGAAAAAAAAATCATTTATAATATGTACTTTATATTCAACTCATTTGGAAACCTCTTCAAAATATTTTGGGTTATAATGACTTGTCAAGGTTATGGAATTTCACACAGAGCTTAGAAATTTCCTTACATTACAATTCAGCGATATTATCTAACCCAGTAATTTTTCCTCTTCAAGTGGCCACTGGCTAGTTTTAGATGCTGCATCTGATGAATTATAAAAACAGAACAACCAGAGGAAGAGATTCTTCGTAACACCAGGTAGGTCCTTGTTTTATGTGCAAAAGCATGCAGATATATTATATATTTTCAAATATTTCCTTTAAAACTGTAGTTAGCAGCTAGATTCAACAAAGACTTCAGAAATCAAAAACCACAGTGGTTATTTCTGATAATGGATAAGCTATGGGTTTTTTCCTACTACAAGCCAGTAGAAACTTCCTGTATGTAAAATGCAAAATCATGGCTGTTCCAGAAGAATGATAAATTAGAACAAGAAGCAGAGATAAGATATAGTTCAATATCAGACAAAGTTTCCAAGGAAAAAGAGCTGGCCACTGAGGAATGACAGAGAGGTTTGTGACTCATAACCAATGGAAATGAGAAAACCAGGACAGGGAGGTAGAGAAGAACGGTTGCACTCTGGTCAACAAAGAGGAAAATAGAATTATTTAATGTATTAGATCATTAAGTGACTGACAGGGAAACTGCAGCTGATGTTGTAGAGTGCAGTTGGCCAAACAGGAAAGAAAGCTACTGCAAAGAAATGGGAAAGTAAGACACATTTGCACAGTTCTGATCTATATGAAAACTAAGCACACCCATAAAAGAGACCTTCAGCTATCCAAACAAATCAGACTGTCTTGTTCAAAACAGCCTGTTTCAAAGTTAGCTGTGACTGAAGGTTTACTGTTTTGGGTATTTTTTTTGCAGGTCGAGTTCAACAGACTTTCCAAAAAACATGCAGGAATTAAGAAAGAATAATCAATGTGACAGTGTTTGGTTAAAACAAATATTTCAAATAATAGTTTGGATTCCTTCCTGGTTCAAGGATGTTTAAAACAAGTTTGCAGATCTGAATGTAGTTTGGTGTGATGCCTTCTCCCCTAAACTGAACTGAAAGAACATCCTGTAAAGGACAAGGAGACAGCAGATGGTGTGCTGTCTCCCTGAGGCAGAGACACTGTAGTCTCTGAGTACAGCTACTGGCAGGTCTGCAGTGAGGTATTGCAGTATCAGAACCAGTTTTCAGGATTGATAGAATAAAAAGAAGAAGAATTAAAAAAAAAAAAAGGTCAGGCTTGCTTGAGTCTTGGTAGCAGGAAAACAACAAAGAAGTCAAGGCAAGATAACTGTGTCCTTCTTCTCCAGTAAATTACACTTCTAGGGCTATGGCCATTGCAGACTGTCATACCAAGCGAGTTCATTTAAGGCTGACTGGGTATCATCTCTATGTTGTAGCCTGTACTGTACTGGGAGATTCAATAAGCTTGTGAAATCAGTAATGAGGATAAGCTGAAGACAGTGTCCTAATGACGCTACACTATAGCATTTTTGTGGTTTACAGACTGTGTTAGGGAAACTCATTAAGTGGGCCAAAGGAAGAGCACAAACAGGTAGTAATCATGGAATTAATTTTTCTTTCACTATCACCTGAAGAGAGAGACTAGGGTTTTTTCTGTCTACTTGGTTTTTGCCTAGGTAATTGTTGTAAGACTAATGGTCTCTATTCTGCTGTCTCATTTGGCTAGCCTTCCATAAGGTAAAAGGGTTATGTGGTTTGGCTGGAATCTATTTCAATGTAATGAAAACTTACCTCTGAGGGGACAGTCCAGCTAAACAAATCTGAATATATTTAACAAGAAAAGGAAAAGATGGAAAGAGAATCTGAGTGCCAAAATAGGATTTGTGAACAAAATCAATCAAGACATCAAAGCACAGGAGGAGCAAAAAAAATACCTGTAATTGCCTATAGAGCAATACCAGAGACCTGATTAATGAACAAAAGGAATCAGAATTGTTTATTAAAGGGCATACATTTCAGCTAGCAGGTATTATGGAGATATTGTGGGAACATTTGCATGGCCAGCATTGCTAGAACTATTGGGTAGATACAGTTTCAGGTGAATTAAGTGGTCTGAAGGGCAGAGGTTTGGCAGGCTCAAAAATTATTGGTGTCGTATCTGAGAAAAACAGTTTCTTGGATTCTTAGGTATCAACTATTCCAAGACTCAGAGCTGTAATTGATGTTCACTTTTGGTTATAAAAAAAAACAGACTAGGGAACAGGATATACACCATCTTGTGCATCTACTGATAACTGAGATTCATGAGGGAATAAAACATTATCATGAGGGCTTTTGTTATGCAAGACATTGCAATACTTACCTATCCATGTATATTCACGTCTTAAGTTAGATGTGTTCACCCAGCACAAAGGAATTTTGTATTAGGCCTCATCCTGACAGATAATTAGGGTATGGATCACAGAGCCCAAAACTTGCAATAACATATGATGTGTTGGTGTCACAGAAAGGGCCTTGCTGTGATCTGTGTGGTCATGTGGAAGTGACCATACAGTACGGATGTAATAATGACTTTTTACATTGACTTTGTGCAAACAAAATGAGAAATAAAAATATTACTGGTAATGAATAATGCTCTTGAAACTGAAATAAAGTAGAAGAAATTAATCATTTGGAAAAAAGTAATTTGACAGAACTATGTGAACATGACTGGAAACCTAAAATCAACACCAGAAACTGTAATCCCTCTACATAAATGAAACCAATAGCAGAACCAAATTGGTTAAGAGACAAAAAGGGGAAAGATGCAAATCAAATAATATATATATAAACACATAATTTATGTGTCCATTTTGTGTATACATGCTTATACATCTATATATTAATTAGAAATATGTGTTTTCCATTATGTATGGCATAGGCATATTGACAAGATAAGACTTTTCTGATATTTTGATTTACTTGAATCAGAAGCAAGAATGGAGGAGCACTGAGAAGCAAGGCAGAAGGAGGAGCAGCCTATTGCAGGAAAGTCAGAGTTAACTGTAAGTTCACAAATCAGAGTTTGAACAAAGAAAATTCTAAGAATTAACAGAAGTGACAGAATTGTCAATAATCATAGATGCAAGGCAGAACACAGAAGTACATTTATCTGCAGTAGGAAAAGATGACAAATGGTATAATTATATCATATGGTGATAAAATACTTTCTCTGTCTGAGTAATTTATGATTTTGTTAAACAGCAGGGATTCCATAGGAACAATTTACAAAACACAGAATTCTTGTATGCAAGAATTTTTCAAAAGATTTGTGTGAACACTGATTATAGCAATTTTTTAGTAAGCTTAGACTGCTTGAGAAGCTCTCCTAACTTTAACAGGAGTAAATGAGGTAAAGTGAATAGCAACAGATCCTTCTACGGGATCTCAGCCTAGGATTAGGTGTTTAAAAACATGTGAACAAGGTTTGCACACATGACGTAATACTGACCAGGGTAAACTGTATGGATTTAGAAAATCACACTGATGCCATTGCCCAGAATAGTTTGTCCAGTTCTGAAGCTCAGACATCAAGATGGAGGTTTATAAAAAACAGAAGTGGCTCAGGGGAAGAGCCATGAAATTGTTTAAAGGAATTAAAAACCAAATCAAAATAAAAAAAACCCACACAACAAACTAACCCAAAACAAAAAAACAAACCAAACAACAACAACCACAAAAAAAACACAAACCCAACAGCTCTTGAAAAAGATCCTGGGAATTTATGCAATGAGCAAGATGAGGGATGACATAGTTGCAGTTTATGTATATATGCTTGAGGAAGAGTTTTTCGAGAAATGAAAGCTCTTCTGCAGAGTTTAGGCAGAATGCCTAAATAGGTCTAGTAACTGATAATTGTTCTTTAAAGTCATGAGCTTGTGTCAGGCACAAGTAAATGTCCACCACAGTTTTGTTGTTATCACTTATTTGTGAAACCTTGAACAAGCCAGAGTCAGCATGCAGTCAGTTCTGCTTGCACTGACTGTTCATCCCCACACTGAACAAACGGGTAGAATAAAATCTCAAATAATTAGCATGGACACAAGATTTTTGGCTGATCTTGCTATCCAGAAGGACAACAGGGAGTCCAAAGTTAGTTTCCGTGTCTAATTAAGGTGAACTGCTGTGATATTACATGCACAAAGTCATAGCAAATCTGATTTTCTGTGATAACAGCTAAACGAAGTTGAAGACTGTGGTTAAAACCACCTGCTGTGTCAAGGAATGTGCATTTCTGCTGCCAAAGTCTACCCAGACAAGCACTGCACAAAGGCACCAGGGGAAAACAGGTGGTGTGAGTCCTGGCTGCCTTTGTGTTATCAATGTTTGACTTAATTCTTTTCCCCCCTTTAAATCAATTATGCCACAAAACCAAAAATATGTCACAGCAGCAAAAGATTTTTATCATTTTTAGCTATCTATCTGGTGAGCTCGCCAGGGGACTAAAGAGGGGAAGAAACCATCTCCACTGAGACAACAGGAGCACATGGTCCAGGAGCAGCAGGTGGAGACACATGAAGCCTTGATGTGCCAGGCAGCATCCCAGGGCTGCATAAGAGCTGCGCTTTGCCATGTTTATATAGCTTTCCAGAGTAATAGTAAAAAATATAGTTTTCATGTCTGGCTTTGCACTTTCTTGCCATGGGTAGGACAGTCATTTTCAGTCAGAAGCTATAAAAGAACATAGAGACCAATAGTCTGCCAAATCTCTAATGCTGGTGTTCATGTTGTAGAGACTGTGACTTTCATGTTTCAGTAGTTCACCTCATAATTATTATATGTGGACCAACTTCCTTTTTTCAGACACATTGTTGTTTCTTTAGCCTGATTCCCAGATGCTCATGACGGAGTTCCTTTGTCCAGCTGTGTTTGTGTAATGCATCCTGCCTATCAGCGTCAAGTTGTTAACTCATAATTTGATTCACTGGTTGTCCTCCTCCTTCCCTACATGTAGGATAGAAAAAAGGAAATTGAAAGCATTACATTTTTGTTCTCTTTTATTGTTCATGGCTTATGATATGCCTATACTGATATTCCTTTACTGATATTCCTTTACTGATATTTTCTCCCCCAAGAATTCCCTGGCTATGTCACCTCCACTCACATGCTGTTAACCATTTTCTTCTGCTACTACTCTTTTTGAATTGGGATCATTATTATAGCAGCTGAATGCAAAGTATTGATTCATGTAATATCCCGAGTGTTATTTTCAGTTCCATTCTTCAGAGCTTCCAACAATCCATATGCCTTTTGAATAACCACTGTGAAGTAAGCAGAGGCTTTTCACAGATGGCCAAGTGTTTGCAATTAATTGAGCACCTAGCAAGGGTATGAATAATTCCACATGCTTATTAAAAGCTGAATTACTTACATTTGCTAATGCATTTTTCATTTGCCATTATGTGCCCTTTTTTGTTTTAAACTCTCTAAAGATCTTCTCACCTCCAGACATTACAATCCAAGTAATGCTATTACTTGCTATTATTGACATCTCAAAGTTCAACCTGTTTCCAGGTCATTAATAATCATAATAAACAGTGATAGCCCTAGATGCTGCCCCTCCTAAAAGCAAAGTGTTACTAGAGCATGAGTATATAAAGCTGTCAGGCTCTCATTTATTGTAGTTAGTAAATTGAACTGTAAACTCTTAATGGTTAATATTTCTGTTATATATTCACTTATCCATCTCATACACCTTTAAATAATAAAGCAGTATCAATAGCTCTGGCTTTGGAGAGCAATTAATACCTCTTGCAATACAGTTGAAAATTTGGTAAAGAAAATGAGAACGCCTAAGCAGTTGGAGCAGGTTGCTCATGGTCATATCCTTTCAAGTTTTGAACATTTCCCAGGATGGAAATCCCACAGCATCTCTTAGCAAGATCTTCCAGTGCTTCATGATCCTCATATTGATCCCTACTCAGCTTCGTCATCCTACAATTTACCACGTTAGGTGGGAAGAGGACACCTGAAAACATGATTTTTGTTCCCTTGCTTAGTTTTTGCTTCCAAAGACAGAAAATAGTGTAAAGTACCCTGATAACTGGGTGCAGCTAGAAAGTACTTCAGATTTTTCTAAACTGCTCTCTCAAAACCCTTCCTCTTCTACATATAATTCTCAGCTGTAGTAAGAGAACTAGACCCAGACAGGCTCCAGCTGTGCTACCTGGGAACAACAAAGCAGAGACCACTCACCTCTCCACGCCATTACCCGTTTGAAATCAGAAGGGTGTGATGGGAAAGGCAGTACAGAAACACTCCCTAGTTTTCAGATAAGGACTGCCTCTCCCACACACTACTTCTGCTTCTGAAGGCTCTTCTGTTCCTTCTGCCCCACAGACAATTGCTATCACAGTCCTGGCTGTTGCCTTCTTAAATGATACCTCCTCAGCTGTCACATAAACATCATGGTGTCAAGTCTAGCCCTTGACATGCCCACTATACACAGGGCTAAAATGTGTCAATTTAGAAAACGTATTTATGTTATATCCTCAAAAGTCACCTACTTTGACCTTCCAAGGAGCTGTATTGGGAAGAATGGAAGAAGTACTTCCCTGAAGGAACACAAATTTTCTTTCTTATTCAACTACATGTTATCCCAAGCACAAGAATAAATAACTTAGACACTGTTGAACTTTCTCCACATTAAAGCAGACATGGTTTGTCTGCAACTCCTTTCTCTTCCCACTAGGTGGTGAGTTTTTTTGTTTGTTTTTTAAGGACACAGGTGTACCTAAATCTACAGGTTTCCTGCTGAGGGCTGGATAAAACCTGCCTCTCTCCACCCTCTGTAAGCATGAGGCAGAAGAAAGCTGTGTAGTCCCCTGCCTTGAGATGTGTTAGCTTTCTTTGGTGGGAAAGAGAAAACAATGACAAAAGCTTGTGTTAAATACTTAACCCTTGCACTCAAGCAGCCCCGAGGGTAGCTCAGTATCTGGGCACTGCTCTTGGTTCAGAGCAGCCTACAGCCTACTCAAGACAGCAGAAATGGGTGGAGGGACTGGCTATGGGTCTGAGACAAGATATCGACTCTGTGTAGGAAAACTTGTTCCCTAGATAGTATTCCTACAAGGCTAGATGAACTGAGATAAACTGTCTTTTCTGTTTAGTTTTGTTTGTTTGTTGGCTTTTTTTTTTTCTTCAGTAGCCATTACATTAATGATCAGAGATCTGGGCAATGGTTTCTTGCCTTTGTAACCTGTCAGCTGAACCAAGGCCCTGTGATAAACTTGAGCATGAAGTCCACAGGTCCAGAAAGCCCCAGATAACGTGGAGCACTATTGCCAACCTTTGTCAGCAGGCCAGGATGTTGCGTATGTAGCAAACCTGTCTCAGCTACATACAGGCTTTCCATAGCATTTAGAAGGCAGCTAAACACACTGATAAAATAAAAATGCTTGAGAAGCTGTGTCCAAGCTATATTATAAAACAAACAAACAAACAACATTCTGTACTTCTGAGAGGAAGACCGTTCTCAACACCTTTGTGCATTTGGGTCACAGGACTTCTGCGAGCAGGGTGGGTCCTGTCCGTGTAAGCCCCAGTGGGACCCTTGCACCAACTGCCTCAGCTACTGCTGCCTGAGACCCAGCTCTCACCTCTTCAGTCTCAGAACAGCCCATGTGTTTAAGGAAATACAAATGAAAACATCTTCAGAAAACAAAATGTTCTTCTGCCCCTGCTCCTCCCTGTGGGGGAAGAATTACAGTGCAAACAGGACGTAACAGATGTTTATCATTATACATAAGTGCTCAGGTGCTCCCAATAACATCAGAAGAACATATAGATTAAAACATAAAATAACCTTCTCTACTCCCTGCCTGTTTCTGCCATATTATTGTCCCTCTGCTCTTTCCTTCCCCATCTCCCTTGCATCTCCCATGGCAAAGCAAAATCCTGCTCGCCACCCAAGTGCAGAGACTGGCAGCCTGCTCTCACCTTTCTTCTTCAGACCTTCCCTTTGCCTACAGAGAGGATGTTTGTAGGCAAGTTAGTAGCATTGACCCACAGTGGTACTATCCTGCCACAACATTGCTTAAAATGCCCTTGTTCAGCTGACTCAAAAGGAAACACTTGTTTGGAGTTGCCTATGAAATGTTCAGGTAAGGTCTCACTAACTAGTATTTCTTTAGCTGCACCACTTCAACCATCATTTACATTGTGTGAAACACTTACAGGTCTGTATTTCTAAGCATAGCAGTCCACATGGTTGCAGGGAGGATTTTTCAGGGGGAAGGAGGAGATGCTTCCCACCCAACTGTTGCATTGCACTTCATGCCCCCCAAAGTAAAGGAAATTATTGCAGCTGTCTCAGGAATGCTGCTGCTGCCATCTCCTGAGAAAAGCTAGGCTGAGCATGTTTAATGGAGCTACAGAAGCTGCTGCTGCTGCTGCCAGAACGTCTGCCTAGCCATGGAGTCTTTTGGCTGGACTAGACTAGTCTGTAAATGAGTTACATCTGAGATTAGTGTTATCAAACTAAAAATACAGGATCCAAAAATATATGTCTAGCAGTTTCCTGGAAATCTCATTTGTGGACGTAACATTAGATCACAGTATATAAGGTGATTAATCTCTGCTTCCCAAAGGGACACAGGAAATTCTTGCTCTACCAAGCCATGGAGGCCTCCAAGTCCAGCTGACTGGGAGAGCTGAAAGTTGGGGTTCAGAGACATAAATTCTGTGTGGACTCTAAGCTAAAATGTCTGGTTTTGTCACGATTAACCCCAATTACAGGGATTTTGAGGAAAACTGTCACAAACTACCAAAATCTTAAAGACTATAAGGAATAATGATGATGTCTACTCAAGTAGACTTAAATCACTGTTTAGAATACAATTCAAGCTCCTTAGTCACTTAGGTAACATCAACAGGCCCGTGGAATCCACTTTTCTAAAATCCCCAAGTCCAATTAATTTTTTTCTCTCCCTGCCTCTGTATGTGAATATACGTTTACATATGCTCTCACAGAAAACAAAATATTTAAACTTTTCTGGGAGCAATTATGTGGTTCTAAAAGGCTTTCCCAACATCTACTTTTTCAATTATTGAAAGAAGTATCTAATGTGATAACAGTTCAAAAATGTTTTGAAGCTACATATAATATATATCCTCCTCCCAAAGAAAGGATGATAGATAATAGAAATCTCAATCACTTCTAGGGCTTTCTTCATTAGTAACACCTTGAGACACAAGTCTACGCATGAAGCTGTGCTATATTGTCATCTGCACCCTACTGCTGTTAATGAGATTTCTGTCCCATTCATTCCTTAACAATAATGCTTGTCCTGACCTTTGTAAAGTGCTTTGAGATGATGCTTCAAAAGTACTAAGCAAGTACTAAATGATATTAGCTTATTATTTAACTCCAGTGACAGCTATGGAAAAATGTTTTCTGTGTTTGCCCAGAGCTAATGACTACTTAACAAATATCACTATAGTAACATGACTATTTCTAATTTTCTTCCAAATTGCCAATGAGACTTTAGTTCACTTTCAAGATGAAAATTCACCTTTCTTGGTCACAGAAGTGGCAGTGCAGATATCCTTCTTTTTCTCTGTCAAGCAATAAAGAAAGAGGATAAAATTCCATTGAAAAGACTCAGTCTGAGAGCTGAAGAAGAATTTTAGAGCCTCTGCTCCCACTTTCCTTTATCTTAGTTGACCGCGTGTCTCCCATCTTACATCCCACAGTCTTCCTCTAGGCTACAATGAGCTCTTAGTTTTGACAGAGTACTGAAAGACAGTGAAAGGTTCTTTTTTAGCTTAATATTTCTTGGTCAGCAGAGAGAGTGGTAAATGGAATGGACAGGAGCACCAGGGAGCCATGACCTTGCAAGTCATTCAACTTTTACACTGCTAACATATTGCCATGGGTAAGGTACGGGACTTGTTCCCAGAGCCTGCTGTCCCCTGCTGCTGCTGCAATGGGTCTTACCATGGTGCTGGCAGAACAGCCAGAGTTCGGGCAGCGAGCGGGATGGGGGATGTCACTGCCCGGTTCGCTATTGCTGCTCAGCTGTGACAGCATATGCTCAACCTTCAGAGCCAGAAAGGGACATGATGCTGCCCTTGCATGCTCTGAACAGCAAGCAGCCTTCTGGGGAGTGAAGAGATGGACAAGTGAAATGTACCAGGGGGAGAACGGGAGCCAAACCAAGTGTCAATGGGAATAGTAGTGAGAAGAGGAACACGTACAAGGAAGTCAAAAGAGAAAGATGGGATATGATAAATAACTAAGTGGTAGAGAGAAATAAAAGGCCTGTGATGGTGCCAGGAGCTGTTTTCTTATATACAAAGGACCCCACAAAAAAAAAAAAAAAACCTAAAACCCAATTGGTTTGGGTTCTCTGAGCATGTGCTTTCCTGGTTTGGGAGAGGCTGTTCCCAAAGCAAGCTGCAATGTCTGCCTCAACAAAGCAGATCTGACTCCACCCTGCAGCTAACATTGACGCTGCAGCCTGAACAAACTGTTAAGGAACTTGTGTTAACACCAAAATGCTGGTTTCATATAGAAGTGACCTTTACAGGAAATTCCTCTGTGTGTATCCCTCTGTGTGTTTGGAATAATTTCAGTGAAAGCTTAACTAAAAAAATTCTGCTAGAAAGAAATGCTCCATGCTTTAATTCCAGAAAGTATAAGGGGTTTTGCTCCTGTCATCTGGAACAGATCAGAGCAACCATATGCTTTGTCCTCTGCCCATTCCCCACATCCTAACAGTTTTTAGACCATCTTCAGCTTTAGAAGATGGTTACTCCACAGGAGTTGAGGTTAGCATAGGTATTTCCCCAGCACCAGAGAAGCAGGCTGGGATGCCAGGAAATTCTACCTATGCTGGCTTCAGTGGGAGCACTGAGGGCTGCCAGGGGAGCGGAAGCCTTGCAATGAGCCTCTTTGGCTCTGCAGCAAGAAGCTTCATGCTGTGGGTCCCGAACAAAACTTTGCCAGAGCTGCAGACCTTCATAATCCCGCTTCTGAAGCAGCTGCCTGGTGAGCTGGCAGGAAACAAGGCCAAAAATATCTTCTGCTTGTGGTACAGCCAAAGTTTATTTACTCTGATATTCTTTGGTGCACCATTTTGGCTTCAAAGGACAGCCTTGTTAGTTGGAAACTTCCTGACCAGCTGTGGTTTGATATTCAGCAGGTTTTCTAACAAAATGGGGGAGAGAATCAGCAGCAAGGAGAATTTTTGTGAACAGGAATAGGCAAATGAACCAGAAAACCCTTTTTCTCTTTATCCTGCTTCCCCAGAGGAAGGACAAGAAGGGTTCTCAACATTCATGAGCAAGTATGGAGGTTTCTGTGGATATAGGTGTAATTTCTGCCCACCATAGTATGTCTTTGATCATTAAGCAGACAGTTCCAATATAGCATGTCCTTTAAATTGTAGATATTTGTTCTGAGATTCATGTTGAGTTTCACTCCTATATTTTATATTTTGATTACTGCATAATTCAGAAAACCCACAAATATCTTTACATTTGATAAGATAATGTTATGATTAACTATAAAAGTTACCTGTCTGATTCTGATATACAGCAAGGGCTGGTAACAGCTAAATGATACTGACATTCTTCCACTATGAAAGATTTCTTCCAATATGCCCTGTAGCATGTGCTACAGCTTTTCTGTCTTCCTCTAGGTGGAGTAACTAACCTCTCTATTCTCCTGCAGCTACAAATGGGCACTTTGGGTTTATTGCTAGCAGCTGCTCCACTCCAGAAAAGGAGGAGGTCTCCCTCCATTCTGATTAGCAACACAGTCTGAAGGTTTTATTCAACTTCACAGAACATTACAACAGGCAATATGGCATCCTACTAAATGCTGTGTCTAAGCATACAATTAAATTATAATTCTTGAGTGTAATATTCTGCACAGTTGCTACAATGTTCATCTGAATATTGCAGCTGTTCATTGACCATCTTATCCTCCAAAGACAGTGGTTTATAGAAAAATAAATTGCGGGCACTGAAGTCTAAATTGGGAAAGCACTTTACCTGCTTATCACTATATTCAGGACAGAAATTAAAGAACATCACTTGCTTGGAATACAGAGTAAGACTAAACATATTCTTTAACCTCAGAGATGCTTAAGCTAGAGATGAAATTTAGTGTGTGTGGATGTAGTTTGTTAAATAGGCTGGTAGTCTGAAACAAGGTATTAACCCACTCTCAAATAAGGAGTATTATTTTACACCTGGAAAGATAATTTGTTTTTACAAAAAAACGATCAAGTATTTGAGACACATTTGCACTATAAAAGCAGTAATACAAAGACATTAAGTAATAATTAGATTAATCACAGTAATTACTAGTAAGACAATAAAATTTCCTTACATAGCTTTTAGATTTCTTATTTTCTCTAGATGAAAAATACTTTTGCTATGTGATGTTAGTTCAGATAAGATGTAAGATTTTGCCTCCAGTGTGACTTTCCTCAGGCACAATCAAGAGTCAGTGCCACCAGTCCAATACTTAGCCATGAGATTGACCTGGATAAGCAGGGACAGCGTACACCAAAGATCATGACAGTTACGTGAAGAGTGTGATAATGATGGACCTAAATTATTCATCCTGCCACCCAATTAATTCTCGTAGCTCAGGGGTTGCTGTACAGAAGCCATGTCTTCATTATATGTAGGGTACATGAGTGGAACATCTTACCTGCATTGACACTGAAGAGTCTTTTTCCAGTCTGTGTATGTCTTTTCATTGCACTTGTAAAGTGCAGAACACAGGATTAGCCAGACTTATTTAAGGTGTCTTGAATTATCAGTGCTAAAATAGTGCTCACTAGTTTAAATGACTTAGTTTGCTAGTTCCTTGGGGTTTGCTCATACAGATAATGTTTATTTTGCCTGTTTCTTCTTTCAGAGCCATCCATTTCTGGCATGATAAAACCATTAGTGTCGGTTACGTGTCACCATGTAAATGCTTTACTTTGCTACAGAGTAGTTTCCATGTGCCACCTCTTTCAGCTTTGGCATTTAATTATCAAGATGCACGTTAGTTTCTTAAATTATGTAATCTGACTTAATAAAAACTGCTTATAAAACAAGTAAATACACTGACAAAGGCAAAATATTATTTCGTTTATGAAATTTTTTACTAAAACCATGACTTTATTCAGTGTGCTCACTCATTGCTATTTACCAATGTTCATTTAAGGTTGCAGTTGAACAAAGAACAGTAAATGCAATTTAGTGCAGAAAGGCAAGGTAACATGGCCTGGGTCTTAGTTAATTTATCTTTCATGACAGATTCTATTTTCTGCCACTGGTATTGTTACCAAGCAATACATTTCTCCCATGATAGTGTATCTGTGGCTCTTGCATTGCCAAACTTAGTGGTAGCATTTAATTTGCGTGGTATTATTCAGTTATCAAGAAAACGTAGTGCACGTTGAGAAGCACAGTGCCTATTGAATGATGGGCATAAAGAATGAGTTCTTATAAGCAAGAACATTGTCTTGAGTACTTTGCTAAAAACATCTTTCCGAGGCTGCACTATCATGTTCCTGTCCAGGGAAGCTGGGCATTCACAAGGCAGGTCTCCAGATGAAGGCTAACAGGTAGATATGCTGAGATAGTAGACATAGAATGAACTTGACCACTAAATTTCATGCCTTTTCCCTTGAGTAATGGCAACTGGATAATGTGCAAAGACCACGACACTTTATTATGGGAAAGCCACACCGAGATCACTAAATTCTATTCCCCTCTCTGTGTAGATCAGCTTTACATACGTAATTTTCAACAGAAACTAATCTAATCCATCTTCAGAGACCTACAGTGATGGAGAAGTCATGTAACTCATGATATAATTCCTATAATATTATACACACATAGTTTTATATTACATTCTGATATTCATACCCATGTTGAGTGGAGTACAAATATACCCATGACGTAAGTGACCAACAAGGAAGTTTTAAAACAGAAAGCTTCTGGGAAGGTCCTAGCAGGATTCAGCGCGGGTTTTTTTGTTGTTGTTGTTTTTGGTTTTGTTTCTGTTTTTTTCTTGGCAAAACATTCCTTATTACTTTTACCTACAAACAGAAAGGTGAAGAAATGTGATGGCCAGCAGCTTCTGGATGTCAGGGAAGCTGGCAGTGTAGTAAATCAGCCAGATACCGACTGTAGAGAACGATCTGAATCATTTGGTAGGGTGGGCTGATTTGAATATCCTGTTTTAATACAGATAAATTTGCAATCATACATCTAAGGAACAAAGAGCATAGTTTATTCAGACAGCATTGGACAAAGTATTTCAAAATGATGCAACATGAAGTCAGGGTCTTGGTAGATAATTAACTGAACATGAACCTGCAGTAGGATGATGCAATTAGAGTGTGAATGTCAGCCCTGAAGCCTAAGCGAGGAAAATATGAAGTAGGAGTAGGAAGGTGATATTAGTTCTGTTTATAGCAAGAGTAAAATCATCACAGGAATGCTGCGTGCAGTTCTTACACCGACAATTCAGAAAGGACTCCGACAAATAAAAATATAGTCAGTCCTCCAAAAAAATGTGTTGAGGTCTGAAAGGCGTGAAAAGCTAAGAATGAGTAAACTGCTTTTCTTACCAAAAAGAAAAGCAAAGAAGACTGTTACTTAAATGTAAAATATAATTTTGATTGTGTTTGGCTTTTTAGTACAGGAAGAAAAGGCATAACAAAAGACAGTTTGAGGTATTTTTCTCTTGAAAAGAAAGAGATATGTAAGATCTAACTGCAAATAAAGACCTTAAAAAACAAACCCACCCAATGAATTATTAGCCACATTTACAGTGAGGTGTTACATATTCTACTCCATACTGTTGTGTCTAAAGGTCTTTCCAGGGGTATAACTATTTCAGGAGAAACTGCAGACCTGCTGCTGAGACTTATAGCTGAGGTGCTACAACTTACAGGATCATCATCATCTCTTCCAGCCTCAAAGTCTGTGATTACCTGACTTGACATAATTCTACTTTATTTCTTTGAATTCTATTAAGTTATATTAATGTATACCTGTTGGGGAAGTAGTTCTGACTCCTTCAAGTTTGAAAAGAATGCATAATAATGCAGCAGTTTTGTACAGATTTACCACCACTGAAATCAATAGCCTTGTATTTTAAGGTAATCTTGAGAACAGGGAGACTGTAAAGTTGTTTCTGAACTACACAACCTATTCCGACCATGGAAACAGACATTAAAAGTCATACTGAATCACTGGAACCAGAAACAGTACTTAATTTTGTTTCTAAAGAGATTAGTTCTGCTGACTACAGAAAATTACTTCCTTGAGTTTGTCATTTTGTTTACATGTTTTTATATTTGAAATAATATCTAACCACTAAGTGGTCCTGACTGCAAAAACACCAGACCGTGTTTTCAATAAATAATTCCACTTTAATGGCAAAGTAATAATTTAGACAGATACAGTGCGCACACCTGCAAAAAAATATACGCAAGCTGGTTTACAAGCTAGAGGAACAATAAACCAATAGAAAATACATCATCCAGTTAAGTCCGATGACACCAAATACTTATTATTAGGGCTTTACAAAGACTACAAAACTTTTCAGATGATTTATTTCACTGTTTCTGTCTATTTACATGATATGTTACATAAAAATGTACAAAATATAAAATGTGTACAGACAAATGTTTCACAAACAATTTCTGAGTTGTAAACTAGGTGGACTCGCTGAGATGTATTGCAGGAAGTTTTGTATATGTGATAGTGTGTGTTTGCATGTTAAGTATGGCAGGAAAAGCTTTGCAGGTTTGCTCAGAGCACAGGTACAGGAAAGAGCAGCTTTCCTTTAGTTCTTTGAGTCAGTCAAGCTGCGTGCTGACATTTTGCATCAGAAATGGATCCAGATTTGGGGGTATGATGTTGGTCTGACTGAATCCTACATGCATAAAATCAGTTAAGAGTTTTATTAGGGCAATAGCACCGTGTAGGAACCTCTAGATTCAGTGATGCAGCTCAGTGCCATTTGGAAACTGCATTGATTTATCTTTGTTTTATAGCGAGTGACCACAGGGTGGTCACAAAGAGTTAATAGCACCAAATACACATCCTGAAGGTAACATCCATGGAGGTGTACAGTACATGTCTACACAATGCCAGAGCCCTTAGATACCTTCTTGTTTATATGCACCTATTTTAACCAGACGTCTCATGTGGTAAAAGAGCGTTTCTGATTATTCTGAGCAGTTTGGATGCAATCTGGTAGTAGCCTGCTGTGACATATGCACATAAAAGATTTTCAGATTTTTTCCCCCCAAAATGTATTGGCTTTGTATAGATATTGAAACATGCTCACTGTAGCATTGATAGCTCCTGCATAGTCATAACAACTGTAAGTACAGGACAAACACACCAGGTAATAACAGCTTGTAAGGTTTGCATTCTGTATTTGTTTGCAACACACAGGAAATCTCAGCAAGTGAAACATCTCTTAACACCAACAGAATAAAATACAATTTTTTTTGTTTCTTTTCAATTTGATTTGTGCAAGGTTTTTTATTTTTTCTTTTTTTTTATTATTATTTTTCTTTTTTTTTTTTTTTTCCAGTATTTACAATACCCACCCAGTAAACTGTGCAAAACCAACCCACTTTTACAGTATAAACTCTTCTTCTTCCACAGTGGACATCACTGCTTCAGTGTACTTTTATGCTGAATTCTTCATGTACAACAATAGCAATCAAAACAACATGCTAAAACTAGAAAAAGGAAAAAAAAACAACAAACAAACAAACATATATTTGTGCTCATGCTGCATCAAGTGCATCCAGCTCTGCTGGATAAGAATGCAAAACATCTGTCCTCCAAAAACTCCATTCCATGGGACCAAATGTATTTGAGCCGATTTTCTCAGCATTTAGGTGGCAGTGGAAGTGGGTTTGGGTTCCTTGTGTATTTCTGAGGGTAGGCAGAGAAATCTATTCACAAGATAAAAATATTATATAGCAACTGTTCTTTCTCCTATCCATTTCTTTAAAAAATCATGATATACAGATATGAGGCTACTGTGTTAACTGACATTTTCTCATTAGTAAATGAAGAAAAAAACAGTGTAAATTACCAATGGTTTAGGAATTAAACCAACTGTAAAACTGTTCTAGAAATCTGTTTTAAGGCAGTGAGACAGCACCATAAGAAATGTTCCTTCTTCCACTGAAAAGGCTCAAACATATGAAGCCCTAAAAAGCCTTTAATCAGTGTTGGTTAATAATTGGTATAAAACTGTTGTTAAGGAGTGGGCAGGTGGTTAAAAAAGACCATTGTGGTAAAAACAACTTTATAAAATCTGTGACTCGTATACTAAAAACTTGATGGAGCGCATCACCGTGACCATGGCAGTTAAATTGGCACTTATCCAGCATATCACAGTCATGTTTTCTGGTGATTGCACAATATTGTTTGTGCTTTCTGAGTTACTATCATCATCTTTGATTTGTTTTGGAATGGGCAGTAGTGTACAACACAAATGCCACTGAAGTCCTGTGACCAGCACCATGCGGCACAACAGAGGTTAAGAAGAGAATTAGAAGACTGCATTGTTCATGCAGCGCCTCAGGGAAACTAAAGGAAAAAACAAAAAGCAAAACAAAACCAACCAAAAAACCAACCAATCAAAAAAACCAAAAAACAAAAAAATCATGAAAGAAGTTGCACTGTAAACTTGTACAGAGAAACAGAGAAAGAGAGAGAGAGACCTAGAGACAGGGTAAGAGAGAAAGAAGAAAAGGGAAGAAACGTATTCCAGTTTGGCTAACACGTGTGCAATCTGCTTAGATGCCCTTGGTCTAGGGCCCTTTCCAGTTGACAATTGGAGTCTCACTTGGCTCCATAGGTATTGAAATGCCTTGAAATTAAACTAATTCAAGCTTTCCACTTCAATTTTTCTTCCTGACTTTGCAGTTATGTCTCCTGCCTACCTACAGCACACCGTTCTTACTCAGCGACCTCGGCGTGCTGCTTTAATACTGGCAGTGGTCTAGTGGAAACAGGTTTTACCATAATCCTCCACCAAGGTTTGTCCCTTTCATAGAGTTGATTCAAGGGATGAATCCAAAATGTCATCATGGTGGCTGGTGCTATCACTGTCACAGCTTTGTGCGCTCGAATAGTTGGCTGCCTCTTGAAGCCTCATTAGCATATTCATCTGAAAGAAGAAAGCAATGTTTACATAATCTCGTCTCATGCAATGCTGCAGTGACCGTGCTAAAATTTAATTAAGCTCTCTTGCTGAATGAGGTGTGCTGGTATCTAGCTGAAGGGACCATACAAAAGGATTTCAGGAAGGGCAGGGTGTCAGTGGCTCCTCCTGGCACCCTTTTCATTGCCGTCTGGTCTTTAAATAGAAATTTAAAGGACCAAAGAGCCAGAGGGATACAATGGAGCTGCCTGATAACTCTCTTTAATTCAGGGGTGAGACTGGCTGCAGCTGCAAGACTGGCAGAGGAAGGAAGCCATATCACAGCTGGACATCTGGGCTCATATTTGGAGGCAGTCAAGCTTCCAGATAATTTTTGGATGGTGTAGACACACTACATTGGAAAAGCAACTGAAAACATAATCACACTAACATACCCCGTCTGCAAGAGAGACATGGGGAGGGAGCAAGAGAGGGGTGGACTACAGCCAGCTGCTTCATGAAAGAGTCCCATCTGCTGTCGGGGTCTGACCTCAGCAGGGGAGCAGCAACAAATCCTCCTACCCAGGAGAGGAGAGCCCCCACATAATTTGGGGATTATTAGAACCTGAAGTCCATCTGAAAAATCATCAAAAAGCAGCATTAAGCCCCCAAAAATTACTTGGATCTTTGATGTTTAACTCTGTGTAATGATCAGGATTTTATTTATAAAACGTCTGCTTCTGCCAGCATGGTCAGGGCTGCAAGTGATGTTGACATCATTTTAATGTTTTTTGGGGAACAAATACACTGTCATTACAAAAATCCGTTGATGAAAAACCAAAGAGAAAGATGTATCCTTGTGTGCTTGTGTGTTAAACCCCTTTTTCCCTTTTGCTCAGGAATCCTTCAATCTGAAGAACTTGTAAAGTCTTCTCCAGGTATTGAACCGCATTTAATAGTCTATAATACTATTAGGTAGATTTTGCAGAAGCTTTAATAGGTATCCATGTTTGCGAATACAGGATACATGCAGTGGGTGTGCAGTACAGCCTTCATGTGAAATGTCCTGTTTCCCCAAGCACGATGTCTCTCTCCCCACTCTGAACTCCACTGCAGGCAGGGACAAGCCCTCCCATTCACAGGTTTCAAATGTCTAATAATTAATCAAATACAGATACTACTCACAGTGTGAGGGAGCAAGGGTGACAGGAGGCTAAACTTGAGCTGCCCAAGTATTTTCACGTTAGTGCAGGGGACATGTATATGCTGTAAGCCTGGCCAATGCAATCACTGGCAGGGCAAATCACTGGGTGAAACAATCACCCCAGAGCTTATGGACTGGAGACAGGGGATCAAATGAGGTGATTTTCTATACTTCTTCAGGGTGCCAGGTCTGGTTTTGGATACCAAACACCTCAGTGAAGCTGAGAAGTCATTTTCTTAGCACTGATAACAGTCAAATGCAGTTTCCTCTGAGAAATTCCCTTTTCTAAGGGTTGCCTGTATTGCAGAAGTAAAGTTCTCTAAAATGGTATTTAGAATTGTGATAAAGGCAATCTATAGAGACAGCACTATACAAGAATAGCAGTTCAATATATGCAATTTAATAGTTCATTATCAGAGGAAGCAATGGTAAACCCAAACGTCTGGGATCATATTTAAATAAAACAATGCATGGCACTGAGGGAAATCAACCTCTTGTCTTTTAACACCATCACACTGCCATTCCTTTTACATTAAGACTGCATAACAGTCATCAGTTATCTTGAAATGTTCTCAGGAATAGGAGGATAGCTGTCTGATTTTCATTTCCACTAAATTCTGTATGACAGACAAGTTATATAATGGGAGTTTCCCAGTCCTTCATTTGTAGAATGTAGATAAAGGACTGTCCAACCTGGGAAGGTGTTTTCAGAATGAAGTGAATAAGAAGTTGTTGAAGAGTGGTACCCAAATATTATAATAATAAAGACCAAATACATTTCTGGGCAGATGGGAGATGCAAACAATTTAGGGACATATTAACACGATGGTGATACCCACCCACTTGCTAGATTTACCTTTTATTTTCAACCTGTTTAATAAATTATAGTAGGATTCATTTTAAAAGCCCATTTTGGGGTGGGTATACACCATTTTTTTATTGTACAGTGTACAAGTTCACAAGTGATGGTGAAATACCTACTGAAAAGCCTTTTCCCCAAAGTTTAAATCTTACCAAGGGATCCCCTTCTGTATCAGTCTGTGGAACATGCTTTGAGGTTGTTCCTTCCTTTGCTGATGCATAACCTTCATAACCAACATCTTCTGGTCTCAACTGAAGTAGCGATGGCCACTCATGCTGTAGAGATGCAGAGCTCCATGGGTAGGTATCAGCTACCCACTTGGAGGGATCCTCCCAGGGTGCTCTCTTACCGTACATCTATATTATGGATATAACACAGGTAAGTATCTTACAGAGTTTTCAGTACTGGTTGTAACAGCAGGCAAGAGTCATCAAAAACACCCAAACCATTCTAGTAAGTGGTTTGCTTTCAAAATCTGCTCAGCACTCAGATATGATAAGACATTCAAAAGACATCATCTCCATTAATGCTCCTTCCATACACAGAGTGGCTGCAAGTTGGAAAGCAATCAACTAGTGATACTTGTAGGCAAAGCTGGATCCACGTGTTTTTGATATGATGTGAAATGAGACCTTTAGGTAATTTGCTTAAGGTGTATCAGTGAATCTAACTCAGCCCAATCTAAGATATTCAAGTTAATTGCATTTTGTTTGAAGTGAATTAGGAAGTGCCAGTACAGATTGTTCTCTTTTCCCAGCAAAATAGGATAGAGAAACAGACCACACCTTAAGTATGAGATCTTTCACAAGAAGAAATTCACAAAGGATAGGTTTTCCCTACTGTCAAGCACAAAAATGCTCTGGAAGGAGGAAAGAGGAAGGAAGAATAAGAATATTGTAAGATTAGGAGATCTGGTAGCTTCCTCATTAAAATGCACCCTTCTCGACCTTGCTGTTCACAAGCAAGATGTTAACTGAGAACCTCTTGATTGCCGATTTAGAGATTTCCTTTAGCTCTGACAATGACACATTGGGTTGGGGAGCCAGTCACCAGGGCCTTCTGTGATTTCTCCTAGCTTAAAAAGCCTCACACAATCCAAGGAGCAGCATAATATTGGCAGGGCATACACTCATGGAGCATTTAGATGGGCTGCACTCCTAAAGGGAGTAAAACAGTGAAGGATTTTAGTGCTAAAGCCAGAGAGATGAGTTGTGCTTATCACTGCAACACCTGCTCCCAGGCACTTGCTGAATCCAGAGCTCCAGAATGGGCAGCCAAGTTGCCTATATTACTATGCACAGAGATAATCAGACTCCTTCTGCCATACACAGAGAGTGGGCTGCTAAAATAAGCCTAAATAAGCTAAGAGGAAATGTTTCTCAGGGAGGTAGCAGGCTCACTCCAAGCTGTGGGCAGCACTTCCCCTCATCTGAGATTAACAGTGATTAAATATTTTCTGGAATCTGGTGCAAGGCTTGTAAATTCAGTGTCTGACAAATGAGTTTGCAAAGTACTGGGCTAGAAAGCCATTTGTTACCCACCCTTGGTTTCAGGAACATCTAATTATATAATAAAAAAAGATTTCTGTTTATTATTATTAATGTTATTTTATGGAAGCCATCCAAAGCAGCAAAAAATTGGAATGGTTCATGAAACAACATATTTTCTTCTATATGCTGCCATCTTCTGCTCCAGAATTGAAGTTCTCCTTTAAGTAGGCACCCTGTATACTTGGGAGACTATGAGCATGGAGAATATAACTTCATTTTTATAGCTGATCTAAACAAGCACTGTTAATCTCACCCTGGTTGTTCTATCAGATCTTTGGCAGCTTTTTGCACAAGGCATAAACACTCTGTAATTCCCAGATTGATAAGCAGTTTTAGGAAAGTGTGAGATATTCAACAGGCAAGATTCTAAACCTCCATAGCATCAGAATGTCACTATGTCAATACAAGGTGATAAAGAAACCACAGCTGCTTACAAGGTTCTTTGACTAGACCATAACAATCCCCTCTGTACTGTGCAGTAATTTCTTTCAGTGTCATGTGTAGCAAAAAACTGCCTTTCCACAAAATGTCTTTCCAGAGGGCATACAGTAGCAGTGCATAATGGAAAATGGAAAAGGAAGAAAACCAAATTAAAAAAAAAAAAAAAGGATTATTTTTGAGATTTAGGTTTGCTCCAAAGGTGTGGAATGGTGTGGAATCTTAACCTATATGGGACAGCTTACAGCACTGTCTACAACACATCCATTTGTAGCCCTCTTTCTATTAAAGCAGAAGAAATGTTAATAGTTCATTAACAGCCAACAGAACTGCTTCTAACACTTAGCTCTGGAGGTAACTGTGAAGCACTCTGATCTGATGGTACTGTTACCCAAAATGAGAATTAGAAACCAGGGGAAATCTTAGCACATATAGGGAAAGAAAAAAGGAGAAAAAAAAAACTATGGGAAATAGATGCAGGGTTGCAAGATAAAATGACAAAAAGGGACAGACACTCATGCCACTCAGTATGGCCAAATGGTAAATTACCTCAACCTGGTTAGGTAAGGCTATTTTTTTGTTTGTTTGTTTTCTGAATGGTGAAAATATCCCTGATCACAAGCTTTGCTCCACAAGCCTGGGTGCTTACATGTGTATGTAGGTGGGAGAGGATTAGGCAGACCAGGTATTTTCTTGCAACAGTGTAAGGGTTATTAACTCTTCCATGTAGGGGTAGGCTGATACTGCCTTGACACAGGGAGGCCATCTGAGCTATACTTAGTACTACTGTGAACTCTTTAAACAGCAGAAAAAGAATGAACCTTCCTCCAGCCACAGAGGAGAAACCCTCTTCATAAAGTACAAGCTATGCTAGTACTGCAGCAGACAAAGCCAAATCATATATCAAACAAAAAAACAGGTCAGAAGGAGTTCAAGGCTGATTTCTATAAGCCCTCCACAAGTTTTCTTCTTACAAACCCGACAGCATTTATACTTGGATGAATTGGTTGGAAGTATCTTTGAGAAAGCCTATGAAACTAATTTAAAAAAATGCTGGGAAAAAAATGTCATACCTGAAGTCCTTCTCTCACAGCTTCCAGAAGATACGGCACCAGGGAATAGTTCCAGAGGTCTGTGAACCACACTCTGGAGCCATCAACATCCATTGGACAAGGCAGGAAGAGGCGAGGGCCTGAAAAGCCAAGTGGTGTATTCAAAAAGTAGAACTAGGGAGTACACTGAAAATGATCTCCGCAAAATTGAAAAAGTAGTATCTGAGCAAACTCAAGTGAAGAGAATGTTAATACAGGACTAAGAAAAGGGAGTTATCAGTCTCTCATTCTTAATAATGAACTAATGTCACGTTATCCAATTCTAGGACCTGATGAACACAAGTTTTACAGACAAAATTATGTAAAAGGATGACTTCTTTTCTAACAGAACTATTCCACTATAAGACCTCAGATACATGTGTATCTCCCATCTGCAAGTTTGCTGAACTGTCCAAGTGGTTTTATTTCTGTAATTATACTGCAGTGTGAAAGTAGAGAAAAAAAATACATAAGCTTAGGAAAGTTGCTATTCAGGTAATTTTTTCTAAATTTAACTTTATAAAATTATGATAATTTACTTGAAAGTCTTCAGCAACCAAGGCAGAAATATCACCAAATACATTCTTTCTCATTAAACTTTTGATTTTCATTTCAATCTTGATGGCAACTAGGTGAATTCCCTACACTATATGTACTTCACACTGAAAGATGACAACTTTTAAAAAGATAACATATACTTCACGAAAGTCTAAAATTCTCAGCCTGCTTCCCCATTTCAAGCAACTTGACTCACCAATGGTTACATCTGATGAGCTGTGTGTTTCTAGGAAGCTGTTGAGATGATGCCATGTTTTGGGGATCCAGTCAATGATTTTGATGAGCTCATTATTGCGGATGTTCCTTTCTATTTCAGTCTCAATCAGTTTCCTTCTCAGATATCTGCCCAAGAAACCTTTAACAGGCTCTGTATGATTAGCACACAGCACCCACCTGAGTAGAAAGGATAAATGCAATAGTAGCAATGAATAGCAAATACATCGTTTCCTCTTAAACATATAGATGAAGGTATGTCACAAGCTTCTGAGTCTCACTAGTCAACAAGTACAAAATGGCTACAATATACCATGTTATTGCCCACTGCTACAACACAACCATCACAGGTTTCAGCAGGAATTCAAGACATTGCTGAAGACAAATGGAATGCAAGAATGCAATAATCTTCAGCAAGTTGCTAGAGGTGCCAGAAAGTATCTGATTTCTTTCATCATTCCCCACCACCATTCAGAGACCCATCAATAAAGAAGAGACACAGAAGGTAAAACACTTTGCTGTGACAAGACAAAAGATCAATGCTTGTCAAAGAACTGGGCTGAGAAGCTGCGAGCTGTGCAAATGCAGACACAGTAAACACAGAGTGAATGTACCTGAAATTGTGATGCAGCTCCAGATTTGGTGAAGAAGAAACTCCCTGGTTCATGGTTCCAATAATATAGGGACTGAAAAGAGAAGAACAGTAGTTTTTGTTGAGGGAGAATCCATTCAGATGATTCAGAGAATATTCTTTCATCTTATCTGCACTAGGTCAATTTTTAAAGGATTTTCTGGATGTATTGTAGCCTTGGATTTAAAATATTTCTGAGGTGCACTATTTTTTTAAAAATGTTTATTCTTGTATGATTTCCCACTCTCCACAATTGTAGTTTACTAGGACTCACTTGTAATAAAGAAATAAATGAGGCAACCCTGTCCTCATGTACCTCATAATTTTGCAGTAGGCTTAGAGTTTGAATTTCAGAAGCCAGTGAATCTCACAAGTAACACATAGCATGCAGTGATTTTATGAAAGGAAGTCCCTATGACGGCTCTTTAAATGCAGAAATAGCCAATGTTGTATGTCAGTAAAAGTTCTAGAAAACATTATTTTTATTCTTCCTTGGCAATAAAGGACAGCCAGCAAATTTCTGCTCTCCTATAGGAAAGCTGTAGGAAGTGCAAGTTTTCCATATATACAGCTGCTCCTGCATGGCATGGTTCATAGGTTCACATGTATCCCAAATTCTACTATTATAAAGTGCATTTCTTCTTACTATCTCATAAGCTGGCCTCATGGTACTAATGAGCTTGTGTGATCTCACAGGGCAAAAGCGAAAAGAGCCTAAATCATTCAAGTGTTTAAGTACATTCTTAAATTCTGTGGTATATTTACATCTCTCCGGAATGCATGTGAGTCTTATAACTAAAGTGAAGCAGACACCTAAGTACTTGGCTAAAGAAGGTCAAAATTATTCAAGCACATAAAGATTTTGCTGACAGCCTAGTCTATGTTTCCACTGGGACATTTTATTTTGCAAAGTAACAACCAGTTTTTACTGTTTTAATTGCAAAAGGCGTGTGAAAGGAGAGAGAAAAGCTACTACCTACCATTTATTGTATTTACAATTGAGGAAACCATTGAAGATGTCACTTAGTGAACTGATGTGGTGGAGGTTATCAAGAATTACGACCACAGGGAGGTCAGCACCATTGTTGTCAGCACTGCACTGTTCAGCTAGGTTTGCTAGGTATTGTCGCAGATCCTTTAGAAGAATTAACAAGAAAAGCAGAAAAGGTGAACTCAATTAAGACCATAGATGAAATTTCAGTGGAAAAGATTTTCCTAAAGATAAAAGAGGCTGCTATAGAGTTTCCCCACTGTGGATCATTGAGCTGGATCAGCACATGCAAGAAGAACAGCTTCTTCTATAGGGCAACATTGAAACCACATGCTAGGGAAAAGAAAGACACTAAACATACGGCAAATACTGAAGCGTACACATTCCCATTTAGTGGATACATTCCTTAGAAACCTGCTGATAAAATGTCTTATCTTCAGTGGAAAACAGGTTGTAATAAAACATGCCATTTCCAATGAGCTAAGATACATTAATTGTTGGACCTCTATTCTTAAGAATGCCATATTTATACACCAAAAAAACCCCACCACTATAAGCATCTTGAACTGCTCCTTCAGGTATCTCCTTTCACCACTCTCACTGAGTATCTATTTGACCCTTAGAAGTTACTATATCACACCTCATAACAAATTTTGTTGTGTAAATTCTTTTTTTCTGTCAGCTATCTCTCTGGCTGCCGTTCAGTGCTGGAGTAAAAGAGAGCTTTCTATAATCAAAACATTTCATATTTTTCTCAAAACTTTTTTTTGCCCTTGAGGGTCCGGGCTAGTCAAGTTTTACAGCTGTATCTCCAGAGGTATCTAATTTTGTCAGTGTTAAAAATGCTCAGTATTACAGACAAAGTTTCTATTGCTGTTTTACTTTCTGCATCTGGGAACATGCAATCTTTTTTTTTGTTTCAAGAAAGATTGATGTCATTTTAATATGGTCAGATTCCTGACTAACGCATGTCAGGAACAATGGCAGCAGTTGTATTTATCCAGTGCTGATTTAGAAGCTGAACCCAAGAGATCAATTAAAAATTCCTATTCTGAAATATTTGGTCATAATAGGCTGCTATTGTCACTATAAAAAAGCAAGTTAGACTTGTATTACTATATATCTAACCTTTCTGACAAAGGAATTACAGACACTCTAAGAACTGAATTTACATAAGAATTTGACTCTGCATCTATCTTCAAGGTGTATTTCCTCAAGTGGAAGGAAAATTCTGACTTTCTTCACAATGTGTCAGTGGTTAGTTTAGAACAGAAAAGTCTGGTCCCTGTTCCTCACTGGGGTAGGAGACTGAATTCTTATAGGAAAAAAACGCTAACTGAGGAACAAAGTAGTATGCCAATTAATAGGACATGCACTGCATCATCACTACAAATCAGACAACAAGTTATCTTTTCATTTGTGACTTACCTTGCTTGACTTGTGATCTATGTTAAAAGTTGCAATTGCATCCTCAGTTTTTTTTCTGCCAGATTTAGTTATAATATATTCAGCCAACCTGTTAGCTAAATAGGTTTTTCCTGTGCCACTAGGTCCTGACAGAATAATTCTGCGATGCTCCGTCAGTAAATTAAAGTACCGCTGGGTAATTGGCTTAGGAATTAACGTGTCAAACACAAAACTATCCAAACTGTTTTCTTCCACTCCTGGGAAAAAAAAAAAAGAAGAGCAAAATGGTCTGTCTTCATCCTTGCTAAAGTATGTATAGGTTTGGCCCAGCATCTGATGGTATCAGTGCCATGCTACAAGCAAAGTAAGGTATTTCTGCCTATATCAAACTCCTATCAAGGCATTCCTTATCATGGAAATGCTTATATCCTTTTACAGGGCCAAAAAATTAAACAGTGGTAGTGGGAATAGATGGATGGGAGAGATGAAATTAAAGTAAGTGTGAAGAGAAGGCTCAGTGAAGCAAAGATGTATGTTTCAGACACTACAGGCAACCATTCAAAAAAAGGTCAAAGTGACAGCCACAAGGGTTAGCAGTTGTCACATCAATGTATGTGTAGTTCTTCTGAATGCCCCGTGCCCCACCAATAACAAATCCTACAGCTCTCTAAATGGATCAGTTTTTTTCCTGCAGAACTGGATAAGGCATAAATATTTCTCATCATATCTCTGTTTTGGGGCTGGGGGCTTTGTCACTTTTCAGAAATTTGTACTTTGCTGTGATTTGTCAGTCAGGCAGAGAAGGACAGAGATATTCTTAGTTTTACCTCAAAATGCCCCACTGTGTTTGGTATTGTACAATGTTATACAGAGAGTTTATGTCATAATGAGTCCTTGAACTGGAGACAAAATAGAGAAAGGTCAGGTGTAAGGAAAAAAAAAAAGGAGAGATGGGGAAATGCAGTAAAGAACTCTGCAATATCTGCAAAATATTCTTGGAATTTCACCTTTCAGATTCACAGTGATGACGTTATTGTCTCCAACCAGATATCCACAAGGCAGCAGTTCAGGCACTTCTAGATTATGGGCTCTAGTTACATCCCCTATACAATAGCTAGCAATGCAGTCAGAACTTAAACCCAGGCTAGTAGTCGGATCCACTCGGAAAATATATTCCTGAAATTATACGAAAACAGCAGAAGACAGAAAAATAAAAATAAAAATGGTTAATGAATTAAAGCAGTTTGGAAAATATTTTGATACAGGTGAAGTCATTTGACAAGGAGATTCTTGCAGTCACATTAAAAAAAATCAGACTACAATCATGAAAAAATAGCAGGAACGTTAGGAATAAAGTTTAGTATCGGTGTTAGCAATGTGTCAAAAACCAAATCAAAGGAAAAACTTGGCAAGAGAACCCAATGAATATTGAAGTTTTCTTAAGTGAAAAAGAAAACTGAATAAATACTTGAGTTTATTTTTCACTGTCTTACCTTAAAGAGACGTCTAATTACACCATCTAAAATGTCCCACTTTGTTTTTCCGCTGACTCCAATTGATCCTATCAGATATGAACGTGGTTTTTGATCCTGCAAAAAGAGATTTTTGGAAATGGACTAAAAATTGTCATAATTAGTTTTCTATGAAGATTCATAGTTTTCCCAATTAAGAAAAATAATAGTATTTAGAATGTGATGTTACATCTTTGTTAATAATCTCTGTGCCAGAAATAGGTAAGGGTGATATTACTTTGGTACATCTTTGCAAGGAAGGAAATACAGTATTTTATTCTGTTCTTAGATTGCATCTGTATTTAGAAAGAGCTGGATACAAATAAAAGCTAAATTGTATTTATGTTTTTTTGTAAATAGAACATGAAAAAATAACCATGTGATTCCAAATTGATTACCTCAGTAGCATATTCGTAGTTGCACCCTCAGGGGTCCAAGGCATAGATTTAATTTATAACAACTTTTAAATGGAGATAGTAAGTCCCAGAACTACTTACTACTAATAAAACTGAGAATTGGTAGTGTCTGAGCCACCACAAAGGCAGAAGGAGGCCATATGATGTTAGTCTACAGGGAGTGCCTAGCTACATTGAGCATGGATGACAAAGAGCTGCTGTCTTTAGGGTATTTCCCTTCATTTCCTGGCTGAAAATACTGAAACAAGTTGAGCTACTCTACTGCAAGATTTGTCTGAGCTATAATTCTGTGTCCAGACCTCTGAGTTATGAACTTACCTTGGCTCGACTATAGCCTTTGTTTATAGTGACTAAAATTTTCACGCTATGACCTTCCTTGTGGAGTGCTCCATCACTGACATCATCCAACAAAATATCTGCAATAAAAGAAGGGAAGGATCAACCTGGCAAATCACATCAGTTATGTTCATATCATCAGTTCAATACTTGTTCAAAGGAGTTTTCAGTTAAAAAGAAAGGCTTCCATCCCAACAACTTGCAATTGTTTTCATCTGTACTTATTCATAATTCACCTTTTCTATTGGAGATTAAAAAAAGTTACAATTTGTCAATTTTTGAAACCATATTAGGAGCTTTAATCATGTACAAATTAATTGGGATCCCATAAATAAATTCTTGTATTGTAGTCTTGCCTTTCTTTTGTTCTTGAAACTTGCTCAAAATTACATCTACAAGGCAGTTATTTAGAACCTAAATTAAGTTTGTATCTTTGAGCACTCATTGTGTCCTTTAGAATACTGTAAGGGGACAAGCAACAAATCCTTGTGCTACTGCTTGCTGCTAAGTAAAGCAGCATTTTAATTTCTCTTTCCAGACCATTTCTTTACCTTCTATACACATGGCATAGGTAGTCTTTTTTTAGCCCCACAATACAGGCTTACAAAGAGTAGCCACTAGGAAAACCACTCTGCCATCCTCCAGAATATGGGACTTTATATTCAGCCATTCCCCTAAGAAAAAGTTTCATTTTTCTTGGAGGTAAAGAGTGATTCTGATCTGCTCTGTGCCTCTGTTTCTACCTCCTCTCTAACTCCTAAAATGAGAAAGTAGAAGAATGTATCTCTTAAATGAAGGCTGAGCCTACAACTTTATTGCAAGGGATAAAACTGCTATCTTCCTCTAGAAGTTCTCTCAGAGATTTCCCTGCTAGACATTTAAACTATCAAATTAGGAGAGATTATGAATTTTCATTTTCTTCAAAGGCCAGAACAGTAATCCACTACCCTAGATTCTGCTCGTTCTTATTGTGGTGATTAAAGGAAAGCATCAACTTCATGTCAGCGTCTACACAAGGTCAGAATTCACCCAAATTAAAGAAGGTGCCAGTAAAATTCAGTCACTTGCTCAAAGGAAATATTATTTCAATTACTGTATTAAAAAATCTTCATATAAAATGTTAGGCAGTTTACATCCTGATCTAGAAATAAGATTCTGGGTTTTTTCTGCCTTCTTTTTTTTTTAATCAATTGAACGAAGAATCATTTTTATTGTGAGCTTAAACAAATCCATGCTTGTTTTCTTCCTGGTGGTCAGTTTTTTGTGTGCCACCAACACTGAATATTTCTCTTCACTATATTTCAGCATATTTGACAAACCTTAAGAGTTTCCATAATGTCACAGTTCATCTGAGGGCAATTTATAATATATCTGATCTGCCTGTGAAATTTTTCAGTCTCTAAATCACCCTCATGTAGCCTTCTAAACACCTTTTTCTGTAAGTCTCTAGGAGTGAAGCACCACTCTATGGCTAGGAAAAAAAAACACTTTCTACTAGGAGCTCTTTCTCTCGCTGACATAAGGGGCTGAGAAGAAGCCCAAGGGGTCTCATTTCGTGGTGGTTCTAATTGTTTTGATTACTTCCTGCCAGGCTGCCTCCTTGGGTGTACTGTGGTGGCTCTGGCTCAGTTCTTGTCTGAGCTCTGGCACCCTTTCCACCAGACAGCCCAGCCAGACTCTTGTACTGGTCTTTGTTTGGTGCTCTTTAATCCAGTGACTGAAATATGGGTGTCTATGGCTGCTGAGCCCCTCCTCAGTTTGCCACTCATACCTATCTGTAGGAGATGGTTGTACCTTTAGGAAGCGGCAGTGGATAGCTTTGGTCATTTCCAGATGACCACTGGAGACACTGGTCTCACAGATAGTGCCATGGCATTTTTTAATATGATGAGTCAAAGCCCTCGTTCACTCTCTCAGATTAGTTCCCAGCATGATTAACCTCCATATCTCAGGGACTCCATATCTCAGTTCAATACTGCTCCAGCTGCCTCAGAAATCCCACAAGACTTGGTAGGAAAACTGCCATCCTTCCAAGTTCTCTGGCATGGCAACAAAATGATACTCACAATGATCAAAAAGTCCAGATTCATAATCAAATGAAATCCTCCACTACTCATTAGGCACCCTTATTTCTTTAATTTCTTATAACCAAAAGTAATTACTTTGCATGCTAGAAAAACATTTAGAACCAATAACACAGAAAATTATATAAAGTTTATGTTATGTTTATTCCTTTAAATAGACAGTTAGCACCAAGCAACAAAGTGCTAATAGCTGCTACTCATGAAAGAGATGCTACAATCAACATACTGAAAAAAATTCTGTTGAGTGGTTTTTTTTATTATTTTTACTGTGTGTGGATGTGTGAGCAGAAACCATCGCTTAACTTTTTATCCCTGTTTTAGCAACACTACATTGTCTACTGAGGCCCAGCTCAGGCTGATTCATTCTAAAAGTTAAACCTGGCAAAAAACGTAGGCTGGAATGTAAATAAAAAATATACCAATTTTCATATAGAATCTGATATTAACCAGAAGAAATATTAAAGTATCTGTGTAATCAATAAGTGGCAGGATATTATGACTAACTGCCAATCCAAATTGTAGTCAAGCAGTTTGGCACATTCCCAGCTGTACTCTTGCCTAGACTCTTTCTACAATTATTAGCCACATTTTTATTGCTTCCAGAGACTGCATTATACTTTCTGTGGAGCCTACGCTAATGAGTGCTGCCTTGCTTCTGCTCTGCTCCCAATTCTAATGTTAGAGACAGCACTTCTGTTTCTTGGCTACGTTATCAAAACAAGTGTAGAAGGCTTATTGTCATAATCTCTATGGCATGGAAAATAATCAAATGTTAATGTTCAGGATGTGGACTGAAGTTCTGCTTGCTTTCTCTCATTCACAGAAGACAATGAGAGTGCTTAATAAGCCAGGCGGGCTTTGGCTCCTGTGATAAATGTCGATTTGGTCCAACAGGCTAACTAGCTATATCACATTAAAAAAATGTAAGGGATAAATCTGAGATCACCTTCTGCTCCAGCTGCAAATACAAAGTGAAGGGACCTAACTGAATGATAAAAGATCTGAAAACAAAAGAGAATGTTTCATCTTCTATGCTCACATTTGTCTGCTAGGGACAAGGGAACATATCTATAGAGTTGTTATGTATACTACAACAGATATTTCCTTTTTCAAACAAATTGTAAATTGGATGACCAAAGCCTAGTTAGATGACTAGGAAGGTAGCGTCACAGCTAGGAACTAAGCAAATATAATGAGCAATCTGTTACTATAGGAGCTTCTAAAAGCTACATTTTCAGAAATGAATGACACCGTTCTTCCTCAAAATGTGCTCTAAATATGGTTACCTGATGTAACAGATTCTGTGATATTTAAATTGTTCAAAGAAAGTCCTAGTGACTGCCGTGATGAAGAAGATGATGTGCTGCTTGAAGACTCTGATGATGGCCGGGCAGGCTTTCCAGTATTTCCAGTCTCTGCCTTTAAACGATCATTTTCAGCTTTCAATATCTCAATTTCATTCTGTATTCAAAAGAAATCAGCATCAAAGCACAGGAGGTTATTCTTTCACAAAACCACTGGGGATGGCTATTCTGGTGCTTGTTGTTTGCCTGCAGGAACTAACCAGTTTACCACTTTCACAGCAGTATGTAGCTCGATATATCAGAAGTTCAACTCAGTCAGTGAAACCAGGTTGCCTTCACTTCTGAAATGAAGGTGGAAAGCCCCTATAACATGGTTTTAGCTTTTATTTTTTTTTTTCTCAAAACACTTCCTAAACAACATAAGTTTCAAGCTTCTGTGTTTATTGTATAGTTGACCATAATACAAGCATGGTAAGAACTTTCCCAGCTATCTCCTGTTTTATAAGCTACTTTTTATTGTCAAATATCTTAGGTCACAGTCAGTTAAGAAAGTAATTGTTAAAATCTTAGACATGTCAATGTTTCCTAAGTAACAGAAAATTATTACTGCCATTGAGTGTAAAATTTAAGTAGTAACTTCACAGAGGAAAACTGAAATTAAACTGAAACATTAGAAATTGGTATTTTAACAGTTTCATAACCCTTCTTGCTATCAGAGAAGACTTTTTGATCATTCAAACATGGGACTGTTCGCAAAATGGCCAGCAAATGCTTTTTGATGAAAACATATGGTGACACATGAATCAGAACAACTATGAATTTTTTTAGCTAAATCCTCTGTGGTGCCAAGTGATTATTGAATGTACAATAATAAAATGAAAACTTAGCCTGAGAACAGCCTGGTACCAGTTAAATCTAGCTTTCAGTCACTTCATGAAGCACAATACAAAGCAACTGCTTATTCTTGCAGATGGTTTTGCACATCAAATTTAATTCCACATTCACTAACACTCAGTTAAAAGTCCTATTCTTTTATGAAGAGCTGTTGAGCTACATTATACAACTAAAAACATGCAAGATAGCATCACAAAAAACCTGTAACAGCTATAAAAAGATTAGACCATATAGACAAAGGTCAGGAGACAGTAAAAGGGAAGGGACAAGCCAGCAAAATAGTGACAGAACGTAACAGATGAATGCATCAGTTTAGCCCAGGGTTCAAATCGGGAACTATGAAAAAATTAGTCATGCAACCTCTATGTACTCTGCAATTTATGCTAATTACAAAACTTTTAGCAGTCTTCCATCCAGCTGAGGTTTAGATTTTTAAGGTCCTTTGAATACACAGAGTGTTCATGTATCATTCTCACCGATCCTATTTTTTTTACCATACCAACCCTCATCAATTCTTCAAAATGTCACAGAGTTTGGCAACTCCAACGTGGATGTCTGTTTTTTGGGGAAAACTTCAGAAGTGGTGGTTACCAGCAACAGCATCTGAACTAATCATCTGTGCCCAGCTTTGGTGAAAGTAAAACGTTGGAGATCTGTGGCTACAGCAGACTAGTCTCTCTGAGGAGTTCACCTGGTTTAGACACTCATATCCCAGGAGACTGTAATCAGCTCATAAGCCTTCATGTCCTGTTCTCCATCATTGCAATTAACTGTATTCTATCCCTTACAGTTCCTAAAAACTCTTTAGTGGCTCCAGATCAAAAGTTTTACTTATATCTGGACAACTGAAACCCATATTTATGGACCAGTTCTTGATTATTCTTCACTGTAATTGAAGTTCAGCCAAATATCCCACAGCAATGTTGGCACTAGTGGTGTGAGCACCTGGCAAGATGGTGTGTACCATAGACATTTAAAGGTGTGACTGAGACTGTTCTAGGCATGGTATAAACAAAGAGATCTAGAAAAGCCAGCAGGCACACCAAATTGGGTAATTATGAAATCAGCCCACATGGACATCTATAAAAGAGTGCCTACAGGTGCCTCTGACCTAGGCACCCAGCACCCAGCAAATCAGCTGACAAGCCACTGAGGCTGGATTCAGCTGTGTAAATGTGGGTTTCCAGTGTCTCTGTCAAGACGGCCTTCCATGGGTTGAATGCTTAACCTGAAAGTCCTGTGCAGATGCAAATACCTGAAGCTGGATCAAATGGTAATAGGTACCTGTGCTCAAATAACTCGATTTCACTCTCTATACCCATCTCAGGACAATTTTAGGAAAGCTCTCTAGGCCCCACTACTGCAGGACTAAAACTCAATTGACTGCAACAAGAGTTTACCACCTTGCTCATACCTAGACAACTAAATGTAGCTGTCATAGTCTCAGCCTGAATTCCCACACCATGGCCTTGATTCTGTTTCCCAGATATAGTTTATATTTCCTTCACAGATGCCCCAGGTTTCTCACCTGCCATTCCAGAAGGACCCAAAACTATTGAAGGATCTATGTCAGACTGTGCAGCTGTTGTAGATACTTTCGGGCACCCAACATGACACTAGACACTTGTATGTGGGCAACAGAGCTGAGTCTCACACAGCTCCGTGCTCCACTGAAGAACACTGCCATTCTTTCTGCATCATTTCGGCCTCATGAAAGGGAAAGTCTTCTGGTGAAAAATATGTTCAGGAAGTATTCGGAGCAGTGTCACAAAATCACGTAGTGGAATTTTAGTGATGTTGGATACAATAATTTAGTTCGATTTTACATACTTTGCTTCTGCAAGCCGCAACTTGGTTAGGAATCAGAGATGATGAGAGAGTAGGCACATATATTCCCACTCCTTACATGGCACAAGAATGTAAAGCTCTGTAGAAATTTATCTGATGAGCTTGTCTGTCATGTTGCTTTTTCCCAGTCGTAGGTAACCAGATAACCAACATACTTTGGGGAGGAATTATGTCTCCTTCCATATCTCAAAAACATTTTAGCTATTAAAATACAGGCTAAGAATATCAACATTATTATTATTAGGTGAATATTTATCATACCCATCCTTTGGAAGTGCTGTCAATCTAGCAATTTACTTCTATTGACTTTTTTTCTGGTACCTGGAACAAAGTACTGGGAAAAAAAATACCTTTGGTGTGCACCACTGTCATCACTTAAGCTACTGCACTGACCTGCATGCGGTTCATGGCTTCCCGAATCTGATCCAGATGATGTGCAGAGCTGAGGGCTTCAAGGCGAATGTCTGTTAATTTTAGCTCTTTCTCCCTCAGCTCACTCTTTAGCTGAAGAATAATTTCAGCCTCTGCCTCTGTGCACTCACAGATCCTAAAGAGGAGCAGGAAACAGGTAAGAGATTAAAGGGAGGTTCTTCCCCCAAAGCAGTGTCATTACTACATATTAAAGTAGAGAAAATGCTTGCTGCTGGTGAAACCTATGAATGAAGTAAGAATCTTATCAAAGAAACATGAAAAGGTTCAAATTGCAAATTAAAAAAGGAAAAAAGTCCCCCACCAGATGAAATTATCATCTTGCTTTATAACTTTCCAGTTTAGTTAGATAGTTCACGATGACGAAAAAAAGTTGTTAAAAACTTTTCAGAAATCTCTTTTTTTGAGTGTGTATCACCCATTGGTTTTATTTTATATCTGCCTGATTTCTTTGGTGCAAAGTTATGTTCTTCCTAAGTAGCAACAGTCAGAACTGGAGTATTCTGTTTAAACTGCACTACTGGTATTTATTCTCCATTAGGCACTAACAGTTTTGAACAGTACACAAAGAGACAGTCCTTGACTTCATAATCTAGAAGATTTTAATCTGTTATGGTTTTGATTTGTGATGGCTGACTTTTTTTCCTATAGTTTGCCATTTGCTCAAGTATGGTGTCTAAAAGAATGTGTTTGATTTTTTTTATTCCTTCTTTTTTTTTTTTTCTCTTGAGGACTGAATTAAAAGTGATCACTATGTGATTATTTTTCTTAAGCATTAATTTTAAGGGAAGAAACCATTATATTGTGAGAAAATATCAAAACATGACTGGCCCACGGCCCCAGCAGTCCAGTTCTCATGTCAGACCATTTTGCCTCCGGGTGTTATCAAACCTACATCTGTTGCCCAATGGAACAAGTAGAAAATAAAACACTGAATTTTGGCTACGTTGTTATACTAAGCAATATTGTCAGTCAATTCAGCACATGTTATTTGATCTTTATTACTCTCACTATAAATAGTTAATATTTGCGAACAATTTAAATGTGAAAAATATTTTATAATAATAAGTATTATTATTATTGAGTATTGCTACTAATATACAAACAAGAAACAGAGGTTGAATTTTAATGGCCAGAATGCATGCAAATGCATTTTGGGAAAGAAGATGCAACACTCTCCAGGTCAGCAGTTGGGTATTCAACTCCATGCCCCACACTCAATTTTACCGGGATCTATCCTTGTAGACCACGGGACCGTTTTGCCTTTTCTTTGGTGCCCAGACTAGAGATGACCTGCATACACACGTATTGGACAGATGCAATTGGAAGAAAGTAAAGGTAATGGTTTAGAACATGAGTCTCAGGTCAAGAAAATATATAAAGAAACCATAAGCAAAGGGAAGATGAAGAAGTTCATGGCAAAAAGAAAAAAAAATAAGGCAAATAGAAGAAGGAAAATAATGAATATCATTCACAACATGCACAAATATTTTAAATGTGAGTGAAAATGAATAGAGACATATACTTGGATTTTTTTCGAAATATTATGAGACAGTTCTTGGTTTGATGTGCCCATGCCTTTGCTAGACGAATAAGAAATGAAATTTTATTTACGTGCATATATTATCTCATATAACACCTTGGACAACAGGAAGTCATGTATGTATTTTTTGGTTATTTTCATTTTGGCTTTTTGCAGTACATCTTAAGAATGGATGGACAAAAAGACCTTGGCAAGTCAGCTTTAAAGAACATGAAAATTAAGCAGAAAGCAGGGTGATGGTTCTGGAAGAAGCAGGAAGAAGCTGTCTAAGACTGGTAACATAAGCAGAATGGAAGAAGAAATTATGAATTTAATTTTGTTTTGCAGATTTCAGAACTCTTCAACACTCAACTCTTACAGATGTAAAATTACATAAGAGATGAGTCTTCTTCAAAAGGAAGAAAAACAAAAAGATAAGTTAGCATTCCTGAGCAGTCATAAAAAGAAGCTCAGAAGCCTGATCAGACTTCAGACAAAGGTTCAAAGTAGTTAGAAAGAAAGTGTTTTACTGTTTCTTTCTTGTAACAATCTCAGGATTCTTAAATCAGTAGGTTGCTCTGCATAGAAGGAGCAAGTATGTCATGATCTTTGAACAGAGGCTGTTGATAATTATGAAAAATCTTGAAGGTGATGGAAGTTAAAATCATGTCATGGAAACCTGAGTCTTCCAAAGAAAGCACTATTATCAGCATAACAGATAAAGAAATTAATCTAAATATATTTTATGTGATCTGTGGATGGCAAGGCACCTATGTTATCTTGTATAGGGAGGTCACAATAATAAAAAAAAATGTGATAATATAGTCAGAAAGATCAGTGTTTAAAATGTTGTGGAGGAAGAACCAGAAGGCTTTGAACCAGACAGAATTTTGAAAGTTAGGGCTCAAAGACCAAATAGGCATGTGAAGAGCTTGGGATGAAAGACTAGAAATATGCAGTTTTGCCCTTGATATATTCAAGGCAACACCATACACCTTGAGAACAAGTCAAAGAGACAGAGAAAAGAGTTGGGTTGTAGGAAAGGAAACAGGATAAGGTTATGAAAGCAGATCTGTGAATCATGAGTAGATAATTTTGTATAAACGTGTTTTGTTTAAGTTCAGGCACTTTCTAAGAAAGCTTAAACCAGTGATTTTTAAGTTGATAACAAATCAGACTCAAGACTCCCAAACATGTAGAAGTCCTCCCCCAAAATGCACATATACCTGAAACCATATAAAGTGTGAGCTTCCTATGAAATGCCCAACGAAAACAGAGATCTATATAAGCTATTCCTCACTAGTCTGTACAGAATACGAGGAAATAAAAATATTTATTGTGAGTGGTTTCTTTTGTGGGAATATTTGCTATTGAACTGTAAAATCTAGAATATAAAAATGGTGAGAGTCTGTAGAAAGTCAATCATAACAGATATGTACCTAACACAGGGATATCCTATTCTAAAGCTGAATAATCAGTTATGAGACTAGAATCCCCCAGGCCCTTTAAAAAAGAGCAGTTGTGGCCTCACTATTCTCAATTAGGACAAGGAAAGCAAGGCTGTCATCTATATTATGCATTTCTTTGTTCAAAGAAGTTGATTTCCTGTGATTGGAAAAAGTTTTGAGTTTGTTAGAATGAAAATTAACAAACAAACAAAAAGGTAGAAGAATATGAATTGAAGCTGAGAACTCCATAAGAAGAATATATTAGACACCAAAAATTAATGAAGGAATGAGACAGCTTTTGACTGCTGACCTGTTCTCAGCCCTGACATTGTAAAGATGGTGATTTGACCAAAAAAATGAAAAGTGAAATCCCACAAGAAAATCAATCAGAAAAAAAGAGGGGTAATAGATTAAAAATGTTATAAATTAGTAGCTAAAAAACAGAGAAAGTAACAACAGAATGGATCTTATAAAACTTCATAGCTACCTGGAAAAAAGATTACATTTTTAGCATGTTATGAAGGAAGGAAAGGGTAGTATTTGGTCTTTACTAAGTAGATCTGACAAAGTTGTTAATAGTGCAGGGAGAGCAGAACATAGGTTTTCGTATATGCATTTGGAAATAGGTTTGTACTGATAGATAATTTGGGGTGAAAGAGTGAAAGGAAGAGAGAACAACCTAAGAAAGAGTTGCTAGAGTCTAGTAGCGTCCAAATGGTCAGATCATGAGATTCAAAGGTCATGGCTGTTGGCAACAGTTTCTGAAATGCAAATGGCCACATTCAAGGAGGTCTGTTTCACAGTCCATCCCATTTGGGAAGAAAGGTTTGCCAAGAGAGAGACTTACGCAGATGCTGACTGTGATGGTTTCATTGAAGTTGCCCCACACTCTCCTGAGCTGTGGGGCAATTTTGGTGATGAAGGAAGAGAGGAGTCTGTCAGCTCTTCTATGTCCGAATGTGAGGAAGGAGGCTTGGTGGACTTCTTCTTTCCAAAGGCCTGTTTAAAAGAGCTTCTTAGCTGGAAAACAAACATAGAACAAGATTATTTTCCTCGTCATGGTAATCTGTGTGCAGCTCATGTTTCAAAGAGTTAGTTTGCAGATGCCATCCTAGCCACTGCCTGAGGTCAGTATACAGAAGCAAGGTATTAACATATGCAACACAGTATCTATAAAAACATGATACAGTGCTTTATTTTGACTTTATTAATCCAGCGCAGCGCAAACGTAATGCTATGGAAAAAGTGCAGGACCGAGTGGTACAGCTATGGGAGACGGGTGCTCATTTAAAACCATTAAGCCCCAGTGGAATCCCATTCTCATGACATTCCCTTCAAGGGCTGGCTTTAAATAACCACTTTGCATCCAGTTACAGGCAGAACCTGATGTTATTGAATACTGAAATAAAAAAGCAAAACCAAAAACCAAACAAACAAAAACACCCCAACCAAACAAAAAAAAAAAAAAAGGGGAAAATAAAAAACATAAACAAAGAAAAACCAAAAACCAAAAACCAAACAAATGAACAAAAAAAAAAAACAACAAAAAAAAAACAAGTCAAATTTACTGGGATTGCCAATTTTCTTTCCCCATTTAAATTTCAATGTCCAAACTATGTGAATGCTACAATTTAGATCACAAGAGAGAGGATTTAAGCTGGGACATGAGGCTTGCTTGATTGTACGGCTGAGAAGAATGTTAGCTGAAAGGTAAATAATCTTTGCTGCAGTTTCCTTTAGAGTAGTAAGATCTCTGAACATACAAGCATTGCCTTTTCCCCCTAGAAGCTCTTATCCAGTATTGAAAAGGGACAGAATAGCCAAAGAGCCATTTATTTCTGGAGCAAAGATGACAACAGTTATGTGTGCAGTGAATTTTAACTAGCCCATTTGTTGATCCGTAGCCCACTCCTTGATTGTCTAAATACAGAATTTGTTCAACTATGGAAAAAGATGGTTGGTTTTCTTTTTTTTTTTATTTTCAGAAAGTTGTTCTGATTAAAATGGTATAGAAGTCAAAGACAAGCTGGTTCCTCTATTAAAAATGAGGTTTCAAACATTTTATTTCCATGTTATAATTGGAGAGTGGGGAGTGTGACCACTGATCAGAGAAACATTATTTAAATCCTTTCCAGCTCATGATATCTAACGAGAAAGAAATGGATTTTGGCTACACTACCCCTTTCTATAGCCTAAACTTTGAGATTAAAATGAATAGAGACAAACTGAGAAGACATACAGGATAATCTGATTTTAGAAGGTATAAAAGCCTACTGCCAAAATAAATAGCAATCATGCCAAGATAGGGTTCTTTATAGATGCATGCCAAATTTTCCATGGTTTATATTCACCTCACTTCCTCTAGAGTTCACCTTGCAGAGACATGAAAGAGTGTGGAATTACAAATCAAGGGAATGAAGGCTGATCAGTATTTTAAAACAAATGTTTATGCAGGTAATATTTTTAAAACAACAAAACTTATTTTCCAATTATTTACTGAAAATATTTGATTAAACCCTTAGGCGATATTTGTGTGTTCCAGGTGAGAAGCATCTTAAGGTCTTTAAACACTGTACACTATTTTTACTTGAGAATGCTTAACAGATTTCAAATCTCTTCATAGCTGAGTAACATATTTGAGTTCAGCCTTTGAGTCAAACTCCAGCTGAAGAAAAATCAGTGTTTCAATGTGGCCCAGAGATGGTTTTGACCACAACAGCTATTTTAAGTTTTTGTTTGGTTGGTTTGGATTTCTTTTTTAATTATCCTCACTTATGCAAATAATTCCCCACTGATATTCAACACCTTTTAGTTTGCTAGTAGTGTCACAGTATGTATACATGCGAATTGCTTCATATCCATCTGGCCCCAGAAGAATATTGTAGACGAAATGGGCCATTATACTGCTCAGGCACTACGAAACGACATAATAGCTACAAAATAGGTTTAAACCTGCTGAGCACTTACCCAATTTTTCTTTTTCTTTTTCTTGGAGTCAGCATCATTACCACTGCCAATGCTTGAATGGCTTGTAGCGCTGTTGATGCTGGAAACACTTTCTGAAGAATGTTGCCGCCTTATACGTAAATCTAAAGAAAAGAAGACACTGTGAAATCCGTCTCTTTCTGTTTCAATACAATAATTGTTCTTGTATTGATGTTGTATCTTCCTCCTCAAAGGGACCCTAAATGAACATAAATGGCATTGATCCTTCCAGTGTCTTGGATTCGAGCTACTGCAGTCTGTGAGAAACCACATGGGAGTCAATAGGGATGCATAGAATTAGGTGAACATTTCGGGTCTCCTCCAAACTGAGGGCATATTGGCATGAAGGTGGTGACCCCACACAGCAGTCTGTGCAGTAGCAACCTCACAGCTAAGCAGTTTATGTTACAGATTAATTACTCAACTTATTACTATGATTTGTACTACAGTTCTTTTTCTGAGTATAGGGACTACTTGACTTGTAGTAGGTCCAATCAGTGTTCAAATGCTACCTTCTAACATGTCATGATAGAAATAAGCAGACAGGAATTCATTAAAAACAAGTGAAACAGAATAACCAAGAAGTGGAGAATATTAGAAATGGTTTGTGAGGGTTTTGAGCTTCAGTTTCTTAAAAGTCTCTGTTAACTATATATTAATCACTGGAAAATATTCTTGTAGAACATACCCACTAATACCAAGGGAAATTAGTTTTTATATTATTTTTACATCCTAGAAGTAAGCTTTGCTATACTGAAATTGTGAAATGAAATGACCTTAGGGTAAACATCTAAATAATGACCTTTTTAAAGAAAGATCAATGACACTCTCAGAAATGAATGCTGCTGTTTTATTTTTCTTCAAGTAATTCCTTTGCTGTTTCTTATCAACAGGCACTTTTGAAGTATATATTTATCATGTGATGTCTTCCTAAGTGCAATGAGAAATTCATTTAGAATTTAAAATGCCTGCTTTCCTGCACTGATTTAGCACCTCATGAAGGAGCTGAGCTGTTCTCAGTTCGTCTCTTAACAAGGAGCACAGCAATTTTCAGAGCTACATCTTACCCTGCATTTCCGTGGTATAAGCATGTTTAGCCATAAGATTTCTCTAGTGTCTTGGTTGTACTTCAATACCCAACTGCAGCAACAGAGTTAACTCTTGACACCCAGTAATCAAATCCTGGCCACCCTGTTCTGAGAAGACAAGGCTCCAGGAACTAACTCTGTGGCAAACAGGAAGCACATGCAAGGTTTTCAGCTCTGGAAATACCACAAGTATGCCTAACATGCACTGCAGAATGTGCTTGCTCTTGCAACAGTGTCCCCAAAATAACAGAAGAGTACTGACTTAGCTTTTTTTTTTTTTCTTCGGGAGAGAAAATCTGCCATTATTTTAATAGTGACAAGAACATACCTTTGTGGGTATGATCGGGACCATTCAAGGCTCCTTGAATAGCAGCTTGTGCAGCAGAATTCTGGGCTTTCAGCATTTCAATGGTTTCCCTTAGCTCTATAAGCTCAGATTCCTGTGGGAAGAGCAAAGAGAGCTCAAAATATATGGCACAAGATCAATGTTTGTCTAAGCTAAAAAAAAATTACAAGATAAGAGTGGTGAAACTGAGGTTCATGGGACTGCTTGGGTGAACAAAAGGGCAACAAGTAAGTAGAATGCATATTTCCTTGCTAAAGATATTAAACTCAACTAATGTATTCTTTTGCATTTATTCTATATAAAGTGATCATGAAATTGTAAAGGACAACAAAGAATTTTTAATAAAGACTCATATAAAAAGAGTCTCAATTCATTATTCATTATAAAGTTAAGAGAAACCAAACAATTTTATTGCAAAAAGACAACAAAAGCATTTGAATTTCATTCTTTAATATGTGAGGCTCCTGTTTAACAGGTGACTCTCCACCTGAATTTGTGTATTTTTCATAAGATGTAACTTGCTAAATAATAATTTGATTAAAAAACTCTCTTTAATGATGGCTGCCCTGCAAGTTGAAGTTAGAATGCACAGCCAATTTTAACTAAAAAATAGCTTTTACTGCTGCTGCATTAAACATGTCCTTCCAAGCTGTATTTATATAATGAGGATTAAAAGACTTTATCCTCGACAACAGAGAAAAGAAGGGAAGGAAAAAAATATGTTCCAAATCTTTTGGGAAAGAAGCTTGGATATGATCTGTTTCAATGTCAGTGCTTAACCTCTTCTGAACAGAAAACTTTCTGAGGGAAACTATACTTCATACAATAGTCAAAAGTTTTTGTTTTAATAAAATTCCATTGTGTTTTTTGCTTAAGATTAAAAAAAAGCAAACAATACAAATATTTTCTACCCAGTTCACAATGAGTGTTTCATCTATTGATGCTCCACCAGACTGTGAAATGTTATTTATTTTAGATAGCTACACTGACTCCAGTGATGAATAATAGGTCACTGATATAAAGTTTCTTTCACAGTTTGGCTCAACGATGCCTTTTCATTTGTAGAATACTGCTCAAAATGAATAAGGGCAGAAGAGCTACAGAAGTTCAATCCTGGAAGGTGCTAAGAAGCCTTTTAATCCTCAGCTTGGTGCAAAGGCTCACATTAAATTCACTGTCTATCAGGTTTCACTTTTTTCCCCAACAGTCAAAACAGCACAGTGAAAACTAAAACTGTTTCCTCATGAATAAGATATTCAACCTGTATTAACACTCTGAATGGAGTTATTTTTCACTACTTAAAGTTCTTCCCACCCCATAATTCTATTGTTCTGGCAACACTGGCAGGCTGGAATGAAGGACTCCAGTAGGTTATGATCAGTCTCTGTTACAGGATCTTTCAATGAGGATTAAACCTGGAGTTGAATATGTTTTAATTAAAATCTGGAAACAAAAGATTTTATCTTCAAACTATTGCATGATATTGTCTGGGTAAACCTGATGCTGCATGGTTTAATTCTCCTAGAGCTTTATGAAGATTTGATGGCAACAGCTATTAAAGAAAGATCTGTCTGTTTTATTGTCACAGCTGTCCCTGTTTCCTTTCAGAGTTTTTTAAACAAAACTCTAATGTAATCTGCTGACTGTTTTCCACATTAAACTATCTGCTTTGGTTAAACTTACCTTTTGTTCTGCTGTCATTGTTAGACTTTGCAATCGGCCGGTCATATTTCCCAAGCTTTTTTCGAAAGCTGCTACTAGATGAGCCTGTGAAAGAAACAGAAGACAACATCTGCTGTGACAACCAGTCTTAAATGCATTTTACAGCTTTCAGGAATATACAGAATCTTTCATACATTTTGGCTGCACAAAAAATATCTGGACTCCATGAAGCCCAGCACTGCCACTCTGGGCTTTCTCCCAGAGCTTTATGTTTTTTAAAAATATTTTTTTCACTCCAAGTCTATCTTTTGTATCTCTGCCCAGAAATCAATTATGGATTTAATGCCCTGCTTTGGGTTTACTGATATATTGGCCAGAAGAAGTCTGATCCCAAACAGAAGTCCAGGATCAATTATTTTCAATTACCGAACACTTCAAAATGGGAATTCGAGTGCTTTATCTTAAGTTTTAAACTCACAAATAAAAGAGCCCAGAGAAATCCTGAGATTCAAACAAAAAAAATCACAGATAGTTTTATAAAAGGTCATTACTTAGTCTATTCATCTTATATTGATTATATGTGTGTGTGTGTGTGCTGTGTGTATAAAAGTAATAAAAAACTTCTATAAAATATAAATATAAATCATTATACCTGAGTACAAATACATATATAGAAGTCAATCATGAAAACTGGAATTCCTACTTCTCAACAATAAAAGCAATAAGTTTGAAACTGATTAGAAGATTTTAAAGACCTAATGCTTCATTTTATTTTCTAAGGACATTCACCCTATACTTTGTGGAAGCAAAATTTATTCAAACAATAAATCAACTATTCATTGATTCTAACTGACATCAAACTTTGTAGGCAATGAAGGTCAATTGGTAATAAGGAAACAACAAGCTAAGCCAGCTTGTACGGCAGAGGGAAAGTAAGAATTTAATTTTTACGAAATTCCATAAAATGCCATCTATTCCTCTGACAACACCAAGTAGTAAAAGCAGTAGCAAGTACTTATTTTCTCTTTACTATCTCAAAAGTGGCAATAGGCAAAGTTTTCAAACATGGGCACTACAATACACTCAGAAATGTAACTCACAAACAACATATTTATATGCATAAAAGGATTAACTGAGCATCCTCACCAAGAATATTTATTTTTTATTACAGCAGTACAGGTACACACTGTGCCTGGCAAATTTTTCAGTTACAGATTTGCATGCTTGTACAGGCATAGCTGAAATGGTTCAATTGTATGTGGTAACATTGAATCTGAGGCATAATCAGAAGAAGACATAGTCCAAAAAGGATTCTGTTATGCACTTTAGGAGAAGGAAAAGTGCTTCTTGCCACCTTGTTCAGTATATTACTCCTCAAATATAAAAAAGAAAATCATGTATATAACAGTGGCCCACCTCTGTGTCTCCATTTCAGAGCTGTTATACTGATAAGTGGCTTTTATGTTTTGTAAATAATTTTGCATTGCTATAAACATTTCAGTGTCTTGTAAACTCCTCATTTTACACTTACTAAGTTTACTACAAGTTTACTCCTTGTAAATGATATAATCGGTAAATAATTTATTTAATTACTTATGAGTATAGCGGTCAAACCACCCACTTTCTGTATCTGCAGAGATGCCTTAGGGATAATTCTTTTGGTAAAGGATACAGACCCCAGGGACGAACGTTTGATAGACACAGGACTAGATGCATATGCAATTTCTTAAGGATAAATTACTAATTGTAGATATTCTTATTTTGACATTTATAACTTATGATTTATTATTGATGTTATACTTTTAAATAAAATGAACTTAGAATATGTGTCAAATGCATGTCTGAAACCTGTTAATTGATATAAAGTTATTTTAGCTAGTTTGGAAGCTACAGCTTTTGGTTGTTTTCACTACTCTGCTCCTTTGATAAGGTAACAGTTACTAGTTTTTAAACTCACTTTTCACTTTAATAATTAGCTACATATTAAAAATATCCAGACTAATTTATGGTGTTTTAATTCTAAAGATGATGACCAGTGACCCAGAATGCAATCAGAGACAAAGTCGATGCATTACCACAGAATTATAGCCAAATGTCTCTTTATGACATGTGTTTAACAGGAAACTAATGGAGCTTACTGTTCCCTGCCTCATAAAAAAATCTATGGCTTGGCTGATGGCCTGTGGTTCTGCTTTGCCATGAGAATAACAATGGATACTGAGGGCCTGAAAAGAGGATTTGTTGGTTTAATTATGCATTGCTTTTGTCCATTTCTCACAATTAGACTGTGATAACCACAGTTCTTTAGTACCTAACTATGCATATTTGTGCAAAGTATTTTCCTACTCCATAGCTACAACTTCAGCTTATATTGTACAGAAATAAACCACCAGAAACAATAAGAAAAAATAAGAAAATAAGAAAAATTTAGAACTAAAAAGCATTATTAAAAATGTCATCAAAGTTCACTGGAACTATTAAGCTACTCTCTGACAGTCATTAGAGAATGACAGCTATGTCACACCTATGGATTCATTCTCAAGTTCACATTGCTTTCCTGGAGTAGCACACTAAAATTTTTGCAGTGTAATTGTAATTGGATCCAGATGATGGATCTTTCCTAACTCATTTGTGATAGACTATTAGGTCTCAATTTTCTAATAATAAAGAAACATAATATACAGGCCCACCAATGAAAAAAAAAATCAAGGAAAAAACTTGCAATTGCATCGTTCATTACTTTAAATGTTTTTTACAACAGAATATTCTTCTCTGAAATATAAACTGTTAATTTTGCATTCAGACTAATGAACTGTCCTGCCTTTCCCTATAGTTGCAAATGATTTTTATTCAACAGTCTAGATATGTTTTGATATCTTTTGATATCTTATGCAGATATATCCCAAAATAAATACTATGTAACAAAACAATAACAGTTCAAAAGAAGCTAGATTATCAGTATATTTATATGTGTGTAGAAGTATGTATAAAAAGTATGTATGTATTTATTCGCATTTAAGATCTGATTTTGCATTTAAATAGTTAAATGCAAAACAATTTAGAAAAGAAAACATTTGAAACAAATAGAAGAAACTGTGACTTTAAAAATCGTCGTTAGAAACTAAAAATTCTAATTAGATACTTCTTTTACGCTCTTAAATTTGGTAACTGATTTTGACTGAATTGGTAATCCTCAGTTTCTGAGGCTTATTTACTTTATCCAAAAGGATCCTTTCCTTCATTCTCGTAAAAATATTCATGCTATTTTTTTTTAAGTTATAGCAAATCCATCACACCTTAGAAATATATCTGTTAGATCTGGTGGTTTCCTTCATGGAAGACATCATTTGAATACCATAGAAAATATCCTGAATACTGCATGTGCTTTAAATAACATCTATTATAAAGTAAAAATATATCTTCACAATTGAATGCAGCATTTGTACTTGGAGACAGATATACTGGAGTCAATGTTAAGTAACTGGGCATTACTGGGAGTATGCCTACAGCAAAATAAATCCATCTTTAATGTGATATATGTATTAGATGCATAGATGATGTACAGTTCTTAATCTGTAGATCCGTCACAGATGGAGTAATTTTGACTTCTATTAACTTCTGAAATTCCCACTGGAAAGAGTCGAAGAGATATATGCTCAGGGAATGACTTCAGTGCTAAGATGACAGATTTGATTTTAAACATTTCCTTCTTAGTAAATGATCCCAGCCAGCCAAACCCCAAATACCTCAGCTCTCAGGTTTACAGCTCATCCTGAACATGACATTGGCACTTCCAAACACTATCTGCTGACACACTTTGCGATTTAATGTCCAGCATTCAGGTTTATAAAACAAGTGTAAATAAATAAATTTCCTCCCACCTGACACGGCTGAATGAAAGGAGGTGTGAGAGGCCAGACGGGATCAGGCTGATTGCAAGAAGCAACTGCACATCTGGTGACCTTTTCTGTTTGCCGCCTGCTATTATCTTGTTGTTTGGCTGTAGGATAGTGGTTCAGAGCTGGCCAAACCAGGGTATCAGCCAACGAACCCCCTTCACTTTCTACTGGCATTCTGGGTCTACTACAGTTTGCAAGAGTGCACCCTTCAGCTTTATACAGTACAAAGCACTGATCAAAGTCCCTCTGAACAGGCTGAGTTCAGGCTGCTCGCTGGAATTTGAGCCCTTGTCAGTCACATAGGAAGTCTGCTGGTTGGACACTTTCTGCACTGAAAACAGGCCCTTTCTTAATTAGTATTGAGATTTGCCCTTCAGCAGCATCAAAACAGGCACCAGGGGAAAAGCCAGAATCTCAGAAAAAAGACTGTAAATTAAGCATCCAAACAACAGCTGGGCCCTGTTTGAATTGAATCAAATGCAGGGAAAACACTTGGGGGTTAATCAAATGAAATAAACGTCTCAAATCAAGCGTAGTACTTGAGTCCAGCCAACAAAATGTGAATAATAAATGAAACTGAATCAGAACCTCTTAGCAGAGGTTTCCAAAATGCCTGAGATATTCTATAACTTCCAACTGGCATATTTTGATATAAAATAATACATTGAACAAAGGCTTGATGAAATAGGTCAAACTTCAGCCTGACAGCCTTTTAATGACACATGTGCCACTATCACTTCTGTGGTGAAGCAAAGAAAGACATTAATATTGTTGAAATGAGGAGAATAATATGCTCTTTATTCTTTTTTTTTTACTCGCCTGCAATACTTTTGCTCAGTTCTACAAAAGCAGGTGGTAACAACGAATTCAAGCCTGAAATGAACTGTAAAGGAACAAGATTTCTATTAACAATTTCCTCTCCAGATTACAGCAAAGAAAGAAGTGCTGCCTGTTTCCAGACACTGAAAGTATGGGAATTTGGGGGGGTTTAGAACTGAGGCTAAGATTATTGCATTTGTAGCAAAGGCATCAGAAAGGATTGCATCATTTTTTAGTCAGCAAAAGGCAGCGCAGAAGATTCTCTGTTCATACAGTTCTCTGCCTGCCAGAGACAGATGTATCTACAGAAAAGATGCTCAGAGTGACCAAACATTTTTTCTGCATTAAACTTACTGCTCACTCAGGTTTTAGCCTGCTGGAGTGCAAAAGTGACTCAACATGAGGGTCATATTAGTAGTATTATCCATTTAGAGAGTAAAATACGTCTTTTCTTTCTTTGCTGAGGACAAATCTCAGCTTCTGTGATTAGCACCACTTCTCCTTTAAATGCCAGGGACTGCTGAAGCATGTCTCTTAGAGTAGAAGATAAATGATAAGTGAACACATGCAAGTAAAGCATTGCTAAGACAGTCCAAGTTCATGAAAATTAGAAGCCCATCTGGGTCTGTCATAAGTTTGTTCAAATTAAATAAAGTATTTGTTAGTTACTCTCAAATTTTTTATGAAAAGTATATAATCACTGACATTTAAATATAAATTCTGTAATTAGGCTAAATTTCAGGGGCCATATCACAATGTTTGTGTATACACTATTTTCAAGTAGGATTTTATTTCTGATGTTTAAGTGACACTGTGTAGGATTTATTTACATGAAGTGTTCAAAAGACTGACAAAATTAATACTAACATATCTCTAAGGGATCTCTTTTGATCCTTTGGATTTATGTGGAAGTGTTTTTAATGCTTTACATCTTCTATACCAGAAACAACAGAGAAAGACTTCAGAACCAGGCTTATTGTTAAATACTTTTCCATTTTTGGTTTTGCAAAGTATTTATCTAATAACAGCATCACAAAAATATTTATTTATAATAAATAAATATCTCCTTTTCTTTTAAGATTGTTTTCATCATGGAAGTGTCTAAAGCCCTTGTACATGCCTGGAAAATGTGAAGCCTTTAAGTTTCATGCTCCTGACAACTTTGAGTGAATTTCCACATGTTGGCGATTTGTAAAAAGGAAAGATTTCTCTGATACCATTTAAAAACCCCGTGAGATAAAAGGATCAGCTGTAGGGTTGCTTATACGTTTAGAGTTTAAAGACTGTCTCCATGGAGATGGATTAGAACTTGAGTGACAGTCAAAAGAACATGATTAAATAAATTAACCTTTGTACAACATATGGTGTGCGTGCACATCTATATACACATAGAAGCACATACAGGTTTACAAATGTGCTACTTCTGGATAGGCAAAACCAGATGCATATCTATATATTTAGAACTGTCCTGTTTAAATGTTGGTCCTCCAATTAGATCAGTAGATTCTTATTCGGTATTCAGAACTCCAGAGGCAGTATTTGGGACCAGATCCTCAACCAACACAAGGTGACTTAAACAGATCAAAACCCAACTTACTTCTCACCCATGCAGCAGAATTAGTTTGGGGGAAAACCAAGCCAAAATGTAACTATTCATTTCTATCTTGACACAGTTTCTTTGAAATATGGAACAAATCTAATTGTAATTTGGAGTTGACTTTGAAAACTTGTCTGGAATAGGTAAGGTTACTAGACACCAGTCTGAATGCTCTTTGCTCCACACAAAGGAATACTGAACAGAGGTATAGGCAATGACTTCTAGATAACCCTGGGGAGAAACTGGATGCAATTGGCCCAAATAAACTGAACAGTGGCCTCATTGCTTCAGATTCAGAGGAGAATGCCCTCCCATCCTCACTCCGTTACACTTGTTGCTGTACTATAGGCTACAGCATTTCTGGGGTGACTGGAAAAGGATGGAGATTAAACAGAGTCATCTTTCAACTTTCCCTTTCAACACATCAGCAAGAAGGAATATGCTGGTGCTTTCTGTTCAGAACTAGCAGAAGGAATGAAGGGTAAACGTCTTTTATGTCCTCAGAACAAAATGAGGAAGGGCACCAAGAGTCTGAAATATCCCCATCAGAGGGGCTCCCACACCAGCTCTAGTAAAGGCACGTGAGCGCAGGCCCACCACAAGCAAAAAATTTAGTCTTACTGATGTGGCACAGCTGCTCAGAATCACAGAATGATTTGGGTCGAGAGAGACCTTTAAAGACACCTAGTCCAGCCCCACTGCCTGACTCCGTGTGTCCCCCACCACAAGGCAGAGCTGCCGTGGCCTTGTGCTTGTGATGAAAAGTGTCCTGTGGAGAACAACAGACTTGTTAGTAAACACAACCCGCTGAGGTGTGCTGGCTTAACTCTTCTGACCTCTTGGTGTTGGGTTTAGTTTGTTGCTCTCAGGGTGGGTGAGTGAAGAACTGCCCAACATGGCAAAGATAAAGATCAATGTCTAAAAATACACAAGCAAAGGAACCCCCATACACAGAGTAGGCATGCTAACTATACATTCCCAAATGAATAACTCAACTCAGAATCTAGCTTTTGAATTTACAAACATTGTAGGACTCCAGTATGGTCTGCTTCACTAAATTAATTTTCAGAACTCAGGACAGACTAGCAATCCAGGGGTACAAACACCCACAGGTGTTTGGCAGCCAGCTGAACAGAGCAGAAAGTGCTGAGGGTAGCTCTTCCACATTTTCATGTATGGCAGTCCTAAGAGAACAAGCAGGTTTCACACAGCTAGAGATTATTTTACCACAACATGAACACAGTACTACTTCACCAACTGAAATAATTTCTTGAAACTGACAGCAGTATTTTTAGATCTAAGTACTCGGTACAACTACATTTCGAAAAAAAGCACACTAGATTGCCCAAGACCTCAGGAAACTGCGTTCTTGAAATGCAAAATTATACTCTCATGCAACTGCATCTCAGCTTTCCTTGGAAATGACAACTATAGTTATACCCTGAATTGCATCTGAAAATCACTATAGAACAGATTGTTCACCATAGTGACCAGGCAGGACTGTACCTCATGTTGCCTATCTGGCATTATTTTCTGATGTGTTCAATAACTCATGTTACCACTATATGACAAATGGAAGCCACACCAGGGAGCTGTCTGTGAAATAGTCCAGTTTCCTTTAGTTATATATCACAAAATCACAGAATATCAGCACATTTATTGTGGCATATTAATTCTATATACAATTGTACACTGTGCTTCCCTCCATGTCTATCTGCAGTTTGCAGCATTTATCTTTGTCAAATGAAACTATAATGAATTCTATAAGAATTTGCAATTCATGACCTTTCTTTGGTTGTCTCTCCTTACTTTTGGGCTTTTTTTTTTTTTAATTGATTTTGACAAAAGAGTGAAACTGAGCTGGACAGGATTGTTGTCACATCCTAAGTGTGGACACTCTCATCTTCATTTCCACTGTGTTTGATTACAAGATATCTTCTGCTTGAAGCTGAGGCAATATAGACACCTAATGAAATAATTAATTTGAAAAATACAAAATTAAATAAATGGTAAGAGTCTCCCAGGTCATGTGTTGGTGCTTGAATTGAGTAACAACCATTAGCTAATCTGATAATGTATTCTCTGATACTGTTTATGATCATAAGATAAAACACTTACATTTGCTGAAAGTTGAGATGTAAGGGTAGCAACTTTCTCTTGTGATGCAACTAGTTCCCTCCGTAGTTTCTGAATTTGCTAGAAAAAGGAAAAAGACTGCTGTCAGTATTTCAGCAATTACCTTTTGTTGTATTTTCTTGTTGTTTTCTTAAGGCATCACTAATAGGTTTACAATATCTTTGTTTCACATTTTAATCTCAGAACTATTCAGAAATACAAATTATTAGAAGCTGACGCTGAATGCTGCTCCAGCGGATTTTTTTTGCTAGTAACCAGTATATGAGCTAGGATCCCAGTTAGGGCAGCACATATGGGCAAATGCTTAATTACTTCATATGTGAATGTAAATGTCATGGTCTTTTACCAAATCCCATAAGTTCCAAACATATCCTTAGTATGATCAAGGACAGCAGCCTTGGACGAGCCCTGAGATTACGAAACATGAAAGAATTTGAGTGAGGTTTGCTCTGCTAGACTGTAAATGTCTACATTAAACTCAGATGAAGTGCCAAAAAGTGCTCCCGTACTGCCTGGCACGAAGAAGGCTTTGATGACTACCTCAGACACAGATTTTTGCTTCTTGGATGTCTAAATTTACATGGGGTACAGTATTTTTTTTTTCTCTAACACAATGCTTCCTAAAGTTTCAGAGATTCAAACACTCAACCTATTTAAATCATATGTATATTTCAAAAATTTGCTGGCCAACTTAAAAACATGTAGTTCTAAATGTGACAGATGACAAGAAAATATACTTAATTCAAAGCTCTTGTATCTTGTAGCGAATAACATAATCCTTCAGAAAAATATGTATTCATTTCTGCTAGGATAGGTACCTAGCACGAAGCTTGCACAGCATTTTAAGATCTTTTAACCCTATTTGAGATCTTACAGGGACCACAGGCATTGCACTGAACCTTAGCACAGCATGGAGTTTCACTTTGAAACACCTTTATTTAGGCATAAAATAAATTCTTCCAGATTAAAGACAAAAAATGTCTAAAACTAGCCTATAAAGACTACTGCAGCACTTTGATTTTATGACTCTCACAAAAACTAACAAGGAATACTGTACAAGCTTTAAGAATGAAAAAGTTTCTGTACATCTATGACACAAAAATAGCTACATCATTTACCCTAGCTCCGAGTAAAGGAAGCATTATTGAGATGTTCTCCATCCTGGATTCCCATTTTTCTTATTCCAAGTTTTCTCTTTGGTTTTCAATAGTAATTGTTTTACTTTGTTTCTTAAGCTACACGCTATATTCCTGCATGTATACAAAGGTAGTTCTCATGAATTGCTGTTCAACATCTCCTGCAAGAGCATCACAGAGCAGACCTAGATACTGAGAAAACACCATGTAGAAATACACAGGAAAGAAACGGTGTTTTACCTCTATATACAGCCCTATGTAAAGGGCCATGAAATGAGGATTTGCCATTTACACTACTGAGCTCTGGTGGGCTTCTTCAGCTTCTTTGCTTTAATTTTCAGAGAAAGAATCTTAGAAAATTCAAGTAGAAATTATATTGAAATATGCTGTGGCAAGTAAGGAAGAATATGTTTATTTGTTCAGCTTCCTCAAAATAACTTTGAGTTGACTTTTTCCCAGATTAGAATAGTAAAAATAGAGGCAGCACAAACACAGGAGTCAGAAGGCATGTGGCTCTGTGAAGTGGAAGTGCCCCTCTTGGTGCTACATTTTATTGCTGCTACTTCTTGATGCCCTTTTAAAACGACCAGAACTTCATTTTGAGAAAGGCTGTAATTGTATTCAGCTGCTGACCTGGGCTTGGCACCCATTCTTACACACTGTGAGGACAAAGAAGCTGTTTTCCATGTCAGATTTGATTTATATCTGAAATCAATCTGCATTGCTCTGAAATCCATCAAAGTGATCAGTTTCAGAAATTTAGTGTAATGCAAAATGTAAGGGAGAGAAGTTCAAAGCGAACATTTGAGGTATTTTTCTCCTGAAAGGCAGCACATTACTTAGAATTGCACAGTTCCTCAGATCCAGTACAGAGTGGTATTAAGTTTGAAATGAGACCTATCAAAACTCCCCCTCTCATAAGCCTGATTTCCATTGATTCTTTTCACCTTTTCAGAACCTCAGCCAAGACGCACTCTTCAGCATGGTGCTAAGAAAACAACTAGTGCACTAGAAGCTTCCTCAGCTCTTTACCAACACTTCTCAAGAAGTGGTGCAGAGACACAGAGTGTCTTTTCCCCAGCGACTTAGCAGTTGAGCCATAGCAAAACTTCACTTTACCAAACCCAATCTTTACCAAACCCAATCTTTACCAAACCAAACTTTAGTTTACCAAACCAAACCTTAAAATAAAATAATGCATTTAAAACGTAAATATAAAAATGAAGAAAAGCTCTTACCTCTGAATGTGCCTTTTCTTCTGCCTGGAAGAAAATAAAGGAAAAATAGCTTAGGAACAGTATGCAACATAATTGTGGTAACAGAAAATAAAAGCCAGCTACACTGAAGTGGAATTAATAGTTTCACAGATCCATTACATTTAAGGAAGGTATGCACTAAGAACAATAAATGGAATTCTTTTCAACTTACTTGGCAAGGCTCCAGGTTAAACCCCAGAGTCTGCCAGCATACCGACAATATGGAACAGTGGATAAAGGGAGAATAGAAATAGAACTGCACAAACTGTAGCTACATTTCTAAGGTACAAAAGAAAACTTGCTATTCTATCACTGCATGGACTCTAGCCTGTTACCAGCAAACTTTTACACAGTAATGATTTTTATGGCCCTGGAACTATATTCCTAATAGACTAATCCCTGCTAAGAGAAGTTGGCAGCATACCAGCAAAACATATATAGGAGAAGGTAGAGGGGAGAGTGGTACTTGCACTGTAAAGTAGTTTCTTCCATACAAAATATTGACCAAATTTTTAAGGGCTATCCATTCATGCTAAAGTTTCAGCTTAAACTTCCTAATAATATTTAATGATTTTAGATATTTCCCATGTTGTTATGTATTGTGCCATATAATGATGCCATTTACTCAACAGTCTTTTTCAACGAACTAAGAAACTAAATCATTGCAAAGCAAACCTTTGAAAGTCATTACATTTGCAAGCATGGGAGTAGTTTAATTTAGGAGGCATTTGGCTGTCAGAAAAATTTTGCCTCAGTGGGATTCTAATGGAAAAAAATGGCATGCCATGAGAGATGAATCCTTTTGTGAGAGAAAATAAGAATCAGTTAATATACTGGAAATCAATCCACCCCACGATCTGAGGTAGCCCAGCTTCAGAGAAGCAGACTAACATTGTCTGAAGTAAGCAGTGAAAGGACAATACGGGTAGAAGAATTAGCTATAAATAGTACTAGAAAGGCTAAGAAAACCCAAGATAAGGGTTCCTCAGAAAATTCCCAGACATCAGGCAGTATCTGTTATTACAAATTAATACAGCCTCGTTTTAAAGCCTGTATTAAGCAGAACTTTTGTGCTGTTAGAAATTTAATGATCGATTACAGAAACGCTTTCTTCTTCTACCTGATGTAGGGGGAGAAGACTTTTAGAAAATGTCTCTTTCCACAAATGTTTATCTGTTAACAGTCACTGAAAAGACTGAGATGCTATGATATTTCCCTGTATAACACTTAAAACTGTTTTTGGTTGTAACTACTGTAATATCAGGTGGTCCCTCATCCTCAGACCACGTCCCCTGCTGATGAAAGAGGTGGCACATGTTGTTACCAGATGATTCCCACTCAGTACAAGGAAGCATTGCCTCTGTCTCAGAATTTTGTGGGCAGTGGAAGAAGTCAGTGCAAGAGGAAGAACAGAATTCTGGGCATACTACTATCTTAAAACATAAAATTTGGCAACCAAATACATCTGAGTAGTTTGTAGTTAGGAGTTCATGCTGACACCATTGTAATCCAGCACTCAATTACTGTTTCAAAAAGCTCTAAAGGAAATATTTTTTTTCTCCCTCTGCTTCTCCATCATATCCATGCAACACATCCTTGTAAGAATTTTTTTTTTTTTTTAAAGACTTAAAATATTAATATACAAATGACATGTCCTTACACATCTCCCTTGAGCTTGGCTTAGCAGAGTTAATGAAGTCTAGGGATTCTAAGTGTAGCTAATGCTGAGAATCAGTGCGAGAAATATAGCAATTAGCTAAATATGTGCAAATTACAGTGTCTCACCTACTGAGCAGGAGGAGATTAAAATTGGAGACAACCTAATGTAATTTACACTATCACACATATTTTTCAACTTCTCAGAGAGCTAGATATATTCACTGCCAAAACTGAATCAGTATTTTAATCCTACAGTCTACTAAATCCGCTTCCATGGTATACTTTTCTGTGGAACCAAACGTTTGTCTGTCTGCCTGCATATCTCTACAAGCCAGACTTCCAGTCTATTCAAGTAAGTCCTGAGAACCCAAATGCAAACCAAGAAGAAAGCCAATACATACAGAAAATACTAGTGAATGCAGAACTTCTTTCTCATTGCAATGACAGCAAATCATGATATGTCTCTTCTAAATCTCATATTCTAATTCTCACTGAAACAATCTTCAGATAATAACTTCAAGCTTTTCAGCTATGCTTTGGTAATAATACATAAAGATCTTGATCTTTATTTTAGTACTTTGTCTGGATTTCTCTGGTGATTAGGCTGCAGAAAAACACTAGCACCAAGGCTTAAGGCAATGTTTGATAAATCTGATAAATATATTTATTTGAATGAGATACTTCTGGAAAGGCAGCTGTTTTGGAATTCCTGTTTAGTGATTATTTTACCTGACTTAAGCAAGCCAAAATCAATACTCCTTGAATTTAGCAACAGCTGAAAGCATGTTATATGTGTAATAACTCTGTGAAGTTATCCCTCTCTGAAGGAAATAGGGTACTGTACACTATCATTGAACAATGAAACATTGTTCTTTACTTTAGGCTGATATGATACTGATTGACAACCTTTCATGTTTCTATACTCCACTTGTGAATCATCTTCTGATTAATTGCTGAAAAGTTTAATTTTTTTTCACAGGATGATAGGGAACAAACAGAAGAAATTCTGATCAAAAGTCATTCCTAAAGGTCAACCCCAGTGATTTTCTCATACTAATTCCTTTCTTGCCCTTTACACATTTTTCTCTAACTTCCATTATCTAGTCTACATAATCCATTACTTAAGGAGTGGGGCTTAGCTGTAATGTGCATTCACAGGCAGATGTTTCAGAACATATTGCACTGGTTTATGGGATGAACTTGGGTAAATAATTTAAAGTGTGTTTTGCAAGAAAATACTGTTCTCTAATGTCATGAGTTTTAGGTGATACTTGCAAGATTGTCTGTAATCTTGAATAATAGCAGGTTATATAAATAGGAAGTATTAGTAAGCCCTTGCTACAATACACAACATCAGAGCAGAGATATTTCAAAATTAGACTGATCGGACACTGAAGGCATCTTGTGTCACTTTGTAATTTGATTTTTATCATCTATCAGTTTCATAATATTCTTCTAAAATTTGATATCAAAGTGTGAATCATAGTTTTGGACACTTCCCCATGCAAATTCATTATAGCACTTCATAGACAGGGAAATAATGGTATAGATTTTTCCACTACCAGAAAGTGAGAAGCTTTGCTTTGCATGTCATACCTTATGTGCTTCGGTCTGTATGTACATTCTACCTCCTGAAAATAATTTGGGGCTAATCTGCACTGGAATTGTTTGCAACTTGCTGCTAAGATCTGGACAAATATACTGAATGTGTACCTGATATTTCAGACATGACCCTGTACAGACTATTTTATGATTAAACAGAACCAGGAGAGACACTATTGTGATAGACATTGTGCACGGATGCAAGCTACTTTCCAAGCTAACAGGAGTTCAGGATTGAGACGGGGCTACCAGCTGTACAAATGGTACAAATGCATCACACTGCATGGGCTTGGAATTCCCAGGCAAGAACTGTTGTTGGCTCTGGGCAGATGAGTCCACCACAGTCCCAGGATGATGTTATTCAACATCTGAAACTGTGGAGAGGAGATGGACTATTCATGAATGCATGGCATGAAAAAAGATAAATGGGTTGCTCTCATGTGAAGATGGGCTACTACAGCGTGTAATTGCAGTTAGAGAGTAGGTTGCAAAACAGCTGTTGTGTAGCACCAAGAATGGCCAAACATGTTTAACTCCTGGTATATGGATGATTTCTTGTTAGAAGAGCAATTGAAGCAACAAATTATGTGGAAGGTCTCAAAAAAGATACCAAAACAATAAAAATAGAGAAAACAATCAAACCCAGGAGTTCTGCTTGAGCTAGAACACAATTATTACTCAATCTAATTAACCGAGATTAATAATTTTTTAAAGACAAACTTCCTTTGGGAATAACAGTTAAATGCTGTCATTTGCAACAAAGATCAGTAGACATTTAAACTGCAAATTGTATCTCCCTTACCCTGAAGCAATCTTGTGTTCTTCAAGAAGTGTATCTCAAACAGTGACATGACAAAAACACTTTGTAAACTGTGCAATTAGAGAACTACCTGAAAATAAGCAAAATCTCTCAAAATTATCAACTATGATAGGATAAAGACCTCCATTAAAGAGAGACTCCTATACTATTACTTTCTATTTAGCTTTCAAAATATACACTACATGATTTTAAGCAATTCTAAGCAAGTTGCATAAAAAGATGAAAATAATGTATTCTAAAGTAGCACGACAATAATATCAAAGTTGAAAATAAATGTCCCTGCTTTATTGCAGTACAATTTTAATCCTCCTAAACCTCAAAGTATTGAAATTTTCATGAACAAAGAACAAAGGCAGGCAGAACTTATTTCTGAAATGTCAATACTCACCGTAGAGTAGAGAGAGGATGTGCTGGAGACAAGTGATAATGAGGACCCATGTACTTTAAGAAAAGGAAAATAACATGAAATATTGATGAAAGCACACATTTTCCCCCATGCAGCTCAACAAATAAACATCTTTTTAAAATGAGAAGCAATCTTCCATGAAGAGCAATTATAAGCTATCAGTATAGAAAAGCTATTGATAGTTTTTTTCCTGCACTTAAAAAGATGGTTCTATACAGAAAAAAAAGCACTTTCCTGTGTATGAGGTAGGAGAGCGAACCAGTGAGGTTCAGTATTATTACCAGGAAATGAAGCATCACTTTTGTTGTTTTGACAACAAATCACTTGATAAATACACTCTTTAGAGAAACCAGTAATTGAGCTGTTTATGCACCTGTCCAAAGCTGAGCAAACTGATTTTAATAAAAGACTGTGCTTTGCAAAACCATTAAGACTCCCTAGGGTGACATCCCAGGCTTTCCTCAGCTGGTGTCCCTCCTCAGCACAATACACCACCTGTGTATTTGTGGTCCGTGTGAAGGGATTACTGCAGGATGTAGTGACATATTTCCACTAATCATCAGTAGAGTCAGCCTCAAGAGCAGTGAGTGAATGTCGCAGGACTTCAACTCAACAAATGGGGTTCCTGCTCTCTCTGAAAATGGCAAGTGAAGGCTAAACTGAACCAAAATTACCCCTTCTCCTTCTGATGATTCTCCAGAGAAAGGATACACTAACAGATAATTTTAAAGAATATAATTTATTTCATTACTTATTTTCATTTTTGTTTCAAAATTAATTTGTTTAATATTTATAATCTTCCAGGGTTTGGTAAATTTTACTTTAATAGCTACCTGGCAACCGTATACCAAACTGACAATACAAGAATACTTGGATAAGCCAAATAGACTTTAAATCTAGTTTTGTAAGTGGGTAAATATTTACTAACATGTGGTACAATGTACACTGAAACCTTGTTGCTTTCAATCTATCCTTGGTTGTCAGTCTCTGCTTTAAATGTCTCAGCTAAACTCTCATTCTGCTCTTGTATACAGTGGCTCTACCCATTACCTCACGTCTTTCACTGGAACCTTCCTCAGAACTATCTTAAATAAAAAACCATTTGGCCTTCCAACAGCATAATCTCATGTTAATCTCTAATGACCGTAAACTGCTGAAAACTGTTTATTATTGCTGCATTAACATTCATTTGCTGAGGCTGATCATGGTTATCCACTCCAGCTGGATATGAAACATGACCAATGAAATAGCTTTCATCAAGGCCACTGGTGACCCATTACTGATATTCTAGATTTAACACCTCTTTTTCTATGCATAAATTATTTGCCTTGTTTTCTTTATTATTCTTCCAGTGTTTCCTTTGACAATTCTCCTGTTCCTCAGCAAAGGCTCTGTAGTCACCTCTGTCCTTGGATTACGTGAGATGCTTCTGTGCAGTCAGCCATCCTTTCTGTGCTGACAACTCACAGCTTGATCGGTCCTGCACCCTACTGCTAATATTACATACCCAGATGTCTGCCTGACATATAATCTAAAATACAGAAGAAGAAATTGAAAAGTAAAAGTGTGAGCTGTCCGTTATTTCATCTATGTGTTTTTCTTTTTTTTTCCCCTTTTATCTTATAACTATGAGCTTTGGGACTAGGGGAGGACTTTTTTATTTGCTTATTATAAAGACTGTTTATATTGTCATCACTTAGTACTAAGCAAGATTGATGAGATGATGTTATAGAATGAAACTCCACTAAATTTTAGGGTTTTATTTATTTATTTGGTTTTGTGTTTGCTTTTGTTTTGTTGTTTTTTTTTTTTTTAATAGGGTGCGAGAACTTTGTGCTTATAGGAATTCTGCAAATAAATCAGATTTACCAGAAACGTTGGGCAGAAGAAAATATTACAGTGCATTTAATGAGAAGCTTCCAGATGCTCTGTAGTTAAAATATTAAAAAACAAACAAAAAAATATTCCCCATATTCCAGGTATTGTACGTAGCATTAAAAAAAAATAGATCAACAGTAATAATCTACATGAAGAAAGTAGTGAGGGCATATTAAATGACAGAGTTTGAATACAGAAATTCATGTATTTTTTGCTGTAGGAGGCTGTAGGAAAGTGAGGAAATGAAGCTACTACAAAAGAAAGGAGATACTAAGTTGTATTGGAATTTGAGGAAAAAAAAAAGGAAATACGGAAGTAGGACTAAGAAAGCGTGGAATCACAGTAGTCAAGGTGTGCTCAGACACTTCAAATTTAGAGGCAAAATAATGAAATTATTTTCCAAGAATGCTTTCCTTTCCTCCAAAATTTCTGATAACGGCATACCCAGCATTGCATATTATTGTGTGACTCCAGCTCTACAGAATAATAAAAAAAAAGCTTCACAAAATTAATTAAGTTTTTATTTTGCAGAAGAAATATTTTAAAATTTTACTACACTTTGGAGACCTATTTTGGGACTTATTCACTGATCCAAATAGCAACTCAGTCTTACCTTCTTCCATGCTGTCCCTGAATGAACCTGAATGACTAATTGCTCGTGGTCTCTCTTCTAGGGATGTAGCACTGCCACACAGTTGGGAGTCATCATAGAGATCAAAAGAAGTGTCTTGTGCAGGGATGCTGTTTGAACGCATCATGCTGGGTCCAGGAAGGTTAAACTGAGATAGGTTTGTTGGACTCACTGGAATACAAAGCTTTATTAGTGAAGCACATTTCCATTAAATGAATTTTGGTTCTGCACAAAATTGTAATGTAGGACTAGCATGGCTAGGTGGATTTTACACTGTCAAGAAAAGGAAAGGTTTTTATTGCTACATACAAAGCCACCACAAAAAAAGTGAAGCAGATGATATCCAAGGAGCTGGAACTGGATGAGACTAATCCTGTAAAACACATGGTAGTGCTAACACTGGTGTCTGAATTCACACTTGTTCACTTTGACAGCCCAAGACAGAAAATCAATGGGAGAGATTCAAAAGTTAAGTTAAAAAACAACAAGAAGTAGTAAGTATTTTTTACAAGTAGTTCTTCGAATATTTCAGTATCTGTATTTTTATACCTATACTAATGACTGCTGTTAAGACCAAAGTTTATTGGCATATACAAGATTTTTATCCTTTGATTTTCCATAGCACCTACCACTATATTAGGTTAAAATTCCTGCACAGGCCAGTTGAATCTCATAATAATAAACAGGATTAGTCTGATCGCTCATGGTTGAAATCCAGAACAACACTAATGAACTTACTTTAAGATTTTGCAAAGTTTGTTTGCCAGTAGGAAGGAAAGCCTGGTTATGGTTCACCAGGACCACATGAACTCAATGCCTGGAAGAAAAAGCTAATTGTGTATCTAAATTCAGCCTCAGTGTTTGGACTTTTATTTTAGATCATGCAAGATGTGCCTTAAGTCATAAACTATCAGAGCAGCTGTGTTGTGAGAGCAAATTATTCCACAGGGCTATGATAATGGAAAGAAGCAAAGGACAATGACAAAATAAATTTTAAAAAAATCCCTGATCTTATTGCTCTCTGCTGTGAGTACAAGAATTATGAACAAAAAGAAGATAATCGCAAGCAGAAAATGATAGACTGAAAGAAACACCTCTTAAAAATAGCTGTGTCTAAAACTACTGCAAGTACATGGAAGAACTCCAAAGCAGTGGCTTACTTAGCCAGGATCCAGTTTCATTTTTGAAAGTAGCTTTGTTCAACTTCTTTTCCCATATGTATTAAAGACCAACATTTGTATGTCTGATCAAATTTCTTTTGAGTGATTTTAACGTACATATGCCATAAGCTGTGACAGAGTGATAGAAGTGTGAATGCTTCAAAGGTTGCTGCTAATTCCACAGTAAGGGCCTAAAACACAAAAGCTCATTATCAGCTTAGATATGTGTCCAGCGTGGTGCAAATAAATGTTTTTCTGTTAAGCATTAAAAAAAAAATAAAAAATCTAAATTGGTGTTGAATTAACGTGACACAAGATCCAGAAGAACCAAAACTTAATCTTGACCTGTAATCAAATAAAGATGAAATGTGACTCACATCCCAAAATATTATATTGCATTAAAGATTAGGAATTGGATTGGGCCAAGTGCAGTTAAAGTTAGGTCCAGCCACTGAAATGCATTGGAAAGGCCTGTCTCAAAGCAAACCTATATACAGGAAAAAAGCAATGTTTAATGTCTGGGTTGACATTCACTAAAATCACTGCAAAGAATCCTACTCATAGTGAATCTAAAAGATGAGTAACTTTGAACTAGATTTCTAATTTCCTAACTAATTTCCTCCTCTGCCTCAGATTTTCTTCTCCTTGGGCAAGTCATAGAGAATCTGTGCTTTTTTTTCTGTATGCAAAATAGTAGGTAACCTGACCTACTCCATGAAAAACACCATGAGTTTCCCTTCACTAGTGAGGTACCACAATATGATGATGGAGATGTTGAATTAAATCTAGTTAAATTAAAATCTAGTTTGGAGAACTAAGAAATATGAATGGTTGAATTTTATGTTTCTGTTCTAGAGTGAGAGAAACAGTGAAGGGAAACAGCATTTACCCAGGTTGGAAAAGTGATATTTTCCAGTTGCAGATGAAGACATAGCTGAAGGAGAAACAAGCGGGGACTGACTGCCAGTGTCTTGCAGGCCTCCAGTTGAATGGGAGCGCAGCCATTCCTTGCCTTCCTCCTGACTCGTCTGCCTGGATGATGGCGTATATCTGAAAAACCACAGCTGACATGCTCAAAACAATGACAAGGTGATGGTTTGAAAAGAAACAGGTGTCACATAAATACCCTTCACCAATAAGATAGAACGAAACCCTTGAAAAACATCTAGACCAGTCAAGTAATTATTAACAGGATTAAATTTATCATCTTACTACAACAGAGAAAGTATAGGACTTGAAACCCCTTTCACATTCATCCCCCTCCCCAAAACAGCATTCCCTTCCTTTGAAGAGATATGATGATAAATCATAGAAGACAGACAACTGAGCTGACAGGAAAGGACTTCAAAGCTATAGGAAGTGTACAGGCTGATGCAAAAGCTTGGAAGCTGTGTGTTGGATGGGGAGCAGACAGACTAGAAGCCAAGAAATGGGAGTAGCTGCTTACAAAATGGCATCTGCCACAGATCATGTGGGCAGTTGGTGACGTGACAGAAGTGCAACAGAGCAACAGCTCTGAAGAAGGAGTTTGCATCGGTAATGACAGCTGCTCATGGTCGTACATGCAGTCTGTCACTCTGTATGCTACTTGAGATTGTGTCCTGCGACAAACTTGGGGCGGAGGGAAAGGGACAGGAAATATCTGCAATTAGGAGAAACACGTTCTCTGGAAGGAAGAAGTCTGACAGTGAAATCATTAATCAACTGCTTCCTGTGGCAAACCAATAAAACGAGTGCAACTTGACACATGGTCTAAGAGGGAGAACTGGTAACTCACTGGCCCAGCCTCTTTTGGATGGGCTGGAAGAAAGGGCAATTCTGGCCATGGTTAAACATCAAAACATGCAGGTAGTGTCGGTCTTAACCAAGAGGTTTGTTTCAGAAATATCTGCAATAGCCTGCTTCATTCAGCACAATCTCCTGCTGAGAAACGAGCACCTTCACCACTGTCATCAGCCATCAGTGCTCCCTAAACAGCAGAGCAGAGACTTTAACTCTGGCTTCAGGCCTGCAAGGCACAAGGATTCCTGCTTAGAAAGCAGAATAAATGAACGTGTAAGTTCTCATGTTGTGCTTGGGGTTTTGTACAATATTTTAGGGCATTAAAACACCTTGTCCTGATTAAAGATTTACTTCCTCTCTCCTTTCAAAAAGACGGCTATGATCTTTGCTTATAAATGTGGTAGAGCAGAGTTACCCAGTAGTTATCAGATCAGATAGATGGCAAAATAAGAATTCAAGATCTGGGTCTTGGACTGGTATCTCTGCACATCAAATCAAACTGACGGTCTTTCTGGAATAACTGATCAGGATTATATGCGTATAAACTGTTTTCCTACTCCATTTCACTTTCAGCTTTCAGCCACCATTACAATCGTATAGCCACAAACCTCGAAGATCCCATTGTACCCTTGCAGGGTCCCCTTTATGCTTCTTTCATGTCCTCCACTTTTTCCATTCTCTCCCAATCCAAAGTGATTGTTTCAAGGTAATGGGAAATTTGATTAAATTATCTTTAAGGACCATGTAGTACAGAAGTGGAGAAGGTGATATCTAGTGACAACATTTTAACACTATGTTAATATTTCATAAAATATTATTTATCAATAACTTAAGAGATTTCACTGTGCGCTTTCAGTGACTGGAAGGCTGCAGAGTGTCTGTGTGCATCACATATACCATGGCTTGCCAAATCTCCTTCTTGGATTCGGGGGAGGGGCTGCCATGCCTGATGAGACCACACAAGTTAACCAATGATCCCCTCTTAGAACCATGGAGTGCGGAAGAGGGTAGATGACTTCTGTTTTCTGTGATGAAGACAGCTCTAATTAGTGGGGAATTAGTAGCAAAGTTGGACTCTGAACTTGGAAAGTGATCAAGCAGACTATCTGGAGCAGGGCTCATTTTATACTTACAAACCTTCGATACTAAAATTAGTATTTTCTAGTCTTCTCTTTAAGTAGATCTTCAATTCAAATTGCATGAGTGTTTGCACTTAGAGCCCAAATTAAGATCCACCTCTAAAATATCATTTTGCTCAATTATTTTTTGAACTGTTAGTCCCATTGAATGGCAAACGTATCTTGTTCTGTCTCTTTTAACTCTTCCAGATTCAATGCCTTTTAAGATTCATTGCATAAGCAAACTATCCATAACAGCATTCACTTTCCATTACATGTATCTTGAAAGGATATTTATTAAACAAGGCAGACATGGAAAGAAAAATCCATTGTTAAAATCTACACTTCTTGGTTTGAGTGTAAGTAGCAAGAACGTCGTTATAAACAGGATCAACCACAGGAGAAAGAAAAGGAAAGACAGTGTAGAAAAAGTTACAGAAAAACAGAGAAGTAGCAGTCATGCTCAAAAAAATATATACCTTAATCCCTTTTTGGGTAGTGTATTTCTGTCAAGCTGCATGCTGTTAAAACAAAAAAAATCCCTAAGGACATACAATAAACAGGACTGTTCAGAATTACAAAGTTTAACAGTCTAGATATGTGTGCATAACAGAAGGTCATTTAATGCTTTTTAATATATCTTTCATGATAAATTCCTGACTCATTGGAGGAGACAATAGGACATGGACTGCTGCACATTCATTTTTCATCTAGACAAGCTCTGGGCTGGGTCAATAGTAATTTGGGGACCATCCAAGTCAGAAAGAAGTCCTTCCTTATCATTTCTAACCTTCCTACAGCTTCACCCTGCAATCTGTGCGAGAATCATATGGTCACAGCATGAATCTTTATTTTTCACAGTTGTGTATGATGTGCCAATAGATTTCCAAAAGAAATGAAGGTTGCGGCACCTGCTAAGAGACAGTATGGCCTTGCCAGAAGCCAAATGACAGCTCTGCTTGTAGAAATACGTGCTAAATATACAAGAGTCTTGGCTTTCTGTCGTTGTGGGGCTCGCATAGTAAGGTGATGGTGCGAACAAGAAATACTGACACTAGAACGATGTTGTTCCATATTCATGCACACATGGTCGCAGAGTGGTTGATCACCTGAGATCTACAGATGGAGTTTTCCTGATTTAAACGTCATCACTAACAGGACATCCAGTAGCCTTCCTTCGAATAAGTGTCATTTGGGCATTTCCTCATAAAGACTTGGTAGATCAGTCCCTGACCAGCGTGGGTTGAATCTGAGCTAGTTATCATTGAGTAAGTGTTGCAATGTTTAGTGTCACCATATGGATTACATTGTGATATGACTTTAGACAGTTTCTATATTACATATCATAATCACACCACTGAGAGCAACAGTAACTTAGGACCCTTCTTGCCCAGGAAAACTCTCACATCAATAAAGGTTGCTTTCTATCATGCTGGGGGTGCTAGAGGCCCCACTGCCATATAACCTTGATCCAAATAGGTAAAGGCAGTGAAAATACTGTTGGTGTTAACAACCTGTTATCATTAGATCTCAGACTAATGGAAATAAACCCCTCTTACAACCAGGAAGTTTAATAGGCAGTTTTACTGGCTTAATCAGGGCCTTGGGGAGAAAGCAAATGGAAGCATAAACTTTGCAGGATTTCAGCACAGGACCAGCTATCATGGTCCATGTGAGAATAGTCCTCTATCAGAGGGCTAAATTTTCAGCATTTTGCTCCCAACACAACTAAAGCAACCAAAAATGGTTGGTAAAAACCCCATATGTTTGCATGATTCATGTGTTTTTCTAGTTCCTTACAGAGAAGAATAGGGCCCTGATGTTCCTTTATGTACCTCTAAATTTCAAAGCAAAGACACATTATGATAATAACAAAATCTGTTTCTTCTGCAAAGACTTCAAACATCCTAAAGAATAATACATTTTCTAATATTACTTTAGCTTGAAGCTCTATGTATTTCAAAATAATCTATAACACATTATCTAAAAATAAAGGAGCAAATCAGTGCTCCTCTAAAGTAATCCACTGGCAAAAGTTATGTAAGTCAGATAAACAGGCTAGCAGTGACCACATGATTTTCCTAAAAAAAATATTAAATTCAGATACCCAAATGAAACAGAGATAAATCTTCCTCAAAATGAGCATGGAGTTATTGCAACTGCATAAAAGTGAACGTAGCAAAAGTGGATTTTGCTTTTTAAAAAATACTAAATCATATGAAAATGCTCCTATATTTCAAAAAGTGCATGAAAGTATTAACCACGCATGGTTCTATTTAACTATTAATTCAGACCCATAATTGCCCATATATTTTTAGTATCTGAAGCAACGCATCCCTCAATAAGTTGGGTATGTTACTTCGACAGAAATTGGACCTTTGGTAAATAGAACTGAACTGTGACATGTAGTGATCCCATTAGGACGCTGACTGCAGAGCTCAAAATATCTCCAAAGATGATATGAAAAATGGTCAATCTTTTCCTGAAAGAAGCAATGCATTCTTGGAATCTGTCTCTTTGGCTCGAAATGATTATCAACATAAAGTGAGGCTGAGAATATTGTAATACGCCTGATGTTTTCATTTGCCATGTCAATGGCCAAAAGTAGCCTTGCAGGTGAAGGCTGAATTTATGAAGCCCACTATATCTCCATTCTATTTTGTTTATTTTGCACTGCTGAAATCATCTGCAAGTTTTCGGGAGGAAATTACAGGGAGCTTTACAGTTCTCAGGTTCCTACCTGTGCTTGGTGTTGAGGTTAACTTGGAAAAGGCCTATTATGCTGTATCTTTGGTCTATATCTAGCTGTCACAGAGCTATTAGGGAATAAAATTATTGCAAGCTAAGAAGTACCCAGGGAGGTCTAGGGTTGGCTGGGCCAAGCTGATATGGGACTTGCAAATGGATGATAACACAAGAAAATCTGATACATGATGCTGTGCTTCACACCTTAAAACTACCACCATCAACTATGGTGATAATTTAAAACAACTGAAAGTCTTGAAGAGTTTAAGTGGATTTCCATGCACTTTCGTAGCCCTTAAAATTAAACATAATTTTGAAGCAAACCAGAGCAAGCCAGCCATGTAATTAGAAACTACTTCCACCCTGCTAATCTAAAAATGCAGCCATTATTGCTGATGACACCACTGTTAATTTCCACATTTTTATGCATTGCTTCATGTGTCACTCAGACTATGAATAAGAAAGACACAAGTCTTCAATGTCCAACAGCAATTAAGGCTTCAAAATAACTATTAGTGATGTGTCCACCTGGAAAATTTTATCAACTGAAGCAGTGATATTTCACCAATTAACCCCAATAGGCAATATTATTTTAGAGTATAAGTATCTGTAGGATTTATTTTAATCCCTCTGAATCGTGGTAATCTAAACCACAAGTGTACTCCCACATAGGGAGTTACACTGCTGTAACAACAGAAGTAGACTTGTCTAAACAAATACTGCTGGTGCAAAACCATCAGAAGTCCTGAGGGAGATGCAAATTCTGCTGAAAAAGCAAATATTTTGCTAGTATTTCCTGAACTCATTTTCTGGTTATTACAATGCAAAAAAAGATTCTCACTAAATGACACAAAATCTGGCTGGAGTAAACTTTGACACTGTGTCAACAGAGCAGTTACTGGGGAGTGCTGTGTTTATGCTACACCATTGCTTGGTGGGTAACCTGAAGACTGCAGTACAGGGAATTAACTAATACTTAAAGAACTAACACTTAAAGAACTAACATTTAAAGAACTAAGGAGCTAACACTTAGAGAGCTAACCCTTAACCCACATCACAATTGCCTAGCCTGGCTTAGCTTTGTGTAACTTCTTGTATGAGAAACAGGAGCTTGCTGATGACTTCACAGGCTTGCAAAAATAAAAAACCTTGGGTGCATCATTGGTGCATCCTTGGGTTAACTAGATGACAGAAACTTGGGCACAGGACAGGAGATATGCCAGTTCTAACCAACTCATCAGTTTGAGTCCCAGCCAACTCAGCACACCAGGCCAAAAGTAACCGTGTACAGCAAAGAAGACCCCGGTTCACGACCACTGTGCAGGTGCAACCAGGAGGGGCTGGTGGTGGAGACTATGGAAATGATTTCCCGGAACTCATTGTAATAAGAACCACCTTCTCGAGGACAGGTTATGAATATGTATAGGTGTTCCAAGAACTTTCATTAATATGTAATACTTTACAGCATTTAACCAAGCTCACAGCTCCTGGAAATTTGCACATGTCTGAGGTGGAATTATTCCCCCATGTGTCCAGCGCTGTAAATACATACCTTTTTTACAATCTCAAAGGTTGTAAGCTCATTTCCGTGCCTCAGTTGGGAGTGGGCAATGTCTGATCATCCCTGGAGGGATGTGTGGGCAAATGTAGCAGAGACCTTGCAAACTTGCTGTCTCCATGGCAGGTGACTGCTTTTTTGGAGGCAGTCAAGGGCTACTCTCCTTAGTTGGAAACATAGAGGTACCCTGAGATTTTGGTCTCATTTTTTGGGTTCTTTCCAGTTGCATCAAATCTTTCCTAAAACTTGATGTCCCAAAGTCTTCAAATTAAAGCCTTCACATGAAAAAATAGAATGGGATAACTTCTTTCTTTGACTTACATGTGATACTTTCATTTTGAAAATACTGGGAAATTCTTTGTACCAGCAATGGTGCTACAATCCCATAGACACTGCCTCCTTTCTGCAAAAAAGCCTCATCATTTTCCATTTTGTGTCCGTGCAAATATATCCTGCCCTGTTATATCCCTTCAGGCTAATAAATGATTGATCACTAGTCTTTGATAACTTTTTCCCAACTGGTCAAGCACCTTACTTTATTTGCTTCATTTGCTCATGATAATGTACTCTGAAACAGCACCTAAAGCTTTACTAAGTTCAGGATTTCTTATTGTATCTAATTCCTCTCCTCTATTTACAAAGCCCATTTTCCTGCAAAGGAATTAAATTAATCTTTTTTAAAAGGCTGTTAACGACAAATCCCATGTTATCTGTTACTTCACCCATCTTGTTTAAATGTCTCTGTATCTTTCCAGGAACTGAGGCAAGCTGGCCTTGTCCACAGTCCCTTCATCCTCCATCCCAGCCCTCCTCCTCCTCCTCACTCCTTCCTCGGCACAGATCCTTTGAAACCTCTTCAGTCCTAGTGACTGCGGGGCTATTTCAGATTGTGTCTCAAACAGGGAAATGAAAAGTTCATCAGGACCAGTAAACTGAAATAATCTTTAACCTTTTCATTCCCTCTTAGCATCCTTAGCTTTGAAATTGCAGTTAATGCTTCAACGAAGCAGAGCCATGTTTATTTGTATCATCTATGATCCTCTCTTTCTTTCTTCTCTTTCAGCTTTTCCTAGGCTTTCAAGGGTGTAGAATTTATGTTGCTTGCTAATTGTATCTTATTTTGTGCTTCGGTCTTTCTAATATTCTCTGTACATTATATTAGTATATCTCCCTATGCAGACTGCTCATTCAGTCTTTTGCAAGCTCTATAGTGACTTAAGAAAATAAATAATCTTCTTTGCAGATAATTTCTTATGCCATGCCAGGCTACAAGTAGTACTGCCAGAGGCATCTCAAATATAATCTGAGTTTACAAAGGAAAAAGGACATAATCTCTTGCCAAACATATGTCTCTAACTTTGCAACCCAATGCTTTTGTTGTGAAAAAATGCTTTGCCACATGTAGGTTTTACTGTATAAATCAGTTTAGAAATAACACAGCACTTGTAACAGACCTTTCAGAAAAATCAAACCACAAAATCCTATTGGGGTTATAATTCAAGAAATGACACAATTTTCTCTAGGTACATATGTTTGTTTTGAGGCCAGATCAACATGATAAATGGCTCTCTCTGGACTCAATCATAATATCCCCATATGGACAGATCTGAAACTTAAAAATATTTCCAGAGGCAAAGTATTTAGAACCACTGAAATTAAGTCACTGAACAAATACATAAAGTATTAGTAGCGGGGGTTGCTCAGGAGTTTATGCCAAACCATTAACATTTTAAGTGTGATGTTGAACATCCTCTGTATAAATATGATCTTTGGCATAAATTCACACTAATCAACATCATCCTGTTGACCTTACCACCCATACATGTAGCACTAAAAATTAGTGAAGGTTTTATAAGCTAACTATAAATAATTAACATTCTAAGAAATATTGTCACATTCAGTTCATGGCACATAGTGAAAATTACTTATTTAAAAATTAATGTCACAGTGCCAATTACAAATAACTTCTGTGTCAGAGTACTTTTAACTACTGTTGTTATAGTTGGTGCAAACATATGTTTTTTTATAGTGTTGTGTTTATACTAGTGAGAGGTGTGATTTTAGGTGGTATAGTAATACTTATGAATGCAACATAAGAGAATGAAATCTGTGGAGAGCTTCCATCTTGATTTGGCAAACAGTTGTTTGGGGGGGTTGTTTTGTTTGTTTGTCTCTTTGGTTTTTAATGCTTATTCACTGAAAGTGAAATCTTTCCATGGAAAGCATTGCTATAAAAAAATCTCTGGTTTTATATAAGGGAAATAAATTCTCAACAGTGTGTATATACATATATATATGTATATAAACCCCCTATATATATAATGAGTATATGTGCATATATACACAATAATATATATAACATATATATGCATATATGTTATATACATAGATAAATTACAAAAATATTTTTTCTTCAAATAATTATGTATATTCTACATAAATAAGTTTGACATTTAAAAATATTTCTGATTGACTCAGTATAGTTTTATTTTTTGAACCAAAGGCTATTGAAATATTTAATATCGACTTTTTGGTCCTCATGTAAAACAAGATTTTCATTGTCAAATCTTGAAAATTTTCACAGGAAGTGAAAATTACCTAGTCCCTAGCAAAACTAATTTTTTCTCACTTGCAAAAGTCAAATAAATATTTCACACACACACACACAAAACGGTACAAATGTGCCAGGGTGGATGCACCACTTTGTAATATAAAATAAATGGTAAAACATCTGCACGTTAAAAAGAGCAAGCAGGGGAAAACCCTTTCTTGCTTGTGTTTGTTCCAGGCACTCAGCATGACTGTGCATATAGTGAGGGTCTCAACCATCCACCTGCCAGTGAAACACCATTTTAGTAAGGATCTGAGTCATGATTACCATGTAAGAAGCAACTTGTCAGGAGTGGGCATTTTAAGGCAAGACTGGCCAGTTGAAGGCATGGCTCCACTAGCTCTGCCTGTGCATTGAGCTAATGGGAAGAAAACTGATGGGGTCCCACTGCTGGGGAAGATTTGTTAGCAAGAGAGCAGTGATACAGCTTTGGAGCTGCCAGTTGCTGAAAAAGCAGGTAGATCCAGCATGCAGGAGTAATTCTGTGGCTGTTTAGATTTGCCTTTAATTAGATAGTTTTCTCCTTTCTTTCTGGTTGTTCTCCAAAACAAGGGAAGAAAAGAACTTCTCAAGATAGAAAATGTGCTTGTAAAACCTTAAAAGGCAGTTGATTTAAAAGGCAGTTGATTGCACATCCAGTACCTGTGATTATTTTCAGTTTTCTTTTCTTCCTTCTTTATTTTATTATTTTTTAATTTTTTAATTTTTTTTTTTTTTTTACATAAAGGACAAAGCTGCTAATTAAACAGTGTCCCTTAAGGAAAACAGGTGGAGGGTTTGGGGTTTTTTTTGGCTCCTGTCCTTTTGCCTCTCACTGGTTTCGTGGTCACTGTATCTATAGGCAAGCTCACCTTTCCGAAAGAGTAGATCGGACGCTTCCAGTCCTCATGAGCAGGCTCTGAACCTCCTGAGTGCTTGTTGTCAGTCCAGAGAGTGAGCCATGATGGCTAAGAGGAAGGTCAATAGACTCGGAACTGGTGTGAAGGCTAGTCATGGACTGGTAACTTGGTGTGTCCTTACTGCCCGCTGAAGAGCTGCTCAGGTTTGCAGCCCACACAAGACCACCTGACGTGAAAGAGTGCACTGAGGCGGGACTGGAAGCCAAGGAGTGACTTAAGCTTACAACATCTGCATTTAAGTCCGAAGGTTTACTGAAGAGGGGGCTGCTGCTACCACTTTGCCCACCTGCACTGCCCATGCTGCCTGTGCCCGAGGACGGCGATTCCAGGCTGCCTTGCCGTGCCAAGGTGGTACTAGGGCTGGGCATTGCCGATGTGGGTTTCACACCTTCAGTACTGGGTGCAGAGGCAGCTTTACCACTTGCCTTGGCACCAAACAACCTAAATGTAAAACAAATAGCTTTAGAGAAACTGGTAGCCACATTAAACATTCATGGCGTAACATCCTAAGAGCCAAACTACACATTTTTTAATTACTGCTACTAAAATCATGCCTACCTAGTTGATCAATTGCATTGCAAAATTAAATTCACTTAACCATATCACAATAATCAGGGTTTGTTTCATTAGCAACAGCTCTCTTTCACTCCTGTTCAGATGTGTTCTTTGCACATACAGACCCTCCCAGAGAGAGGTAAAATAATCACATTTCTGTCTTATTAGTGCATAAACAGATTACACTTTCACCCAAATTCAGGAATTAAGCGTTCCCACAGCTAAGTCATTAGGTTTTAAAACCCTTGCTTCTCAAATCAGCTAAAATGATTGCAACAAACGCTTGGAAAATCCTTCATAGTTTAGTAAACATCTAAGTGTTTGTGTGAAATTTCCCTCTGGTCGATTTTTTGCACAGATGGTCATGCGGTCATCGGTCATGTAGTAACCATTCAGACAGAATAAACTGCACTGGAGCTAAATGGGCTTGCTTAGCCTCCAAGGGCAGTCGAGACAGAGGTGTACTTCACATAATTGCTTCCAGTAATTCTGTAGTAGAAAATTCTACAGTGATGATGAAAAACAAAAAAAAAACCCAAATCCTCTAAAACTGTTGAAATAAAAGGTCATGTGATGGCTTGATGTCTTACTGGAAATATTTTAAGCTACAGTTAAGGTGCAGCTCATACCTTAGTAAGAAATCAATGCAAAACTTATCGTGATGCAAAATAAGCACGGTTAATAACTTGAGAATCCATTTTACTTATTAACAAGCCTACAAAAATCAGCTGCAGCTCCCCCGCAGTTTGGAGATGCTGTTTTGCTAATGAGGCACAAGAGGGCACTATAGGCTTTTTTGCCAACAGTACAAAAAGCTCCATCCCAATTTATATTTCATCCAGATTTATACTTCCAGAAACGCTACAATAGGGCATTTCCAATTGAAATTTAGCTTTGCTAATGTTTGCAATGAAAGATGTAACAAAGCTGCTAATAATGTAATGCTTGTAGCTGGAGCTGCCAACAACGTGAAAGCAAATATGGTATTCACCTATAGAGCTCTTCAGTTCTCTGACCAGGCCATGGCATTGCCTGTTCCAGCAACAGAATGTGCCTGAACGTGGCTTCCTTCTTTTCTTTTTGGGTTTGGCAGACAGGGAACTTCTCATGTGACAGAATATTCAATAAGGACTTATTCTAGCCTTCAAACTGTTGTTATGGGAATGTACGTACAACGCTCAAAGTTCAAGGAACAGCCATTCCAGGTCTTGGGAGGTCTTTAGGTCTTACAGAAATAATTGCATTGTGTGAAAAAATATTACCCTTTTATTATTTAACATTTTGTTCTCTGTTTGTGGCAAAATATGGCCTGAAAAGGCTTTTTGCCCAGTACTATAACACACTGAATATCCCTGCTTTGTGTACTGCAATTTCAGGAATTCATAGAAAAGTACAAACCTTCGAAAGGTGGGTGAGGCAATATCAGGGTATTTGGATCCTGGCTGCCTAAGTCCCGGCGTCCCAGAGGCGCTTGCTGAAGTTGGGCTGGATTTGGGGGAACTGGACAGCGATACGCTCTCAGAATCGGACACGGCCACTTTCTCTTTTTCCTTGTCAGTCTGGTTGATGGTGACAGGACTGGATCGCCCGGACCCAATCTTGCTTGGCTCTCGCAGTTTGGTGGCAGCAGCACCTGCAGACTTGCTGCTGACATTGGAGTCAATGCTGCTGGTGCTGGAGCGGTGGCCACCCCGGCCGGGGATCCCGCTGCCGCTGGATTTTGACGGGCGAGGCAAACTTCGATACTGCAGAGTCGTCTTTGAGCTCACATGCAAGACACCATCATCCTGGTTCTGGGAACCATCTAAGCTCGTTTTCCGCCCCGCGTTGGACTTCCCACCGATGGCTGAAGATTTTGGAATTTTTCCTAGAGTCGCCGACCCACTTGTGATAGTTGCTCCACTTGTGGTGATCATGGCAGAAGATCCCATCCCAGACTTTTTGAATCCAAAGGACCCCGTAGCAGTTGATCTCCCAATGCCAGAGGGAGGCTTTTTTCCTTCATCGCCACTGCTTTTTCCTGCATCCGATGGAGAGCGCTGAATGGAGGCTCCTTTCAGGGGAGTTTTCACTTTTTCTGAAGCTTTTGCATCATCTGTTTTTCCTATAGAAAAATATATTTGAAAAGGTCACTTGTGTTTAAGCTGTAATGTCTCAATATCTCATTTTAGCACTATATGTTTACAATTTCAAAATGAGAAATAAACAGAAAAATGACCCTAAGAGAACAATTTGGTCTTTAGTCCACATTCAGTAGTCAGTAGCAGGTAGGATACATTACAGGTAAACATTACGTATTAAAAGTTTGAAATTCTCCTGAGAATGCCCAGTTTCATAAATGGCTGGAGAGCATAGATATAGAAAATTATCCTGAATGAACTATAAAGAATTTTATCTTGCCTTTTTTTTTTTCCCTGTTAATAGTATTTCTATATGTAAGAAATAATTGAAAATAAAACATGACATGTAATTAACATTTCCAGTAGGATGAAATTAATTATGCATGTAGAAATTAGTGGTACTGATTGAGTTGTTTGGTTTTCAATTATTACATTTTTTTTTTAGCTTATGACTAAGTTTGTTCAGTTTTTAGTTATACAAAATTATCAGGGAGAGATCATTTTAACACGGCATGAATCTTCTTGATCTATAATGATATCAATTAAGTGAGTTAATAGTCTTTGTCATATCCTTGATGTTTTTTCAAGATTTTTGATTTTCTGAAAGGCTGTCTTCAGTACTGCACAGTATATATATCTACATATACCTATATATCATATTATCTTCTATCTTTATACAAAACACCCTTTTCCTATCTTACAAACAGATGAAAAAAATGACATTTCTATTCTAATTTTTCTTTAAGTATCTATTGTATGCTCCTAATAAGGAACAAATATTCAGCATAACAAAGTTTTTAATTAACTCTTCAGGTCATTATGGAAGCTTTGGAGGTGGGTGACCTAATCTCTCTTGAGGAACTAAATTGTAATAAAGAGCAACACCTACAAGTCAGAGCTAAATACACTCATGTTTTTATCCAGTCCACATTTTATGCTACACAAAGACATGCAGATGCCAAGATACAGATCAGACTCCTACATGGCAAACACACAGACTATTAGTATGTGCTTTAAAAATTAAGGCCTCAGTTCTGTGCTGCAAAGTAGCTGCCTGCTGATCTTCAGCAAAAGAGATCTGAGAAACTTAGCCTGGCATGTGGTAGACTTTTTAGTATCTCTTTTCTTAACTGCTATTACAGACTTTTTTTTTTTTCTGCATCTGTGTGACCACTGCCCATGGCTATGTTCCTCGGCGATCTTATAGATCAGAGGCTGACCAAGGTTTAGCAGTTCCAAACTGCAAAGAAACAAAAGAGGCTCACAAGGAATTTGAATTTATTCTGAGGAAATCTCCAGTCGTTGCCTTTACAACTGAGGGCTAAAGCATGCTCATGCAGTATTTTGTCAGGACAGGACCAAGGTCTGGAAAATGTCTGACAAGGAATCAATATTTCCATAGTAAAATGATAGATTAGATGGTCTTAATAATGATGTCTTCCACCAACTTTGGATTCTCTGCTTCAAGACTAGATTGCAGAAGGGGTTCCTACTTCTTAGAGGCCTTTTAAAATCAAGTAAGAAGTCATCTAGCACTGGAGAAAGTGTGTAAAAAGATATTTTTTACAATTTTTATCTCTTAACAGTTTTCTAGAGAATACCCACAGTATCTGGGATGCGATAATTCAGCTTTAGTTCAGAAATGTTCATTTTGAGTCCACTCACTTGAATGTTAAATATTTTTATCTCAACTTTAAATCTTTGACCATGTCTATGCATATGTTCAACTATCAAAGGTACAGGTTTTCTAAAGAACAAAGAAAAGGCTGAGATGAGTCCAAAAATACTTTTAAGAATTCCTTAATAGAAGTTCAAGTGATAGTAAAACAAAATGTAGTCACGTTTTTTGTTATGGATACATCCATGTGTGATTAATAAATTATTAGTATTCAGTGAAGCAAACTAACAGCTACAGAGATGAACAAGTTAGTATAGTATTACAATCCTGGTTTGCAGTCTTTTATGAGAAGAACTACCAATATGCTTACAGTTCCTCCTGTCTGTCACACACTTATCCATTAATTATTTTTAGCCCACTAATGATTCCTTACTGCTTGTAAGTGAAGTATAAGTATAAAGCCTTAACTTTCAGTGCTTAACTTTCATCTGAACTACAGATTTTTCCTACCTGGGGTCTTGAGCGCACTTGTTCCTGCTTTATGCCTGGACTGAGCAGTTCCTACTTGGGCAGTCATGCCTCTCCTCCAGGACCCCGTCTGTGAAACAGAGAGAGATGCTTTCTGCCCCCCCTTCTCCGAATCTTCAGACAGCCCCGAGGGAAGGCCTTTCCACTTGCCACTGCTGTCTACGCTGCTGTCAAGGTCTTCCTCTGGTTTCTTCAGTTCTTCAGTGCTGCCCCAAGTTTCGCTGTCTGTAACTGAGCGCTTCTCTGAGTCCGTCTTCAGCTACAAGAGATTTGTATGGGAAATGGTCAGTCCCAGCATTGTCAGCATTTGCTGATTTCTTAAATCACACGAGGGGAGGAGGATAAGCATATCGATTTATTTGTAGCAAGGGCCATGGAAATTTACCTTCTAAAACATTAGTATCCTGGTCCCAAAAGTTTAAAAACATTCACAGTTGGGGAAGAAATTTTTCTTTTTTATTTTTGAAAGATTTCAATTCTTTCCTTCATGGATAAACCATAGTGAACATGATTTACTCTAATAATCAGTGGTGATACTCTCACCATTCCTCAACTCCTTCTGGATTTTGCTGTTCTAAAAGCCTGAAAGAGGGAATTCCTAAATATACTATTGAATTTATCATAGTCTGATTTCATGCCTTTTCCTACCTAAGCCTTCTACTGACCCGATTAGGAACATTGCTCCAGCACCACTGAGTATGTTGTGCCAACAGCATGAAAGGGTAACATCTTCAGCAAAATTATCGGTGCTACAGCTGATGGATTTTCCACTGGTTTTCCTCCACTGAAACAAATTGTTTCCGACCAGAAACTCACTCTAGCTGTATCAGCTAGCAGAGCAGTTAGAAGAGTGGCTTACACAAGCAGTACCCACCAGCCGGTTAAAGATAACCCGCTGGGGTCACGCTAGCTCCAAAACTCAGACCCATGTGGAAGGTGCCCTAGTGAGAACTTAACACCCCTGCTTTCCCTGGTGCATGCTGATAAGGGTGTGCTGCAAGGAGCAGCCCAGCAAGACAAACAATGTAAAAGCTGTGAAAGTGGCTTAAGTAGAAACTGTGGAGACTGACCCTATGATCTGTGTTTGACAAGACTCACATTCTTTGTGCTGACAGGCTCTTCATTGTAACTCTTCCTCCTGTGTTTTTCTGCAGCCTCCTGACCTCAGCCTCAAGCCTTCTTTGCATATCATCGTCTCACCAGTCCTGCTTCCCTCTGCCCCTCTTTAACAGCAAAAAAGTGGTGCTGCTTTCAGGTATCAATCTTTATGATCTTTGTCTGATGTAACCACAGCCCTACCCTCACACAACCAACCTCAGCAGGACTGCAAACTGGGTTGCATTCAGGGAGGGCTGTTTGTTACTCTGTGTTGCCACAACTGGTTCTCTACAGAGACCCCTCTGTAGCTGTTTCCTAGGCACTGCTGTCATAAGTAGGATTAAGATTGATTAGATGACCAACAGAATAATCAGTTGCTGTTTACGTATTTGTCATTTGAGGCATAAAAAATACAAAAGCTCTCTACACTTCCATAATTTCACAGGTGCTTTGGACAGGCTAGCACTGATATTTTGCGTAAGGATTGATGGGAAGAGAGCCCAAGCAAACATCTACAAAAATATTGCAGGGTCCTTCAGAAGAGAATTTTCATTGGTGTTATTGTTACAACGTGTGTAATGTTTCCAGAACTTTTCTCATAAATGAATGGTTATAAACATGCAGCTATACATTTTTAAAGCAAACTGCATCATTTCCAAGAAATGACAAGTATAACATTTTTTAAAAGCCTTTCTTCAGCATTATAGGATCTGAAAAGCAATGTTAATTCTCTTTTAATAAGAAAACAACAACTAAATGTACAATTTTGCCTCAGGCTATAGCCAGCTTGCACTGCTCCAATGACTTCAAAAGACTGCAAAGAGGATCTCTGTGTTGCATGAGTACATCCTACACCTGGAGAACAGCTGGCAAAATACTTACATATTGTGCTCATCTCAGCTTCTGGCTGAGAATGCAGGCTAGCGTGGAGTAAAGTAATTTCTGATTTATCTGTCTGGTAAAGGCAGATCTGATAAATGTCTGTTTCTAGCTTTCAGAACATAAATCACCTGTGGCAGGAAAACAACATTTGAACATGTGCTACATCTCTGTCTGCCACTAAAGAAATTGCATATAGTATCTGGTTGAGTATCTAGAATATTAGATGACCTGAATGAAAAACCCACAAAGAGTTAAACAGCCTGACATTTCCCAATCGTGATGATGATATTGCTGTGGAACAACTAAGCCAGGACTAGCTGGCCATCACTGTTGATGTGAAAGGGAAGAGGCTGACCTCCAGTTAGCAACCATGGGAGACCCTGATGTGGTGGGAAAGGCAATGTTAAGAGCTGAAGAATGCTGCCCTCTCTGAGTATCTTTGGATGACTTTGATACTGGCTGGAAATCTCTCCTGCTGCAGATTAATCTTCATTCACAAAGTAACTTTATTTCCCTGTTGGCTGGGGGAAGTGACAAATATGTGTTTTTCTCCTGTTGACATGGTCTGCCACAATGCACTTCTTACAAAACAAGGTCTTTGAACTGCAGGCACTGGCTGTCTGCAGGAGCCCAAATGGAACTGGGGGCGTCAGTCTTGTGTCCTGAATACTTGACATCAAATCACTGGAGGTAACAACTCTTCTGCTATGCTGAGCGTTCAGTCTTGAGGCTCCCTGCTTATAAACAGGCGATGACATGGCAGAAGATACTTTTCGATTGAGAATCACTCTTCTGTTTTTCTTTCTTTTTCTGGAGGAACCAAGTCCTGCAAGCATTCTGTATTGTCTTTTTCAGCACTTGCAATTTTGAGGGGAACTGGGAAGAGATACTAGGGCAACTGGTACATGAGCTTTATATATATATATACACACAAACATATATGTATTATATATATAGCTTGTGACTATACCCTGTGTAGAACTCTATTTTGACACTACACATTGTCAGCTTGTGTGTCCATGTGAGACTTCAGTTCCTGGGCCTAAATGGGGAGAAGATCTGTCACCTGTGGGCTCCCTGCTTCAGTCTCTTTTCTCCCAGTGGAGAGAACAGGGAAAGAACAGTACAGCCTATGTATTTCTTCCCTGATATGTGTCAGCTCATGAAAGGTGAAAACTATCTTATTTTAAATTGTTCTATCTGTGGAAAGAGATACTGCAAATGGGATGAAGTGAGTAGAAACCCCCCCACCTCAAATCAAATCATATTGTGGATTTTTTGTGTTTAGGTGCAGCAAGGGTTGAAGACTTCCTGAGGCTGGAACACGTGGGGGTTCCCCCAGGGTGGGCAGAGCAGGGTCTTGCCAGCCGGCACCTTTGGCAGTGGGATGTGCCGTGGGAGCAGGTCATCTGAGGCATCAGCCCACAGGTGAGGGTTCGCCCCGCTCAGTAAGGTCCATGGGCTTCTTGTACACAAATGTGATAGAGGAGTTTGTAAATATGAATATTTCATTTTTTCAGAGGCATTATTACCAAACTCTTTTTTCCTCTTATCCTGCATGCTTCTGCAAGATATTGCAAGAAATGGCAATTAAAAGCTACTCACCTGAGCATGAGTGTTCTTCCTTGAAGAGGCAGTTATATTGGAATAAGAGCTGACAGATGAGGTGGTGTTCAAATCATCTGTGCTGAGGTTGTCAAGAGTGTCACTGAGGCCGCTGCTAACTGAGCTGCTGTCATCCCAGCTGTAGAGAAAGGACATCTCTTAACATACCGTGTGTCTATAGGCATAAAGCATCTCAAAATCAATAGATGCAATTACTTATTCTTCAAATGGTTTACCAGAAAATTTTCAATAATATTTCCTAATGTACAGTGACTATTAGTTTTGTGACTCTTTAATTTATTATTCACTCACTGTCAAGTGGTTTCTTGTTCAATTAAGGAAAGACTCAGGTGCCTTTTAAAAAATTAACATCGGGTCTAAACAAGCACTAGCGTAAGTCATTAAAACAGGTTGTTTCATGCTTCATTGCAATCACATTCCGTACACTGGCAGAGAAATCCATTAAACCTGGTATTGCTAGCCAAAGCATTATTAATAGCTTGGAGAACATCTGATTGATTTCCAAGCTACAGAAAAATAAAAAGAGTATCTGTTCTGCAGCCTAATAAACTGTCAGCAGGAAGCCAGTATTTCCAAAAGTTTTATTTTCTTGTCTTAAGCCTTTGTATGGTGGGTGCAATGTCATCAAAATAGGATTTTCTGACAATACAGTCACCAGAGTTGACAGAGAACATGTTATACATCTCTCAAGAAACACAGGCTGTCAAGTCTTCTGCTTTGGGAGATGGAGGAAGAGGATGTAAATGAGAGCAAGGCTACTCTTACAGAAATGTCATTTACCTGCTCTCACAGAAGCCTTGCTTTTGCATGAAAGGGAGATTGATCTGTATTTCTCAGACCTTTCTCTACACGATTGCTTCTCCATAGTGTCCCATTATGATTCTTAGTTTATTGCCTATTACACCCACATACTCCCAGTTTTGCTGCGTCTCCACCTGTAAAACTTGGTTTGGATTATTCCAAGGCCACAGATTTTGAAAACAATTCACCTTATCACTTGCGGTGGGATTTGTCTCCTACAGTTTTAGCTATTTAAAGTTAGGTATCTCATTTAAGCTATCTGTCTAGGTGTCCTCTCTAATCAGGACAAAGCGTCAGGCTCCTCTAGGAGGCAATTCATCCTGTATCGCAGGTTTATGAGACAAACTGTCCACTGAAGATGCCTCCTTATGTTTTTCCCTCTCCTACAGAGAAGAGGGCTGATAAAGCCTCTTCTAGACACACAGCTTCTGGAGAGACAAAGCAAGCTGACATGTTTATGTATGTTAGTAAAGTTCAAAACACAAGGAAGCGTACATAATATCTTTGTTTTGCTGTAGCCTATGTTAGGAGCCAGCTTTTAGGACAGATTCTACAGTTCCTCCCCAGAAAATCTAAAATTCAATCCCACAGCCTAGTTACAGCTTAGTACTAGTGCTACTAGTCAGTCAGAGCAAACAAGGAAAATATCCATGCATCCTTATACATGGTGTATTGGAAGATGATATTCACTTGTCCACTTGTTCATGGAAGTCTTTAGAAAGGTATAACAGCAGTGAGAGTGAACTGCATGGTACAAAATGTGTGCTGATGCACCAGAAAGTTCAGCACACTAGTTTTGTATCATAGCAACTGCAGAAAGCATTCCCTTCATTTTGCAAAAGGCAGAAAAATCATATTAGTAAGCCAGCTCAGTGATAAGATAAACATATTTCAGCATGGAAGAGTTTATTACAGTACTGCATTTTCCACTGTTGAGTACAATTACTACAAATAAATACTTCTTCTGCAACATTTCCAGGTAATATGCACACAAGTGATTTAATAATACGATTTAACATCTAAACAATTGTAATAACATTCCTTATAGGCTGCCCACATTCATCTAAGAACCACCTCTGAAGCACTAGTCATTTATAATTTCTGTATTTTTCACTGTCTAATGTGACATGGAATTTCACTGATGCTAAAAGCCAGTATCCAAATGCTATGTACCACACGGGAATGTACCTTGTATAAAAGTGTTAAGACAGATAACCTTAAAGATGGATAAAAATATAAATAATATTAAATGTGGTTGGATTTTAGAAAAGATAATATGCCCCCACTAAAGGATAGTTTAAAAAAGAAAAAAAAATCATAAGTCAGATCTAAAACCAGATATATTGGGTTCTTTCACAAGCAGCATTCACATCAATTAATACTTGATCATCAGTTTCCTAAGCCTACCGTAAAACCCTGGTGACAAGGATTAATATTTAATCCTGTTTCTCCATGTTTACTTGTTATTTTGTTCTATATTAATTTTTGGTACTTCATTTCATGCTCATTTTTCCCTGTAAGAAGACTAAATTCTGAAATAGTTAAGCTGATTCACAAAATAAAAACATGTTCTCTACAGCTGCAGTTTTCAGGCAAAAATGACTACAATCAGGTTTCCTTTCTATTGTGGCTTCTCTGTGGCATTTCACACTAATCACACCTCACTCACCAGTGGATTATTAGTAGGTTCTGGGAATGCTCATGGCCATCTTGTAAGATATATAGAAGATTATTTTGACACCTCCACTACTGACCCTTCAGAGTCATCACTATATTTGTCTTGGGATTTTTTTTCTCTTATGGTAGGTGCTCAAGATGCTTTCTAAATTTGGAGGCTTTCATACCCCCAGATTTCTGCTAATATTCAGTATGCCTGTAAAAAGAGGAATATCTAAAACATCTTCTTTCCTGTATGGGATTTTTCTAAGGACTATTAGACAAACAGATTCCTACTCTACACAATGTCTTGTACCAACCTTTTGAAAATACATAGTAGAAACAAAAAATTCAAACAAAAGAAATCGTTTCAGCCACCCTTTTCACAATGAAGCCTGTTGTTTTTAGTGCATTGTTGGAGTTTTTTTTCAACTTGTTCGTGCAGCTAAATCTTTTATCTTTTAGCACTTACTGTTTCTATCTTTTCAGCCCTGTTTCCCCATGTCTAGATAGTATAGTTGCTATCAGATGAATAAATACAATTTTTGGATGATGAAGACACCTTATTTAAAATTTAGAAAAAATTTTTCATGATTCATATTAATTTCTCCTTTAAACTAGCAAAGATATGATGCACAAATCTGGTAAAATTAGATGTGCATCACTTTGAGATTGAAACCCCATTACAGGGAGTCTGCAGCAAATTCTCACGGTAATTTTTGTTCTTTTTCCTCCTATCCCTCATCAAAACAATATTCATTGTCAAACTATACCTAAGGGACTTAATATAGGCTTTTAATATCCTGGTTAAGGTTCATATTTCATTTTCATTTTATCTTTCATTTACTTTTCTCTTTTTCTTACATCCTACACAGTTTATTACACATCAGCTTACTACTGCTGTTTATTAATGCCTGACACCACTTCCCTAAAACTGCATTTTAGCTACTTATAACAAAAAATCTGCTTTTATTTCTTGTTAAGTGTCAGCCTTGGGTCGATTTCTTCAAAAGAAAATGTCAGCAAATGCAGTTCAGCTATCTGGGAGACTGAGGCTAAGAGAAAAAATGCCTTATTTTGACAAGTTCTGCCTACCTTTTCTTTGAGAAACCCCTGGATCCCAAGAGAAAGTGGAGAAGAACCTTGGAATTTAGCAGGACATAATCTTCACTTTAAGGATGTGCATTTTGTTCTTTCTAAGAGGCGGCCTCTCAAATAAGGATAGTTTATAAATGTCTTTAAAAATGCTGTTTGCACATGCCTGGTGGAGTCTTAGGGTTTATTTTTTTTCTCAGCTAACTGGCCAAAGGTTCCTCCCTACCCAGCAGCTCAGCTCAGCCAACTGTGTACTACCTAGTCCTGGGTTCAAATCACCAAATGGAGAGCAAGCAAACAGCCCAGCAGCCACTGCTTTCATTGTGAATGTACCTAACACCACCATTTTTGATAACAGAACCACATACTATATTTTTCTCTAGAAAAATTTAGTACTTATAAGAGGTCTGCTCTAGGGATTAATCAGTATTTGCATTATAGCAAGTTGCCTTCTCTCATTTTTCAAATAAGTTGAAAGACTTCCATGAGAAAAGGGACTATATGAAGCATGACTGAAGCCCCTGGTGCAACAGACTCCCTGCAACCTCCAAGATATTAGCTGACTGCTTTAACCAACATTTTAACAAGCCGGACACCAATAAAGTGCTTCTAATTTTCTTCAGAGCTTAGCAGCTGACTTGTAAAAATGTAATGCATGCAAATGTGTGCTTTGAAGCTACAGTATGCTGCAAGGCTATCTTAAAATTTAGGTTACCAGCAACTCAAAGTGCATGTCAAAAACCAGCAGGTTTTTTTGGCATTACTATCATGGTACCTCAGCTTTCCATCTATAAAGTGGACACAACACATGCACAAATAAGCTTGAAAACACAGTTTATGATAATTGTGGATACTCAGACACCACACTAAAAAGCACCTTAAAAGAGGCCCTTACTTTCTCTTTAGAAAGATGTTCAAACAGCGTATAATAAATAAAATAAGAGGCTGCAACAGGAGAAATTACACAGAATACGCAAAATGCCAAGTAACTTCCCTAAAACTGAACACCCCCTGTTTACACATTATATAAAATAAGGATTCTAGAGATTGGGTGAAGCTGTCAACTGAACCACAACTGCGTGAAAATGCATGTGTACAAGAAATCTGAATTAAGGTTACACAGGCTTCCTCACCATAAGAGCTAGAAAAAGCACGCCCAAGCATCTGATAGGCACCAAAGAACGGATTCCCTTCCACCTCCAGTCAGATTTATGGCTACTGTGTTACAATCTTCATCCAGAAACATACCTCATGCTCTTTGAGTTTGCCCAGGCTCTTTCCAGTAATATTACTGATGTTCTTTCTGCTCAGAGAATCTGTGTTTTTCTTTGATGCACTAGATGTGCCTATGAGATTATTTGGACTAGCTAAAACTCATCCTCTAATTCTAACCTGCACATTTCAAATCTGAACACTTCTTGCTCACTTTGAAGCAAGAAATAATGCTTCTGCTGGAAAAGACCATCACTTCCATATTGTCTCTAATTGCCAAAGGTGGCTATAAGCATTGTACAAAGTCCAGTGCTCTACACATTGCTCCATATGCTTCAAGCAAAACTCCATCTGCTTGATCACATAAAATACTCCATGAGGTTGAGGAAGCCACAACTTGTTATCTACACAATTGGTTAGTCTCCACTATTACTCTTTGTCTTGTTTTCACTAATGAGCAGTACTGAAAATCTCTCTCCACAGTAATCCTCTCATTGACCTTTGTACCACATAGTTCTAGAAATAGCAAGGTGTCTGAGGTCAAAATACCCAGTGCTTAACATCAGTATGTAGAGCTGAATGAAGATGATAAATGTATTCCATCAAGTATTCCCTCAAATAGAAAGATAAATTGCATTCAGCTGTGCTCCTGATATTTTTGTGTTTGCTTTCCACAAGTATTCAGTTTTATTTTCTTGAAAAAAAAAAATCAAATTCTGAGTTCACATAATAACGTATACAGACCAAATAAGGAATACTTCATATGTAATAAGGTGTTATTTCACACAGCAGGTGGGCAAGCAACAGAGCTCTAGGGCAAAGATGCAACAAAACAAGCCAGATAATTTATACTTGATTGTCCCCTACATAATGAAGACCTGCAGAAATATGCAACAAATTTTTCTAGATGTTTTATGTGATTGCTGAAAACACAAAATGCGCTGTATTGGGAAAGCAATGAATGCTGAAGGTACATGACAAGAAGAGGTGGTATTAACAATCTGTGTTAGCTCCTAAAACATTCTCTTTTCACAATACTTGTTTCAGAAACTCAAAGCAGTCTCTACTTTCAGGCAAGACATAGTGAAGCACACAACCACAATGATTGTTCCTTCCACCCTTCCTGTTTCTATTTTCAGCATTTTCCTACAAGCTCTTAAACTTGCCAGCTCAGTGAAGTCCACCATACTGATAAGCTGGGTCGTTGCCTGGAATTTGTTTCAACATTGGCTTAGTTCATTAATTTTCGAAAGTGCCTCCAGCCAAAGTGGCCTAGGCATGCAAATGAAAAACCTTTTCACAAGCAGATCATCAGACATATGAAGGCAGCAAGACTCCAATCAATGTACTATCAAGTCTGCTGGAAAAGTATGGTTGCTTCAATGCACCCAGCCCTTGGCACAGTTTGACAAGTTGATGGCATCTTTTTCTTCAGTTTATTACTGGCTTTTGCAAGAAGCAGCAGGAACTACAGCTTGCAGAACACAGCTCTCGAAAACAATAAACTTTCCTCTTAAAGCATTAATTTAATCAAAATAACTGTTCTATCTAGGGATGATTGTAACTCTGAATGAAAAACAGTGCTTTATTTGTCACATGTTTTGTACTGCACATGAAAGGCTTTAGACCATGGTAGAAGACCTATGGTCCTCGTATGTCTTGCTTGGGAATGAGAAATAACTTAGTCACAATCCTGCTAATGCCAGTGGAACTCACATATTCTCAGAGACTTGTGTAGTGTTTGGGATTCAGGGCATTTGAACAAACACATTTAGCAAAGCAACCTTTACCTGTTTTGTACAGCAACTCCAAGCTTTCAAAATGTGAAAACACTTCTAAACATTCCTAAATCATCCATTACCATAGTGGGTACATACAGAGCAGTGCGCACCTGTATTTCTGCAGCTTGGGGGAATGGTCTTAGAGGAGAAATTGTCTGAAATCATGACAAAAGAGCAAGAGTCAGGGCTAAAAGAAAACTCCTGAGTGTGTGTGTGAGGATCTACAAATCCATACTAAGAGCAGATCAAAGATGAGCAGTCAGGTGCTATCCCCTTCCTTTGTCTGCACACAGCTGGCTGATTTATGCAACCAAATCTTCAGATAATAAAGGTCTCCATGTCCCTCTATTACAGCCTCTGGATGTCTCTACACAGTCGTTCATAGAAACAGTAGAGGTATGAGAAATGAAGCACAAGCAATTGCTTTGATTAGTGTAGCCTACTTCCACATATCCAATATGATGCTAGGACATTTCTGTGGTGGCTAGGACTGGGACACCCTCAGTTACACTGGACACATTTAAATTAGCCAACAGTGCCCTAAAAAAGCAAAATATCAAAATTTAGCTAACCGTGAAATGAGGAGCTACCCGGGGTGTAAGGCAATTGGTGTCAGTGAAGCTGAAGGTATCTACATTAAATGTGACTTAGGAAATCAAAGGCTGGCATTTAATCCCCTCGTCATCAGGCAAGGGTGGGTACCTCCAAAGGGTCAGCAGGAAAGACTGGAGAGATGTGAATGGTATAGAGGATTTAAAACAGATGCCCACAGTAGAAAGCTTGAACTAAGTATACCTTTCCCTACTCTACTCATGCAGGTTAAGCCCTGGAAGAAGAAGACAGAACTCATTGACCACCAGTCTGTGCTTAAGCTGGCCCCACACATATAAAATCCATATGACAGGGAATATGGTACATGGATGAGCCTCTGCAACACACTTCATGGAGGTAGACATTACTTCTCCACAGTACACTAATAAAGTGCTTATTAACCTGCAGCCCAGTCTGCTGCCATGAACCGCCACCTCTGACACCCTTATTTCAGGACATATTTCAGGAGAATAATGCAAGATTCAGTCTAAAATAAAGACTGTAGAGCTACTCCCCTAACTGACTTTTGAGAACAGAAATGATCTGTTAGCTTATTAAAAACAAAAGATAAGAAAATAATTGGACTGTTCTACTCAAGGCAACTCCTCACTTGGATGCTGATATATCAGCTGGCAAACTTTCTCCTTGTAAGTTCACTTCATCATGAATTAATCCATTTTAAATCTTTTACTGTGATCTCAGCTGTTCAGTATTCATAAAACAGCTACACTGACCCTTCAGAGACAGATTCAAGATGGCACAGAGTTCATAAAATCAATACTTTGTTTCAACCCACAGACTATGAAAGCAAAAGCCCAGGCCCTGAATCAAACCAGAAACGTGCAGGGCTGTAAATTTCATTACAGCTACTCTGTCCTCACAGCTAAATGAAAACATAGCCAGTTGGACTTGTACTTCACCACCTTTTCCTCAGCAAGTGTAATGCATTACCTGTCATACCCAAACAAGGCAGGCACTCAAGCATTAATCCTGAATTACTTCGAGGTCATGGATAGAAGATCATGTCATGTACATTTCAAAATGGGTGCATTCAGCATATTCTAAGGAAAATGGTTTACACTTAGAAAGAACAGCAATGCATTTATAGATCTGCTTTCACACAGTATCATTTTGAGAGGGCTTTTTATTTTGCATTTGACATTTTTTTAATAAGAAGATCCAATTAGAAAATTATATCCTACTACAGAAATTACTTCTAGCCCAAGAGCACAATTAGAGCAAAATGCATTTTTGCAAGGTCAATGTATTTCCATATTTCTTCTTCCAAGCATTTAATGAGTGTTTTAAGAAATAATTTGTTTTAAAGCCTGCAGGGAAAAAAAAAAAAAAAGATGGAAGATTTAAATTTCCTGTGATAATTATGTATACCTTACAAAACCTGCAAACCCACACCTCAAGATCTGAATAAGTCCTTGTCAGAATCTGCTCTGGTTTCCACTTATTTCTGAATACAACGCTTAATCTGACATGATAGGGACAGCAGAAAGTCATTAACTAGCTCTAAATTCATAACAGAATGTATCAACAATCAGAAGACGGAACTTTGCAAAATGGAGTTTAGGCAAGTGTTACTTGAGTAAAATAATAAATATCCAACTAGAAAAGATAGTTTGTTCCTGGAATGTACAGTTATTTTTTTTTTTTTTTGCATGAAGCAGATAAGCAGCATCCATTTTTAATTACATTTCAAACAGTATATGGAAAATAGTAATAGATGGGCTGAAGCAAGATGTAAGGATGTAATTCCATCAAGAACTGTTGACAATATCATAACAAACAAAGGCAGAAAAGCTTTTGATCCAATTTTCATCCTGCTTCTCTGTTTGTTATGTTTTTAATACACTGTTTGGTTCCAAATGCAGATTCAGACAAGTTAATTAACATCAGTTGAATTGACATAAATAAACAAATTGCAGTGCCTCCGCAGATCTTCAGAAGATACAAAGGTAATGTAAAACTCTCTTCCTTGTTACCTCATCACTTTAAGAAGTAAAAATGTCATTCTTTGTACATGATCAATTCACATCCTCAAAAGTGAAGAGAGAAATGAGATCCCACAAGCATAAAGAAACATGTAATGGAATCCACATTTGTATTTGATGGAAAATCATATTAAAACCAGCACCTTAAACACCCTGAGATAAGCAGAATTTGCCATTCACCTTTTCAAAGTGCCAGTCAGATCTTCAGCTGAAAGGGAGGTACTGAAAAATCAAAGGTCTTTACTCAACCTTGCATTGTACAGCATATGAAGAAACGAAGCAGATCCTTCTGATAATTGCTCAGAGGAGAACTCTTCCTAGTATTTATTTGCCTGATGTCAAAGTCCTGATTTACTGGTAACCTCCTGTAGTCTCTCATGTTTAAAAATAGAACTACCTATCCTGGTTTTGCTTGTGTGCAGAAGCAGGGATTTATTTTTCCTGCTTACAACTGGTTAACCAAATCTGAAGAAAAAAAATGTACATAACTCTGTTAGTAGAATAATGAGAAGTAAACCTCTGTTAATTCTGCTCATGATACTCATCCTATAACTCACCATGAAATAGCAACACTTAAAAATAGCAGTTCTATGCAGTTCCACTGTTGGGGTTAAGCAAGGTCTGGAGCTTGTGAGAGACATGTGTCACCCCACATAGTCATTTGCTGAGGATGGAAACATACCAGGCAGGGACTAAAGCAAAACAGTTACACATATTTCATTTGCAATTAATTGTGTGGTTTTTTTTTTTTTTTTTAAATAATTCTTCACAATTACAACCTGGAACTAAGAACTTAGTGCTGGAGATCACCTATCCTTGTCACATCATTGCAGCACTCCCTGATAACCTTCTTACCCATTTGTGTAACCCAGTCTCAGGGCTCTCAGCCCTACACTGACATCCCAGGAGTGGGGAGAACACTCTGGGAGGGGGATGCCTCCCACCACACTTGAGCACAGTCAGAAACACAGCCCTTCTGAAAGCAGGGAGTGAATTTTATCTGAGAAGCCACTGAAAGCAATGGGCTTCCTCCCCCATATCTTCACTCAATGTCGATTTTCCCTGCAGGTCTCAAGACTGTGACTTTTTGAAGGGATGCTGGTTTCTGGAGTTTAGCAACAGGTTGCAACTGTAGGAAAAGCTGCTAGCTCAATGCCTAAAGGGGATCTTAATAAAAATCTTCACCTTTGAATCTTTTTGAGAGTTTGATCCTCACAAATATTTTCAGATAACAGGGTAAGCCTATTATCTGAAGCCTAATAGGCTTACTTGCCTGCAGTCAGCATCACAACAGCAACCTGTCTGAGAAAGGACAAGTTAAACAGAACACAAAGCTGTTTTTTCTCCTGCTTTTGTTTACCAGGACTGTCACTCACAATTGTTGCTCATTTCCCAGATTTTGCTGAGTAAAGACCCAGATTACTGCTTTAACAGAAATTAGAAAGAGGCTTTCTCCTGTTTCTGCATGACCTGATTTTTAGCATCGTTTAGTAAAGAATGAAGGTTTCAACGTCCATACTCTCTGTGCATCTGGCCTTCAGGCTCTTGCTCATCACTGCTGCTTGGCCAAAACTGCTGACTGACCTTAATCAATTTGCAGAAAACATAACGGCTCAAAAATTTATACTTTGTAACTCATGAATATACAGAGCCACATGAAGACAGAGGCAAAACAGAAGGCTCTCAGAGAGGAAATATGCAGTATGAATTAAATATATCAGACATACATGATTAGGTACACAAAACTGGACTTTTTTTTTTTTTTTTAAAAAAGCACTTTAGGCATATCTTTATTCTTTTAAATAAATAGTTTCATGGAGTATTTTTATTCAGTTTTGAGACTTGAAGTTATTTTCTGAATTTTTGACTCCTTCTAGCCTTTGCCCCCATGAAGGTCAAACTGCTTAATTTAGAAAACATGGATTGTAGAACCAGACATTTTTGCAGAGGTTCAGTCATGCTAGCTTTTATTTGATATTTTTTTTTTCAGTTTCCCAAATATTTAAGACTTTCTTGTTCTACATTAACATGGTATTTGGGCATTTAGATGACTGACATTGTTTAGTTTTAGATGAATTTTGTTGAAGAGTTTAATGTTATATTTAATGCTGACCTGTGCCAGGCTTTTGCAGCACCTGTAAATGCTATTCACTTGCACCTTAGGCTGCATTGCCATTTTTCACATTGCCATTAACAGCAGTCACTGGGCCATAATATTTTGGTTCTGATCAGAGATTCCAGTTGGGGTTGATTCCCTCCCTGAAAGTTTCCAAACATATATATTTGTTATCCTGTATACCTCTGGTATCTAATTTTTGTTGGTTCCCTAATCTCTTGAAGAGTCCCAGTGCCATGTGTTCATCATCTTGTCCATGAGGGTAGGAGATCATTTATGGAACTATTGCTTTGGGTTTCAGCCTAATCCTTATCCAATTGGTAGAAGTCTGGAGAAGAGAGACTTGTAGGAGGTGACTTGCAGATCAGATAAAATCCTCATATTTCTGGACTGTGACAGGGCAAAATATTGTGGAGCTATGCAGATACAAAGCTAGCTGGAAATTTTAAATCAAAACGTATTGGACAATATACTGATTTTTTAATACAAATTGAAACACACCACAATATTAAAAAAAATTATGATTTGCTCAAAAATTGAGTAAATTATACACTAGTTTTTAAATTTCAGTCAACCTATCATTAAAATCAGTAATAACACTTTTTTTGCACTGATAAAACAGGTGTCATAGGACACTGTAAATATTCTTCTTATCTCTTGATTTTCAGATGTTTCAATTTAATTTATTTTGTATTTCAAATCATTATGGAGAACCCTACTTAATAGTGAACAAATCTACCTTCTTCTAAATTAAAGCATCTTCAATGAAATATTATACTGTATGCTAGTCATACCAAAAAATGTATAGGTAATAAAATAAGGATAACATATAATGGATGCTTGAAACAAAACCTGAAAAAGATATTTCAAGATATTTCAATTTGTTTTGCAATGAATTAAAAAAAATTAAAATCACTCATAACTTAATGCAAAACTAGAGCCAAAATATGAGAAATTCCTTTAAAAAGAAATGGCAGATTTTTATCAGATCTCTAAAGACAAACAACCAAACAACAGTAACTAACATTTATGCATTCTAAACTTTCCTATATTCTTCCTAGTACAGTGACATATGTTCCTGAAGGCCTTGCTACATTCTGTTTTGTAAACAGTTTCCTTCAAAAAAAATAAGAACCCAAAGCCTGTAGAAAGTTGTAGTCCTTCTTCTGGATAACAGAGTATTTCCCTTGGCTGTTTTTAGCTCAAAGTTCAGAGAAACAGCACATTCAAAGTACCCATTTCAGCTGAAAAGGTGGTAGCACTAATGTATCTCACTATGAGTTCTCTCTTTCCAGGGGATGAAAGTACCGTAATTACTATTGCCAGATTGACTGAAAGAGAAAAATGGTGCTCATGGACTGAAGACTCTCTTGACACAGCTTGTCATTGTGGTGTGGATTGCAGGTTTTAAAAAGGGGACCCATTACAGCCTCTTCAGCACGAGGAAAAACACGGCCTGATATCCCTGTAGGCACATAAATAACTGCCCGAGTGGATTTACTCCCTAACATGTCAGGATCTACCAGATGTTTAAGGAATTTAGTTCTGGCTGTTTCTAAGAGATTCTGGCTGACTAGCGAGTGCACTGAGGTTGGCACCAAGGGACAGAAAGAGGTTTTAATGATCGGAACCAGTAAGTGTAGGCAGGGTGTCTGCGGGCAACTCAGGACACCTCATCTCCGAGCTAATTGAAACATCTCTCCAAGATTATTATTACATTGGGGTTGCAATTACAGGGCATGAATTTTTAGTTATATTTAGCAATAAGAAAAACAAGTTTTTTATTTATTGTTACCACCCAAAAAACACAGTCGCAGAAGAGCTATGAAAGTGGGGAAGTGAATTTAATAATTATAAGAAAAAGAAGAAACAATGCATACATATGGTTTGTCAATGCAGTTTTTTCCATGTGAAAAAGAGAAAAAAAATACTGTAATGGATAGGCATGAAGCCTGCAGTTCTGATGGAAAAAGAACAGGAAGGACTAGAGTAATTTTTACTACCTGCTAGGAGAACTAAGAATGAAAATACTCATCTGCAATGGTGCAAAAAGAATTAGGATGCAAGAAAGACATCAAAAGACCAGACAGCAAGAGATCGTGGAAATATGATGGATTGCAGCAGAGAGGGACGTGAAGCTCAAATCCTGCATGAAAACAGGATGGATTTTACGTACAAAGGTCAGAGCTCTAGACATTAGCTGGGAGTAGACAGTTTGGAGAACTGAATTGCTGCATCGTTTCTGCCCTAAGACACACACAGCTGAGACAAAGTGCACTACAGACAACGGCACAGAACCTGCAGCAAAAATCCTCCCATGCAATTCTAGCAGAGAAAGTCTGTTGTCTTTACATTATTCGAGTACTTGTTTGCTTACTTTTCACCTGAAATTGGCCTGTTCTCTCTCATTTAACCTAAAATTCAAGTAATCTTTGCTCTCTGACAGACCACAGAAAATTATCAGAAGCAGTGGAAATTAAAGGGCAGAGGGTATTGCAACAGTGACAACAGGCTGTGACACGCTGCAAACTCTCGTGGAAACTCACCTCTTAAAATCCCCAACATGTGAAGTATGCACTACTACTGATTATAGATCTTCTACAACTAATCAATGTTTATAATATCTACAGCTTTTTCCCTTATAAAAAGTCTTCCTTTCTGTACGTAACCTCCCCACCTGCCCAAATTTCAGTTTCCAGGAAAGGTACAGCATTACTGGCATAAATATAAATTTTAAAATGCCCTAAAATGGTTTTGAAGGACTACACTTGGAGTAAATGAAATAGTTAACCTTATATGGGGTAACAATCAAGAAAATATAAAATACAACAGACAGGATGAACTATAAGAGGAGTAACCCTTACATAAATATTTAAGTGCTAAGAAATAAATCAAGACTACCATTTTTCCCTTGCAGCAGTGCAGAAGAAACCCCTGCAAAAACACTGCTTGCTTTTCTTGACTATATTTCTTTAGCTAATGCAAAGGCAAAGGAGCAGCAGTCTCATCAGGGCAATTCTCCAATTATCTTGGTAGATTTTGTGACTTTTTCCAAATGAATATAAAACCAGAAAGAACAGAGTCAGAAGACCTCTGACCTTCATCCACTTTTTGCAAAATTACTGGCTTAATAAAGACATTTGCTCTCTTACCCTTCGTTCAAAGCTCTGATTTTCAATTGGTACCTCTAACGTTGCCATTTTATCTAACAGAACTTCATGTGAACTTCATGTAGTACTCAAGTAGCCCCATTCTGATTTTCTGATTGTGAGACACTTAAATACAGATGATTGTTACAAATGTGATAGTTAAACGAGTTAAAGATTCACTTTTAAGAGTTCTGTTAAAACTGGCAATTGGAGAGAACTTATAGATGCTGTTCAAAGCAAAGCAGCCACAGGCTGCCCTACAGTCAGCAGTGAGGCAACGTGTGTGGCCTTCCCTTCCCTTGGTGTTGCTTCTCTTTCCCTGCTCAAGGACCTCCTTCGTGTATGGATTAAGCACATGCTATCTTTTGGCCTCAGGTTCATTTTTCAGAAGCCTAGGCATTGAGCCAAAGTGTCACTGGAATTAATGCTGGTGAGGGGTGAAAAAAGAGAGGCCCAAACCCAAGTCGAAGACCAAAGCCAGGTGCAGGTCTGTGAACAGTTGTCCATGGCTTGACCAGCTCTTGGCAGCTGCTCCCAGGTACAGAAAAGAGAATGCAATTGTTACAGATATTTGCAGAAAACATCACAGGATTTCTGCTTGTTATGACAACCAGGCAGACTCCAATGGCCCATTTGTTTATTATCCACTTAGTTGAGCTTTGTCTTTGAAAAACATTAAGTTTGATTTCTCCCTCCTCTTATTAAGATATAGCTACAAGTCAGTCACGGCCTGTGACACCTCAAAGTCTGGGAGTTTCCTGAGACTGACGAGCCGTTCAACTTCCCCTCTTGTGCTCTAACACTGCTATTAAAAGCATTTGGCTTAATTGAACATGACAGGCTGCTGGTTCAGGCCTCTGGTCGTTCTCAAATCTGTCAAATGCACTGGGTTACGCTTGGGAATGGTGGAGCGTGCAACCATGGAGAATAAACAAGCCATTAAGGGCTCTCCCCTAGATTGTGCAGTGTGTGAGTCCATCTTGTTATATCTTTCTTCTTGCAACTATCAAAATAGTCTGCTAGTAAAAGTCAGGATACTTACTTGAAAAAAAAAAAAAAATCTGACTTCTACTGATACGTGATTATCACTTTTTATTCTTTTGTCTTATCAAGTACTTCAGTTTAGGTTGTTCTAACAAATTTTGGCTGACTTTCTGTTTGTTTGCTTTTTATGATACACAAACTTCTACCAGAGTTCATCTGAAGGAAATATTCACCGCTTTATTTATAGGTCTATTACTGAAAATAATTTATTTTGAAATCCCTTACTTGGGACGCTCACAAAAGCAGAAGTCTCTTGGGGAAGAAATGCAACAAACTGAGATATAAACCAACTTGACAAAATAAATTTGAAATTGAAAAGAAACAACCAACAAAAATGAAATATAATTCATAAAGCAGTCCACAATTAAATGCCTATGCCTAGCTAGTCTTTTTAAAGGAATTAGGAATTCGTAAGGATAATGCAAGTATACATTTTAATGTTAGAATAAACGTAAAAAACCTCTTTATGTTCTGAGGTGTGAAACATCGTTGTCCTAGGACTTTCCCTTAGAGAAAAGAGGTTTCCTTTATTATTAAGCAATAACTTAGAGGGTTTGGGGCACTTATTTTTGAGTGATTCAAAATAACAAATTTGATGATGTTGTGTAGCATCATTTTTCTTTATGACATGTAGGATTTGGGTAGGGATCAAAATTCTCGAGTGTAGGTGTCTAAAACCACAACACCTAAGCAGTTAAGGACATCATTAAATGCCCTGATTTTCTCAGCTATTGCACAGACCTTGGTCTGTCGAGAAACAGTCTGCCTAAAATTATAATGGATAATACAGCTTGGAAGGGAATGCAGGAAGGCTTCCTGTTGCCTTTGCTTCTATCTAGCACTCCCATATATGAGACAGATTAATTTATCCCTTTACATTAGTTGAATGCATTTTTTATCCTCTTCTTAAAGTTTGAAGCGGGAGAAGTTGGTTTACTCCAGAGTACTGAGTCTCCATCTTTTACACATTGCTGCATTTTATTTCTCTGAAATCAATGAACTTTACAGATACTGAAGAAAATTTAATGGGAAAGTGCTAAAATGCTCTGCTTAATGCTGCTTGAAAAGATGCCTCCATTTCAAAGTTAATAATTTCTCAGTCGGGTTCTGAATGTGTGGTATGTCAAACTTGACAGCTTTTCCCAAAGAAAGGTTATGCTTGATGATTATTTTAGGGAAGCAAGATCTGATTAATATTCATGTTCCAAACTGAAATTCACTACCTCCCAGCTCTTCAAGCCAGTCTTTTGGTTTGCTCTGCCTTTTGTCACATGTACTAAGCGCTCTTTGCAGAGAGGCTGGGTGACGAACAAAGGTAAACACAAAATTAACTTTTCAGACCAGATCTTCTCTCCTGAACTAAGCTCTATAGTTCTACAGCTATATTTGAATTTACCCAAATGATGTCTGGCTTAAATAGATGAGTTCTTAAATTGATTGTATAGTTAAATTGTTTCAGAAGCTATGTAGAAACCTTGAGGACTCCTGTTACCATTTGCAGAGTACGTGGGCTATGTATATGCCCACATTAAAATCAGTGGAAATCTGGATACCTGTATTTTAACAGGTCGCTTTCCACACTGATGTTTAGTTTCTGGGACTGAGAAGGAACATTTATACTGATGTGCAATTGCCCTCCTAACAGTTGAGAAAGGTTCTATTTTACCTTACACTGTGCTGCAGTATAACAGGAGCATACAGAGCTTGTAAGAAAATCCACACTCTGGACCCCCTACATGACTGAAGAGAGAACACAGCATAAAGCTGATATATGAAAAAAGACAACCCAGAAGGAGGAATATAGTGCAGTATTAAACAAATTTAGTTATATTGAATGAGACCAGGCCATCAGCTAATCAAATTCAGACATCACCCTTCGTGCAGCTGCGGACAAGACTTGGTAAACCCTGGTAACATTAGAAGCAAAACAAAAGCTGGCGATCACTTCTTATTTCTTACAATTCTGGTGTCATTTTGCAAACTGTCACTTTCTCATGCACTCCCATTTACATATAGTATCCTTACTGTGTATGTAGACTTCAATGTACAGCCTAGTAAGTTTGCAAGATGCAGCACCGTGACAGATAAGTCTTTGAAACGGCGTGACATTTCAGGGTGAACTGCTGAGCCATCGTTTTTCTAGCAAGCCATATTTCATAGCCCATATTACCTCACGCAACTGAATGAAACTGTCTCCTAAGGCCAGTATGTGCTATGTTATTCTATGACTCTTCAGAGAGCCTACACCCCAATGACTAATCATTTAAAGCCGTAAGTAATGAGATCCTCTTTCACTCCCATTTAAATGAGATGTGAAAGTTATTAGGACTGACCATGAATTCTCTGTGAGATATAGATAAGCGCAGAATACTGCGTGCAACTTCAAAAATAGAATAAGAACCTAAAGGAACTTTCCATAGCTTAAAAACCCCTGTCAGAAGATAAAGGTCTTTCATTTTACCCTGCTCACACAGTGATGCTGTGCTTGCTCAAGATTTTCTATTTGGAAATGTCACAAACAAATAATGTTGGGAGCAGGGAGAAGGAAGGAGAGCAGCTGACAGCTCCATCAACGTGATGGCTGCCTGGCAGCAGTGATTAGGAGCCAGGAACACTGTTGGTAGGCAAAGATAAGCAGGAGACAATAAGCAAATCCTACTTATACCTGCCAATGACTAGTTTACCCAAGTCCAAGCCTCTCTTTGTAGGCTATACATGACTTCACCTCCCTCAGTGACAACCCTCCCTTGAGTGCTGCAGCAGTGACCTTTTCCTACAGGGTTCAGCAGCGCTAATCCACCCTGTCAGCCATCCCAGGAACCACTCCTGTCTTTAACCTTTGTACAAAAACCTTACGTTTCCTAGTAAGTAGAATTAGTATCTGCTGCCAGAGTCAAATCATTAAGCCCAAATGAGTTCATTGACATTGTTGTCACTACAATGAATAACCTAATCTCAACTGCTGTAAAAAACATTGATTAAAAGGAAAGATTTTAAAGAAGTGGTGCAGTTGTTTTCAACAAAGTGCCTGCAGAAAAATGGAACCTGAAAACAGTGTTCTGAAAAATTATCTTATTCTGATTTACACTGAAATATTTTACCTCACTTCGTTCTTACTGTTTTCTCATCAGTTTACTGTGAATTGCCCCAATTTAATTCAATATTCAGATATTTGATGGATGAAAACATCTTTAAATATTTTTTGTGCTACTATAGTGTATTTTGTCATTATTCTATGAATATTTCCATTACCTTAATGATATATTAACAGTGCTATGAATATTAAAAACATCATCGGTGACAAACTCACTGTGAAATAATGCAATCCTCCTGTTTCCTCTTGTTTTATGTACCAAGAATAATTTTGGAATTGCTAAATCTCTTATCAATTTATTGTCTTGTCTAGAAAAAATGTTTATTATAGCATGGTCTGGGGGTTAGTGTTCAATAGGTAGACCACCTACAGCATGCACATGGTTGTATAACACCATTAAGTGAGTCAGGAGATTCTTCTCTTTGATTAGATAAGAAGCTCATTTTGGCTTCTCACATAGCAGGTCTGGGAGGCCCCTCTGTTATTATACAGCAGAATTTAACTATCTGCAAGAGAGGGTATTGAAAGCTTTATTGAATAGCTTTTTCCAGAAATCTATAGCAAATGCAAGGGAGCAGCACTACTGAAAAGCAGCGATATGCCTGGCATGCTCTGTTTCATCACATCCTGGCTCTTTGTCAAATAAAAGATGTTCCTCTCTACATGTGAGGATTATGTAAATAATATATGCTCAAATATATCGAACAAAGTGTCAGGATTACTAAGTAATGGCTTCTTGATTCCCTGTGCATCGTATTCCCATGGGGTGGTTCTGCATTTAAATTCTCAAATTGACGGTTACTGCCTGCCTGCCTTCACAAATTCACTGAGCATCATTTTAAAGTGTTTCCCTGCTTTACCTTTGAAAACACATGGGTGTTTTTTGTCCAGATACATCAGATTATTCAGTTGTCAGGGAAGGTTTCTCCCTCTCCCTTCAGTGCTAATTGTACCTGGATAATTAACTGCTGCCTTGCAGAAAATCAGTGAAATGCTTTATAAAAATGGATGGAAATATTACTATCCAATAAAAGCATCTTTTCTAATTCAATTTTAGCAAGACTGTGAAATCTGTGTGAAATCTGTGAAATCACTTTTCTTATTCCATTGTGATACTTTAATTATTATTTATATTGAACTCAGACTATATTCTTATTCCTTTCCATTTCTGTGCCTAAAAATATTTCTCTCTTATTTTTTTTCCCTTCCTTTTGTGTTCTGACTGCTTTCCTGATAGCTATCTCACATGTATTTATTTAAATTTCCTGCCTTTTACTATTTACTGCTATTTTTTATTTCAGTGTTTTCTGTTACTGCATTTGAGAAAATCTATATAAAAACACCACCAAGTGAGAAGAGGCAATTTAAGAAGATGGGTGGACCATAAAATTGTTAGTGAGGGAAACAGAATATTCAAGGTGACAACAGGCAGCCAAATATTGCTATTTAGCAACAGTGCAGAATTAGACTAGCTGGAACAACAAAGGGGCTTTCCAATCCAAATCTCTAATTTCACAGTCCCACCTTCTCAGTACGAAATACCCTCAATTAAGTTTTTCATGAACGGTTTCATTCCATCTATTTTAAGCAGGCTATTTCAAGGAAGAGTTCTTCTGAAAAGAAAATAACACTTAGTGCTCTGAAAGATGAGCATGACTGAGTCATTAAGGAATAGTATTAGGTGATGGCTTTGACTGAATTTGAATAATGGCTGTAAAGTTAAATTTGTAGAGGATGCTTTGGGTGATTATTACTAATAGTTACCATAAGGCATACAGTGGCATCTTCTAGAAATAATCATCAAATATTTTGGTCAAACATACTGCCTGCACACTGGAGCAACATGCAAATAAGAGTCTTTGCCCCAGAAAGTTTATGATTTCTATAGCATTAAGGACATGAGAAAACAGCCAGGGTGAGCATAGAAAAGTCAGTAATGATCAGACGCAGAACTGAGCAAAGGCGCAGATGAAAAAGCCAGACAGAAGTTGTTTGCCTAATCAATATCTTGAGAAGTGAAGGTGTAAAGGGCAGATTTATCACACTTAATATGAAGTATACATTTACCCAGTCAAAAAAAAAAAACCCAGGAATTATATAGGTGCTTCTGAGGCAAAAATGGGTGGACAGCCAGTTTACATATCAGCAGACTCGGTAATTCAATGTTTAAGACAAATATAACCTTTTTTCCTCTATTTCCTTACTGCAAAATAAGGAAAATACTCAGCACTGAGATGCTTGGAATATCAACGAATGTTTGTAAATGAAGAAAAGACAAAATATTAAATACCAAATACTTCCTAAGAATGGTGATGACAGTATAATAACAGAACATTTTCCTTCCTTTGCCATTGTAATGAATGGAAAATATTGGCATATGCTTATTGTCCATTTCTACTTCTTATATATACAATAAAATATAATGTCAATTAGGTCTAACACACAGCACCATGGTGTCAAGCAAAAATTGGTAAATAATTAGAAGGTCTGAACAACACTGTCAGGGTAAATTTTTAATTATCTAGTTCATCAGACTGTAAGAATCAAAACAGCTTCTTGAGCCTAATGCATCTCTGCAAAGGGCTTTGATGGATAATTTTACTGTATCTATAATCACTAGAAGAACATTTTCACTGCCTTTTTGTCTCCTTGGCTCATACTGTCATTATTTATCTGTTAGCTTCCTAAGATGACTCTTATGCTTTATCCTTCACAAGCTGAAAACTTAGCATGCTGTGTCATTCCTAAACATTTAAGGTTATATACTCTTAGCTTTTAACTCCCACCAGTTTGCTAGGTGATATTCAAAGTCAACCAGCCTTAGGCATGGATGGTGACAGCACGAAAAGGCAGCAGAGCTTGTGAACACCACTGCTTTTTCTGCTAACAATGTGCTCATATGCCCTATGCATACAGAGAGACACTGACATAAAGGTGTGTACACGAGCACATGTTCACACCACACGGATGAACACCTGCAGGCAGGATACATGCGGGCACATATCAGTGTGTTTCCCTGTGTCTTGGTTTGGAAAGATACATTCTGCCTACCCTGGCACCTCTCAACAGTCACACTAATTTATTAATGTACAGATAATGTCACAGTTGGGGACTTACCATGATGGGCAGAACAGAAAAGTAACATCTGAGTTCATTCACATCTTGTGTGGCTTAGGAGTGGGACATGGTAAAGAAAGAAGCAAACTTGACTACTACAAAAAGCATACTACTTTGGTTGGTCTTGGGAAAAAAAACAGTCCATGTGAATTTACTGTACTATAACAATTTAAAATGAGTAAGTGACATAATATTAAAGAGGGAAACCTCAGACCTTTGCCCTGCTTGCCTGTTCAATTAGAGGCTAATGTTTGGTTTGGGGTTTTGGTACTTTTTTGTAAGGTAAAGCAATTAAATTGAGGTAGCAGGAAACAGAACATATTTAGTAATGATTTAACGATCCCATCAATTTTGTATTGTGTTTCCTACAAGTATGGGCTGAAACACAGCTGTAAGTTTACTATTTTGTATTAGCTAATGGAGGAAAGATTAGGGTTTTTTGTAGAGGCAAAGACAACCCACATCGCAGTAATTTTCCTGCCTTGTCCTCTGGTTCTTCTGCTAGAAGGTCCCCTAATAATTAAATCCCCAAAGCACCTGCAGATAATACAGAGAGTTTGGCTGCGACCCAAAGAGCGCTCATCCTTTTCCAAAAATATTGCAAAGCATATGTTATTTTTGTCTGAGAAAGCAAAGCAGACTCTGCATTTAAATTATACAAGGGGCAATACGCATGCAAAATGGCTCATTGCTGCAAGAAAAGTCCACAGTTTAGTTGGAAACTATCAATTTTTGATATTAAAAATGAAATAATCTTTAGGCTTTGAACTTGGATGTCAAACTCTATGACATAACACACTTTTGCTGAAAAGGTAAGGAGACCTCTGACCAGCTGGGTTTATAGCAGAAAATGTGCCAGAATCTCAGTCAGGGAGATAAGGGGAGCTGCTTTAATAAATCACTGCCAGAACAGCAGCCAATCACCCTGGATCTCTCCCCAGTACCCTGAAGCTCTCTCATCTCCCATAAATGTCATCTTGAGTTAAAGCCAGAATAGACCAAAAAATCAGGGTTACTGCTTGGCTGAAACTGCACACACACACACACAAAAATCCAAAACAAAATAAAAAAAAAATCAAATAAATAAACATACATACACACACCAACCCTAAATACCAAACAAAAATCAATCCAACAAACCAAAACCAAACTAACTAACTAAATACATCCTCTATCAGCCAGAAAGCTTCAGAAAGACATAGTAGCAATATGGAACATCCCATTTAGCCCATAATTTACTCCAGTTAGACTCCCAGGATTCAGAGACAGGGCACTAACATAAAGATGGAGATAGCCACAAATGGTTTTGATATATAGGGGGAAAAACACAAACAAAGAAACCCCTCATTACAAAAAAACTCTTTCCCCCTTTCTGTATTAGTAGGTGATGGCAACACTTCAGTTAGAGAACAGACTAGCAAGTGTGAGATGAAATAAAAATACAGCTGCAGACAGCAAAAACATTTGAAGCCTGTTGCAATTAATTATATCCCTGCTAATTTGGGAAACTTTGTCCCCCTCTCACGCTTCAGCCTTCTTGGCTATTGCATTTTTTTACCGCCCACTTTGTGACGCTGTGTTAATTTATTTGAATTTTCCACATCAGCAGTATTTATCACAATATCAAAGGCTTCTTTGCAAATTGAACAGCCTTTTGCTATTTTTCTCATCCCTGACTACTGTTCCTCTCTCCAAAAGTCCTGCCAGTGTTCATCACACAACTGTATCAGAATGAAATCAAGTTTGCCGAGATCAATAGAAGAGGTTGAAAAATAAGATGGAAAAAAATGCGCTGTCAAAACTGTTACACTAGGTAAATATAGGAGACCATGAAAACAAACCTGTAAAGGAATGGCAATCATCTTCATAAATATAACTGGACAGCAAAATTACGTTCTCATATGTACTGAAGCAACAGAAGGGAGGGACAAAACAGTGAAATTTTAAAATGGAGCCATCACTGAGCTGGAATGTTAGCATCAAAAATTCAGTGGTGATAAATTTAAAAGACGTGATCACTATGGGAAAATCTTATAGCTAATTACTGAGTAACTAATAGAATCAAATATCCATCAACAAGGAGAATCAGAGCTCATTTTGAATTATAGCCTATCCTAGAAAGACAAACTACAGGAAAGATCTTCACTTTCTCTTCTTTGCTAAAACAAACAAAAAAAGCCAGCCAACCAACCAAAACCAACAGGTGTTGAATATAAGAATGAAAGTAGCTGGAAAATGTGAAAAAAAACAACAACAACAAAAACCACCACAACAACAACAACAAAATAAACAAATCAGACCCAAATAGCACAACTGCTAGAGTACAGGAAAGTTGGTTAAACCTAAAAGACACCCCAGGAGGTATAATGGAATTCAATACTGCTTCAAAAGAAAAATGCAAGGAGAAAGAAATGACCAATGTGATTTCAAAGTTCAAAGGTTAAAAAAGTCTTTTCTTGTCAAACGAAAATGGCAGGGAAACCAATTAATAATACGGCTTCAGCCAAGTCTTGCAGGCAAGAGATAACGCCTGACAAGAAGCATCGTGAAGTAATGCTATCCAAATGGGAATACAGAAGGCTTTCATAAAAATATCAGAGGAAAAAACTAGCACTAGGAAGAGAACCCAATAATGAAAGGGGTCTGACTTTAAATAGGCAGTGACTCAGAAATAACTGAGGCAGTGGCTTTCAAAAAAAAAAAAAAAATCTATGTTTAACAAGAAAAATTAAAACTCTAGCAAAAGTTTGGCTTTTAAAACCCCTTGTTTTGCCAGTGATTTTTTTTTTAATATTTCTAAGTGTTCTCTTAAAATTTACAGAAAAATAGCAGACAGAACATCTTCATAGAGAAAAAGCAACATAATACCAGCTTTCAGGAAATGCATGAATGATTCTATATGTTCTTTTCCAACAGATTATTTTTCTCTCTGCCAAAAATAAGTTACTTAACAATACAGAAATGAAAATATACTGGGAAACCAGAAAAGCTTTGCTCTTTTTTTAACTAGTGAAAATTTAAGGAACCTGAGTATTAAAGTGAAATGGTGTGTGAAGTTAAAGACTACAACTTGCTACACAACACATTCAATATTTATTTTTTTCTAGTAAAAAAGTGGCTGTCATACATTTTTGTATAGCCTCATTGCTTCATGAGATTTTACTCTGATTAGGATAAGAAGTCAGCCGACTCTTAGGGCTTGCACAAAGTCCTGATGGCACTGACACACATACTTTATTACATACTGGCAACTAAATACGTATCAGAGAACTTTGAAACTGCAGCACAAAAGAAACCTAACAGTACTTTTTTGCCACTATAGCATATGACTCTGAAATACTATGCTAATAAATGTCTTTTCATACAGCACTGATTTATCTAGATTTAATACAGTTTTCCTCCTTTATCTCTTTTACCTGGCTAAAATTTTACATGCTTAACTACTGCAGGTTAAATTGTCTGGTTTCATCCCAGTTGCCCCGATTACATGTTGATGTCTCCAGGCCACATTTGTATTTTCACAACCCAGGGATAAAATTAGTGAAACGCTTCTTATAATTGAGAACATCTCAAAGGGTTCTCGAGTGACTATTTGGCTGCACACAGCAGCTGGCAAGAGCTGAAGCATGAAGCTCAGGGAGCCACACCACCTCCGCTGAGCTTTCAGGTCACTCGGAGCTGCCAGCAGCGTTGCAGGGACACTTAGGGCTCTCTCTGCACCTGACCAACATCCTCTGCAACAAAGGGCCAAACATTTTCCTCTAAAAGAAGCCATAGCATCCTTGCCAAAAGCAAACACAACAGAAAAACTTGCACTTCTTTTCAGTCAAAAGCCTATAAAATAATTTGAGAGTATCCCAACAGTGGTTGTATCATAATTCTCCTTTGGTAAATAATTAATAATGCGGTTTGCATTTTCTTCACAATTAAGTCAAGTCCCTTCTCTGCTGTCTCTCTGGAAGCTTCCTGCTCCAGGTTCAGCCTGGCCCCATTCTGATTGCCCTTTTAATGTACAATCCTTTTGAAGCACTGCTTAGGAAAGTACTAAATAATTTTGAGTAATCTTTGGCCAACTCTAAAGAAAATTTACTGTGTGCTAATATGATCCTTTTTGGGAAGTTTTTAATGGCAGGTACAATATTGCATGTAGGGTATGCACTAGAGACCCACATGAAAGCAAGTATCATGGGGGGCTCTGTGTAGGAGCTGTTAATCTTTTTCATTGGAGTCAAGTATTAAAATGCATATAATAAATGTTAGGCTCAGAAAATATCTTACAGATCCCCAATATTTTCATGAGATTGTTCTAGTAAAGACACATCCACCTCTTCTAAAATCATAGTGGCTCAACTTACTGGTGTTTATTCTCCTATTAGGAAAAGAAGAAGACAGGGAAGGAGAGTAAGATTCGTGTTTAACTGACTTTCCTTAAAGAGCAAAGCTTTTCTCTGACATGTACATCAATCTATAAATTTCTCCAGAGGGAATTCTCCAGGGTCAAATGAAAAGAGAAATTAATTTGCTAAATCTACAACTTAAGCATCCAGTTCTTGAATCTAATCAGGTACCACTCTGTAAGAATTGACAACACATTCAGCAATCTCTACATTATGGAACACTTTTGCAAACAATATTTTGGAAAAACATTTGGAGATAAAGTAGAAGGCAATTAACTGTGGAAGATTCAGTTGTTTTAAGATCACTCAGGTGTATTTCTGTTTGCCTAGAAGATGAACAGTAAGCATGCAAAAATCTAAGTGTCCTCTGAAAATCTAGTTTTATATACAGTTTTGTGACCTCTATAATGCAAACCATCCTGAAATTATCATCTGTTCATAGTCCTAATTTTTTTAATCAAAAGGTTCTTATTTATTTTTCCTAAATTCTTCTATTTTGTTTTGTTTTGTTTTAGACGATATTTATTTCCTGATAGCTGGGCTCAGGTTTTCAAATACAAATCATATACATCCAGATGTGAGATACTTAAATTAGGTTCACTCTTCTTAGGATTTATGTTGGGCTTTTATCCCAACATAAATTTTATCCCTGGAAAGCAGGAGACACCCCTCAAGTTAGCTTTATAAGGAATATTCACTTTCTAGAAAGGTTATCCACAAAAACAAACAAACAAACAAACCAAAAAAACCCAGCTGCCTTTAGTTAGAGTATATATAAGAAGCTGCAGCTGGTGATTCTTCATGCTACTTAGGATATATCATCAAGGTAGACATTTATTTCAGAACGTGTGATTTACTGAAAAATGAAGAATAAACTATTTTTCATCTTTTCCTTTAATTTTAAAAAAGTTGAGGTGTTGATAGCAATTTGGCATCCTAATAATTACCTATGTCAAGGCTGCAGCTGTGAACCCAGGAAAGCATTGTTATCTTCTTGAAAGAGAAGCTGAAAGAATTTATTCCTTTGGCAATTCAATATTTTGTGAAATTAACTTGGTATCTGGATTTCACTGTTATTTTTATGGAGGCTAAAGTTTTCAGAGTGAGGCATGGTGGAAAAGATACTCACATCTTTAAGACAACAAATAACACATTGTTCAGTTCTCTCTCATATCAGAGTAATGGCTAGTGAAAGAAATGGAGCTCCTGTCAAGGAAAAAGTTATGGCTCCCTGAGTAAGCGCTCGTCAAACCCATTACACACTGAGGACCAATACTGCATTGCTGACCAGCTTCCTTCAGGATTTATTGCCTTTGTGCTGAGTTGCACCAAATAACTGCAGCAGGCCCAAGAATCTGACAAAATATCACCAAAGCAGCAATGCAAAATTAATAAACCATCTATCATAAATTTCTGTGATGTAGGCTGTTCTTACTGCCTGCATTAGAAATCTGAAGAAATTGAGTCATTGTTCTTGGGGTTCACTTAAGATTACTCAGCAATTCAGTGACAGGCTGGAATGACACAAGCCCAGTCTTCTTAAAATTTCCCACAATGCCAATCCAATAGAAAATCACTCCGAATGAAAAGACAATGGGTAACTTTATGGAAAATAGCTGTTTAGGGACAGCTATTCAAAATCTAGTTAGGATATTAGCTTTCACAATTTATCTAGGAGGCTCTAAATTGTCATTGGCAACAGGCTTTAGTTTTAATACACAAAAAAAATATTTTTCCTGCATGCTTTTCCATTGAGCTTATCCACTTTATATTCATCTGTTTCTCAAAGGTATTGCTGTATCATTATTTTAAATGATTAAAGAAAGAGAAAGAAAGATGTACAAAACAGGGGATCATAAATTTATTTCTAGCCTGAACAAAGGAAAAATACTTGTAAAACAGAGCCAATTCTGTTATTTTTTTTACCGATCAAAAGATTTGTGTCATATGTGGCACACTGAGGCAATTCTTTTCATGGAGGGGAAGGATTTTAACTCAGAGGGAAAAAAGAATGGTTCTTTAACCTTAAAGAAATATACTGATTTATCTTTCAATAGCTATGCTGTACAGAAACTGTTTTTCCTACAGTGAAGCCTTTCTAAATCCCTTGGAGGGTAATGCCTTCCACTCTGGGACTATCCCTGGGTGACAGTATGTCATATAATGCCGTGGCTGATGTAACTACATAGAGGCTTGTCACTTCACTGCAGTGCTCCACTAGGATTTCTTTCATTAAAAATGGAAAAAACAAAAAGCTGTTTCTTGATTTTTTTTCATTCTTTGAAACAGGCATGTTTCATCTTAACACAAACCAAAAGGTAGCTGTCTAGCTATGCTCCTGGTACAGTTAGTAGGAAGAGTCTCCAGATGGTGGTTCATGAGTCATGATGATTATACACCTTTATCGATCGTTTGCTTCTCATAGAAGTATTACATGTCCTCCAGTCACCCCAGACACAGACCACTCATTAGATTTTGTCTACTTTGCTATTTGAATCTGGTAATAATATCTTATAGAAGGACCCAGGCTTGATTTAAAAAAAAAGCAAGATAAGTACATCCTACCTTTATTTTGCATGACTAGTTCCTAAAGTTTGCAATCTTGCTACTAACATTGTGTGTGAATTTCTAGTTTGAATCAACAAATGTTCAGATTTTAGGCACTGGCTACCAATATTAATCTGTTCACTGACAAGTCCAAAGATATGTAATACAGAACGTAATGTCTGCTGTCTCTCTTTTTTTTTCCCCAGAAACTGGTTCAAATCCTATATATCTGAAATATCTTTATTTCACTTTTAAGTTAGAATACTGAGTGTCTGAACAAAAATTGCAGGATATTATAATATAAAACACTCTAGTTTATATTAATAAGATTTATTTCTAGATAAAGCACTTTGAGGAATCACAAACACCTGTCCTGTCAATTATTGTACCTCCCGGGGCAATGCAATTATTTCCAACTATACACATGTTTTAAATGGCAGTAAAGTAATTTTTACTTTCATGAATTTACCTACACAGCAGTTAATAGGGCTAGCAGCCATTTTATATTCTATTCTGCAGTATGAAATGGATCCTAAACATAATGCATACAAAAGGAATATAAGAGAAATTTTAGCACATCAGACATTAAAGCTGATGCACACAGGTAACAGATAAAAAGCTTATTTGTTCAGGCAAATTGTAATTAGGCAAAGCTATTTTAAAAATTTTATTCAAATAATGTATTTTAGATTAATCAAGCCACTAAGTAGGTTTGAATTATAGCTACGCTGTATCCTTTTGTAAAAAACTTCTGTAAAGTGCATTGAGGGTTGCACTCCTTAAGTTTAAACATCTGATCCTGCTTAAATTGTTATGACAAGCTTTTGTTTACAAAGGAAATCTTTGAACACTTGATATTTTAACAATTAGATACAGATGAGATTAGTGCTGTAACTTCAAAAGAAAACAAACTCTGAGCACATTGCTGCACCAAACATTCCCCTGTGCGGAGCCAAGGTTGTCACGAGGGGCTCAGGAGGGGCAGGAAGCCTCCGCAATGGTGCTCGGAGAACAGATTGAAGAGGGAGGATCAGCTTTTCCTCACTCCATCAAAAGAAGACTCAGAGATGACATAGTGAAGATTTATAAGTAAAATGTTGATACGAGCAAACAGAGGGATATATTTTTTTTTCCAAAGAGGAAGGTTAACATATGTTGCGCTCCACAGCGAGTGTCCTCCTGCAAGGGGTGTTCTCTGTGCTGGCTGGCAGTTTTTCTGCCACCCTGTCTCCTTCCCAGCTTTCCCTTCATGCTCTCTTCCTTTGAACACTGTCTTCAGCCAGCCTACAAGGTTGAAAGTTCATTTCTTTTTTCCAGAAAATAAAAAGTCTCCCATGTTTTTTAACCTGCACAGCTTTAGATACATGTTTCTTTTAATTCTCTCTAATAGATAACCCATGACCAGGTTTCAGCTACATTCCGGCTGTCTTTTTTAGCCACTAATGATGAAGTTATCTTGCAACGCATTTGCCAATCCAGAATGCTTTGAACACCACAGCCCCAGGAGAGAGAGCAATACTGTTTTGTTGCAAGTGCAGCACATGGCAAGGGAAAGGGTCAAAATCTTGCAATTTTATTTTTTTGCACTGTAGGCAGCCATACAGCTCAAGCCGCAAACGTGCACTTGCACCCTTAAGATGCTAAGCTTAATTTAAATTTATTCTTCCTTTCACCTACCTGTTTTGTCCACCTGCCAACTAGGAGGAAGGGCAGGTGTACCAAGCAACAGCAAGTAGCTGTCACAGCAGATAATTTTATCCCTTTCTCATTGCCTCCTGTGGGTACAAAAAAGTTCACCACAATGTCGCTCGCCCTTTTTTTCATGCTTCTCATAATTTTATTTAGAGGTCTGCTGAAGCTGCTGAATCAAAATGTTCTTTAAAGTGAACTTATGCCTAATAAATCCAAGGCAAAGGATCTTTATAGCATTACAAATGAATTACTTTCTATGAAAGTGTTAATTGGAACATTCTTATAATTCACATATTTTGTTTATCCGGCATGCATATATATATCTATGTATCAAGAACCACCTCAAGACACAAGAATATTTTACTTCACAAGGAAGTAGGTCTCTCTGAGGAGATTTAGAACAAATGACAACTTAGTGATCACAAGCTATTGCACCTCTAACACTAAATTATCAAAATCACATTTTTTATATTTAGTTTCATGAAGCATATGTCTAAAATATGCCATGTTTGCTAATGTTAGAACTGTAATCTCAATTGCACCTATTTTATAGCAAATTTCAATATGATTTTTTTTAAATAGCCATGCAGGAGAATAAAATTATAACATTTTTTCTTCCAGCCATCAAGCAAATCAAGACATTCATATGTTTCTTGACTTCAGGACTCAAATACGTACCACACAGGAGTTTCAAGTTCTTTAATTTTGTATTCAAGCCTGGGGTATTTTGGGTAATGATTTTAATCTTGCTGGCCATGTTTTGTACTAACACACAGGAGGCAGTACAACAGTCTTTGCTAATAACAATGAAGTACAGAAGTAGACCAAATGATACTGCTGCTGAAACTGGAAACTGCATCTTAGATAGTTGTTATTATTAAATACATTGTTACTCTCTGCAGAAGAAGATTACAATCAAAATAAACCATCTGCATTTTTCCTGATGGGAAGTATTAGCAATCTGTTAACACACAATAAAGTCCATCCTCACTTCAAGTAATTTTTAACTATCTAAACCAAACTTCAAGATAAGCAGAAATAAAGAATGCAAACAGATTGCATGACATTAATACCTAGCTCTACACCACCCACTTTGAAAAAGTAGATTTGTGAGAATGTTAAATGTGTCAGCTGTAAACCACCAGCATTGAGTTCAATGACCCTACAGCAAACTATATGCTCAGCTCATTTAGCATCGCATGAGAACGTAATTCACTTCCATGCCTTGCAGAAGTTTAAAAACTTATTTCCATGAATTTCTTTTTCATATAAACTGAAATTAGTTGATATTGTCCCTCTTTCTGTCATTTGACAAGAAATGAAAATGAGAAAACTTCATTAGTCATTCATTTCACATAATCACTTGCAGCTCGATCTTGTTTTAAAGTAAACATCTGCCATGCACTGCTCTTGCTTTTCTTGAATGTCATTTCCTTATGTAAGCTGGGTGCAAAGAAATGTGTCTGCAGACACGATTCTACAGGATCATGACAGTTTAACATACTAATGACAGCACACTACCAATGCAGTTTGCTTATGTCACTGATATTAATAAAGTATCTGAACCTAAACACTCACACAGCTGTTAAATGTTTCTATGTTTTGGTTTGTGGTTTTATGGGCATTTTCTATAGATATTTAAAACCACTAAGGAAAGAGACAATCTCACAAAATTAGATCAAAGTCCACTTGCTCTGCTGACTTTATATTGTCCAGATCCTTGCTTTTGAAATCATGAACAGAAACAGAGTCATACTCAATTGAGATACTATTCTTTCTAAATTAATAGTGCTCTACAAAAGCATATTACTGAAAATTTTGCTTTTCATTATGCCTTTGAAAAGAAGGTATTTATCCTCAACGGATCCCAAATACTTAACAACATAATGAGCCAAAAAAACAGGAGTGCTCCTTTTGACACAATTATTCTGCTCTTCATGCATGGATATACTTACATTTATGCTTCAGATTCTCAAATACAGCATCCTTAGTTTGCAGAAAAAATAAAAGCCAAGGTACACATTCAAATAGATACCTCTAACTGGTAACTTTCTTGATCGCCTAACAGATGCCAAAATGAGGAAAGATATACACCGGAGATTATGAAAATGCAGGATCACTTGAGAATAATAAAAGTAAATGGTGGAAAATGTTAACAGCAACAGCTGTGAAAAGAAATTATAGAAGATTAAAAGTATAGAAGAGAGCAACAATAGTAAAAACTCTTTAAAATTTAAAGTGCTTCTCAAGAGAGGTTCCTTAATTATGGATTCTGGAGATATTTGAGTACTAGCTGCCAAAACAGTGAGGTATAGATATTTATAATTATTTTAGTATCCTAAGAACCTACTAATACGTAAACTTACAGACAGGAAAATTATATCAGATCACACAACTGGATGAACCATGCTGACTTTAAGTTCTATAGTGACTTTTTTAGGTTCTACACAGAATAGCAATCACATGCATACTTAGTGGTGAAGACAGACGTAAAGGTATAGGAAGTCACACAACGTAGCTGATTTGTGGCAAAACTCAGTTTTGCCCAAGAAAGTCTTAGTCAGCAAGAAGCAGGTATATCTCTTTCATGTTTCCTTATTTCATATATGTGGAATGAATGTTTGTATTATTGCCATAGACACTGGTACTCAGAGTTGGATGCAGCTGAAATGCTGGGAGACAGATGTAAGGGTAGAGGGCTGAATGTGTGCACACAGTATCACTAACACTGTGCTATATACAACTCCTTTAACTATCCATAGTAAATCCCACTCTGCTACCAGAGGCAGCAAAGGGTAATGGTTGCAAGATGGCAGAACAGTGATCATCACATCAACACCAAACTGCAGGGACACACAGCAGAAAGCACAGCATTAGTGCAGTGCTGAAATACACAATATGCAGAAGCATCTGGATAGAAAAGCAACACATTAAGTATGCCTGTCCATGGAACAACATCCCAAAGGGTTAAATTCCAAATGACATCAACAATTTCAATATGCTGCCAAAACTTTACATGAGAACAGGCATTTTATTATATTATGATTTTAAGTTACTGTTCATGATGTCTCTGAGCCTCTTCTGATACTACCAATACTCACTTGAACTCTGGAAAAGTTTCTTTTTCGAAAGTACAATATTCCAACTCAAGGCTCAGCTACTCAGACAAACACCAGAAGAAGACTTACAGTCATTCATGCAGGAAGTTAGTTAATAAACTGCAGGCAAAATCTGGAATTATTTTATTATAATTATAATTAATAATGTATTATGGTGATTATGGTTTGGCTGAGAACAAACAGGCCAGCCTCAGCTAGTCTGAGATAACTGCCAAATCTTCTGCACATGTGACAGATGGTGGAAGCATTTTAAAGACTCCCTGTGCACAAGAACACTCTGTAACGGGGGCCCAGATTCAGTCGAACAGCAAAGTAGCTGAAGTGGATCGTGATAAAAGCAAAATAAGCAGCATCAGCTACCTTTAAAGCCTTGGGTTTCACCCAAGGAAAAGGTGGGGAAAAAAAATAATAACAGTGCATTCAAGGATGTGAGGGAGAGGAAACTGGTTGCACAACTTAGGTTGACTGTTGACTGATGAAAGTGAAGGAAACTGTGGCTTTTGATGCAGTGCACTAAATTCAGCAGGTATGGAGGTGGAAGGACAATGGTTGAACTCGGTGGAGCTATTATGTATCTTCTTCTAAAATGGCTTGTTTAAACTTCCCTAACAGTTTTTCATGGACAACACAGAGTAGCCTGGAAACATTGCAACTTACTTTTCAATAAACCTTATTCTTCCCAAGAACATAATTCATCTTCTGTTCTTATGTCTAATCTCTTTTGGCTCATCTTCCTTTGAAAAGGGATTTGAACTCCAAGAATGTTCCTCAAATACTCCCTCTAAGAGTCCCAGAAGGCAAATGATAGATTGTAGAGGAGGAAGACAGAACAAAAAATGAAAGTAATATCATACAAATGAGAACTCTCCCAGCTACATCCCAAGTTACACCCTCTGCAGATAATCCATCTTCCTCTCTAATTAATTTCTTATGGTATATGAAGGAAGGTCAGCTGCAAGGAATAGACATTTATAGACCAAAAAGAAGAGTCCAAGTTAGGAAAAAGAAAAACAAAAGGAGAATGATACAACCGTTGACATCTGATGCTGCCAGTGTCCCTTCAGCCTTTCATTGAACCACTACAATTCTTTCACTAGAACAAGCAAATACGCTGTATTCCTTTCTACACCAATGTGCTTTCCAGGACAGTACACAAGCAACACTTAAGCCTTGGTTTATGTTACATACATTAATTGAACTTTTTATGAAGTTGTTCAAAGAGCAGTTTAATATTATTATTTGGATGAGCTCTCTCAAGCTAGGTTTCCACATGGAGATCCTTCAACCCTTTGCTTTCTGGCAGTCACCAAAGAAGTGGAGATGCAAGCACTATCTGAAACCAATTTCAAGTGGAATCAAACTGGGGAGCTGATTGTCTTTTTACACCAGTTCCATGCCCTTACTTTCAGTGAATTATTCTTGATCTATCCCTGAAATGAGAATCAGTCCAAAAGTATGCATTTGCCAGAAATGGCATTACCCTTAGGGATATTGTCAGTCCACCTATCTGAATAATATTGTACTGCCAACTCACAAAAAGTTTTAAAATACAAAAAATACAGCAGGAGCTGTAATTTAGTTTTTCAGAGAAAACCCAAGTTCAGTTTTTGTGAAGAACATGGGGTTTCTGTCAGCTAATGTTGTTGGCTCTAGTGATGGACAGAATACAGAAACTTCTTGCCTGACTGATAATATAAATCAGACATTTGCAGCATATCATTTTTTTTTCTGCCTGCACATAATTACCAGCAGAGTCCTTTACAATGGAAAGGCCAGGGCAAATCACGCCAATTATGAAAAAGGCTTATACTAATGATACCATAGAGAAAATGCATATGTCCTTCACATATCTACAATGATGATAGAGAGCAGAATTAACCTCATTCATGGAAGTTCATCATACCAGTGGCAAGGCATACGCTGAAGCTTTGACAAAAACCCTATTAATTTTGTTCAGAGTAGAAAAAATAAGATCTAAAAAGCTATGTGAGAGAAGACAAAATCTCAGGTACCCATGCTGTTGTGAAGGTCCAAAGCCTATCCTGCCAAACAAAGCAAGTGTGTCAGAAATCTGTATTGCTTTTACCACCTGATTTCATACCATAAATGTCACACACTGTGAAAGATCAGCATAAACAATTATGTGTGTGTGTTTGACCTTCTACAGGATTTCTGTGAACCAATTTGGCAAGCATGTGTTTTGCTATCATAAGAATTCATGAAAATATTTTAATTTTTCCACTTCCTAAACACCTTTTTGCTGCTTCAAGGAATAACATACACTTATACACAAAAAAATCTGTCAACAAAGCATGATTAAGGTTGCAAAAATCAAACACTGAAAGCTCAGAAAATGCCAGAATTGTCTGTACATCTATAATTTAAATTCCTCATGCCTGTTGATTACGATAAAGTTTTTAATGACATGATAGCATGTAGTATGTCCTGTGACATCACATTTAGAGGGTCCAGAAGAGCACAGGTATCCCGCTTTCACTCTCTGTGTAAGGGAAAGCAGTCATTACAGGGTAAATCCTACTTCATATCTGTAAGCTTTAAGCTTTGGGGCTTGTTCATGCAGTCTGCTAATGTCAAGAGCAGTCTGTAAATGCACAGTGAGGATGGAATACATTGGGATTTTAGTTGTTGAGATCAAATAAATCTTTCTTGAATACACATTATTATTTTTTTTTAAAAGCCTTATATCTTGCATAAAATTGGTCAACTTTTCACGCAAGGCCAAAAATAATCTCCTGACGAATTTGAATTCCACAACTTGGCAAGTGATACACTCAGAGACGAAAAACTCAGGAACAGAGTAGTTTTTAGTACAACATTTTTAACCAGTCTGTCGAAGTTGTATAAGGAAACCAAAATGGATTTATGTACTGTGAAATGCTGAACAATCTCATTAGTTGAGAACTCGTAATATCATCCCTGTGGTTTCACATGCAAAACATTTATGTACCTGCATACTATGTAGAACAAATTAACATATACATTACTAAATAACACTTCAGAGCAAAACAAACACAAAGTGTTTGAGCGGCATCCAGAGCTGAGGAACACTAAGAAAAAATTTAAAATGTCTTAATTTGGACCTTTTTTCTTCGAGGGGAAATGTGTGGTTTGAAACCTGAGTGTGAACACTGCATGGTGGGAAGAGCTCTAATAACTTCATTCCCAGGTGAAAAAAAGATACAGAGCCATAGAAAAACGTGGGCGCTAGCGACATTCTCTGTCTTTAATTACATGACTCCCAGCCTCTAAATTTTCCACCCTCTCTCCCACTTTGAGCTTAAGGTTCTTATTCTCACATACAGAGCTCCACAAAAGTCCCTTCTGCCCACATCTCGTTTCTCATTTTCTCCTTCTGTTACTGCCTGAGTTCTATCCAAATTATTTTCTTAAACGCCTACTGTACATTTTCTCTGGTCTTTGCATCATGCCAAAACTTGTGTTCCACAGAACCAGGCCATGTTCATTTGAATTGCTATCTAAAGTAGGCTTTTTCTGTGAGGTCAATAAACTATATGTCAGCTAAAGCAAGCTTCTCTTCTAAGTAACTGATTCTCTACATGAAAATTATCTTCTTTACCCTGATGCAGTGTTCGACTAATGCAGGCTATCCCTGACTTGTGTCACAGACATATTTTCACCAGAAAATGGCGAAAAGCAAAATTATGTCATATCTAGGTTACTATTCTAGAACTTCTTCAATTAATTTCCTGCGTTGTAAAACCAGAGCTGCTCTGTGAACCTCTTATGCTTTCCTGATTAAATACATCATTTTCCTTAAAGAAAACTTTATTTTAAAAAGATGGGACTGAAATCAACCCCCTAAAACTGAAGACTGCCAAATTTCACAGATGCTACTTATCTGTGTGATGGCCTGACCAAACCTCAGAGCTGACAGTTCTGCAAAAGTTGGGTTATGAATTTTTTATTTGCAGACATGGATACAAGCCACCAATATGAATCTATTTAAGCTCAAGGAAATGAAACAGAAAACACTTGCCTAATTTTCAGGAGTACTAGTGATAGCACATTTTTATGCTCACACACACATAAATACATTTACAAGGGCACGGTAATGTTGTTTCTTTTTTCACACTGCATAGACAATGGGATATAACCTCACTGCTTGCTTCCCACTGCTCATGGGCCCTGTCTTCCTCTGACACCCACAGAGGGAAAAACAGGTAGAGAAAACCAGGATTCTGGTTCCAGCCAACTCCAAATGCATGTTCTGACCCACATCATCAGGCACACGCAAGCTTCCTAGAGACCATGTGGATCCTTCCTATGCCCTTCAGTTGACAAGGCAACCTGTAAAAATTGTGTCCCATTTCAGAGATTCAAGATTGCAAATAAGGACTGGGGTTCTTACTTTCTCTTACATCTTCAACAATAAATTCTTCCTAAGTCCCTTTCCCATGTGAGAAATTTGCTTTTTCCCCGCTCATTGTCGTGTTTGGCGTATTTTGTGCTCAGAAACCTAGCAGTCTCAGAAGCTTTCTTTATCTTACTATTCCTTATGAACAAAACAGTGATATATTAGCATGTATGAAGAAGAAAAGAGAGCTCAGAGAGCTTTTTACTTAGCAAAGCACTGTTACCTGTCTGCGTCCACAGTTACATCATGAACCCCTCTTTGAATGACATCTCGAGAGGCAGCTAGGTCTGGTATTCGGTTCAGACTTCTTGTGTATAGGTTGAGTCCTCCATCTGTCATGTACCTGAAAATAAATGTGTGGTCAATCAGTGCAAAATGCAGCCATCTAGCATATAAGTTTCACTCTAAAGTTAACGGACTGTGGAATTCAAATGTTCAAGGTACAGGCTACACTATTAGATGGTAGACTTGTACTAAATATTCTCACTTGGTGTACCCAGCACGGGTAGATCAGGTATATGCCTATTTTCTAGGATCATTTGTCTTTTTCTGCGATGGCTTACAGGGCAACTTGTTTTACTAAAACATAATTAGACTGAAACCCTCAAGTATCTTCAAAAAATTTAAGAACATTTTAGGTACTGCAGTTTTGTTAAATAATAGAACAAGATGCAAGAAGCATAACTCCAGTTAAAAAAAGGGAAAAAAAAAAAAAAGTAAAAAACCAGTAGCATCCATCTAAATGGAAACATAAATTGAGAATCCAAATCCATAGTCCCAGCAGGGATGCACTCATTCAGATATGGAAGAAATATCCACTGAAGCCCTTACAATGACATTTAAGAATCTGTTTCTGTCTGTGTTTCTCTAGCTTGATTCCCACCACTTCACATTATAATGAATGACTAATGAATTGAAGAGTCAGTATAGCGCAGCTTACTCACTAGAGAACCATTAAAAGTTTCTGAATTTCAAGCAGCAGCAATAATTGCTGGAATGCCTGCCTACTGTTTAATATCTCTATGGGAGGTCTTGGCCCTTTTAACCAAGCAGTACCACAGCCTGTCCTACTCTCAAGACCTGTCCCTTATTTTCTCAACTGACCGTTCATTAAACTCTTTTCCCTCCTAGACTCTTGCTTTTTATGTTTCTCTCTTATAGTTTTTGGTAACTTTAGTGTAGCATCCTAGTGCAGTGTTTGCACAAATTTATTTGTGAAGGACCATGCATATGTATGGCACTTAACACAGAAGTATACATACAGAATAAAAAAAAATGATATACCTCAGTGAACCTGCTCAAAGTTAATTTACAGGCTTGCTGAAATAAATCTAGTCCAAATGCTAGGATGATGGCTAAAATGATCTACTGGGGTTCATACCCAATTAAAATAATCTTTAACATAAGTTCTGCTCGAGCCATGAAATGGTGTAACTGAAATCCATCTTTCAGTTGAAGTGTGTGTCCAAGTACACAAACGTTTAATAACTTTACAGACTCCCAGGCACAAGCCAAGGCACACACAGACACTGCTGGTGCTCCAGATGTTCTGTTGGCCCTCAACATCCAGTTCCTTCTGGGAGCTGGTTAATTGGTATCAGCTGTCCCAGAGCCCACAGTGTTAATACAGTGGCCCGGGAGCACCAGGCTCCACCCCCATAGATTGAGATTCCAATTGTGTCCTGGGTGGCAATCTAGATGAAGTTAACCTCAAGTGCATTAAAACACAAAGGGTTGGTTTGCTCGTTTCAACTAAACTCTAAGGCATTTTATGCACTGGTAAGATTTGATCTACAGGTCACCAAGGGTGCAGAAGGTAACTTTAGATTCATTTTCAAAAGTAAATTAACAGTCATACTCACACACTAGATTTATCCTTTTATTAAAGACAAAATTTAGACTTTTTGACAGATTATTTAGCTAATGGTGAATTATGCAGTAGATTCCAAGGCTCTGGAATTGCACATTAAATTTAGCCGTGGTTTGAATGCAATTCAGTCTATATGGACATTTTCCTATATAAACAAGGTCTAAATAGAGAGACTTAAAAATTGCAACAGGCCTTCCTCACACTAAATTCTAATTACTGTTGCATTCCTGTCCCCAAGTGTTTAAAGTAATTAAACTGAAAATGGAAGAGGAATGAAGGAGATAAGACTTTACATGCCTGAATGAACCCTGAATTTTCAGAGCTTATTAACTTGTTCTTAACATTTACTGCACCTAAAAATGTTAACTGAGCACATTGCAACTTACTCTCTATTGAGTCATCCTTATTACAAATGCAAAGAAAAGTCACCCAAGATGACTATATTAATTCCCTAATGTGATAAGCTAATTAATTCAACTCATCAGCAGTGCAAAGGATTCCCCATATATATATTTTTAAAAAAAACCACGCATCCATTAAATGCAGTGTTTATACTTTGTTTATGATAAAAGGTCTTCAGACATTTAAGTATTACCTTTTCCATATATCTTTTCCCTGTTCTAGCACACATGAATATGGCATCCTCCTTGACAGCCACTAATGCTGTGCTATGGACAACCTATCAGCAGTGTTCCATTCACAGAACACTGAGACAGTGCACCAGGGAGATATAGGAATATGTTTTCTTTATAGTTATGCATCTCTCTAGAGATCTGTCTTTGGATGGTGCTTGCGGTGAGACACTACTCTAGAAAGAGCTCTGACCATAGACTTACATTTGCCCTTAGGAATGTATCATATCCAATTTCATCAGCCACCATTCTCTAATCACAGCTATATTCAGACTAAAATATTAGATTGACAGCAGGAGTCCTAAATTCATAGAGAGTGAAGTTGTGTGGTGTGACATGGCTATGTATGCTATGGGACTTCTATTCAATCCAGTGTTAGCTCAGCCATCAAACAGCTTTGAGATGCCAACAGCAGCACTGAATAGTAATTTAAGTATGAATAAAACAGTAACATAGGTAAGTGACCCATGTTAATGAGATTGATATAAAAATTGTTCTACAGTAACAACACAGTGAGTGCAGTACCCCAAAGTCAATCAACTGATTAAGCAAACAAAAATAAAAATAATTGTCATTCTTCCTCCTGGGTATGCTAGGAGAGTGACTGATCTTCTATGAAAAGGTATTCCTACAGCTCAGATGACATGCACAGTTGAAAAATTGCAATAAAGACCTATCACACAGACTACACTAGACAATATCTGAAGTAGAAATACAGAAAGTCAGTGCTGTCAGCAATTGCTTTTCATCAGATGCATCCAATACCATAACTACCATCTCAAATAAAACATAAAAATACTGAAAGAAGACCCATCTCAGGGCAAGCAGTGCAAAATGACATTCTACCAGATAACTAAGAAATTCCAGTAAGTAATAAGAAGTACCTGTGCTCTTATCACAGTTGAAAGCAAAGTCATCTTGATGTTATAGGAGAAAAACTGTTTTTGAAGGCAGCTGAGAACATCCCTGGCAGCTTAGGTATTTGTTTTGGTTTGGACTTTTTTTATATGTATATTTTTAGGTAGCAACCATGATGCAACTTCCACTTGTGTGCCAATATTTGTTACAAAAATTCCTATTAAACCTGCCAATTTTGCATTAGTTCAAATGGGGAGAAAATGCTTCTTACCCACTATTGATGTCATCAGTTCGGAGGCTTTTCCCAAGAATGTCGCCATCACTCATGTAGCCACCAACGTCAACTTCAGAGGACATGTCCAAATCGCCGCTTCCCTTCTCACTCATGTCGATCTGTGAGATATTTCCAAGGCGAGAAACAGCTGCCCGGCGAAGCGGGGTGGTGTACATGAATCGCGAGGGGTCTGTGTGTATGAAGCGACTTGCGCTGCTGCGGGGATACCCAGCGCCCAAGGATGGGGCATCTCCTGCCTGCAGCCGAGGACTGGCCTGCCCCAGTCTCCAGGTCACTGGGGTGGACCGGCTTGTCAAGCTTGGTATGCTTCTGCCATTCACCTCAGTTGTCACAGTGCTGTCAAAAGTTGTCTCCAATGTGCTGCCAAACAAAATGGAGAAGTCAGTGAACTGTGCTTTCTCGGTTCCTGAGAAAGAAGGAAAAGCAAAGGCTGGAAGAATACATATTTCTTTAAAAAGTCCTGTATGTGTGTGATTTTCTCCAGATACACACATGTGTTTGTGTATATAATAACCTGTACTTATAAAATCACCTAAAATAACTTTTACAGGTTTCTAAGCAGATGTATATCAGACAACCATTTTCGTGAATGGTTGTATAAGACACTTTGATAGTAACGTATATTAAAGTTACATTTAAGTTGTCGAGTCAGTCTAGCAAACAATATGGCTAGCATCATAGCTAATTTTCCCTGGCAAGCTTCTAATCCATTCAGCAACTAATAATGCTCTCCTACAGTCCAAATTTTTAGCAGTCTACACAACAGCTAAATACCTGTGACTTATCTGGGTCCCTCTAAGGCTCGACATAGTTTCTTCCAAATTCTGTCTCAGGTCTGCTATATTCTTTACTGTCCTCATTCTTCTTGTTTCAGGGTCTTCCCCTGGAAGAAAACAATAAAACCAACACACATTTTAGTGCACATGAGCATATAAGGTTGAATAAAGTGCACACATGTATACACAGCTGAGAATACACACATCTGATTGTAAATAGGCCTGTCTCTTTAATCTTTCTAAAAATAAAACCTCACTTTTTCAGTAATAAAACCTACACATGCTTATAAATAACATGTGGTATGTAAAAAACCCACTGGAAAGAATCCTGGTGAAGTATCGCTGTCAGGGCCCATATCTGTTAATGAAACTCAGATTTAGAGTGTTGGGATTTTTATCCTCTGTAATCAAGGGACGATGCAGCCCCAGACCACTTGATACATTACACAGCCCCTTCTTCCTCCTTGACATTTTACATGACTTAGTAGGAAATAAAACCACAGTAAATCTGTGTCTGGAAAGAAGTGGGATGACTGCTACAACAACTCTTTAGTATGCACTTAACATCCAGGCTATTTCAAAGCACTCTTTAAGTCAGGCACTTAATAAAGCATCTTTCCTGAAATGTAATGGTTTCCTGAAGGGGAAGATTATTCTTCATAGGGGATAAAAAAGTATTCTTCTTGGAATAAAAATCTGAACACTCTAAGTAGATGGGCCATTTACACAATTATGGATTTTAACAGCCTTCAAGGATCCATTGTGAGAAGCTAGTCTCTTCTCCTGAATAGCAAAGCACACAGAACTTCACTGAACATCCTCAGTCATGTTTACTTCACATTACAAACAACAACAACAAAACACAGAAGAAAAAAAAAGTTATATGTGTTACATAACGAAAATGTAATAAGCCTCAAAGCAACCTCCAAAAACTATACATGAAATGCATATTTTCTAGCATATCCTTATATCAAGGAATTTTAGTTCATTTTTCTTTTGGAGAATAAGAAAAATTCAAAAGAAAATCTGTGAGAAAATCATTGATTTGTTCAAGGTTGGTGTTCTGCTTCTGGTCGTGACCTGTATCTGTTGCTTGAAAGAAGGTTGGCAAGAAGCATCATTATTCTAGTTATGTGTATAGTGCTGAACATGGAGTGCAAGAAATTTTGTTTTGACTCTAGTACTGATGAATTTCATATCATAACTCACCTTGTTAATTTAATTTTAGTCCTCATTCTGGAAATGTTATTATCAAGAATGATATTGTGCATCCACTAAAATGATCTGTAATATTTAACTCTAGATTTCAGTATTCTCATTCAGAACAAGCTTTTACTCTAATCTTGGAATCCTCATGACATCAAGAATCTGTTTCATCTTTGAACACATGTAACAAGAGATAGTCTGGGGAATTTAAACTCAACATAATATAAAAATATCAGAAATCCAAGCAGAGGCAAAATACCACGTATCAATATAGAATTTCACATCTGCAAAATGTAAAATACATATGCAAACACTTCTCTTCCAGTTGCTGTATTCCTCATTCTGTTGCCACCTTTACTCCTCACAGGTTTTTGTGTGATTTTACAGGATATTCAACAACACTAAAGTCTCTGAGAAAAAGCATGGCATGCCATTCAAGTGAGAGAGACATGAGAAAAAGCATGTAGAAGACATTTGACAAGGTGACAAAAAAAAACACAAACACAGAAACAAAACTCCACAACAAACAAACAAAAACAATAAAACCCAAAGAAAAAAAAATGCAGAGTGGAAAAAATGGGAAAAATAGGAAAGATAACTTAATATAGAGCTTGCTAGAAAAGTTGCATAGGACAGAGAGTTGAGAAATATTCAACATGGGGCTGGAAACAACGAAAATTATATATATAACAAAGTATTCTGGAAAACTAAAACACACACACACAAAAAGTCCTGGTAAGGCAAAAAGATCTCAATGCAACGTCTGTTTGAAGGCATGGGAAAAATATAGTAAGAGGGACTTACAGTAAAACTGCAAGCATGGGTTTAATAGTCCTTTAACATACACAGTGACAATTATTTCAAATATAAGGGGCAATTTACAGAAGAAAACTTCATTTGAAGAATGGTTCACTTAAGCTCCTTAATTTTGAGTTTTGGCTAAAAGATGAAGACTTTGAACTCACTGATAAATCAATAATTGCTACTGTACTTTCTTCTGCATCCCAGATCTTAATATCCAATCACTCTGCTGGTACTGAGGAAAAATCCCAGCTCCTCACATTAAATGGAAATAAATAATTTGATATACATTCCATATATGCTTTATTTCTTCCCTGATAGGCAAATGATGCATGGTTGTAGCCAATATACCCTGAAGCTGTGGTCAAGCTAGCTTTGACAGAAATGCCAGTTTGAGTTTTTCCCATCTATCCTGACCTGCTTAAGTTTTCTGTCCTCTCTGCTGAAGCCAAACAGTCCTTCAGGAACTGCTGTTAGCTTGTTTATCACTTCGAATCAATTCTTCAGACAGGGTGGAGACAAGAAGTGGAGATACAGGCTCAGCACTGCTATCAAACTCTCCATCTTCTCAAGCCACACCCCAAGGGCACGCCCATTTACTTTTTTATTTTTGTTTTTGTTTTTTGTTACATAAAATATGGAACATGTGTGCATTTTTACATGTAATACCTTGCAGGAGGCAAATGTTCGCATGCAGATTGAAATTACCAGAACTACCATTGTGTTTTAAGCTCAAAATGCTCAAGCCTGCAGCTGGCTTATCAACCTACTCATGGATCCCGTGTACTGTTTGCAGAGGTTTCTGCACCATCCTGGAGACTCCTGGGTGGCAAAAGGGCTCATGCCAAAGCAAAGCTGTAGACCATTAAGTCCTGTTAGATTGAACGTGCTGCTGGAAGCCCAGACAGTTCCCAGGCAGACTGTCCATGTCTGCCTCCGGGCAGCTCCTGCAGTGTGCTCAGTTCCTCATTGTCACCATCCTTTTCTTTCTCCCCTTTGCCAAATGCACACAAATTCACTGCCAGGAGCACCTTACGTTCCTGCCATAACACCTGTATGGGGGACACCCAGGATCTGGTACCTGCCTGCCTAAAACCAAAGGTGAAACGGTAACATGTTGGTATAAGACAATTTTCTGTTACACACAGAAATACAGGTTCCAGGGTGTAAGCAGGCAGAATTAAAGCCAATGCAATACTTTACCTTTATATTTATTTGAGGAACTGAACATACTTCATATTTGCAGTGACTTTGCCCTTTCCTTCCTTGTTTATCCTTGTTAGTTGTCCTTTGCTGTATGTTAGTACTAAAAATTCTTGTAGCAAAAATGAGAACAACTGTCTTTTTAAATATATATTGTACAGTAAACAGCATAACAAAGCCTTAAGGTATAATTGCAATACAAAATAAAGAGGTACATACATATGGCAAACTGCCACAATATATTTTCACAGAGAAGAATTTTTCACTTTCAGACAAATTATAGCATAGAAGTGATGTTACTCTATCCTGGAAAGGTGAAAAGTTCGAGGTCTAATCTCTTTTGATCTCTCAATGACACAAAAAGTAATTTCAAAAACCCCTTCACCATTTTTTTCTAAAAAATGATAAAACTGGAGTTTTATGATTTTAAAATACTACAAAGTACCACGTACAAAATCCTCATAAGTGTAACTATTAAGTCTTTCTAAAATAATTATTATTTCTTCTTTCCATGCTTTTCTTAAGGCTCTATCAATGGACTAATGCTGTATCATGAGCAAGTCAGAAAGTACCAACAGTTGAACACGATGATTGAGAAATTTTCTGCACTGAGTGCAAGATCCTCAGACCTAACTTGCATCTGATATCACCTCCACTTTCAGGAGAGCACTGTGGCTCCCCATGTAGATCAAGCCTCCTTCAGTACAGAGGATGATAGGGATGGTGAGCAAATGCTCTTTGTGATTTATTTTAATTCTGAAAGGCAGCTACAACCTGCCTAGAAGAGACACTATGGTGCTTATTGCAGCAGGACTGGGACACAATGTATGGGTTCAAAGGGAGATCAGTCTCTCCAGGCACTTTGTTCCTTATTGCTGTGGTCCACTGCCAGCATAGAGTCTGTCCATATTTACATGACCTAACATATTAGGAATGCTCCCTAGCTTGTTATCTCAAGTGATTCTAGTTTGTAGGCTGAAGAAACACTATTCTGTTTCATACATGGAGAGACTGCGATAAAGACCAAAAGCAGGGTACCCCGAAACATTCTGTCCAAATTCTGTTCCCCTTACAAGAAAGTTTGATGTAAATATTTTACTGACTCCATGAAATACATTCTGCTCAAATCACTATAAGCTTCATCATATGTTAAACATGAGTATTCCAAAAGATTGTCCCCAAATTCTTGCCTATTAGCAGTGAACCATTACAGGTTCTCTCAACAAATTTCTAGAGAACACATTAATTTCTTCCATTGTATGAGGTATGTAGACAGGAAAATTAAGTAAGCATTGAACAGAAATCACTAATCATCTAGGTTAAACTTCTACATTCACCATTCTGAAGCTCATCCATATTTGCACATTTAATAATACTATTCATAATAATTTCAGTACTTCCACATGAGTAATTACAGCACAAAGCATATAAATGGGAGAATAATAATTTCATTAATTGTCTGATTTTCATAAAACGATTTATAAATAATAATCAGTTCCTCAGAGATTTGTCCACTCTTACATATTAACTCTAGTCACAAAGGAAAGAACAAGTATTAATCTGTGGATGGGGAAACTGAGGCTCACAAGAAAAAAATGGATCTGCTCAGTGACACACAGCTGATGAGCAGGTGTAGGTGGAAAGCTCAGCTTCCTTTGCTACCAAGCCCCTTTTAGCATACTGGAACAGCCTAGTAATAAAAGGTACGCATAAAAAGAGAAGATTTTATTCTTTGTTACTTTGAGATGACAGCTTTTTACACTACATACACAGCAAAAAAATGATCCCGAATGTTTAAACACAATCAGGATTCACATATCCACCAGCAAGGATCCTCCAGGCCAGACACACGCTACATGACCTTGGAAAAGTGAGTCGCCACTTCAACCATTTGAGTGTCTGAAGAACAAAGCTTTGGAAATGAACACTTTGTGAACTCTCATAAAGGGCTGAGAGATGAAAAGCGAAGCCAGTAACACAGAAGCCTTTTGAAGCACCTATGGCTGCGGACTTCAAATGCTCACTGGCATGCACTGATATAACTAAACTGTCTATTTAAACTAAACTGAAACCCTGGCACTCACAATTCCATGTATATGGATGAAATTATCAGCCAGGGGGTAAGGGAGAAGCAATACTGGAGAGGCAGTTTGTAGGTAGGCCGAGATATTTTCTATCTAAACCAAAGCTTGGAGTCAAGATTTAAATTTTAGATTCATGAGAAAAAATGTCATTAAACTGAAAATATTTGTGAGTAAACTAATAGCACGTAAATGTTTCACCTTATTTTTTCAAACAGATAAGCAAACTGTGCTCAGTTATTCACAGGCTGTTGCTGCCTATGCACCCATCAAAAGTGATTTAGATATTTGTCTTCATACAGTCTATAGAGGTAAGAGTAAGCAAACAAGAAAGAAATGTCTAGACCCTATTTTTGCATACTATTGCAAATAAACCCAGTTCTGTCTTGTGAAATCACTGTCAAGATCAAAAATCTGTTCCATGCAGATATGTGCTAACACTTGGGTCTCCTGCCCTTTCTGATGTCAAGTTGAAGTCAACTTACCTAAGATATCAGTATAAAGGACCTGTTCTAGGTCCCCCAGCATTGTTATTATGACGTCTTCATCCAGATGTGCAGTCCCTTCACGCAAGCAGCCTTCCTCCTCCTCCTCCTCTGCCCAGTTCCTGTGGGGGAAATGGGCCGTGCAGGGTGCATTTTCATCGTCTGATTTCCCCCCCTCCTCATTGTCAATCTTGAAGCCTTCACCTGCATGCCGGTCTCCTGACCTCCTGGATGTCCTGCTTCCAGCAGGTGGTAGTGCCTGAAACGCTTGGGGTGTGGTGAGGCTGGGGTGGCAGAGAGAGTGCACAGACTGGGAGAGTCCCTTGGAAAGGGAGCCCCTGCTCCCAGCTTCTGCCTCCCGCTGATGGTAACTCTGGCTGGACTTGGAGGCGTTTCCAAACCAGTTCTCCCTGTATGAGTATCGCCTCTTCTCCCCTTCACTGATGAGCGTGAGATTGGTTAGAGACTTCTGCTTCTGAAGACGAACACACCCTCTTCTAACGTCCGTGCCTTTAAACACTGACAGCTCAGCAGATCGCTGCATCTTTCCAGCTGAGGTTTCACCTCAGTTAGATTTCATATTTCAGAGATGGACAGCAGTTCAATTCTCCCAAAAAGTCTGGGAGGTGATCCCTCCATCACTGCACGCTGCACATCCCAGGTGGCATATACTTGAGCTCACAACGAAAAGCACAGCTCGAACATGCAGAGTATGTACTGTAAATGACTAGACAGGCACAGTCATTTTCCCTAAAATTACGCTGCTGCCTTTGCTAAGCCACTTCTCTTCCGTCACATTAATCTGCAGTACTTACAGTCATTTTCACTTGGACTTCTCTCAAGCAGAAGCGAGTTGATCAAACACTCTGCTCCAGCACAGAAGTAATCCCAAAAGCCAACTGTGTTTTCCCCTCTCCATCCAATCACCAGTCTCATCAGAGCAGTGGGCCTGCATCTCTGTCTACAGCTGCTGCCTTCTGAAATCCAAAGTAGGCACAAGTGCTGTCTCGGGCTTTCCTCCCCCCTCTCACCAGATCATGACTGATCCCAGTGCACGGCTCCTCACTTCAGATGGGCTGACACAGAACTGCAAGTACAGCCTCCACGTCAGAGCTCAATAAAGAGCCAAAATTAACCACTGAAGCAAAGCTCTGCACAAGCCTCCTTACATTTTAGTATTCAACCTGCATTCCCAGATATATGACTCTTCTCTGCTACTGCAGCGAATGCTGCTGGCTGCCATGGCAGCAAACATCCTAGTGAATTAAACTGGAGACACAGAAGCCTCTGCCCAGTTTACAGTGCCACAGGTTTCAAGACACAGCTTCACCTGAACAGGATGCTACAGTAACAGACCCAGCTCATGGTCAAATCCTATTTTTCTCCCCAAAAGGTAAGGATGACAAACTATTTCTTCCATATCACTGCTGCTCCCTGTGCAGGAAACTAAAAGCAGATTTGCAAATGGACCTTCAGTCTTGCAATTTCTGCTCTAAATAAAAAAAAAATCATTTAAGCTCATAAGCTAAAAAATGGAACACAACAGAATCTATCCAGCAAGGCCATTTATAAAAGGAAATATTTCATTTCTTCTTCCTTAAAATATACCTTGTTTGCGTCTCTGTGAGATTCAGAGGCTAGTACGGGATTGAAAAGCTGTAATAAAATCATTTTTTCACAAGCTTCTGAAGAAAAGCTGTTAATGGGATAGTAATTTTCTTATAAAGCAAATGATATCATGTCTGAACTAAGTTTACCAGTTCTAAATGTTGTTTTTAAATACATTTTCAAGAGAGAAAGAAGACTTATGTTTGAATAGATACCTTTTCTCACAGGCAAAAAGATATTAATTCCAGAAATAACAGACAGATGAACAAAGAACTAGCTGAATTTCATTCTAATTTATTAGGCACAAACTTTTTATCTAGGAGCAATTAATTTCATAAAACATTATGTAGAAATCTACCAATATGAAAATTGCTGTATAACAACATGCTGCTTTTGTCAGTGTGATAATATACTTGTCTCAAATCCCTATCTGAGAAGCCTTGACAAGGAAGTAACCTTTAAAAATGCCACCCTCAGAATCACAAACTGTTTCCAGATTTCCTATATGAATAAATGGGTGTTAAAAGAAGCATCAGTGCATTTCATGCTTTTCACTGGCTTAGTTTACAGTTCTGGAAGATATAGAAGATATAAATTTCCTAGGTAGCCCTCATAAACCGAGAATTAAACTAGAAAAAAATGCAATAGTCTTAAGCAATGACAGTTTTCCATGTTAAATCACTGATACATTCCTAGAAAGACAAGGTCCCCAAGAAGAGGAGATGCCACTCCCCTCCCCGCCTAACTCAAAAAGTCAAAGAGAGGACAAGAAGAATGCTTTGTCAGCCTGAGTACAAAATCCTCACAAATATTAAATGCCTGCCACTTGTTTGGCATGGAAACAAAAAGTAAGACTGCTGTGGTTACTCCCAGGGTCTACCACTTGCAGTGGCTTCCATATGGGCCCTTGAAAGGTTTTTATGAAGGTGCTGGTGCAGATGGGCTGGCTGGGGAAGCGGAGCTCCAGCACCACCTGTGTGCTCCCGCACAGCAATGTGTTGCCGGTGCCTGTGGTCAGCATGGCCTAGAAGCAGTAGAGGTTGTTAGAAAGGCCCCACAGGGTTGTATTTAGAATAACGAATTTGCAAAATGAAGGGTAATTTCACTCTTTTCCCACTCAGTGGTTTTAAAACCTCAACTTGTATTCAAATCCGTACAGTATTCTCAGTTGCTATATTTTGAATGAAGAAGAAAGACAAGGGTTTGGCCCTGGGCAGCACTGTGGTGCACTGGGGTCAAGGGAAAAGGATCTTTTCCTGCCATAAAAAACAAGGCAGAATCTAATCTGATACTCCAAAGAAATTAATGGTAACTTCCTCACCTGCCCTTTCAAGCCCAAACAGTCAGTGGCTTGTGTCCATGGTCAGCTGTAGGCAGGTATGGACCTGCTCTGCATTCGTGCTAAGCTCACAGTGTGTGTGCCTGGTCATATGTAGCAGCTGCGATAGGGCAAGGGGTAACATTTTGTAACTGAAGGAGGAGAGATTCAGGCTAGGCATGAGGAAGAAATTTTTTACGATGAGGATGGTGAAACACTGACACAGGTTGCCCAGAGAAGTGGTAGATGCCCCATCCCTGGAAACATTCCAGGACAAACTGGATGGGGCTCTGAGCAACTTCGATCTAGTTGAAGATGTCCCTGCTCATTGCAGGGGGGTTTGACTAGATGAGCTTTGAAGGTCCCTTCTAACTCAAACTTTTCTATGATTCCATGATTCCTGTGGTACTGTATCTGCCCTCAGTAAGCCCTGTGGACAGGGTGTACTCCCTCGTGCTAAGTTTTACTCTGCTAGGGAAGCAATGCCAAGTGTATCCGCTCAGCTCTGAGCATGAATAGAGCAGACACGAGGCTTCCAGAACTTGCGGGGTATATTTATTTCTCTTTCCAGCTGGAAGGAAAAAAACTTACGGCATGGGATGAAATGTTTTCACCCAATGAGCCATTCCAGACCTCATGTGTGGTGTTTGCAATAGGTAACCCACCACTCCAGGCTAGAAATGTCTCTGGTATGGGTACAGCTGGGTCCTGGGCAACCCAGTGGGTCTCAGCGTCTCTGCTAACCTGTTTCTTCTCCTTCCTGATCTATTTGCTGCAGCCCAGCTCCAGCAGGACACTGGCCATCATCCAGGCATGGGAATGACACCGAAACTGTGTGGGAGCCTCGTGAGGGTATCTGGCAGCTCCAGCATCCACCCATCTCAATTCTTTTTCTACATACATTAAAAACATAGTGAGTCAAGTGCTGGGATATGGAGACACTGTGGCTACTCACACAACCTTCATTCAGCCTTCGTGTGTACAAACACAATACAAGATTATATGAACATTTCTCCCATTAGGATTAAGGCCTGAGTTAGTTAGACAGGCCATCATGATCATCCTAAAATACAGCAGAAACCCATGTACATCTTGGACCAAATGCTTAGCACAAAGAACACTGAATTCATCCTCCTGCTTTACCACATCTCCCTACAGGGTGTCATTCAACAAAACATAAAATTGAAATGTGGAAAATTGTCAGGTTTATTTATTGAAAAATACTTTTGTGAAGCTCATCCCACCATTTTAGATTTATGTAATATAGCAACAAGCAAATACAGCTTTCTAAACTAAGCAGAGAGTAGAGGAGACTAGAGGAGAGCAAATGTCATGACAGAGTATTATTCTCCACCTGCCTTGATATTGGCCTATAACTCTTAAAATTACTCTTTCATTTTTGTTTCATCCCTCAGATTTTGTTGTAATTAGTCAATATTTGTAAATTCATGAATAAATATTTAATCAACCACTCTGCATTAAGCTCTTTGAACATGTAAACAGCTGTTAAAGGCAAACACTACCACTGAGTTCATAACATAATATTTGTAGTTATTGCCAATGGATTATTAAATAATTAACTTACTGACATCCTTCTCCAGTAAACTTGCATCTGAGACTGATAAATGCCACAGCTACTACAAGTAGGAATACAGGGTAAGGAAGTCTGAACAACTTGTTCGTATTCATGTTCATACCTTGAAAAACAAGTGCCAAAGTAGATTACTTGATCAGCTTTTCTTTTCATTCTTGTTTTAAAATCCTGTCTATAACATTATACTCCAGTTTTGCAGAAACAAAGATTCTGAGTAGTCATTTCGAGGCAACTGGTACATTAAGTACATGCAAGAAAGAGTGTTCATACACGATTATAGAACTGGTCCTTATTTAGGACTCCCACATTTCTGTCTGGGATTTCCTAGACAGAAGTCTACACATCTGTGCACCACATGTGCAATGAGTGTACTGTACACAAAATGCATCAAAACTACTGAACAAGTGACCCATGCCTACAACTGGGACTCATTCAGCGTGTGTATGGTATCAGTGGCACCATGAATACAGAGGGGATGTGAGGTGTGCGTGAAGCCTCATATCTACTGCACATGAGCTGTGCCGCTGATCTGCACATGCACTGTGGAAACATCTGGGTCTGCTCTGGCTGAGCTGTGGAATAGCCACAGGAAAAAAAAAAAAAAGATGGTAGGATAAAAGTCTGTAGCACTTCAGGTCACATCTGGAACAAATTCTTCATGGAGACAGAAGAAATGTGAAGAAACTCAGATTTACAGTAGCTCTACCAAGAGGCAGAACCAGCTTTAGGCATAAGCCATGCAGGAAATTACCTAGGGCAGCAGATTTATGGGGATTAGCTAACAATAAAGAGGATATTCTCTTTATCAGGGCAGCACTTCTGGGTCCATGCCTACACCAGCCTCATCTCACCTTACAGCACCATCCACCTCTCATGGCTGTGCAAGTAAAACCAGGTGATCACTTGCAGAGTGGAAGAGATGAAATTTTAAAGGTACCCAGCTCCCTTAGAAACAGGGAGAAAGACACAGCAAAGGAGAGTTGGAAACTACTCCTACAGCTTCTTGATTTCCCTCTCTACTTCCTTCCCACCAGTATTGAGACAGTAGCAAAGGGATGGGAATTACCTTGCTGGGGACAGCAAACAGAGCTCTAACCACCTACCACTAGAGCAAGGAAATTAGCTTGGTTTTGGTATCCTGAGACACTCCAGGAGAATGGTGCCTGAACAACCACTCCTAAATATTTTTAAAGTTACGTTGTCCTCATCCAAGCTTTGTCTATATTGTGGAGAAGACTTGAACAAACCATGCTCACAGCATTATCTTGAGACTGATTGGCAGATTTTGCCGCGAAGTACATTAGAATCTCTGATAGGATTTGCTTGGCTACTTATGGGAGCAGTAATATTCAGCCAAGAGATGATAACAAACATGAGTGTGTAAATATTCTGAAAGTAGAGAAACAGTTTATGTAATGATATAGACTAAGATATCTTAGTCCTGATCATGTTAGCCTTAGGTGTAAATATTTGGCACTGTAAAAATAATAGACTAAAGAAGCAGAAACAACACAGGTGGGATTCATGCCTAAACATCCTTGATATAAGTGATCAGATCTAGGAAACAACCCTCATTTACCTCCTTGCTACTACTGGCATAATCGCTTGATCATACCACAATAAAGATGCTCCTATATAACAGAACTCAATTTTTCTTTCCCACTGCTAATCCATCATGGAACACTCCCCTGAGCAGCCATCACATGAAATTTTTTCCATGCAGGTTCACTAAAAACAGAACCACCAATGACGTGGTGACAGTTCACCAACACAGACAATTATTTATTCAGAAAATGTACTACCTGATCCATTCATTCATTTTGATGCTAACAGCCAATTATGGGTGACACACGTCTATTTCCCTCTGTATACAACAAATCATTGACCACATTTTCCCAGTGGTTCTGCTTTACTGCCTGTTATGTCAGTCAACTGCTAATGTCAGAGCCTGAATAATCAGTTTAGAAGCATCTCTGATGTCTGGTGCCCTTTATGCCATTTTCTTCTTTTTCATCCTCTTCCATTTCTGTTCAGAACAGTAAAAGGCCAGGAGACGTCCTGTTTGATCAATTCACCAGGTAGTGAATTGATATATATTTTTTTTTTTAGCATCTCTGTGGATAATTCCTTGAAACATCTTTTGATTGAAACAAGCAAGTGTTTCGATTATATTCTTTACACATGCAAGACAAATGAGTCTGATTTCTGGATTAATTAAAAGTAACATTTTACCTTGATTTTAACAGGCATGCATCTCCTCTAAGGAACATTTCACCGTGTTTTAGGGTAAGACATTTATTATAAAAGCTGGCTGTGCAAATAAGGTATTGTTAAGATTTGGGAAACTTCCAAAGGGACTGAGACAAACTAGGACAAAACCTTAGTTTCAGTATGAGTCAGCTAAATGCCAAGGCAGTCCCACAAAGCTTAGGCATCTGATTTCCCTTCTGGTGGAGAGATAATTTTAGACTGATGTGTCAAATGAGTGTTTTAAAGTGAGTTATATCCTGTGCAAAATGAACCACATGAATTGTTACAAATTCATGTGAATTTTAAAAATTTGGATTAAAAGGGTAAAACTACAGGTGAGTCCTGTGAGAGAAGATTTCACCTTTTATTCTAATAAAAATGGTAATAAGAATAAAGATGTCAACGAAAAAAAATAATCACAATAACAACAGTAAAAAAATAAACCCCAAGGCCCCAGAAAAACAGCTCTGGTGAAGAGACCCTTTGAAAGTACTCCCACACAACCCTGCAGTGCAATTCAGTCCTGATGAGAAAGTCAGCTGTGACACACTTTGCTTTTTGCATCCATAGGCAGAGTTATGGCCAGATCCTGGTTTGGTGTAAATCAGCATGGCTTTGTGGACTTCAAAGGAATTATTCCAATATGATTAAAAAAAACCCAACCCTTTGCATTTGTAACCTAATAAGGACTTTACTCCAGGTTTACAAGGAATTCCGGAACACAACCTTTAGCAGCTTTAACTCTAGCAGAAGCTTAAAAGTCACAGTATCACAGTATCACAGTATCACAGTATGTTTGGGATTGGAAGGGACCTCAAAAGATCATCTAGTCCAATCCCCCTGCTGGAGCAGGAACGCCTAGGTGAGGTCACACAGGAATGTGTCCAGGCGGGCTTTGAATGTCTCCAGGGAAGGAGACTCCACAACCTCCCTGGGTAGCCTGTTCCAGTGCTCTGTTACCCTCACTGAGAAGAAGTTCTTTCTCAAATTTAAGTGGAACCTCTTGTGTTCCAGCTTGATCCCATTGCCCCTTGTCCTATCATTGTTTCCCACTGAGAAGAGCCTGACTCCATCCTCGTGGCACTCACCCTTTATATATTTATAAACATTAATAAGGTCACCCCTCAGTCTCCTCTTCTCCAAACTAAAGAGCCCCAGCTCCCTCAGCCTTTCCTCATAAGGGAGATGCTCCACTCCCTTAATCATCTTTGTTGCCCTACGCTGGACCCTCTCCAGCAGTTCCCTGTCCTTCTTGAACTGAGGGGCCCAGAACTGGACACAATATTCCAGATGGGGTCTCACCAGGGCGGAGTAGAGGGGAAGGAGGACCTCTCTCAATCTACTGACCACCCCCCTTGTAATACACCCAAGGATGCCATTAGCCTTCCTGGCCACAAGGGCACAGTGCTGGCTCATGGTCATCCTGTTGTCCACCAGGACCCCCAGGTCCCTTTCCCCTACACTGCTCTCTAATAGGTCATGCCCCAACCTATACTGGAACTTGGGATTGTTCCTGCCCAGATGCAGGTACAATAGTAAGAACTTGTTCATTTTCCCATTTTCTGAAGTGAGATTCATTTATAAAACCAAAATATATCTTGTGTAATTTGTGTCTCAATTCTGATGTTATGATTTAGTTTGATGATTTTAAGTGCATCACAGTGTCAAACATTCTGAAGTAGATTTTCCATCACTCCTCTTGAAGCACTCAATATCACTAACAATAATGACTTGAAACCCTAGCTTGTCAAAGCCCAGTTTCTGAAAAATGATGAAGAGGATATCTCAACAGAAGGAGACAATTCAGAGGTAGAAAACTGTACATTCTAAGCACTACATGTTCATGACCTAATTTTTCTGCATATTTAATACCACTCATGAATAGAGGTCAGAAGTAACATTTCAGCTGATAGCAAAGCTCCTGGTAAGAAACAGATGTAAACAAAGAAGTTAACAGGTTTTTCCTGACTTACTGTTACTCACCAGATATCTCCTCTAGGCACTGCTTGGCAGTCTTACTGAATGACAAATCCATTTTAGTAGGACTGGTACAGGAATCAGCAGGTGGTAAAGAGGTACTGTCATTTTCTGAGAGAGTTCTGAAATCAAGCAAGAAGATTTTTTTATTATTATCTGTCATTCATGTATTAATTGAAACAAAAGTTTTTTGCAGCTCCATCTAGAATCATGTCACTATATGCTGAAAATACCATGAATATCACATTCTTACTGTGTTAGTTTGACTCCAGCTACACAAATTTGCAAAAACTAGGAACAGTCTCTGTCTCCCTCTTCAAGAACAAGTCAGAGTGAAAACTGTGAAAATTGGAGCCATTTTGTTACCTCACTTTTTCTCTGCAAGAAGTGTCAACCAGATATAGGCAGAATCCATTTAAATTTGTTAAGTCACATCCCTGCACACATATAAGGGAAATGAAAACTTGTAATTGCTGAAATATTAAGCAAGAAAGGCCATGTGGGAAGAAGCTTATGCAAGGCTGGAATGGAAATCTGTCCCAGATATTCAAATCTATGTGCAGTTTCTTTTGATAAAGCCCCTTATATAACTCTGGGGTAATGGGAGAATATGAGTTTTTCCATTAACTTGCTAACAAATAACCTATGTTTCCTTTGATGGTGTATTTCTGTGGATATCATTGATAAACTGTAATGAGTATCCTTTGCTGAATACAGTTATCTGCTGTTGCACAATGGTAAATAGCAAGAAATACACAAGCATGTGGATTATAATACAAAATAGATCACACAAATATTGTCTCTTCTTAAGAAACAACTGTAGCACCTAGTTTACACAGGAACTGTTAAACTATGATGCCATTAAACAGCAACATGTACCACATTTGTATACAGTAGAAGAATACATCTAGATATACTAGCCAGTTTTTGAAATAAAATGGAAAAATCTTCAGTGAGAGCTTAATTTCTTCCAATTTTCCTGACATGAATAGTGCACTCGGTCATTTGATTTCTGAAAAGACTAGTGAACTATTTACATTCTAAAGTTAAAATGTTACATTTATATCTCAATTATCTAAATTTGCCATAAAGTGTTTTCAATGACAAACAAAACTGTAAACACAAACATTTAACTGCGTGATGAATGTGTATTTTATAAATGTAAGTGATAAAAGCAGTGACTTGTCTCTCAAAACAATTTTATGGAAACATATTTTATGAAATAGCTTTCCAGTTAGCATTTTATTTGAAGTTACTTACTGGATTTGTTCAGTAATTCATAACAGTAGCTGGAAGAGCAGATATATTCATATACAATGGCACTAGTACTGTCATGGTGGAATCTGTTAGAATCACTTAAGTCTCACTCTACTTTCACAGAAATAGAAATATAAATTATGTCTGATCTGATGCACTATCTTTCTTATCAATTTCTGTACTTTTGGGTTGCTGGAAACAGTTAACTGCCCTATAAAAAAACTATATTCTGTTCTCTTCTACTGTTTCTTTCTGTCACACACCACCAGAAACACAAGCTCAGCACGTGTTGCATGGTTAACTATGTCCTACTGACCTTTAATGTAATTTTACATTTGGTGTTTGAGGACAGCATCTTAAGTAAAAAAAGTCCATTCTATCCATTCTCAATGAACACACACTGAAATTCCACAGTCCAACCTACTTTCCCATATTGCTTCAAATAATCATAACGAATGAGGGGTCTGTTTGCTTTTACTGAAAGCCACTTTGAGAGGTCATGAATACTCATGAGTATTCCTGTCTGGATTTAGTGCTGAGACTTAGTCCTGGATCAGTCCAGGGCAAATTATCAGTCCAAAAATACCTCAGAAAAAGGCAGTTATAATAATCGTAATTGAAGTGGTCCGGACTCTTTTTGTCAAACTCAGATCATGGAGCTGTCAGGGCCGGAGCCAGAGAGAAGCTGGAGTTCATTAACGCTGCAAAAGAGTGGGTTGCTTTTGGTCTTGTAGGGAGAGCACCCAGCTAGGTAGAGTGCACTTCAAGTATTCCTAGTTTCCTCCATAAAATGTATACAGAGTTTACATACATCTATCTCTTGGTAGAAACAGGAAGAGATCCTTTTTGCCTGTTCTCCTTCTGATCCTGTGATATTGCATTCCTGATTGTACAGGTGTTCAACCACCAATCACTGCATCAGTCCAGAAGGGTGATGGGAACCATTCCCTGAATGATCAAGAGCCTTATATGTAAGCAATCTTGCAAGAAAGGATAGAAAGCATCCATTCCTGTTTATTTGGACATCTATCATCAGAAAATAATTAAGTGGTCTGGACCCCCATTGGCCACTGAGACAACATTTGCACTGATTCTTCATCTAGTGGATAGGAGGTACAGGTAAGACAGAACTTCAATGATCTAGATTGTCTTCTGGCTGTGACTATTGCCTATAAAACTATACAGCTGAACACATAACTCATTATTCAGTGTATGGGAACATAGATACTTAAGTTAAAAGAGCTGGATCTCCCTCCAAGAGTACAAACAAATAATGAGTGACTTACAACAACTAATTAAACTTCAGCATGATCACTGAATCTTCTTACTTGAAACAACAAGAAATACAAGTTTTCACTCATTCAAAAGTTTGCTTGCCCAAAACTTTTAGAGATATACCAAATAGCAATAAAGCACATTTCCATTCTTCAGTGTTTTGTTGGCTTTTCTTCCATTTTCAAAAACCTGATGCAGCTATAACTAGGAAGATAAGTTGAGAAACACTGTGAGAAGAGATATTTGCAAACATTTCCATTCAAAATTTTAGAATGTGATTGGTGGGATTATTTACAGCACAAAATCTAGTTTCTTGTACAAAAGATAGGTTTAGAGTCTAAGCCTTATAGTAAAAATACTGAATGGCAAAGATTATATAATGTTAATAATTTTAAAATGTTTGACTTGATTTGTACAAAGAAAACCGTGGAAAAACAAACCAAATGTAAATATGATATGTTTTTCTTAATGTTATAGGCAGCCTGAAATAACACATCTAAGAAGCAGAAAATGTCCCTTTTATCTTACTTGAAACTTGAAAGTTTAAATTTAATGTAAAATAAATGTGATTTTCTATCAGAACAAATAACAAAGAAACTGCTGTACTGACTTAATCCAGCATTTTTATGTCTAACTTGGTAAAAGCATCAATGATTCTTATTATCTGAGGCAACAACAGAAATCTCACAGAGGACTATGGATTTTGCAGCAGTCTAAATTCTGCTTACTCGAGAAAATTGGTTATTTATTGTGGAAGTGACAGGCCAAAAGGTATCTGCCCAGCCCTTGGGCAGCTGTGATAGAGGTACCCCAAGGAGGAATCTGGGGATGGGGTCCTTATCAATAGCTTTTCTCCTACCATGTCTCCGCTGGGTTTCCAGCTGTCAGCAATTCCACAGCAGCCCTGGTCTTTTGGTATAAGATGGCCAAAGCCCTACATTTTCTCTAGAGTCGAGGCTAGCTTGGGTGGGCTGAGAATGGACTACGGGTGAAAGACTTCTAAGCAAAATCATGCAGGAATCTCAGCTCTTGAGGAACAAGGAGGTCCAGGTATAGACTGGGTGCCTAAAACTTCAAGTTGCTTTACTCTAGGCTTGTCACAGGTTGTGATACATTGAACCAAGCATGTAGATGCCTCTTTGTTTATGAATGCCCCTCTATCCACTACCCATTGCCTTAAAACAAATTCTTGCATCTCTCTTGATATCAAGGAAAACAAAAAGAATTTTAGTTTAGCCAAAGCAACCTTGTTGGTACTTCTTCCAATGCTGTGCATCTGCAACACAGGTTAATTTAGGCGATCATCATGAAAACAGGACAATCTGTTTTCTGTTTTAATCATGGCAGAGAATAGATTTATCCCCAACCCACTGAGTTACATACTACGTATTTTTAAAAGCATAAAATTTGTTTAATGGGACAAATCTTGCACTCAATCACACCTGCATAAGCTCATTCAGTTTGATTAAAACGAGCCTGTATAGGAGTAATTAAGAACGGAATTTGGAACACTACTTAATAAGCTGTCTTTAACACAGTCAGTCATTTCCTGCCTCTAAAGAAACGGCCAACCTTTGATAAACACAGATAACATCAAAGATTTGTTTGGTTTTTATTCGACATTTCAAAAGATATCAGATGAATAATGCTATTTGGATTTCTTTTTTTTTTTTTTTCCCAACAACTCTCTGAGGTGCAGCTGTCTTGAATATGTATCACTGTCAGTGTAACAGATTGGCAGGACCACATCTGGAATATGAGCAGTTTGATCACCCATGTTCAAGACATGTGAGTTAAATTGCGAACAGCTGCAGGGAAGGGCTACTAGGATGCTCATGGGGAATAAGAAATCCTTCTGAAAGGAAAGAAAATAGAGGTTTAGCCTTGCAAAAGAGAAGGAAGGGGGTAGAATTATTCCCCCGCATGTTTAAAAAGAATAATCAAAAACAGGGAAACAAGCATTTTAAGTTAAAGGACATTATTTAAAAAGTAATAAATGGATGCAGTCTCATCATGTGGGCTGTAAACAATTTCTAACAATGAGATGTGTAAGTTTCTGGGAGAACCTTCCAATTGGAGTAGTGGGGACTATCTAATTTACAAGAAAGCTTAGTTGGTTTATGAAAGGGTTAATATGGTTGCCAGTGGCAAAAAAGTGAACAGAGTATCTATTTGGTACTTTATCCTATATTTTACTGATTATTTAGTCAAAGGAACAAGGCCACACTTGACCGTATGGCAATTTAAAAGAATAATTTCAGATCATAAACAGCAAGCAACTGAATTATCATACTACTGTTTTAAGTCAGCATTGATCAAGTATGTATTTCTAATGATTTCTTTACTTATTTTCCTTCTTTCCATTTCCCAAACCAATGCCTCTAACTGGGAACTTTTCTTACGCAATTACATGAAAATTAAGCATTAGCAAATGTGAGGATCTCTAAACGCTGTGTTTTTGTTGCAAGTAGAACAGATTGGTAGCAATATTTAACGCTACTACAATTGTAAAACTTTGGTTTTGTTTTGTTTTCACAATAGCAATGTAAATAATGAAAATCAATAAAGGACTGCAGCAGCATTTTGAATCACCACATTTTTTAACAAAATGGTTGCAGTATGTTTAGCAGCACAATCGATTATTAACAAACACAATTACTGAAAACTTCACTTTAACTCCACAATCTGCGGCCAGAAGCACTTTCTAGTCATTAAAACTGGACATAAATATGGCTTCGACAAACCCTGCAGATGCTGTGTTTGTAGGATCCTTGAAGAATAGTTAATTTATTATTTTTTTCCCCCTAAACCAGTAAAAAAAACATCCTGAACAGGCAGCTGGAATTGAATTTCACTGTGCCTCCAGAGGTGCAACCAGATTATATCCTCTTTTCCATCTGTCGCCACTCTGCACTTCTCATGCACCCTTGAAGCTATAGTCTACTAATATAATATAATTATTTCAACCACCATATAGGAAAAGAGATAGGAAGAAGATTTTGATATGTGATAACATGTATATTTATTACACAGATATTGCCTTTCTTTGCCTCTATCCAGTGAACACATTAGTCTCCACAGAATCATAATTTAGATCAGAAAGATGTTCTAGATGCCATCTGTTCCAAAGTAATGGTCAAAGTAGGTTTGATTAGATTAAGTTTCTCAGGGTCTCATTTGGTTGAGTCCTGAACATGTCTGAGGACAGAGCTCCCACAGTCTCTCTGGGCAGCCTGCTTCAGGATTTCACCACCCTCCAGGTAAAACTATTTTTCCTAACTTTTAATGAGCCTCTTCCCTGCTGTAACTTGCATCTCTTACGTCTCATCCTATCACTCTGCATTTCAAAGAACAGTCTGACCCCATCTTCACTATACCAACTATTAGGTAGCTGAAGTTACCAGTTTCTTATTCTTCAGGGACAAAAGGAGTGTGAAACTGGTTTTTGTAGTCTAGCATTGACAGGGAAAGATATCTCTGCAAGGTCTCAATTCAGACAGTGCTGAAACTTCCTCCAGATATTGCTATCATTACACTACAAATTTAACTGAAGGACTGAAATTTAAGCAATGCACAACACAGAGGCGTAGCTCAGGATGATGAGTGGTCAGCTGATTATCTTCAGCAGTTTCTATATTTTCAGCATTTCAGGCAGGAAGCAATTCCTGAGGTCCACAACCCCTGGGATTTGTGCACTTCAGATTCTCTACTCCAGCCATGGAAAAGAGACTTGCTAAGCTCCTACAGCAGTTACTGGAGGAGTCAATAAAATAAAACTAAACTCCAGTACATGTATCCAGTTACAGCTCAACGTTTTCCTAGTGAAATTTTTATTTAATGTTTGAGCAAATCCACAGCAAATGTTAATTGCCAACACATCACATACTTCATGTAGGGTTATGGTGATTTACAGCAGCTTAGGATTTGCACCATGGAGTGAGGTGATATTTCTGTTACTCTTGGGACTTAGTTATGTTTCCCATTTTGTGGAAATAATGCAAATTTACACAATTGGGCTTACAAAAATAAAGCAATGATTGCATACAACAGGCTCTTCTCTATGCAATAAAATGTTTGGAATTACAGGTTATATTACACTTTTGAGCAATGCGTAGGAAAGCTAAGAAGTCTAAATACTGAGCAATTAAACTGTTATTCTGCTGCTACGATTTTAGGAGAAAGATTCAGACTTCTTTTTTCTGTTTTGCCTGTAACCTAGTAAACACTCAACTTCTGTGTTACTTTTCTCCATCTGAAATTTAAATGCTGTTAGGAAGATAACTAAATTCTATGGCCATTTTTGATACAAGTCTAAGGGCCTCTAGCAGATGGCACAATTTTCCATTTTCCTCCAATTCCATCTGTGTAGAAGAATGTGTAATTTAAAGTAGTGGCTGTTATACTTTAAACAATTATACAGTCTCTTACACGTTCTTTGTAGTAGTTTTTCTTACTTTATCTCTTATCAAGCTTTCTGGCAACTAAATTGCATCTATTTCAGCTGGACCATGCAGTCAGCTTCAAAGGTAACACATAAGGGGCTGGCTTGTAAATAACACACTCACAACTGCATTTGAAAATAAATAATCACTTGCTGAGGAGGATGGAAGAATTTAAATTATGCCCACTTAGACTATCTCAAATGCAACTCTGTTGCTGCTGATCTTTGAAGACAAGTAATAATCCCATATGAATTTCCATGCCATGGTGTTTAAGAGGCATAAAAATACATGATATCAGATAGGACAAAGCACCAAGAGCAAAGAGCTGAATAGTGCAACATATCATTTCAGAACCTCCTAGTGAAACAATATTTCTATCTACTGTCCACTAATAAAAATACATAACTCCTTGAAAACATGAGTGTTGATAACTGTTAAAGCACTGCATTCGTTGTTTAAGCAAAATATATGCTGGCCTCAAAGAAAGTCCTTGGAATACTTTCTTTTAGTCACAAATCTACAGTAATATCCTCTTGGGTAATAATGAAATATTGCAAAATATATAAAATCTACAGGTATCAGAAACAAACAAGACGAAGCACTAGCCTACTTGTCCTTGTGTAATCAGCCTAAATTCATCACTTCAGTATATTGCAGTATATTGCAATATTCTGCAAGATTCTGGATAAAATGCACTGTATTTTTACTAAATTATATTTCAAATTTTTACAAGGACTGCAGTACCAATGCAGTACCCCTAGATACTACTTCTATCTGTTAAATCTTAGTCTAAATGATAATTGCTGTTTGTTAACTCTTTGATCTATACAGCTGTTCTAGCACCTAACAAGCACACCTGAAAATTCTGTGTATAAATTGCGGTGACTGCTCAGAAAACAGTTATGTTTAAGAGCAAGAAACTGTGTATACAGTGCCCCAGCTTCGTGCACAATTCTAATTGCCATATGTCCACAAAAATAAATATTCTGACTTTGGAAATGTGGATATATTATCCTTGGTTTTATTTATATTCTTCTATGAAATCTTTGTGTACTATTACAAAGCCCTTGAGAATAGTAAGGGATGGAATTACTGTGTGGTTTGGGGTCAGATTCTGCTCTCAGTTGCAGAGACACACATTGAAGTAACCTCATCAAAGTCGGTCTGTTACTCTGGGTTTATGGCATTCTGGGATCAGACCCTGGCTCTGAGAATTTCATTTTCATGTGAGACTTAACTTCAAATACAGTTTCCTTTGCTGTTTGTTTGAAGTAGAGATGATTATTAATACCAATTTTTACTGGAAGATCATGCTTCTATCACCCTTTAAAATTCAAAATACACTTTGCTTCATGATGAAGCTTAAAAGAATGATAAGATATCTCCATCATGCAATGAAATGACATCAATATGTGGCAAAATTGCCACTAAATACTATATACATCTGAAGGCAAAGCATAGCTGCTTTTTCTCTTTCTTTATATGTGGGTCTCTTTCTCTCTCTTTACATATGTGGGTCATTCTATGTACCATGCTGGGAATCGTCTGTATAACCAAGATTATTCCAGTTATTTCTAAAGAAACATGCATATTAAACACACTCAGTGATACATTTAATTGAAACTCAAGAGGCTACCCACTGCATATTAGAATAAATATAACCTATATTATGTTTTTTCCCCTCCCATACAATTTTATGGACTGCTTTTGCTCAGAATTATCTTAAACATTTTATCACTCATCTAGATTGGTTTTGAAGCTATGTTTAGCTGTGTGTAATGATCAATAATATATACTCCCTCAGAGCCTACTTCAGCACCTCTTTAATCTTTAGCCAAGATCATCTACAGTACTACTCACTAATAAAAACTGCCAGTATATTATGTTTAATAATGTATTTGTCATTTTATCAGATGTTAAATTTAACCACAACTGTAGCTAAAGCTGTCCAACAACTGACATCTGAAATCATTACTCAATCCAGCCTGCCTGTCTGTCTATACTTACTCCTGTCTTGTGAGCTGTACAACAAAGAAATCTCTCAGCTTCTCTTCAGTTGTTCTATCATATAGCAAAATAAATTTAGACACAGGTCGATACATTTAACTATTCATTCCTCTATTCTAGACCTTTGGCCATCAGAAAACTGTGTAACATCTGTAAAAAAAAGCCTGCCTCCATGGAGTTGATCTATACCTTGTTTGTGTATAAAACTAAACAGGAAAAGGACTTGCAACAGTTACATTTTGTCTCTGCCTAAAACATTGAAATGTTTTTGAATACTCACATATATACACAGCATGTACATTTTTTCCTCTAATATCCTACTAGTACTGTTACATACTCTGAAAACATCAGCAGTTTATTTTAGGATTTTTCAAGAGAACAGAGTATTTTAAGCATATATTATTGAATATCAGCAAATAAATATTAGGGTTCTTATATTGCAAACAAGAATATTTGCACCAGAAACCTGACTCAGCCATGACCTTTCAAAAGCAGCACAGGGAATGTGTCATGTGATTTGTATTTCTAACCAAAACATCCTGAATTTTAAACGACAAATATTTGCAGTGGATTGCTTCTGTACAAGGCAGAGACTCAGAGTTCTTGCAATAAATTGTTCATGTAGTAATATTACTTGAAATATAATACCAGGAAAACATGTGCGTGATGCTGTGACAGAAACTGGGAGATAAAGAAACATAACAGTGCAATCCTCCTGTATTCTATCCATTTTAGCTCTCTTTCCTAAATGGTAACACAAAACCACTTTCCATCTGCGACCTTACCTATAAATGAAAGGAGCTACTGTGGCAGTGTTGGGGTGGCTGTATTGCTGTTGCTGAGGAAGCTGGACGACACCATTTCCCGTGCCTTGGCCACTGCTTGAAGCCGCTGAGGCCGACAGAGCCGTGGAGGACGCTGGGGTGAGAGCTGCGCTTGGTTCTTTTCCTTCAGAAGAAGCAAGACTAGAGGAAGGAGAAACCTTCTCACTAAGTTGAGATTTTGGTGTTGACTGGGACTGGTTTCCTTTTGTAGTCCTCAGTTTTTCAACCTCCTTAGTTCCCATGGTGGCAGATGAAGCACTCTGCTTCGCTGTTGGCACCTTTGATCCAGGTTTTGGGATTCCACTAGAAGATGGTATTAAACTTTCCTTCTTGGCTGCTGTCATCTTGCTTCCCTTTGGGATTAAGCTTGCGATTTTTGAGCTCTTCTTTGCAGAAGTTTCACTGACTGGGTCCTTCTCTTCCTTGACTGTTTTCTCAGTGCAAACTTTGTTTTTGTCCCTGTTCTTTTCCTCTTTGTCCTTTGGCTGTAGCAAAGACTTTTTATTGCTGAGATTTTTGCTTCCAGCTTTCGGAGGGGTTAACTTCGGTGATACTTTAGGACTGCTACTTGTGGAGCCGCCGCTGTTCACCCCACCACTTAAGACATCCATTTCACCACATTCTGAAAAGGTATCATCCTCTCTCCCACTGTCACTGGGTCCTGAGCTCAGTGACAAAGGAGGTCTCAGAGCTGTCCTGGCATTCACCAGCTTGAATTTTTCCAGCATAGATTTTTGTCCAGATGAAGGAGGCTTTACGCCTTCAGAAGGGGGTGGCTTCAGCCTGTCTGAGGATGGAGTAGGTGAGGTTGCAGGACTAGGCTGCTTCACGGAGAGCATGGTAGAGGTCGCGCTGTGTTTGACATTCATGGATTTGCTGCGCCAAGGCTTGCTGGCACTCGGAGAGGGTATGGCAGAGACCTGCTGCTGCCCAGTGCTGGTGGGATGCTGCACGTTCCCATTCATGCCTGCAGATGGGTGAGGGCCTTTTGGTGAATCTGCTTAAAAATAGAAAGAACCATTTGGCACAGTTATTCTCCCATACCCCGCTTGAAGGTGACACCATACTGCTCTAGCATTTAAAACGGTTATATGTGATTTATAACAAACAATTTACATGTGCATGGAAAACAAAGGATGTTAATCAAAAATGACTTTTTTTCCCCCACCATCCTGGTGTTGTGTAATACACCTATGAGCTCAAGAGTACCTTGGAAAAACCTTCCTTGTAATCATTTCATTATGCAAGTTGAGATTTTGGTGTTGACTAGGCCTGGGTCATTTTAAAGATTTTATCTTTAATAAGTCATAAAGAAGTTTTTCCAATCACTTGTTAACAATAAAACACATAGACATTGAAGAAAAAAGATTGCTACAATATTGGAAGAAAACAAAACCAGAGAAAGATAGTTTTGACATTTAGTGAAAACAAAATATGTGCTAGAAAGCTGAGCTTTTGGGTGGGAGGCAGAAGACTGAGTAATATTAGAAATTAAATGGATATGATCAATACCCATAAAAGCAAACAAAAAAAGGCAGGTCATTATACTATTTTGGTTTTAAGTATAGTTAATGACCTTTGGTAGCTGATTTCAGGAACTTAACCCAGCACACATTCATAGGTGGGAAAAATATATCAATAATTTCAGCAGTGTCAGTACTCAAAAGTTACAGTGATACATCATCCATATGGGTACAGCAACAGTAGCTGTTTTGTGCTGGAAGCTCAGGTAGGTACAGAAGACTCATTTACATGGCTCTGGTGCCTTCACTACACTTATATTGTCCAGAAACCTCAGTGAATGTTCTTAATGAATGGGAACAATACTCCTTCAGCAATATTAAAACTGTGCTAATTGACAGCCATGATTTTCAAAGAGTCATCTAGCCTCATTAAGAAAAACAGACCAATGCACAAAAGGGTTAAGTTCTTCTTCATGAAACTCATATTTCCAAGACATGTCTGAGTATCTAAACACTATTCATATTACTCTGGAACACCAGAGAAGTGAAGTGGTAATAGCAATCAAATACATGGTACATAGCTGTTTCAGCAGATGACCTGTTTTCTCGTCATGTATCTATCTTGTCTTGCCATTCAGTCTCAGGACTACCAGTGAATTAGCATTTGCCTGCCTATAGTATATCAAGTTCAGTATGACAAGAAAGCCTATGAAACATGTAATGCAACTATAATTCATGAAATGGCAAAAAAAACCCCAGTGCTTGATGTCTTACATACACGCGTGAAGGCAAACACATGCCTTGAGGCCCCTCTGAATAGTAGATAGATATAGTAGATGAGGACACTGAAGACATTTGTCCTTTCAGCACAGAGTTTGAAGTTATGTATCATTTTCGGTTTTGTAGTCTCAGCTCTAAGGTCCTGGTATGGATTAGACTACCCCTCCAGACGTCTGAAGAGCTCAAATACATATAGGAAAAGGAGGATTTTGAGCATCCTGAAAGGGAAGCTGTTTTTTCTTTAACAAAGAAAATGCAAACATAGGAAAATCTACTTCTCTAAAGAACATGTAAGAAGTTCTAGTTTAAAAATAATATTTAAAAAATCTGATTGAATGTAACATGACAGAAATATAACAGCTTTTACGTGATTAACACTATTAACAGCTGTACCCTGGCAGGCTAATCACCTCCACCTTCAATATATGCTGTATAATTCCATCTGCCTGGAGCTTTTCATGTGCTCCTCAGCCTAAAATTCAAACCCCACAGCACTAAATGAGCTCAGTCCACCTTCAGAGAAGGTTTCAAACAGCTCTGCTACGTCCAGTTACCAGGTAAGAAAACATTAACTAGTAAGGGTTGCCTTAGATTATTTTTTGGGACAGGTGAGGCTATGGCTTATTCTGCAGCTCCAGTTAGCACCATGCACATGGAGCAGCTTTGGTGGGCAGCTGCATAGCAGATCCCTCCCTTGTGACCATGGCAGGAGTTGTGGCTGGGCCCCCACTATTTTCTGGTGAACCTCAGATCCTGGAAGAGAGCCTGGTGCTAACAACAGCTGTTAGAAATCACTGCAGTCCTCAGGCTTCCTTAATTTATACCAGGGATCAGGTCAGTGGCTGATAGCCCAGGAGTGGGTGTGCACAAGGACGTTCTTGCACACACAACTTGCCTTGCACTAAGCTTGTCTTAATTACACAGGAGAATTGGGGTCTTTAGCTGTACCAATAATTTTGCAGAAGAACAATTCACTGCAAGAATATGCAAAGCTAATGGGGAATACATGTAACAATCTGTGAACAGCGGGATGCCATGACACTGTTGTATTAATTCTGTTACATTTGTATGGCTTCAGGCTATTAGTTGTACTTAAAAAAAAAAAAAAACACCACACACACAAGAACAAAAGCAAAAAACAATGAAACAGTGTTCTGATTATAAAGAAACATATATGCCTTCTCATATTTCCTGCCATATAATATTAAACTCACTGGGGGGAAAAATGGTAACAAGAAGATTGTTTAATGTTTCATCAACAGCTTGTTCTGCTACCCACTTAGCAAAATAACACAGGTTCCTGGAACCACAGGTAATTATTTGATGCCTATGACACAAACCATAAAGAGCATAAAAAAAGTTACAGATAACTTTAACTTGCCTTTAATCTTCAATTTAAAGTGAAGTCTTAATGCTTCCATAAAGAATGTGGGCTGCACGCTCTCAAGAAATATTGAGAGTCTCTGTCTGTTTAAACATGTGGAATAAAAAGATTTATTTCCCCCTCAGAATGGATGCATTACTTAAAGCTGAACATCATTCATGGCTCTCTGCATGTTCAGTTCGGACTTAGCTTTAGCTGTTCATTATATGAAATCTGTCCCCACCTTGTGGTGACTGTTATAGAGTGAACTCCATCTGTGACAAGGATTTCCTTTTTTTTTTTGGGAACTAAATTTTTGCAAGAAGACAATCTTCTGTTTAGCCTGTAATCACCTCATTGCCGAAATGTTGAAAACAATTTTGCATTCTGCTTGAGAGCTTTGTGCTTCAGAGCTCAGCCCAACCTGTGTTGGGAAAGGAGAGCAGCAACACCCCCAGGTGTTCAGTGCAAAAAAAGATTTCTACCAGAACCCAGCAGGACTATGACAACAGAATGGACAATTTTAAGTCCACTTTTCATAGGCTGTTGCACAAATAAAGGACACATGACAGGTTAAACTTGGGCTCAATATATAATCAACCTCCTCTGTCTTCTCATCTGTGACCTTTGCTGTGTTCAGTGCTGTGGGAGAAGATGGGACTTCTGTGACAACATCTCCCCCACTGCAGAACTGTTAGGTACCAATAATCTAAATACTCTGTAGCAGGCAGATGCCCAGATTGCAGTATCCAATTTTAGTCACTCACAATAAAAAAGGTTAGTAGAAAATGAAAGAGTGGCAAGGGACTGCTATAAGGAAACTTGGAGGAATGGGAGGTCTATTCAGTGAGATAAAAGAATTCAGCTTGTTCAACTGTTCCTTTCTAGTTGCCCATGAGAAAGTAGGTTCCTGTTTTTGGCACAAGAGGAGAACAACACCAGGGACAACTGGCAAAATACCGACATCAGAAGAAATATAAAATAATTAGCTGTAGATGTGTACATACTGGCCACAGAACAACAATTTGTATCATCAAACAACGGAGTTCCAGGACAGTTTCTTAGAGTTGGTATGGGCAAAATAACCAAATACTGGTGAAACCAAGTTTAGCCAATACACAAAGACCATTTTATATTATTAAATTATGTTGAAAAGCAAGCAATTAAACTGCATGACACAGAGAACCTAATCAGTGTTCAGACACAGTGTTTCTAAGCTCTACAGTGTAAATATTTGGTTTTAAAATTTGACTTGCATTAAAGCATTTTATCTTTGCTTGACTCAAAAATGCCCTGGGTATCTTCCTTATTAGCAATGTGAATAATTACTTTATTCAAATAGTTACATTTTTATAGTTTTATTTTCATCTTTATTTTATTAAGTCAGAAGCAAATAGATGTGACGTGACCTGGAAAACAGATGTGTTCTTTGAAACCCATCCATACGCTGCAAAGTTCAGCCAAAAAAAAAAGAAAGATCAGCTCACTAAAGGTGCACAAATGAGTTCCATATTATGGCATGTTTATTTTTTTGGTGCATTCCGTGTTCCTGACTTAACCACAGCTACATAAAATCACCTGTGTCACAGCAATGGGTTTTGTCTGTGGGTGAAAATTGGGCTATACTCAATAAAGAGCAAACTTCCATTCGCTCAGGGGGACCAAGTTTCTTGCTGGGCGAACTACTCCCTAAGCAACATGAGATAACATTAATGACATACTAAATAATGAAATACTAAATAAAAGGCACATACCACATCTTATTTAGGATCACCTTCAGGTCACCTTTAACTCTGTGACTGTATATCTATTCCCCACTGTGACCGATTTGGAAACTGTGTTATACAGGAATGGATTTCTAGTATTACATATAACTGGATTAAAAACAAAACAAAACAAAACAAAACAAAACAAAACAAAACAAAACAACCAACACCTTATGCTGTATATCTTTTCTGAGGTCTTCTTATAGCACATGCTATAAGGTGTACAGCAGAGAAAAATGTACCAAAAATGGTCTTCCCTTGAAGATGTCTAGAGGTCCCAACTTCTAACAACTATTTACCTAGTGTAAATCATCTCTTTTTCTGCTTCAGTTTACGCAGCACTCACACAAAATTACAAGCTATTTACTATATGAGTTACGTCTCAGAAATTAGAATGTATGGACTGTATATCCATTCAATGGAAGCTGTTAGAGTTATCTTGTTCCAGGCATCTGCACCAGATGCGGAATGTGAAATATAAGGTTTATTCTGTGTGTCACAGTGTAAGGAAAAAATCAGTTTTTAAATGTATAGTCACACTTTTTTTTTTTTTTAAGAGGTGTTTGTTATTATTATTATTACTATTGTGAGGGCTGAAGTTTGTTTCTAAACAACTTATTCAGAAACACTCAGGTCACAGAACATCCTCGAATACTTAAAGAAAAAGAAAGATTACTCAGAAATTTAATTGTAATATTAAAAAATTCACCACTGTAATAATCAAATTTAAAATACAGCATGGTTCAGGTTTTTTTCTCTTTAGGCAAAAAAGTAGCATGGTGAATTCAAATGTAGATTCTCATCTGTTCTTTTAGGGTATAAAAAAGAACACCACCATCCTTGCACTCACAACAGTCATTTTCTCTAATTAACTTCTGCTTTATACTTTAAAACAAACTTGTATTTGGTTTAAGTTATCATGTGAAAACAATGTTCTTCCATCCATTCTGCTGTTTCAAAAGAAAGATAAAAGAGCAGATAGAAACATCCTCAGGATGTCTATATAGTACTCTGTAGTTGTGCAACATTAAATTTTCTATATCCTGTAAGTCAATTGAATGATTATACACAAAAAAGCCGCCCTTTCTCCTCTTGCAAGTGATGACTTCACTAAAAATCTCATTGAGGTTCTCATTCTGTGCTGTGAAGAAATGGGAAAGTAAGAAATCCATGATGCAAAAAGTCACGTAAAAGTTTGATGCAATGCAAACCTCAGCAGTCAAAAGACAATTTCCAAGTAATGAGCTAAGAATATTAGGATCTACAAGCATGTCTCACCTTGAATCATTTCACACTCTCACATATTTCAGTGGCAAACTTACATCAACGTTATGAAGCAATTCTAAAACCTAAACTGCTGTACATACCTTCACTCAAGCAGCCACATCTCCTACTTCATAACTTCGCTATTGTATTTGTGAACTTTACAATGTCTGCTCAGTTTTCACTCTGATCTTTTTCTAGTTTTAGTCTGGATGTCTTACCATAAACAAGTCCTTGATAAAATAAATCCCATTATAGAACTATCCAAAACATTCAGCCCTGATAGTAAAAATAAAGAAATAACTATTGAAAGGATGGTTTTATATCTTCAGATACAGCTAGGGGCAAAGTGTGTTCATCAGAACTTTGTAAAAAAAAAAAATCTGGATAGCTGCCTGTTGCTTGGATGAAGAACATTCACTGCATACTTCTTCCTCCCACAGGCCCCAAGGATGCAGATGGGTACTATGTATATTGTACCATTTTCAACTGTATTCTAACCCAGAGATATGAATAAAATGCTGTTCATTACACAAAGGGAGAGAGAAGGAGGGGGAAGGGGTCGGATTAGTTACACAACTCAGAAAGCTGAATTTTTGCATTATTATTTCTGAGATAAAGCCTGAAGAGGCACATTTTCCAGGAAAACAGTGTTGGGCTGGGAGAAATTCAGGGACTTGGGAAACTCAGTTTGTTTGTAAAATGTACATTCATATTTAACATTGGCAATAAACTATGAACACTGAATTCAAATCCCTGAAAAGTTTTATTACATTTGACTTAACTTCCAGTCCTCTATTCAGACATATGTACACCCTGTAAGGTTCTGAAAGAATAGATGCATGTAATATTCTGATGTAAATATAATATTCTAATTCTTCTCCATTAGAGGCTCAGATGCAAAGTCTCCTGAAAATCATGACAGTCTTCCTTTGGGTATGAGAAGACTTGAATATGGACTGAGATTATAGGCATGCAACACAGATTCATTTCAGAAATATGACTCAGCGATACTTCCATGAAAGAGTTTTCAGATCTGAACTTGAATCCTAACTCAACCACAAGTCTTAATTCAGAGTCCTACCTCCACAGATCTTCCTTACCAAGTCTTCATAATACTTTCACTTCTTTGACCTTTGAGGATTTTTTTTTCTTTGTATCTTCCCCCCCAATTCCCCCTTGTATGTTGTGTAGAGTAAACTTAGCATACTAACTTTTATTTACTTACCTTTTTCATTTCCGTTTGCATATTGTGGAGGTTTGTTTTTGTCAATGCTGTTAAAGCTCTGGCTTCTCCGATTTAAATTAGAAGCTCCCTGGACTTTGGTACTGCTGCCTGCAGCTGGCACCCTTGAGGGTCCTGGAAGCCTGGAATGGTAGAATAACAAATCAGTTCATTTTATATAATGCAACATATAAAGAAGGCAATATGCAAATATCAGACCAGAACTTAAAACCAACAACTGAAAACAATGATTTCATGTAAGTAACAAAGAACAAGAAGATTCAAATTAGTTAGACTCCACAAATGAAAATAAAAACTTATCCTTGCACACACAAAAGGGAAAAAGATGCTTTCTAGAGTCACAAGACATATAAGAAGATGCTTTGCATTTGCCATTAACATTGCTAAAACAGATTCACCCTAAAAAAACATTAACTTGCAATATCAAGTGTTATTTAAATCTGTCACTTCTGAGGAGGACATGTTACAGAAATTGATTAGGAAGTGCAACAGCACATAGTTGAGAAATATTTCATATCTCTTGCTCTAGTAAATGTTTCACAGCTGTGTTTAGCACAAAAGCTGGCTCTTTAGTTATCTTTGGTTGTATTTCAGAGCACTATTGGCTAAAGCGCTTCCACCTTTAAATGAAAAATATTGAAAATACACACTTCAACTATTATAGATGCTACAGATGCATGTATTCCTTTCAGATAGAAGTACGTGGTGTAGAACATACATTTCACTTGTTAGTATTTGCTGCCACCATCTGAACCTTATTGTGTGGCTATGTTAAGGAAAAAAAATGTAGGATCTGTTGTCCTTGGCATATGTAAGCCTGCATCTTTTTTTTTTTTTTTCCTGTTTGAATCAGTTCTCTGATGTAAGATCCTTTAACATATTCAATAATTCCTTCAATCTTTCTGCAGCATCCTTGTGGGCACCCCCAGTCCTTTCCAATTTTGTTATCTGATAGACAAAATTAAATGCTCAAATGAGCAGGAGGCTTTTGCCATAGGAGAAGAATATCTCCTTTTTCTTACTTACTGGAATGCTATGATGATTTTAATACAAATTATACCAGAGTTATTGAATTCTGTTAGTTTCACTGTGTTACAAAAGAACAGCAACAGAAGGAAGGAAAAAAAAATCACGTTACAAAGAATTAAAAACCGCTAGGTTTAATCCAAACTTTTTTGTTTAATATACTGGTATAACAGAAATGTTCAAATAATTTTATTTTCATTAGCGAATATATGTAAACAACTCCATGTTCTCTTCCTTTACCAACTTACACCTCAGAGTGATAGTCCATTAGTTATTTTAATGGCTCTTTCTGGCTGCCAACCTGCCCTGCTTGTCTCTGTGCAGAGCCCAGAGCAGACTGTCTCTGCTCCACAGCTGTACACATGCTAACCTTTACCATGACCCATGAATTAGAGTGATCTTCTGTTCCCTGAAGAACGCACTAAAACAAACTTAAAAATCCATTTGCTCCTTTTCATTACCCTAATTTGACAGGCAGTAAGAGCCCTGAGATTGTTTGTTGAAGGTAATGAAAAGAGCAATGAGAAAGTATGTGCAACACTGGAAAATCCTATGTTCTGTTAAAATATACTTCTGCATATATTCTGCACGCCAGAATTTGAGAACTTGCCACAGTAAGCACAATATACATGAGGTCATTTGCTCTACACACTTTCCAGTTTACCTCATTTTCTGTCTGTTTTAATTGAATACAGGTTTTAAATTGCTCTTGCAGAATCAGGTTAAGCAGCGAAGGAAATGCAAAGAGGAGAACAAATAAGGGACAAGTCACATACCTCTGAACAGGCTTCGGAAACACTGCCACAGATTTAAAGTATTAGACAATGAGACTGTTAACCCCGACATATTGAATGTGGACAAGACAGGAGCATCAGCAATAAGGAAAACTGAAGACCTATAAATGCAGGTGCAAAGCAACTGGACCGTGGTATAGCTCATTCCAAGCTATCACCAGCAACTCAAACTCTGTTAGTGTGCTATACTGCAAAATGCAATCTTCATTGTAGATTATGCAATTTAGAGTTCATTGTTCTCACCAATGAACTGCACAGCAAAGGTATAATTAATGAACACATTAATCATCCTCCACCGGAAAAAAAAGCTAGAAACAAGATTAAGCTTTAGACCTCAATTTCTTTCTCTGCAATCTGACTTGTAGATTTTAGTGCTCGTGGAAGTGACAAAGTAAAAGTACTGATGAAATCTGAAACAGGTCAGCTCCTACACACAGCTCTGTCAAATTCACTGCCAAAACAAAGCATCTGGTTAATGCAGGCTGTGTGCAGGCTACTCTTGATGGAGCAGAAGTCTTGGAAGTGGTTCTTTTTTTCTGCTCTGTTTTGCTTCTGCATGAACTTGGCTCTGTGAACTCAACTTCTCAGGTGGGTTTGCAGTACACGCAAAACAGCAAGTGGGAATTGGGATGGACTTCCAAACTTCGTTTCACTGATGACTAAAGTAGAGGATTTGAGCCAGAGAATAGAGAGCACTAAAATCACCAACTAATCCTTCACATTCAGTTTTTTACATGCAGGATACAAAGATGCAGGATACATAACAACCAGAAATATTACTAATATACAGTACAAATCAGCTTCTTCCAGTCCATACAAGGCTTTCCCATGGCAAAGCTCATCATTGCAAAGCTTGCACGCATAACATAAATACACATTTTTTAATGTCTACTTATGTCGAAAGGATAAAATATCAATGGGCATATACTTGCTTGAGTATCACTAACAAGCAATAAATTAGAGATATTTAACTGACCTAGAAGCCTTTTTTTGACTGGTTGAAATTCCACTGTGATTAGACTGAGTTGCATATCTGGCTGTGAGACTGTATGAGAAGAAACAGAGAAATTGAATTAAAGAATTTCTTTGAACATGTATAGAAGGAACACACTTACCAGCACACTATGAGTTAATGAATGCAAATTGAACATGGATAGAAAACATAAATTCACTGGCAAAAACATGAAATAATGCAAACATGCAGATTTTTATGAGAGATGCAATGCACAGATTATGAAATAATGGATATTGTTATTCCTTGTCTCATTTGCTAGAAATTGTCTTAGGAATAGACAATGTGGGCAAATTTCCAGTGACTGGATTACTGAAGTCTAACTCAATTCACACAGAGTGCACCTCAAAACTTTGTGTCTCCCCTCCCCCCCCCCTTTTTTTTTTTAAATCCACCAAAAGTACTAAGCACAAATATACAGCTACTAGTTTCTCCAGCAACCTGAACAGGTTCACAGTCTGGAACTAATTTGCTATACTAGAACCAATGTGAAGTCAGAAAAATTCCCACTAAAGAAAAGTGACCCTTCCAACAGTAGAGCGATATGGAAGAAGCATCCCATTATCATTTCCATTACTGTTACAGCAGCACAGGTCATGTATGTGATGCATTACCTAACCATGGATCAGAGACTTCATTAGGAAAGCCTTGGCATTTGCTTAGACTCCCAGTTAAATTCCATGAAAAATGCATCTTTGTCTGTTAAAGCATCCAACCAGTATTTCTGCAATAGAAGATATGCTGTGCTACAGGGCTAAGAATTATGTATGCCTTTTGACACCCAACAAGGTGTCGTTACTAAACAGTAAATTTATGCTTCTACTTGTTTAAACATTTGCGTATGAGATATGTCGAAGTTATAGCCAAGGTAAGTCCTTCTGCCGATAACTTCAGTTACTATGTACAGGTGCATCCTTTGGGATCCACACAGCCTAAGGGTACAGACAGGTGCCTAAGCCAGGTGCAGTTACATCAAATTCCTTGTATTCTTAAGGAAGTGAAAGAGAACTGAGTAAGCAGAAACTCTGATAGCCAGATATTGCATTTGTCTCTTACAGTTCTGCAGCTTCCAGCAATTCTGAGTAGCAGCAGAAACCACAGCCCTCTAGTCCTGACTTTATAGGCTGGCCGCACATACAAGAAACACCTGGTGGTATTGAGACTACCAGAGAAGTGTTAAGCATTTTCTGCTAGGATAGTCTGAGTGCAGGGTGGATGAGAGAAGCCCTCAAGGGAGAAAGGTCTTCCCATACTGGCACAGCAGTCCCAAAGAGGGGCCAGAGGAAGAGACAAACCAAGGGACAATGTGAGACTTGAGTAGGATGCATGATTATTGTTATTTTACTAAATTAAGCCCCAGAAAAGGGTTCAGCATTGCCTCTGTGCCTGCCAATTGTAAATGGTACATGTGCACACAGTGAATATAAGAAATTCTACAAATTCTGTGGGAATTGTAATAAATTATAATAGTATTGTAATAATTACAGTTTCTATATTGTATCTATCATTAGTATATTGAATTATATTGCATTTGCAGCTATCTTTCTTAATAATGTCTAGACTTGTGATGCAAATATGACATAGTATGATTGCTGAAGTTGCTACCTTTGTGCCTGGCATTATAACCCATCTTTTAATCTTCCACTCGTGTTTTTTTTTTCAGGATATTTTAGATAAAAGAATCTAGAAACGGTTAGTTGGTTATCTGCATTAACTAAACTAAGAAGTTTGTGAGGAAAATGGTATGTCAAATAAAAGTGTATTTATGTTGTAAAAGGTAAAATGATACACAGTACAATCAACATTGACAGTGAGCTGGAAGAATTGAGTGAATAGGATGCTTTGCCATGTCATAGCATTTCTACCTCAAGCAACAGAATTCCAAAGTAGCTGGAAAGATCAAAAAATGTTTCCAAGTTGTTGATAAGCTAGCTCACAGACAGATGGCACTTTTCCCCCCTTTTTGTTTTTGATAACAATAAATACGTGAAGCACCTATCTGGAAATGCTTGATAGAATGCTTTCCTTCCATGCCTGTTACCTGGGACTTCATTTGCTATCAAAGCCATGAAACATCGCCTTATTCACTGCTTTCAAGCTTCCTACACTGTCTTGAAAGGCTTTGACAGATGTGTCAATATCAATAAAGCATCATTTCCACTGTGACAGGACAAATTTCTTTTCTAAAGTAATGCGACAAATGAAAGGGAAAACCAAAACTTTAACAGCTCATAAACCAGGTTCATCAAGTTCCTAATGACTTGGGGTTTTCCACCTCAATTAGCCCTGGATGTGCTGGACCCATTAAATTTTTGCACAGGTGCCTGCTTCCCAACTGCTGGCCCCACTGTCATAGTGTGAACTGCAACACTTCTAAAGTCTACCCACTCTTTTAAGTGTATAAACAAACATTTACCTGCTGCCCTCCATTCTACCAAATAATTGTCTGTGGATAACATCTGGCAGTCAGGAAAACAAAACAAAACAAACAAATAAAACAACTCCCCATCAAAACTGTTTTGCTTAAAACAGTAATTTTTATGTTTATAGATTCACACAGAGGACCCAGGCCAGGAAAAGTCCTTCTGGCCTCCGGCATCATGCTTAACTCTCCCATTTCACCTAACACACAGGGGAAGAGTGGGCAGATGCTCCTGGTTAAGCAAATCCTACTCCAAAGTGGTCACATGGTATACATACATCTCATCCCAAGTCCTTAGAGACCATCTGGACTCTGGAAACTGGATTCCAGCTGGAAATCGAGCCCCCATATATTTTCTTGCAAATCAATGAAACGCTAGTCTATGCAAGAGATACAAAACGGTGACACTGGCTAATTTCTGTTGCTGCTCCCTTAGTTAAATGCCATGAGAAAATGGAATAAATATGCTGAGACTACTAGAAAGGCAGTTCAGCAAAGAGGTGGCTGTGGTAGTATTGAGAAGGAAGCTACAGAGATATTAAAGATTGTCCTGACCCTGTGGTTCTGACAGGGAATACCACAGCTGTACTACAGGCATGTTGGTTGCAGGAACCAGGACTCTGTGCTGCATCATGTGGCCATGCAATATAGGCTCCTATAAGAAATATGAGTTACGATACTAAAGGTTCTTAAATGCCCTCCCTCTGAAAGTGAAATGGAATATTCAGCTGAAATGGGGAAATAAGAACAAAGAAGATGAAGAGGGAAGGCAAGTGACTGCTCGACACTGGACTGACATGCCAGAAAGCCAGTCTCACTGCTATACAAATAGCATGGTATGTCAGGAAAGAAGCAGCACCTTGGAAGTGTATATACCATGTAACGCTGAAGGATGGAGCTCCTATAAACCTGGAGACAGAGCATGAATCAAGCTCTGTCTTTTAACTTCCTTCCCCAAAAGGTAATCCATGCAGTATCACCCTTAATATAATCTACTTTTTATTAACAGTCTTTTGGAAGATCAAAAGGATCATGTTACATCATACTGACATTTTCCTACCATATTGAGTCACATGATGGTTCTGAAATGCCAGCTATGTGATCTGTTAAAATTAGACAGAAAGCAAGGGGGTTTGTAGTATGTAACTAAAGTCTTTCTACCTTACCAGCATACCTGAATTTGAATATGTTCTTTATCTTATAAAGTGCATTTCTATCATGAGGGTGATTAAACTCTGGAACGGTTTGAGATTTTTCTACTAGAATAATTCCCTGATTGAAAATCAATCAACCAACCAACCAATCAACAAAAACAACCTCCCCCCCAAAAACCCACCACCCAAAGCCCCCCAGATTAAAAGGGATGAATCTGAAATGGAAAAAATTCCCCAGAGATCTTGATTGTTTTGTACACAATTTCTATTTATTTACTTATTTAACAAACTCCTTGACTATGTACTTCTCATCAATCTGCTTGGCAAAATGCATGAGAGAGAATATTTTAAGGTTCATCTGACTCCAAATCCCAAGCCTGCCTGGAGAGATGCCACGGGAAACAAAATTTTCCAGACTCCTCACCATACCAAACAGTCTGGGCAACAAAAAGATCCCTGACTCCTCCAACAGGCAGCCAAGGAAGACGGAGGAGGTAACCAAAGTACCTGAATTTTCCCATAAGCAATATTTTTGAGATATTTATTTTGCTTTTTTAACCCAGTCCCAGTGAATGAACATATGCTTATGTCTACACATCTCAATCTATCTACATATGAATATTTTAAAAAGTTAATTTCTGTCTAAATCTTATATATGTATGTGCATTTTATAGATGTATAATATATATATATATAACACAGGAACACACATTTATTTTATCATTCACTTGAGGAAATGTCTATGGCTCGCAGTTTCAGCTCAGACCATGTCATCTGTTCCATATTAGGTGGACATTTCTCCTTTCTACTCTTTGAACTTCAGTCATCTCATACAAGAAGTCTGTCTCCAATTGATTCAGGCTTGGAGATAGAAATAAAATTGTTTTCAGTGCTTTCCTGTTGTTCACAGTTCATAAACCAAAACTCAGATAACCCAGCATTGCATCGACGTTTATGTTCTCTCAGAATACAGCGACTTGTAATAAGAATGAATCACCAACCACTGTGACCCACCCTGGTCCCAGTATTTGTGCTATAGGTATTTTGTAGAATTTGATGAAAAAATATTTGAAACCATAAGATTAAAGAAACAAAAAACATATCCACTAAGTCATAAATGTGTTACTTAGCTACTGTACTTAGCCTGAACTGCAATTGGCCTTAAGTAGTCCAAACAATCTTTTAAAAAACATTATTTTTTCTGAATAAATCAGGCAAGTAGATAACTGTATGCTGCCAGAACACCACCCTTAGGGACCAATTGTATCCTTTTGTGACCTTATCTCCATAGCATTTATGATTTTGCACTAGAACAGCATATCAGATGATGTGCACAGTAATGTATGCCACTATTCTGCTTCAGTCTGATAGAAAAAGACTATAACAAAGTTTTCTCCTAGAGAGAATGGAAAAGAGGGTGCCAGAAAACCTGAAGCTGGCACTTTTTCAAACCTTCACTCACTGTCTTTTGAACCCTTTCATAGGTTTCCAGAAAAAAAACAAATTCTAAAGTATAGTTGAGGTTCCTATAAACCTACATCAGTCAACCAATTAAGACATATTTAGGGCTGTTCTTATGTAAAGTATTTAAGTACATTCATGTGCATTCTGTTGGGTCTCCCCATTGACTATAAAACAGTAAAGAGCTAAGCAATGCAAAAAAAATTACAAAACATTCTACCAAAGTTTTAGCTACGTTCCCATAAGTGTTTTCAAACAAGCAGATCAAAACACAAATATATATATAAGTGACTTTCCTAAGTGGCTAATTTATCTCTTGTGAGATGAATTTAAAACACAACAAAAGCCCATTTTTTTACTTCTATTTTAATCCATTTTCCATGGGCGTTAATTGTTATAAACAGCACTGCCTGTGCTTCTTTTTTTTGGTCAATGAAGAGAGAAAGCCATCTTCTCCATAGCAGCTGCAAAGTGTACTGCTAGTTCATTGACTAATATCTGCAAAACAACAGCATGTAGACTATAATGTTTGTTGCCCAATCTGTGAAAATATTAAGAGATCAAAGTTCATATAAAAGACTGACAGTAGCAAAGAAAGTAGCAGTATGAATATAAAACTATGACTTAAGCGAAAGCAAGAATGCAAAGAAAAGACTGAGTCACACACTGCTATCAAGGCATCAATCGAGCAATAAATAGGAATAAGGAAAGAACATTCTGCTTCAGAACAGGTAAGAAAATTAATCATAGGACAAAAGAAAGAATGAAGACCGCAATAGTTCCTTATGGGTGCCATTGAACTTTACATTTATTTAAGTTCTATTTGCCATATACATTAAATTACAGGCAACCTCAAATGTTTGCAATGCATCAGACTTAAACAAGTGGAAGACCTGGGAAAGAAAAAAAAAATGCTTGGACACTTTTTCAACAGAACTCATTTTCAGAGAATGAGAAGAATTAATGAATCTGTATGGAGAATGAGGGTAGAGCAACAAAGTACGCCTGAAGGGAAAATAAATACATTATAAAGCTTCTGTTCCTTCAGAAAGAAATGTATATAAAGTTGGATTAAAATGCTAGAAGGATGATGGAACTCTATTAAATTCTACATGATCTGGCTTAGCAACAGTGAAATTATGGCCAAAGTACATAAAAACTGAAGTATATAATGAGTGGCAATGGAGACAAGTGCAAGACAATGAGAATATCTGAAATGCACAAGATGAAAATTGTTGCTAAACTGAATTAAAACATTTTTTTGAAAATGTAAAGGACAGCAAGAAGGGATGAGAGTCACATTTTGAAATGCAAACAGAACAAGAAGCAGAGAAAGAATATCATTGTGGAGCAGAGGGCAGAACTAATTTATAAAAAGGAGAAATCAGTATAACTCTGTGTCACAGGTTCTTAAGGAAAGTGTTCAGACAAACATTGGGCATTTTGCAGAGAGGAAGGATTGTACAACACACTAAATAACACATAAGGGCAAGGACCAACCAGTAAAATACAGGTTTTTCAGGATCCAGCCCACAGAAGTACATAAGAAAGTAAGACACAGAAGCAATTTCTGAGAAGCTGGAAGTGAAAATATTAAATAAGAGATAAAATATTAAGAAAAATCCTTAAAACCTATAGAGAGGCTATAAAATGCTTTATGTTTTTCATTTTTATGTCTATCTAGTATGTGCTATAGTATCCTATGGCTATAGAAAAGATCATTTGTTTTAGAAATTGAAAGCCTGAGTTGAAAGCTGTTGGTTTTTGGGTTTTGTTTGTTCTATTTTCCTCATGTTAAGCTTAAGAAATATTATGACTTCTTATATTAGAAAGGATGAGATATGGGTGAGAAGTATGTGAAAAATGCTTTCTTGCTATTGCTTTGTTCTGCCTTTTCTGTATGAACATTGTTAAAAAGGTTGGTCATTTGTCATTATCAAAACGTAACCTTTTTGTGTATGGTAATTTCCAAGTCTCAAATGCAACAGAGGTAAGTATTATGAAACTTGAAATAGTGCTCATGCATTTTTGCAATAGGTTTCAAAATATAGCCAAATTTTAGAAAAAAATCAAAATAATTACTAATGAAAGTGTAATATTAATATGTAGGAGTCAATGAAGGTAGATTTTTTTACATATTGCTCTGTCAATGTATCATAGCTGTAGCCTAGAAAGCTCCTGTAACTGCACTGATACCCAGCATGTAACGACAGTTATGTAAAATGTTTAAACTAATTTCATAGCTGCGTGAGGTAAATACATTGAGTGCACAAAAAGAGTCACTTTTCCCAATGACCTATATCGTGTTTATCACAGAAAGAAACCTCTTCCCTAATTTATGCAACTCATCATTACTAAATATCATCTGTTTTCTTAAGTACACAGTTAACTGTTTTAATTGATACACACAGATACAATATATTTTAGTTACTTGGACTTCAGGACAATTACAATGAAAGAACTTCCTGAAGTTCCTTTCATTGGGAATCATGAAAACTGTAATAATCATGTCTTTGGGGTGTAGAACAAAATGGAGCCCAGATTGGTTTTTGAAATAGAAAGATAGCTCAGTTAAAGTAAAATTAAATCCCTAAGGCCCATTTGAAGGTCAGCTGCTGCAGCTCCTGGTGCAATCACATTAAGCAATTCACTCTGTGTGACCTCCCTGACTCATAAAAATACACCAGATGAGGCTAATAGCAGTTTGTTCACTCAGACCCTTATTAGAAAAGAAAACAGAAAGAAGACAATTTTTTTTTTCCTAATTTTTCTTCTTTGCAGTCATTAGCTAATGAATCTGTACTGGGGAAAAGCAGGAATTGCCTGTTTTCCTTAAAACCAAGTGACTAGCAATGGCAGGAGCTAAAGACAGCAAAGAGACTTCGTTCATTGCTTTCCTTTCTGTTAACCAAAGAAGGCGTGTGTCTATTGATGCATTCCATACTTTAGCCTATGTCAATGTAGCGTATTTGGTGCAGACTATTAAAGTCCTATTTTTAAGCCTTGAGTACCCTGAAACAAAGGCCTTTTTCTAAACTGAGAGTGGTGTAACCAAGATTCGCATAGGCACTGCCAATATTCTGGCGTGGATCTAGTTAAATTCATAATCATAACCACTACATTTGCATTACTGTATTTCACACAGCATAAGCTGTGTGTCAAATATATTTCATTTTTTCCCGAGTACTTCTTAGCAGGAGGCAACATGAAACCTAGATCATTGCAGTAGTTATATATCCAACTGCCTGTACAAATCAGCTACCTAACTTTGTTTATGCGCCTAGGAAAACCAGGGTGCTCTTTTAATATAACTTATATAACAAAATCCATCTGGACCTCAAGCTGTGCTCATCATTCCTGTACGTGATAAAATAGTTTGTCCATCTTCGGGAATTTTGCTGACAGCTTACTGAAACTGGTTACTGCCTAATCCATAAATGAGACAGAAATTCTTTCATCCACATGTGTTTTCTCTTAGTATCTGGGTGGCTGAAAGATCATCACTGCAGAAAGTTTAGATGTATTGCTGTGATAATGGAATCCACTAGCAAAGCAAAGCATAAAAATATAATGTAACCATTGTTGTCATCTATCTGTACTGACAGATAGAAATAAGGCCACCAGCACTGTATTTTTTTTCAACTAAATCTTAAAGCAGCAACGAAGTCATAACTAAAGGGTGAAGTGCCTACCTCAGAATTTGAAGTATTCAATTCCCACAGCTAAGCATATAGGAAATTTTAGGACAAAAAGAAATCAGAAATCACATCTAAAACCATTATTTCCCTCAGGTTACAATTTATTGTTTACTGTAGATTTTTCCACTAATCTTCTAAAGGATTTTAAGAGTTTTTATACTTAGCGGTACAAAATTATAATCTTCCATAAATAAAGCATAGTCTTTCATTTACTATAAATCAACTTCCTTCATTCTTTTTACATTTAATTTGAAATATTGCTGTTTGCCCTAGGATTAGATAGGCAAATGATATTCTTTCAGATGCAGAATCTTGCTCCTCTTCTGTGTGCACAATTTTCACAATTCTAAACTTGGTTGTGGACAGATTACATGGGATTAGAACTATTAAAGTGTTGCTACACTGACCAATTTAAGATAACTTTGTTAGGAGCCTGCACTGGAAAATCCATTATCCTCCTATTCAAACTTTACAGGGAGAGTGACTCCTCCAGAAATCAGTTTCATTACATTCCTAATCTGTATTGTCTCCTGTAGGAGACATGGACTACATAGTCATGCAAGGACAACTAGCCTCCCACTTCGGCACAAACCTAATCATGTCATTCTCATGATACTCAGATTATAACCTTCCCCTGGGGCTTCTGTTTGTTTACCATATAAAAACAGCCTGGCTATGAAAGCTGTAGAGTTCTAATATCACTTTTTGCGGCTGTTTCAGCTTTTGTTGACAAAGGGACCAAACACTCTCATTGAGGTTGATACTAAAGTAGGTTGGCTTCAATGACGTGTAGAATGCACTCAGACCAAGTAATGATCACAGACATTGATCATTATTGAGGACATCATAACTTGGGAATCGGAGTGAGAGTACATTCATTGTCATCATCATCCTAAGGACAACTCTCTTAGGAGAGTGAGACACTAGCCCTGTACACACAAAACTTCCTTGGTCTTCAGCATGGCCTGAATGCTACCACTTGTATATATCCTGAACATCTCCTGTATGACTTCTAAGAGGTGTTTCCCTCTCCCATGTATAATCCATATTTCTCTCTGAAGCAGTGGAGAGGATCACCTTTTCAGAGTTGTTTAATAAAGCACACACAACAGCATTTTACCTGCTAGGAATCAAGTTGATATTAAGCAATATGTTTACTAAACCTTATCTGAAAGCAACAAAGAAGATAACTTTTCTGATGGAATAATCTAACCTAAAGTAACTGCAATTATGGAGTCACAGGCTTGAATCACAACACGAAATGTGATTGCTTACTGAACATTTTGAGAAAGTACAAAGACTATAAAAAGTATCCACATTTTTCAGTGTATATACTTTGGTTTTATATGTTTGCACACATACAAACGTGCATATCAAATGCACTTAAATGTATACAGTGCCTCAAAAAGACAGCTTTATTTCTCAGCTGTCTAACATGGTAGAAATAGAAGAGTCTTCCAGTAAAATAAAATACTCATATTTATCAGAAAATAATATTCACATTACACTTGAAAATTTACTCTAATTGGGTTTGAAGATTTTTGCCTTTATTGAATAAAGATGAAAGTGCTATTCAGGTGTTCAACACTATATTCATTATGTGGCTTCTGCAATAATAATAATATATTTTTTCTTGTCCCTCTCAAAAACCTGAAAGAAGTAATACAGGATCACAGACCAAATTAATGGAAAATAATCTCTGTTGTGTGCATTTGACAAACAATTTTCCCAACATACACGCCATGAAAAATTTGCTGCCTTCAGGTTTCTACATGCCAACTCTTTTCACAGTATAAAATGTGAGAAAACAGAAAATATTAAGAATTTTTAAAAGCATATTCAGAACAACAATAGGCTAATAAAGATAGGTATAGCTGTGCAGTGAAATAATAAATTGCCTCAAAGATTAACATCTACTATGAAAGGATAAAATAACTTGTTTTATTACTACTACTTCAAACAAAAAGTAAAATTATTCTATTATTAATAGTAGTTAGATTAGCTATTGAGTTAATAATTTCACATGGAAAAAAGCGAAAAATGTGACATTATTACGGACCTTCGACTTTATCACTTTTCAATACTCTTTGTTCAATGACAGAGAAAGGTTTAAGTATCTGTACGAAACAACTTTTGCCAAAAGTATCTGAAGTCTCAAATGTGCTGCAGTTTTATGAGTTTCTTAGGACCTTCTAATCTTGAACTCCTATCCCATAAATCAGTCAGTCGTGTTGGTTCCTTCTGTAATTAATGCTGAGGCACAGTTGCCATGAAAGCAAGCATATCATCAAAATCAGTCTTGCGAGTGAGGTAAGCTACCTGTCCCCATTTCAGATCACAAAAGGCAGGCAAGACGCAAGATGAATCCCATCAAAAGCATCTTTTCTTTTTTAATTTCATAGTTTGCTTTCTTTCTAAACAGCTTAAAACTAAAAAGCTGTTTGGGAAATATTTTTCATTAAATTAAATGGCTGTCATGAAAAGAAGGGTTGCTAAGTCCACCACCAAGTTCATGTCCATGTATACTTTTATATGCCCATCTATTTGTAGGAAACTTAGTTTTCATTGTTCTTAGAAGGGGACTAATTTTTCTTATAAGGTGACTAATTTCCTAATATTACTTCTGAACAGTGATAAATGAAAATGCCAATTAGTATTAAAAAATCTGTATTTCTGTTTGTTTCTAAGTCCTGGAGCTCCTTGTTTTGCTAGAAGGTCGGAATACTAGATGTAGATGTAGCAAAAGATAGAAATCTTTCATACAGAGGAAAGCTTTTAGAAGTAAGGACCTTTCTTTATCCTTAAAGGTTTTACTGAAAAACATACAGATAGAGAGAATCATATTCTCTCAAGCAGTACAGAACTTTAGGTGACAAATCCTGAACTTCTGTGTACGTGAAAGCAAACAGAAAAATAGTTGCTTTCAATTTACAAACTGGAAATAAGGAAGATGGTATAAATCTCAGTGTAATAATATTTTACACAGAAATATTTTGTAGCTGAAACATAGCTATGAATAGAAATTTAATTATAGAATGAAAAAAAATTAAACTCCTGTTATAACAGGAGAATACTAAAGCACACTGCTGGACATAGAAAAGCTGTTAAACCAGCAACTTTGCAAAGACATTAATGCTCCAGTTCTGGACATGGAATTTCCTCCTGATGAAGTATATTTAAACATAGCAAAATGGAAGAGTAGGAAAAGGCAACGAAGGACTATGATATCCTGGGAAACTATGATGAAAAGAAACCTTTACAAAAACTTCATCCCCTCTTTGCCTACCATTCCTGAGCAGACAAAGGACTAGTGTGCAATTGCTGTCTTCCAAATAGTAAACAACTGCTTTGCTCCAAGCTTTTTAAGATTAACAGAATTCCTTGCAATAGTGTTGATGCATAAAGGAACATGGTAACTATATTTGTATTAAAAATTCACCATGGGCAAATTAGAAAAGCAGGAAATGTTTCAGTTCTTTTACTAAATTATGAGCAAAAAGCAATAACCAAAGGTATTTACATGAAGCTGGCTATGCCCTTAATTCCACTGATTAAAGTAATGAACACTTGTAGACCTTCATTCAAAGTGTCTTCCTTAGGATAGGAAAAACAATTTCTAAATAACAAGATGTTATTGCCTCTTATGCAGTATTAAATATCCTTCAGAAAGCAGAAATTCAACTTCAGAAAATGTTGAGAGTGGTCAGATTCTTCTAGGATCACACCATAATTCCTTAGATCACACTTCAGTAGTAAACTTCACAGACAAAGCATTCAAAGACATTATTTTTCAGTAGCAGAGAAAAATGCATTTCACATTGTAATGCCCAAGGCAAACACAAATGGATCTCATTTTTTGTATCAAATGAGGTAACTAAAATGGCATCAGCAACATTGTCCTATAAACATATTTTCACACCTTTCCTAGTTTCAAGAAAAAGATTTCTATCAGGTTGAAGTGTGAAAAGTTTTCTCAGCTGAAGAAGTGTTTATTATAAACATGGAGGGTAATTTAGATTTGAGTGGACTCAAAAGCCAAAATTTCTTTATTGTAGTCTGATACTTTTAATCCATCCTATTAATAGGTCATTGATTTATCACATTCTAGACATACAATTGTTCGATAAGTATGCAAAAAATTTTAAACAAGCAAACAAATATATCACACAGGTATTAAACCCAACACAGTAGTATATAAAGCTCTTCAGTAAACCACACTTTGCATAGTTCTACATGTGAATGGCTTTTTTTAGCTTCCTGAATAAAGTATACATTGCTAATATTCTTTCAATTTAAATAGGTATTTGCATTTAAAACTGATTTTTTCGTCCAGTAAGCAACTACCTTCTAAAAATGTGTTTTCAGCTTCAGCCTGAAAGCAATGTAATTCAGCATTTAAGGATTCTGCCAAGTGCTTTGCTGTCCTAAAACTAAACCATAAACTGGTCACTTAAAATAAACAACTAGATTGAGGCCATTTCTCCTCCCTTTTAAAAAAACGTCCAAATGGAATTAGGCACTCAAAACCAGAATGAATGCAGATGCAAACACTTTATAACAAATGAAATTAATTATTGTGCCTTTTCCCCATGTATTTTGCGAATCATTTGAACTTGTTCATTTAGATGTAGAACTGTGTATTCGAGGAAAACATGAAAATAGCTTGTATACTAACCTCAGGGTTTGCTTAATGTGCAAAGGATGGTACAATCAACAATAAAGAGTAATAATGCCTTAAAATTAATTTAAATTTGAACTAAATGTAATTGGGTATGCTCTCTGCTTTCTCTCTAGCTTTACTCCCAAGAAGTGCAAGCTTAATACCAAACATATATTTAAGATATTTTTTTCCTACATCCATTGCAAAAATAGCTTAAAAAAAGGAAAAATCCAGTCTTTTAAAACAGCCAGGTTTTTTCATGCAATTTTGTGTCATTTTTAACAAACAAAAGAAGAATCTTTTACACCTGAGAAAATTAACTTTTTAACCTACCTTGACTGCATATCTTGGTGTGTTTTGGACTGGCTGATTTCAGCTGGAGATGAAGGGACTTGTTGTTGTAGCTCCACCAAAGACTGGTAGTACTGTTGCTGATGATGTTGCTGCTGTTTGTACCGAGACAAACTGAAAAACAGCCCTAAAATGGCTTTCAAATTTCCATTCCTTATTTCTATTTAAAAAAAAGAAGGAAAAAGAAGTGAAAACACTGTGGGTTTACACTTCAGTTTTGTAACAATTTCACATTAAAACATCTCTGTTCATACTTACAGCTATATGTGTTTATGCTCTATATCTCTTCATTTATCTCTAATATCAGGGTTATGCTAAGTATCACTGATACTTTATTGATTGTTATAATCTTTGCTTATTTAGGTATCATTGTTGCAATAAACACATATCTTGATAACGTTGTCATGATTAAGTCATATGTACATGGCCATAAAGAAGATCACACCAAACCTTAAACAACATACATGATCTGAAATGAATATTCCTGCCTCAGCACAGCACAAATATTCCCAGTAAGCAGAAGGGCATTCAGAAAAATCTAAAATCTTTCTGGCCTTAGGTACACATCCCTTCTATCTCACGGATTTAAATTACTCTTGTTTTTTGGGCACATTCTGTGCATGCAGGGAGTAAGCAATGACTTTTAGAAAAATCAAAAAGAGGAGATGGTGACAGTCTTGTGGATGAGCACATACATATATTCACAAGACCTTGCAAGGAACATGAGAGAAGCAGATCAGTGGAAAATTCCTATTAAAAAGGTTTATGATCACATCTTTGAATTTTCCCAATTTCATTATTTTCTAGCTTTCTATTTTACACTGCTATTACTACTGATTAATGAAGACTTTAAAACTACAGCTTTCACATGAGTTTGAAGTAGCTACCCGTCTGACATTCTGGTGAGCCACTACATCATACTCAAGTCTCCTATTACTTGCTTAGCCTTTCCTCGGACTGAGATGAGCGTTTAAAAGGATGATGTTATCATTTGCTCATAAAGCATCTCTGTTTCAAGAAAAGAAGCCTCAGGAGGCTCTAATGAAATCATCTGCAGCACTTAGGTCTGTTCATAACCTCATTATTAATTTTCTTTGGCACTGAACTTCTCGTGAATTTTTTTCATTAGGCCTGTGGCCTTGTAACCTAACATGCAACAATCCAAAATTTCTGCCTTCTTCCCTGCAAATCTAAATACTGTATATGTCACACAGCCATTCCTAAATAATGTTTAAAGCAGAATTTATAAACAATGACTGCCATATTTATGTCCTTTAAACCACATTAACTTCCTTTCATATACGATTAGGTGAAATATTACTACATACACTACCAAGGCAGCAAACGCTGGAGCTGTGATGCTTTCAACCCTTTTCTTCAAAAGCAAACACAACCCAGGACACTGGAATATACTTTGCAAAATGAAAATCTGTTTCAAGTATCCATACTTTCTCATCTTCCCTATGAACTTCCTTCAGGATCTCTGATTCCCCATGAGACCACCAGAGATAGGCAGAAGAACTTTCTCAGAATTAGAAAGCTTTTCAAGCAACAATGACTTTTGCAGTCACATTGGTTTCAAGGCAGATCATTGTGAAGGAGCACATAAAACCTGTATCTAAAAGTTCCTCTAAAATACCCAACAAACACATCTAAGTATCCATCTTCAAGCTGCTGTCATTCTTTTTTTTTCTGTATGTGATACTAGTTTATATATTGCTATGCTTTTCTATCACAATGCTCAGAAAAATAACCCTTTGTTTGTTAAATCCCACTCATCATATAAAATTTTATTATTTTTGTGTTAAACTGTGTTTCTTACTAGTTCTAATGTTATCAGGTTTGAACTTGTTTTTCTTTCCTACTTTTATACAAGTAAGGCTTGGAAGATTTTTCTTCAACAGAAAAAATCCAGAATCTTCTAATATCTACTAAACACTTACAGGGAAAAGGAGAAGAGTGTTTTTCTTTATAGTAACTCTTTTAGTATTTCACATTCGAGTTCTCCAGTAGAGATTCTGCAGTCAAGATATGAAAATTACTTTTGTTCTAGACCTCCTTGCTCAACTGTCAAAATGAGGTGGGAAACTTGTTGCAAAATCTTCAGTCCTTGTTAAGCTCATGGTTTACTGTTTGTGAAACTGCTAATTCATAAATCACCCAGTAGTAACAAGATATATTTCCCAAAGCTGCTTACAAGAAACAGAGTTATGGTTTCTAAACTGAATGGATTTTAAATATAAATTTGTTGACAAAACACTATGAAGATAACTTGATAATTTAATTATAAAAAAGTCTATTTTTCTCGATTTCTTCTCCTCAAGAGAAATTGTAATATTCAAGATTGTAAATGCTGAAAATGGTATATTTAAGGGAATCATACTTGAGTGACAACTTGCACTCACATCACTTTAAAGTTATTAGAGGACTTGCACTAGATTAATGACTAACTGCAAAACAGCAAAACTAATTTCAATCTTACTTCAGAGTTCAAGGTCTGACATTAAAATTTGGTTTTGAAGATTAATGGAAGTTTTTACAAATAGTCTTTCATTTAGCAATATGTAGCATTATTGGTTTTAGTAGTATTTGAACTTAATGTTATACAGTTCAAGATTATATAGTATTATAAATTATTTCCTAAAGCAAAACAAAGCTGTGAATATAGGAGGTTATTACAGAATGCACTCATATGTTGATTTAACAATTTATAGAAAGAAAGTGTTATGTGCTGTGTCATGGTATTAAACAATGAAGAGTATTCTCATGAAATATATTCTATTCACACATTTGATTGTTATTTCATATGCAAGTAAAAGTAGGCTACACTAGAACTTTCAAGTTCTCAACAGCTTTGAGTGAACAATAGCATGTAAATGTTCGATATTGTCTTTCATCAGCATATACAGAGGTTCTTTTAAATCACTTAAGTAGCTTTCCATAAGTTGACAAAGGGAATAGACAGTACACATTGTGGACATGTTACACTTTTGCTAAGGTACTGGAAAGGTGAAGATCATGAAAGATAAATATTTTGAGTTAATTTCAAAATCAAACACTAGTTAATATTCAATACACTTAAATTACCATTTCTAAAAAAACCAAACACCTCTCTAGCTTTTATTTGTACTATAAGCAAAATTAAAATATAGGATTGCATCTTATTAATACCTATTGTCTTCAGCTGTCACCGAGAACAGAGGGATTTTGAAGGTGCACAGCACCTTGCAGAACTGCTTAATTTCTTACAGGACAAATGTTTGTATACATTTTATTAATTTACAAGATAAAGTATCCACCTTACTTAATTTTACATTACTAAGGCAAATATTGCATACTAATGATTACAACAGACATTTTAATGGATTTGATTTGATGTATTTATTTAATTAGTTGTAACCACATTAGGCTGTCACTTGAGATGAATAATACAACAAAAAGGGCTATAATATAGGCAGCAAAAACATTCAGTCTTAATATGTAACATCAAAGGAATAGTATAATTTTCGGACTCATCCTGCCGGCATTACTACTAATAATACGCTTTAAAAAATAGTCTTCACTGCATTTACTTAACTGAGCGAGACTCTCATATCCATGATCGTTGTTCTGAATCCTATATATGAACAAGCTAAAATATATGCCTGGGAAACTCTATACCTATCCAATATTGTGAAGATAACATTAAAAGATTACTGCTATTAAGACATATTTTTAAAAATATTGTTTTAGGCTTCATAAACATATTGAATTTCTGGGTTAAATTTCAAGGGAAAATAAAAAGGAAATCTAAACTGTCTCGCTGTCATGAATCTATATTTGCGTGCTGTTCAAGATAGCTGTGTTTGGTATTTAGGTGCAAATAATTTGTATTAAAAAATTAGTTTTCAGAAAAAAAGTCCTATTATTTGTTCTCATTATCTGTTTCTCTTACCTTCTGCAGAAAGACCTTGGACATTTACGCCTCTGGCTGCCAGAAAGCTAAGGCAGACATCAACATTCTCAATCTGCAATATGAACAGAAATAACAAGCAGCATAAGACTATTTGACAAAATGTAGAAACGCAGGGAGAAAAAAAAAAAAAAAACCAAAAACGAAGCAGCCCAGGAATGAATACTTTACATTCATCGCATAGTACAGCTCTTTACCAAAGTTTAACAAGAATGATTACTGCTAATTGGGGAATTGATATAAAGCTTTCATTGTCCACTTTGGTGCTTAAAAACAATTCATAAATGCCCGATCCAGAATGGCATGCTGGCAAATCAGCAACCCACCTACTTAACATGAAACTGAGTTTTATGTTCTGCAAACAAGTAGCAATGAAAGCATCCATAGAATATACATCTGGAGATGTTGGTGACTGAGCTAACTAAAAAATGTAAGCACAAACCTCTGACAAATGTGTTAGTAAAAGTATTTCCTTGCAATGATGTAGAAATTCTGTGAAAATGATGTAACAGCAGTGGTTTATTCTATTTTTTTTTCTTCAAATCTTATGCTAAATAATTGTAATTTATTTAACATTTATGCTTCTCTGAAGAGTGCTTGCTTAATGAAGGACACAGTGCTGACTTCTGTTGGTGGTTTATAAGAAATCTACAGTTAAGACCAAGAACTTTATCTAAGAGAAGAACGCATAGCCTAAATGTAGATCAATTAAAGGACAAAACTTCTGCCTCTGAAATGAGAAATCACAGAACTAGTTTGACTCCTTTCATACATCTTTTTCTAATAGATTAGGGAGCCAGAATGTTCCAAAACTTTCTCTTGAATCACCATGCTGAGCTGGTTCCCCTAGCCCTCCCAGGATCTATTACATGAAGCAAATATTCACCTAAAAATGTAAAATCTTTAAACTAATAACTTTGTCTCTAAATATGCTGTTATGAAAACATAAAAATATGTATAGACAGGTGTCCTATGTCAAACACCCTCAACAGACTTGATTGTAGAACACATTTTTTAGGTAGATGGATTTTTTCAAGGCAATTAGAACCACAAAAGTAAAACTAAATGTTTAACAATATATTTTAAATACCTATTTTCATTAGACAATATTAAAATAAAGGAATATTCAACACAAAGCCACCAACCTGCAGTAGATCAAGTCCACACAGTTACTTTTATTTGTATGTTTACACATTTTACAATAACTCATATCAACAGTGTTCAACCATCAAAACGTGATAGGTAAATCCATTCCTTGAATAAAAGCTACTTGATCCTTGGCAGTATCTTCCTCTCCTAGGAGGAAGGACTTTTATTATTGTCGTCTTTCTATGACTGTAGTTCTGCCTTTTTTCTCAGACAATGATATTAGCTGAAAGGAAGATAAATGTTCTATTTACTACCAACCATAGAAGTTTGTATTACAAGCTCACACAGAATCTCTTGATCCAGAGGTAGTATTTATAAACTCATAAATACCTGCAGTTTTTTGTATATGTGCTTTTTAAGGACAATAAACTTCAAAGCATTAGTAAACAGATTAATAAAGTCTTTTCAAACACTTGTTTTCAAAGATATGCCACCATTTATAAGGAATGGTAATCTCTCTCCTAAATCAATTAAAAAAAAAAGCCAAAAACAACACTGCAGCTAACACTAACTAAATTTACTCCAAAACTGGGGTTTACCGTAATGTTTTTATAAATCAGTTTGGTAAGTGTCACCAATTGGTAGAGCTATGAGTACAGAAAAACTGTCCTAAAATCAATGTGGTTACTCCAACTCTGGCGTAGTACAGTAACTGCAGGGAGTCAGGCATGAACTCTGTCAATTTCTTAAATGTTTATGTACATTTACATCATGAGAAAATAAACCCAAAACCAACCAAACAAAAAAAAAAAAACAAATTAAAAACAAACAAACAAACAAAAACCAAAGAAAACCCAACCAACCAAATAAAAACCGCAAAACAACATACACACAAAAATCCCCCATAGACCGAAATGAAAAACAAAATAACAAATAACCCACAAAACTAGGCCATTTCACAAGGTGTAGAGATGTGACATGGTTAAGTCAGTTGAAAGCTGGCTGCAACCAAAACAGGAAGATCTGCTTCTTCCTCACCTCCTCTTCCTCCCCAGCATGGGGCCCTGCTGCTGCTGCCTCTGCTGGGCTCCGGTGCATCTCTGAGAGCACCAGGAGCTGGCTCCCTAAAGAAAACTCACCCAGCAAAAAATGCAAATGTATTTCAGTCACTCTGGTTTCCCATGTGGTCAGATGAGCACGGGAGTCAGCAGAGGGGAGGGCATGTCCCAACCTGAGTCAGGCATGGTTTGGGAGAGGAAAAGTGGTGCCACTCCTGATGGCAATGGGAAGGTACTGGGATGGCTCAACCTTGACCTCTAATTACAGCCCTGCGTCGTTTGTGAAATTAACACAAATGATCAGAATATTTCTACTCGAACTTTAAACAATGTCAACTGCATAAGAAAACAATTTAAATGGAAATTTTCCTGTCCTGAAGTATTTAAAAGAAATGAAGATTTGTTTGGATATTAGCTGTATAACTGAGTGCCTTTTTGAACTTTCAGATCAACCGCAATGCAGAATCAGCTACTTCAAAGATGGGAAATTTTGCTCCACTACTAAGCATTGGAAGCCTAAGAAAAAAAGAAGCGAAAGAAAAAAAAAAAAAAAAGAAAAAAAGAAAAATCAGACTGACATCAGTAATGTCCATCTCCAAATAACCAAAACATTTCCTAACAGACCTCCTAGCATAACCAAGATGTTTCTCATTATCAGCGTGTGCCCAATGCAGTAGTTCAGGAGACCATAGCTATAAACAAAACCTAATTTATTAGGGAACATTTGAGCACTAATGTGTTGTGAAAACATCTCAATATCTATCTGCAATCCTGAATATTTAGTAAGTAGTAAACCTAATACATAAATCTTAACAAACATTTAAGGTGAAAAAATATCCTACAGAAATGACAGTTGGTTACTGTATGTATCTACTTCTACAGCATGTGTCTTTGAAGTCACAACTCTCGAACTCTCAGACAAAACTTGTCATTATTATGAACACCAATGACTCCATATACCGCAGAACTACAAAGCAAATTCTGTTTTCCTTCATAGTTCACTAAGAGAACTATGATAGAAGCCCTAGGCCCAAAGTTATCCCGCTCCTTGGTGGTGTATGAAGAAATAGCAGTGGCCAACTTTCAGACAATAGACTGTGGTTGCACTGTTAACATTATAATAAAGTCTTGTTATGACTCGTGAATTGAGCAAGTTTGGTGTGGCAAGTCACAGCCACATAATACACTGAAAATGTCAGAATATGACTCTAACAGTCAGTTTTCTGATAATAACTGCAGTTACTATAGAACTCTCAGGAACTGTTAGGAAACTTGACAAGATGTTCATTAATACATTCCTGGGTTATTTTCCCTTTCTTTCCTCTTCACTCTAGAAAACATTAGCCTTAAAGTTGTCTGAATTTGAAGCTTTCAGTGTGTCTCTAAACATTGTTTTAATTACCCACTTCTTGCCATGGCAAACCACAGTTATTCTTTGAACTCAAACCCTAGCAGCCCCAAACACTTCTCATTCAAACTTACTAACAGATGAGAGTAATTTTGCAATTACAAAAGTTCTAAGAGATTTCAAGCAGCTTCCACTCCTCAGTACTGTTTCAATCAAGAGTGGTATGAATCCCATGTTTATTTAAGTAGTCAGTGGTGGGGTGGTTATACACTGGGGTAAACTCTTCCTAGAACTGACACTGAGCGTGTAAAACTCTACCTGTTTATACACCAAAGGCTGAAGATTTTGCAGTGTGGCACTTAACACAGATGCCTGATAAAATTTTATATCTTATGTATGCCCACAATTCTGTAATGAATTTTGCTTGCAAAAAGCACGGGTTTATAACAGAGCTGGTTTTCCTCATTAGTGAAAATAGTATCAGCAGAATTACCAAGTGTTGTACCAGAAGATGCTTTTCATTACAGTACAGAATTCAGGATATACAGACGGCCTTGAAATCTTACATATCAAGAGACAGAAATTGACTCAAATTTGCAAATTTGTTTCTACAGGTGGATGTTGCCACAATCAGACTGCTGCTGAACTGCTCTCCATCACTGAGAATCCCTAACATTTTTTGCTTCAAGGAACTGATTTTATATTAAAGCTTCAAAATAGTGGAAGAAGTGCAGTATGTTGAACAGCAGATCTGCCACATTAAAAAGCTTAAAATCTATAAATGGGATAAAGAATTAATGATATGATGAATCTTACTTGCTATGTAGATATTTGTCCACTTAGCTATTCAACTGTGTTGAAAGTCAATCAACACTACATGAGATTAATTTTAAGAGGTAAAAACTCTCTGTCTGATAATAAAATCACTTATCAAAACTGAAGAAAGGTTTGGCATCACGGGTACAGAGCAACTCAGCTAAGATGATTATTTAGGAATTAAGATCTGCAGTCATCATCAGGTAGATAACACCATTTGACGCTTTTCAAATTAAGCCTACTGAGTTATTCTTAAAATATATTAAGCTTCTTTCATAAATCGGATCATTTTAAAATTGTTCATAAACACAGCATTATAAAAAAAAAGAAAACACCTGAAATACTTATGTCATAAGTACTAGTGAGCCCCAAGGTATTTCTACATCCACATTTTAAGGGAGTATAGAGCAAATTATGATGTACAATTAAGCAGGAATATGACAATTCTGATACTATTAATACATTACACGGCATACAAAGAAGATACATTACAAATCTGCTGTAACATATTACATTGCGTGGTTGTGGGTAATCTGCTTTTGACTGGAAGCTATTTGAAATTTTACTGACAGAAATAAATCAGTAAACCAGACCGTGGGTCTTGCTTGTAGATAAACAGTAGTACTTAATACCCAGCAGTTAGCAGACTTACAGGAAGAGCTCATTTGTGGGATTGAACTCACCAGTGACTCAACATATAGAATATGTCTATATATCATAATTATTTTTGTTGTTAACAAGTTTAGCTTTCATCTCTCTTGTCTGGCAGAAAACACTTTCTTCACTTCCAAACAAATTTAATTATGGGATGCTCAGAAGACAAGTAATGATGACTAATACAGCATTATGTTTTCCTGTATTTATAAGATCTTGAAAAATATCTTGATTTGACTAACTCTCTTGCTAAGTTTATGACAGTATGGTTTACAAGAACATATAGACACATATACAAGTTAGTTGTTATTTGAATACTTCAAGCTGGATTCCTCCTGCTGAAGAATGGGATACCTTTACAAATATGACACCTTATTATTACAGAATGTTTTTATACATATATGCTCATAAAATTCTCTTGATTATTTTAACAGCAAAAGTAAAACAATAATTTCTGTTAGCACTTAATTCAGCACTATATTCTATAGGTCTGTGTGTGTTCTGACATTCTGATTCATGGCCTAAAGCCTCAGATAAATTTGGTAAATTATTTGCTCTGTAGAAGTTTTCTAATTTTGCTGATGGCTGATTAGGGACACTTATGGAAATAGTCTGTCACAGAAACCCAGAGAGCCACATATGTAGTCACCTGCCAGAGCACAGAAACTCCATAAAACTGTTTAGTTTTTGTTGCTCCTTTTTTCAATACCAATATTAAATTGTAGTCCTTTGAGATTAGTATTACAGTATGAGATATTCTGTGTCACAGTAATTGTATTTCAAAAACACTTTACCAGCAAGATTTCTTCCTAAATTTCCCCAGAGTACTACCCTGAGCTGAGACCTGTATTTGACTCCTTCTTTCCCATGGATATTCATCACTAACAAAATTTGTGGAGGTCAATGAATGTAAGTTATTCTAGAATTAGAAAATAATTTGTTGTTATTAAACAGTTGATTCTCATTCAAATTCTGTAGAATAAAAATTAAATAAAAATACAATTCAGGCCTTACAGGTAGCATTCTGGACTCTAAATATTCACAACACACACACAGTATAAAATTAATAAAATGAAAAGTAAAAGAGCAGATACTATTTGTCTGTCTGACTTTCACTTGACGTAAACATGTAAGCAGACACTATGTTCTGAGTTCTTGCTGCTTCCTTAGTAGTAGGTGAAGTGCCAGTGCTCTACTCTTAATTGCAGGCTCTAAAAAGAACAGAGATTCAGGCAAGTAACCAATATGCCTTCGTGTGTGGATAAAAGCATTATCGGTGCACATGTTGGAGCTGGTGAGAGAATGAAGCTGTTCATGGTAGACTTAGTTATTTGAATGCTCTAGAAGAAACTGCAACACTTTTTACTGTAGGTATAGCCTAAGCTCTGATCTTCCCTTGCCTAATAGAGATCAATATATGAACTGGTCATGTGCACTTTCACAAATACCGCTTTAAACCTACCACACACACACTACCAAAAGGTCTATTCTTTTGGCCAAACATACAGTTTTGTACAACCTGCTACACCTAAAGCTGTTCTCAGAGGTTGAGAAGGACAAGTTCACTTTCTGTTCTTAATTGACTCATCCATTGCACACAATGTGACTTGTTGATTAGTCACTTGTGGTGTGGGAAACACCCAGATTTTTCATTTCCCTTGTAGCTTTGTTCTTTCTGAGTTTTCTTCCCAGCTGGTTTCACTAGTTCATATTCCTGTTATGATGCTCTTTAAAGCACAGGGATAGAAAGCTACAAGACAGAGCTATAATGAGAATATGCTTGCAGTACTATATTGACATATTTTTTTATCTTCATTTTTATCATTAAGATTATTTTAAAAAGCCAGATTTCATAAACCAGGCAAGTGGACATTTGGCTTTTTTCACTATGTATGAAATAGGCAGAACTCCAGTACTTCCTTTGCCAAAAAATAAAAATCAAACAACTCAGGAATTTTTTTGCATTTCGAACTAGTGATAGCTGAATACACTCCCTGCTATTCTACTTGCTATCATGTCTGCGCTGTACATATCTGTACATACTACGATTTTGTCAAGATGCGTATTGGGCCCAAACACCCATTTCTGATAGCCAGCTTACACCAAGGGGGTTCAACAGAAGCCAAAAGCATCTTTCCAAATGAAAACTGCTGTATCAAAATGGATTACCCAGTCCCATGTCTTTATCCGCCTGCCTATCCGTTCTTCAAATGCCATATATTCAACAGTGTTTGGGAGTCTAGGTGATTCTTAAATGATCACTGAAACAATCTTCAGTAACTGGAATCCCCTGTTCTTCTCTTAAAAACAGATGTTCATCACATCTGAAGTTCTGCTCACCTCTTTAGGAAAATTATAAAGGGTAATACAATTAAAATATAAAGAATCCCTAATGTCTTTGCACATATTCTGTGGGACAAAAGGTATCTAATCCATAAAATGTTACCAATTTTGATTTATTTGCTATAAAATATGGTAAGATTTATTTTAATTATTTGTAAAAGTACCAGTTAGTACCCTCAGTCATTATGCAAAACACCATCTATGCCATGTGTTTCATTCAGTTACGCTTTGTTGTCGATTTACCTGTTTTCTGCAAAAAGCTGTCATGAAATTTTACTTCCAAAATCGTTGTAGTATTTTCATTACACTGTATTGCTGTATGATGTTATCAACAATAGCTGATTCCTAGGTATTCCAAAAGATAAGATCCTGCTGCAGAAAACATTTTCTCTCAAATTTATCTCTACTATAGCTAGAATGAAAGAGCAGGATTAAAGACTTCCAAAGTTAAAAACGTGAGTAAATTCCTATAGTTGAAATATAACAATGAGACTAGTTTCTTTTTTATATTCCACAGGTTAAACTAGTTTAATACACCTGAAAGCAAGTCATCTGCTTTCTTCTTTCTTGAGTCTTTAAAGTTGGGTATGCTTATTATCATATATATGTGTTCACACTAAATTAATACTAAAAGATTTTTATGGAGCAAGACTGTCTGAAAGTCTTTATTTCCACCAAGATTCCCCATGGAGAAACTGTACATAGTTTTATTACATAATAAGAATGTTTTTTTGCTACTTCTAGAACTACTTAATAAGGACAATTTGAAGACCAGAGTACACACCCAAATTCTTCCAAATCCCAAAGTAAACACAATGGGAAAAATGTGGTCCAGAGTCAGACAAAATTTGGAGAGACCTGACTGAGGAACCTCTGGTTACAAATTTGCAGTCTCTGTGCAAGAGCCCGGTATGGCAGGCTGCACGTTGCGCTGTTCCCTTGACCAAAAATTACTGACACTGGCTGAAATTTGCTGTGAATTCTCAGTTCATTTTGTAGAAATGGGGGAAATTCGAAGAAAGGGAGAACTGGGAGATAAACAAGTTCTCCAGTAAGCCTTGCAAAATACAAAGAAAAGCAGAGACTTAAAAATCACATTGTTTATGTTCTAATAATTTATTTCCCGTGGACTCCTAACATAACAGGTTATTGCAATATTTTTTTTGTAACTATACTGAAAGACAATGTCAAGTTTCCATGGGTGGTGTAAATTTGAAAACCCACCCAGATAAAACAGGTGTTAGCAGTCCTGCTGGGAGATATTAAGTGCATTTTGCTGACTTGCTCTTGCACATGGCCTGTTACCTCACTCAGATGCAAGGCACATTCCATTTTTCTATGGAAATTATAGTGTATTTCACGGTGTTAAGCAGAATACATTGACACGCACACACATTTGGCTTAACTGTTTTCTAACAAACTCCTCGTTACTTGCAGTGAATAATATAAGGAACATTTAATGAAAATAACTATCATTGAACTATATAACATCAGTCCAAAAACTGTTCCAAACTCAGCACTGACTTTGCAATAAGAGACCACGTATGCAAATTAAAAACTGATTTACTGGAGGCATTTGGGGAGAATTTTACCTTAGAGGATAATAACTACTGGTATGTAGAAGGCCTCCCAGGCAAAAATTTTTAGGAAATGATGCTGGAGTTATTTAATTATTGGTTAGTTTTTCAGGAAAGGATGATGGTTTTTTTTAAAACTGAAATACCTTCCACTTCCTTTTCCAATAGATATTAAGGAACGTGCACATCAAATTCTTCCAGCATGCACTCCAAACATGAAATACAACCAGCAAACCCAGAAATGTGAAAACAAATTAACTTCTCAAATACTTGGAGAATTCAGCAGACATATGTACTGACCTGCTGATAAAAGAATGTATGAGGTCACTGTTGAGGTCAGAGTATAAGCTCGAGTGTGTATTATTTTAAATAAAATGTTACAGTGGGAAATCTATGCTTTTTGTCATGTCAGTCCTGTCAGGAACATAAAAGCAACCATAGGTGTTGCGGAATTTTCACCTAGCCCCTGGCTTGGTGCTTGGAAAGCTTGAGGGGAATGGGAGATATTCTCTGTAATTTCAAGTACAAATTTTTTTGTTTGATGTCTTTTCTGTTTGTGCACATCAACGATTTAATGAACAATTTGGCTATTACAAGCATTAACCCTAATCATAATTTTTAGATGGCCGAACATAACATTATGAACATCTGCTGGTCATTTTCATATTAAAAAAAAAAAAAAAACAAACATGAATGCAAAATTTTATTCTGTACACCTATATAATGGTGTGATCCTTCTTCTCTTTTCTGCCTTTCTTAACCACTCTTCCTTCTGTGTATTGTCTGCATTTCCACTACCCGGTTCTACACAGTAGCACAAAATATTATGATGATAATTTCTGTAGTGCTTTTGAGCTGCTATAATAGAAATTATGAGAATAAAGTGTTAGATTTTTGATTGGAGTATATTGCTGAATTTGGTCCTGAATATACTACTGCATTTGGATTCAGAACATGATGAATGCATTGCAATATCTTTGCATGAATTTCTTAGAAAGCTAAAATATGACTCCAAAGCAACATGGATCAAAAGAGAAGAACAGAGAAAAATTCTCTTCCAGGTTGCAAAGTACCTCCCTATTTCAGTGCTTCCATCTCCACAGGCCTGTGTCGACTGCCATCATGAAAGAGCCATATACATTCACTAAGAACACTAAACTGAAGGGAAATACTATCCTGGGAGGACATTTTAAAAGGCAATGATTAAAGGAACCCTGTTCAAACACAGTATTTTTTAAAGTGACGCATCACTTTAGTGAGCCAGTCTACAATTTGGATTTTTAGTCACGCAACACTTTCAAGTCAGCAAGGTACAAGCATCTAAATATTTATGGAATTTAGCAACTTCCAAAAATTGGTGTAAATGCACACTTCTTTAAAACAGAGGAGTTTCTCTTCATTAGATCAATGGAGAGTCTACAATACAGTGGTTTTTTACTAGATTTAATTGAAATTTTGAAAGCATTTAAGTTCCCACCTTAACCACTATTTAGTACATAGCACCTTCATTTCACCCAACACAGAAGGCAGCTTTCAGAAGCAAGGGCAATTATAACCAGTGACAGGATGAGTCCTTTAAAAGATAATTATAGATAAGCTATGAGGTATTTCACTGCATCTCTTGAACTTTGCAAATGGAATTCATCCAGATGTACTTTATGCTTTCTTGATTACACCAAGAATCATAATGTTACAGTTTTGCAGGAGAGACACTGATAATTTTCTCCTATCCTTCTGGCCTTTTGATTTTGTAAACATCTTGATTTTATTTTTAATTAGATATATTTTGAATATTACTGTGGAAAATACTTATAGACATTGAGGTCATCAGAAGGAAAGTGATAAAGATGCTTATTATTAACAATCTCTAAAAGTACAGCCCAGAGATGTCTGTAGGTCTAAAGTCATGTGGCAGGTCCTCCAGCTGGAACTTAAAGTCCTGGGGAAACCATATGCAGGAGAGAACATAACTAAGTTGCTGATTTTCCTTTATGTTTAGTCTTCATTTTACTGACTCAAATGGATCTAAACGCTCAAGAAAAAGACTCAAAAGAAACAAAATCAATGATGAATTGATGTTATAGGTTATTAAAACTTTTAAATTAAACTATAGGCATAATTGATAGACTCAGATTCAGACTTTCACTTTTGCTAGTGCCTGAGCCTTGTATTTTATACCATGTTTAGCATTATATATATATATATAAAAATAGGTCATGCTGCATATGTTTTATACCATGCTTATAAACAGCTGTTACAATTACCTTTTTGTTCTATGATAATAACCATTGGAAGCATTTTACACATTTTCACAAGGTCTTGTGTCTAGATTCTCAGTGAAGGAAAATAAAAGTGCCTGGAACCATAGAAGGCAATGGGATATCTGCTCTCAAATTCAACAGGGCCAGGATTTTTTCTTGAATTCTTAGCCGAATGTTATAACAAGCATCAGAAGTATTTGAGCCTATAAAATGAGGCCTGAACAAACAGTTATTGCTTGTTGTCACTTTACTTCCAGTTGTAGGCAATGAAGTGTGAAGTGCAGGAGGAAGCAATGTTTTAAATACTTATCCAAGAGTTTTCAAGTTACAAAATACAGCCAGTATTACTTGAAAAAAGAGCATTTGCTGGGCTTTGAAGGGGGTGCATGTCTTCAAATATATTAATTTATATGATGTAACAACATAAATCTTTCAAAACTGTTTATGCTAACAAATCCAAATAGAACCCTTATATATACAAGAACTGTGAAGACACCCTTGCACATATGTTTACTGTGGACTGTTGTGGCTGATCTGTCTATGAACTGAGAGCTTTAAAAACAAAACATATCAAAACTAAACTAATTTAAAGTTACCATTGTGAGGTATTACTGAGAAAACTGTGAATGACAGGCAAAACAGCCCACTAGACTGGAAAGCTGGTTAGCTAGTTATGTGTGCAGTTAGAATACACAAAATCATAGCTAACTTTATTAACTATTATTTATATCACATGTAAATAGGTCTCAGCTCTCAAGTGTAAAAACCCTGGGACAAAGAAAATTCTTGTGGCATTTTTTCCCTAGAAGAGAATGTCATTGGTACGCTCCCATTGTAATTCCGAAGAAACTCTAAAGAATCAAGAGGTATGAATAATTCGAATACGGTTTCAATTAGCTGACAATACAAGCCTAAACAAAGCATATTATACTTATTATAGAATTAAAGACTGCCAAAAGCTACAATTTAAAATACAAACATATTTCTATTTCAGGAAGACTTTTTAGATTCAATTTTTAGGACTGCACAGGTTTGGTGCTGGTCAGGGTGCCATCTGAAATAATTTATAAGAACCACGTAGGTAAACAAATCCTCTAAGTTGATATCAACTCTTTAGAAAGCAAAAAATATTTGTGATCAGTTTCTGAGACTGAATACAATCAAGTCCTGACACAAAAAATACATCTTGGCATGACTGTGAAACTGAAGCCTGCCCAGACTAATTTATATCCAGACACTGGGCCAACTTAAAATAAGTGCAACTTAAAATAAGCATATCTCTGATTTATGTCATATGATCATCTGTGGATCGTATGGTCAGCAGACTCCTCAGACTGGAGTGTTTTAAATAATTTCTGCACATCAGAAAGCTGCCAAATAGATTACTGTATTTATGCTATTTATTTATGCTGAAATAAAAATGGTTGCACTGTATTCTAACAATTTGTAGGTTAAGTTTCAGGTCACAGTGGATTTAAGCAGACAAGTTACATAAAAAAATATAAAAAAAAAAATAAGAAGATTATGTTAATACTAATTAACCTGATCAAGAGCCTTTACATGAGAAAGGATTAGTTAATACTGTTGAAATATTGTCTGTTCTACTGCTAGCTTAAGCCTATTTACCTTTGTGTACCTTAATAGTATTGCCTATAATAGGGTAATTAGCTGTAACAGAATTTATATTTAGAGTTAACATTAGTATTTAAGTTCAGTTCATTGTTGCCAAAATCTTTACTAACACAGAGTTTCAGCTGCTCAATGGTAACTTATGCCATTCCAAACTGGGCAGATCCAAGGGCTCCTGACAGAAATAGAAGGTTGGCAGAGCAGTAATTGCAATCAATAAAAAAAAAAGTGCCTTCTCTGCACCCAGTCCCATCGCTGTGGACTTGGCTATAAGAGACAGAAGGGTTTTTTTCTGAGAAACCCAGCGTGCTTCATTTTGACATGTGATGGAATAAGCAGTGATCACAAGAGTAGTGCACAAATCAGTATTGAAAGAGCAGGCAAAGGAGTACCCTCTAGTCCCCCTAATACAATAGCTTTAGATATTGGGGACACTGCTCTGATGCAGCAGTGTATGCTCATTCCTATGTGCCAGCAATAGGGCACTAGGGAGACGTTGTAGGGGGGAAGGGATTTGTAACAGGGTTCGAAGAGGACTTTACTCTTTAGGTATAATTACTGCCAAATAAAAGAGCAAGTTTAGACGGGTTACTATGCATAAAAGTCAAGGAACTCCAGAATGGTAAGTCTGTAAAAGATACTGTAAAATCAAGCAGATTTGGCATCCTTTCCATGAAACTGGCTAACATTAGCTGCAGCAGATATAGGTGGCTCCTGTTCCAGCAAAGATCAAGGGCAGAGTGAGAAAATACATCTGGACTGATCATAGTAATTTCAGTATGTACTTAATTTCTGTTGTATCCCTTCAGTTTCTAACATTGTAACTGTATTATATTCTGAAAGTAAGGCAATATTGCTGAAAAACTTTCATCTGTGCTGAAAAAGCTTGATCTGGCACCAAATTTTTGGTACTTTATGATCCAGAAGGAAAGCAGCAGAAGGTTGTCAAGTCTTTTAAAATTAATTTAACAATTACAAATGCAGAAGGACAGGGTGGTTTTTGTTACCATGTTAGTTTGTAATTAACACACTACATCACTGGGACATTCTGTGCTGCTGTATTATCCTTCTGTCTTGCAGCCTCTGCTATACGGCCAAGCTTTGAAATTCTGAGTACGTATAGCTGCTTATTATGTAGAGTATATGTAGCTGTATAGATGATTCAGTAACAAGCATGGTCACCTCAGCATAATGCGTAACACAATACCTCCAAAAGCTTCACAATTTGTTGCACAGTGTTTATTTTAATTTAAAGCATAAGTGCTTAAAATTACAAGAAGTGCATCTTCTCTCTCTTCTGGAGCCAAATTCACAATGCAAACCACATTCCACCCTAACATTGCTAGTTACACTCCCCTTCCTTTCCCATTAATTACAATGGAATCCACAAGTTGTTGCCTTCTGGCACCCTCTGCTGCTTTACACCTTACACCACAGACAGCATTTTATGGACATCTGAGCAATTCCTATGCCTTTGTTAAAACATCTTCCAAGTAGTTAGATTTCCCAGTCCAAGAAAATAAAAAATGCTGATATTCATACTTGGTGTGTGCTTTCATTTTTTGCTTTCAGGTCTCGATGCTTATATCTCAAAATGATATTCAATATCTCTTGTGTAAAGTTAATCTGGACTCTCCCTAAGAAGCACAGCTAGTAGCTCTGGTCACTCTGTAGACTAGACAAGTGGCCATCTCCGACTCTGCAAATGTCCAGAAAATACAATGGTGCATCAAAGCTTCTAGAATTTTGAAGATCCCACAAATTTTCATTCACAAATGAGAGACAGGGAGAGTGTCTTGAATGCCTGTGCTGGTATTGCTGGGATCGAGCTAATTTTCTTCATAGTAGTTAGAATATTTTCTTTGTAGTTGGTAGCACAGTCTTTTTTTTGGATTTAGTATGAGAAAAATGTGATAACACACTGAACTTCCCATGCCTTTACCTGGGACAGAATTACTTCTTTTATTTCCAGTAGGTTAGACTGTGTTTTGCAGTTGGTATGAAAAGACTGTGAGGACTCACTGTTTTGGCTGCTGCCACAGAGACCAAGGATTGTTTGCCTTTCCAGCTGCAGGTTCACATAGAAGCTTGGAGGAAGCATAGCAGGACAGCACCTCGACTGACATCCAGGCTGACCAATTAAGTACTTCTTACCAATAGCATAATGTTCCATATATATCTGGAGATGGCTGTTCAGCCTTTCTCTCTTTTCTTCCAGGACTGTCTGTTTGCTGTGATCATGTTCAGGTGTGAACTGTTGTCTGGGTTTCCACTCTTCCAGGATTGGCTGTATGTTGGTCACTGGGTGTAGAGCAGTTGCATTCTGCATCACTTATTTTATATATATATATCTACATATATATATATATATATATATATATATATATATATATATTGCAGTTGGTGATGGGTTTGTTGGTTTGGTTTGGTTTGGTTTTTCTCTTCTTTTGCTGTCCAAATAAACTGTTCTTATCTCAACCCACAGGTTCCTCCCTTCTCTTTCAGTTCTCTCCCCCATCCCCCCCTGGAGGGTAGAAAGAATCAACAAGTGGCTGCGTGGTCCTAGTAACTGGTTGGGGTTAAATCAACCAAAGAGTCAATAAAATCACTAGGGTACCATCAGGACTACTCAAGGTACTTCATGTGGATGCATGTCCATGTGTGTGGACTATGCACCAAAGCACAGGTCCACATTGTTTCTTGAGAGCCTTGCAATTTACTGAAGCATCAGAATTCACTGTTGTCAAGATAGGAAGGGACAGATCATCTTAGGAAGAAGGATGAGTGACCTTGGGACTCAGCTTCAATGTTAAGAAATGCTCTTTTGTGAAAAGTCTGTCTCTCTGAGGAAATTCAAAGCTTCACAGACACATAACAATAACCCTTTCTAACTAACATACAGAACACAAAATTATGAGACAGTTTAAGTAAAAGTGTTGTAAAGGGAGTGGTTAGAAAATCTTTAAATAGAAGTCCTTAACTTTAACCATAAGAAAACTAAACTGGCATTTTTCCTCAGTTCCAAAATAATCAGACATTTGATAAAAATCTAGAAAGCTGACAAAAACTCAAAATTACCAAAAAGCCTTGTTTGGATATACTGTAAAATAAAACCACTTCGGAGACATTGTTTATTTTCTTATTCACTTTAAATATGCTTTTTTGCTGTTCAGCTAAACATCATGCACTTTCGTCTCTATTTTTAAATCCAGTAAACATTCTAGACATTCCTAGTATTTATAACATACTCTCCCTATAGAAGATGATAAAAATACACCATCATGAAGCACACATATTTACTGCAATCCTGCCGCTGCTATCCTGGGAAAAATGTATTAATGACTATAACCAACAGGTGCTTTCTAAAATGCATGGCATAGTCAATTTGTGTGTATGTATTTGAACTCCACATCTGTGTTAAAACTTTTCAGTGCATTTCTATTAATGGAGGTTTCAAGGCCATTTATTTATCATCTCTTTGTCTAAGCATCTGTATCAAAAATATATATTGGATCAATTGAAAAACATTAAGGAATGTCCACATGACATCTTTTAGGGAAGACTAACAAACAAACAAACCAAACAGAAACCAGAGAATTGAAGAGGGTAGGACACTAGCAACAGATAAGAAGAAATGAGGAACCTGCCAACTGCATCTTTCCAAATTACAAAGACTTCACTGTATGTCAACCACTAGTCTTCATGCATAAAGTACTCCAGTATTTAACCTCTGCATATCCTCCCAATACAGTTTAACAGCACAAGTTTCTGATTGGCTGATATTCCTGACAAACACAGTAGAGGGATGGGGGGAAGAGATGGGTGAGATGGGCATGCCTCAGAGGCATGGAAGTAGTGGCATATTCCAGGCACAGATTAAGGGGAAAGGGATTCCAAGGAATTGCTAGGAGAAAAAAGAAATTAAAAAAAAAAAAAAGTTTTGCAGGGGAGTAGCTAATTTTAAGGAATGAAAAGATCTTTTTGTCTTCAGTAATCTTGGTCTACAGAAGCAAAATGTGCATAATCCTGATCCTATCCCTAATCAAGCAAACCATCCCTAAGCAAACTACTCAGTAGATTTCATGGGCACTGATACCATCACAGTACAAGTACTTCTTCTAGCATGATTATTTAATGAACATCTAGATGAGTTATCTTCATGTGATTCCACACATTAATAGGAGAAGGAATTTGTAAGCCTAAACAAAAAGGCTAATAAGTGCATGCAATTTCTATTTAATGAATAACGTGCTTCTTCCAGCCTGGTAAAATAATACCCAGGATGTGTTCCTGTGGCATTTTCTTTTATGACTTCAGAGTCAAATGTAAGTGACTCAGGGGACTATGCATCTCACTGCCTGATGTGAGTGAGTAACTCTGAGCTGTTCTGTGAAGGGGGATTGTCATAAATCCTGTGGTTCTTTTAATATTCTCAGATCTATGGATGTAAAGAGAACTGCTTGTTTCAGTGAAGAATAAAGAGGTCTAACAAAAGGCCAAAACAGAATCCAACCATATCAAAACAGTGATGGTTTTGTTGCCTTCTTATCCCTTTCTATGCATGTAACATCCTTCTAGATCTAACACTTGCAGCACCACTCTCATCCTTTCTCCTCTCAGAAGGCAACAGTTAATCTGCTTGTCTGTCCAGCTCTCACTCCACCTCTAATTTCTCTTCCATTTCAAGAACTTTTAGAAATAATATTTTTTTTTCAGAAAAGCAGTCTGAATTCCTCTTTCTGCCATTTCCACACTAAACCAATTTGTCTCTCATCTTACTCAAAGTGGGTGTGTTAATACCATTAATAATTTATTTTCACAGAAACTTGGAACCAGAATTCCAACGTCTTCATCCTTGAATTTCAGCCAACTTTAACATCAACATCGTTAGCAGAAATAATATCTTCTTTTCTTTCTTTATTCCCTCCATTCATATTGTAACAATAGTCCTATAAAGTATCCTTAGATGGACCCTCAGTATTTTTGATGTTCTGATTTTCATTTTTACTCTAATCTTTATGTCAGGTTAATTCCATCTGCAAAAACAAAAATAAACTTCAATTTCTACACCGATGGAGATGTTGCTTCATATACTTACACTGTAGATATAACTATATGCATTGCTTGAAAGAGGAAGTATCCAGTACTAAAGGTCAGCTTCTAAAATTTCATCCTGCACTTATCATTTATAATTCAAAAGTTCAAAAAGGTTTATTTCATTCTCCAAAATGTTCAACAACCTGAGCAAATTCAAAGCAGTCAGGTATAACCTGATGCTAAGCATGCTGGTTCAACAGTGCAGAGTTCCCTGCACATGGAAGAGAATCTTCTACAGATTCCTGCTGTCACCCCCATTATTTCTAAGTGGCAACATGAACACATGTGTAGAAGGCTTGATAATAATTTCCAAGTACTTTGCGCTCCAGGACATGACAACAGATAAAGCTTCAGGGCTCTATGAACCTGGACAGAACAACTAAATCAAAATGCATCTTAGTAGTTAACATTTCTCTTATCAACAAAGGAAATATGAGAGACTTCAATGGGATAGTCAACTTGAATATTCAGTGAATAATAAATAAATTGTAAATGCTCTGAAGCCATCTTGTACATTGTACACAGCACAGCGCATTGCAAGTGGCTGGATGTGTCAAATATGTCCAAGAAAGTCTTTCCTTGAAGAGCTGAAGAGAGTCACTGGGAAAGCGTGTGGGAAAGGGATTTGCTCTTAAAGGGAAGATTCCACTCTGAACCTACCTAGGAAATGAGAGGACTTGTTCAGGAAAAGATCTCAGAAGGACAGATAAGACATGCTCTTGGCTCTGACAGTCTTGGGCACTTTCCTGAGAATCCCAGTAAGTATACAAATTAAATGTAAATCACCTACCTAGGGAGAAATCTCAGAAAGCATCACTAGATAAGTAAAAAATTGTGTGGCTCAATTGAAACCACCATCAGAAAATGGGAAATCTGAATATGTACCATGTTGAGGAACATAATTTCCTGCATAAATAAGCATCTGCTTACATCCTTTCATAATGGAGCTGCATCAGCCTTGTCTGCTTCAGTCCAGAGCTGCCACACGGTAAGAAAGAATAGACTATGAAGAGAAGTGTTCACCATCACTGTGGTACATTGAAAACTCTGATAAATAAAAATAAGTATGCATATTCCTGATGTGGACATGCCCAATAGCCAGTGATCTAGATTACAATAGAATACAGGTATAGTGTCACTGGAAGGAGACTATGATCTCTTTCTCTGTTCCAGATCTGAATACTCTCATCCAAATTAAAATCATCTTTCTAACTAGTTGCCAACACAAGCAAAACTCTAAATTTCCTTCTGATCTTTTCCACACAGTCCTTTACCTAACACTTCGGCATATTCTTCAAGTATACTCTCCCCCAAACACTCCCACACAAGCTGTGACTATGTCTTGCAGATTCTTTCCATGTAACACAGTCAAAATATGAGCTTTCCTATCTATAAACACAGGAAACCTCTCACAGGAGATCAAATTATAATTATTGACATTTTTTTCTCTTGCTTTAGTGAGATCACTTCCCTAGGTATCATGCTATGAACCTGTCATCCTTTTCTAAAAGTACTACTTTTCTTCCTCTTAAAAACTGCTCCATTATCAAATTCTAGATACCTCTTGCCTACCAGAGGATAGGAAAATGATCTTTTGACTCTATCCTGCCTGCATTGCAAGAAGCCATTCCTTTTGACTACATTTTCAAACAGATATTTGTACTAACTAAAGCTCTTTTCTCAGGCCCTGTTCTATATTGTATGCAAACTGCATCTTCCCCAAAACAGCTCATCATCAAGAAAACTCTATGCATATCTGTTAACATCTCACTGGTAAGGGTTAATAGCAGTTCAACATACCTTTTTTTCTTCAGAATTGCAAGATCTTTCTGCAGCTTCATGATCGGATTTATATTTTACTGAGTAACTCTTCACTTTAATTTTTTTTTTTTTTACTATTAATGCCTTTTTCCAGATCATTTGTGAACACAATGAATGAATCACAAGCACAGATGCACAAATCCTTGAAGTCACAAATCATAGACTTTCTGTTCACAAATGGTGACAGGTTATTCCTTGTTTTCCATTCCTAGTAAGTTGTTAATGGCATTTTGGGGGACCACCAAGAAGCAGTTTATATCTGATCCTTTGTCTGTAGTTCCAACTTACGTGACAGCTATTTCAACTATCTTAAGAAATTTACTGAAAACCTGGTAAGACCAATGGTACTCTTCCTTTTTAGGGTGAAATAATTTTACTTCTCTTACACGCTGTTACATGGAAGTGCATACACTCCAATTAACACACTTCAGGCTATTCACTGAAATTCTTAAAACTAAGGACACAAGCATGCACCACAGAAATACAGGAACTGGATTACTGTTGTGTGGTTCATTAATTTAAGCACACCAAACCTGCACAACTGAGAAAACTTGAGTGTCTTTTCCCTTCATATTGTCACGAAACTCCCACAGAAGCCAGTCATTAAATCTGTGAAGATCCTCTGAGAGCCATGTGGTAGCAGTCAGAATTTAAACAAAAGGGGATCACACAGGTGTCACTGCAGGAATAAACTGTCCCGCACATGGAAGGAGCTGGGATTAGTTTCAAAACTCAGACTGAATTTCCAGTTGTAAGGGACCATATTTCTACAAATAGCCAAATTTCTGTATACGTTTCAACATATCATGCTTGAGTAGAAGGCTTCCCTGGAGCTGCTCCAAAGCCTAAGTATACCTTGAATCCATATAGCTAATTACCAACAAATGCAATAGCAAAGACAGAAGATTCTTGCGCAGTTCAACGCTGTGCAGATGAAAAGACCTCATATTTGGACCCACTTAACAGTGAATGAAGGGATGATATTTTCAGGCTTCCTGGTACTCAGCTTCATATAACCATACTCCACACATTTTAATATAGAATTCTATGGGCCTTAGTAGTATCTACCATACTTACTGTATTAAAAAAAAAAAAAAAAAAAAATGCTGTGTTTCACAAACAATTTTAGACACAGAATGCTGATACTCATATTCTTCTCCCAGGATATTGTAATTTCTGGATAACGAGGAATGCTACTCAGGTGTCTGCCCAGCATGTCCCTGTCAGAGGAAATCTGAAGGCAGGTGTCTATACTGAAGGGAAGTATACATACTGTAGGGCAGGTATACTCTGTGGCACACTTAGAAGTTCCAGTTTCTACCGGTTTATCCTGACCACAGGCTGACTGCGTGCTAATAAGAGATTTGCATGCACCTCACCCCTTGCAACCTTGTATTCCTCCAGAGAAAAACCCAAACATATGGGCAGAGAGGGAGCCATAGGGGGCTTTTGTGGCACTGCAGAAACACTATGAAGCACATCTACCCAATACATTAAAAAGCAATGTCTACCAGTATAGATGTGGTCACTTTGTCCTATTCTATGACTTTGATTCAGCTCCAGAATTCACACACTTCTTTAACCAAGTTAGAGAAAGCTCTCTCTATAACAAAACAGACTCATTCACTCACTCTACTTTCTCCTTGCTAAAGTTCATAATTTTTCTTCAGTTTCCTAGAATATAGCAAAATCGCTGGCATTCTTGTGGCTTTTTCCAGAAACATTTTCAATTTATTAACATCTCTTTAAAGGCGTTATTAATTAAATTAGTACAATGTTATAGAAACAATGTTAGTAGTGCTGCACAGTGACACTGATCCTCACTTTTAACATATACACTACTACTCTACCAAAATAGTGTAAAATCTGCTAACTGCAGCTTTTTACTAAATGTTCATACCCTCTTGGCAATGTGCTGTGGCTCCCACACCTTTTCCAACTCCCTGATTTCCAGGATGTGGTAAGAAAGACTTGTATTTTTATTGAATTCAACTCCACTGTTGGACTGCTGCATGTCCATATCCTAAGCTATAAAAATACCTTTGAAGTATACTTTTGGTTATATTAATAGGTAGAAAAATGTGCCAAAGATAAGACTGGCAAAATGAAAATTACCTTTCATTAAATGTGTGTAAATACAGCTAAGAAAAACAGCTAATAAGACAACAGCAACTTCTGATGGAAAAATCAACTTGAAAAACAATGTATTAAAAAATTTTGGCAGCTTTGAATTTATTTTATTATTTATGCAGCTGAAAGCACCATAGACTGCATAAGGAAGGAATAGAAATGTTACTTTTGTAAAATTCTCAAGGGGCAGTACTGCAAATGTCATCATAAAAATATTTTCAGTCCAATACTTTTTGATTCTCTTGCATTTTCTCTGACAGCCCCAGGATGGATTACGTTTGATAATCTGTATGTTTCCTATATGCTTGATATGATCTGTTTAGAGACAAAACAGTGGAGGTCTTCCAGTACATTTTTAATATGTTTAGGAAGAAAAAAAAAAATCTGAATTCTTTCTCTTTAGACAATTAGAGAAAAGCTGTATAACATATTTTCTTGACAGGACACTATCCTGATTATTCTAATGATAGGGAAACTTAAAACAGAAATTAAAGAAACAAATGGCTTATAAAGAAGCAGAAAAATAAATAGCTGTTGGCTGCATCAAAAAGTAAAGCCTTGAAAGATCATAATCTTCTAAAAGAAAGATGATTCTAGGTTGCCTTAATTGGTAGGCTTATGGAATAATTTACACAAAGAAAAGATAGAAAGGAAGGTGTGTTCTTCCACTGAAGGTCTTGAAAGAGATGGTGAAAAAAGGTTGCAGTGCCATATTCCTCCTTGAATACATACTGTGAATAAAAAAATAGGCAAGGAGAAGATTCTATATGGCACTGTAGACAGACAATGTGTATTATAATACTGTGTTTTAAATTCTTATTATATTTATTAAAACCACTCATAAGAAATGCCAAAATCTTTTTACCACAGTACATTTACTCAGCAAACAAGAAATCTTGCTGATTCTCTTGAAGGTTTATTTATTTAAAGCTTGTGAGATTTGAATATGAAATAATTTATTCCCCAGTACCTCTCAGGTTCTCAGATTCTGTATGTGACATCAAGTGTGCGAGCATAATGACAGCCACGAGGATCCTGGTAAAGCTAACTATGCAGAAACTGGAGGCTGCCGGGGTTCACAGGTTTTCATTTTTGTGAACTTGGACCTGTGGAGCCAGTTCAACTTGTCTGCAAGTACTTGATTCATCACCGCCAAGAGGAGCACAGAGTGCAAGACATCGCAACGGAGCTAACTAAAAGAAAACTTAAAAAGAAGCATTATATACGTATTTAAAATAATATTTAAAAGATGTTTCCAGGTTAATGTAATGGATGGATTGAGATACCTTAAAAATCACTTGAAAGATTAAGTCATAGGCAAGAGGAAAACCAAATGGTGCATGGAAAGGAACTTGAGAGTATTGGTAGTAATTAATTATTAGTTGATATCAATATAATCTACAGAGGATATAAAGCGCTTACAGCACCAGACAATCCATGTCAGTGCTCTCTAGCTTCTTTTAAGCTAGCAAGATATCTTAGACATCTCTTCCTGGGAAGTGTATCAAATGGCAAATGAATACAGAAAACATTTCTCCTTAATTGCAGGTTATGAGAGCAAGGATCATGAAAACATATGTGAAAGAAAACGGTGGTGGGATTCTTGAGGTTTAGAAACTAAAAATATTAAAATGAAAACAGCAAATGGCTGGCTAACATGCATGCTATAGGAATATTGTGATTGTTGCTGGTTTGTCAGATTTTCTAACAAATCCTGACAGGACATATCGCTACATATCAGAATACGTCAAATATGTAAACTAGTTTCAACAACTGTTACTCTTTTTTTTTCCTGCATGTTACAAACAACCAAGACTCCACTGGTACAAATAGCAGAGAACTGACCTATCATTAACTGGGTGGGCTAACAAAATTGAGCACCGCAAGGGCAAGTTACCTGAAAATGCAATAAGATGGTGCCTTCAGCTAGGGCAGATCAGTGCACAACCCAAAGGAGACAAATGGAGGGCAGACTCAATACCTGAGATCTCTGAGATGCTTTGAGAGGAAAGTTGACAAGTTTGAACTACGTTAGCTTCAATACATTTTAAGTTTTCTAGCTCAGTCAAAGAAATCAACAGTATAAAACTGGTATGTCAAAAGGCAGGAAAATAATCTGATCAAACAGTAGACATAAAACAGTACAGTATAGAGACCAAATCAAAGAAAGATGGAAAAATATATCCTCTTTCTATCAAGTTAAGTGGCTAAATGTGATGCTTTATCATTGTGCAAACGCTGATGTATGACTATGCACAGGAGCATTCAAAGCACCTGGCTGGAGACCCAGAGGACCTGAGACAAACACTTTGGCCTGGCTTAGGAGAGGGAGAAGATGGACACAAAGAGATTCCCACGGGTACTGCTGTGGCACGGGCATGCATTGAGCATGTTTCCCCCATGACTGCAGCAGAGCTAGAGGTAAAATCCCCAATCCCTGTGACACATAAAGATTTACCTGTCAACAGGGAACATACACAAATGTTGTCACTTTGGACACGTGAACATTGCTAGAGTGAATAATTTTCTCAACAGACATCAGAGTGGTAGGTCCCTGAGCAATCCTAGGTGGTCACTGACCACTTATATAACCTCAGAAAATCATATCGCTTTTCTGTGCTTTTGTCTCTTCTTGTTTGTCTTTTCTGTCTGGAATGGTAGGTTTTAATGGGAATTAAGCAGAGTGATTATCGCTCAATCTGTGTGTGTAATTTTAGAGTTTCATGCTGGAGTTCCCAGTGTTCTCAGTTGGGGCCACTAGATGCTGCTGTAATATGAGTAATTAAAATAATAACTATTATTAAGGAAATTGTATATATTCTTGCTGTGGACTGTTTCAAAAAGCCTGAAAACCACAGAAAAAGCTTATAAACCGGCACATTTTTTAAAAAATAAGTACCAAAAGACCTGATTATTCACTGGTACTCAAAATTTTTCCTTTGACCTTTTGCAGCTTTTCAGAAAAAAATCTGCAAATTCCTTCCCCCTTCAATTATTTTTCTACTCCATTTTCATTTTTAAGCCCAGCTTCAGCAGTTTGCTATTATGCAAGCTCATCCAAATCATTACACTCCAAAATGCTTGCCAGCTACACAATTGTGCACCTTATTCACATAATATTTGCATGTGAACAGAAACGCAAAAGTCCTCAGCATGAGGGAGCATGACTGGAACTGCAAATGATTCAGTAAATGCATGGTGATGTTACTGAGGCTCGGATTTTGTACCTGTCAGTTCCACGGCCTCCCCTAAGGAGGCTTTATCTTATTAAATGTAGTTGACTAGCCATAAACACAGTAAAAGATTTATAAGACTCCATATGAATCACAGTTACAAAATGCTTCTTGCCTGAGAGTATTAAAATGTCTTTAAGCAGCTGCCAGCTATAGCTCAGAGAGCTATATGACTAAAGTGCTATTTCTGAAAGTATTGAAGTCAGTGCATCTAACTGGACTTCACAGTGGACAATCCAAAAGGCTATTTATATTCAAAAATAATTTGGCAAGTCTTGTTCATCAAACCAGTTTTCCAGACACAAAGACTCCACTTAAAAAATTGTTCTTGGATTTACTGCCCTTTAAAATGAAGTTAAATGAAATTATCTGGATCATCAGAAGAACAGGTCTGCTAAGGCAGTTCTTGATCAATCAGAAGTTATTAAATTTTGCTGCTGAGTTACCTCAAGACCCAAAGTCAGCAAGCACAGAAATGAAGTGACAAACACTAAGCACACGTGGAAGAAAGAGTACCAAGAACACTATGTGAGAATTAGAACTTCATGGTAAACGTGGGACAGAATATTCACAGTTTAAATAAATCATTATTAAAAAGTATTTTAGGAAAGTGCAGAGGTGCCAACACAAACTAAAAATATATTTTATTCTTACCATTTGAGACTGGCTCCGGGGACAGCCATTGATATCTTCAACCTTTTCATTTGCTAAACAAAAACAGTGAGGAGAAAAGCAGAAGTGAACAGTGAGATAAAACTCTCCTTTCCACCCCCTGGTCAAAAAAACAGCTCCCCTCCAAAAACATAACAGAGGAAAAAAACCCTCAAAAAACCCCAAACCATAACAAAACAAAACAAAACAAAAAAACAAAAACAAAAACAAAAAATCAGAAGAGCAGAAAAGACACAGCAATAAAGTGTACGGGGCTTTGTTGACACAGAACTCCTTTCTAAGTAAAGCTCAGTCATACAGTAACAACACTCTTGTTAGCAGCAGTTGCTTCCACATGCCAAATCATGCAAAGGGGGAAGTGCGAAGGAGGTCGCTGCTAATTCTTCAGCCCCTGCAAAATAACTGCTGACATGAAATCTTCCACAATTGTCTGTGCAGGGTCAGGATACAGTTTCAAGGCATCCCAGAAACTATGAGCCACTCCAGCTAACAAAATGCACACATGGGAGACATATGGTTTAATAGAGCATTCATTTCTGACAATTCAAAGTGTGTAAGATACAGTTCTGGCCATTTAAAGTATGGTTAAACAGCAACTTCCAAACATGCTCACATAAACATATTTTTTAATTAAGACAAGGATGAACCGCACAAATATCAGAGACATATGGACCCAGTCAAATTGTATTATTCAGGGTTCATCTTATTGTTAAATACATTCAACTTGAATTATATAATCCCCCATGCAAGGAGTCAGCTCGCAGTGCTTCTCTCAGCCCGGGTCTTACCGATGATCTGGATGATTTCTGCTAGCAGAACTCCATCTGCAATGTCCTGTTGCAAATCCTTGATCAACCGCTTGTGGCCAGATTTTGCTAGGTAGTGGTTAGCCCAGTCAGTGTAAATCTGCAGAGCAGAGAGGGAGGGCAAGGGGGAGAAGGGGAAGAGAGAAAAGAAGACAATAAAAATTCTTAAAACAAATGTTGGCTTGCACACCAGAACTATTACAGATCACATTCCCATTTAAGAAGTCAGCACCAAAGGAAACAATTTTAATACAGTGTTTTCTTGCTTTTTCTTTTTTTCTTTTTTTAATGACCATGCATCTCCCCCTCCCATTCTCTGTTTTATTTTAACTTCAAATGATTCAGGCTGTTTCACGAGGGTTCAAACTTGCTGTGACCAAGCAAAATTCCCCTTATGACTGTAAAGGAAACTCCTGTCATAAATCAGTCACATCTACCACAATTTCACCTCCCACTGTGTTTCTACCTCTACTCAAGCCCCACCACCAACTTTTACACCCTGAGGCTGCCTAAGAGAAGGTGATAGTAGAGATGCCTGTGTGTTTTGCTAAGAGTTCATCGGGTTGTTGCTGGTGATCAACCACCTGGTGATGCCTCGGCGACACTTTCTGCAGCAATCACAATGTCCCACCATGCAGGGACTGGTCATTTGTCCCCTTGCCTATGGTTCAGTGTGCTGCAGTATGCACAGAGGAGACTGAGAGCACTAGATATACAGTAGTCTCAGCGCTGGAATTAGAGTGTGTATACTGGAAATAACTCTTGGTCCTTTTTCTGCCAAGAGAGGAGGGGGGAAGGGTGAGACTGGGCAGCACTAAATACTTAGCAATACGCAGCACAAAAATGGCACTTGTCAACGAAAAGGTTGAAAAGCACCAGCTGAAGTACATCCTTCAACATAATAGAGGTTGAAGAGAGGTGCTGAAAGTATTTCATAAGGCATATACGTACACCGAGAGAGCATTTGGTAATACCTACAGTGTGCGCACAAAGGGAACCGAGTTCACTTAGTGTGAGATAGAATCATAAAATCATTTCCCTTGGAAGAGACCCTCAGGATCCAGACCAACCATAAACTAACCTAACTCTAGCACTAAACCATGTCCCTAAGAACCTTGTCTAAAGATGAAGAGGAAGGGACACCATCACCTATATACCAACAGAAGAGCGCACCCCCAGAGGTGCTCACACCCTCCCAGGGTGTCCCAGCGCACAGAGGCAGCTCAGACTGACGGAGTTTGGCAAAGGGGAGTCTCTCAGCCTAAGAGTACCAGCAGCCTTTGGCAACCAGCACTGGCTCCCTTTTGTGGGGTATCCATGGCCTATCACCTCACCCCAGAAGAAAGGACTTGTACAGACCATCCTGCTACCATGGGATGTCACCACTAAAAGAAGGCATTTATTATATGTAGGACAGTATCATAAGTAAATCTCTGGTGAGATTATTGCTTGAAAATGTTGAAACTGCACCTCTTTCACAAAAACAATGTGAGCTCACTTTATAAACATCCTTTTATTTAACCTCACAGACCCTGGGGAGGAAGGGGTCAGCATCCCATTTTTTTAGCAGAAAAACAGAGGCCAAAGCCATTAACCACTTGCTTACTTCACCAAGGAAATTTGTGGCAGAGCCAGGGGAGGAAAACAGATGCAGTTTCCAGTCTAGGGTCTTACCCAGAGAACCAACATCCTCTTTCCACCCAGCAAAAGTTTTACCTCTCAGTCCACATTCACATGCAAAAGACTCCACTATGTGAGTACCTTTGTCACCATTTTTTCCCTCTTCATTAAAAGAGACAAAATTGTAACTTGTTTGGTCTACCCTCTTTCTTCCCATATTCCTGCAGGTTGACCACCAGCTGGTTTGCCATAGTTTTCTTGACATATGTAGAACTTTAGACTGTGGAAATGGATCCAGCCCTCCCATAGCCAAAAGATGCTGCTGTTAGATGGGGCCTTAAATTTGCCTGCCTTCAGTCACCTGTGTTTGATAGCCTTTTTTCACCATTACAGGTGAGTTACATGAAAGGCTCCATTAAAATGCATTTTCAAGCTAACCGTAGGTAGGAAAGTGTTTTTTCAACTATATAACCATATATAATGAATGCTAATGCAGAGTCTCTAGAGATTATATGGACACGTATTTAGAACAATATGAAATCACAGTGATAAAAGTCACATACCACACCCATAGCATCATATATTCCCCACTACTAGTATTTCAGCTTTAGTCATTCTTCCAAAGTAGCATCTCAGAAATATTCTCTGATCTATTACTATAAGCAGAACTATTTTCTGTATTCCAATGAAACTGATCCACTGGAACATGCAGAATTTAATACCCACTAATATTATTTTAGGTTAGTTTCACATTACAAACAAAAATACTTTACCAGGCCTTTCCTTTTTCATTTGTCACTCACACATAATCCGGTGTACCAATCCTAATTTTGACTACAATTTAAACCATCTTCTGCTTAAGCAGCCAGGGAAATTTCATTCTAGCAGCTGCTTTGCAAGTATCTAGTATTCAAAGAATGGACTTCATCCATCCACCCACCCACCCACCTACCTACCCACCCCCTCCATAATTTTATTTCGTCGTTAATTTAAAAGTGACAAGCATAAAAAATGTAAACAGTGTTTTGTAAACAAATGTTGATAATTCACATCCTACCAGTGGCCCCCAAACTTTACTGATGGTCTGTATTTTGATATGGTGGAAAAAGTATTGGGAGGATGCAGTGGCAAAAGATGAGATTTGTCACTTCAAAAGTATTCTAAAAAAAAAACGAAAAAGGTGAAGAGTTGTTGATGGAGACAATATAGCAAACCAACACCCAGTTGGCAGTGGAATGTCACATTTAATTTCCTCACTTTCTGTAGGGATCACCACTTGCTTTTGTTTCCCCCCTTCCCCATAAAATGCCCTTCTCATTCAGATCATTTTTCCAGGGACCCAACTGCTGAGGAGTCAGTGGTAAAAAATGAAAAGCATGTATATAGACACATTAAATTAAAAAAGGAAATATGCCAGTATATTCTTTTTACATTAAATTCTCTTACTCAAATATAATGGGAAATAGAAACACCCTCCTCTTTGTAGTTTTTAAGCATCAATGTAACTATGCACCTCTTTGAAATTTTATCTTAAACTCCTTAGGAAAACATAAAGCTCCAGTGTGAATCATCATTGATAATACTCAGTTCACAAAGGATAGAAAAGTCATGCAAGACACAATATGAAAAATCAGTAACCTCAAGCAACCATCTGCTTTTTATGGGTGCTCTACTTTCATTGGGTGCTGAGCACCTCTAAGGAAGAGCTGTGCATGCTCCCCCTCTTTTCAGAACTCTCAACAGAAGACCATTCCATCTTACATTAATTGTACAGTAATTTTTCCCCCAAATCCTCTTATCTTATATTTTTCTACGATGAGGCTGTTTCAGAGAACACAGACATGAGGGTTAGCTGTTGCAACACTTCCTCCCCTCTCCACCGCTTGCTCCAGTAACCCAGCCTTACAGCTACAGGCTGGGCTGGGATTGCCGACTTACTCATTTCCTCTCCAGGCTTCCTCTCCTGCCACCCAGCTCTACAGGAATGTCTGACCAGGGAGCATCTGACTCCAATGCCAGGCTCCCGCTGCTGACAGCGTGTGGCAGAGCCGCTGCTATCTGCGATGTGGAGGACTGGTCTCAGCGACGCGATAGCGGCACAGACCCAAATCTGTGTTTGTGTGGGGTCCGGCTCCCGTCCCAGTGCCTGATGATTTGACTGCTTGCAGCACGAGAGAGGATTCAGCGGGGCGATCCTAGCTCGGACACAGCCTGCTCATGTTAACAACGGTTTCCCCCAGCATTCCTCAACCGCTCGTCACGCTAACCTTCAACAGAGTTAGAGGAAATAAACTCTGATACCCAAATATAGTTATGAACTTCACCTCGATACTTCACACGTAGCTATAAGGAGCACAGCAGAGCTGCTTGGCAGGATCTCTAACGAAACAATTCGCTTTGTAACGCGGTAGCTTAATGAAGTGAGAAAGAGAGAGAGGATCTCACAGGTTACTGCCTTTCTTAGAAAATGCTTTAATCATGAACTGTGTTATTATACATCAGGCAGTGCTATAATGCATCCTTTTTAAAATTAATACAGAAATGTCACCACCCACAATCAATGCCAAGTGAGAAATGTCAGATGGATTTCAGAAGTACAGTCAGCCTGATGCAATAATAATGCACGACACTTTGTTAGCGTCTTTCATAAAATCAGCTCAACATGCTTTCCAGGCACAAATGAGATCACCCCTATTATCTATTATTTCTGTAGATGTGGGGAAACTGAGTTTTAAAGGCTTTCTCCGCTGATTTTTTTGGTTTTTTTTTAATGTGTCTCACTCAAGGGCAAACAGAGCTAGAAATACAACCCAGATATTCTGAGTTACAATCATTTCTTCTATATGCTTTTTTATCAGGCAGTTTTATAAATAGGCTTGGTGGGAAAATGCATATTCCAGGAATCAGGATCCTTCTGCATATTTTTGTTTGTTTGCTACAGAATATAGAGTTTCAGATCTGAAAATGGTCTCCTGTTGCTATCGAGAAGACAGCTTTCCATACTTAGAGTCACTCCCTTATGTGCCAATGCTGCTGCTGCTTAGGAAGACCAGCAGTTGCTGCCAACTGAGCTATGCCAAGACCTCATGACAGATTTCCATGCCATTTAGGAGGATAGGTTATATTTGAAAAACATTTAAATAGTTGTCCATTATTTGTAAAAGTTTCCTTCCTAGATATGTGGGAATAAACACATAATATCCAGTTCCCATCACTTGGCCTCTAAAATACTCTCTAGAAGACAATTGTATCCTCATTTATGAAGACAAAAGAATTGAAATGCCGTCTCCCAGTGCTCACTCTCACACTCTCTTCTACCCTTCTACCTTGGAGGGTGAGGAGGCTTTTTAAGAACTCAATTTCTTTTTAAGAACTCAGGTTCTCTAAAGGAATCTGTAGGCAACAGCAAGCTCTCCACAGTTTTTTCTTTCCTCATTATCTTGTAGCAATCAAGAGTTAGAGAAATGGAAGGAAAAGTTATCTAATACAAAAAATGTTGCTAGCAATATAACTGGGTTGCAATGGTTCACAACAATATACAATACTACTTTTTAGCACAGCAAGATTCTGTGGGATTTTTCTGTTTGGATTCTATCAGTACATTACATAATCTTTTTAAAATTTATTTAATTCTTTTAAAAATACTGGAATAAAAGAAAATGAAATTATTAAAAAGCCCCAACACCAGAATTTAAACAGTCAGCCGAAGTGGAAATATGGCACTCTTAACAAAAGGGCTATATGACTTTCTAGTATGATGTATTCACTCTGCTTAAAATGCTGCCATTGGAGACAACTGATAGTTAATAGCACTTAGAGCATTTCACTCATAGGCGCTTGTTCAAATCATGCTTGTAGAAGAGATTGATGACTCGTTTCTGTTGGTCTCCAACATGGACCGTGAAGGCCATATATCTATTTCCTGGGTGGTTCTCCAGTGTGTGGCCTACCCTGGCTGCTGAACACCAGCAGAGCCTACGGAACAGTCCCAAAGTCCCTGATGAAGAGGATTTGCCAGAGGAGAGGGCATGACCACAACTCTATTTCAACATACCTATTCTTGGCTAACAAATTGTGAGTAGCAAAACACGTGTTGGAGTGTCCCTCAAGCTGTCTGTATTTATGAAGAGAAGCCAGGCAACGTATTAACTAGTATTAGTACAGGGTAGAGAAATCAGATTGCAAAGAGATGCTTTCTCTTTCCCACTGCCTTTACGCTAAGGAAGAATTAACCGGAAGGCAGGATCTGACCTTTTAAATAGTTTCTCATTGAAGACTATTTCTCTAGGTTGCAAAGGAGTAATTTATTATTTTTCACAAGGAAAATGGCTAACTCTGAAAACAATGGCTCACATTTAGACTGCCATAAGAGACAGATCAAGCATCCAATATATGTCTGGATCTAACTGACGATAGAAAACATGCTGCGACTCATTTGCTATACAGTAAAGATGAGGTCTAGGGGTGGCACTTTTTGCAACATTAAGCAAATTACATGAGAAGGAAAAATATTTACACAATTAAAAATATATGGCCAGAAAATTAAACTAGAATGACTTAATTTATAGGCAAGATAGAAGCCAATGCATTTCATTTAACAAAGTAAAATGAGTATTAAATGACATTCCACAAACCCTGTTTCTGAATCCCACTGAGCAAATGAGAACAATTATGAGTTAAGGAATAGAAACCATTTAGAGGGATACATACCAATTAACCAAAATGGCAGAATCCCTATAGTACAATTCTATTTTGTAAATAGCAGCATGTATCCATCAACACTACTCAGTAATTTTCAGATAAAAATACAATTAAATAAAACTCCACTAATCCCAGCTATAGAAATTAATAGAAACAATACTCTTCAACAATCACTGGCAAGCTTTAGATGACTTACCCAGCTTTAAGGGGGATGTTTATATTTCCAAGTTACACTTTGAGTTTGCCATTGATCACCCAAGTGACATTTGTACTGACCTACTGTGCTGTCTTTCTTCCCATTTCTTCCCAAACCCCAACTCAGAATTAATTTAATACATGTGTTTGAGGCCAATATTCACTAATGGCACAGAGGCAAGACTTTTTGATGCATCTGTGCCAGGTGAAATGTAACAATACTATAAGCCTCTCTGAGTGCGTATTTGTGTGTAAGGTTTGCTAAGCAATTTTTATGTTGCAGGCTTAAAAATCTAACTATTTATAGAATATCTCCTTCATCCTTTGACAATAATCATACCGATTTGTTATACTGTTTAATCGTATCATTTTGTTTATTGGCTTACTGCAGCTACACTCCAGTCCTGTGCAATAGCAATGAAGTACCACAGGAAGGAGCCAGATACTCATCCCTGCAGCTGCAGAGGACCCAGCCAGGCAGCCGCTTGCCTGCAGATTTATGCTGCTGGGGAGCAGGACTTGTTAAGAGAGAAACAGCACCACAGTTATTAATAGTGGCCTCGAGCATCCTGAATTAAAGGGAGACAAGACTAAGTACCACACAAAGAAATCCTACAAAACAGCCAAGCTTCAGACTGACTTTCTGTTGTATGTGGTCCATATACTTGCCTACACAACTTGAGAATTATTTCTTAGATATATTTTTAAACTTTAAAGTACATTCAGGACCTGGTTAGTAAAACTACAATAAAATAGTAGACCTATTATTCAATACTTTTACATAAAACGTTGATTTAAACTAATATATCAGTTCATTTTATTAGAGTGAAGAAGATCAGGATTACGCACTGGGCCTAAGTGTTACACCTAGAGACACCCCTCAGAAGCTGAATCTGTCTCAGTGTTTTATTTCAGATAGAGAGTGTGCTTCTAAAGGCAGCCTCTTATCCCTTGTTGTGCTCTCTCAAAGATCTTGTGCAAATGAAATGAAACAGAGAGATGAACTTCAAGTGCACGTTGAATGCACTTCTGTCACTAACCAACATTCAGTCCATGCAACAAAATGACAACTAATTGAAGCAACCCTCCACCCTCAAAATGTGTACCTTAGAGATGCTGATTCCTTAGTACCAAACCTGTTTTCCCTACAGAGCAACCCTTCCTGATAATGTTGACTTATGTGTGTCCCACAAGTGATGGGGAGCAGGGAGGATGTGATGTTGTACAAAAAGCTCCTGACTGTCCTGCATAGTGAGACACAAACTGAGATGCTTCTGTAAGCTGGTGTGATGCTATATTAGTGACAAATATAAGGGGAGAACATGTTTTTGATCCTGATAGTGATGATGTGTGGGGAAATTAATTTGACCAAAAGATAGTGGCAGCATTTGCTGATACAAATAAATGAGCTCTATATGTGCATGTACACTTGAGCAACATCCAAGCCTGCCCAAACTTGGGCCGTGGTTATCTGTAACAGTTACCGGAGAAAGAAATCTCCCTTTGAAGAAGCAGGTAGTCTGAAAAAAAGCATCTGTGCCTGTCCATATGAGGGTTAAAAAGAAAGCCATATTTCTATTTTTCTGGGCATCCAGGGCAGCAATGGTGGCACTCCACACCAGAGGCCCTATTCTATTCCTCTGAATGAGACTTCCTATACTCTAAGCTTGCATGAATCTATGTCTCATAAAGGTCTTGTCACTGCCAGGATATATTTCATGACTACTCCTGTATTCAGTTTAACAAACAAACCCACAATAAGCAAAGGTAAGTTTTCTATAAAGGGAAAAAGAGGCTGAATTTGCACAAGTTTCCTTTGTGGCTCACCAATATCATGACAGCACAGAATAAGGAAGAAAACAATTCTGCAATCTCAGACCTGACAGAGAATCGTAATGTAATTTGCAGAACAAAAACATCCTTGCTTTGTTGATTCCTTTTTTTGTTCACAAGAAGCCATTCTTAGTATCAACCAGACCATTCCTGGATGGAGTGGGCACCTGCCTCAGCAAAGCAGCAACAGAGCTCCTCACATGGAGCTGAGGAGATTCCAGTGTGAAACTACCCCAGATTTTCCATCAAAGCTCATTTTAGGGATTTATAGCTTGGACTGAAACATTCTTTCCACACTGCAATTTGGCATTAAAGAACTTGGCTCAGGGATCAAAATAACCCTCTTCTCCAGGACTTCTTTTTAAGTGTGGGAAGGCAAATTTCTGATATATAAAGATGCAAAAATATTAAGACAATCTTTTGTTTTCTTCTTGTGAGAAAACAGTGGTGAGTAAGACTGTAACTAACTTTAAACATAAGTCTCCATCTAGCTTGTACTTTTTGAGGCTTAGAAACTGAGTTGAATTGTCTGGTTTCCTCTCGTGGAAGAATAGCTTTGCAAATCAAAATAAACAAAATAAACTCTTCGCTTTCTGAGCTACATATTTTATAACAAGACACTTTAACTCCTGCTTAATTTTTCTCTGGGTTTTGATGTTAAAAAGTTGCTTGTCACCAACCCTATAATGTTAATATCCATGAACGTGTTGCACATATTCGGCACACCAGTGAGGTGTTAAAGGTAATAAGCATTAAGTAAATATGTAAATGATTTCAAACGTAAGTGGTCTGGGGCTCTTCTTACTGTCATTCATTTCTGTTAAAACAGCTCTGGGTTGTGAACATGTGAGCAGTAATAGTCACGTGTATGGAAGCGTTTTACCTTTTGCTAGCTAGGGGGGAAATGAAATTATGCTTACAGATGACAGCCTACACATGAACTTCAGTTCAAGAAATATAAAACTGACTTTCAGGACTTAAAAGGCTAAGGACATAGTGCAATAAAAAATACCAGTTTAGACCTTACTTCCTCTTGATCACAATTGAAAGCAGTGTCTAAAATAGAGACCTGCCCATTCTGATGGTAATAATACTTAAATTAACAATCATCCAGCACAATAAATTTTGCTTAAGAAGTAGATTCTGCCAGACAGTACTCTTAAATAATGAAGAGATAATAATAATCTTAGCATAGTTTTTGACAACAGATAATTTTCATCACAAATGTGATAGAACATTACAATATTCCTCAGTTCTTAACACCTGCCTCATATACAGCTTTTGTAACACAACCAGATCTAGAAGGACCATACAATGGAAAGAAAAGGGTTCTAGATTCCTACTAAAAATGTTCTGATTACCCTTCTTTTCTGTTATAAAAGGGGAGATCTGCCTAAACACCTCTAGTGAAGGCTCTGATTTCACATCAAATGGAAAGGGGCAAAGTTTCGAGAAGCGACATCCTTATGACCTGGGGACTGTCCATCATCTGTGTTTGTCTGCAGTCTCCCATACAAATCTTCTAACATATATCCCAGTTTTCTTGTTCTACTACACACTTCTATAGGACTACACTACCCTCCAAAGTAACATCAAAGATATGTGATTCACCACTCAAAATTTTTCCACCTATGCTATACCTCTGAAGACAATGAAAACCCCTTCTTAGCTCCATATTAAAATAACAATCTCAAGATCCACTCCTCATGCTAAAAAAAAAGGGAAAATAAATCTAGCAATAGTTAAACACACCACTTCCAATTAAAGAGTTTTTAATACCAAACTAGCACATTTGTCCGCTGAATACTGGCATACTGATATGCAAACCTCAGGTCTGAAAAGGAAGGAGGTTTAGATGATGGATAATAATTAAGACAGATAATGATCAGAAGTTTGTATGTAGTACCTTCCATTACAAGATTGCAAAACTGTTTATGAAGGATCAGGGCTTAGATATGGAAGAATCCATCCTGATAGAAATGAACATTCAGGTTATTTATGGAGGCTTTGAGACAGTTAAGGCGTACAGCTCAGCTGATACAGACACCTTTGCATAAGTACTGTACCTTATTGATTCAAATTAGTATCCAAACTATGATATCTGTATCTCTCCTCCTGCAAACAAGCTGCAGATTTTTTGTTTATTAATATTATTTCACAATAATATGACAAGAATTTTAGGGCACAGAGAGAAATGACCAGATGATGTGGGGCTGAAAGCCAGAAACACTTCCTAGTCCCGGACATGCAAGCTAACTGAAGTGCTTGTCATCACTGACTCCAGGCACAGACAAATGTCTTAGAACTGAATCCAAATCAAATGATCTGTTAGAGTCTACTACATATCTGGAACAGCAAGAGGCTGATACCTGAAGAAGAGAAACATCTTGAGAGAGCTGTGTGAAAGTGGAAACTCAGCAATTACCTGATATTTTTCTTTCCCCCTGTAGCCACCACCTGACATATAAGTAAAAATGGTACTATTAGCTCTAGGCATATGGGTTTTTTTCTATAACACTTCAAGGCCAAACTCACCTCTCTTATGACACAAAACAGTTGGTGCTTTTGTGTTTGAGGTCTGTTCTTCGGGTCTTCATGCCTGGCTCTACTCAGGACACCCACCACCCTCTTCCTCAAGGAACTGTTCTCTGCATCTTCAGTCCTTCAGTCACTTTCCTATACTTCCTTCTAAAATACACATTCTAGTGATATCCTGGTCTCTTAGATAACAGACTAGAAATGAAGGACAGGAATTGACTATCTCACTTTAAAGGGCCATTGCCTTTAAATTTAATTAAATCCATATCATCTACCTCCCACACAATCACCCTTGGGACTAAATGCTTCTGTAAAGGATTAGGAAGGGGATACTCTCACTGCAGCCACTGCAGCTATGCAGAAAATGTTTCAAGATTTGGGAAGTTGTGAGCAGGAAGCAGAGGATGAAGAAGAAAGAGACTCACAGAAAACAAAAACAAATAACTCTGCTGTCTAGAGACTAGAGCACTGATTTCATACAAAGGACATTGTGCTCCAGGCTTTGCTTCAAAAAGCCTTTTTACAGAAAATGATCCTAGTAAAAGGAGCAGCATGTATCCTCTCAAATGAGTCTCTTAATCAGTAGCTTACCACCTTGTGTCCCACCCCACATTATACTCAGTTGTTATCTTGGACCTTGGTGCAGGATGGAACTAATGGCAGCACTAGCTCCTCAGGTAGCTCTGTCTGAGAAGGCTGGCACTCCAGGAGAGCCCACAAGCTGCTTTAATCCTAAGGAGGCATGTGGAGATGTGGAGTGTTACTTTGGGAACTTCAGTTGACAGCTCTCCATTTACTCTACTGTTTTATAACAAGCAAAACTGCTTTTTTTTTTTTTTTTTCTGATCTTTCCCATTAACCTCCTAACTTCTTGATAAAATAAGAAGAAAAATAATTTAATTGTGCTAGATCTTTAAAAAGATTATTTATTTTAAACATGAAACAGTTATTTTCAATGATTAATAAATATTTTATTCTGGAACACTGGCGATTTTTTTTTCCAGGTCTAACTTTTTGTTGCAGTAGGCAGGTGTTTATTTCACCGGCCCTTTAAATAAACCTTGCTGGTAAGGTGCTTGACTGGGTTGAGCCAACGCAATTTCTGAGCATTCTCAGAAGTATAACTTCACATCTGTATGGATTTCTAATGTAAAAACCTGGGATGGCTCTGGACAGACTACAAATGCTGCCAAAATAGGCAGCTGCTGAGTAGGAGTTCTGAGGATGAGAATGATGGATATAGGCACCTAAAATACAAGTGAGGTAGGTCACAGTAGCATAAATTCTTTGGGGGAGGAGGGAAGGTCTCATATTTCAGGAATTACTGTACAAAAGATAGCCTTTGCTAAAAGTCCAACCATTTAATACATTATTTTGTGTATAAAATAAGTATGAAATAGAATAGGCCTTAAAATAAGGTTTTCCTTATATTCTTACAGTTGTTCTTGATGGCCTCTGATAACAGAGGATTACCTTTTTTAGCAGGACTTGTTGGATGTCACTTATTTCTGATGGAAATGTACAGAGAAATGCTTTGGAGGATCTTCCTGAAAATATCTAGAAACCTAATACATTTTTATTCAGTTTTTTTAAGAATTGGTACATTTGGGAACTAAAAGTTGGACAGGAAAGTGAAGTTTGAAATTTTATCAAACTGATGTACCTCTCAAGTTGTGAAGTCCCACAGAAAAGCTTCTCAAACTCTACACCAGATGGCTTTGTTCTCAGCTTCCCTTGGCAGGTTCATGTTACTTCAATATCAGTAATAAAATCCTATACTTAACGTCAGTGCTTCATTTATGTTACTGTCATTATCTTGTTATGGGTTGTAATGGTATTGGCATTATCTGCCTAATAATTATTCCTGAGTCACAGCAGTAAAATTCTTGTAAGTCTCAAGATCTGGTCTCGAATCTGCTGAACCACTTAAGTTTCATCTGTGTCTGTCTGACTGGAAAAGATGTTCCATACATTAAAGAAGAATGAAAGTGGGCAAATGGCTTCTCTGGTGTCTGATTTTACAGTAAAACAATCCCAAGTCAGCTTGATAGATTTAAGTGAGTCTCTCCCAAAATATTATGTATCCCTGTGTTGTGTAGATGAATGTACTGCATTTCTTCAAATCACCAGGAGTATTCTCTCATGATCAGTTATTTATACCACAGTGCAGAACAGGTGACTTTGTTACATGTGAAAAAAACTTGCAGGATTTGGATACCCAAGGAACAGTGTAAAAAGTCTGAAAATAATGTCGTAAAATGCATACTTTAGCAAATGGATGATAAAGGGTCTTGTACTGTAAGCCATTAAAAACCATTACATCCTAAAAATGTTATTTAAATTGTTTACAATGATACTCAGTAATACAACACAGTCCTGTAAACAATTATCTTAAGAACAGGATATTTCAATTAATTGTGTTAGCATCCTCCAAATTTCAATCTCACAACATTTGCAGTGATACAGAGGGCACATGACAATACTGCATAATCAGCCTTACAACAATATGCAACTAAAAAACTGTCCACAAAATACAGAACCCATCTGAATTTCTCTGATATGAAGCAAAGGTTATTTTAAAACGATAACACGCACATCTAATTGCATGTTGTCCATTCTTTGCAAAAGAGATGCTTACAAGTTTAATGGGCATTTAAGTTTACATTAGAGGTTAACAGATGTCCTTCAGCAGCTACTAGGTAAAACTTTTATTTGAAAAGAACAAAAAAAACCCCAGCCTACACTTCATTTTTGAATAGATTTTTTTATCCTGTGCTCTGAAAACATGAGGACTCAAGAAGAAAGTCAAGACTTGAGATAATTTTTTAAATCTACAGGTAAAAGGTATGATTATCATCTAATTTCTTTAGCTATATGAATTGCAATCATTAAACATACACTGTACAAGCAGAGTTCATGAAGAATCTAACAACTGAATGAACAGCAAACCCATGTGCAGAGACACTATGAAAATTAGAGAAGGTGTGATGCTGGAGCACAACTTCTGCAGTTGTGCAAGTCCTCTGCTTTGAGCACACCTCTCTCGGTGCCCTTCATGGGAACATGTGGTGCAAAAACCTCAGACTAGTTCTTCCCTGCACAGTTTCTAACACCGTTTATTCAGCTGACTGGACCATCTGAATTTGGCACAAGCAAACCATCTTTGTGGAAAGCTGTCAGAATCTCCGTTTGCAGGGAAACCCAAACACTTCTAAACAAATGTCGTGTATTTGTTCACTCAAAGTCAAGAGGCAGAACAAAGGATTAGAGCAACAAACACTTTTTTTTTTTCTCCATAGCTGAAGTTTTCAATCTTCCTTGAAAGCATTTTGAGGTCACTTGGGACTGTTCTTGATTCCTGGTTGGAAGGTGCTGGTTCCTGGCCTCAGTTTCTTTCGTCTGTCTCTGTGACTGTGACCATAGAATTTTTAGAGAGCGGTGCCAGAAGCAACATGGCCTGGCCCACTCCAAACCTGTCCATGTGCTGCTCACAGAGGAAACAGCCTCTTAAGCCCTGGAAGTGGTCCATGGGAAGCTTGGAGCTGCAGGACCTCTGTGTTCAGCTCTCCTGGGTGATCAGACTGGAAGTGCTCTGTCCCTTTGACCATCTGCTTTTGTAATAAGCCTCAGCAACCTTTGAAAAATGGTATTTATCCTATTTCTGTCTTTCTGTAGCTACTAGCTTGTAGTGATGGTTCTCCTTTCTAGCACCACCATCTTTAAGTTTTAGGATGCCCTTTGATCTTACTCTCTTCACTCAGCTTTTGGAAGAGTAAACAGCCCTCAGCCTGGAGAGAACAGCAATCAAAAATATTTCATGATTATTATTTCATCTGATTTTGCCATGAAAGATTATTTTTGGTTTTGTCACTTGGTTCCTTTCACACTTTCATTATGGTAATCTGAGGGACAAATACTATTTAAAAAAGCTACAGCCTACCTGGCAGCAGATATAACAACCTACTCACATAAAAAGCAGTAAATTTCATGTAAGTATAGAAAGCATGCAAGAGATAAGAAAAAAAAAACACCAACGAACAGCACTTCTCATCATACTCTTGTCTGATGAGAAAGTTATGAGCTACAGCACTGCAGCAGTAACAGAACTTGTATATGGTCTTACCTTTAAGCTGGACAAAGAGAGGCTCTCAAACATTTTGCTAACCTCAAAACATCTTCTTGTAGAATTGTTTTAACTTCTGTATAGTAATCTAAGACTACTGACAGCAAGTAATCATCTGCTTTTCCCAGATGCCTTTAAAACCAGTACACTGATTCATGTAGGTCTGCTGTACTATGTGTTGTTAATCTTAGCACAAAGAGTGAGTATTTAATATGGTACCAAATATTGAGAATTAAGAAAGAAAATAATTAGAAAATCTTTCCTTCCATCAAAGATCCTTATATCAAAGGTTTCATCACTGTTTTTTTCCTTGAAGAGAGAAGGTTAATATGACTTATGATGTCTGTCTGAAAATATCTCTAAACTAAGAGATAAGGGGTATCTCTAAGAGACAGCTAAGCACGTTTTTGTTTTTTTTTTTTCCTTTGGCCAAAGGCAAATGCAAGGTCTCTCAGAGATTCAAATAAGTTGGGCAGAATGATTTTGTTAAAATTGTTTTGGTTGAGATGATGGACAAAGAAAAACAAAAAAGAGCTGACTAAAAGAAGCGAACAGGAAAAACAGGAACAGAAAAACCACTGCAGAAAAACAAAAATCACAGAATAACCTGAATAGTATCAATGAGCAAAATAAATAAACATTTCATGTTAAGTGTTTGGCTGAAACAATCTTGGGATATGGGCAAGGAAATTTCCCCAGTTTTGTTTTGTTTTGACCTTTAAAGATTGAAGAGCATCCTAAGTACATGTAAGGCAGAAAATGAAATTTTTTAAAATCTGATTTTTTCCTTCTGTTGGAAATAATCTACTAAGATCTGAAATTTTTACTAGCTGTTCAAGTCAAAGGGTTAGCAATGTACTACACTAAGTCCATTTACCAGCAGACTGCCCAATGTAGTAACATCAAGCACAGGCAAGATCCTCTTCACTCTCATCAAGACTGACCAATTGCAGTATAAACTGATGCAAAAAATAAACAACATTCCTCTCCTTACAAAGGAGTTAAAACATATTCATCTGCTTTCAGTTGGATCTTTCATTAAAATTTCTGGGTTTTGGCATCCTCCTACCTGTACCACAAGAAATCAGAAATAGCTCAATTGAAAACAGAATATAAACAGAACAAGCATTTCTGCATTTAGGGTAAGAAGTAGGGCCTGGAGCTAAACAAACAAACAAGCAAACTAACCACATCTCTCTTTGGCACTGTTGCACAAATGGAAGTGTTCATCACAGATTTTTGTAAGCTTATGGTACTAATGAGTATCTGATGCTCTGTCTTGTTTGCAGATACTTAAAAAGTGAACTTGTTTCTACATTGCATCGCTGATGCCATTCAAAACTTGCATTATCCAAAAGCTTTTTCATGTGTAATGAGGTGGTATGAACTTTTTTCCCTGACACTGTCATCTTTGCCAGGCACCAAAATCAGCTCCAGGCAGGCAGACGAAGCCCAGCACCCCCAGAAGCACAGCAAAGGCTGAGAAAGGAGATCTCGGGGCAGGGGTTGGCACTGAGGCCATGGGGTGACTCAAGGGAAGTGCTGAGGTGCAGGACGTGCAGTGACTAACTATGGTGGGGAAGGAATGTCACCTTCCACCCCCACATCAAGCGAGTCACTCGTCCCAGAGCTTAATGACACAGGGGAGGAAGGGGAGCGATAGCAGAAGGCATTTACACAGGAAGGGACCTCTGGAAAAGCAGGGCTGCATCCAGCAATGGCACGTAGTCCCAGCTCAGTCCTCTTGTGCTCTCCACTGCTCCCAGACGAGTGGCTCAATACACCAACTAACTGCAATTGAATGTATCAAAGAATATATGCCTTGCATACTTATGCTGCAATATTTATGAGTTTTCCATCTTTATTTATATACTCATATTCCATTTATATATGCATATTTGCATATTCCATACCAGTTTCTGGTATGGAAATAAACACAGCTGATCACTTTCAGTGAGTAGTATTTAAGGGACAAGATAATTTCATCCAAAATGCAGTCATCTGCCTGAGGTGAGCATGTAGGCTCCATCAACAACCAGTGCCCAGAGAAACAGGAAACTATGAAGCAGTTAAACCCATGCAGGAACCTAATACAAGAAGAATTGATTGCTCTCTGAAGATGCCTTTCAATAGCCATGAAAGCCACCTGAAGATTAGTTTGAATTAAATACCTAATTTTTAGGTGATGAAAACTAGTGAGACTGATTCCACTTGTAATGCACAACTATCTTTAAACTCAAACTTTGACTCAGTGGTTGACTCTGGAAGCATCTGGCTAAATATTTGTAAGTGGAATATGAGGCTCTATAGAAAGAAAGAGTGCACAGCAGACACCGTTTCTCACAGTTTTATTTTTAGTTAAATCTGTGTGAATTTATCTGTTGATTTCTATTGGAGCAAGATTGAACACAGTACGCCTGTTCTGGATCGAATTGCTCCTGCTGAGGGACAGCAGGAATTTGCAAAGCAGAAGCTTTTAGAGACACAGCTATTCCAGATTCCCTAAACATCCATATCTTGTTTTTGTTTTTCTAGCTGCACAACTAAAAATCATCCCAGGCTTGGCACATATATTGGTATAAACAAGCTGGTCACACGTTCAAATAAGTGTATAATATTTAACAGGAACTGAAGGCTAGGAATAAAAATACAGGAAGAGTTGTTGAGAATAGGATTTCATAACGTGGCAAGACCTCTGGGGGTTTATCACACTGAAGGAGGTGATAGGGAGATTAACGAAGTGAGAATTGTATACATCTAATCAGATGCCTAATAATTCAATGCTTAAATAATCCCCTTTGTCCCTGATGGTAGTAGCTCCTTGTTATTCTGGCATCCCAGTGCTCTGGCCTCAAGTATTTTGCTTCTCACATTTTACTTGCCAGCTGCCTAACTCCTTTATGTATTCCTGTGTCTTGTCAGAAAGGCAAGATAACAAAGATGCAATACGTATAGTAATCCATATCAAATATCTGACAATTACCAATTTGTGTATGTGTCAATTCAGCTTTTTTTTTTAAGATTAGCAAAAACACTAGAATAGAATTTGAAATACATCATTATAATGCACTATGAAGCCAATACTTAAAATGATTTAAATATTCAGGAGTAAAAACTATTCTGAAGACAGACATGAAACCATCTTATTAATAATAAGGCACAACATAAGGTGCTTTTAGAGATCTAGGTCCCATTCTGCGGGGTTAAATATGTCTTTACTTATACTATGGAAGTTAAAACATCCTATTCAAGTTCCCAGATTTCACTGCAAAGGCCCACTTTGCAATTTTGATTTTAGGGTTTTGGGCAACTCTATCTACCTTCAGTTCTGGACAAACACAACCAGGTTTTTCCGATTCTGCATATAATTCATTACAGGCATGCATAAAACTTCGACTACCTTTTGGGAAACACTGAGATTAAATCTTACAACCAAAACACCACCACACTACAGCAAAAGTCGAACAGCACACTGTCAGCAGTGTTAACCTGATAGAGCATAGAAATGCAGTCAACTGCTTCTATCAAGATCAGTTTATTCCATTTATGGAAATAAAAAACTTAAGTATGAGAAATAAAGTAACAGCAGTAAATTACTCTAGAGCTTTCCAACCTCTCAATACAAAAAATATAAACATGTCAAGCAGCATTAATACATTTATATGACATACACGGAGCACATACAGATGAACACAATAAATTGCTTTCATTCTCCTCTGATCCTGAGCCAGCTCTGTATCAGGCCAATATTTTGGCATTAATTAATGTAGCCTTAAAACTGGTCTACCTTGTGCCAGCTGCCTAAAGTGTCCCGTAGTTCTCAAAAATGATGGGGCTGCCAGCAATCACTAGTTCCACCAGCTCTACCTCACCTACCAGTAGTCATGGTGCTCCATGGTCAACACCCCACTAGACTGGCTGTCCTCCTCAGGACCCTCACTGGGTGATAACTATTTTATCTGGTGCTAGAGCTGCTCTGGGTCCTGCCAAGTCTGACCTAGACTGTATATATTGTTACTCATCTGATTTATACAATACTGCAACCTTCAGAGTCCAGCATTGGGGGAACGTATTCAGAGAAAGGGTCATATTTTGATGTAGTGTTTTCAGCTCCATTTTAACAGTGCATACATACATAACTAAAGATGCTGGTAAGCTTTATTTTAATGTAAATCCTTAGTAAGAGAAAGGGAAGGGAATTATCAGTGCAATTAGCTGTGATCCATTCAAATATCAATGCCAACTTTTTGAACAAATGAATAATTTACCAAAAGAAATATTCCCAGCCAGGTTTCCTAGGACATTTGTTTCTAGGTACACATTTCATTTACACAAGGGAAAACTCCTATGAGCATGTAGAAATTACTACTTTTGTACACAAACAGGAACTGTAGAGTTTTTGTTGTGTGTTTTTTTGTTACACTGTGTACAAGGGAACTGTGTACAATTTGTGGCTGCTTCTTGGAAGAGTCACTCAGATGCCTAAATGAGAGTGAAAATTGGAAGGAGTATGACAAAGTCACTATTAAGTGGCATCTTAGAGTATTATGGGAGTGCTGCATTTTCTTGGCTTGGATTTTTGGCAGAAAGAATCTGGAAAGGTTTATTTGGTAAAATCTGGACTCCATATATTTTTTCAAATGCAGAGTGTTTCACATGGGGCAAGAACACAGCAAAGGAGAAGTGTGTCGACATCCACTTACACTGACAACTGAAGTTTTTCAGATTGCAGGAAAGAATGGCACTTTTATCCCAAAACATACCGAAGAGGTAACTCAATGACATAGGTCGACTTCTGTTGACATGCAGCTGTAACTCTCTTTCTACCACCAATTTCCTTTTTCAAACAGGGGCATCCTCTGAGCAGCAGCAACAATTCCACTTGCTGCCAGACTCCCCCCTGGCCATCCCCACACCCTCATTCACTATTGCTTCAAGAGCACTTTTGGTCGAGTCATTTTGCACTTCAAAGACACAGATGGTTACAAAATTTTATTAACTCTAAAGCAACTGTTTCAAGAGAAGGTTCATGCAAACAAAATGTGTGGCATTCATAATAAGCTCAGAGCCACAGCATGTTCTAAACAGGTGCCTTTAGCCAACAGCGTATATTTGCCATTTCATTCAAACAATCCAGAATATAACCCATGACATCCTATTAAAAAAAAAAAAAAAAAAGGATTTTATTTTCAATACATAACATCCCTTTTTGCATTAGAGCAGAATCAAGTATAAAATGAGATAATCAACTCTTTTCCACAAGGCTAAAAGGATTAATGAAAGTATCTAGATGGCACATGAATAAATCTATCAACAAACCTCTCAGGACACACGGTAAGCCAGAATCTCATTACAGATGGTGTTAAAATTTAACAGAGCACCTGCTTCTCTGCTTGGAAAAAAAGTCAATATGAATGCAGAACAGCCAGAAAAGGAAAAACTTCCCCAAAACAGGTCAGGAACGCTTTCTCAGCTCCTGCCTTTTGAATGTGAAGCAAGAAATCAGTCTTGCACTATGAAAGGTCCACTGTAAAACAGATTTCTCTCTTTTTCTGAGGTATCATATAGACTGTATATAATAAGAAATACATTTCACATTTGCATAGTGATAATAGGAATTCAACAGTCTTAGCTTGTTATGTTTTTAACAGCAAAACAGGTAAACCCACAATGATAACCAGTAAAGGTAAGCTTTTTGAAGTTTTCTGTTTCAAAATCTTTATTGGCTTATAGTAAATGTGGAATTTCTCTCAACCTAAGAAGCAAATAGGGAAATATGCTTTGTCTTTAGGCAGCAGCAGACCCAAGTCTGCTTTGTCTTTTCTATATTCCTTATTACTGTGATGCTATTCCATTTGGTAATATGAAAATCAGCAAGTCCCTGCACGTGTGTATGACACTGTTCTGCCAGCCAGTGATCTTTTATAAATTAATTTGAATTAATCTTTCCCTGTGCCAGAAATCATCAATAATGGTAGACTGAAACTTAATGTTTAATACATTGGAATGAATAATCCACTAACAGTTATAGAGAGGACTGAAATTCAGTTCTGTGTTCCTACATATCGAGTACTTCATACACGGACTTTTACACTGATGAGGCAAGTGGCACAATAATAAGAAATGATGAAAATATCCTACTCCTAAAGGGAAGTACTGCAGACAGGGAGATGAAAACCAAAACAAACAAAAATACTAATGTCAACAGTGAAACAAACAGGAAAGATACACTTGATGAAAAAGGGAAAGAGATGCATAACCATTGTGAAATATTTTCCAAGCAAAAATTCTGGGAAAAAAATGGGAGAAAAACCTACTTACTGGCTAGTTGGTCTATCAATTAGAAATCCCTCCTAAGTCATAGCTCTGTCTGTTTAACTTGCTACCAAAGTAAATAGGGTATGGTGCCCGACAGGCCCAAATATCATAGCATATTCACAGAAAAATTATCTATTTTTATTTGGTATAAGAAAACATCTGCTGCAGAAGTAATAATATGTCAATGTGCTGCTTTTATTCTTTCAAAATATGATGAAAATCCAAAGAACTGAGCTGAAAATCCTACTCAGTCACTTAGACCCATGAAACTGTAATACCATCAAAATATCCATCAACTTAGGAAAAAAAAAAGGTTTTATAAATGCATTAACAAAAACTTTAAAATATTAAAAATAAGAAGTGTACACAGGTAAGAAAAGCAGCAGCTGGACAGAAGTGAACCAGACAGAAGAAGAACCACAAATCTTGTACCACCAACACCATCAGCTTCATAGTTCAGAATCAGAAAAGGGGTAGGAAATGAGGCCACTATGCCAGGAATGTGTTTTTGATGAAAAAAATAGTCTTATTTTATCCAATGGCAACATTCAAACACCCCCAAAAGCAGGCCAGATGTTGTTTGCAGGAAACTAACGCATTGTATATGCTTTTAGTCCATTCTGCCTGTCATCATATCATCTGTTTTCCCCTAAAGCCTCCACACTGCATCCGTCAACTACTGACTGGAAGAGGTTCCTCACACGGCCCAACAACGTGGCTCCTTAAACTGCCACTGCCACTACAAAAGCTCCTGAGCCCTTCTCATCGCTTACAGCACTCCACACAACAGGGCAGGACCCATGTACTCTTCTTGGAAACCTGTGGAACCGTCTGAACGTACCGAGCTCATCCATGCTTTCCCAAGAACAGCCTGCACCTTTTTATCATTGAAGCGTGTCGTTCATTTTAATTGCATGAAAGCTGAAGGCAAAGGCAAGCATAAGTTTTAACTTCAGGAGCTTGAAGGCTCGTCTCAGACAATATCAATCAGGTGCACTGAGGAAAGGTTGATAGAATAAGGAGTGGTCCTTGGAAGGGAGCTTACATGGCAAACACCCGGGGAAAGCTCATCACATTCAGGTAATAGCACCACCCCATTTCCAAAGTAAAATCTCAGGAATCTATATTAGAATTACTGGAAAAAGAAATGAAGTGGCAGAAATCCCATTTAACGCTAATTACATGATTTCTACTCTGCTACCTTATACAGTCTTACATGAGCTTCTAATTCCTTTCTCATCACACTGCAGGGTCAATCAAGATTTCTAAAAAGGTGACAAACAGAAAAACTAAGTATTCTGTCTTCTTCAGGAAGAACAAGGCATAGTCCAAACCATCTTAGCTTAACAAGTAGAAAGAAAATGGTTGATGAAACGGAATGCTCCTCTGACATCTGGAATTTACACAAAAAATTACCCCTGCCTCCCAGTAGCCTGCCTATTCTCTGCAATTACACCAGCAAGTCCTTTCTTTTTGGCACCTGTTATGTTCCCCAGATGGCTCTTAGAGCCAGTGCAGCACCACTAATGAGGAGAAACAACTAGAGGATTTCAACTTCCATACTGCCTTGGAAATGTACTTCAGAAAAAACAGCAGCTGCAATAATTTAAACTATAGCACTCCCCCATCCCAGAGAGCCAAAAATATTCTAGAAGCAACTAAACAACATACCATGTATGTTACTAATTAAAGTACTGAAGCATCAAGGAGCCCTAGTATACCCCAGTATCTTCAATGCAACTAGACAATTAGGGAGTAAAAAAGCATTTCTTGCCTTAGATCATATGAGATCTAGCAACCGGAGAGAACATTGCAGATGGATAGAAAAAGACATATTTAGGAGAACGCCAGACACGTCTACATCAGGACTGCAGGTACACTCAAACAAACTGTATTTCCCTGGAAATATTCTTGAGAGGTGCATGTCCTGTCCCTGGGAGGATGAACCCTAGTCTCCAGATGTGGTTCTTTCATGCTTGTCTGCTGTTTAATTACTAATCCATATGGCAAAGTGGGACATGATCTGGGAGCACTGAGTCAGGTCGTGGGAATGGGTTCTCTACCTCACCAAGGGCAGAACAGCTTGGGCATGTGTGAAGCAGTAATACAGGTCACTATAGCAGACAACACTCACCACACCTCACTGGCACAGTGAACATCAGGTTTACTTTAGGCCTCATACTCAACATGTTTTAATTCTCCAGTCATGCAGGCTTAATCAAGACCCTATAGCTTATTTGGCCTGCTTAGAAGACAGTTTTCAGGGCTAATGTGATAAACACAAAAAAATTCCAAATGGTTTACATCTTATTTTTTACACAGTTCAAGAAGTCCTCCTTTTCCTCCATTTTGAGATTGGAAGGAAGCTAGATCATTCAGATTTTGCTGAAACTTGAATGCATAGTATATCTCTAGATAAGAGTCTTCTATTAAGTTTTTTTCTATTTGTCACAGGAATTATTACGATGAGGAGCAGCTGAGGGAACTGGGGCTGTTTAGCCTCAAGAAGAGGAGGCTGAGGGGAGACTTTATCGCTGTCTACAACTACCTGAAAGGAGGTTGTAGCATGGAGGGGGTTGGTCTCTTCTCCCAAGTAACAAGTCACAGGACAAGAGGAAATGGCCTCAAGTTGTGACAGGGAAGGTTCAGACTGGATATTAGGAAAAATTTCTTCATGGAAATGGTTGTCAGTCATTGGAACAGGCTGCCCAGGGTACTGGTTGAGTCATCATCCCTGGAGGTATTTAAAAGACACCAAGATAAGGTTCTTAGGGACACCATTCAGTGGTCAACCTGACAGTGCTAGGTTAACAGTTGAACTCAATGATCTTAAAGGTCTTTTCCAACCAAAATTATTCCATGATTCTATATTTTTATCTTTTAGCACAATAATCTTTTCAGCTCATCTGCCCAATCTCATTCACGTTTTATCTCACTTCTTTTGGATTATTTTTCCACTATATTTAAATACTATTTCATCTTCTCGTGAAAGACGGTGCAGAGTGTCTCCAACCATGCTCAATATCTTTTGAAATTTCATTCATTCAAACTCTCACATCATGAGTGGCTTGGCACGGAACATGGTTTAATTATTGTTTTAAAATATTGGAAATTAAAGCCAGAATGGGAATTGACTAACATCAGTGTGTCATCTAATTAAAAATATATCTTATTTTTATAATCTGTCACCAAAAATTATCATGCTAGAATTCTGCTGAACACTCTGCTGAGCCAATGCCACAAAAGCAATGGGGAAAAAACATCAGGAAAACAACTATATTTCTTCTTAAACAGTAAACTTCCTGAAAAAGAAATTTCTGAAGGTGTTGCACTCTGAGAAAATCCTCCTCTTCCAGAGTAGTGTCTGCCTGTCCTAGATCTAAAACGCCAGCTGGTACACCGTCTGAGAAATAACCACTGAAGCTGTTTATCAATAACATGAAAACAAACAAAAAAACCCAAGTAGCCCATAAACTCTCTCTTTCTCAAAAGAATTATTAGGTTGATTTTTTTTGGTTGGTTGGTTGGGGTTTTTTTTGTGAAGGAGAAAGCTCAAATTGCGAGGAGAATGGCTGCTTGAGATGAACTGCCTTAGAAAGGGCTAAATTCTTTCACCAGTATGTCTTTTAGAGCATGTCTCTTCTCTCCCTTCAATGCAGCTGTTCATCCTTGTAGCTCTTCCATACTTCTGAATTAAGTGGAGACACACTGTGATTGTTATTTTGACTTTCTGCCACAAGCCAGAAAGCTGTGAGATAGCAACACGTTCGATCCTCTTTTCCACCAGCAGGTAGAGGAGCTCTGCTGAGCCCAGAAGTGGGGGTGAGGCCCCTGGGCAACTATGCGAGTAGCATGTGTGCAAAGAGCAGAGGAGTTAGAAAAATGCAAAACAATGAGAAAAGTCCCACTCACTCTTCAGCAAGTGTTAGGCACCAGACAATAGAAAAGGGCATTCAGGGAACAAAGTGAAAATAGGGCAAAAACCTGTATTTTAAATAGGCATAAGGGAGCTTTTATTTTTCTGCAACTCTTCCCCTTTGCTTACAAGATATAATCCCGGTGGTGTTTTATGCCGAGAGAGCTCTTGAGCTACCCTGTTTTTACACTCTTCTGAATTACTAGTCTCTATATGCAGATCCAAATGAATCCCAACAGGGGCCTCAAAATCCTCTTGCAAATGCACAGTTTACAAAGAAAATGTTAGCAATACTCGCACAGTGAAAGAGGTTAACTGAAAGGCAAATTATTCATTACTCAGTCACAAAATTAAATGCAACAGTCAAAATACACTGCTGTGTAAAATCAATACTCATCTTTTCTAAGGGCAAAATAAAACCCTCTATAATACAGCGAAGTAGAAAAGTGTGCATGTGCTCTGCTCTCAGTATCTGGCAGTAGAGGTTGGTCTCTATAGCCAGATATGCTGACCATTCACAACTGAAGGCAGTTACTGTACAAAGAGGTAAAGTTTTACGAGTTTTTGAGCTCTACGGATGTGTGACCAAACTTAATGAAGCACTGGATTATTTAGTGTGTTAATAGAGAAACAGCTGGGTGAACCAGATTCATATTTAATTAGGAAACAGTGTCAAGACTCTGTGACTGAATCCTCCGAAAAATTGTCTGTGCAATGAATTTTGTTTATATTGCACTATGATTTCCAGACTTGTCTCTCACAAATTTTAAAAGTGACCTGACTAAGAAGAATCCTACAAAGCCTAGCAAGGGCTTTAATCAGATGTTCAGAAAAATATACCAGTGCTTTTGTTTGATTGCAAAATATTCTCATCACCTGAGTGGACAGACTCCACTTCTTCTTTAAGGGCTGGGTGGGTGAGAAGGAGGAACCCCCAGGGAGCAGGGATGAAGGCACTTCCCGGAGAAGCAGTGCCAATTCAGCAAGCTAGGAAGCTCCCATGTCCTGTTAGTGCAAAGAGGATTTGGAGCTCAGGCAACAGGGGCAAGGCACCAAGGGGAGCCATGGGTAATGCCAACCAAATCTTCCATGCCTCAGCCAGCCTTCTTCTTTTCTGCCATTAGTCTCTAGTTCAATAAGGGTTCTTAGCAATGTCTTAACTTACAAAAACACCATGGGTTCACAGGAGTTTATTTTATCCAATCAGAGTTCTCAAAGCTTAGTTTTGACTGCTTCCTTTTCCACTGCTGGCATGGCCTTACTGCAAAGGGCTAAGATCAACATCATACCTTAATTCTCACCTGTGGCACTTCCTCTGTCTACTTGCCAAGCTTCCACATTTCGCCTGTTTCTTTTCTCACTTACCCATTCCTTTAGCCCCAGCTTTCTCCTAACCTCCATTTTCCCCTTTTTTCTCTCCTCAGCACAACTCTAAACTACCAACTCTTCATTACTTCACTGATGCTGTTTTCCCTGTATGCCTCTCAGGCCTGAGGAAAATAAATCCTGTTGATCAGGGCAGAGATTTAGTTTTCTTCGTGACTGTGTCCAGTATCACAGGGATTTCTGATTGCTGGGGAAAAAAAGCCCAAGGACTGAAGCCTGTTCAGTACAAGTATAATTATGGGTGGTTTATTTTCTAAATTCTGAGTCTGTGCTAAGCTTGTGTGAACTGAGACTTTCCAACACTCACATCCTGTTCAAATTTCAGAAAAATTTTCACAGGGAAGGAGTGAGAAGCACTTTCCTGACCCTCTAGCGTTCCCTTGCCAGATTTGAAGATTCTGCTCCAAAACAGAGTTGTTTCAGCTTCTTAGTGAAATAAGTCATAAGACTGTTCTCATTTTATCCAGCACAGTATTGCCTGTCTCCATTTCATCTTAATTCTCAGAAACAAACAAAACATAATTTTATCAATATCTATCTAAAACTTCTTCTAAAAGCTATCACTGCCTTAAAAGTATAACCCCATATATCTAAAGATGACAAACACATAAGCAGATGAAAACAAGGCCTTGTGATGGACAGAGATTCACCATCCTTACATCTTTCACTTTATCTGGTAGAATGGTCCTGAATTTCATTGAGCTCTAGATTCTGGGTCCTTAAATCACTGAAAGTTTGTTCACAAGCTTTATTGAGCTTTATTTCTCTTTGGAGATCTGATGGCATGTATGGGGGATGTGAATGGAAATAAAGAGACCAATTATGGACCAATTATTATCTCCTTCCTGCAGTCCACTCTCAAGAGTGGATATATGTAAACTGTAAAGTTGGTGAGAGATGCTAGTCTCTCAGAGACTCCTCCTTCCATCCTAGGATGTTCTTTTGAAGACCTTCAAGGAGACTACATGACCAGATATCTCACCTCCAGGACCTGGCTATTAACCGCAGTATATGCTTCATCAGTCTGCAGTTATAAAACCTCTGCTTGAAAAAGAAATAGAATCAGGACTAAAATCCATTATGTACTAATGGTCCAGGCTAATTAGCTAGTTGGAAGGAGGAACAATAATAAATGAGCCCTTGAGTCAGAAGTCAGATGTGGCAGAACACCCTGGAGCTGCTGGGTAGGCTCAGTGGAGGCCGCAGCCTAGACCCCAAATGGGGGGTAACTGTATCCCCCTTTGCTATGGAGTCTCTGACATGGGCACTCTGGCACTCAGAAATGGAGTGATATGGTCCCAAAGTATAATCCATAGGTCAGCAAGAGTATTTTATTCATTCTGTTTTAAGCATACAGCTTGAAGGGTGGGTTGCTTTTTTCCATCCAAAATACAAGTTATAATTTTCTCTCATTGCCAGCAGACCAAAACCCATATTCTAAAAATAAGGCTTCAAGTTTCTCAAATAACTATAAAACAGGCCTATAAATGAAATGATTGCCTAAGCAGCCTTCTCATAAGGAAAATATCCCCCAAAACAGTGGTCTTGAGTCTTGTAGTGGGATATGAAAAGCAACACAAGTTCTGATTTTTCTGTGTAGACCACCTGCAACATCAAAACCTATCTGTAGTCAAAAAACATGTTATGGGTAAGTAAACTCTTGTAATGTGTTGTGCGGCAACTTCAATTGAACAAATTGGCCTGAGGGGAAAAAAGTCACCCTTAAGGAAAATGAATGAAGATTGGAAATGGAAGCAGAGCTGGGCAAGCATATACTTTGAACTGTTTTGAAAGCACAAGGGGAAAAATAGCACTTAGCAAAAGCCCAGGAAATACATTAGAGGAATATGCTGATTGCTGGAGAAGTCACTGAAGCCATTTGTCAGCTGACATGAAGACTGCTAGGACCCTAACGCACCATTAGCTACTTTGTGCCATTAACTGACTTACAAGGAACTGGAAGGTCCTAAAAACAACGGGTGTACATTTTTTTTCAGAGAAAAATATGCTGTCATTTCATTGGTGTCATTTGTTTTACAATAGCCACAGTAACCTCAGAGTTTAAACAATGCTCAAGCAAGAGCAGGCACGGGAAGGTTTGGGGTTTGTTTTCATTCAAACAGAGGCAGCAGCACTCAGGCACAGAATATTTGGATCTGTTTTCCTGTTACGCTTTTCCTTTGTAATAGCTGCTTTTTTTTTTTTTAAATACAGCAATAAAAACGGAAATCCCATAAAAGGGGTCTTGCTTTATAAGAAAGTAAGGGGAGAGGGGGAACCAGAAAACCATATGGAAGTCAATTAAATGCTTTATTTGTTCAACTGGAAAAAAAAAAAGGGACTGTGTATTTCCTGAATTAAATTTGTTTTCATTGTCCTTCTGTGGGTAACTGGTTTAGGGAGATCATATACAATGTCAGTCCTCATTCACGACTTTTCAAAATAAGAGACTGTACTTTGCAGGTACATGGTTTTACAGCTGAGTTTAACTCCTTAAAGTCTCTACTTCATGTTTACAGGGATGTAACTGGAAGCAGACAATGTCCTGTTATAATTTTAACAGTGCAGCTCCTATATAATTCTCAACTGCTGCATAAGAATAGCTATATAATTTCTATTACTAACTGAAAATGAATCCTTAGGTGAAAAGGTAAAACAATTTATCACTATTTAATTATTTAATATCCATAAATACAGTCTATATAAGTGGACAGTTCTGGGCAGCATTAGATATAGGACCTGATGAAGAAAATCGGCCAAGAAAACTTTACTTTCAGCCTCATCCAGTATTGAAAATTGCAGGTGATACTGTTACGGAAAGTTCATAAATCTCAAAATATCATTTCCTATAATTTCAATTCAGTGGATGCTAGACATGCAGTGTTGTATTAAATGTTCAGTATTTTTAATTTTAAAGTGATTTAAGAGAGAAATAAGTCACAAAAAAATTCTTTATTGCTTTAACATTGTCCTTTCTTAACCTTTACACTTTCAGTTGCTATTAGTCCTTTGGGGCTCAAACAATAACATTTTACATGCAGTCACCTAGCACATTGTTAATTCCTTCAAATACAATATGAAAAATAATTAATACATACTGATGCTTAGATGTTCGTTAGAAAGTTCTCTCACAAATTAATGTATACGTCAGAAAGTGCAATATATACTGTAATTATATCTTACTCTTTCTGATAAGTAACTAAGAGAAAAGGAAGAATGGCAAATATTTATCTCAAGGAAACCACAAAAATGGAAGAAGATGTAACCTGAAATATTTGTCACACAGTTTTAATTTACCTGCATAGGATTAAATCGGTATTTTGATGACAAAATCTGTAGATAGCATGTAAAAGTAAGAGAGGGACAGAACAACATAGGACTATAATTGATGGAAAATTGGAGGAACTGATAATGTAAATAATACTATTTTTCAGATTAGAAAGACTCATAGTCAGCTTTTTGTACAGTATCTGAAGACCTCAAAGGACATTGTTTTTTATTCTGCACAACGAGTAACAGAAATCTGTGCTTGTTTATTCTTTTTGAACAAATACACTGGTATGTTTTTAAGACACAGAAATAACTGCTAATTGCTAATTTCCAAAGCTGCATTTCTTAGCCAATAAATTATCACTATATCCAAGTAAGCTCAGAGATAAGACTTGTGCATTGCCCCAGTTTTCATATATAATGTTGAAAGAAATTTCAGAGTATGAAATCATCAGCATATTCTGTTAAACACAACATCACAGGCCAAAGAAGTTAATTGCAATCATTTGAAACAGATTAAAAATGAGATAAAATGATACAGAAAAAAATCATCCTGAGACATTGAATTCACTATCGTTATTTACAAATTCTATAAACTGACAACTTATTTCACATTATCTATCCTTGGATGCAATCAAGTAAACACATATAATAGGCTTTAAGAAATTTGCAAGAGTAGAATACAAAGCTAGGAAATTCAGACAAGGAATACAATTTACTTTATAAAATAGAAGAATCTGAAAATCAAAATGCTTTAAACTCTTCTGAATGGTAAGGCAAGCAGTGAGTTTTAAAATACACAAAAATCTAAACTGAACTATTTACCAGCTTAAAGGGTTTATGATAAGGCATCTAGGTGCACTGGTCACGTAATATGAACTCAAGTACCAGCATTGCACTCACAGATATTCTTAACATAGTTGCTTAGTTGGACTCTAGAAAAAAACAGATGACTATGCATGAATACTTCAGCAGTCAACAAACTCTATGTGGGAACAAATACTACAGCACACTCAGTAGTAAAAGCTACCTATATGAGTGCATATTGAGTAGCTACTACATCCTGACTTTTTGCAGTAAATTTGACAAAAGCCACTATTTAAGAAATTATTTTCAAGTTATTCCTGATCTCAGTTTTCTGAAAAGAATTTCTGTAAGAAGAAGATGGTGGAGTCACTATCCCTGGAGGTGTTTAAAAAGCGTTTAAATGAGGTTCTTAGAGACATGGGTTAGTGCTAGAGTTAGGTTATGGTTGGACTCAATGATCCTGAGGGTCTCTACCACCTGAAATTATTCTATGATTCTATGATTCTAAGAACTTTGACTAGCACTTAGGATGCAACTAAAATCCCTTTAGGAAGATAAAAATGTTATCTGTAGAGAAACCCAGGTCCTCCTCCTACTCCCAGCTGGGAGTATGTTTTGACAGAAGTCAAGTGCTGCAACAAGACAAATTAGTTTAAAATTAGTTTAAAAAAGGTTAAAACATCTCATTGAAGCTCATAGTACATTATTGGATTCCTCAATAAGTAAAATTTATTCTCAGCTCACTGTCCTTTTCGCTTTTTTCAATCATGTTGAAAGTTTAGTTAAAGTTACTGATATTTCCAATTTATCTTTCTTTTTTTTTTTCTCTTAGAAATAAAATTAGATTCAATAACATCATGGCAAATTAATATTAAATTATATATTTATGCATATAAAAACAGAAAATTAAACTAAGAATTCTTAAAGAGATGGGTAGCTAAATAATATAAGACATAATACATCCATGTGTGAGAGAATTCTCCATGTTTCTTTAGATTATTTAGTAAATAATGAACGTTACGTGTAGGAAATTAAACTGTGGGTTTTAAACCACATACATGCATGAGGAAACATCAAGACTTAAGTTACATGATACGACACAAAGTGACGTCTTGTTCTATTCATGTCCTGTCACCTGCTCCTACAATGTTTTCCACCACTAGCCTTCCCCAAAACTGGACCAACGTCTCCCACCTTACTGGACAAACATAATTCAGTACAGCAGAAAACAGCGTGTCAACTAGAGGAAAATAGTTATTGAAAAGGTAGACAAGCTGAATCAATTCAGCAAAGAGTTGGGCAAGCACCAGTGCTGACCCCAGGCCAGAGAAGAGAGAATGTGTCCTGGAGCAGGAATGGAAGGAGCAGGTGAAAAATGTTCTCTCCATGCAGGAGCACTAGTTCTGCTTAGGTTTATCATCAAACACTACTTTGGGATAATATTATATATTTGCTGTTCTTCTTCCTAGCTTCAGACTACCTCTAAAGCAAGGTTAAAGGTCAAGACAACGGATTGTAAAGCACCAGTAAGTAGAAGCTTGTGTCCTCAAAGAATTTTCAGAAAAGCAGCAGAGAATTTCTTAGCAAGGAAAACAAGAACACAGTAAAGAGCATAAAACATAGTAGATAGCAAAGAATCTTGTGAATAGGATTTTAACTGTTGGGCTTACCCTTCTTCATGGCCACATATTTAAATACAGGCTTTCAGAATCCAGAACAACTATTACTTGTGCATAAGTTTTAAGCCCACACCTTCTTTCCAGTTAAATTGGCTGAAGATACACAACACTCACTATACCCAGATTTTGTATTCTATTTTTTAAAATAAGAGAAAAATCTAGTTAAACCAGCTAACAGTAGCAGTTAGTGCAACTTCTGTAGATAGATTAGCATCTGGAAGTGACAAAAATGTTACCTTTCTCGTTGTGGTCCTTGCACTGTAACATATCGTCAACACAGCTGAGCGAACATTGTGAAGCACAACACAATGAACACACGCGAGCAAGAGAGAACAGCATTTATGTGTATGCAAAATGCTCACACCAATTAAATGGGAAAGCCTCAGGGCCATCCCTAACTCCTTTGTTTATATCTTTTCCACCCAATTGTTCTCTCTTTAGCTTGCCTGTGAGAAAGGACGGGATGTAACCCAGCAGATGACTAACTGTGTACAATCAAACCCGTTTTGTTGCTTTACCCCAGCAACTGCTGTAAGTTATTTCTGAATCTTAAAAGCCCTGGTCTTTAGCTATCTTGCTGTAGTGATCCAGAGTATTAAGAAAAAATAAAAATTAAAAGAATCTTTCTCCTCTCCTTAAGACAATTTGCAGTGAAAGACAAGAGTAAAGACCACCTGTCTACAACAACCTGAATGTCTCTTAAACTTAATAGTAGAGTTTTGAGTTTTGTTCAGTGTTTAGATAAAAGTCACTCTTTCAATGTATGCTGAAGTCAATGAGAATTTTTTTCAAGGATTGTAATGAACTTTGTGATAAGACACAACTGGTTCAGGTTACTGACTTCTGTTGTTCCATGGGCTTCATTTGATACTCAGGAAGAAATACAAAAACTTACTTAATAATCATATACTATGTAAACAGTGATGTACCCTAGAACACAAAATTCAGCTGGTTTCCATCTCAAAGCTCAGAAGCTTATAATAATGCAAAAGCCAGGTGTATGGCACTTGCCCAGACTTAGAGTGTCAGATCTAACTTCAGTAAAACAGCCCAGCATGTATTTTATAACAATGTTATAAAATTTGATATCAGAAGTGGTAATGGCAATCTTCAACATCTAAAATGTATTTTGCAGTGTTTTGAAATTACTAATTTCTTTCCATTAGATGCTTTTACAGATGGATGTACCACAAAAACAACATTCTTGTACCATTATGTCCATCGCTATCAGTTTTTGGTAAAGTATGCCGTTTCCATGTGAAATAAACTATTATTTGCACACTGTATACTATATTCTGACTATATTTGTGCACTGATACTACATTCTGACTATATGTTTATTATTGCACTGTTTTCACCCATGTTTTATAATTTGATGAGCCTTCAGGGTCACAGATCCAGCAGCCTTTACTTCATCTTCATACACACACTCATAGAAAGGACCTTTAGGTTTCTGTGAAACTTCCTGGTAGATTGACATAGAAATAACTACTGAAAGCACTCACCTGCACTGGTTGTCTAAATCTGTTTTAAAATGTGGTTAAACCTTTAAACACAAAAAAGTAAAGTTTTGTGACTATTCTTAAAATGCTTTTACTGTCATGATTTACATCAAATAATTGCTTAAGGATTCCTGTGGTTATGATTCCCTGCGCTGTCTGAAACCTCAAATGGACAAAGAAAATGGTGCTAGGAAAGCAAGGTTTAAAGATAAGATTGCCCATTAGCAGCTGTCCCAGTTTCTCCTGAAGAGGAAAGATGTTTGGCAATGAAGATAAAAGTAATTCCAACTGTATTTCAAAAGGGACCTGCACAGTAAATGTGGTCCAGGTCTTAACAAATATTTTAACTGCCTGAGAACTTTCTCTTTTCCCACTTACAGAGCATTAAAAAGGTTACACATATAACAGTTTCACTATTTTTTTGAAGTAATTCATCACAGAACTCAAAAGCACTGCTGACAATCAGCCAGCACCACACAAATCATCAGGGTTTGACACAGGGACCTCAGGGGTTGTTCACCAATGCAGTGCTTATGTGCCTCTTTAGTCTCTATCTACGTGGAAGGGCAAAGCAGGTTCACACACATGTAATTAAAGACCCCAAACTGTCCAAATAACAAAAGATAAAGTATACCCTAAGAAACACTTTTCCATATGAAAAGAAAAAAAAAAAAACAAAAACAACAACAACGTGGGGGCCTTAAGGGCCTAATATATCTCTTACAAATACAACTTTATGATGAATCTCATGACTGAAGTAACGTTTCAGAATAGAAGCTAATCAGGTTTTGCAGGTTCATAGATGAGATCAAGTAATGCCGGAGATAATAACTTTATAGTTTTTAGCATAATTTACATACAACGACCAGTATTTTTCTAATTTGTTTGAGAATACCATTCTCAAAACCGAGATTGTTCATGTAGATTTCTTGAAGTCAATTCAACATAATCCTAACCACTTTTAAAAGTCTTCCGCATCTATTTTACACATCTGCAGTCTGACTTCCTTTAGACCTGCAGACCTTATTTTGACAGTCAGTACAGGTGTATTCAGTTGTCACTCCCTGCCTCTGCAATATTGCAGCTCTGAAACAGGCAATTAGTAATTACCTTTGTTTAAGATAGTCAATGTTTGAAGTGGGGAGAAACCCGTAACTCCTGATCTAACACAGCAAATCAGCTCGTCTTCTATTTTACATCTGCTTTTCATTGGCAGACTGCGTCTCACTGCACAAACATAAAATTGAGACAGATGAAGACCTCCTCACCATCCTGAAAATGTTACAAATTATCTCAGGTTTCAGCGAGCAGGCTGGAATTTAACTTGCTGGAAAGAACAATGAGCTGCTATCTGTATGGTATCCCATACATCTATTGCTTTTTGAAGTATGTCCAAAATTTGGAAGTCACTGTATGGAACTGTGCACAAATGATTCAGTCAGGCATTTTGATTTCTTCACATTGAAATCTTTCACAAGACAATAACCCTTTTCTTAAAAAAGCAGGTATTCCAACCATATAATTTCAACTTTTCATGTCTCTGGATACAAATTACAATGCTGCAGTTTACCCCTCTCTGTACAGATATGGGGTTTGGAAAAGTAACATACATTTAAAGACAGGTAAAGCATCTGTAGGATTTTTATCACAATCATTACAAATAAGCATTTATAAGTAACTGGATTGGTAAGATCTGGCAACACTACTAAAAAAATGCAACTCATTAACTGCAATGCTGCTGCTTGAAAACAAGGCAAGGACACTGGAGTTTACCATTTTACTCTAACAGCCATCAAAGGCCTCTGCAATCTGAAAATGAAGAATTTCTCTGTTTACCCAAAGAACACATCAGATATAAAGGATAGCAAGTTTCTTAATGACAAGTATGTCAGCTGCCACTGGCAAAGCCATGTCTTGGGTCAGAGGACAGTTTAGTCTCCAACTTATCTCAGTCACTGGCCTCTTTGCTGTGATCTCCAGCAGGGTATTAATTGGTTCCAGTTGTAGTGTGGACTTCTGAAATGTCAACATCTGTTCACATGCAAGACCACCCGCTTATCCTACACAGACCATTGCATATCTAGTTACTACCGAACTGGACTTAAACTGCATCACAGTCTCCTAGAAGTAAAAGACTCTATACAGTGCTCATTAGTTGTCTTTCCATTAATTACTGTTTTCAATTAATTCAATTTAAAATTGGATTAATAATTTCTAATTTTCCTTCTTTAAACTGCTTTTGGTGGCATTTTTTTGAGATGTGTTTCTAGAGGGATTTTTCTTAACACATTATTTGAGAAGGTCTTTAAACACAGTTAGTAATATAATTAAAACGTCAGATAAATAAGAAAGCATTAAACTGAACTAAGTGAGGAATGTCCAAAAATAATGTAATTGTCACTTATGAATAGTGGATAGTTTAAACCTTATTTGGATATTTTGTCTAGGAACGAAGGGGCTGTAAAAATCTGACTATATGCCCTTTTGTGCTGCTTAAATGCTTTGATCTGCAGACACGAATGAATGGACACATGTACAGTAGATGTACAAACGAATGTTATCTTCAGAAATACAATTATAAGGACCCAGTTGCACCGATGTTCTTGAAGGGGTAGTTTGGAAGCTTCTGCAGAGGCACAAACCTTGTGAGCCAGGAGTAAGTAGGCTCCTCCCACTGAATTCTCTTGGAAGTCCTGCTTCACTGAAGGTTTTTAATAGGTTATAGTTTAATGACAGTATTTAGGGAAAGCTGAAGTTCATTCCAAAAACACAAAATTAAATTTCACTGTTACAGAGGATATAACTTGAAATGATGGGTTGAATTGTGTGATGTTAGAGTCTAAGCATGATCTGCTTTTTCTTTGTTTGAGGCTGTCAGAATTTTAGGAATATATTTTTCAAGAGCTTCTCCTTCTCTTTAAACCACATAAAATCATAGAAATTTTAAAAATAAAAAATAAAACGATGAGGCTGCAAAATCCTTCCATTTTTATTTAATGTGAATACTATGTTTTCCCTCATTCTTCAGCACAATTCACCAAAATGATTAGGTCCCAAATGGAATTCCTACGTCATGTGAAAATCTCTACTTTGTCTTCAAAATTATTAGATCTCTGTTTTAGTTGGCTTTTGCCATATTTAATGGGGTTTGAGGTCATTATTAGCTTGATTACAAAAGCATGGAGTCATTAATATGCATTAGCTGATATAACCTAGAACTTCATGCATCAAATTATCGGATTTTTTTTCCCCTCAAGTGATCACAGCAATTAAATTCAATCCTGATAAATTGGAGCAAAGAGAAAAGAGAATGTGATAGTAAAGACTCATTAGAAAATAACAGGAAATAAAATGCCCTATTATAACAGCCTGGGCTATTCAGATCACAAGATTTTGACTCATCAGTGCAGTTGGGTGGCCTCTAGCTGAAACGGATCCTGAGTTTCCAGGAACCACCATAATAGTTACAAAGGGCAAATCTGCTGCACCTCTTTTCCACATCATGTCCCACTATAGACATCTGCTGTACATCTCCTTCCATACCATACCCAACCACAAATATTTTATGTCCCTCAATGACCTAGTTTTCTGAATTAAATAGATACATCCTGTCTCCCGGTCTCCTAAGCAATTATCATGGAGTAGGTAACATCTACTGAGTTGTACAGGGAAGTTTAATTATTCGCCATCTATGGAGCACACCAAGAAAATCTAACATCTACAAACAAAGTCTGGGCAGAGAATATATATATATATATATAAATTATTAAGCTAGGTGCTGAATTTTCCACTGTCAGTTTTGTTAAACAGTACCTATGATCCTATTTGCAGGTGTGAACATATCAGTCAATGCAATCCCCGAGAATGCTTATAAAAGAGCCTGTAAGAGCCTGTTTGAAATTATCAGGCTGAGATATAGAGCCTCAACAAAGCATGGGAACGGAGCAGTAACAATAAACGACAAAGGCAAACAAAAACAGGTATTAAGCTTCCTAAATCTAAAACTTTTGCTACAAAGTAGGACCTATTAGCCTTTCTGAGACATCTAGGCTACTTATGAAGTGCTTTCAAAAAATAGGTGCCACTGAAAAGCTGTCTAAGTGATCCACAGATCAGATTTGCAAGCCTAGGGCTTGCCTAAAGAAATCCTTCAGACAGGAGCATGTTTAAAGACTGAGACTTAGGTAAATGGCTCAGACAAGTCTCTGTTTTGTTGAGATCCTCATAGGATTCGTGAACCAAGCAAGGTTTACACTACTCTGTCACAGCTGAGGTGGCGAAGGAAAGATGGTGTCTACCTCTAAACTCAGTATGCTCAAAAAACTTGCATGTTCCTTTTCCCAGACCTTTTATATTAAACAGACAATAAACAGGTCTAAAAGCAAGACTGGAAGTCAGGGCCCATCTTTCTCAAATGATGGGCAGACTCAATGAGATATAGTAACTAATGTTTTTCTCCAAATCTCTATTATTGGTAGTGAAGTGATTCAAAACCAACAGAAAAAGAGTAATCCCACTGTGTATTTGCCCAGTCTGGTGATTTTACCTCTCCTGCATGGAGCAGAAAAGGCGGATTTGACTTCCTAAGTAGGAGTCAGAACTTCAGACTCTTCCCCACAGGTGTCTGTAGTCATCAGGTTCTTATGAAAGGATCCATACCAATTTTCACATATTTTTATTATTAAAAAAAACCCTGCCAAAGGTGATCAATGAATTTGTATTAAAAATGCAAAATACATTTTTAAGAGCTTCTGATTCATGATAATACCTTCTGGACAATCAGAAAGCACACAAGCTTCTCTGCCCAGGTTATAATCTCTGACCAGTATCAGGCAGAAGAATAGGGTAGTTAAGGCACGTTCCAGAGCCAAAAACCATGTTCCTAGTGGGCTCTAAAATTACATTGAGAGACATCTGGTAAATTTAAAGTACTGAAGGCAAAGGTGTCAGGAGATGCTGGGCTGAAAAACTTCAATCACCGTTCTGTAGACACTTACATTCTTTATTTGATCTAGCCTGGCATGCTTTTTCATTTTCTGTGGAAAAAGTTCCTAGCCTGAAAAAATCCACCCACCATGATGTTTTACTAAGAACAAACTGAAGGCTGTTCCCCTGTGTTTACTAAGAATCCAACTTTGTGGATTTATGTGCACACTTTCAATTCTCTCAGTTGATTTTTCAAGCCAAATCAACCTGAGGAGACACTTATGAGTCTTGATTCTGTGTTCAATTTCAGCAAGAAATTAATATTTTACTTCACTAAGGGAGAGATTAAGAGAATATTTCAACATAGAACTCTACTAACCCACATTTTTTCTTTTATGACGTATGAAAAACAATTATTAGGAAATTATTCATTCATCTTGTTCAGATCTGAACTCATCAGTAATCCACAATGAACTAAGAATGACACAGAATTAACATAATTTCTTTACTCCAATTCCACTTAACCTTTTAATTATAACAAAATTTTTACTCAAATAGAATAGAAAAATAAAATCCTACCCTACTAGTGATTCTAACACAGTGAATATTTCTTGGTATCTGTAGTGATGAATCTGTAAAGCAGACTTCAGAAAGTTCATCCTTGTCTAAGTTACTGTCTTTAAAGGCAAATCAGTCTCTTCCATTTTTGGTTGAATACAGGAACTTTGTCCAGTTTTCCCCAAAGTCTCTGAAAGTGATTGAAAAACACATCCAAAGTTTAACTTCCTTAAGCTAAAATCAATATTTATTTTAATCAGGTTCACTAACCAACACAAGAGATTGCCTAGACAGACTGTCAGACAGAAAACACAGCATTAAAAATGAGAGAGAAATAAACTGTCCTTGCAGTTGAAATATCTTATTTCCCAAAAAAACTGAGAAGTTTACAACTTGGTATGAATATAATAACGACCATGTTCGGTAAGAGCCAAATATCGTCTAGTCCACCAACCAGTCCCTAACAGAAGTTAAAAGAGGATGCTCAAGAAAACATGTCCTTCCTTCCTTCCTAATATTTGCAGCTGCCAAACAATCTCAGCTGAAGAACTTTACCCAGATATATTTTGTAGGTAGCTAGTAAATTTCAGTGAATTTATTTTTTACGAGATTGCTTGGTCTCTTCTGGACCTAATATAAAATTTCAGCACCCACAACATCCTGTGGCACATGGTTCAACAGCTCGGACACAGGCTGCGTAGACAATTACCTTGTTTGCTGTGAGGTTGGCTTCTGTAGCTTCACTGTGGCCTTCTAGTTGCTCTATTGGAAGAGAAAGAGAACAGCTGTCCCGTCTCCCTAAGCCATTGACATTCCCTCCATGCCATTCTTGATTTCAAAGACATTTTTCAGTCATGCTATTTTGCAGACTGAAGTTCACTTAGCTAGTCCTTCTATAGAAATCATCCTGCATCTTTGAGCGTTCTTGTTCTGTTCTCAGCAACCTTTTTTTTCATTTCTTTTTCATCCTTTTTTAGATAGAAAGACCAGATGTACAAAAAGTATTCAAGAAGTGTATTTAAGACAGTATGAACTGGCACAATGACATGGATGGTGAAATTACATTTCCTACTTCCTTGTCTATTGCTTTCCCAATAATTCCAAATACTTCACTTGCCTATCTTACTATATAGAACACTGAGCTGACTTTCCCATAGTACTATTGATCATAACCTGAAGGTTTTACTCCTGGGCATCAATGATAGATGCTATCATTTTATGTGTGAAGTTATGGTGACTCTTCAGATATGATTTTTTAAAAAATGATCTGTTTAGAATTTCATCTGCTATTTTTTTGCTCAGGTCTTCAGTCTCAGAATGTTCTGCAATCTCTTCAGTTATCCCTTTCCTGAATCACTTCACCACATACATAACTTTGTCAGGCAAAGGCCTGACCCTTCTTTGGGTCTTTTATGCACATGGTTCTAGCACCAATCGTTGCAGAACTTCAGTGATAATGCGTATGTCTGTTCACTGCAGGAGATGATCATATATTCCTAATCCTCGGATTCCAAGTCCCTTACATGTTAATAATTTAAATTACCACAATGAAGTGATTTATTATTTGGGGGTGGGGGGGGAATATAGTGCTTTCATCTACATAAGGATAGCAAAAGATATTTTGGCTTGGACTCAACATTTCTATTTCCTCAAAGAAAGAGGTTTTGCAAAGTTTAACAATAGAAACATTATGCAGAATTTTTTTGCTCTTAATTTTATTGGATCACATATTTTTAACTATTTGTAACATTGTGCTGTTGTACTGAGTGGAAAAAAAAACATGCTTGACCCTTAGCAAGGCAAAACTAATGCATTTTGATCATGCAAACCAAAGTGTAAAACTACATCCCCAGATATAATGGGCAGTTTAACCAGCCATGGTACAGTCACACAGCGATGCAAACCTTGGCTTTGGTGAACAGCATGTGCACAGGCAGCTCAGACTTAAAAAATAGAGAAATAGCAGTGATGTACACTTCTGTTTCTGTTGGGATCTGTGTTTCCTGCAGTCATGCCAGCAGAGCCAGCCAATGTTTATTCCCTGGCACTGATAAGGAAAGAGAGGAGGCATGATGAGCAGGAGACTTATCCTTTGAACACTTCACAAATGAGTCTTTAACAGGGACAGGTATTCTTGAAGAATATAGATGTTTTTAGGTTTCACATGAATTTCACATTGATGTTGTCTATTTCAAGCAAAATAATGATAGCAGACAAGATCAAAGCGGGGGTGTTCCATTAGGCATCCAAAGATCAAACACATTTTAAAATATGGAGTTATTAGGAAATGTGAAATGAAGACTGCAGTTAAGGATGGTGTGGTTGGTTTTTCTGTCTGTATTCCAGTATATTTGAAATGAGTACTCAAAGTCTTTTCTGTTCCAAGCCTCTGATCTTCCTTTCAAGTATGACAAGCACTCTTGAAATCCTGAAAGAACAGTATGAATCATGTAGGATTATCCACTGGCCCATCCATTTTTTGAGTTCTGAATCATCAGCAGAAATCTGGTCCCTTCTCCTTTCCGGAAGTCCCTGTTAACTTTGACTTAAAATGTGGAGGGAGAAGCATGACTCGAGTCTCAGAAAATTAATAAAGGTTAATCTGATGAATGGCTTTTACTACTATATGAGAATAAATAAAAGAAAGAAATTCTAGGGTTTGTGAGCTCCCTGTGCATGACTTCTAAAATGAAAATATTTAGGATTTCAATGAACACAGCCAAGATGAGGATTGTAGTTGAGATTTATTGGACACTGAGATGGACAGACAGCCTCTGGAGAAGCTCTCTCTCCAGTACAATTTTTTTTTTTCTCAGTAAGAAATTAGTCCAATATGTAAGTTATAACCCTCAGAATCAATTACCATACTTTCATTAGAGTACCATAGAATATTTATAATTCAGATCTTGTCTTTGTTTTATGAAGTGCATAATCTGAGTAGCCTAAAATACAGAATGCTGGAAGATATGTTCTATATTTGTGGCCAGTGAATCTTGATCACATCTTTTAAATACTAATTTCACTTTCTGGGGTTTTCAGAATGAGAGAATGTTAATATTGCTTGTCAAGTCTGAAGTTCTAAATATGCATATGCAGACAATTTCCACATATATTTACATTAAAAAGGAATCCAAGATTTATTGAAGAGCAGGACTAACTTTTGCATTACAGTGAGGAAACCAAAAGATTATAAATCTTCACCTTAGCCTTATAGAACAGTCCAGCTTTGATTTTCTATGAGAAGTTCATTTAAAGAGCTGCTGTGTTTTTAAAGCAAGACAGTATTGCTTTTCATAAGAATTGTAGAATATAATTGTTTATAATCTATCTGATTTTTTGTTGTTGTTGTCTAAAAGTTAATAACAGTCATACAGTGTATCTATTTACCAAACATTACTATAAAGTATCCAGCCTTATTCTAGGAAGATGAACTACCATAATTTCCCCTTAGGGCCATAAAAACAGATTGCAAGATTTTAGTCAACAGCCCTTCTGTTCACATGACCCTTTCTATGAACTATTTCAAGTTAACACAGCTCATGACGCCTTCCTATCTTCCTGTCTCCAGTACTTTGAACTCTCATGGAGATTTCTGGTATACAACCAACTTATCAAGCAGGGAAAAGAACAGCTGCTATTTATTTCATGTTAGCTCTCTCTTGTGTTCTGCATTTGCAGGTGGTGGAAGGAAGTATAATAGAACAGTTCTGCCATCAGCTCTTAGACCAGTTCACTATAGCTTCGTAATTATCAACACAGACACTTGGTCATAAGCACAACCAGACACAAACACAGCAGTGTCTTCTCGATCAGAAATCACACAGGTGCAATATGGATTACAAAGATAGGATCTTTAAAGGTTTTCACATTTTTCACTATGCAAAAACAGCTCTTCATGGACAAACACATTTTAAAATTATTTTAAAGTGTGAAACTTTAAATAAGATTTTTATAGCAAAATGTATGTGTTAAATATATTTATAATGAGTAATTTATTAAATCCCCATCAATATGTCAACAGCAAATGACACGTGTCTTGGAATAATTAAATTCAAAATACACGTCCCGTGTAAATTTGCAGATGAGCCTCCATTGTGCCTGTTACTGAAAAGCAATATTCTTCAGTTGTCATTTCTATCACTTGTTCTAATTTATTTATAATTTGTCACCATATTTGCAAACACTTTCTAAAATCCAACCACATGTTTATTACAATAATGATGAAGATGGTTATATGGAATTTGTCCTTCTCAAGTCTTTTCGTTATGTCCATGAGCCAAATGGATGTGCATGTGCTATCCTGTTTTGACTCATTGAAAGTCATGTATAATCAAGCACAGACTTTAGGGGTTGTTTTTTTGTTGTGTTTTTTTTTTTTTGTTTAATTGAAATGTTTTAAATTATAGTGTTAAACATTCAAAACTTATTTTCTCTTTATCTCTATGGATATTTTTCCCCGATTAAGATGGAAAAATATTTCCCAGCAAGACAGAGTTTTGTTTTCCTTTTCCAAACATTCCAGATTTTTAGTAGCTTTCATACTAGCGAGTTGAAGGATGATAGTTATTCCCTTCATAATGTGGTTTGCATTAAAAACCTTCTAATAACTGATTATAAGTGAATTTTCTCCTCCCCTCACAGACATTCCATTCCAATATTTCCTAACTAAAACAGAACACATAGGCAGGTGATATAGACATTGTCTGCACAAAGTCCTCCACTCAGCTAAAATATGTATGTTTCAAGCCAATTTAGTTAAACTCATGCAGTCTGTGCTCGCACACATATTTGGTTTACAGATATATTAGAGAGAACTTTGCAAGAGCAGTCAGTTGGGCTATAGTTTCTTATTTAAGGAGTGTGGCTGAGATTGGAATTGAATCCAGAGAGAACATATTTCTAATATTAAATTCATTTTGTCCTACTGGAAAACAAAAGAGAAAACTGAGGGGTTGGTTGTGGAAATTTCTGTTCTCACAAAGCAAGCTGTCCCTTTCTATTCTTTCTTACAAAGTTCAGAGTGTTATAAAAACTATCACATCATGTAATTCTGCAGAAGTAATGTTTGCTATAAATCTTCTCCAGTTGTTCATTGGTGGTCTACCCCTTCACTTTTGCCATGCAAAGCCAACTTTCACGAGGAACAATATGCTGTTTTGTATATCTGGCTTTCAGGTACCTATTCCTCCGCAGACAAATTTGTTATGCTGGGGAATTTTTTTATTGCATTCAGTCAGTCCTCTGTAGAGGTATCTATTAAAGCTACATAGAAACTCGGGGACCATATCTCTTACACTTAAATTCAAATAAAAATTATTTCCCCTCTACATATTGTAGGGAGCATATACAAAAGGAATGGGTTTCTTTACTTTTTAATTAGTCACCAAATGCCTCTCTCCCCAAGCTGCACATTGCGTACTCCCCCACAGGGAGAAGGAGCTATGGAAGGTGAGGTCTATGCTCTGTAAGTTGCAGTAGCTATCTCATTCTCCTTGCTCAGGCCAGCAGATGCAGCCTGGCAGGAGACCTGTTCGCTCCCTCTGTTAACTTTTTATATCATCCAGCAATCTAATAAAATCCAATTTACCTTACACTTATTGCTAAAGGTTGATCCTACCAGAAATAAATAAATAAATAGAGGAAAGAAGGAAAGAAGGAAAGATTACTTCTTGTAGTGGCTTAGCTGCAGACAGCAACTAAGCCACACACAGCTGCTCACTCATTCCCCTGCAGTGGGATGGGGAAAAGAATCACAAGGGTAAAAGTAAGGAAAAAAACCCCAGCTCATTAGCTGAGATAAAGAGAGTGTAATAGGTAAAGCAAAAGGCTCACATTAAAGCAAAGCAAGGAATTAATTCACTAGTTCACATGGGCAGGCAGGTGTTCAGCTATCTCCAGGAAAACTGGGCTCCATCACGTGTAACTGTTACTTGGAAAGACAAGTGCCACCACACTGAACATCCCCCTCTTCCCTCTTCTTCTCCCAGCTTTTATAAGGAGTATGACAACATATGGTGTGAAATATCCTTTGGTCAGTTGGGGTCAGTTGTCCTGACTGTGCCCCCTTCCAGCTTCTTGTGCATGTGCCATGGTGTGAGAAGCTAAAAAATCCTTAGTTACTTCGCAATAACTAAAACATCAGTGTATCATCGACATTATTCTCATTCTAAATCCATAATACAGCACTACACCAGCTACTAGGAAGAAGATTAACTCTACTGCAGCTGAAACCAAGACAGTTAGAGAAGACATTTTTTTCTGAATTCTGTCAGAAGGATGTTCCCAGCACCCCCTGTTCCTGGCTCCGCTGCCCTTCAGCAGAGACACTGATGGGTATTCGCATCCAAAGCAGCACGGGCAGGGCACTTTTCAAGGAAATGGGGGTCTCTGCGTTCAGACTGAGAAAAGCCTAAAGCTCACATCTGCTGTTTCTTGGTGTAAGAGCAAAATTTAAGCACAATATTCAACTATTAAGCAAAAAGTAGATGTCCTCCTTCTGTCACAGTTTGAAAGAAAAATATAACGTGTTGAAGTCATTGTGGTCAGTGTGTTAGGAGATGTGTTTGGACCTTAGTCAAAGAACTTAAACCTTCTGGGGACTAAGGCAAATCCCTGAAAGCTCAACAAGAAAACAGGGACATAGCTATTTGGTTCAACCAGGAGGGAACCATTTTGAGGCATCCACAGTTACAGGGTTTTTTTATTTAAGTAAATCTTTGAGGAAAAACTTTGAGTATGCCTGTCACTGGCTAAAAAGTCAGGTAAAATTGGATTATTCTCTTAAATCCCTAAGGGGCGATCAAATTTGTGACTTCACTTTTAATATAGTGTCTTTCAGCTCTAACTTCTTTGTTTCTACCTCTAGACATTTTTTCAAGACTACTCTTAAGTGTAAGTCCTCTATTTAAAAGATTATCATCTCAAACAAGTCATAACATACTCCTTTACCTTATGAGTGTTTCCACTTCCCTCATGTCAAGATGGATCACCTCATATTTGCTTAGTGTATCAAAAAATCACTGTTCCACCAGCTAAGAATCAGGCCACTATTAATCAACACTGTTAATCAAGGAGATTACTCGAGTCACAATAAACTTCTACACCTGGGGCTTAGAAAATGGATCGTTATCTTAAATCCAGAATCTTGTTTGGTTTTTCACTTTCATGAATATGTGCCTAGCTCTGAAAAACCTGTATACCCTTTTCCACTATTCATCCAGCATATACTCATTCCTTAATATTAAATTCCACTCCAGAAAGTTAATTTTTTCCTAATTTCACATCATCTTTCCATATCCAGATCAAAATGCATTGCAATCCTCAGTCAGTTCTTTTCCAAAATATAATTTATAATATGTTCCTCTGAGATGTTAAAAAAGTTTTCCTTCAGTTGTGTCACTTAATCTCTTGCCAATCTGTATTCTCCTTAACCAACACGTCTTCTTTTTCCAATAGCTCTTTGTCTTGCCACTGAATGGTATTAATTCCCCTTCCATACTGTCTCTTCCACCTTTTGTAAAAAAAAAAAACTTCTGTGTTTGTCTGACTCTCTAATTTATTCAGTTCCTCTTCAAGCCTTTTTTTCTCTCCCTTCCATGATTTCTAATCATATCTCTAAAAAAAATTATATTGTGTGCCCAAACCTCACACAGGGCTTTTACATTATTTTTACCACAGTCTAAACAAAGATATACATTTGAAAAATTATGTTGATACATAATTTAATGAAGTTTCCTCTTCACAGTGCATATTCTTTATGTTTGTATGAACATTACAGACCATAAATATTATTTGGCAGTTCAAAACTCTTATGCTCATAAGGGTTGCATTTTGAAGTGAAAACTGTTTTGTTGTATAAGGTATTTGTCATGCAGTTTCTGTTCTGTGATGAAGAGTGGAATAGAATATAGAGGCCTAGAAACACATTCTAAGAAACAAACTGCCTGCAATGTTCTGAACAAGGGCATAAATACTGTGCTGCAAATATAATGTATATTGACAATTAATTATTAATGATCCCAAAGTGCTTTCATGACCATGAATGTGTATGCAAATGAACAGAGGATGGTAGTTCTGCTACAGAGGTAATCCTAACTGGTGTAATTCTTATCTACATGATTTCCTTCTTTCATGTGTAAACATCACATCCCATTTACAATCTTAGACAAGTTTTGACATTTATTGGTGGCAAAAGCTACATCTTTTCATAGAGTTTACTACATAGGGTCTGCACATGGGAGAAAATTATCTGTTAGTCTACTTCCTAAAAGATCATCAGGTCACGAATAAATATGTAAGAAATATGTGTGGTGCATATATATTGGCATATACAAGTGTATGTGCCATCCCAGAAAAAGTATACAAGGGTGGGTTTGGTTATTTAGTTATGCCAATAGGTAAATTAACACAGATAGAATTAACTCCTGACCATTTAGAGTTGTAATTTAATCTGTCAGTCATATTATGAAAAATTTGCAGTGTTCAGTATCCTGCATCAGTAGAATTCCTTTCCGATTTAATTCTTATACATCACTTCCCTTCTCCATGGCTTTATTTTGTATAAATCTAGTGCTTAATTGCCAAATCAAAAATATGCAGCTTCAGACTATCTGCTTAGCAGACAATCTTCTCATTATTCCAGATAAATTCAGGAAATAACAGTAGAGGGAATTAAAGTCTACTCATACCACTTCCAAAAAGTAGTTTCCTATTCATCAGGGACATAGATACAGTCATAAAAACCCTCCCATATTTATCTTCAGTGTTTTTATTTTTAATTTGAGGCTATTAAGTCAGCCTAAGGAATGTTTCAAATTTATATAAACTGACAACTGGTTCAAAAGTCCCCTCCATGTCCTACACCAACAATTTATTCCTCTCTACATCTCCTGTTACAAAAGCTTGTGAACAGTACCAGAAAACAGATCCTGATTAAGTAATATTTTTTATTTAGCTTCTAATATAAACCTATGAATTCTGATCTATTTATCTACATAGCTACTCAAATACTTGTGCTAGGTCAAGAGTGAGGGTAGAAGGAGTCAAAGGTAGAAAACCAGCCATGCTTAAGCGTTTGCAAAAGCAGGGCTGGAGGCTAATCATTCTCCAGAAAATGCAAGTGGAACAGCACTAGTGCATTATTCATTGCATGTGACTTCAGCAAATATTCAATGTATGTTTGAAATTAATATTACTGAAGACAGCATCATTTGAATTTTAGAAATAAAACTGTGTTGCTCTTTCTTGATAACTTTGACTACACACACTATATATTCAGTAGGATCTGATGGCTAAAAGTCATAATGAGCAACACAGTTTCAGTGACTCCCAGAGAATTTCCTAAACTTACATTTATAAAACGATTTTGTTTACTGTTAAGCAGTTTTCTTAAAGAGGCACTGGCACTTCAATCTGTCTAAGAGATACGGATGTGTTGTCAAGGGTAGCTCTTAATCCAAAATTTTAATCTTCAGTACCTGTTTCTGGATTTTCCTCTGTGCTGAATAGAACCTGACATTGATTTTGGTGAGACTTGCAAGGTATAAAACACCCACGGAGATAAAAAGGTTTTGGGGAAGTTGATTGAAAAAATTTCTTAGGCATCAGCAGAGTCTTGTTAACTTCAAACGGGATTTTCAGGTTTAAAAATAAGATCATGCCTGAGTGGTTTTCTACATAAAATCCTATAATTAAAACTAGCAGCAATGTTCTCAAATGAACAGATGAGGCCAGTCTCTAAGCATCCTTTTCCTACCTAACAGCAGCATGAGAGAAGCAGTACATATCAGCCAGAAAATGTCAGCTGACCAAAATGGTCAAACCCATACATTCCTCAGCTGTTACATCTGACAAATACTATAATGATAGATACTAGTGGAAGATTTAGCATAACCAGTTGGTGTCTATTACACCATCTTTTTCACCTGTCCAGTCAGGACAATGAAGACCATAATCATCCAAGAGTAGGACTGTTCATAATTCAGTATCATTTGTAGTAAACAAGAAAACTGAAGCAAGGGAACTCAGAATTCAGAGTTAATAATAATGCTTTTCTTTGTCTCATTTAATGTCTGAGCTGTGTTTCATCTCTGCCACACTTTAAATGGATTACGACTTTGCTAAATATCATCTAAAAGATCAACACTGAATGTTTGTAGTGGATTTCTGCAAGGGTCAGTGTTTTATAATCTCCCACATAAAGGAAAAAAAAAAAAGGTAAAATAAAAATGTGTGAAACTGAAACACTACTTTGTTAATCTAAGAGGAAATACCTAACATGAAGAGAGACACCTAGACTTAACCCAAAACCTACCAGTTCGCTTGCTTTAGACAGCATCACCATGCTGTTTATAATACATAATGATGCCTCATGCTGCCTTTCAGGAAGTTGTCTTTAGAAAGTCTAAATTAGGGTTAGTGACCCAGACAACTAGCTTTCACTCCAAGATCAATGGCAGCTTCCCCAGGGGCTCTCAGTAGGGGACAGACAAAAACCAGAAAAGCAGCCAACACCATCATTTGAGGCCTCTTTTATTTCCTGTTGAGTGGGGAGCAAATATGGGAGATGCCAAAGCAACTCCTTCTAGCTTGCAAGACACCATGAAGGGAAGTTCTGAGCTGTCTCTGGAGTTGTGCTGATATATGAAATTATACCAAATCTTTAAACAGATGTGAGTGGGTGGTGGAGAAGAGGGAATCATGTCATAAGCACACAGGAACTCTGAAAGGGCTGATGCCTGCTAAGGTCATCCATCTTCCCATCTGCAGCGAGGTCAGGTAGACCATCTTTTAACTTGGCCTGAAGTAATGAGAATCTGAATTACTGTTCCATCCCAAGGCAACTATAGGGATCAAAGACCATCAGCCCTTCTAATTTGCTGCAATGGCAATGTCTGTGAAATTTCCTGTTTTCCTTCTTTCAGGAAGAAGGCATGCAGAAATTGTTAGGAATAAAGTTTTATTCTTTGGCTAAGGAATGGAAAAAGTCTTGGCTCCAAAGTCTTTTAGGCAGGATTATGAGTTATAAGGATTACAGAATTTGCAGTACCCTGATCACGTACACCATGACCCCACAGATCTGATCAGCTTTTATGGAGTGCCATCCCATTCATGGAGACCAGAATTTCCCACCATCCTAACATACACATAGAGGCAAATGTGTGTTCAAACACTCTGTCCATAAGATTGAAAGTAGAGTTATGGAGATGTACAGACATCCGTGGCACAGAAGTAAATTCAGTCGTCTCCTATCCTATCTTCAATGTAGATGCCATGCATTGACAGGAAAGGAAATCATAGAACCATTTAGGTTGGAAAAGACTTTTAAAATCATTAAAATCACCATTAACCTAAAACTCCCAAGTCCACTTCTAAACCATGTCCCTAAGAACCTCATCTACTCATCTTTTAAGTACCTCCAAGGGATGGTGACTCACTTGAAGTCACTTTGAGAGGTAAAGTCATAGAAATAAATGTTAAGAAGACATGACATAACGTGTTTCAATAGTATTTGCTGAAGAATAATGGATGCCATGAAGAATACACATTTGGCTAACAGAAGTGGTGTGCTGATTCAAAGATCATGCCCTTACTGTTGACAAAGAACACCTGAGGAGCAAAAAATTACAGTGTTAGGCCCTGCTGACATGCAGAAAAATACAGGTTTCACCAAAAGAGACAGTGCAAGAGGTAGAGAGAAAAAAAAAAAAGTGAAGTTTATGTCCTCATCTTTCTTAGAGAAAAAAAAAAAAAATCCTTGTCCAAAGCAGGGAAGAAAGTTTTTCAAGAAAATTAGGCTGTAAAAAAGTTACGCTACTGAGTAGATCTATAAAAAGTATCCTCATGCTCAAGTCTATTATGTTAAGATGTGTTGAAATGCAAGTAGTAGTATACTTTTTAAAGTAGTATACTTTTTTAAAGAAACATGATAGTGATCTGAAACACAGAACTACTACACAACAAACAGTACAGTCAAATTAGGTTTCAAAACCTTTTGGTATCCAGTTGATAGAGATTTTCCCTGCTATCTGAAAACAAAATAATGTGGCCAACCAGATGTCAACCATGAGGATAATCTTTCCCCGTGCAGGAATTTCAGGCAAAAAAGCAACAGTTTGATGCTTGATTGAGTCAAGGATACCTGCCAACCACCATAAGATTGCTGCTGTGCACATGTGCAGCATTCTGAAGAAAAAAGACTACTCCTAATATATGTTATAAATAAATTCTATAAGTGCTAGGATAGTTTCATTAGAATGAATAACAACCATCAGGCCACTGGGACTTTCAAATCTTTACCTTCTGGCAAAGAGTTGAAGGACCAGATTCTGTCCTTGGACATGCATGGCTCCCAGATGTACTCAGAGATAAAATACTCAGCCCAAAGTGATATCAGGTGTGATGTGAATTTTGCCTCATCTCACATCTGCTTTATCCAGGCCCCCCCTGAAGTCACTGCAAAAATGCCTTTGATATCAGTGGCAGTTACATACAGCAACACTGGTTCCCATCCACTCTGTGTGCCCTGTTAAAACCAAAGTGATATTTGTAATTAAAGTTGGGAACAAGAACCAGTTACTGTGAAGTAAGCTGGTGGTCAATATTCCTTGCATTTGTGTTAGAATGAAAGATGTGCACGTGGAGTGACCACAGGATAACAAAAAGGTTTAAATCAGAACCCTTGCATTAGTGGTAATTAGCATTGTGGTAATTTATTCATGTAGATAAATGTTTAGTCTTTCAGGGCTACAAAATGCTGGCCTTAGTTGTAGGAATGCCTTAAGAATTTGCCATAGATTTCAAATAACAATCAAATACTTTTCCCAGTAAACCATGAAAATGAGGTAAGCTGTAGGAAAGCTATTTTCAAACACATTTTCAACCTTAAAGCCAAATGTCTTCATTTAGGTGGCTTTGTCATACTGTCTTTGTATGCTGTTTTAAGTGTTGTCAGTTCAATAATTTATATTCCTTATATACACATCCCAGCTTTCTTTATGCCAAATAGGCCTGTAAAAGCATCCTCAAATATTGCCTATATCCAGCCAGCCAGAAGCATCTTGTATATTTTATGTCAAGGGGATTTGTATTCTTTCCCACTTAGAAGATCCAAAGGTTCTCATTTCAGTGAAAGCACGCCAAAAGTACAGAATATCTAGCACAATGAGATTTAGCATACTAAGAGATTTAACAAATAAGATATGCCGATTACCACACTACCCATCTTACAATGGTTATAATAATGGATGTTCTAGTGACTAAAGACACATGAGCACTCCTGGTAAAATTCAGTTCATAGGAAAAAAGGACATCTTCTTTCATGACTGTTTCCAATTTGATGGAAATAGCTCTAACATGAACTGAGTTTTTCTTTTGATGGTCATGAAACAGTAAAATTAAAATAAAATTTACATGCAAATCAACAATCTGTAATTTTTGCAGAGGGATTACTTAAAATTAGCATGAAAATGTCTGAGTATTAATTATAAATCTGTCATCTTTAGCTCTACACTCTAGAAGCTTGTTTAACATGCAGTGTTTTAAAAGTGATAATTCCCTTGGCATTATCACAATCTCACCAAGAAAACAGGAATCACTTTGTTCTAATAGATGGAAAAAGCATTTAGGTTAAAAATAACGTAGTTTACTGGACTGAACAATCTACTAGGGCAAAAATTACACACCCGATTAACTACGCATGCATTAGGTAAAAAATACAGTTGCAGTTAGCAATCAAATCTGTAAAAGAATTATTTGCCTTTACAAGGGAAAAAAAAAGACATTTCCCCTATCCACTTCTTTAGTACAGTCTATTAAATTACTATGTGCCGGTGTAAAAAGCAAAGGAAGTAGGATATAACCTCTGTGTTCTTGAATTTACTTCCTTCCATTGTAACATGTTCTGACTTTATGTGGGATTACCCTGCTCTTAAAATGAATTTAAAAGTTGACTCTTATTCTCTTTTTTCCTTCTCCCAAACATAAAAACAAGCCAATCTAAACATGCTGAAATTACTCAGCAGACTCAGCAAAGTCTGGTCATGTTGTTCTTTCAAACCTCTTTCACCAATGGCAGAAAACTCAATTTTGTCAGCATGGAGTTAAAAACAATTCATCATTGGTGCATCAGATTCACACAACAATGATTGAAGGAAACAAAACGCATCCTTTATTTTTACCACAAAAAAAAAAAAAGTAAGTAATTGCAACAGTACATAAAAGTCGTCTTTGGCCAAAAGCACTGTGGAGAAATGAGTTAACAGCTGCACATTTTTACTTGCTGAACTTAAGTCCATGAAATGAGCCCAGCACTGAGTGTAGTATGAGGGAATCAATGGACTGTTGCCTTACTCAGTGCTTCTCCAAAGACTTTTGAACTGGAACAAAATTCATTTTAATGAGCATCCAACATCTGGAGAAGCCCCTTAAGACTTACAGAAAGCCAAGTTTAGAAAAACCTACAAGAATACCAAATATCTACTGAGAAAATACCAGAAAGAAGGGAAAATAAGAAAAAAAATAATAAAGAGAGGAAAAATATTCAATTAATGTATTTTGGAATTAAGAGCTAATTACTTTATGGTTTGGAGTATGAGAGATTTACCTTAAAATTACTTCAGATCCATTTGCTCCTTTGATCAGCTGATAAAACTGGTCTATCTGTAACTTGCAATAGATTTTTGGACCAGGTCCAAGTAACAATTTTTCCAATGGCTTAGAGGAATGGAGTTTTGTTCTCTTCTGCAAGAGCACAATTATACCTTTTGACAGTACCATAAACAATCACGAGGAAAAACACTTCAGATCTCTAGAGGGGTTTACTTATTGTCTCTTTTCTGTTTCCCGCTCAGTTTTCAAAAATTGGCTGCAATGCTTTTCTGTCTGGAAAGTAAAAAGAACAGGATGCTTCTGCAACTGTATTTTACTAGTCCTATAGCTTATGCAGCAGGTGGCTAATGTATGAAGAGTTCAAGTCAGACAGTCTCTCTGGGCTTGCAGACATCCACAGTCTTTTCTAACTCAGTGATATATATATATATATATATATGTGTATGTGTTCATTTATTGGAGTTTTGGCCTCAGTTCACCAATACTTTAAATTAGGCCCTAAAAAGCTAGAAAAGCTTGAACTACTAGGTAACCTTTAGAGTATCGCCAGATTTTATGTATGCAATGAATGCTGTCTGAGGAACACTATTGTGAGGAAGGACAACTGATAGCATTTCACAGACTATTAATTTTAATCTTCCAGAACTTGCCTTCACCACTATGGTCCTAATAAGAATGGTTGTTTGCCGAAATGAACTTTTGATTTTTTGATGACTGAACAGCCTGATAAAGGTGAAGCATTTACAGATCTCTTATCTTTTTTTTCCTCTTTGGATTTAAAATAAAAATAATAGATAGTGAAAGGTTAATAGATAAATAGGGGAAAGGCTGGAGGGAAGAGAAATAAGATAAATTCTTCTAGTCTTCCTTTTCTGCTTCTATGATTTTAATAAACTCTGACCCTATTAAAACCACCACTCCATACACTTTTGTAATCAGTTCCTTTTTTGTAATTGTGCCAGCGTTGTATCCACTGTATATGAATTCATGCCAGATAAATATGGCTATGCTTCAAGAAGCACTATTTTTCAAAGCGTTACCCTGAACTCTCTGGCTCAAGTACACAAATTTGAGGGACAAATGTCTCTGAAAAGAACAGTCTACAGCACTTCCAACCCCTCTCTCCTACATGACTCTTCTGCAGTTGTACAAAGGCCAACAAACATCAAATGAGACATGTAGACCGAAGCCAAATAGTTCAGACTAAACTGATCAAGTTTACCCACTCAGTGCAAGATGTTTTTAGTTCATAAGATCTTTTTTCTTTTGTAGGCTAATTAAAACAGCTTGACTAAGACTTACTGAAATATTATGTTCCTTGCCATTCAAAAATTGTATGAGTCAATGCCAGCACTCCTCCCTGTTCACTTTTAAAGCCATATGCACTTCTCTTAAAGTTCTAAACCTGCTTGAGGTATCCACAGCTGCTTCTAATATTTTGACCGTTAAATTCTCTTCTTCCTCCACAATTGAATGGCTATGAAGTATGCCAAACAGTTAATGTTGTTTTGGTTTTTTTCATTTTCTTGCATAATGCTGCTGTATTCAAACACAGGAACTGTGCAACTGAACAACTATAACTTGTATTTCTAGATTCAAAATTGAATAGTTGTCTCTAAAAGCTGTTCTTTGCTTATTTAGCTAAGCATTGTTTGTACTGGCAGTATGTACAGCTTTTAGCATGGATAGGCAAAATAACAAATACTCAAAAAATATACATCTAGGCTTGAAAAGCCAAAAATAAAATGCCTACTTGGTATTTAGGGTTTTTCTTGGTAACTGGAAAGAGAAATCAGTCTTGCTTAACCTTTTTTTTTTGTCTCACTTGCCCTGTCTGGGTTTCAGACTGCTTAAGGAATTTCTATTGATTTGGACAAATATAGCAGAAAGAATGAGGCTTGTCAGTTAATGCTATAAACTTTGCAGATAAGAGTATTCTCTTGTTACTGCTCTGGAAAATATGTGACTTTCCACAAGCCAGTTACTTTCTTAACTTTAATGAAGTATAGCTAATTTTACAGTGTGAGTTTTCCTCAACAAAGTCCAAGATCTTCAAGATTTACACCAAAAATAAAAAACACTCTATGACAAGCATATAAATAAGAAAATGCACAAAGACTTTGGAAGACATTTTCAGGAAATTTGATAAATAACAAAGCAGCTGAGAGGAAGATAGGAAAAAATATGAACTGTAAAAGCTGCAGAGACTATGCATATGTATAATATATATGCGTATGGTTATACAGATAGATATACATCTCCATATATAGTGTGGATACTGTATGCAGACAAGACAGCCTATGATGAAGGAGAGGGAAAATAGAGTGTGTTTTTTCTCCTTACACATATACTACTCTGACACTAGTTTTTAAATTGATTTCCTGATGCAAATAGGATTATGGTATTATATTTCACTCATGTACATACCTAACACCTGTTGAATATGCTGGTTAATCTGAATGAAATCTGAAGAAAAGTGAGAAAGTGAGAGTTCTCAAAGATTTTGCAGTCCTTTTTTTTTTTTTTTAAATTCCTAACAAGTGGAAATAGGCAGCCAGGGAAAAAAAGACTCTCAATAAAGACTACAGTGTGAGACTTTAGATCTGAGGAAGTGATCACCAGAAGGCACAAAATACTAAGAAACCAAACCCTCCCAGTGTTTTCATGAGCAACTTGCTAATGACAACCTGAACTAATAGGAAAGAGTAATGGGCAAAATATGCTAACTACCTTTACAAACATCATACGTAACTTGTGAATTTTGTGAAACCTCAAAGTCCTATTGGTTTAAAAATCTTCAGACAAGTCTATAGGTTAAAACTGTATTTAAAAAACACACATGGAAACTGTATTATCTTATTAATATTTTGAAAACATACCAATGATGCTGCTGCTGCAGCATCTAGCAGAGTGTCAATGAGGGCTTATGTACCAGTCAGGTGTGATTCAAACTGTAGAGGTTGGAATCAGCCACCTTCCCATTTGTTAAGGACCCTACAGATCCAGATTATAGTGCTGGAGAAATTTTGACTAGCTTCAGGAAAAGAAATCTGCTGTAACTGACAACATCCCTAGTCCTCCAGAAGGTCCAGAACCAGAGTGTCCCCTGGAGAAGCCCACGCCAGCAATGCTTCCCACAGACCTGCTTGCCAGGAACAGCCTGACAAGGACTGGAAGTGCAGGGTAAGGAAAATGTTTAACCCCTGAAGGCAGGGAGGGAGGATGTCTCATCTAGTGCTGTTCCCAAGTCATCCTTGCCAACCAAACCAACAACTCCCTGATGTGCTTCAGAAACCACCCCATCTAGGTTTTCTAGAGCGGAGGAGGTGGGACCTTAATCTGCATCTTTTGTGCAAGGATAAATCAGCAGTCAGGAAGCATATCCTCCTACAAAAAAGAGAGTAGCTGGTTCCAGCACTGTTATATAGACCATGAGATAAGTTTTCATTACTCTGCCTGTTATAGCCACTTTCCTTAATTCGTCAAGAAATTATCAAGTTTTCCTCATTTCTTATAAACACCAGCCAATGTAAAATTAAAAAAAAAAAAAAGTTATTTTTTATTCCTTTGGTAGTAAATTTTGATAGATGATTCATAGCATTTTTCTGACACAGCCTTTGATAAGAGTTTTTTTTAAGAAACAAGAGGTGGAGTTCAATCAGCAAAAGATTATATTTACCTCGCTGTTTACTTAGATTCTGACTCTAATTAGGTAAGTCATACAAGTGTAAAATACTCCAATGAAGGAGTGGCATTACTCTGGTACACCATCAGATAAAAGTCAAGCTCTAATTTCCTTTTCAAATGTCTACACTGCATTTTTCAGGATTAACATCATGAGATCTGTAAGTAGCAATACAGAAAGGTTGAAATCTTATGTGCATGTGGAGTCACTAGAAAAGCTGCTGGATTATTTCTATGCACACTCTCATGGCACAGATTCTACATGGGAACCTTTCTGTCGAGCACTGGGATACAGAGTCCTACCTCCCGTAGCTGTGATCTCCTCATGTCTCCTCAGGGTCCCCATCCTCCCTCCCTGAACACCCCCCTCTTTAGCATCTCTTTTATTACTTTGAGCCTTACGAGTTGTCAGTGAAATCTTTGGGAGGGACGTGCTGGTTGTAAGCACAGTGACTCACAGAGACAGCGCAGAATAAGATAAGAGAAAGTGTACTAATTTTCTGCTTTCTCTGCTTGTTCCCTTCTGCAGAGTTAGGAAGAAAAGCTCTCTTTCAATGAGAAAGCAAAATTGCTGGCTGCCTCGTCAAGCAAGTGAATGTAGTGACTGTGGCATTTGTGTGGCAGCCATTTTCATAGAAACCGTTCCAGCTAACTTTGCAGTATCAGCCTCAATGTGTACTTTGTTGGGGAAAGATTCCCCTACTCCTCAAAGCACTGCATCAAAAACAATCACAGCCATTAGGGCATGCCAAATAGAAGAGACAGCTGTGAAGAACTTTTTTGTCCATTTCTCTGAACATCCTTCCTTTCTTTCACTTGAGTTGAGTTCAAATTTCTAGCCTTTATCTTGAAGCTCTTTCAAAGAGACACAGCCCTTGCATATCTATCAGCTGCTAACACTGCTCCACTGTCCACAGAGCAAGAGCAGGGCCTCACTCCTCACTCATCCACTCTTCTCCCAAACATACACGCTTTCTTCACTCCCCATCCTTAGGGCACTGAACATCTACAAGGCTTCCACTGCCCCTTTCAAAAAGCAATTTCTGCAGTGGTATCAGACAAGAAATAAGTTAGCGTACTACAACAAGGCCAAGAGAAGTTCAACATTTAAACATTTACGTGATAACGTAAACATAGATTAAAAATTCTGTTTATCTATGAGCTGTTTCCCTCTCTCCTCACTTATTTGAGGCTGTTTTTACATCAGAAGTGTTTCAGAATTGAATGTAGATCTCTGTCCCACTTGTAGAGCATCTAGCATCACTGATCCTCATTTGAGTATTTGGACTTAATAGTTGGAAAGTCATAAGATGGTAGAACATATCAGCTTATTTTTAATTGAACCGTATGCTACATTTTAATCTGAGACACTGTAAAATTTATAATCACAAAGCTAAAAAATGTAGGTTCTTTAGCCTTAAAAAGTTACTTTAGAATAACCATTAACACTTTGATAATGGGAACAACAGAAGAAGACTTTACGCAAGAAGAGGAGTCCTTTAAGAATAAGCTGTGCTGTACAGTGATTACACCACAGCTACCATGGTGAACAGGAACTGAAAAATATCATTGGTTTCACACAAGCAATCAACAAATTTCAGAGGAATTGTAAAAAGGACTGAGTTCGGCCTGCTACAGTTTAAATTAAGGTTGTGGTTTAAAACTGATGCCAAAGAACATGAAAATACTAACAACTTGGTGATTTGTTTTTCTCTGGGTTAAACTGTTCTATTCTCACTTCTAATATAATGGGAGAGACAAGGAAATATTTACACATTATTATATACTTTCTTTAGAATGATCAGGAGTGGTTTGTGTGATTAAGAAGCTACAAGAGGAACATGTCAGGTACAAATGGTGACTAACTGCCACACAGGCTGGATAAACTATTAAAACTACTGATATTAGAAAGCCTTTTAAATGTTTCTCTTGGAACTATCACAAATTCCTTGGGTATACAAAATACTCATAAATTAAATTATTTTTGTCAGATATTTCAAACTGGACTTTTCAACAATGGTTTGATTGCACTGAATGGAGGTGTAAATAATCCCTATTAAAAAAGGAGATGGATAATGTGAGCTGAGTGACCTGCTAGAAGCAAATCCCTTGTCTAAAAATAAAGGCCCATATTCATCGTAGCTAACCGTAGGTGCCAGCTTGGGAACTAAATTACCATAGCTGCTTTCAATGTGTGATTGAGAGAAAAGCAGCTCCTGAAGGTAATTTAAGTTTAGGGACATCTTTGTAGATGTCTCTTTCTCTACTGCCTGTGAAAGAGCTCAACGAGAGCTAGATAACCCAAGTTATTATGACATTATTTTCAGGCCTAGGAAGTGGCTGTTTCAGAGAAGATAAGTAAGCTATGAGGATAGAAGGAAAGCAAACAAACAAACAAAAAACCCCAACACACATAGACCCTCTAAAAGAAATTAGCACAAATATAAAAAAATGTAATGACTTAGATTTTTAGATGTCATCTAGTGAACTTGACAGCCTCATATTTTAGGTTTTCAAAAACTGAAGTTTTGAAAGGAAATTAACTTGTGTCAAAAGGGTAATACTTTGTTAAGACGTTAAACACTCAGATGCACAAATCAGTCACCCCTTTAATAGGCCCGTTTTGTCTGTGAAACCTAGACATCAAAATGTTTACATTTTTGGGTGGCAGACATTTAGCTACTGTCTACACTCTATTTTGCAGGATATTGTCCTAATTTGCCTACAGCCTTTTTTACTCTCTCTTACCCTCTCTTTCTTACTCTGGTATAAGGCTTTACATCTGTGTTCTTGGGGCTGCCTGTTTTGAAGTACAAATGGTGGCAACCAAATTTTCAGCACCAACACACATCTGCACAGCATACTCAGAGCAGTCTGCAGATCCCTGCCAGCTGAGTCAGCAAGCACAATGTCCAAAGTGAAAATAAGCAGACTGGTTAGGCAGGTGACAGTTCCAGTGCCTTCCAAACATCTCTATTTCCAGATAGTTTGCCAAGCAAAGTGGCTTACAGCTCAAGAGTGGATTTACCAGAGGGATTACAGTGACTACAGACAACAAGCAGCACCCTTTGCAGAGCACACATCCAGCTTGATTTAGGCTGCATGTAGCCCTGTCACTTGCTATAAGCCTTTCTCCTTGATTCAAGTTGTTAAGCAGCAACCACAATTCCTTAATGCTGTCCTTCCCCATAAGGAATGGCTGGAGCTGTTACAGTGGTGTCGTTTTTTTCCGAACAAGAAGAAAAGTAACACATGTGGGGGAGGCTGTAAACCTCAAAAGAAACTTTATAAAAAAGACGCACTCGAAAGGCTGCAAATGTATGAGAAAACTTTTAATAAACATCCTATTTTTTATACTGGGTGAATTATTCATTTTCAGATCTTGTTTCTTTAAGTATATGAGTAGATTCTAGATTAATGTCACATTTCTCTTCAGAAATGCTGTGACAGCAAGTGGAGAAGGAGGGAGTGTAATGCTGGCAGCTGAACAGAAGTGCTGTGTAAATCTGTAGTGAGATGCTGCTGAGATAGCAGAGAAACCTTGATATATGTGCAAGTACACCAAGTGCCCACCAGGTCATCAGATATTTCTCCTTGTGTGTACATATAAGGCCTATGTGTGTATTTATACAGTTGCATTGCCATGTATTCAGTAAACTAATTCATTATGGTATTTCTGCATAATGATCCATTTCACTATCTCTACTATCTCTGTAGCACTAAGCAGAAAGCTGTGAGAATGTATCAAAGTGAAACATGCCTCTGTCACAGAGATATCTCAATTTCCTATGCAACTGGCTCATTTTAGTATTATCTTTGCTTGCTCATCACTCCTCCTCACAACTTCTCAGGGACTTTCCGTAACTTCATATCATCAATCTGTTTTAAGGATTAAAAAAAGGATGCCCTTCTGATAAAAGCATGCCCAGATCCATCACCCTTATCATGGCTATGTCTGCTTTAGCTTTCAAAATAGCCTCAAAAGATATAATAACGTACTTTGGAACACAGATGTACAATCTGTAATAATAATGATATCATTAGTAATAAGTACATAAAAAGAGAACGTCTTCTGTAATAGAAGTTCTGTAGTAGAGGTAATATTCATCTCAACTAATTTTAGACTGTGAAAATTAGGTGTTTAACTAGATGGTTGATCTTCCCTTAATTAAAGAATAGATGTACACACATCCAGATGGTGAGTCATTCCACCTTTACATAAACATCTCAAAAAGTGAAAGGAATTGCCCTCAGGAGGTATTTATCTCTACCATATGGCTATAGTAGAAGTCTAAGCAACTAGCTCAGACTAGACACCAACCTTTTAACTGGCTATAACGAAGATGAATTTCACTATGATTGGAAGCTCCATATGGTATCTGAAAATACCTGGACAAGACTAACTTCTTGTCTGTGTGTTGTCTGTTCTCAATATGCAGCAGAGTCCTGCACCCTTTCCTGCTCTGATAATTCTAACTAATATTGCTTTCCTTTTCAATAAATGCAAAAATTACAAGAAAGAATTAACAGCTTTTCCTCAAATCTTTTTTTTTCTGTGCTCCTCACTCTAAGTTGATGCTGCACTTCACTGATCTATGACACAGGTAAAAGTCCTCTTGAACTTTCCTGATATTTTCCATTGGTTCCAAGATATTAGCAGACGGGAAAGAACAGTCCCAAACAGTTTGCCTCTGTGCTCCACATCTTCTATTCATGTTGACTATTTATTACATACACTTAGTCCTGACTGAACAACAGCATTCAGCTCACAGGATCTATTACTAAATTCAAAAAGAAATACTTCATTAAAGAAATACAACATTTTAGAACAATGATCTAAATGGACTGAACTCTTGTGGTATGTAGAATAAGACAGAGAAGGCAGATATGGATTTGCAACAGGGATTGCGAGCAGATTTTTACTAAGCACATTTCTACCCCCAAAAGTCATTTATGGGTGGGACAGAAGGAGCCTCAATTTTAATCTTTGGAGCCATTAATGTGAACAATTCTCTATGCAAAATTTATGAGCTGTTTTACTTATCAGTATTTCCTCAGAGTTTTCATGCAGTCAGATTGATTACCCTTTCCACATACTGTTTGTGCATACTCAAGTTTGGTTATACAGAGCGTAAAATGGACATGAACTGCATACTGTACCATACAAGGAAAATAAAGTCAGTGACATGCCGATCATGATTATTAATTTTTGTTCAAAAACACATTGAGATATAAATCATAATAAAAAACTACATTTCCAAATACTTCAGTTACAATCATAACCTAAATATTTGGGGATTTTTTAATTTGTCAAATTCCATAGGTCATCTGAATAGACAGAATACCGGAAAAAATAGAGATGGAAAGAGTTTTTTCATTTTAAATCCATAGTTTCCATGAATAAAAGTCTCAGATTACCTGATTATCAGAAAATAATATCCCAGTTATCTGGCATGAAACAGCTCAGGATAATAATAGTCTAACATTCCCCAAAATGAGGGCTTTGTCCTGGACCTGCAATGCATTGCATTTCATTTTGACAATCTTTTCTCTCATACAATGCTGAGGATCTTAACACACACTGTAGCTCTGCACATGACCAACAAGGTGCTCACACACTAGTGGATATACAATCTGCATGGATCTGCACGACCTAAGCAAACAGGGAACAGCACATTGATACATTTGTTCACAAATAAACTGATTTTCCTAATTAGCAGCACTAGCAGAGGCAGTTTCTGTCCAAGTTTACCTGTAAAATCTTATTATAGAAAATCTGGCAGAGATGTTAATCAAACTGCTTCATTCTGTGGCAATACTTGACAGTCATTAATCAACTACTGGATGGTTTTCTTGACTTATGAAGAAACCTGACTATAGAGATTTTAATCACATATATCTCATCAGAGTTTAGGTTTTGTTTGAGCCTGGAATACTCTAAGAACAAATATGAGTGACAGACATAACAACTTCCAAGACAGGATGCAGTTTGTTTGTTTAAAAAGCACCATGCTGGTTTGTGGAAGAAGCAGTGGCTTGTATGGCTTGAAAATCTGTCTTGTGATAATGTAAGAGGTTACCGAATGTCTAGCCACAATGAAATGGGATGGTATCCTTTCTCCAGTGAGTAAATGGAGGAACTTCCACTGATTTAAACGAGAACACACTGAATTCTGATTTTGGAAGGCTGATTTTGACATGTTTCCAAAATGAAGTATTTAAAATGACGGAGCTAACAATGGCCATCAGGGAGATGGTAAAAGGAGAGAACTGCAGAAGAATACAAATATGGGGTAACAAATTCTAGTTTGTTTGGAAAATGACTTCTCAATAACGTAAGCATTTTTATAACCTTCTTTGCATCAATCTCTTTGTCATTGCTGAGGCAGCTCATGCCACAGAGGAGCTGGTGAAGGCAAATGCAGCCCAGGAGAGGGACAGTGGAGAGACAGATAGCAGAGCCGCTGCCAGTGCCCTGCCTGCTGACTGAAACCCAGGGCCTGGGTGTCACAGGGGTCCTTGCTTCTGCTGCTTTTGACTGGTTTTATATTGAACAAATCAATCAATTCTATAAGCAACACAAAGCAAAAAGAAGGGGAGTACATCTCACTTTTATTACTATGAACAGTAATTCTACCCTAAGTTTTCACTAAAATGATAACATATATGACATGTATAGGTATATATGTATATATATATACATGTACACATGTATAACATGTATTCAGTCAATGGTTCGTTGTATTAACATTTTCAGTCACCTTCACTGTAATCTGTGTCCCACTGCTCTGAAAATATTACGCCATGACTGCAACATATCTGAAAGTATCCTAAAAGCAACTGCACAATGAAGTAGATGAGCATAAAAACTATTAGTTAAATTGAGCTTCTGAATAGTTTAAGTAACTGCTAAGGAGAAAAGCCCCCAGCTATACTCAAATAAAGATATCAGGTGATCTAACAAAGGAAAAAGAACAGCGAAGTAATGTTGCCTTACACTGTTCTTAAGTAAATAAAATTGTATCAAATATTAGCTAAAATTTCATCATTCCTAAAGCCTAATTAAGACAACCAAAGTTAGCTGTAGAAGAGAGCTGCTGCACTTAGGTTTTCCCATTTTGTAACAGAGTGTCTATTTGTATATTTCTGTTAAACGTTTAAATACTAAAATATCGTTGTAAATCACACAGCCAGTGACAGAACCACACAAGTCATACCAAGACATGGTCATCATCTTGGTAATTACCAGTTTCTCATACTTTACCTCATAGTGGACCTACATGGTGTAATACCCCAAGCTATTCTAGAACATTCAAAAATCTTTAATTGCTCGGAAATGGCAGCAATATGCATACAGGGTGAAAAGCTTCAACTCAGTCTTCAGGTTTAACTATTGCATCCACCTAGAGTTTTGCAATGGACTGAATTACAAAGACAAGTTTGCTAATACAGGAGGAACTAATATTCACCTTCAAAAAGTCCAATTCTTGGATATGCCACTGGTTTATGTCTTGATCAAGAGACATAATATTTCTGCATAGTCAATGAGGGCAAAACTTGTTTATGTCATAACTGCGTTATGAATCTTAGGTTACTCTGTGCTAAGGCTCCTGAGATTCTTAAAGATCTGTATTTATATGAGCGAAAATTACTGTTGAAAATCCTGACTTCATTGTCATCCAAGCTGAAGTTTCTAATGGGAATTGAAGGAAACTTTTGTCCCTTTAGACTGTAATGAGACCACTATCCCCCTGCTTTTGCTGGGATTTATATCAGTATTTCACAATGAGATCTTACAACTTCTCTCAAATTAGATGAGATCACCTCCAATGTTCAGGAGAGATGGGATCAAATTTTCCACAGATGCAAATATGTCCTTAATCCCTTTGCTTTTATGGAGCCTGAGTTCTCCAATATCTCTTTTGCTGATCTGAATCTCCTGTATTATATTCATTTTCTGTTGCCAAATTCCCTCTAAGTAATTTTTTTGAATCACTACTTAGTTCGACACACCAGTTCCTAATATGCTTGGTCTTGTGCTCCCTCCCCTGAAACTTCATTTGATTTGCTTTTTCAGCTTCCCTCATGACTCCACATCTCCTCTGCATCATGTCCACAAATGAGGCAAAATAACCCAGAAAAATCCTGCATTGACATGGCAGGGCCCTGGGAAGAAAGCCTTGTTTTCGTTTCCACACATTTTTCTTTTATTCCCTACTCCCTTGTGTTAATAGCTTATCTCATAAAGCAAAACTCTTTAAGGCTGTGAGTGACATAGCTGTCCTAGTCTGGGGCTTCTCTGCCATCATTCATAGGTGACAGAGCCATCAACCCATTCCAGACACCCAGCTGAAGAAGCCTAGCTCTTTCTCAAAACCAGTCAGGATTCTGAAAGTTTTGCAAATGAGACTGTACTTTAAAAAATTGCATCTGAAGATGGCATCACCCATGAATGGACTTTTTGGACTGTCAATCATTGCGCAGAGTTTCTCTGTGGAGTAACTTGCTAGGTTTCAACTAATAATACAGAACCACACCAGTCTTCAGTGTGGTACTGCAGTGAGGTAAAGAAAACAACACTGTTTTTGCCTCCTTACCTTTGTCAGGATCACATACTTCCACAGGAAAAATGTATATTGTATATAAAATGCCTTCTACTTGTGCATTCTTATTACAAGCAAGAACGAAGAATGGATGCATTATTAAACTGACAGACAGGAAGCTGCTAACATCAGCAACTGATTAGGTAAAAAAGCTTTTCTAAGGTCATTCAAAGTAACTTCAGTAACTTTTTTAAAAAGTAGCTAATTGGATTATTTCTTCAGCATTTAAAAGGAAAAAAAAAAAAGTACTTACTCACCAAATAACTTTAAAAATAATGGCATTGTTACCATCTTAGATATGAGCTGAGTTCAAGGAGATACTTGATAGAAACCAGAAGTGAAACTAGGTTGTGGTTTCCCATGTTAGTCTCTAGGCCCTGCTCCCTCTCAGAAGCATTTCAAAAGCAAATCTGAACCTGCAGCTCTCAAGCTTTCAGGTTTGTCCTGCTCCTTCATGAGAAACAGATTCCTTCAGCTCTTCCTTCCAGCACTCTGTCTCTGGCTGGTGAGCTGGCCAGCAATGACTAAAGCAGGCAGACTGATCAGCTGAGGAAATTTCTAAACTCCTTTTGAACTTTTATTTGTTATTTCACATTCTTATTTAATGCCTATTTATTTCCACTACAGAGACAGCTTACCAAAGGAAAAAAAAAATCCCCAAAACCAAAAACTAAACCAAAACAAAAAAATACCCTTAAAAGAAAGCAAACAGCCTGTTTACTGCATAGATGTGTTGCCAGGAAATCCCATTGTTGTAGTGGTGAGCAAAAGTTCTGCACCCTGACTTATTTCTTACTCACCCTACATCACGTATGAGCCATGCAATGTTTCCTGATTAATGAAAGTGCTCAAATGTTTTCCAACATTTGCTTGGAATTCATCTTTCTGTGCATGACCACTCGGATTATTAATCTGTGGTGGTTTTACACATGCCCTGTGAATCAAATCCTGATGCACAACAGGAAGTTATCACTGCCAAATCTTTCAGAGTTTTACACAGCACCAAATGATACAAAGTCAGGTGCTAAAATTGTCAAAGGGAGATGTTTTGGAATGGAAAACACAAGAGAGAGCTCAACATCTTTTGTTATTGTTGTTCTAGCTTTTCAAACTTGCTGCAATTCACTAATTCTAGAGTTTTACCTGAATAAAATATTTTGAAGTACTTTTGAGAGGTATATAGAAAGATGAAATGCTTACCACTGCTTTAAGATCAGAGGTGCAGAGCAGTAAAGGAGGGTTTAAAGGAAAGTAAACATAAGTAAAAAGATAAATCAGACCAAATGTCATACTGAAAGTAGGTTAGGACAATACTAATATTACACTTGGTTAGCGTCTCTCATGTTTTATGCAGAGTTGCTACAGATGTTTAGTGGCTGGCACCTTCTCAGTTTATATATCCAGAAATATTATGATCCAGCCCTAACCACTTTAAAATTATGCTTCCCTTTGATTTGCTTATTTTCCAAGTTCTCTCAACTTCGTTTACACAGAATATACACAAGTGCCATCAGAAATCTGCACATCTTACATGGGGGAATTATCCCTTTGCATTTAGCAGACAAAACACTCTGCATTTCTTTTCTGAATTTTAAAGAAGTTATGCTGTCTTTCAGTCAATGTCCTCTTGCCAGTAAAAACAAAACAAAACAATCAAACAAAAACAACAACAACAACAAAGAGAAAGGTTTGTGACCTTACAAACATCATGGGCAAGTAAAGATTAGTGCAGAATATTCCACTAGTAGGTTTGAGAATAGATAGAGGCTTCCTCCTCTTCCAGCTTAATCCACCAACACTGCTGCTGTCAAAAGCCTATTGTTGAGGCACAGGCTTCCTCCAAGACCACATCCTGTGAATCAGGTCGAAGTGAAACACAGAGCTGCTTTAAATTGAACTACTCTTTGCATGCCCTGTATGCAAGTGCGACAAAAACTATGTGACTCCAAAAAAATTAGTGTACTAGAGAAAAAAACAAACAAACAAACAAACAAAAAGGGAGTGGACAAAAGAACAGTTCTCATTTGTAACTCATGCCCCTATTATTTACTAAATAAAAGAGTTTCTGCTACAGAGAAGCCAGACAGTGTATTCAAAGGCAGAAATTAGGACCAAAAAAGTCATCTGATCTGATCCAAAAGATCTGATTTTATTCCATAAGTACTTACACTTTCCACATCATATTTAAGAAGCGAAAAGCCTATCAACAACATTGCACACAGGACTTTGATGAATGTTATACTGCTCCATAAAGGGTTCAACACATTCTGCTTCTCTAATAAATTGTGTCAGAGTCTGTGTAGATCAGATACATCAAAACCTAAGAATGTGGCTCCTGGAGTAAAATTCCACCTCCAGTTCGGAGCTGGGCCCACACTGATGCTAGCCAGCGATGTTGAAATGAAGCAAAAGCCAAAACTGTCCTCATTCTCTGGATGTTTTATTCTTAACTGATCTCTTAGCAAAGACAAAGGATAGGCTTGTGGTTATGATGTGGAGACTGGGACTGAACATATCTCTGACTTAAAATTCCTAGTCCTGCCACAAAGTCCCAGCCCGAGTGTGGGAAAATCATACATTTCCCCTTTAATCTCTCCTCTCCCTCTGCACTGTGGGGATAATATTTTTCCCTTTCTCCCACACTCTGCGTAATGCAGCCACACGTTCTGTATGGCTGCAACTAACTTCTACTGTGCCCATGCACACTACCTGTTGTGATAAGGCATCAATCTAGTAAAATTTTCTAGGATCAAAGTCTGGCTGAAACTCAAAAAAAAAATCCACAGAAAGGACATTCACATATGTTTTTACTAGAGGGAAGAAATGTCTTACAGCTGAACTGAACTTCCTAATCTTAGTGGTACACCTTACTCTGCTGGGTGCATTGGTATGCTCCTGTCTTCTAGGGAGCAGTCTGAACAGCCCCTCCAAAATGCAGCCAGCTGAAACATTCACTGCATTGCTCCTAAAGAGATTCCTAAAGAAACTCAGAACCCTAAACTGAATTAGGTTCACAGGGCTTCTGTGTTCCCTGTTATAGAGCAAAGAACTGACTCACAGAGAATCACTCTTCTGCCAGACCTCACAGGACCTTGAGGCATGAGGGCACTCCAATACTGATACCTTGTATACCAGGGATTGAGTGTTCCTAAGCAAGCAACTAGCTGGCTGACCTTCAATGATACCCTACCTGTGCTTTAGGGAAACTTCATTGGAACTGCACTACTTCAGTGAAATGCCTTGGGAAACACCCATACTGTACAACGGCAAGGTAGCAAAGCTGTCTCCAAAGGGAGCCCTTACATCTCTATGGTACTGCGGGCCACTGGGTTGTCAGCTCAGGTTCTCAGAGTAGCATCACCACAGACTTGTACTCAGGTGAATTAAGGAACAAAAAAAGAGAATGAGAAGACCATCACGATGGCCATCAAGTCCTTTGCACAAGGATCAGTGCTAGTAATGCTATGAATGACAGGTGTACACGTGTTTGTTCTTTAAAATACTCCAGTGACGGAGATCCTACACCTTTTGCATGCAAAGTGTTCCACTGTTAAACTGCTATTACTGCAGGGAAGTTTTACTAAAGCCTAACTAAAACCATCCTGGGTATAATATAAACCAAATATTTTAATCTAGAAATGGAGACCACTTCTCTCCATTTATGGTCATGGAGAAGAGATTACCCCAAAGGCTGCAAGACTGTTGCACCAAGCAAACATTGCTAGGTTGCTTCAGGTTCTGGAGCTCTGCTGGTGCATCCACACTCCCATTTTCAAGGAAAGGATTTTTTAATGAAAAGTTGTCTGGTCAGGAAATCTCCAAGCAGCTTTCCTAGGCACAGATGCAATACAAAAGGGTAACAGTAACTGTTTTCTGCTGGTGCCTAATACCAGCTCGCAACACACAAATCAAAAGGGAATATGTTGAGTTCTACATTCTTAGTTTGTGAGAGAAATTAGAAAAGCAGTAAAAAAGTAGGCAGAGGTCTTAAACTCAGGTTGGTAAGTACCCTCTTATCTGCGGTCTCGATTACAAATTACAAACAAAAAGCATTTTCAGCCTATACTCAATACAATTTGCTCAGGCATACAAAAGCTTTGAGAGTTGCAAGTTGTGTTACTGTACCTTTATTTCAACTATATGAAAATGTGCTTTGTACAGATGACTAGAAAATAAACATGTAGCAGTGAAGCTGGCTCCAAGCTCATAAAGCATAAGGCTCTTAAATCAGTTATAATATAGCGTAGACAGATAGTGCTGGATACATAAAACACATTAAAGACACTGTTATCTGTTTGATAAAGAAATAATTCAGAGCACAAGGCAAGAAGCTGAAATTGCTGACAATCTGAACTCCTGCCAACTGTCCTGGCTTCGCTGGAGCTCTGTGAATTTTAAACATACATAGTCCCAGGTGTCAGCAGTGCCGACTGAAATTTCTGGCAACTGTTTCAGTGCTTTTGAAACAATGCTGGCTTCCCATCACTAGCGGTCACTATGTGGAGAAGATGAGCGGTCTCTGGCTGCTTCTGCTGCCCTTTTTGTTGCCTTGGCTGTAGTGCTGTAAAAGAAACACTCGGCACAATGAGCAACCTCCTTTCTTGCCAACCCACAAGACAGACATCTCCAATCCACTAGCTCTGAGAAAAGGAAGGGTATGACAAAATGGGGAAATAAACTCATTTATTTATGTTCCCTAGATTCAGTATGTCAAGAAACTTGGTGGAGCTTGGCCCTGAGAGACTGGACAAAAAGTTATCCAAGAAATTGAAAGGTCAAAGAGATGTGGGATTGCAACAGATGCTTTGCTTGGGGACATATGGGGAATGGTGGGAAAGGGTCACGCAGAATCTAAGTAAATGGTGTGGAGTGGTTAGCTGAGGAAATATGGAGATATGGAAGTCATTCATGGCACACATCTGTTTTTTCAATGTGCACAGTACTCCCATTGGCATGAGCAGGAGCTCCACCCATGTGCGGATAGCAAAAATATTTGTCTTGAGATCTGTCTGGACAGCGGAGCCTCGCTGTCCTCCAAGTCTGGTGTCTGGTGGCAGGCAGGAGTTAACACATCACCAACAAACTGCTTAAAACTGATGAAAAAATGGGAGGTTTCCATGCTCATTCCGATGTCCTACTGCAATGGGGCTGGCAGAATCGCACTGGAACCTCAGGCAAGACTGAGATGCAGTTGTATGATACTAAATGAAAAAGATCTCAAGAGTCACAGAAGCAATATGTTTTTGCCTAATTTCATCAAAGTATTTAGTTTTGTCTTGTGACACTGACATTCATTTTAGATTACTTTAAAGATGTTCATCTGCTACGACTGTTTCAGACCCCATTCTTTGTTGGCCATGCTCCCTAGGTAGAGCACATCTATTCTTCTTTGTTCTGTTGATTTATAGACTAGCTAAACTGCTCTGATTTCTGTGCTCTACAGAAGAAGCCATCTGTATGTCTTTCCTCAGATTGACACATATTCTTTTTCATGTTTTCCAAAAGGTCTTGCAGAAGATCCGTTCCTTGAGTTCCCCTGAGATCTTCCTATATCAGACTGTGTGATGATGAACTTGGTGAGGCTGCACCCCTCTAAATGAGATCACAAATTACTGTCCATGTATCTCCATACTTTCAAAAACCTCATATAAAGCCCCAAAACTGAAGTATCTAGAAAAATTTTAGGTTTACATATGTGTACCGGATCAGTTGTACAGCCAGACTAGCACTTTGCAACATGAAATATGTTGCAGTCATGACAGGAATACTTGATTAGTAGATACAGAGAAAAATAAGTCATTTGCAGAAGTCTGTAAAGATGTCTGCCAACAGGAAGGAAGAAGTAGATAAAGCAGACAGCAGCAGACAGATAGCAGGGACAAAGGGAAACTGAAAACAAACAAACAAAAAAGATAATATGACAGTAAAGGAATGAATTAAAAAAAGGCTAAAATCTTATCATCCAAGTCATATAACCAAACGACTACCATTAACATATCAGATTTAGCTCAGAGAAAATTCAGTTTGCAAGCATAAATGATGGTGCAGTGTTCCTGAAAGTCAAAAGTTTGATGATGGGAGGAAGTGCCTGGGCGTTTCAAGTGGAGCACAACCAGGAGAATCCCTGGGCAGCCAGGCCAGCAGCCCTGTGTGCCTAGCAAGGGTGCTGACTCCCAGCAGCTACTCAGCTTTGTGCCAGGGAGAATTTGTGGCATTGCCCTTGTGACTACACCATCAAATATGTAAGGGCATCTGAAACCAATTGTGTTGAGCTGGAGTAAAATGTTATTGCCTTTGGGCATTTACTACTAGTCAATATAGTGCAGAATCATAATTTAGTGACCAAAATAAATAGGTTTTGCATAGAAACTCTTCTTTCCTTGAGTTTTAAGCCGTTGTTTCATTTACCTTTCTACAATATGGCTTGATATTTTTTTCTTTTCATTTTATTGCTATTAAATATCCCATTTTACAACTAGAATAGTACCACAAGGCAGCCTAGCATGACTGAATAATTTTAATCTCATTAATTTAGCAAGCCGTATAAAAATGGGGGCACAGAAATATAAATGATACTGTATTCACAGTTAGAAAAATATTACAAAAGATATTGGTATTTTTAGATGTGGGTTTGCATAAAAACACTCCATGGTCCAACTGAACAGCAAAACTCCATCTGTTTCAAAGACAGCCAGCATTTCACCTCATGAATCCAGCAGCTGGATTCCTTTCCTGTGTACATATATAGGAATAAACTTTTGTCTATATGATACTCAGGGAAAAAGAATGTGCTCTGAATGCTTGCGTTCAAATATTTTGCATGACTATTCACATTGTAAGTGTTCGTGCAGTCAGTTTAAACATTAGGGGGTTTATTAAGAAAGTAAATGGACCTGTATGTGACTTAGGCACCAAAGCACAATTTATGAGAATTTTGAACATAAGCGTAGCCAAATAAACTGCACACAGAGTAATTTAAGTAATTACCACCTTATTATTTGCTTTCCTAAGCTTAATTATGTTCTATCCAATTAATAAAAAAGTTGAATATAATCACCTTAAATTTCTTCTACCACAGTTTTTATTAAAATAATAATATCACTGTTATTAAACTACAAACTGCATCATGTCCACAAAAAAGAAAACAACCAAGACTATATGTGCAAGTGCAGCAAAATCATGTGAGATGGGAAAGACGCCTAGGGAAAAGAGAACTGATGTTTGCAGCTGTATTCCTAACCAATCTTGGCAAGACAGTTGTGTGAGAAAGCCAACACAAGTGTCAAAAGTCTTGAACAATCAGGTGTGGTGAGACTGGAGGCCATAGAGGAAACAGCTGGGTGGCAATGACCTACTGTATTGACATGTATAACCCAAATTTGTCTTGGAAGCCTTAGCACTTATAGATAGCAACAGGATATGTCGGAGTGAGTACATGTGTCAATCTAAGTGCCTTCCAGACAGGATGAGAAAGCTGGTGACCCACGATGCTAAAGGCTGCAATCTAGCAGCCAAGGGTAAAAGTTAACCAGATGATTAATTCATTTGTTCCACTGTCTTTTGCAGATAGATATCCGTCATTTTTTTTCCCTCAAAAATCAGTGCTGCCTTATATCCAATGATATAACATAAGCATACAAGCAGTATGTATACCACAGAGCCACACAAGAATATCACATTTGATTAACATGTTTGCTAACCAAAGAAAACAACCAAAGGCCTATTGGAAACAGCACTCAAATATGGTCAAGCTTTGGGACAACAAAATCTGTAATGCAGAACTTGCATCTGCTCAGTAAACCTGAAGAGACATTATTCTAACAACTCCCTCAAATTTGTGCTTGGAACTACTGCTTAGATAACCTGGACATACTGCTGAGGGTACCAAACACTGGGAAACTGTGTGGCATAGATCTCTATCACTGGTGAAGAAAAATAGCATTCATTACTTTTAGGCTGATATTTTGAAGTTTACTAGTAGGAAAAGCCTAAAAATAATTTATTTGTCATAAACACTCACTTTATAACCTAAACTACTTTGGCAAAGAGATTCCATTAAACTTGCTTAAAAGGTGAATAAAAGCATACTTCAAATAAATGTGCCTGGAAGAAAGCTGGGCCATGGGCTGCCACTAAACCTTAAGGACAATGTTACACTTGTAAGGGGGGAATACAGAAAGGCTGCAGAAATTAGTAAATTATTGAATGCTCAGCACTTCTGTAAACCCAGGTGGCCAGGGGAGGTTTTCAGACCACCATGTGCGCAAACCGGTCTTACGCTTTAAGGATCGTCTTTTAAATATGCTCAGCTGCCTCCATTGAGAAAGATCCAACAGCTAGTAGGTTGTTTTTTGGAGGTTGATTTCTTCCCCCACCTCCCCCTTAAAAAACAGTCTCTAAAACCAGAAGTATTGTAAAACCCATGAAATGCCAAACTGGGATCACAGTTTGGGTCCATCTAGCCTGTCACTCTACTCACTAGTACTTCAGCAGGGCTCAGGACCAGATGCCTTGGAAGGATACGTGGAACATGGGAGGGACTGACTCCCATGAGGTCTCATGCTAGTCAGTAATAGTTCCAAAGTGGTTTAATCACTGAAGCAATATGCTTTATACCTTTCTCTCCACTTTTTTTAAAGAATCCAGAAACATCTCCCAGTAGGCAATGTAACTGTATTCTTTTTTTTTCCCTGAAAATAGTACTTGCAAATCTAATTTACTTTTCATGCAATATCCATTAAAAAACAACATTAAAGAGGAAACATAATATTTTCTAGTAAAAATAAGCAAGCAAGGATGAATCGCATTGTGTTTAAAAGTTGTAGCATTATTCTCATGTCACGCTCATGTCATCGAAAAGGGCTGTTCATCCCTTCTGGTAATCAAAAGATGAGCAGTCTGCTGCTTCTTTATATTTCTATATAACGTGTCTGAGACCATCAATACATAATCCTTGGAAGGCAGGGAGACGTGATACAGAAAAGTCCAAGAGAAGAATTAAGTGACATGACCAAAATCTCATGGGGAAACATGTGGCAGGGGTTAAAAAGGAAACCAAGTGTTCAGAATCCCAACACTATGCTTTAACCACAAAACCAGATTTCTTCACTAATACTGAATTAACCCAGTAACTAAAAACAAAGGAAAACCAAGTGCATATATTATGTGTATCTTGACACTTTAACAACTCTGAGGACACTCAAGTGTTCTCCAACTACATATGAAGCAACTAGAAATATATGTTTAATCCTAGTGTTATAACCAGTTCCACAAACCAAAAGTACTAGAAAAGCCAGGGAAAGTAACCTCACATAGCACTGATTCCTGAAGCTTTTAAACCACACATGCAGCCATAATATACTGACTGAAAGATCTACAGGAATATATGCTATTGACGAGATGGGACTCAATACTCATGTTCAAAGCATGAAAAACATTTTCAACTACAGAAAAAAAAAAGCTGGTGGAAAATGAAGCAGAAGTTTTTAAATTGTTATTTAAGACTCAAAAAGAACTCCCTTACAAATGAAAATAAAACCCTGAGCAGTCTAAAAAAGTCATGGCATCCTACTTTTTTTAAATCACAACGAATCAGAGTTAGATAGTGGCTAGGAGGAAGCTATTTTGCAGAAGAGAAAAACACAGGTACTTTTCACTGAGAAGCAGTTTTTCTGGTTCAGCAGTTCTGCAGCAGGAGTAGTCAGATCATTTGAAAAGTGAAAAGAAAATAAATTACTTGTTTTTATTTTAAAAGAGCCTCCCTGTGGGAATAGGTGTAGGCGTGAGAGCTCTTTTAAAGCTTCATAATATAACATGAGGCAGCCAAAATTTCTTTTTTTTTTTTTTTTCTTTTTTAAGTACTGTCATATCATTGCTCTGCTTACTGAATGCTGGAATGATTTTTCTCTACTTGTGATTCTACTGATCCTTATCAAAATGCATCTGTGAATGCATTTAACACTAACATTTAAAAACAGAATAGTTATTCAAACAGCAGGTCTGAGCAAAACAAATTTCCAAGGCTGCTATGCAAGTCCACTGATGACAGCAAAGGTCTATTCACCCAGCTACACCCAAGTTCTGCATGCAGTAAGTTCCTATCAGATTTCAGTCTGAGCACATCAACATTTTCTGAGAACTGAGATCTGCAGGTAAAGTTTACAACTAACCTTGCTATCTTCGATCTCCTGGGTTTTTCCTTGAAGTGCTCTCCTCTCTCCAAAATCACAGGTTGACTTGAAGGTAAGCTGACAAGAAAGCATCGAGCTCTCCGCCCCGGTAAGCTCCAAAGACTTTGTTGAGTACTGCTGCGAGCCGGCGGTGCCAAGGTTGGGTATCGGGAGGGCAGTGTGAACAGGCTTTGACCCTACGGCTGGCTGTCTGAGCTTGGAGGCAACCCCAAGCACAGGCATGGCTTCTATAAAAGTATCTTCTTTCTGCCAAAGAAAACGCTCCTGACCTCAGTCTAGTAGACTCCAGCTTCAGCAATTCCAGAACAAATACTTTAAACAAAAGTAGCAGTCATCTTTTTAAAAAACGACTTAAAACAATAATATTACGAGTTTCATAAGGAAGAAAAACTTCATCTCTCCCTCTCTCCCTCGCAGCCACTCACACGCTGCTCCGTGAGTCAGTGGCTCTGTAAGACTAAACACTCCTTTGGGGCGTGAACTTTTCTTGAAGGTAACTGCCACAGAGCTGCCTGTCTGGGAGTAAAGAACTCATAAATTCACTTTCTCTTCTTCCTCCAGCATTCCAAGTCTGTGCGTTAAGTGAATGAAGGATGGGAGAAAAGGAGGGAGAGAAGAGATGAAACCTCCCCGTACTCCAACTGTCAAAACAGCTCTGAGACCACAACACTAGAAGCAGAGACCTCTTCCTGACTACATAAATAACCAGCCCACATCTTAAAAAAAAGCAAACCTCTTTTTTTTTTTTCTGATTAAAAAAAAAAAAAAAGGACCTGAGTAGTAGCCAAAGCAAACAGCTGTTGGAAGAGTTTCTATCCCGGAAATAATCTCAGCAATGAAGCTGTTTGTCTGATTCCTGGCTATTTTTCACTGCTGACAACCATGAGCTACGGTGTTTCATTCCCTGTTCTTCCCGTGAAATCAGGTTAAAATCTTGCAAGAGCATGGCTAGGAGCAGACGCTGAATCACAGTGTGGATAACGTCTGCCTGTGCTATGAAAAATCCATACAAAAGCACAGAGCAGGATATAGGAAAATCATGAGCATTGTTAGAAGATTTAGTCAATACAGTTTTTCAGGGTTCTTTTTTTTTGCTTTCTTGGTGGTGGTACTAACGTCATCTATTCAATGTTAACACTTCCCTTTCTAGAAACATTTAAAGGTCCATGAAGTCCATGTCCAACACATTATTTCTGCTTGTTGCTCAGAAATATTCTTGCTGGCAACCTCAGATCCTTGTACATGGTAATACAGACAGACAGGCAAGCAGAGCAGACTATAAAATGAGTCATGATGGACAATGCAAATTGCTGAGCAGCATTACTTAAAAGGACAGTCTGAATTTATTTGTTTTAAAACCTTATAGCAGGGGAACTATTTTAAACTGTGATATTAGGAAAAAAATGTGCAGAAATGCCACAACATTAAACTCCTATGGGATTTTATCACCCAACATTATGGACAAAAATGCTCCACATGTTTTTCTTGTTGTCTCTTCCATAACAAAACACAGACAGATAGGATGACCTGAATCCTATTCTGCCACTCATATCCTACATGGTATTAACTATGCCTTCCCTGAATAGTATTATTAACACTACAGATGTAAGCCCAAGAGAAAATAAGAGCCTTCTGGACTTTTAAGTTCTCTAATTAAGGATGGCAAAAGTTAGAAAAAAAACTTTGAAAAGAAAACCACGTAAATGAGAAGCAGACTAAAAGGATCCTCTCAAATCACCCTTTGAAATCATTTTGCAGAATAAAACTGTAATACGCAGCAGTATCCTCTCTCTTAGTTTACAGAGATTACACTCACACAGCTGTCAGAAATTCAACTCTCTATATTGGTTTAAAAACGATCTCATTCTTGTTTTTAGTTTGTAGGAGTGAATCTGACCTGATTTAGGAATCTCCCGAGTTTTGAAGTGTATGTACGGAGTAACAGGAAACCCATTTCAGCATCCTTTACTTATCTTCTCTTCGGTTTTGCTGCCATTAACAGTGGTTACAATGGGCTTTATGCAAGACTGCACAAAGGTAACCACTCTGCCTTTAGATAAGTTCAGCCTACAGGATCCATCACTTCACTCCAATGAGTGGAATATTCTTGTTCGGTGTGACCTTTCAGGTCTTGTGCAGAGCAAAGGGGAAGAAAAGCTCCTTGTGCGGTCTGCATTTGTTCTCCAGCATCATAAAGCACTGTGGCTGTGTTAAGGAATTTAGGTTTCTCAGGCACAACTGTTAACAGTTAACACTTTAGAAAATGCACATATGCAAAGGCTGAATTGGACAACAGAAAAAGAGGGATTTATCTCTTGCAAGGTTTAAGGAGATGAAAAATCCTCATGAGGACTGCTAACCAATGATCAAGACAAAGAATAAACTAGAGTCATGAGACAGATACTTTCTTAAAAAGAACTTTGCCAAAAACATGTAATTGAATCTTATTACTTCTCAGGGTTATAATTTTACAAAGTAATGCATTATGGTAATCTTGCTGTTCTTCTTTTGAATACGAATGATGAGGTCATGATACCCACAGTCTCTTTTGCAACCCGTTTTTCCCAGCACAGAAACCCTAAAAGTAATAAGTAAGCAAGCTTACCAGGAAGGAGTAATCTGTAATACATAACCAAGTGGGTTTGGAAACAATGATGTGAAGCTGGTGTCACTCTTTCAAAATAATTATTACTCTTTCAAGATAATAATCAATTATATTATGACTTTTAAGCTAGTACCAGGTCAAGGCCATCAACTTCAGAACCCCACTTTATTAGAATTTTTACAAGGATAGAACCCAGAAATGATTCTTGTGTACTGAAGATACAAAGAAAAGTCTACCAGATTATTTGCAGGAACTGGAAAAGGTAATGGACGAAAACAATAACAATACTCCATAGGTACCAATGTGGTTACAAGCCTGGTTGGAAGCCTTGCCTTCCTTTTTTTGTTTTCTCTCATTCTAATTCTACAGGAAAGACAAATAAACAAACATCTGCCGTCCTTAGAAATCACTTGGCTACATTTTTCCCTTGAAAGGCTTTTGTGTACCTCATGATAAATGTGGGTTTTATGAAGGATATCAGGGGAAAAGAATATTTAACCACTAAGCTTCAGTAGTGTTTTCCACGCAAACAGGAAAGCAGAGGATAAAGCATCTGTAGACAACATGCACAAACTGTCACCAGATGCAGGTGCTGGCAGTGGAGCTGGACAGGCAGGGGATGGCACCATATGCAAACGTCTTTTGGGCCCACAAGGATTCTCTAATGGGGGGAACAAGGTATAACCATGGGGAAAGGACAGAGCTGGAAGCTTCAAAGAAGGGCAAGCACCTTGTTAGGGATCACACTGGCAACATGAGTTTGGCAGGGTTGTCCTCAGTATCTCTGGGGTGGGGAGTTAAGTGGCCATTAAGCAGAGCTGCCAGGGAGAATCCAAAGAAGGAGTTAGGATGATTTAGATATGTGTCAATAGTGTCCGAACAGAAAGGAGGAATACCTGTGAGAATTCAGGGATGGAGAAGTTGCAAGCAGTGGCTATAAACTGGGGTTAAAAGAAATCAGCATACAAGGGGCAAAAGGCAGGGTAGAGAAAGCACTGAGTAAAAAGGTATAGATGACAGAAACAAGGAACACATATCTTCACTTGGTTACATGAAGCTGATACAGACATATCTAGAAAGGGATTGTAAAGAAACGGGTCAGGCTAAAGACTGTACAGTGAGAGGACCTGTAGGTTTCTAATTTACCTGCTCTGACATCTATCAGCTTAGGCGTCCTTAAGCCAGGCAGGTAGGAGATATCTTCTGGATTCAGGAGGATGAACACAGATCATGACAAAAGGGAAACAATGAAGCTGTGCAGGAAAGGTTAGAGAGTTACAAGGAAGCTAGAAGACAACTGAGCTGTGGAAAAAAAACAGAGGGGAACATTGCAAGTGGGATGTTAGATAAGGAAAGAGAGATCAAAAAAAGGGAAAACAGAGCAAAGGTCAAAACACAATTCTTAGTAGTCTTGTCGACAGCAGTGGCGGTTCCAGCAAAATGTTGAAGGCAGGACCATTTCTTCAGCCAACAACGATTAAAAATTATTACAATCTGGCTATAAATCACAACTCTGAAAGCACCAAGGAAAACAGGTTTTTTACAGAAAATACAAATTAGATGAATTATCTGTACCTCAAAGTAAGACAGTATGTATGCATTCAGTGTAATAATCCCAACATCCTAGAAAAAGCTGAAATATTTATTTAATATAACAAGAGTAAACACACCTGAAATCCAAGCCATCTCTTAAAAGAAGGTATCTGTCTGTTATAATATTAAAGTGACATTTTGTTTTCAAGACTTAATGGGAACAACCATTCACAGCACAGCACAGCACCCCAGCATAAATTTCCTTTCCTTCATTGCATCTGATGCCAGACTGAGTCCCATGAAGGCTGCTCCCCTTATGTACCCCCAGCCCTCAGACAAACTGCTTGCACGAACTGAACCGACAGCTGGTGGTGTCTCCCAGACCACAGGAAATATCAAGAGAGGGGACACCTGCCTCAAAAGTGGAGCCAAGAGATTTGTTTGCTCCTTCTGGTCTATGATCTTCGACAAGGAAGCTGTTGCATGTGTCCAGGGTCAAACAGGAAATGTCAGGGGTGCAGAGACTGCAGAGGGCTGTTCTGAGCTGTGTCCCTGCTCCATCCCACTGGTGTAACAGCTGTGTCTGTAGCTTATGTGAGCCAGGACAACTTCTGAAAAGAGCCTGAATGTGCTGATACAATAACACAATTTTCTGACCTCATTTCAGGTGGAGCAGAAAGATTTCCCCAGCTGGGGAAAGAGAACTCTTGAAAAAGCAACCAACAATACTGAAATACTAAAGGTACCTGAACAGGCTTCTATAATTTGTTTAATAAACACAGGTAAACCAGGCTTAAACTTTTATAACACATTAATGCTGATCTAAAGTAAGAAGCACTTTGTGTTCAGTGTAACAAAGTATGTTCGATTTGTCAGATGTTGACACAAATTGTTCAGCTCTTACATTCACAGCATAATTCTACTGACATTATTTCCGTTATCACAAAAGTCAGGTGAATAATTTAGTCTCAAAGTAAGAAATGTAACAAGTATTTAATCCTATGTGCAAGTATGTAATTCTACTGAGTGAACTGCTATTGTTTTTCTTCACAGTTTGGAATTCCCAAAGATACATAATCCAAAGCCCAGCTACAGTCACAGAAAAAGGTGCATCCGGCTTCCTAAAGGATATCCTTCTGCTTTGGCTGAATGTTTGAGGAAGTTTTTAAAAGAGGACAACTTTTAAATAAGGATATCGTTTTATCCTCTGAACAATTTGGCCCTTCAAAGCTCAGCCAGGAGTTTATGGTTTTGAATTAATTAACTGATAAAAGTGACACATCTGTTACGTTTATTCACGCCGTATGTTAGCAGCATCTTGGTTTCAAACCTTTATGCATAATTTAGTTCCATAGCTCCTTGTGAAGTATGTAAGATAGATTATTAATAAAATATAATCAAGTGGAACCATGATGCTAAATGAGTTTCCCAAGTCTACAAAGGGCCTCAATACTCTTTTTCTCGTGTAGGGATTTTTTGGGGTTTATACATCTGTGTGGGTTAAAAATCGTAATTATTTCTCTTTGCTACACACTGCATTTAATCATGAAGTATTTGGCTAAAAGGAATCAACTTAAATACTATAGGATTGGGACACGTAAACAAAAATTTTGTAGGGATAAGAAAGGACTAACAGCAACTGAACACACTTTGTAAGTATTTACATACTGACCTAGTGACTAGACCATACAGCCAGCTGGTAAAGCTTAATGAAAGCATCAGCTTTCCTATTTGGGATGTAGAAGAGGAAAAGAAACAAAAATTGGATAATCCATTTGTTCCGCTCTAAGTAAATGAACCAAACAACAAATGGTGAAGCCTCAAAGGTGCTGTTAACTACAGCTAACAAGGAAACTGCCCCAGTTATTTCAGTCTGTGTAAAGTGATCTGAAATATTATATTCATCCTAGAAACTGACGTGCCAGTTTTTCTTTCCTTCCTTGTTTCCTCAGTTTTGCAATTACAAACCCTCTCAGGGCACAGTGTGTCATAGCAGCCACATTGGCATCTCCAGCGTCCTTCTGGCCACTGGCAGGTACCTTCTCCCTCTTGCATCTCTGCGCTCTTCCCCATCTGGATTTCTGTCTCTGAAAGAATTTCTGGCTTTGTATCACCTTTGCTGGGCTGTGGTGAGTTACTGTTTCCAAGTCTCCCTTGCCCTATGTCCTTCTGTCTTAGAATACATTATGGGTACATGACTTCGGTGCTACATTGCCTAAAGAGCATTTCCCTCCCTTCTCAGGGTATTTAAGAGTGTTCCAGGCCTCTCTAGAGTTAATGCAGAAATGTCTAAGGTAGACATCACAGAAACATTTCTAGAAAGCATGATTAAGTTCTTAAACTATAACATCGCTTTCGGTGGAAGTGGTAAGGAACAGAATTCCTGGGCTGTTCTTATTAATGTTATTAATGGAAGTAGCTTTGCTCCATTTGAAATTTTGACCAAGGTTTAAATTACCTTTGTTCCCTCCAAAAACGGTCCTCTCTGATCACTACTGTTCTCAACACAGTTCTCCCTAGAACAAAATTCTCCCAGTGTGCACACAACCTAAAATCTTGATGGAATATTTTGTGATGCTAAAAAGACATTAATAAGTCCTAATTAGATGAGAAGGAAGTTGGCAATACTTGTGGGTTAATCAAAGCTGTTCTGACTTCTAATACTAAGTGTGGTCTACTCAGAACTTTCATCCAAAATTTCTTCAGAGAAGAAACCTGCTGTGAAATTTTCTAAGAAACTGTAAAAACTAAGCCATTAAGATAAAGAATCTGAGACTAAACAGGAATCTGCTGATTATTTGCCATCAGGTAGCTGGCAGAGGGGCAAACATACACTTTCATCTGCTGGAAAGGGAAACTTTCCTTTTACGAGCACTCTAGATCTGATAGAAGGTTTCAAAATCATAGCTATGCTGGCTGCTGGCATTTGCTTAAGGACTGAAGTGAAAAAACTGCTCCATAAGGTTCTCATTGATCTATTAAAAAAAAAAAAAAAAAAAAAAGGAAGAAGGCAACTTAGGGGAAAAAAAAAAGCTTAGAAACATCTGCTACAGTCATGAGCAGACTCTTGGCCAAGTGCGGCAACAGCAAGAGACTTTGAAGTCAATCAGCTTTGCTATCACCAGCAGATACCCCTGCAGTCAATGGAAATTACAGCACAGAGTTTGGGAGATATGAAGAAAACCTGCTCTGTGAAAAGTGTATATAGACAGCAGTGACGAAAATAACAATTTTTTTATTAATAATGGAAATGGTTAGGAGTGAAAGGTTAGCAATAGGTGTTTCAAAAATACAGAGGAATACATTAGTACTTAAAGAATACTTCAGAAAAACAAAGATGGATAGATTTTCAGGGACTAGCTTTGATATTTGACCTTAAACAAGTGTGAGCTGCTCTGCAGCTGGAGGAGCACTTCTGACTCACAATCTACTGTCTGGTTCCTTCTGGCTTTGAGATTGTAGTCATTCAATGCTGACTTGCATCACCCACAATTTATGATACCTGCTGTTCCAGCTAAACCACCTCTACCCATCTGCTTCCTTGTACTATTGCATGATATGGCCTGCTATTCCTCACTGCTTATCAGTATAGATGTAAGATTCAAGACATGGTTTTGATTTCCTGCTGCTCTTTGCAGACAGTCATTGTAACCGATTTTGTTATCAAGTAAGTCTTCCTACAATACCCACATTATTTTCGTTTTCTTTAACCGCATAAATATTTCATATTCATCCATCATTTCCTGTGATTTGCACTAGTCCAGGAGATATCGACAGGCATTTTAAAGGTAAGATTTCCAATGCTAGACTTAACATTTCAGCATAAAGTATGGACAAACATTGTGGTTATTGGTGAAGACTTGCAAGATCACCATTGTATCACCTTACCTGCCACAATTCCCATCAGAAAATCTGTCATGTACCTTACTCTGATGCTGGATGAGAGTACTGGGAGAAGCATTATGACCCATGGCAGTGTTAGGTTTATGACTGGACTCAACAATCTTAAGGGTCTTTTTCAACCTAAATGATTCTGTGATTCTATATGCCCCATTTCCATAGACTTTCCTTGCCCATGGTCAGAAACAGAACACTGAGTGATGGATCCTTGCTCTGATCAGTACTGTTATTTTGGATTTCAAGTTCTTAGCTGAAGAACACATACTGTAAAGTACCTTGAAGTCATATTAGGATTTTGGTTTTGTTTTGATAAGACATGCTCTTTCTGCCCATGCCTTTATGCTATTTGCCTGCTCTGACTGATGAGATAGAATATCACTATATATAATCCACATTTTTTAGCGGTGTTTTTTCACCAAAAATTATCATCACGCCCCTTGGATTGTGCTTGGCCAGCTTGAAGTGCTGGCAGAGGCGGTCTCTTACCTCTACCTGCAAAATATCAAGCAGACAAGCTTTGTGTGTTGATGAATGAAAAACCTCAACCATGTAGGATTTATCTGCAAGTGGGCGCTTTTTCCTTCAAATACAAATTTGTCCAACAACATGGACTAGAAACCTCAACCATATGCCTCCATCTCCTGTTGGCCATATGTGAACATTTCCTACAGTTAGCCTGGAAAGCTTGTGCTTTGCTCCATTCTGCGGTGCTCAGAGCATGCTCCAGGCCAACTGCTGAAATCAATTCTGTATGTTGCTAGACCAAGCCTTGCAGGTTTTGATCAATAAGTGTCAAGGATGAACTACTGTTTCTCATTAGCAAACACCTCCCACCTATACTACACCAAATACCTTGTGCTATCTTAACAGAAATCTGATAGTACATTACAATAGCAGCTTTCCAAGTCAGCAAATTGTATTTTCTTACTGCCACTCTGTCTATAGATGCATGACTGGATCTTTTGTGTGTATCTTTATGTACATATGAGTACACATGTTTAACATGTCTGACAGTCATTAATGTTCTTTGAGCAATTCACCTGGGTTGTTTTATCTTTCACAAAAAAAAAAAAAAAAAAAACTCAATAGGACACAGCTGTCAGAAATAACTTCAAATCCTGCAAATGTTCGATGCTTCCTTCCTGCTTCTCAGCATACTGGGGAGAAATATTACCTTACAGATGTGGCATGTTAAAAAAAAAGAAAAAAAGGAGGCTATGATTATTTATTATATTGGACTTACCTTCAAGTGCAAGAAAAGTGCTAGATGGGAGACAAATGATAAAACTCTTCTCCCAGCTTTCATCCATCAGTAGGGCTTTTAGAACTGACATATATAACAAGCATATGGCAGCCATAAATGCAACAACAGTATTCACAAATTAAAAAATAAAATAAAAAGCCAAAATAATTTTGTTCCACCTACAATGACCCTAGGATAAGCTATGAAGAAAGCACCACTTTATCAAAAGCAGAAGAGAAACCAAACTGGTTATTTAAGTGAGGCATCCATTTAAATAGATACTGTCAGCTAAAAATCAGTAAATATTTACAGTCACTAGTGAAAATGTCAGCAGTGGTACACACACCTTCAATGGTGACAAAGGCAGAGACCATTATCTACAGAAAATGTCTTCGTTACAAATTCACGCAGCACCACAGTCAACAGTTCAATAACTGTTGACAGACCCAGGATGATTTTCAGCTGGTACAAAACTGCATAATTCCAGCTACTTCTTTCAGCCAAGTCTGAGACATACTAGTACAGACTCTCTACATTTATAAAAGGTATAATTAGATTCCATACATTATTCCTTTTTATTCCTTTATTGTTTTCTTTTACTCTCTTTGAAAGTCTTATTTTTCATTCCATTCTCTTCCCTGCACCCAGGGAGAGAATCTTCTCCAGAATAAGAACAAGATGTGCAGGCAGTATTTTAATTTTCTTTTCAGCATTACAATTTCTGCACTACAAACCACCTGAGTAACACTGAGCACCCCGACAACAGGTTAAAAGATCCTGGTCTTTTCTGAAACCTACTTTAATTTCTGGAAGACTTCTCCTTTTCCCAGTGTTCCACAATATGAGATTTTGTTTCCAAGTCTCCTTTCCCTGTTACTGTTCTCCCATGGTTCCCTGAGCCCTCCCACCACCGCTTACAAGTCTCTACTCTCTCAAACTATAATCTGGGAACTGTTGCTCATATTGCCCTTCTTCTTTTGGATCTTCTTGCCTCTACCATATCCCAGCACTTCCATTCTGCCTTGCATGATAAAGCTGAAGCAGTTCAACACCCAATGCCACAGGGTGCTACTGCTTCAATGTGTTAGCTAAAGAAGCGGGGGGTGGGGGGGGTGGGGGGATGTGAAAAGAGAGAAATACACAATGTACAGTCTGGTATCTGACCTGGAAAAGGTTTCTTTCTGTGATTAGAGCTTGAGTTCCAGGGTAGTTACAATCTGGCCAAATTGATTTTCCCACCCTTACAGAACTGAACTCTGTTCCTCGTTATATGTGTGTAAATCTGCAGCAAAAACTTTGAACTTGCAATGAGTAATTCTAGATTTATGCCAGAGTAATTGAGAGCAGAATGTAGTCTTTTGGTTGCTCATAAATACTACACTGTTTAAGATTTCTATTCTCCAACACACTTGCGAACATTCCAGTTCTTTACCCTAACCTTCTTTTTTCCTTTAGGCTATTCTACAAGTTGACATCATAAATATTTGGAATTTTCAACACATCATATCTGGAAACATTTTACTTCCAAATCAAGGGAAAATGTAACTACTGAGAATGAAAATATCAAAAGAAGCTTTTTTCTTTTTCTTTCCAGAGAAAATCTTTAAGAACAGTACAGAAGCAGTGTTTTTCAGTGCTGAAAGAGGCAGCGAGCATGACTGTCCAGCTTTTTTTCTAGGCTGTAGAACTTTTTATTACTATTATTTGTTTTGAGTTTGATTAGCAGGCAGCTCAAAAAGTTCTCTAAATCTGTATTTTTAAAACTGTTATGCAACTATTCATTCAACTTATCACAAATGAAAATCATTTAAATAAAGTTTACTCTCTATGCTTTGGGTGATCTTTATCCCTGGTATAAGTTCAATTAATTACACTGAGTTTTCCTCCAGCAGGAAAAAAATATGGTTTATATTATATGCAACCATTTGTTAGATTTAACAAAGTATGAATCTTATTTGTGTTACAACTTCTGTTTAAGAATTTATCCCAGGAAGTTTTTGTTTGAAACAATTTTGCTGATAAAGCCAACCTATCCACAGAAGCCAGAAAGGTCACACATGCTTATGCATGCCAGTGGCTTCAACCCACCCTGTCTGTCCAAATAACTCCAAAGTACCTGGAGCTCAGAAATTTCAACATTGTCCAACTGGGACTGGAGAATTGCTTTTCTTTGATCTGGGATTTCAAGAATCCCACAATTTTCCCCCCTTTGATGAAAGACAGTTGGTTTCAATTAAAAAAATAATAAAATAAAATAAAATAAAATAAAATAAAATAAAATAAAATAAAATAAAATAAAATAAAATAAAATAAAATAAAATAATAAATAAAATTCAACAGGAGACTTTCCCAACAGGAAACGGAGACAAAGTGAGTCAAATCTTAGCACCGTACCTTAGCATCATATCCTCAGCTGGGTGTGAATATCCCCAGTCATTTCAGACTTCAGCCTAGCCCACTCAAGTTCTCACTAAGTATATTTGGGTTTACATAGTACAAATGAAAGCAAAATCTGACAGCCAAACTATTCCTTAGAAGACTTCAAGTTAGGCTGTTGAAAGGTCAGAATTTTAAAGGCCTCTGAGTAATCAGTTGTCACTGATTTCAATGAAAGGGAGGGGGAAAATCCATCCCTAACTGCAGCGGTCTCCGGGAACCCAAGAACCAAGCCCAATTTCCACAAAAATCTTTCCACAGACAGAAATCTTTCCATAGACTTCAATGGCCACATGTGCTCAATAGTTCTCACTCAAGTACTCAGAAGCTGGGGTTATATTATTCATTTATGTAAATCAGTTCAAAGAAAATGTAGAATTTAGTGGGGGTGGTAGAAACTTTAGGACCATTATGAGATTTGCTTAAATTGGCAGGCCAAACTATTCAACATCACATCTATGAACTCTTTGAAACAAATCTGGCTTAAGCAGAAGTTCTTCTGAACTGATTAAAAAAATTATCACGGCTGGTTTTAAAAATTTATTTATTCAAATTCTCTTATTCTACGGGTAGCCAACTTAAAGTCAAAACTCATCTGTGAATGGAAAAATATCTTTTGAATGGCAGAGGGTTATGCAAAGGCTGAGACTTGCTGCCCAGAACTGAATCTGTGAACATTATTTTGAAAGTGCTAGTCTGAGAAATCATTAAAGTATTTAGAACCTGAAGGCCTCAGATGCTTTTTAAGTTATTTTGAATCCATATAAACATGTCGGTTTTCTCCTTTCCTGAATATCACTAAGAGAAGCCATTGGTTTTTTTCTGCCATGACACCCGCTACATGAGCAAAACTTCTATTCCCATATGTCTTCCAGTGCCCAAATCCCATGCCCCAGAAATTTTACCGAAAAGGCAGGGCTCCCAGAGTCTGTTTGAAATTTATTAGAAACCTTCTTATAGATATTGATTTGATACAGATGAGACTGTGCTATAGTAGCAATGTAAAGCAGTAGCAAGCCTCAATACTCCTTTTCTGTTTGTTTCTGTAGTAGATGAAAGTCATAGCCACAGACCAGGACCCGAAGAGCTGTACAGAGAATAAAAAAGTGCCTCTGGTTCCCTAGGGAATAGTGGGAGTGAGAGATGTCATCCAGATTTTGCTGGCAATTCCTTACCATTGCGTTATATACCAGTCTGTTAAAAGAGATCTGAACTGTGAAACAGGAGACCAGTAAACCATCATACGTACAATGCAAAGAAAATGGTTGTGTTTGTGATCTTTCAGCCAGTAGAATGCAGATGGAGCAGAGCAAATATCCAGAAAAAGTATCAACCTGTAGGAAAAGCAAGATGGTAGATTGTCCATCCATTCATTCATCCATCCATGTAAAAAATGTTATGGCCATTCATTGTTTTCATGATAATTTCATTCATATACTTTTGTATCAAACAAGCAAACAGTACAAATGTATTCTTACACTTACAGTAAGGGGCATTTATGAGTCATGATCTGGATTCTATGACCGTTTCATCATTACTCATCCTACTGTCCTTCAGCTGATCGATGTAGGAAAAAATCCAGATTATTATGCATAGCCCATGACTGCATTTCAGTGAAAAATTCTATGACTTAAGCTGCCTTCCAATCCTTCTAAAGCTCTAAATTATATAGATTTGAAAATATACCCTACAATTATTATGGGTCCAGGTTGAAATTAATACTTGGTTTTCTTTCCCCTTTAAAAAAATTCCTTACTTGCCATATTTTTTTTTTTCTTTAAAGATTCAATACTACATCCAAGGTTTTATTAAGAAGCAGCTCTTAAAGAGGGGAACAGACAGTCACCAGATTTTTTTTCTGCTTGTATCACAAGCTGGTTTAAAACAATCGTGTGTTTAGAGAGTTTGTTTGGTGTATCCATAAGTTACCATACTTAATGAGCTATTTATAATTTTCTTTCTCAAATTAAATCAAAGATGATGAGGTATAGATTAAAATGTACGAGATCAATTGTATTTAAATAAGCTAAGGCATACAAGTAGCCTTCAGCTGTACACTAGCATAATGTACTTCCTAAGCGTTTGAACCTGCAGCTCCAGTGCATACTCATTTCTCATTGCCATCAGGAGCAGCTCAGTCATCAGATTCAGACTCTACAGACGTATCTATTTCAAGACATTAAGTGGAGCTTGCAAGTCGAAGCTGGTAGGAGTTTTGCAGATACAGGGCAGTAGCCCAGTCTGATGCTTTGGCTTATTTGTTCACCGTCATTTGAAGCACAAGAGCAGGAAAGGAAAATGCATGAAATGTTAAATCCTCCCACATTTCTGGGAAGGTTCTGAAACAATTAAAAACTACTACCATAATATAGATGTTAGTTGCTTCTCCAAGAAAGCCAAAAAAATTGTCATAGAAGAAATAAACTTTCCACTTACAAGTATGAAAGCAGAGTAAATATTTGGTTGTTATCCACTGGGAAATAAATACATACTGAACACTTAATAAATAACTGTAAAAGCATGGGCTGTTCTATTTCACACAATGGTGATTTCATTGGGAAGTTAATTTAGATATTCCTCCAACTTTGAAGCCATACAATCATCATAGTTTTAAATTTGGAGCAAGACTTGACAAATAGAATTTGTAAAAATATAAGGAGAAAGATGGCGACAAACAAAATGTTTCAATACAAGCTAAGTAAAAATATATTTAGGAAATGACATTTCAGCGTGAAAACTATTAGGAGAAAATTATTCCTTCTTTACTTTTGCAAGTATTTTTCACTCTGTATTCTTGTCTGTAAACTACTTTGATGTCTTTCAAAATTCTTCTTTCAAACTGACTTGTTTAAACTACATTTTAAATCAGGCAGTGATCAGTTTCAATGATTAATTACAGCCAAAAAAAGTACTGAAAAACTTCTTTCTTCACTACATTTCTTCCAAATATTCAACCTTTAATTTTGAAAGTGTTTCATTTCAAAACATTCCAGATGTTTTACTTCAGGGTGTAAAAAAAAAAAAAAAAGGCACTTAAAACATCTGAGATCCAACAAAATATTTTTTTTCTCTCTAAACAATTTTAAAATTTTAAAATAGATTTGAGCAGCTATAGGGCAAAAGAATAGCTGATGTTGGCATGCAGCTGTTGTGCAACATGTATGTTTCTCAAATTAATCATAATTGTCTCTCTTGAAACTTGTGCTCCCCCATCTGTCTGTTGTATCTGTTACAGAGAAGAACAAGTCTCTATCAAATTATGACCTTCATTTTGTATTATGTTATAACACATGTCTAAACTTGCCCAAAGCAAACCTATCAAATTACTTCCCAGACAGCTGTCCTTCCTGCAAAAGGTGCTTGATGTCTTAGTGGAAGAATAACATTGAAAAACCATTGGGACTGCAATTTGAAGCCGACTTACTTCTTCAACTGTGTGACCAGCATTAGCCCATGGAATAGTGATTTCATTTTAGGCAGATAGTAAGACTAGGGAGACAAGTGAATGTGGCAAGGGAGCATTTGAGAAGAGCAGCAGAAGCCCCAGTTAAGACCTGGTCTGTACTGAGAGAAATGAATCACTCCATGGAGTAAGAGGATTAAAGTAGTAGAAGGGATTTTGCCTGTTCTAGGACGCACACAAACAGGGATTCATCTCATGAACTTTTATAAATCTAAGTCTGAGCAAGCCAGACCCAGCTGTAATTATGCTCAACAGACAGAAACTAAAGTCTGGTTCGAGGATTAGACTAATCAACCTCCTGAAATGCCTGTTTCCTTCCACTGATCATACTGTGAGTTTCCCTTAGATATGACCGGATTTCAGACACTCAAGTTTACAGTTTCAAAGTTACAAAGAATGTTGCAGAAAAAGGAATTAAATTATTAATGCCTTTGTCCTCCTGCCCCCAACATTATTCCCACTTCCACGTCACAGCCCTCTTCTCCTTTTCCCCTTGACAGTGCCAATCATGTTCATGATTAAATGGATACAATTACAAGCTAAACCAAGCTCTTTTTGTTTGCTTGGTTGGTTGGTTGGTTGGTTTGGTTTTGTTGTTTGGTTTTTTTTTAAGCGCAGATTAAATTGCCTAATCTCACTCCAGCATAGTTGATGATTTTTTCTGAGAAATGAAGGATGTAGCTTCAGATGACGCCTTCTAGAAGACAGAATTAAACTTGAACCAGTCAGAACCAGGAGAAACATCCCAAGCTGTGCATTCTGTCTAAAAGTCCTCATGTTACTGCCAGTTTGGTGAACGTAATTTTTTTTTTTTTGTTATTTGTTTCAATTATCCATGTCAAAACCAAATATTTTGTGTTCCTGAGATTTTGCATTTCCAAAAGGTAAAACCTTTTTTTTTCACTTTTTTTTTTTTTTAATTTTTCCTTCTTTTTCATTTGCTTGCATTGGAAAAACAAAACAAAACAAAACAATTAGAAAAGACTTGTGAGTATACTCGGAGTCAATAACATGAACTTCACGTTACACTCCAATTATCCAACACAACCCAAGTTGTGGTGCCACAGGCAGAAGCATCCTACATCACTAGTCATTAAAGATGTGTTCTGAGACTAGGTCCATGCACTGGTCCCAGGTGTATGGATGGTGACTATGTTCCATCCAAAACCAACTGGTCTCATTTGCCACAGACAGGGGATCCTTTGCATACACTTAGACTGCAAGTTCTTTAGCTCATATTATATATATCTCTAAATTGATGGCTCCCAAACTTTCCGGACAATTCTTAGCTTACAATACTGACACAGACTTCCATGTACCCTCATCATCAAACTAAGAATCAGATATGATACAGATATTAAAGGCCAGCGCTGAACACAACCTTGTCTTTGCTGTGACCTCTGTGATAATCGGTGAACTACAGTTCTGCATCAGGTACCACGAGACTTCTTTCACTTAAGCACAGTATCAAGCCCAAACAGCAATAAAAAGACAATGCTATTATTTTATTCTTCACTATACATACGGGACTATTCAAATGGTGAATACCTTTAGAAATAACAGTAGTGGGATAACAGAATGATGCTGCTGCAAAGATTCCTGTGAAGGAAAAATTAGTCTCATAAAGTACAAAGTCAGTATCAAGTCTCACAAATTTGAATTGGTTTTTGGTAAGCAAATAATTGGTCCCTGTACAGCCATAGCCTTGCAACAAACTCCCACATTTCATTGGTGACTAACAATTTTATATGCATCACAAAACACCTATACATGAACAGAAAGAAGATCATGCGATCATCTCCAGTTCTCATCTTCATCCATACAGGAAATTGTTCACCAAGTGCTTCCCATCCAACACTTAATGCGTTTGATGATCTACTGTTAACTACGTAACAATGACGTGTGCACATCCAGGACTCTTTTTCAGAATTCCAAGAAGTAATAAGGTAGCAAAAGGAATATCTGCACTTGGGCAAAATTGACAACAATAGCTATTTGCATTTGAACAATGTGTTGAATGTTTAAGATTTCTTTGTGGTACTTTAGCTCCAGAGTATTACAGCAAAGCAACACCAACGTATTTTATATTTTATGTGGCTAAAAGAAACCAGGTTATAGGAAAACTTCATTAATGCACATCAAAAGTTATTAATATATAAAAACCAGAAACTGTGTTTTGTCCTGGGAATAGCTTGTATCTATTTAGCACAAAAGAAAAAAAAAAAAAAAAAAAAGGTAAATCAAATGACTGTTTTTCCACTTATCGTTGTGCTTCAGCCATTTAATGTTTTCTATGCACATCCCACTCCTTAAAAAAACATTCCCTTTGTAGGTATACAGGATGATACTACAAAGTTTCTTACCAAACATTTATCCTTCAGAGTGTTGTTGTTTATGGATGGTCCTTACAGTATATTTTGGCTCAAAGGTGCAAATTCAATCTTAATTTCCTCTATTTGATTGATTCTCTGCCTTCAGGATACAAGAGTTCCAAAAATATCAGCCTAGAAGTAGCACAGAGCTATCTGGAATATTTGTTATGCTGTGACTGCAATTCATATAAACCTCAGCTGGCTTGACATGACTGGTGGTAAAACCTGCTGATATGATATGTACATTTTTGTCTGGCCAATGGACTGAAATGACTTTCTCTAGCTAGAAGGAGAATTCCATGTCCTGTCACTCCGTGTATTTAAGGACCACAGCCTTAACTGAAATGCTTATTGATTTACAAGTCAAAGTGGGTCTATCCTAAGGACTTTAGGGAAATTTCCCACTTAACCCAAAAAATAGTTCAGCTCCACTGACACTAATAATTTAAGAAACATCAACACTGAGTAGATGTTAGGCTGTTTACCACCACAAAAATCCTAGAAATGTAACCTAAAAAGGGCTTTCCAGAGGGTATCTGATCAACCCCCAGGTGCAGAGGAGAGTTAAGTACGTGGGCCACACACATCAGGTCACGTTGGGCAACGACCTGTTAGAGAGCAGCATAGGGGAAAGGGACCTGGGGGTCCTGGTGGACAGCAGGATGACCATGAGCCAGCACTGTGCCCTTGTGGCCAAGAAGGCCAATGGCGTCCTCGGGTGTATTAGAAGGGGGGTGGTTAGTAGGTTGACAGAGGTTCTCCTTCCCCTCTACTCTGCCCTGGTGAGACCACACCTGGAATATTGTGTCCAGTTCTGGGCCCCTCAGTTCAAGAAGGACAGGGAACTGCTGGAGAGAGTCCAGCGCAGGGCAACGAAGATGATTAAGGGAGTGGAGCATCTCCCTTAAGAGGAAAGGCTGAGGGAGCTGGGGCTCTTTAGCTTGGAGAAGAGGAGACTGAGGGGTGACCTCATTAATGTTTGTAAATATATAAAGGCTGAGTGTCACGAGGATGGAGCCAGACTCTTCTCAGTGACAATCAATGACAAGACAAGGGACAATGGGTACAAACTGGAACACAAGAGGTTCCACTTAAATTTGAGAAGAAACTTCTCAGTGAGGGTGACAGAGCACTGGAACAGGCTGCCCAGGGAGGTTGTGGAGTCTCCCTCTCTGGAGACATTCAAAACCCGCCTGGACACCTTCCTGTGCAACCTCATCTAGGTGTTCCTGCTCTGGCAGGGAGACTGGACTAGATGATCTTTCGAGGTGCCTTCCAATCCCTAACATTCTGTGATTTCTTCACCCTCTCCTACAGAGGGGTTTTATAGCTTTGCTAAGCAACCTGCTCCACTTCTTTACCTTCAAAACATTCAAAAAGCTTTTCCCAGCACCCAGTGTTTTGGTACCAGCATGTATTCTGGCTCAGGAGAGGTTTGGATGGCAAGGGAGTAGTGTACAGGGGTGGCCTTTGGCAACAAGAAGAATTAGCATTGTTGCTCTTGTAACTTGGGAGGTTACCCTTGAGTCTTTCTTGTGGACAACAGCTCAGTCATTTCAGTCAAATTTTATTCTGTCACTGATCATATTTTTGAGAAGTCTAAATCCTTGGCTGCTTATTTTATCACATCTCACACTGCATTTTTTCCCTGGGACTTCAGGACAGAATGCGAAAAAAAAAGCAATTACTATTAATCACTTTCCTTTTCATACGATATTATACTCTTCCCTTCAACAGATAATTTACCAATACACAAAGAAACAAAAAAGAATGAATATAATAAAGCAAAAAGTGTCCAAATACAAACACTTCTAAACATGTATACATTTCAAAAGCAAAGCCCCTGATTCTGTAAGCATTTATTTGTCTATTTAACATTTTTATAATTTAAGTGGCAAATTTTAGCAAGATCAATTAATTAGTGGGAATTATGTAGCTAAATCTTTCTGAGGGCTCTTAAAATTCCTTTTGAATTTCTCCTACAGGATCACATCAAAGAAAAAGGAACAATTTGACAGGACTACTATTTTGAGATTCATTAGCATCAGTTTTATATAGTGATGTAGTGTCTCTTCAATAAAATGATTGCTAAATAACAGCGCATGTAAGTTGTTGATTGTTTAAAATACTTCAGAGCTCAGGACCTTGGTTAATACATTAAAAAATAATTGAAGAAATAGAATTACTTTATTGGTAGCTTTGGTAGCTTATATTGTCAAACATTTGTGTGCCTATTAGGTCAAACATCCATCACTGTTTTCATACAAGTCAGGGCTGGCCCTCATCATGCCATGCAGGTCTTGGCAGACCTGAGCACAGGTGGAACTGTTAGATCATAACTATTTTATTATTTTTTTATATATAAGAGGACATAAATAGCCCTTCCCATTCCCTACTCCAAAGGAACAGACATTTCCAACTGTGGATCTATGGACAGAGGCTCCACCTAAATAAGGGGGCCTTTGGAGCAGCTCTGAGCTCCCAAAGCCACTAGCGTATCACACAGAACTCCACACTGTCCCGAGCTCTCATCAACTTTCTGCTTCTCTTTTCACCTTCCCTACATCTTACACATTTCAAACAACTCCCGTTTCCAGACAACCACAAAGGTGGGATCCTGGGAAACAGCTCATCACATATTCACAGGTAGGTTAGAATGCTGCCTAAAAAGCAGATTGTGGCACCAGACTCTTCACCCTCTCTCGACTGCTCAGATACCACAGAGACTGTCATTCTAGTTACAAATATTAATTACCAAGGAGCAATGCCCTGTTGGGTCTATCTTCACAACAAGTAGAGATGTGATACAGCTGGCAGATCCAAAGAACAATCTGCTGATCATTCATTAACACAGAATTCCTCAGCCTTTTCTAATGTGCCCCAAAGTCAATTCACACCAACTTCCTCTGAAGTCAGGTCTAGTGGTTTTTAGCTGTGTCTGGGTTCCCATCAATATAAAATTAACTTAATTTGGCTAACAAGAAGGTAGTCATGTTTCTTTAATCTATTTTTCAGCAATCGATGGGAAGTATGTATGCATTTTTACATATGCACACATTTTAACAGTGATTAGAATTGAACCAACGCAAACAACAGCATGAGTTAGAAAAGATACTCAATAAAAAAACTGTATTTTTAGGATCCATAGTGGAATGCTTACTCAAAGGAAGAATAAATACGAATATAAGCATGATAGCATTAATCTGCTATGTGCCCGTTCATAGCTAGATGTGAAATTCCTAAAGATTAATGCTTTAAATTAAAAACGAAGTCAGCCACATTTTCAACATTTATAAAACAAAAAGGTTGATAGTTCTGGGTCTTTGCATTATTTCAATAACAGAGAAAAATTAACCTCTCAAAGAAATGTTCTTCATTTTGAAGAGTAAATGAGATAACTATAGATGAGCACCAGTATTTCAAGAGTGAGAAACACATATTTTGCATCTGACACATACCACTGATCTTATTGTTCCAGTACACATCCAGAAATACAGATGCATATGCATGTTTGTTTTTTGTTTGTTTGTTTGTTTGATTGGTTTTTTGCATGTGGAAACAGCAGGAAAAGCTGGATAACTGTCGTGCAAGAATCTGTTTAAGTGATTTGTAAATGCAAAAGGAATATCCTGAAAGAAGGCAGATTAGAAAATAAGGCTGTAAAAAAGGGCCAGAGGTGCAGTTTGTAGTCAAGTCCAAGAATGAATGGCTTTATAAACTCTACATTTTATTATTTTTCCACATACAACATCTTGGACACCAAATACATTACAAACAGAAGTGCATGCATCTGGTGTCATTAAGTGGTTATCAGGACATCTCATTGAATTTCAATTCAAAACTATATCAAGTCATTTTAAAAGAAGAGAATTACATCCAAAGACTTGTATGAAGTAATAAAAGATAACTACAGGTCAAAGATGGTCAGTTCCTTTATGGCAAATATAGTAAACAGATGTAGAAAAAGGCACCAGAGGCCTACAGACAGCTCTGTGGCAGGAAGGAAGAAAAAACACTACTAACACCTCTGTTATTATAACAGGATATCCCATTTAATCATAACCCTCGGCACAAAATGCTTTCCAGGAGAGCACTGCAAATCAAAGTTCAGCCATATTATACAAAGGCTCAGTTTTAATGAACTATATGTGTCTCTAGTGTTTTGGCAAGTTATTACAAATGAGGTTAAGCCTACCACAACTTTAGGAAGTATCCAGGCCTATACGTTCAGCAAAATACAAAGACGCTTTTTTAATTTTGCACTTTATTCTACTTGTATTTCAATAACTTCCATTTCAGTTCAAATGGGTTGGGTTTTACTGTTTCCCATATTTTTTTTCCCATTCTGAAATTCTGAGCTGGCATCTCATAGAGACTTTCTTCCAGTCTCATTGCCTTCCCTGTGACACTGCTGATCATCTTGCTCCAAGGGCAGTTCTTTCTACCATGTCCTCCCCTGACATTTCAGAGAGAAAATTTAGCTGAAACCTTTCACATATTTCAGACTAATTATCCATTCCCTCATGAAGACAGCATTTATAGTGCCTAAGGAACTCTTAAATTAGGCAAGGTGATTTTGAAAATTAAAAAAAAAAACTTAATGAAAAATCAGACATTCACTAAAATAATCTCATACACACTACCGCAACACATATTTAAGATTTTCAGGCATTTTAAAATCTGGATTTAATAGATTCTCAATTTAATGTTTTTATAACAGTAAAGGTGACAAGCCAATAAAAATATTTGGCAAGTCAGTTTCTGCTAAAGTGGAACATAAGGAACCCAGGTTCAGACAGATACAACAATCTAACCAAGTCCACGTTTATCATCCTTGCAGGCAAAACCGATCTGTAATTCACCATGGAAAAAGCTACAAAAGTGTGGTTTTGCTATAAAATGGGACTGAACATTTCAACCAGTTTGGACAATAGAGTCCAAAAAGAAATTAAAAAAAAATAAAAATAACTTAGAGCAAAGAAACTTTGTGTAATTTGGCTTTAGTTTATTTCATAAGAAAAAGAATGTAACATATTCAGGATCAGGAGAGTAAAAATTCAGGCATGAGAAGGAAGGGAAAAAACCAATTATCACCTTCTTTAAACTATAAATTCCTACACAGCCATTCTATCCACCTATAACTGTTTTCAAAATGCTACCTGGGCAAAGGAATAACTTTGTTCTTGAAAGCTTTGTTAAAGTGTGCTCACAGAAGCCCCAAGCAGGAGACATGCTTTTGGACTACTCTAGCACATTTTCTCCAGAGGAATGTTTTGTCTCTATAAACATGGCAGCAGCAGGGTTCAAAACGGCTGCATTTCATTTCAAGAATTTGCAGCAGAATACAAAATGACCTCCTTGGTTATCTCATCCAGGATGTTTGTATTTTTCCAAAAGCATATGCATGTTCAAATCTCTCTCTCTCTTTTTTGTTGTTTTTGTTAATGTGTAAAACATTGCTAAAGACTATTTGGCATATATTCAGAACCATTATTAACACAGAGAGTAATGCGGGGTCACCTGCTTCCGGATTATTGACATTTTTTCTCTTCTATATTTGTGTTGCTTACACAGGAAGGCAAGTAGAAGCTATAAGAACCTCTTTTGTTCCAATTAGGACATGGGACTAACTAAAATTTACTACTCTAGACTACACAGAAGAAGAAATAACAGGAAATTTATTTCAAGACGACAGAATCATCTTATGCCATCATAAAAAAAAAAAAGGACATGTACACGATCTCCAGCAAGACTTGGAGTAGTGAAGCAATGAACTGTCTGAAATAGCACAGTCTGAACTGTTTTGTTTAAAACTTGAGGAATTAGTCCAAAACAAATGCCATGGATTGGTGCTTGCATATGTTCCAGCCAGGTTGAAAAAAGCCAGAATTTTGCCTAATATCATTCAGCATCTTCTGTCCTCTGGCAAAAAACTGCGTTCACTGGCAACATAGAACTGAGACTAGTAAAGAAGGATGGAGACAAGAAGTCTCTTACTCTTTTGAAGGAGATATTTAGGATGGAAATTTGGAAAATTTTTATTTAAGAGTGAAAGTAGTCAAGGATTGCCTAACAAAAAGTGCAAGAAAGGAGAAACTTTAGGCTGTGAAAACAGCCTGCTGTATGACTTCTGCTAAGGTCAAACAGGCAAAGCAGCTTTTATGACACAGAAGCTGTGGAAAATCCCTAGGAAATAAGAGATCAAAGCAAAACAAATGTCAAAAATAGGACACATTTTCCCAGTATTAAACTCTGGGTCACTGTAAGTGCTGTTACCAACATATAATGAACCTAAGCAACCTACATATTTTTCTTAATGTCTTGATTTTTATCACTCTTTGATTGATTAATTTTCTTCTTTTTAAGGTGAAAAAAAAAAAAAAAAGAGGAGGGAGCAGTTCTCCACTTATTATATGAATGCTGTAATCAGATTAGTCCACAAAGAAGAGAAAAATCTTTTTCCTTAGGCCAGATTTATCACAACCTAACTCATACTAAGTGGGCTACTGCAAGTACCACGCAGCTCTTCTGTAGATAGCTGTACTGCAAAATAGAAAGAAGGTGCAGGAGGGCTGAAAGCTGAAGCCATACATATTAAGACCACAAATTAGATGCTGATATCTTAATTGTCAGAATAATTAACCAATAAAACAGAGTAACAATCAACCCTTGTGGCAATTTCAGTTTTTTAGGTCACACTAAATCTTTCCCTAAAAGGCTCACCAGAATTAAGCTACAATTATTGGAGACTGTTTGACTCAGAAATCTAGAGCAGATATTCACAAAATATTCACATAACCTAATGAGTCAGGTAACCTCAGCTTTAAAAATGAAATAACTATAAAGTCAATCAGCAGATCTAAAGGTAAAGGAGAGAGATTGAGATCCCGGTGTTCATACAGCATATTTCTCTGACAGTGCAGACCTTTCTGAACACATACATAGCCTCTGTTTCCTGACCATAAGAGAAAAAGGTAGTTGATACAACGCAGGTAGACCCCAGTTACTGAAATATTTTCCCAATCTACCACAGAATGGAAATAAAGACAGGAGTTCCTACCCTCAAAAATATGTATTTTCTGTTCTTAATCCTTTGAACATGGTAGGGAATACCCCGAGTAGGTTACTTATTGGCCTGGATGATTGGAGGTAGATAGAAAAGGAATAACATCCAATTCCAGCTCTGAGCACAGAGGAGAACTAGATTAATTCAGGGAAGGGCTACTTTTGTTTTAAAGAGATTTTTGAGTATTTCTAGCATGGCTAGAGCTGCCACGGGGCTGACCTCCATCCCAGGACCCAGCAGTAGTTTTATTAACTAAAGGGGAGACCAATCTGCTCATGCATAGCAGATACTTGCCTGAAGAGGCTGTTTTTTCTAAATGTTGAAGACGGTCACCATGAACACAGAACTTGTAGACTCCTATATACATACCCCTCTCCAATAATCTAAAAACCCACACATTTCAATGTTTTTACATAGATGTTTACTGACAAATTCACATAGGAAAGTGGAAGAAAAATTACTTGTTACCCAAGTGAATGCAGTGAGATTACCATTTCTCATGTAATCTGTTAAAGGTAGGGAGTTTGGTCTGAGAAAACATTTCTGTATAGAACAATTGCAAAACACTGAGCAGCTGCTGTTGCTCAGAGATTTTCCTAGCTTGTCCTCATCCACATTTTATTTAATGTGGATCAAGCAGTGAGTAGAAGTTTTTCTCACAAGCTCATCCTTGACTAGGACTGTGTGCCCAAAAATTTAACTTTTCCTTCAGCTGTATCAGCTGTTATATTAAAAGATACCACATCTCACTACAAAACATAAGCTTTCATTTCATCAATGGAAGCTGAAGTATCTGTGGCTGAAAGCACCATTTTCCCCCTGACAAAGACAAATGTTGAATACAGAAGGCTGAAAAGAACCAAGTGTTGGGCATTCAGAATCTTGATAAGAACTCCTGTTAAAAAAAAAAAAAAAAAAGAAGTTAAAAGCACCAAGACTGCTACAGTAGAAGCAAAAGAAAAAACTGAAAGCTATAACAAATGAAAATAAGTTAAAAAGGAACCCAGGCTTACACTTGACTGTCTGCTTTGATTTATCTGGCTCAAATTTCTATATGCTTTAAGCTGGTAGTGGTTTGGCCCCAGGCAAGCTGAGGGTAGGAACATGCTGTCAGAGGAACAAAAGCCTCTCAATGATACTTTCTACCCCCCCAAATGCAACAGCATCTGAAAGGCAAAGTAGTCTTAGTGTAGATTGAGACACCAGGCCACAGAGGCCTGTTAATCCAGCAACACCAGGAAATACTGCATATTAATAGCACTGTTTCAGATGCCTTATTGGACCCAAGCCACACGGATATTAAAATGTGTGAAAAATATGATGTGTAATCAGTGTGATTCTGTGGCCAATTCATCTTCCTGTGGGTTGTACAGGAAGGGACTCAAATCCCATCTGGTACGAGTCCGCTTTGCTTCTTAATGGTATGAGGTTGATTCCTAAGAGCAGAGCATCTCCCCACCACCTCCAAAGGAGTCTGAGTCCCACCAGGTTACCCTGTGCAATAGAAAGAAGAGGAGATGGATACCAGAAGCACCACTATAGCCTTATACCTCTCCGTCTAGCCTTTCCTTATGCAGGGAATGTAATAGCAAAGAAAAGCAGACATTCCCCTATGTTCTGTGGAGTTTATCAGAAAAACCATGTTAAGTTATTGACAGATGTTTTGGGGATTCCTGTTAAATACTGAGGGTAGAGAAATTTCACCATTATGGCACTAAGTGGGTCACTTTATGAGTAAATCTTGTTCCCTGTGACGGCTCCAGTTTCCTGCTAATCCCATCAAATCTGGCAGGTTTGACTGTATGATTTCTGAAAGCAGAAAAAGTTGTGCATTTCCACAGTCTGATGAGAAATAATTTACAGGTTTTTTAAGAGACAAGGGAGATGAGAGTGGTGAGACAAGGAAGGTGACACTCTGAGATTGCTCATGAATTTATGTAATTATACAACTTTCTTTGACCTAGTGTGAAACTTGGTATTTCAAAAAGAAAATTTGATTCTGCTCTGTGTGGTAACACACCTATCACTCTCTTTTACATTAGTTTGTACTTATCTGAGAAGTTTCTTTCCAACACGAACTTTGATGTATGTTCACGAAAGGAAAGTGGTGCCATGTGTGAACAGAAGGAGGAACAGATTATTGAAGGGTCACTGATGAATAACTACCCTGATTCGTAAAAGAAGCTGTTGAGCACCACCGTGGCACAGCTACCTCATGACAAAGAGGCCATTGGAGTTCAGGACTTATCAGCACTTTTGTTTTAAATTCCTACATTCAGAGGTTTAAAACTTGGCCATAAACTTTGGCAGACTGATTACTATGGCTGAGAAAAATAGCACCTTTTGAAACATTAATCTGGCTATGTCATTAATTTGGCCATTATGTAAGCCCAAAAACCACACTGGCAAGAGAGAAAGAGCTACTGTTTCAAAATAAATGGTCTAAGAGACTCCCAATTTCAGGTGTAAGGGGTTGCATCACATGCGTCACGGACCCTGCCTCAGCTGAAAAGTTACCATTAACAGGCATTGCACACTTTCCTTCAAAATCACAAAGAATTGCAAAAAAGCATCCATTACAAGACTGCAGCTGTACCCTCTTATTTATTACCTGTACACGATAGTCTAATGCCCAAAGCTTTTTCAGGGTCATTTCAATCTCCATGAAGGATCCTGAGGACAAGTGTGTATTTCATACCAACATACTGACATTTTATGTATTGCTTGTAAAGTACAGAAAGAAAGCAAAAAATATACACTACTTTTTGCACTGAGGAGAGTTGAAAACAGCCCCAGAGCTAAGAGCTTCTTAATGCCACAAAATGTCTTCCTGATTACAGTCCCCCTGACAAACAGCTGTGTGTGGTTTTTTTAACATACGGTGTCCTTGCAGGATGAAAATAACTGGCTTTGAAAAAACACTCAAGGCAAAGTTTACCACTGCTTATATAAATGTTTACAATAAGATTTCTAACTTCCATAAAGTCAAGATGCTTTTTGATATTTGAAAAAAAAAAAAATAAATAAAAACAGATGCATACCTCAACCTCCTATATGAGACTTCCCTTGCAAAATTACAGACCTAATCTTCAGAGTTCAGCAGTAAGATTGCTTGCATATGTACTGAATAAGATTGTTTTAATATTGCTGTAAATCTTTTCCCCCTGCAATCTGTACAATTTGTATATATTGAAACAACGTCTGAGTCTGGCTTTAAGCATCTACCAGAGAACTACTCCGTGTTAATATTGATTGAATGATTAATAAACATCTGACACCAAAATAAATACAAGACGTACATTAAAAAGATTTGTACTCTTTGCACCTACTGGTATATTGGAAAGAATTCCAAACCCAGATATCTTTGAACAAAATAAAATTTTACCTAATAACTATCTTTACAAAAGCATATCTAGTTATAAATTATATTTGAAATAAAAAGGTAAATTACAAATGCACTCACTCATGCATATACATGCAGACACACATATACAGACACACAGGTAATAAAAACCAGTAATTGTTCAGCTGAACACGAGAAACATCTAAAAAGAAAAACACATGAAAACAACTATATTATGATCCAAATGTATTACTGAAGGTTGTTACATTTCTCTTTATAACAACAGGAATAAATTATTTCAAACATACAAATGCAAACTCACCTCCTAGGTCATTAGTGCAAACTACTTTACTTACATTACACTTAAAAAAATGTTGATGAAAGTGTAAATTACTTTCAAAAAACACAGATCTTTTTCATAGGCTCTAAATTAGCAAGGAAGCATTAAAAAAAAAAAAAAATCAATATTAAAAGAAAGTTTAGCCATGTTAACACCACTGACGGCAGTTATTGTATTAAAAAGAAACCAGATTACTCCCATTAACGTTTAGAACTCTGATACTTAAAATGTTTAAAAGGTTGAATTGACAGTTCAGTATGCTGAAATCATAGTTCACAAATACAGTTAATGGTGAAATAGTGGCAAAATTGGCAGCCACAAGTTGAACTGAACAGGATATCACACTTACAAAATGCCCTCATAAAACAAATAATGCCAGTAGTTATCAGGTGCTGCACTACAACTATACAGCTTATGGGGAAGAAACCCAGTTCTGTTCCAATTACTACCAAATAGTTCTTTTTTTCATGTGGTTTAGTTAATAAATGTTAAGCACTTGTTCTAAACTATAGCATTTAAAAAGCAACAGTGTATTTCTTAACATTTGAGTAATCCATGAAAGCAACATGCTGATTTAAATTCAAGAAATATATTCTTTCTTATAAAAACTGCACTCAGTATTTGACTTAAAGGTGGTGTGCATTGCTGTCGGAATACATCGTCTGAAAAACACTCTGTTAGGAATTGGGCAGAGTGACTGCAGAAAATAAACAAAATAAGTAAAAGACCCTTATTCATTCTGGATTAAATTCACCCCTGTGCAGAGTGCTGGCACAAGAATTGTGTACTTGTTATGTCTCACTTAAGTCCCTTTTTAGGAATAAGAGCACGTAAATCCATGCTGTCACAAATATTCCTTAGACTCTGTAAACTATGTCTTTCCTCTTTCAGAGCATGTGAATTTCTGTCTTTCCCGCAGTACCCCAACCCTGATGGAAAACCAGTAAATAATTAATTCTCCTCAATCTGAACTACTATACTTATGTCCTTGATTTTCCATGAGTATGTGCACAGGTTTCAGCCACTCTTGCGGTAATTTATCACTACTGTATTGTTCTTTAATTTTGTCCTAATCAGAGACTATTAATGGAATATTGAACAACTTCCAATTTACTTTTTTTTTTTTTACATTTTGCCTTCTATTCTACTAGGAAGACAAATTAGATCAATTGCAGCATGGTAGAGTGAAAAAACCCCAAAACTTTCTATTTTAGAATTTATGTAGGATTTTACTCATGTGTTACAAAAATACTACTTTTTCCACTGTTTTCCTACTGAGATGCAGAATTTAGGGACATGCCAAAGTTTTCCATTTGGAAGCACTCTTTCCAAATGCCTTCTGGAAGGTATGTTCCCTAAAATTTCTACTTTCCATGGAACGGTGCAGCTTTGATGATTTAGAAAAGTATGCCACAATGAAATGGAAAGAAAATGTTGGTTTTGTCTGGTTCAGCTCCAGTGCATTGAAAAGAGACCTCAATATCTTGCTTCAAATCACTCTGAAATCCCCTGAAGCTGCATTTCCAAAGCCCATTATGCAGCAAATGAAGATGACTGAAGTGTCACTTCCCAATGAGGCACGGCTTCGCTGCGGTGCTGCATCTCCTGTGTCATAGCAGACAGAGCCCCGTGCATCAGCACTGTGCTCATGTGCCGGCAGAAGAGGCAGCTCATGGGATTGAGTGCTTTCATAGAATCATAGAATGTCCTGAGTTGGAAGGGACCCACAAGGATCATCAAGTCCAACTCCTGTCCCTGCACAGGACAACCCCACAGTTCACACCATGTGTCTGAGGGTGTTGACCAATCACTTCTTGAACACTGTCAGGCTTGGGGCCATGACACCTGCCTGGGGAGCCTGTTCCAGTGCTCCACCCCCCTCTGGGTGAAGAACCTTTTCCTAATGTCCAACCTAAACCTCCCCTGGCACATCTTCCTGCCCATTCCCTTGGGTTCTGCCATTGGTCGCCAGAGAGGAGAGATCAGCACCTGCCCCTCCTCCTGCCCTTATGAGGAAGCTGTAGAATGCAATGACAGCTTTGATGTAGAGAGCTTTGGCAGCTGGAGGGAAGCAGCAAAACAGCCACTGTAAAGGTTGGCCATGGCAATGTTGCCCATGAGCCACACCAGTGCTGTGTGCATGTTCCTAACAAGAAAACACTGTGTCTAATCCTAGGTGCAGAAAATTAAATTTTGCTGACACTGCTTATCACACTGTGGAAACCATATTCCTTCTGGGAGTTTGGCTTCAAGACGAGTATTTTGTTCTCTGACAAGTTCCTTCACAACCAAGAGCATTGCAGTACAGAGCTGAAAGCAAACCTTTGGATAAACAATACAGGGAACATTTTGTTGTCTTTACAGTAATATATGATGCTTCCACTACAAAAATCAGAATGCACTTTGACATTTCCAAATCAAAATTTGCAGTCCTCGCACCTACACATACAGACAAGCCCCAAAATTCAGTTTTTTATCTTACATTAGCACTAAGATATACCTCTAAATATTTTTATAGGCCACCCATTCCTAACTTACTAGCTCCAGTAAAAAAACTTTCATTATTAATGGATGAACACTGAGCAAAGCACCACAGAATCTGTATAGAAATACCAAGAAAAACTAAAATTTACCCACAAGACTGCAATGATAGCTAATGTAAGAGAAAAACAACCTCCCTCAACATCTGCAATTAGACTTGACATGTCATACATTGCTAGAAGCAGACTTAGCAAAGGCTGACAGATTGCCACGCTAAATGACATCCTCTGACCCCATTTATCCAGCCTATTCGCAATGATGGTCGTTACTGACTTCAGTGCCTGTAGGAGAAGATACTTTACTTAAAAAAATGCACAGGCTAATCTGCAATAGCATTGTTTTCATACTGCATCTCATCTAACCATTTTCTTTGAAGCAGAAATCTGTCTTGCGATTCCTGAACACTGCCAGTTCCACCCAGAAAGCTATATAACTTAAAACAAAAAACAAAACAAAACAAAGCCAAATCAACAACAAAGGAAGGAGATTTTGGTGATATTTTCCTGATTATGAGTATAAAAGTCACTGAGGAAAGCATTCCCATCGAACAGTAAAGATGCTATATTTGGGTTTTTCCTCAGACTGACAGCTGCTAGACATAAGGAAGTACAAGTTACACACTAATCCCTGAAAGTGTTTCTATTTCATGATATCCTCACTGAAATCTCTGAGACACTGAACAACTAATACAGAAAATAAAGTATTTTATGATCTGGGAGAAGATGAAAGATGGCAGTTTGGAATGCTTAGCAACAGTTGCAGCAAAGATTTGGAATTCATATGAATAAATTGTTCCCATTAAGATGCTTACCCTTCACCCAGAATGTTGCTCAGTATAGGCGACCTCAAAACATTAAAGAAATTATCTTCATTGTTTGAACTACATTGCTGTTGAGGCACTGCCCAACTGCACAAAAAATGTATTTCATTTGGCAAGATTTACAGTGAAATAAAACCATTTCAAAGAGCATTCCCTTTAAACTGTCTCTGTGTTACATAGATGAAATAAATTATTTCATTCCAAAGATAGCCAAGAATACAGTTCCCCCAGGTTTCAGACAGATGACCTACTAAAGGACAATTAAGAGCATACATTGAGGCACTGCTGTGCTTAACACGTAGGGGGCATAGCTCTACAGACTTGCCTAATCTAACCACTGCAAATAACTGCTTATGACATCTGTCCTCAGCATCTCAGAAAATGTATAGGAAGAAAATATATGTCATATGGACTAAAACGTACAATTGGTAATGAAAGAGTATTGCTCCCATATACACAAAATAAGAGAGTTAGAAAAAGGATATCAAGAGTCCTGAAGGGGAAAAGAATACAAACAAGGCCCCAAAATAAGAAAACACAGACAGAGAGGTAAAAATAGTTACAGAAACCAATAACCAATAAAACAAACCTTAAAACACTTAGTTTCCTATACTTGCTTTTCTCAGCTCAGATTTTTTCCTGAGTGCATTTCTATGCTACCTCTATATGAGCAATCAATACATCTTTTGGACAGAAATCCCAGAGTCAGTGACACCAATAAAACTCTTATTGACTTCAAGAAGTTCAGCATTTTGACCCTCATCAGCAATGTTCCACATGGACCTGGAAACACTTTTGGCATTGTCCAAGAAGAGTAAAAGAGCAAACCAAAGTTCATGCTTTAGCTGCAGGGGAGGTCAGCAACATGAGCTGTGCTTGGAGACAGGGCACAGATTCCTGCTAAAGCTCTGGCATCTCTGCCATGATTTTAAACAAATTGTATCCTTCTCTGCCACAGCTTGTTGCTTCAAATGTTAGCTGTATTTTCTAGGGTTTGACTTCTCACCAGTCAAGAGAGCTGTGGTGCTCTCCTGTGAGCTCAGCCTGGGGCTCAGTGGGTGCACTCCCCAGGCCTGGCAGCACGGTGCGACGTAGACAGAAAAGCAGGGCTGTGGGCAACTCTGCATAGTGCCCTTTTTCTCTTGGACATCCCCAAAGCTCACACACACCTCCTCTGTTTCCCCTTCTACAGCTTCTCACTGCACTGCTCTTGGCCACTCATGAAGAAGATGGCTCCCCACTACTTCTTGCTACTAAGAAACCTTCACATGAGAAACCAGGCCTGTCTGTTTTTGGGTTGAAACCCAGACACTAGATGAGTTAGTGACAAAATCCCCACTGATTTCAAAAAGACCACAATCCTGGCCACTGAAATACTGCTATGGTTACCATGTTGTCCTAATACTCTTTTTATTCTAGCTGAGAAATATTTTCCTTAGTGTTTGTTTTCTGATAACTGAGAGCATTTTGATTTCCTGGTGGACACCCACTTTCTCCTTGGCTTGGCACTGATGGAAGGATTGCATCTCTTGGTTGCATCTCCCAGGTTTTCTACTCCTAGGAGGTGTCTGCAGATACGACACATACAGACTTATTGGGATGACAAAATGTGTCTTGTACTTCCATGTGCAAGCGAACTTTTTATTATGTCTTCACCAACCAGATACACTTCCTCTGAACTGATGGGAAGACTAGAGCGCACTGTCAAGTGTCAAGTCTTCCATGTCTCACGTACATTTTGCTTATGACACAGCAATACAATTTTCTACCTTTATGACTTAAATAGGAACAAAAATACATAATATCAGCCGAACACCTGAACACTGATAGTAACAATTCTTGATTAAATAGAAACATTCCTTTACAGAACAAAAATTACCTCAGTACTCAAATGACAGGTAAGTGATGTGAAGACAAAGCAAAGAGCAGACCCAAGCTTTAAAGACTGCCAGATGTTTTTTGCTACTACTACCACTAGTATTTAGATAAAAATCATGTACACGTCATCCCTGTGCCACCACATGCCAAGTGTGACTGACAGCAGCACCATATGGTTACAACCTTTCTGTTTATTTTCATGTTTAGCCAGACTACAGAAAAACATTCTCTGTTATGACACTGATTAAATTATTAGATATCTCGATATCACTGAAATGCCCAGAAGGATCGATTTGAGGTTTCTTTTATGCGAGGAGATTCTTAGAACCAACCTGAAAACAATGAAATGCTGATAGTAACAGCTGGTAGGAGAAAGGAATACTTCAGGCAAATGAGGAGAATCAAGGCCAAACGCTATCATATAACATTGCTTAATCTCAATGTCACAAAAGATCATTTTAGCCATTAACAGTAATCCTTAAAACCCAGGAAGAATGCAGCTTTGTTTCTGGTTGTTTGAACTGACTCAGGCAATTTAACTTCAACCCAGCTTCTCAGATGACTTTATCCATCTAACTTTAATCTCATAATAGTAGTCAAAAGTGACAGAAAATTAAGATAAAAATATAACATTTGAACATAAAATATAGTTCTGCTTTCAAAAACTTCCTGGCAAGATTTCAAGCCAACTTTGTCCATGTCCAGCTTTTATTCATAATAAGCAGCAGCATAGCCCTGTCAGCAGTTTAAAAACCGTGCTAATTATGGAAAAAAGAACTCTCAACTCTTTTCTAAAAAGAGTTGCTTCTGAATTAACATAGTCATCTTCCCCTTCCACATCGCCTTTCTTCTCCCTAATGTAAAAAGTCCTCATAAAATAAATTGCAGTATGAACCCAGCTGGGAGGCAATCTTTCTTCAGAACCCAAAACAAACAGAACTGAACGGATTTGGATGCTTTTATTTGGTTTCAACAAATCAGAAGCAATTTTGTTTTTACTTAGAGAAACAAAAGCTGTTCATTCCAAAACAGGCACTTAGGGTGAAATTCTCTCCAGCACAGAAGGTCAGTGGAAGATGTAGTCTCTACTTAGGTCCCACTTAAACCCTCAAAGCATGAAATAAGAGGTTCAGAAAACTACAGGCTATCCTTCCTGTGTTTAGACCCCCAAAAAACTAGTAAAGCAAGATGAAGAATCCCTTGCTAGCTTTCAAGATATGAAGTAGATCTGTAGTTCTCATACTTTCGTGTCATAGGATCATCTGACACCATGAACCACCTGGGATCTCGCCAATTCTCTGTCCTTTCCCTATATTTTTAACTGGGATTTTTTTTTCCTTACCTATTTAAATTGAACTCAATGTTTAGCAAAATATTACCTGTAGCATGGCTTTTCAATTGTGGCTGCACTGCAGACCTTTTTTTAAGAGGTATCCTACAACCACCTATCCTGGAGCCACCCAATCCCAACACACATTTTCCTTGGGAAAGTTGCATGCTTGTTTGAATTGAAAATAGTATTAGAATGGTGCGAAAAGAGCTGGATGCAATAGGCTTGCATAAATGTAGAGTGACACTTCTTGGTTATGACACATCTTTGTTTCTGATATCCATAATGTTTACTTTTCCTTCCCTGGTTATGGGATTTTACTTTAACACTCACATCATCACTTACAGACCCACAACTTCTATGCTTGTCCTCTCCTGACTTTTGTATTGCAATAGTCCTAATACTGAAGAATTTGAACTGGGATCAAAGAAATATTCATATTTAAAAATGTAATTTCCCAAAATTTTTTTAGAATGTAAAGCATTATGAATGGAGCCACAAGAGATTTGAACATTGCTACTTTGTTAGCAAGGAAGGCCTCTGTATGGACCACCTGAAAGTATGTCTTCAACCACTCTATAGTGTACTGGAGGACACCTCAAGAAACCACAGACCACAGATAGAAAATCCCTCATCTGCAACAATTGCACATAAAATGTCACATAAAATGTTCAAAGTATAAAGTGCTGTGAACAACAGAGATTCAAATTAATATACAAAACCTATATTACTTTCTATTTAAAAATAAGGTTTTTTAAGCATATTAAGTTTGTTGCCACAAGCCCACTGAGATGAACCTCAAGAGTAAAATCTGGCTCTATTGAGCTTCTCACCAATTTTACTCAAGGAATATTATTTGACATTCCACAGAGTGGAGAAGCAAGTATGGAAGCTTTAGGCCAGTCAAGAAATGTGCTCTGAAATAATTCAGTAATTCAGAGTTTCCCGTCTGATCTATCACCACTGGACTAGACTAAATCTCTTTCCCAATAGACTATCTATAACAACCAATTATTGTCCACCGATAACAATGAGCCAGAAAAAATATGCAATTGGCCAACTGAATAATTATGAGTTTTATTTTGTATACTTAAAATGTTAAGCAAAAGAGAAGACAATTACATTTTTCCCCACTTTCAACTACTGCCCCTAAAACCAAAATAAATACACTCAAAAACCTATCAAAAACAAAGCAAGGATTTGTGAAGGGCCAAGCAAAACAAAAAACTTCATATAAAAATTGGGTTTACATAGAGATACTGGAGAGTGACATCGTTTACTTTTCCATGTCCTTATCCTACAAGTCTTTGTACACTCACTCACATACACAGTCCCAGTGATTCTCTAGAGTATTCCTTGATATTGCTTTCATTAGCACTTTTCCAAGAACAGGAATTTCTTCTACCCCATAGTTAAAGCGTGTATGCTCTAGCAGCCTAAAACCCACTTGCAAATCCACTAAACCCAGTGAGACCTTTCACTTGTATTAAGTTAAGCTTACGCATAAATATATGCAGAATCAAGACCCTCCAATATTTATGTCATCTTAAGCAAGGCAGGATTTCATGTTTTATGTAATTTTTTTAATATAATTTTTTTCTTTAGTAAGAAGTCCTGGAGCAATATAGATTCCTTATTTTTTAGTATTACTTCTGATTTTAAGTGGTGTTGCGGGGCTTTTTCGTCCCTAAAAATAGAAATATCTCTGTTCAGAACACCTAATATGTTTCCTTAATGGCATACCAATAGTTTTCTGTTTACATTTCTAGTTTTTCAGGAGGAATCTCAACCATTTTTACTTGTTAATGTACCCTCAGTGATGCAGTTACAGAGGCTATGTGCCCACTGCTGTTCCCTTCAACAAGAATATTGACTCAGCTCACCCTTTAGCTACACCAGGAGTGGCAAAAAATTACATTTCCATTGACAATTGTGTAAAACTGGGGTCATTCTACTACATATCTAGTAGTTGATATTTACCTCATATTCATCACTTTGGTGCATAACAAAATACAAGAAACAAAGGAAGCGTTTGAAGGCACTAAAATATTTAAAAAAAAAAAAAAAGACTGTGACAGCCTTAAGTGATTCAGTGTTCCCTTTATGGTATTTGGCAAAACAAAGAATCTGTTGTATGACTTGGTGTTGCCACAGCTTGTCCACTCCTGATACCTTAACTACATTGCTCAGTTACCTGCATAGCCCATTTATCTCTGAGACATGCTGCAACCCAGCTTGAAACAGAAAAGTTTCAGATGTATCTTGGCATCTAATTCCCACCAAAAGTATTGAAAGCTCACTATTTAAATGCAGTTTAAAATTTATCCCATAGGAATCCATTGAATACACACGGGGCAAAGCATGTATCTATCTGTAGGGATAGATAATTGGATGACTGTGTACAGGGACATTGATGCAGACTCAGAAGAGTAAAGCACTTTTACATCCCAATAACTCAATCTTCAAAGGTACTTAAGCACCTAACTCCCACTGATATAAAGAGGAGTGAGTCAAGTCAGTAATTTTGAACATCTGGGTTTAATCCCTGTTTCGAAGTCACTTATGTCTAGTTTTTAAAGGCTTTTATTGTGTAATATACTGGTAAGTGCTCAAGGGTGTTTTCAAAAGTGCCTGTGTACTGACTTTCACATAAAAACTCCATGAATTCTTATTTATATGATTAGACACCTTGAAAATCTACCCTTCATTTGTAAATTGGGGCTTTAGATATACCAATTAACCACAAATTCTCAAAAACATTAAGGTGTGTAACTGCCACTGAACGGAAGGAAACAGAAGGCCCTGATAATTGTGAGGATCTTGCCTGTAGGGAGTCCTAAAAGTTTCACACATTTTATAAGTTTTTACAAAAAATTAAGTACAATCTGTGATTTTATATTTGCAATTTAGCATATATATATATATTTTTTTTTTTTTTTTTTCACTTAGGGTCCTGACTGACCTCCTCTGAAGTTTTCAAAAATAGATGCACTAACTCTCCAACTAATGAGAACTGGATTTGATCTTTTAGAGAGTGGAAAAACTAAGAGGAGTTTTACGTTACTAAATAACTCTTTGAAGGAGTGATTGCAGCAGGCAGAATTCACATATCCAAACATAACCACCAATACGTTTTTAGAGAAAATGTTTAAGACATCATTGAATATTCACAGTTCTGGAAGCCATTCGCTTCTCTATAAATTGATTGTTCTTGGCAATCAAGTGTTCCATATGTGCCAAGGAGATCTAAAAAAACCCCAACAAATTAAAGCCAACATACAGCAGCATTATGTCAAGACTGATTTTCAAGACAGAGATAATGAGATATCATTGTACCATATTTTTTGTAAGACTTTCAATATTTTTTTTTCTGCTGCATTCAGCACAAGAACTGTTTCTATAACCCGACTGGTTTATCTTCATTGCCTGTCTCTGCAGTGCTATTCCCACTTCAGAGGTGTGAGACCTGGGCACAGAGAAAACTGTTCCTCTGAAATCAAACATGACACCTTACAGCAGAGCCAGAAATTTCAAAGCCCTGTGGCTTGTTCAGTGATCTTTACCACAAGATCCCTGTTTTATGTACTTCATTAAAGATGAGACATTCAAATCACCTCAACAGTTTGGGCTTTTAATTGGCTTTGTACCCCTAGTCACCTAGGAATTTTTTAATTCCCATTTTAATTCCCATGCATAATATACAATATGAATTTGCTACTTCTGCTTCTTAAATAATAATAAAGTTTCTAATAATAGAGCAATATTTGATGTCCTACTTCCAGAGCTAAAACTTGCTGAATGCACTACTGAATGCAATTACATTTCTAATAAGGAGAAGCATTGTGGACTCATTGGGGCTTTTAGTAGAAAGTAAGAGTTCAGAAAATCAGTATCTCTTTATAGTTCTTACAGTACCTCTAAAAAGTCTAATACCAGTACTGTTCAACATGGAGAGAAGACTCTATTACCGGTCACTATATTTACATTAAATTATTTCATAAAATGATTTTAAAGAGTCTACCATTTAAGATAACAACATGCATCCTGCTTAAGAAGCAAAATATTTCAGAAAAATAAAATTGCCAATGGCCTCACTGTTCCTACAGCAATGGTAAACTGTTTTGTACTGCTTTCATGCACACACACTTTCCTTGGAGTTTCAATACCTTTTCATCCACAGATGTTATAAGCACCAGTTCCAGTTGCGCCAGTGTGGTACCACACCAGACCTACATTGGGCTCCAGTGCTCTTTCTACCAAAAGAACTGAACCAATGGTAACAACACTGGGAAATCTTTGCCAGCTCTTGCTGGCAAATGTAGGAGTCCTATGTAGATTTTTAATAGCTGAGAAACAAAAACCTTTTTAAGTGTACTGTAACTGGGTGCTGCTATGTTAATCCTCCTGAAAAGCAGCAAGTATCACCCAGTAAATGTTAAATGTTTCATGGTGCTTGTTGCTACCCTGTAATAGGAAAACCAGGATGGAGTTGAAGGATCAGAGACTTCTTTTTGAGGAGCAGACTGGAAATTAAGAAATCTATCCTAAAAAACAGTTCATGTCCTGCCCACCCACTCACCCTAATAGCTCCACTCCCAGCACTCTGCTTCTGGCATGAAAGTCCTCTCCTCTAAAACTCCCATTCTAACTATAAAACAAGTGAAAGTTGTTTTGTCTGCTTTTTAGCATTTACAGCTATTGATTTCAACCTGAGACATCACCTCAGTAAAGAAGTATTTTATATCAAGGTTCTTTCTTTTATGGGTAATAATGGGAATAATATCCATAAAAGAGTCAAAAGGACCCTGAATTACTTTTCCAAGTGATGGTCCCACTGCTTTCAAAAGCAGCAGGGTAAGCCTTTGTATGCAAGTACAGCATTGTCCAAAATGCACAAGGGTCATCTTAGTCCTTGCTTACTAAAATATAGCTATTTATGTGCAAAATGCAATATACTGGCTTTTGATAAGACAGCAGCTATCTCATGGGATAAGAATGATGGAGTGTTTTCTGGCATGGCCCAGAGAATTGTCTTATTTTTCTTCATGACTATGATGCCAAAAACTGATACAGATTTAGTGTAGAGCTTTAGCAATTCCTCATTAATGAAAAAACTCTACCTGAACATCTAATTAATGAGTACCACGAAAGAGAATAGATAAAATGAAAAAAATAAATGTTTTGTTCATCTACATAACCAGAGCAAGTCAAAACAACAATTTTCCTAGCACACATGAACTTAGCCTGAAGTGCTAACTTCATGAAAAAAATATTTTAAAATGCTAAATGCCTTCAATAATGATTTTACACAGGAGAATCCTTATGGCTTTAGCAGAGTTCAGGAGTCTACAAAGCTCACTTGTGTGAATCAGTTTCTGACACCTGGTTTATTGAGGTGATTCTTACACTCCACATTTAGGAAAGCAACCCTCAGAGAAATGAGTGTGTCCAAAGCAAAGAAAACCTATAATTACTTCTGTGCCCTCTGCTGTATCAGAATGAATCTCCTGCAGGTTTAAAATTCATGAGAAGAAGAAAGATCAGAAGAATGATCTGCAGCCTGAAGTCATTTCTCAGCTGGGAATTTCCTGGAAAATCCTGCTACTCCATGCACATAAATATATGAAAAATGTGTGTATATGTGTATGGATGCAGAAGGCTCTGAGCACTGTTTATGGGCAAAAAAGTGTTATGTTAATTCCTGAATAATATTTAAGTTTAAATCAAATATCACCTACTACAAACTGGCCTCTATAATCCCATGGTTAAAGCTTAAGTCTAGGTGATAGCAAATTTCTATTATTTCCTACCCTGAGTCTGAACCTTCCTGACTGTTACTGATGCTTCACCTTGTGAACACGTTATGGCTGTCAACAGGTCCGATAGGATGACTCCAATGCGAAAGCCAGAAGGATGGTCCAGCTTTGTGCCTTCTGTGCAACTGTCAAGAAATTATCTAAGTGCAATATTGAATAGAAATTTGTATTTATTAAGGTAAGCTCCTTAAGGCCAGGTGCTCCCCAAAAGAACATTTTATAGCAGCTTGTGTAAGTTGGTGCCCAGGATAAATTTTCAGGGAATCAAGACTCTGCCAAAATACCTCATTTAAGCTTTACCCTATTCATTGTCTCTCTCTTTAATTTCCATCTTTCAAACCCCCAAGAACATGTCAGTTTAGAAGTGCTAAAATCCTGCTTTAATAGATGACTGTATCATCATATATGGTTGGAATGGGAAGTCACGCAAACTGGAGAGGAAGACTTGTGCCCAGGAGAACATGAGATTTCCTTCAGTTTGTTAGTGAAACTAGTACAGTGACATAGAGGTCATAGAAAAGGACATCATAAAAGACAAGGAATAGTATTGCCTACCAGATCGAGCTCTTCACTAAACGATATACTACTTTGTCTATTCTCATTTTAAAAATTCATGTGAACAGTCAATTTAAATTTCCTGGGTATTGATATACAGATTGAACTTGGATTAATCATGTTTGTTTAAATCACGCAGTTGCGTTTTCACAGACACACCCACATAAGTGGCTTGAAGTGAGGGGATCATTTAGGCAGAATACACTGTAGATAAATTCCGCAAGGGGCTTTTATGCAATTGTATGTGCTATTTGTTCTTCTGAAAATCTTCCCTGTAATTTCAAAAACCTTCAGGTGATTTCAGTTTGCTTCATAGTTAAAAGCTTATAACCTGACAAAAACGTTAGGACATAATAAGTATTACAAGCTTTAAACAGAAATAAGAAAGTCTACGTGGAGAGACACAGACATTATAAAAACCTCTAGTAAATACACTTGCCGTGACATGTCACTGAAACTTCTTACCCTACAGAAAAAAAAAATAAAAAAGAGAAAATTCTCCCATGTTTTGTGATTTCTCATTGGCAAGAGACTGGAGGAAATATTTTTCTTCCCTAACCAAAAATAAAAAAGAGATAGTTCATTAAGTTGCATTTGGCTGTGTTTATATGCTGCTGACAAAACACACAGAATATGTAGATAGGAAAATGCACTGCTCAGTTCGTGTGACTTGATGGAAGATGTGGTGGATAACTTGTTTATAGATAACCTCCACTATGAAATTCTTTTCTTGCTATTTAGTGTGGCCAGATCTGCAATTTTTTTCATTTAGAGAAAATTTTATGAGCCAAGAGACATGTCAGCTGTGGAAAGGATACTTGTAGCATCCAGAGATGGAGAACTGCATAACAGACACATAAATCATTCTGATAAACACTGGATATGAAATCGTAACACGTGACTTCAGCAAGATCCTTGTATCTCTCCTGCATACAATTGGCTTTCATGGCAAAATGCTTTAATGAAAAAATGTGACCCAGTACTCTAGGGAGAGTTAGATTTTAATGTATTTGTGCAGTTTTTATTTGATCAAAAGGAAATGGAATAGAGGAGAAGGGAGGAGATCAGAAAGGGAAGGAAAGGATCAAACTCTTAATTCAATCACCTGCACATAATCATTCTATTTTAAATGGTAGGGCTGTGCAAATTACATGCATTTCTTCCAGTAACTGTCACAGGTTTCTTTTCTCCAGTTTTGCATATAAAAACGTAGAGCTTCCACAGTACTAAAAAAACTGAACTGCCATACTCATTTAAAAGTGAATCCTCCAAGAAAGAGTCAATTTTTTAATGAAAATGAGACCACTTTTTGCAGCAAGACACATCAGCAAAAATTCCATCTTGACAAACTGACTAGAAAGTCTTGCACAATTCTTTCAGAAATTATCTTCCTTTGTAAGAACAGTGTCTAAATATGTTTTGGAGGGCATCTGAAGATGTAATTGCCTGTAGATTTGTAGTCACTAATTTGTTGGTTCAGTTAAAAGCCTTTCCATTAGCAACCACATGCTTCTTGCTGAGAGTAAGAAACAAATGGCTGAATCTGAAGAACACTGAACCAAAGGATTGAAACATCAATGCAAAAGACTGGAAAATGGCATAGAGCAATCAGAAATAATAGTCTTGGATGATAGTCCAGTATTTGATGGTTTAGAAATTTTAGAAATTCTGACTGACAGAACTTGAACATTCTTAGAAAATCAAACTAAGGTTAAATTACCAAGAGCATTAAGAATTTTGGCTGATGAAGATATTTTGATCTCATGGTATCCCTGGAATCATTTGTCTGTCCTTTTTCTAACAACAAGAAAAAACATGTTAAATGTGCTCAGCACAAAATAATGTGACACAGTTCTCACGACAAAGTCTGGGGAAAGGGGAATGAAGGAGTCATCATAATGAATGTGACAGAGTGTGAGGGCTGAGCATGACAGGGTCCTAACGAAGGCTGAAGCAAAGGAGGACACAATATAAACACAATCTAGTTGGTTTTGGCCAAGAGCCCAGTGATGCAGGCAAGGAGAAAGGAATGTGTCTCGGTGAAAAAAGTCTATGGCCAAGGCCATCACAGCTGCACTCCTGTTTCTCAACTAAGCCCTGAGAACAGCATAAAAACAAAAGTTCATTCTATACAGCTGAAGAACATCTTGGATGGGATTAAGAGAAAAAAAATCAAGGAACTTGAGAGCAACAAAGCAGACATGTAATACATTGGGGAGTTCAATTGCTTCAGCAACATCTGACATGCTTAAAGTCTTATCCTCTTTATTTTTTTAATTGATCCTTATTAAAACAAATTCAGTTTTCTTATTCCTGTAAGTGATGATGGAAATGCCTAGTGATTTAATGTGGCTATCATAAATCTGCTATCTAGGTCACATATGGAAACCTTACAGAAATTGATATATCAAAAGAGGAAATACATTAAGTTAAGCAATGAAACTGTGGTTTGTATGTGACTTTTGTAATTAACTATATGTGGTAATCCTGAAGAAATCTAAGTGACAAAGCATTTGTGAGTCTTTTTGTTGGAAAAAATTCTAAATTACTGTTTTACATAGGTCACAATCTAACTGAACATTAAAACAATAACATTTTGTATCAGTACCCTTTTACTGTTGGGTACAAAAATTAGCCATTTCAGTGTTTTGTGATGCAGGCAATAAACCATCACTTTTACAGTTGGAAACACCAAGGCAGCAGAAATTACTGATGTCAAATCTGAGACTTCCACAACCAGAGTTGTAATTAAGAGAGTGCTGTCTTTTGGGTCTTTTTCCTCAGGCTTTTCAGGCATGCTCCTCTTGGTTGCATGGAAATGAGGATTTTGAACTATATGCCTTTATTCTTTATCATCCAAATTGAAACACTGGAAAATCATACTCTACATGTCAAAAGCACTATTCAGATGTGCTCTTACTTAAATGGGAGATTTGTAGTGCAGACTATAGCTGACTGAAAATTTTGATAAAAATAGGAAAAAATTGGTACACTACAAAATGAAGTTCTGCATTTCCAACAGATCCAATCCTACTATTATATTCCAGCCCAGATAATAAATTTAGTACAGTTGGTACTAGGATCTCTTGCATGTTTTGCTGTGAAAATTTCAGAAAAGCACTAGTTCAAAGTGTCAGTAGGGATGAAGTTGGAATGAATCTCCTCATCAAACATCACGATTGCAAGGATACAGAGACACCTGGAGACCCACATTTACACAGTGAGGTCAAATATCAGAATACTTGATCTACCTCTTAGGGGGATTTAGGTTAGTTGTTGTTTGATTCAAATACCTTTTTTATTTACAAAATATAGAAACATCTGCCTTAAATTCCAAGCTGACGCCTTTCATTACCACCCATATTCTAATCCATGCTGAGATACAGATGCCAGTAAAGAGCTCAAACACAGCAACTTACCTCTGTGTGGCTAAGACAATACAAGGTAAAACAACAGCTTTGTGTTGCCTATAAATTATTGCTGCTTCCCCCAGGACAAAAAATGGTTAAATAAAGGAAAGAAAGAGAAAGGAATAAGATTAAGGACTAGTTTGTGATATTGTACAATGCAACTGAATGGTCAATGAGCTCATACTGACTTCAGTAGTGGTGAAGGCCAGTGAAAAGCTGAAGGATGATGTTTTCTCCGCCTGTTGTCAGAGGGACTTCATCAGATGCTGTCTGAGATTGCAGTGACACCCACTGCAAACTGAATGCACAACCATGATCAGATAACAGGTCCCCATGGCCCACGGAAAGTAAAACATCATATTGTAATTTTCTTTCTCTCCAGGGTGAATGAAGAAATTTAATTTACAATACAAGGTGAGGCATAGAGAACTTTTGTGCTTTCACGTCTATCAGTTCCTTGTGATACACTCTCTGAATCTGTTATGATTCTCACTGATTTGGCATCTGAAGTTTCTTCTTAGAAGAAGTAAAAAAAGAAAAAAGAAGAAAGGGAAGAAAAGGAAGAAAAGGAAGGAAGGGAAGGAAGGGAAGGAAGGAAGATGAGGAAGCACGAGGAAGCGCAAGAAAGGGGAGGAAAAGGAAGAAGGGGAAGAAGGGGAAGAAGAGGAGGAAGGAGAGGAAGGGGAGAAGAGAGAAAGGGAGGAAGGAAGAGAGGAAGGGGAAAGGAAAAGGGGAAAAAGGAAAAGAAACTGCCTCAACTGCTGTCATCTTCATCTAATGAGTATTTTACATCAGAACTTGTTATTATCATTGCTGCTGAGCAGATCTACATGTGATTATGTTTCAGTGACTGGAACTGTTGTTGGTTTTTTTTTTTTCCATTTCATCTATTTCTGGCTTGCTCAAAGACACCAAAGTAATTCATGATTAGGAAAAACAGTAAGAAGGGGTTGGTATGGCTCTTTGGTGGAACACTCTCTTCAAAATAAACTGCTGCTTCCTCAGCTTTTAACTTTTCTATTCCTGATTACAAACTTCCCAGTATACTGCATAAGATGGACTGACCCCAATAAATATTGAACCATCAGGTAAATATTCTAGCCTCATCCCTTATCTCCTCCCTTCCCAACACAAGAAAAGTAGAAAAGCTCACTCCATGCAACAGAATGCACACTCAAGCTCAAAGTAGTACCTCCTAGCTTTTATGTCAGAATGGATTTTGTTTCATGTTTTAGACCAGAGGGAGACACCATGCCAAGTTCAAATTAAGAACAAAAGTCCAAGAAATGGTACATCACTTGTGGTTTTGGCAGTGGTAAAAAAAAAAAAAAAGATAACCTCAAAGAAAACATATCTTTTATGGAAACCAAATATAGACCACAACTGGCAAAGAGAAAACTGCATGGACAAACAAAACTGCTGGATAAACAAATCAAAACTACACAGGAAGCCGGCACTCATTCTTTACAGTGGAAAACCAAAGATAAAAATGAGTAATATATTTTATATTTTTGGAAAAGGCAAACTTCCATCTTTCTGGAAGTATATGATTTCTATTCTTAAAGAAGTCTAATATTTCCAATATTACCCCCAAATATTCAACCAAATAATCAAGCAGAAGGATCATTTAAAATAATTGATGTCATGGAATAGCTGACCGCTTTGTTAGTAGTAGGAAAATGACTGGCCTAAAGCTTCACTATGCATTCTAGACTGGATGATTAGAATATAGATAAAAAGTGAGGGGAGGGGGGGAGGGGGGGAGGGAGGGAGGGAGGGAGGGAGGGAGGGAGGGAGGGAGGGAGGGAGGGAGGGAGGGAGGGAGGAAGGAAGGAAGGAAGGAAGGAAGGAAGGAAGGAAGGAAGGAAGGAAGGAAGGAAGGAAGGAAGGAAGGAAGGAAGGAAGGAAGGAAGGAAGGAAGGAAGGAAGGAAGGAAGGAAGGAAGGAAGGAAGGAAGGAAGGAAGGAAGGAAGGAAGGAATTACCACAGTCATCTGCATTATTAATTCTCAGTTTAAGGTTTGCTCCTATTGGTGCGAGTTTGAGAATTTTCTTTTAAATTTTTTTAAAAGTTATATTTAAGGATCACGCCAAGCATTACGATGGCATTTTATTTATGAACACCAGTGTAGAAAGTGTTTTGTCAAATTTCTTTTAGTAAACGCACAAAGATAGAAAGTACCACATCTTTAAGGGTCAGGATAGTCAAAGTTTTTTCAAGATAGCCTGAACTAGGACAGACACAGACCTTATGATACAAACATCCTATAACTCTAACTTTCACAGTCAAATATCAGCCTGATCATGTGTACTAACTTGGTTTTAAATGGGTGGCTTATAACAATGAAAAAGAGCAGTCAGAGGTCTCTTCAAGTCTCAATGGGCCATCAAATGCCTGTGGTTATGGTAACTCATTTTGCAAATTTGTGCCTAAAGGTATCCATTTACTGCCAAGCAAAATGTCAGTGCAGGGTTGGTCAAAGCTGTCAAAGCTGCAGTGCATAGCGGAGACCACTGAGTTACTCTCTGTCAGAGCTCTAAAGTTAATATTTGCTGTAAAAATGGCTCAAGGTTTTACAACAATTATATAAATAAAACGAGTTTCTGACAGGTAATTAAGCATCAAAGCCCAGTGCCCTCTGAGACAGCTAACTTCATGTTTTACACAGGGATATGTAGAAAATTACCTAATTTCCAACATATTTCCACAAAAAAAGTATATGCAGAGAGTTATTAGTCAAGCCAGTATCTAAGGTGTACTGGTCATCTCTTTGTATTCTGTCACGTAGCTCTGTTCAAAGGGCAAATCCAGACCACAATTAAGAAAAAAGGTAGATAACAGTTTCTGTTAGGTAATTCAGTAGAGATCACACATCAAGCATCTAAGTATTTGTGGGAAATCTCCTTTCTCTTCTGGGACCTGCTTCAGTTTTGAGAAATCATTTTCTATTCATTTCTGGACTACAGTCACTCTGTTCATGTCCCAAGCCCCAAGAATGTTCAGTTATGGCTACAAAACAGAAAAGCACTAGCAGAAGGACATGGCCTACCTGCCTGATATTTAGATGGTTTAACAATCCTAGTTAGGCAAAGTTATGCAACCTTAACTTCAGCTGTCTTCCTCAGGGCTGCTGAATATTATCAGTCATTTGTTTTTATATTCTCAGACAAGAAAATGGCCTTATGCCTTATGCTAGAATGGGATATCAGGCAGAAGAAATGTCCCATTTCGCCCTCTTCTCTACTGAATTTCCTTCCCAGATAAATACCTTTCTGAGGATTCTCTGCTTACACACTTGCTCACACATTGCTGAAGTGTAAACTGGGAGTAAGGATTGTTCCTGCCAAGTGCAGTACCCTAGGAAGAATGGTCATCTGCTTTGCCATGTACCCTTATATTTTCAACCTTTCTGTCAGCACCAGCAAGACCTGATGGGATCAGCTCCAGGGCATGCAACAAACCATTGCATTTCTCTCTGAACTGTAATTTCAGAATTCATTTTACACAATGTATTAAAATATCCATAAGTGTAGAGATTATACAGTTAAATCTCACAAGGTTGCTGTCAATAATATTGACAGAATGAAATGGGGTTTGCTATTAGTTGAAAAACAGAGCTGTGGTGAAAAATATTGTGTTTCATTAATGTTAACAGCATATATATGGAGAGAATATTACACACATAAATAGAGGAGTTCTTGTTGTTTTGGTTTGGTTTGGTTTTTTTTGTGTGTGGTTTTTTGTTGTTGTTCGGTTGTTTTTTTTTTTTTTTTAATTGCTATCTAACACTACGCTGGTCTATGGACTCACATTTAACTCACTGCACTAGAGTCTGGACCAGTTTATCACTACATGGAGCTATTGTGGGTTTCAGTTAATTGAACAAAAATAAACTTCATATATGTACACAACAATGACTGTGTCTCATAGTTACAGATGTCTCTCAGTCTTTCTGTCAAAAGCACATGTGATAGGCTGTCTACTTTTAGCAATGAGTGTACTATTCAAATAGCAAAGTCCTGTGAGTGTAAAGCAGACATGAGATGCAGCACCAGTCACTGAATCCTCTCTTACGAATATTGTATTGAAATATTTTTCTGAGTTATTGTGCTGAAAGGAAACAGGTGCCCACACAGACGTGTGCTCCAGCAGCAGCAGCAGCAGTGGGTTGTCACCTAAATGGATGTTACTGTTTAAAGGTCTCGAAGGCTTGCACACCTTCTTCCAGAAATCTCATTCAGAAAACACAGCTGGGTTTACATTTAATAAAGGGATAAAAGTCTATAGTAAAAATAGGTGGGGAAAATGTTACTCCTTCTTACTGCTCATATGCAGACTACCAAACCAAACAGTGACTCTCTCCAGCAATCTTTTTGTATCTTTGTATAAATACTATTGGGTTTCGAGATGTGCAGAGAGAAGGCACTTTTGAACCTGTGAAACAGGCTGTCTGAAGACCAAAGTTCACTCTCAAGCCTCCACTGATCATTAAAACAGAGGTGGGAGGAGGCAGGAGGAACAACAGTATAACGGGTAGCCTGCCATGCCCAAGTTGTCTCATATAATATAGTATGCATATATATCCTTCATCACATTTGGCTTGTAACTCATTGCCAGTTTTCTCTCTGTTTTTCATCAGCTCCTCCCACTGGGATTCAGGCAGTGCAGTAAGAGTTAACAGATGCAACGGATTTTAAACTGTTTATATATATTCCTGTCACTGGAAGGATATATATTTTTTTTTAATTATTTTTTATTTTTTTTTTTTAAAGTCAACAGTATATTTTTATGAAGGTGGATGAGGTGGAAACAACATTCCTGTCATTTCAACTTTGAAGGAGATGCTTAAAAATACAAGGACACACAGACATGCTATTAGAAGTTCAGGGAGAAGGGAGCATGGCTGCTTCTTTCACTCGCATTTGAATTGTCACCACTCCATGACAGCCTTGACGTTCACCAGATGGAGTCAGATTTGTCTCATGCACACGCACAAGCAGAGGCAAGCTTCAGCTAACCCAATATTTTCCCTTTCAAAATATTGGCATTAACACCTTAGTTTTAAGTAAATATAAGCATGAACTAAAGAGATAATTTTGAATTTTCTCTGCAGCCACATAATGCTGCTAAAGCTTTCTTATGTGCAAGGGAGTAGGAAGTGATTTGTAATATTTTAAAAAATCATAAGTCTGTAATAAGCATCAAAAAACTGTTCCAATAAAGATGAAAGAAATGATGGTTTTAGCAGGTGAATGACTAGCTTTGTAATCATCTTCTAACTATGACTGCAATTAGCCACTACTTCTGCTCAAACCTTAAAGCTAAATTCAGTGTTACAAAGAAAAAAGGGGGAAAAAAAAGAACACCTGAAGACTTAGAATTATTACACATTTTGCTGGAATATTTTTCTTTATATCCATCCAAAATTGATAGGTAATCAAATATACTAGATGCTTAATCATTTTGCAGAAAAATTATATTTTGCTTGATGCCTGTGTGAGTTTCTGTTGCATGTAAATAAAATATAGGCTGTTTGGTACCATGATATTTCTCCCAACAATATTTCAAGTGAGACTACTGAAATTTCATGCCACACATTTATTTTACTTTCCACAGTTACCAGGTGAGTCAAGAAAAACACTGAATTTTGTATACATATTTACACATATGTGCACATATTGGTACTTGTCACAGTGAATGTGCTAGTTAGAAGCTTAAGCAATGAAATTAGATAGTTCATTTGTTTAAAGCTATAGAATTAAATATCTTACTAAACTGAAGTTTAAGGAACATCATAATCTATCTGGCTTTGGTTCATGGTCTGATTTTAAGGGTGTTAAAATTTTCTGTAGTTTCTGTTCATAACTGGGCATCAACAACCATCTGAATATCTTTTTTCTTTTTTTTCGTAAAGGAAACAAAATTGCATATAGCTTTTCCGGAAAAAAATAATTCTATATTTTTATTATTGTCAACACTTATAAAAAATACTGGTTTTGTCTTCAGTTCTGTTGATTTTCATGTGGTAGTAATCCAACAGAACTTGGTTTGGTTTTCCATGTTGGTATCAGTATCCAAAAAAAAAAAAGGAAGTAGCAGATTCCCTAAGAGATCAGGATGTCTCAGTGACCTTTGTCAGCTCTTAAAATGCCATGACTTTGGAGAAGACTGTCTTCCTTAAAAATTTTCTTATAATAACTATTGTTCATGGAATAGAAAGGGAAGTAATATCAGTAACCACAAGTAATCCTACATATTAATGATGCAGAACCATGAATAAAGCTGTTGCTAAAGCTCTCTTTTTCAACCAAGTCAGACTCTGAGTCTCATTGCTATTACTGTAACTTAGTAGAAACAAAACGGTTCCTCTACATAAAGCTAGTAATAAGGCAACCTCTTTGATGACATGTCCTATTTCCATTTTAGTTAAAGTTTAGTCCTCTGGAATAAAGAGAACCCCCCATACACACACACAAACAAAACAAAAAACAATAACAACCACCAAACAAATAAACAACAACAAAAAAAACAACAAAGAAACAACAAACTACGTAAGACAGGTATTTACTTGTGCTGTTAAAAACAGGAAAACAAGCAAACAAAAAACCAAAAACCAACAAACAAACCCCCCCACACACCAAAAACCCTGTTATTTTGAATGGTACGTCTACCAAGTCAGTCATTCACTAAGGGGTCTTAATTTCTTATTCCTGAGATTTGTTTGAAAAAGCTGCAGGGGACCTAAAATATAAAAGGGCAGTGGTTGCCTCTGAAAAGTAATGACATTTCAAATGTGCATCAGGAAAGTAAGTATCCATAAAAATCACAGCAAACATACAAATCGCATCTGGTGAAAATATTGCCAGAGTTTTCTCTAGAGGCAAGAATACATAGAGACCTGAAAAAGCTGTAAATTGTGCAAGGGATTCAGTATTATTTTTTGCTTCATTTTTAGTGATTTTTTCCCCATATAAAAATATATATCTGTATATATAATCTAAAAATGCTGTCTATTAAGTAAACAATGAGAACAATAACATGGTGCAATTCTGAAAATTAGACACTATAAACGTACACGTGCAATGCAAAGAAAGGAAAAGTTGTCCTTAGTACCTACAATATAGGTTGGGGCTGTGTGTATGTAATTTGTAGGGAAATAGGGAGTAAGAAAGAAACACATTATTTCTGTAAAAGAGTATTTCCAGTATAGCTAACTTCGTTATTTCTGTCTGTTTGTCTCGCCCATTTCTGCTTCCCTTCCTCTAGGCTTGTCTGTTCTCCATGTCTCTCACCAGTGGCTGGCTCACAGCTCCCTCATTCCTAGTCATAACCAGCACAAACTTCACCAGTCTCCTCTGCTGATTTCCAGAACTCTCCCTCATAATTTCCCAGCAGTTTGTTTGCTTCTTGTTTTTCAGTCTTCCAGTCTCAGACTCTTTGTGTTTCCAACCCAAGTCTGCTCTTTCATCCTCTATCCAGCCTTCTGCCAAAAGCCAACTTTTCATTTAGAAGAGGGAGGAACGGGACCATCGCTGAGAATTCAGGAATGAAAGGTTGCCTGATCTTGGATAGTATTTTATCCTTCCTTGCCCCCACAACACACCGGAATTACAGGAAAATCCTGCTTTACCTGACTAAACTGAAAAATACACAGTCACTCTGCCAAAGAGTTCACATGAAGCCTGGACATATCCAAGTCCTTCAGAGAAGAACAGGCCATAGAAATTTTTACCGAATATGCCTAATGGATGACAATCTTCAAAGACTTATTAATCTCCTAGACCTGGACAGGTTTTCACAAGGGCAAAAATGTCATGTGCTTGACACAAAAGTCACACAGCTACCTTATTTTAAATTATTTCAAATGAGACCACTAAAATTATTTCAATAATACAAAAGTAAGCGGTTTTTCCATGTTTCTTCTAAACGCATGAGCTGTCTTGACTCAAACTTTCCAAAACAGCTCCAGACAGAATATCAGCAGGTAAAATGTAATCAGGATTAAGCACATTTTGCTTAAATTGTACCTCAATAGTACCTCAGTGTTCCCTGAGTACCTGGATGTCTGGTGGCTTGAAAACATGTACTGCTACCTCCCTCGCTGCTCTAATGAAGAATATTCTGCCTTTGTAATCTATCATTTTTTCCTCATTCTCCGCATTTTATTTGTTAAAAATTCAAAAAAGAAGATATGCTGTCATCAGCAGGAAACCAGCAATTATAGTCTGAGTAGGAACGTAAAGATGTTATGCTAGTTTCACACATTCATTTATCAATGTCTGTCTAGTAGCAATAGCTGCAAGGGAAGAGCACCAGTATCAACAGTTTAAAAGCAAAAATCTTACTATTTATGAAAAATTTACCATTCACACCAACAAAACTTAGAAATTAAGGCCTTGATTTTTGGTTTATCTAAAATATATATACATCTTTCAGATTACTGATAATAAAAAGGACAAGTGAGATACTCAAAAAAAAACCCAAAACCACACTGATGAAGGACATCTGAAGTTTCTTTATTCCCAAAGGACTTCACATTTGACCATACTGGTGTGCTGGAAGGCTAATAATTCAGTACCTATAAATGGCATTTAAAAACAGTTCCATTCTCCCAAATATTTGTGTGAAGAACCAGTGGGGATGCATATCTAGAGAGACAAGCAGAAAACAGAGAACATAATTGTCCTATGTTTTAGCACTAGATAATAATTCAAGCTATTAAAAAATTAAATTGAACTGACTAAACATGCCAAGACAGCCATGAAGAGGAGACAGTCCTTGAAATCACTGAGTTAAGAACTGCATGGATTTTTATTTTGCTGGTTATCAAACATTTTAGAGCTTTCATAATGATGAATCATACTGGTGAATGAAGGGAAATGAAAGAGACAACAACACAGAGTTTTAAAATTTCACAGAATCACCAAATGACTGAGGTAGGAAGGGACCTCTGGAGATCATCTAGTCTGATGCCCTGGCCGCAGCAGGGTCACCTCAAGCAAGTTGCTCAGGGCCCATGTACAGTCAGGTTTCTAATATCTTCAAAGCCAGTGGCTTCATGACCTCCCTGGACAACCTGTGCCACTACTTGACCATTTTCATAATATAAAAATCTTATTCTATAGTAAAATGTAATTAAAAGATGTTTAAATGCCACAAGCTGTAGTCATTATTGATCACATTTTGGGCAATGTATGCTTCATCATATCTACCATAAAAGAAGACTCTTAGACAGCAAAAGTGCAGATAATTATTGGACAATGTAAAAACCTACAGTAGTCATATCTTAATGCAGGACAGGTGCACACAGACAGTGCTATTACAGCAAATAATCTTTTAAAATTGGATAATACCCATCAGAATATATTATTTCTGGATACATAGTAATGTGTTTATTGGACTAGCATTTGTTTTTCGCAGCAAAAATCCAACAGTTCTACATTGGCGACAGTTCCCTTTCTGCTATGAGTAGATTTGCTGCTGTTAACAGCCCAATGCACTTCCCAGGTTTCATTCCAGTCTTTATGGAAGAGAAGTTAATATAGTTCATAACATCATCAAAATCTACAAGCCCATGAAATTTTAAAAGGGAATGTTTTGTGATTCTAGTGTAGGTAGTGAATTTTAACTGAATGCTGTATATAAATGGAACAAGAGGATGGTGTTTTGTTAACATCCAAGGATATATTGTGGCTGAAATTCATCCTTCCATATCTGAAGACAAAGTAATTGGTCTATGATTAACTAAAACGGCACAGCTTCAGTTCAGTCTGTTGCTGGCTGTGGACTGAAGCAGTGGTTGTTGCCCCTCAGCAGGCAATTTGGATCAATGTGTTCCTGTTAACAACTTGGCACATCTGTAATCTTCCCCAGCATGCTACCTAAATCAGTGCCAGCATGGACTCACCGGCTGCCATACTCCATATGGATGCAGATGTTCCTTTCAGAGTAAACCACACTCTGTTCTTCAGAAATTTCTGTGTGCAGGGGGAGCTGATGAAAACATTTTCTCTACAAAGCTTTCATGGCTAAAAATATGGTTTAATTTTAGGCAGAATTATAAGGAGAATGAGATTGTTGCTGAAAACATTTGACTGTGCTATGTGAAATGTAGTTTTAGCTCAGCTTTTCAGTTAAAATGCAATATAACAGTATCAAAGGTATATTCAGAATAACTGCTTTTACTGAAAATGTGTTAAGCCTTGTTCAAATTAATTTGAATGGAAAAGATCTTTTCAAGTAATTACTCTTAGATGAACTCACCTCCCAATTAAATATCAAGGGTTTGTAAGTTACTGTGTAACTGAGGTGAGAATAGAATTCGAATGAACCACCACCCCCCCCACAGCCTGATCTATGTATTAATGCAACCTTACAGTTGCTGCCCAGAAATGTCCTTAAAAGGACTTTTTCACAACCGATGTCTCCCAGACCAAATATCTCCAAGTCCCAGATCTAAATTATCACAGTCCTTTCACCATCCCGTTTTGGGTGTGCATCTATCAAACAATCCAGCACAAAGAAGCCCGGGACCTGAGTGGGGACCTTGCTTTTATGTCCAGTTACAGTATCAAAACACACAGCCCATTCAAGAGTCAGGGGGAGAATATAATTGTGGGAAATGAAAAGGCAAGGTGATTGTAAAAGAAGTTGGGGTACCAGAACCATGACCAGGCTCCTCAGAGCTTGCCGCTACCAACATCTGCAGGGTATATCTGAAAACATATCCCCATGTGCTGGATCCAATCTGCAAGTCAGGAGAGCAAACCCTCTTGCTGATTTTGTGGTTAGGCTGCCATGGACCTCCAGGCATTAATGTTCACTTACTGCTTGTCTGCTGGGTTTCTGGGAGATCTTTTGTGCATTTTTTTTTTCCTTTTTATTCTAATTCTAGAGAACAGATTGGGCTGCAATTTTCGCCCCATTGGACTATAGTGTATGTGGCAGGATGGCCACTGGTCAGCTTAAGCTTCATGTGTCACTGTAATATCAAATAACAAAACCTGTAAAAAGTGAGGGCTGATGCAGAAAAATCAGAAGGATTTTAGCAAAACCCCTATCTGTTGGCTTTGAATTCTAAAGCAGGCATTGGGAATATTCATTATAAAAATGAGGCAAAAACTTCAGGGTAGCTCATTAAACATAGCCTGTTAATTAGAATTCACAGAGAAACGTGGCTGAAACCTGCGATATCTGACAAACATTTCTTATTTCAAAGGAATGGGATGATATTCTGCCAGTAATGACAATGTATGTGGCTGAATACAAGAACAGTTCTGATAGTTCTTTTATTTAAACCATATCCCTATGAAAATAAGTGTGGAAACGGCTTGGATGTTCTTCAAAGAACTCAATGGGCTGCATAATAATATAAATTAAGGCCATTTCAACCAAACTGAAGGAGAGTATTTTCATTTTATTCCATTTCTATAACTTTTGATGTAATTTGAGCACTGCTGCAGACATAAAGTAAACCTCATTAAGCCTAATCAAAACCTAATGTAACGCATCATTAATATGAAGTATGTATAAGATATTTATCTATTCAGTGTAATCAGCAAAAAGTTTGTTACAGACCGTCATACCAGATTCCTACATCTCCTCATATAAATTCAATTAATTAGAGGTTTCTAGTTCTTCATAATCCAGTCACATTATCAATTGTACTAACATGAATATTTAACTAAAACACAGTAACATTCATATAGGTGAAGTCATGATCTAGTTGTGAAATAAATTCCTCGTGGAGAGTCCATCTGGTGTGTATATAAGAGCAACGGAAAGTATATCTGCAGGAAAATGTATCTTATTTCTGAGCAATCTATCTGATGACTCTGCCCAAATTGTAGTGGCATCACCAAAACTCTCAGAGCTACAGAATATAAAAGCAGTATCTTCTCCATAGATGTTTTGACCATTTAAAGAAGAGCTGTTATTTTGTTAATCCCATCATTGGTAAATTCAGCACAAAAAATATGCAAATTTCTCACCATGTCAACCATTTCTCAGCACTAGACACCCACGCAGCACAGGTCATAATCAGAAAGACTTCATCCCACCTGACTGTAGGTCATTCACTATCATACATACAAAACCTCACATAAATAAACAGGTTATCACACTTTTTAAACAATGTGAGCAAAATGTGTTTTGTGATGCGACGGTCTTTTTAGTTTCAAACAGTTTTTTCTATACTTGCTAATTTGTTCACCTGTAGCTAACCCATAACTTTGTCTTGCAGTCAGCTGTGAAGTTGCTGAGATTCAACAATGCAACAGACACACATCTTGTGCTTTATCTGTCTCTAAATTTACTGCCTGAGGACTGATACTTTTTTTAACATATTGCCTCACTTTTGTAAGGGCTAAATTTTTCAGTGTTTGAAACTTGATCTGGTCATAATTATGCAGGTCACTTCTGTAAGCTTCAGTATTTTGACGTGACCAGGTGCACTGGGACTAAAATATTTTCTTCATTTTGTAACTGCATAAATACTACCATAGTTGAAAGTACAGCGAATTACTTTAGTTCCTGGCAGACATCTTTTTCTTTCTAAATGGTTTGGCTTAATTTTCTAAGCAGTGGCCTTCAACAGCAAGTCCATGAAACTCAGGGGAACTCAGCACTACTTCTAAAGGGCCGTGAAGGGACAACGAAGAAAAAATTAACATATTATGCAGAGGTTTATACCACTACCAAAACATGTCAAGTTCAAAATGTAAAGAGTTTAAAACCAGCATTCTAAAGCTGTACTATGAAACACTATAAATACTCATTGCATTTATGTCTTGTAAATACACATTAGTGTTATTCTCTATTCCTAAACTTTGCACTATTTTCTTACTGATATTCTGCTTTATAGGGGTTGAAATACGCCCAGTAGAACAAAAGCTGTTTGGCATAACTCTGCGTTGTCAGGATGTAAACAAGCTGAGGCCTCCAGGAACAACGACTGAACTTTATCACAATTCACTTCTTCATTTTCAGTAGAACTGGCACATGGCTGTTAACAAAAATACTTGAAATGAATATAACCATGTCAGCAAATATGGGATATTCAGACCATATGTTCTGAGCTTAGCTAATGATATACCTCAAGGTATATTAATAAAAGCTAATGGAAAAATGAATGTCATCTCAAAGCTCATCAATAATTTGTACATTAAAAAAAAAAAAACACTTTTCCTGGCAATAGCACATTCTATTTCACTTATTAAAATATTCCTATTTTTGCTGTGCTATAATAATCCTATTCTTTTTCCTTTTATTAAGGAAAAAAACATGGCTCATTATACTCAGTTATTCAATTCTTGATTAAGGGTTGTGATGTTTCCATGGCAACAGGCCATATTTGTTAATCTACTCATGAGTTTTAACTAAGCTAAACACAGAAGAGGAGGCTTTTGCAAGACCTGCAATGTGTTGATACATTCATACACACCTTGGTTGGGGAGGTTTTGTGTCGTTTGGTTGTTTTCATTTTTAACTTATTCCATTTTCCTTCACGCTTGCTGTTGTGACATGCTAACTTTAATATAAATATTATCTAAAAAAAATTCATTATACATTGATTATTTACATCAAGGGATATAGTATAGAATGGCTGCACTTCTGCTTTAATATATTTTTTTCTTTTCCTGCCTCATTGTAGACGACTGTGGTAAAAACTAATTCAAGATGCCAATTATTCTCTTTGATACCTGATTTCTTCTATGGCCTTTGATTACTACTGAAATGGTAGTTGTTGTCTTGAATATACACCTTCTCATACTAATAGCCGTATACAGTAAATACGAAGAGTTGGAAGCAGGTGACAAATCATGAGATGTGTGACTGTTCCGTGTCCAACCCAGAATGTACCGACCCACAGGACAGTGGCAAAATAATCAGTTAACAGATTGCAGGAAAATCATAGGAGATCTGTCCTAGAAAAGAGTACATCTGATTCTATGATGTATTTCCAGCCAAAAGATTATGTTATTTAAGACATCTAAACTAATACCACACTCCATGAAGTTTTTAGGGCACATTTCCTTTCATTTTCTGCCAGACTTTTTTTGCCATTCCCACAGAGAAACATAAGTAACATGAAGGAGGAAAATATCTGATGAAAATATAAATGTCCAAGAACTCATAACCACCTGCAGCACTGGGCATTAAAATGAATTGTGTTTTTACAAAACCAGCATTTTTTTAAAAACTTCACAGATAAAATGCAAGCATACAGAATAACTGCATCATAATTGTCACTGTTTAACTTTGATTGTTATCCTTCACTGGCACTAATCCCATAGTGCTCTTTAAGAAAGTCATATGATACTGTAAAACGGCTTAGTATATTAAAATATGGCATTTTAAATGCAAAATAGATGTTTTAAAGTTGTGCAAAATGGTATACTAATAGCTACTCTTTTTTTTTTTTCATTATTTTCCTTTTTTTTTTGTTTTTAATAAGGGCAATTTCATTTTGTGTCAAATCCAAATACCCTTAGGAATACAGTCCTCAGTTTGCTAGATGTTGGCCAACCTGAATGCATTCTGCACAGTATTTACATAACATTGAAGATACTAATATTTTGTCTGCCTTCAAAGTATGCATATGATTAAGGCATAAGATGCTGTGTTACATTAGTTAATAGTTTGTGGATCAAGAAAGAAAAAACATTCATTTATGCTTTTTTCCTAAATTCTGACTAAACTACAAGGCAGTCTCTGACCTCTGCTGACAAACAGCTGGAAAATGGTCAAAGTGAATTTGAGTGGCAGGGCATCTCTATTCAGTAGCCATGACAGTAAAGGGCAGCATTATTTTCTAATATTTGAGGGGTGGGAGGAATAATAATAATAAAAGGAATCAGAGCACCATTAGCAACATTTTAGGCCAGATGTAAGCTCAAAAAGTGGAATCTAAGGCCTGCCATGTGGTTTAGGGACCTAAACCCTACCCAGTCCTAGTCCTACACCAACCTCCTGTTTCCAGGTTCTGCTTACTGGAGAGGGAGCTCCCCATGCCATCACCATACCTCTCTGTGCATGCCTGCTTATTCTCCAGAGTATCTGACTTGAGTGTGACCAGCAGGTTGAGGGAGGTTATCCTCCCACTCTACTCTGCCGTGGTGAGGAGGTAGCTGGAGTATTGCATCCAGTTCCGGGCTCCCCAGTTTAAGAAGGACGAGGAATTACTGGAAGGAGTCCAGCAGCAGGCTACTAAAATGATTAGGGGTCTAGAGCACCTTTCTTATGAGGAGAGACTGAGAGAGCTGGGTCTGCTCAGCCGGGAGAAAAAAAGGCTGAGAGGCAATCTCATAAATTTTTACAAGTATCTCAAGGGTGGATATCAAGAGGATGAGACCAAACTCCTTTCAGTGGTGCCCAATGACAGGATGAGGGGCAATGAGAACAGACTGAAACACAGGAGGTTCCATCTGAATATGAGGAGAAACTTCTTTACTTTGCAAGTGCCAGAGCCCTGGAACAGGCTGCCCAGAGATGTTGTGGAGTCTCCTTCTCTGGAGACATTCAAGACCCACCTGGACACATTCCTGTGTGATCTACTCCAGATGTACCTGCTTTAGCAGGTGGGTTGGACTAGATGATCTCCAGAGGTCCCTTCCAACCCTAAACATTCTGTGATTCTGTGACAAGTGTCTCCCTTTAGCCTTTGCTTTCTTTCTGTCAAGGTTCACCCAGACAAGCACACAAGTTGCACTCCAGTTGCCCAGAAAGGTTCCTCCAAAACAGGTGAAGTCAAGACTATGGCTACAGCACTCCTCCCTGAAGTAGGAAGGTCTAGGCTTTACATGTATTCAGTTTGCATTTCAATAAAATTAGATCTTCTGAAACAGAAAGGAATATTCTAAACCACCAGGCCACCAGCAGATGTACTAGCTGACAGGACTCCCTGTTCTTCCGGCCCACCCATGCTTCTGTGCAGACAAAAACTGTGTGATCACACTCAACTGTGAGAAGGCAGACCTGGTGTTACAGATCCAGCTCCCTGGAAAGTGCATGTATTTTACATGAGCCTTCCATCAGACAACACCACCAAAAAAGCCCAGAGAGCAAAGGGCAGTTCTCTGTGAATTTCCTGCCCCTCTCCTCCCAGTGCCCTGTCTGCACAGCTTTGTTCAGGCTCTTGCTTGAGTACTCTACAGTTTCTCCTGCTGAGATTTGGATAAGTGCTGAGATGGAACTGAACTGCTAGTGCTGGCTGTCCTCAGCTTGATGATTAAATTGTTAAGAAGCAGTAATGCTCAGATATTAATAACATATTTAGGTGGAGAGAACACTGACTGGCTCTGAGGAAATAGTCTCATTGGGAACACTGGTGAAATATTGGAGTTTGTATTCCAAACCAGAATAAACCCAGGAAACTGAGGTTGCTGCCATACAAGTTTCTTCTTGGTGGCCAATGCTTAGTTAAAAATATCTAGCCTTCCAATAATTTTACTTTGCTTTAGAATAATTAAAGTGAAAGAAAAAAAAATCACAAACAAAAAAACAAACCAACAAACAAAAAACAAAACAAACCAAACAATAACAACTACCAATTGCTCCCAAAACAAGTCTTCAGAAATTGTAATTATACTCATTCCAAATCGTACAGTACAGAGTAGTTCAGAATGATAAGAGTACTTTACTTTGGTTATTTCATAAGCCATTTTATTTGGAAATCAACTAACCAGTATAATAGTATAATATTCATGCCAAGACAGAAAAATCCAAATAAGAATGAAGCCAAGATAATTCAAATGAGATGGAAATAGCTGCCAGAAGAATCCACATCAATATAAAACCAAAATCCACAAAGCTTAGGTTCCTCCATTCATTCTGAATTAAGCCAGGAAAGGAAATAAAGCAGAGCGGAAGGACAGGACAGTGTAGAGACAGAAACAAAGCATGGTGGCATGTGGTAGCACTGGAATGCAGTAGCAATGGCCCTGAGAAACAAGTAATGAAGGTTTAGGGGCAAAACAACCACCTGATGACTTTTTATTGGACCTATTTACTCTGAGATTTTAAGAGAAAATATCTGTTTCAGTTATAGTTTTGCCTAATGCCTCAAATATGTGTCAGCAGCAACAGGGTGGTCGAAACAGTAAGCTTGCTTGTAGATTAACTGATGACCTTACATTGTGATTCCTTCCCTTCTGCCACATTTTGTTATGAGTCAGCTGTCTTTAGTCATTTTAGGGCTTACGTTGTTATGAACACTCACCATGTGGAAATGTGCGCTGTAATACCATAACAATGCATTGATAGGAGAAAGGAGTAGTATGGAAAAAAAAACAGGATTAGACTGAAAAATCAAGTGGTGTTATCTTTCACTTTCACAGGACTTAATGTTTCTTCTTTGCATTTTATGTTAAGGATTTTTCCAGTGGAGCTTTACATGGCTCTTTGACAGAGATTTCTCAGCTTCACCTCTCTTGCTTTGCTTATCTTTATCTTATTATTATCATCTTTCTCCTAGGACAACATGAGAAAACTCCATCCTCTTCTTGGTGTTTAGACCTTCCTTCAGTGTCAGAGTTTGTGATAAACCAGCTCTCGAGTTATAACAAATGAAGTTGTAAACACTCAAAAAACAGGAACAGGACTGCCAGAAACAAACAGGTTTATGGAAGTTTGTAGGATTACAGAAACAGAAAGCAACTCTGAAGTTCTTTGGAAAAGCTGATAACATTTTAATACTTGAAGCAGAAGCTCATTTATAGAAGCAGCAGCAAAAACGATGCCATGTGTGGGTATAAATAGGGTCTTACTGAAAGAAATGCAAATAAAAGACATTTTTTGAAGTGTATCTAACAATGATTTAAGAGAATCAACATTATATCTCTTTTTTTGTTAGACCTAGATTATTATGTTCAGACTATTACAGTAAAATATGTCACATCATCCCTTCATGGATTTCTGTCATACTCCATTTTGAAATGTCATATTTTTTTCCAAGCACTTGAATTTGAAAGCTGTTCCATAACTTCACTTCTCTGATGGTTCTAATCTCTACCCCTGGTGTTTTTCAAAGTCATTCTATGTGGATGTTTTTTCCTTGGGACAGTTACTCAACTTTTCTTCTGTCCTAATACTCATTCTTCCCCATCACACACAATGCATTCAGAAAGAAAAATTACATCCCCTCTCAACTTCTATTTCACTTGGTTAGCCAAGCTCTCATGTAATATGTAAAATAAATCAACCATTCTCCTGATCATCCTAGCAACCCTCTATAGGTATTCTGGTATGATTGTATTCATCTTTCTACACTATGAAGGCCAGAACTGAGAACAATCTTTCAGTTGACACCTTACCAACACCACAGACAGGGAAGTTTTCATGACACTATCTCAACTGAACATATTTTGTCCAGCAACCCTAGGATCACATTTGGCTTTTCATCACACTTAGAGCTCATATTCATCTTATGATCACCAGGTATCATTTTCTCTTCTGTTATTTCCAGATGAAGCATCCCATGTATTATAAATACAGTCACTAAGCAAGTTGACATATATTTTCCACAGTTTATGTTACTTCATGGACATCAGAGATACTCTTTCATGTTTTGATCCTCTGATGATGCATGTCAATTTTGTGATCTAGAAATGCCACTGGCAAAAACTTGGTTGTACTACAGTGTTAATGAAGGACAGATAAGATCCATCCCCCAAACCTATCCTAGAGTAATGCTACCAGCAACTTGTTTCCAGCCCTAGTTTGGGATTTCCTCATTCATGTTCCTTACATAGCTTTCTAATTATGTACCAATTCCTACTTTTTCTGCCTTAATAAATACTTCCACAGTTGAATATTATTGATTTTTTGTGATCTATTATATTTCCTTCAGCAAGAGGGACAACTGTCTTGTCAAGAGAAAAAGGTATAACCTGCCTTTGGTAAATCCACGTCACTTGCTATCTCATCATTCATTTACCTCCACATTCTTTCTTCTGAAGTATATTAGAAAGAATTTTATAAAGTTTTATAGCTCCTTGGATTAAGTTTTTCTTTAAATATTTATAGAGCACTTGCTACTCTCTGTTTATCCAGTACTATGTCAAGGTTTGATAGTCAGTAAAGCTCCTAGACTGAAGTTTTGTATATGCCAGACTTCTTTTTCCCCATCTCATACCTTATGACCAGAAAATTCCAGTCCATTTACTGAGAATACAGTCCGCCTTGGCTCTTGGATATGTTAATTTCCATTTTATGCAGTCATTCTAGTTATTTAGTCACCTAACCTTTGCCCCCATGTTCAACATCAATATCCTTACTGAAAACTGACTCAAAGTATTCATTTAGTTGTGAGGTCACCCTGGCTTTACCTTTGATCTTGATGTTACATTCATGGTGTAATGATCTCCCTTCTTTCTTCCCTCCCTTTTCATCTGAGTAAAGAATGTACTGCAATTTCTCATAAGTTCTTGAAAAATGCTTAATCCAGGTTTGTTTCAGGAAGCTTACTTTTTCACAGTGCTTCCTGACTTTTAAAATGGATCTTCATTACTACCTATCCAATTCTAACTTCTCTCTATATCTAGATATCTCTTTTGAGCTACCGAATTATCCAGTTAAGACACAAAGCTTTTTTCTTTTTCCTTTTTTTTTTGGAGGTGGCAAAATTTCTGAAGCCTTTAGCACTTTTGACTTAAAAGACCCCCAAGTTTTCCAACTTGCAAGTCTAGTTGACCTTGCGGAGAAGCTTCTTTAATTCCTCAGAATTTGCTATAATATTTTAAAAATGAAAGCTGCTATAAATCTACACTTAATTTAAATTAAATCAGTGTGTGACAACATTAGCCAAGGATCTTTTCTGCTAACAGTTCTCCTATAACATCTTTAGAGCTTATCAAAATCAAGTCTAAAAAAAATGAAAAACACAGCTGTTGTTTCTGGTAAAACCGGGCTCTACCTTTGCTAGTAATGGTTGTTCTCAAGACTGTAATCAGGGACTGATCTTCCATAATGACCCACATTTCAGAATTATTTTTCTCTGACAACTTTAAAAATACTACGTTCTACATTAAAATCTGTATCTCAGCATTATCCCAATTGAAACTCTTTCATGTAAGTGATATTGCTCCAAATAACATTGTTTTATCCATTATACACTCTTTGCTGTCTAATAATTAGTATATACTGAAGCATTCAGTATCTGTGCCAATTATATTAGTTACTCAAGCATATTTTTGTTAAACCAACAATACTCAGTTTCAAAGTGTAGACCGATTCCCATTTTTTCACATTTAGGCACCAACCTCAGACCTATGATTTGTGCAGCACAGTCAGTTCCAGGCCACATTAAGTATGGTCCTTTCATTATCTGTATCATTTATCTGGAAAGACCCATAAATATTGGGGTTTTTTTTACCTTTGCTGCTGCTTACTGTCAAACCTACTGCTCTTTTGTCTGATTGTCACCTTTCTACTTAATAAAAACAGGTACAGAGACTATGTTTGTTCTTTCCCTCACTTTGTTGTAAAGCTCTTCTTATTATTCATGCCAAAGCCAGTATTCTAGTCAATCCCCAGTAAAGGGAGCTGTTTCTGTGAATGCAATCTAAGCTTGTATAACTGGAAATCATGCATATCATGCTCATTAGATAAACAAATTTCAATTGTCATTACCTTGAAATTTTCATCTGAGCTACACCAGATACAGTCTATTCCTCTGATGCCACATCTAATTCATATGAAGCAAAACAAGATAGCAAGTTTTAGCAACTAGTGTGCACGCTCTACCAGCAGTACAGTTCCACAGACAAAATCAACAGTCTGTTCCATAAAGACATTAAATAAAAACAACTTATAGTGTAGAAAAACAAAAAAGTTAATTGTAAATGCTTTATTATAGGATATTGTGGTGAGAATCATACCTCTTTTAGTCATTGTATTTGTTGTTTGCAACATGGAGAAAGAGTTAAAATGGAGACAAGTACAGACTCCTTTAACTTTGACAGGGTATAGAGGAAAAACATTCCCACTAAAGCAAATACCAGTTAAATATAACATGAAAGTGAACCTAATTCCATATGCTTGCTTTAATGTGGTACATCAAAAGTGTTAAAGGCAAGTGAACTGCCTGTATACAAAAATATATTTAGTGGTTACTCCTCTGAGAACAGGTTTTGAGGTGTGTTTTTGGTTTTTTCTTGAGTTGCTTTTTTATTCCAGATGATTTCAAAATACAACTCTGCCTGTTTCATCCCCCTGAGATGGAAAGACAATTTGTGTGATTCAGGAATTGACATGCTGCTGCTTTTACTCCTTAACTTCCGTGTTTTAAACTTTTTGTATTTCATAGATGTGTATCTCTTGGCTAACAATATTTTGGGATGAATTCTGGTTTGCATTTGAATGAAGAATGCAACTCAACCTCCCGGAAAATGCATGCTCGAACCAACCATGCATGTTGGAAAGTGGGGATGTGCACAGACTTTTCCTTTCAGTTGAGTAAGGATCTTTTACCTTCTAGTTAGTTTAAAGTATAAGAACTCTACCTAAAAAAATGAGCAGGGAAGATCTTCCCTAGGAGCACAACTTTGAAGTTGTTCAGCAGGAAGCTTACAGGAATATTTGGTCTGGGATGTGCTTTGCAACACGATATGAATACTGGTTTGCCTTATGATATTTACTTCAATTCTGTGTTCATAGAACAGTGCTTAGATTTCTTGCGGGCTCAGGTTAGAATCTCTCAAAGTGCAGTAACTCTGATTATGTGGCCTGAAATGAACTGCTGAGTATCAAGTGAGGCTTTTTCATAGAGTTTACTTGTTCTGTTCCAATTACACACCAGTAATTTTGAAGCTACTATTCTTTATAATACATTTTATGATCTTTCTCCTTCCATCTCATGCTCCATTCAGAATGTACGCTGAGAAGATTTAAAAGGTTAAACTAACAGACACACATAGAGCTTGGCTTTAGGGCACTTGCTCTTTCATTAGCTTCTTATTTTGCATTTAAAAAAATAAAATAAAATAAAACAAAACAAAAAACTGAGTTCACTTAGGCAAATTTCAAGGGCAAAGGTTTTTTTTCCCCTTCTTTTGCAGTTAATAGGGTGTAAAAATCCTTCAGCTCATCAGCCAGTACGCTGCCACCAGGGAACTGATAAGAAAAAAAAAAAGCCAACATTTTGCCTTTCTGAACTGGAAGCTGAAATTCCCCAGAGAAGACATATTTTGGAAAAGATTTAAAAGAAGTAATTGCTGGCTGCCATGAGGACTTTGACAGCCTGCACAGAACATCTCTTGAAGAGAAACAACAGTCAGAGAAAGAATATCCAAAGGGACAGCTTTTAGATTTGATACCATGTTCACGCATTTCTGCTTGAAATTTCTGCTGTGTCAGTTCAAGCCGCAAGCTCTGCTCTGACCTCCAGACTGACTCCCCAGGACCCAGCAGACTCATCTTCCAACTATCTTTAAGCTCATATATAATTCATGTATAAAATCTAAAATGCTATTTACAACTCAAATCTTATTAAAGAGAACAGCTCATAATGAAAAACAGACAAAAGACAAAATTAAGTCTGTTAATAACAACAAATGAAAACAAGCAAAAAAATGAAGTAGCAAGAGAGCTCATTTGCATCAAGTGAAATATTGTGCAGTCCAGTGCAGTAGGAAAGCTGGAATTTTAATTTTCTAAACCGCAAGCCCTAATTAGGTATCAGCCTAATTTCAAAACCAGGTCTAAGGATTCTTGAAAAAAAAAGTCATTCATGTTTGCCATTTTAAGCTCACAAGACATGGTCATTTTTGAGGTATGAGACAGAGCTGGAGAATGACAGTAGCAAGACTCCTCCAATGCCAACAGTGGACTGCAAAGTAAAGGGCAATGTACAAGCTTGGGAGTGTTTCTAATTGGGGAACGGTTATTGCAAATTAATACAAGTAGAAGAGAGACTGACTTGTGACAGGGACTAAAGGGCACTGAAATTATAGGGCCTTGACAAAGCACTCAAGTCATTTTTAGACTCAATAGATCAAACCTCACTTCTCTTTTTAGCACCAGCTACACATAAAACCTGAGAAATCTTTCCAGAATATTTAACTGCTTCCAGTTACCCAACTTAAAAAAACATTTCACCCCACATCTCTGATTCTTCTGTAACATGGACATGCTTCTCTTATCTGAACAGCTCTGCCTGTGTTTCTCATTTTTTTTCAGTACCTGAGTGCTTTTTATTTTTAATGTTGCTTTTCATGGCCTAGTCAAAATGTGTAGCTATAGTAATTGATTTGTTAGAAAGATGTAGGACATAGAAACACTGCTTAAGATGTAACCAGACCTCAAACTAATACCATTGTACACCACTTAAGTCTCTGTCTGAGAATAGTGGGCTACTTCCTCTGATACAGTAACCTGTGGATGGATATCACCTGTAATTGTTTTCTGCAACAGGCACATACATGACGACACCACTTTCCAGTTCTTTTAAAGATCTTTTAAACAACTGGCTATTCTAACAACATCCAGGAGATGGCGTGTGTCACATGCAATACAGTGAAATCACATAAATGCAGAGAAAGGCGCTCTGAAAAATACTGACAGTATTTAAGAAAAGTTATCATGTCCTCATACATAATTCTTAATTATATAAAGTACCGAAATAAGAATCTCAAAATAATTATCATGCAAAACTTAAACGCAAACCTAAAAGTTGTTTCAAACAATGGGAAATAATTTTGCTTGTATTTTCTTAAAAAGGAGCTGCCTTCAGTACAAGTCACAATTCATCATGCGCCTTCCTGATATGGAAGAAGCATTTAATTAAGTAGAAAAATATTTGACATTATAATGATTTTATGAAACCTGATACTCATTTTCAGGACTTTGTAACATTTATAAAAGTATAATGAAACATATAGACTATTAAGGAAAAAAAACCCTGAAATTTCATTCGAATTATAAATTTGTCTACTTTCAAGGGTATATAAGAATTATCTTTAATATTTTACGCAGCCATTTCTTTAAAATAGGAACACAAACTCATGAAATGTGGCAAAATGGGGTGTCTGTCACATTTTTTTCCATTTAAAATGGAAGCATAACTATTCTTTAATAGCTGGAGATGTATACTCTGCTAACATGGGCGGAAGTAACTGATGAAATTAAGAGAGGAAGGCCACAGACTGTAAGTGAATTGTCCAACCATGACTCATTATATTAATGGAGTTTTTAATGGCCTTGTATGATCAGGGTTCATAATTCTCAAATCCCACCTGACTCTTCTTACCACTTGTCCATATTCACAGCTGGGAAGAGAGGATGAAACCCCTCTTTCTACATTTTAGAAAGTACAGCATGTTCGAATTCTGAATTTCTGGATGTGTATCTAAGTATTAGAGTCTGTAATAAATGAACTGATCTGAGAAAGCTTCTTAGCCTATACCAATGCAAGCAAAATTGTTCTTCAGGAAAAGAAACCTAACTAGTCAGTACTAAGAAAATAGGTTTTCTTACCTTTTTTCAGCTAATGTGGTTTATGGCCTGTATTTACTCTAATTATGTGAGCTTAAAGGACCCTACTGAGCCTGTTCATTCTTCACTAGAGCAAAATTGCTCTTTAATATACAAATTTGCATAGATCAGATTATGAGTTAGGTTTCTTATACAATCTTCATCAAGATTCTTCAAAGATCAGCTTTTATGTATCATAATACAAAATTCATAACTCTAACAGACCCTGAAATCAGAAATCATTTGCTACTCCATAGAAGCGCACCTCTGAATCTATTCATGAAATGGAGAAAGCTATTGTGGGTACAGGTGATGAAACAGTAAAATGCATTAGACTTGCTTAAGCCTAAGGGGCTTTAAAGGGGAGGCCTAAAAATAATTGTCTGATTTTTTTTTTTCCTTCTTTCTGCTTCTAAATATTCTTTCAGGCCTACCTAAAACTGTTTTTTAAAGAAAACTTTTCCAGTTTCAGAAATTGAGCTTTTGATGTTTCTTAGCTGCTACAGGCTAATAAATGTCAAGTTTGAATAAAGCATGTGTTTTCCTTGGTGAAAAATACAATATGATCTCTTTGCTCAGCAAAGAGAAATCAATAATAAATCTCATTTATTTTTAATAAGTAAGAGTCGTTACTTTCAACATGACTAAATAATTAGCCCAGCAACAAAACAGCATAGCTTCTTCTGGGGAACTGACATTTTATAAATATCTAGTATTGGAAGAGAAAAAAACATTTTTTAATAAATAAGAGTGGTAAATTAATATAATAAAAATTGTTTAAGAAATGATGAAAACTAAGAAGCTAAGAGATCTAAGGAGAACAATGGCTTAGTATTCCTTAACAGCATCTTGTACCTTCTGTGCACCGACGACAAACTCATAATTTTTTTCCATTTTCTCCTCTCTGAAAGTCCAAAGTATATTGATAAACTGTACCTACTGGTGTCACGATGCATGTCATGAGGAGACATGGCCACTAAGAACTTAAGTGCAATTGCCAGCTTATTTTATACGTGACAAAAAGTTGGCAAAATAATCGTTAATTTTCAGTTGCTAACAGATTGGTGTTCCTCACAAGAAGGAAAGAGGTGACAATCACAAATGAATTAAAATTTTTTAGGTTTTACACCTTCTTCTCCATTTCTGAACTCCGTGAGTTGGGAAAGGAATGACATGTAACTTTTTTTAAGTAGATGTCTGCAATGAGAGTTACTCCTTTGAAAATGCAGCACACAGCTCATTACCTCTAACATCAATCCCAGACACAATATGTGAAAATATACTTTCTCTAGGTCAGACTCTTTCTAACATTTTCCACCAAACTGCAGTTCAGGCTGCTAACTGCATTTGGACCTCTCTGAAATAAATCAATTGCAATATCAGGTGCTGCTGCCCCTGCTACAGTAATCCTCAAGTTATCTGACTGAAAAGGGGAAGCACAGACCTGGGCAAAATGCAGGCTAGATGATAAAAAAATATGAGATGAAAACACTAGAAGCACATTTTGGTTGCCAGCGTCACATGACGTGGGCACTGACGGCCAAAGTGGAGCACCAAGAGACTCAGTACCACAAGGAGGAGGAGCTACTCCTCCACCAGTACTCCTCAGGGCAATGCAGCCTCTCCCCACACCACCAGGAGCTTGATCATGAAGAGATTATGATTCAAGGCATCAGTGGAAAGAAAGACTCTTATTCTGTTCAATTAAAAAAAAATGCATGCAGAAATGCTGTGATGACATGTGGTCTGAACAGCTGAATGTCCCTCATGTTGCTCTGTCACCCCACAGTCCGACAAACAACCCAAGTGCAGGTGCTGTACTTGGCCCACACAGCAGGGCATGAGTTCAATTTGCCTCTGAGCAGCACCGGAGCCACACTGGCCACAGTGAAATATTTGGGTAACAGACCAAGGTAAGGAGAAACAAGGATTGCACATACTTCTGCCCGATTTCTATTACTATGGCATTGTCAAAGATGTTCCTGCTTATTTCAGGGGAGGTTGGACTAGATGATCTTTAAAGATCCCTTCCAACCCAAATCACTTTATGATTCAATCACCACGACATGAAGGCTGCAGCACTGTTGTCCGTTTCTCATAGCATACAACGTGGCAGTCTGCACTGGAAATTTAGGGCTAGTTTAAGGTACTGGTTACTCCCGATATCATGAACAATGAATCGCAAAATGTGCAAATTATGAGCGCACATGCAATGGAGTGTGAGAGAGAAAAATTAGCAGGTCCATTCAATTGTATATTGTTTGCAATCATCCCTATTAAATGAATCAGAATTTATATGCTGATAGTGTAACACATGTAAATTATTGCTGTGAAATAGATGGAGGAAAAAAAACCTACACTTAGCACTTTGAAAACAAAAAATGCTCAATTATTTCAAAATATTTCCAAAATACCATCAAGAACTATAGAAATATCACAGACTAATTACCTGCAAAAGTGTCATTTGCAAAATCAGCTCTTTTATTGTAGATGAAACATCTTCAATAAAAACAAACAGAAAACCCCTGCATCTGTTCTGAAAACTAATGTGGTTTTAAAATGCCTCCAATTCTCCTTTATCTTTTATGATTTTCATGCTTACTTCAGCATATTTGAAACACTGAAAAGGTTTGTGTATGTATAAGCTATCACTTTGCACTACTTCTGATTAGTTTTATGTACAGTAATCAAAATGAATTGTAACTGTTCCTTAAAAACCTTATTAAGTTATTTTTGCAGTCTGTGGTCCCCCATGTATTTTAAAGTGGTCTGGAAGAATACAGAAAGGGACTTTTTTCTTGGCCTTTAAGGTCTTAATTCTGCCAGCAGTCAGGACACAATGAGAGAGCTGGAAAGAGTTCATTGTCAGAAAGTAAGGCTGACTAAAATGGTCTTTTTGGACTTTGCCAAATTACCCACAGTTTCAAGCCAGATTTGGCAAAGAATTCTGGATGGATGAAAATCTTGGGATAGCATTTTGGACTTTTTAGAAACAATTTTCTAAACAAATTATTTCAACCTTTTGTTGCGAAAGAGGATTTTCATTTCAAGATTGATCTATTTAAAAAAAAAAAAAAAAAGCTGTAGGCAATATTATTGAACTGAGATCAGTTTTGTGCAACCAAGACAAATTATATGCTCCTTTTCCTTATTGCAGCCTCCAAACACTCATAATTTGCACTCTTCTATACAGGAACGCTCTTGCAGTCGCTAATGAAACAGGAACAGAAGAAAAAAGATTTGGTCACGTATTTGTGCCCGTATACTTTCATGTATCTTCCTACAAAAGTATCAAATTTTGCTCTAGTATTCTTATAAAATCTCATTTTTATGTTAAATATCACCTTAACTCCAATAAAGCTTCTCTCTTCCAGTCCAATCCTTACTGAAGTCTATGATTTATTACTGTGCCAACAGTACGGGTGTATATTGTGTTTTTTAAAAAAGCGATGACTCCTTGTGGTCAGAGATAAATCTTGTTGCTGCTTACATTAACCTTTATTATGTTTATATAAATCAATGGTCTCCAATGTAACCCTTCCAAAGAAAAAATTAAACATAATCCTGTTCATGTAGCTACATGATAAATTTTACTTGAAAAGCAGGCTATTTTTATTAGCACTGGAGTTATGATAGAAACTGAAAAATTAGCAAATTCCTGAATATAGCACCTGTTTGCAAGCTCAGCACAACTGATTTGTTTTAGAAAAGGATTTACTTGAATGTCAACTGACACAAAGTTCTTTTTACTCAAATTGCTGTGTATACCTCAAAATTAAGGCCAAATTTGATTCTTGTAATTTACTTTGAGCTCCTATTCATGAAGAAAGTTTGTGCCTGACATACAGAAGTGTCTTCCGACAGCTTCCAAATATTTTCAAAGCAAATTTTTTTGTCATTTTAGGTTATTCATGATATGACATGCCAAAGGCTAACCAAATAAAAAGTATTGCAGTTGTAAAGGCAAACAGTAAAAATTTGAGGAAATGTCAAATTATATCTGTTTGTCACACTTTAATTCACCTTGCTTATGCATACTCTTAGGAGCTCATTCACCATCATGCATTAGAGCAATCTCTTCCAAACCATAACCCACGTGCACAATTCTTATTACCAGAATGTAGTCCCACTAACAAGCCTAAAACCACAGGCATTATCCCAAGGACAAAACCAGACCTTTTAAACAAGCAAAATGTCTGAGAAAGTCCTGTAGAACAGGACAACCAGCAAAACTCTGCAGTCTCTACATACAAAACAACTTTCCACAGAGACAAGGAGGGAATCCCACTTCACAGCATATGTACACATTTTCCCTACTGTTTCTTTGGGAGTTTAGGAGAACTGCTTGCTAAATTTTCTTTCCTCATCATATTTGTGCGGGTTGTTGTATACCACAGATGTGTATGCGTCTGAATTATTTATGCACCCATTTCTGCACACCTTGTTTGCATCTCTGGTATGCTATGAAATTAAAAGAACTATAAAAATATAAAATAGGATTGTTATGAATGATGGATATCTCACACTTCAAAGAGAAATGTGCCTCGCCTATTGACTTAATTTATACTACAATGATTCTGAGTAAAAAATGTTCAAAAGATAAGTTAGTTACACTCCTAAGTTGAAAGTTAGAACTTGTAGCTTTATGGCCTATGTATTCGGTTACAGTAATAATAATGTTAAAATAAGAATCGCACTTGAAAAAGTTCACTGAAAACATCAAAATACTAGATGATGATAAAGTCTACAGGTTCTTTCTTAGTGGCATATATCTTTCTTAAATAAATGCAACTTTTAAGTTTCCCATATTAGGTTTTTTGTAAATTCAATATAAAAAGAATATTGTAAGTACAAGTAATATATGATAACACAGTTTAATGCAGCTTTTGAATGTGAAGATATGTATCTTTTTTTTTTCCCTAATGGAACTGAATTTAAATAAATATTATCATCTTTCAAGGAACAATGGCAATCTTCATTCATAATTTAAACATTCAAGGGAATCATAATTAAGAAAAAGCACATCACTTTCCTACAGCTGAATTAAGAGCTACTTCAAAGTCCTTGGGACAAAGTTTACAAAACATCAGCCTCCCTTAAAAATTATTACTTCCAAGGGGTATTTTGATTCCTTCAATTGCTATTAACATTATTTGTCTTCCTAGAAACTGAGAAGTAGCATATGCGATGAGTACAATATAAGGATGGCTTTATGTGGAAGGCAGAGGTACGTTTATATCACTTTTACTGTTGGTCCATGCAGTATTGCACTCCGTACAAGCTGACAACCACACTGGATTATGCCATGATAGTGGTGTTGACACAATGTTGATATCAGTTGCAGAGAGGAGAGAAAAACAAACAAACAAACACACCAAAAAGCAACAACTACAAAAAAATTTCCCTCTTCTTCAAACAGAACAAATCTAAGATGCAACACAGAATTCTTCACATGACACCTACACACAGATTTTGGAATCAACAATACTCAAAAAATACAATTTCATGAAAAATGTGCTTGCTACTTAGCACTAATGTTTACTAATGTGATCTCTTTCAATGATTCATAAGAAATTACTAAGGTGGCTATTAAGATCTACTGAATCATTCATGGAACATGCTAAGCACAATTCCCTGGTAACGCAAACTGATTGGAACAGATTAAATTTTAAATTCAAAGTGCATGTAAGCTGTAAAAGAAATTACTCGATGTCAGTGAAGCTTAACTTTCTATAGAAAACACTAGAAAACACCAGAAGCTCATCCTTTATTTATTTTTACAATTTGGAGGAGGAGAGGTGGAAGGGAGGAAAATGAACCAAGAGGGTGAGAGAAAATTGAGACACTAGTAAGCTGGAGAACATGATTTCATAATTAGATATCGCTTACAGAATGAAACCCAGAAAGAAAGTCAGCTGTGTATAGAAACATATATTGCATTTTATTTAAATGGGAAGATGTCTTCAGTTAGAAACTCTGTTTCTCAAACTTGTGTAAGGGGAAACATACATGTTACATTACAGAGAACGTTATGCAGTGCATGTATACCTATAATTTACTACAAACTGTTTAGATTTTTTAAAAAAATTTAGTATATGAAATATTGTATATTATAGGCATGTTTAATACAGAGGGAATTTATCATTATTTAATGGACATGTGCCCAAAAGATGAAAAAAAAATTCCAGGATAGTTTCTAAGTTGTTCAAATTTGACTGGTTAAAACACCTTTAGCGAGAATAAGAAGAAAGGAAGTTACATGTTACTAAATTTCTTAACCTGACCAGTTTATTCCTTTTTTAAAATCTGAGGTTAATCCTGAAAAGTTGGATTTTTTCTTACAATGTACTTCAAAGATACAAAATGTTGAATCCACCTAAGCAATACCTCCAATATGTAGAATTCCTGTCCTACCATAACAGGAATTTATTTTGTAACTCCTGATAACACTCTAAGCAGTAAACGTAAAGGCTTATACATTGACAAGCTAATTATTCTACAGTCTAAGAATTCATTTACAAGAGCATATTAAATTGTGACTATCATCAAAGTCTTCCTGTGGGGCATTTTATCTCATTAGTGAATATGTCTGACACTTGACTCAGAATTTTGTAGTCATTGGGTCAAACTACAGCATTTGCATCTATAAATTAAGCAATAATTTCCCACAGTTCAATCGATACTACTGGTTAGTGACTGGTACATGGTAAATGGCATGTTTCCAGTACTGTCACACATTTTACAATGGAAATGTGTATAATTTTATATTTCACCACATAAGGAAAAAAAGAAATCACATTTCTCAAAATAACAGCAGGAATTGAATATGAAAAATAATAGGTCAGAGAAGACTAACACTGGCAAAGAATAAGTTATGTCAGAAAAAAAGCAAAAGCCATTTTTGTTTCCTTGTATCCTATTCTTAACCTATGTTGAAGGTATAACCTCACATATTCTATTAAAAAATATTAAAAATCAGTTAACAGAAAGTGTTAAACCCCATAGTTAGCCTTGAGATTTTCAACCCATATTTTCATTTCTAATACCCTGCAGAAGGAGCAGGGTAGTTATTGAATAAGATCATGCAGTGAGAGGCTAGGCACACAAGATGGGAATTGCAAAAGCTTTGTCAAGTGTGGGACAGTGATTTGCTGACTAAATTAGAGGCTGGAAGTAAAGCCTGTTGATTTATGTTCAGTCTTGATCAGACCCAGACTGTATTGATTATATGAAGGAAACAGCTTGGGAGACTACAATACTCTTATCTACTTTTTGGTGCTGTGATTCCCTCTAAGTCCTTTTTTCCTTTAGAAGTCTTATAAGGTGTCTATAGCCTGCAATGCTATTCCTGTTCTTGGCTCTGCTTGTCTTGAGCCTTGCCACCTATTTCTTGTGATTGTGGATCTTCCAAAGCAACCCACTATTCTCATTTTCAGATGGGATTCCTGTCTTCTGTCTCGACTCTCCTGCAATCCAAATTTGACTCAACTTGGAATGTGAATTTTTGGATCAATGTAACAAAAACCATTATCATCACATTACGTAGGCTAATATTTTTCACTGTCAGTCAGTATTTTAGTTTTGTCCACATTCACCATAGTAACCAGGAAAGTGCAAGGTATGTATGTATAACATGATTTCTTCTTATGCACACTGGCAACTGTTTTTATTCAGGATATGACTATATGTTTTCACGAGAAATAATTTAAAAAACCCATAGAACTTATGCATTTACTTGGTTTTAGACAATCAAATCAATGAGTATTTTAAGTGATATTTCTTAGGCCAAAATCTGTTCATTAAAACTGTGTCAGCTAACTTCACTGTTCTGTTATTTATTTACAGTTTTTAAGACTTTGTGTGGTTCTGCATTTAATTCAAGTATTGTTTTGCAGATTAGACTGAAAATTGCAGATAGCAAAACCTCACTTCAACTGACTTCATGGCAAAAATGCCCCCAAGTAATCACACTCAGCCCCCACTAAACTGAGAGCTGAAAGAGATTCATCATTCTCACGAGGTTTAATAAGAAAAAAATATTGCTGGAGAAAAATAAATATTTCTGGCCTACAAAATCCTTTCTCACCTCTGCTTTGTCAGCACTGAAGTAGATGGCCACCTACTCGCGTTCTTAAGTGTGTTACCTGTACAGGACCTTTGGAGTATGTAGAAAGGGCATACGAGCAACTACACTTCTAGCACCTGCAAGGTCTGAATAGCCACCTGTTATTTCTTTCTCTTCCCTTGTTTCATTCATATCAGTTGACACTGACTGTAGATAAGATATAAAAAATATTTTGTGCAATACAAGCACTAAATTATTTGTTAGGAAAAGGAAAGCAGACAGACTGGCTGAGCATTCACTGTAGAACACAAAAATGCTAGCAATAACAAAGCAAAGCAGAGCACCTCTCTGTCCCCAGGCTTGTATTTGAATGCTACAGCACTATAATGTTGTAAATGAGTTTAATTCAATAAAAAGTCTCGACCTCTTAAAGTGTAAATTGTCACTCAAAGAGAAGTAAAGCTAGGAAGACATATACAGCTGACACCCTGAAATTTAGGTTATACATTTATGGATTAATCAATGTATTCTTCATAAAATATAAGACATAAACAGCAACACTGCTCAGTGAGATTTTTTTATGTTACAATAATGGGCTTGAGGAGGGAGAGCATCTTATTCCAATTATCTGTGTTTTGAAGGGACAGTTTCCCCACAGCCACATCTATAATCTAAAACCACAGTTAAAAACAACTATCCACTATTCAATTTATATATTGCGATCTAATATATATAAAAACAAACAAACAAAAGCCTTAATACCCTGATTTTTCAAGTATCCCACATTGTTTTCTGCCACTGCAACATTCAGCACTGTTGGCTTGTAGTCTGAGACCAGACCTAATCAACAGTATTGATAAAAACATCAGGCACATTATCTCCTCTCTTTCATATTAAAGCACTAGGCAATAGTGAGAGACTGACCAAAGATTTACAGTGGAAGAAGTTAAGCCCTTCAAGTTCTATAGTAGAAGTTTTTAGGACACTTGAAATTCTTAGTATGATTCTACCCACTGGTCAGCTAGAATTCACTTTTTCAGTCTTATATCTCAAAGCGAATGTGGTGACTGCTGAGCATCAGTCCATGACTGAGGAGCAGAGGGACCCATCATGATGATAAACCACGACAGACACTGGGACAGGGTATAAGAAGAAGAAAGGGAAAAGGCTACCAAATTAAGTTTTCTAATCTGAGTTGAGGAATGGAGGAGGGAGCTAAAAATGAGTCAGTTCCCAGAAGTTCTGTCTCATTTTAAACATTCTAATATGGTGCCTACAGTTATGATTTGAGTTGCTGGAATTGCTTTCTTCTTTAAAGTGGACAGAATGAGCAACCAGGTAAAATAAAGAACAGGAGAATACAAATATGGAGTTACCGGTACACAGCAGAGGTGGAAAAGTGGAGTAACTGTAACAGTATAATAAAATACAGTGGGTATGTGATAAAAAGCGAATTCTCCAGAGAGAGCAAGCATTTAAGATTAACCAAAAATTGAACACATCTAAGCATTACTTCTACATCTGTCAAGCACATCCGATCACTGAAGTTCTTTAGTGACCAAAGCAATTGAGGGAACAATGTCCCACTGTGTTGGTGAAATACAATCAACTCTAAATCAGCTAAGATAAGACATAGGCTGAAAAGCACCAATATAAAGTATTAGTACATCTCACTTGTCACTACCTATGCTAACTTGAATAAATGAAACCCATTTGTATTGGGGTCCCTATATTTAGGGACTGTACGTCTGGTAAATGAATTTGAGCCAAGAAGAGAAAGAGTCACCTAAGGATAGTATACTGAAAGGTCCACAAGGGCTGAAAGTGGTTGAGAGGCAAAACACATCTCTCTACACATCTTTCTTTAAAGAATCTACTCAGTCCTGAAAGAGGGGTGAAAAGCCATCTGCCCAGAAGAATTAGGCAGAAAAAACACACTGCAGGGGAAAAGTCAGGAACTTCCCTGTACCAGTTTTCCCACACAAGAGAGATTATTGTCCATAGAGATGGTCAGAGGAAAGCTTACGTAAATCTCCAAGTTTTTAAAATACATCACATATAAAGCTAAATGATTTTATTCTGAAGTCCACATAGTGACTTTTCCAGAGGACACAACAGGCACTGCACAAAACTTCTGCTTGGAATTCCTGCTATTTAGAGTTTTAAGCTGCCGAAGAACAGCCCTTTCCATTAACCTGCACTGCCAACTGAATCTTCAAATGCTGTTCTTGTGATCTCCATGATCAGATGCTGGACTTGTAAATTCCCTTGCTGTTGTTGTGACCTTAGCTTCCCAGTATTCTTTTTTTTCTAAGCACAGCCAGCTAAGGTAATGATGCTGAGAGCTTACTTGGAGCAAAGATTTTATTACTTTTCACATCACTTGTATTTCATTTTTAAATTTGAAGGCCACTAAAACAATATTCATCTTTTGTGGCTCAGCAGCACATTCTAGCTGGGTTAAATGATCTCTTTTATCATACAAAGCAGACACTGTAGATAGATCAAGTCCTCCCTGTTTCTTTAAGATGCAGCTCACAGTGACAGCTAAGCACTGATCTGGAGATCTAAAGCCTCAGAAACCAGGCTTATTTGCTAGCTTCTCTCTCTCTCACAAAGTGAATTAGATATTAAGGTTGTAATCAAGTGTTTAGACAGTGTGAGTGGAGTGTTTGTCTTGGCAGAGGTTGCTTCTTTCTCTTCAGAAAATTATGAGGCCAAAGGGACACAAGTTTTTAGGTGTGATTTATGATTTTTGATTCATCTTTCTTCAACAATGCTATTTCGAATCACCAGAAGCTATTTTTTTTATAACTAGATAGTACCAAAATAGTTTCCAGAGCTTGCAATAAACCCTCTTTCTGAAGCACTAAACAATTTGAGTAAATAATTAATGAATTTCCAGAGCTAGTGGTGGCATGAGTGACAATTTATGACAGTCAGAAAAATACAAAATTCAAAGTATCTCACAGCATTTCCATAGGAATAAAGTGTCAAGAAAAACATTATTCAAGTTTTTTATTTAAATGGTGTTTGACATGATTTTAACTGCAATTTGGTGAGCACTTGCTGAGCGGGTTATCTTGGTCAGATTAAAAACTTACAGCAAACCATGTTAAACAGGAGGATTTTCAAAGGTTATTTCTTTTGTTGTTTGGACTATTCAAACATTTAGCTCACTCATCACTGTTAACATTCTAAAATATTCTTTGCTATTTCATGCACGTCTTTCACCTTATTATAGTTTCAGCTCCCTGTTTCATGCTTTAACTCACTTAACCAGTAAAAACTGGATTGTTCCATGCTCCTTTTATAGCTCTTCGTTGGCTTTTGTTTTTCATTCATGCCTGTTTTCATGGGCATCTATGCAGTGCCCAAGAGGGAATTTGGTATGTGTACGCAGGCTACTTGTAATATGCTTCTGAGAATGCCTGTAAAACAGATAGAAAGCTTATTCTTATTCCATTTTTCGCCTTTTAAATATTTTTTATTCTATCACCAAATTCAATGTCTAGATTTTTCACTTCCCCATGCTGTTTATCAGTTTCTTGCAGAATGTGCTTCACATTTAACCTTTTCTTTTTTTTTAAAAAAAAAGGAAATGAAGATACACATTCCTAATATGACAATTCCAGGAGCATAGCTGGATGTAATATAACCCAGGAAGGAAACTTGTAAATCTTTCTTACTGCACAGAAAGTTGTGCTTTGTTTTCAATGGCAGCTGGTACTAATATTATAAGACACTACCTTTCCAAGCCTAAGAATTGTTACTGTCATCACATCTTGCATCAAAGACACGTGGGCTAATTCATCTAAGACACTTGGGTTAATTATCCATTTTCATCACTCATCTTTCATTTGCTACACTCCCCAAGACCATCTTCTTAAAAAAACCAGCCAACCAAACAAACAAAAAACACCACAGGTCCCTAATCCTAACTAAGGCTTGTGATCAACACTATAATATTAAATAGAGTTATCCCTTGGGAAGTGGATATATATATGCATGAAAATGGAATGAGTGTTTGCACAGACAGAATCGTCCAAGTTTTTCTGTGGTTCTGAGATATTACACCGCAACCCATCCATGCTGAAAAAAACCCAAAAAACTTCTTAGACATTAAAACAACCTCAGGGACTTCAGTTTTGATTAAGCAGGATAGAAAAAAACTACTTATGTGATGATTTGGGCCACAGATATATCTTGAAATACTGATGGAGAACCCCTCCATCATACACTTCATTTGCAGCTTGGTTTTCCAAGCCTTAGATGGAGAGCACAGGATGTCACTGGTGAACTTGACTTGTAAAAGGAAAACCTGTAGGACCTTCCATCTATTCTCTGTAGGCTCTTTCTGCCAAAATCAAACATTGTTCTGTTATTTATTGAGCTTGTGGTTACACTATGATTTTCAAGATCCTATACTTGGGCTAATCCGTCAGAAATAAACCAGTGCAAACACTCAACACTTCTGAGTCCTCAAGACACCTAATCAGAATCAAGCCCTATTATACTGGAGGTGATTAACAATTGCACAAAGTCTTTTTTTCTTTTTTCCTGGCCAATAATTGCAAGGTTTGAGGGACTTCAGCTTCCACTATCTAACTGATTCCTTAAAACTCTATTAAATTGAGTGTCTAGTCATTTGACTGTTCTGAAGTATGCGGTGGACAATCACAGCACACACTGACTGACTAATCTACCATGAATTTCATACTCAGAATTTGTGAGTGGAGTGTGAAGCTGCAATTGGCATGAGTACATCTACAAGTAACATTAAGTTGATTATATAAAGTAATATAGACAATAACACTGCCTGCTACAAATCACAGTGCCTTCTAGCACAATTTCGGTAGACTAGCAAGGCAATGGTTTAGTACACAGAGGTTGGGGGATGGTTCTCAGGAACAGAAATTGATCCTCTTTTCTTCATTAGCAATTCTCAGTTTTCTCCTGTGAGAACAATTCTGCGCTGGAGTATTGTTATTTCATTATTTAGACAAACGCTATGTAATTAGTTTTTAATATGTCTTCATGAAATCTAAATCTTTAATCATCATTGATGGATTTCTCTGAATTCCTTCCAATCTTCTGGTGCCAGCTTGTCCAGGATTCAAACCTCCTCCTTGCAGCACCGCAAAATTAATTAAAAAAAAAAAAAAAAAAAAGGACAATTTGTTCCTGAGATCTGTAGTAATACAGTGTGATCCAGTGGGAAAGATGTTAGACTGGGTATCTTTTCTGAATAACTGGCCATCAAAACACAGACTCTAAAATAAATTTGAATTCTGATGCATAAACTCTCTAATTAGAGAATATGAGGTTTTCCAGGCTTCAATCAAATTAAAACTGATAAAGAACATTTATAGTCTACATTATTGTCTAGTAAAAATACACATGATGCATTCAAATCTTCCACTTACATCAATGGTAAATAAAAAGAAGAAAAGTTGACCGTAATGACTCATAGTATATAACGATCTAATACATACCAGCTTCTGTTAGCTGAATGTTAATTCCCTTTTACAGGCCTGACATACACATGATCAGCACAGATCCTTAAAGAAATCAGCTGGAGACCTGTTTCTGTCATAAAAAAACGATGATATGCTTCCATCCAGCTGTTAATCCACTACCAGGTATGTCCTGCATCCCTTATACCTCACCTTCTTTTGGAGAATTTAATGAAATATCTTGTCAGAAATCTGTATGGTTATGGCCTCCTATGCTCTGCAGGGAACCAACTAAAGCAGTATTTCAGGTGGATTCCAAAGGAAAATATGGCAGTTGAGCTGGAGCAGCATTAGACTGTAAGTTAATGCCAGCTGGCTGTTGCTAATTTGAATTTTGTGTTAATAAATGAAGCAGTGGGCTCTATCCTACAAATGTCAAGCACAGAAAAGGACAGGCATTGGGTGAGCATTTGGGAAATTTTGATGCTGGGGAGTAATTCATACAGCAGGACCGGTCAGGACACTACAACCTTCCTTCCACAGCCATATCCCTTCCATACCCACTTGTCTTTGGCAACGTCAAGGGAAAGGACATGTGGCAGTATGAGAAAGATAATTTCTCATTGCCAGTCACCCTATAGAGGGAAACGAGTCGGAGGAGAAAGGCAACTCCAAAGAGCCATCCCTTGTGCTGGTGGAACAGGATATGGAGTGATAAGGGCTGCTTTTAGGAAGGGGCAAGAGCTTGCTTTCTTTCCTCTGCTAACCACATTGTTACAAAGGAATCATTGTGGTTTTGATCTGAGTGCTTCTGAGCTGAAAAAATGATCCCTTTGATGTTGGCATAGATGCAGCATCCACAGCTATCTGCCTCACCAAGATAATCTGTCTTTCCTTCCTGTAATCCCAATTGAGCTAACCACTCTCCTCAATAATGGCAAGCAAGCGTTGAAGTATGGGTATAAGTCTTGCTGAATTTAATGTTAAGCACACAATTAAATGCCTTGCTGAAACTAGATATAAGCATCCCTGGTTGACCTCAGGCCACAGCAAGGGGTACAGAAGCTCCTGGAGAAAAATAAAAACTAGAGAGCAGATTTCCTTGCTGCAGACAGCACTGGGGAGCGCTCTTTTCCTTTTATCCGCAAAGGAAAGCATTGCTCAAAGCCAGTTTACAGCAGCTTTTCAAAGGAGGGAGGATTAGTTCTTGTTATTTGTAATACAGTTAACCAGTTTTTGAAGCACTGGCTACAAGATTAAATTTGAGGTAACATCCAGATTATACTGACGTGTTTGGGCAGGAAAGTAATACTTCCGTTTAGTAAACAAAATCAACAGCCATAACCATAGGTCAGTCTTTTCTAAAATAGTAAAAAATAAATAAGAATTCTACAATGATCTCCCATAAATACAGTAAGTGGAGCCAATTAAATGATAGCTGCAACTTGCTATTCCACACGCAAACATAATTTGTCTCCAGCTATGGAAAGGATGTCTTGTAGTACTGCCTGATCACGTAAATGTGACTGAACATCTCCATCATCATAAAAACTGTTTAAATGTCACCACTCCACCACTCTTTTTACATATGAGAGTAACCGTAATGTCTGTTCTTTAAGAGAATGAATAAAACATACGGCTTATTTAAGTGACATAAGAACAGACTATCTCAGGCACTCTAGTGAAAAGATGACCAGCATAAGAAAAATGAACATCATGTTAATGGTTTATTAACTCCCTTGTGAGTGCTTTGCAAATCATCGGTCAAAACTTCCCATTACTAATTCAGAATTTTTTGTGTACTTGTCCCAAAATATAGAGCAACAGATGCTTATCTTTTTCTTGTTCCATTGTTAGTACTTACTATTTTTTAAAAACAGATTGAAGATCTCTCATTTCTGATATGCATTGTATCACACTAGCTACAATGGTGAAAGTCACTTTCTTTACAAGCTTGCAATTAGGCATAATCAACCCATCACACAGATTTCATAAGATTTGTGCAGGAAGTTTTAATGCTATTTATATTGTATTATTTATTTCTCTAGAACATGAATATAGATTATAAGTGTGATTTAACTAAATACTGAAGCTACGGATATACTGTTTTAAATAAGATGAAGTAGTATCCAAAGATCATTTATATAGAGTATATGAAAACTGTACTTATTTTATGAAAGGAATTACTTTATATTCTTTTTTTTCCCAGAGCAGTTGAAGAGAATGCTTTGCTTTGCAGAGGAAAGGTGGTTTTCGTCACTTTTTTAGAGTCAATTACTATCTTTAATTAGATATCTGACCTTTAAAATTTTATTTCTTTTCCCCAACTGCATCATGTGCCCTCCCCACCCTGTAATTACTTTCTCTTGCAGACGGCTCATCTTTTGTCCTTGACCATTCACAGCTACAAATCACAGCCAGAACGAAGCAAACAGCGAGTAAGATAATACATACACAAAATGTAGAGGAATTATGCTAGTGAAGTTGATTTGATGCTTAAACATCTTCAACACAGAGCTGAGGTGATGCTCCCCTCATGCACCTTAGTCATGGTGGGGGAGGTGGGAGGGAGGTGCTTATCCTTAGTTTCCCCCGTCTTCTTAATAATTTGAGATATAGTAGATGTACCCTTATCTACAGTAGTAGTTTCATGAGACAAAATTCAGAGTCTATTAAAAATATAAATACATAATCACAGTATCACAGTATGTTTGGGATTGGAAGGGACATCGAAAGATCATCTAGTCCAATCCCCCTGCTGGAGCAGGAACGCCTAGGTGAGGTTGCACAGGAATGTGTCCAGGCAGGTTTTGAATGTCTCCAGGGAAGGAGACCCCACAACCTCCCGGGGTAGCCTGTTCCAGTGCTCTGTTACCCTCACTGAGAAGAAGTTCTTTCTCAAATTTAAGTGGAACCTCTTGTGTTCCAGCTTGATCCCATTGCCCCTTGTCCTATCATTGTTTGCCACTGAGAAGAGCCTGACTCCATCCTCATGGCACTCACCCTTTATATATTTATAAACATTAATAAGGTCACCCCTCAGTCTCCTCTTCTCCAAACTAAAGAGCCCCAGCTCCCTCAGCCTTTCTTCATAAGGGAGATGCTCCACTCCCTTAATCATCTTTGTTGCCCTACGCTGGACCCTCTCCAGCAGTTCCCTGTCCTTCTTGAACTGAGGGGCCCAGAACTGGACACAATATTCCAGATGGGGTCTCACCAGGGCGGAGTAGAGGGGAAGGAGGACCTCTCTCGATCTACTGACCACCCCCCTTGTAATACACCCAAGGATGCCATTAGCCTTCCTGGCCACAAGGGCACAGTGCTGGCTCATGGTCATCCTGCTGTCCACCAGGACCCCCAGGTCCCTTTCCCCTACACTGCTCTCTAATATGTAGTTCCCCAACCTATACTGGAACCTGGGGTTGTTCCTGCCCAGATGCAGGACTCTACACTTTCCCTTGTTAAATTCCATCAGGTTATCCCCTGCCCAACTCTCCAGCCTGTCCAGGTCCCGCTGGATGGCAGCACAGCCTTCTGGCGTGTCAGCCACTCCTCCCAGCTTAGTGTCATCAGCAAACTTGCTGATAGTACACTCAATTCCCTCGTCTAAATCGTTAATGAATATATTGAATAATATTGGCCCCAGTACTGACCCCTGAGGCACTCCACTAGATACTGGCCTCCAACTGGACTCCGCACCATTGACCACCACTCTCTGGCTTCTCTCTTTAAGCCAGTTTGCAACCCACCTCACTACTCTATTGTCTCGACAACACCTCCTCAATTTAGCTGTGAGGATGCTGTGAGGGACTGTGTCAAAGGCTTTACTGAAGTCAAGGTAGACCACATCCACCGCTCTGCCATCATCCATCCACCTTGTTACATTCTCATAAAAGGCTATGAGGTTGGTCAAGCATGACTTACCCTTGGTAAAGCCATGCTGACTGCCCCTAATGACCCTCTTATCCCTGATATGCCTTGAGATGACACCAAGGATAAGCTGTTCCATTACTTTCCCAGGGACAGAGGTGAGGCTGACCGGTCTATAATTACCCGGGTCCTCCTTGCCCTTTTTGAAGACTGGAGTGACATTTGCTTTCCTCCAATCCTCGGGCACCTCTCCCGTTTCCCAAGACTTGGCAAAAATGATGGATAGCGGTCTAGCAATGACTTCAGCCAGCTCCCTCAGCACCCGCGGATGCATCCCATCTGGACCCATGGATTTATGGATGTCCAGACTATTTAATTGTTCCCTAACCCAGTCCACATCGACTAAAGCAAACTCCTCCATTAACCTGGCTTCATCCGGGGTCTCAGGGGTACAGGGTTCCCCAGGACAGCCTCCAGCGGAGTAGACAGAGACAAAGAAGGCATTCAGCAATTCTGCCTTCTCTGTGTCTTCTGCCACCAGGGCACCCACCTCATTCATCAGTGGGCCTACATTGCCTCTGGTATTAGTTTTATCTGCTATGTATTTGAAAAAGTTCTTCTTGCTGTCCTTGACCTGTCTCACCAGCTGTAATTCTAAGGAGGCCTTGGCTACCCTAGCTGCCTTCCTACATCCTCTAACAGCAGCCTTATATTCCTCCCAAGTGGCCAGTCCCTGCTTCCATGACCTGTAAACTCGCCTCTTCTGCTTGAGCATACCCAACAGATCCCTATTCAACCACGCAGGCCTTCTGGCTCCCTTCCTCGACTTCCTACGTGTGGGGGTGCTCTGATCCTGAGCATGGAAGAAGCATCCTCTGAATGCAATCCAGCTCTCTTGGGCCCCTTTTCCTTCAAGCTGTCTTGCCCATGGGATTTCCCCCAGCAATTGCTTGAAAAGGCCAAAATTAGCCCTGCCAAAGTCCAGGGTTGCAATTCTACTTGCTATTCTGTTCCTGCCACACGAGATGCTGAACTCCACCATCTCGTGGTCACTGCAACCCAGGCAGCCCTCAACCTCTACTGCTTCGACCAGACCCTCCTTGTTAGTGAGGATGAGATCCAGCAGTGCACCTCTCCTAGTCGGCTCCTCCACCATCTGCATGAGGAAGTTATCATCAATGCACTGGAGGAACCTCCTGGACTGTGGCTGGCTGGCTGAATGGTCCTTCCAGCAAACATCTGGGAAGTTAAAATCACCCACAACAACCAGGGCCTGTGACTGTGAGGCCACTCACAGCTGCGCATCCTGGAATCTTGATGTGCTAGCTTGTGCTTGCTTTCTTTATACTCTATGGGATGACTCTAGAAATAGATCACCCAAAGTGTTTTTTTTCTATGCTGAAACTTTTACAAACAGAACCTTACAAATCTCTGACTATATACACACTAACACAACTGTAACATAATTTCATGCAAACTAAAGGCAAATAAACGACCTATGTGTTACAAGAATAAAAAGAAGATTATGTTCTTTAATCAGTAAAACAGGAGATTATAGAAGGGACAGGAGAAAAAGACTCACTTAAATTAGAGATACTGGAAATTAAACAGTTATTAAACTACTTTGTAAGCATCCACTGAGAAGCAATCTCTTAAAGACACCACAAAGCATACAGAAGAAACCACCAAAGTAAGAGCAAGAAAATCTCATTGCAATGAGTCACTGTTTAACTATCTGTGAGAAGGGATGCATCTCTCAGCCTTGGAAGAAACATCAGGGTTTGTATCTCCTTGCCCTGAGATAACAAGCAGCTCTCCAGTGTCAGAAAACAATTTTCTTGGCAGAACTTCCTACTTGTGCTTTTACAGCGCTGGAGCCCAAGGTGGCAGTGTTACCTTCAGGGATTGCTCTCTGTAGCCCAGAAAGGAGGGAGAAGCCCCACCAGACAGTGCTCAGCAAACTGCCACCAACTGCTTGAGACAAACTGCCTTTTCAGTGAGTTGACTTGTCCCTCCCATAGAGCAAGAGGAACATTTTCTCGGCAAGAACTTTGATCTCACGAATGCTTTTTCAGAAGACACACTCAATTAAAAAACATGTCTAATTATTAGGCCACCCAAAATCTTCCCCTTTCGAAGGTCTGAGTGATCCTGGGGTGCAGCACGTCCTCTCTTCAGCAAGAGACTTGCCCTGTTGGGCAACATTGTGAATGAAAAATGGGGGGGAAAGAAAGATAAAGCCCATTATTTCATTTTTTTTTTTTAAGAAAAAGCTTGTTCCTGCATTTTAATACAGTCTTCATGTATTTCCTCAAAATTTGTGTGGTTATCTGGTTATCTTGTTAACAAGTTTTGCAGTGTATAAAGCAGTATTAAAATAGCCTTACAATCCACCGTGAGATACAACAGCAAATCAGCAAGCTTTGTTTTAATAAACGGCAAACTCAAGCAGAGCTGCCTGAAACTAAGTATTAACTTTCCATTTTTAGAAAAGAATGAAAAACGTCAGAACCCTCAGGCACTATCTTCTTACTCTTAATGAGTCAACAATGTTGTTTAAAATTCTCCTAATAACCTGCAGCATATTTTTTTTTTTTTTAAATGGTATTCACGTTGTTTCTAAATACAGAAAGAGAGAAAAAGTGCAGCCTGTAAACCATCTCAGCATATATCACCAGCTCCACTACACAAGCCAAAACAGACCAGGCAAAATTTGAAAGAAGGTTCAGCATCAGAAGAAAGCCTGAAAACTGAACTCGGGAACCGCTCTGTTTGACTGCCCTGAAATCATCATGGGAAGCAACCTGTTCTGGAAAGATAAAGCAAAGCATGTTACTTTGCCTCAGTGTTTATTCAGTCTGAGTAGGAAAATAACAACATTGAGAGCCCAGCACTGATGGTAGCATCTTTTTATCACATTTCACCCCCCTAGAAATGGAGGATCTGTATTTGAGCTTTTCTTGCAATTAATGGGAGGAAGGAGGTGGCGGGTTCCCATCTTCCTGTGTTTGCCATATAGAGATGCTAGACAACAAATACAGACTAGAAACCTAACTGTTACCCAGCTAAGCATCGGTTAGCTATGTCTCCACCTAAGTATGGTAATAATATAAAAAAACCCTGAAGAAACTCAACGTTTGACAGGACAGTTCTCCACCAGGCAATAAAAAGCCCACTGATGAACCTGATGTATCTATAAAAAATAATTTTATGAAAGAACAGGGTTTAATTAAGGAGATTGGAACTGCTATTGATGATATTTTTTTTTCATTTTCTCTGACAAGCAACAACAATATTGTCATATTAACAGGATTTTAAATTATAATCTAGCTTTTTGATTGGAAATCTAAAGGGTAGATGCATTGCAAGTGTTTGTTTAAAAATAAATTATCAGAGCAGAGGGAAATATTAGCAGGTAGAAATTCATTATGAAATTTCCCATTTTTAGTTTTACTTGATAGTGTGTAACTGGTTTAAGCTACCAATAATTTTCTATCACAGGAGAAAAAAAATTTAAAAAAGGCTAAATTTAGCACACCTGTAAACCTTTATGCTACAAGGGAGGAATCTCTGAGGGCACCTTATTACCAAAGCTGGTCCTCTATTAGCTCAGAGAAATGGACTATTGCTACTATGAAAACAGTCTTCAGGATAGGAAACCGATTTTTACTGCTTGTAGTGAAATTACACGTGACTCTTACAATTACACAAAATTTTGCTATAGATTGGCCTTTCATTTATGCATTACTTATGACACTATTAACTTTTTATTTTCTTTTTTTCTTCTGAAATCCTCAAATTTTTGCATTTCTCTAATCCACTAAGAAGGACCTATTATTTAATTGAATTAGCTCTGTAAATACCAGTTTCTGTCACATCAGTAAAGAAATATTAAATCAAATAATAGAAACAAAATAATTCATCATCTCATTTGCAAAAATCTTCTTTATAATATTCACACTAAGACCACCTTAAAATAGCTAATAGTGGAAGAATTTGTATTTTCTCCCTTTTTTCATTTTGCAAGCGTATATTCTTGCTGTGTGAACAACATTGTGCATTTTAAAGAAGTAGCTCTGTTAGTACTAAAGGAAAGTTAAAAAGTGTGTTAACTTAATTTTTTTTCTAGGGTTTTTTTGGCTGGGTTTTTTTGTTGTTGATGGTGTTGTAGTAGTTTGGTGTTTGTTGGGTTTTGTTGTTGCTGGTTTTTGGTTGTTGGTTTGGTTTGGTTGTTGGTTGTTTTTTAAGAAATCAGGTACTTTTAGCGAATGCTACATGTTATTTCTGAAGTCAAAACTATAAATAAATACCACGATTTTCAATAGCGGTCACAGGTGTGCCATGATTCTAAGACCATACTTCTACCTCAGGTGTCCAAAAACAAACTGTAAGAGGGAGATCATAACATTTGAATTTGGTTCTCAACATTGAAAAACTTTTACACACAGCTACGCCGTATTTATCAATGTAGGAGCATTTATACTTCCACCACAGATGGCTTAGATAGTGACAGTCAATTTGCCATGAGCTGCATATGAGCCAACGGCTGACATTGTATATTTCTTTAAAATGTTTTTAACAGTGACAGACATAAAGAAGGGCTAATATACCAAAGCCCTAGACACCCACAAAATTGATGGAGAAAAGGATAATTGCTAGGAGTATGTTATCAGCAAAAATGCATTACAGCCTGCAAAGGCACAAACACCGTCTGCATTCAGCAGGCCACACACTAATGAGATTGCCTCTCGCAGTCCCAGTTGATAGGGGAGCAGAATAGCTCTCTAATTAGGTTTACTGACTAGGGGCCTATATTGTCTTCTCAGCACTAGCAAGTTGGGAATGCAACAACCTTCTGCAGTGAAAGGAAATGAGGCATCTTCCTTACTCCCCACAAAACCAAAGCAATTATGAGGCAGGAGCATCTTGCTCACTTCCGTTCATTCATTGACAAAGGCTAGTTACTTTAGTTCAACTTTTAGCAAGCCCTGAAGTTATTGAAACTTAAGTCTTAGGTAAGTCAGATGTATTATCACTGACAAGAGTAATCTATTTGATAACAGTTTATTACATTTTTTGCTTACCTCTGGTCAAAATCTTCCTTGCTAGGGGGTTATAATGTGTTTATATATAAGCAAAACTGCCTCCTATTGCAACATACATACAGATAAAATATTTCCAGAGAAACCATAGTGTCTCCCCCTATTTCAGCCACTTCTTTCCAAGAGGATAAAAAAATTAAAAGGACAGCTCCTAAACAATTTTATCTACAAATCATGCTGACAGTGTACAGTGTCAAACCGCATCATCCCTATATCCTATGACCACACTGATGCATAGTAATATCTGAACTAAGGTGGAAATTCTGATACTCAGATGCTTCTGTGTAAAGACCTGACTGAGGATTGATCCTTCTGCCTCTGATTCAAACGCCACAGGGTAACATTTATACCAATATAACATCTGGTTAAAATTACCTAAATTGGCTTCATAAATTCTTTATTCTTATATAAACTTGTTGACAGGAGTAGGTGGGTTTAAGTGAACTTGTTACAAACCATGGGGATGGCAGCAGAGAATATTAATATTGCCTAAATTTTGTTAGAAAATCTGTATTTTACTAGTTTGTATTTTTGCCAAAATTCAGCTGTTCGGCTTGAAAATTGCCTTGCTAGTTTCTCCAGGAAGTGATAGAGTTGTTTTCCACCAATTAGTAAAAATTCAGGTTGCATTAAGGTAAAGATCTCCATATTATTAATGATTCTAAGTATTAATGTAAAAGCTGGAACATTTTTTGTTTTCTATGTGAAAATTTGCCCATACTTTTATTCAAAGACAGTGAGGTAAATCAGGTTTTGCTCACTCCTTACAATTTTGACATTACTGTTTCACTTTCCAAGATCCCACGCTCACTGAGCAGCCTCATGCCTTGAGAAATCCAAAAATTGTATAAAAACATTCTCCCGAGCTCTCAGCCTTTTTGGAGCCTATCAGTCCTACCAAGACTACTTCCTCATAACACTGGCACAGGAGAAAGTGGCCCACCACCTTCTAAACAAGAGCATGCTTTGTACCAGGAAGTCTAGAGATTAAAATCGACTCTTCACTGAAATCCACACTTAGGTATATGGTGAAGAACATGAGGGGAAAAGGGTCATAGTTTTACACCTTAATAAGCTGCTACATGCAAACTAATTAATGGTGACTGCACTGTGTGGAGGGCATATGGGAGTTCCAAGAAAAACAAGTACCAAGACAGGATGGAAATTGCTGGATGTGCAGTCAAGTATGAAGTACACGGCACACATGTGCTCTGAGATAAACTGATCTTCACATTCCTTGGCACCATCTCATGACTCAGTTGGAAGCTGGTAGAGAATAAAGCAAGGAGTTGCAGGAAGGAAAAATACAGTGTCATGGTTACAGGAGTTGTGTTGTCTGGAGAAGCAGCTTTTATTCCTCTTCATGCCATGAGGTTCCTGTCTGTTGGCAGCCATGTAAGATAAGCCAAACCTTTTGCATATGTTCATTGATTGCATGTTCCTCATTTTCTGGATGCACAGCCTAAGGTCTGGTCTGCAGGAGTGCTAATCTGGCACGGCTTCGGTGGAATACAATCAAGTCTTTGCTCTGTATGTAACAAATCCTATATAACACTAAATATTAAGAAAAATCAGAATGATAGCCTCTCCAGTTGGACTTCTGAAATAAGCAAAGACTAATCTTTGAGACCCTCAGGTACTAATCCATTAAGTATTAAAAACAAAATTTAAAAAAAAAAACAAAACACACACAAAAAACCAAGATACCCTTACTAGACTATAATGAAGATAAGTTGCAAGGCCAAATATTCAGATGCTGTAATGATAAATATCAGAGAATAAGTCACAAAAAAACTTCATTCATGCCTTGAGTGATACAGGCACTGGTGAAAGCTGTATGTAATAAAGTTCTCAGAGAGCACAGTCTGGTGCATAGAAGCCTAGGCAATGGATTTCAGAGGAATCAGTAATTTTAACCATAATATTTTCTAACTTCTGATTATTTGATAATGCTACTTTGACAATGGTCTTTTAATATGACACGGTATGCGTAAATAGATGAATTTACATAAAAATTGTATGGCAACTAAAATTCTACTGGTTTATATATAACGTGTAGTCCCAAAACAGCAAATTTTTTTGGTCTCTCACCTGAAAGTTACCAAAAAGCAGTCATCTATCACCACATTGAAGACAGAATCCACGCATGTAGTATTGGAGCAAGCATACAGTACAACATTTAAAATGTTTAAAAACATGATAGGAGAAGACAAAAGAACTAGTGTGCATTTTTACCAAATAATTACATGCCTGTGAACTGCTCCAGGATACCAGCTCTCCCTACAGATTTTAGAGGGAGCCTCTAAGGTACCCAACTCTCTGCCTGTGCTGGAGTTGTTTTAGATGCCTCTTTAGATTTAACTATAAATATTTACTAATGGGAAAACATAATTTATGCTGATATTAAAACAGACGGAGAGTTACATCTCTCAGTTTTAGGAATGGTTTTGCTAGGACAGAAAATAAGCAATGGCAGTTACAGTCTTGGCAAAACTTGTGATGCAGTAAGAACATTAAGAATTATATCCTGGTTTTATGTTAAAGGAACAATATTTTTTAATGTATCAAGAATGTAATGGCACAATATCTAATGAAAAAATAAACATCCAAACCTGACATTTAACAATAACATAAAATTTATTTTCTTAATGAAATCAGTCATGTATGACTTCATCGAAACCAACAGATTAATTTCACTCACAGGGATTATCTGAAATGAGTTTTTCAATTAACAGTCACTAGCTGAATAGACCCCTAAGGAGATCTTAGTCTATGCTACTCTGTACTACACAAATAAACTTGGCAAAAGCTGAAAAAGCAGCAAGACAAAGGTTCTCCTTGGTTTATCAAAGGAAATCTATTATCTGTGAAAACCTTTTATTTACTAATTGTAATTTAAAACTACTGTATAATCTTTTCAGCAAAGATAATTACCTACAGGACACAGGGCTACTTCCTAGTACATTGATTTTTGTCAAAAATGCAGGCTGCTCTCGAGTTTCAGTGTGAACCTGAAAATAAAGGACTTCTGTTGCCACACAAACCTCATAACAGCAATCGTATTAGCAACAAAGGCCTACAGAAGAGGCACTGGAAGAGATGAACAAAAGTGAACAGCTGTGGGCCTGCTCTGTACAGATCTATAGAGAGCACTGAATGTGGAGATGATCCATACGTGAACTCCCTTTCCTATGCATCTTGCCTGGGTGTGAGTTCGACTGGCTTCCTGGAGAACCAGACTAACGCTGAGTTACGTTCTTGGTCTCTGCAAGCACTGAGTTCCATCCAACTATTTTAGCATAACCTCCCAAGCAATCCTACTGCTTCCAATTATTTTTAGTGTCAGCTGGGCTCAGAAATAAGTTAGTTGTAAAATCAGGTATTCCCTTCAGTTGGGACACAAGTGGAAAAGGCGGCTGGGGAAGAACTGTGAGAGCTGGCTGATGGAGATGGTGTTCATATGGTTTCACAGCTTCAGTGCTGACCACTTGGCACTTTCCTCCTTTGAGGCTTCATGTCCACCAAGTCTCAGACTTCTGATTTAACATTCCTCAGAGCAGGCATTTGGATAGGGTGTCATTTGTTACTACGTCATAAAAAAACCTTCAGGATTGTTCCTTAAATACCATTTTGAGTACGTAATTTACTGGATTAAATGAAAAGCGTTTTTTGAACCTTTCACAAAGGCCAAACAGCCAATTCCTCGCTGTTTTATCCCACCTTCCCATCTCAGTCTCTGTATCTCCCTGTCTTCCTTCCACCAACCTGCTCTTCTCATTCCCCTGCGTACCAGCACTGGAGCATTTACAGTGGACAGTTTTGAAATGCTTAGAATTAATTGTAGGGTATCTTCAGTCATTTTTAATGGGTAATAGAAAGTACCTTTCTCAAGAACAGGAGAAAAATACTGTGCTACTGAAAGAATTATAGATAAACACTCCATTTAGAATTGCTGAAAGTTACCTTAATGGCTATCAGGAACACTTGCAATTTAGAATAATTCTATGAAAAATAACTGTCATTTTGAAAGTCCCTAGTACTGCTTTCTGAAGATGACTTAAATCCACCAAACATACTGACCGATGAGGACAGACCTCAAATGTGGTTGTGATTTTTATGGTACTTGTTTATGGAAGAATCTTCTTTAGCTTTTACTGACAAATAGGTCTATGCTATGAAAAAGAATAGGTAAGAAAATGACCCTCATAAAAATTTTGTAAGCGTGAGGGATTTGTTAGGAATATAAGTGTGTCATTCTATCATTAAGATTATTCGGAACAAAATATGCCCGTTTTCACTATTTTTTTTAAGATACAGAGCTAAATATTGATTTAAAATCACAGCATCAAATGGAAACAAAGTCTCATCTTTTGTCAAAGAGTTGGCATGTGAATCAGGTATAAAACTCAGTTCAACATTTGAATTTGTAAACTGACAGCTCCCTTAATAAAGAGGTATTCATAGCACTTTTAAAGCACTAGCAGTTGTAAACTTAGACCTGTTTTTCTGTTTAAAAAAAAAAAAAATCATTTTTTCTTATAACTGGAGTGCCTATAATATGAACTTGATAACAATTAGTGACAAATTATAATAATCTTGATAAGTGGAGTACTTAGGTATACATAGTGTTTATATTATATGTATTTTCAAATTGGTTTTAATTGTATTAAGTAATTGAGACTTCAGCATACTTAGGTTATTACTAGTTTTGGCTCGCAAACATCAAGCTTAATTCTTAATTATGCATATCATGTCTTGTCAGGTTTTCCATATGTCACAAATAATTTTCTACGTGTTTGTTAGTCAGTTGCAATACCTTTTGTGAGTGTTCATACTGCATATACAGTGGCATTTAGTACAAATTACACTCTTTAAAACTTATTAACTTGCCAGTTTTTAAACTTCACTTTTTTTCCTGATATCAGTTTCTATAATTGAAAATAAATAAGAGCCACATCAAGCATATATCCTTAGCAGACACTCTTGTTAATCAGCTCTACAAAATTTCCAGTAACTGAAACAGAGGAAATTCTCAGGCATTTCTTACAACACACCCTACTTCCTTCCCCTCTCACCTTTTCAACTCTGATATAGTTTCTACAACTCCATATGTTGCTGCATTATAAACTGTCTGCAGTCAAGATGTTAGCTATGAGGTCAACCCATTCCAGGAGGCCACCCGGGTAGCAGTAGAAGGCTATGTTTTTTTTGTATATATAGTGGGTTTCTCTTTAATGTCTTTGTTAACCTTTGAAATATTCTGAATGTCCGTCTGTGGTCTGGGATTAAACTTCAACATTTCACTCTCTAAAGAAGCCAATACATTTACATAAATTCATTGCTTTTTCATTGTTAGAAAGAGATGAGCATATATCTCCTATATCAGCAATCACATATATTTATCATTATACATGTAAACGCGTATGCCTAAACATGCCATGCATGTTTGTGTTCCAGTAATATCATGGGTTTTGTGCAACACGTTTCCAAATATATAAATATGTATTCCTAATTATCATCTGGAAATCAGAAAAGCCACCTAAGACTATGTCACTTTTTTATCCTTTACGCAGTGACACATTTTCACTGCGTATCCTGACAGCAAGAAGTGGATTCAAAGCACTTGCTGCAATTCCTAGTTCATGAGTTAAAGAAAATGAGACCTTTTCAACATAACTGAAAAAGCTTCCCAAGGCACCACTGTTGAAATGAGCTGAACTTGCTGTAATTGCTTCTCTTCTCTAGCAATCCTCCCACCCCTTTGTATCACCAGGGAACAAATCCTGCAGAAATCCTTTCTGTCAATGTTGCCCACTACATACTCCCCATAGCTGACCCAGAGGTATGAGGCAACATGTCAGATGGAAATTGTATATATGTACACTGGTGAATTGTATATTTGAGATAATAGTTTCTTTGTGATTTGTGAAAATTGTTTACTCGTGATATAGCCCCAGGTGTGTATTCCTTGAAGAAGCAAGTGTAAACACAGAAAAATATCACAGCTGAAGTGAGAAGCTGCAAGATTCAGAGCCGCCATGAACTGTGAGACAGGCTCCAGACATGGGGAAGAAAGTTCTTACACTCATGGTATACTGGACCGAGTTTGCCCAAACTCAAAAAGGCACAGAGTAAATGAAAACAAATTTGGAAGCTGAACCCTGGAACAACAAAATGACCAGGTTTTAAATATCATTTTAATTCTATGAGATATTTACATTGATTTCTATTCTAAAAGCTACTTCTTATTTTTTTAAAAAAGAGATAGGTTTTAATAAAACCTTTCTCTTTTTCTCCCATTTTAAGGCATTTAGTGTAGAAGGTCTATGAACTTCTACATCAAAGGTCTGTATGATTCATGACATTGACTTAAGTGCAAAACAAAATAAAGATCCTGTTTCCATTCAGTGGTTGAACCAGTAAATAAGAAATTAAAAATGGATTTGACAACCTGATTTCAGCTGGCGTTTCTTCAAAATGGGTATGGATCCATGCTTATTTTGCTACAAAATGGTAAACCCCAAAACTGGGGTTTTCTAATTCTAGGGTAACTTTGAACTAATTAATTGTTTTAACTGTGTTAGCAGAACTGTACTTCCAAAGCCAACTTTAAAAGCCTTGTTAAAAATAAACTAGTATGAACCCTTCTGGAATTTCTGAAATAAAATGCTTTATTTTGACTTTTTCAGAGTAAGTGAATTAAAGTGAATGATTCAGATTGATATGTAGCTTTAACATCTATGAAATTTCAGTTTTCTCTTCTCAGTGAAAATAAATGTTGCCTGGTTCCATCTATAAGCACCGCGAGGGTGTAAGTTATGAGACCATCCCAGAACACAGTATTTCACTCTGGATTGTAATTTGTAAACCCAAAGCACCTCCCTGTTTCACACAACTCTCCTAGTTCTTGGAATCCAGATCAACAACCCAACATTGTGTGTTTCTGGGGGATTTGGGAGACTCCATTCCATACCATGGAAGCAGGCAACCTCCTATTCAATTGCACCATAAAGAAGTGCTGTTGCTAAAGAAACTAGTCAAGAACTATCTTTTTGCTATTAACATGCTCTCCTGCTCCTTTACCAGTTCACAGAATCACAGAATCACAAAATGTTAGGAATTGGAAGGGACCCCAAAAGACCATCTAGTCCAATCCCCCTGCTGGAGCAGGAACACCTAGATGAGGTTACACAGGAAGCCGTCCAGGCGGGTTTTGAATGTCTCCAAAGTAGGAGACTCCACAACCCCCCTGGGTAGCCTGTTCCAGTGCTCTGTCACCCTCATTGAAAAGAAGTTTCTTCTCAAATTTAAGTGGAACCTTTTGTGTTCCAGTTTGTACCCATTACTCCTTGTCCTATCATTGGTTGTCACCAAGAAGAGCCTGGCTCCATCCTCATGACACCCGTTATATATATCTGTAAACATTAACGAGGTCACCCCTCAGTCTCCTCCAAGCTAAAGAGACCCAGCTCCCTCAGCCTTTCCTCATAAGGGAGGTGCTCCACTCCATCATCTTTGTTGCCCTGTGCTGGGCTCTCTCCAGCAGTTCCCTGCCCTTCTTGCACTGAGGGGCCCAGAACTGGACACAATATTCCAGATGTGGTCTCACCAGGGCAGAGTAGAGGGGAAGGAGAACCTCTCTGGACCCACTAACCACCCCCCTTGTAATACACCCCAGGATGCGGCCTTCCTGGCCACAAGGGCACAGTGCTGGCTCATGGTCAGTTCAGACGATCATTTTCATATATCCATTTTTATATTCTCTGGCAATTTGATGACAGTTTCACTAGCCTCTGTCAACTGTTACAGAGAACCAACTTGGTGGTTTTCCTAATATTTTATTGCTATTATTGTTTTCAAAGTACTAGTTCTTTCTTCTCTTTCTCCTTCTCTTTCTCTGTTAAATGATTCCTTAAAGAGAAATGTTTTTTCAATTTACAGGTTCTCACTTGAATAAGCAAAAAACCTATGGACCATTATCTTTCAAGACAGAAAAATAATTACCAGATCAGCTGGAGATCTGAGTTAGTACTTTTTCTTTTTTAAATACACACAGTGCACATTCTCAAGTTTCTGTAGAAAAGGTTAACGTTACAAAGATGAATTTTCATCTCCTTCAGATTCCTTTCTGCATGAACATCAGCCAGCAGTTGTCCCCAGCCTACTTTACCCCTGTTTATTTTTACGTAAGCAGATTAAATTTTGTACTTGCAATTACCTCTCTCACATATGTTAAGAAAGATTTACAGGATGGACATCTATTCTCATAAAAATTCACTACTGCTGGAATCTTATTAATTTACAAGCATGTTTCATATAATATTTTCAGTGATTAAATTGGCTGTGTATTTAATCTTCGTGTAAACACTTGAGACTGATTTTAAAGGATCAGTTTGGTTTTTGGTTTTATTTTGCTTTTCTTTAACGGGCACACTGCATATTTATGAAATCGCATGTCATCATCAGCTCCCAAAGTGTTTTTAATCCTTCATTCCTGGTACAGGTACTGCTAACTTCAAAATAAAGGTTTTGTTTAAGGATTTATAAGCCAAATCAGTCTTTCTGGCTGGAAGAGTAGTCATACTGGGAAAGTACCATCCTCACTAGGTGGTGTTATCTGTAGCCAGTGGTTGTTGGAAGCGCTCAGTAGGTACACACAGGAGCAGCACAACAACGGAAATTTGCCATCAAATATGGCAAGAGGAAGGGAGCAAGTTGTCTTTGACCGGATGTACTAGTGACATAACAGCAGAGATATTGTGCCTTTCAATTCCACACAGAACAACTCTTAAAGGTAAACATCTTGACTACAATAAAGCAGAAATCTCCCTCTGGAACTGAATGATTCAGTGTAAGGTAATAATAAACAGAAAAGCAAAGTGTGAAAATGAAGTCTGCAGTCTAACTGCACTTCCTTGATATTCAAAAAAGACTGAGCATGTATTCCTGTAGTATGAATTTAATTCCAAAAGGTAACCAACATAAAAGAAAGTTTATTTCTTTTATTCCAAATAAACTTAAACACTTATTATCCCTTTATACTTGCTAATGAATAGTCTAACATCCTTTTCAGAGAAAGACTTACAGTACATCTTTAACTCCAAAAAACTTGCTAAAAATTGTATATAATCATGTAATAAAGGACCGTACTATCATGCAGATGCACAGATGCAAAATTAAATTGTGTGACCTATCTTAATTCCATCTCTAAATGACTGGCATCATATTCATGATACCATTTCCTTACTGTGATTCTTCTGCATTTGATTCTATCCATTCCATTACAGCCCTCTGAATGAACCCAGCTAATGAATGGTATGAACACAGGATGTTGGGCACTGAGCAGACAGACTGTAAGTAGGGACACATCTTCTGTTTCGGGTAGAAGACTACTCCAACAACTGTTAATTCACTTATTAAGAGCAATCACAAGTATGAAAATTCTAAGTAGGCACAAGAATCAAGCGTAAAAATCTATGACACACAGTAAAAAGAATACAAAGTGGTTTTTTTTCCTGGTGTTTTGTTTTGGGTTTTGTTGTTGTTGTTGTTTGATTTGTTTGTGTTGTTGTTTTGGGTTTTTTTGTTTTTGTTTTTTCCTCACTATTTTAGACAAAAGCCTATACAGAAGCAGAATTTAATATGTACCCCAAAATAATACAGGAAGTCTATGGGACAGCCAAAATTTGAACCCAGAGGTCTTTCCAGTTCCTTATGCATACGCTTGATTTCTTGAGGTGTAAACAAGGAGAGATACTAATTAAAGTATGGGAGTAAATCCATTACAAAACTGGATCCAGAAAAATATTCAGCATCAGCAACCTCACTTGAAACGGGCTTCACCTTTGAAATGTCTCAAATTTCAATCAAACGATTGTCAGACAGTATCTTTCCCAGTATTCATTAAAAATCAAAACAAACAAACAAAACACACCAAAAAAATGTTGTAATGCAGCACAGAACATTTTAAAAATTAGTACAGCTATTCACCCATCATTTAACATCTCCTTAAATATCAAATTAGTTCATTTTAATTGACTATCACAGCATAGCACTTTAACATTGAAAACCAAATCAGACAGTCCTGTCTTAGCCTGCAACTCAGCTGTCTGTGTTGTACATGATAAATCACTCCCTATTTTGAGCCGCTTTCCACACGTTGAAACTTGCATTCATAAATTCACATTACGTTGCTAATGGGACAGAATCAGGGTTGCTATGGCAACACTGTGATGTGCCCTATCACTTAAGTGAGAAAATGAACACTAGTAATTATCACCAAGCAAATGGTATTTTTGCCTTTCGTATATGGTATCTGTTCAATGTTTAGTTTAGCTAATAAATGGATTTGTGACTTTCTACAAAGGTGGGATAAAAACCAACTAAAATGAGTATTGATCTCATACTAAAAGTGAGTCAGAATACGTCACTGAGAAAAGCCCATAGAACATGTGTATTTTCAAATAACATTGACAAGATTATAATGACATTAGGGAACTACAGTCCTAAGTTCAACAGCAGGGTGCATCAGATTCAATTCAGAGAGTGAAAAAAACATGTCTCAATTCTGCTTTCAAGCTGAAATTACTATTACCTTCACATCATGAAGGTCAAACAGTCACAAAGAACATACATTGTCTACCTTTCTCATTAGGGTTGCAACAGATAATATTCTGTATTGCATCAAAATACACTGTCAGTGTTACTGCCAAAACCCTTTGTGCACTTGCTTTCCTTTCTCAGAAGGTCAGACTGCCTTAATAGCATCTCTTGCATTTAAAGGGACAGACACAAGCAGAATATGGCTGGACCAATATTCAAAAATTAAATATTGAGAAATTCATGATCTTATGATCTGTTATTTTTCATCTGATTTATCACATGCATAATTCAGAATCTGAAATATGTTTTAAGTTAATGTGTAAAAAAAAAAATAAATAAATAAAATCTGTTTACATTTAAACTCTCTACTTTCCACCATTGATTTGATCCCCGCTTTAACCTCCCAGAGCCTGGAGACCTGCTCTTTTACCTGCTTTCAACATATCAGCAGATAATTTGAAACTGTCCCTATTTTCACAGATGCTGGGTACAGCAGCTCACATTTTTTATCTAAAATAGCCTGAAAGAACAGACTGCCATCCACTGAAACTGCCAATAAACAATACATGCTGTGTCCTGTAGCTTAAATAACCATAGTAATGTATCTTGCCTTCTGTCTCAACAGAAAATTAAAGTGTGATTATGCAAAGAACTTTTGAAGAGCCTATCAAAGTACTCAAAACCTGAATATAAACCACATCTTCAAAATTATGAATCTATGTGCTTACATCCTAAATCTCTTTATCGGAGTTTAGGGGTGATAACAGAGGCACAAATCCAAAGACAGGCATTTAAAGTTGAGACTTATTGCAGTCCTGACCTAACTTTACAACAACTGCTCTACCAACAAGCAGAACTGCCTCTCATGGGTGTAATAGACAATAAAATGTACAAGGAATTGTTGTTCTCCCATTACAGACTCTCACTCTTAAAACAGTCTCAAGAGACCAAATCGAGAGTTCCTGTCCCATAGTAACATCAGCATTCTAGAAAAATGTAGGTAAAGCTCAGGAGAGTCTGAAGAAATCAAGGAAAATGCTTGAGTGCTAAGCAATATTAAAAGGAATACGAGAGCAAAAAGCTACCACAAAATGAGTAAGACTCATTGGATGTAACCATCCCCTGCTATGTCTAGCACTGTATAACAAAACAGTTGGAAAGTTTGTGAAGAACGGCCTGATTTTAGTGCACTACAATAACTCTTTATATATTGTCATAAAATAATAAGTTTCTGGATAGTATAAGGTGTGGATGTTGATAAGTGTCAAGTTTGGAGAAGGAGAAATTGGTTTTATTGGCTATATTTCGAGAGACTGGTGGGAAAAAACACAAACGGGAAACATGATCAGGTAGTCAGAGATTAACAAATTTCCCAACTTTCCCCAATATCCAGTTTAGTAAACATTCCTATTGAGTTTAGTTCTGGATACATACAACTGTATATGCAGAGATGATTTTCCTTCTAACCAGGTCTTGTTTGGTTTATTAAATAGAGCTTAGCTGCAGCAGCTCTTTTTCCCTCACCCAAAATTTTTATCTTTAGACTTGTAGGAAATTTTTTTCTTCAGATTTTAAAGCAAAATAATGTAATTTGCAGTTCTAAAGCTGGCCAGGGATTTCAGGGGATTTAAGGACTACATTTCAGATAAGTAATCTCTATTACATGACCTTGTGATCAGTGGCATTTTCTAGCCTAGGCTGCAATTCCTGTGCTGTCAGTGGAGACACAGTTTTTGGCTCTAAACACTCTTCATTGCAGACTCCTTCCTCAGGCAAATTATAATAGTTGGTTGCTGTTCTTCCATGTATTTAATGATTAAAATACAGCCACTCAGAAAGGCAGATGATACGAGTTGAATTCTAATGCAGAACATAAGCATCATTCTTTAAACAAGCAAGAAATACATTTAAAATAAAGATGTAAAGTCTCTTGTTTCTACCTCAGTGTAATCATCTCTCTGTGTAGAACTACATTTTAAACTTAATTCCCTTCATAAACTTGAGGATATTTTTATCTCAGTACTTCTATGAAGAATGACAAAATTATTACATTCTGATCCTTCAGAAATGTAACATTCGGATTTACTGGTCCGAAACCAACAGTTTTAAATTAGCTACCAGCTTGTATAGTCTTCATGCTTTTTCTCACTCAAACATATGACCAGTGGTACAGCATACTGTGTTTTTTTTCTCTACTTGCACAAATATGTGTTTTTTTCACATAAATGATTTTACTAAATCATAGAGAAAGTCCAAATATTTACCAGAGTTTCATCAAAAACAGTTACTCACACATGATTTATAAAATCCTGCTTCATAGTGACCTCTCAAAACTTATTCCCAAAGCAAACATCCCAGTTGGGACAGACCTTCTATTACACTTTTGAGAAACTGAGATAGAACTGCAATCTATAAAATTCAGACAGCCTGCATAAATAAATTATCTAAACACTTACTTTAAGAGAAAAACCACTGATATCAATCCTCTCACTAAATACAGAGAAGTATATTTATTTACACAAGAAAATGTTTTTATACTGCATTTTCTGATGTTCATAAATTGAGATGAAACAATTTAAGAATCTACTTTCTTCATAAATTGTCACTAAAGATTTTATTTTAAAAAAACCTCAATTCAAAGACCACAATTGGCTAGAAAATGATGGAATAGCTATGAATAAAAATTATTAATCAAATGCTGCTTGAGTGTATTCTAACCAAATTTACTGTTGATATGTCTCAACTAAATTTTCATGATTTTTTTTTAAACAGGAATTGCACTGTGAAATAAGAAGGAACGACACACAGTTGCCAGGATTTCATTTGCGAGAAGGGAGAGCAAAAGGGTCCCAAAAAGCAGATTTGTGCCAGTGTAATCTTGAAATTCCATTTTGAGATAGCCATGGACACTTGTAAAAACTCAGTCTGGACTTTCATCTTTATACAGCACAGTTTACATGTCTGTCCTCCCATAACTAGCATAGGTCAGATGGAGTCCCCATTTTCTTCTCATGTTAAAACAAAAAGAATACGCACCCATGCCTCATCTAAGGTGTTGTCTTCAGGCAATCTCAGAATACACTGATTCAGTACTGATGACTATGGACTCATAAAGGTTATTTTCTTTAATTTCTTAAAATCTGGATCAAATATTTTAAACTGTTTTGATGTACTTTTTTTTTTTACCTCAACAGGGCTTGAATCAGACCTCACTCAAGCCATCTGGCTAAAACCAAGGCATTTGTCATCAAGGCAAATGAACATTCAGTCCCCACTTTTTCAACACTTCCTAAAACACGTTGACAAATGTCCATATTCCCCAAAATGTATTCTAGAACAGGGGAAGTGTTCACCTTCAAAGATGCTGTGTCTGGTCAAAAGCCAAAAGCAGAGAGAGCAGCAGCAGAAGAAACACCATTCATTGAAAAGTGGGTTTTGATCTTTAGGGTAGCATAGTAGGAAACACATTTGCATTAATACGTTTTTTTGTCAGACTCAAATGAGCTTGAGAGTTAGCAGAAACATGCGTTGCTTTCTACATAACCGTCTCTCCGTTGGCAGAAACTGTCTAGTATTGGTGTAAGAAACAAGCATCTCTATTTTTTCCTAACAGAAGTTTTGTTGAATTTCACTCTCTGGGAACTTCTTGTCCTTTCGCCATAATATCTTCATCACATGAAACACAAGATACAACAGGAGCTTAAGTTACTGATACTGAAACATGCACACAGCTTTAAAAAAAGTTCCACTGAATACTACATTTTGTGTAGCATAAATATGATAAACATAAACAAAAGAGAAATTATAGCTTTTCTAATGCAAAAGTGAATATCTGCACTAATGCTCTGCATCCCAAAGGCTTCCTATAAGTTTTGAGACTGTTTTATTATATCTACATTTCACGTTCATAATCAAGGATAAAAAGTATGAGGAAAAAAAAGCACCCCTCTGGGATCAAGAGGTCAGCTGCAAACCTATTTAAACTCCTACAGTTTCCCAGTGGTACACCATACTTAGCAGAAAATGAATGCAGTAACAAGTATTAATAGATAGTTGAATTTCCAGCCTTCCCTTGCTTGTATTCAGTGAGGCACAGGGTTGTTTGGTTGAGAGATGTCATCCTGCTCTATAGGTATCCATAAATCCCATACGTGCTATGCATTTGCTTCTCATCAGGAAGATTGTTGTATGAAAACACGAGGTCATTTCCAAATGAGACTAGCTGTGTTTAGGTAGGAAAGCACAGTAGCTCACTCTTCAGAAACAGTAAGATGCCATTTGCCTTGAGATGCTGCCTTTAAAACACTGAATCCAGTGATATTGTCAAACATCATACAGGAGATGTTTGACTTACAGGAGAATGGAAATGGCTGGCAAAGTGATACAAAACACTCCTACAAAAATAGAAGTCATAGTCTTGAAGGAAAAGTGGCTTTTAGGAGGGACAGATGATTCACCAGGAATGTAAACACTCATATTAAACTGGTATTTGTAGAACTTTTACCGTTTAAAACAATAAATGAATAAATAAATATCCCCTATACTTTTTTCCCAAAAATATTCTGAGAAAGTTGTTCTTGAATGTCTACAGAGTACAGGACATAGCTCCTGAAAGAACTATGTGGTTTAGGACAGGACCTCTCAGCCCTGTTTTAAGAAAGAGTCTTTAGGAACAAGAGGTTGAATAGGGGACAGTAAAAGGGAGGACAGAGAGAAACAGGGCCCAGCACAAAGACTGGGTTCCCTGGAGTCTGAGCTCCAAACCTGTAGTACAAGAGCAACACCTTCCTCCTAAAACAACTGCTAGAATAGAGTAGGCAGAAAGAAAGTGTACCTTAGATTTCCAGCCTTCAACCAGGATAGAAAGGGTCTATCCCAGAGCTCTGACACAGCATGTGAATGGCTGCCTTGCTGCTGGAGCAGACTGGGGGAGCATCACCACCACCACTGCCTGTAATGGAAGTTTTGCACTGGAAATCTTCCCTGTCCCTTACACAGGATTTTTAACTGATGATGATGGAACAGCTGAATTTCTACACTGTCCATATCTGATTCAGTACAGAGGATCTCCATGCCAGCCTAGGAAGCCTTAATAAAGTGTCTTTGCAGTTCACACGAATAATCCTATACAGGTGTCCCTCTATCTTACTGTTACTTCTGGCATTTCAGAGGCCAGACACTCAGAAATGTTGTGGGAGCCTGGGAGAAAGAAACAAGACAGAATTTAGGCAGTATAGGGTTGCAAGACACTTTAGGTGAAATCTGGAGTGGCCAAGATTTGGCATTGGCAATCTCACAGTTCATACTCTTGACTGCAAATCTGGAGCAAGTCATTACCCCAAGAATGTTATCATAGAGCACTGTACCAATGTGTGCTGTCTTCAGAGTGAGCCATAAAATAAACCCTTGGTTACTTGTGGTCATTAAAGAACAAAAGTATTTCTGAAGAGGAAGGATGTATATCATGTTATCTTAGACATGTTCCATGTTCTCGTGAAGCTCTTCACTCTCCTACCTTGGTAAAACCTTAGGGGGTGTGGGGTGAAAGAACGCTGGGTCATTTGCTTCTATCCCACATTAGTCCCACTGTAGGTGCTCTTCTCCCACCCTAATCACCTATTAGAAATCACCATGTTTCATTGGATACAGGCCCAAGTATCTGTAGCTCCATACTCGAGTTTGGCTGTCCCTGGTGCCTCACCCAAGAAAGCTGAATGTGTGGCAGGAATATTGATATCCATTGAGTGGTTATCAAAAGAAACATGTAAACTCAGATGAGAGGACTTTCAGCTGTCAGTATTATTCCTCCTCTCCTACCAGAGCAGCCATAATTGTTCCTTTGGATGGTGACACAGGATGGCCATCCTGTCTGCATACCATGTGGCTTTGTCCTCCTGCATCCAGTAATCACCATGTTCTCTTATCCTGTACAAGATTCAGAGCCCTTCAACACTAGGTAGGGGGGTCAGCTGGTGATTTGGTTACTTAAGAAGAAACAAGCTCTATTAGCATTTTCTCAATATAGCAAAATGGATTTCAACAGCATTGCTTACTATAAAACAACATCTTATTTCACAGGTAAATCAGCCAGAAAAATATGAAATACCTAAAACTACAACAGAGTTGTATTTGATAATGTTCTGACTATGCAAATATGAGTGAACACCTTTAAAACTCTCTGCTGTCCTACATGAAGCCTGTCCTTTCCTACCCTGTAGAAATTATAATTCTGGAGAACAACAATGTAAGTTGAGAGAATTCGATCTAGCTGAAAAGGTAAAGGGGAGCACTCCTGTGAAAACATTCCATAGTTACTGGAACATAAACTGGTTAAGAAATGTCCTTATACAGGAGGGATGAAAGCTTTCCATATAACTTTATTATGTACTCACATCATTAAAACTAGTTACATCAGTAGTTATAAACATCACCGTGCAATTCGGGTACTATACCCTTCTCTATGCAACTGCAGGACTTAACCAGTTGCCTGAGAAGTCTATGAAAATTGATACATTTTCACAAAAGGTTTTTAGAAAACATGTCCCTGTATCATTGAACATATGCTCGTAGGCTTTATCCTCAGACTACTTAATTACCATTATCATCAATACATTTGTTCACAAGAGTGTTTTTGGAATGTTATCATGAAAAATTTTTAACAGAAGTGTTTCAGATTTTCATCAAAAAGCTGTTGACTGTTTGGGAATCTTCACACAGTCCTAGTATAACCCTAATAATAATATATGTTTAAATAAACAATTTAAAAAAAAAAAAAAACAAATCTAATAAAAACATTAATATTTTAAAGCCCACATAATTCATTCATTTAGAACACAGAAACATCATGAACTACTCAAAGAAATTCCAACAAAGCATTCAAGAAAAATCACAATTAAGCCCCTTCAAACTAAAGGTAACAGCTTTGCGACAACTAAAATTAAATAATTTTAAGTTATTTGCATTAAAAAAAAAAAAAATCAATAGAAGCCTTGGGAAATACAGCACAAAAAGTAGTACAGGAGATAAAATAATCCTTTCATGTTCTGATTAAGGGTTTGTGGATAATGATGCATTTGTAAGGCAAATACCACAGCAATCCAGATAGACACAGAAAATATTCAGATTTTTAAAAGAAATGTAAAAGCAGTAAAAACGCTTCTTTTGTTTGGCAGTTTGCTGAGTTTTTTTCACAAACCACTTTTTGAGGTTTACATACTGACGGAATGGCAATCCTTGTATGTGAATACCTGAAAATTCTTTCCTCAAGTTACAAACTCCAGACATAAACTACAGATGACTCATTGGTCTTCTTGAGCCTTGTGGGCAGCAATCAGTCTGTCAATGGCAAATAGGAATGACTTGATGTATATGAAATTTCTTTCGGTTGAAAGATTTTTTTTTTTACAGCTTGGAAAATACTGTGATGTTTTTAGTTCATAGTAATCCATTTCAGGGAATTCTTTCCTGATGCAGAACACAAAAATAATTGGTTCAACCAAACAAACTGATTACTTGGGTATCAATTCTTAATAAAGATTTTGTTATAAGGGTTGCTTATGTCAGTTGGCTTTATTACTCAAAGAGGTAAATTCAGATGCAATGCACCATTCACCAGGCTATTGTCTAGAAAACTGTTACTATAGGACTTGAATAGTTGTGCATTTCCTAACTGGAAGATGAAATTAAGAGTCCACATGAGATGCCCTTTTCCTCATTACTGGAATTTTGGGTATCTGCCACAAACAGTACAAGTGAGTCAGCGTTGGGGGACCTATATGAGATTTTGATGAATTTCTGTGGGTGGCTAAGAAGCATTCAAAATATGTGACTTTTTCACTTTGATATTGACAGTACTTCCAGACAGAGGACTCATACCTAACAAAAAGAAAAATATGAATTGAATTTATTGTGGAAAATGACCTTGGTCTACAGCAGGATCTACTTTGTTGGATGGATGGCATAACATTTGACGTAATCTGGGAAAAATTCCCAGTTGGACAATCTCATCTTACTGAAGTTGGTGCTATCAGAGAGCAGTTGCAACAGATGTATGGTGTCACCACATCTGTCTCTGGAGTAAGGCAGAGAGAACAATAGCACAGGTTGAAAGGTTGTTCTCTGTGAGACTGTAAAGCTAGAACTCGGGTAGATACTACAGAAATATTTAGCAGATAGCACCATACTTCTTCCTTGATCATTTTAACATTGTACTACAAAACCATGACCATTTTGGCCTTCACACTGAGAGCTTTCCTGAGGGAAATCAGTCACTGTTTCAAGTCAAGAAGAGAAATATCTCACCAGTTAATTTCTTTTTAGGGTTTATGAAGTGTAGTCACTTCATTTTGAATAGTTTTGGCAACAGAAGCTCACTGCCAACCATGTGAAAAGGCCTGAAAGTGCAATTTGCATTCTCTTGGCTTTCTCTGTGCTGCTGGACATCAGTGGAAAATGTGCAAAGACAGAAAACGTACATGGCAATAAGAAGAGCCTGAAAACAGCATTGCAAGAGATTATCCATCAATTCGTATTCTCAGTGCTGATAGCTAGAGAAGGCCACAAGGTACTCTATTGTCATTGTCATATGGTTAGAAATCGTAAAAATGACTAATGATGAAATAAGAAAAATCCCAGGTGCAGATTCTATTGCAATCAGAAGTGTAGGTATTTGTGTTCATCAAATAGCTGATGAACAAAGGACCATGATAAGGAATTTAGTTCTATCCAGGCAAGAAGTGCTTAGCGGTTTTTTTTGGTTTCTAATTTGAGAAGTCTGATTGTACCCCTTCCATGTTACTAATACATGTCTCTTAACTGTCATCACCAGGACAAACCTGCAAGTCCTAAGAATGAATGTTCCCCATGGCAGAAAGCATTGCACACATTGTCTTCACTTCAGCTGGTACTTTGTCCCTGCAATGAAAGTTCGTTATTACCTTTATCACTCCAGCTCCACTATATGCACCCAACTCTGACAGACACATTGCTTTTCCTCGTTCCCTAATAAATGGAGGTCTCAGGTTTGCATTTACCAGTCCACTAGTATAGATGATGGGACCCTGACCTTGTCAACAGATACAATGCTTTAAACTGCACAAAGGGTGGCAGGAATGCCAGGACAGGTTGCATTGGAAATCCGGTTCTATAACACGTGACTGCATATGAGATCAGCATTCCCCATATGCTTCAAAAAGAGCTGGATCTTGTGGCAGTTCTTGTCTTATGGCCGTCTTCATTTAACATTCTTTTGCAATGACACTGAACATGTATCCTTAGTGCCTGTGACTGACTTTCCTAGCACTCTGTATCTGTTCACTTCACATATGCAGGACACAGCAGTAACTGCATCCTGTTCCTTGTCCCCTACTTGTAGAGCCCCAGTCAGGAAATACATACAAACACACACACACTAATTTCCTTCTTTCTTGGGACTGACATTAATACATTATCATGGTCCTGGAAAAAGCCTTGGGGGAACTCATCAGATGAAATTGTAGTGATCAAAGTTATTAAAAAAAATAAAACAAGACTCCAAACCAAAGCGATATGCTTGCAGAATAGTTAGTGGAGGGAGAAGTCTCTGTTAAGAATTTCTTCAGATGCTACAAACAGAGCTCTTCTATGTTTGTTTCTCATGTGTATGGCTGTTAACAAAATGCAGAACTACCCTTGAGGGATGATGGGCTCTTCATTCTGTTCTGGGAATGTATAAGTCTATTCAGGCCCATGCCTTTCCACAGGGGACTTTTATAGGGGTTTTTGGCTGTGCTGTGGTGGTTTTTTTTGTTTGTTTGTTTGTTGCTTTTGTTTTGTTTTGGTTTGGTTTTTTTGTTTGTTTGTTTTGTGGGGGGTTTTTTTGTTTGTTTTTTGGTTTTTTTAATGCTGAGAACAGGACAGAGCTGTTCCATTTGTTGCATAAAGTGTCCCCTCCACACAATCACAGAATAATTCAGTTTGGAAGAGACCTCAAAAGAGCTGTAGTTCAATCTCCTCCAAGCAAGGTCTACTCAGATCAGGTTGCTCAGATCTGTTCCCAAGTGGGCCTGGAAAATCTCCCAGGATTAACTACACATTTCATGTAGCCACCCTTTCTTACAGTACTTGTACAGTTCTCATGGTGAAAAAGCTTTTTCGTGCATCAGAACAACATCTCAATTCTCAATTTATCTCTTGTTTTCACACCACATTCAACAGGAGTAAAGAGCCTGTTTCCACTTCCTTGATGACCTCCTGGTAGATGCTTAAGGACTGCTGTTAAGTCCTTCCAAAACTGTCCTTCCTCCAGACTGAAAAAGCTCCAGCCCCTTGGCCTCTCATCACAAGTTAAATGGTTCAACATTGACCACTGTGGTAGCACTACGCTGAACTCACTACAATTTATTGATATCTTTCCTGAACAGTGGGGCCCGAAACCAGATGGAGTAATTTAGATGAGAAGACTGCTAGCCACCTTTTCCACCAAGCAGATACTGCTGGCCCACACTCACCTTGCTACCTACCACAGCCCCGGTGTCTTTTTCCAGAGCTGCTCCCCAGGCAGGCAGTCCTCAGCCTGTGTCTGCTGGGGTTGCTCCTTCCCAGGAGCAAGGCTTTGCATTTGTCTTTGCTGAATTTCATAAAGCTCTTGTTGGCCCTAACCCCAAATCTTGTCTAGGTCCCCCGGGACTGCAGCTCTGTCCTTGACTCTATTGACTCATCCTCTCAGCAATTTGGTGCAAACCTTAAGAGAAAGTAGTTCATTCCTTCCTCCAAGTCATTGACAAAGATATTGAGGAAAACACAAATAGACCCCTGTAGGGCTCTACTTGCTACTGGTCTCCAGGCAAAGTGCGACCCATCAACCTTGCTCTCTGGACCCAGTGGTCTGAACCACTTTTTCCACACTTACATATGGATGTTGTGCAAGGCAGCATCAAAAGCGTTGCCAGAAATCTACTCTCACTTTATGATTTTCCCCAAGATGCAACAATATTCAACTATAGTGTTGCTACTAAAACTACAAATAGCTATTTTCTCCCAACTGGCAAAAATCACAAGTCTCACTCTGAACCGGTGATGAAATATAGCACTGGGACAACTGAAGACAGCTGTTGACTCTGCATCCCGGATTTCTTCCAGCTGTCACTTTCAAAATGGCATTTTCTCTTGTGCTATTTCAGCTGGTGTTGTGGTCCAGTTTCCATGCTGGAATTCCTCCTGGCAAGTTCCAGGACTGCAAATAACCTTGGCTTTTCACAAAACTACTCCTTACATTATGAAAAGAACCAAAAACCAATTTCTCTGAGCATCTGATCTGGGTGAGGAAGGATCCCTGAAGAAAATAATGAAATAAATTATTCCATTCTAACCAGTCAGAGCATTTTTAGCTAGAAAGACATCATATATGTAGTGCTAATGTCAGGACTGTGCACAGAATTGGCTGTATAAAAATACATTTGCATTGATTTTTACTCTGGTGTGATGTTTGAGACTCCAAATGGTGTGAGCTTCCCAAACAGCGGAGTAGTCAGCCTCAGCTGCATCTCTGGTCATCTAAGTTTACTGCTGGATGGAAGAAAGCCACTTGGGTGAAACTATGTTTCCTTATAAAGACAATTTGATTCTGCTTTATATAGGGCATACAGCTGATACACACCCACCCACACAAAGTGACGTCTGCTTTTCACAGAACCACAGGATGCTAGGGATTGAAGGGACCTCAAGAGATCATCTAGTCCAATCCTCCTGCCGGATCAGAAACACCTAGATAAGGTTACACAGGAAGGTGTCCAGGAGGGTTTTAAATGTCTCCAGAGAAGGAGACTCCATGATCTTCCTGGGCAGTTTTCTCTACTGAGACACAACATCAGAAAGGTTCCCAACATAAAAGTTTCATTTGGAAATAACTACTGACTGTATGGACAGATCTGTTATATAAACAGAAAGGGTTATTTTTAAAGAAAAACAGAAAAGCTGTTTTAAAATTCTGAAGATTAATGCTTCTTCATCTCTGACTTTGTGAGTGAACCTTTCAGAAAAGAGAACTCTATGTGTGGAAGATGCTGGCACCAAAAGCATAGAACAATAGCTGATAAAAATATCATTTTTCTTGAAACATGCCATCTTTCCAATCTAAAACTAGGCAATTATTTCAGTTGCACTTCCCAAGTTCAGAGATGTTATGCTGTCAAGATTTAACTCTGGAGTCTGAAAACAGTAGCTCTTCAGTCTTTGCCCAAGATCATACGGACTAAGCAACGTGCAGAACAATAATTTATGTGGATTGCAAGCTTATATGAAAAGAGATTTTATGTCCGTAAGTGCAAAGATCAAATGCCAGTGTTGCGGTTTCCTGGTAGACAGTTAAGGAAATTGATAGTTTTCTATTGTAATGCATAATTGGGACCGAATTAAAACATACTGCTGGAATTGCTGTTAAAAAAAAGCAGGGCCACCCTCACATAAGGTATCACCTAAGCTCTACATACAAGATAACAGAGGCACATTAATAATTCCAGCGAAGTCAAAATGAAAACGAAGCCATAGCCTGGCATCTAGAGTAAAAATGAGGAAGTTTTGAGAGGCTTTTTTAATTCCATTGTTCTGATCTACGAAGACCTTTATTATTAATATAGTTTTCACATCTGATAGATGACTATTTCTGTGTTTTGTAGAAACTCAAAGTATGGCACAGCTATTTGCACCTCAGAGTTCCTAATAATTTACACACAAACAAATACTGAAGCCTGCCCGCACCTCCATCTTTACAGCACTGTGTGTTTTGAACCAAGGTCTGGATTACAGAGGGAGATGTACACAGACCAATTCAGAGATCCCAGCCGTGATGAGGGATGGCACTGTTGGAACAGAAAGGGGATGAGGATGAGCCAGGACCTTACAGGAGGAGAAGCAAATGTGTGCAAGTGCAAGGCTCTTCGCACCCAAAATAGAGAGGGGCACTAATTTATTTCTGGGAGTACAGGGCTGTTCATTTCATTCACTCACAGAGCTGCACCATGTTGCAAAGATGGCAGGAAAGAACAAGGTCACTCCCTCTCCTCTTTCTTGCCCCATTTCAGCCCACGTTACAGCCAGGCCATTCAGGTGCCGTTCCTTGGAAAGCCTCCTGCCCCACTGCAGGCTTCGATACTCCTGAGCCCTGCCCAGGGTGGTGAGGATCTGGCGAGGAAGGTGACATGTTCTGGGCATGGCAGGTCTGGCTGTGCTCAATCTGAGGGCACAGGAGAACTGAAGAGACAAACAAGAGATCACCCACCTTCTTCTGATTTTTGCTTCTAAACTAAGATTCCTTTTTTTTTTTTTTATGTTTTTGGTTTGGTTTGTTTTTCGTAGATGTTAAAAAAAAAAAAAAAAGAAAAAAGAAAAAAAAAAGCAGTGAACTGCAGTAGTCCTCTGCCCTTCGAAAGGGATTTGGAATAGAGATGCTCATTTTGCACGTCACTTAAAGACATAGCAAAGGCAATTAGTGTCTGAAGCTGCCCCGCCTCCCTCCTCCAGACCTTTTCAGAAATACTTTATCTGTGTGAGATACAACAGTTGCTGAGTGATGATTAATTCAGACAGCTCCTTCACATTTCCTCACAGAGTTAGCTTCAAGTGCCTGACAGATACATATATACATATATGCACACATAGACACGTTCTCTAGCAAGCATATAGGACTGTTTCCAGCAACCGATGCTCAGTAAGCAAAGAAGCTACTGCAACTTGACAGAATACCAGATAACTATACTGAAGTTCAGAAAAGTAATGAATACTGTTAAATATTGAAGTTAATACATATAAAAGAACAAGCACCTCAGCAAGAAATATTTAAGTAAAGCAACGACAGTTTTAATCCAACTCAGTAGTCAGAAACCCATGACATTATCCTCTAAACAGACAATGATTCCTCCACCTTCTCCCACGACACTTCCCAAGGGCAACATCCACGTTGCAAAACATGGCACCCACACCTGTCCCCCAAGAACAGGCAGCAGAACTGAACTTGCAGATCACTCTTTTTCTGAAAATTCTGAAGCTCCACATAAAGTATAAGGCTCTTTCTAAAACAGAACTGAAATTAGTTTCAAAATACCCCCTAAAACTGATCCTTTATTCCCTACACCCAACTTCCCCCCCAAGTCTGAAGTTTATTCTGTATATTCTGAAGACTATCTACAGAAGAACAGGTAGAATTTTGTATTACAGTTTGTATTACATCTTGTCTGAACAGCAAACAGTAACGCAGTTTATTGTGACTATGATTGAAGCATCTGAAAAACACAAATCAAATTAGATCGTGTCACACAAAACATTCTACTCTAATGAGTGATTTGAAAGAGACTGAAGGAAATTAGTAAAACAAACTTGCAGGGTCTACCTGTTAATGCAAATTAAAGATGATCAGATCTCCTTACTAGTGTTCATAACAGTCTGTCTGTAAAGACAGACTTAATAGGAAAAACATAATTCTAATAGGAAAAACAAAATTCCTATAGTACCTTATGATATATATATATTAGAACTACCGAATATAAAAATAAGAATACGGATCAAAGATGGCAGTTAAAGCAATCATCTTCGTTCTGCATTGTAGCTAAAGAAAAGGAGAAAGAATGTGGGCTGGAACTCCAATCTGCAGAATGTGAGAAATATGGCAAAGGTAAAGTACACCTTTGAAAAAGTTATAAATAAATCGTACAGTGACTGCAAACAGTAGTTTGCCTATTTTAGGTAAACCAAAATGAATGTGAAACATGGTCGATTTTCAATTAGTCACGGGAGAAACTTTCCAGGTTTCAGACTAACCATACTACATGCAGAAAAGACCCTAAACTTTTTCCTTTTCATTTTTAGCCTCATTCCATATCTTCATTTCATGTTTAAAAATAAATCATGCACATAATGCTCTTGCAGCTATTTTTCATATGTTTTAAATTTGTGAGTTTGCTTCATCTTCCTTATCTCACTTCATTTATTACCCAGAATAGCAGACTCAAATGTAAATAAATACGTGACAAGTGTACTTCCTATTTTATTTTATTTTCAGTGGGTTTAGTTGTTGTTATAATTATCTCAGCAGACCTGATAGCTCCCTCTTTTACTAGTAGATTCAAAAGGCTGCAAATGTAATATCAGCTACATTACCTACAGAGCACGGATCTATATGAGACATGATTAAGCAAGAAAGATGACTTATTCTTCATTAGTAGAATTTCTGAATGGCCTTTAGATGTTTCTAAACTCAGAACAGAACATCATAATCCAATCTGGCTGTGACAAAGACCAAGATCAACGTTGTAAAGACTGATCTGGAAGAAAAGGTCACCTTTTACAGATAAGTTACAATTAATGACCTATCTTAAGCGTCTATTTTAGAAAAAATATAAAAAGTATGCATCAAGACTTATAAATTGTTCAGCTTATTGAAAACGGTTGGTAAAAATCTTTCAGGAGAACAAACCTAACACTTCTGTCATTTTCTAATGCTGTGTTCACCTGTCAAAAATATTTCTACATGGTTTAGACTAAAGCTGAAACAATTTTCACCTCTGCCTTAGTTTCACTTAGATAACAGAAACCCCATATTTGGTGAAGTCTGCTTTTGGCAAAAGGAACTTTGGACTCACACAAACTGTCAGCTATATCCCAAATCCTTCCAAGAATTGTTTTACAGATGTAATTATAGGGTAGGAATATGCTTGACCTAATGTTGTCATTAGAAAAGGTGAAAATTTTAACCCTGAATTGGCATAAGAGTGCCTGTAGAATAGAAAAGCCATCGACTTTTAACTCCTTCAAGGGGAAGAGAACGGAGAGATTCAATCACCATTCTGCCACCCCCTTGTTAAAACCGCAAATCACAATTTAAACTGGAATTTAAAAAAAACCTGTGATTACAAAGGCAATTGACAGATTTCATGGAGGAGATAAATTAGACCTATTCGACTCATTGATGTATTCATAAACTGCAGCAATAATGTACTAAAGGTTGGCAGCACTCCCATCTTGCTCTTGAAGTACAGCACATGTACACATCTGCATGCACAGACAGGCCTTTATTGTTAATGTCCACAATACCAAAACATAATATTTATTCTGAATGTATATAGTCTCAGATTTTTGGTACAGGATCTAAGTATCTTTCCATGAATGCCTACGTCTCTGAGAGAGATCTGAATCCTTTAGTAACCCACTTGAAATTCATAAGACACTCTTGACAAACTTGTCTGTATGCAACACCAAAAGGACAGACTAAAAATCAATGCCAGAATTAATCAACACAAAAATAATCCCCAAACATTTAAGGAAATAAATCCTCTGCATTGTTGTAAGAAAACCTGTTTTATAGTTTTCTGCAGGAAGCAGGGGTGTATGCCTGAATGTCAGTTCACAGCTAATGTTTTGATACCATCAGTGAGCTAAATTATCAAGCATTCAAGAAAAAAAAAAAAAAAGTGCTCTGCCCAATTTGGAATACAATTATGGAAACAGGTAATCTCGTCTACATCACCATCTGAAAATGCCGAAGTTTTGTACCCACATTTGCTTAGGAGCATAAAACCATCCAGATTCTTGACACAATAAGTTAAAGTGCAATCCATCACACTCAATAGGACTCAAAATTCTGTCTGGCGAATGCTGAGTATTAAGGTGGAAACATACATTGCATAACTCTTATAGAGAACTCTGACAAATTCTGAAGTGTCAGACTCACTGCAATAGAAAAATCAGTCAATCTATTTGCAGTGTCTATTTGCCCGAGGTTTCCGTATGTTTGGCAGCCCATTTATGACATATCCAGGATCAGTATTTCCATAAGGGAAAAAAAAAAAAAAGACATGTCTGGAATACTCAGACATATAACATCTTTATTACTGAACAGTTTATAGCAGTTCAGCATTTTATCCTAAAGAATTAATCTGAAAACTCCCCTAAAATATTTGCATTTCATTAAAGAGACAGAAATGTATTATATCTCATCAGGCGTTACAAGTTATGTGTTTTAGGAACCCACAATAGCATAGCAGTACAAATGAAATCATGACATCTGCCACATAAAAAGCAGAATAATGGCTGATCCAAAAGGATACGGCTTATAAAATAAAATGTAAGCATCTACCCATGTAAAATGTGTATATCCACCGATTTATGCTTTTCCAGTGCTCACAGATTTTCTTTGTGAGCAGTAACACAGGGATTACACATGATTAGCTGCTGCAGTCATTGTGAGAAGAGAGGCAGCAGCCCTCCAGCACAGGCTGTCTGTGAGCAGAATAGGAAAGTGTTTCCTTTCCCTCTGAAGTAGACAGAGCTCAAACTAAAGCTATATTCAGTTCAAAGACTTCAAAAAGCACATGCCATGGCTCAGGTTTTAGATGAATCTTAACATACCAGCTTCAGTACAGAATGGAGGTTTTAGGCCTGCAAGGCAGGCAGTGCTTTCAAAAAATAATTAGGAATTAAATGCATAAATCCATGTAGCTGCAACATTCAACTGTGAATTGACAAAATCTTAAGGTAAAGGTTACACCAGCTGGCTAAGCAGTTCACTATGCCCTTATTTGTAATACATATTCAAGTTAGACAATCTATTTGGTGTCAGCATACAAGGCACACAAAAACAGGTGAAGCAAGCTTACTATGAAAACCTTTTTTTTTTTTTAATTGTCTGGATGCTCTGATATTATTTGGTCCCTTAGCACTGCCAGATGGCACTTAGGAGCCTAGTTGTACCTGCAGGATATAATCACGCAGGCAGAGTGCCACACTAATTCAGAGCTGTATCTTGCCAGATCAAAGCACAAACAAAAAGAAAAAAGATGTAGCGATGTCTTCAGAGAGCTGGCTGCAAAAAGACACAGGGAAGCTGTGCCACTGACCACAACACAGCTGTGTATGTGGCTGTAGACATCAACCACTTGCCAGCATCAATAGGTAATGCTGTTTTTAACAGCTGAAGATCTTGAATGTGAAAAGTTCTTGTTCTTGCTTGGGTGCACAGTGCTGACACCAGACCATAATCACAGACTGTGAGGGATTGGAAGGGACCTCGAAAGGTCATCTAGTCCAATCCCTCTGCCGGAGCAGGAACACCTAGATGAGGTTACACAGGAAGGCATCCAGGCAGTAACACTACAGAACCAACAATAATAATGGGTCTGATCTAATGTTCTTTACTCAGTCCCAACTGATGAACTTCAACAATACTTCTTGCAGCAGAAACACTGAAATACAGTGGCACAGATGCAGGATGAAGGGAAAAGGAATAAAGAATGTGGGAATTTCTACCTAAGTATCAGATATGAATAGGAGACAAGATCAACTGAAAGAACACAATGCAATCAAAGGTGACTTTTTAAATCACGATGTGGAAATGCCACCTGTTTAAGCTTCTAGTGCTGAAAGTTATGTATATGAAATCATACGCTTTTCCAGATGAGGTACACATTTCATACCACTTAAATAGGCTTGCATGGATATTTGAAGTATTTAAACAGCAAACCTTGGACATAGCTATACTGTCCAAAGAAACCTCTGAATCAGAAAATTTATTTCTGGTCAACCATCCATTCCAAGACAGACGTCTGCCAAGTCATAGTTTAGAATAAGTTTATATGAGGATTCATTCACTTTTGAAAATTGTTTGCAACAATAATGTTAAACCGTCTTGAACATAGCAACATATACCAGAGAAATATTTTTTTCCAACCCGAGAAGAGATGCAGTACCTCAGAGTATCATATCAGATCTAGGAAGCATGGCACTTCTATTTTGGTTTGATTAGATCTACCTTGGACACGGAGTGCCCATTTAAAGAGTTCCGATTTTTACCTCTTGCTCCTTGATTGCAACCATTTTTCAGAGAAAAGCCACCATGATTCAGAATGCAGGTTACACTGACACAATCCATTTCCTACAGTGCTTACAATTATTTGAAAACCAAAGCTAGAAGAACATAACCTAATTTACTTGATGATTCATACCTGTAGTTTGAAGGTATAGGGATTAGCTACAAAGCTTGCCTTGATTTAAGGCTCCTCAGCCCCTTTCTAATTCTCTTCCCAAAATGTGGCACCAAAATTGAGCACTTCTCAGTTAAAAACAAAAGAAAAATATCTGTAGAATTACTAGTTTGTGAACCAAACAACACTATATGCCACTATACTGGATCCAGTGACTCAAGTTTGATTTGTTGCCTTTCAGAACGGGTTTCTTTTTAGTAAAGACCTTGTGAAGAAAAGGTACCACCAATGCCTCATATTTGTATTGTAGACTGGACACATTTATACATTAACTCAGTTTCCTGTTGCACTTTTGGATTCTTTACTGAGGCAAACCACTGATTGCATGGCCAAATGGTGTGTCTGGCCATAAGCACCTGCAGGACACAGACTCAAAACCAAAACATGTCAATTGAACTGTTAGAAAAAATCCAAAATTGTTGTAACTTTCTCAGAAGCATCTTAGCCAATGCTATTCTTCTTGTTCACTGCCAAACCTGTAGGGTGTCCTTCTCCTGGTCTTTTATGGCTACTCATAGAAGAGCATGGCTATATGTATTTTGGAGACAGACCTATGTTGGTGGAAGAAATTGCCCAGTTACTTCTAATACAGAGTAAGATAAATTGCAGGTGGTTTGGTACATGGATTCCCCCATCCTCATTCCGTCACAAAGGCAGAGGAGCAACACATACACCGTTGCAAATCACGCCAGCACAGTCTTTCTCCACATGACCTGAGGCAGGAGGAGATGGTCTGAAAACTTCAAAACAGTCAAAGACGCTCTCAGTATTTACAGCAGCTTACTGATGTTAAACAGTAATGATCCTGAACATCTGAATCCTATTTGCATACCTATTAAAATACAGTATACTGTCTGAGTGGCATAATTCTGGAGTTTTATCAGATTTATGAATTTTCTGAGTACATTGTGATTAGGCCTAATGTGATACAGCTGTCTGAATTTCCCACTGTATCAGCTACCTGCCTGAAAGTCATTAAAAAAAAAAAAAAACACAAGAGGAGAATAGCGGTAATGCATAAGCAAATCGAGTCATTCTCCTTCAGTGCTGATTCTGATGGAATTATTTTCAAAGAGTACGTTTAAATTAAATGAAAGAACTTCTACAGTGTTAAGCACACCCACCACCACCAGTGAAAGCACAGTTACACTGAAAGACTTTTGACTGATTTCCCTGTCTTGCTGTGGTATTAGAGGAAAAAATATGACATAGATTTACAAACACACAAATCTAAGTGTATATATATACATAAATACATGTACACTGATACCAGAAAAAGACAACAAATGGTTATCACAAACCTGCTAATGTTCAATTGGTATCAATATTATAATTTTAATGAATTATTTGTCCACGTGCAGTACTATAGCAATTACTGCATTTACAAAGTGTTTTCAAATGTATAAATGAATTTTCCAGGGGAAAAAAATATGCTTATGGCTGATCTTTTAATCTATATTTCCATGTTTATCTCATTTTTAAGCTGATAATAAAGTTTAAAATACTAGATCAAAAAAGCTATCGGCAAAATCCAAAACCAGAAAAGACAATGTTCCTTTTTCATTGAGAACCCAGCCACACATAACTAGATTAGGAGTATGGCAAAGAGATTGCTAACACTGTATCTTTGTTAGAAAGAGACATTCCAGATTAATGCTTATTGAAAATACAGATGAGTTTCAAACATAGTGTAAAGCGTGGAAAATTGAAAATTGATAGTTAAATTCATTTAATAAAGGACAATTTAGACTGTAGCTATCAAGCCCCAGGGAAAAAAAATATACTGAGAACATAAAATTCCTCTAAATCAAAAGAGTGAATTTTGTGAAGAAAGATGAAAATAGCATCTCTAGCTTAAAAATCTGAAGTAAACTTTGAATGCACAGAGCTCACCCTTACTGCTATTTCATTAATTGGATAAGAAGCAAATCATTTTAAAACAGTTCAGTATGCAAACTTATCAATACCTTGTGCTCCAAGTTCAAAACCACTATTCTAAATGTCAGGGATTTAAATCAGAAGGGTGTTTAAAGCTCTCATTTCTCTTTTATTCTCTCCTTTCTTGAGATGGAAGTCAGGGGAACTTTAAAAAGTACATACGTAGCCATTTAGGTGATAATAAGTAAACTTCATACATACATGTGTTCATACCTTCCTGACTGGGGAGGAAGGAAAGGGGGAAGATGACATCAAAACACAGAGCCACTCAAAAGATCCTTCAAAAATGCCAACCCTTTGATCTTTTATATGCTACATGGACAATGTTGATGTGTTCAGTTATGGTGGTAGCACAAAGTGGCTGGCTATATACACTAGAAATACTAAATACTGTGTGTTTCCATTGCTGCATTTGATGACAGTATTCACTGACACTTTTGCAAGCAAAACGTAAACCATTTTGGACTTCTTTTGTTTTAGCTTGTGTAACACCAACTGCAGAAAATAACTTCTGCAGATCAAATTTTGCTCAGTTGCATATGCGTGACTTAAAGGTCTTTACATTTTGACTTCAGCTGTTCTCTGACAACAGGCTCTTATCTTCCAGTTCAATCACACAGATTTAGCTGAAGGGAAAGTTTTCTGAAAGCAGTACCAAAAATTCTACAGAGTACATTGATTTAGGATCTACTGTATAATAACCCTTAAGCCAAAACATTAAAGATGGATTCGTTTGTATTTGTATAACCATAAATAATCACAAAAATTGTATAGTAGCAGAGATTCAGACACTTGCAAACAAGGGTAATAATGGCCCCTCTGTCTTCTGTTATCAAGGCAGATTCTCTTACAAGCAGTTGACCATCTAAACTGTGATCTAACCTACAGAAGCTTTTTTTCTCTCTCATCAGTGCTGACCTCTTTCAAATTTAACTTCGCATGATCTGTTATTCAACATTATGACTTTATTTGCCAGCCTTCAGAACACCAAGAAGAAAACATGGTAAGAATGATGTAAGAAACGCTTACTGATAATTTCCTATGTGAGTCCAAAGCCACCAAAATACTACCTTAAAGGGAAGTTAATTGAATTAAGGCTTTTGAGACTACAAGGTAGATAAATGAATCACAAGAAGAATAAGACACCTTCATTACAAAAGCCTACAAGATAATATAACTGATGTCAAGACAATTCTCTCTTGCTATATAGAAACTCTTACACTGAGAACACATGCAATGTTACTACATTTACCTATTCATTGTAATAGAAAAATCTCTGCCTTGCTTGAATTTCTTGAGAAACAAAATATATTTATGTCAAATTGTTCCACACTAAAGATATGCTAGAACATATGCAGTTCGTGGTTAGATTTATAGCCTTTAAATATTGTGTTTTATTCAGAACATTTACAAGAATACGTATCTATGTACAGCTGGTGTACACATAATTACAAGTAAAAAGAAGGTGTCTGGTACTGGAAAGCTCTCAAAGTATACTAGCCACTCAAAAGTATGCTGCTTACCTTTGTTTAGGCTGCACTATCTTTTTAATTCAACTTATGATTTCTATGTAAAACAGGAATACCTACCACCACGGGACTTCCTGGTCCTGATTAACTCCAAAGAGCTTCCCAAATATAAATTGTTATGAAATAACAATAATTCTAGCAATTACTTATTCTTCCCTGGGGCAGCTGCTGTCAAGGCCAAGCCAAAGACAGGTATTTGCATGCGACGTGCAAACATCCAGCAGGTGCCAACCTGCAAAACCACAGCACTAAAATAGATGGATCTGTGTTATAATAAATGAGTCTGATTCATCTGTATTTCTTAGTAGCATTTATAAAAACAAAGAAAAATAATTTAAAAAAACAAAACAAAACAAAACAAAAACAATCAACACCCAAACCCATGTTTTCTAAGCCTTAGGATAACTAATGTAGAAGTGAAACATTAGCTTGAAGGCCTAGTTTAACCAAGCGCTGCATAGACACATCATAAAAGGGAAGTTGTTGCAACTTCATACCATGGGGAGAAATCAAGGAGGGGTCTGGATGCAAAAGAAGAATAGAAAAAAACAGAGAAGCAAAACAGAATGCAATAACAAAAGGAGACTAAGAATCCTGACATAACTAACAGTCAGCTGAACATTCAGCAAGCTCAGGTCAAAACTGTGATCATAATTACAGCAATTTCAAGGAGTTTGTGCTATGGTGGGAACATACAGGAACTGCTGGTTTTCCCCATTTTCACAACATCCTCAGTCACACAAGGAACTGCACTGCACAACTCAGGGGTGCTGCTTTTATCCCTATTGTTTTAATTTTTCATTCCTCCATTCCTTGATTCTATGTGTAGAAAATCTCTCTCTCTCCCTATTTTATACCTCTCCCCATCATCTATAAAGGGCAAAACTTTCATTTTTCAATTCATCAGCTAAAAGAATTCTGAACAATGGGGATACTAGATACCAAACAAATAATGTAAAACAATATCAACATTACAGTTAGAATTAGTACTAAAAGACCATTTATAACCATCTCTTTTTCCAAAAATCAGTAAGCTGCAAGGAAAAACAAGCATCCATTGCTTCTTAAAACAATGTATTTCCTTTTTGCAAACCAGTTTTTTAAAGAGTTTACTCAAACCAGATAATCAGACACTTCTTTATTTGTACCAAGATTAAATATATATATAAAGAAGGTAAAAGCTCATTTGAAAATTCTAAGTTGTAGATAAAGATATGAAATGCATGTCAAATGACAGTTTTTCTTGATTTTTCATTTAAGGAAGACAATCTGTTCTTATTCCCTGATAATCTGCTGCTTGATTTTCTTTTCAGTGGCCTTTCGAGCCACACAATCTGAAGAGTCTAATTTAATCCTCATTAGAAGTCAGTCTCATGAAACTGTAGAACAAATATTCTCATCTTCCACAGTTATTTCCATGAGAATGGAAACCTAGACACTTACAACTGACACACAAAAAATACTTAACTCTGTGAAAGTAGAAAAAATTAACCAAACACTTATATGTATCTGAAATTGACAGAAATGTTAATATGCTAATGTATTTCACACAGAGAGTAATCTATAGTACCAACGGTCTGAGGTTTCCTGAAAATGGATTTTTCAAAACTAGCATGTAACGTGTGTGCATGTGAAAAATAACGCAGCAGCTGATACTCTATTGATAGCATGAACTGTTTTCAAGGTAATTTCAATACTACTCAGAAGCTAAGTTTCCACACTGCTAAAAGCTAATACTTTTAATAAAAGCTAATAAACACGATATAAAACAAGCACAATAATTTAAGAATCACAGAATGGGAACCAAGTAAAACTACTGCACAAATAAAGTTCAATCTGATATTGAGAAAATTAGGAATTATTATAGTTGTTTCTAGCAACACAAACCTCATTATTCTACCCTGAACTTCATATAAGCACCTTTTTGGCAGTCTTTCTATACAAATTCTAAAAACAAATAAAACCCCTTATCTGCATAAATTTGTCATCCATCTTCCTCAATCTCCATCTAATAGTTCAGCTACCTTTGACTATGAAAAAAAAATTGGCTTTATAAGAGAAAGAATGACTGGGAAAACTGTTCCTCCTCCATCTTGCTGTCATCTACACTCTCCTTCAGAAGACTTTAGTCTTTACTCACCAGGAGGTAGGACCAGATATATGGTTTGTGGGGTAACCACTGATCGGGGCACCCCAGAGCATACAGAGCATGGGTACCCCACAAGCAGTCTCTGTCCCCACCTCCTGGCATTTGGAAGAGCGTTTCTAACACCTGGACCCATGTCAATCCCTTCAGTTTAACTGACAGGTCTTCTTTTGTATCAAGGCTGGTTGGGTGTGCTGTGAGTGAAAGCAGTCCAGTCTACCTTTAAAGCATAAGCTGGGAAGCTGTGAAAACATAGCAGCCAGTGGATCTAGAGAAATCCCTCCAATTTCCAGAAACAAAGTGACTGCAAGAGAAATACTGTTTCAGTAAAAGCCAAATGTCATTCTGTGTCTTAGGTACCAACTCAGCTTGTACTTTCTGGCCCTTCTGTTAAACAAATTTAGAACCAATCAATGAAGAACTTTAAGGAACTTTTTAATATTTTCTCCAAAAGAGTAAGTGCTTGATGCAAATGGTATTAGAGATAATTCAATGAATTTAATCCTCATCTGAAGACTCAGTTTCATTCGGGGGCCTCATTCAAACAAAATGTGATTTGGAAGAGTTTCATCCTTTAAAACCAATGTGCATTGTTGCCTAAAAAAAATAACCCATGAAGGAACCCTATCTGCAGTATTTGGATATTTTGGGCATTTTTATTACTTATTAGGACTTTTTTTTTTTTTTTCACTCAATTTAACTAATGCCCTTTGAGAGGTGACCTAGAAGAGTGTGGCCACCAATATGCCTGCAGTGGCTTTGGCAAATTGACGCAGCTTTGTCTGGCAAACTGATTTTAGGTTGTTCTCAACAAGGTCAACAGCTACAGATATTTTAATTTTAACTTCTTGAATGTGATCTCAGGGCACAGGTTTTGTTGCAATCTTCATGCACACACACAAATATACATATATTGGCAGCTGTTGGTGATTATAATTCTCACTTGCTGTGAGTAGCCACATTTGGGTCTGTTTTTGCATAAAGAGACCCATATTAATTGTTTTTTCCTTTAAAATTTTAGTAAAGACTTTTTGCAAAAAGATGTTACATCAAAAATTGAAAGGCTCTACGGAAAGCCTGCCAAAAATAATTGGAAAGATTCCCACTGTTATCTAGGGGTTCTGGGTAATTACACCTCTAGAGTATAACTGTGAAGTATTTTGGTGTAAACCTAAACACATCCTTAACCATGATATTGCCACCAACACTACACTTAAAAAAAAATAAAAAAGAAAGCGCACATCTACTGAATTGATTTTGAGAACTGGTTCATAGCATAATTTACTAGAAAAAACATGATGTTACAATCAGTCATGGCACATGCCTGGAGCACTTACCAGGATGCATTTGTAGATACAGCATCAAGACAATCACAGAGTATCTTGCAAACGTAACAAATGCTTCCCTGCCCCTTCAATCACCATGTACAATATTAAAGGCTAAAAATTTTAAACGCCATTAAAAAACCTGAAAGAATAAATATTCAAGTCTAAAAAGTTTGGGTTGTTTGTCATGGAGAACTCGCAACCCTTCATTCTTTTGTTTTATTTGAACCCTCCTGATTCAAGTGGTGTACTTCCAGGAATATTGTGTCCATAGTATTCCTAAACATACGCTGCAGTAAAGAAAGCAGGAAAAAAAAGTAGAATTCAGCATACTCAAAATACATTGTCTTACCAGTATCTCATGATAGGGAGAAATGATTACTTTTTGAAAATATTAAATAGCAGTAATGGATTCATTTTTCCCCCTTAATGAGGTTTCTGTTCTTGTTCTATTATAAAAATCCTATTAAGAAAGAGAACCAAAATAGACACAAAATAAACAATTCTATACCATACATGTTCTGACTCCCACACAGGAGAGTCTCTGGTTTCCCTGGGCAGCTGTCAGAGCAATCAACCTCAGTCACAGAAACCTCCTTTACAGGGAAGGAAAATAAAACTTCAGACCAGCACCCCCCCAAACATATGTTCCACAGTTTCCCTTTCATATCTGCTGAAACGCTATTGTTACCTGGGCAAGCAGCACAGCCTGAGCTGCAAATTTAACAGTTTAAAATCTGCAACTGAACTTACCTTGGTAAAACATTAATTCCTGGAGAACACAACTTCCAGTCTGTTATGGCAGCTGTTCTGCTAACAAATGACAACTCCGCCTTTCTTTCTAGCTGTGCCCTGAACTGACATGTCAAGATAACACAAGATTTTTAACAGATCAAATTTGCATTGGCCACAATTATTGGACATATGTTATGAAGGAATGACTTCATTTGCTTTAATAATTTCATCGATATATACAGGTAAGTGAAGGTCGAGAGAAAGGCTACCTACCATTAAAGGTATTATGAATCTTTTTTTATGCTTAATAGTTTGTTATAGCAACACTAACCAAAAGTGAATGAAAACACTAGGAGAGAGGAAAGCAGAAGACATTTACTATTTCTGCTTATGATGCGCTCAAATAAACTCTAATAACTCCATATTCACTCTCGCACACTTTTAAATTACAGATCCACTTAAGAATTTTGCTCTTCAGATCAGCTTTGTTTATGACGTTTACATACTATTTTAGCTCATCACTGTTGAATATGGGAGAGCATGGAATACTGAAGTCTTCTTTGGAAGAGACGTAAATTAAATCTTGATGTAATGTTAACTCCTAACACACAGCTTTGACTCGGGGGCATCGTTTTTATACATAATTCTATTTTTTTTTTGTATGTATGGTAATTCTGCGAATCAGCTTGCACGACTGCTACATTTTTTAAGAATGGGAGCTCCTTTGAATTTTGAGCCAGAAAGCTCATTTTATGCCACAACTGATGCTACTCTGGAGCACACTGTAATCAGCTCTACCTGCTTACAGCAAAGAACAAAAGCCCAGCTATCAAACTGGCATGGAGAAACATTTGGAAAATTCTGTAGTTTTCTTCTTTTATCTCTTTCTTCCATCTCCCTGGCTGATCCATTTTTGCCACGTGCAATGATTTTTTTAAATGACCATTTGAAAATATATAGGAAAAGTAAGTGGCATTGTAAGAAGTAGTCACATCGCAGTTGACAATGGCAAGAAAAGTGCCATGTATATTAACTACCACCTACACAAAACAGATTAAGAATATACTCATCTGCCTAATGCACAGCCAAATGGGCTGCTGCAGTCCTGAGAATGGGTTTAGATTACTATGATGGAGAAAAATCTGGAAATTAGGAGAAATATAGATACAATGGAGTAACAGCTAAGACATAAGTTCTTGGTGTACATGATAGAAAGAAAAAGCCTGTGTAGTCATTCCTTTGTGTACACAAACTTCTCCCTCTTCTCACACGCAATACAATGTAGTTAACACGTGGTGGATGGTTTTGTACAGGAGATCACATCCCAAGAAGAAAAAGGCACATTCCCCTCTTAGGGACTAGACGGAAGAGTGGAATCAAGGGAAATGATGAGCAAACTAAAATCTTTTTTGCTTTGTTCATGCAGTGGCAGCAGAACTGTATCTGATTCACGACTGAGACTCTCACCGTCCTCTGCCACAATGCAAATAAATAGCCATTAGTGCAGCGTATTTATTTGAAATACTAGGCAAATAGGTTTGACCTTCCGTTTGAGGATCTTAATACTCTGAGATAAATGGATGATTCAGAAGATCTTTTAATCATTCTAACAGATGGATAAAACTGAGTTTAAGCAACTTCCCTGAGGGTACAAAGAAAATTGACAAAACTAAAAGAGAAACAGACCTTTAGCCTTTCTGCCTCAACCTCAACTTACATCATCCTTCCTGACACTGTTACAGCAGCAACTGTAATATAGCAATAGACATATTTGTATTACTAATAAGCTATTGCATAACACAGATACAAATGGTGTTTCACAAAGCAGTAAGTGTTCCACAGAGTAGGGTCAGGCAAACTAAATAACCGCCTTCCAGAATTTTCACTTTAATATTGATCTGCTACCTCATCAGAAGTAAAAATATTATAAGTGTCTAAAGTAATTTTGGTTTGACTCAACGCATCTAAAAATAAAATAAAACAAAAAAAGAAAGAGTTCACTACCAAAGTCAGTATGTATAATAGTTTGATCACTACAGATAAAATAAGTAGGAAATAGCTTCAAGATATCAAAGCATATTTTGTATTATAGTAACCGCAGGTAATAGCAGCTTTTAAATGATGCCCACTATTGCAGGGTCACATTTATTACTGCTCAATGGATACTTGCTAGCATTCCAGAGGTTATGATGTTGAATCCCTGTATTGTAGTGTCCTTTGGTTCTCATTTATGATGCCAACAATAAATGCAAAGTACTCTGACCTCTGCAATTGAGCCAAAAAAGAACACCTGCTGGAAACTATCCGTTCCAAATAACAAATTATGAACACAGTGTTTACATCAAGCAATTAAAAAAAACAAACAAACAAAAAAAAACCACAAAACAAAACCCACATAGCAAAAAAAACCCCACATATTGGCAGCTTCCCCCCAGTCCATTTTTCTCAATACCATACCTGCAAAATATTTACAAATAACTACACCCTCTGACATGGACTTGCCATGCAACTTATTACTTGACTCCATAAATTGATGCTAGTAAAGATGAACATTTGCTCCACAGCAACCAAATGAGATGGTGACTGATAGGATAGGATGTTTCAAAAAGAGGGACCCAGTTTCAAAGTAGTTGCAGAACTCAACTGGGTCCATTGTTTTGAAACACCCTATGTTTTAAGGTTGCCTCTTCTATCAAGAACTACAAGCAACTGCCACATTTCTGATTGAACTTGGTAACAGTGACAGGCTCTACAAGCAGAAAGAAGTGAACACACAAATTTCTCACCAATAAAATTTAAGAAACACAGATTAAAAAAAAATCCTAATTTAAGCAAAATAAAACTTTCAAACCATATAAATACTGCTGCTAGTGTTTTTAAGAGACTCAAGAGCCCTACTTGTATACAGACGACTCCTGTTCTAAGCTCCATACACATGTGCACACAGGTGCCCAGGCTGACAAAGACTCCAAGCCAAGGACACTCTTTTCCAGAAAAATCAGGAAACAAATGGAATACTGCGAAATTAAAACATTTTAACATACAATTACACTAGAAATTATCCTATGCATCATCGCCCGTCTTACATGTTGATATGCAAGCGACCACTCAAAGTACTAGCACAAATAAATACAGGCATACAAATGTATATGCACACAGACAGTGATCTGAATATGTGTGCACATAAACAAATTGATAAGCCAGACCGACTTGAGCAAGGGAGAAGGAAAATGAAAATAATTTGATAGAGAGCCACAAACATGCAGTGAGGACTGAGGGAACGTGACAGGTAAGGAGAGTACACCTGACAGAAAACAACAACAAATGAAAGAAAAAAACCAACAAAAAACAACAAAATGAAAGAAGGAAAAAGAAAAAAAAAAGCTAAAGCCTAACTAATAAAGACAGCCTGTTGACTTGCATTGCAACCACAGGTTATTTTTCCTTTAGTAATATTATAATACATGTTAAACTGGAACAGCAGCTGCTTTGCTACATACCTTCAGATAAAGCCCTGGATGCCATGAGCTGCCTCTTTCCCTGGCAAAGCCTACTCAGGTCACTCAGATAAAAGTGTCATTAAGGGAAGTTTCTGTGCCTGGTAGTGGCAATTCTAGAAGATATCAAGGACTTTTAATATTAAAAAATGCATGGATTTTGCATACAGCGGTACTCACTGAGAAAATTTTATTACATCTTAATATGCTATTAAAAAAATAATAATTTCAACACTGAGGCTCACTTCACTAACACTAGAGTATCCTGAAGTCTAAACAAATAAACAAAACCAACCAACAAAAAAACCTCCAAACAACACAAAAACCGCAGCTGTGAAAAATGAAACATATTGAAATTAAACTCAGTAGGTCAAATCAAGCTTAGCTCATTTACCTGTGGAAAACATACAGCATAACTATGTTAGTTTGTATATACACACATAGTTGTATTCAAATCAGAGTGGGTATGCCTGTGCTTGCCAGTAACCTACTGTGAAAGGAAGTTTACACTAAATAAAATGATAACCATTTCCAGAGTTCTTCCCTGCCTTTGCATTCTTTTGTACTTGACGACTGGAGAACAGCGGATACCAGTACCTAGGCATTAAAAAATAAAAATGAACCATCTCCCAGCAGTATTGTTTGACTGGTACACAGCAGGGGTGCACCCTGACTCTTCAGTTTAAGCTGTAATAAAGCATAGTCTTCCATTCTGGTACAATTCCCAGAATCTAGAGACTCACATTAAGGACTTCCTGTATTATGAAACTCATGTGAAAAACTAATGCAATCTGAGCAATACATCTTGACCCTAATTCTATAGGGGTGTAAGCTGGTTTTTGTTGTTGTTCATGCTGGGATTTGTTTGTTTGTTTTTTCCACATGCATTTCCCTTAGTAAGCAGGCAAAAATTCTAGAACACTCATTTGTAGATGCTAGGCTTTAAACTTTCCTGCATAACATTTCTGTGTCTATACCAAGCTTTGTCGACTCTTTCTCTTTCTTTCTATTTGGAGTCCATATTTACATACTGTATCTAGGAAAACGAGATCTGGTTTAATTTGGGACTATTAATTGTTGTTGGTAAACAGACAATGATTCCACCAGATGTTTCTATTCAGAAGCTGAAAGTCACGATACCAGGTAGGGTTGTCCTCTCATACACTGCTTAAGGCTAGACCTGTTTAAAATGAGTTTAAAAGATTAGATCTGCTTTACAAGTAGGCACACAACATAGTCTCACAAGAGACTTCTTGCTTTAACATGTATAAAATGTAGTCTTAGAAAGTGTTTAAATCCCTGCCACAAAGGCACACTGCAGTACAGGCCCTCACTGCTTCATTTCTTCTGATAACAGCAGCAGCACCAGCTGCTTCTCCTTCCAATTTCAAACATTAAGAGTTGCAGTGGAATTAGAGAAGCAAATATGTAGGACTTCCATCCACACCACACAAATTCAACAGAATTTGTAATACTTTACTTGTACTGCAAGAATGCAGAGATCACCAGGAAGATGCAGAGACCTTGGCCTGAGCTTAGGACCCAGTTAAAATCCCAAGGTAGCAATATAGAACTACTTAGAGAAATTAGCCCAACACAAATGCAGTAACAACAATAAAAATCCTCTCAACTACTTTGTAAGCACAGCAGTGAGTTCCATTTAAGGTAAAAGCAGAATTATCAAAGCAGAACGTGTCTTTAGTTACACCTGTAACAAGACTGCTCTAGTTATGTCTAGTCTGTCAGACAAACAGCTTTAGTGCAGAACTAGAGCAAGCAGGAGGTTCAGATTATTTTACTTACCCTTCCCAAGATTTTGAGAGGAATACTGGCTATATATTTTTTAGCCTTTGTTGTAAACAGTCTGTTCAGAGTAGAAAAAAAAAATCCCATGAAAAGTTCAAAGGGAAGGGAGAGAGAAAAATAGGGGTTTACCCTGAACTCAGATTTTGATACAGGATAATCCACAGGATTTAAAGAAATACTCAAGAAAAGTCAGCAAGCAGGATAGTTGACCCATAATGCATTTGTTATGAGACCATCCCCATTGCAAAGATCAGATTTTAAATGGCAAAAACCTCAAAAGGTTTTTGAAGGTATTGATCTTCATTAAGTTGAATGATAAAAATCCCAAAACTATGTCCTAGTGCAAGATCACCTAAAGCCTCCATTCAGATTCTCCACCATGCAGTGCTCTGTGCAACTGCTTCTCAAGCCTGTGTTCCTGCTTAGAAGGGAAAAGACAGGCCACAGTTCCATACTATTTCAGGAGCCCAACCCTTCCCCAATCTGCATGTCATCCTCAAAGTACAGCAGATTTTCCCAGACAACAATTTCAAGACAAAAGTAGCTAAACAAATATTATTTTGTAACGCTTAAAAAAAACCAATAACAGTAAGAGCAAGAAAACACTATTACAGTGATTTCTGTATTTTGCAATGCCACTGCAGAGAAACAATAAAGAAAGTCACGTGACTTTATTTACTGCTTTAGCTATTTATTATCACTTAAATTGTTCTTTGTCCTGAGGGTAACAAGAGCTTTTTTTTAAAAAGTTAACAGCAGTAGCAATCAAAAGATGGGATTTATGGCAGAAAGCCTCTAGCCTTTTTTTCTTTTATACTTGACAAATGAAAACCTCGAAGATACTTTGTAACCAGCAAGGTGTCCTAAAGCAAACTGAGTAATTGTGATATATTACCTTCATGAATTTCGCTGTTTTCTGCTTTTGAGCCATTGTATCTTATTCTAAATTAGATAAGTCCATTTGAAACAAGACTCCTAAATCTATCTTTGCATATGTATTAACAGCAATGTAATTGGTAGAAATGGGAAATTGTGCCTTTAGTAGTAAGAAAAGACCAAGGCCATTAAGTAATAAGATTACTTGTTTGGCAGGAGTCGGAAGTGGGGGAGGAAAAAGTAGCCAACTGGAATGAAAAGGCACCTTCTTCCTCTCACTCTGTAGTGTACATCCAAAATCATGTTGTATGTGTACATACACAATAGTATTCATTTCAGGTATCTGATTACACAAAAATCTGCCAGCACAAACAACTGCAAAGCAGCTGAGCTCCTGCCAACCAGACAGTGATGACATCCTGGTACAACTTTTACCTGGTATTCTGAAACAAGTTTTATTTGGTTATCAGGCATGCACTAACAGCAACAGCTTAAAGAAAATGCTGTGTGGAAAGAATAGCAACCAGCTAAGAAACCAAGGCAAACTACTGAAATAACAAATACAGCCAGCACCTTTTTAAAAATATAATAATATTTAATTTCTCAACTGCTTTGCTGCAGCACTGGGTCAAAATACTGCTCTGAAATTGAGACTTTGTTGCAGATAGTGGCTTAGAGAAGGCAAAGAAAAAATCATTAAATGATAGAAATGTGTACTATCTCATTTATGTCATGGTTCTCTAATAGGAGGGGGGAAAAAAACAATATAAACATGCAGCCAAGGGTATGAATTCATGCATTATTTAATGTGAGTTTCATATTTCATAAAATGATATTTAATAACATTTATTGAGCCTGTAAGGATTTTTTTTTTTTTTTAATTGGAACAACTGCACTAGCAGAGTGCACAGAACAATTTTGGAGAATGAGAGGAGTCAGGTGGTGGGGCCCCATAGAGATTTAACAAAGAGGAAAATTATTTAAGACTTTCTAGCATAAATTTTGAGACAGAAAACTCATGGAGTAGGGAGACAGAGAGCTTAAGGGAAAGACAGAGGTAATGTATGACAGGCTGTAGCACCAAAGAATTTGGGAAGCAACTGTACTTTTATTTCCATAGCCCATTTCTTCTTATCAGCTGGATGGGCTCTCTATCTCTGCATAATTCAAAGGCATTGAAGAGAAAATGACAGCAAAACAAAAAGAATGAATCTCTCCCCTCATCCCTGTAGACCTCTAACTATCCCCTTGCCCTGCTGTTTTTGGGTAAATCATTAAATATATGTACCAGGGAGGAAAAAAAAAAGCACCAAAACCACAACACACAACACAAACCTGCCAGTTGTTGAGAGATAAGGGATAATAGTGAACATTGAGCTTATGAATCTCTGACCCTTCACCGAATCTTTAGACCTCCAGTTGTTTGCAAAGCATCGTCTGACAGAGACACAGATTGGCAGATGGATGAAAATGCACAGTGCATATATATATGTATGTATATTTGTGTAGGAGGGACTGGGATGGGGAGAATGGGTGGGAGACAAAGCTTAATTAGAACAGCTTCAGAGGGAAAAATAATAACAGAATGGGAGAAATCAACTTTGTTGAGATAACAAGCAACATTCCAAATCCTATGTCCACAAATGAAATTGAGCTATTAAATAATAATAGCAACAACACTGGCCGTTGTTTTTTTTAAAAAAAAAACATTTGTTGGGTAACTATCGCATTAGTCATAAAAATGAGAACTGAGATATGAAAATGGGGAGCACAGACACAGCACTATGAGCATGTTCGTGAGAACAGATGTTGCTCCTGGCTCAACTGCCTCATGATGACAATATCTGATTTTCCCAAAATGTTACTCCCGTATGCTGAATATCAGCTAAGACAAAGCAGGTAGCAGTGGAGGAACAGTGTTATGTACATGCTGATTACTCCTGTTTTATCTATCTCTTCTAAACCTTTTCTCTTACCTTGATTTTTAAAGGACTGTCTGATGCTTTTGATAGTAAACTACTATTTTACCGTATCAAACAAAAACTGGTTAATTATTAGATAGTCAGTCTCCAAATGGCTACTGGGGAGACCACCAAAACATTCAACAGTAGACATTTGTTTAATATTCCTACTTATAAATTATGGTTAATTATTGACCAGTAGTCTCAGAGTCTATTAAAAATCCCTCTGTGTTCAGTGGTTCATCTGCCTACAAAAAGAAAGACTGAAGCAAATAATGTAATTTGTTCTGAAAACAACTGAGATCCTTGCACTTTCTCATATTCAGCTTTAAAGCATGTAGTTAGGGTGGTGGTGAAGTACTAAAAACTTCCCTTCATTTTCATTTGGTTTGGATCAGCCTCTAACCAGAAGGACCAAGGGCTCTGGTCAAGACATTTTAAATGTGATGCAAAACTGTCCCTCTGACCACAGCAAAAAATGTGGGTGTGCAGAACTGCAAGCCATGTGTCAGTGCAGGTGCAAAGGTTCCTATTTTAGAAGCTAGCAATTCTGCACAAATATCTTTACTGCTGTATTCTGCAGGGTGGATTTCAAATCTAGGCACATACCTTTCAGTGGGAGTCAGGATAGGGACTCAGTGGGCTTGCCTGAAATGCCCTAGACATTGGTTAGAAGACAAAGCAGATATGCCATATCCCTAAGGGACAGAGTACTACTGTTAATGGTAGGCATTTTGTGCATTACTTTAGTTGTGAAACAATCATATAGGTTTAGATGGGGCCAAGTACGTAAATGATATTTGAGGGTATTTGCCTGTATGTTGCTTCACACACATGCATATGCTCATGGTGATGGACACCCTCAGCCTCAAGACTTTAACTTGGCCACAGCTGCAGCACCGTTCAGAGGTTTGGCTCTCCTTGTCTGCAGCAAGCAGGTGTTCTTCCAAGATACCAAGTAACCTGGATAGTGTGCCAGAGAAATGGCTGCAGTGGGACTTTTTGTAGGGGAAAACATTAAAATTAAATGACTAGAGTAGTCGGGAAATTTTGGGTATTTATTTTACAGATGTGACTAGTATAGATCATGTATGTGCCAGCAGACTACAAATTGTTATGTTGAATTTGAAACCAGAAAGACCCTGCTGAATGATGAAATACAGATAGATAAAGCAGTCTTTTCTGATTTTTAATATGGTTATTTGCGGCACATTGCCTATAGAAACCTGTTATTCAAACTGCTAATTCATAGCTCTCTCTACTATTTCCATGTGCTAAAATCATGAACCTGCACACCATAATGTAAAAAGCAACACATGCATTTGGTACTTACTAGCACTTATGTCCTAATGCCTTGAATAGTATCATATTTTTTAAATAAGAAATTACAGCATACTGTGGGGAAGGTAAATAGATCCAGAAGCAGAGCATTTAACCTGAAATCTCTACATAAACAGAGGGATATGTCTGGCACATAACCAGCTTGGAGGAAGTAAGGATGTGTTTTGGACAGAGATACCATGGACACATGGTCCTCAAGCAGATAAAGCTGATGGACACAACAGAACTACCCATTCCAGCTCATTACCAATTTCCTGAGGCTTCATACCCAGCCAGAAGAATTTATAGAGGGAAGTCCTATGCCTGTTTGCTGTAGCACGTCAAATTAATTGATTACAGTGATCTTTCAAAGTGTTTTTCCTCTCTAGCCTGCCTCCCTTCTTTCATCAGCACTTCAGCCACAGAAATTGGGCTCCTGCTTCTACACAGTTACCAAACGTTCTCATTTCATACCCAAGCCTCATTTTGTACGCAAGAGTGTCAAACACTGAGTATCAGCCCAGAGACACTTTCCAGTGCCACAAACATAAACAGACCATTGCCAGGCATCAAAACTGTAATTGCATCTTGCAGCTACAGAAAGGCAAAGGAGTTTAATAGTTCTGCAGCCATAAAAGGACCAGGCACCTAATTAAAATGCAGACAATGGCATTTGATGGTTTCTGAGATAAGGAGTATATCTGAATGCCCTACAGACGTGATAGTTCATACACTAACAACATGAAAATTATATAAATATAGATGTCCAGGCCCAAATAGAGATCATAAGAAAGTAACTGTACAGCATGTATATAGCTATGAAATTATTAGAAAAGCTGAATGCCAAAGCACAGTTGCAAACTACCTGACAAGTTTCCTATCCTTAATTAACATGAAGTCTTTTCTCCATTTTATTTTTTTTAAATACCTCATGCAGAAAACATCCAGTGACAACACCTTATGCAGCAACACAACAGTTGAGTCTTCCCAGAACACAATATTTTTCATTTCTTTACAGAACATGGTCTATCGAGAGATTCAGCGTGACTTCTGCCTGTTCATATCCAAGTAGAACACCACTAGAGCATCCATGCCAGTTAGCAAGTTAGCCAATATTTTGTAAAGTTGTCCTCTTTATTTCACTCATTTCTATCTAGTAAATTTCAAAATGTGCTTTACAATCAATGCAGTATAAAGAAATAGAAAAAAAATTACTACTTGTTCTTGTGTTTCCCCATCACTTTTAAAGCCTTATTTTACTAAAATATTAACCTTCCATAATAAATATGATTCTAGCATATCAGTGATATTGAATTACTAGTAAGGCTCTCTGAATATACTGACAACTAACTAGGCTTCTGCTTATTATCATCACATTCACTTCTTCAGTATCAGCCACACCACAGGAGCAGAATCTTTTAACAGCTGCCGAGACTTCGGTGGTCTCTGCATAGTTCTGCAGCTGGATAAAACATCCACAGACTGGCTCAAAGGAAACATTTGACCTTGAGGTACAATAGATCCTCTTTGAAACAAACTTTCTCCTCCTAAGCAATCTGAAGAGTCAGTCTCCAGAAGTGAATCTGCAGGTATTAGACATGAATGGAGAAAAAATCCTTTTGAAATAAGGCTGGGGGAAGTGGGGACTCGAGCATACTCAATTCCAGATCAGATAACAATGGTTCAGAAAACAGGTCACTGAATGGTGAGATTGATGCTAACATTTCTCAACTTTTCTTTTGTGCCACCAGAATGGTGGGAATTATGAGTTGGAGAAAGCCTCATGCTCTAAACCAGTTTTCTCCTATCACATACCTCTGTGTCTTTTCCATTACAAAAAACACACTCCAAGTCTGCGTGTATTTTTGCAATAATTTCATCACTTGTGTTATCATGGTATATTCCCTGCAATTATCTGCACTTTAAAAGGGCTATTGGTTGTGACCAAATGACTTAGATTAACACATACAAATCTAAGAGTCACTAAAACCAAGTATTTTATTTTCTAGGTCTTAAAATTGTTTCGTTTATGCTGTCCATTAATTCCCCCATTTGTATTTTTCCCAAACAAGATCAAAATTCTTTAAAACATTATCTAGGACCTCTCATACCAAAATTCTCATACCAACAAAATCCAGCCCAGCAGCATTTTTTATAATAAGCCTGTAAAATAATAAAGTACACAACATGCACTATAATACATGATCTGGATATTAACAGCCCCACTGAACCTATGCAACAGTTCAAAGAGGACAGTAAATCTCATTTAAAGGCCTAGTATGAAGAACATCACAGCCACAAAATGCTACACCAGGAACAAGAAGTATAACAGAGTTTTAAACTTTAAATAAACTAGAGATTTAAAAATAAATAAATAGAGCCACACCTTTTTTTTTTTTTCAGGAAAAATCTAAGAATGTAATATCAAAAGATCAATAAAGCATAGGAAAATAGAAGAACCCAAAGGTATTAAAGAGCATCAAACTGATGTTTATGAAATAAGCATTAGAAAAATTTCCAGACCATAGCATGCATAAGTAAAGGAGATGAACTGACAAGATAAGCCTTTTGGGATGGTCTGGTACAGAAGTGGGATTTCCAAAAGGATCTCCCATATTGCTGAAGCATTAAATTACATGACTAAACTACCTTGGGTACTGAAGGGTAAAACTGGAAAAACAATTCATCAAATTATGCAGAACTACTGGGAGGACACAATGGGAAGGGTATATCTACACATCCACTGTAAAAGACAAAGATCTCAAACAGTTTCAGGCTGATGTCAGATGCTTTGGATCAGCAGGTCTCGGCCATGAACTCAGCAGTACAGTTTTGCCAACCAATTTTCTAGACAAATTCAGGGAGCTTTTAGCACAAAATTACCAGGCAATCAAACAGTATTAGAAAGAAAACTAATGGATGACAAAGAAACTGAGTCCTGTAACAGGAGCTCGCTGTACTGCAATAGTGTGTGAGCATAGCAGACTATGCTCAAAAGCACATTAATTTCCAGTTTACTAAAAAAAATAAAAATTGAGGAGTTTGCAACCATTTCAAATATAATTACACATAACTAAAAATAATCTTACCTTCTTTTGATCTTCTAGTTTATGACTTACTGGATTCCTTCCATGTTTGTTCATCTCTGAAGATAAATCCATCACATTCACTCCTTGCCCTTCAAAATGAAACTGGTTCAGCAATACAGCAAACTAACCCAAAGAACAGGGGCTACAAACACAGAGACGTGGTGGTTTTCCCATCACACACCATGGCTGAACAACAATGACTTGGAGAAATGACTAAGAAACCCGTTGACTGAGCTGAGGAAAACTTTGCAGTTCACTCTTGGGACTATCCAAATCACCATAGCGTTTTAAAAAGCTGATGCTTAAGAAGAGGAATATTCATCCACAACTTGTAACTCCAACTGCTATCTGTATCTTTCTTCACAGGTTTCCATTTTATAGAAGGTTACATCCTGACTGTGAACCTGTTGAGAAGGAAAAAAATATGTATCATCATCAAGATGGATTTGCAATTTGCTGTCACTCCATGTGACAGGTTATCTGTCTTCATCAGGTATTGGGGTGGGGGTTGCTTCTTATTTGTCATGGTGTTTTATTTTATTTATTTATTTTTAAGTAACTAATAATGGGTTTTGATTCAATACTTGTCAGGATGAACCTGCACATGATCCCACTCATCTCCCTCTACATGTCAGCGGTTATGCAGAGTATTCACTGAGAACAGCTAGTGAACTCCAGGTACAGATGTCAAGGAAAAGTTAAAGGAAAGAGAAGAGCAAAGACTATTTGACTAAAGGCACCATAGGAGAAAATTTTTCATCATTATCACATACTTCCTACTCAGTGCCTTCAAAAAGTAATAGCCAGTATAACAATGACAGGGTCAGACAGGGAAAACCTGTAGTCAGAATACTAAGTCCTAGCCAATATAACAACTTTAAAAAACAAAACAAAACAAAACAAGACAAGACAATGTCTCCCCAAAAAAGTTGTCTTGAATGCTGCAAATGACAGAGGGGAACAAAAAGAAAAGAAAAAAAAAAAAACAAACCCCTACAAAAAAAAAAAAATTGTTTGCCAGAAAGTTTAAGTTCTGCTATCAGCAGGAGAAAGAGCCAGCATCTTTTCTGTCATTTTTGACAACAAAATAATAGAATATTCATGCCTTCAGTACAATTGAAAGTCAATTGCATTTAAACTGAATTAACTGAGTAGATGAAGCCCACATAAAAATAATTTGGATGCTATTTCAGTTCATTTTAAATGCATAATGTTCACAAAATGCCTTCACTAATGCATATAGAATAAGAAACATGTCTAGATAATGTATTGAATGGTACATGCTAGGTCATGCAGTCTGTCTCTAATAAAATGACATTGAAAAGGTTATTTTCTCTTAAAAAAATAAATAAATCCAAAATTCAACAGAGCTATTACCAATATTACTATCAGCATGAACTATCTTTTAATCAGACATGATATGCAAGTGTTACTCTTCTATAACTGATTTATACTTAGTGCAAAATTTGTAAACCTGACGGCTGATATTTACTTCCAAAGAAAGAAAGCCATATTTAAGCATCTACAATTCAAAGAAACACTGGCAGCATGTTTCCCCATGAGATACAATTTCTCCATCACACCAAAGAGTGTTCCAACAAAGAATAAACTTGTAGTTATTCTCAACACTACAGTGTGCGGCATCTATTTCTTATCCATATTTATCTTCACATATATTTGAACACAATATTAACAAAAGACTAATCATGCAACAATGACAAGTCTGTTCTAAAAATAACTAGAAGCAAACAGAAGATTCATTTGGCTTGGGAAATTATAGGAACATAAAAAACTGTACATGAAGCTACTACATGAGAAAACACACACCCAGGTAGAAGCTTGTTTCCAAAACACAGCTTTAGCCTGAAATATCTCACCTAGGCATGTAACCAACACTGTCTGCTATTCTAACTGGTGAGAATCACCTCCTCCTGCAAATGACACAGGTAAGCATTATATTATGAACACACCAAAGTAGATAAAAATGCTTGGAAAACATCTTTATATTCACTATTTAGAGCATCCTGAGGAAGTTAGTTAAATAAATAGCATGACCGTAATGCATGTTCACTGCACAGAAAATAGAAAAGAGTCACTAAAACTGCCCTGTTAAAGACTTGCACAACTTAGAATTTTTATTGGCTTAAGAAGTGGATCAGCTTTAGTAGTATTCTATAAGCTCCCCAGCATTTCTCACCCCATTTCCACAATGGCTGAGGTCCAGCAGGACAAATTATTCCCACCCCTACCCAGGGTCCCAGAGGCACAATGTGCAATTCCCCGTGTGATGGTTTTGGGGATCCACAAAACCCAGAAGTCCATAACGCCAGGATGAAGGAACGTGAAACATGAGGTTCCACTGCAATGATCACATCTGGATTTACACTACAGTTCTAAAGCCCAGATAAGTCAAAACCAAGCTGTTAAAAAGCAGCAGTTTCCCTGGTTCATTTCATGGTCAGACACATAAATTATATTACTCTCCATGCCAGTAATTACGCTATACTAGGCAATTAAGCTATTCGGTGGAACTGTGTGATGTTTTCAAGCCAAAGTTGAACAGAATACAGATAATTTTGTTTGGACTACTCTCATTACTTTTAACATGCAAAGCACAGGGTGGCAATTCTTGCTTGTTCCATTCAGTACATTTTTCCATTGTCTTCAGCCTTTTCAACATAAACAGCAGTAAATAAATGCTCTTGGCTGGTTGTTTTTGTCTGTTTGTTTGGTTTTTTCAGTGGCACCCAATTTATTATTCACCATTTTACACTGATATTTAACATGCATGTAATCACAGAATAAAACATCTAGAGTCAGAAAAATCCTAATGATCACACACCAAATAACGTGGATGTTACTAGGTCATCTGCAAATGTAAAAAAGTAAGACAAATTAGAGCTTTTCTGCAATTGTGTTCCTTTAAGAGACAAAGAACTTTCTGTTTTATTTCACTATGAGCCACAGGTTACTCATAGACTAGTGGAGAACAACCACAGATTCTATTCTGAGAATTAACCAGAGTTATCCTTTCTAAACTATTCTTCCTATCAAAACAAGTAGTTATTGAAATGTTTACCCTGACAGGATTTTCAGGAAGCAACCAGTATCCTCAGCTCTCTAAAGGCCTCTTCCATATATTTTTTTAAATATTATTTTCCCTTAAGTAGCACATTCTCAAAACATTTGGTGGAAATTAAAATGAATGTCTTTAGAGAGTCTCGATGTTGCAAGTTAAATTGGTTGGGGAGCAAGGGGAGAGAGGGAGTTGTAAGCAGTTACTGTGTCTTGGTCAGTTTTCATTGTTCTACAAAGAAACAGTTGCCCTACAACCTTAGAAAAAAAATCTAGATAATGATTTTTTCCTGGCTATCCTCCCATTGTCAGTGGTCTTCTGATGTATTAAAAGTGCATGAATTTCTGAGGTGCATTCTGATGGCTGAGAGGCTGCACACCAAGATACTGCTCTGTAGTAGCTAATGTTGACAAGGATGGGGATGAAGGGTACATTAGAGCCCCCACTGATTACTCTCTTTCACAGAACATTATTGTTTCCACATGGACATTCTCAACTTTTGCCACACCAAAGTGACTTTGCAGCGAGTTTGAGGCAAGTGCAGGTATGAAACTGGCTGTAATTCACGCTTCTCAATTTTTATTGTTTGTGTATAGGAGAAGCCTACTGAGCTGCATCCCAGGTATTATCAGTTACACTGATCGGGTTTTATGTTTAAGAGCATTTGAGAGTTAGGTTTTTATTAGAGCATTAGAGGGGAAGACATACTAATTTTCAGTGTTAGTACCTCATTATCAAAATGAAGTTTCTACTGCACGTGCAGTTGTAATGGTGATGCAGAATTCGGGGGCTGGGAAGGAGCAGAAATTGAACACTGCCTGTTCACCTCTTTCAAACCTGAGGGTGTCTATGCCAGGACCAAAGCAACTGTCAGTTGTAAATCTCAGTATACACCCAAGCAAATGGAAGATACATCCAGCCTTAGTTCCTGCCTGTTAGTGTTGCCAGGGTGATAGCATGGCTGAAAGAAGAGATGGGAGAACACCAAGGATCCATGACTGCCTTGAGATGAGCAGTGGGGCACATTCTTCTGCAAGGCATCCTCTGATTCACTGTCCCTAGGGTTGATTCTTCAGGCCATAGCAATGAAAATGAGGCTCACCACTAACATTTTACAGTTTTGCAAAGTTACTCAGCTCCACATTGAAGACAGTTCAGGGACACTAGAGATGTAACTTCCATCCTTGATATGCTCCCATGAAACCTCTAGGTGATGTTGCGCTCCAGTATGGCTCTGATGACTTACTCATAGCAATAGCTTCACAATGGCCTAATAAAAAAAAAAAAATTAAAAAAAAAAAAAATAAAAAAAAAAAGAAAAAAAAAAGAAACACGCTTTACCTTTACGCATAAGCTTCTTAGGTTTCTTTGTAGTCTTTTCCCACAGGGAAATAGTATTTAGGGTCTAAGTATGGGTCTAACTGCAAACATATTTATCAGGCACACAAAGAGTTATCAGGAAAAGATGATGTTGACTCTTGGAGGATTTGAGAGCAATGCCAAAGAACATTGCTTTTAGCCAGCAGTCAGAATGAGAGGCCAATATCTGTTCTCTGCAAACATGAATGATAGAAGCACCATAGAAAGGCTTGCCTGCATCAGATAAAAACAGCCTGGGAAGGCAGTTGGTAAGCCAAGAAAATATCTCTAAGCACTGATACTTGCCTACAGAATTATTTCTTCTGATATTAAATTAATTCTGGTCCCAACAGCAGTAAAACTGGTCCAGATACTCTCCTGATTCAAGTAAAACAAAAAGCTGAGTGTATACTGCTCTCGCTCATCAATGTGATGATGTTTACTCAAATTAAAAGGAACCACATAAGGATAAGTCCAGAGCTGATACTTCCTTTGCTAAGTGCCATGTGTGGCTGAGACATTTTATATTTTGTATCATTGTAAGTGGTGTCACCCTGTCTTCTACATTTCTTCATAGGGCAAAACTCCTCTTCAGCACATAATGTTATGTTGGAGTCATCACATCATCAGTGAGGACAGAATTACAGTTGTTTGTATTGTTACTGAGTCTAGCAAATGTATATTAACACATTTCTTTTAAGATTTGTACACTTTAAAGAAAAAAAAATAAAGGAGAATCTAATTCTTACATTCTTGCCATGCTGTTTTGCAAGACAGGATGCTGATTAACTCTACATCAGACTGAATGCACAAGTTAATATTGGTTCAGATAGTGATTTATTAAGCACAACTAATAACACACACAGGAGACTGTTCTAGGCCCTGATAGCCTCAGAAACCATTGCTATAACCGGGACAACAACTGAAATCCTTTTTGCTCTCTCAAATCCTTTTTATCTTTCATAGTATCCTCCATCAAACAGGCTGAATGTCATGCACAAAATTTAGAGCTGCTATTACATGTCAATTTTCTTTCAAAGTTGGAACTAGTACCAGACAAGAATGCCTGGCCTCTTCCATCATCCAATTCTTTGGCCATTGAGCATCAGAGAAAAAGAAAGCATAAGAAAGGGAATACAAAGCATATTTCTGAGAGATAGTTCAGTCCAGCCTTTTACCACGGTCTTTCCTAAAGATTTGATATGAGGAATGACAGATTTGTTGAATGCACAGTACTCTATGCCAGGATGCATAACTCGATTTGGTTAGCTTACGCAACACTCTCCTGCCATATATGCAATCTTTTGAGTGATACATAAAATGTCTACATTTCAATATACCTCACAGCACTTCTGCAGAGGTCCTGCACTGCACAAATCCCAGCTTGAACAGTTATTTCAATTCCATCTCTAATTTCAGTGTGATATTTCTCCATTGTTGCCCAAAGTTGTTTTGAATGGTCCTTTGTATTGCTGAAATAGATACAATGTCTTCTCATGAGAATAGTATGATGTAATTTTTATATTTATGTTTGGGATTCAATAGTAAGAATGAATATTCCTTATTTGCGTACATGTTAATTAGTTTACCATATTTGTATTATTCTTTATAATACTGTATGTACAACAAAAGAGTTAGCTTGAAAAAGAAGACACATAATCTGCAGAACCTATCAACAATCCAGATGGGATATAAGAAAAAAAAAGACAACACTGAGCTGGAAATGAAGAGGAAGATAGAAAGCATATTCTTGTATTCTAGGTATACTATGGAAAGACTAGGCAAGAAAATAGGGTTTATTAAAAAAAAAGTGAGTACACCTATGTGGATCTTAAATAGTTTCCTTACATAAAGAGACTGTTTCAGTTAATGGGACAGATAAATTTATGAGGCTCATGAGAAAGAGAAAGGCTAATTGAAAATAGTAAAGAGCTTGCATACCTTTGAAATTTTGTTTCCTAGGGAGCTATTAAGCCTTCCTTTCTGTTGCTTTCAGGTTTTGATTTGCAGGCTGCAAAAAACATGCAGCTGACCTGTTCCTGAGCAGCAGCTGTTCTTTTGGGACTTCTAGTCATCTACACCTATTGCTCTAACCAGATTGCCTATACACCAGAAATCCCAGATCAGTTACTAAATACTTCTTTTTGTCCATTTTACAAAATTTCCAGGAGGAAAAGGCAATGTGTTTTGGGAAATACCTAGACATATGGTAGCTTTATGGAGACTAGGATATCTGTTATTCCTCAGTACTCCACATGTGCTAAAACTTTTCTACCACTCCATGAATGGCAATGCTGTCCAAAGGGAGGCGTGTTCTCTGGTTCATAGGCTACAAGTAAGACAAACAGAAGCATAGACTAAATTTTCACATACATTGGAGTTTTGAGTAATTTATATATTCAGACACAGAAACAGCATACTGAAGATTCACCAGTTAATCTTACATGAAACAGTTAAATTCACTTCCCCTACCTTATTGGAAATAAGGGTTTATACTCCCCACTTTGATAAATCTAAATCCTTAAATCTTAAAAATACCATTAAATCACACAACCTCTCTTGGTGTACCGTGGCTTTCTAAATAACTCCAGTGGATCAAAGAGCCACCTTCTTTTTCAGAATGTTTTTAACTCTGTCTGTTGCAAGTGATAAAGCAAAAAAATCATACCTATCTTCACAGAACATGGCTCTGAAAATTTCATGGGTGCTTCAAAAGTTGCCAATCAATTATTTCAATGTGTTTAGTGGCAGCCCTTTCAGGTGAACCCTGTGCATATCCCAAGAAATTACATATGGGTGCTGTTTTAACACTTCAAGCAGTGCTCCACTATGCCTGGTGCCTCAATATTCTATTCATGTCCAGGCTAGTCTCTTGCAATTAATTCAACTGATTCAAACAAATATGTGGCTGAAACAACAAACATCTCCTAGAGACTGCAGAGCAGGGAGATAGCTGAGCAAATGAGACAGTTGTACGGAGAGGGGAGAAGAAAAAAAATAAAAGAAAGGGATCCAAAAGGATTGAAATTTCTTTCTTTTTTTTTTTAGTTGAAACAGAGTCAAATGACAAAAAATATTACAATATTTAAAGACAAAAAGCAGTAACTGGTGCATCTTAAAAATAAACTAAAAATATGACCTTTAATGGTGGAAGTTTATTAGTTTATTTGTCTTCACAATCACGTGATCACAAACTTGTTTAAATTAGAGCTGGTAAGTTAGCTTCCCACTCTGCCAGTGCAGAATAAATTATTACAGTGTATTTTCTAATGCTGTATTCTTGCATTTCTTTAAATTCCCCAGTGACACAGCTTATGGCATTTCTCACAGGAGAATATTAAACAGCCCAATAGATCTGAAAGCTCTAGGAAGATTCTTAAAGGCTAGGTATACAGAGTTAAATTTCAAGCTGAATTCTACATTCTTCAGGCATTCTGTATGAGTCTTTGCCAACACGGGCAACTGATCACTCTCTATATACTTTTACATACTGATTATATCCTCAGAGTTTGTAACACATTCAAAAAATTCCTCTATTAACATGAGTATCTAAGCAACCTCTTATGTAGGCTCAAGTTTGGCTTATCTAGTTCTGGATCCATTCAAGTAAAACTCAAATAGACCTTGTGAACACCCAATATAAAACTGCATTTCAAGATGTCAAAGCACTTTGTCAATTGTTCCTGAGAACCTCAAAGTTGAAAGTTCATTCAGAGCTTACATTAAAAGAAAAACAGGAATATCTAGACAGTCTTAAGTCTTACTGAAAATGTAGAACTACAAAGGGTTTGAGGTAACACATAGGAAATAATCCTAAAAATTTTATATAGCTGTCTGGCATATGATTACCACTAACTATATATTAGCTACTTGTCACTATGGAAAGTATGTAGCTTCGTGTCTACTTAGAACAGAGCATATGTCCACTCTTGAATGTCCTAAAATATGTGTCAAGGCTGTCAGGCATTCAAAGTACAATGTTACTCTCCACTTGTAAACAGATTTTCGTCTCCAGGTAGAACAAAGTACCCAGTGTCTGTGAGACCGTCTTGGGCAGGATTCGTCTGAACACAGTCGCACAAGACTAAGCTAATGGCTCAGTGGACTCTCTATAGTCTGAGGAAATAAAAAGGCAATTTTAGAACAGGATTATTCTGTCTGAAATAGCCCTGATGAATAGTGACCTAAAAATCTCTACCTCTTTCCACTGACTGCAGAAAGACAACACGGTGACTATGTAAGGCATGGACCTTTGATGACTGATGCATGAAAGCAGCTGAGAGGAATCTCTTCCTTCAGACCATACTTCTTAAATGGTAGAATATATGAGGTTGATGCACTCACATGAAGCTCTATGTTAGGAAGATTAAAAAAATAAAAAAGCCTAAACACACTAATTCATCCAATCGAGTCCTACTGAAATGATTCCATACAAGTAATCTATGAGGCATTACCATCTCTTCACTCGAAGTTTAGAGTGGTATGTTACTACAGGGATATCTGATGTTTTCTGGTTTGTCACAGCTGAAAATTTTGCTTGCTCCAATAAGCAAGATACTCTAGGAGAGGTATGGAGTTGCTCCTTCCGCAAAAAAAAAGTTGTCCACAACAATCCCTTCACTGAGAGTTATTTCTCTTCTTCCTTAGAAGCTGAATTTTGACTTGGTAAACAGTTTTTCAAGAGTCTCACAAAAACTTATCCAACACCTTTTCAGTATGAAAGGCACAAATATACCTTTTAAGTACTCCAAATCCTATCCTTGTTTTTATTTATGTTAAAATAAAATGTATTGTATAGATACTCAAGTCAAGGATAAACATCTTGAAAGCACAAAATATGCCTTTTTTTTTAATATTGGAAACAGTTTTGAGAAATGTTTTGCCTCTTAATATGCAGAACATTTTTTCAACACAGTCTTTTCTTGATATACTTAGCTTATCCTATTTCTGTAACAACACTGTGAAGATCTCTTTTTGCATTATACAGGTTACCTGCCCTAAAAATAGCAATAACAGCAGTGACAATCCTATGACTTCTCGCTATGTAGATACTGCACCTTATCGTTTAGTAATATGAATTCCTGACCTAGCTACAAGTTCTCTCCTCACCTGTATCCTGTGTTTACACTTAGAGGTTCTGGAATTCTTTGGCACACCGTGAGATTAAAGAAATCTATATCATAGCGTCTCTTCGCAACATGGTTTATAATACCATTTGTAGTATCTTCTTCTACTATTTAATGCATAAATTACACTAACGTTGTCTGTAGCACTTTTTATTTTGTTCTTCATTTCTAAGCACTTTTAACATCAGGCAAACATATAGTACCACCGATTTTCCTTGGACCCTGAAAGCAAAGTTGTAACAGTGGATTGCTGGTTGTTGTTAATGTACCTTCATCCAAGTTAATTATAGAATCTATTATTTAGAAAGTATTACTTTCCCTAGTTTTTGTCCCCAAAATGGATATGGCCAAATTTGAAACAGTAATTTTTTAGACTCTTCTTAAAAGTAAGAACAACTGTAAAGGACACAGTTTCTTGCCTCACTAGTGCAACTATTTTTATTTAGATCAGAGATTATTTTAGGGTGAAATTCACCCTGTGAAAAGGAGTAGCAGAAGACCTCCATATCACTGATGATAACTTTAGTTTGCCCATAAAACCTAGACAATACAAGTCTGTTTAAGACCTGCATATCACTTCGGATTTCAAGAAATACACTTACACAGTCTGTAGTCCAGCTATTTCAGGCTACCCTTTGGCTCTGCTAGTGTTCAGCATTCCTGGAATAATGTTTTAAGCCTCCCTTAAAAGTATCATAAACAGCCTGTCCTTGCATTGGCATTATAGAAGTTTCATATTAACAATTTACTACAATTTAGCCCCTAAGCCTATACAAGTATTTACAAATATAAACACTAACATATACAGAGCAACAAATATTACCCTTAACAACCTTTCCTCAAGGAGTACAGTAACTCAGAGAAGAATACCGCTACATCTCCCTTCTCTCTTGATAACATAATGGCTACACATATAATGCTGATCTACAGCTCATTCAGTTTGGAAGCTTACCAGAGGGTATGTTCCTTCTTTTAAACAAACATATATTCCAGCCCTTCAAAATGGGACAAAAAACTGTGTTTGAAACATGCAGTAATTAAAGAAAAAAGAAACACTAATTAACAATGGAAACAATTCTTATTTTCTCTATTGAGGCAGCTGTCATGTAATATGCCCTTCCAATTATTAAAACGTGACTCATGTCACAAACACACTGCTGAATTAGACCACAAACATGCGCTGCTTGCACTGCAGTATTTACATCTAAATATTGTCAGTCTCCCAGCCCTGACTGATAATCATCACACAGAGCATGTATCATACAAAAGATAAACAAAAGTCTAGGTCAGAGATCATCCACATTAACAAAATAAGCACAATTACTTCATGTCATCAAACATACACAGACTAAGTCTATTAAGGACTGTGAACAGTGTTTAGGTGAATAATATCTGCATTTCATCTGTGTAATAATCCTAATTTACCATTAGCATTACGATTAATCACAAAGCATGTGTGAAATAACTCTGAAAGAGATATAGAGCAGCTGGGCTGAGTATGTATTTTAAGAAAATCTGGTTTCTGAAATTATAAACTCAAATTTAATTAATTTGTTCACCAGCTGTTCAGACTGGCAAAAAGATTGAAATAGTTCTGTAAAATGAACTATATACTCTATCACAGAAGCAATATCTACCTGAAGAACTTTCTGCAATTAATTGCATTATATAATTGTCTACAAATAGTAAAAAGTTTCACCCTAGGAAGACGTCCCAGTCCTGTTCATTTTTGACAGCCAATAACATTTTGAAGTAAAAGGGTAATTCTGAACATATTACTGCATCTAAAAACATGGTCAATATACACAGAATATTATTGTTATGCCAAAAATGCTCCACAGTTTTTTTCAAACTCAGAAATTGAATGACTGCTATTACATAGAAAGTACACAGGTCTCAGACAGATACAAAATCTCAATGTTTATATTTACTTCAATAGTTTTTCTATAACTAAAACCAACTTTTTTTTAATTGTTTAGATGAAGCAGCCTAAACCACCTCAAACAAAATAAAGACTGTTACAGTTGGTACTCTATAATACTAACAGCCACCTTGAAATACCAGCACAATACTAATGGTTTTTAAAAACAGAACACTGTACCCAAAATCCAGTAAATTTATACAAAGCAGCATGATATGAATGATGTCTCATTTTATAAAGGCTTATACATACCAGACAATGCAGTGAGACTGAATAATTTTTCATCTTGTCACTGTGAGATTCTGCATGAAAATACTGCATTATTACTACTTACATCTTGCTACATCCTTGCTGTTTGTAGACTTTAAAAAATAATAATAATAATTTTTTAAAAAAATCACAGAAATGGAGGTTAGAATAGAAAAAAAGACTCAGAAAACAATGTCTCTACCCAAGGAGTGGATCACATTGCACTGATAGAAATTTAATGGCTCTTCAGGAAGCATAATGAACAACCTTATCTCAGGAGACCTCTGTTCTCTACACACATCAAGAGTGGTGACAGCTCATCCTTCCCAGAAACCAATACCGGGAGGAAAGCACGCTGCCTGAGATTGTTAAACCTACGGCACGTTAGATGCCTGCTGTCATCAGAGACAAGTGCTACCACGCAGCCTACCAAGCGAGCTCAGATACTGCGATTCACACAAAGAGACCTTCCTCATATTTCTCAGCAATACAAATTGAGAACATCTCTCTTTAAATTTGAGCATGTTTGCTTTTACTAGCCCAGCAGCTCGCTGTATCACAGAGCCAAGTCTGGTCTGTGCTTGGCAGGTGGTGGGGAGTTGCACGGGCAGCGAAAGCAGCCCCCCTGGAGTGGAAGGGAATATAGAGCTTTATCCTGCCAGATTAGGAGTGGCATTGACTGGCTGCGAGACTATTTTGCGTAGACATCCTCCCATAGAAGATGGATCTCTAATATCGAACCCTTGAGTAGAGAAATAAAAGGGAAAGCTGGGAAATATTTGAGGTTACAGAGGCATTTGAATAAGCTGTCTCCAAAACAAGAGCAGAAAGAAAACCAGCCTAACTCAACAACTATGCATTTGCGCACACAACATTCCTAGATAATAGGAAGCAGAACACAGTCTTTTGCACAAGAATCATCATGAAAATTCATGATCTGGTCAGTCAGTGTAACTGAAGCAAGCAAAAGGTTACATGCTCTAAAAGAGCTTGAGAAAGGGAGAGGTAAACAAGTTTTGTAACCAATAAAACTTCGTCCTCTAGACTGTAAAGAAACATTCAGAGAAAAACAGTCCCAACCACCCCAGCTAGATATTTCTATGAATAACTTCTCAGTACTGGCAATAAGTTTGAACTGTAGTCTAGTATTTGCACCCTGGAGGAACTTATTCTTGTTGCCATAAGACAGACATTAACTCAAGGTTTCACTATACTGCAGAAGATGCTATTAGCTCTCCAGAGCAGTACTGGACGCTCAAGGTAAACACTGATACCTTCACTGGAACAGTTACCTTCTGCTTTTACCTCAGCTGAACTAATACACCAAGAAAACATCACTTAGAGCAATTCCAGGGTCTCTCCTTGTGCTCCATAAAACCAACTGCTATTCACATGTTAAAACAAAACAAAACAAACAAACAAAAAAGCAGACATGTTTGAAGCAATTTCAAGAAACCTGGTCTCCCCCATCCCTTTTTCTTCCTACTCATTAATGAAATCATTTGAAACAAATACACACAGCCTATTTTCATGACTGCCTCATAAAAACAGCAGAAGTAACAAAGAGCGTTTATCTGTGCAGTTTGTCACAGGTGTTAGTAGAATAACCAAGTCAAAATGCAGACACTCATCATTTATAATCTGAAATAGTTTTTATTAAGTAACTACAGTGGCATTTCTCTACATAATACTTTCAAGAGCAAAACATAATCAAAATAATGCCAACATTTTATAAGCAAATCACTCTGTTCCAGCCTCTATAATCAGACTAAGAAGCATTTTAACAGTCATTTGCACTTATAAGAACACAATTTTCTATCTCCACATGAAATGGTGAAAGAATTAATGGTGTTGACCATGAGATTCACATCTCATCAACCTTGATCAGTGAGCTCTTTCTTTACACAAAAATTGTTGCTGCGCTGGATAAACCATTTAACACCATGTTCTTCATTAGTACAGAACGAAAAATGAAATGTAGAAAGGTGGAATCCATCCTGTACACAGCAGGCAACCATCCCCAATTAAAAAAAGCTACTATCACAAGAGCAGGTATTAACTAGCAGTTTGAGCAGAGCCAAGAGTCAAGCTGGAAGCTGAAGGCAAGCCATCTAGGACAGGACCGAGGCACCAGCAGGACAACTCACAGTGTTACTGCCCACGGTACGTATGTTCTGTGGGTAACAGATCAGGCAGCACTGTCAATCTGGCACCTCAGAGGAACCCTAAGCTCTCTTGCACAAGTATTTGAAAATAGCTCGCTGTTTTCACAATAAATACCTTTTCTCATCTATTCCATTTATACAATGTCTTTCACCGGGCAGTTTTTAAGTGGTTAATATTAATTAGCTCTCAAAGGGCTCCTAGGAAGCATTTCAAGAATAGAGACAATCATTTCGTCCACACTTCTCTCCTCAGTGGCACGATGTGACAGCTTCCTAAAGAGCAGAATAAAATAATGGAAAACCTAAAGCTGCTGAGGGTAAGTTTTCTTAAGCTCGGATTTTCAAAGCCCCATTCAAGGCCCCAGCTGGGGTCCCATGGGCTTCTTTGAAGATTCTAGCTTTCCTAATGAACCCAAGGCTCTTTTTTGAAAGAGAAAACAAAAATCTCAGTTTTATTATACCTTATTAAGGACACACCTTTGCCCCATCTTTGTTTTTTTCAGTTGTGTGGGGGATATTTCTGAAGGTCACGTATAGTGCTTCTGTTTTCTTTGTTGTCTCTGAATATTTGGCACTCTCTTACTTTTCTGTTACTACATCTGAGACTTAAAAGTACATTTTCTGTTTTCTTTCATGAAGAATTCAAAATATGAAATTAAGATCATATACAAAACCAGGATGTATTAAGAACAATGAAAAAAAAAGTAAAACGATATTTCAAATATCTGAAAAATGCATAGCCAAACAATACCTGGCAGGTAGACTGTAAGTAATATTGCACAGTTGATTTGGATTTAACAGGCTTAATGTACCAACAATGATAATTAATTTGTAGTTATTTGCTACTAAGACATTTTTTCTTGTTCATCTGTAATATTATACACTAAGTCTACTTTTCTAAATGGTAAACACTGCAGACTTTAGCATAAGCACCAGGAAGTGCATTGCAGGAGGAACAGAAAAGGATTTCAGACTCTTTGTAACAGTAAAATACTACTTGAAGACATCTAGTATGGGTATGGCGATTGCATAGATGAATTAACCGTAATGCAAGAAGTAACTGATGCTAATAACCAAGTTAAATTAGTAAAATAACCAATTAAAATATCATCTTTAATTAAAATGTCAACTAAAGCAGAGGGCTATTAAGAGACATGTCAGTCGCTAAAAATGATGCATCCTAATACTTTTACATGATGCTCGCTCTTCCAGCATCCTCCAACATCCCCCAAGAGTTTTTACCCAAAATAAAACCAGGTTCTCGTTGCCTTACTTTGAAACACTTGGCATTCAAACTATTCCAGAAGGCAAAAATCAATAGTGCTACAACACAAAAAGAATTTAACCAGATTTTAAGACAAAGAGATACTGAACATACACAAAAACAAAAGAAAGAGCAAAAATGCTAGCCTGAGGGTAGCTTGGTACGGCAGCTGAAATGAAATGCAGATCATCCTTCCCAGCCCCCTGCCTTTGAATGGAAGTCTTCCTCAGATTTCAAAGCTTGTGTAACGAGGAGCCAATAAAACGTTATAATCTGCTAATGCCTGTTACCACTGATTCACAGCACTTCTCTCCCTTCAATTAACCCACATAACATAGATCACCACAGTTTGCTAGATGATGCACGAGGATAGGGATTACACCACAATTGACATAAAATGACATACACAGTAGAAACAGAACAACAATACCTCTAATAACCACTGTAATTGGAGCTGAGATATTGTAATGACAGATCTATTAGCACTAGGTCAGTGGGAAAATATCTGGATTTCAGGTTTACAAGGGGTGGTTTTCTGGCCTGACCAAAAGCTCATAATTGAGTGATATTTTTTTTTTCTTTTTTTCCCTGTTGATCTCTGTGGGCTTTGAATCAAGACAGTGTCATTATTTTGTTATCTCAATATTGCTGTATTCAATCATATCAAGCAGCAATAAATCCACATATATAAAGATGCCCACCAATCTGATACTGGGCTGCCTTCCTCTTCTTGTTTCAAACTCAAAATTTAGCAAAAAGAAACCCAACCCAGAGTAGTTTAATTCACAAGTCTGAAAAGAAGTTTCCAAATCAAGAAAGTAGCAATAACTGAATAATACATGAATATATGAAAAATAAATGAACAATATGCACATATACATAATTTCTTTGTTTCAACAAGTCCACTTCTTTAGTCTCCTTTCCACCTAGCCTTCCCTGTTTTGCTGACAAAATCCCTTATGCTGCTTCATTTAATGATCTCATTGGAAGAATGCAATTTATTTCCTCAATATGTGAAACAGCTAATCCCTTCATGGCCTGATCAGCCTTACCTCCTATGGTTTTACCTTCCAGGGTGAATATTCTACTAGTACAATTAAGACTAATAAAATAAGGTAAAAATACTAAAATGAAGGATTAGATGACTCAAACTGCCTCTATGATTTTCACACGAACCATGAAAAACAAACAAACAAAAAAAAGAACTAACGCAATCAGTGCCTATTCATTACCTAAGGTGATCACTCCTAAGGTGTTTCATGTTGTGGTGGTGGTGGTGTTTTATGTTGTTGTGTGGTTTTATGGGTTTGTTTGGTGGGTTTTTTTGGTTTGGTTTTGGATTTTTGTGTGTGTGGTTTTTTGTCTGTTTCATTTTTTGTTGTTGTTTGGGTGTTTTTTGTGTGTTTTTGTTTGTTTGTTTTGGTGGGTGTTTGTTTTGTTTTGTTTTTTTTTTAATGCCTATATTTTGTTACACTTCTGCTTAAGGAGAACAAATCTTTATTCTGTACTGTTGTACTGTTGTGAAATACCGAGTTAGACTTTACTACTCTCTGCAGATGCATCACTGACAATGCTGTAACCCATTTATGATGCCTTCTTCCGTATTGTCTGTTGCCATTCCGTCTGCCCTTTGATGATGAAAGATGCAAACTGAAGAGGCAAACCTACAAGGATTACATTTCACCTAGTTCTGTATCCTAAAACTCAGCCATTGCGACAAAATCTGGATGGTGTAATCCTGCACTCCAGCCAGGCCACCAAATGTTAGACAGGTTTTCTAACATAACATTTGCAGGAAAATAAATAAGGGAGATTAGAAAGCTGTCTGAAAGTTATTACTAGTTATTACTTTCAGAAAATTGTTTTCTGAAAGCCTCATAAATTAGCTACTAATGAGCAGGTCACTCTGATTGCTTTTTAATAGCAGGATCTACAACTGAAAAGAGAACTCAGTTGCTTTATCTGTGCTGTTGACTTTCTTTAGCAGATGTTTTCTAAGCACCATAATAGCTGGCTTAATTTGTCTTTATATTCATTCAGTTGCACCATTACACTTAAACTGTGTTTCATGGAGTTACACTGGAAGTTCAGAAATTGGCTCAAAATACCCCAACCCTGTTGACCAGTTTGCAATACTGAAAATGACCCTTTCAAAACAAGGGCCACTTCAAAACAGATGCTCAGAAATCTGGTACCCCTAAATTACAGACTGAATCTTCCAAACTAGTCCAGCACAAGCAGAGAAAAAGGGGTAAAAGTCACATTTACACTCAGTGTATTGACCACAACAGATCCTTCCTGAAAATTAAAGCAATGCAGAGGGTTGTTATCATTTACACTCAACTCCTTGCAACTCAATGAGGGTTGTTTATCAGCTAAGGAACTAGAAACTATAGGTATGGGCTAGCCAGAAGTCCTGTTCTGTGAAAATTTCTCTCCAAATCACAACCTGGCTGGAGGTGAGATAGACCTACAAAAAAAAAGTCCTGAGGGAACTCCCATCTCTCAGAAGCAGGGCAGAATTGGGCTTACAACTAACTGAATGCTTTGATATATGACGCTCTACATCCAAAATATATATTACAAGGCAGAAGTCTCTTGATACTATGTTTTTTTAAGCAATAAATTGTAATGATTAACTTAATGATGACTAAACTGAGTATTGGTGGCTGAGAATATGCAAGTCATTTTTAATTATTGCAATAGCAAGAATGAAACCTAAAAAACCTCTGACTACAAAAATAAGGTAGCACTACCACAAATATACTTGTGCTGGACTATTTTTGGAGTACTCTGTAGTGAAAATAAACAGGACAAGGGCTGTTTAAGATCACAAAGGTTTCAGTATCTAACAGAGTGTTGAAGTGCATCAAAGCAGGCTGCAATGGCTAAATAAAACTTCAGTACATCAGAAACTTCCCAAGAGAAAAAAGCAAACAAGCTATACCAGCAGAAATAAAATATTAGGAACAGAACCACCTAGTAATACAATATTTAAAAAAAAAAAAAAAAAAATTACATCAACCCCAAAACTCCAGCTCTTTACTACTGGGCATCCCTTCTTTTACTGCATTTAGAAGCATCTTGTTAACATAGCTGTTCTAGGTTTCCATTAAATCAACTGATCCATCATTCACTGAGTTATTATAAAGCTCTTACTAACAGAAGACCACTAAGTCTGAGTTAGAACAGAAGCAAGAATTACCAGAATTAGGTTTAAAATACTTAATTAGTGTATCTGCAACCAGTAGGCTTGCATTGTTGCTTTAAGCAGAGATTCTACAGATTACCTTGAAGACGACTATGTGAATTAATGATGTCCTGCTTCTCTGCATTATTAAGTTTTCAGCTCTAAAGAGAGCACAGGAAGCAGAACTGGCAAAAGAGTTAACATCTAATGAAGGCCAGAAGAAACACAAATCACTGAAGGGAAAATAATACAGCCTCTGACAGTGAAGTAAAGAGTACATCAAAACATAGGAAATAAAGAGAATTAGATACTAGAATACCGCTATTTTTTGACTAGTGTGTTCTGTTACAAATTTAGAATCCCACACTAGATAAAAAAAGTCATATGTGTGTGTAATAAATATACTTCAGTCTCAGTCTCTGATGTTTCTACTTCAGAGAAGGTAAGAAAATACACTATTACGATGATTTGACAGCCACGTTTATTGCCACATGGAATACTAATCAACCCTGACCTCATGAGTTGCAGTCTGTCCCTGAGAAAGAAGTATTTCCTGTTCTTTTCTCTGTTCCACACTGTTGCATTGTTTTACCAATAAAGCCCTATGCAAGTATAAAGAACAGATTACTTTTCAAGCTCTTCTTTTTGACAAAGTTACTCTCTGGTGCCATCCATCACTCCTGTAAGCCATTTTATTTTCGTCATGTAGGTATGCTTGCTGAATATCCATAAACACATATTTTTAAAGGCCTAAACATATGTAAAGACTCATTGCTCTATTTGCTGTGTCAATGCACGTACCTAAGGATAGGACACCATGCAAGAAACGTTCAGAAGAAAAATACTGAGATCTTCCCACTGATAGGATGAGGGGCAATGGGCACAAATGGAAGCACAGGAGGTTCCATCTGAATATGAGGAAAAACTTTACTTTGTGGGTGCCAAAGCCCTGGAACAGGCTGCCCAGAGAGGTTGTGGAGTCTCCTTCTCTGGAGACATTCAAGACCCACCTGGACACATTCCTGTGTGATCTGCTCTGGGTGAACCTGCTTTAGCAGGTGGGTTGGACTAGATGATCTCCAGAGGTCCCATCTAACCCTAACCATTCTGTGATTCTGTGGTTTTTAGTTTGAATTACTGCTTGAATGGCTTTATACCTGTCTCTTACCAGGTCACACCGTGTGCTATGTTAGCACAGGACTGATCATTTTAAAGCACATTCATTTCTTTTCACATCACCACACTGCTACTGCCACTGCTTAATGATGTGCATTTGATTTGTACATCTGAGCACATGGTACTACTGTCACAGTACATCTGGAATTAACCAGTGATGCCCTGCCTGGCAAAAGTCTCCCCATGTTTCAGGAAACATGAAACCACCGTAAGTCTGGTAGAGCTGCTTGTGATCCTCATTCCTCTTCTGAAAACAGAGGACCAGAACCCATCTCAGCAGAGAGAAGATTCCAAAAACAAGTACCTATAGATAAAGATGAGTGTTTCTTCCAATACCCTATATATTTTTCTGTGACAGTGGTTATTTTTTCCTTGATAGAACCAACAGCCTTTATAAAAATATGTATAATGACTTTGTTTTCAGTTGATGATGAGCCTTCTCAGAAAGTCCTTCAAAGCTCAGCATAGCCTCTGCTAAACAAGAGCACTCACATCTACCCTATACCTCAAAGGCTCTCTGTGAGGTGAGTTGTTCACGCCGACCTGTATTTCCATACCCTCACCACAGCTTCTGTCCTTTAAAAGCCCACACTGCCAACCCAGACTATGGCATATTTATACTTTTTCCTCCTTGGAGACTTCTAATGTTACGAATGACTCTTTTCAAAGTCTTTATTATTAGACATTACAACAAATGGTGTTTTCCCAAAGAGCCTCCTGAAGATAAACATCCTGGACACTTCAACATCTAGATGAATTTGACAAACCCATCCTGGAAAACTTGATTAAGAATGTTAAGGGCACAGGAGAAAGGAAAAACAGCAATTGTAGCTATAAGTGACTGAAATATTAATATTTATATAGCTGAAAAATTAAGCAGCACAATGCACAACATAGAGCCTGAAGAACTGGTATTGTTTAGTTGTGACTAAATCACAGATGATTCATATTGTCCCTCTGAGTACAGTTATGTGCAAAGCTAAATCAAGTTGTTTTAACATGTTTATTCCTGTAAGGGTAAAAAAAACCCACCCAAACAGAAATTCAAGCCCCGCAGTGTGACCACAGGCAGCAAAGGTAAGCACAACAGTCTACCTAACACAAATCTGCATATCCAACACTGTCACCACTTTTCTCCCAAGGTCTGATCTCTGCTGTCTGCACAAGTACCACAACTACACTGACGGATCATGAGTCCTCATGATGTACAAAATCTCTCCTGCTTGACCACTAGCTGCATGGGGTGTGGAGTGAATCTGCTCTTCGACAGCGTAGCCAGGCCCAGGCTAGAATGAGAAGGATTTGCCCATTTGGAATCTTGATTCTAGAAAACTCAAAATTCAGCTACCAAAAAGTAGCTCATCCCCAACAAAAGATCAGCATTTTGTTTGCAGGTTATAAGCTCAGCACTACATTCCCCTGAGTGACAACTAGGGCCATTAGCAGCATCTCCCTTCCATTCTTTTTGCAATGTCGTTCTCTTGGGAAATTAATTAAAAGCCTACCCTTTTCCACGTGGAGACTTGCTGAATTTCAACCTGGATAGTTCCCTCACTCCTCCTCCCTCATCTCCACTAGGGAAGCATGATAAAATTAAATAAAATTACTTTCAAGAAGAGTCAGATGTGATGCAGGACCCCAGATGTTAATATCTTTGAGACTATCACCATAGAGCATTTTATTCTTTACTAGTTACAGTGATATAATGTATAAGGGATACACTACTACTATCAGAATCTTCTCAAATAAAAGTAACAAAGAAAATGAAAAAGATGACAGCTCTATATTGCTGCAAATGTTCAGAAAATTACTGCTAGCAATGAAGTCCTGTTGCCAGGATAGAGATGTGTCCTTTCATAATATATATTCACATAATAGTCAGAGAGTAATTTTTCAGAGGCAGCCTGTGACAGCTGACTTGGGAATCAAGAAACATGTACTACATAACAAAATTATTAATAATAGCATCATCCTACAGGCTGACAAAGAGGTTATTCATTTACTGTCCGTTACACACTGGCTGCGTGATGCTTGATAGCTCCAAAGGAGAAGAATATCTGTTCATATTCTTACAAGAAAGACATAAATAGTTTAAAAATTCATATTAATTGTGCAGTGAACTATCTGAGCATAATGCTGAGTTGTTCTTTTAATTTCAGATAAGCATAGAGCTGCATTTATATATTCAGAATGGTTTTCATACTGGAGTAAACCGAGGAATTTTCACATGATCTCAACTAGAAAAGAATCCAAGAAAAAAAAATGAAACAAAATTCACCACAGAAATTGATGTGTTTGCAAGAATATTTTTACAGATCTTCAGATATATTAATAACACATCCCTTGTAGCTATTACAGTATTTCCCTACCAACTATACGTGACAACTGCAAACTACAACTTGAAAAAAACACACGTTTCAACATTTTACTTCTATATATTTCAACATATAAACTGATGTCTTATTTTTTATAATTTTATAAATAACCATATGCAGCAACTACTGTCAGAAGTGATTGCTGTCATTCACGAAAAAATAATCATTATATATTTGCACATGTATTTGCAACAAGGAGAAATGGCAACTGATGCCTTGAGAGGACTCCTTCTACAGTTAGTATGGGATATGGGGCATGAAAAGTAACAGGTCCAGCAATCACCTGAAAATAAGGACATAAGACTTCCACATTCTTCTGCATCGTCACCTGCATTTCATATATCTATAATGCCCCACTGCATGACGGTCACTTTAAAACATTCAAAACTTGCATGTGTTGTCAGACTTGGAGGGTTAACCCCCTAAAAAATAAACATTTTACAAAAAACATCGTAGCTCTAGAGAAAACATTGCTATTTTTTTTTAATCTATTAATTTCATTTAAGCACAAAAAAAAAAAAAAAAAAAAATTACAGATTTGGTTTAAAGAGTTTTGAAAACATTAGCAAGAGACATTTCCGGGACCAAGTAAGACAGGCCCATAACCAAATGCATGAGTTCTGGAGCGAGAATAAAATCCATACAGGTTTAACATGTGAAGTAGTACATACAAATATACAAACATACATAAGTATGTAACAGTCAAGTGGAAAGAGAATATATATCCCACTAGTGCTCAGTGGAGATACAAGTAGCAGCTTATCCTCAGAACTGAAATTTCTTTACATTAACTGATAAATAAATACAGTGCTGTGTGACAGAGAAAATGAATTTTGTATGAAGATCCAGAAAACTGTTTATGCATTTTTTAACAAGTTATTTATGGAAATCTACCTTGCCTGTGTTTAAAAATATATATGTATAAACAAGCCCTCCCCATATACCATGGGTGTCTAATTATGAAGACAAGTTTCCACAGCTGTACAAGTCTTCCAAAGTAAATGCAATTAAAGAAATCAAATTCAAGAAATCACGTAACATCAGTATTGCAACCACTCAAAAATACCCAACCAACCAGCACAGATTCATTCAAACATGTCAGATTGACATTTTCGCTGAGCAAAAAAAAGACAAGATATTACTACCTGGCAAGTCAGAGAGTTTTTTTATAAAAATCTGCTAATATACAGAAGTCAGTTGGACCAAAAAAAGCCATGATTAATACCCAATAGCAGTTAAAATATGGAGAGGTTGTCCATACTAGAAGGCTGAAAATCTTTTATATGAATACCCACAACTTCATGTTCATCAAAGAACTCTTACAGACTTAGCAAAGTATATTTGAGTGCCTATTGACACTGCTGAGGATGAAAAATAGGAAGAAAATGTAGCGTCCAAAATAAAAATAACACTGCAATCTCAGTGGCCTCATCCACATAATAAAGCTAGGATAAAAACACAAGCCTAAGTGATAAAGAAACCATCCACTCAAGGAGAACAATATTAAGCAACAGAAATATAGAAAGTAAGCATACAAGTTGACACAAAAGATTTTTCTCTTCCACTTTTAATATCTACAGATTTCTTTAAGAACTCATTTTACATAGAAAAACTTATATAACTCAGTTTCAATCTGATATTGGTATGAAATGCTAGAAGACTGCAAATACGAGCACAGATTGGTGGATGCTAAGCAGGAAACCATCTGCACTTCTGTGCCATAAAACAAACTTGAGCTCAGACACCGCTCTCAGCAGTGGAGCTCTGAGGCTCTCACAAAGCCAAGTCACTGTTTCTTCCTTTGGGAAGAGAAAATCCCCACAAAAAGAATAGTGATAAATCTACGAATGTCTTGGACAAAACAATTCAAATCTGACAATGTAAGAAGATCCATTTGTAAAACGGAGGAATACCAGAAGGTTCTGTAGAAAGCATTAATACTGCCTCTTAAGGGAGAGGCGGTATTTCCCTCTGGGGGCAAGGACATGAGTTTGAGGTAGTTTTCAACATGACATACTGAGAAATACCTAAAAAAAAGTGGGAAAGCGTGGTGGTGAAGAAGGTGGTGAAGAAGTGTAAGAAGTGTCACTGCCAGGATGGCACCATTCAACAGCTACAGTTTCTCCTCACCAAGGCAGTGCTACCGAAACCTCCACAGCAGGCAAGAGGACACTGACCAAGTGACAAGGCCAAACGAGGAAGGAAAGTGAACAGAAGATACTTTTCTCTGCCAGCAAACCGATTATCTGGAGAAGTGTTCAGTAGACCACGCTGATAAGTTACCTCTGCTCTTTGGACTTGCCAGACAGAACAGCAATTTACTGCTGTCAAATGAATATGAGAAGGGAGCTCTAATAGCCTCATTGCTGAAGACTCAAGGAAAAGGTGCACCTCCCAAGACCTTCTGTAAAGTCTAGAGCAGCAGTGCAAACCCTCCCACCCCATCTAACAGATCTACCATTTATGCACCAGATTTGCCAGCTTTTAAACTACACATGCAGGACAAAACACTGCGCAGGATCCATTGAGGACAATGTTGCAATAGCCACAGACACTCACGCTCATGAGGAAAATGGGGCTTGTGAGGGGGCTCCTGCTGTCACCAGCTCAATCTGGCCCATCCAAAGACCATTCCCAAAATGTCCTGAAAAAAAGGACTTGCAGATTGCACAGACAGTCCTAAGCAAGGATGCAGACCAATATCCCCTGTGCTAGAGACAGAGTCTTTTCTGGTCTAAAGTTCACAGGAGTTTGAAGAGACCAACCAGGGTTCAAGCTAAAGCATGAAATGTCACCGCCTTCCAGAGAGATTACACATCCTGCTTGGTTTCTGTAAATTCCTGCTGCTATAGGGCTAGATCTGGCATTAATCATTTTTCTGAGGCTTTGTCTTATTTTTCCCTTATATTTCTTTTTTATTATTATTGTTTATATATATAAAAAAAAAAAAGCAGCTGCCAAGAAGACAGGCAGAAAAAAGAAAGATTATTTCTGCACAGAAACTTTTAGTCTGCATGAAATGGAAGAATACTTCTTTAAATCCCTTACGGCAAAAAATCAGGAAAGTGGGCTAAATAGAAGGTATAGTTGTGTATCTCAGCATATATTTCTGCTGATTAAAGAACGCTCTTCATACTAGGAAATGAGTTAAAAGCCCCTGAATCTTATACTAGTATATATCTCTATACTCACACTAATGCAGCTTTCCCTGAAGCTATATTAGTGGTCTCATTTGTAAGCATGCTAAAATAAAGCAATTTAGTCAACATGAAGATTAGTTACTGTTAACATGGGTCAACAGTTCCTGACTAGGGTTTGAATCATTACTCTGCCTGTTTACTTCACCAGTAGATGATTTGAACCAGGATAATTCGAAGTGCTTCACAATGGTTAACTATTTACATGAATTAGAATTTAAAAAAAAAAAAAAAAAAAAGCCATTAAAGTAAGTTGAATTTTAGAAAACAGTGGCAGTCCATTAAGACATAATTCTTACACTAGGAAATTTGGACCTAAGCAATTTGGTGAGTATTCAAGCAATCATCTGATAATTGCTTTGGCACACTTTTGTTACAAGCTTTAGATTGTTGTTGCTTTTTTGACTCGGTGCTTTCTGAGCCACATAGATTTTTTTATTACACTTGATCATATAAGTCATCTTTATGATAGCATTTTTTTGGAATCAATTGTGTATTTGCTAGAAGCAGTAAGGATTTGTATAGAACCAAACAAAACCAGTCACACCGTTTACAAGTCATATTAAAGTATTAAGAAAACAGCATCTGATCTTGCTTTTATTATGAAAATAAAAGTAAACCAAGCCCCATTTGGCAAATGACACTGTGAAGATTAAGAAGCTGAAACACTTCACATCTTTTTCCTGTAGATACATAATAGACAATTTGCTTTTCTCTTCTAATTAAAAGCTATAAAATATTAGATTTCACTGTAAAATACATATTTACTCTCAAAGTTATTTTCATATTACCTACAGCTTCCATTGCACATGCAAAGTAAGTTTTGACATGTTGAAAGAGGATCTAGAAATTAATGAAAGTCTGCAGAAGTGAAAAATCTGACACACTGGAAGACCAAGAACATAATTTGAAGAGATATTTTAACCAAGATAATAAATTTTCTATTATAATGGAATTCCACTATGTGACTTCGAAAGCATTTAACTACAATAAGAAAGTACCAGTAATTTGGAAGAAAAGCCCTAATGACAAGAAATTAGTCAATTCTACATAGCAGAAAATTAAGAAAGACATAACAGTAATCAGTAGTAAAACCCCAAACTATTGTGATTTGTGAAGTCAGCTTCATTGTGTTTGTTTTGCATCTAAACATTCACTAGACAAAAAACAAACAAAGGAAAAATTACAAAGCACACTTCTCAACTAATGTGACAAGAAAATTACCAATTTCTAAGTACATGGCAGCTACACAACTAACTTCAGAGATGAGTTCACAATCCAAAGCCTAATTACATACTTTCTTACTCTGAGCTAAAACTCTCAATATTCACAGAATTTTAGGTATATTTATAGGCTTCCCTTTTTTGAGGGACTTCCACTCTGTCCTTAGGTTAATGCTACTCTGGCTGAATGTCTTCTTCCTTCCTACTTTAGCGATGGAAGCCACTTGCAGGAGACCAGACTTTCACCTCAAATGTGAAATGCAAGTTTCTGCAAAACCTCTAGCAGACAAAGAATCTGTGGACATAATATTGTAGACAAAAGTGCTGTCTGGTAATTATTCCTTATAAAAATGCATGCCACCATTGCAGCAAATATGGCATTCATAAGCAATTCCATATTTTCCATATTTTGTTCAGCCACAAGACTTTACCTCCAAAAAAAAGTGAGGAGCACTAGAATAGATTGCGGTTTCCTAGTGTGCCCTGACATAAGCAGAGAGTTCAAAGTCTGTTTCTCCTCTATTTTATCAGCAGGTTTTTGGTGGTTTTTTTTTCCTCAAGGACACAGTAGCCCACTGTCAAATCTTACCAAAAAGATGAATTGCCACTGAAATTTGGAAAGCTCATTTAAGAGCAAATGCCCACACTAAAAGACAAACATGATGTACACAGGGTAATTTCACACCTTGGACTGGGATACTGCTTGACATCAAAGCTACCTAAAGCCAAAAAGCAGAGATATATATGTATAAGCAGAATTTCTCTCTCTACTTCTGTAGTCAGAAACTGTATGGGATCACAAAGTTGCCAGTACTGATTCAATCAGAGTAGAAACTCCCAGGATAAACATATAGCAGATGGCTGGAACTACAACTTACATGCTGCATTCATTCACCCCTTTATTATTCATCCTGAAGTCCCTCTTGACTAAACTGTAATTTTCAGGAAATTGCAATGATAATTGTAGGTAAATGAACAAAAATTAAAGCTAATGCAAATGAACTTCATCTATACAATATGAATCATGATGTAGCCCTGTTTTTTTTTTGGTTTGGGTTTGTTTTTTTTTTTTGTTTGTGTTTTGGCTTTTTTTTTTAATGCAACTGATCTGTTTTTACATGCAGATATGAGCAGATAAATAAATATACAGACACAACAATTGCACAAACATGAAAGCTCATGATGGTGCCTCTGCACACAATAGTGTCTATCACTTGCATCCCACTCTTCTCAAAAATCACCCCTTCGGCTAATAGAACTATAATTAGGAGCTGGAGGTTTGTTACTGTGTCACTTGAATGAATTGATCTGCAATGAGGCTTCCAAAAAGGAACGTGACTTGTAGAGTGAAAAAGGCCTTAAGCAAGCAGTCTGCAGTGGACTTTGTAACCAGCAAAACAGTTTCACAGGACTGAAGTATCGTGATATCTGCAACAGAAACTTGTTTAAAACTAAGCATGTGTTAAAGTGAACTGGAAGTGCTGTTATATGTAAGAAAACAACTTTAATCTAGCTTGAAAGTTGGGGAATTTTGATTGTGGGGTTTTGTTTGTTTGTTTGTTTTTGTTTTTTTTTTTTTTATGGAGCAGGGAAGACAGCTTTTATACAGGGTTATTGTTAAGTCAATCAACTTCAGTTCCATGTGAATTACAACAACAGACATTTAAAAGCAGAATTATTGTTTGAAAGGGAAGAAAATATTTTCAGATATAGAAATAGTCTAGTAGCTGAAAAACAAAAAAAAAGTTGCAAACCCAAAAAGCAGTGTTTTATAATTATATTTGTCGAAATGCAGACAGGTATAAAGGTTTCCTTCTCTTATATGTAGTTTTTCTTGGGCCAGCATATTATAGTGGCTTATTTTGACAGTAAAGTTATATATATATTTATATAGCAAATCATAGTCTAATAAAACCAGCAATAGAAGAGGCTAATAAGTCCATCACTCTGCCTGTGTGCAGACTGCTTAGTGTCTCTGGCACATTTTGAAGTGCCCTATTTATTCAAGGAGAACGTTATGCAAGAGCCTGAGATGTATCAAATACTGTGATAGATGGACACACACATTACTAAGCCTTGTTGCAAAGCCTCACTTTGTGCCAGAACCCAATGCTTATCTAACCTCTGTCAATTTAGCAGGCACTGAAATTGATCATAATTATCATTGCAGATAATTTCAGGTTTGCTCATTCACCCTTCCCACCTTTCTGTGCTATGGAACTGCTACTTTAAACAGTTTCTTGAATTAACACAGTAAGACTGAGGAAAATACAGCTCTTCTTTCAAATCAGATTTTAAACTGAAACAGGATCATGAAGCTACATAGTCAGAAAACAAACTGCACTTAACTTACTACAGAGCTATCTTCCAAATGAAGTAATCAATCAAAAAGAAAATAGAACAGGTCTCCAAAACATTGCTGATTCTCTTTGAACATGTTTTATAGATTAGCCATAGACAGAGTATCACATGGACCACTAAGCTGACCTTTCTTTTTAAGAATCACAGAATTACCTTCTCCTTCTAGCAAACGTCACTCTTATTCTAGTTTTAGTTACCTGTATGGAAGAGAAGCAAACAAAGGACTAGAACCAAATCTAACTAGAAGCAGGCAGGTGCCGATAAGAGCTTTAACACTGCCAAACCATCAAAATCAAACCTAGAATCCTCTTTCAAAATATCATTATCTACACAGGCTGGATTGTTAATAATGGGTAAGATACAAGAGAGATAATCATAAGTACAGAAGACTTACCTGGATGTGACCAGAGTCTAGTGATGCAGTAAAAACTTCTACTTACACTTGTGAATTCGTGCCATTAGATAGTCAGACATCATTTTCACCAGTGCTTAAAATATAAACCTAGATAGCATACCTTTTCATGGCACAAATGTCCAGGGATTCCCTTCAGAATAATTTGTATGACAATTGAGATCCACAAACATATTATAGAATTCAGGATCTGAATCATGCACCCTAAGGACAAGACTGGTTGAAGAAAAACAAACCCAGTTCTCCACCAGATTAATCTAGTGTCCAAATTTGTGAATGACTTGTGATGTGAAGGATGTTTCATAACAATGAGTACTAGTTCCCTAATTATTTGAGTCCTTTCAAAGCTTCTTCCTATAGAGGTTCAAGACTGATGAACACTTTGGAAGCTTAAGCAGCTATTCATTTTATTAACCACAACAAGAATCAAAAAACAATTTGCCGTCCAACAGTTTTACAGGTGCTCTGGCACAAGCAGTTCCCACTAATGCAAATTATAACTGTATTTATGCGGCTTGATTCAAAGGAGCTATAAGCCTGCAATTCTCAATGGTGTTGGCAAGAAATAGCTCCCACTGGAATCACCAGAATCTCTCTACTTCCTTCCGGGATATCGCTTTCTCTAGTGGTCTGGAAAGCATCTAGCACAATGCTGCTTTGGTTGAGAGTTATTATTCTACATTTATTCTGTGGTACTGCCATGAAACTCTAGCTAAGTCCATGATTTCCTGTGCTAAGCACTAAATAACAAAGAACGAAGTTCCTTTCCTGAGAATTTTAGCAATATTCAGTAAGTCATGGGGAAATCCACTCAATGCATGGGAATCTTATTCGTGCTCCTATTCATCACCACAGGACACTTGAGACATTCATTTACAGGTTGACCCACATTTGCAGACACATACAAATATCTAATCAAACTGAACACTTTTCAAGTTTCTGTGCAGATCCTGCCCTGTTACTGCTCAAGTCTCCAGGGCATTTCAGCTTTCCCCTGTCAAAGTTTGCAAGGCCTTCCATGGATCAATAATTTCTATCCTTGTCAGGGTTGAAAAAACTTAAAACCTCTCTCTAAGGCAGCTTCAGTTCTGAAGGAAGCACACATAAGACAACTAGAGTCCCCACACTTCCCAGACTCTGAAGGAGGTTGTATTCATCTGAAGTCTATGTCCAAAGGTGGCCAGAGGAAATAAGGAAAGCGTATGTCTGTGTCCTGCTGAGCCCAACTTTCAGCTTGGATCTAGCAGGCAAAGGTACAATTCCCTGTTCTGCCTGACTTGGAGCATATGCACTGGAAATGCTACAGAATTTATGATTCTGCATAGAAATGAGGGTTCTGCTTGTTGCATCTCCCACAGAGCAGGAAGCAATCTAAAAATAGACCAACCGAGTAAATCGTACAGATTGAATTTGGCAAGTACAGACTTAACCCCACCAAGGCTTTTTAGGAGAAGCAGAAGACATAAGAAAACAGCTTTCACATTAACCAAAGCAGATGGAGAGACCCAAAACAAAAGGTCAGGCAAGGGCAGAAAGTTGAACTGCCAACAAAATTTAAATCAAAAAAACCCAACCAACCAAACAAACAAAAAAAAGGTTTATATATAAGCAAGCAAAGAGTACCTTAAAACAATTCTCTAGAATTCCTACTTTTTTTTTTCTCCCTTAAGTAGCCTGATGTTGGAGCACTTAAGTATAGTACCGTGTCTCACATAATAACCATTCACCTGTACTGCAGCTTGACAGTCCCCAGCACAAACCCACACACCTCTCAAACATGAATGCAGGATATTTAGAAGACATCCTGATGTCCTTTCACCAGTCACTATTCACTAGTGCTAGACTACTACGCGACTCTTTCACAATCATAATTGGCTGTTGTCAGACTGGATTCCGAAAGAAATATCACTACTGCTAACAAAGCAAAAGAATAAAGAATGTGGGAGAACACACGATTTAACCACTTCTGGTAAGATTCCTTAGGCAAAAACTCAAGTCATACATTTGTTAGGTTCTCAGTACCAAAAATACATGAATCTTAGATGTGTCAATACCTGGTTACTGCCAGCTGACATCTCCTCACCAAGCAGCGCTCCAGGACAGCAAAATGGAGGACATGCTGATCTTCACAGTTGCTGTGGGTGCTGCTTCTCTGCCAAAATCCACTCCCAACACTGCCTACATGAAAGCTGCTTCATCTTAAGCTTTTTCCATCAATGGCCTATTTCATAAAAGTCTTATGACCTCACAGCTTTTTTTAAAATATGGCCATAGTCCTCAAAATAAGCTTGACATGAACAGATAACTTACTCTGAAATACTTCATTCACCCAAATCCAAGACATCTTCAAATTTAAAACACAAGTCTGTAAGCTCTCACAGATTGTTTCAAGAAATACTTCCTAAACTAGAGGCTAATAGAGCTCTTGTATTTTGTAATATGGGAAGACAACTAAAAAGGAGGGGTAAAATGTTTAATTTTCAAAGATCTTTTTTTGTGGCCACGTAATTTGAACAAAGCAAGCTACTAAATATGTTTTCTTTTAACCATAGTGCATTACTAGGATGAGCTATTTTTCCTTTTTCTATGCCTCTGAAGAGCAACTAATTTCCTTTCCTTACAGCATTGCTGTCCACATGCAACAAGAAAAAAATACTGAATTTTACTGGATTCCCTCTCTTTCAGATGCAGATCTATTTTGAATCGAGAATAAATAGTTTCCCTAATTATAACACCATCTGAAGCGTACGTAACAGCTCAGAAGTGGCATTGTGAAAATCTCAAATAATAAAAATATGTTTGATTGTGTGGAATAACTGCCTCAAATTTGCCTGCATTCGCTGCCAGGCAGAAGTAGGTATGTGATCATTCAACTGTGACAAACAGCACCTAAGGCAACAGCAGCAACTTATTTATGTGTCAACATCAAAAATTATTCTCAGTTTTTAAATACTCTGAAGAAAATAAAAAATAAAAACTTGTTTGGATAAATAAGGTAAATAAGGCACATATGCTAACTAATTAACGGTCCACAACGTGGATTCATTAACCATACATAAAAATGGTTGCAACTAACCTTTCTTTTTTTTTTTTTACTTTGAATTGCAGTGGCAAGTTACAAGGCGAGATAAAAAGTATGGGTTGTGAGTTGATGAAGAAAGCACGAAGGGCTATCTGCACTGACGGCAGCCCAACCAGCCCACAGTCCTGAGGAAAATACAGAGATGAGCGGTGTGAGCAGCGTGGCTTTCCTGAAAGCTTTCCACATGACAACCCCATCATTTGCTGAGTGGAGGAACTATATGTTGTGGCACATCTATATGTTGTCATTAACAAAGAGGTTATAAATTTATAAGCTGTCACATTCACACTGACAGCTGGCAAGAGAGAGGCCAAAAGCACTCCAGGACAGCAGGGACCGAGCTAGGCACAAGGCCCAGGGCAGACTGGGCCCGCCATACCCAAGTGGGGCTGTGGCAGCAGCAATGGCCCCACGGTCCCCAGGGATCAGCAGGGATGAGGAGGGAAGGCAGCAGGCCCAGAACATGCCTGGCAGCCATTGCTCAAGGCAGCCCTGTCAAGGCACCAGCCTGCTCCAAGCTCCCAGGCCTGCTAAGCAGCCTGCTTCACCTTGTGCCCCACGCCCACCATATCAGCTTACCCAGCCCTAGCCTTTGGTTCCTGCTTTAGGACACACAGTCTTTAAGGAACAACTGGGTGCTGAAGGTTCATGGGGTGAAGGAGAAGCTTGGCCGCCACATGCCGCTACCCATTGTGGGAAGGACTAGCACTGGGATAATGCGTGTCCATGGTAAAAACCGCTTCTCCCCCGCTGCACAGCCACCAGCCACCTGATGGACTTGTGCAACAAAATAAAAATATTCAATGATAAAGCATGGCTGACAACAGGAGAAAAGAATGAGAGGTGATGTTTTCCCCTGAAAGCCTTTCTGCAAGGCACAGGGGCGATGGAGGTGGGGGGATCATCTCTTCAGCACTCCGTTTCTATTTCCTTCAGCACCCAACAGAGAGCCTCTTGGCCACCACGTCTGCTCGTGTTTAATCTCTCCTTTCTGTGTGCTGTTTATTTACCTCCCGCTTTTTTGTTGGTTTGTTTGTCTGACACAATGATAAAACCCAGATTTAGGTTTCTAGCTTTGACTGCAAACTTCCTCCCATTGTGAGCATCCTGCAAAGGGCTCTCCTGCTGGAACTGGATTTGTCTCCTCTCCCCAGCTGTGAGGAGACAGGCACTCACTCCGCTTCCCCATAGTCCTGAGGAGCAGCAACAGGAATTAATTTCATTCACTCTGTCAAGTCCTAATTACTATCCCATTAATGAGATCACAGAAAAGTCACACCTTACTGTGGTGGCTTAGTAATTGTAACAGTAATGAAAATCCCTGCTTTTTAAATGGTAAAGACCAACATTAAATTCATATCTGAATTGATCAAAGTTCAAAAATAACACTTTTTTGGCTTTAAAAAGAAACATATAATTGTGATATTCAACATCTGAATCATTTAAATTGGAAACAAAAATAAAACAATTTGAAATAAGTATTCATAGCTAATAAAAACATCTCCCCAGATGGAAGTGTTTCAGATCATTTACATTCATATGCTGACTAATTACATCCAAACTAGAACACATCTTACCTTTAAGTATTTTTTGCTCTTTTGTTTGTTTGAGGGTTTTGGGGGTTCTGCTTGGTTGTTTGGTTTTGGGTTTTAATCATAAAGAATCCCTTGTTTTGATTTTGTTTACTTACTTTTCTAGTGGTTAGATATTCAACCCAACATAGCCTAGAAAGCTAACTGAGACATATCCGGTGCCAGTTGAGCTTGATAATTTCCTTAGAGTGATGAAACAAAAAACAATATAATCTTTATAGTAATAGATATTCAGGAATATTTGGTCGGCCTGGCAACTGACACAAAGAAGTAGCTTAGAACAATTGTTCACTTTGACCATACTGGAACCTGTAACCATACTGTGTTCAAAAGCAGAAATGCAGACAAAGTTTTAGTTACGCTGCTTTAGTTTACAACATTTGGACCCAATGTTTGCTACATAAACATTTGTAATTACATGTAAATCAAGTTAACCGCATACTGACAGGAATATCTGTTAATTTCCCACGTATGTTTGTTACTTCCCTCCTCCCCTGCCCCCCCAAGTGTTTAAAATTGCTATCTTAAGAAGCCTAATGTTTAGTTACAGGAAATAAATGCTATGTAATTGGAAAAATGAATTATACATGAAAAAATACTAGACTCTCCACCCTAAAAGGTTGAAAATAGGCAAGCATTTCTAATATGAATTACAGAGTACAAAAAACTATTTTGATTTCTGCCAATATATTTCCTCCCGGTAGCTGCAACTATTATTAAAAGAAAAACGTGCAGTAACAAGTGGTCTTGTAGATACATGTTTGACCTGCATACGTTTGTGTACCTCACAACGCTTAAAAAGAGATGCATTGGATGGGAGAACAGACGCTTTGTGACCTGCCCCAACTCACTTGCCCTTACTTCTGCAAAGGCACTGAAGAGCCACAGCACATCATCTGCCAACCAAATCATAGAATCATAAAATAGTTTGGGTTGGAAGGGACCTTCCAAGGTCATCTAGTCCAACCCCCCTGCAATGATCAGGGACATCTTCAATTAGATCAGGTTGCTCAGAGCCCCGTTCAGCCTGGCCTTGAATGTCTCCAGGGATGGGGCATCTACCACCTCTCTGGGCAACCTGGGCCAGTGTTTTACCACCCTCATTGTAAAAAATTTCTTTCAAATCCACACCCTCAATAGACGTTTCCACCATAAGAAGGAAAGTGGCTTATGAAAGGATATGGAATAACAAGGTATGTTATAATTTTTCTTTAGCAAGTTATGCAGTAAAAAAATAGAGACTGTCAAGCAACGATATATAGGAGGGACATCAGAACTATCCAGTAAATACTCATTGAAATTCTCCCAAGTCAAATACTGCTTTAGAGTTATCAGCTGTCATTGTTAAGTGTGAACTCAGGCCCAAGTGACAGTCACAAGTTCCTAAAAATTCAAATATTTACAAAGAAACTTTTCAGAACAAACTTGCCTTGAACAGAGTGACCTTTATTCTAATGTCAACAACATATAAATACTTGTAGCTATTTCCAGAGCATAGTGATTTGCTTGGAAATTTAACTTCAAGAAACTTTTGAATGAATAAATAACCTTTTCCTATCCCTTAACTCTCTTGACATAGATTAAAATAAATCACAAAGATATTTCATTTTGCACTTTTTCAAGGCAATACTATATTCTCAACTCAAGTACATTGCAATTGTACTAATGTAGCATCATGTACTTTGAGAGAAAAATAAAGATGGTCTCAGACTAAGCTTTCAGTATTTTCTATTCCTTCAACAGTAGAAATAGTGACTAGATATTAGATTTGTACATTAAGAGGATTTTGAGGAATCTGTGGTCCTAGGTTGAAATGGTGGGGGGAAGAGCGATTTTGTTTGGTGTGGGTGCTTTGTTTTGAATAAAACCAGAAGACCAGGAAGAAAAGAGATAGCCAAACAAATTTTAAATCCCTGAAACTGTGGGCTACCTGTGTATTTAATAATTTAAAGAAATTTCCCATTTAATTAAAGACATAGTTCAATGCATAACTCTATAAAGATATAATAACCAGTGGCTGCTGATTTTTTTTTCCTTTAGTGTCAAGCTTGTATACAGTAGATAGCTACTCATTTAATTAAAATGTTCAGGATATTCCTGTGATAAGTAATACTTTTTTGTAGGATTTCCATGGTGAACATCTGTGCTGTGATAGATCTATGTGCATTATCTCTCTTGCAATATTGAACAAAGCAAATATTTTAAAATATAGTAAGTCTCTATTAATGTTCGAATTGAAAACACAAGCAACAAAAGTTACATAGGTGAGTCGTTTGTTACTGTCACCTGGGCCAATAATTCAGCCCATTACTACTTCCACTGCACAGGATGCAGAAGTACACTGTATCATAATTCTCTGTTAAGTTCTCTAACACAGGTTTTGAATATTTTGCAATCAAGTGTGCAGCAGAAATATCTGGCACTTGAAAAACACTGATCACAGAACTTTTTTTTTCATTAAAGAAAATTTTCTGCTTAATTGATCATCTATAGTTAACAAGAAACTTAAGAAATGGAGTCTTGTGTCCCTGAAACATCTGCATTGCTTTAAAATTTGAAGTTGGTATGTAGTCCAGTGAGTTATTAAGTCACAAATTAAGCTGAACCTTATTCACTATACATAACTGCATCCCAATCATCTGTGTTCTGCCTATTCATATTTATTTCCAGTTATCTTTAATTCTGCAAACAGACATTTTATCAAGTATTGAGGAACTCACTTTTACGCCACATCAGACATCACAATGCCTCCTGACAGATGTAACGAAAATAAGTAATGTTATTTGTCACTGGTCACACTCAATAGGTTATTGAATGTCTCAGGATTTTTTCTGAGGTTTTTGCAATGTTCTGGAACTATCTGGTAGTGAAAGTAAGAACAATGCCAAGGAGAAAAAACAGCCTGAATATATTGTTCGACAACTGAAGTCCATGGCAGCTCCTAAAGAGATTGTGCTAGACATCTTGTGCAGTGAAGGGAGGAAATACCCAATAACATCTCTTGCTGAGCTCTGTATCACACTCCCATGCTGGAGTAGAGATGGGAAAAGGCAGCATCACCGTGACAGGTTTCATCTCCAGCCCAGAGAAGTGGAGGAGCTTCCATAAGAGGAAGACAGATAATTTACAACGATTCAAAGAAAACTGATTTGTTTGTGAATAATTCCTCTAACATCAACTCCATTCACTACAGTGGAATTTTCTTTTCCAAAGAAAATAAAAAGATTAGTCTAAAGTGCACGTGAGCATGGGAATTTCACAGTTCTGCTGACCAAAGCAGCATTAGCTGTTCTTAATCAGCTTCTTGGCAGCTATTTAAGTTTCGCATCTTGTTTTGATATGGACAAAACTTCTCTGCCTCCTCATTTTGAGTAGCCCTTAATACATCTTGCATCTTTCTGATGATAGCATGAAAAGTACTCTTGGGATAATAATATACTTATTTCCAAATAAACCTGCCCAACAAGACTGTTAAAGACCTATTACATCCTATTTAGGAAGTGGAAATCAGTCCCATGTGAGTAAGTGACCCATCAGGGAGAAAAAAAAAAATAAATAAATAAAATAAGGAGAGAGAAACACCTTTTACAAGTTCAGACCTACATTATAAAGTAAGGAGACTGATTACAAACATGACACATCCGGAATCCTGAAGAGTTATTTCAAATACTTTTTGAGTCTAACAGTCAGACTGAAAATGACAAAGCTGAACCTGATTTTCCACACCAAGCAGCTCTTCCTGCCCTGGTTCGTTATTAGATGCATTAGTATATTATACAGATAGGTACCAACAGGTGACTTATGGGCATTTATTAAATCACAATTGTTTTACAAAATTTCTAGGTAAGACAGTGAGCTTGTAAGAAGCACTCTCTTGGGAAATGAAAACCACAGCAGGCACCCTTTTCTTTGGGCGTCTTTAACACTTAGATGTTTTTCATCAGAAGGCAGTGGGCAAAGTCTGAATTGCAGCAGAAGGTTACAAGAAAAACACTAGTATGTGAGTCTTTTACTACATCAGATCCAAAAATTAAAAATGTGAGCAATTAAAGTTAGATCCCTCTGATAAAGATAAATGAACTGTTAAGTGATGAAGGCCACTTTCTTCTACTGAGTAATACATACAATTTGAAACTAATAGCCTGTCCTATGACCCTGTCTCACATTGGACAGACAGTATTAACCAAGATTCACGTAATTCAAGGCTGAGAAAGCCAGGTCAGGACCCCTAGTCTGGCTTACCGTATAACGGTCCATATGACGTGGGCCGCCACAGTTGATCTGGGGCGAAAGCAAGAACTTCTGACAGACTGGCACAGACCTTTGGAAAATGTATCCAACCTTGATCCAACCAAGATACACGGACACAGATGTTCATTTCAGTTCCACAGTTTACTTCATTGACAAGGGAAAAATTTAAATAAAATGCAGAAGGCATAAGAATTCAGTCCTCAGGCAGGGAAAAGAAACCTAAGAAACTGTTTGGGGAAACTGTTCTCCCAAAACAAATGCATTTTTCATGAAGCAAAATGAGAAGATGGTATTTGCTATGAGAAACCTTGGGCTGTCTTGCCTTATCCTCAGAATACACAGAGAAGCAGATGCATTCAACCAGCAGCATCATCAACTTTGGACACTGGAGTAAAAGGGATTCTGGTTTCTCTCTTTTGGAAGAGTTCAGCTCTGCAGCAGAAGCAGACATTTTCCTCTTGGATCACTATATCTGACTTCCAGTTTTTCATATCTTAGGTATTACAGGAAGCAATAATCATCATGAACAATGCCTACCCACATTCAAATTATTAATTGCAATCATATAATAATTTTCCCATATTGCTTCAAATAAAGTGTGAATACATTTTGCATTAATCTGTCTGAAAAACAGCTCATAAATAATTCATTTAATAATAACTCCTCCAATCAAAGAGAGAATTATTTAAACACATTTTACTAGCATTGGACTAACTCTGTTCATTATTGCTTCACTGAATTCCATGTAAAAAAAGCCAAAATTGCTCCAAACTCTGCTATTATTAGCAACCGAATTTATTCTTGCACCAGAATTTCCTGCTCAAGGAAAAGAAAAAAAAAAAAATCACACTATCTGTGTTAAAATTCCCTACTACTATCCAAATACATATATAAAAACAAATAAATATGTATCTCTGAGGAAGAATGGGAGGCTTCTCGACAGACTTAGGGATGCAAACTCAATGGGAGAGAGATGCATCCCAAATGCATTTTCATCCAAACAAAACCCAAGTTTTTGTATACACATCTTCCAATTGTGGTTTTGAAAGTTTACCCCTTGGAGCATACCTGGCAGCAACTGAAAATGGTAAGTGCTCCAAATCCATTTCATGTAATCACAACTGTGACATCCTTGCCTCTGTCCTCCAGGAAGGATTCTGAGGCACACATCATGTGAGGAAAACTGAAACCAAATTGATTATTCATTTGCGTTATCATCCGCTTCTGGATTAAATGCGAGGCTTCTATTACATGGCAGACTTTTGCTTCACTAAATCCTGGGTTTTTTACTTTGCTTTTTCAGATTCATTTTTAACCTTCTTTTTCCCTCTTGTGCAAGCCTTATTGTCTTCCTTTTCAACTGCAATTATCACTTTTCAATACTAATCCTTTCCCAAGCAGCCTAGATTATCACCCCTTTGTACTGAACCAGATTCCTCAACATTTGATCCAGTAAATGGCTTATTTTACCCTCTAATCCCTCATTTGCCACCTCTGCATACAACCTGGATCTTTCCCTACCTAAACAAGCCATTTTCCATACTCTCATTACCCCTTTCTTTGTACTTCTCACCTCATCTTCTCTAGTGCATAGGATTACCAATTCCTTTTCTTTCCAATAACCTTGTTCTTTTCTTGTTATACCTTTAATCTTATTCACTTGAAATGTATTTCAAGCTTTTTTTTCCCCCCTCTTATTTAATTCATGTTTAATGCTCAGACTTTAGCCGAGCACTTTGAGCTTTTGCTTTGTGTGACATAACAAAGAAAATAAATGATAATCACAAATAGTACCAAAATACACAAACCAGAAGCATAAAAGACTTGTTCTAATGGGCTGTATGCATGTATATATTGTAGTTTAGCTATACTATTTCCTTGATGAGCTCTGATGAACCTCCCTCTGCAACAGCACACAAAATAGAAAAGGGCTTCGTTCCTACTGGGCTGTATAAGCATAGAGAGGAGAGGAGTTTTTCACGCCTCACGTTGAGTTAAAATTACCAGCTATTTGTAAGGGCAGAACCATTTTTATTTCACAAACAGCCACATTTGGATTAGTCAGCCAGTGTCACCAGACACAGATAATCTGAGTCCTACAACAGCCAAGTCTACTAAACTCCAAAGATAACTTGATGCATCATGATGTTTCTCCCCAAGTATGGCTCCTGTTTGTATGAAAAACAGGGAAAAGATGCAAAGAGAGAACACAGGGAACAGTTAAATTGGACAAAGTGGCATTTATTTTAATACAAATATTATTCATAGATAGCTTTTATAAAGACAGAAGAGCTTTGTCCATTTCCCTGGCACCAATGGCTTCAAATTAGACAGTAAAGGCTCTCCATCTTTAGGCAGAGAGCCATGGGCAGACGACATCAAAGCGTTCACATGCCAGATCCCACGTCTGGGCAAACAGTTCACGGGGTATCACTGTTGCCTAAAGGAGCTGGTAGCCCTGAGACACAGGAAGCTGCATCAAGTTGTGTGTTCCCAGCCTAACCCTCACCAAAACAGAGCTGTTGAGCTGGGCTCCTGTGCTCCAAGAGCTAGTGTGAGAGCCAGCTTTTCCACTCCAGCCTACCTTCCCAGAAGGGTGCCTTTGTGAGTGACAGAGCTGACAAATCTTTAGTTCCCTCAAAAATACTTTCAGGCTTTCCCAGTATGTTTATACTCCAAACATTTCCAGTTTACACAAGACACAAATAGGCATGGCTGTAGCAGTACTCTGGTTCATTTTCAGGTTTGTGACATCTGGCTCAACCAGAAGTTTATACCACCAAGCCGACATTTCTTCTAAGATAGGTCTTTAAAAGCAAACAATATACACTGTACTTGCATTACATTCCTTCAGAACATCTGCAGCGGTACAAACATCCCGAAAGAAGAACAGCTTGCAAGGATTTAAACCTGCGTTAGTGTTAGTTTCATGCTTTTATGATTTCGTGCAAAAAGCTATGAATAACCAAAACCACTGCGGTAAGAGAGGTTAATGTGATTGATTTGCCAAACTACATGCATTTCCATAATGTTGAAATGATAGATTTTTTCCTGAGAAACATAAGGATTACTATCAGACATTTAGAGGGCAAGCACCAAGGAATAGAAGCATGTGAACTCTTATCAGAATATCTTTAATGTGCAATATTGTTAGAAATAATGTAATTAAGGGTAGTGATATGGACTTCTCAAATACATTATGCTAATTTATTACCATTTTAAAATTATAATTAAATATTCAATTATAAGAAACACAAAGGAGATTCAACAATTACATGGTATGTCTTTGTCATGGTGAATATCTTTCAAATTAACATAGCAGCTCATTAAAAACAGCTAATTTTATGGAAAGACATATAACAGTTTTATATATACTTCCACTGACAATAAAGTCAAAATCAGTGTACAGTAGTATGAAAGAAGACACTTGCATCCCACTTGCTTAAGCTGGTGTGTTTTGTTAAACCAATGTAACTGCATTCAATTGTATGAAAATGGGGAAACCATCCTCCTTTTGCAACACTTTTTACTCTTTTTTCACGGAGTTAATTTACAGCGCAGCTCCACAGATATTCCTACCACACTAACAAGCAAATGGCAAATTTCTGTGGAGTGGCCTAGGGCGAGCAAGCACTTCTTGAAATGGCCTCATCATCAAAAACAGAGTCTCCTGCAGTACCTAACCCACATATCTCTGTGTTCAGGGAAACTGCCTAAAACATGCTCCGAAACATGTTTATCCAAGTATTGCTTGATTGTTAAGAACTACTTTGGATCTAAGCACAGGTGGTAAGTGGTTTCAGAATAAACAGGTATCATCCATAGAGTTCAATTTAGACTGGATAAAAAAGTTTTGCTCTCAGACTTTTAAATAAAAGGAGTCCAAGCAAACTTTCAGCCAATATCAGCTTATCTTACTAATTGCCTTTCTTCCACCCCCAATGTTCTGTAAATAATCATGTTACTGCATGTCTTTTTAAACATAGCAAGCAAAATGAAAAGAAAATGAAGCTTATCTTAATTCTACAATATACATTAGGAAATTATCACTTACATATTTCCGTTTTACATAGTAGGAGAAATTTGGTATAAAAAAGTAGGAGTAAATGTAAGCATTTAGTTTTGGGCTAGTTTCTCAACAGCTTAAATAGCTCTTCAGAAGTCATTCAAAATATTATATTTAAGAAATCCCTAATGCCTCAATTCAAACTGAATTTGAGGTGTAAGTAAACTCTGAAACTAAAGAGAAACTGGAATTGGTAACGAAATCTGTATTTACTTTGCATAAGGTCACCTACAAATGCTGCAGACTCAGCAGACTCACTCACTCAAACATCTTCTCTTCCTGCAAATTCTGAAAGTTTGTATTCAATATTTTTAAGCAGATGCTGCATTCCACTTAAATGCATGTGACTTCTACGTACAATATAAAACAAAACATGAAAATCACTTAATTTATAAAACCTAGTTTAATGAAACAACCTTTAAAAACCATCAGTTTAGATGCTTCCTGATAAGTAAGATACCAGTTACTTTAAACAGACTCCTGTATCACTACCCTAAGATCTTGAATAAAATCCCTCTCATACTCATTGTCATTGCCAAGAAAACAATCACAGTTATAATATTATGGTCAAATTAACATTATACTGTATCCAAAGATAAGATCACAGTCATATTGGGGAAGGAATAAAGCCACACATTTGTACCCATTATGTGAATAACATAAACTCTTCAACACTCTCAGCTTGAAGCATCTGCAGTTACAATGGGATACGTTGTCCAACATCATTCACACCTTCCAGCACTCCTTTGAAAAGAGAAACTTTCAGTTTAAGAAGCTACAAACAGCACTTACTATAACTTTGCACAGTTCAAGCTGTTGCTCTTTTTACAGCACCTCCTTTAACTGACTGCCAAATGTAGTATTTCACCTCATCTTAAGTGAAGCAAGCTGACACTAAATTATGTCCACAGAAGACAAATCCGAGTCTTGTACAAAGACCTGGCAAACATTTTCCTACTGCAGGTGCTACTGGGCTCTGCCTATCAGCAGCTGGGGTACCTGAGGTATCCTACAGCTTTGTTTATGGACATCTCTCTTCTTTTTTACCTTCTGGGTCATATCAACTATAGTAGAACTTGTCAGATGTTTTGGGGGTAACATACTGGAGAACAAGTGATTTTGCCTGTCTTAATACTATGAAGTGGATGCTTTTGTGCTTTAAGCTAGGGCAAAATCCAACATCTAATCAACAGCACCAGGGGTAACTCACCGAGCATTGAAGAACTTTCAAACCAGTTGTGAAACTGCTTGGAGAGAGCTAGAGAAGACTTTCAGAAAGCCCTGATGAGAATCAGGCCACCAAACAGAAAAAGGGAAATCCAGTTGGTGGAGCTACCCAGGAAGGTTAAGACAGGAGAGTTCCTCTTTCAGACCCACAGGAAACACAAATTATTTATTTCTCCCACACTGGCTTTTCCATATAGTTTTTGCTGACCTTCCTTGTATCTCATATGAATGACACACTTGAAGAGGCGGTTAGAAGAATTCTCCCTGTCTCAAGTTCACCACTGTGTTTTATCTATACACTTGGAAATGACATCAGAGAACAGAAGCAAAATCTTTATGGGGAAGGTTATTTAACAAATCTGCTGTCAGGCCCTATCAGGTCATTTTGTTCTGTCACTTCATGTTTATCATTTGTTCCTAATGCTCCCTGATCTTCAAGTGAAAGAAAAATCTGCTAGTCAACACATGAAAACAAGTTAATCACAAATAATTTGCAAGGACTGAACTTTTCACAGCTGCTCTTTCCCCACCCAGCCCTCCCAATATGCTTGTAAGTCAAATATGAAGCTGTGTTAGTGGTAACTTAATGAGCTAATACCTGATAATACTATGCATTCTGGACTGTAACTTTTCCTTAGGGCAAAAAGAAACATCCAGGTCTTAAAAAGAAAAATAAATAAGGGAAAGGCTTACTAAATACCCCTGAGGAGAAAACAAAAACCTCCAAGTACAGTCTTCTTCACAGAGTTGGCCATCAATATTCAATAAATTATTTGGTGAAATTTGGTATTGGTCCCAACTCCATTAATTTGCAGCGGGGGGGGGGGGGGGGGGAGGGGAGCAAACAAACAAATTAACAAAACAAACAAAAACAACAACAAAACACACACACACATTAAAAAAAAAAATAAGCAACAACTGTTCAGCAGTGATTTAAAGAGATGAGTGCAGAGAAGATCAGGAAAGGGTGGTATCTTCACTCACTAGAGATACTTCTTACACTCCTAGTTCTTGTCAGGTATGATATCTGCAAATATCTCAGTGTCTTGCAAATGAATGAGATCACGCATTTGGCCTGTGAAACCTCCTAATTTTACTTTGATAACAGAAGAAGTCTGCTACAGCAATCATATCCTGGGCTACATCAAAAGAAGTGTGACCAGCATGTTGAGAGAAGTTGATTCTCCCCTTCTGCTCTGGTGAGATCTCACCTGGAGTACTGTGTTTGACTCTGGAGCGCTCAGTAAAGGAAGGACATAGACCTGTTGGAGAGGGGGCAGAGGAGGCCACAAAAATGATCAGAGGGCTGGAATAGCTCTGCTGTGAGGACAGGCTCAGAGAGCTGGGGTAGTTCAGCCTGAAGAAGGCTCCAGGGAGACCTTATTACAGTATTTCAGTACTTAAAAGGGGCCTATGAGAAGGATGGGGACTGACTTTTTAGCAGGGCCTGTTGCAATAGGACAGGAGGCAATGGTTTTAAACTAAAAGAGTGGAGATTCAGGCCAGACATGGAGAAGAAAGTTTACAATGAAGGTGGTGAAACACTGGAACACATTGCCCAGAGACGTGCTAGATGCCTCACCCCTGGAAACATTCAAGTCCAGGCTGGACAGGGTTCTGAGTAACCTGACCTAGTTGAAGACATGTATGCTTATTGCAGGAGGGTTGGACTAGATGAGCTTTGAAGGTCACTTCCAACCCAAACTATTCTATGTTGCCCAGGGGATGACAAGGCTCAGTGTGTTCAGCCTTGGACCAGCACAGGTTGAGAATTTGATGAACTCGAAGGTCTAAGAAAGATGCCTATTCTCTATCTAACGAATACAAGTGCTAGCAACAATACCAGACATTTCTTATTCTAAGGCCAAGATCTTTCCACAACCACCTGCCTGGTACTAGCCTATTAATGACAGCAAGGAGAAAGAACACCTTGTACCCTCCTTTCCTCCTTACTGCTCTCTACAGGAATGTGCTGGTCACAGCATATCAACATTAAGGCCAAGAAGGACAGCTACATTCTTCTGACTTGCGTGCTCCCTTCCTGCCTCTTCAGATAACGATGTCTGGGCATAGTTCAACAGCTTGTTGACAAAACAGATCGAGTGGCCAGTGTGTCTATCCCAACACATATAAGCATTCAACCTGCTCCACCTTAGCCCTCTTCTCAGAGGTGATAGATCTTTGTATTTAAAAGCAACACAGACATGCACTTGAAATAAATATCCAACTACCAGCTCACAATATTTTCTGGTCTGCCTTGCTCAACAGGGGTTTGTATCCACTATGCAACGTGCCATATTCTAGGCAATACATTTTTTTTTATTCCTAGCTTTATTACATACAAGGATAAAATGCATTTTCAGACAGTAAACGTTATCCACAGTCCTTCTCTTAGCTACACTTCTGCTATCACATGGAATGAATGATAACACACTTTTTTAGCCAAGTTAAAACTGACAGTTCCCAATCTAGTCTTAAGCTACTGGAATAAGGTATCCAGAGAAATACACAGTTTCTTCTAACATCTTCTCCTGTGTAACAACTTGAATAAGGCCATTTCATCTGAACAGAGCACACAATCGCCCCTCAAAGCAGATATATGTTGTACCATCCTACTTGCATTAAAAAAAAAAAAAAAAAAAAAAAAGGCACACCAGCAAAACCAGATTTTCTGTAGGCAGAAGAGGGGAGGAAGGTGACAAAAGTTGCTGCTCTCTGAAGAAAATTGGAGCACGGAATTGCTTAATCAGTCTCAGTTAAGTTTGAAAAGGAAAATGCAATAGCTTTGCTTCCCATGGACTGCATTTTTCATCCACTTTTTAATTCCCAGGAAAGTTGGTTGGATTATTTCCACAGACTTCATGGAAGGCTGGATGAAAGTTTCTCTTCTGTGACATCAACCTTCCCATTCCTCCCAGTTCACTGGGATATTTATGCGTGCCCATGCCACAAGGAAGAGTGAAGGAATATTTGGCTGAGATATGCATTTTCCCACACACAAATATAATTTCTAAAGACTAAGGCAACCACACTTCAGCCATTACAGATACATCTGCTATATCTTCTGTTAAAAACTAAATCCTTTCACTTTACTCCTAAAAAGGTACTAAACATCTATGAAGCAACTTATCAAGATTCTAAAATTTTGCGTTACTGCTGGCAAGCAACGAAAATAAGCTAGTGAAACATCCAGTGACACAGAGGTATTACATTTCTTTTTTTGTTTTATTACCACAGCTATTCCTATGCCACATGCAAGAACATCAGGGAATTACAGCTTCACCTCCCGCCTCTTATCCTCTCTTACACCCACATCCCTCTCTGAAGGCCATTCCCTGGGTTATAAAATGACAACCTAGATAACTTAAACATTTTTTGGTGGAGATTAGTGAAACACAAATCAATATAACACCAGAGAATAAGAAAAAGCATGGTGACAGTATGAAGTCATGGACTTCAATCCTGCCCATTTTTTATACTCCAGAAACACACGTGGGATGCTCCATGTGCCTACAAAAGCCCTGATGGGACTGTCACTGCTAGCATCAACTAGAGCTGCCTTTAGCCACCCTTTGCTGTATGAGAGCTAACTAAATCCCTCTTTGCCCTGTGTTGAGGATGGGATACCTTCCCAAAACACTTGCATTTAGTACATTTCACTGACACCTGAAAACTTGACCCAAATACTTGCGTTTTCATTCTATCTCAATAAAACCAAGAAGGAAAAACTAGGAATATTTAAGCCCTGCCTTGTCATTATACAAACTCAATAAGTTCTTAGAGAGACTCTTTTTTTCTTTCCCATGTGACTGTTACCAAATCATACTTTTAAGTAATAGAATTACATACTGGTGGCATGTTCTTCATAACAGTTGAATTTGATTTCTCTTGTGATATTTTAATAACAAGGTAAAAACAGCATGCACGTAATAGCAGGCTGAGTAGTTTAAAAATAAGTCTTCTCTTCAAAAGTAATAATAGCAGCACATTCTTTGCTGCTGCTTCTTTAGGTAACGACTTTATTTGGGTACCAACTGTCAGATTCATGAAAACATTTTGAAGAGTGAGAATGTTGAAATACTTTCTATAGCAGTGATCACAACAGTCATGAAGATGACAGCAAATGACTTTTCAAGAGAAATGCAAGACAGAAAAAGACATTTCATAAGTGTTCATCACATATTACCTGCATAACTTGCTGCTCCTAGCTAAAGATTTCTATTTGAATTCAACTTTCGTTACTTACAAGAAAGAAAATATAGTTAATGTGAGGTTTTATATATATTTTAAGATACCACTGGAATATTAAAGTAGGTTCTGACACTGAACTATAGCTATGGTTCTTTTCATTCATTTATTATGGAGTTTCAAAGACGATAATGGTCAAAGCATCATGTTGCATGTGTTTATAATGTACTTCACAATAGTGAGAAACTTCAGTACTTTTTAAAAATTGCTCAAAATTATCACTAAGGAAAAGCGCTAAAGTAGTTTGACAAATACACTCTTACAAGAACATCATTGTAATTAAAAATATATATATTTTAACATAAACCCACCATGACTTTTTAAACTATGAAAGAGGGTTTCCAATTTTCAAACACATCATGTCAGAAAACACCTTGGAACTAGTTGATAAAATTCCTTCTGAAGACATAATGGTATTGATTTAGAGAATCCAGTAAAAGATATTTACCAGTTCCTCACAGATACTCACACAGCCCTCCCTTCTCTCCCCAGATCACAGAGATCCCTGAAAGGCTCCTCATTAGAGCTTCCCACTGTCACAAGAAGCCTTACATGTTTCCTTCAAACTGAAGATGTTTCATCTTTTAACCTAATTCCCCACTAATCTCATTTCAGTTTCATATATGCATGAGGTGGCAATGGACTTTACCCAGAATGCACTAAAGCACAGTTAACCTCACACATAATAAGGACACTTTAATACACAATACATATTAAATGCAGTTATTATAAATTGAAGTCATCAAACAAGCTGGTAAACAGTTTCAGGGCTAATTATTTTCTGATTCATAGATTTCACTTGCACAGTGAGGCCCACACTCAAACGGTATAGAAGAAAAAGAATGCAATCTGAGCTCAGCCAGTGTCATGAGGGATGAGCAAGATTTACAACACAATGTAATGCCCTGATGATATACAGTGATAACTAATTTCTGCTTACATACATAGTATATTTCCTCACTGAGGAAAGAAATACATAGAAGAAAATAATCATCTCCATGAAACCTTGAAAAACACCTGTTTTCACATACTGAAATTTAAAAAGTATAAGCAGAAGGAAAAAATATTTTTTTTTCTTGGTAAAGAGTAATATCCTTTTTAATAACTCTTATATGACACAAAGTCACAATGAACCACATACTTTGCTATGAAAGCCAGCTAGAACTGGCTTTTCAGACAAAAAAAATCACAAAATGGTTATGTAAAACCCCCAAAATTATGAAAATTATGTTTCAGTAATATGAAGGTATAGAGGCTCTGATATATTTTTCCAGAAAGACCAATATGCCCCTGTGCTTAAGTTAGGCAATGGCAGCCCTTACCTTCCAATAAAGACTGTAGAAGTGAGATGTCAAACAACTATGACAAAAAACACTGGGACTAACAAGATCTCATAAGAATTTCTGAAAAATAAAAGAAAGCAGCAGTCTCATATCACAGGAAAAAAAAAAAAAAAAGGTAAAACCAAAACACCTTCTTAGGTTCTCACTAGGTTGTTTGAACTCCAGCCCTGGCCCCACCTGGAGTTACTTCAGAAAACCTGTTAGAGTCCAGCCATCACCTCTGCTTTTGTGACTTAGACCAAGTTTCATAAGATTGTCATAGTACTTCTTCCTATCCAAAGTATGTGTAAATGGATTCACATTTCAATAATTCAGAGGAAAACTAAAATAATGTTTCCCAAAGATGAAGATCTCCATCTCAAATTGCTGGTGATCCAAGGAATATCCCAAATCATTCCATCTTGCAATTCTATAGCGAGGTTTCACTTACAATTCTGATTCCTTTTTTTCTAAAAAAATACATTTTTAGTTCAACAAGTTAAAGTGAATTACAATGATCTTTTTTTTTTTCCCCCTGTAGAAAAAGGCTTTCAGTTTGGTTTTTTTTTTTTTTTTTTAGGATAATTTTTACTATTTTCTTCCCTCCTTTTCATGTCATCATAAAGAAAGGAATTAGATTTTTATAAAGACAAAAAGGCAAAGCTTTTCATTTTCTATCATATGCACATAGTTTGAATAAGCACATTCCTTTATAGAACATCAACCACAATGAATAATTATTCCCCTCTCATTTCACAGAACTAAAATGGTTAGCTGGCTTATATATGAGATTTTTTTTAGTGCAGGGACACAAACCTCAGATGTTTCCTTTGCATTCACTTGACAAATCTCTTTGCTTTTTTTATTTCACTGTGTCTGGAAGCTCTGAATTCTATTTATATGTAGGAATAAAACTGTTCTTCATTTCCTACCCAAAGGTCTCTTCTTGACAGATCTCCATTACAGCTTTTCTTCTGAAAAATTGGATGCCTTTTATCATTTCTTACTTTTTCCCATGTTCCCAAGTATCAGTCTTTATATAACATCATGTATTTTCACTCAGCTATATTCCATTAGCCATTACAAACATCTTTGGATATGTGTCCAGATTGCTGAGACAGTGTTCATAGCAAAACCAATTGAGACAATGTCAAGTTACACTTTTGGTTGCAGTCTGGTGGTTCTGATGTGCATACTTTTCTCAGCAAATAAGAAATATATAGGAAGACAGAACAGAGGGCAAGGAGAAGTGGGAGAAAACATGTTTCAGACCAAGTCGTAGGATTATACAAGGACTTAGACTGGAAAAGACCTTTGAAAGCCATCTGGTTCAAGGCGCTGCACAGCACAAAGTTAATTTCAAAGTCAGATCAGGCTGCTCAGGTCCTGCCAAGTTGTGTTTGAAAGGTCTCCAAGGGCACCTCAACCTCCTCACATCACCTTCTCTAGGCTCGGATGTGCTGATGTACCACAGCAGCCTCCAGTTCCTGAAGAGCTGAATGACAGTATCTGAAGAGAATGTCTGAAGAGTCTCCTGACATTGCACTCTAATACTACATTTATGTGGTTAATGGCTGTGGAAATTACAGGTACCAAGTACAATGTCTAAAGGATTGTTTAATATTCAAGTGAAGCAGAAGCATAAGATCATAAAATACCCAAAGAAGTCACTTCCCATGACTTTGTGATTAAATTACTAACATTTAGTAATGTTCTGTGCTATTCATATATTTTAGCCATTCCTCAGAGGCTCTTAATCTAAAAGCATCAACCAACCCTCCCCATCTTTTCTTATAGGAAAATTCCTAAATCAAGGATGAGTAACACTGGGTAGGAGAGCTGACTGACGACTACTGATGCAGCCTTACACAGGAGACAGCACAGGAGCTGAAGGACCTTCTACACATCTGTAACATTCACTTCTTTAGTCCTTCCCAATTAAAAAAACAAACAAACATACATGACATATACCTTTTCAAAGGTTCCCTTAAAATGTCTGACTGTTAGCATCAGTGTTACTGAAACTGCACAGAGATTTGCCATCACTGTGACCTGCAAGTATCTAGATTGACAGAGTGGTCTATCATCTCATATGATAATAGGTAGGTCCTCAATAATTTCCCCAGTGTTTATTCACACAAGGAAAATTTATACCTGTGACCTTTGTTTCCTAAAATTAAGCAGAATAATTGGAGGAATTCTTCTATAATTGAAATGCACAGCATGATTATTGGCAGCTCAGCTCCAGAGATTTTCATCTTTAATCCATATCTCATAAAATCTGTAATGAACATTACAATTAAATACACCAGGCAATACTAATAATAAGATGGTACTACTTAAGGTGGTCAGTAATGTTATTCAGTGCTGTCAGTACCATAAGCAGAATGCATGAGAGAATAATCTGATAATAATGAATTCATGACTAGCATTTGTGTTTTTGAACTTCCTTTCAACGAACATTCTGTTAAAAAAAAAAAAAAAAAGACCGAGTTACCAATTCTTATTTGAACATCAGTAGGCAAAAAAGACAAGAGAGACGTGTGGAGCATATATAATGTAACTGCCACTACTGTATTAGAAATTAATCAGACATGCTTCTGAGGAAAAAAAAAAATAATAATAATAATGCTTGTGGAACACTTTTCCAGTTTTCTTTCACTTGTGTGTTAGAGACAAGAGAACAGGAGACTGCAGGTAAACACATCAACCCTCTATAGTTTACCACCACCACCTCCTCAAGTGTAATTAACTGTTGTGTTTTCTTCAAACCTCAGCTTATCTCCCCCTACACACACAGCTTTCTAATATGAACTCTCAGACACCTTTCATTTTTTCCTGTTTGGCCAAGCCTCAGTTATGTAAAAGGAAAAATCAGAGAATTAATTCTGGAGCAAGATTAGGAAAAAGAAGACATTGCTTCCTGATGTGAATTTTAAGTATGTTTCTAGGGAAAATTTGAATCAACTTTTCACTAACAACGTGTGATAGGTATAGGTACCTATGTCACTACCATTTGCAATGTTTGGGACTGACTTAAACTAGATGGAATATATTGATTCTACACACTCAGGTCTCACAAATAAGGAATCTTTGTCCAATGGGTCTTGGACCAAACATGACCTTTCAAACAATATGGACTACATCTTTTCTTACACTCAGCATCCCAAAGAAAATGAAAAGGGCTTTGAGTCTCCTGTGCTGGGTTTTATTAGAATATAAGCTAAAACACAAGCAACTCCTCTCTGGTGGCTAAGACAGGATAATAGCAAGAGAAACTCTCAAACTCCGTCTCCCCGCTGCTCAGCTGGTCCCTTCCGAAAGGATCCTTTTATTCATGCTTTTACTCTCTTTGGTGCTTCTTGTGCTCACCCCAGACTCTCTCAAGACCCAAGCAGTCCATATAGAAAGTCTTTCCATGTGTTTTCTCCCTGTTCTCCCCAGGAATTGCCATCCTCCCGCCATCACCCTTTGTCCACAGCCTGCATGGAACCTGGCACACAGCAGGCAGGACAAGGCAAACAGGCAGCTGCCTTCTTCCCTGCAGCCCCACCACAGGCAAGAGAGCAAACAAAGGAATTAAATAGCTGTATAGCCCGTGACACTTTAATAGAGACTTATTCCTTTACCAATGAATGATTTAGCTAAGACCAGAGGACTTTAGAGCTAATATATTGTCCTGACATTAACTGCCAGTTTATAAAGGCCCATCCTCTTTACTATAAATCCACAATGCCCCCAACATGCATACAGCCTCACAGGCAGCTCACAAAGCCTGAGTGAAGCAGGCGACCAAGCCAAGTTATTTGCATTTATTCTTTTGTCAAATTTTACGGAGCAGCTAAATCTATAAAAGATTACCAAGCTTACAATACACATTGTGTTACGTGTCTGTTGGATGTTTTCAAGGCACGTATCCAGAGAAAAAGATTTTAAAATGGTAGAATCCAAGTGACAAAAATACCACAGAGACGAACAATCTCTGGCATCAGAGAAACAGGCAGAAGTTATTCCTACATTTTTTTAAGCCCATATTTGTGCTACTAATCTGCAGGAGCATATATCAGGTATGAGTGAGGGGTGGTGGATGGCTGAGTAGCAGCTCTCCCCCACCAGCCAGGGACAGTGCCCAGTAACTCTTCACTGGTAGTAAACTACCTAAACCAGCAGCACCCATGGATTCAACCCTAGGAATGTCCATACCCTAGCACACAAAATAAGCTAGGAAGTCCCACGCTCACTCAGTCCCATATGTGAGGCCTCTCTTTTTCCTATCATTTTCTATGCCCTAGTTTAAAACCAAACAGGTAACTGATGAATCACCATATTTCAAGATATATCTAATGTGCCCATTCCCATAGTTGCTTTTGTTGGATTCTCTTCTCCACCTTTTTTTTTTTTCTTTTCCTTCAAAAGGGCTCTTGCTTTATCTCTGCATAGCAAGGCACATCTGGTTCGGCTACTTGGCAAGTTCACAGGGCAGACCTTCATGCAGATTCAAACTACTCCTTGTATAAAGGAAGAGTGGTATATTATAGACTTAAAGTTCTCTACAAAAAGCCACAAGAATCTCAGTAGTCTGATCTTGCCCAGTATCTCCAAAGCTCCCTGCCTAAAATGTAAATTTGCAGGAAATAAGGACTTGGATAGTAGCCAGCTGATGTATATTGTTACAGTTATGTGCTAAAAGCTGGATTCAATTTCCAGATCTGATACCAGTTCCCTCTGTGATTTTCCACAAACCTCCTTTTCTGTCTTCAGGTCTGTACACTTAAGATATCAATATTCCCTGCATCCTGGAGAGATTCCAGATAAGTTCTCTGGAAGACTAGGCTATGACAGAGGCAGTAATTTTTTTTCCTTTTTTTTTTCTTTTCCAAAAAGTATATATTATTAAAAAAAAAAAAATCCAAAACACGGGTTATCCTAAACAAAGAGTGGGTTTCTTAAAATTGTTGATAGGTCTGCAAGAAAAGACAAAACAACGACAAAAAAAAGTATCTGAATCATAGTAGCTGAACTGACCAGAAAACACTTAATGATCTCATTTTCAGACCACAAGTTTCCACTCTTCATACACAAAATTGAACATGGTCCACTCTGGATAGAAGCAAACCCTTAAGAAAGTCTAATATGCAACAGTAGGTTTTATTTGAATATGCAACATTAACTGATTTAAAGATTGTGTCTGAGACCAAGTTTTAACAGTAGCACATATGCAAGTTAGAAAGTTCAAAGTCACTTTCAAGGGCAAAGTCACCTTAACACGTACTTGTAAATCAAAACTTAGAGAGATGCAGATAAGAACATGAGTCCAGATCTCTACAAAGCACACTGTATTCCTATATGTTAATAAAACAACACTTGCATATCAATGACAGACTTGCTTTATGTTTGGTTGTTCTGTTTACTTTGCGAAGATGAAGGCTATTACCCTTTTCCCCCCATTTATAGAGAACAGTACCTTTGTCTGCAAATAGGAGCAGTAAGGCTAACAAAATCTAATGACAGAGTACTAACTACATTTAAGTGGTACTAAATATTCACTGTTTTTCTGATTCCTTGAAATCTAAATCTATTCTTAAGAAAATTACTTCCACCATCTGTGTCGGATAATCTTACACCGTAATATTTTTAAATCTTAAAATATGAAACAAAATTCAAACAGAAATCAAATAGGAATGTGTGAAACTATGCACTTCAGGTTTGAATCCATAGCAACAAAGAAGAGCATCTCTGCCAAAGTCCAGTGCATGCATTTCACATTTTTCTTCAAGCTTAATTCTAAGTAACTTCATTATTCTTAACATTTTTTTTTTGCCTTGACACCAGAGCTATGAATCTTGCCAATGATTTTGGCACTGTTATCACTATTGGTTCATTTAAAGTCAGATTTGCACCTGGCTTCTGATTGCTATCACCCATTTACAAGTTTAAATCAATGAAACCTATTAGCATGTTCTCTGTGATGCACTTTAATTTTTATAGTAATGTATTATTAATGTAATCATCTCAACAAGCCTTATACTATATAAAAAGAAAACCTTGGAAGGATTCAGGCTGCAGTTATTGTACTGTATATTATTTTAATATTAAAAGGTAAATAATTTGTTGAACATTCACTAATTCTAGGAGAAACATGAGTAAAGCTGAGAGAAAATTAGCAAAGAAAACAACTGACAAAATCTGAACCTGGTGCAATCTGTTTAAATAGATTATTCTCTGTGAACAGATCATCAGATTTTATTGTTATGAGACTTCTATGCTGAAAGAAAAGTAGTCCTTCTCCAAAGCCAAGCACTTACAGTGCATGTATTAGATACTCAAATTGTACTTTACCTGTGTTTCACAACAGGTAATTATTTTTCCCAGTAAAAGGGTGGTGTCTTTAATGGACTCTTTGCTTAAGCAAAAACAAGGAAGTGATTTTTAATACAAAAGAAATTATTTCAAATGGCAGAGAACAGCATATTGAGTGTCATTCAAACTGTAATTATGGAATCCCGTGAATCATTATTTGAAAGTTTGTTCAGTGCCAAGAATTTGGTCTGAGTTTGTGTCTTCAAAAGTAAGCTTATTGTCTCAAATTCTGGCAAACAAATTATTGCAATCTCATTTTTCTTCTTAGACTATTCAAATATGCTTCTGTTAAAATCAGCCAACTGAAAACCAGATTTCATTATTTTTTCTTCTTATTTGCTTACAAGTGCATCTTCCAACTATTACAGAACCTCACCTCCTCCTATTATACTGAAGAGGTTGTTTTCTAACTATACCCCTTATATAGCTTATGTTCAACCTTTAAGTAACCTCATGTTATTAATAAAGGTCAAAATTTTGTCCTCTCTAGGGTAAACAGGGCTGCAGAAAATGAAACTGAAGCATGTGATATATTAATGTTCCAGACACCAAATCATTCTTAAGTTGGGTTTTCACCGTTAGAATTAATTAGCTTTAGAGTTTTATTTGCCATTGCTGGTTAAACTTTGTGTTAATTGGCTTCAGTTCAACAAGCGAGACCTCTTTGGAAATGCCAGTTTATGAAATATAGCTGTTTATCATACCACTGGAGCATTAAGAAGGGCACACCATCTGATACCTGTAGCACAGAAAGCAAATGCTATTTCATGCTTCATGGCCTCAACTAATCATAGCAGAAGCTGCGACAGATCCACTCAGGGATTGCATGACATCCCTGGATTGGTAATATATTGAGGGAGATGTTACCCTCACTCCGGGTCTGTACCAGTGCACACAGTCCTGCCAATTTAAACATACAGAATCATAGAACTACTTTCAGGGGTGGTAACTCAACCACTTCCCTGGGCAGCCTGTTCCAATGCCTCACAACCCTTTCCATAAAGGAATTTTTACTAATGTCCAATCTAAACCCACCCTGGTGCAATTTGAGGCCATTTCCTCTCATCCTGTCACTTGCTACTCAGGAGAACAGACTAACACCCTCTGTGCTACAACCTCCTTTCAGGTAGTTGTGGAAGGTGACAAGGTCTCCCCTCAGTCTCCTTTTCTGTAGGCTAAACAGCCCCAGCTCCCTCAGCTGCTCACCATAATGCTTGTGTTCTAAATGCTTAGAGGTGATAATGTCCTCAAATCAACTGAAGCCTGTGCATAAGAGCTCTGTAACAGGACTCATATGGGATACTTGAGAATCTAGAGCAGCAATGTCAATGGCTCCCATCCTACAGACCAGCTCACAATCCCTTCGCTTCTAAGCAAGTATGAAGAGCTGCAGCTGGCACACTGGGGCTGATAGGAAAAGATCTGCCGTTCCAACGAGTCTGAGGACCCCCACCTTTCTTCAGAGGCACTAGGAAACAAGCACGATCAACATCAGGCAACACAATGGTTACACAAAAGCCAGTGTTCCAAAAAATAAATCTTATTCAAACAACTGTAGCTACACCAAAAACTACAGAAAGCTCACTTCGCATAAATTCTGAATACAAATTTCCGTCTGTGAAGAAGAGAAAGCAAGTTGTGATCAATACAAGCACACACTGTCTTCTCTTGGCTTCAAGGGCAGGCTGAGGCATGTGAGACAACATCCTGTGCAACCTCTTAGCTCATGCTATCCAGCACTGCCATGAAGCAGGAAAGCTTGCATTTTTAGAAAACCAACCATATAGATGTTCATATTTCTTGGAAGTGACACTCACCATACATTATCCAGTGCTGCCAACCCTATGCTTCGTTCATAAACATCAAGATCTTTGACGGGTTTTAGCCAATCTTATACACACTCAGAAAACTACATAGATGTGTAGCCTATAACACATATTTGTCAATATGTGTTTATCACCAGACATGCCACATGCAATAGTTGAAGTTCATCAAAATTCACAGCCTGCATTGTCTGAGTAGCAAAATCCAATAGCAGATATTCACAGAATACAGATCAGTGCAAGCATAAGGCAATCCAACACCTCCTGCCAGCTTCATGAAGCCTTCAACCCAGTGAGACCACTGACACTGGCGTTACATTTGAATCAATGTGTCAGTATCTGCTATAAACTTCTGTCAGTATGTTTAAACCCATTTGAAACCATTTATGTTTCTGTTTTTTCACCATTCTGGGGCAACTAATTACACAAGTATTGGTGCCTAAAAATCACAGATTTTGTTTCAACAGTCTAGGTTTGAGTTTCATATGACTTTCATATTTATGCAATAGATAATGTTAAATAGAGATGTAGACCACGTAAATATACAGACTAAAATATAATGATATAAAAAGGATACAAGAAAAAGAACAAAATTACATCTCCTTCCACACTCACTGAATTGCAACGTTGATAAATCATTGAGAAGACATGTACATAGCTAAACACAACTTTAAGTCAAAATCATGCAAAATGTATTATACACATGTGGAACATATGAAAGTCTGGCTCATTCACAGCAGCTTACATGGCTGGAAAAACACTGAAACTAATCATGGATCCAGTAGCAAACAAGAGGATTTTTTTCCATTTTTTGTGTAATATCTATCCAACCTTACTCCCTCTTCCAACTCTTCTTCCTCTGTTTTGATTTATTCAAGAACATATTACCACAGGAGGCCAGAAGGGTTAGACATTATTTCAAAGTAGGAAGTGGAAAAGGGAGCTTAATATTATCCCTCTCTACCTTCCAACCCTCAATACATATCCGATTTACTGTTTGAATCAGAACATGCACAGGAATATTATTATCTATCCTTGCTGCCCAGTGCAACTTTATGTGCACGCACAAAGCACCTGCTACTAGCAGGATGGAGAAGACTGAGGGTTCATGATCAGCACTGAGAGAATTTTTATTTGCCTCTCTTAAATGGATGTGGAAGCATATTTGAACATGGTAACTGCAGGGAAGAAAGGCAAAAAAAAAAAAAAAAATAGATATATGGAGAGGGAACAGGGAATATTGGATCTAGGGAGAAGAGGTGAATACCTTGACAAGGAGAAAGAAGGCAGCAAAAAGGAGGAAGAATATTTAAATGGTACGAGAAAAAAGAAACTTGACTAAGAAGGAGTTGAAGGGAAAAGAAGGATCAAAAGTCACTAGAGATTGTGAAAAGGGAATGCAATGCAGAGGCAATGAAGAAGAAATAGAGAGAAAAAGAAGAGGATTCATGTGAGAACACCCAGCACAGAAAGACAGAACGATGGACAAGGAGAGAAAAAGGGTAAATTGAGATAAGTGAGGTAAGTAGAAAATTCAGAGCTGGCTCATGCTGACTGAGGAGAGCGGTTAGGATGCAAAGTATAGAATAACAAGAGACAATATTTATTCATCTCCATGAGGTGTCACAGACAAATTGGGGCACCTCAAATGTGGTTTTACACAGGGTTCTCATTTCCTTCAAATTTTCAGGTGCAACACAATTTGACTAATCACTGGCACCCACACTACCAAATATCACAAAACTTTGCAAAACAACTGTATTTCTGCAGCATTCTGAGAATGTCTTGTCTATTGATCCAGATGTCACTCTTGCTATAGGTACTTATCTAAGATGCCGGACAATGCTGGGAGGGTTTCAAAGCCATGTTAGCAAGGCTAGGATGCCGGTGTTATCTTAGTTGTCCAGGGGTATTCTTTATCCTTCACAGACAGTTCTAAGCTTCCACAAAACAAAGTCCTTATTTCCAGTGCTGGGCTCTCTTTCAGTTAGTTTTACTTAAGCATGAATAATAACAGAGTCTGCAGTAAAATTCTACTACCTCATTATATTACAGTGTATAATGTGAACTAATATATATCTATACCTAATAAAAAGTTAATACACTTTACTATGAAGACTGATATAATATGGCAGGGAATTTTCATAACAAAACAAAAATGAACATTCTTTATCTATGGCATGTTTTACAAAACAAACACAAAGCATCCACTTCTGATTCATGATATATCTTCTAACTGGCCCTAAAGGGTAAATATTTACAAGTTCAAAGAAGGAAAACTCCTTTTCTACACCACTGTTTCCCAACTATTCTCTGATGCCATCAGCCATTTACCAGTCAGAAGGTATTTCCCAGGTGAATTGTTATTGTCTTTGTATTCTAGGCACAACTAATGTTTTCTATTTTTATTATTTCTTTAGATTTATAGGAGATGTCAGCAGTTCCAGAGGGGCCTTTTCTGTGCTCTAGAATCCTTCGCAGCAGCCAATTTCACAATCTTATCAATATCATTGCAATAAACAGAGAATTGCTCAGTGCTCACTAAACACTTAATTCTGTAATGGTCTACAGACTAAATAAAACACAAGAGGAACATAAACACTCCTCTATCCTTTTTGGTAATTTTAGAGATGTTTTCACAAAAATAGCTCAATAGCTGCCTGTTCTTGTTCATCTTTGCTAACATTATCAGAAACAGGCTAGATAGTGTCCCTCCTAAGCAAATCCCAAACCATTTATAGCTTTCAAATTGGAAAAAACAACCAGGATCTTACTCAAACATGCACGTTGTCAGCACAGCTCCTCAAGCTGCACCTTTTGGCAGACTTTGCTTGAGACCACTAGGAAACTGCTGCCCTTACCTAACACAGTATAGAGATATAGACACACACACAGGACCAGAGTAACATCAACCTGCTGAACAGACAAAGTATTTAACTTACCAGTTTAGGCAGATGAGAAACGCACAGTTCTTGTTACAGTGGTTATCAAAAAAACTGTCAACCCAAATACTAAAATGAAAATAAAGATGATAATAGCAGTTTTGTTGCAGGTTTCCCCAATGTACAACAAGGTTGTCTAAATTTCACAGCCATTCAGAAGACTGACCTATCCCTCTTTGGAAACAGATAATACTACATTGGACTTGCACATTTGAAAAGCTCCACCAGTTTTATGACTGTGCTGTACTCATGTAGTCCTGATTTGTAGATAGCTGAAGTATTTCCTCACTGCACTGCTATTTAGGGACTTTAATTCATATTTTATTATTGCTTTAAGCCATCTAAGTATAATACTTCTTTTTTTATCTCCATATATTGAGAAAGTGCTGTGCAGGGCTTTTTTAGTTTTAAATCTCTTGCATGTTCACTTAAAGCAGCTTTGATGTTCAGCTATTTGGTCTCTTCAGTGTTTTAACTCATTAACATATAATGCAGACCCAGTAGTGAATAATTAGCTGGGGTAGGATCCTTGACTCCCATAGATGCACTCTTAATTTGACATGTAAACCAACATCAGGTTATGGTGGCTTCACTCAAAAGTCACACATACACACATAAAAACCCCCCAAAACAAAACAAGAAACAACTAACCAACGAAAACACAAACAAACGAAACAAACAACAGTGGAAACCTGTACAAGAATACATCCACTGGAGAAGAGGAAAAAAAAAAAAAACAAAACATGACCACTACCATATACACCAACCAGTCCGCTAGATATGCTACACAAAACTGCTAAGTTATTTCTGGAATTAATTCTCTTGCACTCTTCAAGGAAAAACAGATTGAGGCTGTACCCATAAATAAATCAAGAGGAGGGAAACCTGTCACAAAGCAGCAAACCACTGTTATTCATATATTTTATGTATTTTTTCTAAATGTGGATAGCAATGGGTGATGCACTTTGCATGAAGAGCAGCTCTGAAGAAGATATCCCAAGCTGACTCCAGAAGCATTAAGGCTATTATGTCACTTGAATGAAGAATCCTTTAATAAATTCACTTATATACTGATAACAAACCACTTCCCACCTTACCAGCTCAGCTACAAGGCTTGTTACCCTTCTCAGACTATTGTAGTCTACTTACCATGGTCAAAAAAAGCAAGCAGTGTTGATCAGATATCTCTTTCCAGCAATAACTCAAAGGAGTCATGGATATCTTGGATCTTACTTGGCAGCCACAACTTCAGTAATGCTTTTCCTGATTTCTGTTGAGGAGCCCCAGATCCAGATAAGAAGGCAAGATTGAAGATGGCTGCATGGCTGTGTGCTTAACTGCTACTTCCTTATAGCATTATATTTCTACAGGTGAAGTCAACAAATTATTAGCACAAAAGAATAATTTCAACAGTTAATGAAACCTATTAACTTCATGATAGATGCACTGCAAACTAGATGAAGACTATCTGAATTATTAGCCTAGTGAAAAACTGAGCTGCAAAGATGTGAAGAATGCTGGCTCAGCCTGCAAGTTTGACTATTTACTTTCGCAGACTTTGAATTGACAGAATAGAAAATCCGGCTTTAATGTCTGGACCCAAACTGCAGGGTCTACATGACAAAAATCACTAATCTAATCTAAGTTACAACAATTCTGACAGTTCAACTGGTACAGCTGCTTTACACTAGATAAGGTATCACTTAATCTGTAATACTCTAACTTTACCAAGTACTGTATCTGGCATAAAAACCATAAAGCTGGAATAAACCTCAATCATGTTTTCTGATGAATGAAACAGCAATGTGGCTGCTTGAATACAATTGCCACCGAAAGGTTTGAGATATGAGGATGCCGGCATAATACCTTGTCTTGCAGACTTCCCAATTTCCTTCCTATCACCATAGCATCCCTTTCCCTGCAGCTATTTATTAGATCTACTTTGCAGGACTTAGTGTACAGATGGTGATTGAGTGTACTGGGTTGACTGTTGACTGGGGAAGGTTTGAAAATGCAAGAATCCTGAAAAAGCAGAGGCCATTTGGGCACAAAATATTAAAAAAACATCCCTCTTGGCCACAGGAATTGTATATTTGTATAAAGGCTAACAATAAACTGTTCCATCAAATGTCACTGCTAGTCTTATACTTACTCAGCTCAAGCACCTGCTTTGATGACCCAAGCACCCAAAGGCACAACGTGCCACAAGGTCATTCTCCATCTCAGCTAAAAGGTCTTTCTCCATTACGTAGCACTGCCGGCCACAGGCTTCATAGCTCCTCACAGGTTTTTAAAATGCTAATGAACATTATTGATACTATCCAGAAGCTCAGGTAAGGCCGAAAACGGGAGGGGGAGCTCTCACTACACCATGTAGGAGGAGAAACTGGTGGTGCTTCTGCCTACCAGGAGAACCCAAGCAACTCCTGCACTGCCTCCCCAATGCCAACCTTTGGCAAGCCTGGGGCTGGTGGGAAGGGTGTGATGTGATACTCTTCCAACTAGCTCCTTATCTTAAAAGGATTTGCCATTTGCTATAACCACAATTTTTAATTTATGGGTTTTAATCCAATCTTGTAGTTTATTTCCTTTCCCAGGAGCAAAAAAAAAAAAAAAAAAAAAAAATTATTTTGCCATCCAAAAGTCTGTTCCTCTCCTTCTACCCTGTAGTTTTGTCTGACTGATGAGCTAGAATTCCTGTATGAATTTTGCTCTCCGTTAGGGTTATATGTTCTCATTTCATACTATTTGTCTTCAGTGACCCTAGTTTTATGATCATTACAAAACAGCAGACACTATAACAAAAGCAGAGCTCTCCGTCTCTGGTAGTCTACAAAGGGTTTGCACCTAAAACCCCCCACAACTTTGGTTCTTACAGTAACTCAACTGCACTGCATGTATATATTAACATATGAGAGCTTAGCAGTACTGAGAAGCATGCAGCACTACTAGAGAACAAATGCAGAAGAATCACAGTTGCTTTGGTAACCATCACTTTCAATTTCCTGACTTCTTTTTCTTCCTCCTTGCATTTAAATCATCAGCTATAGTTCTACATTAACTCAGGTGTTTGCATCAATATTCAAAATAGTTAAATAAAATACAGTTTCCCCAGCATTACAGCATAACAATTGAAATGTTCTAATTTTAAGCGTATTCCCATATATATTTAAAATTATTCTCATATAGGGCTTTTGCTGAGCTGAAACAAAACTGAATGTAAAGAAGGCTTCTGCTCTGGTGGTTTGACAGTGTACATGCACACATAAGTAAAAAACCAGCCACAACTCCAGAACTGCTTTAACACTCTCTTACCATTTCTTTCATACACCAGATACAGATGTGGCACAAGGAACACCCAGGGTGCTACCTCCTAAGCTTTACATGTCAGTCCAAATACATGCATTTATCACACATGCAATAATAACCAGCTTTACTACTCATCATATCAATCTCTATTAGAAGGTTTGCTGATGCATGCACCGCTAATGAAAGCAGGATCCACCATGCTGAAAGGAATGCAGATTCTTTTTGGTTTGTAGACGAGTCATACGTTCAGTTTTATTTTTTACCTATTTCATTTCCTCAAAAAAAAAAAAAAATCTGTGTTGTATGAAATTAATCAAGGATCCTTTTTTACCAACATGTCCTTTCTCTGTGGTACATCAGTATTCCACTGCTGAAAAAGCTATTTCAGTGTTCAGAGGAATTAAAAAAAAAAAATTACAAAGCATTAAGATAGCAAACCCAAAGCAAAGGCTTTTATAGACTCAACATAGAAATACTATTTATAACAGATTTTGACTAAGGAGAATGACAGCAAATTAACTGTTTGCAGAAATTTCTGCCTCCAACAGAGAGATTTCATAGGAATGGATAAAATTAGACAGTAATTCTAGAATACAGTATGTCATTTGTATTAAACAAGAAACCTGATATTCTTTTAAAAGAAGTGTTAACAAAATTAGTATTGTTGTGGGTGTGCCTGGGGGAGCAAGTCATGCTTTTCCTCGGTTGCTCAAGACCGTTTGTTTCCCCAGTCAAAAATCATTGAGATAGAGTTTGCACACTGCCTAAGCCACATTTAACTCTGTGAAGGCTTTTAGATAACTTCACTAGTGAGGAACAAAAGTACCCACAAAATGCAAAGACCCAACACCCCTGACACGATTATAAGAGCAAGGAAGGAAGCAGGGGGCAAGGCAGAACTGTGTGAGCAGAGCCCTCTATTATGTCACTGGCACTGTAACTGGAAGTACAGGGAGATGCCAGACTGCTCCAGATACACCTCCCTGTTGAACCAGTAGCTCCTGGGCACAAACAGACCATGGTGAAACCAAGCTCCACATATTCCACTGTCATTCTAAAGGTTGCGCTAACCTTTAAAAACCAGGTGCAGCTATGTGGATTTGTAGAAGGTACAACTTGAGTTTGCAAACAAGATAGAAGAAAACTGATACCCTGTGATCTTTACAATACGTAGACATTAATCCTTTCTCTCACAAGTCTATGCACCAAATAATCACACAAACCCTATTTGAAATGAATGTACACCACTTCTTCTGTCAGTTCAAGTCACCCACAAAATGATAGAAACTCAGAGAAAATCACACCTTAATTCCTTCCACCCCCAACTGCAGAAGAGCTGGTTTGCTGGGATGAGTGCCATTCATTTGCATCCTTCTAAAAAGACCAAGTTCACGTCTCATAGTGGGTCCCCTCACAGGCAGAGTTGCAAGCAGCCTAAGGAAAGGAGACTTGGACTGTCACAGCTCATCCACAGGATCTGCCTCATGGGTGAGAAGATGACACCTGAAACAGACTTGAAACACCTACAAGCATTCAAACTAAGAGTCTCAAATCTGCTTATAAAATTGTAAGGATTATGCTATCTTTAAAACAGTTCAACCACTGAACAAACCCAGAATACAGGCCAGGCCCTACCCCTTGAGAAGGAAGTTATTTTTAAACCCTCCCCATTTTACATATCTCTTCTTAAGAAAAAAAAAAAGAACCCCCCTGACAAGTGGAACTAAATGCTCACAGTTCACGTCTTGCTTTTACTGCCTTGCAATTACAATAAGACATATCAAAACAGATTAAGAAAGTTAATGCTGAATTATGCAGAATGCAGTAACACAGAATTACAGTGGGAAAACGAAGTACTTTGCCAAACTGCATGTAGAGAACTTGAGAATATCTGGGGCATTTGCCAGATAATAAACACTAGGCATTTCTTTCCACAGAAAGATGTACCAACCTAATTTTTTTAGGAACTTGGAAGTCACTTATATTGACAGAATATTTCCATAGAAATTTTCATCCGCTGAAAAATACCATTAAGATGGTCAAAACTGTTCACAAAATCAAATTAAATACCAGGAATAATTTTGGATGAACAAAGAACTGACCATTTAATGGGATGCCAAATTGATTCATCTGGCTCATTTTACTTTTTTGGGTTGATTTCTCAGCACCCATCCACAAAACTGGGAAAGGAGGTGCAGCTCTGCCTTGTAATTTCGGGTCTGCAATAACAGGACACCTGCTTTCAAATCTAGTACTTGTATAGTTCTACTTGAACCATCTGGGGACTTCTTTACCTCCTCTTCTCCATACAAAAAATAAAAATGTAGAAAGATTAGAGGCAAATTAATGTGTGGAGCCAAAAATAACGGGTAGAACACAGCAGGTAGAGACCAAGCAGCACAATTTTCATTTCTCTGATTCCAACCATAGCCCTGGTTCCTGAGAGAGCTCTGGACAAGGAAGGTCACGGAAAGTAATGCCCAATCCCACCAGTGCCCCTGGCCAGACCTTCCCGGCCTCCATTCTACAGGTCCCACTGCAGGTACCACTGTCTTTGTCACCTCCTGATTCCAACCAAACCACATCTGCTTTCCTTCAACACAACTCCTTTCCTTGCTGAAAAATCAACTTCTAGAGGCTTCCATTTGTATCACATTTTGCATGCAGATACCTCTTACACGGCACCCTGTGCCCAAAAACTTTGCTGTACCCAGTTGGGTTATGCCTTACAAAATGTATTAGGCTTCTGTAACAACAACAACAACAACTCACACATTGGTGTTCCTAGGGAGTTTTATCAGAACTCTTCCCCAGACATCTAGGTATATCAAGCTTGATAAATAGGAACAATTCCTATAGCTGCATGATACAGAGTAGCTCAAGAGCAGGAATGAATCCGGTCCACCATATCCTATTTGGATAGTTCAAGCAAATTCAAGTTCCTACCAAGCTCCTTTGCTGATGGGCTATAGGAGCACAGCTGCTGCTTAAATTAGGAATTTAAGTAAATCATTTGAAGCTAACCTGAATATTCAGTCTCAGTATGGAGTTCCAGTACACTCATTCGTAAACACAAAATAGCTATCTTAATGATTTGGTGAAACTGTCATTTTAATAAATAAGCAATCAAACTTCTGGTTGTTAAAACAGGAATTATATTCTTACATCGCCAAATTCTCTTCACGCTAGTAGAGATGTTTTAGATAACAGTGGTTCTTTTGCTGGAAACTAAGCATGCTGTAATTTCATTCTAGAGAATGAAAATATCTTATTTCATTTGTTAAAATAAAACAGAGCTACCAAACTAAGTTTATCAATCACCTGTCAAATAACACCATTCAGAAACCTACCCTCTGAATCCTCAATGGTTTCCTTCTGCCCACCTCTCCGAGAGCTGTTGGAGGAAGCTGAACTTAATTGATCTACTACTTTTCCTGGCTCCCACACTAACTCAGAGACGATGCATCCGCTGCAAAATCAGTAAGGTTCTTCCCCATGGGAAGTGTTGGTCAGACATGGGAGCCTTCCCCATGCTGCTGTACCTGAGCCACCTTGACCTCTGAGCATCAGCATCCCTCACTGGTCAAGAACAGAAAAGTAGGCCTAGAATTAAATTTCTCCAGAAATTTCATATTGGCAGCTACTGTAGATGCCCCAAAGGCAAATACAGACCTGAAATAGATCTCTTAAAGAGAACATGAAAGAGTATTTTGGGCTATAAATCACACCCCTGCAATCTCATAAAACATGTTCCAGTTATTTTGAAGTTAATGGAAATAATGGAGAGTAAGTTTTGTCCCTAATTACTCCCCAATGCTTACCCCTGCTACCAAAGCATTTTTTCTAGCATTCAACCATCAGACAATGACATAGTGAAGCTAATCTCTGCACAAAGTAGTAATTTCTTGCTTTCTTATATCTAGTTATTGATTTTGTATCTGATTCAGGATTTGTCATGGAAAAAAAAGTACTAATTGAATAACCATTCTTTTGTATAGTTGCATAAGTTACATTACCACACACGTATTTCTTGGGACAAATTAAACTGAACATGTCTGTTAAGTACATACATACTAGTAAATTATCTTATTAAACTCTCCCTTCTGTGAGCCAATAAATGGAAACAACATTAAGGAATGACTTAATTTCTCCATGTTAGAGGTTCTCTATCCAGCATAAGAATACCACAGAAGGAATCAATAAGATCTTTTTGTAAATTTGTACACAGACAACCTTTACAAGATACAGAACAGAAATATCAAATTTAAGGTCTACCCTTTTTATATAATCCAAATACCAATAAGGAACAGATGAAACATTTCCCAGTACTCCATTTCAGAGGGGCCTTCAAATGTTTCAAGTCAGGCAACAGAAGTAACATCTCCAAACAGATGAAAGAAAATGTGGGATTCCCTCCACACCCCTTCACCCTCACTGCTCAGAACCTCTCACGCTGGAAGGAATATAAGTTTGTATTTGGTGAAGAGGGGGTGAGGAGCAAAGGCACTTATTAACTTCCAGGTGTTGGCTGATGTGAGTCTCAGGGCACCACTCAGTACCTCCAAGAGACAGGAGCATCCTGAGGTATTCTTTGTGCTCCTACAACAATCCCATCCTCTGTGGACACACTCCTGCTCTTTAGCAGACCTGTCGCCACCCAGCTGGATGTTCAGGAACTGGTAGAGATCTCAGAGGGGCAGCAGAACAGAGGCAGCACACATCCATCACACACTGCAATGGGACTGGATATACTACAATGCCGTGGTTCATGCACCTTCCACATCTGCACTACAGACCCAGGAATACCCTCCTCCAGCAATCATGTTAGGCACCAAGGCAGATTCCTGATATCTCAGGGTAGATTCCACTTCCAGATTGTAACTGCCTTCCACAGTAACGCATCTGTGTTAAGACAGCAAATGCACACAACTTTTAACTTCTACCCACATCATCTCTGTACAGATTAAGGAGAATGAGAGTGTAGTTCTAACAGTGTAGTCCAAATGTAATTCAGTCCACCCGCATGTATAAATACCTCCATAACATACATCACCGGAACCATGTCTGAATAGTCCTTTGGGGGCATTGTGAGAAAACAGAATGCTTTCCTTCCCCAAGACTTTGAATAAACAGAAAATAAAAGTAAATTTAGTTGCCCTTCATTTTAATGAACAAACAGGATAGTGAGCATATTAGCAAAATAGGTCAGCAGAAGTAGGAAATTAATAATAATTTAAAAAAAAACCTAAAAAAGCAAAGCTTTGAAAGCCTAAATTAAAAAGAATTTAAAACCACAAGCAATACATTTCAATTTATAGTAGTTTCTCATTTATGGTCAAAACAGCAGTAGACATTACAAACTATCCAATTTTAACACTAATTAAGAATCCTCCAACCCTTCCCGTATTCCCACTCCCTAGTAAACCTTGAGAAAGCAACAGCCATGAGGCAAATTTATTTATGATATCAATAACTACTTACGAGTGTGTTCATAAGCATGGCCCAAAGCTCTCTGAAGTCCCAAGAACTGGTCCCACCTCAAGTAGTCTCTCCTCAGTTTTCGCTCTTGGAGATACTTGTGGGAATACCCAAATTATTTCTAGGCTGGATTGTCTTAATTTATGAACAATTTCTTCACAGGATTGCAAACCTAGCATTTGGAAAACTCAGCCTAGGGGGTTCTGAAGGACAAGCTCATTTCTTCTTCACCCATGTAGGGTTTCCAATAGAAAACTTTCAGCAAGAACAAAAAAAAAATGGCAATTATACCAATGCAATTCTTCAATATTTAAAATAATTTATACTATGGAATTTGACTGACCCAGCTTGGAAAAATTTGGCCTTACAGCTGGGGATTAATTATCAGCTTCAGTCATTAAGTATAAAGCAAAGTAAAATCTATTTTTTGCTACATGACAGTTTACTAACTAGCTGGGATAAAAACCAGCGGAAGATGGTTTTTTTAAGTCATTAAAATTAATGAATGAAACAGAATAAAAATACAGAGTTCATATCTCCTGGGTAGAAAGGTTCAATTCTTATAGTAATGTTTTAGTTTAGAACCAAAGCTCATTTATTCTCTCAGTTAAAGGTACTTTTCCATTTTTTCCCTAAGACTCTCCTGATAAATTAAATAAAAAAGGCCAACAGCCTAACAGAAATTATGTGGATTAAAAAGCAATGATATATAAACCACATTTTATTTGACTCACAAGAGAGTATGTAGTGCTGAACTACATTTCCATAACACGTGTTTAATAGCAATTGAACAATAAAATAGGATATCTTCACATTTTATCACTGTATACTCCCACTTTGTCTTTGGTGTGGTATTTATATTTTTTTAACCCAAATATATTGTTCTGAAGATCTGAATGTCTCAGAGGACTGTAGGACCTTTTAGTTAAGTCCTTTATTAGATATAAAATATTATCCAAACAATTAATCCTCTAAACACATCTTTCTCCAGCCAATAAGCTGTTTGAATCCTACTCTGTTCAAGTGATCTCCACCAAACACTGCCACAAAACACTGTAACAACTTGGCACTTTCATTAATAACACCACTATTAATAAAACTATAACTCTGTAGTGAAACATTCAGACAAATGATGAAGACAGCCAACTTCTATATGGCATAAAATTAGCTGAATAGTTATCCATCTCACAAGGGCTTTGAAGAATCATCCAACCAGGAGCACAAAATTGAGTCTCTATAATGAACAGTTATGCAGTTATGGAGTGGTAATATACTGTTATTTTTAAAGCAGCATTCAGAGATGTCTTTACATACACACAGGTAAGGCTGCAAGCACCACTTGCAATTAATTGTACAACCTGTTACAAGACTGGTTTTGATCAATTATATCTGTGACAATCTGAACCATTTCAACTGAAATATTCTATCCAGGGCGCCTACTTTAGGTTGCATTAGTTTTACATAGGCCATTTTAGTAAAGAGACCCAGTCATTTCTCATTTAATAATTCCACTACTTAACCCATGCTCAAAGTAAACAAATGAGCTGGGATTGTTTTGGCTGAGAATCCCGGCATTTTTAATCCATTAGAACAGGGAGGAAGGTGCTCCATGCATCTAAGGAAGACTCCCTCTGGTTTCCCCAGCACCTTTGCCAAGCTGAGACACTCCTCTGCCTGCGCAGCCCATCCACAACCATTCGTTTCTCAAGGGTCCCAGATCATCGCCCCACCAGCTGGTCAGATTCTGGATGGAAGAAGGGTAGAGACACTGTGAGGAGGAGGGGAAACGAGAAAAGCCTGAGGAGCAGCCAGAACGGGAGATAATCAGAGACACATCATGAGATATGTTATTAATATATCCCAGTCACTCTAGCCTGGACACGACACAGAATTTTGGCAGGAATCTTGCGTGCGTGGGTTCACATCCCATGAAGGCGGTGGAGATATGATGCAGACATATAGCCAACAGCAACACCAAGCTACTCTGCTGTCTGGACCACACCTGTCACATCTCTGTAAATCTGCATCGAGGACCAAGACCTGGGCTCCTGCAAACTTCAGTTCACACATTCTTAAAGATTTCCTAAGAGCTTGACAACTGAATTCCCCAGGGACTGCAGCCATGTGTCCTGGCTCCAGCCTGGCCTCAACGGGCCTGCTCTACAATGGTCCTGCAATTGCTCTCAATAACTCCACAAGAGCCCACTGCAGCCCTGCTGCCCATAACAAAGTCAGTCTGTGACAGTAGCAGGAAAAGAGCACTCACTGCCCAAGCCAGGCTCAGATAGTAACAAATAAATTAAAAATTTTCCCACAGTTCAAGACTCAGACATACAAAGACTCAGCTTGCACTTTAATAGGGTTGTACTTTGACTTTGACATTAATAGGGTTGTAACAACTTGCATCAGATGACAATCTATCCCACAATGTCTGTCTATAAATATATATTATTTTAAATGGGATTCTTTGTTGTTTTGTTTTTAATTTATTTTTTTAAGGTGTTGAAAGTCATCAGCAGACTAGATAGAAAGGTCTAAGTTTTTATGCGCATCTTTCTGATTTCACATAGTCCTGCCTCTCTTCTCTAATTAGAGTAAGATACTTAAAGCAGTAACATCTGAAAAGCTGCTGGATGTCTCAAAAGCAGAGCCAGGTTTTCATAAAAGAAAAGTGTCACAAGCTGAAATGTAATCACTGTAAGCAAAAAAGAAAGTGCACTCAGGTAGGTCCCCATCACAGCACAAAGGAATCTTATTTAAATATTTAATGTAATTTGCAATGTGAAGAACAATATCCTACTTGTACTTTCATGAATATTAATCCTGTCATGTTTTCACTCCTTACTTCTCCAAGCATCATGCAATATTCCCAAAGCAACCAAGAACACTAACACACCTCCCCTTATACAAGACCTTGTGTTTTTTGCAATGACATCAAAGCTGTGAACCTCTGAGGTGACTTACTTTTCTAATTTCTACCCACTCATCTAAACTTTTATTAAAAAAATGGATTCTTACTTTATTCCTCAAAGCTGTCAGGTAAAGCAACAAAACAACTACCAAGTACATGGAGCTTTTTATTTTTAAATAAAAAAAGACATGCATAATAAAGCCTTGGTTTTTGTCAGCATTCCGAAGCAAGAGGGCTCATATGCCAAGACTTTTCCATGTGAGTAGATGAAGTTGCGCATCTACTAGTTGGGCCTCTATCTCGAACTCTGAACAAAAACCCAGACAAAACCATGCGTTCCTAGACTAGTGGAGGAGAGGGGGGGTTGCACTCCACTAGAAGAGAAAGGGAGGACAGGGAATGAACAACCAGGTAAAAAGCAGAGACAACTTCAAAATTTACTGGTGAAAGCAAACACGAACAAAAAACAGCCCAGCAGGAGCTCTCATATTTTCTGGATTATTATACTATACATGATACTTGAAACTATCTGCCTCATAACATGCAGATCCCAGGCAAGAGGACAGATGAGTCAGTGATGCTAGTGAAGCTTGCACCGTGGTGAGCCTCCTGGATACAGAGGTGGGATCCTACAACACATCTAGCTGACCTGTCCAGGAGTGCTGGGGAAGAGCCAGTCCTCATGCCCATGTTCCACAACAAAACGTAGGATCAAGGACAAAGGTCTGGAAGCAGAAAAAACAAAACCCCAACTAAACTCAACAGAAGTACAAAAAAAAAGAAAACCCACCTTGTTTGCCTGTTTCATAAGACAAAACAAGTTAGCTGCTGTTCACAGAAGTCACATGCAAATAATACACTTCACAATTCTGGAAACTTAGATGTAAAATAAGATTTGTTAGTAAAGAACTTGGAGAAAAATTTGCTGAGAGCATTGGAGCAATAACAGTTTTTCCTCAAATACAATAAGTTAATAAGAAACCTACAAGGAAGTTTGTATGGTCAGCAACATAGTAAAAAGACTACAGAACTTCTTAGCACGAGGAGATTTTTGCACGACTCCACACAAGTCTTTCATATAAAATGAGAAACTGTCTTAAAATAATGTGTCAATAGAGTAGCTGTAGAACAGATCGATGAAAAACCGGTATCAAATTGCCAAGACCAGATGGTGTTCACCCAAGAGATTTGAAAGAGTTCTTAAATGCCAAAGTATTGTCATAACTATTGTGCAATATCCCCTTTATACAATCTATCAGTGCTGGAAATTATAGTAATGAATAGCATCATTAGATAAATGAATACCTGTGATATATAGAGGGGTCAGAATTAGATTTAGTAAGAGAATTGATAACAGACAAAAATATTAAAAATTCTTTGAAGGAATTAGCTAGCATGCAAATAAACAGTGATCCCATGGGCTTACAAAACGCCTTTGATCAGAAAGAAGGACAGCAATCACAAAACCAGCAAGGTTCTATATCAAAAGCTCTGAAAAATACCCTACCTCTCTTGAAACAGTAGGAAAGATCAACTCACAGATTAATACGTGCTTAAAGACAGAAGGAATATGAATGAAAAGCATCTTCAGTAATCTTGAATAATTCTCAAAAAACTACAACTATGAAGAGATAGAAAAAAAAAATCTCACAGTACTGAGCAACTTGCCAGGAAGATGGCAGGCAAAATTCAAATTAATAGAAAAATACTTCTGTATTAGAAGGATTACACAGTGGAACTACCCAGTCTGAGCATGGTAGAGAAGACAACAAAAGTGACAGAAAATTCTGTAAAATCATGACTGATCTGGAAAAGTAAATAGGAAATAATAATCTCTAATTCTAATGAAACATTATATTAACAAACGGAAGCTGGGGGGGGCAGGGAGCAGGAAAAAAGGACTTTTTCCAGGCAGAATAAATACAGCAACTCAGGACATAGCATATGCTAAAAGTCTAAAACAGGTCAAAAAATTTTTTTGGCAAGCTCACTGATTAAAATTCAGCAATCAATGGAGTTCAGACATGATCTTGGTTCAGGAAGCCTGTAAGCTGAGAAAAAGCTAGATGGGTATATAATAAAAGCATACTTTGGACTGCTGTAGTTATTTATCTCTTCCTCACGCAGTCTTGACTGAACCGCGTCACCTACAGAGAGAGTACTTGTCCTGGTTTTGTTAAAAACTAGTTTCTCTTTTACTGAATTTGCCTGTCAGCTAAAGCTTTCATATTAGCCGCATTTTCCTGAAAAACCAGATACATGTTTTGGTAAACATAGCAATAACCTTGCATTTCATTGCTAAGGATGGATGCACATCTCACAAGAGAGGAACAAGAAACAGGTGACCTAGAAACCGACCAAGGGAGTATAACCTCCCATTCATGTGAATACTTCATATAAAAGCAGGAGATCACAAGGATCTTGTCCCTTTTTCCTTATGGCCAATATTAGGAAAGGACCTTGCTGGTCGTCCCTGCAACCTGAGGCCTAGTGAGAGACTGAATCCAGCTCTGGTTGGCTGCAGAGTCCAATCCAGGACATTGGGTGCTGGCTCTACAGTTACTGGGACTTTCAAGATTGGTTTTGTATATTTTGTATTATTTTCTCTATTATTAGTAGTAGCATTAGTAAAACATACTTAATTTTTCCAACTCTTTTCTCTCTGTTCTTCTTTTCCTCCCAATCACCTGTCCTTAGTGGGAAGGGGGAAGGTGGAGGAGAGGGGGTTAACAATATACATCCCACGGTTTTATTGTCACCCCACAATCAAAAACCTCTACCGTATTATAAGAAAGCAACCTAGGTATTTGCTCAATTCTTTTTTAATATTGGTAGGGACTGGTTACGTATTAAATGCAGAACCCATACCAAGGTGGGAGAAGCTAGCCAGTGCTTTGCAACACAAAAGATATGCAAGATGTAAAGTAACCCTGCTCTATTCAGCACCCAGACTTATATCACTGCATTTTAACAAAGATGTGAACCCTCCCAAGCAAACTCATTTAATGACCATGAGGGTGTTAAGAGGTGTAGAAAACAGGACTCTTTAGGAAATACTGAATAAAACAGGATGCTTAAATTGAGAGAAGTATACAGGTAGGGTTCACGAACAAGCGTAAGTTTCAGTAACTTTTCCTTGGAGTGAGGATAAAACTGAGATAAGTGTCCTAAGTGAACAGCAGAAATGCTGTCATTCCTGATCTGTCTCAAGAAAACCTCCAAACATTGGCAGGGAGCAAGCTGGTCACATGTGGAGGCACAATAGTCATATGACCACATCTCTTGCCATCCCTATTTGTCTCAACTTAGATCAGTGGTAGCTAATATATTAATACTACAATTTAAAGAAGCATAGTACTCAACACATCAAAAATCCAATATCAAAAGAGCTGAAGCAAGATAGACAGTACAGCCTCAGATGTAAGTATTAATATACACACCTATGTTTGAAGGAGAGAAGCAAGATTCACATCCTTATTAGATAACTTTTCCCCTCAGTCTACATTTACCATGGCTGCCAAGTTATCTTAATATTATTCTTTAGAAGCAGTAAATGCAGAAGTTAATGCCAAGTCCTGTAATCTTCCTTTAACTATCTTTTAATACCAGGCAACATGTCAAATTAGAACTTCAAAATAAATCCAGAAGTAGGAATGATTACATTCTTTATTTTTGAGATGTAGATTTTTCTTAACAGTAAACGAAAATGCTTTAAAGGAGAAATAAGTGACTTTTCAATTACATATGCTGAAATAGAAAAAATATACAATACATTTCTCAACTTATTTTAAAATTCAAGTCAAATCCTAGCCCCAGACCACATGGAAGTCAGTCCATGACAGTGCTGTGAATAATTAAACAAACAATTAGCTTTAATAATAAATGATACATTGATATAGATCTCTAAATTGAAATTGTTCACTTAAGGTCTATGACAATTAATGATAGATGAGCTTTGACCACCTTAGAATAATGGAATTTTAATACTATTTCCTATTAAAGCTATCCAACTTAAACCTTTTTGACTTAAGAGGCTTGTCGTTCTTTTCAGTTATGAAAAAGTGAATATTTCAGGAGAGTACAACGTTTCTTGTAAAGCTAGTCTGCTTCTGAGCATTTTTCCATTGGAAAGCTCTGGAGAGCACAGAAAGACCATCATTCAGTTACATACATGTAAGGGGGAAAGTGGGGAAGGAAGGAAGAAATTACTGCAACCATTTCTTTACTAATTGTGATCTGCTATTCCATACCAACCTACCACTGGAATGAACGGTAATATTTTCTTAGTTGTTAAATTTGGAGAAAAAAAAATCACTGAAACTTAAACAAAAAATCTCCAACAAGTAGCCCAATTTCTTGGTAAATTTTGCTTTGACACAAATAAGAGCTTTTGATTAAGTAACGTTACACCCATTCTGTTTAATATCAACAACCAGGACAAGAGGATCAAGTGCACTCTCAGTAAGTTCAAGGACAACACTAAGTTGGGAAAAAGTGTCGATCTGCTTGAGGGTAGGAAGGCTATGCAGAAGGATCTGAACAGGCTAGATTGATGGGCCAAGGCCAAGAGCATGAGGTTCAACAATGCCACATGTTGGGTCCTGCACTTGGGTCACAACAATCCCAGGCAACTCTACAGCTTGGGCCAGTGTGGCTGGAAAGCTGCCTGGCAGAAAAGGATCTGGGGGTGTTCGCTGGCAGCAGCTGAACATGAGCCAGCAATGTGCCCAGGTGGCCAAAAAGGCGAACAGCATCCTGGCTTGTATCAGGAATAGAGTGGCCAGAAGGACTAGGGAAGTGATTGTCTCTCTGTACTTGTCACTGGTGAGGTCCCACCTTGAATTCTGTGTTCAGGTTTGGGCCCCTCACTGTAAGGAAGACATTGAGGTGCTGGAGAGAGTGCAGAGGAGCACAACAAGGCTGGTGAGGGGCCTGGACCACAAGTCTGATGAGAAGCACCTGAGTGAACTGGGGCTGTTTAACCTGGAGAAAAGGAGGCTGAGGGGAGACCTTATCGCTCTCTATACCTACCTGAAAGGAGGTTGCAGTGAGGTGTGTGTCACTCTCTTCTGCCAAATAGCAGATGACAAGAAGAGAGAAAATGGCCTCAAGTTGCACCAGAGGAGGTTCAGATTGGATATTAGGAAAAATTTATTTGTGGAAAGGGTTGTCAGGCATTGGAACAGGCTGCCCAGGGAAGTGATGAGTCACCATCCCTGGAGATGTTTGAAAGAAGCGTAGATGAGGTTCTTAGGAACACGGTTTAGAGCTGGACTTGACAGTTGTAGGCTTATGGTTGGACCCATTGATATTAAGGGTCTTTTCCAACATAAACGACTCTGTGATTCTCTAATTCTGAAGAATCTATTGCCCATTATTCTGGTTCACACAATGTGGCAGAAGACAAAGAAATTAACTGTATTCACTAAATGTGTTACTTTGCTATTAAAGGCATAGGTTCCATGTTTCTATTCCAATAAATTTATTACTGTAGCCTCACCCCTCCCAAAACATTTGAAACATGCATTAATACACCAAGACACCATGATCTATGGAGAGTAATTGTTTAATAATCTTGTTGCATATGTTCTTCATGAACCAGGTTGTTCACATCCTGTTACCCTTTCAGGGATATTGCTCATGGTAGACTGATTAACCACTGAGATACAGCCAAAGCAATGGATATTCATAAAAGCTGTTCTTGCCATAGCACCATAAACACCATTTTATAACATGACAGGGAAAACATGAATCAAACTATAATAGTATCTAAATTGTGCATTTCCATACCACAAGAGAATTAAAGTTGCAGATGACGTATAACTGCCTGAAATAGGTGAGTAATCATGAAGTAACTGCTCGATGACTATCCCATTGGACTTCTTCCACTGGACACAATGAATTAGTTTCTCAGACCAGAGCAAAACCACAAACTTGAAGCATCATCAATGTCTTTGCCAGTAATGGCAGAAATGTAGCTCTAGTTTCAAAAGATATTTCAACACTGGTCAGAGGCCATAATATATTTTAAAATAAGATCCTTTAAGGGGAATAGCTAGTTTGGGAATAATCCAACAGCACTGCAGACACCATTCAGCTTTCCTGCACTGACAAAGATCAAAGAGTCAAATTCTTGTAGAGGGGGAAGAGAGGGAGGGAAGTATTGTCATATCCTTTAACACCCACAGCTGAAACATACACAGAGGGCTTGATAGTTTCTTTCCTCAAAATGCTGAGAAAAATCACTTCTCTCTAAAAAAAAAAAAAGTCAATATCAAACTATATATCAGAATAATATTTCCTCTTGCTCTTCCATGAAGTTTGAATAAACATTTATACTGAGCATTGTCACTGGTTTTATATATATTTTCAGTTTTATCTCCTTCATGGAAACACTAGCACAGCAGTCACTGATTGTTTCATTTCATTTCAGCTACAGGTGTTAAAATAAAATTTCTATTTGATAAGCAGTTCAAGAGTACTAGTAAAGCTACATCTATTGCTATCTCAGAAGGAAATTACTGTTTAATATTTTCATTATGGTAATAGACAGAGGTTCCAATCTGATGAAGGTTTTATGAAGTTAGCAAGGGACCAGGCTTACAGTACTTAAAGTGCAAGTTGAGACAAAATTCAATAAACACATTGTAATCTGACAAGTAAAATGGGTGACAGAACAGGGGGGTTAAATAGTGGCAGCAATGAACAGTATTTTTTACAAAAAATCCATTACCAGACAGAAAAGCAAAAGTACTGCACAATTATGTAAAGAATTATTGTTCTGAAGTAGAAAAAGGGGTAGGGCTTTGAATAAATTAATGTTATTTCTACATTAGTAGCAGTAATTGTATTTTCAGACAGCCTAGAAAATCTGATAAGGACCAATAGTTTGCCACTGGATGCTGTACAGACTAGAGCAGTAACAAGGCAAGAAGAGGAGGAGAAGGCAGTAAGAACGAGCTCTTCTTCCCCAGTTCTGCCTGCACCTCATTCAGATGGCATTCAAATGGGTGAGACTACAACTTGAACAGCAGTTCCCAGATTAACAGCCAGAGTGTTTGCAGGCATGGTTGGAGGTATGAGCAATGCATGGCTGTGCCAGAACATCTTCAGAAGTCATCTGAGCATTTTCATGCTTCTGCTCTGATTTATATGTGAGTAGAGGCACTGGGGAATGACAGACAGGTTGAGGTCACTGTGGGAGCAGGGCTGTGGAGCTACAGTGACATGGCTGGTCCAAAGCTACTGTCCTCTCAACTACAGACAAGACCCTCTCAGAGCCAGGGCATCCATGGACCCACCATTTTAGAAGTAGAGATGTTAAAAAGAATAATAAAAGTAGATACATTTTTTTAAATAGTTTTTCATCACAGTAGTTCTTAAGAAGGGTGGCAAGAGGAAAATATGGCTCTTTTTGACTTCTCTTTTATGAGCTCAAGAAACATGCCAGTATAGAGAGGGACCAATGATTGCAAATTTGCAGCTTCACTGGGGATTATGATTTCCTGTAACTGTATAAAAGTTGCCATACTTAGGGTTCTTTTACTATCACCACTTTCTCTTGATAAGTATATGTATGTTATTTTAAGTACACAAAGAGAGAGAAAGAGTAAGAGCAGCACATGTACACAATCTTGCACATCACACTGGTGAGTCAAAGATGTGCAGAAAAATGAACTCAACCACAATACTCACAAGCATAATGAAAAAATATGGTCTAAAATCAGCTGTGAGAGCTTGAAACCCAATTATTATCTACCCAAGCATACAATAAAGCTGTGGCAGGTTCTCAGGCCCAAATCAGCCAAGTATTTAACACCGAGCTTTTCCTCTGAAACACTGAGACAAGACGACCAGATGTGCTGCAAGCCACAGGTCTTAAAAGGACTTATCTTTTACGATTATTAACATCATTAATGTAATTTTGCTCCTATACACTCATATTTGCACAAAGTAGGTTTGAGGCACAAAGATTTCTAAGTTGCCAAAGCACAACCCTGTAAGATGCTGACCTCAGCTAACAGCTTTCATGAGGTGTTTTTGATACGGACAGACTGTATTAAATGCAGATTTTGTAGGCACTCTGTCATCCTCTCTTCCACTGATCACAAAACAAACCCTCTACCTCTAGAAGGAGAGGGATTTTTTAACTAGTTTAGACCCAAAACTGGAACCAAGTTACATCTCCTAGATGAGACATCCTTCTCCCATGGTACCCTGAATCAGAGCACCCATCCTTGTTCCTGTCAGCAGAGCTTTAGGGGATTGGTAGTGTGAAACAGCTGATGTTGAAGATGTGACATCCACAGTACACATGTAGCATGTGGGAAGATGACTACTTCTAAATAACTCCATGGTCTAGATATACACTCACGGATGGAGCACTTCATTTGGTTTAGTTTCACCATGGAGGGAGTGGTTCAATACTGCTCTACGAACAAATTGAAATACTGATTTCAAAAGTATATCTATAATTGAAGTTCAAACATTAACATAAACACGTGCTGAATATAGAGTTCACCATCTTTAGGTCGTCAACACAGGTTCCATGATCAAAAGGCCTATCTCCTGCTCTTTACAACTACCTTACTTTTTGATGTGTGAAGCATTAGGTATGTTCTTCTATTACCTTGCTAAATTATCTACTGTTCAAACCAGTAGGTGTTCAGAACATATCTACACTCCAAATACAGACAAGGGCCATGAAACAAGTGTCTTTGTTCATATTAGTTTATAATATTTTCCAAATACAACAGAGTTGATGGCTTAATTGCTCCCCAAAAGGAGAGGGGCACTTGGGTGTTTAGGAATAGGGTGAGAGCATTCAGATCGGAACTCCACAAGAAGCTGCATCATTTTGTGAGCCTGTGGTACACGTCACCTCCGTCTTGAGTCACCCTGTATATAAGTTCATTCTAATTTGCATGTGTTGATCTCTATATGGTACAATCAATATGCCACCTGCTCTGTGACAACACATGCACAAAAAAGACATGGGGACAGATTCCCAAGCATGAAATGCCTTTTCACACCAAGATAGCAAGAAGAGGCTCTTATCCTGCCAAGCTTCACCAGCCAAAACCCTCTTCCCAGAGATTTCCTGCTCTTACACATCTGCCAATGCCAAACCTTGGTCTCAACTTTTTTTCTGCCCTGCATTGGGGAGCAACATGCTTGGAGTGAACAAAGAACAGATTGGTTCTCCTCTCTGACACAAATTTGTCATGAAAGATCCTACTCCAGTGACCTACAGCTATGTGAAGAGTTAAAGTCGCAATAAATTCCCACCATGTAAAACCTGGATCTTGTCAGAGAAAATCTATACTAGCAGCAGTATCTCCCATTCAAAAGTGGCAATTTTAGCCATTGTAGATATCAGTTGATGCACCACTTGGCTCCAAGGCACAACATTCCAAGCTGGAAGACTTTCTACCATCCAAAGAGTTTCAAAGAGAGACAGGGAAATTGAGGTTGGACACAGCTCTGTCAATTAAAATAAAGCACATAAAGTTTTGAGGGTAAAATGAAATTCTTTGTCCTCTCCCAGGTCCTTTGGCTACAGTCTGCCTCCTGCAGTACACAGTATAAAAAGCTTTTGCTTTCTCATTAGATACAAATCCTACAAAACATCTTGAAAAACTGTGAAAAAAATGCACAATTAAATACTGTTACTTGAATGCCATCAACAAGATGCTATTTTTGAGAGCATGTGTGACATGATGTAATTCTCTTATGCTATGCTGAATTTTAACACCATTTTGTAAGCTCTGCACAGAAAATTTTCTTGGAATCTGAGAAAGACTATTTTTTGGTGAAATAGCACAGAGAATTTCATTTGTGACTCATGTGGGACATCTGGGCTCCCACGTTTATATATAACTGGGTGGCTTTAGCTTTACCCTGGTTTAATGACTAACTGGGAGAAAGAGAAGTATTGAAAAGCCTAATTTTACCCAAATCCAGCTGTAATGCAGGATACTCAAAAACAGGGCATGTGGCTAGCTCTAATGTAACTAAGAATACTGGAAAGTTATGATTAATATTATCCTAAGGGCAGTGGTTCCAGAGACTATTCCTGCAGAAAACAGAAACAAATGGTTATAACTGCTGAGCATGAAAATATAGACAACCTGATTTATAAGCAAAATCTGGCTGGTAGTTCATCATCCTCGTTTTCTGTATCACCTGTGGATAACTCTGAGGTTTTTTTCTTTTACTCTGTGTTTGTTGAGGTGGTGTTTTTAGGTGTGTTTTTGTTTGGGTTTGTTGGGGTTTTTTGGTTTGGTTTTCCTCCATCAAATCGCCATTTATTGAGACGTCAAAGTCAAAAGAGAACAGAACTTGGACAGAACTTGGACAGAACTAAGTGAGGGAGAGCTTTTCTATTCATTAATTGTCCATGCATAAACCCAGCTCTAAACTGGACAACTAAATTATCTGAGAAAAAGCTTGAAGAGGTTAACAGATTGTGAGTGAAATATGTATAAAAACAATGAAAGTACGGGCCATCGTTAGTGTCAGAGTCAGGCAGGTCACAACATGAAACACTAAGTATGTGATAGGATATAGATACTGTATTAATTTGAAACAGCATCATTGCAGAGTCATTATTTAGTTACTCAAATATTTGTAGTGCAGTTAGACTGTGCTTCTAAGTATATCCTTTGCCAAGAAATGGGAATAAAAGGTATGAGTCACAGAGCATCCCATTCCTTTCATGTTTACAGCTCAGTATATCTGCTCTGATAGAGCTGGTCTGACAGAGCTGGTCTGACCAGCAACCATGGGAGGCCTGGTCAAGACAGACAACAGGTTACAAACTTTAATTATTACCTGTATGAACACACAAAAAAATGTAAACAATGCACTGGTAAAATCCAGGATCACCACCTTTCTTGTGGGAATGAGAAGTTGGCAAAAAAATTGAAAGAATAGGTATTTCTCCTAAGCAGAACTGCACCTGTATAGGTACTGAATCTTGGAGAATAAAGAGGAGGAAAAAATGAGCTTAAAAAATATTTAAAAAAATATATTGCACAGGAGGAGAGACTCAGAAAAAGGATGGACATGGGAAAGATTTGACATAAAACAGTCAAGATAAGAGTAGTCAGCTATGGGAAAGAAGAGAGCCATCTGCAGAAACCAGACTTTCAAAAACAAAGTTCTAGTGAGAAGATCTTAAAAGATCTTGGCCCAGTTTCTAAAGAGCCCATCAGAGAAGTGAGGATGTAATAAAAAAACTAGTACTTTCTAAAACGAGAAGTGCTGAACCCTTTGCAAGGAATACATCTGTTTGCTTTCCTCACTCTGTGATTCCAAAGAGACGCCCTGTCAGCACACTCTTTTCTAGATCTCTTCTTGACCTACCTATGTGTTTAGAGAAGCAACCAGTGGCCACAGGGCTTCACTGATGAGGTCAAGTCTTCAGCTCTCCAAAGACTGTTCAAAACAGGGGAACTAACAAAGCAAGTTACTGCAGGTGACTTGTTCAGTGCTCATCCGACCAACTATGCCTGCACAGGCTACCTTGCTTTTGGTATGGGCCAAGGACTTGACTTCACTTAACCCACAATAAAAGTGGCTATATCAAGTACAGTTGCCCTGTACTGACCATGGGCTAAACACACACATTGCACTTCCCAGGTCACTGTAGAGCAGCTGAGCCACAATAACCTCAGCCACGACTTGAGCCCTGACCCTTGCTTGGAAATCCACAGCCAGAGACATCACCTTGTGTGTGCTCAACCTCAGAAAGTCCAGAAACAGCAGTTCAAGTTCAGTGGGATCTATGTGCAGAAGCTGAGTGAATGACCCAGGTTTTGAAAACTGTTGCCTTCCTACTTGAGTGTGATAATTTTTGTAAAGGAAATATCTTGGCATTTTTCCTAACACCACACTAGATCAGTTTCCTGCTATCAGTGCTTTGCCTTGTTGCATCCTTATACAAAAACATAACTTCCCCACTAGAAGATAAATTAATAAATAAATAAAATCTAAATAATCTGAAAGTTTAAATTTTTAATTTAGGTAGAAGGAAGGTAGTTTCTTTCTGGCCCAAAAAATGTATTGCATCTTTCAAGTTCAGCATAAGTTTAAATATCTTGCTCAACTTCATCACTACACAATTATTTTACCAGTTCTCTTAATTATTTTGTGCTCCCTTCAAAATAAAATCTTCCAAATTTGAAAATGAAACTTCAGTGTTGTACTCAAGTCCAATCCTTCCTTCTTCCTTTGCTAGTCACTAGCAAAAGTATTTCAGCTTGTATTACTGTAATATACAGGGAAAAAATTTAATCACCTTTGCTAGGGCTGTAGCTGTAATTGTATCTATATCAAATTTTTCCTCCTACCTCTATTCACAAACCTGATTTCAGTTATTTGATAGTGAACACATATCCCAGCACCCTGAGTTAGCAAGTTTGCAGGTTCTGTTCCTACAGTTTTAAATCATGATCTTTTGGACAAACGCCAAGGTAGCAATAGCTTTTCTGTAAACTGGAGCCAACATATTGAAGTTCTTTTGTTCATTTTACTGTATTGGAATAATACAAAGGGACAATAAAGTGGTTTACATATTTATGCTGCCATTTGGATTTCTTTTTTTTTTTTTTTCTGTTCTGGTTGTTTCTTTGATTTTTATAACACTATTGTTTGAGACAAAATGGGAATGTATTGATTCACAACAATCTGGGCAATATGTAATATCCAGCCTAGGAAACAGTAAAGTGTTGGACTGATGCTCAGAAGTCAGAGTGATCCAAAGGCTATGCCTGGATTGTTTTCTACTGTTACATGTACTTTTTTTAACCAAGACCAACTTAAAAGTCATCAATAGATAGCTTTTGATAGAACTTATTCTGTGGAAACACAATAAAATAATGCAAAGTGCTGATGGGATGATTTGAAATTAAATCAGATTGTATAAGAAACCTGCTCATAGTGTGTATGTGAATGGAAAGAGTAGATGCATACCTATGTACAAATTATTCCCAGCTAGCCACTTTCAGCTCAAAGAAATACTGAACTAAGTATTCTCAAGCTACATATTCACATCCATATATACAGGTTTTCTAGCCACAATTTATGTAGTAAGTAATAAAGAAGGCCAGCACTAAACCCAAAAAGCTTATTAAAGGTTTGCTATTAGAGAAAACTGCTATTGTACAAAAATTAAGTTCTCATAATGTAAATTAACAACTAAGGCTGACAAAATGCCAAGCTGTTATCAGAGGCTAGGTAATAACTTTTCTGACTGGGATCTATCGAAGATTAAGACATCCACATTTAGGGGTCTCTAAAAAGCATTCAGGTTCCTGTTACAGTCACTAGTCAAGGCAACACACTTAAGTGTCTGCTTCAGGGAAAGCTGAATCGCTCTTTAGGAGTCTGTGGCCTGTCCCAAAATGGAGCTCAATGCAGTTGCCTTAACATGAGTGTTTCATGCCATTTAAAGTGCTGAAGGGATGGCAGACACCAGATGGGGCTGGTGGAAGACTCATGTGTCTCTGGATTAATAGCGGGAGGTGATGAGGGATGCCCAAAGTTCTCTCGACTGACACAAGCTGCCTATACAGGAAATTTAATAATTTACCAGATCTTCACTGATTATAAAGGGGAGTTAAACACCTTACTCACACATAAGAGCTAATGATAAATGCTTAAAGTCAGGTACCAGTCTCAAACCACAATTAGTCCTGAGACATAGGAGTTGGAGCCCGCATCTTCTGAGTTTAGCAAATTATCAGGCAAAGGAGGAGTGGTTTTCCGGTGCTTAAAACCAGACAATACTCTCTCTTCAGAAGCTTACACCCCTTCTTCCACCTTTCCTTCTGGCCAGAATCCAGACACGTGCACCAGCTGCTAAGTAGGAGAATAACGACAAGTTGCATTCAAATTCTATGGAAATAAAAGCTACTTCACATGCAAACAATAGAAAAATAGAGCCCTAACCACCATATATTTAAATAACAAAGAGTTAGCTAGTACATGCCGAAAACACTATTTTTCAACCTGAAGAATTGGAGGATTTGAGGAAGGAAGCAGAAAACACTTTTGCAGCATATTTACCATACATTGTTCATAAGCATGCCTAGGAGCTTTACATTCTGTAATCCAGTAGAAAAATGCTGATAAATCTTAATTAAAAATAGCCTAGGGTATAATGATTCTAGAGCTCAGTGTATTTAAAGGTTTACTTCTGAGAGACTATTTCAGAACCCTTCAAACAAAGTTTATGTAACTTCACTGCAGAAAAACATCATTTTGTCCTTTAAAACCCCTAGCTGCAAACCCAAATTCAAGTAAAAAAAAAAATATTAATATCTACAACCTACCACTGACCATTACCATTGTAATCTTGTATTTAGTTTTTATCTTATTACCATGTTAGATGTTATTATTAGCCTCATTTGCAGGTTCATTTAGATAACTGATTTGTGACTACCTCTTGTCTCTTAATACTAATGAGACAGAGGATTTTGAGTCCTATTCCAAAAAGCTTTATTTCTCTGTCTTGCACATCATTTTTACCTCTGCTTCCACTAAATTATTTTCAGCAGCTTTAGGGGAAGGTGAAACAGACATTTGCCTGATTTCCGTAGTTCGTGGGATAGATAATGACTGTCACTGCTCACGTCTCTCCAGAAACTGAATGCCTTCTGAGGCTTTTACCAAGGGATCTGGTCAACAGCAGAATATGTGTTTGGAGAGTGAGATAGCTAAGGAGGAGAACCTGCCAGGCTGCAGCTCAGAAAGGCAGTTGCCTCTGTGGATGTCACTACTCTCTTCTTCAAAGCCTCTGGGTATCCAGGGAATTCTTTGTCCAAGAGTCCTTCAGAGAAGCAAGGCCATGGGACCACACTGTCCCATGCTCACATATACACTGCGGGAAATTTAAGTCAGTCACAGGGATGCTGCTGTCTTCCTATACGTCTTCGGTGGGTTTCTTCTAGAAGAAAGGGTAAATTCAGGAAAACAAAGCCATATTTATATAAAAGTAAACAATTCCTTTTTTCTTTCAGCATTTGGATAGCAAATACTTTGAGGAAGGGAAGGTAAATGCAAATGTAATTCTGCAAAAAGCAAAATAGTAGTTGTGCTTTCAAAAATACCCCATATTCAAACACTCCTGATGAAAGTTTTGATGTGGAAGTTAAACACTACTTTTAAGAGCACTCTTAAATAATGCAGGTCACTATCAGCATTAATGACAAAACAACAATGAACTTAACAGCAGCAAAATTGAGGAACAAACTTAAAAACAAAACAAAAAAATCAGCAATCCAGCCATGACCACTGCTGATTTCTGGTGTGCAAAACGTAGAAACACCTTCATTTTTAAGAAATTATCAAAACCAGAAAACTGTAGTACAAGAGGAGTACAGCCCCTGCACCTGGGCTGTCAAACACATTCTTTTCAAAAAGATCCTTGTGACATCCCCAGAGGGACCTTAATACCTCAGTGACACACAACAAAGCTCCAAAGTTGAACAGGCAGCCGTCTCCACCTCATTAAACTCCACTCCTCCGTAATTAAGAAATAAACATTTCTAGGAAAAACAAGCACAACATAGAACCATCATACAAACAGTCTCTGCATTCAAGTATTAATGGTGCCTAAAAAAGAACCAAAGGTGAACATGCCAAGGCTCTCACCAAACTGGCTGTAAGCACTCTCCTGTTACCATTTTGACACTGGGAGAATCACAGAGTAATTAACATGCAGCTTTAATGGCAGAAGACCATATTCACTGCCCTCATCCACCAGGTATCTTTGGAAAGACCCCTTAAACTGTCATGTCTTTTCAGGTGCTAGGGTATGGGGACAAGAGCACTAGGCAGGTTTCCTTGGTTCTCTGTCAGGCTAAGAAAGAGTCTGGAGCTTAAAAACAAAGCCACCACCCTTAATTTCAGTTTGCTCTTGCTAGTACATACTATAGATTAAATGGCAAAGATCCATGCTTGCAATACTGAATTTAAACTTCGAAAACAACAAAGAAAGTTATGTTACGAAGACAAGCGTTTGATTTTCATTAGCATCTCCCACGTGCAAGTCTTATGGTATTTTATGAATCTATGCTATTTTTTCCTGACCCTATCCATAAGCAGAACCACTGGATGAGACAATTCACTCTATACAGGCAGTTCTAAGTATGACTTTCCATTACTTAAGACAACATTGGCTTGTTGACTTAGCACTCTATGTCTTTCACTCTTAATTTTTTTTTTTTTTTTTTGTTTACTCTTCAGATCCTTAAAAATATGCATATGTCCATTGCACACATTTAAGACCAGCCACTTCTGACAAGGCCGAAGATGGATCAACCCCAACACTCTTGAGTCCAGTAGTACTCACAGTGTAGGGAGCTAAACAGCAGCAGAACATCTGCAATATGATTGTTTCCTCGGGAGTTCTACAGCTTCCAATAACTTGGAGCTTAGAGAGTTTTTTGAGCCAAAGGCTGTACTGAGATCCTATTCCTACTAAATTTCTTCAGTCCTTTGCAAATCCTTCATAGTTTCAGCCCTTAAAGTAGCCTCTGGCAGTAAATTCAACACTACATTATGTAGGGCAGGCTTGCTTTTCATTTCCTTGATATTTTACTGCTGTGTAGTTCCCATGCATCTCCTCATTTCTTGCAAGTAGTGAAATATCTGCTCCCTATTTACCTTCTCTGTGGCAGAACATCAGCAGAGACAGTAGCTAGCAGTTTTACCATATCCTGCTCATTGATTTGGCCAAATTATTCCTCTCTTAGGAGCCACAAATTTGAAGCAAAGCACACTTTCTCAATGGGTTTCACAACTCTTGCTGATAACAGGATGGTGGCCAAACCCAAAGTACGTTCTGACATCGTGACACAGCTCCTCATCTCTAACTCATCCAACTTGTCTTTTCTCTAATTTCTCGTTAATCTCTCCTGCAGTTCAAGCTCAGACACTCCTGTTCCAGTTCCAGCTCTCCAAATGGAAAGAAGCCCTGCAGATCCTCATAACCGTAACTATATTCTCTCCTCCTGCCCAAGCACAAATAACAGGGATAGAGGTAAATGAGGAGCAAAAGACTGACAGCATTCTTCGTTTCCTTCTCACAGCCATAAGCAGAAGCACTTACAGAGAGGTCTCATTCTGTCAACATTGGTCTGGCATGGAAACTGCTGCATGATGCTGAAATTTTGACACTAACAAGGCTCAGTTTGGTTCAGAAGGAATCGTAGAAATGGCCATTCTGATGAAACTGAAAGTTCGAGAGTTCGTTTTCAGCATTTCAATTAAAAGATAGAAGCAGAAGAGTAACAACAAAAATTGATGCTTTGAATTCTATCATTTTTTGCATTCTAAAAAGCCATACTTCATTTGAAGATGCATCATTTAGGATGTAATTTCTTATTATATGGAACAATTAGAGAAGTCATAAGCCGAATACAATGTTTTGATTTCCTTAAAATAGGGCTTCAATGAAGCCGAAATAGCATTTTTTGAAAAACCAGTTTTATGGACAAATTAATGTTTGTTTTCATCCTCATTCAAAAGAGGAAAATTCAGTGTTGGCATTTCATTGAAAACAGTCATGCCAAGTTTCAGCCAGCTGTAATATTGTAAGTAACTGTGAAAACAGATTCCAGAGGTTCATAATCAGATTTGAGCTACTGTTAAAAATGACATCCACACCCCAGAAAAGCTCCACTCACAAAATGGCAAAAAGATACACAATTTGACACAACTTTCAAAAAGCACTTCAGTCAGAGAACAGCTATGCTTAAGCTTCTCAGCAACATTCCTATGGGAGTCTAACACGGGCAAAACAACTCACTTTCCATAGACTTTCTCTGAGAAACAGCAGAGTTGCTTTTGCTATCATTGTCATACAATCTTCTTTCCCTCAAAAGTCTTTTGAGACAGATGAGCCATAGAAGATTTCTACCCAAAAGTTTAATGTTCGGGAAAGTTTCAAGCAACTCAAGACATGATAATGCAATGTCACTGTCTTCCAATAGAAAGGGTGGGAAATAGTTATTCACATTTATGATGCCTAAAATTATTTACACTTGTACCATATATCAGCAGCTAATTCATACAAATATAACAAACCTTTTCAGGAAAGAAATGTGCATACCTTGCTGTACTCCAAACACTGTATTCAAGCATTCTTTCTGCAATTTTGATTTTGCAAGTTTCAAGTCCTTTTTATCACATCAAATGCGACAATTTTGACACTGCATCTGCATTCACCCAAAATCAGCTTTTTTTTTAATAAAAAAAAAAAAATAAAATCTGTTCAAGTCTCTACCGTCTTTCTTCAGTGTTGAAATTGTTTGAGTGATTTTTTTTGTTGTTTGGAGAAGATTAAATCTTCTCTTAGATAGAGCTATGAAACTGTCTGTGAAGTACCTGTCTCATCAACTACTAGTCTGGTCAAAGATTATCTGATGAGTTGCAGTGCTTGAATGACCAGAAATCATACATACTGTGGTTTACCATTATAAAAATACATATTTTTTTTTCTGCAGTTCTCCATCTAGTGACCAGAGACACTCAAAAATCATGCATTTAACTGTGAAAACAAAGTTGTGGTACCATGTCCTGCTTGGAAATTCCCTACTGAGTCAGTTCTGTCTTGTGTATAATGCAAAATACCCTTAATTCACACAATAAATCAGCAAAGTTTGCGTAAGGAGCTTGTGTTAAGCCCAGAAATTACTTTACCAGCCCAGAAAAAAACAACTGTGCTATGGGGTCTCCAATATAAATGGGAGATAAGAAAAGATACAAAGACAAAGAGGGACCATTTCTGTCTCGTGTTGTCCCCTGCAATCTATGAGGTGAAATCCGTAAGGATCATCACAGAGCCACTTCCAACAGACCCAGGGCATCTCGGACTTTTATTCCCAAACACAACAGCATAATGCAGCGCAGGCCATATTTTTGGGTGGTTCACTGAGCAAGAGAGGCCCAGAGAGGAAACAACAGTGTCCAAATTACTGCATTGGGACTGCATTAGCAGGTCCCCTCAGGGACCTCAGATCTGCAATGCTCCGGGGCCACCTTTATATCAGTTTTTCCTGCACTCTCATGGGCAATAGAGGAAGGACAGCACTAAGAAATGTTTAAACAAATAATATCTGCTAGGAGGAAGAAATAAATCATCTTTAGACTATTTGTCTCAGCTTGAGAGCATGGCTTCTGACCAGCGTTTTTCTATTTTCTTTTTGCCTTTATACATATATGTTCTCTACAGATAGAGAAAGAAAGCAACTATATCCTTAACCATCCAACAGACATTTATTGTGACAGGTTTTTAAAGAACCTGAAGCTTCTTCCTTCAAATTCAGTAGGTGCAAGAAAAGAAGAAAACCCCATAAAAATGCTAACTTTGACTTCAAGTATATATTCTGTTCAGAATAACAAATTTTTATATAAACAGCACAAGTTTTTAACAGCGATAAAAAGAAGCGTGCTTTTCACTCTGTTGTGTGTACAGGTATTAAGGGATAATGAAAAGCTATTCAGAATTGCCACTCCACCAGAAGAGAAGGAAGCTCCCTGCTAACACAGACAATTTTAGAATGCACACAGTCTACCTCCTGCTCTTTCAATGCTGTTTCATCTTTAGGAAGAATAAAGCTTACTAGAAAGCTTAATAAAAACACCAATTATCACACAGGTGATACTCTAGAGTGAAATTCAGGCAGATGGTCTTAGGAAATTTCTGATCACATCTGCATCACGTTTGGAAACAGGCACATAGGTTTACATGGGAAGCTAGTTTAAAAGCACCACCTACAATATGAAGCAGAGCTTGATGCAATTCTAAGTTAGTTTGCACCCAGCTGCTTATAGCCCTACACATTCCACTTTTGTGCCCATAATCCCACCTGTCCTACAGCCCCACAGAGTCTTAATGAAAAGCAGACCGTGACTCCCCTCTTCCAGATGCTCCTGGTTGACAGAGTGATGCCTCATACAAGTCAGAGCAGCCTCTCGAGAGCTTAGGCTGGCCTAGGGATTTACAGCTGAAAGTCCCAGAGAACACATCTTGTTAAAAGTACGTGACAAGAGCATTTGGCTAAGCCACATTTGCTGCCTTCACAAATTCACCTCTGCATCTGGATCTACAGGATACTATCACCAACCAATTCTCCACACACACAGAGCTTACTCACTTCAGAACAAAAGCCATCTCAAGTGTTTCAGGACCAAGGCAAAACAGATGTCAGGAGGTTTAGTCAAATAAATGGAGCTGGGAGTAAGCTAGAGAACATAACGTGACACTGACTGCTATTTTACTTCGGTTATTCATAGAATCATAGAATAGTTTGGGTTGGAAGGTATCTTCAAAGGTCATCTAGTCCAACCGCCCTGCAATGAACAGGGAAGAAAAACAACAAACCAACCAAACAAACAACTCAAACAGTTTGGAAATTTGTATCCAGCCCTTCAACTTCTCCAGGGTTTACTGATTTCTGCTTTTTTTCTGCCACTGATCACACTCCCCAAACATGGTCAGACCTCCTCTTTGGCCCTACAAATGTTTTCTGTATAGAAAAGAACAAAAGAAAAGCAACTTACCTAGCATCTTATTTTTCCACATACCAACAAAATGAGACCTTACACTGAAAGACAGGAGACTAGGTAACAGTTAATACATGTACTGAAACTGCTCACATCATCACCCCTAATAGGCAGCCTATCATCTTAAGAGAACACTTTGAAGTATCCTTAAGGTTTCCAGAATGGTAATGTTTGACCTGTAGTTTAAAAAAATCCACTTCTATTAAGCAACTAATTTCTGCTAGTTCATTTCATACTCATTTAAGACATTTCAGCCCTAATCCCTTTCTTCAGGCATATACGTTATGCACACAATTATTATTAACAGTATATTGTTTTCCAACTTGCTACCTTAAAGGGAGATATAAAGGGCCAAGGCTGTCACTATAATTCAATTAAAAACTTCAGCCTGTCAAATTTCAGGCTACTACTGCTGCACCTTAAAGGTGCATTGGCAGTGTCTACAGTCATCTTTAACAATCTAAAGAAACAAAATGTTACCTTACAGGGGCAGCATTTCATTTTCAACCTTAAATGACATTTTTTCATCTTAACTGTTATGCAGAAATTTGTAGACAGAAGTTTCCAGGTTATGTCATGTCAAAATTCTTCCTTTTTCTTCAATAGATATTGGCAGTGTGATGAAAATTCTCTTATTCCTGAAGTTTTAGGTCGGATATTGAAACCAAAAGAACTTGACTGTGCAAATTTGTTGGAAATGAGTATGATCTTTTTACAGCTGCATAGCCATTGTTTATTAACCTTTTGCAATGAGTTTTACCATTGTAACTTACATTTTAGTGCTTTTTCAACTATTATGTAGAAATGAGATGCAAAATATACTCAAAGCCCACAGAAAAATACACTCGATTATGAAATCTCTTTGAAAATGCATTGTGTGTTTTCAACTGTTCTGTAATGCACAGTATTTCTGATTTATGAGTCTCTTCTTACAAATGACAACATTAATGTCTCATAAAGTTGTATGAATACTATCTATAGAAAAGGGAAAACAACAAAAAAGCAGTCCACAGCACTAAAAAAGAGTAGCAGACTTCCAATAAGAAAGTATATAAACCAACTCTGCCAGCACTAGCTACAGATTAAAACAAGAAGGAAATAGTGTTGCAGAAGTCTATCCAAAAAAAAATATAGGTATTTTCAGTGATTCTTAATGGAAAAAAAAAAATAAAATAAAGCCAAGGTGGGATGAGGAAAGATGTTTGAAGTTGACATTAAGAAAACTACCTAGACAGCTTCACCCATCACAAAAACTCACTGACCATCCCCACACCAGCCTGAGTGCTTGCTATGCATCCTAATTATTTGGAGATTCACACACACAACTAGAGCTCCAGGCTGGAGAAGCACCGACCACAGTCCTCATGAGGTTCAGTATGAGCACATCTGCACACAAAACTACATTAAATCATAGCAGCAAGAACAGCTTTCAGTTCATAAACACAGAACATGAGTGCATTAGTTATTAGACATAACAAAGCAGAGAAACCTTTCCACCTCTAACCAGAGACTAACTTACCTCCAGCAGATCCCAAGCTCTTGCAAAACCAGCTGTCAATCTTCAAGAAGGAGGCCACAGACAATGCAAATGTAGACATCATATTTAGAGTCTCCTGTCTCTACCTAGTACACAGGCTTTTCTAAAGAGGTACCCTCCACCTACTTCAATAGCAGATAGCTTAAACACATAGTGACCTGGCTGCTAGGGTCCTCCAGTCTTGATGCTGGGCAACCAACACGGGCATCCTAAATCTTGTCCATAATTGAGAGCACTGAATACCTCCTAGGCCTTCAGCTCCCTCGTGCTGACTGAGAAGCTGCAAGGTGGTCTCCAGCCAGGCTGATAAGAGCAGCAGCAATTAGCAGCTCATTCCTGCACATGACATGTAAAACAGGGCATTCGTTATCTGCACAAATGCCAGACTGGGGACAAGGAAGAGAACCAGAGAAGAAATTACAGTGGTACTTTGGATTAATGAGCCAGCACACATCCTGCAAGCTTAATGGAAAGGACTGACAGGGGTCAATTAGAGAGAAGTCTGAAGCCTCATTACTATCACCAGTTGTCACTTAGGGCACTGGTACAGCCTATGAAGCAAGAGGTAAAGGAAAAGGAAATAATGGGTAAATGGAAACAGGAAACTTTCTTAAAACACTTTTCATACTGAGCTCATCATTCTGGCAAGTTTTGTGTTTCAGAAAGAAGCTGAAATGGAGTCATTAAAACTTCTGAAAGGACTGATATGAGGAAAAATCCCAAAGTCAGACACACTGTCTTCTTTCTGCCACTCAGGAACCACCCACTTCTTAACCATATATTGACCTACAGGTGTTAGCATTAAATAACGTTAACAGACCAAACAGGCACCTTCCTAATGAAGGTCAGGCAACCTCAGCTTACCTGCCTCTGAAAACCAATATGGCCTTTTACAGCTCCTTGATCAATGTCATGAAAGTCTTCTGATTTAAAACTTTAAGACTAGACAACAGACTATACTCTTCTCCCAACCAAAAGATAATTGAGCCCAGGAACCTGATTCCAGTAGTGACCCTCACCCTCATCCCATTTGTCTTGAGGGTCATCTGGAGAGTTCTAATAGAGTTTGTTCTGGCTTGGTTTGGTTTTTTCCTCTCCAGATTCATCATCTTCTTCCTTTTCTCTTCCCCCTAAACAGCTTTAAGGTTTTTTTGGGATGTACCTCTATAGCAGATGCCTGGAGAAGAAACAGAAAAAACTAAACAAGTACAGAAATTCCCCCTTAGCAGCTCCTGGCAATAGTTAGTGATCTTTTGAGCTTGAGGCTGCATCCATATAATTTTGTGTAATAGTAACCAACCGACCTTTCTATCAGCATGAGGTATTTAATCAGTTTCTCTGGCACTAACTGAGCAGTCCTGCCTTCTCTTAATAAGGTAATTAAATTCTTTTTAAAGTATATAGAAAAGATGACCAAAATGACTGGTTAAGATGCAGGGCTGAGACTCAGAAAATCTGATTTTCTCTCTTTGTTCTCCTACTTGTGACTTTGAGCAAGTCCACAAGGAAGTTTTCAATAAAAATCAGACATTTGACTCACCTTTGCAAAAAGGAAGATTTCCTGTTACGTTTCGCTGAGATTCAATTTACCTTTAATAAGGAGAATAAAGCTTGCTTTTCAGTCCTTATTTAAATTGTAAGATTCTAAGAGCAGGAATCATCTTTATTGTGCATTCAGTAACTTATGCTGGCTTCTGGAGACCTGCGTTGGTGGCTACAATTTATAACAGTACTACTGATATTTAATGCCTTGGAGGGGCCAAAATAAGCAGCCCACAGCTCTTCAGAAAATATTTTATAGCTCCAAGATGGAAGTTGTTTAAGAAGTACAGGAAAACAGAGAAACAAATGCCAATAAAAATTCTATGGAGCCTCACTCTCATAGACAAGTGAAATTCCCAGTTTCAACAGCTAGCATAAAGCAAGGAATGAGGACTGACATTTGCTGTCTGTCTAGTTCAGTACACATGCAGGCTGTCAAGAAGAGGATATCGCTTTTCCTCTCCACATCCCTCACCTTGATAGCAAAGTCCCTCCTCCCACCTGCATTTTGTATAGCAAGGAGGAGGCTACAAGATGAGTCTGCTTAGTGAGCAAATCCAATGGTGAACTTCTGTTTAGGCTGCTTGGCTTTCCACAGACTTTGCCCACAAACACTAGGGATGGACAAAGAGCAGGACTATCCTTTGCTGGCAGCCTGCAGGTTCACTGGGTTAAACATAGCATGAAACTACAGTCCTCAGCAAACACCTTCAGCATCACAGCTGCCAAAACCAGCAGTACTCCCCTCTCTTCCTTCCCCTTAGCCATTAATTTCAATCCCTACGTGCTCTTCCCAGTTTTAGCTGCTTATACAGGCATGTGATGAATTAGATCAGAGAAATGTGGCTTTTTTTTCCCCAGCTGGAAAAGCCTCCCAGAAATAAGCACAGAAATGATACAATTCTCTTTTTTTGGTGGTGGGGAAGAGAGGGGTGGGTCAGGCAATGCTGTTATCAAATGTGCTCAGAGTACATATCAAGTTTAGTTTATGCCATTTTGGAGTCATATAAAATAAAAAAAAAAAAAGAAATTTCTAATATCAGGTTATGATTTCTAGATCTTCAAAAAGTGGCAAAGTCCCACTGACTTCTACAAAAAATAGATAATTTAACCTCTCCGTGTATTTGGGTATGTTGTTTCAACAGTTTATTAGCAATAGGAAACACCTATTTATTTTGTAATTAAATATGATACAATGGATATAAAACCCCACTTGATTAGTTCACAAGGGAACTCATTCATACCATACTTCAGAGAGATTAAAATGCCTACTTGAGTTCACATATTGCTACTTGATCGTGTCTTGTGCATTTGTGTGACGGCTCCTAATCGTGATCCATTCCCACATAAATAAGCAGTTTCTGGTATTCACACAATTCTGTGTTCTAATTTTTCTTATGCTCTTGGTTTCAAGAACCAGGTGTTGCCTTTTAAGGAAAAAAAAATATAACATGAAAAGCTCTCTGCATAAAGAGAAAAACATGGATCCTACCTTTATGCATGCTATTCAGTACCATTTCAGCAGTGGAAGCAGTTAAGTACATTTTAGTTTTCTTACTCTGCAATGTCCAGCTTGTTGGAAGACACTACATTTGAGATATGCTTATTCAAGATATTTTATCAGATGTGGTATGCAAAGGACACCTTCAAAATAGGTTTATAAGGCCTTAACTTGCATTACCTCTTCAACCCTTGCATGCCTGTAAGCCAAACATTCAAAAATGGAGAAACCTGAAGAAGAATATGTGAAGGGGTTTCGTTAGAAGGAGATATGTTGTTGAATTAGTCAGGCCCAAAGGAATCTCAAGGCCACTTTGAGAAGCTGAGAACAGAATCTGCTGTGAGAAAGAGGGGCGTTTCTTCATTAACAGGGCCTCAGCATGGCGTGAGTCGTCAGACCTATCATCGGTGGGGCTCCAGCGTGTGGACTGCCCATGATACTCATTTAGCGAATCCATGCTTGGAGCGTGGATTCGTGATTAGAGAATAGTTGCATATATAAGGAGACATGTTTCTGTAATAAATGGCTTCGGCGTGATTCACATTGAATCGGAGTGCTGAGTCCTTTATCGTTCCAACAAATGGTGACCCCGACGTGATACTCCGAACGGCGTCTCACTAAGGTCGGGGAAAAGCCTGGAGCGGCCCAGCCGGAGGCGGCTCAGCTGGACTGAGAGCCGGGCGGAGACGTACGGACGTTCCGCGGATAAATTTTGTTGAAGAAGGCCCCGGGAAAGGTGAGCGGCTGGGAGCAGGAGGAGGGAAGAGTGAAGTTATGGGGCAGAATATATCCTCAGAGGAAGAAGCTATAGTTAAGATCCTCCTGCATATTCTCTCTATGAGAGGACTTGAATATGAAGAAAGTAACATACGTAGACTGTTGGTTTGTTGTAGAACTAACGGCTACCCGACAGAAGCTGAGAAAGCTTTTAAAATTGAACTTTGGGACGATATAGGGCAGAAATTATGGGATAAGGTTAGCGACGGAGATGAAGCTAAATCATTAGCGACTACATGGAAGCTTATAATTTCCACCTTAAAAGAATTTAAGGCTGAGCGGGCTGCGGTTACTGGAATTTTTGCAGCGTTACAGCCTGATAAGAACTCTAAAAATAACTGTGAAGCTTACCCAGTTCGTGTTTTCAATACCCTCCTTACTCCATCCCCTGTTGTGCCTTCGGCACCCCCAATGATACAACAGTCTGGGGCGGAGGGAGGAAAATTACCGAGTGGATGGCCTCCTGTACCATCACACAACCCTGGAGAGACCAAGAAGTCCAAAGAACTGGAGTCAGATAATTTGTCAAAAGGACTGGTGAAAGTTGAGAATGCTAAGGTCGTAAATAAGTGTAATATCAATTCTTTTACTGATTTGTGTCCGCCTTCACCGCTTTCTATCCTTCTAATTCCTACAAGAGAACAGAAGGAGCCGCCGGATAAGAACTGGGCAAAAGAACTGTGTGAAAGATCAGATCAGCTATTAGTGAGTGAATCCAACAGTCAGCCATATCAAGCTATGAGAGAGGTGCCTGAAACCAACAAAGCAGCCAAATCATTTGCAACTGTTAATCAGGGTCCCAATGAGAATTACATGCAATTTATTGACCACCTTCAAGAGACCATCAATAAGCAGATTGAAAACTTAGAAGTTAAGGAAGCACTGGTGTTGAAATTAGCAGTAGAAAATGCTAATGTTTGCTATCAGCATGTTATTTGCGAGTTTTACAGTACATATTAGGTGTTCCTGTGTACCGTCTCTCTGAAAATCAAGCAGCTTGTCAGGAATGTGAGTTAATTGTTTCACTAGTTGTTTTTAAGTGCGCCATAAAACCTTCTGCCTGCTCTTCCCACTCAGGCTGCAAGCAGCCCTGTGCTTCCCCCCCGCCTCCCCCCCCCCCGCCCCCCCCCGCCAAGGTTTTTACTTGCGAGATGGGGTCAGGAATGATTGTTTTCAGTTGTGTTCCTGAAAAATCGGTATTGGGAGGTGTTTTAAAACATAGGAAAGCACTTGGACAAGAAATCATTAAATCTTTTTAGACAGTTTTACAGGCAGGGCGATTTGAACTTCAACAAGCTGAGAGAGACTTAACTGATAACACACAGGTCAGAAAACTTGTTAAAGTCTGCAAGATGCTTTCCTTATTAACCTGTTTTCTTTGTGGGTATCTGTTTAAGAATGCTGCAATTTTGATAGGTCTTTGTTACATGGTACGATAAGTTCACAGTCTGTTAAATCATGAGATTCCATTGACTCAAAATGTGCATTTTGTGATAATACAGAAGAACATGAGTAATTTAGTTCTTTACTGCATGAATGTGATGTCTATCCCTGTTTCTCTATTAGGACGGGATGTGTTAGGACAACTAGGAGCAACTCTGGTGACAAAACAACAGCATTTCTAGAAGCGGCCATTGATGATGGGCGACCAGTACTTAAATTACAGTGGAAAAATGATGATCCAGTATGGGTAAATCAATGGCCGCTCAGTAAAGAAAAACTCGCCCATGTCGAAGAGCTAGTACAGGAACAGCTTGAAAAAGGGCATTTAGAGCCGTCTACAAGTCCCTGGAATACTCCTGTGTTTACTGTTCAGAAAAAATCAAAGAAATGGAGGTTGTTACATGATCTTCGAAAAATTAATGATACCATGGAAGACATGGGAGCATTACAACCGGGATTACCATCCCCTGTCATGATTCCAGAAAATTGGCAGATCTTAATAATTGACTTGAAAGATTGTTTTTTCACCATTGCTTTGCATCCTGATGACTGTAAACGTTTTGCATTTTCCATAAATTCTGTAAATAAGGCTGAACCTGCGAAAAGGTATCAATGGGTAGTTTTGCCACAGGGAATGAAAAATTCCCCAACTATGTGTCAAATTTATGTAGCTTGGGCCTTGCAATCAATCAGAAAATCTCATCCTGAGTTAGTGATTTACCACTACATGGATGACATATTAATAGCTGGGGAAACTTTTTCGACTGATTTGTTGATAAATGAAGCATCTGATACATTGCAGCATAGAGGATTGCTAATTGCTCCAGAAAAGGTACAAATTCAACCAGCGTGGAAATATCTTGGTTGGGAAATTTCTCAGTCCACAGTGAAACCTCAGAAAATAGTATGTTGGCCTGTCATTCAATCCTTAAATGATGTGCAGAAACTAGTGGGTGATCTGAATTGGGTCCGGAGCATTTGTGGGATCACTAATGAGGATTTAGCTCCAATTGTAAAACTGCTAAAAGGGGATAGTGACATTAGCTCTCCTAGAACGCTTACTGCTGAGGCGGATGCTGCTCTGAAAAAGATTATGTCCAAACTTGTAAAAGCTTTCAGCCATAGGTGGAACCCAGATTATGTAATCGGACTACTAATTGTAAACAATACTAACTATCCTTTTGCTCTCATAATGCAATGGACAACTGGTAAGGAGCCGTTAAAGATCTTAGAGTGGGTGTTTTTGCATTTTCGACTCAAACGAACCATTACAACCAGGGTTGAGGTCTTTGCTCAGCTTATAATGAAAGGTAGGCAGAGAATAGTCGAAATTTCAGGGGCTGAGCCTGCATATATCATTGTTCCCCTCGTTTCAGAATATTTACAGTGGGCTTTGCAGAACTCCTTACCTTTTCAGATTGCGTTATTAGATTCTCAAGCCTTAATTAAGACATTTTCCCCTCCACACAAGTTAATGTCAGTTTTGAATATGGGATCAATGGAGGAGGGTCCCCCTCTTCTCTCAGAATTTCCTGTTAAAGGACCCACAGTGTTCACTGACACAGGGGGTAAAATGCAGAAAGCAGCAATTACATGGAAAACAGATGGAAAATGGCACGATGTGATACTAACTGACCTGAAAGGATCAACTCAGCATTTGGAACTCAGGGCTGTAATAGAAGTGTTTATCAGATTTGCTCATAGCCCAGTGAATATTGTTTGTGATTCTTTGTATGTGGTAGGTGTGGTAGCTCGCATTGAAAGATCATTGCTCAAAGAGGTTCAGGATGCACAACTGATGTCTTTGTTCAAGCAACTATGGTTGTTGGTCGGAGAGAGACAACACCGATACTTCATAACACATATCCGTAGTCATCTGACAATTCAAGGCGATTTAGCTGAAGGAAACCGCCGAGCTGATTTTCTTGTATCTCCTGCCTGGGTTCCACCTCCAGTAGATAGGTTTGGGCAAGCAGTACGCTCTCATAGTTTCCTCCATCAGTCTGCTCAGGTCTTACAGCGGCAATTTTCATTGTCCGAAAGTGAAGCCCGAGGTATTGTTAAAAGTTGTGCAGATTGTCAGCGCATCTCAGTAGGGCTGGGTGCAGGAGTCAATCCAAGAGGATTAGGAGCCTTGGAATTGTGGCAAATGGATGTCACACATGTCCCTGAATTTGGCAGGCTGAAGTATGTCCATATGTCTATTGATACATATTCTTTCGCCATATGGGCCACTGCTCAGACTGGTGAAACTAGTTCACATGTGCAACGACATTTACGTTCTGCTTTTGCAGCTTTGGGAGTTCCTGCACAGGTCAAGACAGACAACGCACCTGGTTATATCGCCAAAGCTACTGCCACCTTTTTTCAGTTGTGGGGTGTTAAGCACATTACAGGGATACCAAATTCTCCTACTGGTCAGGCCTTGGTAGAAAGGATGAATCGAACTCTCAAGCATCAGCTTGACAAACAAAAAGGGGGAACTGACTGTACTACTCCACATGACAGACTAAGCAAAGCATTATATGTCTTGAACTTTTTACGCCTTCCGCAAGGGTTCGACATTCCACCTATGATTCGTCATGGAACAAGCTTAAAAGGACACTTGACAGACCTTAGAGAAAATCAATGTCAGGTCAAAATACGCAATGGAGTTACTGGTGAATGGGAGGGTCCTTTCCAATTAATAACTTGGGGAAAGGGTTATGCTTGTGTCATTACAGACCAAGGATCAAAATGGATTCCTGCGAAATGGATCAAGCCATGGCTGAATAAAGACAACAAAGATTCGACAGATGCAGAAGGACAGGAGGGAGATAAGTTGTGAGAATTGTCTCAAATGTAAACCATGAATTCTTATTCAGTGTTATAGATGCTCTTAGACCCAGTGGTCTAAAAGCTTAATAGTAAACAGATAAGGTACCTTCCATAGAGAATGCTAATTTGAACAGATAGTAAGAGTTCCAAAAGGGTGATATTACAATTAGATAATCTATGCATAGATAAGGTAAAAGTATAAGATATTTCTACCATGGTAACCTAATTTAGCAACTGGTAAGGTTTTAAAAGAGATGTTAAGATTAAGCTATAGATCTTTTAAATAGGTTAATATAAGTTTTAAGATATTAATTCAATAATTAGCATATGAATAGGTTAATATAAGTTTTAAGATATTAAGTCAATAATTAGCATATGCTGATGGTATTAAGTACGTTACTCTATAAACTGCGCAGTTATAGATCTTTTAAGAATTTAAGAGAATATATTGTATTAAGTTGTCTGACTATTCTAAAATAGTGCGTTGGTAAGGTTGTCATAAGTAGAATTAAGGTTTTATATATGATATGAAGGTTTGAGTATAAGCAGATAGTTGTTTAATCTTATTAAGTAAGGTTTAGCTACATTATATGTAATTGTAATTATGTTGTTAATCACGTGTCCTATGTTGCAGTGTATTTCAAAGACGATTCAGCATGCTGTTTAAGGGGCCTGACTAGTTCAAGAACAAAAAGGGGGAATTGTGAAGGGGTTTCGTTAGAAGGAGATATGTTGTTGAATTAGTCAGGCCCAAAGGAATCTCAAGGCCACTTTGAGAAGCTGAGAACAGAATCTGCTGTGAGAAAGAGGGGCGTTTCTTCATTAACAGGGCCTCAGCATGGCGTGAGTCGTCAGACCTATCATCGGTGGGGCTCCAGCGTGTGGACTGCCCATGATACTCATTTAGCGAATCCATGCTTGGAGCGTGGATTCGTGATTAGAGAATAGTTGCATATATAAGGAGACATGTTTCTGTAATAAATGGCTTCGGCGTGATTCACATTGAATCGGAGTGCTGAGTCCTTTATCGTTCCAACAAGAATAGATATAAATTTTTTAAAAGCTTCACTTCTAGCCAACAAACGAATGGACCTTAATCCTCATTGCTGTCCCTTCCCAGATAAATTACCAGTTTCTGCTATTCACACAATCCTGTGTTTTAATTTGCTTATGAAACACATTTAAAGTTTATAGGAAAAAAAAGAAGAATAGATAGATTCTAGTTAATGATCAGAAAGACTGGTATAATATGCATTTAGAACACATGGATAATACGCTTTTAGCAAAACTATGGAAAAACAGAGATTAGAAGAGTATATAGTCCATGATTTAAGACTTCATTACACCCTGAGAAACAGTACTCATGACTTTTAGACCATCTGGGGAAGTTAGAGGATGCAAAGCAGTTTTTTTCCCCATGTCTCATACAAGTCATTACAGAGGTCTCTGTTCAATAAACCTGATGGCTCCAAGTCAGCATATTTACCGTCAGAGATCTCAATATATGTTTCACAGAGCCACAGTAGTTCCTGAGAAAGCTTTCTGGACCTGGGACATGGGCTGGATGTCAGATTGCAGCCACAAAGTTCATAAACTAAGGGGTAGACAGAGCCAAAAAGGACAGGGCAGCCATCCCCTCATTTGTCAGTTGGGCATTTTCCAGCAGTGGTACAAAGCTGGAGGGTTGGGGGAATCCTAATTACACCAATGCTGATGTTCAAAACAAAAGCATATGAAGTTTCAGACTGACGCTAAACTGACAGTCGCATACATTTAAATTTATTAATGAGTATTCATGTTTTCTTTTTGAAACGTTGCTCTTTATTGTAGCAGTAGGTATTATTTTCTATAATTAACATGAAAGACAATTTCATTTGGCAGAGAAGGTAATTTCTTGCCTACCTAATAATAGCTTACTTGTCCGTAGAAATTTAGAGAGTGACATAAATCCACAATATTTCTGAATTAAAAAAATAGATTTTGACTGGCAGGTGTAGACAGTAAATATATTCACTTAAAACTTCAGTGATAATAGAGATCTGGATAAAAAGAACACTTTAATTATTCCTGCTAAAATTAGAATTAAATTAAAACATCCTCCTATGCCTCTATCTCTTTCCAATAGTGTAAATTTGATTTAAATCATTTTCATGATTGTTTTATTATGTCATTCTTACTATACAAAAATTAAAAACCTCATAAAACCCAAACTGGGTGGAATGAATGGTTAACAAAGTCTTTTGATCTGGAGACTGATATCCTCTTCTTTATGTGCAAAAATAAAACCTTATTTCAACATGAACCTGAGATATCACACAGCTTTAACACTTTGTGTTTTAATTCCAGAGACTTCCTGAAAGTGTGGGAAGAAAAGCGATTTTTCATATTGAGGAATTAATTGAAAAATGTTAATACTACCAGAAGGAAAAAAAAAAAAAGGAGGATGATCAAGAGAGAATATGTTTAGCCTCTGTATTTTCACCTCCTGCCATTTAAATTAGGAGAAGAGCCATACAAAAATCTAGAGCAGTGCATCTTTTTGTCTATGATTGATTATCGCAAAACAGAAATCCTCTGCCATTACCAACAGCCCTAGCATTTCACTTGGGGTAAGTAACTATCCAAATACCATTCTCTGCTACAATCTCCCACCCTTTGCACCTCTGCCCTCTCAGCTTGTTGACAACCCTCCTGTCCTGCTCCCAGCTCCATTTGTTCAGAAAAAGCAATTTCCCACTGTGTCCAGTTCCCTTACACAACCAAAGTCCAGAAGGTGTTGGGTTCTGGAAAGCTTACCTGAGTTTCTGCGTGGGATTGGCCTAACAATCTGCTAAAGAGAAGGATATTCAGGCAATTTTCACAGATCAGGTAGAAATTATAAAAAGGCAAGAAGCATGTCTAAGATTTTAATGTACAACTTCCAGGTCACTCGATGTGAAAGTAAGGAGTGAACAGCAGGAATAATTTTTAATTAGTCCCAGTGAGTCATTTAATTGTTGCTTATTTTGCAGGCTGCAAGATGGATAATAGAGTTCCTGAATTACAATATGGTATGAAAATAGAAAAGTAAACTTATTCAAACACACACAAACCCAGACGTATTGCTAGTAAAATTTTTATTTGTGTTATGCAATATGTTCCAAATGCATCTCAAATATTCGTTAAGAAAAACAGATGAACACAGCAAATAAACATTTTTCCAATTAAGTGAAAGCTCTTTAAAAGTTTAGGCTGTATTCATTAAAATTGGATTACATCTCGACATTAACTAAAAGCAACTTTGTGGGGTTCCACATTTATCTTTTTTCAGTAATTTACATGTAAAATGCAGCCATTTGCAAATCAAAGTACACTTTTTGTGCTGCCAGCACTGCAAATTCAACATGGACTCTCAACACAAATTCAGCTAGTCTCAGGAATGTCTCTTGTGTGGGACTCCTCCAAGCCCTCAGCGACGCTTCCCAGGAGAGAGGGCTGCCCTCCACATGTAACACTGCACCTTCCCAGGTCCCACCTGCACGTTTCATCCTCGCTCTCCTCAGCATCACGTGCAGTTCCTTCCTCAGATGTAGAGACAGGAGCAGCACAGCACCCTTCCTCAAATACACATACAAAGTTATTGCTTGTGTTTGCTGCTGTTCACAGAAGGAGACAGGAGCAGTTTTGGGAAGGGGTCCAGCTCATCACTGTGCAATGCACTGCCAGAATGATGTCTTGGTTTGTGCCCACCTCTGCACCCTGCTTGGATGCTGTTACACAGCTCACACATCACATGGACCAAGGTGACTTCAGCTGAAGTCAGGTGAGGTGGCGGACACAGTGGCCCGCCAGGTAAGGTCTCCCTGACTCCTCTGGCCACCTCCTCCCTCAGAGATGCCTGTTCAATGGGAACAAGCACTGTGTGTGAACATCAAAACTACTCTGTGCAGGAAACCCTGGAGTCTTCTGCCATTTCCATGGCTTAAATAGGCTCATAGGAGCATCTGAGAGCAACACAGCCAGTGCAAGAAAGGAATAGATGGTGAAGCCATGGGAAGAGGACAAAACAGAGCAGAAGCAAGGCTCTCACTCCAGGCAGCAGCAAAACATCGAAGCGGCTCAGCAGCTTATGAAAGAGCACTCAAAGACTGCTGAAATGAACTGGAAGCTCATTATAGTGGAAATGAAAGATGGAAGGTAACTACATGGAAAAATATGAAAAATCACAATGCTTCAGCTAGGTTCTGCAACATGGCCTTTTCACACAAAGTTTCTGTGAAAAGAGGTGCTGAAGTGCCAGTATATGTAATAAGACTTCAGTATAATATATGAGGAAGGATACACAAAGCCAGTCTTTGTAGCCTGCTACCTTCACCACTGTACTAGCACTGTTGAGCAATGACAGGAGTATCGTTCGTTCTTTGGCAGACATGAGCAAATACAGCTCAGAACTCTGGGGGCTTGATATGTGAGGCAAGGTTGATACCCTTCCTTCAGAGCTACTTTTCTGTCTATAATCATATCCTAATGTAGTTCATCTTCATCAAATATGACTGGGGAAAAATATAAGTACATTTGTCTCCCCTGCCCCTGCAAAATGGGTATTGCTGGAATTCACAAGCTGCATCTGCACTACGTGCTACTGGCATCAATTTTAATTCATTTTTTAAAAGCTATTTCTTGCACAAATTGCATGAATGACAGGATAGAAACGAGTGGCTGCACACTATCTTGCAAGGGCAGGTGATTTCGTCAGCTCGGTCCATTGGTGTGATTAACAAACAATCGATCAAAGTTCACCAATTTCATCTCAGTATTTCGCCTGAAGATACTGTGAATGAGGTACTATATCTACCTTGAACTTGCTGTAATTTTAAACTGCTTCACTTTATCACAGTTCTTCATCTGAATGACTAGTGCCAGGAACTTGCCACTGTAGAATTAATAACATATTGACACTTTCAGCCCCTCAGTCTATTTTTGAAGTTCGAAAGCAATGACAAGGAACAGAGTATTTTACTTGGAAGCCATGACAATTTGTCTATGACCACAATTCTCCCAATGTAAACAAAACAGAAAATACACATTTTGGCAGTAATAAATAGATTAAATATGCTTGGGCAAAGTGTTGAAGGCCAGATGATACTTCTGGACTCTCTACAGGGACTCTAGGGCACAGTGGAAGAATATTAAAGGGTTTCTTTCCTTCATGATTAAAATTGGTGAGGATAGACTGCTCCTTCCCAAGGCAGGTGATGGATAAATGGGTCCATGGGTCCAACTCCCTCTTGGAAAACACTAGCTGTCATCAGGCTGTAGCACGACGCTGCTACCTTGTACCAGGCGTGGTTCCTTTCTCCCTCTTTGTGCCTGCGTGAATGGAGCACCCTGCACTCCTGGAGGGGACAGCCCTACTTGTAGGAAGAAGACCACCAGAGTAGGATCACATGGAAATCCCAGCAGGATTTAGAGGCAGCAGCTGTGAACTTCACAGGGTGCTCGCTGCCGCTCAGTTGCTGCAAAATACAGACCGCATGTCCAATTTCTTCCTCACCACTGCCCTCAGTAGGGCTGCTTCCCCTTGCCAAATGACCATTCTGACAGTTCTCATTTCAAAAATGAATGTGGGTTTAGCCAGTGTTTAAGCATGTCTGAGTTTGCCTGCACAGCTTGGGGTATCCCATAAAAGTGGAATTCCAAACAGCTGCTCAGGCTGCCCTGTCTTGACTGAAGCTGCAGGGCAGAGCCACCTGAATGCATCCAGTGCCCTTCCCATAGTTTTCACCAAAGTACAAAATGGTCATTCCTACAACTGACAGAAACAACTGGTAGGGAGGTATCATGGAAGGCTTCAGCCCACAGAGTCACTGAATAGACCCCTAGTCCCTATACCCAGTCACATATGGCTGAGCCCAAGTGCTCGCAGGGACAGTGATGGGAGTAAACCTTCACTGTCAACATCTTTACACCCAGGTTCAGCTTATGCATACATTTGGGATACTGGTCCCTCAGAAGCACATCTGAGCAGAAATGTTTCACTGTGAAAAGAAATCTTCAATCTATGCCTGCTTTCTATGCTGTCTTCTTTCATTTTCTTCCCCAAATCCCTTTATATCTTCCCCCAAATTACTGATCTCTATACCAATAATTTTAATGAGTGTTTCACATGTGGCTTTAACTTTTCCAATAGCTTTGCACTAAGAAGAACATAGCAGTAACAGTGGAGAACATGAAAAGTCAGAGGGACAGTACTCTTATCTTATGTCAATACCCTACAAGAGCCAGAAAGCACTGCTAATACAGCTTGAGCATCCCCCTGAAGCAGTATCCAGTAAGTCTGACTATTCTTGGACAGCAATATACTTTTTTTCTCATAATTTATTCATTTCAAAGTCTAATCCTAATGCCAATAAGTCAATATCCAATCAGCAGAAGAACATAATCATGTTTGAGGACCAGAGTAAGAAAGCATGCCCAAGCCATTTCCTGCTTTGTCACAAATGATTTCAACACTGTTTTGTTTTATTTCTCCCTGGAAGCTGAATGCCAGCGTCTAATGTTTTAACCAGAGAAGTGTATTAAACACAGCATTTTCTCTATAGGTATTATTAGTCAAGGATGAATTTTATAGTTTAAAAACATGGATAAGCTGCATTAAGAAATGAAATAAATGGTGGGAAGAGCTCTGCTTTGCAGGAGTAATGATAGAAAAAGGATGTACGGTTTTATTACAGTTGTCTTGTCCATGACTGAAGTCTCTATTAACATAAACCACAATTACAGCTACATAGAATGATGACAAAAATGCTGCTGGAGTGGTTTTGCACCTGGAGGACTGTCCTGAAAACCTTTTCTGCACTTCAACACATACGCTTTTAGGGAGGACTTTGTGAAATATACCACCTATGTACACAAGCTTTTGAAATTGTGATCATAATTTTCAGCCCAAAAACTGTAGTGATAGTGTCTGGGGCAGGAGGGAGATAAGTGGCCTCAGTTAAAGAGCCAATGCCTTGGTTAGAAGGAAAGTGTCTGTTAGATATAATTCTACCATTGGCATAAAGCTCACAAAGGAAAAGTTATATCTTCCATCCAGGACTGTCACCACCTTAAGCCATGCTACAATGATATTCCCATAATTGCTCAAGCATTTGGGGGATTCTTTACAAGCAGCTGCCTGAGAAGGAAAAAATAACATGAGGCAACTATCTCAATGTTTTGATCCACAAAGTTTCAAGGAGTCATCTATACCCTGAAATTGAAGGAACTTGCAGACTACAGACCCATCTTCAGCTGTTTGATCTGGTGTGCATCAGTTGATCACCTAACTCGAGCAACTACTGTTTCCTTCAGGAAAAGTGAGGGTTTATAACAACCAGAAAGGAAGGAAGAAACAAATAGAACAGGGAGCTCTGTAAAGAGAAGGAAATACCAGTGGGCAGTGAGACAGATATTATTAAGTACAGAGTGTGTACAACACATGGGAATAGTGTGCAAGATGTCAGAAAGGTCTTTGAAGGTCAGGCAGAGGATGTTTCACTTACATTGTACAAAGCAAGCAAGACCATCTTCAACAAAAGAATAGAATGACCATTGCATGCATCCAAAGTTATTTTATCATCCCAATTCAACTGAGACATGACAAGAGGGGAGCAAAAACCAAAACAAGGACAACCTAAAGGATTATAACGTATCCTAAGGGCTTGAAAGGAAAAGGAAGGTGATATACATATGGATATAGAAATCTTCAAGAAATGCCATTTTCATAAAACAAGCAACACTGCCCAAAGAAATCACCTAAGATATCTCAAAGATCTTGGGCCATTTTGTAATTAACCATTGTCTTTGTCACATGATCAGCATTTTGGCATCATCTGATATTGTCCAGAATTAGTTTCAAATGCAGCAGTATACTTTGCATAGACAGAGAATCACATTTTTGTACTGAGATATCAAACAGTTAAGTATAATAAGCTTTATTACTGAGATTTTCTTATGTAAGTGCTTCAGATTAAATATGGGATTTTCCAGGGTTCAGAGCCTGAAGCAGTACTCACTGAATAAAATTTTTATTTCATACACGTTTAAAGCAAGTATCATGATCACAGTGAAACATGGTCCTTTCCTTAAAAAGAAAAAATGAAAAAGATTGTGGTTTGCTACTTTTTTATTATTTTTTTTTAGAAACAAAATTGCTTCTAATTTAAGGATGGATTTCTGCTCTCCATATACATGTCAATGTGGAACTGCTTCTGATTTTAGTGAAGAGTTTTTGAGTTGATCTGGTCCTTAGAATTTTACAAAGAATAAACCTGTTGATCTCTAGTAGTTATGTTTTAGCCATAAGCCCGTTTTCACATGCTTACCTAATTGCATTAAAATCCCACATCCTTTAAGAAAGCAGTTCCTTGAGCAGTTTGATGCAGGTTTCATTAAATAGCAATGACCATTTAAAAGGTGAATTTGGGACCTCAGAAATGTATTAGTATAGAATTGCAGCCAATTAATGCTAAGAGAAGGGGGGGAATATTGCTATCTTGTTACTGAGTAGAAGAAGATCATAAAATTAAGAGAAAGGTTTTTGAGAGATAAACTTTCCATCCCAATAATGAGAGAGATAATTTATTCAGCTGGGTTTTTCAAGCACAGACAGACAGCTTCAAAATCCTAGTTCTGCTTCTGAGGTCTACAGCATGTTTTCCACACCCAGGAGCTAAGCATTTGTTTCCATCACAGCCAATGGAATAATACATGTCATAAACAGCATGGTGCATATGATCTTCTAATCACAATGACTGTAATTAAGTTACCACTGCTAATTAAAATTATAAGAAACCAAGAACAAAGAAGAAATTTGATTTTTTTTTTTCCTTTTTTTTTAACAGACCAACACATCATACTTTGGGTGAAAGAATTAGACTTTTTAAACTTGTGACTGTTTTTCAAAATTATATGAAGGAGAACATGGGTAATCATTGAAGTAAAAGGCTAAGAAACAGGTACTGGAAAAAGAATTGCCATGGACTAGGGACAACAGTTACAAGTACATGCCTAAGCACCTAAGAGATCCTTTTCAAAGCCTAAGCCACCATAGGGCTTGACTGTCTTCAAAAGAAGTCAAAATCAGTGTGGCTGTCTTAGAGAGCTTACATGTGGGAAGAGGTGAGAGAGAACGAGGAGAAAGGAAAGTAGGGTAAAATAACAAGGAAAGGGCACAGCAATGATCAGGGTGACAGCTAACCACGTCAGCACACCAGCAAGCCATGGCTTTTACGGCCTTACAACAGAGGAGGAGGTTTTAAGGAGGGATCTGAAGGAAAACAAACAGCTCCTCCCCATAACAGCTTTGCAGATACTTATGGGGCACTGTCATCACATAAGGGCTGGAAGAAACACAAGAGTGCTAACTTGAAAGTCTTGCAAGGCTTTTTTATATCTGGCATGATAAAGGCCATAATTCCTACACCACTAGAAGCACTTTAGGAGCAAGGTGAAGCATCTTAAAAACAAATTACAGGAATTAATGCCAATACAAATAAGAAAAGTATATGGCAAGAGATGTTACAATAAGTGATAAAAGCATTAATGGAAGAAACAAACCCAAAATTTCTAAGAATGAAAGTAATTAATTTCCAGAGGGGATAAGCATCGTAAGCCAAAGCAAGTAATTTGCCCTCTTGTGAGAGATGGAAAGATCCCACCACCAAAAACCTGACAAGGGTGTGCTAGAATGGGACTACTGACTGCAGTAATTCTCCTTAACACTTTGGGGCACCATCCATCCTTCAGGTTTGGAATCTACAGAGTCTACAGACCACCCTAAATAGTGATCTCAGGACTTCCCAGGGATCAGAAGAAAAGTGCCTGTGTGGGCTGAGGAGCTGCCTTGAGCGAACAGCTGTTTTATCTCAGTGCCTGTCTGTGATATTCCCCTGTAATTGCTGCTCCGGAAAGGGCTGCACAAGAGCTTGCACAGGTCTGTACTGAAAGAGCGTTTCCTTTTTCTCTCATGTACTGCAAAACATCACCTGCTTACACTAATTCTCTTTCACTTGCTTATGTGCAGGGGTGCACTGATAACCAAAACCAAAAATAAACAGAGGACATGTCCATGAACTAAAGAGAAGCTTTTCTGAAGCTGAGCTTTAGAAAAATACACAGAGTATCTGGGACACTACAGGCTGTTAAACTTTACATTAGTGTCATGTGAAACAGAGGTAGCAATGAGAAGAGAAGAAAACACTTAAACAGCATTAATTTTAGCTTGTAATCACACATAATATGTAAAGACAAAACTCCCTCATAAAGACTTATGCAATTTCAGAGCTTGTTGGCAGCTACAGTTCAGTGTTTCTGGAGACTGAAAACCAGCCCAGCATGAATTGCGTAACAAATGACTGCATAAAATCCATTCACCAGGTCTCAAAAACCAGGCACCAGCCCTGAAATTCAGTACAAAGTTATATCCAGTCTGGTGAAACCACAGGCTGACACAGAAAGAAGGTGTCTCACCTCCCACCAGCCTCCTCCCTAGCGTCAGAAGTAGCAACCATGCGACCGCAGCACCAGCTGGCATAATGACCCGCCTGACAGAAGACTGATCTGCCAAAACAAGGTTTTCTATCTGATCGGGTGGTTGAACTGACTCACTCAGTGCTCACAGATTGCTCAACCCAGTACAACATGAGCTGGTGAAACAGATGAGATGGCGGCAGTGTGGGACTGCCCCTCCTGAACAGAGCCTCTACTCAAACCACATCATGTGCAGAGCCAAGCCACATGCTGAGATATTCGCAGAGGGTAGGGGTACAGTAAGTCATGCTCTGCAACTATCTAATAACTGAGCTTTTTCCCGAAGAAAGTACCATTTTCTTACTGCAGCCATGACTGAGATGTCTGCAGTCTAACAGCTGATAGAAAGCAAAGACTTCAGATCAATATGAAGCTCCTGAAATCTGAAACTAAATGCAAAGAAAATATGTATTTCAACACAGAAGATTTGTCGGACTATGTCTAAGAAATTAATTTCACTTCAGGAGAATGCCCCAGCACAACACTGCACATTAATTGACAAGGCTGGCTTATTAGACAAGGAATTTTGAACAGCTGCATGTGTTCAAGTGGAGAGCAGACACCTGCAGCATCCAAAGGACATCACCGTATGACTCCAGTAAGTGCTGATGGGAATCCTTCCAAAAATACAGCTCTGTACACTGGACAAAAAATCAAAAAAACCTCAAGGAAATATCAAGGGAAAACATTAAACAGCTAAAACTGCTTGACAGCTTACTTCTTAGAACTGCAGATTAAGAGGCACACTAAAATAAGAGAATACAACCAGAAAAAAATAAGCCCAAATGTAATAAAAAGAATTAGAATTATTAGAATTAGAATTCAAATTTGAATTAGACCCAAATATATAAAAATCTCAAGCTAGCAAAAATGAGCAAGATCACAAACAAACCAAAGCAAGAGAGAAACCTTCACAGCTCATGTTACTTGTGAAATTACCACCTTAATTTTCATTTTTTGAACATCTGAGACATGTGTATATTTAAAGGACTTTTATTAACAGATATTAAAGGCGGTTTGAATCAGTTGCAAGGTTAATTACCTCTGATAAAAGGAATGAGGTGTATGAGAGAAGATAAATTCCAGTTATCAACCAGCAGAGATGTTTTTATGAGTGAGCAAGAGTTCAGCCTGGATGAATGCAGGTGGGTATAACAGCAGACAAATCACTGTTCAAGATTTTTTTTTGTACTATATCTAGTGTAAGATACATGGGCCAGCCAACAGGCCACCAAGCTATTTTGGATTTTCCTTTTTAGCAGAATCCATCTTTGATTCAGGTACAAATCAAGCACTTTGTTATTCATACCACTAAAATACATCAGTACGGAAAAATATAGAGGTGACTATAACGGGTCATTAAAATATAGAAAAATCAATTCAGAAACAAATTTAGACTTCGCCATTCTGTGTACCTCTGACAACTAGCAATGCATTAACTTAGTGAAAATATATGTAAAGTAGTGATAAAGATCCTGCAAAGAAAAAGACTTAGGAAAACATTAGAAACAAACAAAAATACATTGTCCGATGTGTTCCATTTCTCTATCCCTTCTTCTTGGATGTAAAGGGTCTATTTCAGCCCCTTGCCAAGCATGCTTCCCAAATGGGAAACGGCTCCCAATAGATGAAATGTTACAGTTGACAGCATGCAAGGTTTTGGTTTTTTTGGTTTGGGGTTTGTTTTTTGTTTGGGGTTTTTTTTGGTGGTTTTTTTTTTGTTGTTGTTGTTTTTGTTGTTTGGTTTTTTATTATTTATTCGCTTGGGGGAGTTATCACACAAGCATTTGGCTCTGGCAACCTATTCCAATGCACACTGTGATAATGCCTCATTTTGATACAGGCTGGCAAAACTTATGCATGGTTCACACAGGCACTACCTCATGTTTTCAAGGTCTGATGTTGGACATGGTTAATTGAAAACATGGATCCCTTTATTCCTCTTGCTTTGGTTGTCAGTCACTACCATACATTTCTCTACTGCAATCTCTGCCTCTGCTGTCTCTAAATCTCATTACCGCGTGTTCTCTGAAGTGGAAGAGCCATGGAACAACAACCTACTAGTATTTGATTTATGCTGCTGTCCACCTTTTCTTAAAACAATATATTTCACTTGGGAACTTCGGTTTGCATGACATGGAGAGTCAATGACATGATTTGTAAATGAAGTAAATCATAAAGAGAACTTCAAATTAGCATACACAACATGGTACTCTCCCTCCTGTAGTAGACAGGGATTAATTTTATATTCTTGGAGGAAGTAGCTAGTGGCTTTTTTTTAAATCTCCTACAGGGTACAGCTAACATGCTGGAGCTTATCCCTTCTCAGATACCCTTTGCTTTTCTCCCCATGTCTCCATTGTGCAGACAACTCTTATACTTCAGCTGTGGGCTATCCACCATAGAGTCCCCCTAAGCATGTCCCCAAAGCAATACTCCTCCAGCCTTGTCAATCCTTCTCAGGGAACCAACACCAACATGCATGCTCACAGGCCACCTACCCACTCTCTGAAATGTCTGAGCATCACATATGTTACCTACTAGAATCATCCTTTACCACACAACACCAAGTCCCAGGAGAGAACCAGCTTATGTTTGTATGATGTCTTGTAAAACACTTGTCCCATTTTTCCTCCCCATAGACTTCCTTCTCTAAAACTTCAGCCTGTCTATTAATATCCCACATGATTTAAGATGCAGTTGTCTGCCTGCCTCCATCTTCCACCCCTTCCTCGGCTCTACACTTTGGAAGAAGAACTGTCGTAGATTTGCTTTGCAAACTATTACCTCCCTCAGCTCCATCATTGGCAGACAGTGTTCTTTTGAACCGAAAAGAAGTCTGTTTAAACAAAAGAAACTTTCTTTCAGCACTTCAGTGCATTTGGATTTTATTAGAGCATTTTTAAGCCATATTTTGGTTTAAAACTGAAGCACTGAGATATTATTGACTGCTCAGTGGCACATGTATATATAGCACTAGTGAATGTATCACAGAGCTCTGTAACTGCAAAAACATGGATAATAATTATGTTCTCTGCCCTTTATCAGTGTTTACCCATTTTAATATCTACACTGATGGACACTCTTCACAGAGCACCAGGATAGTGAAAACTCCTACAGAGTCACTGGCTTCCTATTGCTTCAATATTTTTGGAATCTGATGGAGTACAGCCAATACTGCTGTTGAAACAAAAATTCTTCCTGGCAGAAACATGTAGAAATGAAGGGGAAGAATAGAATTCAAAAGCTCTCCAAATGCCAGCATGTAAAATACATCAGAAGTATCATGAAGACAAGAAGACTCATGCGACAAAGAGGAAGGAAGAGTCCCTTGCATTTCAGAGCTTCCTTCTTCCAACTTTCAGTTTAGTGCACTGAGATTTCTGGATTATGTAACCTCTTTAGTGGTTGCACTTTTGTAATGAATTAAATATGAAAATGAATGACTGAATCAATACAGCTATTAATGATGACAGTACAGGATAGCAAAGAAGCTAGATCAACTAAAAAGGGCAGTACTGAAATACTTGAGCAAGCCTTAAAATTATCAAAGCACTAAGTTCCAGAGTTAATAACCTCTCAAATGAGGTTTTCATATTTCACATTGTCAAGATTATGAAGGAAGACACACCTTCCTTGACATTTTTTAAGACTTTCTTTACAGCAATAACAGTCAGAGATAGTTTTCTTTTTAAATGAAAGCTCAGACACTAGAACCTAATTTTGTGGCAAAGGATGAAATCTGAAGATGTGCAATTGTAAAAAGCAGAAGGCTTGTACTAAATTTTCTACCATGTTAATGCTAGGAAGTCAGGATTTTTTTTCAAAGTCTTAGATATCCTTCCAGAAAAGATTATTTGAACATACCTCTAACTATAAAATTATACCAGGTTTTATTAGGCACGTTTCTAATTTGTGATATGCATAAATTGCCCAAAGAAAATTATAAGCAGCTTTCCAAAAAGAATGGAATCCATCTGTGTTTGTCCGGAAAGACACATACATTTACTCAAATCTCAGTCCAGATAGAGCTTTAGGACTGTGAAAATATGGATACTTATTAAGTTTCTACTTAACAGCATAGCCAAGAACCAGTGTTTCAAACAAAGCTCTAGCTATGACCTGCCAGAAAAAATGAACTTTACTGCCTTCAAGCAACTGTGGTCTGGAAAGCAGCACTAGCCAACATCTATCACCATCAAATATTTAAACAAAATCACATTCTTCCTTTCTCAGATTTTCCTTCTTGCTATCTCTTATAAAGCGCAATGTGCCCTTTTCTTCTGGCATTTCCCCATGAAGCCTTTGGCCCTACATGACAACGTGCTACTGATCCTCAGAACATGAGACTAAGTCATCACATGGGATGAAGTGATCTCTCTAATTAAAATAAGGAAGACATACTTTTGAAGGCTAGCCTTCTTGACGACATACATTTCTTGGTAACTTCACCAGACACATGGTGTCAGCATAAAGCCAGAAGTTAACACCTTCTTTTGCCCACCACTTCACTTATGTCTTAGTCATTATCCTATAGGGAAATGTGTGCTGGAGCCTTCATTTCTGTGCTGATCACTATAAGCTTTGAGTGGTAATAACCACACTGGAGCAGCTCTTGAAGGACTGCAGCCCATGGGAAGGACCCCATGCTGGAGCAGGGAAAGAGTGTGAGGAGGAAGAAGCAGCAGAGACAAAGAGCTGTGGACTGACCACAATCCCCATTCCCCTGCACCACTCAGGGCATGGAAGAAGTAGAACAGTTGGAAGTTAATTTGAACCTGTGAAGAAGGAGGTGGGAGAAAAGTGGGTTTAGTCCTGCCATTGTTTCTCTCTCTCCTACTCTATTTTTAACTGGAAATAAATTAATCTTCCCCAAATAAAGCCTTCTTTGCCCATGATGGTAATCGGCGAGTGATCTCCCCATCCTTATCTCAACCCATGAGCTTTTCATCATATTTTCTTCCCCAATTCTGTTGAGGAGGGAGAAAGAGAGAGCAGCTGGGTGGACACCTAGTAGCCAGACAAGGTCAACTTCTCCCTTCCCCCCCGCCATAATAGGGAATAAACCACACCAATGGGAAAGGACCCAAAGTAGTAATTCTATAGCACAGTGCCCCTTACTCCAGCTCTCAGTGAGCAGAGAACATGGACACATGTGCCAAACCCCTGCATCTCACAGGGTCCCACTCCTGCCTCTGCCTTTACCACCTGGAAGAAAATCCAAACTCAAAACTGTGAGATGGGGTAAGGGGCAGAATATTTTTCACACAAATATTTTTCAGTAGGTGGAATACTTCACAACTGCAGAAAGGTAACATTTTTGAGAAGATATGTTGTTGCAAATCCCCAGTACTATCAGCAATGCTTTGGTTGGGTTTTTTTAAATATGAATTAAATTTTTTGAGGGGAATCTTAGGGACTATTATATTTTAGGGAAAGGAAGGAATGCACATCTAAGGATCCTTCAAGATGCATATCTTTAAATCCTCCTTGTGATGGAAGATGGGATGAGTGACACTAACAGGCATCAGAATGGTTTGAGGAAGTTTTTTTGAATTGAGCCAAACCTTTTCTGGTCAAGCTCCACTTCAAAGGGCACTAGACTAACAGCATATTGGTTGCTGCGTGCAGGATTTTTCTCTTTTTTTTTTTTTTTCCAGAAAAATATGATTCTAGAACAGCATGTGTGAGAGAGGATTTACTCCCTTCTGTATCTGCTGTCTTTAGCAATGACCAGACATTTTTCATCAAATTTAATAGAAGGTGGAAGTTGAAAAGCTACTAAGTTTCTACAGTGTTTTTGAAAACAAGTATCAGAGCAGAGATGTTAAATTTGATCAGTACTCCACACTGAGAGAAAAGTTAAATGCTTGGCTTTTAACACACAGAAGAATTCACTCATAACAGAGATGTTATAACAAGGAATAAATTGCTTTTACTGACCATCCAGACAATCAGATTTCACACCTAACTATATGCCAGAGGATCCAACCACACTCCAAGTGACACAAACATGCACATCCACACTCAAAAATCCACTATCAAACCAGGCTTCAAAAGTTTCGCCGTTCCCAAACCTACTTTAATGTTAATGTTCTGTCTTTTCTCCCGGAACAAAGGCACTTTAAGTTCACTTTCATAGCATTAATGTTAAGATTGAGCTTAGAAAGCTGAGGGGACAGCTTCAAAAATTAAAATATCAAGATGTCAGTCAGCAATCCCTGGATTATTTTACCCACCTGACGAAGCTTCTGTTTGCCCTGGGGAGAAAGTAGTGGGTGTGTAAATGCAAAATGTAACATTTCAAGTAATCAGTTTGAGGCGTAACAGCATTTGCCATACTCATTCAAAACCACAGATCATTTCCATGGAGAAAAGTACAGGACAAAAAACGACAACTCACCCTGCTGCATGCTGAAACCCTCTTTGTCTGCACGGTAAAGAACTAGAGAAGGATGCAAGCACAGGGATACACACACCAGGATGACCTGCATGTATCTCCTCCCATAAATGTCTAAGTAAATATAGGGTTTTCACCTCAATTCCAAAATCATACTGCATGCTGCCATATGAAGAGAGTCTCTTCTTCCATACAAGGTTGCAGCAGCTAAAAACAGGATTCAAAATCTGGTAATTTATGTCATTTTATGCATTTGCTGACAGGAATACAATTCTACAATTTTAAATTATTTCCTGGGGTCGCTACGGTGCATTGCCTTGTAAAATGGGGTGTCGGTATTAGTCCCTTGCGATGCAATAGGGCATTAACACTACTATATCAAATGTGTGGTGTCAACAAGTAAATCATCAGGAAGAGCTGATGAGCTGAAAATTGAACCTACCTTTCAGTATGGCTGGAAGCCCGACAGGCTTGATGGTTACCATAGTGATCCTGTGGCAGTTTCGGATTTATTGCCTTGTACTGCATGGCTATAAAGGTTCTTCAGCTACCTTCTGCACTGTTTCCAGAGTCAAGAGGAATGCTGTGATAAATGTCCACTATCCAAAAGATGTATTTGAGGGGATGTAATGCAGGAAAGCAGTACTTTAAATGCAAATTACATGCTTTTTGCCCTTTTTAGAATATTAAAGAGCAATTGCAAAGGAATGAAAACAAAGAACTCTGACCTCTGACACCATGATTCTTTGCTGCACAGATCACAATTTTCTGTGGGACTGGCTACTGCATATTTAAGTAGTGTGAAACTGAAAATGAGGTAATAAATTCCACTGAAGATAGTCTGAGTAATGCATTGATTATGAAAATAAGCATACAACTGAGCAATTACTGGAGCGAGCAGTCACAGGGTCTTGTTCAGTATATTTAGATCATTTTATAACCATTTCAAATTAAATTATTTCATTATATCTGATTTACCTCCCTTTCTATTTTCAGTAACACAAAAGAATAGTGCTATATAGAATAAATATGATGAAACATCTGTACTCCAATATTCACATGCTATACCACAGAGAGTGTGCATAAATGTTAGAAGATTGCATTAGATTTTGGTTTACCTCCACAATGGGCTTTAAAGGAAAACACTGATAATTTGCCTTTTATTACTACACTAAATAATGCTTGCTACTCTGTTCAGCTTTGTCTTAAAAAAGTAACTTCTAGTCTTGTTAGTAAACATCACAATTCATGAAATATTTCATTATATTTAACTGGATTGTTTGCATCCATAATTCTCTTTAATATCAAAGCAATAAAAGACTGAGGAAACATAGGCTATCTTTCTTACGAAGTGCAGAAGCACCATGGACTAATTTGTGTATTAGCAATTCCCATGTGGATACTATGTTATAGATTCTGCCATCTAAATTCCACTGTTTGACAGGAAGGATATTGTGTGCAGTATTAATAAAACTATTTCCTCAAGCAATATTTTTTTAAAGCACTGGTTATGTACTTTTACTTCAGAAAAGCTTCTCACAAATGTACATTACAACGTGAAAACAAAATAATTCTGTGGTACTACATAGTAAATACAAAGGAATATGTGCTGTATGACAACAATTCTGTAATACACTTGTGGATTAAAACATCAGGCTAAAATTGCTTTTAAAATGCAGAGGGAGATGCACACTTTATAGACGTCTGGTTCATGCAAAAAGACACAACAGTCATCCAATTAACTGAACACATTCTCTATTGACATTGCAAGGTATGCTATCCCAAGGACAAACAGCAGAAGGTTCACATTCTGCTGTTCTTAAGAAAGAAAAAAATCAAGAACCCCAAATCTTGTGATCCTTGTACTGCAGAAACAGAGCCCCCCTTCAAGTGTTTGTTTTTATAGACAAATTTAAAAAGCATTATCAGAATAATCATCTCTTGCTTATAAGAAAGATAAAGGGGGATTTTGGCTGGCTTTGTATCACAGAAATACCAAGACACTCTTACGTTGGGTTCTCCATAAGACAACGGTTACACATGAGCAGATGTTGTTTATTTTCATTAAATCTGGGCTGCCCATTCAAGCTGTTGGGCCTTCATGGACATCTTCCCAGACACCACCCCACCAGGACCATCTCTTAGCTTTAAATCAAGTACATCTTGAAACAAATATAAACAGAAAGAGAATAACTTTAAAATAAATAAATAAATACATGCATAAATAAAAGAAGGCCGTACAGAGGGATCTGGACCAGCTGGATTGCTGGGCTGAGGCCAATTGTATGAAGTTCAACAAAGCCAAGTGCTGAGTCCTGCACTTGAGTCACAACAACCCCAGGCAGCACTACAGGATCAGGGAAGAGTGGCTGGAAAGCTGCCTGGCAGAGAGGTATCTGGGCGGTGTTGATTGACAGCAGCTGAACATGAGACAGCAGTGTGCCCAGGTGGCCATGAAGGCCAACAGCGTCCTGGCTTATATCAGATTTCTGATACAAATGCAAATACAATGTGGCCAGAAGGACAAGAGAAGTGATCATGCCTCTCTACTTGGTGCTGGTGAGGCTGCACCTTGAATCCTGTGTTCAGTGTTGGACCCCTTACTACAAGAAAGAAGTTCAGGTGCTAGAGACAGCTCAGAGGAGGGCGACTAAATTGGTGAGGGGTCTGGAGCACAACTCTGATGAGGAGCAGCTGAGGGAACTGGGGCTGTTTAGCCTGGAAAAAAAGGAGGCTGAGGGGAGACCTTATTGCTTTCTACAACTACCTGAAAGGAGGTTGTAGCATGGAGGCTGTTGGTCTCTTCTCCCAAGTAGCAAGTGATAGGATAAGAGGAAATGGCCTTAAGTTGCACCAGGAGCGGTTTAGATTGGACATTAGGAAAAATGTTTTCATGGAAAGGGTTGTCAGTCATTGGAACAGGCTGCCCAGGGAAGTGGTGGAGTCACTATCGCTGGAGGTGTTTAAAAGAGCAGATGAGGTGCTTAGGGGCATGGTTTAGTGCTAGAGTTAGGTTATGGTAGGACTTGGTGATCCTGAGGGTCTCTTCCAACCGAAACGATCCTATGTAAAGCAGAGAAACAAAGCAAATGTAACAATATCTCTAAACCATATATGCATTCGCTCTCTGCCAGGCCTGGTCTGGCTGCAGCTAAAGCAGCCTAAATGAAATGAAATCTTCATCAGGTCAGGCCATGTTTCGTGCCTCCATATGTTCTTTTAATGACTCTATATGTAGACAACAGAACAGACTGAATGGGATTCTGTATCCAGCAACAAGGTCTCTGATCCTGGCAGTTGCTCAGAGCTGCTGCACAGCTTTGGACAGCACAGCAACTGGTATGTGTGTCCCAGCCCACATGCTGGCTGTAGGTGCCACGTGCTCTGCCGTCTGGGCAGCAAACCCTGTGTCCTCATCAGTCAGAGCCAGGGTACTTCTGAAGCTCATCCCAGGGCTCTCCTGATTCCTTCTCCATGTCCTCAGGTTCTCCTCTAGCAGCAAAGGAAGGGCAGGAAGGGAATGAGATGGTCTTTTCCTTACCTGTGGGATCCACATGCTGACCAGAGATCTCATACTCATGATTTACAAATAGATCCAGAGGGATTGCACCTACAAAGCTATAACACATCATTACAACTGTTGACTAATTGTGTTTCTGTCCTTTAATTGCTGTACAATGGGAAGGAGGTCCTTGCATCCTCCCTACCAGGCACCATGTGAAACCATGCAAAATCACAGTCTGATCTATGGTCCTAATGAGTTTCTCCCTCCAGATGTCAATGTAGCAAAATATAAAGCTACACTGTTCACAGAATTATGGTGGGGCTTTCTTACTATGTGTTATTATCTTTACAAAAAGTGTTTTGTACGGAAGGATCTAAGAGATCCCTCAACACCCAAGCCTAGTTAATGCTCCACAGGAATGACAGGTTCAATCCCACTTCTTTTTTTCCTTAGGAACGAGTCCCAGAAAATAAATTTCTAAGTAACTGACTGAGAAGCACAGAATCAGGCCTTATTAGAACTGAAAGTTGGCATTAATAAAACATAAAGACTAGAAACAGATCAAATATATTAGATTCAACAGTAGTCAGTGAATTCATGTTGCTCGTCAGACACCATTACATGCTGTTCTAATCACCCTCACCAGGGAACATTTCAATGCCCTATACTTTAAGCCATAACAATATTTTTTTCTGTTGTCCATAAAAATTATTAACAAACATAAATGCAACTGTATGTTTCTTTTTCTCTCCTCACTTCTCCCAGCCAAAACCATCTTTATTCTGCAAAAGACAGGAAAGGGTCAGGGATTGATTCTCCTTATTGACTATATACACCAGCCAATGCTGGGTCCTGTTCTCTCTGTGCAATGACAGCAATGTGACATTTCCAGGCAGCAACATTTGCTGACATCATGAGTCATTTTAATGTCATTTTCTGTATCTCATTTATCAACAGCCATTTAAATAATCAGGCTGTGAAGGAAAACAGAACTCAATAGACCCCAGCCTTTGCTCATAACTTTGCCCAGCCTTCCCAGACTTGGGAAAATTCAGTGCTAGGCTTGATGCCGAGCTTGCTACAGATCAGTAGTCTCATTGAAACATTGTTTATCATGCCGTAGATAATAAAAATAACAATTTTTTCACACTGCACATGCAATCACAAAATGTGATGTGAATTGAAATGAACTGACAGTAAAACACAGCCTCTGCCCTGTTTCAGAAGCTATATAGAAACCATTTGCTTTTTTCTCTGCAGGAAAAATGCTGAGATAAGTGAAAAATGCTAGCTTGTGGGTATGGTGCTGCTGAATATTCAAAGTCCGTTGGCTACCTTGTTACATGTCAGTACTGACATCAGATGTGGACAGTGCGAAACTCTCAGTAATAAGAGAGCTGGGCAGCAAAATGACACGAGTGTCCAGTTAAAGAAAACCTTCAGAATTTTTTCTGGTGCTATGGCCACCTGGCAGGACAAGAGGTTGCTAGTGGAAGGTGGCCCATGAATTAAAGAGAAAGGCACAGGGATCTCTTCACATATACATCTACCAAGAAGGATCTTACGACTGCCCATGCAGAAAGCTTTGTGATATAGAAAGCAGCCATGGGACCCATCTCTTCTGTATCACAAGACCCAAGAAGTTCTCCAGAAGGAGAAGAGAGCCAAAAACCTCTTCCTGTCCAACAATTTAGGAGTAAAGGGAAGGGGTGGTAAACCAGCAATAAATATATGAACACCAACAGATCAATAAAGGTTGCTGGGCTAACAGTGACGGGCTGACGGACTTGCTGGTCTAACTGGCTTTTAACCCAGTACTTAGTTTCAACCTAAAAAATAAAGAATAAAACCAGCAATATTTGCTCATTGATTTCAAATCAAATGTACAGATCATTTCAGGAGTAAATATAAGTAGAACAGCACCTATTTGCAAAACCATAGGTGGACGTTGTTCAGCTCTGATTCCAAACTCAATGGAAAAGTGTATCTTACTGGTAGTTCTAAGATTGTTAACTTAAAACAATATCGATTTATCCAGGGTGGTTTCACTAGTGTACCTTAACCTATTACTATCACTCCAGAGATCACAGGAATACTTCTGTTTCTTTTAAATGTGATTCAAAACAGGCACAGTCCTTCCCTGCCAGTCCTTCCTTTCTAGCACGTCAGCTGTGGATCTCATAAGAAAAAAAGGTTACATGGACCTCGCACAAAAATGGGGCTTTTGATCATACTTAGAAGAAGACCATGTAATGACAAGGTGCTTTCCAGTTCACTTGTTGTTCCAATGGTGTGGAAAGGCTAAAAACATCAAAACACACCAGTGGTTCATAGCAGTTGCTGTAACACGAGCCAGGTAACTTTTGCTTCCCAGGTGAGTGGTGATGAAGGTGTACTCAGCAATATTTCTTGTAACGTATTTTAGATAGAGGTGACAGTTTAGACTGGGCAACTGAGGTAGTAGGATTTGAGAAGCAATCCACACATGAGCAGAGGGAACAAAATCATTTAACATCAGCCAACCTCTTGGATTAGTCATAATTCAACAATTAAAATACCAGCCAAGTTCCATAGAAATTTGCATTTTTGCTTCTGGTTTAGATGATGGTGATATCTGTGATGAGCTAACAGCGTTTGCAGCTAGGAAGAGCACAAAAGGCAAGGTGCCTTCATTTCCGACACTCTGCAGCCCCTGTGGGATCTTTGATCAGACTTCAAAAGCCTTAACCTGTGCTGTTACAAGCTGAATCAGCATGTGGAGGATAAGGGGTGAGGCGATGAATGGGATACAACTAACTGAAAACCTGCTCACTTCTGTCTGATTCTGAAAAGATTTCTTAGTCACAGGAGAGTTCAACTCATTCACGTTTGAGCCCTGAAAGAGTCTATTTTTTCGCAGCTTCTAGGCTGTAGTGGGAGAGCAGCCTGGAGGGGTGTTCACTCTTCCTTTGTTCCCAGGGCCTGAACTTTACTAAATTTTCTCATGCAAACAGAATGACAATTCGCTTTTTCTTCTTACTGGCCACCTTATTCTCTTTTTTATCTAGCACATCTTTCCTTACCAATAGCAGCGTGCTACAACTACCCTGACACATAAATAAATAAATAAATAAACATTAAAGAAAGTACGTATCTCATTTTTGAGTGCATGGCCTTTATTGGGTGCTTACCAGAAAAAAAAAAAAAGATTTGATACAAATACTTCCCTCAGTGTTCAAAATATTCAAGCACCTCATGATAACACAGTTTCAACTTTTTTAAAAGACTATTCTGGTGCAACTGATTATTATGTGATCGAACAAAAGAGGAAGTCAGTATATTGGAACTTAGATAAATGAACAGCTGATTTTTTGACTGCTTGTGGCACCAGAATTACTCTACAAGTCTTCATAACCCAGATAGTTTATTGTCTGTTGATTTTAGCAGGCTTTAATTTGGTCATATAGAAGAAAGAAAAGGTTTCTTATTATGGAAAAAAAAATACTTTTTTTGTTATGGCCTCAAATTACAATATTGGGCAGGTCCTTCTGCTAATAATAGAGGCAGCATTTGACAAGTTCAACGTGATCAAAAGCATCCCTTTGCTATTCTACCAAGACTGTAAACATTAAAACTAGTTATTATCTCAGAAAGCCAGAAAATATTGAAATATTGAAATGTATTACAGGAATAAAATACAATAAAAAGCTTCCAGTTCCTCAGAGTAGGTCATTCATAAAATTTCCTTAAGATATCTATAGTGAATTATCATTTCTGATGATAATTTGAGACAGGGTTAGATTATTGACACATAGGAAACCACACTGAAGTAAGAAACCAACTGGAGGGAGCACTGATTCAGCCAAACAGTAAACTAATATACTGGCCATCTGCACTCAAGGCATAGTGGTCAAATTCTTGATGCTGATGCTTGAGTTAGGACTCATAAGTGGGTGATATGTATATATACAGAGAAAGAAAATTTCTTGACTCTGGTATAACTACACAGGGAGTTGGTACTTCGGAGCTGCTGGTCTGTGGGTTTGAATGAGTAGGCGGCAATTATAATGATTTAGCATTATGAAGCAGACTTATTCCACTGGATTATGGCTTTCATTAGGATTTATAATACAAAGATTGTTATTGTGATTCCAGCTTCTCATTGCATATAAACTCGTTGTTGAACAAGCATCGTCTTGCCTCCTTCAGAAATGTCAACAGGAAAATATTTTACCCAGCCAGTTGAGAAAAGTGTGATAAAATAATATTGTCCGTGTCTCATGATGTAAAATAAACAAACAAAACAAAAACCCCTTTTCTTAGCATTGCTTTGGAACAACCCTCAGAGCATTTTAGGAGAAGGTGTTAAAAGATGACTGGAGCCACCTTAAAAGGATGTGAGACTCTTTGAGAGTTAGGGTAGAAGTCAGGTGCCTTAGAAATTACTTTAAGTACTACCAAATATCAAGGTAGTAAACAAAAGTAAAGGCAATAGAATTTGGCTTACTGGTAATGAATTGTGCCCATATGAAACCTTATACTCACAAAAGGTCTCCTGAATGCTAGGGGATGAGTCACACAACGGGAACAGAATTCTTCTGCACTTTCCTGTGCCATGGCTCTAATGTCAGCAGAGCAAGAGGGCACAGGCTGAGCACAGAGAAAAAAACGATTTTTTTTTTACATGTATTCCTGACCCTGACTCTTTATCATATAACTGTTTTTTTTTTTTTTAAACTTTATGTTGAGGAATGGTCTGCGCTAACAATGTATATCACATTATTGACAGAGCAGACCAATTTGCAGTCACTTCATACTACGAGGACACCATGCTATGAAAACCTGAACAATATTTTATATTGCTAACAATGAATAAAAGCTGTAAAAAACCTCACTGTGACATTCAGCTCCCAGACATGGTAAATTGCTTTCTGCAAGTGTTTTCTGTCTATGCATATATACATGCTATGCACTTATTTTCCACATCTGCAAAATAAGAATGCAAAATGGTGCTGTTCGGACATCCCCTTCCTTTGTACCCACAAGTTTTAGGACAACCTGGCAAAAACCCATCAGAAAACATAATGGCTGTGAGCTACTGTTCCTTCTCTATCCCAAACAATAGATGTTACAATAATAAAAGCCAATTTTAGCTTGTTAGAGCAACTGCTGAGCATCACACACCAGGCATGGACTGCCCGGACTACAAAGGATGCACCCTGTTGTTATGGTAACTAGATGACAACTTTGGTGTACACAATAGGTGCTGTCGCCTCTGGGACTGAAATTCAGCTTGGCTGGGGTTCTGCACCCTGCCCTGCCTCATCACACCACTACTGGATGGGACCTGTATTCCACTGCCCTGAAGTGAAGACCCACATGGCACAAGCAGGGTATTGCCACCCTTCCCTGAGTTTCTCACACCCTCTCCACACTCCCTAAAGCTTACAGAAGAACATGCTACAGCTGCTGGGACATCAATGAATGTGCTAGAAAGGACATAGGTGTGACATTCCCTAAATCAGTTTCTCTAAAGATATCTACAGGTGTTTTGGCTGAGCTGCACAGCTAGATTGAATCCCTCATTTTAAACAGAAATAAAGATGTGTAGCACTCATTTGCTTATGCAAAAGATGCAGAAGGCATTTTCTTTCTACTAAAAATAGACACTATTCACTCTATCAAGTCTTTTGTGTCTTTGTCTGATACAAACAGTTGATCCAGTCTATCCTCTGCCAGCAAAGGACCATTCCCCTTTCCTCCTGTGTCCCAGCTCAACCTCTGTTTCCCACATCCTTTTCTCCATCTGTTCATTTGATTGTTGCTATTTTGGTACCTCTGCTAGAGTTTGTATGGTGGGTTCCCTGAGACACAGCAGTGCTGTGTCAAGAGAACCTGACATGACCTCTTTGCTCCAGGTATTATCACAGACAACAGCTTCCCGCGTTTAGCTCAGCCTGCCTTAAGTAAAGAGTATTTTCCTCATATCGCTTCACTGTTTTGTCCCCACCACGCAGAAAGCTACAATGAAAGGCAAAACTGGGCCTTCTTTTATCTCAGCCAAGAGAACTTGCACACCCTTCCTGGCAGGTTTCTAGGAAGATTGCCTTCGGAAATAGTTAGATTGCTCATAATCAGTGCGACTGCCTGGAACAGGAGAATTAGTTTCCCATTATATACCTGGAAGTGAGGTCCAGTACACAGGGATGCCCTGGGGAGGAGATGGCAAGAGAAGAGAGGGCCAGAGTTAACCTGCACTACCAGCAGCAGGGAGCACTGCTTACACACACCATATGGTAGACCTGTGCTCACACCATGGCTGCGAGTTAGATGTACCTGAACTAACTTTCAACCACTTAGACCTGGCACTACCCTGAGACAGCTCAGCATGGGCATACAGTTGTTTCCTTAACTCTGGGTTTCCTATAAGAGCTATACTGGGACAGGAGTTTGGCTGCAGGATGGTACACGTTCCCCTCTGAAGGACCCGGGTACCATCCTGCAGCTGTTCAGAGCTGGCATGATCTTTCACAGCTGTTACTGTCTAATGAGTACTTTTTTGGCACCACAACCTTCAAGCTAGCAGATGACTATCTGAAGATCAGCAAGTACAACATTTATTCTCACAATGTGAGATATCAGCAGTAAGGAAACTATGAAGATTGATGGTGAGATTGGATGGAGAAGGATGGAGATGAAAGGCATCTCGTGAACTTCTGCTTTGAGGTATATTTTTAATATGATATATCACCTTTGCCTTATTTGTGGGAGTAGAGAAATTCCTTGAAGTAAATTGGTAAGAGACAGGATCATTAGAAAGCTGATGAACACATGAGCTTTTTCTCTTAATATTACTTTTAGAACACTCCAAATATGCAGTTACTATAACCATAATGACATTTTAGATTCCCTAAACCCCTACATTACAGCAGAAGCACACAACGCACAAGTGTACAGCAGTACAAATATCTGCTTCTTATAGCATTACTTCTCCCATATATTAGCTATAATAAAATAGTGCTGAATTTCGAGAAAAAAAAAAAAAAAACAAACAGAAAACAAAAAGCAAACAAAACTGCTTTGCACTATAAGCCTTCTTCTTTGAGTGTGAAAATAGGTAATATTTAAGAAGCTCAAAGTGTCTTCAAGGCACATGTCCCACTGACATGGCACTGGGAGTGAGGCAGTTGGGGCAGTTGTGTCCATCATCTTCTGCTGAGTTCCTTGAGGTTAAGGCAACAAATGTACAGAAAGCAAAGATGGACATTTACCCTTTACATGAGTTCACCTAACCCAATCTTTCAGAATTTTTAGTAAATATATAGTAGAAGTTTAGCATGAAATATTACAAAACCAAGTTCTTGTTGTGACACAGTAAGTTAAAACTTCCACATATTAAAAGTTCAGCTGAGCTGATCTGCTTAGAGCAATAACAGTTTCTGCTCACATGTTATTCTGACCTCTGGGGTGCAGCTGTTTTTTCCTCTTTAATCTTCCTTTGCTAACACAGATACCACTCTGCTCTTAGCAAAGCTTAAGTGATGACCCTTCAACTACCCAATAGTTTACATGCATTTTTGTGAGAGTACAGAAGCTTGATATTTGAACCTGAGACAAGAGGCAAGTCTCATCTTAAAATAAAATTTAAAAATTATAAAAATCAGAGATGGTTTCTTTCCTTTTTATTTTGACAGAAAGATAGGAAATATGTCCATTTTAAGCTTGTTTGGATTTGTATTATTTTAGTTAATAGCAGGAAGCTTAATTCTTTTGAATCAGCCTTCTTTCCAGATCAACACATGCTTATTACATTCCCCTGCATTTTTCAATTCACATGTTCTTTTCTATCCTACTACTCCACCCTTTTCCTCTTCCCATTTCTTTCCTGCTACGAGAATTAAATTAATTTGGATCTCCCTGCTGAGGGAAGATTTATAGGGGAAACTTTGGTCTTCACAGCATGCTGTAAGCAGGTCCAGGCTCACTCTGACCTTTGCTGGTTGCTCAACCTGTGCTTAAAGCATTCTCTGCCTCTGACTCCCAGCTTCACACAGGGCTACAGTAAGTGCAGCATCTTCGTTAAACCTGTGTATCCTGGCTGAAAATGGAAAGGTAGCCTCCAAGACAGGTCTTAGTCCATTAAGAACAGGAGGATCAGGACCTCAAAATGTATTCAGAATCAAAGAGGGAACAACTGGAGTGTACAGAGCATTAGTGTGATGCACTCCCTATATTCCTTCCTCCCCAAAAGACACAGTACACCACCTGTACAGCAGTTTTAGAGGTGGCTTTCACCTTCTGTGAAGCTTATGTCACTGGCATGCTGACCTAAATCTAAAGTTATATGAAACTGGAAGGGATTTGCAGCTTCTGTTTCATCAACTGCATTACTTTTACTTGCCTTGAAGGATTCATTTGTCTTCACTCCAGTAACCTTTGGCAGCAATCAGCAGTTCAAACACCAGTACTCCCACACATAGCAGTACTTTTCACAGTCACATACCATTTACTGAAAGCTCCATAACAAAAAAAACCCACGCTCTTTCAGTTAGTTGTTCAGATGTATCTATTTAAATTCCACCTCTGATAATATTAAAAGATTAATTATACTTCTGAGAAGCAAGAAAATGCTTCATCATCACCACGTATGGGCATTAAATTCTTGTCTGTGTTTTACAAACAGCATAATCAAAGTTCAATAGAGAATATGCAAAGATTGCAAATCTATAATAGATGAAGAAATTTACATAAACAACAGTTATGAATATCTGATGTTTACAGAAATAAAACTGCATGCTATGCAAACAGAGAAAGTCTGTAACACTAAAGAAAATTTCATTGTGTTGATTTTCAGACCCAAAGCCCTTTGAGGGTAAATATATACAAGGCATTTCACATCTATAATGCAAGAGAAAATACCTACAGAAAAAAAGAAAAAAATATATATATATTGCTATGATACATTGTTTAAAGAAATTTGGACTTATTTACGCCCAAGACCTTTAGAGTTAGAATTTCACAGATACAAAAGACACCCAAAGACCTTTAACAGCCTTAAAAAATCTGATTCAAAATCTCTCACACTGAGAAGTGGGAATTTGCGTTTTTAAAGGTCTTCTGTAAAATATGAAAATCAAGTAAATAGAATCATAGAATCATTTTGGTTGGAAAAGACCCTCAAACTCATCAAGCCCAACCATTAACCTAGCACTGTGAGTAACCCATGTCCATAAGAACCTCATCTATATGTCTTTTAAACACCCCTAGGGATGGCGACTCAACCACCTCCCTGGGCAGCCTGTTCCAGTGTCTAACTACTGTTTCCATGAAGAAATGGCACTGATCAAACTGAATCTGCTTTGGAAATATGAGGGGGTCATGTACAAACGTGACAATTCACTACTCTGATTTACAATGTGAAATACAGTAACAACATCAGTGGAGCAGTAGTCCACCCAATAAATTCATCTTAGAGCTGGCCCATCTCAATGCATGACCAGAGGTTTATGAGCCAAATCCTGCTCCTGCATGCACGTGTGGTTCCCACTGAGAATCAACAGGACCTTACATTTGCTGCAGAGGCAGAATTTTATCCAGCACTCATGGTTTGAGGGTTTTTTTAGGATAAAATACTGGTTTCACTAGTACCTGGAAGACATTGACGTCATGTCAGATAGAAAATGCTGTCAGCATTCATGTAAAAATATAAATAGGGAAAGGAACCTGGATAAACTTTAGGGATATTAAAACCAAACCAAAACAAAACCAAAAACAACAACCAAAAAAAAAATCCTGCCCCAAAAAGCAAAGAGAACTAACACATCATGTAGCCAAACACATTGTGCTCTACAAGGTCACCCTCCTAATTCAGAGAATTCAGTTAATCCTCCAGATGAATGTAGCATGTGTTACACTCTCAATGAAAATGCACAGGCTCCAAATAAGAAACCATCAACTACTGCTAGAAATGCAATCAAATGGTTGGGAGGCTGAATAACACCATTCGATTTTCCCCTTTCCAATAAACAACCAAAACAAAGGGAAGTGTTTCACTGAAGGTGTGCATTGTTTAAAAGGCCAAAAGGTGCCTTTCCTTCTAAATTTTAAAACCATTAATCAAGCATGAGATAAACAACATGTGCAAGTCAAAGGTTAATATCCCAGGGTCTTTCATGTGCGATTACCACCCACTTCTTTTCCATTAACACCATCATCTCCTCCCTGTCTTTCAACATTTCCCCCAACTATTCTTTGCTTGTGTCCCACGGATTCGCACAACTGAAAAGTAGTAATTATTTTGCACTTAATCTTCAGAAAAGTGCTGTATAGAAAACAGGCTTTGCCTTCTGTTCTGAAGTCTGGAGGGAATGACCACTAGAGAAAAGTAATTGTTTCATTTTTCCCCTAAAGAGTGTGCTGAGGTTCTGTTTGCTTTTGAAGGATGAAAAGACTAGTTTCACTAGTACCTTGAAGACACTGACATCACGCCACAACAGAAATATTGCAAGCAAGAGGATAATCAAGCACTGTCGAGCAGATTTTGATTTTAGTGGTAATGGCATTATTCCAAAATAGACTGAAATTATTTAAATAGTGCGGCTGTAGACATTCACCAGTGCTTTTGAGCACAGAGCATGGCTCTAATCACATCTGAACAATTAATCTTCACAATTGTGCTGTTTAGAATCCTTCTATGAGTGGGTATATTTTTAATAATTAGGAAATTAATTAAAATTGCTATCTAAAGGGTTGTCAGAAGTCTTCGGTAAAAAAAATTGGGCTGGGGTGGAAACAGCACAATATAGTCCCTCTCCAAGTGTGTGTTCTATAATATTCACTTGAAAAAAAGAAAAATAAGCAGAGTGAAGCAGTTATTGTTCCTGCATATTCCTTACATATTTAGAAACTATGGAGCAATATTTGAAGTTTCAAAAGCATTGCCATACCAATAGGAAAAAGAAAATATATAAAAAGGGTAACAAGTTAACTTAAAATTTGTTACTCTATTCTTTCCTGCAAGGTTTAATGAACCTATTAACATATTACACCTTTTTCATTTCTCAGAGTGATTTTTTTTTTAATTCTTCCTAAACTGTATTCATGATGCAATGCAAAGCTCTGGCATAATTATGGGTATTTACAGAAGGAAGATTCTTCCCAAATCATCTTTACAGCAATGAAAACAAGGGTTGCTGTGTTTACTCATAAAATATTTCTCAAATGCCATTCAGTGATCTATGGAGGGGAGAGGGAGGGGGAGGGGGAGGGGGAGGGGGAGGGGAGGGGAGGGGAGGGGAGGGGAGGGGAGGGGAGGGGAGGGGAGGGGAGGGGAGGGGAGGGGAGGGGAGGGGAGGGGAGGGGAGGGGAGGGGAGGGGAGGAGGGGAGGAGGGGGAGGGGGAGATCCATCCACCTATGTAGTTTGGCTGGCAGCACCTCTGGCCTCTGGAGCCCTAAGGCTGGCTGGACAGACTGAGCTGGCAGGTTCCTCATTTAGGTTTAACCAGATGAATTTATAACCGATCTTCAAGAATAGCAACTTACGTCAAACATCTTTTGATTTTAGCAGGCTGATATCAATGGGTCTGACTTCTGACTATTTCCAGACAAGCTTCCTGGTGAATACTCTCAGGTGACAACTCATATTCAAGAGCACAGATGAGTCTATGATATGCAAGCCCAAACCATGTTTCTTTTTTACTTCTGGATCTATTTAACCACAATAACAGCTGCTAACTTTACTGCTAAAGTCCCTTTTATTGTGGAGTCATTCTGCATTGTCCTGGATGGGAAGGCACTGCACATGCACTGATCTTTGTCCGGCAAGATGTACATTTTATTATTACCTTGATCAACTCTAGAAGTCTTTGCATGTGTCAGTGGAGGCTGTTTTCACAACACATGGTGAGAAAGTTTTGTGTTCTACGCTCTGCAAGCAGATTTCCGCTGCCTTTGACTCCAGTGCTTTCATAGCTGCTGTTTGCTCTCCTGAATGCTTCAGGCGATGGATCATAGGGCACAGACAGGATTTTCACAAGTCAGAAACAAGGAAAATCTATTTCAGGCTCTCAAAATGAAAGTGGTGGTATGGGTCACTGAATGCTATCAGTCACTTCATCTCACAGGAGCCATGAATGAGAGGGCTGAGTAGAAGGAAGATGAGGTTTCTTTTCTACTCCGCAGGACAGCATAGGCACACCTAGGAGCTGTTACACACATGTGCAGCTAGGGATGGACATGCATTTTTTTAAAACAATCACCAAGTCATTCAGCAATTTATGGAAGTGGGTTTAATAAAATAATATAAACATACATCTCAAGTCCTCTTAACCTTTCCGTTACTCAGTGCTTCAAAAATTTTTTTGTGTTTCTGTCTCTTCTGCTTCTTAACAAGCACCACACATTTTCAGAAAACTAATTTGAGGATCCATAGCACTAACTTCAGCAGCAGTGCATATGCCTTTTAAATAACTGCCTTAATATCAGGTGAACCTTGACCTAGGAGGTACTTGGTGTCTTATACTGAAAATCCTCTGTGTCAGTGCAATGACACAGCAGCAGTGAGTAACCTGTATACCCAACACCAAGCTTAATTCAGCGTTACTTCAAGTGTAACTCCCGCACTGGGACTACACAGAAACTGCCAGGTAGTTCCGATTCTGCAAGAGGAAGGAATTGAGCTAAGAGATAATGCTGAGGTCACCATTATGTCCCTCCAGGACCACTCCTGTCTGTGTGTTGGACCTCTGGAGGCCACCTTCGTCTCCCTCCTGATAAAAACATTACTTGCCCCATTCATTCTATAAGAAGGAGACACCATTTCTCGCTGTGTGAAGATAGCAACGTACATGCTGGATTGTACAAAAAGTTGTCTGCTTCTGGTATAACATATTGCTTGCAGTCAAAATACCTGAGAATCTTTGCCACTTAATGGCTGGAATAAATCAGGATTTGACTTGCATGCATTGACTAATCATCATAAAATGAAAATGGTTAGAACTCATTAATTCAAAACCTCCACATGATAAACTAACATGATATTACTAGAGAGAGCCACAGTTTGAAAATGAAAGGAACATGTGATGGGACTGGAAGTAATCTGCAGGTAAATCTCAGCTATATTCAGACCATGAACTCAACTCCCTTGTTACTTCTGAGCCTGGAATTTATTTAATAGGAAGAAATAAAATGTGAGAGGGAAGGGAATGAATTATCCTATTTTGACATCATTGAATTATGTGCCATGAAATTACTGCACTGAAACTTTCGCCAGCATGAGCAGAGGCTAGGTAAGTCAGGGAAGAGCAGATCTGCAAACAGCCTGTAGCTGTATCATAAGCTTTTTTTTTTTAAAAAAAAAAAAAAAAACAACCTTCGTAAGTTTTAAAAAAGTCCTTATAAGTTTGTGCACATGGGAATTTCATGGGCCCACACCTGGTTTAAATCTGGTCTTTAATCATGTCATTGATGCTAGCAAATTCTTGCAATGAGCCTTAATAACTAGGGAAACTGATTTTACTTTACTCTTCAGAAGTTTCACATTAAAGGGCTCTGTATAATCCTGCTAACACATAGAAAAAGAAAATGTTTCAGAATATAACATATGGGGCCACATATTTCTTTTTCTCATCCACATAATTACTCTATTGGCTTTAACATTATGAGATACAACAAAGTTCAAAGAGTGTAGGAAAATATGGGACTGGTTATGTTGATACTACCACAAATATGTGAATTAAGTGTATTCCTTCACAGAGCAAACAATACCAGAAAGATCCTAGTCATTCAGGAATAAACTTACCAAGGACTGTGTAAGAGATGCTGTACTAGTATTGTCACTACACTTGGCTTCCAGTCACCAAACCACTTAAGGACCGATTTTCAGGAGGAGAAGAATAAAGCTAAACAATAACAATGACAAAATATACAGTAGAAGTAAAGTAAAATCATTCTGACTCTAAAAATCAGCCCATACTGAGCCTGTAGTCAGCTTTTTCCATCCTCCACCCTATTGTGGGGATAACGTTTTGAAACAGCAGGTGCCTGTAGCATAAAACAGGAAAAATATCTTAAAAAGCATAGGCTTGCATCTGACTCATATAATTGGCTTGTAGTCTAGGCAATGGGAGTCTGGACTATTTGCTTATTTTAGCCTACTCAGACTACGACCATGAACAAAAGCTTTTGAAGGAATGCCTAGAGAAATTCATCCTCTCTGGAGTCTACTAGTGGTCAGTTCACAGATGACTAATATCAAAACCAGAAACTACTAGGAAATTTAACACATGCAACTGAATCCAAGGATTCAAGATCAGTAAACTTTGATATTTCCAAAGGTTTCCTTGGATTCGTTTCTCTTTAAAAAAAATGGAACGACTTCCCATGGTGATAAACTTGATAGAAGCAACCAGAGTCGAAGTATGCCTGGCAGAATCACTAGGATTGAATCCTTGTAGTTGTGAAAGTGGCCACTCAAATCTACATCAGCACAGTGCTTTCTTCCTCTGTCTGGCAACAGATAATACTGACAATAGCTTCAGGAGACTAATTTGTCTATTTCCCTTACTTACGTGGGTAACTGACTCTGAAAGAGGTTGTTAAAACACAAAGCTGTTAACTACTTTGCTGCTCAACATTTAATCCACGAGTTAGCTAATGTTGTACCCCGTATGGCTGCCTCCCCTTCTAAAACAGATTACAAACAATAAAGAAGAAATGAAAAAGCAAACCAAAGAAATGCCCAAATTGGCCACAGAGTCTAATAGTGTTTTCCAGGATTTCCCGGGTAATCAGCCAGAAGTCCCCAGATGAGTTACTTGACACTCATAAGATAACTTAAGGAACTTTGTGAAATATTTGCAATATACTATGCAAGAAAAAGAAATGTGATGGTATGGATCCACAAAGATCTCTTACAGAAGAAATATTTATAAATTCCCTCGAAAAATGAAAATGTAAGTGAAATGTATTCAAGCTTAATCTTCTATGAAAACACACAAAATTAATAGAAAGGGAACAGGTTAGTAAGTAGCAAAGATCCTTAATTGATTCCTCTATGGATGAGAATACAGAAAATTATCTTAAAGCCAATCTAATGTAAATAAAATAAATTTATGTTTTGTTTCTACTGTAGTATACCTTTCAAAAACAAATTACAGAACTTTAGTCAAAACTGACTCAGTGTTAAATTCAGTGTTTAAAAACTGACTCTTGCTGAAAATTAGTATCTACAGAGACGTAACAAAATTACCACAAGGAGAAAAGCACAATTTCAACTGCACTGCAGAAAATATGGGTATAAATGTCATCAGAACACAGACATCTAGACTAATAGAGCATCTATGTTCAGCTCAAACTGTCCCATGCATTTTTTTTAGTGCCACTGTCACTTTCAAGACTTCCATAATACTTTGCCACTTACTAGCAAAACCTAGTCCAAAGTGAGTAATGCAAACCACCGTTTTGCCTTTGTCTGTTCATTAATACAATGTGATAGAAAGCTACATGAATCAAAGGGCATGTACGTTTCTTGTACTACGCCTACAGTAAGTCAAGTTACAGAAGTCCTTTCATTCAAGTCCATTTAGCTACTGATTAAAAATTAACTGAAATGTCTTTTCAGTTCAGCATGTGCCAAAAAGGAGCACTTAGTGATTTGTGTAGCAGAGTTTGGTTCTCGTCTCTGTACTGGAGTAAGAGAGAGGTTAGGCTGGAGATAGGTCATGTAACCCAAAGAAAGATGATCAAAAGTACCACTGACCTTTCATATTGGTAGGAGTGCTGTGAAGAAGATGAGATTACTCAGGTAGAAGCAATATCCATAAAATTATATATGACGGTGGAATGTGTTATCAGTCCTTAACTCTTGACAAGAAAACCAAGAGCTTGGCCCTGAATGAAAAAACGAAAAATTTTATCCAGAAACAAAGAATTTTGCTGCTCCAGCTCTCCTTGCTCTAAATCTAAAAAAAAAAAAAAAAAAAAAAGCCCTAAGTAAAATATTTTGGTCTTCCAGTGTTCCAGTCTCCCTATTAGGTTTTCCTTTTCTCAGCAACCATAAATAAGTTTTGAATATTGAAACATAAATAAGTTTCAAACATTCAAAGGGATATTTCAATGATCAGAGTCAGGGGAGATTTATTTAATCGGCCTAGTTTCAACTGCATTCACATCTGCTGACATGGTCTTTATTTCTGCCACTTTTGCTGCTTGTCCTTTCTCTGTTTTGAAGAACTTTCTTCATTTTAGGAAAGATGGCATTTGCTGGACAAAAGCAAGAAAGGTGGGAAAAAAATTTTGTTACTGTGTTCTGTATAACCCGTTTGCAGAAATTTAAAGATAGGAATAAAAAGAAGCACTCACGGCAAATACAGGCAGTAAATGGGAATTTTGAATCATTCAGAGAACCATCAAAGGATATTCCATTGAGTCACTGGAGGTGTGACTTGGAATGTCATGCCATGACTCCCTGCTGCCATCTCATCAACACACAGGCACGAAAGATGTACTTGTGTGTGGTGGCAAAAGAGGATGGGACCAGAGTTAAATCTAGACATTACTAAATATCTTAGAAACACAGAATCATAGAACAGCTTAGGTTGGAAGGGACCTTCAAAGGTCACGTTGTCCAACCCCCCTGCCATAAGCAGGGACATCTTCAACTAGATCAGGCTGCTCAGAGCCACATCCAGCCTGGCCTTGAATGTCTCCAGTGATGGGGCAACATCTACCACCTCTCTGGGCAATCTGTCCCAGTGTTTCACCACCCTGAATCTACTCTCTTTTTGTTTAGAAATCATTACCCCTTGTCCTATCACAACAGGCCCTACTAAAAAGATGTCCTTATCATTCTTATAAGCCTCCTTTAAGTATTGAAATGCTTGATCTCCTTGATCTCCTTGAAACCTTCTCTTCTCCAGGCTGAACAACCCCAACTCTCTCAGCCTGGCCTCTTAGGAGAGGTGTTCCAGTCCTCTGATCATCTTGGGGACCTCATCTGGACCTCTCCGACAGGCCCATGTGTTTCCTGTACTGAGGTCTCCAGAGCTGGGTGCAGGACTCCAGGTGGGGCCTCAGCAGAGGGAAACAGAGGGACAGAATCCCCTCCCTCAACCTATTGACCATGCTCCAAGATATGATTGGCTTTCTGGGTTGCAAGCACACATTTTTGGCTCACATCCAGCTTTTCAACCACCAGTACCCCCAAGTCCTTCTCTGCAAGACAGTTCTCAGTCCCTTCATCCACCAGCCTGTATTGATACCAGGGGTTGCCCCGACCCAGGTGCAGGACCTTGCTCTTGGCCTTGTTGAACCTCATGAGGTTCACATGGGCCCACTTTTCAAGCTAGTCCAGGTCCCTCTGCATGGCAATTCATCCCTCAGGTGTGCCAGCTGCACCACTCAGCTTGGTGTCATCTGCAGACTTGCTGAGGGCGCACACGATCCCACTGTGTATGTCACTAATGAAGACATTAAACAGTACTGGTCCTAATACAGATCCCCATGGGACACCACTAATCACTGATCTCCATCCAGACACTGACCCATTGATTACTGCCTTCTGGACACAACCATCCAACTAATTCCTCATCCACCAAACAGTCCATCCATCAAATCCATCTCTCTCACATAGAGAAGGATGTTGTAGAGGACTGTTGTCAGAGGTTTTATACAAGTCCAGACAGATGACGTCTGTAGCTCTTCCCTTTTCCACTGATGTAGTCACTCCATCATAAAAGGCCACTAGGCTGGTCAGACAGCACTTGCCCCTGGTGAAGTCATGCTGGGTGTCTTGAATAACCTCCCTGTCCCACTTGTGCCTTAGCATAGCTTCTAGGAGGATTAGTGTGGGGCAGAGGGAGGAAGGAAAAAAAAAAGCTAAATAGCCATTGCTTTTATTTAGAAGTTGTTAATTATCTGGGCACTGTATTCTGCAAGCAGTGAAAATCTCAGCAGGGTGGTTTTAAACTGGTATCTGACCATTTCAGACTGAGTATTCCTATCCAGATGTCCAGCTTGAAACCTGCTTACCAATGCAGAACTTCTTTACCTCCTTGCTAAAATTATCTCCAATGCACTGCCAAAATAATGACAATGTTGTGACAGTCCCTGAAGGTTTGCCTTCATTACCTCTGCATCACGGTGACACAGAACCACCAGACTGCTTTGATAACTCAAGAGAAAGGACAACAGGTTACAGAAAAAGTGTTTGCTAGGAACAGAAAAGAACAAATTCCTCCTAGGCCCTCCAAAGTAGTGGCCTAATTCATTTATTACTGCTCAAGTATGAGTTACTATTAGGTTTTTTCTCTAAAATTGGTGCCCCCCTCTCTTCATAAGCAGCCTGCATCCCAAAACAAGCCTTTTGAAAATGCACTGAAAATGCACTGTGTATCACTCCGCTTTCTTTTACTTTTACTTAGTCTTACTGAGACAATTCCTACATGCAAAGTTACTCCCTTATTATATTTTTCAGAAATATAATTTTTCAGCTTCCTCTGAGATATTTTAAAGAAATCATGTCCCAAAATATATGAGCTCCACAGGAGGTTGTAGCTGTGACATGCCAATAAAGCTTCAAAATTAAATGATAGTGATTTTACTGGAGTCTTATAGTGCCTAATAGTTTGTAGTGTAACTCAGTGCCTTATGCATATTGAAATACTTTTAAATAGCTAAAGCAATTCCACAGTGTATATTCCAAGATATACTGACTCTAACTATTTTGGGGGTTTGGATGACTAATCAGCTTTGTCTGTTGCAAGTTAAGACTTTCTGCAAGGATATTTGGATTGACTGCTTCCAGAAGAATGATACTGCATGAATTTGCAGTGTCCCTAAATAGATCATAGCAACTGTTATCTTCTTAGGTTCTTCTGCAAATTCATCAGCTGTTCCTTCACTGAATTTTAACTGCTGGTTTGTCAAGGTTATTTTAAATATTGCCAATTTAATGCATTTCCCCCTGCTTTACAAATTTTTATGGCTTAATAATGATGCATTAGGACATAGTCCAAAGACCAAAGATGAAAGTTTTACAGTCCATCTGGAGTTTTACCATAAAACCTGTTCATCTGCAGTAAACAGAATTTTTCATAATGACCTATTACGCAATTCTGTTTTCAACATGCTCTTCCAAATTGCCATGTTACCTAGGATCAGTTTTCTGACTAACTTACCATTATATAAAGTGGAGGCAGACATGGACCTCCACTTAAAAGCCAGGTGGAACTGAGCCTACTGGCCAGAAAAATAATTGAAAAAAGAAAAGCTAGAAGTTACATATACACTTGAGAAAAAGTAACATTTCACTGTATAAGGTAATTGACTTCATTGCGAAATATAACCAAATATAAGCAAAACGGAGCCATCAATACAGTAACTATTCCTGAAAACTGTAATTGAACTATAATTTCATATTTGTAACTGTAAACTTGATTAATGTTTCATTTACAGATTGTGTCATCTTCCTTGCAGAAAATATTTCTTCTCAAACCTAAAACAGTGATTCTCCCAGTCTTCAGCAAACCATTTTGTTTCAAACAGCATCCATCATCTTGCCAATGAAAATGTCAATAACACAGGGAGAAGCAGCACATTTATCTCATTTTTCCACATAGAAAAAGGTATATATGTAATAAATCTAATATGAAAAATATCTCATGTTGGTTTTACGACATGTAAACACATTTGATATATTTTCCCTCCAAATCAAATTATTTAGAACACTGCAGGATGTCCACTTAGAAGGACTCTATGATTGCATTTTATTTCTCTACAAACGTGGCTTTGAATAATAATAATAAAAAAATCTCAGTTTTTCTATTTGTCACTGGCAGAAGACTCATTAAAATCTGGTGAAACAACAACTGCTTCTATTTCTGTCAGCTCTCAGCCAGGCACTTTTTCTTATGATCTTTAATAGCTCTTATGTTGTTTTTTAACTTCATGCAAATGTTTGCCTGGTTCAGTATAAATCTTCACTTTCTTTACTAACACTAACACTATTCCCTCACCAGTTTTTGGTTACTACTCAATGTTTCCACCTAAAACATATTAGCAGTGGGCTACTCCCCAAGCACCAACAGGGACCACCTCTGTTTCAAATTCCAGCTTAGCAACCACTGCTGCAGCCTGATGCGTGCAAGTAAACCAACAAGTGATGACTATATTATGATAAAAGAGAACACAATTATTATTTTTTAGAGGAAGTTCAGAGATGGAAAGTCATCAACATAACAGCAGACATAATGGTATGACCATTTTCTTATATTCCTCTTCTGTCTCTCAGAATTAGTCTAAAGTAACATTTCTGTCTCATTTGCCCAGTGACTTAAGCATCTGGATGCGGAATACACTTGTTCTACGGAGCCATGAGCCAGACTGAGTTCTCTAGACTCCACTTGAACACAAATACTGTGGATCAGTCACTGCAGTAAGTGACATTTACTGGCCTGTTCCTGGAAGATCTCAACTCTTCTCCTTCCACTGAAGTGAACACAGTTGAAGCTCATCAGACCTTATGATCAGTTGGCTCCATTTCACACAAATCCCTGGAAGAAGCCACTTTTACATACATTTTCCTGACTTGCATGTACATAATTAAATAGAAGGGAGTTTTAGTTCCTGAACCATCTAACACTGAGCTCCTCAGAGGACACCTGATTTGTGTGCAGACAACCAAATGAAACAGTGCTCAGAGTAGCCAGTGAGGACCAAGAAGCTCTAGCAAAAGAACTGACTTTTTAAATGCTTCTGGCCTGCAAAGGGTTTCTGTGATGTCTCAAAACAGTCCAGTTCCAGGGGACTGGAAGTGCAGGACACCAGGACCAGTGAGCCTTGGGTGATGCTCAGATAAGGGACTCAAAGCCGAATCCTGATCTGCTAATGTCCGGTTGAGAAGCCAGCTCCCATTCCCATTACCCTGTCTGTCTTTGCTGGGTTAACAGGAGAATGATGTCACATTTTTCACTCAATTAAATACAATTCTAAATATAGATGGGAAAGCAGGAAAAAACAACTGAATAAAGAGGTGCTATTTGTATGCAGTCAATTTCAAGAGCAGAAAAGAAACATTAAACAAAATTCAAAGCCAAACATAGAGCAATTGCCATTACATATTACGTCTTTCTCCAAAACATTTCTGCAAGGAAGTTTTATCATAGTATTCCTTATAATGCTTGTCAGCCAAATGCTGAGCCTCTGGTTAAGGCTCTGATTTTACATCAATAAAATCCTAAGTATTTTAATGGCAAGCACAGTATCGGGTGCTAGCAATGTATATTATACTGACTGGCATAAGCTGGATGCATAATATAATTGAAAACAGTATTTTTGCCCCTGAATTGCTTGTTTGTCTGACATTAATCATGAAAGTTTATCTTAAAGAGGTTTATCTTAAAACTGGGACGCAGTTTTCAGAAGCCAGCCTCTATCTGTGGCAACAACTTTTCATGCACACACTTATCTTCACAGTAATAACTGATCTACATATAAACAAACCAGTTCCGTACATGCAAATTCTAACAGCTCTCAGGCAGACTGCTTCATCAACACGTGCAGGCGATACCACTGGTGGCTAGTACCAAAAAATGCACACACATACACCTCTGATCTATCTCAATGTGGAGCTTAACCGCAAAACTTAGCATGAATGAGATAACACTTCTCTAAGAAATTGAGAAATGCTGTATTATTACATCCCTGTGCTACCAATCAAACATAATGAATTTTTGATCCTCTGTACTATAAACCACATTAATGCTAGTCATCTAAAGCAAACATTCCCAGACTCTGAAACACAGCTGTAAATATTCTTGCCCAAGGTGCTGATCTTGGTGGCAATTTCTGGCATTGATTCTTCTCTGGTTTTCCTAAGTCCCTACCATTCAAACCTGGGTGAAACAATAGCTTTACAAAGGGTTCTGTCAGTTCCTATGAATAAAACTGAAATTATTTTTACAATTCTCACAAGCTGAAACTGAAACTAATTTCAGCTGTTCTCACATAGTATTTTTAATTGGATCAATATCATTCAGCCATTTTGAAAACTGTTATGACACGCAAACTAATACATACATACAATAACATACCCTTTAAGATAGGTGAATAAAGTTTATCCTGTAACTCTTTCTTATATACCTGTAACATTAAAGTGTCTATTAGAGGAGCACAAGAGGGCTATACGTTCCCTCTTTGTACTCCGAAGTGTTTTGTATGAGATGCGTGCTCCCTGAAAGATAACAGTGACACATCTCCTGCACTTTAATCCATACTGTGACTGATGATGACCCCTCCTCACAATGCACTGCAACGTGCACTGGTGAAAATGCCCTATGACTGCTTTGAATTTGGCCCCCTGAAGTCATATTACCAGAAGGATTTTTTATTTTAGCTGTGGGAGTCTAGGCTGGATAGAATGCAAACCCAGGAAAGTAAGTATATTAAAAGGTTCCTCAATTCTCAGATCTGATTTTTGTTCATATTTAAAGCCCACAGTAGGGGAAAAAGGAAAGATTATTTTTTTTTCCTTGCAGCACTTCAGAGTCAATACACTTACCAAGATACGATCTGAATTCCATTCTGATTTGCAGAATGGTTAGCTAATTGGCAGGCACATACAATCTAAGAACTAGATTTTGTAGATTAAACTCATTACTTCAAGCTTTTTATGTTAGGCTCCGAGTCCCCGTATAACCTCTTCCCCTGCTGATTATCTGCCCTGCTCCCTTTCCACGTTGCATCTCCCCGCTCCAGCGCTCTTTCACTCTCCTTCTACAGGAGAGGTTGCCTCACCTGCCCCCGGTGCCTCCTCCTGTCCAGGCTCCCTCTCCTGCAGCCCCGGCTCCTCATACCGTCACCACCAAAGGCTCAACCGGAGGGTTACAGGGGTCTTCTCAGAGCCACCAGCACCTCTGCACAAATTACTTGTCTCACTGAACTGTCACATTTCCCGGAATGAAGCTAGTTATTAGGCGGTGGCGGAGCTGGTTGTTGATCTGCGTTACCCTCCAGCTGACTGCCTTTTTAGCATGCACGATCTTCAGGCCACAGACTACGCCTTTCTTTTGTGTCTGGAAAGCCTGTAGCAGTTGCTGGGCACTAGGAACAAACCAACCTTTGTATTGGGAGCTACAAAAACTCGTCTCACCTAAGAGGACTGCAATCCTTGTCCACTTTAACTAAACAAAAAGATTTTTAAAAGTCCAGGGATGTTTTAGGATGGGTAATCTTGTCCGAAGCAAGGCTGGTTTGCTGTGTTAACTGTATACTTGTTATTTAGACTGAAAATAAAGCTCATCAAAAGCTTAAGTTGCCTTTACTTTGAAAGGAACACGTCATCTTAAAATATGCAAAGAGGGTTTAACATTGATAACCCAAGAGTTATTGACCTTGTATTTCAGCCGTTCTCAGTGTGCACTTTGGCTTTTTCTGTAATAAGATCATCTTACCACCAGATGATTATTGATCACTTATGACAGAAACAAAAAGCCTTGACCAGACTCATCTATTCATTGCTCTCAGTACAAACCAACATCAAAAATGACAATCCCCCCACCCTAAACTGAGTCACAGTTGAAAACACCACCTAAGGATGAAACTTAGAGGGCTAGGAAAGACAGCAAGCAATAGTAAGTTTTAGCAGAGACCTGCTTGGTGAACAACTACTACCTGGCAATAGCAGTGGCGCTACCAATGGAGTATGACAGAAATTAGAAGAAGTCCTCATCACTTAAGCCAAACCTGCCAGGGCCTTCCCTGCCCAACCCACCTGGGCAGAGAGACAGTGGTGCATAGCAGCATGCAGAAGCTGTGGGGCAGAGCTGGGACTGTGGGGCAGCTCAGTACCTACAGAGCCATCAGCACAATTGCCAACCCAATGCCAAGGCAGCAGCAAGATGACATGTCCCTCGTGCTCATCTTCTCCAGATGGGCCCAGGCAGGTGGGCAAGGTGCGTGTCATGGAGGGAGAAGCTTCTAGACTACCCTGCTTACAGGTTTCCACGATGTGCTTTCCCCCGAGGGGAACCCAGACAGAGGCGCCCAGCTGGGAAATGATATGGGCTACTCTGTCCCTTTCCATTCCGACGCGATGGAGAGGGCTGTCCCCTGCCCACCACAGCGGGGGTTGTGCGGGGTTATGGGGTGCTCCGGGCAGCGGGCACGGCCGGGGGTAGCGGAGGTGCAGAGATGCGGCGGGTACCGGCCGCACCGGGGACGGGCGACCGAGTGGCTGCGTCCTCGCTCGCCGCAGATTTTAAGGTAAAGTGTGTGCGATTTCTCACCCTCACAAAAGGGAGGAGGAAGGAAAGATGATCAAGGAAACAAACCATGCAGGGGAGGGATGAGGTGGGGGGGGAGAGAGAAGAAAAGGAGGGAGAAACAAAGGGAAGAATAAAACCCTCTCTGGGAACAAGCAAACAAAGAGGGTAACAAGAGCCCGGCGGTCTCCCCAGAGGGTAACCCCCTGCCGGGTTCCCTGGCACCGCGGCACCCCGCTCCGACGTACCGCCCCTCCGGCAGCCGGCGGGGCTGCGGCCGCGGCCCCGGGCTGCCGCCCCCGGCCGCGCACGGCGGAGCCCCGCAGGCAGGACCCCGCGCCTCGCCGCTGTCTCCCAGGGAAGTTCGGCGGCGCGGAAATACCCCCGCGGGGTCGGGGCACCTTACCTGCTGGCTGTCACTCCTTCGGGCAGCGGGTGGCAGAAGCGGAAAAAAAAAAATACGGGGGACACAAAAATAATAATAATAAAGCCACCCCAGTTTCCGAAATTGCACCGCTCGATCAGGTTACTATGGAAATCATCGCGAGGAGGCAAAAAAAAAAGCCAGAAGCCACCCTCATCCTCTCCGCCTCCGCGAGGGACGGACGGCGGCGCCGGGAGCCGCTGCCTCCCCCGGGCGCAGGACTGCGCGCTCTCCCGCCGCCGGCCGCCGGCTGCTCTCCGCCGCCGCGCACCGGCAGCCGGCCCCGGCCCCAGCCCCGCGCCGCGCCGCCAGCGGTGCTGCCCCCCGCTGCACAGCTGGAATTTAAAGGGGCCGTGCTCGCCGGGCCCCGCTTGCCCCCGCCGCCGAGGGCCGGCTGGGTGTGCCTTTTTAACCAAAAGTTTCCCCCGGGGGCCAAGCGCCGATGCGCTGAAATATGGGCACCCGCAGAGGCACAGGGGGAAAGAAAGAGAAGTATTGGCTGCGCGTAGCCCTAGGCATTAGGAATTATTATATGCATAACAGCAGGATCCAAAGGCCTCAACAGGGCTCAGTTGCAATGAGCGCTGTACGCAGACATGGATAAGAAGAGGCAGTGCCGGCCTCTTGGAGCTTGTAATGTGAGTGGTGAGGACAGACAAAAGGGAAGAAAACATATAAAATACACGGAGAGGAGAGGGAGTAGGATGAAAACTTCCTAACACCCTCCCTCCCAGCCCAGCATTGGTAATTTTTAGCTGTAATTAAAAGACTCAAACAGTTCTGAAACTGATCATCTTCCCTCTGTTCCTTTACTCAGAATCTGAGGTCCTCACCAAACCCACCAGTCCTGACAAGTGAGCTTGGCCTGCAGGACACCCCGGTAACCTGGAGGCTGGGTGTGGGACCCATTTAAAGCCTGACCATGGACAGAGCTCTGCCAACAGCTGCCACTCACAGGCACAAGTGGCCTTTGGTATGAGAGTGTGGCAGGGGTTGCGACCACTTCACTCTGCCCTACTCAGTCTCCACCCCCTCCTCTGATGTGTTGCTCTTCTCTGTCCCACTCATGTGGGACACCTCCCTCCACAAGCCCCCTCTCTGCTCCAGCAGTGATAAGTCCACAGCTGATTCAGGATCTATCACCAAAGGGTCAGTTTTCGCCCAAACAAAATATAGTTCACAAGATGCCGTTGATGGGGGAAGGGGCTTCTAAGTTATTCTAGCTCTGAAAAATGTCTGCCTGAAGAGCGCAGGGGAACCCCATTTTTGCTCTGCTTTTGCAAACAAAACCGTATGTGCTCCAGTTTCCAGGAAGGGCAAACGTGGAGAAAAATGTCTTCAGGTGATTGCCATAAATGCCTATGAAGAAAGGAGCCCTATGCTATTGCAGGTGAAAGGAAGGCAAGAGGGCGGGAGAAGAAAAAGACCTGTGAGTAACATCCAAGTCCAAAAGCATTTGGATTCCTGCCCTGGAGTAAAATGTGAATTCCTTCTCTTCTTTCTTCCTGTAAGAGCTAGTGGAGGAAGAATACATTGCAAGTAGCAGGTTTAGGGAAGATGGTTTGCATTTAGTGGCCCTCATGACACCTGTGGGTCTTCGAAAAAACTTCCTCTTCCAGTCTATCAACCAGTTAAGTCTCACAGCTCTTTATTTTGCAGATATTCAGCACTGCTGGTCAGTGCAGCTGCAGCCGAAACTGTACTTTCCAGCAGATTCTAAATTGTTTATGGGGTTTGAGGTGAGGGAATTAGCTAGTGGAGCCGTGTTTGGATGATTCTACTGAGCTATGTGGTATTTCCCCGTTCCAAACAGTTCCTGGCATTTCAGCTAGCCATTTCTATTTAAGAAAATGAGAGGCATAAAAAATACAGCAGCTAGCAGCCTAGCAAGAGCTTAGTGTTAAGAAATAAAAAGACTATTTAAAGGGGCTGACTAAAAGTCAGGAATTGACAGTCACCTTGTCCAAGAGTCCAGTTTTCCAAATACCATAACTTGCAGTATTCCTGCCAGAATAAAACAGGATTGATTTTGACCATAGTTTACCAAGTACAGTAAAACATAATGGGACCTTTGAGGCTATCTGTTCTTACAAATGTGAGACAAGTGGCAGGCTGAATATCTTAAAATTAAAATAATGAAGCAATTGATCCATGGGAGAAGAGCTTATGTGACAGACATCTTTTAGAAAAGACAGTCCTTGGAGTGAGTAACTTGGAGGTTATTTCTTTCAGAGCATGGCAGGCACAGAGCAGTGAGTTCTCTGGGCATTCTCTATCCTTCAAGACTTTTCCCTGAAAGGTTAATTGGGTTAGAGGTATAATTTTTATCCAGCAGAGATGTGCCAGCAGAGGCCTCTAATGTATATGTATTTCATATTGACAGAACTACAGTTTTGTTAGCATAATATTTTTCACCTTGGTGTGGAGTAATTTTGTTACACCCGTACAAAGATCAGACCTGGTGGTCCAGCCACATCTGCTCAGCCACTCTGCCAATGCAACGCACTGAGCCCCTAGACCAAAACAGACAGCACTGTGCACAAGGCTCCCATCTCCTTTTTACCAACAACTAATCTGTGATTGATGTTTTTCCAAAAAAGAAAAGAAAACAAAACAAACAAAAACAAAAACAAAAACCCTGCAATGAACAGGAACATCTTCAAATAGATCAGGTTGCTGAGAGCCCCGTCCATGCTGGCCTTGAGTGTTCTCAGTGTCGGGGTATCTACCACCTCTCTGGCTATCTATTTTTCCTTTTATTGCAGAACACATGACTAACAAAGCAGGGTGAAGAATAAGAAGGTGATTCTCAGACAGCTTTAGAATAAACTGCATAGTTACAACTTTAATATATAAAAGATCATGGTTCCTTATTTAATAAAGTATATAAGAAGTTTTAAATATTCTCAAGGTGTCTGTGAATTAATTTGCAAAATTCTGGAAAAAAAAAACACATTAGTTACATTGTAGTTCTTTTCTATGTGAGATATGAGCAAGTGTGTTGATGTCATTTACATAAGATTAAATGTAAATTTATTTCAGTGATATTTAGGATAACTGCAGTAATATAGTAATTTGAAATTGCAATATATTGTCTTGTGTATGTAAATGTGATCAATTATCTTAGCTAACATATGTTCATGTAAGTGGAATAACCAAACAATGGCAAGTTTACAAAGGCAAACTAATTTATTATACCTGCGGACTGTGGACTTTCAGTCCTTTCAAAATTACATCACCAAATGACATGTGACCTCACCACAAAGACTAAAGGAGTCTCCTACCAAACATATAGATTTCTACAACGTGACTAATCAAATAAATAAGCCTTTTTTCTGTGCTAAATCCCCATCTCAGGCAAAAACCTGTTTATGAAACTCCGGAGCCAAGTGATAGCAAAAGAGTGTGCTGCTTCATCCCCGAAGTGAGCTGTATTAAAAGCAAAGGTTTATTGTTACAGCAACATTTAGAAGTTTGAAAACTCCAAATACTAATGTTTCTCTCAAAATGTTAACTCAGCCATGCTGCATGTTCTCCATATTCTCTGATATAAAATAAAATGTAGAAAGCTATTTTACACAGCAGGGAAAGTACTGTAGTCTGATGTCACATACATCATATATTTGCATGTCCAAATGGAAGATTACAACTGAATCTTTAATATCTGAAATTATGAATATTAGAATACTGTAGTAAGGCTCAGGAATTTCATATCTAGCATGTGAGCCTTGGGGGAAGCTCTGCGGCTTCACTCTGCAAAGACACTGAGGCATTTGGGTAGGACAAGTAACCAACACTTACAATCACAGATTCATAGCATAGTTTGGGTTGAAAGGGACCTTCAAAGGTCATCGAGTCCAACTCCCCTGAACTGGGTCATCTTCAACTAGATCAGGTTGCTCAGAGCCTCGTCCAACCTGGCTTTGAATGTTTCCAGGGATGGGGCATCCACCACCTCTCTGGACAACCTGGGCCAGTGTTTCACCACCTTCATTGTAAAAAATTTCTTCCCTGTGTTTAGCTTCGATCTCTCCTCCTTTAGTTTAAAACCACTACCCCTTGTTCTGTCAAAACAGGCCATGCTAAAAAGTCTGTCCCTACCCCTCTTACAAGCCTCTTCTAAGTACTGAAAGGCTGCAATAAGGTCAACAATTTACACAAGTCCTTCCAGATCCACAATTACCAGAAGTCAATTGGAACCTTTGCACTTGAATTTTACATTACCCTGGATTCCTGCTGTGGCTATTGGTAAGACCCTTTCCTACCTTCCTACCTTCCCACCTTCCCTCAGGCACCATGACAGCACTCCTCCTCCTGCCACTGCCAGCTGAAAGGTTCCCTTGTGTTTTACAGTTGAGGCCCCTCTCCTGGAGCAGCAGCTTGATGTCCCAGTCCCTCCCCACCTTAGCAGGACAAGGACAGCACCGGTGGAAGCTGCAGAATAGGTGGGCCATTAGATGCTGGTGGTGCAGATTGGATGGTGTGTACAGTGGGAGGATAAAGCCTGGGTGAAGCTGCAAATGCATTGCAAAACCATGAACACAGCATGCTCAGGTGAGGTAACACCCTGAATGCACTTCAAGGAAAAGCCCAAACTCCTGAAAAAATTGAGATATCTTTCTCAAGATTAAGAAATTCCTGTCTCCATCAGGCGAATGAAAACCTGGTTGCTCTGGTTTCTCAGTGAGCCATTTCAGATCATCTGTTTGTTGTTTGGATTGTCTCACCCCTCTTTCATTCAAGTGCAGCCACATGGTAAGCACTGTCCTCTTTCTAGGCTTTGACAGCCTCCTGCTTTCTGCATCACTGGCCTTTTAGGAGATGTTTCTGCATTATTTTCCCATAAATAAGTAAATGGGGCTTGTTATAAAGTTTTCTGAAACTGATTTTATAGGTATCACTGGTTAGTGGCTCTCTTTCCCAAATCAAAATACTGCCCATCCTTCGGTGTGATACTAGAGTCACCATCTACTAGTATGGCCACATTATCTATAATACAAGGAGATCTATGAACATGAGGCAGAAGCCCTCCTACTTTGAAGTAGCAGGGACATCTCCTCACAGAAGGCAACGTGACCCAATAAATGACTTCCACTCTTTTGTTGTGGTACCAGGTATGGACAAATTCGCAAGAGTGCTGCATGGGTGATGTGAAAGGGAAGTAGGAGAAATTGTGTTTTCCATTGAAAAAAAAAAAACAACTAGTTGCAATAGTCTCCAGATTTTTCTTAGCATACTGATATAGCTTCCGTATTGTGAGAATCTCCTGGCTGTGTTGACCTGTCTTGTCAACCTCTCTTCTGCAAGACATCTGCAAGACCCATAGCTCTTTCTATAACACTGAAGGAATGATTCTTAAAAGGTTTTAATCCTCACTGGAAGCAAATCATGTATATTGATCCCTTATTCATGTGCACACACACACCCCCCTATGTTAAAAGAAGAATACAAAGTCAAGCACTCCAGAATTAGGAATTAGCACAATTTAAATTGCCTGCCAATCTTAATTTGGCCACTTATGCCTCGTCAAATTCTTAAAGGAGCTCATAAGATTTGTTATAATTGATGGATGATGCTCATTTAATAAGCATCTCATCAATTCTATGTTTCATCCTAATTACTCACAATGTGGTCTTATACTGTGTTTATCATGTTCTGTAGGTATAATTTTTCATAAGTTCACAAATAAGCAGCAGGTAGGGAGTTACTGCGAACACAGGAGAGGAAGGCTACCTCCTTTATTCCCAGCACTGTCACCACCTTGGAGCAGTGCCACAGTGAAGGGCTGACCTTGGACTTGGAGCCCTGCATAGCCGGGATCATCAGTCCTGTTCCATGTTGGGGAAGGCACAACCTGGCTGCCAGCCTGTGGAGGTGCGAGGTGCTTACGATCAGAGTGAAGACTGAATCCTCAGAAAGCAGAGCTGCTAAAATGCAAGGCAGCCCTGCAGCATCTGTGCAAATGTGATTTTTTAAAATCTAATAGCTTTAGTAAATTTGGATATCGATTTTCTCAGTGAAGACGGAGTCTCCAGCACCCTCACTCTTAGCTGTTAGCAGTGAAGGCACTCTACTGAGCAGCTGGGACTTATAAAATGATCCAAAGTGAAGAGTTTTCTATAGAATGGCGAGGGACATAGCTCTCATTACTTCACTACTCCTTTACAAATACCTGCTCTAAAACTGGAGTTATTCAAAGCAAAGAGCACAACAAACTTTAATACTGGTAAAGCTGCCTCTTTTTTTCTGAGTCTCATTTTCACATGTAGCTGAGTTTTTCAGCAATTCTGGTTTTATCATACTATGGCTGCAAAGCAACTTAGATGGTCAGAAATGGGCAAAATTAGAAGTATCTAAAACCAGTCTTTCAACAGGAAAAAGTGGGTGAAACATCCAGCTCCTCTTATATCAGCAATTGCAATCTGACTCTGAAGAAGAGAAAAGCTCTCCAGTCCTCTGTGCCAAATTCATGGCTTCTTCAACAGCATGTTCAATTCTTTTTATAGTTTAAACATTTCTAGAAAATTCATTTTCTTAATTTTTGCTGTTTCCATTAGCCCCAGACCCTGTATTTTAATACCAGCTGCATTCAACTGAAGGGATACCCAACTGGGTATACAAATTGGCTGCTGAATGGCCCCCTATGACTCCATGCTGTTACTTTCAACCCCAGATGGTACAAAAAATGCTCTCTAGTTGTCTTGCTTCAGAATGCCAAAAAGCACAGCTCCCAAACTTCTAAACATAAAACAGAAGAAAACCAAGTTATAGAGAACCATTCTATCTCAAACGTAGCAATAAGAAAGCATTATAAAATATATGCTTCCTGTAACACAGAGTCAAAGTACCCCGAAGAGGGATTTTGTAATGTTTACAGAGGAGCTTATATACATTAGAAATGATCTTTGATAGCTTTCTTACTGGAAACAGAGTTTTCATGGGCAAACATACTTTTTTTTCCTATAACTGAATCTGCCTGGCAGATAGAAATATGTTTCTGTCAAATTCACCAGTCTGCCATGGATATCAGAAAACGTCTTGAGGAGACATGGACATGGTTTTACTTCCTTTATTAATCCTTCAGTTCTTTAGTTCTCAGATGACTTGTACATCTTCTGATTTTCTGTATTTTTAAATCTAACATTCTATCAAAAGTTTCTGAGCACCTTACAGGTCTATTGCCCCAATTTGTAGGATGTATAAAATCATCTTTTTAGATATTTTAACCTCTCTAGAAATGTGATCACAATTAGAAGAGGATTATGGAATACCCTATAATTCCAACAAGAATTCATCTTGTGGTGTTTATGGCACTCACTCAAGCTGTAAGTGCTTTACTCTATTCCAAAAGCTCAGTCCTGGATGGAGGCAAAGCCACCTACAGTCAGTGGTAGTAATCATGAAACACAAATAAACAAGATATTGGCTTTGGTCCAAACCCTGGGTTTCAGCATGAGATTTTTTTCCAACCAAATGATGAGATGGGAATTGAAGTAGTGGTAGCAGCAAGAGATGCTAAGGATTACTTGTATGGCAGCTAACAAGGTTCTGGATACTAGTGAAGAGCAAAATGCTTTTAAAAAGTGACTTCAAGCAGGCTATACTTGTAAGAAATCTCCTTTGGTACAGATGGCCATATCTTAAATTATTAGTTAGCTTCTGCATGAAATTTGGAAAGTGGACAATTCGTAAGCAGTGTGACCCTGCATTATTATAAGCCCTTGCTCTTTCAATCCTCTCTGCTTATGCAGAATTAAAGCCTTCTTCTCACTTCACCCACCTCTTTTGACTGAATTTATTGGTAGTAGCGATGAAAGAGGACAGCAATTTCTGTTTATATTTAGGGCAGGGCTTATTTCTTCCTATAAATGAAGACAAATGGCAGAAATCACCTTCCTCATTTCTCCTGCAGTTATGTCTAGATACTCTCTTTAGAATAGCTAGATAATTTATTTCCCTTCTAAATGGTCAAGTTCTTTCTCATATAGAGGAATGTGGTCTTCAGTGATTAGTATGAACAAGCACTGAGGGGGATGAACAAAGACTGTTTTCTGTAAGACACACATAATAGTCTTTCTGCTCCATGTGTTCCTACTGCAGCCTCAGCTGTAGATGTGGGTCCAGATTAAGGCACAGATTTGAAAGATGTTGTATATCACTAAGAGTCACAGATACAGCAATGACCAGAGATTTAGAAATCACAACTTGGGAGGAAGGTTATTTCTTAAAAAGCTTGTAAGGGATACAGGTTCATACAGACCAGAAACCTGGTCTTTCCTTGACATCAAAATGTCTCCTAGCTGAATTTCTGGAGATCTGTATAGCTAATTAACAAAGACTTATCAAAATAAAGCAAATAGTCAGTGGCAGAATTGCTTAGCCCAGTAAAACAAGTGAAGTATAAAGTGCAAACTAAGGATCAGAAAGGAGAGAAAGAAAATAAGATGTAAAAGATCCTTACAGAGGTCCCTGACATGGACACCTCAGCAGCTGAAGTTAAAAGGTTAGCAAAGGCTGATCTTAGTGTTAACATTTCCTCATTATTCTGTTTATGAGAGTGAAGGAAAGAAGGAAAGAGAGAGAGAAAGAGAGAGAGGAAGGAAAGGAAGGAAAGGAAGGAAAGGAAGGGAGGGAAGGAGGGAGGGAGGGAAGGAGGGAGGAAAGAAGGGAGGAAAGAAGGGAGGGAGGGAGGGAAGAAGGGAGGAAGGGAGGAAGGAAGGAAGGAAGGGAGGAAGGGAGGAAGGGAGGAAGGGAGGGAGGAAGGGAGGAAGGGAGGGAGGAAGGGAGGAAGGAAGGAAGGGAGGAAGGAAGGGAGGAAGGGAGGAAGGGAGGGAGGAAGGGAGGAAGGAAGGAAGGGAGGAAGGGAGGAAGGGAGGGAGGAAGGAAGGGAGGGAGGGAGGAAGGAAGGGAGGAAGGGAGGGAGGAAGGGAGGGAGGGAGGGAGGGAGGGAGGGAGGGAGGAAGGGAGGAGGGAAGGGAGGAAGGGAGGAAGGGAGGAAGGGAGGAAGGGAGGAAGGGAGGGAGGAAGGAAGGAAGGAAGGGAGGAAGGGAGGAAGGGAGGAAGGGAGGAAGGGAGGAAGGGAGGAAGGGAGGAAGGAAGGGAGGAAGGAAGGGAGGAAGGGAGGGAGGGAGGGAGGGAGGAAGGGAGGAAGGGAGGAAGGGAGGAAGGAAGGAAGGAAGGAAGGGAGGAAGGGAGGGAAGGAGGGAGGAAAGGAGGGAGGGAGGAAGGGAGGAAGGAAGGGAGGAAGGAAGGGAGGAAGGGAGGGAGGGAGGGAGGGAGGAAGGGAGGAAGGGAGGAAGGAAGGAAGGAAGGAAGGGAGGAAGGGAGGGAAGGAGGGAGGAAAGGAGGGAGGGAGGGAGGGAGGAAATATTTTTATCCCAAACTGTTCTTCTGCTTGAGCAGAATAACTAAACCTTGATACAGCCTCCAAAGAGGATCGCACAAGAATGTCTCTCAAAGTATAATTGGAGTAGATCTATTTGTTTGTTTAATTGACACCAGGGTGAAAGTCTGTCCTTCTGTATTTGTGCCACTGCAATTATTTTCCTAGGATTGAACCATCTGAATTTTAATATCCCATATATTCAATGCAACACAGCATATTACAATATCTTGACCTTTTCAGTGTTCCATAAATTGATTGTCTGGTTGTTCCAGTTCTTACTTGTTTACAGCCGTGGAAACCGTAGAAGAAAAGGTAACATGGGCATCTCTGAGTCGTATCCTCTATGTTTATCAGCACTTTCTGAATCACACTGCTGGTCTCTTGAAGGCTTGACAGAACCTACATACTGCGTGCCTGAGGTGCAGTAGCATATAAAATCATGCCAGAAGAGGCAGGAATAAGGGCTGCAGGCTGGCTCACAAGGTCCACCACAGGTGGTCCTGTTGAAGGTCACATTGCTTGACCAGTATTGTTATCAAATTGTGTTCTCTCCAGTGAGATATTCTGACAGCCAGATAAACCTCCAGCTAAATAAATAACATGCATAACCTTCAACCAGCCAAATGTAACTGTTTAATTAATGTGCTTTTTCTAAGTAAATTAAAAAGCGGGGGGGGGAAGGCTTCTGGTCTTTTAAGGATGAATAAAGCATAAAATGTAATACCAGATCTAAACATGAAAGCGAGAGAATCCTCTTAAAGCTGAGGATGCAGTAGTAATGCAAAGCAGGAAAATGGTTATTCATTTCCAGCCATTGCCTCAAACTGATGGACCAGTAAAAAGAAGATAAAAATTTTAATAAACTCCAAATGTTGGAGGAAGATGTTAGCACCAATACGAAGAAAGAACAATTGCCACTTTCTCACTGCTTGTCCTACATCAGAGAAGGGACCTCTAGAGCAATAACAGCTTAGGGCCAAACGTGGTTTTAACAGAATATATTGGAATTATGACTAAGATTTTTTTTTTTCCTAGGGACCTTCCTTCATATGCATTTGAAGGGCTACAGTATGGGTACTTCTCTGTCTAGAGAATAGTACAGATGTAACATTGACTCTTTTTCTCCCTGCTGAGGAGGGAAAATGTCCATCTGATAGTGCTCCTTACAAGTATTAGTATCTCCAAAAAACCACATAGAACTAAATAAAAATGCTCAGAGATGGCTCAGGTTCTTCCCCCAAGACTAAATGTGGAAAGTTGTTCTGGGGAAGTTTTTCCACCCCCAGATGTGCCTTCAGGTCCCACGTGTGCCTTAAAGTGAACTCATCTGCCTGATGAGTGTGGAGCTGAAGAGGCCAGAACTGCTTTAGTAGCTTCCTACAGGCATGCCTCCAGAACTTTCATCTGCCCCTTCAAGCAGTGGCAACAGCAGCAGAAATATTTGTTTTGTCTCAAAACACTGAACAGAATAGGAGGAGCATGCAGTTACCTGCACTACTGAAACATTGTGGAGCAGGCCAGCATGACCATCACCTCAAAACTGCTGCTGCCATATCATTATCCCATCTCTATATCAGCTCTTCCCAAACTTTTCTACTTTCAGATGCACAGAACCATTTTAAGTCCCACATCCAGTCTGGGGTGTGGAGGGTGCTGCGAGACTATGAGACAACCCATGTGAGAGAACCTGAAGCACATAGTGACCTTCAGTTCCCATCTCCTCTGCATGCCATGGAGAAGAGCGTTACCTTTCCAGTTTCCTGCTGAAAGTAATAGCAAGAGGAAAAATAATCACGTTAGAGTGAATCCAGACAAAACAGAGCAGGCACCTCTGGGAAGAGGAAAGCATGTTTAAGAATTTTCCTCTTATTTCTAAAGCATAAATCTCAAGATTGTTAAAATAAGTCTCAGTCTCAGGTTTTTGGACAACTTGTTGATTTTGGATACACACTTACCTATCATGGCAAAATTCATACATTTCTGTCTTCCATTAATGAGAACATTTTGGACAAACCAAGTAGAACTAAGCCTGGTCACTGCTGTGCTGATGTTATTTTCTGCAGGTCTGCTGCTGAAACTGGAGCTTCTTGAATACTGACCAGTTTAATATGCACCAGTCTTTTTTACCCAGCAATAAAGATCATCATATGTTGATCACTAACAGTGATCTCCACTTTGTCTTCCTTCTTTATTCAGTACAGATTCTAAATCATGGCCTCTGTTCTTCTAATCAAAGGTTTCCCTTCTATTGGATTATATTATTTAAGGCCTTACCTACGGATATGTTACAAGTTACAATTTGTGCCTTAGCAGAGACTGGACTTTGTCCCATTATCTTCCCAACATAACGGAAGAAGCATCAAGATCAGGAGGCAAAGAAGTATTTATTATCTACATCATCCATGGAAGAAAAAATCTTGGGACATCTGTGGTAGTATAATTTAACTGACAACCAAGAAGCCTGGAATAGCATCAAGCTGTGACTGATTGCAAGCAAGGCAAGAGAGCAGGAGCAGATCCCTTCCAGAGCAGCAGACGTAAGCACAGTAGGCAAGAAAGGATGGAAACCTATACCAAGAAAGTAACCTTCTACAACAGTGGAGTAACTTGGTTATTTAAATATATCTTTCCGAATTATTTTTTTTAGCACCAGTGAAGAGTGAATATCTGCAGGCCAAGCTATGGGATTGTTTGGAGTGGAATGAAAACACAGTTAAGTGTATTATTGTGATGGATTATTTGTTTACATAATTTATGTTAGGTCCATTAAACCCAGCTAACATGGAAGATCTGGAGTGGACATATTGTAAGTAGGAAACACTGTCTTGCAAACCTTGCTACTCAAATGGGTTGTACAGGAGACAAAGAGAAGAAGAAAGTGAAGGTGCTTACCTATGCTCACGACAGAGGAGTGCCAGAGCCAGAAAATGGACAATAAATCCACAGTACTTGCATCTTATACTTGGCAGACAGGCTATGCAATTTATGGTTCTTGAAGTGGGACACAATGAAATATTCCCCTTGCTGTCCAAATACGCGAACACATAAAAAACAGGTTGGTATGAGTGAAAAAAAAAAAAAAAGAAAAAAAAAAGAAAAGCCTTGTGTATCTGAAAAATTGTTCAGAGGCCCTTTCGTAAATACAAAAGTTATTTTTGTTGTTGGTTTGAGGTGTGAGCCATTGTATATGTCTACCTATAGCCTAGCCAAAGTTGCTTACAATAAAAAACTTCACTGGCTGGTTTTAAGCTAGGCCAAAAAAATACAGAGAACCAAAGGAGAATGGCATTTCTTTCTTTGGGATGCACTATGTCTTACTTTACTTACTTTGTCAAGGTTTTTCAGTGATTTCTGAGAAAGATTTGGCCAGAGATAGTTTGAGAGCATGGTACTTATGAATTTGTTCATATTTTATTGCTCAGGATACATTGCCAGCACATGACACATTTCAAGATCTTTCAAATTGTCTGTGCTGAACACACAGTAAGAAGTGTCTTACCCATAAAATTTAAAGGGAAGCATCCAGTTTTCTTTCAGGAAAATAAGAATGAATCATCCATGCACACATTTGATTTCCAGATCCAGGAGTCTAGACTTATGTTTTTCATTTTTCTGAACACTTAATCGGTCTCTTTGTAGGCTGTAACATCCTGATGTCAATTAAAGATTCATGAGGATATGAAAAACAGAGCAGGAGGTACCAGCTCTTTCTTCCAGGTGAAAAAAAATGCAATAGTATTCCAGAGTGGCTACTTTAAAAACCAAACCAAATCAAACCAAACCAAACCAAACCAAACCAAACCAAACCAAACCAAACCAAACCAAACCAAACCAAACCAAAACAAAACAAAACAAACCAAAACAAAACAAAACAAAACAAAACAAAACAAAACAAAACAAAACAAAACAAAACAAAACAAGGTATTTAAGTTGAGGGACTCCTTGGTTCCTTCCATGTGTGATCCACAGAGAAATGACTGCCTGTCTGTATTATGGTCTGTATAAATTCATTTATGCCTCCTCAGAGTAAACAGGCTTGTAAAACTCTAGTGTACTCTCGGGTAACAACTGAAATTTGACTCTGAGCTCTGCAAGACCACCTAAGGACTGGGGGATGATTTGCCTAAGAGAGAGGCTGCATGCATTGACAGGTGGAATGAGTGTCTTACGAAATGAGAAAGCAGTGATGATGTATGGCAAAGTGTCACACAGAGGAGCCTTGGAGGAGATGTTTCTCTTCCTTGGCTCCATGTGCGCAAGATGGAAACCTGCAGCAGAGCCAAATCCATGTTTTCCCTTACTCCAAGGGCAGAGGATTAAAAAAGCCATCAGAAAGTATACTCATGCACATAGAGAGAGCAAAGCAGTAATTTCTACAGCTGAGTATGTCCTGGGTTATCTTTATATTTTCAAGTCACTTCCCAGCAGGTCCATGGGAGCAAGCACTGATCAAGGTGTGCATTGGGCTCAGCTCTCCCAGTTGGGAAGAGGGCAGAGGAAATCCTTCTGCTTCTTCGATCAGATCATTGGAGCACCAGTTTCTCCCTGTTTCCCCATAAAGTAGAAGAGGAAATGAAATATTTCCCAGAAGACAAACAGGAAAGAGATGTGAGTTGAAAAGCAGCTTCCCTGGCAGTCAGGTAATGCAACACTTTTGCAAAGGTTTGCCTCTGCCTCTCATGGTTGGTGCCTGCCACTACCATAGACAGCAATGTGTGGAAGCAGGCTGTGGAGGACAGCCTGCGCCGGTCCCCTGTGCTGCCATCCTTGGTATTGCTGGTCATCTCCTCCTGACAGTGCCAGTCAAGGCGTAGGCTTAGAACTAAGAAAGCTCTGTAACCCTAAAGCTGCAAGTATGTAATTTAAAAATTGATGGAGAAGTCCCTAACCATCAGGAAAGGGGCTCGGGTTTCTGTGTTCCTTCAGCAAGAACTGATTATAGCAGAAACAACCAGATCCTTCAACTCAGGTCCTGATGGATGCAGCTAATTAAAATAAGAAGAAACTTTAACTTCTGGGTAAAAAACTACACATGGGCACTGTGACAGTTCAAGGATTGTGTCACTGCCCATATGTGCCATAACCCTCTAAAGAGAGTTGTGGTGTGGCAAGTTTGAGTAAAGTAACAGTGTCTCGTAAAAGGCAGCCCACTTTCCATCCATATCCAAACCAAAGCTGTCAATGCATCTGTCGTCAATGCATCTGCCCTCAAAGCAGTCATTTACTTGCATGGGGCTGGAGGGGCAAAACATCGCTTGATCTCCCCAAGTCTCTCATGTTTGTTCCTGTGCTATTAAAGTCCTGAGATGATACACATAACCTGTCTTCATCAATTCAGTTGATACTTACCTTTAAGCGGCATATTGATTAACAGCAAGAAGCAAAGGACAAGCAACAAAAAAGGAAATAGCAAGTAGTGGAAATGAAAAAAATATGCAGGAAAAGGAAGGTGGCTCATGAAGCAGGCAAGAGCACTGATCCTCTGTCTCCCAGAGCCCATGAAGATCTACTCTGGGTGGGCAACTGAGCTCTGCAGTGTCGGGCATAATGCTGCTGGGGAAAAACTCCCCTCTTCCCTGCTTCAGGATTTCTCTCCTCCTCCTGTCCAGGAAGAAATAGGTTATAATAATTATTCAAAATCCAAACTTCTCAGTCGCCAAATATCAATTAGTTAGCATCCCAAAGTAAAAGGCTGCTTTAATCCCCATCTTGTTAGCTGACATTACCTTCAGTGTGCCTATTTTATGGAGCAAGGTGTACTTGTCAGGATTTCACTGGCTACTTTCAGCAATGACATGAAGTCTGAATGTTGTGCAGGCTGTCAGTCTTCCCTTTGTATTCTGGAAAACACAGCCAGTGGGAGGCTATTCAGTCATTTGAGTCACCCCTGGTAAAGCACATTTGTTTGCTCTCCCTTTTTGTTTTTCAAGGTCTTCCAAGCCAGAAGCAGGGCAGCAGCTCCCAGAGAGCTGGAGGTAAATAAGAGCGTGCTGCCAGGGACCCTGGTGCTGCTCTGGCAAATGTAGGGGGCAAATCCAAGCTGCAGAATAGCACTTCGCTACGTTTTCTGTGCTGATCATAATATTAAAAATAGCTTGAAAACTTGCCATTTCAAAGCAATACAGGGTTTAAGCCCTTTTCGCCATGCATGTATATGGGTACTACTCACCATTTCATTAGCTGTTTTCCTTGTACAATAAGTTTTATAGTTCAGAATTTGATTTCTGTTGTTCATGCTTATTATGTCAGTATGGTTATATCACAAGATATGCATCCAAGGGAGGCAAGGATTGTAGGGAGATGTTCATTATAATGACAGAAACACTTAGGAAAAAATGGACAAACTCTCAGGCTCCGTCTCTGCAGGTCTGACAATATTTGTTATGATTACTGTGTTGAAGACAAAATGGTATGAGCTTAGGGAAAAATACCTAAAGTATTTTTGTCACCATCTTTAAAAATCCATTTAGAGCCATTACCATTCAACTCAAGCTCCTTAAAATGCTGGTTTACAAATTTTAATAGTTAAGGAAATGGGAAAGTTAGTGCTCATGATCTTGCAGTAAGGCTACATCCTGGCCACAGCTCACAGAATCGATTTTCAGGCTCCACATAATGTTACCCTGAAGTATTCAAAGAAAAAAATTGCACCTCAGACAGAAGTGATGTAAAGTACATTCTGACATAGAAATAACCCAGTGTACAGCTGTTTCCTAGAAATAATAAAATAAAATAAAATAAAATAAAATAAAATAAAATAAAATAAAATAAAATAAAATAAATAGTAAAAGTATATAAATGTTTCTGCTTCTAGCAGGACAAACTAGTATCACAATCCCAGCAGTTTGTTGGCATGTTTGTCACTATTGCTGTTTTGTCCACACTCAAAAAAAAAAACAAAACAAAAACAAAAACACCAAAACAAACAAAAAAACCCTCTAGAATTTGATTATGTAGTTTTTGACTTTAAGCACTTCCGGAAAAATCAGTTGGGTTTTTTTCAGTCATTTAAGTGTGGTGTGGTAGTGTGAAGTGTGGATGTGGTACTTAGAAACATGGTTTAGTGGCAGACTTGACAGTGCTAAGTTAACAGTTGGACTTGATGATCTTAAAGGTCTTTTCCAACCTAAATGATTCTACGATTTTATTCTGTGGTTCTAGGTTATTATCATTCTGTGGCTACATCGTGCTCTTATACTCACTTTGCTAGTTTGAATATCAACATTTAAAAACAACAGCAGAGCAACTTCATCTTAAAAGCATCAAAAACAACCACCTGAGTTTACAACAATTTTCCCCAGCTCTTGTACTGAATTTCTTTCTTTTTCTGATGTGATACTAAAGGGGTTGGCAGATGAATATTTCGCTTTTGTTGCACTAACTCTGTAAATGAGTTAGAACTTCCAGGGAACATCATATCTTTTGGTAAAAACACCAATGTACTGTGAGAATTCTTGGTCATATCACTGGGATATATAATCCAGAATAAGTGCTTGGCCAATGCAATAGTGATCAAGTTTTCAACTGAAATGTCACCATTCAGACAAAATTATTTATATTTAGTTGTTAAATTGTTTCAACATGTAAAAAAAAAAATTCCCACAGACAGTGATTGCTATTGGTTAGATCTGCATCTTGGCAAAACCCTAAATTCTATAGGCAAACAACAACATGAACAAAAGGCTTAGCTAGTCCTGCAAATATTTAAGCATGTTTGGTGCTCACAGAATGCTACTTCTGTTAGTTAATGCCTCACCCTCCCTGCTCTGTGCACTGGGGAGAGTGACCGGGGCTCAAAAAAGCCCCATTCTGTCTCTTTTAGGAAGAAAACAAAGAGGCTGCAATATTTTTAGGAGAGGGTGGCAGCTAGAAGTGTGTCTTATGAAGTTCCTCTTTGACGAATGTGTATCATCCCTGGAGATAAAATTGAAGTTTGCCAAGTTCAGACATTTTCTGTTCTCATAAAACTAAAGCTGCTTTGATCTATATTTGACAAGTGATGTGTGTATTATACTGGTGCAACCACTTTAGTCTTCTTAGCTCAAAAACAAATAGCCCAGGGGCCAAAATCTGCTCTCAGACCTCCTTCTGGAACTCCCACTGCTTTCAAATTGCTAAGTACGAAATGTAGGTATGGCAGAGGAGGATGCAGCAAACGTTGTTGTCAGATCTTTATGAGTTTTTTTTACAGTTCAGATCTTGGGATGCTTGCAGGTGGGCTTGGGGCTCTGGGTTTGTGTCCCAGCCTGGATCCAGGTTCCTTTCTGGGGAACGGCAGTGGTGCTGGTGGTCACATGAAAAGCTAAACCAGCAATGAAGCGTTGCCCAAAACTGCATCAACACTGACTCATTTTTTACTTCTTTTTTTTTTTTTTTTTTTTGAGGGATCAGTATTTCACTTCATCTTTGAAAATTAATGACATACAGTGTCAATTTTTTAAAAGATAGCCTATGATGTGTAAAAAGGAAGATTTATGAACTGTTAGTCTGCTTAGTTGTATCCTTCTCAGCAAAGTCTGTTTGAACTATTGGTAACTTTGACTCCTTTGTTGCCAAATTGACTTCAGTACTCATTCTACATGGTGTATGTATTGTAACACTATTTTTTAATTCAATAATGTAAGAAGGTTTGTGAGTGAAAGCTGCTGCATATTGTGACACTAAAGTTTGTCCTCTTTACATAGCATTGTCCTCTTTAAGTATTTCCTAAACAAACGCTTACTGTACTTACATGAAATATAGCAATTATAGATTCAATAATCCAAATTTTAAAATCCTTAAATACACATTTGTTTGCTGTGTTGTATCAGACAATATAATATGCTCTGACAGAAGCTCTCATACTTCATAACATTTTCACTGTCCAGTTTCCACTAACTTCCATCTGAGTTCTAGCTTTGTTTTACTTCCTGGAAGACTATCTTAAATTACGAATTTGACTTTTAGATTAAATGTAATCCTGATATTTAACAAAGGTAAAAAAATAATTTTATTATGTAACTACTTTATTGGAATGTGATTAAAATAAGTTTTCGGGCATTAAGTTCTTTAATAAATATATTACATTTTATTGGAAACTGTAGAAAAGTAGAAAGTGTAGAAAAATCTTTTGTAAAGGGTCCATGACAATTATTTACAGAATGAAGAAACCTGTAGAAAAGTCTTTTGTACTGGTTCAACTGGGAAGTGGCTAAAGGAAACTCGGTTGTGTGGCATATGCCACAAATCTGAACTGAATCAAATGAAAAACCCCAGCACGGATGTTGGTGGCAGTTTGCCCTGGGGACTGAGAGGCAGGGACAGGCTCATGCTGTCTGTGAAGGGGACACACTGCTTCCCCACTGCCATTTCCATTTCCCTGAGGTGGTCTTACTAGAAGATGGTACCAAGTAAACATGGGATCATGCTATGAATAAAGTTCAGCAGTTTCCAGTGAAGTATCTGTTTGGAAAGGTAACAGCCAGCTCACATTGTCCACAGGCAAGCAGACTGGTGGAAAACGATGTCAAAATAGAGACACGTATCAGAAAAGGGTGAGGAGTCAAGCTCTCACACACATCTGGCCCTACCACCCTACGTTGCTCCAACAGTGAAGGCAGGATCAGTATCTGCTGCCATTTTGTTCACCAGAAAGCTGAGACCAAGGTGTCTGGTGCTGTCAGGACCAGACCTAACATCAAATCAACACTGCATAACAGTGAAGATGCTGCGGTTTTGGACAGGGACACCAAAACACACCAAGGCTTCTCAGAGACCACCCCAACATTAACAGGGTGTTTTATATAGGCATTGGACAGTCGTTATTTGTTCTCTTTGGGTTTTTGATCACCTTGGACTGAAGAGAATGCAGGCAAGTACATTGGAGGGACCTTGCTAGGGCATTCCTGGCTAGGATACAGTGAGCCATTAAACCTCAGGTATCATGTGTAGCAGACCTCTGTCAACTCCTCCTGCTCTGAGAGGCACCCAGAAACCCTCTCTGGGTATCTCAACAAAATTCCTGCTGTAATGCTAAACTCTTTCTAGTGCCTTGCTCAAGAAGCATTGTTGATGCTAGCTCTACCTTGGAAAGTCAGAGAGTTCAAGGTTTCTACACACCCGTCTCTAATCAGCCTGCTACAAACTCTTATCTTCATGAGCTACAAAGTATTAAAATAGAGAAAGGTAAAACTCATAGCACATCCAGACACAAGTCATCATTCATCATAGCCCTGGAAACCAAATTCACACACAAACCCAGCAGCAGCACTGAGTACAATGGGCTCGTTTCTGCTTGTGTCATCTCTGTCCTGGATCTGGGGCATCTAGTGATGACCAATCCATTACCATCACTTGAACTGGTTCTCCTTTCTCCACAGCAATTTATGCATCTCTGGTAAATATGTGAAATAGGAACAGCTGCTTGTATCTTCCCGCTGGGAGATTAAGAGAGAGTTACCACCAAAAATAATGGAGTTCTTTTCACAACAATACCTCATGAGGACATCTAGGGTTAAAATGTTATTTGTTCCACTTCAGTTTTCTTTTAGAAAAGCCAAATCATTGCCTTACTTGATTCTCCCTTTTTATAGTCAGGATGATTTCCCAGGAAGAGATTTTTAAAATTTACAGCAAAACAAACCCCAGACTGAAAAAGAGGAAGGAGAGAATCTACAGCCCTGTGAATATGAGAATGTGCACTTTTTGTGGATTTAATTTGTGTTCCGTAAGCAAGGAAGAAAAACAGCGTTTAGTTTAATATTTCAGGAAACCATACAGTAAATGCCCCAAGAAATGCAGTGAGCTGAGGCCAGGGCACACTCCAGCATAGCTTCCCACATGGAGAGCTGTTTGCAAAGCTTGGCTGATGCCCAGTTTTTTGTACAATATCATTATTTAATTTGAGGGCATGACTTTTTATGAAATTATTTTTACTATTCTAAAACATAACATGGTTGTTTTTACATCAGAATAATTGTTCTTTTGTCCCCTAATTATGAGAATATTTACTATAACAAAGAGCAAGTAGGAACTGGAAATTGTTTAGGTCATCTACTCCATTCCTCTGCCTGTGATGAATTATTTCTAGCATTGTGTTCATTTAAGTTTTTTCCAACATATGAAAAACACTGAAAAGTCATGTTATGTGACCAGCGGGAAATAGTATAGAACCAGTAAATAGGATTACAGGAACATCTGCTGGGAACTTTATTTTCTTATAAAGTATGACATTCATAACTTGGCAATGAGCAATATTCACATTAACAGCAGATTATTTGTACAATCAAATTCTTATTCCTTTTGACAATACTACCCAGTCTGTTTCCATGGCACTCCAAGAGCCTTCACCCCACCCTGTTGGAGGAAATATCCTGGAAAAATTGAGCTGGTGGGATTTTGCTAATTTCAGGGTTTAAGCAGGATACATAGTACTGAAGTATTGGCTAGCTTCCTTTAAGATATATCCAGATATACTGTTTGTGCCTTTGAGACATGTCTTTTTCTGTAAGAAAGTGAAGAAAAACATTAAACAAATACAACAAAGGCCAAAAGAAATGAAGGCAAGGAGGCCATATCACTGTCCTGATCTCACATATAGTAAAATCAGGGAACTTCTCTGATTTCAAGTCAAATCTTTGTCGGAAGATTTCTTTCTTTATATACAAAAATGCCTTTTCCTTGTATTTTCATGAACTGAAAAGCAGTTATGATGACGGTGCTGCAAGAATAGGTAAATGTAAATTACTTCAGAGGATCAACAGGTCTAATGAGAGTGACCTTGAACGCATACAAAACAGTGTTTTAAACAAATGTTTGGCTTCTCTGGAACAGAGAGAGCCCTAGAAAATATAAATACTCCCTATGAATTTCAGATGATCTTTCCATTCCTTCATTGTACATGTGTGTGCGCTCCCTGCTATGGGCACTTGTGGGGTCACCATCGGGCAAGTCCACAGCCCATCTAGAATAACTCCAGTTAATTGGTGACTACATAAATCAGCATGCTGCCTCATTCCTGGTTTCTGTTTCAACCGGAGATGCAGAGATGGTGACAAGAGCTGATGGAAACCTGAAAGAATTTCTGGGGCGGTGAGTATGAGCAATGAAGCAGGCTGGTGTCAGAGCAGGTGGCCAGAACCAGTGTTGAAACTGGAGAGGAAACTGCTTCAACTAGTAGAGAGTTAAGTATATAACAAAAGTGAGTCTTTATTCAATCTGGTTTGCCTAATTCCAGGCTCTTTATACTACCACAGCAGACTCCCTCTTTCTCCCTTCAAGTCCACAGCAGTGGACTCAGAGAGAGCTCCCTGTCTGATATTCAAAGAGTAGCAGAAATCCTATCCTCGAATTAACATCTTCAGCTTTCCCAAGTGCCTTCAGCTCCAGTTACTGTAAATGAATGTTTCAGCCTACCCTGGGCAGACAGACTGACAGGCTAGGGCTCCTTCATGCATAGTTTTACCTTTTCTCTCTTGTGCATAGATCGATAAGGGTTAATACAGGGCTGTGGCACTGGCCATGCAGGCAGCTCAGGTAGTCCTCGCGCCTCTTTAATGGAATCTCTGGCACTAGCCTGGTGAGTATATAGAATTACACCAGTCAAAATGTTTTCCTAGACATCCAATGAATAATGAAAAGAGTTGAAGAGTTACTTCAGACGATCGCCCCCACATCCTTTGGGGCGTGGGGTTATCTTTTTAAAGGGATATGCAAGTTTTTGGTGATTTCTTTAAAATGTACATCCTTTAGTGAGAAAGAGGGATGCATACAGAGCTAGGGAAAACATGTGCTTTGGTATCGGTTTTATTCCTGAATGTGTTGTCTGTATTATGCCTATTTGACCCAGCTTCATTCCATTATTTGGCTCACATGGGCCCTCTTTCATGAAAGATACTTAGGAAAGGGATTGGGATGGTATGTAGCAACTATATCCTCGTCTTAGGCACAAATGTTCCAGATAGATGACAGTGGCTGCCACATGGCCACAACCAAGGCTGAAGAGGGTACAATGACTTTTAGTTCATTCCACGCGTGGAATTTGTTTAAAGACTTTTTATAAATGAGAAATGTTAGCTAACTTCACAAAACCTTGCAGAAAGCTGAGGGCAGGCACATACCAGTGTATGTGGCTGGGCAGCTTAGATTTCAGGCTGACAATGTTTCTTCTCTTTCAATTCGTGGTCCCTGTTGGGTAAGTATCTTGTCATGTCAGCAGTGAATATCTAATGTAGTCTTCATTCTGTGCCAGAAATCCATTAGCAAAGCACCCTGGTTATAATCCTACTGCTATCTTGTTGGCTTTGCACCTTACCCATACAGGCACGGCACAGGCAGTGTCACGACTTGCATTGGTTTTCCAATGTGCAATGCCCAGAAATAATAGTCTAATATTAATATATTTCTAAGGTGAGGCTTAGATAGAAATGGCAGCGGCTGGGAATAAGGAGAACCAGGTTGTGTGAGTAGTTTAGACCATAATTTTGGCTCTGTTTTTTTTGCAGTGATGGTGACTTTCATCCTAACATCTCAGCACTCCCATAATCCAAATTAAATTAAAAAAAAAAAAAAAAAAAAAAGGAACGAAAGGTAATATCTTTTCATCAAACTACCCAAGGCTCAAAACCAATATATATGCGCAGTGGTAGCAAAGAGACTTGATCTTGTCTAGTAAATTAGAATATTAACTACCCACACAAACTCTCTTGAATTACTTGAAAAAAAGGATGTTAATAAGAAATAAAAATGCATCATGACTAACAGTTCAAGTTTTTTGGTTGGAAGGAGGAGTGAGGAGAAAATCATAGAGACAAAATTGTACATCCAAGGTTGTTATTATCCAGTCTTCTAAATAACTCTTTAAAATATCTGTCTTTTGTTCAGCATGCTTTATTCAAAGTTAATGAGCAAGACACATTTCTGTTTCGTGATAAAAGTTGCTTAATACGTCATTTTGTTAAACTGTTGACTCATTCTTTCTATGAGGTAGTGGCAAAAGCAGCCTTTCACAGCAAAACAAGTATGCATGTGATGCTGTTCAGCAGACACTGTCGGAATCAATTACAAATGTTTAATATGTATTTGCAAATATGACCCTTTTGTTCTGTTGCAGGGTCTACTTCACATTTTCATGTCAAAGATCTAGTTTCTCTGATCACTGCTAATGAAGCTTTTGGATATGTGCCATAAGCATAGGTACATTTTCTTCAACAGAAGCTAGTTTTTATTTGCTATTCCCACACCCTCACACAGGAAAATGATCTTGCTCTAGTCACACAAATTCTTCATCTCACTGCACAAAAGAGAAATCAAGCAAAAGAGCAAACTTACACCATGAGAAAATCAAGTATCATAAGTTATGCCAGCAACAATCAGAAGGGAAGAGCAGGATCTAAAGGTGTTGGTAACTGCTATTTTACAATTACCCTGTGAGTACATTAAATAAGAATTTAACTTTTTTAAAAATATGTCTTTATAAACGTGTAGTAATTTAACTTATTTAAGTAAGAAGAGTTTCAATGCAAGCAAACCGTTTACAGGAAGGACAAAGAAATGCCATATATTTGGCTTTTATATTGTCATCAAAAACTTTGAAATATTATATAAATTTTAATTATAGTAGTCCATGTTGTCATTTATGCTACACATTTCTGTTGCTGTTTCTGTTTCTGCTTTATACATTGGGAAACAGAGAGAGTTTGAGGGGGTGATCAAATACTGGACAGAAACATGGGGCTCCTGACTCTACTTGGCCCATTACATATCCCTCTACTTAAAAATTTATTCATTTTTCTTTCTTTTCTTTAGGCAACTAGTCGCTGACATCTCATCACCTTACCCCCTTCAAATAAATGACAGTAATAGAAAGCTTCATTTCTGCTATTATTACTTAATTATTCTGATACTGAAGCCACTGCTGTTCTTGGAGACAGAATGCCAGGAAAGGACAAGGAACACAACAGATATCTGCAGCTATAGCATAATGGATTTAAACAAAAGGCCTTTTCACATGCAGCTTAATTAGCGTAAAACATTTAAATAGGGAAAAAATAAATTCATGAAAGAGTGGTCCATTGTTGGCCACTAACATGAACATCTTGGTTATAGCCTGTAGTTTAAGGGTTCTCTTATTGCTTTGGAGGCACACAGGGATGGTTCCCTCTCCTCTCCTTTACTTTTGTACCTCCCACCCTCCACATGCACAGGAGCAAACACAAACTCCTTTGTTCTTATATTCCCATCCCCTCATGTTGTGTACAGAAGAGAGAAAGCAGGACCAGATGAGCTTTCTCACTGACATCATGTGGATGTTCTGTGTTATGTTACGTGGTGATGTTACAGCAGAGAAGGCCACTCCTCTGCTCCTCCAGCTCATTCCATCCAGCCCTGCAAGCTGGGGGTCTGCTGGAAAGCCCAGTGGATTTGGTGGAATCTTTTTTCAGATCTTCAGAGCAGACACCTAAATATAAGTCTGGTTAATACTCCATCAGTGAACATCTGATTATTCCATGGGACTGCTCAGGAACAGTAACGAAATTACATAAAGGAAAACATTTAGGATACACTATTTTAACTACATTAGATATCTGTGTGGTCTTTCCCAGACAGAATGAATATTTCCTCAATTTGACTCAATTCTATTCAACTTAATTTACACCTTTCATTACTTGGGATGAATATTGTTCTGTAGCATGTATTAGGGATACAGGTTCTGCAGGAAACTGTGAGCTACTGACATAATTTCTGCTATAATTTCTAGTATTAGAAAACATTGCAGTAGTAGAGAGTTTTCTGTTGAAAAAAGATAAAAATTCAAGGTTCTTCTCTGGTTGCAATTATGTGGTAAATATAATTGTGACCTGTAAATGGAAGTACAGAAGTCAGCGGTAGGCAGGAACAGCTTCCTTAATGTTCATATGTGCAATTATTCCCTTACTACATGGAAACAAAGTTTGCCAATGCAGTCCCTCCCTCCATGATGTCTGTCCTGCCCCATCCCCAAGGGCTTTTGGATCCAATGCCCACTGGCTGAATTCCACTGAAACTGCTGTGTAGGTGCATTTGAGTCATCTAAGTCTTGGAGATCGTCTCTGCTCCCAATTGCTTCATCGCACAGGCCTTAAACTCAAGCAGTGCCTCTGTTTTTTACCAATTTTCTAACCATAGACTTTGGAGTTTGCTAGAGAGAAAAGGAGGATTTTAAGACGCAAAGTAAATCTGATATCTGCCTGCCTCTTCTCCTCCTTCCAAACGTTGTTCCAATCACGGAGCTATTGTGTGAAAGATAAAGTATTCCCTCCCTGCTGCTCACCTTGCCAGGCTCCCCATCACCTGCAAACTAATCACAGCACCTTTAAAATATCCCTCACCTCATCAGTTCAGCAATGATTTTATCAGGAATAAGAAATCATAGTTCTTTCTTACTGCTAATACATGCTGGGTCTGAAGTCATTGAAAGGGTAAGAGGTGTCTGGATTTTAAGTTTCAAGGAAATCTTGCTTGTTGTCCTCCGAAATTGGTGGAAGTACCAAGGGACTAGTTACTGTGATTACTCAATGTTGGTATTTATGAAAATGTTCCCCCCATAAATAATGAATTTTGTCATTATCACTGTATATGCTGGGCTTTCATTGATATTGGCATTTGGTAATTAGACAGATGGCTGTAAGCTTGAGGAGACAGTCATTAAAATGGCCATTAGGAGAGCTTAGAGCAGAAAAAAGGGCTGCTTCTTACTCATTCAGGACACTGGAGCTTGGAATAAAAGGAATATTTTCATTTGAATAGGGCAAACATTCTACATTTGATGCAATCTTGGTTGTATCTCTTCTCTCCTTATATCCCTTCAGCCAACGTATTTGGGGTCTTCACTTCCAGATTCATCTACACAGAAGTGGGGATGTGTTTCTGCATGGTCATTCCAGAGTGCTCCTACAAGATCTTTGTACGTATTTTAAAGCCTGTGTTTGCGAGTATCAGGTAGCATCAGAAGGCTGAAACAACTGGTCTATAACATGTTTTCACAGGCTAAACACCCATTTCTAACTGAACAGTTTTCGTTTTATCCCAGGAAGAACATCCACACTTGACTGGGAATAGAGACCGGACAATTTTCTAGCTTGGCCTTTCTGCTAGAAAGATTGAAACATGGTGTTGTCAGGAAATCTGTCCTCTTGCATCTCATATAAAAATGCCGTTTCACTGCCCGAAGAATTTTAGTCAGCCTGATAACACACTGTTCACTAAATTATTATTTTTTTAATAAACAAATTATATAATGCAAGGTCAGACTTCATCTCGTAAGTGGTCAAGAAAAGTGCTTTTATTTGCATAAGCCACAATTGTTTGAGACAAGACACAGACTTTTTTGAGCTGTGACAGACTGAAGAGTATTGCTTCCCAGTGTGCAGTCAGAAGCCACTGCTGCTCCGCCAACCATTAAGAGGTGAAACAACTGGAAAAATCCTGCCCTTCAGTCCTGCCCATCTGTATATTCCAATACATATCGGTGAGCAAACAGCACAATGGGTGGAAATGAAAATTATGTCAGCCTGCTTTTGTGCTGGTTATAATGATGGGGGTTGCCATGCTGCAGAAAACAAGTCCACAGGTTTTTCTCTCTTGAGGAATTCCAGATGGTACTGAAATTTCTCTTCATAAAAAGTTACGGTTGTCATTAATTGGTACTGACTGAGAGATACCTTCATAATGACTATAAAGACACAAGCATCTTTGAAATTCATGGATTGCAGTCCGCAACTGGCAGGTAAAAAAACCTCCAAGGTGCTGCCACCCAACGAGTGGGCCCACTCTGTTATTGCCATTAACTGCAAATCTCCACCCATGTCTTTGTTAAGAGCCAACGCCAATAAGCATTACAGGCAGATTATTGTTTTACACTCTGCATGAAAGATGTGACTAATAGGAAGAAATGAGATTAATATGGCTAAAATCAGTTTAAGGGAATGGTTGCAAATCGAAATTATTTGTAATGGTAAATCTGAAAATGTATGGGATGCAGATGTGCAGCTGGGGAGGTGTTGGAATTTGGGGAGCTGCTGATATTTATCTCTTGAGTTTGTGTTGGTTTAGGTAGAATAATTTCACTTACACATTTTGGTTTTAGTATACTGCACCATAGCTGGATGTCTACACAGGCTTGTGCATGTGTATAACTACAGGGAGAGGAAAAACTGGTGGATTTTTATAATTCAAGACAGACATATATATTCATAGATGATCCTGTTCGAAAGACAATATAATCTGCTGGCACTTGGTTTAATGAGTGAGCATGTGTATCTGTGCAGCAACAGCCTGGTGTAATAGAAATCCGCCAATTTGTTCTTAGCAGAATGTCCAACAATTCCCCTCTTGATCCTGCCCTTTTCATAGTCATTTGTTTCTCAGGTAATGATTGCAGCTAGGAAGTCTGAAAGCTGAGAAACATCTCATCTCCATGCACAAATTATCATTTTTCTCCTATTCAAGAAGGTTTCAGGGCTACTCAGGCATGTGATAGAGATGTTGCGCTAGGACTCAGTGGAGGGATCTGGCTCATACTCCCTGCCCCCAACTACCCCGTGGGTTGGGTGAGCCCATGGTCTTGCATAAATCACTACTGTGGGGATCTCAGCTTCAGGTCTCCGGGTGTAAAACAGAGCTCACATCATCTCCTTAGAGTTTTCTGTCTCATTCTTCCAAAGCTCTCCAGGGCAGAGGCTTTCACCTTGATGTATTTGAAAGGTGACTCTTTGCCTTTGGTTGTTTTTATCCTGTGGCAAAATCAGAAACTTCCAAGGTGGAAACAGGAGCCGGATGGGCACGTAAGAGCAGGAAAAGTGGAGGAGAAAGCCCTCAGGCTGACCCTGCCACTGGTGGGTTTGTCTTTGCTACTCTGGGCTAGCAGAGGGGAGGGAGTCTCTGGGGGTACCTCAAAATCTGCAGAATTTCCTCAAGCCTCCCTCAAGAATGAGGTCTTGCCATTCCTGCAGGGAAACCAGTGTGGGATGTGCTGCACGTTGCAGAGACCTTGTCCATCAGCTCCTGTCAGGTGAGGATTTAGTGCCAGATCCATCCTTCGGCATGCTCCAAGGGATCTGTTGTGTTTCTGCTGTGAACAAAGAGAATGGCAGGAAAGGCTGAAGCCGGAGACGATGAGATACAGACTGGCTCCAGCTGTAGCAATTACCTGTACTGTCAGAAAAACAGCAGGTCTTAAATTTTGAACAGAAGGGACTAAATGTATCCCTGGAGTAACTCCAAGAATTTCTGCAGGTTATAGGAGAAAGATTTTGGCCCTCCATCCAGTTTATGCACAGAACTAAATATTTTCTCTAACACTGCATAAAAGGACTGAAATTATTTCTCAGATTTAGAAGTTTGGTGTTAAAGTCAGAGGAAAATTCATACCTTACTGCCAATGAAATTGGCTTCTTTATATTTCTAGTGCACATTAAGCAAAACAGCATCTTTCAGATAGATGGCTTTTGCTGATGGCCGTTTTGAAATTTCAATTTCAAGCGCACTAGAGGGTTTCTCTGTGAGTGAGAATTGCTTCTTACTGACATTTTTCAAAGGGCTGCAGTGAGACTAAAGAATTTGTTTCCTTTAAAAATCCTGCAGCATCCTGACGTAATTTGGTGGTGAAACATACCATCTACCAGGTACTGCCTTCACCATCTGGGTGACTGCCACATGGGCAGTTGTCTGAAGAAATCACCTTAGACTTTGACCCTAAAGGTTTACAGCTGGTTGCATTCTGTAAGAAAGACTAAAAATATCCTAACAGCTAAAGCATGCGGTAGTGACGTGTTTGCAGTGTGACATAGTTCGGTGGCATTCTCAGCATTTCTTGCAGTATGACAATTCTAGAACCCTCTGGCTTTCATTCCCAGAGGTAGCAGCAAGGTGGGAGGCTTGACATCACCATCCCCAGCATGACATGGGGGCAACAGTGGCAGATCCCATGTCTGATGCTCTAGTCCCACTCCTGTGCCCCCAGGATAATGTTTCTGTAGTGACTGTAGCAAACTTCTTGTGGCTGCAAAAGGAAGAATAGAGAAAGAGACTGAGGATGCTTATTTGAGCAGGAGGCTGCTGGGCTGTGTTTCCAGGGAGGCCACTTCTGTTCAGACTCTTTAAGTCTCATTTTATCCATCTGCTATGTAATGCTCATTTGCCCAGTGTCAGGAGACTTTATTGATGTATATGAAGTTCTTTGATGCATGTTAGTTCTACATGAAAAGTGAAATAATCAGAGCTTATTTCCATGTGTATCACTTGTACTTGGACATCAGCAGCTAGTCTGTGTTACTGAATCTTTTCAGAAAAAAAATAATGTTATTTATACAATGGCCCCATGCATGGGACCTCCTCAGTTCAGAGCTGGTTTCCTGGTCTTGTTTTTTTGCCAATAGTCTATAAATGTTTGTGGTTATTTACGTGTTTGGTTTTTTTTTTCCTCATGATACAGCTTATGACATCTTTTTCCCTCTTAAAACAATGCACAAATCCCCTACTCCTCTCCCATAACTACTTTTCCCTGGAGTACAGTGATCTGTATTGTTTGCAAATTATATTTGAAAATAAAACAAACAGAGGAAAAAAACAGTATTTAAAAGTTTCCTTACTAGGGATAGAGTGTTACAAACAGTTTAAAAAAAGCAGAAAGTTGATTGTTAATTGCAAGAGATAGTAAAGCGGGTTTGCTCAGAGGTTGGACATGTGCGGAGTGGTGAGTGCTCAGTTACAGGCGTCTCCTCCAAGGCCTCTGTCACAGGAACATCTCCCATCACTTCTGCATCACACTGCAGACATGTGGAGGCCACAGCTAATGACTGCAAAAGCCAAACCACTCTCCTTATCTGTCAGATTGACTCGGCAGCCATTCCAAGTGATACAGATGACAAATGCAAAGCCGTCAGTTGATAGGCGTTGCCATTAATGTGTTTTAATCAAATAGAGAAAAGGAGATGGGAAGCAACTGAACCAGCAACAGTGAGAGGAAACTGAGCACCAGAGAGCCTGGTCTTTTTCACTCTCCTATCTATTTACTTCATCAGCAAGCAGAGGATCTTTGCTGCTTTTCTGGCTAGGGTATATTACCAGGAAACATTATGGGGTTTTATTTCTAGGTTGAATTTAAACCTTTGACTAAAGCTGTCTTTCTGAACAGACCAATTTCAGGCTTGTATTCCTTGTATAAACTTGGCATAAATCACTCACATTTGATGGGTTCAGTGTGTTTGTCTGTTTGGGTGTTTTGTTTTACCTCCAGTTATCCCAGATTCCCCACTGGTCCTGAGCCCTCATGATTCCCTGTTTGCAGAGCTATATTAGCAACCACCACAGACTTAGATATTGTTATGGAGATGCTGCATGGTTTTGGCTTTCTGACGTCCCCGCTGGCCTGATTATGCATGGATTCTCTACGAATGCATATGTGTCGCAGATAGAGCAGCCCAATCTCAACATCTCCCTATTAAAGACCCCCAGGGAACTGCTGCCAGGCTGCAGCTCCCACGCCATGGCTGGGGGGGGGCGGGTCTGGGGGGTGTCTGTATGTCTGCATCTGGCTTCATTGTTTTCAACAGATACATTATGGATGTTGTATGATTATGTAGGCAGAGTATGAAAATGTACCTTACATGGAAAATGAGACAGAATAGAAATAAACGGTTGTAGTTTCTTTTCCACATTTACAGTGAATATAAAAAATTCAGATCTCTATGGGTCTCAAACACTGTATATCTGTTTTGCCACAGCTTATACTGATTTGGATTTTCTGGTTTGGGATCCTTCAAAAATAATTTATTTTGGAATTTCTCATGTACCTCTGAAAGCACTGCTGTTACCTCTGCTGCTGGTGAAGTCTTTTAAAAGTGGAACAGAGCTGAGGTATATACTTGTGGCTTTATCACAGTTAATTCTGGAAAGATGCATGCTAATTCCTGCTCTTTTTCCTTAGTTGTGAACTTGTTCTCCTCTTCCATTTAGCTCTGCTTTCCATAATGAGTTCCATCCTCTTTGTAAATCACAGTATTTAGGTTAGAGTGCACATACTGTAATCTCCTTCTGTGTGATTTATAAACTAATGTGAGATTTTCTACAGATACAGTAAATCATAAATAAAATCTCAACAGGAGTATGTTTAGATAGGGGGCTTTGGGTGTGAAGTATTTATCTTTTTCTGCAAGTATGCATTTGTATTTGGTCCAATATGGGAAACATCAGACACCATTCACTCGCTCAAGTTTTGCATCTGGGCCAGTGAAGAGGCATTCCTGCAGGGAACCTCATAAAAGCCAGTTAAGTTACAGGAGTAATTTAAGAGATGCAGGGATCCAACTTGTACAGGATGCATGACAGGAAGAAGCCACCGCCACGCTAGTGAGGTGTGATTCATCTCTTCTAAAGTCAGCTGCCCAAAAATGGCAAATCTCATCTCAGTTTGCTGTGCAATGAATGGAAAAGGAAGGCAACCTACAGGATAACAGGTTAGAAAGGACCCTAAGTGAATGGACCTTGGGCATCAAATTCAAGCTAGACAAACACAGTTAATCAAAATCAATCCAGCCCCAAATGACTTTGGCCTTTATGGGATTTACAAAAAGCTGCAGTGCAGACCTTACTTCAGAAGTGGCAGCGACTGCCCCATTAAATTCAATGTCATAATCCCTGCATCAGCTTTCCCATGAGATTTCATCCTTCACAAAGCCTCTGTTTTTCTAGGAAGCAGGAAAGAGACGATGGCTAGGAAGGGAAGGATCTTTAAAGACCACTGTTGTTTTAACACTTTGCTATCCTGCTTCTTTGGAGGTTTAAAAGCTTCTGGCTTGTTTTAGAAGAGATGAGTAAGAATTGCAAAAACTAAAATGTAAAAAAGTAATTTAAGAATAACATACACATCACAAAAACATCCTGTGACTAAATTTGGGCTCAGATGTTCACTGAAGTACATGTACTTCTACATGGACACAGCTAAGGACAAAACATTTCAAAATGGGACTAAGACAGGGAAGAGATTAAATCTTTTTTCCTAGGAGAAAAACCTGCTAGAAGAAAGAAGAAAAAAAGAAAAAAAAAAAAATCATTAACTGCACAATGGGAGGGTAGAAGGAAGATGGGGACAGACACTACTTGGAGGTACTTAATAAAAGCATAAAAGGCAATGAAACAAAGCTGAAACAAAGGATGTACTTATTTCCAAGGTACTAGAAAAGAATTTATCATTTATCATGATGTTCAAAAATTACAACAGCAACATAGAAAGACTGTGAAATCTTTCCTGGGCATTCAAAACTCATCTGGACCTGTTAAAAATCACCTGGACCTTACTCTGAGTTAGGGGGTTAGACAAAATGATAGTTGTATTAATGAATTTTTGAATATTTGTGATGGGATACTTAGCCAGATGGATAGATATATAGATAAATCAAATACAGGGATATTCTGAAGCTCTCTTTCCTAGTCTCCCTGCAAGGTATCATGAAGTTTACGTTTTTGTAACAATCTCCAGAGACCAGTAGGAAACCCAAGTGACAGTGCTCATATAGCTGTACCTCCTCTCATTTAGGATGAGACGCTGTGCCTAAAAGATAATCTCCAAATAAAGGTCTAAATATAAACCATCCCCCAGCTGATGAAAGTATGTTTTCTTCTATTCACTAGATCTGTCTAAATTCAATGCAAAGTTCCGACAAAAAGTTCTTTGACATGTGGCATCTGTAGTTACTGTGACACAGATTCGCTGCGTTGACATCTAGGATTTGATACTTCAGGCAAACCTCCCACTACAATCAACAGGTATTGTGATCTAAAAAAGGACTACAAGATTGCCACAGTCCATTCGGTGATGGACTCATGATGGTTCATTTACCTTGGCCTCGAAGAGCAAAATTAAGGCAACCAAAATGCCAAGGGGTTATAATTCAATCAAACAGTGTTACTTTATTGTTTTGCCCGTAAAGCGGCACGCGATAGCAAGAGAGAGTAAGAAAAAGGAAAAAGGAAAAGAAACAGGGAAAGAAAAAGAAAAAAAGTGGGAATGAGGATTGATTTACCACCAGACGAGTTCCAAAGGCGTCCCTCTGGTCTCCAGTCCCGTAGAGCCCTGCCAGTCCTCCCTCATGGTTCGGGACCCTCTGGTGGGGAGATCTCAACGATGTCCAGTCAGCAACTATCTTTTATGCTTCTTCACCTCCCCTTGCTCCCATTGTTTGAGGCCAGACTTCACCTTGGTTTCACAACCCAGGCTTAAACTACGCAGGCTCGAAAAGTCTTTGCCTCTCTTGGCAGTGCTTTGTCTGTGCCTGCATGGCCTGCATTCAGGAGTCTCTCTCTGGTCCATTGGGTGACCTCAGGACCCTTGGCGAGCTTCTGGGCATGCTCTTCTTTGTTGGCCTTTGTTCGAGGGAGGACGTGGGGGACAAGGTGTGACTAAGTCTGCAGGTGAGAATCCATCTTCTGGATGGCAGCTATTGTCCCTGGGTCAGAGAGACCTGTATAACAATCCCTTTTAGGAGGCAGGGGCTAGCTTGGCTGAAGCAGCAGGCGAAATCCATGCAGCAGCCATTGTTAGCAGTAGCCCTCTGAGTCAGAGAGACCTGTGCAACACAATGCTTCTCAGGCCCCTCTCCAAGTCATTGTCCATCTGTTCTTTCTGTCAGGGCTTCAGTTCTCTCAGTTCCTGATGACTATGTTTCAGGCAAATACTGCTCCATCTTCAGACCAACTCTCACAAAGGTCTGTGTCACAACTTGAAGAGCAGAAAAGATGAGCATCATCTGTTCAGGCAGCACCTCTTCCAAGACCAATGGCATTGCTGGTTTGGGGTTTGGCTGGCCTTGTACAAACAAAATAGAAATTGCAGGAGCTTGTTTCCTTAGAAGACCAGAGGAAGTTCCACTGGCTTGATTAAAAACAGAAATATCAGTTATGCCATATCATTTCCTTCCTAAAAAGAGAGGATCAATCTCAGGTAAATTAATAAAATTAAAGGATGACTATAGAAAAGCCCTTTAAAGTCATTTTTTGAGCCACTCTCTCATCTGCAGATATTCAAAAGTGATGGCACTGATTGTTGGGATGACTGTGATCTGCAGGAACATGGATCAAAGGATTTTACAGTCAAGAGCTGACAGGCAGGAAGAGATTAAGTTGCCAGCAAATACACAAAGAAAAAACAGGACACCTAGCTATCAGGCTAATGACTGAAAGGCTCAGGCCAAAACTTAATCTTGCAGCAGGGTTCATTTTTACTGAATGTTGTCAGGGTAGTATCTTGCCTCAAGCAAGGAATGGTAGGAAGATGTGTCTACAGAAAACTCGAAACAGTGATTGCAAAACATTATCAATATGACTACAGCACTAAGTATGAGCTCTGACTTTACTCAGAGTAGCAAGGATTGAGTGTGTACCATGTGCTGAGCTGCTCGGTGCAGATGCAGTGGTCCTACCCGTACACAGGACCCACCAGGGGTCATTCCCTCGAGGACACAATTCTTACAGCTAAGAAGGGAGACAAGCTTCATGTCAAAGAAAATTAAAATTTGACGGGAGGCACATCTTTGCAGAGTATGATAAGACTAATCTGTAAGGAAGAAAAATTCTGAAGTGTAACCAGAAAAAACATTTCCAAAGTAAAGTACATTGTTTCTAATGAACATTTTTGTTGCTGTAGCTAGAAGCTAATTAAATTTAAATTTAGTACCTGTAACAAGGCTGGACTTAAATCAATTCCCAAAACACAAGGCTTTAGTCCCTGGTAGTGTCTGTCTGGCTAGCAGACAGGGAAACAGACAGTTCATAGGCCAAGTAATGCCCATAACTTCCATTAGATGATCTAGGGCTATGCTATTTTTCTTCTAGTTATAAATGAGTCACATTAAAGCATGTTTTACAGCCTTGCCTGACAAGGCTTTCAGAGCACCTTTTGGTTCTGAGATAGAAAAAAGCTCTATTCCATGCTTCCTAACTCCTCTTATGATAATTACCCTTACCTTATAACTGCTTGAAAACACAGGAGCTGGTAATTAAATAGAAGAACGGATAGAATTCAGGTTGGATTTTGTTGTTCTTTCATGCAAATGAAAATATTTATTAAAAAGAAAAAGAAGAAATAAAAAACGAAAAAAGAAAGAAAATAAGAAAGTGCAGCCCACCAATAACTTTCTATTTTATTAAGATATTATGCTGAAGAGCTCCAAGAGGTGATAAAGCCAGGCTGAGGGCTCTCTATGGTCTAGAAGCCAGGTGATTATTCAGTGTTTAACTACCAGAATGAAGCCAGAAGCCCTAGTTGAGCTTTTCTCTGGAAATCCCCTGAAGGCATCAATATGGTGTAGCAGAACTTGCTGCCTCCTTTTCTTGAACCCTGGACTCGTGTAAGGAACAGGGCAGGAGAATAAGGACTGCAGGCAATGTATCCCAGCAAGCCAGCTCCTGACAGAATCTCCTCTAGCCATAAAGCCATATGTAGGCTGAATTCAATTAAAGTTTTCCAACTTCTTTCTGGACAAAGCTGGATACATGGAGGAAAACATCTGACAAATGTCTCTAGTTAGCTTTAGTGAAGGCAGAAGGTGGCCTGCAAAATCACAGAATCATAGAACAGTTTGAGTTGAAAGGGACTTCAAAGTTCACCTAGTCCAACCCCTCTGCAATGAGCAGGGACATCTTCAACTAGATCAAGTTGCTCGGAGTCCTGTCCAGCTTGGCCTTGAATGTTTCCAGGGATGGTGCATCTGCCATCTCTCTGGGCAAAATATAGAGTTATTTCTCCAAAAGGTATTTTAGAATAGTCAGTTCGGTGTCTCCAATGGTGGCACTCTGTAGCACACATTTTTACAGGGAACCTTGCTGGGCTCACAGCCTCAGAGTACCTGACAGCACACCTGCGCTCACACCAAAGGGCTCCACCTCTAGTCCAGGGGCTGAACACTCCAGAAGCCTTTACCTCACTAGAGAACACAGAAATCTCAGAACAGAGTCATCTGTGATGATGCCTGCTAATACTGTGAGAGCAAAATAAAGCCTAGGAACTTAAGTAGGATGAAAACATGTTGCCTATAGTAAAACTCCATCTTTCCGTGCAGTGCTTCCCTGTGCAATGCACACAAGCACCTCCTAACAGCTTCTCCAGCACTGTGGGCTGTAATTTTGGACTGCTCCAAACCCAGTAATATGTATGTAAGCCACTCACAGCCGTGCCATTTTTAATAAACCATTTATTAGCAAAACATGGGCTGATAACAAAGACATCTATATTGAGAAGGATCCCTCTTTTGAACTGGAATTTGCACAGTACAAAATCCCATTTCTTCAATCATCGGATTAATGTCTATGTTATCTCTGTGTGAAGACAGTTTTACTTTGTTCCCATTGTAACAAGGGCCTGTGTGCCCAGGATGTACGTGTTTGTATTTGTGGGAGGATTGTACTCAAGGCAACCACAGCTTGACTTGGGGAGGGAAATGCTGCATAATATTTGTATTACCATTAAAAAGCCCCCATGTTGCGTTTTAGGCATTTTTTCTCTCGTACTTGGCATGTTGTAATAGGTTCTGAATGGTGTAATGCCCCTTTGAAATATTGCTGGAAGTAAAGCCATTCAGAGAAACAGAGAGACAAATCCATCTTGCATGCTAACTTATTCGTGAGCTCAGCCCATTTCTTATGCTTCTCTTGATTTTAGGCATGATGTTTGTATAAATTTGGAAATACGCCTATGTCTTATCTGGTTTGTAACTTAGCAACCTGTAATCTGGGTTTCTTGCTGCTCCTTATAAAGAAGCTGATAAATCTAGTCAAGCACTTACAGTACACTTGGTAGGAAGAGTATAAGGGGTTCGTCAAATACATAAGTAACACCCGAAGCTCCATTCATTTTGCTGACATTTACCTTTACGCATAAAGACAACCACAAAACCGCCCACTGCTCAAAGTCACATTTAATCAGACTGAGTGGCTTTACATCAGCAGACACCAATTGCTCGAGGGTAGGCTGTGATTTGCAGACTGAAGAAGTTTCATAGAGCATGGCTTGTCTGTGATATGGTGATCTTTGATGTAATCACTTAACTTAGTTAATTTGCCATCTCTGTATTTGAAGAGGGAGTTAACCAGAGGTAAAAATGAAAAGGAAGTGATAAAAATGGAGATTATCTTGATGAGGTATATTTGTTTACAATTATTTGACCCCACTGAAGGCCACAGAGCACTGCTAGGTTCAATCCTATCCCTGAGGCAAACATATTATTGAAGATAAGAGCTGGGAATTTTGAGTGGTGAAGTCTTGAATGATACAGTTGTCACAAGTGGTTGGCATATTCATTGCAGCGTTCCACCTTCCCAAAAGGTGTTTTGACATGCTGCTAAAGGATTTCCAGTCATACACCAGGAGGTTGCCCAACAAACTTCTCTGTGTTTGTTTCCCTCCCACATTAACACAGCTACGTCCTCCTGGAATTGTGTGTTGGTGCTGTGCATCCCATGGATGGCAGAGAGACATGTCCAAAGAGCATAGTTACAGACTCAGAGCTAGAGGCTGCCTCACGAGTTGGGGGCTTTTTTAGTTGCTTCTGTACACTGCTGCATTTGACTCATTTGTTTTGTTCTCAGCAGTGTTGGTTTTGCTATTCTTTTTCATCAGAAAAGCCAGCCCTGAGGTAGGGCAGGCTCCAGGAGAGCAATGTCACTCCCAGTTAAGAACAACTGCAAATGGGTCATTGGTTATCAGGCTTCAGTCTTAGGGGTGAGAGGAATTTATCAATGCCATGAAACAGGTCCTTTGATATAAAGATTGTGAAAGTCATAGAAAAAGTGCTGCTGTCCAGTACCCCAAACACATGGCTATTACTCAGTGAGACGACTAAATAATATACACAGAATTGATTCACAGTGACTTAAAATTTGTATTTCATATCAGTCTCTTTAGGCATATGGGCATGTTATCAAAACATGTTAACTCTTATCCTTTAAAGCTGTATTGAGTATTCTTCAGATAGAAAACATGGAATTTAGGCCTCCTCTAGGTGCTACAGAAAGAAGTGAAGAGACTTGGAGACTTGGCTTTTGCTGCGAAGTGAGTGCCAAGTCCACATGCCAGCAAAATAAAACAGGTTGCTGGTGGGTCCTGGCCTTTTCAAAGTAATGTAAAACCTGGACTGCTGCTGCTGCTGGTGCTGAGGAAACCTCACCCTTCTGGCTGGATTCCCATCAACTGAACTGATGTATATGCTTTAATATTTCATAATGAAGTCTCTAACCTTTCATGTCCATTAATCTTATTTATCAATGAAAATGCCAGTGGTTCTGGGGGCTGTAAAATGCCGTGTGGATCTATGATCTATTGATTCCCCTACCTACATGCTTCCTTTTTATTTTGCTCCCTATTTTTGGTGGCTAAGCAGTTCTGCTATAGCTCTTCACTAACATCATTGACAGGGAAGGCACCTGCAGAGTGAACCACAGGAACACAGCCTCCTCTGAAAGGTCAAGTCACCACCTGAAAGGAAAAGGATGTCCCTACAGGGTGCTAGCATGTGGGAAGCTCTCATGCTTTGCCTGGGAAGGGAGCAGGATGAGGTGCCTCTCCAGAATGCCTGTACACCAACACATGCAGCACAGGGAGCAAACAGGAGGACTGAGGGGTCCATGTTGAGGTGCAAGACTGCAGTCTCACTGGCATCTCAAGAAAAGAAAAGAATTTTAGAAACTTTTACAGCTGGCTTTTCTTTCCACTACCAATCAACCCGGAGTCCCAAGGAAGAGGAACAGACTAAAGGCAGAGTACTAATCACTGGAGTTTGGACTCAGTTTCCAGGAAGAAGGGCTAAGTCTTTCTGATCATGGGGATGTCTGCTGAGAGCAGGAGTCCCTTTCATGGAAGGACAAATAAAGACTCCTTAAGTGCTGTTTCAGCTGCTGTCTTCACTCACTCAAAAACCACCAACATGTGAACTAACTCAAGAAAGTGCTGCAGAAGCTACCATGGGAAAGGGTCATGGAGGGAAGACATTCATGGACAAAATTCCCAGCAATAGCCAAGACAGATTTCCAAGCTCCTGCCAGGGTTGGTTGCAAGCAGCAGCGAGAGCTACGATCAGATACTGTTCTTGGACAGCAGCTCAATCCACAGAGGGTCGGGATCTGGAGGAGAGCTATACAGGATCTCCATGCCACTGCCAAGTGCCACACAGGCTCCCACCTCACAGCTCCTACCTGCTCCTCCCCAAGAGAAGTGCCAAGGTTTGTAGCATCTCTACTGCCAGACACTTCTCTGGAACTGGCAAAGGGCAATGCATGGGAAAGGGATTTTATGAACACGACTAGAAGACAAGTCATATTTAGTCAGGATTTTGATTGACTTTTTAGTGGAGTTTATTTCAGAACAGAAGCCAGGGCACATGGCACTCTGGTTAGAGGATGGTACCAAAGGAGGTGCTTCTGTCCATTGCGTGGGAAGAGTGAGAGGGTAACCTTTCTCTATAGTTATAAAAAAAATTCATTCAGAGTGTTGTTCAAAGCAAATTTTCCACATCAATATCAGAATGCAAGACATTGTTCATCCCTGGTAATTAATTATTCCCTTCTTCAGCTTTCTACTGAGAGCCCATGTGAACCCAAAGCCAGGAGGGGTTTGACAATCTGCAATCATACATGTTTCTGTGACTGCCGGAGAAAGATGACATTTTAGTACTGTTTCTCCTGAACCTTGGGAGTATCCTCTGCACTTGCTTGTGGACCTCATCACCCTACAATGAAAGGAAGCACCTTCCTCCTACTTGATGTTCCTTTTGTGGCTGGAAGAAAATTCCTTCACATAGTTCCCACCAACAGGACCAAGGCAATGTTCCCACTACAAAATAGAAGGCTTTGTGAAGATGAAACTTGCATTTTTATTTTGAGCAAAAAGATCCATCACATTAATTTCCCATTCACAAGGGAAGAAGTGGTCTGCAGTGCACTGACATGATTGCCTCTGACAACACTGCCAGTTCATGTAGCAGTAACACCATGGAGGCAAGTTGGAATTAGAAAATACAGGCAAGCAACACCCAAGAACCACACGAGAGCATGGCTCGGTGACAGCTGCCAGTTGCATGTTCAAGTTAGCAGATGTCTGTGGGGCTTCTGAGTTTTAACGTCTCCGTTAGCTTGCCCTGAAATACCATGTCTTTCTTTTGTCAGGTTTTAAGTATGTGTGTTCTTTCTTCCCTCCTGTGGGCTTTTATACAGTGCTGCCCTTTCAAAATTTGCCTATTGTAGGTAGATAAATAGACAGTACTTCCTCAAATTTGCAATAGCCTTGTGCTTATTGCATTTACTAAAAGAAATATGAAGGTTTGGACCTTACACCCTGTAATAATAATTACAAACTAATACCTACTTTTTTTCTTAAAAATAAAGAGTGCTTTATAAAGAAAATTAGTATCATTGCTGTCATTTTCTGAGTATACATAAGGTTACTAATCTCATCATTTCATTTCAGGCCTAAATTTCTTATCTGTCTGATGAAGAGGGAGGTGTCATCCCCTAGAACACAGTTCAGAGCCAAAATTTGCTAATGTCTAAAAGGAGGTACTGTGAATACTCTGATCCCACTCAAAGAATAAGTGGGAGGGCTGAAGTCACACAGCAGAAGAGAGGGTGAGCTGAGATCCACAGAGATCCAAGCCCAGTCTCCACCCACTAAGTTGCACTGATTCTCTGTGGACCATGAAAGGACCAAGGACCACATAACTAGAAACATCCATTGAGATTTTTTGTTAAGCAATATGTGAGCTTTTAACATCAACACTAAAAATTCACTGCTTGCGTGCTTCCTAAATATTTTTTCAGTTTATTCCTTCTTTATTAAATAAATTTGTATAGATCTTTTATATATACGAAAATTATATCTGGCTAAGACATGTTAGCTAGACATATCTTAGCTAGACGTGACTACATATACATGTATATAACTTAACTAAATACATTCTTTTACTGAATACTATCTAAATACTAGTTGAGAGAAACTGGCTGCAAATTTTCTGCCTCAGTGTCTGAAGGCTCTTTCTCATTATATTGTGGAGTATGGTGTTGACCAAATAAGCCATCACAAAATGCAAAATAGATGTTTATTTTTTTGAAACATTAAATGCAAATCCTGTGATTTTAAACTGTTGAAGATCTAGTGCATTTTAATTATTTATGCTTAAAAACAATTTCACTCTTCATCTCTGGAGTTTTAGAGAGCTCCTTTTTCTAATTTCATAATGAGTGAGTATTGAAAAAAAGAATCTCCTGAAAATCCAGAAATGCTTGTAAGAATTGTTTTCTTCCCCTCCTCATTTCCTGCTAGTAGTAAACATGCAGAACAAAAACTGATAAACTGATTATTTTTCCTGCACAAACTACCAGGAAAAATATCATGGTATCTTCAAACAATATTTTTTTTTTCCTACCAGGTTACTCTAGAAACTTGAAGAACAGGAAAACCAACTATTTTTGCCTAGTCTGTTTTCATAATTGTCACTGTGAAGCAATCCCTAAGCCACTTAGCCTCCTACTGTTGTCCCCAAATCAAAAAGAGGTAATGTTCTCCATCAGCACCATTGCCTTGGATGTACTTGGGTAGTTCAGATGCACAGATCTAGTTCACTAAAACATTTGAATTGTTATCCATGCTTATTGTTTGTTGGTTAACAGTTGAAATTACAATTGTTAGTATTCCTCTAATAATCCAACTCCTGCAAATGCTTACCTTAACGTGGTATTTGCCAGGAGTGCGATCAGGGCTAGAATTTGTAAGTTATTTCCTAGGCAGCTGCTTTCTACCCAGACACCAAGAGGCTGTATGAGGGATGCTCAGCTGGTGCCCAGTCTGTTCAAGATCCTGAAAACCTCCTATTCTCACCAGAGCCCCTTTTGGCTCAGAGCCCATGGATGCTGGAGGTCAGCAAGACTGCTGGGCAAGCTATGTTAGAAAACCAGGTCTTCGGTCAGCTTCGGTTTGTCAGTGCTGCAGGTCCCTGGCTGCATTTCTCCAGGCACAGCCATCATTGTGGCTCCTGCCAGGGCCAGGCTGATGGTTCTACAGATGGAGCCAAGATTTTCTTGAACATGAGCAGGATCTCCACTCGGTGGTTGGCTCCATCACCAACCCTCGCCTGGTCCCATCTGCTCCTGCAGGAACCCAGCACTCGCATCTCTTCCTCTAATATAGGGCAAGTAATGGGGCTGTTTCACCTCCAGCTTGGTGTCACACCCCAGTGCTCTCCCTGATGCAGTAATATCCTCCCAAGACCCACTGGGGAATATATCCCAAAACACAAACTCTTTCTTTTCTCTCTTCTCCTTTCTTTTCCACATGCAACCAAATGCAGTGTCTTGGGTTTAACAAGGTGAGGATGGGGGTGAGGAGACAGGCTGAGTGAGGACCTTACGAAATCCTCAGAGATGCTGATTTGAACTGAAGCACTAGGGAAAGGGCAGAGAAAAAGACACATAACTGATATGTATGTGTATTCCATGAGAAGCTGGATCTTTCCTATGCTACCTAAAGTTATGAGTAGCTCTTGCAGAGTCAGTTTTGCTCTGTCTTCACATTTCATTCTGTCTCTGGACCAACAAACTGTAAATCAAAGGGCCCACAGCATATGCCACTCTGGGAAGAGGTGAGCTTCAGCAACCTGTGTGTCTTGAAAGGTCCTATGGGCTCAGGGCACTTAGGGCTCACGGCACTTAGGGATCAGGTCCCTGAGGTCTTATGGCTGCGAAGAAGCAGCAGAGTGAAGGAGCCCTGGCCAGAGGGCACCAGGATCCAAAGGTATACAAACTGTGGCCAGACAGAATTGTCAAAGCCTATGGTTCTGGTGCACAGGGACAGAGTGACCCCAGGAAGGGGAAAAAGCAAGAGGTAAGTGACACCTGCACCATTCTTCCTCTCGTGAAAGAGATGGTCTTAAGCTCTTCTTAGGTTTGTTCACGTGTGTGATGTTTTGTTTGCCTTCACTGTGCTGGTAGGATTGGCATTTGCTGAGAGTTGAGGATCTGAGCTCTCATGGGGACAGAAGTCTTTGTCAGCTGCTCATTAGCATTTGTGCAGAGTTAGTCAGCCCAGCTTGTAGAGTTTTTCTGAGCTCCAGTGGGGGCAAATGAAGAGATTTGTTATGTTTAGGAGATTTTTCACCATCTGAATAGCTTGCTTTGTCATCTTGTTAGTGTGTGTTTACCTTGGCAGGGAGAGGATATATTGTACCAATGGGTCTTCACAAATTCCTGATATTCTGCATGTTTGGAACTGTCCGTGCTCAAAATCTGCAGTGCTCCAACCCTTGTAAGCGATGTCTAGGGACAGATGGAAGGAGAGAGAGAGAGAGGAAGATATATAAGGAAAACAGGAAGGCATAACACAAACGTTTTTTATCTACACATTAGCACAGTGATTGTGTGCATCAATAACCACCCCAAATGAGGGGCAGTGAAACCTCTACCCTGCTGTCCAGGATTCCTGCGAGCTCCTCTGCAAGCCCCAGAGGAGGTGAGCTAGGGGAGCAGCGCCAAGTGCTGGCAGGACTAGGCTTTTTATTCCCTCTATAAACACACTACAGCTCTACAACCAGCTCCTCCAGCAAGCTGTTGAGACAAGATGCTCTGAATAGCTTTCTGAAAATGCCTACTGGTGGGATTTGGGGGCTGTGCCTATTCTAGTGAACTAAGCAGGACGACAGATAGTGCATTGGCCTGTGATCGTCATCACATTTAACTGAGTAGATGGAGTAACACATTACCCAGCACGGATTTGACCCATGCCAAGTGCTGCTTTCCTGGACAAATTCCAAGCACAGTTTGGGTGATACAGAAGCCAGGAACCATTTCCAGAAAGCAGAATGGATGAAGTCACCATGCCCAACTGAAGTGGGGAAGGAGAGTTTTCTTACAGGAACACAGCCCAGCTTGCCGCTTCCTTTCAGAGCTGGAGAACAGAATCACTTCTCCTCATTTATTAACGTTAATGTACCCAGGGAGACCTTGAGTCAGATCCCAGACTTTTTTTGGTTACTGTAAGTTGAATGGCACAATTCTGAAAAAAAACAAAACAAAACAAAAACCCAACAAAACTCAGAATAAAGACATGAAATAACTCTTCAAATGTTCTAAAATTTTTTTCGTACACTTAACAGAGCCCTTCTTTTAAACCCTAAAGTTAAAAGCCAAAGGAGATTCTCCTGAGAAGCTGGACACTCCCAGTGTGAGGCCATCAGAAGACTGATTTCTGAGTCACTGTGTTTCTAGGAAGACAGGACTGTGCTCAGCAAGCTCTGAGCCAAGAACAGGCAGGGAGGGTTACATGCTCAGGAGAAGGAGAGCAGCCAGAAGAGGAAGATTTCTTTCACAGAAAGAAAACAAAAGCAATCAAAAGGAAATATTTGCAGATGCTTAAGAGGTGTCTCAGGAAGTACATTAGTATGTTGATTGAGATGTCAAGTATCTGATAAACTGCAAAGGAATATGCAGTTTCACGCATGGATTTTATTTCCACATATGGTTCAGCTGTCCTATGGGGAAATTTAGGTGAAATCTAAAGTTGATATTAGTTTGCTCTACTTTGTTGCAAATGCAACTGTCTGATATTTGCATAGAAGAGCATGTTAGTTTCTCAAATGATACTCACTAGCAATAAAACTGTCTTCTCTAAGTTATAGTATTTTAAAGCAAATTTATTTGAATTACCTCAGTGTCTATGCATATTTTTGGTATCTCCTTAGAGACCCTGATGCATCTGAGGAGAAACAGAACCGAAACATTACACATTGGCTTAAGGTCTTGTAACTGAGCAAGTTTCTGCCAGCTTGTGTGTGCTACCTTGAGCTCACAGCTTTTCAGTAAATTCAGAGCAGTTTGATTGGTATTTCCCAAATAATATTGTAAACTACAAACATCCATGTTTTTTTCCTAAGTTGATGCCAATGGTAACTATGAATCCACTTAAGAAAAATACTTCTATTAGGGTTATATCTTGCATACAAACTATACTGTCCCATACCTGATACGAAGGGTTTGCTATTTCTTTGTATTTCATCCATTTTCCATAATACTAGCAATGGTGGGAGTGCTGCCCAACGGCACGACCCGCCCCTTACATGGCATTTATCATCCACTGCACCCAGCTGTACACATTGTGGAGCTCTTTCTCCCCCAGATCCCAGGGTAAATTTGCCACTGGCGCTTAGGGTCCTGCTAAGAAACCAGAAAAATTAGACGACACTAGGATCTGTGTCACTAATACTAAACTGGAGTATCTTTTTATTTTTTTGGAAATGAACATTTATGGACATTTGCTTACAATACACAAAGGGTGAATTAAAATATCAACTGGACTCTGTCAGGTAAAGTTAAAATTGCACACTATGTAATATAAACAGTATTCGCGTTTGAGAACTCCTCTGCCATTCTATCAGCCATTATTTATTCTGCCAGTATAACTTTAAATGTTATCACCTGGCTTTTCGGATACAAACATGATCATACACTATAATACATTTATCTGTAATATCTAGTGTTTGGACAGTATCAAAATCTCCTCCCCTTTACCTATTAGGAAATACACTCATTCTAGACAGTGAATCTGATGGTGTTATTGGTTTCTCTATCAAAATGTACTACAACACTTAGGAACAAATCCATGTTACCTATGAACACAAATGTGTCAGTCAATAAGTGTAGATGCAAGTGTTCATAATCATTTACTTGCTATAGGCTAACAGGTACAGTCTTCACCAGCAGTACATACACTGGCTTCTTCAACATAACTTTCCCAAAGCTGAAAAAATGAAGCAAAAGCAAGTAGGGGAAAGTATTTTGACATCAGCTTCAGGCTACTGATAAGCAATGGCTTGGGACTATGAATGTACCCGTGATAGCACTAAAGTAAGTTTGGGCTTGTTGTCTGGCATTGTGTAAATTTTGGGGTTGTTCCATGCAAAGACAGGAGTTGGACTTAATGATCCTTGTAGGTTACTTCCAACTCAGGACATCCCATGATTCTGTGATTCTATGAGTTTTCACACCAAGCAGGGATCCTACTCTGGCATAGCCAGCCACCCCAGCAGGAGCTCAAGACTGTACCTGCTGTAGCCCAGGCAGATCAGGACAGTGGGCTGCCATGGATGGAAAGGCTGCCATGCCCTGGTGGTGCTACCTCTGAAGGGAAACAGCTCCGAACAGACATGCACTGGCTGCTCTTGCAGTAAAGTGGTGAGGAACCCTTCAGAGAACCAGCCATGAAGCTGTTACCACCTTTAAGCCTCTTTTTCTCTTTCACATGGAGCTGGAGGAGGGACCCAGGTCCCTCAGGGAATCATCCCAGACCCCATCCCACTTCCACCCCTCCTCCAGCAGCAGCAGCTCTGTGCCATGTTCAGTCTGTCCATCCTGTCTAGAAGCCTTCAGGAAATTCAGTGCTGTCACACGGACAGAGTTGACGGCACAGCCAATGAACCCAAAAGACACCATCTTAGAAAGGCCCAGTTCTATGTGGATATTTCCTTGATTTCAGGTTGAGAGAAAGCAAATTCTGTAGAAAGCAGAGTAGCAGCTCCTAATCATCCATATCTTTGCAAAGACTTCTCAGTTCCTTGGAGGAGAAATGCTTACCTTCATTACATGGTGAAATGGAAGTAGAAATACTGTTAAAAACAAAGTGACATTGATAGCAATTGGCAGAAATAAGAAAATGTGGAAATATAAGTAATTGCTAAGGGAGAGAAGAAGCAGCACCAGTCAGCCAGGGCAAAGCTAACCAGGAGGAGTTATTTACATACATCAGGAGTAAATGAAATGAAATCCCATTAACAACACAGACCCGCTGTTAGACAGGTCTGGCAGGATCATTGATCACAAAGTGCAAAAGGCTGAAGTACTCAAGCAGCGCCAAGGAGCAGCCGAGGTGATGTCAGCTGTAGTCAGCCATCGGAGACGAGCATGGATGCTCCTTCCCACACACCCTATTTAGACAGCTTTGTCTCTGCTAGGCCAGATACTTTGCATCTAGAAGAATTAACAATTGCGGCCAAGGAGCTCTTTGAATTATTAATGCTAATAAACCCCAGAATGATAAAAAAAAATCCAACTGGCAAGGTTACAAAAAAGATTAGATTGACATTGGTCTCTGATAAAATCCAGGACAGACTGGCAGAGAAAACAGCAAGGAGTCAAAAGAACAAGTGATTCAATCAGCATTGTCGTCGTCTTTTTTTTTTTTTCTTATTTTTATAATCTACCTCAAAAGTTTTGAGACAGCACAAATTTGATTCAGTTACTCAACTTCTTTAAGGCAATAGAGCAAGTCCTTCACAACATTCTTATAAAAATTAGCTGTACAAGAAAATCAATGCACTCATTTTAAAAAGATTAAGGATTGCTCAGTTGGTAGGTCTCAGAAAGGCATTTGCAATCACTCAGGGTTTCTCAAGCAGAAGCCTCCAGGGAGCTACACTCATCCCATTCAATATCTTTATCAATGATCTTGAAAAAAATATTAAATCATTGCTGATAGAATTTGTGGCAAATAAAAAGAAAACAATGAAGAGAGAAAAGATGGTGGGCATAGGTCAGGGTCACTTGCAAAGGGGGGTTCATTTGAATGCATATTTCAACACAATCCAATGTAAGGTCATTCTTCAGGAGAAAATAAATCCCATTTATAAGGAGGAGGGGTCATATCAGAGGAAGCAGTGGCTTTTAGAAGGATTTAGTAGCTGTAACAGATAAGCTAAACAACATGATAGCTGAAAGAGCAATTGATGTTCATCACGGTATAAACAGAAAAATGCCAAGGAGGAATAAGGAAATCACATGGGTTTATTTTACATGATGTTTATTACTTCAAAATACGAAATTGACCATGAGTGTTGATGGAGCTGCCACTTTTGTTGTTGATCTATATTTCCAGTTTCTGTTTTTTCCCTCTTGCTGCCATGTCTGGGTGTCATGGCCAGGCCAGGCTCAGTGTCCTGGGGCCAATGGGCTGGATAACTAATGCCAAGGCACTGGATACTCCTGCCAGGGGGTCCAGAGGTGACACAGGTGGAGAGATCAATGATGCTACAGTGCTATATTTGGGAATTAGAAAAGAGCTGAGGAAGAATGCTTAATTTTGGGAAATGTCTTCTGGTGAGAAGATGTTGAGGTTTCATCTGTTTTGATTACTCAAGAAAAGGATCAGAGGTGATTTTATCACAGTGTAACAACCTAAACACAGAAGACATTTTACAGCCAGCAACACTTCAATCTAATACAAAAATACATGTGGTCCAAGGGTTGGAAGCCATACCAGACAAACTCAGTCTAGAAACTTCTGTTTCAACGGGGAAAGTAAATAATAATTGAGCCCTCACTTGCAGCTTTTAAAACAAGAGTGAATGTGTTACAAAATGATATGTTATGGTTGAAACAACAGTTTTGGCTGAAAGTAGAAATCATTGCGTAAGGTTATTTGGGAGACACGGTAGATCACATAAGGCCCTTCTATGCTTGCTTTATTATTTTGGTATTATTCCCAGGCCTTGGAACTCATCTGGAAGTCTGATACTATCCTCTTTGGCTTTTGTTCTCCCTTTTGAGACAATGGCATGATAAGGAAAAAAGGCAAATACAAATTGTATGCACTTTGTGGTCAGGCAGGTTTTCAATCCTGAATTTGCAGACCTACATTGACTGCTCAGAGAACCAATAATGATTTTGGGGATTTTTTCCAAACACATGGAAATGGCTACTTGTACTGGCATTTTGTACTCTAGCCATGAAGTAAATGTGACTATAAAGGTTTCCACGCCTTTTAACTACATTGTCATTTTTTAACATTTTTAACTTAGTTTAAGGCTACAACATGCAGTGGTTTCAACTTACTCGTGAATTGTACTGTAATTACATTATAATTAGACTTTGACTGTACTCCCATGAACACATCAATTCGAAAAGTTGGGGGTTGTCTCTAAGTCTGAGTCACTTTCTGACCACTTGGTGTATTTATAGACTTCAGATACACCAGCCCTTTCTAATCTATGCTGTAATAACACTGGCAAATGCTAATCAGCCTATATCGATTAGTAGTTGCAGGTACACATGGAACCATAGTAATTTCATTGTAATTGCTATGTAATTATTATGTAATTAGTGTCTGATCCACAAATCAAAACATATGCTACTTTGCCATTAATGTTTTACTTATATTTACTTGTCTCTAATAAAATTTAGCTGTAACACAACAGTGAAAGGAGACCTGATTTTCACTCCTTTGAAAGGAGTCCATGCAGAAGTTCTTACACTTCAAGATGTAAATCCAAACCAAAGAAAATAAAGTGCATTTCTTGCAACATCCACCAGGGAGGATTGCTGCTACTTTGACAACAGGTTGCCTGCCCTTGTGTTACAAGAACATCCATGTCCGTAATTTGGCTTTCATTATCCATGACCATCTCCCTACACTTTAAGTTCTTCTGTAATTAAAGAAGTTAAAAGTTTCTTAGAAAATAATTTTTTGAGTCAATGTCTCCTCTTTCCCATCTCATATTACTATGGGAATTCATTCCCTTTCGCTTTTCCCTTACTTAACATTTTATCTTGCTTGTCATAAATATAATTTATATATAAATCACTATATTTCAGGCAGAAGCAGGATGGAGAATAATTTCTGTAGGCTTTAAACTACAGACTCATGCTGACATTGCTCACTTCCCTTGAGATTTACATGTTTGTTTTCCTAGCTAAATTCACATAAGAACAGCTCAGATTCAATGTCCACTTACAGATTAAATTTTGTAAATACTTTTTTTTTTTTTTTTTAAATTTAAGTGATTTATTTTTCGGTTAACTTCAGTCTGGCTTGTCTCCAGGAGTTACTTCAGAGTAAAATACAAGATCTTTGCTTTTCTTTGGATGCAATCTTTAAACAAGGATTTGGAAGCCTGTAAAACACGCAGTAACTCAGCAGATGACAGGGTATGGAAAGGTGCTCTTCCTCTCAGCCTCTCAGGCCATCTGGGAGCCCAGGTAAGGAGCCACCTGAAATAAGTGACCCCGACTGTGCAGTGGCAGCCAGGCAGAGCAATGCATGGCAGCCAGCACTGGGCACAGAGACTCAACCCCACAGATACGGAGGTAACAGGAGGCACTAGTTTTGTGACAGTAAAAAGTACTAGTTTTATTCCACAGCTTCCAATTGGAGATGTCCCCTGAGTTACCCTTCAATAAGGTCACGCATATGTCAGAAGAATTCTGGGAGTGGAATTAATTTCCACTTACCACACCTCAACTCAAGTTTGTAATTAAGGGATCTGTCATAACCACCACAAGAGCCCATGGAGGCCTCATCAACTCTGCCACTGGAGACCAGAGGGATATCTCAACTGGCCAGCTGGGATGCATCCACTTAGGGCAAGCAAAAGCACCCTCCACATGAATTAGATCTCCACTGACTGTGACAGGAGCCTGGACTCACAGTTAGACACCTAAATCTTGCTTTTCTTATTAACAAGTTGAGCCAAATCCTAATCCACCCAATTTGTTCACAGGACTTCTACACAAACATAATGGAAGGTCACTCTAGTAAATTCCTAAATCCAATTCAAAACCGACACTGAAAATACTAACTAAAAAGCTATTCCATAATAGCAGCTATCTTTTTGCTAGATTATTCAACAGTAGGCAGTATGTATAATAAAGATCCTGATTTATTTGTAATGTTTATTTAAAACGACAGAACAAATTACCTCTATCCAATACAAAGTCCACTTTACAATTCCATCCGTTTTTGCTGGGGTTTTAATACTGGTACTAATTTACATCTTTCTGTTAAAACATGAAAATAGAGCTCCTTTCCTTGAACACTCACATTTTTCATTTACTTCTGTAGAAACATCTCATGTAAAAGGAATGCTAGATCAGAAAGTGGTAGGTACAGTAAGTGCATGCTAAATAATGGCATGCCAGAGAGGACAGTGTCCTCCGGTGCTTTACGAGGAATAACCCTTTTAAATCAGGCAATATTATGCCTACTGCTTGGCAAATATTGTGAGCTTCATTTCAGATCCCCCAACTACAGTTTTCTGTGGGTCCCATACCAATTTCAAGAAACACTTTGTAATTCCTGACTGGTAAAACAAGAGGCTGAAAAGGATCCCCAGCTCCCTGCAAGCCTTCAGATAAACTGAATGGCAGAAGTTGGTGTGAAAAGGGCACATTTTTTAGGGCAGGCAGTTACAGTAATTACCTTTAAGAACAAATCTCTGGATATTTCTGTTTTGATTAACACGCCAACTCAAAAGGAATTCGGTTCATGTGTATAGATGACACTAATAGTGATATCTTAAAGGCCAAACATAGCATGCATCAACATATCATTGCTTTAGAAGAGATGGTTCTAAATATAAGCTTTAAAACATTTATGAGGTATACACAGAATATGTTTTCTGCTTCTACAGATGATATTCACTGTCTTTTTCCTTTTGCTTCATTCATATTTGCCTCCTTCAGCTGTATGTACAAATGGCACTGTTTTTCTCCAGAACAGTTGCAAAGATTGCAATGACATCGAATGTGACCTGGTTTCAGTAATACTGAATAGATTAAAGTAACAAAACAAACCCCCCAAACAACTGAAAACCAGATCACAGTATAATTGCACTGTAAACCAAAGGTATTTCTGTCAGTCCCAGCACTACATCACACTAGTTACTTCTGGCTCCTTTTGTTAAAAACCAGCTATGTTTCTTAGCTAGAGATTTGCATTTTATTCCTGATTACATTATGTATTCTCACTCAGAAAGTGCAGAGGACACGAATATTTAAGTATGCGAATCAAGCAAGACTGCAACATTGCCAATTCTTCTCAGTCTATTTTCTCGTCAGTTCACTGGAGATTCACACATTGCTTCCTCGCCATTAATAGGAGTTATTTGCCACGTGCACCTCATGAACTTGTTGTGGAAAACTATAAGGCATTTTGTTGGCTGTTCCTATTCACAATGTAAGAACATGCTGCTGTGCCAGTGATTTCTGTGGCTGTGTTGCCACTGGTGCGAACAGGGGCTGCTGTGACAGAGGATGTCTCCTCTTCTACACTAGATGGGGTGGCAAATCCATTTCAGACATTGCCAGTTGGAAAATTGCATGCTAATTAGCCAAGCACCTGGTATTGCTGGTATTGTTTTTAATAAATATTTTAATACTTTTCCTATATATTGCTATCAAGAAGCTTTAAATGAGTCATAAGCAAGAAAGAAGTCTGAAATACCATATGTAGAACAATAGCGACCCATGACTGGGACCTACATCTTGCATTAGCAAACCGTATTTATTAATATTTCTGTGTCAGTTAATCGGTTAAAAATACAGAACCACATAGATGGACCCAAAACAAAGCACATAAGAGTAAGTGACTTTTTACATGACATGAAGTCTGAAAAATGCCCAATGCAAAGGGAAATAAATAAATTTTCAGTGTGAAAACACTCATTACATCAAGTCTGCACAGAAATACCAAGACCTGGCTCAGAAACAGCCCAGCTCTCACTATGAGCTTTTGTGGTTTTTAGATAAATACCTCCTAGGGATGCAGCAGTGCCTGAAGCCCCCAGTTTCCAGCCAAGCAGCAGCAATTGGATGTGCTGACACAGCAGGTTGAGCCCACAGAGATCTGCATTATCACGTTTACGAGAAATTATTTTAAACAAGGAAGAGGAAAATTTTGGACATCAAGTGTCCTTGACTGTCTATCCTGAATTGTAATTGCTTGTACTATTTCCCTTGTTCATATTTATACCGTGGTGTGAAAATCTGAAGGAATGCTAAAGTCTTCAGCATAAATAGCATATTAATGTGCATTTCAAAAACTGTACATTTTTACCAGGGAAACTGGAACTTACATTTCTTTACGGTCTGAATTTCTCTTAAATAGCCATAAAACCTCCTCACCCATGTTCTAATAACATTGCTGATTTACACTTTGACTCAAAAACAAGCAAACAAGAATCTATACTTTCCGCTGAATGAGGAAAGTATTAGATTACTACCTAAAGCAACATTAATGATATATTGAGTAATTTGGGTTAGGGGAAAAAAAAATCTTAAAAATATATCTCCAGAAAGCATGATGAAATAACACACCACAGGAGGAGGATGGATCCCTGGCTACAACCGTTGTCAAGTCCTCTTGACAATATGGTGGGATTAGGCTGGTTTATGAGTGTTCATGGATATTAACATGGATCCTGGTGTCTGTGCACTTTCTGCCTGGGGAGTTGCTTCTGTAAGGCTATTCCAGAAGCCATGGGCCTTACAGTGCTCCGTTATCCTGGGGTGTTCACGCAAACAGCCTCAGGACAGCCAGGAGGGAGTGGTCTGGGGGTGGCTTTTGAAGGGATGTAATTTCCATTGGCGTGTTCGTTTGGCTTCTGTTTAAACCAATAAACATAACAAATATGTCATCATAATGCTTAAGTGACTAATGATATTAAACACAGGGCAGTTAGTAATGGTAAGCTAATCAGAAGCATATGCTTGGAGGTGAAATGGTACTATTCCCATCTTATCTGTTCTCAGCATTTAATCCAAACAAGGTCCCAAATACAGCACAGATGATGGATAACTTAGGCTTGAGGGTAACATATTAAAAAACCTACATGGTAATGAGCAGCTTCATGAATGCAGAAAAGAGGTCAAAAAAGACAACAAGAACAACAAGAACAACAAACATTAAAAATAGTATCTTGAATAAGTCAGGAAACAATTTAGCATTGAAGAAATCTAAAACTGTGTCATGCCAATGTGCACAGGACAGAACAAGCTTGGGTAGATGACATTTATTTGAGCACCTTGCTCAGCTGTTCCACATCTGGTATGTGGCAAACAACTGGCTGCATCCCCATGGGATACACAGCAACACAAGACTCCAGCATAAGCCAGATGTCCAAACACAAGACACTGAAATCCTGTGGAAGAGTAAAATCCTTGTGAAACTCTGAAAAGTGGAGTTCAAAGGGGTTTCCAGCAGATCAGAGAAAGAAGAGTGATTTTTGCCTCTAGAAAAATGCTGAGTTGCTGTGCAGGGGATCCCCTCCATGGATACCCCTCTAAGGCTTCTGTCAGGTATCACAGGGTGGGGTTTAATCACATAGTTTTAAACATTAAAAAGAAAAAGAAAAAAAAAAGTGTTTAATCCTCGGTTTCTCTGTTTCTCTAGCTAGTGATCAGCATGGGTAGCTTTGGGAGAAAACCCTCCATCTGAAAGCCCTATTATAAGATGGGACAAAGTGCCTGGCAGGATTTCCCTCTTGTTCTCTTCTCTCACTTCTCAGATCACCAAGGGAACCCAGGTGAACAGCTTCTGCAAGAGACCTTCTTTTTAGATGAAGAAGTTATTTGAAATGAATCCCACTTCCAGCTTTTTCTTTCAATTCTGGAAACTACCACTATGTCAGGTTAAGACTGATGGCTTGCCCTCCCAGAAAAACACAGTGAAGGACTGCCTTTACTGAGTCACACTTGACTTGATGTTTCTCCTATTTCTGTGTTTGAAATAATTTCCTACATGTAATTATACAATTAAGTAATATTTATGTGCATAAAAGTTTTCCTGTTTTCCAAAAGAGATTGGCTTGTCCTAGGAAGATTTTGCCTTACTACTGTGTTTTGGACTAGATGCTGTTATTTAGGATATTAGTAAGGGAAAGAAACTATTAATTGTGGCTTTTAATGACTTGTATAAAAAGATCCCACAGGAGGCCACACATTTATACATGACAAAAAAAATGTGTACACACAGTACAGAAGTGTAATTATATTGAACATATACTTGCACAGCAAAAAAAAAAAAAAAATTGGGATTGGCAGTGCTTTAATGGTGTGCCAAATATTAAATGATGCCTTTTATATCCACATTCGCAGCATATCTTCTGAATTTTGAACAATCTATGTATTACTGAGATGCTAACATTTCATTTATCTGCTTCCTGACAAAAATCTGCCTCTTTCAGATTTTGAGTGAGTGTAACATTTTTTAAAAAGTTCAATTGTAGCCAAATCCTGCAGTGCTCATACAGCTAAACTCCAACTGAAAATTACAAGTGGTTAGAAACCACGATATAATGGTCTCCGGCCTTTGTTAAACCCTCCATCTCAGGGTTTAACAGCACAATTCTGGAGACTGCAGGGAATAGCCCTGCTTTAATATGACTCATTTGATTATTTTGTATGTGTGTGTGCATTTCCCACTTAATACTCAATGTAATAGAGCATACAAACCCATGACCCCCAAAGAAATTGTGAGGACATAAATGAGGATGGGGCTTAGGTTGTAATATTTGTTGTGTAAAAGTTTCTGTGAATTAGCCTCCACATAACCAGAGTGATACAAAATGAACAGCTTTTAGAGACTACTTTACAGTGTTATTTTAGTGAGTTATGCAGCTGAAATAGGATTTTACTCATTAGAATTCCTGAGTGTTCTCATTCCCCATGCAGCTGACAGAGGCTCATGGCACCTCCAGGCCGCACTGCTGTAATTCCTTGACAACAGGTTACAGGTCTTAAAATTATGCCACTTTTTTAAAGGCACAAAATGTTCTGGAATCTTAATTTTTGCATATGTGGCCATCTGAATTGTGGCACCTAGAGGGGCGGGTGGCAGGAAGAAGATCCTTATGTGCATCCCGAATCAGCCTTTTCCCCCTGGGGTGGAAGGGTGACAGCTTACCCGAGGATTTGCTCAGCTGGTGTAAGCCTCATACAATATATAGTGTCCCCAAACCCAGCAGGCCCCACTACACATGGAGACGAGTGCAACCTCTTTTAGGATCCAGAAATACGACTGGCCCCACCTGATCTGGGAGAAAATTAAGTGTAGGTGCTGGAGCTCAGCCCAGGGACCTTCGTCAGACCTGGCAGGTTTAAATGTGCTTCCAGCCCCCAAAGCCAAGAAAGATGGTTTCATCCCAGCCCCATAGGGAAGGGTGTGTGTGTCTTTCTGCATAGCTAATAAATGTCAAGAGGTTGCTTGCAGGAGGAGGCTGCTTCTTTAGAGAGATGTGAGGCCAACCCTGTGTAGCTGGGAGGGGGCAACCGCTGCTTTTGCTGCAATTTGAAATAAAATTTCTCTTTTCTTTGCCAGCCTGGGCATAAAAAGAGCTGTGTACCAGAACAGCAGTGCTGAGGGCACGTTATCCTGAGCGGCTGGAGGCACAACCTGCTGATATGGGGTCCACCACACTGAGACCTGTGTGGTTTGCTTGGGGCTTGATGCTGTGAGCAGGTGCCTGGTGGTTGACCCTTGTGTATGCAGGAGCTGAGAGGAGTCCCCTGCTACTGATGTATGGTAGCTTGCAAAGAAGCCATGTGCAGAAAGCACTAGATATGTGTAGTGAAGGTAAGTGAAACCAGAAGTGCTAATTCAATCACTCTGCTGCACTCCTGATCAAAGGAGCCCAGAGCCATGAGAAAATCCCTTTTGCAGCACAACTTAATGTGGTTGACAAGATGTCAGGTCTTTCAAATAAGCAAATTATCCTTTTTTTTTTTTTTTTTTAATTAAAACACCTTAATACCAGGCTACGCAAAGAAGATTTACCAAGCATTTGTCTGTGAGCCTCCAAGGTCCTTAATCACACAGCCAACTTGATGGTCTTCATTCACAGGAACTAAGGAGTGATGCTATCTGGTAGAAATAGATCCAACTATGTGGTCCTTGCTTTGCGGGTGATTTTGCCAGAGTCTGTTCTAAGCCCTGTTCTACTTGTTTTGGTCCCTTCCTCCTTCCAGTTTTATCCAATGATTAATGGAAAAGTACATTAAAACTACTCCTGGGTGCAGTCCAGAGCACAGAGTCTCCACCCCCTGCAGTATGATTCAGGATCTTGCTTGAAAACTTGCTCTCTAGACCATTAATTTTGCCTTTTGCATAATGTCAACTGGCAGAGCTAAAGCGACCCACTGCCAGCTTTTCTATAAATCTGTCTTCCTCTTTCTCAAACCTTTTTTTCCCCATTCATCTTGCCTATGCCATAATCACAGGATCACAGAGTCATTTTGGTTCAAAAAGACCTTTAAGATCATTGAGAACAGCCATTAACCTAACACTGCCAAGTCCACCTCTAAATCGTGTCCCTAAGAATGTCATCTATGTGTCTTTTAAACACCTCCAGGGACAGTCTCTTAAAAATTGGGACCAACAGGTTTAAACCTCCCTTACACTGAAGTGTGCATCAAACCCACACCTCCCCATCCTTGATCAAGAGCTTCAGGCTACCATATGGAAGGTGAGCTGCAGGTCATGCTACCAGTTTGGAGGAAGAAAAGCCACAGCTACTTCTATTTTTTTGTGGTGTCAGTTCTCACACTGCCAGTCAGCACTGGTGTTATAAATTGCTACATTTACCGAGACTGAAGGAGATTTTACATAGGTCCAATACAAATGGAGGTGGATCTTATTCAGGCTGAGAGACAGATTTTTCTGTAGTGGATCAAGCTTCCAAGTTTGAAGCAGCAGACACTTGAAAAGGTACATGAAATTCCACAAAATAGTTATAGGACAGCTCTTCCAGACCCCTAGTCACTGAATCTGGAAGTATGAGATTTTAGGCTTTTCACCCACACCAATTTTTAAGGCATTTACTGTTCTAAATTTATTTTTTCTCCTTATTGCTATAATCACCTGCTCTCTGTAACCTGGATATTGGTGTCCTCCATGGCACTGCCTTCCACAGATAATTATGTCGAAATACATTTCCTTTGTGCTCAGACTCTTTAATTCCATTAAAAATGTCTATAACAAATGTTTTCATCTCACACAGTATTTGTACATGCTGCCTGATATACACAAAGCTTCTCATTGAGGATGGAAAGCACAGAAAATCCAATAACAAATACATTTTCAAAGCCAAGATCATTTGAAACTGATAGATTTCTTACCACAAATACTATTCTGTCAACAACCATACCTTTTGGCAGCTTTAATTTGTCTCAGTCTATTGATTGTCCCTTGTGGGATGTTCCTGCCCCGCTCCTCTATGGCTTCAGAAAGAGGAAGGATCATTTCTACCTATGGCTGCAACCCACACAACCTTGCTGAAATTAATGACATGACCTGCCATCTAAAGTCATTAATGTAACATTATAGCCATAAAGTCTGGGCCAGCTCTGGCTTTCAGGCAGGTGTACATGCCAAAGAATTTAATTAACATCAGTAACACTGGACTGATACGAGTCTCCTCAGCAGAAACACTCTCCACACAGCTGAGGCACGAGCTGGTCTCAGGCCCATACTTGTGCTTGCTTAGACAGCCAGGATGACTTTGGTCCTCAGATGTACCACAGGCAGAGCTATAGCTCTCTTACCACTTTTCTCAGTTTTACTAGACTAATTAGCTGGGCTGATTTCCCCCTCTCTTCTGGCTGATGATACAGGGGGCTATCCATTTCCCTCCGTACAAGAGCTGTCACACAAACCCACTCAAACCCTGCCAGCTTTGTTTTGGCTTTCCTCTGGGAAGATGATCTATACTGGGAGCCAGAGGAAGCTCTGAGTTACAGTCTGGAGCCTGTCCAGGGACAGGTGTTAAGAGCTCACTGCATTTCAGAGCCTTTCTGAAGAAGGCCTCACACACTCACCTTGTAAAACAAATATCTGCTTTTCATCTCTCTGCCCAGATTGCTGAGGTGAGACTGACTAACTTCCGGCAAAGCTGAGGGTCAAATCCAGGTCTATATTGCAGCAGAGACAAGACCTGCACAGGCTTCAACCATGCCTATGAAATGGAAGAGTACCTTTTGTCACAGGGGAGCTCTAAAGATAACTTTGCTGATACTTGTGAAGTGCTCTGATTTCTCAGCAACTCATCCTTCAGAAAAGCAGATGAGGAAGAAGTTATTTTCTCCATTTCATGCAGCACAGTGCTCAGTCAGAGCAATGCGGGGCCTTGGCATGGGAGAGCTGGTAGAAGAGGGTGGCTGAGCAACTGTCTGTCACAGAGCATCCTAGGTACCAACTGAAGTAGGAGTTAAATGGGGAAAACACTGCATGTGATCATGTAATTAATAAATGTATCATAATGCCTAGGCATAATGGAGCTAAATCAAGCTATGGATGTATAATGTACCTTGCATGTAAGATCTCCATAAAGACTGTATCCCTCCTATTGTTATCATCAGATATTCCAGGCAATAAACAATCCTGCAGTTATATTTCCTTGCTGGAGCACATGGCTGCTGAATTCAGCATTCATTAGTGGTGTCTGAGAGGGAGGCTGGTGTTATTGATGAGAGTTTGCAGAAGGAATAGTTGCAGTATATCAACTACCTCTCTGTAAAAATGGCTGAGAAAAATCTAACACTTGAAAATTGCTGTGCGTGGGGAAGAATTCATAGTACTCTACATGTCAGCTGAATAATTAGAAGATAGGATAGTTTTGAACAGAATAAGTCTACAGGCTGAATGAGGGCTGCTTCCCCTTATTTACCTGCTATGAAGCTCAGCTGAGATAGCGGTAATTGCTTGTTTGGTAATGGCATTATGAAGTTGAATTAATGGTGTGTACAATATATCTTAATGGTCAATAAATGTGCTTCAATATTCCAGGCTCAAGGAGAATACTGAGTGCGAAAGATATATGTGAAAAGGGAAAGACTGTTGCTCCTGTTGTTCATTTTCATTATGGATGGACCTGATAACAGTCACCCTGTTTCACAGCCTGCCCGGGAAGAACTGATTTACATTTCTCCTTTGCAGCATCTGCCTTCCCTGGGTGAATGCCACAAAAGGGTATCATCCAGCTCACTGGTCCTTGAAGACCAGCTTCCTCGCTCTGAGCTATGGCAGGTCTGCGGTCCACCAAGATAAAGCTTATTAATGTGGCAAGTTAGTGTGATGATAAGGGGTGTCGGGAGGAGGAGCAGATCCCCCATGCACTGAAGGATGCTGCAATGCTGCTACACAATCAGAGCTGATTTACATTTGTATTTATCACAGAAGTTTTAAAATGTACACAGACTCAGGTTACCCAATAAATACAAAACCAGCAGCTGTATCTTTGCAGAATATTCACCCTTACCAGCTGTGGGGTAAGAGTCTTAGGCAAAAGGGTGCCTTGGGAACCTGATCTAAGACTCTGTTTCTCCCAGCCAGGTGCTGGACTCATCACACCTCCCACTGAACCTTCTCTTGTTAACTACAGACATGCAATGCTGGCTCAGAGCAGCAACATTTTACACTACAGCCTCAGAGATGAGGCTACAAGGAGCACAGGTGGGTCCAATTTTGCCATCTGTAAGTGGAGAAGGTAATTTGTTGCCTCCCGCTGGTGCTGGGAGGTTCCATTCACTGCCGTTTTGTGCTTTGCATGCAGAAGGCACTACACAAGTGAATGTTTGATACAGCTATTTGCCAGAGGCTTACAAAGCTTCCCATATGGCATCTCCATGCAGTGCTCATGAACTCAGATATTTTTCTGCACAAGACTGAGGTGATAAAATAGTGTCTCTGTCAAACTGGAAGCCTCCAGGAACCAGCACTAAATCCTCAGAAACATTTTTAAAGGTTTTTTGGTTGTTTTCTGTTTGTTCGTTTGTTTGTTTCGTGTTTTTGTTTTTTAAAGCATTTGGAAGTTTTCTGGCCTTCCAAATTTTTCTTCTAATTCTCATCCTAAACACCCCCTGCCCCATTCCTTTAGCTTCTTTTTCTACTCAGAAAATGGGAAACAGCTTTAGAAGGTTGAAGTATAACAGTTGCACTTTAAAATGTGACACTTTTGAAATAACTTTCCCATTTAGAGTTGAAATTGTAACTGTATGATGAAAGTAAAGCTTTATTTGACTTCATGTCTAGACCTTAAAAGCACTAATGTAGGTTTTTTCCCTGAAAACAAGGAATGTTTTTGTCCTCTTCCTAGCTTTAGTAATTCCCTCTGTAACGAGAAGAGCAGTGTGCAGGGGGGATGGACAGTGACTAACATGAAGAAAACTTATTTTCTGCCATCCTGCCCTATCCCTTCCATTGCCCTAACAACAAAAATCACCTGCCAAACTAAATTTGAGCTAAGTCATGTTTATTTATGACTGAGAGGGATCATTTTCAGTCAAGCCTAATGACATATTACACAGTGATACATGAGGTCCTTTTCTCACAAAGAGAGATACAAACACTCCTCATCACACTTTTATAGCTCATTAATTAATCTTTGGACATCTCCAGAAAGCAAAATATATGCATGGTGTTTCAGAAGGATGTAACATATGGGGATGTAACATAATTGGTCACAGTGATTTGGGTGACTTGACTAAACCCAAGCCTGATAGCCTTGTCTGACCTGAAGGTTAGTTGGTACTTCAATTCAGCTCCTGAACTCACCAAAAAGGTGAGCAAAATATAGTCAAATATAGCGAAAGAGAAAGCAAATGTTGTTTAAGAGACCTGTGCTTAGAAGTGTTTCTTGATTTGCCTGTTGTGCTAAAAATGAGACTTGATTGGGACAAAACATTTAAACCACATTAAAGTTGCAGGACAAAACTAAATATTCCAATAAATCTGAAAGGATGTTTAATTCAAAACAAAATTTTACTTAGGAAAAAAAACACCAAAACAAAAATGTAATATTATCATTAAAGTTCACCAGAAGGTTTTGACTAAATCCACACAATATCTCAGTCATCTCCCCACTGCTGGTTAATCTGTGCCCTCATAACTGCTAGATCTCAGTGCCCCAAAATTTAAAGAATATTGCCCCCATGTACCTACCAATTTTGTGAAGCAGGAGAAGCATTTATCCCACCGACAGGAGGAATATCAAGACCGTGGGTTGTTTAAAAGGCTGAAGGCAGCTATAATTAAGGAGAACTACAAGTCGTGTTTAAAAGAGGGCAACTGGGCCCATCTCTTCCCCTTGCTCTTCCTGTGCATGCCATACACGGGATCAGCCCCATGTAGCTGCAGAGGTGGGTGGCAGGAGGTGCCTCCAACCCAAGGGCCAAACCCTGTGCCCAAGGGCATCAGATGTGGCTGTGCCATTCCCACTGGTCGCACAGGTACCATCAGCTCCGTCACTGCCCCTTTGGGTCCCATCACTTGTGAAATGCCATCTGGGATTAAATTGTTTATCCAAGGCCACCAGACAGCTCTGCAGCTGGCCTGGGAGTCACACCTATGTCTCAGAATGCCCAGCAAAGCATCCTCCCCCTCTTTGCACAGTTCCAGCTTGAGAAAGGAGCTCCATATGGTTAAACGGATGTATAAAATGGTAGAGATTTATGGATTCACAGTTTTATCCAGGCCGTTATGGTGATTTAGAGTTGGGTCAGAACCAAAACCTTTGATCACACACACAGATTTGGGTGGTATTTGAAATCTGGATCCACTTCTGAAGTCTGCATCTGACTCATCTCTAGCTACAGACATGGTGTTTTATGGTTTTATTTCTATTCCAGGGGGACATTTCCATGCATGCCTTGTAGCAGGCAGAGGAGGCAGGGATCTCTATATGATTTACATTCAAGGTAATGCATACATAACTACATCTCTATTTCTCCAGCACATAGCAAGATATAAATTTAACTTTATTCTTTGCTGCACCAGGAAACAGTGCAGCTCCCTTGGCAACACAGCAGCCACAAACAGGAGTTAGGTAGAAGAGAGAATCAAAGCCGGTCTCCTAATTGACTTTTTGAAGTCATAAGCCATTTGTAGCTGTAGCAGCAAACAGATCAGTTTAGGGACAGTAGAGAAAAAAACCCTCCAGCATGAATCTTTATCTAAGAGAATGCTGGAACACTTCACATGTTTTCTGAAGATGCCCAAGAAGAAGCATTTTTTGTTTCTCTTCAGCAGACTGCTCTGCTAGTCAGACTGTTGAAAGCAAATTCTCCAACTTTTGATATTTTAAAAGGTTAAGACTTCTGGTTTTTCAAATGCAGTAATTTAATCTCTGTGTAACAGAAGATTGTATTACCCTGGAAGAAAAGTCATTTATTTAGCTGGGAATAGATGACCTTGTTGAATATGATTCACTTATCTGTGGTTTTAGGTGAACAGCTTTTTTAAAAAATTGATCAGGAACACAAGCTGTTCAGCTGGCTCTGGGAAAAGAAAATGTTATTTTAAAAAGGCAATGGCTGCTTCTTTTTGTGGAAAATGCGAAGTCTAACAGGTGTAAGGCAGAACCAAATGAATGTGAAAGCTAGAACACATTTCCATATGCTATTTTGAGAGCTCTGAGAGAGACTGAGTCAGTTTCCACACGGAAAAGCAGCCACACACACACGGTGGGATATTTCTGTTCTTCAACCAAGACACTCATCTTCCTGACGGGTAACAGTGATACTGAACAACTCCTTGAATTCCTGAGGTAGAACACCAGGATGTAGCAGGATCCTGAAGTCTAATTCATGCAGGCAGCAGTAACAACATGTGTAGTGACAGGGCTCCCTCATGGTGGCTCCCTCATCTCCATGACCCAAGAGAGGTTCCTCAGGCCAGATTTGTTTCTCCTGAAGCCACTGCTTTACTTGTCTGCTGAAGCATCCATGAGCAAGGTCATATTTAGGGTACTCTGGTGCTGCATTCACTTATTTCTCAGCTGTGCCACAGGACCCTGTCTACTAGTTGTTAGCTTTGAGACACTTGACTAAGCAGCAGATGCAAATTTATGGGAGGACCCATAACACGTATCCCGAGCTGACTTCCATAGAAACACGTGGGTGACCCAAACTTTAAGGAGCCTGGCTTCTACAGTGAAAATTGCTACTGCAGCGAAGGCATGTGGTTCCTTTCACCATGCACTGGGAGAGCCAGACACGCAGGAGGACAACTCTGAGAAGTCACCATGTTGAGCAGGAAGCTGTCATATCTAGCCAGGAGAAAATAAGAGGAGAAAAGTGGGACTGCAAAGCTAACTAATTTCTCACACTTCTCTGACAGCAATTCTCAGCTGTACACCTCCTCCTGGAGATAAGCCTTTCAGCCAGGTCAGTCACAGAGTCGTCACAGCTGACCAAAATGAGACATCATCTCATGCATTTGAAATGCCTTGGCATATCCAAGAAGGAGCAGCTACCCTAGGGTGCCTTAGATAGCACTAGACATGTTCTTTCAGGCAATCAAACCTGACCCCTGTGCACTCCAGTGAACCAAGCAACAGTTCCTCCACTGGTCCTTCAGAAAGTCCCTTGACTGCTGAAAAGCCATGGACTCACAAGCCTGTTCTTCCTTTCAGGACTGCTTCAAAGGCCAAGGGTGTTCCTGCTTAGTTTTGCCCTTCAGGGCTGAGTGAAGTGATGTTGGTCTGTGTTGATTCTAGATTCAATCTCTCTGGAGACTGAGACACACATTTTGAGCTGGAGTGACAATAAAAGTACCTTACTGCATGTAGGTTTAAGCTGATTCTTCAGTCACTAACATTGAAGCAAAGTAAGCTCAGAACAAGCTGCAGTAATTTCCACTCTGTTCTTCCAGCACCTGCTTTCTTACAACGTGTAAAAGTAGCAAGTGACAGCATGAGAGGAAATGGCCTCAAGTTGCACCAGGGAAGATTTAGATTGGTTATTAGGGAAAATTTCTTCAGGGAAAGGGTTGTCAGGTATTGGAACAGGCTGCCCAGGGAAGTGGTAGAGTCACCATCCCTGGAGGTGTTTAAAAGACATGAGACATGTAGATGAAGTTCTTAGGGACATAGGTTAGTGCCAGTGTTAGGTTAATGGTTGGACTCAATAACCTTGAGGGTCTTTTCCAACCAAATGATTCTGTGATTCTAAAACAGCAATGTTAGCTGGACTGGTGTGAAGCTCTTGCTAAAATGAGTATTACTGGACATACAAGTTTAAGTTAGTCCATATAGATGACCAAATTCTGCTAGTAACATATAACAAGAGAAAGGTCACCAATGTAAGCCTGAAATCAGAGAGTAAAATCTTTCCTCTCTGTATCCAGCCATGCCCTGCACCCCAGAAGTCTCTGCCATGCAAACTGCTGGATTTACAAGGGTCAGCACGTTCTCCCAAGCCCCAAGGATGCTATTAATAGTACAGCTAAGCAAAGACGAGAGGTAGTTGTTGCTAAAAGACATGATCCCACTTTCCTTCCTTCCTTACATTTGCTTCCCAGCCTTGGCAGTGGTTCTTGACTCTCTGAAGGCAGAGAGGGGAGCACCAGTGCCAGGAAAGTGGTGGGAGCACATGCTGAGTGTAGGAAGGGCCATGGAAATGCTGCTTTCAAGGACAAGTAGCTATTAAATACAGTTATCTGCAGCATCAAATTGTACCCCCAGAAATGGTGTTGGGCCTTTTCCAGAGCAACTTTCCTTTAACCAAAAGCCCTGGTGAAGTGTGTCACCTCCCCCTTTCTATCCCAGCTGCAGGATGGAGGGTACCACAGGGCTTGCAGAATAAACAGCAGTTTTTAAGTGAGATGTAGCTGAAAAGCACTTGTTTGTGAAGGAGGATTCGAGTTATTTATCACAGACATTTTTCACTTCCTGTTTGCACATCTTTTTAGCTTCCTTGACTTATTTGTGAAGGAATTCCAGAACAATCAGCAGAGGATGTAAAGCTGCTAGCTTATCACCCAGGAACCATAAAGACACACAATTCTGACATTTATCAGGATAGAGGAAGGAAGTGATTTAGTCTTCTCAAGTGTGAATCCTGGTACGCTACAGCTCACATAAGCCAGCACATATAAAAGACTTCCAAAGGCTGGTGAGTAATTCAGTGCTGACTTTTTCAGCTGTGTGGAAAACTACAAACACAGCAGCTCTGCCATATTTGTGAAATGCAAAATGAAAAGATTATGATGGCTGTTATCTGCAGCTGGGTTTGTTCTGCTATTTAGGTTGTGTTTCAAATGAGAAAAATTTAGAATAGTATGTTAATGCTTGCATTGACAGTATACACATGTCAAGGCTTGGACTATAGACATACAGAGCAATTCTGCCTCAATTATTATGCTTTGGAAAATGTTCTACAGGAAAAGAGAGGTGGCAAGGCAGCATGTTCATGTTCAGTGGCTTTTAGATACTGGAATTCATCCTGGTTTTATCTATCTAGAAAATAACAACAAAAAAAAAGTTATATCAAAGCAAAAATATGGCTGTTCGGATTATAATTTTTAAGACGATATTTGAAAAGTGATGGTCTTTGTCACATGAATGCTTCCTTGGAAGTCCTTAATAAACTAACCAGGTTTCTAGGCCTTTATACTTCCATGCAATACGTTTTGTCTCTGTTAATTCTTTTCTCCCCTCTCTCTCTTTAGGTTGTACAGTTTCTTAGTGGATGTACTATGTACAAATATTCAGTGTGAGACCATGTCTGAAAATTGCCTAGGCCCACAGTGGCACTGAAACATTTATGAGCGCTTGTGTTCCTTTCCCCAAATGTTGTGATACAGTTGATGTGTCAAAATAAAAATGCCTTGTGCTGTGAAGGCAGAGATGTAAGAGAGGGCCAAGCACCTCACACCCTCAAAAGTAATACAGTTCCCCATGCACAGAAGGTCCCACAGATTTCAATTGTACTTCTTCGCCCAGTGCTTCCTGACTCATAACGCTATGTGCTCATACTAAGAATATCACCTCAAGGTCTTTTTGAAAGTTTGGAGTCAGCAGTTTGTGAGACAACTTACCTTGACTTTAATTGAATTTTATGTTGACATTATTTCACATGAAAACTTGGCTTTAAATTCCTTTTTTTTTTTCCCCTACTCTGGAGATTGCAGAAGGCTGGGAAGCGAAGTATTATATTACACTGCAGACTGAAATTTGCTGTTTTCACAGTAAATGAGTATGATGAATTGATGCCTGTAACTGTGGAGCCAGCTCACAGAGAAACCATGTCTTCCTGATAAAGGATTTGTTAAAACTATTTGCAAGGCAGAAACTTGGTCATTAACCATGAGCTTGATACCTTACATAGCCTTTTAATCTCACATCAGGATAAAAACACCAGAAGGCGTCAACTCTATCCACTAGATGGAACATTAAAACTTGCATAATAGTGATCCCCTCTTCCATTACTCTGGTCGTTACAAGAAATTTGCAACATAACCACTCTGAAGTGCAATGCAACTGCTCATTAGGAAGAACTAAACAAAGCAATACCTTCAAACTATGGGCATAGTGCCTTACAGCACAAACCCAGTAGCTCCCATAGACAAAAGAGGTTTTTGCCAGCTCTGGTTTGAATCCACAGTAAAATTCCAGCTATTGCATTTCCCAGTCAGTAAGCAGTATCAGCTATACACTATTTCATTAGGAGTGTTGGACATACCAAAAGTTTCACTCTTTTTTTTTTTTTTTTTCATTTTGAAGTGATTAGGGGAATGTTTTGGCCATGGTTTATATTCTCTCATGTGGAATTTGAGCTTAATTTTTAACAAAACCTGTGGCTATTGCTCATGGCTCAACACAGACTAACAAAGATTAACAAACAACCTCTGTGTAAAACTCACAATTGAAATGTTCAGAATGAAAGGGGGCATGTAAGCCCATGAAGGACACTAGTCTTCCTTGAAGGCAGTTTTTTTTTCCCTGTCTTCTTAAATACACTGAATCTACCTGTCCTTTTCTCTTCTCAGAAAAATATATCCCCTTCCCAGACTGTTGCAAAACTATCTGACTCAAGAAGGAATAAAAGAAATGGGATTTGTGAACAATCAAGACTGCCAAGAAACCAGCTGAATGTAGCACAAAATCTGTTCAGTTCCAAATATTTAATCTTCTTAGGATACTATTGTATCAGAGGCCAATACTTATTTACTGCTTCCATGATACTACAATAACAACATACAACCTACCTGAGAAGCAACATGTTTCACTTTTAAGGGGGACAGCATCCTAATAACTGTCTGCAGGCAGATTCAAACCTCAAACCATTGCCAGCATAAGGAGAGATCATCACCTGCTGCTGCTGCTTTGGAGAGTGCTTCTGGAGGAACCGCCTGCTGCCATCTATTGATGCATTGGAGGAAGGCTTTGGACCAGCAAGTCTCCACTTAGGTGCTCCGACGAACGTTTTCCTTGCTTGGTTAGAAATCCCATAGGTCTGAGCTGTCATACTCCGAGAGACATCCTTACATGGTGACTTAAGAGCAGCAGAATTAATTAATATAGTTCAAGCCAAGAGCTCACTGCAGATAAAGCTTAGCTACCTAGCCCAGCGTAAGAGCATTGAGAAACAAGCATGACTAAAAGCAAGGAGTTCACCCTCAGAGGATGGGCTAAACTTCAGAACCTTAAACACCATGAATATTCTTACTGCATCCTCTTTCCCTTACAGGTGAACGGGAAGCATTAAGGTCTTTACCTTTAAGGAGCCCACCTTATGGGGAGGTTACGGTATCTGTTCACTGCAGCTGCAACAGGGAATTGGATGAATTGTGGTCATCACCTTCATCCAGCACACACAGCATGGAGGTCACCTGGCCTGGGTAAAGGTAGGAGCCCCCTAGCCCATGCCAGCAACTCACAGAGATGGGAGCAGAAAACTCCCATGACATCCGCTCTGTGTGACACTGATGCAGCTGCAATCACCGCAGGGGGAAGCTTTGCTGTTAGATGAAAGCAGAGTGGTGGTGAGGCAACCTTCCCTAGAAGGCAGCTGCCTTTGCCATTGTGGTTTAGGAGCAGTTTCCTTCCAGGCAAAGGGAGAATTCTGGATCTTTTGAGCCAAGTACTGAACATCTCAGTCCTAAGCAGCTCAGCACCCTTGAAGTGACATACCCACAGGCAACGCCCAAAGTGTCAGTCAGCTGTGATCCAAGCCAACCTCCTCCTGTATGCTCATGGTGTACACTGAGAGAGCACAAAAAAAAGTCACACTCACCACTACATGCTGCAAAAATCCTTAGGGGTGGAGTTTTAGATATGGTTAGCACCTCGAAGGCCAGTAACCCTTGGGGTGAGTAAATAGTAGGAACTTACTGGAGGTAAGCTATTGCATCTTTGCAAGTATAGAGCACACCAAGGAGATTTATTTGAGTTTCTTCAATGCTAGGCAGCAAAGAGATGGGAAGGTTTCAGTCTGTGAACAGAGGCTAGAAAAATTATTGCAGACCATTATAATGAAAGAAGCAAGTTTTAAAAAGGGATCTTTACTCATGATCTGATCCTAGTTAACCCTGGTAAGAAGAATGACAGGAACATCTATGAGTTAATCCCTGTAGATAACAATAGGGTAGAGAGGAAGAAGACAGAGCTGTGATCCAACTGGAATGGATATTTTACTTACTGTGGGCATCCTACTGATTCACTGCTGCCATGCTTTTCTTGGAACCAAAGATGGCTCCTTCTTCCCTTCCCCCTTATTCAGTTTGATACCACTTTTATGTGCAGGTTCAGACCCTGAAAGCAGAGAAGTACACACCACTGAGGTCCCCAGTAGAGATGCAAAGACTTGTATGGGAGTGGAGGAAGAATGTGGACTCAAACCTATATTGTTTTGTAATATTTTAGTAACCTCCTAATTTTTTTCTGAAGTGGCAACTAGCACTTCCTCTAGCTATTACCAAGGGATAGTTTTCATGAACATTTTCATATAACTTGCACAGGATCGCAGGGTGTCAGCAAACGACTTCCCCCTGTCCCCAGTTTTCATGCTGTTTTATAAAATATTCGCAAGGAAATTTTCATGCTTCTGAAAACTGATCTTTGTCTTTTGAGGTACATGTCATATAAAAATGGCAGATGAAGCAGAAGCAGTAATAACGAAGCATTCACAACTCTTTTTCTGACCCTAGGGATAATGATAACACACCTGTAAGAAAGGAGCAACAGAAACTCTCTGTCAACTAACAATTAAAAACCTGCATCCTTTTATTGGACAGGGAGGCCTAGACTTCGTGTATACACTCTTTTTTACTTAATGCTTCATCTATTTTTATTAGATTGCCCTTGGTATTTGAACACAGAGAAAACAGGTTGCCAATCTATTTGGAGAGACAAATACATACTACTTGACAGGTTACCTAAGGAAAATCTTGTATGTTCTAAGTGTCTGCAAGTTTCGATTCAGATTAATTTCTCGAAGGATGAATTTTGATCTATAGAAGCAACCAAGGCTTTTTTCTTGTGATTTAGGACCAACCAGTCAGAGATCTCATACCATAACTTAGTTTTGCTAGCTGCTATCTGATGCACTGAGTGACCATTTATTTAGCATTTCATTTTGGATTCTGCTGTTGTATTGATGTATGCTCAGTGTGACACTCACCTCCACGCAGGGAAGTATTGCACTGGCAGTTCCTTTGATCAGTATTACATACGATTTAAAGAACTGCGAAGGAAAACCTGACAAAGAGTCAATCTACAACATGTACTACTTACCAACACTTTGAAAAGCATAGCGGTGAGAAACGTTGCTTCTACATCTCCTGTTTTGTTGATTTAGGTGGTTTCAGTTTGTTGATTGAACAGTGTATGGAAAAGTCCAGCACGAATAATCTGGTAACTATCTCATTTCAAGCAGGAAAGAATGGTCATATAGCTCCTAAGTTGCATTGCAAGTATTACAAGTATTTAGAAAAGTTAGAAGCTAAATTTCTATTCAGTGTTTCTTTTTAATATGCTTTTGTGAATATTTATGAATTGCAGTTTCATAGTACAATATTTTTCTAGAGAGCCCGCAAAATTTGGGTGGCTCATACACTGCTAAGGCTCATAAATCAAGTTTTAGGACTCATAGCAGAAACAATTGTGGGTCTTTCAGCTCAAATTTTGTTTAAACTGTCAATCTTTCTCTCTCTTCTTGGCAAGTGCTTTCTCTCACAACATTTAGAGGTAGCAACTTTTCTTTTTTTGCAGCCCTGCAACAGAGACAGAGGTATGGAATAGTAAAGAGCATACAATAAGGCTATTCCAGCCCTCTGATAATCTGATCATGTTGTCTACTGCCCTATCTATTCCCTTGTGAGGTCAGGGCACATTCTGTCTGCAGGTGGATCAGCAAGGACACTCACATGTAAAACAACCTTCAGCAGAAGATCGAATCTCTGAAATGCTCTCTACAGTTTCCTGCAAGGACAACGTATGTGCATCTATATTACAGGATATTTGTTTGACACACAAAGCCAAACGGGATAAAAAGCTTATGCCAGCAGATTTTATAAATATACCTTGTAAATGAAATTTTAGTGTAAACAGAATAAAAGAGTGACTTAATTCCCAAGGACTGATCCCAGAGACATCACCGATGTGGTTAAGAAACTTGAGCATGGTTATATCATGCTCAGAACCAGAAAAATTACACAACCTGTGGGTATTGTTTGGAACAAGGAAATCTGGAAAGAAACTCTTAAAATTTCTGTAATCATAATGACTTAGCACCTTCCACTAACAAGTCCTTACACCTCGGGTGTATCAAAGATCTTGGGAGCTGCTGGTACACTCCCACTCCCACCCGATCAGAACACCAGAGCAACACCATTATTAGACAGAAAGTAGCAAAAGCCATTTTAAAGTGATATCTAAGACTAAATTGATTCTGAATGTTTCCACAAGTGTACCACTTGTTAAGCACTAAATTTAACTGTGTTTTAACAAGTATTTCAGCAGGTGCCCTGGCCATTTGAGTCCTGTCTGTACCGCAGGCACAGGTGTCATTGAGAGGTAGTACCTTTAGTGCCTCCCATTTTACACCCAAATGATGATGAGGGTTTGTGATAACCATCAGCTACTTTTAGACTCCATTAGAAAAGTATATCCACACCTTCTTTACATACATCTTGGAGACAATGTAAGGTGCTAGACTGAACTACTGGCCAGCTCAAGCATTCTAGCCATAAGACAGCATCAGACATTGTTCTGATTTCATATCCAGAAAAATGGCCCTGAAGCTTGCACTGAGGGTCCACCCTTTGTACAAGAGGTAGGTCCTTGTGCATTGAAATCTCTGAACTGCCACTGTCACTTCTGCTGGCAGCTTTCTTTGCAACAGGGGAACTTCAACTGACTTCCATATAGGTCAAAGCCAGTGTGGATGTTCATTACATTTGGTAGCTATTTATTAGTTGAAGGTGGCTTATATCAGTAACTTAAAGGCTCACGTGTTCTTCAGCAATTCTCTGAACCATTCTGTCTCTTCTCCCACACATAATTTGCCAGTGTAGAAGGCAACATCGAATGTAAAGCATTAGCCACAGATGCAATGAGGGAACTTCACCATCCTCTGGCCTGGTTGTAGTATGAAGAATAAACCAGCATAGATATACACATGATTTTTTACTGTTTGATCAGAACTGTAAGAAGGACAAAAGGCACTGTGCAAAAACCAAAAAAGAAATGTTTTTGTTATATGAGATCTTCCTGATATTTTTTTCCAGCGCTCAAATCAACTGTAAGCACCGCACAGTTGTGTATGGGTCCTTTTTTAAAGCAAACAACCCTCCTAACCACATACAGCAGGACAGAGTCAGGAACAACACACTCATGTTGCCTTGAAATGGAAATCAGAGCATTGTTATCAATGTAATTTAGCCACGCCTTGCTATTTGGACTTTCATCTTCAGTCTTGTTGATTGCTAATACATGTAAGTAGTGGAAGATGACAAGGTTTGCTGGTAAGTGGAAAGTATGATGTCAGAATTCCCAAATGATGGAGTTGAAGTCACCAGGTAAGAACAGCTGGCTACAACAGGGTTAAATTTCTTCATTCCATCTAACTCATAATAATTGGAAGGGGAAATAGAAAAATTACTACTTTAATGTTTGTTTAAAAAATGTATTTTTTTTCCTCATTATGTTAGTCTAACCATGAGAGCAGTATTTATATTTTAGCTGTTTATTATCATACAAGTATCAGGATGAACCATTCTTCAAAAAAACAGAGAAGACAATTACACGGTTAACATAAACCTATTATAATGACTCTGATGAAACCCCTGGACTTCCAGCAGCACTGGATCACTTGATCCTATTGTGGTTCCACTACTGAAATAAGATATTTTAAAGCAGTTGTAAAGTCTTGAGTAGGAGCGGAACTTCGAATGTACTCTGTACAGCACACAGAAAAGGGCTTTATGAACAGTGTTGAAAAACATGAGTTAAAACCTGCAAATAATCAGGGAAAGTAGAACAGCAATATGGTGTTTATCTGTCTCTACTTGGAGTAGGGACAATGTGTAAACTTAATTTAACAAATCCAAACCACAGGTAACCTCCCTTTGTATATGAAAGTTAACAGATGACTGATTTCTCTCCTCAGAACAAGCAGCACATTTTGTAAGTATTGGCACACACGTTCTGCACAGTTTGAGCAAAATGATTATGGCATTTCTTCCACCTTGCTCATCTTTAGTTTGTCCTCCTTCCTTTACAGTGAACTGCCAAAAACAGAAAAAAGAAGAAATAACAGGGGAGACCACTGCAGATGTTCATTAGTTTCCTGTATTGTATACATTATTTCTGCTATAAACAGGGATGCTTGATTCCTTCAAGCAAGTGCATTTTTGTTATATCTACCCTCCCTCCCCTTTTTTTAACAAGAACACCCCAAACTTCATTCTTTTTGGCAGAGTCTTACTGTTTTCCTACAGACATTACGGATAATTTCAGCTTACTTCAAGGACCAGTTTGTCCTGCCTGTTATCCCAGATGTTGGTATGAAACCTAAGTTTTCCCACCTCAAACAATGGTAAACAGAATAAACTTCAGAAAGTATTCCGGGGGGAAAATAACGTATTTAAAAAAAAAAAAAAACCACACCTGTGGATAAACACTGTCTACCTAGTAGCATGGAGCGATAGCTGTGTGAGTAGTAATAAAATACTGTTGTTAAAACAAGAAGCTGTTGTCAAAGTAAGAACCTGTTGTCTAATACCCTGCCCTGCACGAATCCCCTGTACCTCCCACTCAAGTCCTACCGCCTCCACCTCTCTGTCCTTGCCTCTTCCATTTATCAGGCTCAAGAAATACACCTCCTCTCCTCCTCCAGAAGTAGCTGTCTGTTCTTTCAGAGACCTTTGAGAACCTTGCCCTTTCCACAGGGCTTGTCAAGCGCCATCACCCAGCAGTGGGGAAACTGCTCTGCTCACAGTTATCTCTGCAGCTAATCATAAGGCATTATTCATGATGTTGACCTTGGTGGAATAGTTTATGTTTAATATGAAGCAGTGGCAAGCATCCCACACCATTCCTCGCTAACTCTACTACAAATTTCTTTGCAGACATCCATTTCATCTTCATTTTTCACATATACCTATACAAAGGCCCAGTTATCTATCTGCTGAGATGATTCTGTCAAGTGTTGCTCATCCTCCTGTCTATTTTTGAGAGCAAACTAACAAAAACTCACTTGCTGTCTCCCTCAAAAAAAAAAAAAAAACATAGAATGAAAAACAACTGAATGGATAAACCGCTATAACCTAACAAAGGATTAGAGGTATTGCATTTTTATTTTCAGAAGATAAAATGCTGTGACTTACTGGAAATTTCCTATTCTCAAGTAATTACTAAGCTAGTAATTTTTTTCAATACTTCAGACAGGATAAAAAATAGCTCTAGTAAAACATGGCAAATAGGGCTTATTGTGCAATGAAAAAGGAGACTGAAGAGAATCGTCTTTAGACTTAATCATTCAAAGCAGGATTAATAATATGTCATTGGCTGCTGAAACTAACTGAATAATAAATGGTAATTTGGAAGCAATCTTTCAGTCTTATTCATCAATAACAACTCCATTTTATAAGGCCCTTGTGTACCTTTTGTCTGATATTGAAAAGTTTCTGTGTCCAAAAAAGCCTATAAAATTAAAGGTTTGATGAAATTCCAATAGAAAGCTATGCCAATGACTTCAGTAGGAACTGGATTGGATCACCTTTGTGCAGGAAACTCTTGAGTCAGTGTAGAACTCAGTATTAATTTTTACAACTACTGACTGGGAAAGTAATTGCTGCTGAGAGCAATTAACACCTTAAAGAGATTACCTATATGTGAAGAAGTACTGAAAACTGCAATAGAAACATAGGGTTATACGCAAGTTTGGTGAAGGATAAATGCAGTGATTAAAAAAACCCAAGCATTTCATGAGATACAATTCATTGTTTAATATTATTTTTATCAGTTTTGGAATAGCCTGTTTTATTTATCTCCATTTTCTAAGAGAGGATACCCATCAGCATAATCTGAAAATGTATCCTATGTCTTCTTTATATTTCTCCTCTGCTATTCATAGACTATCTCCAGTAAGAAAAAAATCACTCACAACCTATTGCTTCTTCATGTTGGAGGAAGGAGCTGGCAAAAAATATTGTCAGAATGAGATCATCTGTCCTTTTAAATCCAAATATACAGCTCACTATCTGTGTCAGTGTAGGTATAACTAAAGACAGAACAGGTCCCAACGTAGCAACACACGTCTGGAAGAAGAGTTTGCTAAAATCCTTGTAAATTTTTACTCCAGAGTCTCATAGCTCATCACAACTTCTATTTAGTCATGGTTCCAATGTCACACTGCTCTTCAGAGCAGACTGGGATCTCCAGTAGCATCTGAGAAGGATGTTCAGTCATCATGACAGTGCCATCCTTTACCTCTCCATGGCAACTGTCAGCAAGACAGCAACTCATCTAACACAGGCCAGGTAGCCAGCAATTGCAGTGGCTTTACTAAAAAATACTGGTTTTGACGGAAAATCAAGTTCTATATTGTGTGGCCTATAGCTCAAGTCCAGGTAAACGAAGAAAACACACAAGGTCCTACTAATCTGCATTTGTTAAATCTTTCCTGCCAGCCTGGATCTACCACAGACTTCGAGAATCCTCTGCTGGAGACAGTCCAGTGGTGGGCTATGAAGATGATGAGGGGTCTGAAGCATCTTATGATGAAAGATTGAGAGAGCTGGGTCTGTTCATCCTGGAGAAGGCTGAGAGGGGATCTCATCAATGCTTATAAATATCTCAGGGGTGGATGTCAAGAGAATGGGACCAGACTCCTTTCAGTGGTGACCAACGATAGGATGAGGGGAAACTTCTTTGAACAAACTCAGGCTGGGTATCTCCTGCTCACTCCCAGAGCCGGAGGACTTTTCTCACTGGAAAGTGGAGGAGTTCCTGGTGCCATAGACCACTAAATACCATGACTCAGGTAAGTGCTACAGCTTCTGATGTAACTCACATCCTACAGAGCCAACCACTAAGAAGGTCCCAATGCCTCTCCAGTAACACATTCTTCTGAAGCAAATGGAAGCATCCTGGGTTCAATTCACTTCTCTGAAGAGAGGCATCTAAGGTTCTAGGCTGTCCCAGCCCACTTCCAGCTGCCTCTCCCTTAAGGTGCAAGACTTCCACATGTCCTATATCACATCCAGCAGCCCCAGGTATATCTTTTGTGTACCTTCTGTCTCTCAGAGGTCACTGGACACCTCTGTTCAGGCAAAGGAATTGGGCTGCCTGTCTCTATGTCTTATCCTCTCCCTTTCTTGTTCTATGTGAAAATTATCTCCTGTGGGAATTTCTCTTGAGCAGGAGTGGGTTCACCCTATGGAACCAGCTCTCCGTCATTCTCTGAGCACCTCTTACCACTCAGCTGTGCATCACGGTGTGTGAGATGTGGGTCAGGTGGGAAAAGTTCAACGACAATATCAGCAATCATCTGGTTTTACAAAACTGTAGCTCAGAAAGCCAACTGTAGTTGGGTAAATATTTTCTTCCTAAGAGGGACAATTTATGTTTTATTAAGTAAAGGATCCTTGTATGAGGATTGTACCCAGTAGAAGCACAAGTTACATGGAGGAAGCAGATTTATCTCAAAGAGCCTAAATCCTGTAACAGATGGGTTTGCCATGCTTGTGTTCACAGAACTGGCTCCCCTCTCTGAGTCTGCAAGGCATTCACCAGCACACACCAAAGGCGTGAACATCTTGCAGACTCAGAGAGGGCAGCCAGTTGCATGAATGCAAGCAAGTAAGTTTAATACTGGATGGATTGCTAATCCTTAAATGTGTTCCTGACTACTCAAGCTGAATCAGTGTTGATATAAAAAGACACGAATCTGCCAGACTGAAACCCTCCCACCTCTCTCAAGATTTAGCCTTCCTGGAAGAAGACAGGAATGGAAAGGATGGGACAACTTGAAGGCTCTGGAGGGCATTACTGGGCTGTGTCACACCCAGGTGGCGTTCATGTGATGCCAGGTGCAATATTATCGCTCAGAGAATGAAAATTTAAGATTGTTGGGATTTTCATTGTTTAACAAGGGTACAGTCAGGCTGTCACAGGCATTCAAGTCAACTGCAAGTGACTGAGTTACTGTGGTCTGAGAAGCTGACTCATTATCCGAAAGATTTTAATGAATCATCTGCATGCTTCTGACTCATTGCAACTGAGGAATAAAACCTGTATATATTTAGCTTAACTTAACTGCTTTACTGTAGAACCAAGTTAGGAGTGTATGCACAGACCAGGTTAGGGCAGTTCAGCTTTCCATACAGAGACTGACCGCATGGTCAGCCGTTAATACTTTCAAACATTCAGCACAGCCTACCAGGAAAGGTTTATAAAATATTTTGCTGCCTAACATTCCAATATAAGTAGGCGAATGACCTATTAATGAGCAATGTAGGGGAAGGGACCTGGGGGTCCTGGTGGGCAGCAGGATGACCATGAGCCAGCACTGTGCCCTTGTGGCCAGGAGGGCCAATGGCATCCTGGGGTGTATTAGAAGGGGATGGTTAGTAGGTCGAGAGAGGTTCTCCTTCCCCTCTACTCTGCCCTGGTGAGACCGCATCTGGAATATTGTGTCCAGTTCTGGGCCCCTCAGTTCAAGAAGGACAGGGAACTGCTGGAGAGAGTCCAGTGCAGGGCAACAAAGATGGGGCTCTTTAGCTTGGAGAAGAGGAGACTGAGGGGTGACCTCATTAATGTTTACAAATATATAAAGGGTGAGTGTCATGAGGATGGAGCCAGGCTCTTCTTGGTGACAACCAATGGTAGGACAAGGGGTAATGGTTCAAACTGGAACACAAGAGGTTCCACTTAAATTTGAGAAGAAACTTCTTCTCAGTGAGGGTGACAGAACACCGGAACAGGCTGCCCAGGGAGGTTGTGGAGTCTTCTACTCTGGAGACATTCAAAACCCCCTTGGACACCTTCGTGTGTAACCTCATCTAGGTGTTCCTGCTCCAGCAGGGGGATTGGACTAGATGGTCTTTCGACGTCCCTTTCAATCCCTAACATTCTGTGAGTCTGTAAGCCTTTTTTTTTCATTTGGTGCTCTGAAAATCACTCTTTAAATCAAAGATATCCCCCAGACGGTGTCATGGTTTAACCACAGCCAGCAACTAAGCTTTATATACTGAACACAAAGTCATACAGTATGGAATATCCCTTTGGTCAGTTGGGCTCAGCTGTCCCAGCTGTGTCCCCTCCCAACTTCTTGTGCATCACCAGCCTACTCACTGGTGGGGTGGTGTGAGAAGCAGAAAAGGCCTTGACTCTGTGTAAGCCCTGCTCAGCAGTAACAAAAGTATCTTTGTATTATCAACACTGTTTTGGTCACAAATCCAAAACACAGCCCCATGCCAGCTACTATGAAGAAAATTCTATCCCAGACAAAACCAATACACAAGCTGTTCAATTTGCAGAGAGAGGTTTCAGCATCTACACTCTTTCCCATTGAATATTTTGCTGGCAAGATTTTGACTGTTGTTTATAAATCCTCACAAGCTTGGTTAGTTTGAGTCAAGCCTAGAATTATCACAGTATCTCCAGTATAAATTGGGGAATGACCAATATATATTATACTGTTTCTGAGAGTGTTGTTGAATAAGAAGCAGAATCCTAGTGCATTGTGGAATTATATAGCACAGTTCCCTCTAGAAATAGATTAAAATTCCATTACTAGACTAGGGTTACATTATGTGTTTATCAAATGGCCAGAAACAGATTTTTTCATTAAAGAATAATAGAAAACACCTCAGATACATAGAAGCTTACAACAAATTTAGATTTTCACATTTCACAATACTAAACATTCAAAGGTTGGGCTCTATTTTTGTTTCCAGAAGAGTTATTTTAACTGCATTCTTCCAAAAAATACGTTCAGCATTAAAATCAAAGCCAAGACACTGAGAAATACTTTGTTGCCAGGTGAAAGAACATTTTCCTCCCAAAACAAACATTCACTCAGACACAAAGAAGTGATTGGCTCCTGAGACAAAATGTGCAGCCTTAGGCTATTGTGCCTTTTGTTCCATTATGTCTGCAGCAAAGCTTAAATTGACCAGTGATAAAAACACACTTTTTATTTTGTTTATGATCAAGCCAAAGTATTTGTCTACATAAATGGATAAAAAATGCTTACCTTATGCAGTTGAAGATGTATTTGGTAGTTCTGGATTCCTCGAATATGATTGATTTTCCTGTTTTATCTTTATCTTCCTCAATAAAATAGTAATATGGACACATATCAGCATAATTCATGTCTGGCCATTCTCAGGGCTCTAAAGAGTTCTATAATGTTTCCCCTGAAGTCAGCGTATGCTTTACCAGATAGGCTGCTTGATGTTTTTATGTAAAGCTTAAGCATTCCTTTGCCCAGCAAATCCCTTGATGCTAGCACCTATTTGATAGACTTGTGTCACTTTGGCAGGTGTCTAATTCTATTACAGAGACCAAAATCAAAGAATGATCTCCAAACTTTACGGTACAGGAAAAATATGAAATGGGAAAATCAGATCAAGAAGCACCTAAGTAATGAGTAAAAAAATGATATATCATAAAACGAACTATCTTCTGGATTTTTTTTTAATGTACAGCTGTTGGTTGGGGATTTTTTCCCTTGTATCAAGGAAAATAATAAATTTTGGAGGTACGCAGGAAAAACAAAGATATGGAGTACAAGAAATGTACGTTTTGTGGGCAGAAGGGGCTCACAGGCAGAGGGGAGCATGTACAGTAGAACATAAGATCACCACTACCTACAAGACAGCAGAGGACAGTCATATCCCTGTAGGCCCCATTCTGCAAGGGATCTGCTGAACAGTTTGAAATTATTGCCTACCCTGAAAATGCAGGGCATCTAGCTAGCAGGCTACAATTCAGTCTGTACCTGAACCACTGCCTTCTTCAGGGGTTTACCAGAAAAAGAGCTAAATGGGAGCATCTAAGCACGTGGGAGCCCACTGTGACAGAGCTTAAGAGCAGAAACAACTCTTCTCATCTCTGGGTAGGTGGAAAGAAGGCCCTTGTCTTAGCTGCTGCCCAAGACCCTCTTATGTCTCACACTATGCAAAAACTGTGTAAAATACATTCCTCAAGTGACATGATGAATGAGCACAAATGTTTCACGGTAATTGATTCTGAGCAATACTTCCCCTAGTTCGAACATGCTCAGCTTGCAGATCACAACCACAGCCAGGATTTGCAAAGGTTCTCTTTTGCTCAGTGGCAACAGGGGAGAAGGCAACCTTGAAACTTCTGTGCTGAAGGCAAAGCTCGGGATGAGGAATAGGTTGAGAGCCACAATGCTGACATCAAGAATGGTCACCAGGTTATCAAAAGGCCTGTTTTTTTCTTTGCATTTTTGCATTGGTAGTTTTAGGATTTATGGGGTTCGTGCTTTCTTCTGAAAGATGGAATCTGTCTTTAGAGATGATGATGATAAAAGGTTTCCTTGAACACAGACTGTAACAAAAAGTTACTCAGAACAAAGACCAAATATTATGGGACTTAATATAAAATCTGAAGGAAATCTCAAAATTGCATCACTTTCTGGATGGCCCCTCTTGCCTGAGGGAGCACGACGGACCAGTTATTTGTGCTTTTGCTCCCTGCCACATCTTTTGCCAACACCTTCCTCCCAAAGACAGTGTCTTCCTTGACTTAATGCACTCTTGAATGGCTTCAGATATGCACAGTCTATCCTGAGCCGCAGATGACTGCTCCAGTGTGTCAGGCAGGACTTTGAACCAGCCACAGCTCCTCCTCAGTGGCTTTTCCTCCGCAGACAGTTTGGGGCACCCAGCTGGAACAGTCCTTGGGAATCCTCGTCCATATTGCAGTTTCCTGGTAGAGTCCCTGCTTAATGTTAGGAAGGAGACATTAGTATTCTGTACTTTATTTTTCAGAGCTGTCACTTCTAGCATGGTGCCTGCAGAGGCTGCTTTTCAGCATGAAATATCAGGAGGCTTCACAGTACCCTTGAAATTTCCTCTTAGTGGCAGCAAGGACCCTGCTGGGAGAAGTCAGGGGTAGCAGGCTGCCAGGACTAGCTGACTGCTAGCTATGCAGTTATTCATGATCCTCCTGGAGAAAAGCTTCCTATCCATGCAAGTCCAATATCTCAGCATAATCTCTTTTGCCAGACATTAACTAATCAGTCCAGCCAGAGCTGCACCAAGATATTTTGGCATTTGAGCTCACGCACACCCTCCTCAGGCTATTTTCGGCTACTGCTGCAGTCTCTCTGCTCCTCAGAACAACAGCAGCAACAGCCAGGAACTCACAGGCAATGACTGGCCTTTTCCCACAAGCATTGGATGGTGCCTTCCCCATGCTGCCTGTGACTCTGGGCCCAGCTCTCTTCCTGCTACACAGCATCCATTTCTTCATGGTGGAACAAGACCTGCTATCTAAAAAGGGGAATACAGTAGTATGACTTGTGAAGAAGAGAAAAAAGATGACCTGGTGGACACATATCCTAGCACTGTCTTTCCAGAAGATGAGACCCATACACAAGCCTTTTTTTTTTTTTCCAGACTTTAGAATTTGTACAGTTAAATGATTAATTTAACCTTCCCTGTTTTACTGTCCCTCTCCAATATGCTACCTTAGCCTTACATTCATTACTTCCCCTTATATGTCCCATGGGTGGCTGATGGGCAGTGTGTGCTTACAGGCACATCCAGGGGCTTAAAAAGACCACAACTCCAGGCAAACAAAACCAAATATACATTAATACATTTGTTTCCTGCTTGGACAATCAGGATCCTTACCCACTCCCAGACACATCCCTTCCTCTACTATAACACCTTGTAGGCAATTAGTAGCTTTTATAATGCTATAATATTGCAAAAGTTTGTATGTGCAAGACCCTCTATTTTTTGTCGTAACACAATTTTCTGTGGTATTTAGGAATGACAACTAAGTGTAAATCTGTTTGCTTTAGGGCACCTTTTGCAACATGTCTTTAAATGGTCCACTGGAACAAAAATGTCAATATTCAGTTTACAGAGATGAAGGGACTTTCAGGACAGTGCATTATATTTCTTGGAATGGCTGTAACTAAATGTAGATGAGAGGCTTTTAGAAAGCTCAATAGAGAAATTAAATTTAGCTGCCTGTTTTTTCCTAAAGCAGTAATCTTATAGACTTAACCCTTACTTGTAGCCAGAATTTAGATTACTAGCAACTCATACAAGGTTTACACATGGCAAAGATCAGAAACCAGCTGAATTATGTTGTTGTGAGCTGAACTAAAACAAATCTAATTAATGAGCTTGAAGAATGGCCTGTACTTGTTCAGAGAAACCTGCTCTTCTGTCTCCTTGAAGGGTTCTCAACTGCCCTGGCAGACTGATCCCTACCCCTGCTCTAGACTAGGCTGAACACTTTGAATCGAGTCTGTTTCTCCCCCATTTACACCACAGCAGGTGATGCTGATGGTGGGACTTCCTGGGCAAAGTGAGCTGCAGGCTGCCCTGGCAACTGCAAGGGCACTGCTGTTTCATCAGCTGTGTGATGTTTGCAGTGATTAAGACAGCAGCAGGTCAACACTTCTTGAGGGACATACCCTGGGGATAGACCTCATTGCCCACTTCCAACTGCCAGTCTTCCACATGAACAAAAAAGCACAAACCCTTGTGAAAAGGCATGCTTTGCCTTTTAAGTGCATAACAGGACTCAGTGTCCTCCCTCCATTAATCTTACTCTTTTCTTCACTCACTTCTTTTTTAGGGAACCCTTTGTTGACTTATCCTTTCCTGTTTTATTTTTCTCTGCCCTTAACCTTTTGCCTTGCTAATTGATTATGTCTTCTTTGTCTTTCCTTCCCTCTTTGCGTCCTTTTTGACAGAAGGTGACATGCCTCTCATGCTGGGACCATCTACCAGATGACTGTGAAAACAAGCTCTGGCTTGTAGACTGCTTGAGGAAATGACAGATGTCCCTTCCAAAGTGACGGCCACACAAGTGCCAAAAAATAGAGAGATGAAAATCAAGCCATTTTCAGGAAGAAAGGTGTCATCTTCCCAGGATGTGAACAGCTAACAGGAGCCTATGTGTAATAGAAGTATGAGGCTTTCTGCTCAGGCTGTTCCTCTGGTCTGGCAGCTCTTCTGCAGCAACATTTCCAGGTATATTTGCCCTTGACAGACTGAAGATTTTGTGTCAACATATCCACATTTGACCTGCACCAGGTTGCACAAATAGGGCATTGCATAAATAAGGACTAATATCTGGCTAACTTCATAAACAGTTTTCTGAAAAGCTTTACCAAGATCAGCATTATCTTCCCTGCTCTGCAAAGAGAAAGATGGACATGCAGCACAGTGCAGTGAGCAGTTCTGTGTCACACAATGAAGCCATGACAGAGCCCACACCTCATGTGTCCTCAGCCAGGGCTCCCCCACAATTATGATTAGGATATTTGGGTTTTTTAAATTATCTTCTACAGAGGCATCCTTCAAATACAGTGTGATCTAACTAGACATCAACTAATAGCCTGAATGGTCACCCTTGCACAGAGACATGTGGCAACTACCTGGCACTCTCTTTCTGAAAGGGCCAAAACAAACAATTTTGTTTCCAACTGTTATTCTTTTCTTACTTTAATGACATCAGCATTTTAGAAACCTGAAGGGTCAAAGCCAAGACCTGAAGTCCATTTGTTGGATATGCATTTCCATGCACCTCCATCAGTAAGGGCTGTTTTGACACACTTGACTACAATGGTGACTGGATTGGTTTGGTTTCAAATGGCTGCCTTGGGACTCTGAAGAGCTTCAGACTGATAGAATTTAAGCAGAAATTTTTAAAGCCACTGAAACTGCCAACACTTTAGAGATGCTTTCAGTTTCAAAACTTACAAGTATTTTTGGCCCAGTAAGCGGTATAACATTATCTGTTTTGTCTAGGTTTCTATATTAATGTTGGATAGTTTTAATGCTGCATTTAATTTACTACTGAAAGTTGTGGAACAACAAACAGTTAACAGGAAAGCAAGACCAGTTCTGAGAGCCCTTCACCTTTTAATGAAGTTTGCTATGGTAGCTATTTTCTGCCTCATAACGATAAAGAAGGATATGAATAAGAGTGAATAAATTTTTCATATACTTGAAGCCCAGAAAGCATCATTCTCCTCCTCTAGTTTGACCTCCCTTGTTTGAAAACAAACCAAAAATAGCAAGAAAAACCTCAGGCCATAAAATTTCATCAAGATGTTGCTGAATCAAACCCATAACTTTGACATACTAGACCCAAGATAAAAAATAAATTCTGCCAAGTCTGCACTTTACAATAGCTAAGATGTGGGGAAACATTTTTTTCTTTTCTTGGTAGAAATTCTCTTTAAAAGGTTTGTAATACCAATGCTTTGCTGTTTCTTCTTACACATGCAGCCTTGTCTTTGGCCCATCCTGCAGGAAAGGGTGCTGTATTACCCTATTTTACTGCCTCGGGACTCCTCTCTAACACAGCAATATCTGAAGATCCTTTCAGGCAGCTCAGTGCTTGTCTGAGCAGTACAACAAGCTGCCTGAAAAGGCCAAATCTTCATGTCCATAAAAGCTTTGCATATACCACTATCAGCTACATCAGGCTAGTGAAGACACATTATAGATATAGTCTGCTATGGTGAAAAGCTGGGCTTGTGTACGGTGGCTGTGTCTCTGAAGCTGTCAGGCAAGCTACATCTTCCAGATCCAACTGATCCCCCAGCCTCATGCCCCACAGGAGTCTGCAGCTCACTTGGTTTGCCCATCAAAGGGAGAAGGCTCTCTTAGCCAGGTCCTGCCGAAGCAAAACCCTAGGACTTTTTCCCTAGGAGATATTAGGTTCGTGCAAAAGGAATTGTGATTTTTGCATTGTTGAAATTTGTTGTTTGATATTGGAATACATTCTTAAATAATGTGGTTATGTTACACATCATTTGAATGTGCTTTTCTCATTTCATGAGGTTTTTTGCTACTGACATTACTTACTGCTTATTTTATATTTATTTTACACTACAGAAATGGTGCTAGACAAAAAGCAAATACAGGCGATTTTCTTATTCGAGTTAAAAATGGGTTGTAAAGCAGTGGAGACAACTTGCAATATTAACAACACATTTGGCCCAGGACCTGATAATGAACAGATAGTGTAGTGGTGGTTCAAGGAGTTTCACAAAGGAGATGTGAGCCTTGAAGATGAGGAGCATAGCAGCCAGCCTTGGGAAGCTGACAATGACCAATTGAGAGCAATCATTGAAGCCAATCCTCACTTGAAGCAAATCAGAAAGGTGAAAAAACTTGATGAGTGGGTGCCTCATGAGCTGACCGAAAATCAGAAGTATCGTCATTTTGAAGTGTCATCTTCTCTTATTCTGCGCAACAACAACGAACTATTTCACAATCACATCGTGACATGTGACAACAAGTGGATTTTATATGACAACCGTCGACAACCAGCTCAGTGGTTGGACCAAGAAGAAGAACCTCCAAAGCACTTCCCAAAGCCAAACTTGCACCAAAAAAGGTCACAGTCACTGTTCAGTGGTCTGCTGACAGACTGATCCAATACAACTTTCTGAATCCCAGTGAAACCATTACATCTGAGAAGTCTGCTCAACAAATGGATGAGATGCACTGAAAACTGCGACACCAGCAGCTGGCATCATTCAACAGAAAGGGCCCCGTTCTTCTCCATGACAATGTGTGACCGCACATGGCACAACTAGCACTTCAAAAGCTCAACACATTTACAAAGTTTTGCCTTATCCTGGCCTCTTGACAACTGACTGCCACTTCTTCAACCATCTTGACAACTTTTTGTAGGGAAGACACTTCCAGAACAAGCAGGATGCGGAAAATGCTTCCTAAGAGTTTGTCAAATCCCAAAGCAGGGACTTTTAACCTACATAAATAAACAAACTTATTTCTCTTTGGCAAAAGTGTCTTGATTGTACTGGTTCCTATTTTGATTAATAAGGATGTGTTTGAGCCTAGTCTTAATGTATTAGAATTCACAGTCCAAAACCGCTATTACTTTTGCACCAACTTTTGAGTTTGAGCGCTATCATTTTTTTCTTTTTCTGCAAAGCAAATTTAGAAGACTTTTCCTCTCCTTGTTCCTCCTTTCTTAATTCCAGAAATTATTTCCTTCATCCTCCTCTGATGTTACGCTGAGGCAACTGTTTAGCGTGTCATGCTCTAAACCATATCAGTAAAATTATCCAGATTAAAAATGGATCCAAATTAAAAACATACCAGAAATAGACTTTTTTTAAAGCCTGGTATATCTTATGGTCTGGCATATATTGCACCCACAGAAAAGTTGTATCAGCACACATTTAAAGGGTGCTGGTGAACTGCAGAACAGAGATGGGAAGGAGAGGGAGGGCTATGGAAAGATCAGTAGCCCCTTGGTTGGCAGAAATAACACCCATAGGATGCCAGCCCTATCCTCGGGCTCCACGTGGTATTCCAAAAGAGGCAATCCTGTCACAAGAAGCTCCCGTTTCTCTTTTCTTCCTACTTGCAGGTATCTGGTCCCCCTCCACAGTGCCAAGCACACACAGAGCTGCACTGGGAGCTTGGCCAGGCAACTCCTCCAGGTCAGAAGTAATCCTTTTGTACCCAGGGCAGGAACTTCTAAACCAGCATGCCCGCTAAAGAAAGTACGGAATGACTACAACCTGGATTTAAGAGTGTTTGTGTTTTGTTAAGCCAAATCATTCCAGAGAGTTAAAGCAGCAGCTCAGCTGGCAATGACCTCCAGAAAGGCAAGGGGCAGAGAGACTGGAATGAACAGTGAGGACAATTATTACACCTCAGGCACAGTCACACCAAACATTTAATAAATAATCTAAATTCTCTTCCACCTCCCTTTTGTTTTCCTGTCAAGCTGACAAGAAATACCAAATATATTAAAGACTAAAGTCCAGGCAGAATCAAGTTAATCATATCCTTTTACTTAATTATGCTACTGACACCCAGTTGATCAAAGTCAGATGTCTGAATCTGGGCCCAAGACTAGTTATATGGAACAACATATTAAACAGAGAAGTCCAGTTGCTCATAAAAGGCAGTTTCCTGCAAAATGCAATAAAACAACACACTCCTTTCTGACAAGTTATCTTTAAATACTCTGCAAAAACACACATTTCACTTCCATAAAAAAGTGAATGTTGTTACTTAAAAGAGGTGTGTCAAAATTTTCAATCCCAGTAATAACACATAGAGTGAATACACAAGAATGACAGGAAAAGCTCTCAAACACTGGTACTGTACAATGCATCAAATCCCTTGTGTCTTTCAGATTCTCACAGAACAAAAGCCAAGAGTGACTACTTGGAAATGACAGAGTATCTCACCCACTCACCTTTTGGTAAATATTTCCATTATTAAAAACCTGAAAATGTGGGCATGCTATGAGTACAGCACATTGGAAGTCTCAAGAGGGCAAGGAATCTTGAAGTGGGAAGTGTCTGGAAAATTCAGCAGGAAAACAAGACCCCATGCTGCAGTAAGGGCCAAAACCCCCAACATAATCTCTAAATTCAATCTGCTGACAGTATAAAACAGAGTGCATGAGCAAGATATGCTAGCCAGATATAGGTGCACACTGAAGTCTTCACAGTTCTTGTCCATGGCATGCTGAATTTATGCTTTGTCTATGTGACATACAAAGTGTAAGTCACAGATCTTTCTGTAGGAACTGAATAGTTGTAAACTGTTTCAGGAGTCTTAAAAGGACTTACATACAGTAGCTGAAGCATGTCCTTCTGTTTTTCCTTTTGATTTAATAGGGCCTTTCACACTTCAGTTTGAGTTACCTTATTCAGTGAAAAGACGGAATATCAATATACTTTCATTGAAATTATTTGGCAAACAGAAGGCTGCCCATTGCACCTTTTTTTTTTTTTTTTACTACATCCTACACATCAACTGTTGTTTTCACCTCTGAACTATTAACATGCATTTTCATTTCAGATGCCAGTGTCCCACCTATAAAAATGCCCAGGAAGGACAGATGAGTAGTGACAGGTATACACTTAGACCTTTATATTCTGTCAAATTCATTCAACAACGGTTGATTTCCATAATCAATACTGACTGACAGCCAGTCATTCTAAATATCAGCATCCTCATGAATCAAATCTTACTCCGTATCACACTACATCTACACAGACAGCATAGGAAAAGCAAAACCCTGAGAGCTTCAATTAGGCATATCTATGATTGATGTGGTTAAATCCACTGTATGCACACATGTACTTGCTGAATAATTTGTCCGTAGCTTGCTTTCCAGTTTCCAGGGGAATGCAAAAGCTTTAACCAATCCATCTACTTGTTTGCAAGACTGATAATACAAGCCTCTTTACAAGAAAAGAAGTGTTTCCCCATCCTCAGCCATATGACTTATCAAGTTTTGAGCAAAGCAAAGACAGTTCATGCCTGTATATGCTTTGTGCTAATCTCTAGCAACAATAACAGTGTCACCAGTCACCAATCAGCGGCAACAGGCCCATTTGTTCGGTAATTTGCACAAAAAGCTGTGTTTTTGTATGAGTTGAATGTGTGGGAATATCTGCTGTTCTTGGATTAAGTGCAACCAGGATGCCCCTCTGGGGGTGGCACTGGGATGCAACTTCCTCTTCCAAATCACTCAGCATTTCCCTCCAGCCCTAGGAACCTGAGTTTGCCAGGTACCTTTCTGTGGAACTCCTCCAAAGCACACAGGAGCAGATGCAACATAATTGGGAACACTCATGAACCTATGCCTGAACCCCAGCTGGATCTCAATCTCAGCTTGAATTTGGGCATTGCCAGCCTGTGTGTAGAATTCCTAAAGACAAGGTCCTGCTAAAGAAATGGCAGAATTAGGTATTCAGCTTAGGAGCCTAGGACAAGCATCACCAGGCTGGCTGCAGGATGACCTGAAATCCTGCCTCTCCTCTGGGCCTACAACCAGTGCTTCAAGCATCCTGCCATGGCACTAACCTGGTTAGAAATGTAAGACTGAAAACCCCTCCTGGATTTTGGATACCGAGCTGTCCTAGTGGTTATTAATCTTAATTTCCTGAAAGCTGAAGAGGTCAGGTCTCAGGGGCAAGTTTGTCCAATCATTATTTTAATGTAACCCAATTTGCCAGGCAGGAGTGTGAGCCTCTAACTGTGGTCACCAGAGTCCACTCAGGTGAGTTTCCCAAACTTTAGACATCCAGGTCCTTTACTGGCTTTAGTAATGGGTTTTTGTTGTTGTTGTTGATGCAGCAATGAAAGGACCATCAAACCTAATCTGGAATATAGCCCATTGTAAGCAAGGCCAGAATATACCTAACATTTTTACCTTGCTACTTTCTTACATACTTGTTGAGGGAGAACAGGTGGTTCCTTAGCAACCCTCCTGAGCATCTTTAAGTTTCTCGATTGTACTGAAGATTTTAAAAAGGGGAAAAAAAAGAAAAAGAACTAACTGAGAAAAGAGCAAAAGCAGCCATTGACTTTTCTGTGAATTATTCAGATTCCTTAGTGAGTAAGAAGGGTTAAGTAAAGATGTTAGATTATTGAAAATTTTCACCAAGCAATGAAAGTAAGCCCTGAGATTATATTTAGACTACCATGGTATTCAGCAAAAAAAAGGCAGTAGTAGCTTTCATTTAAGGTTTGGTGCCAATTCTCTAGGTTAGATACTGCTTTCTTTTGATGGTGTAGGCAGTACCAGTAAAATCAGCTCTCGCCATTCCAGCTAAAAAGACAGTCACTGCACTGAACCTAATTACTTGCATTCCCAGCTGCCCAAGACATGTCAGGAGGACACCAGATATGTTGAATAAGCAATTCAGTCAATGCTCGCACTGGAAATGAGTGGCATTTTAAAGGTGTGTGATTGACTACCTGGTTTTTGCAGTTTTCCAGCCATTCAAGAGGAAAACAGTGCTGTTATCTATTTTAAGCACTGTGTCATTTCAGACAATTGCAAACTATGTTAGTAAGCTGCAGCGCAGGCATATTCCGAGGTTTCACACAATTACTAGAGGCCACAGCATTTTCATAGTTATTTTCACTTTTCACCTGCTCAACCAGAGTAGCTGAAAGAGATTAATTTCGTGCTGTAAGTGAATTCCCAAAGGAACCAGAAGCCTCTGATTGCACACACTGCAGCTCAAACACGGTGGCTCATTCATATACTCGAGAGGCCTTTGGGGAACGAGAACAGCACTGCCACATAAATATGCAATTTACACCTGCAAATCAACTGGAAGCATTAACACACTTGGAGATAAATCCTGTAGTAGGATACCACAGCAGACCTTTCATTTGTTCATTTTTACAGTTTTAACAGACAGCTTAATGTAAGGAAAACCTTTGTACTCAGTCAGGCAGCACATTTCAAAGCAAAGTACTTTCCACGCTGTGTAATTACGTTGTGGAACTTGTCTCTCCAGAGCACTGAGGTGGCCAAAAGTGCAGGTGAGTTCAAAAGGCACTTTGTGCAGGCTAAAAATTCAGAGGCAGCTGCTCAACATGAGAGTCTGGATGCAATTTCTTTCTCAGGAAGTTCCCTAAAGTGCTGGACCTGGGAAGAATGATCAGGGAAAGGGTCATTTTCAGTATGTTCTGATCTTATGCACTTTTCTGAAGTGTTTGCTACTGCTTGTTGTGGGACACGGGGCTACTCAGGGCAGACTTCTGACTTAATCTAACATGGGCAATGATATGTTCCACTCTCCTCACCAGCACTGACTATAATTAGCTGGCAACATTGATGTTGTACAGCTTTGCTGAAGGTAAACTCTCTGCATCTGGTATCCTTCCTGTAACCAAAAGGATGTCTGGACATGGGAGTCCTTAATAAAATGGATAACGAGTGTGTTTACACATGTGAATTGCAGCAAATAGGCCTGACTAGACTAAATTTAAATGTCTTTCTTCTCTGTCCTTGCTCTGATTTCTTGCTATCATCTTCCCTACAAAGCATATGCCAGAGTTGGACAAGGTAATGTTATCTCTGCTTCCGAGAGACATACTGTTTGTACTTTTTCTGAAATGATATCAAATAAGTGAGTTTGAGACTCCTGCTAGTAAAGCACTGCTCAAAATACACCCCAAAGGCTTTAGCAGAAAGTCTTATTCCCCATTTGTTTCATATGAACTATACCAGGCTTAAGTACCTGGTTATTAAGTTAAAAAACTTTAAAAGAGAATTCACTTGGAAATTTGAGTGGTTCATAAGAAAGGATATTTTCCCCTGACTTTTCCTAGTGTACTGAAGCAAGAAATGCAAAAAGGGAAACACAAAGAGCAGCTGTCTAAAAGGTAGGCAGCCTTTCTGGGCTTGTAAACTAGATTCATATCCAATCACTTGCACTGCGACTGACAAGCTGTTGTAGTGAGTCAGGTCTTAAAATGCAACAAATTCCTAGCTGTTCCCCAGTTGATATGCGAGGCTCATAGTGCACGTCTTAAGCCTCAGACAAATGGTACTCCCTTTTTATTTAAGAGAGAGACTCACAGCGCTATTCTGTATCGGCATTTTAAACCCCGTTAGGCTAGGGTTCTAGTGTTATTTTTATGTCACTGGTTGACTCCTGACAAATCATCCACATTCATACATCAGAGAAAGAGAAAAATATTACTCTTGGCTTACAAACATCAGAGAAATGGAAATGTATTTAGAGAAATCTTTAAGACACATTTTGTAATATACTATATCCCACAAAACTTATAGGATAACAATGTTAGCCTGTTCTCTAGCCCTGACAGGATCATTACACACACATACTTCAGTTTATTCCTCTTCCAAGAGCCTCCTTCATATCAGGGAAGAAATTTCATTAAATCACAGCCCTCATGTGCCAACCATAAGTACCACCTGACTTCTATTTTCCTTGAAGTGCATTGTAAGTATAATACTAAAGCCTTACAAACATCAAGAGATTCAGGGTCTGCTCCTGGAAGGTGCCAAAAGTCTTCATTCTTGGCAGGTCCAGTAAGCCCCTACCATCTATCAAACACAAAGCTTTATTTTACTGTCATTATTTTTAAAAATGTAGTTGTACGAGACTTCGGATATATAGTCAGCTCTGCCCTGTTACTTATTGGCAATTTATCTGGATTACAGACTAAACTCGCCGCGGGTGGAGACACATCATATGGCTCTGTGCAGAACCAGCTGCGTGCTAGTTTATTACCCCAGGGACAGCACTGCATGAGTGCACCTGTATTGCTCCTCGCTACAGCCTGGCAGCGATGCTTTTGGCTGGAAGCAGTCCAGCTAGTAAACACTACTGCTCTGCCAGATTGCAATTAGTCCCCTGAAGAACCATGGAGCTGTCTTTGCTCAGAACTCCAAGAAATAAAATATTGAAAAGCAGCAGAGATATCATTGCATATCAGATGACAGATCTAGGGCAGCTCCAAGCAAACTAGCTTGTGGCCTTGGGGTAAAAAGGAAGACAGAAAAGCCACATGAGCAACAGTAGCTCTGACTACTACTCTACCCATGATGGAGGGAAGGATACTGAAGACATGACAATAGTGATAAGCTCTCCTGCTCTCCAAAAGGGCTTATTAGCCTGGATAAAGGGTCAGATGGCACCAGCTTGGGTTCAACATCTGAGCAACAGGCTTCTGAAACAAAAGATTCCAGATAACATGACACATAGTTACCAGAGTATCTGCACAGTGTACACTTTTGAGTTCAAGGCTTCATCCCAAAGTTCAGTTGCTCTGAAGACTGCTGCACCAGGCTGTATCACATAGGATAGACACTTTCAGAAACCTCGGTGTAGGAGCTCAGCCTTGTCCTGTTGTCTGGGTGAAAAGGGTTTCCCACTGAGCACATGGGCTTTGGGTTTTCATGTGGCACCTACTTCTGCAAATGCTGAATCTGACTAGCATGCGGTTTCAGATTACACTCCGAGAGCCAAGGACCTAAAATTTGGCATTGACAACCCCTACATGCCTAAATCATGCAGATGTTTGTATCAGTTTAGAGCTATTGACAGTAGCTGCCGCTGATGGTGACAGGGTAGGTAGCCCTGGCTCTAGCCTGGTATCTTTCCAGGTGGTAGAAACTCCTCAGGTGAAAAACCCAGATCTTCTTCCTCACAGAAAAGCTGATTTCTGGGGTTTGGTGGCTGCTATGCCGTGGCTTGTTTTGGCAACAACTCTGCTCTTAGAGGCTGAAGTTTGCCTTAGGTACTCTTTAACTTCAAGTTTGGATCTGATCAATGCTTTATCAATAACTAAGAGCTTCTTCAGTCTTGCTGGCAGTAGAACTTTTCTCCATTTTTGCTTATTAAGAAGCTATTTTATTTATCTGTTTTTGTAGCCCTGCCTTTAGGAGCTGGGACCAGACAGGCCAGTTTCATTTAAGCATAGTGCATATAGAATATAAGACACCAGTGGGAATTGCTCTCCTTTCTATACTGGGCTGATGGGCACCAAGTCCAGTGACAGTTTCGCTGGTAGGTGGTAACTTGCCAAAGCAGCAAGCTTTGAAGACACACTGTACATGGACAGCTGCGCCTGCTGTCTTCTCAGTGGGTGCAAACTTTCAACAAAGACAAAAATTAAAAACTGATAAAATATGCCGATGGGAAGGGTTGTCATATAGGAGACATGAACTGCTTGTTGAGAAGAGCCCTTTGCAAACGCAAATGTCTGTACACACTCTAGTTATTCATTTAGGGAGAGGGAATGCAGGTCCCTTTGAATAGCTATGGGGCTACATAGCAGTGACTTCAAAAGATCGACAGACCATAGCAGACAACTGTGTATGGCTGAACTGTCATTGCCGTGCTGGCATAAGGAGGACTGGTGCAATCTCTGTATCAGAAGCAAGAAGCAGAGCAGTCTGGAAACTCCTGCAAGACATTTTTCCATCCTGATTGAAATGCTGAATTTATCAAAAGCAGGAGCTTCACAGAGGGATGGCCAGTTGAAGAAACCAAAATATGTACTTTGATTGATACATACGCTTTGTCTGATAATTTTCTCTGTGAAAAACTAAGAACTCCCAAATAGAATACAGTTATAGACCTCCATAGGAAGCTTCAAACTGACTTCTGCTGAAGGAGTATCTTTTTTCATGCAGTTTTCTAAGGGAGTGCAGTTGGCAATTATTTTGCATCTGCATATAGCATTAGTGACACTGGTGCAGTAACAAAATATGAAGCCTGGGTATCTGTATTTTAAAAACACGTGCAAGAAAATCGGAGAAGCTCCTAAAAAAAATCAAGTCATTTGAGAGCATCAGAAAAGGCTTTTCGTGAGAAACAAGGGCTCTTATTCTGGGTCTGTTAAAATGAGCAAGAGGTGACTTGCATATGGTTCCAATACTGCCATGAGAAAAAGCAGTGCTTGAAAGGCCCTGAAGTTTAGGGTAGAAAAGTTTAACAGGAACCAAGGGCTTGAAAATGAAGCCAGACAAAATCCAATTAGAAACAAGGAAAAAAAATAATAAGGACAATGTGATAATATTTAAACAAACAGTAGTCGAAATGATGGATTCAGAGTCTTCTGTTGTCTTCAGATCAATACCACAGCTTCTCTCAGATACAGGCTTTAGCCAAGCAAAAGTCCTTAGGATCAATACAAGGGTAATGAATGCAATTTGATGGCCTGCAACACATGGGAGGTCAGACCAGATGATCTAATGGTCCCTCTGGCTTTATAATCTAGAGACAATCATATAAGATCAAAGTATACAGGGCAGAGCAATTAAATGAGTCAGGAGTGTGTATGGCAGTCATTGCCAGGACTACTGCACTACAAAATTAAGAAGTATGGGACATCCTTTCTTCTTTCGTGCCTGTCCTTCTCTCGATTTTGTTCCTGCATCAGAGGATGTTTTGTGGATAGATTGCATCACTGACTGTAAATGTTCTTACAGAATTCTCTGGGTAGCACGTCATTAGCATCATAATGGGACTTGTTATATCATTCATGATCATAATTTCTCCAGGTAAGAGTCTGCTTTCCAAATTTGTGTTTTCCATGTTTGGTCTCAAGAGAAATTTTTAAATGATTGAGCAAGCTCAGTTGTCCTGGTTTTGGACTCAAATCAGCAGGAAAACCATTCATCTGTAAGAAGACACTTGGCATTCTATTTCACTGCCAAGTTAAAAAAACCAAACTTACACATAGCAGGTCCATGGAGGAAACTAGCACTGCTGAACCATTCTGCACAATGAAATAGAAGCAAATGATCACTAGAGAGAAGTACTTTGAGTTAAACTATTGATAGTTTCATGAAACAACAAATCTTTTCCTGTGAATATTAGGCAGCAAAGGTTGTGTGTCAGTATTTTTTGATATTCCGCAGAAGAAACAAATTACTTTAGAATTTAATTTGAATCAATGGAGACTGCAGCTGCGTGGGGGATGTTTGGTCTCACATCTGAAAAGCATTCTATGCTGCAACGTCCTGATTCATCTCAGGATGAGCCTAAACAAGCTAAGCAGAGGTACTTGAGTACTTTTCACTAAAGGTAACCTGACAAGATAGAGAGAGTGTTTGTATACTGGTTTTCTATTATATAAAAAACAGATGAAAAATATCCATAACCGCTTATCTTTTAGATCGAGGGCTGTCCAGGGTAAAGATGCTACGTGGTGTGCAGGAAGACAGGGCTTCAAACAACTACCATGGTGGACTTCTAGTGTCACATTGTAATATTTTAGTAATTGTTTTAATCATTTTAAAACTGAAGGCCTAATAGAGAAAGTTTATGATATGAGACATTAAACAAACTATATCCCACTAAGAGAAGAGTAATGAAATTATAACCTTACACAGAGCTGACCATTAATAGCAATTTAATTTCTTTATGTGAGAATCACTGGGCGTGCAATGCTGCCTTCAAGAAGGATTCAGCTTTTCATAAAAGCAGCAGCTGGAAATTATTTTCAGGTGCAAGCCTGATTAAAGGGACATGATTTAGTGAGCTACCTTCTTCCCTATGTGACCTTTGGCACTTTTCTTCAGATCAGGCCCATGAAAGGACTGAGGCACGGCCATGGCAGTTGCTCAGATGCCAGAAGGGATTTCTCAAACCAGCTGGAGCACCTACCTGCACTATCCACTAGGCAAACAGCTGGCTGCCTCCTGCGAATCTCCAACCCCGAGCAGGGCTGCACCTGGATTAGGCAATGGGAAATACCAAAGATCTGAAGCTCTTCCACCAACTTGTAGCCTGAGGTTAAGCACCATCAGCACCTTTCCTGGTCTGGACCCAGGGAAATCACCTACTCTTTTTATAAATAAGGTAGAGCCAATGGACAAAGCAACAGTACTGATAGAGCAGTTAAGCAGAGCACTCAGAAAATAAGAGACCCATTCAATGCCTTGCTCTACTGGAATGATTTCAAACATGTGTATCTTAGCTGTCATTTACCTGAGCCACCCAGCTCTGGTCTACTTGTTGCCACTCTCTGTCACCCCTGGCAGAGCTGGAGCTCTGCATCACAGTGAATGCAAACCTCCAAAGCACTCGACCCCACAGCATGGTGAGAAAAGGGCCTTGCTGGGTCCAGGTCCCACTCCCAGCACTTCTCTGTTTTAGCCATGGCTACTAGTGCCAAATGTCCATACGATCACTTCAAATGCACCTTCTGGCTGTTCTTGAATGCCAAATGGTCATGGCTACTTCTCATGCTGGTGTAGAACATGCTTAGCCCAAGGCAGCCTGAGGTAACTGAAGGGTAGGAACTTCCAAGCTGCCCCAGGGATGATGACACCCCAGCCAGACACAGTTTGGGAAATGATCAGCAATACCCGGCATGCCATTATCTCCACTGGTGAGAGCACTGGTGTCCAGAGATTCCCTGGTGCCTCAGCAATTGGGTGACACAGTCTGGCTTACAATGGAAATAAAACCTCACAATCTGACCTGTGTGAGGATCGGTCTCTTTCTCACTCATAGCTTTGGAACTGAACTTTCAGATATCAGTCAAAACAGACAGACAAATATAATTTTGTGGCATAACTGAGCTCATAGTAAAAGTCAGGTGAGGAGAGAAACTACTGGGTCTTTGACCCATCATGTTTTATGCATTAGAAGTCATACAAGTTTAAAGATACTCATGTCTTCCAAACTATTTCCTATTCTGTGATGGAAAGTACTGTTGGGTACATTGATATAATTTGTTTGTATCTATCTCCTCTGCCAAGGTATTGGCTTTCTATCACAAAGAATTGGCACCTTTACCTCTACTTTGGGTGAAATACTGTATTTTCAAGTCTGGAAACAAATAGAAGGAAATTAGTAGGAACGTTTAATTCTTAATAATATTCATGTTAAATAGAAATATATATATACACATATATATATATACATTAGTCCAGGTATCATCCATACAAAATCATAAATAATCAGACAGGGTTTTTCTGTCCTGTAACAAAGTTATATAACAAAAATATTCAATAACAGACACTTGTACTCAAATTCAGTAGTCTATTTGTCAACTCTTTCCTGCCAGTTGTAGCAGATCACCTGTGCATATAGATGAGATAGATACAAAATCATTTTGGAGCACATGATGAGATGTGTATGGCTGCAATAATTAATCTTATCTGATAATCAGCAAATTTCTTTCAGCTGCTACAGCCAGGAAAGGAAATGTAGTGTCATAGTTTTGTTCTGACTAAGTCACAACACATTTACCACTTAAGGTTTGCATTTCAGTAACAGAGAAGATTTGGGTGTTCATTTCACTGAACAAAGAATTAGCTTAGTAAATGCATTACATAACTGTCTATTGATCTCAAGGAAAAGAGCAGTATTGATTAACAAATATAGTTCATTTTATGTTATATATGTTCCTCACATTGTGTGACAGCTTAACATGTTGACTCTGAACATTCTCATTTCCATATTACAGAAGAGCAATTACCACATCCAAATCACTGCCAATAGCTCCCGCCAAAGGGACTTCTCCAGTCTAAATACACATCATCTCCTCAGGCTAAAACAGCACCCAGTGTCCCTTCACACCTGCTGTTGCTCCCACAGCTGCCCATCCAGTGCTGCATCTCACCCCTTATGGTACCTAGTGCCAAAGCACAGGAATGTCCCATCTCTCCCTCTTTTTTTTTTTTTTTCTGCTGCTTTTCTACATGCTGGGCTAAACAACCTCTTCTAGGGCTGAATTCACCCAGCAAACAGGCTGGGCTTCCAGCCTGACAAAGCTTTGCCTCACTTGTCTCATCTTCAACAGACCATGGCTTTTCCAGAACAGAGTTAGGATATAATTTCAGCCACCTTCCTCGAAGCAGTCAGCAGTTCAGCTGCCAAGAATAATGTGCATGTACAAGGTCAGCAAAATTAAATGAAGGTATAAAACTTGATTCAAATTAGTTCTCCCTTGACAACCTGTAGAGAGCTTCAGTAGTAAGACAATTTATATTCAGAAGCATTCTTAATCTACAGAAAGAAAAGCCACAAGCCCTGAGCATCTATTAAAGGTCCTAGGTCCATGCCAGCAGCAAAACGGTGGTATTATGAGTCAGCAACATCTCAACTAGATGTGCTGTATTGTCTACATAGCCTATAGTTGATGTTGACAAGTATCTGGATTTAAGCCTCTTGGGTCCCACACCAGCCTACAGACATTGTTTAATCACTTATAAATGACCATATTTCTAAGGCCAGAAGCAATCATTGCAATGACCTTCTATATGCATGTGCCATAGTATTTCAGCAAGTGACTCAAATATTAAGGTCCTGACCACCATTAAGCTCTTAGCCAGAAAGTCTCTGTATTAGAGTTGCTAATGGAGTTAGACCTATTAAACTTTCTCAGCATGTAATACCTTATCATGGATGTTATTAATTGCCAACGGATACACAATTGCCTGTGACAGGTCTAAGACAAAGGTCTGAGAATGTATTTTTCTAGGTCACTTTAGTTTAAGTAGACGACTAAAGGGGCCAGGTGGAAATTTCCTATCACTGGAGGTGCGGCACACAAGCAGGTTCTCAGCTGCTAAACTCTCTCCTCAACTTCTTTACGTTGGCCTAGAGCTCATGTCTGAGCATGTCGGACCACGACGCGAGATTCTTGTTTAGATTTTCCATGACTCTGCATTTCTTATGATTCTCATGTGTCTGTTTTCAGAGCTCCTGTGAGTGAGAGCAGTAGTAATAGTTTACTCATCAGAAATATCTCCTTCCACCTATAACCACTATGGATGCAACTACATACTGAGTGACATACTTTGTAATTATGGAATTAACTTTCCTCTAGACAACAGAAAAATCAAGGTTAAAATATATAGGGCTTTTTAAGTTAAAACCAGGTTATTTAGTTGTTTGTATTTCATTCTCTTCAACAAACTGCAGTGTACCGGAATTTGTTGAAAAAAAAAAATAGAAGTTGAGCAAATAAACAAAAGTTAATGCAAGAGACTTAATATCTGTCCCATAGCTACATCCCTATTGAAAAAACTTTTTCTGTTCCTCAAAAACTAACAAATTAATTTTTTTTATAAATTATCAGAGTTGTGTACTGGAGTTTTTCTTCTGTGACAACTCACTACTAACTCATGAGCAACTTGAGGAGGAAGTTCTCCTACAACAAAACAAGACAGGGATAATGCAGCAGCATGTCTGTCATCAGCATAACAAAAGAAAAATTATCTTAAGTACAAACTCACTTTAAAAAGCAAAATTAATTATACTGCACGGAGGAAATTTCTCCAGAACGAGTCACAAGATTAGGGCACTTTCAAGTGTGAAGTAGTTCTGCGTAGCAGAAAGCTATTATTTTGACAATTTTTCTGTAATTTTTTCATAACATTCTGTCTCCATAGTCAAAACGGGGCAAATTAAAAACTCATCAGTGCGGGCTGCGTGGATTTGATGTGTTAACTTTGGACAAGGCCCTCCCGGTTCTTGCCTTATCTTGGTATGCTGTGAGGTACCAAAGGAGGGAAACCCACGGAGCAGCCTGAGAAGCTTCTTGTGTCCAGACGGCTCCCCAAAGCGCCTGGTCGCCTTATCTTCCCGGCAGCCCGCCCGTTCCAGGGGATGGCCGGGACGAATCGCACCCGGTCCAGGACGCCCAGGCCCGCGCTGCCCGCACGGACTCCCCACACCGAGCAGCCCGGGGGGTGGGGGGGGCAGGGGCAGCGGCAGCGCCCGGCCCGCCGCCTGCCCGCTCATCCCCGCTGCTCCCTTCCTCCCCCCGCGGAGATTTAAGGCGCCGGACGAAAGGGTCCTCATGTCCCCCCAGCCCCGCCGCCGTTTTCCCGTCAGGAATTTACCCCTCAGCGACAGACGCGCCCCCACAGCGGACGGGGACAGGCACCCCCGGCGGAGAACCCGAACCCCACCCCCACCTGTTCGGGCGGCCCTTTCCCGCCGGCCAACGGCCCGCCTCGCGCTGGCGGCCCAGCGGCGGGAGCCGGGCGGGGGGAGGGGAAGGGTAAGGGGCAGGGCCGCCGAGCGACCGCGCCAAGAAAAGGAGCGAAGCGGCCCCGCGCGGGCGGGAGCTGCCGTCCCGCGCCCCGCTGCCGCGCGCTGGCCTGCCCGCGCGCTGATTGGCCGGCCGCACGGCCGGGGCTCCCCGGCGGGCTGCCCCTGATTGGCCGGATTGTAAAGCGATGTCTTGAGGGCGCCTGGCGGGAGCGGCAGAGCTCCGCGCGCCCCCCGCCCGCCCGCCGCCGGGGTAAGGGCGCGGAACTGCCCGCCGCTCCCTCCCCGCTCCCCGGGAGGGAAGCCCCGAGCTGCCGCGCTCCCCTCGCGTCCCGCCGGTGACGGGAGCGCTGCCCCGGGGCGGGAGCGGTTCCTCTTAAGGGCTGGGCTAAAAGTGCCTTCTCGCTTTGCAGATGGAGATGAGCGTCCTGGCGCTGCGGGACCTGGCCGGCGGCTGGCCGGGGCGGCGGGGCCGCGCCGAGGCGGCCCAAAAGGTGAGCGGGCGTGAGGGGGGCGGCAGGAGCGGGGTCCCGCCTGTACCCGGCGCCGCAGGGTTCTCTCACGCGTTACTCCGCCTCTCCCGGTGCGGAGCATCGCGCCGGCCCGGGCGCAGCGCGAAGCTCCGCAGGGGCGGCTGGGGCTGCTGAGGGTTTGTCCATCCCACTGGCCGGAGCGGTAGGGGCTGCGGTGCCCCGGCCTCAATGCGTACGGGGTGCAGGGCCACGACCCGGGGGGCACGGAGATGGGTCTGGCCAGGTGTGTGGGCCTGGGTCATGTCCCTCTCGCTCCCAGTGGCTGCATTTGGGGTACTGCCCGTGGGACCACCACGCCTGGTCTGAACAGCAGCATGGTACCTGTCGGCACTTGAAGCTTAGGGGTGTCCGATGCTACCGCTAAGATAAAAAGACAATCCAGTAAAACAACCGTGAGTCATGCCACCGTTGTCAGTAAGTGGAGTGATTACACTCTGGCATTATTCCCAGGGAAAGAGTTTTTAGCTGTCACTTAAAAAGTAAAACCCACTACGCAATCTCAAGCATCCCAGTGGCTACTGTTGTATGAAGTGGAGAAGGCTTTTGTAGAGGCTCAGCATTCAAAAGCCAACCAACACCAGGCCTGAGATGACATGAGAATAGTATAGTCCTGCTATTTAGCAGCAGTTTGATCGTGCTGATGCACATCAGCTATGCATGCCTTCTGGCCTGGGAAAGTGTGCCTCTATCCATACAGCGATGTTCCCAGATCAAGAGGCTAAACAGTGCCGCTCAGCAAGGAGCAAGCTCATCGCTTCTCTCCTGCCCCACCAGCCAGGAGACAGGATATCTGGCCTTGGACATACCTTACTCAGTAATGTTTCCCGAACTAGACCTGATTCATGAGCTACTGTCCATGCTCAATCCAAGTCCTCCAAAGATCACACAGATCTTGTCAAACTCAGCTCCTGTTATCCCAGATATTTGTTTCAGTTCCTGCTTACATGCTGAGTTTATTAAGCCAGCCTTGTCCTCTTGTATTTTTAAACCATCTGTGCTTGGATCAAGATGCATCTCATACTTCTAACAACTGCCCTTTCACTTTTGTGAAGTACAGCTAGGAGTTCATAGAGCATTGCAGTGGCTGAAAAAAAAAAAAAAAAGGAAAAGGGTTAAAAGCATTTTTTACCTTAGTAGGCAATTATGACATTCAGGAAATAAAAACCTTAAAGTTTGGTAGCAGACATGTGCTTCTCATATAGTGCCACTACTTTTTTCATTATGATATTAGCACCAACATGAAAATTTGAGGTTGTGGAAGAGCAAGTTGCTTCAGCTGCCCTCGCTGCAGTTCCATTAGCACCTGCAATAGTGAAGAGGAGCTTGAGGGGAAGGTAGATTTCCTCCATCACAGGTTAAGTGTTGATTCACTGCCAAATGTGAAATTACAAGAATATATTGAGTGCCAACACTATATGAACATATATTCCAAGAAAGACCATGGCCTCTAAAGCGACTCCTATTTATCACAATGTAGTAAGTTACAACTGGCTGAATGTTAATTGTAAAAGAAGTTACATTTTTTACATCCTTTTGGATAATTCATAGATGAATGTGTGCAGAAGTGTTCCTCATCAGTGCTCAGACCATAATAGTATCAGTGTGCCCAATTTGTTTCTAGTTTGAATGCTAACAGAACTGCTCCTAGTAAAAGCCAGCTTCAGTTGTTACTAGAACTTCTTTCTGCTTTCTAGTTACACTGTACCTGGTAAGGCGACATTTGGAATCACCTATTTAAATATCCATATCAGTTTGTGATGGTGGAACTGCTCCAAATAAACAGCAGAATTTAACTTGGGAAAGTCCTCACAGCAAACCAATAGTAGCTTAACATTTTCTTTCAGGCTATATTCCATTTCAGAGTTAGACTTCTTGCAGCACAAAATAAAATACATAATAACAATATCTGGCTTCAAAGTTATCATGATTTTTGGAACTCATTTTGGAAAAAAAAAAAAGTCATTCTTAATCTGAGCAAGGAAACTTCCTCAGTTTGAGACCAGCACAAGAAAAAGCCACAGCTAGACTGAAGAGCAAACAAATTCAAGCCTGATTTATAATTTAAAAGCAATTTGCTATGGTTCCAAAGGCTTCATTCCCAATTCCAGCAAGTTATAAGCCTCGCTAGCTTTCTGCTGATAATCTGTCTGTTTCACTTTCTCTCCCTTCACTCAAAGCGCATGCAATCATTTCAAGGGAATCTGGAAACCACTGAGCAATATTAGCTAGAGTTCTGAGAAACGATGTCCTGTTTGTAGGGTATTAAGGAGAATTAAGTGATAGCTGGACTATCTAAGAACAGAATATTGGTCTCCCTGAGCAAAAAGTAACAGTACAACTTTCTGCACGTACATTTCTGGGAGTCCTGTTCTGTGCCAGGTGTAAGATACTTAGACCTCAACTTTAGATATCCTGCAAAGAAAGACAGTATGATCTACGCTCTGTTTCATTCCTTTGTTGTTGTTTTTTTTGCACTAACAGGCTACAGTGAAATAGTGTCTCCAGCTGCTCAAACACACATCTCTCAGCTCAAGGAGACCAACGATGCTTTTTTTCAGTCAGTCCCTTTAAATTAGTTGTTCTGTAGTGATAATTCTTGCTATAAGAGGAAGGGCTAGAGTTGGACCCAAAGGTGAAATATGAAAAAAGTTTGATTGCAGCTAGGGACTGGAAGGAGTTGAGTTTCGTCCAAAGAGTGATAAAAATCAGCTGATGAATTAGACTTTTCCTTCTAGTAGCTCTTAGCTCAAAGAATATGGTTATGGAGATTTTCTTTGTTGTTTTGAGCAGCAGATAGTGCAGATGCAGAGCTTGCTTCACTTGCACATGAAGTTACATTCACTTTAGTTTGACGATCTGTGACAGCCTGAGCTGCATTCCCAGCATGGCATTTCACTGAAGATCTTTCAAACCAAACACACTGTTTTCTTCTTAAGTGTAATGTGACCAAGGCATAATTTCAGTTTTGATCCAATTTGGTGATTTATGTTTGTGGACAATGCTGTCTTGTAATAACAGCCAGAGTTTAAAAGCCTGTTAGGCCACAAGTTTGACTGCTTGACCTCAGGTTCTGTAATTCAGGGCATTATCTCATATACACTGGCTCCAGTACACTAGCATATAGAATGTTTTACCGCTTCCAACAAAGGCAGAAGAACTGTGCTAAATATACTGATGAGTGCCACGGCATGAGTCACTACAATTAACCTTTGTAAGAATAGTGAAATTGATTGTCAGACTGTTTTCTTTCCTGTTACATCTGAAGAGCTTCTTGTTTTTAATAGGAAAACATATTTGATCAATCCAGGATGGCCCCAAAGACTCCCATTAAGAATGAACCGGTTGATTTATCAAAGCAAAAAGGCTGCACCCCAGAACGAAATCCAATCACACCTGTTAAGCTCACTGACAGACCTCAGCCTGATCCCTGGACCCCCACTGCTAACCTGAAGATGCTTGTTAGTGCTGCTAGCCCTGACATGAGGGACAGGGAAAAGAAGAAAGAGCTCTTCAGACCCATAGAAAACAGTGAGCAGTGTGACACACACGATTCATTGCAGGTAAGACTCAGAATCTTATCCTTGATTAGACCTTCCTCAAGCTGTGCCTCAGTTTTCTTCCAGCTGGTCCTTTGCTCCCCATGGAAAACTACCAAATGGCAAAACATTCCAAAGGATAGTTGCCCACATGGCACTGGCTGAGCAGAAGGACTTTCAAAGACTAAAATTAACTGTCCTGATAGTAAATGACCTGAGACCCTTCAAGAGCCTGAACATTACTTAAAAGGACAGTGAAGGAAGTAAAGCTTAAATGTGTTATTTTCCCCAACTTAAGTACTTCTGACACTATTTTCTGACCCACATTAGAAAGAAAATTTCCAGATAATTTTAAGCAGACAGGCAGCATTTTCAAAAGCAAATTGACAAGCAAGGAAATTCAGGTTTCAACAGCTGCCACCACTCTTAGCTTTTCTTTGCTAAAGGGGAATATATTTTTTCTTTTCCTCTTTTTTGACATGAAAGAAAAACCTCAAAGTTACCAGTGCAGAAAAATCCTCCATCATTCTCATTTTCTGCAGCTCGTGTAATAAATAAACACAATTCTTCATACATTCTTTCCATCACAGTTTTGTCTTTTTGGTTTTTTTTTGTTTGTTTGTTTGTTTGTTTTTTTCCCTACAGGTACAGAAATACCACATTCAGGCCATCATACAGATTTCACTTAAGCTAATAGCCTCACTGACTTTAAGTTTCAGAGACTGGGTAGTGCCTTTTATGGTCTCTTAGCACCATGCCCCCTCCCCAACCCCCAGTTCCTTAAAGTTATAGAGGGCAGTAAAAGATCTTGGAAGAGGTTTTGTAGGAACTCTCTGATCACTTGTACATCTTCTGGTTTATTAGATCCAGAAGGGAATATTGCTCCTGCTCTCAAAAAGAAATATTCCTTCCAAGTAGGATCTTACCATCTGCCAGTCTTGGGTGTTTGGTCTTACTGTTTTGTTTCTTGATGCATAATCATTATTTTATGATCTTGCAGATAAGATATCTTGTGTGATGAGTTAAAAAGAGCTTGCAAGCAAAAGTGTCACCCAAGTGCTCTGTGCTTGCAAGCAGTCTATGTTCTTTTCCTTATTAGAAAGTCTGAGCTTAAATATTGCTAACATATGAAATACACCTTGATTGGCTATGCCTTTCTTCTAAAGCTCTGCACTAAAATATTAACATTTATTTTTTTAACAGTATGATATGGTAGATGACTGCACGATTGATGAATTTGAAAAGCAGAGGCCCAGCAGAAAACAGAAAAGCTTAGGACTCTTGTGCCAGAAGTTTCTAGCTCGCTATCCAAGTTATCCATTGTCGACAGAAAAAACTACTATTTCTTTGGATGAAGTGGCTTCAATTCTTGGTATGTATACCTGCAAAAATGGGATAACTGATCACCTGGAGTAACCCCACAGGAGGGCCTCCAAAACATCTTCCATACAGAGTACATTCAAGATCTGCCTTTCCCTGGGTTTGAATGCTCTTCTAATCATACTAGTCAGGAGTTGGAAATGCCTAATATTCCTAAGTGACTTTACTGCTTGATAGTGCATTTTGAAGTCTGCTTTCTGACAGTACTTTTTACTAGACAGATCTATCTATTTATCCTCCAGCTGTTTACCAACTTTGTTACTTTCTTAAATTTTCAATTTGCCAAACACTGAAAGAGTTATTAGTGACAAACCCTCTGAATGAGGACTTACAAACTACAGATTTTGTCAAAATGGATTGTTTGGGGAAGCAATTGCAAAGTAGTAGATGTAGGTAATCAGGTGGGATTACTGCCTGACTTCATTAACGTGCCTGACATTATATCTTCCAAGATCTCATGATTCACCAAGTTTATCTTAGCTTTAAATATTGTCTTACGAGGGGAAGTTACCAGGAGACCTGCAAGAGTAGAATAAGAAAATGTATCATATTGAGGTGGCAAGAAGGTATCGAGTAGCCTATTTGCTGGATCTGGTTTGGGTTGGCTTTGGTCTTAGTTAAAATATTAATAAAATATCTGAGAGAAGTAATAAAATTTGCGAGAGAAAACTCAGCCAGGTCACTTCAATAACAAAAAGATCCAGGTCTTTGGAGAGGTGGTCTCTTCACTAGAAAGGGCCTTACAAAATCAGACTTAAACTAAATAAGTACTGTATCTACATTTAGAACTCAGCTATTTAACAGAAAAGAGGTAGCAAAAATTAAATGTGTCTGTTTTGGGAAGGGAGCAGAAGAGTGATGTCCACTGTGACACTGGTAAGGAAGTCCGTGAAATACTCATTTATTTGCCTTGGTAATGGGAAGTGGAAATGGGAGAGAATCCAGATGAAGTAAATAGTTAAATAAACTATTTTTTTTTTAAATTGTTCTTTTAGATTTTACAGTTACTCCTTTCTGTGTTTGCATGAGATGCTTGTGCTTCAGCCTTGTACAGCTGACATTGAATAGTGCTTTATTCTGTGTTGGGACTGGTGTTGCCTTGCTTTCCTATATACTAGAAACTTTGTTTTAAAGCCTACTGTTGGGGATTTTACCTCCCAGAAGGGCATTTGTTCTTCTCCCTTTGGTTTTCACTTCTTTGCTTGCCTGTATCCACATGCTTCAGGGACCTCTAAATTATTCACTGCTAATGTTACTACTCTCTGTGTAACAAATTATGGTTCTAATACAGCCATTGCTACAAATGTATATTGCTTTGTTCACTGAAGACCTGTGGAAAGACCACAACGAGGGCTATGCTGCTAGTGCCTGACAGGCATCAGGATGTGTATAGCACTGTTGTTTTTCGGGAGTATGTTTTGCTCCAAGATCTCCAGACACTAGGAGATACGAATGAATTGTTTATCGTAATGTCTGTTTGAGGCTGGTGTTATCCATATTGTCCAGATGGGTAAACAGATGGGTCAAGGCCTTGCCTTCCGCAGGGAGGTCTTTCAAAACCTTTCTCCTTGGCTAGCACTTGTTCTGCTCAGCTGATGTTAACTGTTATGGGATTTCTGGTGCAGATGCTGACACTGGCATATAGTGCACTGTGATATTAATAAATATAACAGCCATGCTTCAGACAGCACTGGACACAGGTACTTGAGACAGTGAGCAGAGCCACCAGCCTGTTCATATTCAGTCTCCAGCCTCACTCATATCTGTCAGGCTGAACCCAAGTTGGACAGATTTCACAGATTTCCCATTGGTGCAGAGCCAGCCAGCACTGAGGACTCATTTCGGCTGCATTTGGAAACAGTGGGTGCCATTTTCCTCTGCTTTGTCGCTTGCAAAGCCTTTGACTTTTCTTTGCTTGGTATGTGCTTAGCAAGTACTTGTGCCATTGGAAATGCAAGTGGAGCACCACAATCCCGCTGGCTCCTATAGGAGGGGGCTTTTATATCCACCCCATGTCAGTGCCAGGCTCAGACTCTTTCCTGCCTTCTGTTACAGACAGGCTTGTGTACAGATATGTGTCCAATCCCTGAAGCTCTCTGAGAAGAAGGGACTGAGTGCTTTGAAAACCTCAGGGCAGTCTGGACAGGTCTGAGTGAGTGGGGCTGGGCAGACTGCAATCAGTTCTTCTAAACACAGTGTAGCTGTTCTAAGCGGAAGCTGTGGCTGAGGCGGCAGTTAACAAAGTAGACGAAGAACAACATGCCATGGGGCTGGCCATACGTAAGTCAACTCTTACTTGTGCGGATTTGGATGGATTTAATGCAATGTGTCCAGGTCAGCAGTGAAAAATGTGTGGTGAACACTCAATATTAGAGAACAGCCTGCTCTCTGTTCTGCTACTGCTGGAGAGCACGTTAAAGCTAGATGAGCATCTATGACTTTTATTTCCTCCCCGCTTAAAACAGGAGTTGAGCGGAGACGAATTTATGATATAGTGAACGTCCTGGAGTCATTGCACTTGGTTAGCCGCGTGGCCAAGAACCAGTACTGTTGGCATGGCCGACACAACCTACGTCAAACTCTGAAAACGCTTCAGGAAGAAGGAGAGCTGCAGTATGGAGAGCTAATGACCTTTTTCCATCACAAGGAGCAGGACTTGGAGTACAAATTTGGAGAACAGAAAAAGGAAACTATTCCAGATTCTCAAGACAGATCATTATTGGACTTTTCAGAACCAGATTGCACCTCTGGTAAGATAACTAATGTGTGTGATGTGATGCACAGACACAGGTCTCTTTCTCCAGTTTATTATGTGGCTTTTTCCCTTGCTTTGCTTTTAAATTAAGTAATTAAAAAAATCTCCTTTGCAAAAAGGTGCTGAATTCACTGCAGAGGTGACAGAATTCTTCCTTCTGTCCTGTCCCTAGCATAGGTCTCAGGACGGATTTTTCCCTCTGTCCTCCAGACTGGCAGGAACTTCTGCCAAACACTCTGGTTCTTTTCCCACTTGTACCTAGCAGTAAATGCTTTATCCTGACAGAAGGTTCCAGTTTCCATTTGCCCACTGCTTGCATGCTGCCCATATAATACATACTGTTCAAGTTAAAAAGTCCATTTGAGTCGCAAAATTACAGTGGTGCAAAACTGTGTAACGTAACATAGAATCTGCTTTGAAATGTGACTTTCTAAAAGCTATTTCTCCAATCTTTAATTTTTATTGCCTTTTGAAGAGAGACTTCTGTCTGCATTACTGAGCTATTTGCTGCCTTTCAAAAGATTTCTGCTTGCCTGCAAGGAAATACTTTACTTCTTTTGTGTGTGAGAAACCTACTTGCTAGTTTTCTGGCTGTGATGGATGACATGTGCTAAGAGGCTTGGGTGTTATTTGTAACACAGCATCTGCAAACAGCAGAAAGGACAAGTCGTTGCGGATTATGAGCCAAAAGTTTGTCATGCTGTTCCTTGTCTCCAAGACTAAGATAGTCACTCTGGACATTGCAGCAAAGATACTCATAGAAGAAACCCAGGACACAGTGGACCACAGCAAATTTAAGAGTAAGCTTGCTATTGAGAAACAATTCTATCAGTCATTGAGTAAAGAAAATGGGGGCATGTTTGGAATGACACCATTAGGTAATGGCAAGAACAGGTCAGGAATCTTGCTGAAATATGGTTTGTGTTTTTTTTAATTGCAAACACCAGTTTGTGAGAACTGAGCTTGAGGTGGGGAAGAGTCAATTTGACAATTGTCACCAAGTTTTAGTTTCTGAATGAAGAAAATTTTTGTTTTAATTTTTTCTTAGTACTTTAGCTCTGTTTTCTGTACTGTTCTGAATGACTTTTCAGAACTCAGTGAAATGAAAAATTGTTTAATATAAAGGGACGTGTTACTTCTCCTTTTCACTCAAGAATGCTTTCACCACTGGATGGCACAACTGGTTGTTTTTCAGTTAGTGGGGTTTAGTACTTAGTTCCCTTGAACAACATGGAAAAACTCACCAGTAGTAAATAATTCTTTTAAAATAAAGACTTTTCTTTTAAGTCTTCAAAGTGCTTTTAAAGAAAAGTACTTGCAGTTTGGTCTTAAAATTCTACCCCAAATACTGAGAGGGATGTGAGGAGTTTATCTGGACAACCTGTGATTATCATATTCAGCTGAAACATTTGTTAGAGTGACAGAGATTTTTCTGAGTGTTATATTTTTAAGTTCATAAATATGTGTCCTCTTGTGATCAGCTATGCACTTACGTGCCTCTCGCTCCCAAGTGCTTGTCTTTACCCCAGGTGAAGGTAGCTGCCTCCTCTGGGATATTGTAATCACTTCCTACCCCATTTCCATTAATATAAGGCAGGTGAGCTTAAACCTGAGCAACTAAGATGGGTGAGCAGCTGAGATATGAAGAAGCAGTGACAAGCAGGTGGGAGCTGGAATGGCAGGCTTCATAGGAGGTGGCTTAAGTATGTCCCCATTTACCCACCTTGCTTATGAAAGCTGGGGTGATATTCTGTAATGAAATTATCAAGAAAGATGTACTCTACACATTGTAAATGTTACTGTCTTAACTATTTCTGCCCTTTCTTGTTAGCAAAGGTACGAAGACTGTATGATATTGCCAATGTTCTCACCAGCCTAGGCTTGATCAAGAAAGTTCATGTCACAGAGGAACGAGGACGCAAACCAGCATTCAAGTGGATTGGGCCTGTGGAATTCCCTGGAAAGACAGGTAACTTGTGCAGCTCGCATCTCTTTTTTTGTTTTGTTTTGACAGTCCCTTCCCAAGTGGTAAAAGGTTGTTTTGCCTGTGTAAAGAATGGCTCAGCACTCACCGTCCGTCCTCTGATTATTAATTGCTGGCCAGCTCAGCATTTGCCCTTGTTAGACTACACTCAAGGATGGATATTGAAGGATATAGTGTCTTGCTGGTATTTTTACACTGGAAAGCCTGTTCCAGTGTCTCACCACCCTCAGAACAAAGAATTTCTTCCTAATATCTAATCTAAACCTACTCTCAGTTTAAAACCATTATCCCTCATCCTATTGCTATACTCCCTGATGAAGAGTCCCTCCCCTTCTTTTCTGTAGGCTACCTATAAGTGTTGGAAGGCTGCTATAAAGTCTCCCTAGAGCCTTCTCTTCTCCACACTAAACAACCCGAACTCTCTCAGCTTGTCCTCATAGGGGAGATGTTCAAGCCCCCTGGTCATCTTCATGGCCTCCTCTGGACCTGTTCAAACAGGTCTATGTCTTATGCCGGGGGCACCAGAGCTGAACACAGTACCCCAGTTTTTTGGGGTGGCATAGAGGTTACCTTTAATGTGCGAGTTTGGTAACATGACGGAAGCCTAAACGATGAGCAGTTTTCTCTGAAGGAATGTCGTACAAAATTATGTTCCCACAGATGAACCAAGAGGGCATAGCCCGGCATCTAATCCTCTTCCAAGGATGCAGAGAGGAGCCTGTGCCCCATATCAGATCTGTGCTACTGGAAAGCAAAGGTTTACACGTCATGCTTCATTTAATGGTGCTCAGCCTTATGAAGGGACCAAAAAGAAGGTCAGTTCAGAGCCCAACAGCCCACATCAAGAGAGGCAAGGTAACTACTAAGGAAATATATTCTTTTTGAATCCCACTGAATCTGCCTAAATGTGAGCCCACTAATTCAGGGCACTTGGCTGAGTGGATCTGCCATATTAAATTTATGAATTACCCTTGGGAGGTGCCTATATTTTTACTGCCCGGATGATGAGACTCCTAATTTGGGTGCTTCAGAGAAATACCTGAAGTTAGATAAAATTAACCTGGGCCATATTGCCTTGAATCTGCAGTTTGTTTTCTGGTAAATGTTTCTGTTCTCCACTAACTGCAACTATAGTATAGTTTATTCTGTTAAAATTTGCTATAGATAAAGAAGGATTCTTTAGCCACAAAAGCTTGCTTTATTTTATGGTTCCTAATATAGTGGAATTTACTGTAACAATCTAATGGATAGCTGTTAAAAAAAAATACAGGAATTACAGGGCTTTTCACAGCTCCCTGTTATAGGAAATTATGATGTCAAGGACCCCTCCAGTGGGACTGAGAGTTCTGATTGTCTTGCAGGTTCTGCCTCTAGGTGATTAGTGGATGTTATAAAAATGTGCCAGGATAGAAAAATTATATCAATTATTTAATATGGCCAGTATCAAAATATGCTTGGTAAACCTTCCTGTTATTAACTGGATACTCCTTTGTTCTTTCAGCCTGTATTGTGAGTTCAGATGAATATTGCTCCAAAATGGTAAATCTAGCAGCTGTCTGCAGGCAGAAAATAGAGGAAGATACTGGGTAGGTTTGTCTTAACTCCTGTTCAGTTTCAGCTTCATGCTTGTCACGTTTAGTTCAAGGGTAGGTTCCACTGATGGGACTGAAGCATAAAATCGTCAGTCTCATTATTACTATTTTAATTCCGATAGGTCTCAGCATAGCTTTTTCTTATTTTTTTTTCTTCTGTCCAATTTACACCCACTTGTACTGCTGTTGTCCTTTAGCTTCAGTAGTTCTTCCTCTCATATGTGTTTGTATAGGTCATCCCTGCTTCCTTTTACCTGTTGTCTACGTAGGATGAGCAAATCACAAATCCGTGGAAGAGCCTCTGTCATATCAGTGGGTCTTCTCTGTACCTATACTAATTTGAATTCATTTGTGAATGATTACCTCTAGTCAAGTGCAACCAAAAGCATTGTTTTTCTGCCAAAAACCTGATAAGTCTGCTTCTGTGTGATTACTAATAATAGAAAGTGACCCACCTTGTAAACTGTGTAAAAGTAGTGGTTTGAGTGCAGGAATTTTTCCACACTTGTGTCCAAAAATGTACCTGTTTGCTTTTAAGGATAAAATGAGGGTTTAATTTTGGACTAAATAATTTACCTTTTTTCATTACTATTTTTATTTTTTAGGAATAAAGTTTGTCCCGCAGAGACAATACTAAATTCAGCAAGGAACTCAAGCATAAGCTCACCTCTCTCTCCTCTTCCAGTTCTTGGGGACTCTGATTTCTGTGTTAACCCTTTGCCTCAGGCAGTTTTCCCTGTGGTTCAGGCAGATGTGTCAAGCCTCTCGCTAACGAATGGCATCAGCAGCCAACCTCTACACCCTTCTACACCAGCAACCTCCAAAACAGAAAATGGAAAACCTACCCTGCTCCCCAGCCAACCCTTCTTGTGCTTCCCCTCTTCGTCTCTTTTTATGCTGTGCGGTGGTCTTCAGGAAAATAACTTGAGGGAGACCCTGCCCATCGCAGGAGAGGTGGGAAACAGGAGAGCAGAAACTCAGGCTCCTGTACCTCCAGCTACCTGCCAGAAACGTGGCTCCCACAAGTGCGCGTCACCCTCTGCACCTGCAGATGATGAAGAGCCAGCTGCTAAAAAGCAGAGCATGGAACAGAGTGATGAGCCCCTCTCACTTGTAGTACCCAAGGTAAAGCTATGAATTTTGTTATCACTTAGGTTTCCTGTAAGTGAGGAAAGACTTTTTCCCAAGACAGTATTTTCAGAAGTGAAAATTCACTACACTGCTCTTGTTAAAGATACAAATGCTGCCTAGCAGGTGTTAATAAAATTGTAAGTGTGCTGAGCCAGGAAGTATAGGCATTAACTGGGAGATATTTTCACACTATCAGGGGAAAAAGGGCTGTGATTTCTTTACATAGTGAAGTGATGCTCAGCTGTTCTTTGGAGTCAGTGTCATGATCACTGTCTTTAACAAAACAGCCCACCTGAGGGGAAGAAACCCTACTGGGAGTCCTGCATCCAGCTCTGGAGCCCTCAGCACAGGAAAGACATGGATCTGTTGGAGAAGGGCCTGAGGAGCCACAGAAATTATTAGAGGGCTGGAACAGCTCTACTGTGAGGCCAGGCTGAGAGAGTTGGGGTCGTTCAGCCTGGAGAAGAGAAGACTCTGGGGAGATGTTATTGCAGCCTTTCAGTACTTAAAAGGAGCCTATGAGAAGGATGAGGAAACAATGTTTAGAAGGGCTTGTTACAGCAGGACAAGTGGTAATGGTTTTAAACTAGAAGAGAGGAGGTTCAGTCCAGACATGAGGAAGAAATCTTTTACTCTGAGGGTGGTGAAACACTGAGCCAGGTTGCCCAGAGAGGTAGTAGATGCCCCATCCTTGAAAACATTCAAGTCCAGGTTGGATGGGGCTCTGAGCAACCTGATCTAGTTGAAGGTGTCCCTGCTCATTGCAGGGGGGTTGGACTAGATGACCTTTGAAAGTCCCTTCCAGCCCAAACTATTCTATGATTCTATGAAATCAATTGACTATTACTCCTCATCTTCCCCTGATAGCTTGGTCTTTCCCAGACAGCAGCAGCGTTGCTTACTCCACTGAGCTACAGCAAATGTGATTTGTACTTTTCCCCTATTCTCCAACCTGAGTCCCTCTCTTTCAAGCCTGGTGTTGCCCACAGCAGGCTGGTGAGAGAAGGATGATGGTGAAGGTGAAATGCAGCTATCTCAGGGTTCTCTTAACTACTGAAAATATGGGTCAGGCTCAAGGTCATACCAGTATTTGAATATAAGCTACTTGGAACAGATGTTTTTCCATATAAAAAAAAAAAAAATAGAATCTCCAAGCTCAGGTATTATTATCCAGTGTTTCCAGGTACTGAAAGTGAACTACAGCAGAGCGCACAGGGCTTGGGCATCACTAATATAGCTCTTCAAACCCTCAAAAAACATCTGTAACTTGTTGACTTGCTAATCAGTTTTGTGCTGCCCCTTTGCACAGATGAACATTTCACTCTGTAGCTGAGGGAGGTGCAGAAGGGACATCATACTGTGTTATTTCTGTTTGGACTCTTCATTTCCCTTTTTGTTTTTGCTTAGAAGCCTTTTGAGTCTCCGAAGGCGGAATCTACCCCAAGAAGTGGCTGTATGTCTGCTGTACATCTAGAAGATTTTCGTCTTGACCTCACAAGTCCTGCTGCTCCAGAGGCTGTGGACAAGGAGTCTACTAAACTTCTAGATTCTCAGGAGCAAGAAAAACAGTCTCAGAATAAAGACCTTGATGAACACTCCCCAGGAAAAGAGCACATCTCTAAAGAAAATGCCAGTCAACCTTTCCTACCACAGTATCTTTATGTTCAGCCTACTGCTGGTAAGGACAGCCATGAGTTCTAGAGGCACCCAAGCTTCTGCATCTGTTCACTGAGCAAACAGGGAGACCTACAGATCTGTGAATAAGTCTATATTGGGCACAAAAAACTGTCAGCAGTTCTGTTGTAGTTTAATAGCTCTGAATTCTCTTGACTCCAGACGAACTGTTGCTTTTATGAAAATTCAGGCATTTTTCTGAAGTACCCAAACATTAATAGAGATGAATAATATGGGTTTTGCATGCTTGAATTATGTGCAGCAAAAAAGAAGCCTATTTGACATTCAAAGCTCAGAAGAGCTGGAAGTCTAGGTTTGTCAGAAAGGCAGCTTGAGTAGTGCAACAGCATCCCCCTCAGTGAATTTAGTAATCTATTAACTTTGTACTGTTTTGTCATGTGCATCATCGGGACAACCCCACAAACACTGAGGCACGGAGAGTGTAGCCAGGCCTGCTTGTAGGACACAGTAGGGATGGAGAGGAAACAGCTGAAAATATTACAAGAGGATTTCATGTCCACTGGTTTTCGTGCCTGTGGTTGTGTGGAGTGGTGACTGTTTTGTGGGAACAGTCTACGTGTAGCAGATTTCCCTGACTACTGCTTTAGTATTTGATTCACTTGTGGCTCAGAGTGGGGTCTATGGGATTTCACTTATAAGATGGAGACACTCAGTTTGAAAATGTTGATCCTGGTGGTTTGGAAGGTCAAAAAAATGGGGAACCGGAGCAGCTTCTGTTTCAAGGCAGCATTTCAGCCATTCTCAGAAAATTAGTGCCTTTGGGGTATATCTTTGTGGGTGCTGTCCATTTTTTTAAATTATTATTATTATTAAAAACAATCCATATATTTTCATATCACAGAGGATATGATTCCTGTTAGTAAAAAATGAGTTTGTTTAGCCAAGATGTTGCTTGTGACTGAAATTAGAAGCAGAAAACAGCAAAGCGTGTGGTTGATACTTAAATATGAACAATGTAACTGGATGCAGATATAGTGAACAGGCAGTAGGGGGGGAAATGAAGAAAGGCAAGGAAAAGGAGCTTGACAGCAGTCACAGGTTTGTGACAGTTTTCTTCCTTCTTTTTTCTTTTTTTGTCAGTTTTCTTCCTGGGTAGCCTGTCTCTTTCTTTGTCATCTTCCTTCTTTCCTGTTCTAGATGAAGTTATAATAGCTTAATTCCATTTTGTCAACTGTATTAATGCATTGTTTTTTCTCTCTTTGGTTTAGGAGTGAGCAGTTTTAATTTCCTGTTCTCTGCAAACCAAGCCCCTGGAGCTATCAGCCTGGCTGCGAGCCAGGTACCTTCTCTGAGCGTCCCCTGTGTTGTGGTGCCATCAGCAGCCTTGGCTTCCTTCCCTCTCGTCTGTTCTCCCACCATCACCAGTCCTCTTTCCCCAGTTCCCGATGGCTCCTTCTCAGCTCCCACCTCTGTGAATTTCAGTATGTCCGGCCTGGCATCAACAACACCCGTTTTCATAGGCACCACAGCAGTGGTCACCCCAAAAGTCTCACCCACGCCTTCGGTGGATCCTCAGCAACCAGCTCATCCCTCTCTGCACCTGAGTCCTGTGCTCACGAGGTCTTGTGGCGCCGTTAAACTGGACTCCCCTGTGTGCGTGGGGCATCCGGTGACCCTTCTGAAGCTGCAGCAGGTAAGAGCAAAAGGTGGTTGAGTGACCGTGAAACAGCTGTGCCAGGTCACGGGGAGGGAAAGCAGCTTGTGCTGGTGGCAGTGTGTCCCAATGGTGAGCTGGAACACTGGAGTTGGTGTCTTCCACTTAGAATCACAGAATGTCCTGAGTTGGAAAGGACTCACAAGGATCATCAAGTCCAACTCCTGTCTCTGCATATGACAACCCCACAGTTCACAGCATGTGTCTGAGGCTGTTGTCCAATCTCTTCTTGAACACTGTCAGGCTTGGGGCCGTGACACCTCCCTGGGGAGCCTGTTCCAGTGCTCCACCACCCTCTGGGTGAAGAACCTTTTCCTAATGTCCAACCTAAACCTTCCCTGGCACATCTTCTGCCATTCCCTCGGGTTCTGTCATTGGTCACCAAAGAGATCAGCATCTGCTCCTACTCTTCCCCTTGTGAGGAAGCTGTAGACCCTTTAGTTTGCGTGTCCAGCTGTGGTGGTGGCAGGGCTTGAGACAGTGTTAAACACATAGCCCAGCATAGCATGTCTCACCCTGAATGGTAAAAGGATGAGCTTTAAGAATCTTACAGGAGTTTTAAAATAATAAAAATCTTAATCTTTTAAGATCTTGTAGGAATAGAGAGAAAAAAATTAGTCACAGGTTGGTTTTTTTCTGAGTCAATATTTTTTTACCCATTTGACACTATAATTATAAGCGTCTTACACACTGGCTACAAAAAAGAGGCTTGCTTTTCATAATTTGGGAGTCAACTGGCTGCAACACTTTTCAGCTAGTAGTGTCTTGGGTTACCTCCTTGCCCTGTTCTCATCTCCCTCCAGCAAATAATGGAAATTTATAAAGATGTTTTAAAAAATCTACCACAGAAACAGACTTTTCAAGTAAAAAAAATGAGAAATTTAAAATTGAAGGAGGTCTCATTTATCCCGAGTACAATGAGTGACGTTAAACAGTCACTTTACACTGTGTTACCTGGGTCTTCACAACTATTAGCAGTGACATTTTGGCACTGCTTTAGCTTACATTCTTAAATCTGTGATTTGTTTTCCTTTTGTTCAATACAGTGACAAACGGATTGAACTTTTGGAAGCTTTATGAGTGTTATTTTATGTTTAGCTTGTTCAAGCTTTAGATAAAGGCTGTAATAGGGACTGATTGACAGCCAATCTGATTACAGATACCAACATTAGAGTTTATGGTGAGTGGCACTTAAAATAGGAGTGGCCAGGGTTTAGGAGGCTAATTTTAGATCTGTTTTGATGCCAAGAAAAAATGAAAGTGAATAAAACATCAAGGAAGCGAAAGAGCCATCTAAGCTAAAAGACAAGGCTGACATAAGAATGAGTATGAACTAGTCACTAATACATTTAAGCTGGAAATGAGATATAGGCTTTCAGCTTCCAGCAATGATGTACTGGCAGCCATCTCAAAAACAAAAAGCAGAGACAAAGCCTGTAGCTTTTCATGTGGAGCTTCTGAAAGGATGTGTGACGTGGTTCCCTACAGTAGCAGGCTACAGGCCTTAAAGCCTACAAGCTGCCTTCTGTTTGCATGCTTGCCTGTAGGCTTTGAGAAAACCCTACTGAATCACTCTGGTTTTGTTTCACAAATAGCCTTCGTCAGCTCCCCTCACTCCCAAGAGCATCCGTCCTGCATGTCACGAGGCATTTTTCAAAACTCCCGGAAGTCTTGGAGACCCTGTTGCTTGGAAGAAAAATGAAGGCAACCAGACGAGAAATGCCAGCTCTGTGCAGAGGAGACTGGAAATCTCTAGTACCAGCGCTGACTAGCTCCACTTGTTGCAAAAGGTGGACAGATTTTCCTAGGACCCTCTATCGACTACAAGCAAACACTCTCTTACCTGGCAAGAGGAGTGCGTTGAAATGTCATCCCATCTGTCATGCTTCCCCGCTATCTATTCACCTGCCAGTTCTGTCAACCACCTTCACAAATCATCCCTGGTACTGGAAACCTGTTACTGAATTGTTCCTTCAGTACTGATTTGAATTCAGATGCTTTGCTTCACAGAGCCTTGTGGGCATCAAATTGTAGTTGTGGTTTTAATTTGGAAAACTCTCCTTATTGCTCTGAGGAGATACAAACAGGTTTCTTTGCAATCCCCAGGGATTCTTTTTTCCTGGTTTTAGTGAGGTATCCAGCACTTATCTGGGGTAAGCATTCTTTTTGCATGTATTCTACTTACCCTGAGTAAATCTGTGGTGAAATTTACAATCTCTTGCAGCTGTGAAAACAACTGCTTACTTGGTACCAATCTGTCAAGTCCTGCCTCTGCAGTGTGGCCTTTTGCTATTTATTTTATACATTGGAGTGGGATTTAGTGCAAAAAAAGGGTTTTTTGCAGCTTCAGAATAACAGATTTTCTCAGGGTAGGATTACTTGAATGTCAGTTGGTTGTTGTACAATTTGCCTGGCACTTGTGGTTAGAAAAACCTAATAATAGCTTAACACAATATGATTGAATGTATACACGTGAAAATATTAAGACCAAAATAACTGTGAATGTTAACATTTTGATGATTGTGTTAATGAACTGTATTAGTCCTTGGGTTTTTTTTTTTTGTTTTTTAATCTGAGCAAAATGTACAAGTTAAATGTAAAGAATACAGAACCTGATTCCTTATATAAGTCTGACAAAGTAATTTGAGAGTGGCGAGCCACTGAGAGGGCTATGCTAAGATTTCATCTACCTTTAAATATATAGTCTAGACTTTATGACCAAGGAACACTGGTAAGTCGTTAACCACATTATTAGATTCAGTCTAACCTGAGTCTACTTAAGTGCCTACTTAGCTGTTTACTACTTAAGGGCTATGTACATAAGTGCCTAACTCTTCACTTAGAGGAATTTTATAACTAGTTAATAGTGCATTTGAGCACACCTGGAAGACAAGGGAGATCTTATCTTTTGGTGCATATCTATCTAAACCATAAAAAGAATCTGCAAAGAGCAGGAGCCATAAACTTTGGAAGTGGGAAAAATTATCTATATTTCTTAGGAGAAGATAAAGTAGAAGAAAAGTCTAACAGTTAACATTCAGAGTCCTCAAATAATGATGGTGCTATTAGTAATATAGGATATAATTTTAAGAGTTAATGCTCTTATGCTTGGGAGTATTTTCACTGGTGTAGGAATCTGCAATTAAATATGTGCAGTTTCCTGTATAAAAGACAGAAAGTGTTGCTGTTCACATCACGTTACTCTGGGTTTTTAGCAAATATAAGGCCAGCATTACCAGCTCTTTTTGTCGTTGTTACCAGTACTGGTTTTCCAAGGATAGGTACACTGTTGGATGTGCTATTTTGTTGGTCAAGGCAGGCTAGGACTTTGGTTGGGGGTTGGGGATTTGGTGAGGGTTTTTATTTTTATGATGAAATGTATTATGAAAATGGAATTTAAGAAAGAGTTTTAGTGGAGCTGAGAATTTGAGTAATGTGGCCTTATGTTAGAATAGACCAATAACAGCTTTATAAGGAGGGCTGGTTAGCCCATGTTGAATGAAAATCTCTATAGTGGAATTATCATAAGAAATTTCAGGGGTGGTAAAGAGAAATCTTCACACAGCTAATTTTAAGGTTTTGTTTCTTTTTTTTTTTTATAAATTACACTACAGTTGTGAAAGTTTACAATTTCTGCTTCTGAATTATTTCTTCTTATATGCCCACTTCAATTCCACTTTGAAAAGCAAAGTGTAATTGGCACGGTGCTGCCCCTGCACTTCTGCTAATGTGCATTTGTCAGTGTTGGGGCTGGAAACAGGCTGCAAGGGTTCAGGATGACGAGGTGGATATCGATTCTCCCAGCCTTGTCTTTTCCCCTGTAGTACAGTGCAGCCTTTTAGTGAAATGGCAGCTAGGAGCAGAGAGGAGAATCAGATCTAATATTGGCTCTTCGCTCCAGTTGAAGCATCATGGCAAAAATTGCCTTGCTTCGTCAGTAATGTTATTGTGTGCCATAACTGACCTAACTATACTTGAAAATGCAGGGACTGAAAATCTATCTTCAGCTTTCCAATTTCTGCTTCTAGTTTTGAGTTTCCATAAGTACAACAGGTCTGGAAATGAGGATTGACTCCCTCGTGATCAAAGCTGTTTGACGGGTCATGGTTCTGAAAAGCAGATTTGGGCCTGAGAGGAGAAGGGGCTTGATATGCCACCTTGTTATTTTGACAATGTAAAATTCTCACGAAGGTAGGAGCGGGACCACCGAAGTGGTTGGGCAGTGAAGGGATCAATGCTTCTTGCAATACTTGAGCTGCTGAACTAGACAGGTAAGGGGGAAGGGTTGGTTGTCAAGATGCAATGAGTTTATTTTTCCTATCTTTGCCTTCACTGCAAGCTAAGAAGCAAAATAAACTAGGAACAACTCATCAGCAAAGTAGCTTCGGAAAAGCAGAATTTGTACTTGCACTGAGGCAAAGTGCGTACCCAGGATGTTCTGCAGGGTTTGTGAAACCTTTCTGTCCCAAGGCAGTTGCTGAGGAGTGTCAGTGTATAACTTATACTTGAATCTACCTGCCACGTTTACATTTCTGATTGTCTTTTGTAAATTGGTGCTATTTCTCTATTTAAAAAGCTGTATTCTTAATGTAAAGCTGCTTCCAGTTTGTACCTTTGCACTGCTAGTTTAATATAGCTATTAATTTTATTGCTGTTTATAACTGTTCTTCAGTGATTAGACATGTTGCTTTTCCTGCTCTCCAGCCATCTTGTTAGCTGTCTGCATATAGCTTTACTCCAATCACACTGTTGAGTTGAGTTTATTTTTTTTTTAATACTATCTTTTAGCAAAATATTAAACTTTTACAGAATAAAAATGAAATTAAAACAGAGGCTGAGGCTGTGATTTCAGTATGGAGAGTGCCCTTGAAAAGCAGCATCCACCCACCATGCCTCCAGGTGAGCAGTCGCTGTTGGGTGTGAGCACCAAATGAGTCACCCCAGCCGCTCCTGCCTCCTGTTTTACACATCATGGGCATGATTCCCACTCCACTTGGACCACTGCCATGTAAACTGGCTTTCAGAGTCCTGGAGCTGGCATGGGGAACACCCCATGGCCTTGGCCCAAGAGCACAGGAGGTGATCCCCAGCACCACGGAGGCCTGTTCCACCACCACCACGGGGCCTGTCCCCTGCAGCCATCCCTAGGCCTGGCTCTCCACAGGATGGCAGCAATGCCTGCCCAGCCGTCAGCTCCCCAGAGCAGTCCAGGCCCTGGCACAGGGGCTGGTGTCCCACAGGTGGAGACCGTGTGTTTATCAACCACCAGCCACTTGTGGAAAATAAAAATGGAGACACCGGCCATAGCCCTGTTTCCCTTTCTCTTCCACTTCCCTAATCAGATATAAGACACAGCCTGACCCAAGCCCCAGTTCACTGCCTTTGAAATCAACAGCAGGTTTGCTATTGGTTTCAGCAAGCGCAGTGTTGTCCCCTTCTCCACCATAATGAAAGAGATATGAGTTAAGGTCCCATGTTACCAGCAACGGCTGCAAAATGCCTGTGAGGTGCAACTGGCCAGGTTCTTCACAACTCATTTCTGATAGGAAAACATAGCAACTCACTTGATATTGTTTTGGAATCTGTTGTGGTTTTTTCTTCCCCTGTGACTCCACCAATAATAACTTTCCCTTTCAACAAAGCAAGGATAATAAGTCAAATAGGATTAAATATGGTATGAGAAGCACTAACAAGCCCTAGCTGCACTCCAGCTCCTCTGGCAGGACCATAGCCATTGTTTCCTTATGGAACAGCAGGGCTGTAGCTTCCAGCAATTCTCATCCTCACTTGTGTACTTAAAACTCCTTTTGAAGTAAAAAATAATTAGAGGGGAACATCCAGCTCCCTCAGATTTAATTCTCTCTATAAAAAGGGAAAATTAAAAGCAGTGGTGTTGTGGTTGAACATCTTAATGCTCTGCAGCCTGGGCTGGGCATCCCAGAGCCAGCTGAGAAACACAAAAAATAACCCCCTTGATGCTGGAGGGTGTTGAACACTGCTAGCAAATCCCGTCAGAGAGAGAAGCAAAAGGGAAGCCTTCAATGGGTGGCAAAGCAGAGCCTGCTCCTGCCACGTCCAGGGAAGCAGGTCTTCACCAGCCATCCTGGTCAACAAAGAGGGTTTCCTGAAACATGCCTGGCTCATGGCAACGCTTTCTCTTTCCAGCTCATAGAGGTCTTGAGCAAGGCCCCATGGCCTGCATCGTAATTTATAATTTAATAGCTCAGGATGTAAAAGGGTGAAAAGAATTGCTTCATACAAAAATGAAGCAAATTTAAGCCATGCTGACTGTAATCCTCTGAGAAGATACAAGTGTGCAGTAAGCATTAACATTCAGATTCTTTACAGATTCATTTATTGCACCAGAAATACGATGAAAATCTAGGGTGGTTTTTTTTCAAGTACTTTCTCCAAGGCTTCCTGAAGTGATTAAGTGAATCCTAAAGGCGTCAGTCAGCACCAACTTCAGTTCTGAGAGTCCGGAGCCTTCCCACACTGCCCTTGGAGGCCACGGTGATTTTGCTGGTGAGTGGGCAAAAAGCTGCATTGCTTGTTTGCAAAATGCCATGACCTCCAAATCTGACATCACGGGACCTCCCAGGGGGCAAAAAGGTCTGACTCAGTTGGAGCCCCTCCATTTTACTTCATTTTCTGAATAAATAAAGTTCTCATTTTCACCCTGAACGTGAGACGCCAGACTTCATGCCTTTCCCTCATCTCTGGCTGGGTATTTCTCACCCTGGACATGACAGCAGTTTAATTTCATAGATGACATACCAAATTTGGGTGAGAGGGGAGCATGAAACTTGATTTTTTCCAACAATTGTTTTCTTGTTTCAAAACTGACAGCTGTTGAACCAGCAGTTTGCAGACTTATCCTCTAGGTGTGGTGTGGTAGTGAAGGCGCTGTAGGGAAATCAAACAAATCTGCAACACATGTAAAATATGGCAACTTGGTATATGCCTGTAACAACAGCTGAAATGGGCCAGTTTGGAACGGGTTTAATACTTGAGAAGAAGAGGGAAACAATTCAAAGCCTAGCAAATAAGATGTAGGTATAAAGATTTCACTCCACAACAACAAATCGTCCAAAAGGAAGCACCTACCTTACTTCGCTAGCCAATTCTTCAATGCTAAGAAAAACACTTTACCTCTTCACAGTCACTGCCTCTCACTGGTAGCCAACCAACACATGATGATGACCCTGCACACTGTTAAAATCTTGATTAACTGGTTACAATTAGTCCTGTGCCTGAAATACGTCAGGAATTTAACAAAGGTAGAAGATGTCAGAGGAGGAGGTGGCTGGAGTTCTGCTCTAAACTGTCATGACAAAACCAGCCACTGGCACCCCACCTGCATTCAGGTTCCCATCATTACTGTAGTGAAGTTAGGATATTCGGAAGATGTTGGTGAAAGACATTTCTGCAGACAACTTAGGCCTAAGTGTCAAACATTTATGTTCCTGTCTTCCTTTATGTTAACACAACGCCAGTAGCTCCAGTGGACTCACTCTTGATTTATGTTGACTTGAAGGGGAGAAGGATCTGTCCCCTGCTTCTGGGCTTAATTCTGCTCATTGTCTACTACATGGCACTGAGCAAAGCAGTCTTTGACTTCTGTGAAACCAGAGCACTGACAGTCAGACATTAATATCCCCTGGCCTCACAAGAGCTGAGAATCGAGCTTGTGGAGGTGGCATGCATGGGAAAACGGAGGTGGAGAGAGCAGGTGTTAAGAAACAGATAGACAAATACATTCACTGATTTGAAAATCATTTAGTGCTTTTCTGCTCAGCCTTGCTTGGGACTTCACATTATTTGAGACTACCCTGAGGACATATCAGAGCCCGCTAACCTGGGATGGCATCAAAACCTGTCCTTGCACTGCTGCAGTACAAGCCTGATGGTCTTGGAGTGACCTTCTCTTGATGTCTGACCATTATGTGCCATTTTTTTTTAATGCAAGATTCTTCTTCGTAAGCATGAGGCTGAAATCACATAGATTGGAGACTGTTATGTCTATAAGACATTTACAAATATACTTCAGAATTCATTAGAGGAAAGATCATTTCAAGAGGCTGAGAAAGCAAAAGCTTTTTCAGCCTCTCCAGCACATACAATTAAAGAGGAAAGAACATTTCAGATACAGTCAGGGAATATATTTTACTCTAATCAGATAACTACGCAATGCCCTGCCAGCACAGCTAAGGCTGAGCTCCAGGAATCTCTGCAGAGGATAAAAGGATTCACTCAGGCGCCAGACCCCCTCCTCTCCCAGTTAAGAAGTCTCTCTGGATATTTCTTCAAGTTAGTGCAAGCTGCAAACTCTTGCACGGTCTGAGTGAGTTGTTATTTCTAGGAGAAACCAGAGGACAGAAAGAAAGTACCCACCTACCATCTTTTTCCTAGCAAAGTCCCTACCACTTTTCACACCAGGTGAACATGCCTGTAGCCTCCCTTTGGCTTTCTCGAGACAAGGAGAGTTTAATTAAGGAAAGCAAAATGAATTCCAGAGGTTCATAAACCTTTTAAGACTGTTGAATTCCAGGAAATTTTGGTCTGGAATGTGATTTTTGTATAGAAAGATATTGGTTTTGTAATTATATACTAAACAAGATCATGTTTATTTCCTCCATTTCATTTTCAGGGAGGGATTCTGCCTAGCCAAAATTAAAAGGAAAACCAGAGAAGCAATGACAAGAAGCAGAAATCCCTCCCTGTGATATCTCCCTGTGTGGAGCTCTGGGGCTGCTCCAAGGTGATGGAGTGTGTCAGCAGCAGGCAGCTGGTTAGCAAGGGGAAACCTCTCCAAACCCTATGGCAAAACAAAACAAAACAAGCCATTTTAGCATTTTCAGTACAACAAACAAGAGGTGAAAAATGCCTGAATGGATTAAAGTTGAGTGCCAGGCCAGCCTCCAGATGGGTATGCTGATTGCTGCAGGGCTGTGAGGTCTCATGTATGACACAGACCTGGATTCTTCCAGGTTTTGAGGCAGCGCTGGTAATGCATGCACAACTTTCAGGCACAAACAGCTTCCAAGGTCACCTGGGAGGGAAAGGTCCTTGGATCCATATCTCTAGGAATAGGCTATTGTTTTAAAAATTGTGGGCAGCTAGGAACAAACCAGACTAATTCATGTGCCTCCCACCTGGCATGTTGCAGCCAGTCCTCTGTCTTTGGCTCTGCAAACCCTGACTACTCATGCTCAGCACCCTCACCTTGTATCTGCTCCATCTCTTATCACTAAACCCCTTGTTGGGGATGTTATGTTTTAGGTCCACCTCACTGCAGTAAACCTAGGCTGTCCTTCCCATGGTTTTGCTGACCTCAGCTCTCTCCAGGGTCAGCTTCCCTTAAAATAACCTAATACCCACAACTAACCTCCCACCCCAAGCTTGGCAGGAATGGGGTAATGGATGCCAAACACCCAGGAAGATCAACTGACCAGCCACAGGGTAGGTGCTGTGACTCAGTAACTCTTGATTTGTTGCAATGGCTAAAGCCCAGAGTCTTGGGCTATGTCAGATTATGGCTTTCAGGGTTGCCCGTCACTCAGGCGAAACTCCTTTCAGACCTGTCTCATGATTGGACCATTGAGACACAAGGAAGACTATCAGATTTTAGCAAAGTTAAGTGAGTCCTAAAAACTTGTGTCAGGTTGCAGCAAGGGCTAGGTGCTCCCCAGAGAAGGGCAACTGGGAGCCAAGTGTGGTAGCAAGGCTGGCAGAGGCAGCGGCCTCAGCAGCAAAGAGCCAGGGTGCTGAGTGGGATGCAAGGGTCTGGATCAGGCCCGTAGACAGTGACCAGGGGCAGATGCAACCCAGTAATAACCCAGCTCAGCAACCAGGCTGGTCTGAGGGCAAGCCAGGAAGCCAAGCCAGTACATCTGGGTCCAGGGCAAGACCACACGGATGGAGGTATGAGTCCAGGGACAGCTGCCACACAGCCCAGGTGGGACCAGTGGTAAAGCCTCAGCTGGAAAGCATCTCCCAAGGGAAAGGTGGGACAGGTCCTGCCCTTTAGGTGTCTTCACCGCAGCTCTTATCAGTAAAGGAGCCGACCTTGGACTCAGCCAGCCAAACTCCTCAGCTTAGCCGATGAGATGCCCTGAAGGGGGATGCTCTCCAAGGCAGTGACTCTAACATGCTATTCAAGTTCAAGTGATTGATGAAAAGGATAAAATTGACTAAACACTAGAAGATCTTTGCAGAACCATACCCACTCAGGCAGAAAGCTCAATCACACTTTCCAAAGAAAATTGGCTTATGTTGTGCCAGAGTAGATTCCAAGATAGGGAAGAAGGTTAAAATGACTCTGTTTAATCCAATAGTGTAATAATGAGACAAAGTGATTAATTATGCCTCCATAATGAGAAAGAGATTGTGTACTAGCTTGAATCAGCTTTAGCATATCACCTTGCAAACTGACTTCACGTTCGCGTATACCTACTGGTATTTCCGTACTCTAATTGCTAGTCTTTCTGTGTTAAAGCAAAGGGTAAAGACTGTAATTAGGAGGGAGCAAGACCATTCTTGTCTTGGGCCCCTCCTTGGCCAAAGAGGTACTGGCTGAAAAGATTAGTCATAACCAGATGATAGTGAAAAAAAAAATTCCACTTCAGTAGTATTTCAAACAGAAAACATTTGGATCAACACCCAGCAGTGTGATGAGCTATATTAAACATCTTTCCAACCAGAGGATCTGTGGTCACTCTATATCACACCCATACAGCACCAATTTAACACAGCCATTCCTGGGGTGCCGGCAGCAGCCACCAGCACTCACTGAACAGTAACCACCCCTGGGGTGCAATGGGAATCTTGCCCAGTCACAACTGGCTAAAGCTCCCTTCTAGCAAAGAGATTAAGCGTATATCTAGAATTTGCTAGAATTGATGGGATTTTTGGTTTTAGTAGCTTATCAGAAAGCTGCATTATAAGAAATTTGCGTATCTCCTCCCACAGCTCAACACTGAAGGGTCTAATTGCCATACCAGAATTGCAAATACCTGCCTAACCACAGTTGATGAAACTTAAGCTCTCTTCTGATGGGAATTCATTTTTTTATGTCCTTCCTACCCTTGCAAGCTTTTTCATGTCTGTTCAGCAGCAATACAACATGTTTATAGCAGCTTGAAAATGTATGTGAGAGGAGAAAGAAAAAAGACAGTGAAAACACTTTAGAGGACAAGATGCTAAACTAAAATCAATGCTGTGGAGGAGGAGAATAATAAAAGAAATTCAGAAACCTTTTCAGTAACAACAGCCAGCCAGCAAGTCAACTGCAGCTGAACCAGAATAGAAGCTAGGTCATTTCCATGTAAATCTAGAAAAATGTGAAACAACTGTAAAATGACCATAGCTTTGGAAAAAATTCTGCAAACAGTGAACAATGTCAGCAAATCCAAGCAGTCACTTACTGAGTGTTGCACTGTGATCCTTTTTCATGACAGTCCTCTGAAACTGTTCACCTGGTTTTCTATGGGATTACAAGAGCTGGTACAACTCTGTCTTTCATACAGCTGTACAACAGCTGGAGCAGTGCTGCCTCTGCCTGCTTATATAAACTGAGGGTGAAACCCTTCATGTCAAACATCCTGCATCTCCAAAAGATAGCTGCTTATATGAACATCTGGTTTCCTCCTGTTTTCCTGTTGTATCACTGCATTATGACATATCCTGATGGGTCCCATCCTTTTCCACACTGCGAACCAGATGAGCAACACACGTAAGTTCCATAAAATGGGAGAGATGTTACAACAGAGGCAAATCCATAAATGTGCTGCCTGGAAGGTGATGCAGCTGTTCAGACATGGCTCTCCAGGACATGACTACCTTCACCCATCCACCTTGTTTCAGGGTGTAATTTCCTCTAGGACTACCCACCCTTTACTAGTTTGTTGTGGAGTGGAGAATTTGTCTCCCATGACCTGTTCACGTCCTTTGAGACAGGACTAAAGGGGCACATAACTATAGTGCTTCTATAGGGACAGGGCCTGCCTTCTTATCCCCTGTTGGCATTTAGAACACAGGAATACTAATAAACAGGAAATATGAAGATGCTCCTGGAAGGGGGCAGAGAGAAATACCCTCATTGCAGCAGTTTCTGAAAAAAAAACATTAGAGAATTCATCTGAAAATGAGAGAAGTTTTCAGTCCTGTCCTTCTTGTAACACAGGACTGTTCCATGCAGTACTTTGTCCAGAAGAACATTTGTATTCCAGGTAGGTATTTTTTAAAGAATCAAATCAATCTTTGTCAGTCTGACCTCAGGAGCTTTTCTGCTGCATTTTAACAGAGTCGTTGTTGCAGTATGGTTGAGCTAACATAAATAAAGAGTAATAATCCATTTTCTTTTCTTTTTTTTTTTCCTATATTGTTGAGTCATTGATTCTACTGGAATTGCAGAATAAAACTTTTGCTAGTTTAGATAAAGTCATGAGTTCTGTCAGCAGAAATCCATAGATCAGTTTGAATCATATTTGTGATTTCTGTTTGAGCAGTCAATTCTTTTTGTGCTTCCTCTCTCTGTGTTCAGTAAAAGTTACACCATGAGTAAAATATTCATGTATGTTTATACATAAAACACTGGAGGTCATTTTAAAACTCTCTATTTGATGTATTCATCATTCATCATTCAGCCTTACCACAATCACCTGCTGTTTTTATAAGTCTGTAACTCAACGGTGTAATTTTGGTTTGTTGTTCAGGGATAGATTTTTTTTTTTCCCCGAATGATTATTCTTGCAGAGTCAGACAATTCCAGAAGATTTTGGGGATGTGTGTATGGGACATCTATCATGCTACAGTGCAGACAAAAACAATCCCATTTGGGACCTGGATTAAATATCATTTGAAAGACATCAGAATTCACATTACGACATACTACAAGGAGAGAACTTGTTGCACAGACAACAAGACTGTAAAAGGAACTTGCTTTGATCTTTGCTTCACAAGGCTTTCAATTTTGTGAGGCTATCACACCACTCTAAAGCGCATTTAAGCATCTGTTACTGCCTACGTCACTTCATGCCATTTTTAGACTATGAAGACAGTGGACCACAGGGTAAGGAAGAATCTTACTTGGGCTGTTTGTTGATTATGTCAGTTATATCTGATTAAATAGACTGATTTTCTCTTAAGAATTGGGGAGCAGAGCAAGCTAATCCTTGATGAGACTCTGCTGAAGCAACTGAAGTTGCATAAGGAACTAATTCAACGCAGTTTAGTTATGGAAGTGAACACGAGTTAACTTTGTGCTTCTGGAGGAAAGACAGAGTAGAAAAGGAGGAAAGGACTGACTTCTCTAAGTAAATTTAAGACAACATATATATCTAGTTATCCCAGGAAAATCAATGCGTAAGGAATATATCCTGGTAGCATGTTAGTTAGGTTAAGGTCTCTCACTGCAAAACATCTTTGAATGCCTGCAGTAAGGACTTGTCATGTAGTATTTCTTCTCACTGCATTTATCTAAACGAAATTCTGTCCTATCAACAGTTTGACCCAGGAGCCAAGTATGACTAGGGATATCTACGTGTTCATAACTACTGAATTTAAATTATAGAAATGCAGAGCTGGAACGAGAGCCATACACAATGAAGACATTTCAGTTGATACAAATCTAAGCAACATCTCTGCTTTGCAATAAATTATTGTGAGCACATCACTACCATGACCAAAACCCTATCTACTGTGGGCAGGAAAAACACATCAACATCTATACCAAGTAGGTTGTATTGAAGGGGCTGAGAAAAGTGTTAAATGGGTTTTCTAGCTAACACTACAAACAAAATTCACTACCCTATAAAACTACTATTGACTGTGTAGGGCTTGATTGATTTTTGTTTTTGAGGAAGGGAAACATGGGGAGGTAGACGTGATAGTTCTTTACAGCACAGCTAGCAGTGTTCCTCATCATCTATTCAACATCATTCTGTCACAGCTCTTGGTGCACTTGCAGCTGATTCCACCTCCTTCAAACAGAACATTAAAAAGGTTTATTTTGGCCCTAAAAGATCTACAGTTCCCAGACAGTCCTAGACACAGGTGTGTCTCAATAATGGGGATCTCAGAGGGCATACAAGTGGGAACATCCTTTCCTACAGAAGTACTAACATGCTTGAATTCTGCAAACTTTGCCCACATGAATAGCTTGCTGATTTGTAAGTAAATACCAACCATGAGGCCAAGCAAGAAGCTTTTTTAGTTCCACTTTGACCATCAACAAGTCCTCAGTAGCAGCAAAACTACAGCCACTTCATCTTGCATTACAAAAGGTTTCTCCAGGTGACCTCAAATTAATGATGGCTTTAGATAACCAGATCTGTAATGCTGTGTTCCAGACCCAAATATGATCCACAGATACATTAACCAAAATAGTTTTGGTTTTGTTTGTTTGTTTTGGTTGGTTGGGTTTTTTATGTGTGTATGTGGCTGTCGAGGGTTAAGATTGCGGGGTGACAATCAAACCCTGGCAGATGTATTGTTAACCTCCTCTCCCCCCCCACTTCCCCCTTTTGCCCCTCCCTCTCCCCCCTTCCCACTCAGGACAGGTGATCGGGAGGGAAAGAAGGACAGAGAGAAGGGAGTTGGAAAAGTTAAAGATGTTTTACTAATGCTACTAATAAGAATAGAGAAAATAATACAAAATATACAAAACCAATCTTGTAAGTCTCAGCAACTGCAGAGCCAGCACCCAAAGTCGTGGATTAGACTCTGTAGCCAACCGGAGCTGGATTCAGTCTCTCACTAGGCCTCAGTTCGCAGGGACGACCAGCAAGGTCCTCTCCTAATGTCAGCCATGAGGAAAAAAGGGAAAAGGGCCGAGATCCTCGTGATCTCCCACTTTTATATGAAGTATTCACGTGAATGGAATGTTATACACCATTGGTCAGTCTCTCGGTCATCAGTTTCTTGTTGCCCCTCTCGTGAGATGTCCATCCGTGCTTATCAATAAGTTTGCATTCCATTGCTAGGTTTAACCAAAACATGTGTTGAGTTCTCCAGGAAAATGCAGCTAACATGAAGGCTTTAGCTGACAGGCAAATTCACTAAAAGAGAAACTTGTTTTTAACAAAACCAGGACAGTGGCATACAGCCTCATGTAGAAAAGGCGTAGAAAGATCCTGAGCAAGTCAATATATTGGTCTAGTGTTCTGGCAAGCACTAACACTGTCCCACAGTGGAACAAATATTCCTAGAAACACAGCACAGCTCACATTAGCTCACCTGCAAGAATGAAACAAGTCTAGGTCCAGTCAACTTGCCAGTCCCTGCCCTCATTTTCCCCCTTTGTAGCCAGGTACATGTATTTCTCCAGGCTATGTGCAATAACACAATGTATAGCCTGTTCACTGGACACTTATTCTGCTGGATGAGCATTTCAAACAACTGTTAAGGTACATAACTACTGCCTCTTGATGAAAAGCTGATAGCTACTAACCTGACAGTTTTTGGTCTTAGGTGATGTCAGATATACTGGCTGTGTCCAGGATCAAATGATGCTGCTGTCTCCAGAGATGGTCTTTGTCCCCCTCTTTTCCCCAGCATTACAGAGTGATCATATGGCACTCGTATTCCAAACAGAAGTGAGTAATCCTGGCTTTCCTTGTTGGGCAAGAAACTGAATCTATGCCTGATAAAACATAGAGTGTCTTATTCCGGTTTCTAAACAGTTTAAATAGCATAGATGGCACTGTCATGGCATGTCTTTCAGTTTTCCTTATGCTTATTGTGGTTTTACTCAGATAGGAGCTTTTCCAAGTAGTCACAATTTCTCTGAGAGTGGAAATGGCAGGGGGACACAGACAATGACTTCTGTTTTTGCTCATGATTTCCATCTTGGAGAGAAAGATGTCATTCCTCAGATTTTCTGCAAAATTTGAAATTCTCTCCAATTTCAGCTTCTGAAATTTTTCAAAGAGAGTTTTCCTTGATAGCTCTTGACATTTTTTTCCACAAAGGTATCAGCCTTCACAAGACAGGATAAATATCCTCAGTGTGGTTAATCATGCTTCAAAACTGCAGCTCCTGTAGCATCGTTCCATGACTATGTCTGAGTGACATCTGCTGAACCTGGAAGCCACCACTGGAAGCCACTGTTCGGTTATTTGCACACAAAGAACTGTTGGTGTGAGGAAGAGAAAATCTTATAGAAAGGACATTTAAAAGTCTACCTGTGAAACCAGACATTATGTTAAGAAGAATTAATAAAACAGACAGAAGAACGAATAAGTGCTAATGAAGTCTGTTTAAAGACATAAAATCACATTTATAATAGAGGTAGTGCTGGTTTAGAAAGTTTTGCTAAATATACTACTACTACTACTACTACTAATAATAATAATAATTATTATTATTATTAGTAGTAGTAGTAGTATTTAATAAGTACTAATGAAGTCTGTTTAAAGATATAAAATCACATTTATAATAGAGATAGTGCTGATTTAGAAAGCTTTGCTATTTCCTGCTTTTGGTCACTTACCAGTAGCCCATAAATCTGCCACCGAGTACTGGATTTTTGTAAATCTGTATTAGGTAACTCTGTGTTGGTTGGACAAGCTGAGCTTTTCTGGGCAATACCATATACCTCTACAAAAGGAAAGACACAACTCTCTGCCTCCTCTAATTGCCTGCGTTTATTTCTTGTGTAAAAAGCATCCTGGGACCCTGTACTGGAACAGAGCCTCATCACCCGATACACACACCTGAAAACACAATTCCTGCCCTGAAAATTTAATTCAAATAAAGTATACTCAGAGGATCACCAATAACATCCTGCAGTTAAGGAGACTGCGCTGGCATAGATATGTTCTGTTCCAATCACTAGGCCAACTGCTAGTAAATTATCACAGAAAATGCCTACAGGCCCTTGAGTGATTTAATAGAGGAAGAAGCAGTAAGACAGAATAATATAAGGAGCATACACATAAATCTACTTTCTTTGAATTTGATTGACACCCAGGTTTACAGACACTTTGCTTTTAGAGAGCTGGTTTGGATAGCAGGTGAGACTCTCACTTCAAAACAGCCCTAATTCAACCAGTCTTGATTTGGTGAACATACAAGAGGAATGTTGCATAGAGTTCCTGGGAGTTCCCAGTCCATAAAGGAAACATGTACCAAGGTGGACTTCAGAAAGACTGAAGTGACAGTAGAGGCACCAGTAGACTTACGGAAAAATCAATTTCTTTTACTCTGGTTTTAAATCACAATTGTCCTTCCACAATAGTGTTGTTTGGATGGCTTAAATGCACATTTCTGCAGCATGAGATATTCTCATTTTTACAGGATACTTTACTTTTTAACTTTTTAACTTTACTGGATTTAAAACAATTATCTGGGTGACACTGACAATATGCTTTGACAGCTATTTTGTTTTAGAGCTTAAGTTATTATCTCTTTTTTTTTTTTTTCTTGGTTAAGGCCCTTTATTTTGCCTTAGCAGACATGAATGTTTCCCTTCCTAGTTAGGTACAGAGGCTGAGCCCCACAAAGAGCATATGCAGCTCATGTCACTGCACTGCAGACACCACGCTAGAAGAGGGAGCTCTTCAGGGCTGGTGACCGGTGCACATCTGAGCAGAGACACCATTCCCTTCTGTTCTACTGGACTTGATGAAAATAAATAGTTGAAGAAGTCTTGTTCAATAAAATATTTTAAGAATACCCCTATTGCAATATTAAAAGAAGACTAAGAGGAGGAGAACCCAGGAACGAGCGTACAGAGCAGGGTCCCATGGCACCCAAGCTTTATCTCTGAGCAGCCCATGCATCCTTGTGGGCCATGGTGGTTCCCTGGACACTCTCACTCCCCAGCTCCCTTCTTCCAGCCTGTCACCCTGTGAGTCTGAAGTGGACATGGATGTGGTGATGTCTATCGCACCCTGAGAAACTATAGCCCGATGTATACCACCCTGAGAAGAGTTGTGACTCTGAAGGTGCTGAATGTGTGACCCAGCCCTCTCATCTTGAGAGCTTTCCCAGCTTCTGCTGGAGGGGATCATCCAGCCAACAGCTCCAGCAAGGAAGGTAAGGCATGCCCCATGCCCTTCCTCAGCCACCTGCACCTGAGCAGGAAGGAAGATCGGTCAAAATCCATTCCCATATGGCATTTCCTAAACTACCTAATATATATTTACATTCATGTGACATCAAATATAACTTAGAGACCTAGAACGTGACTTAATGCTGAATTCATAAGCCCTAGGAAAGAGCAGCAGCCCAGAAACTCAGGTGAGTGTGGGTCTCATTGCTTCTGACATGCTCCTGACAGACGTATTACCCTTGCCACATTGTGATGGGAATGGGAATAAAACTTCTCACTTTATCTTCAAAACAAAGAAAGAAACAAACAAAAAAACCCACCAGTCTAATCTGACACGGCATGAAAAATGACCTGCTTTCAATGATATAATGGACACTGCTACAGAGCAGACTTAACCAGTTGATTTGTCTATATCTTAACCTGCCTCAGTTTCTTTTAAAGCTTAACCTTCAGGCTGAGTGATCTGGTTAATCCTCAGTTTGAGCCTAATCATGCCATTCTTGTAATGTTTGTTAGCCTCACACACACACATTTCTATTACCTCAACTCAGGTTTAGCAGTTTTTTTCCTTCCCTGGAAAACACACGTGAGCTCAATTGTTCTAGAACAAAAAACATTTATTTCTCTGAAATTTTAGCCTGTGTTACATTAGCAATAGAACTTTTTCTCATCAACAAAACCATAATAAATGTTCAGTTTCCATTGAACAAAAGGAAAATCAGAGTAGAGTCTGCTTAGCTTCCTTTGCCTGTGAACTAATGAACACAGACCATAAATGACTGTCTGCAAGATCTAGTTATCTGTCTCTGTGAAGGGAACATACACTGCAGGAGAAAATGAGATTGTAGGAAAGAGGGAAGCTGGACGATTAATAATTACAGGAAAGGAAACTCATTTAGGAGCCTAACATGATCATTACGTAACTAAGCTTTGTTCAAGACTGTTCAGATGATAGAGCAGTATAAACTCAGAATCAGCTAATGACTTGCTTGAAATGCCTTACAAGCTAAAGAGTTGTTTTTTCAGAATAAGCCTTGATCAAACCTAGATCAAGGTGACTGTTATTATTCACTGATTATTATCAAATGTGTTCTGTCCACATGAGGATTGTTGTGCTTTCCCCAGAAAGGAAGAAGTCTCTTGTCTTGCTGAGAAGGTTTGTCTTGAGAGGGCATTGCTGAATTCTTTTAAGTCTCCTTATTTTTGCTACACATCTCCTTCAGTGTAACAGTACCGGTGGGGCAGCAGCAGGCTGGTTCACTCCTGCATGACATGAGTCAGTCTCAGCCAGGGAGACTTCTCCAACAAGGGCAAGTAAAGACAAGCTCTGAGGAATTGCAGCCCCATAACTGCTCTTCCAAAAATACCTTTTAACAGTCAACAAGCAACATGCAGAAGCCTTAGGCCAGAATGGCCAGCTCAGGCCTCAGCAATAATGCACATTGTCCTCCACTTACCTCATGAATCTAATTTGCTTCTCTGTCCCAGCAGGTGGGTGAGTGTCAGGCTGTCTTTCTTTTGCTAGATGGCAGCAGAGCCATAAAACCTGTCGCTTCGCTGTTGATAATCCTTTCTGACAAAGGAAAGTAGCTTCATCCAGTTTTTCGGGGCCGGTTTCATTCCATGCCAGACACCCAGCTGTTGTTCCTCATATCTCCATGTATCTTCCCCTTCTTCACCGTAGAAATGAACTCATGCAACCCCAGTACAAAAGAACAAAAGGACACAGGAAAATGGAGTCATGGACAGTAACTGTACACTAATTTATCATTAAGACAGGGACCTTACAGTGACAAGGGTTGACAGGCATTGGAACAGGCTGCCCAGGGAAGTGGTTGATTCACCATCCTTGGAGGTGCTTAAAAAACGTGTAGATGAGGTTCTTAGGGTCATAGGCTAGAGGTGGACTTGGTAATGCCAGGTTAATGGTTGGACTAGATATCTTAAAGGTCTTTTCCAATCAAAATTATTCTGATTCTATATAAATCAGAGGAATGTTGAACTAAAAGTTGACTGCTGCTGCTTATTTCCATGGCACTGCAGTTACTTTTGCCATAAAGACCAAGAAAAGACGTTAACCTAACAACCTGGGACAAAATCTGATTTTGTTTTCATTGGTGCAAATCTGAGGTTCAGCAATATATATGATTTCTAATCAGGCTTTTATTAACAGTCACACTTTTTCAATAGCTCTCATCAAGACCCCTGTGGTCTCACTGTGCTAGAGGGATCTCCTGTAGCATCTTAAGCTACAGCCTAAGAAGCACAGAGGTACATCAGTTGGGTATATTAATCTGCAAGCTCAGAAAAGACACTTCTACCAATACCTGCAAATGTCTTCCAGAGATTTGGTACTCAATACATTTATGAATTTCAATCTTATTTCATTTTAATGGCACCCTTAGGTCCAGATAGGATTGTGCTATTTTACTGGAAAATGAGGTGCTCTAGATTATATGAATAAAAGAATGATTGAAAAAAAATCACCCTGTGGCTGTTTGGAGCGACAAATCACACTAGTGCATGCAAAAAATTTTCACCTTTAGTGTACCATTTTTGTGAAAATGAACGTAATTTATTCCTTAACAGCGAATGATTAGACACTCACAGAAAGTGGACAGTGAGCATGTAGAATTATAAAGACTTTTAGTAAGATACAACAGCTATGTGTAAAGACTGATGTGAATGATGCATTTATTTATGGAATGGTTACTGCATCCCACAACTGGAGAGTAGGATGCAAAGGACAAATGCCCTCTTAACCTCAGAAACTTCAGAGTTCTTAAAGTAATAACTGTATTTATGTCTTCAAAGCACTTTGTAAACATTAACTAATGAATCTTCACTACATATCTGTGAGGAAGACATTTGTTAGATGAGAACACACACAAAGAGATGCAATGATTTATCCAAGGTCACAAGCACAGTCATCATTAACGGAGATTAGTACACACTGTTCATTAGATCACGTTCATGTTGGGAACAGTGTCTTAAATATTTAATTTAAAAATATGTTGCACGCCCTTCTCATCCAAAGCTGAACAGTACTGCAGCTGTGACAAATGTTCTGTCCAGAAACAAAATGACCTTGTGGAGGGCCATGTCCTCTACCTCTTGTCAAACATGCCACTCTGTTTGCTTGGTTTATTCCCATAGTATCTAACATAAAAAGAAATTACATTGCTGTGCAATTACCTATACACTCTCCCACAACTTTCCTTATTTTTCATGAGTACTTTATATACAAAATAAGATTGCTTGACAAAAATTGCTTTCATGGATTTGGCTAGTTTCCGAGGTGCCATAGCTAAACATCCTAATACCGTTTTAGCTGAAGGAGTTGGTAAAAACATTAAAATCCTATCCCTGCTCTTCAAACTCACAGTTGGAACTAGATCCACATTTGCAGGGTGATAAATTCACTAGGCTGAATTCACAGGAGGCCCTAACACCAGGCAGAAATGTAACTGCACCACCTGAAGAGATGAGTACTCTTAGCTTGCTCATCACCACTTTCCCCTGCTACTCCAGAAAGTATCTTCTCAATGAATTCTGTGAGTCTAAACAACTCCATCTGTAGGTATTGGTTAACTCAGCTCATGTGGACTGAACTGACAAGGGGTGCTTCATGAGTAGCCCTACTAGCAGATCTGAGCAAACAGGAGCTTTTTTAAGCCCAGCAGAAGAAAAAGGAGCAGATAATGTCCTCTTCCATTGTTGCATCTGTTTGCAATGCATGTTTTCTTGCACTCTAGGACAACACATCAGTATCATTTACACTTTCGGTCATCTGGTAGAAGAGATGCTTCAGTCCCACTACTGCTTCCACTCCATTGTAGCACCAGCTCCTCTGTACCTGTAATCCCTCTACAAAAATGTCAGATGATGAGCCGAAAGCAAGAAACATTGCACAGGGTAGTGTGTCAGATCACCTGAGTCATGGCAATCACTCCCAGAATCAAAATGTTTCATCTTAAAGGTAGGTACAGCCCACTGGTACATTTTACTATACCTTCTGCTTCTGGGAAGCAGATGAAGGCCATCTAGGATGACACACAGGAGTTTAATCCGCATCTCTTTTGTGATCTGTATATTTACAGCACCCCTCATCTTTTAATTTCCCTTGTTCAGGATCTCCATCTCAATATTGGCTTTGAAATCTATCACTGATATCTATATCTTGTTGCATCCTTGCATTGTTAATTCATTCACCCCTGAAGGAAAAGCAGAATGTCCATCCTATTTTATTTCATCATTTCACTTTTTGAAAATTTGTCTTTCCTCTCTATAGTGGATGCTGGTTTTGTTTCATTGTTTGATTTACTTACCTTGCTCTTGCTGTATGCTAGGTCTTCCTCCAACTGTAGTCAAAGCAGATAGGGCCTGAAAGCAAGAAATGGGTTTGAACATTGGCAAAATAGTACAGGGATAACTCTGAAGCAAAAGTGACATCCATATGCCTACCTGGAACATCAGTTAGCCATAAGATAGTTATAATAATTCTTCCTTCTTTTCCCTTCCTAAACTATGTTCCAACCTGCTCACTTTTTGGTGTTCATTGAACTATGGCAGAAATAAACTTGGATATTTAAGTAAAGAAATTGCCTTCTTGCTTTTTCCAGGCAAGAAGAATTTTATGCCTTTTCATAGTAAAGCAACATTAGCTTATTTCTTACCAGAGCAAACATCCTTTCTTTCTATTAACTTCTGCATGTTTTGCCTCAGGTGCATGATTAATAAAGTGTCAAAGTTGGATGAGTTTATTTATCCAAATAATCCTATTAAGAACAGTGGGGAGTCCAAAGGCTGGTAAGGAAAATAGCCCACCTGTTGAAAAGTTTGGACTATGTAGGAGAAAATGAGTCACATCTGAGTGAATAGTTATGCAGGAAAATACATTTTTGGTTTATTTTCAAATCATCATAGTAAAGCAAGAGGCCATTTCCAGACACTAGAAAAAAGGATTTCTGGAAATGAATACTATACCAGATGCCTAGTTTTTAACAGTAGGGCACAGAGATTCAGTTTGACAGCCATAGGTGTGCTACACTTGAAAAAAAATTGAGTTCCCTTCTTCTGTGCCTCAGTTATTAAAGATACCAGCACGGCAGCAGATTGTGTCTCCTAAACACGTTTAATCATATTTAATAGTGATTCATCTCGAACATTGCAAGCTGGGAATGAAGGGAATGCCTGGGAATGAAGAGAACTGCCAGCATTGGAGAAGACAGAGTGATGGGGAGATGAGGACCAACTAGAAATTGATAATTACTTTAGAACAGGGTCACTCTCTGTACAGTCTAATTGATATTGGTTTTGTCCTGTTTTTGACCAGTTCCATAAAACAGAATATTCTTTCCTATAGATACATTTCTACTAAAAACAACAACCAAAAAAAAAAAAAAAAAAAAAGGAAGAAGAAAACAATTGCCAAATCACCCATCTTAACAACTGAAGCATTACAGCATTACAGATCCTATTACAGTTTATACCAGTTAGGATTAGAAACACAACAGAAGAGCCTCCTGTCATTCTTTTTCAGACAAATCTTCTGGGCTCTTCCAAAGCAGTGACTGCCAGATTGGGCCTGTAGCACTGATTTCCAAGGAATCATTTGTTAAGACTCTCTTGACAGGCAGGAGTCAAAGCCCCTATCATTATGAATAGCTATGAATAGGCCCTTTGGCACTGTAAACATTTTGGAGCAACATCTTAGTCTAACAGATAAGGAGGGTGGGAGAACCTGTTTCTTTTTTTAATGTTGGTTTACTGCAGCTTAAAGCCCCTTAAGTTTCCAAACCGTCTTCCAAAATCAGCACGAGCATCCAGCATTCAAATGGTAGTTTTGTGTTACATCTTTCCAGCTTCTTTCTCTTTTTGAAGTTGATAGCCTCTGAGCTATTCACCTGTTCCATCTTTCCAACAGCTATATACTACCTGTGTACCTTCTCCCATAAAACGTAAGCCACTAATACTGTTGGTAGGTAACAATAAGGGAGAGGGGCTGCAAGGAACTTGCTCCCCACTGTCCCACAGATTCCCTGGTTGTGTCAACATCTCGTTTTGGATTAGAGTGGCTGGGGATGTACAGAGTTCCTGGATCCCACCACTCCTGCCACATAGCATGGTGGTGCTGCATGATGAATGGGCATCACACAGGGTGTAGATGCAACACTGATGCCTTCCAGGTCCTGCCAGGTCCCCTAAAGGTGGCCTGCACCTGGTCAGGCCGGGCACACTTTCCAGTCTGACCAGACACAGACCCGATCTCCAGGCAGGCTGCTGGCGGTCACTCAGGTTCAGTGACGGTGCAGCTGCAGCCCCTCTAATTAATTGTCTTTGGCATATCACACACCGCAAGCAAAAAGTAAAACGCACAGAGAACCCCAGCCCTGAAATATTCATGGGTGCCAGAACATCAACACTCTACTCACTTGATATAAAACCTTTAAGTGGCTTGCAATAAATTCCTGCACAGAGGAAAAGGTCCTCACTACCCCTGCTCACCTCCACAGATGTTTCCGTCCTGTGGGCAGGCACACGGCTGTCCTTGGGAAGTAAATAATGCTCTGTTCTTCTTTGGGGAACAAGATAGTTATCTATTCATGAAAAAGGAAAAATGTACTTCAAAGTCATATGGAAACACTTGGCTGTGGTTGCTGTCATTGATGTAATCCTACCAAGCAAGGATTCATGAGCTGGTCGGGGCTGGAGCAGCCCTGCTCTGGCTGCTGGAGGTTGCACAGCTGCTCCAGGTTTGGTGTGTTGTGCTGCTGAAAGGTCAGATGGTGCAACGGGCAGCACCACCTGGGTGGTGACAGCCTCCCCACCACTGCACAGCCTGGCTGGCTGTCCATATGCCATGAGAGCATGTGTAGAACTGGTCTTCTGTGTACTGCAACAGTTAACTATGTCTGCATAACTTATTTCTGTCTAGATTAACTAAGAATCTCTATTTTTGTATAAAATTCATATCGTCCAGATCGTTTCCAGTGAGATGGAGCCCACTCCATCTGTGGCCAGGCTTACGCAGTCATGTGAGTCATCCCCAATTAATCGGATGCCTTGAGACCCAAGGGGGTTTGGGCCCCTCAGGAACATGTGGAAAGTTTCAGGAGTCTTACTCCACAAGATGAGGTAAATGTAATCTACTGAAAGGCAAAAAATGAGTTAATTCAATTAAGCGCTTGGGATTTTCCACTTTTTCAAAATTCTCCTTTTGTTTAAACAAATGGGTGTCAGGTCCAGTAGATTCACAATGAAAGGAAGAAGGATTTCCTACTCTTCAATATACTTTTATATAGACATGCAGTGCACACTTTGAAATAAGGAAAGAAGGAAACCAACACTCAGCATGTGCTTATAACTTCAAACAAGTGGGTAGCTATATGAAACAAAAGTTAAATGTGTATTTTGACATCTGAACAGGAAAGCCAACATCTTTTATGGGTACCAACATCTTTATTTCATAGGAACAACTCTTGAGGCTTGAGATGTGTTTTCCAGGCTCACAGCAGGAAAGAGGATTTCCAGGATGCAGACAACCTTCTTTAACACCTCAGAAGTCACAGCATGGTTCAGCCCTGGCCTAAGGAAGCTGGACAAGAGAGAAAGATGGGTATTTTCTGATGGTACCTGAGGCAAGCTAAACCAAACAAACAAACAAACAAAAACCAACAGCTGCCACCTGTAACCAGTCCTATTGAGCAGGCTCTTAGGCACCTCTTTTAAGTGCCTGAAGACAAGAGGTAGGAGTCCAGGTCACAGTTTAATAAAAAACTTTTCCTGATGTCAGAACTAAATCTTGTCTCTGCAGTTTCCCTTTCTGTTTCCATCCATGCACTGACGATAGATACCTTTTTTAAAGGATGGCAGAACCAGCTTGTCCAGAAATAAACCTGGTGGGCATGGTAAATGGAAAGGGAGACATCACTGCATGTCTTGGAATGGGAGAAGGCAGAAGAAAAGGCAGTGCCATCTTTCAGAAGAAGTGTTTGGAGATGTCTTACCTGGTGCTGAGAAGTCACACGATTGAATCAGACCTTCTCAAACACTGCAGGTGAGGTCCAAGATGAGTCCAGAGGAGCTCCCGGTAAAGAAATATTTAGCAGGAGGCAATCCAACAGGGCTAAGAAAAGGCTAAAGGCTGAATTCTATCCTCAACACAGTTAACGTGCAGCAGCACCTGCATAGAAAATGATGCACTGAAGGATATTACCCTAATCACCTCATACGCTTTCTGGAAGAGCTCAGTTGACAGGATGCACAGGCTAAGGGAAGAGTCCATTAGCTCATGCTCACCTGCCTCTCCAACGGGATTGGATCACCCAGAGGCACTGGAGGAAGGAGTAGGTGTTTATGTCTAGGTTTATGTTTCAGAGTCTCAAACAGTTAGCAATGGAGTCAGAGTTACTTTACATGGCTGTACAAAGAAACTTATGGAAATCTTCAAAATTTATCCCCTCAATATGTGTAGACCAATGCAACAAACCATACTGCTCTCACAGCAGGTCTGATGCATCAAAGAAGGAAAGAGAAGGGAGAAAATGGAGGGAGGACATCTGCAACACGTTGACTGTATTTAGCTGTTGTCCTGGCTCACTTGTGGAACTAGTTTTTAAGTTCAGACCTTACCCTTAGCTTATGTCTTGTCCGTCTGTCCACAGCAGAGACACTGAGGGTAATGACTCCTGTTTCCTCTGTATTATCCTCTAAACTGTCTGGGTAGCATATATCAGCAATGGGCTGACTCATCACATCAAATCATTCATCCAGCAGAATTAACCACAACTTGTAAGCTTTACATAGACAAAGTATCTAGATCCTGACTTTCAAGCTGATAAACAAAAAGGAAGTTTTGAAATGCCTACGTTAGTCACCCAAGGCTTCCTTAGCATCCAGACAGAGAGAGGCACCCTGAAAGAGGAATTCAGGTCGTAGGAGGACTAAATTGCATTCTGGAGTTCCTTGTCTACAGGAATAAGAGATCTTAAGACAATGCAACTCTTAATTTAAGTGCCTCATTAAGTGCCTATGATGTGATGGGATGAATTTGGGCGAAAGTGTTCATGTCACTGCAACAACAGAACCCTGGGAGGGTTGCTGCTGTGTTTTCACTTAGAGAAAAGTTAGCTCATCATTTTCCCACGAGCCTTTGATCTCACCCTAGTGGCTCTGCTCAAGTCACTAATGCCCAAAAGCACAAAACATTCCCTTTTCAATTTAGAAAGAGAGTGGGTGTGTAGATGAGTGTACCAAAATGGTTTGGGGAAACCAGTACAAGATGGAGAATATAATTTCAAAACCCGGTCCCCAGCAAGTGTTGTGATTCTTCTTCTACATGATTTGGAAGAGAATATCAGACTTTCTGCTATTGCTCTGAAGGCCGAATGTTTAACCGTACATGCTGTCCCCTTGCCTGAGGACAGTTGCAATGCACAAAGTGCATTTTAATAAATAATTGCTTTTATTAACTGCAGTTATACAGGCCAGCAATGAAAACAAGAAAGGACTATTACCCAGTCCCTCCCAGCTATCAAGATTCATAGCAATCTGCATCACTTAACTAAACTAAGAAGCAAATGGTTTTAAGCCATCCAGAAACATCCAGGGTAGGCGTGCAGCTGACCATACTCCCAGCTTTCACACACCACATTCACAACCTTCTGCCCACCTTATAATTTCAAGGTCAGTGTTCTTGCCTGGGGAGGCCTGAGGATTTTTAACCTGTATGGAAAATTAAGGTACAGTTGCAAGTTCCCACTGATTTATACATAGATCAGCGGAGTCTTTCATACGTATTTTCTGGGAAAAAAACCATTAAGTTATTCAGAGACTAAGCTGCTGTTGAGATTGAAGCTATAGGATCATGGAAATGTAGGCTGGAATATATCTTGAGAAGGCACCTACTCCAGTCTTCTACTCAAATCAGGACTGTTGCCATCCCAAGGCTCTTCCTAATGGATTTTGTACGTACATACGCAAGCAATGGTTTCATACAACTACTTTGCTGCCTGCCCTTCTGTTAGCAGCTGGTATGCTCTTTTTTTAATGTCTTAGTTCACCAAGAAACTCACCATGCTGGCCTTTTGCTGCAATGCCCAGTCTTCCTGTACAACATGATGGTTTGTTCCTGAGCTCCAGTTTTTCTTTGAACATCAGACTTCTTCCCATTTGTGACACTTTCCATGAGATTCTACCTAGAAAATTTCTTGTTGAGCTGAAGTGCACGCTTCTAAACTCCAGTTCTAACTCTACCACTCTAACTCTATTCCTATCCCTCCTCTGGATCCTGAACTCAACTCTCTTGTGATCATTGCAACTGAAACTGCAGCCCCATTTGACCCCAGTTCTTCCCTTTCTGAGAACAATACATCAAGAGAACGTTGTCCTGGCGGATAGTTTCACAATTTTACATTATAGGAATGTCACTAGCAGTCTAGGATCTGCCTGAATTGTCTACACAATACCAAGTTGCCCTTCTGACAGATACATGGATCACTGAAATCCCCTCTGTGATCTCACCTAGATGTTTATCAAAAGTTCAGGAACTAGAAAGGTTTCTCGACTTACATCCTGGGTGCTAAGACACAGAATCACTTTTAAAACATACTATTTTCTAATCACATAAACTGTTTGTTATCTAAACAAACACACTACCTCCATGGGTAGAATTAATTCAGCTCTGTTTCTGGTTGCTTCTGTCTTCTGATACTATCTGAATAATCTCCTTTTGTCCTGTCTGATCCTGCACCTCAAGTTGGGAAAATCACAATCCCATTACCCTTGGAAACAGGGTCTCCCTCAGCCTTAACAGCTTTTCAGATCCTCTTCCTGCCTCTTAAAATCACACCCAGTGCCTCCAACAGAGCTGTGTTTGTTGGCCTCCTTCCTTATCTTACACACACACAGAGTTTCTGTAACCCCTTTCAAACGAACTTTTGAGGTTTTCTTCAGTACTTCGCGTATCAAGTTATCCATTAACACTATTTGCTGTCTGAGGTTAAAGTACCAAATGTTTATACTTAGCACTGGTTCTCCAGCCTCTCTCACTAACCAGGATGTTTATTTTCTGTGAGACTCTTATGAGTCTAATCTCCTCTCTGGAATTTGCATTTGTCTAATGAACATAAATTCCCTCCCACTGGCACTTGCTAGGATCTAACAAGGTAAGCTGTTGTTATGGGGTTTCTCCATCCCAAGAAAAGCCAAAATCTCATCTCCCTGAGAGCCCTTTGGCTTTCACATTATGCTGCCCCCAGGAATATATCAAAGTGGGTGCATTTTGCAAGGTCTTGAGAGTGCTCAGTTTGAAGAAATTGTCAGTACCAGTTAGCTTAGCCTACTTGAGCCAGCCAGTTGTGATTTTTGCCAAGTGTTTGTGTAGCAAGATTTACTGTTCTTAGCAGGATTTTTATAAGGACTTATTGATAATTGGGATTAGCCTGAATTTGAGACACTGGTACAAGCACATCAATGCAATCCCCAGTGCACAGGAGGAACCAGCTCCTTCTGCACCCAAAATCTGTCCCTGTTTGAAGGTGCAACCTGCTCTACCAGCGGGAACTGCTGATTTCTGGGACTGTGATCAGGATAGTGGCAGTAGTCACCATCCCCTGGCAGGGCTGTTAGGCTCAGTCCTCCAAGGCCTCAGCTCTTCAGCTTGCATGGGAAGAGCAGATGCTTCTAGTTCAATTCCCCAAGTGGATGCCAAGAGCTGGAAAGGGAGTCTCTGTTGCTGTTATACTTTGTGTATGCTGTGCTGGCAAGAGCACTTTTTGTTAGCATGACTGCATCCACACTACAACTGTTGCTGGCACAGATCTTCTGTATTAAAACACATGCCTCTGCCCCAGCCAACATTCCTATTGCAGCCAACATTTCTCATGTAAGCCTAGCTGGAGCTCTCAGCCAGCTGTGATTGTACACAACCAGCAGTGTCTGTCTGCTCTTTGGTGAAAGGTCTGTCCTGGAGCATGATCTTCTAGCAATGGCTCATCGGTAAGACTTACCCACGCATGGAAATGCTTCCGAGTTTTTTCATCTTTCAATCTAAAGAAATTATCTCAGAGTAATGGTAGATTTGTACTCATTACATCACTGCCTTTCCCATGATTCCTGCCTGACCAAGAACTTTTCCTGGACCTCACAGTGAATGGAAAGTTTGGAGGATAGTTGTTTTTAAAGCAAAACGATTCTAAAGTACCGATCTTCAGCCAAACAATAGAGGTTTGGCACCATACATCCCAGTCTAGCCAGCTTCCAGCTGCATCTGAGCATGCTTACGAGAAAGAGTCATGCTGAGAGACAGCTACTGTCACATACAGCTAAGGAAAATTAAATACAGGGGAAAGCTCTGTTTCTCACCTCCCACTGATTCCCCCACAATAAATTCTTCCAGAAAATTAATTAAAATTTGTTGTGTCTTGAATTCTGTGTTTGGCTGCAATTCTTTGTCCTGATATATTCTGTAAGTGCCAGAGGGAAGAAAAATGTTATAAGTTGTTGCACATTATGTTGCAGGAAACATTTCTTCCTAGGGCAGAAAATTACACTAATCAGGTTATCAGGGCTTACCTCAACAGAAGACCTTCCTGAGATTAAGCAAATGTTGTAGCAAGATGTAATATGTGTCACAGTGATGGTTATAGACCGTCAGTGAGAACAAGCCAAGTTATCTCAAGTTCAAGGATACCTTTCTGAGGGGTGTCTACCTCAGAGGGCAAGAACAAAGAGAAAGATCAATCTAACAACAATAACCCCCAGCACAGTCAGGCAGGGATAGTAAAGGTTGGGAACTGTGTCAGACCAGGCCTCAATTTAGGACTTCTCCAAGTGGAGAGGGAAATTTTGGTGTCAAGACTCTACATCTTGTGCAGGAGAGCAGTGAGAGCTGCTCTGGGGATTCTGCCTGAGCCGTGATTTATGGCTGTTTCATGTCACTGCCTAAGGGCTACCACCGAGCTCACAGGTGCCAACAGACAAATTGTTGTACAAGCCTGTTGGAAGACCTTGTGTTGAAGGGGAAGCACAGGTGCTACATGGCAACAATGGCTCAGGAAAATGGAAAGGAACCCATCCATTTAATCCTCAGGATATAAGACAATTACCTACTTAAGGCAATTTTGCTTTACATTCCTAGGAGTGTCCCAGCTTTTTCTTTATTGATTGCCCTTTAGTCTCTGCCCAGTGATAGTGTGCATAAGGAAGGTCAGCTAATTTTGTCTGAGATTTAGTTTTTTTCAAAAAAACCTGACATGTGGGTAGCTGTGCTTGGAGCAGAGCTGCCAGTAGTGTCTTTTGAACAGGCAGACAGATCTAAAGCCACAAAGAGAGCTGCTGCAGCAGTGACTGCGTCTGGCTGCCTCCCAGACAGGGATTTACAGCCCCTGACTACCCCAGTCTTGAAGGGTAAAAGACAGAAACCCGAGCTAGCCAAAAGGAAATGCTTAAAGGAAGGGTGTAATATAACCTACCTCCCCCCTGCCCTACTCCTCCCGGACTTGGACGGCTTCCTGTAGGCTCCCAGAGCTGGACTGTCAACCTAAACCCCCCCGGATTGCTGTCTGGGCAGGGGTGTTCACCTCTGTCTCAGACATACCACTTGCTGTGCATCAGGGATGACACCTCCTCTTTCCAAAGCATGGCCAAGTAACTCATGCACTCAGTTCCATTTCTTCTGCACCTCCTGCATGCATCTGGTACATTGTCCTTCTCTCCTTTACAGCACCCACCAGCTGCCAGTGCCCCTAATACTTGCTCAGCTGACACTAGGACCCTGGGACACCCTGTCCTCCAGGAAAATTGGTTCTTATTCACCATCATCTTAACAGGTTTCATCATTTCTTTCATTTTCTTGAGCCCCAGCTACCTAAGCATCCCCAGTGTTTTCTTTCAGCATGGTTAAAGAAAGAGACAGGAAACACAGGAGGAATCACAGACTGGGAGATAACTGAGAAGAGGCAAAGGAGACATGATGGAGGCCATTGCTGAGAACATAGCTGGGGACACATTGTTGGGAGAAGCTGCTTTGTGCCAAAGGAGGTACCTCAGAGGGAACATGGCTATGTGTGACCCATGTTGGGGCAGGGACAACCCTGTGGCTGGTTGACAGAGGAAAACAAGTAAGAAGGGAGAAGCAGGTGAAAGAAACCCTTATGAACAGACTCATGATCCAGTGCTGCCTATTGTCTCACTGGAGAAGCTAGGAGGGACTGAGTGTGAAGGATGGTGGAAACAAGGAGAGTCAAGGTTAGGGAGGTGTCTGGCTTAAGTTGGGTCTGGGTAATGGGAAGGAAAGGTGTTTTCCTAACTATTTCATGGTCTTCTTCTCCTCAATATCCAAATCACTAGTTAAAATTTTATGTTAATTGGCCAAAAAATTGAATGAAGTTCCCGAAGTTTTGCCAGTGACACCCATTGAAAACTGCTTCTTTTATTAAACAATAGTTCACAACTAGTCCCATCAGTCTAGTTGGGATTCACAAGTCCTTTGATGAGACCATGGTCTGCAAACAACACTGCTCCAGAACTAGAGATATACTTGGAAAACAGATACAAATCCCTTATATGCCTCAGATCTTCCAAAAATCCCTCTACTCCTTTTGCGTCCTTCTATTCTGTGCAGATATTTCCATTTTTAAGTCCACAAATACTCCTATTGAAAAATATAGTTCATTTTCTCTCATACTGTATACTGACTCAATCTTGACAGCCTGATGCACATAGGCTGGGGTAAGCTAAGCCAGGTTTAATTTAAGAACAACCTACACACACAGACTCAGTGACTGAAGTAGTAGGTCTGGGTTTTTTTGGTTTGGGGGTGGTTTTTCTAGGAAAAAAAGCTCCCCAGCTGTTGGACTTCAAAACTTCACCTCCAATGGACAACTTTGTTTGTTCTCTTCCACATGTTCGCTCTTCCCATACCCTCTCTTGTTTCAGAGTGATGGAGGTACAGCCCACCTCAACAATTAGTGAGGTATTTTAATGCATACAATGAACAGTATTACCATGCACAGCACTGACTCATTTTATGTAGAATATGAGGAAATAGTTGTGCAAACCAGTCATGCATATGGAAACTATCATCCCCAAGCCCTGGCCAGCTTTACTGGAACACCGAAAGGCTCATCACCTCTCCAAGACTATTTTCCTATAATGTTTCAGTCTTTTCTTGATCCAACCCATTTCAACACCGAAGCTGTTTAAAACAATCTATCACTTTTTTCCTTCAGATGAAGGGAGAATATTTTCCCTGTCTACAAGAATAGCTGTGCTTTGTTACTTACACACTCGAATTAAATTAATCCAGGTCAGAAACCTGGTCTGGAAAACTTCACCTCAGAGGCTGAAAGTTTCAGCAGGTAATTAGGATCTGAAAATAGCGCTGTTTAAAGAGGAACAGTTTGACTCTCATGTTCCAAATATACATCCCAATGAAGAAGGAGGGGAAGAAGTACTCTGCTCCAGGGCAAGCGCAGTTATCTATTCTAGCGGAGAACTGTGGGTGAGGGGAAAGAAAGCCTCTGGAGAATACTGCTACTTCAGTAAGGATTCAAGCCTGGGGAAGGACTGTGCCTGAAATAGCTCTGACAGTTCTTACTTGGTGGATTTTAGGTACTTTTATGCCCTTTCATTTCTACCATTGAACCACTCCTCCCTTTTCAGCATATTTAGAATATCTGAAGTAGAAAGTACTATTTTTACCCTTCTACAGATAGGGGACTCTAGGACAGGGATACCAAGATCAAAGCCATCAGAGGTATTTCGATTCCTAATTCAAAGGAAACTCAAGAACTCGAATGCACATAAAGGTTTGGGACTAACCAGCCTCCAAAGATTGTGTACTCAGCACTGTGGATGCAAATCACTTTGGGTCTCCTGAGCCCTGGAGCATGTGCTTCAACACCTAGAGGTGCTTTCTTCTGTTACAACAACTGCTCCTGAATTCAGTGTGCTTTCTGGCTAAGTAAGGGAGTGGTACCACTGGAGTCACAGCATGGACAGACTGATGTGTTGGCATCCCTCCACTGCAGCTTTCTACCTTTTACTCTTTCACCACGACCATACATCAACTCCTCATTCACTGCGAAGTTAAGTCTCTTTGTCTGAGCACTATGCTCAGGGTAAGTGTATGGTCACAGACCAATCTCACCAGCGAGGTGCAGTTGTTCTTGCCTGACCATACCCTCCCGCCATGTGGAATATTTTGCGTTTCCTCCTCAAACCTCCTTCTTTGTCCCCATGACCCCCAAGAACAATGGGAAGAGCTGTACTTCACACAGAGGTATGTCTTCTCTGCTCAGACTTCTACAATATCATGAATGTCTAAAGTAACCACAGTTAGACCCAGTGGCAGCAGATTTTCAGAGAATTAGTTCAGGTGTTTTGGAGCTGAGCCCTTTGTAAATCTTCTTGAAACTCCGTGGCTTTATTCCTAATGTTGGTTTCTAAGAATCACACCTTCAACCTCCAAAGCACAAAAATGTCTCTTTTGTTAGAGGATTTAACTACTGCTTAGATTCATTAGCAAAGGTAATTTTGTCCTAATTAGGCTTCTAATTTCTATGTTATCCCTTGTAGAAATATACCCTCAGAAATCAGTAAAACAGTTTATAATATATGCTAATCACCATAATCTGATTTGTCTTTAATTATACATGTAATAGGGAAACTAATTGAAAGATGAAGGGTATTCAGATGGGCCAAAATATGTAAATCAGGAAAAGAAAAATCTATTATCAATAAGCAAAAAAAAAAAAAATAAAAATAGAGTAAGTATATATAAGTATATAGAAGAATATTGGTTTCCTATAGTGGAAATATTGGATGATAGCTTCACTTCTTTTAAAGCTCATTATTGTAGCAAAACTGATTCATAAATTTAATTACAAGTGAGGTTTTGGCCTTACAACATCTGCCTAACTTGAAATGGAACACTTAATACTAGGACAAAAATGTGGAAAACTTATTTGCAGAATAAAAGGCAAAGTATAAATAAAGTTGCATATTATAATAGTGGTTTCTAAATTAAATTTTCTTAGTTTCAAAATTTCCTACTTGTAGAAATCATGTCACTAAAGTTTTCTGAAGTTTTCTCTGTATTTAAAAAACAGTTTGTGGTGGTGAATCTTTCAGCAACTTTGCAGTGTATTTTTTCCCTTTTCATGGATTTAATTGACAGTAACAGAAAAAATAGCAATTTCCTGGGCATTTATTATTCCTGTTCTTGAAAAGTATATTTTTGATGAAGTACTGTCAAATTCTATCCATGCTTCAAATGCTGTAGTGGAATGTGACTTTGCAAAGCACAGCAAGGGAGGGAGAAAAGAAATTACAGCTCTTCTATAAAGTTGTCAAAAGGGAGTCATTTAGAAATGTCTTATTGCACAAAAGGATATAAATTATCAAAAATGAAGATACTATAGCTATCTGTGGGTTTTAGCATAAATATTTTAAAGGATGAGGATTTTTCTGAGTTGCTTGCTTTCTGACTGTAGGAGAATTCAGTTGTAGATTTGGAATTTGTCCAGATGAAAACCTATGTTTTGTTTAATTGTGGTATTGTTGTGGGGGGAGGGGTTTTTTTGTTGCTTTTGTTTTTTTTGTGTGTGTGTGTGGCTTTTTTCCCCTATTATTAGACTAGAGTTGACAAATACCAATATGTAATTGCACTTTGACCACGCCAGTTCAATAAGTACCACATTGAATATTTGTTGTCAGTGGCAGAGTCCACTAAGGCTTCACTGTGAACAGGGGAAGGCAATGCACATGTTCTGCCTCTCTCAGATTTGCCAGAGTCTATCTGACAGTCCTGCCTGTGCTGTCTTTACTTTGTGTCTGACCCTGGAATTGCATCTATAATGGATTTTCTATTTAAAAAGACCAGTTGCTAACATTTGCACCAGTTTTCAAACATTCAGTCTTTAGCTTGGCTGGTCCCATGGGTAAACTACCATCTTTGAACTAGTGTGCAGGTGGTGTCCACACTAGATTTCCAGGTATTTTAGGAAACTTGAGTTACCATTTAATTGAATGTTCAAGTACACAATGAAATCTGGTACAGCCGTCTGTGCAGAAGCTTTCAGAAACCAGAGAGACACCCCAGTTCTTCACTTCTAGCTCTCAAACTGGCTTCTGTAACTTAACGCAGAGGTAAAACTGCCGTCCCCGCTGTCATCTCTTAGTACAGCCTGCTGCTATACCTGGTCATGTTCTGTTTCATAGCAAAATTAATTCCAACACATCCCAGCAAAATATCAGGGCTTTGCTTGAGTACAAGCCATTTTCTTTCATACCAAAGTTCTTGCATAACAAGCTACAGGTTATTTTTGAGCAACAAGATATCAGGATCTGCCAGTGCTCAACATTTCAAATTAGACTGTATTTAAATTATTAGAAAGAGACTCAAACATTCAAAATTTCTCTTTGGTAACTTCAGTCTAATGTATTTCTGGAGAGTGTCTGCCACACTGGAGTCATGAGTTGGAAAAGACACGTTAAAGCAGACCACGGAAAAGAAACCTTACCTAGATGGTTTGCAAGTACAAGGTTTGAAGCAGAGAATCTCATTTGCACTGTCCTTTGGCACTCACACACAGGAAGATAATAGCTGATATTTTTATCTTGAAATAAGAAGTCTTGTACCAAAGGCTTTTCTAGATCATCAGAGTTAGTTGCATTTATAACATTTCCTTCTGTGGCTTTATGTCAGCAATGGATTTGGCCTAATGAATATCATGCATATCTTCCAATTTAGGCAGTATCAAGATCACCTAATTTAGGCAATTAAAATACGAACAATTATATTTTTTAATGACTTGTGTGTACATGAGCTGAGAGCCCAGCCTTTCAGCAATTGGCAGCTGAGATCCCAGCACAGCAAGGACTGGGATACCATAAAGTCTGCTAATCTTCTTAAGAGAACTAGCCATGCAGTGGGATGTGCCTTAAAGCTTGTTCTTAATTTTTTAATATATGTTATTAAATGGGGAATTGGGAAATCAGAGCACATTCATTTGTTACTTCCTCTGTCAATAGGACAAAACCAGAACAGCTACACAGAATAAATTAAACATGAGCCAGTTGAAATATTAATTTAAAATAATAAGACATAGATGTTTCATGATGACAAAATATTCAGAAGATTTTCTAATTGTCTGTGAATTTGCAATATTTTCTGAATAATTTGAGTGATTAACTTTCCCATGAGATATTACCAATTTTTTCAAGCATCTACCACGCATCTTCTTGTTTGGCTGGTAACTCAAGACATCTGGTATTGATTACTGGTATTAGAACTTTAAATGGCTACAAACTTGAGCAAAGCCAACCTATACCTTATATAAGTGCTCACAATAATGGAACAGTATATTGTTATAATTTAGAAGCCTTCAATAACCTCATAAATAGCTGGTAACTTTCTGAACATTTGCAACCATCAAACAACATGAGCAGCACTTGCCAAGCATGAAATGGTATTTTTTTTTCATCAAGCATATCATGTTATTTAACGTGGGTCTTGAATCATGCATCCACAGATAACCTCTTAATGCAGCAAAGGATCTTGCCAGGGCAGGGGCAGATGTCCTGCCGAATTCCAAGCAGGTCATGGTCAGACATCACTTTCTTCTTCTCCAGAAGACTCACGGAGGAAATGGTACAGATGCACAGTGCTGCAGACATCCCCAAAAGCAATCACTGTGCAGTTGGCCATGCAATCCAAGTGCTATCACTGCTGCTGACCATGTTCATTTCAAGTGTCATAGAATGTCCTGAGTTGGAAGGGACCCACAAGGATCATCGAGTCCAACTCCTGTCCCTGCATATGACAACCCCACAGATCACACCATGTGTCCGAGGGCAAGAATCTACTGCACATATTTAAGCCTCTACATTGGAGACTGTCTGTGCAGATGCAATCTGCCTGCAAATGAAGTCATGCACTAGAACATAACTGTTGTACTTTTTAAAGAAAAGTCAAATGGGAAAGGTAATTGTTCATCCCTTGTGGGCTTCATTTGACCTTCATCTAAGGGTTTTCCATGGATATATAACTGAGTGAGCCCAAATTTGGTCATGCGCTGTAAATTATGGAAACACGCACAGAAAAGATGCAGTGCGGTAAAGAATGACATGAACAAATCCGGATGACATTTAACATTAACAGTTAATGGTCATATTGTTCTTGGGTTTTCTTGAAAATTACCAGGCAGGCTCTGGAAAATTTGTGCTGTTGGGAATCAGTTCAGAGTTTTTATCAAAGCTTCTTGGCAATTAGTGGCAAATTATTGTTCATTCCTCTGGAATTCCTTGAAATAAGATCACTCTGATTTCAGGCTGATAGTATTCATGGTCTCACAATCTGCAGCTCTATGGGAAACGTGTTTTAATAATAAATCTAATAGTAAGTATTTGTGCAGCGAGCAGCAGCGATAAAACGTTAGTGCCATTCAATAGCATTTTCACCATCAAGGGACTTTGCCAATCTTAATCTTTACAGCTCCCGGTGAGATGAGTATGTGAGCAGTTTATCTTGGTAAATGCACTGATAGGGGCAGCTAATCTCTGCCTCTCCAGACTAGTGGGTCCCACCCTGATAAGGCCTGGCATGGCAGGATCCTGCAGCTCTGTCAGGCATCACAGAGATAGGCTCAGCTGGATGGAGGTGCTGTTCAAATGCGTTTCTTTTCTCTTGTCCAGGCACTTCACAGCCCTGTGAGTTAATTATTACTTCCTTTTTTTTGTGGCCGGAGTGCAGGCACACACATGGGAGTTGTTTGCCTGAGGCCAGGGTGTTGGAGCTGAGCTGGGAGCCAGGACTTTAGGGGACCGTTGGCCTCATCCTCCAAGTGCTTCAAACATCCTGCTGTACACACAGCATCTTCTGGGCTGCTTCTCCATCGTGCCTCAGAAAGGGGAGGTTTTTGACTTCTCACGTCCAATTTCTCCTACGTGGTCAACCGAAGTCCCACGTGGCACTGGAAGAACGTGGGCTGGCTGGTGCAACCCTGCCGAGCCAGGCAGCATGAAAGTCCTCACTGGAGATGTTGTGGAGCCCAGCTGCAGCTCTGCTTCACCCTCGCCCATTCCTTCCCACACCATTGCTATCAAGGACGGCAAGTAAAGCCATGGAGGAAGGAGAGCAGAGACTCCAAGCCAGCTTTTCTTCCCAAGGGAAGGTTTCCTTCTGCTTGTCATCCATGGGCTATGACACTCTCTTCTTTACAAGAAGACACTGGAAAGTCACTGCAGTGTTGTTAGCAATCAAGGACACATAACCACGGGCGTAGTTACATGCGGTGCTTTATTTCAGTGCTGGGAAACCAGGGGTTCGCACCCAAAGCTGGCTTCGAACAGCTGATTCAGACTATACCTTATTTATACAAGTTAGTCACATACATATTCATTACAGCCCTTGACATCCATTAGCATATTCCACACCTATTCTAACACAAACTGTCTATCTAAGAGATGTTAAGCACCATTTGCACGTTTATCAGTTATTTCTAAGGTACCAACTTTAAAAGAATATATCATAAATCTATGTCAACTTTAAGAATAAGGCTTGGTTACTATCTTAACGTTAATCCAACTGTAACAGATCCAGTGATATCCAGGGCAGAGCCAGCAAAGGCCCATCCTGTACCTGTTCCAGAAGGGAACATAGAAGGAGCATCTTGTAAAATTGATTCTGTTACTAACAGTGTGAGGGAAGATTAGCACTAGCTATTGCAGAGCTGCATGAAGTCTTGATGCAGCAACATCTACCTTATCTACAACCATGGTGTTGATGGACCATAAGAATATCCTAATGGAAAAACAGATTATTACTAGCCACATCACTGAGGAAAAGGTGGTATTAAAAGTATTACAAGTGGCTGGGGGCACTGTTTTTGTTTGTTTGTTTGTTTTGTTAGTTTGTTTTTGTTTTGTGTGTGGTTTGGTTTGGTTTTGGGTTTTTGGTTTTGGTTTTGTTTTTTTTTTTTTTTCAAAGCCAAGAGGTATAAGGCAAAGAAGATTAACCATGAGGGAAATAGTTGGAGTGGTGTCACTACTTTCACAGTTGTTCCTAACAGCATAATTGCCAGCAGCATGAACAATGGGGAAGCATTGTTAATTTAAACTGCAAAATATTTTCAAGTAATTTATGCAGCAAAAAAGCCAGAGTGGAGAGTGGGCATATAATGATTTTAAAGGCAAAGACGTTACTAACAGTTCCTTTGAATAGATGGGTTACATAATGTTTCTTTTCCTCAAATAGCAAAAAATGTTACTAATTTGATTAATGATGAACCTTCAGAGATTAAAAATGCAGCATGGAAATCTTGATTAGCAATTATTGCTACCCGAAGTTAATGATTGTTAATGATTAATTAACAATTGCTCAAATGAGTTCCTGCAGCAATTGGATGAAATTATATAGGAAATTACTGTGCCATGGTACACTAGACAAATGATTCCCCTAGTGTGTATTTATAGAAGTAAATTGCACAAAGCAAGCAGCCGAACAATTATCAAAACTAATCACTCCTGGAACCTGGGATCTTCTGTACCTTTTATCTGGAGCTGCAAAACGGACAGATAATATCCATGAAAAGCCGTATCACCAGTGGTGAGACTTAGAATCTGGTGATGGATGCTCACCCAGAGCGCCGCCCTTACGACAACAACATATGCTTCTCATGCTCCCTCATAACCTCCTAGTTTTGAAGGAGAGTATAAAAAACTGTGGAGACACTGTTTTCTTCAGTGATCAGTGTCAGGAGTTGTAACTATGCCTTTGTTTCTCTTAACTGGTTTTATCCAGCACAGAAATGCAGACATGCAACTTGAGGTACAGCTGTGTGACCGCTGGTTTCAAGCAGTACTACAGGCATATTTGCATTCATCCCGCTGCAGGATCAGTTCTTGGTCATTTATTTCACTTGGGTGTGCTTGCAATGAAGTGAGAATGAAAATTGCTTCATATTATGTTAAAAAATAAATGGGGGGATAAGAAGGAAAGATTATGTAATCAATCATCCAAAAAATCATTTGGAAGAGCAATAAAATTTTACCAGCCTAAGGAAAAGGAGACATGGAATACAAACCTACAGAACTTGTCACATGGTTGTGTTTTGTTTAATAACAGAGAACTTATTTCTAAGTGAATGGATGATTCATGTGGAAAAATACGTTCTAAGTGTTCATCATCTGTGGGAGAGTACTGTTACAACATGCATAATGTGGTTTTGGAGAGAACAGTTTGGCTTTGTAATAAAGATGTGGGCTTCAGTGGTAAGAAAAGTCTATGTTACTTTAAAAATCTGTCAAGCTTCCAGAAATAAGACTTTCTTTAATGGAAAAATATAGCATCGTTATACCCAAGCTGTTATTACGACTTGGTCTTGTCATGCAGAGGAATCCATGGTTAGTTATCCATGCTACTGAACTATTTTATAGTCTCCTTGAAAGATACCATCCCATCCATTTTGTAACATTATAGTTGCACAGCTACTGTGTAATCATCTTCCCCTTCACGATATATGAGGGTCATAACACTACAGTGGGCAAAAAGGCCCGCAACCTTAAACTTTCATTGTTCCTTCTGGGCTATAAACCCCATACCTACATCTGCTGTTGTGCTTTACCTTCCCTTCCCTCCTGCATTCATTTATTCAAGGGAAATCTACTGGCAAATGAGCTTCTTATTCAAGCTTTGGAAGCTAAAAGCTTGTTTCACGGATGCAAAGGGAAGCCCAAGTTCATTGCCTCACCCAAAACCCATTCTGTCAATGATTGCATCTGATGGAAATGCTTGGACCTGTGTTTATTCACCACAGAATATTTGTACCCAGTACATGGGGAAGCTACGTGTGATCCTGGGCATATATCAATGTACTAGTGTGAGAGAATCCCCAGTGCTCTAAGCTGAGGCAACTTGCTGAAATGGGTAGCAGAGATACAAGTAGGATCCAGCTTCTTCATAACCCAGAACTAAACACAGATGAGCACTAAATTGAAAATGAATGTATTGAGGCTTTTTTTAATAGCCTTCTCTGAGAAAAAAATTGTAAAAGGACAGCATTTATCACTTTCGTTGTTTACTTGTTTAAAATATTGCAAATGAAGTGCTTTGCTGTAGCAGAAGTACAGTTATTGCTTGTATAGCATAACTTGGGCTGTTTTGAACTTCTATTCCTAAGTATGCTGCTGTCTGGAAAGAGAACTTTTCAGTATTTGCAACTAAACCTAGTTATAAATGCTTAGAGAAATGGAGAGATATATTTGAAACAAATAGGTGAACTGGAAAATGGAAAAAAGGGAGAAGGAATCTGTTACTGAAAAACATCCATTACCACATTCATCATTGCTGCATTTCAGGCCTGCCAGAACCCAGGACCAGAGAAAATAACTTGTTTAATTCATTAAGAAGCAAAGCAAAGATGAAGCATCATTTCTGCTCTTTGATCCTAACTTCCTGAGGAATAATGTTCATAGTCAGACTGAAGATGAAAATGTCCACATGCCTCTCATCCAATCTGAAAAATGAAATATCCTTCATTTCCCCACAAAAATAAGATGCCAGGAAATCTTCAAGTAGGAGAATGGATCCATTGCCAGATATTGTAGGACAGCAGCTATATTCCTTCAACATTACTTACCTGTTAAAAGGTATAAAGAATACACACTTGCAGTTTGGCATGACTTTGACCCAAGTTGTAGCTTTGTTCAATAAACATCACTGACTACACCATAAAATATCTATACATATATATTTAGCTAAAAAGGCAGTCTTTTAGTAATATTTATATTCGTGACTTGTATCAACAATCTTGACACAGAGTGAAGTAAAATCTCAGCAGCCAGCTCTAACACACGCTTCATACAATTTGGAAAGATCAATATTTTGACACCTTTCTTTTAGCTAAGCCTCAAATTAAGACTCAAATCCTGTTACTGAATGTTGCCACCCTCTCGATGGGATGCTGTTTGCCCCTGCTCCCAGTAATTCAAAGCTCCCTTTATAGCAGAAGGTAATGAGAATCTATTTAAGATAAAAGAAATGTGGGTTCCCATTTCATCTTGGGTATCTCTCTAGGTCAGGGAAAATTCAAGTCAGATAGAAAACTTTACAGACGCAAAAAATTCCAGTTCCACAAATGGAAGCTATGCACAAGTCCCCTACATGAGACAGTTGCACCACATTTGGCATGAACTGGAGTGCACAAACTGAGCAGTGTCCCTAATGATGAAGTTTCAAGGAAATGGTCTTAATTGGGCTCTTTGAAAATGCCGAAGAATTGAGGAAAACTGAGGAGCCAATGATGACCATGGAAACAAGCCACCACAGCTACTCAGCCAAAAACAATGAAGTGATGAGTTGGCCAAAACACTGAAGCAAAAAGAAGCTGAGCCTTCTTGTACCCACAATGTTCTGTGTCAAAACTCATTCTAGCTATAGAGTAAGAGACCTGGCTTCCTGTCCAACTTCTCACCCTCCTTTTGCCCTTCGAATTGTTTTTTAAAGCATATTATTTTGTAAAGTTCTACAGCTTCCTCCCTTACTATGAGACACCAAACACTGATGCTCTCTCTTTGTATATACCTCACTTTGTACAGACAAACCCTCTGATGTTAACAGCTTGTTTGAGCAAATAGTAGTGTCAGAACTTCAGGATGTGGCCAGGAATAGCATACATATGTAGCCTTCAAATCCTCATCAATATGCTGCTCATCAGCTGATCCCCACGAGGTAACTGCGACCCTCTTTGTATCACCTCACTTATTCCCACTCAATGCTCTCTGTCCTGTCACTTCACTTGAATTACAAACAAAGAAAATGACATCTCTGAGATTTCAAAGCTTTAACTCCAGGATCAAGGAGTTACATATGAGGATGGTGGAGTATGTCCCCCCTCTCAGGCACTGCAAAAGGCCTGTTGGGTGGTCAAGAGCCCATGCCTCAGGAGAACAGGGACATGAGGGTACTGCAGGTATCTGTGCCACAGCACTATCCACATCAGCTCCTTCAGCTGAGTTGTCAGGAGACCCAGATGCCCAAGCCTCAAGCAGTCATTGTTGAAGGACTGCACAGTACAGCTCTACATTTTAAGCAACACAGCAATCTGGTATTTAGCCACCTAAATAATACAGACTGACTGGACACATGTTTGATAAAAATATACCTTTTTCTGAAATGTGATTTTGTCCACAGCAGAAATACGGAGCTCTCTCTCTTTCTCATCCTCTAAAAATCATTTAAACTTTCATTATCAGCACAGGGCACCAGCGACACCCACTTGCTGCTCATCTGAGGGTGGGAGTGGGATCCAGGTGCCGCTGGAGTGATGTTTCCAAATGAATGCTGTCAAACTGTCATAAATATTTCCAGTATCAGGCCTCTGTGTTCAGACTCTTCAAACATATGCTAATGCAAGCCAGGATTGTACTTAGCGAGGCTCCCTTGGGACTTAAGGTAAATTTGTGGGTTTGTGCTTGCTGAGCTGGGCCTTTTGCAGCACAACTTGGTACTCAAGATGAATGAGGAGCTGTCTCCTGGAAAACTGGATTTCTGGAGACGTTTTCATTGATTGCTTTTTTTAAAAAGTACTTTGAGAAAATATGGAAGTGCTTCAGTTCAAAAGGCTGAGGACTGCAAGATAATTTATGAGCCTCAAACGCATAAATGTTCTAAGTCTGCCCTCTCTGCTGAACCGTCTAGAGCACATGCTTTGGCAGAAGAGCACAGAAAAGTGTCATTTCTGTGCTATACCTCCAAATGGGTAATTATGGCTTCCAGGGACAATCAAAGCCTGAAATCTCCACTCAAATTCAAGACCTGAGCTACAGTGTGGCAGTACTAGTCTGTACATCCCATCAACTCTGACGTCTGAGGAGGGACAGCAAAATCAGGTCCCAAGGTCATGTCCCTGTTCTGCAAGGATACTAAGGGGCATTTAGGGAATCTCCTTAAGATTCAAGTTGATGGGACTTAAGGTATGCCTTTAAGTATTCATTTTACCAGGGAGTTTCATGCAGCCTTAATTAAATATATATATATATTATTGGGAATCTCTTCAATAAAAATACTGTAAGTCTAGAACCCAAATCCAGCAAACTGCTCCAGACTGTGAATCAGGCTAGGGATCTCCTGCAAGTTCATGGAGGAGAGCGGATGGAGGAGCAGGGAGGACATGTGTGCTTGTACTGCCCTGGGGATGGACACCTCTGATGGGGAATCCCTTGGCTCCCTGGGCCAAGAGCTTGGGTGCTCTTCCAGAAAGCAGTCCCTGAGTAATGAACTGAAACAGCCCTGAGCATAAGAGCAGGGTGTATAACCCCTCACACCAACAGCTCTCCCTCTCTTCTGCACCCACAGCTGCCAGCCCCACTATCTCAGGACAGCTTGGAGCCAGGCAAGGAGGACAGTCCTCCGGGACTGCTGGCAAGAAGGAGAACTAAACCTGGATTTCACAGACTCTTGTCGATTGCTCTAATTGCAAGGTTATCATACACAATAGCACCACAAGTTGCCTTCAGGCAAGCTGGCAATGGTATTTCTGCAAGAACAATCCTGCCTCTTTATTAAGCATGGCAATGGCTGCGGGGCCTGAACATTTTCCTTAGGATCCCAGCTGGCCTCCACGCACCGAGGTGAATTCTGTGCCAGAGATGGGGCAGCTCTGGGTCTGTGTAAACATGCAGGTCCAGCAACTTTAAAATCAGGAACTGAGGAAGTTTTGCAGTCAGGTATAAACATGCTTCTCCTTTAACTGTCTGAATTCTCTACTGGATTTGACTCCAAGTTGTTTACCTATAGACTGCACACAATGAGGTAACACACATGGAAAAAGATTATTAAATTCTCCAGGTGCTATGGTATAATAGAAAAATCATATCTGACATCTAGTGAACATCAGCAACAGTAACAGCTGCTGGTCTTAGATGAAAGTAGGAATGCTGACACTGCATTGTACAAGTACAATATTGTACATTATCTGCAAGTGTCCCCCTCCCACCCACCCAAAATTAAGCCTTCTGGGAAGATATCCAAGAAAGAGTACACCTAATACTCAGGCCTCTTGTCTCCTGTGACAAAACCCCATAGAATGGAGCAGATTTAAGAGCAACAGAAAACCTAAAGCAAAACAAAGAAAACCATTTTTAAGAGCTACACTGAGTGCCAGAAGGCTGAACAAAGACTTTATCTGCTCCCAAAATAACAAATTGGTCCAGTGCCACAAGTAGTCTAGCAGTTCTGGAAAGCCAACAATAACAGATACCTTCGGTCAAACATGACCGCTTTACAGAAATTTACCATATATGACTTATTCAGACAGACAGTAGTAAATGAAAAGTCTGTTCCTCATCTATAAATGAAATTATTTATAACACAGTGAAAATCTAGCAGTAAAGTGGTATATTGCACAATAATTTTATTTCATATTCATTTTTCCACCATTTCTCTCCTGAAGTATAGTTGAAGTAGGGAGAAAAGAATCAAACTATAAAACACAACATAAATTCAAATGCAGATGTCCTGCTAAGACAAACTAAAATAACACTGAAACTTGACATCAATTATTTGAAAAGATCAGAGAAATAGATATGAGACGATGTAAACCATGTTGTCCTCCTAGTCCAAGTGAAAATAATATCTTCATATATATGTACGTATATGTGCGTGTGCATGTCTGCACATGTGTGTGCATTCTGTACTGACTTGTGAGATGTTCTCAGGCAAAGAGGAGTAAAATAAAGCAGATGAAGGCATTAGGGTGGAGGTAGCAAAAAGACTGCCAGTCGGAGAGGAAAATAAATGATTAGGCAACATGGTGTGTGCTGCATTTTCCATATGGTGGGAGCAGGAGGAGCAGAGAGGCAATGAAAACATCAAAATGAATATCTGGAAGTGTTTGTAAAAGTGTGCTGGTTTTGGCTGGGATAGAGTTAATTTTCTTCATAGTAGCTGGTATGGAGCTGTTTTGGATTTGTGACCAAAACAGTATTGATAATATAGAGATATTTTTGCTACTGCTGAGCAGCGTCAAGGCCTTTTCTGATTCTCACACTACCCCACCAGCAAGTAGGCTGGAGGTGCACGAGAAGTTGGGAGGGGACAAAGCCAGGACAGCTGACCCCAGCTGACCGAAGGGATATTCCATACAATACAATGTCATGCTCAACATACAAAGCTGAGGAAGAAGGAGACTGGCAGGTTGTTTGGAGTGATGGTGTTTGTCTTCCCAAGTAACCATTACATGTGAAGGAGCCCTGCTTTCCTGGAAATGGCCTGCCCATGGGAAATAGTGAATGAATTCCTCATTTTGCATTGTTTGTGTGTGCAGCTTTTGCTTTACCTATTAAATTGTCTTTTTCTCAACTCATGAGCTTTCTCATTTCCGCCTTTCTGATTCTCTTCCCCATCTCACTGGGGGAGAATAAGCGAGTGTCTATGTGGTGCTTAGTTGCCAGCTGCAGTTACTCCATGACAATCAGCGAACAAGTTAGCCCTACAACACATTACTGAAGTGATTAGTATAGAAAATACCAGGAAAGTATTACATTTACACAGTTTCAAATATCATTTGTAGTTACACTAGCTAAAATAAGCAACTCCAAGGACCACTGACTTTCCTCATTTGAGAAGAACTTTTGTTGGTTGTACAAGTACAGAGCAACAAGAGCAGTGGCTTCATTTCAGCCAAGCTGTCAAGAGTCTCCACTCACTGAACGAGGCAACCCATCACTTCTCCAATTATAAAAGCTCATTTCAAACAACAAGGCCCTAATGGTGTGCTGAGCGCCCCCCAGACATCCACATGCAAGTGCAGGGTCCCCATCCTCTGTGGTGAAAGCCTCACTGAGCTGGCATAGAGTCTGCTTGAGCACATGCAGTCTTGCTCCTGAGCTAATAGTAAAGTGAACGAAACGTGGGTGAACGGGCTATAAAAATGTCTGGTCAAGTGGTCCACTTATTGCCCAGCTGTGAATCGCTGGGCTGGAAGCAAGGAGAGAAACTGGCAGAAATCTCCAGCACCTCCAAACCTCCAAGGTCCCCAGTTATGGGATTTGGTGTCCAATCTGCACAACTGAAAATTGATTTTGTGTCTAACTGGCCTTCTTGACATCTCTCCAAATGAGAGCTCTACTCATGAAGCACACCAGCACCTTGAGAACATTTTCCTGAAATACCAAATGGGTAAGAACAACACAAGTGTGGTGAGAGAGGGGGGAATTTGCACATTAGAGGTTTTCTGCTGTGTGCACTGAATCCAGCAAGTCCTCCTTGAATGCAAAACAGTCACAGGCTGATGGAAACTACCAGTGTTCATTACCCTGAATACATAATCATCAGCAAGAATCTCATCCAATGGTTAAATCCTCATCTCTCAGCTAATTTCCCTATAGGTTTTGGCATCAGGCTCAAATACACCACAGGCAATGGAATCACCCCATCCTCTTCTCTGATTTTGCAGTATATATTTTTCAGAGAAGACCACAGAAAGCACCATCAAATAGTAAAAATTGTATTAAAATGCAAGAGTTTTATTTTACCTCATGCCTTTCGCAATAAAAAAAAACCAAAACACACAACTTCTTCCATTTTGCACAAAATGACAGCTGTTTAAAAGAGCTAATTACTTCTGATTTCTGTTAACCTTTTTTTCTGGGAACATAATGCTGAATTGAAAACAGCATCTCATTGCATGACAACAAATACATGTAGATAAATGAGAATAAATTTTAGTTGTGAATTTCAGGCTCATGTAATTATTCTTAGGATATTAAAAGCTGATTTTAGAAGAATGTGTACAATGGAAGGGGCCTTGAAAGCCCTAATTCCTATCAAATAGCCAGAAGCTGGAAACAAAACTCTTATTTCTGTTGTAAAGCAAACACAAAGGTCAGATTTTGGAATGCAAATTTAATATGAAGGCATTTTAATACTGCAATACTTCCTGAAATTTGTCTGTGCTTGGTTTGTTTCTGCTCCATTGCTCTTTCTGTGGGGTTTGGCCTGAGTCATACTGAGAATTTGATGCTGGAAGTACTTATGTTGCAGCTTACTGCAGGAACAAGGCTGAAACCATGTATGGTGAAGGAGAGACAGAAAGCTACTTGCTAAATGACCAGCACCATATCAGTAACACCCAGCATTTCATCTTCAGACTAGTACAGAATCACAGAATCATTTTGGTTGGAAGAGACCCTCAAGGTCCTTGAGTCCAACTGTTAACCTGATGCTGTCACTAACCCATGTCCCAGACCATCACATCTATATGTCTTTTAAACACCTTGAGGGATGACGACTCAACCACTTCCCTGGGCAGCCTGTTCCAATGACTGACAACCCTTTCCATGCAGAATTTTTTCTTAATATCCAATCTAACCCTCTCCTGGTGCAACTTGGGGGGTTTCCTCTCATCCTATCACTTGCTACTTGTGAGAAGAGACCAAGCCCCTCCATGCTACAACCTCCTTTCAGGTAGTTGTAGAGACAGATAAGGTCTCCCCTCAGCCTCCTTTTCTCCAGGCTGAACAGCCCCAGTTCCCTCAGCCGCTCCTCATCAGACTTGTGCTCCAGACCCCTCACCAGCTTCATTGTCCTTCTCTGAACTCTCTCCAGAACTTCAATGTCTTTCCTGTAGTGGAAGGACTCAAAACTGAACACAGGACTCGAGATGGGGCCTCACCAGTGCTGAGTACAGGGGGACAATTATGTTGACCTTTAATTACTGAGAGGATTATAGTTGTAATCAGCTGTGATGGCGATAAGGCACTAAGCAGTTAAAAGTCATTGCCCCTGCTCAGCTATCCCAGCATTTGCTGCTGTCATCCTCATTTTCCAGGTGGGGGAAGAAGGCCAAGGAAAAGGAGCAAAAGATTGTCCAGACCTTACTTAAATCCATTGTTCTATTTTAGCTGTCATTAGTGGGTTCCTGATTAAGCCTTAGCCTTAGCCTTGTCTAGACTAGGGGCTCACCTGCTCTTAGAAGGGTTTTGCAGCCCAGCAACACCATCAGAGCTCCACCAGCACAAGGGCCGGTGGCCACAGCTGCTCCAGCACAAGGTGTGCCAGCCCCCAGGAGAAAGGACAAAGGATCTTTCTATTGTTCCTCCCACACCAAGCCACATCACCCAGGCTGTTACATGCGCACAAAGCACAGTGTTAAACTGAAGGGTGCAACTTGCTAATTGATGGTCTTTCAACCGAGAGTGGAAAGTTTTAGGTGATTTATATTGAGCTGATGGTGTGTACTTGCACGGAGCTCAGATGTGCAGAATAAATCAAGGAGAATAAACAATAGTGTGAGTAACCATGGATCAAAAATGACTCAGCCATCACTGTGGAAATGTGTATACTTACATATACATATATCCATATAGACATACAAGGCTATATTCACTTTTGACATTAAATTCAGTCTGCAGAAAAAGAAGTACAAATTATTTTCAGTCAGAGTCAGAATAAGCCTTTTGGTCATAAGGAAAAATCATCATTAACTCCTACAATTTCAATTAAGAAATTGTTTATTAAAGCTTATGAATGTCAGAAATTCAGTATTTCTGGACTGTTACAGCAAAAAAATCTTAGGGCAGAATAGCACGAGCAGTACCATGGCTTGCAAATGATACAGAAAATATATTTCTGCATCTACGAGCCAGTTTGTAGTTTAAAATATTTTGAATTTTTAATTATCTTTTTTTTTTTTTCAACCTGATACTAAAACCTCTCTCATGCTGATGATCATCTCTTTCCTTTGTTCAGCTCTCATGTCTCGAACAGCATTACATGTTGGTTATTCGTCCTCATCCAGAGACCTGTTCCACTGGGACCTTTCCCATTATCTTCCTCCTTATTTCTGTTCCAGTTTCCCTTATTGTTTTTCCCCCATTTACACATTTATACATTTACTATTTTTGCTCTTTTTGCTTCCTTTTCTCACTCCAGGCTTCACACTTTCTCTTCTGCCTCTTATGTCTCCCTATTTATGTCTACAAAACAACCTCAATAATCTTTTATTTTTAAATCTTTGTTTAATCCCTACCTTCTAGAAAATAAATCTCAAACACCTCCCTTTCAACCTTTATTGAGATGTCTTCCCATTTTAACTTTTTGTTTAGGCAAGCTGTCTTTCTGACCTCCATACATGCTATCTCTTCTTATGCTGCAATGTATCTTTGAATTAATTCTACAGAAGAATCTAAATCTAAGGAAGACCAGAAATGATCCTGTGGCAGATGATAGCAATTTGCTCAGTTTTAAATTTTGTGCAGATTTTGTGCTCATCTGTGCTAGAAAAGCAAACAGATATTACTGTTGCCCAACATCTAGAAAGATAAACTGACTTTGATCTCAAAGTGGAATCAATAAGAAGCACAACAGCCTCGTTTCATTGCCTTGGTCACTGAAGTGTAAAAAAGAAACTGAGAGCACAACAAAGAGAAAAGCGTAATTGATTTTTAAATGTATTCCAAAGGTGATCTTTGTAATCCAATTAAAGAAAATATTGTAACTTGTTTGGGCTTTTTCCTTACCATTGAATTTCATTTTTATGAAAGCCACATCTTGCTTTCTGCATGATAAAATACTCATAGGTGTCCTTCAGGTCCTTCCTTTGCTTTTTTTACACATATATTTCTGTGCAAGAGAGATCTGTATTTCACAGGCACTGCTCTATCTTAGCAGGACAGTGTGTGCACTGTCACAGAATGTGCATTACAGGACCATGGTCATCATAATCTGAATGCAACATTAAAGATAATGAATGAGCCAAGGGCTGAAAGCTGACCAGCAGCACCATACAGAAGACACCCCGTAGTCTACCAGTGCTTCTGGATTTGTGCCAATAGAGAGGGATCATTGCCAAGACTGTGTGATGTGCAATAGCTGGCCAATGTGGTCTTCTTAAGCACAGCTTGTTTTCGCTCGCTGTGTGTGGAAGGAGCTCATAAATTGTTATCCAAATAAACCACAGAAAAGTAGAGTGCCTCACAATGATTTGTTGCTGATGATGTAGTTATATGAGCAGCCAACGCCAGCATTGCCACTAGAAATGATTTTTTGCAAAGTTAGTTTTAACTGGGAATCGTTGTGCACCCTGATGAATACTATGGCCAACAAGAGGGATGGAGCATGGATGGGGATGAGAGCACTGGGCCAAGGGACCAGGGCAGCACCAGTGCGAGTGCTGGCTGATGGATATCTCTGCTGATGGTGGAAGGCAGCACCCCAGGTGAGCAGTTGCTGCTGGGCAACTCACATTGGATGCTCACTGTGCACTACAACGGCCTTTATGTTAATACAATCACAGAGACATCTCCAAGCATTCAGTCTTGACATCCTCTCCTTGCTGAAGCCCCTGCGTATAATCAGCATTTCCATAGTACAGCTATTGCCTGTTTTTACTGGTTCAAACAATTATTCAGTGATAAAGGTAATTAAAGTACTCCAACCAGTGATGATAATTGTATTCATTAATACTTAGCATAAGCTGATCTAACTTATGAGGTATTCTCTCCTTCTCAGTTGGCACTGAGGTTCAGCTTCAGTTCTTCCTAAAACACACGGGAATATGTAGATGTGAGGTGTTACTGTTGTATCACATACCCACCATGAATCCTGCATGCCAAGGATTTGTCAGAGACAGGAAGAAGTCCATCCAGAGCAAATGGACATGCCTCCCCTTGCTCTTGTGGGCAAAGCCTGCTGCAGACACTTAGTTACATTCAGCTGCAAAGTAGGAGTCTGTTTTTATGTTCAGATGAGAAGAGGAACAACACGCAATCCCACCAAGACTCTCTGCAGACAGGCAGGGTAATTGAAATACTGCTGGCTGCGAGGAGACATGCTAGAAACTACAGCCCAACCACACTCAGTAGCTTATTCCCCTTGAGGCTGGGCAGGTTTCCTGCCACAGCTTCCACTCCCTCCCCCTAGATCTGACATTCCAAGCCCGGTAAAGATGAGGCAACATTGCATCTTAGCATGTCATGCTACCAGGGGAAGGGCCACCAAAGACACATTTTGTAGCAGCTCAGCATCCACAGAGGTGCCTTGGTTTCCAGCAGGCATCAGCACGTTGCCGGGTTTACTGCTGACCACCCTCGAGCTCTTTGCGTGGAGTCTGAGATGCTTTTCCTTTGATGTGAGGATGCAGGAAACTCCACGAGGGAAACGTAATGCAACTTGGAAACCAACCACCCTCTTCTTTCTCACAGCAGCCAGCAGGGAGCCCTGGCCCAGGGCTGCCCGTGGCTCTGATGAATTTTGCTCAAAGGTGATGTAAAGGAGCCTAAAGCAAAGTTCCTTGGCAGGCATGGAACGGCATGAACAGCATCCTGCCCTGGTACGGCTCCCCTTTGGGAGGACAAGAAGCTACACGGAGCAGTGCCAGGGTGGTGAAGAAGGGTTTAAGGTCCCAGCCATAACTGGGAAAAGGGCCAACAGAAAAAAGAAAAAAAAAAAAAATAATCACATGGGCTCTCTTTTTCAGCCCAACCACTGTTTTTTCACATTATGGATTCCGTGAGGCTGCCATCTGCTATCTGGGTAACATCTTCCCAGCAACTCCCTCAGCAGCCTGATGGAGCTGGGAAGCTTTCTGAAAACAGTGGAGTCCGACCATTTCACCTTGCTATCCCCCCTGTGCCTGTTGCCTAATATTGAATACATTTCCCTGCCCTCCTCAAAAGTCAGTAATGGTATTATTGGAACAAGCTGTGTGTGTCCTCAAATTTTGTCCTGCTCTAATGAAATTCTGTCAGTCAACAACAGAGCTTATACATTGCTGAGATTACCAAAGCTCTTGCCTGCAGGTTTTTCCATGGCATGACATGAGGGATAATCTGGCCTTGTGAGTGTACAGTGAATAAACTGAGCTTTATAAAAGAAATCAATAGTTTCAATCTAAATTATGTCTTTTGCCAGGGAGGTGACATCATTACCAGTGCAGGTATCAGTATTCTGCTGAGCTGGCATCTGAAATAGAGCCCATGTTTTGCTAGACTTTTCACAAACCTCTGTTCAAAACCTCAGAACCTGAATATAATAACTTCAATGTTTTGCTGAGTTTTTACAGCGCCATCACCCGAACATCAGCACCAGCAGTCTACATTGTGCTTTACCTCACTAAATGTATTTGGGATTAGATGCAAACCGTGTGTTTCTTTCATCATTATGGGGTTTAGATAAACCTCACATCAGGCTGAAGTGTTGTGTGCAAGACCTTGTGAATGAATGGGAGCTCTCTGCAGGAGTCCAGATCCATCTCCCTGGTGCACCCTGAACATATTGAGTCCAGAAAGCTTTGCTGAGCTGGACAGATATCTGAGAGCCTCTGAGTCGAAACCAACTGCTCAATCTCCTTAAAATCCCTCTGGCACCCGTATTTCTAACAGTGGGTAGTTCCACAGTTGCCTCTATTTCTGCTTGGAGCCCTTAAAGCAAAGCCCACAAAGAAATGGGACTTGGAAGACAAACATTTCTCTGCCCCTTGGTCCTGCTGAGGCACATTTGTGACACATCAGGCGTGAGAGGACTTGTATGACTCCATCTCCTGAATAACTTGTTATTTGCAGCATCAGCCTTGGCCACATGGAAACCACATTCAAATCCTTGAGCTGCAGCAGGGGTTTGAGCCACCATCTCCCATTATGTGGAAGATGGCCCTAGTTGTCTGGAAGTCATTGGATAGGGTGGATGGTTCCCTTAGACTCTCCCCATAGTGCTGTTATCCTGGAAGAAATAACCTGGATTCACAGCAAGGGGAGGAACTGAAAAATTGACATCGCAGCAGGTGTGTGTTCAACGTCCAGTACCCACCCTCCTCTGCACCCAGCAAGGGTGGGAAAGTGACTCTGTCCCTGTTCCTGAGTGGGACCTTTCCAGCTCTAACCTCTGGAAAAGGGGAGCACAAGTCTGATGAGGAGTGGTTGAGAGAACTGGGGCTGTTCAGCCTGGAGAAAAGGAGGCTGAGGGGAGACCTTATTGCTGTCTACAACTACGTGAAATGATGTTGTAGCATTGAGGGTGTTGGTCTCTTCTCCCAAGTAACAAATGATAGGACAAGAGGAAACAGACTCAAGTTGTGCCAGGGAAGGTTCAGATTGGATATTAGGAAAAATTTCTTCATGGAAAGCACTGTCTGTCATTGGAACAGGCTGCCCAGGGAAGTGGTGGAGTCACCATCCCTTGAGGTGTTTAAAAGATGCATAGATGAGGTTCTTAAGGACTTGGTTGAGTGACAGTGTTAGGTTAACAGTTGGACTTGATGCTCTTGCAGGTCTCTTCCAACCCAAATTATTCTATGATTCTATGAACTACATCAGCAGCGAGGAGCAATTCCTCAGCATCTCAAATAGCAAGCAGTGCCCACCTCCCCCATTTGCCCAGACCCCGAGTGCTGGGTCACAGCCATCCCCAGGGATGAAGGATGAAGCTTAGCAAAGCATGGTGCTCTCCTGGCATCTCTGCATAAGCATGCTGCCCTGCTCAGAAATAATCTGGGTGATTTACTAACCTAAACAATTATATATACAGGTGATGCTGAACCTCCCTTTGCAACCCTTTTTGTGAATAATATTAAATGCTTTAGTGCTTAAGGTGGGACCAAGAATTTCTCAGTGTGGGAAACATAGGGGATGCTGTAAAAGCCCAATACCTTTGAGGACCTGTGCTGAAGTACACACACGTGTCCCTTGACGATGACAGAACAAAGCAAATCCTTTCAATCAAAAGTTAAAATCTTCTTAATTTCTTAGTTTTAAAATTTTGACAACAGAGAACTCTTTGGTATCAGTCCCTGTATCTTAGGAATCAAGTATGATGAGGTATAGTATTTTAAAATGTTCTACAAAAAGGAGATATGGATAGATTTCAAATAGAATCACAAATCCGACTATTGATTTCTATGTTGAGAAGCATCACTGATACAAAGACATAGGTTAACAAAGATGAAAATACAGGTTTCATAAAATTATGCCAGCTTAGATCATGTTGTTTATTGGACACTCAAACAGCTATTTCTTATAATCAGTAGGCAAATGAGGGTTTTGTAATTAAATTTATCCTAAAATTAAGATTTCCTAGAATTAACATAATTTATAAATATGACCAATGATATATAAATCATTGAGCTCAGAAAGCACAGCCTTCTCATACCGAATGTCTCAGAGATCTGTACTTCGTATTTAAAGAGATGATTGAAGAATAACCACAGCTCTTGTAAACTCTAGAATTATCTGCCCTATTTTTTAATTTGTGCAAATTTCACTGAGTTATCATTGTTGTATTTATGATAAAATAAAAGTATTTGTGCATTCCTGAGATGCATGAATACTTAGATAAGGAAATTAGCTAAACACATATGCCCTTCCAGCACAGGGCAAATCTGAATAACTGTAGGCATGAATTAATTTCAAGCTCGCTTGAAAATTCCTTTTACTAGGAGAAATTTTGGGGATGGCCAGTGAGAAAATAGCCAATGTAGCACAGGAAGCACTGTGAGGTGGCTGATCTTGAAAGTTGGTAAATGATAAGCTCTAATGCTAGCTTTAAAACAATCTTTCATAATAGGAAAAAACAGCTAAATTATGCTCTTTCAAGATCATAATTAAGGAAGATCTATCAGTAGTAGCATTTGGATAAAACTAGATCTGGCAAAAATTATGTCAGAATATGACTAAACCCCCCAGAAAGTAAAATCTGGAGTATCTAGAATAAATCTTCACAAAATAATAGCAAGGATTACCAGCAGAGCAAGCAGATTGACTCAGCCGTAAGCAGACATGTGGGACCATGCTTATAAGATCAAACAAGGATAAGATAATCTCAGGTGAGTGGAAGGTATTTAGTGGATGCAAAAGGCTTGAAAACACTGATGTGTGACAGGTCTTCTGAGAAGTAACTAGATCAGACAAGTTGACAATTTACTCAGCTCCCTGAAATACAAAATAATTTTACATAAAATTGTGGCACAACTAAAACCTTGAGAATTTTGTTCTGAGGTGATAAACATGCTTTGGGTCATTTTTACAAGTGAAAGGAGAACTGGTTTTGTGTACAGCCTGTGGGCTTTCGCATGGCCAAGGAAGCAGAAAAAAACAGAGGCACAACTGCCCCCATCACAGAGTTGCTGAATCAGCAGGGTAAACGAGCAGGAGCTGTGAATACACTTGAATGCTGTTTCTCAGAAATAAACTGTCCTAGTTATTATTAAAAAACAAAACAAAACAAAACAAAACAAAACGAAACAAACAAAAAAAACCCTGGCATAAGCCAGACAAAAAGCTGGCAAGCTGCAGGAGCCTCACAGTCTGTAGGGACGTGGTGTGGTGGTGGGGTGGGAGGTGGGAAGTCTCCCCTCCCAGGCCAGTGAGAAGAGGCAACATCTGAGATTTTAGGTGAATTGGAAAGAGGAATTTATGGTGGGCATTAGGCAGGAACACAGGAAAGCATGTGCCGGTGACCGGAGGATAAGGAGGAGGGTGAAGGGGGCAGTGGAGCTGTTCAGGCAGTGGGAGGGATGCTTAGGGTAACAGGGTGAAGGAGTGCAGGAGAGCGGGAAGGAATGTGGCAGGGTCGGACGCAGGATTTATCTTTAAAAAATTCTGAACTATGCCCTCAGGAAAGACAGAGATCTGCTGAGAAGGTAGAATATGTATGTTCATATATGTTTGTATATAAAATAGGTATGTATTTGCAGATAATAAATATACCTAGATTTATAAAATGTATTGATAGAAATAATCCTTAGCAACAGAAATAAAGTACATGGTGAAAAGTTTTTTGTTGGCTTCTGTTTTCCATCATTACAAGGTTTTGCTCCTGACTGTCATAGTAATGTGTTCTTTAATATTGTTCCTATAGTAACAGACTTATCAATATACTTACGTCTCTCCTTCATAGTTACTCTGCTTCTAACAAACTGATTAAATATTAGACATGAGAAAATGAATTACTGGATGTTAGGCTCTCTTCTAGTTCACTTAGCAGTGCCTCACTGCTGAAGAGAGTTTTATTTTGCACCAGCGTGGCCCCTTATTCACAGTGAGAATTTCCTTTATTCGCGTACGGTCAGACCTCACCAGAACTGCAAAGATACTCTCTTCCCTTTGGGATCTCTGCTGTTTATTTTTCATAGTCTGTAGGAAATGTTATCAAAAGGGAAAATCTAATAGCTTTGGAGGCTACCTGAGGAGACACGGTAAATAAATTAGCATCATCACAGGTAGTTCCAGCAGGGCTGGGAGCGGGACAGGTTGGACAAGAGAGCACAGGCATTTCACGCAATAAATGGAGTCAGCCTGCTGTGACTCATATGCTTCTTATTTGTTTGCCTTGAAGAGATCCTCTCCCTTCATATAAACTCCAAGTCATGAAACAACAGTGCCTAATACTTCTGCTTCTCATGGTGCTCCCTTAAAACCTAGACTAAAATTTTTGCTGTAATGTTTGAGGTCACACTCTTGCTCTTGCTCACAGCAAACACCACTTTGTTCCACAGGAACTGATACCAGCCTTGCTTGTGGAGCAGGGCTCTCAGATGTGCATAAATTGCACACAATCTGGTCATTCACAATTCATTGCAAATGAAAAAAGAAAATCATAAATGGAAAGGAAAAAATCTCAGCGAGCTGTGGCTGCCAGCAGGCTGGCTGCAGCAGACTGGAAGTACGTTTTAAGGGGGAGAGGACAGCTCACCTTCCTCATGTAGGTGCCTGACATGGAGGTCATTTTTACTATCACAGTATGGGCAATTTGGCTCCATATATCGACCACTGGACAATGCGGGATGCATGTCACTCAGCTGCCTGCACTAATGGTCCGGAAGGACCTATTTTGCATCTCACCTGCAAACAGCGTTTGTGCTGGACGTTTTGTAAGGAGCTGCCTCCACCCAGCTTGCCAGGCTTATCTTCTGGTGTGCACAAAGAAGTGGTTCCTGTGCTGAAACAGCACTCTGCCACTCATCCAGACAATGAGTAGCTGATTTGGCATTTGATTAATAAAGAGGAGGAGATGAACCTTCATCTCCCTCTAAGCACACGGAGCCCTGTGCATAATCCTGAACTGATTCAGCCAGTGCACAATGGACCTGAGGACTTGGGAGATGGGGCCATTTTCAAAAAGCAGCTCAGGTTTTCTACAGTGTGAACTGGTTTGTGTGGACGGGCCTAAGTCGCTGGCCTTTTTTGAAAACTATTAAGGTCCTTCCTAATTAGTCCATGCTGGAGCAGTGGTTCAGCAGAGACCTGAGGTGCCAGTTCCTCCCCGGGGGTGCCCGCAGACTCCTACACGCCTGGGCACCAGGTCCCACCCCAGCTCTTTCTTGTGGCTAGAAAAATGTATTTCCAAGCCCTACACACCTTCCCCCATGCTGGTGAAACACTATCGTGGTGCCTGCATTGACCTCACGCGAGCAGTGAAGAAATTTAGAATTTAAGGAAAAATCCTAAAAATGAGTAAAAACACAGGTTGGGCTCATATCTGAGACTGTAGTTGGGGTGCCTGCTCTTGTCCCCTCGGGGTGGCTGTAGCAGCGTCACCCCCTCGCACTTGGATGCCTCACCGACCGTCACGGACAGGGGGACTCGGAGTGCACACGGCTCCCCCAGCCTCATTGGGGTCTGACTCCCGCGGGGACGGGCTCAGGCCCCACGGGTAGGGGTGAGAGCACCGCTGCCTGGCAGTGCCGGGGCTGCGCGGCGGGAGCGGGGCCGGCGGGGCTGGAGCGGGCCCCACATGGCTCCGCCCCGGCCCTTTAAGCCGCAGCGGGGCCGCGCCGGGCTCAGACGCGCCGGGACGAGCCGAGTCGAGCCCCGCGGTGAGTGCCGGGCCGGGCAGCGGGCGCGCAGGTGCGGAGCGGTGCGGGACGGGACGGGACGGGACGGGACGGGAGAGGCGCCGGCAGAGTCTCCCCGCAGGCAGTCGCAGCCCCGCGGTTCGGGGTGGGACGCGGTGGCCGTCGCCGCCGCCCGAAGCCGCGCCCGTGGGGCCCGTCCCGCCCCACCCGTGAGCGCGGCGGGGCTGCACGGGGGTCCCGCGGCGGTGCCCCCGGTGGTAGGGCGGGAGAGAGGCTGGGGGGGTAGGGGCTGCCCTATCACCACCGCCCCCAGCCGCTGGTGCAGGGGCTGGTGTTGGACCCCTGGCTCGGAGCAAACCGACCCGGTGTCCAGGAGAGGCGAAGCTGTGGGCAAGGAGAAGTGCCGGGAGCTGTGGCTTCCAGCCCGCTGTGTTGAACAGAGCGGCAACATGCTTGGCTTCCCCAACGGGTGGCTGAAAAAGCAATCCAGGATAACTGGATTGCCTGAAATTCCTCAGCGTTTGTCTTGGGACTGGTTTAGGTTTCTTGTATTTAAACCTGCCATTCACAAGTGGGTTGGAAAGGACTTTGCAGTTGCAGTGGCTTGTCACTGGCATTCCAGTGAATGCTAGCTTAATAACATGCTCTCCTCTTGACTGGGCATGAGCTTAGCAGAAGTCAGGATTTTCTTATTTGAGGAAAGCAGCTGCCAACAGACCTGCAATTGGAAGTCAGAACTGTTGGTACTGGTAGTGAGATCATCTGAATGTTTGATGACTGCTCTTAGGCTCCCTGAAGGCCTGTCTGAACTAGACAAAAAGTCATCAGGGAGCAGAGGAGGATTAAGGCAGGACTGGAAATCTGAATCTGCTACCTGTGGAGCTCTCAAAAGAGACCTGGGCAGTGTGAAGCTCCAGGGTGCTGCTAAGAGCAGCTGGTGGACAGGAGCACAGGCTTGTACACTGTCCTACATGCAGGGCTTCTTCAGGTCATCCCTTTTCCCATTAAGTACTTTATGAGCACCCCTGCCTCAGGGTAGCCCTTGCCATTGGGTAATTGAGGAAATATTGCCGTTCTTCCCACACATGCCATCATGGAAACATTGTGGGGAGGATAAATGGAAATATCTTCTGTTGAAGAAACCAAGGTCACCTTGAAGTACTGACTTCAGTTCCTTTTTGCTTTTGATTTAATGAATTCCCAGAGGCCTTATCAGAAGATTTGAGTCAGCTAATGGTTGCCAGACTGTCTAATACTTCGTCTCCTTTGGGAAGAAGGGGTGGAGCTGCACCCTGTGTTGCCCAGTATTACATGGGAAATTTGGGGCAAAACTGGAAACCTGATCCAGGTCCTCAGCTCTAGTGTGCATGGAAACTAAATAATCATTTGCTAACAAAATTATGACAATAATTTAGACTTATATAAATGCACAAAAGATCATGAGCGTGGGGATGGTGAGAGGAAAAGACATAAGTAGTCCTTGTACCAAATACCATTTACGTTTTGGAAAGCATACCAAGTGGAAAGGAATCTCTTTTTATTTTTTTTTTTTTCCAGTCCATGCATTCCTTTTCCAAAGCTTTGTGCAGTCTATATTCCCTTTAACTAAGGACACTCTTTGCCATGATTGATGTCAGCTGCTGTGCAGTAGCACAGCCAAGCACTTGAATAAAAGAAATGGAATCTTAATTTTTAGACTCTACAGTTGTGCCAAGAATGACAAAGGCAGAGTGGGAAATGTCATAAAACTAATTTTATGAGCTCAGTCAGGGTATTAGTGCTAAACCATGGAGCAGTAATGGTGCTAATCCCATGGAAGTATTAAACAAAGGGATATCTCAGTAATTAGTGTCAGTGTGCAAATGGCACTGCTCAGCCACTCTGAGGAAGTTTCCTAAGCCTTTGCTTAGGAATGTACCTAAGATGCCTCAATTTAGGTTAATAAACTAATCTTATTTTCCCACATGCCATGAATGGCTGTCTGCTTGCCGTGAACAAGGTCTTGTAGCAGCTACTTGGCAGCAAGACTTACTTGGGAACTGCACAACCTTTGCTGCATTCTGAAAACTGCTGAATTAGTGGTCAGGCTGCTTGAGCAGGAGGGTTCTTTTAGCAGTACTAGCAAGACGGGTCAGTTAATTCTGGCTTAGCCAGAACTGCTGCTCTGAGATGTGATTTGTGAGTCTGTTCTACCTTGCCTGGAGAGCAGGGGCAGCAGCTGAGCACCCATGAGACTGCTTGCTCTGCACAGAGATATCTCCCACACGTTGGTGAAAGCCCCTTAGAGAAAGGGAATCTTGAAACAAAGTGGTCTTCTCTGGCTCCCTGTGTCATGGCAGCGCTTCCAGTTCCTCTCTGTTGGCCAGGGAGACAAGTGAAGGCTGGTAGTTCTCAGCTCTGCCACCCATCCCTCTGAGCCAGAAGCAGATTGAAGGCAGCAGGTTGTGGGTATTGTGTGGAGATGCTGTCGTGTGTCTCTTCTCCCTGTCTGGTCAACACAGGAGAACTTCTAAGGGTAACTGAAGATGGGTTGTGATGAGGGAAGTCAGAAGCTCCCAACAAGTTCCCTTCCCTTCCCTTCCCTTCCCTTCCCTTCCCTTCCCTTCCCTTCCCTTCCCTTCCCTTCCCTTCCCTTCCCTTCCCTTCCCTTCCCTTCCCTTCCCTTCCCTTCCCTTCCCTTCCCTTCCCTTCCCTTCCCTTCCCTTCCCTTCCCTTCCCTTCCCTTCCCTTCCCTTCCCTTCCCCACAGGGCTGCTGTGAGGAGCCTACTGGGAGGGAATGGTGCTGCTGGTGGGGTGGCAGAAGGTGCCCTCTGGGCTTCAAGTGGGCAAACCCATGGTTCCCACCCAGAAACCCTCTCAGCAACAAGGGTCAATAGGGAGCAGAGAGGGTGATGAGGCCTGAGAAGCTCTGCTGGGTTAGACTTGCTGAATTGATAACCCACTCTCTGGCTGCTGTTGGTCTCTGTGATTACAAGAGGTGGTCTGGTGGTGAGCTGGAGGGTAGCAAACCACCATTAGCCAACAACGGTTGCAACTCAAGGGCAGTTCAGCGATGACTGGGCGATGAGCCTTCAGCAAACACTGCTGTGTTAGCTCATGGTGGTGACAGGAGGAGGAAAGTCACAGAAAAGCCAAAGGTGGTGGGCAGTGCTCTGCTTTGCTGTTTTAACCCAGAACAGTTATGGGGAGGAGCAAGAGAACCTCCCCATAGAGCTGGATGGAAACTGGTGGTGGTGGTGGCATGAGGACAGGGTAGCTGGGGAGGGGGCAGCTCAGCTTGAGATGGGCCAGCTGCTGATTCTGGCTTAATGTAGGAGACTGTTCTCAAGGCTGTAGTTTGACATGATGGGTGATAGTGTCTGTCCCTCTCCAGCAGCCTTCCAAGTGTCCATTGCAATAATGCATGGGAGGCAATTTTGTTTTATTTTGTTTTAAAGCAGCTGTGGCTCCTGGAGCAATTGGGTTTCGCTCATGTAACTCTCTGGTAAAGGTGCAGTTCATGTAATAGTGATGGAGCCTCCAGGAAATAATCCCCCTTAAACTTCTCTGAAGTGCAGGTGTGATCTCAAAGAAGTTCAGAATGTCCCTACAGCCCTAATAACTGTTTGTCCGGTGAGAGCAACTTGGCTTGTACTGCATCCCAAATAATAGGCCCTGCAGTAAAACAAAATGCCATTGTTGGCACAATTGGTTTTCTTCCATCAGACAAGGGGCCCAACGTTAATGAAGCATAGAAACTGAAATTATATCCATCTGGGGGGGCATTCATTCAAGGTACAGTAAAGCCCTTGTGCATGAAACTGTAATTTGTGCATGTCCAATTTATGTAACTTCCAAAATACCGGGCAGGGACAGAAGGACACGTCTCATGAAGACTGTGTCCCTGTTTCTCTTGCTATTTAGCAGCAGCAGCGGCAGCCTCTGTTCCCCTTGCCAGTCCATCTGCTTTTACAAATAGCCGTAGAGAGATGGCCTAAGCCTTTATGTCTGGCCTGTGATCTGAAGGGCTGAGAAGTTGATCTGATCACAAAAACTTCTCACATGGTGTAAGGTCACGTTTTTAAAACAGTTGACAAAATTGCAGACTTGTGCTCAGACATACAAACTTTGCAGACCTGGTTTAAAGAAGCCTGTAACCCCAACTCTGCTCAAGCTGGGGCAGTGGAGGACACTGTGGTTAACAAACCTCTCCCCTTCTCCCCTCATGCCTGGCTGGGCACACAGGGCCACCACCATGCCAAACTGGGGAGGCGGCAACAAATGTGGCGCCTGTGGCCGCACCGTCTACCATGCCGAAGAGGTGCAATGTGACGGGAGGAGCTTCCACCGCTGCTGCTTCCTCTGCAGTAAGTATTCCCCTTCCGCACCCCAGCAAAACCTCTCCTGGCATAGCCAGGGGGTCACAACAGCAAGGTGCTGGTCCACAGGAGATGTCCCAGGCTCAGCTGGTACCTGTGATGCACAGGGGATGGCAGCGGCCAGAGGTGGCTTTGTCCATCACGTTGGGCTTGACTTATGCTTCACCACATGCACCCTAGGCCTGGTGGTGCCAAAGGGAGAGCTTGTCTCCTGGAGAGATATTATCCTACCTGTGCAGTGTGGGAGGGGTGGGATGTGCCTCCCAAAGCAGAGCACATCATGCTTTTCTCCTCCATTTGCACCCCCTTACCCCATCCTTCTCCTCAGCAGTCTAAGGGATCTTTAGAATGGAAACCTGGCTTCAAGTGTTGCTCAAGCAGAGGAGGAAACCCAGTGGCAAAGCCTCATTTGCACTGGTCTGAGCTCAGCTGGACTTCTCACGGTGGTCCAAGGGCTGTCAGGAGCTGAAGGAAGAGTTATCAAACCCCTGCCCTGAAGCCGCACACAGAGCAGGACACCAGCGGGCCTGAGCACAGCCGAGTTGTCGATGCTTTAGTACAGCCAAAAGCCTGGACTTTTTTGGCACAGGGGCCCATGGTTTCTTTCAGATGAACGAAGTCCAAAGCATTATTTTCCAGTCCAACCAATAAGCCCAGCGAGGCATTGAAAATCGCTTTCTCTGCTGAAAAGACCTCTGGTTTGATGAAGGGAACAAAGGGTCACTGTGAATCAGAGGCTCCTACTTTGCAAACAGACAGCCTATCTGTCTGAATCAGAGAATTTTGCCTCATTACAAACATGAGGTACTGCTTTGTCCTCCTTCTTCGTGTTTAATACCTGCAGGCAAAAACAAGGGTTTAGCCTCAGTTTAGCCACAGTTACAACTGGCCCTTTCAAACCACTTTGCTGTTAGTCTGCAGCGTCACGTCAGCGCACTGTGAGCCTCGGCACACCTACGCTCCTTTCCCTTAGCTCTACAGCAGTTACAAGAAAAGATTAGATGTCCCAGCTGCCTCATTTTCAGCCTTTTATGGGAGTTTCTATTAAAAGAAACCTGGAACTTAGAGTCAAACAATGGCTCTAGTGTGTCTGAGTATTTGCCTTTCCTTAGCGCATAGTTCTGTTGGGGTTAAAGTCTGTAGACTTAACAAACATGCATTAGCTGATTTACTTATTGGATATTTGTGTCTCATAAAAAGAACCTTAGAGTTAAGGAATGCCATAGGCAAAGGTCACCCTCTGTTTTGAAGACCTTAAACTTCTCTTTAAACAAGAAATTCATAAAGCTTTTTTTTTTTTTTCCTCCCCAAATTCTTTATCATGGGCATAATGCTGTTGCAGACGGAAAGAGCCTGCCAGCTGGGATACAAAAAAAGGTTTAAGAAGGAAATAGTTCTGCCTTCTACTGTAACCTTGAGCAGAGTGCTTGAATTGTGCTGAAGGACAATGCAGGAATGCCAAAAAAGCACAGCCCCTCCGGTGACAGCTGTGAAACAGACCCAGCTCTGCTCCAAACCAGTGCCAAGGCAGGGGGAAAACCTTGAAGGTTGTTTTTTTCCCAGCCCTGCCCAAAAAGGCAGGGGAAGGGCTCTTCTGCACCCATAGACTTCTGCTTCGTGCTATATGGGATCTGTCAAGGGAAAATGCTGTCTGCACTATCTGGGTTTCTGAGCAGCCTCATTCATCAAACCACAGCAAGTTTCCAGGCTTTAAATGTCACGGTCATGAAGAGGTGGGAGGGAATAGAGCCCTTTACAGGGCTAAGCATAATTCATTAATTCAGAAGACAGCCTGCCTCCTCTTATCTTGAGCAGTCCCACAGCCTAACAGGAAGACTTATGAGCAAGAAAACCCATAATACCACTTCTCACTTGATATTTGGTTTACTGCATGTGCTGATGGAAATGGTCTCTTAAGGCAATATAATGTACTTTTTTTTTCCTCCAGTGGTCTGTCGGAAAAACTTGGACAGCACAACTGTAGCGATTCATGATGCTGAAGTTTACTGCAAATCGTGCTATGGAAAGAAGTATGGCCCAAAAGGTTACGGGTATGGCCAAGGGGCTGGCACGCTGAACATGGACCGGGGAGAGAGACTGGGCATCAAGCCTGAGAGGTGAGTGAACTGAGTTTGGGGGAGTGTGGGGGTGACCCTTGTCCTCCAGTACTGTTTGCAGAGGAGTCCCTCAGGCTGGATTTTGTTTAATTCATGTTGTCTGGAATAGGAATGCTGCGAAGTACCCCAGTAAAACCAAACATGGTTATTAATTCATGGTGCATTAATCTTCAGTGCACAAAGCTTCCACTGGTGACTACACAAGTAGGCACCACATGAGCAGAAGTTAGTGCAGGTAAAGATGCATGAACCCTACACATGAGCCACAGGGGACTGGGTTATGGAGCTGGTGGTGGCTCTGCACAAGCCCACAGAGGTGACTGTGAGTCTCAAGCTGCTCTCCTACATAAGCTGCAAAGGCAGATGTTCAACAGGTTCTGGCAGGGATGGATTTGGAAAGCTGAGAATCTGGAGCTACAAGAAGAATGAATTTTTAACTGGCGAATGAAGAACCATTTGTTCTTAATTATAGCCAAAAACAAAAGTCCTATTAAGTAATAAATGTTCCTAGTCTGATTAAGTCCTTGCTGTAAAGCAAAGCATGTAAAAAGAAGCTGAAGTTTGCCTCACAACTTGCTTCATGCAAGTTCCCAAATTATTGCTTGACTTTTACACCATGTCTGCTGTTCAGCCAGGGCATAGCCAGAACTGATAAATAGTTCAAACCATTAGGTTCAGTGACCAGTTCAGGTTCCAGATTATGATCAGTGGACAGGAATTTAACAGAATTACTTGTAGCTTGCTATCTGACAAATCCATGTCCTGATACAGAATTCAGCACTTCTACAGAAGTGAAAAGGTGAAGGCTTCTCAAAAAACTAGATTTTACAGTAGCTACTCACTATCCTTTTAAGCATGGCCTTTCTCATTTTTTTTTTTTCCTACCAAGTGTAATTGAATAGCCTTGCTGATTAACTTACCTCTCCAGTTTTGAAAAAGTACTTTATTCCATGCTGTGTGTTGGATGCTGCTCTCTTAGTGTCGTTAAGAAGAGCAAGAGGTCATTCAGTAAGAAGAAAAAAAGAACAATGAATGTCCCCTTTCTTTCAGCACCCCTTCTCCCCACCGACCCACAACAAACCCAAACCATTCAAAGTTCGCTCAGAAGTTTGGCGGGGCAGAGAAATGCTCGAGGTGTGGCGATTCTGTTTATGCAGCAGAGAAAGTAATAGGAGCTGGAAAGGTAAGGAACTGCCTGTGCCCTTTTGTACCTGCTGCGTGGACTTTAAAGCGAGCTGGGGATGTTCTGTGGGTTCCAGAAGGGAACAAACTGCAGGGCAGACTTACCTTGAAATTGCATTTCTCTGCCAGCTGTCTGCCTCGCTACAGAGAGCCAAGATCTGCTCTGAATTGATTAGAGCAAGCCTAAACTTTTCAAAACACTGCCCTGAGCAGGATGCTGTGTAGAATCCAGGGCTTTGGGCCACTCGCAGAAATGCAGATGCTCTCATCTGAAACTGGTGCACTGGAATTGGTTTTTATTGCACCAGTCATCTGTAAACAATACTGATACAGGCATCTCTGGGTAATGCATTTTTTTACAAACTCAGGCATTCTTTGTATTTTAAACTATCTTGTTGTTTGTTGTTTTTTTCCCTAGCCATGGCACAAAAACTGCTTCCGATGTGCCAAGTGTGGAAAAAGCCTCGAATCAACAACCCTAACTGAAAAAGAGGGAGAAATCTATTGTAAAGGTGAGAAAAGAAACAAAGACCACTTGTTTGTGGTTCAAGGAAATGTGTTACAAGGACAGATGCTGAATTTATTTCTGGTATAAGAGACTTTCAGACTTCTGTCAAGATGGAAATGTAAGTCACAGGAATAGAGCTGAGAAATGAAATGAAATAAATATTACTGAAGCTGCTCATGTAGCTTACTTCTGCATCAAGCAAAACATTGCACACTGAGTAACGCAGCAGGAGCCTGGAAACAAGCTGGTCAGCACCCTGCTGAGCCTTCTTGAGTGGTATTGTGGATATAAACCTGATCCACACAGGTGTTTGGTGGCAACGTATGTCTTGTCAAATATCTCGCCACAGAATCATAGAATAGTTTGGGTTGAAAGAGACCTTCAAAGCTCATCTAGTCCAACTCCCTGCCATGAGCAGGGACATCTGCAACTAGATCAGGTTGCTCAGAACCCTGTCCAGCCTGGCCTTGAATGTTTCCAAGGATGGGGCATCTGCCACCTCTCTGGGCAACCTGTGCTACCACCCTCATTGTAAAAAAAATTTCTTCCTCATGTCTGCCCTGAATCTCCCCTCTTATAGTTTAAAACCATTACCCCTTGTCCTGTTGCAACAGGCCCTGCTAAAAGCTCTGTCCCCATCTTTCTTACAGGCACCTTTTAAGTACTGAAAGGCTGTAATAAGGTCTCCCTGGAGCCCTCTCTTCTCCAGGCTGAACAACCCCAACTCTCTCAGGCTGGAACCCATGTATGAATTACTTTCACAGAGCAGACTGGGAGCTATCACCAAACAGCCACAGCTACTGAGTTTAACCATGGCAGTTACAGAACTTAACAAAAGGTTTTTAAGCATTGCCTCTTATGGGGAAGTGTGAGTGACTAAATGGGAAGCAGCCCAGGGGTTTAGCCTAGACAGTGCTGTTCTTAATTACCGAGCCAGAAGCCTCAGCTACTACACGTTTATGTTTCTCACAGGTTGTTATGCGAAGAACTTTGGCCCCAAGGGATTTGGGTATGGCCAGGGAGCGGGTGCCCTTGTTCACGCCCAGTGAGGGAACGCGTCTCAAAACACCTTATGGCTCTGCTGAGACCCTGCTACAAGAAAGAAGAGAGTTTCCTAAATGTTACTAACTACTGTGGAAACAGATACTAGTTACCATAGTGCTTGGGCCATACATTCAGCAGATGATTTTTTTTTTTAAAAAAGCACTGCTTTTCTCTTGCTTCGTGTATCACACTGTAACACATAATACCGAGTATCAATTCAATAAAGCTTTGCTTGTTGGTATATCCTGCACCCAAGTGTTACATGCTTTGTCAGCAAAGATAAGTAAGGGGAGTGGTGTCGGGGTACTCTGGGTGTGCAGGGGTGGAGATCACAGAATCACAGAATGTCAGGGATTGGAAGGGACCTCAAAAGGTCATCTAGTCCAATCCCCCTGCCGGAGCAGGAACACCCAGATGAGGTTACACAGGAAGGTGTCCAGGCAGGTTTTGAATGTCTCCAGAGTAGGAGACTCCACAACCTCCCTGGGCAGCCTGTTCCAGTGCTCTGTCACCCTCACTGAGAAGAAGTTTCTTCTCATATTTAAGTGGAACCTTTTGTGTTCCAATTTGTACCCATTACCCCTTGTCCTATCATTGGTTGTCACCGAGAAGAGCCTGGCTCCATCCTCATGACACTCCCCCTTTATATATTTGTAAACATTAATGAGGTCACCCCTCAGAGATGTAATGGTAGACTTGGTGCAGCCCTTCACTAAAAACCCAGCGTGACTGGAAGCCAGACATACATATTGCTGGTCACGGCCTTCAGAGGTGAATGACCGTCCTCCTGTATCACACCATCACATGCACATGCAAGGCAACCAGCTGCTTACTGCCCAGAAGCAGCAGATCTTAATCTATTGCTCTGTGTAGTGACACAGCTCTGAAAGTGATAGATTTTTAGGAAGCTCCGTGCCTAAACAGCTGGCTGTCTCTGCCACGAATGTAAACCAAACCTTTTTCACTGTAATTTTTTGTGGGATTGTACCCTGCTTTGGTATTGAGATGTTATTATGCACAGGACTTAGTGTGCAGGAGTACTCTACCAAGACAGCTGAAGATTCATACCATTCCTATTCAGCAGTTGACCAAGGTCTGGACTAGCACATCAAACTCAGGTTTTAAGAGCAGCTTTTGACCTTCTCTCAGTAGTGTTATAACCCTCAGTTCCCTGAAGATGGTAGAAGGCTTCAACCTCTTGAGGATGGCACCTGGAAAAGGTAGCTGCAGGATAACAGAGCAGAATAAAACTCTGCCTTTAACCACCCTGGTAGATAATGTGACTTCAACTCAAGATGATAGGCAAGGAGGAACAGCAATTAAACACATCAAATGCAGTGTGTATCTACTCCATGCAAACACACCAGCTGGGTGAAAGCCATAATAGTCAGGATCCTTGACTCTGCTAACATAACTCTTCATTAGCAGCAGTTCCTAAAGGTCTACAGTTAGGAGAAAATTAGTTTTCCTCAGCCAGTCCTTGAGTGGAAAGCTCCCAGAAGAGCTTGGCTTCTTCTAGGGCCTGGAGCAGCCCCCAACACAAGCCTGTGAGGCCTGAGCTGATGGCACCTGCAATTGCCCTTCTTGTGAAGCAAATGGGAGTCACCTCCTCAGCTCTTAGGACCAGTCCACCACAAAGGCATTACATGAGAATGAGGTACTTAAAACTGTGAAGCAAGGAATCATCCAGTTTGAGACAAGCTGCTCTATTTTTGAACAAGTAACCAGCAGTTAGTATGAACAGCTTAGCAATGTTTTTCAATATTTTTTTTTTTTAAACTGGGTCTAAGTTTCTTGAGCACCTGAAGCAAACCTTCACCAGTGAGCTCAGGCTCCCCTGCCAAGCCCCCTTGTGCAAAGCTTGTGGTTTGCTCTTGCCTACAGTAGGGAGGAGGCACATGAGAACTGGGCATCAACACCTCTTAAGAGAACAAATGGTACCTCAGGGGAGCAGACCTGAGCTCCAGCAGGTAAGAGAGGGTTGTAAGAGCTCCTTTCCAGCCCTTCCAGTGAAGGACATGCTATTGTACAGTGAGGGCTTCACTAGAGGACAACCACACCTGTAGGGAGGCACAAGCTCCACCCCGGCAATCCATGTGGTGTTACGGGGTAAAGGCGGGAGGTTCAGCTTCCACTCTCATCATGGCCAACAGAAGTTAGTTAAAGAAAAGATGAGATCTGAAACACCATCTGTTTTGGGAAGGAAGCTGATACCTCTAGGGGGGAAAAAAATGCTTCACTGAGTGAATTTATGGAAATACATTCAAGACTAGGAACACTACAATAAAATAGGGAGCAAATGTATCAGCACTGTTCAAGGCAGTTTTCAAGCAAAATCTATGACTGCGGTCTGAGGTAGTGAAGCAGTGCAAACCAAAAGCCTAATTAGAAAAATACGTACTAGTCAAAATAATACATAAAGAGCATTTTGTATGGGTTACAGAGCAACAGTGTGGATTATGAGGAAGAAGAGACAGACAGCTCAAAATGTGAGCCAAGAACTTGTACAGTTCACAGAGAGGGAAAGATTACAGCTGAAAAAGATAACAGCAAGGCAGAAGCAGCACACGTTTGGGGAAGAAACCTCTGGTCTTGCTACTCATACTGATGATCCTAATACTTTTCTACTAAAAAAAGTACTTTTCTCCTTTACCAACTTGACAGTTGTCCAGAAAGGGTTGAAAGGGTTGATCCCCTCTGACTCTTCCAACCTGAACAAGGACAGCTCTAACTCAGAAGCAGCATCCAGGCCGCAGCAGCCGAGGACATAAAAATCCCCTTTCCACAGCCTTGTTACCTGATGGAAGTGCTTAATCTTCTCAGGAACAGCATTATAAAACGCTGAGCATCACCGTTTGATAGACAGAAACCAAAATAATGCTCTTGACACACTATTCAGCAGATGAAATTGCTCCCTCATTAGTTGATGTAGCTACTGTAGAGGATCTTAAACCGCCACATTAGCAGAGCTGGCAGGTGCAATTTATGCTGACAAAAATGGGCATCTAATATAATGTTCATTTACCTACAAAAAAGAGCTTTCAGTTCTTAGAAAAATGAACAGAAGAAATGATTGGAAATCATTTAAACCACTAAAAATCATGGGCTTTCATTTCCTAGAGGTAGTCATAGCAATAACTCACAGCTCCACACTGCTCTACATCCCAACGAGTTACATCATTTAACCACAGAAAGAGAAATAAATGAAGGAAAACAGAAAACTTGTAACCAGAAAGACAATATACTTGTCAAGAGAAATGAAAACCCATTACTGAAGTGCTTTCACTTGGTTACTGTCAACTTTTCAGCAGCAACAAAACATGGATGAATAAATGCTCGGCCCAGGCTGGAGTAATGCTAACTAATGGAGTTGATCTCAGTTTGGAGCCCTAATGCCAGGAGAGACTGGCTCTCAAAAGCACTTTGACTTCATGATCTAAGTAGCCTGCAGGATTGGAGGCAATGCGAATAGGGCACTCCACTTATAAGATAATGCAAATAAATTCAACCCGGAATTGGTGCAATTTTTACTGAGGTCCACTCAGCAGCCTAAGGTGGATAAAACGCAAATGCAAGCATTCTGCCTTCATAGCAAAAAAATCTGATTTCACTTAAGGGCAGCTCATGGGAAGCAAGAGGGAGTGAACTCTATCAAGCCATAATGAGGGTGCATAGGGCAGGCTTCTTCCAAACAAAACAAACCAAGTAACCAGGTTTCCAGTCATTAGGAGCCCACCCATACCTCCCAAGAGCAGGAACTGCTCTGACAGAGCACTGCAAATCTCTGTTGGAGATCTTCAGTACAGAATATGTCTTTTTTAAAAAAATAAAGTCTTTATTCCCTGACTTTTACTGGCCAAGTCAAAGGGTGGTCAGCAGAGGCGAGCTTGGGCCCAGCCTCACCAGAACCATTCCTTGGGGAATCACAGAATGGATAGGGTTAGAACTGACAACCAACCCACCTGCTAAAGCAGGTTCACCAGAGCAGCTCCAACAGGGATGTGTCCAGCGGGGGTTTGAATGTCTCCAGAGGAGACGCCACAGCCTCTCAGGGCAGCCTGTTCCAGGGCTCTGGCACCATCAAAGTAAAGAAGTTTCTCCTCATATTCAGATGGAACCTCCTAGAACAGCACCAGCAATCCTCAATGTGTGCTAATATTGAACTCATACCCAGCAGAAAACAAGAGACTTTTTCTTCTCCCCATTAGGTGTGCTCTTAAGTCCTAGCCTTCTACTTTAATACATACTGCTGGTTATAAATAGCCTCATTAAATCCAACCTGGATGGTTACCTTGTTTCTACTCAGAACCTAACCTTTAGCACAAACCAGAAGAGTCAAAGTATTCTGTCTCCTGCAAGTGCCACCTAGAAATGCACATCTTGGTCCTATCTACCAGCCCTATGTAAACATCTTGTCTTCCTTTAGAACACCTCAAATGCCATTATCATTAAATATGTACAACTGGCCACCTGAAACGCTTTCTAAAAGCAATTCTCCCTCATGAAATGTTATCTTGCCAGCATCTTTACTCAAAAGAAAGGTGTACTAATTAGGGAATGCTAACTATAATTGGTAGTACAAAGGTATACTTTACCAAAACCCAGTAAAGTGGTAGTTGACAGGATTTCATATCAGCACAGAATTGGGTGCATGCTCTAAGACACCTTATACATCCTTCTGGAAACAGACTTTACTAAAATAAGATGCAAGATAGTAGCTGTTTTCTCATGGTGCAGCTTCTGAAATTCGACAGAAACAACACTTTGAAATCATATCCCAAGTCAAGACAAACACTGCATCTAAGAGTCAATATTTATTTGATTAATAACTTACAAAATTTAACAGATTTAATTTATGTAATGAGAGCTAATTTATTAAACATTTTACAGATTTTTTTTGTTCACAATGTAATACATCAAGATCTCAACAGTATTAAAATAATACTTGGCACAGTTATAAATAAAGAATAAACAAAAAAATCCATAGCTTAAAATGTAGTGATGTTTTACACATTAATTGAAAAAAAAAAAATCTGGTGGACATCAAAGAATACAGAAAACCTGCAAAGAAACAGCACATGTTTAGGGCCAAGACAAAATTCCCATTTATTCTCCCTATGTCAGATTAAGTTGTTCTGATCAGCTTCAAGTTTCAGAAGCAATGCAGTTTTGGTTCAACAAGTGAATTTTAAGTTTCATAACTTGACAAAAAAATGCTGCACAGTTGGCTCCCCCCTGCTTGATTTTATGATTTCACATCAAAGGATTCAGTGTTACTCAAGACAAGTTACATTTTACACTGGAAGCTTCATATATTCCAAATCCCTAGATGCAAGTTAATTTTCACAACCACCTACTATTGCTCAAATTCTGCAGGTCTCAACAAAACTGTCACCAGAGAGCTACTAACAAGTAAACAGCGCAGAACTCACTACGTACTACCAAAGATCACCTCTTCTTTTGTGACCATTTTTGACATGGACTGCATGACATAATTCGTGGCAGTTAATGCTACTGGGCAACTAAAACCAAAACTTGTATCACATACTGAACTGCTCTTCTGGTGCTAGGCGATATTTAATAAAGTGGATTGAAATTCTTTAAGTGAACGACCCCCAAAGGAAATGTGGAAAAAAAACCAAACCAAACCAAAAGAAAACAAAAAAACCCCTCCAAAACAAATATTACTGGTGATTAAAATAAACAACATCATAAATTCATGCTTTTTCTTGATTGGAAAAAAAGATGAATAACTTATGTCAACTCTTTTCACTGAAACAGAACATGTCTTCATTACAATTACAAATTTAGTCTGACAAAAACCTCAAAAGCTTTTTGCCACCCCTACCCCCAAACCTCTCCTATTAAAACTGTGTCCAAGACGATGTTGATTTTTCCAGTATTAAACATTCAAGTACTCTAATGCTGCACTTCTGTAAATCCTGATATCTGGTACTTGCAAACTAAGTGTGTGTCTTGAGATCAATGAACAACTACAGAAAAAATGTTTACTTGCAAATACTGAACATCAACTATTTACAGTTTCACTGCTCCTCTTACTAAGGCAAGGGCCGGGAATACCACTAGATTGCTTTATTACCTGTAATCTGCATATTACAGAAAACGCTAATTTTGCCAAGCATCAAACATGCAGTGAATTTGCAGGGCATAATGCCTATTAACAGCAATATTGAACATCACTAAAAGCTCATTAGATATCTTCCTACACTTTTTTTTGGTTGAATAAAATGAAAATGAGCAGCTTTAAATACACTAAACACACACTCACGGAGAGAAAACTATTTGATAAATTATTTATATACAGATACACATTCTTTACACTGGTCTCAGACATCTGCTTTCGGGTCCCTCCCCAAACTCCCCTCACAGGTTTCTCGAACCACTGGGTTGCTACAGCACTTAGAAGAGAACTAACCTGATTCTCAGTCTCTCTGTAAACAATAGTTAAGGAAGCAGTGAACAATTCACTATGAATATGTGAAAACAACAGAACAAAAATCAGTGCATCGCAGTCAAGAAAAGCCCCTTTGGAATGCAATTTCAGATCATTCCTTACCTTCCAAACATACCTGTAGCATGAGAACTTAAAAAAAGAAATTAAGGGTGATTTCCATGTGCCAATACACCATCTTCTTCAGAACACTGCATTACATTTTCTGTGAGCGTGTGCTACTATGGGGATTTTTTGAAGTTTGTTTTCCATTCTTTTACATCCAAAGAAAATAAGCATATTTCGGACAACTTTAGGTTCTTCTTCTGCAGTTGCTTTCAATTTAAAACTATCTTGTATTTTTATAATTGAGATTTTTGCTTTCACATCTGTGGTTTCCCCCATGCAATTTCCCTTCCAACGTGTCTCCAATTACACTACATTGTACTGTATAAGGACCAAACCTAATATTGAAACATTGCTAGTTTGTAAGTTGCTTATAAAATTACTTCAAAGATAATGACTTTTTCCCACTTTTTTTCCTGAACATTATACCCTGTAATCTAGTTTTACAGGTGTATCTTGCATTTAAGCACGGTTTTGACAGAAGAGCTTTCCTTATTTGCACAATTGTTTATTTCAGACTATATCATCTCAGAACAGGGTTATTACAAGTATTTAGTTGTACCACTAAGTGGTGGCAAAGACAATCACCAAAAGATGTGGGCAACATATTTTTTCTCAACATTATCTGACGTTCCCTACTGCTATAACTCAGCACATTACAGAGGATTCCCACCACATGATGTTTATAACAGCACTGAAAAGCACATTTTTCAATGTACATAATACTACAGAAAATCTGTATTAAAAAAAAATCACATTACAGGAACTACAACATAACGATCAGTGACCTCTGCATCATGAAATTTAGTTTTATAACCTAGATTCTTGTTTCAGTGGAATTATTCATATTGGGAAATATTTTTTTCTGCTCAGCACAACATAGCTACTTGTGTCAATACTCCAATAATCTCATGCTCCATTGTGAAGGACCTTAAATAAAAAACCCAACAACAAATACTGTGAATACGCTGTCACGAGTAATTCTCATGTTAAGAACTGTTAAAATCCCTTTTTGATCTTCCTCCTCTTCCTTATCAGGTTTGGCAGTTTATTCTGTCCGTTTTCACTGTTGTTAATAAAATTCTGATGAAGAGAAGGTACCTTATGATTCATCATCAGCCTTACACATAGCATGCTACTCTTCAAGGGATGCGGATTCGAGAGAGAGAGAGAAAATTTTTCAGGCACCACTCAGATATGATATGCTCACAGGATGAAGGTGGTGCTACACCAGCTGGTAGCCTGATCCTGAAGTTTGGTCATATTCTATTGTATACTGCCTTGTCCAGTCCACGATAACAGGCCGAAAAAGACCACAGCATCTGAATTCAAAGAAGTCTATAATGTTCCTTATACATCCATGGCTACAAACAGAAGAAAAACACGTTAGTAAGCAACATCACAGTTCGTCTAACAAATCTTTTTTGTCTACCTACAAATTCTATTCCCCATCCTTTAAGCTCCTAACTGTAGAAAACCAACTCAGATGAAAATTATCATAGTGGTTGCTGATGAGCAAGTTCTGAAATAAGAAGCAGTCACCAGACTGATGAATGTTTGACCTTCGGACACAACCAAGACACTAACTTTCTTCGACTATCTACCAAAACTGTATGGAGAAATGCAACATGTCATTGGTAGTGCACCATCCTGCAGCACAGCACAATAATTCAGATCCCTTTCTAAGAGGAATGCTGCACTGTACAGATGGATGCATGACAAAACTATATGAATTGAATGTCTTCCTAGAATAATTTCCATTTTTATTAATATCTATTTCTGTCATAAATACTGGTTCGCCAGCTGCAGGTCTAAGATCAATTAAGTCCCTAGACAACACAAAATTAAGAGAGTATTATCTGAATTAAATGAACCAGTTAAGTGCTTTATGCAGCTGAATCAATTAATTATCAAATATTTAAGACACCTACATCAGAATTCCAACTCCCTTTTTTTTAACTTGGGCTGTATAGATCATGGTTTTCTGGAAGAGAAGCTTGTGTTATGATACATGCAAGAAGAGCCCTAAGCAACAAAGAGATGACAACTATTATGTCAATGCTTCATCTGACAGGCGATGCCAGGTCCGTTATTTTAGACATCTGGTGTTATTTTCAGGAGTCACTCTTATAATAGCAGCTGTTTCAGTGAAAATGGTTTGTGAATTTGACATTGAAGACAAAACCAGCAGTTCTCTCCTATCCTGTGCAACGCCCTGTTTAAAAACAGATCACACAAATTTCTCTTCTAGCAAAGAAATCAAACTGCCACAATAACTCCCATCTCCTGTTCCCCTGGATGCCACCTGAAAGAGCCACAGCTCCCCCAGGAGACCCAGCATCCCACCAATATTCCAGCCTTACATCTTCATTTATTTCCTGCGTTGGCTCCACAAGCTGCTTCACACTGCCATGTTGCCATCCCAGTGCTGTATTATCCCCAAGTCCCTCTCTCAGCTTGTACCCTCCCCACTACGCAAACCAGAATCCCAACTGACACCCAAAAGTCGCCCACATCTCACCCATGCAACACATCCTTCAGTTCCTGGGACACCCTGCTCCCCCAACCCACAAACAGTTTTGCCTGTGCTCTTCCTCCCGAGCAGGAAGGAAGTGCTGCCTCCTTCCTGACAGCAAAGAGAGCAATGGGACCTACTGCACAGAGCAAATGCAACAGCACATTAAGTATTGCTCAGGAGAAAGTGCCTGGTGTAGAACTGAAGATCCAGGTCAACACTGACACCATGCAACAAGCAACTACCTCTGGTTTGGGTATCTGATTTATAAAGAGGATATTTATTTCCCCATAAACTTTACAGCAAAATATGACCACCGATGGAAAGCATTATTTTCTGAGCTTATGCATCCTTGTCTAGCCATGACAAAACATTTAATACTTAACAGGACAGAATGTGTCACTGTAAAAAACAGCTGATAAGATTCAGCAATCCAAGCAGTGAAACTACTTTAACAGTATTTAGCTATGTTCTGTTTCAACAAGCTGCACAAATGTATGCAAGGCTACAGAAATAACAAAGATGTTTACACTTTAAAACTTACTTGAATGGGCTTTCAATAGATGTGGTCGTAACTTTAAAGTGCTTGTATCTTCTTGCATTCATTCTCTCATTTGTAGTGATACCTAAGCAAGATATCTGAAGGTAGGAAAAAGATAAAGTAATTTAGCTCATGCAAAAACAAGCAAACAAGTCCTGCATGAGACAGACTGAAAAAGAAGGACCCCATTTACTGTGTTATACTCCTTCTCTTGAAGAATGAATTTTTGTCTGTGGAAATTACAAAGTCCAAACGTAAAGCACCATACAATAGCTGTGCCGGATTGTGCAAAAAGTTTAATTTTGAAAGGGATCAGAAATAAATTATGGTCACCGAAGAAACTCTGATTTCTTAGTCCATAATACTTTACTATATTGTCAGCTGAAGTGCACTGTAAACAACAGATTCAGAAGCTATTTTACACAGTGTTTGAACTGCTTTCTTTTCCTCCTGACATCCCAGTTTTAGCAGCAGTAATATATTCTCCCCATTCATAAATTAATTGCAGTAATGAAACTTTTCTGTCTACAACACAAAAAGATGGCCAGAAAAAAAACAGTGTTTTTTTGTTTTGTTGTTGTTCCTTATGTTTTTTCATTTTTACAGAATCACTTGGCCCAATGGCTATGCTTTTCTGTAACAGCCTTACAACTATGTTAGCCTAAAAAAGTATCTTACACAAAATTGGACTTTACTGTAATGTGATACAATTGGAAATACAAATGTGAGAACTCTCTTAGCAGCCTTATACTGCAGGAATATTAAATCTTGTAGTTCTTACTGAAATACAAAAAGTCAACTCTGCTCCATGTTACAAAAGCAAGAACACTGAGAAAGTTAAGTTTGGGTTGTCTACGTACATCAATGGGCTCTCACATGCCAACTTTTGAAGTAGGAAGTAAAGGTTTTACATTATCCTTCTAAGATAGTAGGTAGTATTTTGCCAATAATCCTGCCCAGTTCAATAAGAAGGACAAGTTCAAACTTTATGACAGAGAAGAAAAAAAAAAAGAGAAGCAAGAGTAGGGGCTGTGCAGTAGCAAATCAAAAGAAGCAATTAAGAGAATATCTTTATTAATTTTATCATGATGGCAAACTCCAAAGAGATTTGTCAAGAACAATTCTAAGTTTCCTATGTGTAAAACTCTTAGGAAATTTAGTAATACGACTGTGTTCAGCTTTCATGTTTTCAGGATTATTGAAGAACTCAAATGCTAGAATTATCTTGCTTAATTACATTAATGATACAAAAGACTATGGTATGTATTTTTCCAAGTGGCATAAATCAGATTCATCTGTAGACAGATTGTATTAACAGGAATCCTCAATAGGGAACTTAATGGTTCATGATTTAAGTATGACAGAAAGCTCTCTGCCAAGTTACATGTTTACTCTGCTATAGAAGTCTATAGTATAGAATAGGTAGGTGAGACTGCTTTGAAAGCCAACTGAAATACATGTAGTTACCTCTGCTCATTTGTCTTGGGCATGAAGGGCCTCTGAAAGACTCAATGGTTTTTGCTCACCCACACAAGATTTTGAAACTGATACATGTTCTAAATGATTATGGTAGAAAGAGGAGGACAAAACTCCTGAAAAGTTTTACCTACACCTTACGGGATGATTTCTATTTCCAGGATCTCTAGAAAGATTAAATTGGTAAGTCTTACAGTGTGTTAATGACAAGTCATACTGAAAGACTTAAGTCACACTGAAGGGCTTCCATTATGACTTGTCTTTCCCTATAAAGGATAAAGAAAAGCTTGGGTTTGGTTGGATTACAGTATAGTAATGTGATCTCAAATCACACTGAAACCATATAAGAAATTACTGCAGCCCCTTTAAAGTTACCCCTCTCTTTCTGCTAATGACATATGGCATTATTCCAAGTGCAACCCACAGATATTATCCTCTATCAGTCTTTATTGCCTTTGTCTAGTCTGTTTTGTCTTCCTGTCACTCTAAGAATGGAAAGCAGGAGGTAGGTACTTTAACCTCTTGCAAATAGAAAAATGAATGAGAAGTGAATGATGCCTAATACTCAGAGACAACAGATGCCTGCCTCCTCCAGTGTGGCAGAGAGACTGAAATCTTGGTCTTGCCCAGTGAACATTAACATTTAAATGACAGAACTATTTTATATTTTTAACTCACTCCCAAGACTCCACGTTACAAATAAAGTGCTCTTCCATACCTGATACATCTGACACATGAGTAACACAGCCACCCACATGAAGTGAAAAACACTGTTCAGAAACATCCAAAACATCCACGGAGAACAGGTAGCAATCTGTGTGATATAGGTCCAAAATCCATCCTTCGCATAACTTGTCTCACAGTGGAAACCCCAGTCTAGAGGAAAAAAACAAGTGTCAAAAACCATACAGAAGATTTAAGATATGTTACTGTACATCAACATAATGCCCACATTAGTATGTATTAAATTAAATAAGAAAATGACAATGTGCCAAAATAGTTTAACTTGCTCTCCCTTGCATTCCCAACTCCTTGAATACATAATATATGTATCACATACTTGGCTATGTGATGAAGAAAAACATCTAGGACAAGAAAAACATCATCTTCTAACTTAAAATATCCAATATAGTCCACTATTAATACACAGTTCAGTTCCAGAATAAAAATATCCAAAACTCTAACAATGTAGTAATCTGTCAAAATCCATACCAGGTGATAAACAAAGTATCCATAAGCAATTTAAAAAAGCCAAGAAAACACATTTACTCACAGGAGATACATCCATAAATCATCCAGCAGATCATAAAAAGCAGGAAGAACAGGTATCCCATAAAATAGCGATGGTTCCCTGCTCCTGAAGTTGCACAAGAACAACAGGGATGAAAATTACTACACTTTCAGAAGAAAGACAATACTACATCAGCAAGTTTAACTGCTTGCTTAGAATAACTATTTATTATTATATACAGAAACATTACTCCGAAATATGAGACAATATAACTTCAAGACAGTGAAATTAGCTGGTTTACTTCTGCTTCATTTTCTTCAATTTCTGTCACATCAGAGATACAAATCAGACAAATGCACTTTATTTGCAACCTGTTTCATGAGCTAATAAAATTATTGATAGATAATATTTATAATAATGTTGGTGACAACTGTTGCAGAGTCCTAAACAGCCAGGAATTACACATCAATAAATATTTTTAGAATTCCGTTAAAAAAATCATCAGGCTGCAGAGTTCATTCCCCTAAAAGAAACAAAAAATACAAATAAATATACAATGACCCTTGATAATAAGCTAACTCACAACTTGGGCTTAAGCCTGCTTGATGGAGTAACTAAAAATAAAATACCTAACAGAACTTGTAAAACAAATATGTGTAGCTGAACAGATGAGGCCCAACAACCTGGCTAAAACAAATTAATGGGATATAAACCATTCTGCTTAGATGGAATTTAAACGCAAGAAAGTTCGGTTACTAAAATACTGTCCTATTTTTAACATTAATAAAGCTAAAAAGATGCCTCTTGTGCATGTACATAATTCTGAAGTACTCAGCCTTCCTTCTGTTTGTGAAATATGTCCACTGTTGCAACCTTCCAACAGCTCTAGGCTGTACACTAAACCCACAGAGATGATAATGGGCTACAAAAGATGTGGCTGTCATCATGTACCAGCACAGCATTTACTTCTTCATTATGTCAAATGTTTTGCCTGCTAAAACAAGAGCATCCTCTGGAGGCAGGAAATAATCAAGTGAACTGGAAGGCTATATAAATAAGAGATGAGGAAAAATACACATGCAACACAAGCTAGACTAAACACAAGACATTTCCTTGAAAATCAAACAAGTTCCTTCAGACACAAAATATGTTGTAACATTGCCTTCAGTCACCTAAGAGCATGCAGAGAAATTGTGTTGGGAATGTCCCCAAGGTATAACTTTCACTTGCATACTAAATTTCAGAACTGTTAAGTTTCATAAAAGACATTCAAAAAACAAACAAACAAACAAAACAACAAACACACACACACAAATAAAAACAAACCAAACAAAAAACGAAAACAAAACCAGAAGTCAAATGGTGACCTAGAAGTTCACCAGAGGCAGCTGATGAGATGCTCTTTTCAGTAGCATCTTCAATGATACTAAACCAAATTCTGCTTAACAGGAACTCTTCTCTGTATTTGGTAAAATTCTACATGTAGCATTGAAAACTACAAACGAGATGGGTACAACCTTGGTCACAGCTTAAAAAATAAAATATTTCGGATAAAGAAAGTGGAGAAACTGCATTTCTTCTGTATCTGAAATAAGACTGGACAAAACACAGCACCACTCTCTACAGCTTCACCCTGGACTGGCAGGAACACCGTAAATTACCCCCCACAGCTAAAACAACAATGCTGTAAGAATTGTTCCTAATTTCCTTTATATGGCTATACTTATATTATACATAAGTAATAACACACAATAAAGAAAACTGATTTTTCACTGGTGGAGTTATATCGTATAATTCAGACTGTTTGTTCATTTATTAATTTTTGCTACTTTTAGCTCGTTTGAGAAGAACCTTTACTGGGAGGAAAAAGTGAACATTATTCTAAACCATAAAATAATTTCTCATATACACAAGATATCTTACATCAGAAAAATAACTCAGTACAAAGTCAACATGACCCAGCTGAGAGATCCTTTCACACTTTAACTTGAAAACGACATTTCTGTTGCAAGTCTGCAGTTTGTGTTTGAAATGTAAATACAAGTTCAATAAAATCTGTTATTTTTAGTTTTCAAACAACTAACTATAAAAAAACATAATGCTATTTTGACGCTCCATTAAAAAGAAAAGTCTAATCACCTTTAGAGACTTGCTCACTGTTATTTTAACTAAAATTTTGTGGGCGTGAGAAAGATAATTTGCCCCAATTGCTAATTTATTTATTTTTCAAGTAGTCTGCATTTTTTGTCAATCTCTTCAGAATGGTAAAAATATTACCTCTAAATCTCTTTATGTGCCAAGTTTTATGCCCAAAGGACTAATTTTAGAGTGTCTGTACACACTCTTGCAATCTTTCTCAGTTCTAACTTTAGTAACATTCTTGTCCTTCTAACACATCCCAAGGAAGGCTACAGAAAACATTTCCAAATTCCACCTTTCCAGAAAGGCGTGATTCATGTTTCCCTTTTTGGCAAACATCCCATGAATGCTGTTTTAAGAACAGGTTCAGAATCACTGTGTCCCAGTCTGAGCGACCCAGAGGAGCCATATAAGGCTGTTGCGACCATCACTCCCCCCAGTTCAGGGCTGTTCCCATCATGGGATTTCTAATGGTTTTTCTCCCAGCATGCTTTCAAGCATCCTAATGTATACTTTTACCTCCACTTATCTCAATCTGTATGAGCCCACTAGTAGAAGGACTTTGCTTTTCCATCAGCACTGTTTTTTTAAAAACAATTTCCTCCACCTAACTTAATCCTATTACTCACATACTCTCTTATCACACACAAACTAAGGTCTCTCCTTCCCCAGATGTGTTTTATATTTTTCCAGTTACTGATTAAAATACTAGATCAGGGGTGCCAAACTCACTTTCACTGGGGGGCACATCAGCCTCACGGTTGCCTTCAAAGGGCCGAATGTAATTTTAGGACTGTATACATGTAGGAGCAGTTACATTTAAGTCCATCTCAATAAGACTTTAGTGATGTTCTATCACAATTCTAATGTCAGCATTGACTCTTTTTACTCTTGATCATAAGACCAAACTACTGTGACTACCCATTATTATATATATTTGGAAGAACTACAATGAAGAATTTATTGGCTGTCAGCTGTCAATGCATCTGGGTCCTAATTCCTCCCCAAGACTAAAGTTACCTCTGCTTGCGTCCTAAAAAAATCAACCAGCAAAGCAAGCTGCCCTCATTTCCTAGCTATGAAGTCTTTGGTGCTCCCTGCATGATAATGGTTTTCAAATAAGTTTCACAAAAAATATTACAGGGAATAGTAGCATTTAGAGACTTTACTCCTGTTCTATATCTGTTCCTTTCATCACCACTGGAGAGAAGAAATGACTATGTGGAGGATCAAAAAGAGAATACCTCAACAGGAGGTCATTGCATACCTAACTACTATAACCATTACATTTTTCAATATGTATACTTTCCCATTAAATTACTGAAAATTATTGGTAAAGATGAACATTTTTATCTCATGTAATGGATAATAGTCTGTTGTGGAATCGGTACGTGTCCTCTCTACAGACACTAAAAGGCAGTTAAACTTTTCATCTTTTTGTTACTAGAATATAGGTTAATAAAATATATACAGAGGCAACTGAATTAGATGCAGAACAACTTTCAGGATGAGTATATAATAAACAATACAAATGAGAATAATGCCAAAAAATGCATGTAGAAAAAAAGATTAAGCTCAATATTGAAAATGTTTTTTTTTTCTACCACAACATTGTATCTTAGCAAATTACTCACCTACACAGTTTCCCACCCACGGGCAGTGGTGATCGAACTTCGCTATACACCGATTGCACACACCACAGTGTTTGGACCTCACTGGCTTCCGTATCTGTAACCATGATTAATGTTTGTTTACAAAAGCAAAAAACCCTGATACATTTTAAAATGAAAAAAACCCTCCTTAATTTAAATGTAAATTGCTTTTGCTATTGTTAATCCCTTAGAGAATTTCAGCTCAATGCTAATTTTTAAAGCAATCTTATTTATTAAGCTTATTCTGTACATTATTTAGCACAACATCTATATGACCACACAGAAATTATTATCACACTATTTTTGTTATATAAAGGATTTTTTTTTTCCATACAAAGTTTGCCTATGGCCTCCAGCTATTGACCTTTATCCAGTAACCAGTTTCATTTCAGCTTTTTAACAATGAAAATACAGAATGAGTTTGGGTTCCACAGTTCTGTCAGTATCATTCATAACTGAGCTCCAACATAAACTCTTGCAGCTTATTTTCTAAATAAAGGAATATGATCCAACAAGTGGAACTCAGTGGAACTGAAAATGCTAAATTACTCCCAACCTTTTTTTTAAAAAGGTTATTTTTTTTTTAAAGAAATACAAAATGGCAATAAAAAAGAACTGATCATAAAGTGTTCTGAGATTTATAGGTATATACACATACAGAATTTTTAAGGTGCCACATCTGTACATAATTTTCCAAGTTCAGTTTTGGGAATATTAACATCATTCATGTTCTACACAGGTCAGAGCATTATAGTGTAACACTGATTACCTTGATAATTTTCTATTTACTAGTTAACTTCCTAAAAAAGGACTAAAAGACAATTACAATGTAAATGTCTTTCCTTAAGCAGTTATTTTCTTTTAAATTTTCTGTGGTGAAATTAAGTATTAACTAGTCCAAGAAAAGTATTTGCTCACAACTTTGCAAGCTTTACAAAAATTCAGGTGTTTTTTTTTCCCTCCCAATTACTGTCAAATTGAGAAATACATTTTGATTTTTGAAAAAATATTTTACTAGAAGCACTACGTAATTTCACAAGGAGTTACAGAGGTGGTAGAATGTCACCTGGGATTTTCATAACTTTTTAGGTATATAACCAACCACCTTGGTAGATACACTGGATACTTGGATTTTGACACTGGCAAGTTATTTCCACAGTGATAACTTTTTTCCCCTCTTACTGTTACAGGGAGTTTTGTGTACAGATACATTATTTAATGAAAACACTGCCTAAATTAGAAACTACAAATAAATCCAGCCCTTGAAATGTGTTTGATATAGAAACATCGAATTTTGGCCTAGCTTGAAAAAAACCAAAAACCACAACCAACCAACCCACAAAAACCAAACAAAACCAAACCAAACAACAACAAAAACAAGCAAAACAAAACAAACACCAAAAAACCCACAACCAAAACCCCACCACGACCGACAAAAAAACCCCACCGAAAGAAAAATGTGCTACAATTGATTGAAAAATATAGTACCAAGCAGGTGCTGCAGAATATACTGAGGTCCAGACTTCCTGTCTCTGCAAGTTCTACTATTGTCTGCAGAAAAAAGAGTAAAGAAGACAAAAATAGAATTAGCTTATAAACAAGTGCTGACAACCACTGTAACAGCTGCTTCTCAGACCCAAGGCTGTGAACTCTACTTTCTACACACAGGAACAGTTTAAATTCAGCTGAACCTGATTTTAAACCTACTTTATTAAACCAAAATGCACATTTACCTCTAAATTAATTCTAGCTTATTCTTAGTGTAAGTTAATTAAAGAAAAAGCAAGCTTATATTAATTTTGATACATCCACACAGTGATTAGCATCAGTTTGACTAAAATGTTGTTAAACCTATCAAAATTAATGTAGCTGAATCTCCAAGCAGGAACAGAAACAAAACTAGCTAGCAGGATCAGCTAGTCTAAAACCCAGACTATCTCTCCAGAGGCAGCCCATGAAAACCTTTAAATCTATATTCAACTCTTTCCTCAGATGTTGAAGCTTCAAGAAAGAAAAGAAATAATGAAAACCAAACCTCCTCTTCTAGATAATGCTAGATTTATGGGTCAAGTGATACACAGAAGTAGGTATCAGTTAAAGCATGCCTATATCTTCACATTGAAAGCTTTTTTTATTTTGTACACTCTTTCAGTATGCACTTCATTGTTGCAATAGAAGAAACCTATTATTCTATTAAATGGTTTCCAACAATTTTAAAAACTCAGCAGCTGAAATCATGCCAGGTGAGGCTTAAATGACTTCTGCAACATATGGAAAATATCCTGAAAACATCTTTTGCCAGAATAAGCCCTCCTTGAATCAGAAGGAATTCACTCAGCATAGATGGTCTAATGGCAAATAGATTAATTGCCTGCTCTCTTTCAAACTGCATGTATCATATGTATCAAGGTGGTTTCTAACTGCAGAAGCAATAAAAGTCCTTACAACTATTTTCTCATCATAGCAATATAAACAACTTCCTTAATTAGATGATGACTAAAGTGGGTATCTTAACTTAAGCCACAGAAGTTTCCCTCGCAGATACTAAACATAATAACTGGTTAGGAAAAATTTATGGAAACTTTTCCTGAAAGTAACTAGTAAAACCTACAGTCAAGGTGGGGGTAAATTGGTGTCCTAAAGCTTTCCCTGCTGGTCTCAGGTAAATGAAGAACAATGTTTACAGCTTTCTAACACTTCCAAGCTCTGAAAATAGAACTATTTTTTCTCCTTGTCTGTTGTATTCCCATTTGGTCCTGGCCCAGTGTTCTTGTCTCCACCACCGCAACCCTTCAGACCCCCCCTCCAGCCAACCACCACCATGCACAAGGCCCTCCATGTCGTTCCTGCAGGTTGCCAACTCCAAACTCTGCATCCTCTTCACGTCCCCCCCTGCTGTCCCTCACAGCTCTAGCAACATTTCCCACCACAGGACTTGAAATTAAAGGGCCTCCCTCGCAAGAGTAACTTTTGCAAATAAACTAGATGAACAGAAAGCAAAAACCCCCAACTATCTACCATGATTTCAATGCTGCTGGTGTGGTTTTTGATACCTTGGGCAATTTCATACAATACATATTGGGCAACTTCAAAAATAGTTCCTCTGATATCAGTGGGAGTACACGCTACACCACAGTCTAACAAAAGGATGCACAAAAGAATATATATGGTGTGATGTTCAACACTGGAGTTCAGTGTTGTCCACAAGCAAGATGCCAACATTCAGGAGAACAGAACTGAACAAGAGCAGACAGATCACTTTTAAATATAACTCTCATCAGTTTCTAACATAGAGACCCAGAAGCACTCAAGTTATTGTGCTTTGTAAACCTTGGGTCTATTTTCCACACTTTTGAATTACTGGAAAATTCTACTGATTATTTTATTTACTTATTTTAAGAGTGACTTGCATTATTTTGTAACACAGAAGAAAGGATATGACATATGAGAAGGATAAACACCTGAAATTGTTGCTTACTACACATTTCCAAACACACTTTACTTGGTCATCTGGAATTCAAATAATTTGTTTGGTTGCTTATTCCAAAGCTGAAGTCTAACTCAACATTAAACATCTGGAGACCAAATATGAAAACATGAGAAAGCCCTACACTGTACCAAGGTAAGACACATGCCCTACATTGGTTTATACACCTGGCAACAGATCATTTTACAGTCTGGTTACCTAAAATGGAAGAAATCCAAAATATTCACAGACATATGCATCTGCCTGAAGAAACTGCATTTTACAGTTCTACCCAGTTCAGCCACGCTTTTGTAACAACACTTAACTACTTCAGCAAGTTGATCAAACAAACAGCATATTTGTGCAATTTGCTGAATCCAAATCAAAGCGTGGTTGCTGACTATTGTGTTTAATTTAGTCCACTTGAATACAAAAAGGAAATTTGCAGAGTAAATCTGTACATTGAGTAACAACTCAGTAACAACACAAAAATCATTTAAGCTATCACAACCGTCCTTTTACAGGCTCTTAGATTTTCATTCGTACATAAGGCCACAATTCCAAGTGGTCCGATGTTGATCCACACAGGAGTTTTCACAAATGATCATGAAAGAGAAGCTCAAAACTCACTTTTGGTGGGATGTGAGCTTCTAGGAAACAACCAAAATGAGACAAGCAAAATATTTCTGCTGCTTGTATAATTTTGGCATACTTGATGTTCAGTTGGGCTGCTGAGAACAATGCACTTAAATTAAAAGAAAGCAGAAAAGTTAAAAGTAGTGTTATAATGTCTTAGAAAGATATCATTAAATCATCTATATTTTCTCTGATATTTCTACCAAGACAATAACCTAGAGGTTTTCGTTGTTTTAGGCTCAAAATGTTTGTCAGTCTAACACTTTTAGACACAAAAGATAAGTAAAATCAGAGGTGCTTTAAAGTCTGGAAAGTTTTCATGAAATCTGATTAACTAATACTTTTCCTACAATGGGTTATTTGTTTCAGGAGGCAAAACTTCGAAACTTCACATTTTATTTTTCATTCAATTGCTTTTTAAACTTTTTATCTTGAAAATTTAAGTTGCAATTTATTTTGTTGCTCAAAATGTAACCAGTACGACTTGAACGCATATTCCAAATGTGAAAAAAGAAACCTGGAAGACAAGACCTTTCAGCATTTTAGACCTTTTGTTATACAACAGTTTATTGACATTTCATGTATTGAACAGCAAACTACTCTGATCAACTGGTGGAAGGCTGTTGAAGAACAAGTTTCAGATATCTCATGGTTTTACCTTTTTCTTTTGTTCTTCCGTGGCTTTGATGATTCCTGGATCAGATTTCCAGGATTTTCCAAAATTGTAGAAAAGCGCAACGCTATTAGCAAGGAACGGAAGATGTATAAAGAAAAAACTGAGATGTGTTTGAAGTCAAGGAATCTAAACTTCAAAACCAAATCTCCTCTTGAAAACACCCACTGATAATTCTGAAATAAAATTTAATTTTTACGAATACTCTTGAATCACTGTTTCTGGATTAATTAAATTCAGCACTGCTTTAAGACATAGCTTGGTGATCAGTATTTTCTGTTGCTCAAACTTAAAAACTTACTTTTTATAATGCTGTTCTCAAAGCGGCATTTCTAAAGCACTTATCTTTCTAAAGAATGAATAAGGATAGTTCAGTTTTTGTAATTATTTTCCCTTTTAAATAAATCACATGAAATTTATCTTCTTTAAAGTATTTCCTGTTTTCACAATAAACATTTCAGAGCTCTATTTATAAGATAGACATTTGACTGCCTATGTCTTCGGTGACTTGACATTCCCATTAGATGACAGCAAGGACCGTTTCTGGCCATAGAAGGAATTGTGCTGCAGTGACCACGGCTGCATGGCAATCATGTCTCAAGACCACTTATCTCCAAGAAAGGTACTGTCTGAAAACTGGTCTATTATAAGGCAATACTCATATTTTACACATCAATGAAAGCTATTTTTAACACAGAAATGAATCTAATTCTTAAAAAACACAGGATTCAGCATTCTCTGGAAGTGTTTATAAAATCAATTACTGTATAAAAACAGAAAGTAAGCATGAGTTTTAAAATATTACTTCCTGTATTGAATGACTTGCTGTATAACATGCCCAGTCTTGCAACACTTGACATTTCTTCACAGAACTAAAACATTTCTTGGCAATGATGTTGAAAAACCAAATACTTTAGACATGTCTCTTCCACAAAAGATGGAAAATTATCTACTCTGGTAAATCTACAAAAGACTTGACCAACCTGACTAAAGATACCCATCAGCTGTCAGTCATAACTGCGAGGAGATGCTATATTTGACAAAGCTGTGGTGACAGAAGCCTCTACATCATTATCCAGGCAAAAAGGACATTTATTACTCAGGCACAAATCACTGCACTCGCAAAATACACTATGTTCTGAGTAACTTAGATGAAAATTTCTCTCTACTTCGGTAGTCATTTGAATGTCTACTGTAATTAAATTTCAATATATTGTGTGTTTGCATTAGAAAACCCTGCATATAAGACTAAAAACAAGAATTATGTGGCAATCTGTACTTTATTGGTTTATAAAACTTTAAAGACAACAAAAAGAAAAATGTTTGCGTGCTTTCAAAAATCAGATTTTCAAGTTAGAATAGATGCTCATATATATACACATAATACTTGGTACTTATATATAATATGTAGTATTCTACTACATATCTACATGTATATTCTGTTCTGTTTGACTCTATTGGAAAAAACTTTCATTGAAGGCAGTATTAAGAAAAAATTACATAAACCAATGATAAACAAGTCTACACGGTACAGATGCAGGCCAATATTAAATGAAGAATCCAGAATTTCTATAGAATGACAGTAAGTATCTCAAATCCGTCTACACTGCTCTTGTGATATGTAAGAACCATGAAATATGAATAAATACAAGTATGGCCTCTTTTTGACTTCTGAAACGCTAACAAAGTCTCATTGTTCATGTGAACTGTATCCCGAATAACTTTTGTTTTCCTTCTGTTGGGGGGAGGAATTGGCTATGAATTTCTAATTAAAAAATACTGGCAAGTTAAGAAAAAATTTTAATCATGTACCTTATATAGTAGAATGTTAGTATCAACTCACTAAAGACTAATTAATCTTTCCTCTAAAAGCTGTTTCCAGCAAGTTTATAATAGGGGGAAAAAACCAGCAGCTATACTATAACCTAAACACTCACAGTTCTATTTGATACAACACAGACGAAAAGCTCAGACTTTAATATTTATACAATCTAATTCCTTCATATTCGTCTTCTAAAATTACCTGCTGCCAACAATTAGATAGTTCAGCTTACTTGTATAGCTAGAAACAGATTCCATTTTCTTTAGAATACTGAAAGTATCACAGGGTTTTTGCCACAACAATGAAAACCGCTTTTTCATTAAAAATATCTTAATCTGACATCTGCTACAAACAATAAAGGTACAATTGAAAAAAATTATATGACCCATTCCTGATTACCAAATGTCACATCTAGACTGTTAAACAAGATAGGGGGAAAGACAATTTATTTTCTATCCATTAAAGGGGTTTTTATGATCTTAAAGTTTTGGAATTGTTTTTCACTGAATAAAATTTGGACAACCTGTGTGACAAAGAAGCTGTCCATGGATCCAAGCAACACTAGTAGAAGTTCAGTATGTAGAATTTTTCTGAACTTACCCTTCCCCCCATTTTACTCTACAAAATACAAAGAGAGCATAAGAGACTCCTCACAAAGTCTACGTTTTGCCTTTTACCACGGTCATGTCAGATCAGTATAATTCTCACAGTGTAAAAGGTGGTAGATAAGGTACTTCTACGCTGAGGATGGAAGATGTCAGGACACTACATGAGAAAGCAGAGTTAAGTACAGATGAGCAGTAACTATGTAAATGGAGAAAGGCAAAGCCAGCAGTATTTTTCATTAGTATCTTCAAAAATCGACTTTGAAGGAGAAAGGAAAGTTAGAAATTTCTGGCATCTGATGTAGATAAACAACTCCAACTGTGCGATTCATCTCACCTACCTTAAATCACTCAGTATGCCTTCAGATACAACAGAAAGGAAAAAGCCATGTCCAGTCTATCTTCAGTATCAAGACATTAACTTAAGTTTGAGGAGCAGTGCCCTACAAGTGTCTATTTTTCTCCACTGGCTATGAAGAATTAAACAACCAACTCCACACTTGACATATCTAAAGTTATGCTGAACTCCTCTCTGAAGTTGGCTTCCAAAGAGATCTTAGCAACTTGTATCCCAGACATCTCTCAAAACTCTTCATTTGCAAGAAATCCTTCTAGGTTTGCAGTAGTTAGAGAGTAGGGAATCAGTTCTCCACAGAGAGTCCCTCGTTTTGTCCTAACATCCTAATTTACAACTACATAAAGAAAAATACATTACCATATTAACTAAGAGCTGAAAAATGCATGATAGAGTAGGCATTCAGCTTCTGCCCTGTCACCAGTTTGCTGTCTTTTATGAGGTTTCCCCAGTTTTCATTGTGAGAGGCAAAGCCCACTTCCTACTTTTAGTCCGAATCAGTATCCTTTAATTATTATAATAAGTGCAACAGGCTGAAAATTATTCCAGGAAACCACTTGGAAACAAAAAGACCATTTCATTAAAAAGAAAATTAAACCTCAGCAAGCACCCCACAACCCATGAGTGAGGCAGATGTGATAAACTGATTTTTAGAGCCTATTTAGAGTCTATTTAGAACGGCTCAGACACAGGAAAATTCCTGCTATCACATCATACAAGAATCTCAAACCAAGCCAAAGTGCACATGATATACAAAGATGCTCCTTCCCACTAACTACAGATCCAGTAATTAAATCCTTTTCTCCTAAAGAGAAAAATCTGCATCCAGTGTAAGCTGTCAGAGATCAATACACACTAATGAAACTGCCAATTCATCACAGCTGCACATCTGGGTCCAGGAGTCCAGGTGGATAACAGCAGATACCTACAGAAGCAGCCTCATTTGACTAGGTATTTATTAGACAAAAGCCATTTTTCATTCATTGAACCTCTCTACCTCCATCTTCAATCTATCAAAGAAAATCCCTTAACTTGAATAAAAAAAAATTCACTGCCACCTCCTCCACCTCCCATATTTGTTTTTTTTTCTTTTTTAGTTTAGAAAAAGTTTATTAATCTAGTTTTTGTAATATGAATGTGTTTTGTTTTTTTCTGTTTGTTTTTAACTGCTTTATTGTACCAATCGGCTTGTTACAATTTCTGAAACATAATATTATTGTAACAGCTGTGTGACATGAAAATCATCATGAATTCTCTTACCCACAGTTTTTAAAATGATCCCGAATTGAAAAAGTGTGTAGTGTTTGTTTTCCTTCATCTAAAAGCCATCAATACATGAAGTATATTTGAAATAAGATAATCAAGTACTAGTCAATAACAAATTCTTTAAAAATATAAACTGGTTTACACCAATCCATTACATCAGCACCGCAAGTAGTATGCTGTATCAAAAAAGTTTAATTAATGAAAACTGCACACTCCCATTTGCAACAAATGGAGATGGTAGAACAACAACAAAAAAACCCCTACTGTGAATATTTTGAGTTACAGCAAACCCTGACATCTTACAAAAACAGAGCAGTATAAGAACCTTCTGACATAACAGGCACTATTTGTTCAGCTGGAACTGAAAAGACTGTGTGAACTCAATGCATGTGCCCTGGACTTTTACAGGACACAAGAGAGCATTCTACCTTTAAAGGTTAATGAAAAAGAATGAAATGTGAAATTCTAGTCTCATGCTATTAAAAGTGTAATTTCAAATCTTTTTGTTTCCTTTAAAAATAAAACTAAATTAAGATACAGTGATCTAGTGCCCAGGATTTTTGAGGGTTCCCCCTCTACTCTGCAAACTGTAGAGGATTAGAATACACTAACAGGGCAACACATAACTGTCCTTTCTTATGGGTAAAATACAGTTAAAAGGGAAACAGTAATACAGCAGCACAACAGTGGCAGGGAAGCATAAGACTATAGACTCATATATCTATAAATCCACAGATCGTAACTTCCTCATTCCCAGCAAGAATAGGATTTCTATTTTAACAAATATACCAGAGTCAGAAGCTGCTGAGAAAAAGCAAACAGAACAGAAACATTTATGAGAAGTCAGTACACTAAAACTATCTAAACTGTTTGAATTTACTCTCAAGCTTGGTCTTTTAGAAGACATATCATTAAGCCTTAGAATTTATACTTATTTTTCATATGATCACCCTGAAATTCAAGAAACCACACTGCTAATCTTTGGTTTTGTTTGTTCTTTATGACACATTGCTTCAACTGCCCTCTTCTGTCTCATTAGGATTAATCTCAGAAGACCAGATGATCTTCCAGACACCTTCAAAATATCTGCAAGAAATTTCTTACCAAACACCTGAATACTAAAGTAACACTTGCAGCAATTAACACTTTTGTATTACTTACAATACAAAGTTTCGATAATGCAATTTGTGATAGCTATTTAAGCTTAGAAACTTTTTTCCTGAGCAGAAGATAGTCAGAATTTGTAAAAACTACCAGGCCAAGTTTCACCACTTGAATATTACAGAGTATAAAATAGTACTCTGGTCTATCGCAAGTAATCATACAAAGCTGTAAAAATAAAAGAATCCTTTCTCCAACCACAATGCTGTGCCTCATGCTATAAAAATAGAGCAGGCATGTGATTTTTTTTTTTTTCCCCCCAATAAAGCTACAGGGCAATTTTCCAGAAGAAGAATGAATTTAGAATCTTATTACAAAGACTTCCAATTAAAAATCATCAATTAAAGGAAGATGGCCTCAAGCAGTAAGTCTCTAAAACTTGCTTGTCACAGAGAATCGTGTCAGCTCTAATGAAAGCAATTAGTAACCAAAGTTTTTAGACTACTACTTCTCTGTACAAAAAGGCTGTTGCAAAGGTTTTGAGGTACCTACCTTAAATTACAGAAGCAGTACACTATTTTATTGACATTCTGAAGTTAGGCTTTATTACGGTAAATAACTGTCTATGGTTACTACTTCCAGTGGATAATGAACATTATTCTGTAGACCAAGAAAAGCCCCCAAAAACCAAAAGAAACGAACTTCAAGTTACATTAAGCAGAACGGCTACCAGAAATAAAAATCTAAGCAACATGGTACAAATATGAAGAAAATACAAGCTTCAGAATGAAAATCTAACAATTCCACAGCCTTAAGGGACAGCTTTCTACATCAAGACAGAGGTCGTCATCAATTGTGTTGGTTGTGCAGTCATTTTGATATGGTTAAGGACTCTGATTTAAAGCTGCGCACATTCCTAGATGTGGTTCAAGCTGATATTACATTAGCATGAAAGAGCATTTCACAGTAGCTCAACATTCACAACCCAAAACATGGGGCAGCATTAGCAAATGTGAGTTTCTAAAGAAAACCTCCAAGGTACGGAGATATGAGATTCAAAAGGGATATAACTCAGTTATAACAGCCACAGAAATTTGTATTTTAATATTTGCCAAAAGTTCACTTTTCTTCATAAAAAGAACAGAAAAGCAATTTTAGTCTAGTGGTAAGACATGTTTACACAGCTCCACTCCGTTGCATAAAAGCTGGAAAATACACTTCCATTTTTAACTACTGCTTTCTAAAATGTTTTTCGTATTCATTTTGTATGCGCTTTCCTCATTCTGCAGTTACTAGTAAATTTAATTGAGTAAAAACACAGAAAATCAGGCCAGAGATGGGTAGCACGACCAGCATTTCTAAGGAACTCTTTCAAGACACATTCATGCTAATATTAATAGAAATTTTTTTTTTTTTTTTTACTTAACAGCTACTAGATTTTAAAGTTTGTTTTGTTTGTTTGTTTTAATTTGAAATAGCAGTCATCTCCAGCCACATGGGACTGGTATTACTCACAGCAGCACCTTTGCAAACACTGTCAGCATGGAAGACAAAGGCAGCATGAAAGCAGGGTCTCTTCTCTGTTCTCAACCCAACAATATCAGGCTCTTTTAGCTAAGGTTGGAGAACAACTTAATAAGATGGAAAAAGGGTTGCATTGCTACTTTCCCAGTTCATGGTAATTCCTTTGAGGGTGAGAAGAAAACCGGGTTCTAGAAAAGTCAAACCAACATCCATCATAAATATTAAGTTCATTTCAACTATTTACAGCTGGAAGAACTGTAACAAACATTTAATAAAACATTAAATCTCTATTTCATTTTCTTGGGTATTGTATTACAATACCCAAGAAAGTTGCCTAAAAAATTTAATCTATTTCCTTAAGGTGGATAACTGACATTCTTCAGTGAACTCTGAATAAATTTGTACCCCTGTGAGTATGAAAAGTTCATATCTAGGTAGACAGTCAAAAACCATAAAAAAATGGGCACGTGCAGAATGTCTATCACTAGTGTTGTTAATACAAACATCCTCAAACACTGAAAACACAGCAAATATATTTACAGTTTGTATTAAATGAAAATGAAATGAAATTAAAATCCTTACAGATAACTAACTATAAAGCTGGAACCATGAAATTACCCACTGTTTTTCAGAAAAGCAGTGTCTAAAATGTCAATTACACTTTGTCACCTCAAAGTCACAGCATATATTCTAGAGTTGCTTAAGAAATTGGTAAAGCATAGGAAGTTTCACAGACTACTATAAGCCAGTTTTGAGGAAAATCTTTCACTCACTAAAGCAAAGCAATATTGTGCACTTTTTCAAAGCAAGAAAGTAACTGCCATAAAAACAAAACAATGCTTAACGGAGATAGTAATTTAAAAATTGTAATTACTTTATTATCTCTCAGATATAGGCTAACTCTGGGTATTACCCCATACTACTAACATAAAAACAAGTATTACTTATTGTTGCACACAAAAAAGGATATCATTCCAAAACCAGAAGAACCATGTCACATACATCCAGAATTTCGTTGCCAGGTATATTCCAAGAGGCAGAGCACTGTGCATGGAGTGATCAAAGAATGACCTGTAAAGTAGAAGCAATGTCACATGATAAGTTTCGACTTATAAAATGTAAATCCTGAACTAATGTTTCTGAAAAACACTTCCCGTTAAAATATATATTATACGGGATAACACAAAATACACCATGAAAACCATTTTCCTCACATTTACCTTCAAAGTTCATGAGAAATTCCCATTTTTCAACCTGTCCAGGTGAAGGGTCATGACTGACACATATTTAATTAAAATTTATACATCCACCTTTGAAGTGAATGTCAAGAACTGGACAAGAAAGGTAGAATGAGTACATACTCATGCTATGACTACACTGTGAAAGTAGTTCAAAATCTGTGAGATTCCTAGCCTACAGCATGGATAATGGTTGCAAAATACATTTACTTTTACATTTTACATTTACATTTCAGTACTAAGGATACTTTGGAAACTCACACAATGAAAATAATAGGTTAAAATTATTTGAGTAAGAAAAAAGCTTAAGAGAGACTTTGGTGTTACCATTCTACATACTTGAAATATTTCAGATTCTTGAATATATTGCTTCAAGAAGTTGCCAATAGATAGTCGGCGAAAAAGCAGATTATTTCCCGTATCATCAGATTTGCCAAGTTCTAAGACAGAATGCTTGTACTTCAATTTAAAAAAAAAAATAAGCTAATCAGAATTATTTTTAGCTTCTTTTATTCTTGCATTTCAAAGTATATTCTGAATAAAGCTGAATTTAGTTGAGACAAACTAGGTAAGTGACTAGGTAACTCCATTTTCAAGAAAAAAACTGCTGAACATATCAAAAGTCACACTCTTAACTGCTGAATTCCTTGAAACAGAATTTCTTCCATCATCTGCCTAAACATCCTTTCATTGATGCATTTGGCTTTTTGTTTTGGTGGTGCCTTCAAGGGCTGTAACAAATAAACCTGAGCACCGAATAGTTTCCATTTCTCTCCTTTACTCCCTTCCAGCAGCTGTTTCTTCTCTAACAGAAGTTTCTTAGGTCTTTTGAGAAAATCAAGGAAGATGAGCTAAGAGTGTAAGTACTAACTGAATATACATTTGGATACACAATAGTTACCAAGCAGAAACTTCTGCACCTTTTTTTTTTGTGCGTGTGAAAGGAGCAGGGAGGAAAACCCAGCTAAGCAGATTAGCTAAAATTCAATAGGGAAAGGAAATACTACTAGAATAACAGAAAAAATTTCATTCAAAACAGGGCTTTGTGAAAAACACTTCAAAAAGTATTTATACCAAACAGTAAGCAAAGGATAAGAGAAAGTAATACTGTTAATCCTGAATACGTGTCAGGCAGGTCAAAAATATAAAACTCAATGAAATGTAGGTCTTCAGAAACCTGAAGAAATCTTGTCCATGCCTCCTGCAGGATACGTGGTTGAGGATTTGCATTGCCAAATAAATTACTTGTGGGAGGAGGTCAGCAAATTGCACAGCCTCAGAGATAACAAAAAGACTGAACAGATCATCTCCAAGATCTGTAGAGATAAAAGCTTGGTGACCTCCCACCCTCCTCCAAGTGTACCAAGTTCACTAATATACTATATTAAATTGGTTTAAGGAACAGATATATTTTATTTTCCTCTTTAAACAGAAAGGAAGGAAAAGCAAGTGGTTCTAATAAACATAATATTTGATGCCAGAAAAGCAGAAAAGTCTTAAGTATGAAGATGTAAGTTCTTCTATACATGCCACACATGGAAACGAAAAGCAAAGGATAAATGAAGTAGTCTACAGATACTGAAAATCTGTTGCAGCGTGCCTCTGTGTGTGTGTGTGTGTGCAAATGCACATGCATTTGCAGATAATTAAAATAATCAAACACAACTAAAATTCTTTATGATGAGGTAACAAATGAAAAACATCATCAGAAAGCAGCCTTTTTCTTTAGTTACCATTTTCCACAACAACAGAACCTACAAAACCTCACTCTGACTTCCTTTCTCTATATAAATCTCTTTGGGTATTTAAATTCTAAATGATTGGGTTTAAGTAGCAAGCTTGCACATTTATTTTTTTCTGTTCCTTTCTAGTAATTTTTCCCTTGACTGCTTTCTTCAAAATTCGTTCTGATAACTCTTTGTACACAGACATTCAGCACCCTCCTCTGGAGAACGACTGAATTTCTGTTCTGCTGTTAGTTTCTGTCAGCTCAGTGGTATTCACTCAAAGTAATTCCATGGCTATTTGCAAGAGCAAAAGTTGCACAGGTATTTCCCAGAAATATAACTTTAAAAATTCCAACAAAAAAAATAAATGCTGCATGTTGAAAGACAACACACAAAAAAAAGAAATTTAAGATTATTTATCCAATAAAGATCCCAGCGAAAGACCTCTGGTGTGCACACTAAAGAGACAGAATTCCGGTAAAACACTTACTTTGAAAGAAACTGCACCATAGCCCAAACGCCACCATACATCAGCCCTTTAATGAGCCAAGAATCAATGTCTAGGTCTGCTATAAACCCAACCAGCCAAATTACTAGGAAAGGAGTTCCCAGCATCACCTTCTGACGGAATTCCTGCATAGAAACAAATATCAGTAAGTAATTCTATTTTGAGAAACAGGTTGTATAATAATATCATAGAATAAATAGGACAGTCACAAAAGCTTAAATACATTTTCAGAAAGATTGACAGAGGAGGAGGAATCTTCATAGATTTTTGTCATTTCCTATATTTACGTATCTCCAATGTATGAGCAAGAAAAAAAAAATCCTAAAACTTCATAGCAAATCAATTGATCCCTTTATTTTAGAAGAACTGTCTTCTAAAGACTTTACTCTTAATCCAGAATAAAGGCACCAGCATATCTTTTTTAAGAACCTGTCAGAGTGTGTAAACTACTACACAGCACATGGCAATCTTGGTGAACTTTAAAGACTGAAGTTATGTAAGGAATAGATAAATTCATACTCAAGCATCTATGAAGACAGACAGGACCTTTTTTGTTTTATACTTTGTGGGTAAAATTCTTGATGAAGGCATTGAACTCTTAGCAGATATTCAAAGCACAGTCACAACGCACATGTACACATAATGCAATGCACAAATCACTTTAAGTCAACAATCACTGCACTACTGTATTACCACAGGGTTAAAAGCACAGGCTGTGGTCAGTGCTTTAAGCATCAACATGCAATGTACCTTTAAATCAAGAACTTTTAACAAATCAGTGACAGCAATACTTAATATCCAGCACAACATTCAGCCTAGTAAGAAAATATCAACTCTATACAAGTTATCAAACTGCAGGCAGGTAGATAGTTTTTCAAGCTAGAGCAATATGTCACCCTTCATACCCTCATTTCTTGCCTGCTCCTGTCTGAAGTACTAAATAACAACATGAGAAGAAAAAGGCCTTCACAAATTCATATATTACATTATACTGCCAAGATTGACTGCTGCTTTTGTTCAACACAAAACACTAAGGATCACAGAGGAGATCAGAGTTCAGAATATCTAAAATGTTTCTTTCTTTAGATACTTGAAAGTCAGCTTTGTGAAAGTCTCGGCTATCCCCAACAATAACCAGGCCACTTAGTACTTTCCTAATGTTTATTTAGTACAAAAACTAAAGGTAACTGTGTGGAAGTTTAGGGTTTTCTTTCCTCTTGCCTTAAATAAAGCTTTTTTTTTTTCTTTTTCTCTTTTGCAATTACTTTTGCCTCAACAAAAAGATGGTTCCCAAAACTGAAATGTGGGGAAACCACAGTACTGAACTGCTTACCTTAAACAAACAAACACACACCCCCCAAAACCAACAGCAGCAGTGATGTTGATTCATGTAAGTGTGATACTACTTCTTACCTTATCAGCTTTTAGTTTTCTCAAAAAGGATGGGCTGTCATATCCCTTTGCCTGTCTTGCTTCCTGTAGGTGATTGATCATCCAAACGTTTTTCCTCTGTTTTGCTAAATCAAGTGGCGATTCTCCCTGACAGAAGTATAAAAGTGGGAAACATCCGATTTAAAAATAAAACGCATTCGGAGCACTTTTGCAGCAGAAGATTGGCAGGTAAAAATGATATATTTTAAATCAGTTCAAGCTACATTCTGGCACACTTTTGGCTCTGCAGCTTGCTTGACACCAAACATCAATCATTCCTTCTGGTCTTTTTCACTCTCATAACTATACACGCGTGGACAAGTAGAAGATTAAATGTGTGATCCTGACAATATGTATGTCCTGACGTAGCAATAATTGTTGCCTTTGGCATAACACATCTATGTTTCACTGTTCTACACACAGTCTACTAGTCTGTAAACGAAGGGCTGTGCTTCCCCCTCAGCTATTGACAGGCAGCAGAAATCAAGCAAAGAATAAGAACTTGTGACCCACTGGATCATGGAAATTCTCCCAGTTTAAAGTCTGACTTCTCAGTTAACTCTCTGCCTTTTCAGTAGAGTGAAGTTACTAAAATGTTTCTATGACGAATTTTTTCCACAAGCTTAATATTCTTATATTCATCTCAGTTACTGAAGTCCTAGGAAGAAAACAGGAAAGGATAAATTGATTTCTCACGTCCAACTTACTCCAAAACTCTGAACTTTCACGCTTAGCTTATGCTTCGCATACTTTGGGGTGCTAAGCATGGTCCATGCTTTCTCTTTCCCTACTTTCAGAGAGGACTGACAGACAAAGCGAGATAGAGACAGAGAGAGATACAGGGGCCAAAGGTGCCTATCAAACTGATTTGATTTTATTGCTTTTTAAACATTTAGGAAGAGAGCTAAATGAAAGTTATTGACTGAATCTAAAATTATAGAGGAGGCAAGAGACAACCAATTGCAGGTACCTCCAGCTTCAGTTTTGCATATGACTCCTCCTCTCTTCTACTGGAGTTAACTCCCCTCCTAAACAAACCATTCATGGAGGCTTGAAAAATGGCTGAATCCTCCATCGCACGGCCCCCTCCTAAAAAAAAAGTGAGACAGGTACCAGAAACTGAAATTACCCAGAAAGGGCAATAATTACTGTAGACAGAAGGGATTTCAAAGATTAAAGTACAGTTAGCTACCTATATCCCATAGAAAAACAATGGGAACTGAGTCTTAACTGCTGTTTTTGCCTTTGAAATCTTGCTCCGTATCTCTAAAAGGAGGGTAAATAGCACAGACTACAGATTATTAGGTGAAGCTTTTTGCTATTTAACAGGACCTTGCACTCCTTCTGTGGGAGAAGTTTAACTAACCAAATCAGTTAAAAAAGAATAACCTTCTGACTTAACTTGGCTAACAAAGTTATTTAGAGCCAGATGTTTCAGAAACAAATTAACTCCATCCTCAACAGAAATGCCTGAAATCAAACTATGGTGCCTGCTTCATCATAAATTTAATAGCACCCTGAATTGCTAATATCTGGAAAACTCCAGAGATGCTGCTGTTTTAATAACACCTTATATATCCAGACTGTAAAGATTACCTGTGGACAAGCAATCCCCTCTGGGAGTTGATCTCCCAAGTAAATCCTGAAGTTGTCTTGGGGTCCAGCTGAGCATCCCTTCCACTAGAGGGCCATGAGACACCTAGGAACTGCCTAGATAAAAAGATTGAGGGAGCTTTAAAGAAGTCTTTGACTATGCTTCTCATCATCTGGCCATTTTAATATTTTCCTTGTATTCACAGGGGTGGTGGATGGCTGACTTGGTTAGACAGAAAAACAAAAAAAACAAAACAAAACAAAACAAAACAGGGTACTTAATCTAGTCACACACTTGTTTGTCAGCAAGCAATAAGGCTTCAATAGCACATATTTTAAGTGTTTAGATAGAATCATCTGAAGTGTCATTACGATAAGCAACTTTCCATGTAGACTTCCACAGACAAGCCTACAGATAAACTGCAGAATCAAGAAACTACATCTAAAGTCCACTCAATGATTTATTAACAGATTTGGGTGGTTTTTATAATATATCTTCCTTAAATCACAAAAGCTCTTTTTGGTCTCCATCACTCTCTAGTGAAAAAGGAGCTCCTGCTTATATTTAAACAAAATATACAGGTTTCCCTCCCAATGCCCAGCAATAAGCTGACTCCCTGTGAAATTCTGTCCTCATATGCCCAATCTGTCTACAAGTGTGGCAAGATAATTTCCTTAACAAAAAATCAACCAAAAAACAAACAACCAACCCACACTTTACTTCAACTGCGGAAAAGCAGCTTCCAACTCCAAGTTGTAATCCAGTTTTCAAAAAGGAACAAGAAAGTATCTTACTACCAAAAGAAAAGTACTGTTTTCTTGTATAGCCTAACGTAAAGAGGATAAATAACACAAACAGGCTAAATCCGCTGCTTGTTACAAGTTTTATTCTGCAATAAGAGTGCTACTGTTCATATACTTCTCAAACTGTCAGGCAAAGTAAAAAGAGCACCTTACTGGTTCCAGTATGGCCCACACCTCAGTGGCCAGCAGCATGTGCCTCTAACACAGACTGCCCAGAGCTGAGAACAAGGTTAAATCTCGCACCTTATATTTCGGCCACTTCAGAATTTAAAAAAGATGAAGGGCTTTCAGTCAGTCTATTTCGTTAACCTTAGCTGTCTTACCACCATTCTTGGTCAATTCCATGAGCTACCTGAGAAAAGGACCTTGCCAGATAGAGCTGCAGAAATCTCCAAGTGACTGCATCAGAAAGGAGGCTTTCGCAATTCCTTTTATTTCTGGGGGAACATAAGCCAGACACTTTGCAACCGGTTTTTGGTTCAAAGAAAACTTTTTTTCTGAGCAGTCAAAGGAGAAGCACCAAACTGAGTTTCTATATACCTACAAAAAACAAACCAAATTCTTATGCTTCCTATATGTTCACTATCACCCAAATCAGCATATGTTATAAAGTCACTGGTAGGATGACAGAACTGTGATTGTTAGAATCATTTCTGATCCTCTGAAGATCCTAGACACCTGGGAAGGCATGCAAGAAACCCAGACTCCACTGCAGAAGGCACGCATGTTAACGAAACCAGGCACATGTCTTCTGGCATGACTGGAAAGATAATCATGATCCAGCAGGTCCAAAACCCTTTTTTTCTACTGACTGCTGCTGTCTGTCAATAAAGAAGGAGAGACCATGAACTGCTTCAGGCTAGCAGATACTTTTTAATTTGGCCAAACCTAGGAACTTTTATTACAGATTTCATAGGAGTCCAGAAATGTAGGTAAGGCAATGACTTTAAAACTCTAATCACACTAGTCAGACTGCCAAGGGAAGCAAGGTACGACACACTAATTTTTTTTCCACAAAAATACCTTAATTTTTACCATTAGGTGTTATAGAAAAAAAAGCTTTTCAACAGTTTACAAGAAATGAGACTAGAAGCATAACTCATCCACACGACTGACCTTACAGACCAGGAATAATAATTATAAATTCACATCAGTACATGCAAGAAACTAGTTGATTTGTTTTACACACGTGAAAAGCCATGTGATCTGTCTAATGAGTTTTCAGTCATGATCATCAGTATTTCTGATATTCTAAAGTGGATGTAGCACCTAGAAAAGCTACTAGTAAAATTTGACTGCACCTTTAAAAAGACTGTTCCATGCTGTTCAAGAAAACAGATGTGAATATATATAGATATATTTTTAGTATATTTCTATCACTTGTGACCAAGCAAAATAGGTCCTGGCTGTCTTAATCATCAGGGAAAATGGTGACAGGTCAAATAAATTTAATCAAGTATTTAGTATTTTATAAATGTAGATTTACAGCTCTATTTTCCAGTGCAATCACTCCACCTGTAATGCTAACTGGAAAACAGAAATATTTGAAGAGAAATTGAGAGCTCTTTTTTCTAAAAGTAAATTCTTCTCTGACAGCACAGAAGAAACACCTTGGGTGATGAAGTTCTTCTAATTTGATATACAGATTAGTCTGGAGGCAGTGCACAAAACCATGTTCAATAGGTGCACCTTCCACTGCTGGAGAAGTTCTTACAGACTCCAAGTCTCTGGTATAAATTTGAACAGCTGCTTGGTTGGTCTAATGTATGCTGGGGATGGGCTCTGATAGTGCGGAATTTAGCTGCACCATTAAGAGCTTCTGGTAGAATAATCAGGCAACTTAAAAGTTCTGACGCAAAAAAAGAGCCCACTTTCATATTTTACTCATATTGGTATTTTTAGGCCTCTGACTTCCTTACTGCCACTGGAAGATACAACAGATGTCTCACATCTCACTTCTCACTCCAACAAATACAGTCACCCCAGGACTTCACTAGAAGACATCTGGTCAGATTTCCAATTTTGCATCCAAATGCATGGCTCTTCACACATGCAGTATAATTGCACACCCCACTGACATATATTTGCACATAACCATTGGTAAACTATTTACACCATTACTTTTGAAGGTGCAGATTTAGTGGTTATGCAACACTGTTTGGAAAAACTGATTCCCACATGAAACATTAGTGGCACAGCTTTTGCTCCATCTCCATGTCCCACCATACCCACAATAATAAACTATTCTCGAGAGGCAATGCTACTTCTGCCTCAAACCACCCACAATAAATAAAAGACTGAGTGTTTACCTTTATATTTTGAGCATCAACATTAGCTCCAGCTTCTAACAGAAGACTAATAACTGTCGTATTTCCTGCTAGCACAGCCCAGTGCAACGCTGTGTTTTTGTGATATTTGTCTCCAAGATTAACAGAAACATTAAATGTAAGTAGCAATCGGGTTGGATCCACACTAGAAAAGAAAACTCTCATTAGATTTACAGAAGATGAACTCAAATACATACCAACTTATTGTTAATGTGTTCGATTTCTATAGAGGATATTGATCAGGTACACTATGTAATAGCAAAGTGACTTTTGCTGACAATTATGAATGGCTCAAATTCCCTTCCCACCAAAGAGCAACCACAATTCTGTTGACTTTAAAGGAGCTGGTAAGACAGCTTATTCTGGGATGTCATGAAGCACATTTGGTATACAATTCTGTATTCATGTTTACTGAAACCTAACAGTACTAACAAACAGGTTTGTAAAAGCACACACGATTATATACTTGCCAAATAACAACCAAAGTTCAAAACATATTATGTTTTCACTTCGTATTCCAAAAGATGAAAACACAACAGAATAATAATGTTGGTGATGGCAGGTATTTGTAAAAGTTAGTCTATGTTCCTCTCAACAATCGATGGAGACAGGTTCTTCTGAGCAGGAATCTAATTCAGAAAAATTTGCTTTTGGGAGAAGTGTCATTTTACACCAGCTTTTTCAAATCAACTCCACAGGAAGATTTACTCTGCAAACTTGTATTAGTGTGTACTTGTGCATAATGTTCTCTCTCTTGAACAGGTCATTGTACTGGTTTTGGCTGCAAGAGAGTTAATTTTCTTCATAGTAGCTTGTATGGTGCTATGTTTTGGATCTGTGACCAAAACAGTGCTTATAATCAAGAGATATTTTTGTTACTGCTGATCAGTGCTTACACAGCATCAAGGCCTTTTCTGCTTCTCACCCCAGTCCACTAGTGAGTAGGCAGGGGTGAACAAGAAGTTGGAGGGGACACAGCTGGGACAGCTGAACCAAATGACCACAGGCATATTCCATACTCTGTGACTTGTGCTCATCATATGAAGCTGGGGGAAAGAAGGAAGAAGGGAAGACATTTGGAATTATGACACCTGCGTTCCCAAGTAACCCTTACATGTGATGGAGCCATTTCCTGGAAATGGCCAAACATCTGCCTGCCCATGGGAAGCAGTGAATGAATCCCTTGTTTTGCTCTGCGTGGGCATGCAGCTTTTGCTTCATCCATTAAACTGTCTTTATCTTAACCCGTGAGTTTTCTCACTTTTACCCTTCCAATTCTCCTCCCCATCTGACTGGCGGAGAGTGAGTGAGAGGTTGCGTGGGCCTCAGCTGCTGGCTGGGGTTAACTCACAACAATCATAAATGAAGAAAGATAATATGGCAATTGTGGAAAGAACATTGTCAAAAAGACTTTCCAAAAAATCAAAACCAGTCACTAGCCTATTGCCATTTAGTTAACATCAAGAGAAAGTCAAAACTCCAGTGAGATATTACCTATGTGTTCTGTAAGCTGCCCACATTAAAGGTGTCATTCCATTTTGATCCATCATATCTACATCCTAAAAAAAGGAAAAGAGAACAAAAAACGCTGGTGAGACAAATAAGCATGCTTAAGTTCCAGTAGATAAAAGGTTTGCAATGAGATGCAGTATTTTAAGACTAAGCAACTGAACTGGAGAAATCCTGGCAAGCTTTTAGTACACAATAAAATAGTATTGAGAATGAAAAGAGACATTAATACCACTATTGCAAAAATATAACCATTCCAATATATTTTGGAAACTAAGGAACAGGCATGCTGTATAACACCAATCATTTCTATGTTATTATTAATCTTCAACATCAAAAAATATACATAGATGGTGTAATACTGCACTCAAAAGCAGGAAAAACACACCTAGAACCTTCTTCTCCACTCCATTAGCCTGTCAAACTCCCAGAACCCTGGGATCCCTACTTGTAGTGCTGCTAGCCTGACTCAGGCAGATGTTTTTCAGGAAATCCAACTCAGTTCTTGCAAATAATTGCTGTTAAAACATCTCTAGCCTGCAAATACCTTTACATTTCTGAGTTTTTACTCTGAATAAAAAATAAGGAACTACTCTGTTGAGTAAAAAATAAAAACAAACAAACAAACACACCCACCCAAAAAAAAAACAAACCAAACAAAAATACATGATTGATGGAAAAAGAGAACCATTACTTTATTGTGGTTCGTTCAGAAAAGAGTTACATGCATTGACACCAGGATCCAAGTATGCTTGCCCTCAGTTCTTGTAAAGACTACATCCTCCTGAGCCTGTTCGCACTCCTTTTAATCTCCTGTTGTTGAGATCATGAAGGACATTAGAACTGAAGCCTAAACTGAAGGTCATTCATCTTTGAGAAGCATGACTTTGATTCACAGATCACACTGTGTGAACAACATATTTTGAAGATTCTACAACATGAGCAATCACACTTTCATCCTTAGATTCCACATAGAAAAGCAATTCTTCATGACCAACAGCAGGGGCAGGTAAAATGATTCCTTCAGTGATTGAACCTGACAAATCAAAACTGCACTTTGCACACTAGGTGACATTCAGCTAAAGGAAAAAAGAAGAACAAAACAAAAGAAAACAACCCACAACACATGAGCTCCAGACTGTTCTCTGCACATAAATTACCTAGGCAGGCTACAGCTATTACACATATTAAGGTCCAGCATGAGCTGAGGTAGATCCCTTTTCAAAGGAACTGTAACTATAGGAAAAGGAACTCGGATTCCTTAGCATGCTGTTTTAGAGATGAAACAAAGATGGATAGCAGACACATGCCCTAAAAAAACCTCCTATCAAAAATTCTTTGTTATTTTGCCAAATCATTACTACAGCCACACAAGTGGGACATTTCAGAAAGGAAGCTCTGTTGCTGCATTTTACCAAAGGGCTGAGGCAAAAATATGACCCTTTCTGCAGCAGGTACATATTGGAAGACTGTTCTATTCTGATGTGTACCAATTTTAACATTAATTTCTTGTTTAACTCTTGGTGACAGGTCAATCTGATAATGCTTATGGAGAAGTGTACCTATGCTGTTAGGACAACAGTATGAGCACGGCAACAACAAAAGATTTCAACAATAAGTGATGCAATAATAAAAAAAAAAAAAAAAATCACACAAACTGCTGCCCTGTGTATGTATTTCAAGTGTGAACTCCTTGGACCACAACTAGCAAATTTTTCACTTCTTTCTGAAAAAGAACAACTTTGCATATGCAAAGATAACCACACTGAATCCCAGGACACTAACACAACATACTATAAAAAGCTTTTGTAGAAGCAAAAATATAGGGGAGAAAGAGCTTCCTGCATGGAAAGGAGCTGTAGTAACTCTTTTGCTGCTTAACACTACTTTTTGAAAGCAATATAGCTGACAATGTAGGATTCAGAATAGTAGCTAGAGATCAGAGCAGCATTTAAGTTTATCAGGACAAGCAATGGTCAAACCAGTACTGTGATATAACACAGACTTTTCAAAAGCACAAAAAGCATCAAGGGATTCCACTTAAAAGTCCAGTATCACAGAATGGCTGGGGTTGGAAGGGGCCTCTGGAGAACATCTAGTCCAACCACCTGCTAAAGCAGATTCACCAGAACAGCTCAAACAGGCATGTGTCCAGCAGGTGTTTGAATGTCTCCAGAGAGAGAGACTCCACAACCTCTCTGGGCAGCCTGTTCCAGGGCTCTGGTACTCTCAAAGATTTTTTTCCTCATATTCAGATGGAACCTCCTGTGCTTCAGCCTGTGCCCATTGCCCCTCATCCTATCACTGGGCACCACTGAAATGAATCTGGTCCCACCCTCGAGATATTTAGAAACATTGATGAGATGCCTTTTCAGTCTTCTTTTCTCCAGGCTGAACAGACCCAGTTCTCTCAGTCTCTCTTCAAAAGGAAGGTGCTCTAGGCCCCTAATCATCTTCATAGCCCATACATTAAATTGCACAGAAGGAGACCAGAAATTTTATGCCCTTCAGATCCATTATTGGTTATTTCACAAAACAAAGGCCTTCACAGAAAGACCCGCTATGTCCTTGTTCAGAATCCTGTTCTCCACAAGGGAAAGGTCTCCTTCACATGGACTGTCACCCAGGGAAAGGGAAACAGGCTTCTAAAGAGATGACATGCTTAAAAGCATATAGTAAGAAGATTTTCTGAGAAGGGAGACGTAAGCTGAAAACATTTTCTAATTTAGGAAAGATATGTGCTAGTTATTCACTAGAAACAGAGATTTTGCAGGATTCTTGTGGAATGAACTGAGTGCAGATCAACAGTCAGCTCATCAAGCAAGGTTAACACAGAACTGAACCTACCTTGTTCTTTCAAACAACAAAAGCTCTGTCCTGCATAGTCCATCAAACAGAAAGTCAGTTTTGACAAACATGAGAAAGAAACATGACTGGACTTATAATTCTGTAAGTAATATGCTGTAAGTTCGGTCCAGGGAATAAACACTTGGTTCAGTGTCTTACACTGGCCATTGATAGTTAAACTATGAGTTTGAAATAAACTATAATTCTAGCTCTAGAATATTTCTTACAACCTGATTTTACCCTGCTAGTAAATTTGTAGTCACTCATTATCTGTGATTGAGGTAAGTTATCTCACACACGCTAAGATAAGAACATATTATTCAACCATCCAACATATCATAACCATATCTTAACTTTTTCCGGGGTGACATGTTTGAGTATGCTAGGCCCTGATATGCCTTTGGCATTTTAAGTAAGCATAGTCAACTAGTACGAGCATCAAATTTGAACATTTTTAAGTGCCTTCAAGCTCCTTCTAGTTTTTCTTTTGTTTTGGAGTTTTAGTTTTTTGTTGTAGTTGTTTCTGGTTTTTTTAAAATGATCTTTCCTAAACTTGTACTGTGCTACAGATTCTGCTACTTGCTACCTGCTTATATTTTTATCGTGTTCTTGCACTAGGTTTCATTTTGACCCAGGCAACATATTGACACAAACAACATGAGCAAATTACGATACAGCCAGGTATTAGTCTCTCAAAATCCAGGAAGAGACACAACTAATTAAAAAACAACAGCTACCAGCCACTGCTGCCTCTTGGCTGCATAGCACTCGCTGGCGTGAACATGGGTTCACTTTCAGCCAAGGCCAGAGGGCATCTGACCAAGACATCTTCCCCTACACTTCACTCCAGAAGCCGGAGGACATGACTCGAGCCTCAGACGGGAAATGTCACCGTTGGCTGCTGCAGCCCAGGAAGAGCGTGAAGCAGCAACACCCAAGTTAGGTTCTAGCTCTGTCTCAAAAAGGCACAAGAAGCAATTAGGAGCAACTTCATAATCCATGTTATAAAAACTGGCTCTCCTCTGACCATGCAGGTCCACAAAGGCATCAGCATCAGAACTAACAAATCACAACTGCCTACGCTGACCTTTATTTTGACATTTATTTAGTTGTTGTTTACCACACAGGTACTACAATTAGATTCAGAACAAGGTCAAACCTACTTTTAGGATATAAGAGAACATCGTCTCTAGAAAGGCAAAAAAACTTTGCAGGTAGTATATACAGAAAGCTCACATAAGCAAAAGCAGTTCAAGTTTCCAAACCCAGACCATGGCACCACAAAGGAAAAAAAAAACATTGGGGTGGAGGGATTAACACTCTCATACATACTTAGTAAAGAAAATAAAAAGTAGAATCATGTAGTTTCCATAACTTCTACAGAAATAATGTAGTTTCTGTAGTTGTATGAAGTGGAGCTAGAGAACTATGAGTTTAGGGATTATTATTTACAATGCTATTGGTATTACTATATTTTAAACATACTATATTTTAAACATGCAAATCAATCCATAATTTTCAAGTTGTATTTTTTGAAGTCCTTCCAAAAATAACTGCTAAAATTAATTCAAACCTACAGCATGGAGGGGATACCAAAATCATACTTAATAACATTTGGGGATTAAATAAGAATCACCCTTTTAAAAGAAGTTATTAATAACAGAAGCTGTTTCCAACATAAAAGGTTTTAAATTTTAAAGCAAGTTTTCTGTTTATATATATATATATGTGTGTGTGTGTATACATGTATGTATATATGTATATACATGTGTTACACATATAAACAAACACACACAGCTTCTTTTGGACTGAAGTATTATATGCTCAGATAAAGAGAGCACACAAACATTTACAGGGAGATTTCATAATCACAGCGGAACATTCTAAAGGCCATTTATCCTTCATTAATGCTATGCTTTAAAAAAGTTTGCACATGTAAAACAGCTGCAAGATTTTTCTAGTAACATAAAACCCAAATACAATTATACATAATTTGTGAACAAAATACAAAACTTGTTCCTGATGAAAAAGCATTTCTCTCCAATCATTATCTCCTACAAAACAGTGATTATATATGATCAGCCCCTTCTTGTGCCTGCCTGCTCTCTATCTTACACTAAATGCTGTTTTACCAAACAGTTCTTAAATATAAACTGAATACTGCACGGAGCAATAGTTTATTTTTTTTACATGTATAGGCACAAATAATTTTCTACAGCAAATTTAGTGTTTGTTTTACACAGACCAAACCTACTGATTCCATAGCCATATTCTATTTGACTCATTGTGTTGTATCTTACTTGTCTGAAAGAATAAACAGAATATAGCAGCGTGAACAGCAGTAGCAAGACTGTAAAATTAAAGGAGGGCCTTGACTCCTCTATATGTAAACAAAATTTGCGCTTCACGTATCTGTGGGTGAGTAAATCTACAAATTACAATGCAGGGTAAGTAGCAAAAAGGTGAACATGTTTCTGAGCATACAGAATGAAGGATGGAAGGCAACGAGAACACTAATGAATACACAAGCTATATACACACTTTACACACCTAGCAGTAATATAAGAGGCTAGCAAGGTTTGGAGTTGGTTTGTTTTTTCTTTATTTACACATGCATGCAATTAGTAACAGCAATAAACACAAGTTGTGGACTGAGGTGTAAAAGAAAAAGAGATGACCTATAACAATTCTTTGGCATTAGATTTTTTACCTGTGTATAAACTGATGATTCTGTGAAGAATTCTAAAATATTTGTCATCATTGTCATTGTTAACATTTAAAGATTACAGTAATTACAAATAAAGAATGGTAAAAGAGTAACTGCCAGAATATCCATATACTTCATTAGACAGGTATGAATTAAAGCCAAAGTACTCAGACCACTGTTAGAAGAAATGAAGTTACCAGGTGGCACATCAATACTGCAGTCTACAATAAAAGACACTGAATTATTTTTATGTTTAGTCATGCAAATATTTTGCATTTCCTGAAAGATAGGTGTGGGTCACAATTGTTTTCCTATTCTAATTTTGAGTAGAATTTATTTAAATATTATATTAAATTAAAATTTACCTGTCCCTTTGCTATCAGGTAAGCAACAATTGAAGTATGTCCAAACTGGGCAGCCAAATGAATACAGCTACATCCTTCTCCATCAATTAGTGACGGATCTGCCCCATATTTCATCAGCTGTACAACCATGGATAAGTGACCCTGTCTAAATGTAACAAAACACAAAAAAACAGACAACTGAATAACTATAAATAGACAACTGAATAACTATATACAGAAAAGCTATTACAATCTGAATATTTGAATACAACAAATATGTTTAGTGGTTAATTACACTACTGGAGCTTCCGCACTTCGACTCATACCTCAAAAACAACAACTGTCACAATCTAATTCTGCAACTGAGTATGCAAACTCATTCATATGAACAAATTTTATGCAGCCAATGCACGCGTCACATGCAGTGGCTTAAGTGCGTTGTATAGCAAAATGCCAGTCAACAAAAAATACAAGTTGTTAGTTTAGAAGTCTAGTCTACTGTGACTTCTTCCAATCCCCACATGAAACCTGCTATTTTAAGAGATGTCAAACTGGCTATATATTCTCACTTCTACTGGGGCAAATAGTTTATCTTTCTAGTATTAAAAACAGTAGTGAAACAAAAATAGGAGTGAAAAAGGGAAAACTGAAGGCCTATACTTCCTTCACACTATATTAAAAGCTTAAACATATTTTTAGCATAATGAGTGTAGGCATATCTTTCTTGTTGATACGGTGCCTAACTGTCAGCCCACAGTTTCTGACATGAGCAAAAAGACTTTTTCAATTTGTCAGAAGCAGCTCTGGACAATGCTTCACAGAACAACAGATCACAGCTATGAACACTAGGAAATTTAATCAAGCTTTTGTGCTGTTAACACAGAACATAGAGTGTGATCTGTAACAAAAAGAAACATACAAGCTACAGTCTTTAACTGAGTCTAACAAGCAAGTCCTCATCTTCAGAAAAAATTATGTTGATACACTAAATGTTCTAAAAGTTTATTTTCCAAGTCTCCTTATTAATATGGATAGTGTTCCTTTCCCACCTACTTCTAAGCATTTGTCTGATGAAGCAGCTACTACTCAAACGCTGTCTTCAGCTTTCCCAGTCATTCATCATTTTCAGACCATGTTCTATGCCATAAATCTGATTTCAAGTGCATCGTAAAAAAATCCACACACATAGTAGAACACTGCAAGGACAATTTCACACAAAATTATCCCAAGCCCCACCTGCACAAGTGTTACTGGGCTTTGAAAGACTGACAAAAATAAGACTTCCAAAATAAGAATAAATCAAGGTGACTATTGACTCTACTTTTACTTTACTCTTTTTCCTATCATAGCAATAATCTTCCTTTACATCAGAAGGAGAACACAAAAACGGAACTATATGCTGAAAGCTCCTGTAGCTCAAACATACCACATTCACAGTGTGCTCAGTTATCAATGACTGAATTAATTACTGTACAAAGAATTCTCCCAAAATACAGCAATTTCATAAATCAATCAGTAGCAGATTCCAAGCTAAAAAAAAAAAAAAAAACACACAGGAAAACACAATTCCAGAAGACTTTTCCCCACCTTGTTGCCCAGTGAAGCGGGGTAGAATTTAAATCTCCTCCAAGCTGATCAACGATAGCACCTTTCGATATATAGTATCTGGAATAACAAAAATAATAAACATTACTGCTTGTCTTAGTTAAACGTAAAGGATACACAGTAAACATGTTCTATGTTATGCAAAACAAGCAGTTACAGATCAGAGGACCAGAATCTTTCCTTGCCTTCCTATAAACTTATTTTTAGAGGTCATGCACATGCATTCAAATTTTGCCTTTTTGACGTGAGTTAGGAGAGTAGAGATGCTTTTTACTGTGTTTTAAGCATGCTGCTATTTTCTAATTTCATTCCAAGGTAAAACAGAATAAGTGCTATATACATTAGTACAAGCTGTGCTACCATAGAAGTATTTAACAAAATGGATTCTGCTAAAATATTTAGGGGCTGCTGCATTAAAAAGAATTCTGAATTCATGGTAAAATGACATGCTGCTAGAAAACTAGCATATTTAGAGAACTTTTGCTAAAATGGCAAAGCGATTTCAACCTGCAGCACGTATCACCACTGGCATGGCCTTGCTAAAGTAATTGTTCTAAGAGCTTGTGTTTAAGTTATGCATTTAGCCAAGTACTAAGATCTTCACATACTTCACAATTGTTATAAATCAAAGGACAAAAACATCAGGGTATTTAAAAAATAATTCTAAATGATGGGTTAGAAGATATTTTTCCCTCAAGATTATTTACAAAGTGACGAGCTATCTGTAGGAAGAAAAGTTACCCATATTTAACAGCAGCAGTTCATAACTATAGGAATATGTACTGTTTCTGTGAACTGTTTTCCTTGATGTTTTATATGGGATGTCTAACTGGCAATAGTGCTTTTCCTTAGTGAAAGAAAATGCACACCTTACAAAGAAATCAATGTGTTTTTTCTAAAAAAAGGCCTTCCCAGAAGGCTTCTACTTCTTCATTAATTACCGTATAAGCCAATGGAAAAAGAAGTTATTACTAACAGACCTTTGAAAAGTATTATCCAGCTATAGATTCCTAAGTGCTCGCACATTTCAAGTACCTGTGCCTGCAGCCTTTTTGCCTTCAAAATACCTGTCAGATGTAGATGAATCCTGCTCTCTCACCCACACAAAACTGTCCATGAAATCCTTAGCATCGAGTTTCTGGCACCTCAGTTTCCCCTAAGTATTTCAAGATGGGGCAAGAAGAAAGGCAACAAGCCAAACAATTTGAAAAACTTCAAGTAACTACCTTCTTTTTCTTCAGTGTTTATTGATTCAGAGAGTGAACCTTCAAAAACAGCCCGGAAGTTACACTCAGGGATGGAACCTGAAAAATGCATTAGCTATCCATGTCCACACTAAAAACACCTAAAGGAAAAATCCCTTTATACAGTTGCTTAGAGCCACCAGACACAATTAAGCACTTCTGGAGACTTGCCAAATCATAGAAACTCTGGTTTGTATGACAAACAAGATCTGCTCTAATCGATGCAGGACAGGACAGTCCACTGGCCTCCAACACCAAAGGAAGAAAATTGCAACATCTCTCTGCTAAGGTAAAGCTTTTAGATTTCTCAGTGAGAACAATCAAAGATTTTGTTAAAGTATTGATCCTGTGTTGGTGAAAAGACAAGGTGTATATAAGGTAAAGGGACAACATAATTTTGTTATTGTGAAGCAAAGTCTCAACTATCAAAGAACAGATTTGAAAAAGGTACTGAGGAGATATTTAGTCTATCTTGAGAAGGAGTTCTTGAGGAAATTTTGTCTAGATAAAAGACAGCATAGAGAAATTCACAGTCAAATCTTGGATCCATCTTGCTGATGTGACAGCAACTCACAGGGAGGTGAACATTAAACAGATTGTCTTCATTCAAACACTGGTCCCCACAGAAACACAGAATATGTTCAGATCCTACTGAGCAGCAGTACAGCTTACTGGTTAATACATTTTACTTAGAAGGAAGAACTTGCAGTTTGACAACTGGGAAAAGACAAGGCAGAGATCTCCTGCCAGATGGCACGTTGAAATATCATTTTATATTTCCTTAAGGATGTTCTTGGACTATGTTAAGATTTATCGCCGCATTTCAGTTTCAGTACACATAAATGGTGAGATTTTTCTGCAAAATCAGACTGAGGACTTAATCTCCTTGTCTAGGTAGATCTTGTGGAAGCAATTTTGTGCTTGGTGAGAATGTCCCTGGAAAACAGGGGGAACTGGGTGACTCTACTCACAGTGACTCAACTAAGCTTCCACACTACAAGCTGCCAAGTCTGCAAGTCCTATTTAAGCAATCTACTTACATTCAAAGCAAGCAGATCTGATAAGAGGCTACCTTAAGAAAATACTTCCACTGATGTCCACATTAGGATCACTAAGCCTTTGCCAGGCATTTCAAAACTGTCCTAGTTTGTGCTCAGTGCTTGTGGAATCAAAATGCATGCAGTCACTGTTGCTAGAAAAAGTAGAAAAGAAATCCTTGTCTGGAGAAAGTCAGACACCGGGAACGGAGAAATGCAGTCAATAGGTAACAGTAGAGACAGAAGGCAAATTTTTGTATTTTTACAAGATTGAGCTGAAGACAGACCAATAGATCAGTGTCATGATGAAAAGAGAACTATATTATGGATGTCTGACACTTATCCCTGATCCTACAGAAATAAGAAAAGGTTCTGTAGTTTTCCTTAATAAAAAAAAAAATCAACAGGCTTCACTGGTATCTGGGCTGAATCTGAAGTCTTACAATAGACAGGATGAGGAAATACTTAAAAAAAAAAAAAGTCTAATTCTAAGACTGCACCCTCCACAGATGAGCTTGCTAAGCTACTTCATTGGGAAGATCTTATATAGTAAACACCCAGTACTCAAGATTCTGAGATCTAGTATCATGACAGCATACCACTTACACTTAGAATCTATCTCTGTGATGCTAAGCTCACTAGCCAACATATTGAATGCAATTATGCACTGCAAATAATGGGGATAAACAGTGGGGACTTAGGAAAAGATGTGGTAGGAAAAAACAAAAACACTGAATAATTTCATTCTAAGGAAACAGAATAATCCACTGTTTCACAAAAGAGAGAGTGAGAGAGAGCATGATATGCTGGATGATATAAACTAAAATAAGTCAGGAACCCCTAGAGACAGAGGAACTTGGAGCATAAGAACTACATCAGTAGGAATTAATTTTAGAGGCAGTTAAAGACATTAGTAGTCATATGCACTCCAGTAAACAGTACAAAGAAAATGCAATGCTGTATGTCACAGTGGTAGAGATGCATCAAGAAGGGACAAAAGCTTTGACATACTGTTGAGGAAAAAGGAAGAATTAGACACATTAGATTTAAGAACATTCAGCTGTCAGGGCTCATACTAAAATAACTTCAAAGAGATATGGCTGATACAATTAAAGTTATGTTGAATTAATATTCTCAGAACAAGTTTCCAGCACTCAAACGTAGGTGGAGAGATCTCCCTAACAAATAATAAAGAGCTAACTAAAAATTCAGAAAGAGATTTAAGCACAGACTTCCATTTATCTGAGTATGAATTTTTGATTTTGAACTACCTCTGTGCCCAATACAATTGCTATAGCAGCAACATGCTTCGAGGGGAAAAAAAGGTTAAATACAATCTGAAATACTTACATGCTAAAGTACTTCTTTCACAAAAAAAAAAAAAAAAAAGAAAAGAAAAAAGAGGACTAATGTGGAATTTAAAATGTGGTCTGATTTTACTCTGTGAATGACACAAGGTCTCCAAATAAATTTTTAGGGACAGATTTTTGCTTTGATTTTTAAAGAAAAAGCTGTTGAATACATAAAATGTTACGGAATTAAAGCATGAAGTCATAATGAAATATCACACAGGTAGATTCACTGCACTGCAAAGCTAATACAGAATCTATACATTAAATTAATATAGAAACATCATCCACAATACAGGTCTATTTTTTTGAATGCTTCATGTCATACTGATATTCTTAAATGATGATAGTTGTCTCAATGACACTTTTTAGACCTTATAAAGGCATATCAAATGAGATGGAATATCTGCAATACAACTGTCTTCCAACAGCTCAAATAAGATGAACAACTCATTGCAAATAATTCATTATGCATACAAGATGGATAAAAAGTGAGCTCAAAATACAATTTTTTTATTACAGATGCTGTACTTTTCTTAAAGTGGCTATCTCGAAAATTTTATACATTTCAGTTATTTCACAGCAAGTTGCAAGGTGCTAGCCATAAGGACACAAAACAACCTAGAAAGAAAATGGAATGAAAAGGAAGAAATTAAGAGTCTAAAATGTACTCTCATAAAAAAGGTTATTCAGGTAAAGCAGCGTCCAGCATCGTTTTTCCAAGAGTGTTTGCTTCAGCATACCAGAAAGAACATTGGTTTACCTATCTTGTAATGAAAAAAAGATACCGAATGCAGAATTATTGTTTCTATTATAAGCTTCTACGCACAAAAAAGACATAAAACATGTTGTGCTACCTATTGTTTGTAATTTAAAAATATATATATTTCAGAAACACTGAATTATTTCAAATAAGTTTTTGGTCTGGAAGGGACTTTTGGAGATCATCAAGTCTAACCATCCCTGGTCAAAGCATCTAGATCATGCTATCTAGGCCATGTCCTGCCGGATTTTTAATATCTCCAAGTATGGAGAGTTCACAGCCTCTCTTGGGCAATCTGCACCTGTGCTCAGTCACCAGCACAGTAAAGTTAAGCGTTTATTGATGTTAAGATGGAATTTCATGTCTGTCTTAATTTGTGCCCTCTGCCTCTTGTCCTACCCCTGGGCACTAACAAGAAAAGTCTGTTTCCGGCTCCTTTACTCCCTCCCATCAGGTATTTATATACATTGATAAGATTCCAGGTAATATATATTACCACATATTATATTACCAGGTATCCCAGGTACTTTTATACATTAGTAAGATCCTCCAGGAGTATCTTACATACTTTCACAAGATAAGCCTTCTCTTCTCTAGGCTAAGAAGTCCGAGCTCTTGTGGCCTCTCCTCATGTCAGATGTTGTAGTCCTTCAATTGTCTTTGCAACCTGGCACTGGACTCACCCCAATAAGTCCATATGTTTCTTACAAAGGGCATCTCACAACTTCACACAGATGTTCAGCTGCAACAGTTGAGTAGAGAGAAAGGATCACCTCCCTCAACATGCTGGCAATGTTTTTGTTTAAGAAGCCCATATACTATTGATCTTTTTTGCCACAAGGCTGCATTCCTGGTTCACAGGCAGCTTCCTGTCCACCAGGATCCTGAGGTCCTCCTCATCAGATCTAAATCTTTACCTATTTACCTATCTTTACCTATTTAACCTTCTTTTAAGAGAACTGCATCAGGACATGGGAAGTCCTTTAAAAACAAGACGGCAAATGTGAACCTGAGATCCTCTACAAACTCAAGATCTGGTCTGCTGAAGGTGCTAGTGACAGACAGACATGGGGAGAATGTGCTTAAATGAAGATGTTTTACATTTGGTTTCACGTGTAACTACTCACATTCATTAATAAGAACTGTTTTGATAAGCAGGCTGATTGAAGATGTGGAGTTTATATTAAATATTCTAAAACTTGCTGATTCAATAATAGTTTGTGTATTTAGATTTAATTGCATATACTTAATTCATTGTTTTGTTACTGATAGAGGAAAAAAAAAATCTTCTATACACACTCATGATTTATAAAACAGCAAGTACTAAGAATTATCTCTTCAGAATTTAAGCTCTCCATGTTCTGAAAGACAATAATAGGTTTTAAAAGACAGTCTCAAATATTATGTTCAAGGTTTTATAAACTGAAAAGCAAAAAAAACCACTGCAAATCCCACAGATCCTCCTATTAAAGATTATTATTACTTGACAGGAGAGGTGCTGCAATCTTACCTGTTGTAACATCTGTGTTTTTAAAATGCAAAGAAGTTATTTAAGTTAGAACTTCTTGAAATGTTGAATGAAACAGAAATTTCCCTTTCATCTTATTAATCTTGCTTATTGAAAACATTCACTAGCATCAAATTTCCCCTCAAAAAAAGAAACTGAGTATTTCAACAAGTATACCACAGTATAAAGAAACTGCACATACAGCTGAACAGCTGTTCTGGAAGGTTTATCTCCTTTGAGAAGTGTCTTGACTTCTGGACATTTAACAGTCTTTATTTCTGATAATTGTGTCAAAAAAATACTGCTGCCAAAATGCAAATTAGGTCTTTTGACTACTCCCCCCTCCTCCAAATTTCAAGACCAAAAAATGAGTTCTTAAGAAAATTGAATATTTAACATCTTTAAAAAAGAAATTAACATTTTTAAGGACATGATTAGTTTATGTTTAACTGAAAGTGTAATACGTACTTCACCAGGTCTATCCTGTTGTTGATTGCAGCCCAGTGGAGAAGTGTCACATTTTCTTTGTCTGGTTGTCGTACATCGTAACCTGCTTCCACCAACTCTCTACATCGTTCGTATATTCCATACCTTGAAGAAGGAAATAAGATTTTGCTAAGCTGTTATCTCGGAAAAAAAAGCATTCAGCAAACACCATACTTATCACTACAGATACAAAAGCTTCAACAGAAATGAAGCAGAAAGTTTATTCTGTTTCTATTTGATTACAGATCTCTTGCAACAAGAATTTTCCACTGGCAAAAGATATATTAATCAATTTAAGATTTTACAGAAAACTTTTCTCTGTAGCAAACTATAGAGCAGAGCAAGGCATAATATAGATCAGTATTATACCAAGTATAATCTTCTCAGACACTCTACTACATTTGTTTCTCCCACCTTTCCATCCCCTAAAAACCCAAAGAACTTAGCCAACTGATTCGACAGTATCTTCCTAAAATTCGTAGACAACAAAATCATCACATCATTTACGAACACAGAGCTCAAACACTTCCCACTTTTCTTCTCAGATGACAAATAGCAATTTTCCTGATACAAGTTAGTACCATTTTCTTTTTCATACCACTTCAAAATTCTACGCTTCGGTATGAAATTGTTTTTCACTAAAGCTAACCATTAAATGTGAGCTACCACCATTGGAAAAAAAATTCTGCATGTGTTTTGAAAGTTGAAACAATTCAGTATAGACAACCCTTAGGAATCTAAGGTAGGAATAACTCCAACATTAAATACTGTTTGTCTTGATGCTTATGCTCTTTTACCACCTAGTGTCAAAAAAGCAATGCAGAAAGGTAAGTAAAGATTACATTTCAGTGTCTATACAACCCACAGGGATTTCTCGAGTCTCAAGAAGGAGACTGACGTGTAGGCATACCTTGAAATCAAGATCAATGCCTTGGGACATCTAACCTGCTAAAACAGAATTTTAACAGCCTCTCAAAGCCAGAATTAAGTTTTCCTTATGCTGCTTCTATGTTCTATTTTCTGCAGAAGAGACAGCCTTGGACACCTTAAGGCCCCATTGCTACACTTGTGTAACCGATGCTGAGACCTTTTTTCCAAGATTGTTACCATTCTTACTTTTTCTTTCATGTATTTGAACGGATCTTCAATTTGGACAGTGCTCCCACAGTAAAGCCCCAATTGACTCAAATTAACAAACCTCAGGAAGGCTTTCCAAGCTTATTGCAGGTTTTAAGCATCTAAATTACCTGGACACTATTAAAAAAGAAGTATTACACAAAGAGCCTACTTTGATCATGTTGTTTTCAAATTCTTAGGAAAGTTGCGCTAGAAATTATGAAATATTATAGAAATTGCTATCATACCTATAATCTTTCCAAACACTACAGAAGATCAAAACAAAGACTACTGTGTGCAGCACATACCAATTGGCAATGAGCCTATAAAATTTGGTCCCTTAGAGTGAATGAAAAAAGCAGCAGCTATGAACAATTTTGATGACAAAGCTTTGCTTTTAATTAGTTGAGGTGGGGGAAAAGAAGAAATTCCGTTTACAAATACTCAAAAACAAGCAACCAGCTAGACAAGATAAACAGTCACACACACATACTTGCCAGGAAACTGATAAGGTTCTAAGCCAGCCAACCCTGAGGCACACTATCTGCCAAGTCCCAGCCTAGATCAGCAGCATGGACTGATGAGTGCTTGTTTCAATGACTTAACATGCTACCACTCCTGATCATCCCCTGCAGCTGAAAGGGCCACTGGAACAGGTCAGAACTACTACAGGCAGGTCAGCAAAGAATGAGGAGTGAGACGAGACTGTAGGAGAGATGGGGGAAAGCAGGAGTTCTGCAAGCAAGACAGGAAATCCTGATCATAGCGTATCACAGTATCGCACTAGAATGTTAGAAGACCTCGAGGTAACCTGGAAAGTGATTTTGTGTAGAATAGCAAAACATGCTTTTGTTGACAAGATGTATTACTCCAGTTAGCTGCTATGACAACTCTTCCTATTGTAGACAACCCCACTACCTTCATTTAGACAACTAACCGAAGCCATAATATAAGTTATTGACCTGCAGCCCTGCTATGAAGTATAAGTCACCAACTAAAAATATTGTACTGCCTAAGGCTGAGTTTAACTGACTGTCATCCTGCTCAAACCAGTAACACTACTACTACACAACAAGGAATTACATTAATAAAATATTCTAAGTTATTGGAAAGATACAAAGAACACAAGAACAACATAACACTAACTTCTATAATGTGTAAGATGCAATAATGTAAACCTTCCTATGCAATGCATTAGCGTTTTTCTTGCATGCATCGGTTTTGGCTGGGATCAAGTACATTTTCTTCTTCATAGTAGCTCCTATGAGCCTACATCTTTGATTTGAGAGCAAACCAGTGTTGACAACACACCAATATTTTAGCTCTTGCTGAATGGTGCTTGCACTGTGTTGAGGCCTCCTCTGCCTCTCACACCACTCCACCAGCAAGTGGGCTGACAGTGCATAAGAAGGTGGGAGGGGACACAGCTATGACAGCTGAGTCCAACTGACCAAAGGGATATTCCACACCATATGACATTCTCCCCACAGCTTTTACTGCTGAACATGAAGAGGAAAGGGTACATCTGGAGTCAAGGTGTTTGTCTTCCCAAATAACTGCTGCTACGCGTGATAGAGCCCAGTTTTCCTGGAAATGGTTGAACACCTGCCTGCCCATAGGAAGCAGTGAATTAATTCCTCGTTTTGCTTTGCTGGTGTCTGCATCTGTTTCTTCACCTGTTAAACTGCCTTTATGTCAACCCACAAGTTTTCTCATTTTTACCCTGCTGATTCTCTTCCCCATCCCATGGCAGGGAAGGAAGGGAGATGAGCAAGCAGCTACATTACTATTGGTCATCTGTGGTAAATCATACAAATTATTTAGATTAGTATCTTATCAAGCTACCCATACAACAATAAAACGAAAGCCAGGATTTTGTTATACAATGGTAGCAATAGGTATAACCAAGCAGCACTGGCACAGCCTCTAGGGAGTGAAGCAAGGCATGGCTGGGGGTGGGGGGAAGGGAGTAGGGGTATGTCTGTGTTTTGTGTGGGTGGTGGTGGTGTTTATTATTTATTTTTTATTTAAAGCAAATCTCTTACAGAAAATGTCATGCTGCTTTCTTTCTGAAGAACTTTGCTCAAGAGACATGAAAATGAGGGAGAGCTGTGGCAAGCAACTCTGCAGGCTGTTGAGGCAGAGTCCTGTAGTAGGAATGGATTTTTTCTTGGGACTTCACACATCACAGACTTCCCCTCCTTCCCACTGGAAGACAAGTTGTAAGTCATAGACATATCCTACCACTTGGCCATGGAACAAATCATGAAGTCTGCAAGACATCAGAAGAGTCTGCCCAGGAACAAAATGCTTTCCAAAAGATAAACTGAGAAAGAGGTATGTAACAATTTTTTATTTACAAGTTGCTGTTGGTTTGTCTGTTCCTAGCAATTTATTTTGGTATGTTGAACTCAGTCATAACTGATTACAAAAGATGTAACACAGAACATATAATTTATTAACTCTTCCATTTCTTGAATTGTCACAAGAGAACTCAGGGAACTAGACAGACAAAACGTGCTTGGCAGAGAAAAAAAAAAAAAAAAAAAGAATTTAAAACTATTTGTTCATCTTCCTGGAAAGAATAGGGTCTTCACAATTAAATAAAACACTGAATATGATGCAGTCATGGTTTCTTGAGCTCTGTCCTAGAAATGCAGCACTCTTCTCCCACATACCACCTACAGTCTTCTCCCACCAATTTGCTGCAGCTGAATTCACCTTGCCTTCTCCAAATGTTCATGACAGACTGTTAAGAAAGTCACATATTTCAGACACTCAGCATAATTGTGCTTACAATGTTGTTATAAAGGGCTCTGTGTCCTTCTAGAATGGAGGAAAAGATTCAAATCCCCACAAGACACTGATGTATTGACAATTTTTCAGCATCTGGATGAATTCTAGAGGGTGATGCTGTAAACATCAATATGGAACATAATTAAACCTTGTCTTGTCTTGTTCTGAAAGAAATGGGACTAGTTCTTCCAGGGCAAAAAATAACATTGTGCAAGTTCATTTCACTGTTACAGTTTCTAAGCCATTTCAACAACCAATCTGCAACATTTTGTCATCGCAGGGTAAAGATATTCTGAGTTAAATAATGTCAAAAATAGTATCCTAGAATCCTTTTGCATTTTAAATATGTAATCTATTTTTTAATCTTTTGTCTGCAATCACATCGACTCTTGGAAATAGACATTGCCATCTTCGCTAAACGATTAACATAAAATTTGGCCACAATACTAGGAAGGAATCTCTTCAGTGAGCACATCACCATGCCAACAAACAGTAGGCAAATCAGGACCTCGCTCCCTCATCTTGCTATCATTGTAACCCCAGTCAAAGTTGTTTCCACTGGAAATGCAATCAGAAGAAAAATGATTTTTTCTATCTTTTGAAGTCTCATTCCCGTGAACAATGGTTAAATACTAACAAAGCCTTTCATATGTTCCCGTGTTTGTGTTAAACAGCAAGATAGTTTTGTTTTCAGCAGCAACTGGATAACTCAATAGCTGCTTAATGAACTGTTATCAGTGATGTTGAGAGACAAGAGAAATTCAGCTCTTGCATACATTCCAATGCCTCAAACAGTCTAGACTGTTGTGGCTATATTATTGCTGAGGTTAAAAAAAATCCCATCCTTCCACGTGAACTTCAGATATGTTTCGCTTTCAGGATTATAATTAAACTCCATGGGCCCAAATGACCAGACATAAAGAATGTCTACCTGTGTCACAGTCTGCTCATCCTCTTCTCCAGATAGGTGAAAAAAGTCAGGAGTAATTACCACTTTGCCCAACCCTCATAAATTTGAATTATTCCATATGTATCCTATTCTTTTTCTTAGGTGTCACCCATGAATGATGAGAAACAGTGAAGAAAAAAAATGTTCTTAAATGCATCCAACACCCTTTTTTTCCCCAAGCAAGATTCAGCATATTTCATATTTTGTGCTGCACTATTTCACAATGTACACGATTTCGTTTTGAATCATCTCTGTGGATAAAACTAACAGAAAAGTTAATCTTGCAATAATGAAATCATAACACTTGAGTATAAGGAATCAATCTTCTAGAAGCCACAAAAGCACTCGTTAATATTATTAATGTTTAATATCCACGGTCATAAGGGTTATTTAACAACTTCCAGAATAGATGGAATTTGCTCAAGTTCACTACAAGCAGAAGGCTGCTATTCACTCTCAACAGAACTGAAAATCATCAAGCAAGGATTAACATGTCTCAGATTTTGTTCACATAGTCACAACCCATCATATACTTCACTACCTGTGAACATTAGCTACTTTTCCTTAGATTCATGGCTTAAAAGATTTAGAACTAAACAAAGGCAGCAACTTTAAGTTAGGTTAACACAGTTCTCTTTCCAAGACATCATCTTAAGAGTTATGACTCCAGCCTTGGATGATGCAGGGCTACCGGTGCGAGAAGAGATGGAAATAAACATACCCAACACACCTCCATTAAATTTCACTTTTAAATCACTTATGATTTGATGATTAAAAGAAGAGAGTAAAAAGCACACCCTCCGATTTTGTAGAGGCAGAAGAAATTAAAATATTTTCTATGCAGTTGTAAGTGAAGCACTTACTAAGTATTAGTAAGCAGTCTTCCTCCATTACAATAGCAAAGGCAAGAATGGAGGATGTTTTTTAACTACTGCTTTAAAAACAGGTTTTCAAATACACGAGTGACCTGCTTCTGCTTTCAGAAACACAGTGGAAACTTTATATTAAATAAACTGAATTTTGCCATAACCAAATACAAAATGTCAAGAATACACAATCACATTATAACATCTGCAAGACGTAGGGCTAAGACACTTTTAACACTACCTAGATGTGCTTGGACATGTTTATGACAAAGTCAGTGAAAGTGTCTTCTATATCAATAAATACTAAAATCAAATATCATTTTTACTGCAGCACAAGTTTCTGCAAAGTAAACACAAAGACTATTTTTGGTACAAAACATGCCTAGGCCCCCATGTCTGTGGGAGAATTTAATCACAAATGTAATGGGGAAAAAAGCACAAACTCTGCAACGAGAACATCAGCTGAACTCTTTCCTGTAAGAAGTCTTAATTTGATTGTAAGGGCTTATTAGAGTTGTACCACACAGTGTATGAGCACGTTAATTTAATAAGTGTCTATTTACAGACTAAGACAACAAAGCACACAAACAGTTCAACAAAATATGAAACAACGAACAAATACTTCTGGAAAAAATGTGTGGAGATTGCAAGCTCTTATTTTCCCTTGCTGAAAAACAAAAGCAAATGCATTATTTTACTAACATTGTTTTACAGAGTAAAATCATATTGCTTTGAAATTGGTCCACCTTTGTGAAAAACCCTGTATTTCTCTGCAATCAAGTGCCAATAAACTCAACATCTCAGAATTCTACAGTCAAACAGCATATATGAAGCATAAATGAGTTTTAAACCTTTTCATTTGTTTTTTCATCATCATCTTTAAGGAACTATGTTCCCCATTTTCAGGTGTGTTGCAACAATAATATAACTAGGTACTTTCATAGGAGAAACTTTTAATAACGTAGTACATTGCATACTGTAACAACAATGACTGAAAAAAAAAACACACAAAAAAAAAAAACACCCAACTGATTAGCTATTAACATTAAGTGACTAATTGCTTCCTGCTTAGATTATCACAATTCTAATAGCAAACAATTCTATGCTACAGTGAAATGCACCTTCTACCTGTCAAGAAGCCTACAATTTAAGTGGTCTTACATGAAACTCCAAACCATTTTGGATGACAGATCTGTTTGACCACTTTTTTTTTTTTTTTTAAACAGCGAAAGATACACAACTTTATTATTATAATTAGCCATCAGACCATTCTCAAGACCAACAGAATTTCATTTAACTAATGGTAAGCACTCCACCTACCATTTGACCATATCACACTAAAAAAACTGATATTTTTTGAGGCAGTTTTGAAGTGTTCTGGAAAAAAAGAACTGTGCTGTCAATCCCCTGCTGAATGCTACATCACCAAACTTGGGAAAAAGACATACCCGAACTAAGACAACAAAAATAATTCTTATTCTATTTTGCTGTGTTTTGCTTGATCTTACTGAACTGCTTGGGGAAGGGAGTTCTGGGAGACAGATGAGTGGCTCTTTCTTAAAAAACGTTCTGTGTCATCTGTCTTACATTAGCATAGAACCTAAAAGTATATTAAAATATCTGCTGATTTTGTTTAAGTGAATATTGATTTCTGAGGACAAGTGGTAGAGGATAAGATCACCTATTTTTCATACATATAAAACAGAGGTTATATTTCTACAAAAGTTAATAACTACATCATTTTCATAGGAACTGTGTATCCTTTAAATAACACTGAATTAATACATTAGCAGCACTACAAGGTGTTTCAAAAAGATGGACCCAATTTGAAATCACTATATCTTTGAAACTGAGTCCATCTTTTTTAAACACCCTGTATTCATTTTATTTCAAGCCTTATGGTATTTGATGAGTTTATTTTCTGCCTTAAACTTCAGAGATATGTCCCTTTAAGACAGCTGTGGCCTTCAAATCCTAGTAAATACTTAAGGTGAGTTCTCCCTCTAAAGGGAAGTGCTGTCTGGATACCACAATTTGATCATATACCCACGCTGACAATCCTCCTTCCTGTGATATTAACCATTAGGGGTATGACATGAAACTACAGTCCTCTTTGGTGAGACGTCACACTCTCTGTGAGTCATAACTCACAACTGGGAAGGAACACAACAGATAACTGACAGCCCTTCTGATTCTTGGTGGAGGAGATCAGAAGAGAATAACAGCAACTCAGCTGAAAGGACAGATCAGCCTAAATTTGAGGGCCAACAGCAACAAATGTGTTTTAGCGTTTCCAACATGTGAGGAATATACCAGAATGGAAGCAGGTAACATGCAAAATCACTTCTGCTGTCATATTTCCATGCTTTTAAGAGGCAGCTAGTTCGATGCTATGCCAATATTTTCATTTCTAAAAGTGCCCTAATGTGAGAACTACAAGTTGTAGTATTACTATTAAAGCATTTACAGCAACAATTGGAGAGTTAGTCAACATCTATTTCAGGAAGTTAATCTCCTCACACTCAAAACAAAAAGTGAATTCCTAAACCTAAATGGGGTATGTATCAAATGCAGAGTTGCAAAGCTACTTTCAGTTTGAGGAGATGCGTTTTACGGAAAAAAAAGAGGGAAAAAAATATTTTAAAAAGGAAAAGGCAAATAGCTCAGCAACATACATAATAGTTTGATCATTCAAATCAACAATACAAAAAAAAAAAGTCTTACAGAACTCTCTATCCTCTCAGCCCCTTGAAGAAAGGTGACAGGGTAGTGGTTTCTGAATGGTAAACAAGCTGAAAAGTAGTGTCCTTACAATTCTTCAGAAAAGTCTCATGAGTTTGTTCATACTACAAGATTGTGTAGAAAACAAATTTGTAGAATTTATCTGCATTAAGGACACAATTATGATATTTACAGTTTACTCTTGCAACCCTTTCTCAGCAATAAACTCAGTTTCATGGCAGCACTGAAAATGCACAGTTAGAGACAACGAAGGAAATTATACAGACACGCATTCCTTCTAACCTATAAATAATGCCAACAAATCAAGGAAATCATCATTTTTGTACCAAATGTTCCCCACTTACCTCTTAATCATCACTTACAGAACATAAACATCAGTACCAACAGGAAGAAAACCATACATTCTCTTCCAGCAAGCTGTCCAGCAACCACCTGTATCTACAACTTACCATAATGCCTCCCACATATTTTCATACAAAGCTCATAAATTTGTCTTAACAGTATTTTTGTAGAGTTCACATCTGAAATCTTCCACTGCTGTATTTACTAATACTGTTCACCTTCCACTTTATGCAAATGAAAAAAATCCATCTTACCGGTTTTAACTAATACAGACACAGAGAAGTTTAACACTCAAAGATAAACTTACTGTGTGGCTTTGACGATGTCCCAAGTGCTGTAATCATCAATGTGGCTTTTACGTCCAAGAGATTCACTATATCCATGGTTGTAATGGCTTTGAGGCTTTATTTCCTAAAAAAGACAAACTTGCTATTAGAACATCAAAATCAGCATCACTGAAGTTTCTCATTAGAAAAAATATTGCTGTAAGCAAAACTAAAACAGTACCCACTTCAATATACGCTAAAGTTACCTAAATCTGAGGGTGGTAAGTGGTAAGCTGACTGGCCACATTTTGCAAATCAGGTCAGTGTATTCCCTAATATAGATTTAAAACACCTTCCAGAAAACACCACTTGTAATAGCAGAGTTCTGTCAAATCCTATGCTGGATTACTTTTTTAGAATGCTAATAGAAAGTGGGTTTTCTGTTTGTTTCTTTTTTTTTTTTTTTAATAAATGCAATATAGCATAGCTAAAGAAAGCTCCTGGCCATAAACTGACATCATCCCACTCTGCTACTACAAATACATGTTAGACTTCAAATATCAAAGCCAAATACCTTCTAGAAAATAAATGAGAATGATTAATACCAATGACTAGAATCTACTGATACTTTATTGATTCTTCAGCTCCAGTCCCAGCTTCAGAGGTAACCTTTGCATGTTTAACCTATGAGTCTCAGAAATAAATGTCATGACTGTGACATGTTCTTCACCAGATACAGCTCCCTATGAACTTAATTCTTTTGATGAAGGGTAACACTTCAACTCTTAATGCTTCCCATGGTGGAATTTATATTAAAACACTGCATTGACAGATCACTAGGGCAGCAACATACTATTTTTCTTCACATACTGATGCATGTGAAAGTCAGTTCAGCAAGCTGAAATCAAATGATGAATGTTACACAGCTTCTAGACAATTTTCTGTTTGTTACAAATACTACAGCTGATTGCCTCTGTGTATCAACCATGCAATTTGGCCGCCTACATAAAAAAATATGAGAACTGGAATACTAAAGCAAAAAAAGAAGCAAGCTCCCTGAAAGTTCTGAAAATGCATTTCAATTGATTTTATTAAAATGTGTGTTATTTACTTTTACTCAGTCTTCCCCAATATATAGATCCATGAGCAGAAATTTTGTTTCTTTAATCTACACCTGGAAACACTTTTGAACACCTTGCAAAAGGCATTTAATTAAGGTCCCAACTTCCACTTGGTTATTAAAATGAGTGATTGATTTTTTGTTATTATACAAGACAGGTTTGTTTATTTGTTTGGTTTTTAATAAAGGTATCTTTAGTCAAGACAACCATACCATAATAAACCTAACAAGGATTTGCAGACACAGATCTCCACCACCTTCTCTCCCAAGAGGCACACGTTGCCCCCTACCTTAAGTGACTAAGAGACAATACTATGGCCAGGGAGACTTCCTAGTGCCATTTGAGCAGGTCTTCCATTTCTCACATTCTCTCAGCTGTGCAACAGCATCTGCAAAGGGAGCCGCTGGTCACAATCAGAAGCTGTGTCCAGTTGTGGATAGCCACCCCAAGTGTTCTCTAGCTTCCTGCAACAATAGCGACTCTCTGTTGACTGCAATAGGAGTTTAAATACTGAGCTGCATAGAGATAAGTAAACTCTCCTCTCTGATGCTCTTAATCTGAACCTTACTCCTTTCACCTGTATAAAGACATCTTCCCTGTAATTGTATGCTAGTAATCAAATCAGTCATCACAATTTTTTCTCATTAAAGTTACTTTTAAGGTATGTATGGGGACATAGCGGAAGATTTGGCGAGGAGATTAGTTAAATGTAAATATGCTCAAGTGACTTGCACCAGTCTGTAGAAAAAGCACATACATCACACTAATTGTTTTACTGACCTTGTGTGCTTGATGAGTAGAATCTCTGTGTTAGATAACATAGGCCTGTGAGAAACTCCAGGCACCTTATCACTATGTCTGAGATTCCTGCTTTGTTGTGAGAAAGAGCGGGAAGTTGCACCTGCCTGAAGCCTTGAAATACAGGCGAGCTCAGCAGGCCCAGTGATCTTCCAGCAGGGCTGAACTGACCAGCGCCTGCATCCTCGCTGGTGTCACCTCTGTCTGGGAGCTCAGGTGTAGCTTCGGAGATCCCCCGGTAGAGAGGTAACTAAAATAAAACTTGCTTTTTGCAATGCATTTGTGGCCTCTGGCTCTTCTTGTGACGTGCCTGCGTATGTGTACACAAGGTATTTCTAGCCTAAATTATTACATGCATTATGTATCTCTTGTAGAGAGGTAAAAAAAGATTGAAAACCAAAAACTACTTCTAAAATATCTATTTCCAGATTTCAAAATACTGAAGTCCTACTTAAGCAGAAATCTACAAACTTATACCAGTTATAAGCTTGGGTAAACTATCAAGAAGGTAGCTTAGTTGCAAATACCCAAAACTCTCAGTATTCATTTCCAGACTAACTTCAGTAGAGCAGGTTTGTATTTGTTACATTCAATGTAGCTGTTTCACGCAGGAAAAAAAAAAAAAAAACAATCAAATTAAGATACATTCTACTGCATTAAGTACATTTTGTAGGGCTAAATTTTACAAAATTAATATAGTAAGTTTTATAGTTAGAACATTTATGATATTTTTATACATTAAAAAAACCTTTTGGTAAATTCAAGTGTTAGAGCTTTAAAACCAGAACAGAGTAACTCTGAGAATTAGTGCAATAAAAGTCTTCATTTCAAAACAGATTTATTCTTACACATAGACTTATCTTCAGAAAAGTACTTATTTTCTTGACTGTAATGTTATTTTATGGCACTCATTTTTTTTTGTTGTTCTAAGCCTGAAAAACTAAATAGAATAACCAACTAAGCATTGGCAGTGCAGCAGGAGGCTGCTCTGTTGCCATCTCTACAGAAGAGATAACCGAAAGGAGTAACAGGGCATTTGCTGTCATCTAAACCACACGTTATAACCAATTCTCTTACTATCCAGAAACATTGCTTCACTTTGTATTTGAAGAAGGCAACAGCTTAACCAAACCTTCCCCCCACTCAGCTACTAGATAAGCCAGGGTGTTATCTGCAGTAAAGATATCTGAAAAGATATCAAAGGATGACTTTTTTTGGTAAATGTAAAGTAAAATACAAGAGAAGACTGAATTCATTATTTTGTGCCACATGATTCTTTTTCATCATACTAGAAAAAAAGCAGGATTTATACCACCCCTGTTCCACAGTTATTACACCACACAACTGCAGTAGGACTTCACATGTCAAATTGGAATGCTCTGACCCTGCAAAGCTGAAGGGTAAAACAAGTAGGCAGAGGCCAGAACAAAAGAAATTCACTGTCCTGGAGCATCCCAATGAGGAGATGTAGCTAAATGTATTTCTTAGCCTTCCACAGCTGCTGGAAGCAGAAAAGTTCTCACTTCCTTTTATCTAATCATTAAAAGCAAACCAAAAAACTTGGGTTATTTTTCAGGCAGATGTTTACTTACCAGGGAACACTACTTCTCTTGAGCTGCATTTTCCTGATCACTTTCAGCACACAAACCAGGCTTCTGTTCCCTTGAGCCCTCAACTGGCCAGTCAACAGAGCTGCCCAGTAACAATAAGTGTAAACTTCCATCAGCCTGAAGTGACCACGAAACCACAACCTTACTATACCAATGCTTTCACAAAAGGATTTACAGAAATACAGCAAAATCTTAACTATTACCATGTAAGTTCGAAAAAGTGAGAGAAGCTATTTCTTATAAGCCCTACCTACACGTTATCTACTACATTTACTAAGGACTTGAGGGCAATGACAATATCCTTAACTTTAAAAAAAAAAAATAAAATAATTTCCTTTTGTACTGTCTCTGAACTGCTTTCTTTAAGCTGAAATATTCAGATTTTGTTACATTAACGCAAAATAGCCGAAGTGATTGAAAAGTCAAAATTGAGGTGATGGCAAATATGACTTCCTGACACAACATTAGTATGCAACAAACAGTTTGGTTATTTATGTCTCTGCTTATGAAGCCCACCAGTTTAATGAAACACTGACTTCACAGGAAACTAGAATTGTCCTATTCAATGCAATTAATCATCACAGATGTCATGACTTGCAATATACCAAGATCTAGTCAACAGAACTCAACTGATAGCTACCTATGCTTCTACAAAGGCTATATAAATATGCCAATGGGAAAAAAAAAAAAAAAAAAAGGAAATAGGTAGATTTCTGATTATTTCAGCCAAACTAGTACAACCTGATGTCTGACATGTATTTGGTCCTATTCATACATTCACTTCAAACTGAAGTGCAAAGCTCTTCTTAGTTGTTCAACACACAGTGCTGAAACCCAAAAGCACATTCTTAAAACTCACAAGGAAGTTCAAATTATATTCTTTTTCTTTTTCCTTTAAAAAGTTCTGTAATCGAAACCCATAACTTCTAATACTACAGTACAGACAAATACACATTTTCTGCTGCATTTTGTTCTGGGTCGGTAAAGATGGGGTTAATTTCCTCACTGCCAGGACATGCGGGTATTCGGTACCATGTGAGGTCACGCTCAGTTATAGGGGAGCCGGAGGGAGGAGCGGGTCAGCTCGATCCCCTCTTGACCGCAGTTTGCTGCTTCTGTATTTCGGGCGCAAGTCCCAGCTCGGGGCAGGGCGGGAGCAGTTTCAGCGTGAGCTGTGGCCGGGGCGACAGGAGAGTTTCAGCGTGGGAGCTGCTCAGCGCTCCGGGGGGAACGGGGGGAGGCGGATCGGGATGCGCTGCGGGCCCATCGCTTCTGTAGGTTATTTTATTATTGTTCTTAATGCTTGTTCGTTTGGGGTTTTTTCTGGTTGGTGTGGATTTGGGGGTTTCTTGGGGTATTTGTTTGTGGTTTTCTCGTGTTTTTTTTTTCTTTGCTTGTTTTGGTTTTGTGTGTGTGCTTGTTGAGTTTCTGTTTTGGATTTTGGGTTTTTTTTGTTTGTTTGGGGTTTTTTTTTGTTTGTTTTTTGTTGTGGTGGTGGTTTTTTGGTGGTTTTGTTTGTTTGTTTTTCCTTCGCTGTCCCATTAACCTGTTCTTACCCCAAGCCACGAGTTTTGCCTTTGTTTTCTGATTCTCCTCTCCATCCCGCCCTGGGCAGGGGAGAGGTGAGCGAGCGGGATGTCACATCCCGTTTTAGCTGCCGGCTGGGGCTAAACTACAATAATCTCTCAAATGAAAAGAAGAGTAAATGTAAATCATTCTTTCTATCTATCCAGCCAGTGGTCAAGTTCTGCCATGTGTCTCTGCAGTCACTTGGAAAGTCAGAGTCAGAAAAATCCAGTGTGGTGACTGTTTGGTTTGACTGCACTACACTGTTGCAAACATAACCTGAAAGCAGTCAAGATCTTCAAAGACCACTATGATAATTAATCCATTTTAAGGACTGCAACAGTATATTTAAACTGTGAAGTTTGCAACAAGGACCCAGCAGTATGACAACTGAACATCTGAAAGTCAAAAAGCTAAGCCTAAATATGCAAGGATTCCAACTCACTCACTTAAAAAAAAGCTCATCTTGTATAGATAACAAAACTCCTCGTGAGCCTATACATGCTTGTGCATATTCACCTGTTGCAAGTTACGTCAAAGACATGGCTTAGAACAAAACCATGCCAAAGAACACACAAACGCACCTTCCCACCCCCTTCTTTGGCAAGTTTTATATTTTTTTAATGTTTAGCATAGCAGTTTTAAAGACTGCTATTTAAAAAGCTGTGGATGTCAAACACAATCTCTCCAGATGCATGGCTACCAAATATAAGGGCTTCAAGGCAGCCACACCACCAAGTGCTGCTGTAACATGCGCAGACATAGCTCACAAACTGAAACCATCTGTGCCCTGGCATCTCAGCTTCTGTTCAGCCCCAGCAGGACTAAGCACAGTCCTGTGACATCTGGGGTGAATTTGCCCAATCTTAGTCATTCTGCCTGAGCAGCTAAGCTAGAAAAAAATCATAAGTATGATGTTCAGACGACATCTATTTTTAGAGTTTAACAGAAGATTAAAACGCACAAAAATACAGATTATTTCCACCAACCTCTTGGACAGAAGAGAAAGCTCTGCTTAAAAATCCTATACTGATCTAAATTACTTGCCCACTATTACTAAAGGAATAGGCATAAGCATTAAAAAAGTGAAAAACGATGTACAGAATGTTTAGATCACACCTTTCACAGAACTTCATTGTCATCATTTGGCTTTTAGGTTCTCACCTAAAACAGGATAGAATAAGCCTCCTCCAAAATCATACACCCTCACACAAATTTTATGAAAATAGTTAAAATTCTTGAAACTACTACAATTTTTCTAAACATATGAAAGACTGTTAATAAAGTAACAATTAACATTTTGAACCTAGAACATTTAACATATTCACAAATGGCTTCAACAATATTCCTACATGTTAAAATATTTTTCCTTTTATGATGAAAATATTTACTCCAGGAGCTTAATTTTACAATGACGGTCCACTGTTAAAAGCCACTAACAGCTCATTCAAAGATGAAAAACTCAAATCCAAATGCATTTATTTGTTGATATTTTGATCTCTACTGACAACAGCTCCCTCCCAGCTGAAAGTCAGGAAAACTAAACAGAAGGCAGTAGAGCAGAGGCCCGATTTCAATGATTTACAACAGGCAGGTTGTAAACGCTAAATCTCTACTCACTTCATCCTGCTTCAAGGAATCATTTCCAAGCGTGACTTGAGCCAAATTAGCAGCTTACCATTGCTAAAAGAGAAAGGTCATTTCTCTGCCCACTCTCCCCTACTGCTCTTGGCTCTGTGCTCCTGCTGCCTAACTCAAGCTATAGCTTTGGTACTTGGAGCTGTGGTCACAGCAAGCCCACTCAACTCATTACAGGGGAAAAAAAATGAAGAGGAAACAGAAAGAAATATTTCTTTTACTGGGACAGCAAGTTGAATCTGTTTCTCCTGTGAAAAGACAGGCTCCAGAACCACTGGTAGAGGGAGAGCAAGTAAAGAGAAAGCAGCAAGAACATTTTGGCATCTGCCAGTTGTTAATTTGACTAAGTAATCATGGAACAACACACTTCAGCTTTTAAATATTCAAAGCAGCCAGACTCACAGGATGAAAAAATGATGCTACTTTTAGAAACTGTAGAGTTAGTTGGCTTGGAAGGTTGCAAGAGTGACAGATTTTACTTATTTATAAAAAACAAATTGGGTTCTTCAATTACTGCCAAGGGTCACTCTTCTAGATGAGCTTCCCACTTTAGTGCCTATCCTTTGACAGTGCCCTAATCACTCATATGCATCTGTGACTAGTTCGTCATTACTCATTAGTCACAAAATGTGTAGATTACTTGCATGGGTGCATAAGTAATGCAGGGTAGGAAAAAAACTCAGAAGAATGAGATTAAGGCTGGGGGAAAAAAAAATGTTTTGGAAAAAAGAAACAACATGGTACCAGAGAAAAAGGGAACCTCCTCTGGAAAACTGGACCAAAAAGAAGGGGAGACAGAAGATAAAGCAAAATATGAAAGATAACTCCAAAGAAAAAAGGAAGAAGTGCAGAGGAGAAAAAAGTACACACAGCTCTGAAGAATGAGCACTAGCAATACCTGCATTCCCAATCAGTTCTCCTCATAACCAAATACACAAGTTATGCTTATTTCCCCTCAATACTCAAAACTTTTAATCTTTTCCAATAAAAAAGCCTAACTGAAATAAGCTCAAGATGAATTCTAAGAGCAGTGTTCATAGAAAAAATAAGTTATGCATGAAAGAATAAAATGCCCAAGATTGAATTATTCTAAGACAGCAATTTCATAATTTGCAATTCTGTATAGCAGAAGGATACGAATAGGTCAATATGCCTGCTTGGACATAAGGGAGGGAGGAAAATACTGCTGCTTACAGCTGCTACACATGGCTCTGGTAGTCACTGACAGATGGCTAGAACTGCCTTTCCTTTAACATTATGCAATATTGCTGAAAGGAAGTGATACCATGACCAAAGTCAAGACAGTCAAATTCTGAATGGTGACCAAGAAAATACTAACAAGGTCTAAAATTAAAACGTAGAAATAAAAGCATTACCTTCCATAAAATATTGCATACTCTTGCCTTTCTTAATGAAAATGGAAGAAATCATAATTATTTTCTGTAATTGATGACTATACTATTTCTATATCTGGCTGCAGAATCATGATAAAATTAGAAGTGACTGCAGCTAGGCATACTATTTCAGGAAAGCCAAATAATAAAATAATCCTTTGTGTGTGTGTGTGTGTTATATTTTATAGAGACTACGGGAAGTTAATATTGAAGAATTCCTTCCCCTGTATTTGTGTCTGCAATTTATCTGTTCTTAATATGCTAGAATATAGTCCTTTTTAGTAAGCTTTCCCAGTTTTCCTCCTACTTTTAAAAAAGTGTAAGAATCTATACAGACAAATTTATTTATAGTAATTTGCATATTGTAAACACCCACATTAGTTTGTATACACATAAATACTAGCCACTCATGAGTTAGCGTTAATAGAAAAGCACTCACAAAGTAAGTACAAGCAAATCAATTCATTGCATTCCTAAAAAAAGATACTGTTGATTTTTTTTTAAACATTTTTAATGGAACTTTAGCTTCTGAAGTTTATATCTTCCCTATCAATTCACCTAATTCTGCAACACAGTAAGTCCCATCTTAGCTGGTCATCTTGCATATTTAAAAAACAAACAAACAAACCAACCACAAACAAAAACCAAAATATAACACCACCATTCAGTGTTTGGCTTGCACATACATACTATTGGACTTGCCTTACTTTGACCCTTACAATCTATGCTGTGACTCTCCCTGCCCCCTACTACAGCATCAAATTATACAAAATGAGTATGACATGACAAAAAAATCCTTCCATTCAATGCCAATTCTGTCACCATTTTCCATTACTTTTCACATTCAACAGCATCCTGTGAAGTCTGTTCGGTTTCCCTTCTAAATTTTTGGCCTCTTTGCACCATTTCTTGACACAATAACAGAAAAGACACATTTATGAAAATCCCTGGAGAAGCCAAATAAAGAATACATACACAATGGAAAAAAATCTGAACCTAACACTGATTCTTTTTTCTAAGCAAGTTATAGTTTAAGTTGAAAATGTTTTATTTAAAAAGCAGCAAAATAAATTAAGAAAAGCCTCATCTCAAACATGATAAAGTAGTCCTTCTGTTGATACAGAGTTTCACACACAAGCAAGTCAGACATCACACACAGAGAATAATCCTGCGTGTACTCTCCAATGTAGATCTAATTTTTTTACATAACAACGAGTTAGAGATGCTCAACTTGTGTCCTTAATCCAACCACTTTATGCAGAGGTCAGAGATCACGTGATTTAAGGCACAGCTGGTAACCAGTAAATTTTGTTCCTTTAAAGCAAGTGTCCATAACCAACTGACTGCTGCTTTCTAGTCATTTACTTAGAGATGCTCCTAAATTGAACAGTGTTACACTTTAGGAAGTAATAGCTTCACAAGTAGGCTTTTCAGAAGACCTTGTATTTGCACACATAGCATTAACAGCAAGCGCTATTTAAAACAGCTGTGTTTACTAGCATTTGTAAAGGTTAAAAAAAATTAAAAGCTTACAATACTATGGTTTAAGGCTTAAAGTTTTGTTTAATTTAGTAACTTGCATTAACATGTACACACATATTTTCAGTCTTTCTTTTCATTGTGTTCTCAGCCAAAATCTTAGGATTTCAACACAAAACTGTACTTTTTTCCAAGTGATTTAAATGCGTCTCAGAGTATTTGAGCTTGCAGACCTCTCAAAATAAGAAATCCCTGAGAATTAGCCTTAGTAGTCAGTCAACACAAGAGTAACTTAAAACTGATTATGCACTTCACTCTTAAAGTGCTAAACTTCAAAAAAGCACTTAAATACGTATCTAGTTCAATCCTGATTCTCAACTATTTGAAGAAAAAAGAAAGAAAAGGAAAAAAATACACAAAACCAAAACAAAACAAAATAAAAAACCCACAATACTCTCTTTAAAACTGCCAGAGAAGGATTATCTGAAAAGTCTTTTTTTATATATCAAGACTTTTTGTTCAATTTTCAAACTTTGTAACCTTACATATCAAAAAAAAAATTGTATACTGAAGATTCCACTTTATTCAGCAAGTATTTGCCAAAGTCACACTCAAATGTAAATTATGCTGCTTAGTGAATCTACAATTAAGTCATCTCTGAGGAACAGTGAAAAAATTGAATCAAGAATTAGAGCACTGGCAAGTGTACATGACAGAATAAAGAGTCAGTCCACCTACAGACCCTCTTTTCTCCTTAGCACTTAGTACAAGTTGCACTCAGTCCTCATGGAAAACTTGAATTCACTGTTCCCACCACAGCCTTGAACCAGCAAATGGAGCTTCAAATCCATAGCTAACTAAGCAAACTCTCATTCCCACTTATGATAAACACAGGGTGGTTCATCTACCACAACAAGGAAGTGAATGCAAGAAGTGAATGCAAGGTGCTTCTAGGCATGCTGACAGTCAATTTTTTGCAGCATATGAGAGACAGTTTAGGAAATTTGTGGTCTGAGAGCTATGAACAGTCACAGTCTATCCAACTCCCAATGTTCCAAACTGGTCACACCAGCTCAACTTCTACCTTTTGTCAGTACTGTAGTGCACTTGATCCTACAATGAGTATGTTTTGTGAACTGGCAGAAAGTTAATCACTTTTTTTTTTTTGGTATGGGATGAATTTTCTACTGATTTCCTTCCCTGAACTGGCTCATCCTGGGACCAGACAAGCATCACTGGCAGATGTGTGCATCTGCAAGTGCTTAAAGGCAGATTTCACAACTAAGCGTAAGGCAAACTAAAACTGCCCTGCCATCAGAAGCAGTGGTCACACTCACAGTCCTGGTTGCACATTCTTGATTACCTTTTACCAGCTCTCACAACAGTGCAGTAATGGTTTCTTCAATTAGGTAAGGTCACAGACTCACAAAGCAAGAAGTATCTCAGTTCACCTACTGGCCACACAATTGCAAGAGCTGACCCCAGGAAGCAGAACAGAGACTATGTATGGGTTCCACCATGGCTTTAGGGCAGCTTAAACTCAGTTGCAAAACCACATCCTTCAAAGTCAGCGATAAAAGTGTTTTCAAAGCACACTCTAATGTTCTTCCTCTCTTGCTACTGTGCTCCCTCCTCACTGAGTCATCTTCATCTTCCCCTGGTCTTGGGCAGCCTTCCCAGCTCCAAACATGGCATTCCCACTACCCTCCATTTTTGGTACCTCCTCCCTTACAGTGATAATCAATAAAACACTTCTAAAGACCTCACAGCATCCTACAAGGGTAGGAAGAAATTACTAGATTTCAAAATTGCACAAAACAAATTGTAGTCTAACGTTACACCACATACTGGACGTGACAGGCCTGAGGGTTCAATTCAGCCAGACTCCCTCTGATTTCAGAAAAAGCTTTCAACTTCACTCTACAGTCTCATTTATAACAGATCCCAGTGTTTCTCTTAACTCTAGGGATGCTGTGAAAGTCAAATCTTTATCTCTTATGTCTTTGAAAAGCAGCAGAGGACAGTGTGCATGCTGAAACAGCAATTACTGAGGCTGCTCCCATCTAAACATGTCAGTATCAATGACAATATTATCCAATTTTCAAGCAGACAGCAAACATTTTTCTCTTTAATTCTGTAAACCAAATTCTGCAAAGTTAAAATGTAAACCTCTTCCAGATTTATACTGTCTCATTACTTTCCTGAGCAAAAAGGTAAACACAGTGAAACAAATGCTGTTCAAAGACTAAAATTCTGTGAAATCTGAGAAAGCATCTGTGCTTCACAAGTAACAGCAAACTGAGACAACACAAATTCAGGTCAAACCAGACATTTATGACTGATGCTTTAAGAGGGCCTGGTCCAGAAAGTTAAAAATCAATTACTGTCCAAATAAAGAGAAAATATGTAGAAGAAAAAAAGACTGCAACTATTTACAATTTAAGTGTTTTACTAGATGCCTGAGAAGCCATGACGTTACCACTGAAAAAAGCCCAGAGTGGTGAAAAACTGCACAGTTTACAAGGGAAGTGAGAACAACTGCAAAACGAAAAAAAAAAAAAAAATTATAGAAATGTCAGGAGAAGCATTGACAATGATCATGACAAATTAGAAAAATATAGAAAACTGAAAGACAAGTAAAAGGATACAAGACAACCCTATCCATAGAAAAGAAAGCAGCATCCTAACACCACCAAAAAAAAGGACAAAAGTTGTCAAGATTACAACATAAAAATGATAGAACTGTCAATAAGAACACAACAAAATCTGAAAATGTTCAAAAAATGCAGAACAAAAATGGTTGAGGAAGAAGCCAGAAAATGTAAATCACATGATAAAATGCTTTCTAATATGACAACAAATATTACTTAACTTATTTAAAGTACAGGTTGTTTAGGTGAACTATATAGTTCAAAACACGTAAACACTGCTTTTCATTAAGACTGAAGTGATCTAGATAAAAGATAACATGGGTTATAAATGGTTACCATTTCAAGTCATAGCAGACTTTTCTAAATTTGATATAGAATTAACAAACAAGCAAAAAAAAAAAAAAGACTAGTAATGCTAATTACCAGGGCTTCACAGTAAAATAAACCCAGCACTTTTAGTTGATAAAGTAGTAGTAATGGTCAAACACAGCTAATGTAAAAAGTGTTTGATTTAATATTGTCTGATATTTTGACTAAGGAAACAGAATATAAAGAAAGTTAATGTGGCCTGTCTTGCATGTATTAAAAACTAGAGATGTACAAGCTTTATTCTTACGATTGATTTTGTGACTATTATACATACTGTCCTAGTTAACGACTAAGCTGGCCAAAAAAGGCTCTTGCTCTCGTATTTTGACCCCACTCTACTCCATGGCTGCCCTGCAACCTTAGAGTAAACAGCAGTTAGAAATAAGTTTTGGAGTGAGGGGGAAAAAGAGAGATAAAAAAATACTATTTCTAATACGATGTAGCCTATATTACTTGGGGAAGTTTGAGACAAGACAAAATAAAGTTTTTTTGTTTTGTTTTGTTTTTTGTTGTTTTTTTTGTTTGTTTGTTTTTGTTTTTTGTTTTTTTAAGAAAAGGTCATATCTAAAAGGAAAACCCATCCAGAAGACTATACAGACAGCACTGAAGAGACTTAGAGGTGGAAAGTCACCTGGGCATAAGCTTCCAGTGTGATGCAGTTCCCAACAAAGCTAGTGCAATTCCTCTATACAAATGAGGAATGCTGAGTAAGAATGTAAAAACTGCTTTACAACTGGCCCTGGCGTGACTGTAAGAATAGTGCTCTGTTCTCAAGTTCACTAGTACAACAGCTATTGCACTCAGAGCAATGTCACAAAAACACTGAAATAATGAAAGAATCCAACTTAATGAGAGACTCAAAAGGGTCAGTAGGATTGTAGACCATAACACCAGTGCAGGGATCTGATAATCATCAACATATTAAATAAATACAGACAGACTTATATTTGGATAGATAACTCTCAAGATGTAATGAACAGAAACAAATTAAATTTAGACTAGAAACAGGTTTAAGTTTTAAGCAGATTAATCAAATTTGGGGGCAACTTGCCCTGCTATACAATATTATCTGTTACTGTAGGATTTCGCTTAATTCCTTTTTTTACTTTATAAGTAGTATGCTGTCTATAAAAAGAACTAGTTCATTAAAACCCCCTCAATGCCTGCATTAGAAGGTTGGATTACATCTGCAGCCTCCTCTGGTCTCAAACTCTGAAGGCAACCATGCTTTCCTAAGTAAGACTCAACTTTCAATATTAAGCATGCTAATTTGTCTGAGACTTCGTGGTTCTGTCCTTTTTAAGTAACACAATAAACAATAACCTATCTTCGAATGAGCTCACAAATGTAAGCTTAGCCCCTGGAGCGATCCTGACTAAACTACAGAGTAAGTCTCATACCTTTGCAGGACAATTCAGAACAATCTGCACCACAATACAGCCCCAACAATAGCAACAGAATCCGACAGGTAATAGAGTCAGACTGCAAAATCAGGCCTTCACTGATCTCTTAAACAGAAGAAATCAGAGCAAAAACTATCACCCTGTGATTTACAGAATCATCCTATGATTATGTCTACAATAAGTTTACCTATTTTCTTCACCCTGCCACCAAGGAATGCAAGGAGATAGGGTATTTCTGACTTCTCAGGTAGTTACAAATTGAACCACAGGGAGAAAACAAAGTTAACACTTCCACAGCCAAGATTTTCTAATGCCAGAAGAAATCTGTGACAGTCAAAAACTTTCATCTCTCTCAAACATATCCCATACAACCTAACCACACTGGTGAATGCACTAGATAGCAGTAACAAAACAAAGCTTCCCCCTCAGTAACAGTTCTGACCATTTAAGAAGAGATGCAGCCTTGAACAGCTGAAATACGTTTGACAGTTCAGGCCATATTAGGCCACACACAAACAACATTTTCCAAACCAAAAGGAGCAATACAAACAAAATCCATTTCCTAAAGATACCCTTTCCCATTCTTGGATTTTAGAATAAAACATCCAAGCTTACCATCACCTACCACAGAACAGTGAGGAAGTTGTTCTTGTTTAGAGGATGCAAGGAATTTGAAGTCAGGCAGCCTATTAAAATAATTTGGTCCAAGAACAGCAAGTACAACAGCAGGAGCAGCACTCCCATACTAGGGCTACACTGTATAAAAGGAAGCAGAGCTTGCCACTGTGTCACCAGAAGCCTGAATACTGGCAGAAGTAAACAAATTAACAGGGACTCCTCAGTCACAGAATCATAAAATAGTTTGGGTTGGGAGGGACCTTCAAAGCTCAGCTAGTCCAACCCCCCTGCAATGAGCAGGGACATCTTCAACTAGATCAGGTTGCTCAGAACCCTGTCCAGCCTGGCCTTGAATGTCTCCAGGGATGGAGCATCTACCACCTCTCTGGGCAACCTGGAACAGTGTTTCACCACCTTCATTGTAAAAATTTCTTCCTCACATCTGGCCTGAATCTCCCTCTTTTAGTTTAAAGCCATTACCTCTTGTACTGTCATAACACGCACTTCTAAAAAGTCTGTCTCCATCTTTTCCTGTAGGCTCCCTTTAAGTACTGAAAGGCTGCAATACGGTCTCCCCAGAACCTTCTCTTCTCCAGGCTGAAGAACTCCAACTCTCAATCTGTCCTCACAGAGCTGTTCAAGCCCTCTGATCATTTCTGTGGCCTCCTCTGGCCCCTCTCCAACAGGTCCATGTCTTTCCTGTGCTGAGGGCTCCAGAGCTGGATGCAGGACTCCAGGTGGGGTCTCACCAGAAAGTCCAGTGTAACTTGGCCATCCTGGGGTGTTCTGCATCTCTTACAATGGAGCTAGCACACCACACTGTAGGTCAGCCAATGCCATGTCCACCCTGAGATCTACACCCACAGGCCTTCCCCTCTTTGCTCATCTGTGCACTTCACAATCCTGCTGAAGAAACTCATGTATATTAAAGACATGGCACATCACTCACAGAATCAGTCACCCCAACGTCATCTATACTCTGTTGTATTAATGGATTTAAAGCACCACCCTGTCATCCATGTTTGGAACTCAAAAGCTTGCATTTGGTCTCTAGAAAGACATCCAAACTCAAGCTGAAAACATCAAGAGCTGGACAATCATCATCACCCTCCCTTCTCTGTCACAATGATTACTCACCCTCACCATTTACCACTTTTGCCCTTCAATTTGATTCAGCTTCACTTTCCAGCTGCTGGATTTTGCTAGGTATAAACTGAATAAAGGACTGCACCTCAGTAAGGAAGTATTTACATGGGACAAAAAAGGTGTTTCTCACTCTTTCTGATAATGTGAACAGCATTTTTTCAACCCTTCCACTGTAAGGCATTATTAGAATAATTCTTAACTCCCTTCCACACTCTTCATTCTTTAACAATGACTACTAAAGACAAAACTTCATCATTATTATTACCACATACTCAGCCAAAAATCATTATCTTTTTCCTAATCAGTAAACCACCTTAAAAAAAAAATCAAGGAATATATTACATATTTTTCAATCAAAGCATTACACTGAGAGCTTATGCTGAACTGCTTGTTCATATTTAAATCCTACCAGACAATAAATTTTAGGATACAATCTCATGCCTGTGTTCTTTATCTTCAACACATTACTTCAAATATGGCTGCACTGAGATGCACTTTGTTTTACTAGCATCCATGAATTCTAGATGTTTTTCTACAGTTGTTCCATCCTTCCTGCTTAGTGCCCAGCCATCTTGTCCATCTGTAAGTTTCACTCATGACAATTTTGTTATTACTTCCAAATCATTCATGAAAAGAGTCTAGTATATTAACTCTTCTAAGACTTTCAGGAACAATGACATTCACGAATAATTTGCTCTAGCAACTATTTCCAAGATATACCAGTTAGCCAGCAGCTCTCCATCCATTTATTATATACTATAAGCACATTCTTTGAGTATTACATGAGCAATTGATGTTATTTGTTGTACTTCACCACTAAAATGATATCTATACACTGCTCTGTTCCACTAATAACCTTAACAACAATGCTAGTAGAAAACAGTGGGATCTACACTGACATACTAAACCGAACTTGTGATAAGAAGAATAAATATCCTTTGAAACAAGAGTCTGTGATATAAGTTCAGCTTGCATTCATGTGGCAGGGAGGGAGCCCCATGAACTCAGTCAGCAAGATACTACACAAAACGCACCCGAAGCAGTCCCATCATCCATTTTCTAGAGCATTCACATTTTAAGCAGTGTTTCTACCTCTTCTTACCAAAATAACTTTATTTATTTGTGAAAGGTTCAGCTTAACATAATTCAAAAGATCTTCCAGCACTCCAGTATTTAAGTAATTTTTCACTATGCCCAAGACCATCTTTCCTACAACATTAATACTGTGTTCATAATATCTCATGGCAAAATGCAAAGCCATAGAGCCCATATAAAAGTAAACACTTATCTACAAAAAAAAAAAAAAAGCCCTTTAAAAATACCTTGACAGTAATCCAAGTTAATCAAAACGAAAAGACAGCAAGAAGCAAATACCTCACTTCAATGAAAAAAAAAAAAAGGCAGCACAGAAAAAATATTTTTTAAGAGGCATGACAGGTTAACAGCAGCCTGACATATAAGAAACTGGGAAAGATTTTGACAGACCTATAAAAAGCATCTGTTTTACATGTATACAAATGTAAGAACTGCTTATATGTTCCAATGTCACCACTTACATAAGGACGTGGTGCTATTTTCTTAAAAAGTGTAAATCACTGAGTGTTAAGGGCCTTGACCTTCAAAAATGACTGAACACAGATGCACTACATTGTCACAGACCTGCCCACTGAACAATAAAGCTCTGCTATGGTACAGAATCCTCAAGCTTTTAACAAACACTCCAGAAATGCTCTTTTAACAGTCAGTCTCGCCATCAACATTAAAAACATTCTTTTCTTTTAAAGCTTATCTGCACAAAGGGATTTTAAGGACTAATGGAACACCCACTGAAATCCATGTAAATACTACCCTGTGAATAAGATCTAGTCAGACACTCCGTATTTCCAGAAAAATCAAATTAAAAACCCTCAAGACTAGTCGGACAAGTGATATTCATTGCATATTAAAAGATTCAGATTGGTGTTACAACACACAATACATATTAACTTGCTTCCCCATCTTCTGTACACACACTCAACTTTACACACCAAAGGAATAGTAAAAAATTCTACTGGATTGCTTAACTAGTGAAAATCATCAATTCAAATTGGGATGTTTTTGTTCACTATTGAGTAATTACTCAATAGTAATATAAAAAATGCTAATCTTCAATCTTCAAAACACAATGGTTTTCTAGCAGCCTATAAATGTTTTTTATTCCATTTATTAGTTTTAGACTGCCCATTTAAGGTTTCCACAAGTTAAGAACATTTTCTTTCAAAGAACATCAACATCCCACAGTCAGGATCATTACTGAAAACTTCCGTCACTTCTGAAAAACATCAGACACTGCAAATAAAAGTACTTCTCCAGTTAGTCTGAAGAAACACATAACATTGGTCTTTGCACAACACTTTTGGAAAAAAAAAAAAAAAAATCAAAACACTTATTTGGAGTGCATCACTTCACTACTTAACCTTCAGAACAGACGGGTATATTTTAAAGCCGTAAGAGAGCACAGTTTGGGAGAGGTAGAGAAAAGTGGGTAGGATACACAATTGCATATAGAGGCCTATAGAGGCTCTTCAGCCATCAAGAAAACTAAAACCATCTTTAAAACGTTGTTTAAGGAAAAAGCGTACCATCTGTTCAGCAAAAACTGCCGCCTGGCATATGCACTGATGTTTTACGTAGGCTGAAAAATCAATTCTTACAATCCTTAATGTATCAGGCGACAAGCCCGCATGTAAAAGGCTTTCTAAACTGTTTAAAATACATTTCAAAACAATCATACTAGTCCTCAAGAATGTGAGCCTGCTGCTGCCAAAAGTGGGTGGCACAAAAGAAGGGTAAAAATACGACACAAAACGACCTCTACATGTTACCTGTAAACATTCCTCCCACCTCCTGGCCAGTACATTGCAATAGACAGATCGCTTGCTTTCAAAATAAACCTCACGCCACCCAGGGAGCGCGGGGCCGGATCGGACCAGGCCCGACCTGCAGGGAACCCGCAGGCCAGTGCCAGCCAAACGCCAGAGGAGACATTTATTCCTCCTCCCCTGAACCGCGGCCCCCCAGGGCTGCCGGGCCGCAGCCCCCCCGGGGCGGAGGGGGCGGGCGCCGAGCCCGGCCGGGCACGGAGCGTTACTGCTCGGGGACGCCGGTGCCGCCCTGGGGCCGCTCTGCCCGCGGCAGAACGGCGGAGGTCGCGGCGGGCCGGACCTCCGGCTGCCTCAACCCCCGGCCCGCTGCCAGGCGGAACCACCAGGGACGTCGCCACAGGAGGGCCCGCGGCGGAGGCTGCCCTGCTCCGCGCCACCGACACCCGCATCCTCCACCCCGACCGGCCCTTCCCGGCCCGCCGCGCACACCCAGGCCGGCAGCGGGGGGCGGCGGCGCAACCTCCCGCCCTCCGTGCACCCCGCCCGCCCGCTGGCCTGGCCTCGCCTCGCCCCCGCCCCTCCCGCGGACGGGACGCCGTCCCAGCCGCGCCCCGAGCCCGCGCCCTGCCCGCCGCCCGGCGGGGTGCGCTGACCTCCGGGTGCAGGATGGGGACGCAGCCCGCTTCTTTCTCGTACTCCTCCAGAGGCGCCGCCATCTTGGTGCGAGCCCGCCGCCCGCTGCATGCCGGGTAATGCGCGCGCGCCCGCCGCGCCTTCCCCCCGCGATACCACCCGGCTCCTCACGCTCCGCGCTCGCGCGCGCGGAGGGCGCGGACCCGCGGGGCGGCCCGGGGGCGCGGGGAGGGGTTCGGTGTCCCCGCCCCGGCACCGCCTCCGCCCGGCGCTCCCGGCCGCTTCGGCACGGGCGGGGTCGGGGAGACGCCTGTGCCGGGAGCGCCAGGCGGCGGCACAACGGGCCCTAACGGGCCTCGGGAATGAGCGGGAGTAGAGGCCGCCGGGGGCGGGGAGCGGCGGCGATGAGGAGCGACGCGCACCGGGACGCAAAGATGCACACACAGGCAGAGATCTTGTTCAGGAAGGAGCGCAGCGCCGGGCATAACAGAGAGCTGAGCCAGGCTGAGACCCTCTTTATTAACCACTGACAATTTATAGGATTTACGGATACGGACCTGGACTAAGATGTTTTTATCAATAATTATTATTAAAAACACACCACGCTCATGTCTGTTTCAGTTACGTTCCCACTAATTCACAGACCAGGCCCAACGACATTCACTCATCACATGTACTCAGGGCGGTCATCCAGCCCGAGATACCATTCTCACGAGTCTGGGCTATCACTCTTCACAATTATGAGAAACGTACTTCAGCACAACCTGTCCAATGCCCTTTATATTTTGAATAGTTGCTGTGATCTAATTATGTTAGTACTATTTCTTCTTCGACCATACAGATGGTCATGTTACTATTGATCTTCCTTCATCATCCAGGTGGCTGGAACCGCACATCCTGCTTTCCCATGTCTTTGCTTTCCCACAGGGAGCTGGCTCGGCAGGGTGGCCACCATCCTCCCCCGGGGGGCTGGTTTGCCACATCTCCAGGGGAGAGGTCCCTGGTTCTCTGCCCCTTTGCCCCACTGCCTTTGCATGGCTGGCCAGTGCCCGCTGCCCAAGGGGGCCTTGTCCCCTGCGGGCTGGGGACCTGCGGTCTCCCCAGGGCTCCATGGTGGCTGCTCTGAGGTTGGCAGCGGCCAAACTAAGGGAAAGCAAATTTTTTTTGCAAGCAACTGAGTTGTCAGGAGAAGCATGTTACTTTCTGGAGATAATCAGTATCGGCTTCTGAAATGAATATTTAGTGTAATTTGGGGTTTGGGAGATATTTCAGCTTAATTAAGCTCGTTACAATTTGGAATGAAAGCAAAAGGAGAGCTGCTTTTCACATTGAATGTTGATTTGGTTCCAGACTATGGAATGTCTGTGCAGTTTTCTAATATGTTATCTTCATACCCACTAAGAAAGCATGGGAAGAAATTAAAGAGAGTTGTGATAAAGTTTTTGCTCTCAACTGCAAGAATGTTTGAAAAACCCTAACAGTTCTGAGGATGTCTGGAAAGGTTTCTTTCCAACCACTTGTACCCAGCTGGTGATTTCTTACCTCCTGCCACACACTGTCCAGATGGCCAAGCTATCCGCTGCAGATACAGGGGTCAAATTACATCTAACAGGAAAATGGGTTTGGTTTTGTTCGTGTTCTTGAAAGCTTTGTAATACACATACAACCAAGATTAGGTATCCTAAATCTCTTTATTTCAAACTTTGGTTTCTTTTATAAATTACTGATTTGACTGCTGCTTTATATCGCCATCTCTATGGTGCTCTCATTTGCCTTTATGAGAAAGGGACCTTTAGATAATACATTTTATTGTGTCATAATACGTTAAGCTCATAAGCCTAAAAACCCACAATGATATTCTCTTCATTACTCTTTCCTGTGTCATACAAAATGTAGCACAAAAGCACTAATAAAATCTGCCTACAGCATTATTAAAATGTTAAACCATAAATATCTTTTCACTTTATGAATATATTTAAATTTAAAATTGTCAAGAAGAATGACATAGCATTTTGGAACTGGGGGTGTGAAACAGGTCTAAAAGTACAGACTTCGAACCATAAGGTACTGAAGTGCTAAAAGAGCAGAAGATGACACAGAGTATACAGGGGAGGGGATTTTTTTTAACTGTGTGTATTATTAAATGTACCTGAGTTTGGATATTATTTGTAATCTGATTTGCCAGAAAAGAGTGCTTTCAACCCCCTGCAAGCCCCAGAAATAGACCTATCAATCGCTACAGTACTTCCCTCATCATCGTATAAAAGTGAGGGTTATAAAATAACCAAAAATCTTTATAGTGTTTTTACTATGCAGATTATTTTTCCTTGCAAGTCTGAAGAAACTGTGCTTCATCCCCTGGCTCTGAACTGCATTGTAAAGGCACACTCTGACATCTCTCTGGGTATTTATACCCTGTTCTTCACAGGTTGATGCATTTTGAAACCAATTCTGTTCTCAGAGACATCTGTGCAGAGAATTTTTGACATTAAACTTGAGGCCTTGTCCATGTATGAAGTTCATGTGCAGCCGACTATATCCTTCTTCAGAGCTGAGTGTCCCTTTTACCACCGTGTAAGAGCAGAAATGGAATAAGGGAACGTGCTGAGGTGTCTCTGCATTAGAGTTCTTCATTCAAAAGGTAGCAGTGATTCAGAAGTTAAAAAAGTTTTCCACACTTCAGTCATTCCCTGCTTTGTGATCTGTAACAAAAATATGGTTCTTCACTGTCTTAGATGTTCATTACAGACAGGTTAACATCCGTGCAAAGCGAACTGCAGATACAAAACTGATAATCTGCTTTGGTAACAAATTTTGTGCCTATTTTCCACCATCTAAAAGGCTGTAAAGTTGGATAATTTTTCTGGACTCTGCCACAATGTCACTATCTGACCTCAAACAATTATCTTACCCCTCTGTGTTTTACTTTGCTCATTTCTAAATCAAACACTATGTCACTCACTTCAGAGGGGTACTCTGAGAACTCATAATTGCAGAGCAATTTAAAGCTCTCAGATTAAAGATACCTTGTAAATGCCAGGAATTATCGCTGATCAATGGCAGAAAATGCTCTTCTGCATGGTCACATTGAATGGTCAATAGCTGATGTGTGAAATGTTTTCCATATTGACTGAAAAGGTTCTATCTGGTTACTTACTAGATGTGCAAGAGGGACAGGTCTATAGTATTGACTAAACATGGCATGCACCAGAAAATTATTTTAGATTCTAGTCAGACAAAAGATAAACACAATTTACCAATACCACCAACACACTGATTTTCTTTGTTTTGTTTGACATTAATCGCTGAAAAAGGACATGAGGTCTAGACACCTTTTAATTTTCAGGTAAACCAAAACACAGCCTAACTGGGAAGTAAATAGCACAAAGTTTTATGATTCACTATTCTGCAGCATGAATTTTACCTATTTTAATGAAGAAAAAAAGAGAACTACTTCAGCAGAGACAAGACATTTATAGAGTACACATCCATACACACAGTTCAGTGCTAGGGATGACTGTGCAGCTATTTTAGTCCTGATTTTCCACTAAGCTGTGAAATGTGACAGTGAAATAAAACCCATTTAATGTATTTGTTCTCGTGATAGTTTTGTATTGTGGTGTTACCACTTAAACCAGCTAAAAATGCAGCTGAACAATGTTCACCTTTGCAGTGAAAAGCTTGCAAAGGTAAAATATTAAAATTTTGCAATTAAAGCTAAATATTTGCACTCCTGGCAGGCCAAAACTTAAACTGCAAATATTGGAACGTCTTAGCACAAAAATAGGTGCTAGGTCAAAAATACCCTACCTAACCCTACAAGAATGAATATATTTAAAGGAGCTGTGATTTTTCTTCAGTTTTCATTAATCCTTGTCTACTTAAAGCATCATGAGATGGATTTGCCACCATACTGAAGCCTCTCCGAAATTTTCCCTTACACAGTCACCCAAAAAACTTGCTTCACTGACAGGGACAAAAATATCTGGGAAAGCTATATCACATTCCTGTTCTCTGGGTATGTGTGCAGAGGGGCTACGATCAGAATGAGCAACTATCTTTATTATTTGCTATCTACACTGCATTTTCTAGTCATGTTATTGTTTGAGCCTCGTGGTTTTCATATTGGAAATTATATCCATCCATCTAGCTGTATATGCCAAAATGAATGTATAAAATGTGTCATTCCAAGTCTATGCTTTCTCTCTGCATTCACTCCTAGATGGAGAGTACTTCTCACACAGTCTGGACCAGTTTGGGTGTCTGAAAGCCTGTGAGTATGGGTGACTGGGTGAGTTTGGCCTTCCCTCCAGTCTGCTCCTGCTGCTGATTATTTGAAGCATTTCCGTAACGTGTTTCTGCAGCACAAAGTACTGCAGCATTACCATATTCTTGACTATTAAAGTACGCATCAGGCTCAGAAACATACCTTTATTTACTAGCCGTGTAGGTTTTTCTTCTCTGTGGGGGCCAGCATCTTCTCATTGTCCCAACATCTGCCTGGTTGAAGCTCACTCCCTGAGCTGTGACTGTCCACCTCATATACCGCACTTCCATCAATATTTCTGGTTTGGCTATTGGAAGGTAAGCCTGGCAGCAACAGTGAAACCTGCTTCAGCAATTTCATTTTAATCCCATGATGTAGGGCCCTTAGCATTTTTTAGGAACTCTCACTAGATCTTCTCTCAGCATAACAGGAAACAACCAGAGGGAAAATTGAGGTGAAACAAGTGATCCACTTCCAATAACAGGGAGAGGTTCGCAAATGACGGTTTTCCATCCAGTGTGAACAAAAATGTGGACAAAAAACTATGTTGGTATGACAATTTTTCTTTTTGAAGATAGGTGTCTCTACTGCGTATGACTGTAGCTGAGACGAGATCATGACATCATTGCTGGGTTTCCTTTCATACCTTCTTATGCTTAAGATAGGCTGTGATGCCCCAAAATTCACAGTTTAGCAACTTCAAGAATATATTTAAACTGATGACAAACAGCTCTTCCCCTATGCCATGCAGGGAGTGATACCTGAAGTCAAACTACAACCAGTTTTTATAAGGAGAATCAAAGTCATTTCTCCTCGGTGAAAGCCGTAGTGTATTTTGAGTCATTCTGCGCAAACAGCTCCGTGGAATTTGTCTTTAAAAATGAAATCCAGCTAAAAATGTTCTCTAAGCAAGTGCATTAGGAGGATATTAAATTTGCAGCATTGATACCAGAAATCAAAGACAGTGAATCTGGTTGATACAGTGCCTCCTGTAGCTGCAGTCACTGCTTCTGTGATAATATTTCAGGGTTCTGACAGCTGTGTGGACATGAATAAAACCTGAGTGACTAAACCTGGTTTTGCTCCCAAACATTTGCCTCATCCTCTTGAGAGAGGTCTCTATGCTGGAAGGCAGAGCTGTCAGATCCTGCTGTGGGTCAGACCCTGAACCACTGCAGGCTCCAGCCCTCTCTTCTGAGGCAACAAGAGTCTTCAGCCTCCTGGGCTGAAAGCCATGGCAGTTCAGGAAATGGCTCATGAGGTGATTTGATGTCATTACTGGGAGATGGCAGCATCTGTCAGCCAGGATCGCTGGGGACAGCAGCGACTGGACTGTGTGGTTGTGTAATGTGCTGCCACACATCAGTCAATGCTGTTAGCACAAGTGAGCAGTGAGTGATGTGATTTGCCTCGCTACCGAGCATGGTCAGGCTCCTCTTCCCTGCACATCTGGCAAAAAGGAAGAGTCAGAGTGGCTACATTAGGTAGGTTGTTTCTGTGGATCACGCCAGAGAGCCTGGCAGCGCTCTTACACTAGTTTTATAGCGATATGTTTCTGAATTTCCATGTTGGTCATCTTGATTTACATTGTTGTGAAGAGAGGAAAGTCAGACACTGTGTCTATTTATACCATCCTTTACTATTTCTCAAATACCTCTGTGTATCATGCCAAGCAGTTTTAGATACCATACAGTATCAATGATCCTCCTAGAAGAGGGGAAAAAATGTTGGAAAAATCCTAGCTGAACTATTATCTGATGTTTGGGTGCTCTCTCAACCATGGTGACCTGGAGTGTACTCAGCATGGACAGGGATACTAAATGGAAAGTTGCATTCTTCCCTTTCCTCCTGAGTAAATCTGTTGGGAGGCGAGCTTCTTTGGATGGGATAGCAAGCCAAAATATTGTCTACTGATCCGCAGATGATAGTTTTTTTGCAGGACTATTCGTATAGAATCATAGAATCACAGAATCATTTCAATTGGAAGAGACCCTCAGGATTATCAAGTCCAACCATAATCTAACCTAGCTCTAGCACTAAACCATGTCCCTAAGAACCCTGTATAAATGCCTTTTAAACACCTCCAGGGATGGTGACTCCACCACTTCCTTGGGCAGTGGAACAGGACGAATTCATGTTTCCCCTACACAGCCTCTTTCTCCCTTGGAAACACTTGTGGGGGTTGCTAGTCTTAAAAGAGGCCGAATTATGTTGTTTGCTAGGAAACAGCAGAAAAATAATATATCCGTACTATTACACCCTGACTTTCCTAGGGTGAGCAAACTCTACATTTGGCCATTGGAAGCTGGAAATGCCCTTGCAGCAGAGAAAGATGTCATTCATTTCATTCAAAGGGAACCTTTTCTACAGGTAGGTTTCAGCAGCGTAATTGGACCCCAAACCTCTACATTAAATTAAATGCAGGGAGCTTTTCCTGTAAAGTTATTAAAATATAGTGCTGATGAAATAAACATATATAGAAAACAGTGAGAAACTGCAAGATGGTAAATATGTATTAAAAAAGTTCTAGTTGTGGAATCCTAAATGGCTTAATTAAAGTTGGGATTTCAAAACAATAAGAAATTCAGCCAGTGAATGCAACATCTTTTTCTGGATAGCTTCTTTCAGTCACTTGCTCTTCTTTCATACAGTTTTTTATGGAATTGTGATTTAGTATTTGAACACGGTCAGAGAGGAGAACACTAAATGTAGGCTGTTATTAAGCATATCACCCATGCTCTTAGATTTTTGGTGGGTTTGTCATTTTATTGTGTATTTCTTGTCTGCCAAAATAATCTTACTAATAGCACATATGTAGAGTCCTTGAATGACATAAAACAATAATAATCTTTCCCAAGGTGATTACCTTTGCTAATGCAATTCCACATGCTGACAAATTCTGCACTGATTCATAGAGTTAAAAGTACAGGAAATGAGTGGTTTCGTGTAAGCTGACTTTTTATGCCCACTTCTTTTCCTTTAAGATGATGTGCTCCTGTTTCCCACTCATTGTATTTTGAATGTCTGTTCTTGATACCATAGCATATCATGTTCATGGCTTTGCTTCTGTCTTTAATGTCAAAGCACCATCTCTTCTTTCTTCATTCATTATAGTCAAAGTTGCTATTGCTTGGTGTTACCTCTATTCAGACTGAATATATCTCATAGGTCTAGCAAAATATTTTTAAATCTGGATCTGTTATTCTCCTTTGAGTTTCCCCCTAAAGTGCTTTATCTAGCACATCTGGGAACATGCTGTGTGTACCTGTTTGTTCTGCAAACACATCCACCTGAACTCATTCTTTGGGGCAAACCTGGGACTTCAGTGATGCAGCCCTGTCCAACAGCTGATACTGGATGATGCTTGATATTTGTAAGGGAAACTGAACAGACTTGAAACTGAAAACTGGATTATACTTTATGAACTTCTGCTCTTTGCTGGTTTTGTTTTCACTGTCAGTTTGTTCTCCCAGACCTCTCTTTACATCCGTTGCATTGATTATTCCAGCTGCCTTTGGAGAAGGTGCAGAACATGCCCAAAGAACAGACTTTTGAAACACAAGTAGCTGCTGAAGTAGGAGCTCATTGCCAAACTGAAAACCAATAACAAACCAATAAAGTAAAACTAAAAGCCATTCCACTACTTTAAAAATAATGAGAATGAAGCAGTTTATATTTAACAATGGTGGCCCTTTAATGAAATATTGCCTCCTCAGGAATTGAGGTTGGAGTGGGCTGTGTGATAAAATAAAGAAAAAAGTCACACTTAGGAGTTTAAGTAACCATCTTTGGATAAAAGCCAATAAATGAACTATTTTTAGTACGTGATTTTAAATTAAGTAAATATTTTCCCTGCTTAGCTCTAAATCAAGCTCAGAGAAGCATGATAGGTTAACAAATTTCCCCTTTATAAATCACATTTTGATAGCTGGATGCAAATAATTTTCAGTGATTGAGGTGATGCCTAAACATACAATAATACACTCTTGTAAATAGCATGGTCATGGAATACTTGGTGTGACAATCCTCTTCAGGAATAGTAGTCATTAGCGGCATGATAGTGGATACCTATAGACCATGTCAGGGACAGCACATTGCCAGAGATGGACCTGCTCGTTCATTGAGCAGGAGAGGAGAGGAGAGGAGAGGAGAGGAGAGGAGAGGAGAGGAGAGGAGAGGAGAGGAGAGGAGAGGAGAGGAGAGGAGAGGAGAGGAGAGGAGAGGAGAGGAGAGGAGAGGAGAGGAGAGGAGAGGAGAGGAGAGGAGAGGAGAGGAGAGGAGAGGAGAGGAGAGGAGAGGAGAGGAGATCACTTGGAAGGGACCTAGAACAATAATGTAGTCCAACTGCCTCACCACTTCAGGGCTCACGATTTGCTTTTCATGGGACATATTTTATTTCTCTATGGCATTTTATTTTGTAGAAAACAGTCAGCTGTTTGAAGTATTTAAATTGCGTTATGCAGGTACTTTAGATTTATGATATTATCGGAATTAAAGACAGACAAAATAAGCCAACATCACTCATTATAAGCTTTCAAAATTGTGATGGAAAATACCGCATGAATTACCATATTGTTTAGGTTTCTGCTGAATTTATGATGAATTAATAACCACAGCACACAGGCAAGTACTCTGTGCATAGGTGCTGATATAAACTAGGCTGTCCTTCAAGGAGAAAGTGTGGTAGCACCGACAGTTATCTGCCCTTAACTAAGAAAAGATATACAGGGAGCAGCAATCTCTTTCACTGACTCATTGATACAGTTGGGGAAAAATTAACATGGTTTTAGGGTTGGATTTCGTTTATTAGATTCATATAATGACTGCCAGAATAATGAAGCTACTAAATGAAGAGATAATCCCCACAATTAGGTTTTAAAATAACAAAAGTAACTAAAATACAGCATGCAGAAGGCTTGGATGAAAATGGCCAATCTGAACTGCAAACTTAAACACACATTCACTAATATTAAGTACAAGATGTTAAACATGATGCTGCATGATGAAAATTTAAATCTTTTAAAAAGAAAACTGGGGTTCACATAGTTTTATGTTTAGATGGGAATCACTGAAGACATTGAAATGCATGGGAGGTGTATAGGCAGTATAATCAAGTCAAGGAGTTGTAGGAAATGAACCAGTTGCACCATTTTTAGAATAAGTGCAGGAGAACTGAGCTGTCACGTTAAAGCTGGCAACCCTGTTACACAGCTCTAATCTGCTGTGCGAAGATCAGTGTTAGGAGTGGACAGAAATCTACAGATGCACTATTCCAAGTCTGCCCTTCTGAGCTTGCAGATGAAAATCAAAACCCATGTCTGATCAGAAACATCACAAAACATAGGTCATGTAGATAATTCCAGAAATAAGTGAATGCTTTAACCCTCTTTCACGATTCTTTTCTGAAGAAAAGTCTCTAGATGCTAAAACATTTTAAATGCAACGACTGTGTTATCTTCCTTCGTATGCTGAGGTAACACAGTCAAAATAGCATTGATGATTCCTACAGCTTGATAAGACAGACTTCCCTTGAGTTGCTGCAAAGTTTAAGACTCTTTGAGCCCCTGTTCTCAAAAGTGCCAGCACTTGAGAGATTTCACAGCATTATAACTGCACATCTTGATGGTAATGGGAAATGGCAACTCTTGGGAAGTTCTAAGATCAGGACCTCGGTCACCCTGGGCTTCATTTACTGCTGATACTTTTAGCAATCCCAAAAAGTAAGAAAAAAGTCTCGTTTGCACTTTAATATAGTGGAACTAAAAGGTTTGGCACACAGAATGGTATTCAATAAATGAGTATATAGCTGGGCTTTAAAACTGTTACAAATGGTCACATATCATACGGTAACAAAAAAGTAAGCAGTTTTTTATACTATAGCCTGCTGCTGCTATTTTATAAGCTATTTCTCATAGGCTTCAGCATTTGCTAGAAGCACATACATGCTTCCAGTATGTCTTGGAAAAAAATGACAAAACAAGTCTGTAGGGAATGTTGCACCATAAAATTAAATTTTAATAGAGCAGAAGGGGGCTGACAGCAAAAATAATCAGTTTCATCTGCAAAGTTGCAGGTTGGCATATTGCAACTGAGAATATTCTGGCTGTTACAGAGATGTGAGCTCCCCTGTGTAACACTAACCCAGTCCCTGCCAGTCTCAAAGGGAGAGGGGCTGATTCCATGAAGGTGAAATGAAATGTAATACAGACCTAGGAGCCATATGCTTAGTGTCTTATGAATGTCTTTATTTTTCCTGGCAGCCTGTTTCTGGCATTCTCAGTTTTTAACCCAATAATTGTTCCTAGCACTGTTCCCCATAGCTCCCACATCTCCAGATGAAGGAGCAGAGCTGCTGCTGCCTGAGCACCCAGCAGGCCAGGGAAGGGGGTGGCTGCTGGGGGGGTCACCAGAGCAGCCCTAACCCTGGCATTGGGCAGTACCCTGGGGATGGGGTGGGCAGGGCAGGGCTGTGAGGAGCTGGAGACCAGCCCTGCTGTGGCATTGCTGTGGCATGGGCTGATGGCCCCGTGGGGCTGTCATGGGGTCTTGGGCCATGAACAGCATGGGAGAAGCCCCAGGAAAGGCTCAGGGACACTCTAAGCTGGTGCTTCCTTGATCTACTGAACAGATCTATTAAATCCTCTCTTCTCATTTAATGGTTCCTTTTCCTTCACAATTGCGTGGCAAATATTGTCCTACCATTCTTGCCCAAGGTAGTCTACTGGAGCAGATCAGAAAACAGATACACAATTTAAATTATAATCTGCACCTTCTTCAGGCAATTATCAGTCATCACAAGGTTGGGTTCTGCCTCTCACACAGTATTAAAAGAAAAAAAAGAAGAAAAAGAGAACCAAACCCCAAAAAACTGCCTAAAATCCTTTATATCTGTTACTGTGGCGAGAAGGCACAGGAGATGCTCTGCAGGATAAAGCAGAGGGCAGAGAGCCCAGGCACAGGCTGACCTGAACTCCAGCATCCCTCTGGTGCAGCATTGATCTGCCATGCTGATTGAGTGGCAGAAGCAGTGACCAAGTGGGAGCGCTCCACAGCACTTCTGCAGATGCAAGTTGGATCATACCAATACCTTAAGGCTGCCAGCTCCAGGGTTAGCAGAGCTAGTTCACACAAACCCATCTCAGGGACAGGACCACGCAGAGCCAGCTGCACAAATGGGCAGATATGCATGTCACAACCAAGCTCCAAGGACTTTTACAGTATTGGTTTTGTAAGCTTACTTAAGAGAGAGAAAACAATTCAAAACAGGTCTGTAATGGAGGAAAAGACAAGACTTCAGAGACTTAAATGCAGTGTCGCCACACAAAAGCACAACTCACAGCAACCTGTGTTGTATAAGCATGGTGCTGTTTGGTTGGAAACTCACTCAATGCTCGTTGTTTGTCTTTTGTAGGCATTCAGTTCATATCCTAAACCCTGAAGACAGAAGGCAGAGCAGAAATGTAAAACACAGCAAATGGAGCCAGCTGCATCTGTGTTACTCTTTAAAAGAAGCCCACAACATTATTGTAGTCATCTGAAGGCTAGCTCTCATCAGGCTTGAGCACTTCAAATCTGTGATTGATGAGCTTCTCTCTTACCAAGATACGGGTTTTACTACTGTTGTGGTTTAACCTGGCAGACAGCTAAACACCATGCACAGCCTTTTGCTCACCCCTCTCCCCCTGCAGTGGGATGAGGGAGAGAATAAAAAAAAAATAAACCTCCTGGGTTAAGATAAAGACATTTAAATAGAACAGAAAGGGAAAAGAATAATAATAATAATAATAATAATAATAATAATAATAATAATAATAATAATAATAGACCATATAAAACAAGTCATGCACAAGGCAATTTTTCACCACCCATCAACTGATACTCAACCAGGTTCTGAGCAGTGGTTCCCCCAGCCAGCTTCCCCTAAAATATATACTGAGCATGATGTCACATGGTGTGGAATATCCCTTTGGTCAGTTGGGTCAGCTGTCGTGACTGTGCTCCCTCCCAGCTTCTTGTGCACCTGGCACAGTGTGAAAAGCTGAACAGTCCTTGGCTACTTAGAAACAACTGAAACATCAATATATTATCAGCATTACTCTCATTTTAAATCCAAAACAGTGCTATACCAGCTACTAGGAAGAAAATTAACTCCATCCCACATGAAACCAGGACAATATCTACCCCTTATTCTATACAAATGGCGTCATGTTTGGGTCCTATACTTTCCAATACATTCTCATGACCCACTACCACCCTTCCTATCCTTTGATATAATACAGAAATACAATTGCCTTAGCCTGTGGGTCATCCCTCTAAAATATCCATTGAGTTCATTTAGTCCATGACTTTAGGGTCTGTCTGTCATAACAGTCCTTCAGGGAAGAAGAGATGGTGTGTGGTGTTGAATTGTTGCATTCTGCATGCAGAGCTCATAGCTGGTGTATCTGGTGAGACACATGACAATGATCTGCAGGTTGAAGATGTTGATCTTGAGGATCTTGCTGGATGACAGTTCTGATTCCAACACGGCTGCACTTCTCTGGTTCTATCAAAGTTCATTCTTCATTAATGTGGATGGTTCTTGCTGTAATATTGTTGATATGGCATATAGCAACCATAGTAGTGCTGATATACAGTATCATATAGCAATTAACATAATACAATTTCATTTATTGGCTATTCTCTACCAAAATCAAATCTCCTTGAGGTACACATCGGATTTCCCCATCCTCCCACATTATCGACCAAGTGCACTCAGGTTCTTGAGCAAAAACAACCCCACGGATGGGTTTGCCTTTACCCAAGGCAGGAATAACCCAAACTGTCCTCCCTAGAGTATTTTTGTACACACTACGGTGACTTTATCTGCTTCTACAGTACATAAAAGTTTTGACAGGGCAGGGCCAACTCAATTGGTAGATCCTCTAGTGTTGATTAACCAGATAGCTTTTGCTAAAAGTATATCCAAATGTTTGAATGTTCCACCACTCATTGCTTTCAGTGTAGTCTCTAACAGTCCATTGTATAATTTGATTTACTCGGAGGCGGGTGTATGACAGATGATGTGACATACCCACTCAATGCCATGCTCTTTGGCTCAGGTGTCTATGAGGTTGTTTTGAAAATTAGTCCTGTTGGCTGACTCAGTTCTCTGTGGGATACCATAGGACTTACTTTTCAAGGCCCGGGACAGTGGTCTGGGTGGTGGCACAGGACATTCTGTATGTTTCCAGCCATTCAGTGGTTGCTTCCACTATTGTAAGCAGACAGCACTTGCCTTGGCAAGTTTGTGGGAGTATGATATAATCAATCTGCCAGGTCTCCCTGTATTTATATTTCAGCCGTTGTCCTCCTTAGAAGAGAGGCTTTAACCACTTGGCTTGCTTGACTGCAGCACATTTCACATTCATGGATAACCTGTGCAATAGTGTCTATGGTCAAGTCCACCTCTGGATCACAAACCCATCTTTATGTTTTATCTCTTCCTTGATGACCTGAAGTGTCACAGGCCCACCAAGCTATAAATAATTCACCCTTATGTTGCCAGTCCAAATCTATCTGAGCCACTTCAGTCTTAGCAGCCTGATCCACCTGCTCATTGTTTTGATGTCCTTCAGTGTCCTGACTCTTGGGTATGTGAGCCTATACACGATGTACTTTCACAACCAGGTTCTCTAGCTGGGCAGCACTATCTTACCACAATGTGGCAGCCCAGATGGATTTGGACTGACAACATAAGGCATTCCTCTTGGCTGTCTTTGACTCCAGTTTGTACCAAAGTTCCTCAGCTGAAACCAGGACACCTACACACAGGCAGCTGCCAGAATTGGGAAGCAGGAAGTTGCCAACTCTTGCAAGAAATTGAGTGGAAAAAAAAAACAGTGAATTTGAAACATTAAATATTTTACTATTAACCACAAATACTTGTCTCCTTCTTAAATTTGTTGTTACCTGGCAAGAATGAAGCCTATCAGTGTTTTATCAGGGAGAAAGGTGGTTGATGGAGGAGCCAGCCCAACTTCTTTCATGCACCCTAAGCGGATACAAGCCAGTTTCTCTGGCTGGTGGGAAAGACCCTACATCCTCCCTGTGATAGGTGTTGCATCGTGCAGACATCAGCTCAACAGGCACAGCATTAGGATGTGAGAGTGTGTGGGTGACCCCAACAGAGGTTTCTGCCCATGGCACTCCCCCAGGGAAGGATATCACTCCACCCTCTCACTCTTCTGAGTGGTATTTTAAAAAATTGCCCTGGCTCCAAAATAATGTGGGCGTTTCTGGAGATAATATATTTGTGCAAAGGATGCTGGCTTGAATTCATGTGCATTTGTTTTGTAGCAGTATTTCAAGTGCTTGTCAAATGCATGCAGAAAAAAGGCATTCAGAATGACAGAATCAATACATGAAATAAACTTGGTAGCAATAGCCTCAAATTGTGGGACTTTTGCTGGCATAAACTCAGTATTTTTTCACCAAAATCAGAAAAATCATTGTAGTGGTTAGCCTTTTAGTGGAAAACCTAATGCTACTCTCTTACACACTTGAGTAAGGACCCACTGGAATTATGCTAAGAAAGTTTGTTGTGACAGTCTTGCCATTTAATTTCTCAAATTGTTATTGTCTTCCAGGTTCTCCATCTTCTCCTTTGATCCTAAAGTATGTCAGCAGTCTGTAGTCTTGGCAAGTTGGCTACTTCGTAGCAGCCAGCTGGTAGGACATCTCCCAAATACTGAAACTGAGAAGTCTAGCCTCATTCCTTCATGTGCTGTGCATTTAATTAATTTATAGATGTAATTCTTAAAATGTCCATTTGAAAACATACACTATACGAATGAAATATGTCATGCTTCTAAGAAGTCTCATATAGCTATGACACTGCTACTTCAATGACTGGAGGAAAGAAATTTTTTTCCTGCCATATTTTCAGTATCCCTATTATCACATACCCTTAAGAATTCTTAAGAATAGAAAATGAAGGCTGGACTGGAAGGTTAGACTTGATTAATGAATTTTACACCTTTATCTGAAAGATGGGAAAATATTCCTGCGGGGTTTTTTTGCTGTGGAAAATGGCAGAGCACAAGAGACGGATATGAACTATCATATTCTGGGGACAGCATTAACATGCTTTTTCATTTGTGATTTGTTGTGGGGTTAAAACCACCTAGGGTGGGTAATGTGTTTCAATATATGAAGAGGACAAGATAATAAGCCTGGGCAGAAAGAACAGCCAAAATATGAAAGCTTGCAAAACTATTTGCTGTCCTGTAGCCTGTTTTTCTGCAGTAAAGAGGTTGTGTAAGAGATGAGCCTGGCCTCTCTGATGCATCATAACAGACTGAAAAAGAGAGAGGTGTTCTGCTCATCTATCATGAATCAACAAGAAGGAGGTCAGCAGAAACGTGAAATGAATTTTTATGAGTATATTGGACATCAAAACCTGGTCTCTCTCTTGCCTGGATTATCACTCCAGCTCTTCTTTCTGTATTTATGTTTTTTACTTCTAGTGGGAACAATTAAGAAGAAACAATGAACCTCTGCTGTCCTGACATAAAATCTGCTATAAAGTCTAGCCTCTGGAAGAACAGCTTAGAATTCATCAGGGAGAAAATACATCCTTCTGATAATTGTTTAGCAATGGCAGAGCACTGAGGACACTGAGGATATGAGGCATGAGATTATAGATCTAATAAAAATGTCTGTAAAATAGAAAGTAATTGAGATGTGTTAGAATACATTCAGCAACCATCAACTGACACAATAGGACAAAAAACTGTCCGTCTGCTTGAAAGAACAGAACCAGCAGCCTTGTAGTGTTCCCTTCAAGGACAATAGCAGCTTTTATTTTTTTCTGTACTGCACATTGAAGGAGTTTCTAGTTTTTAAAGCACAATAGCACCAGAGCAAGTTCTAACAAACATGAATAATTGAATTTGAATAAAAATGCAGAAACTCTCAAAATACAACTGAAGATTTGGAAAGCACTCAGAGAAAATACATAGGCTAGGTTTGCTACTCTTGCTCTCATATATATCCCTAAACTTGGCATCTGTCCACTGAGACCAGTGAAGTTCCGCTGGTGCAAAACTTCTGCAATATTAGCAGTGAATCAGGTCCAGTATTTGCAGGAGCCACCTCTTAATAGAAAGGGGCAGCAGGTATCTTTACAAACACTGATGTAGACAGTATGATTTCATGAATATAAATGGAATTACTTAAGACTTGGTCAGTCAATGTTCTGATAGGGGAATCTGCCCTTCCCTTTTGCTCCAGTGACACATTATCACTCTGTGTTTGTGCTTATTGGATTGGACAATAATAAACTCCAACATGGTCTCCAAAGGCATAGTGAAGATTACTGAAGCCTACTGACGTCCCAGTTTGTTGCTTGCAGAGCTCATCTCAGGAGTGAAGCCAGGTAGCCTCATCTAAAGCTGGCAGAAATCTTAACAAATAGGTTGAGAAATGAAAAGAAGAACAGGCTAAGACAAGGTGCAAAATGAAGGGGTAGATTATGGGGTGGTGGGGGTTACATGAGAAAACAGAAGAAAGACCCTTGCATGGAAAGGAAAGAATTTGAGTCAATAAAGCTTTGGAGAAGAGAGAAAAAATGACAAAGAAACAATTAAAATGGGCAGTAAAACACAGAGAAAGGAGGGTACTAGAGGAGAAAAAGAGGGGTGGCTGGGGAAAGAATAGGGGCATTTCTTACTCACCATCTCTTGAAACATTTTTTTCTTTTTTGTCAAGTGTTTGTTAATCATAAAGTCACAGCTCTTCGATTTTCGAGTTGCACTAAATCTTCTCCCACCAGATGTGTACAGCCTGCGGGCTGGGCAAGGGAACAAGGAAGTCACAGAATCTCATGCATCTGGGGGGAAATACTAGCCATAATCTTTTCTTTCTCTGTCATTAAGCAGTATTTGATTTTCAGCTTAGTCAACTTTGAAATGTCAAGAATAGCATCGAGGCTTTGGCCTGTTTCTAGTATTCACAAATCCAAGGCACTCAAAAATGGAAAAGAATTTACTTTCTTCCCCAGGGCTTTACACAGAAAGGAGGTTTCCAAAAACAATGCAGGCAGGATTAGAAAATCAGGCAACAGAACCTCCTTTTTACCCAAGCAGCCGCTATTAAAACTGAAGACTATGTGCACAGTGTGCCATTAGTGCCATTGCCTAAGAAGTAAGTGTTTAAGAGGAGCTTTACTCAAGCCTTTGAGAAGAAAGCCTCATGCAGACAATTCCTCTTATATAGCTATGTCTGCATTTCTTACTCTCCCACAGCAGGAGAACAAACCCTTTTTATTTAAAGTTCTGTTTATTCCTACTGGCTAGTCCTTATTTCACCAAGGCTGGATGACATCCAGTAAGTGGTTCAAGATAGTTGAGATGCAGAAAACATCCTGTCCTGTACAGAAAAAGGCCTGTGTGTTTGCTGGATTTGAAAAACCATTGACTATTGATGACTCAGGATCACCCAGAACAGAAATCAATGCCATATGCCACTAGAAGGCTAGTCATCCAGTCCAGCTTTGCAAAAAGACACAGCAGTTTGCCTTCTAGGCTCAGTGTTTCACGAGATTTTGAAGATAAGAAATACATTATTTTCACCAACATCCTCTCTCCTCACACTGATTCAGTGGTTCTGACCCAATTTAAATGGCTGCTGCCCTCATGTGATTTATGTTTGAAACAACGCTGTGTTTCATCTGAAAACATATAATCACAACTTCCAAGCTATATGAAGGATTCATCTCCAGCTCCAGCAGTTTGTGGAAACGTTGGGTCCAAAGCTAATGCAGGAATTGTAAGATATGAGTGAGCATTATCAGAACAGTATAATTTCAAAGGATGGTATTATTAACTATATTCACTAATTTTGGAAATATTCTGTTTAGACTTTAAGGTAGTCTCATAAGCAGATAAAGAAACATATCTAATGAAAAAAAAAAGATTGAAGAGCAGCAGAGAAACAGCAAAATTAGATGGAAAGGGGGACACATGAGTTGTCCGAGCTTGCAGGGGGTGAGGCAGAAGGTGGGACTGCAAAGGAGCCTCTGGGTCATTGAATCCAACTCCCTGTGATCACACTGTGATGGCACTGACATTAGACTCAAATGGATTCTCAGAGTACCTGCACTCCCACTTATATCTCATACCATAAAGCAGTCTCTGAGACCGTGTAACAATTGCAAGACCACTGGTGCAAAAGGCAAAAAGCCTCAAAAATTACACCATGGCATCACTTTAAAAGAGAACAGAAGAGACACACAATGCTGCCATTAGCTGAAACATCCCTGGAAAATTTTTAGCAGATGGACCCTACACCATGCCCTGCAGGAAAGCAAAAGCTGCTCAGCCTCTGCCAATCTGACACAAAAGAAAAACTTAATCCTTAACTAAACCCCAGATCTGGCAATTACTTTAGCCCTGGGAATGTGAGCAAGATATGGCAACCACAGCAACCCAAGAAGTCTGTCAGATTGTGGTCCTGACCTACCTCTAGTTGTGTCAAATCTACTGCACATCTGAGAAATCAGATCCACAGACCTTTCTCTCTGTCCATCCCTGGCCATGCAACTGACAAATATCCCCTATAATAGAGGATATCAGGAATAAGGAGCAAAAATTTAGGGACATATACAAGAAATTGCTCTCCCTCATTTGTCACTTGCTTTCCTGTTCAAGGACAGACCCCAGAGCTGCAGCACTCCCAGAAGCCTGGCAAGAGAGTGGGAGATTTGTGCTTTGGTCCCAAAACCCTGGCCTGGTCTCATGATCAATGTAGGGACTAATGCACCATCCCTATGCCTGATCCAGGGCCTGTATCCCTCCCCCAGTCACCTCACTGGTCATTTGGGGTCAGGAAAACTTCCTACTAGAGCCCCCTACAAACCTGTGTTTTAACAGTAAAGTATACCAACTCTACCCAGTTAAATTAAGCCAGCTCAAAACCAGTTTACTCTCTCCTTCTATGTACAGCCACAGCCTTTGGCCTTCAATGTGTGAAAGTGAAATAATAAACTCCAACTTCACCTTAGGCCATCATATCCTGCAAGTCTGGGACTTATATCCATTCAAGTAGTCCATCCTAGTGTTCACCCAAAACCTAGTCCAAAGACTGTCCAGCTCAAAGGATACTCTCCTGCCTTGCTGGCAACACCCTCCCTCCAACACCTCTAGTTCTAGCTCCAATCAAATTCTAGCCAGATAATCTTTGCTAGTAGCTAAAAGGTCAGTGTCCCTCTCCAGTTCTCCACATTTGAAAATATGAAAGTTTAAGACTCAAACAGTGCAGCCTGATTCTAGGCTACTTTCTGCTTCCCTAGCTGGTCAGAAGTATAGATAAAGAGAAACAGGATTAGTGCACAAACAATCCATTTCCCTCCTGCATCTGCAATGAAATGCCAGCCCTCTCCGATGGAGGCAATATTTTCACTTGTAAGGAACAGTTCAAGCAAGTCTATCTTAGATTTAAGTTGTGGTCACAAGCAAAGGTGAAGTATCGCTCCAGTAACTGAACCACAGGCCAGGATAATGCTGTAGAAGAGGTTAGTTTTATTATAAGGACTTGAAAATTTCATTTTTTTAATCTCAAAAATGTCAAAGAATGTCAAGAGATATTGTAATTTCATTCTTCTGTTTATTCAGTTTTGAACAATTTCACCATTCTATCATCAAGTAACTTGCTTGTCATTGAATAAATGCACTTGTACTTTAGATTATTTACTTCAGCAAATTCACCAAGCAAATTTACTGAGTAATCTTGGCATAGCAATAGAGGAGTCAGTGCTATGTTATCCCACTGGGGAGCAGAATATAGCACCACCAGATATTTAATACTGGTTCTGGATTTAGTAAATCCCATATCCCCAGTTGGAGGTCGTCCTGTTCCACCAGATCTGAGTTTTAAAGACAGGTGTATGTTTGCTTAGGGGAAGGGGAACACGCAACAATTGATGGGATGGACAAAGAAGCTGATGCCACATTTCCTCAAGGACTTTTGTGTCTGAAAATGACTTCTACTCAGAACCACAGAAAGAAATCTGCCTTTAAAAGTTTGTTAGATGTACTGCATGTCACTGAATTAACAAGAAAAACTTAACAATACAACAAGGAAAGTATGGGATTGAATATGAAAGGAGTAGGTTTTAGCCTGAAAGTTAAGCTTTCCATCTGAATAGAGTCTGGAAGACTAGAAAAAGTGCTTTCTAATTAGCTTGCATTTCACCTGTTATATTTATGGCTGTTACTGCACGAGTAGACCAATATATGAGGCTTTTTATTAAATGGTCTCTAGAGAGAGGCATCCAAACCTGCCAGCAACCATGTTTCATAGGTTTAACCTCTCTAACCTTTATGGTTCAGTTAAAGTTCTTCCTCCACACGTGCCAAATACATCATTCTGCCTGACTTAGGCCAATACCTGCCCTATTTAACATGCAATTGCATTACTTTTTATTTGGGGTTACATTTTATCTGGTTTGCCTATGAAAGTTGCCTGATTATATAAAGACGTGGTAACAGAAATGCTAAACCTAGTCATTGAGTTACAGAAATCAGATGCAGCAAGCAGATGCTGTGTTCATGACCAGCAGACCATTGTACCTCAAGGAGTGAGTCATCCACACAGCAGTTAACCTGAGCATGCTGCACTACAGCAGGGTTTTCTGGCCCTTGCTGTGTTGCACAGATCCCTTGGTCACAGGGTGAACTTGCGTGGTTGATTGTAACAGAGGAGTCTGCAGTCAGCTCCCACTCAGTATCCATGATTACATCAGCTGCATGTCCTTGGCTTTATCTAAAACTACAACAAGTTCTCATGGGAACATCCTTTCTATCTGGCAGTAGAAATTGTGGATAGAGTTGTTTTCTTTTGAGAAAATATTTTATCTATACTACCCTCTGTTTCTCTATAACATTGACACAAGTAAATTGCATTTTAAATAGTACTTGTCTGAATCTGAGTGCCTTTATTACTGGGATGAACCAGCACCTGCTGGTGCAAAGCAGCAGTTAAGAAAGCAGCATCCAAGTCTACTCTTATTTTTGTACAGCACTGGTGTCATTGATCCTTTAGTTTTCCTCTCAGAGGGTGCTTAATCAGACTGGAAAAGCTGTATCTTGCTTGAAGTCCTTCTCCCAAATTGACTGGGAGAACCATCCAATTTGACTTCCATAATCCTAGTTTTGGTGGCTTTTGTTTGCCTTGTTCCCTCCAAGACAGGGGGTTGAAACTATCCATACAACCTATCATTTTTTTTTTTTTCCTCAAGGTTTGGTGTCACTTGATTCTAACAAAGAATTTTCAGGTCATAAACTTCCATGTCACTGTCATTCTGGCGACATAGCCCAGTGCTTTCCTGACAGACCTTAGTTCTCCATAGATATTCATCTTGGTCACTCTAAAGCTTTTTCAGTACTGACTTGCTACTAAGCAAATGACATAGCTGCATGTTTTACCCTTGGAGTAAACACTTTCAGCCTGCTTCTTTTCCTATTCTCCACTGAACTGGAATGCACGGGTGTTATATATTTGTATCTGGCACTAATTAACAAGTACCACCCATGAGAGTTGCTAAACACAACCTTGTTTCCATTCTGTGGAGGGACTCAATGATTTTGTCTCACGTAGGTGCTGTGCTTTCCTTCCAGATTGTTCCTTCATTTTCTCCTTTGATAGAGCATGATCTTTTTTTATCTTATGATTTCAGCCAGAGAATCCCTAAGGGAATCCCTCAGATACTTCTTCAGACATTTCACTTGTATCTATAAAGCACAACAGAGCGTGACGTACTGGTGCTGACTTGGAATCAGCTGAACTGGGCACAGCTCCCTTCCTGACGGTGCTCATTGGGCTAATTAGCTCTACTGAGACATCAGAAACATTAAATCCCAGCCAAATGGCACAGTGATGCCACTAGCTTGTTTTCAACACCTACACTGTGAGTTCTGCTTTTTTATTTTTTTTTCCCTAGGTGCCTAACTTTTTTTCTGCTTGCACATCCAGTTTGAGCAATCACATGTGGAAGCAGATTTTAGTATTGTCATTACACTAATTATTCCCAAATTGGTCTCTTTACATTGGAGATCTCTTTCTCCAAAGTGAAATCCTACTTTTTTTCTTGTCTTGGGATGTGTTTGTTGTTTTCGTTTGTTCATTTTTGGTTTGTTTTCCATTCTCTGGATCTCTTCATGGACTGTACACAGTAAAAACTTACCCAAAATAGAATATACTCTTCCTCTCTTTCACATCATCATGATGAACATCCTGAGTGATCTGACAAGAAAATTAAGAAAGATCGTTAACTTTGTTTCCACTGCATATATTCATGCAAAGGGGAAATGAAAATGCTCTCGAAGTATTACCAAATAATAAACTCAAAAGATTGTTTGGTGCTGACCTAATTAAAAAAAAAAAATCGTAATATATGTATGATATCTAGATACAAAATAAAAAATAATCCTCGATCTGTGGAAGCAAATTAATGTAATCAAAATGAGCATGCTCAGAATACCGTTACTTGTACAGGGTAAATACTTTTTGCTTAAACAAGAAGTTTCAGGATTTCATTGTAAGAACTGGGCAAAATCCAAATTGCTTATTGACAAGCTGTTACTAACTGTGTACAAACAAGAGATGAAAGATTCTAGCTTGCCATTCATGATATATTCTGAAAACATACCATGAATCATTCTAAGGTAAACCCTTGGCTGACTAAAGCAAAAAGGGGAATCTAACCTGAATTTCCACTAAATAATAGAAAAAAAAATGTCCTCCACTTTGGTAATTATGTTCTTCTAAAGTACTTACTGGAGGTTAGGAAAAAAAAAAAAAAAAGAAACTAAAAAGGAGTAATGTTCCATTAAAGCTATTATCTTAAGTCTTGGAGTAAAAGGTTTTTTCATAAAATGTTTCATTATAACTCAGAAGCAATTGTCTACCCAGGTTATGGTAATTATGTTGATTATCATTAACCATGCAATACAGAAGTGTGTTTATTACTGAAGTGCAATCCTGTAAACAGCACAGACATAACTCGTGATCACTGCATACGTAATTGGGGTCTTGGTTTGAGATGTTCCCTAGCTGACAGTGAAAGATGGGCAACATTATCCTAGATGTAACCCCACTGAAGTTATGCATCACAAATATCTTACTCTTTCATGTATTTAAGGGAATTGGAAATAGTTTACTGAAACTGATATAAAGAATATGCAAGTCCAAAAAAACAGCATACTTTCAAAGCTGTATCATTGATTCTCATAATGGTCTTGGATTTCAAGTAATTTTTACTGTATGCTCTAAAGCATTTCCAATCTGACTACTGTTGTTAAAATGCCAATAATTTCTTCAGAAACTCATTTGCTGTTTTTCTTTTTGTGTTAGATAGATTAGGACATTAGCACTTGCATACCCTGGTAAATAGAAAATTGGAAAAGCTGGAACCATCCTGCAGAGAATCTGAAACCTTAAGTTTAAATTAAACAATATATGTGGACGCTGTTTCTCAAACACCTCTAAAAGCTCTTCAGTGAGTGGTGGCATACAAAATAGATAGGTTTTTGAGAGTTACAGTTTCAAGAAGTCAACCGTATTTCCAACAAATAAGGCAATAAAAGCTTATTTTATTTGCTATCTACAAATAATCTGAATCTCTGTATCCATTCAAGATGACCCAGTGGAGAGGTACTTTCTGCCAAGATCATAAAATTACAGAATAATTCAAGCTAGAAGAGACTTCTGGAGGTCACCTAGTCCATTTGCCTGCTCACAGAAGTTATGGCTAGAGCAGATTGTTCAGAGTTCCATCAAATTTTGAACATCTCCAAGGATTAGAAGTCCATAACCTCTGAGGTCAGCCCATTCCAGTGCCTGACTACCCTCACCCCCAGCCTCAGAGTCAAGCTTTTCAAAGCCTCTGGGTGACTGTAGCCTTTCTATGTTATTGCGCTACTGTGAAGAACTTTGAATGTCACCCTATATTCAGCAGTCTCCAAAAATAAAGCCAGATACTTTTAATGGAGATTAAAAAAGGGAAGGGAAGGGAAGGGAAGGGAAGGGAAGGGAAGGGAAGGGAAGGGAAGGGAAGGGAAGGGAAGGGAAGGGAAGGGAAGGGAAGGGAAGGGAAGGGAAGGGAAGGGAAGGGAAGGGAAGGGAAGGGAAGGTTAAAGAAAAATATCACTTTGCAACTTTATAGCAGAAAAAGATGCTTTATAAGCTTTAGAAATAGCATAATATCTACATTTATGCAATGCCTTAATATTAAAATATAAACACAGGGATTATAAGTACATAAATACAAATACAATACACAAAATATGAATATATTAATACAGTGTTTGATATTTATATGATGCTTTTCATTCTCAAGACTTTCAGTGTGGCACTTTTGCCTTAGCACATGTAGACAAGGAAAGCCTTAGAAAAATGACCCAAACTCCTAACCAATCATTTCTGCTAAGGATGCGAGTTCCATGTAGGCATTATGCAAATCTCTAGAGTTATAGTGGCCCTGTGCAGCTGAGGAGTCCTTTCTGTTTTGGTATTCCCTTCACCAGGCATATGGCAGACACTGATCATGTGGGGGCAGAGGACCTGTAGCTGGGCTTCCAGAGACTTCATTCCTCTGTGCCTACAGCAAACTCATGGACTCCAAAATTGCTTTTCAACAGCTGATTAGTACTGACCTTTGCACAGCTCACATAGCAGCCCTTTTCCTCTTGGGCCTGGGTGCTGACAAGATAATTCTTTGATTCTGGAGAGTAATTCAGCTCCTGGCACAAACACTTGAATATGGTTATCTCTACTCTCTACTGGTTATCTCACAGGGCTGAATGATGTGGTCTCACCAACTGATACTAGTTTCCCAATCCCAAACCCTCCTTTTGACAAGTCAGCCTGAGTTATGGCTTAAATCTGTAGAATGGAAGCAGTGCGAACATCTCATGCTTTCCATGAATATTAAGCAACTCCATCCATCCCCCAGGATGGTTTGTAGTCAGCACAGATCTATCTGCCTCCAGCTCAGGGGATGAAAATGGTCCTGTGTTAGGCTTCAATATCTTCACTGCTGAGCAACAGCATGAACCATAGTGGCAGGTGAATGTTGAGTAGTCACTAACCTGGCCATTCAGCTTGTTTGCTATACAGCATGTGCTTGTCTGATCGTGTGATGTGCACCAGTCAGGCAAAACAGAAGCGCAGCATCTGCTGGAGAGACCAAGGGCAAGAAAGGGCTATGGCAAGCTATCACACCATGGTGACAGCAGGAACAGGCAGCTTCTCCCAGTCCAGACCACAAACCCCAAGCTTCCAGCACGTAGGCACAAACCAGTCCATACCACCCAGCTCAGGAATGAAGGCTTGCTCGCTGGTGTGGATAGCAAAGCCAATCCAGACAAGAGTCTAGTAGCCTTGATTCCTTCCTTCCCTATGCTACCCTGTATTGTTTTATTACTGCACCCCACCACCCTGCTAGACTGTTCCACATGGCTGCTTTTCTGCTGTGCTAAACTAGCACCACTAACAGCCCGTGTCAGGCTCTCTGCAGGAGCTGCTCACCTGCCTGCTGAGTCAGGGCAGATGGCAGGAGGGAACACAGCAAAGAACCTAGTGAGACTAGGGAGCAGAAGGGGGGAAAAAATAGCAAGTAGATTAAAATATTATCCAATTAATATTATAAGAAAGGAAAATAGTGTCTATGAATTGGAGAGGGCTATTTTACTTCTCCCAGCTTTCCCACATATCTCACTTGCAGAGGTACCTTTGCCAGCATGCCTCCCTTCCAAGCAATCAGACTGGGCTCGCAGAGCACTTCTCCTGATGTGTACAGCACTGTCAAACTCCTGCTGGCATCAGTTTCGTGGGTATCTCTTCCCTAATTTCCTATCATCCTTGCCTTTTCCTTTCTTTATTATCTCATCTGTGGCCATACATGGAGCTCAGCATCTCCCCAGCCTGATGGCATTCTCAGCCACAGTGAGCATTTCTTGGTTTTTATCCACTCAAGAAAGTTCTCCAGTCATTATATCAACTTTGAAAGAAGCAATAACATTTTGCAGGTTATTGGCAAAACTAAGCTTAACACTTCATCCCACCTGCCCCGCGATTCCCATAGGGTGAAATTTAAACAAGTTCAGCAAACTATTTTATCTCTGGTCACTTGTTGCATTTCTTGGGAGATAGTGATAAAAATTCCCCATCCCTTGGTCTCATGCCCCACATTTCTTCTTGGGCCCAAATTTAAGAAACCAAGTATTTACTCCAGACTTACCTGGTTCTGTAGGACCCTAGATACTGTTCGCACAGGGATTTCGAAAAGCAGATAAACATTCATTAGGAAGAGTTAAGGTAAGGCCACAGTTTTAAACCCAGTGTAGTGTTTTTCTGAGTGTACAAGCTGCAATACTGAGAGAAAGGAAACAACACCTTCTGCATTAGAATTTGCCATCTCCTGGTGACCACCTGCCAGGTGTGTGCAGGGCTCTCCACCTTGCCTACCATCTCTATCTCACCCCTTCACAGAAAGGAAGGGAAGAGAATGAGAGGGGTTACAACAACCACAAAACAAGGTCACCTCACCCGAATACATCCTGGCACAAACCTGCCTTGGCAGAACTTCTCACGCTCTTCCCCAGTTTCCACACTTGGGTTTGGGCAGATCCCTCTCCCTGCTGTATACCCCATGTAGCCTCTTTTCTGCCTGGCAGGCTTTTTCCCTGGGATCTTCCACCACATCTGTTCCCTTCGGGACCTTCTCTTTCCTGCTCCTGAAGGCTTATGTGGCCGCTGGTAAGGGACAGGTTATGCAGGTCTCCTCTCACAAGCACAATAAGCCCTTTTCATCCCACTGTTCCTGCAGGATAATGTTCCTGCACTATCCTCTGCTCTTTGACACAAGTGAACATCTGGCCCTTTTCTGGAAGTGATGCTTTCCAGAAAATTAGAGCAACCTTTCTTGTGCAGATCTAGAGGCCAAAGGGCTGGAGGGGGCAGCTGAAATGTGACACAGAAACATCCTCTGGTGCAAAGAAGTGCCTGCAGGCACTATATTTAAGGCTGCCTTTTAGTTGACTGAGTTATCAGATTGTGTTTAACAGCAACAGCGATATTTGTGGTAGACAGGAGGTTTTTGTGGCAGAACAATTTGCATGTGACACTGTGTGAATGAATAAAAAGTCTAAATGCAGTTCTTCACCAGCTAGAAGAGTGAATCACAACTAAAAGCCATAACTATTAAGAATGCTGTTTCCTGGCTGTCTTTAGAAATATTCCTGAAAGTCCCAGGAGTCACCTCACGGAATATGACTTCTCTGCTAAGTTAGGCACCTAATATTTCATTAATGACTTTGCCTTCTCCAGTCTCTTTGTCTCTTTTTCCTATTTGTTTAATTTCATTCAGTTTATCCACTCTCACTTTTATTACAGCTTCGCTCCTTTAGGAAGGTACCATGAGGTTCTTAACAAATATGATGATCCAGCATTTTGTTTAAGATTAATATAGTTACTTCTGTGAACTGTTCTCCATGGGATTCCTATAGTGCTAAGGATGTCTTGCCTGCTAAATGTTCTACTTGTAACACACGCCAAGGTGTATCACAAATAAGACAAAATCATCTATTTATTAAGAATTAATCAATAATTAAATGTTTGACAGCACAAAGTTAAAGTTGTCTAAAGAGTAGTTCATAGCCTTCCAGAGAGATAAAGTGAAACTCCAACTTTCAGAAAATCAAGAACGAAATGTGAAGCCCTAAATCTCATAACTCATGCAGTTTCCTTCTTCAACATAAGAGGAACATACGGAATACTAGAAAAATACAGAGGTCTCAATTCTTTCTATATTTACATTGACAGATTATACTATCTCACTTCAAACAACAGCATCATGCTGTCATAAAACCAGTATCACGTGGGTTGGTTTAATAAATATCCTTCGTTTCTGCAATTCAACTGTTCTTGATATCATCTTTACTAGGTAAATACCATCAACTTTTGCCCCTTATTGAACATAAACTTGATTTTACCTGTTGAATTGCAAATTAGCCCTGCTGAGCCCCAATTTGCAATGACCAGCAAACTGCACTTGAAGCTTCCCTCAAAGTCATAGGCTGCCATAGGAGATCCTGCCAAATTCACATTATCCCTCTGTGTAATTACAGCTTTTTAGTTCAGTGGGGTGTGATTAGCTCAAGCTGTAACTCATTTAGTGCACTGTAATTACAGTGCACTCAGCTTCACAGTTGGTTTTGACCTAGAAAGGGTGTGTTCCTGGGGTTATTTTTAACAATCTGTTGGCAGTGCTCATAGGTATTACCAAGCCTCACAACCAAAACATCTGAAATTTGACAGGCACTTGACAGCCTCATTAGTGGCTGCCAGTGTCAAATGTGTCTAGATATTCCTGAGTATTCTGCATGTTCGTCTCATTTGTGTGTCTTTACCTGTCATTTCAAGGCTGTCTCTTCTTTTAGCAACACAGACCCAGAGAAACAAATCGTAGATTAGTGGTCTGATGGACCAAAGTGACTGGAAAGGGTTCTTTATTAAAAAAAAATAAAAAAGGAGGGGCGGGGGAGAAATGGGTTGATTTATTAACTACTAGATTGACATTGCTAACTTGTTAATTTCTGATTAGAGTTATCAGAAAGATAAATATGCAGTAAGTGCTGGAGTTATAAAAGGCAGTAAAAAAGACAAGCTGTGCACAGGAAAAAGTCTCATTTTATGATGGGGAATTATACCTTAGTGCAATTAGGGCAGCAGATGCTTAGTGACTGGCCTAGAAAAAAACGGCTTTCACTAAAAATCTTCTACTACAACTTACCATTACAGATATGTATAAATGAAAGAACAACAGTAAAGCCCTCCCTCAAAGGATTGTCCTCAATTTTTTGACTGTTTGTTGTTTGTTTATTTTTTTAATGTTTATTTGAACTAATGTTGCCACGTATTATTGCATCAATTTTACCACCCCTATGTAGAAAAGCTGCCAATTCATTTACATTATGGTGGTGGCTTGATGATGCAAAACCTTGGCTGCTGGTCACAAAGAATAATCTCTCTTTCTGTGTTAAAAAGAATCTTAATGAAAATCTCTCTCCTCTGTGTTGCTTTCAGTAGGTATTTCTGGACATACGAATGCCGATAAACTACTTCTGCAGGACCAGAATTGCTTTTCACCTACTAGGAGGGAAGAATTGCTTATATGAACAGTAGAGGAAAAACAAAACCAAATTGGATATTTCTTTGATCAGTAGGGGAGGAGTGTTCTCCATTCAAAAGAGTCTGCAGAAGGAGTGTCAAACGCATTTTCACCAAGGGCCACATCAGCCCTGCGGCCCGCTATGAAAAGGAGTTTGACACCCTTGGTCTGGAGGATTGACCAATGCTTTTAAATCACATATAATTAAGCACAATGGCCTGCAGTACTGTGAAAAATTGGTTTAACTTTCTCTTGGTATTTTATACCTTTTGGTGACAGAAGGGGATGCAGAAAAGCAGTGCTGGGAGCAGGGATGGAGGGTGCCTCAAAAGTTAGGCTAGGTGCCTAAGAGAAAAGGGAGTCCATCCTGGTATTAGGAGAGAGCTGAGATTTAGGAACACCCCCTGCAGTATGCTTTATTGGTTGCTATATTTCCCTCAGCCCATTTTATCAGCACATAGGCTAGTCTTCATCCGATTTCTGGATTTCTGGCTTCCCATAGACACAGCAGAGGTTCCTAACTTCTGGGTATGGACTTGAAAATCTCGCTCCAGCAATAAAATTTTGTGGATGCAAATCAGTAAGAAGAAGTACATCAAAGATGACATGCTGCTTAGTTACTGGTGAATCAAGTGCAATTTTCACAACCTTTGGCCATCTGCCATATGTAACACTGCATCAAGGCCCTTTTAACATACAGCAATTACTGACAGCAACTCTTGCCCTCCTGAGAACAAAGTATCATCTCAGACCGTCCCAGTCTGTTCTATTTCCCACATTCATTTTTCTTTGCGTGAATATATATATCACACTTAGGAGGGAGGCAAGTGCCTAGCTTATGCTGCTCATGCAGAATGAACCTGGATATATAATTTGTTAAAGCCTAGAAAGGTCATTCAGGGATCTGCTGAGAATACTGCATTGCTCTTTATTAAACTGGATAACACACAATATTCTAGTACCATCTGTAGTGGACATCCAGAGATTAGTATAGGATTGCAGCATTATAGTTGTCATTGTAAGCCTTTCTTCCAATGATAAAAGAGCTTCAAAGTCACTAATAAATGAGACCGTACGATGTTCCTCTGAAATAAGCTTTGTAAAGATGAAGCACAGAAGTAGCAGCTAAAAGGACTCCTCCGAGTTCCTGCTTGCGTTGAAAGGCATGGTGGAGCTGTGTGCCCATTTGTGGTTTCTCAGAGAGGCCTTTTATAAGCAGCAAACAAAACACAATGGCTGCAGACAAAGGTGCCATACTCTGATATTTTTTCACAACAGAGACACTACTACTTCTGAAACCTCACTCTTGACCTGGGGTTGTATGGAGAGCTCTGCCCATCTCTGTTCTCCTTGGTGCCAGGCAATATTTGGGCTCCTTGAATCCTGAAGCACACATTTTTGGCCAAAGCATTGGACCTGGCATGAAGAACAAAGTCTGTGCCCAGCTTCTGAGCAGCAGGGGTGAGGAAGGCAATCCTACACATAAGTTAATTGTATAAACAGTTTCATCTTGGCAAGTCAGTGCCAGAACTAGAAATAGAATCTCATTTCTCTTCCACTTTTCTTTTACAAAGGAGCAATTAACTTAGATGCTCACTATGAAGGAAACATATATTTGAGAATGCCCAGGCTATCTCCAGTACTGCTCTGTCTCCAGTGAAGTCAGTGGACAGGCAACAAGGATGAATTTTCTTTTAGCCTAACTCACAGTACAAAAGAGTGCCTCATCAGGTAGTTACACGCTAAAGTGTCCATGTTCACTTCTCTCTTTGTTCTTCCCCTTTCATTCTCCTCTTCCAATTCTGCAGTTAATTTTGTTCAGTCTTTCTGCCAGAGCTCTACAGAGAAAGAGTAATGAAGCTACCAGTATCCTGTTAATTGAACTCCCTTCCTTTATTTATTGTGCCTGGAGCTCTCTGAAGTGAAAGGAGAATTTTGTTTATTTTATTGATGACTGAACATTACCGGTTCCTCGACATTGGCAACACTATAAAAGAAATCACAGGCATAACTCCTATACAACAACAATTAGCGTAGGAAGCTGGAGGACAAATGACTCTAGAAAGAACGGTGCTGTAAGAGAATATATGTATGTGGTACAGCCTTGTAGATGTGTAGGAAGTTGCTGTTTCTGGTTTTAAAGCTGGTCTGTAAAGTCTCATGACAGCTCTTGTCATCTTCACATCGATTTTGTTCATAATCAGTCTCATATTTTAAATTACTTTCCTATTCTCTTCTCTGTGCCCCCTCAGTATCTGGTTATTTCAAGCAACATCTTTGCAGCTCTAGTCTCTTGTTACTCCCTCTTCTGTTTCTTGTCTCCTCTACTTTGTAATTTCCATTACTACTCAATTATCCTGAATTTTGCATTCATTCTATTTGGAAAATGATCGTTGGTCTTTCATAGTGTCATAACGTGGTTTCCCTCTCTTAGGAGAACCTAATTTTTTTTGCATTACAGACTCTTTTCTCAAAGTAGTCAGTCAAATCCCTTATCCTTATCCAGCATTACAGGTCCTGGTGTTTGTCCTCTTCCAACAGCTCCCTGCTCCACTCTTCTTCCGAGGCACCTTGCCCTTTTTACCTTTCTCTGCCACCTCCCCATCACTCGTTGCTGTACTTCAGTTATTGTCCTGTTGCTGCCAGGATTGGTGCAGCAGGAGTGCTGCAAATCCCCGAGAGACAGGCTCATTGCTCTCAGTTCTTCTGTCAAGTACCACAAAGTCTGCATCAGCCAGAAGCAGCTGCTGCAGGGTTCTTTGTCCCTACATCTCAGCCTGGGCAACATATGTGCTTGCTGCAGATCAGATTTCCTTGGAAAACGGGTACCAAACTCTGACAGGTCTTTATGGACTGCACATTAATTGAGCTAACACAGCAATTTATAACCTTTTCAAAAATGGCCTATTGTCAGGAGATAAGAAAATGGCAAATCTCTGACATGAGGGCATTCCCCGGCCTAAAACCAACTTCCATCTCTGAAGCAGGAAAGCAGTAGAGAACTTTCTTTACTATGGGCCAAAAAATATTGTCTATTATTCTTGTTCTTAGAAATTTATCTTGCTGATTTTTGAAATACTGTTAGAGTTGTTTAAATTTTTGTGCTGCTTTGACAATAAAGGAATATAGCTGGTTATTAGAAACCTGCCCAGCTCTTCAGGCAGCATAAAACTGGTTCCTGTGCCCTAAGCCAGTCACACCAAATGCTTTTCCTGCCTTGTTGGTCCCTGGGTGACATGCAGTAGTTTCTCAAGGCTTGTGCCAGCCCACCTAATGCAAGCTGGTATATACGGCAGCTCTATAATGGCTCCAGTTGAGACATGCAGACAGAGTGAACAATCTTTTTTTCACAGGAAGACAGGAAGCTTTCCTAGACTGGATCATCTCCCTACTATCTTCACCCTCAGACTGTCTCTCACAACACTGTAGAAAACAGAAAGGCCAACAGCATCCTGGCATCCATCAAAAATAGTGTGGCCAGCAGGACTAGGGAAGTGATCAACCCCTTGTACTTGGCACTGGTGAGGCCCCACCTCAAATCCTGTGTTCAGTTTTGGGCCCCTCACTACAAGACATTGAGGTGCTGGAGAGAGTTCAGAGAAGGGCAACAAAGCTGATGAGGGGTCTGGAGCACAAGTCTGACGAGGAGCAGCTGAGGGAACTGGGGCTGTTTAGCCTGGAGAAAAGGAGGCTTAGGGGAGACCGTATCACTGTCTACAACTACCTGAAAAGAGGTTGTAGCATGGAGGGTGTTGGTCTCTTCTCTCAAGTAGCAAGTGGTAGGACAAGAGGAAATGGCCTCAAATGGTGCCAGGGAAGGTTCAGACTGGATATTAGGGAAAAATTCTTCATGGAAAGGGTTGTCAAGCACTGGAACAGGCTGCCCAGGGAAGTGGTGGAGTCACCATCCCTGGAGAAGTATAGATGAGGTTCTTGGGGACATGGTTTAGTGCTAGAGCGGTTGGACTTGATGATTTTGAAGGTCTCTTCCAAATGGAATGATTCTATGACTACCACATTCACCAGGAGAGGCAGAGATAGATCAAGTAGGGAGAGGCACTCACTTGTGCCACAGAGTCAAGCAAGGCTGCTGGGATGGGGAATTTCTGTGTGACCAGCACAGCAGCATCAGAAGTGTCTCCATGCCTTCCTGGAACTGGTAGCTGCTCTTCCTAAGTACAGCTGAATGGAAGGGTGTCTCCAGGGAAGTGTGTCCTAACTTGGGTGTTTGTGTTAGCCAAAGGAGGCTCTTGAGATCACCATGAAGGGCTAGATTATTATCCAAAGTGATACTGAATCAAATTGGGTGGCAATGTGCACTGCTGTGTCACAGCACAAGATTCATAACATATCCCTACCACACCACTTCCAGCTCTGCTCTGTTATGAGTTCTGCTCTACTCTATTCTGTTCTTGCTTTTTCACCTTTTTGGGTCCGAAACTGGGGGTGGGTGTCTTCCTCTGCATTTATCCCTCTTTCCTTCCTATCACTAGACTTTATCAGGCTCTCAGACTCACTCATAAAGAATCTCCCTGCTTCACAGAGTTATGGTTCCCGATGCCATCCCGTCGCTTCAACAAAATCACATAATAACCCAACTCCTGCAGTCATTTACAGGGAAAAGTAACATTAGCAAATAACTGTCTGTTTATTGAAGCACCTTAGTACCTGGGGAAAAAATAAGAATAAGCATGCCAATTCTGCTTTCTGTGCATCACCAACAACTTCTCTATGAAACCTGGATATGTGACAGAGAAGCAGGTGTGAAAAGGAAGTACAGCAACATCCTTCAGTGTCCCACCATATGGCTGGTATATAACTCATCAGGGAAGCACTGAGGAAAGGAGTACCTGTATGGAAACCATGAACTACCAAAGTGCATCCACGGCTAAAAATATTAATGAATTCTAAGACTGTGTCCCAGGGCAGAGGAAAGATCACTGAATCAATAGATATTATTTATTTTGGGGGATATTATCCCCAAGACACTCCCTCTGCCAGCTCTGAGAGCTCCTTTCTTCTTCATGTGACCAATCTTATTCCATCTCCTCCCCTCTCAGCATAGAAAACTACCCCCCTCAGTTCTCCAGTTCCCCTGCATCTTGCAGAGAGCTTGACTGTGTTCACAGCTTCAGTTCTGAGCAACAGAGAGGACAGCTGGCTATCTTGCAGATAGTTATGCCCAGAAGACACGGCAAGTTCATTCACCCTTCCTCCTCCTCCTTATTCCCAAGTTGTACAACAGTAAATTGCTTTTTATTTGCTGGATCAGCTGCTCTAACCAGCAAGTAGAGCCACATGGATTCAAGGCTCTGCCCTCTGCCCAGCTACACATGGTCAGGGGAATCACATGAACAGCTCTGAACATTCAGGTGTCAGGTCCTGGTGACACCCTTAAGGTTGTACCTGAGCTTCTCATTTCCCAGCACAAGTATAGGGCTTTGAGCACAATCTGACTCTAACCCTAACCTGCACAGCTTTGAAGCCATAAATTCCTGCTGCCTGCTTGTCAGCTCCCAGCAGCACCAGCACACAACAGAAGGCTCCAAATGTTGCTCTTGCTGTCAGTGAAAGCAGCAAAATCTTCTGGGGCATATTAGTGCTGCTCTAGGTAAGAAGGCAACAGATGGAAAATAGGCTTAGAAGCTCTGGGGACATCCATGATGCTCCAGGGACTGCAGATGGCTGGAAACGATCACAGTGAAAGCAGCAGTAAAATTATTCAGGGACTCTTACCTAAGTAGAGCCAAAGGAGCAACTTGGCCACCTTTTAAACAATGCCCATGGCATATGGTTGAGTATCTGTCTATTCAGAAGTTGCTAATACAGGGAAGTATTATGACAAACCCTGAATTCTGCTAATCCACAAATTTGAAATCTGCACAGAAGATACACAGTAAGGTTCTTTGAGAAATCAAAGAGCATAAATAAAACCAACACATCTGTAGAAATTAATTAGTAATTCCTTACCCTTATCTAATCTGGCTCATTAGAAAAACAAGAAAAATATGAGAGGTGACTTTTTAAAGTGACTTTCTCCCTGTTCCACTGACCTTGATTTTGAAAAGTATGCATGAATTGATGCAGGACCACACTGCATTCAATCCTCTTCTACCACCTTTATGAAGAGACGGGGGGAAAGTCTTTCAATCTCTATCTATTTTAAATTCTGCTTGTGTTAAGAAAACACAGACAGAAGCATTACCTTTCATTGCAGGGTCTCACAGTTGGGCTACAATTTGAGGAAGACATAGATGCTGGTAGGAAAGAAGGGGACAGTGCTTAACTTGCTCAGTTATGCCATCAATTCTAATGGGTTGACTTGCAGAATAGGATACCATGTAAGAAAGGTGCAAGAACGAGACCCTGAAAAAAGGTTTGTGACCACATCTTTCTGTAGTTGAAAAACATTTTGTTTATCTATCATAAAAATCAAGCAACACAGAAAGAGACAACTTCAGCACAAGTTACAAGTTACCTGATAGCTAGTTGCTGTTCCCAGTGGCTCAGGAAACCCTTCAAGCCTGGGCTGTTCTATGATTCTATGGAGTTTTAAAACCCTCAAACAACAATCTGAACAACAAAATGGAAATTACAGACAAAAACCTTATATAATGAAGGAAAGTTGTTCTTACTTTGCAGAGCTTCACCTCTCCGAACGCAGACATGTTCTGTGGTCCTGTGACTCCTGCTTTTGTGAGTGGAAGTTAAAGAAGTCCACTCAGGAAATGATTATAATGGGTTTAGTAGTTAAGTCAGAATAAAATAAGAATTTAAACACACAAATCCACCTAATAGAGTAGGAATATGTTAGAAAAAAAATAAATATCTGCTTCTACAGGTTGCTCCTGCACATAGTTGTTTACAAAGATAGTACACCTAAATCTATTTTGCAACTTTAGATTTGTACTAGTATGATTATAGTGGCTGAACACCTCTAAATAAATAAATAAATAAATAAATAAATAAATAATAGAAAAGAAAAAAAATCGAACCTACCTAATCTACCATTTTAACATGAATGAATGGTTATTGTTAGCAAATCCAAAATGTAGCATTTGGTAGAAGATTATATCTCAGGAGTTCTTTCAAAGTTTAGCTAAAATGATGTATTTAGATAAAGAGTTCATGTTTACAGTCCATCTTCCTAGCCATGATTCTAACTCTTCTCTGTTGTATCTGAGCACCTAATAAAGACAAAGTCATCCAAAGAACATATCCTGATCTCTTGAGGGCATTGTACCAAATTTGCAGGTAGAAAGCTGAAAAGCTGACTGATAAGTGAGTTGCCAAAAGACACACAGAGAATATGCATATCAATGCCAGGACTTTAAACCTTGCTGCCTTACCTACCAGCTCCTTCACCACATAGTGGAGAATAAGGACTTAAGTAACACCTGTAGCAAAATTTTATTTCCTCACATTGTTTAAATAATTCACTAGAGTAAGTAACATAACATAGAGTAAGTATCATAAGAACAGCCAGATCAAAGCCAGTATCCTACCTTCAAGCAGTAGCTAAAACAGTTGTTGAGAATTGTCCCACCCAGAAAGGTTCAGATCCTAACTCCACCAGATTTTCTAGGAATCTGCAAGTAAAAAAAGTCTGGAGATTGCTTCTTTAGAATTTAGGTTTTTGGTATTTTTTTCTTGTTGCTGCCTGTTTGTAGCTGAGAAAATTCTACCATCTGCTGGAGAGAAGAAAATCTGCTCTGGTTCCTGCAGATGCAACTCTGCATTTTCCTGTACCTCATGTGCTCTTGTCTCATTTTTGGTTCAGTACTTCTAGTTTGTTTTGTTTTAAGTTTAAGATGGTTTAATTATCCTCTGTGCATAATGATTTGGCTAAGTCATTTTATGTGAGTAGATATGCTGATAACTTGGATGTTCATGCTGTAACTCCCACTGCTGTTTTGCAGTGAGGCAAACAAAGCCTCATTTCATTCACAGTATAATAGTTAGAAGCTTCATGTGGAGGAAAAAAGCTTACTTAGTCATATTTTTATTACTTCTTGAAGTATAAGTTGACTTGATCTAGTGTGTTTCTGAAAAGCCGTCTTTTCATGCTATCTAGAATAGAATATAAGCAAATGAATAGCAGTGCTCCAATCCAGCACATTTCTTTACTTATTACTTTGCAATTTTCCACCAGGTTACTCCTAGGAAGCAAGACCAACAATCCTACCTGTGTCTTTGTCTGGGAACAGAAATTACTTGAGTCAGCTCTTCACATCCTGTAAATACTGAAGGTGGACTGAGCTGCTTGGCCAAAGCACTTGTCACAGCAGATACTTTTTCATACTTTAAAGGCCATCTAAGTATGACAACAAAGATATGACCCTGCACTCCATTACCTGCTGTAAGGCTTACTCACCACTTCTTATAGCATGTGGCAAATGTAGCACTGACTCACACACTCCCTATCCCTTGCAGCAAAAGGAAAATTGCACAAGACTAACATGATCTGATTGCTTTTGGGGAACAAGATATCTCACCCAGAACCCAGTTCTTTGGGACTCTTTTCACAGCCAGCTTTCTTCAAGACCCTAACCAAGTACAAAGCATGTGCCCATCACATATTTAAAAGACAGTAACATTTTCTCTTTGTCTGTCCTGCCAGCCTGGCGTCTGTTTCAACATAGCTCAGGTCATCTGAAGAAAAAAAAAGTTATTGCAAGACCCCTGTCTATGTTAATACATTAAATTCCACATTGTTATTAAAGAAAACAGAAGGACAGTGTATTTGTCATTCCTAGCACATAGTGTTTACATACTACTTTAAACACAAGACAGCAGTTCTTAAATGCAAGGGCACATACAAGGTTGTTCATGCACCCTGGCTCCAGCTGCCAGGGGTTTGATGGGTGCATTGGCAGGAGACAGAGGATTAGCTATGGTCCTCTTGGACTTCTACAGCAGCACCATCCTGACTCCTACCAGAAGCCCAAGAGCAAAGACACCAGGAATCCATTCTTGGATGGGCCTGCTGGGATCACCCAGAGCTTGGCTCAATCACAGACATTTATTGCAACTGTATCTGCCCTTTTACTCATGTAAATTCTCTTGGTATTTTCTCTTTCAGCTAACCCCAGTTTCTGTGCTGTGTTGCAGCGTAACAAAAACCAGCAGGAAGCCAGGAAGACAGAGAAATTTTTTCCCCCAGCCTCCCTCAATTTTACTACTTAGGCGGTAATGTAGCCCCAAAGTTTAACATGTATCCATTTAGACTCCCAGTTTTAAAGTATTGTTTATATTTACATACTATCTAGAAGTCCAACTCTTCCATAACTCTGTTAGTCACAGATTTAAAAACCATTATTTTATTCTTTCTACCATACCCAAAGCAAGGAAACCAAAAGCAAAGCGACCTATATTTTGAATACTGTTATTCTCCTTTGGATATGTGCAGTAAAGCCATCAAAAGAAATAGAATGATTTATGGCCTAATATATAGCTGTCTGCATTACAAAACGGTAAAACGAAAAGGAGCACATAAGAAACCAGGAAGGTAGTGAAAGTATCTTTGATCTCATCTGTTATTTATCTCTTCAACTACATAAAACAAAACAATAGGTTTTGCACTGCATTCTGTGCATCTTATGCCTAGAATAATGCAAAATCCTTTCTACGAAAGGTGAAAATCCATCCAGCCCACAGCTTGTTCCTTCTTGCGCAGTCAGAGGAAAATGGAAGAAAAAGATGCATTTTGCAGTGTATCCAAAGACTAAATAATCTAACTCTGGCAGATCATTGAGTTCCCAGAGAATTTTCTATGTAAAGGCAGTCGAGTACGAGCTGACAAGGAACGAGGGCTCTGGGAGATTTTGTTAGGAAGCTGCAGCCTGGAGTGGTAATTGCGAGATGTGCCTCCACTCATTTCTGTTCTGCACATTTGCAGCAATAGAGCAGTTACCATCAACTTTGGCCTGACCAGAATGTGTTTGGCACTAGGTAGGACATTTTTCTTGCTATAAACTTGTTCCCACTGCTGTAGATTATAATTTCCCTTCGTCATACAACTAGAAAGAAATATAATGCTGGAATCTTTTGATGCTTTACATTCTAATGGAAATAGGTTCTTTTGATCTAAATCCACACACAGAGTTGAAAAAAAAAATGCTAGTAAAATATTGTTTCACCAAAATCAGTCTCTTAGTGTGCATAAGTCAGGCTAAAAAAGAACATCATAGATTTTCTTAAGGAGTGTCAGAAAGTGATGTTGTAAATAATTTAAATTGTGTTTATCTAGTTGTGATATGCTGTTGTATTGCAAGAAGAAGCAGGGAAAATTTAGAAAGAAAAATACTGCAGGGATTAGAACAGCTAATTCTTATGATCTCTGAGTAACAAAGAGTGAGGATAGAAAGTACACACTAGAATCTTACCTGCAGACACATCTCTACTACTTCAGCTAAATAATGACTGAAAGTGGTTTATCTAAAGTAAGATCTCCATACAGACACCCACATAATTTTATCCATTATTTGTTTGGATAACCAGCTAGAGAAAAATAACATAAACCAACCTAGGGCTACCTACTTATTGGGCTGCACTAGTATAATTAAACAATTTCTAAAAATGTCATTGAATTCTGTGTATGGCTAAGATTTGAAATATCTCACTGGATAGTGCTTGATCAAAATAGCAAAATACACTTCTGGGCAATCTACTGGCATCAGTTCCATCATTCTGGAAACCAAGGTTAGAGAAAAATGTATTTTTTTTCATAGGCCTGTGAGTGAAATGACTGTAAGGATATCCTTTTTTGATAGTTGTTTGATAGCTCTTGTTCCTTGAGACACTTAGGAATCTCAGCACCACTCAGGTTTATGCATGCAGGACCACAGATTCCCCAAAAACTGGCATTAGAAGAACAATAGTGTTTGAGAAATGCAGTAAGAGCCAAGAAATGACCAAGAGAAGGGTGCTGGGGCTGATGAGTTCCATTACACGTGCATGGCAAGATGCGGTCTTCACCCAGTATGATTACCCTTCTGGATCAGGACTTCTGCCTGACACAGGGAAGAGAACACACCTGCTCTGGGGATATGCAAACAGTGAGCAACAGTAAGTAAACAATAGGTGCATTCAGAGACCAAAACGGGGATGTTTTTAAAGGTGACATATGCTAGTAATAACACTCAGACACTGGAGGTGTCCATTCAGCTTTCAAATCATGGTCAAAAGGTCACCATAATGAAAAATTGGTAAAGCTTTTTAATTAGGATAAAACCACACTCAGGAGTAGAGAGGAGAATTCTCACCTGAATTTAGGCTTACCAAATCAGCAGGTTGGAGTCACTGTCTTCCACAGGCATTCTGCTCAGCCTTGCTCCATCTATAAATGCCTTGACCTCACCCTCCAGCTCTTTTCCTCCCAAACCCTAAGTGTTTCTGCTCACCCTATATTTTTTCCTATAGACTTTTCTCTCTCAGACTGCATCTGATTCCTCTCTGCAACCAAGACAATTTTAGGTACTTCTTTCAACTGGTGTCTTGCATTCCCTCAAATTTCCTTGAACAAAACTGATACGTAGCACGACCAATCTTCATTTATCATAGATGCGATTGTAGAAACCCAAGCCAAAGCACAAAATACTTAACAAACAGCATGAAAATAGCTTCCTGTGGCCAGCAACAGTAAGATGCTGTGAATTCTTTTTTATAGTAAGCAGACTAGCACAGGGGTGACTCCAAGTGACTCCAGGTCAAACAGAATGATAGTGAAATCTGTCAGGATATGAGCTCATCATCACTTCCTCTCACTGTAAAGCAAGGAAAAATACAGAATGAGGATTTGCTGCCTGATACCCCAGGCTTTCAAAAGCCTGTTCTCCACCTTGTTAAGAGTACAGAATAGAGCGGGCTTTTTTTCCTGCAATGGAGTGATCAGTAAAATGCTGAGACATGGGTTTTCCTGAGGGTTAATTTCAGTGCATTGTGCTTTTTGGAAAAACCCTGTGCAGCTTGGAATGAGTTTCCCTGCCACCTCCTAATGACTTATAATGCCCAAGATGCTGAAGAAAACAGCAGGCAGATAGAGCTAGTGATTTATACATTGTCAGGAACAGAGGATAAGTGAGAGTGTTTACAGGAGCCATCTGCAAGCTTTATACATTGATCCTACAGTCCATTCATTATATTTGGGCTTGCCACCAGCAAGAGGATTCTTCAGTACATAAGCAGCAGTGAACTACAGTGAAAGTGTAGACAGATCTCTTGTAATGAAGATTTTAAGCTCCCTGGAAAGAGTAGTTTACCTCAATCTTCTGTTGAAGAAGGATGCTCCAGCAGAAGATACCACAATTTAACACTCATAGACATACTAGTCTTTTCAGGGTAAGGTTTTTCTATGTTTTGAGAAATAAAGTCATAAATCCTGGCATGCTTATCTTCTGTAACTTTGGTCAAATCCTTTGACTTCATACTTCAATATTTCCATCTATGAAGAAAGAGGATACTTTATTTACCTCATGTAGATATTGTGCAGACATTTTTATATTTCTATATTGCTTTTAACATGTGAATGCACTCTAGAACGGAGCACACTGCATACTACTTTGAAGGGCCGCCAGCCCATGTTTTGAGACATATTAAGGAAGTGTTTCAAAACTGTTTTTCTTATTGTCATGGTTTAACCGCAGCTGGCAACTAAGAATCACCCAGCCACTCACTCACTCCCCGACTCAGTGGGATGGAGGAGAGAGTCAGAAAAGTGAGAAAACTCATGGTTTGAGATAAAGCCAGTTTAATAAGTAAAGCAAAACCATATCACCTTCCTGAATACTTGATTTCCAGATATCACCTTGACCTGCATGGATACCGAAATACCACTCCTAAAGTAGGAGTTCCTTCCAAGAGGGAGCAGCATTTTTTGTCCAGTCAATAAACTTCACAGGAGCATTTGCCAGCTTCATTAGATTTTTATACGCTATTGGAAGCCTTAAAAATATTTTGTTTTAATCTGCTAGTTAGATGATTTAACTACAAATCTCACTGCACTACACTTTTTGGAAGGACTCTCTATTCAAGCTAAACAATAATTTCCATTTATGGCCTACTCTTGGGCTCTAACTTGTTCAAAAGTCTGTTTTTCACAGCAACACCTACCCGGTGTTCTAGTTGTGCAAGACTACCTTCACTTCAGTTTGTGTTGCTGCTTTCCATACTTCAAATTTAAAAACAGAGGAAAATTAAAGACAGCATAACTATCACTACAAAAAAAAATTTCATATTAGTTCCAACAGACAACATGCAATTAAAGAAACTATTAGGTCTTCTTTAGCTCTTTCCTAAAACTCACAGGAACCACAGGCAATTTTTCTGTTTTTCATATCAGAGGATTAAAGATAGATTATATCCCACCCTTACAGGCATTACATTCAGACTGCACCTTCATGCTTACTAAGGTATTACTAAATTTAAGATATATCCCATAGACCTCATCCTCTTCATACAGTACCTCAGATATGGAAGATTAGGGTAATTTGACTTTATTTGTTCTTTATTAATGACAGCTGTTGCTCATTACCTTGTTATCTTCTCGTGCTTACACAGATAATTTATCCTTATCTATTTCTAGGAAGGGAAAGTGGGCTAAGTGTAATTCTTTGGTTGTCTTCTTCTCACCTTCCATCCTTCCAAAGATGGCCACTGTGATTTCCATTTTGTAAGGCTCTAGAATTTCTCCCATCCTTGATGATGTGTATTGTCTTCTGCAGATAAATAAAGGGCTCAGGTCTCTTGGACTGCAGTTCATAACAACTGTACTCACAAAGATAAAACCTAAAATGAAATGAGAGTTCGGATATTTCATGAGACAGAAATGTAAAACCATCTAGGCAGCTTCCAACTAGATTTGTAGACTGCAAGGTTGCAGCGAAGAGGAATGACAAGAAGTTCTCTGTAACTGGGGCAATGATGACTATACACCTCATGTTTCATTTGTGATGTTTATAGGTATTAAATATATACCAAAATGAAGGGCATAGCTCTCAACTTATCAAGATCAGCCTGTCAAGGTCCAGCTGTGAGATACTGGCCTTTAACTTATTAAGAAGGTAACAGAAACATGGTGAAGAATGAAAAATAGCATTGCATAACACAGAAAGGACTTAACAACACATAGGATGAGTTGTTTTTACATAGTTTTCTATACATTTGGCTTTCTTATGACAGAAATAAAGTGTCAGATAACACAGGAGCTGTGGGGTACAAGAGCTAAAAAATAGAGAAAATTTTCGAGTTGCATTTCCCTGATTAGGAAATGTCTCATAAGCTTCTGACAGGCTGGAGACCACATAATGACTACACACATTTGCAAAGGTGGATGGAGTCTTGATTCAATTACGCTACTGCCAGACTAAAATCTTAACAAGACAGTGCAAGATGCCTGTGCTTTGCACTGAATTAATTAATGCTTGACTGTGAGAGGAAAATCCAATGTGACAGTAAACTTCTTTTGACAAAATCCCCCAAGCACCGGCTAGATAACTCCCCTGACAATGAATATATAAGTTTTGTTTTCAGTAATGCTGTGCTAGAGACCAAGCATTTACAAGCTAAGTGAACTTAGCTATCTTCCAAGAAAATGAAGAAGCTGAGACAAGGTCATCCCTGCTTAAGGTTGAGATGGGGCCTGGAAACAGAATATGCTTTGAAGATTATGCATTAAGGACATACAATATAAAGACATAAAAATTACATACATGAAGGGTATGAATCAAGCTAGCAATCAAGGATCAGGAGGGAGGCTTACAGCAAGACACAAGCTTTAATTTGCAATTTGCTAAGGGTAAGTTGAAGCTGCTGAATCATTGATCTCAACAGCTAGTCACAAGGGGACAATATTCATAGCTGTCCTAGTCTAGCTGAATGGGCTTGCTTAGCCAGCAACTGATAAGAGGTCTGAGAGAAGGAAAGGCCTGGCCTCACTCTGAATTAAAAGCACTTGCTTTTGTCCAAATTTAGGCCATAGAATGGTACTGCATTTGATATAGTAGACAGCAATTGAAAAAAGAGGGGAAAATAATCATCCTAGGTAATGAAAAGAACCACCAAATGAGACTGAGAGCCTTGATTAAAAGCCTCTAATGAGGTGACAAGCAGATATTGCCCACTGACTTGACAAGGGACCAGAAAGAAGCTTCACAGCTATGGAGGTCCCATCCTGTCCCCACAAGTAGGTCATCTCCTTTTCAAAGAAAGACCTATGATTTTGAGTGTGTTTTCTTCCATTCTGTACAAGAGTCCACACTGAGAAGAAAAACACAAAGAACACATCAGCAAGAAGTTTTGGAAAAGAATGTTCAACCTGGAGCACGTCTTTGCACATACTCCTTTCTTCCAGAAAAATTGTCATGTTGTGGAGGAATTGTGCCAATGGGTTAGCCCTGGTCAGCAGCTCAGCACCACACAGCCGCTCACTCACTCCCACGCAGTGGGATGCGGGAGGGAACCAGAAGGGTAAAAATGAGAAAACTCATGGGTTGAGATACAGTCTAATGGGTAAAACAAAAGCTGCACACACCAGCAAAATAAGGAATGAATTCACTACTCCCATCAGCTGGCAGGTGTTCACCCATTCCCAGGAAAGCCAGGCTCCATGATGCATAACTATTATTTGGGAAGACAAATGTCATCACTCCAAGTGTCTCCTCCTTCCTTCTCCTTCCTCAGCTTCATATGCTGAGCACGAAGTCATATGGTATGGAATATCCCTTTGGTCAGTTGGCTCAGCTGTCCCAGTTGTGTCTTCTCCCAGCTTCTTGTGCACTCCCCACCTGCTCGCTGGCAGGGCATCATGAGAAACAGAAAAGGCCTTGATGCTGTGTAAGCCCTGCTTAGCAATAGCTAGAACATCGGTGTGTTATCAACACTGTTTTGGTCACAGATCCAAAACATAGCACCATCAGAGCTACTGTGAAGAAAAATAACTCTCTCCCAGCCAAAAGCAATCCCAAATCTCTATAAAAGCTGCTGCCTTACACTCCTGACAAGCCATGTAAGTATGGAATAAGTGTCGGACCACTTACATTCCTTTCACTCTAATGTTCCACCACTTGGACCCAAGGAATGGCAGGTAAGTGAGGGTCTTAATGGCAAGTTCTGAAAGGACAAATGTTAGGAACAGACGGGAGTTCTTGACCACAGTGTCCATCTGAAAACAGAACACATGGATAACAGCAGCCAGGCAGGTGGGATAGCCTGTGCAGAAGACTACCGATATGTAGTCCCTCAGGTGTGGCCCTGGCCACCAGCTGTGTTGCTTTTAGCCATGGTGTGTCACTTTTACAATCAAGTGGTGCTTCTGCAGTAAATGTTCTCTGAAGAAATCCAGTTGTGATGGCCCAGTCACTATGACATGCCTGTAGGTCCTGGGGAAGGAAAAGACTGGCATTACAAAGTCTTGACATAAAAATACCCTTGGAAGCAGTGGAGTTGACTTTGACCAAATGCTCCAGAGGCATGTGCAGCACCTGCAGGGATCCCATCCAGACAGCATCAGCTAACAAGTTGAGAACTTAGACTGATCTCAGTCTTACAGTGGTCCAGTTCAGCAAGTCACTTGGGTTTTCTGTGATACCATTATAAGTACTAGAAGTTTTTCCTGCTGCAGTAAGTATCTCATATTTTTACTTTTTTAGATGATATTAATAATTTAACTATTTTTAGGCAGAGGAAGAATTATGTACATTTCCACCTAGTAACAACTGCCAGGTATATGTGATGGTGCAGAACTGGCCCTATACTCTTCAACTACAAAGTTCAGATCTGGATTCATTAACAACTGTGTACGCTTGTCCTGAACAAATTTGGGTCAATATTGCCATCAACTGTATGTTAAGAAGTGTTAAGAAGTGCCCTCAGGCCTTTCACCTTGTCCCTCTTTGTTCCCTCCTTCTCCTCTAAGGCCCTGGCTGATCTGAACTTCTGAAAACAAAAATCAATATTTCAGACCTGGGGCAGAGCTAGTCTGATGGTGCCACTTAAGCCTGATGCATCTGGTATTGTCACAGGGCCTTATAATGAAGAGTTATGAAATTCACTATTGCCAAGAATTATTTCAAACACAGAAGAGAGCTGCCATTCTATGACATGTGAATGTTTTACATCCTTTATATACATTTACCCTTTAGCGCAAGAGTGGATGCATTTGTTATCCATTTCCTCACAATACCAATTGCTAAAACATAGAGTTCTGAGAAAACTGATTGCAAAGATATTTAAGGTAAGTGGTAGGTGAAACAGGTGCATTAGGTCTCCTTGCTGCCAAGAACTTTCTCTCAGCAGGATTACTGGATTAAAATCCTACTGATACAGCTAAATATAATCTTATCAAGCTCAGTTCACTGTACATGAGAAATGTGAAGTTCTCTACTAGAAAGCTGGAAGCTAAAAACAGACACATGGGGAGAAGGAGCTTTTCCAAGACAGCAAAGGAGCTGATACAGCGGATATTTGAAGAGAACTCGTCAGACAAGAACATACTGAAAAGTGCAAAAATGACAAACCAGATCAGGGCTAAGATCACTTGAAAACTGGGGATACTAAAGAATAAAAATATGCTGGTACTTGAAAAACACTTGAGTTGAATTAAAAATCCTGTAACATCATGTCCTAAACAATTAAATATAATGCAGAAGAGCAGGACACATTTCACAGAGACAAGCTTAGATCTAAAGGAAGGAGGAACACACGTAATGGCATTCTGGAGCACCAGTGCCTGTGACAGAATGAGTAGTTCTAGCATCTTATAAAATAAAAATGTCATCTCACAGTGGAAAAATAAGTTTGATTTGATTTTGGTTTTTTAATGCTAGTCCCATTAATGACCAGAGTAAAACATAGATTACTGTGGAAAAAAGTCTTTTCATAAGGATATCATTTGTAACTGTGAACAAACTGAAGACAACAAGAATCACTGAAATGTAAATTAGAAATACTTCAGATACCTGAAACACAGCTTTTAGAGTCAAAGTTGAAATGCTGTAATCTTATTTTTAATTTTAATTAATACAACTATGCTGATTTCAAACCAGAAACTCAACCCATTATTAGTAACGTCAGCAGTTTTAAAGCTTCAAAAACTTTGTTCTAAAATAGCCATGCATTACCAAGCCACATGATAAAAAGGTTACTGCTAAATATTGTCTTCTATTATGAACAGTGTACTTAAAACCAAATACTAATCCTTTTTAATTTTAATTGAAATTTTACTAATGTCTCAAGGAGTGCTGAGGCTCCCCTGCAGAGGGCAACACAGGACCTCCAAAGCATGTTTTCTGTCCAGAAGAAGCTAAAACCATTTTAGGCAAGCATTTAGCAAAAAGGTTTGTGCTCTTCTGCTCAACCCTGGCTACTTTTTAATTTTAACCGAGCTTTGTTAACTTCAACTAAGCCCATTTTTAATTAAAAAAGATTTTCTTTTTTCAAGCTGAGAACAAAAGCCTCAGTTCTCTTCAAGAGATGTGGGAAGCTGAAACTTCCAGTAAGAGTAAGGGAAGGAGAGCTTCCCTGAAAACATAAAACTGCTGAATCTTTCATATTAATGTTTCTAATACATTTTTTCTTTCCAATTTTCAGAGCTATCTGCAGCTACAGTTGGAGGAGGAAGCTACACTATCCACTTCAGAGAAATCCCCAAAAGAAGTGAGGGTGCAGAAGGCTCTCTTACTAGGACTGCAGAATTTTCACTTTACTTCAAACTCTGCTGTTGCTTTTAGTCTTTTGCTGTTTTCCTTTACCAATAAAGCCCCATGTGGTATGTGTTACCACTAGATAATAAGATAACACCTGGCAGGATTACAATGAATAATCCCCTAGCCACTGTGCAAGTATGTTATCTGAGAATAATGCAGATTTTCTTATCTTCTTTTCTGAATAGTGCTTGTTTGTATTCCTTACAGCATCTATCAGCCCTAATCACAGCCCACAAAGATATGCACAACCACAGACCAAAAGGTTCTGCCTTTTTGTTGTTCACCTTCAACTTTAAAGTACTTTATCTTGTTTTCTGAACACTCATGAGACGGCAGCACTGTCATAAGCTCCCCTGCTCCAGGTGGAAGTTGTTCTTGCCTGCAGCTGAGCCTCATGTCTGGCTTACAGCATAGAGCTCTTCTGCTCACCATTTCACCCTTCCTCTTGCAAGAGTTAAATCAGGAAGGAACAGCTGTAGGTAGATAAGGTGAAAGGATTGCATCGATACACTATTGCAAATTTTACCCTTTAAGGAAGAAAGGCACTAGGTTAACTCTTTGTGGGTCCTGAGCGCACTAATAAGCCTTAACGGGTCTGAGTAGACTCACCTGCAGATTCTACTTGTGCTCATGGGGCCAGGAGCTCTATCTAAGCTCAGCCCCAGGCCTTCAGTCCTTATCTAAGCTGTGTCAGAAGAGTACTGCTTTCTAGTTCAGTTGTGTTTGTTCCATAGCAATCTTTGATCTCGGCCTTAACCTCTGGACTGACTTCCTGGCTTGACTTCAGCCTGGTCTCACTGCTATGGCTCTGCCTTGATAGATGCTGGACCTGATCCTAACTGTCACTGAGGGATATTTTTCTCCTCACATAAGGTCTCTCTGTTCATCCTGATACTGCCCTATGATCTGAACTCTTGGCTGAACGTGACCTCTGTCTCTACGTCTGTCCTGCTTAGGTGCTGTGAAAGTAGATCCTGGACAGTGAAGTCCCTGCCCTAGCAGCTAAGTTACCCATTTTGGCTCCTAGTTCACCTTTCCTGTAGGGGAAGAATCCTGTTCTTGCTGTTCCCTGACAACCTCAAACATCAGGTCCACCCTTAAGTTATCAGAATCCCTGCTATTTTAAAGGGGGTAGAAACATGCCCCAATTAAATGGCACTATTCAGTATTTTAAAGACGTACCAGAGCTTCTCTGCTTTTACACAGCAGCTTTCACATCCTTTTCCTGAACCCCACAATAACATGGTTTGATAGCTGTGGCCTTCCTACAGGAAAAACAGATAATTCTCTCCCTGATACCTGTGGACCTCCTGTTGTTTTACACCTGGTCACAGGTGTGCTTCCCAACTGATCTGTTACACAGATGCACACAATACCCTAATCCATGTCTTTGAGATGACAGTTGATAATTTCTTCCACCTGACAACCCTAATAAGTGAGGCAAAAACTATCACTACCCATCAGTGCTTTGTGTCCTCAAATCTGAAAGCCGGATAGTCTGTGGCCATTTCCCCTCCTTTTCCCTGTGAGAGGTCCTTTAAAGCAAAATTTCTGTGATATAATTCAGGTTTGGGCAACGTATGATAACCTATGCCAGCATTTATGTGATTCAGTTTAAGCCACGTGAGCAGAGGCCTGAGCTTCCCCATGCATTCACTCCTCAAATCCTGTGTTTAGTTTTGGGCCCCTCACAAGAAAGACATTGAGGTGCTGGAGAGAGTTCAGAGAAGGGCAACAAAGCTGGTGAGGGGCCTGGAGTACAAGTCTGATGAGGAGTGACCGAGGGAACTGGAGCTGTTTAGCCTGGAGAAAAGGAGGCTGAGGGAAGACTGTCTACAACTACCTGAAAGGAGGTTGTAGCATGGAGGGGGTTGGTCTCTTCTCCCAAGTAGCAACTTATAGGACAAGAGGAAATAGCCTCATGTTGCAGCAGGAGCGATATTGGATATTAGGGAAAATTTCTTCATGGAAAGGGTTGTCAGGCATTGGAACAGACTGCCCAGGGAAGTGGTGGAGTCACCATCCCTGGAGGTATTCAAAAGATGCGTAGATGTGGTTCTTAGGGACATGGTTTAGCGGTGAACTTGACAGAGATAGGTTAACAGCTAGACTCAATGATCTTAAAGGTATTTTCCAACCAAAATGGCTTTATTATTCTGTTCTGTGGTTCTATAAACTACTGCTGGTTTGGTGTGCTGCCAGCCTCCCGCTTCTATCACAGACAGCAATGCAAGAACTTGATAAAGGCAGGAATGCACTCGAATGAAAAACAGTTTGCTGGCAAACTCCAGAAGCAAAAGGAGTGCTACGGATTTACCTGGCACACTCACTAAGTGAACCAGTTCCCAGCTGCCCACAAGTGGTATCACATTCCTTGCTCATCTGAAACTGTGACCTGTCCAGGGGTGTTTAGCATGACTTAAAGAACTCCACTTTTTTATTTTTTTCTGGAGTTCTCAAAGTGTGCACGTGTGAAATACGGTGCCCTTGAACATAGCTTTAAAAGAATTGCTCTGTCAGAGAGGAAGACATGAATGAGTAATGAATTGCACACGTGAGGAGGACTGCTTCCTAAAGGTAGACTTGGTCCCTTCACTAGACCATGCAAACTAGGCCTTGCAAATCAAAGCTCTACAGTGAGAAAGCTCACGTGTATAACTCTTGTCAGAGTGAATTATCTCATTCCACGGCCCTCCTCTGGGGAGAAGTACTGTTTAATTATAGAAGGTTTTGTACAAAGAAACTTCATATCTAATAACAGGAAGAAAATTGTTCTCTGTATTCTTCAACATTTTTTACCTCATCGCTGAGAAGAAAACCCAATCTTCTACAGTCAATAATATACACATATCTTTCTACAGAAGTATTAAAAAGAAACAAGTACAGAGGAAAAGAATACTCAGCCTATTGATTAACCGAGATCATTCAAAGAGCAGAATGAAAAGATTGTGAGTGGAAGATTAGCCCAAGATAATGGACTCCTAGTGACACTGCTACATAATTAAGGTACAGCAGATCATTCTATGAAAAATAGATTGAGCTAGGAGGCTTATTTTCAGAGTGGGAAACATTAATAATTTGACAACTTTCCTGCATCATTAGTTAGCAGAAGGAGTCAAACGTTTTCTGAATGTACCGACAACACTTTTCCTTGAAGTAAGTGGAAAGAAGATGCTCAGCATTTCCAGAAGTTATTCAGCATTTTGCAACTGTTTTCAGTGGTGTCAAGTGGCAGGTGATGAAACTTCAGGTACACACTGATTTTATTTTAAATATAGCAACGTACGTAAGCTGTTCACAGTGGTTTTGTATTACTATAGGCATGTTTAAGACTACTGGGAGTGGACACATTTTGAGACAGAAAAATAATCTGAAGTGTGGTTCCTGTTGGTATGTTAATTGCTGACCACCTCTCTTGTTGATTTATGGGTATTTTACAGGGCATATTTTATTTCCATTGTAACTACTTTTTGGCTGCCTACATTATTACTTGAAACCACCCTTGATGATTAATACACACCGCTGACTGCACTTTTTCCAGCACTCTTCAGAGTTCACAGTTTCTATTCAAAATAATAGTGTTGCTTGAAAGAAAGGAGTTTTCTTTTATAAGAAAGAGTCAACACTGTGAACTTCAGTAGCTCCCTCACAGCTGGGCCTCACTCCAGCTATCCCCCAAAATGTTATGGCTTTCATAGAATCATAGAGCAAGTTGGGTCGGAAGGAACCTTCAAAGGTCATCTAGTTCAACCCCCTGCAATGGGCAGGAACGTCTTCAACTAGATCAGGTTGCTCAGAGACCCTTTCAGGCTTGCCTGGAATGTTTCCAGGAATGGGGCATCTACTGCTTCTCTGGGCAACCTGTGCCGGTGTTTCACCACCCTCATTGTAAAAAATTTCTTCCTCATGTCTGGCCTGAATCTCTCCTTTATTTTAAAACCATTATGCCTTGTCCTATTGCAACAGACCCTGCTAAACAATCTGTCCCCATCTTTCTTATAGGCCCCTTTTAAGTACTGAAAGGCTGCAATAAGGTCTCCCCAGAACGTTCTCTTACATTGTGCCTTTTGCTCCTTGTGCCACAAATTCTGGAGCCCCTTTCTCCCCTGAGCCGTGTCACAGCGCCGCTGCGCTCCCGCAGCCCCCACCAGTAAAGCCCCTGCCAGAGCCAGGGCTGTGGTCATTCCCTAGTCACAGAATCACAGAGTAGCAGAGTGTCAGGGATTGGAAGGGACCTCAAAAGATCATCTAGTCCAATCCCCCTGCCAGAGCAGGAACACCCAGATGAGGTTACACAGGAAGGCGTCCAGGTGGGTTTTGAATGTCTCCAGACAAGGAGGCTCCACAACCTCCCTGGGCAGCCTGTTCCAGTGCTCTGTCACTTTCATCGTGAGGAAGTTTCCTCTCACATTTAAGTGGAACCTCCTTTGTCCCAGTTTGTACCCATTGCGCCTTGTCCTATCATTGGTTGTCACCGAGACGAGCCTGGTTGCATCCTCGTGACACCCACCCTTTACATATTTATAAACATTAATGAGGTCACCCCTCGGTCTCCTCCAAGCTAAAGAGCCCCAGCTCCCTCAGCCTTTCCTCATAAGGGAGATGTTCCACTCCATCATCTTTGTTGCCCTGCACTGGGCTCTCTCCAGCAGTTCCCTGTCCTTCTTGCACTGAGAGGCCCAGAACTGGACACGATATTCCACATGCGGTCTCACCACGACACAGGAAAGGGAAAGGAGAGCCCCCTCTCGACCTACTAAACACCCCCTCCTAGTGCACCCCAGGGTGCTACTGGCCTCGTCTCAGGAGCCCCTGGGCCGCCCCAGCCCCGCAGCGAAGCACGGACACCACCCCGAAGCTGAGGGGGCGGCCCCGCCGCCACTGTCACCGCCTGACGGGGCGGGGCGCGCCTGCGCTCGCACCCGCCGCGGCGGATGAGCGAATCAAGCGGCGACCGGGCGCCGCGCAGGGGAGGGCAGAAGCGGTCGGTGCCGCGCGCGGCAGGCGGAGCCCGCGGTGGTGAGGGGAGGGATCCTGGCCGCCGCCGCCCCCCCAGCCATCCTCCTCGTACCCGCACCAGTCGTGCTGCCCTGCCCTTGCCGCGCCTCCCGCCGGACCTGGCTGCGGGGAGAGGTGAGAGTGACAGCCCGGCGGGAGCCGCTTCGCTGCCGGCGAGAGGGCGGGGGTCCGCTGCCCCGCCGGGCCTTGTGGCGGGGGCCTGACAGCGGGGTGTGCTGCCACTCGGGTCCCCGCCGGTGCTGCTGCGCTGCCGGCGGTGTTAGGAGGCGGTTGCGTGGCGTCACCGAGTGTCACCGTGTGCCGCCTCCCGCGGGCTGCTGGGCGGGAGGGGGCTCTGGGACCCCCCCCCCCGAGGCTTCTGGTAGCGGCTTGGCCTTGCGCCCCCCCCCCAACCCGGGAATGGTTGTTACTGAGCTCCGGGACGGCTCCCCTTACTGTCAGTGCTTGAAAGAAGAGTGCTTGATATTCCTCTCTGTGTGTTAACAAGAATAATTTAAGCTTAGTAATCAATTCCTTTCAGTGTCATCAGCTCCACTTGGTTCTCAGCTTGGAACAGGAAAACATGCTTGCTTTTTATGTAAACTAAGAACTGGTGTAAGGAAATGAGGCCTGTGGTGTGAGAGGGTTGGATTCTTGTTGGTTTTGTGTTGCCTTTTAAATTTGTAGAAGATCTCTGTTCTGGTCACTGTCAGATCACAGGTCACAAATTCTACTACTTTCGTTTTCAGAGGCATGTTCTTGTGGAATTAAGAGAACCTTTAGTACTTTTCCCCCCGTTTTTGGCATATGAACAGCATTTGACTCCAGTGAACTTTAAAAAGTTGTCCTTGTATATTTTGTTGTTGACTTCTACTTTTTTCCTAAACTGTTTGATTTATGTCAAGAAGAAGATGAAAGAGCTGGGAAGTGGTCATTATTTTCTAGCATAATAAGTCAATGAATGTCTGTTGTAGAATTTGTTGAGTATAAATATTTTTATTTTCGTAATAAAAAGTGGCCAGAACAGTGTTTTTATGCATGATTTTTGCCTATGTTTTTTATTAATTATCAAATGATATTTAATTCCTCTCTATGAAACGAAGAAAACTGGGTTGCGGAGCTCCTGTGCGCCGGTGGCGGGATTGGTGCTGTGGTGCAGCTTTAGTAGGGTTTGAAAGCTGGGGAAGCCGTGCATCTTGGCTTCAGGCTGTTAAGCCACTCCATGATCGACTTGGTTTCATTAATTGCCTTGCTTACACCTTGGTCCCCTGAGGATCTACAAACCAGGGTTTGAAAACAGCCGGGTTAAGTACCGAATGCAGTTAAAATTTAACTCCTCTGGTTGTTGGTAACTTCTTTCCCCTCTGTGCTGTTTTGGCTGAAAACAAGTTAATTTTCTTCATGCAGTTAGAAACCTTTCTTTTTCACAGCTAGCACAGTCGTTGTTTGGATTTAGTTTGTCTGAGAGCCAAGGACATTCTGAGCTCTGCCCACAGGTGCAAGGTATTGAGGAAGCGGGGCAGAGATGGGACAGACCTTGACTGACATCCAGACTGATCAATAAGAATATTCCATGCCATTAGCGGGATGCTTCATATTTAAGGAGACTCAGGATCTTCTGGCTAGTTTTGGGTTTTCTCAGAGCCTGGACGGAGACCTGTTTAGGGTAGCTGTGTCTGAGAGTTCCTTCAGTTCAGCCTTTTGCCATCCTGCTATTTTGCAGAAGCCTCTGGGCCTTTCTGCCTTTTTGTCTTTTTTCTTTCTGGGATGGGCTGTTTGGGACCAGGTGCTGCTGCTTGGTGCGCACAGAGTTTGTGAGGAATTGCATTGAGTGTCTTTTATGTTCTATTTTTAAAATATTATTATCAGTAGTAACATATAAGTGTTATTTTGTTAAACTGTGTGTATCTTAATCCATGAGTTTCTCTTTTCCCATTCTCTCCCCTATTCAGGGCTGGGATGGGGGGAGTGAGTGAGTGAGCAGCTTTCGTGTTTATATTGCTAGCTTGGGTTAAACCATGATACCCTCGCACTGGGAAAATAGTCTACTGATTGAGCAATGCCCTGGGGAACGAAGCCCCAGTCCTGATTATTGTTGCGAGTCTGTCATTGCTGCCAGCAGCTTTTCTGCATCTTTATTAGCAGGCCTCATAAATGTCTTACTTCCAAAAGAGTGCATTTTTGTGTTGGCTAAAGGCATTTTGCTTAACGTACTGGGTGATAATGCAGATGAGCTTCAGATATTTGCTTGAAATAATAGTCTTCATAAACCGTATGTTATAGAATTGCTGTGTAGAACTCCTTTTCTCAAAGGAGGAAAGCCATTGATTCCTGTGTGTCCCTGAAGATGTTTCTAATGTGGGGTGTTTCTGCTTGTGAACTACTGTCCAATCAAAATAGTTATTGGGACTGAGGATGGGCAGCCTTGTAAAACTGCTCATTTTCATCTGGAAGTTTTCTTAACTTCAATAATTTCAATTTAATCATAGGAAATATGTATCTGTTTGCTCGTTTAAGTGTTACACAGTTGAGGCCCTGCTGGTACTTGTTCAATATCAACCTGATTTTTGAAAAGGCAGTAGTTAATATTGAGTTGTTAGCCCACAGCAAACATTATGGGCTGTAGAAATGTGTATGGAGTGTTGCTCCCTGATTGTGTTTTTTTGGGTCTGTTCTCCAGCTAGTGAGGGTTTAGAGTTGCTGTAGTGCTGGTCTAACATGAAAGGGGAAAAAGAAGAGAAGAACATGATTTCATTTGTCAGCTCTCAGGTATTAATAGCTGTAGAAAGAACTGGAGAAATTCTCTGTATGCTGTTTCACTTCAGAGTTCCCTGCAAACTTCTGAAGATGTTTGTTGTTTTAGACATGTACTATTTTTTCATCAAAACTCCTGAAGTTTGAAGTAATTTGTTTAGTGAATATGTGGCTTTCTAGAGCTCTCCTTTCGAGATGGTCCACTTGAAATTCCAGGGGTCTGCTTGAAATTCAAACTAGCTGGAAAAAAAATTATAAATGATGTGTGATTGTGGTCACTTGTGGGCTCTTTGGCTTAATTTTTCTGTTGTTGTGGAGTTTTGAAGATGCTTGTAAGAGAAGTTAATTTGCTGAAACTGATGTAACAGTGAATAGATCTTTGTGTGGGTTTTTTTTTCCCCTACTTTAATCATGGGTCAGGGAAAGAGCTCCTTTTAAATATGTTCTGTAAAATTAGTTAATAACTGACTTTTCTGAAGAGGGCCATCCAGCTTATGTTTTTTTGCACACAAATGTGAACTTCTCTGGTACTTCCAATTTGGTTTTATAAATGCTTGTTAACTTTTGCAATGTAAGGAGGAATTTTCTGTTGTTGCAAGAAAAAAATGTTCTACCTTTTTTCCAGGAAATTGACTTTGGGTAGAAAGTCAGACTGATGTACCCTGGTTCTTTCATTAGTGCTTACTGTATTATTTCAAATTTTACTCCAAAGGGAAATAAAATACTGGAATGAATAGAAAGTATTTTTTTGGGGATAAGAAGTTTATTGAAGATTATTCTATTTTAGATTGCCTTTTTTTAAAATTCTGTTAAAATGATCAAAAAGGGCCTTAAGTGATGTAGTACTTATCCTTTTTCTTTTTTTTTTTCTGCTCTTATGCTTTCAAATAAACTTTTGAGAAATTTCCTAGTACATTAAACTATTCATGATTTGTATCCTGTGAAGTTGTGTTCCAGCCCCCTCTCTCTCCAGTAAGTCTTTGCATAGAGCACTCAGCCAAGATTTAATAAACTGTGTCAAGTCAATTATTAGGCTTTCATCTCTTTGCTGATGACTGTTTTACCACCTTCCTCACCCCACCCTGCATTTGCCACAACTTCTGTTTTCTGAAGTCTGCAGAGGAATTTTCAAAGACATTTTTCTGCCTTCTCCTTCCCCATGCTGTGAAATCTCTGTCGCTTTAGGCTGTCTGTTAAATAATTTATCTGTTAGTCTCCTCAGCTTCTCTTTTGGAACAGAAAAGCAATTTGTTGCAGAAGCAACGTGCCATCATATAGTTAAAACTTTGCAATGGGCCAAGCAGTGTGTGGCGTCTTTTTGGTTGATGTTTTTTGGTTTTGTTTGTAATGAACCTATGTTGAGCTCTGAGTTACTCAAATTTATAATTAAACACAGAATAACAGCTTTTACTGTTCAACAAACCAGAAAATCATGAAGAAAGGCAGCAAAAGACTTTCAGCGCAGAAACAGCAACAGCTGTTTTCTGGGAAACAGAATAGTTTTATTACCTAAAGGTGTGGGTTTTTCTTCAGTACGTGCAATGTGATAGAAGCAGTACCAACACAAAAATTGATGATCCTATTCTCCAAACTCTAGTGTGGAAGTCTTGGTCAGGTTAATTGTGATTCATAATACAGTATGCTGTTAATGGAGATTTTGCTTCTATGGCAGACACACTGTTGGGGAGAAGCAGTAGCTGAAAGCATTTTGAGGCAGGTATTTCTACAGTCCCTGTTTTTACAGGAAATGAAACAGCATAGTTCTCCACCTAGGCTGTTTTGGTGAATTGGTGAGGAAGTAAAAAATACTACTTCTAAATGTCAAACAATTGTTTACCAAGGTAACAGTCTTGTTTTTTTTTTTTCTTTTCCTTCCCCCTTCCCATTCTGATGTGGTCATAATGATCTTGAATTAATAAAACTTTTCTATTTTGTTAGATGGTCTTTTCAATTAACTTTTTTAGTAACAGGTAGTTGATGGCAATGTAGTTCATAAATTCATCTCTAAGATACAAAACCAACCAAAGAACCAAAAAACCCAAAATAAAACAAAAAACCACACAAACAAACAAAAATAGCAACAAAAAAAGTTTTTCCAAAAGGCTTTTATTGATTTTAGAGGACTATTTCAGCATTTTGCTTGTGTGATTTCTTTTGCTGTTGCCTTGTGTTTTGGGTAAACTTGACAACCTCGCTGTTTAAGTTGAACCTGTCAGTAGTTCCCCTCCTTTGCTTTGCTGCTCACTGCTCTTGCACTAACACAGTGGAGAGTCATGCTCACAGTTTACAGCTGGAACAATGGAAAGGGCTTTGTTAGATTCTTGCTTCTCTTGAAAATGTGTAAGCAAATATTGAGACTAATGTAACTTTCACAATTTTTCTAGATGTTGGAAGGTCTAATGGTAACCAGAAAGAAGAAAAAAGAAAAAAGGTTATTTACTTTGAAAAATTAACTTTCATTTTCATGTTGCTGGGAATTAGTAGAGAACATACATTGCTGCTGCTTTGTGAGCTTACTTTGACCCTGGACTTGAAGAACCTGCGTTGTTTTGAGGATGTTTTTGTCGACTAACTTCTGATCAAGGAGGTGGTTTCTCTGCCTAAAAAACTCCATCAGTTTAGGCAGAGTAGAGGCAGCTCTGTGTAGCTTAATCTTAAAACTAACACTTGGCCAGCTTGTGGGAACAGCAGGTTGTGTGCTTTTCTAGTCATTTGTCTCAATTAATTTTTATAATTTCATACCATAGTACAGAGAATTGGTGAAGCTGGATGTTTTGAGGACTGACCTTGACTTCTAAAAGGAAGGCCGTGTGTACAGTGCTGAGCCCCATAAACTTGAGCTAGTGATATTTAGGAAACAGTGCTCATAATAGGGCACTGATTAGCAGCAGATATGTTAGTCAGAAGTGTTTTATTCAGAGTAACTCATTCTGGATTGTACACAGTTGAAATACGGTGTAGTATTTTGCTATGTTTGTTATAAAACAATGTTTTATTCCATCTGCACTCCACAACAAGAAAATCTGTTGCAGATGTAATGTGTATAGTAGCATAAGAAGCCTCTTGAGAGAAGCTAAAAGTGTTTGACAGATGGTAAGAGGCATTTGGGAAGTGAGATTTTCATTTTGAGGAAGTAGCTTGGACTTCTGGTGTTAGGAGAGGAAGAAATAAACCTCATTTTCTTCTCACTCTTAATTGTGGGTGTGAGGTTTTATCTCAGCTTGTTTCCCTCCACACAGGGTGCAGCACTGATCCTTCATCTACTAAAAATGCTGTATCTGTCCGTTTGAAAGTTCTTAAGGTTCCAGTGAGTTTGACATGATACAGGAGTGTGTGCCTTCCTCTTTTTTTCATTCAACCATTCATTCATTAATTCATTTTTAAGTGTTCCTGTTGTATCGAAGCCTGGGCTAGTTCATATGCTATCTCTGTGTTCATACATTTTCCAGTGCGATAGTCCTGTCACTTGATGTTAGTGTTGTAGTACTGCAAGAGCTGTTAATATGACTATTCAGTTGAGATAAGGGAAGACAGCTTGTTTCTTCCAGAGTTATCTTCTGCTTCCCTGCAAACTGAAGCCATAGTATTTTGAAGGTTATTTTAAAGACCAGCAAGTTGCTTTTTAAAAGGCTTGGACTTGCAAGTGCAGCTATATTACTAGTCATATAAACCTATGAAAAAACACTTTTATTTACTTTACAGTTCTTGCAGAACTTAGGGAAGCATGCATATTATAGGTGACTTTTTTGATTGACAGTTTTAACTATTTAGGGAGTCATGCAACAGAAGAAAATATTTTGGTTTTAGTGCTTGTGTTTAAAGCTGATAGTAAGAAGGTAGTCCAGTAAACTGAGTTGACTGTGGCTTGGGTTTTGTTTCTCTTAGGAATGCTTTGAACCTGGGTTTGTCTCATGTCTCTTTTTAAGCACCTACAGAGGGCTTCATCTCAGCAACTTGCATATTTTTCTCAGAAGTGTGTTCTTTATATGTTGTATTTCTTATAGATGATTCGGAGAGCTCAGACAAACAGCTTTTTACTTATAACTAGATGATGCTACTTGGTAGGAGGTTTGTGTGATAAATTATAGGTTCAGTCGATGTCTGGTTCATGAGTTATAAAAGATTCATGGCTGCATTCGAAAAGAGAAATGTGACATTTTAAGATTCATTGAACACTTATTGCCAGGTACACAGCAAGTTCCTTTGCTTGAAATTTTACATGGATTTTTTTTTTTTCTAATTTCTGATAAGACGTGTAGTAAAAAGGATGCATTTACAGGTGAAATGAGTACTTTTCTAGGTAAAACATGGATAGCTTTTACTAAAATATTGCTTTGATTGATCTTATTTTTTAGTTAATATATTCAGGTTTTCTGGTCTTGCAGTCTTTGCAAGTTTGAAAAAAAAGTGTGTTTAGATACTCTTCAAGTGGCGCTGAATTAAGAACCGTGTTTACTTGAGAGCTTAGCTTCCCTTGTCTAGTTATGGTATGGTGAAAAAGGTCACTCAGTATGAGTATATGTGGTGATGAATACAAGTCTTTTTGAGTACTAAAGAGCTTTTTTTTTTTCTTTATTGTATGTTAAATTCCAGTGTAAAAACCCGTTTGAGAACCACTGTGGTTTTTGTTTTTGAAACAGGCCATAGCATGAGAGGCCCTCTATGATCTATTTCTGCAGGTGGTACTTATACTGTCAAGTGGATTCCTGAGTTAGGGAAAACCATGCTTTCAGTCATGGAAAGCTTTTGGAATAAATCTGCACAAGTTTGTCTCCTGCTGGGCAAGCTGTTCCTTCCAGACCTGTCTCAGAGGTGGCTTCCTGAGTGACCTGCTGTGACATGCTCCTCTGTGTGTGTGGACGTGTGGTGGGCAGGAGTCTTGTTTTTTGTGCAAGTGGGACACTCATACTGCCCAGAGGAGAAGGAGGAGGTCTGAAGGTTTTAGTGCCACTTATGGACCTTTGCACTGTATAGAGCAAATACTGTTCTTCAACACAGAAGGGGTAGTTAGGGTGTTTTGAAGACATTAAACCAGTGAGTCTACATAAACTGCAGTTCATTGTTCTGCAACTGTGGGAGTCAAATCCTGTAGTGCCATACTGTACCAGGAGAGTGGGTTTGCTGTTGTTCCTCACTGGAGAACTAGTCTAAGAGGACTACAGCCTGAGAACAAATATTTAACATGGCTCTGGTAGATCAACAATCTCCTTCCTTGTGTGACTTTACCTTTGTCCAATAAGAGCTCCATTATAGGGCTTTAGATGTAAACAGTTTCTTTTGCATAATTGAGAACTCCCATGATGTTTGTTTCACTATGTTTTTCCAGTGGAAAGCAATCACAAGAACACGTTTGTGTCTCTGAACTGAACTGAGCCAGTTTAGGTATCCATTGAGAGTAGTGCAATCAATTGCAAAATGCATGGAAAATATTTTGGTTGAAACAAATGCAGATAACGCAGTGTATTTTACTTGGGCCTGCCTCTGAGCATGAACCATTTGACTTTATCTTCTTCCAATAGCTCAGTCTCTTTCCAGCTGACGTTGGCACATGGAAGTACAGCACATCAGTGAAGCTTTGTTAATGGTCTTTGTACTGTAAACCTGGAGCAAATGCAGTGATAATTTGGCTTTGACTAGTCTCTGTAGGGTTGTTACATACACCCAACATACACTTATTATGAGTGTAGTGTACCACGTTCTGTCTAATTTTGTGTAATATCTTTTGCTGTTGTGAGCTCTACAGTTGAGTAACTGGTTATGCTGCAGCAGAAGTTACTGCAGAAATGTTCTCTTCCCTTAATGCTCATTCTTCTTATGCCCTCTTCTCCTTTTGGGAGAGTAAGAGTGAGTTCTGTGCATCAGAAGAAGTCATTTAGATCTGGTATTGGGGACCTGAGATCCAAGGTCTACAAGAAGAAATTTCAGGATCAACAAAATTGTTTAAACTTGAGTGGTTTCCAGCTCTCCAGATGCTGGACCATGAGTAATTATTTGAATAAGATATGTATGCTTCTGCTATTTCCATTTCTTATGGGGAGAGCTTATAATGCTCTCGGCTGCTCTGTGGCATTGCCTTCCTTTTTTTTCCCCTGATCACACACATTTCCAGTTAGGTCAATGTCATGGAAGTTATGGTAATGTTGGAGGAGGGGAGACAGAAGGAGGACTGAGGAAGGCTGTTAAATTCTACCTGAAGCAGCACATAGGGTTAATTTAGTGTGACTGAAAATCTGGCCACGCTGCTTGTAGCTGACACGTGACATACGTGAGGAAGGTGTAATGTGCACATTGCCAATGGAGGAATATCTTTTGTGAGTGAAGACAACTTGCATCAGTTTCCTGACCTAATGGCATCTTTGCCAATACTGAGGTGGCCTTCTTGCTTTTCTTCCATCTGTTCTTCTGCACAAGCAGTATGACAAGGGCCTTTTGCTTATTAGTTTTATTAAGGAAAAGATGTCTGGGATTACTGTTTGTTTTTGTTGGTGTGTTTTTTTTTTTTTTCCTGTCATATGTGACCTGTCTGCTTTCTCCTGCAACTCCAGCTATGCTACCTGTTCATATTTCCTTGGTTACTTACCACCTTTCTCATGCCTTGGTCCTCTGCACAGATCATGATTAAATTGGTGCAGGGAATATCCTGTCTAGTTTCTTGTAACTCTAGGTACCATCTGACTAATCATGGCTTTAGCTGTTTTCAGAAGATTATCGTTTTAGAAGAGGGCATTATCATAACCTTGTATTTCCTCCAGATAGTTCAGATGCTGCAAAGGACTACTAGTGGTGGGAGGGGACTTGTTTTGGTGTTGTTTGTTTGTTTGTTTTGAAGCAATATGCTTGCCCATGTTAGATAGACAGTGGTATGTGCTGTCTCTATATGATACAGACCATGCCTGTGTAATATCTGCCTTACTGCAAGGACTTGCTTAACCCGTAGAACATGATTTGCTTGTGTGCATGTATATATTTGAGCGTGTAGAAGAAGTGTACTGGTAATACATTAAAAGCAGATAACCTCCTGTAAACTGCTGGCTGGCAATCCTCAGTGTAGGGCTCCCAGTGAGGTCTTTGGGCTAACACAGCAGTAGGGGTAGCTTGGACCTGAACTCCTTTGTGTTATTTGCAGTCTCCTTTAGGAAACGAGAGGTGTTCTATGGATAAGATTTTGATTAATCTGTATTATGCAAATAGTAGACTTTGAAGCTACCTCTTTGCTTTGCTTAGTGTATTTTTTAAAAAAATTTCCAAGTTGAGTCTGTACCATGCATGAGAAGTTGCAGTTCTAAGCCAGTAATTCTAGCTTCAAAATTTATACTAAAGACTTTGCTAAGCTGTCCATAATGACCTGTCGGGGGCTGAAAGATTCATGTAAAAGTACATATTTCCTGTACTAGAATTACAGTTTTGTAATGTTTCTTTTGTGATCAAATGGAAATCTCATCAATAATTTAAATGTAGTCTTTGTAATTGTAGAGATAAGCCAATACGCTGACTTTTGAATCTTGTTTTGTTTGCAGAGTTAAGTTCTCCACACTAACCTACCTATAAAGATTTACTGTTTGCTGTGTTTAAAAGCGGAACTTTGATTCTAGCTTGCAAATTGAGTGTTGTTTTACTTTACTTAACTGTCACTAACCTATGCTGCCTTGAAAAGGGACTGGATCAACCTTAATGCAAATATCTACAATGGAATATCAGTGACTGATAGAAAATAATCAATATTTACAAGCAGAAAGAAACTTCCTCTGTACAAATGCCAATTCTATCTATTTGAACAATATACAAAATTACTGAGTGTAAGGACAGGTTCTCCCTTGATAGAAAAAAGTTCTTTGTTAAAAAAGAAAGCCTACTGAGGCAAAGAAGCACTGAGTAGAAATCTTGTACGTGCTAATCAAGGTAGAAAACAGAATGCAGAGCAACGAGCTGCCCTATAAAATGAGGGGAAAAGTGATGAAAATAAACCTGAGTGTACAGATGGGTCTGTACTACATCAGCTACTTGAATTAAATATTAACTACACATACTTACTGTCAGTGCTTTAAAGAAGAGTGCTTGATATTCCTATCTGTGTGTTAACAAGAATGTTTTAAGCTTAATAATCAGTTCCTTTCAGTGTCATCAGCTCCACTTGGTTCTCAGCTTGGAACAGGAAAACATGCTTGCTTTTTATGTAAACTAAGAACTGGTGTAAGGAAATGAGGCCTGTGGTGTGAGAGGGTTGGATTCTTGTTGGTTTTGTGTTGTTTTTTAAATTTGTAGAAGACCTTTGTTCTGGTCACTGTCAGATCACAGGTCACAAATTGTGCTACTTTTGTTTTCAAAGGCATGCTCTTGTGGAATTAAAACAACCTTTAGTACTTTTCCCCCCTCCCCTCCCTCCCCCCCCCCCCCCCCCCCCCGTTTTTGGCATATAAACAAAATTTGACTCCAGTGAACTTTAAAAAGTTGTCCTTGTATATTTTGTTGTTGACATCTACTGTTTGATTTATGTCAAGAAGATGATGAAAGAGCTGGGAGGTGGTCATTATTTTCTAGCATAATAAGTCAATGAATGTCTGTTGTAGAATTTGTTGAGTATAAATCAGAATTTTTATGCATGATTTTTGCCTATGTTTTTATTAATTATCAAAGGATATTTAATCCATCTTCATGAAATGAAGAAAACTGAAGGGTGTTTTGTTACCTTAAGCCACTTTCCCCTGTGACTGACAGATTATTTTCGTAAATACAACCCACTTGTGAATAGGACTTGTGTTACCTTGTAATGTAAATATACTGAAATAATGTTCATTTTCTTAATTGTCGTATAAGCAGCATAGAGGTATTAAGGGTGTGAAAAAATACGGCAACATTCACCTGCACTGTTTCAGTTGCTCTGTTCTGTGAATGCTTCCAAATACCACCTGTAGTCTTTCATTAGAAAAGAGAAGAAATTATTTATCTTTACCTCCCATATAGATTAAATACTTGCCAATAGGAAGCTCAGAAAAAATATATTGCAAATGTTGCTCTACTTATCTTCCTGCATTGTAGTTCTTCTTTGTTCCCTTATATGGATTTATTTCTGAATTCTGTTCCTTAATTATTCTGGAAAATAAATTGTGGAGTCATTCTTCCTTTTATTGTAGGTACAAGAATTCATTATGCCTCTGAAATTCTTATTGGTGTAAGAATTCTCATGCTGTGAACAGTTAAAAATCTTATCTTTCTGTCTAATACATTTGTTTTTCTTCATCAGAACTCACAGCAATACCTTATGCATCAGGTTATTGAAGATGTAGCAGGAAAAATTAGGCTACTGCATGGCTTAGTCTTCTTAAAGAAAGAGATCAGTAACTCTTCTCTAACACCCTGGTCTTTCAGTGTTGCTGGGTAACAATGGGAGGCTATGGCCTCTCACACCTCTGTCTCTTTTGGGTTTTGTTTTTAACTTCAAACTTCAGGAAGCTAAGACTTCTTGCTTCTTAAGTAAATAATGTAAAGGGTAACTCGATTGTGCGTTGTTTGTGAAAACCATAGGCTAAAGACAATGAGGTTTTTTTTGTTGTTGGGGGGGGGTACTTTTTGGTGTTGTGTTTTTTTTTTTTTTAATTATCGATACAGAATATTGTCTGGCAGTTGACCTTTTTTGAATTTAGTATGTACAAAAGCATTTGTGCTGGTAGGCACAAAGAAGAAAGGGAAACTAACATGAAAGAAACCTCATGTTACACTCTATGTATAGTGTCCAGAAGTGACAGATGAAACATGTCTGAGATACTGCACATAAGTTGGGATGATTAGTCATTGTAGGCATTGTTGTAGACATTTTTGTGGGTTTAAAAAGTGCTTACATTTTCAGTGTTAACAATCAATTTCATTTTGTCACTTCAGTGTGGTGTTTTTGTTGTAGGAGATTACATGTAAACTGCTTGATTAGCAGATATTTCTATCTTAAAAATTCAGACTTAAGAGGCTTAGGTTGTCTTTTGCAAGATGAGTAGCATCTGTTGTGATTCATCTGGCTTTATGGTGTTGGGGGAAGTGTTGTAGAAGCAAGCCCTTGACTCACAGAATGACTTTCTGAATATAGTTTGGTGCCTTGATAGAAATGATATTTGAATTGAAGCCTCTATCTGAATTCTTGGAGAAAGGGAAGGAAGAGAGGTGTGGTGTTTTTGTGGTGATGTTTTTGGGGTTGGTTTGTTTATTTATTTATTTTTTTAAATTGTCAGCAGCTGGTGTTTTCATGACTTGTCACTGCTAGAGTAACAAAAAGTAATTGCCAGACAAGTTTCATGCCAGTGAAAACTTGAAGACCTGAGTGAAGGAAGGTGTGCGCATGTTACTGGGGTTTTGGTTTTAACTTGCAATCTGAAAGCCCTCACCAAATCATCACCCCCTTCTTCAGTGTCAAGGGTCCTAAGAGTTGAATCTTGGAGGAGGAGAGAGGAGATGATTAAGCTTTTCTGTTACCACTTAAGGGTGTGATAGATACAGTTTTCCAATCTGACTCAGCATCTGCCCTCTTCTTGAGAGATGTTATTGTTGCCATCCAGACTAAATGAAAGCCTACTTGAGCTCCATCATGTTACAGGATCATGTTTGTTTGAAATTTGTTCTAGGTTTGTTTTTTTCTTTTTTTAAAAGTTGTGCTTTTTTAAATTTCCATCTTTTTCCTATTGTAACTATCTTTTAGACAATTGCTTTGTGTCATTAACTGGTTCGCTTATAATTGCCTGACACTTTTAAATGTCTTTTCTCCATCCCAGCTTTATTCTCAGGTTACTGCTTGGATAACCATGTTGTTTAGCATCATACACAACTACCTTGCCTTACCATCTTCTTCCGTGTCCACAACAGCTTTATCTTTAGCCCCATGCACCTCTCTTGTTTCTTCTTTCACTTAAGCATATGGTAACATATTTGTTTTTCCTCTTTGCTGCTGTCCTACCTGTCTTAGCAACTCAGAAGCTTAGTAGTTTTCTTTTCAGTTCTGCTTTGCATTGCTTTCTCTGGAGAAAAACACAGGTGTTCACTGATTGGAGCTTGCCAACGTATGTGCGTATTTTGCTGTTGTGAAATTTGAAATGTCTCTGCTTGAATCCTGTGCATGGCAATCTTTGCTGCATAAATTGCAAAGATGATGCTGTTTTAGCTGTGGGAGAAGCTGCAGTGCAGGTGCTTATTTGAGTGTCTCCTCCCTCCCCAAACAAATTACTAGAAGCATAAGCTGTGCAAGCAAAAACAGTAACGCTCTACTCCTCCCAGTGCTGTGTCAAGGGAGGTTGTTATCAGCATTAATTTATTTCCTAGGACCAACACTTGTAGGAACCCTACTGCTGATACCCTGATGGAATGCAGTGATATCAGTCTGCTCTCCATTGCAGCCTTGGACTTTATGTTCACAGACTTAAAGAACATGCCATGTTACTGTGTCTTTGCTTCTGTTGCTCCTTCATCACCGTTTCTGATGTCTCATACCTCTCATAGTGCCCCAGCAAACATTTTGCTGAGTGGCAAAGACAGTAATTTTGATCTAAAGAGAAGCAGGCTGTCATTCCTCGTATGGAATGGAAATGCTAGTCCTTTATGAATTGTGATTTGTGAGCATTACGAAGAGAAGCTTGTATGCTCAGTGTCCTGGGAGAACCTGTTTGAGATAGCATTTGTGTACTTCACCTCAAATGCATAGGACACTTTTAGCTGGGGGAACATGGAAATTGCTGTTGAAATGGTTCCTAAAACTATTGACTTGCTAGTGATTGAGCTGGTTTTGTACCCATTATGAAACAAATACGAGCCCACTGTGATGGTGGCATGGGATTTTCATAGTTTTGCTCTTCATTCAATCTGCTGATGACATGTACAGGAGAATCTGTAAGAGTTGTAGCAATGTGATATAGCATACTTTGCTTTTCTCAAAGAACTCCAGTTAAACTTTTAGGAAGAAAGTGAATTAGAGGTCAAGACAATAAATACCTGAATGCATGTCAGTTGTGTTTTCTGGGAGCAAGCAGTGGCTCGTTTCTGAGAAGGTCATGCCATATGTGTCATGAAGTAGACAAAGTCACCTTTCAGACAAAAATAACTGCCTCTGGGAGGTTCTGCATGGAAGGCACGTTGCTGACAGACTAGAGCCATCTTAAAGGAGATGGAGAGAGAATTGTGAAACTCAGATGTTTGCTGTGCAGGCCACTATTTTCTGGAAAGTCTCTGTTCTTATTCCAGGTAAATAGGCAGCCCAGATGATCCAGATGTACCCTCCAACATTAGAACAGGACTTTCTAGTCAGGAATTTGAGGTTGTTACAGAAAACTTACTTTGATTTTGGTCAGCTGAAGTAAAATGTCTTGAGTGTGCTCATATCCCACATAAAAGAGCAGTTTATTGTCGGTCTCTGTTTTTAGGATGTTATCTTGCCTGCTGTAGCTTAAAGTTTTTTTTTAATTGACATTATGGTACATGTCTTCAGCTGGGAAGGGACTAACATTTAGTTTTTCAAATTAATGCATCTTGCATACTTTCTTACTAAGCATGATATATTCTGAAGATGCTTAAACTGAAGATTCTTGCAGCAGCCTTACAGTATGTTCTGTCTATTGCACTTAGTCCCAGGTGAAGGTAGAAACGAGCTGTGTAACCTGCTGCCATCTACAGCACAACTCTGTGCAATGGCTCTGTCAGGAGTAACTTGACATCAACCAAGGTAACTCCTTAGAGGAGTTAAATGCTTGAAATGTGTCTTAACATGAAGATGGTTCTGACTTTTAGCCACCTCCTAAAGGGGTTCTTTTCAAAGTGAATAGCTAATTCTAGTTTGTTTAAATACCTGAAGAGATGCTTGTTAAGCAAATGTATTATGTGTATTTGAAAATAAATTAAATACATGGAAAAAGAAATAATGTCACTCTGAACTCCAGTAGTGAATGAATGAAGTTATACTAAGATTTAACATGCAAATCATGGGAAACAAAGTTCTGATGTTAAAACCGAGTAGTAACTATAAAATGGTGATAATCAGCCTGGATTCACTAGAGAATCAGTAGTTGCTTTTCCTACTTTTGAAAAATAGAAGTTATATTTCTACCTACTGTTTTAACTGGGAAAAAATATGAATTTATTTTCTTTGACGCTAAACAGTAATAATTATTAATGTGAAGGAATACATGTAAAAAGAAACTATAAAGAGATCCAGCTTTTTCCTCTGTTGTCATGATGCAACAGCCTCCTGTACAGAATAGCAGGGAAAAATTCTAATGTTATTAAAATAGTGGAATTTCATACCTGGCTTAAAATCTTTTGTTATAATATGAATTTCAAGCTCAAATGGGGAGGTGTGGAAACCAGGAACGGTGGTAATTTACTTTTTGGGAAACCTACAGAGTGCTTTTAGTCTGCACCTGTGACAGTGTTTGTCATGCAAAGTAGCTCTTGTTCAGACGCTGGATACTCTGAAAGGCTCTTTTAAGTGGCTCGATATTAGTCTAGTATAATCTTTTATTCCTTTTGTTATTTAGGGTGTGATGAGAATATTTTATTCCCTTAATTATTCAGGAGTGTGGTAGAATAACAGAGTAATTACCTCAGCTGCCACAAAACCAAGGGATTGAAGATAAACCTGGTCATCAGCTAGAGATCCACATGTATCTGTATTTCACAGTAGGCCAACAATGATTTTTTTCTTTTGTAAGAGGATATACAATACCCATTGTAGAGTTGCTGAAAACACTTTTCTCTCAACAAGGAAGACAAATTTAATATTCAACAAAATGTTTAAAAAGTTCAGAACCACTTTTGATGAGTTTAGAGCACTGTGTCCAAACTGGAATGCTGCCACTCTTAGAAGTATCATTGAAAATGGGCAATTGCTTGTAGTTTTGTGGGTTTTCTTATTATTTTAAAGCTGGTTGGATTTGCAGAGGTGATCTCCAAGGATGTCACTCTCCCACTCTTAAATGGGCTTTTATATGTTTTTGATAAAACTTTTAATATGTAGGCTTTTAGTTGGCTGTGAGGTCTGTCTGAAGACTTGCCTTGCAGTTAAGTATTGTAGCCCAAGATTTTCCATGCTTTTCACATCTAGGAAAGAAGCAGTTAGAGAGAAAAATGAGAATTCCAGGTAAATCTGCCTCTGTAGTCATTCTGCTAATTTAAAAGTGGCAACTATAGAAAAAGCAACAGAAATTTTAAGTAGCTTTCCTTGTCCGTAGTCAATCCAAAACACAGAATGAGAAAGGGTACCTATAGGGGGAGAGTGTTTAGGTCTCTGAATGTGAACTGTGCTGCTGTGCAAGCTGAGAATGAGTCCTGTCCCATGTCGAGATGATTAATATCCATTGCTATAGCTAAGCATAAAAAGGCAAAATCAAACTTCATAGCCCACCCAGCTCATCTTTATCCTTTGTTTCTATGCTGATTTAATTCTGTTAAACTTTCAGTGTTGCTAAGATCAGAGAGTTTCCTTCATCAGCCTTAAATGTTCCAGGGTCCTTGTGGAGAACTGAAGAATTCTTCAGTTCTTGTTTTAATGTCATTTATTTATTAATTATAATTTTTACTAAAACAACTAGCAGATCCTCAAAGATGTCTAAGGAGACAATTGTGCCTTTTTTTTTTTTAATTGAACTCACTATGCCATTCTCCAGTCCCAAAGTAGATAGACTGCTTAGCATTTTAATTGGTTTTCAAGCTGAATTCAGCGTTTATGTTCAAGGCCAAAGACAGGGTTATGAAGGTTAATTATACTTATCAACATTTAGAAACAGTCGATTCTCATTGCATGTGAAATGTTGGCACAGCACTTTTCTCCTGGAGGAGGAAATTGGCATAATACTTCATGATGTAACTGGAATGTTTGTGTGCTTATCTTGGTTAGGTGGTTTCAATGGGTAAGCTTTTCAGTGATTTTACAGTTTGGTGCTTATAAATGACATTGAAATATCCAAGCGACTATTCACTTAAAATCTGCATTTTATGAAGTTAATAGCACTCCTGTAGTTACCAGGTCTTAATTTCATATTCCATGCATGTTGCAGAGAAGCTAGGTACGACAAAGCTTAAGTTATGAATGTCACAGACTTTCTAAAATCTATAATGGGAGTGTAAAATATGCTGTTGTTTTAAGAACTCCTGGCTTACAGTATTTTTTTCTCCAGTTGTGATCATTAGGAGGAGAGGAGAGCTCATCCTTCTCTGAATTCTGTTGAGGGCTGCAAAACAAAAGAACTAAATCCTTTCTTACAGGAAAGATTAGGCATGCCCAGGTGTTTTTGAGATTAAGGGACTCTACACATTGAAGTCAGTATTACATGTGCTTTTGCTTGACAGTTTCAGAAACACAAACAAGCCAATAAACCTTTATTCTCCTACATGTTCATTATGAGACTTCTTGGATAAATTGGAATTTTTAAAAGTTATAAGCCTCTGCGGAAGTACCTGCTGAAGTTCACTGGTTTGTGTATGTGACCACTGGTTTTGGATATTCAGTCTGGACATTCAGTTGGAAACGCAGGACATGAGATTTCTCCAGTCACCCCTTTTAGCAGAGCACATGATTGGAAGCACATAGTGCCAGTTATTCTGACAGCTGCTCCTGCAGGAAATGTCAATGGGTACATTCAGTTTTCCTCCTTTCAACATTTCAAAGCAGGATGTGAAAATGAACATCAGAGTTGGGATGTATCCCCAGGAAGATGAGTGAGTTGGGATGTACATTTCTGTTTAGTTGTAGCTCTGAGACCTAAGATAAAGCTGCCTAGCTCTGTTTACATCGTGAAGCATGGAAATTAGTGTTTCATTCCTTTCCTAAATGCTAGACTTTGAAATGTGTGTAAGCTGCCTTCAAAAGGAATTAAATGTGTAACATGATACTTAGAGGTGTAGTTAATTGCTGTGGCAGAGATACAGGCTATTGAATTGCTCTCTGCTAATATTATCTTGGTAGTTAAGCTAGTGTTATCTTGGTATTGTGTGTAATTTTTAATCTGAAAGTAAACTTATGAAGTGCTATTAAACTGATAACTCTTGTCACTTTGATGACGATATTGGAATAAGGTAATGCTATGAAGGGAAAAATGTAGTTTATCTTTAAAAACTAAATACATTCTCTCTTGGAAGTATTCTTTCCCTTATTTATTGTAAGAAAACCAACTGAATTTGCTGGAGCTCACAACATTGCATTCTTTTTCTCAGGCATTTTTGTCCGTTTTCTGTCTGTCCCTGGACTCCCAAACTGTGTGACATCTCTTGCAACCCACACCATACCGTTCTGACTGCCCTTAATTAGCTGAGTATTGGGTGGATGGATAGAGGATGGTGGGGAAGCATGATTCAAAACTTGGTATCAGTTATGTGGGATTGCCCAGCTGAGAGGATCACATTCACTTTAAATCACATGCTCAAGCAATCTGATGGCCCCATTACGCATTTTATGGGAAAGAGAATTCCCAGTGCTGGAGTAGACTGGGCGGAAGGGCAGGAGAAGGTGCCTTGTTCATTCAATATTTGTTTGGCCCTGAATGAAATAATTCTTTATCCAGAATGGTAGTGTGTTGTGGGTTTGTTGTTTGGTTGGTTGGTTGGTTGTTTTTTGTGTGTGTGTGTGTGTGTGTGTGTGTGTTGTGGGTTGGTTTGATGGGTTTTTTTTGGTCTCTCTTTGTTTCCTTCTCTGAAGCATTTAAAAGAACATTCAATGAAGTGTCAAGACTTTGTTTTCCTGCCTGTGCTGTGTGAAGTGACCTTACAACCACTCCCTGGTTGTCAAGGAACAGAACCTTGTTATCTCAACCATGACACATAATTTATTTTCTACTGGAGTGATTTTAGTATCTTTCATATTGGTCCCTGAAGCAGAACCTTAAGTGCACCTTGATAATATGTGGTTCCTGCTATGGAGAATCTTGGTGTCTCCTCTAGTCGCGGGAACAAAAAGCATTCTGCTCTTCAGAAATGGGATAGCTTTGGGAACAAATATGTTTAACTCCAGTGCTTGAGGGCTGGCTTTGAGCTGTGAAAGGCTTGGCTTCTGTTTTCAGCTCTGGCAAAGAAAAAATTTTATTTAAATTGTGTGTTGATTGTTGCAAGTGGTGTGAGCCGTTACCTAACTTACATTAGGCAGTGATGGGGGGCTGTTTAGCCTGGAGAAAAGGAGGCTTGGGGAGACCTTATCGCTATCTACAACTACCTGAAAGGAGGTTGTAGCATGGAGGGTGTTGGTCTCTTCTCCCAGGTAACAAGTGACAGGACAAGAAGAAATGGCCTCAAGTTGCACCAGGGGAGGGTTAGATTGGATATTAGGAAACAATTTTTCACGGGAAGGGTTGTCAGGCATTGGAACAGGCTGCCCAGGGAAGTGGTTGAATCGTAATCCCTGGAGATGTTTAAAAGACATTTAAGTGAGGTTCTTAGGGGCATAGTTTAGTTGCTGGAATTAGGTTAGGTTATGGTTGGACTCGATAATCCTGAGGGTCTCTTCCAACCGAAACGGTTCTATGGTTTTATATTGGGCAGATTTCTGAGGACTGTGAATTGCAGGTGAGTTGTCACTTGATGACACTTGTATCTCTTCCAGAGCTACTTGTTTTGGCAGGGTGGGTGCTGCTCATTGCTCAAAGAAAGGTCATGGGAGAGGACGTAAGTTGTTGAATAGGAATGGGTGGGGAAACAAGAGGTTTAGGGCTAGGTCACTTGCCAAGTTTGATATGCAACAATGTTTTACAGTTCCTGTGGATTCAGGTTATATTGTGTAGATGCTGTTGGTTCATCTTGTTAAATTAAAAGCGGTTCCAAGTCATAGTTGATCAGCAGTTACTTAGTAGCTTCAGAAGACAAGCATGGATGATTAGTGCTAAATCACTAGTCCTTGTTAAACTTGTACAAAGGCTCTTTGAAATATTTGTTTGTGACTTAAAACAATGAAAAAAACACCCATAAGAAAACCCACTTCATCCTCAGTACCCCCAAAAAACCTCATAAAATGAAAACAATCAAAACCACCCCCAAAAAGTATGAAATATCCTGAATTGCAAACATGTAGGATAGCACTGACACCTAAAAAAACCCCAGAAGTAAGATTCATCAGCTGATTTTAATTAGGCAAGTGGTAAAGTGAAGAAAACTCAACTTGGCATAAACAATGGAAATCTAAATTAGACTTTCTAAATGGTTTTAATAAACCATGATGTGTAAGCCAGATACTATCGCTGCCTCTTTGAACCTGTTGCTACTTTAAGTTAGAATTTCTGTGGTTTTTCCTATTGCAGTAGGCTTCTCTGACCTTTTGTTCTTAAATTCTCATACAGATATCCTGTATCTTGAAATTGTGGAAACTACCTTCTAGCACTAGCCAAAAGAAATCCAAATGAAGGCCATCTCTTATGTCATCAGCTCTATTTTAATATCAAGAAGAGACACTGCTGTCAAGATAAGAAAACAAAATTGTACATGGGAATAAACAATGTGTTCCTTTCTGAAATATCCACAATGTTTAATCCTGCACAAAGTGCATTCCATAAAAATATCTCAAATGCAATATAACTGTATTGCAGCTAAGTGCACCTTGATTGAGACTCGTTTGTCTGTGTTGTCTTCTGTCATGCTTTTAATCTTCGATTTGCATTGATTTTTCTATTTGATGTATCTCAGATTAGAGCAGAAATTGGGATTTTAGTTACTCTCTTAGCTGAGCCCATGTGAAGTGTGTTCAAGGTTCTCATTAGCAGGACTTGGAGAAGAAATCCCTGTTCTTTGGTGAAATTGAGTCAGTGGGGTATAGAGAAGTGATTCTCTACTGGTAGGTCTTTGGGAGCTCTGCATGAGGAAAGATAGTTTATTTTATTCACTTCACATGAATGCTATTCCTCAACAGTGCTGTCTAATGGTGAAAACAAAACGAACACAAAAAAACCCAAAACAAAACAACAAAAAGAACACCACCACCCACAACAAAAAAACCTTACTATTACCACTTTTAAACCTTCAGAAGCCTGTAGTCTGGTGTTATTTCTAAATGAATGCAGTTAAGTGGCATCACTCTTGGAATTTGAATCATTGTGTTCTTCTTGGGCAGGTCTTAGTGAGTCACCTAAGTCATATTTTGAGATTCGCTTTTTTTTTTTTTTCAGTGCACAGAACCAACTACCCCCTCCCTGCCTTTATGAAACTTAAGGTGTCCTTTCAACAGGTATGCAAATATAAAAGAGCTCTTTAAGGTCTATTTCACCACTTTAAATGAGTTAGCCATCCTTTTCAGTTCTGAGAAGCAGCAACATGCACCATGTAAAAGAGAGATTAAACACTTAGTGGAGCTGCCACTTGGAAAATTGGTCCTTTGCACAGACTCAATTTTGGAGGTACATTATTTGTTTTATGGGTTTGGTTTTCTTCTTTTTGCTCTAGATGTGCTTTAAGATGATTCTCTTCCCTTCAACTCTGTTTATTCAGCAGTAACTATTTATATTGCTTTGAACTTGAGAGCTCTAGTAACATTTGGATCAACTTGAACTTGATAGCATACAGAACAAAAGGATAGTTGATATTCAAGGGAGCTTATAGTCAAGCCCTGACAGTTACTGGTGGAGTTAAGGGATACAGTAAGAAAAGTAAAGACTGGTATCTGCTCTGGCTAGTTATTGTAATTGCTGGAAAGTCTGTGGTGGAGCCTCGTGAGATACCAAAAATCTGATTCTGTAAGTCATTTGTAGTAACATTTCTGCTCTTTTGGAGGTGTGTGGGCTTTGGGGTTTTTGGGGATTTGTTTTCAAGTATGTTCTGCTCTGTTCTGTTCTACATATTCTGAGCTTTGACCTTTATCACTGGGTGATTCAGAGGGTACGTATACCCATGACTGTGGTAATTTGAATTGACTTTAGTTTCATTGGATCTGTGTCCATCGTCAAGGAATATACCAAGAAAGATTTAATCACCTCTGAAGATGACAGTCATCCTATTCCTTCAGGTCTCTGTAACTCCTACAAAGATGAGAGAGCAATAGTAGATACAAAAAGGGGTTGGCTCTCCTTAAGAAGAGGATTGTCTAGTCTTTTGAGCAGTCTTGGAAGAATGTTCTTGTCTATTCCCCAGCTATATAGACGTTTTAAACATAAATTGTATTGTAACATGATTAATCCATGCTCTAATGCCTGAGATAGTTGCTTTCATGATATTCATATTAAAACTGCAAATTGTTTGTAAACTCTTAGTAAGCAAAACATTTTACCATGACTGTTTGACTGGGTACATATTCTGAAATTGTGACAAGCTGGAATCTTCTTTGTGTTTGCTCAAGTCAGCTCAGAGAGAAGCGATGTAGGAAATTGGCTGCAATAGCTTGTGGTGTGGCAGTGAACTGTCTGCATGATGGTGCCTGTCTGTCCAAGCAAAGTCACTGCAGCTTCTGAGATACAGAAACTTTACAGTAGTTTAAGCTTTTTGCTTTATTTACAACAGGTAAAGAGCCCTCATCTAGTCATGTGCAGTTCCTTTGGCAGTTGATAATTAACTGATCTGCAACAGTATGATTACTTGCAATTGTTTACATATAATCTCAGAATAGCTGTCTGAAACTTTATTCCTTATGAAGTTGATTATATTCTTGACCTGCATGTGAGACTTAATATTGCTCTATCTGTGACCGCATTTTAACCAAGGTGTTTTGAGGAGTTCATCACTGATGGTAGTATTTTGCATCATTTGAAGCATTAAAGTAGACTTTCAGCATCCCCTTATTGAGGCTTTTTTCAGCAAAATGAATGAGTGTTTTCAGTCTTGAAATAGTGTCCTTTTTTTTTTTTTTAACATTTAATGCTTTAGCTCTGTATTAGACAGTAATGTCTGTCAAGGGAAAAAGAAAAAAAATGTTCCTTTTAGGAAAAGCAAAGTTAGATTTTGTTTAGGAAAATTCCATGCAGAGGAAATCCAGATCTGTCTTGTGTCTTAGTGCAGAACTAATTCTGCTTTGGCATCAGAAACAGGAGGACTAGTTTTACCGCTTGTCCATCTAGTCTGTGGAAACATCTGTGCAGACTTATCTTACTTTTTCATTTCAGAAAAACCTTTAAGAACAACATTGATTTTCCTTTTGCCTTGGCTTAATTCCCCTCATTTCCTGCAGTAGTTTCCAGTTGGTGTTGGACGAGTAGTAGCTATAGACATACTCCACGCTTACACAGGCTATTATGGCTGGAATGGAGGTGGGTTAAGAGGTGGCCTTGGACTGTTCTTTATCACTGCTGTGCCAGACCTGCAAGCAGAAAGGCAGATGCAAAGTCCCATGGCCTAACTCAGTTTAAATGATCTCTGTTTTGAGAGCGTCTGTTTAAAATAACTTGCAATAGTGGGAGATTGCAGACAGCCTGTGGGCTGGTATGAAAGACAACAGCCACAGTGCGGAAAGGGGAGGCAACTTCATACAGCTGCCAAAATGAGAGATAAGAAACCATGGAGAGTAGCAGCTGGCCTCTCATCACAGTGCTCAGCAGTTTTTTGTGGTGTGTTTTTTGTTTTGTGTGGTGTTTTTTTTGTTGTTGTTGTGTGTTTTTTTTTTTTTTTTGTCTTTTCATTCCAAGATGCTAATATAAGCATCTTGGCTTCTGATGCAAACCTCTAGATGAATGTGAGTTGATGAGATATATGGCGGGGTGTGTGTGTGAAGCTACTAGTAGTACCTTTACAGTTGTGAAAGAAAACTTCTAATGTTGTTAGAAGAAAGGCAGGATTCCCTGACTTTAATTTATGAAATTTGTCATGTTGCTTTCTTAAATTCTTTTTAGTTTGTCATCTTTGGGCAGGAAATATGCAAGGCCCAAATAGTGAATGTGCCCTTAAATCACAGGGTGGAGTTCTTAAAGTAAAACACTTTGCAGTGTGTCTAACCACTTACTTTGAGTGCATCTTGTTTTCTTCAAACAAAGGCTGTAATTGATCAATTTAACTTTGTGTAAGTTTCTGTAGGCTCAGTTTGACATCCACTTCTTTATTTTGGTGGTTGGTACTGTAGCATCTTGAGATGTAAAAATGAAATGCTAGATTTGGCAATGTAAGGTTTGATTAAATCTTCTTTCCATACTTCATGACAACAAAACAAATAGAAGTCTTCTGGATATTTTATGACGCTTCATAGCTTCTCTCTGGTTCAAGCTGAAATGAAGAAGAAAAAAAAAAATATTGCCTTTTTATGCGCAAAAGTCAGACTGAGCCCCAGGTAAAACTGGCTTGTAGAGGTAAAGTGGATAATGCTTCAGGTAACTAGATACCCTTAGGTGAAGAAATAACCATTTTTACCATTAAGAGCAACAACTTTGAATCATAGGAGCAGTCTTGCAAAATGTACATCGTGAAGACTGTGTCAGATTGGGGAACTTTGAAGTGCATTTCAATGGCCAAGGGGCTCCAGAACACTTGGAACTTGAGCTTTTTCAGAAGATGTGGTGACTAGAGGTGACTTTTACCTCCTCTCCTGTACTCTTTTATCCTTACCAGGACAAGTTTGCCTGTGGGACACCTGCATAAGGTAGCAATTATTAAAGTTGCAGTGAATATTCAGTAGTTTGTTATCCTTTACTTGGCATTCATTGCCCTCTGTCACCCTCAAAAGATAGCTGAGGTATCTGGACTGTGCTTCTACTTTCCAAGTTTTTTCTAGATGAGAGATGTTTTCAAGTATTGTTCTTAAGTGCTTCAACTCTCCTGTTGTTTTTTTTATGTGGCTGGTGTGGTGTCTGTATTTTTTTTTTTCTTCTTCTGCAAACAGCAATACAGAAACAGGAAACAGCTTTCTTTGCACGTGGACTCATTGTTCAGGAAATGAGAAGGCAGGTGATGAAACTCAGGGTGGAAGGTAGTGTTTCATAAGGGTGTACTTGGTGCCAGATAGCATTAAGTGATTACAATATATTTGGGGGTCATGCGTGTGGCAGTTCTTGAGTCTGGTGGTGTTATACCTGTAGCAGACTTTTGAGCATTCAAACACTGCAATTCAGAGTTAACGTAACCATGCAGGTCATAATCTGTGACTTCCCCAATGTTATTACTGATTTTGTCAAGCTCTCCTATTTGTCCTGACTTCACAGCAGAAGGAAATGAACCTAGAGTTCTACTCAGCTCTCTGATTTCTTTTCTACAACTGCAGAACAAAACCTTTTCCTAGATCTTCGAAGTTCTTGTTAGTGTGTGTAAGGTACTTAGTTTGAGAGTTGAGGAAAACTCGTGATTTTGTTGTTTACCAAATTTTTTGCTGAATCGTTTGATGGTGTTGGCCCCACTCCATTTTTACCAGGAACTTGGCTTCAGTTCCAGCATTCTCAGAACTGGTTTCAACAAACAGGTGGTCCTTGGCATGCGGTAACATTGGGTCATGTGCAAGAAGCTGGCCTGATCTGTAGTGTGTCCTAGTGAAGTGTACTTGGTGTGTGGACTCTTGAACTGAGAGAGGGGGTCTGTGGCCTCACTCCACAACCTGGGGGCTGTACTTCCTCTGGTGCACTGGATTCACAGAGCCTCCAAAGGAAGACATGTGCCTTGACTACCATCTGTGCTATTGCTGCTCCCCTGCTGCACAGAGCCAAGTGAAAGTGCTGTCACCCTGTTTTATAATTGCTGGATGGCACTTAGATTATTTGAGAGACTTGGTTTCATCACCATAGTTAGATTTATTATTTAATCTCTGAAAACTGATCCTGTCCCTGTTAGCTCTTAATTTTTTTTAAATTTTTTAATTTTTTTTTTTTAAGCACTTAGCTACCTTTTGCAAGAGTATTACCTTAAACTTCCTTATGGACTTTACTGAACTGAATGCAGTGATAACCACACCTGAGAACTGCTTACCTAGGAGTCACCTGGTGATTCTGGAGGACAGCAAGCTGAACTTGAGCCAGTAACATGCCCTTGCCATAAAGAAGGTGAATGGTGTCCTTGGGTCTATTAGACAAAGCATTGCCAGCAGGTTGAGGGTAGTGATCCTTTCCTTCCACTCAGCACTGCTGAGGCCGTATCTTGAGTGCTGGGTCCATTTCTGGGCTCCCCAGTACAAGAGAGATGTGGACATAGTGGAGAGAGTCCAGTGAAGGGCCACAAAGATGATTAAGGGGCTGGATCATCTGTTACTTGGGGAAGGGCTGAGAGAAAGAGCTGGACTGCTCAGCATGGAGAAGGCTTGAGGGATCTTATCAATGTGTATGAATACCTGAAGGGAGGATGCAAAGAGGACGGAGCCAGCTGTTTCCAGTCATGCCCAGTGACAGGACGAGAGGCAGTGAGCATGAACTGACACACAGGATGCTCTCTCTCGACATCAGGAAACACTTCTGTACTGTGAGGGTGACAAACATTGGCACAGGTTGCACAGGGAGGTTGTACAGTCTTGGTTCTTGGTTAATGTATTGTTAATGTATGGAGGACTCCTCTAGACCAAAAGGGATACATAATAGGTGAAGTAGAAGGCTGTGAAGTTGAATTCTTAGTAGATACAGGAGCCACATTATCACTTTTAAATTTCACCCCAGCAGGGTCCAAACTTATGGATAAAACTTTGATTCATGTAGTTACTGGCAATGGAGCAAAATTAAGCAAACCTTTATTTGTGACAATAGGAAATAAGACTATATGGGAAAAGTTTGTATTAGTGGAAGACTCCCCAGGAAGTTTATTAGGGACAGATCTTTTACAGGCTCTGGACCTGGAAATACATTTATTGCCTGAGGGAGTGGATATAATAATTGTGAGGATGAATGGAATTACCGAGAGTACTAACAAAGAGTTCAAAATACCAGAAACATTAAAATCTGTGCCAGCAAAATTATGGAGTAAAACCAGTTTGGATATAGGGCTATGAGTTTCAGCTCACCCTGTGATTATAAAAACAAAGGGAGGAACTCTTCCTGCTGTGAAAGAGTATCCTCTTCCCCAAGAACCAGAAAAAAAGCATTCAAAACCAAATTGTCTGCTATTTAACTCTAGGAATTTTAGAAGTATGTGAGTCACCCTACAATACCCCTACACTCCTGGTGAAGAAAAATAGATTAGATTAAGATGGAGACCCAGAATATCAGTTTGTACAATATTTACTGGCAGTTAACGACCACATAGTGGTTTCTCACCCAGTAGTGCCTGATCTCTCCACTATGCTCTTGCAAATACCGCTTTGGGCAAAAAGTTTTACTGTAATTGATCTAACTGCTGCTTTTTTTTTTTAGTGTCCTGCTACACAAAACCAGCCAACTTTTGTTTGCTTTCACATGGAAAGGACAGCAGCTGACTCACAAGTGTTTGCAGAGTCTCCTACAAGTTTTTGTGAATAATGGGAAATTATTTAAGTGATATAAAACTGCCATGTGAAACAGTTCTTGTGCAGTATGTAGATGATTTACTAATAGCAAGTGAAGATGAAAGTGCCTGTATAGTAGATACTGTGCGTTTATGTACTGCCTTAGTGGTGAAATGACACCGTGCATCTTGGTCCCAACTTGAGCTGTGTCAGAAAGAAGTGAAATACTTAAGTTTTATTTTAAGAGAAGGGCAGTGAGAAATAGACTCAGAAGGGGTAGGTGCTTGTTGTGGCTTAACCCCAGCTAGCCACAAAAACCATGACAGCTGCTTGGTCACCCCTCCCTACACCCCAAGAAGGGAAGAAAATTGAAAGGGAAGGGAAAAACTCACGGGTTGATATAAAAGCAGTTCAATGAAACAACAAAATAATACTAATATTCTACTACTAATAAGAATATATAAAATGAAGAAGATAAAACAAGTGATACTTAATGCAATTTCTCACAAACTCCATCCATACTGAAGAGTCAGTCCCAAGAAGTAAAGCACCCTGGTCCTGAACAGTGAGAAAGCAAAAAGGCAGAAAGACCCAAAGGCCAACTGCAAAATGGCAGAACAGCAAAAGGCTGAACTAATTAAACTAACCCAACTAATGGAACTGAATTGGAACAAAACTGAGCTGGAATGGAACTTATGAGCTGGAAAAGCCTGCTCCAATTATATACCAAGCATGATGCTAATGGTGTGGAATATTTTAATTGATCAACCTGGATGTCAGTCAAGGTCTGTCCCATCTATGGTGCCATTCCTAGTTGTCTTGCACCTGGAGGTACAACACCCAGAAAGACCATGGTCTCCCTGAGAGTGGGAAAGGTACCAGTAAGTTCTTACATTCTCCTCTCACCCGATCCCAAATGCGGAGAGCTGGTAGGAAGAAATAAGTTAGCTCTTCTCAGTCAAAACTTGGGAAACTTAGCGTCTTATCACAACAATTCTCATATTAAATCCAAAGCAAAAAAAGTTAGTGCTAGCTGTTAATAAGAAAAGTTTCTAAGCATGTGATGAAAATCAGCTCAATTTCAGTCAAACCAACACAATGCTACAGCTAAACTTGATGTCAGTCACAAAGAAACAGGTACAGGGATTCCTTGCAGCAGTAGGATTCTGATGACAGTGGATCCCTGGGTTAAGAGAACTAACAAAACCCCTAACAGAAGCAAAAAGAGATGAGGAAGTAGATCCTATTGTGTTGGGTCCAGAAAGGTCCAACATCCTTTTGTAAAAGGGAGCTTCGGACAAGATGACTGCCAGAGGTCCCTTCCTATTTCATCCATTGTGTGATTCCCAGTGGAACAGCATTTCACTGGTACTGTTGTGACCCCCCTTTCCCTCAAGGACCTAGGTGTATTTTTACCCTTCTTGATGCCCAGGTAAACAACTAGGTTTCCTTTCTCCTAGTGTGTGTCACCTGTGCTTGTTGTCACATTGGTCTTTGAAGTCAATGTATTCCGCGTGCGTCACCTTAAAAGAAATTTACAATATACTCTTATTTGATGCTCATCTTGGGAAATATAAGTGCATTAACGTAATTTAGGCCTTAAGGATAGAAGGTAGGTACCCAGCAGAGCTTAGCAGATCAGTTTTGGAGATCTGAGTCTGGGGAATGCTTGCCCTTTGGAAGGCCAGGTGAGCATGCAGTAGCCATTTCACCCTGCACTTTGTGCAGCCCATCAGCAAGTCACAGGTGAGGCTGTACCATGCATGTGTGGTATGATGCTGTAGTGTAAGAGAGTGGTCTGATACTGTAACAGATCACAAAACAGTATCACTGTGCAAATCCTATATCTAATGACTGTAGGTGATAGTACTTACAGAGAAAGCTAAAACCTCCCTAAATGGTGCAGTATGCAAGTGTTCAGGTAACTTGGTTCATAGACTAAGCAGAAAACCTGTTAGAATCAGGGGTCATCTCGACCATTTTCACATTGTGGCTGCACCTTGGCTGAAATTCAGGGGGCAGTGAGGATATAGAAAGAGATAACATAGCGTCTCAGCCATGAGGTAAGGTAAAGACTCTTGGTGAAATTCTCCAAATTTAGTGACGTGTTTGAGTGGAAGCTAATCTGTGGGAGAAGGGGAAGAAGAGTCGTTTTGTGAAGGGAATTATGGTTTTAATGTTAGAAATGTACCTCCAATAGGGTATTACTGCCATGCAGTCAGGTTTAAACTCTCTAATAGGCCTGAACAAGGTACATATTTGGTGAGGGGCCTTTCTTATGCTAGAGAGAAAAGGGCTTGTCTTTCTTAATAGCCCCCTTATGCAGCTAAATGAGCATATCCCTACAATAAAAACTCATATAATCTGGTTAGCACATGGAGTTTATAAGTCAATAAAGAACACCACCAAATCCACTTGTCTGTAAAGGTGTGAATAAAGGCATGCTGCCAGAGACTTCTGACATGGCCAAGGTATCTGGTGTCTGCTGTTTTTGCTGGGTGACCTATGCAACTATACCTCAGGGAATATCATGTAACATTATAGAATCATTTTGGTTGGAAAAGACATTTGAGATCATGGAGTCTGTTAGTCTACCACTGCCAAGTTGACATCTACAGGTCTTTTAAACACCTCTAGGGATGGTGACTCCACCACTTCCCAGGGCAGCCTATTCCAGTGTTTGACAACCTGTGGCGGATGCAGTTGACACCCTGCCCCCCCAACCCTTTCTGTGAATAAATTTTTATTAATATCCAATCTGAACCTTCTCTAGTGCAACTTGAGACCATTTTCTCCTGTCCTCTCAGTCCTTGCATTAGGAGGAGACCAACGCCCTCCATGCTACAACCTCCTTTCAGATAGTTGTAAACAGTGATAAGGTCTCCCCTCAGCCTCCTTGTCTCCAGGCCCAGTTCTCTCAGCTGCTCCTCACCAGACTTGTGCTCCAGACCTCTCACCAGCTTCATTGCCCTTCTCTGAATTCTCTCCAGCACCTCAATGGCCTTCCTGTAGTGAGGGGCCCAAAACTGAATACAGAATTTGAGGTGGGGTCTCACCAGCGGTGAGTACAGTGGCACAATCACTTCTCTAGTCCTGCTGGCCACACTGTTCCTGATACAAGCCAGGATGCTGTTGGCCTTTTTGGCCACCTGGGCACACTGCTGGCTCATGTTCAGCTGCTGTCAATCAACAGCCCCAGATCCCTTTCTGCCAGGGAGCTTTTCAACCACTCTTCCCTGAGCCTGTGGTGCTGCCTGGGGTTTTGTGACCGAAGTGCAGGATCCAAGGCATACTCTGAAGGCTTTTGAGACTTTTTTTTTAAAGAGTGGGAGCTAGGAAGGAGGGAGGAAGTCACATAAGACATTTGAGTATGCATATGTATAGATAGGTGAAATCCTGTTCACACAGAGTATTAACTTTCACTGCTGTATGTTGTCCTATGCTTTTATCAGATACCCAAGCAGGATTTTCCTATTCTTAAGGTGCAGCTAACTGAAAACCAGACTGTTAACTACCAATAGCTGATGCAATCTACTAAAATAAATTAAGATGAAATACAGATGTTAAGATGGGAGGTTTTTGATCATGTGACATGTAGAATGCATTTCCCTTCTGTTTTAAATACATGATTCTGAGCTGATCACCCTAGATCCTCCTCACAGTTGGAGAGAAATACCTTATTTTGCAGCATGATTTGTCCGATTGGTACAGCTGCTTTAAAATAAGCAGTACCTTTCGAAGTTCCAGTTTGTATCCATTGTGCATGAAAGAAACATAGGTGATTAGCTGGGATACAATCTTTGAATTATTTTCAAATAGTTCTAGTTTGCGTGTGTTCTTCTGAACATTTAAGCTCTTAAGAGTTGTGACTGTGAAGTAGGATCATTTGTTAATTAAAACCCTAAACCAACCAGCCAGAGAACCAGATTGCAAATACTTGTGAATGTGGAGAGAGCAGCAAAGGCATGTCATAAATGTCCACCAAAAACTAAAAAGATTATTTAAATCTGGGGTTGTGTCTTCAAAGCTAATGGCTAGGTCAGCAGAAGCAGAAAAGAGCTCACTTATGGAAGTACCTCTCATAATAACCTGGTTGTATTTAGAAATAAATAAATGAATTCCCCTTCCCTACATTTATTGGGAAGTTATTTCAAAGCCTTGAGGCTTGGATGGTTGGAAGCATTCTGCAATTCAAAATAAATCTGTTCTCCAAGTTCATGCTTATTTGCCTTTTTGGCAATATTGTTTTGCTGAGAGATCCTTTTCCCCTCCTTGATATTTATTTTGGCATATTTCAGAAGCAATACTGTTTGCTTTCAGCCTTCATTTTGCCAAGAAAAATAAGCCAAGCTGGCTGCCTGCTCATAAGCCAAGCAATGTGGGGGAAGGTTGGCTTTAACTATTTTTGCCCCAGCTTTAGTGCTTTACTCTGCATGTCTGTTCAACCATGAGTAAGCACAATTTTTTCCTTCCCTTCCTCTCCCATGTAACATCTTCACAGTCTTCAGGACTGCTGGATTATGAGTTTCTTGGGGACCATGGACAACCATGACTGCTAAGAATTAGACATCAGAGTACCTGTCTGATGATACTACTCTTGAGACTGAGAATAGGAAGGGATGTAGTGACTGTGGTTACACACAGAGGAGCAGAAAACACCAGGAGTGTTAAGAATAAAAACTGTAAGTTAAAAAATGATTATTAAAAATGGAGATGAATTTTAAACCGTTTTAGGGTGAATGTTCTTCTGTCAGGAAAGATCTGTTTATTCAGATTACTGAGTATAGTTGCAAGTTTGTGTAACTAAAAAAGCTGATAAACTACTTGAAATATCAGTGTGCAATGCCGCTCATTTTTCATCCTGTTTAAGAGAGCCTGGTGTTTTTGTAAATTGAATATGTATGCAGCCTGGTGTTGTGGAATTGCCTGCTAATAATAGAACCTCAGATGGGTGTTGGGGGGAGAGGTGACAAGGAGCAGCTCAGAGAGACGCCCAATTATGCATCCCTGTGGCTACTGTGTGGAAGGTGCATGTTGTGGTGCCAGGAAACAGAGCTTCTGGGGTGAATTCCTCTTTTTGTGGTAATGCCATTTTTCATTTTATTAATGCAAATTAATTTCTCATAGTCATCTTCCTTCAGATGTCGACTGTTTCTAACTTGTTAAACAAGAAAACATCTAGCCACACATTTCCCAGTTACATGCCACCTTGGTAATTGCTCAAGTACTTGAGTAAGATCCTCCTCAGTTCTTTGAACTGAGTGTAGGGAGCTATAGACTTTGCAGTTTCTTTAGCACACAGTCTTTTTGTTAATCTTTTTATTAAGGCTTCCTTTTGTGTGTTAGTCACATGTATTATGGTAACTTGCTATAGTGTGTTAATACTATATGTTCTTCCTAAGGGTTTTTTAATTCCAATGTGCTTTACATAAGAGAACAAAAATATGATAATAAAAACACTGAAAGCAATTGAACAAATGGTTTTTCTTTATAGTGAGATTTGTTTTTATGAGTGTGTATTTCTTGAGGCAGCCTTTGAACTGCAAGATCCAGTTGTGTGCTCTCCCGTTCCTCTCCTTGCCCTTCCTGTTCCCCTCTCCTCTTGCACTCAGGATGCTCCTTAGGCTCCCTGGAGGGGCTGTGATGCCTCCTCCCACCTCACCCCCCTCACCCTTCTGTCCTCAGTTAATTTGTTTCTGCTAAAGTTTGAGCTGAAGCTGTAGCTTGAGGTATATACCCTCAGCACAATACACTAACACCACACCTTAAAGGAAAGGTCACTCTTTCTATGTTACCCCTGCTCTTACACAAGCATCGGTTTAGCAATCTGATTTGTTGTTTAGCTGCTTCCTGGCCCCTCACCCCACCCAAGACAAAAAGAAAGAAAAAAACAACCCCAAACCATCCTTGGGCTAATTCTCTGATCAGACACTGTCTCTGGCTGGAGGTCCTTGGGCTAATTCTCTGATCACACACTGTCTCTGGCTGGAGGGAAGGGCAGTGGGAGGCTTTGTGGTGGGTGGGACCCAGGGTTTTTTCCTGTGGGATGCTGGCTGTTCCCTTTGGAACAGGCCAGTTTACAGCTGTCTTGTCCATTTGTATCTTGCGCTGATGAGAGAGGGGCAGAGCATTGGGCTGTGGGTGAACATCTCTGCAAGCATCCCATCTCAATCTGCTTCCCTCCTCAAACCCGTGATAGGAATGAACAGTTAAAGGCATGTTTTTTTCAACCAAGTTTTGGTTGATTCCAGGCCGTTTTGTCATCTCACCAGTGACTTTGAATGTGGTGCGAATACTAAGGTTTAATGTAACTTTCATTCTCTAGCAAAAAAAGAAATAAATAGGCAACATCTAAAGAAGGAGGCATTGCTTTCTGGCTGTATGTGGTGACCACCGGCTGAGTGCCTGCTCTGCCACAGAGGGTGTTGGTTTACACAAAGCATTTAATTTCTGTGTCTCTGTTCCACAAAGCGAAATGTGGCTGTTTCTTGAATTATGCTGGGAAGCCCTAAGCTCTAGCTACTCCAAAATAGCTTTTAGGTATCCAAACAGCCTGTATGTGCCTGTGGGGCAGGAATGGTGTGTTTCTGGAGACCCTGGAACAAGGGGAAATACAGAGTGGCAAAAATTGTGAAACTCTGGGTTCTTTTTTTTTTTTTCTTTTTTTCTCTTCTCCCATGTCTTTACAACATAGCTCTTCCTTATTGGTTGCAAGTGTGGCTGAAAGTAAATGCTTGTTTTTGTTTTGGTCATTTTTATTTGAAATTATCCTCTCCATTCCTAAAAAGTTGGTTTTTATGGGTAATGTGCATGTTTTGCAAGGAATCACAATATATACAGCTTAAAATTTATTCTTTTATTTTTATTATTTTACTATGTGTTGTCTTAAAATGTAGAGGAGAGAGTGTATCTCCCTAATGGATTTCAGCCATTGGAAATGAGTTATTATATTTTTCTTTCCTCTTCCAGGGTCCTGAGTAGCAGGATGGAAGAACTCTAACTGACGGAGAGACAGACAACACCCCCTTTCAGCATGGAAACTGCTCCACTTGACGGGGAACTAGATAGAAATTCAGTAAGTAACTTGAATGGGAATGCATGTAATCAGATGAACACGATGATGCTTTTTCAGGGAGAGGATTGAGTAGGTTGAGTCTGTTCTAGTTTGGTTTGAATTGATGCTTTTCTGGTGAGTGCATTTGGAATATCATGTAGTATTACCCATCATGTGTTAGGTTCTCCTGGCAAGAGGGCTGAATATCAAAAAACATTTGGTTCTAGGATTTGATCCTTTGTGTCTCTGAATCTGAAAAGAAAAAGGTGTTCCTCTCAGTTTTACCAAGTGGCACTTTACTGATTAGTGACTATGGACAAAAAGGAAAACCAATGTATTTCTTGGTGGAAAGACAAGCAGAAAAGGCAGGAGGAGTGCTAATTATGTATTATTAGAGTCATTTCAGGGGTAAGACTTAATAATCTGTGCTGATTATAAAATTTCTGAAGTAGTGAAAATACCAGCTCTTTCTTTCTAAGCACAGTTTCGAACCAGGAAAGGCTGGTGGTTGCTATGACACTTTATCATCATCGTAATGTTGAAATTATTTAAGAGTTTAATTTTTGCACAACCTGTTTTATGTGAAAGCACTCTCAGAGCTGAAGCAGGAAATGGTTTTTAGTTTCCAAAGCTGCTTTCTGATACAAAGCACTGCCTCCTAAAGGCAAAACAGGATATTTTTTCTGTAACTGAGGTGAAGCTCAAGTTTAGCACCTAATTAGTGACAAATTTTATTTGTGGTGGTTCAGCTACTACATAGAGCTATTAATTTGATCAAGTGTTTTATTATTGTTTTCATTTTAGATGATGAATTTGGAGACAAGCTATTCTGCAGTGCATTAAGAAAATCATTGGCTTTTTTTCTGTAATAAACAAATTCATAGATTTGTTGCAGGGCCAATGCATCTATAGCCCAGGCATAACGTACTATGAGTATAATCTATCAACTGTGCAATAGGATATTAAAAAAAAAATCCTGTGAATTCAGTTGCTGTGCTCAGTATCTCCTAACATTAAAAAGAAATGTACCAGTTTACAAAAAACTTTGAAGTAACTTGAAATGTGTTAGTTTTCTTTTTGTGACATGCCTTCACAATAGCGTGATTTGAAGAAGATATCCTGAAATGAGGCTCTGTATGTTTTAGCAAGTCTGCTGCAGAAGAATGCAAAGTGCAAGGACAGATTTGGCTTTCATCCTATGTGCTTAGGCACCTCAAGTGTCATCTCAGAATATTTTTTTAAACTGATGGTATCCTGTGATTGACTTCTCTAAGCATTTCTCACCAAAATATCGTTTAGTGGTGTCTATCTTAATTGCAGTTAGAATGTGAGGTTTTATGTGTTGTCCTATAGATGTTAAAAACATAGTTGAAACCTTGTCTGTGAGTCTGATATACTTGGTCTGGTCTACACTGTAGTAAAAAAAATTGAAACTGAAATATTTTTCTATGAAAATATTTTAAGAGAGGTTGGACTCAGTAACTCTGAAGACCTTAAGTGTATGTAAATGCTCACACTTCCCAGAATTTTGAATTTTTTGAAGGGTCATGTTTGAGATTGCAGCTAAAAGTCTGGAAAATTGAACAATCTGATTTCTTTTTCCAAAGTCTGATTAAAATTAATTAAATATATGAGCTTCAAACATGCATGAAGAACACTGATCAACATTTTGGTACACCATCTAAGACCTTAAGGCGTTTTCTAGGAGATAGATACCTAAAAAAGCCCTTTATAGACATGTCAGCTTTCTAATGTGGTTTTGACTTGCATGTAAAAGAAAAATAGAGGAGGTGATCACAACACTTAATATTGTGGGCTTTTCTTTCCAGAATCAGTCTAAGAAGAAAAGTTTTGCATGAAATGCTTTTCCTGTCTAATAATTAGGTTGATGTACACCGTATCTGAATACAAATGTTATGACAGCTCAGCAAACTAGTTTTGGAGTCTGACACAATTAAAACAGTGCAAAATACTAGACACTTTGGTTTGAGTCCTTGTTTGAGAACAGTTTTTGCCTATGTTTCCATAAAATAGTAATTTAATTTAAACAAGCCTCACTGGCCCAGAACTCAGAACATTACACGGGAGTGTTTGCTGTAAACCAGTCTTCTTCTAAATGATTTTTCTAGGAGACTTTCTAGTTGGCTCTCATTTTTACCAAAACATGTATGTCATAGATATGTTGCCCTTGATATAACTTGTACACTCAGTCTTTGCTATTTAAACACATCAGCAGACATGAAACCAACCTTTTCACTGGAAGCACTGAATAGAGGTCCTTTACTGATCAGCTTTGGAGGTTGGGTTACTGGACCTGAATTTAAATGTAACATGACTAATCTTAGAGATTTACACATATTAGAGACTGCTTTCATGAAAAAAAAAAATCTGTCCTCAGCGGGGTGAAAACTCTGACTTGGCTTTAAAACATGCATTTAAACTCTATTAAAAATTTAGCTGTAGGTTTAGATTGTAAATCTAGTAAGTATGTTTAAGGAACTTTTCTTTTGTAGTGTGAGATTCAGACATGCCAGCATGACACATGTTTTTGCTTGTACCCTAATCTTCACCAGGAAAAGGATTTTGCTTTATATGACTAGTTGGCAGATGTAATTTAAGGTTTAGTAGCAGTTGTTATAAGCTTTATTTCTGATAAATGAATGTCTAAAAATAGTACTTTTCTGAAGCACAGAGCTTCTTTTGTATGAAAACCCAATTAAGGCTGCTGTCTCCTGATGGTTTATATTGCTGGTTTTATTCCTTAGTCTTAATCGCAGATTTCACTGGGAGGAGGGCTGGGTTTTATATGTTTGGGCTGTAACATTTTTAGCTAAATCAATCATGTGGTATTGCGAGCCTCCCTTGTCAAAGGATTTGTTCTGTAATCAATCAGTTAGATAAATGTGAAAATAAGGATAGGCTGTGTCTCTGGAAATAAGTGTATGTTTCTCTTATATTTTTATATTTAGAATAAAAATCATGGAAGATTGCAATAGGTGCAGTAGGCTATTCAAACATGAAGAGGTCTTTTGGGCCGAAATAGTCTCGTTTCATTATCTTAACATCTTCCATCAATATATAGGAATATATATTTTACAGGCTTTAGGAAAATACACAGGCCCAAGTAGCTTTAATGGAGAGAGGGGGTTGACCGGCAACGGAGGCAGTTTGGTGTGTAAACAGAATGTCTGCTGGAGAAGATCAGGGCCAGAGTTAGGACAGGCTTGTGTTTCAGCCTCTGGCGTAGGAGCTGTTTGTACCAGTTCATAGGATTAACCATGCAATGCTAAAATATTTACATAAAAAGCCCCTGCATCGTCTCGGGTGACAGGTTGCCCTGTTCTGTGGTGTCATGTTGTATCTTGGTCAAGGCTGCTTCAGAGGCAGGAGGTGAGACAGGACCTGCTGCGGTGCTTTTTCACTCTGTTTCTTCAACGTGTAAGTATGCACTGTGAGTGAACATGCTGTCTGAGACTCAGAAACTTCTCATCCTATATGTCTGTTAACTATTTTTCCAGTTATCTTTCTCTTGCTTTCCAACTTTTAGTGTGAAATAAAGCAAACCAGTGCTGAATAGGGGTGTTCCCAGTCCTTCAGTCAGTTGCTGGATCTCTGTAGCTGCTGCAGACTCCTTTGTCTTGCTCCCTTTTCACTATTTTCTTGAATCTAAAACCAAGGTAGGGTAATACAGGTCCACTCTAAACACAGATTGTTTACTAGTCAGCAGTATGTTACCTGTATATTAAAAAGAAACACTTTGCCTTGAAAACTGCTGAATTCTTGAATGTATTTTCATGTACTAGTACCTAAACCTGTCTGGTAAGTTCATGGGTTCCCTTAACAATGTTTCACTCTTTGACCTAAATTTAGTCCCTGGAAGAACAGAAGGTTGTTTACCAAGTGTGCTTAACATTGATTTCAATTTCTCTTTTTTAACCAAGTTATTTTCCAGAAAGTGCAAAATTATGAAAGAAGGGTTCCCTCTCCCTTTCAGCGCTGTATACTGCAATTGCTGTATTCTTGTTGCAGTACTTTGTATTTGCATGCTGCCGTGTCAATTTAACAGCCCTGGGCAGCTGTGAGGAATAAAAATCTGTGTTTTGAGATAAGGAGTGCTAGACAGGACTGCTGCTTGCTAAGATTTTTATTTCTCTTTTATACGTTTCCTGCTGTTTAGAGGCAACACTGGATCCTCTTTAAACCAGAGCAAGGATTTCTCTCCTTTATGGAGCAGAAATGTTTTGTTTGGGATACAGAAGATACAGCATGTTTGGATTTATTTTATTTTTAAGGAGAAAATGGTCACAGTGATCAGCATGCTTGTTTTCTCCTTTTCTGTTATTCGTGGGTTTCTAATGTAGTTAAAACCTTTAAGACGTAGGTGGAGCTTACCTTACATCTGTACGTGGCTGAGCACGATGACATCTTAGTCCTGATTGTGGCCTTGAGTGACAATGATTTATAGAAGATTCCAAATCAAGTGTCAGAAAGGAGTACAGACTATTATGGTGTAATTACTCTCCTGTAGTGCCTATATTTGATGCATACAGTGGGACAGAGATATTTTTTTTAATGCAACTTGATTCTTTGGAAATACTTTGATATAAAATGTCCTCTTAACTTTAAAACTGCACTGCTTGTCTTGCATCCTAAGCAATTTAAAATGTTGCCTGTGTTTCTAGACAAACTGAATATGTGGCTTCTAAGTTTGTGTGCAAAAGCAGTTGGGCTTGGATCTGCCATTGATGGGTGCTTGCACAGTATTGATGGCTTCAAAGTTTTTGTCTTTCCAAAACACTTATCTGGAAGCGGGGCAGTTTTGGAAACATTTCTTGTGTTATTTCAGCTTTCTTCAGAGCTTTATTCTTCTGAAAGCATTCCAGCTGAAAATGTCTTAAAATACATTGTGTATCCAAGCCATACGAGCACTAGAGCGCTGATGGAGATGTTACACTCAGAATTAGCAGTTGGGGTAGTTGCTGTTGACTAACCATATATGATGACAGCTTCTAAGAATGGCTTCTCTATAAGCATATTTGTCAGTTTTGTTGCTTCAGCTTTTCTGAACTGCTAAGTCTCTTGAGGTCTTGTCTTTGGTATTGAGGTGCATGTGGTATTTTAGGTATGAACTAACACTGTTTTCATTGTCCTTCTTCTTTTCCGCTGCTGCTGCTTTTGTGCACTTGCTTCTTCCTGGCCTGGATTTTTTTGTTTGCTGTTCTTCGCTCTTCAATTCTGTGTGTACACAGCATCATGGTGATACAAGAGACTCTCATGGACCATCAAGTAAGTGACTCCCCTCTCCTACACTATGTTTGCACATATGTTCCTAATAGCACAGATCTTTGCACACATGCTGCTGGGCTAAATACTAGGTTTTCTTCTGTTTTGTAGTTAAGAAGCTGAAGCACAATGAAAATTTACTGTTGGAAACGTATTTTACCTGGCATACTACTCATTTAAATGTTTCTTGGCTTTTAACTGTTTTGTTTTTTTTTTAATGGGAAAAGTTTATTCTTCACCTCTCCCAGTCATGGCTAGGAAAAAATACATCTTTTAAATTACTTATCTGGAAGAGAAGATATATTTATGAGTTTGAAATGAAACCTTTAGATGTTTTTGTAGTATAAATAATAAAGACATGGCAATAGTGGTTCAGAAACAGTTTTATTTTTGAGCTTGTCTGTTTATTATGCTATATGCTTAATTTCAATAAATTTACATCTTCAGAAATAAACAGGTGCATATACTGTAATACTCAAATCAGGATTGGATCTGGTGTGGTGATAGGGAAAACTCAGTGTGTCTATATATCTGCATGCATCCAGCCAAAGACTTATTAGTGCCATTTGTTAACAGGTGGTGGTATGATCGTATGATTGGCTAAATAATTTTGCCTGGGATTAAAAGTTTGCTTGTGCGGTTAAGGGAAATTCTTTCTTCTTTTTTTTTTTTTTATGGTGAGAAATCTGTGCAGAACCAATTGTCTTAACTGATATTGCTTATTACAGACATTAAAAATAATGCAGAGTTGAATTATAATAAACCTTTTTCTATATCTGATGTCCTTGCGCTGTTTTCAAGAGTGTAGGCACTTTCACATGCCCATTATAGAAGCAGAAGAACTGGGAATCTGCCGCTTCGGATTTTTTTTATCAGAGCTTTATCTGATGAAATAAATTGTCTGCAAAAACCTTGATTTGTATTTCTTCTGGTGCATGAATCTTAGTGACAAACTATATATAACTAATTTGACAGCCAGTGTGAGGAGATTGAACCAAGTAGATATTATCAACTGTAGTAGTTCCGTTGCTATTGAAATGTGCCCTCCAAAGAGCTGCAAGGAGGCTTTTCATAGTTACTAATTGATGGTTCTTCTCTAAAATAATCCTCTGCTCATCTTCAAGGGAATGATTTGGGTTTGAACTCCCTCAGATAAAGGAAGGGATGAGTGGAGGTTGTCCTTCTCTTGGATGAATGTTCTGAAGCCTGAGTGGAAGTCTGAAAATAAATCACCACTTTGAGGCCTTTGAGTGGAAGGGGTGTTTGGCAATGCTATTCTATGTCTTGTGGGAGCCTGTGCCTACCAAATCCATCTTTCAAGTTGCAGAGATGGCATGTGAAATGTAAGAATTGGAATCATGGAATGGTTTGGGTTGGAAGGGACCTTTAAAGTTCATCTAGTCCAACCCTCCTGCTGTGTGGAGGAAGATCTTCCATTAGACCAGGTTGCCCAAAGCCCCATCCAGCCTGGGCTTGAACATTTCCACGGTCAGGGCACCCAGAACTTCTCTAGGCTGTCTGTTCCAGTGCCTCACCCCCCCTCATCATAAAAAAATTCTTTCATCTGTCTATTCTAAATCCTCTTTCAGTTTAAAAACATTGCCCCTTGTTCTGTCACTACAGGCCTTGGTAAAAAATATTTCACTGTTTCTTACAACTCTCCTTTATATATTGAAAGGCTGCAATAAGGTCTACCTGGAGACACCTCCAGGCTGAACAACCTCAACTCTCTCACCTATCTTCATAGGAGGGGTGCTTCAGCCCTCTGATCATTTCTGTAGGTGAGGTGTTCCCCAGGAACATTAGGGAAAAAAAAAAAGTAAAAATCATATATTTGTTTTCTCCACCAAAACTCACTAGAAAGTATGAGTGCTTTGAAGATTAGTCAGAAACTGAGTGTGGTTTTTGAGGTACACAGCAGGTATGTGGGCACACATGAATCCAAAACTGTACATTTCAGTTTGGTATATTTGGCAAATAAGAACACATGTTTGATTAGGAACATCATTTATTCCTGCTAACTTTTATTTCACAAGTGAACAAGAGTAAATTATTATTGCTTTCCTTCAATATCACTGTTGTTTTATTCTGTGAATGTAATGAAATTCCAGGATAAAATCATTCCATGCTTCAGATGAGTTCAAAATTAGCTATAGGACCATCAAACATTGTCAGCAAATGGATGACTATGTATCATACATTTTTATAGTGTTTATAAAATCAATCCATCAGAGGCTATAAAGAGCAGCCAAGGAGCCTCTACAAATTGCTGGGTTATCAATTAATATGTGCTAATTACATCTGCTCTACTAAAAAGATCTGCTTCTGAGTGTTAGGTATCTGATTCAATGGCATTTGAAAACTTCTGTTTGTTACTCGCATATCTTTTCCCCTTCCTCTCCCCTTTCCAAGTACTTTTTCCTTTTCCTTGAAATAGTTTTCTTTGTTTCCATCTATGTCTTTAAATGTTCCAGAGCTCCTGCTGTAAGATATTTAAGGCCTATCTTGAGAGAGATTGTTAATTTCCTGAAGTTCCTGCTGATTTTCCAGTTTTGATTACACAGGCACCCATAACAATCACGTCATTAGTCAGTCTTTTATAGAAAAAAAAAAAGATTAAAGCCTTTTAGTAATCTTATTCACTATCCCCTGCTCAAGACAACAGGTATGTTCTACCTTGTCTTCCCCCTCGCTCTGAAGCAAATGTCTGAGCATTAGGATGAGGCATTTTGGAGGAGGAGGAGAACTTCTTCCTAGTGACTGCTACACCGTAGATAGACATTTACATTCTTAATGGATTTATTTCTATTCCTTTAGTACTTTCATAATGTTTTGTATAGAAAGGAGATTTTAAAACTCTCCTGTTCATCATCCTTCGGATTGAATTTCTCAAGACCCCACTTGATTTAAGAATTTCATCCTAAATCCTCAGGCGTGCTAAGTGCTTACCACAAGATATTCTATGTTAGGTGATACACAAACTGTGTTTCCTAGGAAAGGAGCCTTTCTGACAGAGCTAGCAGTCTTTGCAGTACCTAAATCGAGGCTGCAGACTAACAATGGAGCATGGATCTAATAGTGAACTTGAAGCTTGTAATCCTGTGGGTGCTACTGAGTTAACATCACTGAATTCAGTTCATGCTTGGGGGAAACTTGGGTACAGAGCTTGCTTATGGTCCAAATTACTGGCAAGTACCACCTGAGAAATTGATCATTTCCAACACTTACAACAAAGTTAGCAGTGGTGCCTGCTGCCCATTCAGAAATGAGCCTTCTGCACAGGTCACTTGAGGAAGGTTGTTAATGCAATTCTTGCTGCAGAGTGGGTGTCCCACAAGGCCAGCCATGCGGTGGGCGAGGGGCACCGCCAGGAGCTGAGCTGTGAAAGCCCAGCCCTGCAGGGCCATGTGGCCAGGGGCTCTCCAGAGCAGCCTTCAGCTGTTTAATTGAAAGCTGGTTCTACTTTGGTGCCTCTAAAACTTTTTTAAAACAAATGAGTGTAGTTTACTGCACTCACAAGGATCCGTTTTCTGCAAGCTTGTGAAGCGGCTTTTTTCTACCTTTACTTTCATTTTTTATTTCAGATACTAGACCTTTTGTGGTAGAGTCCTTTCCCAAGACTTCGGCAACTCCCTCCCTCCTCTCCTTTCCTCTTGCTTGTAGCTGCAGGAAAAAAACTGGTTTGGTGCTCCTACAAGAAGAACAAAGTCACTACTTTTAAGTATTGGCCTTCTGACTCTGACAGACTTGAACTCTGAACTGGTAAAATGAGCTCTTCACCTTCCTTGTCCATCTCCTCACATATTTTTCCTGAACAGCAGTCGGCATAGGGCATAGTTTGTCTACAGCAGAGCTTTAAATGGTTTATCTGATGTAGAAAATTAGTACAGGTGGGTATCCTGACATCCTTGCTGTCTTCATACTGCTTTATGTTTATGCTAGGCTTTGCTGAAAAAAAATGTTTCCATTACTGTGATAACAGTAGAAATAAAGCTAAGAGGAGAGCCTTTGTATTTTGCAGATTCCATCCAGAAAATGGAACTTGTTTGTTTAGACTAGATCTTCTGCTAAGCTTTTGAAAGTGAGGAAAGCTTGGGAACTCTTAAAATGAGCCATGTCATAAGTTCCAATCTTTTAGGCAGGCTCTTCTTTGGTAAACATCTTTTGTCTCTAGTTGCTTTTTGTCAGTGTATATGTGTCCACAGGACAGGTGTTACTGAGGCAGGCATCCTTCTGCTACTGGAATAGGTCCAGTTTTGTTGTGTGCAGCTTAAGGACATGTACAGACACCATGAACAAGGTGACTTGCCAGGTGATCTTACAAATAGCTAGAAGACATCCAATGAGTTTTTCAGACTGATAAGTTTAAAGCAGAATAACTCTTCCGCTTTAAACCTTTCCCTATATGCACGATCTTTATTAATAAGACTTGTTTCTTGTGATGTATGTACATGTTAATCTTGGCTTTCTGGATGGTGGCACAGCTTGATCTGGCAAGCTGTTTCCCAGGTCAGCTGTTTTGTGGCTAGTTAAACCAAGAACTATCACAAAAGTGGCAAAGAAAACAGGATTTCAGAAGTTAAGTAACAGCTCAGTGCTGTATCTATATTCAGTAGCAGCTTTTCCTACTTGCCCCTAGTTTTTATTTTCATCTTCTGCCTCATGTCTTAGACCAGTCTTGCTGGATCCTTTCTGCTGTCCCCTCCAAAGCAAATTTCTCGTTTGAAATCCTCATTTTCTGGAATGAAAAATCTTGCAAGACAGCATTTGAATACTAGTTTCATATATATGAGTGCAGGTTTTATTAGAAATCTGTGCATAAGCACATAACATCATCGAATGAGCATCCATTTTGTATTTCAGCAGTGGTAATAAACAGCGATGAATCACAGCTATTAACTTCAGGAAAGATGAGCCAGCGCCAGGGGAAAGAAGTCTATTTTACTCCAACCAAAGAGTTACTCCAGCCATCTCTCAGCCCAGGAACTCCCCACAACCATGGTAAGACAAAGCTGTTTTTTTACAGAGGTTTTGAAGAACGTAAATGCTGACATTAATTATCTGTTCCAAGTGTTGGTTCACAATAAAGAAGGAAGAAAGCACATTGAAATATTGTATGTAATTCTTTATATCCTTATATGTTAATCTGAGACAGAAAAAAATGCATTACGTGATGCGCTAGTTTATTAAAGCATGCTATGATTTGTTGGAGAACAGTCCACATAATAGTAGATCATTATCTGTGTGTAATCCCGTAACTGTTGTTCACATTAATGTTTCAGGTATTAAAGCTGTGTCTTTATGTAAAAGTATTATGATACACCACCTAAGCCTGGAACCTTTGTGCCAAAAATTTTTGACAGTTACTTCTACTGAAAGATCCTTTTCTTCAGGATAAGGGAAAAATGAAGTTTTAACCCTGCTTTTTGCCAGCTTTCTAACAGGCCCTCTGCCTTACGAAACCTGTTGAAAATAAAATCTCAATGGATCCACCTGAACTGATTGGATGCAAAGTGAAACTCATCAGTAGACCTGACATGTTGATAGTCTGTTTAGAAAACAAAACCAAAACCAAGCCATAGTTGTTCTTATTTGCATTTGAAACTACTGGTGTTGTCTTATTGCCTAGGATATCATTAGGCACGTTTGATATGGTGCGTGGAGTCCTTGGTCAAAGCTTCGGGCTTTTTTTATTAATGTTCTTTCTCCTTTTACTCTTGGCATCCATGTCAGTTGTCTATGCTTCCATTAGTTCTTGCCATGAGTAGTGTTCCTGAGATGTTTTTTCCTATGAGCCTCCCTAACTCCCATAGTTTGCTTTGTCGAAGTAATGATATTAGTCTGTCAGAATAATAAAGGCGGTTTCTCAGGTTAACTTTGAATCGTTTTCCTGTTTTCCCATTCAGTGCTGTCCAGAGAAAAAGAAAAAACTTTGCAACCAAAGATAGTCGTTACCATGTTGAATCTGAGTCTTTTAGTGCATTTTAAGAATTACCATGGTGCTATTTTCAGTGCTACCCACAGCAAGCTCTGATGTGTTTTCTAAAAGCTGCTCTTATCTCACTGGAACAGCACTTGGTGTTCTCTGGCTTGCATTATGTTTAGGCTGGAATTATTTTCTGTAGAACACATATACATATATATATATGAAAACTTTTTTGTCATTTTTATTATGTTTAAAGGAATTTTTAGCTATTCTCTCTATGTACTTTGTTGTATCCCTTAGTAGACAAATGTTGTAGTTACAGAAGTGTATGAATATTGAAGTCTTCCTTTTAATGTTGCTATTCCCCCTAATTTATAAAAGGATACTGTTGTGCCTTTTTAAAGGCTTTCATTCATACTAAAGTCATTAAAATGGGCTTGAAAAGCACTAAGACTTTGTGCTACTCAAACTCTTTGCAGATATTAAATCTTCTGATTTTGTTCCCGCTGATTATTTCAGGGCTTATATAAATGATCTAAAGCTGGTTAAATGTATCTGTGCCTTTTTTAGCATCAGTGATCACTGACTTAGTCTTCCAGGAGTGCTGCTAGAAATGAAACTGTAGTTTCATGAAACAAGGAATTTGGCTTGCAGTCAGTTTTATTAGTGAAAAGGTGTGATTGTGGCTTAGGCTTCAGCAACCTTGAATTACTAACCTCTAGCCAATCTGCAACTCGAGAGCTGTAGGTTTGATTTTCATAGAGGTGGTTGACCCATTTAGAAGTTGGGTGTTTTTTCTGTGGCAGTTATTCCTACAGGGAAATTACAGTGCTAGTGAGAATGTGAGCTTATTACAAAGGGAAAAAGAGGTGCTGTGCAAGCCTGAAAATGTGAAGCAGAACAGAGTTTAAAGTGGTGGAGTACTTGAGGCTGACTATTGTAAATGAAGTCTAATTGGCAAAGGTCTTTACAATATACCTGTAGTATTGTATGATTACAATATTCTGAAATATAGGAAATGGTTAGATACAGTATTTAAAGGCATTTACTATTAACTAAGTGGAGATACTTTCAGTCACTGGTACCTGAATCCATCCTTAGGAGATGGCTAATGTAAATGAACAATTCAAAAGATTGCTAGGCACAGGATAAAATGGAAAAAATATATGATGCAGTCAGCAAAGAACTGAGTAAATGTACATAAGTGGGATCTCTGACATGGGTACTTGCCTTTTGCTGCTGGACATCTGGATGTTGTTGCAGGCTGTTTGGCCACCATTACCTAAGTTGTGTTTCCTGCTACCTGAAAAAAAGAGCCTTTGTGGCAAAACCAGTTTTGTGTAGAGCTTGTGGTTACAAATAAATGAGTTGGAATGAAATGAAACCTGTGAAGGGGCAATCTTTGGAGAAACTGGTGCTTTGGTGTTAGTGGGGAAACTTCACCACGTGCGCCAAATTCTTTAACTGGCCAGCAGCAATCCAGGGAGAGGCATGTTCAGGGCCTGTCACCTGGAAAATCTGCTGGAACAAGCTTAATTTGTGTCTTCTGCTTGTGTTTTAAGGAATATCCTAATTAAAAGTATTACAAGTATGTTCAAAAGTAGATGAGAACTTGAGTCTTAATATGAGGGAGTGGAGGTAAACATTTTACATCTGTTTGGGCTTCCTATTAGGAATCAAGGGTGAACTGTGTAACGTGTCACTTGGAAGTTATAAGTGGTATGTATTTAATGATTCGAAGTGCTCCTGTGTATAAATACTGGGTTTTAATTTATGTGACCACAGTGCTGGACTTCAGAAAGCTTCGAATAGCATGTACTGGGTTTCTTAGTTTAAAACATGATTTATTCCTTCCTTATTCGTTTCATTCTCGTGAGGTGGAACTCAGTATGTCCTCTAAGCCAGAGATGGGGATCTTCTTTGTGGAGGCCAGTGGAGGTCTGTTTTATGAATTTAGAGAACAACTTGATCTGGCAGCATGGTCCAGTGATTATTCAGCAAAAGTCTTTTTATACTGTCGTTGTTCTGCATCATGTTTGCAGGAAGAAGTTGCACCTTCTTATTTTACATAATATTTTTAAGATTCTTCAAGATACTCTGTCCTTTATTCTGAAGCTGAAGACTAGCTTATCTTTTAGGCTACAGACTGGCCTTTAAAGGTGTGGAGATCAGACTCATTTCCATAGAAAGCTTCAGCAAGGTTGTTTGACAGAAATGTATTAGAAAAACTGATGGCGGGGATTATTCTTGTTTATTGTGCTCACCAGTTTACATAGCCAGTTCAGCATTTTAGTGTTGAAGGCTAATTCAGCTATATATAACACTGGTCCTGAGATGGAGTTGTAATTTTAATTATTGTGGATTTAACTGATTTCTGCCTTACCCATCATTAGTCAAGTAGAGGGTCAGAATAAGTCAATTCTGATCATAATGCTGCAATTACTATTTGTTCTATAAAACATCAGTGACTTGAAGTTGGAGCATACCAAAATCCAAGTGCCATCTACTGCAAAAGCTGATATCACTCAGGTGTGTTGAGGTTCAAGAGACATCAAAACAAACCTAAAAACTAGCTTTTTGCATCTGTAGCTTGCAAAGAAGGATTTAATAAAGGCACAGAGTTGTCTTACCTAGATAGACTTTCGCATTCTGTGTGGTACCAGCATTTCTGCAAAGCCAGCAATACAGCTTTTCAGGGAAGCTCCAAGCTCAGCTACACAAAGGAAAGCTTACTGATTATGGAGTTTCTCAGTACTGTAACTCAGGAACTCCTTGTGAAAGTGGCCTTGAGCAGCTCCACGTTGAATTGATCTTGAACACTCTTAATGATTTTCCTCACTTTTCATTGTATGTGTTCAAGAAAGGGGTTCCTAGACCCTTTCACTGAACAGCTCACTCACATGGATGACTTTGCTTCTCAAATCAGGGTAGGAAATGATCAAACCATGATAAAGATTTGGCAAGAATTTGCAAGAACAAACTTTCTGAAGGAAATCTTTCTTTTTTCCCCACATACAGTCTTTAATTATTTTGAAGTCTTTATTTGTCTTTTCATAACATCTGCCAAGTTAGTCCTGTCTGTAACTCGTCAATGCTGTATATTGTATATCAATGTTGCCTTCTGGTATGTTTTGTGTTCAGATTGTTGTTGCTTTTCTTCTGCCTTATCTTCTGGGCAGTTAAACTTTTCTACTTCTCTGTGCCTTGAACATACTAAAAGATCATACGGTGTTTTTTGCTGAGTATTTTGTGTAGAATTGTCAGCCTTGGAATTTGATCTAAATAATTCAGTAGCCTTTTGATGGAAATGTTAATTTATTTGGGGAGTTAGCTTTTCCTGTAAAGCTTTGTTTATGTTTGTGCGATGGTGTGGTTTTAGGCTCTAGTGAGGTAGCATAGCCTTGCCAGCTCAGACTACTAAAACTTCTTTCAATTGGAGGGAGCGCTTAATACGTGGATTGAACCGTGTTAATTTGTGTTATTTTCTGTGTTTGCATTCTATGGTTGAAAATGTTATTAACCATTAATGAGCAAACAACTATTATAAAGCTTTTTTTTTACTTTTTTTTTTTTATCCTACCATAAGTGCAACCAAGAGGAATCATTGACAAATCTATTTTTTACAGTTAAAAAATGTACATGAAAAATATTGAGTCCAAGACTGCATTTTCAAAAGTTGTAGAACAGAACTCTGCTTGCTGATGTAAGCTGTTTATGTTGTTACACAAATTATCCCTGGTAAATTGGATTCTTGTAAATCTTGTTAACTCAGACTTACATCGGGATACTGCTTTGTTTGATAAAATGGATTAATATAGCATTAGTCATTGCTTAAAATTTACAAAAAAATAAGAAGCCTCCTCAGGGAGGGTTTTTAATGTTTTCTAACATAAATAATCCTTAAATAATAATAAGCTGTACTTTTGGTAAAAAGAGAACTCTAAGATAGTAATATTAAAAATACTGTAATAGCACCTTTGAAAATGTCTGACTTTGTTTTACCCGTATTCGTATTGTCTCTTCAATTTGTATTCGTATTGTCTCATCATGGCTTTATTTAATGAAAGATTGTGCTGTTGTTCTTTTTGTGCCTTTGAGTGCATGTTACAAAGTATACACAATGAAATGCTTTTCTAATTTTTCACTTGTTAGTAATATATGTATGTATTTCTTTGTTTTGGAGGTAATCTCTGAGCTTGTTTTTTAAGAGTGTGAGAAGCTGAAAATCCATATGAAGAAGAATGCAAAATTCACAGCATTCATTGTAGAAAACTTTTGCCATTTTAAGTTTTTGTGGCTTTGAATGAGGACTCATTTGCAGGTGGCACTAATCAGGAGCATCACCCGTACTTTTAACTGGAACAAATAGCAGCGGTACATGTGTTGACAGTATTGTATTTCATACTTTAAGGCGGGCAACTCAGCAGGTAGGTAATGCATGAGGATTTTGGAGCTCTAGTTTCTGTATTTCATGTGGAGAACAGTGACCTGTGCAGATAAGCTTTGTGGCTCCTGAACTCAACTCAGTATTTTTCATGTATTTATCCAAAGCATTGATGAGATGCAGATGGGGTGAAAATGTGAGTAGTATCTGAGAAAAGTGTGTTAGGATGATAAAGAGTAAGGAGGAGATAGTTTACAGTGATGTAAATCTTTGAGTGAAGTTAACAGCATCTTGTCCTCTGTTTTGTTTTGGTTTGTAGATTTTTTTTTTGTTTAGTCAGCTTGTCAAGTGAAGGTAAGCAGTGGAGTGTGTGCCCAGAAGAAGCTTGGGATAAACAGGACCTGCTCCTACTTTCCAGCAGAGTAGCGGGAGTAGTAGCTGATAATTCAGTTTGCATTATGATTAAAATGTATTCTGTGGTACTCGACTGAGAAACAGAAGTGACTTAGGTGTGGGGAGGTGGATTGACAATGGAAGTGGAATTACAGGATTGCTTATAATGATGATGATCACAATGAATAGAAAGCAGGAGGGGAAGAGAAAGAGGTAGAGAAAGAGGGCGTTTTTGGCTCTGCTAAGTTTGTAACAAAGGCTGTTCACTCCAGAGCAGATGTCTAAAGGACATGCTCTGATCTCAGTCTGTAGGATGCTGCATTTGGGGAGAAAATAGAAATTTAGTTATTTTTGCATGTGAGAGAAGATGGGGAGTGAAAAAGAGATGTGTTCAAGCACTACTAGGTTCTGAAGAACTCTTGTTAACTGCTGAAATGATGAGGTGCCTTCAACATGATGGGATGATAATGGCCAAGAAAATACAAGAAAATTGCTGTCTACCCAAGGCAGCTAACAATTGTAAGGTGATTTGCTGTAGAACTGTACAACTTTCAGCCTTTAAAAAAACATTTATTTCAGGTATTTGGCTCGGTTGATAGCAATGGCAGCACATTTTGTTTTTCCAGAGGGTTAGAAATATCTGAAGCTCCTGACATGTTATCCCTGTGCTGGCTCACTGCTGGTCAATGTACAAGAAGCTCTGGAGATGTAGCACACATCTCCTTCTGCTTCTACTCTGCCCTGGTGAGACCACACCTGGAATATTGTGTCCAGTTCTGGGCCCCTCAGTTCAAGAAGGGCAGGGAACTGCTGGAGAGAGTTCAGTGCAGGGCAACAAAGATGATTAAGGGAGTGGAGCATCTCCCTTATGAGGAAAGGCTGGGGGAGCTGGGTCTCTTTAGCTTGGAGGAGACTGCGGGGTGACCTCATTAATGTTTATAAATATATAAAGGGTGAGTGTCACTTGGATGGAGCCAGGCTCTTCTTGGTGACAACCAACAGTAGGACAAGGGGCAGTGGGTACAAACTGAAACACAAGAGGTTCCATTTAAATTTGAGAAGAAACTTCTCTGTGAGGGTGACAGAACACTGGAACAGGCTGCCCAGGGAGGTTGTGAAGCCTCCTTGTCTGGAGACATTCAAAACCACCTGGACACCTTCCTGTGTAACCTCATCTAGGTGTTCCTGCTCCAGCAGGGGGATTGGACTAGATGATCTTTTGAGATCCCTTGCAGTCCCTAACATTCTGTGATTCTACCAGCTGTTAGGGGAAAGAGGGATTATGGTGGTCCAGTGGAAGGAAAGATCCAGCCCTGTGTCAGTGAACCCAAAGCCTCTTCAAAATATTAGCGGCTCTTCCCGAGATGGCCGCTTCGCTTCAGTGCTTTGGCCAACTTTCTGCTAGGAGGTGGTGAGAGCTTGTTCATTCACGTGAGTGCAGGAGAGTGAAGCTGCAGCCGAGAGGCATCATGTTGGAAATGGAGAGGAATCCCGCGTGTCTGCGGTTGTAGCAGATGCACGCACTGAGCGCGGGGGAGGCTTTGACTCCACTGGTAGAATACTGATCACTCTTTACATGCCAGCTCTGGCTTTTCTTTCAACAAACATTTTCAATATGTTAATATTTCTTTTTGGCTTGCAGATGGTAAAATCTTGCCAATCTGTCTGGTTCCAAATCAGGCTGTTTCCTGGGTAGTTGGGTTATATCTAGTCTTTGATAATGTTTTCTGGTTTTCTTCTCGTATTTCCTTTGACTTTACCCTCTGCATCTAGACAGACTTAGCCATGGAAGTAGCTTCATGCAGTCTCTCGTTTCCCTACACTATATCTGTCCTTTGAATAGAGAAACTGAAGAATGGCTAAATAATTGATTATCTCGACACAGTAAGAGTGACTTGTTGCTGAGCGTGTCATACTTTGTCTTTCCATAAGTCTCTCTCACTGTCTCAGCACTAGAGAGGAAACTGCTAAAGGGCTTGTTGAGACTCTCTGCCAAGCTTATTTTTTAACTGTCACATTAACGCTAAATATGACTTCTGAATTCAGGCATCTTCTATGTAGAGTAAGTGCATCTAATGTCTTAGAAGAACGTTAATGCTTTTACTTTCTCCTGACGTGTGGGAATTCTGTCTAAAACCTTACAAACCCTTGCACTTGGAGAGTCTGGGTCTCTCTTACTGTGTTCTTGAGAGATGTTTTAATTTGTCTTACTTTGTGTTTTGATGCTGAGGGAAGTATTTTGTAGCCAGCAGTATATAGGAGCCACATGGACTGCTTGTGCTTTTGATAGTTCTGGATTAATATCTGTTGTATTGCTGCAGGGAACCCGGCCTCAGTGACATGGATGGTCACTTTTCAGTTTTATAATGGAACGTACCTCGTGGAGGTGAAGACCCAGTTCAGCAAAATTATGCAAATTATTTGAAATAGCTTTAGTGATGCTTTTCTCAAACGGGATGTAGCAAGGTTTTAGTCACAGTAATCAAGAAAGGAGTTTGAGTGCTAAATAATATGGTTTTAGCTTGTGTTACCAGACTGAATTTCTCATGAAATGTTTTAAGTTCTACTGTGGGTGGTTAGTCTCCTGAGTCTATTATCTTGACCTCCTGCTTTCATACTGTAAGGCCTTCTCTGCCACATTCCTCTCTGCAAGTCATTATGTGTTTATTAAAACTTGCCATTTCTGAAATGCCGCTCCACCCTGTATTTGTGGCTTGGGTAAATTGCAGGTTCTCCTTTCTGTGTGGGCCGCAGCTTTATGTAAGTGCAGCACTGGGTCTGAAAGCCACAGCAGGGCTGATTACTGCGAAACTTCTCAAGCAAGTTCTTTTCTCCTTGGCAATCTCTGCAGAGCTTGCCTACTTAAACCTGAACTGTGACCTGGAGGATTTCATAAGGGCTGAGATGAAAACTGTTGCTGCCTGAGCAGTGAGCAAGGCTCTTTACTTGGGGTAGGAGGAGCCGTGTAGGAGGGTTAGCAAGCGAGGAGGTGCAGCCATGTACAGCTGCACTGGAAGCCTTGGTGTTCATTCATAACTCAGCCTCTGGAATTGCTCCTCAGCTGGACTGCACTCGACTTGGGAACACCAGAGGACAGAAGAATATTTGGTGAAAGAAACTTGCCACTGCAAATTGCCGGCACTATTTGTAGCGTCATGATTCAGATGTCTTTTTTCTGAATCAAATATTGGTGTCTGAAGGCAAGTGTATCTTTGATATTGTTTTTGTTAAATAGGAGAAAAACACTTTCACTTAAAGTCAATGTGGAAAAATCAAGTGTTGCGTAAAACTCATTTATAGGTATGGTAGTCTGGTAGTTGGCTTTTTCTGTTTTCTGCGTATCTCAAAGAGTGTATGCTGCATGCAGAGAATTATTTATGACCTTTTATTCTGCTGGGCTGGGGGGAGAATTCTACTGGAAAACAGCATTGTCGAGATGTCAGGGCAAATTATTGTCAGACTTCAAAGGGCGAGTCTAAAAAGCTTCTGTCTTCTCCGCTACACCATCAGTTTTCCTTCCTTCTGCCTTTAACTTTTACAGCTGGGTTTTAAGAAGGTTTAAGGTTTTGCTTTTATACCTCGAAGGGGAAAAGAAATATTTTTTTTACTTTGCATCACTAGATATGCTCTTAGCTGTAGTATTGAATCAATATCTGTTTGTATAATGTGTTCGTTATTTTAAACTTCTAAAATCTATATAAAGAGGATTATTATATTTAAAATTCCTCAGTTGGGTAGTTCAGAATATATTTGACTTAAGTTCAATTTCCACACTTGGAATTCATTCCTGTGCAATTCAGAGAGTCTTTTTGATAAGACTATGTTTTTTCAGCAGTGAATATTTTTCAATTGGAGAAATGTTTTAAAACTAAAACCAGACTTTGTCAAAAGTGTTGATCCGCTGTTGGAATTGCACGTGTCTTCTGTTTGCCTTTATTTCGTATACTGAGATTTGAGTTTTCCCCCAGCCAATATACTGGAAAAAATGTTTTAAGCATGGGATTATTATTTGTTTTTCAGCCAGCGTTTACTACTTCAGTAGAAGCCTTGATTGAGTAGCTGATATGAAAAATGCATTCTGTCCTTTAGAAAAATGTATACAAGAGATAAGTTTTCCTCCTCTAAAGAGACAGTCAACAGATTGACTGAGAATAGATTTCCCTAACTCTCCCTGAGACAGATGAACTAAGTATTTCAGTCATGGATTTTTTTCCATCTTCGTACTGATTGGTGTGTTATGTAAAACAGAGAAACCAGGAGACTTTTTCTCCTTTTCAGTGGCATATTTAGTCTAGTACCTAGTTTCCTGATGTAATTAACTTTTGTTATGAGGAATCTGATTTTTTTCATGTACAGATACGGTATGGCACACAGCTGATGCATTTAGGCTAGAATGCAGATACTTTCCTGTTTATTTAGGCTTTTCACCTCAGTCTGACTTCTGCAGTTGGACTTGGCTGTAATTCTGTTTGTGAGTATTTTAAAACTGTCTGAACTTCCAAACTGTGTATATTAGTGCATTTTCTAAGTTTAGCAATTATTAAGGCACTGGGAACTGATATCAAAAGAACGGAAAGCTTCCCAGGACATTAGTCTAAGATCATATAACGAATGATACTAATTTCAGTGTTATCAGTAGATTGTCGTATTCTGTCTGAATTTATTTTCAGGGAGGGGAAAAGAGGAAAAAGCTTTTTTTTTTTTTTTTTTTTTTTGGTCTAATATATGGTGGCTAATGAAGTGCACCTCTCCATGTCATGTACAGAACATGCAAATAAAAGCACTTCCAACCACTTAAAAGTACCTCTGTGTCCTTTCAGGAATCAAATTTATTGCAAGGAATTAAAAAAGGTTTCTAAGGGCTTTGGGTGCTGACTGTGTGGAGAGCAGAAACACATTTAATAGTGCAGGCTGATGCTCAGGATTTACAATAAACTTTAGCTTAGAATCATACCATGGAGAAGAATTCTCACTTTTTTTAAATGTTACAGATTCCTTTTGATCTTAGAGCCTTTCAGTTGTGTGTCAGCTATCTCTCTAGCAACATATATGTCTTTGAAGTAGTTGAAGCCAAAGAGCATGTATGTACAAGTATTAGCAGGTGTAGTAAATCACAAGCTGTTGAAAGGGTAGAGAAGTAGTGAATTTTTACAGCCAAACCATGTAATTAACTGGTTTACCATGGTGGATTAAGTGAAATATGACAATGACTTGGTCGTGGGGAGGAGGATGAAGGAGGAAGCTTAAATTAGATTTCTTTCCTTTCCCCCTCCTTTGCAGTGGTGAGACAGTCATATTTTGGCATGAGGCACAGAGTCTGTCTCTCCTACATTGCTGTGGAGTTGAAGCAGAAGGTATTAGGTCTAAATACCTGGATAACGGCTTCCTTCATTGGGAGATAGCTTCAGAGAAGGGAAATGTAACATTATCTATATTGAAATTCTTAATTATATCTACCCAAAGATTTCAGTTTCACTTCTAAATGTAGAAAAGGAGCATAGCAACGGGAAAGAGGGTTTTGATCTGTTCTCATTTACAGTTTGGCTACCTGAACACTGGCCAAGAGACCTGAGAGGGTATGGAGGGAAATAAGGGGAAAACTTCTTCAGGATTACATCATTTGTGCAACCCCAGGGATGTCTAGCCACTCTTTAGCAACATGAACGTGAGGTGGCAGAAAAGCCTCTGTTGTGGAAGAACCTGCTGGGCTGGCTGGAGGCCGATGCAGCTGAAGCAGTTTGGTGGCTGGTGGCGGAGCCTCCCATCAGCCCGTGCCACCCCACCGTTCCAGTGCGAGACACAGACACGTCCTGATAACCGGTGTCAGCAGAATGTTCCCAGGCAGGGTCATAGCCGGGAGTCTGAAAGATGAGATAACAGACCCATTAACTGGGCAAGATGGGTCTGTAATGAGAGGATACAGTTCCTTCCGTGTGTAAGGGGAGTTTTCCTACTGCAGCTTTCTCTTGATTAGAAAAAAGAAAACATGTATTCTGAAGAGATCTGGACCAATGTAGTTGTGCTGGTTCGCAGTTAAGAAGATAGATTTGGAGAAAAGATGTGGAGCTGTGTTTGTTTGAAAAAAAAAAAAAAAAGAAGATAAAAAAGCAGTAGTGTCCCTCCTTGCATTTATTCCTCATTGTCCCACCATTCACTCATTAAGTTTTCAACTGCTCTTTCCGTTCCTTCTGGGACATCTGGATCTGGACAAGGAGCACTTCAACTGAAAGAAGTACGAGACACAGTAATGGGTAAATAGAAACAGACCTGAACACACGACGTGCTCATCCAGTTTCCCCCCCTCCCTCTGCCCAATTGAATAGAGGTTTTCACTTCTTGTACAAAAGAAGTGAAGGTTACTTATCACATATAATGGTTTCTATTGATGGCTCCTGTTTGGTTTTTTTCAGTTACATCTTTTTTTCCTTGGTATGTATTGGGACATTAGAAGAAGCTCTAGTGCTTCATAGGATCCTGGAAGCTACTATGTTTCATAATCAGGAAAATTATTTTCAGTGTTTTCTGTATGTGTCTTAGTGTATGTATCTATAGGTACTAATACACGTGCAGTCTACACAGTTAAAACCTTTCATAGGGGTTATAAAATACTTCAGTCTACTGTAGTATCCTTGAGCCAGTGTGAACTGAAATTACTGAGTGCAAATAGTAAATACACTTCTTTCCATAAGCAGCTGCAGTAAACACTATTAGTTGAGGATTAATCAGATTCAGACTGCCATTGATTTAATTTGTGGGATGTGTTTCACTTTGTAAGAAGAGGAGCCCAGTAGTATGGAGCAAAGGAGAACACCAGTTCTTATTTTCAAGCCAGTTCTTAGTGTCATATTTTTCTGCTTTTCAGGAAACAGAGGAGGTTTCTAAATGTATTCTGTCAGAAATAAGATGTGGTGGGGAAAATGGGATCAGAAGAGAACCTCCACACAGGAAGGAAATTCCAGATGTGGAAGAGGGTGACCATGCACTGTAGTTGTCAGGGCAAAGAAGGAGCTGATCTAACGAGCAGTGGATGATGGAGGTTATGAAGAGCTTATTTGACTTTATTCTGATAGCTGTCAGCAAGAGGAGTTTTAGTCAGCTGATTTCTAGTCTCAAAGCCAATTTACTGGGCTATTTTTATGTTTGAAATTTAAGTTGTTTCATTTAAGTGTTTTATTCATTGCATAAAATATTTGGGACATTAATAATAAAAAAATCCTTTTTGTGAAGCTTATTTCATGCAACTCTCCAGGAGTCAGGCTGGTCTGTATATATATATATAGACAGAGTGTCAGAGAAGAAAAAGCTATTACTTAACCTTTTAAATAAAAGTAAGAAATGAAAATGTAGAAGCCACGGTAATCTGTTGATGAAAACTAGCTAGGTAAGTGCCTGTACACGAAAATTCAACATGGCTGTGTAACACAAAGCATGGGCCCCCTTTTCAGATTCCCTAGTGTACCACAATAGAAAGCCACATAGCTCACAAGTTATGTCTTGTGCAATAGAAATTTGAGACTTGAAAGACTTAGAGGAAAAAGAATTGATTTAATGAATCCTTAAAACCTAAATAATCATCATTTTTGTGTGCTTAGAAAGCAGAGATGAGTAGGACCAAAACTGAGATGTCAAAAATGAGAAGCGGTGTGTTTGTGGAGAAGAGGAGGTGAAGCAAAGCTATTCTGCTTTAAGCGCCCTAATGGGTTTGACAAGAGGCGTGTAGTGTTGCTTGGCTTGCTGCTGATTTGGCAGCCTCTGTCTCTTCGCTGCATTTTTCACCTGTGCCCTTCGTTTGTTTCTTTTTTTTTTTTTCTTTCCTTTTGTATCTTGCTCATCAGAATGTGAGGTAAAAGGCTGGTACTGCAACACTCTTGTTCCAAGCAGCTAATGCTAACCAGCCTTCACAGAGAACATAATCCTTACACAAACACCTTAACTCATGAAGGAAGAGGGTCCAGTGCGACGTAGGTTTTCTTCATGTGCGGGGATTTCATCTGTGTTTTCTCCAAGAGCTGATGGCCGAAAGCTTGTCCGGAATGCTTCATTTGGAGGATATTACGAACTCTCTCCTGCTTTACCAGGTTTGTTATGGTCTTGCATTTCTTAAAATGTACAGAAGAGAATATAATTTCTTCCTCGAATTTTTCAGCTTGAATAAAAGTAATGTAACGAGATGTTGGCAAAAATCAGAAAGAATGATGCTAGTATGCATTTAGGTAACAGCTCTTTGTAGTGGCAACATTTGTAAATAGGCGAGTAAGTTATAGCTCACACTGCAGTGAATCTCTCTTTCAAAGATATTTGTGTATTTGGTACTGATGTGAATATTTGGTTTGTTTTTTTGGGCATTTATGACTGAAGTTCTGTGATGTGTTTTATAAATGCCTTCCTCCCTTGTACTTTCCACTGCCCTCACACACAATGGGCTTGCTTCAAAATAGTAAGGTACAGCAGAAGGTTTTAATTTAGCTATGACTATTTGGATGCTTGTCATCAGTGGTTTGATATAAAATGACAAGATAGAATGAGTTAGGGCTAAAATCCCTTGCTAAATTCAATAGTGCAAGATTTTTAAGATATTTAACACGAGAAAGGGCTTGAGTCTCCTTTTGCTCAGATTTGTTCTTTCCTGAGAATCAGTACTGGAATATAGAAATGAATTTCTAGAGTTTCATTGTCCATAATGTGCACTTCTGATACAGGTACCTGAATTTCAGCAGTTTACTTCAGGAAACTTTGGTGCTTGAAAATGTATTACAAGGTCATCTTTACCTGAAAGGGGACACTTGCAGAAATTGTACATTCTTACCAGAATGAATCTGTATATGTGATTTGTCTTGTGCCTGTCCCCGTACACACTTTATTGTGTAGCCCCGTGAGGCCAGAATGCCAGGGAGGGAGGGGGAAGAAAATAGTTTTCACTGTTTATTGTGTGCCTTCTGCAGAATGGCTCAGTGAATTTGTAAGCCATGGCTCTGAAGCCACGGGTAGGATTTGGGGTGCAGAATCCAGGGGTGGTTGTGGGCTGGTGATCAGGGAGCTCTGCAGAATTGCTGGAGCAGCATGTTCAGCCACAGGCCGGTGGGGACAGATGCTTGGGACACCATGTTCTATTAAACCTCCCGTTTTACCCTGTAATGTTTCTTTTCACTCAGCTTCAGGAAATTATTAGCCTTCTACTAAGAGTCTAACACTGAGTTTTTTTCAGGCTACTCAGGAAATAAAGATCTCCAAGCCTGAAAGGGTGGAGTTGGCAGCTTGACAGATCCTCCCTACCTTTAAAATAAATGCATGTAGTCTGGTAATTACCGAAACAAAAATGTTTCCTATTTGCTTCCTTCCTGTATAGGATTATACATTAAAGCTGATAGCTGTCTGTAAGTGGAAAATGAATGACTTCTTAAAATGCAGACCAAGTGGAAAACAGTTTTTAATGGGAAAAAAAAACAAGTGTAAACATAGAACTAAAAAATGTTTTTTCTTTTGGAATCTTCCACATATCTGAAGAACTTAAACAATATTCATATGCTGGAAAGTATACTCTTTCAGTTTGGTTTAAGCAAGGAGTAGTTATTGCCTGTCAAAAAGATACTCGTGTAGTTACAGTGAGGTCATTCTTTGGTTATTAGTGTTTATTTTATATGCTTTTTCCAAAAGAAAAAATAACCATGAGAAAATATGTAGAAGGACTTTGCTTGCTTTTCTGATTACTTCAGTTTCAAAAGCCATGGAGGAATCTGAATTAGTTAATATGTGATTGTATTTTTAAAACTGCTTGTCATCAAACTTTTGAAAATCAGTCAGTTAAAAAGACTGATGTCTCCTCTGTTCAATTCTTTAAAAATATTTTTCCTTTTTTCTCCTGCCGTGTTTATTATATAACACCAGTATTGATATCTCCCACTAAGAATAGCGCATAGTTCTTCCTGAAGCATATAGTTTTTCAGCTGAATTATTCATTCGTCACATTCACACCAGTAATCAAATCAGGCTGTTCATTGCTTTTCATTTGGAAGTCAGTAATATTGTTGGTAGGCTTCCTATTTGCGATCTTCTAATGCATTGCATTGTTTTTTTGCTGGTTCTTCTCTTTGTTGGAAAAAAAAAAGCCTCCAGTGGATAGTAATTATTTTTCTTTTTGGGTAAAGTAATTCTGGCATTAAAAAGTAACATGTTTTTTCAGATGTTATTTTTCTCAAGCATCCTAATTGAAAATGGCATTTGTTGAGAGGTACAAAAGCAGTCTTTGAGACGTAGGAGGTGTTATGTGCTTGGTTTTGGTTTTTTCCTTCCCTCAAGATTCATTGAAGGGACACATCACAGGTGTGACTTCAAACAATGTTACCAGTTTTACACTTCAAAATTAAAATCTCTTAACTAGTCTTGTTTTAAAATGTACCCTATCACAGCCTTTATCCTAAAGATTCTTCAACACTAGTCTTACAATGTATATAGCCCTCATTTTTTTGTTGAAGACGATGTTTTGGATGATTTTATTCTTTTGGTATTGACAGCATGTTCCAGTTCAGTCTCTAAAGAAGGATCAATTGATTTTGCTCGTGGGCATCTTGCATGTATGGAGTTCTGGTTGTTCAGGTTGTACGCTGTTGTCAGGCTCTCACTTCTGTCAGAAAGCTCGTCATGAGTTATCATACAGATTTCCACCTGCAAGTTTTGCAAGGGTGTGCAGAGTATTCACAGCAGGAATGCACTATTGAATGGTTTACCTTGGCTTCTACCGTGGTACCATGAACTGTTGCTGACCGCCCTGGGGTTGGAGTCAGCTTTCAGAGCCCTTGTGGCCTGTGATGTGAAGACAAGGAAGGTCACACTGGGAGAAAGTCTGTTAAGACACAGTGTCGCTGTGAACACAGTCCCTGATTTCTAGAACTGCTTTAGAGGCTAGAGTAGTGAAGCTTGTGTTCATTAATTAATTTATTTATTTTTTTAAAGTCTGCAAGTGCCTTAAACAATACTGGGGGCTCAATCTGCAGCTCTGAAGGTTGGTTCAAACAGTGCTTGCTTGCTGTCTCCTACCTCTGAAGGTTGCTTTTGTGTGATGAGGTATAAAATGATACACAAATCCAAGAGATTTAACAGCGAGAAAGTTTCAGAAAGGGACTGTATCTTCAACACATGAATTTATACATTGTGAAATGTGAGCTCGCGCTATCTTATCAAAGAGTTCCTGATTGAATTACAGGATGGGAAACAGCAAGTAAGCTGAAATATTAAGTCCAAACTCACCACTGATAAACTCCGAAGAATTTGGAACACACTTTTTTTATTAGACCTGCCTCTAGCCTCTCATCCCGTGGGAGGCTCCACTCCAGATACAGGCTTCAGTGACTTTTTGTGGTGCAGTTTTCAGTACCTCTGGGACTAATGAAACTACAAAGAGTGCAATAACACAAAGCATCATTTAAAGGCACAGTTTTCGTGGCTTTCCTGTTGTCTTTGTCACAAATCCATAGACAAATTCGTTATTTGTAACTAGTAGCAGGGAAGGGGGAAAACAGTATTTCTTATTATTAATTCTATTAATATAATTGTTCTGGTGTTTTTGTTTTCCTTGACCAAGTATTTCCACAGCAAAATGTATGTTATCCTCATCTTGGGCCCATATATAGCTTTTTCTGATATTTCAGTACAAATTTCCATGGAGGTATTAGCATCAAACTGTTCTTGTCAGAAGAAGTGAGACTGCCTATGATATTGAGGTCCCTCTATCTTAATAGAGTGTCTCTCAAAAATGTGTCCTTCTCTCTGTTTTCTGAGTGAGCTTATCCCTTCTACAGAGGAGAAGGTAACAAGTTGGATGTTGTGGGACACGAAGCTGACTGGTTGGGTTTCGTAACAGACTGAGACAGAGCAGCGCAGTTAGCAATAGGACAAGGGGGCATGGGCTTAAACTCTGCCAGGGGAAATTTAGGCTGGATATTAGAAATAAATTCTTTACAGAGAGAGTGGTCAGGCATTGGAATGGCTGCCCAGGGAGGTGGTGGACTTGCTGTCCCTGAAGGTTTTTAAACTGAGACTGAACATGGCACTTAGTGCCATGATCTAGTAAACAGACTAGAGTTGGACCAAGGGTTGGACTCGATGATCTCTGAGGTCTTTTCCAACCCAGTCGATTCTGTGATTCTGTGAAGGTTTTCCAGGATCTGCAGCACAGTGACTTGACTTCACCAGCAAACCCTTCAGACACCACATTGCTGTGGATGTGAGTAAGGAAGGGAATGGTGAGTGTGATGGCATGTGTATAAATCTGCAAGCACACATACCTCCTAGGCTCCAGGTGGTGGAAGCAGAATGAAGGTGCTGGAGAGAGTTCAGAGAAGGGCAATGAAACTGGTGAAGGATCTGGAGCACAAGTCTGATGAGGAGCAGCTGAGGGAACTGGGGCTGTTTAGCCTGGAGAAAAGGAGGCTGAGGGGAGACCTTATCGCTGTCTACAACTACATGAAATGAGGTTATAGCATGGAGGGGGTTGGTCTCTTCTCCCAAGTAGCAAGTGATAGGTAGGACAGGAGGAAATGGCGTTAAGTTGTGCTGGGGGATATTTAGATTTTTTGGTATCAGGGAAAATTTCTTTACAGAACGAGTTATCAAGCACTGGAACAGGCTGCCCAGGGAAGTGGTGGAGTCACCAGCCTGGAGATGTTTAAAAGGTGTATAGATGAGGATCTTAGGGACATGGTTTAGTGCCTGAGTTAGGTTATGGTTGGACCAGTGATCTTAAAGGTCTCTTCCAATCAAAATGATTCTGTGATTCTGTGAAATTTGGGGAAATGTGACTCAGCTTCGGTCTTTGTGTCTAATGCTCTGGGATGCAGTACTTAATTCTATTTTCATTGGTGATACCAATGAAAAACTTTTATGAAAAAAAACTCAAACATGTTTGTTAGATAAGGATGTGTAAGGCCCTTAAACCTGCTGTGCTTTAGAAACTAAGCTGTGAATTATAGCTTCTCTTCTGTAAGAATAATCCTGACTTAGCACTTTATGGTCAATTCCCATCACTAAACCTTTTGTATATGCATATAAATAAGTAAGTAAAAACTGAAAAGCCATTGGAAAATGCCAGCATTGCATTTTCAGTTGAACTTGGTTCCTAATTGGGAATTTCTTTAGGGTGTGGAGGTGAAGAGAAAACCTCTACTGTGGTTGTGGTGTGTGTTTTGACTTCTCAAGACTGGAGTCAAATCTAATAACATCTCAGTGAACGAAGGCAAGTCTGTCCTCTAAGGTTTGAAGTAACCTTTGCTTTGTTTGAGGACCTGATGTCAGGTGCTGTAGAGAATGTGCTTTTGTATTTAGTGTTATATAGGAAAAGTGGCTGCTGGCCTCTGGATCATGACTCTCACCTTTTTGGTTTTTTCCTATTTCCCTAGTATTAGAACTCTTCTGCCTGTCTAGGTGTTTCTTCCCTGTGGTCAAGTTGTCTTCTGCATTATAGGTTTTCGTTAGCCAAATAAACCTATCATGGATGTGTTGGAAGAATTTCAAAACAAAGAGTTTAATGAACTGTGCACAGAAGAGAAGGGGTTCTGTAAAGACATTTAAAGGTTTATTTCTGAAAAGGCATGTAAGGTTATCTTTGTTAAACATAAAATGTAATATTTTTGTATTCCAGTATATATTTTTTTAAAATCTGATCTTAAAAAAGAATCTTTGCAAAGGTAATAAATACAAACAAAAAACCCCAAAGGACTGATTACCAGACCAAAACTTAAAGGAATCTCAGATTTCTCATGTAACCTGAAGACCAACTTAATACCTCTATAAGTCACTGAAACTTCCCAAAATGTGTATTTGTGATAAGTGAATCTGTCATGTCTTAGACTTTCTGGATGTTGTTAAGTTGTGGAAGGGTGAAGCTACTTATTTTTAGCATAAATAAATAAATAACAAGTCCTACACTGAACAAACTACTCAACACTGCTACAGAGAGCTAATAAAATTATTTTAAAGCTTAGAAAATCTCTCCCAACATACATGCACTCCCCTGAAGAATGTGAAATCAGACTGTTTCTCTGACAAATCTTCTCATTTTAGACATCCAAGCACCAGTTTCTGTTTCAAAGTTTGGAACATGTTCCAAGGGAAGCTCAGAAGAGCTTTTGCTGCCCGTTTGTGGAATTTCTCTGCTGACGTGGTGCCCTCTGGTGGGCTGAAGCTCTGGGGTACCACTGGCAGAGCCACACAAGGCTTTTCAGCTATGTGGATTATTCCTGAAGTTCACGTATGACTTCATATTTATCTGCCTTCTGTCTGGAGGGCATGCAAATTATGGCATTTTTACTTACTCAGATAAGTGCATTGTGCAATTTGTTTTTTCCTGTGTATAAAAGCTTTATGCTGCCACTGATCTCTTAAAATGTATCACTGAGATGTTTTCTTCATAATTAGAATAGCTTATTTTTCCTTAAGGAAAGGTTCTCGGTATATGTTCCCTGGTATGTAGCAGCTGCGCAGCAGCACTAATGGCAGTTGCGACCCCTCTCTCCATTGTCACACATAGAGTGGCTACAGCCCCATCTCACTTTGTTTTTTGGATACTGGGAAACTGTGGGGTTTTTACTGTGAGTTGCTCACAGAAGATAAATGTGGGATTTCAATGACTCTTTTAATTTAAAACCTTGTAGTTACGTTTATGCAGTGTCAAGTTGAAAGTATAAATTCAAGGTTAATGTAAGCAGCCTTTTTCAATTTCTTGCTGTCGAGGGTTTAGATTGTGGGGTGACAATAAAACTCTGGCAGATGTATTGTTAACCTCCTCTCCCCACGCCACTTCCCCCTTTTGCCCCTCCCTCTCCCCCCTTCCCACTCAGGACAGGCGATCGGGAGGGAAAGAAGGACAGAGAGAAGAGAGTTGGAAAAATTAAAAATGTTTTACTAATGCTACTAATAGGAATAGAGAAAATAATACAAAATATACAAAACCAATCTTGAAAGTCCCAGCAACTGCAGAGCTGGCACCCAAAGTCCTGGATTGGACTCTGCAGCCAACCGGAGCTGGATTCAGTCTCTCACTAGGCCTCAGTTCGCAGAGACGACCAGCAAGGTCCTCTCCTAATGTCGGCCATAAGCAGAAGGGACGAAGAAGTGCAAAGAGAACGAGATCCTCTTGATCTCCCACTTTTATATGAAGCATTCACGTGAATGGAATGTTGTACACAGTTGGTCAGTTTCTTGGTCACTTGTTTCTCTCTGGTGAGGTGTGAATCTGTCCTTATCAATAAGTTTGCATTCCATTGCTATGTTTACCAACACATGTATCTGGTTTTCCAGGAAAATGCAGCTAATATGAAGGCTTTAGCTGACAGGCAAATTCACTAAAAGAGAAACTTGTTTTTTAACAAAACCAGGACATTTGCAAAAAAATGACTGACAATCTTGATCAGTGTTTTAGGTTTGCTTTCATGTATGTGGTATTTACCAATTATTTCTAGCTACAGAAATGAACAAACCAAAAAATGCTTTATTTAGTGTTCTGCTCTGTGCCTGCATATATGCAGACGAGGGGCAATGAGAAGATAAAAGTACAAAAGCACACCGTATTTATGTTCGTCATGTTATTGGACAGGGTGCGGCAGCATCCAAATACAGTGGACTGTTCTCACCTCTTAGTGGGTATTAATTTAGTTCATATTGTATTAGCTGGTATGTTTTCAACTGATGTGATGGACTGGTATGTATATGTTGTTTGAAAATCCAATTTGCTTGCGCTCTTTTATGCTAATCACAATTTGCAAATTTATTTCAAAGGCTAGTTCATATAAAATGATATGTCTTCAAATGATTTGCAACACTGTTCTCTTTTCTTTAAGGTTTTGACAAAGGAAAGGATGATGTGTCACAAAGCAAAGAGGATACAGCACATTCTATGTCGAAAAGCAAGGTAAGGAAAGCAGCCTCCTAATATGTCTTTAAAATGTCACTGTGCAAAGGAGTTCTGCATTTTTAATTAAGTGCCCATATATTTAACTTTCATGGTAGATAATCTTGAATATTACTCTTCAGATTCAGCAATAGATAAAGATTAAAGGGAATTTCTCAGAATGACATAATGTGAAAATCTACAGTTCAAATTAGTGAAAACAAAACATGGAATCTTCTTACTGTCATCTTGGAGTGGGATGTTGCCTTGCCAAATGTAACAGTGGATGGAGGCCAACTCTTGCTATGGAACTGAATTTAAAATCCGTTTAAGCTGCAGGTGCAGATGCTGTTCACTGAGCTGTAGAAAATCTTACAAGAACGTTAAGGAAACTGTAAGTGGAAAAGGTTTAGTTTAACGGCTTGAATTGCCAGACTAAAACATACTTAAGTGTAATCTGTTATCCTGTGTGTTGCAAAAGCTTCTGTACCTCAGAATTCAAGTATAAAGGCCCATTTTGCTGAGGTAATGAGAGTGAAAAGGAAAGCACGCTCAGTAGAACATTAAACTGGTTATAATTACTATGCATTTTTATGCTTTCTGGTGGTCTGGATATTGGAAATGGAAAAGGTAGGAGGCAGGCAAATTCATAGTCATCACTGTGTAGTCCCAAGATGGGAAAAGCTCACTGAGAGGCAGTGAAAACTGACAACATCCAAAGTGGAGCTGGGAGATGGACACTGACCAAAATCATTGCATCTTGGGCTGGCTAAACTTGAAAAAACAAGAAAAAATGAACTACCCAAGCAACCACAAAAACTCTTTTTATGTAGCAATCCTAGTTTTTTTTGTCTCCAGAGCTTTGTTTTGTTCTGGTCGCAATTATTTACATGAATAGTTTGCAATAGCATTCTTATTCAGAATAAAATGTTCTTTTCTGATGGTATAGAAATAGTATGCACGTGATGAGAGATTCGTGTACAAACTCATTGTGGTATTGTAGAGAGAAGTCTACTATAGGTATATTTTCTTTTCCCAAATCCTTTTAAATTTGTAGGATACAGGTATAGAAACTGTCAGTTCTAGGGTATTGTATAGGTCGCTCTGATACAGCCTTCTTTATTTGTTGGCCTGTCATAACTTCTGAGGTGCGTGAACATTTTGGTCAGTGGAAGTGGCCGGCATGTCAATATACTAAATTATTACCTAGGGATTTTTATGTATTAAATAGAAGAGACTGCATTTTGTGGAGTGGGTGGTTGTGTATGGTTTGATCACTGGACAGAGTAGTTAAGTTCACTTGTTTTTCTCATTTAGGCATCACTATAGGATGGCATTTAAAGGCTTTAAATTACCCTGCTTTGTAGTTTTCTGTTTTCTGCTAGGATGTCCACTGATTTTTACAGAGGCAGATGTGGTAATAGACCCTTGAACAGATTGTCAGGGCACAGCAGGCATGGGCTGTTCTGCAGGGGGAGGTGAAGACCTGAGCTCAAGGCTCCCTGGGATGTGGGGGAGATACCCACGTGATTTAGGGCACAGCTCTTTCCTTAGGGCTCTGCTTCAAGGTGAGCGCTGCATCTGTCTGCGCTGGCCCTGGGTACAGGCACCCCCAGCCCTAGGACACAGAGGGGTTGCACTTATGGTCTTGGCACAAGTTTTTCTGTGATACTTCATGTGTCAGAGCTTTAAAGAGAAATGTTGAAGAAATATCGAAGGAAATCCAAGTGACTTAAAAATTATAGTAGCATTTCCCTGCTTGAACAGCGTCATCAGAATAGTTCTGGGGTGAGCAGGTTGGGTTCTGCAGCTGATGCTGCAGTTCTGTGGTGTGTAGCTAAGCATAGAAATGCTTACAAGAAGTGACCTCAAGTTCTGCCAAGGGAGGTTTAGAATGGATATTAGGAGAAATTTCTTCATGGAAAGGGTTGTCAGGCATTGGAACAGGCTGCCCAGGGAAGTGGTGGAGTCACCATCCCTGGAAGTGTTTAAAAGATGTGTAGAAGTGACACTTCAGGTCATGGTTTAGTGGTGAACTTGGCAGTGCTTGGTTAACCATTGGACTCAATCTTAAAGGTCTTTTCCAACCAAAATGATTCTATAATTCTGTGATTTCAAGCTGTTAGTGTCCTACATCTGACTTGGAATCACAAACTTTGCATCTTTCAGCTTGTACTGCATCCTAGAGCTTCACTTGTCAGGGAGATCAGGAAAGTATACGTTACCATCCAGCTTGCTTCTGATCAAAGTATTTGTGTTGATCCAGAAACCTCTACAAGAGTTTTTACTTGGAAATCAAGTTAATATTATCTCTTTTAACTTGGTTTTATTTCAGACTCTTTTAATCATTTATCTTTGACTATCCAATTTATTTTTCTCTTCCTTTTTTTTTTTTTTCCTTGGTTCTTATCTTTCCAGGATCTTAAGTCTTTATTTGCTTTGCCATTACTTTTGTTTGTGTCTTTTTGTTATCAAAGACAAGATCAATATTCCTACTTCAAACACATATTTTTCTTCATCCATATTTTTGCAATAACTGTATGTGGGACTTGATGAGATTAGTGGTTCCTTTAAAATCTACAAATAAATGTCAGCCTAACAGAAGATGGTGTCTGTTACAGCTGTGGAGGTGAAATAGCAACCCTCCTTTTTAATTAAGGATGGAAAAGCAGTGATGAGACTAACCCAGAATGTGGTACTGAATGTACTTTGGTGGGAGTTGCAGCAGGTTTTCTTTTTTTTAAGTTTTGATCCTGTCTGCTTTGTGTGGCTATAACTGAGAAAGTCACTCGCTTAAAAATATATGAATCACTGATCTGTTTTGTGATCCATCGGACACGTAAATATGGAACTTTACTCAGTGTTGTATTACTGAGCTTTAAAACTGAGATACTGAGAAAAGGTGTTTTTGTAACCTGTGATTCTTACTGGTTCGGGGCTTTTATATGCATGACCTTTAGATTGCATTAGCTTTCTGTTAGTGAGCAAGTAGAATATTTATGAATGTTTTACTTAAGTTGCTCCATTATAGCTTGCATAATGATTACATTACCTCTTCTTATGTGACAGTGATAAGCATTTTTCCCTCTTCTGTTATTACATTTAAAGTACTGTATTTCATTTGGCTTCTAGACAGAGGAATTAAATTTCAAGTTGTATGCTTGTCTTAAAGCTAAATTTTGAGTGTTAAGGGCGTATCTTTAATACAAAACAAAGAGATTTCCTTCAGTTTTCCAAGATACATATGGAAGTTAGAAAACATTTACTTATTGTTGAAATAATTTTGAGATAAAATTACTTTTTGCCAGTTATTGCACATATCTGTTTGACACTAAGCTATCTAATTAGACTTTGTAAAGTCTTAATTCTGAATTAAAGGTGTCTAAGTCACATCAAAGTTAAATTGCTTTGTTCTGCTTGTAAATCTCTAGATTATTATTTATTTGTTTTTAGCAACTTCTGTATAAATAGAATGCTGAAGTGTACTGTTTCTGTTATTCCAGTAAGTTTTCTCAAAGCTTGCCTGTTTTTTGGATGTCATTTTATAGTGTTCCAAAATAGAAATTCAGAGAATGGACTTTGCCTTGTAGTCTGAGATTCGAAATGACTAGTCAGAAATGTCGAACAGCTTGAGAAGCAATTCTCATAAACTGTCCTTGAATTTATACAGTTTAGAAGGTTACACTGATTTTTCTTTTTTCTTTCTGTTTGTGGTGGTTTTGTTTTGTGTTTTTTTTTTTTTTTTTTTTTGACTAGGCAGGAACTTTGCATCTGTCAGGCTTATATTTCAGTGCACAAAGAAATTCAACACTTCACAATTTATCTGAAGTTTCTATGTAGGGGATACCTACTCAGTGTTCTCTGGAGTTGCAGTAGGAATGACTTGATAACTGTGATAGACTCCTTTTTTTTTTTTTTTTGTAACTTTTAAGAGCTGTGTATCCCAAGGTAAATCTTTTGTGGCTCTAGTTCCCTTTCAACTAGTAGACAGCAGATGCCAAGGAATAAACTTTGAACCTCGCAAGATGTGTGGAGAGGCAGGAGGGAGAACTCATGTGATGCTGAGGCAGCATTTTATCTTCCATGAACAAAGACTTGGGTTCGGTGAACAAACCTGAGCCTCGTCCCCTGTCTGTCACCTCTGTGAGCTTCTTGAAGATGACTTGCAAAAAGTAATCAGAGCGTGGGATTGGGGAGGAAGGAGCAGAACAAGTGCCTTTAGTGGTCAGTTGTTCTCTGATGATTTATAGAGTGCTGAGTCCTGGACTGAAGAAGCTTTATTTTCCTTCATGGGTCATGGGGTAAGTGCCTCTATAGCAATCCAAATGAAGGAGCTGTGAAGTTAAAAATGGAGATGTTGGGATTCCTGTGTCACAGGAGCATGAGAATGACTTCTGTGTTTAAACATGAGGATTCTCCTAAAACCTTCTCTCTCTGCTAAAATAACACCTAACTAGTCAAGACTGTGATGTGCCAAGTAACAGGCTACATGAGCTAAATATTTACTGTATATAGTTCAGCTTCTTCTGGAGGATTCTCGTACTTCTTTCCCATAAAGTACTTATGAAAAAAGACTCCATAAACCGGTGGTGAACAACTCATGTTGCAAGTTGTAACTTGGTTTTTTCATGTGTGTTTTGTTTGTTTTTGTTTTAACTGGGAGAAATGGTAGATAAGCAAGAATGGGAACCTTACAAACATAACTGTGCGCTTCAAATACTTTCTAAAGTGCCTGCAACAGTAATATATTTTTGTATCTGTCATTTTCATTTATTTATTATGCTTTTTGTGAATTTCAGTCTGAATCCAAGCTTTTCAATGGCTCTGAGAAGGACATTTCTTTATCTTCAAGCAAGCTTACAAAAAAAGAATCTCTCAAGGTGAATTCATTTCCAAGTAACTCCTCATGGACTATAAATGCATTCACATAGTTTTACCTTATTCTCTAACAAGAAGATAAAAATGCCGACTAGTGATGAGACCTCTATGAAACATTTTAAGTGTTGTGAGAATTAATGGTATTGATTCTCTTCAAATCTTATTGTACTGTCACTTGAGTATGGGCTTCTATAATGCAATCTTTAAGATGGCACAAGATTATAGGATAACTCAGATTTTAGAATAACTCAGGTTGGCAGGGACCTCAAGACGTGCAGTGAAATGACAAATTGAATTACCAGAACTACAATCTGCACGCAGTGCCTGTGTTTTTTCTACTGCCTTCTTCCCCCTGTGTTGTAACAGGGCTAAACTGCACTGTTTGGCAGATGTCATGTCAGGAGAAACATAAAATTGTTTGCCGCTAAAAGAGGGAGATATGTTGCTGCAGCTTGCTATTGGGAGAGAAAGTAATTGGTGGATAAATACTACTGATCAGTTAATGTACCGGTAAATTTGAATCTGGCCCAAATTTGGTTTTGGACTTTATACCAGGAAGGGAAGGGGTCTGGTTGTTTGGTTTGTTTTTCCCCTGTGATTCTGATTTTTGAAGTCCTCAGTCTTAAAAGCAAATTGCAGAAGAATCTGAAATTGGTTATGTGGTAGCTGCTCTTGAAACAGAGCAAGAAACAGTTGTTCACACCTTGATGTCAAATACTGTCTTTTAAAGCTACTTCTCTGTATCTAGATTGCAAATGGAATTTAGCAGGTTTTTCCTCAGCTTATATTGATAGTTGTCTTTTCGTGCTCTCATTGCTGGTTTATGGCTGTGGCATTGTAAATATTTTATTATTATTATTTACAGGTTCAAAAGAAAAATTACAGAGAAGAAAAGAAGAGAGCCACAAAGGAATTACTTAGCACAATCACAGACCCATCAGTTATTGTCATGGCTGACTGGCTGAAGGTCAGAATCCAAGTGTGGAACCAGAGTTGAAGATAAGAGCAGCTGCTTGCTTCTTTCTGACCAGAATAGAAAAGGCTCAATCTTTTACTTGCTGTTAATGTTTTTCTACAAGCACAGCAGCCCCTAATTGCATCCCAGGTTCTCTGTGCTCAAATCCCAGGAGAATAACAGAGGAAACAGGCTCCATTTACTGCAGCCACCATAGTCACATGCATCTTGTGTGTATAGCCATTAATTTCAGAGGAGTTGGCTTTACAATTCTTATTTTGTCCTTTTTATTTTACATTTTGAATTGAAGCTCTGTTACGTCTATAACAGTAGTGAAAATGGTTCAGTCACATTAGATATTTGAGTACAGATTTCTCTGCATAATTCTTTCTGGTAATTTTCCTTTTCTGTCTTAAGAACTAACTGTCCTCTAATACTAGTACAAAATGTGAAGAATTAATTTCTCAAAGACAGCAGTCAGTGTCATCAACAGTAGTGCAGTACATATATTTGTATATAATTCCTTAAACTTGTAAATATATTCCTTGAAAGTTGTACAAGAAAAAAAGATGTTACCAATTTTTATACTTAGCTCCAAAAAAATAGCTTGTCTTCAAAAAGTTTCTTCAGTTTTTGCAAAAATCAATGTAAACAGGCGAAAATATTGCGCAGAGGTCAAGTTGGCATTCTGTCCTACAGACACACACGTAATTAAAATCTAGAAATGACAGAATTGATGCAAGCAGTCTAATCAGATATGCAAATTCAGGGACTTAATAGGATCTTATATTTCACACATGGACTGAAGCTAACAGCTGTTATAACAGCTTTTAATCTAAGAAATCTGGATATATCTGAGTTATTTTGTGAATACCCTATTTTTCTTATCGGATGTCTGCCCTCTTTTCAGCGGAGCTCTGTTTCCAAAGATTATTGTGTCTTCCTGCTAGTGATAAAATATGTTTCAGATAGGAAAATTCATGAAGGTTACAGATGAACTGCCGTACTTGACATATCTGGATGTGTGTATACCCATTTGTAGAATAAGTATTCATCAAGAAAGAATGGAAAAGTGAACATTGAAATTTTACCTTTTTATTGTCTTTGCTAAACCTGGGTAAACTTTTGATAGACCTGCTGAACTTTGCTTGAAATAAAAACTAATAAATAATTTCAGTGTTCATTTTGTTAAGAGATGTGGTTTTGGTATTGGCTTCAGTGATCTATAACTGTAACTATTTATCTTCTAGATTCGTGGTACCTTGAAAAGCTGGACCAAGCTGTGGTGTGTACTGAAACCAGGAGTGTTGCTTGTTTACAAAACCCCCAAAAATGGCCAGTGGGTAGGAACAGTGCTCCTGAACGCTTGTGAACTCATTGAGAGGCCTTCTAAAAAAGACGGCTTTTGTTTCAAACTTTTTCATCCTTTGGAGCAGTCCATATGGGCTATAAAGGTTAGTGGTAGTATATATGGTTCTTAACGAATTACTAGCATTAGCCAGCTATGAGTGAAGATAACCTTAATGAAAAGCTGAACTGCATTTTCTATTATAACTTTAATGGTTTGTTTATTCTGAATATAAGCCTTCAACATCTAGTTACTCTTCATCATGAAAAGTATTTTATTTATGCTGCTCTGTGTACTGAAGTAGCTTCAGAAGTGTGGTGTGCATAGTGATACCTTTAAAAAAGTTAATGCTGTCACTGGCAATCATGTAAGTGGAGGGAATCGGTGTATAATGTTGTATTTTATGTCAGTCGAACCTGAGGAATTAAGGAGAGAAATGATTTGCCAAAATGGAAGAGTTGACATGTGTTATAAACATTTCTTGGCTTCCAGCCCTATATTGATGTAATAAAATGTCAGCCTAGTTCAATGTACTTTTAAGAACAGAAGTTCAGATTACTTCCTTGTGCAACAATAGCTTATACTGCAACTTGTTAGACAATTGTGTTCCTTTTTGGCTACAATTTTAGGAAGATAAATGTTTTCCTTCAGTTCTGATGCGTGTCTGCTTTGTGAAGCATGGCATAATATTGTGACCAGCTCTTATCTGTAGGTGTTGAAAAGCACAATGTGTTCTGCACAGCAAAGGTTTATTTCAGTTTCTCCTAAGAATCTTTAATGTTTGCTATTACTCATTGTTTATACTCTAGTAAACAAACGATTGTAGTCCTTGTTTTGTGTTTGCATATGGAGAGGGGCTGCGGAAGCACAGCACAAGTGAACATATTTACCTCCTGAAATGGCATCTCGCTTTAGATGAAATTACTGTACAATATTAGGGTCCTTGTCATAATAAATTAATTATGCCCTCTGCAATATATAGCTTCTGAATCTAAAATTGATATAGATGTACTGTCATATCTGTAGAATATGCTGCATTGATTTTGTCTTCCTTATCTCAGACTGGGAAGTCAGTCAGCTAGTATAATTCCTGATGGCTTTTTGTGGTCTTTCTGAATTGTTATTGTTATCAATGTTATCTAAATTTACCAAATTTAGATCAAATCTTTTGAACAGTTTTATTTTAATATTGCTTAGGAGGGCTTTTCACTAATTAGTGGTGATCTCACATTTGCAGAACACAAACTTCGTATACTTTTTCAAAGCTATAGGGTTTGGTGTTGATGTGATTTAATTATTTATGATCATGTATACATACATTGCAAAGTGGTGGCCTGTCTACAGAAGATCACAAATCAGTCTTATATTTCTTTATTGCTTGGCAATGAGAAATGGATTTGTTTGTTTTTTTAACTAGATATTTAGAATTTAGAGGACATGTCCCACCAGATTTTTACTTTTTTAAGGTAGGTCAAATTTTGAACCTGAACAAGTTGATATTGTCCATTCTAAATGTGCTGAGAGCTGGAGTGGCGTTTGTTCATTTTGGTTTGGCTATTTGCAGTTGAGAATTACTGGATTTAATTAGATGAAAGGCCTTGAAGTTTGAAACCTTGTTTACCTAGTCAATTATAATGTCCTAGTTACAGATTTATTATCATGAGGCAAACTTTCATAAGCATCACAGCAATTGACTGATTTACAGAGTAGATTTACCAGAATGAGCCTGAAGTCTAAGGCAAAATGGGCCTTGTTTGCAATCAGTGCAGGAAGATGACATTGCGAGAAACATTTACACAGGTACAAATACTGCGGGAGGTTTTCTCACTTGAACACACTTCCCATAGTGTGTCCTTCTGGCAGGCTACAAATTCTCTTCTGCAGTAGTTTGTGGCCAGTCACTTCACATGCTCTCTTAAGCCTGTTGCTGTGGTCTTTGATGTTCCTCCTGCACTCTCAGGTAGCTGATGTGCCTGGTTCTGTCTTCCTCATGTGCCCAGTCCTGATGCCATTTCAGTTTACTGAAATTAATAACTAGAAAAGATACTTCAAATGATTTTTAAGTAGTAGATTTAGTCAAGCATGACTACTCATCAGGTTTTATCGCTTTCTATGAATGTTCATGGCATTTGAGTTTTATTGGTATGAACATTCTGTAGGAAGTAAACTTCAAAGTTTTTTTTTAATCTAGTGGATTTTTTTAACTTGCCCATTACCTGGTATTGGAGTAGCTGTACCATCATTCTGTCAGGAACACACAGTTCAGATAAAGTCACCTAACAAATGGAAACTAATGTGTCTCTTGTACAGAGCACTAACATACTGAAAATTGTTTTTGAAACCACAGTGGGTGATACCAAAGAAAAATGTCCAGTGCTTTTGGAACAGTAAACAATCAGAGGAAAACAAGATCCACAAGCAGTTTTTCCAAAATAAGTCAACCTACTTAAATGTTAGCTGCAAATTATTCATTCAGTTTTATTCAGCGTATTGTCAAAGCACCTAAGGGAGCATAGCTTTCTTGCATCAAAAAGAAAAACCCAAACACCAAAACCACACTTCATCTCTACCGAGATGAAGTACCGAGTAAGCCGTGTACCCTGCATGTCCGCAGCAGAACGCTAAAGGGGACATCTCATGGGCAGAGGCCTTGCCTTCAGCCCGTGTCCTGTGACCTGAGAGTTTGGAGAACTGGTGATGGCCGAGGCCCTTGCACGGCACTGGTGCACCCAGGTGCTGCAGTCCCCTCCCTGCAGCCCCTAAAACCTCTCCCACCCCTGCCTGGGGCTGGCTGAGGGGTGCTCATGCCTGGGTTGTCCTTCTTGGCCCTCCTTACCCAGCAACTCCTAATCCCTGTGATGCTGCTTCACCAGACACTTTTCGTAGGCACAACTTCCTGCTCACTTGGAGGGGGACTGAGGTTTGGAATCTGGTTTCTAACACCTCAGTTGCTGTTCCTATTGTTTACTGACTTTTCAGGAGCTTCTGAACATCATTTACACCAGCACTAGCTTGCCTGTATTGATATTTAAGTGCCACCAACAGAAATGTTCTGGCTGTTTCATTTGCTTGCTTCTAAAATATCTGCCTTTATCTGCTTTTGCTCAAAACTTCTGCTGGCTTTCCAGTTCCCTCTTCTAAGCCTCGTACTGACTTTTCATTAGGCTTCTCTGGGGGAGATCATTCAAGACCAAGATGTGTTAACTCATCAGTTAGGCAGGCTTAACCCAGCTTTCAATGATAGCTTCAAGTATGTTTAATACAGCCCTCTTTGCCTACCAGTTGTCTTAAAGTTACCATAGGTAAACTTTTTTTGAAGGGACTTTAAAATGGTTGTTTAGCATTTTATTCCAAAATGAAGCTCAAGAGAAATGGAAAGGTCTTTTGGATTTTTTTTTCTTTTAATTTGTGAAATAGTGGAAATTAAACTTTGCCATTTGACATCTTCTGTGTGTCTTGTGGTTGAAGGTAATGTCATGGTGTCCTGCTGATACCCTTTATAGAGAGACTTAAGCATCTAAATGTCATCTATTTTTTTTTTTTTCTTATTTAAATGCCAAGCCTACTGTTAGGCACCTAAATATTTCGTGGACTTGACTACTGGATAGGTAGAGAGGTTGAAGGGGAAGGAGGGAGAGAGAGAATGAGTTGGTTTCTATGGCAATACATAGGGTTTGGGTGGGAGGAATTATTCCCATTTTATTTAAATATCAATTGACTTACCTGTCTTCTGAAGACAGGCACAATTCATGCCATTCTGAAGCACAGGATGCTGCTGAGACACTGAACACATTGTCACATAAAATAAAGATGAAATGGATGTCACATAAAATAAGGATGAAAAGAGGGTTTGGCTTGCCCCTATGTCTCTCTGCGAGGAACTGTAGCATCCTTGTAGGAATTGAGATGAACCTTCACTCTCATCACAAACAAATGGGGCTGGAGAGGGACAAGACTGTTGTATGGATATGGGGTCTTCTACTAGGCAACATTTATTGTAAATCAATGCTCTTAAACCACCTCACAGACAGATCTTTTGGTTTGCTCGCTTTCAGTTTCACCTCTTCAGCTGAAATACTGAGCTGAAGAGGAACAGCTTGTGCCTTGTGATCTCTCTACACCCACCCGCAGGAATCCCTGGTCAGTGAGGGTTACTCCCCTGTGGCGTTCCTTTTGATGCTTTTGTCATCTTTCTATAAATAGCATCAGCAGAACATTTCCAAGTTACTACACCAAGTCTGATATACAAGAAAAAAAAGACAACAAAAATATTAGAATCCCAAAGACCATTCTTTTTAAAGCAGGGTTGAATTGGGAACTGTACTTAGAATGAAGTCTTTGAAGAAGAGATAGAGTAAAAGAGGGCTGTCCATCTTTCCATTCATGTCTTCATTAGATGTTGCTGAGTGACAGTATATAGCTCTGCAGTGTGTCAGCTTGTTATAACATTGAATGATAAACTGTAAAACTGAATTAAAATATCTGATGCTGTTGCTTGTTTTGTCTATTTCAAGGGTCCCAAAGGTGAAGCAGTTGGTTCTATAACTCAGCCATTGCCCAGCAGTTATTTGATCATCCGAGCCGCTTCAGAATCAGATGGTAAATAGAAAGGGATGGCTTCAGTTATCTTACCATGTCTGTTGTATCACTGTGATTGCAGTTTCATCATTGTTAAAGTTCCCTTTAAGTTAGTGCATTCAGTTGTGTTGGTACTGGTAATTTTTGATCACTATTAAAGGAAGATTTTGACCTGAATAAACTGTCATAGAACTCCTTGCAGTTGCCTTGCATTGGCTGGGTAGGGGAGGGGGAAGGGGTTATTTCAGATTTAACTTTATTAATGTATGTCTAAATACACAAGCTAGTTCTTCTCTGAACTGCTAATGTAGGCATTCTTTCTAATGAAAGCACTTGTGTGTTATGAAGTGTAGCAGTTGCACAGAGTTCTAGCAGTAAAAATTCCCTTAAAATATAATTTCATGACACCCTTTATTACTGGGAAGGTGGTGGTAGATATCTGTGCAACCATCTTCCAGGGTTACAATGTGGAAACAAAATTTCTGACTGTTGTGTAACCTTTTTAGCAGCTGCTTTCCTTTTACTGGTTAATAAGTTATACCCCTGCAGACTTTAAAAATAGGAGTCTATTTGCCTTCTGTATTGGAAAATGGATTAGATACATGGAAATGGTGAGATAAGGAGTGGAGAGAACACACACATTTGTGTAGTTACTTTTTACAAAAAAAAAAAAAAAAAAAAAAAAGCATGTCTGCTATTTTATATTGAAATGGCATTTAAATGCTGTCTTTATAGCCACTTCTCCAGACTGTTGTTATATTGTATGAGCAAATGTTGCCAACTGATGCAGTTACTTAGTCTTTAAAACTGGAGCAGGGCTGCAGGCAACTTGAGGAATTCAATGGTTGGGAGCTGGATGGAACCATACTTGCATTAAGGAAGAAAAACTGGAGTATGCTCCAACAGAATCGTGATTTACCTTGCTTGTCCTACCCTGAAGCATCCCTTGTACCAGAGCTGGGTAGTTGAGAATTGTTTTTATGTCCCCACCAGATTATGAAATCCGATACATGTAATGTGGAACAACTCTGAAGTGTAAGCAGAGCAGAAAGGATTGTGGAATTAGGAAACGGAAGTTGTATAGTTCAGTTAGATCCTTAATTTTTAATCTAATAATAAATCTGTCTTTAGGCAGGTGTTGGATGGATGCTTTGGAGCTGGCACTGAAATGTTCAAGTCTCCTTAAACGTACAATGATTAGAGAAGGTAAAGAACACGATTTGAACTCTTCAGCAGACAGTACTCATGTCTCTCTCTATGGTCTGCTTCGTGCTAACAACTTGCACAGTGGAGAAAACTTACCGTAAGTGGATTAGTTACTAAACCTGATTGTCCTTTTGGCAGAACCTCGTAGTGATAACTTCTCCATAGGGGGAATCTTTTTCTAAGGTTGCAGTTCTTTTTGCTTCAGAATTCTTTTTATATGACTTATTTACACTGTGGTTTATGATGTATGTGGATAAAACAAAACAAAAACCTAAAATTTTAATTTTTTGTGTCTTGATGTTGGTCTCTCTTGTTAGCTTCACCTGAAAATAATAAGCTTAGTACATGTGACAAAAGTTGGGCTGTTCTTTGATTAAATAAATGAATAATTCAGTCATTACTTAAATGGTTTCAGCATGTCTCAGCTTTGAATCATCAGATGGATGAATAATGATTCAGTCACCTGTTAATATATTAAATTAAATGAACAAAAATCGACATTATCTGTGAAATAATCTGGTATCACCTAATGTCAGAGTGCCCTTGAGTAAGTCTCTGTTTATTTCAATAAATACTTTCAGACAGATTTTTGGGACCGTAAGCTTTTGTGGAAATATATTATTAAACAAGCATGAGGAATGAATGGTGTTTTCAAACACTTCAGTTGTGGTTCCCAACCACATTAGAAAATGTAAAAAATTTAGTAATTTATTTGAAATAATTTGGTCTGAAGCTTGTGCTCTCTTAGTAACCTTCCACCACTTTGCCGTAGCTTCAGGTGGATGCAAATTTATTTCAAATAATCCCTCCCACTCATTAAGATTTAGCTGCCCATTTTTTTGGGGTGAGCAGGAATTTTGTACTGCTGTTAAGAGTACGTTTCTGTATTTGAGACAGAAGACCTGGACTGGAATAAATGCATTTTTTTCTGGCATAGATAGTCTGAGAAAAGCACAGAAATGGGAAATTATTGCCCCCAGCCCAGATTCAAGGCCCTATCCAGGTGACCAAGCAGGCTCAGCTACAGTTTTGCTCCTTCTGTTATCTCATGGAAACAATAGAACTGTTGTCTACAATTCAGCTGGAGATCTGTACTCATGAGTAATAGTTTAATATCAGCAGCTGGCCCAGATTACAATCACAGCAATTAGTTACAACTGTTAAGTCTAATTAAGACTAATGGTTTAATTAAGTAGATCTTTGGATATAGCATATTCTAAGAGTATTCAGTGTGCTTAACTATATAAGCAACAAAACCTGCAGACCTACTTTTAGTGGGATTGGCAGAACAGGGAGAAAAAAAGTGAAAGCAATTTTAGCTTCAACTGAGAGCTAGCTTTTGTAAGTACATTAATAGCAAGAGGAGATCCAAAGAAAACATTGAACCAATACTTGTTTAAGATGATCACCTGAAAAACAGGGATGAAGAAAAATTTGAGACATTCAATGCTTCTTTTGTTTTGGTTTGGTTTGGTTTTTTTTTTGTTTTGTTTTGCCTCAGTCTTTAATAATACTAGTAGAACTTAGGCTGCCTGGTCCTCTGAGTTGAAGGACCTAAGGGCAGGAACAGTGACTTTGCATTTGTGGGCACTGAAATTTTAAGAGACCAGTTGTCTCAGCTGAATGTTTATAAGTCCATGCAGCCTGATGGGATTCATCCTAGTGTACTGAAGGATCTAGTGGATGTTATGGTAGGACCCCTCTTGATCATGTACCAAAGGTCTTGGGAGTCTGAGGAGGTCTCCACTGACTGGAAGCTGGCCGATATCGTTCTGGTTTACGAGAGCATGAGGGAAGACCCAGGAGACTACAGACCTGTTAGTCTAATCTCAGTACCTGGAAAAATTGTGAAGATCATCATACTGGGTGCTGTTGAAAGAACAATGGAATCATCAGGCACAGTCAGCATGGGTTCACAAAGGGAAAGTCCTATTTATCTAATTTCGTATCTTTCTGTGATAAACTCACCTGCACAGTGGGTGAAGGGAAGGTGGTGGATGTGGTTTTTCTGGATTTTAGTAAGGCTTTTGATACTGTCTCTCACAGCATCTTTCTGTACAAGTTATCCAGCTGTGAGATGAACAGGTTCATGATGTGCTAGATGAAGAACGGGCAGAAGGGCAGAACTCAGAGGGACATAGTGACATCACTGGTGTTACTCGGGGCTCAATCCTAGGACCTGTTCTGTTCAATATTTTTATCTAATGATATGGATGCAGGTGCTGAATGCACCATTAGCAAGTTTGCTGATGATACCAAACTGAAAGGTGCTGTTGACCCTCTCAAGCATAAGAGGCCTTGCAGAGGGATCTAGATAGATTGAAGCATTGGACATTTACCAATGGCATGAAATTTAACTAGAACAAATGCCAGATTCTGCACCTAGGATGGAATAACGCCAGGCACAAGAATGAATTGGGAGAGGAGCGGCTGGAGAGCAGCCCTGCAGAAAGGAATCTGGGGATGCTGGTCAACAGCAGCTCAGCATGAGCCAGCAATGTGTGTGCCGGCAGCCCAGAGGGCAAACTGCATCCTGGGGTGCATGAAACAGCATCACCAGCCCATCAAAAGACGTGATTATATTGCTGTATTGAGCGTTGATGTGGCCTCACTTTGAGCTGTGTGTGCAGTTCCGGGCCCCGTAATTTAAGAAGGGCATTAAAGTCCTTTAATATGTCCAGAGGGCAACAAAGCTGGTGAAGGGGCTGGAAGGAATGTCCTATTAGGAGCAGCTGAGGACTTCGAGTTTGTCTACTTTGTAGAAAAGAAGACTAAGGGACAACCTCATTGTTCTTTCCAGCTTCCTGAGAAGAAGTGGAGAGGGAGGTGCTTATCTCCTCTCCTTGGAGTCCAGGGATAGAAAATGTGGGGATGGTTCAAAGCTGCATCAGGGGAGGTTTAGACTGGACATTAAGAAGCATCTCTTTGCCAAGAGGGTGGTTAAACACTGCATCAGGCCTCCTAGAGAAGTGGTTGATGCCCCAAGCCTGTCAGCACTTAAGAGATATTCAGACAATGCTTTTAATAACGACCTTTAACTTTTGTTCAGCCCTAAACTGGACAAGCAGTTGGACTAGAAGACCATTGTAGGTCCCATCCAATGAAACTATTCTAAACTTGATGCATTTGACAGTTCAGTGAGAAGAGACCATCCTAGATGTTTCCAGTGAAGCTAGTTTGGCGTTGTTGCCAGATCAGGCTTGATATTGGCAATGTTAGTGTGTATTTTATTAATGTTTGGGAACATGAAGTTATTGTGTGAAGTTGAAAATTCATTTAGCCTTTATTTTTTATAGGTTAAACGACAGTGAAATTGAAAGGCATCATTTTAAAGATCAAGATATGTACTCTGACAAGTCTGATAAGGAAAATGACCATGACCACGAGGAATCTGATAACGATGGATTGGGGAAAAGCGAAGAAAGTGATAGTGACACATCAGAGCGACAGGATGATTCTTATGTTGATCCAGAACCAATTGATATCAAGGAAACTACTTATGTAGAACAGAGTCCTGAAGAACTTGGAGAGGTAAAAGTGATATTGATGTAGTTAACAAGTAAATTTTCCAAATAGAAAGCTGATATTTTAGGACTCGGACTACACTTGAAAGATGACTTGCAGGATTGGCTTTCATATTTTCAGCAATAACATGGGGAAAAAGTTCTGTTCACCTATGTGCTGTTCAGCTTTGGCGCTCTTGTGCTTTTGTCTGAGGTTTGACAGACATAACGAGATCATCTGGAATATTGCTTGGACAGAAGGTGCTCAGTTTGAAAGGGCCACCTGCAGAAGAAGTTGACCGTATCTAACCATTCTTTTGTCGTTATTTCTATTTGGTTTTTATTAACCTACTCCTTTTTTTATGTTGAGTAAAAATCTTCACGTTAAGATTTTCATACAAGCTGACACCTCTGTTCTTCTACTGCAAGAAAGGAGTTAAGCAGCTGTAGGCCCTACAGAGTTCAGTGGAAGGCTTGCTGTATTTTGATGTCGCCTTGCCTTCTCATATGATGCCCCAGAACTGCCATTCCACTTCTGCAGATTGTCTTACGTATCTACACAGGCAAATATGACAGAGATTTATATGTTTTATTTGCTATAAAGATACCAAAAAACTTAGTAACAGAAATCAAGATGAATGTTTTCACAAATCTCACCTTTCTTCTCCAAGTACTAACTCTCAGATTTTTTTCTTTCATACCTATGGAATGTAAATGCTTTGTGCTTTTATTGCTTTCCAGTATTGTTTCTAGCAGAAGCAGTAGTTTTGGAAAAGCTGAGGAGTTCAAGTTGCAAACAATTCTTCTGTGTTTTAGAGCTGTTCTGGGAAGAGAAATGCTTTTCCTATAACTTTTGCTTTTGATTTCAGAAACTGTAAGGAAGAGTATCTACCTTCTTCTTGGACATAAAGGAGCATATTGGAGTGTGGCTGCTGGTTTTTCTCAGTTGCCCCTAAGCAGTGGTTTTGTTTAAGGAAAACCACTGATACTGTTGACTTGTCAAGGCAGTGAAAACCATAAATGTGGCAGCTTTCATCATGGGAAAAAGCTGTTAGAATGAACAACCCTTTGCTGTATAAATCTTGTACGTGAGGACACAGGATCATGAGCTTGATGCCTAAGAAGGGACTAGGGGAGGATTTCTGAACAACATTCTACCTCAAAGTTTTTTGTTTTGTGGCTGGTGAAAACAAATGCAGTTTTTCACAGAATCACACAATGTTAGTTTTTTTAATGCTGAATAGTATTTCTGTCATGCTTCGTTAAAGATATGTGTTTTTAGAGAAACTTGATTCTTCTCCTGTAGTTGCTTTAGCTTCTCTGAGTGGTACATTTTAAATATCCATTTTCCATTCTTATTAGATTCTTAGAATGTGTTGACCTGTCATCTGGAGGATTATTTTCTTTCTCCTTTGTGTAAGAAGTTTGTTGTTCATCCTAGGCAGGGGAGGCTGCTCAGACAGAAGTAGTGTCAGAAGAAAACAAAAGTCTCATCTGGACACTGCTGAAGCAAGTCCGGCCAGGAATGGACTTGTCCAAGGTCGTTTTGCCTACGTTTATCTTGGAACCTCGTTCTTTCCTGGACAAGCTGTCTGATTACTACTACCATGCAGACTTTTTGTCCGAGTGAGTCAATCCTATCTCTGGTTTTCATTCTTTTCATTTTTTAAACTAAGATGGGGTAACCATGTATACTGAAACATTTGATCTGGTCTCCTTAACAACATCATAGACTGCTTAGAGATTGAATGTTTTATCTGACAGTGTATCAGTCATCAGATATCCTTGTTTTCTGAAAGGCGACTGCTTGACAGCTCATATGGTACATCTTGAAGTCGGGCCCCTCTTAGTAATTTCATAGCAGTTGCGTTGCAGACATTTCTGGTTTAGCTTTTGGAGACTGGCTAGAAGACTCCTCAAAATTAAATTTTTGTTTTTGTTTTTTTCTCTAGGAGGCATATTTAAAATGGTAAAACAGCACTAGTTAACCTTTTTAATACAATATTAACTTCCGTTCAGATATGTAGTTGCCTACTCAAATGTAGCTGATAAAGACTGTGAATTTAAATATTATTCACCTCTGAGTTCTGTATGTGAGTAGGCCTGTTCTCTAAAGTAGTGTCTTATAAATGGGCGAACTTCAGAGGGTGTGGGACAGGATTTAATGTTAAAAAGAACAGACTCAATTATGGAAATTCGATTTCCAATTTTTTGTTTGATTTCCATTTTCACACAGTTATTTGAAAAATATGAATTTTATGCGATCCAGCCACAAGTTTCACAGTACCGCAAATCACAAAACCTTTGTTTTAGTCAGCTCCTAGATTCAAGATACATCATGATTGATAGCGTGTTAAAAACTGTAACAATACTAATATTTGTTCTGTGGGTTCTGTTTGTTTCATAGAGCTGCTCTTGAAGAGAATGCTTACAACCGCCTGAAAAAAGTAGTGAAATGGTATTTGTCAGGATTCTACAAAAAGCCAAAGGTGTCCTCTCATATATTATTTTGTCTTTACTTTAGTCACTGTGTCTTGCTTGAGGGCTTAGGGATGTGCTGGAGTAAGTTTTTATTTTAAAATTGTATTGTTAAGCATTTTTTAAAAGCAAATTTAAATGTTCATTATTTATGCAAATGCTTCATGGACTTTTATGGTCCCTAACCATGCTTAAAATATACTACAGTGAATTGTTTTACTCCCTTGGAGTAGAAGTTGAACTAAACAGATTGTGATAAAGTTGAACCAATTTTATGTTTACAATTCTTCAGTGATATAATAGCATGCTGCAGTTGGAAGATTAATATTTCCATTACTTCATTTAGCTTAAATACTCCTTATAGTCATTCTGCTTGGAAACAGTATTGAACGAATAAAAGTACTTACTAACTAACTTCAGAAAAAAGGTCTGTAATAATTCTCCTACCAAAAAATGTTACATTCTGTTTGTCCTTATGTGTAGCCTGGAATAGTTTAGCAGATATACTAGGTCTGTGCCTGTTTCCTTAGAATGAAGAGCAGAGTAATTGAGCCTAACATTCAAATTATGAAATCAGGTACAATGTACTTTAGCATATATATTATGTTTTTGTGTGTGCGTGTCTTCAGTGACAGACTGATAAAGTACTTTGTGAGTTCTCTACCTGCATTGTGTGGTTACTCTCTGTTCTATTTTTGTTCAGGGACTAAAAAAGCCGTACAATCCTATACTTGGTGAGACTTTCCGCTGCATGTGGATTCATCCAAGGACGAATAGCAAGACTTTTTACATTGCAGAACAGGTAGCTGCAATAACCAGAACAACTATTTAAAAATATAAGTGTTGCATTTTTGTGTTAGCCAAACAATGTGGTAGTTTCAGAAAATGTATTTAAATGTATAAATATTATCCTAAAAGCTCTCCTAGTGAATGTAGTTTTTTCACAGATGTCTCTTTTTAGTGCCTCTTTGTAGAGAGACAGAGAAAGCTGTTTCCAGCATTTCTGTTCCTTCTTCCTACAGTAAAAGTCAGGTGCTGATTTTCTTTACTCTTGAAATTCACTAAGTGTTTACTTGATCTTTACCTTTAAAGATTATAATCACATTTCATGTCTATTAACTGTATGTGCAGCTTGAATTTTGCATTCTGTTACGATTAGCTTAAGGTTTATACTGTATTGTCTGTTCTTTTTTCTTTTCCTTTTTTTTTTTTTTAAATACATGTTCTTTTCAACAGGTATCACATCATCCTCCAATATCTGCCTTCTATGTTAGCAACCGCAAGGATGGTTTTTGCCTTAGTGGTAGCATTCTGGCCAAATCAAAATTCTATGGTAAATAATGTTTTTTTCAGTTGTACCCTTATTGGGGAGTATAAAATCAGTGCAAATGAACTGTTTTGTGCCTGAAAGAAGGCTAGTAGAAGAACCAGGGGCTTGATCATTGTATTGTCCTTCCCTCACAAAGTCTTTGCTACTGGTCTTCTGAATTTTAATTGCTATTTTTGGAATATTTTGATTTTGAATTGGAGAAGCTGTGTATTATATTACAGCACCTTCACTAGACAGGAGAGATTGCTATGCTAAATATACTGCTTCCCTTAGTTTTGTTGCTCAGTTATTAGGAAATGTTGACTGTTGTCTTGCAGGGTGAGCAATGTGATTTTCTGTCTTTGAATTCCAGGGAATTCATTATCTGCCATACTAGATGGAGAAGGACGGCTAACATTCCTCAATAGGGGAGAAGATTATGTGATGACAATGCCATATGCTCATTGTAAAGGTAGTGGATTTTTTTCATTCTCTAACTGGCAAAATTATGAGAACAGAAGTTTATTATTCTAAATAGTACACTGTGTTGGATTCGAGCTTGTCATCTGAGTGTTCTGAACATGGGCAACATTGGTGGCTCTAGGCTTCCACGTATTTGATCAGGACAAAAATGCATCTGTTGTTTAAACAATCATCTATTTTTTGGCATAGATTTTTTTTTTCATTAATAGTAAAAGCATAAAGAACAGTTTTGAGCTTTCCCAATATGTTCCTCCAGCAAGCGTAAAAGGCCATCTAGGATCTACACCTCACTGTGTGATTTGAGTGTAAATCATGACCGTTTATGTTTGGTTTCACTCTGGGAAATCAGTCAGTAGTTCGTAGAGCCTTCTGGAAGGTCAGTAGTAGTACAAATTACATTGCAGAATTGCTGATTTTTAAACTGTTACTTATTCAGGTTTATCTGCCCAAATATTGTCTGCCAGAATTTCTTTCCAGAAGCATTAGTCAGCAACTATAATATTTTCTTCATTTGAGATGTGTGAAAATCAATTAGCAGAATTAGATAATTTGTGTTAATTTGGTAGGCTTTTCTCTTTCCATTGTGCATGGGATGTTTGTAATATTTTGTTGAGATTTTTTTATCGCTTTGTTGACAAAAATAATACTTAACAATTAAAAAGTGCATAACATGCATACATACATTACAGTCAAGTAGGAGGAAAGAAAACTAGTGTGACTAATAAAGCTGATAGAGAGGGAGAAAGGTAGAAGAACATGCAGGGACGGAGAATATGCGTGATGAAAAAATCATATTTGAACATGTATCCAGTGTATGTAAAATATATTCAGTGTTTCAAATGCTGGATTGCAGGGGGAAAGAGAGTAATAATGGGAAAGAAAGTGTACTCAGCCTTGTCAATCTTGTACTTCCAAAAGTGTCTCGAGAGGTGATCAGTGTTGTCTTTTTGATTGTCCATGATTGTCTTCACCTGTGGTCTGACTGTACACACTGTTTCTGTTCAAGTGATGTTTCTCTTTGTTGTAGAGTCATTTTCTTGTCTTAACCTCAAAAGCTTCCCTCCTCCAGTTGTCTCCAATGAGACGAAATACCACCCTTGTCAGAGCCAGCAGCACGCTGCCAAAGATAGGTCTTCGTAAACCATTTTTCCCAGTTATCTATAATTCATTTAGATCTTTTTTTTGGTTTTGCTTGGGTATCTTATTTGGCAGAAAGATCACGCTTATCATTAGGAAAGGTCATCCGAAAAGATTATTTTTTTCCTCTGGCACAGATATGTTTACTCAAGGAATTGTGCCCAAAGAGTTTAAGTTTTTCATCTTGTTCAGTTACAAACGCTCATTTTCGCTGTCTTTTTTCTCTTGCAGGAATTCTTTATGGCACAATGACCTTAGAGCTTGGGGGAACGGTCAACATCACCTGTGAGAAAACTGGCTACAGTGCAACAATTGAATTCAAACTCAAGGTGAGTAAATGCTGTGAGTAGGCACAAGAAGGAGAATGAGCATAATGATAATTAAAAGAAGATTATTAGGTCACTCCTTATATATTATGTGATTTAATATGGAATTGTCTTTTTGGAAACTGAGGAATTTTCATTTTAACTGCTACATATCCAGCTGTGTTTACCTAGCAAATAGTGTTTTGGTTTATGTTTGTTTTTTTGTTTTGGTTTTGTTTTTTTGTTTGTTTGGATTGGTTTTTGTTCGTTTATTTTAAAAAAATCTTTGTATATTGTCATCTCTTTTCTTAATGTGTTTTTCTGGGTTCAAAGGTTTTGACTGAAACACACAGTTCTGTCTTCATCTCTGGTGATAAGAGATGCAAACATATTGGTGGTTGTATGAATCTTTTAGAACAACTCTAGTGGAGAAAAAGCAATGGTCTGTCTTACCTCCAGCAGTGGCACCAGTGTGTGTCTAAGAAAGTGTAATATACCATGGTGATTTTTAATTCTCTAAAAATGTTCAGGGTCTTTTTAAACTCCTGAAGAGCCCTTGGAGAAGAACTCAGACCCAGGTTCCCCTCTTCCATCCTGGGTAAATTTAAGTTGCTCGTGACACCTTGAATAAAGATGATGCAAAGGCTTTGGCGAACATTTGTATGAGCCTAATATCCAGTGCTAAGCAACAGTTTACTTGTCCTATTTCTGCCAGCTGTGTGTGCTGTAGGAGCACCTCCCCGCTCACAAAAGCTAAACAAAGGTTTCCAAACTACTTACAGATGGCTTACACTTCTTAAAAATGCATTTGCCATCTTTGAGGCAGAAGCTGATTTAACACGGAATGGATAGTTGTTAAGAAGTGTGCACGTGGAAACTGTATTCAGTTGAAATTATAGGACAAACATGAAAGTTAGGAGGCTGTGTTAATTGATATTTACCTCATCAGCCCACAGGATACATGTGCAGACTATCAAAAAGGCCAAAAAAATCACTGGCCATCACTTCTGTTGTTGCTTCTGCAAGAATTAATCTCTACTAACAAATGGTCCTTGGCAAAGTGGTGAAATTAGTTTAGCAAATGACTGCTTCCTCCAAGATATCATTGTGCCAGTGTTTTCTGCATAATTTTCCATTTTCTTTCCACATTTCTTAGACAATGCCTTTGTTCAGCAAATCTTTCCAGAAACAACAGCATGAGAGAACAATTTACTGTGGTTTCAGACTTGGTTGGGGGATTAAATAGGCAGAAACTATAATATTAAAAGCCATCTCCGCTGTTAACGTCACATTTCATAAATTCACTTTTTTCCTAAACACTAAATATAAATGCAGAAGTAGTTTGCTATTACCATAAACATGAAAGCATTTCTTTTTGTTTTGCAGCCTTTTTTGGGTAACAACGACAGTGTTAACCAAATATCAGGGAAAATTAAGCTTGGCAAAGAAGTTCTGGCTATTTTGGAGGGTCACTGGGTAAGTAGTGAGTGATGGTTTTTTTATAAATTGTGGCTGATAGTTGAGACAGGTGAAAATATAACTTAGTTACAAAAAAGGCTCAAGTTTTAAAAAAGAGTTGATTAAGTACCACTTTTACAGAAAGTGTCTCTTTAGAGTTAGACAGTTCTCAAGAAGGTATAGAATCAATATAGTGTTACTTGCAACTGTTAAAAGGTGGAAAAGTTGTGTACATTTGAGTAGTCCAGAAAGAAAATACATTTCAGCTCGTGAAATGTTTTTAGTATATGTGTTAGAACTATAAAGAATTATTATGGCACCAGCATGAAAGGTTTAAACTTGTTTCAGTTCTGGTGAGATGACACTGACACTGCTGGGTTTTGGACACGGTAATGGTTCCATTGCATCTATGTTCCGAGCTAGAGCTAGCACAGAGTGCAGAAAGTTAATTTTAATGTTAGAATTACGTGCATCCAAAACAAAATAAATTCTCGTTACGAAAATAAATGCTTATTCCTCCCTTTTGTATTTTTGTGGCACTGTTTGAGATTATTACAATTAAGGTAACTGAATTATATATGTGCTACAGGACAGTGAAGTTACTATTAGTGACAAGAAGACAGATGTTTCAGAGACATTCTGGAACCCAACATCTGATATCAAGCAGCGTAGATTACCTAGATACACAGTGAAGTTTGAAGAGCAAGATGACTTTGAGTCAGAGAAGTAAGTTCACTTTAGAACCTCATATTATTATTTTGACAAAATAAAACTCATCATCTTCTACAAATTATGAGCAAATCATGATTTATTTCTTTACCGTGTTTGCCGATATTGGTCTGTAAAACAAGAAAGCTACACTGTTAAAATAGAAGATCATTATTTACCAGTCTTACAACCATGGAAATTCTTGATGGAAATGTAGATAAAATATATTACAACATGGTAATATTCTGTTTAGAGGTTGGTCCATTTCATTATCCAATAATTAAGGAAATATTTATAATTATTTTTGTCAACCAGATTGTAGCTCTCTCTATTGCTTGTTTGTCAGGCTTTGGCAACAAGTGACAAGAGCAATAAATAATAAAGACCAAACAGAAGCTACTCAAGAGAAATATGTTCTGGAAGAAGCTCAGCGAAAGAGTGCCAAAGAGAGGAAAATGAAGGGTGAAGAGTGGACATGCAAGCTGTTCGATCAGGATTCAGTCACAGGAGAATGGCACTACAAATATGCTGAGTGAGTCCTGAGGCGTTTGTACTAAAAACTGCTTTTTAAATGCTTGGTAGTGTTGCTGAGCCTTTTCCTGTGGTTTCAGGAAAAAAAGACGTCAGATATATGGCTGAGTTCAAGCTTGTGAAATACGCAGTGCTGCCTGATATTTATAATTAACGTGAATAATTTTCAGCTGATCTTGGTTGGCCCTTTCCGTGTTGAAAAGGCAGTGATTGCTAATGCAGCAAACCGTGTTTCATGTAACCATTGCAATGGGCTTTTTCTCTTTTATCATTACACTATGTGTCTCTACCAATCTGTGCTATGTTCTTGAGTTTCTTTGGCATGGCATTTTGGGATGCATTGCGGTCCTTTCTCCTCCCCACCCAGACTGACCAGAGCAGCTACACAGATTGTCCCAGACTGGAAAGTATGGTACATACAGGCATACCAACTGGAAATCAGAAAATCTAGTGTCTGGAATCAGAAAAGCCTGTGCTTAGTTGAACTGAGCTGTTCATTATATGTTAGAATAACTTTGAGAATAACTGATTTACAGCAATGGTTAATGCTGCGACCAGCTGTCTCTGCTCAGCTGTCAAATACGCCCTGTGCACGTGAGCGCCTGTGAATCAATTTGTGTGATGATGTGGATCAGAAGATGAAGATGTAGCTGAGATGCATTCTGTGTTCTCACCAACTCTTAAAAAAGTCAGCTTGGAGCTGAGCCCTTTACTAGTGATGGTTTTCACAGAACACCCATGTTCCGCTGATTCTTTTTCAATACCCAACACACTTCTATATTGCAGGGATTGTAAATATAAAATATCCAAAGATGATACACTCAGAGTTAAGCAATTCTGAAGCCATGGATGCTGGAAGCATATTCCCATGGCTGAACATGGGAACTCTTCACCTTTTTGTACAAGAAGAGCAATATTTGGGCAGTGGTCTAAGTGCAGGTATAGTGAAGAGTACAATCCTGAGTACTCTTCATGTCTCCCGCAAATTTGCAACTCAGAGGTTTCTTGGAACCCAGTAGAGATTCTGCGTATTTGGCAACCCTCAGTAGATTTATTTTCCATTAATTTCCTTGGATTCTTCTTAAGTTTGTGCAGACTTCCACCACTCAAGACATCCTGCAGCAGGGAATCCCCCAACTAGACTAAATGCTCTGTGAAACACCCTCTCTTGGTTTAAAACTTCCAGTGGTGTTGAAGCCTCTTCCTCTCGGCCGAGTTGTGAATAGTCCAGCTGAATGACTGCCCATCCTGTTGAACCCTGTGTAAACCATCAGGAAAAGTATTGCACTTTAAATCTGTCAGGTCTTAAAGCTGCAGGGGACAGTCTTATCTTGTTAATCTGTGTTTTTTCTTGCCTCCTTGTGGTTCAAGGATGAGCCACAGAAATTTTGCTATGTGCTAAAAAGCAGCCCGTGCTCTCAGCAGTCTCTGGAAGAAACTTCTGTCTCCTGTTACACATGTAATGCCAGCTCACCTCTGGGTCCATGTAGAGAGCAGTCTTTTGCGCTTACTCTGAAAGATGTGTTCAGTGAGCTGTGGCATTTGTTAAGGTATCTGGATTATGGATTTAGGCATCTGGATTACAGATACAAAAGACCTTTGAGAGTGCAACACTGAGTCCTTATCCAGTTACCTTAGATGACATTTAATGCAAGTCAGGTTAAGCTAAGATGTAAATGCAGGTCTGTGTTCACAACATCTGAAACAGCTACGGACATTTTAAAAGGCATACAAGAGGAGATGAGAGGAAATCCACGCTTAATCTACTCTCACTAAAGTTGCGCATCAGAATGACCTTCATGCAGCTGACTTGCAGTTTCTGTCCTGAAAAGGCTGCCATCAGTAGGGATGTCAGTCTTTGACTGGTTGTTGATCCCCACTGAGCTATGTTTCTTTTGCTTGATTTTTTTTTTTTTTTTTTTTTTAAATTCTGTATCAACCTGTACTTGGAAAAGCACTCTTAAAAAATCAGAACAAGCAAACTGTGTGTAGCTCATTAGTGCCTCTTGAAACTAGTCTTGATTGCCATTGGCCACTTTGGGATGAAAGTATATTTGAAGTGACTGATCCTTAACCTCTCCTTCATAGGCATCTTTCAAAAGGAGAAAAAAAAGGCATTCCAAAATAATAATAATTTTTAAAAATCCTCTAATTTCTATGTAGTTCTAAAATAACTGTACATTAAGCAGAAAATACCTCCGTGTTTGACAAATACATATCACTAGCCAGATAAATTCATAATGATATTGTTGGTTAATACAGTAGCTTGTGCTCTTACCAACTGGCTGAGGGCTTGACCTGGATGTGAAGTTTATTGCTTTGGCTCTCTTGACCTTTCAGGTTAGAACTGGGCTAGAAGTGGAAGATAAGATCATTTATTCTATGTCCGACTTCTGTACAGGGAGAGAGAGCTTTAACCTGTTCATACCAAATAGTTTTTGAGCAGGAAAATATTTCTTATTTAAATTGTTGTGATATTAATCAATTATATTCACTTTGTCTAGTACCAGACCATGGGACCCTTTGAATGATATGGTCCAATTTGAAAAAGATGGCACCATCCAAACAAAAGTTCGACACCGGACACCAATGGTATGTTCCAGTTCTCTTAGCAGGGGCAGCAAGATCCAGGGACATGGATATATTGCATTATTTGTATAAAAGTCATCAAAGCATTGGGAGCAATGGCACATAGTATTGTTATCCTACAAAAAGGTAGTTTAGTCCCTCCATAGTCTTTCATTTCAGTGTTGTGTCCTAAGTGGGAGAGATGACTTGATTGGGTGGAAATATAAAATATGCAAACTTGACCTCAACAGTTTAATTGGATTTTTCCCTTACACGCAAAGATGCACAAGCTTCAGACTGCTTTTAACTATTATTATTAGAATGTGCTGCTTTGCTACAGTTCTCATTCTTTGGAAATAATTCATAAGTTTATCAATTGTAGGTTAGTGTTCCAAAAATCAAACGAAAGCCAGCCAATCAGAAGAAAGGGGAATGTGGTTTCTCATCCCCGGAGCCTGATAACCAGGATTCCTCAGGGAGTGAAGGTAGGAAAAGATACATTTGTGTACAGAACTAATAAATTTATCTGTCAGTGAAACAGAGTTCCCCACCCACACATACTTTTCTTATCTCAGTGTTTTTATTATGAAATAATGCATGCTTTAGATCACTATTCAATGCAATGTGAAGCACATTCTGGAAAAACAAAAGAAGCAGAACATCTCATGGTTTTAATTGCAAACTTTTCTGTCCTTTTATACATCAGTATGTAGTGCAGGTAGGCTTAAGTGCTGCACGTATTTAGTACCGGGGGGAAAAAAAAAGTGTGTAAACTCTTTTATTTCTTAGAACAAGATGAATTGCTTTAATTTGTAGATCGATATGTTGCTAGAAGGCAGATTTTTGTTCTTGGTAATGCTTGCAGAAATTAAACAATACAGTGAGTATATTAAGATATTTTAAGCACTTAACTTGTTGTCCTTGTGCACTACAGGAGACTGAAATAAAGCTTTAGTTTTCAATAGAAGCTTAGTTAGAAAACTCTCCTCATTTTTGCAGCTGGTTTAGTTAGTCGTAAGTACTTGTTCCTTTTTGTGACTTAGCAGTCACTTCTGTGAATGACATCTGACTGTTCTATCTTTCTAGCGCAACTTCTGAAGCATAATACAAGAACAAGGAAAAAAGGGGCAGACCTTGGTGAACTGCAGAGTGCCATTGAATCTATAAAGGAAACACAGGAAGACATTAAGAGGTAATACTAAATAAAATGATCTAAAATGGTTTAGAGCATACTAATTTGCTAGCTTTTTTTCCTTGGAGGCTGGTGTGTATCTTCCTGCTTTACAGCCTTGATATTTTAAACTACCCTTCTTCCCAAATGTTGATTGCTCGTTGATGTTTTGTAATATTCCTCAAAAACTGTCTTCTGTAGGAAGCCCTAACATACTAAAAAATGCCTAATTGTCTTGATTGTCATTTACAGGATATTATTTTCTATCTTACAGGGACATTATGGCTCTACGAAATAGAGTCACTTCCAATTCACCACCTGTGGACTACCATTTCTTGCAGTTTAAGCACTATGTCTTCATTTTGCTGCTGGTTCTTCTACAGCTTATCATTAATTTCTTGTTGAAGTAGGAAGCGTGAACAAGGGCCTTTCTCAACTGGAATGATCAAACTATTACTGGGGACCATATTTTAGCCTGGACTTTAAATGATGCAATATTATCTAAAAGAGCCCTGTAGCAACAATTTACAGAACTTTGCCTCAGCATCCATGGTTCAGAATCATACTCCCGTCTACCCAGTTGAAGAAAGAATCGTGTAAGTGCCAGTACACTCTTGCTCCTGGTGTGTGCCTCTGTCTCGCAGACATACGACATCAGCCTTGTGTTTTATATTACGTCATATACTGTTCTGATGAATCTCCACCACAGAATAGATGAAGTTAAAAATATCAGAGGTCAGACCCTGTAGGTAGGATGTGATTCCTGTTATGGCACAATGATAAATGAGCATACTTGGTTACATTTAAACTTACCATTTTTGTAACGAAGGAACTTTTGAAGCAGCCAACAGATTTTTGTAAATGGCTTTGGGTGTTTGGGAGAAAACTTTTGTTCAAGGTCAATCAAATACATTGTTCTACAAAGGTCACCAGTGTTAGGAACTGGCAAGTAAAAAGCTGAAGTCTTTGGGAATTCTGCAATGTAATGTCCTTGATTTGTTTTGGAAGTATGACAGTTTTTATCTTGAATTACTATAGTGGCTTGTAAGCCAGTTGTTTTATTTTTATAATTTTAGAACTTCAGATTCTTCATAAAAACATTCCTGCATCTACTGTACAGAGCACATTTTTAACAGTACAGCACCTGGGAAGGTACTGTCTTGGTCCACTCTCTCTCACAAATTGCAAATGTCAAGGATTTATGGTATGTTTGTAAGTCTTGATAAATCAACAGCTTTGGCTTAATATTTTTGTATGGCCATGTCACAGTAAGCGAACAGACTGCTGGTGCCAGGACTCTTTCTTATTTTTGAAACCAATACGAAGGTGCTTAGTAGGTACCTTGAGTTGAACCTCTCGAAACACAGACGAGGTACAACAGGACTCAGGCACCATCATGAGTTCACTTGCAAATGAAAATGTGTTTGCAAGGAGAAAGCCTTCAGAAATGGTGAGATGGCTTAACAACACACATATCGAAAGAAATGAGAGCGAAACCCTAAGTCTTTGTTAAATTCCTCCTTACTGCTCTGTATACTACCTAACAGAACACACGGGTGCACGTACTCATTATGCTGTAGCCATACAAATTCATGAGAAGCTTAAGTTTCAATGTAAAACTAGGGTTTCTAACGTTTCTATTTGAAGAAATAGATGCATGTATAGAACATGTAAAATTCCAGCAAAAAACTTAGCGCCAGTGTTCATCTGGTGAATTCCTGGTGCCAGTCAAGTGTACCAAGTCAAAAGGGGGCTGTAGTATCATAAAGGTGCTCTCAGGAACCCAGATGAGACAACAGGACGATGAGCGGCACAATGCAAAGGGCAGCCAAGTTTGTTTTCAGAGGATCCTCTCAGAAATCAAATCCATCCCAGGCAATGGAACGGTTCAAAGGTCATGTTTAGCTTTTTGCCATGGCCCAGTTATGCCCCTGCCTTGGGCAGCCTCCCTGACTCTCCAGGTGATCTACCCTTCTGTTCTGCACCAGTCTCACTCAGTATTTAGTGAAAATATTATTTACTTGTTGTTTATCAGCCTAGCTCAGACAGTCCTGTGGCTGACATCTTCCCACACCTCCCTTTCTCTATTACCTTTCCCTCAGTTACATAGAAGTTTTTTGCTTAAGCTGTCAACTCCAGCTTACTTCTTACAGCTTCATATTAGCATAGTTTGGTCGTGAATCACTTTCTGGAATGTGGTACCATAACCAGAGTGATGTCGTATATGTGGACAAGACCAAACTGGATTGGACTTCTATTACATCTACAGCTGATGGGATAAAATTTGTGAGTGTAGAAAGTCCCTCGCTGTTTAAACAAAACAAAACAAAATCCCTACGTTAAGTCTCTAAACAGAAACAGAAGTTGTAAACCATGTATAGAATGGCATAAAGAAAGCAGAATGTTATAGCATTAATGTTCTCAGCCTGGAATTGGGCCATTCAGTATCGCATTCAGATATCAAAGCTTCACCTGTCTTAAGATCCATTACAAGCCTATAAACATACTCTGTACATGGGACTAATACAAGAGGAAGAGTCAGAATTCAGGCAGTAACTCCACTCCTCTAAAATAATACTCTGCTAAATTTTTGGTGCCGAAACTCTTGACTGATAGTTACAAGCTTTTATCTCCCTTGTAAATAGAAATGTCCTTGTGCCCTTTCAAGTTCATTTTTTAAATCATTTCTATTCGAGGTCAGTTAATAACACGGTCTGCATGTATTTTTACACAGACTGCGTGGTAGTGAGTGTAGATTTGACCCAGCCAGCTGGTTGGCAGCACCGAGTTGGACAATGTCAGACTAAACACATACTCTGTATCTGAAATTCATGCTCAGTTCAAGATAACTAAAAAACAGAGCGAGACAAAATGCCCGTGCTTATTTTCCCTTTCAGCTTTTTTTTTTTTAGTTTAATTCTTTTGTAAAAGTGGTTTTACTTATGATAGAGGAAGGTCAAGAATATACGATGAAACTTTTTCAAAAAGTAAAATTGCAGACTTCTGCCTGACTGTATGGTTAGGTAACTTAAATTCTAAAAAGTACATCAAAACCCGAGTAATTCCTGTTTTGCTGGGTTTTGTATGATGTTCCCTTATGTGAAAAGAAGTATTTTCTCGCCTGATTTTTACAGTACAGCTGGTCACAGGCGTATCTCAAGCCTTTTATTTAGCACATTACCGTTGACCTCTGCAACCACGATGTGTAACTGATCTTGAATATTATGGACTTAAGACTGAATTCTGCACACAGTTATGAAAATTGATTGTACAGTTTGCAGATATCTGAGGGCCGTGGCCTCTTACTAGATTTTAAAATTTAAAACAGCACTTGTTTTCAGATTTGATTTACAAATCTTGTTTTCTTTATTTTTTGTTGTACAGAAAACATTTTCAGCATTTGTTGCCATGTGGTTTTGTTGGTTTGGTTTTGTTGTTGTTTTTTATTTTCAAATACACTCTAAGCCTTTAATTTGCCATTTAGGTACAGATTGCCTAGTTAAGAAAAAATAAATATGCCATGTGAAATGTAGGTAGTATCAGTTTCAGACGTAGATTATGTTTCTTGCATTTCACATGTTGATTCCTCTTAAGTATTTGACATTACTTAATGAGGGTAGAGCCTGGTTGTTTCCCCACCCCAATCTCATCAATTATTTGGCAGGTCCCATAAAATGTAGTGACAGCAGTTTCTTCCTTTGTTGTTGTTGTTGTTGATTTGTTGTTCACTGCCCACCTGTGCCTTTGGGATTATCATTTTGTTTGGGTTTTTTTGCTAGATGGGTGTTTATGAAACAGACTATGGATTCAATGTTTTGTAGTTTCTTGAAGGCCATTACTTCACCACTGTTTGTGTAAATAACATATGACAAGGCTTCTGTACATCTGTAAGTTTTAATTCTTGTTATTTCAAGGGTATCCTCAAAATCACAGAGAATTTAGCAGATATTCAAGTATCGTAAACAGTGCCTTCTTGACGGGTTGCTCGCTGTTCTGAGACGTGTAAAGAAGTTTCGTCAAGTTTGTGCCATATGTAACATCTGACCTTTTGTGAGGGCTTCTGTGTTTGAAAACTGACTTTCCTGCTTTGTCAGACTCTGAGGAAAAAAAAAAAAATAAACACATTAAATTATTCCCTCTTCTGGCTGGTGAGCCACAAGTGGAGTATTTCTGGTGTTTGATACCACAAAGCTTTGTGGTATTACGGAAGTAGCCATAACAAAAGAAAACAGCCTCACAGGGAGAATATTTCGGCTTTAGTGTTATTATTATTTTCGTCCTGCTGCCGCCCCGGTACTGTCCCGGGCCCCGCGCTGCACCAGGCGGGAACATCAGTGCTCAGCACACAGAGCCCGGCTCCAGCCGTCTGTTTCTGCTCGATCGCCGCCGCTCCCGCGTCGTTCGTGTGTTGGAAGGGCCGGGGCTGTAAGCGGGCGTCGGGAGCCGGCGGCGCTGCCCGCGGCTGGGCTGTAGCTCAATAAAGACGTGTCGCACTCGGCTCGACTTACAGCTCCGCTGGGGCCTGGCTCTCCCCTCACGGCCCGGCGCACGCGTCCTCCTCGGCCATTGGTGCGCGGAGCGGAAGGGGCGGGGCGACGGTTGCCATGGCGCGGCGGCCGGAGCCGGGGCGGCTGGCGCAGGAGGCGGCGGCGCTAGCGGGCGCGGTGCGCGGCGCGCTGGGGCCGCGGGGCGGGCGGGCGCTGTTGGTGCGCCCCACCGGACAGGCGCTGCTGACGCGGGACGGGCGGCGCCTGCTGGAGGCGCTCAGCCTGGAGCCGCCGACGGCCAGGTACGGAGGCGGGGCCGGGGCGCGGGGCCGGGCGGGGCGCGGTTCCGCCTTAACCTAAGCCCCTGTGCCCGCAGGATGATGGCGGCCTGCGCCTGCAGCCACCGCGCCGCAACGGGGGACGGCGCCAAGACGTTCGTGGTGCTGCTGGCCGCCGTGCTGGGCGGCCTGCGGGCGGCGGGCGTTGGGCTGCGGCGGGCGCTGCGGGCCTTCGAGGCGCAGGTGCTGGAGCGGGCCGTGGCGCAGGGGCTGCGGCGGCACCTCCGCTCGGCTCTCTCCGGGCGGCAAGCGGGGGCGGGCGCCCTGGAGCCGCTGCTGGACGCCTACCTGGGCGGCCGGGTGGGGCCCGGCGAGCGGCGGCTCCTGGCGCGGCTGTGCTGCGAGTTCTGCCGGCTCTGCGCCCCCGCCGCCCCGCTCTGCCCGCAGGTGCTGCGGCTCCTCGGCCGCCGGTTCACGGAGCTGCACGCCGCCGTGGCTGGGCTCCCTGTGGCCAGCTCCAGGGTCCTGCCCGGGCTCGTCTTCCGCAGGGACTTCGCGGCATACTGCCCAGCAGAAGGGGAGCTGCGGGCCCTGCTCGTCACCGAGCTCCTCCGGCCCGCCCTGGCGGCCCCCGGCGTCGAGTTTGTTGTCGACTCCGAGGGTCACTATCGGTCCTCACTGTGCTGGATCTCAAGGAGGACAGAAGCTTTAATGAGCCACTTGCAGAGCAACAATATTAAGTTGTTACTGTCACACGTGAAGCAAGACGAAGTAGTTATACACTATGCAAAATTATACGGTGTATCTGTGGTAGAGTGCTTATCATCAGAAGAAATGGCCCTTATCTGTGAAATCACAGGAGTCTCACCTTGTGCACCCTTTGGTGACAACATACACAGAGAAATCACCGAAGCTGCGGTGGCAACGTTTTGCCAGCCCTTGTTGCTGGGCTCACAGAGATGCATTCACATTGGCTTCACCAGCGTGTCTGCCTTTCAGCCTCATTGCCTTATTCTGTGTGGGCCGGTCGCTGGTGTTAATGAGCAACACGCTGCTGCTTTACAAGGGGCATTTACAATGCTGCAGCAGCTCTTTAAAACAGTTGATCAGAGGGAGGAATGCACAGCAGAAGGTGAAGGCCGGAATGAAGCCACAGAGGTTTGCAGCTGTTGTTCTTCAACTACTCAGAAACAAGGCATAATAGAAAATATTTCTTGTAACAGTAATCAGGTTCCTGAAAGACAAGTGAAAACACAAATGGATGAAGCAGAGACAGGAATTACAGACCCTGCTTTGCAGGGAAGTGAAAATCGAGCGTTTGTGCTAACAGACTTGCGTATACCCTCAGATCCCATCTCGCACATCAAAGAATTTAACGTTGCCACAGAAGGAGTTGGATCTTCAAGAGATGGACAGAAACCACATAAAAAATGTGAACATCCAGGTGATGCGCTCGACAACTATAAAAGTGACTCACTTGTGGACTATCAAAAGAATTACAGCACTGCTGTATCAGCAGCAGCTAGTGCTAATAATACAGTCACTGCATGTGAACGCCTAGATGTTGGCAAAGACCTAGAGGAAACAAGTTGCAATATAGTTCCATTTAAACATGAAAACAGTTGTGCAAGTCTTGCACGGAATTATTCCAACTCCCTCATAGAAGCAGGATCAGTTTTGCCAGTAGGAGGTTACTTTGAGATCCTGTTACATTATTATATTCAGTACTATGCAAAACAGTTTCAGCCATCAGAGGTAACTGTCATAGCCAATGTAGTTGCTGATGCTTTGCTGAGTATTCCCAAGTCCTTATACGGGACAACAGAACGAAACAGCTTTACCAAATTTTATCTTGAAGTCATAAATGCACTCAGAAAAAATCAGCCACTGCCTGTGAATGAGCAAGGCTTAGAATTGGTGTATTGCAAATACCAGTTAGTTACTTCAGTTCTTCATTGTGTTACAGAGCTCCTTTCCATAGATTTAATAATTGGTGTTAGGCGGCCAGTGCCAAAAATTGAGGATAATGACTCAGAAGATGATTTCTGAAATAATTAATAAAGAATGGGTTTGATTATGTGTTTTTCTGTGTCTTCTTGTCAAATAGATGTGTGTCAAAATTCAGTGATAGAGACTAAAATATCTCTTTTTCAGCCCAGAAACTTACTACAATTCTTTTCTCTTAGAAGAAAAGGAAAGGAAAAAAAAGGCCGACCAGCTGAGATTAGTGGAAAACAGCAAGTGTGAAGTTTTTAACATGGGAAAGTGTAGCTGATTTCTACTGCAGAAGATCTGCAATGTTTTTCCATCCACATGCCGAGGATCTGGTGTACATTCCAGCCAAGGGTGAACTTCGCCTCTTTTGGAGGTTTGAGTATTTATGCAAGTCAGATGTGATCTGTTTTCCTGGCATGTTAGAAGTTGTCAATATGAGATGAGCCATTAAACTTGCAAGTTTTAAGCAAGGTGGTTTTTTTTAGCCTTCATATTAGGCTGGATTTAATGTTATTTGAAATAAAAAGATTTTTCTACATTTTGTGGGTTTTAATATAATGGGGAAAATATAGTTGTTGTGAGCCTCTTCAGCACTGGGGCAGGCAATGGTGGGCTGCTGCAGTATATCCCAATGAAGAATTTTCTCATCTGCTAAGAGATACAGCATTTTTGCCTTCAATTGAGTTTGCTTAAGTCAAACTTGAAGAATTAAGAATAATATTGTGACTGGCTGGCATGCGCTGTGGCAAATGAGTTTATGTGATGTTACTATAAAAGGCTGTGTCATCATGGGAGAAGTGTACAAAGACAATAATGCAGTTTTTTGTGAAAAACCTGAGGCACTGTTTCACTTCAGACTTTGATCATTTGGGATTTTATTCTGGGTTTGTTAGTTTGTTTAGTCTCGCTTTTCTTATTTTATTATTATTTCCCTTCCTGCCAGGATTTTCACCTTAATAGGGTTTGCTTTAAGCACAGTGTCACCTGGATGTCAACATACCTGACTTTTTGCTGTGTCCTAAAAACTACAGGTGTAGTGGGGGAGGTTTTTGAGTAACTAAGCAGCTGCAGCTGATAATGGTATCACATTAGTTCTCTCTGTGCCATGGCCAGGATTGTATAGTACTTGGAATAACTGGATTTTTTTTTTTTAATCTGCCATTGAACAAAATGTAGTGAGGATATTTAAAATCGTAGGCATACCATCTTGATCTGCTATACTTGAGATGATTATAACTGAAAAACAGATTTTGTTTCCCCATTAATTTATTCTGTTGCTTTCCCTTTTTTGGTTTCTTCAGAAGTCTATTGAAGTTGTTTCAGGTGTTTCGTCAGCAATGCTTTGTGTGACTGTGACATCCTGTTGAAAGTTTATATGTATTCTTGGTAATATAAGATACTGTTTGGTTTGGGTTTTTTTTTTCCTGACTAATACAGTTTTACAGACATCTGCATATGAAAAACAGTGAAACTCAGTGTTTGCTAGAGTGATTTCTTTAATGAAGGATTAGGGATGGTAATTCTCTTTTTTTTTAGAATGCTTTTTGGTGGGTGCAGAGGTGGGGAAGAATTAAACACTGAGGAGTGAAAAGAAAATCATGTTCTTGCTGTTACCACATGCTTTCTGTAGCTGCTTCATGTGGCAGGTCCGGTTCAAGTGAAGAGGAATCTGGGTTGTGGAAGAGCCAGTGTCCAAGGGCAGCTTTCCACCAGCCCTGGCCCTTCAGCAGGCACTTGGATTCTGTATTTTCAGTTTGTAATGAGCTGCTGAGGCAGTTTTTCTCTTGCACAAGTTTTTGCCTGCTCTCTTCAAACTGCTGGCCAACTGGCTGGCCAAGGATTAATGATTCGCTTCGTGGTGGGTCTGACAACCGCGGCACAGAGCGGGTGAAGCCTGGCAGCTGCCGGGTTGTCTACAGAAGCTGGTTTGTATTCCACAGATATTCTCTAAATACAGGGAAAATAAAGGGAATACTGTATTATTTCACATTATTTTTTACCATTGATTCATCTGCACTCTTGGAGATTTACTGTAGTTCCTTGAAAAAGATCAAAACAAAAATATTTTGTTATGCGGATGGCATTCTGGCTGTTCATTTAAATTGTGTCATTCTTATCATTGAGAAAAAGAAAGTTAAAAAAATTTATGATACACAAATCTCTTATTTTTGTATGCCAGAGATAAAAGGGAGAGTTTTAAAATTACAATAAAACTTTTTTTTCTGACTTGTTTTTGATGAAACCTCTCGAGTCTGAAGGCTCGTGGAATCAGGAGCTGTATGTCATTGACTTCTCTGTCCTTTTATATTTTGTGAATGATCAGTTTTCTCATTTGAACTACCAGTTCCCTGTTTTCTGTGGAAAGCTGAGGACATGGCATGGCCTGCCCTTGGGGAGGAATGTCACCTCTCTGCCCTGGACTGCTGAGGTGGATGCTTATTCAGGACATGGCTGTTTGGTTTCCAGTCCTGGAGTCCAAGTGCATTATGAGATAAGCACCGGTTCAAGGAAAAAGAAAGGTGTTAACTTAGTTTTTGAGGAGAAGAGCAGATTTACTTCTGGAGTCAACTCTTTCTTATCTTTATAGGAGTCTTATCCAGTAATTAGCCTGGAAGTATAATCATGACTATTAGGGAATAGACCACCTTTGCTTATTGAATTATTTGGTATACTGCTTCTTATAGAACTTGGTTAGAAACTGCTTATATAGAATTTTCTTAGTTTAAGTAAGGTTGCTTAGCTTAATTTCTGCAAGCTGTAAGCCTTTGAACTTTGTGCTTCACTAAGTAAAACAGGTCTCAGAGTCTTCAAGCTAGAACATTGTGGAAGCAGTGTCCCTGGAGGTAAGTAAAAAACCAGAATGGCATCTAACAGAAGAACGTTTTTGCTATTGCCAAAAACTTATTTTCTCCAGCTATAGGTGCAAAATAGCAACCGAAGGTCAGAACTTTGTTTGACATCCCACCTGATGAAAATGAAGAGATCCAGTAAAAAGAGGGCAGACCCCAGACTCAAATTTTGCTGTTGCTCTGGAGTGACACAGGGGATGGGGGCTTGGATTGTGGGGGTATAATCGTCCAAGTTCTTTTCAGCAGAGAGTCCTTCTTTAGGAGGCACCAGCTCAAGCTGGTCCATGCTGTTCCTTGCGAATAAATTATTTTAGAAGAATTTCTGGAATCCAAGACTGAATCTCTGCTACAGGAAACCTAGGGAACAGAAACTTCCTTAGCAATGACCTAATCTTGGGAAATACTTGGGGATCACTGCTGTCCCCTCTACTCTGCGTTCTGGGCTGGGGCCTGGGTGCCATCCATGCCCTTTCTCTGCTGCTGAGGTTTCTGACCCAATCCGGCAGCCACCCCTGGGCTGCAGAGCCTGCGGTGACCTGGTCACCCCGCTCAGACTGTTACTACCCACAGGTACTTGGGCCTTAGGTATGGAATTACTCATGACATCTTGTGACTGTGCCAAATTTTAAAGCTATTTCTAAATGTAGCTTGCCCTTTGACAGGTGACATGGGGACGATTCTAAGAGTGATGTCTTGACATGGTGGCAGGGACAGAAGGGTTACCTGGGGCAGCTTGGGAGAACATGTTTACTCGGTCAAAACTGCAGGGTGTGGTATGTTTGAGCACGCACTGAGGTTGTAAAAGCCTATGGGTTTTCCTTCTTGCACTGTTTCCCAGAGATTATTTCTGTTATTTTTATATTTCTAAACATGGATTGGCTTCCATGTGAAGTTAAAGTTGGGTATGTGCAGACATGTATGGACTCAGGTCCAAACTTGTAATGCGATGTACAGGGATAATGGTGTTAATAGCCTAAAAATTAAAAGAATGGTTTTCGAAAAATCTTGATGTTTAATTCTCCTTTCTGCAGCCCTTAGCAAACCTATATTCTACCTCACATTAAATTTATCAGAATATTTTAGAGGCCCTCACCCTAGACGCAAGGAGCGTAGGTGTATTTTAAGCAATGTAATCCCATTTGTCAGGTAGCAGAATCACATACGCAGGCAGGTAGTTCATTGAGGCTTTTTAAAATCAAATAAAAAAGAAAACCAAAACAGTTTTTAAGATGCACGTGTAGTAATTCACAGTGAAACTAGATTGGAACTTCATCCTTCACACAGCTCTTGAGAATGGGAACAAGCTGTTTACCTGGCGAGGACACACCATTTTTATTTGTTGATTTGGGCAGGAGTCGTGTCCCACAGATTTTTACAGGTGCCAGAACAGCACCAGGAAATCCTCCATCCCCAGGGCTCCTCCTGTTGCCCTTCTGCATCACCAGACCCCAGGTCTGTCGTGGGGGTCTCTGCCAACACCAGCTCCCTGCGTACCAAAGGGGCATCGCTTCTGTAGTTGAAGTGGCGCAACCTAAATACGGCCTTACATTTTCAGCCGTGCTTGGTTGGTTACTAACCTCCAGCCTTTTTGGCAGTGATACAGAGAGTATCACTAATATACACCAGGCACAACGAAGAATATGTTGTGTCATGAATCACACGCTGCTGAATCACATTTGCAAGAGGGGAATGCGAGGTCTTGTTTGGGAGCATGACTGTATAGTGACATAACTCTGGTCATTTTATATCATTTCTGTTGTTATCTTTATAACAATCATCTTCCAGAGTCCACAGGTGGGTGATAAATCTTGCTGTGTGAGAAGATTAAGGAAGATGAAATTCTGCACTTCCGTGTATCTCCTGGACTTCACTAGAACTGCGTTCACCTGAGCCTGTACCTAATTTGCTTTTTGTTATCTAACAAATCTGCTATTATTGGTAGAGACTTCTGTTTCTGATTACTAAATTTATTTATGTGCTTGTTTAGGTTAGTATGTCCCCTCGTGTCTCTTTTTGGTGAGGTTCTTTTAAATTTCATGTTAAGAGAGAAAATATTTCAATGTTCAGTTGCAAAAATCTTTTCATCTTGAAGTCTAAGAAAGTTGGGGTTTTTTTGTCACCAGTAAAACCAAAGATTAAATATTTGCTTTATTTACTATACTACTTTTCACACTATTACCACTAAAACTGAGCAAATCAAGAGAGTAATGTCTGAATTTATAAACGGTATGTGTTGGCTGTAATTAATGTGATTATAATTTTGCAGCAGCATTTTGTGTAAGGCATCATTTGTATTCTGTTAATGAAACTCAAAATAGATATTTGTATCTAGGATTATACAAATTGCTTCCCTCTGAGAATATTAAACTAATAATTACTTCCAGAAATAAGAATTTTAATTTTAGCATTCCAAAGCTAAAAATAATGACAGCAAAAATGTAATAGATTTAATATATATTAGCTCCTTCTTTATTACTTGATTCAATAGAAGACTAGACTTTGGAAATGATGCTTACTCCTGTGATAAATAGAGCAGTGCAGTCTTAAAAAACACTGCTGGAAAAATCATACAAAATAATTTTCCTGCTGGTTCAGCAAACAGTTTATTTCTCATGAAATCACCAGCAGATCAAAGAACTGTAATGCTGAGGCTTTGGTTCAGTGCAGGATTAAGGGCACATCAGTAATATTGCTTCCTGTGTGGCTGTGTCCTAAACCACCCGCAGCAGAGCTCACCATATAAAGATAATATTTCCATCTAAGGTATTAAAACAAACAAAAAAAAGGTATTGTTTTACTGAATAGAATATCTAACCTGTTCGTATTTTCAGACTGCCAGTAAAACAATCCAGCACGGTGATCTGTCTTTTGATAATAATCATGACCTACTTTCAACGGGTGTCTTCATTTTCCGGGCGAAGCATCTGATTAAATATTACCTTAAAATGTGAATGCAGAGAGTGAACACGTGACAGGGATTTCTCTGTGTATGTGGGGGAAAGGTAGCTCCAGATGAGAGCTACATCTGTTGAGATTTTTAACATTAGACTAGATATGTGTCTGGTATCATGTACGAGGATTATATTTAGGCTTTTGGAACAACGGAAGTCATTGTAGAAACTGCTGGATTATGTTCACAGGGCGAATAACCTGCATTGGATCCCTTTCCTAAAGCCAGAAATACCCTGAGGCTCTTGATTACCAACGCACTACTGAAAAAAAAGTACAGAATAGTTACGTAGTGCTGTAAAAAATTCATAGAACAAAGTGAAGAGCAGCTTATGTAATTTTGTGATTGATGATTTTGTGTATGTGAAACCTTTCTTCATAAATTCCACATGTAAAAGGAAAAGTTTAGAACTACGGTACAGTAAGGACAGTTTTTTGTAGGAAGTACCCAGCTTTTTCCATTATGAAAGTCAGGTTTTACTATTTGAAATTCAGCCTGGGTGGTGTCTCTCCCCACACTGTACAAGGAGTGAGTGCTTCCTGCTGACTCACGTGGGAAATTTTGCCCAAGCAGTTCAATTGTTCCCAGAAAAAAATTAGAAAAAATACTTCATTTTGCCTTCGTTTTGTATGAGTGATCTTTTATTTGAGATTCTTTGCAATCCCTTTGCTTCATTGCTGGGAGCAGAATTCTCTGTTTCTTCTCTACTAAGAGAGCTGGAAGGAGGTATGAACCAAGGAGCAAGAAAAGCAATCTGAAACCAAATCCTCTAATTACCTATCCTGGATCTCCAAAATACTGTGGTGCTGGACCACCTCCTCACCAGGTTGACTCTGGTGACATGTACTGAAAAAAACACGAGCTCCTCAGCCACGTATATGAGAGGTCCTACTGTACCAAGCTTGGAATGCGATACAGTTCAGCTCACTGTTATGTTTCTGGATGAATTTATCCAGCTCAGTAAGCCTTGCAAGCTGTGATGTAGGTAAATGGAAGGGGTTTTGTGGCATTTCCAAACAGCCGGTGCTTGTAATACAGCAAGTATTGGAACTCAGAATTTGTAATACATTCCCTGTAACCTGAGGCATTTTTATCACCTTGCAGAATTTTCCAGTGAGACACATTTTAAGCCTTGGTGGTTATTAACACCATCAAGGGTGTTAAAACACTGGCACAGGTTGTCCAGAGAGGTGTTAGATGCCCCATCCCTGGAGACATTCAAGGCCAGGCTGGACAGGGCTCTGAGCAACCTGATCTAGTTGGAGATGTACCTGCTCATTGCAGTGAGGTTGGACCAGAAGTCCTCTGAAGGTCCCTTCCGACTCAAACTATTCTATGATTCTATGATTATCAGCACCATTTTGTTCTAGGACTCCCCTCAGTTTCAAAAGATTGCCACCTTGGCCATAATCCTAAGTGTTGCAGAAGATACATGGCTAGGATCTATGAAGGGGAATGAATCTGTAACCAAGCAGAAAGCAGGAAATTTTCTACTCCAGTTTCATTGCTTTTGCTCTCTGCTCAACTGTAGAGCTCATGAGACAGCCTGATACAGTAATAACTCCATGGGTGTGTGGGTGGAGAGAAGGAGGGACAAGAATAAGACAGGAAATAAGAAGACTCAGTTCAAAATGAAGAGAGGGGAAAGATGAAGGTTGCGTGATGAATATAGCGTAAAAAAAGGACCGTTATGTAGGAGGAAGAATGTAGAGTCCCAGGTACATGAATGGGAAGAAGCAGCCTCAGCTTCCACGCGTTCCTCCCTGGAGACGCAGGAACCAAGGCGAGATGTTAAGTTCTGCTCTTATCTTGGAAGAGTGGCAAAAGACAGAAAAATCCATGAAACTGATTTTCTGCTGTGCTGGGGTAGGAAAGTAGCTACCTGGGAAAGCAGTAGGAGCCGTGAAGACGCCTGTCTGTGTATCTAAGGGAACCTGTGCTGTAAACCTGCAACAGCTGGAGATAACAAGTCACATTCCTGTTCCTGAAGCTCAAAGAATCCAGGGTTGGGTGCAGAAATTACGGGGTGTGGAGCGCATTTATTTAGATAGCACATCTTGCCCTCAATGACCTGCGCCTCTGGAATGTGCTTTGATCCTTAGATGCTTCCAAGATCCAGGCTGGAGTCATCAATAATAATGGGTTTTTCTCCACAGCCCCAGTGGTGAGGGGTCCTGGGCTTGAGCTTGTGTGGTGATTTGTGTCTGGGGATTTGTGTCTGGGGATACTGGGCAAGTTCATGTTGCAGGTCATGCAGTGAATAACACAGGATTGTAATGGGAAACTGCTGCGATTACAGCTTTGAAAACAGTTGTAGAAACTCTTACTGAAGTAATAAATCATCAGCTGATGAATTCGCCATTTGCTGGGCCTCAGATAATTAATCTAAACTTACTTGTGTTAAAGGGTAGAAAGGCTGTCTGGGTCCTCTAAGCTTATTTTACATAGTGAAATATAACAAGAGTTCAGTGGGTTTAGCCTCCTTATCGAATTGTAGGGAAAAAAAGTGAATTTCCTTGTATAGTTCTGACCTCTTATATGACTGAAAAGCTCCAAGAGAAACAATTCTAAAAATCATAGTTTTCCAACTTCTCAAATACCAATCTCTTATTGATTGTGTCCTTGTCACCACAAAAGAAGAAAAGGTCTATTCCCACTGAAAACAGCAGGTTTCTATTTGTGCATATGCAGATCTCAAACCTCTAATCCAAATGTATTTGATTGTAAATGGAACATACTGAACAGGCCAGTAAAACTGATTACCAAGTACTTTTGAGAAGAAAATGGCCTATGCCTGTTTTTTTTTTTCCTAATTAATAATTCTCATTGGTTTTTCCCACTGAAAAAAGGCAGTTGAAATAAAATACTTGAACAAAATCATAGATAGTTGTCTCGCTATTATATTTAACTTATTTGAGTTTTAACCATTCATCCTGTGATTTCTATGGGGTTTTGTAAATATGACTAATATCTGATTTTAAAAACATTTTGTTGATTCAGTAACTGCCTGATTTTGGCTGTAACATTTTAGCTGCAAATATCAAATTATAACAAAAATGTGGCAAACTTCTTTGAATATCCTGGAAATCTGTGAGCCATTGGGAAAAACCAGTGAATTTTGTTTTCTGGAGTCTTATAACAATGGATGCCTGAGGTTGGGATTGGGTCCCAAATCAGCAGCATCTGCAAACTGTGTTTATTAGCTCATAAATTGTATAGCTTTTGAATAATTTTACCTTTACATTTTGGCATTACTCAGGTTTATAACAAAGTCTGAGTCTGTATGAAAATGCAGAGAAATAAATTTCTAATCACTATTCCCTCTGGATTCCTGTTGTCAGAATGAGTGGGTGTTCACATCAGAAGGTAGAATAAATGCTACTGCCTTGAAATGCTGCCTCTGCAGCTCCTAGTGTTATTGCACTTGTCATTGTGAGCTTTCCAAACGCTCCCCTTTTGAGCTTGGAATGAATTTGTTCCACTCGTAAAAACACCCACATCTGTAGGAAGAAATGTGTGTGTACCTTTCTTCAGTTTCCATAGTGTGACATGTATTTTCCCTCACTAATTTTCCTCCTTTGCACTGTTTTCATGTGTCATGTGACACTGGCTATTATTTATCTATATTTTTTCCCTCAAGGTTGAGAGTTGTCACGTTTTATTAAAACCTTAGATGCCAGAATTTCTCCTGACTTATTACTTATCTGATCACATATATTTTACTTACCCTGTTCAAAAATTATTTTGATATAAGAATCATTGAATGATTCAATAAAGAATAGCAGATATGAATATTCAATTTAAAGAAGGCAAGGGCTGGGGACTCTTAAAGCTTTTCACAGTAACAAACAGCACAGGATTAATATCTTAGAGCTGATGATAACTGGATTCTCCTAAAATGCTTTTTATTCACCAGAAATTGCCAGGATGGCTTTGTAGTTGAACAGTATCACCATATAATTAGATTGCTGTTATCGGTATAATTAGGCAGTGCAATGGTGATACAGCAACCTATATTTCTTGTAAAAATAACTACCCAACAATTGGTCTTCTGCAGGAGTAGCTGTTAGATGTCATGGGGTAAAGACATCAGCTAGAGGAGGAGACAGAGGTTGAGACCCCGGGGTTTTTTCATCACCGGCACTGATTTACTGCAAAGCCTGGAGTAAGTCACTTAATGCCCATGTGATTAATTTTTCATTGTGAGACAGCAGTGGACTTCGTGTTCATAAAGGCTTCAGGCCGTGCTTTAAATCTCTGGGAGTCTGAAGATGGATGCAAACGCAATCACTGTGTGTTAAAAAACAAACAACAAACAACAATGTATTGGACATTCTCTCAGTCTCTCAACTGTCTCTTTTATAAAGTGTAAAAAACTGTTTTTACCAGGATTGCAGATACTGTATATTTTACTCTGACTTTTACCACTGCCTACTGTAGGAAAATGGAGATGTTAATGAGGAAGCAGATACTATTTCCTATGTTCCTTTCCCTTCTAATACAAGAAAAACTCCCTCACATATTAGGGATTTCTGTGTGTAGTACAGATGCAGTGGCTTTAACAAGCCCATCCTTTTCCCTTGACACAGCCACATATTACAAGTCTTATAAGCAGCAGCTGAGGGAACTGGGGCTGTTAAGCCTGGAGAAAAGGAGGCTAAGGGTAGACCTTATCCCTGAAAGGAGGTTGTAGCATGGAGGAGGTTGGTCTCCTAAGTAGTAAGTGATAGGACAAGAGGAAATGGCCTCAAGTTGTGCCTGGGGAGGTTTGGATTGGATATTAGGAAACATTTCTTCACGGAATGGGTTGTGAAACACTGGAACAGGCTGCCCAAGGAAGTGGTGAAGGTGTTTAAAGACGTGTAGATGAGGTTCTTAGGGACATGGGTTAGTGCTAGATTTAGGTTATGGTTGGACTCAATGACCTTAAGGATGTCTTCCAACCAAAATTCTATGATTCTATATTTGTTCCTCTTTTCCCAAAGCCATTGCACATGACTTGCATTCCAAGCAGCTCAGAACAAGCAGTAACCAGAATACCTGGTGTCGCCCAGCCATGACAAGTAGCGATGACTTCCAAAAGGTGTGAAGAGGAGCCCCAGGTCCCCCAGCTGAGCCAGCCTTCGTGGGCGAGCTGCCCCTCCTCCGCAGCTGGCTGGAGGAGGGCTGTGCTTCATCATTCTCCATATGAGCACTGTAGACACCTGCCCCTCTGCTTATTAATGTAGTCCAAGCACGGGTGTCCAAAAAATTCCTCGGTCTTCTAGAAAGGAATACAGGCAGGAGATACTGCCTGTGTTATAGGCAACTAGCTCTCCCCTTTACCTAAAGCACCAGGCAGGTGGACGCTTGCTGTGCAGCGCAGCCTGGATGAGGCGCTTGGGATTTTGCCAGAAAGCATGTCTGGGAGTGTAAGTTTATGACCCTGGATGTGCTCTGTGGGTTCCCAACTCAGCTGAATGGACCATTTAGCTATCGGTCTTCTGCTCCTTGTCACCTGGATTTACAAAGGAATGTTTCTGTACCCAGCTCCCTGGGCGGCCCTGAGCTGTTCAGCCCACGCCAAATATACCCCAGCAGCACTGGGTCCAGCCCCAAATCCTTTGCAAAGGTTGAGGTGTCGAACTTGATGGTGCAGCACAACAATCTGCCTGCAGTGTGAGCCTCACTGGAGCCCATCACTGCCCACAGAAGGAGCAGGTTCAGTGCCTTATTGCTTATTTATCTAAATCTTCATGCCCTCCATCTAAAGATGCCAGTCTTTCCTTACAGCCAAGTAAAGAATAACATTACTTTCGGAGAACTAATTGGTGCGAAACTGGTCTCAAGGGCACTACACAGCATCTTTGTGGTTACACGACTGCATTTCCTCAGGCTGCACGACTCTCCAGAGCTCCAGCATGACATGTGCACGGTATAATGGTATCCAGGTCAATTGTAGGACCTTCTCCATAGCTGACCCACTAGGAGTCTTGTCACGCAGCCTGGCATTGGCTGCAATGGAGGAAAAGTGTATGGAAAACCACTGCATGGGAAGCTCTGTCTCTTCTTTCCCTGCAGCCAGATCTTTCAATTTATTAGTTCCTTAATGCTACTGCAGGTCTGCTTTTTGGGGGAACAACAGTGTGTCATTTGGTTTGCTGTGGGAGAGCCATAAGTGTGCAGCAGGCTATCCATGTAACGCTGGGTGATTATGTTAAAGTAAAACATAGAGAGACAGAGACTTTTTAGTGGGTTATGTGTGTCACATAATTTCAACATGTGCTTCTGTTAATCATCAGCACAGGTAAAAATGTCTTGTGATTCTCCTTTGACTGCTAAACTTTAACAAGAAATAGTCTACATTTTGGAAGATTAAAATAAGTCCAACGCCTACATATTTTTAATTTATCTATGGAGTTTTGCTTCTTTCTCCTTAGATATTGGAGCTCAATTTTTTGTGGTAAAGACTACAAAGTTTGTGTTTACACTAATAACAGGTCCAACCCAAACTTCTAGGTCAATGCAAGGTACTTATCTGGAGTCTTAATCCGCAGTTTTTCAACTTCAATGTGTCAGCTCTAATGTACGCAGGATAAAGAAGCAATTTTGCTCAGATTTTGTCCTACCTGGCCAAAACCAACTTTTTGTTTGTTCTTTTCTTTTGAGCGTGAGAGATTATTTGGGTTGCTTAGGAGACAACTGTTGAATACCTAATTCACAGGATGCCATTTCTATGGCAAATCTTGTGCTCTGAATGTGTAGAGTGTTAGATGTTTATTCGCAGAGTGCGATATATTGTAATCAGGTTGTTACAATGCTCTGATTTGGGACTTTAATTTCCACAGGTACCTTGACAGAGCGTCATAGCAGCAAAGGACAGAGAGTTATGACTGTATTAAAAAACTGACTAATTATCCTGAAGGTTATATGTATAAAGTCAGAAAGAACTGAATCATGTGCCATTAGCAACTGAAACCCCAATTTTCTATTAAAATAAAAGGTTGATGCATATTGTTGTTTATAAAACAAGTAACAGATTTTGGTTAAAATCCAACTGCTGCTGCAAAAGAGATTGACTGGAGAACCACAACCGCACCAGCATGTGGGTGACATTAAATGTCAGAGCACTGATGGAACTGGGAAGGAGGGGAAGGGCTTTTTGGCTTTGCTTTGCCCAGGAGGGACAGGCTGGTCTCGTGCCCTGGGCTGTGCGTAGCTGGAAATCTGCTTTGTCTTAGTGCCTGCTGAAAGAAGTCACTTGCAGTCATTTGTCCTAATGCATTAAAATCAAATTCCAGAGCACAAAGGGAAAAGATAGAGAGTGTACAGTCCTGGAGCCTAAACTCCTTTGTGTGTTTGTTGAAAAGGAGACTTCTTTTGGGTTTTACATTGTGTATATTTCTTTTCTAAATTCAAGACATTCCACAGAATGTTTGTTCCCACAGGATGGAGTTTTGAAGGCTTTGGGTTTATGAGGCAAGGGAGAACTCGGTAGAGCTCAGGAAATACTCGCGTTGACTCGGCAAATTTGAATTGAAACAGTAAGTGATGTGAAACAGGAATTGGAGTTGGGGGTGGGACTGAGGGGGGTGTTAGCAGTTGTCTCCGGTTCCATTGAGAGCACGGTGCTTCTTTAGCGAGCCAGGGATCTCTGCTGTCTGCAAGGCAGTGACTCCCAGTTCCCACTGAGCTGCCAAAGCTGCAGGAGCCAGAACTGGCCGTCTTCCAGCAGCGAGCCGCCAGCAGCGCTCCCCGGGATGTGGCAGCCTCCCGTGCCGAGGTTGGCAGTCTCTCTTCGTCTGCTGCGCACACCTCGAGAAAACCTTCTAAAGAAGAGAATTCTTAAAAAAGAAACAAGGCTTTGTATTAGTAACAAGAACAGATGTTGACTTCAGATGCCGTGTCTGTTTTGGGTATCCTGGTTGGTCCTCAGTGCCTTATGCAAAAGCAGTTTAGGCACATTGACACCAAATGAACCTAACTCCCCTCTACCTCTTTTACTGCAGATGAAGGGAAGCTTACTTCTTTTCTCTTTCCCTCGAAGCCCTTATTCCTGTCTCAGGCACTGCATCACAGCATGTGATAACACGTAAACGTTGTACATGCTCCCCATGTTGTTGGTCTGCTTGAAATGTCACCAGATGATGAAGGAGGAACCAGGAGGCTTTGCAGGCCTTGGGAGATGTCAACCAACAGGTGAAGGTCTGGAGAGCCCCTTGGGATGAAGTAGTAGTCCTGCTGTTATCTTCTGGTGCCCTTCTTCCTGTCCCCTTCCTTCTTTATTGTTAATGTATTTTTGTAAAATGTTCACCAGCAGCTCTCACTGAAGCATCTGGCCTCCTTCAGGCTGCTTATTGCTCCTGGTTCCTTCGGTTCTTTGAGGCTTAGAGGAAAACCAGCTCCGAAGTATGGAATAACAGAATCATAGAATCATTTTGGTTGGAAGAGACCCTCAGGATCATTGAGTCCAACCATAACCTAACTCTAGCAGCAAACCATGTACCTAAGAACCTCATCTAAACATCTTTTAAACACCTCCAGGGCACTTTCCTGGGCAACCTGTTCCAATGCCTGACAACCTTTCCTGTAAAGAAAGTTTTCCTAATATCCAATCTAAACCTCCCCTGGCACAACTTGAGGCCATTTCCTCTCATCCTGTCACTTGTTACTTGGGAGAAGAGAGCAGCCCCCTCCATGCTACAACCTCCTTTCAGGTGGCTGTAGACAGTGATAAGGTCTCCCCTCAGCCTCCTTTTCTCCAGGCTAAACAGCCCCAGTTCCCTCAGCTGCTCCTCATCAGACTTGTGCTCCAGACCCCTCACCAGCTTTGTTGTCCTTCTCTGAACTCTCTCCAGCACCTCAATGTCTTTCTTGTAGTGAGGGGCCCAAAACTGAACACAGGATTTGAGGTGAGGCCTCACCAGTGCTGAGTACCGTGAAATGATCAATCCTCTAGTCCTGCTGGCCACTCTATTCCTGATGCACACCAGGATGCTGTTGGCCTTTTTGGCAACATGCTATTTTTGGTGGTGGACAGGGTTTGGATTTTCAGGTTTTTTTAATCCCTGCTTGTCTCCAGATTTGAGGCGTGAGGGCATGTGGCCCCTGGATTTGTCTTAGGCCAGCTGGGTCAGAGGGAGCAATGAGCTCTCCCTGTTTCTCATGACAGTTATGCAGTAATCTACATTTTGGATGTAAGAAAGAGGCAGCCTTCAGGGCTCAGTGTCCTGTAGCTGTCTAAGCAGGGTGCCCTTCTGTTCACATCAGCTCCCTGTAAGGCAGACTGGCGCAGCTCTGTCTACAGCTAATATCACTGATGGGATGGGGAGGGATGAAAAAGAGCATGTCACACAGTCAGGAATCTGCCTAACACTCACTACTAAATACAAGAAAGGCTCACCTTCCTGGTGATTGCATAGCAGGCAATGGCACATAAACGTGCAGTTAAAATTCACGTCTGTGTGCAAGTTGTGTCCCCCTCTGACTTTGCCCACTCTTCCGCTTGGTTTATGGACAGCATTTATTTAGTGTTTTAGACTAAATGATGGTCTCAGCTCAGTTGGTGGTTACAAGAAAGAGCAGAGGAGAAAGTTCCTTCCATAGGAAAACCATGGATTAAAAATAATGACTCTCCTGGAAGACGCAGTATTTGATGCTGAAACATTTCAACTCTCTTCATTAGCTAATGTTGTAAAAGTTGGCAGCTCTTTAAATTGACGATGGCCTTCTAAATTCATAAAACTTTTTATTTTTTTTTTAAGTAAGTAATCCATCAGAATGGTAAAGCACCTTTGGAAAGAAGAGCATAGTGACATTCAGTTCATCTAGAAGTTACAGAGAAAAACACAGCCTATATGTTAATTGTTTTACTTAAGTGCCATTTGCTGATACTGAGAGCTTAGAAGAGTTCAATAGTGATGTCAATAACTTGGGTATAAATCCAGAAAATGACAGTGGAGTTGGTCCAGATTTACATAAGTATAAATGAGATTTTAAGAAATGTCTGCATTGTTTCCTTTCAGGCTTTAGATCTAATTATCTTAATTAGCCTCTCAATTCAAGGGTCTAATTTCCACCACAGTTAATGAATTGCACTTATACTTGGTGACTGAATTATCTTGCCATTTTTTTAGGGAATATTCTAAAGACTTCTAATGAGAAAAATAGCCTCAAAGTTCTCCAGATTTGTTTTGCCAAGTAGGAAGACTAAATATAGTATGTGTTCCCCAGAAACTGTGAGTGACAGGGATTAGTAATTCATGAATGACATGGCCCATTTACAGTCCTGCCAGCACAGAATTCACTGCAGCATGGAGAACATCAAACAAAACAACTTGGTTGACTTTCATGCATTTAAAACAATGAGAAATAAAGGCTTAGTCCAGGCTAAAGCTGCAAATGCTCCCTATGTTCAGTCAACATTGATGAAAATACTGAATAATAGGTAAGAGATAAGCTGAAAACTGAATTTTAAAGGACTGAAAAATAATGAATAAAAGCCCCAAAGTATTAAAAGTTGTGGTTGAAAATGAAGTTGTGTTCTGTGAGAGGGCTGTCATTTGCCCAAATAAGTCTTTTAGAAAGCCCTCTCCAAACCCGTGGCTTGTATTTGATTGTCAGCATTTTAAATACCTGCCAGCCCATTCCGAGAGGTGGCACGTTGTCACTATGAGCAGCCTTTCGAGGCTATGGCATTTATTATCAGTTCATCATTTCCACATGGTTTTCTTATAAAACAGATGTCAGTACTGGCTCGGAAGGTCTCTCATTTAAGAATGGATGCCCTTGCATTTTAAGCTTGATGCCCTGGGTGGGGTGGAAAGGGGAACAGAGCAGAACAATGCTTTTAAGCAAGGTGACTGTGTCCTGTGTGGTATTGGTGGAGGAAGGTGGCAGCTGCCAGAGGGGCTGTCGAGGTGACAATGGTGGCTCTGAGTGAGGATGGCGGAGCACATTCCAAACCCCGCTAGGGTGGAGGGACGTGACACCAGGTAAACGCTACCTTGTCACGCACCACTCAAGTGCTGTGACCGCCTTCACACCTTGCCACCTATATAGCACTCCTGCAGTGCCAGTGGAGGAACCGCAAGCTTAAAGTGTCCTGAAATTATCAGGTAAGCTACTGGATGGAATAACCTTTAAATGATTGGCATATCTCCAGTTCTTGAGACGCCTACTGCAAGCCTGGTTTTTGTTGTATTGTCGTATAGTAACGCGGTAGCTTGAGCAGGAATTACTGTCCATCTCAACAGAGGTAATGTGAATTACCCAACAAAAGCACGCCTACTCACCATCTTAAAATACTGCATATTGTATCCTCAGAGCTGGCCCTTTCCCTGATTACTGCTTCGTTTTGTTCTCCCCAGCCAGCTTCTTAAAGCACAACCTGCTATTTAAGCCTGTCTCTGTGCAGAACTTCAACCCAGTCTTTTTTTGCGTGTCTTGCTTCTGGAAATGGTGAAGTTGGTCCAGTTGCACCTCCAGGAGCTGTGAGTAGGAGAAAGCATTTGTTTGCTGGTTTCTGTTCCCTTATAGAAATAACTCAACTCCTTCTTGCAGAAGATTTGCGACAGCGCCTTTGAGCTTTATTGTGTACCTCTGCTTTGCCTCAGGTATAAATCAACCACAGCAGGCATTTGCTGCCTGCTATACTGCAAAACATCAGATATTATCTGTGAGCGCTGCACACCATTTTGCGGCAATTCAGTGAACAGAGTACATAGCTGCTGTGCTCTGAGTGAGTCAGAGCCCTGGAAATGAGCTGTTACTAAACAGCAGGGTATAAACTAGCCCTTTCTTAACTCAGCCGAAGCACATAAAGCAACTTATTGCTAGAAGTATTTCTCTCTTTCTCTCCGGCCTTTTCTTCACTGCAAAAAGAGGTACATTCCTAACGGCTCCTAAGAGATCCAAACCGCAAACATTTTAAAATATATTTACATGGTTTATTGTAGTATTTTAATCTACTAGCTCCTGTGATGCTTATAGAAATGAAAATGGCTCCTTTTCCAATGTGTGGTTTTATTCTTGCTATATCCAGTATCACAGAATCACAGAATCATAGAATGTCAGGGACTGGAAGAGACCTTGAAAGATCATCTGGTCCAATCCCCCTGCCGGAGCAGGAACACCCAGATGAGGTTACACAGGAAGGCGTCCAGGTGGGTTTTGAATGTCTCCAGAGAAGGAGACTCCACAACCCCCCTGGGCAGCCTGTTCCAGTGCTCTGATACCTTTACTGAGAAGTTTCTTTTCAAATTTAAGTGGAACTTCTTGTGTTCCAGTTTGAACCCATTACCGCTTGTCCTATCATTGGTTGTCACCGAGAAGAGCCTGGCTCCATCCTCATGACACTCACCCTTTATATATTTGTAAACATTAATAAGGTCACCCCTCAGTCTCCTCTTCTCCAAACTAAAGAGACCCAGTACAGCAGCTTTATCTTTGGAAAACCCCAAAGCCATAGAATCACAGAATGGTTAGGGTTGGAAGGGATCTCTGGAGATCATCTAGTCCAACCCACCTGCTAAAGCAGGTTCACCCAGAGTAGATCCCACAGGAATGTGCCCAGGTGGGTTTTGGATGTGCCCAGGTGGGTTTTGGATGTCTCCAGAGAAGGAGACTTCACAAGCTCTCTGGGCAGCCTTTTTGCCATCTTTTTGCATTATTTTAGTTTAACCTATTAGGAAAAAATATTTACGCTTCGTCTCTCCTTCCCTACCCGGCATCTTGGCACCATGGGCCTGTGACCCACAGCTCTCCCTAGGCAGCAGCGTCCAAGCAGGTGGTCCTTGCTGTCCCCGAGCAAGCCCCGTGTCATGACCTATTCTGTGTTGTGCCATCAAAGGGCAAAAAGCTGCTGAAGGCAGATGCCAATGAGCAGTAGGAGAACACAGAGAAGGCAGCATCTGTGAGTGTCCAGCTGGGCTGGTAGGCAGTCCCAGCATTTGGGTGTTTTATCATCTTCCAGAGAGGAAGGATCAAAAATGTCACACATGGTGCCTTGGATCAAAAATATCACACATGGTCCCTTGTCTTCGTGCTGTCTGGGAGGAGTACAGGCCAGATGAGCTTGTGACATGACAGCAGAGTCTCCCCTATCGATGTGGGAACTAGTGCTGGCGGGCCCAGCTCTTTGATCGTATCTTGAAACGATTACAGGGCTGAGGAAAAACTGGTATCTGCTCAAGCTGGGGGCTGCCATTATGCTCTACGAGTACAACCCCATGGGCTGGCTGGGCAGGGTGGGCTGTGCCAGTGGGAACACTGCTCCTCCAGGCTCCAAGCGGCAGTCACTGCGTGTCTGCCTGAGGGACGCCATGTCCGCACCCGCAGCCTGGCTGCTTCCCACCCGATCCAGCTCATCCGTGTAGTCCCTGTGGTGAAAACACCTCAGCTAACAGGATCAGCCAAGACCAGCTCAGTGACAAGAATCTGTCATCACTGTAATATCGAGCTAGCAGGCAACCTTTTGCAGTGCAAGTTGTTTTGCAGGAATAGCCAATGTTTGCTTGCAGAGCTGGTAACAGGAGAGCTGAGCCAACATGGTGCCTGTCCTCCCAGACTCTGCGCCTCTGGTCAGATTGGTTTGCAGTGATAATCACACCTTGAACAAAGCTCTTATTTAAAAGGGCCACATTCTTCTTAGCCTACCCCTTCAACTAAGCCCACTCTGAGCATTTTTGGGACACCTTGACTCCTACTAAACACTGCCACTTAAAGCATTTCAAGAAGGCTCTTCTGTGAAGGTCTGGGTTGCCTTTGGCTCCCCCAACAGTCCCTGGGATGAAGAAGATGCCTCTGAAGGGTGGCTTTGTCCCCCAGAGCTGAATCACTCTTTGAGGTGTCCCACTCTTGCCCCAACCCGAAGAGGTTATGAATTCCTCCTCACTGTATATTCGATGCTTGGCACTAGGTGGGATGAATTTGGGCTCTTTCCGAGTGATGGAGAGAAGTGTCCCATCCCTTTTGGCATGAGGCCAGGTGCTGGATTCTTTCAGAGAAAAATAGATCTCTGAGATTAATTAATAGCTCTTTTTTACACAAGAACAAATCTGCCAGAGTCCTTAGAGCAAAGTAGTGATTTGAAAGGACAGTCACTCAGCTTATCCTGAAGGAGGAGAATGTCCCCAGAGAACTCTTTTTCTTAATTTTGATTCTTTCCCTTTTGGTTTTAATTTAATCTTTTTCTCAGCAAATAAACAAAAACTTTCAAATAAAATTTGCTCTGCATGAATGAACCATGTTCATGCTTTTTCTCCCTCGCCTTTAAGAAACCTTACAGGAAGAACAATACTGCCCATGTTGAATAAATAGAAAATGATGAAGAAAATGAAATTAAAGGAAAAGTGAACCTCAATATGTATTTTCAGATGAGATGACTGCAAGACAGAGACAGGAGTCATGAGTTGTGTGTGGCCTGCGACCAAAATCTCCCAGAAAAGTGGGAGCAAGCTGCACGTGCCTCACTTGTGTGCAGGCAGCAGACGAACCAGACACAAAGACTAAGCATTTATACTATCTTAAAACAGGTAAGAGGAGAAAATGAGGTTCCATTTTCCTTGCTATGGAGGTAGCTGCTGGCACAGCTGCTGCAGGGGAATCACACAAATCTGAGCAGTAAGGCAAGCTCCAGGAAAATTCTGAACCTCTTATTTAGCTAACTCCTGCATGAGCAGTTTGCATCAGGCTGGCAAGACGTCAGCTGTGAGAAAGGAATGGAAGATTGACTGGCTTAATTCTGGGGTTTTTGTTTTGGTTTTGTTTTGGTTCATTTTGTTATTTTGTTTTTTGTTTCTTTTTTTTTTTTGGGGGGGGGGTGTTTTTGTTTGTTTGTTTGTTTGTTTTAATCTGGGCTACTTATGCTTTTTTCTCTCTCCCTTTTTTTTTTCTTTTTCTATTTTATGCACCTACAGTTCTTTTTCTCTCTCCTTCTCTCCTTCCCTCACCACTCCCTGGGACAACAAGCAGATGTTATGCTCTGTCAATTTGTCAATTCATCTGCTGCAACAAATTTTTTCACCCCCATGAAACTAAATCAGGAATAAAGCTTTGGGAGAGCAGACCCCGGAGAATCACATGCACAGGGACCATGCAGGGACAACCTCTGAGGGACAGCAGCTTCAGCAGGACCCGACTCCCCCCAAATCCTCCCTGAATTGCTTCTCCCTCTGCCTCCTAGCACTTACAGGGGGTAAAACCATTCCGTCACAGCCTGCCTGCTGGCACACTTTGGTTGTAATAAACCCACAGTAGCTGTACATTACACAGGCAGCTCTCACCTTTCCATTCACATGGGCTGGACGTGGTTGGCAGCCAGACTCTTGGACCAGGCTGCCTGGTCACTGGTCTCTCCTCCTGTGGCTTTTCCACACTTTGCATGGCCCAAAACAAGAGCTGTGGTCTCAAGGGAGGGATGCAGAGCTCTGGCAGTGGCCTCCCCAAGCCTGCCTGCACCTCTCCTGCCAGCTCTCCAGAGAAGGGCTGCTGCGGGTGCTGGGAAACCCACTCCAGTTGGATTTGAATAAATCTTGTCCTTTGCACCTGGGAAGCACAACTACAAAGGGCACCTTGCATTGCAGTCTCTTGCAGCAGCCCCCTTTATTCCCCTGTTCCTTACACATGGCCACAAACCTATCCTACCTTGTGCTTCTGTCAGTTTTAATGTCTGTACCCGTCTGCACATAATAAAAGCATCTATTCCCCGAGATAACTGCTGAAGACGCTGCAGATGTGTGGATTCATTGAAATGTGGACTTGAGGATTTGCTCCAATGTACTATGTAGCTTTACTTTCCCGTTTGCTAATTAGGGCCACAGTGGTGGCACAAGCATTAGCCCTCAGGCAGAAACTGCGGCACAGCTCATAGGCGCCTGATCCACACGTTGTCCTGCTTCATTTACCTCCCCCAGCACTGACCTGATGGCTGCTGTGCATCAGGCAAGCTCTAAGGGACTTTTGCGGTTCCCGCAGCAGGGCTCTGGGGTGTCCAGTGGTGTAGCTGAATGTTGCCTTCAGCTCACAGGTGCCCTCCAGAAGGGGGAAGGAGGTGAGTGAAAGCTGCTCTTTCTGCTGTGTCACCTCAGCTTTGCCTGGAGTTGGCTGACAAAGTGAGCCGCAGGCCTGGCAGAGGGGCAGGACACGCTGTGCTCCGGCAGGCAGCCAGCTGCCCGCAGCTGCCAGCTCAGGCTTACTCATGGGCAGCACGGTCATCCCAGGGCACCTCAGCAGGTCCAAGCCAGCTCAGATGGGAGTAGCCATCACGATTTGACTGGGCGCTGCTAAATTAACCAGAGTACTCACATACTTGGGCCAATGGGCACAACAAGCATGTCACCTGCTGTTCCTGGGGATGCTGCTTGGACCTGTTCTCCCAAAGCAGTGGGAGAGGGACCTTGAAGTGGTGGGGGCTTGTTTGTAGGCAGCTGCTCACTGGTGCCCTGCCTGCTGTTTCCATGTTGCTGCTGCCTCATGGCTCTGCACCATGGTTCTCCCCATCCTGGCACTGCCGGAGCACTGTGCTGCTTGTGCAGGAGAGGTTCAGCACCTATCTGGGTCTGACAGGACCCATGCAAGGGGCGTGTGTCACAGAATTGTAGAATCATAGAGTAATTTGGGTTGGAAGGGACCTTCAAAGGTCATCTAGTCCAACATTTGCAATGAGCAGGGACATCTTCAACTAGATCAGGTTGCTCAGAACCCTGTCCTGCTTGGCCTTGAATGTTCCCAGCGATGGGGCATCTACCACCTCTCTGGGCAACCTTTGCCAGTATTTTATCCCCCTGTTCCAGTATTTTACCATCCATAAAGCTTCCCATCTCTGGGCACAAGCTTCTGTGGACCACAGACAGGAAGAGTGCATGTGTGTACCTGTATATATGTATATATACATGCTCATGTGTATATATTTATACACATATGCATAACAGCAGGCCGAACTGGTTATGTGGCTCAATGCCCTCAGTCTTGATGAACAGCTACCTCTTCTGCACAGGGTGAGGATGTGGGACAAGACTGGTACCTGATAGCAGACATGGAGATGCAAAGGTGGAAGATCACCACGGGAAGATGTTCAGTGTGAGTCACATAGGCATCATGCAGATCTGTGATAGGCTGGTGACTCATTTTGGCTAGAAAACAAGTACCAGGGATGGTGTGGTGTTAAGAGAAGAGCTGCACAGCCATTTGGAAACTGTTAATCTCTTGTTTCCCATTGCTGATTGGTCGAGGGCCAGAAACTGGCAGGGGGAAAGTGATTTGGGAGGTAAGCTCTGCTGTGTGGGGACGTTTTGTCTCGCATCTGCTTTAGATGAAGACACACAGGTGATCAAAACATGTTTGGCTCGCACAAGCCCTTCAATTCCCTTTTTGCTTCATTAGCAAGGGACATCACTGCACCATGGTAGCCGTGAAGCTGCAACAAAGACCCAGCATTGCTGACTCCAGCTTGGGAAGCTGTTCATCAGCAGCTTGGACTCGAACTGAGACAGCCTTCAGCTGGCCCCTGAGGAGCTGCCCACGGGATGTGGATTGAATGTCCAAATGAGGGTTACTTGGCAGCTCATCACTCACCTGGGAGGCCCGTCCAGGAGAAATAACACCAAACCTCTGTCTGCCTCTTGTGCTGTGGAAGGGTGTGCTGGCCTGAGGGCAGTCACTCAGCCTCCTGTGAACCTTTTGCCTTCAGCCTTTGTTTTCTACAGCCTTTGTTTTCTACATACTCAGAGCTGTGCTTGTGGTCCTTGACAGCTGAGATCAGTGGCCTAGGCTGGCTTCAGAGATGGCACAAGTGAAAAAACATCACTGCTGAGCAAAAGCAGCAGCTGCCATGTCTGTCCTAAACCCCAGATGACTTTTGCTTTGCTTTGCCCAGAAGCTCTGCCAATAATGTTCTTCACTGCCAATTTTTGTTTGTTACTTTCTCTCCTTTATCTCTAAAGAATTACTCTTGTGCCACTGCTGTTGCCTAATTGCTTTGAGCACCCTCATTATTTTCTTGTAAAGATGAGCCCAAACGACTTCAGTCTCCTTTTGGTCCAACCACACCAGCTGAAGGCAGCTGCCTAGGCTGTTGGTGCTTCACAAGGGCTCCGCTGTCCAGATGTGCATTTTCCCCGAAGCATGAAAAGAGGAGCGTCTTACTGGTCTTGTTCTGTCTTTTGGACATTCGTGAGGAACATGGATCTTCTGCCTCAGCTGGCTTATTTTTTGACATCACAACCTGTTGTGTGTTGTGTTCTGCGGGTGTTGAAGCAGCATCAGACCATAAAGGGATGACTGCCCTGATGTTGGGTGTGTAGCCCCAAGTGTCGGCTCTGCTGCTGCTCCCTGTGCACATGCCCTTGGCTCATTTGCGTCCTCACCATCATGGCAAGTGACCACCTTCTCTACTATGCAACTTCTCAACCTGTAGCAGTGGCTCCAAGGTCTCACAGTGGTGTGGCTGGCGTGGCTCACAGCCAGTTGCCCATGGCTAGAGGGGCTTCAGGTCCACCCTGGGCATCATGTAGCACCACAGCAAGTGGCAGTGGACACGGATGCAGAAACCAGCTGTCATGCTCTCAGAGATGGTGGCTCACCTGCAGTTATCCTCATTTTACACCTCTGAAGCTTGAACCAGACTGTCACTCCTAAAAATAAATGTATCTGGAGGGCAGGATCCTCAGGGACATCTCCTGGCTGGGATTGGTGGTTACTGAGGCAGCTGCATCTCCTTACTGACTGCTCAAGTGCTGGCAGAACCTCTGGAGCAGAGTCATCCTCCAATATAGGTTACCTGGCACATTTCAGCCCTGCAGACATGGCCTCCATTAAGCAGAGACACCGTTTGGCTGGGGAGAGGAAAGCAGACTAAACCATGTCTACCTGCACAGGCTGATCCCTGCTAGACCCTCTGCTTCCAGGAAGCTTAGCCGCTGTTTCCTGATTTAGCCCTAGATCCAGTGTGAGACAGGCAAAATCCAACAAAACAAACACCACCTGAGACCCTAATCCCCCTCCAGAAATAACTTCTGGCCAAAAGAGGACAGGCTCGATGTGTTCTTGGCTGCATGCTACACTTTATTATGTGAAAAGGAAAAAGCATTAACCTCACAGAGGGGAGGCTACAGGGGATGCGGGGTGCTGCGGGGAACATGGGGTGCTGCTGGGCTCCCCCCCAGGCAAGGAGGGAGGGCAAGCAGTCCCGAGGTGAAAGCAGAGCTATGCCGTGGCACTTGGGTTTCACTGCAGGGTGGTTTGCCAAGGCCACCCGCGGTCCCTGCCAGCCCTTGTCCTCGTCCTCAGCGCACATCTCCTCCAGGATTGCTTACACTGGCTTTTCCCTTTCAGGTTGAAAAAAAAAATAAATCCATCTCTTTCTGCCCAGCAGACTTCTGCTGTTTCCTCGCATTTGTTGCGATTTGGGAATGAGGCAGATAGTGTGTATTAACAGGAATAACCGAATGGGTTTCTACAGCTCAGACTATTCGGGGAGCTGCCATTTGCATAGTTTTGATGAAATACTGAATCAGATCCCCGAGAATGAACAATGCAACAGATGACCACAGGTGAAAGGAAACTGCTCACATGTGGGTGTGAAAATTGAACTTGGAAAGAAGCTGTGTTGAGGGCAGTGTCCCCCACCACCAGGCCGGGGACCTCATCCAGGGGAAGTGAACACAGGGAGGAGCAGTTGGTACAGCCACTGTCCCCAAAACACAATCTGAATACAAGAGCAAGAAAACTCCCTGTTTACCCTCTTGAAATTTTGCAAAGCTGAAATCAGTCAGAAACCACAGCAGGCTTATTCTAGTGAACTATTTAATTGTGCCTCAAGAAAACCAGCATTTTCAGCAGTGGCACTTGCTGCTCTCTGCTGCTGAGCTGTGATCATTTGCTGAGCTGTGATCATTTGCCCTTGGGGCAGTAGGAGAAATGACTCTGGTCTTGTCTTCATACTCACACACCCACAATGGCTGCAACACCCAGGCCCCCAGAGGCCTGGAGAGTGAAAGGTGAGATATTATCCCATCCCTCATGTCCCCCGCACCCAGCTCTCCTCGCTGGCAGCCCCTCTCCCAAACAGCAAGCAGCCACGTGCCTCCCAGGGGGCTCTGGCTTTGCAGAAGCCCCTTGCTGGCCAAGGGGCACCCAGCCAAGGAGAGCCCAGCCTGAGCTCACCAGGGGCTGGCTTAGCCTGCACTGCCAAATGTGGGATAGTCCCAGGGTGGAAAAAACACAGTGCCTTGTGGAATTTGTCCTCTGCACTTAAACCAAAGAGCTTTTCCAGCCTGACAGCACAAGTCTTGCACCTTGGACCTATCTTTTCTCCCTTAGTCGGTGTGGTTGGCCAGTGGGTACAAAGACAACTGGCTGGTTGTGTGTTTCCAACAGCACATCTCTAAATACCTATGGTGCTTCATTGCTCTGGAGTTTGTCCGTACATGCTGGAAGGCACTTGGAGACATTTACCTGACCGGGCAGCTCAGTGCAACCCAATTACGTGTCTGGCCATGCAAGGGGCTGCTTTGCACAACAAGGAGGCTCCTCCAGCTTGGGAGCTCTGGATCTGCACCCACCAGAGCATGTGGGAAAGCTGCCACACAGCTGCCCAATGCAGAATAAAAGCACTGCATGGTCTCTATGCTTTCCAAAAATGTTAGGGTGAAGAGAACATCCCTTGGCATCAGGAGACAGGCTCTGCCAGGAGAGCTCGTATCTTTTATTAGATCATTAGATACAGGCAGGAAAAAAAAAAAAAAAAAAAAGGCTGGCAAGTTTTGGGGCACACAAGCATCTGGTTTTTTTCTGAATTTATTATTTGGTCTAATAAAAGACACAACTCTTCCTTGCCAATCTTGCCTCTCCGTCTTTAGACCATGGCAGTTGCAATAGCCTAATCGGCATTACCTGTTTCTACACAGAAATGCAGTGGTAAACACAAAAACAGTGGGCAAACACACCCACTGAGCATCCCAGAGAGGATAAGCTGAGATGAAGAGGAAACACGGTTGCAAGTAATTAAAAATGAATAAAATCCCAATTGTCTGTGTCATATCCATTGCTTCTCAGGGAAGAGGCAGCAGAGGAGAAGGGCACTGGCTGTGCTCCGAGCCTGCTTTTGTTCTGAAGGCTTCCAACAATGACTGGGGTTTATTTTTGTCCGTAATGATGACTCTGGTCCTGCTCTGAACTAAGCAGTGTTAAGCCCAAACAACTGAGATGTCCTTGTTCAAGATTGCAGTGTTTTGTTCTCATTCTCATATCACTGTCAAGCAGATGTTGTTGTTGTTTGAAGACGTGTAGTTGATATTTGCTACCTACCATTAGGCAGTTAGATGCAGCAAACAAAAACCCATGCAAATAGCTGGCTAAAATCATCAACCTCTGTTTTTGCTCCTGTGTTCTCACTACTATAAGTGCTACTCTTAGGGATTTCTCCAAGCATGTTTTCCTGAGCATTGCCACAGAAAATAGGATAAAATGCCCACATTTTAGATTATGAGTAGTCCCTGTATAGTGGCTTGAGTTCAGAAACATCTAGTACAGAGGCCCTCTTGGGCTAAACGCATGATACTTTTGTCACCCAGACTTTGCTGGAGAAATCAGTTCAAGTGATTAAGACTTCAAATTATCTAAGCATTTGTCAGAATAACTAATACTTCACTTGAATGAACAGATATCCCCCCCCCCCCCCCCCCCCCGCTTTAGTGAGATAGCTTTAAATCAGGACCATATTTACTAGAGACTAATCTTCCAGTACCCATTGAAACTGAAGTGCAGTCAAATGTTGTCTTACAAAAGAAACACATTTGTCACTTTAAACCATTTCCAATGTGTGACGTTTATCTTTCTTACTGTTCACATGAGAACTATTAAGAAAATTACTGCTAATTACAATAAATTTCTAGACAAAGAAGTTGGTTAAATTTCTCTTGCTCAGATGAGACTCAGAAATAACAGAGAATAAAACCTGAAGCACAGAAGGAGGTAGAACAGTCTGTTGGGAGAGATGCCCCCAAGGGAGACAACAAAGAGCGGAGGCTGAAGCAATGAAACCCTTAGAGTGACACACAAAGAGAAGCTTTGCAGTGTCCTTACAGAGCTACAGGGGAAAATCCCACTCATCCTCGGCTGATTTTTTTCCCCATATCACCACAAACCCATAGCTCATGGGGATGTCGTATGGTTCCCCAGCCCCTCCTGCCCTGAATTCATGGGTTTCCCAGAAGGAAGATAAGGGAAAGCATCCAGACCTTGCTCCAGCTTTTTAATCAGCTGATAAAGGGGCTACTGCCTATTTTTAAAGACTGAAAACCAGATTTATTCCCTGTCTTTTTTTGCACCAGGGAATGTTTACCCATTTGCTAGCTGGCCACAGCCCTTCTGGAGCTCTCTAGTGCCTCTGAGCACATCTGGAACTGATTTCTGATGAGGAGTTGTATGCAGATATTAAAATAAAAATAGAGGCTTTTGCTGCACTGCTGTATGTTTGCTGGAAAGCTCTCAGACAAAGCAGGTTGAATACTGGAATTTTTCCAGCAGCACTTTCAGCACTTTCCTGACATGAGAGTGATGCGAAAAAAAAGTATTTTCAAGGACACTTGAGTGAAGTGCATCAGTCTGTGTCATCTTTCCAGTTGAAATTCCCCAGACAGAATAATTTAAGGCTTTTTCGCATAGGCTTGCGGACTGACAGAAGTCTCTTCACATCAGATTTGCAGAAAGTTATGGATATTCTCTCGAAATACGTACATAATATGGGCCAGATCATGTTCAGATCACACCAACCTCTAGAAGGATAAATGCTTGTTTTGCAGAGTGTTTTACCACTAAATAACAAACAAGCATTAAAGAGAAATGTAATACAGAGGATCAGCAACCTGATGAAAGAAAAGCAGGGAAGATCGCTAAAGTGACATTCAGAAAACATATTCTGACTAGAGACTACAGAAGTCCAGCAAGAAAGTCCAGTGCAAAGTCATGAAGATGATGAAGGGAGTGGAGCATCTCCCTTATGAGGAAAGGCTGAGGGAACTTGGTCTCTTTAGCTTGGAGAAAAGGAGGCTGAGGGGTGACCTCGTTAATGTTTATAGATATGTAAAGGGTGAGTGTCATGAGGATGGAGCCAGGCTCTTCTCAGTGACAGCCAACGTTAGGACAGGGGCAATGGGTGCAAACTGGAACACAAGAGGTTCCACTTAAATATGAGAAAAAACTTCACGGTGAGGGTGACAGAACACTGGAACAGGCTGCCCAGGGGGGTTGTGGAGTCTCCTTCTCTGGAGACATTCAAAACCCACCTGGACACATTCCTGTGTAACCTCATCTAGGTGTTCCTGCTCCAGCAGGGGGATTGGACTAGATGATCTTTCAAAGTCCTTTCCAATCCCTGACATTCTGTGATTCTGTGATTTGCTCTGAGCCATCTCTGTGATGTTGGGATGCTTGGCTGCAGTATCAGCCACAGCAAGCAAAAGCGGCCAGTGCAGCTTTACTCACCACACTCCTACATGCAGAAGAGTAGCCCAGAGCCTCCATACATCAAAATTTTATAGCTACTTCTCCACCAGTGTTTCCAGGATTGTTTTCCGTCCACCTTTTGCATCAGGCTCTGTTGCCCCTGAAGGATGAGGTCTCTCCTAGGGACATCTGCAGTCACCAGGGGACTCTTCTTTGTTTGATTTGGTGTCTACAGCCTTGCTGGTGGCCTTTCCTGCATGCCAGGCTGTAAACAGGCTCTTTGTAGTAAAATGTGATTTTACTTCAGGCTCTTGCTAACTGGTGCAATAAGCAAAAATATTGAAACATCTACATTGTGTTATTTTTCTGCTCAGGCCTAATAAGAATCTGCAGTTCTGAGGCTTGCGTAACTTCTTTCAATAAGTATCTTGAAAACAAGTCACCTACACAGTTTGCACAGCAGCTGGTACTGAGTGTGTTGCTGGCCCAACCTCCAGCCAGGCCAAGTCTTGCTCCCACCACAGTTTTAGTTTGGCAGATGAGGAGGAATGGTTTTGTGCTATAGTTGTCAAACCTGGTTGGACTTAATGTGTTGTTTTTTCTTCTCTCTCTGTCACATACTGAAATTCATGGAGGACTCCAGCCTGGGTTTTTGCAGAGTGCTGATTTGACCCTTGCAACCCCACCCTCATCCTCTGACTGACGGAGGAGGCAAAGGTGTTGGGTTTGTCCTTTCTCACTCTTTCTGCTCCTGCCAAACTGGGGAAGTTCAGCAATGACTTCAAGGAAAATCAAAAGGGCCCTAGGTGACCTTTCTTCATTAGTTCTGGCTGCAGCTGTGGCTAACTGGGTGTGAAACTGAGCTGCCATCTGGAGCTCCTGCTGCCTGGCCAGGAGCTGCCTCCCCCAGGCTCCATCTGCAGGGCCCACCGTGCTGATGCTCAGAGCCAGAGCAGCGAGACTGGGCCAGAGCTGGACTAGATTTGCCTCGTCATTCATTAAATGGCATGTTTTGCCAAAACGAAGAGCTGTTGGGCAGCTGTGGGAAATGCCTGGGCTCACACACCTCACTTCTTCTTCCTTGAGGTGAGGACAAGGTCTGCTGCTGCCTCAATCAAGAGCCAGGCTGAGTTGCATGAGGGAACCACACCAAGGCAGGTCACAAGTTTTTTCTTTTCAGAGCATCTGGGCTTTAGAAATGCATCCTGTTTATCTCATTGCATATTTATCATAGAACCATATAACAGTGTGGGTTGAAAGGGACATTAAAACCCCATCTAGTTCAACCCTTCCCTGCAATGGGCAAGGACATCTTCCATTAGATCAGGTTGCTCAGACCCCCGTTCAGCCTGGCCTTGAATGTTTCCACGGACGGGGCATCTACTCCCTCTCTGCGCAATATGTGCCAGTGTCTCACCACCCTCATTGTAAAAAATTTCTTCTTTACGCCTGGCCTGAATCTCTCCCCTTTTAGTCTAAAACCATTACCCCTTGTCCTGTTGCAACATACCCTGCTAAACATTCTGTCCCCATCTTTCTTATAGGCCCCTTTAAGTACTGAAAGGCCACAATAAGGTCTCCCCAGAGCTTTCTCTTCTCCAGGCTGAACAACCCCAACTCTCTCAGCCTGGGCTCACAGCAGAGCTGTTCCAGCCCTCTGATCATTTCTGTGGCCTCCCCTGGATCCTGTCCAACAGGTCCATGTCTTTCATGTGCTGAGGGCTCCAGAGCTGGACAAAGTACTCCAGGTGGGGACTCACCCTCTATAAGCAGTAGCTGCATTCAGTGCAGCCTAAAATGTCTCTTTAAAGGGTGTGGGATCTGAACTGAAAATGGAATTTTTGAACCATCTGCAGCAGAACGTACATCATCATCATCAACTTTGCACCAACACTGTCCATGCTAGTACCATTCTTTCCTTAGTAGTGACTCTGTGCAGCAAGCAGTGTGCTCACGTTGGCTGCTAGCTAGCTCTCTAGTTCTCAGAGGCAATGGATCATCAATGGCATCAGAGACTTTTCTAAAATTGGTTCAGACTATTAAAGGAAGGGCAGAGGCAGAGAAAGGAATGAAAAAGTGACAAGCTGGTGACATGTTCATTCAGCTCCTCCTTCTTTACGAATGAAGAAGTGTATAACTGAACTTAAAAGGGACTGTTGAAAAAAAAGCATGTAGGGACTATTAATAATGAATCACCCAAGAAGATGAGCATCCAGCAAAGAACTTTCCGGAGAATGAATCTGTCCTGTTGGTACTGGGTTATCCCCAATCCCAGCCATACCAGGGTTCCAGTGATGATCTCTACCATGAAGAGTCTGCAATCTAAGCAGGAAAATCAGATGAGCAGTGGGGAGATATCCACATCACCTTTTACTTCCTCTGCCCAGGCACTGACACCGATGTTGGTGGGCTGCTCTGCTCCACAAAGCACTGTGCAGGGGCTACCAAGCCAGGTGTCCCAGCACTGCTCTGGTGCCACACATCACTGCTGGTGCCAGGCAGCTTGTGTCCAGCTGCTACAAAAGGAGCTGCCTGCAAAATTATCATCCCTGTGGAAGCAGATAGACAATATTGAGTTCCCATTGACTTTGGCTCGATGTGTACCGGGGATGGCTGCTCCCTGGGAAGCCAGGCACTTGGGAGGAAAAGATGTTTTGTTCCTGCACAGTGACTTGCAAATACTTGAGTTCTCTCTGTCCGGCAACAAAGGTCACTCATGCTCCAAAGAAGCAAACCATAACAGGCAGCATTTTGCAAAAATGGTTAAGTTTCCCTGATACATTAAAAGCACTATCGTCTCCTGGCCTGTTACTCACCTCTGACATGCAGTACATATCACTTGAGCTGCCCAGGGTTTGGAGTTGGAAGCTCCTGCCATGAAGTCCATCAGCCCTGTCCTTCCTGCTGGCCTCTCGTTCTCTCTCCCCAAACACTCCTGCCCGCTGCCTCCTTCTCAGCAGGGATTTATCAAAGTGCAAGCTGAGTTTCTGAATGAGAATGAATAAATATTAATGCTAGAATATTTTCTAGCCCTTAAGGCTCTGATCCTGAGGTTTTCATTTACATGAAGGCAGCAGGAGCAGTCATGTGTTTAGGGGCTGGGAGAGTGAGCCCAACCAGTGCCATGCCCCCCTTTTGTTGCTGTGCAGAAGGACAAAAAGGCACTTAGCAATTAGACAGACGTAGTTTGCTGGGACTCAGCACTGCAAAGAAAGAGCATAAATAAACTATCTCAGAGGTGGGTCAGGCTGCACAGTGTGTTTTGGTCAAGGGCTAGGACCATGGAAGCAATAACTGAGAAGATTATATAAACTAGACTATAGGGTATACTGGAGTACAGGGTACATGTTTATATGACTATAAACTTGAAAGGGTAAGAAGGTTGTGAGGAGGTGGCAGGGAAGAGCTCTGCCCGTGCATGTGAGTGGGGGAGGAGCCTATGTATTCACTGTTGTTCCTTTTTGTCACGTCGTTTATTAATTACAAAGTGCTCTTCAGAGTCTGACTCTTCAGTTTGGGGAAATGATTTTAAAGCGCCTTCAAACCATTTAAGTAATGCCCATTTCCATTTGAAAGGTGGCAAGGAACTGGAGATGGGTGTAGAACCAAACATCAAGCGCAGTGACCTGCTGGGGGCACATTCTCAGGTGAGGAAGTACCTTCTTCATGCTTTGCCCTTACATCTTCCTGTGCTGGTCCTTCAGAGCACCATCTCCATGAATGTCACAGAGGCACATCCCCCACCGACCTTTGCCTGCAGCTCTGCTCCTGAAAAATGGCCCGCTGCTGGGACTGTGTGCTGCCTTGGGCGACCAGGCTCTGTGGGAGGGCTGTGCTCCAGTGTTTGACACATGGACTTGCAGCCCCATATCTATGCCCTGGGAAGGTGGCCCTACCCAGAAGACATGCAAGGTAGCTGGCAGAGCCTCTATGCCATCCTGTTGTCCCGATCCTCATTCCTTCCTCTGCAAAAACTCAAACGTGCGGGGGCCTTGCAAGGAATGCATCCCCCCTGCCTGGGGTCTGATTTATTAATTTGTAACTCCAACAAGAAAATTGTTCTTTTCCCTCCTCTGACTTGGTCCTCTCTGCCACAGGGTGCCGGTCCCCTATGCACTACATGCCCTCTCCTTCTCCCCAACTTTATGTGGCTCCAAGGAGCCACAGAGTTTCTCACCCAGCCTGGGAAAGACCTGGCTATACTGACATAGAGGGCTGAACACCTCCTGTGTGAGTGCCTTCCTTCACTTTCCATGTTTCTGAAGCAGCATTGTGCTTCATCACCATCAGTCAATGCCTGCAGCAGCATCAGCTTTCCTTTTGCAGTGACCCTGAAAAGCAGGCTGTGGCACAAACGTACCCCTGCAAAAACTTCCAGCGTGTTATCCTAATTCTCAGCAAAATAGACCAGATTTGGGAATAAGGACCAAGATGTCACTGACCCAGAAGCCAGGAGAGAATCATAGAGCTATAGAACAGTTCGGTTTGGAAGGGTTAGAGGTTATGTCGTCCAACCACCCTGCAATGAGGTTGCTCCTGGTCACATCAGATCCCCAGATTGTACACAAGTGCATAAACTGTAACACCAGGATTTGCCAATAGTCTCATATTTCTTCAGTAGTGACCTATTTCTGAAGCCACAGAAGATTAAAAAAAAACCCAACAAACAAAACCCCCCCCCGCACTGTAATTCTCTTGAGATAGTGGTACGTATCTATATGATATAAGGGTACATTCCTTCCTGATCCCAGCTGGCAATTACATTGTAGAGATAAAAACATACTGGGATTTTATAAGACCATGAAGAAACTCAGGAAAATAAAGGAGATGTTTTATAGACTTAGAAAATGCATTCCTTGGTTGAAATGCTCATTAACAAAACTTACAGGTAATCACAGGAAATGGACTAATCTCTGTGCAAGTTTTTGTTTAGTTACTAAAAATTACGTTTCAAAATCTAAGTTCTTGGGTGGCTTTTCTGCCCTCAGTGGATCTGAATTACTGTCAACAGCAGGGAAGGAAAGCAAGAGGGTGGAAGAGCATCTGGCATGGGGTTCTCCTGCTCCAAAATAAAAAAAAGAAAAAAAGGCATAAAATGCACTGCAAAATTTTGCAGAATAGCAGTTTCACAGAATGAACTGTTCTCTACCAGAGAAGAGCTTCCAGCTTAGTAAGGATTCACAAGCTAATGGAGTTACATAGACCTAAAATGTGGTCAAAAGCTGTGCAATTCAGGGGTATTTTTCCACTCCCTGACTGAGAAAGGCTTTTTTTTCAATCTCAAGTACTGTCATGAACCTGCACACAGGTCCTCCTAGCATGCGTGTTGACCCCTGAAATGTGAAATGGGGTGGAGCTGACAGGAGATGAATCCCTATCCTTCTCCTGCGAGTCCCTCTGCTTTCTTCAGAGAAGCTGGTTATGGGACAGGGCCTCCTGACATCTTCTATGAGCAAATCTCATCACCTTGTCATGCCAGCAGCCAGCCACCTGCCATCAGTAAACCAGAGGTGTCCCCTTCTCTGAAATCACACCTGCCAAATCTGCTCTCAGAGCCAGGAGACAAACTGAAAATGCAGCGACAGCAAGTAACTTCTACAAACTACAGAGCTTGCAAATATGTCAAAAGCATTTTGGTATTGAACTCTCTCTTGAAATCAATGATCCAAATGGGACTCAACTTGTTCCTTATTAAGGGCTAAGGGCAAACTTAATATTTCGGCCTTCATCCACACATGAGCTGGATGGACTTTATGAGTAATTGCTGTATGCAGCACCTTCCTGAATCATGCATTATTTAAATCCCACAGCTGGAGGAAAAAAAATGGACGGGGTTTGCTCACCCATCCTTGTTAAGCTCCATGGCAGCTGGGATGACCTCCTTATCTCCACAGCTCAGCACCTCTGCCCCAGGCTAAGCCCCTTGTCCCCTGCTCTGGCCTCTCCTGGGTACAATCCCAGGGCTTGTCCCTTTATCTTTTCATGCTTTGTTACTGACATGAAAGGGGACAGGTGATCTTTGCCCTCCTTTTCACTCCTGGAATGGGGCTGAGACAAGGCTAGGAGGAAGTCAGGAGTATCCCAGCCACAGGTGCTGTTTTTCCTGATGCCTGCTTTGAAGAAAGTCCTTCAAACCCAAAGATAACCATGCAGAGCCACCTGTCAAAGGGTGAGCTCACCAGAAGGCATTTCTCCTTGCAGACACTGCCCAGTCCCAGGGTGATCTGCAAACACAAGCCAAGCCTTGCCTTCAAGAGCAGCCCTGGATCCTGCTTTTCCTGCTGCTTGCAGAGGAGATCGCTGTGTCACCGTCCTACAAAGAGGCAGTGTGGCATACAGCCTTCATCTACAGGTTTTGCCTTTGCAATCAGCAAGGTGCTAGGGCTAGAAAATCAACCTCAGAATCTGTATATTTCACATAATTGGGCTGCTAATTTACAGCCCAGCAAAACTACACTGCTGCCCCTACCTGTTGAGTAATTTTGACAGGGTACCATGTATGGTATATGAAATGCCTTGGAAGTCCTTTTGAGAGGCTGTGGTGGTGTCCCTTCTGGCAATGCAGACCTCAGGTCAATGTGAAAACTAGTCTAGGAAACCATCAGGAAAAGCCTTGAGATTTAAAAGCACCATGAGCACTAAGCCAGGTATAAAATACATGCGAGTTCAGGAAGAGTGTCCTGCTGGTCAAAATTAATGCTCTACATTGAACAGCGATGTCAAAATTGAAGGAAAAAAGCCCTGTTCTGCTTCATTAAACTATACGGGTCCTTCATTCTTCAGGCATGAGTAGCAGCTTATATGGAAAACACATGCTAAGATTGCACTTTTCTTCCACAGTAGAAGATTCAGCCGTGGATCACAGCAGACACAGCCACTAAAATGTCACTAAAAGGTGCTGCCCATAGCAGCCCTGGGCAAAACATCACATGTTAAACAGTCATAAGTGAAATGGTGCAGCTGGTGAGCCCTTCACATGGCATGTGTTTTCAGGGAGATAAAAGTAGTGTTCACATATATTGATTTTGTGGAGCTTTTTGTGTTTCTGATGATTAGGTGGGCAAGTAACCTCGGGAGCCCATTGCACAACCCTTTGCAAGGCTGCGGACGGACCATTTCACAAGGCATTCATGTATTCCTCAGGGTGGTGGAGCAGGTGAGGGCAGACAGGGTGACAAAGATCTTTGTTCCCTTGCAACACCAGGGAAAGACGCAGTGCTGAAGGTGCCTCTCCTGCTTTTGTGCCTCAGCAACCAAGCTACTGCAGAGTCAGACCTACCACTCTAGACACTTTGTACATGCTCCCCACTTCTGAAAAGACTCTCAAAAAGAAACAAAATGAGTTAAAAATTCCAATGCCAAGCAGCAGCCTGCAAACACCTACCTGCTCAGAGGACAGGTGAAAGCTCCTGCAGTTGGACACTGTTTCCTTTTTCCCCCAAAGGAGGCCCGGCACTCAGCTTGCAGGTCTGGTGGTGCCCCCTGGCCTTTCCATGGTGGACGATGCCCCTCCTGCCCTGTGCCCTCCCCGTGGCAAGGCAGGCTTTGCGGCTCAGGCTGTGAGCCATCAGGGACCCCAGTTCCACCCCGTGTCCAGTTCTGGCTCACCAGGGCTGACCAAAACCCTACCTGCAGCATCCAGCAGCTCTTCAGAGAGCACCTCTCAACTTGCCATGTCATACACCCCTGCAACAGCAGCTAGCAGCCCATGTGGACCTCACAAAGAACTCCAACTGCATGCAAACAATATACCCACTAATTACAAACAAATGAGCTCTGAGACCTCTGGGACATCCCAAGTGTTCTCTGAAGCCCCAGAATGCTAGTTCCTCAGCATTGGTGGGATCATCCCCATGGTGCCCTTAAGCAGTGTGTGAACACCCTGTTGGTCCTCATGATCTTCCTCCAGCACCTTTCCCACATATACCACCTTTCCTCTCACCTTCTCCAGTCCCTTGCAGCCATGTCTGACTGACAGGTTGATCATGCTGGTATCAGTAACAGCAAGAACCATCACACAAGAGGCCCTCAGCAAGGGCTTGCTCTGGAAAAATAAAACCCCTGAATATATGTGTGGTTTTGGCCAGTCGCTGCTCAGAGAGACCTGTTTTACCTCCCTGGGTTCTTCTGCAGGCACAATGAGCCTTAGCAATTTGTCAGTAATGTTCATCTAAGACCACTATAGAATGTACCTGATTCTTTCCTTACACTTCTCAGTTCCTTAAGGAAATTAAAGGAATTAAATTAAACCAAATGGAAAGACCGAGACCCAACCTTTTCATCTTCTTTTCCTGTAGCTCCTTTGAGTGAACATTCTGGTGCCTTTGAAAAAAGTCCCATTTAACACTGAGAACTTTTCCATCTAGCCATAACTGTGTCTGGGAATGGACCACCTTGGCCTTTCAGTGCTAACCATTGCGACAATTTTTTGCAGGGTTGTGTCCCATCATCCAGAATTATATTCCTGGTATTATTGTAGCCCATCGGATCTGTCTCTATCCACGGACAGTGAGTAACAATGTACTTTTTGGGGGGGAGTTATCTTTTTTCCCCTAAAATCACTGGTGACTGAATCACTGTGATGGCTTCCCCTTGTGATGCCAAAGTGATGCACTTTTGCAGCCTGGGGATTGAGAAATCATACAAGTCCTCTGACTGAATGGTGACATATCCCTTGAGGTGAGATGAATCATGCCCTAGAAACATCTGCAGTTCAACTGTTGATTTCCACTCCAAGATCCTACTACACCCTCCTGTGTAGTCACTGTAACACAAAGTGAGTTTCTACCCACTTCTACAGTTTCTGCCTTTCGTTTCTGCCCCAATACCACTAATTGCAGCACTTGGCACACCTCTATGTGACTTGCATACCTCCACGTGACTTGAAGTGGTTGAAGATACCTTTTGATTTCAGGTTGGTCCCTCCCTTTTTTGGAAGGTTTGTGGCATGTGTGCATTGTTGCCTTCAAGCTCTATCCCTAGGTCTCTCCCTAGTGCTGAGGGCTCTGCACAACCCTCAGTGCCAGCATACGAGCTGTTTCAGACACTACAGCCTGGGCCAGGAGGATGCTTTTGTCCAGCAAATTCTACTCAGAAGGCCACAGGTTTATTCAGGGCTGTCCCTACATCTTCACAAGCATTTTGTTCCAGCCCTCCATCATCACTGGTTAGACCTTCAGAACAGTTTCACATTTTTGGGGGTGCTTCAGCATTGATGTGACTTTCATGAAGCTCCCTGTACTTCCAGCTGGGGTGGAGGAGGGAGTCTGTGATTTGTACAGCAGAGTGGTGTCTTTTTTTGCTTGTTCTTCCATTTTCTGCCATTTCTGTAGACCCGCAGCACAGGTGAAGCTGGTGTGCCACAATTTGCTGGATGCATTTCTTCCCTTCCAGGCTGTGCCTACCTGCAGGTGCCTGTCATAGAGATGCAAGAGTCCACGTGTTGCATCTTATGCAGCAGGTCACCAGGTATTTGCTGTCATTTCACTGAAAAAAATCAGGAAACAATACCTGGAAGGGCACTGGAGACAGAAATTGTTCACGCTGGCTAGAGGCGTTTACTTTGCCATCAGCCAGGTTCTCCTATGTTAAAGAGATGCAGAGCTAAAAATAAACACATGGCCCATTAACCTTCAAGTGCCTCGCAGCAATTGCCTGGGGAAAAAAGACAAGAGAAATGGGTAGAGTCTGAAACAATAATTAACAGTGAATAGACGCTGAAAGAAAAACACGGGTGAAGTGGGAATTACAGAAAAAGTATTTTCCCAGGGGAGCTCTGCTCTTCGCACGCCAAAGCTCACTTGCACCTCACTATCAGGGGCTTGCAGCAGGACTGGTTTCTTTGCAGCTGAACATTTCTGGAGAAAGAGCCCTTTTTTGGCATTTGGAGTCAAGATGCTTGCCTGCATCTCCACTTCCAGCCCAGGTTTCTGTGCCCTTAGCCTGACCACATACCCAGGATGCAGGGAGACTGGTGACTCCTGTGGCACAGAGAAGGAGCAGCAGGAATTGGGGACCTTACTCATTCACAAGGTCACAAAGGAAATCACCAGCCTGTGCTGAGCTCATTGACAAAACATGAAGAAACCAAACATATTTCGAAAAATAGGCCCTATCTGCGGTATAAAACATGGGTGGAAATTTTTTGGACCAGCTGTGCTCCTCATTAAGACAACAAGTGCTGCAAAAATCATGTGTTTGGGGTGATCCACTGCATCTGGGCTCTGACTCAGCTGCTGAGCAGCTCCTCACACACCAGGTTTGGCTCCTGCCCCATCCTCAGCCCAGTGAGGTGCTGGGAGTCCCTCCATCTTCCTCCATGTGCACAAACCCACCCTCATGGAGCTGCTGCTCATCCCTCGCTGCCCAACGCCACGTGTTCCTCTGAGACCCTTGGCTGGAGGAAAGGGCACTGCTCTGCCACTTGTCCCTTTGGGGACAGCATGGCCCAGGGTAGAGAAGAAGCTGGGGGCAACAGATGCAGCCAAGGGCTCTGCAAACACACAGAGATGGACTGCTTGGCCCCTGCCTCACCCCAAAGCACAGCATGGATGAGGCTTGAGATGCAATCCTGAATCCCTTAGTCTCTCTGTGCCACCTACAAAACAACGGCACTAATTATACCTAATGATCTCACCTCCAGATGTTGAGTCATATTTGCAAAGGGCTCAGAAATGCTTGGCTGGAAGACCTCACTGAGATGTGTTGTTCTCTCCTTCACCCAGTGCCCGTACAGCCCTGAAATGCTGAGGAGAGGGATGCTGTATATGAATCCGTAACACTTCATCCAACATAGCTGAAGTCTTAAATGTGCTAAGCAGAAACTGGCTTCTCTAATTAAAAATTAGCTCTTTGTAAAAGAATAATGATTCACTATTTTTTTAAATGAAAATGAAATTTTAATTACATCTGTGTAACTCAAGGTAATTTTCAAGTAACCAGGGAGTTTTTGTTCACCGTTTTTTGGAGTGTTCAGGATTCAGCATCTTGCTCTTTTAAATATACCTGACTTCTAGTGAAAAATACTTAATGGCTACAATCGTGTGATTAAATGGTGCTCTGGAGGACTTACCTGCAGCCATCCCTGAAAGAGGTGCCTTGTAAGATCAAATTTCCTACAAATCCCACAGTGACTGCCATTCTTCTACCAACTGGAGTGCCTGCAATGTAATAAAGCAAATAGAAAAGCCTACGCTTGTTGCAGTCAGGGTTTTAAAAATGTAGCTAATTTTTCTAATTGGCTTCTCTCTTCAGAGAATGGAGTGAGAAGCACTGCTGCAGCTTTCTCAGAGTTACACAAGCTTTGCATTTGCACTGGCTGTAGCATCTGAGGGACATTTTTAAACCCTGTCAAAAAGGTAGTGACCTTTTCTTTCTTGCATCTTGATGGGTATTCCCAGAAAAACAATCTCAGTTTGATCTCTTAGCATTTCTTCTGCTATATGCCCGGGTTACTCAAAGGCCAAATCTACATGGCATAGAGATAGGAACAAAAACAAACCACCTTCCCAGGGCTCCGCGGCTTTGCTTTAACCCAGCCTGGAACAACGGCCTTTCTCCGGCCCTATGCAACATGCAACAGTGCCTTCCCACTTTGGAGCCTGAAATTAAATTCTTGAAGATTTTTGGCTTTTTCTGGCCTAGTTTTGCATGCTTTTCGTTGCCTTTATTTCACTCCAGGTCCTTAATTTCGCTGACTTGAAAATGGAAGAGCATCAAACCATATACCAAGACTGGAATGCAGGAATCCTTGCAGCTGCTTAAGGAAAGCTTTCAATTTCTATTCATGTTACTGGAAGTGATTATTTGCTAAGTATTAAAAGACATGAGTTTTGAGATGAGTATAAACACTCATTTCTCAGGGCATAACACCCCCTTCATTTAACACAGGTACAAAAGAAGTTTCATGGAGAGGAAACTACCCAGTAATAGCAGTGTCCATGTTTCTTGTTTTTTTTTCTTGGCAGCAGCTGGTGTAGGCTGCATTTAGCCAGAGGATACAAGTCTTGAAGGAATGCCAGTCCCAACCAGTATTGCCAGTCCTCTGCTTCTTGATAATATCTGGTGTTTTATATTCTGCCTTCTGTATTTTTCCCTTTTATTTCAAAGCAGGTGTATGTGGGCAGACACAGCATCCTGACAAGACTTCCACCCTTTCCTATCCATCCTTCACCCCAAATCTCAACCCATCAAAAACTTGTGTTCAGCAACATTTACTCTATGCCACAGCAAGCAACAACTGGCTGGAAATAACACTGAGGCAGGTGCCAGAGAAACGCAGCCTAAATCCGACTCTGTTAAACATATGGCCAGGCTCTCAGGATAGGGAGAAAGCTGATGCCCTCCATTGGAAATGGGGCTGCAGGTGAGCTCGTGAGCCTGAGCGTGGCACTGAAAACACAATAAAGTCTCTACCAGTGAGTGTTGCAGCTGCATCAGAAGAGGACCATCAGTAGTACCATCAGCAGTACCATCAGCAGGCAGCTTGGCAAACTGCATGAGGGCTTTGTTGTTTTCCACACCACAAAACATTAATTATTTACATTCTTCTGGGACTTCTGCAGGTAATCTTAAAAATATTTCTGAGGTGAATATTTGTTAAATTATGCATGGTGTTTACTTTCATCCTTCTGTGGTTCTGCCATCTTTCACAAATATGAGAAGCAGAAATTTAGAGAGCCGTCTTTCTTTTGATGGCAAAATTTTGCAGAGTGATCTGTCTGGTTATACAAATCTGTACTTGTGCTGGTGCTGCCATTTACTTCTTCAGTGAGTGAGGATTGCCTGCGTGAATATGGATCTGAAGCATTGCATCCTCTGATGAGGAAGGACAGGAGGGCAGGTCTGCACTGCCTGGAGATTGCTGTGTATGCCTGAACTGTCTTGAAACACCTCGGGTCTCATGGAGTCCAACAAAATTAATGCTGAATCCTCAAAATAGCGGCAAGGCTCAGATATAAAAAATAATCAAAGAATCATAAATCATTTTGGTTGGAAGACATCCTCAAGATCATTGAGTCCAACTGTTAACACTGGCACTAAACTCTGTCCCTAAGAACCTCATCAATGCATCTTTTAAACACCTTCAGGGATGGTGACTCTACCACTTCCCTAGGCAACCTGTTCCAATGCCTGACAACACTTTCCACAAAGAAATTTTTCCTAATATCCAATCTAAACCTCCCCTGGCACAACTTGAGGCCATTTCCTCTCATCCTATCACTTGCTACTTGGGAGAAGAGACCAACACCCTCCATGCTACAACCTCCTTTCGGGTAGTTGTAGACAGTGATAAGGTCTCCCCTCAGCCTCCTTTTCTCCAGGCTAAACAGCCCCAGTTCCCTCAGCTGCTCCTCATCAGACTTGTGCTCCAGACCCCTCACCAGCTTTGTTGCCCTTCTCTGAACTCTCTTCAGCACCTCAATGTCTTTCTTGTAGTGAGGGGCCCAAAACTGAACACAGGATTTGAGGTGTGGCCTCACCAGTGCTGAGTAGAGGAGGATGATCATTTCCCTTGTCCTGCTGGCCACACTATTCCTGATACAAGCCAGGATGCTGTTGGCCTTTTTGGCCACCTGGGCACACCGCTGGCTGATGTTCAGCTGCTGTCAATCAGAACCCCCAGATCCTTTTCCAGCAGGCACTTGCCAACCATTCTTCCCCGAGCCTGTAGCACTGCCTGGGGTTGTTGTGACCCAAGTGCAGGACCCGGCACTTGGCCTTGTTGAACCTCACACAACTGGCTTCAGCCCAACAATCTAGCTGGTCCAGATCCCTCTGTATGGCCTTCCTACCCTCCCGCAGATCAACACTCCCACCCAATTTTGTATAATTTGCAAACTCATTGAGGGTGCACTCAACCCCTGATAAAGAGATTAAACAAAACTGGCCCCAATACTAAGCCCTGGGGAACACCACTCGTGACCAGCTGCCAACTGGATTTGACTCCATTCATCACAGCTCTTTGGACCCAGCTGAATCTCCTCCTGGTCTTTACCCAGCAAAGAGCATGCCAAACTCCACCCTGACAGCAGGTGGGAGGTTTGCGCCATTACTCCATTTTATGTTCAGTCTCAATGTATTGATAATATCTGTAATACTTACGATATTAATAATTCACAGTATCAAACTACTATGGTATCTTAAGAGAACCATTGTCTCTTATTTCCCTGACTCTGAAAATACCTCCCCTGGGACCATTTGAAGGCATCATACTGCCAGCACTTAGTCACCCTGAATTTGGCTGCTGTACCCAAGTTTTCCTCCTCTGCAGTTCCCAGCTGATGAGTTCTGAGTTCATCCTCTTATTAGTCCCTTGGTACCTGGTACTCCACCTTGTGCTGCTGAATGCAATTTGATTCCTGCTACTTCAGTCCTTTGGGTCACTCAATTACTACCCTACCTATCTCTCCCTGAACCAAGAAAACCTTACAAGTTTGTGTCAACACCAAATTTAATTGGCACCCTCCCATACTGTGCCAGGTCATGACTGAAAAGATGTTTTCTTTACATCAGAGATAATAAAAAGGGCACCCAAGTTGTTGGTTTCTTTTCCCAAACTGTATTCTGGTTCTGAGATAGTCACCAACAAATTATGCCTTCTCACAGTAAAATTTTCTTTTTTTTTTTTTAAACCAAGTCCATATAAAAGAACTCAGGATTACAAAGAAGGACTATACTGATAAAACTCTATATTTTGTTGTACATATTAATGCATGAAACAGATCTTTAGGTAAATAAATCCGACTGTATGGCAACATGACAGAAAAGTATTGTAGCCCAGATTACTAATACCGTGACAACCATCCTAATATATTGATATCATCATTATTTACCATTCAGACTCCATAGACACACTGAATGTAAATATATTTACTAACATTCTTATAAAGGGAGATTAAGGCTTTGCACATTCCAGCTGTGAACATGCTGAGAGAAGAAACAGGGACTCCATCTGCTATTGTGTTTGTTCAGTTGGCTGAAAAAAAATAAACATCAATTTAAAGGAATATGTCATTAAAGAAAATGGATTTTATTCTTTGAAAAAACTCTATGTTATTGGTCAACTTCTTGTACTCTTCTAGTCCATTTGGAGCTGCTGCTGGGCAGGATAATGACATCGATCTCTCTGTTTTCCCTGCAATTGCTTCTCCGTCCAAGTGTGTATTAATTTCCAATATCAGTTGCCTCCTGATGGATTTCTGTCCGGGGCATCCCCTGCAATGCCAAAGCCACCACCCTGCGGTCCTGGGCACCGCCAGTGCTCACCATCAGCTCCTCACAGCAGCCAAGGCAGCCCTGCAGAAATTCTGAATCAGCATGGGAGGTGGGAAGTGCTGGGAGCACTGGGAGCAAATACATATCCAAATATACCTATAGGTCCAGCACAAAGAGATAGGCTTGCACTTGCTTAGTTTATGTATTCTGCCCATGGCGTTTAGCAGCACTATCACATTAAGTTGTTTTATAAAACTTTCCAGCCCATCAGCGTTATGTGTTTTTTGGTTTCTCCATGAAGGTGACAGGAGACTACTTTTAAGAAGTTTCCCTGCGACCTCTGTCAGGAGCCAGTAGTTTCTTGCACCGGGGAAACATTAGAGGAAGCCAGAGGAGAAATTAGCTGTTAGCAAGACAAAATTGGCATAAGAGAATGAGACTCAGCAATGAGAGAGAACAAATGTATGCTACTGCGGCCCCTTTTCTTCCAAGCAGCTCTGTGCCATGTTGACCCTTGCAGTCTCAGATGAGTCACTCTCAGTGCATAAGGGTATAAAGGAGCTCGCAAGTAGGTTCTTGCTTCTGTCTCTTCTAATCCGAGTATTTGCATTACAAAGCAAATTCTTGGTTCTGCAACTTGAGCTGTACCTGTGTACTTCCTAAAAGCAATTTAAGAACCAAATTTAAGAATCATCAAGCAGGCTCTGCCAATCCCCAGGAGGCAATGATATTTAAGCATGTAAAGGCAAGATAGTTGCTTCCTCATCAAATTGCAAGGATGCAGTTAAAAGTTCCGGATATTTGTCTCAACTAACAAAATCAGGAATTAAGCCTAACGTATCCAGTCCCAACATCAGGAAAACCGCTTTGTCTTGCAGACGCTACGAAGGTAATGAAGCATGAAGGCCATTCTCTTTTCTCATTCTCTTCTGTGAATAGATGAGCTTGATTAGGTAGAATGAAAATTATTGCTCACAGATTTGCCCTGTCCTTTGGAATGCTGCACCCGGCTGCTCCCCGCTAAGCACTGTTAGCAGTGGTGTGTGTGATTCAGAAGCTGCAAGAAAGGAACAATCTGCAGCCAACGTATTTATGCTGCTGCAAAGAGGGCACTGGGAAAGACTGACACAAATTCAGATATCAATAGCTCCCATAATCCTTTCTTGGCAGGAAGGATGGACAAATGACCTAATAGGTCTTTTTCATCTGGAATATCTATGAACCTGAAAATGGTGCTGAATCGATTTCCTAAAATAGCACTTTCATCATCTGGCTGTTTTTCTTAAACGAATGCTTCAAAACCAGAGCATTTCTATGCTCACTCAACTTTGTTATTTGTCTCCATGAACTCGTCTGGAATTGCCATAATTTTAAAAAAACCCCAAAGGTGAATGATGACAGAGTTGGAGATCTGCAGCCCACTGATCAATCTCCATCTAATATGAATAAATTCTATCTCAGATACATGCTGTGTGTCACTGTCCTACATTACTGTTTCTATTATAACAACTGACAGACGGATGACAAAGCAAATTACTGCAGGCTTTTGATAAACATGAAGAAGGTACTTGTTTATCCAAATGTAACTAGGGGCTGTAATTTCATTGCACTTTGAGAAACAGCTTCCTGCACCTCTTCAAGTTTATTTGCGTGTGTGCGGAAGCCTCCCTGTTATGGGCAGCAGGGAAGAACCCCAAGTCTCGTCCTATCCATACTTTCAGGGATGGGACACAAGGACCTTCCTTCCCTCTGTGTTTTCTGGAGGCAATATCACTGTGTCCTCTTGGTATAGAGAAGAAATTCAGATTGTTTCTCATGTTTCAGAGAGATAGAAACCCACAGAAAACCTGGGTGGTTTTCTACACATTGCTTGGGCTAGACCACAGAGGTTTGGGGAATTACTGGGCAAGTCCACTGCAAGCAGTGGAACAAGGCGCAGATGTGGAGGGCCAGTGTCAGATTGGGCTGCTGTGTCACCATGTGCAGCCTCACGTCTGGGAGCTGCCTGGGGAGGTGACTGTGCCAGTGAGGTGCCTGTAGCCTGCTCAGCATCCTGCTGGGCACAAATGAGAAGTTCCCAATTCTGGAGCAGGGTCAAGGGGAATTCAGCACTTTCTGGGTCATGTTCTGCTGCATGCGAGGGACATCCTTCTTGTCTTGCCTTGCTGCACTGGCAACATGACATTTTCAGCCTCTCAGAAATGCTGTGTGGGTAGGTCTTTGTGAAAACCAGGTATTACAGTAGTGGGAGCATTAGAATAAATAGCAAGACAAGATAATTTCCAGACCTTGTAATGAGAATGAAAAAGCCAGTAGGAAAAGGGGCGGAGAGAAACATGCTGCTGCTGGGAGTGATAGGACAACACAACAACAGGACCTCTTCAGCACAGCACCTTTCCAAAAATAGTCTGGGGTGGGGAACACCAAGCTGTCCAGCCTTGGCCACCCATAATTGTCTCTTGACTCACAGTCCTGTGCAAGCAGAAGCATGTGGTGTCCTCGGGTTTCATCTCCCAACCCACAACCTCACAGGCCAGACCCAGCTGCCTGTGGGACCTGTGATCAGCTCCAAGTGGGTGTCTCCACGCTCAAAGCAGCTTGACAAGAAGGGTCCTTCCTTGTGCTGCGGCCTCTCTCATTAGCTTAATGTGTTACACATTAGGTGTGATGTGTTAAGATGAGCCCATGTGTTCATCGCATGGCCCAGCACAGTGTTGTTTCCCTGGGCAGAAAGAAGACACCAGCATGGCAGGGAACCTGGAGATGAGGTCAGAGTAGCCACGTCACTAGAGCAAGGTTTGGATAATTTTACTTGCTTAATCACTTTTCAGCATTGAGGAGGAAGTCACACACAGTTCATCTATGGAGAAAAGGCATTTTATCAAGCTATGCTTTTATGCAAACTAATCAATAAATGGTGTTTGAAAGGTAAAGTTTCTAAATTCATAAACTGGTAGCATCCCTGCAGTCTGATGTTAGCAGAGCCATTTAAGTGATTTGCAGCCTTGTACTCAGCCCAAAACCCATCTGTCATCCTGTCTGTAATTTAGTCTTGCTCGGAAGATGAAACATCTTTTCAAAATTCATCACTGTTAGTGAAATGGAAATAGCGACATTTCTATTCAGCCTCTTTTAATATTTTTTCTTTGCTCCCCCCCCCATTCTAAGAGCACAATAGCCACTAGGAAAAGCTATTTCAGCAAGTATGTCTTGATTCTCTGGTGCTCGGTTAGGACAGACCTATGCCTATCTTTTCCCTTCACCCTTTTGTGACCAGATGAGGAATAGGATTTTACTGTGTTTTTCTGAAAATTTGGGGTTTCACTTCAGCACTTCCAGCCTTATCCGGTAGACACTTAGATGGGAATGATTTCTACTGCACAGCTCTTTGTAATTGGAAAGAAAAAAAAAAAAAGAATAAGTATAAAATCGTTCTGCTTATTCAAGAAGGAAAGTGACCTTGTATATGCAGCAGAGCATGGGATCCTTCCTTTGATCTTACTCCTGTGAATGTTGCGAAATAATAAGAGGATAATCCTATCTACATGCCCACCTATTTGCTACAGGCCTGGGTGGGGCTCTTAGATATTCAGCAGGGCTTTGCAGCTAGAAGTGGGCACTGATTTTACTAGGTTAGGGGCAAAAAGTATGCCTCACTTCCTCCTACCTGTTTGTCTTTACCTGAGCTCTGCAAACAGTTGTGTGCTTGATTTGCTTTCCCTGAATGCCCTCCTTCCACCATCCATCACCTGGTCTCACACAAACGCTCCTCAAGCAGTTGCCTCTTGCAAGCTCCATCTCTGCATTTCTTTCTCTCCAGTGCAGCCTCGGAAAGTCTGGATGCCAAGTTTTTGTCAAGGTTGTCCAATCAGTCTGAAGTACAACCAGACACAGAACTTTATTGTGCTGTCCTCAAGGTCCTGCTTTTATTATTAGACTTTGCTCACTGTTTGGCTACAATGTTTGAAACCGAAATGTTAGCTCCACCTCAGCTTTGCTATTACACAAACCAAGTGCAAATCCGCTGATCAAAACTTCCATGTACTTCAACCGGGCTAGGATTTCAGCTGTCTCTTTGAAATCCATCTTTCAGTACTGGATCCTTGCCTCACACACTGCTGGGAAGGTCAGTCCTTGGGGAAGGTCACTGGCAGCTTCCAACCCACCTATTTTACTGTGTTTCTTGTGTTCCTGAAATCATGTTCTTACAACGCGCTGGAGTACAAAGACAACCTTTGGTCTTCAACGAGTATCCTGCAGTGAATCCTTGACCTAGAGTGTATCACCGCATCTTAGTGAGGACACTGTACACAGCACAATTCCACATCGAAGTAATATATAAATGCAAGGTTATATACTAAAGAATACAGCAATTTTTTTGAAGCTGCCTTTCACAGTCAGCCTCTGTAAACACACAGGAACACGCTGCCAGCAGTGGAACAAGACAGGTGTCCGTCCATGGGTGCCGGTACCTCTGTGGCCTGGGTGCAGCCCACAGCTCGCACCTCTGTCACCTCCGAGCTTTCACTGCAGTCGTGCAGCAGATGCTGTGCTCTCTGCACCAGGGCCAGCCCGCGGGATTTTGCTACATTCCACTTAGCTCTGTAGCCGAGATGCTTTGGAAAGATCTGGGTCAGGTTCAAAGGAAAAGCACTTTAGCAGGCAGAACGTTAGTGTTTTTTTTCAAAACGCACTTGTAAAAATGAGGCACAATATGCAGCCAGGAGAAGCTCTCACTCTGTCCGCAGCAGAGCACACAGGCCCTGCAAAGGCCAAAGCTCTTTGTCCTGCAGTCTGTCCTGCTGCGACACCAGGGCTCTGACCTACAGAGTGCTGCAAAAGAACAGAAGAGAGCAAGAGAATGGTACGCAGAGACCAAGTACTTTTCCAGCGCTGCCAACACTTTACCAGGTAGCCCTGGGCTTCTAACTGTACTTCTCTGAGGTTTTTTCCTGTTAGTAAAAATTAAAGTGGTGTTACAAACTTCCTCCCCAGTTCCTTTAACTGGTCAGTCATGCATCTGCTTCACCCAAGTACTGTCAGGTTGAATGTTATATTTGCATGCCTGGTTCCTGCGGCTCCTCTTTACTTCTGGCCTGCCCTCCCAGGTCCTGTTTCCTTTGTATCCAGGATAATCACAAGCATCTGCTACCCAGAGTCAGCAGCTTTCACAGATTATGCAGCTTCTGAGAGAGCGCTGGCCTATTTTATTTTGTCAATATGAAGAGGGAGGCTGTGTTTACCATCCAAGCTGCTGCAACGCCCTCTGAGACACTATAGGAAGACCTGTATATCTCATGTTTTTGTACTCTGCCAGGCACAGAGACAAAGAGAGAAGAGGAAATTCCAGGACAAGAGACCACAACGCAAACTAAAACTTAGTTTGCCTGCTATAAAAGGTCTACATCTTTAATCATATAATGGCACAAAGAAATAAATAATGAGCTTGGGGTACAATGAAGCTGCATTAGAACTGGGCACTTCGAAATAGAAACAAACAGAAAAAAGGGGGCCAAGACAGTGCTGCATGAGGCTGGTGGTCCGAGGGGTAACAAACAAGTGAGTTTATATTAATTGGGATCTGGATTTTGCAGGTGAGGTCCAGCTCCTGGAAAGAAAGGCAAAGGACCTGAGACGGTGCTGTGACACCTGGCTGACTCATTTATGCATGGAATGAATGAAAGATAAAATGCTTGTTTATCCAGAAGGATAAATAGCTTTTTCCTTTTTTCCCCAAGGGGAATACAAATAATTCTGTTGGTAAAACCAGAGTTATCTGCAGATCTACTGATCTGAATGGGCTCAGCATCTTCCCATGTGTAAGCTGAGGGCTGCAGCACTGAACAAACACAGCAGTGTGAGAAAGGTAAGAATTCACCTTCCAGAACATGATAATAGCAGGGAAAAGGAGATTTTCACAATTCAAGTCTGTGGGTAACCAGTTCCACATACAAATATTTTCATAAAAAGGTTTTTAGTTCCTAAACTGTGCTCATTTCTGAGCAGCCCGGATTACTGCACTTTGCCTTTCATATTTGCTTTCTTGCCAGGTTATATTAGTTGTTAAAAAGATCTTGCCTCTATTCCTTTCTGTGCCCACTATGCTGCTGCCCAAAATGGCAATGCCCTTGCCTGTTCCTGAAATGCCAAAATGTATTTTTCTCCTATGGGATACAAGTAATTTCTGAAAAACAGACATCTAAATACTCAGCTAAAATGAGCATGTTCATCGTGTTGATCAAATCATACTGCAATCTTCTATTCCTACTTTTATCTTCATTTTTGCACTTTGTATTTTTGCACATAGCATCCATAGGCACAGCCCAAAAAATACCAAACAGAGATAATAATAGTTAAAGACACCAATGTGACCATTATTTGCTCTTAAGGGCGGTTTACATATGATTTTCATAGAAATTAATTAGCCATGGAGGAATCTTTTAGACCATCTTCTGAAGGCTTGTTCCTAAAAAATTATGTTCTAGTGTTCTGGCCAGCCAAACTTCGAAGTCCATCCAGCTTCTAAAAGTGGGATTAAACAGTTAGGCAAGACAAACATGATGGTCATTCATATCACCTCATTTTAGCCATCTGAAAAGCCATCACACACAAAAAATAGACACACACACACCTCGCCCTGCCCCAAGCTCTGCAATCTGTTTTTCAGTGAAACAGTTGAGGAGACGTGACAAAATTTCACTAAAAAACTCTGAACCATGGTGTTTATCATTTTACCTGTCGTAAATTTGTTTGCACTCACTGCTGCAGATTTATACCAGAAATTTACTATCAGAACAAGCATCTGAGACACTCACATGTGTTTCACTGGTGACATCCTCCCAGCTGTGTGACTGCGTTTCACATCATAAACTGCAGATGTGTAATGGAACAAGATGCATCTTTAACACAGCAAGGATTACAGTAAGCTGCAACGTAGATTCCGTATACAGTATGCTACATTAAAAAGAAACGATAAAAAAAAAGATGGACTATTTCTAAAAACTGACCTGTCTGTTTCTTTGCAGAAATGTTAGGACAGCATCAAATATTCCAGCCAGATATGTGCAGGCTGATATTCCTGTGCCTCTCAGTGTGCTCCTCTACAAGTTGTACATTGAAAATAGTGTTTTTTCATTCTCACCTAGAGATGCCTCAGATTCAACTTGCTGTTGTTGGCAATGTTGATAGATCAAGAAAATAACGTTTAAAGCACAAAGTACCCTCTCACCTATGAACTTTCCCATCACGTTGACGTACAGTAGTGGTGCAAAATGCAGCAGCCCGCAGATAAACAGAGATGCTGAGTTTCCAGTGCTGTCAGTCTGGCATCTTTTCTGAGCTCTAAATTCTCTGGAAAACGTAAATGGGGATGGTGAGAAGGAGAGCTAAATGCAAAATTAGTATCTTTGCTTCCCATCAAAATGCTAAAATTAGATCCTTTTTAGTAGGAACTTCCGTTCGAGTGTAATTTCAACTATGAGAGACAAGTACATTGCTACTAACAGATTTTTTTTTTTAATCAAGACAAAAAAGAAACTGGCAAAGAAATTCTAGGATAATATAAAACCATTTAATTTAAATATAACACTCCATATAAGTGTTTGTTTGGTTGGTTTTTTGTTTGTTTGTTTGTGTTCTTGTGTTTGGGATGCTTCCAGCCAAAGGTCTGGCAAGTTATCAATAAACAGATCAAGGTATTTCAAATTTTTTTCTCCTCTTCAAGAGAGTATATAGAAACAGCAATCTAAAAGGGAACAAGGACAGAATGATCTATGCAGTTGCTGCAAGGACTGCCTGCTTAAAGTTGGAATTACGGGATTTTTATGCATCATCTGACCTTGGTCATTCAATGAATGAAGCGAAGCAAAAAGGGAAGACAGTTTCTTACTTAAAAATAATTAATAATTCATAGCAACAGCATGCAATGTGTGATAGTATACTAGCAAAAGAAGCAGCATATGGTGCTTGACCATGGTGAAAGATGAGCTCTTACTTGGTTGTCCTCATTCTGCTGGTGCTTCCACTGAGTCTGAGCCTTGTCTGGACAAGGACTGAAGAATCAAGCTTGCATCTGCTTTGGAGTCCTTGGCTGAGATGAAGCTATTCACCTTCCTACTTCTCTCTGCCAGAGAGGGTTTTTCCCAATTTTCACACAGGATCAGACCTTTACCAGGTCTGCCAAAGGACCTCAGCCATTACAATCTGCATGACAAAAAGCTGGAAGAAAGGAAATTTCATTATTCCCTTTGTAGAGAGAAAGAATAAAAGCCTAGAAATGCAGAGCACTCACTATTAAATCTCAGTCTGTTGAGTCCTGGTCCATATTGCTGAAATATCTGCCCAGCCTTTCTCTCTGCAAAAGCTCTGGCTATTACTCTCAACTTGAGGACCCCATGACTAAATGCTGCCAAAACCTTTTTGGGGCATCTGTGTGGGTAAACACACCTGTGACACTGAGCAGAGAGAAGAGGAAGTGAGAAAAAGAAAAGTGCATGAGACAGAGCAGGAATTCAGAATAAAATACTGATACCTGTCATTGTCATCAATAGCACAGAGTTACAGTAGCAGCACTGTGCATTGCCTTTTCTCTTGTGGTAAGGCAATTTAAGGAGGACGTGTAAACAAGTGCTGTTGAGCAGTGAGCTCAAGGACCTTGGTTTCTTGTAGGCTCATTGTAACTGGGAGCATTCACTGAAGGTTATCTCAAAACTGAGCCATTAATAAGCTCTCCCTTCTATCTGGAGTGTTTTGTTGGCTGATAAGAGAGAGGTGGCTCTTTCTGTGGTCTTGCTTGTGTGCTCATGCCTGGTTCAGAGAGCTGGCAGGAACTGTGTTACTCCTCCATTCTCCACTTCTTCCTTGACTTAGCCAAAATCCAACAACAGCTTACGATGTAGAGTGGGAGAAATGGCACAGGCAAGAGAAAGATTGGTAGGCAGGCAGGCAAAATGAGTAAGTTCATAATTACAATTTCCTGCAGAAAAGAAGCTAAGATTATCTGGATTATTTCACTGATGTTTGAGATCCTGCAAATGAAGATTTAAAATAATTCATGTAAATATTGCATCTAAGGAATGGCATAGCACATTTTCACATAGCCCTTTTTTTCCCTCCTTAGCATCTCTCACCTGAAAACAGTGGTGCTAAATGGCTCTAAGGAGGAAAAACCTTATCCAGGCAAGTTGCTTGACTGCTGAAAATCCATTCCATGCACACACCATCTCTGGGAAAAATTCAGTGTGATCTGAAACTCCATGAAACAGGGAAAAACCATGCCTTCCTTCCTTCCTTCCTTCCTTCCTTCCTTCCTTCCTTCCTTCCTTCCTTCCGACTAAAACATTAGAAACTATGAGGGAGAAAGGCAAAAATATTTATTGCATAGGGTTATTTGTTGCTTCTTCAGAGAATTATTACTAACTCACCTTGCTAAAGTTTTCTCTTATATGGAAGGATCCCTTGTACAGGACACTTGCAATGTGGATCCCAGCATTGGAAGAGCTTGCCCATGTGGATATGCAGCTGTAGCAAAAGGAACAAAACAAAAAACCTGGAAGTCCAGGAAATTTCCCTGTACATAAAGTTCAAAAAACAGAGTTCTGACCAACAGTGCAATAGAGCTTTATTCAATTCACTTGACTGGGAATAAAAGATAACTGAAGAAACGTAAGTGAATAGCAAAAGCTGCCCTGTGAGAGTTAAAAGGAAGGACCCACTCAGTGTGATGATGTCCTGACTTTAAGGACTAAGCACCCATTTTATTTCACCCACTCCAGATTTTGTTCTTACACAGCTCTATTGCAAATCCTTTTTTTTTTTTTTTTTTTTTTGTAAACTCTCCTAAGCTGCCCTGACTTCAACAGTATTCTTAGGGGGATTCTGACTCCCTTATCCTTCCAATGAAAGGATGCTTCTCTGAGCAGAAGCAGGTATCATGTTTCTTTCCTACCTCCCTTCTTGTCACCAACTATTTAATTCACATCTAAGTTATTTAAGGGATTTAGAAGCTTAGTTTTCTAAACCCTGCTTAAATGAAATAAAATTAAAACCACATTCTGAATGGTATCTGAATTCAAAATGAGGGCAACTTGTCTACTCCTGCTCCCAAAAAACAAAATGCAAGTTATGTTTTTGCTGTGAGCTCAATCCTTTCACTGTCTCCTTGATGTGCCTGGGAGGGGATTAATTCCAGACTGACCCTCGGATTTCTCTGTGGCTTTGGACTGAGAGATTTTTCAGGCCACAAACACCCTCTCCCAAAGATCCATGTCACTTTGGGAAGCAGGGGGAGGGCTTTGGGATACAAGCATCCTCCTTGAGGATTCTCCAAATATTTATGAGATTTTTGTTGTAGCTCCTCACACTGTTGTTAGTACTGTTATTGCTAAGGAAAAAGAAACAACAGCAATAATAATAATGATAATTAATACTTATTATGATTGTTACATGTGACATCTTTCAGTCTAGAAAACTAGATTTCCATGTTCTCTTTTTATTTTCACTCATTTTTCTGTTCTGACTTTTCTTCTGTTTTTTCCTCATTAATCAGTCTAATATCCCACTCACAGTCCTTTCCTTGCACTTTCTTGCCTCATTCCACTTTAACCTTGTAACTCATACATTGGCCATTTAGTTGCTGTTCCTGATCTTCACACTCTTCTGTTCCTCTGGAACCTACCAAAGACCACTGCTCATCTCACATGCAACAAAGAGTAAAAATGTTGATGATAACAAAGCCTGAATTAGGGTACATCACCTTCCAGCAGACTTTCCTAGCTGGATAATATGTACATTTCAATATAACCATTAATCACATAACTCTCTGTTGCAAAGAACCATTACCCTGCTGGGTATGTAGGAACAGCACTACTTAGGCAGGAGTAAGGAAAAGAAAAGGAAAGATAAAAATTCCTTAACTATGTGAAAATGCTATAAAACTTTTCAATGTACATAGGAGAACTATATGTTTGTCCCAGGTGTACTAGAGCATGGTGGGACTTTGGGAAAAAGGTGTTGAACCAGATGGAAAAGACACATTTTAAAATATCTTGAGAAGAAGAATCTGTTGCTTTCAGAATAAAATAGACTGAATTCAATATTTGGTTGAACTGACAGTGTCTGAAGGTTGATCACTGAAAGTTCCTTCTCATCCAGCTGTTTATCTTACACTCATGAGAAAAATAAGACAAAAGCTGTTACCACTTCTCTGTTGTTTTGTTAAGGTCTGGGGTTGTTGTCTTGATCTGCCACGCTTTTTTAGCCCTCATTGCAGAAAAACAATAAATGTCTTCCTTATCCCATGAATTTTTAAATTCTCATGAAGATGGGATCTTTCTCTTCTCATTGTGTGAGGCAAGCATTGGCAAAACTGATCCTGAAGCTGAGTCTAAATGTGCCTCAGTTTCCTCTTTCACTTTCTATGAATTACCAAGGAGAAAGAGCACCTATTTAGTATCCTCCAAGAAAACTCTCCTCATGAATATTAGCTAGAGGAAGGCCATGTAGGATCCAAAAAGACTTCCCCAACAAAAAATCAATGGAATATGTATATTTCCAATAAAAGCAAATATTTTTGAGAGTTCACACTTTCCAGTGAACAGCTGTTTCACTGGAAAATTCCTGACCAGCTGTAGCATATGGAAAGACAAGGTCACCATGACTCAGTGTTGTCATATTCTGTCCCTTGGAGGATTAATACGGATCAGTAATAACTGCAGCAGCCAGAGCAATTAATAAATGAAAAGGTACTAATAAGCAGGTTGATGAAGTCAGCAAGAGTCAGAAATTTCTTATCGGTAATATTTTTGTCTCTTTTTGATCCTTTTTACACCACATGTTGAGTAAAAAATAGAGGGTTTCTGTTTGTAAGGCCTGACCACCCTTTAATAAATGGAATTACATTTGATGATACTATGACTGCAAGTAAGTGCCTGGCCACTAAAACCCTGAGTTTCCCCAGTCTTCCTGCAACCTGTGCTTCTCCTTTGAAGTTCCACAAAGTTCATTACACTTTGGGACCTGGGAGCATCTGTATTCTGTACATCAAGTCATCAAAGAGGAGTGACTACACATTCCCTGCACATGGCTTTCTTCTCTCAGGCTGAGCAATCCTGCCTGGTGAGACCCATAATGTTTGCATGGCTGTGAGTAAGATCCACTATGAGCAGAGAAAAATCTTATTCTCTAGGTTCATCTGATGTCTTCATCATAACCTCAGTTTGAGCTGTAATCCAGGAAATCCTTGCTAGATGCTCAGGCTGATGCTCTTTGTTGTCTTCCTCTGCTGAGGGCTTTGGGCTGGACACTGTCTTAATGAAATGACTGTGCTGCATAGGGGAGCTCCTACCTCCCAGGTTGACTCTGCAGGAACAGAATAAACCTGAACTGAGAGCAGCCTGTTGGTTAAATGCAGAATAAGGAATGACAGGGCAAAGGAAGAGAAGAACAAGTAGGTAGTTTCAATTTCGCAGCTGCCTCATCCTTTTCCTTTAGAAAACCCTTATGACATTATATTATTCCTACCCAAATTGTCTTTGGGGGTTTACTGGAGATTTCTTAAATTAGAGTTTGCCTTGTTTATTTTTCACCGCCATACATTTCACTTACGGCACCTGCAAAATGCCATTTGTGCTTGACTGGACTATTCTGAATGCAAAGTACAAATTAAATGCAAGGTCTAGAGCCCTGAAAAGCATTCTAAAAGCATGTCATGATCATAAAGTTAAGAACGGGATACACAGACTGCAAACCTAAACTTTCCCCCTAAAATTACACAGTGGCCGTAGGTAGCCACTTGTCCTACTGAGGAGCTTCTGAAGCACCCCAGGCACCAGTGGAAAGGAGAACAGAGACAGAAGCAGTGTCAAGCTGCATTTCACAGGGCTGCAAGCAGAAATGTCTGTTTCCAACAGGAAGAAACCAATCTGTTAAGAAATAATACAGAGCAATATATAATGTTGCTTTGTAGACAGGAACATTAGAGCAGAGTAGTAAGTCCTACAGCCTACCCAAGAGGGCAAATGCATCAAAACAGCCAATTTGGGAGAGAGCTGGGAAGGCCGATAAGTGTGGCTGATGACACGCCATTACTTGGTAAGGTACAGTGCATTCCTGCTCCAAGTGACCCACTTAATGGTTGCATACTCCCAGCAAACATAACTAATGCAGAGGAGGCAGATGAAATGCACATGCTCGTACTAAGGAAGAAAAGAACTTCAATTCTACTGTTTCAGGGCAATAACCTCATTAAACAAAGGCTGGATACAGGGTAAAAAAAATCAAAGGATGAAAAATCAAAGCGGGAAGCAAATCTAGGTATCACTGAAAGCTGCCAAGCTGTTCAGTTCAGGATCTACGCTTCTAGGGACCAGCACAAAGATGTGTAACTCCATCCTTTGCTGATGCATGCTTTGCCTCCTGCTTGCCCTGAACCTCTGATCAAACAAATACAGAGCTCCCTTTTAAAGTTATTGGTCTTCTGTCACCTGTGTCACATGGGTGTACCTGTGTCAGTGGGAGTCTGTTGTCTAAGTGGGAGAGTGCCACCCTGAGCTCCCAAACACATGGAGGAGCCTTAATCCTGGGTGATTTTCAATCCTCTTGAAGTAGCTATGAGGGACATTCAATACCTGCTTTTTCCATAGATTCACTGGAATGTATGGACACCTAACCTAACACTTCAGCCAGTCTTGACCATGTCCCTCCAAGCTCAAACTTAATGACATTTTACAGTCTGCAAGCCAGCTTCATTATTTTTCTTTCTGAATAATGCACGAGGAAGATTAGGCCCACAATCACCTATCACTGCCTCTGCTTCAAAAGTTTTTTCCAGAAAGAAAAAAAAAAAATACATTGATAAGTATACTACTGAGAGTAAAGACCATACTTATAGACAATGCAAGCAGTTAATTAGCTGCAGCTAGTGAATTAAAATTCAGGAGGCCATACACATTTTTATTTCCTGAGAAGCTGGTCTCTCGTCTTAGTTATGTCTAAGGAGGCTTTTATTAAGGTACCAAAGTTCAAACAGAATATAGTAATTATTTTAATGATTTGTAAAACCTTACATCTTTCCTTACAGGACCCTCAAGTCCTTGCAGATGCACTTTGTTGTACCTGCCTTCCCAACCACCATTTCTACCATTGGTAGAAAAATGAAAACAAATATGGGTAACACTAGTGGGGTAGTCTGACCTTAAATAACAATTATCAGTCATGGTTACTGATTACAGGAACTGAAGGATAGACCCACAGCCAGGGGCCAAGCTCAGAAGGGCAACACTACAGTGTTGCTCGTTTTGTCTCTGGATAAGGAGCCAGCGGAGCTGGGGTCAGACTGGTTATTTAGTAGCAGGAATGTGGGCAAAAGGAACAGAATTGTGGTGGGTATACTCAGCAGCTAACGAGATCCTAGGAGACTGAAAAACATCCAGGTGGCTGGCTACCACCGTCTGCCTCATGGGATTTGGCAGAAATAGCCATATCCTTAGGTATTTTTGGAGTAAGCAATCGGAGGGTCAATTTAATGAAGCAGGACTCCTCCAGTCCATTGAATGTCAAGAGCATATATTTGCAAAGCAGTATTTCATCAGCTCACATTTTATCATTTAAAAAAACCGTAGAGCTTTGAGCATGCTAGACATTCATGAATATTTTGAGCAGTGCTTGCCTATGAATTTATATCCCATTTACAAATGGGATATTGTATTACTATCCCTCTAATATAAATAATTCCACTTTCATGTTTTAAGCTGCTCTGTAATGTGTAAGGTAGTCTAAATAACCATGATATTCTAATGCAGATATTTATGTCTGAATATTTAATAGGGAACAATATTAGAAAAAAAGCTTGAGTGTTAGATCACATAGTAAAATGTAGTAGTTGATAGTAGTAAATGCCAACCAACCAAACAAAAAAACCCCAGCTATTCTAAAGTGGTGCTTTTTTCAAGAAGTTGTTTATGCAACTGTCCTGATTTTGGCTGGGATAGAGTTAATTTTCATGCTAGTAGCTGGTATAGTGCTGTGGTTTTGATTTCAAACTATAATAATGTCGATAACACACTGATGTTTTAGTTGTTGCTAGGTAGTCAAGGACTTTTCAGCTTTTCATAACAAGCTGGAAGGGGGAACAGCCAGGACAGCTGACCCAAATTGGCCAAAGGGATATTCCATGCCATATGACATCATGCTCAGTGTATATCTGGGGGGAAGAAGAAGGAAGGCGGGACATTTGGAGTGATGGAGTTTGTCTTCCCAAGTAACTGTTACCTGTGATGCAGCCCGGCTTTCCTGAAAATAGCTGGACACCTGCCTGCTGATGGGGAGCAGTGAATGAACTCCTTGTTTTGCCTTGCTTGCAGATGTGGCTTTTGCTTTACTTGTTAAGCTGTCTATCTCAGCTGACAAGCTTTCTCACTTTTAGTCCTCTGATTTTCTCCCCTATCCCACCTGGGGGGAGTGAGTGAGCGGTTGCATGGTCTTTAGGTGCTGGCTGAGGTTAAACCACAACAGTAACACATGCACATTTGGATTAAGAAGTCTGCTTTCTGTCTTTTCTCTTTGTGTAGTTTTGCACATCAGATTACCTCTTCACCTGTATGGAGCCTTACTTGGATGAATTCTCCATGCTTAAACACTGCTATATAACCACATATTTTTAGCTCACTGCAGATTTGATCTCCCAAAGGCCACATACTCACTATAGAAGCTCTAGACTACCATCTGAACCTTTCAGTAATCTTGGCCATCTTTCTTGTTCTTCTAGCATTTGCGATAATACTGAGGATTGTGGCTTCCTGGCACAGCAAATTACTGAGAAAAAGTATGCTAAGGACAAAGACCACATCTGCCCCAAAACAGTAAGGCTGTCCTGATGGAAAGGAGCAACACATCTGATAAGACTCGCACGTCTGCCCACACCTGGAGTTTTGTAGCCACCACCAAGTCCCAGCAAGTAATTCCACAGCATCTGAGGAAGAAGTGACACAGGTGGTCACTGACAGCAGATAGGTGACCTTGGCAGGAAAGATCACCCTTACAGCCCAAAGCCCAAGCCAAACCACCAGGCTCTACACATACTCTCTGCATTTCAGAGCCAGACACCACTGTTGAAAACAGAAAGGAAAAACAGCACTAAACATGCAAAATAGGTATACTGGGTGATTTGTGTTCCAGGTGCTCTGGGGCACCACGAGCTTTGGCAGGTAGGAGCTGCCCAGACTACTTCTGCTGTTCAGCTTCCTTTTCTTCACTTTAGATGTTAAAAATAGTGCTAGAGAATTTAGGTTGATTCAGTAAATGCACACACATACATTTGAGTTCATCCTTTAGGATATTTATACAGTCCTAAAATTACATTTGGCCCTTTGAAAGCAACTGTGAGGCTGATGTGGCCCCCAGTGAAAATGAGTTTGATATCCCTGCTCTAGGCCTTGTATTGTCAGTAGACAGAAAAAGGCATTTCTAGGGCACAAGTCATTCCACCTCCAAGCAGACAACTAAAACAGCCCAGGTGAATTACACTGTACAAAAGCTTATATTTCTACGCTATTAAGGCAACCCAGAAAAGTTGAGATATTGAAGCTGAGAACATCTGAAGTCAGGTGGAATTCATTCCACCCGTTACTTTTAAAGGCTTTGGTTACTTCACGTAGCAAATCCCACAGCTTTCAACAAATTTCCTCTTTTATTTTTCTCCCATCCTTTGCAACTTCCCTTGATTTTTCTGCCTAGTTTCTGCCCTTCATACTTTTTCAGCTAATGTAGCAATACCACAGAGTTCTTAAAAATGGCAGGTCTGCTTATTGCAGTGGGAGACAGAGAAAGATTAAAAGTAAAAGCATCAAAATAAAGCAACAAAATGAAATGACAAGCAAAATCTCTCAAGCAGTTTTATCAGTACCCTCAGCCTTTAAATACTGTTTAAAAACTGCCTAAATTAGGCTGCAGATATGATTTGAGATGCATAGAGATTATAAGACTAAATGATGGAGAAGGAGTCTGCTCTTCTGCAGAACACTAAAATGCTATATTTATAACTAGGACCCAGCATGGCATTATAGAAAAAGACCGAACAAACAGCAGAGTATATAGCCAATTTTCAGTTCCCCAAGTATGAAGGTTTTATTTCCCCATGCAAATCTGTCATGCAAATGATGGAGAACAATTTTGATCTGACTTACACATGGACATTTTGGAATTAATCAGACAGACCATGTGAGGCCTGTGTATGTTAGACATGCTGTGCTACTCTTCCAGTGATTTAAAATTAATAGCATTACACTACATTTTTCACTATGAAAAATTTAACTGAGACTTTTTTCACAGCTTTTCAGTCCCACATCCCCAAACACCAAATGTCAACAAGGCTTTTATGTAAATATCACAGAATCACGTAATAGTTGAGGCTGGAAGGGACCTCTGGAGATCACCAAGCCCTGCTCAAAGCAGGAATAGCTAGAGTTGGTTGCTGAGTGCTGTGTCCAACTGGGGTTTGAACATCTCCAAGGATGGAGATTCTGTAGCTCCTCTGGGTAACCTGTGGCAGTATTTCATCAACCTCAGAGTGAAGATTGTTTTTAAGATGTTTAAATGGAATTTCCCATATTTCTATTTGTGCCTATTGCCCCTTGTCTTTTCGCTGAGCACTGCTGAGAAAAGTCTGCCTCTGTCTTTTTTACTACTCCATCAGTTGTTCATAAACATTGATAAGATCCCCATGAGCCTTCTCTTCTAGACACTAAACAGTCCTGGCTGTCTCACTCTGTCCTCATATGAGAGATGTGCCAGTCCCTGACCATATTCATGGCTCTGTTCCAGACAGCATATATTTATGTCCATCTCTCTCCTTTACTGAAGAGCCCAGGACTGGACCCAGCACTCCACATATGTTGCTCCAAAGGTTGCTTCACACCCCTGACCAGTTCTTCCTTGTTTATGAGGTCCAGCAGAATGCCTCCCATCATTGGCTCCTTGATCATCTGTGTCAGGAAGTAACCATCACTGCACTCCAGAAACTGCCTATGTTGCTTGTGCCTTGCTGTGCTGTCCCTTCAGCAGATATTGGGGTGGTTTAAGTTCCCCATGAGGACAAGGGCCTGTGAACATTATGTTTCTACTGGTTGTTTGAAGAGGGTATATAATCTACTTTGTCCTAATTCGGTGGTATACAGCAAACACCCATAATGTTGCCCTTGCTGGTCTGCCCTCAGATCCTGACTGGTAAAGGCTGCACTGGCTCATAATCCATGTATAGGGAGAACCCCACACATTCCTGCTGCTCTCACATAAAGGGCAATTCCTTCTCCTCCCTCTCCTCAAAGGACACCCAATACATCTGTATCTCTCCATGGCAACACTCCAGCCATGTGAGCTCTCCCATTATGTCTCTGCAACCCCAGTGAGATTGCAGAAACAGCACATAGAGCTCAAATTCCTCCTTTTTGCTCCCTGTGCTGCATGTGTTAGTGTACACGCATTTCAGAGAGGTGCACAGTTGTGCTGATTTCCCAGGAAAAGTGTGAGGGCTTACCTCATAATGTTGTCCTCTTGGCACTTCCTTATTTAAGTATAGAAGCTTGAAGCCCCCGTCAGTCCTGTACTGCTGATTTTAAGGTCTCTCTTGTGCACCCTGCCTGTTTCACTTGCCAGCCCAGTCCACCACTTCCTCACTTTACTGTGGGTTGCCATTTCCATCCCCCATCACTCCCAGTTTCAATCTCTCTTTAACAGGTTCACCAGTCTGTTGGCAAAGATGGGTTTGTCCTGCTTAGTCAGTTGGGATCCCATCTCTTCCCAACAGCCTTTGATCCTCACAAAGGATGCCAGTTCATAAAACCCATATCCCTGTCATTGACACCAGCTGTGCAGTCAGATGTTGATCCAGAGGAACCTTCTACTGTCAGTCCCTTCCCCCTCACTGACAGGATAAAGGACAAAACCATTTGTACCTCCATGCCCTTGCCCAGAGTTATGTAGTCATGCTTAATGCAGTCCCCAGGTAGTAGCATTGGTGTCCACCTGGAAGAGCAGCAGGGGTTAACAATCTGAGGGCTGAACAAGTCACATCAATCTCTCCAGAATACTCCAGATCTGAGCCCCAAGGAAGTAGCAAACCTCCTTAGACAGCAGTTCAGGTCAATAGATGGGGGACTTCATGCCCAATATTGCAGCAATATTAATATCCAGCATGATCTTCTGATCAAAAGTTTGCTTTGGTTATTGCAGTAAACAGGATCTGAGCATCTCAGAATCCTATCAGTACAAACTCTTCCAGACGCCCTCTGTGACAGTGTGGGTGTCAGTCCCTGACAGACTGTCCTGAGAAACTGTATCTGGGTACTTGGAGAGAGAAAGTGAGATACTGTAGCCATTGACCCAAACGCAAAGGTCTTCAGCTGAACATCCCTTTCCTCTTTCCCCCTCTCAGCTCTAGCCCTAAGCCAAAGCCAGGGAAGAAGCAGTACAGGATTAAAAAGAGAAAACTATCATTACAAAACGTTTTAAATATGTACCTTTTCTTCCAAATTTACTTAACAGAGTTTGTTTGTATTGCTATCTTGACATTCTTCAGACAGCTTTTGCTATGCAGCTGATCAGCCCTTGAATGCCAGCCACTTGAAGGGCTGTGTTTTGAACAATAATTTATTTTGAGACACTAAGTTATATAAAACCTTAGGTTTTTTTTGCTGACTGAAGTTAGGTAGCTGCAATTCTTCCCAGCCATATTCTGCACTGCTATGTGATGCCAAAGCACCTGCCTTCAGGCAAAACTGTTGCCCGTGTTGCTGAAAAACAAAATCAAAATCAAAGTTTAAAACAATTTATTAAGATCAAGTATTCTGTATCTGTGTCTGTGCTTCTTTAAGGTTCACCATCTTCTGAGAAATCAGGCTGCAAGGGAGGAAGGAACTAGCTCTCCTGTGTCAGGTCATATTCTGACTAGAGGTTCTGAGGACTTTTTTTTAAAGGGCAAGGTCAGAGATTAAATTGGTAATTGCCAAGTCATTGAAAATTAAACTGCTCATCCAAAAGGGTCAGTCTTAGCAAATGTTTGAACTCAGGAGGTGTACGGGACAAAAAGTTCTAAAATTGTCAGGTTTCATTTTGGCATTTTTTAATAATAAAATATAAGATTTGAGCTTTATCATGATTTTTAATTGCAAAAATTGGAATTAATGCTAGTAAGGACAGAGTGAAATGATAAAAATAAAACAAAACAATTGAAGATGATACAAATGGAATGTTTGGATTTGCTCTATCTGTGATTTTTAGTGGGAAAAGGGAGGGAGGGATGACAGTCCATGAGAATGGGTTATTGTCTTTTCCTTCCTATTTGGGATGCTATTTTTTCATATGGCTCAGAACCTTCTCTTGCCCAAGTCTGGGGCTTAATATATATCCTTTCCCTGCTGGGGGTGCTACTGTGGGTGTTTTCAGCAATGACAGAGAGTTCTGGTAGTGTGTAGTATTCCGTCCTGCAGTGAGAAAAGAAATGAAATCAGACCAAACTCCAATTTCCAAATGAAACATGTGAAGGTCAAAGAACCAAAGCAGTTTAAGGGAGTGAGCTTGCTCCTTTCGTGTATAAGGTAACTGTGACAAAGTTGGGCAGCCTTTAGGCAATATATTACGTACATCCTTAGGAGACCCCAGCAAAGCCCTTGACTAAAACTATCAAATTTCATGGCATTTTGTTTTATCATATGAAGTAACCAATAATACTAGAAACAAGTACCCGTCTGGATATAGTTTTACTGTAATGTTAGAGTTAGATCCATTAAGACCAACTACAGGGACTGCAAGAGATACAGCTTTTTCTATTTAATATCTTTTTTTCTTATGGCTTAACTAATTTATATGCATTATAAAAAGATTTGTTCTAATGTAATAATTTAATAATTTATCAGTTTCCACATGCAGCTTCTTTAAAACATCTATTCTGCAGTGATATTTCAGTTAGCACAGCTGTTTTTCTGATAGATTTCACTGTAAATGCAGTATTTTTTAAATAACCCCAACCTGCAGTGAGTTCTAGCCCCCAGCAATAACTCTAAAAAACACCAAGTCCACTGTACTTAAGATTTTAACTTCTGTACTAACTTCAAAGTACTTGTACATCCATTCCTTCATTGATTTCAATACACCCATATAGTCTACTTTTTTCCTCAGTTTATCACTCCACATTGTATCCCTATTTTCTTCACCTCTCCCCTAGTTGTTATTGTTTGTTTTCTTTTTGTTTGTTGTTTGTTTTCTTTTTCCCCTGTTACTTTTGGTTTATATCTTAATCACAATCTAGTCCCTGGAGAATTAAAAATATTCAGATATTAAAGATGTTGAAGGTTTATTATGTCAAAAAGTGTATAATCGCATTTCACTTTTTCCAAACCATGTCATTTTTCTTTGTCTTTTATGACAGTATCTCAAAGGTTGCACACTCTGTATTTCTTTAGTTCATTGCTACCGCTGTCTGCGAACGTGTGCCCTGAGGGAAAATCTGCTCTTGTTTCACAAAGCAGAAGCAAGAGCAAAACAGAAATCTGTGAGAGGTGTTCATTCAGCTCTACATGGGGATTTGCATGACTTGCCATGTGATAGTTCAGCAGAACTCTCTATGCTGTCTGTGGCACTGTTTATGAGCTACGACTTGCTTTCTGGAATGATGTACTTTCCTTTAGAAAACAAGTAGTTCCTCAAAAAGTAAACAATACGTGGAAGAACTAGCAACAGCTCTGTGCTGTATCATTCATTGGCTAGCCATGTAATTTGGAATAATCATTCAGTAAGAGCTGAAAAGAATCGCTTTTTGCCACAAGAAAGCAATTCAGTCTTTTAAAAGGAATACTCTGGATTCACTGTTTTCATTGTGTACTGGTAAACCTAGTACTTCCGCAGAGGATTTCATCGCAATTTCAAACTGTACTGAGGAAAAGGCAGCTCTTTGTGGTACTTTGGGAACCTTGGGATTTTTATTCTGTAAATAGTTCAGTGGGGGTGTTCTCGTTTTCAGTGACTGATGATAACTTCCATGGTGACTGTAACTCAGCCAGCCACCACAGACAGAAGCAGATGAGAAGCAATCATATCATCCCTTGTTGTAACTCGGTGCTCACATGAGGACCCCATCCAACAGATTTCAGGAGGGATAACCTTGGGCAACCAGTACTTTGGAAAACATTCGGGGTGAACTGACCTGAAATCAGCTACGATCAGAACACAACATGAGGCCAGGCTCAGAGAGCTGGGGTTGTTCAGCCTGGAGAAGAGAAGGCTCTGGGGAGACCTTATTGTGGCCTTTCAGTACTTAAAGGGGCCTATGAGAAAGATGGGGACAGGGTTTTTAGCAGGGTCTGTTGCAACAGGATAAGGGGTAATGGTTTTAAACTAAAAGAGGGGAGATTCAGGCCAGGCATAAAGAAGAAATTTTTTACAATGAGGGTGGTGAAACGCTGGCCCAGGTTGCCCAGAGAGGTGATAGATGTCCCATCCTTGGAAACATTCAAGACCAGGCTGGATGGGGCTCTGAGCAACCTCATCTAGTTGAAGATGTCCTTGCTCATTGCAGGGGGGGTGGACTAGATGAACTTTGAAGGTCACTTCCAACCCAAACTATTCTATGATTCTGTGTGGTCACAGCTTTTCATACATCACAGGTTTATGGCACTGAGCAGGATCAGAGTCCTGTAAAACTGAGCCTTTGGTGGGTGCCAAGTGTGCTTGGTATTCTGAAAGCCTATCTAGGTGTGCCTGTAATCAAATCCGTGTCCATACTAAGGACCTTTTGCATTTTTGTTAGTTCAAAAGGGACTGAAAGCAGCTTAGATGTTCACTGAATTGCTTGCTACAGAGGAGTTTTTGATCCGAAGTAAGCATACCGAGCTACATGACCTACACATTTTCCTAAGCCAAAGCACTGTCACGCTAGCTTAGCTGCAGCCTGAATGCAGCTCAAGCACACAGGACGCATGCTGTGCTTAGGCAGACTGAGCCTGGATGTGTCAAACTCATTCATTGCAACAGGCTTGGCCTTCTGCAGCAGCTTCAGTGCTTGACCTTCAGCCCCCTCCAGATACAAACCCAGGCTTGTGCTCCAGCCCGGAGCGTCCTCACGGCCTCTGCCTGGAGATGGCCCCTGCCTGAGCCTCCCTCTGCAGCCAACCTGCAAGTCAGTGATGCAGAAGGTGGGGGGAAGGACTCAGAAGTGAACGCAGCTGATAAGGCCTGTGCACTCCAGGGAGAGGTCAGATTCCCTGATGCTTAATAGCTTAGTGAGTGAGACACTATCCAGGCAGATTGAAACTAAAAGTTGCAGAGCATGCTGTGAAGCATGGGAAACACACAGGAGGATGAAAATTCAAAGCAGAGAAGAATATACACGCCATTAGAGCTCAAGTACAAGTTTAATTTCAACCCAAGTCAAGCTTTAAAGTTTCTTGTTGTCATGGCCACACAAATGTTGGGATAAGTCAAACTATTCTGACCGCAAAACAACCCAAAATAGAAAGATTGAATGTGCATACAAGTCAGGTATTGTAAAAAATAGGCTTGTCTTTTTCTTTCCATAAACGTGTGATGGCAGGTGCCATGTGGAAGCAAGGTGGTGTGTGTATGTCCTCCACCTTGTTCCTTCCTACTTAGCTATTCACAGCAACTGTTGCTTCTCAAAAAATGTTTCTGTAACTGTTCTTCTAAAACTGCTGAAGAGCCCCAATACAAGGACTTTATTTTGCCTCATGAGAAGGGGTTGACCTACCTGACTAATGGTAAAACCCCTAAAAGACATCAGTGAATTTTGGATGAAAAGGCATTTCCCTCCAGTCTAGAAGTAAGTTTCCAGTTTAGACCTGCATAGATCCATCCCTACTCCCTGGCTCCTGCTGTCAGCTAGTTTACTCTCTACTCGACACTGCTGGTTTCTGCATATCTCATCACTCCTCTGTAGGGGTCACTGGGTCTCACCTCTGGGTTCTGCATGTCACGAGGTGGCAGGCTGCAGAAGGACACGCCAGGCGAGCCGCCGCCTTGTGAATCACTTGTTTACAAATGATTGCCACTTTAGCTGATTGAATAAAGGGAATGTCTGCAATAGCATATAATTGGTGTTGCAAGAAATACCAATCGATTGCTCATTTTTATCTGCACAGCTCTGTTCATATACCCAAGCATGGCACATCTCAGATAAATAAATAATTAGCACCTAGTACAATTTTAAAATCTGAGGGTTGCAAGAGGGCTACAGATTTTAAAATCACATAATGTCGCCATCTCTCTCCCTAATTCTTGTCACTTGGACTATGCTGTGCAACCTTTGCCTGGATCCTTTTGCCTCCTTACACTACTGCAGTTTCCAGCTATTTTAAATGGCACGTTATGAAAAAGCCCGCATCCCAAAATTCAATGTACTGGGGAACAGGACATCCTTAAGTTCCCTGCATAAACCTCTGTCTTGCAGGTGGGATTTCTTTACCAGAAAGACATCTGCTTATGGGGGCTGAGACTTTACTGCTGTGCACTGGAACTGGTGTGGCCCTGTACAGTGAAGAATAGAATCCTTTATCTTTTGCTTGTTCTTAACATAGATTGTGTTGCAGATGCTAAGCAAATTTTTTGCTTTCTGTTGTCATTTCTATTATTTAAATAGCTACATTTAGACTGCAGATGATTGCTTTAGACAAGCAGATGCACAAATTTAGTAAAATGCAGAGAACATACAAATATCTGGTGATTTATCCTCAGTAAACAGCTCTTATGCCATTGCCCCATGTGTCTGTCCATCCCTCCTGCCTTTAATAACGTTTGAAATCATCAGCTTATTCCAGCCAAGAGAAGCTAGAAGTCCCAACGACATTTATGTTTCTATAAGTTTAGTGTAGATCACAGATGTCTTCCCCAAGTGTGCTCCATGCTCAAGACCATGTGCACGGGAGAGAAGCCCTGGGAAGTAATCGGTTTTGGGAAAGGCTTCACTTGGAGCTTGCCATTAGGCTTGAGAGGCACTTGCAGAAACCAGGCTGCTTAGATCTCTGGCAGGCAAGCACGGCAAGTTGAAATGGGAGGGCTGAAGCTGTTGCTGCTGGCTGGCTGTCCCGGGCCAAGGCAGGAGCAATCGAAACTGATGAAACAGCGCTTGAAGCACCATGGTTTTGAGCCTGGTCTTTTACGGTAAGCTAGTGCTGACTGTGGTTTTATGGTATCTGTGGCCTTTGTGAATAGGGTTTACCTCTTTGAGTAAATCTGTGTACCTACTTGACAGGCGCTGCTATTTTGCTCTAGTGCCTTCAGAGACCCTCCCAGTTCATGTTTAAAGCAGCACTGAGGTCGTCAGGGTAGCATTACATCCCGGCTCTCTGGCAGGTCCACCTCGGCCACCCTCCCGCCGGGCAGGAGCGGACACAGTGACCCACCGACTGGGGCACAGCTCTGGGTGCCACAGAACACCCCAGGCCGGGCGGCCCCCAGCTCCTGGTGGGTTTGCGGGCAGGATGCCGCCCAGCCGCGGGGCACCCTTCCCCTCGGGCCCGCGGCGGGGACGAGGAGCCGGCCCGAGGTACGTGAGAGGACACACGTCCCGGGGGACGACACGCCCGGGCCTCCCCTGCGCGCGGCCCGGCCCGCCCGGAGCGCGGCAGCGGGCGCGCGGGGGAAGGGCGCCCGCCGGACAAGCTCCAACCGCCTCGGCCAACGGCCGGCGCGCGCCCGAGGCGGGTCGGCCGGCGCGAGCGGGAGGGCGCGCGCGCGTTGCCAGGAGACCCAGGGCGCGCGGGGGAGGGGAGGGAGAGGAGGGAGGGGGGGTTACGTGGTGACGTTAATTCTATATGAGCGCGAGCGGCGGGAGCTCGGGTCTTTTTACCGCCAGCCGCGCGGCGCCTCCTCCTCGCTCCTGAGTCACCGCCAGCCCCGGCCCGCGCAGGTACCGGGCGGGGCGCCGCCGCCCGTCCCGGGGCTGGGGGACGCGGGTGGGGGGCAGCGGCGGGGAGCCCCTGGTCCCCGCTCCCGCGCGGGGAGGCCGCGGGTGCCGGCCCGGCCTAACGGGGTCCCTCGGCCGCCGGGTCGCAGGGGGCCAGCGGTTCCCGCACCGCTCCAGCCTCTCCCTCGCGGCCCGCGGGGCGGCAGCGCCGCTGCTCAGCCGGCCCCTGGGCGGGGAGCGGTGCCCGCAGCCCCTCTCCCTCGCGTCTCCCCGCCGAGGGGCCGGGCTGGGCTAGGCCGGGCCGCTCGGCTCGGGCCGGCGCTGAGGGGAGGCGGGTCTGCCCGGCAACACGTGGGGACGGAGCGGGGCCGACGGGGCGCTGCCGGGGAAGGAGAGGGCGGTGAGGCCGGAAAGCCGCGCCGGGGAGAGCGGGGTGTGCCTGTGTGTGTGTCCGGCCGCGGTGAGGGACGCGGGGTGCGGGGGGGGTGGGTGCCGAGCGGGCGGTGGCTGCGCACATGGCGGGGGGACGGCGGATGGCAGCGCAGTGGCCTTGTGCTGGCTCCCGGGCTCGGAGCGGCGGCTGGGGCGTGCTGTGCTGCTGGCCGCTGGCAGGGGGACCCAAAGATTCAATCAGGGGACCGGCAACTCTCTCTTCCTGCCTCAGGAAACAGCGTTTTTCGGGTTTTTGAAGTTCAACATGTCGCTTCTCTCGGTGTCTGCTAGCTGATATCACCCAAAATGAGGCCCTTGCTTCCCCCCTGCTTGTAGATATGTGCCGTGTAAATGATAGAGATAGGAGGTACAGGAGGTAAATGACGACTGTTATAAAGGAAAACTAAGAAACTGCCTGAGAGATCTAGTAACTACAACTGGAAGTATTGTCTTGTGTTTAGTATTCATATATATTTATCTATCTGCATATAAAATGTATTCTATCTACTCCACATTGGATGTTTAGGGGACTTACACAGCCAATACTTGTGAGACTTTCAGTATTTAATACAAAACCTTTCCCATTTGATTGCAGAAGAAAACACAAGCTTTTTTTCAAATGACTGTGGTATAGCAATAACATGCAGCATATTCCAGAGTTTGTCTCCAAGCACATTGCAATTTTGTGCATGTCCATTTGTGTTTGAAGCCCTATTGAGATACACTTAAATTTCACGTTTTAACTCCTTTGAGGAAGGTAGGAGAAGTGGGCACTGGCTGTGCAAGGTATGACAAATACTTTCCTCTGCTCACCTCCTCTGTTGGAGTTTCAGTGTCTGCTCTTGGAAGTTAAATTAATCAGGCAGGAGGTAGTGCCTGATTATTTTCATTTTGATCATAAAATAAAACTTGGGAGAAGAACTAAGGCCTAAGGCTGCATACAGTTGTAGGTAGTTTCTGATGAGCTTGTTAGTAGCTTGTTAGTAGCTTGTTAGTAGCTTGTTAGTAGCTTGTTAGTAGCTTGTTAGTAGCTTGTTAGTAGCTTGTTAGTAGCTTGTTAGTAGCTTGTTAGTAGCTTGTTAGTAGCTTGTTAGTAGCTTGTTAGTAGCTTGTTAGTAGCTTGTTAGTAGCTTGTTAGTAGCTTGTTAGTAGCTTGTTAGTAGCTTGTTAGTAGCTTGTTAGTAGCTTGTTAGTAGCTTGTTAGTAGCTTGTTAGTAGCTTGTTAGTAGCTTGTTAGTAGCTTGTTAGTAGCTTGTTAGTAGCTTGTTAGTAGCTTGTTAGTAGCTTGTTAGTAGCTTGTTAGTAGCTTGTTAGTAGCTTGTTAGTAGCTTGTTAGTAGCTTGTTAGTAGCTTGTTAGTAGCTTGTTAGTAGCTTGTTAGTAGCTTGTTAGTAGCTTGTTAGTAGCTTGTTAGTAGCTTGTTAGTAGCTTGTTAGTAGCTTGTTAGTAGCTTGTTAGTAGCTTGTTAGTAGCTTGTTAGTAGCTTGTTAGTAGCTTGTTAGTAGCTTGTTAGTAGCTTGTTAGTAGCTTGTTAGTAGCTTGTTAGTAGCTTGTTAGTAGCTTGTTAGTAGCTTGTTAGTAGCTTGTTAGTAGCTTGTTAGTAGCTTGTTAGTAGCTTGTTAGTAGCTTGTTAGTAGCTTGTTAGTAGCTTCTTAGTAGCTTGTTTTACTACTGTACCCATTTTACAATGGGAAACTCCTTAAAGAACAAGAAAGACACTGTGCTTGTATTGAAGTGAGCTAAATGGCTTACAGTCTCTTGGAAATGCAGAAATTACCTTAATTCTTAGGGCAGAATAAAATTTGAAATCTACATAAGCTTGAATGACTTTATTGCCTGTATACCAGCTGAAATTTTGAGTTACTCAGGTTTTCAGGTACCTGAGACATTGATGTAAGTGCTTGGAATAGGCTACTGATACCTGTATTTCCTGTTTGTGTGTCTCACTCCTATAGGAGCAGTGTATACTAACAATCTTCCTTCCCTCCACTTTTCCTGTATTTCGTGACAGGCCTTGCATATCATGTGCTCTGGTTTATGAGGACAGAGGTTTGTTTATTTGAGTGTATGTGGAATCAGGATCTTGTACACAGGTGGTACGATCTGGTGTTTTTCAGGGCCCCTTGTCCTTCTTTGGCATTCACAGGGCTAGGAAGCAAGGGCTGGGGCTGCTGGCAGTGCACAGTAGTCTACGGCATCTGTGCAGCCAGCCCGGTGCTACAGGAAGTGCCAGAAGCACTGGGTCTGCTGTAGTGCTCTGTGTGTACAGCACAGTAATGCTCTTGCCATCATGACATTTCATCGAGCCCCTGCCTCAGTCAAAAACTGTTCCTGGGAGCTGTCAGGGGACTTGGTATGGTGTTCTGCTTACTGAGCACCCTGTAAATGGGTGGTCTTTTTTTTTCTTCTTGCATAGCTGACAATGTACGTGTGTGCACAAGTGAAACTGAAAGCAGGGCATTGTGGACTTGTATGTTATGAAGCTTTTAAACAAACTTTTCATAACCTTGAGTGAGACCTGAGTTTTCCAGGTTGAGACAGTGTTCATTAATACAGAACTCCAGATCTTCAAGTAAACTTTGGCTTACTGTACTATCAGTTGCTTTGTTCTAAGTCTGTTCCTTCACTTAGCTCCTAAAAGTTGAAGTAACTGTAACATGGAGAATTTAACTCACTGTGGCAGAGATTATATTCCTTCAGCGAATAAAATAGCTTGAGGATTTGAATTTCAGTAATGAAGAATCTCAGGGGAGGAAAGACAAGCATCTTCTGTATAGAATTCTTGATCACATCGTTTGGTGAAAGACAGGTTGTTCCAGTAGGCCAGTGGGTATAATGAACATGTTTATGGTATCTATGCCTGTTTGTTAATATCATTTTAACCTGGTTCATCTTTAGATTCTTGTGGCATCATTGCAAACATGCTGAATCTCAAACTGAAAGTTTGGTTTTTGTTTCTTTAAGGAACTTTGGGAATTGGACAGACTGCAGAAAATGGAGATGCAGATGTTCTTAAAATGCCTGTTTTTCTGCTTTTGTATGTGCATTCAATGGAACTTCAGCTCTGGGCTTTTCCATGAACTGATAGTGCTTTGGTATTAGTGTGGTACTTGTAGGCATTTACACAGAAGATAGTACTGTACAGACAGAAACAAGACTTCTAAATGCTGATTGTATTTTGCTGGAGCTGAGGAGTCTTCTGAGTTAGATGGAATGCGTTCACACAGACCAGAAGCTAACTTCTCATTAGGAAACTAGCTAGTAAATAATAGAGCAGAATGGTATTGTACAAGTGGTGTTTAATCTGAGGAACGCTTGTGATGATGGGTTTAAAGCTTATAGGCCGGTTTTCATTTGTAAATTACTTTGAGCTCGAAAGTGATTGTAATTGAAGTTAATTCAATCTAGCTGATCATTACTCAGCTCAGAGGTTTGTGCAGTTCCTCATCACCTCACTTTGTTAATTTGAAGAGCAGATCTGGTGTCATAATGTATTTGTCTGGAAAGCCAGACGTGCCTGACAGGCATCATAGAAGTTGCTTGAAGATTCGTTTGATGACCTTCTGAAAAATTAAGCTGTTTAGAAACAATGCATGAGATTTTTGAGGACTTCCTACACTCAACAAAGATAATGCAAAGGAGAAAAGCGATTATGAATATGGCTTCACATATTTAGTGATAACTTTGACCTTAAATTTTCAGGAACATTACATATGTTGCACAATAAAACTTCAGTTGCATTCAGAAAAGAAAATGAGACTCTGCTAATTTACTTTTGATACTTTGTATTTAGTTTAAAAATATAAATAATTTGAGATTTGAAGTAATTTAAATTCTCCCTAAAGATTAATATTTTAAATGAATTTACGTATCACTAGAACATAATCTGCATCTTAACTACTGTCAAAGGCTAGACTGGAGATCTTTCCTAGATGGAAAGCTGTTTATGTTTTAATATTTGAAATCAGAGGGTACATTTGGGGGCTGAATATATGCTTAAATGTACATTTGCACAGACATAATTTACAGTGGTGATGTCTGAGTTTAAAGCTTAACTTGCAGTAATGACTAGGCAGTTGTACATCAGCTGTTTCACTGGGTCATGTAGACTTTAGACCAAAATATTACCAGTTTATCCTTAGTACCTTTTTAGGACCCAAAGGTGAAAGAAACTTTTTAGATATGAAGACTTCTGTTTCTGGGTGTACCTGTAGCTGTGAAGCCTTCAGTTGCTGATTTGACATTAATTCTTTAAAAACAAAACAAAACAGCAAAAAACACCACTACCAAACTCTCACCCAAAACCTGAGAGATGCTAGAGATGCTCTCATTTTTAAGTGTTGGAAGTTCTGGTTCAGATGTTTGACTAAGCAGATGAGTCTGAAAATGGAGTAGAGCAAAACTCCAAGCTTTGAAGACCCAGGGTAGAACCATAAATGCTTGTCATCTTTTCTCACTGTCTTCAGTAATATTAGTTAACGCCAGTACTTCATCTAGATGTTGTGTAATATACAGTGTTTCAAAGGAAGGGTTCTTTCATGTTTCTTGTGGGATGACTGGCCATTGATGGGAAGCTTCTTTTTAGTTCTGGCTCTGGTTAAAAACCTGGTTTAAGCATTGAAAGGTTAAGATGGGGGGGACACAGGAGGGGACATAAAATAAAACAATAGTTTACATCCACACAAATTTTTAATCAGTTCTTTTTGAGCTTCCTTTAACATAAATATATTAGTGTCATTTATCATTGTTCAACTCTCAAATACTATTAATCTCAGATTTAAGTTGCTTCTGTTCTGCAGGTGTTCCTGTGACTAGACCCTGAACTAGTTTATTTCCTCTCTTCCAGAATGTTCAGCAATGAATACAGTATTTTTTTAAGGATATGACACTGAAGTGTATAATGTTATTTTGCATTGTCTGTTTTAGTCATCATGCAGTCATTTCAGATCTTGCCTACTTCTGCGTGTTGAGTGGAAGTCTTCAGTAGGCTGTGCACAATTATACCTGTGCCTTTGCACAGCGATTTTTTTGCCTTTCGAATTCTAAATTAGTTTGAATTGTTTCTTTTAATATATGTTAGTTTAGCTTTTACTACTATGTATTTTGCCTTGCTTGGATCACCGTTTTAAGTAGATCTTTGCTCCTTCAGTTTTGGAGATTTCTCATCTTGACTTTGGATGGCTGAATATTATTCAATATATTCATTAACAATTTGGACGAGGGAATTGAGTGTACTATCAGCAAGTTTGCTGATGACACTAAGCTGGGAGGAGTGGCTGGCACGCCAGAAGACTGTGCTGCCATCCAGCAAGACCTGGACAGGCTGGAGAGTTGGGCGGGGAATAACCTGATGAAATTTAACAAGGGAAAGTGTAGAGTCCTGCATCTGGGCAGGAACAACCCCAGGTTCCAGTATAGGTTGGGGAATGACCTATTAGAGAGCAGTGTAGGGGAAAGGGACCTGGGGGTCCTGGTGGACAGCAGGATGACCATGAGACAGCACTGTGCCCTTGTGGCCAGGAAGGCCAATGGCATCCTTGGGTGTATTACAAGGGGGGTGGTCAGTAGATCGAGAGAGGTCCTCCTTCCCCTCTACTCCGCCCTGGTGAGACCCCATCTGGAATATTGTGTCCAGTTCTGGGCCCCTCAGTTAAAGAAGAACAGGGAACTGCTGGAGAGGGTCCAGAGTAGGGCAACAAAGATGATTAAGGGAGTGGAGCACCTCCCTTATGAAGAAAGGCTGAGGGAGCTGGGTCTCTTCAGTTTGGAGAAGAGGAGACTGAGGGGTGACCTTATTAATGTTTATAAATATGTAAAGGGTGAATGCCATGAGGATGGAGCCAGGCTCTTCTCAGTGGCAAACAATGATAGGACAAGGGGTAATGGGATCAAGCTGGAACACAAGAGGTTCCACTTCAATTTGAGAAAGAACTTCTTCTCAGTGAGGGTGACAGAGCACTGGAACAGGCTGCCCAGGGAGGTAGTGGAGTCTCCTTCCCTGGAGACATTCAAAACCTGCCTGGACATGTTCCTGTGCGACCTCACCTAGGCGTTCCTGCTCCAGCAAGGATATTGGACTAGATGATCTTTTGAGGTCCCTTCCAATCCCAAACATACTGTGATACTGTGAATATGAGCTGGTATAAGAGCTTTATTTTGTTCCTCGTGTGTGCAAAGTAACATCATCAGAAACCTGCTTGCCGTTTTTGAACTGGGGATATCTTCATGAAATGGCCTTTTGATTCTTTTATCACCTTCACTGTTATGGAGATATCAGGTGGTACTGCTGGTAGTAAAAGCACAATTGAGTGAAATTCACAGGAAAATGCTTCTGAAGATTGCTTTGTAAATAAGGCTCGAGTTCTTTGGCTCTCTACCAGTGTAGTATACCTTACAAGTGCTTTTTAAACTCTGCACCTGTATTCATTTGAAAGTGACTTACTGAAACCATAACCATGTGTATACTTCTGCTGGGTCTACTACCAATTGTAACATCTCACCCCTGACAGCCACCAAAAATGTGTCAAAGTTAGATTGATGTTGTGTGGGTTTTTTTAAGTGAATGCTAGCTTCTTAGTTGAAAACCAGACATTTTAAGATTTGCTGTTTAGTAATGGCTTTGTTTTGATGGAAAAATATTGAAGTGAAGATAGCAAGGAAGTTGCTAAACATGTTTTAGAAATTTTAGTGGCTTTGTGGGGAGTTAATGAATTTACAATATTGCATTCATCAGATGTTCCAGCAAAAAACACCCTTTTGAAACCTATGTACATTTTCCGGTTTGTGTTTTTACTTTCTTTTCAGATACGGATGTTTAGATGTTTTTTTTAAAGTCAAACTGTGTAAAAACTTCAGTGGTGCAGTGTGTGAGCCTTGTAGATAGCAGTGTAACTGCCAGTATGGTTGTGTTTGATTATGTGTCAATCTCAGTAGTCAACTGACACTTTCCTTCATTTGATGTGGCATGCACAAGTTGATCTTTTAAAATGTTAAAATGCACCCTGCTACCTGAATTACTTTGTTAAAACACTATTTTTTTATCACTTTGACACTAACAAGCTGAATACTTGTACCAACATGAACTGTATAGAGAAATACTCACATAGGAAGCTTTAATTCTTTTTTTTATAAATGAAGATTCTGATTTCAGCCCTTCAGCGTGGCTGTTGTTTTTCTGTTATCAGTGATGGAAAGAAGAAACTGCAACAAACTATTCTGATCAGTTTGTTGAAAAGAAAAAATCTTATTTGGGTTTTTCAGATTTGAATTTAAACTTCTGGATTACTTTTCTAATCATGAAAGATTGCCCTAAATAGAAATTGGTAGGTATTCTGCTACAGAATCTTGGCATCCAGAACAAAGGCCACGTTGTGTATTAATTGTCCTATTTTTAGAACACAATCAGGGAGCTCAGATCAGTAGTAGAAACAAGCATGCAGATATAATTCACCCCTCGTTTTAAATTGTAATGCTGTAGTCCATTTCCATATTATGGAGACTCTTGTTTTGCTATGAGAGTAAAGAGTAAGGCACTACCTAGAATTCAATAAAAATGCTACAAAACTGGAGTTCAGTATTTGACTGAATCTTCGTTTCCTGATTTTAAAATTAAGGGGAAAGCTCTAAAACGTGTTTCCACATGAACAAAAGGAAGCCCTGCAGTTACTAGTGGCTAAGTAACTTAGCTATATATAAATGATCACTCAGTCCTGTTTTGACGAATCTGAGTTTTTCCCCATCATGTAACTGGCATTCTCTTGCAAGTTGTAGAGCACTTTAAACTTGAAATGCGGAAAATGTGTTTTCATGCCATAACATGTATTGTGCAGAGACCTGCAAGCAGTAGTGAAATAGTTGCATTGGCAAATGGCTGAAGTTGGTGCCTTTACCTCAGCAGTTACTATGAAAAGTGAAAATTGCCACTTGAATGGGAGAGAGCAGACAGTTTCAGTTAATTGTGTTGTGTTACTAGGTTCAGTCTTATAATGATTTAGTGTTTCTATTCTCAACAACCAAATTCTGAATTTTGCCGTGTTATCACAAGGTAAGATGTTTCACATACTGTTTCACAGTAACTTCGAACTTGTCTAACCGTGTTTGAGAGTTATTCTAAAAGGTACTTACTGGTAGTGGCCTCCTTCGCTTAGCCCTACTGTTACTTATGCAATTGCAGGTCTAGCCCTGTACAATAGAAATCCCCAGCACTTTTTTTTAACTTTACAGCTGTTCAGCCATTGCTGATGAAAGGAGTGGGGTATGCATAGCTAAGGAAGAACTGTGATAAGCTTTCCCAGCAGCATTTGCTGGTTATGTTGGCTTTAGCTGACTGAAAAGGTGGTTCAGCAGAGAAACTTGATGTTCCCTTTACAAAGGGGGTGTATTACTCTCATGGTGATGTGAGTCCTTCCCATCTTGGTCAATTTAGCACTTCCATATAGTTAAATGTTCTGAGTATGTTTTGTGAGACACCACTGCTCCTCTGAATTTCTTATTCTCTGCTTGGTCCAGAGTACCTTACTCAGGCTTCTGCTAAAGATTCCCATATATTGCCATGCCAGTTAGCATTTCTGCTGTTGACTGTGTGTCTTTTGGACCTAGTGGATGAGTTGGTGCTTGCATAATAAAATTGCAGCAAAACAGAACGGTTTGAGTTACTGTATCCAGTTACAGTGTCCACTGGCACATTCTTGTTACTGTATTGAGGAACCTGGATTACTTGCTTCCATTGACCATTAGCTCCTTAATTTCTCTACAAGACCTTGATAGCTTTTATAATAGTACTATCTTGTTTATTATCTCCTGCTCTTGTTTTCTGTGCTTGTATTTTGACAGACGATCTTAATTAGCTACTCCAGATTTGAAAATTTAATTTTGTCAATTTTTGCTCTCCTACATTAACAGTCATAAATATTTTGTTAACAGAAAAACTTTGAGGGGCTTTTAAAAGGAAATTGTCTCTGGAGAGTTCAGTGGCTGATAATGTCTTTCATCAAATAGATGTGGTCTCTTGATGTTCTAGCATAGGACTACTCTCCTCACTTTAAACTGATTTTTTTTTTTTTTTTACCTTCAGCTTTCCTAAGAAGGTGTGGTTTTCAATAATATGGATGCTATAATCCCTGTAACATGTTACTTGTCTACCATGTTAATGATAGGCACAATATCCCCTTGTTACATGACTAGTTCCCATGCTAATAATTTTCATGAATTTGATTACAAAAATAAAAAATAAACACTTGGTCTTCTGCTTCATCACCTTTTCAAAGAGGAGCTAAATGCTTTCTTAGTTACTGCTCAACTGAGTGATTCTTTCTCATCTATGAATTTTTGTTACCATAGCTTCTACTAACAGTTGTGAAATTATTTATATGTGGTTTTTTAGGTCTTAGTGCCAAAAATTTTGAAGTGTGTAACTCTATGCCATGTACTGTGTACTTCTTAAAGAGCTCACCCAGTTCTAACATTGATGTGAATGAAACTGTTCTATGCAGAGCATCTGAGCTCTTTAAAGTTAAACCTCTCTTAGAGGTTTAAGCAAACTACCCCAAACAATTGTTTTGAACATCTACAATCAAATAACATCTTTTGATCATAGAATCATAGAATGGTTTTGGTTAGAAGGGACCTTAAAGATCATAAAGTTCCAAGCCCACTTCTGTGGGCAGGGACACTTTGCTAGACCAGGTTGCTCAAAGCCCTGTCCAACCTGGCCTTGAGTATTTCCAGGGACTGGGGAATCCATGACTTCTCTGAGCAGCCTATTCCAGTGCCTCACCACCCTCATGGTGAAGAATTTCTTCCTTATACCTAATCTAAATCTACCCTCTTTCAGTTTAAAACCATTACTGCTTGTCCTATCACTACATGCCCTTGTAAAATGTAGTTTTCCAGCTTTTTCATATGGCTCCTTCAGGTACTTGAAAGCTGTTATAAGGTCTCCCCGGAGTCTTCTCTCCTCCAGGCTGAACAGCCCCAACTCTCTCAGCCTGTCTTCACAGGAGAGGTGCTCCAGCCCTCTGATCATCTTTGTGGCCCTCCTCTGGACTTGCTTCAACAGGTCCATGTCCTCTTTATGTTCGGGGCCCCAGAGATGAACACAGTGCTCCAGGTGAGGTATCACAAGAGTTAAGTAGCGGGGAGAATCAGCTCCCTTGACCATGCCTCTTGTGATGCAGCCCAGGATACGGTTGGTTTTCTGGGCTGCAAGCGCACATTGCTTACTTATGTTGAGCTTCTCATCAGCCAACTCCCCCAAGTCCTTCTCCAGTCTGCTTTCAATCTGTTCTCCTCCCAACCTCTATTTGTGCTCGGGATTGCCCTGGCCCAGGTGAAGGACTTTGCACTTGACCTTCTTGAACTTCAAGAGGTTTCCGCAGGCCCACCTCTGAAGCCTGTCAAGATCCCTTTGGATGGCATCCCTTCCCTCCAGTGTGTTGACTGCACCACATGGTTTGGTGTCATTGGCAAACTTAGTGAGGGTGCACTCAGTCCCACTATCTATGTCACTGACAAAGATGTTAAATAGTGCCTGTCCCAATACTGGCCCCAAGGAATGTCGCTTGTCACAGGTCTCCACTTGGACATCAAGCTGTTGACTGCAGCTCTCTGAGTGCAACCATCCAGTCAGTTCCTTATCCATGGAATGGTCCATCTATCAAATCCATGTCTCTTCACTTTAGAAATGAGGATGTTTTGCACAAGTCTAGTTAGATGTCATCAGTTGCTCTTCCCTTATCCACCAGTGCTGTAACCCTGTTGTAGAAAGCAACCAAATTTGTGAGGCATGATTTGCCCTTATGGAAGCCATGTTGGCTGCCATCAATTACCTCCTTATTTTCCATGTGCCTTCGTGTAGTTTCCAGGAGGATCTCCTCCATGATTTTGCTGGGCACAGAGGTGAGACTGACTGGCCTGTAGTTCCCTGGGTTTTCCTTTTTTCCGTTTTTTAAAAATGCGGGTTACAATTCCTCTTTTGCCATTAGTGGGAACTTCACTGGACTGCCATGACTTATCAAATATGATGGATAGTGGTTTAGCAACTTCAGTTTCCAGGTTTGTCAGGTCTTGCGGAGTCATCTCAGCAGGTCCCATGAGTTTATGCACCTTCAGGTTTCTTAGATGATCTCAAACTTGATCTTCTACAGTGGGTGGTTCTTCCTTCTCCCAGTCCCTGCCTTTGCCTTCTGTGACTTGAGCAGTGTGGCTGGAGCACTTTCCAGAGAAGACTGAGGCAAAAAAGTCATTGAATACTTCAGCTTTCTCCATATCCTGGGTAACCAGGTCTCCTGTTTCCTTCTGGAGAGAGCCAACATTTTTCCCTAATCTTCCTTTTATCACTGACATACCTATAGCAGATTTTTTTGTTGCCCTTGACATCCCTGGCCAGATTTAATTCTATAAGGGCTTTAGCTTTCCGAACCTGATCCCTGGCTGCTTTCAGTTTCTCTGTATCCCTCCCAGGCTACCGGTCCTTGCTTCCACCCTCTGTAGGCTTCATTTTTGTGTTTGAGTTTGTCCAGGAGCTCCTTATGCATCCATGCAGACCTCCTGACATTCTTGCCTCATTTCCTCTTTGTTTGGATACATTGCTTCTGAGCTTGGAGGAGGTGATCCTTGAATATTAACCAGCTCTCTTGAGTCCCTCTCCCTCCAGGGCTTTGTCCCATGGTACTCTGCCAAGCAGATCCCTGAAAAGGCCGAAGTGTGCTCTCCAGAGGTCCAGGGGAGTGAGCTTGCTGTGTTGCCTACGATCTTGAACTCCACAATTTCATGGTCACTGCAGCCAAGACTGCACTTGAGCTTCATGTTCCTGGTCAGAACAAGGTCCAGCATAGCGTCTCTCCTTGTTGACTCCTCTGTCACTTGGAGAAGGAAGCAATGCATTCCAAGGAACTTCTGGAGTGCTTGCCCCCTGGTGTGTTGTCTGTCTAATAGATATTGGGGTGGTCGAAGTCCCCCATGAGGACTTGGGCTTGTGAATGTGGGGCTGCTGCTGCTCCTGTCTGTCTTAGAGGTCCTCTTCACTTCGTCTTCTTGGTCAAGTGACCTGTAGCAGACCCCCACTATAATGTCATCCATCCCTGCCCTCCCTTTAATCCTGACCCATGAGCTCTCAGTCTGCACCTCATCTACCCCCAGGTGAAGTTCCTTGCACTCCAGCTGGTCATTGACAAAGAGGGTGACACCCCCTTGCTGCTTGTCTTCCCCTGCCTGTCCTTCCTAAAGAGTCTGTATTCTTCTATTCCAAAACTCCAGTCATAGGAGCCATCTCACCACATCTCCATGATGCCAGTAAGATCAGTCTTACAGATGTGTGCATGTCTCTTGTTTATTCCCCATGCAATGTGCATTTGTATAGAGGCATTTAAATTGGGCACCTGATGAAGCTGATTTTGATGGATCTCTACATTACTTTAATTTTTATTTCCTGATGCTGAGTATGTAAAGCAAAATGTTACAAGTTGCCCTCCTGGAATGCTAGGCAAGAACTTGAATTAACTTTCAGTTAATATATTGTTCTTGAGTTTCCCAGTAACAGTTGAACTTGGCTGGTATGATGTCATTTGTCTGGCACTTTTGATTTCTGCATGCATTGCAAATAGTTCGCAAGACTTAATCCTGCTGTACAACTAGCTGTCCTCCAGCTGGACCTCTTTTCTTCACTGACTTCTGACTTAGTCCACTTAATTATTTTATGTTGCAAATTTTTAATCCCACATAGGGTTCGTTTGTTTTAGGTGTTTTCTGTTAATGTGTTACTTTCAGTTGCCCACGGCTTGCCAGAGACAGAGAGAGACTGATGTGCTCTTCTATGGACAGGCTGACTTATTTGCACTGCTCTGGATTATTGACTACTGAGGAAATTAGTTTGGGCAAAAGGGTAGATTCCTTTTAAAGATGTGAGTAAACAAGGCTTGTCTGTAACTTAGGTGAAATATCTTCAAAAAGCCTCATTTGCATCCCTTGAACTACTTCAGAAATTTCTTCTAGTTGCTATTGCAAGCTAACTGTGGGAGCAGTTCCTCTAGAGAAGGCTAAATGGTATTTCCTCAAAGGGAAGGAATGGGTCCTGTTGGTGGTATGGTAGCCAGAGAGATGCTGAACAGCTGAGATCTGTTGGCGGCCTGCCAGCTGTAGGGCTTGTGAAAAAAAAGCTGTTGTTTTGCTGCAGAAACTGTCTTAGGAATGTCTTGCCTCCTCAGCTGACTCCTGATTCACCTCACTGTGACCTGTCTTCCCAAGGCTGAGCGGATGTCAGGGTAATCTCATACTGGCATACTTACTTGGGACACTTGAAGCTGACCTTCAAAAAGAAAAAGCTTCTCAGCGGAGTGTTTGTGTCCTAGCTGTAATGTTGCCGGTGCTGCTGTGCAAATTCAGACTGGTTTCTGTGTGGATAAAGGCAGACTGGGAAGGGCTGAATATTTACAGTTTGTGTTTCTGTTTTCACTTGAGCAAAATTACTTAAAGAACAATAGCCCCTGAGAAGTGTGAAAGCTTACTAGTGGGTAACTTGGGGATCAACACATGGCAATATCATTATTTATTTCTTCATGTATCAAACTACATTTCTTCAAAAAACATGACAAGTCAAAGAGGTGATATCCTTTAAACATCATAAAAATAGCAGATTTTCATACTGCTTAGTAAGATTTAGGTTTGTAGAGAGTTCTGCCAATTTTTTGTAATTCTGCAGGAAGCACTCAAAACTGGCTGAGCTTGTACTGGATTAACAGTCTCCTTTCAATTTTAAAAAAGGACTCATTTCTTGTGATGGCAGGTAGGCTTGTGAGCAAGTTTAAGCTGCCTGTATGAAAGATGTTTAAAACTTCAGTCTTTGGAAAGCATGCACTGCAGTTTGCTTTTCTGTGCTTTTGTTTCCTTTTTTATAGTGTTAACTTCCTATATGTTATCTTTAAAGCCCTGCAAAGATAACTATTTCTTTTCCTCTGCATATTTTTCCATTGCGCAGCAAAACATTTTAAGTGAAGCCTCTGAGCGCCTCTATATTTCACCATAATGCAGTGCTACTGATTGTAGCTGGTTAAATAACAGGGAAACAAAGTATTTTACAAATAAAGAGGTAATTTGCCTGCTGGCTTTTGGACAGGGCAAGAGGCTACACTTTACTGGTAATCATAAAATCTAGGCCCCCTGACAGCAAGAAAATATTCAAGTAGTATCTCAGCACAAAACAGTCACTGAGACACTGAGTCTTGAAGTAACACCAACACACCAACTGTAGCCAGGTTTGTTATAATCCTGCACTGGTAGCGGTGAACTGGTATCTCCCAGGGACTACTTCAAGGAGCAACACCAGTGAATGCTTGCTGCTCACATGCCAAGGTGCAGCTGCTGTTCACAATCTTAAGTGCACCTATGAAACAAACTGGGAAGGATGTCTCTGTCTTTTTTGTGGAAAGCTGAGTGATAGAGTACTACATCCAAATATTTAGTTTTGGGAAGATACTGCAAAACAAATAGTGCAGTGATGTGTTGTAGTATTGCTGATTTGTGGTATAGATCATATCTGAAGCTCTCACTAATAGGTTGGGACCTTGTATTAGGTGGTGTGCAATAACAGTGGAAGCTGTTTGCTCTTAATGCATTTTCTCAATGCTTTTCTGCCTCTACAGGTGGTGTGTGTTTTTTGTGGGTCTTTTGTGGTGTTTGTTTTGTGTGGTTTTTTTTTTTTACCAGTTAAACTGTGTTTGCAGAGAAGCTTATGATTGCTTAGTTATATGACAATAAACTAAAGGTGATGCAACTATATATCCATGCTAGTGGGTTGCAGAGATTAGTCTAAATGTCTGCTAATGTAGTCCTCTTGACATTGTCTCTCATAGCCTCCTCACAAAAGAACTGTTCAGAGCTGGTAGATGACAGAGTCATGAAAAACAGTAGTATCTCCTCAGTTTGAAGAACTGTTTTAACTACAAGTGTTCTGATACTGAGTTGTGTAAAAAGTGGAGGGAAGATTAAAGGATGAGACATGAAGAGATTCACGCAAGGAGGACAAAAAAATGGGAACACAGTGGAGGGAGGCACTGAAGTTGATAGCTACTTGATACAGTCTGGTTTAATTTCCAAAAAGTCTTTAAAGAATGTTATCCAAAGACTGAGTAAACTGGGCCATAGTTGGAAAACATACATTGTTGGCAGAGATTGCATGGTATGTATAAAAGCCCCTTGCAACAAGGGGAGGCAGATGCTGGACTTCACGGGGTTCTGTAATGAGATGAATGCCTTCAGAATTGTCAAAGTGATCTTAAAAGAGGGGAGATCACCGAAAAGATGAAAGTTGGTGATGAAAGACAGTTGTTCAGACTGCTGAAAACAAGGGCCTGCCTAAGAATTCAAGAATGTGGAGGCTGCTGGTGAAACTTTGTCTGCTACAGTGTTGCCCAGCATAGAAAAATTTGACTTATTTATGATCTCTGAGCTGAATGTTGGAACTCAGAAACAGAATTTTAGTGCTTTGATACTTGCATGATACAACATCAGTTTACCTGCACAGTTGCAGGGAAGAGGAGGACTAGTTTATGAAATAAATATTTATTATGAGATTGTCAAATACTTGCACTTCCTGAGTCAGTGTGGTGTTTGTGGTAATGTTTTTGTTTGTGTGGGTTTTCTTTTCCCTTTTTTTTTAAAGATTTTGTTTTGGTGATGTTTTAATGGTGTGTTTTCAATGTGATTGAAAGCTAGAAGAGTTTCTAGAGGAATTATTGCCATGTCGTTGCTTTTTTTTTCTATGTATCTGCTGCTGTTGGAGATGGGATGAATACTTCTGAAAGTTTTTAGGCATCACTTGGTCATAGCTAATCTTGTGTCCTCATTTAGAAAAATGAACTGCAGATGTTGGTCTGTTTCAGCAAACCTGTATCTGAGGTGTTTCAGCTGCTCTTCCATCTAGCCCACTGGCTTGGTGAGACAACAGGGGTTGTGTTGTCACTGGCTACACCTTTGAAAGACTTGCCTCAAGTTTTGTGGAAAGTGAAACTGTATTTGATGGGGAGAATGGACAGAGGAAATGTTAATCTCTGCAAGAAGCAATAACAGTTTGTGAACGTTGTCACATTTGCATAGAAATGTATGATCATACAAGGCAGGTGTACTGTGCACCTCATATTTTTTTGCACAGTGATACTACCGGTCTCCTAGAAAAGGTCCTGCATGAACATGAAGTTAAGAGGAAATGCGTAAGGAAAAAGTTGCATATTTTGCATGGATAAAATCTTTTGCAAATCAGAAATAAAGCTAATTGTTAGCTTTCTCAAGAAATAAGGAGACATCTAAATGTGAGTGGTAATTGTAGTATGTTTTCAGTTTCTATAGGTCTTCAGTCCATGCTGTCTTTTGAGAATGATATCCAAAGCAGAGTCTTTGGAATAGTTTTATACGCCTCTTGCATCCATATGTAAACCTGAAGTGATCCAAACTTGATCTGAATTTTGTAAACTTCAAATGAGTCAAATTTTACTGGAATTCTTGGATTTCTTGTCAAATTGTTAGCTGTCCTTTGATTTATAGTAGCACTACCATTCTATTTGATACCAAATACTGTGCTGTTTTTCTGAAATAGATTGACAAGTAGTTGGTTATTTAGTTTTTCTACATAGTAGGGAATTGAACTTTTTTTTGATCATGTGCAGTCTCCTAAATACTTCATTGACACTGTGAAGTTGTGGTCCTGTATGATCACATTGGATACTTCCTTCCCATGTAATTTTTGGGAAGTAGTTATGATGGTGGAAATATATATTTTGATTATATCTACATAGAGTGTAGCTGTTAAATTATAAAGTTTAGATTCTAACATGTCTCTTTATATTGACTGTTAATCTCCTGACCTTACTAGGATTGTGCTCTTGTGTTTCACACTTTGGATAGATGAAATGCAGTTTTCATATTTTCTGGAACATGTGCCTCCAATGCTTTTACTAAAATTCACATTGGAACACATATTAAGGAGTTGAACTTTCTGAAAGAAACTTGAATTTGTGTAGCGTACTGGACAGCAGTTAAAATGGGGGCTCTAAAGCAGTGATTTCCATGCTTCTTGGACTAGTGGATTATTCTTGGTACTTTGTCTCCTGGAACCATTGGACCTAAGATGGCAGTAACGGGACAGTGGTTTTTTTGTGTGGTATTGCTTTGGTTAGCTTGAAGTCAGGGACATCTTTTTGGACATTAGACTCCTAAGTACCATTTTGCAGGTGGAAAATGTCATTCATCTTGTAGTATGTTTGAGAACATAGGTGTTTCATCGTATAGAAGATTTTCAAGAGTTTCAACATAAAATATTTCTAGTTACTGGAATGTGTTTGTGATGATACTGAGATACTTAAGAAAATCCTCATCAGTTAGGACATGGAAATTAGTTGAGTTAAATAGCTCGGCACCTGGCATCAAGTATTTTTTTTAATGTTGCAGTTCTATGGGTATTCTGAGGAACTACTTGGATTTGTTTTGTAAAGTTGGAATTAAAACTAAATCCACAAAAAAGTGTCTCTAGTATTAAAAGAAAAAGCTATAAGTATCCTCTGCCTGCAATTACGTACTGGAAATGAGTAAATGATTACCAAAAGAGTTGTAGCACCTTTTTTGCTTCTGTTTTTCTCAAAGTTATATTTCAACTTCATACTTGGACAGGACTAGTTTTCAATCTGTGATATTAGTACAGTGCTATAATACAAAATGCAACATGGTATTCTGCTGGTACTTCAATTTATGTGAATAAATCTATTGATTCTAAACCAGAACAAAGTTTTTTAGTATTTCTGTATGCTTTAGAGTGAGACCTTAAAAAGCGCATGGCAGATATGCCACTGTTCAGACTATAATATGTATTCGTCCTATTTATTAAAGCTGACATGGTTTGTGTTCCTTTCCTTTTTAACATTATAGCACTTGCCTGTAGACCTTTTAAGTGAAGTCTAATGCTGATTTTTGTTTTTATTTTCCCTAGGGTTCGAAATCTAGAAGAATGGCAAACATAGACAAGTAAGTAAAATCTGTGCATTATTGAGGCTCTTACTGTGTCATACACTGTACTTCAGATGGCTGTGATCTCCATATACTTGGTAGATATGGTCTAGGTAGTGATCTTGGCATGGTGGCAAGATGTGAGGTTTATATGTTTGTGGGAGAAAAGCTTGAGTTGCTCATACTAAATGGGTTTGGGGTCTTAATTGTAAGTAAATCTAAAACCTGGGACAAGGCACCAGTGAACTTACCATGTTGGTTAGAATTCTGGAGGGGAAAAACCGGTAGTACTGCCAATTACTATTGTTTCACTGTGCATAAGTTTTTCTATACTTTGAATGCTCATATTGTGTGGTATTTATGTAAAGATTAGGTGAACCTACCCTCAATACTCAAGGCCTGTGCATCTTAACAAAGAGAATGCATAGAACAGAAGGAGGCTTTTGACTAGTTGATACAAATGGGTGCTGAAGGAATTATTTTGTAGAAAGAACTAATGCAACAGTTTGCTTCTACCCACATGATCTCTAACTTGAGTTCTTTAGTCTCCTTATAGTATTTTGTAAAATTAACTTCTTGATCCTGTTATTGGATATTCCTAATAGCAAAGAACAGTCTGAACTTGATCAACAGGATATGGAAGATGTTGAAGAAGTAGAAGATGATGAAACTGGTGAAGACGCCAACAACAAAGGTAATGTTGAAACAAGGGTTTCTAAACAGCTGCATACATGTTTTCTAATTAATGTGTTACAAGGTTCTTACTGCTTAAAATAATATGAAATGGTAAAACATAACTACTGATGCATAACTGTATTTAAATTTTGAAGGACTCTTTTGCCAGTTGTGTGATTTTTATTAGTTGTCTTTAGTCCTTTATTTTAGTCATGATTAGTAACAGTTCAGGCAGCACTGGCCACCTGTAAGGATAAATAATTAGAAAAAGAAAGGATTATTGTGGGTATGTGACTAGATACTTTCAAAACTAACAACAGTTAAAGGGTTTTAAAAAGTGAAACTCTGGGTAGAAGAAAATCAGGTGCATATATGTGTGTGTGTCTCTTTTTTGATCAGTTGCTTAGTAATTTGCTGCTGAATTGTTAAGATTGTGAACAGAACAAAAATCATGCTTAGTGTTGCCACTCCTAAAATCAATAAATACTTTTTTTTTTCTCTCAACAAAAATAACCTTAACATGTATCAGAATACTTGTTTTGTCTGTGCTGAACTGTCTTACTCATACTTTGTAGTTAAACATTAGAGGCACAGTTAGAATCTGCAGGGCAAGTAGCTGAAAGAGAACTAACTAATAATAAATAATAAAATTATTTCAACTACCAATAGTGCCATATTATATGACTGCTTGAACAGAATAATAACACTAAAGTAGCATAATTTTGCTCAAGATGATGTTAGAGGCTTTGCTGTATCTATTGAAAAAAGTGTTTTCAAAGCTGGACTGCAAAATTGTGGGGAGCACACTGGTCAGCTGAAGAACAGCTTATAATAATTAAATGGTAGATTTCCAGGTGTCCCAAAGCAACCTAGAGGTGAATCATGTGTATTTTTAGTGATTAATCCCAGCTATTGTAGACAAGGATGTAAGGGCAAATTATGCCATAGGAATCTTGGAGGGAAATTGAATTTTATAAAGCAGAAACATTTTTCAGTAGTAGGGAAACCTGATGCTGTTAAGCAGTTCTTTTGCATCCATAATTCTTGCTTTCTAGTTTTCTGGTATTTTTTTATGCACAATTTTGCTTATATTTTACTGATTTATTTTTTTAAATCTAATTTCATTTTTAAATATGTCAAAGGTCTTTCTGTGGACGATAAGTATAGCAGTCAGGCTTTTAGGAAAAACCTCTTTGAAGACATAGTGTACATGGATCCACAAATTTGCAAAACAGACTGTGTGGTCAGATTTCAGTTACAGGGAATGTGGCTGTTGGCATTGGTATACCATGTGTATACTGATTTGGTGTTAAGGAATAACTGGCAACATACTCAAATGGCACAATTAGGTAGGTTTTCAAGTGTATATGAAAGTAAAATGAATAGAAAGGCCAGAGAGAACTAGATAAATTGGCAAGAAGAGTAGCGTTCACTAATATGAGGTAATACCTTTAAGAAGTAATTACATCTTGTACTGCAAAAATATAAACTGATTACAATTGTTATGGAAAACCAGGACTTTTTTGGATGTTGCTTGGAACATAACTTTTCAGCATGTAATTTCAGTACTAGGACATAAAAGTAGAAGAGAATATTCACATATGGTTACCATACTGAAGGGCATAGAAAAGGAAAATGGTATGCTGTTTCCAAAAGCTTTGTCTATCAGAAAGGATTCCGAAGCTTCACTGTAATTTGGAGGTGTCAGAAGAATGCTATATAAACCTGATATAAGGAGTGCAAGGTACATGTTTGCCTATCTGTAGATGTTGAGGACAGGGGGAAGAAGGCAAAACCAGCATGATAAAAACTGATCCAAAACTCTTACTAAAAAATATGTAGTAGTGAAATTCATTTCTGTGAGTTGAGGCACAGATTTTGAGCAGAAGTAAAAGGGTTGATGTTAATTTGGATGATGAGAACAATTAGGCTAGGAATTTGTGTTTTTTGAATGTACTTTTACCTTGTAGTAAATCTGTCTTGTAGTTTGAAACAGGTTTTCCATTGGGACAGTCTTCCTAAAGGTGATGTAAATGATAGACTTCAGGGACACTAGTACTGATACTCTGCAGTGAATAATGCGTCAGACTATTCTAATGACTAATTATTTTGCAGGAAAAGTTAGCTAAACATGGGTTTGTAAAGCAATTTTAAATGCAAGTCTGAAACTGTCTTATTTCTTTCTTTTTACCTGGGATGGAAGGAAAATCCCAATTCCAATTTTTATTCCCTTAAAATAAAAGAACATTCTTCTACCTTCCCATTCCTTAATGAATTCAAAATTAAAACAGTCAAGGCAAAACATGTTTTTAGGGGCAAGATATAAAACCTTCCATTTTAACAAAAGTGCTCAGTTTGCTGAGTAGTAGCTATTTTAATTCAGATGCTGTTTCCATTTTCAGAATAGGATGGAGTTGATCCATGCTTCCAAAATAGAGAGCTGTTTGAAGTACTTTGCCTATGCTTCTTTTACAAGTTGATATATAGTAAACTTACTGCTCTTTTGTAGCATTTGAGTAGTTTTTATTTCAAGATTAGTCCAAAAGATGCCCTTCGCACTTACATATTTTTCTTTAATTCAGCTCGGCAGTTGACTGTGCAGATGATGCAAAATCCTCAGATTCTTGCAGCCCTTCAGGAAAGACTTGATGGTCTGGTAGGAACATCTACAGGATATATAGAAAGGTACAGTATTTGTTCGGTGTGAGCAGAGTGGTATAAATTTTTTTTTTATTTATGAGCTGTATTGTCTGTAACATTAATAGTAATAAACTACTGTGCTGCTCAGATAGCAGGAAAATTAATATAGTCTGCCTGTAGTGCACATCAGAATTGAAGAGTTTTTACTTAGGCTTTTTTGAAAAAAAAAAAAAAAAATCCTAAAATATTTACAGGGGTTGACCTTATCCCCTACAATGGCAGCATGGCACACTTATAAAAGATACTTTCCTGCTACTTCGAATGTCTTTTGTAGCTTTGTCTTTATCATGAAACATCAGAAGTATGGTAAAATACTTTGAGGCCTAGTGTTTCTAATAGTCATTTTTTTGTTAGAGTGTAACTAGGAGCTAATAAAATTATGGATGGTGTATCTGCGTTTCATGTGGTCTCCTTATGTAGCAAAACTTGAAACAGTCTCTTGCTAAGATTTTCTTCGTCTGTGTTAGCAGGTAGAATTTTCTGGCTCTTATGTGATTTCTGATTGTGTATGAACACTTCACCACATCCACAGGAATAATAAAAAATACAACTGTCTTGCTGTGATGGGCTCCTACATTGCTATTGACATGAACTGTGGCAGCTACTGAGTAACAAGCGTTCTGCTGCTGCTACTCCTACTCATTCCACGTTCCTGTTATAGACCATAGCATGGAAGAAAAGCCCATTAAACCAGCAGCTATCACTAATAAATACTGGTCCAAGAAAGAGCATGGAGTCAAAGTGTACCCATGTTCTTTCTTGGCTAGATGCTGTATACTACAGGCTCTCTATGCCAAATATTTTTTTCTTCTGTTTTTCAACAGATATTAATTAACCTCTACTAATCTTTCAGGTCCTTGATCTAAGAGTGAACAAAAGTGGTAACATTGATTTACATGGCATTCTTCTAGTCAGCTGCTCTCTAAGATACTGTACCATTTCTTCATCAATTCCAAGTACAGTAGTGCATTCTTTATCACAAAAGCATTGCAACTCTGCCCATGTACCAAATGCTTACCTAACTTGCATTGCAAAAATAACTTGAAAATGTGTGTAAACTTGAGCGTGCATTTTCTCAACACATGCATGCTGACTTAACCATGCTTTACAGGTGCCTCTTATGTGCCTTTGCAAGTGTTGTTTTGATCTTATTTAACTACAGAGTCTAGACATTGAGATGGCACAGAAGTCATCAGGAATTGGGGATCCTAAAGGCCTGTTATGTGGGCTGTTAAGGAACATAAGCTAACAGCATAAGCTGCTAGGAAACTAAACAGGTTCTGAGAAAACATCTGTCTGCTCAGGCTTAGAATCTGCTAATTGCTTGGCAGCTGTCCAATAACTTACCTCTTCACCTGTGCCTGGCCACAATAATTTTAATGAAACTTACTCCCATACACTAGAATTTCACTCACCTGCTTGCAGGAGGTTGTATTCTTGTGTGATCATAATACTTGCTAGTGGCTTGTATTCAGAGCAACAGGTTTTACTTGCCATTGTTGTACTTGTGCAGTCCAGTTTGGATTTCTTGGTCTACTTCTCTGTTTTGGGTTTACTTTGTAAAAAGCTGTCTCTTTCATGAAACTACCTTTCTTCTTTTTGAAAAGGACAGAGATGATAAAGGTAGTGGATATACAAATTGTGAAATTTCAACTGGATGGCATGGACTGTGATGAAATGCAGCTTTGACACATGAAAAAGATACTAGATTCTCTAATAAAGGGCTTAAAATCTTTAGCCTGACATACCAGAGTTGGACATGCTACATGTATGGTGCTACCTCTAAGAAATTTCATAATGCTTTATATTCAGTTCCTGGGACCAGTATTCTTAGGCTTGATATATGCATGTGGCATTAAGTAGTCAATTGTTCTGTGACTTATTTGTGTGGTTATATTAGTTTTCTTCCTTAACGATATTTTTTTTCCCCTTGAACTAACTGAACTTGCTACTTAAGCTGTTGTTATTTTTGATCTTGTACTTGAAGATAAAATTACAGCAAGTGATTAACTTGACTAACTGCTGGAAAAATGTCAGAGTAGCAAGAATGTTATCAACCCTTTATGAGCATACATGACTAAATTTAAATGGTTTTGGTAGTCTGTGTAGCAGATATACTTTTGCCTGAATTGGAAGGTTAAGGGAAATCTGGGTGTAATGGTGATATACATTGCCTTAGTAACCACAAATAGTATATTCATGTTGAGCGTAAAGCTGTTTGGGAAGAGGTTTTTGCATTTTAAAATTGGACAAGGATGCTAGAACATGTCCTACCTGATAGAGGTAAGCAAGCTTGAGTAGTACGGTGTTTAAGCTAATATATTCTTGGTTATTTTCTCTAGCCTGGAGCTGGTCCTAACAAAAGCAGTTCTTTAATACTGTGTTCTAAATAACGTGACACAACTGCTTAAAATAAATATGGGAAGTTAACATGGTAAACTCTCTAGCCATGTGCTGGGGTTTGGCCCATCTCACAGGAAAGGGAGGCTGTCAGCAGTCTACCCTGTGAATCTCATCAGTAGCCTAGATGTAGGTAACTTTCTGTCGTAACAGTAAGTCTGTGTTAGCATATTTTACCAAAGTTAAAGCATTAATTGCTTTCCTTTTACACATGTATAATATGGAGGCTCATTTAGCAAAACAGCTCTGGTTCGCTTTGGGAGTGACAGTTAATGTGTTAGACAGTAGTACCAGCTGCTTTCCTTGGTGAAACAAATGTGAATTTTGAAGATTAACTTTCTTAAGCAAAGACTAACTCAATTGTCCTAAACTTACTTTCATAAAACTAAGCCAATTAATGATGACCTTTCTTAATTATGCTCAATCATATGAATGTAATATGCTACTCATTGATAATGTAAACTTATTTTTAGTATGAAGTTTAATTGCACAAGTTTGTCTCATGATTGACCCAGGTCTTTGGAATGCTCTGTTTCAAACTGAGGTTAAGCCTTAGTTTAAGGGCCTGCACTAACAGTTTCAATCTGCATGGTCCAGTGGATCATAGTTTTGATTTGTACAGCTTTCTATAACTTAGAGTGTAAAATCAGCTTTGATGTAGGTCGGCTAACTTGGAAGGGGACTGGATAAGGAGGGGTCAATATGTGCTTAGAATGCTGTGTTAGTAACAGTTCTGTTGCTGAATTTTTCAGCTTGCCAAAAGTTGTTAAAAGACGTGTGAATGCTCTCAAGAACCTTCAAGTTCAATGTGCACAGATAGAAGCAAAATTCTATGAGGAAGTTCACGAGCTGGAAAGAAAGTATGCTGCTCTCTATCAACCCTTATTTGACAAGGTATTTTAATGCTAATCTGATTTGTACCTAAAAGCTTTAGCTAAAACACAAGGGAACATAAACTGAAAGCTTATTCGTGTTCTGAATTACTTTGGTCTCATATGTGCCAATTCAATTCATTTGACACCACTTGACTGTCCATGTGAATACCAACTAAGATGCAGGGGAAGAAAGGTTCAGTCTGTTCCATGATTACCAAAATCACTTCAATATACCAGGCCTCATCTTTTAAATTGAGCAGATGTCAGATGGTATGGTAAACTTTCTGGAACTTTAGTGCTTATTTTAATGTGTTGAAAAGCTCATAGCTACAGAGTCATCTTACAGGGCCAGAAGAAAATGTTTTGATAAATAGTTAATGTATTACTAATTGTGTAACTTTAGGATTAGGAATTTACTGGTTAGAGCATTGCTGATGTCGATGAGGAAATATAAAAATGTTCTTGGTTTAATTTTCTAGCGAAGTGAAATCATCAATGCAATTTATGAACCTACAGAGGAAGAATGTGAATGGAAAGCAGATGCTGAAGAAGACATTTCAGTGAGTATCTTAATTAGTTCTCATCAATATCTCATGCTTTAGCATGAAGCAAGATTCAATACAGTAACTAAAGTTTAAAAAAAATCAGGTGCATGGTGATTGTTTGCTTAGATTATTGGTAAAAATTCTTAATGATGTGCATATGAAATCTAATCTGTACTGGTATCAGCATAAAACTCTTAATGAACCTTGTGAGCACTCTTTTAAAATTAAGAAAAACTAACATTTTTATTCTATGAAGGAGGAAATGAAAGATAAAGCCAAGCTTGAAGAGGAAAAAAAAGATGAAGAAAAAGAAGACCCTAAAGGCATTCCTGAGTTTTGGCTGACAGTATTCAAGAATGTGGACCTGCTCAGTGATATGGTTCAGGTGGGTGGTGCTCCAGAGTTGTTTGAAGTTGCATTAGTACTTAATGCAAGTGTCTTTAAGAAAGGAGTAGAAACAATACATCGCTTTGTGTGTCTGTTGGAGAGCAAAAATGGAACAAGTGACTTGGATGTCATATAGTACTTTATTCAACTGAGACCACACAGAACTCTGAAACACCTTCTTACTGTGCTATTTGTTGAACTTATTTTACCTTACTAATGCACCATTTATGCCCATAGGAGTGTGTGAGATGCATGTTAGATGTTGGTAAAAAACTGTACCGGGCGTTTCCACAGATTTAGGTTGTGTACTGCAGTGGAAACTATACAGCCACTGTTGCTATCTCTACTTCCCTACCACCACCTGCTGGTCACATTCACGAAAATGTTTCAGTGCTGTATCCAGGTTCTTGTCCTGTGTGAGACTGAATCTAAATATGGCTCTTTCACTGCAGGGTCTTAAATCTGTGTACGATTTAATGTTATGAAAATTGAATGAACTCTGTCTTCTTTACAGGAACATGATGAACCTATCCTGAAACACTTAAAAGATATCAAAGTGAAATTTTCAGAAGTTGGACAGCCTATGGTTAGTTGAACTTCTTAAGCAAGATTACTTTTGTGTTATCTTAAGACTTTTATTTGTATATTAGTAGTGTGGTCTGTGATAGCCAATTGTCTTATGGCAATCATCAAAAATATGCAGCTGCTTCTCGTCTTCTGAAAAATAGTACAAAGACTAGTCTTGCAGTATCATATGAATGAATTTATACTTAATTTAACCTTTAAGTTCTGATGAGTTAGTTACTTGACCTTAATGTCAGATGACTAAGTTTCACCTTTACATTTTGATACCTTCAGGAACCTTTTGTGTAAGTGTTATAATCAGGTATAATTTCCTTCTCAGAAAGCGGATAACTTCTCAATTTAAAATATTGAAACTTAGCAAGCTATCTCTGCCTTAGCACCTGGAAAACTGTTCATCAGGAGATCTTGTGTCATTACTACAAGCAATATATTAAGTGAAAGATCAACATGTTCGATGAAAACATTTGAATATTTACTGTACAACTTGGGCACCAAATTGCAGAATAAGTTATGTATACACGCTGCTTCAGTATTGGTAGCCATGGTTATGTTCTGTTGTATGTGTGTTTTTGGTTTTGGATTTTAGTTACTTAGAAGTTAAATGTATATATTACTAAATGGCTGAATTTGTCACTCTACAATTCTTTTTAAGAGTTTCACATTAGAATTTCATTTTGAACCAAATGACTACTTCACAAATGAAGTGTTGACAAAGACGTATAGAATGAGGTCAGAGCCAGATGATTCTGATCCCTTCTCCTTTGATGGACCAGAAATCATGGGTTGTACAGGGTAAGTGCTAATAAGTAACTTTAAGGCCATGTAACAGTTTCTTCCTTAGCATTATCCAGCTGTAGACTTCCAGCATCTTGGGAAGGTGCTAAAAAAGATATCACTACATAATAACTTGTAAATGGCTGGGATCAACTTGAGATTTTCAGTGTTTTTCTATACAATATATAAAACTATATATTTTATCGTAGAATGGTTTGGGCTGGAAGGGACCTTCATAGCTCATCTAGTCCAAGTTCCCTGCCATGAGTAGGAACATCTTCAACTAGATCAGGTTGCTTAGAGCCCTGTCCAGCCTGGCCTTGAATGTTTCCAGGGATGGGGCATCTACCACCTCTCTGGTCACCACTCTCATCATAAAAAGCTTATTCCTTGTTTCTAGCCTGAATCTCCCCTGTTTTAGTTTAAAACCGTTACCTCTTGTCCTATCACAACAGGTTCTGCTAAAAAGTCTGTCCCTATCTTTCTTATAGGACACCTTCAAGTACTGAAAGACTGCAATAAGGTCTCCCCGGAGCCTTCTCTTCTCCAGGCTAAACAACCTCAACTCTCTCAGCCTGACCTCTTAGAGGTGTTCCATCCCTCTGATGATCTTGGTGGCCTCATCTGGACTCCAACAGGTCCATGTCTTTCCTGTGCAGAACAGAGTAGAGGGGCAGAATCACCTCCTTTGACCTGTTGACCACACTCCTTTTGATGCAGCCCAAGATATGATTTGCTTTCTGGGCTGCAAGCACACATTGCTGGCTGCTGTCCAGCTTTTCATCCATCAGTACCCCCAAGTCCTCCTCCACAGGGTTGCTCTCAATCCTGTCATCCACCAGCCTGTATTGATCCTGGTGGTTGCCCTGATCCAGATGCAGGACCTTGCACTTGGCCTTGTTGAACCTGATGAGATTGACATGAGCCCATGCTTGTACAAGTCTGTGTGGATGGCATCCTGTCCCTCAGGCATGTCAACCACTCCAGTCAGCCTAGTGTTGTCTGTAGACTTGCTGAGGGTGCACTTGATCCCATTGTCACTGATGAAGATATTGAACAATACTGGTCCCAGTACGGACCCCTGAGGGACACCATTCATCACTGATCTCCATCTAGACATTGAACCATTGAGGGAGGTTGTGGAGTCTCCTTCCCTGGAGACATTCAAAGCCCGCCTGGACACATTCCTGTGCGACCTCACCTAGGCGTTCCTGCTCCAGCAGGGGGATTGGACTAGATGATCTTTTGAGGTCCCTTCCAATCCCAAACATATTGTGATACTGTGATACTAGTCTCTGGATGTGACAATCCAGCCAATTCTTTATCTGCCGAATAATCCATCCATCAAATCTATACCTCTTCTATTTAGAGAGATTGACATTAAAGACTGAGGCAAAAAAGTCGTTGAGAAGGCCAGCTTTCTCCTTATGTTGTTATGAGTTATGTTTATCTCCATCTGCACCTTGGCTTTCCTGACCCCATCCCTACCCAGCCAGACAATGTCCCTGTATGCTTCCCAGGCTACCTGTCTCTGCTTGCTGCCCCTACATTTCCTTCTTGCCCTTTAGTTTGACCAGCAGCTCTTTACTCAGCACCAGTCTTTTTGCCATTTCTGATTTCTTACACATGGGGATTGAGAGCTCTTGTGCTGTTTGGAGAGCATACCTGAAGTACACAGTGTGTGCGTAAATATGTATAAATACAAAATTTAATCAGTATTTATCTAGAAATACTGTTCTGCATTCACTACGGTGGAATTGAAAGACATGGATGGTGTTAACTTTTTCTACACTTTGATAGCTTTTTTCAAATTTTGTTTGATCGCTTATTTTAATCCTTTTGTATTTTTGACATGCAGCATTCGGGGAAGTCTGTTACAGTTTTACTTTCTCTGTTGTTGTCCAGTTTGTTTTATAGCTGTTGAATGTGCCTCTGAGTGTCTTTCAAGTGATCTATTTGAGAAATGGAGAACAGTCATGTTCTATTAACTCCAGGTTCCTCATGATTTTAAAGATCTATCACATTCCTTTCTCTGTGATGTCTTTTGTTCTAAATTAGCTATTCCTCAGACTTAATCTCTTTATTCTGCATGTATCCTTTTTCTTGTGGATGGAAAGACAAAAGAAACCTGAGTTGTACATAATTAGCCTTATTGGTACATCAGGATCCTGTGCTTTGTGACCCGTTCAGTTATTTTCATCTTAATGTCTCTGTTTTGACCTTCTGAGTGATGATGACTAATTTAGAGCCTATCACTACGTAGTCAGGGTTGGTTTTACCCATACCTTGCTGTGCAGTTACTGATACTGACTTTTATTTACCACTTCATTTTCCAGTCACTCAGCGTAATGTATTTCTGCAAATGTTCTGTAAGATTTAGTCTTAAGTGCTTGAGTAGCTTTGATCAAACTGTTTTGTCTTCTCCAGTTTGGACTGGTTTTGAAAAACATAAATCCTGACAGAGGTTGCTGTAAGATGATTCTCTGCTTCAGTGAAAATGATTTATTCCTTGTCCTTGTGTGTTAGCTAAGACAACCTCTTCTTATCCCCAAACAACTCATCTTCCTTTGAGTCTTTAAAGATATCTAATCAGAAACTTCCACGCATGTGAATGGTCTTACTGATGTGACTTCTTCATTTACATGTCCCCAGAGTTATGGGTGTCAGACAAGCCTGTGGGCATGATTTAGCAGGACAGTGTTGTGAAAAATAAAAAAGAGGCAAAAATCCCGTAAACTAACAGCTAAAAACCAACCGAAAATTATGTTCCTCCTTGATGCATTATTTTAAGGGCTTATTGATTACAATTATAGGTGTGGTAAGCTTTGGCATACCTAGCATGACCAAATATGACATTACCTTATAATGGATAGGTAGTGCTAAAAATTATGTGACATCAGTCTGTGATAGTAAACTAGGTAGAACTTGGTAGCAGATTAAAATTAGTATTTCAGAGATTGAGTGGGAAAGAGAAACTTTCAGATGAAAAAACTTCAGTCCTAAAAATGAACCTGTTACTTTTGTTCTCAAGTATAAACTCATTAAAAGGTAGCACTGTATAAACACTACCTTAACATTTATATTCACTGTATCCCTTGCAGTTGTTATAGTTCCAGTAGGTACCTGTAACAAGTGGAATGGTATTAAGTGGCAACTGTTTTGTGGTTTTTTTTTTCTTTCTTCTCTAGTTGCCAAATAGACTGGAAAAAAGGGAAGAATGTTACTTTGAAAACCATTAAGAAGAAGCAGAAACATAAGGGTCGTGGAACAGTTAGAACCGTGACCAAAACTGTTTCTAATGATTCTTTCTTCAACTTCTTTAGTCCTCCTGAAGGTAAACTCAATATTAGTTTATCTACCTTAACTTTAGATGTATTATGTATATTATGTACTTCACTCACTTTCTTTTTTTTTTTTTTGTGCAGTTCCTGAAAGTGGAGACCTGGTAAGTTCTCTTTTTAAAATAAGGGGGTAAAGGGGAAACACCAGTAAAAGAATTCATGCTTTATATACAAACTGTTTGTTGAAATTGTTTGGGAATTTCTTAAACAACTCCAGTTTTAATTGTTTCTATATTTAGCTGAGAATACTTGTGATGAATAGTAGGTATTTGAGTTTTCTTTATTAGAAGGAGTATTTGTAGAATTGGATGGTAGAGTTCAGTTTAGTAAACTGTAACAGCTTATCCTTCCTGAAAGCTACCTTGCGAATTGTTAACAGTTGTACAAATATAGTGGTCTTTGTTATTAGCCTTTGGTCTAATGGGTGGTGTAAGTCTCTCCCTTTGGGTATTGTTTGGATGATCTTCTCTAATGGCTGCATGTATCTGGTTTATGTTTTATGCTGTTAAAAATTTCCCAAGATATTAACTCTTTGACGAAGTAGTAAAACAAGAACAGAAAACTGCAAGAGCCTAGTTTTGTGTGCTCACTAGTAGAAAACTGTGGCAATAAGTGATGCTTTTCTAAGGAGAAAAACTACCGAAAACACTTAAGTGCTTTATTATGCAGCTTTAGTGAGAAATCTGATTAAAGCCTGTGGAAGCATGTTGTTAAAACTCTAGTTGGCAGGGACACCAAGAGCTGTGTACTCATATTTTTTTTAAGCATGTTTTAAATTGAAAATGACTTTGCAGATGAGGAACAGCAGAACACTTGGTGTGTAAGCAAAAGAAGTGAAAGCCTGGGACTGGATCAGAGTATTTTTAGGTGTTCAGGTGCTTCACAATGGCTTGCCTAATGAGAATCATGGAGGAGATGCACTGTAGAAATTAGAAGTAGCTTGTAAAATCTCGGGGTAGGCTCACCTGGCTAGTATTTGGTTCTTAATAGTATTGTGTGTATGAATTGAAAATCTATGGGAGGTATTAAACAGTTTTTCTATTTAGAACAAAAGCAAGTTGGGAGTGGGGAAAGAATAAAACTTAAACTCCAGAATTTTGTGTAATTAAGCTTACTGAAGAAGCAATCTCCCCACTGTATAAAGCAGGTAGGCTGTTTAAAGTGTACAACTTGGCTTCACAGTTTCAACTCTATAGAACAAGTCCTGAACCAAATAAGTCAGCACATGGGATTTGTAAAAATCTCACCACATCAAAGTCTGTGCAACTTGTGTCAAAAGTAGTTACCAGCTTATGGTTTAGGAAATAATGTTTTATTTGTATTTTTTTTTTAATGCAGGATGATGATGCTGAGGCAATCCTTGCTGCAGACTTTGAAATAGGCCATTTCTTGCGTGAACGTATAGTTCCCCGATCAGTATTGTACTTCACAGGAGAAGCTATTGAAGATGATGATGAAGATGTAAGTATAATGTTCTTTCAAAACACTAAAAACTTTGAAATAATACTGCTTTGAGACTTCGGGTAATTTCTGACCTACATTGTTGGTATCCTTAGAATGGGATGTATCAACGTTAGTTTCAGCTGAGGTTCCTAGAGTGTTCAGTAAAGAGCAGCACGAAAGTACTTCATCTTTGAAATAGTGACTTCAGAGTTTTGTGGCAGAATTAATGGTAGAAGCTGAACATTTAGAATATGTCTGAGTAGAATTTTCTTTATAAGGCATTCCTAGGATGATGTAACCAATATTTTGGTATAACTATAATGAACTGCCAGAGGAAAAAATCAGTCTGTCTAGCTACTTAAGCTACTCTGTGCTTACAAGTGATACTGGACTACTAAGTTCCTTTGAGATTCAAGCCTGATCCTTTCAGGAGGGCACTTATCATAAAAAATGTTAGCTAAGCACAAAGTATGCCAAAATATTCAAGGCAAGCTCTGCAAAAGCTTGAATTAAGCACTTTAAAGGAGCTAAGCTCAAAAAACAAACCACAAAACCCCAGAACTTTATATGGGTTAATATTTTCTCTCCTCTGCCTCCACATAAACAAGGACAGTTTGATAGTTTGATTTGGCTAAGAGAAATCCAGCCTTAAAATTAATTTTTAAAATGAAAAATGTTAGCCCTCAATCCAAAGCTGTGACTCAAGGAGGAGGAGGGAAGTGACTGACTGTACAGATTGCCTTAGACTTTGAGACACCCTACTGCCCAGAAATGTTACAAGAGTCTAATAAGTTCTTCCAGTGTTGCATGTAAGGAACTCTTAAGGTAGGCAGTTTACCAGAGCATAGCCCGAGAGACTGAATTTTGTTCGTGCTGATGCATAAAGAATTTTTATATCTGTCAGGTATAGGAAGTTCTCTTAGAGTATAATACAATGTAGTCTCTGGCATCTACTTGATTGATTTTGCTCTACTTGAGCCATAAATGACTGCATTTATGACACTATCAAAACCATTTCTTTTCTTTCCTAGTATGATGAGGAAGGTGAAGAGGCAGATGATGAGGTAAGTTAACATAAGGCTTTAACTTAAATGGTTTCCCTTTTGTAGTTTTATGTGGAATAAGAGTAAGAATTCCTTTACTTTTTGAATGCTCTGGACACAAATTTAAGTGTGACTTACGAATGTAACATACAACACATTATTTTGTGGATCTAAGGTGAATATTAAAAAGCAACAAAAAGGCAAGCAAACAAAAGAACCACAAAACACAAACTAACCACCACAAAGCAAATTAAGAGATTGCTTCTTCCATGCTCAGGATCAGAGCATCCCCACACGTAGGAAGTCGAGGAAGGGAGCCAGAAGGCCTGCGTGGTTGAATAGGGATCTGTTGGGTATACTCAAGCAGAAGAGGCGAGTTTACAGGTCATGGAAGCAGGGACTGGCCACTTGGGAGGAATATAAGGCTGCTGTTAGAGGATGCAGGAAGGCAGCTAGGGTAGCCAAGGCCTCCTTAGAATTACAGCTGGCGAGAGGGTTCAAGGACAGCAAGAAGAACTTTTTCAAATACATAGCAGATAAAACTAATACCAGAGGCAATGTAGGCCCACTGATGAATGAGGTGGGTGCCCTGGTGGCAGAAGACACAGAGAAGGCAGAATTGCTGAATGCCTTCTTTGTCTCTGTCTACTCCGCTGGAGGCTGTCCTGGGGAACCCTGTACCCCTGAGACCCCGGATGAAGCCAGGTTAGTGAAGGAGTTTGCTTTAGTCGATGAGGACTGGGTTAGGGAACAATTAAATAGTCTGGACGTCCATAAATCCATGGGTCCAGATGGGATGCATCCGCGGGTGCTGAGGGAGCTGGCTGAAGTCATTGCTAGACCGCTATCCATCATTTTTGCCAAGTCTTGGGAAACAGGAGAGGTGCCCGAGGATTGGAGGAAAGCAAATGTCACTCCAGTCTTCAAAAAGGGCAAGAAGGAGGACCCGGGTAATTATAGACCGGTCAGCCTCACCTCTGTCCCTGGGAAAGTAATGGAACAGCTTATCCTTGGTGTCATCTCAAGGCACATCAGGGATAAGGGGGTCATTAGGGGCAGTCAGGATGGCTTTACAAAGGGTAAGTCATGCTTGACCAACCTCATAGCCTTTTATGAGAATGTAACAAGGTGGATGGATGATGGCAGAGCGGTGGATGTGGTCTACCTTGACTTCAGTAAAGCCTTTGACACAGTCCCTCACAGCATCCTCACAGCTAAATTGAGGAGGTGTGGTCTAGACAATAGAGTAGTGAGGTGGGTTGCAAACTGGCTTAAAGAGAGAAGCCAGAGAGTGGTGGTCAATGGTGCGGAGTCTAGTTGGAGGCCAGTATCTAGTGGAGCGCCTCAGGGGTCAGTACTGGAGCCAATATTATTCAATATATTCATTAATGATTTAGACGAGGGAATTGAGTGTACCATCAGCAAGTTTGCTGATGACACTAAACTGGGAGGAGTGGCTGACACGCCAGAAGGCTGTGCTGCCATCCAGCGGGACCTGGACAGGCTGGAGAGTTGGGCGGGGGATAACCTGATGGAATTTAACAAGGGAAAGTGTAGAGTCCTGCATCTGGGCAGGAACAATCCCAAGTTCCAGTATAGGTTGGGGAATGACCTATTAGAGAGCAGTGTAGGGGAAAGGGACCTGGGGGTCCTGGTCGACAACAGGATGACCATGACCCAGCACTGTGCCCTTGTGGCCAGGAAGGCTAATGGCATCCTTGGGTGTATTACAAGGGGGGTGGTCAGTAGATCGAGAGAGGTCCTCCTTCCCCTCTACTCCACCCTGGTGAGACCCCATCTGGAATATTGTGTCCAGTTCTGGGCCCCTCAGTTCAAGAAGGACAGGGAACTGCTGGAGAGGGTCCAGCGTAGGGCAACAAAGATGATTAAGGGAGTGGAGCATCTCCCTTATGAAGAAAGGCTGAGAGAGCTGGGTCTCTTTAGTTTGGAGGAGACTGAGGGGTGACCTTATTAATGTTTATAAATATATAAAGGGTGAGTGCCACGAGGATGGAGCCAGGCTCTTCTCGGTGGCAAACAATGATAGGACAAGGGGCAATGGGATCAAGCTGGAACACAAGAGGTTCCACTTAAATTTGAGAAAGAACTTCTTCTCAGTGAGGGTAACAGAGCACTGGAACAGGCTACCCAGGGAGGTAGTGGAGTCTCCTTCCCTGGAGACATTCAAAGCCCGCCTGGACACATTCCTGTGCGACCTCACCTAGGCGTTCCTGCTCCAGCAGGGGGATTGGACTAGATGATCTTTTGAGGTCCCTTCCAATCCCAAACATACTGTGATACTGTAAGACAACCCCTAAGGTATCTTGCAAATTAAGTTGCAACTGATGGCAAAAGATGATGTGCTTTGTGGAGGGCAAACTAGTACACTTTGCATAACTTAAAGTAATTAATGTATTAAAGAGTATAATATAATCTTAGTTTTCTTGAAAATGTCTCAGGAAGCTGCATGTGGATAAACTAGAGATATTTGAATGGATGTTTTCTTTCAGGAGGGGGAAGAAGAGGCAGATGAAGAACATGATCCTGAATATGACCCAAAAGTAAGGAATTAAAAAAGCATGTTTGAAGTTTGTGTATGCATATATACACTTAAAATGTAAATCTTGATATTTTTCTTTCTTTTTTAGTATTAGTATTTACTCAATAGTTCATATGATGAGTATGTTTTGGCTGAGGCTGCTTTAGTCCCAGTTCTGACAGACTAGTATTGGTAGAGCAACTCTTTTTTAGAGTTCCTTCTCCAAGAATCATCTTGTGAAAGTAACTTGGCTTTGAGTACTGAATTTAGTCAGGCTTGCTTTTCTATAAACTTGTTATGCAGCAAGTTGCTGCTAATGATTTAAATGTTGTATAATTGTTCTAAGGACATGCAGAGAACTGAGTAATCCAGGTTCAGTTTTTAGGAACATGTCACAAGCTGACTGGCACAAATTTTCCCAGCACAGTACAAAACAGAGGCTGTTTCAGGGTAGATAACAGCAAGCCTTTTATTGCTTGAGGTAGCAGGAGTCAAGGTTCAGGAATGCATCTACAGCCAAGTACTAAAATGTGAACAGCCAAGAACAACTGGCAGCTTTCTTACTGCATGGGAAGGACACATGTCAGGTTGGGAAAAGTGATTGATTGCGAGCCACTCAATTCATAGCTTTTTTTTTCCTGGCTGAGGGAAAGACATGTTTAGCTAGCTGAAAGCATCTGATGGTGGTAGGTGAAAGTGTCAGTCATGAAGAGAGAGTCTGTGTGAACTAAAGATGTCTGCTGCAAAATACTCTTGTGATTTCAGAAGAGGCAGTATTATTTTTCAGTAGGAATGGTTTGAGCTACAAAGTACTGTTAAAAGAATCACATAATCTTAGCGTTGTATCTAGAAAGATGTGTAGGGTACAGAACTATTTTTCAAAATGTACAACCTGTTGGTGAGGTTTCCTCTGCTATAGTGTATTCAAATTGCTTCCTATCAAGAATACTTTGGAATCAAAATTAAAAATCTCCAAGATGGACTTCTTATTTCCACTATTTCAGGTTGCTTTTTGAGGCTAAACAGAACTGAGAAAGGGCAAGACTGTACACTCAGTTTTGGAGAGAACTGCCAAAGGGCTAGAGACAGTAGTGGTACAATAGTGTATTGACACAAAAATAAATAGTTGTAAGCTGATCACAGACTGAAAGACAGCTGAATTTATTAAAGCACTGCACTCCTAGAACAGCTATTCAGACCAAGATAGTGGAGTAAAACTTGCAACTCAACTCTGTCCCCAAAAATTCTTTTCCTTAAATTGCATATTTCTGTGAGATATTGTTGCTTGTCTGTTTCAGTATAACAGAAGAAATTTTCCACGTTAGGGTTTTCTAACAACTGGACTTTATTGCAAAAGACATTTCCGGAGTGTTAGGAATGTACCATGATTTGGTGTTTCATTACATTGCTCTACAGGGGCTTCTGGAGTAAGGTTGTGCCCTTGTTGCTGACCACACAAAGTTTATTTTGCCTCAAACTGCAGAAAGCATGGATACTTCTGAGCTGGGTGGTTTTTTACTGTGTGCAACTTTCCTTCTCCTTTTTCCAGTTTTAGTGTCTTTCAGAGTATCCCACCACACTTAATTCTGAACTGTTTTTTGTTCTGGATAATAGCCATGCACTAACAAAGCCAAAATAAATGCAGTGTGGCTGTTGCCACATCCAAAGGCAGCAGTGTTACTAATACGAAGCAATTACTTTAAGGGAAAAGATGATGGAAGAACGTGAATACTGGAACTTGAGAAAGCATGCTTAGCAATATTAATAGTTCTTTCAAAACACTATCTTTAAACTGATATTTCCTCTTTTCTCAACAGAAGGATCAAAACCCAGCAGAATGCAAGCAGCAGTGAAGCAGTGTGTATGTGGCCTTGAGGATTACCTGCACTGTAATAGCCTAAACACAACTATTAGTTACTTACAGCCTTATGTTTTGTATCTTGGTAGAAATAAGTAACCAATTTGTTAAAAAAAAAAAAATCAAACACATAAGAACCAGTTTAAAATGTAGGTTCAATCTACCTAGCATTTTAACAGTATAATTTTCTGCCAATATGTAGAATGCAGTAAATCCCCTAAAGCATGAATGTTAATTCATTGCTACATAGTTTGGTTCTTGTGAAGTCTTTGTCATGTAGCTATTAGACTGCAGCTGTGAAGATTATCAGAACTGTTAACTGAGACCAATATTTCTTTAGAGAAAACTCTCTCCTGAAGAACCAACCAAAGTATTTTTCAGCCCAGTAGTCTGAATGGGTTTAAGTCTGCTTGCACTAGCTGTGCCTTCATTACCTTGTTATAGAAATGGCAGTGACTTGTACTAACTAGGAGATGATGATGCATTTTGAATTTGACTACTTGAGAAGACTAGTATAACTTGTTTAATTTCCAATGAGACCACATTAAACGTTCATAACTGTCAGCTTGTTTATGCTATGGGTTTTGTATTTTATGTGACATAGTGATCTACAAAAGAAACCTAGTCATCATATTAAGGTTATTGTTTACCACTGGGGTGTGAATAAAACCTAGTATTTTCAAAAGCTAGTCTTGTTTTATTATGATGTGTGTATCTGCATGTGTGAACTAGTAAGGCATATCTTTCATGCTGCAGTTCACTTTTTACTGGAAATAAAAGTTGAGTTACTGAAAAGTAAATTGCGCAGCATTTTGAAACAAAGAAAATAGTTTGTGAAGTTTGATCCATACTTTCCACTGGCAGTGTGATACTTGTGAATCTGAGCTAGAATTTTGGTGATTGGTCATTGCTGCCATTTTGGAGAAGACAAGTTTTTAGAAGTGGGGCTAGATCTGGTAAAGGACTTCAGTATTGCTGCACCTGACTCTGAAGCACTGGTTATTAGTGTGAAATGTGGAGCCAAGAAAGGTGCCTTGAATTTCCAGTCCTTGTAAATAGGGCTTGGTTGTCCTGAACAAAATTTGCTGTGCAGCAGCATAAGGAAGTGCTAGAAAACTTGGCTGTATTCTAGTCACTGTATCAAACATCTGCAGAGGAGGAAATAAACCCCAAGGAATTTGTTTCTCCTCATCTAATATTCTTTTCACTGTGCTTATGCTTGTATGTTCTGGTTCATACTTCTTCCATATTGGATGTTCATTGTCAGTTGATACGTATGGGGTAGATCTTTCTTATGCTCCTGAGTTGTGGATTGAATGTGCTCAGCTTGAAACTATGAACTTGAAGTCTTCCACTGGAGTTTTCCCAGTCACTAAGGTACTGCTATACTCTATGCAGTCTTGTCCTTCACATAACTGTAGAAGTTCTGGTCTTTTAAGCAAGTACCCAGATAACTTTTTGAAGTATGAAAAGGTCCAGCCTAGCCATGGATCTATTTCTACAGTAGCTACCTTTTTTTCCACTGATATACTGACTTAGCCATAGAGGGTTAAAGGTTTGAAAAGAGCAGGGCAAGCAGGAGTCAACAGCCATGTGAGGATGGAGCTGGTGGAAGAATGTCCAACATGTCTCTTGCTTGGAGGGTAAGTAATAGAAAATATGGCTTATCCCAAGTGCCCTTCAGAATCCTCATGCCCCCTTAGAGGAAGGTGGCTTAGTGTGCTCTGACTAAACTGTGTGTTTTGTTTGTGTTTGGTTTTTTCCTTATTCCTTGAACATTTAAATACCACACTTCATTCTGAAATGAAGGCTTCATCTTTCTCTCCAGATATTTATGGATTTAAGGGCAAGGAGCTCTTGTTATCTATAGTTGTATATAAAACAATACAGTCAAAGCTGTGCTCTTAGGTAAACCATACATCATAGCACAGTAATGAAAGGTTATCATCACATTGTCTGGTAGCTGTGTCTTAAAGTAGATACAGTTGTGTGCTTGTGCTGACATAAATCCTGACATAAAATGCTTATCCTTTGAAGCACTGACCTTGTCAGGTGTTTGTGTATCACTCTGTCTCTTTTGTGAATGTTTTCCAGGATGAAGTTTAAATTTGAACTTCAGGACACGCAGAAATCAAACTGGTGACATGTTATGAGCTTGAGCAGTCAGTTGGGGGGCTTTGGGGTTCATACTTCAGGACATGAAAAGTATCTGAAGTCCTTACTTAGATCTAGCCCACTTTTACTAACAGCATCTGGCAACTGTATCTTAAAAAGAGAAAGCTCCATTAAAAGTTGTCCAATGAATTTCAGAAGTTGCTATTCTAAGGAAATTGTGTTTGTGTTTTGATTGCTTTTTCATTAATATCTTCATACCCTACAATGGGCTACCATATTTGAAAAGAGGAGTTGGTAGATGTCAAAGCTCACCTGCAGTCTGCAAGATCCAGAGCCATGAATTTGTCTCCATCAGTGGATTTTGCTAAGCTTCTCTCTAGGTTGGCTTGCTAGTTCTTGTGCTCTCCAGACTGCGGCAAAAGGAAGGACATAATCATATAAATGGTGGTGCCATTTCTTATGACATCAGTTAAATAAAGACTGTTTTGGTGCTCAACGTAGTTTTGTGATCAACACTCTTGTTTAGCAATTCTGAAAGGCAGTATGTAGCAGGAACATTAAACATTCAACATTGATTGGAGTTTTGTGACTCATTCTTTTCACTTACGGATTTATACGAGCTGTAGAGAAACTCCTCATTTAATATTAGAGAAATTACCTTGTTAACAAGTTCAGTCTAGGAAAATGTGTCACTGAAATAAGATTTCTTGGTCAGTTGTTGAAGTACTGCACCAGAGTTTAAGGTTGGTGTAAATGGTACCTTCTGTCTAGTTTTGATTGCTGTATTGAAGGGAGAATTATCTTAAGGAAAAAATGGGGGGTTGGTGAGGAAAGAGGCGGGAGAATTAAGTGAGACTTTAGGTGAGAGGGAAGGGCGCTTGAAGCTTGAGCTTGATGGGTGGGGATGCATCTTGGTAATTCTACACTTTCAGCAGTATTGACAGTGCTCTTCAATGTTTTGGAAGGCATCTATCTCTGATGTGCAAGGGACTTTGGAAAAGCCAGGCAGGAGCAGCTGCAATGCCAATAGCCTGAGTTTCTTTGTAGAATCATAGAATCATTTTGGTTGTAAGAGGCCCTCAAGATCATCAAGTCCAGCTGTTAACCTAACACTGGAACTAAACCATCTCCCCAAGAACCTCATCTGCATGTCTTTAAATACCCCCAGGGATGGTGACTCCACCGCTTCCCTGGGCAACCTGTTCCAATGCCTGACAACACTTTCCACAAAGAAATTTTTCCTAATAACCAATCTAAACCTCCCCTGGTGCAACTTGAGGCCAGTTTCCCTTGTCCTATCGCTTGCTACTTGGCAGAAGAGACCAACACCCTCCGTGCTACACCCTCCTTTTAGGTAGGTGTAGAGAGCCATAAGGCCTCCCCTCAGCCTCCTTTTCTCCAGGCTAAACAGCCCCAGTTCCCTCAGCTGCTCCTCATCAGACTTGTGCTCCAGATCCTTCACCAGCTTTGTTGCCCTTCTGTGAACTCTCTCCAGCACCTCAGTGTCTTGTAGTGAGGGGCCCAAAACTGAACACAGGATTTGAGGTGGGGCCTCACCAGTGCTGAGTAGAGGAAGATGATCACTTCCCTTGTCGTGCTGGCCACACTATTCCTGATACAAGCCAGGATGCTGTTGGCCAAAAACTGCTGGCTCATGTTCAGCTGGCTGTTTTAACACCCACAGGTTCTTTTCCTCCAGGCAGCTTTCTAGCCACTCTTCCCTGAGCCTGTAGTGCTGCCTGGGATTGTTGTGACCCAAGTGCAAGACCCAGCACTTGGCCTTGTTAAACCTCATACAACTGGCCTCAGCCCAACTATCTAACTGGTCCAGATCCCTCTCTATGACCTTCTTACCCTCCAGCAGATCAACACTCCCACACAGCTTGGTGTCATCTGCAAACTTACTGAGGCTGCACTCAACCCCCTCATCATTGATAAAGATAAAAGTTCATTTGGTACTGCTGTGGGTTATAGAGAATGCTAAGGCAATGGACCATGCTTTTGATTTTGTTATTGTAAATCTTCCATCTATTTATGCCTGATGTACTCTGGAGTATATACACGTATTAGTGAGATGGATTTTTAAAAGTGAAAGTCTGCCTCCCAATGCTCAGTGCTTCAGTGTTCTGTCAGCAGCAAGCTCCAGTGAAACTCCTGGCAGATGGTAAAGATCAACAAAATGCTTTAAGAAGGAACCACTTATTGTCTAATGACTAATATAACGTATTGTAACACATCTCTGTCACATATTTCTCAGTCCTTGGTTATTTTTTTTTTCCTTCAGTCCAGCAATGACCATTTTATATGTCCTTTAAGTTTCCCTTTTAAGCTTTCGTTTTAGCCACTTCTCAGTAATGGAAGAAATGATGATGTTTAAGGGTTGTCACTCAAGATACGTTTAGCATCCCTTTGAAACTCATAGTTGATAGCTGGTGTCAAGCTGCTGTCTGCAGGTTCATTACCCAGGAGAACACTAGTAAAATTATGGGCCTTTTAGTCTTTCATGGTGGTTTCCCAAAACAATATTTCAGGGTTTAAAATGAATAGTTTAATTACCCTTACTATAATTACTTTTTAATTAAGCTTACACATACAAAATTTTGACAACTTTAAGTTAGGGAGCTCATGATACAGGAGACCAGTGTATTTAACAACCGTATGTTTCTGTTAACTGTATCAACTTTGAATATGGAAAAGGAAAAAAATCAGTAAGGAATAAATGGACTTAAGATGTAGAGACTTCATCAGAGTTGTTTTTTCCAGGTTGTAGTATTTCAGGTTCGACAGTAGGAGGCATCTGCACATCAGATATTTCTGGAGGAACAGATGCAGAATCTGCACAGTATTTAGTGAAACCTTAATAAAGGCAGCAGATATGGAACACTTAATATAATTGTAGTTGCTTAAATACATATTTAAAGAGAAGTGAAGTAAAATCTCAGTGGGATATGTAGTGTGCTTAATGGTGCTGAATGTGTTTTCTCAAAATGCTAATGGAAGAAACTTTTCTGGCAGTTCAGTTTTGATCTCCAGTCTAGGAGAATGAAGTTTGTTATCCTTTATTGGCAAATTCTGCACAACTAAATTGGAATATCTTATTCTTTTACCATGAAACTCTAAGCATTTCATCTTACCCTAGTCTAGGCTTTCCCTGATCTGGTGGTTTTGGTCAAATGTAGTGTATTTTAAACAGCTGTTAATATTTGTTTGCTTTACAGAGCACAAGTTTAAATGGATGCTTTGCATGTTTACTTGTCATCACATGCTGAGATGAATTTCACCAGGAATAAAGCATTAGCAGAGCGTGTCTATCGATGTTTAAAATTGGGTTAAAAATCTGACATTCAACACTTCACAGAAGTTTATGCCGTGGAATGGTGAAGTAGAATAAATTTAGAATTTAGTCAGTTTCTCCTGTATATTTGATGAAAATATTTGGTCTTCCACACTAGTCTCACCTTTTTTTTTTCCTTTGATCAATTATTAATTACTATTAGCATTGAGAGCAAGTGAAAAATTTCACATTAAATTATATATAGATTTTGTTAATGTTCTTAATTGTTACAGTACAGTGTTCAGGAGGATAAAAGTTCTCAAATGCTTCTTACAGAATAATGTGTGTGACTCCAGGCTCTCAGGCTGGTTTCCATCCTACTGGTTAGTGCATTTACTTGGAATCAAATAGTTATTCACTGACACCAATGGAGCAGCAACCACGATTGTACAGGTGAATGACTAGAAATTAGTCTTCTGTAGGTTTAGTTCGATGTCCTATGGCTTACATTAATTCAATATTTTAATATATTTTGATATACATGAATACATTTTAACTCGTTTGTTTTAGTTTGACGATTTCAAAATCAAGTCTCTTCTCATGTGACACAATCAGGAGTGAAGATGTAGATGCAAAACACATCGGGTGAAGAGGCAGGAGATTCTCTTAAGTCCTCAAGCCGTGTGTGAGGCTCCTTGGATGTGCACCAGCAGCTGAAGATGTAGATATTTGTGCTGGGGAATTTAGGCTCAAATGGCAGTGGACAATGGCAAATGGTGTTCAGATGTTTTGGAAACTAGCATGTATGCCTGATAAATAGGTGTGAGATGGTTGTGAGAATGAACTGTATCTTAATAGCATATATATTAACTTCACAGAAGGGATTAGTCTTTAGATAAATGGATGTTTAAGATATTAAATCTTTTTTTTTGTTCAGTTTGTGACTAGCAAGTTGCCTCTACTGATTTGAATGTCTTCAGTTATGTCAGGAAAGGTAAAACAGCTAAATAATTTTAATTGCCATCGTTACCTAAATTTTTTACCTCTCAATAATTTATCAAAATTAACTCTGAACTTTAAGAGGAAAAGAATATGAGAGGAAATACTTTTTAAAATGTTATCAGAGATAAACTCCATAAAACCTATCATTGATTAATTGATTTTTTTTTTTCTTTCAATGTGCTCTCACTGACCAGTGCAATCTGCTTCCCAGCTGCCAAGATTGCAGTGAGGTGTGTGGGTTTTTTTAGGGGGGGGGTGTGGTGTTTTTTTTTAAATGGCTGTGTTAAATGCACATTAGAAAAATAGTGCTCTCACCCATAGTATGAACCTTCCAGCATTCAGCTGACATGGGCATTGTCAGACACATTCAGTTATGTGGGCTTTTGATTTAGGTCTAATACATCAAAGGACTTTAAAGTGACCTAAGGTTAATATTAAACTGTTTGTTTTCTACTCGAGTAAATGAATTCAAAAGCTAACCTCAGGGGAGAATCCAAACAGTAAGCAAATGTGTGACAACAAAGCCAAATAACAAGAAAAATGCTCTTAGGTCTTTGCCAGTTTGGTTTTGTTTGTGAGTTGGGGATATTGTTTTTTTTTTTTTTTTTTTTTTTCCTAGTCTACTTTTCAAATTTCCAAGCAGTAAGGCTCTAGTGTTTCCTTTTGGAAGCCATATAGATACTTGCTTTCTTACACATTACTCAAACTGCTGCAGAGAGTAAATATGTGTTTTATGTGTAAAGAAGAAGCTGCTTCTCCCCAGCACAGCCGAGAGCAATGCAAAAGTGTAGGGATAAAGCTGCCCTCCTAGGCTGTGTTTCAGTCTCTTTCCTTAATTTTATGGAGCGATGATCGTTTAAGTATCGGGGTATTGCTGAAAATTGCACCGGTTTTATTGGCCTTGAATGAAAAACAAAAGGGGCTCCTTTGCCGTTTTTCCCCGGGTGAGGAAGGCTGAGGAAATTTGTTCCGATCAATACTGCTGAAATAGCAAATGAGCGCTATCAAGTGTCTGAATCGTCACTTTAATCCCTGAATTCGCCTTTCGTCGTTACCTACAGCGGTGAAACCCTTCCCGCGGCACCGTCCTGCTCCGTCTTTGCCATCGCGCTTTAGGCGGAGCGGCGGGATGCCGGGGGCAGGCGGTGATGCCCGCCGCTGAGCGCAGGGGCGGCGGGGCAGGAGGAGCTGCCCCCGGGAGCGCAGCCCCCAGTTCGGCGGGGCGGGCTGGGCCGGGAGGGGCAGCCGCTCCCCTCCGCTGCGCACCGCGGCCGCGCCGTCGGGCTTCCCCGCTGCCGGCGGGAGGAGCCGCCCGTTCGTTCCGCTGGGTGTCACTCGGGGGTGGGAGAGGCGCCTTCAAAAGCCGAGGGGAGGGAAGGATCCGCCGCCCCAACCGCCCGCACCGGCAGCGCGCCCGCCGCAGACCGCCACGCCGCGGTACGGGCGGCAGCCGCTCCGCTTCCTGCGGGTCGGGGCGCTCCCGGCCCTCCGCCTCGGAGCCGGCGCGGGGCGGAGAGTCATCGGCTGGTGCCGGCTGCCCCCCGACCCCAGCCCCTGCGGGCGGCGACTCCTGGCCCCGCCGGCCCATGCGAGAAGGATGCTGGAGAGCGGCTGTAAGGCGGTGAAGGAGGGGGTGCTGGAGAAGAGGAGCGACGGGCTCCTGCAGCTCTGGAAGAAGAAGCGCTGCATCCTCACCGAAGAGGGGCTGCTCCTCATCCCCCCCAAGCAGCAGTCGCCGCCACCGCAGCAGCAGCAGCAGCCGCCGTCGCTGCCGGCCGAGCCGGCGGCCAAGATCAAGGAGCTTCACTTCTCCAACATGAAGACGGTGGACTGCGTGGAGCGGAAGGGCAAGTACGTGTACTTCACGGTAGTGATGGCCGAGGGGAAAGAGATCGACTTTCGGTGCGCGCAGGAGCACGGCTGGAACGCGGCGATCACGCTGCAGATGGTGCAGTACAAGAACCGCCAAGCCATCCTCGCCGTCCGCTCCACCCGCCAGAAGCAGCAGCACCTGGCGCAGCCCCACGGCCCGCGCCTCCGCAGCGCCTCCAGCTCCGCCTAGCACAGGTAGGGCCGCCGCTCCGCTCTTGCCCCGGGCACCGGCTCAGCCCCTGCTCCCGGGGCCCGCTCCGCTCCTGCCCGCGGTGCCCGTTCCGCCCCTGCCCCGGGGCCGCACTCCCCGCCCGGCGCCGGCCCCGCGGGTGTCCCGGGCTGGACCCGGCCCTGGCCCCGCAGCAGCGGGAAGAACCCGCTCCGGGCACCGCTGCTTCAACTCACCGGGTGCCCTTTGTGCTGTGCTGTCTTATTGCAGGTTAAGTTAACGAAGCGCTTCGGGGAAGCGGGACTGAGAGCGTTCGTTGCGGACGTACTTCAGTTTGGTCAAAAACTGGGCAGACGCCGGAGATGCAGGTAGACTGGAGACAAGCGGTGCAACAACCTGAACCCCAGCTAGCTGCTGCTGCTGCTTTGCCGCCCTCGGTGCCGAGAAGCATTTCAAATCTATTATTTATGAACCTTGGAAAGGATTCTTTGGTGTGATGAGACTTCGAGGAGACATGATGTACTGTAACTTTATTTTAATGTATTTTATTTTATTTATTAGGGTTGGTTGTTCAGGTTTTTTGTTTTTTAAAGGCTTGTTTGCAAGACATTTCTGAATGTAGGCTGTATACAACAAGCAAAAGAAAAAACAGCGTGTACATTAGCCCCTAAAGAAACTAAAAAAAATTGGTTAGTTCAGCCATGTGCGAGTTGACAACGGAGTTTTTCATTTTTACCTGAAATACACTGTATAACGCTAATATGGAAAGTGTAATGTGTGGTTTGGAATTTGACTGAAGCCCATGCTGCATATAAAAACTCTTCCCTTTAACGAGAATATCAAATACATTCTGGGTTTTAAATTATTAGCTTTTTAAATATACGCATGGTGGAAGATGATAAAATCTTATGCAATCTTGGTTGTTCAAAAAGTAATGCTGATTGTTATTCTGAGATCAAAAACCATTGTTTTAAGGTATGAGTGGAAGGGAATCTGACCAACTTATTTTGTGATGCAGGAGTCGCACTTGGACTCCACTTACCCATTTGATGTGCTTGCTCCTAGGCTGAAGAGCCAGAGCTGAGCTGCGCTTAGGAGCATTTCTTAGTGTTTGAGTTCAGGGCTCCCTCTTCACGGTTGTTTTTCACATGGGCTGAGCTCTTGGCCTTTGTTGAAATTTTGTTGGAGATTTTTAAATGTCTTGCATTAAAGTAGCCCCTAGTTTAAAAAACGTCTGATCTACGTCTTAGCATGCAAAGGGATTATTTTGGTCACAGTTTTCGTAAGCTGAAAGTTGCTCTCTAGCTGAGACAAACTAGATTAATTTCGGTGTTTAGCAGTGTCAGATGTTGGGAAGGATGTGCAGTCTCGCCTTGAAAAATGTTGACGAAGCCATGAAGTTGGAAAACAAAGGGCTAATTGCACAGCTGGTGTGTCTTCCTCTGCCTCTTAAAAGTCAGTGGGAGTTTGGCTGTGGATGCTGGTGAGAGCAGGATGGAGCTGTTGCCCCACGACAGCGGAAGGAGCCAGGCCAATGTGCTTTCTAGGACAGGGCCCTCCAGGTGATGGACCATTTTGGGTTGTGTGCTGCTACAGCTCCGGTTCTCCGGTTTGAAGTAAGCGGGGCGGTTGTAAGCGGGACTGAGCGATATGGCCCGTTATCTCTGGTTCAAGGTGAAAAGTTGCAGCTGAGGAGCTATTTATTTTAACTAGTATGATGAGGAGAGTTGCTTTTGGCCCCTTTACAAGTGACATGAATGTAAACAAAAATCTTTTTAGCCATACATCCAGGACTTTGCTGTTCGCTTAACTGAGGTGTAGCTTGACTGTGAAAGCCCCTGCATTCTTGATTCAAGCTGTTTCTGTAAGCGTTTAAAGTGAAAGACTGAAGTGACACTCAAAGGAAGATCTCAGAATTGGCTACTGTATTTGACAGTCTCTTCCTCTTCACCCTAAGCTAAGCTTAGTCCTGTAAGGAATAAGTCGAGATCTCTTTTACGCCTCCTCTTTTGTTCCTTGCCTCCAGGTCTTGGGATTGCATACTAGACATGCAAAACATATCATGGTGCAGAATTAAAGCCCAGACCTCACTGGTCCTCTGTGCTCCCAAGCTTTTCTTTCCAATCTGGCCCTTGACAAGGCTGCATGACAGGCTTGGAATGGTAGATTACAGCTGTCCTAACGAAGTTATTACTTTGAGACTAATCAAAATCGAAGGTGGCCTGCATCTTCTAGGATTAGATTCGCTGTCTTGGCAATCATAATAGCCAATTTCCACATCTCTGTATATCTGCCATTATCATTCCGCTAATGCTTGGATGTTAGAGCTGCAAGGGGATTCTCTAATGAGCTAGTCAAAGACTCACAAAATAGACTGTAATTTGTAATTTGGCTCCTCTCTTTAGAGTCATTAATTACAGTTTACTGAGTAACTAATCCACCTTTTCAGATATACAGATGTATCGCTGATATCTCACCTACTAAAATACGTTTTAGCCTACTGAAAGATAAATGTAATTGATGAAAATTAATTCCTGTGTGATCAGAGACACACGTATTTCTCGAGGAGAGGCAGATATTCCTGCCCTCAGTGGATGCAAGCCCCTGAATGCCACAAAAGTCTATGGATCTAGCCTGAAGCTAATTTTTTTTTTTATTTTTTGCTGCTCTTCTGGAAGTATTTGTGCTTTGAAAATGAAAGATGACAAATTTAGTAATATAATTGACATTAAGGTTTGAAGAAACAGCTTTCACTTGAATTTGTTGTTCTTCTTCACCAGTTCAAGGTCAATGTTCCACTTTCACCTCATGTTTCTCGTTTTAAGTTGGCCTGAAGGATGCTCTCAAAACCATTTGGACAGATACATTTAAACAAACTTTTGCCAGTTGTCATTGCGTGCTGCGTCACCTTTTTAGAAACATTGGTGTCAAGCCAAACTCTTAGCGTGAGAGATGGTCACGTCACAAAATCCACCTTGAGTTGTCCCTGTGCCTGCAGCCTGAGCTGGTGGGGTGGGTGTAAGGATCAAACCTCCCCCGGTTGCCTCTGGGACGGTCTCCTGGAAACCAAATGGGAACAAATTGGCTGGGGTCCCCTGGGGACAATCAGACCGTGTGGCTCATGCCATGTCAGTATAAATAAGGCTGAATTGTCTGATGTGGACAATCCGACAACTTTCTCACGCTCTGAATTCCCTGATTTTTTAATTTTATTTTATTTTTACCAATAGTAATTTTAGACCAAGAAATCGTTTGATGTTATAAATGAGGCAGTTCTGGGCTTTTTTTGGTTTGTTCCTGTACTACTGTATAATCTTTATTGGAGCTACTTGGTTAAATACTGTCTGGTAAGCAATGGCTATGAAAGTAGGTCCAGCAGATTGTGCTCCATCTTATTGGAGCTTTGAAAGAAAAGTTGTGCTGTCTTTCCCCTTACAAAAATTAAAATAATTTAAAAAAAAATTAAAAAGCCAAAACCATGACAGCATATGGCTGAAATAAATTAATTAGAGAATAAGAAAAATTCCAATAAAACACACACAGGCAAATGCTTGGTATAGTTAAGAAAATTGTGGACAGTCATTTCCTAAAGAGGTAAAAAATAATACATATCTTAATTTTAAAAAAAAAGTGATCAAGAGGCAGACTCAGCAAGAAAATTCAAGCTGTGGTGACTGAGAAAATTGGAGGAAAAGGAAGATCAAGTGGATGTTTTCTCTGTGACATCCCGAAGTATTTCCTCTTTTTTAAGGTTCATGATATGCAAATGCCAGCTTCTAAATTATAGCTGCAGTGATATACCAAATGTTTTCTAGCATATCCTGTTGTGAGCAGAAGTATCAGCGTCATCACAAAAAATATGTGTGTAAATATGACTCATAAATGATTTCTGAGAGATGTGATTTATTTTTCATATTTTTCAAGATGCATTCCATTTCAAATAAAGAGGTATCTATTGAAAGAGCGCTCAGTATTTTGGAGGAATGGTTGTTTGGTGGGTTATCTGTTATGATTAAAGCCTGAACAAAGCTTTTGCAATGTCTGAAGCTCAGTTTAAGGGCCTAAGAGGAACATGTAGATCCCTTCCAAAGGAAAGACTCCCTTAGATGCTCTGTGTAATCTTTACATGTAGCACAATTATGGGGCTCAGAGTCCTCAGTTTTGCTTCTTGCTGTGTGTGATGTGTGAGCAACCACACAGAGTCCTACAAATTTCAGTAATACTCAGCCTGGTCTCACAGTACACATAGAATATATATTTGGGACACAGATTTCAGGCTTATAATCTTTACCTGTGAATGGTGTGACATTAGGAATCGAAAATGAAGCATTAAATGTGCCTTGTATCTCTTTTTCTTTCATGTATTTGAAGCACTGTGATTGAATGTCAAGTAAACTGTAAGTAGTCCAGAAAGAACACCCCCACCCTTTGGCATATCCTCCAACCCATTCTCTTCTAGCTTTGTGGGAAAACAAATGAGGTACGACAAGAAGAATGTGTGATGACTTCTACCGCTTTGGGTCTCTACAGAACTTCAGCCGTTTGGATGCCTTGAAATGCCCTGAGGTATATTTGTACTGCAGTAGGTCCTTATTTTTGAGTACCTTCCAAAAGTGTATTCACTTTAGTGGCATGATGTACATTAACATGGACTTACTAGTGCTGTTTGCCTTCACTGGAGAGATATCAGTAACCTCTTTCATAAGCAGGCTGTTGCTATAACAAGTACAAGTTCTCTTTGCAATAGTAAACATCCAAAATACAGGCATTTGGACCTAATACTTGGTACACAAACCATGGCTTAAAGACCTTACCTCTCAGAAGTGCTTTGGAAAGCCAATTAAGCATCTGTAGATCCATTGTCTATTCAAGGGTTCACCGTTGATTACAGATTTTAGAGATGTCCCGTATGAGCTTTCAATAACGGTGATGAATAAGTATCTTTCTGAGGACATAAATATAGTAGAACAAGAATTTAATAGTTTGTAATTGTTTCTGCTTCTGCATTGATGGTGATCTCTTTATAAAGGTGCATTGAAAACATTTTTCTCCACTGTAAGTTCTAATTAAGAGGATATAAAATAAGGCTGCTCACATATTCATGGCACATATGAAATGGTCCTAGAAATTGGGCTATTATTTTCCTAGTGGGGAGTATTGTCTCAATAGGGTTTTCTTAAAAGTTATTTCTCATCTAAAGTAGGATAGGAAGAACGCTGAAACTCAAGGATCTATGCGCAAGGTACAGAGATCAAATCTGGACCTGAATCAGAGTCCATTGAAGTCAAGAGGAGTTTTTCCAGACTTAAGACAGATTTTGACCTTTTGCAAAAACAGTGGCTATTTCTCTTTTTCTGTTTAGAAAAGCCAGGAACAAAACCCCAGAATCTGGACCTCTGCCCATAATCTGTGCCAGCAGTGATGGTGTGTGATTAGGATAGCACTGACATTCTGACCTTTCATCTTACCCAGTGACATGAGGGGGATAGGAAGAAGATGAAATAAAACCTATGTTTTCAGAGAAAAATAAAATAAGAAATGAGACCAATCTAAATGTCTTCTCTCATATCTGAAATGAAATCTAGACCACAACTGTCTCTTGCAGTTTCATTAAATTCACAGCACAGCTGAAACGGAACAATTTTCTTTGTAATTGAACCCAAAACAGAACTAAACCAAAGCTGCCTGTTTCTAAGCAGGAGCATCTCAGTCCTTCCTAGAAAGTGTCTAAACGACTTCCCTCACCTAAACATGCCTCTTTTTTAAATCAACTGTGTGAAGACCACAAACGTAATTTTTAAAAAAAAAAAAAAAGCTTATTTCAAATTTATAAAGTTATGAAGAGTATTATGAGTGTTTGTGATAATGTTTTTTGTCTTTTCACTGAGGCATTTTTGATGTGTGAGGTAAGGACCTTGGAAACACCGTATAGCAGTTACATGCTGCTCACAGCATTACTTCATGCCTTCTGCTCTGAAGATGGGCAGGACAGAAGATGGTGACTTTGGTCCTGCTAAAAGATGAACACCCTGAAGTTGTCCTGACACCCAAAGGACCTGGGAGCTGCTTGGGACCTCACAATGGGGCTCAGTCACCTATGGCGTCTTGGCCTAATGCTACACACTTAATTTACAAGGAAAGGGGCATCAGGTCCTGAGTGACGCACTGGGAAATGAGGTTGTATTGCTGGCTGGCACCCACCTGAAGCCCCTGCTCTGCATCAGCAGCCTCGTTTGATTGCAACACCTGCAAGCTTTCCTTAGGAGACTCGTAGGGAAAACTAGAGGTGAGACTTCTGTGCTGAAGTCCTTGGGATTTTTTTTTTTCTAGGAAAACATCAAAACAGACACATTTACCCCAGTATAGACTCATCATAGACACTTTAAATTGGCCATCTTTACCTCCCTTCCAAGTCATTCTGCTAGATGACTCCACCAATGCCAGCCATCACTGCAGGGAAATGTTTGTTTGGATGGGAGTTTGAACTACATTTTGTGTAAAATTGTACTATGACAACAGTGGATTTCACATAAACAAATTTTTTATTGACCCTACTTCATAATCTGTCTCTTGCAATAGTTTGTGAATATAGCCACAGTAGGTGAAATGAACCAGTAAATACATATAGAATGACTACCCATTACAATGAAGCACGCAGAGATCTGTGGTCAGTAGAGTATTTTAAATGAGACAATTTACCCCATGTTTTGTAAGGCTTCCAGCAAGATGAGGAAATCACTGCTTTTGTTTTTAAGATCTTGTCAGTGTTTCGTAAATAATTCTGATATTTATGACCATACATATGGCTTTGATTATAACTTGCAGGAGGCTCAAGAATTGGGTCATATACTGTTTAAGAGAGGATTATTCCACTAACTGTTATTTTTGATAGGATTTGTCGCTTAGCTTTGGGATATTTTGCACCCACTGCCGTTTACAAAGGTGAAAGTACAGCGTGTAGTAGCAGCACTAAACCTGCGACTTCAATGGAGAACAAATCCAGCCTGTTCTTGGCTTGGGTGCCAGAGCCAGGGTCCTTTGAGGGAACGGCTCTCCTTCATGTTGCTGTGTGCTTTGGACCCGGGCCTGGGGACGATAACTCCCTGTACCGGCGATAGCACCTCTCTGCAAGGCTCTCAGCCCACTTGGATATCATATCTCTGTTTTGGAGAAGAGGAAACTCGGGACCGGAGAGCCTGTGTCGCCTGCCCAAGGTCGTGCCTTGGGAGCTGGAGAGCAGCATCGCCTGTAAGCAGGGTCCCCATCCCTGCGTGAGAAATGCTGCCTGTCGCAGCAGAGGCTGTGTCGTTTCTGTGCTTCGTAGGGGACCTTCCTTAGAGCCAACTGCAAATGCAGTGTCCAAGTCAGTGCCACAGGTCCTCGGATGGAGACCCAAATGAGTGACTATACCCTGCCAGGTAAGTTCCAGCCTTAAAAAATCGTCGTGTTGCAGCTATTTGTCCAGTGGAGATAAGAGCAATACAAAGTACTGAGGTTTCACGTGGGACTTAGCTGAGTCTTTGGATGACTTCAGATTATTACTAGGCATTGTGCGAACAGCATACTAGGAGTGAAGGGATCTGCAAGTTATTGCCCATTTCCGGAGCCATTAAGATCCTCTATTTACTGCGGATTACAAGGACAAAGAGAGGTTATCAGCCCACTAATAACTTGAAAGGACTGTATAGATATGAACCCACATTAATGCAGCTTTTCCAGCCTGCTAACTGCTTTAAATAAAACACACGGAGAAAAAAAATAAGAAGGGATAATTTTCTTTTCTCTACCATTATACTATCACTTGACCATTTCACTCAGAAATAATGAGTTTTGAGAGAAATCCTTTTGGACAGAAATCCTTGTCCCAGTTACATGTTTTTCCAATACCAGGAAAAAAACCTAATTGATGCAAAGGGCTGTAGTAGCTCACAGACAACCAGCTTCTCCTAACCTGCTGCTGGGGGCTGATGGAGCTGTGTGAGTCTATGTGAGTTTCACAGCAGCCCGTTAAACCATCTGTGAAGCTGAAGACTCCTCCACACCCTTTCCTGTGCCAGCGGTAACTACAATATGCAGGTGACCTTGGCTACCAGCTTTTCTTGTACACAGATGAAGATGAGAAATATTACTCCATTATTTTAAAAGTCAGACTTGAAGTGGAAAAGCTATTTCTTCATTGGCTTTTTTTGGCAGCTGCCACGACTCTTAGCCAGTCATGGAGTGGTGCCTCCAACTGGGTTAGATGTGTACTGGCTGCTTTTTTCATTTTTATCATGGATTGTTAATATTTCCTGTTCCACTAAGCCACGTTTCCCTGGTACTCATTCCTAGTGCTTGGCTCCTAAACAAAGTCACAGCTCTTGTCACAAGGCAGCGGGCTGCGTACTTATCCCTTGCGCGAGTGATGACTGATGGCTCACCAGTAGGGAAGTAACGCTGACAGCTCTGCTCCCGGGCAGCGAATTGTCAGCATTCCTCACCAGGGCACCCAGCTGGCCTGGGAAAAGGCTGCTGTTTGGCAGGGGGGCCTCTAAAATAGGCTGCCTGTCCTTCCAGAGTGAAGGAAGATGGAGAGTGATGGTCGGTCGATTTCTTTCTGAGCGGAGGTGGAATTGGACATGTGAAGCTACAGAGCCCAAAGCGACTGGTACAATTCTGCAGGCACAAGCTGAGTAGTCGAGTGTGAAGAGACAAGAGTATCTGATGGCTGAGAGGGCAGTAAGACATCATAAAATGGTGATAATTATAAACAATAAGCTATCTTATCCCGTCATTCTCATTGTTAGAGAAAAGACAGCTTGCACAGGATGACAGCTCACTGGATGGATGTGTCTGGAATGAAACAGAGATAATTTCTGCAGCCAATCTGTGGGCCCACTCCTGTATTTAAGAATTAGCCCAGAGACAGTTAAGAGCAGCAGCTGCAAAGGAACATTTAGCTGCTGTCCCAGGGAAACTGCTACAATCACTCCCAAACCATTTGGAAACTGTTCCTCTGTGTTTTCCTGAGGGTTTAAGCAGCTCAAAGTCATGGCCTGCGGAGGTCTGGTGTTGTGAAACTGTAGCCATGGGTCGACCAGCTGCCTGCCATCCCCCCAGAATCCTTAGCTGTCTGGGAGGGAGGCCAAGGAGAGGCTCTGTCAGGCAGGAGGTGCCTCCTGGGGTGATTTGGGGCTGGCAGCCAGGAGGGCTGGGGCTCACCTCTGTCCTGCTGGGGTGGGTCACAGAATCACAGAATGGCTGGGGTTGGAAGGGACCTCTGGAGATCATCTAGTCCAACCCACCTGCTAAAGCAGATTCACCAGAGCAGATCGCACAGTAATGTGTCCAGGGGGCCTTTGAATGTCTCCAGAGAAAGAGACTCCACAACCTCACTGGGCAGCCTGTTCCAGGGCTCTGGCACCCTCAAGGTAAAGAAGTTTCTCCTCATATTCACCTGGAACCTCCTATGCATCAGTCTGTGCCTGTTGCCCCTCATCTTATCGCTGGGCACTGCTAAAGAGAGTCTGGTCCCATCCTCTTGACACCTACAACATCTCATGGGAGAAGCCTTCCTGCACAACTCCTGCTCCAAAGGCCTCTGTGCAGGTGGAAGAGGAGCAGGTCTTCTTGTAAATGATCTCGAAGGCGCTCATCAGCTCTCTGGTGATGCGTCATGCCACTGCATCACTGGTGGCTTTACTGGCACTACTGTTCCTCACCACAGCTGTGAGAGTGTGAACACTGAGGACAACCAGCTGAATGAGGAATTATCCATAAAGCTTACCAGGGGTTTCCAGAATGAATTCAACTCTGCAGTTCTGCTGTTAACAACCTCAGAAACAGCTCTACTGACCTGTCTTAAAGTGGGGTTTGGGGAAGGTGCTCAGAGCTGAATGTGTGAGAAAAATGCTTTGGCTATATCTCAAGAACAGAGGTCCCCTTGCCCAGCACCCTGCTAACTGGCCTGGGAATGTAACACCCATACTTGACTTGTTTATTTGAAGGGTTGGGGGTCTTATTTTCTCCCTAGGTTTTCCCTAATTCTGCGTGTTTCATCCACAGAGTGACCTGCCAAAAGGTATTTTATTTTCCCAAAGGTAGTTCTAAACAATTTGGTCATTTTCCTGTCAGCTGAAAATCTGCAGCAATCTTTTTTGCTGCTGAAGCTCCGTGAGCAAGGATAAGTGCTTACACAGGTAGCCTTGATGTGGTATTTAATTGTTGTTCTGGGCAATGACAGGGCTCTAACACAATGCAAAGCTTGCATAAAAGGAAAGATTCTATCTATCTGCAAAGATCATGGCTACAAAGATCAATTTGTTTGCTTTGATTTCCTAATATTTTAATTTAACTGAATCTGAGAGGATTTAATGGTTAATTTTCAGAACATTCTCTTAAGGATTTTTTTCAGTGCCTCCACTGGAAGTCAAAACCTTAAATCAAGCTGAATTTGGGAGAAGTAATTTAGTTTTGCTGAGCTCTGGATATACTTAGTCTTTCTCCAGCCCTCTTTTCCCTTTCTCATCTCTGAGTTTAGGATGCAGCATTTAGTAGGAGAGGTTTGCAAACCACGATGCCAGCAGCTGTTCCACCATCCATTTTGTGTGCCTTACAGATGAGGCTGGTGCCTTGTAAAGTTACGGTAACCCTTGAGCAGCCTCAGGTATGTCCTCTGCTCGGTCTGTACACTACCGTCATCTATTAGGTTTGCCCTTGTAAAATGAAACTCCAGCATAGCTGGGGCTTGCTTTTAATTCAGCTGTCACAGCCTGCCCCAAACTGGCCCATGGATACTGGGTAGGCAAAGCCCTACATGGCAATCCTGTGCAAATGTCCTTCAGGGGGGATCCATTTTATTTTATTTTATTTTATTTTATTTTATTTTATTTTATTTTATTTTATTTTATTTTATTTTATTTTATTTTATTTTATTTTATTATTTTATTTTATTTTATTTTTTTATTTATTTTATTTTATTTTATTTTATTTTATTTATTTTTTATGTTGCAGTCATTGAAAAGCATTCACAGACAATAAGGAGATGAGATTGTCCTTCCTCTCTCACAGCTGCTAATGTTGCTTCCCGCATGTGATTGATTAAGGTAAAATCTCAATTGCCTTTGCCACTGACATCGCTGTCTTTCTGCTGCAGGCAGGAGTGAGTTAAGGTGCACTGAAAGCAAGGATGGGTCTAAAAGCACCATTTAATCATGTGGTACTCCTAAGGGGCCTTCTGATCTTATGCCTTGTGGCCTTTCCTTAACCTTGACTTCACAGAGCTGCTGTAAAATCCAGTAGCTCCCTGACCTGTAGCCTGGGAGAGGCAGGCTCAGGGTGGCAAGGTTTGCATGTACCACTCAGAAAAGAAAAATGCTTTTATAACCTGAAGAATTCTCCATTTATGGAGAAATGCATGTCAGAGGGCCGGGACCTTGCTCAGCATGATACTTATGCAGGTGTCAAACTCCTAAAATCATGGTTTTCTCCAGAGCTGGCAGGGTTAGCCCAGATTTGGGCACCCTCCTCAGTCACACCCCTGTTCCTGCGCATGAAGCAACCAGGATACAGCTGTTTTCAGCTCCCAGATGTTGACTACGTGACACCAGAAAGCTGTATCTGCAATTTACTGCTCTTGGTCTATTTAACAGTGTTGCTATAGATGGTACAGTATCAGTGGGCTAAATAGCTCAGAACTGCAATCAGCTATTTTAATTTCTGCCCACTCCCAGGCCATAAAAATCCTCAGCTTTTACAAACCCTGTTGCTGTTCTCCCTTTGCAGTCTTTAACAGCTTTTTGAAGAGGAAAGCTCAATTTTTGTATACTTCCCCTCCCTCCTCCAAGAAACCTTGCTCTTAAGTTTGTCAGCAGCTTCAAAGATCTCCACTCCCCAGGTTGCATGCTGCCTCCTCGGGGTGTTCAAATCCTTCATGTCCTCAGGCATGTACACAAGTGAAGTGGAGTAAGGAAAAATGAGTCTGCTGAGCAACCAAAGATGGTCAATAACTGCTCAACTTCAAGAAGCTGTCGTATTCCTCCATCCATGTGTGCACCTCCAGGGTGGGTCATGGGAGTGATGGGGCACTGAGGCCTCCGTGGCAGGTACCAGTGCTCAGGTGCCTACGAAGGAGGTGAGTCCCTGGTGGAGACATCAAATAATAGCTCAGATTTCTCCGTAATGGTCCCCAGGCACCCTGCAAGGCTTTTCTGCAGAGGATGGATTTTCTGCTGGTTGTCATTAAGCATGTCAATGGAAAGCAAACAGTGGAGGAGGCTGCATAATTCACACTTCTTCCTCTGATTAACTGCATGGCTTCCTCAGCAATATGATCTCCTAATCATGTGGGCTGCCCCAGAGGGAAGGGCACACCATACCTTAATGTTTGCCCTCAGCCTGAGCATTACCCAGTGTCATATGGAGAGCCTCAGTCCTTTGGTGGGAGTGACACATTGGTGAAATGGCTTAAGCAGCACACTGACCTCAAAACCAGCAACTCCAGGGTAAGTTCTTGAGGATATGGGACACCAAGGCCTCTCCCTGCCTCTCCCCAGCCTGGTAATCAAATATCATGCCCATATTTGAGGGAGTCTTTCTAATACACTTTCAAACATGCTGGTAGAAGCTTTAGCAAAGACCAAACCTGGCTTTCCTTGGCTGAGCACCACCCAGCCCCACAGAGACCCCTTCCACTTGGAGCAAACACGCTCCCGGAGCTTCTGGTGCAGCCACCTTCGCTGTGGTGACAGCACTGATTAAACCTTTCCAAAAATTTTGAAGGAACAGCTAAAGTGAATGGGGCATTCAGGCAAATAAAGAGTAGAGCTTCAGAGGTGAAATTATGGTACTGCTGAAATCCATGGCAAAATTTCATTGACTTCAATGAAGGATTTGTCCCTTTAGAAAGTCTGGGATCAAAATAGGAAGTTTGTAATTTCATTCAATTGCCAATATGAAAAAGACATTTTAAAATAATTCAGTTGCATTTGTCATAATTTATATTAGCTGCTTGGTTATTGGAAAAAAGGAGAGACAGACACCGGAAAGAAAAGCATGAGATATTCAGGTATTCAACTTCTGATAGACTGATATCTGACAATTGAGTCTTGTAGGTCCCAGAAGAAGCTCCAGCACTTGTTAAGGTGTTGAAGAAAGCTTCTTTGACACATAGTCTCCACATGTGTACACTTGAAGTGACATCTGGCATGGACCTGAGTCTGTAACAGCCATTTCAACACAGTTCCACTTTCCTGATTGTCTTTGGGAATTTAAAATCAGTCAATAGTAATGAAATAGGTGTTGCTCATTAATGATTCAATTCTGCCATCTTTCTCATTGCTTATATTCCTCTGCAGAAGGAATAGCTATTGGCGTCTTCTCGACAACGATACAGACAGAGTTTTATGAGTTGTTTCTCATTATACTGACAATAGAAATGTGAGAAATACAAGCATGGCAGCTTTAGGTAGCATCCTAGGAGAGAGCCTGTGCCAGAGGGAAAAAGCAGTCTGCAACAACAGACCCAGGCTGCTCCTGCTCAAGTGAAACCTGTGCAAATCCTGATGTGCCAACACCTGCTCAAAATTTGTCCCAAGGGTGGGAATCATCTCCCCAGCCTCCTGACTGAAATGTAGTCCCTGCTCCAGCCTGATGCTTCTGTGTAGCAAAGCTGCCGTGCATCTGCACAGCAGCATGCGTAGAATCACAGAATAGTTTGGATTGGAAGGGACATTCAAAGGTCATCTAGTCCAACCCTCTGCAATGAACAGGGACATCTTCAACTAGATCATGTTGCTCAGAGACCCATCCAGCCTGGCCTTGAACATTTACAGGGATGGGGCATCTAACACCTCTCTGGGCAACCTGTTCTAGCACGCAGGAGCGAAGCCCAGGGCTGCCCTTGCCAACCCCTTGGGGGAAGGCACTCATAGCTGCCCCCAGGCCATGCCTGAGGGTGCCACTTTGTCCCCACATGAGCTTCCCAGGCTGTTGGTACCCCAACCCCAGCCCCACTGGCCTCCCTCATCTGGGAAGCATTGATGGAGCCAGGGCACCGCTTCACCAGCAGGATGCTGCAGCTGGGAACGTGTTTCTTCAGCACAGCAGAGAGGAAGGTAAAGCCCTGTCATGCCAGCAGAGCCTGGTGCTGTACGGCAGCAACTGCCTGAAACGCTGCTCTGGGTCGCTTGTTCCCCAGAGCTGCTCTCAAACCACAGAGTCTCGCTCATCTTGGTAGCTCCTCTTGCTTACCAGCAGCTGCCTAATAAATCTTTTCTCTGCATAGTATAAATAATTACTGAGCTGTCTTCTCCTCTGATGCTCACCCTGCCTCTGAACCAGCCCCTGCTGCCAGGGCCATGTTTATGCTGTCTTTCCCCGAGGCTGTCCACAAGCCCTGACACGCTGTCCCATGCAGCCTGTGAGGAGGGCAGCATGGGGCGGCCGCTTCCCGGGGAGCGGGGCCATGGAGGAGGCGGCAGTGAACCTCCCACACGCCTGCCCTGGGGATGCTCTGCCAGGCAGCTGCCTGCACCTGGGCAGCCAACACCCCACGCACCCCACACTTAGAGTGGTTTCACGGCTGCCTTCTCCTTTGCAAAGACATTGCCAACGCTGGGGGAAACACGTGAGAGTCCAAATTCACTGTGGGGTGCTGGGAGCAGGAGCTTAATCTGCCTTCACGCAGGTGAGGTTTCCCCGTAGCCCTACATCCCTTGCTCTTGTCGCATGTTCCCATCCCAATGCCAGTGGTGCCAGGCCTGGTCAGTCAGGGAACCTGCTGGCTTGGGGCACACCAGGATGATGTTGGGGGGGGCGGGGCTGCCACCCCAAACCCCAGTGCAGCAGTGCCTGTAGAAGCCTGGGGGCTGGCTGCCTGCCCCACCACAGGCCAGCCACAGCTATGTGCAGGAGCTGCGTCTGGCCCTAACATTTTGGCTTGAAGAAAATTTCCACCTCTCAAGACTGATGCTTTGCCTACATACTCACATTGGCTGCAATACCCTCCATCCACAATCATCATGTCCGAAGGTGGAGGGTCCATTATACTCGATACATGAAGAGCGACTAATACCTGGACACCTAGTCATTAGAGGCAACTCTCACTTAAAGGAGATTGAATGGTTTGCCATTACTGTCTTCCTCTGTGGCAGCTCCTTATAGATGTACAGACTTAAAACTAAGGAGTAAGTCTTGTTTGCCAGGTCCTGGTGACATTCCTGACAGTTTAATTAGCCATTTCTGATTATAGCTGGAGGAAGAGTACTGCAAGCCCTGGGAATATAATTCTGCTGCACAGGGGTCGAGACCAACAGGGCATGATAAAGAAATAGAAAGCCTAGTTCATTTTGATTGCCTTTGTATTTGGACTGAAATAAATTCTTGGACGTTTAAACTGGGGAGTTTTGATCAGAAGTCTGGCTGGAAGTGGTAAGGACCTCCTAGGTTGTGAGAGTGGTTCACAAGGGAGACAAAGAGGAATCCGTCCTTCCTCCCTGTGTTTACCTCCCATCTGCTGCTTTGGGGCACAGTCCTTTATCACATTGTGCTTGTGCAGCACATCAATGGTATGCTGGTCACCCAGGACTGGGCATCCTGTGTCCCGAGGATGTTGCAAATAATTGCGAAACAATATTGTTCTTTAATGAATGCTGACTTACCACTGTGAGTCTTATGGACTGAGTGTGGCATGAAGGATATTTGCTTTATTAGCTCTATGTTTGTCTGGTTTTCTACATGAGATTGACTTCATGGTATATGCAAAGAGGAGACCAGGGGATTTCATCCAGTCCTGACCCTTCCCTCTTGGCCTCCCCTATTCTGACTCACCTTCTCCTTGTCTAATTGTTCTGTTTTTCCCCAAATCTGTTCCTCTGTGAGTGTGCCCAGCTCACCGCAAACATCTCCATCGTTAGCACAAGCAGTGAAGTGTTTGCGTGATGTTGTTGTCAGTGGATGGTTTATCTAGTTGTAATTCCCATGGCTCCAGCACTGCGAGTGCTTATACACAGATCTCATTTTGCAGGGGTGGCAAGGGGAAAGGTCAGTATTTATGAATCATTTCTTCCTGGCTGTGGCAATGAGGTTGGTTTGCGGAGTGAGTCATGGAAGAGCAGCCTGGAGCAGCAACGATCTCCAAGGAAAAGAGGCCTTCAGGTCCTAAGTGATCCTTTGACATTCTAGTCAAGTTAATAGCATCATTTCACATCCCTGGTCACAAAAAACACTGTTTACTTAAAACTATAGGTTCCGTAAGTATCGTATACCACATATGTGAGAACCCATGCTTCTTCTGGAAGTATTGCAAGGACTCATGTGTATGACTGCCTGGATGGTAAAGCAAGTATTGCATAACGAAAAGATGGAGGCAAGCCTAGCACACCTTCTTCTGTTAGGAAGATGGGCTTATGTTTGAAATGCCTGTTTGTTATGGAAGGGAAAAGATTTTCCTAAGGGCAGTAACATTATAAAACAGAGTAGTTGAGTCTGGACTGATTACTGCTTGGAATGAAATTTCCATGTGAGTGTAGAAGTGACGCTGCCACAGAGTTTTGTTGTATGTATTAACATCAAGCAGCCAATATGGTACTGCTGTGTTATGAGCTACACAAACACAGAATAAGCCCATCTCCACAATACACAAAGCATAAAAACTAAAAGGACTGAGATGTTGAGAGAGGTTGTACGTGATCAACCTCAACACTTTTGAAATAGCATCAGCTAATTACCAAGCAAAGGATGCATCTTGTCACTCAAGAGATCCAGTTTTAGTGCAGGTTTTCAGGGAAAACATTTAATTCCCTGTATTAAAATGTTTTCAAGAAGAGCTGCCCAGCTGCAAGCTCTAAAATTTTCAAAACTTCCTCCAGAGCAGGGCTGTTTATTTTCATTGCCCTGCTTACCTTGTACTTTTAATTGCTGCCATTAGGAGCTGTGGTGGTGAGTCAGGCTCCTTCATCGCCGGATCCCCCCAAGGTTTCCGTCACACCCCTTTCTCCTGACACGTGTGTGGCTGGCAGCACCAGGACAGGTGGAGAGAACCAGGGCTGGGCTCTCTGGGGTGCTCAGCAGGGACCAGCCACATTTGGCAGAGCAAATCCTGGCCATCCTTGGCGTTGCCCGTGTTGTGGATGCCTGGTCCCTCTCAGCTATTTGATGTCTGAGAGGGAAACATGCCCATCCTGTCCCTTCCTCGGCGTGGGACGGCTCCTGCTGAAACTGGCGTCATATATTGTACTGCTTGTCGAGACAGAGGACAGAGTTTTGAGGGGCTAAAAGTAGAAGGGGAGTGTGTCAGCTGATGGCAGTTCCTGGGTAAGCCACTTCCAAATAGTGTTCCCAGCTGTTTCTGTGACAGGGCATCCATCTGACCATCATCCTGGAGCCGCACAGGGCTTTCTGCTTGGCCTTTTGCACAGTTACCATGAGGCCATGGCCCTATGGCAGTAGTTGTCAGTGTAAGACAGGAAATCTAATTAGAAAGGAGATGAGCTACAAGGGGAAAACATATGGCGGGTTCACTTTCAGCAGGCAGAAAAGACAGGCAAGGGGAGGGCTTGCTCCTGGGGCTCTCTCCAAGGCACAGGAGGGCCGGAAGGCTCAGACCTCTTGCTGAAGCTGCTTCCAAGTGTGCTGTGCTTGCTGCAGAGAGCATGGGGCTGACCGGTAGCCCTCTCCTATGGCAGAGGCAGTGATAGGCTGAACCATGCTCTGCCACAGGCAAAATGCACCCCTGTTGCCCTTACACTGTGTAGGAATAACGTTCCTATGGGAATAATTTATCTTTGGCCAAAGCAGCTCCATTTACAGTGACCCTGAGGCTGCCAACCAGGAGGAGGACCCTGGCAGCAGAGGGTTTGTATTGCTACTGACATGGTGCCACCAGCTGAGCCTGCCTGGGGATCCCACCTGCCTTGGCAGCCAGCGATGCTTGGGACTGCCCAGAAGAGTGTGGTGCTTCTGCGTTGTGGCCTTCCCACTGCATCAGGGCTTTGCTGGGCTCAAAGAAGGAGCATCTTCTGGGGCATTTCCCAGTGCAGGGATGGTGCTCATTGATGCAATCTGGATGTGGGAGGAGCTTGGCTGCTGGCGGGCAGCTGGTGGTGTTGATCTTGCCTGTAGTTGTGACTGGAGAGGCTGACTGTATAGCAGGGAGAGGAGGCTTTATTTAAGAACAGAAAGCACAAAACAAACTACCCACCTGTGGCCTCCTCTGAGAGCAGCAGGCGACACAAAAGCAGCTCCCCTAGCTGAGTGGGTCTCGCTGCCACCCTGCTGATGGTGACGGACACTTCCTTGTTTTTAAAATACCCAGCAGCATGAAGTCTCAGCATTTCACACATCTGAAGGCCATGTCATTTCCTCTGAAAGTAATCCATAGCCACCTCTGATCACTACAGAAAGACAAAGGTTGTGTTAATAATGTAATGTCCTGTGCTGGATGCTTTCAGTGCTGTTGATGGCATCGTGACCAGCAAAGAGGCACCCTGAATAGCAACGGCCATTGTCACATGTGTGGGAAGGTATCATTCATCCTCAGGGATTTAGAGCTCTGTGGCACAGTATTAACAAATATAATCCCTCCATTCAGTTTAGGACTTTCTCATATATCTTCAGTATCCTCAGAACAGCAAACTGTAATTCACAGGAAAAGCTTGAATGTGAAACACATGTTTCAGCAGAGTTTTAAATCCTCACAGTCAACATTTGGCTGGAGACACTTCTTTTTATTTCCCTCAGGAGCTTAGTGATACTGTTGTTCGAGTTCACAGTAACTCCTGGAGGTTTTGCTTCCTTTGTGCCTACTGAAAGGCATCAGGTTTATCTTACTGAGCCGATCAGCAATAATTGAGGAAGGGATACAAGATAATTTTGAAGTTGTACAATGCTCTTGTAGGTTGAACTGTGCCTGGTTTCTTAACAATGCTTCAATTTTCTACTGGGTACCCACAAGTCAGGAACATGAAGTGACTGTACTTCAAAAATCCTTCCACATTTTCATTTTTTTTCCCTTGTTGCAGTGATTTGGCATGTTTTTCTTTACATAGCTTGGTAGTGAATACTCTGGTTTGGACACAGTATTCAAGACTTAGTATTTTAAATATGTTACTAGCATTAAGAATACACTTATGTATAGCCATAGAGCTAGCTTGTCTTTTCTCTGTGATCACTCTTTGGATCAACCACCTTGTGTGTAAGGCCACAACGATATTTTTTTTCAGCTTTCCTTTTCTGCTTGTGTTCTTTCTTTGTTTGAAATCTCTTGTAATAAATGTCTTTGGAGAAAGCAGGGTGAAATGTTCCACCTGTCTTTAAAATCACGCAGCTCTTGCAGGAGCATGGTCCTACTCCTGAGTGTGAATTAAGGTAATTCAAGCACTTGGCATTGACTGTGGGGAGAGGCAGGAGATGGAGAGACGTGCCCAGGATGGAAATCCTCTTTGCAAAGGGTTTTGAGCCTTCAAATCTAACTTTAAGTGTGGAGAGCAGGACCCCACTCCCAGACTTCAGGTGCCATTTTCTGTACCATGCATTTCTTCCATGGAATGGATGTTTTTCTTGCTATTCCCACTTTCTGCTTCCATGCAGATAAGTGCTCAAGCACTTCCTGAACTCATAACCCTTTCAACCGAGTGACAGTTAATCTGATCCAGTCAAAACCTTGAGTACTAAGTGTCAGTGTGTCTCATATAAATACTGTAGGCAATTTTGAATGTTTCTTTACTGCACTGAATGAAACACTTTAAGCATTCCTCTGTCTGCAACTGCCTGGCAGCAGGGCCATTTTTGCTATAGTATTATGTATCACATGTCTAAATATAATAACATTCTACATTATATATAGACTCTGTATATATGTATATACTACACACACACAGCAGATATTTTAAAACTATTAGTAGTTGTTTTCAGTTTTTGGTGAATATGAGAATCTCTCATCGGTGATGAGGTTTGTTTGACTGGAGCAATGATTTTGAACTTGTAGTCTGTGAGTAATTGAAATGTCTTAAAAAAAACCCCAAAAGCCAATAGCCATAAAAATCTCTACCACGGGCTCTGCACATCATGGAATGAAAAAAAGTCTCACCGGACTGAAATTTGCAAGAGGTTGAAACGTATTAGTCTGTGGCCATGTTTCTGCTGCTTTGTAAGTGTACCTGGATTATTCAATGAAGTGGCACCAGGACAATGGATACACATATATTTTAAGAGAAAATTCTGATTATCCTCCTTCTGCTGAGCCTTGTCCCAGCCATGCACTTCTATGGAAAATATTTAGATTTCCTGTAAGAGAAAAATAAAGACTCGGCTGTTAAGCTGAAGTTGTGCCAAGTCTAATCTCCAGCTAGCAAATGTTTTATTCTTCTTTTAATTTGATTTATTTTTTATCCCAGCCCAGTATATTGTTTCATTGTATGGAGAAAATGTTAGCGCAGTGGGTTGTTAGAACACCTGTTGCGTAAATCTTGGTGATTTTTATAATGTGAACTCCTGCTGTCAGAGACAGCTGTGTCTCACATTTAAACACGGAGTATAAGGTATCTGAGGAGGAAGAAGAGAAAAAAAAAGGCTTAGCATAAGAAAACAATGCATGAGTGGCCAGAATCTGTTGTCAAGATTTATAAGCTAGATGAGTTACAGTTGAAGTGAATATTTAAAGAAAACCATTCTATTCCTAGAAGACGAAGTGTGTTTTCTCAAAGGGATTCCCAGAGGACTCTGCATTTCTGACAACGGACAGAGGAGACAGCTGCTCCACATAAAAATGTACGTGCTAATTAACCTATTCCTTGCATTACACCCGGAGAATATTTAACGAGCAAGGACGTTGCTGAGGAATACTAGCAAAATTTGAGGGGCTTTCTTGCACAGTGCCAAATTCTTCTAACTTGTTATATATGGTCCTTTGACTTGTTGGTTCAGCAAGTTCCTTGGAACAAGGAAGGAAAGCAAGGATTGTAGCCTTCATCAGCAGAACCACGCAAAACTTGGGGTATTTTTTTCCATTGCAGTTTAGCCTCTTCCTCCTCTCCACCACAAATGTCAGTCCCTGGTGACAGGAGCAAAGCCACCAAGCCAGATCATAGAACCATAGAATCTTAGAATCATAGAACAGCCCAGGTTGGAAAGGACCCCAAAAAATCATCTGGTCCAAGCTTTTGTGGGAAAGAGAACCTAGATGAGATTATCAGCAGCCTGTCCAACCACATCCTGAAAACCTGCCGTGATAGGGACCCCACCACATCCCTGGGCAGGTGGTTCCGGTGATTGATTGTTCTCAATGTAAAAAATGTCCTTATTATACCAAGCTGAAACCTCTTCCAGTGCAATGTGTTGAACAGCATGGGGCCCATGATCAATCCCTGAGGGACCTCACTTGTGACAGACTGCCAGCCTGAGTAAAACCCATTGATCACCACCTTCTGTGGGTGCCTGTGAGCAAGTTTCTCACCCATTTCACAGACCATCCCTCCAACCTGTATCTGGACAGTTTGTCCAGGAGAAGGCTGCGGGAAACAGGGTCAAACTCTTTGCTGAAGTCCAGGAAAACATCAACTGCTCTCCCCATGTGGACAAGAAATGTTATTTTGTTGTAGACGTCTGTTGGCTCTCTAGACAGCTCTGTTTTGCATATGTTATCGCTTTGACAAGGACCTCGGCCCCAGTAATGGTAGCTCATGGATGCTAGTGTTGGGTATGTGTTGGTCATCACTGACAGAAATGGGATATGAAATCTCTCTCACCCACGTGTTGGTTCATACTTTGCAAGGCCATGGGGCTACCACCTCACGTGGACTCTGTTGGAGATAAGGATGAGGCTTCTCAGCCCAGCTGAGCAGCAGATGTTTTCACCACCATCCACAGCAGTATGGTGCAAACGCCACGGGGCATCTAAAACTGAGGAATGCAATCTAAGTTGAAAGAGTTAACTCAGCATAATGAGCTGCTGTCGGAAACAAACACGTATAGTGAAAACCAGCTTTCTGAGCCCACAGTGGAAATTTTGTCTATGTACAAAGGGGAATTGGGCCTTCGGGGAACAGCCTTACAAGCAAATTAGAATAACACTGTAGGAAGGGTGATGTATGAGAGAGGTCAACATTTGCAACCAGATCAGGGTGGACTTTTTCCTTCAGTGTTTGATTATTTGTGCTATTGCTTAGCTCATGTCAAGTTTACTCAGACATAGTGGTATAGTGTTCTCCAAAAGCTTACCCCAAATATTTTAATTCACTTATTTCTCTCATCCGCTTCCCTTTCCTCTTCCATTTCACTATTACAGATGTCAGTTCAACAAATAAAGTATGTAGGCAGAACAATGAAACTATTCTCCTGTAAAAAAGAAGAGATTATTTCATTCTCCTCCTATTAACTTTAAAAGAAAAGGCCTTTTGTACCTTTTATACAAGCATGTGCAATGATATGATTGTATACCTCATCTCAACTTCAGAGGAAATGATTCATGAAGGACAGTATCTGGTTGGAAAGCCTGTTGGTATACTCTGAAATTGCTTTTATCTAGTAACTTATTTCAAGTGAAAAAAAAAAAGTAATTCCTGAGCATAATGCAACATACGTAACCTGGACTGAGCTGCGTTCCTCTCTGTTCATTATGCACCAAAATCCCAGCTGGGCTGTGAAAGTGTCTGAGGAGTTGTCCATCTAGATACATAATCTGATTTTCCTTACTTTCCACATTACATTTTTTATCATGAAAGCTGGGGAAAGAGAAGAAAATGAGGGAAGAAAAGTGAAGAAAAAAATGGGGTTTTTTGTGGTTTTTTTTTTTTTAATTATTTGATTTTGAGGTTTTTCCTGACATGTACTATCTATCCAGAGAAATAAATAAGAATGAATATCCAGAGAAATGAACAGGAAAATAAATAACTATTGTGAGGTAAACTATTATTTTTGTGTTGCTGCTGTAAATATTGCCTATAAGAATGTGTGCCATGGCACTGAAAACATGGGTCATGTCTTTCTAATCAGAAGATACTGTGATTTTTTTAATCTTGAATTATTTTCTTTCCACTGATGGTGTGGGATGTGGGCTATGAAAATGGATTTCAGACAAGGCCAGCTGGATTTAGTGCCAGACCATTCATTCAGCTTATCTGGATAAGGGCAACAAAACCCTGTTGGATTCAGCTTTCACCCTTCCAGTTGTGCTCTCCTTTTCAATACGCATCTTGTCTCTGACTTCTTTCCCTGCAGCAATTCATACCACGTGCCGGTCAACCTGGCAACGTGGAAGGGCTGACATGTCTCCAGAGCAAGAGCATTTTAATTTAGCACAGAATACCCTCCCGGATCCTGCGCTGGTGTCAGCAGTAGCTGTGCAGTGAAGATAGAGCCCTGTGGAGAGGGGACACAGGTCTGGTGCTGGGGGTGCTGTGAAGGGACACCGATGCCACTCTGGTCCTGTGGCTTGGCTGGCAGCACCCCAGGAAGAGGTTTACACCCCAAAACCCTCATGCCCAGGCCACCTTGTTCAGGAAGAGTTGTGAAAACAAGGCGAACAATTAATTTTTCTTCTGGAGTGAGCAAGATTTTAGGTTTACATCTGCTAATGATGGCTGCTACATGTAACAGAGTGGGGACAGCAGTGTTGGCTGGCATTTGGACCCCACTAGCTAACGGCTGCACGGCTCCTGAGCATGAATCACACAGCACATTGATAAGGACGGACGTTACTCATCAGAATACCATGGACTTGATGCAGCAAAAGTGTCACGGTCTATTTTGAAAATGTTATCTCACACTCGTTTCCTTGTACATCAGGCGTTAGTCTCAAAAATAATCTACTAAAATAGTACATTACTTGTTTCTAGGAAAGCTCTTCTGCTACTTGCTGTCTTTCAGCTGGGTTTTAATTGTGCGCAGCCACCCGTAAGTGACTACAAAATAGGCATTGAATAATGCCGAGTTGTAGCCATCCTCTGAAGCTCATGCCCAGTGGCAAGAGCTCAGCCTGCCCTGCCAACCTGCCTGTGAGCTCCTCCTGCACCTGCCCTTTACCAGCATTTCTGCCCAGGTTTCATTCAGAGGATGATCTAACTTACCAGAGCTCATGTATTCTCTTATTTCAGATCTCGGTGTCATTCAGCTCACGACCAGTATTCATAATTAGCACAATACTTGGGTTTTAATTGAAAATTGGCCAGTGTGACTGATCACAGCTTTGCAAATAATATAAGATGAAAAAGGAGAAGGAACAGAACCTTCTTTATTTGAGACCAGATTTTGATGTCCTTCTGGTGAACAATAATGAAACCTTTGAATAATCCTGTTACTTTCATTTTATTTATTTCTGTGGATCTACTTCCAGGGCAAGATTCCGTGTAGCATAATCCAAGCCTTTATGATTTAATAACTTTTGCTGACAAGGAAGCTTTATTGCTCTAATCCTCCAAGTATTCTGAATATTTCACAGCTTGCCTCTGTCCTGATCTCTCCATGTTCCCCTAAAAAGTGGCTAGAATTTGGCTGCTAGATTGCAAAGCTGGATCTATCATTTTTTAAGCTTTCTCCTGAGTTCTTGAAGAGGTCATTGATTATTTATGATGTCTGTTCTGGAGACAACCAGTATTCTGCCATTTTAGATCAATATTTAAGCACATAACTACATCTGCATTGCAGTCTGATCACTGGTTAGTGTTTAGCTTACAGTAATGATCATATCTGAATTTATTCTGGCCTTTTTGCAATCAGGAGAACACCATGAATACACTAAACATCTCTATCCAACGGGAAATACTGTAAGGTTTCTGTGGTGTTGAATAATTGTGAGCCTTATTTAAAAGTGAAGCTGGTATGGCCAAGAATGTCACAGTACTTGACATGGTCTATGAGAGAACCTCTTCATGGTCCCCCTTCCTCTGTGTGTGTGTGTGTGCAGCCCATGGTGAGCAGGAATGGGGTTCCTGCCCCAGCACCATCCCAAAGTCCAGTGACTGTGTTTTCTGCACAGAGGGAACAGGATAGACAGCAATTCCAAATGCCTCCACTTCTAATTTTGGGTTTTGATTATTGTGCATGTATTTACCTGCACACGTGGGTATGTGAGTTTCTGAGCCACTTGCTCATCCCTCAGATAACACAGTGAGTCCTGAGTTATCTGTAGGAACAAAGTGCTAAAGGAAGGATGGAAGAAACAAGCCCATCTGTTTCATACAGTCAGGCTAGAAAGACTTGGCATATCAGTATTTTGTGGTATCAACTACTTTGATATATTGAGTGCATTACCATTGTTGTGTTCATCCATCTGTAAATTTAAACTTGCCTTGCTTCCAAAGTGTGTTGATACAATCAAGGAAGAAAAAGCCTACAACCTTCAGGGAATATCTGTAGAGAACACTCAAGCCATCTATCTGGTAGCCAAGATGAAAATATGACCTCTCCTGCCCCATGTATCCTACATGTCTTTGTGATGGCACCGTGTGACAAAACCTTTCCTGAAGTGCTTCAGCATCACTGTTACGATGATACAGGGGAGTTACAAGTGCCTGGGCTCTGGCTGCCAGACAAAAAGTAGAAAGCAGAGGCATACCTGTGTGTGCTGGTGGGATGTGAACAAGACAAACAGCAGATATCCAAAAGGAAGAATAAGAATGCAAGGAGTTGGATCAGAAGACGTGGTGAGTTTAGACCCCTTTCATATAAAGACAGACATATGCAGGGACCTACAAATACTTGTACGAACATACTCTGCTGGAGTTTTTGCCTGTATTTTATCTCAGATCTTACAAAGAAGAATTTCCTCGGCTTTTCAAATTCAAATTCTTTGAGAACGACAGAAAATGCTGAAGTCTTGGAATAAAATGCATTACCATAAAAAAATCTGTTGGCTAAACCACACAGGAAATTTAATTCTATGTTAGTATCCAAAACAGCTGAAAAGCTGTAGTCTTAAGAGCTGACCTAAGAAATCATGTGTGGATGTTTTCAGACCTTGGAAGCAGGGAGTTTGCAGAAGAAATTCTTGGCTCTATTCTGGACTGCTCTGTGTGTTTGGAAATCTGCCTCATCTGCTGTCTTTAAGTAAAAGTAAATTCCTCCTTCACTTCCTTATAGGAATAGGGCAGAGCCAAGGAACAGCCTGTTGGAAGCCCTGGCTAAAGAGTGGGGTGACTTCTGTTTATATTAACCTATGGAAATTATATGAATTCAGGTTGAAATGTAACCAATTAAATCAATGGTATTAATCTTTACTCTCCAGATTTCATTTTCAGCCTTTTCATTGTTCTTTCTTCCCTATTATCTTCCATGGCAGGATGGAGGTGGGAGGAAGTTATCTGTATTAAAAAGTTGAGGGAAGTATTTTTTTTGCCCATGTTTATAAACAATAAGCTTGTTGTTTTAACTCCACCTTAATGCCATTCTGACCATGTTCTACCTAGTCAGAAGGGTCTGCCTCTGAGAGGAGGCTGGATTTGGTTCAAATCTCAGGTTGGATTTGGTTCAAAATAGGCAAATGAAGGAAACTCGTTCTTCTGTTCTTCCCAGCTGAAGAGAATTGATCATTTTTAATGTTTCCTGATGTTGTTTCTCCCCTGTTCTCTCAGATACACCCTGCTTCTTTTCCTCCCCTGCTCTGGGTTTGTATTCACGCCCCTAGCAGAAGCACTTGACAGACTGCAGAGTACTCAGAAAATGTGGGCAGACCTGGTGTTTCTTAGCCCTAAGAGACGTATTCACCCTTGACTGAATCCCATTAGCTTAACGCATTATGCACATTAACTTTTCCTATGCTGTCTTGGTACTTGACACAGTCCATGACACTAAAACCTGTTTCTAGAGCTGTAAATGTAAATCGGTGTTCCTGGTGGTCATGTTTCAGTGACATTTGTATCGATAGATAATACAGTCTGATTTACATACGTGCTATTGTAAGCTTTTAAGTATTCAAATGCATTAGTTTGCAGAGCCTGAAAAGAAGGTTTACTGGGAACTGAAGAAAACAAGAAAAACTCAAAATGGGTTTATGAAGGAATTAATGTAGCTAATTTTATTCTGTATGACAATGTATTTGTATAGGTGGTCTATATATTTTTTCTGCTGTTAGATGCAATACAAAAAGTATGTACTAATTACATTTGCCATGACTTGGTAGCACCCATTTTGATAATTTCAGGGAGATGATCTAGAACTGTCAGCTCTCTGCTGGCTTTCACTTACAGGGAGAAACCTGTATTTCAGAACTTTTACCAGTGAAAAAAACAGATGAGGCTTACGTGAACTGATAAACCATGCTATCAGTTGGTTTTGGTGACAGGGCAAATCTGAGGTGCAAAGCAGTGGAAATACAGCCTTGTTTTTTTGCCCCTTTGCTTGAGCCTGGGAGCTGTTTCCTGCTGTGTCCCATCACCGGTGACCATTTCAATTTCTTTTCTCTCTAGTCTCTCTCTGCTGAATTCTTCTATCCCTGACTTCTTTCTTTTTTTTTTTTTTTCAAAGTGAAATAATAGTTTTCAAAAATTTAAAGCTGCCAGCATTGCTGGAGGTAATTACCAAACAGGACTTTAATGAAGGAAGAGAAGGCACAGTAAGATGCACTGGATGAATGCTGGAAGTAGGCCAACTCCGAGCAAAAATATGGCACACCTGTGACTTTTACACCCCAGGGACAGAAACCGCGTGTGGGGGAGCAGGGCACCCTGGGGTATTGCAGGTTGCACTGCCCATATGTCCCCATGGGTGTTCCTGAAGCACATGCCATGCTCAGGGATGAGCTGTGGAGGGACTTACCAGGTCAGCAGGGAGCAGAGGATCTGCTGGTCATCTCCCAGATTCATCACCCGATAAGCTATTCATGTAAAGCTGAAGGGCGTTCACTGCCTTGCGTTGAGGATCAGTTGTGAGTTGTTTAGCACTGCCATGATTCTGCAGCAGGAACCTGCGATACTTCCTAGATTTTGATGCTTTCCTCGGCAGAAATGATAGAGCCTGTAGTGGAGTGCTCACCTTCCCAAAAACTGTGCTCTTGTGTCTTGTGCTGGGTGCCAGGAGGCTCAAGACTTCGTTTCTGTCCAGGGAGTTAATCCCAAAAGCATAACACAGATTGCAGCCCATATAAACAAATCCTCAGAATTAAAAAAAAAAAAAATCCTAATTCAGGGAATTCCTACTATTACTCTGCATCTCAGCTCAAAAATCATTTTTATGGGGAAATGTTGGAATAAAATATTTTCTATTTTTTAGTAAATAAGCAATATCAAAGAAAAGAAATCACGTACTAGGTTGCAGAAGCAGGCTATATAGCCGACAGATGCACTTATACAACGGGACTGTATCTCTCTCACACACACATGCACACAAACACACACACACACTCTCTGTCATCGATGGAGTCATTCCTAACCTATTACAGAATGTGTTTGTATGTCAGCTCTTGTATTCTTAGCATTTGTGTCTGTGATACTGATTACTGTGCAGAGGCAACATTATAAAAGCAGCCTTTTGGGAGCCTAGAGGTATTTCCCTGTCTTCCTTCTCATATGAACTTCAGTTTTGAAAATAATAACAGATATTTCTTACCTCTCAAATCTGTTTTTTGGGGTTTACTGCAAATAGGTAACTTGCAAGGAACAAAACTAGGACTCCATATACTCCTCCAGACTGCAATTATTTCTTTATAATTAAAAAAATCAGTCTCTTGCTGTTTCTCTCCTTCAGGATAATTATTTAATGTAAATGAGTCCTTCTTGCACAGACACTGCCTCTCTTTCTCAGGCTTTTCATCTTTGCCAGGGCTGACTAAAAAGCCTGTCTATGACTGAGAGCTCGGCTCATGTTTGGGAATAAAACTGAAATCTAATGTTGCAATTGCAGTGGCATAAAGGGCTTCTTTGTGCTCCTCCGCACATGTCTGAATGCTGAAACCTGGCTGCCCTGGAGGCTCACCCCTTCACGGGTCAGGAGGCCAGGATGTGCCCCTCTCCTGTGGGGGACATGCTGTCACTGCCAGGCACAAGCCCTACCCTGCAGCACCAAGATGAAAAGCCGCTCCAGCCTGGAGCATCTAACTGGGCCAACCAACACATCTCTTCCCTAGTTTTCCCACTTGAACAACAAGCCAGAGGAGCTGTTACCTGCTTAATTGTAAGGTTTGGCTTATTTGTTTTCCTTGTCTTGATAGCAAATTGGTGTTACAAGGGAAACCAGAGAGCTACCCTCGGACAGAGTCAGTAGACACACCTTACAATTTAAGGACATTTAAAACACAGGCCATGTAGCAGTGGTGGTTAAACAGGAGAGCATCCCCACAGCCTCATGTATGTTGGATAACAGTATGTATGAGCACAGTTTCACAAACCCATCTGTATTCTCTTACCACATTTCCTCCTGTGTGTTACCCAAACACCCATGGGGTCTCCAGGTTGCCTGTCTTATAGGCAAGGAGTTTTCTGATTCCCACCCTCCCTCTATGAGTGCATTGAGGTTCCAGCAGATTGTACCAGTATTGCCAGGAGCTTGTGAGAGCTGGTTCCCTGGCCTGCCTCCATCTCCATTTTGAACCTCTTTACGCAGAACAGTGCCCATGGGGACTCAGATCCCCATGACCATGGGTGAGGAAGAGACATAAGGGGGAGTGAAGGAATTGAGGGCTCCTATGAACCAAGATCCTTCAGATTTGGAAACTGACTCTGCATGCCATTGTACTTCAGGTAGCTCATCACAGGGTAATCAGATGCTGAATGAGTGTATCAATAAAGACCTGTGTTCTCCTCTCATGGAGAGAGAGTCCTGATGATGCCAGCAGGAGAAGGCTGGACCTTAGTGATGTTGTGAGAGCCAGAGAGGCAGAGAGAGGTAGAGGGACTTTGCCCTCAGCACAACTGGACTCAAGCCTGTGTTCGTATTTTGGGATGTTCTGTTTAAAGCAGAATTGTAGTCTTAACAGGTGTCATGCCTCATGCACCCTGATGTCCTCATCACACACCAGGTTTCCTGTGTTCACTGTGAATGGTTGTCTGTATAGACACATATAACTGCACACATCAGTCTCCTATGGGAAAGCAGCCCTGTAAAAAAGAGGCACCAAAGAACACTATCTTCATTTCTTGATTCTCAGACAACAGTTACTATATAGTGACTTCCACTATAAGATTTCACAGGAAAAAAAACATGAATGTAGAGCTTATATTTTTTAAAATTATTTTGATTTTTATTTGTTTTTATTTTTATTTTCCAGATTTCCTTGCCACAATACCCTCTCACTAGGAAATGGAGAGATTTTAACTTTCCTCTGCTGGAGGGCAATGTCAGAGGGAGGTTGTAACCAGAGATCTCTTCTGTGAACAAATGGATGCATTTGGGGAATCTGAACTGTCCTTATGTCTGGACACTTTTGCTATGGAGATGAAATTTCTGAAATGATTGAATTTATTATGCGACATACGTGAGTAATTCATTAAGCATTTGAAAAAAAATTAATTATGCAGGGATCATCTGTAACCCAGTTAATCCTTAGAAGTCTCTCAAATTTTACATAGCCTGTACTCAGGATAAACTCTAATTCGAGTAAATGAAGGTGAAACTACCATAATTACTTCAAATTGGGCTGCAGATATTAACCAATTAATTGACATGATGGTTCAGATTCCAACACCTTTAAGGCCTATGGAGTTTGGAAGGGATGTTAGCAAAATTTAGCCATGTGTTGAACTCACAAAGAATAAAACTCACTCCTTGTAATTTTGCCAGAAATGTTTTCTCAAATAATTGGGGTGTAGGCAAATAAATGAACAAGGTATCACCTCAATACCATTGTAGGATCATCAACTGGGAGGTGTGATGTTCATCCTAGGTATTTCTCCACCTACATATTCATTAAAGATCCTGTTTGCTGATTATGCTTATGATGTTGCCTGGTCAAATGGATGTCTTAAACTTATGGAATATATTGGTCTTTCTGGAAAACTCAACTGTGCCCATTTAAATGGTTGATGTTTCTCTTTATCCCTGGAGTTCTCAGTTGTGTTCTACTTCATCAGTGAGTATGCGTGACAAGCAGTTGAATCCTCACTGGCAAGGTGTAGGCTGCATAATGCAAACATTGGTGGTGATGTATTTGAGATCTACTTTTTATAAATATTCTGTAACAGTTTTGCATAACACGAATGTCTAGTGACCATCCCTGTCAGAAAGAAAATTCACCAAAAGCTTGGGGAAGAGAAGATGAAGAAGACATAACAGTAAAAATTATTCCAGCTGAAACATTTTGTGCTTTAGAGCATTTTGTATTTTAATTATCTGTCTGGCTTTTAATCTCTTTTCAGGAGATGACTAGAATTGTAGGCACACCAGCAGATGGGGATTAACTAATTCTATATGCAGAAGATGGTGTCACCTTCTTGCAAGTTAGGCTGTCATGCTGTGAACAGTCAGGGTCCAATTTCTCAAGCTGGTAGACAAGTCGATATGCACATATGCTATTGAGTGAGTTTCCAAAGCACCTTGGTAGGCTCACTGTCTAAATCCTCTTGGATTCAACAGGAGAAAAATCACATGTTCATGAAAGAACTTGTGTATGATTTGACTGTTTTCACAAGGACACTGTCTTTCTGGTCTATACACAGCGGTTTTCACTTTATTTTCTTGCTTAGTTTCTGCCTTGCCTCATCACCTTCTCAGCCCAGTCTGCCCAGCGCTCTTGCTTCACAGGAAGGGGTTGGAGAGAGTGTTTTCCCCAGGGTCTCTCTATAAGTATCCTAGCTCCAAGGCCAAAAGCTGAGGGTTACCACATCTTTTGACATTGCTTTCTGGGGCAGCATTTTGTATTAGCTGTTTGATCATACATTTGATTTCATTAGATATTCTTTTATTAACAGTCAAAACATGTCATAGAAACTCTGTGTTAGAAACATTGCTGAAAAAATTGTTAATTTTATGAAGTTATCCTTCCCTTTTTCTTTCTAACATTACACCACCCTGGCTTCAACAAGACTGCTAATGTGTTTGCTGTTGACAGAGAAAATTGGAGATATGGCCCTCCATGCCCCATGGGAGAACAAGTTCATCCTCAGAAGGGTTTTGTTGCTGTGGCTCAGCAGCTCATGGGCTGCTACATCTGAGAAAGCAGCAGGAGCCATCCCTTGCCTTTTAGCATCTTCTTGGGTAGGTACATGGTGTCTGCTTAGGATTCTACTTTGAGATGCTAAGCTCTTCTCCTAGGTTATGTATGAGCATTTACCCTTAACCTTAGTCTGTGGACTCCCCTGTGTAGCTGGGCGTTTCCTTGCTAGGCACAGGAATATAACATTAAAGTATTGAAGAGTCTGTCAGGAATCTCACTAACAATGAAACTTCATGGAAAATCCCACTAGGCTTTTCCATAGCTTTAAGTCCTTAACTATCTAGCTATAGCTATTCCTCAGGTACAAGGACAGCTTTGTGTATCTTCTCTGAGCTCGGTGACACAAGTGCTTAATACAATGCTGCTTCCCAAGTCTTAAGAAGACTTAAAGAATTTCATGCTGCTTTTTTATCTGCAGAGGATGGCACCTGGCAAGCAGGATAGCTGATGTGTATATACATATATAGCATGTGCTTTGGCAGTCTCTCTCATCTATCATCTTTCTCTGACACCTGGAAATAAGGTATTTACACTTCATTTTAAATTTCTGACTCATATTACTTAGAGCCATGAAAAAATTGTAGATGTACTCTTTGCTGTGATTTCTTAAAGCACTGTTCTTTTCTTTCCATTGCAGTAGCTTTTTCTGTTCAGTTGACTGTTTCTATGAAAATATGTCTGAGGCACAATTGATCAAATTAAGGATGTTGGAAATTAGACAGTTTGATTAATTAGCTACCCATTTCTTAGCAGTGTTTTTAATCAACAAACACTAGTCAGTCAGTGCCAGAACAGATTGTAGCGTAACCTAATACATATAATTGTACTCTGCATAGATTGTGTTTCTTAAACAGGATCCCATTCAAAAATGAAGGCATGTCATAACTGATCAGGTTTTAATCCTTCTACACTTGGACCTTGTAAATAGACCATTAGTATACATTTGTTACAGCATCTGAGAATGCTTCACCAAATCAATTCTAATATCAACTATTTAGGTGGCTCACTAGAAATAAATCTTCAAGGGGTGATGAATAATATTAATGCAGTCATCAGTTCTGATCGACTCCTTCTTGGCTGACAAAAATGAGCTTTAATTGCTAGTAGCCCCAGGCAAAGTCAGGACACTGCAAGTGTTTCCAAAACAGTTAATTTGAGCTGAGTACTCAGTGATGGATGTGTAGCAGAGGTACCAATATGGTCTCATTTCGTGCTGGTGTAGCTAGAGAGAATGAAAAGAAAGGGTTTTATGGATGTCATTGCACCTCCTGAAGAAGTGGCAGCTGTACTGGGCTCACATTATATTTTCCTTACACACCCTTTTCCATTTCCCTTGCAAAACCTGACCTGTGTAAATGCTTTCTTAACAGTATGTGCCTCTGCTCCTTTCTAGTTCTCCATTACTACCCAGTGTACAGAGACAAGACCTTGCGGTTCTCAGTCCCTCCTGAGTCCCGTGCTGGTAGCTCAAATAATGAGGAAGCTACAGAAATGTCTCTGTTCAGGCTTTCTGTCCTAAAGGCTCCTTTCAGACAAGCTGAAGAGAATTATATGGGTGACCAAGTTATCTTTATGAAGCCTGGGTGATGGGGAAGGAGGAGCATGCTACCTTTTTCTCTGGGGCAAAGTTAGCATTTACAGTGGAGGATGTCATTTACTTATGAACGGAGCACGGAACAGATCAACCTTTACTAAAGACTGATGTGTAGGAGGAAGCTCTTGGCAGGGCAGATCTAGCTGAAAATGGCTTTGTGTCCTCCCCAGCTAGTTTCAGGTGTAAAAAGCCAGTCTGTTGTTTTTCTGGAGGTATCATGTATTGAACACGGATCCTCCCCGGCTGGATCCCAGCCTATGCAAAGGGTGTGCCTTTCTGGGCTCTGGATCTGGTTGCACAATGCCAAATTCAGATTTTCCTCTGGTTTCTGACCTTTGATTTCATAGTCCTACAGACAGGATTCCCCAAAGTACACTACTTAACAAGAAAGGAATCATCCTCTCATTCAGATGTTGTCTTTACTGCAAAGTTCATGATGCCTCTCTCAGCTTGAAGAAGATTTACCAGAGGAAGCAGATGAGGGAACAAGAAAGAGATTCAGCTGCTCCTCCCCACCCCTGTTAGCAACCCCAGTGCTAATTGGTGTCCCATCTTTCCAGGTGAGTGATAGTCACCTGGCTGTGCACCCCAAGAACAGGAGCATCTGCTTCTCTTCCAGGCAATAGGCTCTGCTGCACAGGAGAACATGGTGATAATTTATGTGTATGCCAATGAAATGATGTACTTAAAACATACCAAAATAAGTGGATTTTTTATTTATTCTTTTTTTGTTTGTTTGTTTTGTTTTGTTTCCTTCTTCTTAAAAAACAAAACAAAACAAAACATTATAGATCAAAGCATAATTAATTTAGGAAATCCTGTGGCTTGCATTTGTAGACACATTTAGATAATCATATTATTACCTTCCGGCCATATAATCTATGAGTGAGGTTTCTGCAATACACTACTCTTTCTTGATTATGCAGATTTTTCAGAAAAGTCCTATTTTATTTTTTCATGTAAATACAACCGGAGGAAGATGTCTTTTGATTTATACACAAATCAACACTCCCTTCTGATTGAACTCTGCACTGCATTGCTGTAATTACATTCATGGATTTTGTGTAGGTGTAAGACAGGAAGCAATTATCAGCTGCAGCCATGAATGAATATAAAAGAAATTTCACTTTTCTTTGGAAACTTAACATTAACGACATTCTCTAATGTCAGCCACTTTCACATGACTTCGGCTAACTGCACTGTTGTTAGCTGAGGAAAAAGTAGCAGCAGATAGCTCTGATTAAATAACATCTGCACGAATTTAGGGTCATACAGTGTTTGGAGCTTTGCTTTCCTGAAAAAGCCAATGATTTCAATTTGGATCAAAACAGGAGATAGGTTTTTGTTCAAGCATTTTCTTTTCTATTTAGCTCAAAGTCAATCATGGCTTTAATTCATTCATTAGTGATTCTCTGCAGTGGCAGGTGTCACAGGAGCATTTAAGGAAAGTGTCATCAAGGGAGTTTCACTGGGAAAAGACACAGTAAAATAAATGCATTCAAGGTCTGCTTAAGGATGGTCTGAATAATTTTAATTACCAGCACTCAGTCACCAGTGGGCTCTGGAGGGGTATCATTGCAACGCGGGCATTGTTACTGTAAAAAAAGCTATCACCTAAACACTAATTTGTGATGTCTGACATGGAAATGCATTAGGGACACCAGGAGGCAATTGTATTTACATCTGAAGTCTTCACTTTGTCCCCATGGTGTATCCACCAACCAGTGCTATCCATACCTCTGCTCAGTTGAAGCTATTCACCTAACAAGGACTAGCAAAGATCAAGCTGAGGACTAGGAAAACTGGTGCTGAATGCTGAAAGGACAAAGAGCCACCAGGGGAGCTTTGAGGGAGCATCATTCCCCTTCAGCTCTTGCCTGGAAAACCAGAGGAGAGAACACTGGGTTAAGCAGGTCGATGGCATCAGCCCTCAAGCTGCAGAGGTTTTGTACCTGCTTCAGGGACTTTTCTGTAGAGGTAAAGTCAGGGTCCTGGTGTTGCAGAGACCAGGACTCACCTGCTACTACTGACTGGAGTCCTGGTGTAAATCAGGCAAGCTGGTCACAGCCCCAGGCCAGGGGATAAAATACCTCAGGCATCAGTGAGAAAACCTGTTGGGTGTAGAGGCTCTCAGAGTTCATTGAACTGATTTGCCCCTTCTTGTGTTTTGTAAGGTGCTTTTACAGTGAAATTTTATCACAGACTTCATATCACATCACACTTATTATATCATAGACTGAAGAGGTTCTATTTATGGCTGTCCGCTGCTTCCACCTCTTAGAAGGCCACTTCTAATTAGCTTTAAAGATGCTGTGCCTGAAGTGGGATTTTTTTCTCAATGATAGTAACTAACCTTTGAATTGTCAACTTCACCCTTTCTTATTCCTTTCTGCCAATGCATTTTTCTGTGTGAATAGAAATGCCTATATGTAGAAAATTGGGACTTGCTAATCCATGTATTTGCACTTACTGCATGGTTAATTTAGAGTGTAAGGCTAGGTATATGCTTGCCCTAAGGGTGCCTTAACGTTTTTTCCCATTTGAGCTGAGATTTTTGCATTATAATAAAAATTCCACATTTAGGTGTCAAAGTAGATGATTGTCAAAATCTTTATTATAAACTTTCTTACAATAATAGCTATACTGTTCACAGATTTCACTAAAAGAACACTGTTGAAAAGCTGATAATTTATTTAGGGCTGAAATAAAGGCTTGGAAGCTTAACTTCTCACTATTTTATAAAGCAATAGCTGGGAAGGGAGGGCTGATCTCTACAGCTGGCACTTTAACGTCTTCTGCGGAGATCTTATATACATGTCTCCACCTAAGGGCCTTACCCTAGAGTCAATGGTGGCATCTTGAGCCTCAGAATTCACCAGTACTGCAGCTGCTCAGCAGTGAAGTGCCCCATCATACAAGCATGTTCAGCTCTGATTTTTGCATGTGTGTATGCTGACATTGCTGTTGGATTTTACACAGCACATGATATGGACCATATGCTGAGGATGTAGCTTGATATTGGTGGAGGGGACTACAGCTGATACCTGACCTAATGTAAAGCTCCTTAAACAAAGTTAATAAGCTGAATCGTTTTGAGGACAGACAAATCAAAATGGTGAGTTTGTATTGACTTGGTGCTTGGTTGAGAAAGCTGGCAGCACACCATGAAGCCAAGACCAGAGTGGCTGTGGTCTGTGGCTTTCCCAGGCCTCAGAAGAGCCAAACTGTCCTTGAGACATTGAGCCATTGCCAGTGATGAGGAGGGACCTCTTAGTCATCCAGCAGATTCACAGTGGCTGGGCTGATTGGCACTGCCAAGATAAAGAAAATGTTGCTGAATCCAGACCAGTCAGGCTGTCACGATAATAAAACACCTTAGGTCTGTGCTGCTTTCGTTTGGTTTGAGTGCAGCAGAAGCCATGGCTGGGAACTGCTGTAAGCACATGCTGAGGAATGCTTCGCTGTGGATTCCAAAATAACCACTGTCCTTTTTATAATTTTTTTATAAATTTTTAATTTTAATTTCATTTTTTACTACATTACAAAAAAAAAAATACACAAGAAGATGGGATGCCATTCTCCAAGAGCTAATTCCCTCTCAGTCCCTCCTCTGGCTAGCTGGGTTGTTTGCCTTTTTAGAATTTTGATTTACGCTACTGGTGGGAATGTACATTCCTCAGGATTTCAAACAGCTGGATTCTGTATTTGAGAGCTTGTCCTCCCAAAGGTCAATCCAGATTTATGCAAAATTTACATAAACATGAACACAAATAAATAAATAAATAGCAAGGCTTTGAAGCACACTTGGTCACTTCCCATCCCTTCTCACTGGAGAGCGTTGTGCTGCTCTCAGGTTTCTTGGTATCCCCTGATTAACTACTGATAGGCCAGAAAGGCTTGAATGCTGCAGTGTTTAAATTCTGGGAAGGATCCCAACAGCTGGACTCTTCTCTGCAGGATACTATGCCTTGCTTTGGAAAGAGCCCCCAGCATTAGGATCCAAAGAGGGCCGGGCAGGAGCGTGTGGGTGTGAGATGCAGATGCAAAAACAGAGGGATGTATCAGCTTGTGAGTGCACAGCCTCATAACTAAGGGTTTGCTGGTGGGGTTTTTCCTTCTATTTTTTGAGAAGGGGGAGGGAGAAGGACATATTTCTCCCATCTCACCCTCAGTTTTCGCCTTTCGTCACTCATTGCAATCTCAAGCTTCCTGTATTTGGGTAAATAATGTTATCATCTGTTTCCAAAAATGGTTTGGGACAAATTCTTCTTGGAAGTCCTTCCCACGCAGTTGTATTTCAGTGTCCTTTATTTCCCAGGCAGGCAGCGAGACCTCATGGTTAGGCTGTATCAGTTTCCCCTCCCCACCCATCAGCTGTCTCTTGCATTGAGATAGGACCACCGAATGTGGCGTGTTGTAACTGCAGAATAATCACCAGCAGTGTTTTCCATGCCACAGTTAAGAGGACACGGATTTTCACTGACAAAGCAGGCTTTGAAAATTGAAAACAAAAGCTAAAATAAAGATTTCTAAACTAATAGCAGTAAAAGTAGAGCTTTACTAGCATAAAAGCACCCAGAATCTGCTTGTACATTGTCTCTCTGAGATATATGGACAGACACTCACATGCCAAAAGCCTGACAATTTTGCATGCCACTGCATGAGAAGCCATAACTCATTCGAGCTGTTTTGCTGTAAGGAGAGGCTGCTGCCTCCTGAGGGCAAGCCTCCTCCCCTCCATCTAAACACAAGCATCTTGCAAAGGGATAGCTTGCCATCTGGAAGGCCTGGCTGACCAGAGGAAGAGCCTAAACCCCAGCCTGAAGGGCAGAAGCGTAGTAAGGAGGATTGCCATAAATGGAGCAGATTATTCACCTGACCTCAACTTGCGGTCGCTGCCCTGGGGAGCGAGGCTGACTGCCTCCCTTGGGCAAACCCTGGCACCAGGCTTGGAGCGACCTCACCCGCTCTTGCAATATGAAAGATAAGCATCACCTCTGGCCAGGGCAAGCGTGAAACCAGCTCATGGCAGAGGCTGTTAGAACAGGTCACCAGTCCACAGACCATTCCCACCTCTCTCACCTCCAGCTGCTGGGCTCTGGCATACTCTCCCAGGTATCATTTTCACCTCTTCATACTCACCAGCTCCTCTCCAGATAGTTGATCATAACAGTGCCTGGGAGGCTGTTCGTGCTGTTCCAGCAGAGTTAATTTTTCCTTGAGGAGTTGTTAAATGAGTCACTGGAGGGAAAGCGAGCGTGCTGCTGCGTGCCTGAGCCAGATGTGTCAGGTTCCTTCAAACAAGGGACTGCGTGCAGTTATCTGGTGTGCAAAACACAAGTCTTACCACTCCCATGTTATCCCATTTGTTGAAAGCAGAAAGCTCCACATCGTGTGTGTGAGGTGCTCAAATATTTTAGCTTAATTAGTTTAGCTAGGCTGTGGGAGAGGTCCAAGAACAAGAGTTTAAAACATTTTTCTTCGATTTTCTCTGCTGGGTGTTGCCTTCTTATCATACCCACAAGAAGGAGACCTGCTAAAAGCCTTGGCTTCGTAATGATGAGTAACAGACGTGGGCCACGGATGAGCAAAGCTCCCTGGATGAGAGTGCAGGGCCAGACCATGAAATTGCACGCTTCACACTCATCTCCTTTGGGAGCCATGAAGGGATCTGGCCTTGGCTGTTTTGGATACAAGCAGCCATAGAAGCTTCTATTAGCAATGAACTGTATAATACATCCCTAACGACCATAAATATCGTCATTAACAAGATTACAGATGATCTTAAGCTCTGTGTCTGTATCAATTGCAGGTATCTTGGTCATAGCTAAAATGCTTAGACTGCATGAGCACAGCACACCAGGAGAGGTCAGAGTGTGAGGTGGCACAGCAGGGAAAGGGAGGAGAGCCTTCAAGAGAGGAATGATATTACTGAAAACAAAACCCAAAACAAATCAACAAACAGGTTTTGTTAGTTTTTTGTTAAAAAAAACAGAAACAAAAAGGGCAGTGGAGAAATCAGTGAGCTAATTTTGTGAGTGTGGCTCAGGAAGGGCCCTCAATCTTGTTTTGTGGCAGGATGTTTTACCACAGAAAGGAACAGCTTCTTTTAGCCCGCAAGTCAGAAGAGAAGGAGGAAGGCTTGGAGAAGGGACATCTCTGCCAACTCAGATCTCTGGTTTTGATTGGGTTGATGCTTTAGCTGGCCAAGTTTCAGATCTCTAATAAAAGTGTCCCGTTGGTGTCATCTGAATGGCAGGCTCAGGTGCTGCAACTACACCCTTCCAAGGTGTTTCAGCTACAAGCTGTGCAAAATGGGTGAGAATTAGTAAGAATGAAAGTAATTTGTTCTTATTTTCTCTCTTTCCTGCCTGTTTCCGGTTTTGATTGGATGGCAGTGCTTATAGAAAACAGCTCATCCTCTGTGAGGAGTGGTAAGCTTCAGAATAGGGCATAAAAGCAGCTGATATTTTAAGACAGATGATTAAAATAGACATCTACAAGGCTCAAAGAATACAGCTGCTTAATGCAGCTTTGAGAGTTGAATCAGCAGATTCAGGTACAGACGCTGCCCTAATGTATGTCAACTTTCCACATTATTTTGATGCACACATGGTAATGTACATTGAGAGGGTACACTGGGGCTCACATAAATTACACTGTTGATTACAGGATACATGGTGCTTCTTTCAGATATAGTGTGGGGTCAGGAGTCTAGTGTTGTATGCCAGGGTTCTGTCATGCTTTATTTTCACATGTTAGAGAAGCTAAAAACATGTAGTGCATGCTGGTGTGCCCTCTCTCTCTCCACTCCAGTCTCCTGCAAAGGAGACACCTAGTCTACTAGGGTGGAAGAGTTTGAACCCTGCTAAGCTACATTTTTCAAGACCGTAGGAAAGCAAGATTTGAAACCAAATGTGAAATGTTAAGGAGCAGAAGCATATGAGGAAGGCTCCTTTCCTTTTGGTATATTTTTACACCATGGAAGAAGAGCAGATTCCTCAGCAGCGCTCAGGAATAACTCCAGCATTCGCGAGTGCATCCGCAGAGTGCCAGATCCCATAGATTGTCTCACATCTCTTGACAGAAGAGAGAGTAATTATCTCATTCCTTCAGAGGCCTGCAGTGGATTTGTACTGGGGGTTCCCTGGGAGCACTCGTGTTGGGGTGCAGCATAACAGCATGAAGGAGCACTGTGCCTCCAGCCCTTTGAAACCAGCTCTTTGTTCTGTCCTGGCTGATTGCAGTGGCAGGTGAAAAGGGGACTTAATACACTGTAATGTGAATTCATCACTCTCTGCTTTGCATCCTTATCAAAGTCAGAAGGAAGGCTGCCTCCCCAGCCTGTCACTCGGGAGGAAGCTTCTCCACTGAGAGCCTCATGCTTTGACCCGCCTTATGAAAAAGCAAATTATGTTCCCATAAAGAACCATCTTGATAAGCTGGCTCAAAGAAGCCATGTGTGTGCTTTGTAAACCATACTGATTAGCTTTCCTTTTAAAGTGGATCTGAGTCCCTGGGGTTAGTCCTGGGTAAAATAGTCAGTTATTCAATACACTGGAAAGTGATTGTCCCATAATTAAAGTAATTTCAGGGTGTACGGTTACAGACCTCAGCCTGGACATTTGTGGGTGAAATTGCCTGCCTGCAGGCTGGCTGAACAATTGGAGCTGCGTCTCCATACTGGAGCGTGCAAACCTGTCTGCTGTCTAAGGCAGCACAGATTAACGCTGTCCTGCTACACTATGCCTGCACTGGACAAAGCTTCCTAACTGGATCCTGCCAAGCAGGGCTGTTTCTGCATCATACCCTATCCCTTTTGCTTCAGCTAGCTCCAGAGGCTGTCTAAATGGCAATGTATTTCTTTAATAAAGAAAGAAAGGTGGTACGAGCTGCTGTTGGTGAGAGTGTAGTGGCTCCAGGGTCATTCAACCCTGCAGCTAGAGGTGGCTGCGACTCCTATGGACAGAGCTGAGCCAGTTTTTAACCATCCACCACAGGTGCTGCTCACAGTGTGGCCACGGCACCAGGCAGTGGGAAGCCTTCCTCAGAGAGGGGAGAAAAAAGCCATGCAACTGTGGCCAGTGGCAAGTCCCTGGGCTAGGTAGTCCAGAGCTAAGCTCAGTGAGCCTGGTGTTAAAAGGTGCCTTTTTTTTCCTCAAGGGCACCGCAGTTCCTTGCTGACATTTTGGGTTGTATTCTTACCACTCTTTAATCTTCAGGTCTGCTAAAAAATTGTGGGAATTGAGAGTATCCTCCTAAGAAAAAGGGTGGACTTTGCAACTGGGATGTCTGGTGTTGACAACCATATTTGCTCTGGTTTAGAGACCTCTGCCCCGCCGGGTGACTGCTCTCACGGTTTGCTGATTCCCTGGGATATCAATACTTTGGGCAGGGACATTGGCCTCTTGTAGGTGGGGGAAAGACCAGAGGGCACAAGGGTGTGCTGGGGGGAGCAGTGGCAGGCAGGCAGCCCGGGGACCTGGGCTAAGCAGAAGCACCTCACTGGGCACAAGGCATCTCGTCCCTGGGAGATGTGCCCCTACAGAGATTTTTCATCCATGACACGGTTTTCTGTGCCATGTGCTAGAGGCAGCCTTGTTACATCTATCTGTTGTCTTTTGAAGGTTTGCAAGGGATTTTCTGTCTTGGGCATTCATTTTCACTACCTTATTTTTGAAATAGTTCTGTTTTCTGTTTAGAAATAGGTTTTCTGTTAGAGCTTCAGTTATGAGGGCTTCAAGGCTCTGTTGAACTTTGCTGTTAACAAATTCCCTCTTCTGCCCACCTCTTTTTTACGTAGGACCTCTTGCCTTTAACCAAGTGAGTATTAACTAGGAATTTTAATATAATTGTGTCTATGTCTGTAAACAATTTTGAACAAATGGGAATGGCATCCAGCGTTGCAGTTTTATAGGAACATGAATTTCTAAATATTTACTAAGTTAACAAACTAGCCAAAAGAGAAAAAATCCCCAAGAGAGACAGACTGGCAGTGATATCAGCTAATACTAAGTGTTTTGCTGGAGCAAAAGCACTCATATGTCCTTGGGGACAATTAGTATCTGCAACAGGATCTGACAAATGCAATGCTGACATCAGAGGTACCCCAGTTTACATCACTCACTGACAATGCCACCAATTCGGGGATAGAGCTGGGATTGCTTTTCTGCCTGGTAAGGTCTTCCTACAGAGTAGTTGTAAAACACTCTACAAATGTGAACTGAAGTTATTATAGTTTGTGCCTCCAAAGAGCATTGCTTGACTCACCCTGCTTTGCAGAGGGTGGCCTGGGAGACGCTCAGTGCTGTGGTGCCAGGATGGCAAAGGAAGCCACAGGTCTCCCAGCCCTGGCTGAATAGTCCCCTGCAGTAACCATCAGATCAGGGTTTCTTTTCTCTGAAATCCTTATGTTTTCCTAAATTATTACCTTATACACAGGAGATTTTGCATAAAATTGAAAAGGCCCTGAGCTTACAATAGCTGAAATCAAAGCAGCAAAAGAAAAGCCCAGGAGAAATGAAAAGTGAAACAAATCAAGTCAAAAACAAAGGTCGGTTTTATAGCAGACCAAAGGGAGACACAGTTACACTATTGACCAAGGGGGTGCAATTAGTCAGCAATATGGATGGAAACTCCAGTGAAAACCTGATGCTACCCACACGTGGCCTAATCACTCCCTCCCTTCCCTGTGATTCCCCAAAGGGAAAGTCCAGCCTGCCCTTGTGCCAGGGTTGCCCAGTGGAAGCCGAGGCTGGGGGCCATGGCTTATGCTGGGAATTAGCAGCTCCTAGATGTTTCTTGATTTCTGTTGTATTGTGGCATTGTGGCAAGGAAGGAAGAAGATCAGTCTGTCTTTCCTAATGCTGCAGAAGAGTCCCGATCTTGGGGACATTGCATGAAGAAGAAAAAACTCAGTGAGAACTTTTGGATGCTGAAGTGAACTCTGTGTCTGCTCATTCCCAGCAGTGGGTGATGATATCTGATTCATAATAATAGTATTTCATGGCATTACTAGGTGCTGGGAAAAATCTGACTATGGTCTGCCACTTACAAAGCATCCAGCACAAGCAGTTATTCTGCCCTCATTGCCTCTATCTAGTTGCAGCTATTGCTTAAAAAAGAAAAACAAAACAAAAAAACAGGAGCAAACTCCTGCTTTGCAAAAGTCCTGAGTGCTGTACAAGTAAGTCATGCTTCCTGAAATTCTGTGGCCATGTGGGGGGAAATGGGTTCATGTCAGGATCTTGCGATAGATGGAACTGTGAAATTTGCAGACTGAGGCTGAACTGTGGATCCTTGGATCCGTCTTGTACACTTGCTCCTGCCCCTCTCTGGTGAAAGGCTGCCTGGGGCTTACGAGACTTGGTTTCTTGACTTAGTGGGTAAGGGCTTATGATTTTGTAGATTGTTTAGACAGTGACTTTGGTGAAGCATCGTTTTAGTAGCAAAGCTGGAGGGACATTTCACAGCACAGTTGCTGGCAACACATCCCAATCAAGGTCTGCAATGACCATCTGTACAGGGACAGGATATGTAATTTCCTCGCTCTCCACCTTTTTCTAGCTTGTCAGGTGTCTGTGGTTTTGACCACAGTTATGCTTGGAAAATACAGAAAAATACGGCTATGTGGTTCATCTGGATTAATATATTCCCTTGAGAAATCACCACTGAAAAGGCAGACATTGTGATGATGTCTGCCTTCTCAGCCCAGGCTAATTTAGTCAGTCCTTAGCCACCCCCAGCACATCCCAAATCCATAAGGATGTCCTCTCTATCTCTGTTTCTCAGATTCATTTTTCTTCTGAACAGTCATTCCTATGTCAGTGAAGTTAATCCTGAAATTATACTCCTAAATACTTTTGGTATTCCCCTTTTGGATTTATTCTTTCTTTTCCAGTTTAACCAGTGGCCTTAAATGAGCTGTACCTACAGTATAATCCCACTTCCTAATCAACAATAACCAGCACCCTAACAACCCAACAGACAGACCCTCCTGCTGGGGACAGCCCCCACTCTCACATGGGCTGTATTGCAGCTCTTTTCTTCAAGAGAAAACGTGAGGCTGCCAGCAGAAGCCAGTTTTAAAGCAGAGCTGCCAAAAGATGGGAACGCTATGAGGAGCAAAATGAAATATTGCTTGCCTCTGCCTTTGCACAGCTGCTGTTTTCTAGGATGTGTTGACTTAGGAAAGTCTTTCTTTGTGTAGTCCTCTTTCAGATGTTGCTTAAGTGCAAATATGGGCTGTTAGTTCAAATTTAGTAACAATCACGATTGATGGAAAATCTCATACTAGGATGCGACAAAGAAATTCAATTACATACATACACTTGATTTCTATGCTAATAAGACTTACAGTAGTGCTAAAGAAACTGCATTCTTGACTACAGTGGCAGCTGGGTTTTGTCACTGAATACTGTGTTGGCAGCATACTAATGACTCATTTCTGACTGCCGACAGCTTCTCGAGTGACTTTGTACAGTGATTTAAAGCCTGCTGCCAAGCCCCTGGGAGTCACTTTGCCAGACATGGGACCTGTTTGAAGTCAGTGGGAATTATGCTGGGGAGTACAACAGGACCACGTTTTGGGCTAACCAGCACTGCAATCAACTTCAGTGAGGCTGGGATCAGGCAGATAACCTGAATTTGTTTTCTCACCTGAGAAACAGGTGATGCAAAAAGGCTGCATTTGTGTTTGCAGCTGGGTTAAAACTTGGGGTGTTGTTGTTTTCTGTTTTTGTTTTGTTTTGTTTTTTTCGAAGGTGGGAAAGGGAAAACTGAGGGAGGTTATTTAAGTTATGAATGGTGAAATACAGATGCAACTCACAGAAAACCTCTCTTTCACCCACGAAGACAAGAAGATAGTGACATGGGCTACCACAGAGTCATCCCCATCCTGGACTTGCCATTTTATCCAGTGCATGAGGGGTGTGCAGGTGTGGTGTGGTGGACGTGAGATGGTAATAGTCTCTTAAATAGTATCTTACTTGTTCTTACAGGGAGTCAGTATACACATAGGGGTTGAGGGGAAGGCATATCAGCAACTGCTGGTTGGTCAGATTTTTCTTCCTAGCTCCTTCCCAGGACAGAGTCTGCCAATATCTCCATCCTCTTAATACTCACAGTTCGTAACTGCACATGCTTGTTCTCTAAAGGACAAAAAAGAGCCCTGATATGAGTAGATACAACTCCCTGGAAGCCGTGTTACAACTCGAAGGGGCCCAAACACAACATTGGAGCAAGATGTTCCAGTCAAACATGAGTGCTCTTTTTATTTAAAAGGTAATTAATACACAAAAATAACTCTGCATCCAGCTGCCTTGGTGGTACAAAACAGCAATAACAATAAAATGAGGCCAGCACCACCTGCAATTCTGAGAGTAGACTATATTTGATATCTGTATATATTCCTTTCCTTTGTATATTCTGTATGTATCTCTTTTAAGGGAAAGAAAAATCCAGGCGTAAATGCCTTTGAGGCAGTGGAAAGCTCAAGTTCTCTTGCACTTTTAAAAGGAATTGGACTTTGGGTCCCAAAAGTTTAGAGTTTGTTAATAATGTTTGGGGTTTTTTTGGTGGTGGTGGTGGATTTTTATATCATAATATGGATATTCTCTTTCTTCAGGACTTCAGAAAAAAACCCTGAAGCATGTTTATTTCCCACAGCTATATATAATGAGAAGTAAGTTATTCAAGACCTGGACTCAGATAATTTCATGTTGGAGGCTTAATGCTAATTATTGTATCTAACTTTCACCTGGTGTAAATACAGCAGCCTGGTGACTTCTAGAGCTGACCTCATGCAAAGTACCAAGCAACCTGTCCCACTAAAGCCTGTTAACGTGATAGACACTGCCTCTTTAACGTGGCTTGTGTTGCATTAGTTATAGCATCATAGAATAGTTTGGGTTGGAAGAGACCTCCAAAGGTCATTTAGTCCAACCCCTCTGCAATGAGCAGGGACATCTTCAACTAGATCAGGCTGCTCAGGTCCAGCCTGCCCTTGAATGTCTCCAGGGATGGGGCATCTACCACCTCTCTGGGCAACCTGGGCCAGAGTTTTACCACTCTCACTGTAAAAAAAATTCTTCCTCACATCTGGCCTGAGTTTCCACTCTTTTAGTTTAAAACCCCTTCTCCTATCACAACAGGCCCTGCTAAAAAGTCTGTCCCCATCTTTCTTGTAGGCCCCTTTTAAGTACTGAAAGGCCACAATAAGGTCTCTCCAGAGCCTTCTCTTCTCCAGGCTAAACAACCCCAACTCTCTCAGCCTGTCCTCTAAGGATAGATGTTCCATCCCTCTAGCTAGTTAGCTAACCCTCCTGGAGCTGAATCTCACCTCTGTGTTGCATGACTAAGGTAAACTGTGCATTGATGCAGAAGATAAATGCGTGGCAGCACCCAGTATTTGCGAGGTGCCTATAAAATAACTCATCACTCCGCAAGGCTCTCACCCTGGCAACGCATCCCCCTGCCACTTCAGTCTGCAAATGCGTCCCCCTGTACCCCGGTGAAGACAGATGTCTGGCTCTCAGGAGGTGCAGGTAGAGTTGTGAATGTGCCCCAGTCTCTCGTGAGATCTGAGAATATCCTCAGTCCACATGGACACGAAGGCCTTGGGTGCAGAGCGATTTTGGTGGGACCAGTCGGCACAGATCAAGGCAGTGCCAGGAAGCGCTGGCTGCCATCTGCTTCCGCCGGGCCTGAGGCATCAGCTGCCCAGGAGACAGCGTTGGCACTTGCATTCGAAGCAAACATGGGCTTTTGTTTCCAAAAGCAAATAACCTTATCTCTGGGAACCTCTGTTTCACACAGTTATTTGAACAAAACAGGAAGTCTGTGTTTTTTTACTTTGGTATTAAAATGAGCATTTGGGCTGTTTTTCCGGATGCTTGATGCATTAGTGAAATCGACAAGCTTCGTATTTTTTTAAAAAGAAATTTTCCACTAGATTCATGCTGCTCTATTATATTTACATACTTGTAATTACGTGTACTTATATCGCTCTCTCTATATATACATATGATTATATTAGTGCACAGAGAGATCACAGAATCATAGAACGATTTAGAGATATATATATATACTTCTACTTATTCATACTAATAGATAGACCTGCAATATTTACTCCCTTATGTTAAAGCAAGTCACATAGAAAATCCGTAGGTGCAGAACATCTCTGGAGGTTCATAACTCATGGTGAGGAAGGAAACAAAAGAGAAGGGAGAAGGTAAAAGGAAGAAAAAAAGAACACAGAAATTTCTGCATTAAATTTGTTGCCTTCAACAAAAGGCACCAGCACTGCAAGAACAGATCAGAGGAGAGTTGGAGAAGACAAGGCTTTGGCTCAAAGTAGATAACCAAGCTGAGACAGGCAGGAGCAGACTGGAAATTTCTGTAGGCAAGATGAGAGCAGCACTACAGCAAGAAATTACTCCCCTGGAGCCATTGGGGTCCATTGAGGTGCCTCCTTCGGCAGCCTTGGGGAAGCAGGAAATAAATCTCACAGGTTGGAGAGGGAGAATTTGCAAAGAATGGTTTTCCTCCCGCTCACCCCTGCAGAAAGGTGGCTTTGCACCTTCCCCAACTTGGGCCATAGGCTAAAAGCTACCACTGAAGCCACAGAAGACAAGATTAGGTGTGACAAAGGTGTCAATGGTTTGTACAGGTTGAAAAGTGCAGTAGAGAGCTTCATCAAGTAAAAGTAAACCCAGAAAATACCAGCAGAAGAAGTGTCCTGGGTTTTAAAATCCCTAGCAGTTTTCCAGTGGATCCTTTTGCATTTTCACCTCATTAACTTTTAAAGTTAATTTTCCATTAACCTGAGTCAAAATTGTTGCAGGGTAACTACGGGCTCAGGAAGTCAGTTCTGCTGGTCCATGTTTGTGTTATTTTTATACCTCAGCAGATTACAAAAAGGCTTCTTTTCTGATGTTTCTCTGCAGAAATCTTTAGGAGTGATTACAATCCAACAGCAATTGCTCTTCCTTATCCAACACATCTGGAAATCAGTCATGCCCTCTAAGCACTGTATTCCACAAAAACAACAGTAAAATCATAACTTCTCAATCTGAACATCAGTATCTTAGGGCAGGGGTGGTAATGTATTTGCTCAATGCCTCTGTTACAAACCTCTGGCTGTAAAATGCTGATGGCTGTGCCAGATATACCCATCAGACATGAAATTTTTCATGTTGAGTGTCTGTCTGAAGCTGATTTTTCATTTTTAAATTTCTGCCAAAGTAGTTCCACTGTTTTCAAGAATGGAGGCAGAGAGGAACATAGTATTTTGCCTGTGTTAACACATCCTGGCAGAACTGTATACTTGTGCAAGTGAGGCACAGGCGAGGCCAGCATACTCAGGGAGCCACACTGGTGTCTGGCACTTCAGGGTCCTTTTACTGCTGGCAAATACCAGCAAAACCCAGATATATGCCAGCACAAAGCGTCTTGACCCGGCTCTGTGTATGAGCAAGAGGATGTCGAACACGGTGCTGCCAGCAATCCTGTCAGCTCAAGTGACAGAGGTCCCTTCATTTGAGCTCTCAACTCCCCCTTGGGAGGTCTCCGTGGAACCACGCACAGCACAATTTGTGGCCTGGGGATGGGCTAGATTCCTGTTTTTTGACCCCAGAAAATGGCAGGCAGTTCCATTTTAAGAGTGCCAGGTTTGCAAAGCCTGGGTAACCTTACTGCAGATCTCTGGGACACTCTGATAGAGCCTTTAATTACATGGTCACACAGTGTTTCCCCTCCACAGGACTCCTGTGTCTTTCAGGGCTCGGGATGGCTGGTGTTTTTCTAATGAGCAGCTGTTCAATATTTGGTTTTCTCCTCCTTTCTCAGTATGTGGTTCTACAGACATTATTGAAGCCTGGCTATGAACACAGAATTATTAATTTCTTTGTAAGCTTTTCTTTTTGCAGTGCTCCTTGTTTAATACCTCTTTGCTTCAGAAATGTGATTTTGCAAGACTCAGGTGAGGGTGGGAGTGGAGAAACAAAGAGTAAGGCAAAGAAAGCCATTCAACTAACGTGAGGGGACTTGATTTCAGATGTGTGCCTTTCAAAGTAAATATAGCAGTAAATCTAAGCATTTAGCTGTTTATCTAATTGTGAGTCTGTGGGGGACAGCATGCACTGGGGTGCACTTGCTGGCAGCAGGAGGGATGTATGTGACTGTGGCGATGATAGGTGAGCAGCCCTGTGTCCCCTTGGATGGGGTGGTGGTGGTGAATGGTTTCCGACTCTCTTTACCTGCTCTCTTCCCACTTGTAAACCTGGCACATTTGAGCCAATTCCAGATCTTCACAAGGGTGAGAAGGAAGGAGGTGACAACTGTAATAAATTCAGTAATTTATGGCTGCTCTCGTAGTGCATGCTAATAAAGTAAATGGTATTTGAAGTTATGTGCTGATAACACTTGGATTAGACTGTTCAAAACAGGCTGTTTAATCAAATCTACTTATTGTTATCGAGCTTTAAGATTAACAAGTTCTTGCAGTTTGCAAAACTGAACTGGAAGTGTTTTAATTTTGTTTTGGATGAAGTCCAATAACTGTTTGAAGGGTGGAGCTGCAGAGAGCAATACTGGCTGATTCCAGGTGACTAAACTCCTGAAGGTAGATCAGGTCACCAGCAGTCCCTGGCAACTGCTTAATATGATTATGAGTTAGGTCTAGTTTTCAGAGTTTCTTGAAACAAAGCAAACACATATCAATCCAAGCAAGGTTGCAGACTCTTGCTGGCTTTCATGCATTCACTCACTTTGTCTTCACAGATAAGATTTGTCTTCAGGAATTCCACGTCACTGAAACCAAAGGGTAAGTCTATAGCAAGAAAGACTTACCATTGGCAGAGGAGGATTGGGTTAAGGAACATTTAAATGAACTAGACACACAGAAGTCTACAGGACCTGACAGATGCAGCTGTAAATGCTGAGAGAGCTGCCAATGCCACTGCAAGGCTACTTCCAATCATCGAGGGGTCACAGCAATTGGGGAAGGTTACTGAGCACTGGAAGAGAGCAAATATCCTGCCTTCTTCAAGAATGGCAAGAAGGAAGGTGCAGGGAACTATAGACCATTGCCTGATCCCTGGCAAAGTGATGGAGCAAAGCTTTCTGGGAATCATTTCCAAATGTATGGAGGACAAGAAAGTGACTGGGAGTAGAGAGTATGGATTTGCAAAGGGAACATTATGCCTGACCATCCTAGTAGCCTTCTACAGTGAATTGACTGGTTTTGTGGATGAGCAGAGAGGAATATGTTGCTTATCTTGACTTTAGCAGGGCTTTCAACACTCTCTCCCATAACAGACAAATTGATGAAGTACAGGCTACATAAAAGGACAGTGATGAGGGGATAGGGCTAGATGGTCTCCAGAGGCCAGTCTCAGTCTCAGCTATTCTGTGGTTCTGAAACGGGTGCAGGCTTTGATCACCCAGATTAATACAAGTGATTATATTTGCTTTTCAACAGGCAAGTTTTAAAATTTAAAATACTTTTCTGAGTGCATCCAGGGTAATTAGATCAGTTGCCTGAGCCGCCACTAAATTTTGCTTTGACTTTTTCCCTTGATGGAAATTATGATAAAACCTTAAGTGAAGAATGAGGGTGGCTAACACTATCAGTCATTGGCAATGCAGCCTTCTCCAGCATCCAAGACTAGCAACTGCTTTTCAGGGTGCAGCACCCTGGGCTGTTAACCCCATCTGAAAATCCAGGGTGGTACCTGAATGAGAACACCCTACAGCCAGCTCCCATGGGTATGGGTGCAGCATGAAGCTGCTTGTAGCTCTCTGCTCTCAATGAATACTGGCTGATGGGTTGGATGCAGGCTGGGAATTGGGTCAACCCTGATCTCTTTTCATATACTGTGCCACACTCCAGGTGAATTCAAGAGAAATGGGGGCATTTTTCTGGTTTGAGGGAGGCTGAGGGGCTTCCTGCTCTTGGTGGGGGGAGAAAGCTGCCAGCACACATCCGCCCCTGACATGGGCTGCAGCAGCTGGGAAGCCACTCATGCCAGGGATGGTGCCCTGGGACTGAATTTTACTCATGATCTGCAAAGTGTAGACAAGCAAGGTGAGATCAGAAAATGGCTGCAAAGGAATGGAAACACCAGCTGGAGCTGAGAGGAGAAAGTCTGACCGGATATCTGCACCCCGACAGCGAGCTGTTGGCTTTTCTCCCCAGCTGTGATAGAAAGAGAGATGTTGAGCGGGAGCTCCCCAGGATGGTGGTTACTATGGCTACCCCCACACCGTCCATCCAGGCATCCATCTGCTTGGCTCACAGGGCTGGAAAAGATACACTGCTGCTTTTGAAAGCTGATGGTAATCTATCCTCCCTGGCTGGACAGGGATGATATCCTCCTCTGAGATCAATTTTGTCCAGCGTTTTTTAAGCTATGAAAACCATTCTTACAGCAAAGTCATGCTGACAAAGACGGTGTTGTTTCCTTTTAATAGTTGTCTTATTGTTACTGAGTAAGGGGTACAATGATAACAGAGAGGTACCAGTAGGTCCCCAGCACACTGAAGCACCCACCATCTTTAGTGGGAATTTAACCCTTCAGATTTACTTGGGAGATTGAGTAGTCCTGCCAGCATGCTGTGGTGCTGGTTTGACATGCTCACAGAGAATGGAATAGAAGTTGGATATGCACAAGCTAGTGTCTGCATCTGTTTCTTCATGAGCCTTTTGGATGGCCACATACAGCAACTGTGGGATAAGTATATAGGTATTTTCTTCCTGCTGTAAAGTACTTGCTACTCTGCATAATTTTGCTGACAAGTAGGACCCATGGGAAGAAGTGTCACATATTGTGGATGATAGTATCAAGCAATGGTCTTGAAGCAGATGTTTCAGAAAAGCTGATCTAGGAAAACATTAAAAAAAAAGAAAAAGAAAAAAAGTGTTTAAATTTTAAAGAGCAAACAAACAAAACCAACCAACCAACAAACAAACAAAACCAACCAAAAAACCCGACTCTTTGCTGGGGAGATGATCAGATAGAGTTTACATATTCTTCCACTTGAGTGATCCTCTGTGTGAAATGGTCTTTCATTTAGAGACTGGTCTGGGATGAAGAAGATTCAGCCCAATATTGATTATCTTGCTCCTGGGCAGTTTTTAGGCCTCATCATTCAATACTACTGTGAATGTCTCATTAACAGTTTTACATGGCTATTCCTCCTTGGAAAAGTCCTGCAAAAGCAGAATTCCTGATGGACACACAGTTGACATTTGTGGACTATATGGGGACTATATTGTGCTATGCAGGTAAATATGAAAATCACAAATATGTATACAGTGCAGGCTTGTAGTGTGCATATTGTATACATCTTTTTGAGTTGTGTTCCTTGAATTCAGAGTGCAGTTTTGTTTACTTCTTGGAGCATCACTGCAGTTAAATACAGCAGTGGCTTCTTCCTCCCATTGCTGCTGTGCATTGGGGTGGTTGGGAGCTCCAGGAAGCTGAAATCGATTACTCTGTTTCCTCTGTTAGCTGTGTCACACAGAAGAAGCAATCATTTCACAAGTTAGTAATTCATCTTATCATTCTCCTTCCTGCCAATTTTATCTAAGCCCTCTGTCTTCTAGGAAACTGCAGTCTGTTATATTAGCAAGACAGGCTGTCCAACCCTGATTGATAAAGGTGTGGACTACAGGACTTACAAGCAATTTTAGCTAGAAAGGCTTTGTAACCAAAGCAAATAGGATGTAATGTGTTTAGAGCAGACAACGATTCACAACCCAGGCATAGAAGTGCATGTATGCATGTGTATATTTAAGTACACACATTTAGTTCTTCTTGTCAGCATAAATCCACTAAAAGAAACGTTCCCTCTCCTGATCTTTGGTGTAGCAGATGCTGGGCTGCAGGCAGTATTGCCTTTCTAGGGGAGGGTGGATTTGAGTTCCTAATCTTGCAGCCTTAGTCTGATTGTTTGGGGATGCTGAAAGGCAAGATGAACGGTATGCTCTTCCTACAGCCTGTCCTTCACATTCTGACTTTCCTGTTCACTCATTCCATATATATAAAGGGGTTAGAATACATTACCATTATTTTCAGATCTCTAATTTTTGACTTGGAAAATTGTTGGTTTCGGCTTCTCTGCCAGATGGCTGGGGAAAGAGCAGTCTGTGCTTTGTGCTAAATGTTTGTGTGAGAATCTGAGGAAGCAGAGTTCAATTAGCATAAAAATCCACTGTGGTCTTCCAGAATCGGGGAATGAGAAGTTAATGAAACAGAATGAGCAATCACCTGCCTAAAATATAATAATTAACTGCAGCTGTAAATCAGAGCAGCTCAGTGTATGGTACCTATCTAAGTCCACAAGCCTCAGAAGTGATTAGCCATCATGGATGACAGAAATGAAGCACTACTCTGGCTCTGATGTCAGGCATTTTGACTCCATCATCTATATGGGAAAGATTATAACATGCCTTCAGGAAAACCACCATCTACTGCATGAATCCAACTTCTGTCCTGGAAACTGTTTGGAAAAATCAAGAGGAAAAGGCACTCTGAACAGCAGATCCATGTCCACTCAAGTCCTAATGTAATCTACTCAGATAATAAGTGCATGCTTTTGATTTGAAAATGTGATGCTCTTCACCAAAGTTTGTTCCATTATTTGTGACCTCCCACAAAATTCATTTGTGATAACCAGGAGTGGATTTACTGGAGAGAGGATAGGGGCTGTGCCCCATATTCCCTGTATATGGCATGCCATCTGGGCTCTTGTGGGGAGGAACAGGCTGTATAAAGGGCCGCTGGAGGAGGACTTTGCACTTAGGCCTTTCAGCTCATCAAGGCTCCCAAAGAAAGACCTTCATAACTACTCTGCCTCCAGAGTAGGCTGCAGGCAGAAGCTGTGTGGGCTGAGCTTTTGGAGAGATCCAGTATGGAGAGAGGAACTGGGCAGTAGGTGCCTCCAAGGGGGGGTGTGATGTTGCTGAGGGCTAGGTGTAGAGGTGTAGCCCCTTTGTGCTCATGGGTAGGTATAGAGGTTGTCGTGTCTCTACAGCTATCAGAACAGCACACCTGCTACATCCAGTTCTACAATATACTTTTGCTTTTTAGAGGTGAGCAAAATTTGTGTGCAGTGTCCCCCAAGCCTTCTCTTACTGTTTTAGCTCAGAGGATACAAAATTTCTACATCCCTAACACAGATTTACTCTCAACAGCACCAGTGCTGCTTTGTCCCTTTCCTAATTTTAAAATTGATGCCTCTTGCCAGCCTTCCTCTGAACACGTACACACCAGAGTCCAGAGCTTCACCACAAATATTTCAATGGAGACACTGTTCTAGGGATACCCCATGGGGAATATACTTCTGTTGACATTTAGCATATCTCACAAGCTTTCCTGGGTTTTGCGAAACTATGAAGGGAATGTGCTATGCACAGAGCAATTTGAAACAATACAGTTGTCTCCATTTTAAAGGCAGGAAGTGAAAATGCAATATTAACTTCCCTGCAATTGCCGGTCAAGGTAGGGATCGTGTAACAGCGTTAGCTGGAATTTAACCACAGTTAATGAAAATGTCTCCATGCACTAGAAAAATGCCATCAGATTTCCAGTGACACAAGCAAAAAAGGTTGGGAGTGTCAGATCAGCTGAAATGCAAACCCATTGGAGTAGTCATTGCACAAACTCAGACAGAAATAAGGGAGAATTAATCAGGAGAAGGGACAGGGCACTCTCTGCATGGGGGTGTGCTGCCCATCATGGCGGGGAAGAGCCACACAGGTGTTCAGCTCCCCATTCGTATCATGGCTGGAACAAGCTTTAGTGGGAAAAAGTCCCTGGCCTGAGGGACATTTATAAAAGCCAGGAGAAACACCATTGCTGAGGAGGATTACCACCACTTTGCCTTTAGATTGCACCCCTGGGACATAGGTTAATAACTTACCCAAGGTAACAAATAAGCCTGGAGGCAAGCCCAGCAACTAAAACCCACAACCCAGCTCAGCACCACAGCTCTTCCCTTTCTGCTGGGATATGTGAGGTCCATGCCTCTGCCAGGGCTACTCTGCCCTGGGGTGACCATGGGCACAGGCAGTGCTGGCACTGCAGAGGGGGTGGGTAAGGAGACAGAGACAGGTTTCTATATTTTATGTACTTAGCACTTAGCTCAGAAATTACTCTTGAGATTAATAGTATCCAACAAATGTGCATTGCTGAGGAAATGGGCAGTAAATGGAAATGTGATGCTCAACCGGACAAATTCCTCTGTTGTTTCTCTTTTCCTTCAGCTAGGCTCTTAGCTCAGGTAAGTTAGTGTAATGTATACAGGTCTGAGATGCTCCTTCAGAGCCACAGCTGGCGGGAAAACAGGAAAAGAGAAAGGGCTGCAGTTCTAGAGGAGGAACAATTCAGCAGTATCTTTAGACACATTTATTGGAGCACTGTTCTTCTCTCTGTGGGACCCACATTTCACCATCCTTCAGCTCTAGCCACATCAGCTGAAGGTTTGAGTCACTCTTCATCTCTGGTTACCTTTGTGAATGAGTGTTGAAAACTTCTAAAAGTGCTTATAGAAAAATCAGACCTAACTTTTAATCTCAGAAATAAATCCATAAATGTCTGTAATCTTATTCTGCTAACATGTTTCATTTGAGGGGGGGACAAGAAAGAAAGTTAATATCTCTTCTAATTGTCCCTTTGCTTTTTTGCACTTTCTTTCTGAAAAACATCATCAATAAAGAAAACGTAAGACAAAGTCTTTGGAGGAAAAAAAATACATATTAAATAAGTTCCATCATTTCTTCGATTGCTGGAAAGCCCTGACTGCCCAAAAGCTGCAGTCTGTAGCAGGAGTCCAAGATAGCGCATTTTATCGAGTACATACTCTGGGTTTTAACTGATCTCTTAACTCCCTGATATTCTCCTTATGACACGTGATTTATGCCCTTGTACATCACTCTGAAATTTGACATAGTGCTTCTTTTCCTCCTGTGCAAGTTTCATCTTCTTTTATAAAAGTCATCTTCAGATTTATAAAAACCAGCTATAAAATAGTTTGGGCCCTGGTTTTAGGCATTTCAAGGTCAGATGCTTAATCCTTCTGAAAGCAGAGGGGATTACACATGAGCAGAGACATCTGTTCATGTGTGAGCAGCCACACCTGGCATCTTCAGGCTGCCTCCCGCCCAGGCCTCCATGGGGTTCTCAGATCATCTCCTCCATGGCCTCTCTCATGTCCCATGCTTGATTTTTTTTCTTTTTTTTTTTTTTTCTTTTTTTAAGGCATTCTGTAGAGCATATCTTCCAGGTCAGTCCTCACACAGAAGAGAGCTAAGAATGAGATTGGCTGTGTCTTCCCATTTTGCCCATTATATTGGTTAAAGCAGTGTACTGGGACAAATGAAGGTGAGGTGTTCTGCCCTGTTTGAAGCACACGTCATCATCCATTTGGCAGTCTGACCTACACAGGGCTTTGGAGTAATTTTGAGGTGTGTTTTCCTGAATTTTCCTGATCAGATCTGATTTTCTTTGAATGATTCACAGTATTGTGGGTTTGACTTTGCTTTTCTCCTCCAACTACCAGCTGAGTCCTCCTGCATCACTGTGGTGAGGGATGCTACTGGAGGCTTGTGCCACACAGCACCGATGGAGCTTACTCACGTATCTCCAGAAGTTCCACCTCTCCCCATATTCTCCAGCAGCCTGCCTGGATTGCCTGTCTTCTGCAGATTCCACTTGTAGGTATTTCAGTTTTGCTGCACATTGTTGAGGAATATCTCATGGCTTAGGGCTTTGAGGATGCCTGTTGTGGAGTGGGATGCATGTGGGAAATTAGGAAGTGCATTGCTGAAAGTGGCAACTCCTAAAAATCTCCTGTGAGTCCTGCCTCTGGAATTTTATTGCCTTTGAAGAGCATTCCCATTGATGGATGCACTACTCACTCCTTCGTTTCCAGTGTCCAACTGAAAGTGGCGTCTTCTTTCCAAAGCCCCATACCATTCTTGACTGTCTGTACAATCTGTAATGTAAGGGAACTCTGAATCAGCCTGTTCAAGTGATGAGCTTATGCCCTGGAGTACAATGAAGACTGAGCACTGTTTGCTTGAATAGCTGCTTAAGTTATTAATAGTCTTAAAAAACATCCTGGAAATTCTTTTCGGTCCATTCTTAGTACTCGTTGACCTCAGACTGGCAACCACATGAAAAAAAGTTGGGAGGGGAAGCACGGATTAATACAAGAAAATAGAAACCACATGGCTGAGGGAGGGAAGATCAACAAGGCAGTATTAATGAAACAGAGGACTCCTTCTCATCTCTCATCCCACCTCTTCTCCTCCTCAGCATTTTTGATCAGGGATTACTCTTTTCTAACTGTTGTTCTTTCTTATTCCTGTAAAAGGGCGAGTCTGTTGTGTTGATGTGTTTTTCTCCAAGCAAAAACCCAGCAGAGATGATATTTTTACTCTTATTAATTATTGCCATTATTAATCAGAAGGAAGGCCTGTCTGATCCTTGATGTTGCATTCTCAGATGTCTCATCTCATCCACTTGGCCTTGTCAGTAGGTTTCAGGGGGATTCTGAGGCATTTTGGTATCTTGAAGAACTGGGCCTGAATGAAGTCAGATTACATCTAATCCTGTTGAAAGACATTGAAAAGATATTTTGCATTATGAAAGCTGCACATTTGTACTACAATTGAATAGTAATAATGACAGCTTAACTAATAAAGATAGCATTTCAAAATACATTTTTCTTTTGCAGCCCAGCCTATAATTCTTAAATGGCTTCCCATCAAAGCTTTGAAAGCTAAAGATTATTATTTGTCAGCTATCAGAAATCATATGTTAAAAGTCTGATCTGTGTTTTGTGCTGTGTGCACTACAGAGCTAACAGCTACAGAAATATTGCTGCAGAAATATTGCTTTGGAGGCTTTGCACATACTGTATAACTGCAGGGAATTTGCTGACCCTGACCATAAAGTGGCAGGAAATTTCTATTTAAGCATGCATTTAGAGTATGGTTTTCTGACTGTGCAGCAGAGAGGCCAGTATAGCCCTTATTTAGTGCAAGGATGGGCAGCTGAGCTGCTACCACCACATTATGTGACATCAAGATATAGCTCATACTGGGAAATGATAAAACACCCTGATCCTCTGTGTAATCCTCACTTCCTTTCAATACTGCTGTCTTTTATTAGTGAATGGATCGTGCTAGTAACTTCCTTGTACTACTTTGTAGATGCATCTTTAAACAAATGATGGAGCTCTGATACTGACCTCAGCTTCTCGCAACAGTCTTCTTGCTTGTTTTTGGATTTATGAGTTTACTGGTAGAGCAGGCTGGCAATGGCCATTTTGGTACTGTGCTTTGTTCCTCACATATTTCAGCAATTAAACATTCAATAGCATTGCTTAATGGGAGTATGACTCTTGTAGTCTGAGAATCCTCTTTTATCCTGTATTATCTTCATTTTACCCCTCCAGAGGAGCACAACAAACACGCCCTGGCACCTTTTCCGCCCGGTCTTCAGTCTTTGGTAGTAACGCATGTGTCACCTCTGTGCCTGCCTTTGTTACTCCACAGCAGTATACAGTCAGTGTGTTTTTATACATTCTTGACTTACAGGGAAGATTTATCATAATGATGTCATTTGTTTTGTCATGTGACCAAAAGAGGAACCTTCTGAGATGTTAACTGATCACTATTGGCAGACTGGTTTTTCTGGAAAAATATTGCTCTGAGTTCACTAGCTTAGAAACAGGTGAGACAAAACGTGCCCGTTTAGATTTGTTTCATGGATTTTTTCCGCAATCCAACTTATTGCTTGTACTCTCTTAAAAATGTGAAAATAAAACATCTTTTTATCTTTCAGTGACCTTACATTTTAACAGTAACTATGGTCTTTATAATGAATTTTTGATCTTTTCCACAGTTCTCTAATATGTCAAGCAGAAAATAAAAGAATAAAACAAACCAGCTCAGGCCTCAGGTGATTCCAAGAGCACAAAAGTTGAACTACAGGTTGAATGTGGTGAGGATAGTGAGGTCTTGCTCATCTAGCTCCTTTCCCTGAAAACCAAACATACAGAAAAAAAGTAACCATCCAGCACTATCACATATCAGGACATATCCAGGCAGCACTTGCTTCACTTTTGAACTGTGCACACATCTGGAGTGAGCAGTAAGGACATAGAACATGAACCTAATCAAGGCAGAGGCAGAAGAGCATACAGATCCTTTTATGAGGATTAGCTTTATTTTCATAGAAATTCACATTACTGGCCTTGAGCACCTGAGCTTGTGCTAGCAACCCCAGCCAGATGATTAGAGGATGCATTTTTCTCTTCTTCCAGCTTTGCTGGATAAACCAAAGAGCTCTATTCAAGACTAATTTTCTTTGCTAAAGAGAATTGCTGTTTTCTGATGGCCGTTCAGCACCACCAACGTAGTCAACCTTTTGCCAACGTTGCAGTCAGAGGTCTTAAGAAATCACTCCAAAAGTTGTCATCAGAGAAAAGTGGAGATGGAAGGGAAATATCTGATTTTTTGTGGGTTTTGAATTGCTGTAGATGGCATGACTTTATTTGATCTGATCTTCCCCTGAATGATGGTGATAGATGTTGCATTTGGGATCACCAGGCACTTCAGTGCAAAAGAAGTTGAAGGCAGTGGGTCTCCAACCCTTAGCTTTGGTTTGCTTCAGATCTAAACTCTCTTATTTCTAAGTATAGTAGCTAACAATGTTGAGATTCATTTTCTTCCTTACAAATAATAAAAAAAAAATTTGACAATGTCTTCTGATCCTTATGGGTTTCTTCTAGGTTAGACTCTCCAGCGAAGAACAATAAATTATTACAGTTCTATGCAGCAGAAGTTTTACAAGCACATAAATTGGCATAGCTGTGAGATGTTCTGGATTCCCTAGTTAGGAATTTCAAAACTGATGTTCACAGAGGTCATGGACCTGTTAGCTAATTGAGAACTAGATATCTCAGTGCCATAACTAGCCTAGAAAAAAATGCTGAAGAGAGATGTGCTCAAAGACCTAGTCACATAAATTTTCATGTTGTAAAAAGTTGGAAGGATGCATTAGATCCCATCAGTTTGATGAAACGGTTACAAAACTCTCAAATGTCTAAACAATTATCGGTTGCTTCATTTATTTAGACTGCTTGATTTTACTTCTACAAATAAACTGTTACCCTCATTCCATTACTCTTCTTGCTACACATATAAAACATTCATGTAAGTGGCAACTCATTTTTGTTGAATCTTGGCTCTTGAGAAACAGATCTGGAACACATTTGCAGTGGGAAAGTCCAGCAGAGAGAAATTAGCTGGCTTCACTGGAGCGATGGAGATCAGAACCTTCTTAAAGGAGATCTTTTCACATGAGACCCCTTTCCATTTAAAAGCAGTTTGAACAAAGCCACATATGGGTAAATGAGTACAGAAAAGGCTGTCTAATAGAAAATACTTTAAACAAGTGGACCCACTTTAATTATCTTTTGTTACAAAAGAGAGCCAGTTGTATATTTTAAGTAAGCATGAAGACCTAGATCTAACAGGACTCTCAAGGATGGCAGTGGTCACAGGTGTAACCAGTACCACTGGATTTGAGGTTTTATTTCATGTCTTCAAAACCACTGTTTTTTGGGCAAGAAACTTCTACCTAGGGCAGGAGTTCCATGCATGGCAGACATGTGAGACTTGTGTTGTTGTGTTGTTCTGTGCACTGCACAGGCAACCAGTGTGCACTTACCCAGCTGTACATCTTTAGAAAATGTTTCAGTTAATTGCATTGATCAAAAGGGGCAATGCATGTGGATTTGGTATCTCTAGTGTTCTGCTAACTCATGATGCAGCGAGAAGAGTCAAGTTTCTTTTGAAGTCTGCTCTGCAAATGCAGCCTCTGGTTTCGCTTGTTTTTTATTTTTCTCACTTGTTCTTTCCAATAAGGATTGTGGAGGCCAAATCATGCTCACTTCTACATCCCTGTGACTCTATTGCCATTGAGGACATTGAAACTTAAGTGAGATGGAATGTTGAATCAGGGAGTTCTCTAAAAGTACGTGCCCATCTGAGAAAAGTGAGAGGTGTCTAAAATTAGCATAAGTATTTGAGACATCAGATCAAACACAGTTGTGATAGTAATCTGTCAGATGACCTTGACCTTTGGGTAGGGGCTCAATTTAGTCGTCTGGCTCTTTCTAGCTTTGTATGAAGCCTGGAGTGCCAAAACTCCTGGGCAGATTTACAGCTGCAAAGTATATTTGAAATTATATTTTCTTGCTTCTCTTGCTAATTTCAAATATTCTTCAAATGTGTAGTTTAAACTGCTGGTTTCTTGAACTCAAATTGTTTTGACTGAATTGGGTTAAGAGCCCTTGCACTGGTAACACTAAGGGAATGGTGACCTTGGGCAAGAGGACAGCAGTGACCACCTGGGCCAGGCTGAGAAAGGTAACCTCTTTCCCTGGCACAGCTGGAGCTGGGAAAGGACATCTGTTCACTAACTGACCATGCACTTCTGCTGCACATTAATGAGCTAGAGGTAATTAGGGTGCTGTCGTTAAAGACCTCTTAATCTGAGAGGGGAGTTTGTGAATGGCTGAGGTCAGCGTGTCTTTGACCTGAAATATCTCCTGGTTTCCCATGTCATGCACTAAGACCCACAGGTCGTGCCCAGGGTGCACTGTAATTCCCCATAGCTGCTTTTACTCTGTCTTGGTTCCTCTGATTGCATATTTACATAGTATTTAAAGCTGGCTTCATGCAATGACTGCTCGTGGTTTATGCGTAATGCTAAGTCGTTTTTTCTTCTGGAATTTTTTAATTGTGCAATCAAAGTACTCTTCTGCCTATAAAATCCATAGGAAACCTTGTGAGAAGAACAATTGGTATTCACTCTGCAAATGCTGGTCTTCAATTTAAACAGGTGTCAGGCAAATTCATCTGAAGAAATTTAAAATTTAATGGTGTCTTCACTCATCATTTGTCATTTATGTCATCCCATACAATGAAAAGGCATTGCTGACTCTTTACTGTCGTCGGGAACATTCTCCATTTGAAATTGCTTTAGAGATGACTGAATATTATTTAACCAGAAATCTAAGCAGAAAACCAGTATATTTTCAAGACTGCTGGGAAAACTGATGGGATATCATCTTGTTCTCTTTCAGACTATAAACAAGAAGCAATAAATTAGCTGGACTGATCTCAGCAATAGGAGATAGATTATGCTTTAGTGATTGGAATACGTGACTGTCTTCGAAAGAATGAACACACTTTAAAAAGAAGAAAAAAGCCTGATGCACATGGAAGAGGCTATGTACTTCCATTTAAAATATGCACAGAAAATTGGTAAAGGTAGAAAATATACAAGGCAAAAGACCTGAGGTGAAGTAAACAGTGACAGACAGACTCTTAGATTGATTAGCACATTTAAAAATTACTAATTTCTGACCACACCAATAATGATATACCAAATAAAAAGCTTGAATTACAAATATACAAAACCAGACATGTTGTTACTGGTGAAAGTAATGCTTCAAAGCAATGAGTTTAACAAACCAAGCCAAACATGTAGCATAACGAGCCTTTACTATCACTAATGAAGAATGCAGAAGAAATTACCAAGTAATTAGTAGATAGTAAACAAGGTTCTCTAAACACAGAACTGCCAGTAAAATAAGACACTTCTATTTTTGTTTATCTGAAGCATTGAAAAACGATGAATTGGGTGATTCAAGCCCATGAGATCTTACAGAGACAGTAAGAAGTTTAATTGCCTTCTGGTATCTGAGGTATTTGTGTTGTCCAAAAGGCTTGGAGCTTACTTTAGAAGATAAGAAAGAAGGAAAGGAAAAACCAAAAAGAAGAAAGTGGACTTTCTCCTGTAATCCTTAGTCTCTGGAGCTGAGGTTTCAGGAAAGTAATAAAATATGTGAGGCTTCTGATTAAAACCTACAAGCACTAGCAACAGGTCTGTTACTTGAGCCAGCTGAAGGGAGCAGTTAAGACGGCAAAACAGCTGACAGCTAGGAAATATAAGGTGTCCAAACAGATAGGCAGCACAAGAATCACCATAAACTTTGCTAGCTCTGTAGAAGGCAAAAGTCTCTGTCCTTGCCTCCTCTATCTATAGATATGCACACGTATAGCTGTGTGCTATATATAGATGTATAAATAGCATATATAGATGTGCACACATATAGCTGTGCATGCATGGGATAAAACAGTCTGAAGAGCAGCATAGTCACACTGTGAGGCACCGAGGGCAGGAACTTCAGCAGAGGGAAAGAAACAACTAAGAATATGGCTCACAGGAGAGACAGGGAACCACCACTTTTTAAAGTACAGAGCTGAAAGATTTATTTTACATTTGTAGTGACAACTATGTTAAGAATCCCATCTTCACAGGTTTTGAATGTTTTCCAATGTTTTGAGTGAAATTTTTCCTGAATGTAAAACTACAGCTGAAGAGAAAGCCAGTTTAAGTTAATCTTCTGGCTCACTCATATGCTAAGCACAGTTGTGTGTCTGCTTCTTTGGCTGTTCTTTGGAATAGCCCAAGTTTTCTCCACATTAAGTATATCACCATCAGGTACCACATTTGCCCCCACATCCTGGCAGCACCCCTGGAGAAGCCCACCTCTACATATCCATACTACCACAGCCTACTGCTATACATGAATCCATTTAGAGTGACCCCTGGCACTTTGACACTTCTCAGATCGGGGGAGGGCAGAAGAGACACAGAGGCCTTTCCAGTCTCCCCTTTATTCTTCCAGGAAGAGCCAGCACTTATGTTAGTCACAGCAGGTATGTCACTGGACATTTGGAGGACAGCCATTCCTGAGCTGTGACTGCTGTGTCTGGTCTCTGTTAAAAGCCATAAACACGAAACCCAATTCTTTGATTGTGCACAGTGGCAGTGCAGATCCATGACTCACCACAGTCACAAAACCACAGTTCCTGTGCCAGCAACATGTGGCTTCCTGCACCCCAAAGTGACAGGGGAAAGAGGCAAAGTTGCAGTCAGGCTGTTGACTTACACACGAGATGGCATCTCCATAGCACAGTATCAGCTGTCCATGAGGCTCCCATCGCATTCCCCCTCAGGGAACGGACACAAGGGAGATGGTATTTGACTCTTCTTGCATGACTCAACATGCCCCACCTGCACGGGAGCTCTGGAGCAGGTTTCCGTGGCTGGATGCACCTCCTTGGCTGGGTGCACATCTTCACAGGACACCTATTGTTTCATTGTGCTTCCAGTCATGACAGGTAACCATGGATGTTTTACTGCTGCCAACACTGCATCACCTGGCAAGGTGCCTTCTTCCCTTGCCTTTCTGCTCTCTAGCCAAGCAGATGTGAGCCAATAAGCAGATTTTTTTTCCCTTTCTCCAGATGCTTTGCACTCAAATGGCTGTTTTCCTCAGCAGCCTCTCTTCTCACAAATCTGAGTGCATCCCTACATGCAGCTACTCTAGCCTGTCCTCAGCAAGGTCGACAGTGGCCCATAGCTGTAGTATAGGCACCTGCCCCATTTAATTCAGAGTGGGTGGAGGGGAAAGTGGGTGATCGAGCTGCCGTGGGTGTAATGGTGCTGAACGTCAGTGTAGCATATTTTTCCTATTCCCCCACTCACATACACTGAAGTCACCTGTGAGTTTCATAATGTGGCCAAACTTGAGAGTGTTTTCACAGCTTTAGCCCCCCAAAACAAGGCTATCTCCTCCCCCCTCTATGGCTGGTTGCATTTCAGGTCCCTGTGGCAGAGCAGGGAGATGCTGCAGCTGTTCAAACAAACAACTTATGGGAACGCTAATACAAGCAGGCAAGAGAAGAACGTGCTAGTCCTAATGTTGCTCTTTGGAAATGGCTGAACCATGTGGCTGCAATTTTCCACTGAATTTCAGCTGGAGGTAGTGCCACTCCTTTCTCTTTCAGATTAAAAGATTTCTGCCCTTACTATTAGAGACTGGTAAGGATTTAGGGTTTTTTTGTTTGTTTGATTGATTTGTTTGTTTGTTTGTTTGTGGGGTTTTTTGTTTCTTTTGTGTTTTTGTTTGTTTGTTGTGGTTTGTTTGTTTTGTGTTTGTTTTGTTTGTGGTTTGTTTTTAATTTAAATCTATATAGTAGGATACAGAAACCTGCCATCAGCCCTACCTAAAATGATAAATTATAAGATCCTGTCTAAAATCATTTACTTATTGTACAGCACGCACAATTCCTACCCTGCAGAGTTTACAGCCTCAGCTGTGTTTTGTACTTGTCACAGTGAAGTACTTGGGACTTCTTAGCATGTAAGTGATGTCCAAAAATGGAGTTCCTTGGCAATGCTGAAATATAAGAAACAATAAATGATTCAGGAATACCAGTATAAAAAAATCTCTGTAATCAACCCTTGTAAATTTTAAGACTGAACTCTGAAAATCCGAAGTTACGTAACAATTTTTAAAAGTTCATTATAACCAAAACTACAGGCTTACATCATGTAGATTTTACATGCTATGTTTTTTTTTAATGATTGTTCCACTTGTATAAAGTGGCTGTAAAATGTTATTTTCCCAATATGATAAAAATTAATGTCCTTTTAAGCCAAGGTGAAACGTCTGCCTTCAGACACATTGCTAGAAAATTTGGCCTGCTCTCCATTAATGTAATCTACGTGCCCAGTTCAGACAGTATTAAGAGATATCAGTAGCTCTATATTGCTCCAGGCTTGTTCAGAGAATTTGGGAAGTGAATTTAAAATTATTTCTCCCTCACTTGCAAAAGGGTTTTGGACCTTTGAAAAATACTCAGAATCATAGCTCACTGGTTCAGGGATAAGAGTCGTATCTCTTTAGAAGGTTTTGAACCATTCAATAAGTTTTAAATGCTGTACAGGGAAGGCAATGGGCAGGCTTTATGTCATTAGCAGGCTGCTTCCCAATTCTTAAGGTTATTTGTTGGTTCCGCATCCAGATTTTCCTCACTGGAAGAAAGCAACTGTGACTCTGATGACAGGTTGTGACATGCAGGAAGATCAGCAGAGGTCTCAGGGTTAGCAGGCAAGTTTAATCACAAAAGCAGATGAAAATCAGAATAAAAACATATTGATGGGAGTAACAAAAACAACAACAAAAAAAAGAGTAAAACCAACCAACCAAACAAACAAAATTGTTGTTTGTCAGTTGCAGTGTTCAATAGCTCTCTTTTTTTCCACATGAGTTTATCTATGAAGGTCAGCTTTCTGTATCATCTGCATAGAAGAGGTACTTAGGGCAAGGCAATTCTAAGTTTTCTAAATCATTCAATATCTCTTGACACTTTACTTAATAATTGCTTCAGATGACCCAAGGGTGAAGTCACTACCTGCATTGCTACAACAGCCATAATGGCACACTACTGTCACCTTCATGACTTTATGTACTGCTAAGTTTAATCAAAAACGTCCCACTTCAGTGAGGCCAAAGATGCCAGAAAATAGAGTTTGGGAAATAACAGTATTACTGTGGAAATGTCATCTCCTTTGTGGTTGAAGAAATTCATTAAACAAAGTTATAAAAATCCTCATAAATGTTGGACAGCTTTATGTAAGTGCAGTAAACCAAAGGCATAGGGAGAAGAAGTGAAACTCATTTTGCATTTATGATGAGCAACAAAATTTTAATGCAGATGAGGACAAAATGACCTATAAATGTTAAACACATAGTTCAATACATAATATAGTAGCAGTACCCCTGCTGTGTGGGCACATGCAGTACTGCAACGTTATGGGCAGCATGGCATTGTCAGTGCTGGGTTGAGCAGTGAAAGAGCAATGCACAGTTCTCCTTCCTCCAAATTCAATGTTGGGGCTTGGGGGGTCAGTCAGAAAAAAATGAGAAAAAGAGACATATTTTTGAATCTAATTATTGGAAACTCAATGCCAGTAAGACCGTGTTTACCTCCAGTGACAGTTTTTCTTTCCTAAAGAGCTGAGGTTTACCCTGTGTTGAAAATGAGGACAAGGTCTTTTTGGACCATAGATGCCTTCAGTGTGAAAGCTGCAGGTCTCTCGTCTTTGGCTATGCAGGTGAAATCTCACCTTCAGAGCTCTTCCAAAAAAGTCTCCTCTTTAAAATATGACGATGGTAAAGTGGATCAGCAATTCTCTTCTTGAACACAGAATTATAAAATGGTTAGAGTTGGAAGGGATCTTAAGGACCATCCATTTCCCACCCCCCTGCTATGGGCAGGGGCATCTTCCACTCAACCAGGTTGCTCAAATCTCCATCCAACCTGGTCTTGAACACTTCCAGGGATGGGGCACCTACAGCTTCTCTGGGCAGCTTGTTGCAGTGCCTTACCACTCTCATGGTGAAGAAATTCTTCCTTATAACTAATCTAAGTCTCCTAACTTTCAGTTTAAAGCCATTACACATTGTCCTGTTGTTACATGCCGTTGTAAAGCTATGTTAATGTAAACCATGTAGAAAATAATATTAGAAATGTTTCTCTTTTGATAACAAGTTTCCTTATCCTGTTGACCCTTGATCAAAGGTTTATTTTGGCATACGCATGACATGTGCCTAGGTTTCATCCTTCAGTTCAGAATGTGACCAATGCTGCTCAAGACAATGTTGCTGGAGGTTAATTTACATCAGGTTTTATTTCTGTCTGTAGTAGACACTGATGTGCAGAGAAGCTTCTGGTGATGATCCTGCCCTCCCTTTACTACTGATTTCCAAGGCAAACTGTAACTTTTGGCTTGCTACCCTGCCCTAGTGTTAGGAGAAGCCGAGCCAGGGGCTGCTCTGTGTAACCCATTGCAGGGTATGGGCCATGACGTGGGAGCTCGGGGGGCTGAAAGCACTGCTGTCCCAGCTGTCCACCCTGCTCTTGGCATACAGACAGCTGGACGTGAGCTGCCCACGAGCTGCTGAGGTATCGCTGACTGTGAAGTGCCTCTCTCTAAGCCGTGGCAGTTGGGCAGCTGCTGGGGGAGCAGCTCGGTCAGCTGTGCCACGGCTGGGGCAGACAGACAGACGGCACCAGCAGCCCGGCAGCTGTAGATGCCCATGGGTCGCGGACCTTGCAAACCTCCTCTGTGCATTAAAGCTGACCAGTCAGCACAGAATGAATGTGGGCTTCCCCATTTGTTTCGCTTCCTTGCTCTTGTACTACAATCCTTTTCTGTCATTTCCACTGTCGCAAATAATTTATGAGCAATAATTTTTGTGTGTAAATCAAGGTAAAATTAGGCTGTGGCAGCACGGATGAAAGGAAGACAAAGAAAGACAGCAGGAACCGATTTGATGCTGTAATATCAGCAAGCCTGCTCGATCTCTAGGCAGATCACTGGAGACCGTGTTACACTGACTCATCACTCTGTTTGCGACTCTGAGGAGGTTTGCAGCTGATTGGGCAAGTTCATAGAGCAGCAAAAAAAAATCTTGAACAAAGAAGAAAAGAAATCCATGCCAAAGGAAGACTGGCTTTGATATCTCATTTCCATACTGAAATTTAGAGCTGTTATGGAATTATGTTTTCTTTAATGTTGTCTTAATGTCTACAACCACATTCAATTAGATGTGCAGACTGGTGTAAGCTCCAATATGCTTGATAATGAGTTTCCTCATCCTGTTCACCCTTGAACACATGTTTATTTTGACATATGTGTGAGATTTCTCCAAAACCCACCCATGTCCTGATCACTAGTGTACTCTTTCAGGTGTGAGACTGCACATCCATCAGCTAGGGTGACCCTAGCTCTCAAGCCTCTCTGACTGTGACATTGCTGCAAACACAGCTGTGATCCCATCAGAAGGCTCAGCGACAGGTTGGACCTCAGGTGTCTTGAGGTGTCCAGACAGTCCTGGGCATTCAGGCAGAGCATCATCTTCACTGACGCTGGCCTTGGAGATCTTTGCAGGGGACTTTTTAGGCATGGAAGTATCCACACATTGAGTGGGGAGCCCAGGGCTGGGTTAGGGTGGCATTCCAACAGACTTTAGTTTTCTACTGTTTAATGTTCTCTTTACTTTAGTGCTGTACCTTTTAATGTGGGGCAAGTAACAACTTCTGTGCTGCATAGGTGGTAGGGTTACAGATTTAGACACACATCTGGTCAAAGACCTCTGCCATTGGTCTCATAGTGTCCTGCACACCGGTGTAAGGCCCCATGGCCCACATCAGAAAAACAGGCTGCAGCTTTTGTAGAGGAGCAGTATTGTGATGTGCTCAGCATGATGCTGCAACAGATAGGACGGCTCATGTTGGCGTGGCTGTGCACAGCTCAATACGTATGTCCCTAATCCAGCCTGTTAGGTGGGTGCTTGGATCTCCGGCCTCAGAGTCCAGTCTGACCTACCACGCAGAAATACCCACCTCCATGTTCTTGGATCACTCTCCTCTGACTAAGCACTCAATCTTTTGCGTTTCAAAACCGATGCTGGAGGACACCACACGCGTTCTTGGCATCTCACCTCTTCTTTTTTGTACATATCTTACTTAAACCTGAACACGTGAAATGAGCTGCTGCTAGTAGTTTTTTCAGTCTGTGGAAGACTATGTGATAGGGAAGCAGTGATGCATGAATTGCTTTCCTTTTAGGTAGCTCTACCGGTGGAGATGTTTTTCTTCCATTTTTCTTTATTTTTTTTCTTCAATTTTTTTGTTCAATTCTTGGATTTTATCCAGCTGTCAATGGACCAGGAAACTGAATGTCAACACACCAGACTTTCAAATCATTAAATTATTGTGTTTATTTTTGTATTTCACTGCAGTTTGATTCAGCTTAATCTCTGACCTAAAGCAGAAAGTACAAGAGGAATTGCTTGAAGTGAATACGGGTTTCTAGGTCAAACAGACCTTAGGGACTGAAATTACATGGATGCATCCTATTTGTCCCAGCTGTTGAGTTCTGTGTTTGTTTTGTAATGACTATTTGTGTTCTAGTAGCTCCCCTCAGGCAAGAAGATGCTGAAGCACAAGAAGTCCTGAAGAATTTATAGTCTCCTTGTGGCTGAGGTGCAATAAGTTAATGACACAAGCAATACAAAGGAAGGTGGGAGGAATGGCAGGGATAACAAAACAGGATTGCGTGGTTATATAGGTGATGTATGTGGGTAGACTGTGGTTGTGAATCACATGCAGAATAGACACTGCTGAAATCCAACGAGCTGACACAGTGTTGCTCACCCTTGTACACCAAGGCTCTTGTGGACAGCAGGTTCAAACACTGAGGGCATGGACCTGGTAACACAGCTCAGGAGAGCTGCAGGAAGCTGACAATGGACCCCTCGCTTATAAAGATGCTCTAAGAGATCTGGGAAGAAGGTGACACTTCCAAATCAAATGGTGGCTTTCCATGAAGTCTTTTGGGGAGGTACTACTGACATGAGTGGGGAAGAGGGCAAGCTACCAAATGACCTTATTTTTTGACCTATGAGACTATTTTTCCTGTTGCTCTGTTTACTGGCTAATGATATAAAGTCAACACTGCCTTTTATGTGTGCCACAATATTATCAATGGTGTACACAATAATTCATTTGGTGGGAGCAGATAATAGTCTAGGACCAATTTTATCTATCCATGCTACAGTCTATAAAATGGCTGCTGCTGATTCATACTGCAGTTGTCTGCCTTCTAGTGTTTTGCCAACGTTTGCCTATATAGTGCTTCCCTGAATGTGGACTCATATTGATATGTGAAGCCATATGAAACCATAATCAGGAAGTTTTATATCCTTACATAATCTCTGATGTCCGTGGCAATCTTTGTTGTTGAAACTCTTGCATGTATGAGCCATAGCTAGTCATGGTCCATTAGGAGGAGTATAAAGGCACAGCATCAGTCCAGAAGAGTTTTGTCAGATTAGATTTGACATGAAATGATGCAGAGAGATGTGATGTCAAACAAGGAAGAAGTAGGGGAAGGTCTTTATACAAACCAGTAAGTATCTGCCTTGCTTGTTTTTAGAAAATACGCACCACATGTGCTTGTGAAGTCCTTGTAGCAACTTTTGCAAGTTTCGGCAACACCGCCCTAGCTAGGAACCCAGTGGGAAGGGACTGCTACTGATGGTCCTGAGCTTCTCTCTCCTTGGCAATATAGTCTTCTGTTTCTTTCTCTTTATTTATCTATCTGGGGCAAACAGTGTTTGTGTAATAACAACTACTTCTTGCCAAATTCTAAAGCCCATGTATTGACTTTTCCACTCTCTGTGCGGAGAGACAAGTATGAGGATAGGTGCACAGTAAGGGCTGTTCAGATTTAGACTCATCCAGAGTGTATTTTGCTTCCGGGCTTGAGGGCAGGGAGAAGCTGTTGGTCTTTTTCTTGCAGGTGTATGGAGCGTGTTCAAAAGGTGCTTGCATGCTTGACAGATGCTTTCCTTTTCTTGTTTGCTTTCATTATTAAAAATAAATAGCAGCAAAACACCAAGGGTCAGAGTGCCTGTTTACATTTCAAAATTCAAAGATACAAATGTGATTTCTTCCCACTTTGAAAGGACTAAAAAGAATTTATAAGAAATTCACTCATTTTGCATCTTTTAAAAATATTATCAGTTGTTACTGTCTCCCTCCTTGATTTTTGCAAAGCTTTAAAGTGAACCCACCAGAATACCCAGCGCAGCAGAGTTTATGCCTTGTCATTGGTGCTGTGCCACTCTGGCAGGTTGAGTTGCAGCTCCAGCTGCAGGCTGAGCCCCATCCCATTACCATCGAGTGTTTCCGGCACCCAGATTTGATTTCCATGCTTGAGTAAATCCACCCACATGCCAGACTAAGTCCCTCTGTGCCTGACATTTCTGTTCTGAGAAGGCTCCAGGCTTCAGGAGCTGCCTGGGAAAATACACAAATATGATTCAGCCGTGCAGGTCTGCTTCCTCACCATTTGTGTTAGCAGAAGGGAAAGCCAGAGGGGAATTCAAAAGCAGTCCCGCTGTGCTGAAAATACACTTGGAGAGATCACGAGTTACAGCCTTGTAGCTGGACACAGTCAGTCTAAAACATTTTCATTTTAGGGAATCACACCAGAAACTAAAATAGCACATTAACAATAAAAATACACTAATCAGATTTCCATGCTGTGAAGAGCATGGCAGTAGCTACTTGGGGGCTGCTCCCTGAGCTGCTTTGGTGTCTGTGTGAAATGAGACCATTATTGGCAGACTTCTGCAGAGCTTGCTGTTAAATGACCATGGTGTCTTTTGGACACGTCCAGCACCTGCAAGAAAAAGCCAGAGCTAAAGACCCAAGTGTCTGGAGAACAGCACAGATATACATCCTCCTGGTGCTGCCTGCCTCTGGGAAGCAGGGATTTAGGAACTGATATGCTGTGGCTCAGGTCTGAGAGATATGTTTGCTTTGGGGCATTATTATAAAGGCTAAAATATCTAACATAATAGGTCGTCAGACCAAAGAGTTCTCTTACAGGGTGGATACTGCAGGCCATTTAAAAGTCTTTCATCAGACTCAGAGGGGTTTAATTTTAAGATCACCTGACGTTAAACAACCAGACTAGTGAAGTGGGGGAAATGTAGGCTGTTTTCTTATATAAAAATCCAGACAGTTGCACATATCATGAGGCAAAGTGCAAATGCTGCTTCATTTCCTTGGTTTATTTTTCATAAGGGGAAAAATAAATCTGATGCAGTTGCTATCTCTTTCCTATTGTACCATTAATGTACCAGACCGGGAGATGAGCAATTCATTCCTATCCCTCATTCCAAAACTGTAGGCTGTGTCTCTGAGAGAGTCAAATCACTCCTCCAGCCCTTTGTGTGTTTAGCCTCTGATTTTCGGGAGAACAGTTGATGCAAGGCAAGTGTTGAAGTCCTCTCTGGGCCTTTGAAACCCTTCTCTGGGGAAAGGACTGAAAAAGCCCTGGCTGAGGACTGTGTACTGATGTGTTTGCAAGGCTGTAGCACAAATAGCCTCCAGTGTTCACTGGGCCTTCAGGTGTTACTGCTAGGCTATAGAATCATCGTGACAGTCCTCCTTTTCTGTGCTCAAGTGGAAAGAATAACTGGGATTGACAGTGAAAATGGGAAAAGTGGGAGGGTAAAAAAGGGAGAAGTACACCAAAAGGAGAGAGAGGTTATGAAAGAATGACCCAGGATGAGAACAGCAAACAGAAAGAAAGGGCTTTGTGTGCAGGAAATGAAGCAACAGCACAATGTGAAAAATAGGTCTTAAAAAATAGATGTCTATTAACAGGTGGAATAGAGCAGGTGAAGCAAAAGTACAATGGAACGGTTCATGAGGGAACAGTGAAAAGACAGAGTGAAGGGAACAGTGTGTACTGATAGCTGAGCACTCAGGAAAATGCAAATGATGGTGTTTAAGAAATCTTTCTGTGTTGCTTGGAACGAAGATGCTTTTGGCTCTGCTGCAGGAGTGGGAGTGAAAGCCAATCTTCATTGATCTGCTCCAGTGATGCAGAATGACTCTAAGGGAATGTATCAATTAAGAAAATACTGAAATTACTAGTACAGCATTTTACGTATCTTAGGTTCCACCAAAACAGGGTGCATTGGAAAAAAAATGAACTTTGATACTGGCACTACCACAATCCACTGAGCCCTTTGTGGAAGAGGGTAGGAAAAGGTATTTCACAATGGTGCATGTTCTGTGGATCTTAATGATGGCCAATGTGTTATTAAAATGCTAGGCTTTGGTTGCCAGGGCTTGCCTCCCACAGTGGCAGTGTACACCAGTGCTTCATGAATTTGATAACCTTTTTCCCCATTAAAATGTATGCCAAACTCCTACCAGTTAATTTCCGTAAGGCATGAGCAAAAAGCCACAGCCCATGGTATGAAATCTCAAATATGGAACAAGACTGGTCATAAGAGGAAAACTGCAATGTTTACAGGCTGGTGATGACACAGGCTTTAAAGACAACAGAAAAATATGTAGAAAAAGAATTTACTCTGTCACTTATTGGCTGAAATTTTATGAGCACCTTCAGGTCTGGAAGCCCCTACAACATCTAGTGCAGCACTAGATACTCTTATTTCTCACACAAGATATCTTGTCACCCTGGTTGTGAGTTAAAGTCTTCTCTTCCTGGTGTACTGATGAGAAAAACAAGAGCTGAAAAACACAGATGCCTAATGATAAGCACCTTTCCTCATGTCTGTGAACCTACAGAAGTGCTTCCCACTCTGTGCTGTTATTTACTTAAATGGAGACCCTTCAAAAGGACTTTAAACAAGATTTTCGAAACCAGAAACTTCACTTTCTTTGTCTAAGGCTGTGTCAGATATGATTGGAGATAATTCACTAGATTCTTTAGGTCCATGGCTACTCTATTATCTGGCTTCACCGAAGCAGAAATCAGGAGGCTGAGGAGAGACCTTATCACTGTCTGTAACTACCGGAAAGAAGGTTGGAGTGAGGAGGGTGTCAGCCTCTTTTCTCAGGCAACATGTGATAGGACAAGAGGAAATGGCTTCAAGTTGCACCAAAGGAGGTTTAGATTGTATATTAGGAAAAAAGTCTTCATGGAAAGGGTTGTCAGGCATTGGAACAGGCTGCCCAAGGAAGTGGTTGAGTCACCACCCCTGGAGGTGTTTGAAAGTACATATGAGGTTCTTAGTGACATGGATTAGAGGGACTTGGCAGTGTGAGGTTAACGGTTGGACTCAATGATCTTAAAGGTCTTTTCCCACCTAGATGATTCTATGATTCTGCGATTTAATCTTCCTGCATCTTTGTCCTCTCATGATCCCAACTTCTTGCATTCAAATGGGCTGTAACGAGCACCAGGTATAATGCAGAGTGTTAGGTCAGTAAGGAGCAGAGAGGAGCATTAATGTTATGAGTCCTGCACTAAGACTGCAGTCTGTCATAGCTGTGCCTTTGCGCCTAGTCACATACGCACTCACTTGCATTTTCCTGGCACTGAACAGAGTGGGAAGATCTTGTCAAATAGCTTGATTAAAATTTCTTTCATCTTTGAGGGAGATAAGAGGAGGAGATGGGGATCCAAGTGTTCTTTCTTTTTCTACCATAGCCAAGTAACAATTGTAGATACATCTTCTATTATGCGATTTTTGCCTGATTCAAAAATGAATAGAAAAAAGCACCAGGTGCTGCAATATGCAACAGCATATCCAGATTTATTCTGCTGTGGAAATAAAATAGGGTAATAACAGTCTCAGGGCAATGTGTTATCAGCTTCTAAAATTCCCATGAGGAAATTATGTAAATCTCTATTCAGTCAAAGTCAACAGATTGTAGGAGAGTCAAACAAAGGTAATTCCAGATGAATCAAACGAGGGTAATATATGAGTACAGTGGCTGGAGAAACAGTCTGTCTGCCTTCCTGGTTGCATACATTGTGCTCTGGACTTGCAGAGGCAGTTTAGAGCAAGGGGAGGTAGAGCTGTACAGGTAGGGAAACAGATCCAGAAAGCTGGAAAAGAACTGTGGCGTTTTTTTTTTTTTTCTCTTTTAAACTATCATTTTTGTATTTTTAACTATACATTTGTTAATGAAATGACATTTTAATCCAGAAATGAGAACATTTTTTTTAATGTGAAAACAATAGAAATTGAGGAGCATTTAGAAGGGCAACTGTGTCATGATTTTACTTTTCTAAACCAAAATAATTTGATGAAATAAAAGTCATTAAGTGTATGTGTGTACCCAAACTGGAGGGTTTTGTGCAAAATAAAAATTTCAGTCAAAAGCTCTCTCCAGCCCAGCAGATGATTTATCAATAGAAGAGGCGTTTGCATGGCTGGCTGGAAGTTATGAAAGGGACTCATAGGATACAGGATGGAGACTGTAGAGGAAGGTTTCTCAACAGACCACTGAGAGCAGTGACCCAGCATGGGCTGGAGAAAGATGCAAACAAGTGACAACAATAGAGCTCAGGATTAGGATCTTTTGGCCCATCTGTTTCCTGTAGGTGAATGCAAGAGCTGAGAAGCTCTGGTCAGAGTTAGCCGCCCTGTTTACTCAGCATTGCAGAGGGCAGCCAGCTTTTCAGCTTTGCTTGGGTAACCTGAAATGCAGCCAACACCTAACCAACCTGCCAACGTCATGCTGCCAGGGTGCAGTGTGGAATGTCTCTCAAAAAAGCGTCACTGACACCAGTGATGCCTCACATTCCTGCATGAAATGTTCCTCCATCTCTCCCTGTATCCTCTCAACTCCAGGGCACAGGAACCTCCATGTATTTGCATGGTGCATAGTGGACAATTCCTTTTGCTTTCTAGGTCATTGTCTCAGACAAACACGCTCTCCCCAGTATGGTTTCTAAGAAGATCTCCTTTTTCATATCGTTTCTCCTAGTGGCAAATGGTGGCCTGCTGGTCACTATATTGTCTTAGCTGGTGAGAAGGTATGAGTAGGTTCACCTTCCCCTTTGGAAATGATCCCTAAAAACCTCTGCCTCCTTGTGCTTTCTGCTCAGGAGAGATGAAATCCTCCTGGATACAAAACAAAGCTGCAGGGGAAGGGGCTGTTCTGGTCCTACCCATGTTGTCTGCAATGAAGAACAAGAGGCATCATTATATACTGAAAAAGCTTTCTAGCTGGTGTTTGTACATTCATCCATAGTGACTTTCATTCCTTTGTTGTATTTATAGGTCCCCAGGCTTGGGAATATTGCTTAAATGAGGCAAATGGTAATAGCTGAAGATAAATCCTGACACCTGCTCTCATAAGCTGTAGCTGTCATCTCTGTTCAGCTGTTCTCCATCCTCCTTCACAACGGGCCTGTCCATTGTAATCAACACACAAATTCTCATTGGCTTCATTGGCCAGGTCCAATCTCCCTAGAAAAGCTCAGGAGTAGTAAACCTGCACCACTGACCACAGGGGCATGGGAAAAATATTAATGTTTGTGTATGGTGGTTGGCATTACTGTAGAATGTTTGCTTTTTTTTCTTCTCTTGTTTGACTGCAGGTGGAGGTGTAGACAACATCTCTTGAAGGAGGAGCATGTGCTCTTGTAATATTTAACTTGAGCCCCTTGTATCCATAGGAGGGAATGACCTTTTAACAATGCCTCCCGTCTAGTTTCATTCTCATGGTCAATGAATCACACCACAAGCTTTGATCGACTGAGTGTGAAAATTACACTATAAGGTCATCTGTCTCTTTGAAAAAGCAGCTGTTCCATTTTTTCTGTCTAATTGAGTTTGTCCTGCTGAAAAGGACATAGAGTTTCTTTCATATTTCAAAGTGATGAGTTCTTTGCATAATTTCAGTGAATTTTGAGTAGGAAAGGGACTGCTTCTGCTTATTGCCGCTTCATTCTCAGAGGAAATGTAGCAGGCTGATTTCATTATCGATGAAATGTAACTCATACCAGGCTACTTAATGGCATTCCTGCAGCTACGTGATGTGCAGTGCTGAGAGTCCTCTATATTTCACCTATTGCTGCCAGGCTGGCATTAGCTCGGACTCCTGCAGAGACAGCATTTGCGTTCCCCTGGAGTAAAGAGCAACTCTACAAGAGGCAATTCTCTTGTTCCTGTTTGGTTGACTAACCGGCAAACTGGTGCCTGGTTCTCACATTTCCCTGCAGTATCGTTCTGGGGAGAATGGAGGAGAAAGAAATGTAAACAGAACTTTAAAAGGAACAAAGCAAAAAACCAAACAAACAAAAAAACCCCACCAAAACAAAGAAGAAAAACAAAACACACCAAACAAACAAACAAACAAAACAACCCAAAACCAAACAAACAAAAAGCCCAATCACCCCTCCCCAAATCAAGTAGCTGCTAGAAGGCCCTTGCCTTCCTTATGTGTCAAGAACAGCTTTGAGCATGCAATTTATAGCAGAGAACAACCAAAGCTGAATCACAGAAACATCTGACCACTCTGCCTATACTTAGGCCAGCACACAGATACAAGTGGTGTCAAGGCAAGGTTAAGACTGGGATTCAGGCCATTTTGAGATAAGGAAGCAAAACTGTTTGTCCTAGACTCATAAAAGCAAAACCAGGTCAAATCTAGGAAACTTTTATTTAGCTCATTAAATGAAAGCAATACAGACTATGTCAAAGTACTGGCTACAACTTTCTTTACAGAAGCAAAGTTTTTTCTGCTGAACCTAATCAGCCTCAGTTCCAGTGATTCATATACAAGGTTTCAGTCAGGTGAAATGACCTTGTGTGCAGGCTAGAAAGTGAACAACCCATTGAGCAGAGAAGTACAGGTTTATGTCTATGTGTGCAATAGTATTGTTCCTGCCCGGCAAACACCCTGTTGTTATTCAGAGCAACACTTTTCATACTCAGTAATAGTCGCTATTCTGATCAGCCCTATGATTTAGCAGTGACGGACATGAGGGAGACCACTGTGAAGCCAGCCCTACCATAAGAAGGCACAACAGGTCCTTGTGAAGAGTTCCCCTAGCTCCATGCTGCCTCCAATAGTGAGCAGCTATGGATGCCCAGGAAGAAGCACAAACAACGGGATAAATGATCTTTCCCTGTGATATCAGTCAATTTTTTTTAAAGGCATCACAAACCATTTGGACTGTCATTTTTTAACAGCCACATTTGTTTTATTAGCAACTTCATTGTAAAAAATAATTTAGCTCCTGATCTTACTGCCTATTCTGGCAAATCCCAGCTTCAGCTAGGAGGCAGTTCAGGGCCCAGTCTACATAGAGACCTTTGGAGATGCAGAGTGCCAGGTTCTACTATGATTTTATACTGTTATAATAAACCTATGCTTTTTTGTTATTGTCCTTAGCTTAGATACTTCATGTGTGCTCAGGTATAATGCAAGTATGAGGTTGTTTCATGGAATTGAAGTAGGCTACTAATTCCACCCTGGTTCCTTTAGCCGCATCACCCCTACTGAATTCTCTAGAAGTTTTCTGGAAGGACTGATGGTTGTTGGATATTTTTTGCTAAAATAATATGAACTCTTTTTCAAAATCACTGCATTCTTGAGCAGCCAATAAGCTCTGATGCTCATTAATAGCAAAAACTAGCCTGAGCTTTAATCAAAGGTGTATGAACTCACATCCTGTTGTTTGGCTCTATGATTGCAAAACTAAAATGACTGAACATAATGTGGCAACGTACTTGCTTTAGTAGCATTGCTGCCAACTGTTCTTGGCATAAAATGAGTTGACTCATCTTGAAAATAGGCCTCTGTTACTTAAAACTGGGGCAGAATGCAAATGCCTGCCTTGCTGACCATCACTGACATCATTACCAGTGTTATTTGTGGGGCACTAGTGCACACTCTCAGAAGGGATCTGCAAAAGATGTGTCCCATTAAGCTGATGTATTACATTAAGATGAAATCACTTGTATGATCAGATAAACCTGTAGACTACGAGTAAACCTAATGCAGACTACGAGTGTTTGGGGAGGTCTGTCTGTATAAACAATCTGTCTGAGCTGAGCTCATTCTTCCTGGCAAGAAAAACACTCCATACCCATTTTGCTGGTTCCTTGGGGATGTGCACTCCATTGTCCTAACCTTGAAAATAACAGGTGTGAGGAGACAGAAAGCATGTAAGGGAGAAGAACGGCAGTTTGTATGGGGAGAAGGATTACTAATGAAAAGTGTCCTGAAAAGGCTTGCTCTGGACACTGGATACATTGCTTTTCATTTCTTTGTAATCTTACCTATGTCATACTATGTGAGAGAATAGATTTACATTTTCCCACTCGGTTTTATGCAAAGAGCATGGTAGCTATTAAGTTTTTGACTGATTTTCTTTCATTATTTCATGTCACAAAAGCCTACAAATGTAAGATGATAGTGCAGAAAGTCTGTAATTGGACCTGTGCTAAGTGCTGGTTTGAGATGGATATGGCACACATCACCTCCTCATGCATGGAAGTCGTGCAAGACCTATTCTGGAGACCTATAGAATCCCTTTCTTTCATAGCAAAGCTATACTTCTTCATACTTGTCATTATTCTGATTAATACAATCCTGAGCGAGAAGCAAGGGAGTTGGAAATTACTCTCCATTGTTACTCTATAGCATTGTTATTCTGTAGACTTGCACCCAAATCACTGTCTTAAACTTTGGAAGAGATGTGGTCTTCACTGTGACAAAATCCTCCTGGCACTGTCTGAAAATCCATGATTCTGCATAATAATGATGACAGTAGCAATAGTAGACATATTTCTGCTTCTAATGGAGATTTTGAAAACGAAACAAAACAGAACGCACAAACAAAAATGAGAAAGAAAAAAAAAAGGAAAAAAACAACAAAAAAAGGAAGGACCAAGTAAGGATCCAAATAAAATTTGATTAAAATTATAATTGCCTTGCTCACCCTAGCACCCTCTTGAATTCAGGGCAGCTTTTTGCCACAACCTGGAACTAAGATGACCCAGTAAATCTTTGCTAGCCTTTCCTTTCGTCTTCCCTTTCCTCGTTGCCTGCTCCATCCTTCCAGTATGAGGAAATCTTAGTAGCACTGCCTTGATGCAAACTATTCTTCACATAAAAGGTTTGAGACTGGGAAATGGAAAATAGCTGGACACTTGTCCCTCTGGCTGAAGTGATCGTGTGCTGCAGGAGCTCAGATAACAAGTGACTGCCTTTAAAGGCACTAGTTTCCTAGATAGCTTTTGGTTAGTGCTCCTCATTCAGCTGGCGCTTCATGGAGTGATTGTTGGATGAGTCCCACAGGAGCTGGAGCCTTACTCTCCCCTATTCTTTCTCTTTCTTTTGTGCCCTGTCATGTAGTTTTGAAGCCATACCTGTATTGTGGACTTTTCTGAACAGTGGCTGGGACAGACTGAACTTGATAGCTCAGGATGATCTTTTCAGTCTTCTCTTTCCATCATGCAAAAGTGACTGTGGCAGCAAACAGGGAAAGGCATGGAGAGCAGAAAAGAGGACTGCAAGTGCCAGGATGCTGAGCAGTCCCCCTGGCTTACCTGTGCTTTTGTGGCAATTTCTAGAAAGAGCTTTTGCCTTCTGACTCACAGCTACTGAGGCTAAGTGTGTTGCCTTTTTTTTTTTTTTCTTTTTTTAAAGTTGAATGCAAGACTGTGCTTTTACACTTGTGACATCCCACTGCCTGGAGATTTGGCAGGTGTAAGTTCTGCAGCAATGACCCCAGATAGGCAAACATTGCATGTTTAATAAAGAGTAAAGTCTTGAACACGGATATTTATACTGCATGCCATCATGCACACGGCTGGGCAGAGTCAGCATAATTATATAAACTCTTGGACAACTTTGCCTGATTGAGGACAAAGCCCAGGCAGCTTTTCACTGGGGCTGCAGAACAAACTCAGTCGCCTCAGTAAGGCCAGTGCCACTCTGGCCCCACCAGTCCACCCACCAGAAAGGCACACCAGGGCTTGGCATAGGTCTGCTGGAAGAGACCACCTGCACTGTGGCTGGGCAATTCCTGAAGGGTGAAGAGTGCCTTGTCCCTAGCAAGCACATGGATAAAGTCATCTTCCTGGTGCAGAAGTGTTTGAGGAGTGCAATTACAGCTTGCTGGATGATTCAGAGGTGTTGACACACCATGGCAGCAGGTTAAGACTGATCGCCATAGCTGTTTGCCCCATCTTCCTTCAGAGAGTCATGTCCCCAAAGAGAGGGTGATGGGAAGGCTCATGAGTCAGCTCCTAAACCACCAGAGCCCTCAGGTCGGCATGTTATGGGAAACTGCCATTGACCCGGGGTCACGCTGTTAGGCCATACTGTAAACTGCAGCTGCTTAGGAGCTGATTCACATCCTTTTAATCGCTTTCTGCTGAAACCTTCAGGGATACTTTTGGTGTCCTTGCTTCATCTGCCATTGCTTGTGGGTCAGCCTGAAATCAGGAATGAAGTTCTCCTGCAGAAGCAGAAGAGGGTGCTCCAGTTTACCCACTTGAGCAAAGGTGTTTATTTTCCTTGGTCTAATTGTCCTTATGACTGTCAGTCTGACTGCTAGGTTATGACCTAAAATCTGGGCCTGATGGATGAGCTTTGAAGAAGTTCTGTGTTCTTTAGAAAGGGTCTTTTTATTAAATCAAAATGTAACAGATGTCCAGTCCATTCTTTGAAATTACAACGCAAGACTTGCTTTTGTTGGGCCTTCCTCTGGGCCTTAAGGGATGGGTCTAGAAAAAAAGAAATGGCCTGATTCTCTTCAAACACAATAGATTTCAAGTTGTTGTGTGGTGGGAAGGACCAAACCAAACATTTTTTCTTTATTCTTGATACTACAATGATATTCGAAGACCTCATCTAACAAGAGCCATTGCACAAATATCTAGTCGAAACCCATCTCTCTTGTAAAGAGCTTCAAGTTGACCATGAGCGAGAGCATTATTATTTCACATAAGTGGGATTCTGCAGAGGGAAAGAACCAAAGCATACAGAGAAGGGAATTACTGCTACCTCATACAAGCTAGCTAGTTTGGCTAGTCAAAGAAATTGGCATTTTATGGTGGTGATTAATTTGAATTGAAGACCAGTGTGGAAGACCAGCATTTGTGTCTCTCCATTGGCACAGGAGAATCATGACAAATTGGAAGAATAGTCTTAAATAGCCAGTATGGAGTTCAGTGAGGACATAGGCTTAGGAACAATCTGTTGCAGGATAGGAAATGAATACGTAGGCATCAGTTCTGCTGAAAAAAACATGTGAGTGGCTTGATAATGCATCACAAACTGAAATAAATCCTATACTGATGAGAAAAACCAATCATAAAGTGAGGACACCTAGATGTGAGGTTTTCAGTGTCAAACAGCTAGCATAGTTGTTCCACTTCACTGGAATACTGTGTTGTATACACATATATGTTGAAGAGAGATGGAGGATGCCTAAAAAAAAAGAAACAAAGATGCCCTAGAAAATATAAACATACAACATTTGAAAGAACTGGGACTGCATAGTCCAGAGGAGGAAAATCTGAAGGTAATGTAGGTTGCAGTTTTCAAATATGTAAAAGATCAGCATAAAGAGGGTGGTGGTTGATTTCTTTCCCACACCCATATTCTGTCTTAGGTGAACAAGGAGCAAGATGAGATTACAGTAGAGGAAATACAGCATAGATGTTTGGACTGCAAGGGCAGCAGAGCAATAGACTGAGGATCTTTAATCACCGGCAATTTTTAATGATGAGTCCTTTGCAACCCTGCATTCTAGGAATCTGTGATCTCACACACTTTATGGTGAACTAGCACACATCACCAAATGCCTGGAATAATTGTCAGTAAATGGCAATTTTTCAGCAATGGCAGCTCTTCTTGCTGATGGCTCCAATCTTTGCCAGAACTTCTATCTCTATGTCCCCTGCTCCCACGTTCTTCCCTAGTTGCCAGAAAGAGTGATTCACCCCAGATCACCCCTGTATTTTAGCTTAAAGTGGTTAAACATCTGCTCATGCTGTCCATGTGCATGTGCTGGCCTTGGAGTGGAGACTTGTTGGCGGAACAGCCTCTCTCCATCATGGGTCAGCTTCTCCAGGATAATTTCATCATCTCTTCAAGCAAAATAAAAGTAGTTCTAGAGATGGAACTGAAGGGTGGTTGTTCTAATCTCTCTTTCCTCAACGTAAGCAGCATCTTTACAAGGACAGTGAAGTACTACCAGCTGGAGAATTAATTTAGAAAATCTCCTTTTTCGGAAGAAGCCATTTTCTAACACTACCAAAGAGAAGCTTTTGAAGAACGGCACTAATTTGAAAAGCTTACTGTTTCCTTTTAGGCTGTGGCTTTAGTCTAAATTAAGCCCATCTTCCTGTTGCAGAACAGACATTTTCAAGTGTGCCGACAGCAACAGGGAGATTTTGGATATCAGTGAATCTGTCTGTATCTTATTCGCCTAACAGAATAATTTTGTTGTTCAACATTAAACATCCATATCAGACGGGAAGAATCTGATTCTCCTCATCATTAGGGACAGATCCAGCTGTGCTGGTGGATGGAAGAAAGGGGGAAGGGAGAAATGGGGCAAGCTGTGTAGCTGAAATGGCCACAGCTATGCTGTGCAGTCAAGGGGGCTGTGCAAGCTGCAGTAGCCATGCAAATGCGAGAAGAGGAGATGCCAACCACCCTCACTCCCTCCCCCTTCAGTACATATGCACTTGGTCAGTCCATGTGAACCTCCAGACAACCATCCTGCTATTCACATGTGATAATGCATCTCACTCTACACAACTCCTGTGCTGATGTGGGAGTCCTGCTTCAAAAGACAAGACACTAATTAGACTTTATTCTGGATTTTCATTTTGCCAAGCTTTTGATTTTTCTTGAGGTCTCTTAATGCCAAACTGTTTCAGCCTGTTTTTTTTTCCTTTAGTCTGTGTCCTTGGTTGTGTTTGCCACTTAGGCTGGCATTTCCACAAAATTTGCCGATTTGGAACCTAGCAACAATTTTAGGAGGTGTTTAGGACCCAGAACACCAGCTGAAGTCAGCTGTAACTGAGTGGAGCAGAAACTGGAGCTAATCCATACAAGAACCCTACAGATTGTATCAGGGCTGAGCAGGGCTGTGTCCTCGATGTCCTGTCTCTCTTCAGGCCTAAGGGCTTCTGTCACCTCCCTCCTAGCTCTTAGAATAACTGGATTCAGATGGACAAAGCAGAATGATTTCTTGGGGGCTAGCGATGTAGTGGACGCAGCTATCTGCTAAGCCTCAGCTTGATGTCCTAGACATTTGTCGCAGGGGAGCAAACAACCTCTTTCAGAGGATCGCTTAAGTGTTGAGGCTGGATGCATTTAACTAGCGCAGAGGATCAGTGCCCAATTTCCATTCTCATAAGGAAGGTTTTTTGCTCTTTTCACATTATGTCAACAAACCATGAACCTGTCAAATTCTGCTGTTTCACTGTAATTACCGTGTGGGCATGAAAAATTATCTAAGGAGTCAAAAGCAGAGATGTGGACCCATAAATACATTTGTCAAACTGACCTCAAGCTGGCAGGCAGCATCAGTGCCAAAAAATATTTAGCAGGTGCAAGCATGCCAGCCATTTGTGGTATGCAGTATGCTTCGTTAGCAAGTGGATGGCTCTATGTGCTGTTTTAATATCTGTGGACAATTCTCATGTGCTTCTATTTATTTACCATGGTATTTTGACTGATCTTGTGCAGAGCTGCATTTGACAGTCAGGCACCTCACAAATCTGTTCGCTCTTCCATTTTTCACTTTTGCCTCAACTGCAATGTTTGTACTTTTTCTTTCTTTTTCCAAGTGATTGGAATCTACTCAGACTTCAGAGGATTGAACTTCTGAGGTAAAGAGGATTGAGCTCATGCTAAAAGGCAGTGTACAAACAAGCGAACAAACAGGCCTATTCAGCCAGACCTGATGAAGACCCGTCAGGGAGAAAACAAGGCAATAAAGAGTCAGGATAAGAAATACATGAAGGATAAGCAATTGCAGCAGTTCATCTTCTAATACATTAAAAAAAAAAAAAAATCACAGCTTGAAGCTTGATTAAATGGACAGAGGAAAAATAAAAGATAAATTAAGACTACTTAGTGATAAACACAAAGCCATGAATGTGAGGCTTGCTTACCAGTATTCTTTATATGTCCACATCTTTATATAAGTAAGTTGGTTTTTCAGCTTGGAAGAAGAAGGACAGAAGGGTATTAAAGCACAAGACATCTGAGATAAGAAGGAGGGTGTAAAGCCTGCAGAACACTGATTTTGAGTATGCTCAAGCCTGTGAAGGCTTCAGATAGGTTATTATGAGATGCATAAGAAAATTGGTGCTTGTTCGGGGTTTTTTTGGTGTTAACACAAATAACTTACTTGTCTTCTTGCAAGCCTAAGGGATTTTTGGCACCCATATAGCAGGTTTGATGCTATTAAGAAGGAGAAAAGGGCAGGAGACCCAGCAAGCTACTGGCAGCAAAACAGTCTCAGAGCCAAAGCAAAGGAAGAGGCATGAAAAGCTGTAAAAGCAGATGACTGTAGCCAACACCAACTCCAGCTCATCTTAAATGTCCACAAGGTGCTTCCCAGTAGTGTAATGCTTAGGGTGACTGAGGCTGAAATTCACTGAGCACTTTAACCTGGTATAAGATGACATTCTTGCTGAAAGAAGCTGGTTTTGTGCTTGTTGGCAGGTGCAGTTTCCTTCCCCGTGTGTAGCCAGCAAGAAAGGAAAAGTGGGAACAGAAAAGGAATATCTGGAGAACATGAAAGGTACTCTGTTCAAAATCAAGATCTGATTCTAGCCAACTTGGGAACGAAAGAAGTGCTGCTTCTACATGTACCTCAGCCAATAAAAATGGAGCAAAATGTCTGGCTTAGTGAATTTTATTTACTTTTTCATTATAAAATTGTTTGAGATAATTTTTCCTTGCAGTTTCTCTATGTAAAAAGAGCACAAGACTGATATGCAGTCTTGTGCCACTGGATTTGAAACTGGAGTCAATGGTCCTCAAAGAAACAAAGCTGAAGGCAGGAATGAATGAACATGATTGCAACAAACTGACAAACAATGGAAGAGTGGAGTTCTTATTGTTGCTTAGACCAGATCACTGAAGCCTGGCTTACGTCAGCTCTCTGCTCCCGGCTGCATCTCCCTCACCTCCTCCCCCTCCTCCTGCAGCAACAAAACCATTTCTGAAGCTGCGAGAACAGCACATTGTGGGGAGACCTGTCAGAAACCCCATCCAAGATGTCGTGTATTAATGTCAACTGGACGTGGTTGGTCACGGTCAATGAAAATGCATGGAAGGTAATTTAATCAGTTGAAGGAGAGAAATAAAGAACAAAGCTTTCCCCCCTACATGAGACACACATAAAAAAGCCTTTGGAGCCAGGCCTCCCCCATTACGCTCTGCAGCATGTGGCTGTGGGGGCATGATTCCCTTTCTCCCCCTTCCACCCCCACACTGTCTCCTGCTGGTCTGTATTTCCTCTGCTCTGCAGCCCAGTGCTGCTGGGGCTCAGAGGGGGAATACACACAGCTTTAATGCTGGAGTGGTGTACACCAGCAAGTGGGAGAACCTGAATTTGAGCTCCCTCCCCAAATCCCCTCGCCAGCAGGATCTTGACCATGAGCTCTTCTGCCCATCACTTGGAGGAAAATCAGAAACACTTCTGGCATAGACCCTTGACGGGAGGTTTTCACAGGCTGCTGTAGTGTTCAAATACCTGAATATCTGTAACTCACCTAATTGACATCCAAGTGTCCTTTGGATACTGTCCTGATTATCCACATGGCTTTGATCACATTGGTGGGCTTATGCCCACCTAACTTTGTCTTTTGTGAACATATAAGATATAGAAGACATTTTTACAGAGTATAATTAATGTCATCCATGCCAGCAACTGCAGTGGCATAATTACTGTAATAAAAATCCCATACTTGTTTCTAATTTTAATATTGTCTAATCTCTGACTTTAAAATTGCATAATATGACATTTGGAGTACAAATCACAATTTTTTAGACAAGTTTTTGTCACCATCGGCATTTATAAAGTGTTTTTACACACTTACTTTTTTCATCATATTCTGAAGGCTGTGTAAGAGCTGCATATTTCATTTTCAACAGTTCTGGAGAAAATGTGCTCTTCTATTTCTAAACCTGTCTGCTTCAGAAAGTTGGTATGTGAAATCTGGTGACTGTTTCACAGATGTGGAGCAGGACCTCCTCATCAGCCATTGGATCTGACCAGATGAAATTCATAACATCTGCTGTTCCTAGTCAGACACAGCTTTCTGTTATTCCAGCTGTTGCTGAGCATGCATTAAGCAGTTCCAATTAGTTAAACCTCCTCCTAATGTTACAGCAGCTTGTTTTTTGCTGCAACTGAAGAAATATTTTTCAGACCTTAAAGATTTATTTGTAGCTGTGGTGTTGATACACCCTCTAAAGGGCTTCTAGTTTTTAGGCCAAAATACCAGAAGCCACCAACTGCCAGTAAGAATGCCAAATTGCATAGCACTGCTTGTCTCCAGAATTCAAATAGTGCTGGAAATGAGTAGTGAATTCCCTCTTCTACACTTAGGAAAAATGAATAATGGCAGAGATAAGACTCGAAACAGGCTGCCATAAATTAAGACAGAGAAACCCAAGCCTTTTGCCCTGAGATCTACTAGATAACATTGCTTATTATTGGTTACTTTTAGTTGATCCATCTTTGGTTCAGATACTTTCAGTTCCTACCTTTGTTCATTATTGCAATGCACGTGCAGGGCTCATTTTAGCCGTGCTATAGCACTTTAATTGAGAAAGCAAGGATTGGTGTGGGTTTAAAGCAAGGATAACTGCTGGAACAGACCTTTCAGCAATGTCTCCCCACTCTAATTCAGTGTGACACTCCTGCCCAGCGCCTCGTGGAGCTGAGGAGCTCTGCAGAGACCATCTCCTGGAGGCTTTACGGGTTAGAACCTGTGGCCAGAAGCACCAGAAAAAAACATACCCCTGATTTATAGGAACATGAAGCCTTTTAATAAGGTCATATTTTATTGTTAGCGCCTCTGTCAAGAGGATGAGGCATAATATTTTAATTACCAATATATTTTGTTAATTATGGCATTTCATTATTTTTCTTTGACCTTGTCAACAGGCAACATTCAGATTGTGTATATACGTTAAAAGCATCAATGTCCCTCTTTTTAGTGATTTGAGCCATCAAGCTGGGGTTGAATAGTCAGGCAATGACTGTGGAATAATGAAAATATCAAAGCAGTGCCATGAACTTCCCCAGTTCATGGAGTATATGAGGCGTTTACTTTCCAACATTTCGTTCCTGTGACAACAGGATGGCACCGACCTTCTTTTTGCACAAAGACCTGCACAGACAGCAGCGTATAAGCTCAAGCGATTGTCACTGGTGCTGTAGTAAACAAAAGCAGCCAGTAATAAATGGCACAGAAGCATGAGGTCGGAGGATGTGGCTTTCTGTGGATTGTCAGAGAACTGGCAGGACTCTCCGTGATGTGGGAGAGCACCAAGCACCATACAGGGGTCTCTTACAACCCAACTGCACATATAAAAGAATTTTGCTACAGTGCCTTACCTTGTGCCCCCCTCCCTGCCTGTGTCCAGATCCTCTCCTCCTTTCTCAAGACCTGAAGCTAAGAAAATCCCTGAAAAGTCCCAGGTACCCTTGCCTTTTTTTTTTTTTTTATAGTACTTCTCTGAGAGCACACTGATTTGTGCAATTTTGCTTGAAAATATTTTCCCTGATTATTTTTCTTCTTCATCTTCCTCATTTTTTATGTTGTTTCTTAACCTAGGAAAATCAGTGCCCCTTTCATAAAATGTGATGCTGTCATGGCTTTTCAATAATTTGTCATTCGATACTTTGGTCAGGGTGGCTCATTAACTGTGTGGGAGAGGCGGTATCTTCTTCCTTGTGTGAGTTATGTAGGGGAAAAAAGACAAAAACATCTAGCATCTGTTACGGTTTTCCTTCCCAGCATTTAGGATTCTAAATAGCTATTAGCACACATTTTTCTGCATTTTTTACAAAGTACAAATAGACAAATAAACACATAAACTTGACTGTTGGTCTCACTTACTGCAGTCTTATTGAGCTAATTAAAAATGAAACAATGCAATGATAACGTTAAGGTTATAATTAAGCCAGAATCTATAAATCAGTGGGTTCAAATTATCCAGCCAGTAAATTCATCAAGCGTGTAATGAAATCAAACCATGAAGTTAACAGTAGAAGCAATGGGGTTGTATTAGTTTGTCTTCAGAGGGTTTAAGGTGGAGCCAGCTCCCTTGCAGTGCAAGCCACCAGCAGTGACAGCCCATAAGGTGGGTGCCCTGAGCCCACTCACAGGGAGGAACCATTGACATGAAGCAGCTGGACCACCACAGCATTTGCATCAGTTTCCTTAGACCCTGGTGAAGTGATGGTTCCCAGTTTGGGATGACCCTGCATTGCTTTGCACAGTCTCCTTCACATGTTTTTCTTCTGTTTTCTCCCTTTCAATACAAAAACGCAAGCTTTCCTCAGGAGCAAAACAATCAATGTTTGTATTAGCTTTCAGATAATGCTACTTTTTAGTCCAGATGCTAATGACTAGCTTGATGGCACGTTAGTGTTTATTTCTGGGAATCTATCCTTATGTAACACATACCGACATGCACACTTAATGAAGGTGTCTCTTCATTAAACCAAGGCAAACTGATGAGTCTGTATTCCTCCTGCTTGGAGACTCAGGACTCATGAGCTCTCCCATGGCAGCCACTGGAACTGGGAGACAGAAGCTCTGCTAAGGTTAATTTCTCAGTGAACTGGCTATGCCAGAGGACAACGTCATTCATTTATTCTACCTAGAACAGGGATGGGGTGCTCAGTTGTAGATGTTGTTGATTGATGATATAAGCAATGGAGACAACAGTTTCTCTTCTGCGTGCCTTTTGCTTTTATAGGGATTGATTCCAGTTTTGTTGAGGGCATTCTTAGACACATTTCCTATTTTCAGCACTCTTGTCTATGAGCCTGATCACAGGTTCTGCTTAGGTGTCACTCACCCCAGTATTTTACCTCTCCCTTCCCCTCACCTTTAGCCAGTGATCGAGCCAGGCTGGGTGTGAGTCCTTGGTGTCAGTGGTGACCTCTCTGGCTAACCTGACTCAATGTTGGTGGTAGCATCTCCAGCTAACCTGGCTCTGTCCGCTTCCCCATGGCTGCGCATGGCATGGTAACAGCCCTCAGAAAACAGAAAAGCCAGCAATGAGGGGCTGAGGCCACATTGGGCAGTGTTGGGGAGGAAGGGGCTGTGGTGGCATGGCCATGTAGCAGATCAAAAGGAGAGCATGGAGGAGGTTATATCGCAAGTGCTTCTGTGGTCTATTAGTGAACTAGAGAGAGCAGGTTCAAGGGTGCAGAAAAAAGTGGGCAGAGATGGAAAACATGCTCCTAGCTCCTGTTGTACCCTGGGGTAACAGTTGGAGGTGTTTTCCAAGAACATAGTAGAGAAGCTCTCCTGGGACCAATCAGAGCCCTCATGGTTCCTCTCTGCACAAGGTGAACAGCCTTTTGTCCAATGTGCTGCACCACCTGTCCTGTTCTTCAGTTCTGACTCACATTTTAAATCCAATGACTATCCCTTTAGTTGCCCCTATTTTTAGTTTAGTTTATTTTGGTTCAAACCATAATGCAGAAGGATATTTGCCTTGGGAGTGTCCTCTTTCCACCCCATCATTGCCACTCCCCCAACAGCTGCTTTCTAATCTCCCTGTTTTGTTTTTAATCTCCTTTTGGGGGTATAGTGATACTATTTACCACCCTTTCAACAAGGCAGCTATTACCAATGCAAAAGTATGTGTTGTTTGCATTCTTCACGAGGAGGAGCTATGCAGAGCCAAATGTAGTCTTGGGAGAGGCAAAAATAACTCCAGCCCAATATATGATTCAGGTTATTGCAAGGGAAAATGATGCTTCGCTGATGACAATGACACATGAAAAAGTACTCTTGTGCATATTGGTAAATGTCTGGGCATCTGTATGCAAAAGTTACTTCTTCAACAAGGGAAAATGACAAGTCCTGCACCTGGAGAGGAACAACCCCATGCACCAACATAAGTTGGGGGCCAATCAGCTGGAAAGCAGCTTTGCCAAGGAGGTCTTGGGGTTCTGGTGGACAACATGAACCATCAACATGCCTTCACAGCAAAAAAGGCCAATGGTACTCTGGATTGCATCAGCAAAAGCATTGCCAGCAGGTCAAGGGAGGTGATCCTTCCCCTCTGCTCAGTGCTGGTTAGACCACACCTGGAGTGTTGTGTCCTGTTTGGGCCTCCCAGTACAAGAGAGACATGGACATACTGGACTAAGTCCAGAGAAGTGCCACTAAGATGGCACAGACTAAAACATCTTTCCTATGAGGACACTAAGATAATTAACAGACTGAAACATCTTTCCTATGAGGAGAAGAGGCTGTGAGTGTTGGGACTGTTCAGCCTGGAGAAAAGAAGGTTCAGGGGGGAGCTCATCAATGTGTATCAATACCTGATGGGAGAGAATGAAGGTGATGGAGCAAGACTCTTCTCAGCAGTGCCTAGTGACAGGGCAAGAGGCAATCTTCACAAATTACATGTGAAATTCCATATGAACACAAGAAAACTTTTTTTTTTTTACTGTGAGGGTGGTCAAACACCTCCCATAGAGGTTGTGGAGTCTCCATCCTTGGAGAAATTCAAAACCCAGCTGGTTGTGTCCCTGAGCAAACTGCTCTAGCTGTTTCTGCTCAAGCAGGGGGCTTGGACCAGATGACCTTCAAAGGCCCTTCCAATCTCAATCATTCTGTGATGCTGTGATTCTGCCTGGTTACCACAAGCATCACAGGCCCAAGGAGTTTCACTTTTTTAGACAAATGACTTATTTCCTTATGTTCTTGTAATCACTCCCTTCATTTATGGTTTCTTTAATTTTGCAATCAGCTCAGCTGGTAGCAAGGTGTTTTAAAAAAGGTCTCCAGTGATAAAAGAGAAAAAAAGTACACATCTCTGCATGTCTTATTTCTCTCACAAGATGACAAAAAATGCCAGGCTCTGATAGCATGCTTAGAAAATGTATAGGGTAGAAAGCACTACTGCAAATATTGTACAGATCAAATACATCTCACAGCCAACACATCTACTTTGCAGAGGTTATTCAGGCAAGAATCATGTCCAAATCAGTGGCATTTGACAGGAACAAGAAGCAGGTCCTTGCAGTTATTTTTCAGCATAGTCTGACATTAAACCTAGTTCATGAAGCCAATCTGGACTGACACCTAGTCTGGTAATTTTTAAAGCAACAAAATAAGGGCTTAATCACTTTAATATTAGAATCTGTTTTATGCCAGTAATGCCATTTCCACTAACAGAACAGGGTTTTGAAGATGCAGTGGCCTAATACCAGTGATCTCCAAGGTAATGTGAAGCAGAACACCATCTAAACAGCTGAACATCTCCTCTGGGCAGAGTGCAGAATCTGTTATCACCACCAGTGCTGCTGGTATTTGCATAAACAAAAATTGGGGACACCTGAAAAAGAAGAATCTCAGAAGAATAGGAAGATATTAAAAAAATCTTAAATTACTAATAGAATAAGCTAAGTCAGGTTCACAGTTGAAATTAGTCTGGTACTATGATGAAAAAAGTGTGAGTAACTAGAAAAGACAATTTAAGGCCCCTGCAGGGTCTTGTCCAGAGTTTATTTCTAAATGTGTCAAAGTGACCAGCTTATAAATTTAGTAAAGCTTTTGAACTAAAAAAAAAAAAAACAAAACCAACAATTAATATCTCAGTTTATTCTCAAAGCTAAGCAGCATTTTCTACTGAAAAACAAAATAAATGTATGCATTAAAGGGTATGTGGCTGGTGTGGCTGGTGTTGGGAAAAAATGTAAAGTTTTCTATACTAGAGTAATTAAGGAGGAATATTCTACATTAATATAATTTATTCTTTCAGAGGAATATTCCTTTCAGGGGAATATTGTATCATCTGGCATCCTCATTATGTCTTTTAGAATAAAAGAGAGATAAAAACCAAATATGTGGACATTAAGTTAGCTCATGGCTTTTGTTAGTCAATATAAACATTGGGAAGTCTGAATATTTATTAGACTCTCCTAGATGTGGGAAAAAGGACTAAAATCTCTAGAAGAAATATTTTCTAGACTCCATAATCAAATCAGCTTTGTTGGCTAGAGCTCTGGCTGTTATTTGCTGCTGTATGTAAGAAAGTCCATCTCTTCACTAGTGCCAAGGTTTGTTACCAGACACATGAATGCACCGTTTATAAAATAAGGTAAAACCAGAGGAGAGGGGCTGATCTAAATCAGGAGTCCCTCTACTTTGAGTGTCTGATTTATGTCAGTGACTGGGAGCTCCTGCTGATTGTGTCAAATCCCTTGCAATGCTGGCTCTGTAAAATGCAGGATTTGTTCCCAGAAGGGCAGAGCAGTCCAGGCAGATGGAATGAAGACCAGCTGTGCTGAGAGCCATTAGGGTTAGGAATACACAGCCCTTAGGCTACCAGGGAAGAGCTGAAATCCCCGTTTTTCAATGCCCACAAAGTATTAGCTCCTATTTTGAGGCCAGGCTGAGAGAGTTGGGGTTGTTCAGCCTGGTGAAGAGAAGGCTCTGGGGACACCTTATTGAAGCCTTTCAGTACTTAAAAGGGGCCTATAAGAAAGATGTGGACAGACTGTTTAGCAGGGCCTGTTGCAACAGGACAAGGGGTAACAGTTTTAAAACAAAAGAGTGAGACTCAGGAAGGAATTTTTTCACAACGAGGGTGGTGGAACATTGGCATAGGTTTTGTAGAGAGGTGGTAGATGCCCCATCCCTGGAGACATTCAAGGCCAGGCTGGAGGGGACTCTGAGCAACCTGACCTAGTTGAAGATGTCCCTGCCCATTGCAGGGGGTTGGAGTATATGACCTTTGAAGGTCCATTCCAATACAAACTATTCTATGCTTTTCTGGCAGTTACAAAATATTAATCAGAGTACCTATACTAAAAGAAGTTGAAAGATAGCAACAATACAATCTATATAGTGTTCTGCATTCCACTATCTTTAGCTACTTTAAATCAGCGAGCATTTCCTCCCCATTTTCTGCTGTCACCAGTGATGTACAGTCATCACAGCAGTGGTTGCTAATGGTGACTGCTGTGGTTCGAATAGATCAAGGCACTTCCCAGAGCGCTGTTGCTGCTGTGCTCATTCATCTGCTTCGGGGCTCACAGTTCACTGGCTGCTGGCTTTGAGGTCGCTGAGAGGAATATTTGCTTTTCTTCCTTTGTTCTATCAAGGTTATTTTCTGGCTCTTCCAGATTATCATTGTGTCTTATAATGAAGTAGAACAAAATAAACCTGTGACTTCAAGCAACTGCAGAGCTGTCTGTATTCTTCCAGGGCGATATAACAAAGGGTAGGAGCTCAAAATACCACACAAAAACCTGATTTTTGAGACGTGGGAAAAGGCTGATAGTGATATACTGGGGCAGTCCTACTTCTAGGACAAAGAGGAGCCTTTCCTATCCCCTGTCACAAGTTTCTTGCTTGATCATTGTCCTATATCCAGAGCTGCTTGCTATAAGACTAATACTTGTAAAATTGCTTTGAGTCCTTGAACTTATTCCAGAAGCATAAACTAATATTGCCTCTCTGTCATATATACAGAAAAAAGTAATGAAAGGTGGGGGTGGATAATGCATCCAGTAGTGCAAATACCTTAGTGTATTGGACTTAGTACATCTTCAGTTCTGTATTTTTATTTTCCATAGTGGGTTTCTAAATGCTAGAGATGAAAAAATTTCTCTCTTCACTTTTTTTTTTGCACTTATAGGACAAAATTCAAGACATGCTTTCACTCAGCCTTCCTTTCTCTCACATACAAGGAGACAGGCATACAAAACTCCAGGGTCTGATGGAGGAGGCATTCAGTGTTAATTAGATGTGTTATGTTTCACAGTATTGGCACAGTCGAAGAACCAGTACAGATGTGCTCTATTGACAGGAGAGATTTTTCTTACTTTGCATCGAAGACATTTACACTGGAGTTTACAAAAGGATTTAAGAGGGTTAGGTGCCCAAATCCCATCACAGCCTAGGTGGAATTAGGAATCTTGCTGCCTCCAATTCTGTTGCATAAAATGGTCCACGCATGAATACATTTCACTGCTGTCACCAGCTTTAATGTGTCCCCGGGAGCAATGACAGCACTTGAAATACTGAGCTGACCTCTTCCTGGTCCAGAGCCTTTTTGCTCCAGTGAGTTTTTCTGATGCACCGAGTCTGATATAAATCATCTGTAGTGCCTTTGTACTGCTTCTTTCAACTAATTTTTTTCCAGTGTGCACGTGTGTGAGAGTGGAAGAGTGACAGGGAGCAACAAGGAGACTGAAGGATCCAGGAAGGAAGGGCAGATGCCTGAGCAAAGGAAAGACTGAGCACACAGGGGCTCTGCAGCGCAGCTCTGGGAAGGCCAGGGGAAAGCATGACTTCAGAACCAGGTCAATGAATATTTTATAAAGGCAATAGTCCTTCCACTGCAAGGATATGGATTTCATAACATGTTAAGGTACAGTTCTCTCTGCATGGACCAGCAGGCTCCTGAGCAAGAGAGCAACCCCCCTTTACTGTGTTTAATAAGATACAGGAAGGCATTCAAAAGAGAGTGTTTTCAAACTGATACAGTTTGAAAGATTTGTCCAGCTGATTGTAATTTATGCATCTCCTGCTTCAAATTCCTTAAATGTAATAAAGCAAAGGCAGAGATAGGAGACTGAAGAGTGGAGGGATGCAATTAAGGGAGGTGAAGTGCTCTGTCCATAGGGTTGTACTGTGCCCCTCTCTCTGCCTGGACCTCCATGCCAAGTTAATGTCCTCAGGCTCATGTACAGATACAGCAGAGCTGAACAATGCCCACAGCATCCCACCAGCCTCCTGCAATTACAACTACAATGACTTCATTGTGGCTTTGCAGCTTCTTCAGCCTTCATATGCACACTTCTGCATGCACAGCACATGTGTTTCTATTGCTCTGCAGGTTGGAGGTCATCTGAAGAGGTGCCTGAGGGCCTCAGACTGCCAAAAGTAGCCCAAAGCTATATTTGCCCTTGTACAAACTTAGCACAGCTGGTAATTCTAAGTGCTTCTATATAAAAAAAAAAATTGAAATACAAAAAAATTGAAAAAAAAATTGAAAAAAATTGAAAAAAAAATTGAAAAAAATTGAAATACAAAAGGTGACTGCTTTCAGACGAATTCACATTGGCCTGGCATGCCTGGCAGTCATTGTCGGAAGTTAAAAACTCTTTTCCAATCACAGGGGCTAATTTCAGCAGGCAGGCAGCCTGCCTTCCCCAGGAGGTTCCAACTCCCACTTCTTATTCTCTCTCCCCAAATTAGTGGGGAGACAATGTTACAAACTCAGGCACAGGGACATGGGGATGGAGCTGGCACTCCCAGCATCTGCAGGTAGGGATGTCCCTGTGTGCTGTCCACAGAGTTCCTGGAGCAGCTCAAAATGTTAGGTCTGATGCTAATAGCTCCTTTAATTGGGCACAAGTGGGTTACTGGGCATTGCAGAGCAGGCTGGTGGGCAAACACCTCTGAGAGCAGAGACCTGGTGTCTAGGTGACCCTCAGCTCAGGGGGACTTGAAATAGCCTCACTGGCTCCTGAGTGGGATGTTAAGAACCAGGCAGCAGAGGTGGGAAGGAGATGCTGGGACACAAGATGCTTGAAAGCAGCTCTGCAGAGAGGGATCTGGGGGTTCTGATCGACGGCAAGTTGAACATGAGCCAACAGTGTCGCTGGCAGCCAAGAGGGCCAACTGTGTCCTTGGATGCATCCAGCACAGCATTGCCCGCCGAGTGAGGGAGGTGATTGTCCTGCTCTGCTCTGCACTGGTGCAGCCTCACATGGAGCACTGGGTGCAGTTCTGGGCACCACAGCATGAAAAAGATATTAAGTTACTGGAGAATGTCCAGAAGAGGGCCATGAAGTTGGTGAAGGGTTTGGAGAGGAAGTCATATGAGGAACAGCTCAAGTCACTTGATTTGTTCGGCCTGGAGCAGAGGAAACTAAGAGGAGACCTCATTGCAGTCTACAGCTTCCTCACAAGGGGAGGAGAAGGCGCAGGTGCTGATCTCTTCTCTCTGGCAATGTATGACAGAACCCAAGGGAATGGCAGGAAGATGTGCCAGAGGAGGTTTAGGCTGGACAGTTGGAAAAGGTTCTTCACCCAGAGGATGGTGGAGCACTGGAACAGGCTCCCCAGGGAGGCAGTCATGACCCCAAACCTGGCAGTATTAAGGAAGTGATTGGACAATGCCCTCAGACACATGATGTGAATTTTGTGATTGTCCTATGCAGGGACAGGAGTTGGACTCAATGATCCTTGTGGGTCCCTTCCAACTCAGGATATTCTATGATTCTATGAGACCAAAGGACAGATAGCCCAGTGATCTTTGTTTAAAACTTGCTTTATATAATCTGTTTTTCACGGCACATTCTTGATCTCAAATACAGCCTACTTGAGAAGCCAAAAAGAAGCTCTACTAGCACAAATCAATACTTGCACTACTGCTTCATATTTTACTGCTCGTGTGTAGTAACTAAATTACTTACCTTGAGTGCTAAGCCTGCCACAATTTAGGCCCACTCTGCTAAACTTTTTGCATTTTTCATTGCTCTCCTGATGATCTTCTAGGCTGACACACAAAACCTTTCTATCAGGCCAGTCATGGTCTTTGAAACAGATTTTGTTAGCTGTGCCAAACCATACCCTGACTGGTTATGCATTGTCTCTGTCACGAACTGTTCGCATTACAAAGCAGACTTGTCATTTGAAAATGTGTCAGCTTCCATATCTGCAGATGTAGAAGGTGTGTTTTCATGAATAATTCAAACCTTCAATGAGGCTGGAGGGAATACACCTTACTAATGTGCATAGAGCCCTGAAGCACCCTGAACTTCAGTTTTGGTATTAGAAAAGCATAAGCTGATTTGACTTTGATTTGATACTAGAGGAGCATTTTATTTGTTCAAATACTTAGGAAATTCAAAGCTCACAGAACCCAAAGCACCTCCTTGTGCGCAGGACTTTAGATATGAGCCTCCCCAGGTGCACAGAGCTTACACCACTCTATAGCGCTACTGAGAGGGATTTGTGCGACTCAGATGGCGCTGAGAGCAGTGGCTGGATGCAGACACAGCTCATGTCCTTTACATAAGCAGTTGGTTGTTCAGAAAGCTTCCCTTTGAAGAATATTTTGACCATGTAAACATTTGCTGTGTCCAACAGGGCTGAAATTGCGCCTTTCCTGATGAATATGTCCAAGGCAACATTCTAATTGTTGTTCGCTTTCAAACCCAGAGGTCATCCTAGCTCCTGGTGTTGAGCTGCAAGGCCAAAACATGCCCACTTGCTCTTCTTGTTCACGGACAGCCACACCAAAGATGCTGAGGACAATCATGTCTGTCATGTCTAGGAGGAAAATAAGGACATAATCCAGTATGCAAAGGGAGTTTTTAATTGATTACAAATACTTCAGATCAATTCTTAATATACTTGTTGTTTGTCATAGTCTTGCCTTGTGTGTTCCATGTTTTGCACTATTTTCAAAACCCTTTTTATACTCTACAGCATAACAAATGCTTTGAAAGCTCAGTTATTATTGCAGAACTGTAGGTCTATCAGCTCTACCCTCCCCACCTTCTGATTTTGCAGCATCACCAGTTTTGCTAGAAGTTATGCATTTGCTCACGTCATTCACACATGTGAAATTTGCAAGACTGGCACACAGTGTGGTAAAATTAGCTTACAGTTTCAATGCAGACGTCCCAGTATCACATGGCTTATTTATCCTGACCACTGAGGCCTTCTCAGCACAGTGCAGAAGACCAGCACAGGAAGCTTTTGTTGTCTGATTTTGAACAATTTGCAAATACTGAGGGTCAAAATTCAATAGGTGAAAAATATATTGTTCTCAATTAGCATAAGTCTACCACAGCTGTTCTTTTTTATCTGATTGTTAATCCCTGGAAGTATGAATTATAAAACACTTTAGCAATGCAGAAATATCCATTTCTCTGTAGCCAGAACTCTGAAAGCAGCCAGCAGAACACTAGTAGTCATGCCTTCATAAGCATAATAAATTACCATGTAAGCAGCTATCTAACCAGAAGCTTTGAGAATACATTTAAGTTTTGACATTAAATTTAATCACACGTCTTATCCAGAGAGTAATACCTAGAGGATCAGATTTACATAACATGAAAATCAGTCAATACTCAAAACTGTGCATGAATGCTTGCATCAGAAATCACTTGCTTCTCTAGAGACAGTGTGACTGAGTATTTACACAGTTAAATTGGATTTCTCACCCTTCTTGTTGAACTGCGGAAATGTGCTATTAAGTATTTGTTTAGATACTTATAAACATACCTAAAGCTGTGTACACAGCTAGCCCATGGAAACCATGCCAGTCTCATGCTGCTTTTTCCTTTGTGTCGGCTGTGTTTTCCCATCTCTTGTTTCTCAGCTCAATCTAAAATTGTAATCTTGTAGGTGGGTGATTACCTTTAACACCTACTGCCACTAGCACAGTATAATATATATATAATATATAATTTGAGTCCTTAGGACTATTCTAGCACAAATGTTTAAAGAACAAGCCCTAGTGAGAAATTAAGAGTGCTGGGAAATTATTTCCCCTCTCAAAGATAACTACAGCAAAAAGTAGAAGGGCTTGGCTTTCCCTAGCTGGTCTGTCCTTAAAGAAAAGAGCCTTTCGAGGAGGAGTATATTTAGTCTGCTTTGCTTGGCAATCTTCTGCTGAGGAAGGTCTTTCCAGTGTCTCTAGAGAAGCAGCTGGTCCCTGGGAAGAACAAATCTCAGGACAACCAACCTTGCTGATGACAATTGCAATTTGTTAAGATGAGGCTCAGTGGAGATTTTCATACTGCTTGAGGAGAATTACATCTTTGGAAAGCTACATTAGGAACCTAAATAAGTTTATGATCAAGGTTGCAGGTTACCTACCACTCAGACTAAATTGAGACAGCGTTAGGCAGGCCTCATCGTGCCTGAAAATGGAACTTGGATTCACAGATATGGTTTAGGGAACTGAAAGGAGGCGCAATGATTTAGAAATGATGTCCACCCTTCCCTAATTTTGGTTTATGGAACTATTTCCAGGAACCCACCAAAATGAAAGCCTCTTATAACAAGAAGTGTAGTATTTTATGTTTGCAAAATCTTTTGGCCTCTTTTTTTAAAACAAAATCTTTTTTCCTTGCAGCCATCCACAGCATCAAATTGAAATCCACCATAATCGGATGGCAACTCTAAAATCTGCAAAGCAGTATGACCGTGGAGCAGATCCCAACTTAGCTGGCTTCCCCCTGTATGGAACACACAGCACTGGAGAACAGGGAGCCCCTCTTCTCCTGCTGCTTCTTCATGTAGGGCCAGCTGATGGGAACAGGGTGCCCCGGGAAGCAAGGGGAACTCAGAATAACCCATAGCTGTGCCTCTAGGTTTCCTGACTGTAGCTACTATGGAGCAAGGGGGTATAGAATGCAAGCTTTCTCAATCCATCCAGCAGATGTAACACCTCCAGAAACTTTCACCCCTACCCAGTATCTTTTCCCAGTGTCACATATGCAAATTGAGGCTTTAGAGAATATGCACGTATAAGAATTCCTCTATAAAGATACACGTGGTGTTGCTCTGGGTCACTGTGCTGCAGTAGCAATTAGGCAATATGAAATTACATTGCTTATCTCTCAGCTGAGGGAAGGAGCTACAGAAGCCAGATATCATTACACACAGGGATTAAGGACGTGACCCCAAATGAAGCCCATTCTTTTCCTCAGCAGCTCAAAAGTCATCAATCTTAAAAATCAATATGTACTACTGAATTATGAATAGTTTGCAGCTGGAAAGTTTGAGAAATATTGATGTGGCTGCTGAGCAGTTGGTACCATAATATTAATGTGAGCTATGAATTTAATTAGAGATACACGTAGCACAAAATTGACAAAGACAAGGTTAAAGTATTCCTTACTGCCTTTCAGAAAGAATCAGGTGATTCACTTTAAGTTTCAGATTTTATATTTTGTAGGTAGGTTAAAAAATGCAATAACGAAATAAACTAATAATTCCAAAGCTAAAAAGCTGTGTACAAAGAAGGCATCCTTTTTTTGTCCACAAGGACAAAGCATTGATATGATTAAATTTGATTTTTCTTTGATCTCTATGTCCTTCCACCAATTGAGGTAACTTCCATTTTTCATTTCTCTATTCAGACTTCTTCCTGTTCCCTAATTATATTTTCTTTTTCTTTCAGTCTTGCATGAATATATGTTTTCCCAATCTTTCAATATCTCTATCTTAACCACACATATGTATAGCCCCTCTGTTAAAGAATACGTATCATGCCCCTCCACCCCTTTCTGATACAGGAGAGGAGCTTCTTTTTTAAAACAGAAAAGTCAATGGCAAGTAATTGTTGTACTTGGTTCTTTGAGTTACTGGTGGACAGTGGGAGAGGCTTTTCCTGGGAGGCACAATTACTGGCACCACATAGCACGAGTCCTACCAGCTGTGGCGTGGCCCTGCTGCCTGGCGAGAACAAAGATGTGAGCACACACTGTACATGCCCCAGCCCATGAATACCTTAAGTTGTTACAGTAGAGATGATAGGAGGAAATTAGATTACAAATGGATACTTGTTTTCTTACCATTGCCCACAATAAGCATATTTGTGATTCAGTGGTGTAAGAAATTGTGGATGTTCAAGAAAAGCCTGTTTGTATCTCAAGCATGGCGGACAACGGGTGAAATTCAGCCCCATGTTGAACACATTGGAGTCAATGGAGTTTCTTCTTCTTTGAGCTGTTATAATATTTAAGGCCAGATGTCTTGTCTGTACCTCCAGATTACTCCCACGGAGCAGCCCATGGTGGGTGCGCTGTCAGCTCACCAGTCGTGCTGGTTCTGTTTTGCCCAACATGGCACACCAGGCAGCACCCACTGTGGTAGGAGGGACACTTCTGGGACACCTCAATGTCATCTTTCTATGTGATACACCCACCCTGCAAGGGCTCACCAGCCTCCAAGGACAGTTTGGCCCAGGACCTGCTAAATACCACCTGGAGATTCATGCATAAGGGAAGACAAGTTGTGTTTTCTGCAAGTTCCCAGTGCCCTTGCAGGGCTTATTTGGAAGGATCCAAGCTGTGTTTGCACCCTGCATGGAACAAGGGAGAAAAAAGCCCCTTATTTGGACTGAACTGACCTCTCTGCCACTTTCTGTGCTGAATTCCCCTCTCCTCTGGCTACCGTATCATAGGAGCTGGGCTTTGTCAGAGCTACAACTCACCCTGCAGCCAGAGGAGGGATGTCTTGCTTTGGTTCACAGGAATAATACCCAGATGGGCACACACCCAAATAACATCTGAAGTCCCTGCAGGCCCGCTGTTGGAGTCTTGTCCCCATGTTCCATCACAGTGGAGGTACAGCATCCTTTTGAATGGATGTGGTTACCAGCTAATACCCAGTTTGCAATGCACAGATGCTTCTATCACAACGGTGATCTGTGCCACCCTGTGCAATTTAGTCTGATCTTATTTTACACTGTGCAGATCCACTCTGCGTCCTTCATTACCTGCCCACGTACTTGAGTGCTGGACACTCAGGTGTTCAGGATCCATCAAAGGACACAAGTCAACATATTCAAAAAGGTTTTGTTGTTTCTTCTTTCAAACATGAATCTCAAAATTAATGGATCCAATAAGGTTTATTTTTTGTTTCTTTCTTTCTTTCTTTTTGTTTGTTTGTTTGTTTGTTTTTGTTTTTGTTTTTTGGTTTATTTTTGCTTTGTTTTTTTTTTTCCCCTCACTATTTCCCTGCAGCAGATCACAACAGATGTCAGGACATGCAATATCCACTTTCATGGCCATGGGATTACAAAAGACCATAACTCTGTGTTTTCAGGTTCACGAACAGGGCACCTGGGAATTCACAGCTAGTTGCAGCTTGAAGAGTGGGGAAGTGCAGACAGCTACTTTACAAGTCACTACTGAGACAGGATTATTTTAATGAGGTAGAAATACAGCTTTTAAAGTCCAACAATGAGTATAGCCAGAGAGAATACACAGGAAGAATGAAACAGTGATTTGAGTACAGTTGTGCACCTGCTTTGTTTCCCAGTGTATGTTTACCTGAAGTGTGATAAAATATTTTAAAAATCTTGCCTTTGAAAATCAGAGTCCTACATGATTTCCCGCAAGCCAAGCAATGTGAAATGATCTCTACCACTCAGGCGTCCAGCTTTGGTGGGGTTATTACTGAGTTCACAACACAGATGGGCAGTCTTGTTATATAGAACAAATGGGAATTGTCTTTATTACAGTATTTAATTGGCCATCTCCAGATGATATGACTTAGGGAAAGGCATGCTCCTCCATAATAAATATTGATGCTGGAGAATGACTGCAAAGCTTTCTAAGAGTTGTCCTTTTGTCTGAGGACTGACTCTTCTCATTGGAGCACACTTCCCTCCCATCCCCTACCTTTTCAAAAGGAGCAGCTTCCCCTCCTCTCCCTCTGCCCCTCATGTGCTTTAATTAGTGTTTGACATCATTGACCGCTAATTCTGCACAATGTTGAGCGCAGAAGATGTCAGAACTGCAAATAAGCAATATGCCAGCATACCAAAGAAGGAAGAGCTTCCACCCAGTTCCCTACAACACCATTGTTCTAGCCCCTCTCTTCTTTATCCAGCTGAGCCAGCACAGGGGGAGCCCCCTGCACACAACCCACCCATGGCTAAGCCCTGAGCATGGGCTGTGCTCAACATCTGCTGTGTACTGAGCCCCAGAATATCCCTTCCTCCTCAGACAGTCTGCTTTCATGGGGAGGACAGGACCCTCCTGTCTCTGCTGCTTATACAGAGGTCCAGGTAACCATGTAGAAAGCAGGAGGATGTTTTGATGCTCCCAAGGGATAGGAGGGACCTCAACCCCCATGCTTCAGCAAGGAGGCAAGCTGCTCTGCACCATCCAGCTCTGGTGGTTCCCAGCACAGGAGCAGTTCCTGGGAGTTTCCTTTTTAAAGAAAAAAGGCCCAGTGCTTGGGGATGCTGGCACTGCCAGCACCAGACAGCAGCTGTGCTCTGGCATCAGATTTTTTGACTTCTGTGCCTGCAACTCTCTTGCAGCCCTCAGCTGAGTGCCATGACTGGAGTTTTCATTTGCTTTTATGCAGCTGCGCCCTCTGAGCAACTCGGGATCATCGTTTCAGGAATACCTGTGCTTTATTGTATGTGTCCTTGGCTGAAAGAGTATGTATAGAGCCAAGGGGGAGCCACTCTCTCTGCTGCTAATTGCCTGCTACTGCTGAGTACTGGAGTGCAGCCCAGCAGAATTAACCTACAAGATCACAAATTATGCACATTGCAGCTAGGAGTATAATTGCACTACTATTATGTACCCTATTTCTGTAAGATATCATTATTTTACTGTTTAGAAGTGTGCCCTTAGCAGCAGCTATAAATATACTTGCATTCCACAGCAGGTTAATTAAACTTCAAGTAAAATATTTATTGAATAACTTATTAATTGAGTATAACTACCATGTTACATGAAAAATTGTTTAGAGATGTGGAATTATATCTTAGACTTGTGTAGTTACAGCTCATGAAACTAATTTTATGTGGCATGTTGAGAATAAATCATACTCTTCTTTTAAGCCCTCTGATTTTTAAGCCCTCCTACCTTATGAAACATGACTATTTGTTTAGATAGTATTTTAAAATATAGATGATAAATTAAAATTATGCATAAGCACTTTCCAGGTTACTTTTTGAAGCAGCAGAGGTGAAGCAGGAGGTGCGGCATCTTGATCTCTGTAGCATCGAAGCACTTTATCTGCTTTTGTGGGGGAAGTATTTGGTATGCACAGTGCACTGGGGAGCAAATGACAAAGAAGAATCTTTTGCTGCAGGACTCATAAATTTTGTTCCAAAAGCCCTCCTCTCACTGACATCCTCGCAAACAAGCTGGGCCTGTTTTGTTGGAAGCATCCTCAGGATTGCACAGCTTTTGGCTGCCAGCCTCTCCCTCCCCTCCTATCACCTCAGCATCACTCCAGCTTGCCCTTTCTTACTCTCATCTCTCCTTTTACCTTTTCTCTTTTTTTCTGCTGCCACACTACTCTCTTAACCAAACTTAACTTGTCAATGCTGATGATAAAAATTAAAGCAGAGGAAACAAATACCACCACCCCTACCAAAACCGTTGGCAGGTAGCTGAGCTACTCCTACAATTTCCCCTGCTTCGTTTGACAGGATTGTATTTGCAGATGTATTACCCATAGGCTACTCATGAAAAGAGACACAAAAGCAATAAAATCACTGAATGCTGCAATTCAACAGCCACGTGAGTAATTACATCTGTAGGGTTAGACCTTTTCCTTTCCACCTCCAAGCACAGAATCGCGCTATTCTTGGTGCCGGTCCAGGTTTATAAAGTTTATTTTGAAAGCATTACTGGGAGTTATCTCATATAAACGTTGCTGCTTATCAGCTGCCACACTTTTAATGGTGAGGGATGTCCACAGGAATTAACACCGTTTGCACAGAAGAAGTGTGGGCACCGCATTTGCAGCTTGCCAAGCTGCACCAGATTGCATGTGAGTGGTGATGTTCTCCAGACAGACAGACACACACACACACACACACACAAGCACACACTCGCTCTCCCTCCTGTAAAAGATGTCAGTACCACTCTGTAAAACTCAAAACAGAGTGTTTTGCTTGCCTCTGGCTTGGGATTCCACCCTGCCCCTCTCAATGGCATCAAGACAAACAATAAAATGACCTTTATAATGAGAAAAAAATGACAGGCAATTTGTATCCTAGAAGGGAAAATATGATGCTATTACTGCTTCTTTCTTGTTATGCTTAATAGATTAACTATGCCTGTAATTTAGTAAAAGGCTGTTTGTGGAGGGCGTGTGACAGGGAACAGATGCAGTGAATACTGTTTTTAAATTCTCCTCTTTATTCAGTTACTGAGACTCTGAAAGAGATTTCCCCCCAGATCTCCCCGGGTTTGATTACTGCATTATGGTATTTTCACATACTTTAGGCTGTAGTCATGCTACAGTGCAGATTTTGTTGAAAATCCCCCTTTTCATCAGGCTTTTTCCATTACTTAATACGAAGGGCCCTTTTCCTGAAATGCTTTGTCACAAACTGGTGGCAGAGATAGATTTACTCATGTTTCATTTGTACTTCTGTGAGTGCCTCCAGAATATTTAGAAACCAAATTTAGGTAAGTAAGCATCAACCCCCCAATTTTTATCAAAACCTTTGTGCCTTTGAGATCAATGGAAAGTCCCTCTTTCAGCAGGGCCAAGGCTTTCTCCTTAGATCTTTTTGGCTCTCAGAAAGTATGAGGTTGGCTCTTTGGGTCCTTCAGCAGTACTCCTTGCAGAGTGTATTTTATTTTATGAAGATTTGTGCCTCTCTGATCCCTTGGTACCTATTTCCATTGCAGTAAAATGATTCTTACCCAAGAAGCCCATCAAGAGGCTTCACTCCCTGCCTGGTTTCCCCTAAATTTAAAGGGAGAAAGGTATCAGTGTGTTTCTGACTAGATGTGAGAGCTGTTCAGTGGGAAAGAAGTTTTTGGTATGGGAAGTACTGAGATTCCCTGGTGAATAACTTGATCTTCTTCACACCAGAGCAGGAGAAGAGAAAGGGGATCATTAGGACTGTAAGTAAGTGTCATTGGTTTATGCAGTTATTAGATGCTACTTGAGCACTGTGAGAAGAAAAGTGTGTTTGCTTTCCACGCACAGATGCAGAATTGCTTGTGAGGGTCCCCATGTAGCCATGACTTTGCTTGTGCAGTGCTGTGGTCAGTGAGGAGGAGCTGGATATTCCATTCCTGCGATGAAGAGCACCCTTGGGAGCTGGTCAGGAAAGAGAAAACTCATCTGAGCTACTTTCTCCTCACCCCATTTCAGCTTTACAATCCACATGGGTGACAGACAGCTTGCTGAAGACAGGCAGCAGTGTTGCAGCAGTTGTAAAAATTAATTTAGATAAATGCATGATAATTGTCTTTCTCTTTGGACATGTTGTCAGATGGGTCCTGGTCTGAATCAGGCTCTCTGCAATGGTCTTACAGTGCTCGGACCTATGGGGACCTGGCGGTCACAGCCCACCCACCTGCCACAAGCATGGCTGCCATCCAGAGCGAGGATGCAGCATTTGTACCTGTGGTTGACCTGGCTTCACCTGGCTAACTAAGGCACAAGCATCAGGGTGGTATCAAGCCCCCTTGTGTTTTGCAAGAAAGGGGGAGTTGTCTTTTTCCTCTCTTCCCAGCTAAGGAGAGGAAATCAGAAGGCATGAGGAGCCTGAGAATTGGGCCCTTTAGCTGCACCGTAGGGACTGAAAGCTTTTGTTTCCCCCTAATCCAAAGGAGCTGAAACTGGAGACTCCCAGGTGTGGAAACCAAGCAGCAATGGTGTGGTATAGCTGCTTGACCCCAGGGCGTTTGTCCTTCTTGTCAGGCGACTGTAAAGTAAGCGTGGTTGATTGCTTTCTGTCTCTAGCTTATGTTCCTCCGGGGTGTTGTCAACTGCGGTCTCATGGTTGGCTCTCTCTGCATTTTGCTGAGGAAAGCCAGGCTCCAAACTGAACTAACCATAACAGAGCACCTACCTGCAAAAAGGTGTGGTTTGTGTTTCTTCCACCTCCCTTCATCCTCATCTGCTTTCCAGTGCTGCGTTTTCAAGCCCCTTTCCAGTAAGGCACACCAGCAGTGGGCACACCTGGGTGGACACAGCTCAGCCCGACATTGATCTCATCTAGATGCACTCACAAGTGAGGGTGGTACAGCAGTCCTTGAAGACCTTCTGTCAACCTATTTTCTTTTCAGTACAGCTTTCCTGAGATGGATAACCCACCAGTCTGGGCCCTGGCTGCTTCCAGCCCATTCAGGATTTCCCACTTCTGGATTGTGGGGTCTATGGCAGCGTCTCATGCAACATCATCACTCACCCCCAGCCAGAGCTTCTGCGCTTGATGTTTCCTCCCAAGTTCTTCCTGCTCTCAGCAGGTACTTGGTTCTCGTGGTAAAGTAGGAGAAAGGAAAAACAATTGCCTTTTCCTTCTCTTAAAGATGCTGTTTGACAGGACCGCAACATATCTGTCTGCCTCTCTTGAGAACTGGGAAGATGAACTGTCACGTTGGGATCTCTCTTGTGCTTAGAGCTTGTAGAAAACTATTTTATTGCTTTGTGATTTTCTTCTGAAAATAAAGCTGATGGTTTCAGGTGGTGAAGTTTACTGATCTCAAAAAAGATTCATTAAGATGTATTGAAATTTTAATGTCAGACACAAAGGCAGGAAAGAGACAGAATGATGTGGCACCTGCAGGGCATCTTCTACCCCTTTGTTTCAGCTTGATGGGGGACTGAGGGATGCAGTAAATTTCAGAGCTCTGTCTTTCAGTCCTATGTTGTATCACTTGAAGGACACTCAGAACAGCAGTTGCAAGTCCTGAGATGTGCAGTTGTCAGCAAGTGCATCCTGCTCTCATTTAGGCTTGGGTTCTGCGCCGGGGCCTCCAGAGAAATTCCAGCTGTGATGGGAAGAGGGCAAGAGGCAAGAGGTGAAGTCAGGAATGGGGAGAGGTGGGGAAGGGATGGGGGAAGCAGCAGGAGTTTGGCAGTGCCAAAGGAGGAGAGGGGTGAAAAGCCTAGGAGAGCAAGGCTTTTGCTGTGCGCCATTGTGCTGAACTCAGCATGCCACGATTTATGCTGGTGGGGTAATGCCAGTTCATTTATAAGATCTGCTGACTGAAGGATTTTGAATGTATATATATATGTATATATATATATAGCTTTTGGCTTCTAGGGTGTTTTTCCCAAATAGCTGAACAGACAGAGAAGCCCTCACAACCAAGGGGTATTTATACATTCAGATGTGCCCACTGATGGTTTCCTAATCATAATGTAGCACTCTGCACATTTGTGTGATAATTATGGATAGGAATCAGTTACATTTGGGGAAAAGGGAGCTATCAGAGCAGGCAGAATAATGACAAAATGAGAAAACATGACAAAGGGGAGAAAAAAAGAAGGAAAATGTGAACTGTATTACCACAGTAGTTAACAGCTTCATCACACACGTTGGTAAAAAAAGTTTAAAAAAGCAAAGCAGCCCCACTGCCAGGGTGAATCAAACCCTATTTTGGCTGGGAAGGGCCTGGAGTTCAAGACTGAAAATAGCAAGAAGCTGTTTTGTCCCAGACCTCTGTCTTACCCTCATGCCCTGTGTCAGGCCACGCCACGTCGCCCAGCAGAAGCAGTGTGTCGCTGCCACATCCTCCGTCTCTGGTCGCCCCTTCTCACCCTTTCATCTGCACTGTGTTCTCCAGTGAGCAGGTAATACTTGGTCTTCTCATCCCACAGGAATTCCTTTCATCCCAGTGTAGGAAAAGAAGCATACATCCTTAAGTAAAGAGATAATGTACTTAAATAATATTGGTATGTTTTTAAAAGAAAATTCCACATGCCAGTCTCACTCCTCCTGCCCATGTATTATCTACATCCTGCATGAATCACACACAGCACAAAAGGACCCCTGTCTGATTTTCCTCAGCTCTGTCATAACAGAAGGTTAATGAGAGCGAAAAACATAAACCTAAAAATCCTGCTAGCTAATGTCATTTAAGTATTTAGCTCAGAAAAATCGCAATGTACCTTTCCAAGCAAATGCAAATGAGCTTGATTAAAAAATCCTGCAGAAGGCTGGCATATTTGTTCAGGCCAATGAAATTCTAAGTACTGTCATAATACCTGCCTTATAAAAATGCATGTATTTCTTCAGCTGTGTGTATTTAAACCTCTTAGCAGTTCTAATGAGCTTTCAGAATAAAGCTACTACAGCAATCAGCTCTGTGTAACAAGCAACATTTAAATATTAAAAACGTAAATTAGCGAAGCTGGTTAATTACAATTTTCCAAATATTGCAAAAGTGCAAGTAAGACTATTAACTGCTTTGAAATTCAGATATCAGTTCCTCCCACTCAGGGAACATCTAGTTCAGTAGCAAAGATGAAGTTACAGAACAGTCTCTTGAGCTAGCCAAAACAATATCTGCTCACCAGAACAAAAAAAAAAGGCCCCGCATTTCAGATGTCATTCAAGAATGTTAAAACTATACAAAAAGCTTTGAGAAAGGGTGTTTATTGTTTTCTGGGGTTTTTTTTTTTTTTTTTTGTTGTTGTTGTTGTTGTTGTTGTTTTTTTTTCAGCTCAGAGTGTACCAGTTTGTGGAAATGCAAATGTCTTCCAGGAATCATCGATTCCAGTGAAGCACAAGCAGATGTCTACCAGAAAATCTGACTGGCTTCTTCCCTGCTCCCTGTGCTCATGCCTAAGGATACTCCGACATGGGGTGCCATGGCTGGCTGTGCCAGGAGCTGAACAGGCTGGGTCCCACTTCTGCAGCCTCCTGTGCCCATAAGAAGCCATCACAGAGCACATGAAGAAACGTTTGTGTTGGGTTTAGCCACAGCTAAAAATGCGCAGCAGGCAGCAGTTGAGCTGTGGTTGCTTCTGTCCCAACATCTTCATAACAGCTTGCAGTAGCCTCTGTTCAGCATGATCTGGACAGGCTGGAGGACTGGGCAGAGAAGAACCCAATGAAATTCAACAAAGGCAAGTGTAGGGTCTTGCACCTAGGGAGGAATAACCCCAGGCACCAGTACAGGTTAGGTGTTGGCATGCTGGAAAGGTGCACTGCAGAGAAGGACCTAGAAGACCTGGCAGACAAAAGGTTGACTATGAGCCAGCAATGTGTCCTGTGGCCAAAAAGGTAAATGGTATCCTGGGTGAACGAGGAAGAGTGTGATCAGCAGGTAGAGGGAGGTTCTCCTCCCCTTCTACTCTGCTCTGATGAGGTCACATCTGGAACACTGTGTCCAGTTCAGGGCTCCCCCATTGTAAGAAGGACAAGGAATAACTGTAGGGAGTCCACTGGCGGGTTATGAAGATGATGAGGGGTCTGGAGCACCTTTCTTATGAGGAGAGACTGAGAGAGCTGGATCTATTCAGCCTGGAGAAGAGAAGGCTGAGAGGGAATCTTATCAATGTTTCTATATAACTCAAGGGTGGGTGTTAAGAGGATGAGACCAGACCCCTTTCAGTAGTGCCCAATGATAGGATGAGGGGCAATGGGCACAGACTGAAACAGAGTAAGTTCCATCTGAGTATAAAAAGATATTTTTTTTTACTTTGAGGGTGCCAGAGCACTGGAACAGGCTGCCCAGGGAGGTTGTGGAGTTTCCTTCTCTGGAGACATTCAAGACCTGCCTGGACACATTCCTGTGCGATCTGCTTTGGGTGTACCTGCTTTACCAGGTGGGTTAATGCAGACAATCTCCTGAGGTCCCTTCCAATCCCAACCATTCTGTGACAAAAGTGACCCAGGCAAAAAATGTAATATCAGCAGAGTATTCGCAAAAGCCAATAGACAAGGAAATTGTCTTCATTTTCCCTCAGAGAGCATGGGTGATTGTAGGCTGGCACTCAAACCTGTGAACCCATTTCCTTTAGTAGCAAAAAATTGGACAGAATCGTCTTAGAAGTCACCCACTAGGAATGTCCCCAGAGTGGCAACCTGGCCCTTAAACCCCTCTCTGCTCTGCTTACTGCAGTCAGCTACTGCGCGCACCTCCATTTACTGAAATGGGTATGGGCACGGAGTAAATGGCCTAGCAAGAAGGTGGAAAATGGATCCAAAATTATAAATGCTCACATATCTGAGTGCATCATTTGCCTGTACAGCTTCAAACTGGAGGGAAAAGAAGGGATGCAGAAAATTGCTCCTCCTCAGTCTTCAATGGAACTGACCAAAACCACAAGGAAGGTATCCCTTTTAAAAGAGCTCTGAATGTTTTCAGTTTCAATACTGAAAAAAATTACCTATTCCCTTATTTTTTATTTTATGCATTGCTGTAATTCAAAAGCTTATAAGAGATAATGTTTCACAAAAGTGTGGAAAATGTCTGTTTGATTATTTTAGACTCCCTCACAAGAGTAAACAGGTAGGTTTTGTTGTTGGTCAAGGAAACCACTTTTCAGTGCCAGTTCTGCAGCAGTTGTATGAGCATTTATTTTTTCTATGTCATCTCAGGATTTTGCATGTTGTCTTTGTTTTCTTTTAAGTAATCTGTGATTTTCCATTTGTAGCTTTGACCCACCCTGGTATTGACTAAAATCTTGGCTGGACAGTTCAGCTCTCTCTAAGGTGAAATGAAGCTGAAAGCTGTTTCTGGAAGACATTATGTATTAGAAGCTATCAACACTTGGTGATATCTTTTCAATTGTAAACGCTTTTTTGGCTTAAGTTGGAGTTAACTTCAGGCAAACATCTCTCCAAACTAAGCCAGCAAATGAAAAGGTTTGCTCAGTTGGCTTTCAGATGCTTAATAAGAATTGATCTGAATAACACTTGTGTCACTCAATCATACTGTAGACTTGGAAAATTTTTACCTTTAACATCTAAAACCACATAATACTTTGAAACAGCCAACAGAATATCTTCCTTATACTAGCTTGAGTAATCCTTCAGCTGAATTAATAGCTAGTTAGTTACAATGGTAATCTCTTATTTATATTAGCTTAGTGTTTGGGGGTTCCCAGTCTTGGGAGAACCCCCAGTATGTGGCACTGCACATAGTATAAGGGATTGTCTTCCCAGTAAAGGTTATAAACTCTTTGGGACTAGACCAAGCAAAGGAATTTGTGTTGTGTCCTTTTCATGGATGGGAAAAAGAGACTTAATCGTACGAGAACATTTTAAACAGAAAGTCTGTATCAGACCTGGAAGCAACCCAGTTCTCTTGAATCTTACTGTCCTAAACATCTCTCATCTCTACATGTCTGCTAGACTTTACCTTGCTAATACTTGGAAATGAACATATATGTGAATCTCTCTTTTTTTTTCCTTAGCAATGCTTTTGTCATGATTTGGTTTTGTTGTTGTTCCTGGGTGCTTGAGGAAAGAATACATTGGTTGTAGAATAACACTGTTGAGACACTGGATCAGCTTTAATTTCACAGCATTTAGAAGCAGGTTGCTGTAGCCAGAAGTCTCTTATCTGCAGAGAAGTGATTTTAAATATTATCTTTGTGGTTACTTCAAACTGTGAGGCAAGAAGGCCTGTTAACTGATGTAAAGTTCAAAAGGACTAGAGTCAAAAGGGAAGTAATTGGGGTTTATAAAAGCAAAAGCTGCAACAATAATGTTGATTTCTCTGCGGAACAGATTTTATCTAGCCTTCTCAGTCAGTTCCTTTTAAAAGGATAACCTCAAATATGTTCTCTGCGATGACAGTGCTTCAGCGCCAAACCTCAGCAGCAAGCAGATATCAGCAAGATCTCTATATGCAGGAGTGGTATTTGTATGAAAGCACCCCCCACTCAACATCTAAGTTCTTAAAAAAACAAACCATCACCTTATTTGACCATGGTGATACAATGTCAGCATCCTAACGGTGCTCTTTGTGCCTTAAGAGTTAGCAGCAGATAGAAGCAACAAAACCTTAAAAAAGCCCATCAGTAGGAGGGAGAAATGCAGAGATGGACATCCAGTGGTTCTTTGAAGAATTCCAGAGCAAACTAACCTGCTGACTGGTGCAAGCTGAAATTGTGGTTCACCTTCCTTTCACTTGCCCACTTGCTTTTACTGACTTGAGTATGATTTCCTTTTCCAGGACAGACAATTGAGTGGATCCACAACTACTTGCCGTATAATTCATGTTTGTGATTCTTGGCCAAGACCAAAATTGTGGCTTCATCCAAAATACCCCTGGGTTTCTTTACAGTTGTATTAGGTTAGATTCTCTTTTATTTTCTATTTCTGTCTGAGGAAAGCATATAATGCCTGAAAATTACAAACCACACAAGTTCTTTGGGACAATTCCTGCATGATTTTGAGCAGTGAGTACTTTAAGTTCATTTCTTTTGGAGGTGGAGGGGGTAATTGCTGGTTCAAAGTCACAGACATTTGCTGTGGTTTCATGTTTAAAACGAATGTGGAGTTTCTCTGCCCATGGCATTTTTCTGCCTGAAGAAGTTACCCTTCAACATACATGCACATGGCATTTCACTGCTTCAGCAGAGCAGCTGCTTTTGAAGGATTTTGTGTTTTCAGAGGGGTGACTGTATGTAAGTAATAACAGCTCCTCAGTCAACAGGACAATGAGCAGAGCACAAACACATCAAGCTCTATTCCTTACCAGCTTTTTCTCTCATAGCAATTCCAAGTCAGCAATCTACAAGGAGGACCCTTAATTTTCCTGAGCCTGATTGATGGCCTGCCATCAGTGGGCTCAGGGTGTTTACACTTTTTTTTGCTGTTTAGGTCTTTTGAGTCACAAAGTGCAGGCTAGCTCCAAAGCCCGTCATCTTATGCTTTGCTTAAACTTATGTTTATGATACTAGTGCTATCTCTTTGCTGAAAGGAGAGTAGGATGGGTATAGAAACCCATTGCTACCTTAATGAGATATTTGAATTACTTTGAATGGGGTCAAGCACAGTGTGTGTGATTGCCCACCCCACATCCTAAAAAGAAAAAACTTGCTGGCTGTATGTGTGGCAGAGCACATAGTTTATAGGCTCCCAGATAAAATTATTTCCTCTCTTTTTCCATCTCTGAGGGGCAGGAAAATCGGAAGGCATGGGAGAACCATGGAAGTCAGCTGCTTTATCCTCTTTGGGAAGAAGCCTGGAAGTTCCTATGTTGAAACAAGAATGGAGGACAAGCTGGGGACCTCGGTCCTTGGTGATGCCCTGGGGACCACATTGGCAGTGCCAACGTGCCCCTTGCAGTCCCATGATGGAGAGTACAGCTGTGCTGTGCAGCTAAGCCTGAGGTCACAAAGGGTACCCAGCATTGCTGTGCAGGGACAGGTCCACTCTGCAGAATGCACAAGCTCTATTTTCCCTCTCTTAAGGCTCTGCCATTGTGCAAACGGTATCTATAAAGGGATTAAATACTTCCAAATCATGTCAGCACCTGACATCACTTTCCAACCCACAGCAGCACAGTGCTCTCAGAGCAAGAGAGAAAACATCCATGCCCAGAATATTAAAATCTCTGTTACATGTCGTTTGGGACAGGTTGGTGAATGCACTGTAGAAATGGTGGAGAGAGGAGAGGAGAGGAGAGAGAGGAGAGGAGAGGAGAGGAGAGGAGAGGAGAGGAGAGGAGAGGAGAGGAGAGGAGAGGAGAGGAGAGGAGAGGAGAGGAGAGGAGAGGAGAGGAGAGGAGAGGAGAGGAGAGGAGAGGAGGGGAGAGGAGGGGAGAGGAGGGGAGAGGAGGGGAGAGGAGGGGAGAGGAGGGGAGAGGAGGGGAGGGGAGGGGAGGGGAGGGGAGGGGAGGGGAGGGGAGGGGAGGGGAGGGGAGGGGAGGGGAGGGGAGGGGAGGGGAGGGGAGGGGAGAAATTCTGCTATAGTTATTTTGTGGGGATTTTTAGGACCCAACAGAAGAACTGAGATGTGCAGTAGCAACTGGATCACTGAGGAAATAAATAGGATGCTGTAGAAATACATGATGAGTAGAGAGAAGAGGGGAATTGGTCTTGTATGTTGTAGATTAACTTGAATAATGGGGTCACATACTGCAAGCTTTGTAGTCCAATTTCATTTCCTTCACACATCATTCAGTTGTGTAAAACCTATACATCTAGTTATTTACCTACTTCTAAATTTCCTTCTATTCTGCTGCAGCCATTGATGGCTCTTATCTCATTACCATATGCTTCTCCGGGTGAGGAACCTTTCTTTGTGGGCAAGATTACCTTGGCAACAAAACAAAAACAAATGAGAAAGGAGAAAGATGTATCATTCAATATGGCTGTGTCAAAGATAATACTTGTTTTTTTAATAATTTTTTTCCATAAAAGCAATTTTCATACTCTACAGTAAAGGTAGCTTGCAGTTGGGATTTGTTACATGGTACATTTTTCAAACAAATATTCACAGAAAAAGGTGGGTTTGTTTAAGTAACTGCAGGAAAGAAAACTTTGACTTTGTTGATGATTTTTCCTTTCACCCTGTGCATCTTGGTATCAAAGTAATAATAAAAAAAAAAAGACTCCAGCACCAATTCCTGCAACTACATAAAACAGCAAGTCATTGCCACAATAATATTTTTTTTTAATTTTATTTTTCATTTTTTCTGTATAAGACCTGAGTTTATTATGTTACAGTGTGAGGAGTGCCTATATTGGCAGCAGCTCTGCATTGAAGGAAAAATACTAGTTGAGTTATAGTCCAGGTAATAAGTGAAATCTGAATCTGACCTATGCTTGACTAAACATCAATCCCATCAAAGTAAAATATCTTGAAATTTTAAGGTAGCAAGATTTTTAAATATGCTGACAGTGTCCTTTTAAACAACTGTCAGAACTGAGAGTGCCATTTCTGAAAGTCTGTTTAAATTCCTGTGAGGATCTGAGTGACCGAGGGGAGAGCAGGCGAAGGGACAGATAACAAAAATCAATACAGGCTTTTAAGAAAGGACAGCAGCGAAGGAGAAAGAATATGAAAAATCATAAGAACAGAGAATTGCTGAAGGTCTGATAGTATTTCAGTCTCTTTCATTTGGCTCAACCTGCTGTTCAACCTCACCCAATTAAGATAGTGGGGTGTCAAACCTCTTTGCAGCTGAGGAAAGGAGCTGAGTAGAGATGGAAGGAGGGAATGGATGGAAGAAGCCTGCTTTCCTCTGTGTGTTTGTGGGTTGTTTGTTTTTCTTTTTAAAGATGAGAATAATTACATTAAAACCCTTCCTGGCCTTTTCAGGTTTTGAACAGAGGCTAATCAGGAGTGTCTGTGACTCTTCAGCACATGCAGGCCAGTAGTTGAAAACTCCTGTACATGTAGAGCAATGCATTCACCTTGTGAAGGCAAAAAATAACCAGTGTCTCCTTGGCATCCTTCACAATGAGATTAAGTAGGGCAGCCCTTCTTGCCCAGGACTTCCTGGCTGTTGATCTCAAAAATTATGATGAAGGAGGCTTGTAGTATTGCATCAGTATCACTCGAATAAGAATTAACCTGGTTTATAATGCAGTTTTCCAGCAATTTAATAAATCTATGTGCATTAAACAGAGTTAGCAAAAAGATTGGCAAAGCTTATGTATGATACTTATCACCTGGACTCTGCAGGGAGTATGAAGTGCAAGAGGTGGTTTTTGGAAGTTGCAGAGGGACTCAGATGATGCACTGGTCTCCTCCATTCCTCATCAGGGCTCTTCCCAATAGCGTGTGCTGAAGTGCTTTGTTCAGCCCAGTATTACAAAAGGGACTTAGGTCTACTGTGCTCTATGCAGTTCGCCTTTTCCTTTTCTTTTAATTCTTTTTTGTGGGACCTGAAACATGTGGCTATGAGTCCTGGCTTAAACATTGCTGCCTTTCTGTGCCACTGTATGGACACAGACCAAGCAGGAACAGAAATGTGAGGAAAGTGCAGACACCTTGGCTTCTGAAAGCCCCCACAGAGGAACCTTACTGCTATCAACTGCTGTAGCTGGAGGTCGCTGAAGGCCAGCCAAGCCCTGCTTGGGTTTGGGTCTGCATGGAGAAGACTGTAAGTTGCGTTTATACCACTTCATCCTCTTCCTCGTCTTGGGATGAGCTGGAGATGGTCTTAATCCTGGTGCTGCCAGTGAAACAGACTTCTGGACCACCTGCAATCAGCCACCTCTGTGGAGGTGCTGTGCCATGCAGCTCTCCACAGAGCAGTCCTACGCGCTGGGGTGGGATGAGACCACGGACAGGCTGTGCAGAGCCATGCAGGCTGTGTAAACCCACCGCCTGTCTCAAGATGGATTTTTGTTCCTTCTTCTGTCAGATTGGAGGAACAGCCCAGCAACTGCCTCCTGCTCAAGTACCCCAGGCTGTGTAGGGGTACGGCTGCCTCACTGTTGTGGCTGCAGAGCTTTGGGTCCACCTCTGGAGCTTGCTTCTGTATCATGCTCAGCACTGGTGCCCCAGTGGAACAGTGCTGAGCATCACCTCCAGGGACTGCGCTGGGCTGGTTTCCACTGAAGCTTGAAACCAGATGCTTTTTTTCCCTAAGAATCAGTAGTTAAAAATCCAGTATAAGATGATGTGTGGAGGGCAGGGTAGGAAGGGTCATCTCCAGGGATGTGGATTTTGTCTGCATGTGCAAAGAAGAAAAGCTTTTTGCTCCATTAGTCATCCCATAATAAAAGGTCTGGCCTCCAGAGGCATTAAGGATGTCGTGATCTCATCGGAGTTGCAAGGTGGGTTTCTCCAAAGACAGTTAATAGGATCAGTTAAAGCTTTTAAACCAGCACCAGCTGGAAAAATCCTGCTGTACAGCAGCTCATCTGAGTGATTCAGGTGCTGTGCATGTGTGCACCCAGAGGGTAGAAAATGAAGAGCAAACGCACCGCAGCGGCTCATGGGGACGCGATGCACCACTGCTACCTAAATATATGATACAAATTGCTCCTAAAACAGCAGCCATTCTACTCGTTGTCAGCCAAACAGAGAAGGAAATAACTGAATTTGGGTGCATCTGCTTGGGGGGCTGAGGGAGCTGCCCTCTGCACTGCCTGTGGCCATGGCTGTGCACAGCGAGCCTCCCCGTGCATTTCCACTGTGGTCCCTCAAGAATATGGTCCTGCTGGCTCATCTCACCTGCCCACGCTGCTGTGGGTGCTGTGTCCTATCTGTAAGCACCAGGTAAGCTTCAGCAGAGACTCCCTTTTGGCATGCCATAATGAATCACACTTTTCTTGTTGCTGTTATTGAGCTATTTTCACTAACTGTACTGAGAGCTGCAGCCTACTGGTTTCATCTCCCTCCATAAGACTTCTCTTGCCTCCAGCTGGTGAGGAAACAGGCTGCCAGTCTCCAGGAATCTCAGCTTTTGGGAACCCAGCATAGGGATTGAGTGACAGTGGCATGGCTGCTTGGTGGTACAGGATGAGTCGGCTCTGGATCCTGGTGGGAGGAGGTGGAAGTCCCACCTTGGGTTCTGGCCATACTCTATGACAGGAGAGCTGGGCAGTGCCATAGCAGGCAACAGACTGATATCAGGCTGACTGGGGGATCCCCAGTGGGATCTGGCAGATAATTGCAGTTTGGTGCCAATGCGGAGATGCTTGGCAGGTCTGCAGCCAGCTGAGTGCACGCAGGCATATCCAAGTCCAATTACAGTATCTAGAGGCAAATTACAAGTTTTAAACTGCTCTTTGTAGTTTGGAAAGCCAAAATTATAAAGCTTGTAGAAGAGTGCCAGAAGGATAAGAAGTAACTATAAGAAAGCAATTATTAATAAGCTCATACAGTCTCATTTGCTGCATTCACACTGGGGAGACTATCAGAGTGCTTTTCCATGAAATGTCACTAAGCGGTCAACATCCCTTGGGGAACAAAGTAACACTTTAACTTCCTGGCCAGTGGTTGCTAGACACTTCCATGTGATTGAGCATTCTCATTAACTAGAATCAATCCTTTGCAGGACTAAACCTAATCTGTACATGAGCTGGTGCATTTGCTTATTACCATTTGATGACAGTATATAGTTCAGTGGCAATGGACTTGCAGCTAGACAGAAGAGAAACTGGGAGAGAAAAGATCCCTGAACAAAGAAACTGTGCTTGTTCCCAAGACACAAATATGATCCTTTGCTTCCGAAGAACACAAAATTGGTCTTAAAGCTTTGTAATCTTCCTGAAGGTTGCCAGTGATGTGAACATAGGAGAAATGGCAAATAAGGCACAGACAGGGCAGTGATACACAGCAGTCTGCACCACCTGATAGCCTGGTTGCTGTTAAAAACCATGCACTTAATGCAGCCAAATTCAAATCCAGACACCCGAGGAGATGGGGTGCAGAGCATCCTTCTGGGGGAAGGGCAGGGCTTCCTCCCAGGAAACTGCGGCAGACTGGAAAAGAGCTGGAGGCCGCGCCGAACACGAGCTGTTAACCCAGCCCTTCTGCCAAGTGATTGAAGGCAGGGGAATATTGCGTGGGAGTAAGTAGGATATATTACCTCCACGTCTGGCAGCAGCACACTGGCCAAATGAGTCCATTTCTGGTGTCAGCAATTCAAAGAGGATATTGAAAAATTGGAGGAGATTCAACTAAGAACTACAAGGATGGCAAAAAAAAAAATAAATACAGAAAACATGGGGAAGACTTAAGGAGAGGAGTCTGTTTATCTTATCAAAAACAAGGCTAGTGCAGCCTGCAAATATCTACAGAGGAAACAAAAATTTATTAGCAGATAATTCTTGTGCCTGACAGACAAGAAGACTCATCCATCAAGAAGAGTCAAAGACAGGAGCATTTTAGATTAAAAATAAGGTGCAAATGTCTAACAATAAGAGTAATTAACAATTAACCTCATTAATAACTACAGTAGATTGTATTTTTTTTCCTCTTGAGAGAGATGGTCTGGTTCCAATAAGGGTTCACATGGAAGTCAGAGGTCTATGTTTTGCAAAATGTCAGACTAAATTATCTTGGTCATCTCTCCCAGCTCTATCTTTGAATCTTGTAACATAGTCTTTCCCTAATTCAATATGGGAAAAAGGTTTTGTTTCAGTGTCTTTAATTCCTACCAAATGTTTTTTGCATTTATCTTCTAGTGTTTTCGATTTCCTGTAATGAAATTTTGGCTGATCTTTAGCACTATGTGCACAAACATTGTTGGCAAATAATGGGTAAGGATTTGTTTCACAATCGGGTTGCAATATGCAAAGCTTCATAGGAGCACTTCATAACATAGCAGGCAATTATGAAAATAAATGAGTAGTTTATGAATCTGCTTTGGTGTCCAGAGGGAATTTCAGCCAAAATCTCATCTTTTTTTAAAAAAGAACAGCCAGGCCTTTTACCAAGGGCTCGGATAGGGGAGGTTGAAATAACAGTTGATGGAAACATGTTTTATTGTAGTTGTACATTGTGGATGTATATTCAGGAGATTGTAATTAAAAAACAACAAAAAAAACTGTCTTTCCTTGCTAGCTTGTGTGAGGTTTTAGTTTTTCAAAGCCTTTAACTCTCTTTCTTCTGGCAGCCATGTTGTTATGATGCTGGAAATTCAATGCAGCTTTCAAAAGCTGCAGGATCCAGACTGGAACCTGGTTCTGCAACCAAAGCAAAAGGGAGCAGGGAGCAGTGGGGCGGCACCAAGAAAGAGAAGAGCTAAAATGAGCAAGCAGGGATGACAGTAACAGCTGGATACTGGTTTTCCCACCGGAGCAGCAATCCTGAGGGCACTGCAAGGGCTGTGTTGTGTCGGTCCCCATGGCACGGGAGGGCTGTAGACAACGTGGCTGAGCTGCCTCGCAGCGAAGCTCTGCTCACTCATGCAGCATCTAGGCCTGGTGGTATCTTTTGATGTGATGTGACACCTTATTTAAATGTGGTACTTGCTGAAATGCATCTCTCTAACCTGGTTTTGCCTGACTTTGTATGCTGTGAAGTCCACACCAGGTGGGTGTTAAAAGATACTGACCAACAGGATGAATATTTTACATTTGTTTACTGGGGGAGGAAGAGCCAGGCAAGTATCTGAGCTTAATTACTCTACTGCTCACCACACTTCCTTTTTGCCTTTTGTTTAAGAGAACTAAAATTTCCTTTGTCGAGGGATTTCTGGGTTAGACCATTTACTGGTTTTAGTGTATAATTGTCACTGTTTTATTACAATAACGTTTTATGAATTATTATTGTTGGTATTACCCAAAGAGTTTACAAGGCCATGGCATGTGGACACATAATACATAGCATTTATATCACTGTTCATTTATCGACTGACCATATGCAAATACTAAAGCAATAATAATAATAAAAAAAAAGTGATATTTAAGGAGATAATGTTGCCAAATGCTACATGTAAAATTTGAGGAAATACGACTTTTACTAGGGTTAATTCAAAGTGTTTGATTTGTTTAAGATGTGTGTTTGAATGACCTGTACAACTCAGTTTTCTGCTCCTGATGTGGAGTGGTCAGAAACTCCCCTACTTTCCATTATTAAATATCTTATGATGTGCAGACATATATGATAATCCAGATCAGGCTGATGAACTGGAGCACTGAACTCAAATGAACACATTTTCCCCATGAATTTGGACTGGGCAGGCACACTTGTTTGACCAGCTAACTTCATATTTTTTTCAACAAAAGTGGAGGAAGCAGAAGGGAAAACCCAGTGCAAACAGGACAGATTACAGTCTGGACTTTGAAGGCATCCACAAAAGGTTTTGATATTAACAGGGATTTAGATTCAGTGTTTCAGTGCTATCAACTACATTATGAAAGTCAAAATTTGCTTTTGGATTACCATACACAAACACACAGTTAATACATACTCTCTGTGACTAAATAATAATAATGTGAGGCACCACTTAGCACAGACAAATTCTACTGAAAAACCTTCAGGTTGCTTTCCATGCTTGCTTTAGAAATCACCCCAAAGCCTTGGTTCAGACTTGCATTTCTGTTCCTTTGAGAAGTCTAAGACCCCACGCGTTCAAAACATGCACACCTTAAAATCATAATTTGACGCAAATTGGGTCTACAGACACACGGGGGCTGAGATTGAGTCTTGTGCCAGAAAAAGATGAATCAGTTTGGTTTTGTTAGGTGAGTAACGAGTCCAGTCTGGCTTTCTCAGTCCTGCCATATGAAGGCAGATGTGATTTTGTTGTTGCTTCCGTTTCCTTATTTTTCTTTCAAAAGGTGTCTCATGCTCTCAGATGTATTTCAAAGCAACACTCCCCACTACAGGTCAGCAGTGAGAAAGAGGAAAAGCCACAGCCATCCCATGAGGAAGGCAGATAATGATTTGGAATTTTTTGTCAAATGCTCTTTCCCCCGAGATAACTGACTCATTGGGAACTTAAAATCAAATCACTAAAACAGACAGTTCAGTGCTCTTATAAATTCATAAGCAAGCCAATTTACTAGTAAACTTTTTCTAGGTTTAGCTACTTAAATGTTTTTGAATTTTTTGGAACTAAATTACTACTAAGCTTTGGATCAGCAAGCATACACCACAGACTTAACGAGGATAAGGGATAAAGTCAATAATTGCCTGTGCTCATTCTGTAATTTATCAACTTTTAAATGCTCAGCTCCACATGAGAAGCTGCTCATATTTCTGAATATTAAACTTAGGGAGATGTAATTTCGTTCCCAGCCTGCCTTCCAGCTGGCCTCCCTGCTTCTGCTCCAGAGCAGCCAGCAGCCCTGCCAGTGTCTCTGTTACGGTAGGTGGCTTAACACTGACTGCTTTTATACTCTTCATAATGTGATGATAAGACCTGTATTGAATCTGAGTGTGTATGAGTCATTAGCCCAAAGCAAACATGTATTTGGTCCCTTGTGTTTGGGGGAAGGAGAAAATACCGAGATGGCCAAACCCATAAATGGTTTTTGTATGCTCCAGGCACTGAAACGTGAAAGCAGGAAGAATAGTAGGAGCAAAACTGCTGTCCTAAGAAAGTCCATTCTGAGACCATACAGATAAAAAAAAGAAGTACTAATCAATGTATTTTCGAGGCATGACTTTGCACAGGACTTCGGTCTCCACATGTGCGAGTCATTAAAACGGCTCTTATCAAACTTTCCACTGGAGATTCTGTCATTTATCGTGTGGTACCCACAGGAGGTATTTCAGCCCCTCTTATTTAGCTGTATCTTCCCAAGACTTGTTAATATTTAATTTGTAGTTAGATTCATACACGATGAAGGTGGGATTATTTCCTCAGGACTACCACTCACTAAAATGTCCTCTATGAATCATGGAAAGTGCATTTATTGCTCCTTGGTGCTTCACAAATCAGTATAGGAGTAGGAGAACCAAAGTAAAGATGTGACTGAGCACCTGTGTCCATAAAGACATGGTTCAGCTGTTACTAAGAGGGTTATATCAGTTAAAACCAGATAGAATTACGAAACATGGCTTTGCTCTGTGTTTGTGCTGAAGGAGGCTGAGGTAATTCACAAGGAGGCTTTATTTATCCAGCAATGACTCAAGACAAAAAAAAAAAAGGATCTTTTAATTACACCGCTGTGACAGAAAAGTATAAAAGCACTATTCATAACACCCTGGACACCACATGATATCTTGGTGGCAGTTGTTCTGTCCAAACAAAATTATATAAAGGAAACTATTTACATTTTTTCTAAATACGGTCCTCTGAGGATTAATATTTACAGGGGATTAGGGAAAAACTGGTTTCATAACAATGCTGATTATTTAAATGAGAAACTAGACAATACAGTAAAGGGTAAAGGATCCCAGAAAAATGTAAGACCAGTGGCCCTGTTTGCTGGGACAGAGAAACGCAGGTGTTGGGAGTCAGCTTGGAACTCTGACCCTTAGGGCTGGATTTTAGCTGGTGCTGGCCTTGTTGAAGAGGCAGATGTGGCACAAGCAAAGATGGCCAGACCCCAGGGGGATGAGGGACCACGGCTACCCTCTTTGAAAGAGGATGATGCTGGGGTTTTTGCAGTTGCTAGTTCAGTGCTGATGCCTCATTCCTTTGTTTAAGAGAAAAGAAGACATTCTGAATGTATATACCTGAAATCCCATTGATCAGAATTACTGGCCTGGCTGGCAGGGAGCTGCAGCAGCGCACGGAGATGGGCATTTGTTTTGTCACAGGCAGCTTTGGTCACACACAAATCTGATTTTCATAAGAAAGAGAGGAAAAAAATAGTGCTACCGTTTATGTTCCTTAATAGGTTTGCATCCTCATTAGGTTTTCATCTCTTTTTGGGGAGAGCTGGGACTGGTCCCTGCTGCACACAGGGTGCTGCTCTACAAGGAATACAGAAGTGAGCTATTTTGGTCATTTCCCATATTTAAAATGTATAGCTTTGTTGATGTGATTTTTTTTTTTAAAGCCAGGGGGAGGGGAAAAGAGACAACCCCAGCCTTTCAAGGAAGGAAGGCCAATGGGAACTTTTGGTGTGCTCCCAAGTCATTAATTAATATCAGCTGATGAGTCAGAAAAATGTGGCTGTCTGCTGATATGTAACGTGCCTTAGTAACAAAACAGGTTTCTGTAGTGGCAGCTCACCATTACTAATGTGGAGCCAAGCCCTCTGTCAGCCCCACATCCAAATAAAGGGCTGTTTTTTGCTTCTCATTTGCTTGTCCAATCTCTTGGTCCCCCTACCGACCCCTGTGGGCAGCCTTACGAAAACAGCGTTTCTACAAACATGAAGCATGATCTACGTAAATATATAGATATATAAAAATTGAATCAATAAGGATGCTAGATTGTACCATGTTCACTGTATTTAATGAGAGCATTCTGCATTTTTAAGACTCTTTGACCCTCAGTGCTGAAAACTGCAGGAGGTTTTGCAAAGTAGTTTCAGGTCATGCTCATGGCAAAGCACCCAAGAAGGCTGCTGAAGGCATCCCTTACCCCCTGCACAATGTGCCCCCCAGCAGCCCAGTGCTGCTTCATACTCCCCAGAGAAGAAAGCAGCTGCAAAGACTGGGATTCACCACTGTAGGGACCTGGTTGTATCTGCTGTGAGAAAATCTGCTCCTCAGGGTCAGCTGTGAAGGAGCAGAACTAGGGAAAGGGAAAGGCAGACAGCAAGTGGGCTTATCCTGCTCTGAGTGGCAGTCTGGGCTACAGTGATGACCTACTGAGGTCCTTTCCTACCTGAATTAACCCATGATCCTCTAACGCCTACCAGGAATGCTCAAGATCACAAGGCCTTGCACCCCATAACTTGCGTTGAGTATTTGGGACTCTGGTAGGTTTCCGGCCTTGTTTTTTGGTCACACATTTCCATCTATATGATAATGTTGTGACTTACAGATCTGCCCCCCTCCTCTACCTCTTTTGGATGTGCATAAAAAGAAAAAGGGAAATTTAGGTTAGGGATATTATCTTAGCCCATGTTTTCTGGGCAATTTTTATAGCTCAAGATCCAGACATTCTCTGCTACCAAAGCTGAGAAACAATATTGTCCTAAGAAACATAAGGAACCAGGTCAAGAAGCACTGAGGGACACTGAGCTGGCAGCTACTAGGGTATTTGCCCTCTGTGCTGTTGCATGGCACACTTTGTTGCCCAAAACACAAAACCATGTGTCTCCTGACCAGAATAACACCGTGGTAACGTCGCTGTGAGAGGTCGGGCACATAGGGTCTTGTGATCACAGTGGAGCTCCCAGCCAGCCTGGGGTCCAGCAGCATCACACCCTTTCCTCCACTGTGGTTGGGAAACTGTGTCACCTGCCTTGGTAGGATCCACCATCTGTCTGATCCAAGCTCTTGCCATGGGTCACACACAGCCATTTCACTTGTTTTCATTCCTCCCTGTGCTGAAAGTAACACATTAAATCAGGCAAAACCAGGAGAGACCAAACACACAGCGTTGAAGGATCTCAGCACTGACAAAAAGGAAAGAGGTGGTTGTCTCCTTCCTGCTCAGGGGCTGGGATCAGGGGAGCACACAGCAGGACATGGCACAGGTATGACTCAAATCCATCACTTGTTCTCCCGTGTTCAAGTAAAACAAGACGACAACTTCTGCTTTGGTATTGCTCCCAGCGGTCACAGTTAAAAAACACACTAGTGTTTGGTTTTTCTAGCGAATGGGAGGCTTGAGACAGCACATGCAGACACATGGTTTCCTTGTGTCTGCTGGTTCATCTTCTCTTTCTCCAGAAGGAGGAGCACAGATGGGTTGGCGGATCTTGTGAGCCATTACCCCAGCCCTAAACTTTGCCAGCAGCCATGCAGCTTGGAAGCCAAAAGCTCTGACAGCCCAACTCCAGACTGATGTAGTTGTCCCTCCTCCTTGTGCCCCTCAACTGCCAGTGTGCTTGGTCCTGACCATGGTGCCTGAACCAGTAGCTGGGGCTCACAGGGAATGGCCACCATGACGGCAGACATCACTGCTTACATGGCAGGACCCAGTGCCTGCAGGAGTCCTGCTGCAGGAAAAGTTGGCATCCACATCCAATGGCTGCTGCACTGGGAGGGCGACGAAAAATCTTATTTTCCTTTGCAGGTGACTTTTAGACATATCAGCATTAGGCGGCGGTGCTGACTTTTAAAGCCCCTTTTTGGAAATAGCTCTGGAGGGCTCCCTGCAGCCTGGGGGAAGGCAGCAGCTCTGCATCAATCACTGGCTGCTGCAGGAAGGGCAAGAAGTGGGGGAGAGCGAGAGGGGGAAGGGAAAGGGAAAAAGTGAAAGGGAAAGAAGGGAAAAAGTGAAAGGGAAAGAAGGGAAAAGGACAGTCCAACCCTCATTCATGCCTCAATTCAGTGGTTGGCTTTGGGCATTTCCCCGGGCCTGACTCTGCTGCATGATTTTATTTGGCCAAGCACATTGGTCCACAAGACCAACACAAGCACAGTGAATTTCCTGAGCAAGGCAAGGCCAGATTTACCCTGAACATCCAAGGCTTTACGAGGACCACTACAAGGGGGTGACAAACACCCCAATCCCCAGCAGACCGCACCAGCCCATGCCACCACCACTGTCCGAGCCATTCTCTCTGCAGCCTCCTTGGCCCAGACATGTCCCCACCAATGACATGAGCTGAAGGCAGATCACCATCCATCGCCCTTGTCCCAGTCACCAGCTCACAGCAGCCCAGCAGGCTTGCAGCGTGTAGGGAAGGCTTCAGTCGGTAATTCGTCTCTCTTCACCCAAACAAACCCCTCGCCCCACGGAGCCATGTTGTAAAAGAAAACATCACCTGCAAGATGCCCATCAGGTTTCAGTTCTCTCATGCCCATAGGTGGCATGTCCTCCCTGAAGCCCATTAGTTTTCAACATGGGAAGTTTTTCATCTGTGGTGGACTCGCCATCCCTGGAGGTTTTTAAACTGAGATTGGACATGGCACTTAGTGCCATGATCTAGTAAACGGACTAGAGTTGGACCAAGGGTTGGACTCGATGATCTCTGAGGTCTTTTCCAACCCAGTCGGTTCTGTGATTCTGTGATGTGTGATTTTAATTATATCCTTTTGGTGATCATCTCAGCCACAGTTTGAAGGGGGGGGGGGGGGGGAAAAAAATATTTCAAAATGTTTGCCCACATCCTTTGTCTATAACATCTGTATTTCACACTGGGATTTTGACCTGCAGCATCCCCAGTCAAACAAAGGCACTGTAAATCTGTTCACTCTTTCACATAGGGTAACAACTGCACATGAATTATCCAAATTAGTTAATAACTCTGATCAAGCATGTTTATCTGCTAATGTAGTAAATTATTGTTGGGCTATTGCATGGTCTAAGTGATTGGTTAGCAAATGTAGATGGGTTCCAGGCACTTGCCAGTCATTGCTAATAGTGTTTCAAGACCAAATTGGCTAAGGAATTGGTTTTTTAACGTGAACAGTATTATTTTTTTCCCCTGCTCATCTGATTAGGCTTATCTTCCACCTGGCCAAGTTCTTGCTAGATGAAAACTAGTTAAGCTAAAAATCAGCTTATGAAGCTGTAATGATTAGCTTTGCAGGTTTCTATTTTGCCTTTTTCCAGCTAGCTGTGTATTTTTAATCATTTCTGTTTGACAAGATCAAAGGTAAGGATCTTATCGCCTTTTATTCACATTCAGTGGAAAGTCAGGCACATACCAGTTTAATCATGATCACTGAGTTTGGCTTTGAGGAAGAAGGCTGCTCAGAATACATACAGCATCATGATGCATGCACTGTTTCCCATAAATATAAAGCAAACTAGTGAATAGGGTTGGAGGGACACAAATGTTTTGACACAGAGGCAGAAAAAACATTTTTTCTAGTAGTTAATTTTCAAAATAGAAATCCTGTAGGATTTCAAAATAGAAATAATTTCTATGCAATTAAATCTTTTGAGAGGTTCATCTGCATGCTTGTCCCTGCTGCAGGACTGGTGTTTTGCTGTCCATAATTAGACACAGTTGGTGCCTCCTGCAGCTCCCCAGTGAACTGGTGCCACAGTCAGCAGGTCCCAATATGTTCACAGGGGATGTGGCCACAGCTCCAAGCTGCCACGTGCCTGGGAGGGAAAGGGCATTCAAGAGTAGCAGTTAAAATAATGAGATAAATTATCACATCCCCCATTGGCCACATTTTCAAAGACAAGCACAGAAGTCCTGTTTCCAACAGTGTTGCACATGTAGCAAGTATCATCCATCCAGTCTTTCAACCTGGAAATACATTACCTGAATGTAAAGAAAATGGAAACTATGAGCTGTTACAGAGATTTATCCCTCTCTCTTCATGAGCTCAGGATGAGGAAAAACATTATGCCTCCAAACACGAGTAGCACTCTGCACTAAAAATAACAAGGCAGTTTTTGAGCAAACTGCTTTCCTATGTGGGCATTTCTTATTCCTTTGTTTCTGCTCTTGGGGTTCACATATTTCTCTACACAGCAGAGAACAATGGCCTGTTACCTTTCAGAGTGACTCCGTGTTTAGGACTGCATCTGCAGGTACCTTGGCATAAATTATCCCAAATGCACTGTGCCAGTGCCTGCAAAAGCAATGCAAATGCCCCTAAGCCGAGCAATCAGCCCACCAAGGTACTGATGTTCACAGGACTGTGCTGGTGCCGTGGGGCAGGTGAACATCAGACAACCATGGCATTACAACCCTATGGAGGCTTTCCACCATGGGGATGTCCCACAACAGTCCCGGCCCTCACAGGTGTCTCTCCCTAGGTTGGCTCCGCCATGGCAAAGCCCCACCAGCAGCACCACGTGCCAGCTTTGCCCGCTGCCCTTGTGGATGGAAAGGAGCTGCCTGAGCACCTCGCGTTGGGGCAGGGCTGGTTTTCACTGATGCCTTTTACATGTTGCAGGAACTCAGGAGTAACAGATGGCCGAGTTTATTGCGTTGCACTGGTGTTCCCTGCCAGCTTCCCATTGATCTGAGCCTGGCAGCACAGGACAATCCCCCTCATTCATAAAACCCTGGGATTTGTATTGTTTCCTTTGCTGCCCTGAGACGTTTGGGTTTTGAATGATACTGATTTATGCTCATGAACGTTTCAGCGATCTTGTGAAAAATAACATGGTGGCATGGGGTCAGGGGCAGGGAGGTAAAATCATTTTTCTTTTTGCTCCAGTTCTCTCGCAAGCTGGATGTGAACTATATTCTGCAGTTAATGATGAAGTGCTGAGGCAGCCAGGACATTCTGCTTACCCGACAAAAGGAACAAAGCACGTATTTTAGCAAAAAGCAATATTTTTTTGCATCTCGAAGACTGATGGTGCCTGCACAGCACTGAGGCTTTGAAGTTGGTGTTTGGGGAAGGCTAAGTGCATGTGGCAGTAAAGCTAACCAACAGCATTAGAAGGAGGAACACGTAAAAAACCTTCTCAAATAGAACAGCAATGCATATAAACTATCCTGGATGGGGCTTTCATCTTTTCATGTGTTACTACTTTACTCCTGTATTTGGATTTGAAGCTTACAAGGAAGAAAATTATTTCTGCTGCCTCTGCTTTTTAAGCAGAAAATAAAGATTGTATTGACCATGTGTACAAAGTGTGGAGGTTCACTTCAAGTGTTTTCTCAGAGAATTCTTGAAAGAAAAACATCCTCTTCCATAGCACATAGGTCTAACTCCTGCTCATAGCTGTGGTTACAGCTGAGAGTAAATGACGGTCAGAATAAAATGCTGTTATTGCACAGTGCTTACATGATCCTTTATGCAGCTACAGCACAGTTACAACCTACAGTTCTGGTGGAAGGGGACTGTAAATGTCAAGACCAAAAGGGTCTTGACAATATGACAATATAATGTACTTTCTCCCTACTAAAGCTGTGAGTCTGTCATGGATTTCAGAAGCCTATGAATTGGTATCTTCTGGCATAGCAATTCAGAGAATCCCTAGGACATCAGGCTTCTCAGTGGGTTGTAGTAGCCTTGGATGCAGATAACATTCCCTGAAGCACCCCAGCACCTCACAGGAAGGGATTTTCACTGCCCCAAAGCACCTCACCTCCCTCCCTGAGTTGGGACAGCTGGGAAAGCTTCTGTCCCCCACAATGTGATAAATACCCATGCCCTACTCATCCAGTATCCTGCATGCAGCCCCTGCCACTACTGTAACTGTGGATCCAACCCTCTGCTAGCCAAGCCCTGTCCTCCATTCCCTGAACATGCCAGGTCATTAATTTCATTACACGGCCTCAGGCAGACACAGTGGAGGTACACACCGCTGTACTGTCTACCAGGGAGGGATAATAAATAAAATTAAATATGATTTATGATTTAAAGAAATATGGCATATTGCTTACTGTCATGGTTTAACCCCAGCCAGCAGCTAAGAACCACACAGCTGCTCGCTCACTCCCCCCAGTGGGATGGGGGAGAGGAGTGTAAATTGAGAAAACTTGTGGGTTGAAATAAAGACAGTTTAACAGGCAAAGCAAAATCTGCACACCAACAAAGCAAATCAAGGAATTAATTCCCTGCTTCGCATGTGCAGGCAGGTGTTCAGCTATCTCCAGGAAAGCCGGGCTCTACCACATGTGACTTTTTTTGGGAAGATAAACACCATCACTTCAAATATCCCTCCTTCCTTCTTCTTCCCCCAGCTTTATATGCCGATCATAATGTCATATGGTGTGGAATATCCCTTTGGTCAGTTGGCTCAGCTGTCCCAGTTGTGTCTTCTCCTAACTTCTTGTGCACACCCAGCCTGCTCGCTGGTGGGGTGGGGTGGGGTGGGTTGGGAGGCAGAAAATGTCTCGACTCTGTGTGAGCACTGCTCAGCAGTAACAAAAACAAACACCCCTGTATTATCAACACTGTTTTCAGCACAAATCCGAAACATAGCCCCATACCAGCTACTAGGAAGAAAATCAGCTCTATCCCAGCCAAAACCAGCACACTTACCAAGCATTATTCAATATTTTCAATTTACATATTGACAAACTCACATATTGTTTTAAATTGCACTTTTTTTTTTCTTAAAATAAGTATAGATTTGAAATTTAATTCACAATCATGATGGCCTATTTTAAGGTTACCATAGGATATTAAAACAGCATGAACTGGATAAACACTGACAGATAATGTTAAAACAATACTTGTTTTCTCTTGAAGTCCTTGAGACAGAGCTTGAGAAGGAGACAGTCACAGTGATCACCTTGAACCAGGGTTTTACTGAAGAGATGCACCAGCGTCTTCTACAGGTACAAAAGGAATATTCACTTTGCTTTGCTTTAGTTGTTTAAAATCCTTGACTGGATAAGGCTTTCAGTAACCAAACCATTCATTTCCAGTGCAAAATGCAATTTGAAAACAATAAATGATATATATGAAACAAATTTACTACAGTTTTAAATGTCTGCACTTTTATTACATCCCATTTCCCATTCAGTAACAGCAGGATGCGAAAACAAGTTGGCTCTTTCAGTATTCATTTGCTGTTCTCTGATACACAAAATGAAGAACCTAAGCAGGGTATGTTAATTTATGTAATGGCTTAAACTTGTTTACCATGTGTCCTCCTGGATGACAAAGACAAAAGCCAAATTCTGTGCAAAGACAATATACAACTCCAAATCAATGCATCTTTGTGACTAATAATCAGGGAGCTCTACCTGTCTCTTGCAAAATAATCAAAGAGAAGAAATGCAGAACAATATTCAAATCAATTATTTAAAGGAAAGTGTCTTGCTGCTAATTTATACCACAATTAAAGACAATGATTATAACCACTTTGGTTGAAATGAGTCTATTCATATGGCCTGCCCCTGAAGATGCTTCTCACTATCCCCCACAGCTAGAAATCACAGGTCTGGGTGGACAGAAACCTTGAGGAAAAACAGTTGCCCTTGAGCCCTCTGATGCAAGTGGAATAAATCTGAAGATCAAATCTGAAGCAGTACCTGCTGGCTTCATGAGATCTAAGACCAAACTGGGCTTCCTGAGACGAAATGTTCTTGCTCGAAGAGTGAGCAGGCATAGTCATGCTCTCTTCTCCTAGCTTAAGGACCTAGTATGAAAATGTTCTTGCACCAAAATGTTGTCCTGTTCCAACGTATGCCCTGACTTCACTTCTCTGAGGCAGAGATAAGAGCTCTGTTCCCTCTGGAAGGGATGACTGAATGGGTACATTAAATGTTCCTGCTGCTCCTTCTCATGTACTACAAGAATTATTCATGGGGTGGTATCTGCTCTAAGGTTCCTCATTCCCCATAGAGATGTCACAGCCTGCTTGTTACCAAACATAGTCTCATAAATTATAAGGAGAGAAATTTCCTCCTGGATGACAAAGAATAAATGATGCATGGTGGTTTTCAAAACATCACAGGAGTCTTTCTAACCATGCAAGGATTTGTTGAATGGGTGGATGTTGCCTTGCTGAGATTTCATAAAACTCCTTTAGCAACTTGTGGTTCCTTTTCTGACTTGCATTGCTGTATGCAGAAACCAGCCCTGTCCTGCTTCATTGTTCACCAAGAGATACTAAAGTGCTCTGGAGACTTTCAAGCGATTGCAGAATGCTGCTGGCTCTCAAGGAGACCATTTCACCTGAGGCTGTCAGTATTTCCCATGGTGTTTATCCCTCTGATCCTGCAGTTGCAATGGCTCCTGAGTTTCTGTGCATCACCCCGTGTCTGTCCTGTAACATGATGCTCTCCTGGAGTTTTTTCTGAGGCACAGAGAGTTTTGCAATCCTGACCAAACTGTTGAACTAATCACAAAAGAAAACCAGGAGAAATTTGCCTTGGTTTGGGAAGAAGCAGGTGCTTGTGAATATTTTGGATGAGGCTGTCTGTAGAAAGCCATGTTTCAGCCAAGCTACTGAAAGAGAACTTTGAAAATTTAATTTTCCTGTTAGAAGTGATGAGGTGAAAGAGCCATCACTTACAGTTCTTGCTGAACTGCTCTTTCAGATACTGAGGAAGCAGCAAGAGAGAAGCTGCTGGCTTTGTCACTTATGGGAAGTGTTGCTTGTTTGCTAACAGTGAATAAGGAGACCTTTAAGATTATGGAAGAGGATTAACCCTAAAACAATACAGTGCTTTTCCCTGCACTACATTTTTTTGCCATCCTTTGTCCAGTTCTAAGGATTGCCTGACCAAAATAAACAGTTCAAACTCTTTCACATCTTTATCCCATTCCCATTTACTTTTTGGTATAAGACATTTTAAATATTTTAAGTATTTTATCAGTGATGTAGAGTTACTATTTAGCCATTCAGCTCCAATCATCTTTTGACCGTCACGCAATTATAGTCTGATTATTAGATTCCTGCAGGGTAGATTTTTGCTAAATACATTTGACTTTTCTCATTTGAAAAACAATCCTCTTTGCAATATTATCTTCCTTTTTTTTCTTTTTTTCTTTTGGTGATGAAGCAGCCTGCGGTGTCAATACAAATGCTGTGACATTTATAGCAGTTCAGCTGGGAACATGCTGCCTGCCTGTTCCTTTCATACCTAATTTGCTGATGATTTCCAACAGCGTAAGCGCACAAGCAAGCCCTCTGTTTGATAGCAGTGTCTGCTGCTGCCCTTTTCTTTTTTCTCTCTTTTTTTTTTTTTTAACCCTTATCTAATTTTGGCAGGACCACAGTTCCTGCTCTTAAACCCGATAACAAGATCAGCACACAGCCCAAACCTACAGTAAAAGGCTTTGAGACCACTTAGGCGGGATGTCTCGGTCCAGCACATGCTGAAATGGGGTCATCCGACCCACGAGATTGGCAGCGTCCTTGGGTCCCCAGGAGCTCACTGGGTGCCCACGGCCCTAATCATCCTGGCGCTTACTATTGCTGTTGGCAGGTCTTATCTTTTGTGCTCACTCTCTTTGTTTCCTCTCTCATGTGAAAATGGTCTCAAATCCTAAAGAAGAAGCACTGCTTAACCACAGTGATTTACAAGGACATTTTCTACTCTTATTTGTGGTTTCCACGGTGCAAGCTGTAATGAGCAGAGCAATGGAGGGGGATAACTGGGAAGGTCACAGGTCTGAAGGCAAGAAAGGACTATTAGATGCAGCACGATCACCTGCAAGGAACAAATCGTTAAATTTTGTTTGACTGTCCATACATTGAAATAAACAGCTTGTTTTAGACTAAAGCATACCACCCAGAAGGGCATCAAATTTTCAGCTGATGCCATCAAGAAGTGGATAAACTAGCTATATCTCAACTCTTTGATAATCATCCTTCTTTTTTAAAAAAAGTACTTGTGTAAAACAGATATTTCTTATTACTGCTACCTAAAACTAATAATTATTATCTATTGATAATTTAAATATTATTACTGAATCCTTTATCTAAATTGATACCCTCTTTATATTAGTTATTCTGAGACCCTGTAGAAGTATTCTTTACAGATTATGACAAGCAAACGACATTTTTCTCAGAGCTTTAGGCTATTTTCCTGTGTTCCAATTCTTTTTTTCCTGTAAGAAATGTAGTTTCTAACTTGACAGAGGTTCCCAGGGTCACCTCACCAATGTCACATATAAGCATTTGTGTCACTGTGTTGCTCACTATTTTCTTGTCCGTATATCCTCTTTTTTTTTTCTTCTTTTTTTTTTTTTTTTTTTGGTGGCACAGCAGTGTTCTGAGCACTTCAGTTTTATTGCTTGTCCTCTTTTAACACCGAAACACTGCAGAGTCATTTATTCCCAGCACTCCTCCTTCCTAGATGTGTGGTTTTGCATTGCCTTGTATTAAAATCATTCTTGTTTGGGTGACTTGAACTGAGCAAGTGTCCCAGCTCACTCCAAGTGACTGCCACATCATAGCATATTTCCTTTGCAACCTGGGCATCTTCCACACATTAGCTTTGCAGGTTTCTTGCAACTGCTTTCAGGTGCTGAACAAAACCACTGCCTTGGTCCTACATGGGTTGAGTCAGAAATCCGGCCATTCATTTCACAACTGTTCCTCACTGTTAATCGACAAGGTCTTAATCCACTGTCTGTGTCCTGTATTATATAGTGAGGATTTTTTTCTTGGTGTTGGTGGGGGTTTTTTTGAGATAACACACAGCTAGCCTGTCACAAGTAGGGGTAAGAAGTCTGTTGTGTGTCCACAATTGCCTTTTATCAGCCAAACTTGTAAACTGGTAAATTGAAAGATAGGTTAAATAATGCCAGTTTGTTCTTATTGGTGTCAGTGATTAAACGTACATTTTCTTGATCACTGAACTGCACATCAAGCTCCTCCAGAATTTCACCTAGGATGGAAATCAGCCAGTTAGTCTATAGCTTTCAACCAGTGACCTCCTACTTGTCCTGTTCAATTAGCACATCACCATCTTGCTTTAAATTTTCTCTTTAAGTCCCTGGTACTTAAGAAGTTACTGAAAAATCAGTCCCTTCTCAGCCAGCTCTTTCGGAACACTTGGGATGCACAAGACACACTCTGCTCTTGTTAGAGGAGCCAGTATCTTCCGAAAGTAGAGAAAAAGCGCTTTACTGAATACTTCTGCTGTTTTTTGTCTAATTTGAAACACTCTTCTAACTCCAGCTACTGGAGGTCCTCACTCACTTTCAGTCCTTGTTTTGAATATATTTATATTTAGTAATTTTCTTTCAACAAATGATACATTCCCACAGTAAGAAGATGCATCTATTGGACACTGGTCATGAGATTCACTAGAGCTACCAGAGCTGGCTGTCCTTCTCTGAGTTTCTGGCAAATCCTAGCAAGTCACTCATGCAGCTATGGAGTGATGGGACTAATGTTGTATGGTTTTGGGGTGGGTGCAGTTCTGCTCTGCCTGGGCAGCTGTTTAATGTTCCCCCTTCCCTATAACCAAGCGGTTGTGCTAAAGGAAGGCTGGAGCCCGGCACCTGCTGCCTGTCACATGCCTGCCCACTCACTCTACGTCTGACTTTTCTTTGGAAGCTGCAACAGCAGCTTTATGCTTTACAAGTGTGAGCTCAGTCGAGAGATTTCCAAAGCCCCCCACGGCTTTTCCAACCTGCTCAGACTTCGAGTCTCCTTGTATGACAGGCTTTTGAAAGGCCACAAATATGTTTTCTTGCTACCCATTCATGTATTAAATACTCATCTCAATGATGAAATGCTTGCCCGGGTCTCTCTTAATGAGCAAGTGTCAGATGTTTAGCACCAGTAGACTTTACTGTTCAAAGGCACAGGCCTCTTGCAGCTCCTCTCAGCCTCTTCCAGCTCTGTTCGACTGAAAGTAATGGGGAGGGGGGTGAAGGGAAGGAAGAGCCTGTTCCTGTCAATGGGATTCCAGCTGGTTTGTATATAAAATCTTTCCAGGACACCCAAAATGCTTCATTCACCATTTGGACATCATATTCTAAATAAAACCAATTATTTGGTTGACATCTACAACCCTGCTGAGGTATGTGATAATGGTGCCCCTTGTCTGCTAAGACAAACACACACATTCTCCCTTCAGCAAGCAGCCAAGCGGCCCTCGCCAGCCCCGGCGGCGGAAGAATGAATCCCTATTCCCCGCCGCTTTCTCTCTCTGCCCACCCCTCCAGGCGAGCCAAGCCCGAGAGAATACCCTGGCATAACTTCATGGCAAGAATAATCATTTTTATGTTGCTTTTGGGTAAACTTCAATGATTCATCTTGTATTCATGCTCATCTATGGTTGGCTTTTAATTTTTTTTTTCTTCTACTGTTCTGATCAGCCAAGCTGCGAGTGGTTTGCTTAACAATGTGCAGAGCTTGGAGAGCAGATGGGCTCTTTTCTTCCTCCTGGTGGCATGCAAAAAAGAAATTTTATCAATCAAACTTCAGTCTGTGACATTTTATTCAAAATGGTTGTTTTAACAGCTACTTTACCACCCACGAGCTCTGTTGTATTTCCTTCTGCATCGGATATGACTTTACAACAAACTCAATGTTAGGCAGCCAGCAGTCTGCGTTGCAGCTGTATCTTACACAAGATCACCTCAAATTGTTCTCCTGTACAAACACATACTTAGAGAAAGGTCCCACCCTTAAAAATTTACAGTTTAGGCAAGGAAAATGGTTGGTCAAGCTTAGTAGCAGCTCTGTTAATGGATACCCAGGTCTTCAAGCTCACTGTAGAGTTGACTACACTGTCTGACTACCCTTCACCAGGGCTGGTGCAAACTCACTTTTATTCAACCCATGAACTCTACTTCAAACAAAACACTTGGAGGAAATAAGGGGTTGCTTTTCCATGTGCTATTTCATGAGCAGCTGACCAAAAAGATGACTAGCAGGAGCAGGAATGCTTCATGCTCTGCTGCTCCACTTGTTTGGAGTTTGCCTTTCTAAAGGGTTGACTGGTATAATTTTTTTCAATGCAACTTTGCTTGCTGCCATCAGGAAATAAACAACACATCATTCAAATGCACACTGCTTACCTCCACAAAACACTGCAGGGAACAGCTAAAATCAGAGCTAGCCTAGGACATCACAACTACTCAAAAAGTCAGATCAGGGACTGCTGTGGTGACTATATTCCATACGTTTCGTTGAAAGTGCTCTAAAAGCCTTTACTATCACCTGCGCAAGAAGAAAGCATTTGCTCCTTGATTTACTGAAAGCCTTATTTCCCTGTAGGTCAGAGAAAATGGATGTAACAGCTTGGACATTCCTGTATGGAGCTGGTGGAGCTGGGCTTCCTGAAGCTGTTGATGACACTCACAATGTTTGCCTAGAGCAAGATCAGCACATGGACGTGCTAGGTTTTCACAAGCTTTAAAGACAGATTAAAGCAGAATATTCACAAAGGCTAATTAAGTGATAGCAGCTGCTCTTCACAGGTAGGTCTGAAGGCAGCAGAGGGATGCAAGGTCCTGTGGGAACGACTCAGAGCACCTCTCTGTATTCAATTCTTGTTCTGAATCACCTCCTGGAACAGCCTCTGCCCCCTCGTGGATGCCCCTCTCTACCATTTCACATCATTTGCTTTTCCAGCTGGGTCCCCTGGGCTCCTCTGCTGCCACTGGGGATCCAGGCCAGGGGAAATTGCCATAAAATCTATTGTGGGTGGAAGGATAAGCATGTTGTAAATTATTTCACAGATTCAAATGGGGTTTGATCTTCCCAATTATGAAACACAGCTTGCTAAATTTGGGGTTTTGAAACTCGCTGCTAATATTTTAGAGCGAAAAACAATAACCATATGGGATTTAGCAAGTCACAAGCCAGGTTATGATGAGCTGCTTGGTTCATCAGTTCCCAGCTGCTACTTTGATAAATCACTGGGGGATTTCCTCACTGGCTGGGCTGCTGGCTATCCTGGGGTGAATACAGAGAACAAGAAGTTTCATATTAGATTTTATGGGCTGGAGCCTTCAGTGTGCCGAGTCCTCTCTGAGCCGCATGAATGCCAACCAAGGACAATCTGACTCTGCTGAATCCCTGCATTTATGGGGAGAGAGCTCCCCGTGGGCGTGAAACTGGTGGAGACACTGTTCCAGCTCTGCATTTCAGACACGCATCCTCTGGCACAGTGAGGTAGGAGGAAGGGAGATATGAAGGAACAGAGCTCCTCTGTGTCCCTTCCTCTGCCTGCTTTCCTCTGAGCCTGAGTTAAAGCCACAGCAGAAACTACAGGCTTACAGCTCCTCTCATGGGTCCTAGGACCAGCTACACAGAAGTATGTGTCACCTACAGCTACACATAAGCACATTTAGTGACGTATACACATAACCAGGACAAGAACTGAGGTCTTCAGTGCTCTCTGGCACACAAAGCATGAGAGTGTTTCAGGGTGAGACAGCTGATTGCTGTCGTGCGCTTTGCTCAAGGAAACCGCATCAAACTTTGTCCCTCGGAGCACCCAGAGCCACCGGCAGCAGCGAGCTTCCCCGCAGAGCCCAGCGGGACTTGGTGCCGTGTGATCGGCTGTACAAATCTCTGAATCTTGAAATTAATTTGTCTGTGGTTCTGCTGACACCTTCTGATTATGCTGCTATCTCAGTAAAATAAAGGGCACGCTGAAATCAATTTCCCACCCCCTACTTCACTGCAGATAGAAGACAAAAGATGTATTGCTAATTAAAATGTTCTTATCTGCTGGAAAGCAGTTTGTAGGATTGATTTGAATAAAACTGATGATGCAGCCCACTCAGATCACTGGTAAATGACCTCCCTATTATGAAGTCCCAGAATTACATAGCAAAGCAATCTTGATTTCCTAAAATCCATCAAAGGAAGGACTTCTCAGTTAGTTACAGAATATAATATGGATACTCCTGAAATGTCCTCTGCTTAATGAACAGCTGATATTGGCTAACCTTGTGGAAATAAGAATTAGTACCAGCTGCAAAATGCATTCACTGGATACGAAACTGGCAGTTGGTATTATGCTTGCTATAAATATTTTTAATTAAAAATTGTTTTCTGTCTCTTCAATTGGTATAATAGCGATGATGCTTACTGAGACTTACTGAAGATGTAATAGGATTTCCCTTCATGTATAACAGAGTTATTTATTCTGCCATAATTTTACTACAGTGGAAATCTGCATAATAATGCCCAGATTCTAGTATAAGAGAGAAGCAGAGAGAGGGACTGTATTATCTGTGTGTTTCAGAATAACACACATGAGCATTGTTGCAAATTTCTAAAGAAAAGCTGTGCTCAAACTCCAGTTGCTTGGGTATAACTTAAAAAATTATTATAACAGAATCACAGAATGTCAGGGATTGGAAGGGACCTCAAAAGATCATCTAGTCCAATCCCCCTGCCGGAGCAGGAACACCCAGATGAGGTTACACAGGAAGGCGTCCAGGCGGTTTTCGAATCTCTCCAGAGAAGAAGACTCCACAACCTCCCTGGGCAGCCTGTTCCAGTGCTCTGTCACCCTCACTGAGAAGAAGTTTCTTCTCAAATTTAAGTGGAACCTCTTGTGTTACAGTTTGTACCCATTATCCCTTGTCCTACCGTTGGTTGTCACCAAGAAGAGCCTGGCTCCATCCTCGTGACACTCACCCTTTATATATTTATGAACATGAATGAGGTCACCCCTCAGTCTCCTCCAAGCTAAAGAGACCCAGCTCCCTCAGCCTTTCCTCATAAGGGGGATGCTCCACTCCCTTAATCATCTTTGTTGCCCTGCAATGGACTCTCTCCAGCAGTTCCCTGTCCTTCTTGAACTGAGGGGCCCAGAACTGGACACAATATTCCAGATGTGATCTCACCAGGGCAGAGTAGAGGGGAAGGAGAACCTCTCTCGACCTACTAACCACCCCCCTTCTAATACACCCCAGGATGCCATTGGCCTTCTTGGTCACAAGGGCACAGTGCTGGCTCATGGTCATCCTGCTGCCCACCAGGACCCCCAGGTGCCTTTCCCCTACGCTGCTCTCTAGTAGGTCATGCCCCAACTTCTACTGGAACCTGGGGTTGTTCTTGCCCAGATACAAGACTCTACACTTTCCCTTGTTATATTTCATTAAATATTTCCCTGCCCAACTCTCCAGCCTGCCCAGGTCTCGCTGGATGGCAGTACAGCCTTCTGGCATGTCAGTCACTCTTCCCAGCTTCAACTCACAGCTCAACAGCGCCAGCAGCAGAAGGGAATCTGTCCCTTCTCATTTCCCCAAGACTCCCCCAGGCAACCACTATGGAGATGCCAGGAGTGGTGCTGGCGGAGGGGACCCAGGTGCTGCCCCAGCACTCATGTCTCTGGGTGACAAGGGACACCTCCTCCTTTGGGGAGCCAAAAGCCATTAGAGCAGCTCTGGCTTGGCAGGCACAGCCCACGTTAGGCGTTACCTAAATAGGAGGGATACTGAGACAGTTGGAGAAATCTCTGTCAGCTGTCCCTGCTGGGCCTTTGGGAACATGTCATTGCTCTCCGCATTATGTGGGAGACTTTCTAAAGCAGACGGGAGCAATTGCTTTCTAATTCCTGCTTGACTCTCATCCCCTCTGAGGCTTTGAACCAATACTCTGATTTAGGCATTTCCTCCCACCACCTTTCTCAGCCCCCTGCCTTCCTCCTCCCCAGCTTCCGATACATCTACCCTGACTGACACTCGCCTTCACCCTCCCATTTTTATTCTCCTGTGTACATCTTGGAGGTCCTGGCACAGCTTGCCATGGTGTGGTGGTTGTTTTCTGACAACTCCCAGAGGCTCAAGTCAAGACAAAAGCCTCATTCTGTCAGTCACTGTATGAATACATGATTAGGCACATCCCCGGCTCCAAAGACCTTTTGCTCTAAACCTACTGCTTTGATTTCATTATGATACTAAATTCCTTTCTCAGTTTGGCTCTTGTCCCTTTCTTGTCCCCAAATTTACAGCAATTTTATTGCAGGCAAGTCTTACAGCAGACAAAGCTATGACCTTTTTCACCCATTGGTTCTTCCTTCTTATCCTGAGTTTTTCCTTCTGCCATAAATTCTCTTTGCTTTTCCAGGTAGCCCTTTCAGATGCTTTTATGGTTTGTTTGCCTCTCATTTCCAGCTCCTTGTTCCTCTTAGGGTTCAGCACATGCTCTCCTCTCTGCTGTCTTTCAAAGGGAACCTCTTTTCTCGCAAACTCAGCTATCCCTTAGCTGAGATGAATTTATGATGGCCACTGTCCCCTTTATCTCTTCATGCCTAACTTCATAAGTGTCTCCATGGTAGCTACATCTAAAGGCTTTGCTATTGGGTCAGTGATAGTCCTCCATATTTCTTGCAAAATCTTTCTCCTGTCTTTCCAGCCTCAAAATATGAATAGATAACTGACTGCAAGTGTTTGTTTTTTGTTTTTTGGTTTGTTTTTTTTTTTCCCTAGGTTTTGACCCCCCTAGCAGTGAAGGTGAGCTGTTATTCATCTACCGTGTACTTTCAGTAAGGTGCAGGTCTGTTATCTGGTGAAAGGACAGCTCAAAAGGATGGAAGTTAGCAGATGACCCTGTGATGATACAGTAAGTCTCTCCCTTTCTTCTGAAAGTCATGTTTTCAACTCCCACTTATCTCTTCTCACCTATGACAAACTCTGCCTGCCTGGGCATTTCCCCAGCTCTCCATGGAGAAGGCAGCAGCACCACTGTGGTGTGTGGTTCTTGCCCGTCCGTGTTAGCAATGGGCACCATTACCTTCATCTGTCAGCATCTCTGCAGATTGCTGGATTCAACAGCAGAGACAAGAACAAAATAAAAACAGAGAAGTGATTTATACCACTGCCCAAAGAGAGAAAAGAAGAGGGAGTGGGGGAAAGAGATAAAAAGACCACAACCCCATCTGCCTGTGGGCACAGAGGTCACATTAGCCAGATGGGGAATGAATCAAAAGGAACACTTACGGAAGTGGCTGAGCAGGGGGAGTCCCTGTTCAATTACTTTAATTCTGCCAGGCTACCTCCCAGTGTGAGATGACCCAAAGACATAATTTTGTTCCAGTAATGAAAGAACTCTATACTAACAGAAAAAAAGACAAAACATTTGTGATTATTTTTTCTCCATTAGGGCCAATTAATAGGTTTTGATGGCCAGTCTGAACTATATTTTGATCACTTGAGATGTTTTGTATGAAAGAGCTGATAATTTAATAGCCAGTCACACCAAAAGAAGCTCTTACTTGCCTGTGTGCCTGTTTCTTGCCCTGTTGTAAACTATAAGAATTAAGAACACCCTAAGTCAAGATAAATTTGAAATACAATTCTCCAGTTATTTGAATCAAAAGGCAGTATTGATTATTTAATTATGTAGAAATTATCCAGATGCTGAGCATTTACTACAGATTAATGACTGTCCCAGAGCAGCTAATAGCCCTTCTCACTGCCATCAACACAAGCTGCTTATTAATCCCTGGAAAATGGCTTGCATAACAATCATAACCTGCTGTTAAAAGTTTATAAATAGATAAAAGTGTCACATGGATTTACGAGTGCTGAGGCTGAATGGGATCTGTGTGGTGTTTCTAGTGAATGAATGCCATGTGCATGAGCTCATCTGATTGCCTGAATTATCACCAAATCCCAAGTTGCTCTTTTGGATTGGAAAATGGCATGCGAGAAAGTGCCAAGTGGCTGGAGTCCTATCTACTGACTGGGAAATAATTACTTTGCTGCATAATAAAGAGGCACCTTCATTCTAACAGCAGTGCTCTGCCCTTTTTATCATACAGCCTGAAATGCACGTAAGGGAAGCTGTGCTGTTTCATTCTTTGTTTTTAAGAGGAAAAAAACGCTTGCATGCATGCACAGACACAGAGCTGACCTGGGTCCCCCCAAAGCCCAGTGATGGGTTCAGCAGGTGTAGGCGTCTTGCTAGGCTGGCATCTGTATTTTTCAGACAAAGGTTTTCCAAGGAGCCCTTTGCACCTGGGTGTCTCTGTCCCATCCTGGGCTGTTCTAACAATGAGCATGCTGCACACTGCCAGGAAAAGCTGCTTTCAGAACACACGCTGTCTCTTGGTTCTGGCAGAGCTGGGAGGACACGCAGAGCCCAGGGGCCGGGGGCAGCCGAGGGCAGGGAATTGCAGTGACACAGTGTCTCACTGGCCGTGGGGTAGCTGTGCCCCACCACTGTGCTGGCACTTGCACTGCCCATTCTGCCTGGGAGCTCAACTGCCAAACCAGTGTGTGGGGGACCCCACTCCTGCAGGGATGCAGCACCCCTGCCACGGCACAACTAGGCTGGAGTCACCTAGGCACCAGCCTTCAGTCACAGGTCACAGAATCACAGAATCAGAGAATCACGGAATGTTAGGAATTGGAAGGGACCTCGAAAGATCATCTAGTCCAATCCCCCTGCCAGAGCAGGAACACCTAGATGAGGTTACACAGGAATGTGTCCAGGCAGGTTTTGAATGTCTCCAGAGAAGGAGACCTCCCTGGGCAGCCTGTTCCAGTGTTCTGTCACCCTCACTGAGAAGAAGTTTCTTCTCACATTTAAGTGAAACCTCCTGTGTTCCAGTTTGCACCCACTGCCCCCTGTTCTATTACTGGCTGTCAGCAAGAAAAGCCTGGCTCCATCCACGTGACACTCAACCTTTACATATTTATAAACATTAATGAGATCACCCCTCAGTCTCTTCTTCTCCAAACTAGAGACCCAGCTCCCTCAGCCTTTCCTCATAAGGAACTTCCTTAATCATCTCCCCTGAGCAGCCACTGTCCCCCCAGCTGGCTGTCTTCACCCTTCTAACTCTGCCAGATGAGTGGTGGCTGGTTCTTGCATTTGAGTGGTGACTAATAAAAATGATATAAACATGCTGTTGTCTGGAGCCTGAGAAGGAGTGAAGCAGGTCTGTGGGAGCATCCTGTCCCTACCAGGAATTAGGGAAGTGGCTGCCCCATATCTGACCAGACCACAGATCCTGTGGCAAGAGGAAAGATGAGAAATTACTATGTCCTTCAAAGAATCAGGCAGGAGGGGGCATGAGGGACCTTCCTGAATCACAGCTTCTGAGTTTGTTAGCATGACTGCCTCTGTTTCCTATTAGTTTTACTGGACTTGTCTTGACTGGGCAAATACATGCTTTAGTGCAGCTCTGCACCAGAGAGGGCTGTCCATCCCTTAGGTTGGATAAGTCAGGTGCCATGAGGTCCCAGTCCCTTGCCCCCTTACACCATGCACTGTGAATCTCTCCTTCTTCAGCACAGAGGCTTGGGGGTTCAGTGACCCCCATGCAGCAGCCACCAGCTCAGGGGCTGGGATACAGAAGAGGAGTGGGCACACAGCTGGGCTGTCGCTGCCACTGCAGAGGTGTGAGATGTACACCCAGAGCAGGTGCACCACCCAACAGGTCTGCAGGCTGGGGAAAAAGAAGGTACATCTCACCAGAGACCTTTCCTCTGACCTTCAAAGCTGCTTATAGCCAGAGAGTGCTGCTGCAAAGGCCCTCTGCCTGCCTCAACCATCACCTTGGACATACCATCTCCTCCCTGTGCCTCTCCCTTGGACTGTCACTGCAGCCTGTAATTTGTATTCTTGCTCTCGACGCTCTGTGGCCTACAGCCTCTCTACCTCTCCCCTCTCATCGCAGTCAGGAAGCTCATTCCCACTGCTGAGCGCTGCCAACACGCCCCTTCCTCAGCCCACTCCTGTGATTTTTTGGTGGGTTGCATGCTACGCATAGGAGGAGTCAGGCTATGAACAAGTGCTGAACCGAACTAATTATCGTCTCTCGATCTCTTCCCAAATCAGTTTTGCTGCGCTTCCACAATACCCGGCCAGTTTCCAGGCGAGAGGTGCACTGTGCACTTCATGCGCTGCGAGAAGCAAACTTGCCCCCCTGTGCTCGCTCAGGCGCACTGCACCTTCCTGTCACACAAAGCACCCAAACTGCTGCCAGGCCAGGCAAGAGTAGGACCCCAACCTCTCCATGCAAGGCAGAGCTGCGTGGGCAGAGGGGAGCAGATTCCCCATCACCTCCAGCTCTTCCCATCTTCTCCCTCAAACAGAAACACCAGGGCAGGCGGCAGCTCCATTTGGGATGCTCCCCATGGTGCAGCAGTCACAGACATCTAGCAGGATCAGGGGCAGATAAACAACCAACCCAAAGAACCAAGGGGACCCACCAGCAGCACTTTGGTGCAGGGCCTCACTGATTCCCCTTCCTGCTTTTTTCCCTTTTGTCTTCAAAGCAGACAGGGAATATTCAAAGTGCCGTTTTGGAGCAGAAACAATGTGCCCCACTGAACTCATTGCAGCTCCACAAAGGGACGCTCAGTCCTTTGCAGGCCTGCAAGCGCTCCCACAGCAGCTTCCCTGTTAGATGCATGTGGACAGACAGAAATTAAAACAAATGGCTAAAAACATGGATCAACTTGATGGCAAACTTGCAGGTGGAAGGGATCCTGATGGGGCTGGCGCTGGGCTGCGAATGGCGCAGGCTTGGGAAAACAGCAGTCAGGTTCAGAGAAAAGTTTTTTGGGGTCAAAACTGATTTTTAACTAATATTTTATTTTTGTGTAAATCAGATGATAGTAATATCTTTCTTGTCACTATGGTAAATCACTCCAGAGTGCAGGCTTTTGTGAACAGGTCTGACGAACACCTGCCAAAGACGACGTTGCTTCAGAGATACAGGTGTTCTTGCTCTTGAAGGTCTCTTCCAGGTCTTCACTCCATTGGCTTTTCATGGCCCCATAAAAGAGAGTGAAGGAGGCACATTATTTATTTTTTACTGAAGAAAATACCAAGGTACAGGGAAGGGGAGTGAGGAGGAATCACAGCATTCCCCAGAGAACCTTAAATTATGTTATTCAGCTGAATAATTAGGTCTCATCAGGAACACCTGTTTTCTTTAGTGATGAGGGCTGAAGTACTTCAAGTATTTAACAATACACTTCCGTTTACACTTTGATGATGCTGGTTCTTTTTTTCTTTGTGTTGCATAATACTGATAGAAAACTCAAAGCTGGAGAACATGGGTAGAAAAGATGTTCCACATGAAAAAGGAGGAAGCAAGGAAGACATTTGGTGTATGTCTCTCACCTCAACTGCAGTGTTAAATTTCTGAAGAGCCTGTGCCTGTAATCAAAGTCGAGACAGAGTCAAGAAGGGGCTGCAGACCCACCCTCACAAAGGGGGTAAAACCTCCAGCAGCACAACCACCCACCAGACCCTGTTGGCTGGGGACAGACTGTGCTGTGTTCACAGGAGCCCCTTCTGCCCAGGCACAGACATACCCTGACCTACAGCAACCCCAATGGAGAACCTTGGAAATGTTCTGTGCTAACAAGCACCAAGGAGATGTTTGGATCTGACACATGGTGTGCAACGCCTGCTGCCCGAGTGCAGCCACTGTGCTCCGTAGGACTAAGGCAAGCACTGCCCCTGCCTGGGAGGCAGAACAGGCAGCCCTGCCTGCACTGGCTTTATAGAATCATTCCGGCTGCAAGAGACCCTCAAGATCATTGAGTCCAACCAAAACCTAACTCTAGTATTAAACCATGTCCCTAAGAACACCATCGCTATGTCTTTTAAACACTTCCAGGGATGGTGACTCCACCACTTCCCTGGGCAGCCTGTTCCAATGCCTGACAACCCTTTCTATGAAGTAATTTTTTCTAATATACAATCTAAACTTCCCCTGGTGCAACTTGAGGCTGTTTCCTCTCATCCTATAACTTCTTACTTGAGAGAAGAGACCAACACCTTCCATGCTACAACCTCCTTTCAGGTAGTTGTAGAAAGTGATCAGCTCTCCCCTCAACCTCCTTTTCTTCAGGCTAAACAGCCCCAGTTCCCTCAGCTGCTCCTCATCAGACTTGTGCTCCAGACCCCTCACCAGCTTTCTTGTCCTTGTCTGAACTCTCTCCAGCACCTCAATGTCTTTCTTGTAGTAAGAGGCCCAAAACTGAACACAGGATTCAAGGTGGGGCCTCACCAGTGCTGAGTACAGAGGCATGATCAATCCTCTAGTCCTGCTGGCCACACTATTCCTGATACAAGCTAGGATGCTGTTGGCCTTTTTGGCCACCTGGGTACGCTGCTGGCTCATGCTCAGCTGCTGTCAACACCACCAGATCCTTCTCCTCCAGGCACTTTCCAGCCACTCTTCACCTAGCCCGCAGTGCTGCCTGAAGTTGTTGCAACACAAGGGCAGGACCCAGCTCTTGGCCTTGTTAAACCTCATACAACTGGCCTCAGCCCATTGATCCAACCAGTCCAGATCCCTCTGTAAAGCCTTCCTACCCTCCAGTAGATCAACACTCCCACCCAATTTGGTGTCATCTGCAAACTTACTGAGGGTGCACTCAATCCCCTCATCCAGATCATTGATAAAGACATTAAACAGAACTGGGTCACTGGGGAACCCCACTTGTGACTGGCCACCAACTGGATTTGGCTTCGTTCGCCACAGCTCTTTGGGCCTGGCCCTCCAGTCAGGTCTTTACGCAGCAAAGAGGATGCCCGACCAGGCCATCAGCAGCCAGCTTCTCCAGGAGAATGCCGTGGGAAGCAGTGCCAAAGGCTTTACTGAAGCATTAGCACACAACACCACTTTTGTGCTCCCAGGACCAGCCCCCCGATAGGATGTCCATTGCTGCGAACACAGAGGGAAAACCCGCCCTCCAAGCCCCAGCAGCCGCCACCGCTCCCCTAAGCCCCGCCCACCGGGACTACCGCTCCCGGCGTGCACCGCACCCTCCCGCCACCACCTGCTTCCGGCGCCGGGCATGGGGGACATGGCGGATCCTGAGGCGGCCGCGGCCGGGGCGAAGCAGAAAGAAAAACAAAAACATAAGAACAAAAAGAAAGCGGCGACAGGTGGGGGGTGGAGTGAGGGTCCGTGCAGGGTTGGCAGCCGGTTCTCCGGGAAGTCCTCGGGCTGAGGATTCCACCCCCTGTGGCTGCGGGCCTGCTGCTCCGTCCTGGCCCATGGGGTCCCTCCGGCTGCCTGAAACCACCGGCGACCGGGGAGCTTGGCTGCGGTTTCGTATAAGCGGAGAGGCAGCGTGGGTGGGGCAGGCTGCGTCCAGGCCTGCAGGGCCGGTGTAGGAGAGCGGTGGGTGTTGGATGCGGTGCGTCCGACCTGGCAGTGCAGTGGGTGCTCCCCTCAGCCTGGGGTGTCTTGTTCTTGTGTTATAGCCTGTTCAGAATGCGTATTCTAGTTGTGAAATATTTTTTGGTTTTGAAAGCTTAAAGACTTAACTTTTCTAATGTCAGATGCTGAACAGATTCAACAGAGTATTAAACAAAACTTTGTGTCCCTGCTTTCAGTTATTGTATCTTTTGTTGTTAAATGGAAAGGAGAAGTAACAGTCACTGATGAAAGTGGAGGAAAAAACAACTTATTTTTTTCTTTTTTGTTTTTTCTTCTTTAATACTTATAACAGTTGATGAATCTGAACTTCTCACTGTGCCAGATGGATGGAAAGAGCCAGCGTTTACAAGAGAAGATAATCCCAAAGGGCTGCTGGAAGAAAGCAGTTTTGCAACGTTATTCCCCAAGTATAGAGAAGCGTACTTGAAAGAATGCTGGCCACTTGTCCAGAAAGCCTTGGATGAACATGTATGCATACTTTCTGATTGTGATATTATGTTTTTATCTCTTGGGAGATACAGGTGTTACTTAAGCTTATAAAAATAGTGCATGTTTCTTTTCTGATGTTGTATTTGTGTGTATTTCTACTGTGCTTGTGTTTAGAAGTGGTAGTGTCTTTTTTTTATCAGTGTTGAAGTGGGTAAGAGTCTATGTAGCCAGACTTGCAGTTCTTCACCGATGTAGTCAGCAGAGCTCCTCGAAGCAGCAGCATCTCGTCATCCAGATGCGGACAACTTTGTTGCGCCAGAATTCAAAGAGACAGGGAGGTGGTCTTTCGGGGCCTATGACACATATATTCAGTCTTTTTTGTTTGTGTCTCTGTGTGAGTTTCACGAAGCTGAAAATTACTTTACAAATTTTGGAAAACACATCTATATTCAGTGTGTAGTGTTCTGTTTCTTAGCTTCTTACTGCCAAAGATGAATTCTGAGGCTCTTATCTAGAAATTGCTTTACTATTTGTTTTCAAATATTGCAGTATGTGAATGCAACACTGGATCTAATTGAAGGAAGCATGACTGTCACTACCACTAAGAAGACTTTTGACCCATATGCAATCATCAGGGCTAGAGATTTAATAAAACTTCTGGCAAGAAGCGTTCCATTTGAACAGGTTTGTATTAAATCCTGGAAGTTTGTATTAAATCCTGGAAGTTTGTATTAAATTCTGTCAGAATACTTATAGTACGTTTTCAAAATGTGGTATTTTCAAGTTAGTCAAGTAAAATAAAGTGTAGATTTGAAGTAAATATATCTGAAAGTGAAGTGAGAATAATAAAATGCAGTATTCTCTTGACTCTTGTGAATAACACATTTGCATTCAGGTTATATTGCCTGCTTCTTGTCTCTTTAGGCAGTTCGTATCCTTCAGGATGACGTTGCATGTGACATCATTAAAATAGGCTCTCTGGTGAGGAAGAGAGACACTTTTATAAAAAGAAGAGGACGACTTCTTGGGCCAAAAGGATCTACTCTGAAGGTATTTCCGATAGGTGCAGTAACCAGAAGATTCTTAGACCTAAGTTTGTGCCAGGTCTTCAGTTTACACTAATTTCTTTTTTTTTTTTTTTTTATGTAGGCCCTGGAACTGTTAACGAACTGTTATATTATGGTGCAAGGCAACACTGTTTCAGCTCTTGGACCCTTTAGTGGGCTAAAAGAGGTAAGGGAAAGCAGATGAGCAGTTTGAGTAGTGTTCGTCTGTGCCCAGCTCGAGGGCAGACGAGAGGCAAGATCTGGCTACCTCAAGAGTATCTCACTGACTTTTCAGCTGTATGTTAGTAAGCTACATTTACATGAATGTCTGTAGTCTTTGCTGGTTAATTTTGTTTAGACTTTCAGATCTTTCTGTCTTTGAAGTAAAAAAGTATTTATGAAATACTTTTTTTTTTTTTTTTTAGCAAGAATTTTTGTAGTTTCATTTAAGAGGTGTAAGAGTGAAAATACTCTGGAGATAATGATTTATAACCTTAAGGAACATATAATGGTTTTCGTAACTATGTAGGAGAAAAATGCTTGTCAAAAGCAAGAGTTTTTTATGACACCGTCAAATCCATGGTAACATGAAAGTAATGTTTGTGAGGCATGCTGGAGAAACCTGAGAATTATTGATATTTGTGAAGTGCTCTGCCTTCTAATTAGTCATGTGCATTACTGTTTTAAACCTACCTGCTTTGGGGATGGGGGAGGAGGAAGCATGGTAGTATGCCCAGTACTTGAATTGATAGGAATATGAAATACTTGCTGAGTTTTCAGTTATCTTTTTTTTTTTTTTTTTTTTTTTTCTGTTAATTAAATACAGGTTAGAAAAGTTGTTCTGGACACCATGAAGAATATACATCCCATATATAACATTAAGGTTAGCATGGTCCACTGTGCATCTTTATTTACAAGAAAATACTGTTTCTTCTCAGAGAGCTGTATGTTAATAATTTACATCTTGAAAATGTGTGTAGTGTGCTTTTTTTTTTTTAAAAAAAATCTGACTTTGATATTCTCTATTTCATCAGGATATAGAGCCATTATATCCTTAACATTACCTGAGAAAACATCAAAGGAAAATTGTGTAAAAACTTTCCTCCATTTGATTATTTGCTTGATACTTGTTCATTTAAACTGGGGCACCTTCTCCAGTGCTTTCTGTCCCCATTTTGATACATGTCTATCTGTCCAGTGTGCTGTTTGTAATTAAACCCCTCTACTTGAGGTGAGAGATGGAAGGTTCAAATGTGACGTAGTCACTGTGCTAAAGTTTACTAAATCTTGTAGTTTGGAGCTCGTCTATGACTGTAATACTCTTTTTTTAATAACTTATTTGCGACACTCTGAAACTACTGAAGACTTTGATGATCAAGAGGGAATTAGCAAAAGATCCTGAACTGAGATCACAAAGTTGGGAAAGATTTTTGCCCAAGTTCAAGCGGAAGAACTTGAAAAAACGCAAGGAGCCAAAGAAGAAAAATACTAAGAAGGAGTACACACCGTTCCCACCTCCACAGCCAGAAAGCCAGGTCAGCTGAAACTTTATTTGGTTACGCAGGAACATAGCATGACTTGAAATCTCATTCTTGCTAATGAGAGATTGGGAGGCCTTTTCTGTCAAGTTTTGATTTCCTGGTGTTATACGTCTGGCTTAAATAGTATAATAATCTGAAGCTTCTCCGTATTTGTCTTGCACAGATTGATAAAGAATTGGCAAGTGGTGAATACTTCTTGAAAGAAAGACAGAAGAAACGAAAGCGAATGGAAGAGATAAAGGTAAAGTAATTCTAACCCACTGTTCAGTTAAAAAGCATTGTGCTGCTGATTTGGATTTTTTTTTTTGTCCCTTTTGGCCTGCTCTATTGATAATTCACATTTTTATTGATAACTTTAGGCAAAGCAAGCAGATGCAACCAAGAAAAGACAAGAAGAAAGAAATAAAGCTTTTATCCCACCAAAGGAAAAGCCAGTTGTGAAAACAAAGAAAGGTAATAATTTTTTTTTTCCTGTTCTAAAACCTGGTGTTAATTCCTAGGCTGACAGGTTTTGCAGAGATACAGCTGTAGAAAATAAGAAAGATCATACAAAAAAATCCTAGTGGTTAAATCAATACCCAGAGTTGCCAGGGACAGTAGAAAGATCATGCAGCCCATAACTCTGTACCAATAAAATGACAGTGCTCTGTAGAACACTTTCCTGATGGAGACACTGGGGACACCCGTCTCAATTGGTTGTTCTGACTACAGCAATTTTGACTTTTAGTCTTGTAGTGAAGCTGCCATAACTTTTGTATACTAATGGCTTTTCTGATAAGAAAAAGAAACCCATAAGTTAATACTTACTTGAAAACTTAGACCACAAACAAGTACTGGTATAAGATGTGGATGGACTGCAAGACAGGGACTGGGGGAGCAAAGTCCCTCCCACTGTGAGGTTCAGGTTTGTGACCACCTGAGGAACCTGAACATCCATAAACCTATAGGACCTGATGAGATGCATCCCAGAAGCCCGAGAGAGTTGGCTGATGTAGTTGCCAAGCCACTCTCCGTGATACATGAGAAATCATGGCAGTCAGGTGAAGTTCTTGGTGACTGGAAAAAGGGAAACATCACACCCATTTTTAAAAAGGGTAGAAAGGAGCACCCCAGGAAATACCGACCTGTCAGCCTCACCTCTATGCCTGGGGAGATCGTGGAACAGATCCTCCTAGAACAGGGGCGTCAGAGTTGTTTTCACCAGGGACCGCATCAGCCTCACAGTTGCTCTCAAAGGGCAGAATGTAATTTTAGGCCTGTATAAATGTAACTACTTATATAGTCCTAAAATTACATTCAACCCTTTGATGGCAGCCACGAGGCTGATGTGGCCCCTGGTGAAAATGTGTTAAACTGAAGAGGCATGGATTTGATGGGTGGACTGTTTATTGGATGAGAAACTGGCCACATGGTCGCACCCACAAGATCAATGGCTCAGTATTTGGATGGACACCAGTGACAAGTGTCCCTCAGAGGTCAGTGTTGGGGCCAGTACTGTTTAATATCTTCATCAATGGCACAGACAATGGGATCACATGCACCCTCAGCAAGTTTGCAGATGACACCAAGCTGAGTGATGCAGTTGACACACCTGAGGGATGAAATGCCATCCAGGGGGACCTGGACAAGCTTGAGAAGTGGTCCCACGTGAATCTCATGAGGCTCAACAAGGCCAAGTGCAAGGTCCTGCATGTGGGTTGGTGCAACCCTCATTATCAATACAGGCTGGGGGATGGAGGGATTGAGAGGAGCCCTGTGGAGGGTGACTTGAGGGTACTGGAGGATGAAAGATTGGACACAAGCCAACAGTGGGTGCTTGCAGCCCAGAAGGAAAATCATACCTTGGGTGGCATCAAAAGGAGCGTGGCCAGCAGGTCAAGGAAGATGATTCTGCCCCTCTGCTCCACTCTGGTGAGACCCCACCTGGAGTCCTGCATCGAGCTCTTGAGTCCTCAGTATAGCAAAGACATGGACCTGTTGGAGAGGGTCCAGAGGAGGCCACCAAAATGATCAGGAGGCTGGAACACCTCTCCTATGAGGACATGTTTCTTGAAAAGCATGTGTTCTGCAGCATTGATATAGTACTTTTTTGTGATGGCAGTAAGTTTTTGATAATCCTGCTATTTACTGTACTGTATCTCAGATATGGTTCTAGCTGCTGTGTGTTTTCACCTGAAATCCTTCAGTCTTCCAAGAATAAATGACAGCAATAGTTTGTACGTAGAGAAGGAATGAGATCCAAAGAGAACAGCTGGTACCCAGCTGTAGGAATGAACTGTGTGAGGTAGGAGATTTAGATCCGAACTCGTGACTTGTCCCGTAAGACAAAATACCATCACCTAGAGGAACGAAAGAGTACATAATTCATGTTGCTCAGCATTAAGTGTTTAACTGAAGTACTTTGGCACTGCCTGTAGAAGTCTTTTATAAAGGTCTTCATGTAGGGGTCAAAGATCTGTATCGTCTTCCCCCAACCCACTGTTCCCCGTCCTGTTTGCAACAGTTAATGGATGGCCAGGCAGAGAGTATAAGGATGGGACAGGCATATTTGGGATTTTACACCTTAGTTACTTGCAGAAAGACAGAATGCCATGAAAGTTGCTCTGGCTATACCAACTTAATAATTCATTTCTTCTCTTCTTACACGACACCAACCAAACCAATAGGGCCTATGTCTAAGAGAGTGTGTACGTATTAATTTTGGAGGAGTACTTCTGTGGTCTGAGACGTGGGTGATAATGGTTTGTGTGTATGCAGAGTGCGGCTTCTGTGTTCAAATGCAGTTGTATAGGATTTTTTTATATGAATGTTCTCATTTGACTTCTGCTGAAAGAGCTTTGTGGTTAATACGAGTTTCAACAAAATTGATTTTTAGAATAGTTGATCAAATCATTAGTGAACATAAAATGCCACAGCATGCAGTTTACTAGGTTTATATATGAAGTCATCTTGTTGATAGTCAAAATTTAGGATAAGTAAAATTAATGTATGTTATCTTTGTATTTTTTTACCATGTAGCCTCCACTGAGAAAAAAATTGATATTGAAGCCATTAAGGAAAAGGTAAAGAATGCAAAGAAGAAGAAATTAGGAGCACTTCCTGTGGAACAAGTCAAGTTAAAAATGGCAGCAGATGAAAAGAAAAAAAAGAAAAAGTAACTCACCACCCAAGATGCTCATTTGTCTTCTACATTAATGAACATTTTCATACTTGGAAGATTTGAGGCTTCTTGCTGTCAGTGTAACATGGACAAGAAAAGACTGAGTAGAAAGATTATTCTCTTTTCCTAAGTACTTTTTAATAGGTGGACCTGAAGCAGCTGTGCAAAATTGCGAAAGTTGGTGAAGAAGATTTGTGCTGCTGTGTTGTTCGAGAAAATAAGAGCGTGTACTTGGATAATATCTATCTGCCTAAAGAGGTTTCGTAATAGAAACATTTAGGAGTATGCAGGATGTTAAACATTAACATCAGAGAACTCAGTGGGAGTTTAAGGTAATTCTTCTGTGAAAGACAACCAGACCACATGCAGCCTCACTTGTGGTGATAACTTTTACAAATAGGGCAAGATTTATTACTATATTATGCTTTTGTTTCTGTAAAAGCTGATTATTTTTGTGTGTGTTGTCTTGATGTTAATAAACTATTTTAATACATTGTTCTTAAGTCCTTTAATTACTCGTGTGCTGCACAACCTGCATCTTCTTTTCCAGTGGCTGAGGCCACTGAAGAGTCTCCTATGTGATCTGATGAGGTCCGGGTGGTGACTATCGCCATTTACATGTTCTTTGTCATCTGCCTGATCAGATGGCACTTCCTGGAGCTGGCTGAGGGCAACACAGGGCAGGAGCTGGACCTGGGGGTCCCTGTCTTCACCCTCTTGCAGTTCTTCTATGTGGGGTGGCTCAAGGTGAGGGAGGGACATGAGGGGGCCCTGGGGACACAGTGGCCCTGCCACAGATGCCCAAGCAGATCATCAACCCCTTCAGGGAGGATGACCATGACTTCAAAACCATGGTGCTGGTTGACTGCAGCTTCCAGGTAGCCACCCAGGTGTCTGGGAGGAGGGAGCTAATGTGGGGGAACCAAAGTTCAGGGTCATGGGGATGGGGGGGAAGATAAAGGGGGAAACACTGAGGGGGGAAAGGGATTTGATGTGACACCAGGTGGAACCAATGTTGGGCGGAACCAAAGTTCAGGGTCGGGGGGGGGGGGGGGTGGCAAACAATGAGGACAGCTGCGGAAGGGATTTGATGTGGCACAGGGTGGAACCAAAGTTTAGGGTCACAGGGTTGGGGGAAGAAGGTAAAGGAGGGGACACGGCTGGAAGGGATTCGATGTGATACGAGGCAGAACCAATGCTGGGCGGAACCAAAGTTCATGGTCACGGGGTCGGGAAGGAAGGCAAAGGAAGGGAAACGGGAAAGGATTCGATGTGACACAGATCGGAACCAAAGTTGCATGGAACCAAATTTCAGGGTCACGGAGGTGGGAGGGTATAGGAGGGCCCTCCCCGGGGCGGGGTTGAAGCAGGTGTGTGTTACTGTTTTGTGGGGGAGTGCACACTCCTGTGAGGGGCTTTTCTGTTTCTGGTGTGAGCTGGCGAGTAAGCGTTGTTCCTCTGGCAGGTTTGGTTGGTGAGGGTCCACTGCGACGTGCATTTTCCACCAGAAACCCAGACCTCAGGTGACACTGCTGTGCAGGCGCTGAGGGCGGGCGGGGTCTCGGGGAGAATAAAAGATCGTTTGTGCCGTGTGTGTGTGCGTGTGTGTGTTCCTCTTTAGAAATAAAGATGTGCTGCCCAGTGTTTCTGCATTAGGTTTGCACCTGTTGGGGTGAACCCTCCCCGCGGCTCGCGGTCGGTTCCATCACGTCGCCGAAAAGAAATGTTATTTAGGAGCCAGCAACGACTAAATGTAATTGCAGCCATTACTTATCGAAAACGATTTAATGCGCGGTCCGACCTCCGGAACTGGAAAGGCGCCGAATACAGGCGGCCAAGGAGCCCGCGTCCGCAGCCACGGGGCGGGGTGTGGGCGGAACCACGGGAAGGGGGCGTGACAGGGGCGGGGGCACAGGGCGGAGCCAGATTGCAGGGGCGGGGCATGGGGCAGAACTACAGGGCAGGGGGCGGAGCCTCGGGGGCGGAGCCTCGGGACGTACTGGGCAGCCGGGGCAGCCCGGGCTTTTCTGGAAGATGCTGTAGGGGTGTGTTCTTTTCAGCTTATGGTGAAAAGGTGAAAACTAGACTTCAACATGGGACTCTCTGCACCTTTTGCCCCGCTTCCTCCCTTTGGCCCCAGATACCATCGCACTCCCATCAATACTGAGCACATGGGAAGAGAAATAAAGCCCCGAAAAATAACTTCTAGGAATCTGTACCGCACCATAGGAATCATGCTGGAAGCAGGAGCAACAACAGTCAGTAACAGGCTTTATTCAGGGAATTTCAGGAGAAATGTCATCCGAAACAGGAACACTCATGTAATTCAGGGCCTTGGGCCACATCATGTTCTTCCCCTTTTCTTCCATTGCGCAGATGCACCTTGCAATCTCTTCTTTTTGCAAGTCTCCTCCCATTCTCAATGCAATCACTGCTCCAGAACTGGAGTCCTACCTCACAGCACTTGGGAAACTCTCCTCTCTCTCCTCTGGCCTCTCCTTTCTCAAGCCACTGGCCTCGGGGGAGTGATTCCAGTGCCTCAACAGACAGACCTCACTGGAGGAGACCTTGCCTGGCTTCCAACTGCTATTTGGTTGGTGCAAAAGTAATTGTGGTGTTGGACTGTGCATTTTCAGTCATTAGAACTAGGCTCAAACACATCTTTATTAATCAAAATAGGAAACATTACAATCAACACAGTTTTGCCAACAAATAACAACTTTGTTTATTCCTGTAGCATAAAAAAACATGCTCAGGGATTCTATGAATCAGGATTGCTTTGCATCTGGAAAACTGGAAGGGTTGTAGACTTCTTCAAGTCCCCCATTATGAACACCAAAAAAGAGAGAATAAGAATTTTAATTTTGATTCCGAGTTTTCGGCCCTAACTTGTATACAAAGTTTACCAAATTCATAACTATTTGCTACCTGTCTAAAATCTGCTACTACTAATTGAATGACGTGACAGCTTCGAGACCTGGAATACTTTCTGATAACTTAAAACTTTCTTTTAAAATGTATCAATAGTTTACAATCATATAAACATAAACATTTAAACCAAGGCTCTTTAAAACAGTTTACAGAAATCCTAGCATCTATGTGAAGAAAAAGAGTGTATGTCTGTGTGCTTGGTTTATGAATAACAAGGTGGACGAATTGTTTATCTCAGCCTTTTAAGTATGAAATAATTTAGAAGCAGTTCATGCAGTATGGATGCAAGGGAGTGCAAGTTCCTTTGGATTTTCCTGCTACCTTGGACCTCAACTGAGCATCACATGTGGGTCACTGGACACATGGTAACACCATTGCCAGATGCTACCAGAGAGCACCAGCCTCAGTTTCTCCAAATGGTTACTTACATAAATATACAAGTCATTACCTTTTCTATATAGTACAGATACAGGTCACAACTTCTCAGCTGTGCAAGTAGTCAATTTGTATACCTGGAAGGATAATGTTCACATCAGAGTTCCATATATTTCTGTGTACAAGGACACTAACAAAACCTCCTCATTTTTGCCAGCTTACTCTGATATTTCACAGAGTGCCTGCTGTGCCCTGTCACATAAATGTCTAGCAGGTAGGACTTGCTGGGCTGCAGGCCTTTGGTTGTCTCTGTGGTCACTGCTTTGTGGGCGTTCTGGCTGTGGAAATATTTACAGAGAACCTTTTCCCATTTGTTCCTTGTATCTGGACCCAAGCACTGGTTCTGCTCTGTTTTCTTCTGCTCTTCATTGTAATTGCCACCCACTTCCCTTTCGTAGATGCAGAATTTGTTTCTCTCCTGCGTCCCCAGCCATGTCACAGTAACTGAAGAAAATGTGTGGAGTTTGTCAAAGGCTTTGATTTGTGTATCTTCAGGAAGGAAAGGAAACAACTGCTTGCTGGGCCTTGTGGTAGACAGGATCTTCAACATAGAAGCACCTTTTTTGCTTCCTTTCAGCCTGATGAGATACTTAGCTTTTGCTTTTCCTCAAAGCTGGAACTGCCGCACACCCTCCACATTATAGACAAGAGAAGTTTTCCATCTCCTCTCACTTGGATCTGAACAGCATCCAGGCATGAATGAACAGAGAAGGTGACTTTTTGCTGAGATGAAACAGGAGCAAACCATAGAAATTTGGCTCCCTTTCTCTCTACATCTGTAACTTGGGTATGCTTCAGTTCAACTGTTTTCTGTTTAGCCTCCTCTTTTGTTCTGGCGAAGGTGCCAATATACGTGGTGCTCATGTTGGTGTTTACTGCAAACATCAAAGTAGTGCTGCGTATTGGGCTTCAGGTCAGACACTGTGAAGAAGTTCTTGCTTCCGATACAAACTTTATGCAGGTCAACTCTGCACTTTGAGGATGGTTGCCGCTCAAACTTTGATGATTACTTTATTAATATATACACTTTAATTGTGCTTTTTAAATTTAGGACCCACAGCTAAGGTATCTATATAGCTTTAGCATCAAATCCCTATCTGTACTAAAACTTCAGGGAGTCTTGTCTTTCTGTTGTTACAGAGCAAAAAGGCTTTGGATTGTGTTTAGTCTTTTTGTCTTGTTATGGTTGACAGGTCACAGGGATTGTTGGCTGGGCATTTATTTAGTTGAACTGGAAAATCAAGAAAGCCTACTCATATTCCTGAATGCAAGTTAAACCAAGGGTTTTGTCTGATTAAGAGTCCATATCTGAGTGGTGACTGCCTGCATGACTCAAGGTTGGTACTTTTTGCATCTTTTTTCTCAGATAATATAACTATACAGTTATAACACTTGTATAAAAAGTAAAGAATAGAAAACGAAGAGGATTTGGAAGGGTGAAAAAGGGTTCTTTTTGTATTTTCAGTACAGCTTGAACTATTGCAAATTATCTCCTTAAACTGATGTTAGAGTTTACAGAGCTGCAAAAAAGTAACCCAAAGGCTGTATTTATGTATCAGTGTTTTGCATTTATCATATGGAATTCATGGGCATTTATGCCATGAGATAAGTGTGGACAACTCAAAGTGTTTTGATTATCAGGAGTTAAATATCTGGATTTTTGAATGTCCTTAAAATGAGATGCAGTAGTTGTTTAGCTTTGACTTGTTGACTTCCAGGCTTTTTTTGTTTGAAAGATACCATGTTGTAAAGTTTTGTGATTTTTTTTTCCCCTTAAGCCCTAGTGATTTACAGAGTTTTTAACGAAGCTTTTTCTATGGTATTTCCTTAGAGCTGCTGAAGTATACAGTTAAATGACAGTGCTGTGAACGTTTTGAACTTTAAGGGCTCTGTGTTCATTCTGTTTACTCTCCTGGAGACCAAGCATTGATTAAACTAAGCAGGGGAGAATTCCTGCTGAGCTCATTTTTGCCCCTGGACACAACACCGTGTGCTCTTTTCTCTCCTGCATTTCTCTTTGCGGTGGTAGGATCTAACTGCACATGCCTGCCATGGGGCAGACGCTGTGCTGGGGTGACAGCCCTGGGCAAGACAGTGTACTCAGAGTTAGTCCTGCTGCCTGTGTGCTGCTTGCCATCCTGTTTTCAGATGGAAAAGATGAGGGGTAATGGGTACAAGTTACTCATGGGGATATTCTGATTGGACACAAGGGGGAAATTTTTCACAGTGAGAACAATCAGTCATTGGGATAATCTCCCCAGGGAAGTGGTGGATTCCCCAACAAGGGACGTTGTTAAGATTCAGTTGAACAGGGTGCTGAGTCATCTTGTCTAGAATGTGCTTTTGCCAAGAAAGGTTGGACCAAATGATCCTTGTGGTCCCCTCCAACCTGGTGGTTTATGATTCTATGACACATAAAGCTTGAGGCTTTGGTCTTGCACAAGAGTGGCAAAAAGACAAGAGAGGAGGAAAAAAAGCCTCTCTTTTTAACAGGTAGACTGATGGCCTTGCTTTTGCAATGTTTGTTGGTTTTTGTTTGTTTGTTGTCTGTTTGTGGTGTTTGTTTGTTTTAAACAACCTAATCTGCCTAGTTTGGAAGACAGAACTGAGCTTGGCTCTCTCACAAGTAAGCCAGCATGGTTACTGGGCCCTTGTCACTGAAGTGTGGAAAAGAAACTGCTCATCTCCTGTCTGTGAGTGTGATGTCTTGGCTACAGAAGCTCTGGTAGCCAAGAAACTAAATATAAAGATATATGAAGAGCAAAGATATATCAAGGTCAAAATTCAGAATTTTGTCCCCAGCCATACTTGCATTTTGCAAAGTGATTTATTCAGGGAATGCTGTGGTTCTGAGATGAGTCTACTGCAAGCAGTTAACTACCTGGAAGAGTAACATGAGAAACTTTGGGTCCCAGTTCTAGTGTTTTCAGTTCAGAAACCCCCCAAGCAGTGGAGTTGGGACTGGTTAATGCAGAAACACTGACAGCTACCACAGGGGCAGAACTGCAGAAACAAGCGGTGAGGGGAACTTCCCAGCTTCTTTTACAGCACTGTGTGCCTGTGCCATGCAGCAGGGCAGGATGCAGAGGCATCTAAACCCACCTCTGAATAAACACAGACCGCTATGGTCCAGATGTGTGCTTGTGCAGCTCCGCTCCTTCCAGCCTCCTGCTGCTTTCTGCCTGCTCCAGATGTGAAGGTTCTGGGAGACTCAGCCTCTGGCAGCTGTTCAGTCAAAAGCATAACTATGTGCACAGCATGAATTTATTTGGAGATTTCTGCCATCTTTCCCAGCATTGTGTTTCTCAGCATTGTACAGGTTGGAGCTGAATGTGGAGGTTCTTTTGTGCACCAGCAGTTAAGCTTTAGGTCATGTAGCAAATACACAATTGCTGTACATGGGAAGCAGGTAATAAAGATTTATTGTTTGAAACAGCATCCAAAAACTCTATGCTCAGAAAACCAAACCAAACCAAACCAAACCAAACCAAAATGAAACAAAACACAAAATCAAAACCAAAACCACAAAAAACCCCAAACAAACAAAACAACCCAAAAAACCTATAAAAGAAACAAACCACAAAAGACTGCAGTGATAAATAATCATGTGTAAACACAAGTGAAACTATGTCTTGGCACAGGTGATGTGTTCAAAACCAAATTCCAAGCAAAAAGAAGTACCAATGGCCCCAGTACACTGCAAGACTGGGAAACACACTGCCTGCCCCAGGATGCAAATGTCAGAGCTCACAGGGGTCCAAAAATTCTTTTAAAAAAATGCTTAAATGAAAAACCTCTCGAGGCTACTCTGCATCTTGCTGGGGGAGTGACTGAGGAAAGAGTGCAATAGGAACAAGAGATACATGATCTGCCTGGGGCCTCAGCCACTCCTGCAGCCCTTCCTGAGCAAGTGTGGCAGGCAGCTGCCTGCACCTTGGTGTGCTGCCTGGGCAGCATGCTCCCATATCCACCGGATCCCATTCACACCACTCGCTTTGAAAACGTACATGAGTAATTTAAAACCAGTTACTTTACTGGGCAATGAGGAAATTCTCCTAGCTGCCGCCTGCAGCCAAGATGGTATGTCTGTGGATGCAAACGATGTCTCTACCAATCTTTGTGTTGCCAGTAACTTATCTGGAGGGAAGGGATGCGTTGATTCAAGGGCTCTTGTGGTCTTCTGCATGTGTGTCACTCACTGGCAGGTGCTACAGGCCAGCGTTTTGGTAGCAGCCAGGTGGTCAGAATTGTCAGGATAAGGAGTAACAGCCTTAAAACAACAACAGTGATGCAGTACTTGTCACATGCAGATTTGCTGTCCCACTCTGGGTACCAGTTGGAATAACCTATGAACAAAACAAGTTACTTGTTTTCAAGTATAACTGCACCAAGGGCAACAAATGGAAGCAGTAATTCTGGTGGTACTTACTAGTGACTTTGTCACGTTCTGCATTTCCTAGAGAGAGAACAGAAGTGCACGTAAGCAGACTTACATGTTATAAACAATTTGAGTCTAAGCCAAAGGGAACGAAGTGTAAGCCTCAGGATGGGCTCACAAATGCAGCTATGGGAGCTGCATTTCTTTCCAGGAAGAAGCAAAGACCCACTGACTTTGGGAGAGACCTGCGGTGATTCTCAGGGCTTTGCTGGAGAGTTCTTGATCACATTGTGTTGACTTGGCCTCAAGTTGTACCAGGGGAGGTTAATATTGTATATTAGGAAACATTTCTTCGTGGGAAGGGTTGTCAGGCATTGGAACAGGCTGCCCAGGGAAGTGGTTGAGCCACCATCCCTGGAGGTGTTTAAAAGATGTATAGACGAGGTTCTTAGGGACATGGTTTAGTGCCAGAGCTTGGTTAATGGTTGGACTCAATGATCTTGAGGATCTCTTCCAACCAAAATGATTCTATGATTCCATGATGCTATGACTTCTCCTCCCACCAGTGGCTAGCATGGAGAGGACTCACTCCCCTAGGTGTGCTTCCCAAGATCATTTTGGCTTTTGCCCAGTGCTTTGCCTTTAAGATCCTTGGCCTGTAGCTAACATTAAACAGTCCCGTGTGTCAGGGACTCTCTCTTGTTCCTGCATTGCTGGTGTTTTAACACCACATTCCTGTTCCATTAGTTGACCTGGGGTCAAGTGCTAGGCAGAAGTGTGACCATACCCTCAGCTCCCCCAGGAATGTCCACAGTACAGTGCCCTGTCCTTCTTATGAGAATTACAGAAGGTCTCCTCCCCTCCTGACTCCATCCATCCACTGCAAAGCCAAGTGCAGGAGAATCAGGTGGGCTGCCAGGGACTCAGGCTGAGCACCATGTCCCTGTGAAGGGCTCTCACTTGTCAGCTTGGCTCTCTCCCGGTGTTTAGGGGAAAGCAGATGGCCTTGCTGATGTTCACTGGAGCAAGCAGCTTTGGCAGGGCCATGGCAGCTCTCCTTTCCTGCAGCGCACAGCGTGGTCAAGGCTGGCTTGGACCTGCACCAGCTCACGCTGCAGATCATGCACCAGGTAGCAAACTGGAACCCCTGGGAGGGGACGTGGATTCCCTTCTGTGCTTCCCATTTCTGCTAGCAGTAACTTCTGGCAGGGATAATGACACCTTAAACTGGAGCCACTGTATCTCCTGTATCATACTCTCCAGCACCCAAATAGCAAACCAAACACATCACTCCCCAAAATAGAAAACAGGCTCCTTGGGGCCTTCTCCCCTCTCTTTGTGCATCACTGCTCACTTGGCTTCTGGCTGCAGTTTTTCAGACTATATTTAGGAACAGGAGAGTGCTGTGCCTGCCACCTGCCAGTATCTTTAGTGTGCTTCTTCCCTTTCTATATGTACTTGGGGAGGAGGGCTGGTTGTCTACTACTTACTACACAACCGGCTGGCACACTGCTCGCCGTTGCAGTCGCTGCACGCTGCTCCCGTCTTGTATGGGTGCCATGGGTAATTCCCACTGCAAAGGAAAGTAACACTGCTCTCAAACCACCCTTGGGATGAGAACCTTAATACCTACCGCTAATTAGTTTTTAACCTGGGTTCTGCTTCACTTGTGTTGATAAGGAGATGGTTTTTGGACGGTCCCTGTCTGAGTGCCCTGTGCCCAAGATAGGCAGCAAAACAGGAGAGGTTGAGTGTAATTGGGCACCCTGTCTAGAAACCTGGAGACAGCAGTATTGCTAACCTGGGAATTAAAATAGTCTCAACTCTGGATAATTTGTGTGTGTGGAGACTGTGGGCTCTCAAAAAACACAGAAATAGATGGACTGATCTAATAGAGTTGCACGCTGTGAGAAGGAAGGGGTAGAACCGAAATCCTGTGAAATATTTGTAGTGAAAAACCTTACGCCGGCCCGTAGTTGCAGATGAAGTGTGCTGCATTGGTTACGGAGATGTCTGTCATCTTGGGACAGAAGTGGACAGCACAGCCAACCTTGTAGCTTGTAGCCCAAACAATCTGCAAAAACAGATGGGTACATTGGTGATGAAAGCTTTGCTTTAGCATCTGAAGCATTAGAGAGAAAACCTTCTCTCCTCTGTTTCACAACATCAGATTGGCTGAGGAACAAGCTTCATGGGGGAAGGCATCACTGATGGATCTTGAAATCATAGTTTATTCTGAAAAACACTGTGTTATTTTGCCCATTTTACCAGATATTTGTAAAAATGACTCTGAAAGAAGGAATAACTGGCTGTAACAGGTAGTTTTCCTTTCTTGCAAAGATGAAGTTCATCTCCTTTGCTTCAACGTAATCTATTAGCTTTCTGTCTTTCCTGCTGGGAGAGATCAGATGAAATCTGTGCAGAAAAGGCTGAATGATCTGCTACAGCTCTGAAGAGGGCTGATTTCCTTTGTAATAAATCCAGCAGGGAAACATGGACAGATTGCTGGAAGGCACTGGTGTTTTGGAAGGAGCAGGGAGAAGGAGCATGTCTGGGCTATTTTCCTGCTTTTTAGCATCACAGCCATGACTAAGAAAATCTAGAGGCAAGTGCATGACACCATCTAGTGATTCTCTGTCTACCAGAAGCCATTTGGTTTGATCCTGCATCCTATATCCAGCTCAGAGATTTCAGTGCCGCTAAATGCTGCAGTCCTGGACAAACAAACCCTGTGAGGGAGGGGAGATGGGGGCACAGTGGTGCCCCCATACAACAGCAGTGATGACTAACTATGTGAGAGATGTGGAGAGATCCTGGCCGCACAGGAGATGAAGAAACACAGTTGTACCTCCACCGCCTCAAAGGCGAGGCCTGGCCCTTTCTGTTTGTGCCAGTTTGGTGCCAGTTCTGGGAAAAGGGGACAATCCTCAGGCTCTTGAGCGTGTTCTCAGTGCAGCAGCAGGGCAGAGGCTCTTTCCCAACGCCAGTCATAGACAACTGGATCCTGAAGGACAGTACAGGACCAAATCACAGGATCCTCACCATCCCAGGTGGCCACTGACTGAGGCATATGCTGGGGATGTGGTTCTAGTATCTACAGTAATCAGTAATTGTACCCAGGGGGAAACTTCTCTGTGGCTGGAAAGAGAGAAAAGGAACAAGGGGTTCCCTGGAGGTGCAAACCCAAGGATGGCTCCCAAAGCTGGCAGATATACAACTTATAGCTACAGTCACTACCACTGCTGACTCCAAGTGAGAATAATGTTATTTTCTCATTCTTCCCCATGCAACTGCCTGAGCTGCTTCTCTACAAACAGTATGGTAAACACCACTGCACCTTAATGCCAGGTGAGGTGTGTTTCACTACAGTTTCCAGATGCTGACTCTTGCCATGTCCTTGTGAGCAAGGTCAAAAAGCAACACGCTATCACCCTTCATGGTTCCTGCATCCAAATGTCTTCTCTGCACGTGTTGCATGTGTTGTGCAGATACCACACCAGCTTCAGCTCATCTCTTCAAGTCCTAAATGCAAATGTGTATCTCCACAGAAAATATTAAATAGCCTCAGGTTAAAATATAATCCCTAGAGTCACTGTTACAAGCCATCCTGCTCTCCCATAGCTGTGGTTAGTGACTAGGGCATGGCAGTGACACTCTTCTGCCTCACTTTGGCCTCTTTGGGAATTGTGGATGGGAAAAATTGCACATGTGATGCTTGCAGAGCTGCAGTCACCTCTTTACATGCCAGTATTTCCCCAGCCCTTGGTATGTGGATGCTGCCTGCTAGAGCTACAGCCTCATCCCACCACATGCTGCAGCTCATAGCCATTGCCTTGCCTGGTTTATGGCCACAGCTTGGCTAAATCTGACTGCGTGATGGCTGTCCTGTTTTCTTCCTGGAAGCAAATTGCAACTGACATAAAAATAATAATGCAGTGACTCTTTTCCTCCCTAAAACGGGAACATGAGAGCATCTTGTGCACACAGGCATAAAATGAGACTGCAGCACTTGAAAACCAGTTCATTGAATCTTCAGTAGAAATCTAGAGTTTCTGTGTCAAAATGGTAATACTGGTTCGTGGTTTAGATGGAGAAATGGAATGCCTACCTGTGTATAGTGGCCGCATACTCCTCTGCACTTGTTGGTGGCATAATCGTAGGCGCTGACCTCTTTGTACCAAGTGGTGATGGCTCCTTGCACAGTAAAAACAGAAAGTGTGCCAGTCCAGAGGTTTTCTCCAACACTGGTAAATTTGGGGTGAGCCTGCCCTGGTTCTCTGAGGTGCGTATTATGTTTAAACAGGCATTTCTTTGCCCAGGCTTTCGCTGTCTTTGCCAAATCTGGATCCCAGCTCTGCAAAATAAAGGCAACTAAAAATCACTTTGGTATCTTAGAAATGCAGTTGTTTAGAGTAATTTCTGGGAGAAGCTGGATCTCAGTATTGCATGTGCTTCAGGTTTGTTTGGTTTTTGCTTCTGCTGAGATATACAGAGTTACATGGTAAATGGACTTGTAGGATCATTTCTACTTTGAAATTAATTACTCATAAAACTTGAGCAAGTTTTTGGGGTGGTGGGTGATCTTGGCTGATGGGTTGGTTGGACACCGAGAGCTGTATGTCAGTCAAAAATAGGTTTGGGGTGCGATGTGCATTTTCAGGCTGTGCCAGCCATGAGAGAATGTTAATGTAATTTAAACAGTGAATTTACAGGAAATCTGGAGACTGGGGGGTATGTTTACCTTACCAATCAGACCGGAGTCTTGGGCAGCCTCATGCATGAAGGCCACTATTTGCAGGTCAGCTCAGAAGCACGCTGGGATTTTTGGGACAGTCTAAACTCAGCTCCTGTGGCAGATGCACTCACTCATCCAGTGACAGCCCCTTGGTTTGCATCTTTGTGTTTGGTGGCTTCAAATGCTAGTATTGAGTTTGCATGTATGAAATTACTCTTCACTTGCTATTCAATCCTATAGAAAGTGGTTATTTAAGCAACTGAGTTGTATAAATGTCTTTTGTTTGCCCTGGAGGTGGTGTCTGGTTTTGCTGGATTTTCTTGGGCACACAATGTGATTGAGCAAATACAATAATGTACCTCCCAGAAAATGCAGTACCATGAGTGTATGGCTCTAGTTCTAATTACATTTTGTGCCATGTAAATCAAGTTGTTCGATACTGAACTACTTTGTATTAGACTTTAAAAAAACAAACCACTTTTTTTTTTGTCCTTTTCTATATGGATTAAAATATCTCAGTTGCATCTGCAAACATAGAATCACTAGAGAAATTGTTCTGAGTGGATCAGTAATAGTGACTAAGGAAAAGGTGGTTTTTAGTTTTTATGGCTATGCTTTACATAATATAACTTCTTTGTACCTTAGATAAATCTGAAACAATTTGTATATTGTTTGTGTTACCAATAACTAATTAAAAATTGCAAGATCGTACCAAAATACATCTACAGAAATCTGAAAATATTTTTGTAACCTATGTCTTCCATTTCTTCCTATGGCTAACATTTGGCAGGGGGGGAGGTGTGTATTTGCCCACAAAAACTAACACATAAATAATTTGCCTAGGAACACAGTGTATCCAATATTAAATGTAAACTTCGGGTAGGGGGTCTTATTTCAAGTGAGCAGTTGATATTTCCTTAGGTGGTAGCTTTTAAGGACAATGAACAAAATTGGGCATTGTACAGAAGTTATCTTCCAGTCCCAACATTACTGCAAGTTAAGAGAGAGGCTGCAGTTCACATCTTGTCAATGCTCCGAGGTCGCAAGGAGAAGACCCCGCTGAAACATTTATGACAGTGGCGGACGCACCTCAGTGTTTTTCACATTCTGCTTTTTGAGGGTCTGCACCCCTCTTCTCTCCTTCATCCTATAATAGTATCAATAATAAGTCTAAAGTTTCATAAAGCTATACATAATAATAAGCTTAAAGGTAATAAGTTTAAAGGTACTTTCCTTTTTTGTGTGACTGCTTGAACTGGCTGATTGGTGTAAAAGCAATGTGCAGAAATTTATATTCTAGAATGATCTTTAGTATAACTACAATTATACTCCTTATTTTCTTATGAAACTGCATTTATGCAAATAGGTTGGACTAAACTGCACAGGGAAAATGCGCAAGACAGGGAGGTTTGCAGATAGATATTATTGCTGTTTGAGAAAAGAGCAATTACACTTTTTTTTTACTGATGAACTATTTCTCAATTTTGGTTTTATAAGCGAGATGATTTGTGAAAAGTGATGTGAGGCAGCAGTAAGTCAAAGGAGATTGTTGTGGAGCCCTGATGAAGCTGGTGAGACACTTTCTGCTGGTTTTGAAGAACCTTAGAGCAGACCTAAGCAACGCTTTGAGTGAATGGGAAAGGGGTAACATTTGTCAGGTAGAAAAGTGTTAGATCAACATTATTATTTTCTAATAAATGTATTGCAATATTGCTTGGGTTTTGTTACTTGCAGTTAAAGAAGTTGCTGTCTTGAATTTTTTTTCAAAAACTCCTTTTCCAAAAGGTGGAAATGCCCTGAGTTCATAGCCTTAATTTTTATTTATCTTGGTGGACAGTCATCTACAGTAAGCAGAAGTTCCCTGTGAAATAAGGAAGTAATCTTCATTTCCTCATTTTTGAAGTGATAAAGGCCATTCAAAAATTAAGAAATATGCTGTTTTCAGTTGCAATGCTTTTACTTCCATAATAGATACTATCAGGTATTGTATTTCTTTCTCTTTTTTTTTCCTGAAAGAGATCTAGGGGCTTTACAGTGTTTTAAAATAAAGTTATGATTAGTTTAGGGTTTTTGAAGTTGTTTTTTGTTGTTGGTTTGGTTTGGTTTGTTTGTTGGTTTGGTGGTTTTTTTTTTGTAATAAACTTTCTTTGTTTCTTAATCCATTTTTTCTTCCTCCCCGCCACAGATTTCAGTTCTTTAATTTTTGAAAAGGAAAAACTAGGCACAAAATTACCCCAATTTTAAAAGATGCATACTGTTTTTTTAATACATCACAGCAAGATTTGGTTAGCATGGGACCAGTGAAGCAATCTAGAAAACAGTGTCTGGAGCAATATGCAGTGGAAGTTGAGGATCCACACTGGAAAGGCTTCTTACCACCCAGCTGAAGAAAGCTGAAGTAAAAGACACATCTAGAAGAGAAACTAAACAGTTTCCTGTCAGGTTGAGCTTGCTCTTTGCTCACCTACCCTTCCCTTAAGGTCGCTTCTCTTTTAGAGTTTGTCAACTAGAAATAGAAAATGCACTTTTTAATTTTTTTTGAACTTTAATTGAGGTGTTGCTATCTATGGATGCGGTTATGTCGTATTCTGGTGGTGACCATGCAAGATGGCAAGAAAGAGAAGCAAAAGGAGATGAGAATTAGGACAATTGCTGTGGTCCGTCCGATAGATCTGTGGAGGTTATTGCAGGAGGAAACTTAAATATTACCCAATCAAAGCACAAATGGTGATGGAAGTTGCAAGAGGCAGCTCCTAAGCTACTGGAATTGAACATCTCACAAATCAGAGATGGGCTTCTCAGCCATAAGCCCAGCTTTGTGCATGTATTTACAGCTTCCTCCTTGATGGGTTTTCCACGTGCCACCCAGCCGGTGAAATGTGAAGTGGCCGCTTCAACGGTTTGGATATCACAGAATCATAGAATGTCCTGAGTTGCAAGGGACCCATAAGGATCATTGACTCCAGCTCCTGACCCTGCAGAAGACAATGCCACAGTTCACACTGTGTGTCTGAGGGCACTGTCTAGTCTGTCCTTGAATACTGTCAGGCTTGGGGCCGTGACTGCTTCCCTGGGGAGCCAGGCTGCCTTTTGCACAGTGGCTGCAGATATTATTGGCCCCGATGCGGTTGGGGAGAAGGAAGGAGGGCAGAGTGGTGCAGGACCTGATACCTCCAGCGCTCGCTCCGGCTGCACTTGTTGCTTTTTGGCTTCCCCTGCAGCCCCAGCACCTGCAAGCAGCTGCTCTGTTGGCTCGATCCCCAAGAGCCTTGCAAAGAAAGCTTAGAGACAGCTCTCCAGTGTTGTTTGGCAACGGTCTCTGCCTTTGCTGACTCAAGTATGAAAGGTTGTGCTTGGGTCTGCACATAAATTACACCCTGGGCTGTTGAGCTGTGGTGCCTTGAAACGAGAAGGCTTTTTACAGCACAAAATGACAGCGTTAGGTTGAGCATTGAAATCTTGGGATTCAAATGAGGAAATTAAGCCAGGCAGAATTATACACACACACGATTGCATAAAGCCATCTGATAATCAGAGCCTTTTTCTCTGTTTTAAAAAGAAGTAGGTCTAATGACTCCAGGAAGTTAGTTTCTTTTTTTTTTTTTTGCATTTGATCACAAAACAATCTTTGAGAATCATAAACACCATCACAATGCTACACACTTGCATGTAAGTCATGAACATCCCCTTACCATGTAGAGCATGTTGCTTGCTGGTGGATTCACTCCAGACCGGAATCTGTTATGAGTTTCCACACATTCCTCAATAAACTTTGGATCTCCAACATCAGGCAGTGTTGATGGTTGATAGGAGCCAGAGGAACAACACAACTGCAGTAACACCAGCACACAAGCAAAAAATACACTCCTCATGATTCTCAGCCTCTCGTCTTCCAGCTTTTAAGAGCAGAGTGTTTCAGCTGTACAAAGTGGTTTTGGCTCCATCAGCAGCGTCTTGCTTGGAAGGCTTGTGGGCCGGACTTATCTTAGCCATGGTAACTGAATATGGCTTTAGTCACAGGAAATGAGTCATAATGCAGGAGCGTGGCTATGAGAATGAGGAAATTAAGCTACAAGTTAACCTCAGAGCTGTGGCAGCTTTGTCTTATTTTTTCTTCTCTAGTTGTGATGGGCAAGCTTATTTTGTCCTGTCCTTTGGGCTTGTGTTTGCTTTGTTTTGTTTTGTTGGCCCTCAGCATCCCATCCATAGCAATCACTATATCACTATGGATTAAAGTTTTGGATACATTTTCTGCTTTTCATGAAAATAGCATTGGTGTTACAGCAGATACCCTGAGCCAAAGTGCTGTGAGAAGCAATTGATTTGAACTATGGCTTTTACTACAGTATGAACAGTCACTTTGGTTGTACATTGAGTTACTGGAGGGTTAAGTTTGGCTGAGAAATGCAATTTAAATATGCTGCAGTTATTGATGTGTTTTTCCTGTGATCATATGCTTGTGATCTGTGTTACTATCAATTTCTCCTTCCATGCTTTAGAAATTTGTAATTAATTCCATACAACCCAAGCCCCAAACAGAGCTGAGTGCTATGAAGGTTGGTGCTGTCTCATGCCAGGTGCCCAGCACCTATGCAGCCATGAGTTGGGAGCTGATGTCCCATGCATGTTGTTTTGGATGCCCAACACTCCCTGCTCAGACCCACCACCATCACCACACTCTTCTTCACACTGCCTATAACTGTCACCTTTTCATCAAGTTCAGGCCCTTTCCCACAGTCCCAACCTGGACATCTCTGTAGGAATGAGGTTGGGTTTCTTCCTACTCCAGGACTGGTTTTAGGAATCTGTCTCCTTTGAACACCTGGGCCCTCAGTTGTCACTTCTGGCCATGCAGTCCTGTAGTGTTGGGGCTGGTGGCAAAGCCACATTCAGGTTTCTGGTCTGGGTCACACTGTGAGCCTGCAACACTAGCCCTACGACACTCATCTTTGGGTCACACTCCCACAGCTATTCAAGGGGAGACTACTTAAAGGCGAAAAGTGTCTCTGAGGAAATCGTGGATGAGAAACACTATGTTCACAACTTCCCTACAAACCATTTTTTAGAACAGAATAATGTGGTGGGGTGACCCCTGCCAGCAGCCAAGCACCCACGTCGCCACTCACTCACTTCCCCCTTCCCCAGCAGGACACGGGAGAAAACAGGACTAAGAAAAGTGAGAAGTGTGGGTCAGGAAAAATATAGCTTAATATCTGCAGAAAGACAAGGAAAGAAACAAAACCCCTGAGTGATGGAAAGACAATCACTCACCGCGCCCAATGACCGTCTGATGCCCAGACAGTCTCTGAGCAATGGCCACCTGGAAGGAAGCACCCCCACCTTTCTTACTTCTCTACCCCTTTTTCTTTTTTTTTTTTATTTTTCTGGACATGATGTTATATGGTATAGAATATCCCTTTGGTCAATTTGGGTCAGCTGTCCTAGCTGTGTCCACTTGCCCATCCCTGGCCTACTTGCTGTTGCTACGTATAAAAGATGGCACCAGACAAGAACTACCAATTGTGAAATTAAACATATACCTTCTTATATGGTGACATCTTGCAGCATATGACAAAAGCCCAGGCTTTGCGGCTCATTTTTATTCTGTGGGAAGCCATGCTCCTTCAGAGCTGCAATGTGCCTCAGAATTTAAGTCACTCCAGACGTTAGGACTAAGATAAAGCAGGAGAAACAGCTTTAAATATTGATAGGGTAGTTATGCATTACTAATATCAGACAGTATCTCTTAGCTTGAAAGATGTGTTTATTTCCCTTACTAACAAATGTATATAGGGACAATAGGGTTTGAGGGCTAAATGTCTCTAAAAACAAACTGAATCCATTAACAATTTTTTAAATTTTTTTTTTTCTTTTTTTAAATGAGGCTGTGATCTTCCATTTTTGAAGCTGAATCTGTGCTGGGTCCATTTAATCTTCCCTCTCCTGTTTTTCCTCCCTGCTTCCCTGCTTTTCTTGCTCTATCAACATTCTCTGGTATTCTTCTAGCTACAGAAGACAAAGCTTAACTCTGAAAGAACAGAACAGTACAGCTGACAATACAGTAACTATAATGGAGACTGATACACATAGGCTAACTCTAGTAAAGCACAAACTTTACTCTTTCTGTTCTTAAAAAATAATACATACTTTGGAGTTAATTCTCCATTACCTGGGGAAAATGATGTGTGGAGTAAATAAAGGTTAATGGAGATGAGTTAATGCTTCTTTCGGATACAGTGTGCCACTTCAGACATGCTTTGTGATGTTCCAGGTTTCCAGCAGGCTTGTTAGCATATATAGTAATATATAGTCTACGTGGTCCGTCTAGCAATCTACCCCTATGCTAAAGCTAAGATGCTCTTACAGACGTAGAAGCATGTTGCAGCTACTGCCAATAGATTATACAAACTCTATGCGCAGCCACTTACATCTTCCCTTGAGTGAAGAAGCTGCCCTTTCTATGCTGGATAAACATCACAAGGATAATGGAGAGATGACTAAGTGATTTTTTAAATATGTGCAATTCTCTGAGAGTAATACAGTGGTAGGATCACTATCAGTATCTTAATTGATCATTTCTCATAAAAAAAGATGTCTGGATACCGCTGTTGTACTAAAAAAGCAGCACCAGTAGTCACTATCAAAAACAGTGGCCTTAAAATTGAAACACTAAGACAGTATTGGTCACAAGAGGGATGTGGATGCTCAGCCGGCGGTGTGGGAGGCCTGGGGGGACGGGGCCGTGGTGGCTGGGGCTGTGTATCCCAGTCTGGGTGCCAGTAGGTATAATCTAAAAAACAGTGAAGAAATAGCTGTTAAGACCCATCAAACTTAGGCACACGTAGAGGAAAGCAACTAAGAACAATTCGATACATACCTATCAGCCTCTCACGTTCTGTATTTTCTGTAAAGAGATCAGAAGAGGAAATAAATGTGACTATCATTCAGTGGTGGTTCTTAGCGCAAAGAGATAAACCATGGCTGCTACCTGGCTGATTGCATGATGCAATCAGATCACCCCCATCCTGCAAGGGGGAAGCCGACTAACACAAGCAGGTTCCTAGCTGGTGCGGGGCTCATATTTTTTATTGGATTAAAGGAGGAATAGAAAAGAAACAGCTGCATTAGGAAGAATTTGTGTCATAGGGAGGAGAAGATAACAAATAAAAACCAAAACATAGAATTTATTTAAAATGGATACACAAACCAAAGTTAAGTAGTTACAGACAAATATAACTATTAAATTTATCACAGAAGTACACCTTTACTAAGAGCTTTGATGCATTTGCAGAATTGCCTACATGCATCATCCTATTGGAATTGCTGATTTGCCCTGTAGAATATGGTAAAACAGATTGTAAGATCTAGCACTTAATTTTTAAAAGCTCTCTTCTTTCTCTCCCTCCCCCTAGTCTTTGAGATGTTTCTGTTTTTCCTGTGATGCATCAGTCTGAGACTTCAAGATGAGTCAGCCAGGATATCACAGAAGGAAATAAGAATACCAAATGCTCAATTATTTCTACAGCTGAAGCTATCTAGATCTTGCCTAGTAGAGATCATCCCCATTAAACCTCTGTATAAAATTCATATTTGGTTTAAGACGTTGTTGCATGTCCTTTAATGTCTGTTTATTTAAAAACTATTTCTGCCTAATTTGGGACTGAGTGTTGTGACATAAAAGTCCACAGCTCCAAACTGCTGTGGAAAAACAAGTTCTCACAGCTGTATTTCAAAAAACTGCAGAAGTTACAAATCTGTGCTTTTCAGTATAGTTGTGTTATTGGTTCAGAACTACAGCTTTCTGGAAAATGTGATAGAACATGTAAGCAAGCAAGAAAGCGAAATTAAATATACCATTTTTGCTAGAAAAGAAGAACTGGATGAGGAATTTTTGTTGTGGCTAAAGTTTTACATTTGACTTCCTGATCAGATAAAAGGCAGAAAGTAGTCTAAGTTATACTTATCTTCATCATAAACTCTGTCTTCTACCTCTGAGAGCCTTCAACAGCAAAGTATTTAAATTAATTCCTTCTTATACTATCATTACCAGAGTTTGGTACTGTTCCTGTGTGTTGGGCTACAGACCAAGTATGTACTTAGTGCAAATTGACTTGCTGTTATATTGCCACTGATGATTACATCACTTTTATTTCTATGCAATTTGCTTAGTTCATCACTTTGGTCTTACCACAGAGCTTGTCTACACACTTCTCATTACTGCATCCACTACATGGTTGTCCTGCTTCATATGGTTTTCTTGGGTAATTTCCCCTGCAAAGCAGAAGAACGATATTTTGTTAGCTCAGTTGTTTGAAAAGCAATTTAAGTACATGCTTTCATCAGATTGTTAGAATAATTTATCATGGAAAGCTATTGTCGGGAGGGATCCCTTTATCCAAAAACTGATCATTGCAATTGCTTGAAATTTCTTTCAGATCAGATTAAAGCTCTCACTGGCATGAGATGCAGCTGCTTGGTGACTCTCACCATTTCAAATTAATTAGACTTCTCAGACAATACTGTATTATTCAGTGTAAGCATACAAGAATTTGCCTCTAGTTTCTTATTACTCACCTGTATTTTAAAAACAAATCTGTAAAAGGTAAATCCAGAAATTGCAAGGTATGAGATAACTAGAGAGCTGTCTTCCTTCTATTTCTTCAATTAAAATGTATTGTTTGAAGTTCAGGTGGGGCTATAGAAAGATGTAATCTTTCTCAAGCGGAAAGCTTGCACCTTCCCCACATTTCCTGCAGAGACTGAAGTCAAACCAGATCTTATTCCACCACTCTTGGTTATGGTGAGTACTCTCGGCTAGGATCAGTTTGTGTGCTCTTTTGGGAAGGGACTTTCTGCAGCTCCAACTATGTCCAGCAGTTTCTGCTTTCAATGGCTGGGGGAAATTTCGCTTGGACTAGTGACATGTAGACAGAGCTTCTTCTGAAATTTGTTATAACTGCCCAAATAATTGTTGGCATCTGATAACCAGGTAAATTATAGGATATTTTAAAACAAACCAAACAAACAAAACCAACAAGCAAACAACCAAAAAAAAAAAAAAAACCAAAAAAACAACCCACAAACACACAGACAAAAAAGCCCTAAACCCCAAATACCATAACTAACTTACGCTGGCCCATAGTTGCAAATGAAATGTGCTGCTTTGAAGAGTCCTGGAAAATTTTCAACCGCATCGCAGAAGTGAACTGCACAGCCAACTTTGTAACTCTCTGCCCAAACAACCTGAAGGGCAAAGCATCTTTTGGAAGTTTAAAACAGCCAACACAGCAGTAACATCAAGAACCTAATGGGCAGTTCAGACAAATGACTGATTGGTGGTTTTGCATTTGTTATGTGGCTACCCCAGAAACATGAAATTGTCTGGGGGATAATCCCTTTCCAACATTACTGAGACAAGGATTCGGGTATCCCTGGGGCTCAGAACATTTATTTCCAATCTCATGCAGCGATAAACTGGTGGGTGAAAAGCCCTGCTGTAATTCCTGTTCCAAAGCAGTCTATTCCAAACTTGGATTTTCTGTGAAACCATTGCATTATAAAGCACTTGGCATGTAAGGCTCACCTGGGTGTAGTGACCACAGATGCCACTACAGTGACGGGTGTTGAAATCATAGCTGTTGACTTCATTAAACCAGTCAGTGAGAGCTGCGTCCACGGAGAAGATGGTGGCTGTGCCAGTCCAGATGTTTTCTCCAACAGGAGTAAAGGTGGGGTGCACCTTCCCCTGCATTTTAAGGTAGTTATTGTGCTTAAACTTGCACTTCTTTGCCCATGCTTTGGCAGTCTTAGCTAAAGCAGTATCCCAGGACTGTAGAAAAGGAAAAAGACATAACAGAACATGCACTGCAGTGACTTAGCTGAATTACAATGTTTTAAACAGAAACTTGGAAGAATTCTTTTCCTCTTTGCTGCTTCCTATCAGTTTCTTTCTCTGACATTTCTACTCCCATAGCAATTTTTTTTCTTCTTTCTCCCTTAGATATTGCAGGACACATAGCATCTATCTGCTGTCCTGTTGTATCAGACTTGTTTAAATATTTATAGCTGGATTGCTGTCTTCAAGCTGCTGTGCCTGAGAGGAGGTAACTGGGTGAAACTCCAGCCTTAGAGGGGCTTGAGGGACTTTATGCCCAGGAGCTGCTGGCTGTCCAGGATTTGCATTTCTCAATTATCACTAGACTAGATAGGAATTCTGTTCTGCTGGCCAGGATGGAGAAGCAAAGAGTAACAGCTGCTCCCTTCCCCAGCCTCTTCTGCCTCTTTGCTCTTCTCCCTCCTCAGCGTGTGGCCAAAGCAAATAAAAGGTTCATTCATCTCTGCTGGGCTGAGGAGGAATCATTCTCATCATGAGAGGCACAAGTGATGATTTTGAGAATCTAGTCGGTGAGACTTGCAGAAAGATTTCATGCCACTGAATGACCAGGCAATATAATTCAGTACAGAGAAATATAAGTAAAGGATGTGAGGAAAAAAAAAAAAAAAAAAGGAAAAGGAAAAAAAAGAAAAAAAAGAAAAAAGAAAAAAATACTTTATTTTCATAATGACAGGCTTGGAGAGTGCTATTATCACTTGTGAATCAATGTTTAGTGGCAGTCTAAAAAGCAAACAAAGTGTGGGGAATTCCTTGAGAAGGAATGGAGAATAAAACCATATATATAATTACACCATTGTAGAAGTCCTGTTAAATGCTGTGTGCAGGGCCCCACCTTGAGAAGGGAACACTAGAACTGGAAAGGACAGAGACAACGTGGAGAAGGATGATTATCCTCAAACATGGAGGACTGTCCTAAAGCAACGGAGAGTACTCTGCAGCGTTGATCAGAGACAACTGGACATCTTCTGTGAAGCAGGTAAATAAGCAGTAATTACTTGCTCCTTCCAATACAGAGACCAGAGACTATCAATGCTAGGAATTAACAGGTACAAATTAAAAGCTAGAAGGTACTTTCACATGACTTGTGGTTAGGCTGTGCAGCTCTTGCTAGACAACGCTAGGGATGATAAAATCTTGCATGAGCTCAAGGCTGTAAAAAAATCATGCAAGAAAAGTCACAAACTTTTAAATACAATGCAACACATTTGATTCAAGAGGTTTCTGTATATTTGTCCTCCTCTTATTCCAGGCTTGTTGGATGTGTTGTCTGAGCAGCTAACTTTGCTCCTGTGAGCTAGCATTTTAAATTAAACACTGTTTTTTAAAATGGCAATAAATTAAAATCTTCCTTTCACAGAAGTGATTCCTTTTGTGCATGCGGTTATGCTTCTAACTTCCTTTCCAGCTACACCGTGCTGCTGGAGGGCTCAGAGTAACGACACAAAATGATGGGGGTTACCTCCCTCAGCTCTCTGTCTATCTCCTTTTTCCCTTATGTATTCCACCAAGCAAGCTGAGACCTATCCATAACCATTACATATCCATAACCATTATATTTATGGGAAGCTCTGCTTTCCAGCCCAGGCATCATTATTCCTACTCCTCAAACTCCGTTACAGCAAATGAAGATCAGGTATCTAAATGGAGGTCCTGGCAAACCCCTTTATTCAACACACATTCTAGACTGCAAGAAACAAGGGGAAATGATAGATTTTTAATGAATACTGTTGTGCACACTGCCTATTCAGGAGTTTTTTAACACCAAACAGCCTCCCTGTATGAAATCTGGACTACCATAAAATAGATTACTATCTCTCTTAGAAAGAGGTAAATGAAATGCTGAGAACTTAACACTATATTTTTCAATACAGCCCTTTGCTCTGATTAAAGTTTAGAGTAGCAATCCATGCCTAAACAAGGAATTCCCTTCAAATTATTAAAACTGAACAATACTGTAAAAAGTCTTTTCTATTTCCTATGAAGTACTAACATATATAATACAAAATCATTGGCAGAAAGGGAAAGAAAAGCACAAAACAAATGAACAATAAGGTGGGTTAAATCAGCTGCACAATCTATATTAATTTTCAAACAGATCACAAACATCTCCTTACCATGCGAAACATATTGCTGGCTGGTGGATTCACTTGTGATCGAAACTTGTTGTGAGCTCTCACACAGTCTTGAATGAACGTTGCATCTTCAATGTCAGGCAAGGGATATTGTGGATCAGCATGACAGTAAGTGAAGAGATCCAGTAAGAATAACGCAGCAAAGAGAAATGTGATTTTCATAATTCTTCAATGCTTTCAGTAATTTCTTTTTGAAGTTTTTAAAAGAGAAGTCTCTTAGGTGGAGATAACACTGGCAAGCAGTTCTTTAGAGGCTGTCATTTGGGTGTGGAAGCACTTGAAATTATCAAAGCAAGAGGAAGTGAAATTGCTTCATAAGGTACAGTTCTATGTGACATCACAGCTGCTAAACCATGAAACTGGCACCTGCTATGCATATTAGCAAGGAACAACACCCCAGGTATAATTCTGCCCTCTCTTTGAGCGTGCTCCATTCTGGTTGACTGCCAAACCATTCTGTGATTGTAGGTCTTCTCTGAAGAGATGCTGCAGAACAGCTTTCTTAAAACCTGCATCCACCAAAACACAAATCCGCTGTTCAGCAGGTTTGCCTATGGTATAGCTTAGTCACAGCAGCTCAATTACAATTATGTTGCAATACCTTGTTTCCATTTCAGAATTACTCTAGGAATAAACAGATTAAGGGAAACTGCATATATTGAAATTTGACCTCACCACAAGAAAAAAAAAAGTTACTGAACAAGCAGTTTGCTACAGAACACACCTTCTGACCTGGTTTCATGTGTAACACAAGTATGCAAGAGCCTAAGAACAACTATATGTTTTAAGAGCTAAGGTCTTGTAACGGAGATTTAGGTAGGTTAAGTTGTAAACAGCATTCATGGGTCTTATTCCCTGCTCAGTTTTGCAAGTTAGGCCTTCTCCTGCTGAACACTTGTGGGAATTACCATTCTCATGTTGCCTTCGTTTGCGTATGCCTTTTCCCTCTTAAATAATACCTTTGGTTGCTTCAGAGTCTTGTAACAATCCGTACACCTAATTGAGATAGGCTGAAGGAGCTGTAACCCTCCAACACCATCACAGCTATACCTATCTAGGCTATTAACAAGAAACATATAAATATTTATATGTGTGCATGTGTTTATGGATGTCCATACATTACTAACACCCCACACCCTCCTCTTAGCCCTGCCAGCATTTTTTGACCTATTTCATGAGGGAAGGGGCAGCTGCAGAAGGCAACAAAATTGGTGCAGAGTAGTTCTGGTGTTTTGGATCTTTTGGGAAAGAGACAGAAAGTGGCCCTCCAGTTATTCTTGTTGTACAGGCTTAACACAGTCCTTACCAATAAACAGCCCTCAGAGTCAGAAGAGACCTTGACAGAGAGGCAAATGAATAAGTATTATATTTTCTTCCACTTTTCTTTTAGAATAGTTTCCAGTGCTTTGAAACTCTCCTAGTAAAACCACCATTTTTTTTCTCTGACAAATTGTTTCAAAAAGACCAAGCTGAAGTGGTTAGTGGGAGGAGACTGGCCACTTTCTCCATGGGCACAGTGATCCAGGGGCAAGATGCTTTTGTTCCCATCATGTCCTTAACGAAAAGATGCATGAGGCACTGGCAGTCACCTCCTTTGACAAGTGAAGGGAAGCAGGAGGTGAAGCTCCCACCCTGTCACAACCCCAGCCTTTGGCTGTTACCTTTTCCTCTATCAGTGGCTGGCCGTGGCTCCATCTGCCTCCAGAACATGTATGTGATGGTCATGACCTCACCTACATTTAGTAGATTCACCTACTGACTCTGTCTCCTGGTGTACCAATAACAGTGCCAAGGTCCCTTGTCCAGCAAACGTAGTTTCTGTTCTCTTCTGCTGTCATGTCTCATCCCAGAAGCTGTAAGTATTGGCAAAGGTGATAGCCCCCTCGGCTATGGTGGGACATTTTAAAATTTATGGGAGGATGGCCTCTTGCTGGTGTTGGTGACTGCTGGTCAGGCTGGGATGGTGAAGGGGATCTTGCGAGAGAGATTTCTTCCTGTGGGTGCCACTACCTTCTGTCCTACCACAGGACTGAGGTTGGCCTCTCCCATCAGCTGCCAGCTTCTAGGCTACAAAGTGCCTTCCACTCCACCATGTGCACTCCTGAAGCCCACAAAAGCCCATCCAGGTGCCACTGGCAGTATGGCATGTGTGTAGAACACCAGGTAATGGAGCTCTCCTTAGATCAAATCACAACAGATTAGATCATGATGGTGAACAGCCCCATTCCCTGCTACTAATCTGAATGCAAGAAGGCCTGTCCACTGCTTTGCGTCCTTTGAAAGTCATCTTGCCTCTTTTCTAAACCAAGGTCAACTGAGTCGAGTTTACTGTCAGTTATTACCTTTCTCCAGCTGAATTTTACCTTGAAACTAGAAAATAAGTATGTTTACTCTCTTCTTTTTTTTTTTTTTTTTTTTTTTCCTAGTAATGCCCGTGCAATCTATGAGAAACCAAAGCCTTTGGTCAGCTAGGCAATGTAAAACCATGATTATATTACAACTACATGTAATTTGCACAAAAATTATAATCACACTAAAACTGCAACATTAATTTAACAATGTGGTGACCTGGCAGTTATATATGTGTAGAGTTTAAATTCTGTGGTTGGAAACTGAGTTGAGACCTTTATGAAAGAGGAAATTTTGACATATCCAGGGTCGTCCAGGTTATGAGATGCTTTTCTGCAGTGATGACTCTGGCTCCATCTAGTGATCCTATCCATAATTAAAGCAGAAGTCCAGCCCACTCACAAACATCTAGAACTGATTTTATCACAAAAAAAGAGAGTTATAATCCTTTGCCAGCATTAATCAGTGGCTCTTATAAAGCAGATGCAAATTAAGCTTTGGGATTTCAATATTATGTATTTGTCTGGACAATACAAGCATTGCCTGCTCCTGCACAGATCTCAAGTAAAGTTTTGCACAATAAGCTGGGTATGGCCAGGAAGCTGTACATCCCAACGATTTTGAAAAAAGTCCCCATGTTTACATCGCACTTTCTCACTTCTCACTTCCCATTTTCCATTTAAAATGGCTGGAAACATAAGACTCCTTGTTTTTCCCCAATGTACGATTCAGTCAAGGACTAAAAGTCTGGAAGACTACAAACTATTACAGAAATCCAAGATGCCTGGGAATCTGCAAAATTATGTTTAATATCGTCCTCAAATGTAGTTCCCTACAGACTATTGTTATTTGTGTTGGGGAAAGAATCTCCTTGTCCTTGACTTACTAGGTTCAGCTGAACAAACAGTGGTGGACCTAGTGGAGCTTATTTCTTGTTCTGTCCATGGGATAAGGCAGCTGCAAGATCACTTGGCCTTCCCGACCTGTGAATAAACTAATATTCTGATATGCATGGCTACTTCTATTATACAATCTCACCTCAGGGCAGAAAACAAACCTGAGTGGGAGGGCTAGACCAGATGCCCTCTAGAGATCCCTTCCAACAACCTCAATAATTCCGATTACTTGATGGGACCAAAGTTTCAGCAGGTTGTGCAAGACAAAGGATTTAGCATGATGACAACAACATAGATATAGGAAGCTTGTTATAGAGTACAAATATATGGCTAGCTGGACAGGTTCTCCAGTTATCTTACTTGCCCTTCATACACAATTGAAATTTCCTGAACTTAAATTACTATCATTTTTCACATTTGTGTCTTTTTAAATTCAAGACATTTGAAAAATGAGAAGACTTCTCTGCTGTCCATTGTAAGCTTGTTTTCACAGGATAACACAAGAAATGGTTTGTGGCAGCAGCATGAGTGTTAAAGTTCATGAACTGCTACAATACTTACTGGAATATTACGGAATAGTGCACAGGAATCTCTAAGAGAAGAGAGAACAAACCATTACAGCCCACATCCACGCTGTTTTTAAAAAGGGGATCTTGGAATGAACTATCTTCTCAGCCATTCCTAGATTTCCTCCCCAAGACACCAACGGGGGAAATGGGGAAAACTATATGTATTTTCTGTGGACACCACAAGAACAAGCACAGAGTACAGAAACCTTATAGCACAAATTCAGGAAAGCAGAATGAAAAAATATTTTAATGGAGAGAACATGACTTCATATATTGAAACAAGATCTGATTGCATCACTATCTGCACATCATTCAGTGTTGCAAACTCTGTACTACTTAGCTCAGAAAATCACTGTATCTCAGATGAAAAGCTTCTATCAGCCTGGCATAAATGTGGCCAGTAGGTTTTAGCTTTGGGAGACTGCAGAGCTCTTTTTCAACTTTGCCTTCTCTCCAAAGCACACTCTGATTGTCACAGTCCTAACTGTAATGGAGGTACCAAATAACAAGAAGGACAGTTATGCTCAGGCATAGGAATTACTGTATTAGATAGGAATTTCTTCCAGGCTATCTCACAGCTCCAAGTAGAAAAACTTAAGTTTTAATAACTGAATGTAAACAGGGGATTTTGTTTGTAAAAAGGCAGCATCTTAAAATTATGCCATATTAACACACTAAAACTTGAAAGAGCTTTATTGTATTTAAATGCTGTATTTCAGGTACTAAGGAAACTTTTTTTTTCCATACACGTGTCTAAAATTTAGCTCTGAAGGAAGCTTTTCAGCCCTAATATGGCATCTAAATAATGATTTTATCTTCAGACATGGTGAACATCAGCAACTTCCAGGTAAACAAATGGGAATAGCTGCTGCTCAGGAACTGACATGCTGCACAACTTTGCATGTAGGAGCCACCTATTTATGGTTTTAGGTATATAATATTAGGCTTCTAGATTTCAGAATGTAATGAAAGTTTTAAATAATAAAACCTGTATTTAAAAAGTCTGCTCTGTATTTTAGTAATTTTAGAATAGAAAACTTACAGAAGAAATAGCTGTCACAGGCCTAATTTTAAATTAATCTACAATAGAAGTCTATCTTATTTTGAGACTTTTAAGTTATTTTTATATAATCAATGGAAATATCAGTATAGATTAAGGTAATAAATTGGAATGTTTCAGACCTAAACTGTCAATCACACACAGAGAAAGTATAAGACAAATTAGTTCCTAAACTTAAAATCACAGTAGCTTTCTTTAAGCTCAATTTGCATCCTAATCATTAAGAAAATAGTAGAATTTCAGATTTATTTGTTCATTTGCAGTAACAGTGAAATATTACCTAGTAATAATTAATTTTCATACAGTCATATTGGCATTCACTAGAAAAGACTAAGATACAATCAGGAAAAAATCTAGTTTCCTATACTAGTAAGAAAAAAAGCTTCAGATTCTTGTAAAAATTTCATGTATCTTTTGGAGAAAGTGAAATTAATGCAAGTATATTAATGGAAGACTTCATGTCCTGCATATAGAAGAGCAAAATCTGTATTGATAAAATGGACTTGAGCAAGTTTCAAGGCAAAATTATGAAAATTTATTATTAAAACTTTAAAACACTTACAAAACAGGCAATATACTATGTGTAAGTAACGGTACATATTCAAACAAGGAATAAAAAGCCTTAAAATTAAGCACAGGGTTTAGAGGGACTTAGAAACAAAATACTTAACAATAAACCTAAAACTACGCATTTTGAATGAGGAACAATAAATGCATTAGGTTATTAATACCAAGTTGCACTAACTTCACAAACATCAAAACTTCTGAAGAACCATCTCTCTGTAAAATTTTCTTTATGCAATTTATTCAGAACATTCTGTCACTCTAGGAAACAGGACTGAGTAGATAATATGCCAGCTTTCTCTCAGCATCTCAATTAAGCAATTGTGATTTCAAATATTGGCTTAGTATGAATAGTAGCAGTTGTTCAATTGACACATACTTTTCTCCTCAAATTCCAGGAACAGAGTATGTCACGGTTTGCGAAAATTTGGTATTTAAAAACAAGGCTCCAAACCTTACCAGATACTACCTTTATCTTAATATTTTCCCAATTTAGGTTTTATGCAGATATAATTTCACTTTCTTTGGCATGTTGGCTTTCTCTACGGGGCATAAAATAATATCAACAAAATTACTGTCAAAGGAAGTCAACTTTAAAGTCATGTCAGTGTGAGTTTTCTGCTTAATTCATTAGCAAGTATCTTTAGAAGACAGTATGTATTTCAAATCCCGTTAGGTGGTCACATGGATGTTTGTAAAGTGTTTTTTGAGAAAGTAAATGGCTACAAAAGCAAAAAACATCAGCAATATTCTCAAAACTACAACAGCAATACAAGCCTCATCGCATACAACTGTGAACGCCCAAGGTGGGTACCATCTTGAATAATCTATAAATAAGCATATAAATATAAGATTATTAGGAATACCTACATTTAAAGTAACTGAGGGATATAAGTAGCAGTGTAAAATTGTAATACGTACAGATAATTTTATCACGTTCTGGATTTCCTGGAAAAAGGGAAAAATAAACACTTTTACCAGCCAGCCATGATTTCTCTCTCCTTAAATCTTTACGAGCTACCTAAAACAAACTTACCAGTTTTATAGTCAACAAAATTTGAAAAACTCTGAGAAATCCCATTGATAAACCTTACAAATAAAACAAAAGCTAAAATGTTTTGATAAAAATTAAAAACAATACTTAATCATCTTAATGTCTCCATAAAGCTATTATTGTATACAACAGTGACATGAACGGGGGAGAGGGACATATTGCATAGCCCCTTTATTTTCAGTTTGAAATCTCTCTCTTTTGTCTTTCTCAAAATTAAAAATACTGTTTGATATTCAAAATATATGTATGAGCTAGTAAATACTATCAAATTCAATTTTATGGATGAGAATTGGAGAGACTATTTCCTAAATGGACCTAGTATTCCTCATATCTGTTTTTCAGAGGTGTCTGTTACCTAAAAATTACAACCTACACGATTGCTGGGTGTTTTTAAAGCTATACTAATATATATATTAAGCAAATATAATAACCAACTGTTGAACAGAAACCACAAGTCTTACTCCCAGTTTATTGAAGGAAACTTTTAAAAAAGTTCGAACTCTAGCCATAGAAATCTTCTATTATAGCTTGTGACCTTCCAGCAGGTGGAAGTTTTCAGTTCTGGAGCCTTCTGAAGAAAGATGACCTACTGTCTTTTGAAGTTTCCCTCCATCAAAACATGATGCATAATTAGCAATTCATGGCTCTAATTCATTTTCTTGACAAGAACAGAGTGAAAAGAAATACCCCCTTTAACGAACAAATCCTGTTCACCATGGAGAAAATATAGCTGGAGAATTAAATCAGTATGCAGTCCTTTTTCCCATAGACTAACCAGGTGAGAGAGACAATGTGCCCCTGATAATAATTTCATTTATAACTATAGCATGAATTACGGACCCAGAATGACTTCCCCACAATTACTGTGACTGCTTACAGAGCGTATCAGCATCAGCGATACTGATGCTTAGATATAATTTTGGTGTGGCTGTGCAAAAGTCACAGAAGACTCAGTAACTGCAATTTAAATTTTTTAGTCTAAATACACTGATCAGTAGCTCTGCAGATTCTGAAGGCCTATGAGACTACTCAAGAGTTGCTTCTAAATGCTACTTTGACAAGTTTGTATATAGATGCTGGTTTCTTTGGTATGATTAAGTCAGCAGAGTATCACAGTGCAGTAGAAACAATCCTACAGGTACCTACAACCTGTCTCTAATCAAAGACTTCATAATGATCACTGAGGCCCAGATTCAGTAAAACATGAACTATCTATTTGTTTCCTGGATGTACATGGTCTTAAGAACAGTTTTAAATTACTTGTGAATTGGGCTTGAGAGAGCACCACTGAGGAATAAAACAAAGCTTGTAACATTCTTGATCAACTGGGTGGTTGGCTTATTTCCTTCTACATATTGCACTTTATATTTGCTTTTACTTACTACACAGGTTATTTTTACAGGTGTCCCCTTTTCCACAATTACTGCATGATCTTCCTTCTATATATGGATTTCTTGGAAAATCATAACTACGAATGAAAAGTTTCACATATAATTTTCAATTATTTGTTAAATATATTAAAACACTTGTTGAAGTAAGTACACTGAAAATACAATAAATTGCTGACAATTCATTAAAAGCATCAGAATGATTTTCCTTAATTTTCATTCTTCTGTCCCAGCGAAACAAAGTAACCTTTAAAAGGTAGTATTTTTCTTATGGGAAAATACTCAGGCTTTTTATTCAGATTTTACACTGGTATATGGACTACTAAAACACAATATTCTGGATGAAGCTTGGTTTTAACTGAGGAAAAATGAGGATTTTAAGGTGGATAACTTAAAAGGTGACACACTCCAATGTAGTTTAAAGCAAACTATTTAGCAAAAAATAAATCTTGTGTGCTACTTACTCTTGAATTATAACCTCGAGAAGCAACATCTTCATTCCACAAAATGCAAAAGTCTTAAGAGCAAGTACGCAGTCTTAGTGAAGGCAGTTGGATCCTTACATGCTTAATACCTCACGCAAGCAGAGCCAAACTGTTTAAATATTCAGATCAGCCCACAGTAGTCACCACTACACATTCTTAGAAAGGCTCCTTATACATGTAACTGCTGAAAACGATAATGCAGATACCTTCATCCTGGCTGTCTGTATACTATACTACTAGGTAATGGGAAACACATTACCCAGTCTGTGCCACATCCATTAAAAAAAAAAAAGATTAAGCAATACTGTTTCCCAGCCTAATCTGGGGAACATGGGCAGATTTAGGCCCCTTAAAGGACTCAGGGCTAGTATAGTTACATTTGTCACTCTACTCACCTCCACAGTGGGCACTCCTCGAAGGAGATAATTTGCACCAAGACCTGTGACATTTTTTTCAGGATTCTAAGTCTGTATTCACACTCTCTATCATCTGTATTTATAAATGAGAGCTACCCACCAGACATACAGACCTAAGAGTTGGTATAATGTTGACATACAAGATGGAGGGAGAACACCCCCAAATATTACCTGTGACTTACTTGCTACTATTCTTCTTTTAAGTATCTTTCATATACAGTTGCCCACAGGTATACTGTTGGCCTAAGTTTTATCTCAGCAGCATCTACAGTGGCACAGTACAACCACATGCTTGGACATGCAGTTTAGGCAGTAATAAAACAGAAGGGGGATCTTCTGATCTCAAGAACTGAACATAAGTTTTGAACATGTCAGAGGAGAGCAGTTGAGAGAGTTGTTTATATGTATATATAAATATCCCAGAAATAAAAAGTTACAGGTTAAATAACTTACCTTTTGCATGATTGTCCAAATATACATTCAAAGAATGGGTAATTCCAAATGGTAGCCCACATGGTTACCTTAAAAAGGGTCTCAGAATCCAGAATAAGGAAGACCAAAGGACAAAGCATTGCTTCTAGAAGCGTTGGCAAGAGCATAATGCCTTATAAGGGTGTGAGCAGACCCACTGGGTGACTGTGCACATTTCAGTCACAGGAGTGCAATACAAAGAAGTCACAGATGGTGCCTGAGTTGCAATTCAGCAAGTCTTTCTTGGTATCAAAGGCTTCGACTGTGAGTGATAATTATATTATTACTTCATGAAGTTCACAGTCCACTGTGAAATCCTCTTTGAGAGGACTGATAGGAGTCTCAGCCACAGATCCAGAGAGATGAAAGGCCTTGACTTGTTCTTTAAAAGGCCTTGTTGTTACAAGTAAGTAACTCTATCTGTCAATCTACAGATTTGTTAACACCTAGGTGGTAGAGAGCTGCCTCACTGAAAAGGCATAAGGAATGGGGAAAAAAAGGCACTAATTAACTTCTGGAGGGAGAAAAAAGTCACTCCCACAAGGAACTTCAGTTGGCTTCTGAAGACTCTGTTATTTAAATGGAATAAAATATATGGGAGGCTATCATATGGGCTTTAATTTCACTTGTCTTGCTGGTTTAGGCCATAGAAACAAAAATACTATCTCCATGAAAAGTGACATTATTGTATTTTATGTTTTACTCTTTAAGAGTAATCATTTAAGTTTTCATTACTACTTTTCTATTTGCTTCTGACAGCTAGTGAGCATGGCACTGACATTTTCCATGGTTTTATAGGTGATTGCCTTCTCCCACATGTATCACTTCGTATTTACCTACAGTGATTTTCGTTTATCACTTTACTGACCAGCCACGTGAGGCCTTCTAACATTGTAACTCCCACAGCTTCTTCAGGAAAAACTGAGTCCTAAAAATGGCAGATACAGCCACCTATCAGGGACTGGATGTCACCTGTCTTTCTAAAGAGGTGGTAGAGATGAGGCAGGTCATATTCATGCAAAGGTACAATACCAAAAAGGTAATGAGATGTTATCTGTATTCGCAAAAGCACAGAAGTTTCATGGATTATCATTTTTTTCTTATAACAGAAGACCTGTGAGGCATTGACTGAAGCTGGGATGAGGAGATAAGTTTTTCCACACCTGCTGAAAGCCACAGCAGCACATCTCTTGTTTCAAGGATGTCATGATCTGTCAAACAGGAAAACTTTGGCTGTTCCTGACGAATAGGAAAATATTGGCTGTTCCTGCCAACATCCAGGACCGTAAAGAATCCTCTACTGATGAGAAAAGGTGAAGTGACAGCATTTGCACTGACAGCACTTAAGACTCACAAAATACAGGTACTACCTGTACAACAGACTGATAGGGATATGAGAGAAGGTATGTTGCTGTTTCAAGGCATTTTATTATTTTTTAAGAGTGTTGGGGTAACCTCAAACACTACAAATCCGAACCTGAAACTGTAAATCCAGCTGTTCTAATGCTGTAAGATGTGAATGTGTCACCATCAACTCACAACAGAAAACAGTTATAAAGTCCTTTGCTCTAAAATGAGTGGAAACTTACAGCTCCAAAACCAGGAGAGGTTTTCCCTTCTGCTAGACTTAAGACAAAAATCCCTAAGAGTTTCTGGTTTACACAGAAGCACAAATGAAAGCAACAGTCTGAACAGAACTGAATAAATCTTTTCAATGACATCTACAGTTCATCTGTGATGGTATTTGGTATTTCCAACCACTTTGTAATACAGTCATCCTCCTAATTCTGATATACAACTTCCAAATGTGCGAGAGAAAATTCAGCATGAAGACTTACAGCTGGGCTATCTGATTTGTGTGAATTAAACCAGTTTCTCTCGAAGTCAATGTATGATTAATTACTCTGGGCATCACAGACATGGATGGTCCCAGCAGCAGATCTTCAGAAAAAGTCTATAGAAAGACTACACTGTAAAACTGCTACACTGAATAAAGTAATTTTGGCAAGGTTGTCCTTAAACTGGTGCATCCTTGACTCTGAAAAGAAACTGCTATCTAGCAGGTAACTGAGCACTAAGGGTCCAAACCTCAAGACGAAGTCATGAAGGTCAAGTTGGAAGAGGCTGTTCCAGTATCTGAAGTGTGGTGGCAAGGTCAAGGTTTACCTGTTTTGCAGGCAGTTTAGGAAGGGAAATGGCTGTTAGAAAATGGTCTGCCTGCTCTAACTCCACTTTTTTCTGTGGTGATGTACAGAACAGCATTTTTGGTATCAAGCCGTGGACAGAAGAGCAATGGCATGTTAGACCTCACCTTAGACAGCCATTCAGTTCAGCTATCAGTTCTCCAGCACACCAGACAACACGGTACCTTGTTGCAGAGTAGAAAAGTCTCAAGTGATGAGGCTTTACAGACCACTGTTGATATCAATTAATCATTATTCTGCACTGGCAACTGGAAACATTTTAGTTCAGATTTTAAAAAGCAAACAACAACAAAGTTCCACACCACAGCAAGTTTCACAATAACAACTTAAGTACAAGCCCAGATTTTTGGCACAGGAAGGGAGATGAATTTTTTAGTTCAGGCTAATTGAACTTCCCAATAGTGGCCCAGGTTTGCTAGAAAAAAACAATCAACCAACCAACCAACCAACCAACCAGAAAAAATAGCTGTCATGCAAGCTCACAAGCTCTGTATGTTTTAAAATTACAAACATTGCATACGCACATATGCACATGCTTCGATATGGACTGTGCATTATTATGAGATAAAATTTATTATTTTTAAACTACCTGCCTCTGGGTTTTCAAACCCCTCCTGCTTTAGGAACAACACTACCTGGGGCGGGTGATTTTTCAGAATATCGATTTAAATGAAAAATCACAAGTTGCAGTTAGCTTTTTCTTGCATTGATCATTTACTGTCTTCTAATGTTTAAATAGCATTTGTTATAATTACAGGTATTATATAGGGAAGAAATGATAATGTAATTTTATTTTACTCAGTTACACAGAAAGGAAAAGCAAGTGATCTAACAACTGTGCTATTATTCTATCATTTCTAAGGAATAAAAAAATAAATACTGTGTGCAAAGCTGAAGTGCAGTTAAAAATGTATAAAACATTAAGAGGTTTTCTAGCTCTGGCTGAAGTTGCCTGCAGCAACTTTATCATTTCTTCTGTTTCATATGAAAAATAAACGAGTGACGTGGAGCATGAGCTAAGTTTGGTATTTGTTTGCTTAAGACTGGCACAGAATGTGATTTAGCAGTAAAGTGATTAAAAAATGAAACAAGTACATGTTCAAATGCTCATGGGTCTCTTGATAACTGAATTAAACAACCGTCATTTTCTCCGATTGCATTTATGAAACTACCAATAAATAAAGAACCCAATTTACTTTCAACGAAACACCATTACAAATGCTTTCATTTTTTTTAACATTTAAACTAGCAACTTACCGTGGTGAATAGTTGCAAATAAAAATTACTGCATCTCGTATTCCTAAAACTTGCTGACATAGAGTAGCAGCACAACCGACTTTATAGGAAATGTCCCAAACAACCTAAAAAAAATTGGTTTCAAAATATATTTAAAACTACACTCAACAGTAACCTAGTCTAATATTATTTCCATTTTGCAACATATGATCTTTTTACGCATTTAAAAAAATTGCTGGTGAGCAAGCGTTTCAAGATGAACTTCTAAATATTCACCCCTTGAGAAAAAGTGATTTGTGCCGCAAATTTACAGAATCTTCTACAGAACAATTTCAGTAGCAGTCACTGACTTTATGATCCAGGGCTAGAGTTCAAGGAACAAAACAGAAATTAGTGGCAACTACCCAACAGCTTGTAACTCAGGTCTGTAAGAATGGCTTCTCCTGTGTGCTGATTACTACTGTAGACTTCAGTCTGAAAGCTTCAGCATCGCGTATTTCAGACTGACTAGCGTTATTTGCCATGGTTTAGTATCACAGTTTAGGTATCTGCTTTTTCTTGGGAGATTCTTCCTATACCTTCTGCATATGACTAGCAGAACTGTACTGAATTTAGGTAAAAATGTTTAATTATATAGCTAGAACATCTTGATCATACATTGATCATACATTCCACATCTGGAAAACTTAAAGACACACTGGATTATTCCTGGTATTGCCTCAGTACAAAGGGTACAGGCCTCAGACTGACAAACTGATTTGAACATCCCCAAAAGTTCCATCTCCTCAATTGTAACTGCAAGACGCAGTTATGTTCAGCAGACATAACTTCTCTTAGAAAAGGATGTTAATGTTTAATGTGGTGTTATCCAAATCCTCAATTAAGGACTCATTCAAGGGCCTTTATGTAACAGTTTCACATGCTTTTTGGAGATTCCCACTGTTCTGAGATTTCTGTGCAGCGGTTCCCTTAGCAGGTCTGCACAGCCTACCCTAGTTATGATTTGCAAATATTACCCATTTTCAATTTTGTGTCTGAGCCTTCAAAACCATGATGGTTCCTGGATCATGCAGGGATGTTACTTATCAATTTGGATGACATATGTACTTTTACATGTTCATTGCTGTTTAACCCATGTACTCTGCTTGGTTTTTCTATTGATTCGTCTCCCTTGTAATCTTGCCTCAAATGCATGAACATTTTGATACAACTTAACTGTGTAACAAGAACGCAAGAAATCTTAATCAGGGGAAAGAAAGCTTAGACGTGAACATCATTCGAAGAGAAACGTGCAAAATATTACAGATTGTATGTTGACAAGGTTGAACAGCAAATTTTAAAATGCTAGGAAGTGTCTTGCTATGGAACTTCTTATAATTTATTGTGTCAGAGAAAAAAAGGAAAAATACATCCCTGGGATATTGTCTAATTCTAATCTTCAGATTTACTGCCCAATAAACAGCAAAACTTAAATCTTCCAGCCTTCATTTTGAGGTTGTTACAGGCAGAACCAAGGGCAGGAAATAAGACTTAACACTTGAGGAGAAATAAATGAGAAAATACATAACAAGAGGTGCAAAAAGCCCCAAACAGAAAATGCTTTACAAATGACACTGGGAACTTGAAATACTTTCATTTCACAATCCAAAATCCACTCAAAAATAAACTCACAGCTACTGTTTCGTCTGGTAACAGTTTCACTCTAAGTATCCTGCACAGTATTTTGCACAGAAAGTAGTCTAAGTGACTTTGAATACTGAGATTAAAGAGTCACTTTTACTAAATAAGATCTGACTTGGCATTAAAATTATCTTCTCAGATTAGTGAAATATTATGTGTTGGGCCATAGATGAAACTAATTCTTCTGCAAGGCTTACTTTTAAAGCATGAAGATGGATAAATCAATTTAAAATAAACATTAAAATAAAAGCTTTCTCAGCAGAATTAAGTTTGTCAGAACTATCACTGAGAAAACAGAAATGTATCATAAATTGCCTCTTTTGTTGTTGATGCTGTTTTTTCTCCCTTTTTTACAAGATTTAAAAAGAATATAATTTACTTTGGCTAGATTTTCTCCTTCTGTTAAAATTTCTACTAAGGAGTTTCCACAGGCATTCTGCATCTACCACAATTATTTCGAAGAGCATCTCCAAACTTACAGAATTCCGAACTGTGTGGCATCACAGCTAGAGAACTTGAAATGATTCTTTTACGAAGTTCATGTAGTACTGATACAATGAAACAAGGAGTGAGGCTTTCAGTGAGACCAGCGTTGTGGACAAGAAGAATGGATTATTATACAAGAAAAAGAGGTGGACAGGGGCAGGAGTAACCAGTAATACAACCATTGCTTGAGATTACAAAAGACAGGAAGCTCTCGGTCACTAAAAAACATATATACAACTCTCTATTATTTACAGCCCCTAGAGATTCATCAGATAAGCACTATACAGGATGTTTTATCGAAGATAACTCTTACCTGAAAGTAATGACCACAAATCTTACTACATTTCTGCGTTGAGAAATTATAGTATTTGATCTCATCATAGAACAATTTAATGGCATTAGCAACATGGAATATTTTACGATTTCCAAGCCAAAGATTCTCTCCAACAGATGTGAAATTAGGATGGCACTGATATTTCTTATCTAAGTATGTGTTATGCTGAACAGTACATTTCTTCCCCCATGCCCTTGCAGTCCTTGCCAAAGCTGCATCCCAGGTCTGCAAAACATGAAAGGTGAAATAGTTGTGCAATGTTAAGTTACAACCGGGTCTTAAATAATCAGATAAAACCAGTCAGGCAATAAAGTATAGATAGATATCATATACTGGAGTTGCATAAAGACATACTTTCCCTTATTTAGGCAAGCACTCATGTTATATTTTCACTGACTTTTCCTGTTGCAGTACAGAAATATGAAAAAAATTCATTAGACGAGTTTTCTTCCCCCTTCACTGTTGAACATTAACTTCGTAAGAGCACTTGCTAGTAATTGAAAAGATTTCTGAAATGCACTTTTATCTTCAGATAAGGAATTAGTGTCACATCAATTAAACATTAAACTTTTTTTGTATTTCTTGTTGTTGAACAGGTCCTTAAGTATTTCTATTAGGTACATAAAAATTAATCCAAAGTAAAAATGCACAGATACTGTAGATTCAGCTGTATAAATATTTTAAGTATTTTCAAGAGAGACTCTGGAAACAAGACTTACTTCTTATACAGTAAAGCTTTAAATATACATCAGAGCATTTTACAAAGACAGCTTCATGAAGCAAACATGTCAATGCAGTCTGTCACCATTAACGCTTCTGATTCCTGAACATGAATGATCTTTGGTATTTGATTTCCAGTCAAGATTGTTTTTCATTAAGTTTCTTCCATCATTAAAGTACCTAGTTTTATCTCCTATGTAAAAGATGTAGTGTTTTCTTGTCTAAGTTTATTGGAGTTTGTACATTTCACTTCACTCTTAGTCTCTATGTGGATCTTACAATAACTCCACTGGCTCCTGATACCATTTTCTCCCTAAAGGCCTTTAGTACTTTTCTAATAATATTTCTACATGCGTACCTTGATTCATATTTTTTCCTGGTTTTCCTATTCCTGAGTACTAAAACTGTGTACAGTGTCTTTGACAAGTTTCTTCACTTCCACTCCCTTATCTGTCATTCTGGCTTCAAACCCACCCAAGCAAATGGCATTTTTGCCATCAGTATCCAAACATGTACATGATCCAGAGTATCCTTTAGCTGCTCATGCTCACATTCGCCTCTTGTGGTACAAAGTAGACTAAACATCAAACATCCACTTTTTCTGCACCTTCTTCAGTTTTAACCCTTTCCAGGAAAAAAATTCAAATGCAACTAGTTTTGGTTATGACAAGCAAAAGAATCTTCGTTGCCACAGAAAACCCCTTCAGCCTCAGTATTGCAGTTCATGCCCTTGCTTTTTATAGAAAGCTTAACTCTTCTGGATCAGTCCTGCTGCTGGACCATTGTTTCTCCCCAAAGAGAAATTCCTTGGGGTGAAATGTGAGCATCAATGGGCTGACACTAACTATATGAGGTTCAACAAGGCCAAATGCCGAGTCCTGCACTTGGGCCACAACAACCCCAGGCAGTACTACAGGCTCAGGGAAGAGTGGCTGGCAAGCTGCCTGGAGGAAAAGGATCTGGGGGGTGTTGATTGACAGACAGCTGAACATGAGCCAGCAGTGTGCCCAGGTGGCAAAAAGGCCAACAGCATCCTGATTTGTATCAGGAATAGTGTGGCCAGCAAGACTAGGGAAGTCATCGTGCCCCTGTACTAGCTGTTGGTGAGGTCCCACCTTGAATCCTGTGTTCAGTTTTGGGCCCCTCACTACCAGAAAGACATTGAAGGTGCTGGAGAGAGTTCAGACAAGGGCAACAAAGCTGGTGAGGGGTCTGGAGCACAAGTCTGATGAGGAGCAGTTGAAGGAACTGGGGCTGTTTAGCCTGGAGAAAAGGAGGCTGAGGGGAGACCTTATCACTGTCTACAACTACCTGAAAGGAGGTTGTAGCATGGAGAGTGTTCGTCTTTTCTCCCAAGTAGCAAGATAAAAGCAAATGACCTCAAGTTGTGTCAGAGGAGATCAGCCATTAGGAAAAATGTCATGCTGAAAAGGGTTGTCAGGCACTGAACAGGCTGCCCAGGAAAGTGCTGGAGTCACCGTCCCTGGAGGTGTTTAAAAGACACACAGATGTGGTGCTTAGGGACATGGTTTAGTGGTGGACTTGACAGTGCTAGGTTAACAGTAAGACTCGATGATTTTACAGGTCCTTCCCAGCCAGAACGATTCTGTCTCCAGCCAGCCTGTTCAATGTCCTCCTCCTGCCCGCCTGGTGTTTCTAGACTCACCTGCCTACAACTGACTCAACTCACTGCAGTATTTGCCATCAAACAAACTTGATATTTGACCACCAATCAGTGATGCCATCCACCCGAGGCACCCTGGCCCACTGTCCCATGCCCCTCAACAGGGCTATGGTGCCACCCCTGCACCCCAGTTCCTGTCCCTCCATCCCTACCATGTAACGCATGTTGCTGGCAGGTGGCTGCACTTCGGAGCGAAGCTTATTGTGTGTATTCACGCACAGTTCGATGAACTTCTTATCCGTGATTTTCGGTAAGGGGGCTAACGGCTTACTTGCAGCCCTCAGCACCGGCCACAAGGCCAGCGCCGCCACCCACACCCTCATAACCTCACCGGCCCTTTCCCGCCCACGCCGGCCTGTTCTAGAACCTTCTCCGCCAGCGAACCGAGCCCTGCGGCGGCGCGGCGCGAGGAGCCCGTTGGGGGGCGCTGCGCCGCCGGGCGGGGAGCGGCAGCCGCGCGGGCGCCTCTCCGTCCCGCCGGGCGGCGGCTCGTTGGCAGGGGGGCGGCGGCGGCAATGGTGCTGTCGGCGGTGCAGCAGGCGGTGGTTTCGGTGGTGCTGGTGCTCTGCGTCTTCGTCGCCATGCCCAGGATCTTCGGGGGAGGGGGCGGGCGGGCCGGCCGGTCTCCGCGGGGCGGCAAGGCCGGCCCCGGCCATTACGATCCCCGCCAGCACCGCAGAGGTAGGAGCCGTGGCGGGGCCCGAGGCCGCGCCGCCGTTCGGGGTTCCCGGCCGATCTGCTCGGAGCTGCCTCTGGCTCGGGCAGGCTTGAGGGCAGCCCCCAGGAACGGAGCAGGCTGGGGTTCGGTTGGCGGGGGTTGCTGGGTGTTTGTCACGGCCTGCGGCTGGGGAGGCCCTGTCAGGCGGCTCCGAGCTGGTGTGTGCGCTCTGAGCTCCTCGCCTGAACCTTCCACCTCCCCCTCCCGCCCTTTTATATTCTGCTTTTCTAGTTCATTGCTGTTTTGATTTCTGACAGTGTTCTCTTAAGAAAATTACTTTTAAATGCAGGTAACACCCTGTTATTGGAAGCATATCTTATGGGGGCAGTTTAGTGAATCATGCGTGCAGGGGCACAGGGAGTTACTCCAACAGATGAGTAGCTGTGAGGTGTCACAGAGAGGAAAAAATACACTGCACCTATTAGAACTGCAACGAGGAAGCCAAGTGTTACTGTTAGGAAGCGGTAGCACAGAATCATATGAGAATTGTCAGGTAGTGTATTGGAAAAAGTCCAAGATGCTCTGCCCTGGTGAGACCACATCTGGAATACTGCGTCCAGTTCTGGGCCTCTCAGTTCAAGACAGGAAACTGCTTGAGAGAGTCCAGCACAGAGCCACAAAGATGAGGGAGTGGAGCATCTCCCTTATGAAGAAAGGCTGAGGGAACTGGGTCTCTTTAGCTTGCAGAAGGGGAGACTGAGGGGTGACCTTATTAATGTTTATAAATATGTAAATGGTGAGTGTCATGAGGATGGAGCCAGGCTCTTCTAGGTGACAGCCAATGGTAGGACAAGGGGCAGTGGGTATAAACCGGAACACAGGACGTCCCACATAAATATGAGAAGAAACTTCTTCACAGTGAGGGTGGCAGGACACTGGAACAGGCTGCCCAGGGAGATTGTGGAGTCTTCTCCTCTGGAGACATTCAGAACCCGCCTGGACACATTCCTGTGTAGCCTCATCTAAGTGTTCCTGCTCCAGCAGGGGGATTGGACTAGATGGTCCTTCGAGGTCCCTTCCAATCCCTGACATTCTGTGATTCTGTGAATTACTGAATGAGCTAGAGAGCTTACTGCCCATTAAAACTGGAGTGGTGTAAATGCATGTATCTTAAGCTATGTCCACTTAGTCAGCTGAGGATGTAGCTCAAGTTTCAAAGGTTCACTTTCTTCTGGAAGAGAAAGCCTGCTTTCTTAAGGTAGCTCTGTGATTCATTGATGGTGCTTCCAAGGCATTGTAAACCAAGACAGTTGCTGATGTATTTTACTGTGTAAAATAAATTTCAGGCAGATTTGCAGTTCTCACCTGTCTGGGTTCTTCTTTTCTCCTGTTTGGCCAGTAACTCACTCTGCAGTTTCTTTTGTGGGATAAACTTAGTGCAGGACCCTGGGCTCTGTTAGAGTTCCTCTGTGCTAGGAAGCTATAACCTGTGGAAATTTTTTCATCTGTGATATTAGATATTAGTAGATCTCCTCATTTACGCTAAAAACAAGGAAAAAAGAGTGCAAACTTAAAACTTAGTAATCAGTGGGAAACATTCTGAAAGGAGGAAAACTATATGTGAGATAAAATGTGATTTCCAGATTAGTTAGTGACATTTCAGTAAGTCTAAACCTGCTTGTCTTGACAGGAGGATGTCTGCCTGAGCTTCTGTTAAATGATTAAGGTAGCTTGAGTTCTGCCTGTATCAGCTAGAGCATTGATTTTTTTGTGTAACTGTCCGGTTCTGTTTCAAGTTCCATGGGCAAATACACAGATAAAAGGTCTACTTCAAATGCACTTTTCAGACTGATCGATTACATGTGGAAGAAGTCACGGTAATGCCTGAGACAACTGCAGAGCTCATAGCAAATGCTGCTGCAGTCAGGATAAGCCATGAAAATCTGAAAAACTTTTCTGGCTAACCCATTTTAGACAACTCTAAAACACTGTTCAAGATTTCTTATCACAAAATACCAACTTAGGTTAGCAGAATTACATTCTGTTTTCTCTTGTATTTGGAAGGAGCAGTAGCCAAATAGTTGGTTAACTGGGAGTTGTAACTTATATTAATTTTTTCCTCTACCTGATTGGGGCTGTCTCTTGCACACTCCAGTTATGTTACTAGAAATTCTTGTAATGCCACTGTTTCAGTATCAATTGACAAGGAGTGATTTGCATGATGGTTTTTTGTTTGGGAGTTTTGGTAGAATGTGAATCTTGTTTTATCCATACTCAGTTCTGATATAATAGATTATGATTAACTAAGTGTTCAAAGGGATTTGAAAGTATAAGTCTAGGCAGTCGGTTGAGACGTCACTGTAAAACTTCACAGCCTTCCAATCACCTGCTGTCCGTCTCTGCATTCTTTAGCCGATAGCACTGTTTCTCATGTGCGTGTCCCATGAACCCCAGACTTAACTACCAAATAACCTAATTCCTAAGTCAGGTAGTGACACTGGCGATTCTTTCACCTGCTCCCTGTTCTGGCAGGCAAATTACATGCGGAAATATTTCAGACTTCCAAGGTTGCATCTCTTTGCTATTGTGTAATCTTCTCCTGCTAAGTTTTTGATTTGCAGAGGTACAGCACTTCTAAGCCTGTGAGAATATCCACATAACACAGAATTTACTGTCAAAATAACAAAAGCAGCAACACAGCATGTGTAATTCAACATTGTTTTTTTTTTTTTTTTCTGGGACTGGACAATTCAGTTCCTACTTAACTCCCTTCTTTGTTACAGAGGAAAAATAGTAATTTCTAGCTGCTCTCAGCATTATCAGTTGTTTTTCAGAGTATGCTTCAAGGCTTAAGTTGTTTCTTGTTACATCCACTTTTCTGCAGTTTGCTGTGGGTGTACCGATATTACTGTGAAGCAAGAAACTTAAAGAAATATAGATACTTAGTTTGAGAGTCTTTGCTACCTAGATTTAACTTTGCATTCTATTAATGAAAGAGGGGTTTTTAATTATTTTCTTGTAACTTTATCTGGATGCAGGGCTGACCACAGCATCATAGAACAGTGATAAACAATGACAAGACAAAACCAGTTTCATTCCAGTTGTGAAACTAGTTGGACTCTTAATTTCCTTTCTGACTTTGTCTTCTTTCTCTGAATTGAATTTTTTAAGGTAGTCCTCAGACAGTTCCTCAAGTTCACCTGAATCCAGGAAATTCTGATAGTTATACTTATCAGAGTATTCAGCAGATGAGAAATGCAATGGAAAAAGAGATAAAGAATGAGAGAACAAAAGGAAATGGTAGAGAGTTAGCCTTCACGCTCATGCCGTTGTATGCTCTTGGAGTGGGAGTGTTTGCAGCATACAAATTTCTTAAGGTAAGCCATAAGAAAAGCATTAAATTATTGAAATTAGAAGGAAATGTAACTGTTGTTTTTTGTATTTTTTTTTTCTTCTTCCAATTCTGAGCCCATGTATATGGTTGTCCAAAAGCCATTTCGTTCTTGGTTTGACTTTGAATGTGAGCTCCAAAACTAAAATTATAGCATATTTGATTCTTCCTTATGAAGGCTTCTGACTTATCTTTTTATAGGCACTTAAATAAGTGAGTATCTTACACTCCCCCTCACTTTGCCCCCACCCTCGAATAAGAATCTGAGAACCTAAAGAGTGCCGTTACCTGAGACTGTAACTTAAGCCTCACCAGTACTTCTCTTCCTTTTCATTCTTCAGAATGAGATTGAGTATGTGAAGGAGATGGATGATTCCTGCAGAGTAATAGTATTAGGTGAGCAATTAGATAGAAGAGCAAGTAGTCTAGGCCTTTTATTTGGACTTCTTACTTGGTCATGCAGATGCAGCTGCAACACAGACTTATCCATGAAATGTGATAGTTTTCTACAATTAGTAAATTAAACAACAATTTTAAAATATCAGTCTTGATATCTCTTATTTGTAGTAATAGATATTACAGCACTTGCAATGCTGAGAGTGCAGCTGGAACATTGTTGCATGCCTTCAGGGAAAAAAACCCTTAAAGCTGAACAGGACAGGAGACAGCATTTTCATTTCCATAATCAGTTTCATATCATCTCCTATGTGAGAAAAATACAACCGCTTAGCAAGATGAACATAGAGGCTGAGCAGTTTGGTTTTATAAATAAATGTAATTAGTTTGTAAATGAGATTTAAACATCATAAACCAAGTATTCTGCGTTACAACACTTTACACTTCTACTTGTGGTATTGAAAGGTAAATATTTTTATAATATCATCTCTATTACTTTAAGAAAGAAGTTTTACCTCCTAGTTAATGGTAGGAGACTGGATCAAGTAACCTAGAAGGTTCCTTCTGTCCATTTTTGAAAACTGAAGTTGGAATAGCAACTGCTTTTTCCTACAGCTTTTGTCGGTCAGGTTGTCATTGATTAAAAGCAGAAGTGTTAGTTTAAGATAGGAAGAAGGCATGGCATAAAAAAGGTTCCCTTAATGCAGCACATTTTTATGTTGCTGTTTAATTTTGGTAAATTTCCAAATGCATATTTTTAATATGCAAATAATGATGAAGTTTTTAAATGTGATTGTGTTTGTTAAAGATGAAGTCAAATGAAGAAAGTGCCTCCAAAAAGGAAAAAAGTACAGAAGACAAGGCAAAGGAAACAGGTAAGATACCCCTTGAGAATGCGTATGTTCACAAAAAATGTGTATTTTCTGCTGGAACAAGCTATACATTTTTGATGATGCAGTCTAGCTAAATGAGAACAATCTTTTCAGTTACTTATGTGCAGTTAGGAACCTACATGAAAACACTTTGTTATTGTATATATTTGAAACACTTGAAAACTCGAGATGGTAATATTCTTTAAAACAGCCACAGTAATAATAGTATGTTTCTCTGCCTTTTAATGTCTGATGTTTTTGTCACCTAAGACCCATTCGGTTTTCTTCAGCGCAATAGGATGTTTAAATAGGACATGATACTCTTTAGAATTAATAGACTATTTTAAAAGGATATAGTGATCTGCTTTAGAATTAAACTGTATTGATGGTGGAACAGTATGGATAAACAGTTATAGAGACTGCTGAATTTCTGGGGCAAATTAGAGAGCTGTCAAAAACATTCACTGTTTATAGAAGAAATAGAATAAACTACCATCTTTTTCTTTATGATAAACAGTACTCTTGACTGTCTGATTCAGTCTATTCTGCATGTGCCAAGAAGTGGGCTTTCGTTTTGAGAAAACGTTATGGCACATCAAAGTTGAGCTCTTTTAATATTTTTTTGCCCCTTGTATAGACAAATTTTTAGTTAATTGAACACCTAGCAGCCTCTTTCAGTGTCTCTCTACACCAGATCTGTAATCAGGTTCAGCAATGATTTGCTGCAGTGCCTGCTCACTGTCCTTGCATGTTGCATGCTTCTTTCTTCAATTCAGAGTTTAATAGTACTTCTGGAGGAGTTACTCCTCTCAACTCTAATGCTTGAAGCATTGAATATGTTTGCAAGGTGTGAGTGGGCAAATTCATGACAGTATGCTAATTAGAAATATACTACTTATACCTCATGAAGTCTTGTAACTGCAGAGTTTTTGATTCTTGAAAGGTGGGAGCCATGTTCTTGTGCAGTTTTTACTGAAGTGTGCTCTATTTGGGCCCAGTTGGAGACAGGTTATTGGATGAGAAGGACTTCTGGTCACACGTAGGCTTCTGTTCTTAACCCCGTCATTGGCTTTTCATATTCTGGAATTTTATAGAGAAAAAAACTTCCTGTTTTTGAATCTGCTCAACCAAAAATAAAAATGAATATCCTTTTGGTATTGTAAATACTTTTCTTATAATGTTCTGTCTCTCCTGCTCCCCACCTCCCTCCTTTTTTTTTCTTTTGTTTTTTTGTTAGAGCATCAGCTTTTAGAACTGGAGCAGCACCTTGCACAGACAGAGAAAATGTTAAATTCTTTATTGACTCAGTTGGATCCACTATCAAACTGGTGAGTTTTTCTAAAACATCTCAGTAACTATTTTCTGTAAACTGAATTTCTCCAAAATGTTAACAAAGAGTTATTAAAATGTTCCTTATACATAGGTAGGCAACAGTGTTTAGGAAACTTCTTTAATTACATTTTGTTTCTGTAGCGTTTTGCAGGTAATACCTCTTCAGCAATTTGCAGTCTTTTCCACAGGCACCTCCTATCTCTTGTTGACCAAACACATGCAAAAGCTCAGATTTACAATCAAGTTACTGTGGCTTAAAAATTAATTAGATTTCTGGTAGCAGAAGGAGTTTCTTACTTTTGATACAATTAGAAGACAAAGCTAGTGATGAAGGCATAGCAGCTTATTTTTGTGTTTTGAAATGAACCTGTCAAGTCAAGGGTGTCAAACTCATTTTCACCGGAGGCCACATCAGCCTCACGGTTGCCTTCCAAGGGCCGAATATAATTTTACATTTATTCAGTCCTAAAATTACGTTTGGCCCTTGAAAGGCAACCGTGAGGCTGATGTGGCCTCCGGTGAAAATGAGTTTGACACCCCTGTGTTAAGTGATTGTGTGTGTATCAGGGAAATACAACTTCTCTGTAGTAGTGTAACAAGAGAATAAGTAATATAACCTCCTTGTAGTTTTAGAGAAGTTCTTTTCTTAAGAAGCTAAGGCCTTACCCATCTCCTTCATGAAGCCTATTTTAAAACATGAAGAATTTCATGATTGTTGCTTTAGTGTACTGAACTTAATATGTGCTGAAACTGTTAAGCAGAAATTCACTGACCTATTTGCCTAACCAATTTCTAGTAGTGATGAGGAGGAGAGTAAACAAAATCTGAAATAGATGAAAAAATCCTCTGAACTGTAACATTCTATGTTAGGCATTGTTTACTTTCGATAATAGTTTCTTTCAGTAGTTGTTACTCAACCTTGGCCATTGGGACTTCAATGTTAAAATTCAGCAACTAGATTATTCAGTAGGTGTATGTGATGGGTTTCTCTCTTCTCAAGAGGCAATTCTCAAAGAAAAGCTTGACATAAACATGTTGCTAACTTCACCATGGTATTTGTCCATGGAAGGAAATGTTACAATCTTATGCGTTATTATGAAGCACTCACTTCCAAGGAAATCTTTCAGCAGTTGACATCTGTCTTTTTTTCTAGTGTTAATGCTTTAGCTTGTGAGCAGAAAGATGAAATAATGACACAGCTTCAATCGATTAGACGACTGATGAAAGAAAGTGGATTGGATAAGTCAGAAAACGAGATGAAAGGTACTTTGATTTCCAGCAGGATAGATAACTAAGTAGTTTAAAGAATAAGCACATCTTACTATAGTAACGTTCAGCTCCTGCATCTTGGGTAATATGTGTGGAATTAATTTTATCCTGGAGGAGTACCATTCTTCCTGTTTGAGGTGAATCTAATTTCAAATTTTGAATACGTCATAATTTTTTTTTAAGAATAGGTGCTAAAAGACATTGAATTAGGATAGACCACACAGCCATGTTCTGCTTTGTTAAAACTGGCTTGTTGAATGTGAGTTCCTGAGCAGTCTGTTGGTATTGGACTAACTTCAGTCTGAGGAAACCCAGATGGGGACCTCTGAGGCTGTTGAGTAAGGTTTGCATAATACACTAAACAGCAAATTGTATGTTGGTTTCAACTGGAGACTTCCAAGAGCTGCGTAGTAGTCCAAGAGAAATCTTAGTCCAAGAGAAATGCTTCCTTAGAAATTTGGGAAGTTTTTGCAGTAGTTGAGTCTTAATAAAAGAGAGAAAACAAAAAAAAAATATATATATTCTGCTTCTAAACTGACTCAGAAATTTGGAGCCTTTCTAGTAATTTAAACTTTGGTTTTGATTTTTTTTCTGTATTATAAGATGCTAGCCACATTTGTACCGAGAAACTTGAAGATCTCATTCAGTCATTTGCTGAACATTCTCAAGGGAAAGAAATGGATGACAGAGAAGATGACAGCAATGAAGATTTGCTTGAAGATGTTGATAATGATGACAAAATAGAAGAGCATGAATTATGTGATGAATGTGAAATACTTCAGTTTGAGCCAGATGAGATAGAAGACCAAGAAATTATAAAGAAAGATGCCATTGAATCAGAAGAGATAGGACTGAGGAGACGTAATAGATATGAATGAAATCTACATATGTAAAACTTCCAAAAGTTTATGAAATATTTTTTCTAAGGTTGTATGCACTTTAAACTGTTTTGAATGAAGTTATGTGCACTGCTGTATGCTTTAAAAAGATGGGTGAAATACTGTCTGTGCTCTTGTCTGATTGTTCTGTAACTGACTTCAGTGGCAGCAGAATTTTACTCGGGATGTTTACATATTTTTTTCTATTTATTTTTCCTATAAAAATACTAGTGTACTCTGTATATAATGCACTGTAATTATATCTGATGCTTCACTAAAATATTAGAATATCTCGTAATTAAGACTATAAAGAATAGATGTTTCATAAATGTTTTGTAACTAGTAAGCACGATGCCACTTGAACCGTAACTTTCTTGAGTTAATTAAAGAGCATGCACTGATGAATTTAGCTCTTTGTGGAAAACTTAGTTCTGGGGGGAGTGAAAAGCAGTGTGGGTTAAGTCTTAGAGGTGCATTCATAGTCAAGTTTCTTTATTTGGAGAGAGAAATTTTGTGACAGACACAATTTTAAAGTAATTATGTCCGACTTTGCTGTCTCCTCAGGAACGTTTGTATAGTTTTGTGTGTCAATTTAAACCTTAATGCATTACAATGGATCACTTGATTTCTTCCCCACCTGTCACTGGTTGAAATCAGCAGCTGCCTAATAATTGATTGATACCCATTAGTACTATATCCCTGTTTCATATTTATTTTAACACAATAGAACCTGGACTTTTGGTTCATTTTAGTACACTTTTTCTTACATCAGTATCAACAGATGTATGGCTATATATCATTGAAGAACTGTGGGGCTTGGGGGTTTATTTTTTCAATACATTATGCCAACTTGATAGTGGCTTTTGTAGGTCAGTGTTAAGAAAGCCTTTTTTATTCTTTACTTTGCCAGACTCATGTTGTCCATACCTTTATTTTCTACTTATTTTTTGTTCACTTAAGGCACATGGCTTTGGAACTGTCACCCTTTAATAACAGCAATTATATTAGAGGTAGGTCTGACAGAACAATGCTGTTAAATTTTCTGTTTTATAATTGCACAGCTTTTAAGTAGGCCAGTTATAATGCCTGAACTCTTTTGCCATCTTTGTTCCTACAGAAAAATAACACGTAGATTTGTTTTTCTGGGGGAAATGTACTGTAGTTAAAGGGACCAAAACTATTACTGTGTCACTCACTGAAATGGAATGAATTGTTCATTCGTGTGTGGAAACATGGTACATCTTTGGTTCTAAAAATGGATCACACAGGCTTGGGAGGAGCAGCATTTAGAAATACATCCTTAGTGTATTAGTTTCACAGTAAGTGAGATTTTTGCCTGTGGAAAACTAATTGATAAAAAAGTAAGGGTTTTGTAAGAGGGGACAGATTTTTTTTCCCAAGACAGATAAATCAGACCTGGTACTTGGAAACAATTTGATTTTAAAAAATAACTGATGTGGGTCTGGTCATTCAAGACAACTGGAACTGTTTAAAAAAAAAATGTAATAGCATAGAGGCTGTAGTCTGAGATGACTAGTAAGGGTTAATAAAGTGAACAGAAACTAATTTTCAAGCCTTTGATCAGAAAGAATGAAGGAATAGGAACCAAGTGTGCTGCACTACAGTGGTGTTTGCTGTTTGTGGCTCCATTGCTTTCTCTGGTGTGGGTGCAGGTCAGCAGTCACAGGGCCATAGACTGTCCTGAGTTGGAAGGGACCCACAAGGATTATCGAGTCCAACTCCTGTCTCTGCACAGGACAACCCCACAGTTCACACCATGTGTCTGAGGGTGTTGTCCAGTCGGTTCTTGAACACTGTCAGGCTTGGGGCCGTGACACCTCCCTGGGGAGCCTGTTCCAGTGCTCCACCACCCTCTGCGGGAAGAACCTTTTCCTAATGTCCGATTTAAACCTCCCCTGGCACATCTTCTGCCATTCCCTCGGGTCCTAGCATTGGTCCCCAGAGGGAAGCGTCTTCCAGGCGCTGCCACCATTGCTGGTGACATTCTTACCCACAGGACTTCACTGCCTCACCAGAGCTGTGGCTTTCCTGTTCACTAGTCTTCGGATGCTGCTGCCTGAAGCCTTTTAGCTACTTGTAGCTAATTGCTGTATTTCTGACCCAGCGCTACACACATTCACCGTGACTCCTTTCGCTGCTATTTTAAAGTCTCCGACAATGTCAGCAGCCTGGGACTGTTGGGGACACGAACCTGTGCAACGCCGAAGTGCCCTGGTGCTCCCAGCAGCTGTGCGTGGGGACCGCAGAGCTGGCAGGCGGGCGCGGGATGCTCGGGCAGCCATACCCCGAGCGGGACGCTTCCTCAGGAAGAGCAGGGAACTAGCTTGCCCCGGTCAGCTGAGACGGAATCTTGCGAAACTTGGCTGCGAAGCCTGGCTCAGATTGGCCCCTCCGCGCTGCTGTAGGGCAGGCGGAGGCGGGGGCGGTGCCGCGGAGCGCAGGCGCGGGTGGGAGCGGCTTCTGCCCCTCGGGCCGCGGGCAGGTAGGGCGCGGTTACCATGGAGACGTGCGAGGCCGGGCCCTCCGGTGGGACCCCGAGCCGTGTCCCAGTGCGCTCACGGGAGCGTTTCCGTGGAGATGTCGGAGCCCATGATGTTTATTTCATCTCTTACAGCGTTGATGTTTGTGATAAAGTTATTTCAGTGTGTAAACTCTTAGATACAAAAAGACTCACTTTTTCCAGTGCCTTCATTTGGGAGGATGCTACATTTCAGTAAGAGCCTGAAGTTGTGTGAAGATGGGAGGGGGGGAGACCTTATCGCTCTTTACACCTACCTGAAAGGAGGTTGTAGCGTGGAGGGTGTTGGTCTCTTCTCCCAAGTAGCAAGTGATAGGACAAGGGGAAATGGCCTCAAGTTGCACCTGGGGAAGTTTAGATTGGATATTGGGAAAAGTTTCTTCTCAGGTTGTCAGGCGTTGGAACAGGCTGCCCAGGTCAGTGGTAGATTCACCATCCCTGGAGGTGTTTAAAAGATGTAGAAATGAGGCTCTCAGGGACATAGTTTGGTGCTAGAGTTAGGTTATGGTTGGACTCAATGATCTTAAGGGTCTCTTCCAAACAAAATGATTCTGTGATTCTTCATTTTAAGTGCTCTGAGGAAGGGGTATGGCTGGGAGGCTGGCGGTTTGGTGAGCTGCTGTGTGGCCATCTCCGAGCAGGCCCTACAGTTGTGTGCTGCTTGGTAGAGGAGAGGACACTTAGGAGATAGAACTCACATAGTAGGTAGAAATGGGGTCTACTTTTGTGGATGGTCATTTGAAAACTGAGCTTCTGACTCCTGGGAACTAAAAGATAGGCTTTTGGTTCAAACCTGTCTGTGTGGAAAGAGAAACCAGCAGAGCAGAAGATGGCATACTGATAACAAGTCGCTCTGGAGCTCTCAAGGCCTGCTGTGTGCCGGGGGGCTCTTATGTCTCCCTGAAATGTTTAATCCCAGAGCATGGTGCAGCTGAGAGCCAGGCAGCAGCTGGGAGTGAGGAGTAAAAAAAGGCTGGATGTTATCAAGGGATAGCAAATCAGTAATGCTGGTATGAGAAGGTATGAAGAGAAGCATGAGGGAGAGAGGGAGTTAAACTTGAGGCAAAGAGGTGAATTTGAACAGGTATCTGGTTAAATATTAGTAAGGAAAGACTGAAATTAAGAGGTAGTGAAATAGGGAACCCAGCAACATTTCATAAATTGCTGAAGACAGTACCCACATTGCTGGTGATAGACACATTGTTTCTAAAGCAATATTTATTTACAGAAGTGCTTATATAGAATACACATTGTTTTATTTGTAGCTTTTTTTTTTTTTTTCCAGCTTATTCTGAAGGTTGTCATTGAATTTGCATGGATTTGGAAGTTAGAGGAGTTGCTGCATCCCCTCGAAGGCAGGCTCAGCTGTCATCAATGGGGAAGAAACATCAGGTATGTTAATGGTATGTTGTGTGGTTGTTCTCCTTCTGTATTTTGACATTTTTACAAATATCTTCATCATACTTCAGAAGGTTTTTAGTTTGAGGTTATAATGCTTTCTGTAGAGAACGAAACTTTTAAAGAAATTATTTGTGTCAGAAAGTGATAGTTTAGTATGACAGCTTCTCAAATGAAGGAGAAAATTTCCAGTAAGAACAGCTGTCCCAAAATAACTGATGTTCTGGGCACTTAGCTAGGATGTAGAGGGCTGGGGAACAAACAAGTGCTTGCAATTAAGTGCAACAGAGGCTTGAACCTGGTTCTGTGTGCTGCTGTCTCAGGCTGTTGGTGAAACTGGTAACAGGTGTGTCTATGTTTTTGTTTTACAAGACAGCAAGAAAGTGAAGCAACTCCTAAACCGTAATTTCCAAAGACACAATTTCAGATTGATGTGTAAAATGAATCTCAGTGCTCTGCATCCATTAGGAATAGCTGGAAAACAGAATTCCCCTTCATAATAATCTATTTTGAGATAAGTTAGGTGTGCAACCTTCACAGGATCACTGTAGCAGAAACTTTGAGGTTAACTTTTGAAAGCCTGATCACTGAAAGTATGATCTTGGCTTCTGAAGGCCATTGTTGTAATTATAGCTAAGATAAATATCGACATTTTTAATAACAGTTGATTTTTCTCACAGAAATTGTGTACTTTATGCCGATGATGTAAAGTTAATTGGTAATCTTCCCTCAGCTCCCAAGCACCCATTTAACTTCCTTATTTGTTGGATGACCACATGAGGAATTCTTGGAGTTTGACTGCCAAGTTGCTGTTTTCCTTGTTTGTCTGATTTGGAATGAAAAAGGACCTTTTGTAAACAATATCACATCAGTTTTATAATGTTACCTTTTAGCCACTCTTTTAAGAATGAAATACCTGTGTACAACAAGAGCGTTTGGGGTATGTAGTGTAGGTCAGGGGTATCAAACTCATTTTCACGAGAGGCCACATCAGCCTCACAGTTACCTTCAAAGGGACAAATATAATTTTAGGACCGTATAAATGTAGAAGTAGTGAAAATGAGTTTGACACCCCTGGTGTAGGTTGTAAAAGAAAATAAATGTCAATTTCTCTGTAATCTCTCACCTCTTTTTTTCTTCTCTTTCTTGTACCTCTCAGTTTTGAAATTTAGACTCCCTAGTCCATCTGATTCTTTATGGCTTGCAGAAATAAAACATAGATTAAAATTAGGTTGAAACTGTGCTTTACCTTGTAAATGTGGACAGTTTTCAGGATGATTTTTTGCTTGCTTTCTTCATGATCCTATGACTTCTGGAAAAGGAATTACATTAATACTTTAGCGTTTAGAATGTGGTATGTTCTTTACCTTATCACAGTTGAAGTAATACAGAAAAAATAGATGCTTGTGATTTAATACGTTACATTTAAGTTTTAAGAATAAGACTGAATTGTGTTAGATCTCAACGGTTTTTAACATATTTGACCACAAGGTGGTGGTATTTAGTATGTGCGAACTTACTGGAGGGAAACTTCTTTTTCTAAACCTGGACAGCCGTTTTTGAGGGCACTAGAGGGTGGTGTTGCTGAACTGTGAGCTGCGTTTTCAGGAGCAGGCGACAAGTGTGTGTGGCAGGAAGGGAGTGACAGTTTTGTGACTGCTCTGAAGTCGTGAGAGGTGTTAGGGCACCGCTGAGATAGGATGTCTGCATGGTTCAGACTGTGATGCTGAGATCTCTGAGCTGAAGAGGGTGAAAACAAAGATGCTGGCCCTGGTTCAGAACATCCCCACACCACATTTTGTTCCAGATTGGGAGGCCAGATGGGGGAATTGTTACCAAGTGCTTTCCCCAGACCAACTGTCTTCCCTAGGGATTTGGTATTGGCTCTTTTCAGAAAACTGTAGGGGGGGTGGGTTGAGCTTTGGCTGAAATTTTTCCTTCTTGGTATGTTTTTAATCAGTTGAGTTTGGAGATCTGTGTGGTACACAGCCACGCAAAATTGTGTGAGTATGCAAGCTGCCTAGTCATCGTCATGTGCTGCTATACTAAAGCTCATGATACAGTTACAGCAAATCTCAGGGCTTTTTTGGGGTCTGAGTAGCTCCACGTGAGCCAGCTGGCTGTCACTATTGTTTTGGTTTGAGGGTTGGCTGAGGGGGTGGTTCCCAACAAACAAGGACCATGTGACCAAAACCCTTGTGAGCAGGGATTCTACAAAGTCTCAGGGACATGGATTATTTTTAGCGCATTATTAACAGCTGACATGGATACTATCTGGATTATGGTTTCTTAATGGCTGGAAATCTTTCTGTCATGATCAATAATCAGTCTTTCAGTCTTATGATCTGTAAGAATCAACTGTCAATGAAAGGTTTTTGTTTTGTCCTTTTGTTAGTAGCATCGTGGTCAAATACATCAAACACATACTTTGAGTCATTGATTTTAAATATTCCAGAGAAGTTGAAAGAGAAAACTGTGTATTTTAATCCTGATCCTTGTAGGTATGTAATAATGTGTTGTTCTTTTAGGGCTGGAGACCAGATACACGGGCTAGTCATGGTCCTCGCCCACCAGAGTAAGTCTGCTTCTATTTCTGATAAGTTTGTATAACTGTGCATTATTAATGCAATGCAATTGCATTTGTATTGGTATGCAACTTGGTGTTCCATGAAATCTATCATCATAGGCTTGTCTTCTGTGATTTTATATTTAGAATAGAATTTTTGATGCATTATTTGGATTAAGTTGATTTACATTTGGTTGAGCTTAATGGTAGAGCTGTATTCAGGGCTTATACCTAGTCTTTCTGGAATATTTTTAATATAGTAGTCTGCAAAAAGAGAAAAACTTTTGGTTTTGCTTTAACTATTAGCCTTCTTTGCAGGTATTAAAATAAAAATGATAGAGAAACTGTTGTGAAGGGGTTTTACAAGCAAAGGGAAATTTTGTACAGTGTCTGTAAATTTTAAAACCTTATAGTTACTTCTGCAGATAGGCACTGTTTGCTATTCTAAGGGTTATGTTTGACAGTTTAGTTTGTTGGGTTTTTTTTTTGACTGAAATGCCTTAAAGCCAATATATCTCTACATTATTTTACAAGTATGTGTGACCATGGCTTTGGATTGTTCGTAATGAAGTCAAGGAATCTAAATTTCTGTGTACCATCAGTCATTCTTTAATAAAAAAGGACTGAAAATTAAGGACCTCTCTAATTCCAGTAAGTAATCTTGTTATAACAAGATTCCAGAGTATACTTGGAGTAAAAACAGAAGACATGGAGATACTTGGATGAATTGGGAGATGTTTTCATTTTGTTAGCACAGTGGAAGCCAAATGTTCTTCACTATTTCATTCTGCTTAATCTCTTCCAAGAAGTTGGGAAGGTTTGCATCCCAAGGAGCTGTTGCTTCCCTGTTGCCTCTCTGGTGACTGATTATAGAGGAATTTTGCCACAGACCTGCAGTGGAAAACAGGACTAAGGAATCCCTGATTTATAATCTTGTTGCAGCAGCTCGTGCTGGAGAGTGAAGAGAAGCTGAGGTGGCCGTGCTGGGAGTGAAGAAGGGCCTTGCAGGGGCCCTTTTCAGCTGCCAGGGTGCTCTGCGCTTGGGGAAAAGCTCGCTGGCCGGTTTCTGAGCTGAAGCACAAGAGACTATTAGAGATTTGCCAAGTAGGCTGTCTTCAATTGCAGGGAAACTGTTCCTAGCATGGAAATTTTTGTGAAGGAGCTGATAATAATAACTAATGGACAGTTTGCTTTTACTGTAATTTAAAAACAAGAGGAAGTATTACTATTAAATTCCTTTCAACTTCCTGCAGGGTGCCATGCCTAGATCTGGGGAAGCTGGGAGATTCTGATGAAGAGGTAATTATAAATTAATTCTGTCCTGAAGAGTTTTTAGAATTCATGTACTTCAGGAGTTTGTAAAAAATATCACTGTAAATATAAATCAGTTATGTTTACTTGTCTTTTTTTCTTCTTTTTCTGTAATTTTAGGATGGAGACTCTTACATACCATACAGTGGAAGTTATCCTCCTACATGCACTCTAGATTCATCTTCAGATTGGAGAAGATCATTGCAGACGCCACATGCACAGCATCATCAGGCTCAACAGGTCTGTCTTTACACATATGCTCCTTTAGCAGTAATTTAGAAAACCGCACTTAGCATTATTATACAAATCCTCTTTGTTTCTTTTGGTTAAACTCATATCTCAAAGTTCTATTGGTCCAGAATATTTTGATCAAAGTACTTTTTACTGAGAAACCTCTAGAATATTTTAAAAATCCTATTTTCTTAAGTACCTTAGCTCTTTTTTGTTGGTTGATACACTCATCTATTTCATCATACTTGGTTTTTGAGGAGGTATATTAATAGCTAGCTTTATCAGCAATTTGTCAAAGCAACTGAAGAATGTAATACTTCTGAGGTAGTGTGTGATTTTGATTTAGCTTTGTAAACAAAATGGAACTTAGAGTAATAATAAAGATAAGATCAATAGTAGCCAGTAAGCATCTCGATAAAAAACATAAATTTACAAACAGTAAGTATTATTTGTGTGGAAAAACAGTTACTCTTTGTGAAAAGGAGACTTTTGGAGTTACATGAAACCATTTCATAGAGTTTTATTAAGTCTCTTGTCTTTAAAACAGAACTGTGATGTTAACTTCAGAATTAGGTTCAATTTGTCAGAGCACTTCTATTGTAAAATTTCTTGATCACATATCAGCTGTTTTTTTCCCTGTATGACTTAAGAAACTTGATCATCACTGATCCTAGATGATTTATAAGGAAAATCACTAGTCCAGATGCCAACCTTCTGGTTTATATTACAGTACAACACTGTTAAAGATCTATATCCTCTATAATAAGTTTAAGAATGAATTTAATTACTCAGTTATTTAAATTATTCTGTGAATGTAAGAAAGCATTTCCTTTGAATTCTTATATCTGAATTAAATTTGAAAAAGTGAATGTGACCATTTTTATTTGATCGTTGGTACATATTTAATTTCTCTTTTCCTTTAGTTTGAAAAGGTATCTATAAAATCTTGTCAGAGGAAAATAGAGGTAAAGTAGCTGAAAAAACATACACTGACAAAATAAATAACATTAGCAACTCAGTAGTAGAGTGGTATAGTGTATGATCTGAAAATGTAGTGTTTTAACTTATTTTGTGTGACAGGAACTAGCTTAATGGAGAGACTATTTTAAATGTGCTGTCATTCCATCAGTAGTTTGAGTGTTTAAAATGTGATAATTAAAGGGAAAATGCTGAAGCACTGCGAACAAAAGTCTTCTGTTTGTAGTCTCTATGTATTTGAGAGATTAGATATCTAGAGCTTTAAACTAATTCAGGAATGCTACCTACACAATTATTTTCTTTCATAATTGTGCACCGTACATAATAATGGTAAATATCTTACTAGTACATTTTTATTTGGTTAGGGTGCAGGAAATATCCTAACTTATCAGTGTTATCTCTTTTTGGAAGAATTAGAAAATATGCTGTTTAAAAATCCATTCTTTCAAAAATATTTAACTTATGTAAACCTAAGAAGTACTCTGAGTGTGTTTTAAAACAGAAATGCAGCTAGAAAAAAACCCCAAAACAATTATTAATTTGTACATAACCTGTGCCCCTTGAAACAAATAATATAGCAACTTGTGTGGCAGGACTCCAAATTGGCTGGAGCTCAAGAAGAATCTGCCAAGATCATAATTTTATGTTTCCCTATATAACCAAATGGTTTATCAACTTGGAAAAAATGGGGATTTAAATAAAAACTGAAATGGCTAAGTGTTATTTTTCTTTTAAGCAGTGGGCTAAGAATATATTCTCAGAATGTCTATGTGCTCAACATAGGTATTTATGCATGTCTTAAGATGCAACTGTGACCATGTAACTGAGGAAAGGTTATTTTCCTCTGCATTGCATTGTAAGCATGCACTGCAACTGTACTTGAGTTGCTATACTCTTTTTAGGTCTCTGCCTACAATTTCATCACTTGCTTTACCATTTTGTTGAAATATAACATTCTTACGTATAGTTCTGTCTGGCTGCAGGAAAGCTAATGAAAGGTTGGTGTGTCTGTCTGTTTGTCAGGGTCTTTCTCTCTTCTCTGCTTTCCTTTCTATCGTGTTACTACCTTTCTGTCTTCATTATGTCTTGAATACTGAAGTGCTGAATGTGCAGGATTATATCTTCCGTTCACTTACCCTCTTTTGCTCTCCCTCTCTCTCCTTTTGCCTGAATTTTTTTCCCCCCATCTTTTTGTGGAGAAGATTTTGAAACAGTTTTAATATATTTTAATGTATTCCTCTGAGTGGCCTTTATTTCTGCATTGCTTGCTTCTGGGGTCCTGACTGAACATTCCTCTAGAAAGACATATTCCAGCTTCTTCAGTAACACACTGTGTAAGTAAATCTTGCCGAAATAGGTCACTTTGGAAGAATAATTTAAATACAATCTCTGTCATTCAGGAATGAACCAGTGAAGGGATGTGGATCCTCTTTTGCATGATAAAGCTGCCCTTTCAAGAACATAAATATTTTGGGGTTTTGAGAACTGGTTTTCTGGAATGAGACTGTTACACTATTGTTGAAAGACAGGGTGTGTCAAGTAGAGGTGACAGATAAAGCGATCTTACTTTAGTTAGCATTGAGGGAATATCACTTAAACATTGAAGGTGTTAGTTATTCAGGGAGAGAGAGAAGAATGGAGTCTTGGTTTTATGTCATTGCTGCTGTGTCTGCTGATCCAGCCTCCATTGTGTAGAGCAATGAAAGGGACGTGAAGTTAGGAAGGTACTTAGGTGGCTTCACAGCCTTTTCAGCTGATACTATTCTAGGGAAGGAAGTCCCAGTACTAATACTCATCTGCCATCCATGAATATTAGAACTTCTGATTGAAAAAAATCCATCAGCCAATTTTCAGCCATCCAAAATAAAATGTCAGAATTTCCATCTTATAGGACAGAACCACTGTTTCTTGGCTTCTCTCCTTAAAAGAGATGTAAAACCATTTGGCTGTGTACTTCTTAGATTAAAAGATGGCAGCATACTAAGGACTCAGTGAAAATTAAGTCTGAATATACAGTCATATTTGCATTATTAATGTGAAGCATAGTGTAAAGAAGTTTCAGAAGTTACACTGGATGGGAATTATAATAATTCTGCTCTCATTCAATAGATCAACCAGAGGCTTTTATATTGATTATTCTTTGCTTTAGCATTCTGTTTTGGAGCAGAAGACAATACCAGAAAATCTGCGATCCCCGACAGACAAATATAAGCTGAAGTATCGTCAGTATGAAGCAGATATGAAGGAAGAATATAAGCAGTATTCTCAGAGAATTGCAGAAAAGAAAAAACACCTCCGGTGTCCAGAAGCTTCAATAAAGGTAGTTGGCAAATAAGTAATTGCATTTTTAAATAGCAAATGTATGCATGTTTTTATCATAAATAAAAATGTGTGATTTAGGTCTAATTATGAGTAGAAAATAAAATACAGGAAGCTTGTTTCAGTTGTTTCAGAATGAAAAACTGAGGTCCTCTGAGTGTGCTTGTATTCTATGGTAAGATACGTAACTTTTTCCCTCAAAATGCATCTCTATCCTGAGCATGAAGAATAGCATAGAATCATAGAATAGTTTGGGTTGGAAGGGACCTTCAAAGGTCATCTAGTCCAAGCCTCTGCAATGATCAGGGGCATCTTCAACTAGATCAGGTTACTCTGTCCAGCCTGGCCTTGAATGTTTCCAGGGATGGGGTATCTACCACCTCTCTGGGCAACCTGTGCTGGAATTCTACCACCCTCACTGTAAATAAGTGTCTTCCTCATGTCTGGCCTGAATCTCCTCTCTTTTTAGTTTAAAATCATCATTCCTTGTTTTTTCGCAACAAGCCCTGCTAAAAAGTCTGTCCCCATCTTTCTCATAGGCCTCTTTTTAAGTACTGAAAGGCCTTAATAAGGTCTCCCTGAAGCCTTCTCTTCTCCAGGCTGAACAACCCCAACTCTCTCAGCCTGTCCTCACAGCAGAGCTGTTCCAGCCCTCTGATCATTTCTGTCGTCTCCTCTGGCCCCTCTCCGGCAGGTCCATGTCTTTCCTGTACTGAGGTCTGCAGAGCTGGATTCAGGACTTCAGGTGGGGTCTCACCAGAGCAGAGTAGAGGGGCAGAATCACTTCCCTTGACCTGCTGGCTGCGCTCCTTTTGATGCAGCCCAAGATACGGTTGGCCTTCTCAGCTGCAAGCGCAGATTGCCAACTCATGTCCAGTCTCTCATCCACCAGTACCCCTAAGTCCTCCTCCACAGGACTGCTCTCAATCCCTTCATCCCCCAGCCTGTGTTGATCCTGGGGGTTGCCCCAGCTGAGCTGCAGGACCTTGCACTTGGCCTTGTTGAAACTCATGAGGTTTACATGGGCCCGCTTCTCGAGCTTGTCCAGGTCCCTCTGGATGGCATCCTGTCTCTCAGGTGTGTCAACTGCACCACTCAGCTTGGTGTCATCTGCAAACTTGCTGAGGGTGCACATGATCCCACTGTCTGTGTCATCAATGAAGACATTAAACAGTACTGGGTCCCAATGTGGACCCATTAGGGACACCACTTGTTACCAGTGTCCATCCAGATATTCTGTCATTGACCACTACTCTATGGATGTGACCATTCAGCCAATTCCTCATCCACTGAACCGTCCACCCATCAAATCCATGCCTCTCCAATTTAGAGAGAAGGATGTTGTGGGGGGCAGTGTCAAAGGCTTTACAGAAGTCCAGATAGACAACATCTGTAGCCCTTCCTATGTCCACTGACATAGTTACTCCACTGTAGAAGGCCACTAGGTTGGTCAGGCAGGACTTGCTCTTGGTGAAGCCATGTTGGCTGTCCTGAATCATCTCCCTGTCTTCCATGTGCCTTAGCACAGCTTCTAGGAGGAACTGCTCCATGATATTCCTAGGCACAGAGGCGAGGCTGATAAGTTGGTGGTTCCTGAGGTTCTCCTTTCTACCCTTTTAAACAATGGGTGTGATGTTTCCCTTTTTCCAGTCACCGGGAGCTTCAGCTGACTTCTCACATATCACAGATAGTGGCTTGGCAACTACATCAGCCAATTGTCTCAGGACTCTGGGATGCATCTCATCAGGTCCCATAGACTTAAGGATGTTCAGGTTCTGTAAGTCGTCATGAGCCAGATCCTCACAGTGGGAGGGACTTTGCTTCCCCCAGTCCCTGTCTTGCAGTTCATTTTCCATTTGAGAAGTGTGGGAAGACAGCTTGCCTGTGAAGATGAGGCAAAGAAGCTGTTGAGTGCCTCAGCCTTCTCCTCATCTGTTAGCAGTTTACCAGTCTTGCTCATTGGGGAGGGGTGGGGGGGTGCACATGTCCTTTGACCTTCCTTTTGTGGTTTACATACCTGTAGAAGCCCTTCTTATTCTTTGTGTCCCTTGCCAAGTTCAGCTTCAGCTGTTTCTTGGCTTTCCTGACTTCATCTCTGCACGACTGGGCAGTGTCTCTGTATGCTTCCCAGGATCCCTGTCGCTGCTTCGGCTGCCTGTGCATTTTCTTCTTGCCCTTAGTTTGACCAGCAGGTCTTGACTCAACCATGCTGGCCTCTTGCCCTGCTTACCCGATTTCTTACACCTGGGGGTTGAGAGCTCTTGTGCTCAATCAAAAGCTTCCTTAAAGATCTGCCAGTTCTGTTCTGTTCCTTTGTGCCTGAGGGCAGTTTCCCAGGGGGTCCTGTTGACTAACTCTTGAAGAGCTGGAAGCCAGCTTTCCTAAAATTCAGGGTCCTGACTTCACTCTTTGCCTGTCCCACACCCATCAGGATTGTGAGCTCCAGGAGCGTGTGACCACTGCAGCCCAGGCTGCCTCCAATCTTGACATCACCAATTAGTTCTCTTACACTGGTGACCATCAGGTCCAGTATCGCATCTCCTCTGGCAGGGCTGTCTATTACCTGACTTAAGTATTTATCCTCAATGTACTCGAGGAGTCTCTTGGATTACCTACAGCTTGCCGTGCTACTTTGCCAGCAGGTGTTGGGGTGGTTGGAATTCCCTATCAGGACAAGAGCCTGTGAATGTGATGCTTCGTGTAGCTGGAGTAACTAGACTTCATCAATAGTCTCCCCGATTGATAGGGAAGGTTGATAGCATATTTGATAGGGAAGAGTTTGCAGCCTAATAATATGAGAGACAGCGGGAAGATCTTGGTAAAATGTTATTTCCAAATATAAAAATGCATTCAAGCTCTTTTATTTTTTAAATATAGAAGTATATTAATTATTATTCTATTCAATTATGGCTGTATATAGGACTTAAAAAAGAAGCGAAAGATGTAATCTGTACCTTAGAGAACTACTAACACTGAAAATGGAAGGGAATATGGGGTTAAAATAATGAAAGATGTTATCTGAACTTCTTTCTTTGACGTTGTGTGAGATCCAGTACAATTGGGCTTCAAAGTTGGACTGCAAGCTCCATTAATTTCGCCAAGTTTCTTCTGTGTTTTTAAATTAAAACTAAGATGCAAACAAGGGAAGATCAGTGGAGAGAAACTGGAAAACACAGGGGTGAAAAAAAGCAATTTTCCTTTTGTTCTGGAAGAGATAGTGGAGAAGGCTGGCTGCCCAGAGCAGAATACTTTGTTTTAGGTGTAAGAGAACAGGAAAAAAAAGTAAGCAACAGCTGTGAGGTCTGGTTGAATGCCAGACTGTGCTGAGGGTAGGTGACCATTTAAGAATCTTAATGAAAAGTTAAGTATGCAGATGTTGACGGAACATATTGTGCTCATTGCTTTTCAGAGGAAAGGTTTGTGATGAATAACAATGAGATTACAGATTTTACTTGCTTAATGTTCAGTAGAATGAAAAGGGAAAGGCTTACATAAGTCAAAGATTATGTTTCACATATTTATTGTTTTAAACGTATTGGTAGTTTTAAAGGGACTTTGTTCTCTTATAGTCACACTTCTAGTGTTCAGATAAAACTTGGAGAATCTGCAAGTACTTTTACGAAAACATTCTGTGAGGAAAAGAGTTGAGTGAAAAAATAATTCTGTTATTTTGTAAAGCTTATGTGTGATGTCAGTTCTGGAGATTTGTTGTTGTGTTACTTTTGTGGGTTTTTTTTATGATTCTGCCCTTATAGACCAGTCTGACTCCATCATGTCATTTTGTTTTCCAAGAACTGACTCCTTTGTGTGCAGTACTGCAAGGCCATCAAAAGGGTATTTACAGGAGCAGCCAAATTAATCTGAAACTGAAGAGATAGGTGGCAAGAGTATACTGGGAGAGAAAAAGCAGGACTGGCTTATTCTGGTGATTTTGAGTTCCAAAACGTTACTTGCTAAGTATTAGAAGCCATGTGTGTCAGTTCTTAGGAGAGATCTTTATATAATGTCCAGTAGAACAATTTTCTGTGTCAGATAGTGTCACTACCTGATAAAATTAATACATCAAAAACTCTTTAGATTTCAAGATACTTATTATTTTATCTGATTAGTGGAATATGCAATAGCTTTTCTTCTCTGAAAAGAAGCTGCCCCTAGAGGAGCATAGCTAAGAAAACATACTCTTGGTTTTTTTTCCTATGGTCCTTCTTTCCTGACTTTTGTAAACATAGTCCTCTTTGTCAGTTTTCTTCATATCCTCCATGTAGGAGATGTTTCTGTAATGCTCTCAGACTGATTTACAAGTCTGTTAGACCCAGTTCAACAGTATGCTTTGGCTTTTCCCTGTCTAGACTGTACTTAACTTATTTGCTGGTCAAGAGCAGCATCTCTGCAATGGTGAAATTTGAGCTATATGCATAATGGCAAATCCGCTGCTTTCTCTTGGCTGTTTTTCAGCAGAACGAAGAACTGATGAGCTCTTGTCTTCTTCAGAGAGGTACTAATAGTCTGCCTTCTCTGACTTAGTGATGATATTTCACAAAGCTTGTAGGAACATAGTACTTTTGAGATTTTATTTCAATATGGTTGGAAGCTGGTAAGTATTCAAGTTACAAGGAAATACAAGATAGCAAGGTTTTTAAGTTCAGTTTCTGTTGAAAGCTAGGCTTAAAAAATACTTTACTTTTCTAAACAGCATGAAGTATTAATAGAAGTAGATACTTTAAAATAAAGAAGAAAGAAAAATACTTTTAAGTAAATCATTGAGGAAAATGTGTGCAGTTTTTTTTGTTTTTCTTATGATTAATTAAATTTGATTTATGAAAATAATAGGGTGCCCAGCTTGAAGATGGACATAATGATGATCTTACAGCTCTTGATGAGAAAGCTCTCCTGCAACAGTGCTACACAAGCAAGCCCCATAATATGCAGCACAACATAAGGAAATCAGAAGCTGTAAGTATTTTGGCTGGTACTATGCTGTTAACTGTCTAGACTTGCAGAATGGCTTCCCAGATGTTCAACAGAAGTTAGGCCTTCAGTGATTTGGTTATAGTATTTAATTGCACCCATTGGAATCATGGGAGTTTAAATGTTTGTTTCCATGCAAGCTGAACTGAGCAATCCAGCGAGCATTTTTTTTAATCTTATTTGTGATGCTTGTGTTTTATATAGTAATGTATAGAAATGAGAATGTAAATTATGAATAATAAACAGAAATATATGCATAAAACTAAGATTAACCGAGTGAGTTGAGTGAACCTGAGTATAGTGTTGCATATCCTCTGGTTTCTAGCTTGTACCTGAGCCTGTGTTCTATGATCCATGGATTCTATGGTTCCGTCAGCTCTTCCTTACTCATTTCTAGACTAAACAGGCTGGTTTCCCTCGTTATCTCCTGAAATGGAGCATGTGATGAGAACTGGCTTTGTAAGCTGCATGGGCTCTGATGCTGGTATTAGATCAGGTCAGCCCTGTGTTTGACTGAGTCTTCAAGCTCCAAGAATGAAGCTTCTACAGTATCTCTAGGCAACATCTTCCTGTGATATACTACTCTCCTTGTGAAGAAGTTCTTCCTACTACCCATACCAAGCCTCCCAAGGCTCAGGTTGTAACCTTGGCCTCCTGTTATACTGTTGGCCACTGTCAAAAAAAATTTTGGTTCTGTTTTTTTTGTAACTTCCCTTTGGCTGTAGGATGTTTTCAGAATGCCCCGTAGCTGCTACTTCTGCAAACTAAACAAACCCAAGCTCCCTTAGCCTCTCCTTTCAGTTGCTTTGACTCTGATCCTCTGTGAGATCTTTTCCAGATTCCATTCATCCCTATTGATCTTGGGAAGGAGGGAAACCTGAAAACTGGAAAAAAGTATGGCCTCACTTCCCTTATATGGACGTACCCAATATGATTCTTAAATTTCTTAAATAGACATGATTTTTACTCTTGTTAGGACTGAACAATAGAAGTCTTGCACATCTAAGGCTAAGCCTTGAATTTAAGATTATTTACAATTATGGAGAACCTTGAGATTGGCTATTGCATGGTTAAGGATTTGCACATACAGAATGATTGCTTGGAAAACTGATTTTTGAAGGTATGGTTGAGCAGAGTTAGCAATCTATCTTTCTCATGGAATACTAAGCCATGATAAATTTTATGAGATTGTAAAAGTAAACAATAATTTTAATTAATTTTGTTTGCTCATCACTGCACTGATTTTTGCATTATTGCAAACATTTATTTGATTTCTAGTCTTGTCAAAGTGAATATGGATGTTGTACTACTGAGGTCACTATTCATTTTCATGATAAGAAAATCTTTTAAGAACATATTTTGTGAAGAACTTGAAGAATTTTCTGTTTGTTATTTTTAGGATAAGTTTAAAAATCTATATTATAGGGTGAAGACAATGGAAAAAGTTTTGAAGTATCATTAGAGTAACTACATAATGCTAAAAGAAATAAGCTGTTGCAAAGAAATCAGAAGTAGTAACTACATACATATTTATTCCATTTGGCATACATTGCCTCAATTGCAGGCATTTGATTTTAAGGCATTTTAAAAATTTGCTTAAGAATACACAATGTTAAAATTTTCTTTTATTGTAATCACTACAAAAAACTCTAATGTTCAAACAGAATATCTCTTTATTTTTCTATAGTCTGGAATGAAAGTTCCCTTATTCAAGACAGGTTATAGTACATGCGCGATTGCCAATAGATGCTGTATCTAATAAAATAAGGGTTTTTGGAAAAAAGATTAGTTTTCTCTGAATAATCGTATTTTGTAAACAAAGTTACTACTTCTTAAGTAGTGAGAGCTGCTGCAAGTTCAATGTTTGCATCAGGAATTTTGTAAATTCATAGTAAAGCTTTTGTCTAAGAGCTGAATGAATGGAAGATGTTCCATGGAAGAATAAATTTAGTGACCTAGTATTCAACTCAAATTCAAGGTTTAACTTTTTTTTTTCTTTTTTTTTTTTTTTTACAGTCAGGTTCTTTGCAGCATGCTAGCTAGTTTGGCGCTGTATGACAGGATCCATGGGATATTTTGTGTTTTAACAAACACTGCTCTGTATTATCAGTATGTCCTCCTTTACATAACGCTTTTTGATACATCTATTGTGATGGTTAATGGGCAAAAATTCAGTAATTCGGAATAAAGCATCTGTAGTTCTGATAGGCAAAAAATGAAACATGAGAGCAAACTAAAAAGCCCTGTCTCTCCTGTAATTCAGAAATCTTTTAAGGCTTAAAATTCATTTGGAATAAACACCAACTAGTCTGCTGTTACATTATTTGTTTGTGTGGTTTGTTTTGTGCGGTGTTTTTATTTTGTTGTTGTTTGTCTGATTGATTTTTTTTTTGGCTAGTGCCAATCACTGTTTACTTGAAGGTTATGAATTACACCCATAACATCTCTGTGGAATTAGGGATTATCCCTTACAGTTACCTGGTGTCTGGGAACAACTTTCGATTCTTCTTCAGCCATGGGAAATCTTGATCTATCTAGAATTTGGTTTGCACACAAGAATTGTGTGGGAAAAATAACCAATCAGAAAAATATCTTAATTCTTCAGTTTTAGAATACATACAGAGTTATCAAAAAGGTTGCATAAACCCCCTCAGTAACAATAATCTGTGTTTTCTCATATATAAAGGTTATTTTTTGGGGAAAAAAAGACAATTTTCAGTGCAGTGAAAAAGTTCAGAAATCTGGAAGATAAAACAAAAAGAGGTGCTGGGGCCTGGTTGTTGCCAGTGGCCTCCAGGTTGTCCTGGGACATCTTCTTGTGCTTTGGTTTCTCTTTCTAGGAAACAAATGATGGTCAACACCTGAGCACTTTACAGTGAATGGCACAAAGTTATAGTTCAGAGTTATTTTCATAAAAAGAATAATAAGATCATCTTAAATCCCTTTCCCCCTTAGGATGATCTTTCCTGAAGGGTTTCTCAGATTGGTCTGTCTCAGCAGAAAATTATTGTGGCATGCAGCAGATAATAATTGTGCGTTGAGACTAAGTCTTAAAATAATTTTTTTGACTAAATACTGCTGGAGGTAAAGTTTCATTCTCTGAGTTGGAATCTGTGTCAGCCATGAAACCTGAAATAGTGTGAGTTTCCTCAGGCTTCATCATACTTACAGAATTTATTGGAAACAATGCAGAGATAAGGATGCTCTCTGTCAACAGAAATACTAGAATTCTCATATTTATTGACAACTAATATGCATAGACAATTTGAGTGTGTAGCAGAGTATACTATTTGTCTATTTGTTATGCAAACAGAACTCTCTTCAAAAAGATGGAGAAAAAAAAAGATTAATTGTGACATAGGTAAGATAGTGACCTCTGAGTGTTGTCTTAAGGGACAATTTATTATTTGAACTGTCAGGTGTTATATATTTAATTTGCTCTGAGTCAGTTTTTCATTGCAGGAGGATGTTGCTGCAGAGAGGAGAAAACAGGCTGTAGTAGAACAAGTGATGGTGGATCAGTTATCCAGGTAAATGGATTTATAATGTAAAATTTCAGTTTTCCCTACAGAAGAATTCAGATCTGCGAGTGTGTGGCTTTTCTTGCCTAGGTTATGTTTTGGATCATCTCATTCCAAGTCTTGTGCAGTCTTATGTGGTGTTATTATTTGCAAAACATTTTTAAATGAAAAATCTTTTTAATTTAAATTGAAAGATCAGTTTAAAGTGCTAGGTGTAAGGTAATTTTTTTTTTTTTTTCTGAGAATAATTTTGAATTTTATACTTGGACCTAATTTCAGGGCTTTCCAATAGCACTAGCTCTCAGAAATAACCCTCTTGCACTTCAGCAAAGTATATGGATATCTGGTGTTACAAATTACACTTCTTCAGTATTTATTTTATTTTCTGAGATTCTTAGTTTTATTAATATTCCTTTATTAATATTGACACAGCATCCCTCTGGAGTAAAGGACAGGTAGGAAAAAAAGGCACAGTGATGAATCAAGTTGATCAAGGTTGTACAGGAAGGCTCTTCTAACTTCATTTCTGTCTCTTTAGCTCTGAGAAGGCATTGCTTCTATGTAGAAAGATCCCTTTTTATGTTAAGGGGGAACAAAAGTAACTTACAGGTAGAGATCAGTATAGTAAAAACATTTTTCCTTATTATTACTCATGTATAATTTTTCTCATTTTTAACCAGTTGTCTGGTTATGGCAGCATAGGATGGTGTAACCTGGTTTAATATAGTTTCATGTTACCTTATGCTTGCTAAACATCTGTGAGTAGCTCTACAGTATGTTGTATTCTCTACTTAGTTTATAATCTCTGCAGTCGTCTCTACTCACATTATAGCCCATCAGATCTTAAGACTTTGAGGGTGAAATGTTATTACACTTCATCATTTTATTTCTTCTTGGTTTCTGTTCCAGCTTCAGTTTAAATGACCTATATTGTTGAAGTCTATTAATGCATTTACATACTGTTTAAAAGATATCAGGAAAATTGCATGAAGGAAATAAGATTGTACTGAAACACAATGTTAAATTCCAAGTGTCATTGTAGCAGGATTAAAAATACGGAGTGTTCAGTGCAGAAATCCCCATTTTTCAAAGAGATACTTGTCCCATGTCTTACCTCTACAAAAGTGTAAGTAAGGCAGGTGATTACAGAAATTATCTTAAAAATGTGCTGGTTGTGTTGAAGTGTTTGAATCCTACTGATGTTGAATTAAACATACAGGTTTGTGCATCTTGAATTATGGATGCTTACTCTGTGCTTAACGTCCTTCAGCTACTTTGCCTTATTTTTTCCATGTATTCCTTCTCCAACTGTACCCTTCTGTTGACAATGTCAAAACAATATTCAGTAGTGCTGCAGCTGCATCAGGATGAACTTCTAATTAAAAAAAAAATCTCTCTTTTTATGTTCCAAATATATCTGTGCCAGTACTGCCAAACAAATTGGTATCAGAGAGCAGGATATTAATTGGGGAAGATTAGTTCAAAACTGTTGCATGAAAAAAATCTATTAAAGGAAACACAAAGGTGTTTTGATGTGGTTTTTTTTGTTTGTTTGTTTGTTTGTTTTAGTAGAGCCCATTTTACAGGTCAGTCGATGTAACAGATGTGTGCAAAGATGGATCTGCGTAGTTTAGAGAGCAAGTTAATAAAACTATATTAGCCATGCCAAACTATTTCTGAAGATTTATTTGATATATAGATATAGCATCTATATCTATATATAATGTATATAGATATATCAAATATACTTTGAATAATACATATGTATATATAAAGTTACTACATAGTAGTGCACTGCTGGAATATTTTTGCATGTATTTGATTTTGAGTAGTTGACTTCAGGATTTTTAAAAACAAAAAAAATAAGCCCACAGTTTTATGTAAGCTTAATGGATAACTCCAAGATTTTATTGTTGTGTTATTCTTGAGTGTTTTCTTTCCTGAGTAAGAATATGTAAGATTTGAAATTCAAACATACTAACAATCAGAGGGCTTCTCCCTGCTCTTTCTGGCCAGAGCTGTTATAAGTGACCCAGAGCAATCCATGCGTGATGATGTTTACAAGGAAGCTCATGGGCTTCTGGGGCTTGGGACAGCACCAATGCGTTTTAGAAAAAGAACTCTGCATGAAACGAAGTAAGTTTTCTCTAGTGGTCTTTTTTTTTTTTTTTTTCAGAAATACATTTTCTGCTGTATTTTTTATTATTTTGGGCCCTGCAATGTCCGTTTTATTATTTTGGGCCCGTTTGCCTTTCCAGATGTTTTATTTGTGGCTTGAATCTTCCACCAGCTTCATGTAGCCTCACAATGCTTATAATTGCCCAGTGGGACCTTTTTATGTGGATCTCTGTGTATAATGATTGATTCATAGAGTTTATAAAACCTGGGAGAACATTCTTGAGCTTATATTGATATTGTTCATCACAGGGTTTTACCAGCCTTTACTGAGCTATTGAATTCTTGCAATCTTGTCATATGCTTTTAGAGATTCCTGTCCTGAGGTGCATAAAATTGCATAAAGATGCATCTGTAAATGCTAATGTAGATCTTCACAATATAATCATACTTTTCTTTCATGTTTTGATTTCTGTTGCAATAATTAACCACATTAGTGTTTAAATGTAATTCCTGGCCTGTTAGCGTTGAAGTAGTAACTCCAAGGGCTTAAAAAAACTGAGAAAATGCTGTGATCTATAGAATGAAATGAATCTGCAGGTCTGAGTTTTGTTCTGTTATTCTTTCTCAACATGCAGACAAACATCTCTGCTTTGTGCATTTTAACATCCTTCTCTAAAGTCTTTCTCAACAAATTTCTTCTTTGTATTACAAAAAAAAAGGGGCAACAAAACCAGTCTCGATCTCTTACACATACCACAGGGACAAATCTTTATTTCTGGAACTAGTAATATGGGCCAACATGAAATATCTAGGTGGGTAAAGAAGCCCTATATTGGGTATTTTCACAAGAAAACACATTGATTGGTGGGTGTGAGATAAGTGGTAGAGGTTTAATTCTTGATATAAGTATGTAAACAAAATATCCCATTCATATCTAAGCCTTCTGCGAATGTACTCTCATATTATGTAATTACAGAACACCTTCCACATTACAACTCTGAGTTGCTTTTTAACTCAACTACAAGGGATCATCTCCTCAGCCAGTTGCCAAGGATACCGTATTTGATATTTTTTTGCTGTTTTGAAACAGTTGATTTTTATGTAACGTTTCTCTATGAGCATATAGGTATCATTAACGTGCTGCATTGTTTTCACAGAATAAGGACCAGATCAGGATTAACTGAAAATATGCTCTCTAACAAGCTACGCTTTGATTGTAGAATTATATCGAGGTAATTGCTAATTTTGTGAAACTTTTCAGTTCTATGAATTTATGAATGATGATCTTTACCTTCTTGAAATAATTAATGGCATTGGACATTTCTGTTCCCTATGTTTAGAACGAAATACGTACTGTGTGGATATATATATATATGCATACATGTATAATACAGGTTTTGACATGGCTGATGGATGGTGGCTTCACAGTCCTATTGTACGGTGTTAAGATACATCAGGAATGTTACTTTACCATCGTACCCATAGGTCCGTGCAGGACAGTTACCACAGGGGCTGTGTAAAATAGTGCTCTTAGCCATTACAGCTCAGTTGATTAAAAATTATCCATGTTTTAGCTCATGGTAACAACCACTGTGGATGGGAAGGATGACTTAATGTCTCATTTGTAGCTCCTTATGTGTTAAACTTGCATTTTTAGGGCATCTTTGAACCTGTTCTGAATTTGAGTAGTGGTGACATGAACATATTCTTCAGCTCAGAAGGTGGCACTTTCCTGAAGCAGTGAGCTGCCTACTTGTTAGACATAGCTGAGGATTCAGCCACATAGATTCATACACTATAATGAATGCAGTAGTCCTGGTGGAAGCAATCCTTTAGTTAATGAGTGAAAATTATGGTGGTTTACCAAAACATGAAGCCTTGAAAGGTGTTTTTAACATTATGGGGAATAGAATATTGCAGAAAAGTACATGTCCAAATCCAGAAGTTGAATTCCGTTTAAAGAAAATGGTCGGATACCTCTTCAAAGACAAAGATTGTACAATATGCAACATTTGAAATAGAATGAATATTCCAAAATAGAAATGTTATTTTTGTTTGGGTTGAATTGGATTTATACAGATGCAAAACCATAAAGATGCTTTTCAATTTTCTTCCCAGAAATGGTCGTAATGCCTGTAGAGAGTTGATGGGATTTTTTTTTACATGTGACAGATCCCTTACTGTGTATGAATTTCGACAGTTTGGAAAAAATAGGTAGGATAAATTACTTTTTAAAAAGGTTTTAGAAAACATCTTCCACTGTATCTAAGATACTTAAATAAATTTAATTGTTTTAATATAGGTTTTTAATTATTTCACAGAACAAATGCCTTGCCTTTCATTCAGAAGGGAGTTTATCAACATCAGCGTGGACAAAAGAAAGGAAAAGCTTATGATCTTAGTGATTTCTATGTAGTAAGTAGCATTCTGTTGAATATAAGTTATTTTTCTTGGTGGTTTGGAAGTAACATTTAGATATTCCAGTTGAAAACTCTGATATAGTTTTCAGGGAAGACCAGAAGTCTTTCTCTTTGGTAATGCTTTTGAATTAAAGATTTTTCAGGAGTCTGAATTATTTGGTTGTTTCACACTTTAGATATTCCATTTTTGGGTTTAGATTAAGCTGTAGTTTATAATTTTCCCGCTAGAGGACACAAGACTGCAGACAGTGTAGACCTTTTTGAAGGTAAAACAAACAGCTTGGAAAGAAGAGTCCTAAAGATGAAGTAGGCCAAAGTACTTGTTAAAAATTAATGATCTTTGCAAAGTCTGCTGGTATTTTTGACACAAGGCAACGATTATATGTTTTTCTAAACATGAGGACATTGCAGGTTAATTGGTTTCAACATGAAGTTTGAAAATGTTTACCACCAGCTGTTTAGAGAGAGTTTTTGAAACAATGGCAAACTTCATCTACCAGCTAATCTGATGAGTGACTACAAATCATATTGCATCTTCCATACTGCTCTACTTCTGTACTGAGTTAAGTGTTCCTGGTTTATAAATACTTGAGCAATTTTTCAGGTACAGAGTGTTTTCAATGAGTTCTTCATATCCTTCTTCAAATCTTAAATTTAGAGCAACAATCATGTTTGAATGAAGTATTGAAAGCAAAAAAGACAATATTAATTTTTTGAGTGTTTTGTCTAATCACCTACCTAATCCTAACTGTTTACATGTGACTACAATTATAAGAGTTTCCAAGGTGAAATAGATGACTTTATGGTATGGAGGTTGAAGCTTTTTTTTGAATTATTTTTTTTTATTGTCATGTGTATCTTTGCAACCTGCAGATGGAAATGTGTTCTGAATAAAGGTGTGTCTTAAAGCCATCCAGAAAATGTACTGCTGCTGAGTTTGATAGTTCTTTGGAATGATGTCCTATCTGTGAATCTCCATAACTGCAAACTGGGTTTTTGTGCTGACATTAACAAACACAAATCTTTCACAAAGTCCAAATGATTGAAACACTTGTACCACAATAACAGTATCTCTGTCTCTTTCCTAATACATGAGTTTTGGAGGCTTTATAACCACAGCCTGCATATTACAGTTGCATATTACGGTTGGAGCTACTGCTTTTTTTTTATTCTTCTCAGAATTCTTTGTTTTCAGTTTGCTGTTTTTCTTTCTCTGCCCTTACCTCTTATCCCAAACCAAAAAAGCATCTCTAATTTTGCAGAATGCATGAGGTGTATCATCTGTCCCTAACTTGGAGGGAAGGGGAATTTGTAATACTCAGGAGAGACCATACTGGGTAATAGAGCTCTCTACTACTAATAACAAGGCTTTATTCAGTGTTTATTAATGAAATATAGCAATTTTAAAGAATGACTTTATAGTTAAACATTGCAGGAATGATTTGAACTTTGGGAAGGCTACTTTTTAGGTGTGTGTTTATCTCAGGTATAATTTTAGGTTATTGAAAGTACCTGTGGAGGGCTTCTTCTAGTCTAAGAGAACTCCGCTCTTGTGGTATCAATGTGGCACCTTCTGTGACTCTCTTTTGTGATCCAGTGAGTTTTGGATCCCATAAGGATGAAGGGAGAAGAAAAATTGAAAAGTAGAGCCTGGCTGAGGGAACAACAATCTATAGTCCCATGTTTTTCAGCTGTAGATTAGGCAACAGTTGGCCCTTTTACTAGACAAACCTCTACATAGAGGACAATGTGTTGTCTTAGACCCTACAGCTTTTTATTTAGTACTGGAAATGCTCTGTTAAGATGATTCACTAACCTCAGCTACATATATTCATCATTTCATACCAAAACTTTTAACAATCACACTTCTTGAAAGTCTTGCAGAATGCATTTTACAAAATACACAACTATTTCTAATTCATTGTATGCTTTACCAACAGGGAGCTAACCTAACTTTCCGAAGTGTCGATCATAAACTTCCAGAAAGTGTTAAGCAGAACCCAGTTCTCACCCTTCGTGTGATAAGCATTGATGAAGCAGCTATGGATTTTCTAAAGTAAGTGCAGCTGATTTTCAAATTACCTTCTCTTCCTTAAGCAAAAAAATATTTTTTTAATAAGAACTTCTAACATCTTATTAGTTATACTGCTAAAAAACAATATCTGTGTTGAGGCTGCTGTTCGGAGAAATTAGTAACAGATCTGGGTGGATGTTTCAGTGTTTTAGTAACTTTGTAGAATGATAAGGAGTAATTTTATAATAAGAGTTAAATAAATTGTGGAAGTGTCTTATTTACTTTTTTTTTTGGTAAAAAACGTATACTGAAACTTTTCTTATGTGATGTAAAACCTTGTGTCATTCATGATAATCTAAGTGTTAGAACACAGACAGGGGGCGGTTTCTCTCTCTGTTTTTTTCTTTTTCATTTTAATTTTCCTTCTTCTTCCTATCCCTTCACTATTCCAGATATTGCCACATGTTGAAGATTTCAGGCACTGGGAAAGAATTTCTGCACTTATTATTTCAAAATATTATGTTGTTCTGTAGTCTGAAAGATGGGAATTTCTAAGAACTTTTTCAAATGGTTAGGTGGATGGTTAATCTTTGAGGATGTAATAAGGTAATATTCTCATCTCAGTATCTGTACAGAAGTAAACAGTCTAGGGAATAAAGTGTTTTTCTCTGGGATTTCTGGCTTTATTGTGAGTACACTGACTCTTAGTACAAATAAAATCTTGGTATAAAATTTATTGCACTTCTGTGTTGCCTGAACATGGAAGTTACTGAACAGCATTGGAAAAAGTTTGATTACTCAAATTTTGGTGAGTAGTATTTGCCAATAGCAGATGTTACAAGGTAGAAATTTTCGTAAACTTAGAGAAGCATAGAAAGGGACCTTAAGAGGGTTTCTGGTCCGTTCCCCTGCTCAGAGCAGGATTTACTACAGCAGGTTACTCAGGGCTGCATCCAGTTGGGTTTTTTGATATCTCCAAGGATGGAGACTCTGCATCCTCTGTGAGCAGCCTGTTGTGATGTTTGATCAGTCTCACAGTACAAAAGTGTTACCTGATGTTCAGAGGGAACCTCCTGCATTTGAATTTGTGCCCGTTGCCTCTGATCCTGTCACTGGGCTCCACTGAGCAGAGCCTGTCACAGTCTTCTTTACTCCCTCCCACCAGGTATTTATCCACACTGATAAGGTCCCTTAAACCGTCTCCAGGCTAAACGTTTCCAGCTCTCCCAGCTTCTCTTCATGTATCAGCTGCTTCAATCCCTTCTTGACTATAAACAGTAATAATAGAATCTCAATTAATTAAGTTCACGATCTAAAGACTACTTTTGTTAGCACAACTTAACTGACTTACTTTCCTTTCTGCAAGAGTTTAGACACATGAAGCTTGTTCTCAGTTACAGTAATACTCAACTGAAAGTCCCTTTACACTGAAAGCTTTGCAAAGGAGCCATAGTGAGCTAACAGTACATAAAACAGTAAATTAAAATGTAATTGGTTATAGAAATCTGTAGTTGTATGATGCTTAGTGCTAATTGTTCCCTCTCTGCAAGTTTTCCATGAAATAAAACACAATGTAGTTTACTTTCAGATAGTTTATGTAAGATGTTTTATATCTCAGAAGCCTATCATTCTGGTAAACAGCTTTTTCTTTCATTTGTTGTTAAACTTATACCTGAAAAATTTGGAGTTGATCCAATGTTATCTCTGAAGGCTCCAGAAGGAAGACCTGCTCACTGGGTTATAAATTTTGATTTTCTGCTACCTGTGGTGGAACAGATTGTTTCTTTTTCATACTCTCTCTCTCTGTTTGAAATTTAGTCACTAATAGAAAGTTGTGAAGTCTGTCTTTTTCTTCTGAAAGAGGGTGTTATTGAACCCAGTATTCTCTGATGCAAAACTCTTGAATTGAGTCCTCTTACCTCCATTACTGTACTCGCAGAGAATCCTGCTCAGGTACTGTCCCGAAGGTCGTGTGCAGGTTTTCAGGAGCAGCTCTGCCCTGCTGTCACATGCCATGAATCTTTAGTTTTACATGTGTGTTGGAGAGAGTACTCTGTCCTCTGTAGGTTGTTGTTGACTTTCCAGTTTAAGTGGTTTGACATAGACAAGCTGTTAGGGACTTCAGGACAGGGGGTACCCAAAGTGGTGATGAAAAGACTTAATAGACAGCAGAGAGGCAAGTCTGGCCTCAGAGAGCAGAAGGTGGAATACTCCATGGAAAAGCACCAGTGAGCAAGCAGTTCAAAGTTGAGAGTAGTGCTTTTCCTTCCACCTTCCTATTCTGATTATTGGAGGCTTTTTTTCCCCCCAATAGATTCTTCCACAGTATTTTTTTACTCAACTTTTATAATAATTCATGAGGGGAGTTGCCTTCTTGGAAGGGAGTTGCTTGCCAGGCGAAACATAAAATTTAACCATAATTCCTAGATCATACCTAAGATATGCTGATCCAGTTTTTGATCTATACCCTTGCTATTTCTCTTCTGAAGAGAAATTTGTAGCTACGTCATGTTATTTTTCTATTAGTAACTAAGTGTAGTTGCTTTAACAACTCTTCCAGTGGCCTTACCTGAAGATTAAGACTGTCTTGAAATAAATTTCTGGAGATTTTATGCACAGGAGGAATTATCCATGATTAATGATCTAGTAGAGAAGCTGCTAACGGAATATTGTCAGAAAGGAATTTCTGCATTATCTGCAGCTTTTCAAGGACTTTCATGTGTACCATCTCAAACTCAAGCAATTGGATACTGTGCTTACAAGGGTTAAATATAATGTTTAATGTATTTTTACTGCAGCTTTTTTGTAATATTTCATGTAATTTCACCAATCAACACTAGTTTTGATTAATTTAGAGGGGCTTCTGTGGAATTTGAGCAAGAGTGTTCCAAGCAAGTGGTCGACGACAACAAAGTTTTCAAGAAGATTCAAGGTTTGTATCTACCAGAACCCATTTAATTTTAATTTCTTTATCTTTACAGATCAATGCAAAGAACAATAATGATGTTATGAACATTTTATTTCTATAAATGATTTTTTTAAGTTAGATATTGATCATGATATTATTAGAATCTGATACCAGCATAAATCAATCATAAGAATACTGTCTCCTCTCTTTCTTTAAATAAACACTCTGACTAAAGATTGTGGAGACAGTACAGAATAATTGTGAATGTAATCAGTAAAATGTTAATCTCAATGTTGACATAATCTGAAAAAAATGCTGATCCTATATTAATCTGGCATTAAATTTAAAAAGTTATTGGAAAAATGTACAAACAAAATCTCATTTCTTCAGTTAATCTTGTGCTAGATACTTCTTTTGGCCATTATTTCTATACATTGATAAGGGTTTTTTTTAATAGTCTTTAATACTATGCTTATAAAATGTGAGTATAATTGAGTAGTACATTCTGGAATATGTAAATAAATTTACCAGCTTCCTACCTACACTCTTTAGGACAAAGGCACAGCTTTTTGTTTAAAATTATGGAAAGATTTTTATGCAGTGCTGTGTATTATCTTTGTAACCTGTGGCCAACAAAAGCTGTTGAACTAAACAGCTTCCAGCATGTAGAATGTCCACTATTTACTGTCATTAGCTGAACCTATTTAAAATAGGCACTTTTTGGTCACTAAAATCTACTTGGGCATTTACTTTTAGAAAATTGTTGGAATAATAAATTAGGGATATTTTTTAGTCTTCTAGTTATTCAATTTTTCCCCTCACATAATAGACACAAATTGATTTCTCAGTTATCTGACTATATCAAAGGTTTGCTGGTGTGGCCTGGAAGAAGGTTGCAAGTATACATTTCAAGGCATCTTTTAACATACATATGAGTTTAAACTTCACTGGAAAAAACCTTATTTCACTCTCCCCCCTATCTTACTTTATAATTGTAGATACAACTAATTTGAAAATATTCTTATTTTCCTTCTGTGATCTCTTTATAAGTTTTTTTAGATGTTGCTTTATGTGATTTATACTTGAATGTTGAGTAACTGATAGTTTCATTTTGAACTGACATTCTCTGATCAAGGATAAGGGAGCCTGGATGCATGGATGTGTCATTTTAACCAGCAGTATCATAAGCAATTGTGGTTTTCTTCACTTTCGTGTCAGCTCCATAGCAAGTGGCCAACTTCAGGTAAACGTTGTGTCCTTTATTTCTCTAAATCCTCAGGTATACTCAAAGAGACACTAAGTAAAAGAGGAGTTCGGGTTATAACCGGCTTAGGAAAGTATTTCCGACAAGTAGACAAGAACAGAAATGGTTTTCTGTCTCAGGCAGACTTTAAAGAAGCTCTGAAAGTATTCCATGTGGAAATACCTGAAGGGGTAAGTTTAGCTGAAACTGTAATCATGGATATTGTCTTGCTTAAAATTATGGAATCACTTCTTTGCTTAGTTCAATAGCTTTTGTGTGTTTTTGTTGTTGCTGTTTGGTTTTGTGGGTTTTTTTGTGGTTTTTTTTTTTTCCTTGTGGTATGTTGGCATTTCTGCATTCAATTCTATGTGAAATTCTTAAAAATAAAAATATAATAAATTTAGAAACATGCAATCCTTTACACCATGAATAAACAAGTGGGATTGCAATATTTTTTCTCTTTTTTTGCCTTTAAGAAATAATTTAGATGATGCTATTTATTTATCTGTTTTCTTTATTATATGTACTGTGTTTTAAAAATAGCCCAGATCTATCAGAACTGCAAATAATGTGAATTGTAGTCATTGGTGACCAATGATGACTTGGATTATTTTGACAAATCTTTGGGTCAGTTTGGATTTGGAAGTTGATTTTTGTGAGAATACTGTAATTTCCTGTTATAGCCATTGTTTTATTCTATGACAAAGTGAAAAACTTTGGCAAAATGTTTTTAAATTGCAGGACTTTGAATCCTTATGGCTTATTCTTGATGATGGCAAGACTGATAAGATTGACTACGGAGAATTTACTCGTGCTGTATTTGGAGAAATGAATGAATATAGGAAAGCATTTGTAAGAAAAGTAAGTTCTATTGCAGATATTCTAAGTGTAAATATTTTGCAGTCTAACTGTGGAGTTAGTTATTCATCACCCTTTGATCGTTGTTTTTTGTTGTTGTTTTTCTTAAATTGAACATCTGATAATTGATTTCTTTATCTTTCACATCGGTTTATTAAAATAAATGTGAATTGGAGGACTGCATGCTGTTCCATTGTTGAATTAGCTAATTTTGAACTCTGCAACCTAGAATTAATTCCTTTATTTTTATGGGTTTGTGCATTTGTGTGCTATTCTTACAGTTCAGTCCAGTGTATAAAGTGTCTGGCACCCTGAAACTATCTATTCCAGAAGTCTGTTTCCTTATTTTGGCAGATCACTATATCTGTGTGCAGATTTTTTTTCCCTTGATGTCTGAAATAGGAGGCAATAATACTTTGAGACTTAGAGTCATTGTGTTTTTGAGACTTCTTATATTTGAAATGCCTTTTGTTCTATGGCTATAACATAAAGTGGAGCCATTTGCAGTATGAAACACTGATTAAAAACCAGCTGATGGAGTAGTGACCAGATAGCAAGATAAAGAAAAATGACATATGCTTTCATACTTTTAATCATGGAGTATCTAGCCTTCTGTGTCTAGCATGTGTGCTTGAGTAAACTGGAATGGAAATGAAGCTGCCATTAGCAGTGCTGAGGAGCCTGTGCTGAGGCCTCTGTCAGAATGACGCAGGAATCTCAGTAACTGGAGGAAGCAGGACGGAAGCAGCTTAACTTCTGATTCTAAGGATGAACTGGAAATTTTGGAGAGAAGACAATTTTTGTTTTTTAAGTTGGCGGGGGGACCATGTTTGATGTGAAAGCTGTGGAGATAAGTAATAGTGAACATCCATAATCCAGGATCATTTTCTGATATCTGGTGCCTTACATAAAATAGGTAAGTTGATATAATGCATTGCACAAGATCTAAAACTATGTCCAAGGTGCTTAAGTATATTTCATCTTCACATCTCTCCACTTGTTTGTGGTTTCGTTTTTCTTTCTATGCTTATATGAAATTCCTTTTCCCTTACAGGCTTATATGAAACTAGATTTCAACAAAACAGGGAGTGTGCCTATGGTAGACATCAGAAAATGTTACTGTGCAAAGAAACATCCTCTAGTATTGGCAGGTAATTCACTTGAACAAAACAAAACAAATCTGTAACTACTGAAGTCATCTTGTTAGCAGAGATACCAGATCCAGAAACTGCAAATACAAACTGTTTTCATATTGGCTTAGGCTTGAGCTGTTAAGGAATTTATTTTGTCCTCTGATGACCTGTAATGTGTCTATCTGGAACATTACTATAAATAGTAGTGGAGTTCATGTACACCATTTTATACTTACTCTTTATCTAGCTGCAAATACTGCATATATGAGAGGAGTTCCTTTCACAGCCTGTGTAGGACTACTTTTAAACAATAATTCCTCAGCTTTGGTGTGCAAGTTATCCTTGACACGTATGATATTAGTAATTTTCACTTAGGAGGATACTCTCGTTTTCATATTGCTGTTTTCCATCAAGGTTTCCAGATGACACTGAATGTACTCAGCACTTGAAGTTCTTTCTGAATAAATTATTAATTTATTTCTGGGACAGGATTTTCATCCTTTACAGAGGAAATGTTAGTATCTTTGTTATTTTTTCAGGATTCTCAGAAATGTTTAAACTCTACCGTTGAAAATATAGGAGTTTAAATATTTGTGTGTCAGTTTCTAGAATAACATCTGCATATACCAAACTAATCATTGTGAGAGTCTCCCCAGTGTCCTGACCCTTTCTGTTTTACTTGTAGAAGAGAGGATTTTTTTTGTATTGTCAGTGATTTTAATGGTAACACATAAAGACACATAGTAGTACAGGAATGTTACACATGCTTTTTTTTTTTCCCAGTGTAATAATGCTATATTTTTTTCCTTTTTTTTCCTCGATGCGATGAAATCCTCTTGAGTATAGTCTTTATGAAGCCACTGGAATGTATGTGTCAACCGAAGAACACTTTTCAAATGCAAACTTGCATCTTAGGTTTTCCTACAGCTTTGAAGTTGTATTACATTAAATGTAGGCTTTATTACAACATAACTTCTGAATTACCAAAATTTAGTTTACAAGTATGTTATTTAGTTTTTGCAGTCATGTGAAGAAAAAAATCTTCCTAATCTCGTAATTCATTGAAAGTGATTGTGGCCTCATGCTTCTCTTGATATTTAATGCTACCATATGCTATTAAAGTAAGATGATTTCTGCAGCTGGTATTAAGTGAGCCAATGACTTAATTCTGAAATCAGAATATTGAATTTGATCAAGAAAAAAATATTTGAAAGCTAAAATTTGGAAGTTTCTTGCTTGAAATATATTAAATGCTATATATTCACTGTTCTTGAAAATGGATTTAATGCAGAAAATATACTTTCACAGGCAAAGCTACAGAAGAAGAAATTCAATCGTCATTTCTAGAAACATTAGGAGAGTCCTGCAGCAATCCCAATGAAGTGTCCTATTCTGAGTTCGAAGATTACTACGAAGGATTAAGTATTGGAATAATGGATGATGATGATTTTGTTGATATCTTAAGGAATCCTTGGGGAATTTAGAGTGGAAGACAACAAAAATGAAGAAGAGACATTTTTGAAACAAGGAGTGAGCTAGGCAAGGGAGGATTTAGTCTTAATATGCCTTACTTTGCAATTAGTGTCTTAAACTGTTTTCAGGGACTGAAAATTTTAGATTATTTCAAAATAATACATGGCTAATTTCATAAAATGTCTGTTGAGCTATGCTAACCACTTCTAGCTGTTCATTCCTTTTCATTTGAAATAATAAAGGCTGTTCCCCTTACCAAAAGGCATCATTTACTCGATATTAGAATAAAGTGATCTATATTAAAATAAGAGAATTCAAATACTAAAATGCATGAAGGAGTATATGCAAAAGAAAATTTAGTTTTATGATGCATTGTGAAAAGCTTTAGATTTGACTATATAAATATAAATGGTAGCTTTTCTTCAGAGATTTCTTGTTATAAAAGCAATATGTTTATTCTTGTCATATTCTTTGTCTTGTTTCTTATGCTAGTACTTAGCCTGAAGGAGGGAAGGTCATCCTTTTCCAATTTGTAGGATGTCTGCAGTACTGAAAGTGCAGAGATGTTCACACCAATTAGCCCTTTGCTCTGTTGACCGTCTTGACTGATATTTTTTCAACTTGGTCAGCCATCCAAAGCTGAGCACTGAATCCCAAATAAGCACACATATGTTTTGTAATGCACTTCTTCTTTTCCTATGTTTTACCAACTGGTTTTCAAAACAAATAATTTATATTTAAATATTGGGTTTCTGTACTTTCTATTGCTGCCATTTTTTTTTACCTAAAACTTGGCAGTGATATTCTTTGTGAAACTGATATGTAGCATTTCCTATCTACTCTGAACATACAAAACAGAGAAGTTTAAAAAAAACACCTCTGTCACAACAAAAATTAAACCATGAATTAAAATAATCCTTGCTACTTGAAATGTTCAGCCAGATATGCTTTTCAGTGTAATACATCTTGTTAATTCTGTAAAATTCTTTGTGTTAAGAAATAAAAACAATCATTAATTTTAAATACATAGATATAGTCAGTCTTTGCTTTCAATATACCTGTCACCAAAATTAAATGTATGTTGAACTGCATTTCTTAAGTATATGCAAGTAAAATATATTAGTTTCCTCTGTGCTTGGTTTTGAATTTATAGTCTGTGGTTAACAAAACCTTCCTCTGAGACAGAATTTGTGTTTCGCAGGAATTTAAGGGCATTGCTGAAATGAATCCTGAAATGAGGGACTCTGGTCCTTGTGGGGCCGACTGGTTATTCTGGATAGAGCAGTTTGTTATTCTAATAGCTTGTGCATTGTCATCTTTTGATTGTTTCTGCCTTGTCCTCACTTGTAACTAGAATTGCAGTTTCTGCTCTAAATCCTCAAATGAAGGACTTTGGGGCTGCAAAAGTCTACATGTGTTGGTTTATAGAGAAAGGCAAACTCTGTCAATGCTAATTCTAAGCAAGAATTCTGGTGTGGCTCACTACGATTTTCTTACAACCCGTTCCTTGTGGAATTTCTCTTGCTGGAAAGGTTTTAATTAGTGCTCTTGGAACTGGTGATTCTCAGAAGGGCAACTTTAGCTGGTTTTACAGGGAAATGCTCGTTAATGTGTCTGTTCAAATAACTGAAAACTACCAAGTAGCATTTTTATTAGTTTTTCAAAGAATCACCTACCCTGTTTAGACTTATTCACTTAGGAGACTTGCACCAATGTATAAAATAATAGTTCAATTTAATAAATGTGATTGTGAAATGAGGTGTTGACATATTTCTTTTTGCAATGCTTAATAATTTTTGTGTGTGCGTTGCTTTTAAGAAGATTATTCTACATTATTCTATGGAATGGAAAAATTGATGACAAGTGGATGTATCCTTAGTGGGCCTGCTTATCAGCAGAGGCTGCATAGGTCACATCTGCAAATTAAGCATTCTTTATTTTGCTCTTTATCACTAAAATTATGTGCTGCCATAAGAACATTATTTCTGTAGCTTTGGTAGTCATGCATTATATTTTTTTAATCTGGAGACAGATCCTTAACAGGAAAGAAAGGTCAGAAATTTCCTGAAAATACAAGTAGGTAGTCTGGTAATTATGTAAAACCTGCTAGGTGTATGATTTCTATTAACTACAAGGTCAGTTATGCACCAGTGGCTGCCTCAAAACATCAAGTGTGATGCCTATGATGAATTTTTAATGGAGTTCACAAAAGCAGTTTTCCATCTGCCTGTCTAAACTTAAGGTGGTAACAAAGAATTCAAAGTAACTTTAGCCCACAGCTGCCCCACTGAACTTACAGTTAGTGCAAACCGTCAGAATCTGTATTCAAACCAGGGTCTGACTTTTTTTCATTAACAGCGGTCTTAATACCCTGATTAATTGCATTCTGATTTGCTCTTCTTGTAAACGTTTGATGAACCTAAAACTTTTTCTTTGATAAATGCTTTGTAGCTTCAAAACTTTCAGGAGGTGTCTACTGGGGCTTGCTGCCTTTAATTGTGTTTCAAACAAAACTTTTTTCTACATTTGCAAACTTTCCCTGAACTGCCCATTTTCTGCATTAGGATGTGTTCTCAGAAGAGCTGGCTGGTTTCTTTCCTGAAACCTGCAGCTTCATGAAACCAGTTGTCTTCACACTGCCCTGACTTACACTTGTGCTAAAAAGTCTTAGCAGCCTGCCCTGATTGAGACCATCAGAAGTGCATTATGCTGCAAACATATTTTGTCCTGTTAGATGTGCACGCTCCCAGAAGACAAGTGGAGATTAATGTGGTGATGTAACTCCTCATTCTCAAGGTCTATGACCACTTCATCAAATGCACTGGCCATGTTAGCTCGAATGTTTAAGAGCATTTTTTGAGCAGCAAAATACAGACAGATGTGCAGACCTATGGTAGATTCACTTTGTCAGCTAATGGAAATACAGAAATCTTCACCTGGGATGGCCTTGTTGCTCAGAGAAGGTAATAGTGTCCATTCACACACACAAACTCATTTCTAGAAGAGTCACTGCCAGCTGATCAAATTTTGTGGATCTTTGGGGCCAGAAAACCAAAAATATTAAAAATATATCGAGCCTTGTATGTTTGTATGGAGGTGCTGTGTAGTTTTGGGGTTGGTTTGTGTTTTTTGGTAGTTTTTTTTTTTCTTTTGGCTTTGGCTATTTGGTTTGTTGGTTGGGGTGCTTTTATTTCAGGTTGTGGGGGGTATTCTCGTTTGTGGTTTTTTGTTTGTCGCTTTTTGGTTGATTGGTTTGGGAGTTTTGTTGGTTTTAATTTTGATTTTTTTTTTTTTTGAGTATGCTATCTGTAGATAGTAAAAGAGCAAACCTAGAACTGATTTCTGATGTGTTGGTCTGTTAAGTCCATAGAAAAACAAAGCAGGTAAGTTTCTACCAAAAAAGGGAAGGCACAAAATCACATGCATTTTTTTTTTCCTGGATATAACTGTAATCATTTATCCTTTCTCACCTTCAAACTCAGCAGTGTAGAGATTGAGATAATTCTGTACTTGCTTTTCATGTTGTTAACCATCTTGTCTTTGAGAAGCTGAGTCAGAAGGACTCTGTTGTAATCATGGGGCATCTCCAGTGATGAAAGAAGCAAGTAGTATTTCCTTCCAGACCTATTAAGGCTGTTTTTTCCACAGAAGATTTTTCAAAATGTTAAGTGAACTGGAAGGTACTTAGGGAAGAAATGTGGTAGACAGTGCCTACATGATGACCCGATGAAATATTTTGCTTTGTGGCTCCTATACCTTTGTTGCACCCCTTTCTGATTGTGGGGAACTAAAGGCTTAAAGATGATAGTACTCTTCGGAAAAGAAAAAAAGAGTAATCTGTTTATCACAGGTTTATTAATGTTTATTGTATCATCTGTTGTGTTTACTTGGAATTTATAGTATCTGGGAACCTGTTTTCTGTTTTGTTTTGTTTGGTTGGCTGGCTGGCTGGTTTTTTCTCCTCACTCACGTGTTACAGTTTGGATAGAATTAATTGGATTTGTGCATGGAAACTTCTGTGTTTGTTGCTACTGGCAGAATTCTGTGTGTCTGGCATCCCCAGAGAAGCAGCTTCAAAGTAAGAAAAGTAATAATCATTTCTTTGTGCTTTCATTTTTCTTTTTTTTTTTTTTCAGGATGTACTCTCATGAAACATGTTTAATATTTTAGGATCTTTTGCTGTCTTGTGTCTTTTTTAGCTCTTACCTTCTGACCATTTGCTGTCATTTCCCCTCCCAGTGTTAGGAGAAAAGAAGAACATGGGAGACTCTGGAAAAGGTAGAAAAAATGGTATTTAGAAGGTGTGCTGTCTAGGTATCCAACTAGTGAGGATTCTCCCTGTAGAAACTTGACACTGCTTTCAAACTGCCTGTTGAGTAGTCTCAAAGAACCTATCTGGTGGACTCCTTTGGTGGACAAAGACCTGAGAGGTTGTCCTCCCAGGGAGCCCCTCAAGCTCTGGTGAGATGGACCAACCTCATGGCTGGGAGAGGCGAAGGTACCTGCGTTGGTCCCAGAGCTGGTGTCTGCTGGGCTCTGGGGTAACTGCTGCAGTGATGGGCTCCTTCCGTAGCCCCTGTTGGGAGAGGCTTGTGGGAAGGAGACTTCTTGCAGACCGTCACCTATCAGTGTGCCAAACTAGGGCACAAGGACTGTCCCTCTCATGGTAAAGCTGCTCTTTATAGCAATTTTTCAAGACAACAAGCAAAGAGCTGATTTGCAGCAGGGATTTGTGGGGCTTCTTCCCCAGCTTTTCCCCATGTTTCTATTTTACGCCACTTCTCGCATTTGATTGTAAGTTGGGAGGGAAACGTGGCAGGAACTGATTAATTCAGGTTCGAAAGGACTCTATGGACACCTCCTGTTTTTTCCTATCCCATTTGTAAGATGATTGTTGGTAATTCTGCTTGTGTTCTTATTTTGAGTTATGGCCAAGGCCCTCACAAAACTGGCTTGGGAAGGAGCATGCCATGGGTGATACCTGCTTTACACTTCATGTGGGGAAGCCCCAGGCTGTTACAGGGAAGCACAGGATAAAATCAGTGGAAGCTAAATTAGCAACTTTGGGGATGGATCTTAAAGTGATATTCCCTTTTCTTACACCCTCTTGTCAAGTAAGTGGACACTTAATGACTCCTCTGACTAATTCTGGGATGATTTGTCTTGGCATGAATTAAATCCTGCACTGGTAAAATTATTCCTGTGAAGTAATTTCTTTTGACAATAGTATTTGCCTTGCAGATGCTAGTGATTAACCGCAGGTTTTAGTTGTGAATGCTGCTGTTGTTTTCATCCGCTCGACATTATTGAATTCTTCTCCTTTCTCAGTGTTTCCTGACCAATGGGAAAAGAAAAAGAGGTCACATCAATGCTACAATTTAACTTTTTTTTTTTTTTTCCTTTAAAACCAGCATTTTGGAAGTGCCCAATATAGCAACACAGTTTAAACCAAGTTATAACATTCTGCTCTTTATGGGTGTAATATGCTTTTGAGAAATATTTTCTCTAGGTATTATTGTTCCATAGATCCAAGTAACCACAGGGAAATAAGCACTCAGAAAAGTTTGTTTGTTTTTTTATTTATTTATTAAAATCAAGACAGCGAGAAGGGAATCAGTTGTCAGTGCCAGATAATTATCTTTCCATATTCCTTATGTTTCTTTTCTGATACCTTACCCCTTATTTCAGACTACGTGATTTCTAAGTTCTCTTTCCAATTTTATCTTGATATGCTTCCAAACTCTCTTCTTTTGGTAACATCGTTCTTGGAAGTTAGCTTCTCCAGTAACAGCCATAATGCTAAAGACCCTTCTGAAATAAATCAAAATATGAAGTAACATCCAGCAACAAAAGTCACTGGGGGGGAGAATAGGAGATGGGACAGCCAAAAGCAAACGGTATCTGTGATGACATCACTACTTATTAATATCTTTTGTTCATTCATATCTTTTGACTCTTCCTTCTGGAATGCCAGGCATGAAGAAAAGCCTATCCAGTCGTACAGGTCCGTGTAAAAACTCTGTATGTCTTTCACATACAGCCAGAAGAAATCAGTCTGGAAAAGATTTAATGAGTTTGGCTACTCCATTATCCTACATTACCTGGAGAAAATAAGTGTGCTTACTCTCTTCTTTTCTGTGATGGAGACTCAACCATATTGCCAGGTAATCTGTTCTGTTGCTTCACGGAGATTCATGTTCCAAGTTGTTCCCTGCTGATTAACCTGAATCTTTCTTTCTACAGTTAAAGCCAATTACTCTTTCCACTATCCCATTCTTATGCAATAGCTTTGAAAACTATTACTACATCCCCTTTGATCTGAAGTCTGCTAAATACGACTGTTTAGGAAAATTACATTGACTGGGCATGTTTAGTCCATTCTCGTTATTCTCCTGTAAGTTCCAGTTGGTGCCTTTCTTGTGCTGAATGTGATGCCCTACGCTAGGCATGGTGCTCTGGTTAAATTCTTGTCAGTGAGGTACTTGTTTTACAGATTTTGTCAGCATGTTTCTCTAGAATCTTTTTGGTTGGTTGTTTTTTTTTTTTCTGGGTGGAAACCTTAGGTTTCAAGTATTGCTGATGTTGTGATGAGTTTTAACCTACAAATTTTCTTCTTGAGAACTGCTTTTTCCTGCATCATTTCCCTTGAGGAACAGTGAAGCTCTGCCACACCATGAGATATGGGGAGATGTTCCTGCTGGAAAACCTGGCCTTGAGTGTCTCAGTTGTGTGGGAGCTTTGTGCTTATGTTTCTTTTCAGATTACTAATATGCTCTCATCAGCTTTACCTGAAACTAGAAGTATTATTTCTCCTTCCTAGTTTTGCTTCATAGAATGTATGTCAGTGACATTCACAGCTTCAGCTTGGAATTATGTAATGGAAAATAAAATAGACCCAAACAATGCTTTTAAAAAGCAGTATTATTTTTTTAAGAACAGGGGGAAGGTAAAAAGAAACTGGACCAAAATGTAAGGAGTTTTAACAGCAGTTCTTTTCAGACACTGTATGTAAATGGTCTCTTATGCAATTAAGAAATGTAATATAATAATGTATGCAGGTATTTATTAGAATAGGTTTTATTATTGCTTATTTTTGTTGTCATACAGAAAATCTTTAGTCTCAGCTGAAACATCTCTTTATTGGATTTTGATATGTGTACTAACCCCTGCTTCTCTCTGATGTGTAGAAGTGCTGGTAAGCACCTTCAGTCTACAGTTATTTTACTGTGATTTTGACGCCAAACCTTGCTTCTCTTCAACAATGTTCAAGTTGTAAGACTTCAATTATTCCCTGCTGTTCTGTTTTTCCTTCTTTTACTTAAATTAGGCTGTCTCTAACCTGGTGAACTGAATGGTTGTGTTCAGTAAACATAGTGAAATAGTGCTGTTACCAGCTGAGATTTTTCTTCAGCCCCCTTGTTAATTTACTACGGTATTAATTTCTGCAGTGCCTTCCCTCTCCTCCCCAGTGAATTAACTACCATGAATAATACATAAAATTATGAGCTACCTGTTGCCATGAAGGAGCAGACTATAAACTTGCTTTAGACACTAGTCAGGATTATGTCAAGATTATTAACTTTTTAGAATTCTTTTTGTCTTAATTGCATTTTTCTCTTACTAAAATGAAAGCAGGAGTAGAAACAAGTAGCTGTATTAGTTCTGAATAATCATGGACTTCAAGCTGTTCATTTGCACTTTTACTTCAAAGACGATCTTTTTGATAACTTCTTAGATTGACTTGTGCTCTTGGGCTGTAGAGAGTGTTTGAGGGCAGCAGTTAATGTAGACTGTGCATTCATAACTCATATCTATGAGCAGTTTAAAGGTAGAAGATGGTTCTGACACTTAAAAAACCTACCCAGAATGATAGTAACATAGCAGTGCTCAGTTTAGACTGAGTTTTAATTACCAGATCCTAACATCTAACCTGACAGAAAATGTTCAGAAGCATTGAACAAAAATTGGCATGATAGATGTCTATTTAGTTATCTAACAAAATGTAATTGGAGTCTGGTGGCATAACTTTGTGCTACTGGAAGTGCCCTTTGTCAGTTCTGTACTGTGAAGCTGAATGTCTTGTTGCCAAAACAGCAAACGACGATGTTTGTCCTTTAAGAGAGATGATTGACCACAAGCCTTTTTGCCTGCCTGTATTCTTGAACATGTTTTGTGTAAGGGAAGGTCTGGATGGCTGTAGGGTGGGACCTAACACATGGAACCTCCAAAGCAATTTTCAAAATTAATATTCAAAGCCTAAGCAAAGGAGTTATTAAAAAATGTAAATGAAGCTGATAAATAGTCTTTTTTTTTTTTTTTTTTTTTCCCCAAGATTAGTGTAATATTCACATTAATTATGATACTGTGAGATTTTAAACCAGAGATTCCTTTTCTGGAGGAGGAGCAGCAATCTTCCAGTCATGGTACTAGAAGGAGCTTAAAGGTATACTTAAGATGACAGCTCTGATCTCAGAGCATCTCTTCTTGTATTTTGTCTTCCACTGTGCCTCTCCTTTTGATACTGAAACTTTTTGAGCTGGACATTTGTCTATTACTGTGTGATTAATGTGTTTTCTAGCTTTGAAGCTCCTGAAAACTAATTGAGCCACAGGCTGAGCTGGGCACTATGCAAACTATTACTTTGGAATATAATCCTTGCCTCAGAAAATGTAAAATCTAAGTTGTAGAAGGTGTAAGAGAGAGAAGAGATAAGGGTGGGAGACAGGGAATATTATGTTAATGATAGAAGCAGCTAACATTTACTGTAACCACAAACATCTCAGGTTGCTTCTTGCTTAACAAATATCAATGATAATGATTTGTGGAATTGAAAGATTATAGAAAAGTTAGAGCAAATCTTCATCTTCTGCACAGGTTAGCAGGAATGCTCAGGTAGAATTCTAGATGGGTAGGAGTTTAAAATATGAGGATTTTCTTTGTTTAGGTAACTTCTGAAGATGAGATCTTTAGAATGCATTCCTTTTTAGAAAAGTCTTTTGAATCTCCCATGTGATGCCTCTTGGCTGCATAAAGTTTTATAAGACATAATTATTACATGATATGGGAATGCTTCTTCCATTTTGACAGTCAACATTTACTAAAAAAATATCATAGGAAAGATTTTGTTGTTGTTGGTTTTGTGTGTGTATTGTTGTTGTTAACTTCCATATTGAGAAAAGCAGACGAGAACCTGAGTGGAACGGAGTGGTAGCAAGGGATGTCCTCCTACATGCCTTGCCAGGAGCTGTCTTGCAGGCTTAAGTGGTGTTCCTCACTACAGCAATGGCAGATTGACTTCTGTCTCTCTGCCAGTCCTGCTAACTGCTGAATTGCCAGCTAAGGAGAAGGCTGAAAGGTACAAAACTGACACCTTGAATTCCCACTGGAGGCTGCCAGTAACCTCGTGCCCACGCTGCAGTGCGCTCGCTATGATCCTGAAGTGAGAATATCTTCTTAAGGGAGGTATAAAATTCTCAGGTCATTTTAGCCTGCATGCTTTCAAGGTGTTGCGGAGTGAAGAAGGTGTTACCGCCACCCAGTCTCAAGAAACAGAGCCACAGGCAGTTGTGGCAAGGTTTCGGTTAGTCACTGAGAAGAGTGTGCTATTTAACTTTAAGCAGATGCTTTTGGCACCTCTGTTGTGCTGCTATAATCTTTAGGCTGTCTGTTTATTCTGCAGAAAAAGAAGGGTCTCTCAGACCGTTAGAGGCATGTGTCTTTCTCTTGATGAATATGTAAAAGCATAGGGAAATTACCACAGCTAAACTGACTAGCAAATTTAGGAGGATATTTACTCTTCCTACAGGACACAGATGTTAAAAGTCAATCCCTACTGTTTCTGTGATCTGTCAGATCAGATCAGTCCTGGACCTAACAACTGTCTCTGTTCTGAGTTCCTAATGCAAGAAGTACACAAGCCCTCAGACAAGATGATGAGGTCCTTAGGGACATGATTTCGAGGTGGACTTGACAGTGATAAGTTAATGGCTGGACTCGATGATCTTAAACATCTTTTCCAACCAAAATGATTCTATGATTCCAAGATTGCAGATGCCCTAACTGCCCTGTTTTCTCTCATCCAGGCACATCTTTCCATAGTTCCCTTTGCATCCTGTGTGCATGGGACAGGTATGGGACAAGTACCTGGCCAGAGGTTGGTGTCTCATTGGCTGTGTGGTACCTGCTTTCCTGAACCCAGGTGTACTCAGCAAGAGTGCCCCTTAGCAGCATCTGCAGCAACAGCAACCCCTGAGCCCACACCTTCCCCCAGGTGCTCCAAACTAGCCCTGTTCTTCCTTTAAGGGAGGTACAGAGCAACTAGAGCACTGCAGTTCAAAACAAATTGGGAAAACGTCTCAAGGGTATAAAATGTTGATGAAATGTTTACAAGATGTTCTTTGACAACTAAGTGTAACAGTCTATGTGATGAAAGTGGTTTTAACTCTGCGCTTAAGTATATAAGCTGACTTGTTCAAAGTCATGCAGAGACTGGAGAAATCAACTTGCAGTTTTGCAACCTTATATTATTTTCTGTGTACTAAGACGGGCTACTAACTGAGAGTTAGTTAGGCTGTTTCTGCCAAGATTTCTCTACCTCAGCATGACCTTGCACAGATCTTTAAGGCTCCCTGGCACCCTGCCTCTAAGGAGGAAATGCTGACAATGCTGCCAGCAATGGATCTGGTATTTCCCATCTGGCTCTCCCCTGTCAGGTAGGGTAACGGTCCAGTTTACAGGTTATAGCAGAAATCCATGCCAGCACCTCTAACTTTTGCAAGCAAGATTGAAGCACAAGCAGAGAAGATACGCAGTGTTTATCTCTTGAGAATACTGTTCTGTTTCCATGGCAGTAGACAACTCAGTCCAGATTTCGGGCAATCTTGTCTGCAAAGTAGCATGAAAAAAATTAGGAGAGAAAAACTTGACTGCAGTTGAATGGAGGCAGTCAAAATTAATCAAGCTTGCATATGCTGAGATTGAGTCTGCTGTATGAGACTGCAGACACTATGACGAAACCTCTTTGCTTCCTGCATAGCTAAGGCATCTGATTTAAAATCTGCCTGTGTCAGTCAGTGAGACTCTGCGGGAGACTTCTGCCACTTGCACTCTCAGAGTTTCCTTTCTAACAGGTAAACTATAGCTGCTCACAATGGGCAGACAAAACCATTGCAAAATGTAATTATTAAACTTGGAATCAATAGCAAAGAATGAGCTATCGTGACAAAATCTCTTCCATTCAGCAACAGAAGGCTCAACTAAATGGCCGCTGCTTCATGAATGCCCCAAAGATCATCAGTGCAAACATCTTCAGAAGATGACCTATTAAAGCAGATCTCTTGCCTTCTTGGGGTAGATATATTACAATCTCTTACTAAAAAAAATAATGAAAATAATGGAGTTTGTTAGCCACAGAAATGAGGAAAATGATAGATACGGTAGGCTTCCAGTTAAAGTTTGGTGGAACACAGAAACTAGGTGGAATAATGCCAGAATCATCTGAAAATGCTTATGGTGTTTTCATTTATTTCGATGGCATGTGAGGGAGGGTTTACTGATTTCCCCAGAAAAATCACTATCATATGCAGGTCACACATCAGATTTGAAGTGATTTTAGGAGACAACCAGTAAAAGCTAGCATTAAGTGAAACATGAAACTACTCCCAGAAAATTTTAGTAAATGGACCTTTCTTTTAAAAATGTAGACTAGCTGTTCAATAACAGTTGGAATATTGATTGAGGTAGTAGACAGAGTGTGTGCTGGATGATAGATAATATAATTTACTAAAACAAAAATGTAAAGGTCTCTAGGGTTTTTTTTGATTGTTTGTTGTGGAGTTTTTGTTGTAGTTTTTGTTTTGTTTTGTTTTGTTTTGTTTTCCCTGAAGAGATTGCTAAAATAGATAACAAGGCACCTCTTCCATTTAGATGGATTTAGTTCTTTCAGAGCATGCTCTTCTGTAGCTGAAGAAAACTCTTTGTCCTGTATCTGTTGATTATTTATATTATGGGAGTGCTTAAGACTTGCAGCAAGATGAGGCCCTCATTATGCTGACATGAAGTTTTATTATTAACATATTGTCAAAAAACTTCAGTCAAAATAAATGAGATGGATAAAGAATAGAAAATTGCAGTAATGTTTGGAGCAGCATTTCCCAAAATGTTCGTGAACCTTGTGTTCCTCTGCCAGGAAGCAGAAGCAAGGTCAGAGGAGGCTGGCTCGTCTTTGCTGGCTGAGGTAGCCATGTTGTAAGAGAAGACACATGGCTTGGGCATTTCCCAATTTTTCCATCTCTCTGCACTTTCTGATTACAAGTGGAAAGATTTACCCCTTTTGAATGATGGAAGCTTATACTCAAGAGCTGCATCTAGTTTGGAGGTACTGTGTTTATTTCCCTGTCCCTCTGGACTCTGTATGGTTGACTAAGTCATTCCAAGACTTTGTGGGTTTTTTTTTTTCAGTTTCTGTATGTGTATAGAGAACCTGGAAGGAGCACTGTCCATTTATTTGCATTCTATTTGAACTAAAGAGTAAAAGCCTGTTGAGGAGCTCAGTACCATTCTCACTGTTTAATCAGTTTTCTTTACAAAGCCACTGTCTTGCTGGCAGGTGACAGTCAGTGAGAAGTGGCAAGTTGTGAATGAGAAAGGCACATCACTGACCTTTAACTGGAATTGAAGCAAATTTTCAGGATAGATCAAAAATTCATTCCAGCTACCTCAGAACTGGGCACTAAAAAATGTAAGTATGGACAGAGCCTGAGGCAATGCTTTCTTTTAGAAGCAGAATCTTGTATCTCTTGAGAAATGTGCATCCAACAAATGTGAATCAGTACTGACAAAGCTACTTGAATGAATTACAGCAGGAACAGGTGAGTAATCCTTCTTTCCACCATCTTGCATTGCTAATACCTCTGGCATCAGTAACTGGCAGGGAGCCAAAAGGCACCCCTGGGTCATTAATGAAAAAGGGAGTGGCTAGAAGAAGATGCTGGGGTGGCTGACATTTGGGCAAAGGATGTATGGGATCCACTCCTGATTTACAGGAGAAGTGGAATCAGAAGCAAAGGGTGACAGTTTCTAAGGGTTTGCCCCCTGTGAGAACAGGTACTTAGGGTCTGGAAGTTTGAGGCTGGTTGGAGGAGGTGACTGACTGGAATGGTTCCACTTGCATTATATGTGTGTTCTTGTAGCACCGTGGGCAGAACAATCCTGAGCTGAGGAATTTTCACTTACTTGATTTATTTTAACCACACGGGAGGTAACCGGTGGGGGTCCTTGCTGGTTGAGGCTCTGGAGGGCAGGGGGCTGCTCACAGCAGGGCAGAGGCAGCTGGAAAGAGTTGGGGCTGGCACTGGGCAGCCCACAGCCACCTCCCTCCAGGTACCTTCCAGTCCCACTGCCCAAACCTGGCTGTCTGCACCCAATATGCTTAGTTGGTATGAAGGCATTTGAAGGAATGCATTTTGCTGCTGAGGCAATGCTGAGCAGGTTGCTCAACTTGCACATTTCAGCGCTAAGGAGAGCTTTGGAAAACAAGGAAAAGTGAGAAGAATTTGGGAGAGGAGTGGACAAAGAGATAGGAAGGTGTCACTGGAGGGAGCTGGGACATGGAATGAGACAAGCTTGAATGTCTTTGTTGGTGGGAATCTGAGAGACACCCCGTGGAAGGAGCCCAGCTCCACCTCAGTGGCCAAAGGAGAATGGGCAGATTCTGCCTGAACCTGTAAAGGTCGAAGAAATGGTGTAGCTTGTGGTATCAGAAGCTTCTAAAGAGGGATGTTGTTTTGAAATTGTTTGAGCACCTGTGGGTGGAGGATCAAGAAGACAACGAAAACATACAAGCTGGTATGCTCCAGGGTCTCAGTGGAAAGAAACATGAAGGTTTCTGAGGGAAGGTGTATCTGTGTGGCTCAGAACTGAGACAGGAGCTGTGTGTGACACAGGGCTGCAGCTGGAGTTTACACATGGTAAAATGGTCCAGTCCCAGCTCCATAGTAATGTCACTGCGCACTCCCCTTCCCAACACCCCTTTCTTTTGAAAAGAAAAACTCTAAGCCTATTTTAACGTACACAAAACTTTACCCCCCACTCCCCACCCCCAGGGAAGGCTGTGACTCAACCATGTAGCTCGGGTTGTGCTGGGGATTACTAATGAGACAATGCAATTAGCGCTCACCTGTTTTTTCTACTGTGTCATGTGTCTTCTCAGGACACCCCAATCTTGAGTTCCCTAGTTTTTCTTGGTGAATATAACATACAGAGAACTTTTCAATTTTTTTTTCAATGGGATAAATCACATTCCTCAGAATTTCACAAAGAATTGAAGATCTGGGGTGGGGGAAGACAGATGAAGCACACCTGTGTGTACTCATCATCTCATATAGGGGAATCTTGCTTGCTACTAGGGAACTAACAGTAGACCCGTTTCATTACAGTTTTCAAATTTTGTCCATTTGTCTTGTCCAATCTTAGTTTTGTTTGTATTTTCTACAGTAAGACCTTTTTTTCACCAATTCTGTGATATTGATCAAATCAAGCTTATATTTCAACTGCATTAACTAAAAATGCAATCATGCTTCAAATTTAAAAATAAGGACAACTTTCTGCTGGCTTTGTTTCCAGCCTAGTCCAATTTAACTACATCGTGGCTTCTTACAATTTTATTTCACAGACATTTACTTAATCTATTAATTTTGATTTTTTTTCAGTTTCAGAGTAGGATTCTGACTTATCATCAATGTACTTCAGTATAATGTGGCTGTTGTGTTCTGCAAGATCTATAATTAATTAGTACATCTAGTTGTAAATAGTGGAGATTATTATAAATAATAGGGGAGAACAGAAAAGTATGTGAAAGAAATAAATAGAAGCATAATAAATTTTTTATGACAGTGGATATTTAAAATAATTAGTTCATTTACTTAATGATCAACTAAACTGATAGAAATTGATCATATTTTAGCTGTGTTGCACTGTCTTCAGTTAAAATTTTCCATTATAAAATTGATTTCTTGTTGTTGTTTCCCAATTACCACATCATATGAAAAATATGAAATGGTGACCCGCACTGGAAAAACTTGGTGGCTTCTGTCTCTCGTGTCCTCCTCAGGAAGGCAGATGATAGCTGGGCAGGTTAACTTTCCCAGGGAACCCTGATCAACAGGGACAGGGCTCCTCCAGAGGTGATTCAGGGCATGACTGTAACTGGAGTACCCTCCATTTGTCCTCAAATTTGTTTTTCTTTTCCACAAGTGCTTTCTTCCATTTATTCTTTTATTGTCAAACAGCTGGTAACTCAATGACTTTGCATTGCAGCACTCAAGCTTGTGAGGAGAATGATTGCTAGTAGTAAGTAAAATACTAATTTGGCTTGGGTTCCTGATAGCAGTCTTCACATCTAATTTTATTGCTTTGTTGTTTAAAATAATAGCATAAGACCTTTCCTTCCATAGTACCTTATCCAGCAGGGAAAATTGGTTGTGCATTTCTCGGTGTCATTCAGTTCCTCAAAGAAAATTCCAAATATTGAGCTATAGAAATGTCTCCACTTAACATTTACACGAATATGTTTGAGAGTATGTGTAAATAGTTGTGGTGGGGTTTTTTTGAGGTTTGTATTGTTGGTGTTTTTGTTGTTGTTGTTGGGGTTTTGTTGTTTTGCTTTGTTTTGTTTGGTTTGGTTTTTATTATTTACAAATATATCTCATGGTAAGACTCACTCAGGAGGCACATTTCTCTCTCTTACATGTGCCTCATGCTTCCACATTTACTGGAAGCACTGAGGAGAGCAAAAATTCAGGTCAGTCTCTTCTAGAGAAGAAATGAATTCATAAATGTTACTGCAGTTGGCTATGTAGAATATTGTCATTCAAGAAAATGTCGTCTCTGGAAAGTCAGTGTCTAATATAGCTTCATCCTTTATTGAGAAGCCTGACACATGCTGAAAATAAAAGGAAAAGTGACACACAGAGAAATTAATGGCATTATATTTAGGAACAGACATGTTGTAGAATATGGACATTTTGATGTGACTGAAGGGCTATTATATTCTGGAAAAGACCATTCCTTTTCTTACCAACTGGAAAAAATGTTTCTGTGGCTTGTTCTTCCCCATGCAATGAATCACCTCATGCTTAAGAAGTCTGAAATGTAAACAGTTTTCTCATAATACATGCGTTTTTTCATGACATTGGCATTAGATGGTATGGCTATGAAGCTTTTCTTTATGAGATGCCATCTTTGTTAGTCTTAGGTTTCTAAGGTTGTTGGGTGGTTTGTGGGCATTTTTTTTTTGAGGGGGGGTGGGTGGGTTTGGGGTAATGCTGTTTTTGTTTTGGTTTGTGGGGTTTTGTTGGTTGGTTGGTTGGTTGTTTTTTTTTGGGGAGGAGAGTGCTTGTCTTGTAACTCGAGCACAGATGTGGGACTTGAGCAGACAGTGACAGTTCAGAGGGAAGTCCTGGTGTTCTGTGATGATACAGCTTCTTTTGGCAGCTACTGCCACCCCAAGGTTTTCCATAATGGATGAATGCTGTAGAGCTTCAATATGTTGTATTTCTCCAGAATACTCTCATAGGTCAGAGAGAAGAAAATGAATATTCATTTTGTCTTACTCTCCCCCTCTCTATGTCACCTTTTCAGAAAAATTCCCTCCACAAAGTAAAGCAAGTGTGGCATGAGCAATGTTGTTTTGGTTTAGGATGGGTGAGTCCTTTCCACTGGATTTACAACTATGCAACTGGATATTAATTTTGGCTCCCGGGAATTTTCCCTAACTGATTATATCTGCTTGGGCAGGATATATTTTGCATTTCTTTTAGGAACTTTGAAACATACATCTGGAGAAAGCTTTTGAAACCCATTTCTCAAAGCTGCTGCTGCTTTGGGAGTCTGTGTTTACATCATGGATACCACATACAGACAGAACTGGGTTAAAGCAATCTGGTCTAAGCACAGTGTCCTCTGACCGTCGCTTCCAGCAGAGCTTTGCCCGCCCAACGCCAGCAAGTGCCCAGCCGAAGGTTCTGACGTGGAATGGGGATGCTTCAGCTACCATTATTCCACTCATTACTTCATGTCAGGGAAGACCCTTGGTGTGGAGGAAGACTTTTCTTTTGAGGAAACAGCAAGAGGTATCACCTATCATTTTGTATGTCTTCTCTCTGGGGATGGAAGCTGCTTTCCCTTTGACCAACCCAGCTGAAAGGAAGCATCAGTTAAAGAGACTGTAGAAAATAACCCAGTTGGCTTGGAAGCAGAGACTTTGGCACAGGCATTGGTCTTCCTTATATGTTAATTGGGGACTTACAACTTCCATCCACCGTGTGGCCCTCAGCTTCCAACATACAAAGTGTACCGAGGACCAAGTGTACCCACTGTGCTGTATGTTTTGTTTTTTTGGTTTTTTTTACAGTTGACATGAAACTTGGATCCCCACTCCTAGAACCCTCCTTCCCCGAGCCCCGGAGGCCAAGACTCCTCCGGCTCCTGCCCTGCCCTAGCTCCGGGTGGTCCCGGGATTCGGGACGCTCCTCGCCGCCGCTGTCACCCAGCACCGTGTGCATCCCCTGTCCCGCACAGTGAAGCTCCGTGATCCGGGTGCTGCATACACAAACCTGCCAGGTGAAGGAGCCACTTCTGGGAGGGATGAACAGCTTCTTTCCGCAGTCACCTGTAGCTAGGCGCTGCTGTGCCTGCGTTCCTCCGAAAAATAGTTATTCTCAGCCCCCATTCCTTCCCGCGTGTTTTCCTTAAGTGAACTAAATTTACACGTAGCTGGGGCGGAGGTGGTGTTGCCTTTTTCGGAGAGATGTGGTATTTGTTTTTGCTGTCGCCTCCCTCCGCCCCATAGGGCTGGGAATGGGGGGCTGTGGAGGGGTACGGAGGAACGGCTCCCCTGCCCCCGCCCCGGGGAGGAGCTTCAGTCCCAAATGAGGTGCGTTTTCACCTTCGGGCTTGCCTTCCCGAAGAGGCGCTGGGATTACGGCAGCACCGGTCCCCGAGGTACCCCAACCCGCTGCCCATGGCTCTGCTTCCCGCCTGCGAAGCTCGCCCGCAGCCCCGCTGTGGAAAGGCGGCGTCTGCCTTGTAATATGAAGAGAGCGGCATTTCCGAGCGGGCGGCGGGAGCCGCTTTTGTGCCTTTCGGAGTTAAGCATGGAGGGAGGTAAAACAGCAACCTGAACGCGGAAAAAAAAAAACAGCCAACAAACCCAACAACAAGTAGTTCTTGCCTGGCAGAGAGGCAGACACAGCGGCTGGGAATCGGCGTTTGCCTCCACGCACAACTGGAGCCCGCCCGAGAAGCGGAGCCGCTTCCTCTCCTCTGGCAAAGGTAGCGGAGGGGCGGCGGGGGGCAAGAGGGTCTGGCGGGGGGGACCGCGAACGGTTCCACCGCCTCTTCCCCGAGATGCACGCTTGTCTTCATGGTTTATTTGCGAAAGTAGCAAGCCGAGCTCCACACAAAAAGCTTTTCCAAGGGCGTGCCTGCTGCCTGAGCTTGCTGGAGAGCTTGGCATTTCTTCCCCAAAAGCAATCCCTCCCTCACAAAATAGAGGCGGGGGGGGGGGCGGGAGCCGTGAAGGAGAGAGAGAAAATCCTCTAATCCTTCCTTTTTTCCTCCTCGTTAAGCTGTTAGGATGATAAAAGATAGATGCCCATGAAATAATTAACCGCACACTTTCAATTCCATCAGCTCGGTTAACGCATCCCCGCGAGGGAGAAGGGGGTGGGGACGGTGGCAGATCCGTACGCGGGAGAAGCGGCAGTGCCATTTCGGTAGCCTGCTTTCGGGGAAGCGGGGAGAGAACAGCAGGCAGCAGGGCCGACGGTGGGTGCCGAGGGGCCGGGGGCTGGCGGCGGGGCGGGCCGGGCCGGGAGGGTGGCGAGATCACGGTGGGCGAACGGTGGGATGGAGGGGGCTGGGGCAGCCGGTGACGGCGGGGAATTGCCCCTCTTCCCCCCGCTTCTTCCCCCTCCCGGTGATGCTTAAGGGGCTTCTCCTCGATTTATTCTTTCCGATTGCGTTTAAGGCAGAAGCTCGTTCCCCGCGGACCTGACCGCGACCGGCTGCCCCCCTCCCAGCGACCGGTCGCCGCTGCCACCTCCCGCGCCGTCCCCAGTCATGTCCGACCCGGAGCGATGGGGAAGCTCGAGGACAACGAGAGGGTGATCCTCAACGTGGGGGGCACCCGGCACGAGACCTACCGCAGCACGCTGAAGACCCTGCCGGGGACCCGCCTGGCCCTGCTCGCTTGCGAGTCCCAGAGTGAGTCTCCGGGCGGCGAGGAGCCGCCGCCGCCGCCCACCCCCAACCCGCCGCCGCCGGCGGGCGGCTGCCCGGAGCCCGGCAGCGGCTGTAGCACCCGGAGCAGCGGCGGCACCAGCGAGTTTTTCTTCGACCGGCACCCGGGGGTCTTCGCCTATGTGCTCAACTATTACCGCACCGGCAAGCTGCACTGCCCCGCCGACGTCTGCGGGCCGCTCTTTGAGGAGGAGCTGGCCTTCTGGGGCATCGACGAGACCGACGTGGAGCCCTGCTGCTGGATGACCTACCGCCAGCACCGCGACGCCGAGGAGGCTCTCGATATCTTCGAAGCGCCCGACCTGCTGACTGGCGAGCCGCCCCCCGACGGCGACGACGATGATCTGGCCGCCAAGAGACTGGGCATCGAGGACGTGGGGGCGACCGCCGAGGGCAAAGGCGGACGCTGGCGGCGGCTGCAGCCCCGCGTCTGGGCACTCTTCGAGGATCCCTACTCCTCACGGGCAGCCAGGGTAAGCGCCACCGGACGGCGCTCCCGCCCGGGGCGGCTGGGGAAGCCGAGGGGCGGCCAGGGGTGCACACGCCACGGTCCCCTGCGTGGGCGGCAGGTGCACTGAGGAGAAGCTTGCCCCACTTGGGATGGGCTTGTGGAAGTGATGCTTTGGTGGGCCACTGAGCGCTTGTGACATTGGCCCCCAGGGACAGTGCAGCTTGTCCCTTCTGCATCTGTAAGAGATGTCAGGCAGTGTGGGGGGTGCCACTGTGCCAGCATCTCCCCATGGGCTGACATGGGAGCTGTGCTCTGAGAAGCCTGCGAACGATCCACTCTTACACCCCTGGCCTGGGTGGGGTGTGGAGGTGCATTCACTGGGGGAAACATCTGTGAATGTGGTGGGGGGAGGTGGGTAGGAACAGCCCCAGAGTGCCTTCAACCTCTCCATCTGCATGGAGTCCATCATCCCTCCCCCAGCCATCAGAGGTCTTGGGTTTGGGTTGAGTTGCAGGAGAGTGACCTCAGCCTTTTCCCAGCTTTGCTGTGTCTGTGCTGGGGGGTGATCTGAGTTCAACAAAGTAAGTGTGACAGGGGGTCACCCTGGTTCTCCCTCTATTGATTTCTCAGGGTGACCCTGACTGACTCTGTGATTGAGTGTCTGGGTACAAGCTGGTACATGATCGTACTACATTTCCTTCCTTTAGACAGAGATTTTAAGTTTTGATATCAACTCCTTTCTAAGGTGGCTTGGATTTTAATTCCCTCTTTTAGTTGCCTTTGTGATGTGGGTTTGCTTTTTAACCAGCGCTTTGGAGCAAACAAATGATTGTAATTCCTTTGAGAGAAATACACAGCGGTGCCTCAAATTTAACAATGAGAAAAGCAACTACCAGAAAATCCTCCCTGCAATACAAGAATAAGAACTTGTAACTGGAAATGTTTGATTTTAAAATGGTAATAAGTGTTTTGCAGCTTATTTACCAGGATTCCCATGAAGTATTCAGAGCTAAGCTTCATCCTGTAGGAAGTGCATTTATGATGGGTGTCATCATCTGATCAGTTCCACTGATTTCACTGACAGTCTCATAGATGTGAATATAAGCGTGTGGCTAAGTGACTTCCTGAATTGTACGCTATGGCCTGATGCAGTTTCTGTGAAAGTTAGCAACTTCTCTGAGCACAGTGAGGTAAGTTAAGCAGGAAGTAACAGTCCTCGCCATTAATACTGTCACTTGATGAGCTCCAGCATTGTTTATGTCTTTGAACGTTGCCCACCGATATGTTTTCCCTTGACAGCTGGCTCCAGCTGATACTTGAAATACATTTTTAATAAAGGATCGGTTCTGAAGAAAAACTATCAGAAGTGTCTATCTTTGCTCATCAATGACACACCCACGTTACTGACATCTTAGCTGTCTAAATCCTAAAGAAAATCCGGCTATCCGTTACCTGAGAAAACAGTATTGCATGTGGTGATTGCCCTGCAGGTTGTCTTTCACTTACTGTTCCGTGGAAAGTTGCTGACGATGTAAAATCTGCTGCTTTTAGGATAGGGAATCTTTCCACTCAACTTTTCTGGAGAACTGTGGAGTACGGACTAAATGTTAAATGGAAGATACCAGGAGAAATAGGAAGGTAGGCATGCTGATTGCAATTGTGCCCTGGAGTTGTAGCTGTCACTTCTGTTTTCAGTCCACTTCGGTCCACTCTTTGTCAGAGCCTGTAGGCACTTGCTTTCCAAATTTTATGCCTTTACTAGACCTTCTGAATTGTCAGTGGCTCGTGTAAAGATATTTCAAGATTGCAAAATGAATGCTGCAATTAATGCTAGAGTAGAAAATTGTGACATGGCAATATTAATTTCTTAGAAGGTAAGGTGTTTACCTTTTTATAACTTAAAAACTGGTTTTACACATTATATTGTGATTTCAACCCCAGACAGTGAGAGTAAGGCAGCATCAGAACTGTAACAACAGCGTCTAAATTGGTGTTTTCATTTTCTTCGAGGCTACTACTTTGTACCTTGATCTTTCAGGTAGGGAGACAACTTTGAGAATTGCTGGCAAGTTTTGAAGCATTAAGTACATTTGTTTTTAAGGACCAACATGCACTTAGTAAGCACTTAAACACAGTAATTTAAGGTGATGGTAACCTTAGTTTGGAACTGAGACATTACTGTCAGTTCAACATTTTGCCACACCTGAAACAAAGACACTATTTTCTGAGTATTCTGGCAAATGCCTTTTTGTTTTGTGTCAGCTGAAATGATGAGTAATTCTAAAAACATCTAAGTGAAATTATGCCCTTACTGAAATCAAGATGAAACTCTGTGAACATCAATCTTTGCCTCATAGTGTTAGCTACTGACTCATGCGCCACTTAAATTATGATGAGGCTGCTTAGTGGTAAACTTTCTTAATAACTGTGGTAATTATTTTTCTAGTATTACTGCCTGATTTAACTTCAGCAATGTCTTTTCTTGGAAGCACGATGATGATAAAAATGGGATATTTTCTATTAATGAAATGGTACTTAATATTTGTGAATTTTCTTTATCCTAAACTGTGATCTCTAAAAATAGAAATTTATAGAAATTCAAATATAAGTTGCCATGGTAACCTATTGGGGGATAGTGCACACACAAGATTATTCTAGCAAGACCATCCAGTGATGTTATATAACTAGTGGAACTAGTTTGTTGACAAGAAGGTTTACTTTATTTGAGATTCTAAAAAAAAAATTCAATTTTTAATTAATGTGGTTTGGTGTCAGTGACGTCTCCTAAACATGTGGGGTTTTTTTGTAAATATAAAACGTAATCCATGTACATACACATACTTCAAGACCTGCAACACTTTTCTTTGTTTCTCAAGTTCTGGAGTTACATCTGAATATTATTTCTGTGTTCATTTTATTGTTTTGGATTTCATAGACTGTGAAATGAAAGAGTACAGTGCTACTCCTTTCACTCCAGGCTTAATAGAATAATCATTCACAAACTGCTATTTGATAGAATGCTATTATGTAGATAAAGAAAGCTACTGGCATATAATACTGTCATAGGAGTGGAAGCGTTGGGCAACTGCATCTAGCTGTGCATTGGTTTAAGCATCTCTGAAACAGACCCCTGATTCTTAAATGAATCAAGCATGTGTATTCTGCAGTTTACTACTTAATACCTGTAAATGATTTTGGTATCCTTTGGTGGATTTTAAGTGCAAAGCACTCATTATGATTTAGTAAAGTGCAAAGATCTGTCTAAATAATGTAAAAGGCATAACTGAGCACTGAGTTTAAAAGAGTGTCTGCAGATGCCCAGCAGGACCTAGAATGTCAGTGCTAGTCTTGCGTATCATATTTCAAATTAATTAAGCTTTTAAGGCCTTTTACTTTTGAATAATAGTTGAAACATGATGCTGTTCAAAGAAATGATTAGTATTTGTCACTGATTTTTCCTAAGAATTATGGATTGCTTACGTACTTAGTGCAGGAACTCAAAAATGGCCCTGAGATTCACAAAGTTCATTGCTATATATCCTTCACTTTCTGAGAAGACTATAAATCTGTGACAGAGAAGGGGACAGCGGCTGTGACATTGGGTGGCTCAGCAGTGTGAGAGCCAGTGTGGGCCAGGGCACTCAAGCAGGTGTTGCCTGTGATACCCCTGCCATCCTCAGCAGCTGGAGGCAGGTCACACAACCCGTCTGCTGCATGGTCTTTACCTACAGGAAAGGTCATGATTACTCGATTTACAAGGGAAGGATAAAAATTAATTAGCAAGTATTGGTTTATTGTGAGCATTCACTGAAATGCAAACAAAACCACAAAAGCCTTGCAGTCTCGGCATTGAAATACTTATGCCTCGCAAGTGTTCTTAAAAATACTGATCTACTGCCACTTCATTGTGACATGAAGAGCTGGACTTGAGCAGTGAGTGGTATTGTTGGCTGGAAACAAGAAATTCCCATCTACTGCTTTATGTGAAGTTATGTTGTTGGAGACTCAGTGTCCCGTAACATCTATATCAGCTTTAAACATTCAGTGGTGTTGGTTGTAGGAAGAATCAGCCGAAATGAGTGCGACAGGAGAAAATATGATTTTATATATATCCTTGAAAGGCCAAAGCTACAGAAAATGTATTGGAGAGCATTCTTATAAAAGATAACTTATGTTTTTATTTGATGGCTTGCTTATGTTTTCTCCAGGTACCTAGATACCTGCTGTGTACTATGGTGAATATCTGGAGTAGGTTATATTTTTGGGCTTTGGCTGTTCATGATGCAAGACAATTTTTATTTTTGGTGGAAGCAACGCTGCTGGGATAGTCCAAGATATCATGAATAGAGTTGTGAAGATATGTTCATCTCAGAATTTATGTTTATAGATAAATAGTGAATTACAAATTTGATTTGCTTTCTTAACAAATAGAAAGGCCCTTTAATTTATAAGTTGAAATCTTTATTCTCTGTCTTTTATTCAACAAGGAAAGTATGTATACTTTAGATCTTACCATTTAATAATTTTTGAGTTATGCTGGCATCTTCCATCTTAAAATGATATTAAGAAAACAGTAAAGGTTAATAAACAAAATGCAAAGAGGTTATTCCTTTTGCTGTGTTGGTAATCAAAGTGCTGAATTTGGTTTTAAGTGGGAAAAGAGTCCATTAGATTAAATTGGTCATTGTATTTGAAGCATTTATCCTGTGGGAGCTGTCATTTTTAAAGAAGCAGCAAGATTTGTTCCTGATGTCAAAAATCATATTACATCACTGTTAGAGATATACATACACTCTGTAGCTTCATGTATACATGAGCTGACTAAATCACATTGCAAGTAATTGTTATTAATTTACTTCTACCATGCTGGTTTTTACAAGTCTTAATTGGAAACTGTAGCTTAATACATGATGTAGTCAACATAAACTAGCTTGATCCACCTTAAACATAGATGCTCTCTGATGGTACTGACATATTGGTGAGGTAAAATCATCAAGATTTCTGCCTCCCGAACTTCTGCCTTTTCCTCTACAGCTGTTCTGCCTGATGCTGCTAGTGTTTCCATGGAAACAAGCCAGCTCTTGGCTTCCTCTTCCCATTGAAAACAGCTTTCTTGCTGTCACTTGCTCATCTGGGAAAAGCATTTTGTCACGGCTCTGACATAAATGCCACAGAGATGATCCGTCCTGTCGTTTCAGAAATAGATGCTGTTACGTATGTGCATGTGCACACAGCCGGATTTGTCTTCCAACTACTCCAAAATAATTTGGTTAATGGACTTAGGCTGAATTTGCTTTGGTGTAACTGGAAGTGAAAATTTGCTGAACATGCACTGCCTAAGATGAAAACGGTGTGAGAAGTATTTTTTTGGTTGAGAAATGTGGCAGACCTTGTTCCCTTCTTTTATGTGGTTAATACACAATGTACTATCTGACATGTTTATTTACAGTGGTAAAATTCTTAAATGGTTTACTTTGGGTATGAGAACCTACCTTCAAACTGGCTAGGATGGTGATGGCAGGAATATTTCCCAACTTCTGGTGACTGTTGCATAGGTTTCAATGCTACCGTCAGCTGAGGTATCACATTAGCATGCCGTTGTCACTTGATGCAGTCAGGATACGAAAAGAAGTGATGTAAGAAAACTGGTATCTTTGAGGTTCCTGTATTCTTAAAGCGTCTGGTACTTAGTCCAAGGTAAATGTATCAATCAATACCCTGCGAAGAAGTCAGCATTTTTGTTTGTTTTGGTGAATTTGTGTTGAGTCATAACCAAAGAAGTTCAGAACTCAGACTAATCCTGAATCCTTGATTCATTTCCTTCACTGTAGGAACTTTAAAATATTTTAAGGGAAGTTTGTGTAAAACTTGCTTGTCCTTTTCTCCCTCAGTGGACACTAGCAGAAAGTGACTGTTCTCTTCCTATGAAGTTACAATTGGGGTAGAAGAATCAGAGAAGAGGAAAGACATCCTATATAAATTTTTAATATTTTAATAATCTTTTATGAGGTGCTGTCCAGTAGTTTTTGGATGGAAGAAACAAGTTCTTCTTTTTATGAAGTTCTGTTTCAGTGCTCTTAATTTCTCCAGGGACTACTCCTGATCATCCTATGATTCAGATTCTTGGCTCATCTTGGGCAAACACTGTTTCTTTCAGCCACAAACAGATTTTTTCTTTTTTTTGGCGAATAAAGTAGATAGGCAAATAAAATCTAGATATGGTAATATCTGGAATATCAGACTATAAGTTATAATTTTGCTTAGTGTATTTCTTATAATGATATGGTTCCTTTACACACACTCATTCTTTCACAAGCACACATACTTTCCAGTATAAATTACTAGTTATATAGGAATAAAAATTTGTTCTTGATGCAATACTAAGGAAAGCTGTTCAATAATTTTATGTGGAGAGAAAACAAGGAAGCTATGTTCACTCCTACTTATGTGTGCTGTTATCCCCAAAGAACCTTTCTCCTGGTGCAAAGCCTGAAACATTAAGATATTTTGCGCATCAGAAATAATTTCAAGTGGTGAACACAATATACAATTGTGGAAATGTGTACAGACATACTAATATAAACTTATTGTTGGCAATATTTATCAACATGATAAAAGGTATTCAAGTTGTAGTGAAGACCTGGTACATTTTATACCCTATCTTGACATACACATGTATACATTGATATAACTAAATGGTAATTTTGTCCGAGAGAGCTGTAGAAGTAGCTGTAGAGAATGAACATGAAATCACACTTTTTTTTCTTAGTTCTACAACAGTGTTCAATTTACATCTTTGTTGGTACTTTATGATGACTAAAGCACTTTTGAAGGAAAAACTCCACTTCCATCTGTTAATCAGTAGTGTTAAAAATAGAATGCCATCTAATCACATGAAACACGATTTCTCGTGATTTATGATTTGCTTTACAGAATTTTTGACTGAAGTGGTGACTTGAAGCTTAAAATACAAATGATCCAATTATATATGTTGTAATTATGTGTTGTTTCCCCCCCACTCCCCACCTTTAAGTTGAAAATTCTGAGATGTTGTTGTGGTTTTGGTCTTTTTACCAGCAGGTTAATTATTACAGCGGTGTAATGATTCAGTCCTTTCTTGTTACAGAGAGCCTTTTGTAGTTTCTTAGTGTTTCTAGGTGAACCTTAGATAATGGGTCTTTGATATGCTCCTGCAAAATGCTGTAAACTGGGAAAAGTCTCTTAGCCCAGTGCTGGATAATGTGGTAAGTTCATTAATATGCATTAAATTTACCACACAATATAATCTAGTCTTATTTCTCAAATAAGGAGAGTTTCTTAAGTGTTTACATTTTCATTATGTATAACATGTAAAATTATTAGTATTTTTTTAACTGTGCCTAGTCTTTGAAAAAGGGGAAATATCCCTTGAAGTCTGTGTGTTTGGTTTTTATAATTTGTAGAGTTCTACCTGTATAGCGGTAATCTTCTCTTTAACTATTTAATACTTATCCTAAGAGAAATAATTCCTCTTCAGGAGTGAATCCCACCACACTAAAATGCTTGGTCACTTTGATAAAAGCATAACGCTACTCCAGCACTAGGGATCTGATAGCACATGGGATTTTAGAACAACAGAAATAAAATGCAGAGACTCAATTAAAATGGCTGAGAAAATTCTTTCTCAGTGAACTGCATGACGTAGAAGGAAAAGGAGGGCTGCAGAACAGTGCTGTGAAATGCTGTGTACACCTTGTTGCACTAATGAGGAGCGCAGGCTGAGCTCCTGATAGGGTTGCAGGGTGACCAGGTCTGTGACTGCCCCAGCACTGACAGTGCTTAACCATCTCCAACGTCACCCTGCTGGAGGGTGCTCCTAAGTAGAGGGAAGAGTTATGTCTTCTAATCATATTTCTATTGTCCCACGTAATTTCTCAGATCATAAATGTTCACAATATATATTAGGCTTTTATATGCTGTCTACTGTAAGATTGAGGGTACTCAAGTGTGTAGTAATTAGTATTTTATATAAAGCCTATGCAACAACAGGATTTTTTTGTTTTGTTTTGCACTAGTCATAAAAATTATTATAGGACAATGTAAAGGATATTTTTAAGGTGTACAACCATGTGGGTATAAACCTGAGTCCTTATTTTTGCCTAGGTATTGAAAAATTCTCTGTACTTTTCAAGCAAACTATTTAGTCTTCTTCATTGGCACTTGCTAGTCCTTTACCCATATGAATGGCATTTTTTTTTAATAGTTGCTTTCAGGAGTATCTTAATTTCCATAGGATAATGATTGTTAGGAACCAAAAAAGTCAACTTAGATGTTTTTTATATCACGCTAAGTGTTATGCAGTTTTAATTTTTTTGGTTTATGTGTGTTTTTGTTTTTCCTGACAATAATTTTGCAGTATTTTAAGTTTAATCCAGATGTGGTTTAGAGAAGAATATTTGTCTTCTTGGTTTCCTATCACATTTGGGAAAGTTGTTTTCTTTCACTTTCAATTCTAGGTCTGATATCTACCTTCAGTTTTCCATTTGAATTTTAGGATATTATTGATGTGTAAGCACATCTGAATTTCATCTCAAACACTCTTGCATTAGTCTGGGAAATTATTTAAACAAATTACAAAAAAAGGTATCAGGAACTGAGTTTTGGATCTCTATAGTTTCTTGAGGAGGAGAAGCAGAGAGGGAGGTGTTGAGCTCTTCTCCCTGGTATCCAGTGACAAGATATGTGGGGATGATTTAAAGTGGTGCCAAGAGAGGTTTAGACATTAAGAAGTATCTCATTACCTAGAGGGTGGTCAAACACTGGAACAGGCTTCCTAGTGTTGTGGTTGATGCCCGAAGCCTGTCAGTGTTTAAGAGACATTTGGGCAAAGCCCTTAATAACATCCTTCAACATTTATTCAGCCCTGAATTGCTCAGGTAGTTGGACTAGATGATCATTGTAGGTCCCTTCCTACTGAAATAGTCCTGTTCTGTTCTAAATAAATACATAGGTCCTGGTCTTCCAACCTTCTTTTCCCATACAATGGAAAATGAAGTCCTTTTACTGAATAATTACAGTGTTTCATATTTTCATAGTTTAAAAAATAATGTGTACATAGTAAATGGCATATAGTAAATGACATCAACAGGTATTTTTTGTGTAGGAATCAAGTGATGTAGGATTTTGGTGCAGGTATTGAACATCAGCTTTGCTGTATAATTAATTTTCTGTTCATTGTCTGGTAATACTTTATGATCAAAAAATTTATTTAAACACCTTAGGCATCTCCATCCTTTGGCCAGTAAATTTTATTACTGGCTGTATTCGAGACTATTTGAATATGGTTTTGAATTTGAGGGCTGAGACTTTTGGCAGCAGTCTGGAGTTATTTTCCTGTTTGCCTAGGTGATATACCTGTGCCACTTGGAGAAAGAAATGGTCGTATTTGTCATTTGTCTCCAAAGCATGCATGTGAAGCTGATGTTGCAGTGACCAATGAATGGTCAACAAAATCAGTTTGATGCATTGCAGCTATAGGGTCTCCTTGGTTAGTCATTGCGTATTTTAAATTGGTGCCTTGATAGCAGAACAAATGAGCTAGGGGAATTAAAAAGGAGAAAGTATTTGATAAATGGGAAAATTACGTCTTGGTGAAAAATGAACCATTATGGTTTGAAGCAAAGAATATTTTTTCGTATTTTGGTTTATCACAGTATATCCAGGCAAACCTTATAACTTGCAAAGGCATTTTGTGTTGCAGGTGTGGGGTTTTTTTGAGTGAAGTGCATTGCTTTAAGGATGAAAGATGTTGGTTTTCTTTAAACTGAAGATTTATCTACTTACATTTTTGCTGCTATTGTCACTTCCTTAATCTTAAAGTGAGAAGGGAGCGTTAATCTTCTCAAAATGACTTCCCTAATGACTCAGTTTATCACATTATGGAATCGGCTACTGTAGGTAGGTACAATCTTGCAGCTGGTCTTCACCTCAATCCAGGAGCTGTGACAGCTGCAAGTGTCTCAGGAGGCTCTCTGGGTTGGTACTTGCTTATGTTTCCTCACTCTTCAACCCTACCGCGTTGCATTTGGTATCTTGCACGGTCACTGAGCCAATGACTGGCTATTCTAATACTTCTGAACCAGTACCTTTTCCAATATTTTTATAATACAATTAACCATTCTGCTATGGCTTGAAGTACAATGATATCTATAGATACCTCTCTACTGCGAATTCTACGTTTTGTAGGTGTGTTAGCAGCTTTTCTTTGAAAGTGTGATGGCATGCATCACTTATTGAAATGAAAACCCAGCAAAATTTCAATTATTTTGTATTCTCAAAAATCTAAAGACGTTTAAATTTGGTATTTGGTAGCAGAAATGTACCCATTAGTCTCTGGAGAAGTGCAGATGAAGTTCACGTTGAATTTGTATTTCATCAGAGCAACCTACTTTGCATTGCAATCCTGACAGATTCATGAGATGAAGGCAGTCCTCTTTGAAATAATGTCTACTGTTGTTCAAATAACAGCAGCTAACTTTCTAAAACAGTGTGAAGAAAATTATTAAACTCTTGTGCTGCTACTTTTTGTGTACTCCTTGGAGATATAGATCAGGAGGTATTAGTAATTATAATGAACAAGCGTCTTATTTTGCTTGTTTACTGGCAGTGCAATTTTAAATTAACAAGGTAATTGTTACAGTTTCCTAATCATACATACCTTCAGAAACCCAAGACTTGTCTCTGGGTGGGAAAGTCTTGCCAATAGTGGAGGCTATAGGAAAATGCATAACCTAAATTTTTCATTGCAACTCTACTGCTCAGAGAAGTATAGCGTGACAACCATGTGCACTGCAGAAACAGGGGTGAGAGGTGAGTCTGAGATGAGAGAGAACTTTTGTGGTCCCCTTGTTTTCAGACTTCAGGTGGACTTATTATCCATATACATAAATATGGATGCAATCATCTTTTGTGTGAATATATATATGCATGTATGTTTATACACACACACATAAAAATTTCTAAACAAAAGCATATATTGATATTCCTAACCTTGAATTAAGACAGTCAAGGTTTTGTTTTTCCTAATTGTCCTTGAAGATTTTAATGAAGAAGGCTGCATCTCAGATCTAATGGCTTAATTCAGTGTTCCTGTGGTCCTGTGGTGTATTATTTGTTTTTGTTTATTTTTGTTTGTTTTGTTTTTTGTTTTGCTTTGTTTTGTTTAATTCAGCTCCCTGCTGTTCAAGTAGACTTTTGTGGACTGTAGAAATATCTTGCTTTATTAGGTTATGATAGATCAATCATACTTGATATACTTATATATTACTGTATTGGTTTACAGTATTTTGTTAATCATGTTTGATGATAGAACTAGCATTCCATTCTTTATAAATGTTATCTCATTTAAAATGGGAAACACCTGAAGAAGTCATGTAATTAAATAAATCTTGTTTTCTGTGAATGTATATCTTATAGGTGACTCTCAGGGCCAATTGAATTTTTTCCTGCACTTGACATATTACAAAGTCTCCTCTGAGTGCAGATTTGTTGCTATCAGAAAGTTCTGAACTCATGTTACAGCTTTTTCTCACTGAAGGTTTTGGATCTCTCTGTCTAAATGAGCCCCTTATTTTCATAGTCCTGTAGAGATTTAATAGTTTCCAAAATCTCTGTCCTTTGATCTAACTTTGTTATAAATGGCCAGTTGGTTCAGAGTTCTTGGATGAGGGATCAGTAAACCAAGAAGAACAAACCAAACCAAGGTGAAGTTTAAAGTTGCCTTTCACTTGGAAGTCCTGACATCTTAGAACACATTTTCTCAAGAAAACGCTTAAATTTACACTTGTTACATCAGGAAGCATAACTCTGCCGAAGTAATTGGAACTCAGGAACAGATGAGAAGAACAAGCAGAGGCTGAAGGGCTGTTGTGACTGGGAAGGGGTTTGACTGATGTAAGGAAATCCTTCCATACTTGAGAGCTTTGTCTTTTGTGCAACGAATACTAAATCAAGATAGAAATTATTTTACAGTGTTTTGTGCAACCACTACTGCATTATGACACTTAATTGTTGCAAAGCAAACCAATGTTTTGTGGCATCCATTTTATGGAAAGCACCTAAAAATATAAACAAGGGGACTATTATTTCTATGATTTTATTTCAAATATGCTAATACAAGTAATTACATTGCCTTTTTTTTTTGTTTGTTTGTTTTTATTGTAATACAAGTAATTATATGATTATATTGCTTTTGTAGAGTTATACAGAATGGTTTAAAAACCTATAGAAACATCAGGTTCTTCTGGTAGATAATCTAGAAGTGTGCTGGAACTGTACTGATTTTTACATCATAAAAGCCTATACATTCCTTATATTATTTTATAAGATGACACTTCTAAGAAAATCATGTCTCCCAGGGATGCAGCTTTCCCTTCTTCAGCTTTTGGTAAGGTGATATATTAAATACAATTGGATTTGGCGATCATTTTAATCGGGTCATGTTGATAACACATAACATGATTTTTCATCTTTGAAGTGTTGCAACCTCTTTTATTATTCATTCCTCTGTATTTTTTTCATCTAGTTGTTTTTTTGGAAGGAAAGGAGGATAAGTTCAAGCCAAGTTCATATATCTGTGCTTCTTGTGAGGAATACTGGATAAAGACAAGCACAAAACCGTAAAACCAACATTTAAATGGAAAATGCAAAAAGTCATAGTACAGCGAAAGCTGTGAATGGTGCAGGGATGGTGTTACAATGAACTCATATGGTCAGGCTAGGAGGGACATGAAGTGAAGAGGACTCAGTGACTAAAGTGTTAGCAGGGAATTCTGGAGATTCAGGTTTATGTCTTCACTATGCTGTGACATCTCCTGTGGTTCACCACCACACTGTGGTTCAACCCATCTGCAAACTGGGAAGGTAAAAACGTTCTCTTATCTTAGTGTTCCAGCACCTAAAGGGGACCTACAAGAAAGCCGGAAACGGACTTTTACAAGGACATGTAGTGATAGGACAAGGAGTAATGACTTTAAACTCAAAGAGGGTAGATTTAGATTAGATATAAGGAAGAAATTCTTCACCATGAGGATGGTGAGGCACTGGAACAGGTTGCCCAGATAAGCTGTGGATGCCCCATCCCTGGAAGTGTTCCAGGCTGGATGGAACTTTGAGCAAACTAGTCTAATGGAAGGTGTCCCAGCCCATGGCTGGGGGGTTGGAACTAGATGACCTTTAAGGTCTCTTCCAACCAAAGTAATTCTATGATTCAATGAAAATTAAAACAAACAAACGAACAAACCCTTAAAAATTATGCAGTGGTCAAATAATGCAGCAAAAAAAAACTGGGGGGAATTGTATTTTAGTTGGTGACGGTTAAATATAGTGCAAAGGAGAGCTTAGGTACTTTTTAAAGCAGATTGGGGATTATTTGCTGGTTTCTTTGACCAAAGTTTTAAACATATGTGATCATCCCATGGTCCTTTTCTCCTTTTTTTTTTTTTTTTTCTCCATTCATTGGATCTATGGTGGGAGTAAACTGGGACTGTGTAGTCATTTGGATATATGCAGTAATGAGTATGAGAGGAAATACTCATAACATATTGATATTTATATATTTATTTTAGAGCAGAGTCAGAAGGTTGTATTCAGATAAGGAGGCATATATCCCACACTTGAACAATATGGGAAAAAAAAACAAACCCAGACCTTTGAATTCAGTAGGAAAACATTTTTCCATTTTGTAAACAGGCTGAGGTAGGGTCTACATGGGAGGAGGTTGTTCAGTCAAGTTAGTAAAAATTGCTTTGTAGGACCTAAACACAAGGAGATTGAATTAAGGTGAGCTTTGGCACAGATACAGTTTCTAAAAGGTTTTCCTCCAAAAGTTATTGTTATCATTTCTGAAATAAAAGGTTTTCAGAATTTAATACACCTGAAAAAATGTAATTCTCCATCTTTCTTACAGATTGCTGAATGTTTGCAAAGAGGTTTGGCATTTGGCCTGTGCAGTTAAATTCTGGCACAACAGAGTAGAAAGTCTTAAAACGAGAAATATTGGTCAGTCTCTACTGTTGGCTCAGCTACCAATTTGATCCGCAGTATATTAGAAAGATTGTTAAATGATCTAACGCTGATTCTGGGTTGTGTTCTGTAGCTGTTTTTGAAGTGTAGATTGATGCTGAGCCTTAACCACCAGCTATGGGGGGAATGGTTGAGCTTGCAGGCTGTAATTTTAGGAGGTACATTTTATCAAACTTAAAAAAAAAAAAACAAGATCCCAGAGGAATGCCTGGTGTGAACAATGCTTATGGTAGTGCTTAATTTTGTATTTCAGGAGCATTTGCACTGGTTAGTGAGAGCTAGTTGCTATTCTTTGCTGCTTTTTAATACATTAATTAGTTGTGCTCAACTATATAGATGACCAGTATTGGCTAACCACGCGGCAGTGTTGTAATTGAGTTACTGTAAATTTCACTAAGAGATTTTTCCAAAGGAATAGGTAGTACCTGTTCCTTAATTCTAAAAGAATACTCATCTTTGTGTCCTGCTTCTCATGTACAAGAACTCCAGCTGTGAGATCTCTCTATAGAGATGACTTAATTCCTCCCTATATAGGTGAATATATTTTCATGAGTGAGATGTTTCACAGTTTATTGTGAAACAAAGCCAAACATTTTGCTAACTTGATCAGAAACCTGAATTGTTCTGTAAGGTGGAAGCCATGGAGAGCAAGAGCCTTACCATCAGAATTGTTAAAGTGTTTTGAAGATCTGTCTTTACAGATGCCTGAGGGCACCAACAATATTATTTTGATTTTTCTCTCTTCCCTCACAAACACTCCTTCCCAGTTCAGCATTGCATTACTTTTAAATATCAGGGAAGCTATACTGAATATTGCAGGAAATTAATTAATAGTTTAACTGCTGTGTTTCTGTGCTGGAAGAAAACCATCTAGCTATGTCTGGCCAAGATTTGCTGGTGTCCTTGAACCACGTGATGATGTTGGCTGTCCAACGTGATGATGTTACCGTCCAAAAGATGGCAGCTGACAAGTGTTAACTCTGCTGTGATTGTGGAAAGGCAAGGAATTTCTTCATTCAGTTAATGGTTTTGGAATGAGGTGTAGGATAAACAAATGAGCTCAGTTTCTTTTTCTACCTGAAATGAGCATTGTCCATAGCCTGGACAGGAGAAAGCTGCTTTTTCAGGATTTCTTCTGAGCCTTTTGAGATTCAAAAAATTCTTCTCTGTGTTGTTATGAGCTGCACAAGGCAGGACTGGATTTCAGTATGATTCCTTACATGGAGTCATGTCCGATCTTGAAGCAATATACAAGATTTTGTTGATGAAGAAAGAGTTTTGTGTATTCCTAGTGGTAATTGCAAATTATTGGTATGGGTGACTAGTTTGGCCCTGAAAAAGCTGTGAGCTGGTAGCCATGATAAAGAGCTGCAGTGCTTTTTAAACTGAATTTGACAGTAGGTGTTAAGACGGTCCCCTTTCATTGCTGTGGTATTTATTAGAATGAAAACCCTAATATCTTAAAATATTTTCAAACCGTATCAAGTTAAATACCTTGTTTTGTGTTTTTTTTTTTTTTTTTTTTTTTTTAAGATTAGAGTTCATAATATTGTTCTTTCAAATCAATGGTATTTGTGTTTAAAAGAAGGAAGCCATACTCCCTGCATTTGTCTGGCAACCTCTGAATCAGGAAAGGATTTCTTAGAATATGTAGGGAATCCTTAACAAACTGAGGACTGTCAAATTGATAAACCAAGTGTGTTAGAGGATTTGAGTGCTCCTATAAATAGGAAATCAATCTGAGAAAAATACATTAAGACACTGAGGAGGGAGGGTCTTAAAGGAAAAACATAATCAGGAAACACTGAAGAAAAATGATACGTTTGAAATAGCAATTAAATAAAAAGAAACGCCAAAGGAGAGAAAAGACTTGTTGGGGAGGATATTTTTGTTTGAAGATCACAAAGTAAGCAAGGGTCAGGAAATTAGAGACCTTACGTGTAGGTTTTGTTGGTTATAGTTGCTTCTGGGTTTGTTTTATTCTGCTGCCTAGGGAGGAAAAAAATACATGTTAACAGTTTTGTAAGGTGAAAATATTTGTATTTATCATGGTCCTTGGGGATTCTTCAGCTGATTAGAATAAATAATTGGTGTGGGGAAGGGAAAGGAGAAGGACAAAGAAGGCTCAATGCTCATTTGTACAGAGCTATAGTCATCTTAGGCATAATTATCTACTTGGTTCTTTAATTTTGAAAAGCAACATATAAAATCTTACCATTTACCATGAATCTCTCTGAAGCTGTATCCAAATGGCAAAAATTCAATGTACGTCTGTAAGTCCGAGAATGTGATCCTGTATATGCATTTGGTTTTTCTCTTTCAAGAGTCAGTAGCTCACAGTCTTGACACCGCTTGTACCTAACCTCTCTTCAAAAGTGGTGCTTGTTCTGCATTATTTGTAGCTTTTTAGATAGGTGAATTTGAAGTTAAGTGGCTGGGAAAATGTGACGTATATGGCACTGAGGTGTACCTTTGTTATACAAAACAGAGTTAAATATGTACCTATATGTACCAACATTATGGTGACTTTTAAGGAAACTAAACACTTTTTTTTTTTCTTTTTTTTTAAGTTCATAGGAAAGTGAAAAACAGGTCATATTAAAGAGAAGAGGCTGCTAAGATAAATGTTTGATATTTGAAATTCAGGAAAGCCTCTGAGTAACAAAGTGAATTTTTTCCTTTATTTCTAGCTCATTAGCTTTTTATGAAATAGCCTTGAGTAAAATTGTCCTAATGGTGACTATACTATATATTCTGAACTGATGTATTCAAATCAAGACTTGTTCTTCATCTTAAAACCTTCTTTAGGGCTGTTGTTTGAAAAACACTGGTACCGCAACAGTAAGAATGAATCCTAATAAGGCTTTCAGGAACCTTAAATACCAAGTGATGATTCTACTTTTTGAAATAAAGAGAACATTTTAAAGTTATTGAAGCCTAAGAAAAATAGGTGAGCTGTAGTCCATTGTGGGATACTCTTCTGCAAAAGTTAAATTTATGTGATATCAGATAGCAGCGGTTTCTGTTCTTTTGGAAGAGAACCACAGAATGTAGTGTCAAGAATGGTCGATGTCTTGCTCTGCAGAGAGAAACGGAAGACAACTATAAATGATGGGGCGGAACTTTTAAAGATTATATAGATTTTTTTCTACATTTCCCAGTGCAGGGATTCCCCCTCCTTTAATAGAGGAAAATATGAATTAGAAGCTTAGCAAACATGCTTCCTAAGCCCTTATTTCTCTTTTGTTCTTATTTCATTCTTTTCTTTGGTCAAAAGGTAAAGTCTAGAAGAAACTGTTCAACAACCCCTCTTCTTTTTTTTTTTTTTTTTTCCTCTGTAGAATGGAAAGGACTAATTTTTCTCTCAGACGTTGTCTAGAATACAGACATGTGATGACCTCTGGAGTCCTAGGCTAGACTTAATTCCTGGTTTTTAGTGCCTTAAAAGCTATCCAAAGCTTTACAGTACAGTTATTTTTATTAGACCATTTTTTGTGATAAATTTATATTAAGGCAATAAAATGTTTTTGTGACATGTACTGCTTACAATTTATAATGTATTTTTATGTACCCAGAAATGAAGACTAGGTAGTTTGCTTCATCATTCACTTAACGTGCTTCTAATTTTGATACTGGTTGAAGAAGTCATGAATGTAAGTAAACTAGAACTGGAAATCCTTTGCTTGACTGTAGGAGTCTTACATTATTTTCAAGGGGAATTTCACAGTGAACTGTTTCTGATAAGGATTAATACCATAAAAAAGTGGAATCATTGTCCTTGACTGTGTCATCAGTTTTCTGTCTTTAAAGATAGGGCTTGTTCAGCCTTGAGAAAGGAAGGCTTAGGGGACACATCATTGCCATATTCCGGTATTTAAAGGGTGGCTACAGAGAAGGTGGAGACTCCCTTTTTACAAGAAGTCACCTGGAAAACATGAGGGGTAGTGGGTACAAGTTACTCCTGGGGAGATTCCAATTGGACGCAAAAGGGAAATTTTTCACTATGAAAACAATCAGCCATTGGGATAATCTCCACAAGGAAGTGGTGGATTCCCCAACATTGGACACTTTTAAGATTCAGCTGGACAAGAAGCTGGGCCATTTTGTCTGGACTGTGGTCTTGCCAAGAAAGGTTGGACCAGACGATCCTCATGGTCCCTTCCAACCTGGTATTCTATGACTCAGGGTTAATGGTATTAGCTAATGTTAGTTTGAAATGAAGAATGAGAGACAAAAATGATCAGAAGTGACTTGAAATAAAACACTGTACTGTTTGACCTCTTGGATACATTTTTATTACTGGGTTTAGGAGACTTGTTTTGTATCCATTCAAATAAGGAGACTCAGAAAGGCAGAGGAAGAACAGTAAAAATTGAAAATGAAATTTAGATATTTGCGGTACCTCTTTTCCTGAATTATAAATGGTGGAAATTAAAGTGTCAGACAGTCTTGATAAACTGCTTTGTTTGCCTTCATAATCAGACCACTTTATGAAAACTGGAATTATTTTTGAACAAACAGGAAGAAATGGAACAACCAAATATATGAAAATCGTGTGTGTGAACAATGATTTTATGATACCTTTCGTCAGAGGTTAACTTTGGAATGCCTTATTGATACCTGTGTGGAAAGGAAAACTGTGCCTAGATGTGCACAGTCAGACAAGGCTAGATCTGCACTAAATTTAGGGTTTTTTTAATTCAAGTGTATGAATCATCATCATCCTTATTTCATAAATTTGTCATTTTCTGGAGCAAACTAACTTTCTTTTGTCTTTTTCCTATTTTTCTAATTAACTTGTCTTTCCTCTTTATGTTTTTCCTATTTATTCTTTCCTATTATTTGGAGGACCATCTCAATTTAATTAATCCATTGCTCTTCTGTAGAAAAATTCATCGGCAAGGCTCCATTCCATAAGTGTGGGTCTTTATATCTGTAGAGCTAGTGATATATCTTATGAGCTTAGATATCTCATTCTGCAAAACAGAATAGGAGAGCAGAGTCCATACTCCTTTTTTCCCCTTTTAGTGGGCAATGTTAAAAAAAAAAACCCAAACCTCTACAGACTCACAGATCAGCATTGTTAAATATAATGGACAGCATTCTTCTGTTTTCAAACACAGTCAGACTTATAAACGTAAAACTTCAGGGACTACTGTTCCTACATTTTTGTCCTATCTGCAGATCCATTATATTACATGTGTGTACCTATGTATGTATTGTAACACATACATATACACATGTATGTGTTACAGTATCCTCTACACAATTTCTGCTTGAAAAATTCTCAAATGTTTTGGTATATAATTTTTCAGGTAGACCACCAGGCAGTGCAATTCAGAGTACCTAAATTTAGGAATCCAAATTCATCATCATCTTAATAGTTAGAGATATAGGCTTAGATGATTAAAAATAGTGAAGAGAGATAAATACATTTGGACAGAGTAAATCCCCTTCTCAGTGTTTTATATACAACTCTGCCATATATGTGAGCGAAACAGGCACTTTTGTTCTCTATTTCATTGTGACACATTTGTTTTCATGTAAGCTGTAGTATAGAGAAATAAGCAGTGTGAAAAGTAGAAAAAGAATGAATCATATTTGTGGCCTTAATACAGAATTGCCACTGACTTAACTAAATTGTTTGCTAAAGCTGATTTGCCTAAATCAGTGTAGCAAGCTTGTATGACTGTGGTTCAATCAGGTAAAGAGTGCCCAGCATTCATTTAGCTTAGTTTGGCTTCCAAAACAGTTTTCCCATACTTAACAGAATGCACCAGAGGCTAGCTCCAATGTAAATAAGTCAATTTGCAAAACAGCTCAGCTAAATTGGTACAATTTCTGTGTGATTTCTGTATAGGCCACTTGTGGTATTAAGGTGTTCAGACTCTCATGACCTGTTCTAGGAAACCACTGCTGTATGCCTAAAGCTATCAGTTTTGCTCCAGAATGACTGATATGTCTAAAATATACTTGCTTTCAATATACAATGCTTTTATTTGAAATTAAAGTGTTTGAGTGAAAGCAGATTGAACTGAGACTCGACTACTCAGATACTTGCTTCCAAACCACTCGCTCCCTGTGTTTAGTACTTTTCTGCTCCCACTTCTGGCCTTGGTCTCTTTCAGCTCTAAATCCTGTATAAGCACAGACTGTTGTTTCCATACGTACACACATATTTGACTTGTGCATTTTTTGAATTGCATGGCAGGAGTCCTGGTATCAATTAGGGGCTTCCCTAGTTGTTACTGCAATAGAGATAGTAATGAGTTCCCAAAGCAATTTGCTGTCAAGTTTGTGACCTCATCAATAGAGAGCTTGATTTATTTTTTTTCTTTTTTTTTTTTTTTTTTTAGGAAGTCAGTGAAATAATGTTAACTCCGTTCTAGCATGTCTTATTATTGTCGATGGGAAAGAACTGTGACAGCTGCCAGCATACCTTATTGCAATTTATAACATCACATAACCAGCAAGGGATATTTTTTTCATTCTTTACATTTGTGCTGAATTTCCTCCTTGGTTGCCATGCACCTCAAACACACAACAGAACTATTGCATGGGACATACTGTGGCTGCAGGAACCCTGTTGAGAAGGAGCTGTAAATCTGTTAGTTCAACATTAGTGTTTTCTATTCTCCCCAGCACACCCCAGTTTCTGCCCTTCCAAACTGGGGAGCAGAGGCTGGGTTGACTGCACTGCGTGGGAGGATAAATGTAAGGCTGAGATGTGTTCAGAATCTGTTGGAGTGATAAAGGACTCAGCATTCCGATTCAATGTGAATCATGCAAAGCCATTTATTACAGAAACAAGCCTCCTTATATATGCAACTATTCTCTGATCACACGTCCACGCTCCAAGCATGGATTCGCTAAATGAGTATCACAGGCAGTCCACACGCTGGAGCCCCACCGGTGATAGGTCCGATGACTCACGCCATGCTGAGGCCCTGTTAATGAAGAAACGCCCCTCTTTCTCACAGCAGATTCTGTTCTCAGCTTCTCAAAGTGGCCTTGAGATTCCTTTGGGCCTGACTAATTCAACAACATATCTCCATCTAACGAAACCCTGCCACAAGAATCAGCAGAGAAATTCTTGTGCTAAATGGTGGTCTTGTGTTTTTGCAGTAGGTTGCATGCGGAAGGATCAAAGGGTGAAGTCTGTTTGTCCTCTGCTGTGTGAGGCAGTGAGAGCAGTGCCCAAGGTGCTGGCATGGGCAGCTGCCTGGATAAACCTGTGGAGGTCCATGCAGGTGCAGCCTTGTTTTTATCTTTCAGGCCTCATTTGGTGATAGAATACAAGACACATCAGAGCAGTCAGTCAGACAGTCTCTGTTAGGTGGGAAAGAAAAACACAGGCTCAGTAGGAAGCCTCAGATGAGGCTGCAGCTGGCACCCACCTGCTCAGCAATGCTGGACTGATGTTCAAGTGGAAAGCATGATGTGCCTGTGCAGCATCATGGTAGCTCTGTTTAGTCTTTTACTTTATGAAGCTGGACAAATCCCATAACTGTAAATCTAGTTTTGCTGTTTTAATTTTTGATAGGAGCATAAACTGTTGGATTTGAATTTTGGCTGTTGTATCTTCATTAAATGTCTCCTCTCTGTGCTACATGTCCCTATTCATTTTGAGGGAGTGAATGCAGGCCTCTGTGTTGAGTGGTGTAGAAGGTTATATGTTGTAACTTTTATATAATTTACTCGGTCTGTGTCTGCCTACAGAACAGAAACACCAAACTTTTTCAAGATATTTTTGTCATTGTAGATAATAGACCCGTGCTTTCTTGGTGGAGAAATACTTTCATACCTGTTATATTGTGTCTAAATGCAGAAATTACAGTAAAAGACATCTATTAGATTGTACAGTTAGCACCCTGAATTAGGGAACACTAAAATTTAACATTTAGCAGTAACATTATCCTTATGTATGTATTTCAGATGCAAGATCATAGTGGTGCATAACATTGTTCTCCTACTCAACGAGGGCTGCTGCTGCCTCCACTGTTTGTACACCAAACTCCATTGCATTGTATAGACATGCTGGTAGATAGTTATTAGTTTATGGTGTCCTTATATTCCTTGAAAATCTTGTAATGAGTGTAATGAATTCAATATCTATAGAACAGCCAATCCGATGTAATCACAAGCAAGGATTCCAGTGTGGACTGTGAACTGCATTCATTCAGGACTACTGTGTTTTATTTTGTACTAGGAGGGCTTCCCTTTCTTTGGATTGCATCTATTTGAATTCTGTGGGAAGTGAAAATATTCTTGTAACTTTGAAAGTCATTCAGAAGGATGTTATTTCTATATGGTTTATTTGAAAGAAATAGATTCAGAGATCAAATGAAGGATAGCATGGTGATGCTGTAAAGATCATCTTGGCTTCCTCATTACATGCTAAGCTACCTTCTCAACACTGCTGCGGGTATCACTGTGATTGGCATCCATCCAAGCTGACTTTCAGTTCAGGATGGCTCACTTATGCACTGGTCTGACTGGAGAGTTTACTGCAGCGCAGTGTAGTGTAGGCTAGAGAACAAATACAGACTTTCTGTCAAAGGCCAAGAGCTCCCTTCTGAATATTGCCACAATAAACAAGGCAGTATAGAAAAATGGCTTCTGAAGGACAGCTGTGATTTTGTTTGTCCAGAAGACTTTCTTTTCACTCCATTTGTTTGACTGCAGCTAATGGCTTTGCCCATTTCAGAGAAAACTGTCTTGTACTTTACCAGAAAGAGATTGATTGTTTGACCCAGTGTCATTGGAAAGATCATAAATGTGAAGAAAACTTCCTTAAATTTCAAAACAACAGTTCTTGCCCATGGGACTCTAACCCAGTAAAGTAATGTGTGGCTGCTGGGTATCACTTCAATGTATTTTGTTTCATTCTTGTATTGTAGTTTCCAACAAGTGGGAAAGGTTGGGAGAACCAGAAGTTTTGCAGCTTTACTGACTAATAGATGCCTATATGATGTGTTACCTCATGTTGATAGATTTCTTCAATTAAGTTTGTTCCTAAATGTAGTAGAAACTACTACGTTTTCAAAGGTTTGTAGCCACTGTAAGACCTGACTTAGCAGGGAAATTAATGTTGCATGATTTTAACGTCTGAGGACATACAGAATTCCATGGTTTGGCTATTGCAGAGCTTAGGTTTGATTTTGGATCCAAAGTAATGTCTGGAGCCAGGCAAAGTAAACAATAATGTGAAGAGACATGAGCTTTCTCATTTATGTTAGTGGATGCTGAGGCCAAATTCTGACCATATGAATAGCAACATTATTAACCCATTATCTGATAAGCACATTAAACCCTTCTTATTTTTCTGGTTATTTATATAATCCTGTTAAAAAATGTGAAGTCTTTTAACTTAAAAACATTGTAGTTTGAGAACTGAGACTAAAACCAGATATTCAGGTAGACTGATATCGTAATACATGGCATTTTCATTAATTAGAGTTGTGAAATTCTAACGTTATGAAGACAACCTTATAGAGCTTATATGAATTCTGTATTGTAGTTTTTAAGGTTTTGTCTTTTTTTTTTTTTTTTAATTAAACATGGTCTTATTCTTAGGCACAGAAGCTGTATGTGCAATTGCAGCTGAACAGCTGTGTAAATATTTCCACATAACTCTCTTTCTACAATACCTACAACATAGGCACAAACATTGAAAAAAACCCCAAACCTCACCAAACCGCCTTGCTAATATTAGCCAGGGCCCTAAACACACAGCAGTATGCCTTCCTCCCGAGTTTACCCAAACCTCTGTGGCTTGAGCTTTACCAGCACGCTGCTGCCCTCCTCCTCCTGGTGCACTCTTTCTAAAAGGCTCTTCCAGCGGGGCCAGAAGCAAATTCCCAGCTTGGGATGAGTTAGTGGCTGTCATCCAGGAACAGGAATAGGCAATGCTGCTTTTCTTCCCAGAGCGTCTGCGTGAATGGGTGACCCAAACTCATTGTGTTTTCCGTTTGCTGCATAAGTTCCTATTGAGCATTATCTTCATTGGTTGTCTTGATCAAATTCTCAGGTGTACTTAAACTGCTTTGAGCTAGTAGAGTGGTAACAACATGTTTAGGGAAAGACTGAAAATTAGGAAGGAAGGTAGTGACTTACTGTGATCAAATCTTCTGGGTAGGGCTGTAGCTTTTTTCTCATGAACTGTTGTTCCTGTAAGCATGAGATTTTAATTTTGTAAAAAAAGAACAGAGATAGAAAGGTGTGGATTAATGGAGACAATCCGGATCACCAGAGTAATCAGAGATTTAGAAATGCTAGACTGTAGGAAAGAATAAGGGACCTAAGGTTGTTTGTGTTGGAGAATAAGACACTATAGAGAGACATAGGGGATTTCAAATAGGCTGCTACAAAGAAAATAGCAAGCTTTTCCAGTGTCCACACTAGAGAGACCAAAACACAATAAGATTAAAGTGGAGGTGGAAAGATTTATTATAGATTTAGTTTAGTTTTAGTTCAGATCAGTACTTTAGATAGGCCAGAACAGATTCTGATAAGATTGAGCTCAAGCCAAAAACATGAAACAATCAAACTTTACTTTGCTCCTGTCTCCTTGAATCTTTCCAAATTCTATGGGATCGCCAACAGTCTATAGGATTTAAAGTTCAAACTGTATTTCTGTAGCTGGAAAATTATAAATTAAGAAGCAATTCCCTTGGATGAGATCATCCACACTTTATCCATTCTTGTTTTATGCTTTATTCTTAATTGCAATACTACTCTGTAAGAGTTTTTAAAGTAGTAGAAATTGTTAATATTGAGGAGATTATGTATTTTCTGTTATAACATTTTTGGAAATGTGTATTTGCTGTTGGATAGTGAAGATTGACTTGTAGAACAGGAGAATGGACTCAGATTATAGGTTAAGGCTTTGTGTAGTCCCAATTAACTTTTTGCATGCATCTTTTTGCCTTTTTTTTTTTTTTTTCATATGTTCTTACTCCATGTTGTCATTGTGTGTAGCTACTAAAAACACCAAGTGAAAAAGTAGCTCCCTATGACAGGTTTGTTGGGAGCTAAGAGAATTGTGAAGTCAGGCAATGTAGACTGAAGCTATTTTGCATTCATATTGAAATTGTTGTGTAACAACAGTGGGAGGGATGCATTTTAAATTATGAAGAGAGCATTAGTCCGTCAGAAAGAGCTGACTGGGAAGTTGGATCATTTTTGCTCTACAACCCCTGTTTGCAGTCATGAATATCTGCTCTGCAGTTTATTGTTGGAATCATGAGGCAAGCTTGAGGTTTTTTACAAGTAGACTCTGAAAGGTGATTAAAGAGGTGGCAGATCTTATTGTTTTGACCGCATCAAATCCAGAGTCGTCATTTATGGGTTCTGTCAGACAAATCAAGATTTACAAGTTTTTCTACATAAAGAAGATGCGAGCCAATTTGTACCTCTGTATCTACACTCCATGTGAAAGACTAATACTGCTTTATAAATAATCCACTGAGGTATCTAAATAAGTGCATAGAAACATTTGCAGTGTATGCTTGTGCCAAAAATACTTCATCTTTATTGAGAGACCTATCTTTTTTCATGTAAAATGGTAGCAAAGTTTCTACTTTAAACAGAGCTAAAAAAAGCTTTTGAAAAACTTCTGCAATAATCCCAAAACCTTGAATTCAACCAGATTTTCTCATACATATATTTTACATTTGTTTAACTGTTTCTTCTTCCAAATTTGTGATGCCTTCTGATGTTGTGCCTTCTCATGTTTGTGCTTATGCAGATAAGCACCTGTTTAATGGACTTGTATGCTTTTCTGAGTCACGGCTGTGATTCTTTCCAGTGGTGTATGTTTCATATGTGGAAGTCTGTTCAAATGCATGAAAAGCATCTGAAATGCTGGGCAGTATTTATCACTTGGCCAGTAATAAATTTACCCAGACTGCAGCTTAGAGGACATAGAAAGTATTCATTTTTTTGTTGTTCTTCAATAATTTAGATGTGGGGAAGGAGAAATAATGGGAAGGGGCAACATTGTTGAGGTGACGATTTTTTTTTTAATCAGCTGTTAATTCTGAAACATCATTTTCAGTAGGAATCTCATTAAAAATCAGGAAAAAAATATAAGATAGATCTAAATATTTCAAAGTTGAGCAAAAAAAAATGCCCTGAAAATACAGAAAAACATCCATTATGGACTGATCTATATTAAAAATTAGTATATCAGTGTGTTCCTTAAACTGAGAAGCTTATTTTTATCCCTCAAGGGGCTACCCTTGGTTTGGCATTTAAGGCTTTCTGAGGAAGCAAGAAGAAAACAGACAGAATTTAGAGCCTTCTGTAGGAGTCTTACAATAGCAACATTTAAGGACTGGATGTGAACCACCCAAAGCAAAACAGAGAGACTGCTCAGGTCACAGAAATCAGTGCTGTGTGCTCAGGCTGCCTGAGACATGTACTGATACATCTGACCCATGTGTGCTCTGACAGCAGTTGTCTGGAGAAGGTTCATTAATTTCAGAGTAATAGCTGTTCTGTGAGAGGTAAAATGGAAGTCATGGCTCAGCATTTCAACAGAGGAGGTGTGCAAGGAGTTAAAAAAGAAAAAAGAACCCAAACTGGTAAACTTGGTGGTGTGGATGAGTTCATTAAATCTCAGGCTCATGTAGAGGCAAATGTAATAGATAAGATTTCATATAGGAACATGAATATCTTCTATGAAAAGCCTATGCAGATAGAGGTAGTGATTCTTTATGAACATTTCTTGGCTTTTTAATAAAGTTCATTATGCAGAAATATGTCTCTTCTGCTCATTTTAAAGTTTGAACATTAGACTTGATCGATTCGTAAGAAGACAACATGGGTAATAGGCTGTTATTAATGTGCATAACTTATTAAGGTGAGCTTTGTTCTACTTAATTAATAAGTGAATTGTAATGAAAATGGGCCAATTACCAGCAGAAATGGAACAAAATGTCTTTGTTGACAAGATATAAATAAATATTATCAATTTAGATTACTTTTAAATTTTATTATAACAAAATAGCAAGTGGAGAAGAATCATAGAAGCTTCGACATGAGGAAATCACAATAATTCACCTCATTGTAACAGCAGCTGTTCTGAACTAATGGAGTATGACTGTATGAGGACTTTTCTCTTAAAATAAGAAAGTATCATCCTTAGATGCACCACTGGAAAAAAACAAAAACAAAACAAAAGAAAAAAACCTCACAACTAAAAAAACCCAAACCAAAACACTAAAAGGTGTCTCTGAAGGGGAAATCAGTTGCTTTGCTCTGCTATTAATATCTGGAATGCCTACTCAAAATTTCTTATATGCTCCTGTAATTTTGTGTGATATTTTTAGACTGTAAGATGTGCATGCGAATGTTGTTTAAGTGGTGCTGAGCTGTTGTGCAAGTGTGTAGGTTTGTCCCTGGCCCTGTGAGTACCAGTTTTCCTTCAGGGGTTGAGTTATCTAGTGCCAGTGGTGCAGGACTCTTCTGTTGAGTCCCATCTGCCTGGTGTGATGTCAACTTGCAGACCCGTGTGACTATTTCTCTTCTTCTAGAGAACATTGTAGACCTACTCACATGTAGAGAAGGACTTTTCAATACATGGGAGGATTGGGAATGACATCCTATGTGCTGTATCTCTGCACATAATATCAAGCCTTTTGCACAGCACTCAGTTTTGACTTGGCTCCGTTGATGAAGCTAATCAGTCCAAATCCCATTTATAAGGTTTAAATGACTGCTTCACTTTGAAAACTCGAAGCAGGAGAAATGCTATTTCAATTAAGTGGTAATTGCTCACCAAGATGAAAAAGTTATAAACTAGACAGAAATTTAGGCCAGAACTGTTCTTTTCAAGAGTAGTTACTGGTTGCAGGAAAATAAGTTTTCGAGGAGAAAAAGAAGTTGTACAATTTGCCGGCAACCTTATACTAATGGAGTTTACTGCCGCTGTGTGTGTTCCCTGCAGAAATACGGGAGCCCTTTTGCATAATTAGGACACAAATGAAGTGTTGTGTAAAACAGTAGCCACCAAAAAAAAATTCCTTAATTATAATAAAATTTTGATCTAGCATTATTAGAGTGTTGTGTGGTTTTGTTTGTTTGTTTGTTTGTTTGTTTGTTTGTTTTTCATCCATTATGCTCAAAGCTGTTTCGCAGTCACAGGAGTATGAGCTGAAATATGAGTTAACTCACTTCAGTGATCTGTTTGACATGGTAATGAAGATGGACAGAGTCTGAGGTGAAGGCCTTTTGTACAGGAACTTTAGCAGACACATCTGCCCACAGTGTAGGCTGGTTTTATTATTAATATTTTTGCTTATGGGACTGTCAAGATTGGCTGCCTCCAGCAGATATTTCACCAGGAGTGCTAAGTTCCTGATGCTGCTGGAAGGTTTTCATCTGAGAGATGCAGCAGTGTGTTTCTCTGGCACTCACAATGTTACAGAACTCTTTCTTTTCAGAGCAATGTTGCTAAAGGGAGAAAGAAATGCTAAAATAGTGAAAGTGTGTATCTTGAATATTTGAGGTTAAAAAGTTATTTGAATGAACAAAGCAGCAAATAATTCTATCCAAAGAGGGGGGAAAAAAACCCTGAAAATACCAAACCTACTCTGATAACTATGTGACTGGATATGGTGATTTCTCCAATCAGCCTCAAGTTTGAGCACTGCTGGGATTATTTTTGTAGCTATGCAGAAATGGGCACCTTGGCTCCGGTGTGATCATTCAACTCATGGTCTTCTGCCTGAGGCTTTCAAACATGGTCCTGTGTCCTCTTTTCCTCACTGATTCCTCTGCCTTAGAAATGAATAACTGGCCAGGAAAATGGCCAGGTATACTGAATCCATTTGAATACACAGTAGTGAGGGAGGTGAAGAGTGACCCACACAAGGACCTTTTGAACTGACTGTCCAGAATATGCGTCATGACAGGCTTTTTAGGGCAAAAAGAACCTCAAAGTTGTGTTCTGTGTTAAGGAGACTTATTTCTTCAGTGGACGAAGGGCTATAGTGCCTTTGATGATGAAAGAGGCACGAAGGGTAGTTACAAAATGTATATGTGTGGTTGAAAGGGTGGAACAGGCACCTCTGCTCTCCCTTCTGTCTGTCTCAGGAGTGAAAAGCAGTTCCAGACAGATTTGTTAGGAGTGATACACTGAATACACTTCATAGCATTTCTAGTACGATGATGAACTAGCTCTCTTTTTGAAAGAATCTGGTTTTATATCAGTGAATATTGATATCTTTTAGACAATAGCGATTGTTTGTTGTTGTTGTTAAGTAGAGATGGTGTTTTGCTCCATATGTAATTTCAGCACGTATCCAAGGCAGCCATTCTTTTGATTGTGACCTACTGGCATTATAACTATTTGAAGAATACCAAGCAGCCTTACGGGCCAGTGGGAGAAGCATTGGAGACATTTTCCAATCTCAGGGAAACCAGGGTGGTCCTTACAGAAAATGATTTTTTGAAGAAGTCTGCTAAGCTAAAGGCACTTCTAGCTTATCTAACTATTTGTGATAGAGAAGAGAACTTGAAAGAACATTTTTTTATGTCCATCTCTCCTACGTATAAACTCTACTTGTCATAAAACAATGGAAACTAGAATAAGTTTTTTATTTTTCTTAACATCTTTTCTATTTGGGACAGATAGAATAAGGTGAAGAAAACAACAAGAGATTAAAAACCACATTATGTTAATTCACTCTATGCTTTCTATCAGTAATATATGTTTCTTACCCAGATTTTCAGTAACTTCAAAACAAATTGGCTACTAATAATGGGAATAGAATTTGGCAAATGACTACCCCATCTCAGCAATAACATTCGTTAAATCTGTCTTCTTTTTCTTTTTGCTACTGTATAATAGAGCTAGTAATCTGAATATATTTTCTCTTCAGTGGAGAGTGATAACTACTATAATTACTAATGCAATGCCAGTCACTTAAACATGTGGTATTCAGTATGAATAATAGTCTTTCTTTTAGAACAATTTTCACTCCTACGGTAATAATTTCATTACTTACTTCATGTCATGTTATTATTAAATGGAGTATACCTAAATGCTCTTCAGAAAAGATATTGCTGACACTTTCAAATTAGTTTTAGGTCTAATTAAACTTCCACCATAACAGATCAGGTGTTTGGGGAATTCCAAATTATTATTATTTTTTTTAATAGCAGGTAAAGTGTCACTGGAACAGAGACACATATAAATGCAAGTTGCTGTGACATGATAGATTTGATCAGTCACACAGAGCCTTTTTTTTTCCTTGTGGAAATGATAAATGCAGAGTGCTGAGAATCTCAGGAAACAACTAAAAATTAAAACTGTGACATTTGAATGTGTTGCTGGTCAGATGGGATGCTACAGAGGTTGATGAGGCAAAGCAAGAACATCTGACATGTTGAAGCCAATGGGAGTACTGGAATGGACAAAAGAACAGGAGAAACCCTTTTTTTGTAAATTTGTGATATTAATCACTGTATTCAAGGCCGGAGCCTATTAAGTTTCCATTAGCAGGCAAGGAGTGCAATTAGGTCCAAACAGAGGAGTACTGAATGCCTCCTGTTGATGCTGAGTGAATATTCTGATCTTCCTCATATGCATTTTGAAATTAGTCTTAGACCTGTGAAATGTGTGACAAAATACCACACCCAGTGAAACTGCAGGAAGGGTCACATTATGATTCTCATGTTTTATTTGCTTGTGTTCTGGAAAACATGACTTTCTGATTTCACAGAATCACAGAATGTTAGGGATTGGAAGGGACCTCAAAAGATCATCTAGTCCAATCCCCCTGCCAGAGCAGGAACACCCAGATGAGGTTACACAGGAATGTGTCCAGACGGGTTTTGAATGTCTCCAGAGAAGGAGACCCCACAACCTCCCTGTTCCAGTGCTCAGTCACCCTCACTGTGAAGAAGTTTCTTCTCATATTTAAGTGAAACCTCCTGTGTTCCAGTTTGTACCCATTGCCCCTTGTCTTATCATTGGTTGTCACTGAGAAGAGCCTGGCTCCATCCTTGTGACACTCACCCTTTATATATTTGTAAACATTAATAAGGTCACCCCTCAGTCTCCTCTTCTCCAAGCCAAAGAGCTCCAGCTCCCTCAACCCTTCCTCATAAGGGAGATGCTCCACTCCATCATCTTTGTGGCTCTGTGATGGGGCTCTCCAGCAGTTCCCTGTCCTTCTTGAATGGAGGGGCCCAGAACTGGACACAATATTCCAGATGTGGTCTCACCAGGGCAGAGTAGAGGGGGAGGAGAACCTCTCTTGACCTACTAACCACCCGCCTTCTAATACACCCCAGGATGCCATTGGCCTTCCTGGCCACAAGGGCACAGTGCTGGCTCATGGTCATCCTGCTGTCCACCAGGACCCCCAGGTCCCTTTCCCCTACACTGCTCTCTAACAGATTGTTCCCCAACTTATACTGGAACCTGAGGTTGTTCCTCCCCTGATGCAATACTCTACACTTGCCCATGTTATATTCCATTAAATTTTTCTGTGATAGTTGTATAATTTAGCTCTGTATCAGATGTATATACTAAGAACAAATTTACTTTTATTCAACACTGAAATGTTTAAGAAGGATACACCTGAGGAGTGAAGCTGTGGATCTAGCTGCATCACAGTCCTGGAGTTAAGAGAAGTATTGTCTAAATGTCTTCATCCTTCATGCAATGAATAAAACTGTGATCATGTGCAACTTCCTTTATTCCAAAAGAAGAATTAAAATATACTCTGTCTTCCTGTTGCTGAAGTTCTCCATGGCTCAGAGCTGTGGTTTTTAAAGGAGGAAAAACTATGTGCCAAGTTGTATTACATGCCAATAATGTTTCAACTTGTTAAACTGCTTTGCAAATCCTGCCTGACAGATGTCAATAATCAAATATATCACCCATCTTGTAAATTGCTGTAGACTGGGTTTAATGAATACTGGTGTAGTTAAGTGGAGCAACTCTCATTTATAACACAATAGAAGCAAATTTTTTTGTTTTGTTTTGTTTTACTGGATGCATCAGAAAACTATTATTGCTATTTTGGATTGATTTTTGCATTTTGTTTCTCAGTTTCAGTATTATTTATCAAGTAGGAAAAAAGTCTCAATTTATTGTATGTGAGAATTCTGTGACTTTACTTTTAATATTCACGTCCCTAGTTTTATGCTTGTTGATCAGACATTGAAAAGTATTTGCTTCTGTTGGTTGCTCCATGGAAAAATGGCTCGAGAGAATATTTTAATTTTGTGAGGAAAAAGGAAATTATGATTTTATATTACAACAAAATAAGTGCATGAGAAGCAGTTCTTTAAGAGTTTGACATGAGGTTCTGTTGGGCATATCTGGAAAGATTTATAAATTAATTTAATATAGAAAGAAAACCAAAATATAATCCTGTTTCTGTGACTCTGAACAATTCTAGGTTTAGTTTCAACTTCCTGTTAAATGTCACTGTCAAAACTGATGGAAATATTTCCTAGATGTGATTAGAGTTTGGATTTCATGCTCTTTCTTGTTAGCTCGATATTTCCTTGTGAGATTTGATGATAAAATAAATCTTTTGCCATCTATTTTTTTTCTCCTTACTTGTAGTTAGAAGTCCAAGCCACATTTATTTTCATTTCCCTCATGTAACAAAGCCCTGTTTACAGTTCTGACCTAGTCAAAAGCATGAAGGTGCTTCTAAGTTGGAGTCAAGTCAAAAGGTTTGTTTATTGGCTTGGTTATTTAGCCTAGAACAAGAGGTGAGGTGGTGACACATATACAGAAGTTAATAACATGATATATTACATCATCAGTGCTCCCAAGAAATTTTAGTAGACTCGCAGAATGGTTGAGGTAGGAAGAGGCCTCTGAAGATTGTCCAATCCAACACCATGCTCAAGCATGTATTGAGCCAGTTGCTCAGGAATGTGTCCAGTTGGGTTTTGAATATCTCCAAGGATGGAGACTCCACAACCTCTCTGGGCAACCTCTGCCAGTACTTGAGCATCCTTGCAGTAAACCACATTTTTCTTGCATTTAAATGTCATTTTCCACATTCCAATTTGTGCCAGTTCCTCTTGTTCTGTCTCTGGGCACATCTGAGAAGAGTTTTCTCCAAGAATAGTCATGTTAGGAGGTTACTGCACTTTCATTGGTGCATGGGTGAGCAAGGTCAACCATAAACTTGATTTGAATCATCATAATGTACCTGCATCAAATCGTGTGGAGAGACTTAAAGCATTAAGATACAGATCTTCTAGATTATTCTAAGACTATATAGGAAAACCGTATCCTTAGTATTCGATTTGATGGGATTTATTAGTGTTACATTTTTATGAGTTTCATTATTTAGAATAAACTACTGCTCATTTGGTTAAAAAACCCCAAACATTGACTATACAGGAAGGTAAATATCTGTTTCAAAAGAAACAGCATCTTTCCTGTTTATCAGGAGTCCAACTCAGTGAATAAAATTAATATGCATTTATAAACCAATTTACAGTTACAAGTGTCAATTTTGTTGCCGAAAAAATTGGTAACACAGAATAGGCCCTTAATCATAGAATCACTTAGGTTGGAAAAGACCTTTAAGATCACTGAGTCCAACCATTAACCTCACATTGCCAAGTCCACCAATAAACCATGTCCCTAAACACTACATCTACATGCCTTATAACGAACACCAGAGATGGTGACTCCACCCTTTCCCTGTCAGTGCCTGACAGCCCTTGCTGGGAAGAGAATTTTTCCTAATACCAAATCTAAACCTCCCCTGGTGTAACTTGAGGCCATTTCCTCTCATCATACCATTTGTTACTTGGGAGAAGAGACCAACGCCCTCCATGCCACAACCTCCTTTCAGGTAGTTGCAGACAGCTGTAAGGTCTCCCCTCAGCCTCCTTTTCTCCAGGCTAAACAGCCCCAGTTCCCTCAGCTACTCCTCATCAGACTTGTGCTCCAGACTCCTCACCAGCTTTGTTGCCCTTCTCTGAGCTCTCTCCAGCACCTTAATGGCTTTCTTGTAGTGAGGGCTTAAATGACAGCGTTGTTATTTACAGGTGAATATACTGTTTAACATGTACAAGGAAAGCAGCTGGATTTAGTTTTCAGCCAGTGGGAGTGGGGTATTTTATTTTTCAGCAAGGAAGAAAAACAGCACAGAAAAGTCCAGGTATTTACTTCACTCAGGGAAGAATCATATTAAGCTCACCTACCATGCCAAAAGGTGAGACCATTTTTCTCTGCTAAAACTTCTGTAGCCCTCATGGGCTCATGATTGTGTACTGTCTGAGCAATAAATCTCCATGAAGTATGAGCACAGCATGCTAGCAATAGAAACCCAGCTTGGATTAATAAGAAGTGCTTATGTTTATCGTTTCTTTAGTGCCGAGATATTTCCCCATTATATAGAAAATTCTGTCACTAATTTGAAGTGGACTGGGTTCAGAGACTGCAAGAGGTGCTTGCCAAAGCTCACATCTCTTGATGTCCCATGTTTGGTGTTCTCTGTGACCTTAGGAAAATCATATTGTCTGCTCAGTTTTTTTCTGTGTGGCATTATTAACCCTTAATCACCATTCTTCACAATTTACTGAAACAGTGCTTTAAAGTAAACTCAGCTATCACAGTGCTACTTGTGGCCTCAAACAATTTAGGGTGTGTCAGTGCTTGGATCATAAGGCATGGTTTTCAGGATGCAACTACACTAAATAAGTACTTTCTGCTCTGAAATATGAATGACAAGGTATGTTAGCAACAAGATTTGATTTTAATTCATTTGTTTTAATGGAAAGCTCTTGAGAGTGAGAGAGATTGGCTTTGGCTCAGGTACAAGGTCTGCATGCTTCCCACGGATTGCTGTGTTGCATCACCCAAGCCTTCCTGGCATCGCCTCTCCTCTGGAAGGCTTTGCATTATAGTGAAAGGATAAAAGGCTGCTATGAGGGCTTTTCTCCTGTGGGTGCTTAGGGTAAGAGCAGTAGCTTTAATTTCATCTGTACTAAATGTGAAATTTGAATCTGGTTTTGTGGAAAGTAAACGGTTCTGTCATTAAGACATGTAAACACAGCGTTTACTGATTTGGCCAGTTTATCTTCTCTGTCAAAGAAAAAATGTTTATTCATGAAATGGGTCTTCTATAGCTCCAACATCATTATGAATAAAATCCCTGTACTACTTTTTTAAATAAGTAGAAAATATAGTTTGATTACTACATAAAGAGGAAAAAGAAAGATTAGGTAGAAGACTGATTTCCAGTATCATTGTCTGCTCATTTTAAGGCTGCAGATTTGTATAAGGACATGATACTCTGTATAAATAATATTTTGCTGCCCTAATGGGACATATGTGCCTTGAGGTTGTTACTCCTTGAGAAGAACATGTACACTCAGACTGTCCAAGAGTTAAAGCAATAGGACATTAGCTTCTGCAGTTGTTATCCTGCAAGAGGTCTGTAGACTTTGCTGGTGGACAATAATTGCAATTCTTTTGGGAAGTAAAAGTCCCATCTCTTCAACATCTGCAGAATATATAATTAGATATCACAGAGCATTGTCTTGGATTGTAACCAGTCTGATTGCTGAGCCTGAAAATCTGGTCCTTTAGACTGTCTGCAGATTGATTGTGCCTCTCTGTTAGGACTTCAGCTCCTGAAGGCAGAGGTGTCAGAAGAAAGTTGAAAGCTGCCCTAATACTGCCATTATATGCCCTTTTATGCTCCCCTAGGTCTGTTCAGAACTGTATCTTTATGTGTGTGTGTGCTGAGGGGGGAACAAAAATTTTCTATTTACAAAGAAATGTAAACATAACTAAGCACTCCTTGAGTATCTGTTCATCTGTGAGCACCTGGGGATCTTTCATGAAGAGGACAGCCATGGCTCATAGTGCTCAAGAGAATAAAGCTCAGAAAGTGTGGGTACAAGCAGAAAACTTATATTCCAGTCTTCCTTCATTTGACCACAGCCGTTATACCTTCTAGGTTTTTTTATGGGCTCTAGTGCGAAATCAATGTTGCTGTAGGCTAGACTAGGCTTTGCTGGAACTAGAAGAAACCATGCTATCCAAAAACAAAGATTAAAAACTTGTTTAAGGTAGAGCTTGGTAAATTTATGGATGGAACTGGATGACAAGGTTGTTAGAAATTGAAACAATTAGTATGAGTCTGTGGGTGTTCAGCTTGGTGGTATGCCCCAAGGAGCTGTGATTGATGTTGGCAGTGTTCATTTGTACCATTTTTGTATGAATAGCTGCACACAGCTTACTGGAATTGTGCCCTGACCTTCCATTGTATATCCTGTGTTCTCAGGAGGTGGTGTGGTGGGTTTTTGTTTGTTTGTTTGTTTGATTTTTCCTGTTTAAAGCATACAAGAGTGGCTGCAAGTAAACAGGCAGGAGAAACTGGTGGAATCTGTTGATGCTATGAGAAGTAGCAGTAAGTCATCAATCCCTGGATAGTTTGTCATGTTCACCTGTGCAGCCCTGTCACCAGATTTACATCTGGGGAAGGATTCTCACCTGGGTTTGGAAGTCAGGGGTGGGTTAATTAGTTGACTGGTTGGTTATAATTTCAATTGGGCCCCTCAGTTCAAGAAAGGCAGGGAGCTGCTGGAGACAGTCCAGCGCAGGGCAACAAAGAAGATTAAGGGAGTGGAGCATCTCCCTTATGAGTAAAAGGCTGAGAGAGTTGGAGCTCTTTAGCTTGAAGAAGAGGAGACTGAGGGGTGACCTTATTAATGTTTATAAATATATAAAGGGTGAGTGTCACGAGGATGGAGCCAGGCTCTTCTCCATGACAACCAACAGTAGGACAAGGGGTAATGGATTCAAACTGGAACACAAGAGGTTCCACTTAAATTTGAGAAGAAACTTCTTCTCAGTGAGGGTAACAGAGCACTGGAACAGGCTGCCCAGGGAGATAATGGAGTCTCCTTCTCTGGAGACATTCAAGCCCCTCCTGGATACATTCCTGTGTAACCTCATCTAAATGTTCCTGCTCTGGCAGGGATATTGGACCAGATGATCTTTTGAGGTCCCTTCCAATCCCTTACATTTTGTGATTTAGGTCTCTTTAAGACAGAAATGTAATCATTGGGGTTGGGGGCGGTAGTGTTTTGTTTTGTTTTAAATAAGGTGTTGTGAAGTGCTTGTTAGCAGCAGTGTGGAGTCACTTCTTTAAAAGTTTAATTAAAATAAGAATCTATTGTCTATAATAAGAATATTTGCCTACTTGCTCTGTGAGGGGTTAGGCTTGATGATGTTGGTAAAGTGCTCTGTTCTTGTGACAGGGGCTGAGCAACTGAGCCTGGCATTTCCAGCTTCTGAGTGTTTGGTTTTTACGACTGAATTCACACTTTTAATGTACTTCCTTATGAGTTTAGTATGTAATACAAAATATTGCTTTGTGCAAATTGTTTTTTTTTAAATGTATTGATTAGAAAAGTAACTCATTCTTTTCAATCATAAAAAACCCCAACTTTCACATGCAGGAAATATCTACAAAAGTTATACAAAAGGTACTTTTTCCATCAGCATGTATTTTTTACTCTTGCAGTTTCACCTTGTATCAATGTATTTATCAGGCAGTAATGATTTTGAAATATGAAGAATTTACCTTTGGTTTTACATTCAAAGAAACCAAACTATAAAAGAAACAGGCATCTGCTTCAACAGTTGTTTGATTAGCTACATTCAAGTCACTCATGAAATTAATCCCTCAAAAAATGTTTTTAGTCCTGAGGCAGATCACTCTCAAAAAGGTGAATCTCTATAAATTAAATTGATTTAATATTCAGTCCTTTTTAAATATTTGTAAATTTACTTTGTGCAAAGATGATACACAAATATTGCACCTTCTCACTCAATAAGTCTTTTATTCAAATATATTAACAGATTTCTGTGTCTAATGAGAATTTTGAACTTCTGTTGGCAGTACATGGGCTGCATCTGTTATGAAGATTTGATTAATGATTGCTCTTTCATGTACATCAGTGATGGAATAATTTACCCACATGATATTTATGAATTGTCTGTGAACTATAGGAGTGCTTATCATATAAACACATCTTCTCTTTTCAAAAGATATGAAAAACTGCTTCAAAATCTTCTGAATGGAACACTGGCTCAGTCTGTGTTTGGAAATAAAGCTGCCACCTTCAGAAAGTTTAGAGTATTATCTAATTACCTACCATGCTGTTTAACTTCTAACTATAGCACCCCTGCAAACCACAGTCTTCCATGCTGTCAAGGGAGTAGGAGACAGCATCACAGTAGCTCTTGGGCTGAAAAAGGAGTGTGCTGCGATATGACCTGAATTCACAAGGGTTGTACATGCAAATGTCTTGAGATGAATTTTGAGGCTGGTTCTTCTTTGCGGTAGAGATCAATCTGCACATTGATAGGATAACCAGTTTATTGAAAGTATTTACCATATATTCATATATATATTGATAGGTATTGTGAGATGTGAGAAGCACGGTTTTCTGCTGTGTTTCTTATACAACTGAAACTCTCATCAGAAGTAAGATGAAGATATTTAATTCTCTAAGTTTTGCATTCTAAAAGGTTGCTAAACTTTTCTTCTCAGCTTAAATTTCCTCCAGTGATTTCTTTTTTCCTTCACTCTATTTTTTCTCTTTTAAAGAAATGTTTTCTCTAGTTGCATTTTGCCCTGCTGTCTGACACAAATTCTGCCTTTTTAAGAATGTTTCTGCCTGAATTGGAAAAAAAGAGAAAATTCTCCAACCTTCTTTGTCTATTTTCCATGTCATATAATGCCTTTTGTGAGAAGCATTGGCAAGGAACTTGGGTGCATAAAACTGTGAAATACATGAAAATTCTAAAAGTATCATATAAAAAATTGAATGTCTAAATGTATAAAGCTCACACAGCATATCATCCTACTACATATTTAACAGTTTTTCCTGAGCAGTAGGCAACTCGTGTCGGAAAGTTCATGAATATTTTATTCTGTGAGATGAAAAGTAACCATGGTGCAAACATGCAAGACTTACATTTTTTATTTTGTTTATTCCTTTTTTGTTGTTTTGTTTTTGTTTTCATATGGGTGAATCAGCCTTTCATCTCCCACAAACCTTCTAAAATTATTCCCATCAACTTAGTAGTACTCGTTGTTGAGGGCAGACCTCATCAGCTGGAGGTTCCCTTAGTGAAGAACTAAGCTAAGCAGCAGATCATGACTGTTTCTTTATTCTTGGGGCTGCCCATGAAGGGAAAAGAAATAGAAGAGAGAGAAAGAAAAAATAGTTCTGAAATGACAATGCTGAATGTAAAAATTAAAATAAAGTTTGAACCCTTCCTGGTGCTGGGAACTGTAAAGTTCTGTAAACTTCTGAACTGAGGATAGAAGCAGAAACCTGGGACTTTGGGAAAAGGGATTTTTGACACAGCAACTAGCTGAGGAGAAACCAGCCACCCTATAGGGGATGTTTGTCTTAGTCTGGTAGTCAGGCTGCTGTAGTGCAGCTAGTGAAAAGATGGAAGAGAAATATGATTTATAGCTAGAAATAATACCTTTTCTTAGATCAGAAGTCATAGGAAGAAATATGCAAGATTTTGGCTGTGTAAGCCCCTGTTTGGATGAGAAACAGAAAAAACAGAGATAGTACAGGTTGAAGATGGCTGCTATGAATTTAATTATGTAAATCACCTAGACAACTCAGAGAAAAAGATTCTTCCTACCTGGGGTGCGGAGTGCACTGTTCCGATGGATCACATCGTTTGATCTGGAGGAGGCAAGGCTTAGGCTGCTAAAACTTGCTGACATACAGATATTCCTTCAAGTCCATGGGTATGTTAGGGGCAATGCATAATCTTTTTTGTCTGGCCAATGATTTTGTTGCCATGCTGGAATTTCTTTCACTGCTTGTCGAAGGCGATCTGCTGAAATTATTATAATGCAGTTTAAAACATTGTTTTATGGCTCACCCCTAACAAGGACTCTTTAGAGCTTCTGTTGCCCTCTACCCTAATTTTTTCTTTCTTTCATTTTTTTTTCCTTCCTGCCTTCCTTCCTCATAAATCTGCTTAGCTTACATCTCACTACATTAATCAGAGAGTTCTCCATTCTGTGGGAATATGTCAGGGAAGTTAACTGCACATGCCAGTACAAGTTCCCCAGATGTCATATCACACGCATGGTATCTAGAACAGAAGTAAATAAATTATATGTATATATTGTAGTTGGATGCAGCAGAAAGGAAAACCTTCAGCAGCTGCCAACATTTATTCAGTACAGTTGCTGAAACCAGACAATCATTCTGCAGCTGTAGTACTGAGGTGGCCAGAAGATCTTCTGTAAAGGGCCAGCAACCGAATAACTGTCTTTTTTAAAAACTGGAAATGCTAGTAACTGGTAATCAAATTCCAAAATGGTCCCTTGGAGCAGAACACAGATCCAAGAGGACAGCCAAGAACACCTGAGCAATTAATGTCTGGTGGGAGCAGAAACCAATGGAAAAGAGGCGATTGACACCAGCTAAAGTTTTTTCAATAGTCTGCGCTTTATCTCTCTAAATCCTAAAATGTACAATAGTATTCTAAGCATTTTATCACTGTAGATCAGAAGAAGGGATAAGCCAAAACATGTTTGAAACTGAGGATTTGAAACACCATTTACTGTACACTTAAGAAAAGTTCAGAATTGTGTGTGACTTGTGTGTAATAATATGTGTACGTTTAGACATACAACAGTTGGAGGAGAGAAGGTTTTGTCACAGTCTATTAAAGAGATAATTAATTGTTGAACTGTACCAGGAGCAGGAAACTGGGAGCCTGCTGCCTTTCTTCCAGTTGACATGATCTAAAAAGATAGCTGTACAAACAGGTCTGGGCTTGCGTCCTTTGAAGGGTCTTTGCTTTGCAGATCAATCAATAAAGATGAGCACTTACAAAGATGTAAAGTTACTACATGTTTCCCTTTCTTGGAAGGGTGGCCGTGAGGATTAAGTGCTGTGGCATAACATCACAAGATGTGCTGGAACTCTCCAAGTCCTTCTTCAGTTTTTCAAGTCCTTATTGCTCTTCTTTTTGCACGTAAGCTTGAAACTATTGCAAGTCTTCAAAGCCTTTAGGCTTTTCTCTCAGCATATGTTTATACCAGTAGAGTACCACTGAGCATCTGCTACTTCGTTACATTTGTGCCCCCTAATCAACACTTGACTCTGAAGGTAAAACAGATGGAATTTGTTTGCTCATGAATTATGCAAAATTATAGTTTATTAAGTTCCTGCATTTTAATGGACAAATGAGCTAATGGCTATGTAGGTGGGCTGGGTACTACACAGTGTGTAGCTGCATAGGTGGACTACAATTGCTTCAATTTGCTAACTATACTTTCAAGTACACCTGTTCTCCATTGTGGTTTTCAGCTGGAAAATCTGCCATCTGGAATCAGATCAGGTTTTAAACAACAAAACATGAATAGCTATAAGTTTAGACCAAAATACTTTTTCTCAGCTAAAAGAATGTGCTCTTTCATGGAACTTCATAACAGAAACAACTATTTGCTGAGAAATATAATGATAATTAGAAAGTAAGAGTTTCATATGTCATGCAAGTGGATAATGAAAGTTGAAAATGAGGGAAATACGTGAAGTGTATTGGCACCACTTTAAGTTTTTCAGACTGCATTTAATCAGAACCTAATTTGGCTTGAAATGTCTGTTTGTTGAAATTCCATTTTTTATGTTCTGAGAGTTGGAATATAAAGCTTCAATGAATCTTTTTTTATTTAAAGGGAATGAACTGGAAATTATAGGAAGCAGCAGATGACAGGTGTGTTATTTGGTCATTGCCTATCCTTATTTATATTATTCACAGACAGGAGATGGGCTTCTCATATATATGTATTTATAGCTAGACAAAGTTTCATGGAAGATTCTTTAAAAATCTTGCTTTTGAAAGACCCTGTTTCATAATACTAGCCCAAAAGTACAAGAAACTATTTGCAAGGTATCTGGCAATGTAGAAAAAGGCAATAATTAAGATATGAGAATTATTTTTTCAAATTACTTTAAGTTTCTGGTAAGCATGAAGAGTTTGTGGCCATAGAGGTGACTTACTAGGAAGAAACTATATGTAAAGAAAAGAATAAGTAGTATGTATTAACATATCAGTTAATTAATTTTATAGCTCTTCTTCTTGGTGTGGTAGAGTCAGAAACTAAAAAGATAAGCCAAAATATGCTTTTAAATATACTAGTGCCAATGCATTGACCTCAGTGTGATCGCAGAGCTGCAACAAATGCTGGAATGTGGTTGTTAAGATGGAGCCTGAATGACAAATGGCTTCCTGTCCTGCTGAGGGCAAAGGCAGATTCCTTTTTCTGCAGACATCAAAGATGACATTACAGCTACCTGTGTGTTATTGCTGGGACGGAGGTTATTATGACCAAAGGATACAAGCTGCAAGGAAGAATTATTTATCCAGTTGTCATTCAGGTCTTCCAAAATGCTTTAGGAAGGTATTTAGAGCTAAGATGAAAAGCTTTGCTCTAAAATGAAATAAGGATGCTTGCACTTTTTTTTTTTTTTTTTTTTTTTTTTCCTATGGGACTGGTAAGTTGTAGGAGAGAACAAGTAACAAGCAGTTTGGGAAAGGGTGGTAACACTGAGCCAATCTGGTAGCTTCCAAAATACCCAAGGATATATCATCTTCTCTAACTCTCCAGTCACTACTTTGTGGTAATTACTGTTTCCTCTTGCTATTTTTATGCCAGGGAGAGTGATTTTAGGTGTTGATTTTGGTGGTTTGAAAACATTTTTTTCCCCTTCAAAAGAGGAGTGTTTGACTGCCAATACTGCATGATGCATAAATGATGAGCACTGATGACAGCTGCTCACTCACATTTGTCATCATTATGTAAACCACCGTCTGTCAGAAATGGGTACTGTCTGAATAAAAAGCAGAAGAGTTCTGTTGAATATCGACCACTGAGCTAGGCTGAGCTACAGCAGGGCTGGAATGATTGTCTCATTGTAGACTCAACTTCTTCCTTTTGCATTTATTGCAGTGATTTGCTTTCAGATTAAATTGAATCATAAAATACCAGGTTGGAAGAGACCATGAGGTTCATCTGGTCCAACCTTTCTTGGCAAAACGCACAGTCTAGACAAGATGGCCCAGCACTCTGTCCAGCTGAATCTTGAAAGTGTCCAATGTTGGGGAGTCCACCACTTCCCTGTGGAGATTATCCCAATGGCTGATTGTTCTCATTGTGAAAAATTTCCCTTTTATGTCCAGTTGAAATCTTCCCAGGAGTAACTTGTAGACATTACCCTTATCTTTTCCATTTGACTTCTTGTAAAAAGGGAATCTCCATCTTCTTTGTAGTCACCCTTCAAATACTGCAACATGGTGATGAGGTCTTCCCTAAGCCTTCTTTTCTCATGGTTGAAGAAACCCAGTTCTCTCAGCCTTTCCTCAAATGGCACCTTCCCAGCCCTTTGATCATCTTTGTGGCCTTTGTCTGGACCCTCTCCAGCCTGTCCACATATTTTTTTTATATAGCAGGGACCAAAACTGAACACGTTGTGTGCCTTGGCTGAGTTACATGCATACCTTGTGTCTGGTACTGTGCTCCCAAATAAGCATTCAGCAGTGAAGAACTAAGCTAACAATGTAAATCATTTCAAATGTTGCCACTGACTGTGGTGGCTTCTGTATCACAGTTGCTGTGAATGGCAGTATTAAATTTGAGAAAAAAAGTTGGACAACCTGGTTATTGCTTTTTCAGCCATTCAGCTCTCAAATTCCGCAGCCAACAGGCTTGGAAATATGTAATGAAAGACTACTGTGGCCAGAATAGGAGGAAAAGAGTAATGACTAATCTGAAATAGGATGATAGAACTGTTTTCTGCTTTGCAATATAGCATAGTTTGGAAGTGTTTATCTGAAGATACGTTATTGTTGTCCAGTTAGTAAGAAATCATGTTTGAGAAAATTCCAGTTAAATATATTAAAAAACCTCCCTTATGATAGTTACAAATTGCTATACAAATCTCTTTGCTGTTCAGGTGCCTTTTTTTTTTTTTTTTTTTTTCAGACTTATCTCCTTATTTTTATGTTACAGCTAGGTTAGCACTAGTTTAAACCCAGCAGGGAAATATTCCACATTGGTCAGTATACACTAATACTGCAGTAATCTCTAGCTGAGACAACTCCTACAACAGAAAGGATTTGTGTTTTTCACAGGCCTTGTGTTGCTGTAATGTTGAAAATTGTCAGTCAGAATTATTGATACACTATGATCCTTAATTAAAAATATATAATGAAAATACCCTTTTAATTTCAGGAGGAGAGAGAGAGAGAGCATATTTATATATTTATGTGTATAAACACTTATTTCTAAATGGAAGTAGTACCACAAGCTACAATAAAATATTAAATTAACACCCTGTTACTGAAAACATCTCTTAATGTTAGCTTAAGGTAGATAAACAGGCCTTTAATAAGGACCTTCCTCCTAGGTGCCAAGTTTCTTGTCTGCTGTAAGTTTGTGAATCCTGCGGCAGGGCTCTCCTGTGGTGGTAGAAGGAAGGGGGAAGAGTGGGAGGGAAGAGGAGGGTGACTGAGCTGCATGGTGACTTCCAAATCATGGCACCCGAAGACACTTCTTGTGGAGGTTAATGGAGGCTACAACTCCCTTGGTCCTCATGTCCTATAAATCTTAGAGGCATTGCAGAGTGATGATGTCGCTCTGAATGATGCTGCAGTGAACACACAGGGCAGGAGACAAGCGTGTATTAAATTTTGTGCGTGCTGTGGGTTTACCTCTCCATGTTGACAGTGATGCAATATGATACATCCTGCTCTTGATCACAGTCCATTTATAACGTGATTAGTGCATTCAGTCAAGACTTGAATAGAAAATAACCATCCATGTAAAAATATTTGTTGTGTGTGACTTTTTTCCCCCTGGAGTAACAAATTAGCTGGTAAGAGGTTTCCTGCAGTTTTGTCATGTTTATTAACTACTATGCAACACTGTACTTTAGAAAAAGTTAGCTCCTTTCAATTTTATTAAGTAATGGAACTGAACAGTTCATGGCCAGATGTGACAAATGCAGGAAACAGTCAATTTTAATTACTAATATTTTTTTAGCAGTAATCAAATACTCAACATATCAGAATGAACAATGTTTTTCATTGCGGTTTACGCTTGGTCTCAGTTACCTGGGATTGCAGATTTTACACCAAGGAATTTGGAAGGATTACAGTGCAGGGTTTATAAAGCTGGACATCTGGAGCAGAACTGAATGAGTGTTTTGTTACAGTGCACATAATCCAGTAATTCCCAGTATCAACACACAGCACTTCCAGTCTCTACACTGTGATCAATTCTGTACTATACACCAGCAAAGAGCTACAGGTTTTTCCCCAAACCTGGATATCTCCTTAACCTTCTATCTGTTTTTGACAAAGCGACACAAAACCTCCCCTCTTCACTCCTGCATTATTTATGTTTTGCTGCTAAACCTTTCTTCTGGTTCTTCTTGAACTACTTAGGCAGTCTAATTTTTCCAGCTTTTGCCTTCACTAGGAGGCAGAAAGCTAGAAGTCAGCTATGTTTACATTCTCTGTACTTCCTGAAAACTTATTTTACTTTCCAAACTCAAGAAATCAGCTTCAAGGAAAAAGGCTACCTGTATCTTTGTCTACTGGTGACTTGACTCTGACAGTAATTGATCTAAAGCACCATGAGGAAGAAATTTTTTACAATGAGGGTAGTAAAATACAAGAACAGGTTGCCCAGAGAGGTGGTAGATGCCCCAACCCTGGAAACATTCAAGGCCAGGCTGGATGTGGCTCTGAACAACGTGATCTAGTTGAGGACCTTCCTACTTTTTGTGGAGGGTTTGGCTAGATGACCTTTGAAGGTCCCTTCCAAACTAAGTTGTTGTATCATTCTATGATTTGATTCTATGATTCTATGATCATATTGAGTGTAATGCATTTTGTGTCTATACTATAGTGCCTATGTTTTGCAGTCTCTTTAATTGTGCTAGCTTAGGGTTTCAGTTTGCGCTCAGACTCAAATTCTGTATTGTCTTTGCTTACTAATTTTGTTTCAAAGGGTGCAGTCCTTTTCTCTTGGCACGAGAAAAGAGCTAAGCTTCTAGAGATTTTCCCTGGCTGAAACTCGGTTTGTCTGCTTCGTGGAGAACCTTCAACCAAAACATGAGCACAATGGTTCAGACTTTGTAAGATCTTCATGAAGTGTCCAGAGTATTTCTAACCTGTTCAATGTGTTTTTCACTTGCTGTTTGGAGGGGATTTAAGATAAAGAGGTGGAAGAAAGAGCTGAAATGGATGTGTAGACCGTTTGTGATCTGCAGATGTTATTAGCTGTCCTTGTGTGACAAATACACAAGTATCTTCACTTCAGCTGATTTTGTAACATTTATAGTTAGGAAAAAAAAAATGTTTCCAGTATTTAAAATCAACCAATAGCATTTATTTTGTTCCAACATTTACAGTGGACCTATTTGTTTTCTTTTTATTTTTTCCCTCTTAATTTTCACCTGTGAACTGATTCATAGGATTTGTTAAACCTTTCAGTAGTATGGTGCATTTGGTCTGCCTCTAAGAATTTTTTATTCTTGCATTTGCTGCTGAGATAAAATAAGCAAGGAGAAAAATGGAAAACTGCTTTGCGGAAATGAACCTTATTACAGCTTCGAGGAAATAACACTGTAATTAAAGCTGATATAGACATTTTATTCAAATCCTTTCTCTTCAACTGTGCATAGCATATTTGAAAATAATGTTGCAATGATTTATAATTTTAAAACTCTTTAATGGGCAGTTTGTAGAGAGAACTTTTACTTAATTCTGAGAGAGAAAAGAGAGTATTTCTGTTGCTTGTATTTAGACTTCTATGAACTTCTGAACAGAAAAACTTGGAAACTGACTTTAAACTTCTATTTTGTGTTGAACTCTGTATATTATTTCCATGGATGTCCATATATGATGAAATTATGTCTTTTTTCCTCTCAAGAGCCATAATATTGGAGTTTGGGTTTTGACATTAGTGTATATGATGTTCTGTAATGATTAAATATTTCTTTTTGCAAGAGTAGATGTAGAAAAGGAACAAACAGAAAGAAAAACATTATTCATAAAACTGACTAGCTCTCAAGTTCTTGCATTGCACCTGTGACTCTATCATCTGGAGGCCTTCCAGATTTGGGAGTTTGGAGGAGAAAAAAAAACAACAAAAGAAAGAATAATAAAAAATGGTAAATATGGACGTACTTTCTCTCATTTCCTTCCATCTCAGCCATGATATGTACCATTGACCTGGAAAAGTCATGAGATCAGACAGTTTTGCTTAGATTGCCAGCATGAGAGTACTTGGATAGAAGAGCTGCATCTTCTTTCTTTCCTTTTAAAGTCAGTTCTAGTAAGTCAGCTACATGTCAGTTATCATTCTCACAGCTTCTCCATCTGCCTTTTAGAAATTGCAATTAGTATTTTTCAATTAGAAAATAAAAATTTAGAACAGACAGATAAAATCTAGAACAGAAGATTAGAAGATTTACTCAGGTCAATGTTCCATAATTAGCTCTTCCCCTTTTACTGGTCAGCAACACCTCCAATTATTTTAGTCTTTTCTCATTGCAGCCTTTTCTAATGCCTTTTTTTCATTTAACAATGATGATAGTTTCTCTGAACACAGAAAATCATTTCAGTTTCTCTGAACAGAGTAAGAATCAAAGAAACCCATAGCTGCTACCTGCAGTTATATCGCTTTTGGATTTTCATTACAAATCCCCTTTTCCAGTTGCTTATGTTTTTGTCAAAATCACTTAATACCAGTAGGCACTGGTATAATTTACAGTATATAGAAGGTGAAGTTTATCAAGTAGATCCCTCACAAAGAGGAACTGTATCTCTAAAAGTTTTATGCTTAAATGAGAAGAAAGTTATACGCATGAAATATAACAAAATTCAAAAATATATAGTAGTTGCAAAGATTCAAATATAGATATTTGAGAATCAAATAATATTTTTTTTTTTCTGAAAAGTGTAAATTTTGTGATGGTAAGAGGTTGTTATTTTTAGATGGGAGAAGTAACAAATAGTATTTTCAGTGATCTTTGTTAGTGTAGGTTCAGGGTTCCCAACTATGGAAAGCTTATAACTAGTGGTATGAAACCCTCTTCTAAGTGGCTTGTAAAAGCTACATAAGCAGGTGATATTTCATATTATGTCTGAAAACCTTTGATACAAGTTATCTAGGCTGAATTTAAATCCTTTCAGGTGGGGAGAAGGGTGGCTTTCTGCTTTGTCTTCTGAACCCATACAGAAAGTCTAACTATGAGCTTTTGACTATGAAAATTCATGTTATATCATCAAATAGTATAGGTAAAATAAGGAAATAAACTTTTTTCCATGTGGCAAACTTTTTTCTTTTTTTTAATATATTTTGTTAATGGCAGAAAAAATGAAAGAACAGCTATAGCAAAATATTATGCAGCCAAAGGTATCAACTGTGAGGAATACTTTTCTAACAAATGTACTCTTTGTTTCAGCTTTAATCCCCTTCTGCAAGAATATTTTCACAGTTGCTTTTCAAGGAGAGCTTCCCCACACTGGTGCTGAGCTGGAGAGAAAGCCTGACCACATACCAGATGGGCAACTCTTAACAAGTTCAGATTAGTGAAAGAGTAAGCTCTTGTCCCCATCTTCATCTGCATGATGAAATTTGTTGGAGCTCAACAGGTTGTTCTAAAAAAGCCTATGCATAGCAGCAGATAACTTATTTTCAATTCTCAGCATTGGAGATGCACTGAGATTTTAAAGATTGTTCAGAGATAATTATTAATAGCACCATGCGCAAAGAAGGTCTCTGATGCTTCAAAGGGATGCACAAAGCCTAGGGGGATGCTCAGACTTACTGCTGCGTGTGATTGCAGAAGGAAGTCATGAGGCTTGCACACTTCAAAAGTCAGGGCATGCAAAAGTTCAAGCAGCCCACGCAAATTCACCTCCCCTCTTCTGCTTGTTCATTACAGTGCATATAATTGCTCAATCAGCTTCATTGCTTCAGGGTGTTTCCTTTAGCAGTTAAGAGATTTGATGATGTAAATATGAATGAAGTTCTTCACTAATATTTATTGGTATTGAGCTTTTAGCCAAATAGAAATGCAAGATTTTTGTTTTATTGCTGCTGCTTTGCCTTGACAATTGATATCTTCTTTTTCAATATGACTTTGTCTAGTAAAGATCTCTCTTGTCTATCTAAACAAGCTTCTGCACTCAAATGCCTATATGGTACATAATTTAATGGTATTTTGGTCTTTGGGTAGCATTTTTACATGCTGCCATTGCTGAAAGAAAAATTACATGTGAACAGTACCCTGTCTGCCAATATTTAAATGTAATCTATTTAAAATATTTAATTTCCATACAGAAAAGAAACATATTTCTTTAAAAGCATAGGGCTAATTTGTGGGGATGGAGTCTTAACTTCATGTACCACGGTTTTCCAGTCCAACAAAATTACTCTGGCATGGTACAGACACATAAAGGTTTAAACCCAGGATAGTTTAAGCCGTCTCTGGAGTGTATAAGGTGAGGTAAAAATACACTAAACAGGACTATTGCAGGTTTAAATTCACGAGCTTTTCCTTCGTGTTGTGGAGGCTGAGGTACATGTGCCGGTTAAAGCAGCTATATCCTGCAATGGCTATTGTAATATGCCCTTTTTATTTTCTAAATTAGGCTCTAACAAGGCTACAATTAAGCCCTTGTAGTATTATTATTATCATTATCATCGTCATTACAATAACAATAGCAATAACAATAATCTGGTTTCTGTGTTTTCATTGAGAACAACCCACCTCTTCCAATACACAGACCAGCCTTTGCTTTTGGTTTCAGTGGTGTAGAAGCGTTCTGGACTTGGAGAATGAGGTCTTTTTCTCTAATGCAATAAAGCTAATACATTGTTAAATGTAACCTCAAAAAGAGGGAATGTACATCATTGTTTTTATCCATGTAGAGTCAGGTAGTTTCAATGTAATGGTTTCAAATAGGCGCTTTTGGACATTTACGTTTCTTACAGACTACTTTATGTAAAGTGAAAGGCAATGAACTAGTTAAAAATACTACTGTAGTGGATTTTCGTGATAAGGTGAAATAGTCTAAACAGATTTATAGTGACAGAATTGATCTTAGATGTAAGTGGCAGGTGAAATTGATAGATTTGACATGTTTTAATTACCTCTAGCACTAGCCACTTAGTAAAGACATACAGTAATGTTAAATCTGCAAATACAAGCTATATTAAAATACTTAAATTTATGTTCGTGAACTATTTTTTCCTCTGTGTACTGAGACGATTTACTTCCAATGCCCTGATCACCCATTTGTCAGGTTTTGATGAGACTACTGCACTTTCAGGCTCATGTTTTAAAATCAAGTAATTGTGTTGTTTTTTTCCTGTCTTCCAGAAGAGAGAAATGCTACAGCTAGTGGTGAACTGCAAAGTTGTCAATGAATGAGAGATAAGGCAGAACATTTTGAAAGTGCTAGAATTTGTATTTACGAAAAAAAGTATTTTAGAGGAAAAAGGAAATAGCTTATCATTAAATCAAAGAACTAACAGTGAGGCATGATCTTTATTTCTAGCTCTGGTAGAACCTTTAGGAAATTATTTAACCTTTTTTTTTTTTTTTAAATGTCGTAATGTCCATGTCTGTAAAATGGCATGATAAAGGTGTAGAGGAAAGTTAAGCTAATCCAAGGCTGCAAAGAGACCTGTGGATGTGTCAGATGGAAACAACTGTAACTTACTTCAATATGAGAATTTACCTTATTTAAATTAACTTGATTATCATGCTAATTAATTTTTTGTCTAGAGCACAAAGCACACTGTTGAGTAGCTCATGTATATCAGAGTAACAGCAGAAAAAAATGGTGGAAGAGCTAGAAATGAATCTCGTTTTCACATCATACAACAGAGACAACTTGGTTAGTCTCTGTTTAGTTTATTCCAACTCTGAAATAATTTTGAATTTCTACCAGGAATATGCAACAACAATAATGCTCAGGCATTATCTAGAGAAAGGAAATGATAACAGATTTTCAAATAAAGCAAAATCTGGAACTCCTGATTACTTGAACTTGAAAAGCTTATTGAAAAACCCTTGAGTTCAACTAACATGCACAGGTTTTTGATGGATAGTCTGTCCCTTCCTGGCCATCCAATCTATCTGATTTTGGAAGTACTTTTAGAGTTCTCCAGAGGTCTTGTTGCTTGAGGGAACTGAGCACTGAAATTCTTTGGAGGTACTTTGAGATGGTTGAAACAAAGTGTTTGACTTTGAAATTTGACTCTGGTTTAATTTCGCATTAGAGTGTTAGGTAGAAAGTAAATATGCTTCAATAGAAGTGTCTTCAATTAAGTAATTTTTCTATTGAAAAACAACTTTATGTTTTAAAATATCCATCCCATTAAGACTGAGCATGCTATTGTTTTTTATTTACTGTGGATCAGAACACTTATTGTCCCATGGTGAAATATTTAAGAGCCAGACTGTGCAAATGAAACAAACAGCTAAAAATAATTGAATAATTAATGAATGAGATGCATTTTACGTCCTAAAGTGTCTCTAAGGGTTTATTGCCTTAGTGAAAAGAAAATGAAATTCTGTGTGTATTTTCCTGGTGGAAAATCAGGCAGTAGGAAGATACTGTCTTTGCCATGAGTAACCTTCCAGGGAACAAATACAAAAGAGAAAAATCTGAAGCCAAACTGGTTCTTTATTTAGGAAAAAGTAATCAAAGTATCAGGATTAACCTTCTAATTAAATGATCAGCTTTTATCGAGTTAAGTAAATACTGTATATTTGAAAATTTTATCCCTAACATATTGTTTATTATAGCTACTAATTTTGCTATGCTAAAAAATACAGATATGTAAAGCTGGTGAAAGGACGAAGTTATTTGACATCCAGAAGGAAACTCTTTTAACATTTCTTTTCAAGTCTGCGAGAACCTGAGGCACCTGATCGCAAGGAAATATATATGAGAGAGAAATGAGCAACCTCTCAAAGTGCAGGCCTTCTGAATACAAAATCCCAGTGTAGATTTCAAGAAGAGGTAGTAACTAAACTGATTCCACTTTTTGATAATCTGCCTTTATATGAGATAGGAAGCCTCAACCCTAGCAGTAACTTTGAATGAGTTTTTGGTTACACGATCCACACCCCTTACACTGTGTAGAATAGGAGTGTATCAGTACAGAGAATTGGCCCAGCCTCGTGGTGATAGGCAGGGTGAATTGTGCCAAGCTTTTTATTTTTATCCAAGAAAAGATGATGTGAATTTGAATGTCAGATCTGGAGTTTTGAGATGGTAATCTCAGTTCTTCGCAAGGTATTCCTGCATGTGTATAGTTTGCTATGTCTCAACATTGTCAACACTTAAAGGAAAGAATTATTAAGTGTATCTGGTGCTTTTCCCTAGCCATTTGTTTTGTTAACATCTTACATACTTTGTTGTTACATACAGTTTTTGCATTGCATCTTCAAAAGGTATTTCAGTGTACTGACCAGATAAAGCAATTGCTTAATAGGCGCAAAAAACTGTCTTATCAGAGCTAAGTAGCTACATCTAAGGCAGAATCAAATAAAGATTCACAGTGTAAGTAATAGGCTTAAGCTGGTGGTTTTTATAGCTCTCTGGCTTAAGGAATACACAATATTTCATTTTCTCTGTTCTTTCAGCTCTTAGAACTGTGGAGATTAGTTTCACTTATGTAAAAAGTAGTTGGGCTAAGTGGTTTACTTTCTTGTATATTTAAAGCTAACTGTGCAAAAGAGGGAAATGTCTTAAAAATTTATACTGAAAGAATGTTAATTACCTAAATCCTAGCTTTAAAAAATGTTTACTTCTGTCCTGTTTAGTAGTGACTTGAAAATAATGGATATGTAATTTGATGAAGAATCAAAACAAGTGAACTTCAAATTGGCTTTTCAAAATGAGAATTTGAAAAGCTATAGCTCCTGAAAGAAAAAAAAAAAAAAGTATTATTTGCACATAAAGGCCCTTGTCTGCACATAGACTTGTCTGACTAGAACAGTTTCTATTAGCTAGTAATATATGGTTTCTTATACTGAATTTCTTTTGAAAACAATTACTTGAGGGGAAAATCATGCACGTTAAAATGTTTTGTAGGCACCCTGACCTTAAAAATGATAGTTCTGAAGTGTAGGTGAATCCACAACGATTTTATATTGTGCTGCATTAAATTGTAGAAGACTATCCAGGAAGAGAGGTTTGAAACACCATATACACTATCTAGTATGAATGTGCACAGAAAGTCAGCTGAATGACGATTTAAACTCACAGGCTGTTGCCTATAGCCACAGTTTTTGATGTATTTCTAGAGAAATTCAGAAGAAATCCATCAGGAGACGATTTTAACCCTTCTCATAATTTTTTTTCTCTTTCCCCCCACTGTTTAAATACAAAAGTTAAAAGAGGCATATATCTGGGTGACAGTTGTTGGAAATAGAATGCAAGAATCTTTATGAATGGGAGTGGGATTATTCTTAGCAATTTATGTCAGGTTTGTAAAACATCTTTCACCTACTCATCCAGATCTAGGATAATGGATTCACACTGAGCTTGAAAGACAACTGGACTTTCAATTATCTTTCTTCCTTTTTTGTACCTAATAGGTTGAACAACACCATGACCCTAGCTCAATAAATGGGGTAATTGCCTGTGTTGGAGAATCAGTGACTTCACTGTGTTTCTGTTAACTCCATAGGGAAACAGGATATGTTTGGCTTTTAAAAGTTTAAGCAACCTCGATTCTAGTAGGAGTTACCAACTCTCCTGGATTCTCCAGGGTGAAGATCCATCTTAGAAAATAAACAGAAATATATACTGAATGTCTGTTGTGCCTCTGAAACCCATGAAACTTTCAGAAAGAACTTCCCTGAGAAAGTCTTCTGCTTACATTGAGTAGGGTTCCAATAGAGTCCCATACAGGACCTGATTTAGTTGTGCTTAACCAGCAGGTCAAGCATGACCAGGTTCAGTGTTAGAATCTGTACTGGAGTAGGAAACAACATTTAATCAGGTAGCTGAAAGTCTAAAGAACCTTACTGATTTTAATCATGCTTCCCAGGAAACAAAATAAACTGACTTTTGTCCTTAAGACCTTTTGATAGCTCATGTTCTACCCCCCATTGCAACTTCCAGGAACTATCCCGGAAGCTCTACTTTTGTTTAGTTGACAGAAGCAGGTATGTTCATTGGAATATCACATGCGTCCAGGATTAGGCACAACCAGATCTATATTCAAACAGACAAGGAGATATATTAGCCTCGCTTGGATTTGTACTGTGAAAAAAGATAAACCTACAGTATGTTCTTTCGTACTTTTGTTCTGATTTGGGCTCAGTTGTTGTGGTTCTTCAGCCTCTTTGAAACAAATCCATCCTGTCACTCAGTGTACCCCCACCTGCAGACCTGTCCAGACCAGGTCAGTCACTCTGGTATGTGCATGACTCCTTAGCTGGAAGAACTTGACACATTTTCCACCTAAGGTGTAGACCCTATTCTTTCAAAATGAAGCCTATCTGCAGCAAGTAGGGTTTGGGTTTTTTTTTTCAGTTTCTTCTCGGCCGCCTGTTTTCAACACCAGTTATCTGCTAAATACTTAGTTATCTGCTAGTCACTCCAGCCTCTGCTAACCCCCTCTTCAGGCACTTCCCTTCATCTTTGTTTCACACTATGTATTTACTTTGTCTTCTCCTCTTGTAACTGCATTGTTCACACGATGCACCTTACAAACATTTTACAGATAATAGGTGTTCCTAAGGTAGCTAGTGCTACAGTACTTTTGGGTACTGCAAAAAAAAAACGCAAGAACCTTTCAGCAGGTTTACTTTTTTTTTTTTTTTTTGAGAAGAACAAACTCTTTAAAAATATATGAATATTAGGATCCTGGAGAAGCTGAGGTTACTACTACAGAGGAAAAAGGGAGTTTTTCACGCTGGAAGTATGATAATTACAGCTGTGGGCGAGATTTAAATAATTCTTCCCGGCGAGCTGGGTGGGTGCCTCAGGCTGTGTCGAAGCTGAACAATTTCTGCCTGAAGAGATCCTGGGTCTGCCAGATTCTCACAGGACTCCCAGATTTGCATGCCTGCTTTCCTTCCTGGGGAAACTTCGTGGAGGAGGGAGGAGAGGAAACTGTTGTGTGTCTGAGTCTTGACCACAGCACAGTTTCAGAAGAAGTCAAAACAAATTCCTGGACCCATGAGCTCAGAAAAACTCCCAGCTCCAAGTTGAACTAAAGCTTTAGTAGGCAGGAGCATTTTAATAATCAGATGGAGAAGAATTTTTCTATAATACACCATTAAGCCTGTAAACCAACGTAGATTTTTTTTTCTGCTGAAAAATAGTTTTAATTAGGATTTACTTCCATTAAAGTTTTCTGAGGACTGATATTTAGCTGAACTGCATTCTACTGGGAAAGGGGCAACTGAGGGCTGTCTTGGAGTCCCTTAAGCAAATGTTAATTGTCTATGCTTGATAAGGACAATAAGTGCTGGAGGGGAGATGGTGCCTGCAGCCATTGTGGTGACAAACCTAAGATTGACTAGAACACAAGGAAGGTAACCCTTGGCTAAAGTTAGACTCAAAGTGAGATGTTGCATGTGAAAATCTCAGCTTAAAGCAAAAATACATGATGTGTGGGATTTCTGCTAGCTAGAAAATCCTTCTAATAAGAAAACAAGGACTGGCAGGATAGTGCTACTTTTAGCACGAATTCTGCTCTAAGGCTTGGGCTTGGGCTATACATGGAACCTGTGACTTTCACTCTCTTCTGTAGATGTTATTTTATTGAGCTGTAAATGTCATGTGTGAATAAGCATTTTAATATTTCTGAGGCTGTCTGCCATGCCAAACATTTAGTTCACCTCACATAAGCCTATAGACTATGTAAATTCCATGACACAGATTTATCTCATCTAAATGTCTAAACATTGATGCTGAATTGGGAAGATCTATTAAAAATGTATGAATGCAGGGTTTATAATTTGCATTTCAGCTGCTTTTGTTCCTAAGAACACACTTTAAAGTTGAATTTCTAGGAATTATTTCATTGAGGATTTATTAGCATCTATGTCCTTCTCTCTGGGGGCTCATCCAATCTCAGGCCTTTTGAAAAATAATTGGTGTTTCAGAGTGGAGCACTGGTGTAAAAACAAGTACTAGTCAGACAGCCTGAAAAGATGTAGGAATTCAAGCAGCAGAAATATATACAATCAATTTGGAAAAACACTTCAATGATAGTTTTAGTCATAGCCCATGCAATCGTCTGATTTGGTTATGTTACTGCTTCTGGTAGGAGGCATTAACAACATGAGGTTTCCATGGGTCTGACTACTCGTTGGCCAGGGAGAAAAATCACTAAGAAAATACACAGGATTCGAGTAATCTTAGTTGAGTTTAGTGACAATGTTTCTAGACTGTAGACAAAATCCTGAAGGAATTAGCAAATAATTTTCTCCCCTTGGCCCAGTCTAAAACACGTGCTGTGGAAAAAGACAGGACCATGAACACTTCCACGTATTAACAACAATCATTTTCTGTTTCTTTTGGAAACAGACATGCAGTGTATCCAACAGGAAGCCAAACTGTGTCTCTGAGCTCAGAAGTGTACTTCCCCTCTTCAGTATGGCATAAGAAAAGTATAACTGACCTTCAGTCATTTATTTGTAGACTAATAAATGAATGTGGAAACCATTCCATGCTTACCTATCGATTTTGAGCATTTCACCCTGAATTGTAATGCACAAAATCCGCGTAGGTTCCTGTCTGCATTGGTCACCTTAAAGGAACAAGTTAAAAGCTTCAGCAAATTAATTCTTAAAACTGGTACTTTATTAAAATGTCTATTGTTTGTTTTTGTAGGGTTTTTTGTGTGTGTGGTTTTGTTTTGGTTTTTTTTTTTTTTTTCCTTTAAAGTCACATGAAGCAGAGAAGCCTCCAGAAAAAAGCTGTTTACCTCATGGGCTTTGAAGTTCAGGATCAGCACTGAAGTTTATGGCACAGGTCCCACGGCAAATGAGGACTCGCAGAAAATTCACTAAAAAGTGAAAGAAAAAGAGTTGTAATCTTAGAGTAAAAGTTGCACATGAGCGTCTCTTAGCAACACAGTCCATAAAAATAAGGAAGCTAATGTTAATATCAGCACCCAAAATGCATATCACTCAGATATCATGGCTATATAGAGTAATCCTGAGGGCGAATTAAAAGGTAAAATAGTTCCTGTCTTTATTACTTGGTGACAGGAGAGTTGTGGAATTACTCTCCTTGTTGAGCTTTGTCTGATCCTGTCTGGAGCACAGCAAGCCCCAGAAATTCCATCTACTAGAAAATGAAATGAAATGCTAATGCATCCTGCTTCTTTATCATCCATATAATCCTAACTTCCTTCTAGTATGTGACTTGTCTGGTCGTTACTGGTATTTCTATTGCATTTTCCTTTGAGGAGACAGAGAAGAACTTCTGCAGCTGATGAAGAGAAATCATCCTGGACCTAGATTGTGCTTTGCCTTTTCCAGTGTTTCTGTGGGTGTGAGTTTGTGAATTTCTCTCCTGCAGCCACTTCAGTTTGGTCCATCATGTCTGCTTCTTTTCGCACTTTTCTTTATGTACCTTTCATGTGCAGAGAAGGACATCTCCAGCAAAGCTTCTCACTTCTCCCAGCTTTTCTCTGTGGAACTGAGTACATCAAACATTCTACATGTTTCAGGATCGATATCTCATGCCTAACTGAGGTGCTGTGTCTTTTAAAAATGCTTGTTTCTCTCTGCTTTCTATGATGGGAACCTAGATTTAGATGTCTACGGTACAGGCATCTATATTTTATCATTAGTGCTGCCATAATGCTGCGTATGCTAGTTGTCTTCTTTTTGGATTCCATTTAGAATAACCCAGTGATCCACAGAAATTGAGGAATCAGCCATAAAATTAAAGGAGAGAGTAATTTTTCCAGATTTATTATTCTGGTATCGTTTGATTGATGAGATCTAAGGATGAAAAGGAAGAAATGGATTGGCAGGACTTGTTGGTGAAATGCTGTGTTAGAGCACTGTGCAGAGACTTTTTTTACCTGACTACAGAGCAAGCTGACTTTTATGCAGCAGAGATGTGAGTGTCCATAATGCCAGCTGTTGTGTAAACAAGTTCTAGTCCTATCTATGAATTCTATATAATACATACGTTCCTATTTAGAGCCTATAAATTATAATGCATATATATTTACATATGTAATTTTAATGTATCTATTTTATATACAGAGAAAGAATCAGCCACTGTGTATCTGTTTTGTTTTCATATAATCTGTGCAATCTACTTCCATTCTGCATGAGTAATAAATATTTTTGTACCTTTTGAGCATCCAGCTACAGGGCTTAACAGATTAATTGCTGTAATGTAAAATGACTCCACTGTCCCTGAAGATCATGCTCTGTCAAAATCGCAACTAATTAAAGCTTGTTTGCTACCCCAGTTGATGCAAGTAGAAATAACTATACACAAGACTATATTCTTGTAATGAATTAAATAGCATTTTCCCTACACTTATTCAGAAATTTCTTCCATGCGCTCATCAAATAGATAGTTATATTCTTCACCTAAAATTTTGAAGCAATTAAGCCATTACTGATTTGATGGATTCAAATTATGTTAGAAAATCTCTGAGGCAGGGACTTGTCACTTCAGTGTGTGAAATTATGCTCTCATTGCAGATGAAGGTTTTGGTACTATCACAATTGAGTTAACTACAGAAGATAGAAGTCTTTTAATTTCGTATATTTGGGATCTGCATTAAATAATTTATGAAGGGTTCTACTTTGTTTCTTCTGAATACAGAAAATGTTATTAGCACTTTCTTAAAAACTGGACAATTCCCTTTTTTTACTTCTGCATGTACTTCACTAACATGACAGGTTAATTTGCATCTTCCTGTGTAACAGGGGATTGTAAAACTGTAAGATTCATACATTTGCTTGTTTCTGAAGTAATGTCATTTTCATACAGGCTTATTTTTCTTCCTTATGTGAAATATTTCATGTTTATCAGGGGAAAAAAAGAGCTCTTCTAAATGCAAGAACAATACATATTAAAACCAGACAAACAAAATTAGTTAAAGCCTAGAAATTGTTTAGGAAACAATCTAGGTTTACATGGCTTTGTATTTGAATGAGTCTGGTAGGTATAGACAGAAAGAACTTGATACTTAGGGAATTGAATAGAAGGTTCTGAAGTCTTCTGTACTAAATTGGTGGCAATTCATAACTGTATTTAGAGGAAATTATAACTGCAATGTTTATGAGTATTATGCAGTATTTACAAGTCCTTATTGTCTGCTGAGCAGCAGTCAAATAACAAAATGAACAGATGACTCTCCCAAGCTTCTTAAAAAGATCTCAAGTTGCAGGGGAAATGGCTTATTAAGCTTAACTAATGCTGCCCAAACTACTTCTGTTTTCAGCATAGATTCACATTTGCATGGTGAGGTGATGCAGTTCTTCCTTTGAATAAAGCAAACCTGTTCCTGACTGCATCCTGACTCTGGTACATTTATAGTGCTAGCTAGCCCTTGGCATAATGTCTGTGGCATATGCGTGTTTTGGAGAGCTGCACGCATCAGTTTTATTTGCAGCCTTTCAGGTAACCTTTTCAGGTTATTTGGGGATATGTAGAGGGGAGGAGACAAAACTGACTCCAGGCTGGTTGTTGTGGATCTGCAGAGCACCAGGAAACTTGCAGAAATGAATTGCTGCTGGCCTCAGCAGCTCACACATTTAGGGGCTCAGGGAAGGTTTTTCTACCCTCTTCAGCTCAGCCTCTACAGTCCAGGGGCCAAGGTGACTCTTGGGGACTGAGTGTCCTGACACGTAACCCATTCTCTCCAGCTGGGTGACTTTTTCTAGTTGCTGATGCAGGTCTGTGATTAAAAGGCATTAGCTCAGATTGTATAGTTTGTTCTAGAGGTTTGTCTAATGCAATTTGTATAATGCATAATCATCCCTGTCTTGCTTATCTAATATGGGTGGAAAATAACTCAGGTTATGAAATTTGCAAGAGAAGCTCGTGGCTGCAACATTTTAAAAATAAAAGTGCTTGGTGATTGTTTATGCTTTTGTTCTCCTTTATGCAAATTGACTGATAATAAATGAATGCAGTATTTTTTTCTGTAGGCAAACTGAAAATACAGAAGACATGAAATTCTGTATCCTCTGGCTCATCAGTGAACCTGACTAAATGTTTATGTCTTTGGTTTCTTTTCTGTGGTTTAGCATGGAGATTGGCACTAATTGTTACTGCTGAAATAAATCTGTCACTACCTAATCATACTCTGTCAAATACACTGTTAAAGTTATGTTAGAAGTACTTTGGATGTGGGTGCTTATGTGGAAACTCCCACCTCTACCTTTCAGCATGTTTCACATCCAAGGAGCTCTGTCTCTGCACTGCCTTTCTGAATAATGAATGCCTTGGCACTGTCTTCCTCTGTTTGCTGGGTTTCTCCTGCCTTTGTATTTTCTGGTACATCCCACCCCCTACCTTGATGAACAAGCCTTGAAATTGTGTGCTGAGAACCAGGAAACACTCCAGCTCCCGTGTAGCTGAGCTACACTATGTGTTGCAGCATATACCTCGTGTACTCACTGTGTGGCACTTGGGCTGTAGCTTCTCATGTGTCCAACTGTCTCACTTCATAGAGAGACACTATTTCTCCTTCCCTTTGACTCAGACACATGCTTAACACCTGCAGATTCTCTCATCAGATTTGCTGTTGCCTGTTGACAAAGGACTGCTTTGATGACAAATTTGATACTGTCAGGCAAACAATAGCAACAGTTCGCTTTTATCTTTGGCACAATGTAGGTAGATCATCAATAGGAATTTCAAATGCATCCTGTTTAAAAATGTTGTGTTGTATAAAATATTAAACATTTCCACTCATCTAGATTATTTGACTAGGTCAAAATGTGGTCAGTCATGTCATTTTATGAGTCTGTGTTTAATTTCTGTTCTTATTTCCTTTGACAGTAACAAGAAAAACAGTGAAAATGAAACTTTTTAATGCATTTGTCATCTATGACATTAGATGTTACTGATAGATGTGTTTCATGCAGACCTACTTTAATTCACTGTGCTGAAATCTACTCTATCTTCTTGTAAAGTGTTCTGTTTCACAATAATGGTGTCCCATCTCATTATTTTTATGTAATACGTGGTCTTGCTTCATAATATTTTTGTTAAATTTTCCAAAACACTGCCAGGGCACAGTTGAAGCTCACTGATCTTCAAAAGTCACCTGGAAATCTTGTAAGAAATGGCATTTTTTCAAATTTTCAGTAAGTCTAGAAATACCTTGAGAAACAAGATTGTGTCATTAAGGGCTTTGGTGGCAGGTAGAACACAGGAAGATGAAGGTGAGGATGGTCTAAATAGCTGTTGAAGTCCTACAGCAGTGGGAACAGTTAGGATCCTTTTCAGAAGCACTGCCTTTGTCTTTGATGGAATTCTGATTTCTTAACTGTTAATACTAGTAGATATTTAAAAAAACCCCACAATATCCACTCATCTGTTAGGCCACTGAATGAGGCAGCATTATTTCATACTCAGCTTGCTCCTGTGCACTGGATAAAACTTGTGCTACAGACGGTGTTGCTAAAACTTTGGCAAAGTTCTGACTAACCACCCTATTCCAGAAGCAATCCTTATAGGGGAAGCCTGATGAAACCACTAGTCATTTATGTTGTCTCTTTTCCAGTTCCTTATCAGGTACACACTGATTCCTTTAATCTTTCCAGGGAAGCTGCAGTGGAGGATGTGGGAGACGAAGAGGTAAAAGAAGATAGTAAATAATAAGAAGAGAGTAGTCTTGTGAGGAGAAGATAGTAACTTTGTGACCACTGCCTGTTAATACATTACCTACATATCTGACTTGTTTGAAATAATATAATGGATATACAGAAGCAAAACAATTGCATTGTAAAAGCTGGACATTATTGAGACAGAAGGTTATATGAGATAGCTTCTAGAGGAAGAGGCAAGAAAACCCATCAGTTAGATTTGAATTAACAATGTGTTTTCCAGATAAAAATACTTATATTTTCAGTAAAATCTAAACATTTCATCTGCTTATATGTGTGTCAATGTAAGTTAGAAGCAAGGTATTTTTAAACAACTACCTCTGATTTTTCAGCTACTGGGAAAGATTCTGTATTTCTTTTAAAGGATTATTTTAGTTATTTTCAAATGACAAGAGATAAGGTAAAGGAAGGAAGCTATAGTTGTTTTTCCACTGAGGTTTTGGTAATTCCATTGAAGAAATCAGGCAGTGACACATGGAAAGAGAGCCCAGTATACAAATAAATCATTCTTGACATATCCCTTGGGCAGTTGGCTTTCTTATGCTATGCAGTGCACTGGGATGTACTATTATTATTTCCCATGTGATTACATGTGTGCATATGTTGTCACTTTCCATTGCTGGGATAAGCTGCTTGAGCTGGATTGTTGCTGTGCTTAAGTGTTCCCTCTTTATTCATCAATGAAAAGTTGTTTTGATGCAAATTAAGGCCTTACTGAATTTGATTAGCAAGGAAAAATATAGTTCCTCTTTCCTTTCTCCCATTTCCAGCTGTAAAGCTAGGGGAAGTCAACAGCCTCTAAGGTGATACCTTAGATGCTGGAAGTGGTATGAAGTGAAAAAGGTGCAGCTTTAGTTGTTCATTTCCAAACTGAAGACCTCCAATTTGAATATGTTGTGTTGGCAGTTAGCACTGAAACCCAAAGGAGCTGTGTGAGTGTTCATTATTTCCCTGCATCTAAGCCTAGCGAAAGCTGCCTTGCACGAAGCAGTGGGAAAGAGAATAATGTTTTGTGAATCACCATGTGATACCCCACGTGATTTTCAGAGAGATTTTGTTTGTGACTTTCTGTCCTTCCATCTCTTCTTCTTAGAGCCTGGCAGCGTGATGATGATGCTTTCACTGTGCTTAGTCCTTAATCAGGACTAAGACCTCTGTGACTCTTAGTCACAGTCATACCTGGAGGGAAGAAGAGTGTTACATTTGTTTGTTCATGCACCCTCCTCCATCATATCCTTTTTGACAATTATTATTTCTCACAGGCTGTAGGTGCTTGTTGTAGGGGCAAACACAGTGTTTACCACCCCTGCCAGTGTAGGAACTTAACATGCTCAGTATTTTGCACAGCAGTACTAATAATTCTTTGGTAGATTTATTATTCGAGTAAAGATTACTGAAATATGACTGTTCCGGTGTGTTTTTTGTTTGTTTGTTTGTTTGTTTTTACTGTGTGTTTCAGGATGTATGTCTCTCTGAAAAGCCACAGGCTGGCTGCAGTGAGAGCAGGGCAGGTTCCTAATGCAGGACTCCTCTTTGCCCTGGGGCTCGCTGTGTTATTTGTCACCCCTAACCACTAAGATGTGGAATGGGGGAAGAGAGAGTTCATCACCCAGATTCAGGTGTTTCTTTAACCAGCCACAGCCAAGGTTTTATCAGACAAAACCATAGTGTGATATTGGCCTGGAGTAGTCCTGTTTTGTCACCAACTCAACATTTTTCCTCCTGCAGTATTCCCTTTGCTGTTTTGCCACAAAGCTTTGTGCAGCTGTGCTATGAATTGGATTTGAGAATGGATGACGTAAATTTTCCCAGCTCACATCCTTTTTAATTCAGAATGGTGATGCTTGTCATGAAACCATAGTCAAACACAGAGGCTAGTCTTCTGAGAAACCTTATGTAGTAAATGGAGAGAAAAAGTAATTCCTTGATAGTGGTCCTGTCACTACAGAGGGAACTGGCTGGAAGTTGACTGCTGTGAAAATGCCTTATAAAATTACATTTTCAGAGGAGGCCTAACTCTAAATTGCCCTCTTTTGTGGATTTAAAGATTGATTTTGTTTTAAGAAGCCTTCCTATGCTCACAGAATATATAGGGTCATGCATTTTTTTTGCAAACCAAGTTGTTATCAATGTCACAAGTGAAAAATGTTTTATTTTCTTGCAATTACCCATTTTACACTCACTGCTGTCTGCTCTTTTTGTGTTTTATGAGAGGAAATAACATGGTTTAAAGCTATTTTATATTTCCCCTTTAGCAGCTCCCCATGCCTGAGACTTCAGAGATTTTCCTCTTCCCCTGGCACTAGAAACGGCCTTTTCTGTCCACAATTAACAGTAATCGTGCTTCAGCTGCAGCTGCTTCAGAGCCCGCTCTCTGAGCTGGTGCTTTGGGCAGAGCAGGAGGGAGATGCCGTAGCCTGAGGGATTGCCTTCAAAAGGCACCTAGCACTCAGCTGCTCTGCTTCAATCAAGTTTACTTCAAAGTATCTCTGACGATTACTAGCTGCGCAGACTGTGTTAGTTATCATGCTGTCAGATGTGTGCGCTGGATCTGACCCGTTCAAACCTCAGAAGGTTATTTCAGCCTTCTATTATTAAAGTGTTTAAAAATAAACTGTGGCTTTGAGCTGCTGTCCAAGGTGAGGGGATGATGAATGCGCCCTTCCCTGTTGGAAGCACAGCAGAGAGCCCATGGATTCAACTCTCTCCATGTCGACAGAAGGAGGTGAAGAAACCTGTCCAGATTCCTATTTCTTTTCTTCCTCATAATCAATTATCAGACTTTTTGACATGTTATGATATCAGTTGCTGGGAAGGAAGGCTGCTTTTAACTGTATGTGTTGCAGAGGATACACAGGAACTCCCTAGTAAGAGATGCTACTAGGATCCTACTAAGATGGGTCCATCCTAGTCAATGTTCTTTGGTAATTTCGAATCAGCAAGCAGAATTTCTTCTTCTGTCTTCGTGTTGTTGTTTTTTTATTTTATTTTTATTTTATTTTATTTTTTTTAACCATGGGATCTGTCCTAATACCGTAGAGGCAAAGAAGGAAAATTGCTTCATATAGAAAACTGTTGTAGAATTGCAAATATTATTATACCAGAACATATGTAACAAGTTTTCCTGGAAATGTGAAATATGCATGTATATATGTCTATATACAGATGGTAATTGGAAATGATTTTTTTTTCACATACACGTTATAGAATTTTCAGCAGAGAGGGTATGCGGAAAGAATAGAAACATACTATTTTAACCCTTGTGATTTCATGTGTATTGATGCAATAACAAACAATTTAGAAGAAATTATACAACTCTAAATACAATTCTACCAAAGCCTTCTAAACAGAAGGATGATTTTATTTTACATCTAACCCCAAGTATGAGTCTTAAGGGACCGTTGCATAAATGTATTATATGTTTTATATAAATAATTATTTCATAGTTTTATTATTCCATAATGAGTATCATAGTGAGTCAAGTGAAGTATGAAATTACATAAAGCAACCATTTCAATACCAAAATGCACAGTCAAAGCAAGTATTTAAACTTCTTCCTTTATTCTTTGTTTACATGGCAAATGGAGCAATAGATAAGTGATATATCCATAAAAGAGTCAAGTAGGATTGAAATTGTGTAAACACCATCTGTTGTCATTTGGAACTCTCTCTAAATGGTACCTTGTATGTAACCTCCATAGTTAATGCCAGAAATGTTTCCCTGCCTCCTTTTGATTTTATCTTTCATTTATGTTGTCCATCTAACTTCAGTTTCAGCCCCTTACTGGAGTGTACATCAGAGGTCTCTCATGTGAGGGATTCCAGTTGATGTCACAGTGTCTTGCCCATGTCACATCTATGCTGTGAAGCACCCACTGTGAAGTAGTAATGTTAGTTATGAATTATCTTATTCAACTGTAGTAATGTATTCTGAGGGCCAGATGCGAGCATGCAATGGGCATTCACGTAGGCATTTTATGGGCTGAAGTGCGCCCCATATCCTGTGTACTTGTTTCATGTGATGTGCTTTTCACTCGTGCACACAGACTGTTCATTAGATTAACTTTCTAATGACAGTCACTCATGAACAGCTTGTTCTGTTAGTTAGACCCTGCTTCTCCATGACAGTGCTCCTTTTGCTGTAATTTTTGCTGTTCCTGGCTTTTCTGACCTTCGTTTACTCCTTGCAGTTCCTTGACCTACCAGCCATCCCTGTTTCATTGAGAAGACATGCAAGGACAACATGGTTATGGAGAGGACTGTGTAAAACAGAGGTGTTTGCTGAATGTCAGGAAAACAGTTACTTTTTCCCTCTTTCCCCTCACCCCCACCATATTTTAAGAAGGAGGTGCCTGAAAGTGAGGAGAAATAACCTGTCTGACAATTAATAAATTTGCCCTTTTGACTTGCAGAGTTGAAAAGAACTGTGAAGATTCAGGGAGGTCTTTCTCTTGATCATCTTCTTAGCTTTGAATAGTGAGGTACAGAGACTTCTCAGTACAGAGACTTCCATTGGCTCCCTACTGGTTTCGGTGATCAGTCAGAAATGCTACCTTCAACCTCACGAATCCTGAGAAAGGTGAGAATAGGATAATAAAAAGGGGTTGTGAATGTAGTAGCTCTTCATGGGAAATTTAAGCTGAAGGTTTCTGATCTTAGTTCATTTAGCATGCTCATAAAGCCTTCTTGGTGTCTCAAAGGGCAAAACCATGTTTTGCACAATTATTTTCTGAAGAAAGGAAGGCATGTAGCCTTCTTATGTCTGTTGATTGCTGTTGAATATTTGTAAGCATGTGGAGACAATCTATACACGGGAGGTAAGAAAAGCCTCCCCAGAAAGAAATTTCATGGAATTATGATAAATGTAGGGGAAATTAACTTTACAGGTAAAATGAAAAACACTAAACTTTAAATTTTTTCAATATATGAAAGCAGATTTAAAAGTCAAAACAAACAATGTTGCACTATTGTGCTGCAAAAATATAACCCCAAAATGAAGTCACTTCTAGGTCTCTACAGCAAGCATTTTTACATTGTAAAATAAAAAACGCTGAAGAGAAGCATTTAGATGTTATCTTCTAGCTGATTTTTTCAGACATAGTTTCTAACCACATTTTAACACCATTAAAGATATAGATAATTAATCCCCATTTGCCATGCAAAAAGCAAGAAATGAAAGCCATGGCAGTTTAACTGACACATAAACCTACCTGTCAAGATTCAGGCTGTTTTTCAACCTTATTATGCGATGTTCAGGGATGTGGGACAAGGAGAGGAAAGCAACTAAATGCTTTAAGAATTCTGAGAACTCCTGAGACATTAGTTTGTAAGTCAGACATCCTTTCCCCTTGAGAGGCTTACTGACTGAATTAAGGGAGAAAACAGAACCCTTTCTTCCATGATGTGCTCTTACCTTCAAAGCAATAAGGAAGGGAATTCCTCAGGTACTGAATTTTGCTTTGATTTTCCTCTTTCAAGGCAAGCAACATTTATTGTATTTTTGTTTTTCTTTGCCTTGCTTTGTCTTGCATGTTAAACTCCATAGGAAGATGCAGTCTGTGTATGCATAGACTGAGGATGTAAAAATGAAAGGGAAACTATCACAGATTATTTTTAATTATATGAAAAACATATTTAAATATTAGAGAATTATGTTAACTAATGCCTTCAAAGGCTGGTAAAAATATATAATTTTAACTTGAATTTTATTATTTAAATGCTTCTAATTCCTAATTGCTAATAATTTCTAAGCTTTGAAGATTTAAAGAGCTATTTAAAATTAATGGTTTACTTCTTTTGAACTTGAATTATTATTATTTTCTTTCATTTGTTCCAGAACAAAGAAGAGAATATAGATGCTAAAGATGCACGTGGCAGGCAACAAGTCAAAGTTCTCTTTCATATGCTATAAACCTAGAGGTATAAACAGATGTCGTTATCAGAAATTCTAAAGGTCAGCAATTTGAAAATTTTTCACTCCATAGGGACAATATTTCACCTAAAGCCTATATCTAATGCTTATGAATCTGGTCATTTTAGTTTATACTGGTCTACTGTTTCTTACACATAAGAGTTCACCAAACAACACAGGAATCATCCATTTGTTGTGAGTATATAAAAGAGGTGACACTTTTCCATTCATGTGTTTATTTTTTCCATTGTTAAATCCATATAGTGTCTTATTTAACTGAAACAAGAAATGTAAAATACATAACAGTAAAATATATCTAGCTTAGGAAAATATAGCAATGATAGCACATCTAGAAAACAGGAGGTTGGTTGTGAATATTATTGACTCATTCATCAAATATTATGAAGTGGAATATTAATGAGCTGCCTCAGTCAGCCAGTCTGTATCCCAGTTACGTGTATATATTTTGTGAACCTATTTCATAAAAACATACAAGAGTGTGTTTTTTATAGGACTGGAGTATTGTGCTTTAGTTTTTTTTCTGAATCGTTTTTTTCTATGATAACCTGAATAGCTTGTTTTCAGATACAGTAGTTGTAATAGCAAGTGTGTAACATATATTTTCAAAGCATTGATATGATAGAGAAAACATGAAGAAGCTCTTTGAAAGAGAGAACTTTTAGCTTTTTTCCCCTCATAAAAGTAATTGTATGGTCTATAGTTCCTCTTCTTATCTTTGAATTCAGTGACATTTACACAGAGCTGGATTAGATTTCATTAGTAGCTCAGTAGTCAGAGTGGGAAGTAACCAGATTAAACTGTGTTTGGGTAAACCAGAAAATGTGATGCCAGTATTGGTAAGTTAGAGTCATTCCTCTGAAAAGTAACATAAATGTCAAGCAAGGATACTACACATAGCTGTGGAACCACAGCATAGGAAGGGAGGGAAACTATTAATATCACTCTGACCTCCTGTAAGTAAACTCATTTGACACCATTAATTGTCAGTTTCTTAATTTTTAGCAACATAGCAAACTTTCTTCTTGGACCACAATGTGTTTTTTACAAACATTAGCAAATCATCACAGCACACTTCCTCATTTTTACATGTCTTAAAAATTAAGAAACTGACCCTTCATGGTGTTTCTTAATTTGTATTTCAAATACGAGGTTTTGTCCATTATAGTACTTTGTCACTCTAGTATAGCAGTTCATTTGTAGGGTTTCTATTAACTGATTGTTTTTCCTACACCAGGTTGTATGTCTGTGTTTTAAATAGAAAGGAGTAAGCAGACAGGTATTCAGACAAATATAGTGTATCTGAAGGTCAAATTAAGATGGCACATTAATTTCATGACCTCATAAATTTGGAATGTTATTCTTTTAATAAAAACGTTTCCTGAGCTGGCTTTAACAATACATTTGAAAAACTATTTTAAAACATGCCTTTATATTGCAATACCTTTAAATTCCTGACTTAGCAGAATTCTTTCTTATGACACAATTTTACAGCTACAAATGACCTGAGATGCAACAAGCACAAACTATTCTGTTGTGCTTTGGAATCCAAGATGAGCATTTTGATTTCAAAGTAAAAAAATGTAGTGGACATTCAAGGACATGTAAATATTGTGATGCCGTGTAGCCATAAGCAAATATTTCAGGGGGGAAATAATCTCCTCACTTTGTTTTGTTTTGTTTTGTTTTGTTTTGTTTTTTTTTTTTTTTTTTTTTTTTTTTTTTGTTTTTTTTTTTTTTGTTTTGTTTTGTTTTGTTTTGTTTTAGTGAAATTTTAGAATGCAGTAAACATTAAAAAAAAATCTGAATTTTCTCTCTAAAGTAAAACCTCATATTCAGCATTTCAGGCTCTCCTCATGTGATGTGAAACAGATCTGACCAGAATTGCCATCACTATTGAATCTACTGTTTTGTGAAATCTAGTCTCTATGCATAAAGTATCTGCAAGTTGTTTCAATGGTATTAGTATCCTGAGTGCATTAGAAGTGAAGATGAGAGGCACCTGCTCAAACATTGGTGTCCACACAGTTCAGTCACACTGTTTTCCTTTCATAATCAGTGTAGGCAAATGCTCACTTTAATGTCCTGTGGTTCAGTTCTAAAGGAGACATCTTTACGGGTCAGATGACTGGTAGCTTAAAATTGCCTGACTTTCTCTGTGGACTATAAAAAGAGATTAGAAGGTAGGAGTTCTATGAGGACACACTATAAATGTGAGAGAATATATATCTTTCTGGAGTCTCAGTCAGCTTAAACAGGACAGAGCCCTTAAAATTCCCCAAATGGGGCTGTTCTGGGTAGGGCAGATTTAATACACATCTCCTGCTATCCAGAAAAATATGAAGAAACACTAGGAAGTCAGCTGGTAATTTTGAGCACCTCCAAGCCCTGGTGACAGATGAGGAAGGTTTTTTACACTGTACTTTTGGTGGGTTTGGGGATTGTAAGTCACATGTGGTGTCTAAGGCCTCTAAATGTGGTCTCATGAACCTGGAGCCCAAGAAAAGCGGAGTTTATTAGCTAAGAAGTAATAGAAAATGCATAGGTGTCATTAAAAAAAAAATGAGCAAGTGATAGATTTTCACCATGAGCTTATTTCCACTAACTTTGATGAGATTTTTTTTTAGTCCTATAATAACAAGACGTAAGAAAACATCTTTTAATAAGACCTCTTTGAGATAACTTCCAGCCTGGTCAAGGATTTCATAACACTTTCTATTCAAAGATTATGTGTGCATGACATTTGCATTAAACAGCATATTTTCACAGTATTATATGTGGCTTCAACTGCCCTATCTCAGCACTTAAGAAATATACATCAAAGAGTTTTAAATCCTACCAATCCTACCAGCTCTTTTCCCTCCTTTCTACATAATTAAGTTAATCTTTCAAGGCAAGTCAACACATGTAGTCAATTGGTCACAGGGATTTTTAAGATCATATTTCATATTCCTCTAAAAGGCTAGTAACTATGGTGAAATCTAACTTGGGAGATTTTCTATCTGCACTGACAGTTTCTTATTATTAAATTCAAAGTGCATATATGCTGATTGATTTCTGATTAAATCCTTGTCTTCTGGAATGCTTCAGATAATTTATATAGACAGTTTCTTTTGCAGTTGAATATTAAGAGAGAATAATCCACTGTGTTGCATGCAATTATTTGCAATAATAATGATTTGATCCATAATATTTACAGGATCCCAGACACTGGCAACATAAATTGCAATAACGAGCTATTATAGTTCAGTTTGTTATAATTTTTCTCACATTTAGCGGTTCTCATGCATTATTAGTTGAGCTGTGAAATTTAAAGTCAGCTTGAGAAACAAACAGCTACCTAGTATGGAACATGAAACCTGCTTCTACTGACTGCTGGCATCTTAACTATGTGCTATTATGCTAAAAAAGTGGCATATAAAAAGATTACTGATGAAGGAAGAATCTTTAATTTCGAGTTTAACCAAGGCCAAATAGATATTAAGGAGAAGGTCATGTGCGGAAAATTGATTCACTGATAAATGGCGTGACCATCCACAGAATGAAATCAGGGACTTTGCGTGACTGATTACCAAAAGGGGCTACAAGATAAAAGGTATAATGTCATCACAGTGAGAAGATGGTGGGTCAGATGCTGCTCCTGACACACCACTTTGAATCTGGACTAACTTCTGAAATTGCTGAACCAGCTTGGGATTCTGTTCCCCCTGTTTTTCACTCTTGCAGAGCTATTTCTGCTCAACGCTTTCTGGAGGGCACACAGCTATCTGTGTTCATCACCACTTGTTCCTGCATCCCTGTAGGAAAACCATCCAAGGGAGATGAGCCGGAGGAGGTGGGAGGGGTTGTTGTGATTAGGGCTGTTTGCTGACCCTTGGCTTGCAGAAGTACCATGAGCAAGCCTTTCCAGCTGGCACCAGGGGAACAGCTATGATGAAGGACAGATGTAAGACTGTTGCATTTCGTGGAATTAGTCCAGGCTCACAGTAACTCAAGTGGCCATTGTTGACAATTGCACGGCTGTTGTTGCTATGAGAAACCAACCACATATTGGCAAGCGGGAAAGATTTCAGATTAAATATTTATGGCATGTTTATTTACCTTTTCTTTATGAAAACAAACAAATTAATTGCCTATGGCATGGTCAGGTTAAAGATAAGAACATGTATTTTCTTAACTGTTCCTAGTGAAAATATTGTGCCTCTTTATATGTACTCTTAAAACATCCTAAATAGAGAAACTAGCATGCTGTGGAAGTTGCAGAGGTGCCAGTAGCAATGGCATATTTTCAGCTATGTATATTTGCCAGGGGAGTATCCCATCTTCTAAACAGCAGCTCTTTCCCTCTGTCCTTCTTTGCTGAGTGTACAAGAGCAATTCCCAAAGCAATTCCCACTGACAGAAGGAAACCCTTGTTTCATTTCATGTCCTTCAGCTATGCTAATTATGACAAGCTCTTTCCTCACGGATTTTCAGCCACTCACCACCTGTGGACGTGCCTGTGCAATGGTACAAGCCTCTGATGTACGATTAGTGGCCTGGGTCTAAACTACATGTCCCATCCTAGTCTGTCTGTGGGAGGTGGCAGCTGTTTATGGAAAACTTGTTTTTGACTGCAACATGAGTGACTGCCAAAACATGTTATGTTAAATAGGTACTGATAATCAGAGTGAATGTTCTTCCCCTGCCCAATTTTTCCCCAACCAAGCTGCCTACTTGAGGAATCAGGAAGCTCCTCCCAGGGGAAACACCATAAATAACCATCTGACTGTAGGTCAGCTCTAAGAAAATGGATTACAGCTATTTGTGGTGCATTTCTATACAGCTGTGCTAAGAACAGCTAATTTAAAGGCGCACTGCAGATCCCATTTGCAGACATGTTTCCTCAGGTAACCTGAATCCTATTTTTCTGTTTCATTTCAAGATCTAGCATTGCTTTTGAAGGTCCTGATGGATTCTTCCTTCTTCTTTACTTCATTCTCAGTCTGCCAAGTTAAGAAAATAAACAAACTTTTGAAGCCTAGGATTTATTTCCTCTTTCAGTGATTTTGAGTAAATCTCCGTAACAGTAGTCAAAACATAGAATGGGTTATTACATTTTCTCTAAGCTTTCTCTGGATTAACAACGGGCTGAAAACACAAAACATGTAAGAACTACACAGAATATACAAACATGCACACACAAGAACACTTACACACCCAGGACTGGAAGAACTTAAGAAAATTTAAACCTGTATCTCATGGTGTTCTTATCCATGACTTAGACCAACTGTCCAAATTGCATGTATTGGAGAAACAGGAAATTCTGAAGAAATGTTCCCTCAGTACTGCATGGTGGCAGCAAGCCTTTGAATGAAATCAAACTGTCTTATTTGCAGGTAACCTATTTAGCAAAAAAAAATTAGTAGGACACTATTGAAAAAATGTTTTATTTTTCTGTATCTGGTATGTGAGCCTTCCTTTCCCTCCTGGGAATTCCTCCTGTCTCCTCTGCGAGCTAGTTAGCACACATATGATAAGAAGCTTTCAAATCTAGCCTGAGGTTTAGAGTAGATTCATGCTGAAGATCAAAATGAAGCTTCTAATCAGATGACTACCATTAATTCAAAACATTTCTGCTGGCATTTCATTGACTTGGGTTGCATCTAAGATAAGAATATTACCAGAGGTTGAATACGGCTTTGTTTACTTCTTCTTTTGTACTCAGCTACTTTATTTGGTGTAATTATTAGTACTATTCTTAGAAATTAGGAGTCCCTTAATGAAACTGAAGTTTGGAAATAGCAACAACTTTATAAGTCATTCCAGCTGCTGATTTTAAAAATGACAGTGTCATAGTCTTACAATTACTTTGGGTAAGTTTTATTTTACTGACCTTCTCCGTTACACCAACCTGTCCATACATGCCTGGTTTACAGTGACAACTGAGGACTTTCAATTTGACTTGTTTGGTATATGAAGAGTTGCCGATGACTTGATGCATATATATCATCCACATTTAGTTTAAGCAACATTTTCATCGTGCCAATAACTTCATAGAGAAATTTAGCAGGCATATAGGAGAAATGGGGCTTTCTCATATACACTTTCCCCATTTTGAACTTAATTCAAGTTTACTTCTGGGGTAATTGTGTGAGAGAATATTAATCTATGAGTAACAGACCAGCATCTTGCTGCATGTCTGCATATCTTACAAACCTGCAGCGAATTTATTTGTTGGGCACTTTTAAATTACGTGAGCCTTTCCAGATTTCTGTAAAAGAAAGATCGTAAAGTCCCTGTCCCAAGCCAAATCTTGCATCATGTATGTAACAGTGGATTTCAGAGTTTGGTTTATTGCTTCTCTATAAATTTGCTACACCTAGTAGCTGCAGAACAGTACAGCAGCAGTCTGTGCACATTGAGTGAGTTTACACACATACACACAGGAGACACAAAGTCAACATCATATTACCAAAATCAATGTGTTTATTCCTGGATCAGCAAGATTCTTAAGCACGTGCCCCATTGAAACCTCTGTGTCTTCACATTGATTTCAAAAGAATTGCACAGTCACCATCTTAGATGATCTGACATTGCCAGGCTGGGTTACATTTTTTGACTTAATCTCCTATTTCCCTAGTTCTATAAAACTGAATTTGTTTCTGGTCTCAATTCTTACAGCATGAAACTCCATTGTGTCATACTAAGTTATTCTAGTATTACACCAGTGCAGCTGCACTCGTAATCAGGTCTTGTTTGGTGATGATCAGCCACTGAAGGAGTACAAGCCTGAATCAGCTTATATTTTTGGAAGAGTGTCATTGATACCAGCTAGCATTGCAGGCAGCCTGGATCTGAATGAAATGAGGGAAAAAACATCTTTTCCTGTGCAGGCTGCTCCTGCTCTATCACACAGATGGGTGCATCTGCACCACATTAAGTCTTATATAATGGCCTACTGCCTCCCTAGTGCACCTTGTAAGTGCACATTCAGCTGATAAATGTTCTTCTCTTGCTCTTGCATGTGGATTGCCTTATTGCCTTCTGTTATCTTTCATGGGCCTAAATTTTAAAATGGGCTGCTTGTGATCTCCGTGTGCATTTGTTGGTATGTGTAAATCTTATATGAACATGTCTTGCATCAACCCATTTTATTAATTGTCGTTTCTGCAGAAAAAAACAAGCAAGCAAGCAAACAAACAAACAAACAAACAACCCTCCAAATGTTTTAATGTCTGGCTGTATTTACACAGAATTTTGTCTCATTTTACTTTCAAAAGGAAGTTTCTCACCTACCCTATATTCTTTTCTTGAAAATGCAAGAAACTTGTATGCCAAACCAGTTATGGCAATGTCACATTCTAGCCTTTTTAGCTTCTTGCAATGTGTATATTTCAATAACACAGAACAGTGGAAAACAAATATAGTTATATTTTCACATAGCGCTATTATCAGATAAATAAAATAAACCAAGAAAAATACTTTAACTCAACTTGTATAGGTAGTGACTTCCTATTTTCCTGTTCTGGTTATCCGATGGGGTCATAGTTTTGTGACAAGTAGTAATGTAATATATCAGTAGTCAGTCCTTCTAGGGTGGGCACAGGTCTATCTACAAATGCACAAAAACCTTCTCAGCTTGCTTCATCCTGAGGGATCATAAGCAAGTGGTAGATAAAAAGGAATTTTATAATAGACATTGGAGTACTTTTTTTTTTTTCTGATGATATCCAACATAATTTTTCATACATTTGAAAAAAAACTGCTAATGAATATGAAGCTGTGAAACTTAGATTTTCACACTGTTGCTCATCACTTCATATCTGGAGCATTATATCAGTTAATAGTGTGCTAGTATTTGAAATGTTTAATGAAAGCCCTACTGGTGACATGGGCAATAAAACTTTTTTTATATTTTAAACATAGACCTATATCCAGTGAGCAAAACTCCATCTCAGCTGACTTGACACTTTCTTCAGATGGGGTCATAAGTGCCCATAACCTTATTTTTTAACAAAAGTGCTCTCAAGACCTGTTCCATACTGGCAGTCTTCTAAGAGAAACAATATTTATTGCTTCCCAAATTCTTGCTATCCATAATTTCAGAATCTAGCTTTGAGACTATGTTCCCAGGTTATAATGTGTATCTGTTCCACAAAATGCCTGTTGAGATTCAGCTGAAATTTCAAGGATGAAATCTGAAAAAAAAACCCAATGTGAATAATATATAAATATCTTTTATTTCAGAGAACCTCCCATGGTTGCACTACAGTTATCTGTACCTGAAGGATTATCTGTTTCCTACTTATTTACCTTATGAATAAACTGCAATAAACTTATGAACAAGAAAGACCCCAGAATAACGAGACTTGTGCAATGGCAACTGTTCAACAAGACCTCTTAATATTGGTAGTGATTTAATTGAGAATTTTCTGAATCCCAGAGAATTTTTAAAGATTGGGCCAAAAGAGAAAGCTGTTACTGGCAGTGTGGGTAACTGTAGGCGCTTCTCTAGGACATTATCTAACCAAAGAAACAGTAGATGAAATGTTAATCAAATGAAAAAAGTTCCAGAAAACTCTGACAGCAAGGCATGAGCTCTGGAAACTCTAACATAATGTATGCTATAAATCTCATACAGAAATGCAGATAGAAGCCCAAGAGTGAAACAGCATGTACAAACTAAGATTTCTACTGTTTCTTGTTTTCCATAAAGCTAAAGAGCTTTGTCAGATTCTTGTATTTATATGTTTCCTACAGGGACCCTGGGTGAACAACCCTCACTGGACTAGTCCTACGTTCTGCTTCACTCTCCCTCTTTTGAGTATCCTCAGTTGCCACTGTAGGAGGTGCTCAGTACTTCACAGGATTGAGCCTGCAAAGCTCCATATATTTGGTTCTGGTTGAGCTCCACCCACTCTTTTTATTACTTTATTTATTTAATTTTTTTTTTTTTTTAATAGAAATAGTATTGATGCCTGCTCTGCAAAATGAAAACAACAACAACAAAAACCCAAAAAACCCACTGAAACCACAACCCCCAAAAAAGCATCCCACCATTGCTTTGTCTCATTCTGTGTCTGATTTCTTCTGGAGGGAAGCTGTTGCATTCAGTGAGCGTGTGGTCAGGCCATTTGTCTGAAGGCCAGTTTTTGTTCTGGGTTGGCAGTGTAGTATTTTTGTAAGCTCCTCCCCCAACCCCTGCTATCACTGCAGCTGCACCTGGCAAGAGGAAGCAACCCACAGTCTAAAAAGCTCATCAGAACAATAATGTCTACTTCTCTCTTGACAGGTTAATTAATTGCATGCCATTATGTTTTGTGTGTGGTTTTGGACTGTTTTGATACTTTTCTTTCAAGTGTGTTTCCCAACAGGGTTTGGAAATGCTGATGCATTGTCTGCCTGTCTGTCACTTCAGACGGTACTTGAGGCAGAAAGAAGAGATGGAGAGGAAAAGAAAGAGGGAGAGAGAATATGTTTGGGTGTTACAGTTAAAAAATGTTACCCACTAGGAACTGCGATAAAATCATGGTTACAGATGACTGGAAAAGAAAAATGTCACGAAATTTTTGAGGTTTGAAGTCTGTTGCATAGCCCTTTGGAAGGCAAGGAAAGGTGGACTCCACATCAGTCTGAAGCTGCATTTAGGGGCATACATTGACTCCTTAGACAATTTAACATGTTTTTCACCTCACATGTGAGAGTCTTAACCCCCAGCTGCCGGCTCTTTTGGTGGGAAACCTCTTTTGTGGGAGAGAGGCAGGGGAGAGCAGAAATTATATTTTCTCTTGAAGAGACTGGAGTTCCTAACAAAAATTTCATGAAGGGTTTTTCTGTGAATAGCTGCAACTTTTCAACTCTTGGATTGCGTTATTTTAGAAATTAAAATAACATGCAAATTGTGTGCTAGAACTAAGAGAGCTGACCAGATATTATGATTTTTCAAACTGGAACATTTCCAGTCCACCTATTAAGACTAACTTTTATAAACAGGGTAACATAACATTCACATTCAGCATAAAGGAAGATAGTAATGGAAATGTGTTCTTTGTATGCAAGTGTGTATGTTTGAAGGGCTTCTGTCATATGGCCTGAAATGAGAGCTTTGTTTCCACACAAGAATTTGCTGATTCAAGTGCTATGCACTATGCCATCCTTCCAAACGCTCTCAGTAATATAGAAATGTTTTGCAGTTCCTAACAAGTGTTATCGGTTACTGCTTTTGTGGACTGCTGTATGTGATATCAGTGCGGATAGTGTGCCCTCAAGCAAGGGTTCAGCTTCACATGAACACAACAGGCACATCTGGGTACATTTGGACCAAGAGGTAAAAACAAAGCAAAGCACAACAGACTTACCCAAAATCCCGACTTATAACTGGATTCGCTGTATAGGAATTTTTAATTGCATCGAGGAATAACTGAAAAATGAGAGGTCTGAAGGTCTGGAAAGCAACCATCCTCCTTGAAGCATGTGAGAGACAGGTTATTTCTGTCTGAACTTCAATGATTTTCACCTCTGTTATATATAAAGAAGCTAGAAATAGTCCTCTTTTTTTGGCACTGGGATGTCTGGGTCAGCATTGTGGCCCTGGAGATGCTTGCCCTTGCCATGGTGAGACAACATTGAGCTCAGGATCAGGAAGCACTGGAGACACCTGGAAACCAAAATTCTAGCCCGTGCAATACAGATGATATCACAGATCATTCTGGAGTACTTGAACTGGTTGGATGAAAAATATCTTGGACAGGTGAGTTTCTTTATTATTAACTTTAATTTAGCAAGTAGCATCGCTTTTCATTGGTTTCCTCTAGGGAAGAGGGTGAGTGGATTTGCAGACAGTAATCACTGCTGCTGTTCCGAAATAAGATTACTGTAGTTTCTTGTAATGTTAAATATCCCCTTTGTACCAACATTATTGTGTTTGTTGAGTGGACATGTTGCTCCAAACCTTGGTATCTCACATGAGTCCTGCAGCATGCTCATCTGAGTCCAGTCACTCCCTGTCTCTCCCTAGGGACCGAACTCATAATTGCACTAAGACACATGCACCTAAGCTGCCTGTTATAAAACTGTAAGTCAAACACAATATCATACAAACAATCTGTATTTTAGCTGGAAATATCATACATTATTAGCATAGCACATATGGTAAACTTAGCAGACATGGTAAACTCTGCTCATGAATTATATTTTTCTGAGCTCTTGAGGGCAAAAGAAATGCCTGACTGGCTGGGATAACATTTATATGATAGCCTATCCTTTACTAAATGAAGAAGCAGCCTTTTATTTCTAAAATGGAGCAGAAAGAAGACCTCTTTCTGCCATGTCCTGCTGAGTTTGCTTCTCTTTCCATCAGTCTTCCACATTTGTCAGATCCAGTCTCTTAATGTGTCTCTTGCTTTTCCTTGGCAAAGTAATTCTGCATGCTGCAAGGGATAACTTTATATTGGACTATTTTAGTGAACATCATCTTCTGTAGTAGCTTAGTCCAACAAATTAAAATCCCTTCAAAAAAACAATATCAACCCTATTTGAATAAAGACTGATATTTTAATGCAGTTATTATAATTCTTAGGGGACAGAGAGTCTTAATTGCTAAGTATTGTTGGTGAGTAACAGTGTTTTTGTTACAAATTAGGAGCTGTAAGGAACACAGTTGCCACAAACATCCTGCTAATTTTTTCATTTTGTTCTCCATTTCCCCAGGAGTTACCAGGGAGAATTTCATTAGACACCAGGGAAGTGGTCTTTCATTCAAATCCTGAAGAAGCAAATCATCTGGAAAATTTGTGATGAAATGGCTTATCTTCATATTCTGTGTCTCAAACTGGAGAATAGTTAGAGAAAAGCAAGTAGATGAACTGATGAAAAAGAGCTGAAGAAACAAGCTGGAAATGAAGGCTAAGCCTGCCACCTGACTTCTCTGTTTGTATACTGTTAAATAAAGTTGTTTTTATTGGCATGCATCATATTGTCAAGATGTTGTATGACTGTCAATGATGTGTAAACAAATAGAACTTCTTACCTTTCAAATCAGGACTGCAAAGGCCTAAATAAAAAACACAGAGTTCCCCAAAGCCCAGTTTGTTACTTCATAAACATCACCAGTGACTGACCTCTGCTAGTATGTCACATACATATTTCAGCAGCGACAACACTTGCAAATCCACGTACAAGCAACTTACTCCTTATTTAAGAGACATACACAGACGGGCATAACCAAGTCTTGAAAGGCATATGCCAGCACTAAATATCCCATGCAGACTTTAACCAGGAAATAGAAACTGCCAAACGTGCCTCTGTGCAGCATTGTGGGCCACTCCTTTTGCAAATTACATTCACAAAGTCTCTAATGAGTATAGTCTGGCTGGTAGTGGCAGCGGTGGCAATTCATTCCCCCAGAGTTCCCACTCTGGGTGTAATCAGCAGCAAGATCTCAAGTCATGTCAAAGACCCGCTTTACTGCATGATTTCCTGACTCTAATCTTCACCACAGAAACTGCCTCTGGAGAATTGCATTCCCTTAATGCAAAGTTTCCACTGCATGCTACAACCATTGCCTTTCAATGTTGTGAGGATTGTTGTAAAGATAACAAGCCAAACTGTAATCAATGCACAGTTATTTTCCTTCAGATAGCTCAAAATCCTAGTTGCACGGAGCAAGAACTGCCCCAACCAACTCAATGGTGTATTGACTCTGACATGTAAATGATAATTAAAGTACACTGGTGGCTGCTTTGCTGCAGATGAATTTTAGCCATCCAAGACATCCAAATGTTTATCACAGGTTTATATTTCTTCCCACGCCCCTTTGTGTGGAGAATTTAATCAAAAAGATCCCGGGATGGGTCCACTGTGTGTATTCTGCTATTGATTTTTCAAAAGTAAGCTATTAATGTAAGTTAAAAAATAGGTAAACGGGGTTTAGAATCACAAGGAAAAGGATACAGGTATTTATTTTCTGAATAACTATTATACCTCTGAAAGAGATGTAGTTGTTCTACAAAACAAAAGTGTACCAGACAGCAGATTTACCCAGCAAGTTAGGAAGGCTGCTTTGCTTCTGAAGCCTGATTGTTTGGGGTGGATGCTCTTGTCCATCTCAGCACCTCATTCTGAAGATCTATGTGCTATGGGGAACTGACAGATTAGACACAGGAATTCATTCCTTGTTTCTCCTAAGGTCAAAACGCAAAACCCATATGGTTCCCCTGTGCTGATCACAAGCTCCCTCTCATCAGTAACAAGCTCTTGGATAATGGAATCTTCAGCAGGATGATGGTCTGTGCACATCATCACTGGTATTTGTCGTTGTGCTAATTAGTCCTTCCCTGAGTATAAGGATTAGTGTCAGTCCCTAGGGCAAACTGGTGATAAAGCTCTGAGAAAATGTTTAAGCTAAATAAAGTTGGCAATGCAAATGCTTTTAAATAATAGGAATACATTTGAAATGGTGCTATATGTGGCTTCAATGCTAATGCTTGCAATGGTGATAGCTTAAAGCATAATCTATGTATTAAATAAATGTGTAAATTGGATTTGGAAATATTCATGGGGACAGAGGGCTGGAGGAGCCTCTTGGGTCTTTCAGTCCAGTTCTGCATTATCACAGGCCCAGTGTCATATAATCCCTCTCATAAACTTGTGTAATCTTTTTCATATGCTTGAACATGCTTCTCCCAGAATCTAGTGAAAGGACTTGAACTATCTTTCATCTCAGTTCAAGTGTCTGCTTTGAACAGGGCAGGAATGAAATCTGAATGTCACAGATGTCTGAGTATTCTAATAACTGTCGTACTGGTGGATTTTCTTTCTTAAGTTCCCTTTCTCAGTCCAATTGAACTGTCACTTCTGCAGCCCTGGAGACAGGGGTAAATTCAATTTTAATGTATTAAAACTGCAAGCAAGCTATGTATAGTTTTTTACCTATCTTTAGGAAAACCTTCAACAAGATTCTGGGCAACTAGTTGACCAATACGATTTTTTTGCACCGTGAAGCTAAAAGATGGATCTGAAAAAACAATATGCATGTATGAACTACTCTTGTCTGGGGTGATGCGTTCAGTTCCTGAGAGTTCGGATAAGCTTAGCTGACTACTGTTTCAATGAATAATTCACTGTCTCTAAATTTAGCTTTGATCTATGTGATTGTGTTGTGAGCTTGAAATGTAGTCACATACATCATGCATAGGAGCTTTAACAGCCTTGCCTTTCCCTCTCTCATAAAAACTCCCTTCTAACCTCCAACTGTTCTCCAGGTGCATCACTCTTTCAGCTGTACCAGGGTGTTAGGGTACACAGTTCATCAGTTTAGATATCTCAATTTTTTTTTTTTTTTTTTTTTTTTTTAAGTCTTATAAGGCTTTTCAGAGACTCCTGTGAAATCATGGAGAAATTCCAAGGACACTATCTTGACTAGTCTAGGAAAAGTTTAAAGCTGAGATACTGTTTTTATTTTATAGACTGTCCAGTCCTTTGTCTATAGAAAGCCATAACTCTTCCTTTGAAGAGGAACTGTTTAAATTTTATTAGATTGCAACTGTGGTAGTTCTAGTAATAAACCATAGGATGAAGTTTCTGGGTTCATAACTTGCCTTTATTTAATCTAGGTTACTCCACAAAACCTGCTGTGCTGGAAGTTCATCATTAAGACTACCACACCAAGAAAATAAGATTTAGACAATGCCATAGTCTAGGTAGTATATTACTTGTGGTTTTGTTTTCCTGTAACTAATTCACAATGATGAAACAAGAGTAACAGTTTATATGAACTATAATATATTACTGTGGGGTAGGTATGAAAAGTTAAACTAATGCTGTTTAATTAGGGTAAGGAAGAAAGAGCTTCCAGTCAAAAGAAACCCAGTAATCAGCTCTTTAAAGGCTCTACATACACTTTGAAATACCTTGGAAATGGCAGTGTCCCTTCAATTTTTAAGAAGTAGTTCGGCAATTGCTATTCCAGCACTTTCAGTAGAAGTCTTCTTATGTTATACAGGAAAGACATAAGCCCAGAAAACTTGTAAATAATTCCGGTATGTTTTGATTAGTTTGGGGATGACAAAAACCATGTTATATGGTTTGGTTATAAGGTTCCTCTGATGAAAGATAAGATGGGCTCTACCAGAAATCTTAATGGACGCCAAGCCTCAAAATCATAAAGTTTTCTAAATTCACCCAAGTGTAATTCTAAATTAGGCCATCACACTTATTTTGAATGAGAGAAAAAGTAGACATAAATGAACCTGAGTGCTTAAGCGAGATAGAGATGATAAGGCTGAAAATGTTTCTGTAATTTTAATGGAGAGGAGATTTATGTACTAGGCAAATAGAATAATAGAATTTTCATTAATTTGTCTTTTTAAGAATTTCTCTCTTTTCTCCATTTGTCTGCATGGATATGAAAGTATATTAATAATAAATAGTATTATTCTGAAGATTTTTTTTTTCCAGTTTTGACCCACTGAGCCAAATGAAACCTTTTCATGATAAATCAAGTGCAGAAAGAAAGATACTGCCTGTGTAGTATTTCAAGCTGCCAGGTCCCAGAGCCTAATCTCTGCTGTAATGGTGTGAACAGCATGTAGCCTAGGGAAGGGAAACAAACCATACAGAGAGGCTAATTTGACTCAGCATGTTAATTTGGCATTGGCTAAAATGGATCCTTCAAAATCTGCCTTCTTCAGCCCTCATGAGAACTTCAGCTTCCTTTTGGAAGATACTCTCTAGTAATAAGAAACCTCTAAATATCTGATATTAGACCCAGAATACGGACTGAAAATTCCTGGTTTTCTCACCTTTGCCTTGACTCCAGGAAGAGCTTCCTTTGCGTTTTTGCAGCCACTAGAAATATTTTGCCTGTCTCAATGCACAGATTTGTAGCAATGTTTAATGAATGAGTGGCAATGGTTTGCTTATCAGTCTGTGTAACCATGCAGACCTTTTTGATAAATCCAGGCCAAAATGAGCCTTGCTGATTCTTTTTTTTAAAAAAAATGATTGCTAGAATATAAATGCCAAATCAGCACAGCTGGCTGTAAAACTTAAAATATTGTTGGGATAGCAACAACTCGGAAAGATCACAAGAAAAGCAAACTTGATAAATTCACATGGATGGGAAAAGGAAGTTTCTGGAGGCAGCATAATTGCCTTTCAGGCAGTTCTGCTGAGTCTTTGGGAGTGAAAAACAGGTGGTAGGATGTATTTTGTGTGTTGGTGTGACATGTTTGACTTGGATGCTCAAGGGGACAACAAAATCAGATGAATTTGATTTCTTTAATGGGAAACCATGCTGGTCATTTAAAAAATTACTAATTTGCTTGGAAATAAGACAACCAGGGATGGAGTACATGGGAATGTCCTGGGCAGCTGATCATTCCTGTCTTGGGAAGACCCATTGCATGAAGTGTGGCCTTGACACTGAAACACATGGTCACATCTGGCTTATGTCAAAAATAGTGTGGCCAGCAGGACTAGGGAAGCGATCATCCCCCTGTGCTCGGCACTGGTGAGGTCTCACCTTGAAGCCTGTGTTCAGTTTTGGGCCCCTCACTACAAAAAAGACATTGAGGTGCTGGAGAGAGCTCAGAGAAGGGCAACAAAGCTGCTGACGGATCTCGAGCACAAGTCTGATGAGGAGCAGCTGAGGGAACTGGGGCTGTTTAGCCTGGAGAAAAGGAGGCTGAGGGGAGACCTTATCACTGTCTACAACTACCCGAAAGGAGGTTGCGGCAAAGAGAGTGTTGGTCTCTTCTCCCAAGTAGCAAGTGATAGGATGAGTGAAAATGGCCTCAAGTTGTGTCAGAGGAGGTTTAGATTGGGTATTAGGAAACATTTCTTCATGGAAAGGGTTGTCAGGTGTTGGAACAGGCTTCCCAGGGAAGTGGTTGAGTCGTCATCCCTAAAGATGTTTAATAGATGCACAGATGTGGCACTTAGGGACACGGATTAACGAAGGATTTGGCAGTGCTAAGTTAACAGCTGAACTCTATAGTCTTTTCTAATCTAAATGATTCTATGCTCTCCAGTTGCTCAGCAGAGGCAAAGATTTCCATGCTGAACCGCAGAACATGTGTCTATATCAGGGTAGGTTTGTAAATCAGTTTGGGATGATATAAATGTAAATCCTTTGGGATGATATACCTCACCCAAATGCAATTAAAATACAACATCATTTGTAACTCTTGTTTTCTCTGTGATCTGCTTTAGAATGTAGATATGCTTAAGAATTGTTGAGTCAGACATACATCTGGGTTAAAAAGGTACAAACTGCTGATTTACCTGACAGATGAGTTAGACTTAATTGTGGACCTGTGTTTCTGAATATGAAAAGTGGCATTCATAATCTCTTCATTGGTATTCCAACTGGTAATGAAAGACAATTGCTTTGTAAAACTATAACAAATGGGAACAGAATGAGCAAGCAAGAAAATATTTGTGCTCCCACAACTACTACTACTACAGATGGTAGTCATTCTGAGCTGTAGATACTCCCTCACTATAAATCTATGTGTAGTATATTACTTATAGGCTGTTCTTAAACAGTATACCAATAAAAGTGCATTGATATATAGATTTTTTCATTTAAATGCGACTGTTTAGAGTTGTAGCAGCAGAATGTTAATGGTTAAACTGAGTGTGAAATAATGTTATCATATTACTTATAGGCTGTTCTTACACAGTATACCAATAGAAGTGTATTGATATATACATTTTTTCATTCAAATGTGACTAGAGTTGTAGTAGCAGAATGTTAATAGTTAAACTGAGTGTGACATAATGTTGTCATGAAAGAGTACAAATGAGGAGGAACTGTACTGGGGATTTGACAACAGGAGACTTGTCTTTCAGATGAAAACTAAAATACTGGTGAGAATTCTACCAACTGTGGCTTGATGTTTGAGAAATTATAATGGATATAGTTTCTCAGTTGGGATATTAAAGTTGAGCTGTTAAATCTTTATGTAGACATTATAAAAATTGTTTAATGCTGACATTCCACCTTATTCCGCAGAAGGAGGATGAGTTACAGATTTTTAGAGACATTGCATTGGTATTTTTTTAATGTCTGACACTTTATGTATCGTGTTCTTATTTTTCCCTTGAAGATTAACTTAAAATGTATTTTTTAATCTTTGGAGAGTGATAATGTGAGAGATTATGATTTATGAGTGTTGAAGAAAACTGATGGTATATTTGCCTTGTATTTATATTTCAAGTGCCAGTAGTTTGGTTAGTAGCTACAATTATATTTGGTTTCTTACTCAGTATACCGCAACCCAATGCATTCAAAAGGCATTACACCATAAAAACATATGTGAAGTTTCCTTTTTTTTCCCTATGAAATGATAATTTTCCAAGAGGAACTTATAGCTAAGGAAGAATAGCAACTTTGAGGAATAGAGTCATGAAGAGACTGATGATCTGTTTGATTATCACAAGAGCTCATTCTGAAATCGCATTATGACTTCAGCAGTCTCTTGATAGCCAGATGAAATTAAACAGAGGGAAAAAAATCCATCATGTTAAAACCATACATGAGGACAATCTGTCAAATCTAAATTCAGAGATAACTCTGTTTAAAGCTGGAAGTGGTGTGTAATTCTGTGATTTCATTCCAGTGTTAATTGATACTCATTAAAGTGAAGCATGCTGTGTGCTTTACAAGCATAGTTTCTTTTTCTGCTTAAGTAACATCCATAGTCGAGTCATAGTTTCATTGAATGTTCAAATCCCTCGAATTTATTGGAATTTTTATGGGATTTTTTTTTTAAAAAGACTTTGGTTTTATATGACTAAGCAACTATAAAACTAGATAAAAAAATCAGCACTGCAAGTTGTGACGGATTAGAAACAGTATGTGACGTTGGCTTTGTTTCCTGTTTGACTGAGTCCCACTCCTACAGAACTAGAGAGATTTAGAAAGTAACTGGGGGTCTGAATTCTTGGAAGAATAAGAAAGACTTGTGGAGAATATTACAAGGCAAATATGTGGAAGGTTTACAGGAACAAAGACGTTTATCTCCTGAACCTTGAGAGAAAAAAAGTCAATGTCAAATTATAGTGTTTATGTTGGGAATATTTAGTTTTCATATAACCACTTATAACTGTCTTATTCTAAGGAATAGCGTTGATCAATGAGTCTTAGAGTACATATGAAGCAAAATTGTAAAATACAGTTTTATAGTAAATAAATGTGACTAAATTTTTGCAGTCAATGAGAGTGGATGTTTTTAATGCATAGATGAGCTTACTTATGTGGTCAGAGGGTTTTAGTAGGAGGAAGAAACTGAATCAGTTCTTTTTTCAAATAATTTGTATCATATTCTGAACTATGGAAAGATGAAGCTTAAACTAACTGATGTGAACACGTCACTGGAAATGCTTTTTAATCTCCAAAGTATGGAAATTTATTTTTGATTTTTAAAAATGAGTATGATATTAAGAAAAATAAGTACTGATTCCCTTTTAAATATTTTGTCATCCAACAGAAAAGTTACTCTATTTTGAGGATTCTGTTTAGCACAGATGGTCTGGTGGGAAAGCAAGGAACTCATGACTCTGGAAATTTCTCCACTCTTGTTTTTATCAGGAAAAGTTAAGAGTTGTTCATTAAACTCTCACCTTTGCTAATGAACGCAGGATTTTGGTTTCAATAGCAGACAAGCTGTCAAAGCTGTTTTAAGAAATAACACACAATCTCTTTTCTGTCCCCATCTTCCTATTGTTGTATTTTTAGTCTAAGTGTGATGGGGAAGATTATTTTTTTTAATTGTTTTAAATTCCAGCAACATGCATGTAGAAAGTTTTGTAATGTGCATAGGAAGATATTTATTTAAAGCATCATTGTTGTCTTTTTTCTTTAAAGGCATTTCTGTACCTCCATTAGAGAATATTAAATGTTGTATTTCCAAGGGCTTATTAAATATTCAGTAGTTTTCTTTTTCTGTAGTCAAATGTGTCAAGGGCAATCCTTCTAAGTCCTGGAATGAAACTCAAATGAACTAACTGAACCTTAAAAGCTGCTATTGAATACTCAAGTTAGAAAATGTGCGTTATACAGTGAGGGGAGTTGAAGGAGGATGTGTTGAGATCCAACCCCAGAACAAGCTGTACCCAGACAGGATACAGACTCTTTCTGGGAAAATACTGAAATATTGTGAGAGATTTTATTCAAAACTTAACCATGAAACCAGAAGTAAGGGTGACTTTGACTACCAGCAATTCACTGTGCATTAACCTCTTCACTGACAATGACCTGTCCATCTTGGAATACTAAGTAATACGTAGAAATAGCCTGTTTTAAGGATGTGGGATGGACAGAATAAGTATATATTAAATATGGAGTAGTATGAGTCTGAACATGTTATGAATATGAATAACACACCTGAGTGTGGGGATCAATTTCTATCTCTGCTGCTGTTTAATTTGGGCTGTGTCTAAGCTGATAAGCCTCAGAACAACTGAAGTCAGGCCCTGGCTCCATCACAGGACAACACCAAGTTGTGCAATAAGCCCCATGTCTTGGTTTCCATCGGAGAGGGAACTTGGGCAGACAGGCTAGATGTGACCACAGCATCCTCTGACCAGGTGCATTTTCCTACTGTGAAATCCAGCCATGGTCTATGAGACTGTTCTCAGGTCATCTGCAGCCACTACTTTTAAAGTGGCTTTAATTTCTTAAGGCATTTAAAGAGCTAAGTGCAAGGTAAAACCTGGCATTGGATGCACAGAATTTCTGTTAATCCACAGATTGCTCTATTTGCAGTCCTAGGTTTCATTGTGCTAGGTGCTGTGCAAACTCTGTCCAGAATGTCCTGATCCAAGGAGTTTATAGTTTAAAACAAAATGTGACAACAGTCAAAGTAATGAGTGTCTTTTCCCCAAATCAGTGATGTATACACTATTGTGTGCATGATGAAATGCGTACATCCAATTGTTTTACATTGCTATGAATGGAAATTGCAGGATCATCAAGAAATCTGTCACCAGATTAATATTTTTTCTTGTCTTTGTTCTATCCTCTGAAAGATGATTGCCTTTTGGATAACAGAGTAGGATACTCAGCAGATTTTGGAAATGACTGAATGTCTTTTTCCTTTAGGGATAATAAAGCACCATTGAATGTAGATGCACAGTTAAAAATCTTGAGCTGCTTTGCCAAGCACTGAGTGCCAAGTGCACTGTGGCCTTTCACAGTGTTTATGTTAAGCAAAGCAGTAATAAATAGCTTGTCAGGCAATTCTACCTGTAGTTAATCCCCTGGTATTTGACATGTTTTTAGAAAGGATTTGAACCAGAATGGATTCTCTTTCTGAAATACAGCCCAGAAACAGCTGCTAATTATTTAGATAGTATTGGATTAATTGCACCATAGAATGCACATTTAATCCCTATTATGTCTGAGTTGTTGGTAAATTTTAGTTTGTCTAGTTTGAGTGTAATTTTCTGTTCTTTTCAGAAAAAAAAAAATACTCATAGTTGCCTGAATTCACTGAAGAGGTTGCCCAATATTTTATCTATTAAAAATTCCCACACAGATTGCAAACTATAGTGCTGACTTAGGTCCAATGATCCTCAAACTCCCTAGATTTGTTTGCTTTTTCACTCCTTCACTGTGTAGAAAGATGCTGTAGGATGCCCTAGTAGCATCCCAAGTGTCATTCTTAGCCCACTGGTGGGTTAGAATCTGATAAATTTTCTGTCCATGTTACAGAGAAGTTTTGTAATGATCTACTGAGATTAATTCACTTAGGTAATATAAATCTGATTGTATTTGCTGACTCCAGTTGTCTCACACAAGACTGAGGCTTTTTGGAGTATGTTGGTGTCAGGTGCCAGGGATAAATGAGTAATGAAGGGGCAGCAATTTTGTAGTTAAGGCAAAGGCAGAAAAGCCTGTTTGGTAAAAATCAGCCAGACAGCATAAGACTGTTTGCTTAGGTCGTGACTAGAACTTCAGACTGGATGACAAGTGTTCAGTTCAGTTCCTGAGTCAGTCCTTTCTGAAAGATAACAGATTTAGAGCGTTTGAAATGGAGGAACTTGGTGTAATAACTTTGTTTCATTGATTGAGGAGAAGCAGCCATGAACAAGCTTCAAAACTCTGATATAGGTAGATATATGGGGGTTTTTGATAGATATATCTTGTGAGTCTGAATATAATAAATTTGCCAGGACTGCGTTGCAAATTTAAACTTGTTTCTCAGAATAAAAGCAATTCTCTCTACCAGTTTAGAGACAACATTTTGCTGTCTAACTAATGTTCTGTGTTAGAAAAATGAAACCATTCAGTATTATATCAGCCCAAATGAACTATTGTGGTGCAGAATACTAAATTTGAGTGCTAATATGAAATTCGATGATTTAAACCTGAAGTACACAAAACTAGTTTTGCTGCAATGTTGTAGCCTGGATTAAAGTGACAAAACAGAGGCATTCTTGCTTATGGCTCCTATTCTGTCTCCTGTGTATAATAATACTGACTATAAAATTGCTATTAAGCTGAAAATCTAGAATAACAAACACATTGATAATATGTTATAAACCCTGGCATTTAAGCACGTCCTCTATTCATGTACCAGCCACTGCTGTTAAAGTGCTAACATGGTGGTACAGTACTGTTGTTTAAAAGAAGTTAAGCATTGTAGCAAAGGAACAACTGCCCTCAAAACACCTTTTCTTTCAGTGCGTTTTATTCAGTGTAAGAATGTTTATCTCCCCCTCCAGTTGTTTGGCTCAGTGTTAATTCTTACGAGATCCTGTCCTGGATGTTCTGTTTTCTTCGATGTTGAACTAGGATGACTGAGTTGAATATCAGGCAGTAAATGTTTTTTTAAGTCCTTAATGATCCTTCGTGAGGGCTGTCTGCAGGTTATTTAGCTGATTTTTATCTGTTCATGTGCCCCTGCTAGAGATGCATTTGTATCTCCTCGTTTGTTCAGATCATCCTGGATTTTCAACTCTCACCACAGTAGAGAGAGGTTCTACTAGGTTTACTCCGAGTCCTGTCTGAGAACATGAGTGGTGGATGGCCATGAACATAGAAAGCTGTGCAATCATCTCTACCTGTAACATGGAAGGAATTTTCTATCAGTGAATATCCTGGTTTGTGAATCATTGGAAAGCCAAATGAAAGCTTTTGTTTGGATCTGTTCCTAGGACCTTTGGAGATGCCCTTCAGGCCAGGTGTGAGTTCCTGAACCATAATCTCAAGACCACTAGAGTCAGCGTGGTTTTCCACTCTTCTTTATGTGAGAGGTGGAGAGCCTTAAATTTTGTTGTGGCTGGTATATATGGGGGCTGTTTGTAAGGTACCTTGCCAACTGAAGGGTATTCAGGTGATTGAGCACAGATTTAAGAGTTCGTTTCCACTTTCTGAATGAGTTGCAACCTGTCGCGGTGTCCACGATCTTGATATTCCCTGCTCCCACACTACTGGCCTATGTATGTGAGCTGTCTGCTGATCTACTCTGGCTAAGGTACGAAGTTTTATGCATCTGAATTTGTGAATCATTTGGGGATGAATCAGTAAAAGATTTACAACGATCACTGGCATTGTTAGTATCAATGTGAAGAGCTGTGTGGTTCTGATGTCTCTTTTCCCTCTTTTTGTTTCAGTTCATCGCCTTTGCCTCTTTATTCTTCATTCTAGTTTCGATCACAACCTTTTGCCTGGAAACACATGAGGCTTTCAATACTATCATAAACAAAACTGAGCAGGTTGTCAATGGGACAGAAACTGTGCTACAGTACGAAATTGAGACAGATCCTGCCCTGACGTACGTGGAAGGAGTCTGCGTGGTGTGGTTTACATTTGAATTTTTAGTACGTGTTATTTTTTCCCCCAACAAACTTGAATTCATCAAAAACCTCTTGAATATCATTGACTTTGTGGCCATCCTGCCCTTTTACCTAGAAGTGGGCCTGAGTGGGCTCTCGTCCAAAGCTGCTAAGGATGTGCTTGGTTTCCTCAGGGTGGTAAGATTTGTCAGGATTCTGCGAATCTTCAAGCTCACTCGGCACTTTGTGGGACTCAGGGTGCTGGGCCACACTCTGCGAGCCAGCACCAATGAATTTTTGCTGCTGATAATATTCCTGGCACTTGGTGTTTTGATATTTGCCACCATGATCTACTACGCAGAGCGGGTGGGAGCCCAGCCTAACGACCCATCAGCAAGTGAGCACACACAGTTCAAAAATATCCCTATAGGCTTCTGGTGGGCTGTAGTCACCATGACCACCCTGGGATATGGGGACATGTATCCACGGACTTGGTCAGGCATGCTGGTGGGAGCTCTGTGTGCGCTGGCAGGGGTACTCACCATAGCCATGCCTGTGCCTGTGATAGTTAACAATTTTGGGATGTACTACTCCCTGGCCATGGCAAAGCAGAAACTGCCGAGGAAGCGGAAGAAGCACATCCCTCCTGCTCCTCAAGCCAGCTCACCCACCTTCTGCAAGACAGACTTGAACATGGCCTGCAATAGCACACAGGGCGACATCTGCCTGGGCAAGGAAAACCAGATGATGGAGCACAACAGATCATCAGGTAGGACCCCACTGGAAATGCATGTTCTCTGAAAACACTTTATAGACCAGTATGTTTGGTAGGGATCAGAAAGCAGCCAGTCTTTCTGCCAGGAGAAGACGTAGCTCCCACCCTTCTCCCCTCCAGTGTTTGCGTGTGTCAGTCTCATAGAGGACAAAATAGATATAGCAATGTTCCCAAACCTCTATGTAGCTGGTCTATACAGTTTTGCTTGCTCTGTTGAGAATGCTTTCCTGCTGATGATATCAACCTTTTCTTTTGCCTGTTGTTTGTTGCGTCGTATGGATGTTTCTTGTTTTTCTGCATGACTGTGACTATTTGAGCAGCCACCGTGTCCCACCCTGTTGGACTCCATGGTGTTTTGCCTCAGTGTCTGTCTCTCGTGTCAGCTTTGCCTGTGTCACATCGTGGCCTGTTAAGCAAGATCCTACAAAGAAGCAGTCATTTAAAAGGAGCAGGTGCTTTACATCAAAAGCCCAGCACTCAAAGGAAATAAGAAGAAATTATCTTTCTAGCTTTCTTTCCATTTGGCATTCTGCTTCCCTGGCTAGAAGAACCTCCTTCGTCTGTGTTAGATGAAACATTGCATGATATTTATTATTATTTGAAAGATAATAGCATAAATGATGTAAAGTTTGTCAAGAAAAATGAAAATGACAGCCCCTAGTAACATCATTGTTATTAGTGTTGATTTTTATGATTTATATTACCTTATTTGTTAGAGTTCCAGATGGTGGATAGAGAGTATTTTGTGCTAATCAGTGTGAAAATACATGTCAAATGGCAGCCTCTGGCCTTCCAAGCCAATGCCCCATATCCCATGTATCTTCAAATTAAAGAGTAAAATTTACCTCTCAGTATAACTAGAATTAATTTTTTAGCAGCAAGGATTTTTTTGTTTATTTCTTAAAGTTGTTTATTCTTAAACCAAGCACAATCTAGTTACAAAGCTCACGTACCAGTCATTAGACTCCTGTTGGAAAGCTTCTAAAGAATAACAGCAAAACCAACATGACTGGTGTCATTTAGTAATTGAAATTTATTTTTGAAAAATAAGAGTTTTGAAAGTCAGTCTCTGAACAATATCAGTCTTTTATCTGCTGCTCTGTTACTGAATAGCATGTATGTTCAAATAAGCTCAGTTTCAGTCTCTGAGTGTTCACAAAGTTGACACAGCTTATTGAACATTCTAAATATATTTAAGAGGATGGAAACCCTCGAAAGGACTCACACTGAGCACACTGAGGATGAAATATAGTTTTACAGTGCTTTGACTGATACCCACTTTCAGACAACATCTTTAAAGTGTTAATGCTAACAGTTTTTCGTGCTATCAGGTCCTACTAAAGGTATTCCACAATGGAAGAGGCTCAGTGTGATCAGAGCAGAGAGACACTTTTCTGTATCTGCAGCTTTATTTACAAAGTGCTATAATTCTTGACGTTAGAAAGGGCAAAATCCTTGCATTAGAATATGCAAACAGGAGCCTTTTTAAGGTGTTACCTTTCTCTTCAGTAGTGTCACTGCTCACACTGTGCATTGAAGCTTTGTTTCTGGTAGAGAATGCTATTAGAATCACGAGGAATTTTGTGCAAAACTTCAAGTCTGAATATAGCCCTTTGCACTAACACTTCAGAAGAACACATGCTTAGGTTTAAATGCAAAGGTAAATCTGAAGTTAATAACATGCCATTACCTCTTATATGCTGTACTGAGCAGAGATTTTTTTTCTTTAAGTGTGGCCTGAATATGAAATAGTAGATAATTTTAAAAGAGATTCCTTTGGGAGTGCCAAATCAGGAGAGGTGAGAGTTTCACTGTTTGACAAAATAAACTACACAGACCAAAGACACCATTAATGTTTGGTGCTTATGATGACAAGTCGTGCAAGTGTGATAAGTATAGAAATGAAAGCTAAGTATGTTATTAAACAGGTTTTAGTGCCAAAAGTTGAAAATTTGACCCTTCTGGGGGTGGAATTGTCTTTAAAATATGCTAAACAACAATTTATAAGCAACAATAACTAACATGACCTCTTGTTTACAAAACGGATGACCATGATAATAAACACTTGTTTTAAATATCCAAGGCTGGCTGTACTCTGAAAAGTTACAGTCCATAATAGGCAACGAACTGAGCCTCAATTTGATTATTTCTTATTTCATGTTAGCTTAGTATAACTTTATATGAGATTTAAAATAACAGAAAAGTCAAAATATCATTTGTTCTTGAATAAAAAAATATACTTTTTGTTGTTTTGTACTGATTAATGGTGAACTGAAATCTTGTTTTCTTCTAATGATTTACCTTATAATTATTTTTTGAGTGATGGGAAAACCCAGCATTCAGCATAAGCTCTTTGTGATGTCTCATTTCCTCATTCATTCTTGTCTGTAAATGGGCATGGTGCTTTAACCAGTGTTATCAGGTGAAGACAGTGCAGGAAGTGAGCAGCCACTCTCACCTGGGGAAAGGCTTCCTCCAATCAGACGCTCTAGTACCAGAGACAAAAACAGAAGAGGGGGAACATGTTTCCTACTGACAACAGGTGATTACACGTGTGCTACTGATGGAGGGATCAGGAAAGGTATGGATGTCTTTCATTAGATCATAAAAGGTTACTCAGCAATGTGCTTGTGAAAAGCAAGCTTAGAGTAAAATGTTGTACACAATGTTCTTAGAGGAAACGCTGTACTCACAATGTATCTTCTTTTCTTTATTCCTTTATTTCCTTTTAGAAACACTCATCTCCTTTAGCCTTCACAAAAATGTGCTTGATGTTGGACCATCATTTCACTTGTGTCTACATTTGTCTTTTACCTGTATTGGAAAAGCCTGCAATTCAGACCTCACTTATTCAACCACTCATCACTCAATACCATTTGTCATTCTAAAAACCTAATTACTTATTAGCTTTGTTCTGCACTTAATAACTTAGTAAAAATTACAGCTGAATAAATTACAATTAAAAGGTTGAAATGTCAGAAGTAAGCAACATTTTTAGTTCTGAACATAACAGAGCATATAATGAGATTTAGATTTATTTCAAATAAAAGTTTGAGTTTAAAATGCCACAAAATGCTTCCTCTTTGTTGCACACCACTAATGCTAAAAAGTGACTGTCTTCTCCAACTAGAATTAAAATACAATAAACAATGCTTGCTCTTGCCAGGTGCTAAAAATGCCTTTCTAGTTACTCAGCCTCTTCAAATCTGATTACTCACTGTTCAGCAGGATTGGATTTCCCAAGCAGAGTTTGCCAAAACTTCTGTCATTATATGGATCACCCAGATGATTGATGGTGGGGCTATCCCATCAGGCCACATCTGGCTGCAGCTAGAAACCTAACCTCAAGGCATAGCTCCAAAATCAGCAATGTCAGTGGTAGTCTTGCTGTTTCCTTAGATAGAAATTGCTTTGGTTTCTTGGCAAATTGTATCATTCCAACAGCTTTCACATTCCTGAGCGCTGAAGTGCAGTTGTTCACCTCAGAGTTCATTTGCAGTAGCCATGTGACACTGGACAAACATTTTTGGCTGAGATTTTTCTGCCCTTTTTTATTTATTTATTATTTTTTCTTGCTTTGTGTATCATAAACATAGCTGTCCCAGCCAGCCACAGATATTAAAGGACTTCTCTTGGGTTAGTCTGTGAATGGTCTTTTTACATTTCAAAAGCATGAGCTCAATAGATGAAACCTATGAAGGCAACCAGAGTTAAACGTGTGTGGTATTTGTAAATAATGTTTAGATTGAATGGGACTTCATTGCAAACATGTTTTTGCACAGATTTAAGACACTTTCCTCCGAGTGTATATCTCACTGTCTTCTCAATGACTGGGATTATTTACAATATCTCTACTGGTGAAGGTCCAGTCTTTTGAGAAGGTCAGAAACACCTGAATAAGGCAGATTACCATGGTATCTTGCAAGATAAGGTTCTTGACTTCTTTTAGAAATATTAGTATAAACATTTGAGTGCTGTTTACTTAACAGTAATCATAATTAGGTCAGAAGTAATTAAAAAGTTACCTATTAGCTACTAAAGACGTATTCATATAACAATAAAACCTGTTTTATGCTGAGACCATGTGGACATTTTCAGTTCAAAATGTAAGTTCAATAAAAAAAAGTTTCATAGTTTTTACTAGAAAAATGAGTCTTGATTTCAGAACTGACAGTTTCTCAATGAGAAATATGCTCTTTGGCTGGCTGGCTCTGGTGATAACCTTAATCTAGGCTAGAATGTTATAGCCACTGACTTTGAAGTTTATTTTATAGAGAACAGGGAAGTTAGCTTATAAGAAGGAAACATTTTCAAGTAGCATCCAAATGGTCTTGAATACTTGAATTTAATTCAAACATCAAGTCTATTACTTTTAATTTTATTTTTTCCCTTTCATTGTTTTGGTACATCCTTGTTGTTTGGTTCATTCCTAGATTGGTTCTTTGTTGTGTTCAATGATCATTTATTCTAAGCTTTTTTGTGTTAATAGCTTATCTCCAGCTCTAAAATGATACTGATTCAGGGGTGATCCAAATCCCACAGAAATACTTGGAAAGTGCTGATTTTGGATCATCTCTCTATTCATTTTGGGTATCTGGTTTTCCTTTTTTAGGAGTTCCTGTTTTCTTTATCGTCTTTACCATCTTCCTCTATCAGTTCTTTGTTTTCATCATTACAAAAATAGAAGGAAAAAGATTAAAAAAAAAAGTTTTCTAGTTTCTGTATGAAAAAAAAAGCTACCTGATTATTATTTTTTTAAGCTTTATGTTTACAGGGGAGGTTAAATATATACAGTAGCCTTGTGCTTTCCTTCTATTCCCCTTTCAAGCGTGATTATTTCTAATCTGTGTAAATCCTGATAGAAAATCAGAAACTGGAGGCTGGTTTTGAAATGTATCAAAAGTCTGTGAAGCATCGCAACCTAGCCTGCCCTTGCAATCTGGAGATAACATTGTACAAAATTTCAGCAGACATGAGGTTATACATTTCTTTTAAGTATAGTTTTATAGTATGGAATTATCAATAGATAAGAAATATGTTAATTGTTGGTTGAGGTGAACCTAAGATATGTTTTTTCTGAAGATACTAACAATTGTCTGTTAACTGCCTGTTATCTGGGCATCTGGAATTTGAATCAGTTAACTGTTTCAATAAGACAAAAAAAAGGCCTTGTGACATCCTGTGTAATGTTTAGCTGTATTGTCACTGACATTTTATAACTTTTTAAGGAAAAGTCTTAGTATTTTGCTCTAGGCAAATTATACCTGAGTGTCTTAACCTGACAAACACTCAGGCACATACTTTGAAATCAATGGGACTTCTCATGCTTGCAGTGAAGCACGTATCTGTGTACTGGAGGAGGGAGGTCCTGTCTGGCTTCATCTTCATTGTATTTCCTTTCTGAAATCTCTCTCCAGACTGATGGATTGATGCTTTTCTTCATAGGTGGGATTATTTGGGTACTGTTGAAAATACTTGAGTATTGAGACAGTGAGGCAGTGAATAACAATGTTTTTCCATATTTTTATAGCATAGACTCTACACAGTGAACACAATTTACATATCTGTAGCAAAAAGTAGGTAGCTAGAGCTCACAGTGTATGTGAATAGAAATGTCTGCAAGTGCAATGTTCCCTCCAAATTGTGAAGCAATATGTGGTTGCCTCACTTAATGATTAATTATTTACTATTTGCATATGTGGATTAATACTGTTTATTTCATTTGAGTCAGCTGGAGAATGAGCACAAATACGGTCTTTTAAATTTGCCAATCAGGAGGCATTTGCAAATACGTCAAAATCTGCTGTCTTATTATACTTCAATATTAGCCACAAAGTCTTAGGGGTTAATATTTCTGAAGACGAAGCTTCTTCCCCATAGTATTATTCACTCTGCAGAAGGGATTTACAGATCCTGTATGAAACTTTATCTTGTTTTTGTTTTATTTATTTTTAAAGAAAAAAAAATCCTTTATTAATGATTTTATTTATCAGAGATTATATAATTCTAAGTGTTTTGATAGTCTGTTTTAATGGGGTTTTAATTATGCTTAACCAGACAGTTCACCCAGTAACTGTGTTGGGATTCTTTATCTTGCACCCTGTACAATGCTGCTGAAGCCAACAGAGCAGCACTGAGTGCAAGATGGAAAGTGGAAGAGCAGTTCAGACCTCTCATGTGGTGGTCTGTTTCATTTTCTGGGAAAGAATAGCTACATTAATTTGTAAATAATTTTATTTATTAATATATTTCAGTAGTAATGTGTCTCAGCGTTGAGTTCTCTGTGAGGCCCAGATAGCTCCTTGGATTACATGACATTGTATTGTTTGTCTTTGTCTGTTTTTTTTTTTTGGCTGAATTCAACTGATGTCTGTGCATTTTCTCATACAAGGCTACGAAAAATCTCGAAGCTTAAACAACATAGCTGGCTTGACAGGCAATGCTCTGCGACTGTCTCCAGTAACATCACCCTACAGCTCACCTTGTCCTCTAAGGCGCTCTCGGTCTCCCATCCCTTCCATCTTGTAAACCAGATGGCATCAATCGGCTACATAGTATTAATTCAGATACTGTTTACCACATATGGGAAATAAATGTAGCATTAATCATAGGCTCCACAAATATGGTATAACTCCTGCATGGTATAACTGTCAGTAGTAAGCAATGCCACTTGGGTAGCTGAAGATTTTTATCTTGGCTTCTAAGGATTACCTAAGGTAGCGCTTCTCTTTTTATCTACTATATTGTCCTACTTTCCTGTGGCAATAAAAGGACAGGTAGTGGATGCCGTTGGCCAGTATGTTCAATAAATAAGCATATTTTCAGGGAGATTTACTTAAAATAATGTGCTTCCAATTAATTATCAGTCACTCCATTGAACCTTCATTTCTTGTGACTTTAATCCATTCTGAAGATGTCTGGAATCGTGTCTTGATTGTGAACAATGTGACTTGGGTCTGCTCATTTGCATGGACCATCCTGTCTCCATCACCTGAGAAGCTGTGTTGCCAATCACGGAGACCACAGAGGGCTCTGGATGTATGTTCTCACATTGTACCATCCTGCTGAGATGAAAGCACTGATAAACTGGTCTGCATGTGGGATTGTTTTTCTTTGTTTAACCTTTTTCCTTTATTTTTTAACAATCTACTTGTTTATAAATGGCTTTATTTTGTGATTAACTGACCTTGGTATGGGATTGTTGTATCAGAGTTCTGAATGTCTCCGGTTGTTTGCACACAGATAACTGCAAAGAGGTTGTCATTACTGGTTACACGCAAGCAGAAGCCAGATCTCTTTCTTAATGGCTTGGGGAAGGCACAAAACATGCAAGAAAGGTAAACGCCATCCAGACTTGCAATTTTAAGCTAGCAAGTGCTGCTTGGTACTGTAGTAATTTCTCTACTGCAGGGTTCTTCAACATTTTCAAAGGTTGATTACCAAGTAAAACTGAGAAGATTATTGGGGGCTTTTTTTTGTACCACTGTAAGAGGGCAGTATTTCTCAAGTTGGGTTTTTGACCAACCTTATACCTCTGGCTCATGAACTTCAAAAATTTTTTCAGTTAATGTTTTTTGAGGTGCTTTGTCCTATATGTTGTTTGTCTGTCTGTTTTGCAACCTGTCTACTGTATTCTCCATCTGTCTCCATAAAGCACAGAGATACTGTTAAAATGCCCCCCTTTTAAGGTTAACTAAGGACTTTTTTCTCCTTTTCTCTTTTTTCATATGGACTATACTTATGTGTATAGATACAAATATATATATTTTTGAAGTGCAAGTTAGTGTCCTCTAGACTAACTCGTGAGCACTCTGAAGATTTTTCAAGTGGGATTTAGTAGCGGCTTTACAGCACTGACCGGTTGCCTATTGCATCAATCTTCCTCCTAGCAACCAGCATTCATTACAGTTTTGAAACTGTATCTCCTCTAGTGGCTTTTTCATTCAATATTAGCCTCTGTTTATGCAAAAGGATAAATGCAATGGCAGATTTGATGTTCTGGGCTGGTGAGGGAAAATTACTCTAAAATGTAGAGTTTTAGAACTATGTGGGGAAGACCATAACAACCTAATTCTTAAGAGATCCTTGATATTTTTGAATGATCCCTGAATGTCATGTTTTATTTTTTTTTGTTAGGAAAAGAAATATAACTTCTTGTTGACCATGTAACATGTTCTTGTGTATATAGCCTAGCCCAATAGCATGACCTGCATGTCAGAATTCTTGTACAATAATGTATTTATCAAAGTATACATTTCTGATATTGAGAGATGTACATTGATTTAGTTTTGGTAAAATATTGTCAATAGAGATATAATTGCAAACAGCTTTTAGCAAAGGAATTAATATAATATCTGGTGCTGCTGTTATATTAACTACAGTGTTGTACAGAATTTATCATGGATTTTTGACTGCTGAAAAAGGGACAATGGAATTTAGCCATACCAAGGACTGTACTGGAAAGAGACTGCTGCTGCTGAATGGGCCCTGATAAACAACTCATGCCTTGAGGAGGTCACTGAGACTTTACATGGGAAGTAGAACTTGTTAAAGAAGACTAAAGACTGCTCATAATTACTGCTGCCAGAGGAAGGGGTGACTAGTCACTGTCGATGAGTCAACTGTAAATAAAATGTATGTGCATGGAATATCAGTTTTTATCTATATCAAAAAAAGCTGAATTCAAGTCATCATTGCTAAGCCTCCATGCAAAGACCCACACCCCTGTGTATATTCTTCCTGGTTCCTGCAGTAAGTTGTGCTGTGGATCATACAAAGACACACATTTAATAATGATAGTGATGTAAACTAAATCTGTCTTGACTTCTGGCATAATAATGGTATATTTTGCAAAGGTCACAAATATCAACAGAGTAGGTTTGCGTAAGTCCTTGCTTTCTCAGTTTACCATGATCTATATTTGTATGAATTCTGGTGTACATGCCAAGTTTTAAGTTTACTTTTCACTTTGATAACAGAAATGTGACTGCAGACAAACATCACTGACTGTTCACAGCACACAGTCTTATTTCATTGTTACCTCAAACTATAAGCATAAGAAGAAATAAAATTCTGGCAGCAAGACTATTTTGGTTTTATTTTTTATTTTTTAATTCAGTGTTGCAAATTCAACATCAATAAATATAAAAAATGTATTAAAATTATATCCTACAAATGTATATTTTACATAAAAGAGATATTCTTTAATTAGTTACTTTCTGTGATTTTTGTGGTAAATGGATCTAGTCTATTCTATGTTTATGAGGCATTGTAGTGCTACGATGTGGTAATTATGTTCTCTCCATCCTATTCAGCGGGAAATTCTCCAGAATCTGTTTTGTCACCCTGGTGTCCCGATTGTAGGGACCTGTCCCAGTTGTGAAACTCTGTATCGTGGAACTTCTGTGAACATGTCAAGGTGCATGCACGATCCTGGTGGAAACCAGTGGAAATGTAATACCTGAATTGGAGAATAAAAGGTAAAAGACCTGGGGAGGAACTTGGAACATAACTTCTAAAGTGGCTCATGCGCTTTCTTTAGCTATATCGGTCTCCTGCCTCCCACTGGCCATCCCAGTTGTCAAACCAGTTTACTGGGGTACATGAGGAGCTAATTCAAAGACTAGCATAAGCTGGCTTCTAAAACAGTTGAAAATCTTCCTTCTTTTTAATAACCTCATGCAGAAATTGTGATTGGGCTAGATATTGTCAGACTCAACGCAGTTTTATTGCATCCAGCAGTTTTACTGCATCCTGATGTGAAGTCAACCTGAACAGGAGGTGATAAATAGTTGATTAAAACTGCTAATCCAATACTGTATTTGGGGCAACCAATGAAATCCCTAAATACATGAGCAGAGTGTCTGAGAGGCATGAGCGAGCTAGTACAGATGTTTACATGATTTGAGAGGCCCTTACCACAGTATTCTGGAAAAGGTGCTAGAATGTAAGAAAGATTCCAGAAAACAGGATGAAGAGGTATTCAAATTTTGGAAAGTATGTTATAGTGACATACCAATGTGCTGACTTTGCCCCAAGGTTAAAAGTTGATTGGACAGTGACCTGTGAGCAGTATCCACATGAAGAAGGGTTGTGATGGTCAACCAGGACAAAGCTCATAGGTAACTGTCATCATGCACGTCTGATGTCTGCCCCACGAGCACCCAGGGAGAGGTGTCTGGCTTTCCTCTCTGCTACATGGAGACAGTGAGGACCCCAAGATGGGATGCAGACAATGTGATGTGGGGTGCTGTGCAAGGCTGTAGAAAACATCGGCAGCCAGATGGCATCTGACATTTTCTACTGTCTCTGAATGGTAAGGAGTTTAAACCTGGATGGACCTCCACTGACATAGTGTCTTGAGTCCAGAATGTCCTCATTGCAGCCTCTTATTTTTTCCCCTAGAGAACCAAGGCCATGTTTAAATGCTTTCTTTTAAGACACATCTGGAGGACAATCTGATAGTGAGCCCATTCACGTGTCTTGGGACTACCACTCAAACCCAATTGTTCTAAGAGGAAGAGGTGACTTAACCACCAGCCCTCAAAGGCTGCCCCCTCCTGTTCTTCTGCTTTAGGGCCCAAGAAAGGGTGAAAGTGAATTTTCATAGGAGGTAGGTCACCAAGATTTAACTTTCTCAGACTGAGAAAGACTTTGAACCTAGATTTCACTCTTCAGGGTAACGCAGTTCTTAGGTCTCAGATATTACATGAAGGATAGACAGCACATTTACATTCAATTCCTCTTTTGATCATCCTTTAAAAATAAGTACAGGTAATGATCTTTTGTAAAGAGCGTCCTCACAGTGTGATGTGCTTACACAGAGCAGATCTATCCGAGCACCCAGGGACCTCCAGCCCTGCAGAAACAAAACTGTTCCTGGAGGAAGGAGTTTTGGGTTGAGGAGGAAGATACTTGTGTGAGTGTGGGTATTCTGTAGGTAAATTACACACCAAGGGGCAGTTGTGGGAATATCTGGGCCTGCTTTAAGAATCAAAAACCTTACTTAATCCTTGTATAAGTAAGATTTGAGGGTTAGAAGTCAAAATTATAAGGAGTTAAACAATGAGTTTAGAAGCAATGCATCTAATAAGACTATTTGCCAAAGGCTTGGTTGCCTGTTAAAGTTGTAATATCAAAATGTCAAAAATGAGCATCTTTTTGAAAGATAAACTCATGCAACAGCAGGGTCGGTGCAGAGATCAAAATCTGTGATATAGTGTGGAGATGAGCACGTTGTGCGACCTTTGGACTTTGAATGCAGTTATTGTTTTTACTGGGTCTCCTTCAGCACTGAGAAAACTTTGCTGTTCCAGTGAATGTTGAGAATGTATTACAAGTGTTACAGATGTGTACTGTAAACTGGTGCCAGAGTTGCTAAGTAACATGCAGCTGATGATAATTAATACCATGCTGTGTGTCAGGGGGCTTTTTCATGTGTGAAACAATTATTGTTCCTAAAAGTTCTCTTACAAAAGGTCTGGATTAAATTAAAACTGTTAAAAGAGAAGGAAATTTAAGGAAGCTTCTGTGCAAATGAGTTATTGAAAACTAGAGGGGGAAGAGGCCAATCTGAAATGAGCAAACTTACCAATGTATTTCATGTGAAGATATGAATTTTCAAAGTCATGAATGAATAAAACTATATGAAAGAGGAGGACATTTTATCATCAGAATAAATCACGCAGAAGTCAGATAAAGGAAATTGAAATGGAAAACTGCTACTAGAAAGAGAAAATGAATATATTATTATGCTGTATTACAAGCAGTGATTTGAACGATTCCATAACAGAACCTTTGAATATTAACCGAGTGAGAAGAAATTACGAAAAAAAGGCACAAAAGTTTCTATCAGGCTTAAGTTATCAGAAATATTAATAATTTTATAATAGATTATTTTCCCCTTGGAAATAGTTGTTAGTTATTTAATTTCTAAAGAAACAAGTTATTCAAAAAAAGTGGTGCGTTTTGAAGATGAGAGTTGGCTCAATCAAATACTGAGATCTTAGTGTTAGGCATTGAGTACCGAGCTGGTCTGCCACTACCAGCATTTCCCTCCTACTTAACTGAATATCCACAGGACACATTAAAATGACAGAGGTATCTCATTTCTGGCCCCAGAGATGCAGGCCTGTCACACACCAGATCCACAAGGAACTCCATGGTGTGCCCCAGCCAGGTCTGATTGGTGCAGAGCTCCCGGCTCCATGGCACAACCTGCAGAAGCAACCTGAGCTGTGGTCTAAGTGCAGCTTCTCACTGCCTTCTGGAAAAGTACGTGTGCTTTCCCCACCCCCTGCAATCTCCTGCCCAAAACCAGCCTTCTGTTGCTTGCATTTTTTTTCTCATGAGCATGTTGATGAACAGCTGACAGATTTCAGTTTCATACTTTTGCAGCTTCACATTCACACATGGCAATATTCCACCATATTTTAAAAAAAGAAAATGGAGGTGGACAATTTTTGAAAATTTAGCACCAAAATGCTATGCATTTCATTTAACATTTCCTGGATTATTTGCAGGTGGAAGACTAGAGAGCAGTTTAAAACCAGGGCCACAGTTAGGCTATACTTAAACTTCCAGGATATATCATTCTATATTATTCATCTGTTTAGAGCATTGCTGCGTTTTACTATCACATGAAACTCTCAGTTTTCTTCCCAAATAGGATTTGGAGATAAGATGCTAGAGCAAGTCAGAGAGTACTATTTTAAGTTAAATGTTTTCTCCATAGAATGGTTGTGACTCCTATAGGACTGTAAACATGAATTGTAATACGAAGAAAAATATATTGCTTGGGAAATACAGAGACTGTAATAGATAGCTGTAATCCATCTTTGTCTTGCAGGATGGTACAGGCACCCTTTCTTTAAAACACAGAAAGCAAACAATTTCGTGTTGGCCTCCTCAAAGCAGCATTAGACCTGCATAAGATAATGAACATAATGAAGAAAGTGAAAGTTGTTTCCCTTGATCTTAGGACAGCTTATTTGTAAAAGAACAAGATCAGACTTATTTAAAAAGGCTGGCCTTTGCTGTGAAAAAATGTGAAACTCCATCAATGTGGAGAATTATAAACCGTAGCCACATTATCCTATTAGGCTGATACTAAATATAGAACAGATTTTCAGTTTCTTACAGGGATTTGCTTGCTTTGTGACTAAATACAGCACAACGGTTTTATGAAAATCTTATTTTCTCCATGCCTATGAATGTTGTTGGTACAATGCAGTGTTTGTCACTCTGAAACTCTTAAAACAATATAATTGTTTAATAGTAAATTTTTTTTTTTTTTCATATTGACGACATGAAACACCAGGTTTCTTCTGAACTGGAACACTGGAAAGGGGGGTAGAGAGAGCACTGAAGGACACAGTTTTCTTGAACTCTTATGGAATTGGTCACATGTGACTGCAACCACACAGAAATAAAAATATGCAGCTTTCCCTCTGTCAGTGCTTTGACATTGACTGTAGCATTTCCAGTTCTGAAATTTGTCTTCATAGTTTTGGTTGGAAATCACAGCAACAAAATGTATGTATTTACTGTTGTTTATAATCCCTTCTTAACCCTACATAAGTTTGCTTTAAATCTGTGAATAATGGAAGAATTATAGAGCTTAACAGCACCACGACTGAGCTCAGAGAAGAACTTCTGTGCAAAATTAATAGGTCCATCTGTAATTATTGAAGAGTTTTCTCAGTACAGGATGCTATCTGAAAAAGTTCACAGCATGAAATGGCATCACTGAAATGAATGGCAAAACTGTCCTTGGCTTAGTTAAGTAAGAACAGGTCTTGGGAAGTAACTGGTTCATGTTGTGGACATTTGCAGGACATAGATCACTAACATCTTAGTATTCAAACATATTTCAGCTGAAATAATAATGATAATTATGATAACAATTATAATGATGATAATCATAATGATAAATTAATTGCCTGTGCTTAATCTCAGTGGTCACTATTTCTGACTTGAATACAAGTAGCTATAAGTACATGCAGCCACACCTTTTATCTGTGTCCTGTTCCCCTTTTCTCTATCCTCCTCCAGTGGCTGCTGCAGCAGAACAGCCTGTGGCAGTGCCTGGGGCTTCAGGCTGCATCTGGAAGGTCCAACCTCCTTCCCCAATACAGAGGTGAGGAGGGGATGGTGATTGTCACCTCTGCATCCAACTCACGCATGAGGTGTGCAGCAATATCTTCATCCCATGTGTGCCTAGTGCATCCTCCAAGCAAACCACTTGTCTTTCTCCAGAGCTAAAGAAGGTAGATCAAGGACCTCCAGAAAGTGATTTTTACCCATATAGGATATATACGCTTTTAGTAGGGATCAAACTGGGCTCTGTGCCTGTTGACAGAAAAAAGTAGCTGGACCTGTGTCCACCCTGGTTTGGAGGCAGAGGGTCAACACAGAGATAATGTACCCCTGCCCCAGTGCCCGCTTCTCCAGGTGCTTTGCTTGCTCTTGCAGATGTGCCTTGACAAGGCTACTTCACGAACATTTCCTAATCACTTCCCCAGAAACAGTTACTTTTTCAGCACTTCTGTTCTTCCCAGAAGAGGAAGGGAGTGTGCAATCAGAGGCTGCCCAGGAGGTAGCTCATACTCAGGTGTAAGTAGAACTGATATGTCCGAACACTAATGCCCAAGTTTTCTTCCATTTTTTTTTCTGTTCCAAGAAATACATCTTTGACTGAAAGCATCCTATCATGTGTGTTCCAGGTGCACTTTAAGAATAAATGCTTCAAAAAGCATTTGGCTATCTGAGAAGCTTTAAGCAGAGTTCGTGTTACTCCTTTGCTCCTGTTTTCCTTCTGCACTCTTCTGAACGCACTATGTACATCATGCCCCTTGGTTTCTTTGCACAAACCTTCACTTCTCTCCACTATCTGCAGCTTTCCTAGCTTCAACCCTGCCCATCCTATGTTCAGGACTTACTCACCTGTCTCCTTTGGCTGCCTCTTCATTACAGTGAAGCTGTAACCTGTATGAGAGCTACTGGGAAGGGAAGAGGTAAGTGAATTTGGACCTTAATCACAAGAGCAGAGGAGTACAATACTGTGTCTCTCCATGAAGCTGGCCAAATTTTGTTAAAGAAGTTGCCTTATACAGTTTGATCCAGACCAGTTTGGAATGAATTTGCAATTCTCTGCAGCTCGTTTTGTATGGCCACCACAGTTGAGAACATTAAATATTGGAAGCACAAAGTGCTGTCTGAAAGCAGCACAGCTGTCAGTGAAGAGCAGTTTGCAACTGGAATATGGCCAGTGCCAGGGACACTGCAGAGGGACATGCCAAAAACCAGATGGACATGATTGCTTAGAGACCAAATTCAGAAATTAGATTTTCCATCCACATATTCACTGAACTATTGATTTATCAATCACTATAATAGTACTGAACAGAATGGCTGGAGTGCTGAATATATCATAATTTATCAAAAATAATGACAAGTACTGACATGGTTCTTTCTGCCCTTTTTTTAAAGCCTACTATAATACCAAATTTCCATCAGACCTGAAAATAAATACAATGAAAATAGGTGCATTAGCTATATTAATATAATGGAATATACAATCCTCAAAGATAACTAGAAGAATTTACTTTAAAAAATGTTTTTATATGTTAGTCTTAGAAAAAACTGTTTGTTAGGTTTTATTCATAGTCCTCAGTACCCTTTGAATAGGGAATAATTTCTAGACTTCTACTGTCTTTATTACTGGGAAGCCTGTTTTCATTCACCTGTATTTGAATCTTTAGGCAGTAACTGGTAGTTTTTCAATTCAGTCATTCCTGTGTTGCCCATGTCTATTTAAAAATACTAGACAAACCACGTGACATGTTTTGCCCAAGTGGAAAGGTGAGATGTTTTGTACATGACTGGCAGGGCAGGCAGACATGTGCTTAGTGCCAGAGATGCTCCAGGTTGATGGTCTGTACTTCACAGCAGGTCCTTGGGGTGATCTCTGGAGCTGGCCTTGCCTCTCCATAAAGTTTCAGCATGCAGAGCTGAGAGGTGCCAGAATCTGTCTATGGCTGGCACTGGGATTTAATTCCCTGCCTCCCTAAAAATCCCATCCCAGCCTGCTGAGCAGCGTGGACATTCTCTGATGGGCACAGTTCTGATGTTGCATCTGCTTTACTGACACCCTCTTGGGTACTGGATCTGATTTCACCCCTGCAGCTGAATGCCTTGTTTGAGACCCAGAGGCATTGTGTGGGTTACATGTAACAGCATCAAATCCTTGTGCTAAACTGTGCAATCCCTAGCAGAAGTTTTAGTAAGTCATCTGGAATCTGCTGTCTGACCAAGAATCAGTGTTATGCAGCAGCCACAATGCTGCTGCATTGAGGTCTGTGTCCTCTTGCCCCAAGGATTTAATGAGCGTGTTTTCCTTACCATGGTGGGTTTCCCTTGTGGAAATGTAGGCAAGGAAGCAGAGTTGTGTGGTGAGCGCCAAACACTTTGCAACCCTCTCCCCTCCACCTCTGCAAGATAGTCAGATCATCCCAAGAATGTTTGAATAATGCCACATCTCAGTATTTTATAATATCATGTGCTCAGTATAAACTGTAAATTGTACTGTGTGCCACAATGTGGTGAGAGGCAGGGGATCTTCTCCAAATCTCTCTGCAGGACTGTGCCATTGGGAGTTCAACTGTAAGTGATAATGTCATGGACTTTTTTTTTTTTCAGAGGTAGAAAAAGAATTTGTGCTTTTGTCCATTGGGGAGGTGGGTGGACTTGGAGGATCACACCTGTCCCTGAAAGTGGGGATGGGAGACAAATGTACACTGGATAGTCCCTGTGTCCATGCTCTGACCTGCTGGGACCAAGATCCAAGGGACCTGTTGGAGATGGAATATGCTGTGAGCGGTCCAAATCAGTTTCAGTGAACAAATCCTGCTGGTCCTCATCCCTCTGGGCTCTGGTTGTGGATGGGGGGTGAGTGAGCTGTGCTGGAGAAGGAGGTAGGCGGCTGCGGGTCAGTGACGAGAGCTGCCACTGGGACCTTGGTACAGGTATGGAGCGGTGCAAGCATCGCTGCCCACTGCGTGTCCCCTCCCACTCAAAGCCAGAGGCATTGAGCCCTTTGCCACAAAGCTGTACCTCATTCCTCCCTAGTCCTCACATTTTCTGTTTTAGGGCTTGATCGGGCTCCTACAGACCCAGGGAAAGCACAGAGCATCCCTCAGGATGTGGACACAGAAAATATTTAGAAAATATTTACTCTTTGGGTACCCTGGGTATAGGGAGATCCCCCTCTCCTGGGTGCCATGTAGCCTTCTTTTGCCCCATTTTGCCCCCCTCTGTACATCCCCATCAACTGGAAAATGAGAAAACATTGTGCACTTCTGGCCTTGATGAAGTTTTTTTCTTCCTTCCCTGTCCTGGTTTTGTTGAAAACAAGACCAGGTTCTCTTTCAGTGAATTTTTATTTCAGCTAAGTTCTTCTAAGTAACTGCACTTTTCTGAGTTTGGCTGCATGTTTTTTCATACAAGAGCTGATAACGTAGAAACAGTATGCAAGGTTACTGATGAAAATGCACCTCCCATAAGTGAGAGGGGCGTATTTGCAAGGAGGGGTGAACAGAACAGGTGACTAAAATTGACCAGCTAAGTATCCCATCCCATACACATCATACACCCTGTAAAGTCAGAGATCACAAGGGTCTCGCTCTCTTCAAATATGGCTGGCATCTGAAGAAACCCTGCCTGTTGTGCCTCCGATCTGAGGCAAGGTTCCAGAGCCTGAATCCCTGAAACCCTGAATCCGGTTCTGGTTTGCTTCAGAATCCAGCCCACGACTTCTGGGTGCCTGCCCTGCAGCTGCTGGAGCAACACCAGCTCTCCTGGGCAACACTGCGCTGCCCTGGGAAATTCAAGATTGGTTTTGTATATTTTGTATTATTTTATTTATTTCATTTGTAGCATAAATAAAGCATTTTTAACTTTTTTCAACTTGCAAGTCTCTCTCTCTCTCTTTTCCTCCTATTGCCTTTCTTTAGTGGGGAGAGCTGGGGGTGAGGGAGGAGGTTAACAGAGAACATCTGACATGGTTTATTATCACCCTGCCGTAAACATTGACACTCACTGATGCTCTATGTAATGTAGTGTCACCACGAAAGTGACACCAAGTACATCTTTCACCACATCCAGCCCAAAACAGAATGGTCAAGCACAAGGCAAGGTTTTTTAAATGGCTCTGTGGGCTAGATCTGGACCCTAGACCCTTACCAATACAGTTGTTAGGCATTTTGCACAAGGAATTGTACTCTTTTTCTCTGGGATAGCGTTAATTTTTTTCATAACAGCTCATATGGACTACTTTTTGGATTTGTAACCAAAACAGTGTTGATAACACACTGATTTTTTAGTTATTGCTGAGCAGTTCTTACACAAGACCAATGCATTTTCCATTTCTTACACCACCCTGCCAGCAAGTAGGCTGGGGGTGCACAAGAATTTGGGAAGGGACACAGCTGGAACAGCTGAACCAGCTGACCAAAGGGATATTCCATACCATATGACATCATGTTCAGCAGAAAAAAACTGAGAGGGAGAGACTACTGGGGTTGCTGTTACTCAGGGTCTGGCTGGGCATCAGTCAACTGGTAGTGATCAGTTTTTGGGGAGTTTTGAATGCCTTGCTTTTCTGTTTTTTTTTTTTTTTTTTTTTTTTGTTGTTGTTGTTGTTGTTGTTGTTGTTTGTTTTTTTTGTTGTTGTTGTTTTTTGTTTTGGTTTGTTTGTTTGGTTGTTTTTTGGTTGTTTTTCATTTTACTTATTAAATAGTCTACATGTTAACACACGAGTTTTCCTACTTTTACAAATTCTGCCAGAACCTGCTTTTGGTTGTGTTTGAGGTGAGGGTTTGTTTATTTGCTTGGATGCTTCTGCCTTCAATTACTCAGGATTAAATACCCAATTTAGCTTCTAGGATTTTTTTTTCCTTTTTTTTTTTTTTCATTTTCTCTTTCAAGACCAGCTTGAGGCAGTTTCAAGGAAACATCAAAAGCATGAGCTAAAGTTGAAATGCAAGTGCTGGCTCACAGTTTCACAGCTATATGTGGTCTTTAGCCTCATCAGGATTACAAGGCTACCAGTGTTTCTGAATTAATTTTACGTGACTTTAAACAGGTTTCTGTTAACAAGCATCCTAAAATACTACAACTGAACACCTCCCCCCCCTTGAAGGATTCAAACAGAATATAAGCAAGGGAGGAATTCTGTCTTTTCATTTGCATCGTGGATCTCAGGTAACTTATTTTATGGACAACAGACTTATTGTCAAATATGCAAGGAAGAAGCTCAGGAACTCTCCCTTCTACCAGTGTTTGACTTCATGTTTCTTTTGCTTCAGAAGTCCCATCTCCCCAGAGAAAGGTGGTACCTGGATATAGTGGGGATTTTGAGCACGGTCCTACAAGCTTCTGCCTGGCTGGAGGTCCACACGGGCTCACTCAGGTGGAAACATTAGGCTAGTCTGTTCTTTACCTAAGGAAAAGGAAACAGCAAAAAGCAATAGATATAAGCTGAGAGCCTAGCAATTAGGACCCTGGGATTCACTGAAATCAATGGCATTTAAGCTCCTAAATATCTCTGTATCTGACAGATGAAATGGATCTTCTCTGGACATGGGAAGCAGAGCTCTGTTAGTCCAGCCACTAAATTGTTGCATTGTCTTAGCTTAACTGCTGAGTGACTGGGTCTCTGTTTTCTTCTTTTTCTTTTTTTGTCTTAAAAAAGGGGATATCACTCATCCACTTCCTCTCAGTCTCATGTTGACTTTGGGATTAAAAGACAATAAGACAAGAGTTGGAAAAAACCCTTCCTTGTATGCATGTCAAACACAACTTTGTGAAGAAGTTCCTTGTCTCTTTGGTCACAGGTCACTTGGGAGGGTGGCTGATAACCTTCCTGACATTGCCACACAACGAGCTGCAGACAAGAAGGCTACAGTGAGCCTGTGAGCACTGAGGCACTGCCAGGGCTCAGGTGCTCCAGGGACCTCTGTCACAATGCACTGCCGTGCAATAAAATAAAACTCTGACCCCTCAAAAAGGAAATTTTTATTCACCTAATCAGACATTGCAACAAGTAGTACAATATTCCATGCTTGCAGAATGTCCCTTTTGTGCTTCCTACGTGGGCCATATTGGCAGATTTGGACCCTAAGGTATAACAGGGATGCCTGCCCACAGCTCAATGTCTTTCTACTTCCCTAAACTTAGAGCAGAGAGGAATAAAAGACAAAGAAAGAGAAGCTTCCCCATCACTCAGAGAGTCCCTTGAGGAACTGAGCATGGGGAGCATAACCAGCCTCAAACAGGACATCCTCATTCAATGCTTTCTTGGACACTTCAGCCCTGCCTTAGTGTTGCTGACCACCTCCACTCTGGGGCTTTCTCTTCAGAGCTGGAAAGGTTGAGCAGGGAGGATGCTTTCCCAGATATAAGGGTCAATTTTTATTTTCAGAAATGCTACTCATATGCAGGAGATGGATGCAGTAGGAGAGATGGGGTAATTGCTCCTCCTCTCCTTTTGGTGCTCTCTCTAGCTGGAGGTTTGACCTGCCTTTGGCCTGACTTAGATTCCTGTATTGATTACATGGGGATTATGTGTCTAAACTCTTTTCCTTGAAGCTACAATGACTAAACCACATTTCTGTGTATTTGTTGTTTTGTTTTTTTTTTTTTTTTTTTTTTTTTTTAAAAATGAGAGATGTGATCCTGGTGTAATCTCAGGATTCAGAACCAGAGATCAAGGACTGAGCATGAGTGTTGGATTCTCAGATGTGCTTAGGTGCATAAGCAAATTAATTGCACGTTTCAGAGCTTAACACTGAATTTTTAGAGTTGTCTGGACTAGTGTGGTGTGTCACGGGTTTCCATCACATCATACACAGTTACCTGGAAAGCACAGGGAAGGCACAACCCTGCCTGGAGCCCCAGGCTGGTAGGGGACATCTTCTCCTGCTGAGGAAAGGCATTTGCAGTTCAGGACATGCTCTCTCAATCTGTTGGCTCTTGGGTAACACCCCCACAGATTCCATTCCCTCAGCATATCGGCAATTCACAACCAGCTACCAGCTTTTCAGACAAACTCATTCTGCCTTTGGAAGACCTCCTCTGTGGACCAGGATTACAAATGAATTTACCAGCACTTTTTTTTTTTTTTAATTTTATTTTTTACTAGAAAAAAAGAAGCAAGGGCAAAAAGAATCTATACTTGCAAAGCAGAACTGTGCAGCTTTGGAACACTGCTTAATATAATGGTTGTCCAAAAATTACTTTTTCAAGGAAATCCCAGAATTTTGCTTCCTGGAGAAGCAAAATTCATTTAATCTAATGGATGTCCATTAGTGGACTTCGTTAGTTTTAGTCTCCTGAGTCTTTCATCAGAGACATTCCTATGTATTGTTTATAAACAATCAAACTACAATAATAATGAAAGTAATCCTTTTCAATAATAATCCTAAATATCCGATGTTTTATTTTTGTCATCTTGATCACACTCAGTTATTTTTTTCCCTTTAAATAAAAACTAGGAAAAAAACAAACCCACAAACTTTTACCTTCTTTTAATATTTGACACTATCAAGAAATATGTCTTTCCTTTGTGGAATACAGAGACTGCTATACATTGGAGAGATATAGATTTCCCTAAACAATTCCTTGCAAGTAAAGAAGCAATAACATTATGTTTTACTGGGCAATAAAGAAAAAGGCAATGGCATCAACCATGTTGTGTGGGCGGTTCTAGAGTTAAGGGTTCTAAACCTTTTTGCTTCCCTCCCTCGTGTATCAAACACTTAGTGAAAGCCATTATAAGGAGGTATAAACATGAACTCTTTTAAACAACCGACGATGGCAAGCTGAAAGTAGTACATTGCATAAAAAGTCTTCATCAAACTTCCATTTCAACAAAGTTATTTTCAGATGCTGTATGTATTTTTGATTGAGACTGTGTTCGGTTGTCATTAATATCACTAAATGTTTGCTGAATCTGCTTTAGCGTCTGCGAAAGCTGTTTCTGGTGTGACAGCCTTGACTCATCAATTGGGACACATGCGTTGTTCTGAAGAGGAAAAGTGCAGTGCTCCATATATTGATCCTACTTTAACTGTGCAGAGATTCATAGGATCATTTAGGTTGGAAGACACCTTCAGGATCAATGAGTTCAAGATTCATATGCTCCTGCTTGTCACACCGACCCCCTGCACAGGCTGGATCTGAACAGACTATGAGTGCTGTGGAGAGATGAGCTCTGCTCTGCTGCAATTGTATGACACACACAAACATTTTTGAAATAAACCTACAGTAGTCATTAAAATATTCTAATAATCATAACTGATATGAACACTATTCAAACACTCCTAAATGACACAAATACTGAATGTCTTATATGTTCCTCTACTCACATAAGTCAACATTTTTTTAGGGAAGACATTTTTTCCTGCCATATAGGATTAAAAACACCTTATCAAGATAACAAATTTAAAAGTACTGATGAAAGTGGTAATAACTCTATGAAAACACACAGTGTTTGCCCATCACACACTGACAGAAGGGATGAGAGATGACGGGGGTGCTTGGCAGGGCAGGACAGAGAGCCCAGATCAACTGTATTTGGGGCTGTTTCCCAGTCAGGATGTCATGCAGCAATGTTGACAAAGCTGCCTGTACATTCTAGGGGCAAAAAAGAAAAGACTCAGCCATCTACCCGTGAAAAAGATGATAAAGATTTGCCAAACCTCAGTGCAGTTTGTTCTCAGAGCTTTATAAACAATACCTCATGCAAACTGGCTACATCAAGAATTCATTTATAGTTTGATGAAAACAAAACTTGGTACCTCATGACCAGTGTAGAGAGCTGACACTGTTCCATTGACTGCAAAGTTTGGGGACCAGCATAAAGATATTAGACCATGGTCCACTCAGACAATGTCCCTGCCTTTGGCATGGGATGCTCATGGTTCAGTTCCCTCTTTGGTCTCTAACTGTGGATGTGAGAAGATTCACATTGTTGCCATCATACTCATGATCAGAACAAAGTTGAATTGCAGGAAGAACAACTAAGAAATAAAGAGAAGTAGCATATGGACAACAATCCTTCATCAGTTTATGTGTTTGTATGTCTCGCTCTGCCTCTCAGCATGGAAACCTAATACAACTATAGCTTTCTTGGCCACTAGAAGGGTGTAAATGGCTTTGACAGAATCAGTCAGACTGAGGGGCTGCCCAGATTTCCCATATTCCTCAGCAGCAGAAAGATAAGTTTAGAAATGTCACTTCTCCAGAAACCTCATGTGAAAGTACACACCAGCTTGCAGGTTGGCCTCAAGCATGTTTTTGTTCTGTTCCTCAAAACAGCATCAAAATGGCAGCTGCTTTCACATTTTCAAAACAGAGGGGCCCAGTGAAATTTTCTTTTGAAATTGCAAAGACATGAAGAACATTAATGAAAGATGAAGTAAATATCTATTACTTATAATAGAAGACTGGAGCTAAAGATTAAGAAAATTAGAATTGCAGGAAAAAACATTAGTGAATGCTGTCATGTGCAGATACCAGAAGCCATCAGTTACTATACAGAGTGCCAAGAGTCACGCATCTTTGAAGTATGAATGTATCTTTGTGCAGAGCAGGAAAAAAAAACCCAAAAAACAAACAAACAAACAAAAAATCCAAAAAACCCAGAAAAGATGCAAGAGAAAAATAACGTGCTGAGTCTCGAAGTTTTAATGTAATTCACTCATCCAAAGTCTGACCCTCAGAAGATTAATGTTCTAGAAATGTAACTATGAAAGAAAATCTAGATTACCTGTCCAGATTGGAAAGTGAAAAACAGTAAAGCGATAAATAAAAAGCTAATAATTCAGGCTAAAAATTCAGCTTGGAAGTTTATCCTTTCTTACTGCTTTTGGGGATATAAACAGATATAGAAAATGATTTCCTGGAATAGACCTGGGGAAAAAAATGATAGATAAATATTTTTAAATGTATATAAAGTCTATGGATGAAATCTTTGACATACATTCTGGAGCATATTCTTATTCTTGTAAGGTGGCTCCTGCTGTAAAAATGTTTATATTGATGTCATTAGGGAATATTGACTAACACAATGTGGCAGGATGCAAACCCCCCTCTCTCCCCTTCCCTCCTCAGTATGGAAGGAGTAGGCACATTTCCCTCTCTCTCTGCTGTTTGAGGCTACCAGCTTCTTTTGTTTGGCCCCAGAGGACCCTGGCCAGGGCCATTAGGAGAAGGGAGTGTCGGGGCGCCAGTGAGCCGCTGGGCGCCTGTGGCTAGTGTGGGGGATGTTTGGAGGCTTCAGGGGCACCCCACAGCCATTGTGGGGGTGCAGAGAAGCTTCTGGAAAGCCTACAGTCAGATCTGATCCGCCTATTAAAAACAGGACTCTCGTCGAGACTCCGCCCGTTGTCGCGGGTCTCTCGGAGCACAAGCAAGATGTTGCGGCCGAGAGCCCCCTCCCCAGGATGGAGATTCCGCTTGCCTTGCTGCCACGGGTGTGAGTAAAACTTCTCCTCTCAGGATTGCAAGTATATTTATCCTTTCCATGCACATATGCACGTGTAACTTTCCGTGCTCAATATGAGCACATGTAAAATTAATCCTCGCATCATCGCGGGTGTATTTTCCTCCCGTGCTTCCACATAAGCACGTGTAACTTTTCTGTGCACATTTGCACGTGTAAGTAAATTAACCCTCGCAGGATTGCGAGTGTATTATAAATTTACCCTCGCAGAATCGTGAGTGTACTAACTTTCCATGCTCACTACGAGTACGTGTACCTCTTTAAAATAATCCCGCACCATGTTCGGGTAAGTGTGTACTCCTCACGGACTCAGGGACAGTTCCAGTATTGTTTTGGTGAAGCCATGTGCACGCACTCTGTGGACCGCCTGTTGTATTAGTTGCTGTCCCTTAATAATTTTCCTCAACTGATATCCGAACCTGTATTTAAGTCACTTTTGGAGTGCTAAAACCGTGTTTCTCACCGGTTTAATAAAAATTGGTTTGGACCCTGTTTTCCCTTAAACTAGCCTCGAGATGCCTCCGTGACACACAAGAAAGCAGATCTGAATGTGGCTTATTGTGAGTGTAGAGATCATGGGATCCGTGAGCGATCCCTGTGGTAATCTGTGATTGATTGTAACAATCACATCCTAGGGTATTTTTCCTTTCATTAGCCCAGGCCCTAAGTGGATTAATATTTCTCGAATAAACCTTACTATATGTCAATTAAAAGTTCTTTTTTCACAGCCACATGCATTCACAACTTTGCATTTTGCTTAAAAGGTCAGTGCAGTAAATATTCATTTTCCTTAAATCTACTTGTTCTTATTGTAATGATTGAAATAATGTATTGAATTCATGTCACAATCTGCACAAAAAAAATGATTTAACTCAAACTGAGGTGCCAGTAAGATTCAACCACAGAAGTATTTGTTGAAAACAAAACCAAACAACTCTTATAGATATGGTTGTAATAAATACATTAAAAAATAAATGAAAACAGATCTAGAAAGGAGATTCTGCTAGTTTTTAAAGCTATATTTAAACAAAAAGTATTTTTTTTTTCACCAGGTTAAAAAAAAAATTATGCATACTTTGCTCCAGGCAGCAAGTTCTTCCCTTTCCTGTGCTACCAACATGAGCTGTTTCACTTGACTTGTCTTGTACTTTGGCACATATGACAAACCTTTAGACTTTCCATAATGCCACAGTTCATCTGAGGTCAATCTATTAAGTCTCTGTTTTGCCTCTGAAATGTTTCAATCCCTGAATAACCCTTACATAGCCTTTTAAATGCATTTTTTTCTGTAAGCATTTAGGAATGATGCACCATTCTGTTTCTAGAAAAATGTCAAAAAACTTCCAGTACTGAGATCTCTCATTGATTCGAGGGACTGAGAACATGCCCAGGGTAGCGTCCCAGGGGGGTGCTAATTGCTTTAATTTCCTTCTCCCAGCCTCACCCTTAGCTGCACTCACTATTTGAGCTCTGGCACACTTTTTACCAGACAGTGGAGACAGACTTGTGGTGGTCTTTTTTTGCTGCACTTGAGTTATGGGTGTCTGTGACCACTGACTCCCTCTTGGACTTCCTACTCACATGTGTCTGGAGGTGCAGGGGCTGCTCCTACTCTTTGGAACTGACAATGCTTTGGTCATTTCCTGGCAATACTGGTTTCCTAGAAAATGCCTCAGCATTTTTTATTTGATGAGTAAAGGTCTTTGTTATCTGTATGTTTCAGTACCGAAACAATTCAGATGCTGAACTCCAGTTGTACTAAGAGTGTTGTGAATGTTGCCCAGCTCTCCATGGAGAACTTATTGTATATCTACAAACCACATGTGAGTGCTAAAAGGTCTATCTGGCACTCAAAAGATCTCATAAAATCAGTCAACATGGGTTGATGAACTGGTTCAGGGGACTTGGATAATGCAGCTGTGTTTCCTCCAATCTCCTACTGTAACTTCTTCTACCCTATAGTTTTCACCATTATTTTCTGTTGTCATCAAACTTCAGAACTCCTCCAACTTCTTGAGTTTTTGCTTGGGCTTTCACTCCAAGTCCACCAAAAGCCTCTGCCTCTGCTGATATGGGCAAGGACATCAGCCTCAAATGACTCAGTTCTCTATGATGCCTCTGGCATCTTTCCTCACTTAGGAAATTGTAGTGAAGGCATCAGCATGTGTTTCCAGAGATTTTTGTCTTTTAAGGCAATTTTAACCTCTATATTTTTCCACTACGGATTTTGTCTTTGTCCACAGTGCTCCTGACCCTATGTTGCTCCTCAGTTACTCACAGCCAAGGAATCTGAAAGTTATCTGCTTCATACTTTAGCTTAAAATTTTGCTGTGCTCATTGTTTAGCTAGCTCTGACTGGAAGCAAACTGTTTCTGAGCTTGAATGTGAAAGTCCTTTACACAGTTCATGTTTCTGCCAGAAACACTTGGTCATGATTGCCAACCACCTAGAAGAATGTCAGGGATAATATCTAAAATCTTCATTCCGAGAAACGATCCCTTTCCAGTAGAGTGGTTAAGTACACTCATATGCAACCACTTATGTAAGACCCATTGACTTTAGATGCATTTAAACCATGTCTTTAAGTGTCTTAGTGAATCACCTTTATGATCAAAAGCCTGCAAAATAGTGCCTTTTGAACAGATAAAGGTCTTGTAAGGTATTTCTGAGAGATATTGCTTAAGGATTGTTTCCTTTTCTGATTCTTTAGTAAGGTGACTCAGCACCTTCTGATCATTCACAAAAATCTGTTGGAAATGTTCAATTAGTTCAGGAAAATTCTGGCAGCTTCAAACTGAATCTTTCTTTCAAGGGCAACTGTCGCTTCTGCTTACTAATAATCAGAGAACAGGGAAAAAAAAAAGAAAAAAAAAAAAGAAACAAGCATAAATTAACCTGGAAATAGCAGTATTAAATGTTTAATGGCTCTGGAGACTGCATTAACCCATAACTTTGGGTTATTCATTAGAATAATTATCTGTACTCTTCTGTCCAATAAGATTTTTTTCCTTGGGAAATCTCATACCTTTATACATGGATTATAAAACCCACAGCTCTGGGGTGTTGTTCCGTACCACTTTCTGGTCTCAGTTTTACCTCAGTGTACAGAAAGACTCAGGTACTCACCTGACTTACCCACTCCACCATCAGCACTTACATCCAATCCCCAGAGCCTCCAAGACACTAGTTAGTGCCACCTAAGCCCCAAAGAGTCTATTTTTCCAGCACCAGCAGTAAATCCCCACGGCTGCCCACACAGCTGCCTCAGGCACACCGGCTGCTTTCCCTGTCTTGAGTGGATCAGCAGGCGGGAGGTTTCAGCCCTTCCTCAATTTTGCAATGGTGACTTCATGCACTCGGCTTTGGGGATGGAGATACAGTTATTAAATCTCAAGGGCAATAAGATGTCTCTATGTACATGAAAGTGGGTCAGACACACCCTTGAACACCCATCCCCTCAGCATTTCCTGAGCTTCCTTGTCCCTACGTTATGCTTTCAAAATCAGGGCCTTGCAACCTCCATCTACTTTGATCTTAAAACCTTGGTATGGGTGTAGCACAGAGAATAGCTGATGAGGTAATATTTTAGCAAACACATTAATCAAATATTTATAAGTTACAATATAATTCCTTAGAAAATCATAGAGCTATTTCACACAAATGGAGCATTAGTAAATTTTTAAAACACTCAGACCACTCCGAATTACAAATTTAATAAGAACACCTGAGTGACAGCTGGCTTTCACAAAGAGAAATTCAGCTTGTAGAAAAGAAGTGATCAGCAGGCTGGCCTATTTTGGGGAATGGCTGACTGTCTGGCACAGGGGATTCACAGGCATGGAAAGCCTCAGGCAGGCATAAGGGAAACTCGCAGGGTCTCTGGTTTGCTGCTGTGATCACTGGTCCATCTCTTTCCTGACAAACTTAATTTTTACATCAGCTAAAAGCTGCTTCTGTGCTTTCTCTGCCTTGTGCAGAGTGCCCTTCTGAATTAAACCCTCTTTATGGAATACAGTCTCTTAAAATTTACTCTTTTTCTAGCATTTATCAAATATCTGTTGACCAAGACCTGCTTTCCTATATCAGTTCACTGTGACAAAGAATGCATTACTCTCTTCCTGGTAGCATGTTCTTCTTTCCTCCCTTCTCAGTTTCACTTCCTATCTGTTTGTGATGCTGTGCCTCAGGTGAGATCTTGGCTTAGGGTATGCAGGCCAGGACTTGGTTTTAGGAGGTTTCTGGCAGATGAAACCTGGCTGCTCTACCGTGCAGAAAGAGATACACATGTTTTGCTTGCAGGATCAGGCTCTTATGGTGCAAACTGCTGTTCTTTCCTCTCTTTGGTTTCTGGGGCTTGCAACACACTTTGGAACACCTCAGGATATACTGCACAAATGGTAACAGAGGTCTTTAGAAGAGGAGATATGACCTGATGCAAAGGAAGCCTGCAAGTCAGAGCACTTGAATTGACTTCTCATGCTGCTTCTGATTTGCTGGGAGATGTTAGGCTCAGCCTGTTTCCCAGTTCTAATAGCTGCATTAATTTTGCAATATACACTGAGGTCTTTATTAAAGTGAATTTTATGAATGTCGGCATGATGATTATTTGGCTCAGCCTCATTCTTCTGAAATGCTTACTCACATGAAATATTTTTTTCTTTTCAGAGATTTGAAAGATAATTTGGCTAGATTGTTCCTTTCAAGTAAAGCAATCTCACATTGCCATGGTTGGATGCGAAGTTGTTCAGTAGTATCATTGCATTACCAGCTTGCCATTCATATTCTGAAAGAACTTCAAAAAGAATGCTTTGATGTACTTATGGACTTCTTCCAGCTGGTGTATAGCATATTGTGTCTGTGCTTTTGTAGCAAATCATAACCTGGCTTGTGGGATTTCAGTATTTTACTGACTGCCTGAGGAAGTATACTGAGGGATGCCTTTGAACAGCATGCAGGAGCTGGATAACAAGATGACAGTGATAAATGGAGTATTTACATTAACAGCAAAATACCCTGTGCTCCCAGAAAGAACTAACCACTTCTAAAATCTGTACTTCCTGGTAGCTCCTCTTTAGACTTCTGCAAAGCAAAATGACAGTATGTGGCATTTGAGTTGCTTCTGGCTTCATTTCCCCCTGTTCCCAGCTTCCTAAAGAGTCTTGTTGAAATCCCAGTGATCTGAGCTTAATGGTCCCGCTGGCTCTGCATGCCTGGTGGCAAAGTCGTTATCCCCACCAGGTGGTAAAGGGGTTATTAGAACTCTCTTCCTCAGGAGTAAATGGGTGGTGTTGGGAAGGGACTCAAGGGGCTTTAGAAACAGTTTTGCCTGGTGAGAAAGCTTAACTTTCCAACCAAAACTGTCTGATGCTGGCTCATCAGATGAAAGACATTTGAGGACTGGTATTAGCCTGATGGAGTCTGGCTTTTGCTGTGTGCCCATGAGATAGTGCACGGCTGTCTGAAAGAAGGATGCAGACAAGTTGCTAATGGCATGTGTCTCCTGGGGTTCTATATAGAGTGATCATATTTGGGACACTATCCTCACTACAGGATCCCTCATCTGGATGTTCCCCAGTCCCAGCTGTTGGGTAACCTAATGGGAAACACTTACATGTGAGCAGCATACAGTTGACCTGCTGCTCTGTCAATCCTGCTCTGCAGCCAGACACAGGGTACCACTGCCACAGCTTAGCATGCAGATGAGATTAGATCATAGGACCTAATTGCTAGGCTTTAATCTTTATTTCAAAACTGCACCTAGAATATCTACAAAATGTTCTGACATGCTGGGATCAAGACCAACACTGATAACTGCCAAGGCATGACTGGTGCTTTCTCTGTCACAGAAGTGAGGTTTGTCTATTGTGGGCATGGACCTTTCCTGATGGCTGAGCTAAGACGGTTGTGCAGGAACCTGACCATTACATGCTCTGATGGTAAGAATCATTGCTTTGACTGGTTCAAATACAAATATATAAAAAGAACACCCACATCAGACCAAACTAAAAAAAACCAACCAACCAAACAAAACCAACAAAAAACTATCAAAACTGAATGTTCCACATGGTCCAGACTTCTACCTCTGGGGCAAAGCTGAGAAGCTAAACAGTGTGTGACTGATTTTTGAAGTCCATTGCTTAACGTGCTCTGTGTCTGTTGCTCAGATGCTATGGTGATGAACATGTTATAAGAACTGACACAGAACAGAATGAGTATGAAAAAATTCAGACATCATGTTGAATTTGCGATTCAGATTGAAGTACATTAATAATAAATTGAACACATGTATTATATATGGAGATTCCTACTGAAACATTTCTTGAGGGCAGCTGAATTTTAGTGCCATAGCAGAATGATAATAGTTTTAGAGGAAATGTAGATTACTGTAATTTGTCTTCTAAATTGTGTTGAGTAATAAGTAAGAACAATAACAGGGCTTGCACAGAGTATATCACAGGAAACTCAACCTGCTGTTATACTCTGCATTCCCATCTCTAGCCACAGAGTCAGCTTTACCAACCTCTTTGGTGAGGGAAGAGTAAAAAATATGCTGCAGGTTACAGGTCCAAAAATCACAAGGAGTATGTCCAATGCTTTTAAAGGAAAATCTGTTGATACTGGAATTAAGGACCTCTAACTGAAGTCACATTTTTGCAGAAACATAATTCACTCATCTTATTAAAAATACATGAAAAAATGGAAGCTTTCTGAATACTCGTTTATGAGCTTAAGGATGATGAGTTGCAAGTCATATCCAGAGGGATTTCTCGAAATCCCTCTCTCTCTCCACCATGAGAAGGCAGAGAGACAGACCAAAGATGTAACCACAACAGCACATGTCCTGATCCCCTCTGACCCTTCAGACCTCTCTCTGTCCAAAACCCTCCATACAACCTCTTTCCTCCTTCAGAGTGACACAGTTGGTTTTAATGTGCTCTGTCTGTCCTCTGAAAATAGCAGAATTGATATAAGGGAAAATCTGGTTCTCAAGAAGGAAAGAGGAGATTTGATTGTGCTTGAGGGCAAGTGCTGCTAGCTTCTTAGCTAACTTTGAAAATCTCTTTGTACCTCCTCAGATCTTGTAATTCAGCTCAGGAGCAGGTCAAGTGGCCCTAGAGGTTCTGGATATCAGAGTTGCCTCTTGCAGAGATAAAGATTCCTGTTTCCCCATGAAAGGTGCAGTAGAGGTCCTTACTCCTTACAGAGAGACAAGAGCAGCTTTGCAGTGCCTTTTAGTACTGAACCCAAACTCTTGTCCTTTTCTTTCCACACACAGACTTTTCTGTTGAGAGAGTGCTTGGGGACCCCAAGGAACTGGGTTTGGCGTTGAACATCCCTTCTGACAAGCATGAATGTTTCATGTTGGTAGAACGTCCCTTTTGTGCTTCCTACGTGGGCCATATTGGCAGATTTGGGCCCTAAGGTATAACAGGGATGCCTGCCCACAGCTCAATGTCTTTCTACTTCCCTAAACTTAGAGCAGAGAGGAGTAAAAGACAAAGAAAGAGAAGCTTCCCCATCACTCAAAGAGTCCCTTGAGGAACTGAGCATGGGAAGCATAACCAGCCTCAAACAGGACATCTTCATTCAACTATGGGTTGAATGAACTGCTGTTGCCACACCAGGAGTTTTGCCCCCTTTCTTGGACACTTCAGCCCTGCCTTAGTGTTGCTGACCACCTCCACTCTGGGACTTTCTCTTCAGAGCTGGAAAGGTTGAGCAGGGAGGATGCTTTCCCAGATATAAGGGTCAATTTTTATTTTCAGAAATGCTACCCATATGCAGGAAGTGGATGCGGTAGGAGAGATGGAGTAATTGCTCCTCCTGTCCTTTTGGTGCTCTCTCTAGCTGGAGGTTTGATCTGCCTTTGGCCTGACTTAGATTCCTGTATTGATTACATGGGGATTATGTGTCTAAACTCTTTTCCTTGAAGCTGCAATGACTAAACCACATTTCTGTGTATTTGTCTTTTTTTTTTATTATTATTTTTTTTTTTTTTTTAACTAAGAGATGTGATCCTGGTGTAATCTCAGGATTCAGAATCAGAGATCAAAGACTGAGCATGAATGCTGGATTTTCAGATGTGCTTAGGTGCATAAATTCTTCTGGGGCCTGGGACATAGCACATAATACACCCTGCCTTCATGGTCATCTATTTCCAGATTTTCTACTGCTAACAGACAGTAAAGACAGTCAGGGAAGAAAACGTTGCTTTAAAATTAAGGAAAGTAAATGACTTAGCTGAAAAACAAAACAAAAACTGTGCTGAATCTTTGCAAAGTTTGTCAGGAGAAAACCACTCAACCTACAGGTGGGAGAGATTGTCAAAATCAGCAGCTCTTGGTTCTACCTTGGCTCTGGTTGTCCAGCTGCAGTGAAACAGTCCCCGTTCCTGTGATCAGTACTCTGCCATGGAGCTAAGCCTTCAGGATGAGCAAAAATGGTGATAAGGGTCCCACACTGCATTTCTGTCAGTGTTTGAAAAAAGACTGGGGCACTGGTGTAAGCAATAGCATCCTGACCCAGGAACAGGGTATGGTAAGGAGTTACATAAGCTTCCTGAATGTGCAACAGAAAATAAATACCCAACCTCCTACAGGCAGTACAAAGAGTTTCATATTTTCATTGAGGTAAAAACCAAACCAAACCAACAACAACAACCAACCAACCAAAAACCAACAAAAAAATGGTGGGAGTTAAAAGCATTAGGCTTGGAAAGCAGACTGTTATAGCTCAACAGAAGAAGCAGACATCTTGAACCAAGAGACCAGGAGAGAAAGCCTTTACCTAAGAAGAAAATATGGAGACTCTGTAAATGAAGTCCTACCAAGCTACTGTCACAACTTCAAATAGCTTCTAACAGGTCCTATTAACCTTTGGAAAAAATATTTGCAAGGAGCTTGAAATTTATTTTAAAATAAAGCAACCATATTTGACTTACCTAGCACAACAGAAGAATAAATTAAACAAAGTCCAAGTACGTGACTCAGTAAAGATAACAGAGCAGTGAGAGCTAGAAAAGGCAGAAGAAAACTGGGTTTCATGTGACGTTTGCATATGAGCGGGGTGTTGGGACTCCTACGTTACTTGATTGGGAGCTAGTCAGCAGTAAGTGGAGCCTAGAGAATGATTCAGTTGTCTCCAAAGGAAACCAAGGGCATGATTCAAATGTCATTTACAATGCCTTTGAGGAACCTAGACATCTCTGTGGGACTATCAGATATGCCACAGAAGCTAAAGGGGACATCAAGTCTCCTGTAGTGGCTGTTGGAGGCAAGGCAGTCACACAAAACATCTCTGATGACACCAGAAGGTTAAGTTGAAGCAGTTATACCCATCTGAAAAGGTGCCCTACAGCATAGGATCCGTTGACTGTCTTTTCTTCACTGGCTATCCTGGGAGCTAAGACACCTAGCTTACATATAGATACATGTATTTATGTGCCTGGAGCTGAATCGTGCCAGAAAAGCCTGTCTAGGAAAAGGAGGGGATTTGTCATTCATTACCCAAGACACTGCATACAAGCCAGACCTTGAAGTGTTAATAGAAAAAAAAACCAACAGCCCAGGGAGCTGGAAGTGCACTGTGCCATCCATACTGGGGCAGAGCTGTGGGCAGACCGTGTGGGGCAGGCAGTGCTCTGAGTGCATGGTGAAACCATGGGACATCTGGAGCACAGGAAGACCAAGAAGCACCAAGTCATGGAGCTACTGCTTTTAGACAACTATCTGCCTCCTCAGCTGGAAGTTGTGACTCTCCCAGCCCCAGCCATCCTAAGTGCCAGCAATTTAACCTGTTTTATCAAGCATGGAAATGGGCTGTGGGCAAAGTATAGACAGATCCAGTGCCTCAGGTGAGAGTTGTGGATTTCCAGCCAAGGGGTGGTAATTTATAACATTGCTAACTCTGCTTTTCATGTTTGGCTAACCAGAACTTGAATGCTCAGGAAGCCTGGGTCAACCTTGGGCTGTCCAGTTACACAGCCTAGGTATCTCATGCCTTAATTTACTATATCTGTATAATTAGAGATGTTGATCCTGATCTCCTTTGTAAATTGCTTTAAGATGTTATGAGGAAAACTTTCATGTAAATTTCAGGATTTCTTTTTTTAAAAGAGGTAATACCAGTTAGTGCTAGATCAAATGCAAACTTGCAAAAAAACCTGCAAAAAACTGATGAGCTACTACCTTGTGAGAGCACAGTCGGGAGTCCTCAGCTTCACTATCTTCCAGGTGTCAGCATGGGGACACCTTAGATAATAGCATACCTTCTGCAGCCATTTGATTTTGGAAACCATGAGCTAATGTTATTTGAATTCCTTTACACATAGAAGAAGACGGAGTTCAAATTGAGCTTCTTACTAGATCTATAGTTTCTAATTTCACAGTGAGACTTTTGGGACCACTTAAAGAAACAAAGTCACAGAAAAACCTTGTTTTTTTCATGTCTAGATTGGGAGCCCTCACTCATCTGGGTGCCATTAAGCAGAACACAGACTATCATGATAAACAGTCCATATTAAACTTTTATGAAGAAAGAGCATTACACATTATTTCATCGACAAGTCACAACAAGCCAGCAGGTTTCAAATGTAAAATATGGTTTCCAGTTGAAAACAAATTAGTTGAACTTTTCAAAGTTTATATCTTTCAAGATGAAATCATAACTATAAAATAAAAATACAAAATTAGACTTAGTAAAATGAATCACTTTTAACTTCTGAAAAACTCAACAAGTTTTATTTTATAGTTAGCAGCAACTATCCGTTTCCAAGCACACATCACAGAAAGGTCACGAACCACATGAAGAGTCATAGCTGATTCCTATACATTTTATTTACACTATTTGGGAACATGGACAGGTAATGGATATATTAACATCAGTATTTCAGGGGGTTGTTTTTCCATCAAGGTTGTCTGCCCAGTGAAATTCCAATTGGGAGAATTTGTTCTCTTGCACCAAACTCCATGTGGCCAGTTTTCAACTAGGTACCATTATCACAACTGGGAGCTGTTTCAGCATGAAGAGAAACCAAGCTACAGCCTGTCTGGGTTAAGGTTTGTAGGATGGAGCACCCATGAGATGTGGGCAAACAGAGCCTTAGTCACTGTGATGGTCACTGCTCTGGTCAACTGTCCTGGCCAGAGGGCTGTTCTCTGCCTGGGGTCTGCAGGGTTCCCTTCTCACAGGCTTCTTACTGCAGAGAGGGCACAAAGATCTTCACTTGTGCTTCTGTACTTACATTCCCTTTTGTGTAGTCGCTTTTGCATAGCATACATAGCACACAGTCTGTTATCCAGCTGCTGTCCTTTTTGCCAGCTTTGCTGAACACGTACATAAGGTGTAGCAATTTATCTGGGAGAGGAAATTTCAAGTTTTCTAGGGTGAAAAGAAGCATTTATGAGGGTTGAAGAGAAGGTAGGGAGGGAGTTCAGGGTGTTTCTTATATAGCTTATATGTGCAGTCTATTGAAAATACACTGTTTTTGAGAATCTACTAAGTCAAGTCTGAACAGAAGTGGCTACAAAGTAAATCTTTCCCCTCATTACTCTTCAAGCATTCATCATGCTTATGAAATCCCAGCAAAAACGTCTATGACAAGAAGGAATATGACAGATTGCTTCTGCAGTTTACCAAATTTCAAGTCAAGCTGTGAAATGATGCCTCTGCATTTTAAATCTATGTCAGACTTGGGCAGGTTTCTCCTGACTGAGTTACGGTTCTTGAAACATGACTGTTACAGAACTGTTCTTCTAAATGACAAAATACGAGGGAGCTGGCAGTTCTTATTCTGGACTTTATAACCCTCATTTTTGTATTACTTTTCATCTCAATGTTAAGCTGATTGTTATAGTTAAGTGTTCCTTTCACCAGTTTCCTCATTCCCTTAGTAAGTTTTATCTAGATTTGGTCAAAAATCAAAATAATGGCAATGAAGGTCAACTGATTACAGCCATTTTTCAGTCCTTGTTTTTTAAGCAGCCACTTAAGTCATATTTCATTGCTATCTATTGGAGAAAGTGTTTCCCATCAGTGAAGGACATCATTATATTCAGTTTCAGCAAAATTTAATTGTGAATTTTGAAGTAAAGAGCACCTTAAATATGTTCCTTTCAAACAAACAAATAACAACCACCAAACTAAAAACCCCAAGCAAGTTACCAAGCTTGAATATTGAAAGCCATGAAAGTAAACCAATCCATAATAATCAGTTAAATAATACTAGAAAATGAAAAAGAAAGTGTAATGTCTTGCCCATTTATGAAGACTTTCCTTAGAGTTAATGGAGATAGACATCTCTTGTGGGTAATACACTCCGTCCCTAAGGTAAGAGTCTAAGCTAAATGGGATGATCTGCTTTTACATGTGATTTAATTGAATTTAGAGAGCAGACATGTGTACCTTAGACAAGATGCCTGACTTTTTGATGGTGACAGTTAGGTGTCCAACCTTATTAACAGTCACTACAGTTCATTACATACGTGGGAAACACCTCAAAACTGAATCAGCCACTGACTACTTACGGCAGTGATACTGAAGACAAGCAGACAATGGCAAAGAGTTTCCCATGCCTGCTATGCCCAACTGTTTAATTCTGTCGTGCAAGTTAATCTATCTGTACTGATCAGCTCTTCACACCTTTTAGTGTCTTTATTTTCATCTCCTGCAGAGAGCTTATTGGAGCAAAATGCCTCTTGTCCTACTCCACTGAGAAATCAGTCTTGCCAAACTGACTGAAAATGACAATATAAATACCTAAGGAGGTATTAAATGTTTTCGAATAAACTTTTTCAATCATGCAGTCAATGATTTTTTTGAACAAGAATAGAAAGATGACTTTTTGGTAGCAGAAACAACTTTGCTGTCCAGCATTGAAGCACAGCTTGGACTAATGAAATTGCTCAGTATGAGTTCAGATGTTAAAATTTCCACTGTTTCCTTTATCAGCATTCAGAGATTTAGGCTTCTTTACCACTATGTAGTTTTGATGGCACTGTACATAGCATTAAACAGGAATGTCATTAACTGGAGGAGCATGTACAACCACATTATTCTCAGAAATGAGCTCTCTTCTGAATATTCCTTTCTATATCCTTAAGCAAACTAAAGATAAGCGGGTCAGCACCAAGATAAACAAACCTCATGCAAATCCTGGTACCTTGGTTTTATTTCTGTGCATATTTTTGTGCTTCATTTTGGGCTTACAACAGCATCAACATAGCAAAGAGGTGCTTTCTGACACTTGCACCCTGCAGCTGCTTGTCCCTGTCCCTCTGATGCTGCTTATTGTGCCTGCAGCACAGTCTGTGGCCATGTGAGCACTTGTCAATCATTTCTGTGCAGACTCTGATGGCCTGAGTTATCCTCTGAGGTGTTTGACTTTGCTAAAGGAGTGATCATATATATTTTCTACTGCCGACTGTCATGCTGGAATAAAACATACGTCAGAGAGGAGTGATAACATTTTAAATCATTGTCTATTGCTACATCAAGGTATGTATGAGTACTGGGGTTAAATAAGTCAGATATTCAGAATTAATCTATCAGAATCTCAACCACTTTAAGGGTGTCTTAAAAAATAGGATTTAAGAACAATAAATGCATTAGCTTCTAATTTTTCCATAGCTATTTAAACACTCATGGATTTTCCAGATTTTCTTTGCAGCAAGGAAGGCTAGGTGATAAAATGGAGTTTGTGGTTATTTATTTGCATGATTTCAGAAGCAGGAATTACCAGAAAACACCCAAAATATTCAGACATAGTACAACGCTGGAGCAGAGAGAGGGTCTGTATATCTACCTGTATGTTTAGGTTAATAAATAGTCATTGATGACATGTCAGAGGTTTTTCTATTGTAAGCTGAAGTGTATTTCCTTACAAGATAGTATTTTAAGGTTGGATTCCTGAAATATAGCATTTTCTCACAACTTTCATATTGCAGTCAGAAAAACTTGGCAAGGATGTATGTATTTTTCCTGAAGTTCATTAGTTTCCAAGGTAATCTGCAAATATTTAACTGATGGTTGTCTGGTCTTTTTTGGAAGATGCTTCTGAAATGCTTTGGTGAAATTTCTCCTTTGTTCAGTCTTGAGATCGTGGAAGAACTATTCTAGGTCCTTCTTTCTCTGTAAGTGGTTTGAGTGTGTCATTGCCCTAGGGTTCAGCTTACATCTTCTTTCTCTCTTCTGGAATCAAACTTGCCAATCAGGTTACCCTCCACCAAGTTAGCTGTCTTCACTGCCATCGTCAAAACGATCTCTAACAACACGAGAGTTTTCTGATATGCTTCATCTGTCAGAAACAAAATGAGTGACAACCACAGCAGCAGTCTCTAGAGGAACAGCTCATAAAGCCATAATCAAATCTGATTTTAATTCTAGCATACATCTTCATTAAGTTTTGATCCATGATATTGAAGTTGCTGTTTTTTCTGATGTTCACAATCAAAGTCTCTTTCTCAGAAACACAGATTCCCTTCTTACTCCTCTGACTCAAGATACTTCTGTATTGGCACTACCACCACATGAGAGAAGATTGTCATCAAGTTGTACAAGGGCATCTTGGTAGGGCAGGCTTGGAAGTGGTATAAAAACCCAGACATTAGGCACAGTTTTTAAATGCAGGGTTAACACAATTTTTTTTTTTTTTTTTTTTTTTTTTTTTTTCCGGAGTGGTGAAACTGAGAACAAATGAGGTTTTTTTCCTCGTGCTGAAGCACCATGAAATCATATAGCACTCCAGGTTGATCGGTATTCAAGCAGAGGAATAGATGGCATCCAATAGGCGAATGCAGGTGTTATTTTAATACTACTGTTAATATCAGAAAACAAAATATAACGGGTTAATGTGTACCATTCATACATTTGAGGAAAATAATAAGCTAAAATTCCCTTCCTGATGGCGACTGAAACCCAGTATTATTAACACAAGGCTGATGTCTGGTGTTCACATGCAGCAATTAAGTTGAGCTAATTGCAACTACTTTGAAAAGATTTTTCAGTTTTAGTCAGCAATTTTTTATCTCTTCTGGTCATGCACCATCATTTTCTGTTATGGCAGTGTAATTTTTCTGCTATTTTCTTTTCACCTTTGGCTCATCTGTATGACAAGCTGGAAATGTGCATTCCCCAGTGAATGACAGAACTTGTGTTAACCAATGCTTAGAAACTGACTGCAGGCCTCCCTTGTAGAATGACACAGATTAATATTCCAGCATTTTTTGAGGAGCAGAACACTTTCTAGAGTGGAAACAAATGGCAGGAGCAGCTCTTATTTGATTAAACTAAAGCTGCAGGCTGTAGGGCTTCTAAATGCAAATGCTTATTTTGGATCCTGGAAGATCAGTCTAATTGGGGAAGCAGCAACTTAACCAGATCACCCACTTTTTTTCTCTTGAGCAAACTATATTTTCTGGTCTCTTTCTGAAGAGTGAACAGGGCTGTACAAGGGTGGTATAGCTCTCATATCAGAAAGTGGATCAGAGAGAGCTCTCCTCATGGATTCACAATTATTCACAACTGCAGTGGGGGAAACAAAAGCTGTAGAATCAGTAATGTCAAAAATAAAGTGCATTAACACAGCTTTTGCTAAACAATGACAAGCTGTTAGGAAGACTTACCTACAGAGTAACTGAGACATGAGGAGAGAAAGTGAAGTGAAGTAATGTGAGACAAAAAAAGGGATAATAAAGCAAAAGGAAAAACTCACAATGATATGGAAGTGTAGTAAAGTTCCTGTGGAGTTTGATGAGAGTAAATGGGCTTTCATGGAAACACACATGGAGGACAGCAGTTTTGAAGATGAAAGGACAATTACTTTGAAATCAACAAAATAAAAACCACTGAGATAATTAGGAGAAACAAAATCTACACAGGCAAAAAAACAAGGCAGTGTCAGGAAAGAATTGGCTTTCTACTGAAATCTAGTGTAATCTATATAAGAGTCTGTGTTTTCAAAACTGAAAAAGCTTCTTCTGAATACTACCAAGCAAGCAATATCCTTATGCCTGATGGCTCAAAAGTTCTCGAATTCAAATTTTTATTTTAGCAACAAATTTGAAGGGAACACATTAAGAAAATGCCCTTTTATTAATTTTCACAATTGCAAGGTCCCTCTGTAAAAGCAAATAAAAATAAACTGAAGAGTGTGTAAAAGTCTTTATCAATACTGTATCAATAATAATAACAATACTTATTCTTAATAATACTGATACAGGAATGGTTGATTCTGTGATCTCTGTAAAACATCGTTTGTAGAAACTGAAGGATAATAAAGATGATATGTAGCAGAAGTAATATTTTGGTACATTAATTAATAAATCATTCACTGAAGTGCAGTTGAAAGACTACATTGCTCTATGATATGTGTCAGACCTTTGATATTTTGTCATTGTGCCCTGTTCTTATACGTAAATCATTGTTCTGTGGAATTTAATGTTGCATGTCAGTTAATGAAACACAACTATATGGTTTCATCTATGGGTATCAAATGCGTTGTTGTAACTAAAATATGACCTCTGTGGAAGACTTTATGCAGAGTGGATTTTAATGTCAGGTAGAATGGCAAAGACCAAGTCAGAAAGAGTTTTAAATAAAATAGAAAAATGTATTCTATTTATTCCATAAGTTTTCTTTGCATCAAAATCTGTGGAGTTTGATAATCTACAGAGATCTTTCTTCATTCACTTAACTGAATAGTTAGAACAGGTTGTTATCAAACCTTCCCAACAAGTCCCAGGGTCAGTTGGTTTCCTTCCAGGAAATTACTGATTTCTGCTACCTGCAAATATGGTTACAGTTGCCAGAAAAAAAAAGTCCCATTAGCAAAGAATTGCTCAATTTTTCAGTATGGCTGCTGTGGTAGAAGAAGGCAGTAAGCAGGCTTGAAATGTCATCCTACTTCTAGTACTTGCATTGTTCAACAGCTTTTGAATCCTGAACCCTTTGACGTCCCAAAACTTTTACGTTGGACAATGTTGATGGCCTTTTCCCCCTGATTTGTGTTTTGAAGTTGGCTACAGAAATTCTTGGAACTTCCCAAACCACACACAGAGCAGGAAAATAGACATCCAGGCTGCATGATCACTTACATAAGCAGTAAAAATAGTAAGGCCTCTAGATTTTTTTTTTATTTCTAATTTTTATTTGTTTTGTCTCATTTAAAGCAAGAATTCTCTGCCTTTGTGATGGGGGTATTCAGCCAGCCCACAAATGCATATCTGGTCTGGTGCTGAAGAAGGGCCACAGTGTTGGCTGAAGAACCTCCAGAATGATCGATGTGACTCTCTTTGCCAAAAGGTTTTAATGAAAGAAAAGCCTCCCAAACTCCATACTGTTTATTCAGGCACAGTAGGTGGTTTCACCAGTAGAAGGTAATACTTACTGTAACTATCAGTGTTGTCAGACTCTAACTATGCTGAGGATAAATCCTTCAAAAAAGAAAACATTTCTCATGGCAAGATAAGGCAATTCAACCAGAACATTGGCATAGTTTGCTTTGCTGTTCAACAACCTGACCAGTGGCAATACGGAATCATAACATTGATTACACTGAGCAAGTATTTTTTGATATTTTCCAACACTGTCAGACATAACTCTCCTTTCCAAAAAGAGAACCTTGCACAAAATTACATCGTCTCTTTGAAGGCAGGCTGTATCAAGCATTAGTTTGCTTTGGGTAGTGTCCTAGTTTTGTTAAAAACAAGACCAGTTTATCTTTTAATGAATTTGCCTTTCACCAAAGTTCTTCTAAGTAACTGCACTTTTCTGAAGTTGGCTACATGTTTTTGTAAACAGAAGTAATGATATACAAGGTCGCTGATAAATTTTGCATGTCCCATAAGTGAGAGGGATGTATTTGCAAAGAGGGGTGAACAGAACAGGTGACTAAAATTGACAATCTGAGTATTCCATCCCATACACGTCATATATCCTATAAAAGTGGGAGATCATGAGAGTCTCACTCTCTTCGACTATGGTCGGCATCTGAAGAGGATCCCGCCTGACACCCCTGCAATCTGAGACCTGGTTCCAGTGAATCCTGAATCCAGTTCCGACTGGCTGCAGAGTCCGGCCCAGGACTTCTGGGTGCCTGCCCTGCAGCTGCTGGAGCAGTGCAGAGACAGGAAATTCAAGATTGGTTTTGTATATTTTGTATTATTTTCTCTATTTTATTATGAGCATTAGTAAAACATTTTTAACTTTTTCCAACTTGCAAGTCTTTTCTTCCTATTGCCTTTCCTTGGTGGAGAGGGCTGGGGGAGAGGGGGGTAAGGAGAGGGATAACAGAGAGCATCTGCCACAGTTTATTGTTGCCCTGCAGTTAAACAGTGATAGGTAGTAACAGCAGGATATGAACTCACTTTTTTTCTTTAACTATACCAGGTGAAAACACCCCAGAATAAACATGGAAAATCTTTCCTTTTAGCAGACAATGGAATGGAATGGAATTATTTTTATTTAATTATTAAATGTCACTTCATTGCTCTATCTGGGCTTTTCCCTTCTGTGTTAGACGTGTTGTCTTGAATGTAATTAATTCTAACTCAAAGTGCTTTGACTTAAAATTTTGGTAAATGAATTTGCCACCTAACCAAACTTTTACAATCAAATAAAATAATACATAAGTTTAATAATATTGACATGGATGGAGTTGGTGTTGCTCATAAAAATTCTACTGCCAAAAGTCTTTGGTTGGTTAATTTTAAGTGGTTTTAAGTAGATAAAATGCAATGCAAAATAATGTGATGTCTAGATGAAACAAATATTATTAAAAACTTCAGGTTTACTATTTTTACTAAAAAGAAGGAGGCAATCAAGTACTGCTGAAGTGTTTGAAGCAAGTTGCTGATGCCAGTTTAGAAACCCAAGCTGGAATGCCAAGGGAGAGAGAGTTAAATTTTCGTTTGTGGTTTGTGTACATTTCTAAATGTTCATCAATCTATTTGAATTGCAAGTTTCTTACTAAAATTCAATTAAAACAAACAAACAAACCAACCAACAAAACCTCAGCTGATGTATGCAATAATGATTTACATTGCTAGAATAGAGTTAAAAGTGTGGGAAGAAGCCTGTTATGAAGGATTTATGACTTTTTTTTTTTTTTTTCCTCCGTTACTGAGTGAATTAAATCCAGCCTGTGCTGTCAGTTTTCCTTAAGAATGGACAGGTCTGTAATGGAGCATTAATGAATGAAGGCACCAGAAGACATGGGCAATGTAAATGAAGTGATGAGAAGGGAAATTCAAATTTGCAAGGCAGATCAATACAGCACTGCATGAATCTTCTACACTCTTGTTCCTTCTCCTGGAAATTAAGGTCACTGTCTAACAAGCTGCAATAGCAATTGTTCTGGAGAACCGCACAATGAAGCCACTTGGTTCCAGCCATATTTTTCTAACTCTGAATGAAGTGGTTTCTTCTCCCAGGAGTAGCAAAAACCAGAACAGATTAAAAGTTTCCTTTGATGTGTCTGTGCTTCTATGAGCAACCTGTAAAGTTATGTATGGGTTTTTTTACTTTGAGACCGTGAGCTGAAGTAACAGCACCAGAGAGATGGTGCACTAGAGTCCAAACTGGCACACTGAATATGTTGCCCTAATGTAACCTGCGGATTCACTTTGCTTTTGTATTTCAGACCTACTCCATAATACTTAATACCCTTGCCAAAATGATTGACTTATTCACATGGTCATACCTGCCTCCCTCTATCTTTCCATGGAAATTAGAGGCTTCCAGTCAGATGATTCTATTTTTTTTTTTTTTTCATAAAATGTTGAGGAAAAGGGTATTTTTCAATTCTCCCCAAAACTACAGTAGTATTGTTACGAAGTACATGGGATTTGGGTGAATCTATTTAGTTGTCAGTTGTTCGTCATTCTAGGGTTGTTTAAGTGTTAACTTTTTGCAACCGAAGGTGTTGCATGCAGGTGGAGGCAGGGGGTAGATACATTGTGATAAAGTCCTGTGGAGATTATGTGAAGAAGGTAAAAATCAAGATGTAATCACCACTGTTGGATGAAAAACAACTTTCCTCTTTTATAAAATTCAGCAATGCTTTGAATTCTTTTTTATCTTACATTTTAATTGAATCACAGAATGGTTGAAGTTGGAATGGACCTCTGGAGGTCATCTTCTTCAACCCCCATGCTCAAGCAGAACCACCTAGAGCTGGTTGCCTGGGACCACCTCCATATGGTTTTTGAACATCTCCAAGGACTGAGACTCCACAATCTCTGGGCAACCTGTGCCAGTGTTCTGTTACCCTCACAGTATAAAAATGTTTCCTGATGTTCAAATGGAACCTCCTGTGTTTCACTCTGTGCTTGTTGCTTCTTGTCCTGTCACTGGGCACCACAGGGTCTGGCTCTGCCCTGTTTACTTACCCCTCATCAGGTATTTACACAAATCAACAAGATCCTCCTGAACGTTCTCCTCTTCAGGCTGAACAGTCTCAGTTCTCTCAGTCTTTCCTCATGGGAGAGATGCTTCAGTCCCTTAATTGTCTTTTTGACCCTTTGTTAGACTCTCGTTTACTGAGGAGGCAAGAACTGGACCTGGCAGTCCAGGTTTAGTCTCTCCAGTGGTGAGTAGAGGGGAAGGATCACCTCCCTCAATTTGCTGTCAGCACTTCTCCTAATGAAGACCAGGACACTATTAACTGCCTTTGCAGGAGGGGTATGTTGCTGACTCATGTTCAGCTTGGTGTTCACTGTGACCCCCAGGTCCTTTTCTGCAAAGCTGCTTTCCAGCTGAGTGAAAAGAAGCACGTTTTGCAGAAACCCAAATACTTCTTTAGCAAAAAATAATTGACTGGCTTATATTCTTCCAGGGGGAAATGCCAACAGCCACACTACTGTTTGCTGTTAATGAGAGCACCTTCCTGGAAGCAAAGTCATGCACTTGTTTGTGACAGCAGGGCAAAATGCTCTGGGGAGCCCTTTCAGGTCTCTTTCCCATACATTTCCACCAAAACCCCATCAATAACAAAAGCTTTCCCTGCTGATTAATTCTTACAGCCTTTTTCTACAGAGTGAGGGTTTCTTCTGGCCTCTTCTTTGATCAGTAGCAGCCCAGAGATCAGGCTGAACACAGGTTTGTTTTTACTTCTGGCTCATGACTCCTTTAACAATAATCTTCCTTAACACAGCCCCTGTGCTCTTTCATTTACCCACAGACTTTCATTTTTATTGTACTTCACGGTTCCACTTTGTGTAACTCACAGAAATGAATGCTATTTTACTTTAGATTCCTTTGAAGATGATAGAAATATCAACCCACTTTGAAGGCTATTGCTATCATGGACATCTCTTCATAAAATGTTAGGTGTATTTAAGTCTTCCATCATAATGACAACCTGATTGTATTAATCAGGGAAAGGAAATAAATGCTTTTGTCATGGTAGTTGCTCAGCTGGCACACAGCACTCAGCACCTCCTCCTGACAGTGTCTCCCCTTGCCTGTCCTTCAAAGTACAGGATGCTTTCAAAGTTTAAAACAACACATGTTGTTGATACCTAAGAAACAGCACCAAGGCCCACATATTTAGGTATGTTTAAATGCTTGACCGAGGTTTCCAGGATCTGTCTCTAAATTCTCACACAACATCTTTAATGTCTATACTACAAAATTCTTTTCAGAGGGAGATAAGCACTGCTGTCTGCTCTGGTGCCCCATTCTTTGGCAGTTCTGTCTCCCTGATCACTTACTATTGAAGTACAGTAATCAAGGGGTTTACACATGTCAAAGTAAACTCCTAACATGAGAATGAGAAAGCCATTCAGTGAGAACAAAAAAAAGAACAAAATCAAAACCATCACCACCACTACCAACAGCATAAAAGGAAACCTGAAGGATTTAAGAAAGAACAGATAACATGCAGGTCCAAAGGAAAAATCTTGGATCCTGTGCCTAATCTTCTACCTAGAGCTACAGTTTTTACCACCTCATTTTAATTGTATTTTGGAAGAACTCTGAAAAATAGCTTTTAGGTGCTTGAGTAAGTTGTTCAAACAGGCAAAGAATTTCTAAGTCCTTTTGTTCAAGCATCAGGCTCATGTACAGAATACTCCCCTCAAACACATCTCTCTTGTAGGCAAAATTCACGTGTGTCTTGCCTCGCCCCCAGACAAATGTTTTTGCATGAGTCATAGACTGTGGAGCTATTAACCCTAATTGAAATTCACATCTAAACTGACACTTAACCCTGTGTTTTTTTAAGCAGCACATGAGGCCGTAGGCGATACTGTCTCATTTGGATAGCACCTTACAGCCTGGAGGCTTTAAAGGCATTTTATTTATATAATGTCTCATTTATATTGTAAGAATCACACTCTCCCCATCAGTGCTATGATCCTCTTTGGCATAGAAAATATCCAGCAGCTGTTATCGGCCTACAGAAATGCTGTGTAATAAGAAATAAGAAGAGATTGTGCATCGGAGTGAATCAAGAAGGAACACCATCAGGGAAAAAAAAAAAAGAAAACAGTCACTGGGCTTCCATCCTTTACTTGTACAGTCCTGTGGGTCACCAGTAGATAGAATCAGATGGGAAAGAAGCAGTCACTAAGTTTCCACCCATGATTTGTGCAGTTCTGCTGGTCACCAGCAGGCACAGTGCACTAAGGCACAGGAACCACCCTGAGCAATCTCTGTGCGGAACTGTAATTTACGTAACCCAAAAAAACTAATGCATAAGCCAAGATTTTGAGAAGTGACACATTCTTTGGCTGCTGAATAGAAGTTATTTTTAAAAGGGGTAGAGCCTGTGGGTGTTTTTTCAAAAACAGATACCTATGAGGGAACACTGATTTCACCACTTGGGGCAGCTGGTGACAACCACAAGAAACCACAGAGAATAAATTGCAGGGGACAAATTACACAAACCTGTAGAAGTTACACACCTGCTGAAATTATTTTCATTTTTTGTTGTTTAAAATATACTGATCAATATTCTTGTTTGTGTATGACTAGAATAATTGCACAGGAGAAACATCAAGACTATTAGTTGGGCCTGCTAGGTGGGCAAAGCTTATTATAGTTTAAACGTTTGACTACTTCAGATGTATAGTGGGAGAGATATTTACAGAACAATAGAGAAAATACTGCTGGTATCTTATAGGTGGGATAATTTGTAGGTATAGAGAAATGCAACACATTTTGAATTGTGAAAATTATAGCTCTTGTTAATCATGAGAGATTTAAGTTACAAAATATAGTATTAAACCTGATGAGAATAACAGGAACTTTACTAAAAATGAAAAAACTTCTCAGGATACATTTTAAGTAAACATTTTGAAAGCCAATTCATGTGAATTTGCCTTGAAATACTGAAAAGCTGAAAGCTAACTGAGCAGCAGTTGGGATGACAAGCTTTGTGAATTTCTCTCTTCAGAAAGAATGGAGCATTTGGAAACAACTCCATTGCCATTTATCATTATCAGCTGTAATTGAAATTGGGGCAACTCAACACTTTTCTCTGAAACTGTGAAAGCTGTGTCGTCAGGTATTGGGTTAACACAACACAGAGCCTTAATGTTCACTGACAGGAAAGCTTTGGAGTATTTAATGCCCTCCCTCGTCAAAACCCCAGGTTATTAAAAATGACAGTAGAACATGTATATAGGGGGAGAAAGAGACTCAACCATAGATTTTACATCTTTTTAAGTAGTGCATCCCTTGCAAAGGTCTTCCAGATGCTCTGATACACATCAGTAGTTTTATTTAAGATTGTGTATCACTCCAGCTTCAGTCAAGCATATTCAACTGACTACAAGAGGATGACAGAATATCTAAACTCCAAGCTGCTGAATAAATTTAACTGTTACATATAAAGATTAGTGACTAAGGAAACACAGAGGTACAATATGTGAATTTTTCAGGTTCTCCAGGCTGAGTTTTTGCATTAGACACAGAATGTCAGATTTGAAGAGGGCCTGCTCTAATCTGTATTTCTTGCCTGATGGCAGGGACTTGCAGGAGGGCTTGCTGTGAGTCTGTAACCTGAAGACTACAGGTTATTTAACTGGCTTTCCTTTTCTGTTTTTTTTTTTGTTTTTTTTTTTTTTTTTTCTGTTAAATACTTTTTCTTCTTTGCCTACTAGACTCTTCTGTAAATAACAGCATTCAGGTACAACTACAAAGACTGATACAGAAAGAGACACATGCATTAATTTCAGCATATGGTCTTGAATGTTATTTAGGATAAGATGGCTGAAGAAGAGGTGTTTAGTCATGTCAGTCACCAAGATCCCCTCTACAGGCAAGGGAAAGAGTTCATAATTCAGGAGAGTGAAATCTTCCATCTAAAGACAAGGGTTTATAGTTCGTAGGTCACATTGTCCTTCAAGGTGCCTGATTCTCCTCCATCAGCTGTACAGTAGATCAGTTGACTAGCTTCCATCACGTCTGAGCTTTTGATGGTTGATAATAAGATAATTCCCCATATGAAATGAGATAATTTCTACATTTGGAGGCCAGAACTGCTCTTTATAGGTTGTCTCCTGGAGAGAGGGAGAGGCTGGACAGCTGTGGTGAGGGAGGGGACTCTTCTCAACCAACAGTGGAAAAAGGTTTGGCCTCTGTGATTTCTTCATCTCAAGAAACAGGAAGCTCCAGAAGCTGGGATGTACCATCCTGAAACACTTCAGAAAGACGGAGTGGCTTGTCCTCTGAAGATGTTATTCTCATAATAAAGAAGAGTATTTTCTGCAGACAAACTTCTAAATAGTTAAAGTGAGCTGGATCTCACTGATACGACAGCTCAGTTTGAAATGAGGTACCGTATTGAGTGTAGGTGCTGAGGTGCTGGCACCAGGGGAGCTGCAGGTATGGTGGCCTTTGTGAGAAGAGACAAGGGGCTACCCCACGCCGGACACAGCTGGTTCTAGTTGCCTCCAATGGACCTGCTGGCAGGACACGGCTGAGCCTGTCAGTCAAGCTGGTGGTGCCACTGGAAAAAAATATTTAAGAAAGGGCAGAATGCTGTATAGAGAGAAGAAGGGAACAAAAATAGTGTGAAAAAGTGGAAGGAACAACAAAGGTCATAGGAGGAGGAGGAGGTGCTCCAGGTGGAATCATAGAATGTCCAGTTAGAAGGGACCCACACGAGTCCAACTCCTGTTCCTGCATATGACAACCCCACAGTTCACACCATGTGTCTGAAGGTGTTGTCCAGTCTCTTCTTGAACACTGACAGGCTTGGGGCCATGACACCTCCCTGGAGAGCCTGTTCCAGTGCTCCAACACCCTCTAGGTGAAGAACCTTTTCCTAATGTCCAACCTAAACCTCCCCAATCTTCCTGCCATTCCTTCAGGTTCTGTCATTGGTCACTAAAGACACCAAAGTCACTGAAAGAGGAAATAATCCTAGACTTCAAAAGTTTATATATTTTCTTGACTTGGTAGACTGAGAATGAAGTAAAAAAGAAGGAAGAATCCATCAGGACCTTCAAAAGCAATGCTAGATATTGGAATGAAACAGAAAAATAGGATTTAGGTTACCTGAGGACACATGTCTGCAAGTGGGTGCTTCAGTGCACATTTAAATGAGCTGTTCTTAGCACAGCAGTATAGAAATGCACCACAAATAGCTGTAATCCATTTTCTTAGAGCTGACCTACAGTCAGATGGTTATTTATGGTGTTTCCCCTGGGAAGAGCTTCCTGATTCCTCAAGTAGGCAGCTTGGTTGGGGAAAAATGGAGCATGGGCAGAACATTTGCTCTAATCATCAGTCTGGTAACCAGAGAGAAGAGATCAGTACCTACTCTTCCTCCTTCCCTTGTGAGGAAGCTGTAGACCACAATGATGTCTTGACTCAGTCTCCTCTTCTCTAGGCTGAATAAAACAAGTGACTTTAGCTGCTCCCCATATGGCTTCCTCTCCAAACCCTTCACCAGCTTCATAGCCCTCTTCTGCACACTTTCCAGTAGCTTTGTATCTTTTTCTTACTGTGGCACCCAGAACTGCACCCAATGCTCCAGGTGAAGCTGCACCAGTGCAGAGCAGAGCAGGACAATCACCTCCCTGTCTGGTAATGCTGTGCTTGTTGCAGCCCAGGACATGGTTGGTCCTCTTTGCTGCCAGGGCACTGTTGGCTCATGTTCAACTTGCTGTTGACCAGAACCCCCACATCCCTCTCTGCAGAGCTGCTTTCCAGCATCTCGTCCCCCCTGGTTGCTGTGTCCCAGGTAAAAATCCAGCACTTGCCATTGTTAAACTTCATGCAGCTGTGAATTGCCCAGTTCTCCAATTTGTCCAAATCCCTCTGCAGGGCCTCTCTGCCCTTGAGAGTGTCGACAGCTCCTCCCAGTTTTGAGTCACCAGCAAACTTTCTTAGTATTCCCTCAAGTCCTGGGTCCAAGTCATTTATGAAGACATTGAAGAGCGCTGGCCCTAAGATGGATCCCTGCAGAATCCCTCTAGTGACAGTTCTCCAGCCTGACATGATCCCATATTCTAGAACCATTTGAGCCCAGACCATCAGCCAGTTGCTCACCCACTGTATTGTGTGTTTATCCAACTATATGCCAGACATACTACCAGAGCAGATACCCCTTGCAGTATCTGTACAGCTCCATCTGTACTGGAGCAGAGGAAAAGTATGAGAAGGAAGGAACAGCAAAGAGAAACTTCCGTGTACTGACCAAAATACCCTAGATCCATGCCGGTCACAGCAAGGGAGGGAGAAGTGAACCTAGATCTGAAAAAGGAGGAAAGAAAGGGTTTTTTTTTAATGTTTGTCTTTTTCTTTCCCATTACCTGAATTAGTAATTACATTTTTATTTTTGTTGGAAACAATTAAATTAATTTTCCCCAAGTTGAGTCTGCTTTGATAGTAATTGGTAACTTAACTTCCTGTGTTTTTCTTGACTGATGAGCTTTCTTACTCTTGTTCTTATTTTCTCCCCCACCTCATGAAGAGATGGAGTGAGTGCCTGGATGGGTGTTTAGGTGTCAGCCAAGGCTAACCTGCCATAGGCACATTTACTCTCTATTATTATAAATTAACTTGTGCCTTTTCTAGGGAAAAAATAAAGAGACCCTGGTGTACACAGTTGCTTTGAAAAGTACAGCAAAATTCCAAATGCATTATCTAAAACATGGGATATACATTTAATGAGAAAATTCAGATAATGACATAATATTTCCTATTCCAAAATAATTCAGGAAGAAAGATTAGAATAGTCTATCTATCAGAAGATGAAATGACTTTAGCAATATCAAAATATTTCCAGATATATGTGTGGAATATGTGCAAACCTATGCTAATGTATGCACAAACGCAAGCGGCTGTCAGATTTGCATTGTAAGTGGAATAATTGAATTTGGAATGTATTTCCATTCAAAATTCTAGTTTTCAGAATGTTTCACCTGTTCTGAAGTAGGAGAAGAGCAACAACTGTTCCAAAAACTGTATTAAATGAGCAGGAGTGTTTGGTTTTGATTTGGGGAGATAAAACATTCCATTTCAAATTTCACCTTTTCATGAAAGTATGATTATACTAATTTTTACTTTAAAACAGCTTTTCAACATTGTTTTTTAAAAATGTTAAAACCGGGCATTTCTATATCACAAGATTTTTTTTCCTAAATGAAAGGCTGTCAATACTGACACATACTAAAAACATTTCACTGTGGGTGTGAATACTACTTACCCAGAAAAAAAAAAAAGACTAAAATATTCTGACTGGCAGACCGTTTATCTCATGCCATCCTTTTCTTTAACTTCTCTTTGTCATCGATGATGGAGAAGGTTTTCTCTTCAGAAACAGATGCAGTAGCTTTCTTCATTGGTGTCACAGCAGACACCTCTGTAGTCATTATGGTTGTGTGGTAGAAACAGCATTCATCCTTCATGCTCACTGTTCAGCTGCCTCTGTTGTACTTCCTACCTGGTCTGCCACCAGACTGACAGGGCTGTATTGCTTGTGAGCTCCCTCACCCTTTTCTCACTGAGAATGAGCCAAGTCCCTTGCTCTGCCATTCTCTTAAGTGTTAATCCTGATATGCGGTTTTGAGACCAGCAACATCTTGCAGAGAGTCACATCATCGGGTGCAAAAGAGGTGTTTAGCCTATGGGACTGCAGCTTAAGAGTTGGGTCTTGCAAATAGTGTCTGAGAACATAATTTTCAAAACCTAGAAACCATTAGGTTACTTATAGTTGTAACTGGGTACTCCTGACAGCAGAAAGCAGTTCTGTAGGCATTAGGATAGAGTAAAATGGACAAAACTATCTGAGCAGGAGACACAAAATGATTGCATAAGACCCAGCTCAAAAACTTTGCTCAAACGTAAATCATACTAAAGTCAAGCTTCTTTTAAAACAAAGTTTTTGGTGACTCTTTTACATTTCTGCCATGGCTTTTCGTTCCTTGTTTTGGGCCAGGACCAACAGAGTTATTCTGAAGTGCCTCAGCAAGTGTATGGTGCATGTACTGTTTTCATCATTAACACCCAGGTGGCAGGGAACGAGGTGCCTGCTTGAAAACATTGCGGGAATGGGATCTCTGTTAGCATCTGAGTGCAGGAGTTTATGACTCAGACTGTGGATGTGCCTCCTTGTCAGCTAATGTCTGGACAGAGCTAGACATTGACTATTATAAGACTGAAGTATCATTTTAGCACACATTACCCACCAACTCACTTCACGACTGGTTATATTTTTCCTTATTAGAGATACCTGTTCACCAAACTAAGCAGTCATACTAGGCTCTTCCAACTGCAGTTTAAAGTAGTACTGTCATTACAGAGCTGACATGTCGCGTACACCCTGCCAACTTGTTGACAAAAGGAAGGAAACGTAATTTAATACAGCTGTTTTACTGCAAAAAGTATCAACAACACTTCAGCCTTTTTATTTCAGTCCTGTCAATCAAAAACATCTGATCAACCAGATAAGTTAACATGCCCTGGAAGAATGCCTGTTTTTGACAGGGATTCAGAATATGGTGTGCCTTTTTAATTTTTTTTTCCCCCCTATTTTTCTGTTCCTTTGGCCTGCTCACACTTCTATTTGTTCAGAAGACTGCAGCCCTCCTCATCGACTCCAATGATAAATTCGGAGAAAGTTTCGGGCACACCCCTAGAACTTTGCAATCTTTGCATGTAAATGAGTAATTTCAGTTTCACAGCAGATCACTATGTACATATGAAATCAGTTTTCTCTTGAGTGTGAGCATATCAGATAAGTTGCTGAATTGTCTTTTAGATATTTGTCCCTTCTCTTACAACAGGAGTGTCAAACTCTTTTTCACTGGGCGCCACATCGGCCTCACAGTTGCCTTCAAAGAGTTGAATGTAATTTTAAGACTGTATGAATGTCGAAGTAGTTACATTTCTTCCATGTCTGGAGACTAACTGATGATGTCGAGTTTCTAGCCACTCATATTTTTGTAGCACTAATTCCTGAATGAGTAATATCCTAATGCAATATAGCAAATCCTGACTAAACTACCTGTCAGCAAGTAAATAACATATTTATGAGACTTGTAATTCAATTTCTAATTTATAACGCTTTTCAAAAAGGAACTGGAAAAGGGAGTCAGCTAAATTTTGACCTTGCTTACACTGAGTGTAACTATAGGGAATTTGAGATCTTCCTGGTAAAGAGGAAGATTTATGATCTGGTCAGTGAGAATTCATAGGTTGAGATCTCTCTGCCAATAAATCTTGATATTTGTCTTGCCTAATTCTCTGTGAAGTTAATGCAGAAAATTCTTAAGGCAAAAAAAAAGATGGTTTGACTCACTGTAAGTTTTTAATAAGTGATATAGGATGAAGTAATTCAGAAGGAGAAAGAAGACGTTCTATTCTATGCTTTTTTTCATGGGTTCTGTGACAAAGGAATGAAGTGGCATGGTGGGCTCAGGCAAGGTGTGCATTTTTGACAAGGACCAGCCAATAAATCTTACATTCTGCTTCAGACGGATCCGTCCTGATGTAAAATTTACCATTTCAGCAAAGTATTTCAGTGTCAACAACACTGCTAAAAATATAGCATTGTTGTGTGCAGAACACTTGCTAGGACCAAATTTAGTTGGTCAAGTGTGGTTAGAGAAGAGTCCAAGTGACTTTCTGGAATCCACAACTCTGTCCAGAACAAGGAGTCAGAATCCAGTTATACAAAAGATATACTTGAAAAGGACAAATATGAGGCAAAGATGCAACTGGCACTGGAAACCATGGCAACAGGTGTGTGAATCTCAAAAGGGCAAGGAATCCAGGAGTAAGGTTCAAGCCTAGAATATATTCATGTCTTCTGTATGATCTCCCTGTGGTCTGGGGAACTGTCTTTTTGCAGCCTGCAAGATTTCACACTGTGGAACAGTTTAGGAATGTGTTCATTTATTTGAAATATTTCAGATACATAATAATGAGGCAGATATCTACATGGTATAGCTGCACTGAGGTGAAGATGCACAGACAGGACGACTGTGTCCCAAACGTGATGCCAGATCTGTCCCTGAAACCAGAATTCAGAATCCTCTAGGGTCTGTTTGGACTCTCTCTTGATGGGCTGCGGAGAACCCGTCTAACTGTTGGTACCAGCCTGTGCACAACAGGGCAAATGGTCACCCATTTTGTGCACAGGCTGGTTTCTCTGCACTGTAAATGACTTCAGGAGCTTAAGTGCCTGTCTGAGACTTCTCAAGTGTAAGGAAATTGATTCTTAATCACGCACTTAATTCCACTCATCATCATCATTATTCTATCCTGGCAAAATTATCATGTTTTAATTAATGGAGCTGTGTATAACATTTGTCAGTGTCTCACTGCTTTTTACTCTCAGAAATATAGATGGAACAGTCTTATTTGGTGGTAGCATTTTGATACCATATTGCATATCAGAGTTAATCACAAAGTCTCTATGCCTTTTATTAACTTCAATGATCTCTGTTGGAATTTTTTGTATAAAGATGATGAGATGTGTATCTCAAAACATCTGAACGCCAAAGTGCTAGATCACTGGTTTATCTGCTTTTGAAAGATTTAAGAAGATACTCCAAACACAACAGTTCAAAGAGATGGAAACAAAGTCAACATATGTGCTCTCACACTATTTTTAATTTTTTTCCCTCTAAATTACTGCTGTGCCCTGGAATTTTTAAGATGTTGTTTGATTCCTTAAAATATTTAAAAATGTAGACTAATGGCTGTAAAATCCAAAGTTTTTTGGTTTAAAAAAATGTAACACGAACACTTGAAATTAAAAATAAAGAACAGTTTTCTGTCTTTCTTCTGGTAATATTCAAGCTGATAGATCACCTAAAGATTTCACTCAGTTTAGGTGGGTTAGAAAGTAATCCTTTTACTTAGAAGATCTTAGATGCATTTTGACTTTTAAACTGGGCTGTGGATATTTTGTTTCTCTTCCTTGTAGGTTCCTAAAGATCTCAGCTACTCCATCACCAAACCCATGTTCATCCTAAAAAGACTGTTATTTACCCACCATTATTCTAGCAGCATTGCTGTCCTCCAAAGTATCTGAACACATTCAGAATTAAGTTACTTAAAATTCAGTGCAATATGGATGATTTTAGACTATTTCTAAATGTTTACATATGTCCATACAGCTATTAAGATACAAGTATTTGTTCCTGGAGATCTCTGTAGTGCTGCTATCTGTGCCCATCCAACCTAGCTTTTGCTCTTTATAATACAAATCCTGTGTTTTGTCTTTCTGTTGATGGCAGTGAAACATGTCTATCAAGCCAAATTCTGTCCTTCACTGTTTCATTATCTTTGAATTTATGTCATGATCATCAATTCTTCCATTGACTGCCTTCTCAAAGACTGACTGAGAAAATGAAAAGTCCCTGTTTATAGTCTATTCTCTAAAAAACAACATGAAAAAGCATGAAAGGCTTGTCCTAAACCCTGTTAGGAAGTCCTGCTCAGCCTGCAGTGTAATAGAAATACTGTCATGGGGCATGTGGAAACTGAATTAAATTATACTTTTACAACAGTAAAAGGCCAGTATTTTGTCTGGCACATTCTGATGGAATAGCAGGTAAAATGCTGGCTCCATTTGAAATCATTTGGAGTTTCACAATAGAGGTCAGCGTGCCCAGCGTTTCACTCAAGGGAGAACTCTATACTGAGAAGGTATGCCATATGGCTTCAGGACTCCAAACCAATCCATGATGTGGAGCACTCATAGTAATTTTATTAATTTCAGTGATTTGAAAGTAATTTACTACTCAACAAAAATATCCTCTAATATATTTTGTAAAAGTAAAAAGGGGGAATAAATTAATACATTTATTTTAAAAAAGAAATTAATCTCACAAACTGTAGGAGAGAGAGGCTGCCTCCTGTCTACCTTTAAAACATTCACTTTGGCTCATGGAACATGAATTCTGAACTTAGACCGCTAATCTCGTCTTCTCCTGACTCACCTAAATCAGGAGAGTTGCAGCTGCAGAGTGATCAGTAGACGGAGGGATGGTATTTGTCCACACCTTTCAAGAAGGGTTTCTGCTATCAGTGTGCAGCAGGATTATTGGCAAAACATATCCATGGTCTGGCTAATTAATAAAACCTACTATAACTGATCAGGTGATCAATTCAATGCTGAAAGAGGAACAGCATTAAAAATTAGGAGAAAATGCTTAAAATAGAAAGTATGAACACATGTCTGCATATAGCTAGACAGATGGTATCTCTTTAAGCAGGGCTTATCCATATGGCAAGCTAGTAGATTGAATCTGAATGCTGTATAGGATCCCAGTGGAGCAAACCTCGGATTTTTTTTGACTCAGAGAGTCTGTGCTATATATCTCACTTACGCTTCAGATGACAACATAAGTGGTTTTATGCCATCAGCTTCCAGTAGTAGGTGCAAATAATCAAAGAGAGAGGGAGAGATATGAAGAAACATGAACTACACAGGGAGTTAGGAAACTCTCTGAGTGAGGGTTTGAAAAAATACAAAAGAAGAATGGGAAAAAAAAGAGACATGCAAACCCCAGTAAAGCAGTTTTGATAAACAGAAAAATTCAATAGCTGACTAAGAGAAAATTGCAATTATTGCATGTGCCGAGCTACCTATCAATAATTTGTTAACTGAAGAGTCCTGTTTTTGCACTGATGGACAACAGAATCCCACCGTACCAAAAAGTCCATGTCAGTCTGGGGGAAGTCTACTGAGGACACAACATTTCTTTAATAAGATAGGAAGACCATCCAGAGGATTTTTGAATCAGAATAAGCACATCTCTCACCTTTTCATCCCTCACAGGAGTTTAAACATTCAGCTCATGTACTGGTTGCTTCTCCTGAGCTGCAAGCTCTTCTCAATGGAGATAGTCCAGGCATAAAAGAAAGGTTGTAGTTGAGAATGTATAACCTGCTGTGGCACAGGGATTACACTGTTTGAACAGAAGGATGCCTGCCCAGCAGTCTTATGGTATGGGAGAACTGTGAAGAAGTCAATTTTATCTAGGAAGAAAACTCAAAAGAGGGTTTCACCATTAATTTCAAACCAGAAAATCTCCATACCCTTTGAAATGTAATGTAGTGAGGCTATGATGTTTGTGAACAAATGAAGTGAATGTATCAATATGAAATATCTTCATTTTAATTGAAGCTTAATTGCAAGAGGCTGCTGACAAGTTCAATTAATCTAATTTACTTGTTGATGTATGAAGTGTTGAAAAATATTACACATTTAAAAAAAAATTATAAAAGCAAAGAGAATGTAATAATAGGAAGAGCTAGTTTTAATATTTCTTAACTAAATAAGCACGTGTATCTGCACATTTGGTGAAATGTCCAATTACATGTGAATAGTTTATATATTAACACTCCTGAGGACACCCACATTTTCAGTTCAGTTTAATAATCCCTTATTAATCTCTTTTATAGATGTAGTCATCTTTAGAACTGGGAAAAGATGAAGGGCTGAGCATGACATTAAATAACTTCTCAGGAAAAAACATTGCTGTGCTCACCTGCAAAAACATAGAAAAGGCTGGTGATTTTATAAACTGATGTGCTTTTACTGCTACATACCACAACTGATGGAACCCATTGAAGCAAGACTGGAATACCAAAAAAACTGAGAACCAATTGAACTTTATTTTGAGGCTTAAATTTGTACTTTCAAATCAAATGCGACGTCTGAACACATCTTTTTGTTTGCAAACATCCTGTGCTGCAGTAAGACCTGAATATGCAGATACCCATACCTATATGCTGTTTTGTGGAATTCAGTGACCCTTTGAGGGCAATAAGATGTCTATGCAAATTATGGTACAATACAATTATCAAGGCCTGTCTTCAAAATATTATTAAAGTGTTTTTGAGTCCCTTGCTTCTGAGTCCTGTACAAGACGAGCATGCATGCAGTGGATGGGATTTCAGTCATTTACTATCTAGGTACCAAATTCCACAAAGTCTGATGAATTTCAGGTTCCATCTATCCCAATCTTTGTAATTATTCCCCAATATTTCAGAGTTTTTTTTCACATAATTTGGTGTTCTGTAGTCAGAATGTGTGCTATTGCTAACTATAACTACCAATAATTATTACTAGTAGTCATTTAGTGTATTGTTAAGTTTTTTCCCTAATCTTTCTTGTTCACCAGACGCAGAAAGCATCTTTGTCCTTTCAGTCTGGAAGATGAGGTTCAGGAATCCATTCAGCTCTTCAGCACAAGGAAAGCTGAGAACTGGCAGTTCTTCCCTTCCCTCATTTATTATCTATAGAAAGAGGATGTGAACTTGTGAATGTATATCAGGTTGGTGAGTCATGCTGATTAGCAGATACTTAGCCAGGCTCATTTGCTTATCCTTAATACTTGTCACATGTCATGCAACAAACTCTGCTGCGCATTACGAAGGATTTGACATCATGGAAGTAATTATTCCAAAATGATTCTGATAGACTAAAAAAAAAAATTAGAAATGAGGCAATTTGGCCCTAGAAACAACATTCTCTAATGAGAATGTTTCTGGGTCTGCAAATCCATAGTCATGTTTTATTTATAGCCCGACCTATGATTCATCATTAGAGTTTCTTTCAGATTTTGGAAGAAAAATTGTTCTTCCATGCACGAGTGTTTTTAGATAACCACAGCTGCTCCTCACTAGCTGCTGTTTCAATAGCAGAAAGCCTAACACCAGCATTCTTATGCATGTTCACTCCTATCTGCTCACATTCGAACCCTTTTCACTGCACACAATCAATCCTATTGTAAGGGCTTCAGGCAGCAGCCACTGCAGCCATCATTTGGCTTGTCAGCAAACCATCCCCTTTTCATTCCAAAGAGGAACAGCTGCTGGCTAGAAGTCTGCGAAAGGATGGTGCTGCTCCACTTCTGGTCTCATCTTCTTCTGCAAAAAAGCCTGCCTGTGCCAAAATGCCTCTGAAACATTTTAAGGCAATTGTCAGCAACTCTGCTGGGTAGACAGCAGAGGAATGCAGGACGCTACCTGGCAGGATACTGCTCTGGCATCAAAGGCTACAATTTGAATTTTTCTGTATATTGCTTGCTGGGTTATAAAAGGAGGAATGGTCTAAAGCAATTTGCCATTGAGGAAAATACTTTTGGAGGTTTGGTGGTTACATTTTGCTTTCTGCTCTCTTGTTTTAAAAGCCTGCTTTGCAAACAGGCAGGTTTACAGGTTGTTTAAGAAGAGCTTGAGTTAAATTTTTCTGATAATCCTGTCTCCAAATAAATTTTGTTTATCTCTGTACACATATATTTCTCCCCTATGGAACTCTCTGGGCTGCGGGGCTACTGTTTAGCAAGAGGTGCTTCTGCACTTTCAATACCATACCAGGTTATTATCATCCCCACGTTTGCTCTTTCAAGACCTGATTGTCTTTGAGTTGAGAGAGACCAGAGGTGGTTCCTGAGTTAACAACCAGGTCACCGAATCTGGCATCATTTACTGAGTACCTCTATGACAATGTTGAAAAAGTGAGACTACAGCATGTCTGGCATAGTGATACCAAATGGAGCTGTTTTGTTCCACATTCATTCAGCATTATATTGGAGATCGGTATGAATAAAACTTTGATGGGTGTTGTCGGGGATGCGGAGGTGGATGAGGGGCAGAGCAGTACTTGTTGCACTTGCAGCACTTTGTGAGTCTAAAACAACTGAAGCTTTGTGACTGCAGTCGGTACATGTCGGAAACTCACAGGCTGAGTTTGTAATATCTTGGCCTAAGGTTGAGCTCTTGTTTCTTATCATACTGGTAGTTTACTAGTGTCTGGCAGCTTGAATAAGACAGAGAATACTGTAGGGATTAGTTAAGTGGGTGACTTTTGATTTTCTGTAAATAGAAAAGGAATAATTGAGACCTTTGAGCAGTCCTATAGCTCCGGTACAAGGAACCTGCAGGTCTGCTATCAATTTCACTCCTGTGGGCAGCCAGAAGTCTTGTCCTGTTATATATACTCTTTCACACTATTGTATCCTATAGGCTTACAGTGCGAACCATCTCATACTGTGTGAATATTTTATATAGTTCCCATAAATAATAGCATTTATATCCATCAAAGTAGAGCAGCTTCACATGAATTCTATTTTGTTTCATTAAAAAATACATGATCATATATATTCCCTAAATATATATTTGAACAAAAAACAACAGTTGTCAAATATTAAAAAAAATTATTTCCCTGAGAAAAGGTGTCACAGTAGAAATACTCACATTGGGATCTCTTTTCTACTGGTGGCAATCCCATATTCAATGTGCTTGGGAAACAGTTACATGACCTTTCCTAACTGTTCTGTATGTTCTCAGTGCAAAATATAAGCTTGAGATCTGTACCTCTTACAGTTTGATTTCAGCATAAACAGCTTTTGCATAACTTTACTTCCTGTGCCAAATTTTTATGGATATTATCGCTTAAATATGCTAAGCAGGCAGGTCAGAGCTGTCTCTATTTGTTAAACAAATTAGTATCAGAGATCCTGAACAATCGCAAGGCAGAAAACAGGAGAAAGGCAGTGAGAGAGAAAGGAGGTTAGAAAAATACAATGAAAAATATTTTGCATGGCAAAAAAACCAGAGTTGCTAATAAAAAGCTCAGCTTCCCAGAAAACCTCCATGTGGAGGAATTTAATTTAAAATGTAAGCTTCTCTCTGACTGCCCCACCACAGAAAATATTCTTTCAGATGTGACCTTGGAAATGTTCACCTGATACTGGAGTGACTAGGGAACTACTGAGGATCCTTGGCCTCTGTTTAGTTTAGGTAAAGATCTACATGTATTTGGATATATAGGTGAAATGTGTCTTTTCCTGATTCATCCCACCTATGTTTGTCTTCCTTTCCATCTCACAAGATAGCCTTTGGGCTATCCTGCTTCTTTGAATGGGCAACCAAGATTCTTAAAATATAAACCACATCTCTCCATTCCTTCCTCCTTCCCTCCCTCCCTTCCCAACTCAACCCGCCCATGTGCAGCTCTCCCATTCTGGATCCGTGCACTACTTGCACCAGTGCTACTGTGTGACTGAGCATATATCTATGTTGGAGAATGGCTTGGAAACGGGGAATGCGGGTCTGTAGAGCAGTTGTACGAGCATAGCCTGTTCTGAAGGCCTTAGCATAAGTAGCAAGACTAGGCCGCGGTGGGAACCGCTGACTGTTTCAGTAAAATCAGCAAGGTCACTGAGACCTTCGCAGAGTTTCACAAACAGCTTTCAAGAGCACAAGAATGTAGAATAAGCATAGCTAGCAGCTGCAAGTAGGAGGACCATGTAAATGTGACTGTTAGAGCTTAAGCCAATTAGTAGGTGACAGGTATGCATAATTATCGTGAACTGTATAAGTATATGCTATTCGGGCTAATAAATCGAACTATGCTTTATCACTCATATTGAGTCAACCTGCGTGTTCCTCCACCGCTCAAATATCCACAGCTCTATGAAAGGCTCTGATCAGCACTCAGTTTACAAAGATACCCTGGCGTACATAGCCAGGGTAGTCTCAGCCTGAAAAATGTATAATTTTTAAAGAAAGTCAATCAGGGAGTGTAGCTTTCATGCTTGTTGGATAAGGAAGCCCTACAGTAATGTTACACTTAGATGAATAAGAGGTATGATGAAACGGAAAATCCATTTGAGAGAGAGGAAGAAGGTGAAGGATCTACAGGGAAAGAATTGCTGATTGATGAGACATCATGGGAGAAAAACAGGAAAGAGAACAAAAAAAGAATAAAGAAACAACAATCGCTGTAGGGGGAATAGCAAATTTGAAAGAGGTAGAAAGACCAAAGGAAAAAGATATAACGCTTCTGATGGGTGATAGTTTTTCCTTTATTAAAGGCATCAATACAATATGTTTACATATCAAGCAGCTGTGGTGGTTTAAAACCTTATTGCCTGAGGGCTGCTTGTTACCAGCTTCTGTGTGAAGTCACCCAGCCCAGCTTCTCCCAGCAGAGCCGAGCCAAGCCAAGCCGAGCCAACAACAGTGAGCACCCCTCTCCCCTTTGGCCATTGGGCAGCCTGAGTTTGACTGCTCATAATGATAAGCTTAAGCTTAGCTGCCTGACTTCTCACTAAAGCAGACACGGTCCCTGCACACAGTAAGTAAAGCAAAAGTGATTCATGCACATGACCAATAAAATAGGCCCCATGAACAATCATAAGGCTGTAAATCCAGCAAGTAGGGTCCATGTACACAGTCCCACCAGCTGGCACTATGGGAATCTCTAGAAGAGGACCAAGACGTGCTAAAGTGTGTTTTGCACTGCCACAGCTCACTCACAAAAGCCACAACAACTCAGAGGTTTTTCAGGGAGTCATATGTCTGTTTGGTCAGGTGAGGTGTTCCAACCACATAAATAAGGTGCTTCTTGACTGGGACCGCTTTTCAGGAAGTCACTATACTTTGTACTAACTTATTAAGGAAAAAAGAAAAGGTATGGATTTTTATCCTCTGTTTCTGAAGCACAGGAACATCAAATAAAAATTGTACTGTAGCACAGATGAATCATTTAATGAAAGGTATCACTCTTTCAGGGTATTTGTATGTAATTTCTGTCAAGCTGCAGGGGTGAAGAAGTGGGCCTCAACAATTCAATTGGACAATTGCGTTAAAAAAATCCTCTGACATGTAATAAAGTTAAGTTACCAGAGGAAAAAATAATAAAAGGATAATTAGAGCAAGTACATGCATCACAGTGTGATTGGTCTTATAACTTCTGGAAAAAAAAAATCATTTCCTTTTTGAAAGTTCATGGATATGCTTTCATTGCCTGGAGCCCTGGTCAAACTTTTCTTCTCCAGAAAATAAAATAGAACTTTCTGAGATTAAACTTGGTGAAAAAAAAAAACCTTTGCATACTGATTCTTTTTTCCTTAATATAACCAGTTGCATGTAGTTAAAGTTAATTTGAATGCACCAATTTGGAAGTTACAGCTATTTTAAGAAGTCATCAGAGAGATATTTGAATACAATCTTCTGAGAAGAAAAATATAATCTCACAATTTATCATAATATTTTCCTGAAAATTTTGCTGAAACTGGTGGAAAAAGAATTGAGATAGACTATTAGGGCTAAAATTTTCACATTTTAGCATCTAAAATTAGGTTTCTAACTCCATATTTAAATAGCTAAATGTAAGTAGCCTGATTTTCAGAGCTGCTGAGCAATCCCAGCTGCCACTGAAATCAGTGGGAGTTTTGGGTAAATACCAGGTTGCCTATTTAGGCTCATTATCATGTAAAGACTAAATAGATATTGGGACATTATACCAATGTTATTAATAGAGGTTACTGAGGTGGGACTGGGATCTATAGAAGTGCATAACAACCTTTCAGTGGCTTTCAGAGGCCGGAGTACACCTAGGCCGCTGCTCATGTAGGTACAAACCCTTTCGGAGCCATCTCACCCATTACCTTAAACTACGTGGAAGTGGCCCCATGCCACTTTTTAATGGTCTGTAGCAAGTGGGCTGCAACTGCTCTCCCAGAGAAATCATTACACCAATCACCATTACTGTCTAAAGGCTCTTCCTGATGTATAAGCTTGATATAACCCTTTTCAGCTTCCTCCTAGTCTTGCTTTTAGAAATGCAAAGTGCATGTTTCACTCCTTCCTACCCCACTCCTGTTGTTTACCCTCAGTTGGCACCACCCACCTGTGCATGGGTACCAGCACCTCATCCCAACCTGCTGCTGCTGGGGTCTGGGGAGCACAGTGCTGAAACACTGGCCATTGATGCTGCCCGCCTCGTGCACATTGCCAGGACTGGGAAGAGCCAGCATGTAGCTCTTTGCATCTTTTGGGTGTAGCGCTCTCCCGCCCAGGGAGCCCCCAGCTACCCCGCAACTGTGTAAGGGCAGCTGGGACTTACAGCCTTCCGTTTATTCCATGCAAGGTGGTACGAGATGATAGCACAGCTCCTGCACTGCCTGCACACCTCAAGACAAAAGAGGCTTTCTTGTACGGGCACTGCACTGGAAGCTGCACTTTGGGTTGCATTTTTTGAAGTAACACTGTGTTATGCTATTTGTTCTTCATAATCTCCTCAAGCCCCTTCCTCTACGATAACAGTTGCCTCATGTTTATCTTTACTTCACAGGGCTATAGCAACCTCAAAAGCTTTTCTGAGCTCTCCAAAGAGCCCAGAAAGAGCAGGCACCCAACTGCTGGCCTCGCTCTCTCCCTCTCTGCTGAGCTCTGCAGCGACTGGGTACTGCTGATTATGAAATGAAACAAAGGAGAAGCAGCTTCCATTGAACATGCAATTGATGCAAAGATCAAAGCAGAAGCAAACAAAACACAGCTTGAAGGAGAACAGTTCAAGGAATCAAGCAGATGCTTTTTTCCCTTCCTTGTGGTGCAGATGCGAAATGAAGCCTTTAGTCACTGAAGTCAATCTCCAATCTGACAGGAGCCAGGATTTCACCTCCAGTGTTTTTATTCCTGGTCTATGTCAAAACTGTTATGTTCCTCTTTTTTTTTTTTTTTTTGGTGTGTGTGTTTTTGTGGTTTTTTGTTTGTTTGTTTTTCTTTTCTTTTCTTTTTATATTTTTTCCTCTCTCATTCCACAATATTTTCACAGCTAGAGGAACTTTGCCTTTTAACAGAGTTCCCAATCTTTCCTGATGGATCTTCTCTGTGTAAGTCTTGCTTTCCTCAGGCTTGTGACCTTCAAGAGTTATATTTCTCTTTAGCTTCTGGAAGCTCATTTAGCTACCATAGTCTCATTTAGGACCATGACACTGGATCTGGCAGAAAGATAATCTATGCTTTAAGTTGCTAATGTTTTTTTTGATGGTTTACAATTTCACCAGATTTAGCAGTTTGTGTTCAAATCTTCCATATAAAGTGTCTTCTGGATTTTAGGAATTATTACTGTTCATCCTTTTTGGTAAAAGGTCAGAGAAGCACAGTTAATATCTCATGAGGGAAGAAAGGAAAAAATATTAGTTTGTTTTATGTTAAGGAAAAAAAAATATTAAATTGGCATCCATTTAACTGAGAAGTTTAAATGCCTCCACGCCTGGGAGAAGGCAATTCTTGGGGCAGGTGGGGCAAAGAGAAGAGAGACCCCTCTTGTTTCATCGGTGCAATTTTCTGTGTTTTAAGGAAGTGAAGTTTGCACTTTAGTCAGTGGACAAATTTCTGTCCTTAAAGACATCAAATACGAACAAAAGAGAACTGAGTGTTTTCAACCAGATTTACAGGCATCACAATGTGAATATTGATGGACAAAGAAGAGGACATAAGGTTTTCTGAAATGCCTGAGTGAATTATAAACCTGAGTGCTACTGATTTTGAATGATGATTTGGGAAATGTGCCTGGTGTGAGGCAGCACTGGGCAGTCACCCCCGAGCCGGCATCAGGCGGGGTGTCTCAGGCAGGAGATGGCACCGCTGCATCAGGTCCTGGTGGAGTGTCATGCTCAGGGGATGATACTGTCCCCCTGGCCTATGATCATTTTCCTGAATGGAGCTGCCCTGTTAGGAATGCATTTATCAAATCAACTTCATCTTGGTAAGGGTGACATTAATCCATGACACAGCGAATTTCTTGGGACAGACGTGGCTGTATGCTCCGGGGTTTGTAATGAGATATTTAGACTAAATACAGACAAGTAGGTTATGGGATTATCAAAACCACCCAGTCATCTACTAATGTCTTAATACGACCAAGAGTTCTTTGCAGTCACCCCTAAGGCACTTTTGGGGGAATTTCCTACTGAAAAACAACACTGAATGGAATAACTTCGACTGGTAACAGTAAGGCCAGAGGACAAATTGTGGAGGTGTTTAATGAGGCAGAGAGACAAATGATCTGGAAGTAGGAGCCCACAGAGGAGGAGCCACTGGAGTAGGGAGCCCACAGAGGAGGAGCAGATAGAAAGGTAATAGTAAACAATTAAAGCTTGCGTAAATTCTGGTGACAAAAACTTGAGCCTGAGAAAACTTATTGGGATGGTGATGACAAGCAATGTCTCACTTTGTATGGAGACTGCTTTTGTGCAGCATGTAATTCCGAAGATAAAAAATCCCTTGCGCTTCCTACTTTCAGTGGGTGGGAATACATCCTCAGCTCACATCTGATCGCAGAATATAATGTAAAAGAGATTCCTGCTTGAATCATACCTAAGCACAATCATTTTATGATCATGTTCTGTAATTGTAGACACCTGCCTCTGTAGTTTTCTGAATGGGAAATAAACCTTGGTGTATGATAAGAGAGGCTGTCTTCTGAAACCTCTGCATGTAAATGTGAGGCAGATCTTGCAGGTCTGTGTTAGTCTTCCTTCCTTCATGAAAATGAACAGTAATGGTTTTGCTACTGTCCTGAAATGACATGCAGGCTGAAAACTCTCCTTTAAAATGTGGGAAAGGGGTATATGCAGTAAGTTGCCTGCACAGCTGCATGCCCTGATTTCTGAAATCCCACTGAACTGCAGTTGGACCTGCATGTGGACAATGAAGGGGATTGTGTTGCTTGTTGTTCACACCAATGAAATGTCTACAGCAAAGTTAGTCCAGCTTGATGTTGTTTCATCGTCAGAGAGATTTCTCCACCCCTAGTGGTCCTTTGAAGCAGAGGAGTATTAGTCAGAAAAAAATGGAGCTTTGCATGTGACAATTTAGCCTGGAAGACGATATGTCTGTGCTGAGGAAGCTGAGGTCCTACAGACCACTGGGAAGAACTGAAGGAGCTTTCTGTGTTTCAGGAGGTTAGTTGGGCTGGGGAAGCAGTCAAAGGAGCAGGGAGCAAGGAACAATGAGAATGAAGCTCCATCTTCAGTGGAAAGTTCATTGCTTAGGCAGTGCTGTCACCCTGGCAGTGACATGCTTTTCCAGGTGATTTCTCAATATCCCAGTGTGCAGCTGAGTGAGTGAAGCCTGCAGCACATTCTTCTTTGAGACCACAACGTTGACCTGGGACTGTATGGCATTTGATTGGAATTGGTGATTTTGGATGTGATAACTCCAGAAAAACATCTGTTTTTCCATTTTTCCTCCCCAGAAGTGATTACACAGTGCTGCCTGAAAATCTGCCTCCTTCTTTAAGAGAAAATTTACCCTTTTCCCAAATGAGTAACAGTTATTTTGAAAATTTTTGTTTGAGTATATGGCTGTGAATACCTTCAACCTATTTTTCTATAAGGATTCTCAAAAGTAGTTTCATTTAATGAACTTTCAGGTATAATTTTTACTTGTGGAGGGAAAAAAACCCCACACCCTCAGACTTTCTTCTTCCCCTCCTTTACCACAGGCCAGTCTGATGTGCATGCTATGATGACCTATACTGTCTGTATGATCCCTTCCTCTTTTCTGATTGCAGCTGCCCCTTCTCCTTTATGGAATGAAAATTTAATTCTGAAATGACATTAAAATGTATAACAATTTGAAATGCAGAATTGCAAAAAAAGCTGTAGGTGTTGGCAGTCAAACAGTAATTTTTGTGTTTCAGGTAATAGAATTCTTTCCAAATGGCAAGAAAACATCGAAATTCATTGTGTAAGTAACTGTCTCTGGGCATATCTTCATCAAGAACTAATTTGACTGTCAGATATTTAGAGGTGAATTGTTTTCTACTGTTATTTCTAATGATTATTATAGAGATTATATATTGATACTGTTAATTATAAGAAGATATCTTATCTGACAAAAGTCACTCTATTGTCTTGCTGACAATATTCCCATCATTGCTGCTAGACTGTATTGCCTCCCCATCATATTTCTTCATCATCTCTTATGAAAATGAGTCCAACTAGACTTTCTGCCCTCTCCATCCTTTTGCTGCCCCACCATTAATTTCTCCTTCCCTGTCACAGCCTGTCTCCTATTCTGAGGTCTGAAGACTATTATCTGCCTCTCACTCCTTCACTCCCTGCTATCTCAAGCTTTCTTTCCTCCTCTTCTTTTGTTCTCATTATCTCAGCCTCACCTTCAACTCTGCTGGCTCTTGTCCCACTGCCTGCAAGCATGCTCTTGCATATTGTACATCAAAATAAGGCTTCTTTATTCAACTTGCCTATTTACAATCCTATCTTCATCCTCACCTTTGTTTTCAGTACTCTAGGGCCCAGATCCAAAGATCTATTTAGGCTCTTGACTTGTCCTTGAATTCTGAAAAGTATTCTGAATAGATTCTTGCCTCAGTTTTCTTTCCTTAGTTCTCACTATGCCCTTTTAAATTTCCCTTGTTACTCTTCCGCGACAGCTGAATTCCTTTTTGGGAAATAATATTTATATGTTTTGGTTCTTTATGGAAGCGACGTCAAAGCAGTGGAGCGGGTTGTACTTGTGCTTGCACAGCGCTAGTGTTGCTCCTCTAATGGTGGTTGCTTCCAAGAAGCAGCCAAGAGGAAAGTTCTTACTAAGTCCACACTAGATCAGTCAGCACAATTAGTTCACACACAAAAAAGGAAAGGTGAGTTCAAGAGTAATTGCCACATTAATTATTCTCTCTCCATCAAGAAACTTTCCCATACATTAACAACATGTATTACGGCCTTCTCAACACTGCTGTGATTCTCCAGTCAAATAGACTCATAAGCTGAACTAGCTAACAGGCCAATGACATATGTGGCTGCTTCATAATGAGCACATGTTAAGGTTGCTAATAAATTTAGTTGTGTGGAGGCAGTGCCCAGATGACAGAGGAGACAGGAGCAGTTCAACACAGAGAACAGAGGCTGGGGGAAGGGTCTCTGCCAACAAGCACGGAAAGACCCTCCTAAACTGAGGGGTTTGTGTTGTCCGAGCAGAGCTGTTGGACCACTTGAAGACTGTGACAGAAATCACAGAGGATCCATAAAGAGGATGTGGGTGTTGCAACATGTCATAACAGCATCTTTTAGCTTTGTAGCCACCTAATAGCACTCACAATACAGAGCTTAGAAAGTCAACTGTAAGGGTACATAAACTGAGATTCACAAAATCCAGCTGCTGGAGAAGGCAACTGGCAAGTGTTTATGGAGATGTCAGAGCATTTGAATGTTTTCCCTGCTCTTTAGCCGTTCAAGTCACAAGCACTTGCAGAAAATTATCTTGTCTTTTCCATTCCTTTGGGAGCAACAGTGTTGAACTGCTTGCCAGAGTTAAAAAAAGATGAATGAAAATCCCCTGTTTTAAAAAATTGACAAGGAGTTAGTTTTTCTTCTTAAAGCTGTCTGGGAGGAACATTAAGACACTTAGCAATACCAAGTAACTGGTGTGTTCACAGAATCACAGTCACAGAATGGTTGGGTTTAGAATGGACCTCTGGAGATCATCTAGTCCAACCCACCTGCTAAAGCAGGTTCACCTAGAGTAGATCCTTGATGACTCCCTGGTGAACACATGTTTCTGGCTTGTCAGAACATGGCAGAGGTGTTATAAAGGTCTGAGATCTGTGTCTAGATATCTAAGGTTAGTCAGCCAAGGTCCCTTGTTTAGATTCAGCTCACAGATGTTAGACTCTTAGTTGTGCCTGACAATATTTTATATTATGTTTCTTAGTTCTGCATATTACTGGTAAATGGCCTGTAACAAATTTTGGAAGGACTCCTGAAATGGAGCAAAACTGTAAAATAATTATTGCTCTCAGAACATCCAGTAAAGACCTTATTTTCTTACTTGGGTTTCTGGAGCTAGAACATTCACAGTATTGCTTTCCAGTGCTCGTTTTTTCCAGTGCTGTACACAGAGGCTAATAGTGAGTTTGTACCCTTACAGTGTCCTATCTCTAAGTTGACCTCATTAGTATAAGCTTAGTTAGCTGGTTGGAAATGACATCCTGTACAACTGGGGAAATTAAAAACACTCATTGTTTTAATAATTATCCAGGTACAGTGGTTGATTGTCTCATTTTGGAGCCTCTTTACATTTTAGGGGAATGGAAAACTAGCTTGCATCAGTAGAGCATAAAAATATCTTCCTGTCACAGAAATGAAACATAGTAGCAGATAACTTTTAAAGTGATGCCAATAGCTACATTTTCCTTTTAATGATTTAAACTGCATAATGTAATTTGTTTAGCTAGATCACTTACTGTTTGTGTACCAGTTCATATCAACCACAGAACACAATTTATTAATACAACAGAACATAAACTAGAATTCACTCCTTAAAACTGCTCTTATATTATAGTATAACTAGTTTCAGCTGACTTTGGCGTGAATATATTTGATCTCTTTACTATTAAATGCATGATCTTTAACTAAAATCCAATGGTATACAGAGCAGGAGTGGAAGAATGGAGATCTGTGGTGATGTGATGTTAGACATGGTGATGATGACAAAGGGCACACTGGAATATTTTGTGTCAAAGCCAACACTGAAGTTTCCATTGGCAAAGTTCAGCAAAACTCAGTTGAATTTCATAGAGCTGCAGACGTGTTCTATTAGAGTACTATCAGACAAAGATAAACCTTCGTAGTTATTTCTCTTTTGATGATTCTCAGGCACACTTACTTCAGACAATGAAGAACTGGAGGGAAAACAAAGTAAAATAAAGTGTAATAACATTGATTTTAATAACCCTCTGCAGAAGAGACACAAACAGATTGTAACAGATAGAAACTGGGCTCTAAAAGAAGTATTAATTCATCTCCATCAGTATGGCTAGGAATGGTGAGTGATAACTTTTTTGTTTGTTTAATTGCAAGTCATTAGTTTCATTATTTTTTTGAGGAAAAAAAAAAGAGCACAATGCTGGAAATATTTTATATTCCTTTCCCTGTGAAGAACTATTCTTCAGTTATCACAAAGGCTAGTAATACCTCTCTCAGAAGGAGACACAAACTGGGTTCAGAAACCTGAATCAGAAAACTTTCAGTGATGTAGCAATAAAAGGTGCCCACCTTGCATGTCAGAAAAGTTTGATTTTAAAAGTAAATAGAATAGAGAGAAAAGCAAGAAGCAGATTTGAGATGAAAGAATGGAAAATCAAAGTCATCTTCTCCTTTCGTGTCTTCTCTACTGGAGTGTCACAAGAGCCCTCAGGAGGTGGTGATGGTGATCTGGTGCCACAATTCAACCCACTGAGACTGGGACAGCAGCTGCTTTGGAAACATTCCTCTGGCTTCAGGTTGAGCATTGTTAGGTTTCCTGCCATGGAGAGGTCTTTGCTGTGATTGTGCCTTTCTTTAAACAACAGGCTCAGTCTTTCCTTTGGCTTGGCTGCGGCAGAAGACTTATGTGCAAATACCTGGCAGCTCTATACCCCTCTCCAGAGCTGGTCTGGAGTGTTGAAGAAGCTGGAAGCGTCATGGATGTGCTGGGACCTCCACTGTGGTGGGGTCAGCAAGGGAGGGCTCAACTGGGCGCTTGTGAAAAACTGAGTCTCCATGACATATACCTGGCAATGCCCATAGTCTTCCTTGATCTGAAGAAGGGACACTGTTCTCACATATGTTTAGTAACTCAATTTTAATGAAGTCTGGAGAGCAAAATAGGCTAAGTAAACATGTTTTCTTTGCTTAACCTAGCACACGAACGTCATTCTCACCTGGATGGACAGAAAATGTTGCCAAAATCAAACATCATTTCTTCTACTTCTAAATACTGACTGATACATAATACTCAATGTGGTTGTATGTATTTATTACTTGAACATCAATAGTATAACTATGCATACAAATATATGAAGTAGATATATGCACACATCTTTAAATCTCTGCAAAGACACAAATGTACTTAAGATTGGAAAAAGCAGATATCTATTCAAATAATTTTATAGTATGCTTTATTCAGGTATTTTCCCCTAAAATAATATCATAAACAATAATAAAAAGCTGAATATAGTACAAAAGTGGTGAACAATTCAGGCCATGGACAGAAAACAGAATTTAGTCACTCTTTAGTGATATTAAATAAAAAAAAAATCTCAAAGTTTAGATTTTCATTGCTTTCTCTGGTGATGAAAACTGATATAAGTCAACACACTTTCCAAAAACCTCCAGATTCATTGGAATCAATAATCTGAAAACTCTCTGTGCAATAATAAATTTGGAAAGTCATTTATTCTTAAGATTGAATTCTTAGGCTGCATTGGTAGCAGCATTGAAGGTTCTTACTTTGTGTGCTTTCCCTGAAAATGGAAAATAAATAACTCTGTGACTAAGCCTTTTTGATCTCTATTGAAAACTCTAAAATCAAACCTTTCAGATACAAATCAGTTACTCTACGGTAACAAGCTCCCACTAACACTTATTGTACCCTCACCCCTTCTATGTGACACCCCTGACAAATGTGAGGTAACTTCTCTTCCCCTGAAGAAAAACCCCTTTACGATTGCCGCACTAGTGGCAATGCTGAGAAGTACTGCTTGAATTGTTAAGGTGCTGCAATATCTGGGCATCTAGGATCTGTGCCTCAGAGCTCTACCCATTAAGCAGAATGGAGCTGGCATTACTTTGTGTTGCAGCATCTGTTTTTTTAGGCACTTGGCCCTGCAGCAACACCCATGGCCCCTGCTGAGCTGGGGTGCCTGCCCCTGCCGGGGGGATCCAGCATAGGAGGGCAGAGCTGCATTAATCAGAAACGAGGAAATATGAGGAGAGAAGTGGATCTTAGTATTATACAATATAAGGGTACTTATTCTGGCACTTCATTCAAGATTCATAAGACATGACGAAATTGGGTTCCTAGGGTTTTTCCTCCAAACTGGTGATGATTCTTCAGAAACTAACAGGTCAGTAGTCATGACAGTGGAATGCGGGAGACTGGATTTCCATTAGGGTTTTTTTGTGCATTAGGATTCTGTCTCATGTTTACTGCCTTCCAAAAGCACTCTGTGACCGCAACATTACAGGATTCTCTCAGGATTTCCCTCCTGCTTAATTGCTTCATGTATGGTGGATTGCTGTACATCATGTGTGTGGATGCACTGGAGACAAAAAGCAAGGGGGAAAGCAGCTTTTTATCCTTGTGGTTTGGGCACTCATTTGGAAGTGATGAGACCTGGGCTTCAGTGCCTGCTCCTATTAATGTTTATGAGCTTTATATTTAGTGATGACTGAATAGAAGCATTTTTTCAGCGCTTTGAAGACAAAATCCTTAAGCACTGAGGTGTTTCTGGGTATGCTTAGGCCTTTGGGCACCTAAGGATTTCTTTTTTTTTTTGAAAAGAGAGATATCTAGAGCTATCCAACTACCTTTTTGGTGAGAAATAAATTTATAACATGCAATGTTTTGAGCTTTTGGAGATGAGCTTTGACCTGCTCATCCAAAAATAGGACTTGGATTTCTTGCAGCTGACAATTTTCACTCATTAGTGTTTATACCTTTTCCTGTGGGAGAAAACCAAATAGATAAAATACAGATAATGTAACCTTTTGAGCAGCAAGGGCTCCCTTACAATGTACTGTCATTCATTGCATTTTCGGGGTACTGGATCAAAAGAAAATAATCATTTATCAAATGAAGTCACTCAAATTCTTGAGCCCTTAGTAAATGCTGGCTCTGATCTGGGATGTATGCTATTTCGGGCACTTTGATATGTTATTCGATATCTAGAGTTGGTAAAGTACTTGAAAAAGGTGAAGTTTTCACAGAAGTACTCTCAGTCCCATAGCATGCAAGGTCACAGGGCTCTCACAAATAGCAGAATGCAGATAGAGAAGACCTGGCATGTGTCCTGGAAAGATCCTGTTAGTGGACCAGAAGAACAGACTAAATCCATAAGCAGCTGTTTTCCTACAGTTAAGAAACTAGGGGCAAATTGAGAGTTCAGCTTTTGTTGTTGTTTTTGTTTGTTTGTTTGTTTTTGTTGTTGTTATGGTTTTTCCCCTTTGTTTTGTTTTGTTTTGTGGAAGAGGTGAGACAGCAATAAATACTGAGACAGAGATTCTATCCTGTGTATCCAACAGAGCTGCATAGAGATGGAAGAATAAGAAAGAAATAGCACAAAAGCAGACTTGTATCACAGTATTCCTATCATCCTTAAGCCTTCAGACATGGTACTTCTCCTGGCCAGGCTCTGGGCCCAGAGCAGCTGTACATAACACAAGGGAAGGACCTGTGACATTTGTGTTACTCCCAGATTGTTACTGTGGAAACTCCCTAATTCACCAACTGATGTCTGTGACTGCTGGGGAACGTAACAGCTGGAGCACCCTGAAGGGCCTCTGAATCATAGAACCATGGAACAATTTGAGTTGTAAGGGACCTTCAAAGACCATCTAGTCCAACTGCTCTGCAATGATCAGGGACATCTTCAACTAGATCAGGTTGCTCAGAGCCTGTCAGTTCCAGCTGCTGATGCTGCAGCCTGCTCTTCTCTAAAGCATCCAATACAAGTAGGCAGGAACCTGCAAGATCTCCTGCAAAAATAGGATAATCCAAACCCATTATTTTGACTTTTTTTTACACATTGTCTTAAACGAACCTCTTGCACAATATTTGTGAAGGCATGCTTTGCCTGAAACATAAGAATCCAAACTTGTGCAAGAGAACTTCTCCAGTGTCCCAGTATAAGTGAGATTTTTACTTCCAGAGACTGACCACCACTACAGGGAGAAACAATCTGCCATTGTAGTGAAGGGTGGATTAAGAAGACCTTTTGGGAACTTTAAAGGTTTTTTCAAACAAAGTGCCTTGGACATTGCAATTCACCTCATTTCTCAAGTGGATAAGCCCTTAGCTTGCGTGTGGATGCTATTGCCCATGGTGAATAAATTATAGACACGGTGAAGTGTAATTGTCTCAGGAGCCAAATTTCATAGCTGTTCTGTACAACAGCAAACTTCAAGCCCTCCTGCAGTGGTGGGAGGGATACACTGTACAGCAAAGGAGTTCAAATCAGTAGGTTTGTGCTGATACCGATGCTTCATCCATTACTTGCTCCATTTCACTTTAATCACTGAGTTTGTTTGACCCAGGATGATGTAGGAGGAGGAATGAAAGAATCCAATTACTACAGTTCTACTCAGCAAAAATTAGAAATAAAGAAATAAATGGAAAACTGAGCAAGTTTTTATTTTTAAGTAATACAGTGATGACCTGCCTAATCTGGAAAAGCAGTTAAAAGAGATTCTCTCTGTATTCCTGTAGAAAAATAAACTGTGCAGAATGAGTAAACATGACCCTGTATCGGTTTTGTAGAATTGCTTATTTTTATCAGTCATTTATTTGTTGTGCTAATGCTCTAAATTGAGTATGGAATAAAATGCCTGTCAGATGCTTGCTTTCTCTGCAGCAAAACTGATAATGGCTTAAATTCTTTTCATGCTTCAACCAAAGAACACTGACGGAATGCATCTAGAAGTGAGTTAAGGTGTATTCTACTCCTCATGGAGAAATACTGAAAAATATATTGTGATGCCAACAAAACAAGCCTTTTTTAAAGGAAGTTGAAGATCCAAAAGTGGTGCCAACTTCAAAGTTTAAGAAATAATAGTCAGTTAGAACCAAAATCACTGTTACAAAGAAGTTAAGAACTAGTTAAACCCTAAGTCCGGTGCATCCTAATGTCTTGTGCAAAAGAAACCCATACATAAAGTGAACTCCAATAAAGTCAATGCCGTCAATATGTGTGATGAGTGGCTTATCAGTCCATTAAGTGCTCAGTCTCTTACTGCTGTTTACCAGACCCGTGACCTAAGGGTTCCTTGTGTCAGGACCCAGCACATGTTGCTGTGCTGTGCCATTGGAGTTTCATTTCTACAACCCTCACTGTCCCAAGTGTCTCTGAACAACAGGAAGGATCCTGATTCACGTTGTTTTTCACATTGCTGCGAGGGTATGTAAATACGCCATTTCTGAGCCAGAGGCAACTTCATGTTTGCCATCCCTTTTTCTTCTGGCAGTTATTTGATACTTTTGGATTTGGTTCTGCATCTGTTAAAGATGTAAATCCCACTTGGTTACTGGCCTGGAGGTGCTCTTATCACTTGCCCGGATTTCTTGAAGGCTCACTTTGCAAGCCCAAGGACACAAGGTGTTTGATTAGAGGAAGGCCATGGAAGGCCAAATTGTAACTATGTAGTAAAATAAAATACCATTAGCTATTTAGAGTTTCCTGAAATTGACAGTTTTTTCCCTATTGCCAGACTGGAGAAGGGATTAGTTTTCCTGATACCAATGTTGAGGATGTCCCTAGACAATGAAGCACAACCTATCAGAATAGCCCTTTCAGAAAAATCAAGAAACTGTTACAATTTTTAGGGTCACTAGAAGAAATCAGATATTTCTTGATCCCTGTCCAAATCTGGGCACCACATGAAAGTAGTAGTTTTTTCTTAATGTTGCTTAGATTCAAAGCTGGATAGAAGTGATTCCTCCAGTTGTCAAAATATCTATTTGTTCTTTGTTTTCAAGGTCTGTCTCTTTTACAGTCCAGGAAGCACCATCACCAAGCCACAGAGGAGAACTAATACTAAAAATATTTCTCCAGCTTGCTTTGCTTCAGCGGTATAGCAGGAAAGAGAGTATCAGCATGTAACAGGCTTATTCCTGTTATCTGTTTTGTGTCCAGAGTTCAAAGACATCAAGGCTGCCTTCTTGTATGATGATGGCCCATACATTATAACTCACATTTGTGAATGGTGACATAGCTTGCTTATGCCCTGCACTCGCACACACTAATCATTGTCCCATTAATGTTCTAGGCAGATGTCTCTGCTAGGCAAGCAGGCAACTGGCCCTGTTTTTTAAATTCCCTTCTCAAATTATTCAAGTTCATCTGTAGTATCTGTATCAGCATTATCCATGCTTAGCTCACATCTGGGCTCTGTGGAATCAGGCTGCATAACTCTCTTTGTGTTGACACAGGGAGAGTAACAATTCACTGTCTGTCTTAGTGAAACATTTTCCACAGTGCTATAGACTGATAGAAAGTTAAATAATATTTGCTTAGGGAAGAAAGTTTCCTTTTTGCAAGAAGAAAGCTTATCTTCTACTGACAGGAAGATGTATATCTAAATCTAGGTATGCCCTTTTTGCTGCCAGCAGCAAGCTGGAATGGTATGTTTCTTGCTTCTCCATTAGGGACAAAGATACCATCAGCTGAAGTCCGTTCATGTCCCTGGCTGCCCTTGCATAAGCTCTGGCAGCAGACGTTATGCAAGGGGTAGGTAAAGGTAGCATTCCCTACAGAAATCAGAAAAACAACAGAGTGTAGGTAGAAGCATAAATATGTGCTTTAATATAGTGCATGTTTCCTAAATGGCCTTAATTATATTGTAAATTATTTGTAGGAGGTTTTTTTTGCTATTTGTATTAATGTTCCTACAAGAGACTGTTACTCTGATTTGTTCACATTGATTTTAATTCTTTTTTTCCAGTGCTATCATCCTTTTGCCTAAGGGTAAACTACTGCTGAATATACTTATGCAATTCTCCTGAGGGAAGGATTAAGTTATTGTTTTATTCACACTATTAGGAGACATTACTCTGAAATGGGGTGGTTTCAGCTGGAATGGAGGATGGGCGCTGAAGTGTGGTGTGATGGTTTTCCTTTAGGTACGTCACTCTTTGCAATCCCCTTCAATATGTGCCTGTCTTGTAGGGTGTGCAGCCTGGCAAGTGTAACCCCAGGGGGTACACAAGTCCCCAGGAGTCATGGGATACCCATCAATAGCCCTTCAAAGTGAGAGTCTCTGTTAATCGTGACACTGGTTTGAGCCAGTGGGAGGAGATCACAAAGAAGGCAAAAGAAAAGTGAAGTGGCAAAGGAAAGGTGAAAGATGGAGAAATACTGTGGTTTTTGTTCACATGTGCGCGTTTAATAATTTGGCTTTTAGGAATTTTGAACACTGCTTACTTCATTAGTTTATATTTTCAATTTATATTTAATTTAAGTCTGAAAACTTCATTACAACATTCAGTGTCAGGACAGCTTTCCAGTAGCTTGATAGTGGCTATTTCCTTGGCTAATGAATCTCTCTTTTCGCTCAGTTGGGCTCATTCCACTGGTTCACATATTGTCTTATAGGGATTCAGCAGCCTCAGGTTATAATTTAATAGAAGATGCTCTGTTTTACTCTCCTCCACTGCTATGTTTTTGATGTAGTTATGAAGCCTTCCCAACCAGCTTGCCCAAAACACTCCTAGTAGCCTATGGCCAACTCAGACCTAAAGTATAAGTTAAAAGCCACATCTTTTTTGTGTCACAGGAAAAAGAAAAAATAGAGGGAAAGTCATATGGGGTGAAATCAAGGAAGCCTTAGAAATAGGCCAAGCCCTTGTCTTTAGAGAAAGTAAAAAATAGTCATTGACAATACCAACTGGTGGAAAATTTGCTTCTGACCCTGAACCTGACAATAATAATAAACAAAACACTCTGGAAAAATACTCCTGAAGCCTTAATACTGAAGAGTAATTGTGCACCTCATTTTCTCTATCCTTTCTCTGTGACGAATCTTCAGTACTTTAGGAAAGGGCAAAAATCTACCCAAAAGCTAGGTATTCAGCAGGTAAAGAACTAGTTTGGCTCCTTTCTCCAGAAATACTAAAGCTTCATTAAATATTTAATTAACATAACCTAAATACGATGCACGCATATGCAGTAAGGAACCAGTATCAAAAAGGGGGTTGTTGCCTGAGCTAATGTGTAAGTAGGACGAGGGACTTATGTGAAACTGTCCAAAATCCTCCAACAGCTGAGCATCCTGTCTCAGAAATACTCTTTCCCTGTTTTCCAGCAGGGTTTTAAGTGATCTTATTGTGATATACTAAAACATTTGGATAAAATTCTTTCTGAGGCTATTCAGTCTATCATCTGGACTCTGCTTTTGCAGGAAATGATCCTTAGGAGTAGGTTTACGCTGACCAGTGCAGTAGTGCAATGGACCTCTCTTACAATAGCAGGTTGGGTGTCTGTAACTCATGAGTGCTCCAAGTCACACTGCACTGCAAGATCGCTAACTGGTATTACAACTGCATTCACCTCTACAAAGGCACCTGGAGTAACTCTAAATATCTTTACACTGGAGTCACGATCCATACAGCTACTCTGACAAAGGGTCCCCCGAGTTAACTAGCTGCTTTGCCTGATTCAGGATGCTAGCTGGTGTGTTGGCTACATAGGTATTTCAGCCCGGTTGGAAGCATCTGCAATTAACTCTGTGGCAAATAAATGTTTCCTTTTATAATATATACCTATCTTTCAGGAATGTGAGGATGTACATTTTCTAGTTGGTAGCACACATTCTTTAATCCAGAGCTGAAATCTGGGTACAGCTAACTTTTGAAGAAAACTTCAGATTTGACCCTGAACTGCTCCCCTTTTCATGTCTGCTTGACTTATAGCTTCTGATTTTCATCAGTCCCATAGATGCAGCAAAATCTTCAGTTGTGTATGGATGTATATGATCCAAAAAGCAAAGAATTAAGAGAAGCTGCTCTTCATAGGAAGTCAGGACTATGGAGCATGTTATGCTATGACAAGGGCCTACATGAAGCTTAAAGGTGATGTCACACCCAGGAGTGCCAAAAAATCACATCTGCATTGAAGACAAACTTACGCAAAAGATCTCCATTTCACTGTTATTTTTTGTTTGATGTGGTTTTGGTTTTGGTTTCTGCATTGTAACTTGCATGAAAATCAGTGTAGGAGGTAGGACAGTTTTCCAGGATGAAGAATTTGAAACTGATTGGAACTTTTTTCATAACACATCATGTAGAGAAAAAAAAAAAATACCATGACCCAATTAGAAACATTTGTTTTAGTGAAAAATCACTATATCCTTTTTGACTGATTAATCAGGTTGTGTTAAAGCACATGACTCATGCCTGTAGCCAATTTTGATAATTTGTCAGAAACTCAAGCGAGCAATGCAGAAAGTGGAAGTACCAGATAAGGGCATAATGGCGATCAATCCTTGGTTTAGTCCTAAGACAGGATTTACCTGTGAATTTGCATGGACTGAAATTCTGCATATGGTGTAGTGAAAGGAAAGCCTCACCTTGCATCACTACCTACTTCTTGCAGTTCAGGAAACAGTATGTAATACATAATTTCATGTAGAAATCATGTGATTCTATGAGAAGTGGCGGGCTGTAGTCCTTGCAGTTTGTGCCCCAGGGACACCACTCTGGAAGGAGGGGGTTGGCCAGGGGAGCAGTACAGACGTTAAGTCCTGCTCCTAAGGGTGTTCTATGCGGCCATGCTGTGATGTCTCCCCACTGAGCACAGGACCACTGTTTTGTGTGGTATGTGCATGCAGCAAAGCATGCTGCTTGTACTGTTGTTGGTCTTTTACGTCTGTTGATGAGAAGGATGGGAATGAATGAAGGGCTCAACAATAATCCTAAAATGAAGGATAGAGTGATGCAATATTGTCTATCAGAGTAGCAGGACAGAGGAACTCACCATAGCTCCCTTCCTCTCTTAACCTGGTCTATTCCCACCTCAGGGACTGGAAACACTAAATTCAGCTCACTGAAGCTCTGCAGGTCCAGGTCTTTTGAATACATTATTTTTACCCTGTCCTGCTTCAAGACTTGCCTTATTTATGACTCATTCACCCTGAGCTACCTTCTCCCATGTTTTTTATTCTTTTTGGTTCTCTTTGTTTTCTTTTTCTCTTCATTACTTTCCTTTCTTTGACTTTTCGCTTTTTTTCACACTCATCTCAACCTTTCCTCTCAGGCACTGTCCCATTTTCTTCCTTCCTTTGCTTGTCAGTCATAATCTCTTCATTCCTAACCAAGTTGTTGTACTTTGCTACAGCCTTGCTGCATCTAGTCATGCAGTACTCCAAATATCCTGCAATTAGAAGAAATTCCTGTACTCGTCTGTGGGCAGTAAAGCAGCTCTGCACACTGGCACCAGGTGTATGGAGAAGATTATTAACCAGTATGGACAATGAAATATTTTGGTTTATGGGTTTGGATGGTACATAGGCTACATCTAGTATAATGAAACTGGGATAAAGGATGGATCAGCACTGGCCCATGACTATCCATGCTGTTTAATAGCTATCATGTTCCCTGAAATCCTGCCTGCGTTACGGAGGAGGATCCTGTGCTTGTGGGAGAGCTCTGGAATAATCCTCCCTTCAGGAACTGATACCCTGTTGGGTAGCACTGTGATAGTCACAGTCCTGTGGGTCTAATTTATTTCACTGCAAGAAAACAAAGAGCAAATATAAGCCTTCTCAAACCCAAAAAGCTTCAGGGACCTTTTCAGCAGCATTTACACATCTTTCAGCGGTGGTTAAGGATAAGAATCTGTTACACAAAAACTTTGCATTGGGAAAAAACTGATCACACTAAGCGAGCATCATTCATGAAAAGCAAAACTCACCCATTAGTGAGTTTGAGCAGTGTTCCTTGAGCACTTGCTTTGGAACTGAAGCAATACTAAAATAATTCAGTACACATTACAAATCATACACAATGCCCAGAAATATACCAGTGTCCTTCACTGATGCACTGTCTTCTACTTCTTAAGAGCAGGTGTTAGCCTGTGAGAGGAGAATCACTCTTTCTGTATTTTAAAGTACAACCCCCCATACCTTTGAGTGATCTTGTAAGCATGCTTCTGTGTCTGGCTCAGGAAGAGACTGTGCATTAGGGACCAGGGTGGAGGTGACGTGAAGTGGACCAAGACACCAGCACTTTCAAAAGATGTTCCTGGGAAAAAGAATTAATAACTGCTGGATCCTAGGAGTTGTGGGATTGAGAGAGATACAGGTTTTATTGCACATAAGTTTCCCAGTGTCAGTTAAACTCGTGGTGCTCCATGAATATCTTTTTTTGTTCTTTTAAAGACAGCAGAACTGAGGATGAAAAGACATACTTTCAGTGACTGATTATTGCTTGAATTTCTATTTTCTAGGAGCTGTTCCTTTATATTGCTTTCTTAAGATTAATCTGTGTTGAAGCTTCTGACAGAATGCCTTGGTTAAATGACAAACCATATAAAAATACATTTTTTTTAGATTTTATAATAAATTTAGCTCTTGTCTACAGAAAATGTCATAATAAAAGAGAAAAAGTATGAAGACATTTCATTCATTAGTCAACATTTAAGTGCCCTATATCTAGCTCTACATTTGATTTCCGCAAACAAAATTATTTTAACCTGTTTTAGCCATTTCTCTGAGTTTAAAAAAACATCAAATATTATTGAAGTTCACAAAAGGTTAGACATAACTTTTTGTAGAAGGTATGTTATGGAATACAAGATTCAGTACAGAATATTTACTTTAATATGCTTCAGTTCGTTGTGTTAGGAATGAGTCTAATATTCTGTCTTTAAATGATTGTCTTCCTAATAAATTAAAATAATGAAATATATTGAAAGATTTAAGGATGCCCCTCTCAGATGCAGCTATAAACAGAATATTTTCCCTCGTCATACAGATTAGAATGGATTTCAGAAACTTTTTAAAATATTGTTTTCTCACAGTTTCAAATGAATTTTATCTGTAGATGTAATGAGTTTAATAAACTGATGTTCACAAACATGAGATGTAATGAAACATGCAAAACTTCATACAAGTATAATTTCAACAAATAAATTGATTCATGATAACTGAGTTACAGTTTCAAGAACAGTAGCAATGTTCTTTTGAGAAGAGACAGAAAAAATATGTAAAAGGAAAATGGCTTCCTGAAAAGGTCTGAAAAGATGAGACAAAACATTTTCCCTTATTTTTCTGTAGATTATTTCTTATGGCAGTGGAAGAAAGGTGGTCATTCTCTTTAAATAGACTTGTTTACTTAGTATTACTGACAGAGTAGCTTTAATTCACGTAGAGCTGCTGAGTAAATCAAGCAAACCCATTCTTCTATGACTTTTTGTTTCTATAATTATAAGGAGATACTAAAGTAAATAATTTGCCTTTCACAGTTAATTTCACATTCATCTGATGTCATGTGTAAGATTCAGCCTATCATTTCAATCTAATCAGAAAGACCTTTGAGATCAACCAAGAGGCTTTGGACTCAGATAACCAGATATAAAATTAGAGAACATCCTTCACTTTGTAGTTCTGAAATCAGTGTGTAAGTACCAGGACAAAGCTTATGCTGATCATATCACTGTCTTCCTGCCATTTTGAAGCATGCATTTCCAGATTTAGTTTTCATATGCATGTGTTTTACAGTAGAAAACAATTAGCAATGCAACCTGAATGAAGGTGGCATATTTTACTTTTATTATGAGGACTGAAAACTGATGTGCTTTCTGTAGAACAATGCCTGGCCCTCATGCGTATGCCTGAGACACAAGTATCACGTCACAATGTCATAAACTCTATATAGAGCTCAACAGTACTGTGGTGAATGGGCATAGGTCCAGAGCAAAATGATGGATCAACAGCTTCCAGGGATGTTTTGGCAGGTGAGGTCACCAGGACAGAAAGATGCCTTGATTAACCCCCTGCTCTGTGGATATCAATATGAGGAGAATTGATGGCAGACCAGCATCGGGGGATATGTAAGCTCATACAAGAGCCTGTGCTACATGGTGCATGATTTCAATGGGATGCTCTGGAGGACTGGTTCAGATCAGGCTCATTAAGCTGGAGACTCAATGCCATATTCTCTTTATTTGTGTGTGTTCAGGGACAAATTTGATTCTTGGTCATACTCACACCAACAGTGTTAATAGAAACCATGGCAGAAAAAGGGCTCTGGCAATGGTCTCCCTACTGCAACAATGAAGACAAATGATGGCATCATGAAACCTCCTGGTAATAGATTTTGTGCTCAGTCATGTTTTCTTCTGATGTCTACTCTTTTCAGAGAAATAAAAGTCTTAAAATGTAGTAGAGGCCTGAATGGGTATCACCATTTTAAAAAATAGGACTATTTCCAAAATCTTAAGAAAAATGATACCAAATAATCTGAAAAGAATTCACAGTTTTGTTTTAAGATGAACAAATCTTATAATAGTCTTCTATCAAATAAATGTATTTACTCAGGTAGAGGAAACAAACAAACAAACAAAACAAACAAAAAACCCAACAAACTTCAAGTCTTACTTGAATAACTTAACTAGACTCTGGTGGAGATTTTTTAAAAATTAGTTGTTCTTCCATGTCATCATATCAGATTTTTTATTATAAAAACAGAACAAAACAAAACAGGAACAAAGCATCCTAAAGCAAAATGTTGTGGAGCTAAAGGTAAGCAATTTAAAAGAAATAAAACATGTCTAGTTAGAAATTAGTGAGTAGCTCATAATAACACCCATGAAAAAATCTGAAGGAAAAACTGCTTGCTAGTTTCTCTCCCTTATCTTTTTCCTGAGAAAGAGAAATAATCATCTTGATGGTCTGTACTTCCAGTTTCTGCAAGGCTAAGGAGCATATATGTTTCAAAGGGAGCAGAGAATATTGTATTTCATTAAGCAGCAGAGCATATTTACCAGAATTCAACTCATAGTGGAATGGGCTACAGGGCAATGTGGCAACCAGGAAAAAGCTTGTCAGTCTTTTGCAGAATGTTATTCTCTGATCTTATTGATGTACAAATTATAGTTTGAGACATAACTACCCAACTATTTTTTCCAAATTACCTGTATGATTTCAATAGCTTTAGCAACTGTCAAACAGAGTTTTGTAGGCCTTGTTCATCAGGACCTATTTGAGTGACAAATTACTAAATTCTGTTAACGCCATGAAAATTTATGACTACTTTCAATACTTGAGCACATATCGATCCAATAAAAGTTTTATTATAGCTTTGAGTCATGCTGGAGAAAGAAATTACCTTTGTAATGATCTTACTCCATAAGCAGTGGTTCCACTATGTGTTGCACTGTAAGTATATGGAAGGGGTGGGCAAGCGGAAAGTCTCTCTTAAAGGAATGATTTTTATACAGCTCAGCAAGAAACCATCCATCCAATGGATTTCTAATGATATTTAGATCTGCAGAAAGCTGCCAATACAGTCTCTTGCAGCTTATTAACCTTTGAATTTCTAAATAAGAGGGAGACCTGTGTAACTGTCAATGGTGGTTTAGGTTTCTTGGCTGAAGGCCTGGAAAACCTGCTGTGACTTCAGGAGATTCAGTGACACAAGTGACACAAACAATAAACTATCAGTCCTGTTCTGACTGGATTTTTTTATGTATGCCCTCAGAGGTACAGATAAACACATCACAAACCGCACTTCAGAAATGTACCTGCGTAACTGTCTATTTTTTTTTCCTTTTTATGTTGTTTTGAACTTAAATGCTTATAAAGAAAAAATATGTGACAAGTTGGACAGAAAAGAACAGCTAGCCATAAGAGGTTTTATTTTCTTGGGGGTCAGTTTTAGACTTTCTTTGGTCAGGTACTACTACATTGAAATACTTTTGCAAAGCTGGGTGCTATCCTAAGTCAGAGATCTACCCTTAGACCTCAGAAAAAAAAGTTGTAAGTGGTGGCATCATTATGCTTGCAAGATTCCCCCCTAAGGAATTTATATCAATAGAGATTTGTGATAATAAGTCTGAGCTACTATTTTCCATTGATGTGGGCAAAAGAAATTGGAATGAATGAAATTAATTGGGACAACAGTTGAAGCAAATAGATATGATACAAATGTTCCCAAACTTAAGAAAATGTAAACTTTCCTTTCTCCACTATTAGAGCTCTGGAGAGAAACTTTGCAGGAGATTGTTATTTTGTAAATCCAGGTGGTAGAAATGGTATTAGTGGGTGCTGTGGCAGAGGAAGGGTTGGCGTGGAAGTTATAGGCACAATCTTTTAAGCCAGTCTGATTATCTATTTTCCATTATATTACACTACTATAGGCTAAGACTATTTAATATAGATATTACTAGTGGATTTCTTAAGCACAGAAGTATTACTGACAATGTTTGTTCCCTGAATTCTCACATGATTTCTGTAACATTTTCTTCTGTGGACTTCTTACTATAAATCCACGGAATCCTTAAAAAGGCTGGACTGGTTCTAGGAAGACCGTCGAATAACTTGCTCATTTTGTTCACATGCTACAACTTTGTGAACTCACCATTTGTACAGTTGCAATTAAGCTTTTTTCTTGCCTAGGTCAAACATAGCTGAGGCACTACAGTATTAGCAAAAACGTCCTATCGGTTCCCTGTTATTAACTTCATCTTTTCTACCCATCCATGATTAACTTTGCATCTGCCATTAATAACACAGATAAAAAATACAGGTATTCTTGCAAAACATTCTAATTTCATAGATTCAAGAGAATTTACTTCCTTATTATTGCTTTTGTTTCAGAAGTGTTTGCTGTCAGATCTGTGGATTTAGTGTGGGAAAATACCCCTGGCTGTCAATTGTTTGTCATTTGTGCCTGCGTCAACTAAAAGACAAAGCTAGCTAATTTTCCTTAGGATGCAACTGGAGGGAAAACACTGTCAAATTCCATCTGTCTGTAGTTCAGTGAGAAAGAGCAGAAACACCTGCCTGGAGGGATGGTGTTGTGCAGCTCTCGGAATCCACAAGAATGGAGTGCTCTTTCTTGGCTGCCCAAAATCTGCCAGGTGTAATTTGAAGAGACCTTTTCAAGCCTTCAGAACATGACATCACAACAGACATTTCGAAAAGCTGATCAGAGATGAAACTAGTGAAAATTCAAGTGACCTATATGTAAAAAGACTTATTCCCATAAATACCACAAAATAAAATAGTTTCATTTCTAAGCATGCAGGCTGTCTGGATACAATTTTCCAGACCAAGACTCTTAATTTTGGAAGAAGCTAAACCTCATTTTGTGGGTGAGATTGTAGCTCATGACATTTGCCGTTCCTTTCTGACTTTCCCTGTTTCTGTGACAAATTGAATCTCCATATTTTGCATTTAAAATTTAATACATATTTTTTGCAGTCGGAGGAAGCAAAAAAAACCCCCATATTTCTACTTCATCACACCTTTATCTCACTGCCGGCATTCATCTCTATATTTTTAGAGCAACTTATCTGGCAGTGCATGTAGTATTTCAAGAAGTAACATACGGGATTTGTTTGTTTCAATTTGTGAACTGGCAGTAAGGAAAGGGGCAGACTCACAGTTGCCCAGTGATGAGGGAGTCTGCTGCAAGTCACTCTGTTTTGTGTTGCTCCCACAGCTGAAGGAAAGGGTCTGTGTAGTGGTTGAACCTCAGTCAGAAAGTAAGCACCATGCAGCCGCTCACTCACTCCCTCCCAGTGGGATGCAGGAGAGAATCAGGAGGGTAAAAGTGGGAAAACTTGTGAATTGAGATAACAACAGTTTAATAAGTGAAGCAAAAGCCATGCATGCCAGCAAAGCAAAACAAGGAATTCATTCACTCCTTCCCACAGGCAGGCAGGTTCAGCCATCGCCGGGACAGCTGGGCTCCATCACATGTAGGGGTTACTTGGAAACACAAATGCCATCACTCCAAACATCGCCCCCTTCCTTTTTCTTCCCTCAGCTTTATATGCTGAGGATGACTTCACATAGTACGTAAATACCTCTTTGACCAGTTTAGGGTAGCTATCCTGGCTGTGCCCCCTCCCAACTTCTTGTGCATCCCCAGCCTTCTTGTTGGCAAGCCAGTATGAGAAGCTGAAAAGTCCTTCACTGTTTAGCAATCACTGAAACATCCCTGTGTAACAAACACTGTTTCCAGCACAAATCCAAAACATAGCCTCATGCTAGCTACTGTGAAGGAAATTAACTCTACCCCAACCATAAGTAGTACAGTCTGTCAAGACGGAGACAGGACATGGACAATGTCCAAGGCTGCATTCCCAGCTAATTTGTAAACAGTGATGGTAATTTCTCACCCCAGCAATTATCTAAAGAATCAACACCATTTTTTTTTTTTCCTGAATTCTGTTCATTGCTGAACTCTGTTGCATTTGATATTTCAATAACGTTAGAATGACTTATTGTGAGCAGAACTGAAATTTCCTTCAGCTGGGGAAATGTGTGAGTGTCCATGTCTGGCTTGCCCCAAGGGCTGCTCCACAGGTTTGAGCTTGACATGCATGTTCAGAGGCAAAGTGACAAAAAGGAAAAAAATCAGTGAAAGGAAATAGTCACAGTACACTTCAAAAATATGAACAAAATTAGGATATGCTGTGGCTGGTTCACAGACAGGTAAGATAAATTCAAAGTGATGCAGGCTCAGACTTCTCTCCTTCCTGTTTGAAGAGAACAAACAGGAATCTTCTTTCTCCCCCAAAGCAAGATACTCAGAAGCAACTGAGAAATTGTTATCCAGGATGATGATGAATCAAATGATGTCTCCCCACACATATCTGATAAACAAGAGGCACAAATTGAAAAGCTGAATGAAATTGTTCTGCATATTATTATAGAGCTCCAAAAGCTGTAATTCTTTCTCACAGCCCTAATAGAAAGCAGGCAACCCCATTTTCTTGGTATTTGCACTTTGTAAAGTAGTGCTTATGCATTTCTCTAACCACAGTCCACCAGCAGGGCTGGACTGATAGCCTGAGATAACATGGGCAAACCGTGCATTTGTCTTCCAAACTACTGAAGACATTTGAAAACTACTCTGCATGTTTGTGTCTCTCTTCTGATTTATTCTAAACACGGACAGACCCATTCAATTTTTCTTTGTGCAAGAACTGTCTTCTCTCTTGCAAGAAACAAGCCAGGCTTTTATTTTCCATTATGAACCTCTTCAGCCTTTCTTCTTTCATGCACAAAGTACTCTTGTATTTGGCCCTGGAACATCCTTTCCCATCCTGAATGTGCCAAAAAATATGGCATACTGACAGACTGGTTAGGAGGATGCACTAGGGAAGCCCACAGAGTAGTGGATTTCACTCTCATGCCACAGAAGTATCATGAACTCCCATCACATAGAAACCACCTGCTCTTTCACCTCCTATGTCAGGCTCAGATATTCACATACATCTCAGCTTTCTTCCAGTGAAGTGCACCTCACAACTACAAAAGTCATCTCCGTCATCTCCAACTTTGCTCACAGCCCAGTGGGGAAGACAGTGATACCTGTCAGGCAAACAGGCCAGTCCTGCAGCTGGCCAGAGCACAGGAGAGGTCAAGAGCCTGAATGAAGAGGCACACAAGACTCGGCACCAGGTAAGAAACAGGAACAATTTCTTCACCTTACTCAGGTAGAGGTGGTATATGCAGTAGCACAACTATGGGCCGAAGCGGTCCCTTCACCTTGATCAGGCCATGTATGACTGCTGCCCCTCCATCTGGAGGAGAGCTCATGCTCAGACACCAAGGTCAGCAAGCTAAAAACAATTACTCGTGAAACTTATCTTAATGTGGGGTGGATCTGCCACCTCAGGTCTTACTACACAGAAAATAGACACAGTCAGGAAACAGCTGTTTCACATCAGGGTACACACTTTAACCCTTGCTGTGAGCACAGCTGATCTTTTTTCTTCCCTCATGGAAGACAATTGGAAGTAAGTGCAGCTCTTTAATACAGAAGTCAGGACTGCTGTTTCTGTGAGATGCTGTCAGGGGAATGCTTTCCTGCAGAAAGGCCACTGCTACTGCTCTGCTCGTCTGCATGTCAGAATTCAGTAGCCAAAAGATAGCAAATTCTCACTTGCAGAGGGTTGGCAGAGCATCAAACAAAAAAGCAAGGAAATCCAGGGAAGGAAAGGGCCATTACGGGATGAACATTTTGCAGGATATTGAAGTGGGCTTTTGGAAGTAAGCTACTTAAAAGTTTCTGGAAAGAGAGGGAAAATACAATGCAGCTTTTATTTATCCAGACACTTTGAGGAAACATGTTATTATAATTTGAAATTATGAGAGTATTAAAAATTACATCATAAATCATACATTTAAGTTGATATGTTTCTAATATAGCTATGTGCAGATACATGGGAAGGCATTTTGAACAGCACTAAAAACAAGTAAGGGAGAAAGAGCAAGAAAGTGAAATGAGTGTAATTCTACCGCTGACATGGTCAATATTTTATTATGGCTTCATAAATCTAACTGTCCCAAACTGTCCTTGATAAGAAAGTAAAACAAATTACTGTAGTCAAGCTCCCTGTAGGTGTTAATGTGTGACATTACTGTGGTCTCCACTCTCTGCACAGTACTGAATCATTCAGCTGGAAATGCAACATTACTTTCTTACTTTGCAGCTGACAGGGATTATTGTTTGCCCAGTCAGAATCAGGCAAAATAAAAGGCTTTGAGAAACATCGTGTCAGTGCTGTTTCTGAAACAAAATTCTGCAACCATCATTACTAACTCCTGGACTGAACCTGTTATGCTAAAAAGTCTCAGCCTTAACTTACTGATGTAAAGACTTTATTTGCTTTTCCAATTGCATTAATAGAACCATGCCCCTTTTAATATTTTTTTACTACATTTTCTCTCTTCCCATGCTAAGAATTTAAACCCTTAAAAAATATTTGAGAGTCACAATTTGGAAATTCCTTGGCAGTGTCATTGACATTATCCTGCTGGATGGTAGTTCGTTTTTGAGGAAAAGATTTTAGTGTGTAAAACTAATAGTTTATTGCTATTGAAAATAAGTGAACATTTGGGAATTCATTATTTACAGGAGCAGAAAGTACCTGATGGAACAGAACGACAAGTCCTAGCTGGAGCAGATGTCAGCTGTGGAGGGAATTGTAGTTTAATAACAGCATATTATAGATTTGGTGAAGAGCATTCATAAAGGTGCAGAGGTAGTTCTTGGGTTTACCACAAGTTTCAGAATTCACTGCCTGACTGTGGCTTTGGAGCACCAGGGAGACAAACTACCTCCTTTCCCAAACATAGTGAGATCTTTTGTCAAGGCAATGTAATGAAAAATGACATAGATCAATTTAGAATGTGCATCAGCCTTGAATAGCATCATGAGAAATAGGCCAAATACTGAGAGAAAAAAAAAATATTTATCATTTATTTAAAATACTCATGAGTGATGCTATTCTAAGTGTCCTCTTTTACCTGTTTCCATAATTCAGTGATCATTCTAGTGTGTTCAGGACATGCCTGTGCTCAGATATGTATCACCTAGATCACTGCTGTAGACTGCGGTTAGTTACTATCTTTTATTGCTGGTCACCATGAAGAGGCTAAAAATTGAACCTTTGGATGGTAATCCAGATCTGCAGTCCTAGTCCTGGTGTCACTTTCACTGGTAAATCCAGTAAAGGTTAAACCTAATGGTGAAGTGGGATGCAGGACAGTATGCTACTGCAGCAGCAGTTGTAAGAGGAGATAAGCATCAGAGAAAAATCCCTAGGTCTAGGAGTCAAATTTCCTGAATTTTCTGAAAATATTTTCTTTCTTAAAGAATTATTGAAACAGAAGTAAATAGGAAGAAAACATTTTCATGAGTCACTTTAAAAATAACCATAGTGTTTTTCAAGTGACACAACAACATTAAGATCAGTCTTCCATGGCCATATTTTATCTTTTAATTAAAACAGCCACTGGTTGTTAGTTGTTCCTTCCTGAATACACTGTTACCAAAATTATTTCTATAGACATTAAATTTCACATGTTAAATGTCACCGTAACTAAGGCTTTCTGGTATGACAGCCAGACTACGACAAAAGTCAGCATTATTCATATTGGTGTTGTCTTGTCATTTTATGCAACAGCTTTCTAAACAGAATTAAGAACTTGCATTTAACTACAAAGAAAAAAATACTTCATCTCAGTAAGAGCTGCGAAGAAAAGTGTTTTCAATTCATTAAGCTGTGCTGAATATTAGAGCTATTTTTCACTCAATTTTTTAATAATAAATAGTTTATTTGTTCTGAGATGATTGTCAGATTCTCCTTCCATTTTCTCAAGTTATTTGCTAAATTCCTGAAATGATGAATGAAGTTTGGGGATTATACTTTTTACATAGTATATTTTTCATACACCCAGGCACATGTGCATACATAGAAAATGATCCATAGACCCACCATGTCTGGCTTAACGAAAGCTCTTACTTCCAGACCTGGGCTGAAAGACCTCACTCACCCCTGGCAGTCCATCTGTGGAAGCAGAAGATCTCTGACACTGCAGTAGGATAGCGTGCCCATACCTTCTACTCTACAAATTCCTAGTGTATTTAAATACTTTCTGGTGGGTTCCAGATGAACAACTTTGCAGTGACTATAAAGAGGAATGGTGATCCACTGCTGCAAATAACTTCGTCTCAGCCTGCACTGCTATAGGAAAGGACATGTCAAGCAAAAAGCATCAGTATATTGTTTGCTGAGATCTTCTTTGGAGTGAACCTCTGTAATGTACCTAGAGATTTTGATCATTTTATTGAACGTCAGTTGTTCTCTCACAAAACAGCTAAAACCAGTTTTGGGTATAAAAAGATAGCATTTTTCCACTCAGTATTCTTAGTTTGCTCCAACAGGGAAAGATACATCAAACAAACAAACAAAGAAACAAACAAACGTAGAAGGGAAAAAAGTTACTACTATTGCTTGTAAAACTCACTAGTACGGGTTTCCCAGACTGATCTGGAAACAACTGGTCACAGCTTTCTTTGGGAGAATTGAGTGCTTGATTTGGGATGTTGTGCCAGCACCCTGATGACAGAGGCTGAGCTACCCTGAGCTAAGGCCAAGGAGATTTGAGAACGCACATTTGTGCCAGTCTCCCACAGAGACCTGGGCTCTGTTGCACTGCTCTGCAACAGAGCTCAATGGGCACTTTCCTACAGACGTATCATCTTAGAGTCTGAAAACTCCTCAAACTCTCAGAAACTTTCTAAGCCAGGCTTCAAGTGTGTGTCCACCGTCAGAAATGAAAACTGGGTCTCAGAGCTTTGAATTTGTAGAACTTTTTGCAGCAAATTCAACTTCATATGAACCAAGAGCACTGCTCTCCTCTTTTGACATGTTCTTTTGAAGATTGTCTGATAGTGCAGGGGAATGTAAATCATTCATGGGGAACTAAAAATATTGGTGATACGTTGCAATATTTTCTCCTTGGTTTCAAATGTTTATCAGCCATACAGTTCTCTTCGCCGCTCTAGAGGATTTTAAATTTAAAATAAGCAAGTGAAAAGCAGTCAACATTTCCTTAAGGACATACCTGCTTTTCCCAAATGAAAAGGTAACATCTGAAGCATGAATAATCTGTTTTACTAAATTAATATGCAGCAATGAGATCTAGGTTTGGGCTTTGACTTCAGCCTAATTATCTGGTAGCGTTTCAGAGATCATCTGTTCCACAAGCATCTCCTCTCCAGACATTATATAACTGCATTTCAAGGACTATGCTCTGCTTTCAGGTTAATACCACTGTATCTGAGAGCAATTTTCTTCACTGGGTTGACTCCTGATTTACTTCAGTTTAACACTAAAAATAGAATGTGGCTTCTACATATGTGGTACTGATGTATTTTCTTTCTCATATTTTGGTGATATAATGCTTACAGGAATATCAAGTAGATATCTGCGGAATGGCTTGGAAGCTGTGTTGCTTGGGATATATATATATATAACTTGCAAGTTCTTTTTTGCTGTATAATTCACAGGAGAATATTTTTATAACATTCTAAGCTACTCTTTTTCAGGCAACTGTTCATAAAATAATTCATGGGACACATTTGTCAATGAAAATACATGCAACAGCTTTGTAGTACAAGAATAGGTCAACTGGTCAAGAAAGAAAATTCATCTCCACTGTGCCTGTGCAAAGCATCTCCTCTACTTTTACAGAAGGCCCAATGACCTGTGGAAGAGGAGTGGGAGGAAGACTTTTATAACCTCCTTTGTTTTTGATAATATCATCACCAAGGAAATTTGTACAGCTATTCCTACAGCTCCTTTGAGAAGATGGTCTCTAAACAGCTTTGGCACTACTGCAGTGAGTTGTTCAACACTATCCTCAGGTTGTGACACCTCTCTATCTGATGAATCCCTGTTGGTTTGGACAAGGAGTAGCCTCTGATCATGGCATTCACCTCACACAGGTTTAGCTGCTGCCCACCTTTATTTGTAATCTAGTTGCTCAGAAATAAGTCCTACAGTATTGCATCTTTATAGTCATATAGTCCTGGTGACATCCCGCCATTCAAAAGCACCTTCATGTACACATTTTCTCATCTGTCAATTTATGCATCTTGTCTGGCAATTACTTCTAGAACAAAATTTATCCCTAGGAAAAGAAGAGTAGTATTTCCTAAGCTGTCTACACATGTTGGATCTTATGGGTAACACTGGGTGTTATTTACTGGCATTGGTCTATCACCGAGCAAGACTTCACTCTCATATGTGTTTTATGGTCTGAACCACCCTCTCAACCTTGTCGTTTGAGACTACCATGGATGACTATTACCCAGTAGCTAAACTGTATTTATCTCTAACTTAAGTATTTTCTGACAGACTGTGTGGCACTGTTGAAGTGCAGCTGAACTCTTCGGAGACCATTTGCAAACACTCCTGGGGCTAAACGTGCCATACCACCCAATGAGGCTGAACTCATGTACCAGTTTTTAAACATCTGGAAAAGCTGTCAACTGCATGCAGGTACTTTGGTCCTCTAAGTCACAAATTTCAGCCTGTTCTTTTCCAGACCGCTGTGGCTGACCGTTTAATACTTCCATGAGTAGAGCTGGCTCATCAAACCTGAAGTGCTGCAAATGGCTGGAGTATACTTTCTGGCCGAAACCTAACAGACAGACAAGCCTAATAACCATAGATCCATGTATTGATACATTTATTGATCTAAATCTCTACTGACTAAAAGGCAGAGGTGAATAAGTTTACAACAAGCAGCTCCTGTACTGACATTCCCCATTTGAATACCATCTGAACAGGGCAAGTGCTGGAGGGAGAAGAGACAACCCACGCTCTGTGGTACATATACAAGTCTCTATGCTACCCTTGGGAAGATGTGGCTTCCCAGTGTATTGTCTAAAAAGATGTTTGCTGTCTGGGAAGTGTTACCTTGCCTATACAACTGGTGAAAATGACCATTATAATCCCTCTTCTTATAAATTCCAGACAAACAGTGCACAGTGTTCAGTCACACTGCTTGAAGTCCTTTGGAAATGGGTTCATCACTGATACCTTGGCCATAGTACTTCCTTGATAGACAGTGGAGCAATCAGGCAATTTAGTCCACTGATGAGCCACTGACTTGCCTTCTATGAAAGCCTGTCCTTCCCCATGACCTGTATAGGAAAACTGTAACTATGAAAACCTGAACTTGAGCATCCAGATTAAATGACTAAAATAAGGTGGGATGTTTTCAAGTGTATTCTCTTTTCAGAGATTTAAAAAAAAAAAAAAAGAGAATAAAGAGAATATGTGTAGCTACCATCTAAGAGAAAATTTAAAATTTTACAGGAACATCTATGAAGTCAAAGCAGGGATAATCCCCTTGGATGCAGAGATCTCATAGTGCTCAGGGTATTGCTGCTGGGCAGTATCATCAAATAATACAACCTTGACTCTCTCAATACAGCAAAGAAAAACCGAACTGCTGAGGAGACTGCACAAAGTGTGTGTTTTAAATGTACTAGGCACCAGATGCTAGTGCAGGAGAAATAAATTTATGTGTAATAGTAACCCCAGGATTAAAAGCTCATTATTTCAGGAACAGGTACAGGAGTTGCAGGAAATTGTTTCTGATTTCTGCTGTGTATTGTATCTGTAAACAAGCGTTCTCTGGGAAGTAAAAAACCCAAGCCATATAGATCCTCAGAGAGGTTTTGAGTACTTCAGAAATGTCGTTGAAATGAACCAAAGGATAAGTCACCTCTCTCAGAAGACTAAATTGTGCCATGGAAGCAGAAGCTTTACTGCCATATATCTGTCAGTGGCATGGGACCGAGCTTCCCCTGGCACTGGAGGAGCCCAGCATTTCTCAGTTCAGACCCTTTGGACTTTTTTGGAGCAGGCAGAGCTTGGGTTGATGAACCTGGCCTTGCTGGTAGTGCAGAAAATCAGTCTACAGGAAGCTGGCCATGCCCTGCACTGAGGCAAAGAGTGGTGCTGGGCTGGTGAAGCTGGTCCATAAATCCATATCCTCACTGCAAGTTGGTGTCATGATACGCTGATGAAAGGCATGACTTTCCCTTTATTCAGATTCTGCCTGTGAGAGAAACTTATGCTAAAGCAGTGTGCAGAGAATTTGAGTTTGCGTTTGAAGGCACAAACAGTGCTTCAATTGAGTGTAGGTGTGACCTAATGACCTCTCCCAGAAATATCATTTTTTTCGGAAGTTGGCTAGTGCTCCATAGAACTAACCCTTCCCTTTCACCAATCATATACTGCTGTGTGTGACATGCTGAGAGGAAAAAGAGGGTGCAGAAAATTAGGGCTAGAATAAAACATTATTAAGAAGTTCTTTAATATTTTTCACCCTTATACTCTTGGATGCAAAATAAGAAACTAACAGGAGTTTAGGCTCCAATTCTCCAAGAGGGTCCTTTTGTCAGAGGACTAACTAACATCACAAAAATCTGACAGTGTAAAAATCCTTGACCTAGTCCTCCATAGTATTGCCTTACTCTTACGTCATGGGCCCTGCAGATTTTGGTGGGTCTCCTTTAGACAATGAAGGTCCAAGTGCATTGATTCCTTTGCAGACTTTGAACTCCTTTCTTGCTTTATTGCCTTGGTTTTATATAATCAATCTATTTACTTCCACGTGCTCTTAGTATTTTCAGTAACATATTCACTACTGACATTGACTGGCATATGTTGATTTCAATTAAGCAATGAAAGCTGAAATCTTTGCTATTGGCTTGTGGGAAACTAATTCAAATGAGAGTGTTTAAAATAAAAGCATTTACAATGGTATAATTTAAGAAGTTTTGGCTGCATACATGTATCTATATTTCATTTCTGAAGCATTTCCCTCTCAATACCTAATAATTTCAAATGGCAAGGGTCAGACAATACCTCTTATTAAAAAACAAAAAAATACCACACTTAGAAAATACTATTGTTAGCAGAAACTCAGCAGATTTCACCAATTTATTTGTAGGATGTTATGAATTAGTGGGAAACTCTCCTCAGTCAGCTTTAACTGTCTCAAATTCCATTACAGCACAGTATATAAAGTTGGCAGATCCCCCAAGGACCCCTCTGGATAGAAAACAGCAGCTATTTTCCACATGATGTAGCTATTGCAAAACTGATGGGATGACTACACTAAGAAGCAAGTGGGAAGGATTTGAGCATTCTTGTCTTGACTGTCTAATAGAGGCCTTGGCCTTTGATCAGTTTAGTGAAAAAGTTCCATCCATGCTCATTTCATTTTAACTTTTGACATAGGTATGCTCTTCCATGAAGAATACCTAAGTCCACCAGATTTTTCTCCAGCAAGATTGATCCATGATCCAGACTGATTCCAAGAGAAACTTGGACCTTTCTCTTCCCGAGTAGTTCTTGCCTCTGCTGTGCCCTGTGGCATCCTTCACAACCTTTTCTACCTCCCAGTGCTGGTCTAGCCCAGGAATAAATGCATCCCTGAAACTTCTTACAAAAGTTTTGTTTGTATCTCCACAGTAAAAGAAAACAAAGATAAAATTGAAAGGGAAGGAAAAAATACATAAGAACACAGGGTATTCTCTTCTCTGTAAGAGCTTTCTCTTCCTGAATGACAATTCTTCCTGCTGTCAATTGTCATATTTAGATATACTCAGATAAAATTTTAAAAAAAGATTTAAGACAATAATGAACAACTTGGCAGCCTAACCAGACACAGTTTCATTTTAGCAAAATGGATGGAAAATTACTCAACATTTAAAGGGAGTGTGAGAAGAAAGGGGAAGCAAAGGGGAATGAAGTCAGCCTCCAACATATAAATTCTCTGCAGTGGTTCTTGACTAAATCTTGTTTTGCTGATCTGATTGAATCAATGCAAGCAAAGTCCTCCCAAGACTGATTAAAATGCTGGTTTTCTTTCACAGAGGTAAGTACTCTAGTCCATCTAATCAAGCTCTTCTGAAACTTTTCAGACACATCAGCTGGTCACGGATCTGATGCCAGGTTTGTTCATCCTGGGTCTAGCACATGGTGGGTAGGAACTCACCTGATCCACTGATTTGTCATTTGGGAGCAATTAGAGACACAGCAGTGAGCATTAGAACCTGCAAGAGCAGCTCAGCAAAGCTCCAGTCCTAGCCACCTGTACACGATGGGAGCCAAATACTTACTGAATTAAATAATTATTTCTACCTGTTATCATTTTATTACAAAGTAATTATTTTAAAATAATCATTTTTACCTTTTAATCCAAATGTCTGGATTATCATTCATGCTCAGATTAGGAGAATGACTACTGTAAAAACATATGTTCAAAAAAATTACTTTCTCGTAAGTCAGACTTCAAAAGAATTTGAACCTGACTCACAGCCCATCACTTTAGTTTAAGGAGACTTCTCCTAATTTCTTTGTAATCTCTTTGATGCTCATTTCTTATCCTTAGAGACTAAACTTTTACCATATACTTACTCTATATACCACTGTATTGTGATTAACATGTCAGGTAAGAGCCGGTGATTGAATCTGTGCCCTCTGGACTGAAAGTCTAAGCGTGGTGGGCTTTAAATGCCTTTGTTAGTTGCTGCATATCGATATTCAGAAGCCTGAACAGTACTTCTTGTGTAATATTCTTGTAATGTTCATAAGTAAAAACAACTATGATTTATTAAATTTATGAGTGCATCAGAAGAAACCGTACATGAAATTAATCTGGTCTTGTTATGTTGGTTGGTTGCTTTATTTGTCATTTAGCTCATGATAGCACCTTGTGAAGAAACATGCCCAGCCTTGGATGGGTAGACATCTACAAGATGTTGATGCTTCTGGCCTACAGGTTCTGAAGCCAGCCAGAATAAAATGCAGTAGGACGAGTGTGACACTTTGCAATGTGCACCTTTTTAGCTATAGGAGAGTTTGAAACCCAACTTTAAACCCATGCCTGCTCAACTTGCTTCCTGAGATTGAGTCATGATTCATCATAACTTTAACACTCACAATCACCAAAACAGAGGTTTCATAGCTGTGGGAACAGCATTTTGACACCTCTATCCATGAATCATTATCTGTGCTTTAACTACAGGATTCTTTCTGCTTCTGCTTCCCTGTTTTATATTCCATCCATGTTGTATTCCATCTATTCCATCCACTGAAAAATGGGCCAATATGATGTGATGTTGAAAGTCTCAGGGAATCTTGTTTTTCTGAAAAGTTTATCAGAACAACAGTTTGTTGAAGCATTAGTTGTTGTGTTGAAAGAAGAGTTGTGCTGGAAGAGAGTTCTGTTTTTAAAGTCTGAATTGGTCAGTCACCTTTATCAAGGTTCTTTTACATCCAAAATCTCCTTGCTATTCAAGTTGATAAAACATGATTAGATAGAGATGCTAGCTTCTATGTAGTTTTATCTGGGCTATGATCCATGAAACTGTGTACGTCTTCTAAAACTGATTGAAATAACTTCTTAAAACAGCTTATCAGGCCAATGCTGTGCAGAAATAAACAGTGTAGCTGCATAAATTTTTTTCTTTTCAACTGTCTTACATTCATTTATTTTTGTATATAGAGGGATGAACAGAAGAAATCAGATGAAGTAAGTCATTGGTGTATAAATTTTTTAAAATAAAAGGCCATGCAATCATGTGTAGCATTACATTGCTTTGATATTGCATGGTCTTGCAAGTCTCAAAAGTCTTCCTTTGAGGCATGAAGTCCATTTGAACAAATAACACAGAATTGCCATCTATCCTGTGATGATCCTTTTTATTGGGATACATGAGTAGTACACGGAAGTGGAATAAATAGATTAGACTTGCTTTGCAGACTGTAGGACATTGTAAAGGCTGTACAGTCTGCATTAACTAAGAGACAATTTTTACTCACAGGGAAAGTTTCTTTCGGTGACCACTGACTACCTGTGGCATCATTTTGAAGTTAAGTAAAATCCAGGCTAGATGAAACAGGACCTTGTTTTTATTTTGGAGATGTTCTTCAGTTTCTTCAGAGAGGAAACTTTTAGCCTGTGTGACTTGTTTTTTCTTTTACAAATGACAGATGAAATGTTAGTGTTTTCTTTATTTTTATTTCAGATTTACATCTCTGTCTGACACTATAATACATTTTGAAAACACCTTGACCTGAAAGACGAGTTTGATTAAAACTAAAAAGAGTCTATCGCATGTGTGAACATAGGACTCAACAGCGTGAGGAGAGAAAGCCTGGTCTCCATTCTTACCCGCTGAAGGTCTGACAGCTATATATCCCATATGACTGGGTATGGGGACCTTGTTCTGTCCAGGGAGGTTGGTTGAATGTCAAATCAACAAGGCAGGAAACAGTCTCCCTCTTATCAGGCCATGACCTTCCCTCATGGGCAGCTTTGGAGCTGCTAGGCTTGCCTTGGAATGATATGCTGACCCATGAGATCCTGTTGCAGGTAGAAAAATGTCTATGGAAAGTCTGAGCTAATTTCCTGACTTCTGGCTGAAAACTCTGTCTGAAAGTGCTGCAGGAAATGCAACTCTGTCTAACATTTCAATTGCCTTTAGAGGGACACAGCAGAAACTGGCTGGCCTAAACCTGAGCCTGAATTGCAACAGTAAATCCTACGTGTTTATAGGGTAATTTCTATGATTCTGTTTTGTCACCAAACATGACAAATGTTTGTAGGCATGAAGAACCCAGAGCTCTGAAGATAAATTATCAGCCAATCTCTGACTTCATGGTGAAGCTTTGTTGTGAGTTAAATTTTGTTTTAAATATTTGCTACTTAGCTGAACTGAAATATAGATCACACCATTTTTCTACTCCTGTATACAAGTTCTGTGGATTGAACTGGAATTCTTCATTATCATAAGCAAAATATTGTTCGAAGTTTTCACCTTTAATTGAGCTCAGAATCTAATGAGTACTCACTGTAAAATATCTACACTAAAAATATTACAAAGGAAGGACTCACATGGGCCATAGTATTGGGATGGGATTGGGACATCAAACTTCTATTGTGGAGACTGCACCTCTTAAAAGGCAGGGCAACATCTGTTGAATCTATTCTGTTATTCCATGAGATTTCTGTGACGGGAGGGATGGGCCTCACCATCATGTGGGAATGTGATGCTTGGCATTTATCCTCACCTCCATCGACTACGAAGAATCAGTTTAGAACAAACAGTAAACAAAACACAAGACTAAAATAGATTTATAGTCTCTGCATTTTTAGAAGCATGAGTAGTTTATGTGACCTGAGAAATCTCAGTAGAAATAATTAGAGTTCTGCTAAGAACTAGTTTTTAATTATGACTGACAAGGACTTAATTATTTAATCAAATAAGGTTTTATTACTAATGCATCTATCTTTAGAACACCATGACAGAGGAGAAGATTTTCAAAGATGCTGGTACAAAAAATGTAGGCTGACAAGTTCCAAATATTGTAATCCAAGAAGCTTGATGTAAGCCCTTGATTTTTTTTTTCTTCCTACGAAAAGATTTGTTCATGAAGCAGCAGTTGGCCTTTAGCAAAACCTTTTATTGTATCAACTTCAATAACTTTGGCTTCACTTTTCTTGTTAAGAGCAGTGTTGGAACAAATTAGATATGATACTGTGTGAAGAGTGATGAGCAGGCAAATGGAGTCTGCAAATGTGACAATAGATGAAGAATAGTTTGGGGATTTTAAGAAATGGAACTCTTTGCACTTAAAGAAAATTAGGTGACACACAAAAGGAAGGGGTTAATAATATGCGTACTTAGAACTATCCATTAGTGTAATAGGAGTTATGTGCTTATATCAAATGCAGAAATGACCCTACATTTCTTTGGAGATAAAAAAGGTTAGTCTTGAACACCCATAACCTAATAGCTTATGGTATCTTGCTTCCAATGACAGTGAAATAATAAAAATGGATATTACTGACAGAAAATTATGAGTACTCACAGAAGACTTTTCTCTAAGCAAAGCAAAGTAACAAGCTGGATTCGAGGAAATGAATTTTACTTTGTCTGTGATTGCTGCTCGAGGCACCAAAACATCAGAGTTCTGAAAGAGTTTGCTGTTTTTGCAAATTCACAGGAAAAATATCCAAATCAAATTCACAGAATCATCAACTGACTGGTAGCTGTCCTGAGACTATCATGAGTAATTAGGTTTCAAATAAGTAAGGCAATGAGTTACATCTTCTGGAGGGCTTGAGTAAGACCATCCACTCATAGTGCAGAAGCTGTTCTGCTGAATGAACAGGCAGGAATCAACTGGAGATGGTGCTGATATGCTTTTTGCAGTAGTTAATTTGAATCTTCTTCCCCCTGTACAGTGGCTTCCTCAACTATGCTTCAAAAATGCCAAGATTAAAAATGAGAAGTTAGGAAATATTTTGAACACCTACAAAATGGCAGTTTTGCAAAATAAACAATCTGCTCACATATTACCATGGATCTCAAAAACATAATAAAACTGATCTTATATCAAGCTCTGCTGTAAATCCTGAACCTCTCGACACAGAAGAAACTCAGGGCAATTTAAAGTTTGAAAGTGCTCAAGTGGTCAGCAGTAAAAATGTAATGATTTCAGTAGAGCCTCTCCCAGTTGCATTCCTACAGATGGGAAGATTGCCTTTTTTCTGTCTGCTGGGAGAGGATTCTTTAGATATCAAAAATGTGGATTAAGTGGCATGAACATTAACTATCTAGGGGAAACTTCCAGAGGAAAGAAGGGAAGCAGATTTTTCCTGTCGGCTTCCTGCAAAATGAAGGAAAAAGGAGAAATAAAGCTTGTGAAAGTATAGAAAGAACTAGATTAAAGAAGAAAGGTATATGCTCTATAAATTTCTTGCATAATTAAATAAATAGATCTTGCCAATTGCTTTTAATTTCGTACAAAATTTTGATTTGTTTTTTAGACAAAATTTTTTCATCCAAAAATGAGCAGTTTTTTCCAGTGTTATGACAAATTGTTCTCTTAGTTGTGGAAAGTTGTTTGAGTCTGACATGAATTTCTTCTCTCTATAGAACACATACAAGTCATTGCTGACCCCCAAAGAAACCATGGCTATGTCATGCAAAAAAAATTTAAAGTGAAATGCAAGAATTACACTAGAAAGAAGAAAACACTTATCTCAAATATCAAGGTTTTAACTTTCCTTTTTGATAGGTATATGTCTTTTTTTCTAAGAATATTCTGACCATCGTCACTGACAGAAGCAGCTGGTGAGGTTTTGTCTTACTCTTCTTCTACTATTAGTTGAGAGTGAAAGGTGCAGTTTATAATTTTGTAAGGAATCTCATTGTTTCTTTTCTTTGGAAATAGAAATTAAAAATAATGTCCAAACAGAGGAAAAACAAATAATATTGAAATGACCAAATTACTACAAAATGCTTCAACAAGCATTATCTTGATTTGGGACACAGGGGCATAGTATGAAAGACAATGTAAAAATTATGGTCTATGACATTTACAGAATGTTCTGTTAAACTTTACTTGAAGTGTTAATAAAAATAAAATATGAATGCAATAAAGCAGAAAACTCTTCTTCAAATTCATAACAAGTCCTGAAGACTTAATTCACTCTGAGGCTGTAGGGATGTGCAGTCAGCCAAGCCTGTATTCTCCGACCTCCCAACTAGCATTGTGGGTGGAGACTTGACACTCAGTGTGACATGTGGGATGATGCACAGCCCCAGGCCTTAGCATCTCTGCTTCCATCATTACAGAACCATACAAAAAGCATTCTTCTGTTTTGGCATATAACATATCATAAGTTGGATAAATCAGTACTTATCTGCAAGGTCATTGCACAAATGTCAGATAGCTTTCTAAAGCCTCTTCAGTACTTAGCCTATAATTTTCATCCTACCCTGTGGAGGGTTTTCTATTCTGTTCAGTGTACTGCAGACTAGTATCCTGGTATAAGTAATATTGACTTGGTTGGTAGCAGCCATGGACTTCATACGAGCCCTGCAGGTTTGCAGGACTGAGTAATATCGTAACAGTTAAAAAAAAAAACTCACTCAAACTGACATGTTTGTGGCCACTAGCTGACAGAAAGGGAAGGTAATTCTGAGGCCTTGTCTTTATTCTGCCCCTGGTGAGCTGACAATTTCAGTTTCTTGCAATACCAGTACCTCAGCAAAATGCTTACTGAGTAAAGGAGGAAGCTGAAGACCTTGGGAGATATCAAATTCTTCTAGAGAGAGATCCTTACATATTTGGATCTAAAATACAAAATCAGTAACATTTTATGTATAAAATAAATGTCCAGAAAATAGTTACTTTTAAGAGTGAAACCAAATGTAACCCTCGGGTCCTGTTTGGTTCATAAAATAGAATATATAAGCATGATGATTTTCAGCCAAATGTTCACTTTGAGCCTACTATGTAGAATCTTTTTGCTGCTAAAAGGCAAATGGCAAAAAATCTGCATGACTTTGTGTATATTATATGTAATAACAACCATAACATTCCCATCTTTTCACTTACATCTAATATTGCCCCTGCAGTAATTGAAACTGCTTGAACACAGTTTTGCACAGAAAATTGGAAACTATGAATTAATGAGCTACCAAGCACTTTGGAACTATCTTTTTAAAAAGTATCAATCAGGTGACCATGGTGTGTCTGTCACTGTGTGTTAGGTTGGTGAATACTCACTTGATGGTGTTTGCTTTCATCTAGCATGGAGCTCCTGGGTTCTGTCACATAAACATTTCTCATTTCATGAGTCACTGGTCTGATACGCCACAAAAGCCCCTTTGGAGATGTTACAGTTGATCATTTCCATCTGCCTACCATATATGCATGAACTCCACAGCTGCCACTTACTAAAATCTGTATGGTATTTTAGATAAATAAAATATCAGCTTAATAATGCTGCAGGAAATGTGTGTAATTTTGTCCTTGTTTGTTGTACAAATTCTGACACCTTTGAGCCCTACTGGGAATCAAATAATTTTTCTTTAAATGTTTTTGCTTCTCTGATGGTAAGTAGAAACTTCCTTTGAGGGGGTTCATCAAGGACTGTTGAAGACATTGAAAGAAATGTAAAATTCAGGACCTTACATAATGACAAAATAATAGCTGATTTGCATCATGCAACACTTTTCTCAGTGATGTACGTTATATACTATTTAACAGTCCTGTCATCCTGACCAGTTTTAAGAACAGAGACAGCATATTAATTTGAGGTACTTTCATTTCACCCATGCCTTTTTAAATTGCAGATTCTACCACCATGAATCAGACTCCAGAAAAAAAAATTGCACATTACATTTTGTAATACAGCATGCCAGACTTTTATGGGACATCTAGCCATAACTTCAGAAATGACCTGCATTAAAGGCACTGACATCCGTAAGTAAAAGTCCTGCCAAATTCCATGTCTTCAGCACTTGGGAGAAATGGTCTTCGTAGCAGTGGTGTAAGCTAGCATTCTATGTGAATCCCATGTCCATGATCTTGCAGCCAAGAGTGGCATTTCAGCTGTCTGCAACATCTGGTTTGTAGAGTGGCTTCTGAGTCTTGTGCAGGTTGATCTGCCAGGGATCTTCCCTGGTTAACAGGATGCTGTCCCCCAGCGCAGTGGGTCTGGAGCTGCTGTTGAGAGCTAGTAAAGAAGAGAGAGGGAGACCAGGGCTGTCTCCAGCCTGACCCTGTCCTCAGGACTGCCAGGGCAGAAGGGTAGCTCTGCAGCAGCCTGGCACTCTCTTGCCCGCCCCTCAGTGAGTCCTCACTACATTCTTTTAAAGTCATGCTTTCTTTTCTTTTTTTTTTTTTTTTTTTTAATTAACATAGCCATAATAATGTTAGTACCATTTCTCTCCTTGCAATAGGCTAATTCTTAGTATGTTTATCTGTGCTGTAAGAGAATGGTGGTCCTCTCTATCCATCACAGATTTGTACCTGCTCTGATGAAACACCTGCCTCCTCGGGGACATTCCCCATGGTTACTGCAGTTTTGTGCATGAAAGCATGAAAATCCTGGAAAGAATTTACCCATGAGTATGATTATGCAACTAAAGCACTCCCTGGGGACAAGCAAAGACCCAGGCTCTCGATGCTCTTCCACGGTCTGTTTACGCAGTTCGCATTCACACGTCTTAAGCTGCAGTATGTAAATGGTCCTTGGAGGAAGGATCACACCTGAGGCCTCCTCCTACCCAAGGGATTACCCTAAAAAAGAGTCACAGGAGACACTTTTCCTTTTGTACTCTGATTAGCAGTGGCACAGACTCTGCTGAACTCCCAGCTCTAGGTTAGGGGAAGTGGAGGGTTAGGGCAATTTCCTGGGATGCAGAGGATGTGGGTATGAAAATTCTCAGGCAAAGGAGATGAACGAATCTGACTTTCTCAAATTGTGACTGAGCTGGCTCTTACCAAGTTGGAGTATGAGCAGCAGCGGTGGCAGTAACTTTTGCTGGAAGCCATAATACACTCAGACAGCCCAAAGAATACTGAAAGAATTGAACCTCTACAAGAATGAGTTGAAGTTCTCAGAAGCATAATTTTGGACATAAGCAATTAAAGTAAGACTCAATTAAAAATTAGTCTATTTGTTTGGGATTTAAATCCTGCATCATTCTCTGTATCTGAATGTCTTAACCTCCTAGGGAATTCTTCTTTATCACACTTTAGATACTTAAATAATTTGTCCCACTGTGTCCTGACTGGCATTAAGTACCTTCTCAGTGCCCAGCAGCATTCATGGAAAGATTCATTGAGAAACACAGATACAAGCATGGATCAAGGACAGGTTTTGTATCACATCAGCTTTCTCTTGAGTAGCCCCCCACACACACTTTGACTGCTATACACAGGATTTGCCTTTCTCAAATTGGATGACAGGTCTGTATTATAACAAAACTGTTAGAGCTCCAAGATTCTTCATCTTTTTCATTCCTTTTTCTTCATAAAGATTTCCATGTGTTGAATTCCTCAATGGTTTCATAAATAGTGCTGTTGCTTTTCTTAGATTAATAATTTGGAGGCAGATTTATAAACTTCTTTTGCAGAAAATGCACTTTTACTGCTACAGAGTAGGGTGCCTCCAGCTAATAGTAATCACTGTCAGACACAAGCAGATTCTAAAAGCCTCTTTACTGGGGTCATTCTGATGATTAAAAGAATACACCTTGACTTAAAAAATGTAAGACAGACAATACAGATTCATAATAAAGTGATAAGTAAGTGTAGAATGAACTAACACAGTTTACTGTTTGTTTAAAGAGAATGTTGACATACACGGGCATGTGTTTTCTGAGAAAAAAATTGCTATTTTTAAAATGGATAAGGAGATATGTGATTTTAGTGACAGTCCTTAGAAGAATGACCAGATTCCTTGCAAACAACTGGATCCCACTTGAAGGATGCCGTGGTTGCCAAAAGGGGTTGCAACTTTGAGAAGACAGAGATTCCTAGAAGAAAAATCCATTCAGAACCACTAAATACAGAAAAAACAAGCAAACAAACAAAACTAACAAAAAAAAGTGGCTGACAATGTTTGGAATCTGGAAGAATACTAGAAAGAAGCAATGCACATGCTTACTTTTTTCTTTCACTCTTCTGTAATTATGTCTATGGCTGCTGGTGGAGAAGCATATTGTCTGAGTCAGCATGACTGGTCTTCTATGATGTTACTGAGATTTTTTATTATACTGACTGATTGCTAACAGTCATAAAAATCTCCAGGAACATGGGTTTTAACTAACCTACAAATGGTTATCCTACTGGCTAAAGAAAAGACAGATTTACTTGTTTTAGATCAGACAAAGCCCTCTGGGCTGGTGTGATTTATAAATAACTTGAGGATATGTTTGCAATCTTCAGAGCCAATGCATGATTTAGTGTGAGAATAACTTATATTTGTAATTTCATCTTTAACCTCTTCCTCTTTTTATGGTTTTGCTTGAAGTTGCTTCTTCTTTATTTTATATTTCACATGTCTCCAGCTGTGGATAAAGTACTTGAAAACTGCATGAATGGACTTACAATTTATTCCCCAAAGGACAAAGGTTTCTATACACAGAGGCTGAAGACTCAAATTTATATAATTTCGAAGATGGTGGTACTTATTCATGTAAACAAAATTTCAGTTTATCATCAAAAACTTCAGTTTCAAAGGACACCCTGTTCCAGCTGTATTAGATGAGATTTAATGATGCATTTGTCTGTTCTTAAGTCTCTGGTTTAGTGTCAGGCCTCTTTCTTTCTGGAAAGGCTGTCTTAACCTTCACTTGCATGCCACTCAGTGCAATCTCCACGGAAGTGAATAGACTGCAGAAATATATTCACTGTATTTTCTGTTTTTTTTTTTTTTTTTTTTTTTACATTGTATAGAAACAAGGAGAAACATCTTCCAAACGCCAGTGCTCAGACTACTGGGATGTTGTGAACACATGGTTATTTCTACTGGTTATTTTTTATGGTATGACGGGATAGTTTACAAAGCAGTAGAGCACCAGCAGGCCTCAAAAGGAGATTGGACTTCCCAGACTACTCTTTCTACTTTAAACGATAATAGGAAAATTAAGTTAGAAACACTCATTCAGTCCTCTTCACAAACAGGGAGCCTAAAATTGAGGCACACTCAAAGCTGTGTCTGAGTTGTCCTGGATCTGGGCCAGGGATTTTATGAGATTGTTTTTATTGAGGAATAGAAAGAGAGAGGAGTATGACAGGACTCAGTGTTAAAATGTTCCAAATGAACATGTTGCATGGCACGGCATGAATATTGTTGTTGTAAATTTGTTATTGCTGACAATAAGTGAGAGAAAAAAATTCTCAGTTGTTTACTTTTACGACTAGTTAATTTATCCAAAACCTGACCTGTATCACACGGAATTACAGATGCCTGCTAAATAAGTAATATGTATGCATTGCACCTGAATAAACTATTGTGGTTGGAAAAAGATGGCTTGCTGAGCTTCCCAGAAGCATAACAACCACTGTTTGAGCTTCCATCTTTGAATGGAAGGGGTGAATACCTCAAATACATCTGGAGATATGCTGTGTTGATGCAAACACTGTTAGCATATCTACATTGATATTACACTTTACTGAGAGGCAGTGGCTTTCTAAAACGTCTAAACCTATTAAGAAATAGATGACAATGGAAAAAGACAAAACAAGGTAAAATAGGACACAGCAAGAAATGAACCATTTTGTTGGTGGAACAAATTGATACTTCACAGGAGATGCCCCCACAGAAGGTGTGACCAATTCCTGCTGAGCTGTCTAATAGCATCACTGTACACCCTGCAGATGGTTGTAGGCCAAAGGCTAGAACAGAAAAAGAAATGACATTCATGAAGGAAGCGGATAGATTTAAAAGACAAAATAAAGTCACCTAGATTTTTCCTGGTAAGTTCACAGATGATTGCTGACTTTTCACGACAAAACAGTACTTAAAACTTCTGTGTGTTATTTTGATTCATTCTTCTGCTTTTGTTAGTATCCATAAGCCATAATGACATTTTGAGGACTCTCAATTTAATAGAAGAATTATCTTGCCTAATGCAAACAGAGCAAAGTGTGGCAATTTTCTTCTTTTTTTTTTTTTTTTTTTTTCAGTGTAGCTATCGGAAATCTGTCACAAAGCAGGTATGAATTGGTAAAATTTTTCTATATATATGAGCATTGGATTAGGTTCAGGAGACAACTTGAAGTCTTCCCTCTACGGTTTTTGATCAGTATGGACAACAGTTGGGATGGAGTAACATGGTCAAACTCACACAGTTCTCTGAAGTTTGGCCAGCATTACATCTTGATCAGGAAGCAGAGCCATCACAATAAAGTGAAAATGATGCCTATTTCTGATATGTATAAATGTTAAGTTCAGAGTAATATTTCCTCTTTTTTAGATGCCAAGACTAAGGCACACAAGGAGTAGAACTAAGCAGAAGCTGGTCTGATAGGGAATTTGCACTGGTCTAACTAAAGTAGTTCTAATAATTTTGATCAAAGTAAAAATATGTGCTTTTGTTTCCTTATCTGATTTAATCCAGGATAAACTGATTAGAACTAACACTCTGTGCTCATAGTGAAGGTTTTTAATGTTTAACTGTCGGAGAATGAAAAAACTTTGCACGGCAGGACTCTTTGAATGCAGATGGGCGGACCAGTCGAGGACAAAGAATCAGGTTCAATATGAGTTTAACACCAATGCCCTTTAACGAACGTTTAACAACACTGAATATCAATGTCAGCCAGAGCATGTTTTTACAACCCTTATATACTCTTTACCCAATGGCCCCGCAGCAAGCGCAGGCTACGATTGGTTACTCTCTGCAGTCACTCTCCCCGCCCCCCCGCCCCCATGGTGCTTAGCTGCAGGGCACCATCCACGAACTGTTCATGCGCAGTGACGACAGCGCCCCTCCTGCAGCCTGGGTCGAGGGCAGACCAGCTTCTGTTTACTTCCATTCTGTCTTTGGTGTCTCCAGAAAAACCTTCCGTGTAGGTCCTAGCCTGCACCACAGCCACGTCAAGCTCTGGCTTGTTCACAGCACACAGTCCATTTCCTCTTTCTTCCAAAAACTCTCTACATTTAACAATTCCAGTTTGGTTCATTAAAGCTTGAGTGTGGATTCATGTTTTAGGCCAGTGTAATCAGTATGAATTCAGCTGCCTTTGGGTTCTAGCCCTTTCCTTTTTACATTTCACGTTTTCTTCAAGGTCATTGGGAAAAAATGTTCAATACAAATGATCCCTGAGGGTCCTTGTTAGAAACAGATCTGCTCAATGATGGGGAAAAGTGTTTACGATTACTCTGACATCAGTTCAGTTAGCTGATTTTGAATCCTTCAAAAGTATGCAACGTTGATTTCTTAATCTTTTCATTTCAGTGAAAACAGCGTACAGAACAAAGGCAAAAGCTTTCTGCACAGCATTAAGAAGACATTGACTGTATTAAATTAACAATGTCATTCTCAGTTAAGCCTTAGATTCTCAGGAAAAAAAGTAATAATATACTTTTAGAATTTTTTTCCTTAAATCAAAGCTAATTCAATTTGCTCCTTCTCTGAATTCTGTATGAACAGAATGCTATATCAGCTTTTCATTATTTGTCTGGGTTTATACTAACATGATTAAACTATGAATACTTAAAAAATGTTGAGTGACTTTTTTATATCAGTCAGAAATTTCCTGTTCTGCAAGAGTATTACAACTCACCATCGATGTTGACACATATCCTTGACTTATTCTTTCAAGACTCATAAGAAAAAAATATTTAGGCACTCTTGATTTTAAAACATTTGTTATTGCCTTCTGTTTTATGTCCTTGGTTGTTTTTCATCGGGGCTATGTCACAAACTGTTTGCCCCATCTGCAGATCAAGGGCATTTGTTGAACACAGTCGTACTGCATTATTGTCATCCTACCACTTCTACAGTATTAACTTCCTATCATTTCTTCATTATTGACCTATCATTTCTAGCTAACAGCTGACCACAGATGACATTAGAGTTTCTTCTGCTCCTGGCTCCTAGACTCCTTGTTTCTCCACATTCTGTAGGCTTTGACCTGCTCTTTTCTTTCTCTGTTTTTTCCTGCTTCCACATAACTTCTGTTATTTATTCTCACCTTTCAATGTTCTTCTTAAACTTTATTATCTTTACTCTCCTGCTAGATGAGGCTGAATTGTTAAATGTTGTAGCCTTCTCTCTGTGTGAAATTTTAAGCATTTATTAAAACTTTGGACCTCATTCCAATTATCACTGTTTTTGCTTTCCTGTTAATATTATCTTCCCCAAATGACTTAGCTTACGATTACTTTCTGTTTGGTGAAACTGAGTCCTCTAAAGCACAAAAGTTTCCCACTGAGGGTTCATTCTGCTTGCAGATGACAAGTATAATAAAGTTGTGATCGCCCATCTCAGAAATTGTAGTTTCATTCTATGATCAAGTCCTCTTTAGCTAGTGAGATGAGATGTAACACAGGACTCCCTCAAGTTAGATCTGAAAATTATCAAAAAGATTTCTAGACATATCAAGGGCATTTTAGCACTGGAAGAAAAAGACTTCCAGCCTCTCTTGTTTTAACTGAAATTCCACATGGTAATCCAGTTGCTTTTCAACATTTTATAGCAATGTTTTTGAATGGAAAAGCTTTGTTGGCAAGCTTGAATGAAATACACTTTTTAAAGGAGATTAATGATGAAGACTTGAGCATTCATTTCTAGCTTTTAGACATACATGCAAAAGAAAAGTAGTCTGACATATAAACTGGAGGATATTAAATAATGAGATTTAATAGAAATACTGTATGCTTATGACTTCAGGAAAATAACTAGGTGCTTGTCTCTCTAAAGAAGACAACCAAAACACACCTTTGAAATCCTCCTGATGGTCCCACGCAAGGGTCTTTGCTTGCTAGGACACTGTGTTGTGGTGAACGGGTAAGTGTGGAGTACTAAAAGCAGAAGCAGCAAAGGACCTCATCTGAATATTTAGGTCCTTATGTAGAGCAGATTTGTTGAAGCGGGGCTATAGATGAGACAGCTGAGGGCACTGAGCAAAACTCCCTGTCTCTTCTCACCCATTGGTGACTTTTCATCTCACATAAGGTCTACTTCACATACAGAAGTATATATGCCCTACTACATACATGGGAGTCGCAGTGCCACTGGGCCCTCCAAGGCCCTTTGGCCCCTTATACAGATCATAATTATATTTACCTTGATTTATATAATTACCCTGACTTTTATAGCTACTTTGCTACAAACAAATACTGAGTATTTTTGGGAAAGCTTTTTAAATAGTCAAAGGTTATGATATCAAACAGCAGCAAGCAAATAAAACATAGATACCTTAAAGAAATATGGAGTTATTGCTGTCAGTGAAAGACTGATGAACATGTGAAGGAGAAGAAAGAAAGGATGAAAAAGTTTCAGAAGGCTTCAGATTACCCTTCAGCCAAGTATGTTTTTTCAGAGCAATCCAAACCAATGACATTTTGCACCACTGTGACTTCTACTCACTGAGCTAAAAGAGCAGAATGTGAAACCACCTGTGGGAAAGAGTGGAGAAGACAGTCATCCTCATCCTACTGGGGCAAGAGCATGTGCAAGTGCAAGAGTAATGCTACTCCAGAATTTCCAATTCCTTCCCACAGAGAGCAGCAGGAAGCTATTTTTAGCAGTCATTTGTTCTACTGTAAATTGCCAAGTTGTTGATGCGGTAATCAATGGTAACAATACAATTCTACAGCCATGGAGGTCACCTGGAATGAGAGGGCAGAATTAGCAGTTTCCCTTTAGAAATTACTTGCTAATTTCTAGTGGTTATGTATACAGAGCAGCAGTCCATATTGTCATGTAATAAATTGCCAGGTGATGCTTGAAAATAAACTGAATTTTAAACAAGACTGGTATTAAGAGTCCAAACACTTGTGATGTCTGGAAAGCACTTCACATTTGGGTTTAAGTGGTGGAGAAAAAAATATATTTCCTTGATAACATATAGGTTTTGGACCCATGGAATCTAACCCAAGTTCTGACAATCTAAAGAGAGCTGTCACATAAACCTTGGAAAAGATAGAATATGTCACTGAATGATTTACTTCCCTGAAAGGGAATAGAGGGGTATTTATTTTTGAACATATAAATTCAGTAGCATGCTCACCTCGGAAAATTTAACTTCTTTCTGCACAGGGTGAGATTTATTAGTGCAATGACATGAGGCACTTAACTCAGGACATATTAATTACCAAACCTAGAATGAACTCATTGCAGTAAATCAACAACAAATCTAGCTCCATGCCAAGGTCATGTATTGTCAGACACTTTTAAGTAGGCCAGTTATATATTACTTGTATTTTCATAAAATGATATCGGTGACATCATCTTTCTGACAGATACATCAAATCAAAACAACCACATTTGGAAAAGCTTCCTGCTACCAGGTCATGGAAAGCTGACAATTACTATACTCTCTGAGCAAAAAAACCCCAAACATCTGGGGAAGGGTGAGGCAAAGTTTTGCTACTCTTGCAATCTTTCCATGGTTCAGTTCCTGACACAATGTTTTCCTCTGCTGTTGCTTTCACTAATGCTGTGTGGTTGCTTCAGCAAAGAAACACTAAGTACTCTAAGTATTGCCCTGTGTGTTTAGAGGAAACAACAAGAGGAGAAGAATAAGGAGGAACAAACTAGAAATACCCATTGATAAACAGATTAATTTGTATTCATCATAGGGGCAGGTGGTTTTAATTCACAAATTGAAGCAAAGCCCTTTCAGATCACGAGGGCAACCTACATGGAAAAAGAACTCCTGCAAGCTCCAATTAGAGAGTAGATTCCTGCAGACATTAAAGTTTTCTTATTTGGGTTACTAAAGCTATGCAACATTAATATTAATTGGCTGTGTAGACCCCAGGTTTTAGTGAATTGGTGTGCAGTATTTTATATACTGCCATAATTCTAGTGATTTCTATATTCAACATTGTATTTCATCTTTCAAATGCATTTATAAACAAAGTGAATAATACTTCTCTCTCCTCTATTTTATATTGTTTCCGCATTTTATATTATTATTAGAATAACCACATGAATGAAATTCTTGTATGTTTTTGTAATATGATGGTATTATGATAACCCAAATTTCAATAAAAATAATCTGTGAAAGATTATTATTACAAATGTGGTAGATTAATATTTCACTTTTCAGTTATTTAAAATGACATTTATACAAAACAGTAGTTCATAAAATATCTTTTTTGACATTATTTCAGAGTAATTTTAAATGTTAAAAAAATGTAAGTACCTATACAAGTTAAAGGACTCTAGCATTTTTAAAAAAACTGATATTGTTTGTAAATTGAAGATTATGCTTTTCAACTTCAACATTTAATGAACCCTAAAACAGTAGTCTAAAAGCAAGACCTTAGTTCAGTTGTTGTGGGAAATAGGTCAGAATCTAAAAATAAGTTGCCCATGGCTTTCAAAACTAAATGCCCAAGAAGAATGCAAGGATTGCTTGCAGAAAAACTGGGTGTCAAAATCATCAGAGCAGAAGCCTTCATCAGATCACTATTATTTCCTATTATGAGGATCCTCCTAAAGTTTGAGCCTTTGCCTTCAGTCCTTCCTTCTGTTGGTAAGAAGTGAACTGTCTTCCAGCATGAGACAATATCTGCAGGTGATACATTAGAATTAACATGTATAGAAAAATTCAGAACTATTTCTGTGTTTACCTTATAACACTGATGATCAATACTCACAGTTTTCTCTTGATGATACTCCCATTTAGGAGGGGAACAAACAACTACATTATTGAAAACTCTACTGACTACACCACCTCATTGTGACAGAGAGGGTGGTCTCAACAAATTTTCACAGTACCACTGAGAAGCAATTTAGCAGAAAATCTCCCATGTTAGTATTTCAGGGAGTGATATGTAGATGAACTGTTGCACTGAAATTTTAGTCCTGATGTCCTCCATAAGACTTCAGCCTTGTTGGCACAAAGGAGTCAGCACAATATTTCCTGGGGGTGGAAAAGTCTTTTTGAAAATAATATTTCAGCAAAGTACTGGAAGAAACTGCTTATTTACAGTAAAGTAGTTCGTGCTTTTATTGCTTTTACTGTCTTTTGGAAAAGAAACAAGTTGGAAAAGCACAAAAATCAGTTAATCAGGCCTCTCACTAGTTTTGAGCAGCCCTACTGTCCAAATGATTGCCATATAAGTTGTCAAACATCTTCCTTCACTTGTGCTGATATTGAAAGAAAGATGCTGTTGTTTTGATAGGGCTCATGCAGTGGGAGTGTGAATTATGAATGCAGTGTTACACCTGCTTTATGTTTAAGAAACAACAGCCTGCTCTGGAATTCCCAACTTTGAAAACCATCAGTGACTTTCTTCTGAAGAATGAATTCCCTTCAGATTGTGAAATACTGTGTAGTGTGTGTTCATATTTTGTCAACAAATGGTTTATTTTTTACTTAACAGTGTTACCAGATGCCACAATTTTCCACCGGGAATGATAAGTTATTTACAGAGCTATCAGGGTGTATAAAATTCATGCATGTATAGAACTTGCATGATCCTCCTGTGAGTTACATAAAACTGTAACTAACGCATTTGCTGAGGCCTTTTGGGAAGGTGGAAGTGTGAAAAGTTCAAACTGACACCCAGAAGCAGCAGGAAGCCGATCAAAGTTTTCTTTGCAAAGCTTTCATTGCTCTTCCACTGGCTTTCCTGTGCTCTTCTTGCTTCTCTTCTACATCAGCTGGTCATCTTAAAACATCACCATTATAAAGAACCAGCTGGCCTCTTTCTGCTTTGCCACATGCTGATGTGGACAAGGAAGACGCAAGGTACATCAGTAGTAAGGTACCCTGATACCTACCAGGGCATTCATTCCTGCAGCTGCATGTGAAGTTCCTCAAGGCATTTGAACTTGTGGTATAAGGGAGTAATTTCAAAGAATTGCATTGTTTGGAAAACTGGTTTTCAGCCTTTCTCCTGCAGTGGTTGCCATTGCCCTGTTTGTTGCAATAGACTGAATGTGCTAGAACACATTTCCATATTTTAGCACCAGAAGCTTGTTGGTCAGGGTGTTTCAGGTCATTGCTTTGATTTCTGAGCTCATCTGCATCAGACTGACAAGATACACATGAGGAAGCTGTCACAGAGGAGAGTGCAGTAATTAACTCTATCAGACAGATTCAGCACTACAGTGTATAAATAAATAAATACACATACGAGTACTTTGCAATCCTGGATTCTTAATCTCATAGGGATGATATTATCTACTGGATAGTGAATCTTCTGATTTCTGGGTTTCAGAGTGCTTAATAAAAAAAAAAATAAATAAGATAATTTAAATGCTTAATAGGTTAGTGACTCAAGTTGAGAAGGGGTTGTATCGTGCATAAAGTCTTTATGACAGCAATTCAGGCCAGAAGGCACTGAGACTTTCAGCCGCTGAACTCCAAAGTCTGGGCTGCTTTGCCTCATGTGGATGGAGGTCACATAGCATACAGGGTGCACCCAAAGAACTAAATATTTATAATCTCTGCACCAAAAGTTCTTCATAAATTATATATCTAAGTTCTGTTTCTTCCTGAACAGCAGCCTCTGTCACATAGCTTTGTGCACAGGAGGATATATTTGTTAAAGACAACAAAGTGAATCCTCTATTTTTACTAAGGGAAATGTGAGAGATTCTGGGTGTCCATGAAGGGCACTAGAATCTTATCAATCCATGAGCAGTTGGCTAAAGGTAAAATTTCCAGTACACTCATCCTGTCCCTTGTGCAGGGAGTCTAGAATTGATGTAATCAGGTACTGCAGGTAATCTTTATTTCTACAGGGTGTTGGCTGATAACTGGGAAATATGTACTGCATCCACATGTGCTGAGTGTAAGAGAAACCTGGAGGCAGACTGTGACTTATGACTCAATCTCCTTCCAATTTGCTGATGGGACCATTCGGCTGCATATTTCTTCATATGTGTAATTCACAAAAATGTCACATTTTTGTTTTAAAATACTGTTTTGAAGGTTTCTGATCTTCAACAGAGCACCGTGGATATAAATGATGTCAGGTAGCCTGTTGTCCAATATACACAATAATAGACCTTCATTTCAATGAGATAACTAGTAATCATGAAAGAAGGGAAGAACAGGACATACAAAAAAAAGGGAGTTGTGAAGACAAAGAATAAGAATGTGTATTATATGAGTGTGTGTGTGCATATGGCAAACAGAGAAATAAAATGCTTGAGAAACATGTTTAATTTTCCAAGCCTCTTTTAAAAGTTCAGTGATTTACATATTTGAAAGGACTCAAAAATTACATCACAGTCAGACATTCCAAGTTGTTCTGGTTTTTATGTCAAGTTGATTCATTTTTAGCAAATTAGTTAAATCCGAAGTAAAATACATATTGTGGGATTGGATTTGGGAAAAGGCAAATTAGATTTGAGGATGTTAAATATGGTTCTTCTGGAGCAGTTGTTTTGCTAACAAAAGAGAAAAAGAAACTGAAATAAAAATTAAAATGTTTTCTATACCTTAAAAAAAGGATTACCCGGATACTATATCTGTTCATACAACTGTTTTCTGAAGCTAACAAAATCAGAGAATTCACTGGAGAATTATAATTAATATTTGCACTCAGAATATTTGTATTAATAATTCTAGTTCTTGGATTCTCTTGCATCTCTGAGAATTCCCAGCTTTTGCACAGAGGTTCAATTCCACTATTTACAAAAAACTTTGTTTCTCCAGGGCAAAGACAAATTCGAGCTATGAGTAAAATCTAGACAAAGATTATTTTTTCAGATACAGCATGATGATCTATTTTGATTATCTAATCAGGATTATAATTACATTGATGTTCTTTAGGGCAGGAATGATACAAAATGCATTTACAGTGCAATGTACCCATCACCCTTTTGATTGAGATAAAAAACAATTAATTAATTACAGAGGAAGCTGATACAGATGTCAGTCTAGCCTTCCTCACTGTATTTTTGGAGTGACTAGTTTTCCTCCTACAAAAGTCAGTCTTGCCCAGTTGTTTTGTAGCTGACTTTCTCTGAGCCTTTCAACCTAGCATAATTTAAGTAAGGAGAGCACTTTTTCGACTTGGGATACATTCAGTCATTGCATATTCGCTCTGAGCTAGAGCCTCGTGTTTTTCAGCTGCCCATGGTGTGCTGGTTGCAGAGCACCTCTGCCTTGCCTTACACAAAGCAAAGGTTGTCTTTTGCTCTGGGTACCTGGTGGTTTCTTAAAGGTTCATGTCAGCCATAAAGGACTGGCTTTAGACTGGCTGGGATATGCCTGGGCAGAAGTCCTTGCTCAGATATGAGGAAAATCATAAATCCAGCCCAACTGGGGCAACCCTCACTACGTCATGAAGCAGGACAGGGGGTTAAGTCTCACCTCTGCCAATACTGCCTCTATAAAATGGTGTCAGGAACAGCTGGGAACACAGCTTGCTTCTGTACCCACCAACACTTTACCCAGGCTGGTACTCGCAGAGCTGCTGCAGCCAGCCCAAGGAGAGCCTTGGGACCCCAAGACTGATTCAAATATGTCTAGTGGCATATAAACACCCCATTAAACACTTGGGCACTGAGGGACACTTCTCTTCCAGATGTTGCCCTGGAGTTCCCCAATTGGGACTTGTTTGCAGATTTGCTGTCTGTTCAAAAAAAAGGCTGATCTTGAGAAATGCCTCAAAGGGACAATTTAGGAATGCCCACTAGAGCCATTAGAAAGCTCTGGGAAAATCTGAAACTGTGAGACAGAAGGATGAAAACACATCTATCCATCCTCTGAAACAAAACAGGAATTCAACATAATTTGCTTTAATATCAGTGATTGCAGTGATCTTTTAATTAAGAAAATATATGTAGAGCAACACAATCCTCTCCTGAAGCATTTCAGCAGTCTTCTGAACTTGGTACAATCCCAGGAAAATCCTCTTTTCAATTCATCTGGTAGATGAAACCATTAATCAAACTTCTCATACATTTTTAAACAAGAAACAGAGTGCCGCAGGTTTCCTGCTGCATTCAAGCTGTTTATCATGAAAGGGAAGATCAAATATGTTTTTGTGATGGAGCTCTCTGAAATGCTGTATCTTCTTCACTAAGCAAATTCTGCAGTGTTTAATGTACAGTGCTCTTTGATTAGGGAAATTATTGTACGAAGGAGCAGCAACCCCAGGAAAAACAAAAAAAAAAAACAAAAAACCCCAACCAAACAAAAAAAGCAACCCAAAACAAACAAAAAAACCCCACAACCCAACCTGCATTATTCGTGTGTATATTCCTTCTGGCAAAGATTCATAAGAAGTTATTGCTTTTCAATTATCACTTCCCAGCTGATCTCTGAGAAAGCAAAGCTGTTACTCACAGGAATGTTAGTAAACTGTATAAGTAAACTTGGTGGATTCATCTGGCTTTAGCATAGGCAAACAGCAGGAATTGTCACTTTTGTGATACCATTTCTCTAATGAAAAAATAATGTCTTAGGAAAATGAGATGGGATGGAGGTGGTTGACTTGTTCTTGTATCTTACAAGTGAAATCCCTCTTTATATAGAAGAAACTGGTATGATATAGTGATTTTGAACGTGATGTAACACCACTTGAACTGATATGTAAGTAAATGTCTAGTGTCCACTCTTCTTTTTCTCCTAGGACATATGCCTTAGATTCAGGCACTGAAGTTACTCTAAAGCTCTTCTTGGTGTGGTCTTTCTCCCACTGCCCCATGAAGGCCGCATCAGTTATCACAGACTGGGACTGGCACCTCCATGTGCATGAGCTGGTGAGTTACTAGGAAAGGAAAACTGTAAGCTAGAGAGGTTGGTTTACCCAGGAAGGTAAAAGAGACCTTTTAGGTCTCAAAAAAGGTGTCTCAGCCCATCACTACAGTCTATGGTTTCCTTTATCTGAACATTCACTGGAAGGGAAAATGCCCAGTTATCTCCTTTGATATGGACTGCATTGTATATTTAGTGAGGGGAAGAAAGTCTACTGTCACTTCTAGGTGAATGCGCATGAATGTGGACTCCTCCACCACCAGGACAAATCCATCCACCCCATTCAGAGCTGGACACAGTATCAGCAGAGAATCAGGGGATTATCAGGTACTAGGAAGGTTCAGCAGATAACATCATATTTTTGTGGAATGAAATGGGAAAGCTTTTCCAAAGAGTCCCCAAAACATAGAGGGCAATACTCATTGGTACATACGAAGCTCAACTTCAAAAATTGATCTCAGGTCATCTATCCTGGGAAGCAAGAGCAAGAAATCTGTGGATATATTTTTTTCCACTTTCTCTTTTTCCTTTCTATTTTCATTTTCAGAATGGTAGAAGGCCAAATTGCCTTTTAAAATAAGGTGTTCAATATGTTTTTGATACATAAAAACATCTGCCATTGCCAATTCAACTTGCTTTCACTGATACTCATCTTCTATGTCTCATATCTCTCCATCCTCATGCTTCTGAATAAGGGAGAGGGCTTTGTAGTGGACGTTGTCTTCTTTTTCTGACCCATTTTTTATTACTATAACACTGTAGGAATTCCTTAATCAGTGTTCAAACACGCTTTTAAACCCACACTGCTGATGTGCCTGATATTTGTAAAAATTCCCAAGGTTTGAATAAACTCCAAGGCTGACTTAATTGAGTCTAAATTATGCAGCATGTAAAGAATTAACAGCTGTAACTATTATAGTTTCCAGAACCTGGAAGGGAGTCAGCTTGTCCATCATGTGTGGTTTCCAGGTTCTTTAAGGAGAACGGTGAACACAAATGCCGTTTCTAAACATGTTACCTCTGCAGAGGGAGGCTGAATTTTACTGTGCACCAACTTAATTCCTTGTCAAGGTATATGTAGGGCTCCTATTGTCATCAGGTCAGAGAGCATTCTCCAGAATCTATCCTCCATTACTGTCAGTTTATCTGCATAAATCTAGGAAATCCAAGTAGACGATTTTACAGACATTGAATTGAAGCAAATTTATATTAAGGTTATTCCTGCAATGCTGTGTCATGCACAGCTAGCTCTGAATGAAATAAATAGTGCACAGGAGCTAGCAGAACTGCACAAATGGACTGCTAAACTAGCCTTGCTGAAAAGCTGAAACATTCCTGTATTTTGCCTGGGTCTATCAAGCTGCTCTATCTTGACCAGTTATGTAACTTACAGGCAATATCCTAAAAAATACTTTGTTACAACTGTTCAGTGATGTTACCTTTCAGTGTTCATAACCTTAGGCTAGGTATTCAGAGTTTATTGTAAGAACTGCATTGCAAACTTCCCAAATGTTTACACAATCAGGTTTAAAACCCATGTTGGCAAGACAACTTGGGATTATTAAGAATTTTATTTGGGAATTTCACACCACAAGCTATTTCAAAAAATGATTGTACCCTAACCCCCCACCTTCTCAGAGACACAGGCAATTACTGTGACTGCAGGAGGAATATCTCCTTCCAGCTGAAACTCATCATAGCCATCAAATATGTTGAGGAGCTGATCGCTTGACTCATATACTAATATGAGATGCCACTGATGTTCAGGCATTTTCATCTACTCTCAGTGATTAACTTGGATGGAGAAATTTAGATTGTTTATCCAGCATGTTGGAGACTACGTGTGAAAGCATCTGCACATTCTTATGAAAGTTCTTACCATGAAAGTACAGATCACCTTTGGCAGGGTGTTCTTAGTTTTCCAGCTAAACATTGGCATATTTGGGGTATGGCATTTGATCCTCTCAATATGCAGGCACTAAAGTAATGTGAATTCCTAAAGTTGAATACGAAAAAAGAGCAAGGCATTTCCAAATAACATTTTTTTTTTTCTTTCCTCGCATGCCATTACTGTGCTAGAACTGTAATACAACCTATGGTTCAGCTGTGCGTTGTGCTATACATGCATGGAATGAGACATTCCCAGCTATATACATCTCACATTCAGAACTACCAGACATACGGTTACAGATCAAGACTATAGTTAAGTAGTAGTATAAATTGGAATGTTAGCTGATTATGCGATAAAATCAAGATCCTTTTTTCTTACAGACAGATCTTTTAATGAAATACGAGAATGTTATTGAGCTGATATGAAGAAAAGCATGGATACAGCAGCTGTTGCTTCTTTTTCTTCTAGCCATTGCTTTCCTGCTGCTGCAGTCATCAGCACATTACAGAGCTCAACACTTCTATGTCCATCACTGCCACAGAGCTGGGACAATAAGAGTTACCACAACAGGACAAAGAGTTTCTCAACTGCTCTTTGAAGACAATGAACTGTGGTAAAACTGCAGAGCACCTAAGATGTATAATATACTCCTAGCTCTACCATGGTCTTCCTGTATGATCTTAGACTTGACACTTTGCTTTCTTCTTTCAGGTTTCTTTTCTGCTTTTGAATGTAATTCCTTTGAGACAGAAAATTTCTTACTGGACACCTTATGGGAGTCTAATATAAGCTGAGATATCTAATCAACTGTAATACAATTTTCAATTACAGATGCCTTCCTCGGGGGTAAAATAAATCTAGAAATGTTCCAGACTTTCTATTGACTGCCTGTGAATGACAGTATAAATCAACAGTGGGAAACTAGCCAAAGGATAGCTTATAAAGTGTTGACATTCTCAGGAAATTTCTGATCTGATCTTGAGAATTTTGGCCTTTCCATTTACCATAAACTTGTACTGGAATATCACCAGAAGAAAGGGAGGTCAATTAAGCCCTTTCTATAAGATGCAAAAATCTCAGCAAACTGAAGGTGGTATATTACCCCGAATGAGATGTTTAACTAACAACATTGTGATGCAGTGCTTATGGTTCAGACTGATTGCAATGAACTAAGAATGAGAAGAAACTGTTATTATTATCTTTACTTTTTTTTTTTTTTTTTTTTGGGGGGGGGTGGGGTGGTTAATACTCTCAGAACAAGTCTGCTACTGTAATTGGGACACTCCAAAAGTCAGACATGATGACCAATGTCAGATTATAATAATGGATAGTGTCCTCACTTTCCTTTTGAGTCCTAGATCCACCAGGACACTCTTGATGTCACCACCAGATCCAAATATCGCAAAGCAGGCAAGCCAAGGGAGAGGGATTAGGTCTCTCTTATACCCCCTTCTTTCTAGCTAAATCCTGTACACCTGGGATAGGAGGTTTTTAATCGCTCTGCTCTTCCTCCTTGTGACTCACTCATCTCTTTGATTATTCTTTTTCTTGTTGCTTGCTGCTTAAAACAAGATTCAAGGTTAGAGCAGTTACTCAGTATGTCTGCTCTCTTTGTAATACTTGTGAGGTAGATGAGAAATACCCTGCCCATTTTGAGGCTTGCACATTTTTGCCAGGTCTCAGAGTAGCTGATAAAGCAAGTGGTTGAGTGCTCCTCCAGTACAGCAATTGCAAAAACAGGTGAGATATAGAGCTGAAACTTTCCTAACCCTGTTTGCAGCTCCCATTCCCTTATGGAATTGCTTATTGTATCCAAGGGGAAAAAAAAAAAAAAAAAGGAATACATAGGAGCACATGAACTACCATGACTTCTATGTAAATTAAATAAGTTATTGTTATCTCTACTATGAGATTCATCCCTAAAAGCCCTCTGCTGCTAAAGAGAAAGCAAAGACAGCTAATATTGTTACTATAGAAGCTTAACTTAATATCAAAAATATTGAGAGTTATAAAGCTAGTTTTCTTTCTCACATTACTTTCCTTTGAAATCCTGAAGGATTATTGGTCTCTCCATGAACAGCTTCATAGCAAACATAGCTTTCCTGTGCTACCAGAATAATGGAAAACAAACAAACAAACAAACAAAAAACACCAAAACCAAAAAACAACACAGGCTACAAAGAGAAATATTACTCATCTCATAAGGGAACATAGCATGGACATTGAATGTGGTGCTGTTAAGTTGTGCTGAGAAGTGAAATGTCTGTGTCAGGGGCTATTGGGGCAGAGTTCTTTGACTGTACAAAGCTGGGATTAATGAGGAGCAGTAGGAAGATGACATTTTACCTCTGTGTGATGCTGCTGAGATCAATAACAGAACAACACATTCACTCTGGGTGGCTGCTGATCTAACAATGTGTTGAGTAACTGCAGAGCACACAGAAAATAGCTGCAGACTAACTAAAAGCACCGAAAAAAAAAAAAAATATATATTTTCTTTTTCTGACAGGTTTAAAGTATCCAGCCTGCTTCATTAATTAATAACATCAATCTTATTAAAGTACTTATACAGCTTCATAAAGAGCTTTTCAGTCCAGTAGTAAAACACATACTAAGACTTAGTGGCTGGAACTATTTGTAATTAGAAAAGCTTGTATAGGACACAATGCATGATTTTAAAAAATGACAAGGCTTTAACTACTGGCAAAGGTTATCAGGTAAAATGCTGGATTTAATAATTTTTTAGTGTTTTCTGACCAAAACAGGATATTGCCCCCATGATTATGCCATTGGACTCAGAGGTAGCTTAGGTTATCCACCATCAGCCCCTTCCTGTGGTTAGCTCAGTCTAAGCATTCATCCTGCATCTCCAAAGGGGCATCACTCAGCACCACCTTCAGAAAGCAGAGGGATAACCATTGCATCCTTGATTTGTTTCCAGTCACTCCAGACTGGGACATGACATTCCAGGGCAGTATAACCACACTTTTCACAGGGAAGAACCAACTAGAAAGCAGAGACCAGGTCGGGGGCGGGGCGGGGGGGTGGGTGGGGGGCATTACATGTCATAACTGTATATTGCAAAGAACAACTTTCTTCTTGGAGTCCACAAAGTTGGTAAGCTAAGGCAAGTAAGGATTTTCTTGGTCTGTTTTTATATAGCAGTTCAGCACACTTTGTAGTCAGCTCTCCACATGCTCCCCACAGTACATAAGGTCTATTAAGCCAGGGGCAGTGTTTTTATAGCTCCTTAGTGTTCCCCCCGGACCTTATCTCCTTTAGATCCAGTTCAGCCAAAATCCACAGGAGAATTTGGAGCTACCACCGAGTCACGGTTTGCCCAGGCTCAGCAGAAGCGTGCTAAAATGCTGCCACCTTGTGCTGATTTGACAGTAAACTCAGACTTAGCACTCGGTTAAACTTCTCCACGGGCTGCCAAGGCTGTGCTGCTGAGCGTCTCTGAGCGGAGTCGGCCCCGGGAGCTGCCGCTTCTGCCCTGGGTCAGTCGCGCCGGGGCACCCGCACCTGATCCTCCCCACAGCTCTCCTGGCCGAAGAAACGGAGAGAGAGGCAGAAA